>NC_080025.1:56486251-61486251 GCF_030020395.1 Manis pentadactyla | reverse complement strand
TCTTAGACATAAACATGAGTGACCTCTTCTTGAACATATCTCCCCGGGCAAGGAAAACAACAGCAAAAATAAGTAAGTGGGACTATATTAAGCTGAAAAGCTTCTGTACAGCAAAAGACACCATCAATAGAACAAAAAGGATCCCTACAGTATGGGAGAATATATTTGAAAATGACACATCCGATAAAGGCTTGACGTCCAGAATATATAAGGAGCTCTCACGCCTCAACAAACAAAAAACAAATAACCCAATTAAAAAATGGGCAGAGGAACTGAAAAGACAGTTCTCCAAAAAAGAAATACAGATGGCCAACAGACACATGAAAAGATGCTCCACATCGCTAATTATCAGAGAAATGCAAATTAAAACTACAATGAGGTATCACCTCACACCAGTAAGGATGGGTGCCATCCAAAAGACAAACAACAACAAATGTTGGCGAGGCTGTGGAGAAAGGGGAACCCTCCTACACTGCTGGTGGGAATGTAAGTTAGTTCAACCATTGTGGAAAGCAGTATGGAGGTACATCAAAATGCTCAAAACAGACTTACCATTTGACCCAGGAATTCCACTCCTAGGAATTTACCCTAAGAATGCAGCAATCAAGTTTGAAAAAGACAGATGCACCCCTATGTTTATTGCAGCACTATTTACAATAGCCAAGAATTGGAAGCAACCTAAATGTCCATCAATAGATGAATGGATAAAGAAGATGTGGTACATATACACAATGGAATACTACTCAGCTATAAGAAAAGGGCAAATCCAATCATTTGCAGCAACATGGATGGAGCTGGAGGGTATTATGCTCAGTGAAACAAGCCAAGCGGAGAAAGAGAAATACCAAATGATTTCACTTATCTGTGGAATATAAGAACAAAGGAAAAACTGAAGGAACAAAACAGCAGCAGAATCACAGAACTCAAGAATGGACTAACAGGTACCAAAGGGAAAGGGACTGGGGAGGATGGGTGGGTAGGGAGGGATAAGGGGGGGAGAAGTAGGGGGGTATTAAGATTAACATGCATGGGGGGGTAGGAGAAAAGGGAGGGCTGTACAACACAGAGAAGGCAAGTAGTGATTCTACAACATTTTGCTATGCTGATGGACAGTGACTGTAAAGGGGTTTATAGGGGAGACCTGGTATAGGGGAGAGCCTAGTAAACATAATATTCGTCATGTAAGTGTAGATTAGTGATAGCAAAAAATAAAAGGGCAGTTCCTGTGTGGTAACCTCCAACGAGTTCTACACAAGGGTATAAAGGGCATATAAAAGTGTAGGCAAAGGGTCTGTTTGTGTTTATACAGAAGATCAAAGCCTAATTGGGCTACCCCGAAAATGAACTAAGATACGATATGAAAAAGAACTTCCAACATCTGCACTCTCTGGAAGACTCATGCCAGAAGATGATCATCAAAAAACCCCAACAAAGATCCACGCACTGCTACAGCTGTAGATGCACTCATCCCACCAGTTCCTGGACTTGCCATGGGAATGAGGAAGGAGATATCTAAGCTGGCCTGTGCATACAGTAAAACAACAAAATTGGACTGGATCTATACTGTTTTAACTCAACCAAGAATTTGGAGAAGTGCAAATTGTAGCGCTCCAAAGTCTTACAACTACAAACTATTTACTGTTAAAAGAACATATGGCATGTGAACATTCCCCAGGAATGGGTTGTTTTAATTTGTCTGATTTCTCTCAGACTGTTCAAGTTCAGTTGGACAATATCCACCATATCATAGATAAGTTTTCACAAATGCCTAAGGTGCCTAACTGGTTTTCTTGGTTTCACTGGAGATGGCTGGTAATTACAGATATGCTTTGGTTATGTAACTATACTCCTATTATGTTAATGTGTGTGTGCAATTTAAGTAGTAGCTTAAAACCTATACATGCTGAAGTTACTCTACAAGAAGATATATCAAAGAAATAATCAATCTTCCCATGTTTTCTTCCGCCTGCTACTTCTATAGCTTTTCTTCTTCCTTCCTAATTACAACCCTTAAATAGAATTCGTGCCTCATATCAAATTTACCGAGTATCATAATTCTTCCAAGTGGTAAAGATACCTCAAGACAAATGCTGGGCATAGAAGCCACAGGGCATAAATATGCAAAGAAGTAAAAAGCTAACTTTTTCAAACAATAATTCTTCTCTCTCACTTACCAACTTCACATTTCCCTGTATGGCCCCGGAAGATGACTGGTTAGCCAGAGACGGGTAAGATTCCTCAGGGGAGGAACAACCTAAGACAGGCACAGTCGCAGGGGGGCCATCAGGTGAGAAATTGGGGATCAACAGAGGTGAGGCTTAGAACCTCACCCCCCCGTTCTGAGAGAAATCTTCTGCATACGTGGATGTTTTATTGCCCTGGTCTAGCTTGGATTAACACATAGTCTACAGGCACACACCTGATCATCTACATGTGCTCTCTTACAACACTAAACTATGTTTTCTACCTTTATCTTGTATCTACCTACCACTTCAGCATTTTATTAAAAATAATAATAATAAAGAGAGAAATGTGGTATCCACATATAAATCAAGTATAAAAACCAAATGAGTATTCATATTTGAACTGACTGTTTATAGTTCATAATGCATGAGCAAAACCGAAAGTTTCTGTGATGACTGCCCTTATACTGTTCACTATGTAACTTATTCATTATGTAAGAATTTGTTCTACATGTAAAAACTTGTTTGTTATGCCTCAGAAGATTGGAGACTGACAAAAATTAGGCTTGGGGTGGAATAATGATTGTGCATTGAGCATTGACTCCCCTATACAGAATTTTATTGTCGTTAACAACCATTTGATCAATAAATATGAGAGATGCCCTCACAAAAAAAAAAAAAAAAAAAAAAAAAGAAGGACAGACTTCCAATGGTAAAATAAATTAGTAACCGGGATGTAATGTATAGCATAAGGAATATAGTCAAGATATTGTAACAGCTTGGTAGGGTGATAGCTGGAACCTAGAATTATGTATATAAATGTTCTACCACTGTGTTGTACACTTGAAACTCATGTAATGTAATACTGTGTGTCAACTACCCTTCAATAAAAAATAATTATTAAAAAAAAAAAAAAAAAAAAAAAGGATATTTTTAGTGGCTTCTCAGTAAGCCATGAAGCAAAGATAATTTCATCCCCAATGCAACAGAGATATCGCAGTGAGGAAAAATAACCTATACAAATTTGTAGCATTTTCCAATGGAGACTAAGTTAGTTGAAATTAACAAATTAAATAAACAGAACAATGAATTTTTAAAATAGGAGGGTGGACAAATAGTGCAAAGTATTTTTCACTTTTTTCATGGCTATTTAAAAAAGGCATTAAAGAGCGAGGCATGTCAGAAGATATTTCGTCTTTGGGTCAACTTATTAAGACATGATTACTCCATATGTAATGAAATCAACTTCTGCTTAATGGAACCAAGAAATAATCCTCAGAAAAGGAAATGTTTTCCTAAAACGAAATCAGATGTTGCCCATTTCCCTCCTGAGTTTATATCTTGCTTCCATTATTAGTAAAGTTATTTAAAAAGATTAAAGGAAAAGAATGGCATGAACAGAACGGCTTAGAATTGCAAGCTATTATTTTTAAATAGTGATAGGCCACGTCAATGAAGCTACTCATTGATTACCTATTTTTTTTTAATTCTTTTTTAAGCAGTGGGCTCCCTCTGCTGGCTTGTGATAACCATTCTAAGTAGAAACAAAATCTTTAATCTAGCTTTTGAATGAGCGGAAGTTGGTGACATTTATGAACAAGGATAAATTTAGGACGATCTGATCTTGAATCACCTACCTAAAATGCATTTAGCCTTTTAGACTTCAGGTGTTTCACTGTAAAGAACCAGTTAAACATTTACTTTGGATTTCTGCATATGGACTGAAAAGAACACCAAGTATGGTCACAAAGCACCATGTGGGTGCATATGTGACTATACATAGATCTTGACATACATACATGCTGACAGAGCAACTGGAACTCTGAGAGAGAGCCAGCATGTTAAATGTACTTTTATCACTACCATTCTACCTTAAGATAGGACCGGAGAGATAGCCACATTTTTATATTCTGTACTTTCTTCAACCGGAAATGAGGAACCTCAGATTTTCGAGCTCTCCTTGCTGAGGTTAAATGTCCAAAGAGTTTTGCAAAAAGTAGTCGCTAAAAGGATTAAGAAAAACATTAACTTTTAAGATTATAACAGAAAAACAAAAATCAATAAAATATGAATTGCTATGGTTTCAATTGGTTAAGTACAAAAACAAAACAGGAAAATAAATTGGCAGCTCAAAATGACTTAATGAAATACTAAAATAATTCACTCTGAATATTATGAAAAAGATAAAATATTCTCTATTCAGAAGTCTTTATAATACTCACCTGTTTATAAGTTCTTTCTGCTACACAAAGCAAAAAAAAGAAAATCCACACAAGAGACACACGAACCACACAACTTATTATAACCATAGAAAGAACTATGATATCCTCATTAGAACCGAATGCGATGACATAAAGTTCTTGAGCAGAATGTGCTGTGAGTTGTTCCAAGTCTGTAGCTTGGGAGAGTCGGAAAACAAATGGAGTTAAACCCAGGATTAGAGAGACTGCATTTCCAAAAATCTGGTATCCTATCCCTGGTATATGGCTGTTTACCTTTACGG
The DNA here is from genome assembly GCF_030020395.1 of Manis pentadactyla. Lineage (NCBI taxonomy): Eukaryota > Metazoa > Chordata > Mammalia > Pholidota > Manidae > Manis > Manis pentadactyla. The sequence continues at coordinate 61,481,565 of NC_080025.1, read as the reverse complement.
AGAGAGAGGAAAAAAGAGAAAAAACTTACACAGATTTTATCTCCAGTGAAATAAATTTCTATTAAGCATTATTTATAAAATAAATGCCCTTAATCATTTTGTTAAAATACATCAATGAATGTGAAATCATTATGTTAAGATACACTAGTTTTAATACATGAATAATGAAATTCAAATTTACTGTTTGACAGCCTATTCCATGTAAAATGCAAGTCATTATTTCTTCAGCTTTTAAAAACAGTTCATTATCGTATCTCTGATTCACTAAGTAGATGCAAAAGGATTAATTATTTTGGTGTTACCCAAATCTTGGGAAAAAAAATTCTATGTACCTCATCTTTCTGAAAGCAAGAAATATTCATAAATTCTGCAATATTACAAAAAGTGAGATCTCATATCCATTTAAATTCAGCTCATTAAAGAAAAAGTCTAGAATTATACTTATTGGATACATTTATAATTTATGCTTTTCTTCAAAATGCTCAACACACAACTGGATAGCTCCTTAAACTCTAGAACCTTTTAAAAGAATATGTTACATGGGGGAGAATTAAAGAATAGAGAGGGAAAGGGAAATTGAAATTAAATAAAGGGAAAGTATAAGATTGGTAGAACTGGAAAGGATCTTAAGTACCATCTACTTTTTTATCATCAAATTATATATTATTAAATAACTGCTAGCTCATAGATGGCTAAAATACAGAGAACCACCTGGATCCAAGTGTTTAGAGATTCCTTGTTGATAACTTTTCAATGCTTACCTGAGATATGTAATAGAAAGTAGATAAATTCCTAGACCAGTTATTTTAATTCCTGTCCTATATAAGTATGCACAACAGTTCTAGTATTAACAACACACAAAGTATTTGGAGTTCCAAGTTAAATTAGGCCTAGTTGTCCAGAGGAATCAGGTAAAATTTCAGAAGTTGTAATGATTCGGTAAAAGAAACAATTCAACAGGAACTCAAATTATAATCCATAGTGTTTGTATTCTACTTCAAACTACTGAAGACTTTCACCACTAGCTGCATTACTTCCACAAATTTTCCAGTTTGAATTCTTTTACTATTTTGGGTCCTAATAAATGAATGAACCAGGAGGGATGACAGAGAAAAATAAGTCTCCATCAATACATTTTTATATATCCTGTAGCTCCTCAATTTGATCCATTGAAAGCAAATGAAATAATTATACAAAAGAAGAAAATTTTAGATTCTGTCATCTATTCTTGATCAGAAGAATGAAAACACTAAAAGATGAGAGTGGTTTGGTGACCAACCACTGTGTAAAGCACAGACAAAGCCAAATACAAATAACATTTTTTTTCCATTTGAAGAAATGAGGTGAGTAGATTATAAATATAACATTTCATAATTACATTAACAATTATTTAATATTAATATATTAATAACCTTAGCCTTAACTAAAAGAATAAAATTCAAAAACTCACTCTGTTCATTATCATTCCACTGATTTCAAGTACAGACATGTCTGCTTTCTTACAGTCATTGCCTTCCCATACTATAGCACTTATTTTTTCTAATCCTGGGTGGGAACTATGGAGCCAAGGCAAATGACTCTGTAAAAGGTAAATAGAAATCAGTGAATATACTTATCATATTTCATATATAAAACACACGTGTGTGTATATACACACTTTTTATTTAAGTATAATTTACATAGAAATTATATTTGTTTCAGATGTACAACATAGTGATTCAACAGTTATATACATTACAAAATGATCACCACAATAAGTCTGGCTACCATCTGTCACCACACAAAATTATTAGGATATGATTGTCTATATTCCCCATGCTGTACATTACAGCCCCTTGACTCATTTATTTTATAACTGGAAGTGTGTACTTCTTGATCCCTTTCACCCATTTTGCCCCCACACACATACTTTTAACTACATTAAGAAATAGAAATTGGTGAATGCATTTATCAGATTTTGTAAGCAGAACATATGTATATTCTGTATTTATACACCCAATTTCAATGACACTAATATTCTATCTTAAATTAGCATACACACTGAACAGACAGCATTCGAAATTATACAGTTATAAAAATGTTTCAGAACTTTCTGTAACAGACGTTAGGCAACCTATTGTCCAAAAAATACTCTAAAATGTGTCAGCAAAAGCATTTAGTTGTCAATTTGCCTACACAGCTACTAATATACTAGTGTTGAAAGACAAATGGCTATCAAATTGTTCATATTAATGATTGTCCAACTTATCATTCAATTCAAAAGAAGACAGCTGAGATTTGAGCCTCTTTCAAAGACTAAAGAGTCAGTCTCATCATGAGATTCCCTTACACATCTACCCTTATTATTTGATTTAGTTACTTTTCTGATATTTTAATCTAGCATTTCTCCAAAGGATCGATTTAACTTTTTTTCCCTCAGAGCCAACACTGCAAACTGAAGCACATCAAACTAGAAGTACTCTCCCAAGTAGAATGAAGCATCTCTCAATGTTTTACAAAATAACAAAAGGTAAAAATACAAATCAAAAGCTTTACTACAAAGGAACAGATGCTTAACTTTGGGATTGTTTGTTTCTGATCTATAATTAAAGGAATAAAACTTCAAAATAGGATAGTTAAAAGACAGCAACAAAATCAATACAACATGAATCTCTACATTATTAGATATTGATAAAAATAACACTGAAAGACTACACTCAGAATAGGATGAATTTGTTCACATCACAGTATTTCTAACTTATTTTTACAACATCTTGCATTAAAGTAACTTTTTAAAAATTAAATCCTCACCCCAACTAGTATAGTTACTTTCAACAAAGATGTTACAGAACCATTAATCATATTCTCTATGCTGTACTTTTATCTCTGTGACTAATTTATATTATGACTGAGATTTTGTGCCTCTTTATCCCCTTCACCTACTTCACTGTAGAAGAATCTCCTCTAGTTATATTTATTCTTTGGAGGACAAAAATGTGATTAAAATATGGTAAAGATATGTTTCTGTTAACTTACGGAATATAATATTTTCCTCTGAGGGTGCAAAGTTGCATTAATTTATTTCAATTAAAGGTATAAAATAATAATTCAATAATATGTAACAAGATATGGGACTTATTATTCTGACCTCATACATTAATTTTTTTTATATGACCTGACACATTAACTTTATGTAAAACTACATATGCCATGTTTACTCTAAACAGAATAAAATCTGATGAATAATTAATCATAGGCAAACCATAATGCCAAGTCATGCTATTGGCAGAGCTCTTTTTTGTTTGGCTATGAAGAGGTTTCCTCAAAAAATGTGTCTTTTCCAAAGAAATAGTACTTCAATATACATTAACCTTCCTAGTATATATTTCCCTACTGGAGAGCCCTAAGAAGTATGAGATACTAGTTATTAACTATCCACTTAATTCCTCAAATGATGTTTCATTATTTATCTCCAAACAAAATATTCTAGTTTGAAGTAGAAATAATTTGCACCAAAATATGTATCAAACTTTCCTTGGAGATTTAATAATTATGAAACATAATGGAACTAAATAGCTAGAAACAAGTATAAGAAGAATGGAAGTCCTTCACTCTACTTCCAAAAGTACTCATTTTCCCAGCTACCCTCTCAGTTTCTCTAACTAGCATTCATATCATTTTCCTATTTCTAAAAAGCCAAATGGCAAGAGAGAAGAGTGCAACTAGAAGTTGGTGAATTTAAAAAGTTAATTTAAAAAACCCTGTATCTGTGTGTGTGTGTGTGTGAAATGCATTCTGAAAGAGTCTTGTTGAAACACCAACTGCTTACAGTATATTGAGACCAGAGTTGCAGGCAACACTTTTTTAAAAAAGCTCAGGGAAAACTTCAGAGCAAATAATCTCATTTATAATTTTATCACATAGGTTCTTTTAGTATGTTTTTCAGACTAAAATTTGGAACTCTTTTAATGATTGTTCTTTAATGCTCATTCAAAAATCTCAACTGCTTTCCTCCTTGCTCATTCAAAACTGCCTGAAAACCTTAACACTTAAATGGTGGCATGGTAGGACGGTAGCCATTAAAATGTGGCTTTACCTACTGAAAAACGAATTTTACTTGAATATGGCCTTATATTTTATCATATAATCAGTCATGACTAGAGGAAAAAACTTCTCTTGCAGAAATGTCTCAGTTGCTATTTACAAGGAAAATAAAACAATATCCTGGCTAGAACATACTGATTTACATGCTCAGTGTTCTTCATCAGGGATTTTTCAGTTTTTATGGTAGGCAGAATAGGGTTATCCAAACTTAATAAAGACATAGTCAAATAGGAAAAAAGCCGGTAGATGTTCATTGAAGGAGCTAACTTCTGTTACATAGCTACTAGTAAAACTGAAAACATGAGCTTATTTTTTAGAAGCCTGAGAATGAGAAATGTGTGTAAAATCAAGTCTTTAATCCAAAAGCAAAGTCAGCGGAAGCATAGGATACTATAATTAGATACAGAGCACATTAAAAAGTTTACCTTATCAAAAAAGGGGCAGAGCTGTGATTTAAAACAATTCATTAAAATCAATTTTTTAAATCATTTAAGACAGGCCTAATTGGCATGTTTTGAGAAAATATTAATTTCATTTCATTTATTCACTCAAATAACATTTATTAAGCATTTACTGTGTACCATACTCTGTGATACAACAATGAGCAAAAGAACCCACGGTCCCTGCATCTATGCCACTTACAGTGTGAGCTAGGGAAATGCTCACAGGCACTTTCCTAAACCTCAGTTTCAGTTATTATCTCCGTGACTTAGATGAATATGCATCTAACCCATCCAATACTCTATTTTCATGAATTTTTATTATTTTTTTCACTTCTTAAATTCCAGGGACCTTCAGCTACTCCCATGGACACAGCCTGGACTTGTCAACACACAGAATTCTGAAATGAGTCTCTACTTCTGAAATGAGTCTTCAACTACCTTCTCTCATTCTACCATGTCTCTCTAACCTCCAATTCTAAAGCACTTGTTTCCTTGAATACACCTATCCTTCAATCTAACAGTCCCTTCTTAGTTTCATTTCCTTCTCAATCTAACATGTTGAGTCTCTTATACCGTATCTGTTATTCCAAACAACAAATCCTCCCCTCTCCTGTTCCTTGAACTGAGCAGTTACACTGTATTATAATTGGGTACATCATTTCTGAGTGTCAATTTTCTCTTCTATAAAATAAAAAATAAACTACATCATTGTAGGTTGTGAGAATTACATGAAATAATGCATCTAGATTACTCTGCATGGTGCCTGGCATATAGTAAATACCTATTAATGTTTGCTATTTTGATTATTATAACTATATTCCAGAGAATATCACAAAACTGTGTGGAATGGGCAACTACAAATTTGTTGTCAGATTTCAGCTGGACCCTCAGCAATGTGGCAGTGTGACTCTTTTAATGTGTTCATTGGCTTGAATACATGCATACACATCCTCTCTCTCCACTATCTCAATTTCTCACAATGATAACCTCAAGGCTTCACCACCATCCACAAGCCCCCTATCCTGTCATCTCATTTCTTATTGTTAATTGACCTACCTGGCATCCTACACTTCACAGAATTAGAGATCAGCGGGCAGTAACTCTCTCATGCTCTTATTTGTTTCATGCATTCTTCCCCACTCCTAATAGAGCAGACGATATGTTCTTCTTCCTAAGGCAGAGACTCCTAATTATGCTTCTCCAGAGTCCTAAGAAACCTCGTTCAACAACTTTTTCTCCTATGCACATTATGTACTTGGATATCTCACATCTTGGAAGGTGGGGACTAAAACATTCCTTCAACTGTATTTCCTCATCTAACTAACAAATTTTCATGGCCGTACTTAATACTCATTCCTCATTCTCATTCTTCAACCTCTGGAAAAGCTTCTTTCCTCTGACGCTTTTCCTGTAGCTGAAGCCAAAACGAATGGATGTATTTTTAAACTGAAACACGTCACAATCAGAGAATAACACTCAGCTTTATCATGTTTTAACCCCCACATTTGCTCCAGATATTTTAATAAAAAATTACATAGGCAAAAACTGAAACTCCCTTTGTATCTTTCTGTCTCATTTCCTTCTTTTCCTCCTCAGATTATTCAAAATTTGGTGTTTATCATTCCCTTGCATGTTTTTGTATCTACTGCATATGCTTTTATCCATAAGCAATGTGTAATATGCCCCATATGTTTAAAAATTTTATATAAGTTGTATAATTCTGCAACTTGTTTATTCAAAATTATATTCACGATTTATTCCCTTTGAGATACGTAGCTCTGAGTTCTGAAATTGAACAGTGAATATTCAATTTCACTGTTGTATATTGTTTCATCATATGCCATGATTTATTAATTCTATCATTAGCTCTTATATTATTTTCAATTTTTCACCACCACAGACAATGTAATTAAGATTTTTAGTATGTCTCCTTATGTGCATTTTCTAAAGTTTCCTTGGAGTGAGATAAAAAGAGTCCTAGGGAATGCAAAACTTCAATTTTACTATATAATGACAAATTCTCCCCCAGGTAGCTGTATGGATTTTTATTAACATCAGCATTAAGAGTTCTTCTTTCTTCACATTCTTCCTATTACTGAAATTCATCGGTTTTTAAATATTTGACATCCAATCAATATGAAATGGTATCTCTTTATTTGAATTTATAGTTCCCTGATTGCTAGCAAGGCTGACCATTTTTACTTATTACATAGAAGTCATCTAAGTGACTTGCCTGTTAACATCTTTTCTCCTTTTTTCAACTAAGTCAGTTGTCTTTTACTTATTCATCTGTAGGGGTTCTTTATGTGCTTTGTATAGTAACCCTGTGTTAGTTAATGTGTTGGAAAAATATTCTCCTAGCCTGTGGCTTGTCTTGTTGGCATAATTTATAGCCCCAAATTTAAAATTTTAAGATATTCAATTTTATCAATCCCTCATTTGTGTTACTGGTTTATGCTTTTTACACCTCCAAAAATTTTGTTTCTTATCTAAAATAGCTAAGACTTTTCTTCTCTGTATTCTTCTGAGTATTTTAAAGTTTTGCTACTCTACATTTTTAATATCTTTATTTAAATAAATTTTTGTCTGTGGATAATCACTTGACCCACAACCATATACTGAACAGTCCATCCATTTCCCAGTGATTTGCTAATGCCATTTATGTCATATATTGTCACATGAAAGTATGTATCCCTTTCTTGGTTTTCTATTCTGAACCTTTGGTCTACTTGTTTATACACTATTTTAGTCTGTTTGGGCTGCTGTAACAAAATAGCATGGACTGGATGGCTTAGGAACAACAAAAAATTTATTTTTCACAGTTCTGGAGGCTGGGAACGCCAAGATCAAGGTGGGAGCAGGTTCAGTGTCTGGTGAGACCTGCTTTCTGGTTCATAAAATGCCCTCTTTTTCTTTTTACCTCACATGGTAGAAGGAGCAAGGTAGCTCTTAGGGAACTCGTCTACAAGGGCATTAATTCTGTTTATGAGGGCTCTACTTTCATGGCCTGATTACCTTCCAAATGACCCATTTCCAAATACTATCACACTGGGGATTAGGTTTCAACATATGAATTATGGGGGTGGTTAGGCACAAGATTCAGTCAATAGCATACATCTATACCATACTATCTTAATTACTATACCTTTAAATTCTTATACCAGTAAAGTCCCCCTGTTGTTCTTCAAAACTGTTTTGACATTTTTTCTTTAAAGTGGACTTTATTTATCAGTCCAAGTTCAACCAAAACCAGAGTCAGACAAACACACAAACATGCTGGTGAGGATTTTGATAGAAAAAGCAATGATAATGGGTATCTCTGTCTTGATCTTGCCCTTTATAGAAATGCTCCTAGAATTTCATCATTAAATACGATAGTTTTTTAAAAGGTTGGTAGCTACCCTTTATCCGATGAATGAAGTTCCTCTCTATCTCTAGTTTTCTAAGAGTTTGCTCATTGGCTTTATTACGAAGATTTGATGAGGAATTAGCTAAGAGAAATTTTATATAATCACCAGGTTTCTGGATGATGTACCCATGAATGGAGATATCATTCACCAAGATTTTGAGTGCCATAACAAATACATATTTAGGAGAAAAGATGGGGTGTTTGTTTAAATTTGAGGTACTGCTGAAACATTCAAATGAGGATATCCTGTAGACCTGTACTGTCCAATATTGATACAGAACTCACATATGTTTATTGAGCATTTGAAATGTAGTGAGTCCAAATGAGATGTGCTGTAAGTGTTCACAACAGATTTTGAAAACTTAGTATAGAAAAAAATCAAATATTTCATTAATATTTACCATTTAGTTATATGATAAGATTTTGACTATATTGGGTTAAATAAAACATAGTAAAATTAATTGGTCCTTTTTAAATGTTTTTAATGAGGCTACCAGAAAATTTTAAATTACATACATGACTCATTGTATTTCTGTTGGATAGCATTACAATAGGCACTTGGATATACACATTTGATATTCATGAGATATAAATTTGTGAATTATAGTCTTATAGGTGCATTCAAGCCCATTGGTGTAGATGAATCTGATCATGAAGCAAAATGTGTGAGAAAATGACTAATGAGTCTAAAATACAAACTGACTTATAAAACTCCATTTACCAGCTTCTCAGGAGCATGTTTGCAAGGTCAGTGACACCATCATAATGTGAATGTTGAGCTTTTTATGTTCCAGATCACAGCTCACATAAAAGAAAAAAATTATAGAAGTATGATTTTGATTGAAGGAAGGCCTTTTCTTCACCTCTGTAAAATCTGTACATTAAGTCAAAGGAGCTAGACTGATAGCCCCACATAATCCAGCACTGTAAACCAACCTGATGAAAAGGGTCGTCTCTATATTCTTTTTTCATACATGGATTAATCTGAGGATTTTCCACATCTGTCTCACTGGTACAAGAAGATCGGCATTCTGCACAGTGTAACAAGTCTTCCCATAATACATCTTCTGTTTCAGATTCTGGCCTTGTGCTCTCAGAATCCTGTCTGGAACTTGAACAGCGAGAGCTGCAACTAGTACCCGATTTAGGGGCTTCCTGAAATCAAGATATTCTTTGACATTAATACAATTCATGTACCCTTTCCAACTTAAAGGATTCTCTCACAACCACATATTGCTACATTTGCTCAAACAATAAATGCACTGTCTGATTAACAGTGAAATACATAGCAAAACATTAGAAATACATATTAGGGTTTTAGGAAATAACAAAATTTCCTCCTATCAAGTTTCTTTGATTTCACATCTCAGCTCAAGTGCTGTTTTGCATTCAAAGGTTGAGCCTGTTTTATCTTAAACTTTATATGAAGTTCAGAATTCAGGCAGGCAGAGACTAGCCTAAATTCATATGGAATACATAGTGACTATTAACCCACTTTAATTGATGTGTTTAATGGAGTTATTGTCTTTCTCTAGACTTTTTTTTAGCAACAATAGATTTCATGTATCTATTATTTTTTGTCAAACAGAAAATCTAATAAATTAATGTAAAATTAACAAATAATCTATACCAGGAAGATAACTGCCAACATTTTTTAGATAATCTATGGTATAAAAGTGAAAAAAAAAAAAAGCAAAAGTTAAATAATTTCCGATCCGTTTACTTTTTTCCTAGGAGTTTTAAATTTTTAAATGTACAAAATAAATACTTTTGAGTAAGTTTTTTATCTAAATTAATTCAAAATAACTTTTCCTGAATAAAGAATGGTAACAGCCATCCTTATAGCCAAGTATGCTAAAATTTTGGGATTTGTGTTTGGCTATCCTGTCACTGAAATTTATCAGTTCTACTCCAAAGTGTTTTATGTTTCGCTTTACCATGCTACTACCACCAGGATTCAAATATTGTCATTCACACCTTGCTTGCTTAAGAGGGCTCCTAATTCACTCCTGTCTTGAAGGCCTTCCTCTCTTTTCAAATTAACCTTCCTAAGTGCAGTTGTTCTTTCACTCCTCTGACCAAAATCCTGAGGCTCCCCATTGCTCTTCTAGAAAAAGTTCAAATTCCTACACCCAGCATGCTTGTCTTCAATGTGTTACTTTTTGAACTTGTTCTCCACACCACAACCTCCTCCTCTAGCGACACTGGGCTACTCCCCATCCCCTAAACACGGCTTGTTCTTTGACCCTCTAGCCTCAGAGCCTAACTCTCATTACTAATCCTACCTTCCCTTCAGCTCCTCCTCAACAAAGTGCCAGGAAAATTCCATCTGTACCTCTTTCTGGATGGCCTACCTTGTTTCTGAGCCTTAGTTTAGTTATCCAACATGGGAAATAAAACTATCTACCTTAAAGAGATACTGAAAATTAAATAAGCACTGTTAGCTTTTAACAAAAACCTAGTACAAAGCAGAGGCTCAACAAATATTAAAGTCTACTATTTAGAGTGATCACTTTGTCCCTGAAGTGAGTTATTATTACTTATATTCATTTGGCAATAAATTCTGCATTGCTATACAGCATCCATAATATTGTCTGAGTTAATTAAATGTTCATGTATTTCATATTCTCAAATAAATTCTAACTCCCAAATACACTCTAAGACCATGAAAGAAACCAAATACAGTATTTTTTTTTTTTGCCATCCTTTCCAAAGGTAACAAGAGATACATGATTAATAATTAACTTATAGATATTAAAATGGGTACCATGAATACATATTTAATGTGTTGATAAGAGTATCTGTGGGAAGATGGTTGTCTGAGGGAGAGTTAAAAGTTTTTTGAAAGAGTTGAGCAGAAAAATGAATAAAGAAATAAAGAGAAAAAATAACAGAAAGAAAAAAAGGCAAAAACCACCCTGCTGTTTTATAAAAAGCATTCTAAAATTCTCAGATTAACTAATGTCAAACAGAATACTTGATAATATAAGCAGTTTTTATTGCAGCAATTTTCATTAGATAGCAAGGCACAGAATGTACTAAGTAATCAGTAATTATGAACTTCAACTTTTTGATAAAGCTAGCTTATTGTCTATCACTAATTTCTGGCACAGACTTGCTAATCAGATACAGAAAAAAGTAACAGGGTTTAAGGCCTGAACTGTTCAACTGAAACTAATGGGTGATTTCAGGGAGAGTGAATATCTGTAATTCTTTATAAAGTGTCTTGCCAAATACTAATTAATAAGTGGGCCATTTTATAAATGTAAAAAATATTGCTTATAATTACTTACACTTCAAACAGAATTTTACTATAATATTTAGGTGACTAATGCCACTTTGATTTCACTACAAATTACTGGGTAAAGCATAAAAAATTGGAAATTTTTGAATTGAAGAAAAAAGGTCGAGTTAATATCTCATTTAATTTGGTTTGCTCTGCTTACTTCAATCTTTAGACAGTTAAAACTGAGCATATAGTCAAATTAAGAGGAGAAAGATTATTTATTTGAAGAGAATAAGTATCTATATTATCAATGCTTTGGGCCAGGCTTTTTTCATGCATAATCCCATTTAATTCTAACAATCTGATGAGGCTGGTCTTCCTTCTTCGTTGTACAGATGCACAGAGACTTAGACAAGTTAAATAACTTTTCCAAGGTCATTTAAACAGTGTGACTCCAAGCCCACAGTTCCTTCATTATGCTTCCCATCAAATGCGACCTTCATTAGATGAAAGCTAATCTACAGGTAATAAAAATTTTAAGATACCTGTAGAATTAAGATAGAGCAAGAAATAGGACAAATACTTAAAAGAAGTTATCTATTCCACAGGACACCTCCTATATCCCAGTAATCAAGAATTCCGTTGTCATCTTCCCCACAGGAGAATGGATGAAGCCAAGCAGATATAGTAGTTAGTAGAAAAAGGCAAGAAACCAGGGTGGAGTGGGAACAAGAGCAAGGGATGAGAAGACGGGAGAGGAGATAAGTGAAAGTTGACATACTGAATGTCAAGATCACCACCTCATCCCTAATCCCCTTGGTGCCAAATGCCATGGCAGCCTGTTGTTATGTCTACCCCTCCATGCCACCAAAATTTTGGATGATTTTTCCTGAAAAACAAAATGCCCCCAAAAAGTATACCTGTAGTGACATTTGGGAGGCCTATAACAAATGGCTGGGTCCCCAACCAGTCATCATATAGTGAAGCCCACTAGACCCACCCACAAAGTATTTCCCCAAATGATTTCTCTGTGCCTTAAAGAAAAAATATCACCAATAGTTTGAAGAGAGTATGATAATATAGACATAAAGATGCAAAACAATACTATAAATCTTCTGTCTTAATTCTATTTATTCAAAGGAATTTTTGTTTTGACTTTTTTAAAATACCCTTTGAAGTTGGTTTGACTTGACAGTCAAAATTTTTTGGAACTGAAATGCAGCTTTTTAAACATTGTCTATTCTAAAGTTACTTACTTACAAGTGAAGAATGTGAAGACCAGATTTTAATTTTATGTAATCTTTTACATCATTAAAAAAATATCTAAAACCAATACCTACTAGCTATTAGCTTTACATAGCTTGACATCTAGAAGATTTAAGCAACATATTTATTTAAAAGTTAAGATTAGTAGAATAATGTTCTGCCCTTCAAGAATCTCAGTAGTTCAAAATATAGTTGCAAACTAAGAAGAGCAAAATTATAGGGTAAGCAAAGTGTCTCTAAAGCCAAATAGTTTATTCTGTAGAGAAGTGTAGACTTCCTTCTATAGGAGGTCCTGAATCCTGTCCAAGACCAAATGACTTCTAATTGTATATAGAGTAAGACTGAACTTCACAAGCATAGTCATCTGGTTTAGGAACAGATGGTGAGAGGAAATTGTTATGAGCAGACACACTGACTTCAGTGTGTGACTAATGGCAGCCACTAAACATCCAGTCACCATAAAGATTAACCAGAGATGACCACACAGAAGAGTGTACAAAGAACAGGAACCTCTTCTAATCTTAAGACCCTCAAGGTTTGCACATTCCAGCACAGCATATTTGATTTTTCTAAAGTTTAACCTTAAATCATCAAGAAAAAGAATTCTAATACAGTCCAAAAAGAGTGTAACATAGTGGTTATCAAAGTGACCTAAGGAGTAATTCATTTGCCTTGAAGAGAGATAATGAAATGCTCTGTCTTTAGAATAAAACTGAAAACACAATTGAATGAAACTCTTTTTCTATTTAGGTAGTTTCAAGAGATGTGATGAAGTTAGAAAAGGGTGTAGAGAAAAAGAAATATTAACAAAGAAAAACAGAATCAAAGAAGAAAAAAGAATTGACTATTATAGAATGAGCAACTTAATGACTGGTGACAATTAAATGAAGGAAGTCACTTAGATAGTAACTCTGCTATAATCAAGAAGTTATCAGCCTTTCAAACTGTGGAAAAAACTAACACAGGAGTTCATAGACTGTCTCTCCAGGATGGTCTTCCTTAATAGTAAACAGCAAACTGAATGTGTAAGTCTTCAGAAATAATGCACAAAATGAGTAGAAATGTGTGGCTATTTATCATGTACAATACATAAATCTAAAACTGCTACTCTATAAATCCAGATCATATTACAATAACATATTGATACTGATGGGAAGTATTTGTTATCTCAAAGATATTCAATTGCTGAAAGAAGCTGTAATTAGTAACGTAAAATAGCTATGTATGTAGATATGTAAGGCCAAAGTATATACCTCATTAGGGTAATTTTTCTTATAATGATGTGACTTTCTATTTCGAAGAATGCTCTCAGAAGTCCTGTCCACATGACGGCGTAATGGGTATCCTGTTTCAGGACCTTCCTCACTGGAAACTTCATCAGAAACATTTGTTATTGTCCTGTGGGTATCCTAAGTTGGGAGTACAATTAGGGTTACTGGCCATTTCTGACTGACCTTGTAGCCTTAAAACTGCAAATTCTAAATTATACATAGATTATACACACACACACACACACACACACACCTTTAAGAACCTTCAAACCTCAAAGTAAATGACTAGTAATACCTGATTTTCTGAGAAAATGTCTTAAATCAATGACTATACTGTTATTTTAACAATAATTCAACAGTCATTTGCCAAATATCATCAATCCTTCACAAAAGGATTTTAAATAGCTTACAAAATTAAGAAATCAGATACAAGCCAGATCAGAGGATATTTAAAAAGCTGAGACCTGAGATGAACTAATAAGTACACTATTTTTATAAACTTAAAATGCCATCAATTATAAGACCATCACTGATTTAATAATGGCTTATGAGGCAGGAGGTGAATGGTAGTTCAGGATGGTGAATAGTAGAGAACATAAGTGGAAAACCAGATTCCTAGTTCAGTTTCTAGAATAATTTAGATGTGTCACTCAAAACAAATTCTTATACACATGGCAACAGAGGAAGAAAAGATAAGGTTTAACAAATATCAACTATAAATTATAAAGTGCTTTAACATTTTGGAAAAATTGGAACCATCAATCAATTCAGAAAAGTGTCAAGTTGTATTGTCAGTGATGTTTATTCATATTACTTTATCTGATTTTCAGCTTCATCAGTGTGATTTGTAAAGTCTCACAGAATAAATTCTGGAGAAAATACATAGCTCAAGGGCAATCACCATGCCTAAAATCACAAAGACAAAACTATTTTTAAAAAATCACACTTACTTTGCTGGGAGTGTTCCTCAGTGTTCCTGTGTTCCAGGTTGTTTCTTCTGGCTGAATAGTTTCACACTGAGGTTCATGGCTTTGCATTCCGTCTTCACTGCTTTTAACAGTCTTTTTCCCATCAAGGGATACATAGCCATTGTCAGTCTCAGTTGATTTATCAATTGAATTCTTTGCTTTCTTTGATCTAAAAAGAAAAATACTCACAACTTACCAAATAATTCTTGGTCAAAATCACCTGGTCTTTGAGTAAAGTATAAGATTAAAATTAAAATTTTGCCCACTTATTAGAGTTAACTTATTTTTTAAGTTTTATTTTTAAAAAATGATCTCAGTAATTATCAAATTAAGTTGCAATCAGTGTTTTTGCTTAATTTTAATACTCTCATTTACCCAAACACTTTACCACTAGTATATATACAAAAATATGTCAGAAAAATTCATCTTAATATATAGTGGGAGACATAGGACCTTTGGTAACATAAAAATAAATGAAAAAAGGGAAAACTTTATACAATGTTCCAAATAATGGAAGTAGAAATGAAGAACACAAAGAAAATAAAGAGGTAACCAACCTTTCACCCACCAAAATACTCTGTAAAAAATATTAGTAATCATGTAGTTTACAAAGCCCTAAAAGGCTACAATTAAGGTTCCTCATTTACAGTAATTAGATTTTTCCCCATACATAAAATACAACATAGGAAATAATAAACAAGACATTTTTGATTAATAGCAAATGCTCTAGGAGTCCTTGTCAGAGACTACAGTGGGAGAAAGAATGGCTATCCAAAAGAAATGGTCAGTAAGTCACACACAAACTTAGAATGTGCTCAATGAAGATTAAGTCTATCACAAGACATTATTAAAAAGCAATTATTTAATTATATTTAAATAAATCCCCTTGAATTTTCTCTAACATACCAGTTTTGCAAGAAAGGAAAAACAAAACTAGTATACTGCCCTCATGAGATCAAAAAACAAAAGTTTTAAAAAATGCACAAAAAAATTATGTTTCATACTAGTTACTTGGTTCTATTAAAATCTTTTAGAACTGAATAGTATCTTAGAATTTACCTATTCTGAATGCCAATTTTGGAAACAAGGAATCAGAAATATAAAGAGTTTTATGTGACTTACTTAAGGTCACACAGCCAGTTAGAGGCAAAGCTGGCACTAGAATAAAGTTCTACTAAGAGGCTAATTATATTCTCCACACCACCTCCAACTGCCCACACTCTTTAGAAAACTGCCTGTTAGGATTTATTCTTAACACATGCATCAAAGCCTAGAACATTTTTGTCATAATACAAACACAGGCCCCTTCCTACCTGCCCTTTTCCTGCAAGATTAAAGGGAACACACAGACAGACCATACTTCTCATAAGCTCTAGAGTTTTGATACTTTTTAGTCATTCAGAACACATCTCTAGAAGTTCAAGAATCAGAAGCCCAATTTTCTGACCCTTTTCTTTCTATATGACCCTAAGAGGCATGGAGAGACCAAGGGAATGCACCATAGAAGAAAGGTGATTTAAGAGTGGCAGAAGGAGGGAGGAAAATGAATTATAGTAGAGAGGAGAATGGGCAAAAATGTAAAACACAAGGTGTAGGCAAAAGTGAATTTATCTGCCTGGTGAAGAAATAGAAACACCAGTTATTAATTGTTCCCTTTCCCTTTCCCTTGAACATTGTGCAACATGAAAATATGGAGTGTGCAGGAAAGGTATTTATAAAAGTTTATGGAAATTACACAGGGCTGGAAAAGAAGGTGAATGAGGTAAAGGAAGACTGGATAGTTGGTAGAACTATTCATCAGACAGGGTATGCAAGAGGAGTAATTTATTTGTAAAAAAGATAGAAATGTTGGAGCTCAAGTGCCCAAGAACACCCTGAGAAAACTCAGTAGGCAGTTGAAAACATAGGCCTGGAGATCAATAGTCAAAGTAGAAAAAGAACCTGAGAGAACAAAATGGGCCTAGTTGAAAAGGGCTTTCAATCAGTAGCAACTGCTGCTTTACGGATTTTTATAAGGGGAATATATTCTTTCCTTACTAGGACAGGGTAATGACTTTGGTAAGTCAGGGGAAGAGGACTACCAGCACCTATTCTACGTGATACCTTTCAGCTATCTGCCACTTCCTCTCTTCCTTATCTCTGCCTCTTTCCAGTTTTCTCTGGGTTGTTTCTCTACCCATTAACTCTTCAAGGTACATGCAACACTATCAGGAGAAATGAATTTTAAGTTACTAAGCCATAGCAGCTATCTGATGTTTCTCATAAACTAAATGCAAATCAGTTGCTAAGCAAACTGAAATGACAAAGAAAATAGTAAATATAAGTTCCACCATCAGAGTTTACAAAGTTGTTCAAAGTACAAATCCAGACAGCTTGGCAGTGGCTGGTAATAACAGCACTTAAGGAATACTGTTGGAGTGGGACAGCAGGGTCAGCCCAGTGCTGGCCAATAAAGCAGCCTATTCAAGGACAATTTCAGGGCAGAGTGCCAGGGGCAGCCTAGTGTGATTGGGAGATGGCTACTTACAGAGGGTTAAGTAAATACATACGCATATTGAGGAAAATGGGAACTACATTTTTCAGTGATAGAGAAGGAAGACATAGAGAGGAGAAAAGATAAAATGAACTCTGTGGCATTATATGTGAATTGGAGCTGTCTTTGCTAAGTCACTGTTTATAATACATATAGACATAGAAATAAATATAAATGTCAAGGGATAAACACATACATGAATGCATGCATCCCCTCCCCAACCCCACACACACTTTCTAGTTATGCCCAGAAGGCTGGGGGTAGCAACACCTCAATAGCAATGAGCACATCTAGCGGTCAGATCTTGGTTTCTATATACCACTCTCCTTGAAGAAAAGAATGGTTCTGGGGCTGAGGCAGAAGTACAAGGTGAACCTGAAACATTTAGTTGTGCCAGGAAGTAAGGAAGTACTCAAAGAATGATAAGGATATGTCAAAAAAGACAAAGAAACTGCTCAAAGGGCTCCACTGGCCAAATTTAGGCCAATCTGATCATCAAAATAAGTGACCATAACAAACTGAGTAAAATAGAAATCCATGAGTAAATAAAGGGAAAGCTTTCCTTAAAGTAAAATGCTAATTAATAAATGTAGAAGGAATGATGAAATTAGAAAAATCACCAACTGACAACCATCATCATAATTATTCAGGCAAGCATTATCAATGAAAGCTAAAACCAGAGAGTCAAGGTGGGATGAGAAATGGGTTGTTTTCATATTCTTAATGTATCTCAGACAGGAATTTAAATCTAGTGATTATTATATCACTCGTATGGGAAAAAATATACATTGTTTGCCACCTGACAGGATGCAATGAGAGCAAAGTACCACTCCTGTTATATTCCTGCCGAAAATGTGTAACTTGGGTTTAATCATGAAGAAATATCATACCACTAACTGAGTAGTCTGCTGCTAAATGTTAAAGAACTGGCTCTTGAGGGATAAAAAGCCCTTGTCTGTAGTGTTTTCTGATTTTTTTGGTGTAAATAATCCCATCCTTGGCCAATTTCAAGTACCAAGAGGTAACATTGAACACAGAATTGGGACAAGAGATGCATATTCAGCTCTCACAAGTCACTTGGAGCCAGGTATAGAACATCACTGGCACAAATCCAGATTAAGGGACATTCTAACAAAGTGATTGTCCTGGAGTCTTCAAAAAATGTGAAAAATATGAAAGTTGAGGAAAGACTGAAGTCTGTTGCAGATTGAAGGAAACTAGAGAGATGTGACCACTGGGTGTGGTACATGATCCCAGATTAGATCCTTTTGTTGTAAAGGATATTAATAAGGGCACTTAGCAGAATTTGAATTGGGTCTTTGGGTGAAAGATATATGGGAGTTCTTTGCACTGTTCTCAACTTTTCTATGTTTGAAATTGTTTCAAAATAAAATTACATATTTTAAAAGTACACTTAATTTATGCCCTGATTAGGGCATTCTTTGGATTTGATCACAGAGGAAATGATGAAAGGAGCAATAATAGGAGAGATGAATTCCAATTAATGTAGGTAAAGAGCGTAAAAAATTGTGACCACTCCAGGTGAGGTTTAGTTTTACCACAATGCTCTGTCATGCATATTGTACTAGTAGCTGAAAGTAAGAACTTCACAGACTAATATTAATTTTTCTCAAAGGAACATAGGCTATCAGGACTCAGATGTTTAAGTAATTCCTCCCATTCCCTTGTTTGAGAGTAAAAATAGTAAGGAAAGGCAGCAGGAATAAGAGATTTATTTTTTTTATATTATAAAATTCTTAAGAGTATATTTTTTAAGGGGAAGCTACTTCTATTTAATTCAACTCTAAAATAGGTACAAAAATAAATTGAAGCAAAGTAAACAGTATTTTGGTTTTAAAACAAATACATATATCTAAATCATCATTCCCTACCAAATATAAAAAGCAGGGTGGAAAGCTGGTATGAGAAATTAAAGTACTACAGTATAGCAAATAATATTATTCATAAAAAGTTTACCTTTTGACAGCTACACTTAACACATATAATACATTCACTTGATAACATCAGAGTTAACAGTATTTTCTTAGATCAACCCGAACACTGTGAGTCACAGGCATCTGGGCAGTGAGATCAGTAGCACCTTAGAAGACATACAAGTCTATGCTGATTTTACTTACTTCATGATAGAGGCAGTATTTCCAGCACTGGATTTTGAACAGACAGCATTTGTAAAGAAACAATGTGCAAGTTCACTGCCATGGTCAAGGCTTAGAGTTTTATAGAAGTATTATGCTTGAGATGTATGTCAAAAATACTCTTAGGAGGAAATGACTTTTAGAAATACATATCACTTAAATACCTTAGTTCCTTTGCAAGATAAATGATTTTGTTCTTTTCTGAAAAAATGCAAATAAACGTACAATCTACACCATAAAAAAATCACAAAACTGGTTGCTTTTCATTAAAAAATTTAATCAGAAAGTCAACACAACTTTTAAAGAATATCATACTAGCTTCTAAAATCTCAAATCTTCTGTACCAAACATGAAAAACAGTGTGTTTTTATATGAAAATACCTAATGAGGTAATCAGGTAGAACATTCATGGCACTTTGTACTACCATGGGAAAAAAATATTTGGAAGTATTTGTTGGTGCACTCAAAAATATGCAGAGGTATATAGATAGATCTAACTGAAGATCATCCTTTCAGTACTAAAGGACATTAGAGAGAGTTGATATGCAGAAGTTAGCAATAACATAACTCTTGTTCGAGAGCATAGTATGAAATTTCTAGTCCTGCTCTCAATTGCACAAGGTTAGGAATAGTGGCAGGAGGGAGGTTAGAGAGAGAGTGCATAAAATCTCAGATATAAGAAAATGACCCCCGAGCATACATATTACCATCACTGCTATCAGGAGCTATCCATACAACTTGATCACATGCTAATATAAGACATTTGGGCCCCTGTTTCCTTAGATATCCTCTACAACACATAAGCTTCAGAGGTGTGTACCAAACTAGGTTTTTTTATGGTACCTGTAATTTTTCTAAGACCAGTCCAATTCTAAAGTACAGTGACATAACAAATCTGATGAGTTATCTAGTTGTGGCCATAAGATATTCTTAAAAATCTGGGATATACTGGCATTTACGTAGTCTTCATCCTTGTCTGTGGAAGACAGGCAAGAGAGCCTCACTCAGTTTACAGCTTAAATGACTGAACAATTTAAACTCTAGCTATCAAAAATCAAATTTTAATCCTTGTACCAAAAATTTCTGGGGGGACTACATACCACTATGCATACCCTTACCACATAGTAGTTTACTCCATTATGTGAAGAAATCAATTAAAAAAATTTTTAACTTTCACTTTAGTTTTTGAACAGTAAATCTGGAGGCTAAATGGGACAGAAATCTTTCAGTTAGGTCAGTGGGGCACATAATTTAACATGTAACCTGGTTTTATTCTGGTATCTGTCTCTAATTCACCAAGTCAATTTATATAAGTCACATGTTTTACTCAAAAAAAAAAGCATAATTCCTACTTACTATTTTTCAATGATATTGTGATGGTCAAATGAATCTTTAAGGACATGAAAGAAAACTTAGAATCTATCTAAATTTGAAATAGGTATTATGCTGAGGTGATACACACTCTAGATGTAATTCTTCCTATTCAACCTTTTTAGTAGAAACTATAATATGCTAATTTGAGATTATAATTCCCTGAAATTAAAGTATTAAATCCTTAAGAAATATGGTTGATTTCTACATTTTTTTAATTGATAGATTATTTGCCTTTGTTTCCTCAGCTTCACAGAGTTCTTTTATGATTCCTAATTTTTTTCAAATGAGAAATACTATGTCTTGTTTTAAAAAGAACTGTTTTATCTAAAGAAAATGTACTTAGAGATGATGATAAATAGAGCTTTTCCAACTTGTAAGTACAGAATGTAAAAATAGTAGTTCTCATCCTAACATTTGAAAGCCAGTAAGATACTATACACAAGCTTAGATATTTGTGTGCTTTTGCATTTATTTTCCCACCAGTTATGTTAATTCAGATACCTTAATGAAAGTATTCAGCTTTTCAATTTATTATCAACAGAAATACTTTAAGTTTCAGTTGATATTTCAGTTAAAGCCCTTTCTGACTTATCAAAAGCTGAAAGAACAAGACATTATCAAGATTTCAGAACTCAGTTTAGAACTTCTAAAAATATTTTTCTTAGGATCTTTCTGTACCTAATATTTATAGCGGTCTTATTCATATGTTGGCAAACCAGTCACAAAATGAAGAGTGACGGAAACAGTGCATCTTTAAAAACATTTAGATTACAGTTGTCAATGATTAAAGGGAATAAATGCAAAGGGTTTAGCCATTATAAGATCAGTGACTGGTAGTCAAGGTCATGCTACATCCCCAAAGACGGAAAGCTAAAATCTGAATATCACTTGACTAGAGAAATATGGTAAAATTCCAAAGGCAATAACCTACTAATTTAGGGTGATTCTAAATACTAAGTAATACTGTATCAGTTTTATACAACCAAAACAACTATAAATGATTCCCCCAAAGCAAAACATATCCACTATGCTATTTTAACTGCTCATCAGAAAGTCTTGAGATTTAAGAAAATGACTTCACTGTGATAAAATTATCACATCTTACTGTTAGAGAGTTATTTATTTAAAAAGAAAAAAAAAGAACTAACAAAGAAGATAGAGAAAAAATCCAACTGAAGTTCAAAACAAACCCTCTATCTTCTCTGGAGGAAGAACAGGCAGTTAGAACAGTTAGAGAATCACTTTAATGCCATGTAACAAACTATTAAAACTTTGGAAAACTACCCCCCCAATTACAATCGATGAAAGTATGCCCAGAATATAATTGCTTAATTGCATAATGCATGATAAACTTGTATCTTAAGAGCACAGTCACATATTGATGAAACAACGGTATTATTAGAGGAGTTAAAAAAAATAACAAATGGTTATTTGCAGTATCCCTTTCCTTGATTTAATAAGTTTCATCAGTTATACTCAGGTTTTTGATCACAGCTTTTAACTTTTTCAAATTTGTTATATGTATATGTAAACTAGTAACATAACCATTAAATGTTTTGAGTTAACTTTTCAAAGTAATAACACAACACTGAATTAGGTTTAATATATTTTTCACATTTACTCTGTATGTCCTTATTTTGATAAATCTTTATTGTGGTACAAACTACACAAAAGCCCAATGTACAGAAATTGGATTTCATAATATAATATACATTTTATTCTTTTAAAAAAGAATGGCTATATGTTTTATTTCAGATAATTTTATATAATTGAGGCAGGGATTAAAGAAAATAATCATAAAACGCACACAGCATATTAAAGTCAAACTTACCTATAATGTTGATAAAAGTAAAACAACCAGTTTAATAGAATATAGTACTTGAGAAATCACAAAAGAAACCAAAATTAAGAAGTTCTAAGTACACTTTGATGATATAGTATATTCATTCTCATATAGATGTATTCACACATACCCCAAAATAAATGTTATGGTCTCTATTTTTCCATTATCTTTACAGCATTACAATCTATCAAAACAGAACCCATCATAATGCTGTCATATTTAAAGTCATTAATATTCATTACCTGAGACTGAAGTACCAGAAAAGGGATAGTGCATCTCTATGCCATATAAAGCCTTGAATAAATACAAACCCTGATAAAAAGAAAGCAGCGTGCCAGAGATCTCTGAAGACAGCGCCAACGCTGTAAGAGGTGCTTGTACCGTGGCTCTGAACTGCTCCCTCCTGCGTATTATCTGTGGTACTAGAACCATCTCCTTCCCTATGTACTTCCAAATGCGCTGCTTTTCTTAATTTCCTTCAGCAGAAGAGATTGAGAATTGGAAGGCAGCTTTACAAATTTTAACAACCACTTTCTCATCAATACATTCAAAATTTTGGTAAACATAAACAGAAATTTTAATACACAATAAAATTAAGATTTACTGTATAAAAGTTAATCCAAATATTAAAATACATATTCAAATCCAATTTATACTAATGTTAAAGTACTGTTTCTTTGCGCATACTGACAGGTCAGTGGACATTAGGTTGTAAAGATCACACGGACAGGTATTTACAAATGCATTTCTTCCCCACTTGAATGCTATATATTGAAGAAAGAAGAAAATTTAGATCAGAGAGAATTATAATCTAACTGATCAGCAATGTTATTTATATAATGTAGGTAATATCTTTCCAAGTGAAATGGGCTTAAATCTCAACATCCCAAATTTTCAAATGTCGTGATTTCTTAGCAATGATATTTCAAAAAGGAATTCCTCCAAAAGACCGTCAAGGCAATTCCATTGTGCTGATTGGCCAGCCAGTGAGACTTGCTATGTTTACTTAACCAAGGGACATTAAACAGCTTCAAATAGCATTTATTAAACAGAATATAGCCGTGATTATTTTTTTTGGCTTTTGTTTTTGCCAAAGCATATCACAAGTACAAGATTTTGTAAATAGCAGGAATTATTAGCAACTTTAGCTAACATATATTTCTTACATTGATCTTAGGTGCTTTAGAAATGAGCTTCAAGAAAGAAAACAAAAACAAAAACAAAAGCAGGTGTGTGGTCTTAAGATGGCCTTGAAGTTAATACAGAAACTAAATCATCTGGTAGCTGATTCTGAAGCTCACTGTTTTATTTGAAGGAGCAACATTAGAAGACATTTTACTCAATCCTGGATTCAAATTACAGGAATCTACAAAGAGATCACTCTTTTAAAAGACAGTACCTTCTTCTTTTTCCTCCTGTACTTAGAGGAGGTTTGGGTGTCCTTGTTGAAACAATCTGGCAGTGTACAGTTCCCAGAAGCAGCATCAGCCATATTGGCCCAATCACTTCTGTCAGAGGTATGCTATGTGGGCTGGAAGCGGAACAGAATAACACTATTGCGGCAACTACACAAAGGGAAAGAAAATACATTTAATCATAGATTTGACAGTCACTTTTTGAAGACTTTAAAAATTGTTCTAACATTGCTTTTCATCAACTTATTTTTCTAAATTTAAATGAGTTAAAAATATTACCCCAGACAAGTCTGTTCAGACTATTTTGTTTGCCACTGGCTAACCACACTATTCAGTAACAAACTCTTGGAACAAGGTAACACCCGACATAGTCTCTAAAGTACATGCCTAAACACTGCAATGAAAACCAAATGCATGCAGATCTAAAGACATTCCTGGTAAGACCACAGACAATCACAAGAACCACACTAACCCCAAGTACACTTACTTCTTTGTTTTACAAACAAGGAAGTCTATGATAAGTGTGTAGTAAGTATAAAATAGAGCCTCTTTTCAATAGATGTCTACCTATACATTTACTTGGGCATATTTTCAGGGGAAATGCTAAATATCTATTAATGCTAAACATTACCATGTGAAGAAGAAATCTTGTTTTTGCCTGCTTAGTTAGCATCCTTTAGACTTTCTAGACATAAACTCTCTTTATCTTTTAGAAGTTGGCCTCTTTATCTGTCAATCATATGGTTTTCTCTCTCCTACCTCAGGGCTGGACACGTAACCTAGGCCAGCCAGTTTTACCTCTGGGCACAGGAACTAATAAAAAGATTGGCAGGTCACCTAAGCAGGGCCAATCAGAATCTTTTTCAGGGATTAATATAGGTGCTTTGAAGGCCTTTCTCCTAGAACTCAAACACTAAGGAAATAGGACATTGCCGGGCTCATCTCAGCCTCTATTCAGGAAGTGTCCTAACAATGAGACCAGCATAAGTAAAGCAGAGGCAACAGCATTAAAAGGAAGATATCATCTAAGCCTCTAGATCCAACAATGCTTGAATCTGGAGCCTAACAGTACCTAATTCTGTTTTGGAACAATTGGAGAATTTGAATACTAGATTTTTGTTCATTTTGTTAGGTGTGATCATTGTAACGTGGTTGTGCAATGCACTTCTTTTGATGAGATGCATAGGGATGTGCTCAGGGGTAAAATGCCATGATGTATATAATTTACTCAAAGTGATGGGTATCTGGGAGTTTATGTAAGTCATCTAAATCAGAAGAGCTGTTAATAAAATCACCAGGACAACACAAGTAAATTCAGACAGTTGGACAGTCCCCCAGGCAAACTGGAATACATAGTCACCCCAATTATTATACTAGTTATTAAACAACAGTTAATGTACTAGTCTGTCTAGTACAATAAACCTGTTTCTTTGAAAACTTTTGTGATAGCAGTAAAAGAAACAAAAAAAAACCCACCACTTTTTGCAAAAGCTACTTTGCATTTGGTTTTCTGCTACCTGCAACTGAAAGAATCCTGGTTTCGCAGGCCAAGATTTAAGCTTAAACACTTGACCTTCTAATAAGTTTGAGAAGGATCATTAAAAACAAATTTCAGTTTTATATTCTCTGAGTAAGTTTCTTTAAAAGAAAAAAAAGAATTTTTAAAAATGCTAAGCATCTTTATCAATTACCCTGTAATTTAACTCAAAATCTCTAGTTGTTTTGTAACAGTCTAGAATTTTGAAAAGTAGAGTTTTTGTTGTTTTTAACGTGAACTCTAATGTGACCTTTATTGAGTTCTGTAACTTTTTGAGCCTTGGTTTATTCTTCTGCATAATAATACTATATATAGGTAATGCAGGTTTCAAGTGATGTAATATCAGTAAGCCACTTGAAAAGCTCCTTACATATAGTAAATGTGCACCTAACATTGGTAAATGGTACTTCTATTAGCTATCATGAACTTAAGTGTCTTCAAAAAGGAGAGGGACGCAAATACTACTTGAGAGGTTCACAGTTTCAGACACAAAGAAGAACATTTTAAAGAACTTCAGATATTATATAACCTCTTGGTTATTTGTACTCTTTCAGCCCTATGATCACTTCTTAATGCTAGGGCTGGAAACCTACAAACTACTTTCCATTTTAACTTCCAGGAAGTTGTCTGATTCTGTGAAATTCTGCCAATAGAGAGCATTAGAAGAAAGGGGATCACGGGAAGCCACTTTATTCCTCCTTCTCCTTCTTTCTTCTGGCTGTGCCTCTCAAAGTGGCCACATTCCTTCCATGGCTTCAGTTCCTGAGGCAGTGGTCTGGTATCCAAGGCTCTGGCATCACCTTTTCCATTTTGTTCCTTCTCATGTGAAGGGTTAGAAGATGTAAGAACACATTCACCACTCGCTAAGTCATACTTTTGATCATTTCGTGAATTCCTATGAACTAGACAGTACTGGTGGAGATTTCTGCTAGACAGTACTTCTAGAGATTTCTCCAAGAGAACAACCAAGATAAAATATTATTTATAAGGCACAAGTACCAAGGCAGGGCTTCATATACTGGCCAAGCAGAACTCTAAGGACAATTATCAGGAAAATAAAATAACTCAAGTTTAATTTTTAGGTCTGTCAATCTTTAAGATTTAGTGGCAGGTGTTAGGCACTGGGAGCAGAAAGACAAATAAGACATAGTCTCTATTCCCTGACCCTCCTCAGTTTAGAGAAAGAGGGACACATAAAGAAACAACTCAGTAATGGAGTGAATTACAGCCCCCACCCAAATTCATATGTTGAAGCCCTAAGCCCCAATGTGAATAAATGTACAAATAGGGCCTATAAGGATGTAATAAAGGTTGAAAGAAGTCGTAAGAGTAGGGCCTTAATCTAATAGTACCAGTGTCCTTATAAGAAGAGGAAGAGACAAGAGAGATCTCACCCTGCTCACGCACAGAAGGGCATGTGAGGACACAGTGAGAAGGTGGCTGTCTACAAGCAGGTAGAGATACCTCAGCTGACGCCAACCAAATGACACCTTGATCTTGGATTTCCACCTCCAGAACTGTGAGAAAATTAATTTCTGTTGTTTAAAACACAGAATTAAGTTTAACAATTTGATATGGCGGCCCAACAGACAAAAAGAACACTGCAAAGTACTATGGTATAACTAAGCATTATATAAGACAAGTAACTAAAAAGGGAGGTTATGAAAAGCTTCTAAAAGAAGGTGCTGTTGGATGCCTAACCTGTGAGACAAAAAATAGGAGTTGACTTGGTAAATAAAAGGGAAATGACTACTCAGACAGAGATGACTGTCCAAAGGCATGAAGAGAAAAAAAACAAAAACAAAAAGAAAAAAAGCATGGAGTATTTTAAGAAACAGCAAAGAGCTAATTTAGCCTGGTTAAAGTTGGGGAGGGAAGCAACAAGGGATGGAAAACTTGGCTTTTATCTTATTTATTTATTTATTTATTTTTATTTTGGTATCATTAATCTACAATTATATTAATCTACAATTACCAGGCTCCCCCCTTCACCAAGTCCCCCCCACATACCCATTCACAGTCACTGTCCATCTGCACAGTAAGATGCTGTAAAATCACCACTTGTCTTCTCTGTGTCGCACAGCCCTCCCTGTGCCCCCCACGCACTATACATGCTAATCGTAATGCCCTCTTTCTTTTCCCCCACACTTATCCCTCCCTTCCCACTCATCCTCCCCAGTCCTTTGCCCTTTGGTAACTGTTAGTTCATTCTTGGGTTCTGTGATTCTGCTGCTGTTTTGGTCCTTCAGTTTTCCTTTGTTCTTATACTCCACATATGAGTGAAATCATATGGTACTTCTCTTTCTCCGCCTGGCTTATTTCACTGAGCATAATACCCTCTAGCTCCATCCATGTTGTTGCAAATGGTAGGATTTGTTTTCTTCTTATGGCTGAATAATATTCCATTGTGCATATGTACCACACCTTCCTTATCCATTCATCAACTGATGGACACTTAGGTTGCTTCCATTTCTTGGCTATTGTAAAGAGTGCTGCGATAAACATAGGGGTGCATCTGTCTTTTTCAAACTAGGCTGCTGCATTCTTAGGGTAAATTCCTAGAAGTGGGATTCCTGGGTCAAATGGTATTTCTATTTTGAGCTTTTCGAGGAATCTCCATACTGCTTTCCACAATGGTTGAACTAATTTACATTCCCACCAACAATGTAGGAGGGTTCCCCTTTCTCCACAACCTTGCCAACATTTGTTGTCGTTTGTCCTTTGGATGGCAGCCATCCTTACTGGTGTGAGGTGATATCTCATTGTGGTTTTAATTTGCATTTCTCTGATGATTAGCGATGTGGAGCATCTTTTCATGTGCCTGTTGGACATCTAGATTTCTACTTTAGAGAACTGTCTATTCAGCTCCTCTGCCCATTTTTTAATTGGATTTTTTGCTTTTAGTTTGTTGAGGTGAGCGAGCTCTTTATATATTTTGGATGTCAATCCTTTATCGGATCAGTCATTTACAAATATATTCTCCCATACTGTAGGACAACTTTTTGTTCTATTGATGGTGCCCTTTGCTGTACAGAAGCTTTTTAGCTTGATATAGTCCCACTTGTTCATTTTTGCCTTTGTTTCCCTTGCCCGGGGAGATATGTACATGAAGAAGTCACTCATGTTTATGTCCATGAGATTTTTGCCTATGCTTTTTTCTAAGAGTTTAATGGTTTCATGACTTACATTCAGATCTTGGATCCATTTCGAATTTACTTTTGTGTATGGGGTTAGACAGAGATCCAGTTTCATTCTCTTACATGTAGCTGTCCAGTTTTGCCAGTACCATCTGTTGAAGAGACTGTCATTTCCCCATTGTATGTCCATGGCTCCTTTATCATATATTAATCGGCCATATATGTTTGGGTTAATGTCTGGAGTCTCTATTCTGTTGCACTGGTCTGTGAGTCTGTTCTTGTGCCAGTACCAAATTGTCTTGATTACTGTGGCTTTGTAGTAGAGCTTGAAGTTGGGGAGCGAGATCCCCCCCATTTTATTCTTCCTTCTCAGGATTGCTTTGGCTATTCGGGGTCTTTGGCAGTTCAATATGAATTTTTGAACTATTTGTTCCAGTTCATTGAAGAAAGCTGTTGGTAATTTGATAGGGATTGCATCGAATCTGTAGATTGCTTTGGGCCGGATGGCTATTTTGACGATATTAATTCTTCCTAGCCACGAGCATGGGATGAGTTTCCATTTGTTAGTATCCTCTTTAATTTCTCTTAAGAGTGTCTTATAGTTTTCAGGGTATAGGTCTTTCACTTCCTTGGTTAGGTTTATTCCTAGGTATTTTATTCTTTTTGATGCTATTCTGAATGGAATTGTTTTCCTGATTTCTCTTTCTATTAGTTCATTGTTAGTGTATAGGAAAGCTACAGATTTCTGTGTGTTAATTTTGTATCCTGCAACTTTGCTGAATTCTGATATTAGTTCTAGTAGTTTTGCAGTGGAGTCTTTAGGGTTTTTTATGTACAATATCATGTCATCTGCAAATAGTGACAGTTTGACTTCTTCTTTACCAATCTGGATTCCCGAAATTTCTTTGTTTTGTCTGATTGCCATGGCTACAACCTCCAGTACTATATTGAATAACAGTGGGGAGAGTGGGCTTCCCTGTCTTGTTTCCGATCTCAGAGGAAAAGCTTTCAGCCTCTTGCTGTTCAGTATGATGTTAGCTGTGGGTTTATCATATATGGCCTTTATTATGTTGAGGTACTTGCCCCCTATGCCCATTTTGTTGAGAGTTTTTATCATGAATGGATGTTGAATTTTGCCAAATGCTTTTTCAGCATGTATGGAGATGATCATGTGGTTTTTGTCCTTCTTTTTGTTGATGTGGTGGATGATGTTGATGGATTTTCGAATGTTGTACCATCCTTGCATCCCTGGGATGAATCCCACTTGGTCATGGTGTATGATCCTCTTGATGTATTTTTGAATTCGGTTTGCTAATATTTTGTTGAGTATTTTTGCATCTATGTTCATCAGGGATATTGGTCTGTAGTTTTCTTTTTTGGTGGGGTCTTTGCCTGGTTTTGGTATTAGGGTGATGTTGGCTTCATAGATTGAGTTTGGGAGTATTCCCTCCTCTTCTATTTTTTGGAAAACTTTAAGGAGGATGGGTATTATGTCTTCTCTGTATGTCTGATAAAATTCTGAGGTAAATCCATCTGGCCCGGGGGTTTTGTTCTTTGGTAGTTTTTTGATTACCGCTTCAATTTTGTTGCTGGTAATTGGTCTGTTTAGATTTTCTGTTTCTTTTTGGGTCAGTCTTGGAAGGTTGTATTTTTCTAGGAAGTTGTCCATTTCTCCTAGGTTTCCCAGCTTGTTCGCATATAGGTTTTCATAGTACTCTCTAATTATTCTTTGTATTTCTGTGGGTTCCGTCGTGATTTTTCCTTTCTTGTTTCTGATTCTGTTGATGTGTGTTGACTCTCTTTTTCTCTTAATAAGTCTGGCTAGAGGCTTACCTATTTTGTTTATTTTCTCAAAGAACCAGCTCTTGGTGTCATTGACTTTTTTCTATTGTTTTATTCTTCTCAATTTTATTTATTTCTTCTCTGATCTTTATTATGTTCCTCCATCTGCTGACCTTCGGCCTCCTTTGTTCTTCTTTTTCCAATTTCGATAATTGTGACATTAGACTATTCATTTGGGAATGTTCTTCCTTCTTTAAATATGCCTGGATTGCTATATACTTTCCTCTTAAGACTGCTTTTGCTGCATTCCACAGAAGTTGGGGCTTTGTGTTGTTGTTGTCATTTGTTTCCATATATTGCTGGATCTCCATTTTGATTTGGTCGTTGATCCATTGATTATTTAGGAGCATGTTGTTAAGCCTCCATGTGTTTGTGAGCCTTTTTGCTTTCTTTGTACCATTTATTTCTAGTTTTATGCCTTCATGGTCTGAAAAGTTGGTTGATTGAATTTCAGTCTTTTTTAATTTACTGAGGCTCTTTTTGTGGCCTAGTATGTGGTCTATTCTGGAGAATGTTCCATGTGCACTTGAGAAGAATGTATATCCTGTTGCTTTTGGATGTAGAGTTCTATAGATGTCTATTAGGTCCATCTGTTCTAGTGTGTTGTTCAGTGCCTCTGTGTCCTTACTTATTTTCTGTCTGGTGGATCTGTCCTTTGGAGTGAGTGGTGTGTTGAAGTCTCCCAAAATGAATGCAATACATTCTATTTCCTCCTTAAATTCTGTTAGTATTTGTTTCACATATGTTGGTGCTCCTGTATTGGGTGCATATATATTTATAATGGTTATATCCTGTTGTTGGACTGACCCCTTTATCATTATGCAGTGTCCTTCTTTATCTCTTGTTACTTTCTTTGTTTTGAAGTCTATTTTGTCTGATACTAGTATTGCAACACCTGCTTTTTTCTCCCTGTTGTTTGCATGAAATATCTTTTTCCATCCCTTGACTTTTAATCTGTGCATGTCTTTGGGTTTGAGGTGAGTTTCTTGTAAGCAGCATATACGGGTCTTGCCGTTTTATCCATTCTATTACTCTGTGTCTTTTGATTGGTGCGTTCAGTCCATTTACATTTAGGGTGATTATTGAAAGATATGTACTTATTCAACTTGGCTTTTATCTTGAAGGCAATGATAACTAGGAGGAGATTTAGACCTTAAGTAGTTTGGATTTGTAATTTAATGGGTGAAACGACAGAAGTCAGAAAATGTAAGGGCTCTTGGCAGCAATCTGGGTAAGATGACATAAGCAAAAAGTAGGGATGGAGTTGAGAATACCTAGTCGAGATACTTAAAAGGCATGTAATTGAAGTAAAAAACTGTATGTAGTTATAAAAAAACAAATCTGACTGCACATGATACTTTGTACCTTTTGTGAGACAAGGGTGGGACAGAGAATCAGGACATACCTCACAGCACTAAACCCTACTTTTATATGCAAGGAGATGGAGGCACAGGGGTTTCTACAGGCACCAACAGTCTGCCAAGGGCAGTACAGTCACATCATGACTTCTCTCACTGGCTGTGTGACTTGGAGCAGGTAAAGTGACTTCTTAACTAAGCTTTACGTCGAGAATGTTCAGTGTTTATCACTTATAAACATTTATGATGCTCAAGTTTGGTTCTGAACTGAAAAACCTCTCTTTCAAGCCTGATCTAACCTGTGTTCCCTATTTAACTTACACAAGCCAGTAAATGAATTTCAGACACAATATGTGAACTAGTAGCTTTACTGGAAACTTGTTTATCTTCAAATACTAGAAAGCAACAATATTAAACAAGCACTGCTCAGTGTTTACAATCAAGGACACTGATTAATTATTACTCTAATAAGCTACTGTGATTTCTGACCACTTGAGAATAAAGTATTCTCCTTTAGATAAACTAGAAGGCATTAAAGATAACTATACTTAGATTAAGCTCTCTTAAATCCTTTTGGGAGCAAAACAAACACAGAAAAATAGCTCGATAAAAATTAGGATAACTATACCTAGAAATTAGTTGATAAAAATAAACTTAAAGGGGATTAAAGTTGGCTGTGTGAGAGGTGAGACAGAGGCCTCCTCCTAAAACTGCATATAATACGAAAATATAATTAATACAACTAATCCTGAAACAGCAACAGGAAAGAGGGCTGTGCCAGACTGCATACATCTGGAGAAAAGAATAGACCTAATGGAACAGGGTAATGTACCAAAGCTGTGGCCCGGTGTGACTTAAGCCACAGCTCACTGGCAGGAGGAAGAAAAATGGAGCAGGGAGGGAGTGGAGGCCTGGGACTGCTGAATACCTAGCTCTGAAGATCTGCTCTGGGAGCACAAACCTACATTGCATGTGCTCAGGTGATTAAGGGGGTTGGAAAGCTAAGAGAGGCAGAATACCTGGAGAGACTGAGTTTCCAGCTGCTTGTGGAAAATATGGATCCATATCCGGCTGCTCTGTGACAAAAGAAAGGCAGGCGTCTGAGAGACGTCCTAACAGCGAGAGGGCTGCTAAACGGGCAAGGATTGCACAGAGCTTACTGCTCAGGAGACAGGACAGGTAGACAAAATTGTCCAAGTGCACTCTGCCCAGCAGGTTGGGAACTTTCACGATCTTCAGGTGCTCCAGCCCCCTGGCTGGCTGCGCAGCTCCAAGACCCACCTTTGTGATATGCAGCCTGCTGTGCCTTCCTCCCAGCCAGCCTGCACCTAGCTCGCAAACCAGCAAATCCTGCCCTGGCATTAGGCCAGCCAGAGGGAAGCCCGGCCTACAGTAGCTACAAATGCAAAGCATAGAGGCTTATACCTGTGTGCTTGGCCCACTGGTTCTGGCAGTGGAGACTGGCATAGCAGCCAAAAAGCAGGAAACAGCTCTTTCCTCCCCCCAGGCACCAACACCACTTCCCTGCGACCCCCAACATTGCTCAAAGGACTGAGTGACTCCAGAGAGTAGAGCTTCTGGGCACTAGAGGGCGCCACATACAAATATGAAAAGTCAAAGGAACCTGGTTCAAAGCAAAATCACAAATACACCAGAGAAAGAGTCAAATGAAATGGACCTCATGAACCTTCCTGAAAGAAATTTCAAAATAAAAATCATAAAGATGCTCATGGAGGTACAGAAAAA
Source organism: Manis pentadactyla (assembly GCF_030020395.1). Lineage (NCBI taxonomy): Eukaryota > Metazoa > Chordata > Mammalia > Pholidota > Manidae > Manis > Manis pentadactyla. The sequence goes on along the minus strand of NC_080025.1, from coordinate 61,447,958 downwards.
TATTCAAGAACTCAGGAATGAAGTCTGGTTGGAGATCCAATCATTACGGAACACAGTATCAGAAATGAAACATATAATGGAAGGTTTTAAAAGTAGATTAGATATGGTGGAGATGATAAATGAAACAGAAATTAGAGAAGAGGAATACAAAGAAGCTGAGGCAAAGAGAGAAAAAAGGATCTCTAAGAATGAAAGAATATTGAGAGAACTATGTGACCAATCAAATGGAACAATATTTGTATTATAGGGGTACCAGAAGAAGAAGAAGAGAGAGTAAAAGCTATAGAGAGTGTCTTTGAGGATGTAATTGCTGAAAACTTCCCCAATCTGGGGAAGGAGATAGTCTCTCAGATTTTCCAAAACAAAGGACCCAAGGAAGACAGCACAAAGACAAATAATAATTAAAATGCAAAGATCAAGGATAAGGACAGATTATTAAAAGCAGTCAGAGAGAGAAAGAAGATCACATAAAAAGGAAAGCTGATCAGCCTTTCACTAGACTTCTCAGCAGAAACCTTACAGGCCAGAAGGGAGTGGCATAATATATTTAATGCAATGAAACAGAAGGGCCTTGAACCAAGAATACTTGATCTGGTAACATTATCATTTAAATTTTAAGGAAGGATTAAACAATTTCCAGATAAGCAAAAGCTGAGAGAATTTACCTCCCACAAACCATCTATACAGTGTATTTTGGAGGGACTGCTATAGATGGAAGTGTCCCTAAGGTTTAATAGCTGTCACCAGAGGTAATAAAACCACAGTAAAGAAAGTAGAACAGTTAATTACTAAGCAAATGCAAAATTACATCAACTACCCCCAAAGTCAATCAAGAGATAGACAAAGAGTACAGAATACTATACCTAATATATAAAGAATAGAGGAGGAAGAAAAAGGAGGAGAAAAAAAGAACCTTTAGATTGTGTTTGTAATAGCATATGAAGTGAGGTAATTAGACTCTTAGTAAGGAAGTTAACCTTGAACCTTTGGTAACCACGAATCTAAAGCCTGCAATGGCAATAAGTACATACCTATCGATAATCACCCTAAATGTAAATGGTCTGAATGCACCAATCAAAAGACATAGAGTCACTGAATGGAGAAAAAAAGAAGACCAGACTATATGCTGCCTACAAGAGACTCACTTTAAACCCAAAGACATACACAGACTAAAAATGAAGAGATGGAAAAAGGTATTTCATGCAATAGGGAGAAAAAAGCAGGAGTTGCAGTACTTGTATCAGACAATATAGACTTCAAAACAAAGACAGTCACAAGAGACAAAGAAGGACATTACATAATGATAAAGGGGTTAATCCAACAAGAGGATATAACCATTATAAATATATATGTGCCCAACACAGGAACACCTACATATGTGAAATAAATACTAACAGAACGAAAAGGGGAAATAGAATGCAATGCATTCATTTTAGGAGACTTCAACACTCCACTCACTCTGAAGGACAGATCAACCAGAAAGAAAATAAGTAAGGACACAGAGGCACTGAACAACACATTAGCACAGATGGCCTAACAGACATCGACAGAACTCTACACCCAAAAGCAGTAGAACATACATTCTTCTCAAGTGCAAATGGAACATTTTCAAGAATATCATATACTAAGCCACAAAAAGAGCCTTGGTAAATTCAAAAAGACTCAAACTGTACCAACCAGTTTCTCAGACCACAAAGGTATGAAACTAGAAATAAATTACACAAAGAAAATGAAAAATCCCACAAACACATGGAGGCTTCACAAGATGCTCCTCAATACCCAATGGATCAATGACCAAATAAAAAAAGAAATCAAGCAATATATGGACACAAGTGAAAATAATAATTCAACACCGCAAAATCTGTGAGACGCAGCAAAGGCTGTGCTAAGAGGAAAGTATATTACAATAAGGCCTGCCTCAGAATAGAAGAACAATCCCATATGAACAGTCTAAACTCACAATTAACGAAACTAGAAAAAGAACAAATGAGGCCCAAATTCAGTAGAAGGAGGGACATAATAAAGATTAGAACAGAAACAAATAAAATCAAAAGGAACAAAACAATAGAAAGAATCAATGAGAGCAGGAGCTGGTTCTTCGAGACAATAAACAAAAATAGATAAACCCCTAGCCAAACTTTTCAAGAAAAAAAGAGAGTCTACACACATAAACAGAATCAGAAATGAGAAAGGAAAAAATCACTATGGACACTAAAGAAATACAAAGAATCATTAGAGAATAATGCTAAGAAACTGGATAACCTAGAAGAAATGGACAACTTTCTAGAAAAATACAACCTTCCAATGCTGACCCAGAAAGAAACAGAAAATCTGAACAGACCAATTATCAGCACCGAAATTGAATTGGTAATCAAAAACTACCTAAGAACAAAATTCCTGGACTAGATGGCTTCACTGAATTTTATCAAACATTTAGTGAAGACCTAATACTCATCCTCCTTAAAATTTTCCAAAATGTAGAAGAGGAGGGAATACTTCCAAACTCATTCTGAGGCCAGCATCACTCTAATACCAAAACCAGGCAAAGACACCACAAAAAAAGAAAATTACAGACCAATATCCGTGATGAACACACATGCAAAAACACTCAACAAAATATTAACAAACTGAATTCAAAAATATATCAAAAAAATCATCCACTATGATCAAGTGGGATTTATTCCAGGGAGCAAGGATGGTACAATATTAGAAAATCCATCAACATCATCCACCACATCAACAAAAAGGACAAAAACCACATGATCATCTCCATAGATGCAGAAAAAGCACTTGACAAAATTCAACATCCATTCACGATAAAAACTCTCCAGAAAATGGGTATAGAAGGCAAGTACCTCAATATAATAAAGGCCATATATGACAAACCCACAGCCAACATTATACTTAATAGTGAGAAGCTGAAAGCCATTCCTTTAAGATTGGGAACACGAGAAGGATGCCCAGTCTCTCCACTTTTATTCAACATAGTTCTGGAGGTCCTTGCCATAGCAATTAGACAGCACAAAGAAATCAAAGACAACAAGATTGGTAAGGAAGAAGTTAAACAGTCACTGTTTGCAGATGACATTATATTGTACATAAAAAAAACCCTAAAGAATCTACTCCTAAACTACTAGATCTAATATCTGAATTCAGCAAAGGTGAAGAATACAAAATTAATACACAGAAATCTGTTGTATTCCTATACACTAATGATGAACTAGTAGAAAGAGAAATGAGAAAAACAATTCCACTCACAATTGTATCAAAAATAATAAAATAACTAGGAATAAACCTAACCAAGGAAGTGAAAGACCTATACTTTGAAAACTATAAGACACTCATGAGAGAAATTAAAGACATCAAATGGAAACACATCCCGTGCTCATGGATAGGAAGAATTAGTATTGTTAAAATGACCATCCTGCCTAACACAATCTACAGATTCAATGCAATTCCTATCAAAATACCAACAGCATTCTTTAATGAACTAGAGCAAATCGTTTTAAAATTCGTGTGGAACCACAAAAGACCCCGAATAGCCAAAGCAATTCTGAGAAGGAAAAAAAAAGCTGGGGGCATTATGCTCCCCAACTTCAAGCAATACTACAAAGCCACAGTAATCATGACAATTTGGTACTGGCACAAGAACAGACCCATAGACCAATGGAACAGACTAGAGAGCCCAGATATAAACCCAAGCACATATGGTCAATTAATATGTAATAAATGAGCTATGGACATACAATGGGGGAATGATAGCCTCTTCAACAACTGGTGTTGGTAAAACTGGACAGCTACATGCAGGAGAATAAAACTGGATTATTGTTTAACCCCATACACAAAAGTAAACTCAAAATGGATCAAAGACCTGAATGTAAGTCATGAAAACATAAAACTCTTGAAGACAACACAGGCAAAAATCTCCTGCATATAAACATGAGCAACTTCTTCCTGAAAGCACATCCTCAAGCAAGGGAAACAGAAGCAAAAATGAATACATGTGACTACAAACTAAAAAGCTTCTGTATGGCAAAGGACACCATCAACAGAAAAGGCATCCTACAGTATGGGAGAATATATTTGTAAACGGCGGATCTGATAAGGGGTTAATACCCAAAATATATAAATAACTCTTACGCCTCAACACCAAAAAAGCAAATAACCCAATTAAAAAATGGGCATAGGATATGAAGAGACAGTTCTCCAAAGAAGAAATTCAGATGGCCAACACACATGAAAGGATGTTCCATATCAGTAATCATCAGGGAAATGCAAACTAAAACCATAATGAGATATCACCTCATACCAGTTAGGATGGCCAATAGTGAAAAGACCAGGAACAACAAATGCTGGTGAGGATGTGGAGAAAGGGGAACCCTCCTACACTGCTGGTCGGAATGTAAGCTAGTTCGACCTCTATGGAAAGTAATATGTAGGTCCTCTAAAAACTAAAAATAGAAATACCATTTGACCCAGGAATTCCACTCCTTGGAATTTACCCAAGGAATACAAGTTCTCAGATTCAAAAAGACATACGCACCCCATGTTTATCACAGCATTATTTACAGTAGCCAAGATATGGAGGCAACCTATGTATCCATTAGTAGATGAATGGGTAAAGAAGATGTGGTACATATACACAATGGAATACTATTCAGCCATAAGAAAGAAACAAATCCTACCATTTATGACAATGTGGATGGAGCTGGAGGATATTATGCTCAGTGAAATAAGCCAGGTGGAGAAAGACAAGTGCCAAATGATTTCCCTCATTTGTGGAGTATAATGACGAAGTAAAACTAAAGGAACAAAACAGCAGCAAACTCACAGACTCCAAGAAGGGACTAGAGGTTATCAAAGGGGAGGGGTGTGGGAGGGCAGGTGGGGAAGGAGGGAGGGAGAAGGGGATTGAGGGGTATTATGTTTAGTACACATGGTGTGAGAGGTCACAGGGAAGACAGTGTAGCACAGAGAAGACAAACAGTAATAACCACATTGTTTTTTCATGTGAAACTTCATAAGCATGTATATCAATACCTTAATAAAAAAAATACACTTAAAGGAACTATCATATAATGGCACTACTTAACAAAAACAACAAAGGTCAACTTCTTGAAAGCAATAAACTGTGCATTAAAATCCTTGGAAATGTTAATTGCAGATATTCTAGGAATTTAGCACAATAAACCCAAAATACAAGAAAATCTTAAAAAATATGTTCACTTCAGCATAACAGCAAAGAGCAAAAAACTTAAAATATTTAATATTGATGTCAGGTAGGATATTTTCCAATAATTTAAAATTGTATTTATAAAGACTGATACTTGTTACAACATAAGGCAAAAATAATACAACTCTTTATACTGAATCATCTAAACTATATTTAAAAAGTTACAAAGTAAACTGAAAGGCAAGATTATGGGTAGGTTTTATTTATTTATTTTTCTCCTACATTTTCTAAATATTCTGCAATCAACAAATATCATTTCTTAAATCAAACACACACACACACACACACACACACACACACCACTCTATTAACAAAAATTACAAAATCTTCAGAGTTCACTATCTTTCATGTGTGTAAATAGCTTAAAAGAAACTTGACTTAAATAAAAGTCTGTCATTTTTACTATATTTTACTTAAAAGATATTATCTTTTCCTTAGTTTGTTAATAAAGTATACTTAAATAATCGTTCAGAATTGCAATCATGTTTTTAAAAAATTAAGTCATTAAAAACGGAAAGGGTACCAACCAAATTAAAATCATTGCTTTGTCAGAGTGATGGAACATGAGTGGTTTCTTCTTTAAGCCTGCACACACCCTCCAGGGCTGTGATTATGATCGTGTACTCTGCTCTGACTGCTAGGCTGGGAAGCAGTGGAAGAGTTGTTGAGCATGTAGCTGTGTGGATGCTTTCACTTGAACCTGTGCTCTACTGCAATTCGGTGATTGTGTAACTTTGGGGCTCATGTCCTTCAGGTCCCAAATCTATAAGCTAGGCATAATAATGGTACCTATTTCACTGGTTAGTTGTGAGAATTAAATGAGGATCTGTAAAAAGCACTTAGAACAGTGCATGGCATAGAGAATTTCAATACAGAATGAGGGTAGTTTAAGATTACAGTGGTTAAAAGATAAATCATGGCTGAGGCAGGAAAAATGAACTTGTACAGGCTGCATTAAAAAAAAGACTAGTGTGGTTTGTATGTGTGTGGGGGGGGTCACTGCAAAGAGACACCTAATTTTTAAAAATCCTCTTAATTTTTATTTTTCTTCCACTCTCATATTTAAATTTTCATAAAATTGTATTAGAAAATAACTGCTTTGTTTTCTCAAATATTTTTAATACCAAACCAGCTCTGTCTTATTTAATGAAATATCACAATAAATGTATATCTTCATACATAGTAGTAGTATGCTTTTTAAAAAGGCTTAGGAACCTGAAAAATGTAACACTCTAAAAGTTAAAAGCAAAATGCATTTCTATTACTTAATTATACCTTGAAGAAGATAAAGAACAAGAAGCCAGAAAAAGATGACTTTTGATGTCACTTGTAACCACCACCGGAAGAAAAAGGGAAAAAATACAACTCGAACAATTCCCTTTCTAGTCAGAGAAGTCCAAGGACTTTCAGGTTTTGCCTTAGCAAATGCAGATCCTGAAAAAAGTAAAATAAAATGACAGAGTACATTTATTATTCTTTCATTTTCTTAGAGGAAAAAAAATTCAACATTTGAAGAACAAAGCATGTTTAATTTTATTTTGCACTATAGTATGAGTGAGAAATTTCCAGTCCGGGGTAGTAGACATTTTAAAAACATTCTTCATGCTGTAATATTAACTCAGGTACTTTGAAAAAAACCCTATTTTTAAGTGAAATAACAGAATTCTCCCACATATTTTATAAATATAAGACAATGTTTAAATGTCAGTTCCAGTTAGAAATTTTAAATTATCACTTTAATTTTTATAACCAAACCTTAGAGTTTGCACAAGCACAAGCTGCTTCTCTTTTATACTTACTACTTGTTGGCATGATCTTTAGTGGGAGGACAGAATGCTCAAGGTATTTAAATGCTTCCATTCTCTCTTATATTATTACTGCCTTCATTTAGGCTCATATTGCTTTTATTTTTGCAAACATATTAACCCATTTGGAATTCTGTTTCTTAAAAGTCAATTTCTAGCTACATTAAGGATTTATATATTCAAGACTCACCTCTTACAAGATCAACATCTATGAGGTCTGGTTTTACATGCGCTGTTTTCTTTGGTTTATTCTTTAAACCCTATAATATATTTAAAGTGTATTGGTAAGAGAGTAGACCTTAAAAGTCCTTTTCACAAGAAAAAAAAATTGTAACTATGTATGGGGATGGATATTAACCAGACATTGTGGTGATCATTTTGTAATGTATACAAATATCGAATCATGTTGTACACCTGAAACTAATATAATGTTATATGTCAATTACATCTCAATTTAAAAAATAGTATTGGAATATATATATACATATATATATATATTTTAAAGCCCCAAACAGCAAATAATAAAATTCTAAAGATCTCAATTAAAAAAAAACTTTCAGCAATATACTAGCAAAAACATAAGGTGTTATATATTCATTACAAATGGAACAAACTGTGGTACTGTAATATATTTTATTACTTTCCAAAAGGGTAAGTTTAGGGATGTGTGTAACAAGCGAGGAATGTTTATTACCAAAAGTAAAATTTTAAAACAAACATTATTGCAACCAATCAATTTGGAGGTATAGCCTGAGAACGTCCAAGGACACTGTGTTGGCACTAGATTTGCAAAGGAGAGTGTTGAGGCTGGCTGGGCTAGCAGTGGCCCTGCAGGGCCCTCAAGGTAGGATGCTGGGGGCACTGCTGCAGAAAGCAGATCACAGAGCTGAGGACAGACAGGGATGCAGACTTCTCAGCAGATGCCAGCACGTAGGGGAGGTATCAGCTGAGACCCAGAAGGATGATGCATACCTGAGGGTCACTGCTGTGTTCACATGCTAACCACTAACTAGACTACAATGCCACTTAGTCACCTCAGAACTTAGACGTCATGCCCAGGAGGAGGGGAAAGCAGGAATCACGAATTGAGTTAGTTTAACCTTGGAATTACTGAACACAAGATTATGTTTCTAACCATCAGTATACAGAGTGGGAGTAGGGGTGGAGATCAAAATCATGGGAAAAAACTATAGAAAAATAAGTCACACTTCATAACTGACGACTAGGATGTTATGAATTAGAAGAGCTCAAACTAAACTCCTCAGGAGCCAAGTGTTGAGAGATGACACATGATTTGCTTATTATTCATTCAATTAACCAAGTTAACTATAATAATCCTTTGTTTGGTCCTAATCCAAGTGACAATGAACCCTAAAATAAAAATTTTCAGTAAGTACTGTTTGCATCTAAAACAAACAAGAGGACAGCATCTGAGTCCAGAGTTAACTGAGATGTTTAAACAAAAATTGTACCCTGAAGTCAAGATGCAATTAACATCTGAACTCCTTCAAATAGTCTGTCCACTTGAAGTTGCAAACCACCCAGAGACACAAAAACAAAAGAGAAAGAAAAGTCAGGTTTGAAGATACAGCCATGACCATTTTACATACAGTTAATCCTCATATTCACTGATTCCATATTTGTAAATTCACCTATTCACTAAAATTTATTTGTACTCCAAACCAGTATGTGTTGTGCTTTTGCAGTCATTTGTGGACAAGTGCAGAGTGAGAGTGGCAAAAAATTTGAGTCACCCAAAGTGCACATTTCCAGCTGAGGTCAAACAAGGCAACATTCAGACTTTTAGTTTCAGCTCTCATACCATAAATAAGTATCTCTTTCACAGTCTATTAAGTGTTATGTTTTTTGCATTTTTTGTGTGTGTTTTCTGTTGTTTTAAATGGCCCCCAAGTATAGCGCTTAACTGCTGTCTAGTGTTCTTAAGTGCACTAGTAACATATTTTATCTTTTATATATTCTTTCCCTAACAATTTGAAAACATTTCCAATGTTTTATGACAAATTTGAAGCTTAATTTACTGTTGTATACCTAAAATTTTTACCAAGACTATTTTAAGAACTTAATAGTCCTTATAAAAGCAACAGTAAATTATCTTCTTCCCCAGATTTTATTTGATGTATTTTTTATATTTTATATATAGTTGATATACAATATTATACTGGTTCAGGTGTTAAATTAGCTTGGTGTATACAATTACGTTGTTTTTCAACATGCTCATTCTGCTTGACCCTTTTCATATTTCCTATGAAATATGGTTCCTATGGTTCATTTCCTATTTTATATTCCAGTAAAACATTTACTTTGGGCTACATTGTAGAGTCAGAGCATAATTGCCAGTTTTGAGAAAACTTCCCCTTCAAAGCAGCCTAACAGAATAGAGGGTTTAAAAAAAGAAAACAGAGAAAAAATTAAGTGCTAAATTCTACTAACATCAATGATTTTATTCACAAAAATAAAAGATATTAGCACCAAGATGTGAGCATTCATAAAATCTGATTTTAATTAAGTATGAATTTTAAGTTAAAGAATTTTCAATTGGTTTGGAGTAAACTGTATTTACACAAAATAGCATAGCTTTCAGTACTAACTATAATTATAGATCTTCAAGAAGTTGAAGTGAACACAGAATGAAAATTAAGTTAGTTTAAAAAAAAGATTTTAAAAACTAATGATTAAAATAGAAAGTAGAAATAATCAAGTACTACCAATATAATTAATCCCCAAGAATCCATGATATTCTTTATTGAATATACATTTAAACACCTACAGTACATTCCTAAAGTGCAATGACAAAAATAGTATGAGGCTTTGGATTTTTTTACACTGATAATGTTGAGCCAAAAAGCTTTTTTAAAGGGCTGTTTAACTTTAGAAAGTACTCCTGTTCAATGATGCAGACTTCCCATGCATGGGACTATTAGAATACTTCGACTCCATCAAAGGACATAACCATGAGTTTCACTTTCCGGAAATCCTGTTTAATCCCCTCACATTCCATTTTTCCTCTATAATGACTTTAAATAGCATAGTTCTTTTTGCTGAAGCTTTAAAACTCTAGCAGGTACAAAAACAGGGAAATTTCTCACTTACTTTTAAATTTGGGTCATAGTGATCAGAAAATGAAAGTTTTCAGTTATAATTTCTAAAATATTTAAGGAAAAATAATTTGCAGCTTACAAAAGACTTTATGCTTTAACATATCAACTATAGGTTTTTAATTTTAAAAATAAGCATTTCCAAGAAATATATTTTCATGGCTTTCTTTTGTTTTTTTATTTTTACTTTTTTCACTGCTTTGACAGATGATAAGAGAATCATTTACACAGGACAAAATACATTTGGTACAGTGTTCTCTAAGCAACAGGTACAGTATTATTGTTGTTCTTTAAATTGAATATTAACATTTAATACACCACAGTTATGGACTTCTCTAGTTTCCTTAGAATAAATGCAAAACTATTTTACACTATAAATAATTCACCTCCACTAGCATGTTTAGCAAAAATGGAATGTGTTCTTAGGCTTGTCAATAAGTTGACTCTTCCAATTCAAAATAAAAGAGTAAGTTTTAATATTGTTTCTAATTCTTCAATTATTACTACAAAGTACTTTTTATAAGGAAGACATATTTCAGAAACAAATTATAGGTCTTAGCCTTCCCTAAATTCATCCTGTCAGTGCACCAACTAACAGCTAATATCCTTCCTTTACTTCAGTTTAGGCATTGAAGTAGTTCTTTTAAAAATGAGGAAATTATACAAGAAACATAATTTGTTATGAGTGGCTTAAAACTAAAATTTATTCATATATATATGTGTTTTTAAATTTCATAAAACATCCAAATGTACCAACTAGTAACACAACTTCTCAAGGTACTGTATATTCCATGTCCAACATGTTAAAGACTGTCAAAGAGAATAAAATATTTTAAGGCATCTTGCTAGACCTCCCTGCTGCTCTTTGCTTGACTATACCAACTCTTCATGATACTTTTGCAGTCTACTGTCTCATGGATCTTCACTTCTCTTTCTCCTTCATTTACATCTTCTCCTTTACCTACCCAGTAAATGTTGGTATTCCCCAGGGTTCCTTTCTCAGCCTTTTTCTATCATCATCCACTCATGCCTAAGGCTGTATCTATATAATGGGTATAATATATAAGATAAAACATATGCATGTACATACATACATACGTGTACGTACACACACACACACACACACACACACACACACTTTAAATACTGAGGACTCCCAAATCTACTCCCAGGTACCACCTGGATATTTCTACATCTGCTCCTCTTCTAGTATTTCCCATCACAACACTGCCTGAGTGAAGTTAAAATATAAATTTAACTGGGTAACTTTTTCTACTTAAAATCTTTCAATATTTCCCCCATTGTTTTCCAGATCATGTCTAGACTCTTGGGTAAGGCAGTCACGCTCCTTCATGATCTGACTTCCATTTTCCTTTCTAGTTTTACTCCTGACCATCCTCGTTTCCTTCCTCCATCCAACTTATTACCAATAAAGCTCTTTGAGAATTCCTAAATCAGTCAGGCTCCTTCCTTCCTTCATGTGTATTTTCACATGCTCTTCTTTCTTCTGGCATGTCTTCCTCATTCTCCCTAATGTCTGTCAAACTTAGCTCATGAGTTGCTTCCTCTGTGAATCCCCACAGCTGCTCCCTGCTGTGCTCCCAATAGACCCCTACATAACCCTCTTAATTGAACTTATCTCATTTGTAATTACGTATCTCACCTACAAAATTATAATCTATTTCATCTTTTTGTCACCATGATTTAATCCTATATTTAACAAATAGCAGATGCTTACTACAACTTTAACTGTACTAATTAATGAAAATATTTAAGATCAAAATTGACAAATGGCAAATAATCTTGTTCTTTATTATATATGATTAAGTCATCTAAACACTAAGATTTTTTTGGACAGATTTTTAAGTAACTATAGAAATTGGTTTTCAATGTAACCTAAACCTTACTGTACAAAATAGAAAATGTCAAGCAACTAAAGTAACATTCTCTGGAACCAGATTAAATTTAGCTCGTGCAAGTACACACTGATTAGTATTATCTATGCAAATGAAAAATTTAAATCTTAGTACCAATAAAGAATGATTGCTGAGAATAGAACAAATTTAGTTAAAAAATAGTTTTCATGCTAGCAAAATTGTCTATGAGAATGTCCTATCAGCCTAAGTGATTACATGTTCAAGAAGAAACTACTTACTATGAAAACATTTAATTAATGCTTTACTTTCATAAATTCTTTTAAAAATGACCAACTTTTCAGCAACTTTATCTGCGTCCAAGTCATTCTGTTAGTAGCACTAAAAAGCGTATCTCAATTAAGCAGAGCAGCACTTGCACAGGATCATTCAGGTGGGAAAAATCCTGGAACACTTACCAGTTTAATAAACTGTACAGAGCAATGACAGCATCAAAGGGGAGGAAAAGCAAACTAGAAGTATAAGGTGACAAGTGAAAGGGGAAAAGAGCTGACAAAAAATAATCATTAGAAAAGAACAGAAAGATGCTGAAAAGCAAAAAAAAAAAAATCACCAGAGGTAAAGACAAATGACTATGCCATCATAAAAGAGTCTACCTCTTTATTTAAAAGTTTGGATAGAATAAGTAATTAAGTAATATTAACTTATACCTTAAAAGTATATGAAAAGATATTAAATAAAATGTGGTTAATATCAATTTATATAACTGTTTCAGATTATAAACAAAATGAAATAAACATATTACCTTGATTTCTCTTTGTTCAACAGATTTTTCCCATATTTGTTGATCATATGCTCCAATCTATGAAAATAAAAGATAATACTACGTTAAATGATTATTGTTGGTACCAATCCAATCCAATAGGCATAACTCTGCTTGCTTTGTAAGCAACTCATTCATTCAGCACAGATTAGATTCAGCTCTGTCTCAGACTTCTTTGATCAACATTCTACAACACTGATTCTCAAAGTATGATTTCAAGCAGGACCAGCAATTTCAGCATCAACTGGGAACTAGTTTAGAAATGAAAACTGTCTGGTCTCATCTCAGAATTATGAGTGTGGCAATCAATAATTCATGTTTTAAAAATCTGTCTAGATGATTCTGATATACTATACTAAAGTTTGAAGACCACTGCCCCAGGGAATCCTTTATTTTAATAAACACAATTGTGAAGCTCTGGTACAGTCAAGAAAAAAACTCCCAAGTAGTAAATCCTTTATGGAGTTATTTTTAAAGAGAAAAATGTCAACATTCTGCAGAATTAAAAATTCATAAATATGTAGACCACAACTACCACTTGGGATTAAGTTTTAAATTGAAAAATAAAGTCATGAAACCAGTTGAAGATACAGGGAAAGCATCAAGGAATATAATTCTTTGCAGCTTCTATGCCTATTACTCTTACATGCTACAAAGTTCTCTGAACTATATTTTCACCTGGGCAGGATGAACAAACCATTCTGACTGTTCATCCCCAGGTTCTTTGCTGTTAGCTCCCACTGTTTTCAGTTTCCACTTAACTCCCTGTATCCAAAAGGACACTGAAATGGGTGAACAGTCTATAGTTTTAACTGAGGATTTTCATTAATTGAAAATTAGAATCCTGAGAAATTAAAATTACTTCATATAATTACAATTAAGAGACTAGAGACAGCTAGAGACCAGAGATATTATGAGGAAATTAAGGAAAGAGTACTTCCTAACTCACAGCATCATTCTACCTAAAGTCCTTTTATCTACACATTATTTTTTTTAATCTCATTTCAAGAAATGAGAACTAAGAATATAAGAATAATTTAAAGACAGATATGAAGGAGGTAGAATAACATTACTTATTAAATGATTCCCTAAGAGCCTTTGATTTCTCTTTTCTCTTATTGTCACATTATTGTCCTTATACTAATTTATCTGGTCCTTTAATTTCTGTTCTCTTTTTCATAACTTTCCTGTGACTGCTATCTTATTTTTAAAATCACTTTATGATATTATATACCCTGCAAATTAAAATCTTCTAACACCTATACCAAGCCACATAATCAGAACAACTCACTTATACGTAAGCAAATCTGCCATCAATCTTTTTCGAGCAGGGTCAAAACGAAGCCCTAGGTAAGCAATACCTGGTTAGGCCTAATGGAAGAGCTGACCTGGAGTGAATAGTTGCTCCTTACCCTCTAAATTTTGATCCAATCTGTTATCTTTCTTAAAACCAGAAAAGGGAAATATAGGAACAGAGATTTCATAAGAGTAATTCTGATCGAACTTGATAATTCAGAATGACTGGGATTAATTCAATCAAAACTTATTTTTAAAATGTGTAACTATTCCAATGGAATGCATAATTTTTAGTGAAACAATAGCCAAAACTAATAAAAAATGGTTACTAGTATGTTTTCATGATTATTTTGGCAGTATTTTGTTTTCATGTATGTAAGAATTATTAAATTTTTTTTAAAAAAGAACTGTTTTTATTCAAGATGACTCAAGAATATGGACATGGAAATATATGTCCCATACTTCTAATATCAGGGGAAAAAAAATAATGAACATGCAATAGACCAAATAGGTTCAGTGCAACCCCAGCATGGTACACAATACCTCCAGGCTTTAAAAGGTGCAGAAAGTGTAATAAACCTTACAGTAAGGTACTTGCAACTAGTAGAATGCAGCCCTAAAAAAAAAAAGGGCAGTGGTGGTGATGGGTATTTCTATAAAAAGGATAAAGATGGCTTTTTTTTACTGGAGAATCTATTTTTTGTCAAAGATCTGATGGATGAGAAGAAGGACAATTTGTACTGTCAGAATATCTTGTGGGGTATTAATTTTTTTTAACTAGGTGTAATTTTCAATTACAATTAAACATCTCTTCAAGCAGAGACATGTGTTCTCCTTTAAAGCAGACTTTTTAAATTTTGAAAACACTACCAGAATGGACCCTTTAGTTACATAAACAAATAGATTACATTTTTGAAGAAGACTAATATGAGGGTGGGCATTAACCTAAATGTGGGCATTTCAGATGTTCAGATTTCTGCTTAGTGATGTATATGCCATTAACAAATTACTCTTTAAGTATGAATTCAGACCGAATTAGCTCTGAAAATTGTTTCTTGGAACATGTGCTTAGTATATCAGAAGCATCATAAAATCAGGATGGTGGAAAGATACTAGAAGGGACAGGGAAGGAATTTTAAAGGCCCCTTCTGATCTAAAGCCTCACTTTATTCCACACTGAAATCTGGCAAAATGTAACTCAGACACCTGTGGCTGGGGACAAGCTTTTCCCCTAAAAGAAATATAATCTTATGACCAATCATCATAGAGCAAGAAAAGAAATGAAACAGACTAAAGAAGACAACCATTTTCTCAAGACTTAGAGTCAGGGATCAAGAATTATTTGCATAAGTACTAAAAATTTAAAAACAAGTAACTTGACAAGTTTTCCAAAGGCTTTCTTCTACTCTGACACCAAAAACCTGGCAGACTTGACTTTGTCATCTAAACTTCATAGCTGTTTCTATTGTTGTATTTCTTTTATTGTATTAAATCACAAGGCCAAGTTCAATTATAGTTCCCTGTGAAAAATAAGAAAGAAATAACTACATTATTTTTTAAATGCCATACAAAGGACTAAAGGAAGCTCTGCAA
This sequence comes from Manis pentadactyla, assembly GCF_030020395.1. Taxonomy (NCBI): domain Eukaryota; kingdom Metazoa; phylum Chordata; class Mammalia; order Pholidota; family Manidae; genus Manis; species Manis pentadactyla. The sequence goes on along the minus strand of NC_080025.1, from coordinate 61,432,218 downwards.
TAATTGTCTAACTGGACAGGATTTTAATCAGATAAAACATCCTTCAACTGAGAAAAAAAAATGTAATATTTTGGTTACTTCTAAATTTCAGCTACTTCTTAACTGCTCTCCTGTACACCCGCTGCCCCACACTCCCCAACCCCATGTCTCCACTGTTTTGAGTGTTCAGAAAAGTACATAACAGTATACGGGAACAAAAGGACATATATGCAAATAATACTTTGTTGGTAAATAGACTAATGCAATTAGTCTATGAGTAGTTCTACGGCTTTCTAACCATATTCTTCCTAAGTGGTGATCTGGAAGGGAAAAACATTATTTCCATTGTGTGATAAGAGAAGATTGTGAAATACTGATTGATTTTTGATGTGTAGCCAACAACAGGTTTGCACATGTTAAGAAAGTGAAGTTCATTCTCTGGTGCCTGGCTATTGTAAGCAATTTTATTAACACTCTGGTTATTATTCCCAAAGACGCCTAACACCTTAAGCCTCTGGTATACTCTTACCAACCAGCAGTGCTGACCATACAGTCAGCTTTTTTTAACCTGGTCCCAGAAGACCAAACACTGACCTCTACATATTCATCTGTATTTTCAACAACAGGTTTACATTGCAGTTCTACACTGATCTCTCAAAATACTCCCCATAATGATAGTCAGGACAATTCTAAATTTTTTCCCAGAGGATTTAATTCCCAATCAGTGTGAACATCACTACTCCTGGAAGACCATCTAGCCAACTACTTCAAAAAAAATTTTTTAAGGAAAAAAAAAAGAGAGAGGGATGAAATTAAGATATTATGACTTGGTAATATCAAGTGGATTAAAATCGAACTAAGTGTTTAATTAGATGCTTTCTCACATATGGAAGTCTGTTATAAAAGGAAAATGTACATGGTATAAACTTGAAATTAATGTAGCTAATATGCTACATTAAATATATATGTAAATATATATAGCAGACATTTAGAAGGATATATGAAAACCATTTAGTGATTATCTCTGAGAGGTACAGAAGAGAGCAGCACTTTTACTTTCTGCTTTATATTCACTGATACTATATCACTTTTTGTTCCCACAATGGATATGTACTACTTTTATAAAGCAGTACATCCTGGTGTCCTAGACTCCAAAGTAATTTGAACTAGTTACCTAAGAAATTAATGTTTCTGTCACTGAATAGTATCTTTACAGGGAATCATCCCTCCACCTATATTCCAATTGTTTCTTTCTGTACACTGAGACAAACAAAATGAAAAAGGGGAAAAAAGAGGGGAGGACAGAGAAGGGAGATGGAGGGGAAGTCAGTGATGTAGAGGGATAAGGGAGGGGAGGATTGGTAGGCAGAGAATCTGTCTAGGAATCTGCCACAGTTAGCTCTGGCTCTAAGAGAAAAAAAATTTTTAATGAATATGACTGCATCAAGAATACAAATGTGAAAAGCTAGATAATTAGATGGTGAAATGGGAGACATGTATCACTAAGGAATTCTAGAAAAGAAGTATCTTTGGAAAACAATGTGAAAAGCTATTCTAGGTGATCTGATTACCTCTTAGGTTATCACATTCACAACAGCAGTGGCTCAGCTATCAAGAGACTAAAGAGAAGGTGTCTTGCTTCAAAAAAGTAGTTACCAAGAGTTTAATTAAATTAAGTGCTTAAATAAAAGGTTTATGGAGTTCACAAATAAATATAAGCAGGGCAAAAAGAAGCGCATATTTGCACGCATATTTTAAGCACGTAATTTCCTTAACTAATGAACAGACATGGGACAATAAATGTCAAAGTCCTAATTTTTCTTACTACTACGATGCTCAGCTTCATTTTTTGGAATCTCATTTCAGAAACTGAGAAAAGCTATTAATTCTCTCAAACACCAAATTTAATTCAAAAAATTAACATAGCCTAAATCACTTCCAAGCATGGCCCACTCAACAAACATCAGAAGCCAGTCACCTGCCAGGACAAAGGCAGTCTACCTTTGCTTAGCAAGAAAGCACAGAGTACCCTCCAGGCAAGAGGTCACATTACAGAATCTTGAGATTCTTTCTCCTTTAAAAAGAGAGAAAAGAAAAAGTAAAAAAAAAAAAAAAAAGAGATCCCTATGCCCTTGGTGGTCCTTCCCACCCCTAAATTGATAGCAAACATATTGTAATTTTTCTGTGACTATTTTTTGCATATGCACAGCAATCAGAAGACCCTAAAGGCAAAGGTCATCTTGCTTTTACACCCATGACAAGTCCCATATTTTAATAGTGACTTACTAGCTTACAACTAAAGATAACTTTTTATCTTTAAGTCTTTTTGTAAAAATAAAATTTATCAATCAGAAAACACTTTGTTATATTTGGAGTGTTTGTTTTTAATCCTTTGTTTTCCCGCCATCTTAATAAATCAGCTCCTAACATTTGCTGACAGGGAAAAGACCCTGCACTGTACAGGAGAACTGGATTTTCTTTTGGCCTCGACATGACTAGCCTTACCGTCTTGCATAAGCTCTTGACCTCTGAGCCTCTGTAAAATGGAGTCAAGAAAACACACTTTACAGAACTAAAATTTATAAAGATGGTGTCTGATATACAGTTGATACTCCATAAATGTTTGTTCTTCCCTCTCTTGGCAAATCTCAATCTCTCCAGGCTTCAATTATGCCATTTTTAGATTGATAAAGTTGAACTATATTTAAATTAATTTATGACAGTATTTATACTCAACAATGATGATTTGGATGGCCATAGGCTATTTTTTTATGTACCACTACAGGGAGGGAAATGAATGTTACTATGAAAAAAAAAGAACCATCAAGGGTAGCTAGAAATGTCTTAGCAAGAGGTACAAAAGAAGAAAGCAAAAACAAGGTTGTAGAGACAAATGTCATTTTCTTAATAACCAATGTAATATATTTTTAGAATTGTTTACAGTTTATAAATGTAAACAGAGCTGTCAACACTTAAAATCTCATTTGCTCAGACACCTAAACTATATATATGGCTTTCACTCTCACCATAATCTATGTACAAGTTTGATATATAAGAAAAATTGAACAACCAATGAAAGAAGATGTATTATCTATTATCCCCAAAATTATCTTGTCATGGTGGATATTCTCAAATTACACTCAATATTTTTGTTCATGTTGCTAAAACATACTGAAGAAACAATTAGGGTCACTTAAAACCATTAGGACTATTGATTAGCCTTCAGAAAAAACTCTACTCAGAATTAGTTGAAACTAATTGTTTTGTCTTTTTTAAAAAATTTTAGCTAAAAAGTAAATCTCTCAATGCTTTGACTATTAAACATGTTTTCATTATTTTTTGCTTATAACTACTGCATTTCAAACAACTTTGTCTGCAGAATGAATGCCTAGGAATTTCTCAGTCCTTGTAACTGCTCCTAAAAAAAGCCTTGCATATAGCCTGTGATCTTACATAGCAGTTCCCACTATCTCTCCTTTTCTATGTATTCTATTATATTCTCTTTTTTTTCACAACGTTCTATTTTAGTCAACGTACTGTCCAATGTTTTTGACTGCCCATTACATACACACACTCCCTATAGAAGTCCATACTCATGTGACTTTAATGATGAAGATCAAATGAGGAAGTTGAATCATTTAATTACACTATATAAACAATGAATGATGATGCCAGACAAAAAGATATAGTCTGAGGACACAGCAAGAGCCAGTAACTCTTTTGAATGTTTAAAACTACCAGATTATTTTACCGAATTTTTAACTTCTCCGAGTCGGTCTTTTCTTAGAACTCTAGAAACCATGTAAATCAAACCACAGAAGCCTTTTAATAGTCACTAAAATATTCCCCTGTAATTCGAGTGTTTATTGAGGGAAAGGCCAACCTGAGATGGATCAGTATTCAAAGTTAAGATAACCTAAATGCGGAAAGTAGTCTAAATCATGGGATATATATCAATAATTATAACCAGAGGTTTCTTTACAATCTCTTTGCTTCAACTGCCATTTGTTCTGCCATATGCAGAATCAGATCATAACCAAAAAATGTTACTATAGAAAAGTGAAGCTGCTTGAGTAGAAGGTAAATGAAAAAATAAAACTTCTTAAAAAGATAAAATCTTTTTAGGGAGGGGAGAATATAACTTTTTAAGTAAGAAAACAGACTTCTAGAAGTCAACAACTTTAAAGTACATATCCAACTAACCTCTAACCTTTGGATAAAAACAACAAAGTTTGAAAACAAGTTCTCATCTGCAGATACTAAAATCTAGCATTAGGCACTGGGCTAGATGCTTTTGGAATCATTTTCTCATGGAAAAGTACTGTGAGTAGAGGGCTAAGTTGGTAAGAAAGCAACTGAAACTGCTCAAAATCAATTTAATTACATCTCATTAGCAAAGATTCCTTTCTTTATAAGTAATGACAGCTAAAACTACTTAAAATTTTCCTGCATATTATCAGGTTATGCATCATCTAAAGCCTCACCCTTACCTGCATTAACCCGACTAAGTCACATACAAATAATCAAATCGTGAATCATGAACAAGTGCCTACTGCCTAGGGAAAGCCAGTTAATGATACAGTAAAACAATGATTCAAGTTCAGAAAAAAGTCTTGAGGTGTGTTCTTTAATTCAACAAAGATATGATTATGGTAGACTGTGCCTTTAAGAAGTTACAAATCCAAAGAGAATACCTCCAGAGAGTTAGCATTTAAAGCAGAATGAAGTGAGCACTATTGTACTATATATCACTGAGAGATGGTCTGAAAAAGAACAGTATTTGTGAGGTAGTATGTATAAGAACAGGAAACTTACTGAATATGGGCATGGGAAAGAGAAAAAAATGAAAACTACTGGCTTCAGTACCTGGGACTGCACTGATATCATTAACTATGACAAAGATTAAAAATAGGTTTGAAAACAGCTGTTAGAGCCATCAGACAGCTAAGAATTATGGGTAGAATTCAAGAGAGTTGGGAAGGTACAAAATTTGGAACTCAGCAGCATAAACCAGGTATTTGGATACTATGTGATCAATTTGATAACCTAAGGAAAGAAACAATATCTTTGGGAGATCAAGAACAAAATATTAAAAAGGATAAGTATTCAATTGGCAGGGAGAAGTAGAACAAAATATTAAAAAGGATAAATATTCAACTGGCAGGGAGAAGTACCAATGTCAGATAACAAGACTTAGAAAAATTAGGTAGGAAGAGAAGCAGGACAATATACTGTAATACAGACCAAACAAGGACAAAGTTTCGAGAAAGAAGGTAAAGTGAGGAAAGCTAAAATACTGAAACATTTTCAGGTGTTAGGCAGTTAAACACGTTCGTGTCAAATAATCTTGATCTCATTTAAATAGCAGGAAAAGCCATTAGCTGACATGGAAGCTGGGGAGATTGGGGAATGGGGGACAATAAAGAAGGTAAGAAACAACCACTCAGGGAGACAATACAGTATCAACTAAGGGTTAGATCAGGAGGGGAAGATGCAGCTGAGTTGTTATTAGAAGCAGTCATCTGGGTTATGCTTGTATTTTTCCTTTTACTACCAAAGCTCAAGAGTCCAGGTTCAGGAGGGGAAGAATTACACACACACACCCCTGCCACCAAATACCTACAGTATGCCAGGCAAGATGCTATGCACTTGGCAAGGCCCCACAGTAAGTCTTCAAATTGTACAGCTTCCTTATTGTTTACCCCTGCTTCTCTTGAACACTTCTGTGCTAAAGCCATTAGATGGGGCAGAGCTATGGGACCCCAAAGCAGGGTGTAAGAGAGTCTGACACATGGGGTGGCTAGGTATGGGTACCAGCCCAAGTGGGATATAAAGAAGTCAGAGCCAGGGCAGGGTGAGGAGGGTGACCACATGTGGGGGTGACCCAGCACAGGGTGCTGAATGTTGAAACTCAAGCAGAGTGAGGAGCACATACACTTGGGAGGATATCCTGATGTAGGTTGTTGGGGCCCAAGAAAGATTAAGTCTAGAATAAAGGGCTTGAATATGATGAAGAGGACATTTGTCTACAGGATGGTGGGACAGCAGCTGAGATGGGAGACTTGTTATATATGTGGGACTGGTGTCTCAAAAGCCTGAAAACGTTCCTTTCTGTTTACTCAGAAATATCTACCTATAAAGCAGTTAAAGAAATAAGAGATTAGTTCAGTGACATAAATGCTGTATGTAAATGGGTGAAGGCTTTAATAAATAATAGTGTATTTATATAATACAATATTATACTCTTTGAAATTATGTTTTAAAAGGATATGTGTAATGTGATAAAGTATTTTTGGTATGTTCATGAAAACAGGATGATGAAAAAACTACAGTATGATCCTAATTTTGTTGGAGAACATTCACAATGTTTATAGTAGGGTAATTGTACGATTTTACTTTATTATACTTACCTACATTTTCCACTTATTCTATGACAGACATATATTACTTTTAAATTATGATAAAACATCATTAGAAAAATCAAGAGGAAATGGAAGCTAGTATCTGAGGAGCATCAAGTGTTAGGCACTGGGCTAGATGCTTTTGGAATCATTTTCTCATGGAAAAGTACTGTGAGTAGAGGGCTAAGTTGGTAAGAAAGCAACTGAAACTGCTCAAAATCAATTTAATTACATCTCATTATGAAAATAAGGCTTTTCCTATGAGTTATATATTCGAAATTTTCGGCTAAGAAGTTGTATCTTAGTAACAAAACTGTCAGAAATTCTACTACTATGAAAGGGCAGATAGATACCTACATTCTAGGATATCAGCTGAAAAAAAATGAATTAAAAGACCCAAAATGCTGAAATATACCAACTGCCAAAGAAAACAACAACATTCCATATGGGAGTCTTGTAACTTAAATTGCATTAGGTGGTAATGGAAGGAATTCAACTGGTTCACACAGGACAGAGAGTAATGGAAGGAAGGGAGCCTGGCAAACAGCTCCGTGGTAGAACTGGGAGAACTCCAAGTTCTGGTAGAAGCTTAGGAGAGAAGGTCATCATCAGCTCTTTTGGCATTTGTAGCAAGCAGAAAGGGCAGGCCTTAGAGGAGAAAGCAGCATCCATGGTCTCTCATTTGACTCCTCTCCTCTGTTCCCCTTCAGTCCTCAAAAGAGTAAAAAGATTAACCCTCAGAACTAGTGAGATGTGCTAGGTACAGTGTGATTTCAGGGGTCCTTCAATAACCCCTGAATGCCAAGCCCCCATATAAGGAACTAAATCTTTAAACATTAAAAAGGAAGTACCTAGTTGATTCCATACCTCTCATTTTTACTTACATAAAATCATTAAGTCACTAAGCATAAAGAACTGAAGGCCTGCCATACTTGGGAGAGGGAAACCCCAGGACCGTGTCTGTGTTGTCTGACCCTGCACATGACCACCCAACAACAGTGATCCAAAGCCAGGCAGATGAACCAAGCTGAGCCAATTAGATCTCTCTTCATTCCCAAAGTCAGCTGAATGGGAGAAACAGAGATAGATAGCTAACAGAGGGAAATAAAACTAACAACAGAGCCCTACAGAGAAGTTTCTAGAAATTCTACTACTGAGGGGCCCAACACAGACTGGTTTGCTTTTCTTTCCGGGTCTTAGTTGTCTGCTGTTGGCACAGATTACATGTGTACTGAAAAGTAGAAGCAGAACACAGTGGTGTTTTCTTCCCGGCCCAACTTTAATCTAGAGAACATTGCTGTTAATGCAAATCAACACCACACTACATAATTTATGGAGATTGTTTATTTTCCAACTTGCTGGTACATGGCAATATGTTCTCAGTGGATTTAATCAAGGTATGACTTGATTAATAACCTTCCCAAAGAAGGCATCTTGGCACAAAGATATTTTAACCTCTGATTTTCTACTTAACCTAACCTTGCATCATGATTGCGAAGATCCTGCTAGTCAGGAAAAAAAGATCATTAGGTGTTTTTATTAATCATAGGAAATTATTCAAATATGCCTTACTTTATCAGAGTCAAAAGCACATTATCCAGGGTAAATACTAAAGTTCTACTTAACAAACCTGCAACATTAATTCTCAGATGCTAGAGGTTTTAAAGCCAAATCCATAAAATTTAACATTACTCAGTAACTATTTGGATTTTTCAATAATGCTAGTTCAACAATTAAAGTGGAAATTATCTAAATAGTTAAATTATTAAAGTATTTAAAATAACTTTTTAAAAGTTATTTATTATTTAAAGTACTTTGTCTTCACTTTACTACTAATAGTGTTGTTCATGTTTTATATACCAAACTTAAGGAAAAATAGCTTCCAAAAAACATGAACTTCGTCTCCCCACCTAGTCCAAGAAAAGGCTTTCATCAAAAACAGGTCATAATTCTCTTAGCCAAATACGCATTTATAAAAATTAACTTACTCAACAAAATAATGACCAAAACCAAGCTAGTCAGTGTATGTACGAGACTTCCAACACGCTAAGTAAACACATTAAGCTAAAAAGAGTAAGTGTATGAATCGGTAACTGCTGCTCCACTTACTATTCCTTCACAGACTGCAGCCCAGTCAGGGAACACACAGGACACATGTACTGCCATCACCCACAATGACCTGAGAGCCCAGAGCCAGGGGAGGGAAAAGTGAGAGAAGAAATAGGACAGACTGGGTTGTAAAGTTGGGAGTGGAATTACTACCAGTTAAGGAGTGAAGATTCTGTAGCCCACTCCAACTGGGTTTAAATTCTGGTACTGTGCACTGTCTATATGGCCATGAGGAAATTCCTAGACTTCTCTGGATCTTAGTTCCCTCAGCAATAAATTCAGGATAATGGCAGTAATATCTATTTCATAGGGTTGCTGAGATGATTAAATGCATGTAAAGAACTTAGGGCAGTGTGTAGCACATACCATAAGTTCAAAAAATGTCACCTATTATTATTATTCAACAAGTAAAACAACCATGACATAGAAAGCTCTGGGCCAACTATTTTACTACACAATGGCATTCAGTCCTCATAGGAATCCTTAAAGTAGATGGTGTTTTTCCAATTAAAAGAAAAAAATGAACAGTCATAGAGAAGTTAACTTGCCCAAAGTCACAAGACAGCAAATGACAGAACCAAATTCAAACACAGGATGTCTGACATCCAGAGCCTTTTTTTTTTTTTCCTGGTTGATTTTTAAGTTACTAAAACTCATAGAGTATATCTGCAACAACATGGATGGACATAGAGGGTATTATGGTAAAGTGAAATAAGCCAAGCAGAGAAAGGCAAATACCATATGATTTCACTTATTTATGGATATAAAACAAAACAGACACTGAGAAGTGACTAGTGGTTACCATGGGAGAGGGGTTGAAGGGAAGTGGATGGGGAGAATGAGGGGAATAAAAGGGCACAAAAATTCTCAATCATAATGTAAGTTGGTCACAGGGATGGCAGTACAGCATGGAGAATACAGCCAATGATTCTGCAACATATTCCTATGTTGACAGATAGTAACTGCACTAGTGGGAGTGAGGATTTAATAATATGGGTAACTGTTCAAACTGTGTTATATACCTGAAAACAATATAAGATTGTATATCATGGGGATTAAAGATGGCGGCGTGAGAGGAGAGACAGAGGCTTCCTCCTAAAACTAGATACAATTAGAAAATTCAATTGGCGTAACTAATCCTGAGAGAGCAACAGGAAAGAGGACGCGTCAGACTGCACACACCTGGAGAAAAGAGCAGACGTCAGCGAACAGGGTAACGTACCAGAGCTGTGGCTCCGTGGGACACGAGCCCCTCCCCCACCCCAGCTCAGCAATGGGAGGAAGAGAAACGGAGCAGGGAGGGAGTGGAAGGCTTGGGACTGCTGAACACCTAGCTCTGGAGATCTGCGCTGGGAGCACAAACGTACATTTCATGGTGCTTTCATGAGACTCGCACGACTACTGGGTTGGAAAGTTAATACAGGCAGAGTTCCTGGGGAGACTGGAATTCCGGCTGATTGTGGAAATCAGGGATCCATATCCGGTTGCTCTGGGACAAAAACTTATACCTGTGAGCCCAGCCCACTGGCTCAGGCAGTGGAGACAGGCACAAGAGCCAGAAGGCAGGGAAAAGCTCTTACCTACCCCCAGTACCGTTCCCCAGCAACCTCCGACATTGCTTCAGGGGCTCAGCAGCTCCAGAATAAAGCTTCTGGACACAAGAGGGCGCCATATAAAAACATGAAACGCCAAAGGAACCTTGTCCAGAGTAAAATTGTTAATACAACTCCCAAGAAATATTGAAATGATATGGACCTCGTGACTCTTCCTGAAAGGGAGTTCAAAATAAAAATAATTAACATCCTAATGGAGGTAAGAAAAGACATCCAAGAACTCAGGAATGAATTTAGGTCAGAGATCCAATCATTAAAGAACACGATGGACGGTATTAAAAGCAGGTTGGATACGGTGAAGGAGACAAAAAATGAAATAGAAACTAGAGAAGAGGAATACAAAGAAGCTGAGGCACAGAGAGAAAAAAAGGATCTCCAAAAATGAAAGAATATTGAGAGAATTCTGTGACCAATCCAAGCGGAACAATATTCGCATTATAGGGATACCCGAAGAAGAAGAGAGAGACAAAGGGATAGAAAGTGTCTTTGAGGAGGTAGTTGCTGAAAACTGCCCCAATCTGGGGAAGGAGAAAGTCTCTCAGGCCATGGAGATCCACAGATCCCCCTACACAAGGGACCCAAGGAAGACAACAGCAAGACACATAGTAATTAAAATGGGAAAGATCAAGGATAAGGACAGAATGCTAAAAGCAGCCAGAGGCACAAATAAGATCACATACAAAGGAAAGCCCATCAGGCTAACATCAGACTTCTCAGCAAAAACCTCTCAGGCCAGAAGGGAGTAGCATGATGTATTTAATGCCATGAAGCAGAAGGGCCTGGAACCGACATTACTTTATCCAGCGAGATTATCATTTAAATTTGAAGAAGGGATTAAACAATTTCCAGATAAGCAAAAGCTGAGAGAGTTTACCTCCCACAAACCATCTCTGCACTCTATTTTGGAGGGACTGCAATAGATGGAAGTGTTCTGAGGGTTGGATAGCTGTCACCAAAGGTAGTAAAATCATGGTAGAGAGAGTGGAGGAGCTGATTGCGAGGCAAATGCAAAATTAAATTGACTATCCCCAAAACCAATCAAGGGATAGAGGAAAAGTATAGAATCTGATACCTCATATATAAAGAATGAAGGAGGAAGAAAAAGGAGGAGAAATAGAAAAGAACCTTTAGATTGTGTTTGTAACAGCATACTAAGTGACTTAAGTTAGACTCTTAGATAGTAAGGAAAGTAACCTGGAAACTTTGGTAACCACGAATCTAAAGCCTGAAATGGCAATAAGTACATACCTATCGATAATCACCCTAAATGTAAATGGAATGAATGCACCAATCAAAACACATAGAGTCACTGAATGGATAAAAAAACAAGACCCATCTATATGCTACTTACAAGAGACTCACCTCAAACCCAAAGACAAGCATAGACTAAAAGTCAAGGGATGGAAAAAGATATTTCATGCAAACAATAGGAAGAAAAAAGCAGGAGTTGCAGTACTAGCATCAGACAAAATAGACTTCAAAACAAACAAAGTAACGAGATAAAGAAAGACATTACATTATGATAAAGGACTCACTACAACAAGAGGATATAACCATTATAAATATATATGCACCCAACACAGGAACACCAGCATATGTGAAACAAATGTTAACAGAACTAAAGGAGGAAACAGAATGCAATGCATTCATTTTAGGAGACTTCAACACACCATTCACCACAAAGGACAGATCCATCAGAAAGAAAGTAAGTAAGGACACAGAGGCACTGAACAACACACTAGAACAGAGAGACCTAATAGACATCTATAGACCTGTACACCCAAAAGCAACAGGATACACATTCTTCTCAAGTGCACATGGAACATTCTCCAGAATAGACCACATACTAGGCCACAAAAACAGCCTCAGTAAATTCAAAAAGACTGAAATCCTACCAACCAACTTTTCAGAACACAAAGGTATAAAACTAGAAATAAATTGTACCAAGAAAGCAAACAAGCTCACAAATACATGGAGGCTAAACAACATGCTTCTAAATAGTCAATGGATCAATGACCAAATTAAAATGGAGATCCAGGAATATATGAAAATAAATGACAACAACAACACAAAGCCACAACTTCTGTGGGATGCAGCGAAAGCAGTCTTAGGAGGAAAGTATATAGCAATCCAGGCATATTTAAAGAAGGAAGAACACACACAAATGAATAGTCTAACGTCACAGTTATCAAAATTGGAAAAAGAAAAACAAATGAGGCCTAAAGTCAGCAGAAGGAGGGACATAATAAAGATCAGAGAAGAAATAAATAAAATTGAGAAGAATAAAACAATAGAAAAAAATCAATGAAACCAAGAGCTGGTTCTTTGAGAAAATAAACAAAATAGATAAGCCTCTAGCCAGACTTATTAAGAGAAACAGAGAATCAACACACATCAACAGAATCAGAAATGAGAAAGGAAACATCATGACGGACCCAACAGAAATACAAAGAATTATTAGAGACTACTATGAAAACCTATATGCTAACAAGCTGGAAACCCTACAAGAAATGGACAACTTCCTAGAAAAATACAACCGTCCAAGACTAACAAAGGAAGAAACACAAAATCTAAACAAACCAATTACCAGTAATGAAATTGAAGCGGTAATCAAAAAACTACCCAAAAAAAAAACCCCTGGGCCAGATGGATTTACCTCGGAATTTTATCAGACATACAGAGAACATATAATACCCATTCACCTTAAAGTCTTCCAAAACATAGAATAGGTGGGAATACTCCCAAACTCATTCTATGAAGCCAACATCACCCCAATACCAAAACCAGGCAAAGACCCCACCAAAAAAGAAAATTACAGACCAATATCCCTGATGAACGTAGACGCAAAAATACTCAATAAAATTTTAGCAAAACGAATTCAAAAATATATCAAAAGGATCAAACACCACGACCAAGTGGGATTCATCCCAGGGATGCAAGGAGGTTACAACATCCGAAAATCCATCAACATCATCCACCACATAAACAAAAAAAAGACAAAACACCACATGATCATCTCCATACATGCTGAAAAAGTATTCAACAAAATTCAACATCCATTCATGATAAAAACTCTCAGAAAAATGGGTATAGAGGGCAACTACCTCAACATAATAAAGGCCATATATGATAAACCCACAGCCAACATCATACTGAACAGCGAGAAGCTGAAAGCTTTTCCTCTGAGATCAGGAACAAGACAGGGATGCCCACTCTCCCCACTGTTATTCAACATAGTACTGGAGGTCCTATTCACAGCAATTAGACAAAACAAAGAAATACAAGGAATCCAGATTGGTAAAGAAGAAGTTAAACTGTCACTATTTGCAGATGACATGATATTGTACATAAAAAACCCTAAAGACTCCACTCCAAAACTACTAGAACTGATATCGGAATACAGCAAAGTTGCAGGATACAAAATTAACACAAGAAATCTGTGGCTTTCCTATACACTAACAATGAGCCAATAGAAAGAGAAATCAGGAAAACAATTCCATTCACAATTACATCAAAAAGAATAAAATACCTAGGAATAAACCTAACCAAAGAAGTGAAAGACCTACACCCTGATAACTATAAGACACTCTTAAGGGAAGTTAAAGGGGACACTAACAAATGGAAACTCATCCCATGCTCTTGCTTAGGAAGAATTAATATCATCAAAATGGCCATCCTGCCCAAAGTAATATACAGATTTGATGCAATCCCTATCAAATTACCAACAACATTCTTCAACAAATTGGAACAAATACTTCAAAAATTCATATGGAAACACCAAAGACCCCGAAGAGCCAAAGCAATCCTGAGAAGGAAGAATAAAGTGGCGGGGATCTCACTCCCCAACTTCAAGCTCTACTATAAGGCCATAGTAATCAAGACAATTTGGCACTGGCACAAGAACAGAGCCAAAGACAAGTGGAACAGATTAGAGACTCCAGACATTAATCCAAACATATTGGTCAATTAATATTCAATAAAGGAGCCATGGACGTACAACAGGGAAATGACAGTCTCTTCAACAGCTGGTGCTGGCAGAACTGGACAGCTACATGTAAGAGAATGAAACTGGATCACTGTCTAACCCCATACACAAAAGTAAATTCAAAATGGATCAAAGACATAAATGTAAGTCATGAAACCATAAAACTCTTAGAAAAAAACATAGGCAAAAATCTCTTGGATGTGAACATTAGCGACTTCTTCATGAATATTTCTCCCCGGGCAAGGAAAACAAAAGCAAAAATGAACAAGTGGGACTATATCAAGCTGAAAAGCTTATGTACAGCAAAGGACACCATCAATACAACAAAAAGGTACCCTACAGTATGGGAGAATATTTTCATAAATGACAGATCCAATAAACGCTTGACATCCAAAATATACAAAGAGCTCACACTCCTCAACAAACAAAAAGTAAATAATCCAATTAAAAAATGGGCAGAGGAGCTGAACAGACATTTCTCCAAAGAAGAAATTCAGATGGCCGACAGACACATGAAAAGATGCTCCACATCGCTAGTTATCAGAGAAATGCAAATTAAAACCACAATGAGATATCACCTCACAAAAGTAAGGATGGCCACCATCCAAAAGACAAACAACAAATGTTGGCGAGGTTGCAGAGAAAGGGGAACCCTCCTACACTGTTGGTGGGAATGTAAATTAGTTCAACCATTTTGGAAAGCAGTATGGAGGTTCCTCAAAATGCTCAAAATAGACTTTCCATTTGACCCAGGAATTCCACTTCTAGGAATATACCCTAAGGATGCAGCACTCCAGTTTGAAAAAGACAGATGCACCCCTATGTTTATCGTAGCACTATTTACAATAGCCAAGAAATGGAAGCAACCTAAGTGTCCATCAGTAGATGAATGGATAAAGAAGATGTGCTACATATACACAATGGAATATTATTCAGCCATAAGAAGAAAACAAATCCTGCAACAACATGGATGGAGCTAGAGGGTATTATGCTCAGTGAAATAAGCCAAGCGGAGAGAAACAAATACCAAATGATTTCATTCATCTGTGGAGTATAAGAACAAAAGAAAAACTGAAGGAACAAAACAGCAGCAGAATCACAGAACCCAAGAATGGACTAACAGTTACCAAAGGGAAAGAGACTGGGGAGAATGGGAGGGTAGGGAGGGATAAGGGCAGGGAAGAAGAAAGGAGGTATTATGATAAGCATGTATAATATGGGGGATGGGGGAAAGGGGAGGGCTGTGCAACACAGAGAAGACAAGTAGTGATTCTACAACATCTTACTATGCTGATGGACAGTGACTGTAATGGGGTTTGTGGGGGGGACTTGGGGTAGGGGAGAGCCTAGTAAACATAATGTTCTTCAAAAAAATAAAAATTAATTAATTATTTAAAAAAAAAGATTTTATATCAACAATAGTTCAAAAAAAAAGAAAAACCTCAAGAGTATGTGTGGTACAAATTCACTCTGTGCCAAATGAAAGGAAATATTTATTTTAAAAGCTCTCACATACTTTCTGAGACTTTCAGATACTTTCTAATACTTTCTGAAAGTCTGTTGGTTACTTCCTCACGAATCATTCAAAAGTCAACTCCTGTTTTAAAGATGAGAAAACTGTCTCAGAAAGGTTGAAGTAACTTGCCCATGGGCAGTAACTTTTAACATGGAGAATCTGGGCCCCATCCGCATAGATGCCTGTACTAGTATGGCTTTCTATTACACAGTGCTACCTTCCTAAGATAAATTTTAACTGTTTTTCTCAAAGTAATAGCAATCTGTGTAAATTGCTGTGTCTTACTTGCACAAGCCATTTAAAACTATTTGTTTAGATAAGAATTAAGTAAACATACCACCTATTCCAGATACAGTTGATCCTTGAACAACATGGGTTTGAACTGTACAGGACCTTTTATACACAATAAATATATTTTCAATAAATATAATGCAAATATTTGGGAGATTAAAGACAATTTAAAAAGAACGTTTTCTTTTCTCTAGCTTACTTTGTTGTAAGAATGCAGAATATAATACACATACAAAATGTGTTAATCAATACAGATTTTATGTGTCAACTATGTTATTTATGCTATTGGTTAGGCTTATGGTCAACAGAGGGCTATTAATAGCTGAGTTTGGGGGAATCAAAAGTTACACATGAATTTTGTTGTTGTTGTTGTTATTATCATTAATCGACAATTACATGAAGAACATTATGTTTACTACAGTCCCTCCTTCACCAAGTCCCCCCGACAAACCCCATTACAGTCACTGTCTATCAGCGTAGTAAGATGCTGTAGAATCACTACTTCTCTTCTCTGTGTTGCACATCCCTCCCTACGCTCCCCCCATTATACATGCTAATTATAATACCCCCTTTCTTCTTCCCAGCCCATATCCCTCCCTTCTGTCCCATTCTCCCCAGTCCCTTTCCATTTGGTAACTGTTAGTCCATTCTTCAGTTCTGTGATTCTGCTGCTGTTCTGGTCCTTCAGTTTTTCTTGGTTCTTATACTCCACATATGAGTGAAATCATTTGGTATTTGTCTTTCTCCACTTGGCTTATTTCACTGAGCATAATACCCTCTAGTTCCACCCATGTTGTTGCAAATGGGAGAATTTGTTTTCTTCTTATGGGTGAATAATTATTCCATTGTGTATATGTACCACACCTTCTTTATCCATTCATTACTGATGGACACTTAGGTTGCTTCCATTTATTGGCTATTGTAAATAGTGCTGCAATAAACATAGGGGTGCATCTGTCCTTTTCAAACTGGGCTGCTGCATTCTTAGGGTATATTCCTAGAAGTGGAATTCCTCGGTCAAATGGTATTTCTATTTTGAGCATTTTCATGAACTTCCATACTGCTTTCCAAAATGGTTGAACTAATTTACATTCCCACTAGCAGTGTAGGAGGGTTCCCCTTTCTCCACAAATTCGCCAACATTTGTTGTTGTCTGTCTTTTGGATGGTGGCCATCCTTACTGGTGTGCCGTGATATCTCATTGTGGCCTTAATTTGCATTTCTCTGATAACTAGAAATGTGGAGCATCTTTTCATGTGTCTGTCGGCCATCTGAATTTCTTCTTTGAAGAACTGTCTGCTCATCTACTCTGCCCATTTTTTAATTGGATTATTTGTTTTTTGTTTGTTGAGGTGCGTGAACTCTGTATATATTTTGGATGTCAAGCCTTTATCTAATCTGTCATTTACAAATATATTCTCCCATACTGTAGGGTACTTTTTTGTTCTATTGATGGTGTCCTTTGCTGTACAAAAGCTTTTCAGCTTGATGTAGTCCCACTTGTTCATTTTTGCTTTTGTTTTCCTTGCCAGGGGAGATATGTTCATGAAGAAGTCGCTCATGTTTATGTCCGAGATTTTTGCCTATGTGTTTTTCCCAAAGTTTTATGGTTTCATGACTTACATTCAGGTCTTTGATCCATTTCGAATTTACTCTCGTGTATGGGGTTAGACAGTGATCAAGTTTCATTCTCTTCCATGTAGTTGTCCAGTATTGCCAGCACCATCTGTTGAGGAGACTGTCATTTCCCCATTGTATATCCATGTCTCCTTTGATATTTGGGTTAATGTCTGGAGTCTCTATTCTGTTGCACTGGTCTGTGGGTCCGTTCTTGTGCCAGTACCAAATTGTCTTGATTACTATGGCTTTGTAGTAGAGCTTGAAGTTGGTGAGCGAGATCCGCCCCCACCTTTATTCTTCCTTCTCAGGATTGATTTGGCTATTCGGGGTCTTTGGTGTTTCCATATGAATTTTTGAACTATTTGTTCCAATTTGTTGAAGAATGTTGTTGGTAATTTGATAGGGATTGCATCAAATCTGTATATTGCTTTGGGCAGGATGGCCGTTTTGACTATATTAATTCTTCCTAGCCAAGAGCATGGGATGAGTTTCCATTTGTTAGTGTCCTCTTTAACTTCCCTTAAGAGTGTCTTATAGTTATCAGGGTGTAGGTCTTTCACTTCTTTGGTTAGGTTTATTCCTAGGTATTTTATTCTTTTTGATGTAATTGTGAATGGAATTGTTTTCCTGATTTCTCTTTCTATTGGCTCATTGTTAGTGTATAGGAAAGCCACAGATTTCTTGTGTTAATTTTGTATCCTGCAACTTTGCTGTATTCCGATATCAGTTCTAGTAGTTTTGGAGTGGAGTCTTTAGGGTTTTTTATGTACAATATCATGTCATCTGCAAATAGTGACAGTTTAACTTCTTCTTTACCAATCTGGATTCCTTGTATTTCTTTGTTTTGTCTAATTGCTGTGAATAGGACCTCCAGTACTATGTTGAATAACAGTGGGGAGAGTGGGCATCCCTGTCTTGTTCCTGATCTCAGAGGAAAAGCTTTCAGCTTCTCGCTGTTCAGTATGATGTTAGCTGTGGGTTTATCATATATGGCCTTTATTGTGTTGAGGTACTTGCTCTCTATGCCCATTTTGCTGAGAGTTTTTACCATGAATCGATGATGAATTTTGTCAAAGGACTTTTCAGCATTTATGGAGATGATCATATGGTTTTTGTCCTTCTTTTTGTTTATGTGGTGGATGATGTTGATGGATTTTCAAATGTTGTACCATCCTTGCATCCCTGGGATGAATCCCACTTGGTCGTGGTGTTTGATCCTTTTGATATATTTTTGAATTCGGTTTGCTAATGTTTTATTGACTATTTTTGCGTCTATGTTCATCAGGGATATTGGTCTGTAATTTTCTTTTTTGGTGGTGTCTTTACCTGGTTTTGGTATTGGGGTGATGTTGGCTTCATAGAATGAGTTTGGGAGTATTCCCTCCTCTTCTATTTTTTGGAAAACTTTAAGGAGAAAAGGTATTATGTCTTCTCTGCATGTCTGATAAAATTCCGAGGTAAATCCATCTGGCCCGGGGGTTTTGTTCATGGTTAGTTTTTTGATTACCGCTTCAATTCCTTTGCAGTAATTGGTTTGTTTAAATTTTGTGTTTCTTTCTGGGTCAGTCTTGGAAGGTTGTATTTTTCTAGGAAGTTGTCCATTTCTTCTAGGCTTTCCAGCTTCTTAGCATATAGGTTTTCATAGTAGTCTCTAATAATTCTTTGTATTTCTGTGGAGTCTGTCATGATTTTTCCTTTCTTGTTTCTGATTCTGTTGATGTGTGTTGATTCTTTTCTCTTAATAAGTTTGGCTAGAGGCTTATCTATTTTGTTTATTTTCTCAAAGAACCAGCTCTTGGTTTCATTGATTTTTTCTATTGTTTTATTCTTCTCAATTTTATTTCTTCTCTGATCATTATTATGTCCCTCCTTCTGCTGACTTTAGGCCTCACTTGTTCTTATTTTTCCAATTTCGATAATTGTGACGTTAGACTATTCATTTGGGAATGTTCTTCCTTCTTTAAGTATGCCTGGAATGATATATACTGTCCTCTTACGACTGCTTTTGCTGCATCCCACAGAAGTTGGGGCTTTGTGTTGTTGTCATTTGTTTCCATATATTCCTTGATCTCCATTTTAATTTGTTTGTTGATCCATTGATTATTTAGGAGCATGTTGTTAAGCCTCCATGTGTTTGTGAGCCTTTTTGTTTTCTTTGTACAATTTATTTCTAGTTTTATACCTTTGTGGTCTGAAAAGTTGGTTGGTAGGATTTCAATCTTTTGGAATTTACTGAGGCTCTTTTTGTGGCCTAGTATGTGGTCTATTTTTGAGAATGTTCCATGTGCACTTGAGAAGAATGTGTATCCTGTTGCTGTTGGATGTAGAGTTTTACAGATGTCTATTAGGTCCATCTGTTCTAGTGTTGTTCAGTGCCGTGTCCTTACTTATTTTCTGTCCGGTGGATCTATCCTTTGGAGTGAATGGTGTGTTGAAGCCTCCTAAAATGAATGCATTGCATTCTATTTCATCCTTTACCTCTGTTAATATTTGTTTCACATATCCTGGTGCTCCTGTGTTGGGTGCGTATATATTTATAATGGTTATACCCTCATGTTGGACTGAGCCCTTTATCATTATGTAATGTCCTTCTTTATCTCTTGTTACTTTCTTTGTTTTGAAGTCTATTTTGTCTGATACTACTATTGCAACACCTGCTTTTTTCTCCCTGTTGTTTGCATGAAATATCTTTTTCCATCCCTTGACTTTTAGTCTGTGCATGTCTTTGGGTTTGAGGTAAGTCTCTTGTAAGCAGCATATAGATGGGTGTTGCTTTTATCCATTCTATAACTCTGTGTCTTTTAATTGGTGCATTCAGTCCATTTAGATTTAGGATGATTATTGAAAGATATGTACTTATTGCCATTGGAGGCTTTAGATTCGTGGTTACCAAAGGTTCAAGATCAGTTTCTTTAGTATCTTACTATCTAACTTAGCTCGCTTATTGAGCTGTTATAAACACTTGTGTGGTGATTCTTTATTTCTCTCCCTTCTTATTCCTCCTCCTCCATTCTTTATATGTTGGTTGTTTTATTCTGTGCTCTTTTGTGTTTCCTTTAACTGCTTTTGTGGGTAGTTGATTTTATTTTTTGCCTTTAGTTAGTATTTGGTTGGTCTGCTTTCTTTGCTGTGATTTCATTTTCTCTGGTGACTTCTATTTAGTCTTAGGTATGCTCCCATTTAGAGCAGTCCATCTAAAATACCCTGTAGAGGTGGTTTGTGGGAGGCAAATTCCCTCAACTTTTGCTTGTCTGGGAATTTTTAAATCCCTCCTTCATATTTAAATGATAGTCTTGCTGGATACAGTATTCTTGGCTCAAGGTCCTTCTGTTTAATTTCATTAAATATATCATGCCATTCTCTTCTGGCCTATAACGTTTCTGTTGAGAAGTTTGATGATAGCCTGATGGGTTTTCCTTTGTAGGTTACTTTTTTCCTCTCTCTAGCTGCCTTTAAAACTCTGTCCTTGTCCTTGATCTTTGCCATTTTAATTATTATGTGTCTTGGTGTTGTCCTCCTTGGGTCCCTTCTGTTGGGAGTTTTGTGTACTTCCATGGTCTGATCAATTATTTCCTCCCCCAGTTTGGGGAAGTTTTCAGCCATTATTTCTTCAAAGACACTTTCTATCCCTTTTTCTCTCTCTTCTCCTTCTGGTACCCCTATAATGCGGATATTGTTCCTTTTGGATTGGTCACACAGTTCTCTTAATATTGTTTCATTCTTTGAGATCCTTTTATCTCTCTCTGCGTCAGCTTCTATGCGTTGCTGTTCTCTGGTTCCTACTCCATCAATGGCCTCTTGCATCTTATCCATTCTGCTTATAAATCCTTCCAGAGATTGTTTCATTTCTGTAATCTCCCTCCAGACGTCATCCCTTAGCTCTTGTATATTTCTCTGCAGCTCCATCAGCATGGTTATGATCTTTATTTTGAATTCTTTTTCAGGAGGACTGGTTAGGTCTATCTCCTTCTCAGGGGTTGACTCTGTGATTTTGGTCTGTATCAAATTCTTTTGCCTTTTCATGGTGATAGAGGTAGTTATGCGGGGCTGGCGCTGTGTGTCGGCTGGGAGAACGTCCCTTCTTGCTAGTTTGTGGCCTTCGTCTCCTGGGAGAAGAGCGACCTCTAGTGGCTTGTGCTGGGCAGCTGCGCACAGACAGGGCCTCTCATTCTTGCCTGGCCACTGTGGAATTAAGCTCCGCAGTTGCTGTGGAGTTAAGCTCCACGGTTGCTATGGGCGTGGTCAGCCTCGGTCTACTGCTCCAATATGGCGGGGCTGCTTGGAGAGTAGACAGGTGGGAGGCTCTTTATCGCCGTGAGGGGCCTCCGAGCTACACTGCCCATGAGGGGGTTAGGGCACCCGGTGTTCCCTGGGATTCCCAGCTGCTGGGCTAAGTGTCCTGGGACGCTTCCGTCCAGCTATGGGGTCCCTGTCCCTTTAAGACTTTCAAAAAGCACTCGCTTTTCTTTGTCCCAGGGCCACCAGCTGCAGGGACCCGCTCACAAGTCTTATTGTCCTGTTTCCCTAGTATCCAGCACACCTATGCACTGTGTGTCTGTCCTCTGGTGCAGATGGTTAGGGCTGGCTATTTAGCAATCCTGGACTCCCTCTCCCTCCCTAGTCCGACTCCTCTCCTCCCGCCCGGAGCTGGAGTGAGGGGTGCTTGGGTCCCACTGGGCCACGGCTTGTATCTTACCCCCTTCACGAGGCGCTGGGTTCTCGCAGGTGTGGATGTAGTCTGGCTATTGTCCTGTACCTTCTGGTCTCTCTTTTAGGGACAGTTGTATTTGTTGTATTTTCAAAAATATATATGGTTTTGGGAGGAGATTTCTGCTGCTCTACTCAAGTTGCCATCTTGGCTCCGCCCCTACACATGAATTTTTAGCTGCATGGGGGATTGGTGCCCAAACCCCTGTGTTGTTCAATAGTCAACTGTATATCTGTTCTTTAACTTGCCAAGATTTGCTTTTCATAATCATTCCCAAGAATAGTCTTTACATTGTACTCATGATCGTACTTAAAAGTCCAATTTTATTACTTCTTTTGCATATAAAAGGCTAGATGCCATCCTGGAAGAATAGAAAATGTTTCCACCAAGGCACTACTGTTGGGCAGCTGTATCTGGGGAGGTCTCTCCCTGTGCACTGGGTTAAATCTTAACCTGGATCGGGGAGGGTTCTTGATTCTGGGAAGGAATTCTCGAACAGGTTGGAGAAGTGTAGGTAAGGAAGTAATTTATTAAAGCAAGAGTAGTAGTGAATGGCATTAGCCATGAAGGCAATAGAGAGCAAGGAAGAACAGAGGGAAGAAAGGGAAGCTCATTGAACTCCTGCTTGGCATAGGGCAGATCCCTTGCCAACTCCTAAAGCCAGGGTCATCTGGTGTCCAGTGTCCACTTGAATCTGCACACCATGGGAAGGAACTAAGCCCCTACCACTACACCATTTGGGGGAGCCACAGAGCACTGGATGGGGTGAGATTATGTTCTGAGAACTTCCCAAAGTCAAAGAAAGGAGATTGTCAGGCAGGCTCCTGAAGAACATAATCATATAGCGACAGTCTAGTCTGGGTCACCCAGGCAACAGGAATTTGGAGGCCCAAATCTGAGATCTTAGTAGCCCTTCCCTACATGTCTGAAGTAGAACAGAGGGTGAAGACTTGTGCTTCAGTGAAATAGCAAACTAAGAAACACACTTACCATTGGAAGAGCACAGAGACAAAAACACAGTAAGTTGAGTAGGGGGAAGTCTTTATTTTAGGCAAAAAGTACACTCAAAGAAAGGGGAGTGCAGGCAACCTCAGAGAGGAGGTGCACATAGAGGCTTAAGATTCTGTCTTTTAAGGCTTTCAAGAACAGGAGAAAAGACAGGGGTGTGAGGGATGTAGGCTTGACATGTGGTCTCACAATGTCTATCTCCAATGACAGACATTATGTCACCATCCATAGTCTGTCCTCTAGATGTTCTGTAAGATAAACTTAACACAAGGAATTTCTTGATCTTGTTCTTCTCCAAGATAGTAGTTACCCTCAAGCATTGTGGACATATCATTTAGGACTACTTGTCCTGCCTTAAGATAGGGTCAATTATTGTCTGATTACCATAAAATATGTCATGAATCTTATCTCTTAATTCCCTGTTTTTAAAAATAGGATCTTAGCCTTAAGATGGCTTAAGGCTATCCCTCCTGTTCTTATGATACTGTTTATAGCTTGGCATTTTTCATCATAGGCAGGAAAAGTTAATCATGATGCTTGTCACATGTCCCTGCCCTACATCAGCACTTCATGTAAAGTAAGGAAAAAGAAATATTTTCTTAATATGAATGTGTATACTTAGGATATTGTCTCAACTGTTTTGCTTAACTTTAAGAGTAGGAATGATTTAACCCAAAAACACAACTTGTTTAAAAGTTCTGCCAACCTTGTAAATTTCCTGTATAGGGTTTTATCAGTCTAACAAAACCAAAAGGATGTGCATAGGAAAATTTCATAGATGTTTACTGATCAAAATGTAGATTAAATATTTACTACAGCTTTTACCAACCAATCTTAAGGTATTGAAACATGGAAGCTCTCATAATTTCTTACTACCTGACATCTATTATTTGATAATTTGTTTTTCCTGGGTATACCAGAAAGAGGGAAAAAATTTACATGACAACTTCATCAATTATCACCCCACTTTCAGAAAACTAGAGTAATATTTAATTATAATAGGTAAGATCAAGACAAAAAAACACCTACAATTCAACTAGCCAATGGAAGAACTAAACTAGGAAATGATCAGTACTATGCCAATCAACTAGGATTGATAAATGTTTTTGTGAAAAGTAAATATTCACTTTCCATTTTGATTTTGCCTGAAAAGACCTAAATTTTAAATCACAATTCAACAACAGATTGGAGTCAGAATCATCTTGGAAAACAACAGTTATTATCATGGCAAAAGAGATCATGCAAGTTTGAAAATCTCTTTCAGGATTTCAAAAGCTACAGTAATTTCCAACAAAAATTATAACCAAAATAAAGAATAAACCAAACACATTCTGTGCTCATGGATAGGAAGAATCAATATTGTCAAAATGGCCATCCTGCCCAAAGCAATCTACAGATTCAATGCAATTCCTATCAAAATACCAACAGCATTCTTCAACTAGAACAAATAGTTCTAAAATTCATATGGAACCACAAAAGACCCCGAATAGTGAAAGCAATCCTGAGAAGGAAGAATAAAGCTAGGGGGAATATGCTCCCCAACTTCAAGCTCTACTACAAAGCCACAGTAATCAAGACAATTTGTTACTGGCACAAGAACAGACCCATAGACCAATGGAACAGAATAGAGAGTCCAGATATAAACCCAACCATCTATGGTCAATTAATATACCATAAAGGAGCCATGGACATACAGTGGGGAAATGAGAGTCTCTTCAACAACTGGTGTTGGCAAAACTGGACAGCTACATGCAAGAGAATGAAACTGGATTATTGTTTAACCCCATACACAAAAGTAAACTAGAAAAGGATGAAAGACCTGAATGTAAGTCATGAAACCATAAAAGTCATAGAAGAAAACATAGGCAAAAAACCTCAGGCTAGAGAAACAAAATAAAAAATTAATATATGGGACTACATCAAACTAAAAAGCTTCTGTACAGCAAGGGACACACACCATCAGCAGAATAAAAAGACATCCTACAATACTGGTCAATATATTTGAAAATAACTTATCTGATATGGGGTTAACATCCAAAAGATATAAAGAATTCACATCCCTCAACACCCAAAAAGCAAATAACCTGATTGAAAAATGGGCGGAGGATATGAACAGACACTTCTCCAAAGAAGAAATTCAGATGTCCAACAAGCTAATGAAAAGAAGCTCCACATTGCTAATCATCAGGGAAATGCAAATTAAAACCACAATGAGATATCACCTCACACCAGTTAGGATGGCCAACATCCAAAAGATAAGAAACAACATATGCTGGCGATGTTGAAAAGAATGGAGAGCCCTTCTACATGGCTGGTGGAAATGTAAATTAGTTCAACCATTGTGGAAAGCAATATGGGGGTTCCTCAAAAAACTAAAAATAGAAATACCATTTGACCCAGGAATTCCACTCCTAGGAATTTACCCTAAGAATGCAGCAGCCCAGTTGAAAAAGACATATGCACCCCTACGTTTATTGCAGCACTATTTACAAGCCAAGAAATGGAAGCAACCTAAGTGTCCATCAGTAGACGAGTGGATAAAGAAGATGTGGTACATATACACAATGGAATACTATTCAGCCATAAGAAGAAAACAAATCCTACCATTTGCAACAACATGGATGGAGCAACAGGGTATCATGCTCAGTGAAATAAGCCAGGTGGAGAAAGACAAGTACCAAATGATTTCACTCATCTGTGGAGTATAAGAACAAAGAAAAAACTGAAGGAACAAAACAGCAGCAGAATCACAGAACCCAAGAATGGACTAACAGTTACCAAAGGGAAAAGGACTGGGGAGGGTGGGTGGGAAGGAAGGGATAAGGGGGGAAAAAGGGGCATTATGATTAGCATACATAATGTAGTGGTGGCGGGGGGACACGGGAAAGGCAGTATATACAGAGAAGACAAGTAATGATTCTATAGCATCTTACTATGTTGATGGACAGTGACTGTAATGGGGTATGTGGGGGGGATTTGATAATGGGGGGAGTCTAGTAACCATAATGTTGTTCAAGTAATTGTACATTAACAATATCAAAATAAAAAAATAAATTAAATAATGCAAAACTGAAGGAATAAAACAGCAGCAGACTCACTTCCCCCATGGGGAGGGTGGGTAGGGAGGGAGGAGAAGGGAATTAAGGAGTATTATGATTAGCACACATAATGTAGGTGGGGCACAGGGAAGGCAGTATAGCACAGAGAAGACAAGTAGTGACTCTAGCATCTTATTATGCTGATGGACAGTGACTGCAAATGGGGAATGTGGGAGGGACTTGGTAATATGAGTGAATGTAGTAACCACAATGCTGGTCATGTGAAACCTTCGTAAGATTGTATATCAATGGTACCTTAATAAACACACAAAAAAACAAAGTAAAACTGGAGGAACAAAATAGCAGACTCAGACTCCAAAGGACTAGTAATCACTAGTTCCCCAAAGGGAATGGGGGGATGGTGGGTGGGGAGGGAGGGAGAAGGTGATTAAGAGGCACTATAATTAGCACTCACAATATAGATAGGTCACCAGGAAGGCAGTACAGCACAGGGAAGACAAATAATGACTCTATAGCATCTTACTAAGCTGATGGACAGTTACTGCCATGGGGGTGGGTGAGGACTTGACAGTATGGGTAAATGTTGAAACCACAGCATTTTTCATGTGAAAGTTTCATAGGATTGTATATCAATGATATTTAAATAATAATAATAATAATAAATCTAACAACCTTAGACTGTAGTCTGTTGACACAACAGTCTTTACTCTCTTTGCTTTCAGGAAGAAAAACCCTTCAACACTTGGAAGCAATTTTAAGAAAATGGAATTTAGTACTATTATGTAGCCAAGTTATATACAAAGAGAAAGTAAATTAGAAAATCTGTATTCCCTTTAAAATAATTTGTTTCACTGTGTTTAAAAGCAGGGGTGCTTACTAAGGGCACAGAACTAAATGTCTAGATTTAAACTCCAGTCTTCCCACTTATTAACTCTATGGTTTCAGTCAAATTACTCTAACCTCTCTGTGTTTCCTCATTTACTGTAATAAAGAGAGACTTCTAGAGAAATTATTTCTTATTTAATAGAGAGAGATTTCTGAAGGAATCATGGTTAACTATGGTAAATTATGGGTTAAAGAAATTATGGGTAATTATGGTAAATTATTTTACTTTGAAAGTAAAAGTAAAAAGAGTGTTGGTAATTGGTAATTCACTAAAAACAGATGTTTATGCCATGCAAGACAGCACTAAGAGATTGTCTATCTCTAAAATAACCACCTAAACACAGCAGCGTGGGCTGCCCGGGACCCCAATTTGGATGGAAGGCCCCAGCCCTGGTTTTTGAAAGATTAGGGCTTCTGGTTTCTACTCCCTTGCCAGCTGAGGCAGTTAATGTTGTTAATAATGGTAATAGCAGTAATAGTTAGCATTTATTACTTATGGAGTGCCAGACACACCTTCCATTTATTAACTCATGTAATCCTAACA
The DNA here is from genome assembly GCF_030020395.1 of Manis pentadactyla. Lineage (NCBI taxonomy): Eukaryota > Metazoa > Chordata > Mammalia > Pholidota > Manidae > Manis > Manis pentadactyla. Next base: position 61,404,500 of record NC_080025.1, on the reverse strand, counting down.
GCTCCATGAAGTAGGTGTTACTGCTATCCCTTCTTTACAGTTACAAAAACTGTAAGTTGCACAGAGTTAAACAATAAGTACTAGAAAATAGTAATTCAAATCCATATGCACTGGCTGCACAGCTGATCCCGTACCCACCAATAATCCCTTCACATCCTTACACAAAACCACCCTTTGGTCTCTTGCCTTGGCTCTGCTCACTATAAGGTGTCTGGGAAGGGTGGCAATTAACCCCTGATTATTGTCAGATGTTTCTGCCTCTACTGACTCTCCACAGCTGCCGTGCTAACAGAGAAGCTATCAGGCCCTGTTAAGAAAGCAAATGAGGATACACAAAACTCTTCATAAAGTCCAATTTAACCCTAAAAATATGTAAAATAGTTAATATTATTAATAATCACAGGGCAACTATAAGGATTAAATCTGCTAATACATATTGAGTTAACAAGAGTAACAGACACAAAGAGCTTAATAGAAGTTAGCTATTATGTAATTTCAATGAATTACCTAATGCTTCCTTTTCCTTCATATTTGCAGCATGATGCAAGGAAGGAATGCACATACCTTATTTGCATTCTTTTAGTATTTATCATAGGATATACTTTGGTTTATTATTCTAAAACATCACCTTGTCTAAACCATGTACACATAATATGAATCAAGACTATAGCACCTTCCTTGTTTACATATTTCTAACAGTTTACTATAAATAGCATGAAAAGCTGTACCATATTTTTAGAGCAATTTAAATGCCAAGAGTATTAACATATCTTGGCTATTAAATAACTTTGTATTTTAGAAAATACCTAACATATCATTGCTGTTCATTCAATCATTTGAAATAAAATATGAGATCATGAAACACCTAAATGATTCAAGATCAAATATTAATTTGTTTGGCTTCCTATCATTTACCTATATAGGGTAAAATTAAAATGGAGAACAAGTTAAGATAAATTGCTCCTCAGTGCGTAGTCCAGACTCCCCAGAATTAGAATCTAAGAGACCTGAGCCACTGTCATCATTGGTCAAGAAAAGGTTTGCTATAATTCCAAGAATCCAGGTTTTGCTACTAAGAATGACTGTAGGTATGCCTACAGAAGTTATACTTTTAATCTTCACTATGTAGGTTAGGAAAACCATGTAGAGAAAGAAAGAAAATATTCACTTACAGTATTTGTTAAATTTATAAGGAACCATTTATCTATATAATAAGATTGTGCTGTAGTACTAATCTGTGTAAAGTGCTTTGTAAAAGATTTGTAATCTTATGCTGTTCAAACCAGTATTAACTTCTTATACTGATAAAATGAGGCTTTAGAGGTATCAGAAGGTTTTACACCTAGTATTTGGGGTAGAAACCCAAGCTCTGACTTACAATTCCATGCCCTTTCCACTGCATCACATTCTTTTGTGTAATTGGTCAGCATTTTCCTAAGTCTGTTCCACAGATAATTGGGAGGCAAGGAGGAGGGGAAGTTAAGTCAACTAAACTGAGAAATGTTATCTTCTTTATCCATCTCTTAGGCAGCTGGTAACAATGCATGTTATTCAAACTTTAAAATCCTGTAATCATAAAATTTACTTACCTTTATCTAACTCAATACTTCCCAAACTTATTTAACTTCAAAATCCCTCAATTCTACTAATGCCTATTAATACCATACAGAACACACTTTGGGAAATGCTGCTATAGGTTAAAGTATTATATTTAATGTAATAGATATTCAGCATAGAGGAACTATACTGCATATTACCACTAAATAAGTGAAATCAAGTCACTTTAAATAAGTGTCTAGCTTGGTGCATGGCACATCAAAGGCACTCAACATAATAACAAAGAACTACATGAAGTAAAAGTTTAATGCAAGTATTGTCCACTGATAGCACTGTTACCAAAACAGCAAATGTTTACCAAGTAGCACCTATAAGGTAAGACACAGAAATAAATAAAGGAGATACAAAGGTAATGATTCCTACCCTTATGGAGCAGCAGAGGAGATTAATTACACTGCAAGTCAGGCTGTGCTAGAATAAAGTACCAACACAGAGGAAGAAGAATAAATGAATTTATAAAAGAGATTATTCTGTAATTGCTGTTAGATGGAACAATAAATTTATAACTATACCATGAACATCTCAGGATGTATTTATCTAGAATGGTGAAAAAAAGAGCACAATCTCTCTGTATTTTCCCTGTCCCTATGCAGAAAGGATCACTCCCATTTCAATTTGCTCCTTCAAGGAATGCTGTTAAGTACTATTAGAGTCACATCAGAGAGACTCAGAAGCTGACCTGAATAAACTCCTAGTGGCAAGACAGAACAATCAGATCATCCATAAATGCAACAGCCTGAAGCACACCAAATATCTTTAAAACCAAGAGTTCACAATAATTAAAATCAAACAAAAGCATTGACCTTTGGAGGATGCAAAGTAACTACAACATTACTTTATAAACTTGAAAAAAGAGAAAGAATCAAGAAAAATAAGCACTACACTACTGCCATGAAAAGAAAAGAACACATACAACTTTTCTATGGGAGCACTAGCAGGGAAGTAATTCAGTCCCCATGAGAGTATGGAAGATGTCCTTGAGGGAAAGATACTAGCTTTGAGTTTTTAAGTACCAACTTGAATTAGTTATTTTAAAAAAGAGCAGAAGTGTACATCCCAGGCAGTAAGGTGAAAAGCATCATGAAGAGACTTCAAAAAGTTGATTTGTTAGAAGGTTGGAGTTTGTAAAAGTAGAAGGCTGGATGAGTCTAAAAGCTAATTAAAATGAGATCTGAAAAATCCTTAAAGGGCTTCAGATATAAACCCACACCTATATGGTCAATTAACATCTGACAAAGGAGCCAAGAACATACAATGGGGGAAAAAAGTCTTTTCAATAAATGGTCTTGGGAAAACTGGACAGTTATGTGCAAAAGAATGAAACTGGATCACTGTCTAACACCATACACAAAAATAAACTCAAAATGGATTAAAGACCTAAATGTAAGAACCTGAAACCATAAAACTACTAGAAGAAAACAGGCAGTAAACACTAGAAACTTTGTTTAGAAAAAATTTAGAAATTTTTTTCTGGATATGTCTCTCAAGGCAAGGGAAACAAAAATAAAAATAAACAAGTGGGACTATATCAAACTAAAGAGCTTCTGTACCGCAAAGGAAATCACCAACAAAATGAAAAGGTAACCTACTATATGGAAGAATATATTTGCAAATGATGTATCTGATAAGGGGCTAATATCCAAAATACATAAAGAACTCATACAACTCACACCTAAAAAAAAAAAGTAATCTGATAAAAAAATGGGTAGAGGACCTGAAGAGACATTTTTCCAAAGAAAACATATAGATGACCAACAGACACATGAAAAGATGCTCAACATCACTAATCATCAGGGAAATGCAAATCACAACTACAATGAGGTATCACCTCACACCAGCCAGAATGGATACTATCCAAAAGAAAAGAAATAATAAGAGTTGGCAAGGATGTGGAGAAAAGGGAATTCTCATACACTGCTGGTGGGACTGCAAATTGGTGCAGCCACTATGAAAGGCAGTGTTCAGGTTTCTCAAAAAACTAAAAACAGAACTACCATATGATCCAGCAATTCCACTTCTGGCTATCTACCCAAAGAAAATAAAATCATTAACTCAAAAAGATACATGCACCCTTATATTTATTGTAGTATTATTTACAATAGCCAAGATATGGAAGCAATGCAACTGTCCATCAATAGATGAGTGAATAAAGAAAATGTGGTACATATATAGAATGGAATATTATTCAGCCATAAAAAAGAAAGAAATCTTGCCATTTGTGAACCATGGATGGATCCAGAGGGTATTATTCTAAGTGAAATAAGTTGGTCAGAGAAAGATGAACATCGTATGATTTCACTTACATATGGAATCTGAAAAACAAAACAAATGAACAAAACAAAATTCACAAACACAGAAAATTGATGACTAGTTACCATGGGAATGGAAGGGAGGTTAAATAGGTAAAGGGGATAAAGAAGTATAAACTTTAAATTATAAAATAATTTAGTTACAGGGATGGGAGTATAGCATAGGAAATATAGTTCATAATATTATAATATCTCTGTATGGTGACAGATGATAACTACATTTATCACAGTAAGCATTTAATAATGTATATAACTGAATTACGAAGTTGTTCATCTGAAACCCATATAAAGTACATAAACTATATTCCAATTAAAAAAAGATTAAATAAATAAATAAAAGATAAATCCTTAAAAGGCCTTGTGAAGACAGTTGGGAGTTTAAACCATAAATGAAAATAAGTCTTTGAAGAGTGTTATTAAAATGGTAAGTAACAAGGTCAATTTTTTTATTTAAGATAAATCACTAGTGGCTACGAGGAGAAAATATTTAACTGGAACAAGAATGAAGAAACAATGAAGGAAGGGGATCACAGCAAATTTGAGGAATAAAAGAATGGTTACAAGAAAAACAAATTTAGATGGAACTTTATGTGTTCCCATAGTGCTTTAAATTAATTCTCCAGATACTCAGTAGGTCCATCCTAAATATTATTTAAAGGCTAATGGCTGCAAATTCTAGCAGGACATTATTTTTGTAGAGAGAGAGAAAATAAGTCTTGGTAATAAGTCTTTGATCCTAAAAGTCAAACTGTACTGGTAAAACTAAATGCACTGAAATTTACTCTTTGTGAAGTAAATGCAATGAGGCTTCACCTAGCAATTTTTCCTAGTTTTTTAGCAGTAAATAAATATAAATCACATAACAAAGTGTTACAGTGGCCATAAACAGTAATTAAAAATTTATCCTGCTGTCTACCATTTTGAGATTGAAAAAATTAGACCTCATCCTCTGACTCCTCTAAGCTCCAAAAAAACTAAATTTTAGTAAGGCCATTTTACTTTGTTTTAATATACTTTAACCTGTTTTGAGCTATGCATCAACCCATTTCTCCACAAACCATTGCAAACCAGAATTCATCTGTAATTCTAATCCCATCACAATGGGTGGGCTAAAAAGATACCAAAAACAGAGAGCAAACTAAAGCAAGATTTCATTTTAAATGACTAGGTATAATGTACCCTAATAAGAGTATTAATTTGGGACAAATTCAAATGGGAAATATTTAGGTTGTTCACCTGTGGGTAAAACTGTAATAGTTCCAGAATATCTCACCTGGCTTTAGTGCATCTGCATATCAACAGGGGTTTCTCACGGATGGAGAATGTTTCATTTCCGTATCAATGGGTATTACCTGGGCGACTAAGGGCTTATCTGAACCTGGGAGTGTGGGAGGAGGTCTTGCTTGCTTCTGCCAGAGCAGGAAAGAGATGACCCCGGACTGCAGTTTGTAAGCAATAAGTGGGTTTTAAACTTTATTTCTTCCTTTGACTGATTTTGGTTTTAGAGGTATTTTGCCCTGGAATTTCCTCTCCCTGGAGTTACAATACCATCTCCAGCACTTTATTCTTGTGAATTAATCTTTGGTATTGAATTAACAGCTTCCATTTGAATAAACTCCATGGGCTGTTTGTTGGCCAAGAGCAATTTAACTAAGTTACTCTTTGGGATTCTTTAGGAACTATAAATACATAGCAAGTTAACACTAGTGTTTCATTTACTCTCAGGCCTTTCAAAGCTGGTACACATGCCTAATTTAGGCTGCAAATGGCAACCTACCAACTTTTTCCACCACTATGTCTGCTACCATGGTTAAAGATGAACTGACTACAAGACATTTGTAATATAACTGGCAAACATTATATCCTTGACTAACATTTCTACTTGAAATCTATCGAGAAAATGAAAAAGGTTGAAGACTAGTTTTCCAGTATGTCATAAAATATTTTTCTTGTCAACTCTGAACAGGTATATAAGAAGCTTTATTCATTAAAGAACTTCAACTCTATTCAAATAGCACTGTTTCTTCAATCTCCTCATACCTGTGTAAACAGCTACTTTAATTTTAGAGCACTATATCTGGCAACTGCTGTAGGGAAATGTTTCTTTTTAATGGAGTAACTATTCCATTTATCCAAAAAAAAAATCATAAGCAAGTAGGAGTGTCGGGGTGATGAGTTTGCTCTCCTCGGTTCTTGTTCCCCACAAAACAAAGAATTGAAGGGCAGAGACACAGTAGTGAAGCAGAATGAGTTTTATTTGAATATACTTTAAGGGAGGAATGGGTTAGAGTCAAGGTAGATAAAGGCAAGTTTACTTGCTTATCTAGAGTAGGACAGAGAGTGTTGAAGACGTGCTTAAAGTCTGGAAAACAGAATGGAATAGCAAAGTTATGACGCCACTGGAAGAGCACAGAGATAAAATGTAATTAAGTTGAGCAGTAAAAAGTTATTTGAAAATACCCACTCCAAGAAAGGATTCTGTCTTTCAAGGCTTTCAAGAATGGGGAGAAGGTAGAGGAACAACCTAGCACAGGCACAGTCGCAGGGGGGCCATCAGGTGAGAAATTGGGGATCAACAGAGGTGAGGCTTAGAACCTCACCCCCCCTGTTTTGAGAGAAATCTTCTGCATCCGTGGATGTTTTGTTGCCCTTGTCTAGCTTGGATTAACACTTAGTCTATAGGCACACACCTGATCATCTACATTTGCCCTCTTACAGCACTAAACTATGTTTTCTACCTTCATCTTGCATCTACCTACCACTTCAGCATTTTATTAAAAATAATAATAATAATAATAATAATAATAAAGAGAGAAATGTGGGATTCACATATAAATCAAGTATAAAAATCAAACGAATATTCATATTTGACCTGATTGTTTATAGTTCATAATGCGTGATCAAAACCGAAAGTTTCTGTGATGACTGCCCTTGCACTGTTCACCATGTAAGAACTTATTCACTATGTAAGAATTTGTTCACCATGTAAGAACTTGTTCGTTATGCTTCAGAAGATTGGAGACTGTTGAGAATTAGGCTTGGGGTTGATTAATGATTGTGCATTGAGTCCCCTATACAGAATTTTATTGTTGTTAACAACCATTTGATCAATAAATATGAGAGATGCCCTCTCAAAAAAAAAAAAAAAAAAAACCAAACAGCCTATTGTACAATAGCATTTATGTAAAATTCTAAACATGCAAAGTGGTTGCCTGAGGATGGGGATAGGAAATACAGAAAGAGGCAGGGAGGGAGGATTGCAGACATACACAAGGCAACTTTTAGGAGTGATGGATCATCATTATCTTTATTGTGGTTATGGTTTCATGGGTGTATACATATGCTAAATCCTATCAAAGTGTACACTTTAAATATGTTCAGGTTATTGTGTGTCATTTCTACCTCAATAAAGTTTAAAAAATGCTTGAGATCAGAAACACTATAATGGAAATGAAGAATGCCTTTGATGGGCTCATTAGTAGCCTAGATACAAGCTGAGGAAAGAATCACTGAGCTTGAAGATATGACAATAGAGTCATCCAAATAAAAAGCAGAGGGAAAAAAATGCGAAAAAGAAAAGGAACAGAATATCCAAGAACTTTGGGGCAACTACAAAAGATATAACATACAAATAATGGGAATACCAGAAGAAGAAAAGAGTGAAAGGAACAGAAGTATTATTTGAATCAATAATAACTGAGAATTTCCCCCAAATTAATGCCAGACTACAGACCCAGGAAGCCCAGAGAACACTAAGCAGGATAAATTGCTTTAAAAAAAAAAAAAGCCCTACACTTAAGAACATCATATTCAAACTTCAGAAAATAAAAAAAAAAAAATATTGAAAGGAGCCAGAGTAAAAATTCCTATAAAGAAGCAAAGAATTAAATCTGACTTCTCTTGAGAAACCATCAAGAAAAAAGAAGAGTAGAGTATTGAGGAAAAAAACTACAAACCTAGAATTTTGTACCCTGCAAAATTACCCTTCAAATGAAAGAAATAAAGACTCCCTCAGACAGACAAACAGACTTTTTCAGACAAATTTGTTGCCAGTAGACCTGTGTGGCAAGAAATGTTTTTTAAAAGTTCTTTAGAGAAAAGGAAAAATGGTACAGGTTAGAAACTTGAATCTACATAAATAAAAGGAGACCATTAGAGAATGAATAAGGTAAAATAAAAACTTTTATTTATTAAAAAAAAAAAAATAAGAATGGGAAGAAGGTAAAGGGTGGGGCGGGGGGAGTAGGCTTGTCATCTCATGATTCTATCTCTGGTGAGAGACAGTATGCCATTGTCTGTAGCCAGTCCTCCAGGTAATTCTGTATGATATCTCTCTAAGATAGTGGCTACTCCCAAGTACTGGGAACACCTCAGTTAAGACTGCTTGTCTTGCCTTATTTATTATTTTAGCTGATTACCAAAAAATGTTAGTCTAACTTCCCAATTCTCTTTCAAAAGTGGAATCTTAGCTTTAAAATAAGTCCCTCTTGTTCTTATTATGCTAATCTCAGCATTTTTTAGGAAAATTAATTATAATGCTTGTCCCTTGTCTCTGCCCTACCTCACCTGCATTAGTTAGGGCAAGTCTCAAGGCCAGCCCAGACTCAGAGCATGTGGAATGAACTCATACTGCAAAAGACTTCAGTCCTTTCTGGCTCTGTCTTAATCTGATTAACTCCCTTAGTTCTTAGTGGGCTCCACCCTCTTTTCATCCTGCTCATCTCTTTCTGCCTAACAAGAGCACTGCGATATTTCAAATAAGTTATGTACTATGCAGAAATTCCTAGTTTTGACATATGAAAGTATTTGCAAAGCAAAAACAAAAACCTTCTATAACCAAATGCTCAACGTTTAAAGAGGACAAACAGAATAAATAATAAGCATTTTGGTGTCTAGTCACAGTGTCTGAACATGATGAAAAGATGTCTCAAAAACTTTAAAAATACATAAAGAATTTTCTATTGATGATGTTTTTTGTGAACCCAGTACTTTTATACTCAGGAGTACTGAATACAGATCACCTTAGATTCTGTAAACATAACTGTGCGGCAGCCCCGGATATTGCTAGGGAACAGTACAAGGTATTTTCTGTTTTTCCCCGGATATTGCTAGGGAACAGTACAAGGTATTTCTTTACCCAGAGGAGTTGAATCTGTTCTATCAATTAAGTACAGGTACTGTTTGTTCAAAAAGTGGAATTCCATAACTCACGGTATAGTTGACAAGATTGCTAGACTAGGTAAAAAAAACAAGACAAAAAAAACAAAAGTCCCCTAATCTCTCAGTGTCTGTTTTCTCATCTGTAAAATAAAGATAATAGAAAGGTTAAATTTTAAGGTAACTTTCCTTCTCTACACTTCTGATTTCTTAGTTATTAAGACATTAGATTCTAGCACTGGGCAAGAGCAAACAGAGATTGCCTCAGGCAAAACAATACCACCACCACCACCACTAAACAGAAAGAAATGATGGATCCTGAACAACTGAAAGAGCTGTCAGCACAATCAGTTCATTGGAGTAGTTGAATTTTTACCTAAGGTGAAATTCCCTTGAGCCTTCCCTTAGTTTTGCTTCATAGCAGTCTAATTAATTTACCTATAATTCTTCTAACTGATTAAAGACCAAAAGGCCGTAGAAGTGAAAATTCACAGTAAAGGAGGACAAATAAATCACAATGTATTATAGACCAAAGACATAATTAACAGACAATAACAAAGATTGGGAAATTATTAGAAAATGGTCATTTCCATTCCATTTGCAGTTAAAGTTAAAGAAGTTTTGGGAAGTGTAAAAATTAAAAGAAAGTTTGGTCATTTAAAGGAAGATACCCAGAGAATTCCCCAAATAGTATAGTGCAATTCCTCAAAAAAGGTGGTATCAAACTTAAGAAAACTGTTTTTTCTATCCACCTTCTAATGCATCATTTTTGTTCCTTCCTAAAACACCTTTGCTTACTATGAAAAAAAAGTACTTCAAATGAACCCAGATAAAGAATGACATATGCTGAGAAAAAAACCATCTGTACTAGAAATTAAAGCAAAGGATAAAGGAGAAAGCAATTAAATGCAGATATAGAGATTTCTCAAAAATACAAAAGAAACCTGACCACTTCTAATATTGTTTTTCTATTTTAAAAGATAACAGAAATGCTCTACTTAAAAGAACTAGTAATCAAAACCTTTAATTATCCAAATTTATCATTAATAACAACATTCCATATTTAGAAAAGGGAACAGAAAAGAAGGCAGAGGAATTGCTATTTAGTGACATTTATCAATTACCTACCATAGAATAACATTGTACTGGGTGTTTACATATGTCACCTCATTTAATCATCACAGCAATCTTAAAAGGATTCTCATCTCAATATTATAAAGAAACTTAGGCTCAGGAAAGTTAAGAAACTCACTCAACTGAATAAATAAAAATAAAACCAACTAATCTACAATCATTCAGGAAAACCAAAACCAGCACATAATCAATCTAAAGTGTTCTACATAATCAGCCCCATACAAAATCCTTCAGCATCAAAGAGATGATGGTTGTTCAATTCAAAAGCCTGCAGCAATGACAGAAAAAATTGCTATACACTTGATTCGGTAGAAGTTTGAATTTTTCAAACTTTACACTTCAACTGCTACAATTTTAGGACTGAAACAACAGATTAATATTTTATAAACATTTATTTACTCTTCTTATGAAATATTGTTTCGTCCTAATCAAAACAATCAGCATTTAAAAGACAGTTACTAATTTATCAAAAAGTAAATCTGAAGACCCTTCAAGACTAGGATATTGAGAAATACAACCCATTGCTTACCTTACACACACTTTTTTTAAAGTAAAAGAATGTTATTTATAACAAGACACTAAATCTCACAATAGATTAATAAGAAACCCTAAATAACTATCTATTTAATAAGAACTAGAAGCAAAAAAGTTTGCCTAATCCTGCACAAACTTTTTCCTTAACATTTTATACAGGAGGAACTAAGTGATAGACAATCTTGACTTTTAAAAACGAGAAGAAAATATTAAGGATCCTGGTCTTCTTTTACACAGTTCAATATTGGTGTGGTCTAGGATACAGCTACACAGAAGGAAATAAAGTATACATTGCCACATGGGATCTACTAAAACCAATCATATGCTTTACATTTCTACAGTGGGTAGAAGAGAGTCCCACAAAAAAGCATGTCTGCCCAGAACCTTGGAACGTCACCTCATTTGGAAATAGGGTCTTTCCAGATATAATTAGTTAAGGATCTCAAGATGAGATCATCCTGGATTTGGGTGGAGCCTAAATTCAATGACTGGCATCCTTATAAGAAGAGAAGACACAGAAACAGAGGGATGAAGGCAACGTGAAGATAGAGGCACAGGCTGGAAAGATGCATCTAAAAGCCAGGAATCCAAGGATTACTTTCATCAGAAGCTAGGTGAGGTGCACAGGACAGTTACTTCCTCAGAGCCTCTCCACAGAAGGAACCAACCCTGTTGACACTTTTATGGACTCCCAGCCTCCTTAACTGTGAAATAAATAAATTACTGTTGTTTTAAGCTACCCAGTTTGTGGTCAATTGTTACGAAAGCCCCAGAAGAATCAAACAACTTCTTATAACATCTTGACATAACCACTGAGTTAACCCATTTCATTATCACAGTAAATCAAACCAAGAAAATATTTATGGAAGCACTCTGAAAAATAAATGCTATTCTAAATGTGTGGCAGTAGTGTACCATTATGATCATCACCATCTTCACTACCATTACTGTTAAATGCACATATATAATACTGTCTTTTTATAAAAAAGATATATACATCCCCACTCTCACATCAGAAGTCATCTTAAAAATACATAAAACTCTCAAATTAAACAAATGAATTTTATAAATTTTTCTTCAGTCTGTTTTTCAAAGCAACTTTTGTATAGAAGAGTGCCTTGAAAGTCAACAGACCTGTGTTTTGGTTTTATTGAGAAATAAATTGACTATGATCAAGTTATTAGAGCTACAAGCATCATGTTTCTCATCTATAAAGCAAAAAATTTAATAGTTAACTAGATGATCTCTAATCTCTATTGCATAACATAATTTCTTTCTTCCTTGTAAATATAACTAGAAGTCAAATTTTTAATGCTAGAGATACCCAAACTGGAGAGAGGGTGAGGGTTGAAAATTAAGAACTTCATGATTAGAATTGGGGAGAATAATCTTAAGTGAAAAAATAAATATTTCAGCAACTAAACTAATCAATCTGTTCTTGCTAGAATAAGTCTTATTTTTGGCAAGTAACTGACATTAAAAAAGAAGAAGTGGAAAACATGATCAGTGACTGTAGCAAAGAAAGTTGAGGTTTATAAATGACACTTAGTAATGACTTTGCTGTATGAGTGTTAGACAACAAACATCTAAACTAAATACCCACTGTTCTAATATTGGATATTAGAAGTCTGACAGTTGAAGTTTCTCATTTACATGTAAGAATATTTCTAGCTTCATGAGAATTTTTAGAAACCATGAAATAAAGCACTCTGGTAAGTTTGGGGAGAAATTCCTCTGATAAATGTGGGAAATACAAAATAATAATAATAATAGAAATAACTCTCTCTGCTGAAGGCTTACCCTATGTGAAACACTTTACTAACACTAGACATCAATTAATCCTCAAATAAATAAATAGTATTTATATACACTGAGAAAGTGAAACTCAGAAAAGGTAGGCAAATTGCCCCAAATCATACACACTTTCAAGAACAAGGAATCAAATCCCTGCTTTCCAACCCCAACACCTGTGTTTTTGTTACTGATTAAGACATACTGACTCAGGCAGCAATCACCCTAAAAGAGAGCAGGTTGTGACCGAAAGGGAGCATGAAGATTTCTATAGACTGTTACATAATCTGTTTATTGATCTGAGCCCTGTTTTATAAACACAAATGGTTGTTCAGTTTGTAAGTCATCAAGCTGAACACTTATAATTTGTGTGATTTTCTGAGTATATATTGTACCGCAATAAAATTTACATATATGTAAATATGTATACATATATTCATATGTATATTGCACACACTGTGTGTGTGTGTATGTAGCTTCTATGTGTTAGTCAGGACTCTTTCACAGCAAAAATCCAATTTAAACTAGCTTCAATAAAAAGGGGAATTTATTGGCTGGCACAGCTAAATAATTCAAAGGTCAGAGGTGAGGCTAATCTCAGGGAGGAGTGATCCAGGGACCAGAGATGCGCAGACCATGCTGGCCTGTGGTTGTCTCTTTTTTCCCCATCCTGACCCACTGCAGTGCTGACTCATTCTTTCTTCTGTCCACAACTTTCTTGATGTTGTGGTTAACATGCCCAGAAGCTGCTCCAGACTTTCATCCTTCTAGCTCCTCCATGAAAGAAGCAAGTTTTTTCCATCAGCTCTAATGAAAAAGAAAAAAGGTTTGTAGCAAGACAGTTTGGGTCATCAGATACACCTGGATTGATAACTGTGGCTGAGGGGATGGGTACCACCTCTAGTCTTGCCTCAGCCACGTATGTACCTCTGTGGCTGGATACAAGGAGGAATATGGAAGCACAGACTTGGTCATTAAGGAAGTTGTTGAGTACCTAAAGCCACTCTAATTTGTATTCCAAGTCAGAAAAGATATATTACTGGCATTATTTTTAAGAGTGATACTTCATATTTATTGAAAAATTTGGTAACCACTTTAAAACACTTTTAAAAAATCACATTTAAAGTTGATTTACTCCCTTATAACCCTGGGAGGCACACAGGGAAAGCAGTACTATCCTCAGTTTACAAAAGAAGAAATTAAGGCTCAGGAAGATAAAGAACATGTTCAATATTACAAGCTGGTAAATGTCACCAAATCAAATACAAGTGCTCTTTCAACCATACCATTCTATAATGCACAGCTGTTCAAAATTACATTAAAGATTTAATGGCACATATGGGACTATGGTTCAAGAAAAAAAAAAAAACTTAGAGAAAAAGTAATAAACCCAATTGTCAGAGGCTCAGCACTTCTATTTTAGTAAGTCTTAATTCTCTTCCTACTGCTTTAACCAGCCACAGGCAAAGGAGGACTATATGGAAAACCACATTCCATCATTAAGTACTACTTGGGTGGTACCTAGAAGCCTTTCAGCTGCAAGGAAATAAAACCCAACTTCAAGTGACTGAAAAAACAAAGGAATTTATTATCTCACACCATAAGAATTCTCTTATGTCCTCAATTAGGACATAAGAAATTATGAAACAAACACTTCTAAAGCTCCCCTCATTTGAGCAAGTCACCACAACAGCTTCAGGCAGCAGAACCTAACCTACCAATGTCTAGAGACAGGAAACTATTTCATTTCATTCATTTACCTATGTTAAATTGGTTAATATGCATAAAGCAATTAGAAAATGCCTGGACATAATAAATGTTACATAACTTTGCTATTATTATTATTATTATTAGGTCTCTCTGTAAGAGAATGGATGACTTTTCCCCTGGAAGCCCTCCTGTCTCATTAGCCAGAACTGGAATACATGCTCCTTTCTAAGCTAATCATGGGCAAGAGAAAAAGAATTCCATCAGGATTTATTCCCTCTGAAATTTTATACTTCCTGGCCATATGGAGGATAATGAATTAATTGCCTAAAAAAGTACAGATTCTTCCAACAGGGAAAATGTAAGGGAACAGTTTGGGATAGGAAACCCACTCTATGTGCCAGTCCTCCACACATTCTTTCTCTTCATGGAACTGAAAGAATAGGAGTTTGGAGGTGCATGGGGGCATGGTCCCACAAGGGGAAAGTTTTTGTGGTAGAAAGAAATAAACCAACTCTAAAAAAGCAGGAGAAGGCACAGTCGCAGGGGGGCCATCAGGTGAGAAAATGGGGATCAACAGAGGTGAGGCTTAGAACCTCACCCCCCCGTTCTGAGAGAAATCTTCTGCATACGTGGATGTTTTATTCTTCTTGTCTAGCTCGGATTAACACATAGTCTACAGGCACACACCTGATCATCTACATTTGCTCTCTTACAACACTAAACTATGTTTTCCACCTTTATCTTGTATCTACCTACCACTTCAGCATTTTATTAAAAATAATAATAATAAAGAGAGAAATGTGGTATCCACATATAAATCAAGTATAAAAATCAAATGAGTATTCATATTTGAACTGACTGTTTATAGTTCATAATGCATGAGCAAAACCGAAAGCTTCTGTGATGACTGCCCTTGTACTGTTCACCATGTAACTTATTCACTACGTAAGAATTTGTTCTCCATGTAAGAACTTGTTCGTTATGCTTCAGAAGATTGGAGACTGACGAAAATTAGGCTTGGGGTGGATTAATGACTGTGCATTGAGCATTGATCCCCCTATACAGAATTTCATTGTTGTTAACAACCATTTGATCAATAAATATGAGAGATGCCCTCACAAAAAATATATATACATACATATATATATATATATATATATACACACTTCCAATTGTAAAATAAATAAGTAACTGGGATGTAATGTATAGCATAAGGAATATAGTCAAAATATTGTAACAACTTGGTATGGTGATAGCTGGTACCTAGAATTATCATGTATATAAATGTTGAATCACTGTGTTGTACACCTGAAACTAATGTAATACTGTGTGTCAACTACCCTTCAATAAAAAATAATTATCTAAATAAATAAATAAATAAATAAATAGAAATAAAAATAAAAATAAAAAAGCAGGAGAAAAAAAAGAGGCAGACAGACATATCAGATAGTTCTCTGTTATTGGGATTCAGTCAACCCTCTGAGATAAGCTTCACCACTTTATATGGCTTAACTTGAAAGCCAATAAATGTTGCTTGTTACGCTAAAGATAGTCTGAGTTGGGTTTGTCTTACAGTGTAAGAAAAGTCCTGACTGATACAGGAAGGAAAATCTTAAAGGTAAATAGCAGCACAGGTTTTGGAGTTGAAAGCTGAGATTTAATACTTCTTAACCATCTGTGCAACCTTGGACAACTTATCGCTCTGAAATGCCTATATATGTACCCAGTACACATACATGCGCAACTGAACTTTAATAAAAAGGTAGAGAATTTAAAGTTCCCAACTATTAATAGTTGACAGCAGTTATAAGTCATGTTTCTGTTACTCAGGCTAATTTCTCATTTAAATTACTAATGAATTCCACTGTGGCTCATATTTGAAAGCCATTAAATATATTCATTCAAGTTTTTTGCTGGATGTTGATTCCATAAAAATAATGATCAAGTTCTCTGTATCATACAGTTAGTTCTTCCTCAGCTTGATAAGCTAAGTTCACTATTTTACTATCTCTATATAGTATTGCCAGCGCTTTTCTTACCTTTAAAATTTGGTGATTATTTCTGGGCCACCCTTCTCTTATACATTCATCTCCTGAAAACACAACCTCATTCTCTCATAATTGTAAAATCATAAAAACCTGTATATTTATAATAGAATCCAATGAGTCTTTTTTTTTTAAAGAAATACTTAGTGTGTCAATTATCATTTAGCCCATATAACCCTATTTTGGATGCCTTCCAAAAGATAAATAATCCCTTCTCCTCAGGAATAAGAAACTAATATGAAAGTAGAGTACTGTGTAAGAGAAAACATTTAACAGCCCAGTATTAACCAAGAACTTTTCTGGTTTCTCCCATTATGATTCTTGAGGCAAAACTGCTTCTCTGAATTAATTACTGAAAATTATTTTGTTTCAACAGGAAATTTTCAAATTATTCATGATGATAGATGGCTACAATAGTTCAAAATAAAATTAGACACTAAAGGACTTTATAAAGATCTGAAAATAAGCCATGCAGGGAATAATTTATTAAAAGGCACCTGATATTTAGTTAGATCTTCTACCCACATCTTAATGCTTTAAAGCAATTTGTTTTTATTTACTTTCTCCTGGGAATTTCACATCTGATATTAGAGCTCAGGTTCACAACAATCTACAAATCAAGTAACATTCTATGGGGCTAGCTAGTGCTCAGTACTCAAAAAACAAAAATATAAAAATGTCACCATTTTCCAACAGGAAGGGCGTTACAACCAAACAAACATTCAAGAAAATGAAGGTGAATGTGTCTTGGTTTTTACTTATAGCAATACTTCCTAATGTAAGTTGGAAACTACTGAATGACAGTCACAAAGTTAAAGAATGTTAAAATACTAAAACTTTAAAAATCATATAATGCAGAAGTTCTTCACCTGGGGTTCGCACCATGTGAAATTTTGTGTGTTTGTAAATTATATACATGTCTGTGGAAATAAGATCCCAGAAATTTGGAAATTTCATACAATTTCAAAGGGACGTGTGATTGAAAAGAGGCTGAGAATCATTACCTAGTTATGGATACTCAAAGAATTCAAATTATTTACCCGTGATCAAATGGCCAGCAAGTTATCAGCGTTAGTACTCAAGCCTTCTCTTCCCAGAAAACACATTCATCTCCTGAAATGTCTAAAAGGTCTTTTTTATAAACATACGTTTAAAAGGAAAACAAATCTGTATGACCTAAGAGCAGTGAAGAAAACTCTCAGGCTGTTGATGAGAGGAAATATCTGTACAATTCATCAAAAATGGAGCAAGACAGTCTAGAAGAGCCATTTCCAAAAAAGAAAAAAGGAACCAAGAGAATCCCTGAATGTGACTGACCACAACAAAAGCAGCTCTACTTTCTGTAAGAGACCTAGGAGAATCAGGAACACGATGCAAAAGGGAAAAAAAGCTGCCCAGACAGGAAATGGTATCACAATGTATCACGATGTAACTCTACAGTGCGTACACAAACACAGGCCCTAAATACTAACTTAAGCAAAATTTGTAGTCATTGACAGGATGGTGGGAAAGCAGACTGGGGAGAGCTCATAAAAAAAAGCTAAATCTTTATCATACAGTCAGAAATTAACAAATAACAACTACAGTGAAAAAAAATCAAGAAAAAGCAAGGGGGGTATGTTAAAAAATATAAAGTAAATACATTTAAAAAGTGTTATTCAAGGGGGTACTTCTGCATTTTGAGCAGGGCAATTCTTTGTTGTATGGGGTTGTCTTAGAAAGCACAGGTCAGCAAACTAAGGCCCATGGGCCTAATCTACAAAACATTGCCTGTTTTTGTAAATCAAGTTTGTATATACTTACATTGTATACACTTTCCTGGAAATTCTGGAAAACAGCCATTCATTTAATTCAATTATGTTTTTGTCTGAGGCTTCTTTTGTACTGTAACAGCAGAGTTGAGTAGTTGCCACAGAGACCTACGTTATGACCCTCAGAGTCTGATTAATATCTGGCCCTTTACAGAAAGTTTGCCCACCCTAGTTTACAGTATTATGTGACAAGTAGTATCCCTGATTCCTACCCACAAATGTCAGTATTCCCCCCAAAGTAATTATGAAAACCAAATTTTCACACCCCACATTTGCAACCCACCTGAGGAGTAGCAGAGTTTCAGTCAGAGAACCATTGAGCTATAAAGAATTTAAAATGAATGCCTCTGGGGAGCTG
Organism: Manis pentadactyla; assembly: GCF_030020395.1. Taxonomy (NCBI): domain Eukaryota; kingdom Metazoa; phylum Chordata; class Mammalia; order Pholidota; family Manidae; genus Manis; species Manis pentadactyla. Next base: position 61,386,034 of record NC_080025.1, on the reverse strand, counting down.
AACTCAGAGGTTGGGTGAGGGCAGGAAAAGGCAGTATTGGGAGCTGCCTTTTCTTCCCCCCAATAAGCCGTGAAACACTGATTAATCTTTCAAAGTATTCACATGTATTTCTTCAAGAAAATTAAATTTAAGAGCAAAAGAAAAAAATAGAGCAAATCAAATCTGGTTAATGGTTCTGGTGACTCTAACATAAATGTGATTACATCTGCTAGATAAAATTTGTGACATCTGTTACTGTTGCTCTGGAGAACTTTTTTATTGTAAATCTCCAAAGCTACTAGGTAAATGACCCTCAGATAGGAAGAGCATTACTGTGCTAAATGAATGTGAGCATAGTACTTCAAATCCTGTCTTCCCTAAGGTCAATCTAATACACTGTACAAATGATGCTTAGTGAAGTTTGAAATATTTAACATAAAAAGCCAAATAGATAAAATGTTTAATAAACATTACTCTCACAAGTAGAAATTAGGAGAAAAGCTTTCAAAGATCTATGTAGGAAATTTAAAAGAATATTGTTTTAGCTTAATTCAATTTTCTTTTAAGGTGATTGGAAGATTATAAGAAAATATGACACTAATACAGAGCCGCAAAAACCTGAATTAATAGCATGATCAACATCAATTCTTCCAGTTCAGTACCTTATGTGAAAAACATAATACTGCACACCTGTGGTATGTTCTATCAGAAAAGAAATAACATATCCAAAGACAGACTTGTATCCTCAGGTTTTTCTTACCTTTAAAGTGTTCTAATTACCACTTATTTTCAACTCAATTAAAAATTGTCTGATTTTTTCCATTTAGAAAAAGCTTTAAATATATAATTATATTTTGTTAATGACCTGAAAAATAAGGTGTCAAAAATGTCTTAAAATGTGAAAACAAACAAAATATACTACATACATGAAAAATCTAAAACATTACATATGACAACATACATATACTCTGGATCCAGTAAACACTGGATCTTTTAATAAGGTATTTTTGTTTTTGGCTTATAAAGAAAATATTATTTTGGTTATAAAGAAAATATTACATTGGTAAGGCTAATTTTGAAATGTGGAGGATGACATAGCTAGTTAAGTAGTTAAAACAACTAATCCTAGAACATCAAAATAAACATTTTAATACTTCGGTTTGGAAAATACAGTCCCCAAAGGTTTATTTTACTGAAAAGATATAATTGTTGAATTGAAACTTACAAGAAACAGATTAGAACTGTATTTTTCTTGATATAAAAGTTATAAAATTATTATAGCTCTGCTAACCTTCTTTTAAAAATGAATGCCAGAAAAATTCTAATGCTTTCATGATATGCTAACTATATTTAAAATCCTTAAATCTGGTTTATATTGCAACTGAAAAAAATTAATCTAGCTACTTTAATAGTGTGGAGTAAAAAATCAGGAAAAAATATTTTTAAGCATCATCTTTCTAATTTATTTAGAAGTAAAATTAGCACAAGGAAAATCAAAATACTCTTCCCCTTCCAGTCAAAAGATTCTAAAATCTTTTTGGTATTACTTTAGATAATATTTGACATAAATCCATGGCACCAAAGAAAAAAAAAAAGAAAGCAGTCATTTTTAGAACAGAAACATTTAAAAGGTTAAAAGCTTTGACTATCAACTTACCTTCTTTTGATACCAGACTATAGCATCTGTGACTTTGGACGCCATTTATCCCACTGAAATCACACATTCGTCATTTTAAGCTGTGCAAGAGAGAAAAACACAAAGGACTTTACTTCCACCTTCCAAAAGGAGACTGACAACATGCATACATAGCACTCTAGTTACTTGCCGAGCAAGGGGTGTATGACTATACTTATATTACACCCTTCCTCATTACTATTTTAGCAACAGGTTCTCTTAAGTAAACAAAAATCAGTTGCCATAATAAAAGAAGGCTCTTTCTACGTAAATACGACACTTTAATTTTCTTACAAAACACTGCATTGTTTTTTTTTTAAATAACCCTTTAAAAATTTTTCAAAATTTCCCAGATTATACGGAAAACTTTAAATTTAAATTCACACATGATAGGAATAAATTCATTCGCTCAGTAACAGATCCATTTTGCTGTTAGTTTCTGTCTACGAACTACTGCCAGTTAAGTGTTGCTTAAAGGATGGCTTGACAGAGATGCCAAAATTTATAATCATATTTAATTTTCTCTGATACTCAGTAAACACAAAGTTGAACTAAAATTAAATAACTTGGAGAAATCTAATTTACGTAATACTAAGCCAGTATTAGTTAATTACCAGTAATAATAGTAAGGACTTCCCAAATATCACAGTTTGCTAATAATTAGCACAGACCACTTCATAAGCATCTTTTTTTGTTTGTCTAAAACAGTTTTGGATACTAAACTTAATGGTTACTTAGCCCGACAGAGACTTAATTCTAGATTGATTCCAGTTAACTATGGAATACTTTTCTAGTCACAAGACAAAGCTAGCATGGAGGGCACCGCTGGTATGGTTTTAAGAATGAGCCTAAACAGGTTCTAACAGATACCTGCCCTAGAACTTATTATAAACCAGGACCATCCAAGACCACACAGGCTCTTGGGGATAATCCTGGGAGTAAAGCACACTGCTGAGTTGATCCTAACACATGCAGATCTGCAACTGTAGAGATGCAACCAATACAGAGTTTACCCACAATAAACAAATACCTGAGGTTTACACATCATTCTTGGATGCTTACTAGGATTTAAATACAATGAAAATTATCATGAGCAAGTTCCAATGTTCAGATGAACAACCTAAAAAATTTAAGGATAATTTATTTAATGCCTGTATTTCTGACAGTGTTACAGACCAGCTTATTTTATTTTCCCCTAAGATACAGATTCCATCTTTAACTGATCAAATGTAAGGAAACTGTTTTGAATTCCTGATAAATGCCCTGCATTTATCATAGGAGAAGCATAGAGTCAAAAGACCTGAATTCAAATACTGTCTTTCACTGCCTAATATGTAATATTGAAGAAGTCACTTAATCTCTGACCTCAGATTCTTTAGCTTGTACTATCAGAAAAACTGGACCTACCCATTGCTTACAGGGTTTTGTGACAGGTAAGTAAGGTAATATGCATAAAATGCTTACCACAGTCCAGAACATGAGGCAGTATCCAATTACAATTATTTGTATGATTACTTCTGCATTAAAAATTCTGCACTCCAGGAATTGGGAAGGGTTCGTATTTCCTTTTTTAATCATGGCAAACAGTTTAGAGAAAGAATACATGCAGTTTTGTTGACATTTAAAATAAAAACAGGTGACTGATTATCATAAAATCCCAATATCAATTCTCAACTACGCACACATGGATTATTTAGAGATTTCAAAGTTCTCCTCCACTGAAGTTTCTCAGTCAGGTGTGGCTACCTTCATTTCTCTCGTCAGGGTTTTTGCAGAAGCCTTCCCTTACTAACTTAGAATCTCTGATTTGAGTTTTTCTGCCCTGGAGGCCTTTGGGATAATTCATTAGCTTTACTCATATTTTATCCCAGAGCTTTTTCCCATTGATTCCGCTGGGAACAATTTTTTACATTACACCTTTACTATATTTGTTTGTCAAGACAATTATGTTTCCAAAATGGCTATAACTCCTCCCCACTCCTGCTCTCCCCCTCACCAAATGCAAACTACACAAAATGGTACAAAGTCTGAGAATATTAACTTTTCCCTTTCCTTTCTTTTCACTTCACCCAATCTTTATTAACAAAAATTCCAGGTTATTTACCAAGATAAAGAACCTCTGTCCTAATCCACCAGGAATGTCAATAAAGGCATTCCATATATAAACTATGAAAGGATTTTTTTCACCCAATCTATTAAGTGTGTGAGATACTGATATATTTGGGGAATATTTATATGGTCAAATATAAATAATAAAAACTTTTTTAAAACTTCAATAGAAGTGTAGAAAACACTGCTTGCTTCAAATAAAATGATTTGAAATATAATTTTTTTCTTTTATTTGGTTTACACCATGCTGTAATCAGAAAAAAATTTCAAAAATCAACTCTAACAGTATACTATGTCACAAAATGTTCTGAATACTTTAATTATATATTTTTGGATCAACAGAAATAAAAATCAATTAAAGAAAAAAAACACCTTTCTCCAGTAATGGTAAGGTTTGTTCTACAAACTCATTTAATAGTTTTTCCATTGTGTCAACAACAACCTTTCAGTGACACTCGGATGGATCATACCTATTTTTAAAACAGGTTTTACAGCATGCTGCGATAGATTTCTGAATCAGACATCTGGCAAAGTGCACTCAAAGACACCCAAACTTCACATGAGTATGAACAAGAATTAATAAATCAACAAATGATTTCATGAATCATAAGATTATTTCTAAAGCCTTTCCAACTTCTTTGATTCTGACAGTCCAGGAACACAGTTTACAGTCTCTATTATCATGGCAGTTCATGTTAAATAACTTTTTATATTACATTATGACACTAATTTACAGAAAAAACATGGAAAGCTTACTGAGTACTTAACAAAGGATCTTAATCTTTTTTGATCAATTGATCTGATAAAAAGAGGGATATTAAGATATGGAAAAATCCAATTATAAAACTACAGAGATAACTGCAGCATTAACATTTAAATCTTGCTATAGATAGTTACTCTAAGCTAATTCTCTCCTTTAATCATCAAACTTTGTCAAAACATCTGAAATTATTCTTTACTATGTGAAGGTCCACAAAAAATGCATTCATGATGCCAAAGACCAGGGAGGAGGGAAAAGATGATTATGAAGAGATACATATGTTAAATATGACTTTACAGAATCTTACTATCAAATATAGTAATACCCAGGAATACTCTTTGCACAGATGTAACCAAAGAAATCATTATGTTTTTAACCATTCCATATTTTAGAAAAAATCAGTCTATCAAATACTACATAATGTGACAAGGTACTTCTCTCATTGTTCTGGAAACAATTTTCTCTGTTCGAGCATGACTCTCACTGTGCTCAGAAAACAACCTATGCCCACCCAACACTGCTTGTGCTGTTATTCTCACTTTTCTCCACTCATCCACACTCTTCTAAGTCAGTTCAAATCCTACTTCCTCTATAGTCCCATGAAGCTTCCTACAAATGCTCATTTGGGCTAAAAAATGTGGGAGCTTGATACCTCTTCCAGCACTGACCTATACTAATAAATCTGGCATTTAAATAAAAATGAGAAACAGTCTAGCCACCCATGTCATTTGACTCTATGTAAACACTCATAAGGAAAAATAGACATCTTTCTGCCTTTGTGTTTCACTAACTACCCAGTACATTATACTATGCAATAGAGGAAGTAGAGCAGAGAAAAAGCAATGACTAAGCATCAGGAGAAATGGGCTCTACATCCAAGTTCTGAAACTAGCAGCTGTATGCTTTGAATAAGTTGATGAGTTCTGGGCCTGTTTCTCACCAATGCCATCTAGCAAAACATTCCACAACTCAGTCAGGTTAAACAAGAAGCAACTTCAATAATACACAGGAATTCCTCTGAATCCCTTTACTAACACACCCAAAAACATGAATAATAATTAAATCAGTGTTACATATATGGAATTTAATGTAGTAGAAACTATTAGACAAAATGGAAAACATACTATTTTTAAAAGGTAGTTTATGTAAATCTCCTCAGGCCCTGATCTCTATATTATCCTATTCATTGTTATATCACTCCCTACTGCCCTTAGAATCCTATTTAGATCGTTTGCCCTTTAGAATCATATTTACAACTTCTAAAATCTCACCCTAACCTCTTACCTAATATTATAGATTACTGTCTTCTCATATATCCATCTGCATCAACCATACCACATATCCCACACTTTTCAGACTCTGTCCCAAGATAAACACTTTGCTTTCCAAAACAAGGGAGATTTCAAGAAGGCCTAAATTTCACCTGCTCTACAGTTTTCCTAAATTCTTCGATTAAAGATTTCTCATCCTGTTCTAAATTCCCATTACACTTAATATATTTTTTTCCTTACACTTTTGTGTATGTCTGTAAGTGCTCCTATCCCTATCCAATAGTTCTAAGAGCAGTCCATTACTAGTTACCTCTGAATTCTCCAGTAGCTTTTTGTATATATTAAACACTGTTTACAAACCAAATTAAAAAGTGGCTAACCAAAGCACCATCAGATGAATGAATTTAAGGACCAAAACTGAAAATTCTACCCATCCAACTTCTGTATTACCCCACTGTGCACATAAACACAGAACATACACTTTCATAACACTAAAAGGTACACAAATGTTAAGTACAGTAGGTATGGCTGATTTATTTCCTGACGTGTTACTCAAACAACTAATATCTAACTATTTACAGACCTAAAAAGTACAATGAAACAGAGTTAAAGTTAAACCTGCCAAGTCTAGTCTAACTCCATTCTTAAATGCTGAAGCTAACTATAACTCAGATACTTCCTCCACAGCTAAAATAAGCAATTTTTAGAATTCAGAACTGTTCTCTTTCCTTAAAAAGGTAATAAATAAAATTGCACCAAAAACAATAAAATACGTAGGGATAAACCTAACGAACAAAGTGAAAGTCCTATACCCTGAAAACTACAAGAAACTCATGAGAGAAATTACAGATACCAAATGGAAACACATTCTGTACTCATAGATAGGAAGAATTAATATTGTCAAAATGGCCATCCTGCCTAAACCAATCCACAGATTCAATGCAATCCCTATCAAAATACCAAAAGCATTCTTAAACAAACTAGAGCAAATAAGTTCTAAAATTCATATGGAACCATAAAAGACCCCAAATAGCCAAAGCAATCCTGAGAAGGAAGAACAAAGCTGGGGGGATTACACTCCCTGACTTCAAGCACTACTACAAAGCCACAGCAATCAAGACAATTTGGTTCTGGCACAAGAAGAGACCCATAGATCAATGGAACAGAATAGAAAGCCCAGATATAAGCTCAAGCATATATGGCCAATTAATACAGGATAAAGAAGCCATGAATATACAGTGGAAAAAAGAGCCTCTTTTTTTTGTTGACACAATGGAAAAACTATTAAATCTGACAAGGGGTTAACATCCAAAATATATAAAGAACTCACATGCCTCAACACCCAAAAAGCAAATAACCTTATTAAAAAATGGGTGGATGATATGAACAGACAATTTTCCAAAGAAGAAATTCAGATGGCCAACAGGCACAGGAAAAGATGTCCATATCGCTAATTATCAGGGAAATGCAAATTAAAACCACAATAAGATATCACGTCACAACAGTTAGGATGGACAACATTGAAAAAACTAGGAACAACAAATGCCGGCAAGGATGTGGAGAAAGTGGAACCCTCTTACACTGGTGTTGGGAATGTAAGCTAGTTCAACCACTGTGGAAAGCAATATGGAGGTTCCTCAAAAAATTAAAAATAGAAATACCATATGACCCAGCAATTCCACTCCTAGGAATGTACCCAAAGAAAACAAGTTCTCAGACTCAAAAAGACATATGCACCCCTATGTTTACTGCAGCACTATCTACAATAGCCAAGATATGAGCAACCTAAGTGTCCATCAGTAGATGAATGGATAAAGAAGAGGAGGTACATATACACAATGGAATACTATTCAGCCATAAGAAAGAAACAAATCCTACCATTTGCAACAACATGGATGGAGCTAGAGGGTATTATGATCAGTGAAATAAGCCAGGAGGAGAAAGACAAGTACCAAATGATTTGCCTCATTTATGGAGTATAACGACGAAGCAAAACTGAAGGAATATAATAGCAGCATTCACAGACTTCAAGAAGGGACTAGCGGTTACCAAGGGGGAGTGGTGGGGGAGGATGGATGGGGAGGAAGGGAGAAGGGGATTGATAGGTGTTATAATTATTACATATAGTGTAGGGGGGGTCATGGGAAAAACAGTGCAGCCCAGAGAAGAAAAGTAGTAACTCTGTGGCATCTTACTATACTGATGGACAATGCCTTCAATGGGGTAAGTGGGGGACTCAATAATATGGGTGAATGTAGTAACACTTTGTTTTTCATATGGAACCTTCATAAGAGTATATATCAATGATACCTTAATTTAAAAAATCAGTAATTAAAAAAAAGGTAATAAATGCTAAGGTTCAAATTAAGTTTTTCTTATTGATCTTGAAGTTACCAAAAAAGTGACACTTTGGTAGAGGGCACCCTGTATGGGCAGAAGGAAACCTTCTAGTGTCAAGAGCTGTCACTTTCTAATGGTGTGACTTGTCAATTGTTACAATTTCTTGAAAAGTTTCTAATTCATCTGGAACAAGGATATGAGTTCATGAAAATGTTAGGAAGAATAAATACTACACCTTATATGTTTAGAGTTGTTTTCAATCTTAGGATAGAAAAATGAAATGCAAAATGAGGTTTTGTAAATGGTGCTATATCTTTTCTGTTATGCCAGTTCATAAAAGAACTATTTGTAATATTTATTTTCCTTCATGGAATCAATGCATAGTCTGTGTATTTTCAGCTAGAGGATAAAATCTAATCTAAAAAGAATAATTACGGACAAAAATTATGGACAACGAAAGGACTTTGGATTTCTAAAAACATTTTGTGCTATTAGGAAACCTAAAAGCATCCCTAAAATTTTAATCTTAATACCCTACAAAGCCCTCTGTAGAATTTCTTGATAGGTACAACCAAACTACCCTAATATGTCCTTTAAAGCAACTTTTCAAATTTCAGGGTTTCTTAACCTTAAGCATGTGTTCACAAAATCTCTACTATGCCTTGAGCATTCTTTAGGGCTTTGTTTTTGTAATACTTAGAAAATCCTTTAAATATCTAATTGACAGTACTGGATAGGTGCTTCTTGTCCAATGTATTGGGTAAGTGCTTTGACTGTCATGCTACTTGGAAAAATCAATAATCAAATATGAGCCATTAAATGCCTTAACTTCCTCATTTACTCATAAGAAATTTCTCCCATCATCCAAGCAGGTTCCATGCAAATACAGGTATGTCATTACTGGCCTCTAGTAGAAACATTAATTGAGTAAGTGTTCTAGGTACTCTTTATCAAGATACTAATGCACTAAATGATATTCAAATGACTTGAAGTTTTAAAAGATCTTCAAAATCATTTTAGTGATTAAAAATTGCTAACTGTATCTCTTCAAAAATGCTATAAAATTTGAAAAAACATAACTTCAGAGATATTTCAGCTAGTATCTGATCACTTAATAAAAACATTTACTGAACACTTATTAATATTGCAGTGTTCTAAGCACTGAGGATACAACAGTGAACAAGAAACAAGGTTCCTGCCCTTATGAAACTTACACTGCAAAGAGAGAAGACAGAAAATAAACAACAAACAAGATGATAATTTTTTGTTAAGAAAATGTCATGAAGGAAATAGACAGATACGACTTCAGGGCTATAACGAAAATAGACCAATATGACTTGGGTACTTTCGGAAAGGACGATCAAAGAAGTCCCCTCTGAGATGACATGTGAATTGAGAGCTGAAGGATTAAAACTTACAGCTACACTAAGAATTGAGGATGGACATCCCAAGGGACAGCAAACACAAAGACCTTGAGGTAGGAATGACCTTAGAATTTCTAAGGAACAGAAAGGAAGCTAGTGTGACACAAGTGTAATGGACACAGTGACAGTGGTTCAAGATAAGTATGAAAGAAACAGGAGCTATAAAGTCACAGGCACCATAGCAAATAATTTTATTATGAAGACAGGAAGCCACTGAAGTGCTTCCAGCAGATCAGTGATGATTTAATTTGAGCCTACTCTGACAGCTATGTAGAGAATAGACTGGACTGAAGAGCTCAGAGTACAGCAGTAAAACTAGTTAAGGAATTATTAGTCCCAAGCAGAAGATGACAGTACAATGGGCTCAAGTGCAAGCAGCAGACATTGCAAAAGGTGGGCAGTTTTGAGTTTTTTATGGGTAAAATCAATGAAGGTTTGGCTGGTGGACTAGGATAGGGTGGGCTGAAGGGAGGATTAGGGAGAGGAATCTAGTCTTTGGCTTGAACTGTTTTGAGATGGACAAAAAATTTTTTTTAAGTTTTTGAGAAGAAATACAAAAATTAAGCTTTAGGTGTGTTAAGGTGACAATACCTACTGGACATTAAAAAAAGAAAGTCAAACAATCGGTTAGATATATGACACTGGAGTTTAACATAAAGATGAGGGATGGAGACAAGAGTTTGGGAGTCATAAACACACAGTCAATATTTAAAATCACAGGTGGGTTACATAGATATATGCATTTGTCAAAACAAATGTAAACTTCATAAGATCTGTGCCTTTCATAGATCACTTCAATAAAATCATGTGACTGACTCACATTACCTGAGAAGAATATAATCAGAGAAGAAAAGAGTCTAGCACCAAGTCTATTAATATTCAGAAAAACTGAAATACGAGAGGCAAACAACAGAAAATGAGTAGAAAGAAAAGCAGGTAAGTGTGACATCACAGAATCCAAAAGAAGTCTCACAAGTATTGAGTAGGCTGCTAAGAGATCAGTAGATTTAACAAAACAAGTTACAAATGACCTTGGGAGGAATAATTTCAATGGAGTAAAGGAGATGAAAGAGTAGAAGAAGAAGAAATGGTTGATAAAGAAGAGGACAAGTGTAAAAAATAATCAGAAATTGCTGACTCCCATTATTCCACCATTCTCTTCCTTTTGCAAAAATTTTGCTAAGCTCATTGTTGCTCAAAATAAAGACTTTTCCTAACCTTTCTTGCAGCTCAGTGTGCCTGCGGCTATGTTCTGATCCAAACACAAACAGAAGTGTTAGGTGGAACTTCCAGTTAAGACTCTTAAAATAATCTAAAGCACCTGGAGACAGCCTCTTGCACCCCCCTCCTCCCTTTCGATTTTCTGCTCCTTAGAATACTGTTTCATGGCTGAAGATCTAGCAACCACCATGGACAGTAAGTTTGAGACCAGAAGCTACCATCCCAGTACTTGACTACCTATCTTCATATTTCTTAAATTCAAGATTATAAATTCTTATAATAGTTTTAGCCATTATTAGCAGCCAAACCAAATCCAACTGATATGGCTGGGTACAATACTTTAGGTTCATACATTTTTTTCTCATCAAAACCGTGTAAACATTGTTCTGTTGTCTTCTGGGATTGACCATAACTGAGAGGAGTTTGCAGCTGGCTAGATTTTTTTTCTGCTTTATAGAGGTCATGGTCTTTTTGGTCAGGATGCTAAAATAATTCTCTCCTTATTTCTGTAGTAAATACTAGAATACAGTCAATTTTAATAATTTCATAAATTTTCTCATGGCATTTAGTGTCTTTCAGTTCATAAATACTGAAACATGTTATTTCAGAAACTTTTGTCTGTATTATTTTATTTCTGAATAGTTTTTCTACTCTACTTATTGAATCCTTTATTCTGGAGATACAACTTTTTCTTATATAGGATAGTCTTTTCATGGTCATTTATTTAATCATTTCCTGCAGCATTATTTGTAGAGTTGCCATGCTACTTTTTTTTAACTTGATCATGTCTAACATGGGAGTGCTATGCCAAGCTTCTACTTATTCTGATATCCAGTAGGTGTTCAACACCCTTCTCACCTTTGCTTGGACCATTTTTATTTCTGTGCACACATGTGCATGTACGTACACACACAAACTTCAGTTTGAGAACTAGATACTGCTTTTAATCTATTTTTCTCTAAACCTAAGATGCAGGAAATAGGAAAAGGGCGAGCTAAGTTTGGACTGAGTACAGCCACTGCTGAAATGTCACAAAGTGTCCTCCAGAGGTCTATGGTTCTTGCCCTTAATCAGAGTACAATTCCAAATGGTAATGTTCCCTGACTTTGCAAAGCTCAGAATTAGTATGTAAGAATTTCTCCTTTACTTTTTACTCCTTATTCACCTCTTAAGATTTGTTTACCTGGAAAGCAGTAGGGAGAAAGATTAGTATTTGTAGACCTTGTCTTTCCTGGCTTCTGGGAGGTGGGGCTGGAATTACAAGCCTTGTCATACACACCCAGGAACTTCTCATTCTTTCCTTACCCTCCACTTTTTGAAATATTTGGCACAAGGTTGCAGGAACCCCTTTACTGACCACTTCTACTCTATTTTTTTGACCTTTCCTCCTCACACCAATTTTCCTTCTTTCATGGTTTTAGTGAAGGAAAATTCAGTGATCCTACTTTATTTTCATTCATAAATCCCTACATTTGTTTTTTTTTTTTTCTTCTAGAACTAAGCTAGACCTTAGAATAAAGATCATTTTAGAATGATCTTTTAGGTAACTGACTCAAGAAAAGTACAATTTCCTCAATAAACTGAAAATAGAAATACCATTTGACCCAGGAATTCCACTCCTAGGAATTTGTCCTAAGAATGCAGGAGCCCAGTTTGAAAAAGACAGATGCACCTCTATGTTTATCAAAGCACTATATTTACAATAGCCAAGAAATGGAATCAACCTAAGTGTCCATCAGTAGATGAACGGATAAAGAAGAGGTGGTACATATACACAATGGAATATTATTCAGCCATAAGAAGAAAACAAACTCTATCATTTGCAACAACATGGATGGAGCTAGAGGGTATGCTCAGTGCAATAAGGCAGGTGGAGAAAGACAAGTATCAAATGATTTCACTCATCTGTGGAGTATAAGAACAAAGCAAAAACTGAAGGAACAAAACAGTAGCAGACTCACAGAGCCCAAGAATGGACTAACAGTTACCAAAGGGAAAGGGACTGGGGAGGATGGGTGGGAAGGGAGAGACAGGGGGAAAATGGGGTATTATGATTAGCACACATAATGTAGTGGGCGGGGGGGCATGGGGAAAGCAGTATAGCACAGAGAAGACAAGTAGTGATTCTATACCATTTTACTACGCTGATGGACAGTGACTGTAATGGGGTATGTGGTGGGGACTTGATAATGGGGGAAATCTAGTAACCACAATGTTATTCATGTAAGTGTATATTAATGACAAAAAAAAATTTTTTAATGAAAATAAAATAAAAGTGCAATTTACTTATTCTAAGATAGAGTTCAAAATTGTTTAAAAAAAAAAAAAGAGAGAGACAGACAACAGGCCCAAAATGGAATCATTTGTGCTAACCCCCACAACACATCACCGAACCAACACACAGCCCATAACCTAACTTCACTTTCCATCTCTCCCAAGAATGTAATCTCAAACCAGTAAATCCAGCACTAGTAAGGAAATTCACCTGATAGACCCCTTCCATCTCCCAAGGAAAGATGAGGTAATCCTTGCTTTTTTTGTCCCTGCCCCCTTCTGCCTATAAAAGTCTCCCATTTTGGTATGCTCTTCAGAATTCCTTTTTACTTGCTAGATGAGATGCTGCCCAATTCATGAATTGGGAATAAACCCAATTCAATTTTTAAGTTTACTCAGGTAAATTTTTTTTTTAACAAAAACTAACAAAAGCTGTACTTTTACTCCTCTTATTTCTAACAGAAGGAAGTAAAGAGAAGACATCCAGTTTCAATTCTGTTTATAAATTCATGATCCCAAACATAAACTATAGGGCCATAGATTAAGCTCTCCTGTGAACTTGTTACAACTACCTCCAGGGAAAAAAATACCAAAATGCATCTTCTCCCCTCAAATCTACTTTTTAAATTCAACTTGTTACTCAAGCAAGGAGCCCTAGAATCTTTGTCTCTTTTCCTTTACCACCACCTCTAATTCTATACCTGGCATATAAGAACCACTCAGTAAATATGAAGAGGGTCCTGGTCTCAGAGGGGCTTAAACACGAAGCATGAGAAGTGAGACAGAAACCTCCTCCCAAACCACATATAATATGAAAATATAACAAATACAACTAATCCTGAAGGAACGATAGGAAAGAAGACCGTAACAGACTGCCTACATCTGAGGCAAAGAGAAGACCTCACAGAAAAGGGTAAAATAGAACAGCCATGATCCAGTGGCACACAAGCCCTTCCCCCCCACCCCTGGATGGCAATGTAGCCCTAAGGCACCCCACCACGATAGGCAGCCTGCCACTACTTACGCCAGGTGGGCACCAGCTCATAAACCTTCTGCCCCCACCACTGCGCCAGGCCAGCCAGAGGATGTCCACCCCTATGGCAGTTACAGGGGCATAGCATAGAGGCTGCTCATTGCATGTTCAGCACACTATCCCTGGCAGTGGAGGCAGGCACTGCAGTGGGGAAGCAGGAAAGAGCTCTTTCCTCCTGGCAGGAACCAGCATCACTCACCTGCTACCCACGCCATTGCTCCAGGGGCTGAGCAGATCCAGAGAGTAGAACTTCTGGGCAATAGAGGGTGTCACCTAGACAAAGTTATTATTATATATTATTCATTACAAATAAGGAATGTCAAAAAAAAAAATTGTACAAACCAAAATCCCACAAACACCAGAAAGAGGGCCAAGTGAAAGTGAACTCACCAATCTTTCTGATAGATTTCAAAATAAAAATCATAAACATGCTCACAGAGCTACAGAAAAATATTCAAGATGTCAGGTAGGAAACCAAGAGAGAGACTAAAACTGAATAATACAGCATCCTAAGTGAAACATACAAGGGAGGGGATTAAAAGCAGATTAGATGAAGTAGAGGAGATGGTAAGTGAAACAGAAATTAGAGAACAGGAATACAAAGAAGCTGAAGCAAAGAGAAAAAAGGATCCCTGGAATGAAAGACTATTAAGAGAACCATGTGACCAATCCAAATGGAACAATATTCGCATTATAGGGGTACCAGAAGAAGAAATGAGAGAAAAAGGGATAGAAAGTGTCTTTGAGGAGGTAATTGCTGAAAACGTCCCAAATCTGGGGAAGGAGATAGTCTCTCAAGCAATGGAGGTGTACAAATCTCCCAACACAAGAGACCCAAGGAAGACAAAACCAAGACATATAATAAATAAAATGGCAAAGATCAAGGAAAAGGACAAAGTACTAAAAGCAGTCAGAGAGGAAAAAAAAGATCACATACAAGGTAAAACCCATCAGACTCCTCAACAGAAACTTTACAGTCCATAGGAAATGGCATGATATATTTAAAGCAATGAAACAGAAGGGCCTCGAACCAAGAATATCATTTGAATTTGAAGGAGGGATGTGGATAAAATTGCAATATTTCCAGAATCTCCTGCCTGGCTAGAGTGCATCTACATATCAATAGGTGTTTCAAAGGGTTGGAGAGAAGCAGTCCATCTCCATATCAATAGGTAATTACAAGGGTGAGTGAGGGTCTTTTCGGGAATGGGAACAGAGAGGTTGGGTGGAGATAGCTCTTCTGCTGCAGCCAGGTCAAGAGAGATGGGACAGCTGCTTGAAAGAAATAAACAAGTTTCTTAAAATTCACTTTTCACTTTGACTGATTTCGGTTTCAAAGGTATTTTCTCTGGGATTTCCCACCTACCAAAGTAACAAGGCATTAGACAATTTGCAGATAAGCAAAAGTTGAGGGAATTTACCTTGCACAAAACATCTTTACAGTGTATTGTGGAGGGACTGCTATAGATAGAAGTGCTTCTAAGGCTAAATAGCTGTAACCAGAGAAAAGAAAACCACCATGAAGGAAGAAGACCAATTAAATACCAAGCAAATATAAAATTAAATTAATTACCCACAAAGTCAGTCAAGGGTTAAACAAAGAGTACAGCAGAATATGACACCTAATATATAAAGAATGGAGGACGACGAAAGATAAGGGATGAAAAAAAAGAAAAAAGAACTTTAGATTGTGTTTGAAATAATGTACTAAGTGAGTTAAGTTAGACTCTTAGACAAAAAAGAAGCTACCCTTGAACTTTTGGTAACCATGAATCTAAAGCCTGCAATGGCAATAAGTACATATCTAACAATAATCACCCTAAATGTAAACGGTCTGAATGCACCAATCAAAAGGCACAGAGTTACACAATGAATAAGAAAAAAAGACCTATCTATATGCAGCCAACAAGACACTCACTTCAAACCCAAAGACATACAAAGACTGAAAGTAAAGGGATGGAAAAAGAAATTTTCCTGCAAATAAGAGGGAGAAAAAAAACAGGATTGCAAGACTTGTATCAGACAAAATAAACTTCAAAACAAAGTCACAAGAGATAAAGAAGGACATTACGTAATCATAAAGCAGTCCGTCCAAAAAGAGTACATAACCACTATGAATATCTATGCACCCCAGGACGGAGCCAAGATGGTGGTGTGATAGGGCAGCAGAAAACTCCTACAAAACCATATATGTTTTTGAAAATACAACTATTCCTAAAAGAGAGACCAGAAGATACAGGACAACAGCCAGGCTACATCTACACCTGTGAGAACCCAGCGCCTCATGAAGGGGGTAAGAAACAAGCCGCGGCCTGGTGGGACCAGAGCGCCACCCCTATCCCAGCTCCCAGCAGGAGGAGAGGAGTCAGAGCGGGGAGGAAGAGGGAGCAAAGGACTGCTAAATACCCAGCGCTAGTCATCCACACTGGGAATGCAGGCACACAGTGCGTGGTGTGCTGGATACTAGGGAAACAGAACAACAGTAAAACCTGTGAGCGGGACCCTGCAGCTGGCGCCCATGGGACAAAAGAAAACCGAGTACTTTTTGAAAGTCTTAAAGGGACAGGAGCCTCACGGCTGGACGGAAGCGACCCGGCACACTCACCCCTGCAGCTGGGAATCCCAGGGAACTCCAGGCACCCTAAACCCCTGGGAAGCAGCGCAGCTCTGAGGTCCCTCAAGGCGATAAACAGCCTCCCTCCCGTTCCCCCTCCAGCACGGCCCCGCCATAGCAGAGTAGCAGCCTGAGACTGGCCACACCAACAGCAGCCACACAGAGCTTCCTCCACAGCAGCCCGCGCAAGAATCAGAGACCCCGCCGGCACGCAGCTGCCCAGCACAAGCAGCTAGAGGTCGCCATTCTTCCTGGAGAGGAAGGCAAGGAGCAAGTGGGAAGGGACTTTGTTCTCCCAGCTGACACACACGCCAATTGCCCACCACTACCTCTATCGCCATGAAAAGTCAGAAGAATTTGATCCAGAGCAGAATCACACAGACATCCTCCCCTGAGAGGGAACCTGGGGAGATAGACATAACCAATCTTCCTGAAAAAGAATTCAAAATAAAGGTCATAACCATGCTGATGGAGCTGCAGAGAAATATGAAGGAGCTAAAGAGGGAGAATACAGAAATAAAACAATCTCTGGAAGGACTTAAAAGCAGAATGGACCAGGTGCAAGACACTGTGAATGGAATAGAAACCAGAGAACAGGAATGCAGAGAAGCTGATGCAGAGAGAGATAAAAGGATCTCCAGGAATGAAAGAATATTAAGAGAACTGTGTGACCAATTCAAATGGAACAATATTCACATTATACAGGTACCAGAAGAAGAGGAGAGAAAAAAGTGGATAGAAAGTGTCTTTGAAGAAATAATTGCGGAAAACTTCCCCAAACTGGGGGAGGAAATAGTCGCTCAAACCATGGAAGCACACAGAACTCCCAACAGAAGGGACACAAGGAGGACAACACCAAGACACATAATAATTAAAATGGCAAAGATCAAGGACAAGGACAGAGTATTAAAGGCAGTCAGAGAGAGAAAAAAGGTCACCTACAAAGGAAAACCCATCAGGCTATCATCAGACTTCTCAACAGAAACCTTACAGGCCAGAAGAGAAGGGCATGATATATTTAATGAAATGAAACAGAAGGGCCTTGAAGCAAGAATACTGTATCCAGCATAATTATCATTTAAATATGAAGGAGGGATTAAACAATTCCCAGACAAGCAAAAGTTGAGGGAATTTGACTCACACAAACAACCTCTACAGGGTATTTTAGAGGGACTGCTCTAGTTGGAAGCACTCCTAAGGCCAAATAGATGTCACCAGAAAAATAAAATCACTGCCAAGAAAGCAGAACAATCAAACACAAACTAAGGTAAAAAATAAAATCAACTACCCACAAAAGGAGTCAAAAGAAACACAAAAGAGCACAAAATAAAACACCTAACATATGAAGAATGGAGGAGGAGGAATAAGAAGGGAGAGAAATAAAGAATCATCAGACTGTGTTTATAATACCTCAATAAGCAAGCTAGACAGTAAGACAGTAAATAAGCTAACCTTGAACCTTTGGTAACCCGAACCTAAAGCCTGCAATGGCAAAAAGTACATATCTTTCAATAATCACCCTAAATGTAAATGGACTGAATGCACCAATCAAAAGACACAGAGTAATAAAATGGATAAAAAAGCAAGACCCTGCTTTATATGCTGCTTACAAGAGACTCACCTCAAACCCAAAGACATGCACAGATTAAAAGTCAAGGGATGGTAAAAGGTATTTCATGCAAACAAGGAGAAAAAAGCAGGTGTTGCAGTACTAGTATCAGACAAAATACACTTCAAAACAAAGAAAGTCACAAGACATAAAGAAGGACATTATATAATGATAAAGGTGTCAGTCCGACAAGAGGATATAACCATTATAAATATATATGCACCCTATACAGGAGCACCAAGATATGTGAAACAAATACTAACAGAATTAAAGGAGGAAATAGAATGCAACGCATTTATTTAAGGAGACTTCAACACACCACTTACTCCAAACAACAGATCCACCAGACAGAAAATAAGGACACAGAGGCACTGAACAACACACTAGAACAGATGGACCTAATAGACATCTATAGAACTCTACATCCAAAAGCAACAGGATACACATTCTTCTCAAGTGCACATGGAACATTCTCAAAAATAGACCACATACTAGGCCACAAAAAGAGCCCCAGTAATTCAAAAAGATTGAAATTTTACCAACAAACTTTTCAGACCACAAAGGTATAAAACTAGAAATAAATTGTACAAAGAAAGCAAAAAGGCTCAAAACACATGGAGGCTTAACAACAGCTCCAAAAATAATCAATGGATCAATGACCAAATCAAAATAGAGATCAAGCAATGTATGGAAACAAATGACAACAACACAAAGCCCCAACTTCTGTGGGACGCAGAGAATGCAGTTTTAAGAGGAAAGTATATGGTAAATCAGGCGTATTTAAAGAAGGAAAAACAATCCCCAATGAATAGTCTACATACACAATTATCGAAATTGGAAAAAGAAGAAGAAATGAGGCCTAAAGTCAGCAGAAGGAAGGACATAATAAAGATCAGAGAAGAAATAAATACAATTGAGAAGAATAAAACAATAGAAAAAAATCAATGAAACCAAGAGCTGGTTCTTTGAGAAAATAAACAAAATAGATAAGCCCCTAGCCAGACTTATTAAGAGAAAAAGAGAATCTACACACATCAACAGAATCAGAAATGAGAAAGGAAAAATCACGTCGGACCCCACAGAAATACAAAGAATTATTAGAGAATACTACAAAAAACTATATGCTAACAAGCTGGGAAACCTAGAAGAAATGGACAACTTCCTAGAAAAATATAACCTTCCAAGACTGACCAAGGAAGAAACAGAAAATCTAAACAAACCAATTACCAGCAATGAAACTGAAGCAGTAATCAAAAAACTACCCAAGAGCAAAACTCCCAGGCCAGATGGATTAACCACGGAGTTTTATCAGACATACAGGATGACATAATACCCATTCTCCTTAAAGTTTTCCAAAAAATAGAAGAAGAGAGAATACTCCCAAACTCATTCTATAAAGCCGGCATCACCCTAAAACCAGACCCAGGCAAAGATCCCATCAAAAAAGAAAATTACAGACCAATATCCTTGATGAACATACATGCTAAAATACTCAACAAAATATTAGCAAACTGAAATCAAAAATACATCAAGAGGATCATACACCATGACCAAGTGGGACTCAACATTTGAAAATCCATCAACATCATCCACCACATAAACAAAAAGAAGGACAAAAATCACATGGTAATCTCCATAGATGCTGAAAAAGTATTAGACAAAATTCAACATCCATTCATGATAAAAACTCTCAACCAAATGGGTATAGAGGGCAAGTACCTCAACATAATAAAGGCCATATATGAAAAACCCACAGCCAACATCACACTGAAAAGTGATAACCTGAAAGCTTTTCCTCTAAGATCGGGAACAAGACATGGATGCGCACTCTCCCCACTGTTATTCAACATAGTATTGGAGGTCC
Organism: Manis pentadactyla; assembly: GCF_030020395.1. Lineage (NCBI taxonomy): Eukaryota > Metazoa > Chordata > Mammalia > Pholidota > Manidae > Manis > Manis pentadactyla. The sequence continues at coordinate 61,365,861 of NC_080025.1, read as the reverse complement.
TAGTCACAGCAGTTAGACAAATAAAGAAATACAAGGAATCCAGACAGGTAAAGAAGAAGTCAGACTGTCACTATTTGCAGATGACATGATATTGTACATAAAAAACCATAAAGAATCCACTCCAAAACTACTAGAACTGATATCGGAATACAACAAAGTTGCAGGATATAAAATTAATACACAGAAAAATGAGGTTTTCCTATAAACCAACAATGAACTAACAGAAAGAGAAATCAGGAAAACAATTCCATTCACAACTGCATCAGAAAGAATAAAATACCTAGGAATAAATCTAACCAAGGAAGTGAAAGACCTATACCCCGAAAACTACAAGACACTTTTAAGAGAAGTTAAAGAGGACACTAACAAACGGAAACTCATTCCATGCTCTTGGCTAGGAATAATCAATATAGTCAAAATGGCCATCTTGCCCAAAGCAAACTACAGATTTAATGCAATCCCTATCAAATTACCAACAGCATTCTTCAACAAACTGGAACAAATTGTTAAAAAATTCATGAGGAACTGCCAAAGATCCCGAATAGCCAAAGAAATTCTGAGAAGGAAGAATAAAATGGGAGGGATCTCACTCCCCAACTTCAAGCTCTACTACAAAGTCACAGTAATGAAGACAATTTGGTACTGGCACAAGAACAGACTCAAAGACCAGTGCAACAGAATAGAGACTCCAGACATTAACCCAAACATATATGGCCGATTAATATATGATAAAGGAGCCATGGACATACAATGGGGAAATGACAGTCTCTTCAACAGATGGTGCTGGCAAAACTGGACAGCTACATGTAAGAGAATGAAACTGGATCATAGTCTAACCCCATACACAAAAGTAAATTCAAAATGGATCAAAGACCTGAATGTAAGTCATGAAACCATAAAACTCTTAGGAAAAAACATAGGCAAAAATCTCTTGGACATAAACATGAGTGACTTCTTCATGAACATATCTCCCCGGACAAGGGAAACAAAAGCAAAAATGAACAAGTGACACTATATCAAGCTGAAAAGCTTCTGTATAGCAAAGGACACCATCAGTAGAACAAAAAGACATCCTACAGTATGGGAGAATATATTCATAAATGACAGATCCGATAAAGGGCTGACATCCAAAATATATACAGAGCTCATGCACCTCAACAAACAAAAAGCAAACAATCCAATTAAAAAATGGGCGGAGGAGCTTAATAGGCAGTTCTCCAAAGAAAAAATTCAGATGGCCAACAGACACATGAAAAGATGCTCCACATCGGTGGTCATCGGAGAAATGCAAATTAAAACCACAATGAGATATCACCTCACACCAGTAAGGATGGCTACCATCCAAAAGACAAACAACAACAAATGTTGGCGAGGTTGTGGAGAAAGGGGAACCCTCCTACACTGCTGGTGGGAATGTAAATTAGTTCAACCATATGGAAAGCAGTATCGAGATTCCTCAAAAAGCTCAAAATAGAAATACCATTTGACCCAGGAATTCCACTTCTAGGAATTTACCCTAAGAATGCAGCAGCCCAATTTGAAAAAGACAGAGGCACCCCTATGTTTATCGCAGCACTATTTACAATAGCCAAGAAATGGAATCAACCTAAGTGTCCATCAGTAGATGAATGGATAAAGAAGAGGTGGTACATATACACAATGGAATATTATTCAGCCATAAGAAGAAAACAAATCCTACCATTTGCAACAACATGGACGGAGCTAGAGGGTATTATGCTCAGTGAAATAAGCCAGGCAGAGAAAGACAAGTACCAAATGATTTCACTCATCTGGGGAGTATAAGAACAAAGGAAAAACTGAAGGAACAAAACAGCAGCAGAATCAAAGAACCCAAGAATGGACTAACAGTTACCAAAGGGAAAGGGACTGGGGTGGACGGGTGGGAAGGGAGTGATAAGGTAGGGTAAGAAGGAAGGGGGCCTTATGAATACCATGTATAATGTGGGGGGCGGGGGTCAAGGGGAGGGCTGTGCAACACAGAGAAGACAAGTAGTGATTCTACAGCATCTCACTATGCTGATGGACAGTGACTAATGGGGTATGTGGGGGGAACTTGCTGAAGGGGGGAGTCTAGTAAACATAATGTCCTCAGGTAATTGTAGATTAATGATACCAAAATAAAAAAAAAGAAGCCAATAAAGGAAATAAAGTGGTCATAAAAAAATATTCAAATAACACAAAACAAGGCAAAGAGTGAAAAGGAACAGAGAAGGGCTGGGACAAATTAAAAACAAATAGCATGATGGTAGATTTAAACCCAACAATATCAATAATCACATAAAATGTAAATGGCCAAAATGAAAAGGCAGAGATTAGGAAACTGGATTTAAAAAAAGCAAGACCCAAATATATGTCATTTACGAATCCACTTCAAATACAAACCCACAATAGATAAAAAGTCAAAGGATGAAAAACTATATATACCATGCTAACAATGATCAAAAAAAAAGCTCAAGTGGCAGCACTGACAAAGTAGGTTTCGGAGCAAAGCACATTACCAGAAATAAGGAGGGCCATTTCACAATGTTAAAGGGACCCGATTCTTCAAGAGAACATAACAATCCTAAATATGCATGTGTCTAGAACTTCAAAATATAAGCCAAACTGTTAGAAGTCCAAAGAGATATTAGCAATTATACACATTTGCAAGTCTACAATTACAGTCAAGAGAATTCAACACCCTTCTCTCAAAAACTGATAGAACAAGTAGACATATAATCAGAAAAGACGGGGAAGACTTGAACAATTTTATCAATCTACTTGATATCACTGACATTTATAGAACACTCCACCATCATTCTTCTCAAGTGCACATGAATCATTTACCAAGATATATCATATTCTGGGTCAAAAAACAAGCCTCAAAAAATTTAAACTGACTTAAATCAGACAGTGTTCTTTGACCACTGTGAGATTAAATAAGAAATCAGTATTTGATAATTCCCAAAGTATTTAGAAACTCATGTACATATTTCTAAATAACCAATGAGGTCAAAGAAGAAATCACAAAGAAAATCAGCAAATATTTTTGAACTGAATAAAAATAAAAACACAACATACAAAATCTGTGGGATGCAGTCAAAGCACTATATAAAGGGGAATTTTATAGCCACATTTCTATTAGAAGACAATAAATTAATGGATTAAGTTTCCATTTTAAGATTCTAGCAAATCAAAGAGCAAATTAAATGCAAAATAAAAATCAGAAGGAAAATAATAAAGAATATAAATCAACGAAATTGAAAACAGAAAACAGACAAAGAAAACGAAAAGCTGATTCTTTGAAAGTATCAATCAAACAGCTAAACCTCTAGCCAGACTGAACAGAAAATACAGAAATTAACAGTCAAGAGTGAAAGAGGGGATATTGTTATAGATCTTACAGATCTTAAAAGCATAGTAAAGGAATACTATGAACAATTTTATGTCAATGAATTTAACAGCTCAGATTAAACAGACTAATTCCTTGAAAGATATAAACTATCAATCTTCACTTAAGAGAAAGAAATAAAATAGCCCCTTGGCTATTAAAGAAATTGAACTTGTAGTTAAAACCTTTTTCTTACAAATAAAACTCCAGGCATAGATATGTATACAAGGCATTTAGTATTATCTTAAGTTTAAGATATACATGAAGGGATCAAATATTTAATAATTATCATGTGCAGGCACCAAGGATATAATTTTATAATGATTATATTAGTATTTCAGCAAGATCATTCTAGAAGCAAGCAATGTGGAGAACTGATTAGTATGAGGCTAAATTAAACCTAGGGAGATTTATTTTTAATTTAATGACAATAATCTGGGAAGATATGAAGAGAGTCTGAAAGTCAGTGGCACTGAGGATTTTTTATGGGGGTGGGCACTGGAACAGGGCATGATAAAAGCTAACTAGAAGAGAAATGATCAGATGTAGTGATTCACTGGACATGAAATGTATGGGGAGTAAAAGTGTAAGGCTGCTCCACGATTCTTGGCTTGAACACTAGAAGAACCATTCATTAGGATAGGGAATACAGGAGAAACAAATTTGACAACAAAGATATGTTTATTTTTCAACAAATGGTGCATTTAGATATTCAGTGCCCAAAACATATATAGTAGGCAATGGAATACATGGAATCAAAACTTCGGAAATCTATATAGTTAAATTAACCTGCTCTAGAATGAACAGAACAGCAGCAGACTCATAGACACTGAAAAGTGATTAGTGGTTATCAAGGAGGAGGGGATAAAAGGACACAGTAATTCACAATCACAATATAAGCTGGTCATGGGATCAGCAGTAAAGCATGGAAAATACAGTCAATGATTCTGTAACATCTTTCTATGTGACAAATAGTAACCACACTAGAGGGGATGAGGATTTAACAATATGGGTAACCTGTTGTACACATGAAACCAATGTAACATTGTATATCAAAATACTTCAATAAAAATAAACAATTAATTAATAGTTAACCTGCTATACCTCTTAGGATTACTTGCAATTAAAGCCTTCTGTATAACTGTACAACTGATGGCTTTTCTCTGTTAAAAGAATTTTAGGGATATGTAAGAAGATGGTTAAGAGATTTGAGAAAGTCCCTTTCTCATATACTTAATTCACCCAATTTCAGTAATCTTTTTATTGTCAATTAGAATAGAAAACCCTATTTATTTACTCTATCTGGTTTTAATGAATCTGACCTAATTTCTTCAGAAAAAAATTGAAAATATGAAGCTCTCCCTATCTTTTCCCTTCCTCTGTAAATGGCTGTAATGAATCAATTTATTCAACTCTGCCTGTTACCTATATAACATCCTATTGCCTCCCTTTAAGGTTTTATTCAGTTTGCCATCTATTGGCTTTCCTTACTCTACTTGAAAATTGTATTTTTTTTAAATACACCTGTTCAACATAGTCTAACAATTCCAACAACCATTTTTTGAGTGTCTTATAAGCTAGGCAATGTGTTAATTGCTTTACATATATTAGCTCACTTAATTTTCAAAATCTTTCAGTACTCTACATGAGTTTGTTTATATTTTATGCTTAAATAAAACTAAACCTAAAAGAGATTACATAATGAAACTGAAGTCACACAATCGGTGGACTGCAAAATTGAGACTTGAACCTAGGTCTGTAGAGCACAAAACTTGTGCCACATAACTTTCCAAGTATTTTGCTGTCTGTACCAGACCTTTTACTCACTGTTTCATTAAGATGCTTTCATTCATGCAACAAATATTAGTGCCTACTACATGTCTTCAAAATTTCTGTAGATAGGCTTTTAACAGCCCCTTTCCTTCCTGTTTCTGAAACTGGAAAGCTGCATACAGTGCACTTTTTCCCCCTTACTTCCGCTCATTAAATGTCAAATTTAATCATGTTATGATTATTATCAGGTAGTGGTGCAGCCACAGACATTTCCTGCACCAGTTCCTGTTCACTACTCAGAATGAAATCCAACATTACTTTCTTTCCCACTGCTCAAAAACTACCTGTTCTAGGAAGTAGTTGGCTTTTCTCATCTGAAAACTCACCTCTATATTTTGTGTCATTTATCAATTTATATGAGGCTAACAAGTTGGGAATAAACACGCAGCCTTCCTAAATCTCATTTTAATATTTTCAACTTAGTCATATGATTCTGATTATCAAGTGACCCACATGTATAAATTCAGTACTTAATAGTTCTGGGCTAACCTGAGGGGAAGAATAAGCATGGGACTTCCTGGATGCAAGGAGAGTTCCATTTTAAGACATTCTGTCTGACTGTCATGTCTCAAGTCTAGGTTCAGGAAAGAGAGTCAACACATACACAAAGGGTAGCTCACAATATTGACTCTAGATAGCTACAGACTAGGTAAAGGAGTTAAAGAAAGGAAACAGTCACTTTAAGATTCTTCTTCTTAAAATCAGCCTAAAATACATTCTACAAATTAATACAAATGTCTCTGGTGATGTTTCCTTTCACAGCTTAGAACTATATACTGCTATGAAGTAAATAGTTGCTTAGCTGGACACCTTTGGAAATAAAATTTTGATTGACACTGGGGAAAATAAGTCATGAAAGGTAAATATTAAATAAAAATATTATAATGCACAAACCGTTGAGGCTTTCCTGTAATTTTAGTATTTAAGTATACAATTTCCAACCACCAAAATTGGGTAGTATTCACTTTGCCCAACCACATTTGTTTACAATTGCCATTTAAATTTGGGCCACACAAATACTTTTTATACAAAGCCACAATTACTTGTCATTCCCTCAACAATCCATATTTCTGTTCTGAGACCCTGCCTCCAGTTCCATCTGTGTGGAATGCTCTCCTTTCCCACTAATGAAACCTACCACTCACCCTGTAAGTCTCCTTACTAAACCTCCAAATCTCTCTCCACTCTCTTAAAATTATTCCTTCTTCTTTATATTAGTCCTCTCTTATCCACAGGAGATACATTCTAAGACTCCCAGTGGATGCCTGAAACCTCCTATAGTACTCAACATTATATATACTGTTTTTTCCTAAATACACATATGATAAAGTTTATCAACTAGGCACAGTTAAGAGATTAACAATAACTAATAATAAAAAAGAACAATTATAACAAAATGCTACAATGAAAGTTTTGTGAATGGGGTCTCTCAAAACACCTTATTGTATGGTATTCACCCTTCCTGTGATGATGTGAGATAACATGCTTTGTGATGAGATGAAGTGAAGTGAATGATGTAGGCATTGTAAAGTAGCTTCAGGCTACTACTACTGTGAGAATAAGTCAGGAAGATAATACCTTGAAGAAGTAAAAAAAGTAAAACTCTGGGGCGGGGGGAGGGAGACAGATTATTGCATTTAAGGCTTACCAATGTGCCGTACTTTATATACTTCGTTAATGCTTAATACTCCCCTTTGAAGAATTATCCTCTCTATCCAACAGATAAGAAAACTGAAGCTGAAAAATATTTGGTATCATGTTCAAGGTCACAAAGCTGAAACACTAGTATGTGTAAACTTTATCTGAATTCTCTTTCCATGAAACCACAGACTCTATAGCACTCTCTTACAGTATATATATTGTATTGTATTATTATTATTATGATTTGTTTAAATATCTATCTATCCCACTACCAGAGGTTTCTCAAAGGTAGGGAAGGTGACTCCAACTTTATATCCCAACAACACTCAACAGTGCCTATTATACAATGATCTCAGTGTTACTGAATATATACAATACTCTTAGGTAGTTTAAGGTTTTGCAGCATTATTTTCTATTCATTAGTCCCATTCTACCAAGTCTCTAAGAAGCCACTTTTACTGTGGTGGTAAAGCCTAATGGCTTGGAATGTAGGCACTGTAATCAGATTGCTTGGATGTGAATCCCACCTATACCAATACATTACCTGAGAAATCTTCAGTAAGTTAACCTAAATTTTGGTTAACTCATCTAAAAAATAGGGAGGACAGTAATCACAGTACCTATTCACAGGATTAAATAATATACAAGCAATACAAAATTTTTTATTATCTTTTTGTTACATGCCATCCTAAATTTTCTTTCTTTTTCATTACAAATTCCTTGCACTTTTGCATTAAATGGATTAGCCCAAAAGGTTCATGGTTTAAAACTTGTTCAGGCCACTTACGTGATTTTTGGGTCAACTATCCAGTGTCAGTTTGTACTCAAAATCAGTTTACTCTTGGAGGCTTAACTATGCAAGAGTATCCCCAATGTACACTACATTTGATTTGCTTACCGTTATTTTCATATTCATGTCCTACTTTAACCAAAAAAGTGGTTAAAAGTCGAACACAGACCCTTTCTACCTTACTAACACCAAACTTAACAGTATCTGATTCGTGCAACCAGCCTGTGTGGGAGGCAAGCTATTTTCCCCAGCAAAAAATTTTCCTGGAACCACCTTGTATCTGGCCTCCAGACATGGCTCATTCTCCCCAGACCTCTAGATTCTTTTCCTCTGGAATCTGGGGGCTGAGCCACTACAACTGAAAGGAGATGCACATTTCCTTCACTTAAATTTAGCAACCCTTAATGCAAAAAGTTAAGGTTCAAACTGTTACGCTACTTTAGGCTTTTTAGGTTAACGTGCAGTTTCCAAATTCTCAGAATTCCCCTTTCCAACTTAAAAAATATTATGAAGAAGTTCAGTTTGGGAGAAAAATATTTTCTAAAATACACAATTCCTAAAATCAAGAGCAAATACTAAGATCATAGCCAAAGACTCAGAGGGGAAAAAAAATCTTAAAATGTCTAGTTGGCTAAAGCTAACCAAAATCTGTAAAATCAGAGTACCACGAGTAACAAAATAACCTCAAACGAACCAGGATATATACACCATTAACAAAGAGAGCAAGAGTAAATTACAAAACACTTAATACATTCATCACGAATTTAAAAATTACTCGAGATCAACAAACTGTTCCACAGTCTGCATTCCCCAGTCAGTATATGTTGATATAACGCCATTCCTTTTTTTTTGACCAAGCTAAAAATAAAAAGGGTGATAGATGATGACTGACAGAATGATCCCCGAAGTTGTACAAGGAGGTGTTGAGTTAGCCATGAATCGAAGCAACAAATAACAGGACACGGGCTGTCAAGATCAGGCAGATAAAATTAAGAAGGTGAAGCACGTTGATGGACGGCGGTATTGTTCCCAGATGCGAGCCCCTAAGGCCCTCCGAAGGATTTCGGCAGCGCTCCGCGGTCGGCGCTGGAATCAGAAAACTAAACTGCTCAGTGGGAGCACGGCAGCGACCGTCCCTCCACAGCCGGTGTCCGGCGCGCTCAGTGCCGCCCTGCCTCCCGAGCCCGCCCGCCGGGGCTCGGCCACCCGTTGCCCCGCAGGCCCTCCAGCACCGACGTGCCCCCAGAACCGCCAGGGGAAGGCAGCGGAGAGGGGCCGCGGAGGAGCGAGGCGGTGCTGGGCTTCGGCCCGCCACAGGCAGGGCTCGAGGACACCGCGGGCTCGGCAGCGGGAAGGCAAATGATGGGAAGGCAGCACGGTCGGCCACGGCGCGCAGGTGCTGGCGGCTGCCGGGATAGTCACCCGCGGCAGAGGGCGATGCTGTGGCCCCGACTGCCCCCTCCATCCCACCCGCCACTCTCCTCCTTCGTCCAGCTCCGTCCTCGGATTCTGTCAGAACCCAACGACCTCCCCACGGCCCGCCCAAGCGGGGAGGCGATGCCGCGTCTTACCGGAGGAGCGGGCGCCGCGCCGCTAGGAGGCGGCTGGGGTGCGCGGGTAGACTCCAAAGCGAACACCGCCGCCGCCGCGGGAGCCCAGTAGGGACAGCGACAGCCGGCGGGCGCGTGGCCTCCGGAGCCCTTGCCCCACCCCCTCTCCCGCAGGGGTCTGCGCCCGAGCCTGCGGTCTCCGCGCGCGGGCTGGGAGGACGAGGGGGCGGGGCCGAGCGCCGCGGACTGACTGGCGTCTGTGCGCCCAATGGGACCTCCGACACTCCGGGCTGTGCTAAGACTGACTTGCCTCCTAGCCCGTGGCAGCAGAGAGGCGGACCCAGCGCCTTCTTTTTTTTACCGGCTTTTAGACAAATCCGAACGTAAGAAAAGGTCGGTTGGTTTGCACCAAATGGTCCAATTACTGCGGGGAAAGGAGCCTCTAAACCTAGATTGGCGTCCTCTGTACCTATAGGGCAGGCCCAGGGCGGTGAGACCCTGCCCCGGATGTAGGCGCGGCCCTGAAGCGGAGCCGACCGTGTCCCCCGCGCTGGTTTGGAGAAGCGGAACTGGTCTTCTTCTTGATTATCATGTGACGGCTTCTGGATTTAATGGGGGAAAAAGTGTGGAAAAGGCTAAGAATCCAAACTGGCGCATTTCCTGATCTTCGTTCCCGTCTCCGCTCTCCGGCCAGGGGCGCTTCCAGGTGAGTCACGACGCGGGCGGGCCGGCACTTCCGAAGGGCACTCTCCCCCCATGCCCCGGCGCTGACCCCTGAGGCTTCGGTGGGCTCTTCCACCGCCCACCACCTCCCGCACTCCCGACCACAAACGCACTTACCCCGCTTCGCACCAGGCTTCTGTGTGAATTGTGAATTACATGCGAGAACCGCGTTCACTCCAGAATATACTGGGCCCACAGCGAAGAATGGGTTGAAGTCCGGTTGGGGCGCCACGGGAGGATCTGCGGTAATTTGGAGAGACGAATATCAAGGATAGTTTAGGAACGTCCTGAAGTTCTAGGGATAAGTATGCCCGAAAGTCAGGTAAGTTGTAAGCAGAGCGTTGTTCCTTGGAAGGATGGTGAAGCTGGCCAAGGCTGTTGCAGCAGGGGCCTTTCGAAAGCGACTCTACTTAGAGGAATTCTGTGTTGTGGGCTTATTAAGCAGAGTTCTCTGGGATGAGGCGAGCTCACTGGAAAGAGTACTGGCAGTAGCGAGAGAAGGGATATTGGGCGGCGTGGGACGCACCATGGGCAAATGAATGAATCCACACACCACATACCTAGAGGCCGGAGCTGGGGGCAGGACCCTTTAAATTTCTCTTTGTGGGCAGCGCGGTTTTAACAGCGGATAAGGAAGCATATGAACTAACCAGTACTTAACTATTTTCCAGTACCAGAAATAACCACCTTGAATTGGAAATGTTTTCGTTGCTCAAATTTTTCTTTTGGAGTGTGCAACCTTCTTCCATGAGTAGAAAGAAGAGTAGTAGTAGGAAACAAATAACGATTGCTTAAATAAATGAAGATTTGTTAATAAAATTGGGATCATACGTTATCATTGTAGCCCAACAACCACAGTCCTTCAAGCGTTATTTAAATATGAACAGTACTACCTGGTTGAAGGCATTTTAGTACAAGTGCATACAGAACTTTGTTACAGCCCACATTATAAAACAGCCACAGACTGTTTTTTGCATCCTTTCCACCTCAAGTGCTAAAATACCTGTGTTGAGTGCAGCTACCCTTCCTATGACCAGATGCCTCTGAGTCCTACATGAGAAAAAAAATGAAGCTTGACTCATCCAATGACTGGTGGAAAAGTTACGTTTAGGTATATTATTGTCATTTTTTTTAAAGGTTCACAAAAAAGGCCAGATAGATTGGGAAACGGGATTGAGTAAACTTAATTTACAAGATGAAATCCATGTATTTATTAATCAGTACCACTCTACCTGTTGTTCCAAATTGAGTCCCACATCCCCCACAGCTTCTGGCCAGGCAAGGAGACCAGCACAGAAGACTAACTGGGAGCCAAAAGCATCTGCTTTTCATACTGCAGTACGAAGCATCTGCCCGCTGAGTTAACAAATTAAGTGCAGATGGGTGTAAGTGGAAAGAGGAGAGTTAGGACCTGACTCATGTCACTATTGAAGTAAAACATATATACCCTTGCACCATAATTGCCACCCACTGTTAAAAGTGGTAGAGATATAACAGAGAACATCAAAGTTAGTTCTAACATATAATTAATTAAACATGCTAGTCTAGGGCATTTTATCTAGCCAGTTTCTTCACTTTTTCCTTGTTTCTTCCTCCATTTTTACTCCTACCATCCATGCTTTTGTTACCATCTGGACCATCTTCTGATCTTTTTCCATCAAGTGTCCTCTCATTGTCAATCTGTCACTCTCCAGTGACTTATTTCCCTCAGTTTATAATCATACTTAGATTCCTCCTTTGCTGAAAATTGCTTTGTAAATCCTTCTCAGTCTCAGTATTTTCTTATCTTTCCTTTTCTCCAAATGTTTCAGGAGAATAAAGTGTCAACTATATGTATTTTGTTATCTTCTGTTAAGTCAAGGTTGATATAAAAAACTAAGTTTTATGTGAAGATTAAGTAAATGCGTATACCTAAGTATTATGGATTATGTGTTCCCAACAAACATTGCAAGTTTTTAAGAATTAGTGATTTTAGCATTGAAAAAAAATGAAAACGCAAAATAATAGAAAATACTATGGAAAAAAACACCAATGAGTAGGTCCCCAGCCTTCTGGCTATTAGAACATATCCAATAATTGTTATATAGTATTAGTGTAAACCAGAAGTTTAGATGACTAAGACAGAATAGGGATGTAAGAATTAGACCCAATTATTGAGTCATTTAGGATCTAATAATCAAAAAACATGAAGTTTATTTCTTATTATAACAAGTAGTAAAAAAAATCCTGATCTATATATACCACAAACCAAAAGTTTCAGAGTATTATTAAAAAGAAAAAAAATTCTTACACTATGAAAATAGGTTTTTATAAAGAATGTTAATGAGAAATTTTAATTTAAAAACACAAGATTTACAGATAAAACTGAAAATCTGTTATCAGTGTTCTATATTATTTAGCCCATGACCTCTTTACAATCTTCATTCTACTTATTTTTATTAACCATTCCCTCCTTATTAAAACTCCTCTTTTGGCTTGATACGCCTCCTTTTTCACTACTTTAATTTTGAATGCTTTTTCTTAGTACTCCTTGAAATTAAACGAAAATGTGTAGATGTGCAAGTGTACAAAAAGAGGTTCTGAACATTCCTGAGAGGCAGGATTAACGTCATGGGTGCCTGGATTTGAGTGATAGCAATGAAAAGGAACAAACTGTTCTTGAGACATTTTGAATAGAGCTTATGCCCAGTGGATAGACTACAAATTTTATGTATTTTGGCAGGGACTATAAGGAATGATGGAGATGATGTCAAAGATGGCTACAAGTTTTACAGGTTTTAAAAAGGAAGAAAAGTAGAATGTTTTCAAAATTAGGAGATCTGTGAGTGGGAAAGAGCCAGATTAGTTCACTAGGAATGGAAATGCTTTTTTTTCTGGTATCAAAACAATCTTGACTTTTTTTCCTTCTCAGGGTATATATACCTTTTTCCGACTCTGCAGCAGCCTCTTTAAACTGTTTAAATGAGAATGTCCTTGGCTCAGAGAGTGCTACTCACCTGGCTTTTCACATTACTCTTCTTGATCATGTTGGTGTTGAAATTGGATGAGAAGGCACCTTGGAACTGGTTCCTCATATTTATTCCAGTCTGGATATTTGATACCATCCTTCTTGTCATGCTGATTGTGAAAATGGCTGGGCGATGTAAGTCTGGCTTTGACCCTCGACATGGATCCCACAATATTAAAAAAAAAGCCTGGTACCTCATTGCAATGTTACTTAAATTAGCTTTCTGCCTTGCCCTCTGTGCTAAACTGGAACAGTTTACTACCATGAATCTGTCCTATGTCTTCATTCCTTTATGGGCCTTACTGGCTGGGGCCTTGATAGAGCTTGGATATAACGTCTTTTTTGTGAGAGACTGACTTCTAAGGACATCATCTCAGTTTTATTGCTGTTCAGCAAGCTATCATTAAAGTGTTCTGAATGTTTGCAAGCTTGAAGAATACCAGAGAACTGAGAAAAATACCAAATGTAGTTTTATACTGCTTCCATAAATTAGTCTTGGTGAATCATGGACTTCTGGTCAACCCAAAGCTTAATTATTCAGCATTTGAGTAATTAATATCCTTATTAATCCCTATATAAATAAAGTTTGTTTTGGACCTTATGTTTCTACTTGACTCTGTTGTATGTGGTCAATATTTAAAGTAAATACAAAGCCTTTACATATTTGGGGTGAGGTTTACTATATCTTGGCCCCATTATTACCAACATAAATGGTCATTTGTGCTTCTAAAGTATAAAGGTCAACACCTAGTTACTGAAATACTTAGGGGAGTCATTTCATGTTTATATTCAGAAAAACCGAGTTTGACAGATAACTTATCTAGGCTAACAAGTTCATTGTAACTTCTGCCTTTTGTTTGGGTCAAATGACTTAGAGGTGGCATGTTAAAACAAGTTTACCTCTTCCTAAAATTTGGGGAGCTATATATACATCCTGGTTAGGTCAGGAGAGGCCCAGTTTATGCCTGTTCTCCTGGGGTCTCAGGGACTTAGTGCCCCTTTCACTCTTAGAAATGTCCTGGCTTGAGAAATTATAGACCACCCTACCAAGGTACTTAACCAATTCCAGTGAAGCATAGATGGCAATATTTACAAGGATTCCAGAGTTACAAAGCATTGTTTTTAAGATTGTTATTGTCCTACCTGGCCATCACCTTTAGCTTTGGGAGGAATCTAAAGTAGTATTTTGTTTTAAAAATATCTAACAAAGTGATTCTGGCTGATAATACTTGAGAGGATAGCTTGGATATTTTGGTCTAGTTGTCCTTTGTAAAAACAGGTAACAGGACAAAATTTCAGCTACACCACAAATTAATACAGCTTAGCTCCTTGTTTGAAACTACATAGCCAGGCTAAATAAATAAAAGTTGATCAATTACAAATGTTTTCCTGTCTTGTAGTTGGTATATATTAGTATTTTGGGTACCTAAAAATAGGATTGAGGGTGGTTAATATGGGGAACATAATGTTCCAGACTTGATCAGATATTCCTAATTCAATTGAGAGATCCAAACTATTTGGTCTCTGGAATCTATCAATCAAAGTAGAAGAAAGCTTTCAGTTCTTGAGAAACTAGACAGGAGGATTTTGTAGTTTAGGGAAAGCTGTGTTTGTGCAAGTATTATGTATGAACTTTCACAGGAGAAAGGAAAAGAAGCACCACATGCAAACACTCAGTCCACGAGTCAGCAAGATTTTTCTGTAAATGGCCATACGTAAATATTTTAAGCTTTGTAGGCCATATGGTTTCTGTTGTAACTACTCAACTCAGCTCTTGTGGTGAGGAAGCAGCCGTAGACCGTGGCTATGTCACCAAGAGGACTTTATAGACCAGGAAATTTAAATTTCATATAATTTCCACATACCATAATATTATTTTGACTTTTGTTTCAACTATTTAAAACTATAAAAAGTGTTTTTGCCTCACAGGTCATACAAAAAAAAAACAGGTCGTGGTCTAGTTCTGGTCCACGGGCAGTAGTAGTTTGCTGGCCTCTGAGGCCATAAAACAAGCAAAAGCAGAAATTTTGTTTGATTGCTAAGAGTAAAGGTAGGACAGATCTCCAAGGAAAGGAGAGATAAATTGGGTAAGAATTATATGTAAGAGGCAATACAAACACCAACTTGTTTATACGTAAGGATCAATCAGTTGTAATCATCTCTCAAGGGTTCCCAGACAATAGAACTCTTCTTAATTTGGTACACTGCCACACTAAATAACTTGGAGCAGCACGGTATGTTATCAATTTGTGCCTCCTTGATTCTGACACCAATTCAGATAAGTTTATTTCCCCACACCACCAAGGAAGAAATTTGGACACATCTACCTGCACATAGCATCAGGTCTCACAGGTCCAGGTTGTCAATCCGTGCTTCTGACCAAGTTGTTACAGATAAGGTTCCCACCACCCCTTCAATCTGGTTTGATTTGTTTGCTAGAGCAGCTTACAGAACTCAGAACCATTTTACTTACTAGGTTACTGGTTTCTCACAAAAGGATATGACTCAGGAACAGCTAGGTGGAAGAGATGCATAGGGCAAAGTATGGAGAAAGGGTATGGAGCTTCCATGCTCTTTGGACACACTACTCAACCTGTCTCCTGTGTTCAGCTGGGAAGCCCTTAGAATCCCAAGGTTCCCATGGTTAGGAACTTTGAGATTTTATGGAGGATTATTACACAGGCATGATTAATTATTAGCAATTGGTGATTGAACTCCATCTCCAGCCCCTCTCCCCTGGGGATAAAGACAGGGGACTGAAAGTTCCAACCCTTTAATCACATGGTTGGTTCCCCTGGCAACCAGTCCCCCATCCTTTGGTTACCTAGGAGCTTTCCAAAAGTCACCTCATTAACAAGCTCAAAAGACACCTTTATCACACTTATCACTTAGGAAATTCCAAGGGTGCTAGATTCCTGTGCCAGAAAGTGGACACAGACACATATTTCTTAAAATTCACAATATCAGAGCCTCAGTAGTTTGGAATACATTTAAAACAAGTACTGAAAGACAAAATTAAGATACGCTTACATATCTTTTACTTACTTACAGATGGGAAAGGCAAATGGAATACTACACAATTAGTACTGAAGAAAAACACCTTCCTGTTTTATTTTTAGTTAGAGAATACTTCCTTTATAATACAGAGATGTTTACAAACAGTATTTGTAAAAAGAACTAACACACTGCCTTAAGAAACTTAAATATGAAAGGTTCTTAGTAAAGCTATTATTTTCCAGGTTAGCATGGATAAGAATCTGGTTTGGGCAAAAGATTTATCAGAAATTCTGGGTGAAGGCAATTTGTGGACGAAATAACTTTTTATAAGACTTGAAAATACAATAAGTAGAAAATAGATATCAAAGGATCCACGACTTATTCAACATTTCATGAACATAGAGGCTGGATATGGCGGCACCAAGGAAAATAGTTGCACAAAGCTTTGAGAAGTGAAATCCATCTTTGGGCTAAAGCTTCCTCTAATTGTAAAAGTTACTAACCTTACAAATTTGGATGTTTGGTTTCCACTTTGCTTTTTCACAGTTCAGCAAGTAAGTAGAGGAACTGATGTTGATTAATGAAAGAGGCAGCCAAAAAAAAAAGAAGAGGAAACCAGAGAACTCCTTCATATAGGGGTGCAAGCATATTATGCACCTGGGTCATAAATCAAGGTAAAGTTACTTCTCTTTATTGAGAGGAAAATTATCGGAGTCCTTTTAGCATTATAGTAAAAAAACAAGCCATAAACTACCAAAGAAAATTCCTTTAATCTTGACTGGTCATGTTTGCACAGTAAACATCACTCATCAAAGAATTATGGTATACCTATATAATTCATGACATAGTGAAGGTACATAGGAATTAGAGAATGTTAGAACCAGGGACAAAAAACCAAAAAGCTTCATTATAATGATGGAGAAACTAAAGCCCATATAAATGAAATTTGCCTAAGACATTGAGAAATGGAGAAGTCTAACTCTAAATGCTATGTTTCTATAAATAGGTTTTCTATTGAAAACAAAAATAGAAAGCATCAATGAAAGATTAAGTTATCAAATACTAGATAAAGACTGGGTTAAAAGCTTCTATAAGAGGGATCTACCTTACACTTTAATGTCTTCCTCTCCTTTTGCTTGCCCTATATTCAACTCAGCCAATCATACTGATAATCTTATGCCACAAAGCAAATTTACTACCACTATCATCTATACACTACAAACACAAATTCATAATTCACTTATATCAGGAAAAGGCAGTTTGTGACAAGACATGATTTTGAACTGACATCCCTGGGCAAAATAGTTAACTAGTTAGACGTTTGTTTTTGACATCCCCTTACCTCCACCATACCTTGCCTTGACCCCTTGAAACTTTTTCCTGTTCCCAGATGCCTATCCTCTTCCCAGAATTAGAGATAGGAATACATAGAAGAGATAACGAGGAAGATGTGAAATGATTAGGGTAACCTAGCACAAAGCAATTCTGTTTTTTTCTTTTAATTCCAGGATCAGAAGCCAACATTTGCACTAAGAAATGCCAAGCAATGTGCTAACAATTTGGCATGTTCTGTCATTTTAATTTCCACCACCAAGTAACAGAATAGATTATTACCCCCTATTTTACAGATGAGAAATACAAGTGAAGTAATTTCTCTGTGTTATACAAGTGTATTATTCTTTAATGACCCAAAGCTGTACTGCTACAATTGCCCTCAGCATTATCCCAGTGAAGTGGCTTTACAGAAGGATGTCTGTGAAAATATGCCATCCTTACCCCTGCAACAGAATGGATTTAGACAAAAAACTAGTATATGTTGTCATATTTTTCAATTTTTGAATGTTTATGTATAGTAACAATAGGGAAAACCACACAAGCTTAATCAGAATGTGTTATAACCAAATTTTATCTTACCAAGTAAGACTTAAGGATAAATTCTGCTTCAGACTATGAGATACTAATGGGCTTCTTACATATTTGCCATTTTAATCATTTTAGATATAGTTAAAATTTACCCTAAATTTGTAATAATTTTCAGTGTATTTCTAGTTGAAGGAGAAAAAGTTGGGTAAGCTTTACAGGTTTAATTATCTTTACATAGTAAACATAGTATCTTCACATTGCCCAGTGGGCCTAGATCTGTAATAGGTAGCTTCTTTAACTATAAGGCTGCAGTTAAATACAAAATAGAAACCTGGTCTCTTTATAGTGCCTACTGACCTAATATTCTCCACTTTTTTCCTGTTCCAATTCCATAATTACATTATGAATTCAAGTCAGAGACAGACTTTTTAGATGATAAAAATCTACATAATTTACTTTTCCCACCCCCAATAAATTTAAAACTCAACTTCTATTTCTTCAAATACTTATTGAACACCAAGTGTACTATATATTAAGTGGTGGGAATAGAAAGGGATGAAGAAAATGTAACTTCTAGCTCATGGTTTAGGTGGAGTCATGTACTTAACTCATATGTATGTATATTGATGTGAACAAAGGGACACAGGAAGCAGAAGGAAGAATTGTTCTACACCAGCTGTGGGGTAAGGGGACAAATCAGCCAATGAAATCAGGAAAAGATACACACAAAAGGTGAGTGTAACTGAAGTTTGGAGAAGAGAATCTCTTCTTAAGGTTTCAGTACATAATATTCCAAGCAGAGATTTCCCTAGCAAAGAATTTTGAAAAGTACACGAAAATGAAAAGTACTGCCATCTGGTAAAGCTGAAGATGTCAGAGATTGTGCTAGGTGAAACTAGAAATGAAGGGCAGTATCATAAAGGCTTTTCGGTGCTACGCTGAGCATTTGGCCTTTATTCTTTACAGAAAGAGCCACAGAGTATTTCCAAGTAAAACGGTCACAATCATATTGGTCTTAGGTTAATCTGGTAGTAGCAAAGAGTGGATTGGAATGGGTGTATGTACAACAGCCTAGAATATTTTAGGCTATTCTAAGATTCCAGGTAAAATGCACATCTGCTATGACTGTGAACATTTATACTGTATCTATACTACAACAAGAGGAGTAGACAAATCATAAATGTTCCTGGAGTCAGCCAAAGAAAACCTCGTGATACACTGTACAGAGGAAAAGATAGGTAAATGAGATTACCATGAGATGACTGTGTAGACAGTGATGGTAATAACCAAATTAGGAAGGAAAGAACAGCTACTGTTGGGGATGAGGAAGAAGAGAAGAACTCAGATTTGATAACATGGATCATCAGAGCTTAAGAGAGAAACCAAGGCTGACTGAAGTCATGGGATCATGAAGACAGTTCAGGGACAGTGTTGAGACCTAAAGGAAAGAACCATGGAGACTGTCTTAAATAGTGGTGGATGGGCAAAAGAAGCTATCCAAAGAAATGGAAAAACAACACAAAAGAACAGATAGGTCATACAGAGATTTAAGGACTAAATGATTAATAAAATGTTGAAAGGATTAAATAGAAGTACAGAAACGAGGCCTCTGTGATAACCATTTAGCTCAGTGATTAAATTTGAGGATTAAAATGAAATTGTAATGAGATGAGAAAGTCAAGGCAGAGATTTCCAAGAACTTTGTGTCAGTCAGAAGGAGGTGGAGGTGGATCAAGAGCATGAAGTTAGGTCAGACTCAAGAGCTTTTCTTTTTTTAAGCAGGCAGACAAGATCTTTCACATAAAAATCTGGCTCAATTAAAAACAAAAACAAAATTTCAAGAGAAGAAACTTGGGAGGACATCGTACTGTCTATCCAAATAAAATGTTAGACATTGTAATATCTGCAACTATATTGACTTGCTTCTGAGTCTGTACACTTCATAATTTTTAATAGTACAATAGCAATGAACTTCATATGAAAGCACAAAGATTTAACATTTTTAAAACATGCAAATTCTAAAGTTCAAAATGTATAGAAGGATCCAGAGTTTTCACATTTTAATAGTTCAGTTCTTAGAAGGCAGAGTAATAAAACATGCCTAGTAGTACATTTTACTTTAAATTTCTAGTAAACATAAATTGCTCATATTTTGTTCTCAGCTCATTCATATTCCCTGACTGGGTCTGAAGTCCTAGAAAGGAAGACCTGAAATGCAGGATATTTTCCTCTCCTTTTACGGCTTTCCCAGTAGAGATAAGGTATATGTTTGTAAACTTAAAAAAGGAAAGGTAGCTCTGCATTTAGGCTCCTTGGACATGCTAAAAAGTGATCATTTCCATCTGCAGTATGCAGTGGGTTACGGGAAGAACTGACCAGAAAAGTCAGGACGGATATCAAGGGATTCATGTATCTCCTGAGTTATATATATGTATCTTATCTGAGGTATACTATCAGTGCCAAACTTGTCAAACATAACTCTTCCACGAAATAGACAACACATTCTAAAATCAGGAAAATTTTGTTCACATACAAAAGTAGTTATATATCAGATGGAAGAAAAATTAAGAGCTATTACACTACTCTGAAGATCTAAAACCCATCATGTCACTTTTAACCAGACTGAGTATTTGAAAGCAGTAGCACTCTGTCCTCCCCTCCTAGGACAGAAACAGTCCTGTCTAGAGGGAAGGGAGGTGATTTACATGCCATCCCAGCACCCATGCCTGACTGATTCAGCAACCTTGTTTAAGGCAATTTCCAATATTTTTCTCTGTTGATATAAATCAACTTTTGATACTAGCTTTTAAGAGGGGGAAAAAAAATTTTCAGATTGGAATCAGTGTCAAGATCATATGGTTTCTGTTAAAAGAGAAACAAGAACTTTTAAAGATGACAAGATGAAAATGAAATAACAAATGTAAGAAAATAATTACAAAACAAAGGTAAAAGGATTACAGTTGTCAATTTTAGTATTTATTAAAATGTGGAAGATCAGAAAAATTGCTCTCAAACTTCAGTGAAAAATCTTGCACCTTTGCTAAAAGTAAAATGAATTTTGAGATACTTGCTTTACATGACAATGAGCTTGTCAAAAAATTAACTGAATTCAAATTTACTAAAGCAATGTACATCTATTGTTTACAAAAATTATCTTACCTGCTGTATTTGGGAAAAAACTTACACTTGTGAACACTAATGAAATACCTTGAAAACTTAACCCAAGAAATAAAATGTTTCCCACCCTCTGTGACCCCGTCCCCAAAGTTACAGAATGGGTTAAAAATGAGTATGTGGGAACAAACAATATTTCTAACAGTCTTACACATGCATGCGTCATACACACACACACACAAACACACACAGTATTGTGCTAGATTAACCTAATCTTAAGGTCAATAGCCTTAGGGACAAGGAATATAATGAATATGGCTTCAGTAAAGTTTTCAACTAAATATCACAAATGCTTAATTCTTTTGCCAGCTAACCAGCTAACCTGAGTATGAAATATATATTACTTAGATAGCTAAAAGGGTATGAATTAAAAAAAAAAAAAACCACTGTAGCAGACACCATTGAGGTACCATAGTTTTTTTGTAAAGG
The DNA here is from genome assembly GCF_030020395.1 of Manis pentadactyla. Taxonomy (NCBI): domain Eukaryota; kingdom Metazoa; phylum Chordata; class Mammalia; order Pholidota; family Manidae; genus Manis; species Manis pentadactyla. Next base: position 61,344,463 of record NC_080025.1, on the reverse strand, counting down.
TCTGTGTATCAATTTAATAATTTACATAATAACTTTATTCTATACAGTATAAGATCATATAAAAACTATATCTTAAATGCTTTATTGTTCTGGTCCAAGAAATTGGAAATAACAGCAAAAAAAAAACCTTTGTGTTTACTTAAAGAACAGGAATGTATTAACTAGGAAACCCTTAATAATGATGCAATATTGAAACTGAAATTATGTGTGTGTGACAAAGGTAGTCAACAAGTTTTCAGACTGCATCTGAAGAGGATTTTAAAATTATAACCCAATGGACAAGAAATATAAACATTATTCAAGGTGACAAAGTTGTATCTTGAAATCTGAGCTCACTTATATATTTCACCTCTGGGGATATATGCATTTTACAAAACAAATTTTTCAGGATATGGGAAAGTTTGTCTGTAGGTTATATAGGAAACTATATCTAAAAGCAACCACTTATGGTTGTTTTAGATATGTCTTTAAGTTAAAAGCTTAAGGCTCATATAGTTTGGGAGGATACCTTAAACATGTTTTATTACAGTATGATCTCTTGCATCTATGTGTATGCAACTGGAAATTGGAACTAAAACAAACTGTTAAATATATCACCCTTCAATTAAAAAAAAGAAACACAGAAAAGCATTTTAATCACATCCTCTCCTATTTCTCAATATTGGTTTATGAAATTTTTGTCTCCTAAAAAGGTAGGTGCAGATACAGACATTTAGCTTAAAAGAAAGGATTAAAGTGGTGAGGAACAGGATAAGACAATCACATAAAAAGCAAAGTCCCCTATTTACATTATCATGATTTATACCTTCCTTATACCATGAAAATTCCTGTGTGGCAAATATATACATTTTCTACAAACCATATGATTTCCTATATTTGCCTACCCTTTCATCTGGAGGCCAGAAATGACATCATTGCTGCAGTTTATTTTTCTCTGGGGAAATGCCACTTTCTAAGATAAGAAGTTTTATGGGTACAACAAATGAGGGTTGGAGCAGAAACCACTGAAGTGGAAACAGCAACACTAGCTCAAAAGGCAGCACAAAAAACCCCCGTTGAAAGTCATCAACCAAAGTATGAGTCCAGAAAAATACCAAAGACAAAATAAAATAGATTGGCAATGAGTGGAGTTCCTTACATCAAAGCATAAAGACACTTTTGACTTTTAATTACAGTAGTGGAACCGATCTGAAATAGTGAAGTTCATCAGATTTATTTTAACAATCTAGCTAGGCAATGGCAATTGTATTTCCTACCCCAATTTTACTTTCTAGAGCTTCTTTTGAAAAAGTAGTACTCTAAATTTTTTAGCTTACTGAGGCAGGAAAAGGGATCCTTAGGAAGGTGAGGTAACAACATATCTTATTTTGTGAGTTACATCTCTGTATAGCAGTTGAGTCACTGCCCTTATTTTAAGATTTTGTATTTGCTATATTTACTTCCTGTTCTGCAAGAAAAATGTAAAAGAATTTAACTGCTCACAATTAAACATTTTTTTAACTAAAGATTTTTACTCAGCTACTATTTAGATGCTTATTAGTAAGAAAACTTCTCAACTTCTTATCATTCCATACACTATAAAGAAAATTTATGAGGGCTGTATAATCTGGCAACATAACTTCATTAGTTAGAAGGGTTAGATACCACTAACACACCTTGTTTCTCCCAACTTCATAAAACTGTTTCAATTACCTAAACTCCCTTCTTAATATTGAATATAAATATTTTTAAATGTATTCCAGGGAGTGGGGCTAGGAAGTGTCACATATTCATCTAATTCAGCAATTTAAGAAGTTATGCAAAATATTATATATATATTTACACACACACACACACTCCCATACATATATAAATATGCTTTCATAACCGAATCTTGGTTTTAAAAATGCTTGCACAGCGTGGGGAATTTAAATATTCACTAGATTTGAATACGTACATTTGCACTCCATTACCATTCTAAATGAATATACCAGCAGAAATAATAGATCAACTGAATGATTTAACTGAATTGCCAGTTTGTCATTTTGCAGACCCAACAGAAAACATACTTATTATTATGAACCTTTATTAAGTGGCTCACATTTCAGTATAAATCACACTAAAAAGATTTTTAAAAGCTATTTACACTACAGTGCTGACACATTTAAAATGAAAAAAAAAAACCTGGTATAAATAAGCTCTATGGAAAAGCCTTAACTTGTCAAAAAAAGAATTCTGGCTCATATTACAAAAAAAAAATATATATATATATATGTCAGCTATATTCTAAAACCTACAACTCTAACTCAAATGATTTTTAGACTCCTTTTGCTTACACCTGCAATGTTTACAGTGCATCTGGCCCTAAGTGCTTCGATACTTCACAGTTATGGACAGGCACTGAGGAATGTTACAAACCTACATAAACTATATTTTGTAACAGACTTGGGAGCAAGTCCTTGGCTTGCTTTCAGAATTATGAACCTTTATTACATTATTAGGTTTTTAAAAAAAGAATTTTAGATGGTATGTACAAATTTAGCACAAAATATCATCATCTTTTCTATCTTGATTTGAATGCGCTGAACTATGTTGCCTTGTATCAACTAGACTTATGAGACTTCCAGAACATAATTCTTCCTTTAAATCTTTGTTGCTATTTTCAAATTTAGAGTCCAGGTTAATCTTAAATTCTGTAAATTGAACATGATCCAATTTTGCTTTAACATTCTGGCCATCCATATTTGGTGCTCTAGTCTTTTCAGGAATATAAACATTCACAGGTTCTTCCTTGATTCTTACAGATGGAACAGGTTCGTGTTTAATCTGCTGTAATTCATATTTAGAATGAAGTTTGTCTGAAAAAATAGAATCCAAGGAGGTTTTGCTAACAGCACAAACCATACTGCCAGTATGAGGTCCAAGAACAGATGACATGGAATCTGGTGATGTGCCTGTTTCATGAGCAGCTATATTCTGAGCAGTGTCCTCCTCTGAGTGATATAACTTCAGCCGAACATGCCATGCTAAACTACATACAGCGGAAACTGTCTTGAACTGATGAACAACATTCCTTGGAATAAAATAAATGTCATTATCATACAGCTGAATCCTGGCATAGCGAATGCCTTCCCTCCTCAGCTGATTAAGTTTTGCATCATCCACCCATTGGACACACTAAAAAAAAGAAACAAGGAATACTAGTAAGTCTTTTCCATAATAAAAATTACACTGGAGACAATAATGGTTTAAAACATACCTGGGACAGTGGAGGTTCATGTAAATCTAACTGCATTCGTTGAACTACTTCTAAGAAATCTTCAGCATGAAAACAAATTACATCTTTGGTTATTCGGGGTTGGTCAGGCCTAAAAAGAAGTATGAGATAATGAGGAATCTGCCACTAATGTGTTACTCTGTTAAGTCCTTATTAAACTTAGAAACTTAGAGCAAGAATAGTTTATGGTCAAAACCAAAGTACTGTCTTAAAAATAAAGTTAAACTGTAATAAGACCACTTTATATATTCAAAGGGATTAATTCCATGAGTTTCAAACTAAACAGATAAAAATAACTCACCTCATTTTATTATTGCTATGTGTAACCACATTTTGAAATGACTGTAATTAATTATACATATCAAAAATAGTAAGTGTTTTAAAGCTAAGGTCAATATTTCAACAAATTAAGTACTGAAGTTGAAAATACTACATAAAAATTAGAGGTACATATGGGGAAAATGTACATATGACTTTTTTTTCAATAAAGACAAATATAACTACAATGATACCTAAAACTCCTGAATAACTCTTAATAAATTAAGAGACATTAATCAGGAAAGTACTAATAAAATAAACTGTAACCACTCTATTTGCTGGGGTTAATAGGGTAAGTATAATTCTAAAAAATCCCCAAATTCTTCAGTCAGAAATAAACAAATACATTTTTACAGAAGATGCCCAAAAATGGATTTTGGAATGAAATTCCAAGCAACATAAATACAACAACAAAAAAAATCATAACCAAGGCAAATCATAACCAAACTTTTCAAAACCAGTGGTAAAGAAAAAAATCTAAAACTCATACATTACATTTATAAACAGGGAAAGAGGGATAAGAATGATTTCAGACTTCTCATCAGAAATCACTTAAGCCAGATTATTCAAGCCAATATCAAAACACTGGAAGAAAGAGTCAACCTAGAATTCAATACTATCAAAAGGTCCTTCAAACACATAAAATAAAAACATCTTAAGACAAAAGCTAACAAAATCTGTTACCAGGAGACCAGCACAACAAAGAATGTTAAAGGAACTTCTTCAGGCTGAGGGAAAATGATACTTAGATGAAAATACAGATCTATTCAAAAGAATGTAGAGTACCAGTAATAGTAAACATGAGAGGTATTTTATTCTCATTAAAAAAATTATCTTTAGAAATAATTCCTTAAAGCCAAAGTAACATATGGGGGCGTGGTGGTGGTGGGTTACAGTATATGTAAAATGTATGATAATAATTATCACAAAGATGTGAAATTGGGGGAGGGGTGGTAAATGGAAGTATATTATGGAAAGGTTCTTATACATTACACAAAAAGATATTTGACAGTAGACTGATAACTTTACAGCAACCACTAATAAGCAAATAGTAGACATGTGTATAATAGGATGCTAAAAGGCAAGAAAGAAAAGAGGGGAAAAGGAATGAGAACAGAAGAAAAAAATGGGAAAAAGTAAGATGGTAAACTTAAATCCAAACTTATTGATAGTTATATGTACATGGTCTAAGTAGTCCAATTAAAAGATTACCAGTGGATTAAAAAAAAAGCAAGACTCAACTATATGACATCTACATGAAACTCAACTATATGACATCTACATGAAACAGTAACAGGCTAAAAGAAATAGAATGGAAAAAGATATAACATGCAAACACCAATCAAAAGAAAACTAGTCATATTAATACCAGACAGAATAGATTTCAGGACAATAAATATGTCCAGGGACAAACCGGGCACTTAATAAAGAGGTCAATTATTCAAAAAGAAATAATCATTCTAAATGTGTAGCCACCTAACAGCAGAGCTTCAAAATGCATGAACAACCTTGAAAACCTTATGTCAAATGAAGGAAGTTAAGCACAAAAACACATATTATGATTCCATTTATATGAACTATCTAGAATAGATGAATATAGAGAGACAGAAGGTAGATTTGTAGTTGCTTTGAGGGGGTGAGGGTATAGGATTAGGGAGTAATAGCTAAAGAGTACAGGGTTTCTTTTTGAAGTGATAAAAATATTCTATAATTGTGATGGTTGTACAACTCAGTAAATATATTAAAAATCACTGAATTATAAACTTTAAAAAGATGAATTGTATATGGTGGGTGAAATATAGCTCAATAAAGCTGTTACAAAGAAAAAAAACATGTAAACAAACTAGCAAAACTGAAATGAGAAACGGTCAAATCCAGTGTTACATTGGAGGTTAATAAGTAGACAAAAATCAGTAAGGATATAGAAGACTTGTTTGAACCACAGTATCAACAAAGTTGACTTACCTGGCATTTATAGGGCATTATACCCCAACAGCAGAATACACCATTTCTTTTAAGTAAACATAGAACATTCATCAAGATAGCCCATAAAATAAACTCCAGAATATCAAGAAAGACTGAAATTATATGGAGTATGTTCTTTGACCACAAGGAATTAATTTGGGAATCACGAACACCCAAAAAATTTCTGGAAAAAATCCTCAGATATTGGAAAGCAAACAACACTCTGAGTAATCTGAGAGCTAAAAAATACATCAAACTGAAAATGAGAAAAATTCTGAAATGTATAAAAATGAAAACATAATATTAAAATTTGTATAATACAGCTAAGGTAGTGCTTAAAAACCTAGTTTCAAATACTTATTAGAAGAGAGGTCTCAATAATCTAAGCTCTAACTTAAGCCAGAAAGAGAAGAATAAGTGCTTTACTTAAAAGAACAGAAATAAACAGAAATCAGAAAAACAAAACAAAATCAATGCAACAAACGGCTGATTTCCTGAAAAGATGAATAAAATTAACAATATAAACACAAAAATCATTAACAGAATTAGTAAACCGAATCAGCACTGTTGCATGTATTACCATAAATATTATCACATGTATTATATATATTATGTATACCATACATAGTCATGTATCTATCAGCTATACACACATATCTCTCCTGGTTATTCTATATTATATCTGTATATATGATACACATAATAGTGTGCAGAAATTGTGTATATATAATCAAAGATACAGATATGACATATATGATAATACACAACAACCTACAGGTTTTTAATCTCAGAAATGGAAATGTAATCATGGAATTAGAGAGCCTTAGGGTAAGCATGTTTTATTTTATAAGAAACTGCCGGAGGGGCAGAAAATGGCGGTGTGAGTCGAGCAGCAGAAATCTCCTCCCAAAACAACATATATCTATGAAAATATAACAAAGACAACCCTTCCTAGAATAAAGACCAGAGGACACAGGACAATATCCAGACCACATCCGCACCTGAGAGAACCCGGCGCCTCGCGAAGGGGGTAAGATACAAGCCCCAGCCCGGCGGGAGCCGAGCGCCCCTCCCCCCAGCTCCCGGCGGGAGAAGAATAGGCAGAGCGGGAGGGAGACGGAGCACAGGGCTGCCGAACACCCAGCCCCAGCCATCCGGGCCAGAGCGCAGGGCCCTCGATACTGGGAAAACAGGGCAGCAAGAACAGTGAGCGGGCACTAGAGGCCGGGTGTCGGAGGATATAAGAAAGGCGCCCGACCATTTTTTTTTTCTTTTTTTCTGTTTTGTTTTGGCGAGTGCTTTTTGGAAGTCTTAAAGGGATAGGGACCCCAATACTAGGGAAACAGGGCAGCAAGACCGGTGAGCAGAGGCCTGAGGCTGGGACCGGAGAATAAAGAAAAACGATCGACCACCTTTTTTTTTTTATTTAAAAAAAATTTCTTTTTTTTTAATTTGAAAAATTTTTTTCTTTTTTTTTTTTTTTTTGCTGGTCGTTGTTTTGTTTTGGCGGGTGCTTTCTGGAAGTCTTAAAGGGGCGGGGCGGGACACTTAATCCAGAGGTAGGGAATCCGGGGATTTCTGGGCACCTGAACCCCTGGGCTGCAGGGAGCAGGGAGGCCCCCTACGGAGATAAACAGCCTCCCAGCCACTCCTGCTCCAACGCAACTCCACCATTTTCGAGTAGCTGCCCGAGCCAGGCCACGCCCACAGCAACAGCGGAGATTAACTCCATAGCAGCCGGGCAGGAAGCACAAACCCTGTCTGCGCGCAGCTGCGCAGCACAAGCCACTAGAGGTCGCTATTCTCCCAGGAGAGGAGAGCCACAAACCAACAAGAAAGGAAGCCCTTCCAGCCGTCACTCGTCCCAGCTCTGCAAATTATTCCTATCACCATGAAAAGGCAAAGCTACAGGCAGACAAACATCACAGAGACAACACCAGAGAAGGAGACAGACCTAACCAGTCTTCCTGAAAAAGAATTCAAAATAAGAATCATAAACATGCTGACAGAGATGCAGAGAAATACGCAAGAGAAATGGGATGAAGTCCGGAGGGAAATCACAGATGCCAGAAAGGAGATCGCAGAAATGAAACAAACTCTGGAAGGGTTTATAAGCAGAATGGATAGAATGCAAGAGGCCATTGATGGAACTGAAATCAGAGAACAGGAACGCATACAAGCTGACATAGAGAGAGACAAAAGGATCTCCAGGAATGAAACAATATTAAGAGAACTGTGTGACCAATCCAAAAGGAACAATATCCGTATTATAGGGGTCCCAGAAGAAGAAGAGAGAGGAAAAGAGATGGAAAGTATCTTAGAAGAAATAATTGCTGAAAACTTACCCAAACTGGGGGAGGAAATAATCGAACAGACCACGGAAATACACAGAACCCCCAACAGAAAGGATCCAAGAAGGACAACACCAAGACACATAATAATTAAAATGGCAAAGATCAAGGACAAGGAAAGAGTGTTAAAGGTAGCTAGAGAGAAAAAGGTCACCTATAAAGGAAAACCCATCAGGCTAACATCAGATTTCTCAACAGAAACCCTACAGGCCAGAAGAGAATGGCATGATATATTTAATAAAATGACACAGAAGGGCCTTGAACCAAGGATACTGTATCCAGCACGACTATCATTCAAATATGACGGTGGGATTAAACAATTCCCTGACAAACAAAAGCTGAGGGGATTTGCTTTCCACAAACCACCTCGACAGAACATCTTACAGGGACTACTCTAGATGGGAGCACTCCTAGAAAGAGCACAGCACAAAACACCCAACATATGAAGAATCGAGGAGGAGGAACAAGAAGAGAGAGAAGAAAAGAATCTCCAGACAGTGTATATAACAGCTCAATAAGCGAGCTAAGTTAGGCAGTAAGATACTAAAGAGGCTAACCTTGAACCTTTGGTAACCACGAATTTAAAGCCTGCAATGGCAGTAAGTACATATCTTTCAATAGTCACCCTAAACGTTAATGGGCTGAATGAACCAATCAAAAGACACAGAGTAACAGAATGGATAAAAAAGCAAGACCCATCTATATGCTGCTTACAAGAAACTCACCTCAAACCCAAAGACATGTACAGACTAAAAGTCAAGGGATGGAAAAACATATTTCAAGCAAACAACAGTGAGAAGAAAGCAGGGATTGCAGTACTAATATCAGACAAAATAGACTTCAAAACAAAGAAAGTAACAAGAGATAAAGAAGGACAGACACTACATAACGATAAAGGGCTCAGTCAAACTAGAGAATATAACCATTCTAAATATATATGCACCCAACACAGGAGCACCAGCATATGTGAAACAAATACTAACAGAACTAAAGGGGGATATAGACTGCAATGCATTCATTCTACGAGACTTCAACACACCACTCACCCCAAAGGATAGATCCACTGGGCAGAAAATAAGTAAGGACACGGAAGCACTGAACAACAGAGTAGAGCAGATGGACCTAATAGACATCTATAGAAGTCTACATCCAAAACCAACAGGATATACATTCTTCTCAAGTGCACATGGAACATTCTCCAGAATAGACCACATACTAGGCCACAAAAAGAGCCTCAGAAAATTCCAAAAGATTGAAATCCTACCAACCAACTTTTCAGACCACAAAGGCATAAAACTAGAAATAAACTGTACAAAGAAAGCAAAGAGGCTCACAAACACATGGAGGCTTAACAACACGCTCCTAAATAATCAATGGATCAATGACCAAATCAAAATGGAGATCCAGCAATATATGGAAACAAATGACAACAACAACACTAAGCCCCAACTTCTGTGGGACACAGCAAAAGCAGTCTTAAGAGGAAAGTATATAGCAATCCAAGCATATTTAAAAAAGGAAGAACAATCCCAAATGAATGGTCTAATGTCAAAACTATCGAAATTGGAAAAAGAAGCACAGATGAGGCCTAAGGTCAACAGAAGGAGGGACACAATAAAGATCAGAGAAGAAATAAATAAAATTGAGAAGAATAAAACAATAGCAAAAATCAATGAAACCAAGAGCTGCTCCTTCGAGAAAATAAACAAAATAAATAAGCCTCTAGCCAGACTTATTAAGAAGAAAAGAGAGTCAACACAAATCAACAGTATCAGAAATGAGAAAGGAAAAATCATGACGGACCCCACAGAAATACAAAGAATTATTAGAGAATACTATGAGAACCTATATGCTAACAAGCTGGGAAACCTAGGAGAAATGGACAACTTCCTAGAAAAATACAACCTTCCAAGACTGACCCAGGAAGAAACAGAAAATCTAAACAGACCAATCACCAGCAACGAAATTGAAGCGGTAATCAAAAAACTACCAAAGAACAAAACCCCCAGGCCAGATGGATTTACGTCGGAATTTTATCAGACATACAGGGAAGACATAGTACCCATTCTCCTTAGAGTTTTCCAAAAAATAGAGGAGGAGGGGATACTCCCAAACTCATTCTATGAAGCTAACATCACCCTAATACCAAAACCAGGCAAAGACCCCACCAAAAAAGAAAACTACAGACCAATATCCCTGATGAATGTAGATGCAAAAATACTCAACAAAATATTAGGAAACCGAATTCAAAAATACATCAAAAGGATCGTACACCATGACCAAGTGGGATTCATCCCAGGGATGCAAGGATGGTACAACATTCAAAAGTCCATCAACATCATCCACCACATCAACAAAATGAAAGACAAAAACCACATGATCATCTCCGTACATGCTGAAAAAGCATTTGACAAAGTTCAACATCCATTCATGAAAAAACTCTCAGCAAAATGGGAATAGAGGGCAAGTACCTCAACATAATAAAGGCCATCTATGATAAACCCACAGCCAACATTATACTGAACAGCGAGAAGCTGAAAGCATTTCCTCTTGAGATCGGGAACTAGACAGGGATGCCCACTCTCTCCACTGTTCTTTAACATAGTACTGGAGGTCCTAGCCACGGCAATCAGACAAAATAAAGAAATACAAGGAATCCAGATTGGTAAAGAAGAAGTTAAACTGTCACTATTTGCAGATGACATGATACTGTACATAAAAAACCCTAAAGACTCCACCCCAAAACTACTAGAACTGATATCGGAATACAGCAAAGTTGCAGGATACAAAATCAACACACAGAAATCTGTGGCTTTCCTATATACTAACAATGAACCAACAGAAAGAGAAATCAGGAAAACAACTCCATTCACAATTTCATCAAAAAAAATAAAATACCTAGGAATAAACCTAACCAAAGAAGTGAAAGACTTATACTCTGAAAACTACAAGTCACTCTTAAGAGAAATTAAAGGGGACACTAACAGATGGAAACTCATCCCATGCTCGTGGCTAGGAAGAATTAATATCGTCAAAATGGCCATCCTGCCCAAAGCAATATACAGATTTGATGCATTCCCTATGAAACTACCAGCAACATTCTTCAATGAACTGGAACAAATAATCCAAAAATTCATATGGAAACACCAAAGACCCCAACTAGCCAAAGCAATCCTGAGAAAGAAGAATACAGTAGGGGGGATCTCACTCCCCAACTTCAAGCTCTACTATAAAGCCATAGTAATCAAGACAATTTGGTACTGGCACAAGAGCAGAGCCACAGACCAATGGAACAGACTAGAGAATCCAGACATTAACCCAGACATATATGGTCAATTAATATTTGATAAAGGAGCCATGGACATACAATGGCGAAATGACAGTCTCTTCAACAGGTGGTGCTGGCAAAACTGGACAGCTACAAGTAGGAGAATGAAACTGGACCATTGTCTAACCCCATATACAAAAGTAAACTCAAAATGGATCAAAGACCTGAATGTAAGCCATGAAACCATTAAACTCTTGGAAGAAAACATAGGCAAAAACCTCTCAGACATAAACATGAGTGATCTCTTCTTGAACATTATCTCCCCGGGCAAGGAAAACAACAGCAAAAATGAGTAAGTGGGACTATATTAAGCTGAAAAGCTTCTGTACAGCAAAAGACACCATCAATAGAACAAAAAGGAACCCTACAGTATGGGAGAATATATTTGAAAATGACAGATCCGATAAAGGCTTGACGTGCAGAATATATAAAGAGCTCACATGCCTCAACAAACAAAAAACAAATAACCCAATTAAAAAATGGGCAGAGGAACTGAACAGACAGTTCTCCAAAAAAGAAATACAGATGGCCAACAGACACATGAAAAGATGCTCCACATCACTAATTATCAGAGAAATGCAAATTAAAACTACAATGAGGTATCACCTCACACCAGTAAGGATGGCTGCCATCCAAAAGACAAACAACAACAAATGTTGGCGAGGCTGTGGAGAAAGGGGAACCCTCCTACACTGCTGGTGGGAATGTAAGTTAGTTCAACCATTGTGGAAAGCAGTACGGAGGTACATCAAAATGCTCAAAACAGACTTACCATTTGACCCAGGAATTGCACTCCGAGGAATTTACCCTAAGAATGCAGCAATCAAGTATGAGAAAGATCAGTGCACCCCTATGTTTATCGCAGCACTATTTATCGCAGCCAAGAATTGCAAGCAACCTAAATGTCCATCGATAGATGAATGGATAAAGAAGATGTGGTACATATACACAATGGAATACTACTCAGCCATAAGAAAAGGGCAAATCCAACCATTTGCAGCAACATGGATGGAGCTGGAGGGTATTATGCTCAGTGAAACAAGCCAAGCGGAGAAAGAGAAATACCAAATGATTTCACTTATCTGTGGAATATAAGAACAAAGGAAAAACTGAAGGAACAAAACAGCAGCAGAATCACAGAACTCAAGAATGGACTAACAGGTACCAAACGGAAAGGGACTGGGGAGGATGGGTGGGTAGGGAGGGATAAGGGGGGGAGAAGTAGGGGGGTATTAAGATTAACATGCATGGGGGGGTAGGAGAAAAGGGAGGACTGTACAACACAGAGAAGGCAAGTAGTGATTCTACAACATTTTGCTATGCTGATGGACAGTGACTGTAAAGGGGTTTATAGGGGAGACCTGGTATAGGGGAGAGCCTAGTAAACATAATATTCGTCATGTAAGTGTAGATTAGTGATACCAAAAACAAAGCAAAAAAAAAAAAAAAAAAGGGCAGTTCCTGTGTGGTAACCTCCAACGAGTTCTACACAAGGGTATAAAGGGCATATAAAAGTGTAGGCAAAGGGTCTGTTTGTGTTTATACAGAGGATCAAAGCCTAATTGGGCTACCCCGAAAATGAACTAAGATACGATATGAAAAAGAACTTCCAACATCTGCACTCTGTGGAAGACTCATGCCAGAAGATGATCATCAAAAAACCCCAACAAAGATCCACGCACTGCTACAGCTGTAGATGCACTCATCCCACCAGTTCCTGGACTTGCCATGGGAATGAGGAAGGAGATATCTAAGCTGGCCTGTGCATACAGTAAAACAACAAATTTGACTGGATCTATACTGTTGGAACTCAACCAAGAATTTGGAGAAGTGCAAATTGTAGCGCTCCAAAGTCTTACAACTACAGACTATTTACTGTTAAAAGAACATATGGCATGTGAACAGTCCCCAGGAATGGGTTGTTCTAATTTATCTGAATTCTCTCAGACTGTTCAAGTTCAGTTGGACAATATCCACCATATCATAGATAAGTTTTCACAAATGCCTAAGGTGCCTAACTGGTTTTCTTGGTTTCACTGGAGATGGCTGGTAATTACAGATATGCTTTGGTTATGTAACTGTACTCCTATTATGTTAATGAGTGTGTGCAATTTAAGTAGTAGCTTAAAACCTATATATGCTGAAGTTACTCTACAAGAAGATATTTCAAAGAAATAATCAATCTTCCCATGTTTTCTCCCACCTGCTACTTCTATAGCTTTTCTTCTTCCTTTCTAATTACAACCCTTAAATAGAATTCGTGCCTCATATCAAATTTACCGAGTATCATAATTCTTCCAAGTGGTAAAGATACCTCAAGACAAATGCTGGGCATAGAAGCCACAGGGCATAAATATGCAAAGAAATAAAAAGCTAACCATTTCAAACAATAAGGCTTCCCTCTCACTTACCGACTTCACATTTCCCTGTATGGCCCCGGAAGATGACTGGTTAGCCAGAGACGGGTAAGATTCCTCAAGGGAGGAACAACCTAAGACAGGCACAGTCGCAGGGGGACATCAGGTGAGAAATTTGGGATCAACAGAGGTGAGGCTTAGAGCCTCACCCCCCCTGTTCTGAGAGAAATCTTCTGCATACGTGGATGTTTTATTGCCCTTGTCTAGCTTGGATTAACACATAGTCTACAGGCACACACCGGATCATCTACATTTGCTCTCTTACAACACTAAACTATGTTTTCTACCTTTATCTTGCATCTACCTACCACTTCAGCATTTTATTAAAAATAATAATAATAAAGAGAGAAATGTGGTATCCACATATAAATCAAGTATAAAAACCAAATGAGTATTCATATTTGAACTGACTGTTTAGAGTTCATAATGCATGAGCAAAACCGAAAGTTTCTGTGATGACTGCCCTTGTACTGTTCACTATGTAACTTATTCATTATGTAAGAATTTGTTCTACATGTAAGAACTTGTTTGTTATGCCTCAGAAGATTGGAGACTGACGAGAATTAGGCTTGGGGTGGATTAATGATTGTGCATTGAGCATTGACTCCCCTATACAGAATTTTATTTTTGTTAACAACCATTTGATCAATAAATATGAGAGATGCCCTCACAAGAAAAAAAAAAGGACAGACTTCCAATGGTAAAATAAATAAGTAACCAGGATGTAATGTATAGCATAAGGAATATAGTCAAGATATTGTAACAGCTTGGTAGGGTGATAGCTGGAACCTAGAATTATGTATATAAATGTTCTACCACTGTGTTGTACACTTGAAACTAATGTAATGTAATACTGTGCGTCAACTACCCTTCAATAAAAAATAATTATTTAAAAAAAAAAAAGAAATGAGAAAGGAAAAATCACTACAGACACCATCAAAATACAAAGAATTATTAGAGAATACCATGAAAAATTATATGCTAACAAATTGGATAACCTACAAGAAATGGACAACTTTCTAGAAAAATAAAACCTTCCAAGACTGACCCGGGAAAAAACAGAAAGTCTGAACAGACCAATTACCAGCAATTAAATTGAATCAGTAATCAAATAACTACCTAAGAACAAAACTCCCAGACCAGATGGCTTCACCACTGAATTTTATCAGACATTTAGAAAAGACCTAATACCCATCCTCCTGAAAGTTTTCCAAAAAGTAGAAGAGGAGGGAATACTTCCAAACTTATTCTATGAAGCCAGCATTACTCTAATACCAAAACCAGGCAAAGACACCACAAAAGAACAGAATTGCAAACAAATAACCCTGATTAACATAGATGCAAAAATCCTCAAGAAAATATTAGCAAACTGAATTCCAATACATTAAAAAGATCATACTTCATGATCAACTGGGATTCATTCCACGGATGCAAGGATGGTACAACATTCGAAAATCCATCAACATCATCCACCACATATACAAAAAGAAAAGAAAAAATCACATGATCATCTCCATAGATGCTGAAAAAGGATTTGACAAAATTCAACACCCATTCATGATAAAGACTCTCAACACAATGGGTACAGAGGGCAAGTACCTCAACATAATAAAGGCCATATATGACAAACCCACAGCCAACATCATAGTTAACTTTGAAAAACTGAAAGCTTTTCCTCTAAGATCAGGAACAAGACAAAGATGCCCACACTCCCCATTTTTATTCAGTATAGCACTGGAGGTCCTAGTTATGGCAATCAGACAACACAAAGAAATAAAAGGCATCCAGATTGGTAAGGAAGAAGTTAAACTGTCACTCTTTTCAGATGACATATTGTACATAAAAAACCCAAAAGAATCCACTCCAAAACTACTAGAACTAATATCTGAATGCAGCAAAGTTGCAGAATACAAAATTAATACACAGAAATCTGTTGCATTCCTATACACTAATGATGAACTAGCAGAAAGAGAAATCAGGAAAACAATTCAATTCACAATTGCATCAAAAAGAAGAAAATACCTAGGAATAAACCTAACCAAGGAAGTGAAAGACCTATACCCTGAAAACTACAAGACACTCTAGATAGAAATTAAAGAAGACACTAATAAATGGAAATCCATCCCATGCTCTCAAGTAGGAAGAATTAATATTGTCAAAATGGCCATCCTGCCTAAAGCAATCTACAGATTCAATGCAATCCCTATCAAAATACCAACAGCTTGCTTCACCGAACTAGAGCAAATAGTTCTGAAATTCATATGCAACCACAAAAGACCCCAAATACCCAAAAGAATCCTTAGAAGGAAGAATAAAGTGGGGAGAATTATGCTCCCCAACTTCAATCTCTACTACAAAGCCACAGTAATCAAAACAATTTGGTACTGGCACAAGAACAAACCCATAGACCAATGGAAGAGAATAGAGAGCCCAGATATAAATCCACACATATATGGCCAATTAATATATGATAAAGAAGCCATGGACATACATGGGGAAATGACAGCCTCTTCAACAACTGGTGTTGGCAAAACTGGACAGCTACATGCAAGAGAATGAAAGTGGATTACTGTCTAACTCCATACACAAAAGTAAACTGGAAATGGATCAAAGACCTGAATGTAAGTCATGAAACCATAAAACTTAGAAAAAAACATAGGCAAAACTCTCTTGAATATAAACATGAGCAACTTTTTCATGAACATATCTCCTCAGGCAAGGGAAACAAAAGCAAAAATGAAAACAAGTGGGACTATATCAAACTAAAAAGCTTCTGTACAGCAAAGGACACCATCAATAGAACAAAAAGGCATCCTACAGTATGGGAGAATATATTCATAAATGACATAAGCAATAAGGGGTTGACATCCAAAATATATAAAGAGCTAACATGCCTCAACAAACAAAAAGCAAATAATCCTATTAAAAAATGGGCAGAGGATCTGAACAGACACTTCTCCAAAGAAGAAATTCACATGGCTAACAGGCACATGAAAAGATGCTCCACATTGCTTATCATCAGAGAAATGCAAATTAAAACCATGATGATATCACCTCACACCAGATAGTATGGCCAACATCCAAAAGACAAGCAACAACAAATGCCAGCAAGGATGCGGAGAAAGGGGAACCATCCTACACTTTTGTGGGAATGTAAATTAGTTCAACCATTGTGGAAAGGAGTATGGAGGTTCCTCAAAAAACTCAAAATAGAAATACCATTTAACCCAGGAATTCCACTCCTAGGAATTTACCCTAAGAAAACAGAATCAAAGATTCAAAAAGACATATGCACCTCTATGTTTATCACAGCACTGTTTATAGTAGCCAAGACAAGGAAGCAACCTAAGTGTCCATCAGTAGATGAATGAATAAAGAAGATGTGGTACATATACACAATGGAATATTATTCACCCATAAGAAGAAAACAAATCCTATCATTTGCAACAACATGGATGGAGCTAGAGGGTATTATGCTCAGTGAAATAAGCCAGGCGGAGAAAGACAAGTACCAAATGATTTCACTCATATGTGGAGTATAAGAACAAAGAAAAACTGAAGGAACAAAACAGCAGCAGACTCACAGAACCCAAGAATGGACTAGCAGTTACCAAAGGAAAGGGTTTGGAGAGGGTGGGTAGGAAGGGAGAGAGAAAGGGATTCAGGGGTATTATGATTAGCGCACATAATACAGAGGGGTTGCAGGGGGGAAGTATAGCATAGAGAAGAAAAGTAGTGACTCTATAAGCATCTTATTATGCTGATGGACAGTGACTGTAATGGGGTATGAGGTGGGGAGTTGATAATAGGGGAGAATGTAGTAACCACAATGTTGCCCATGTGAAACCTGAGCATACGATTGTATATCAATGATACCTTATAAAAAAAAAAAAGAAAAAGAGAAACAGAAGGAACAAAATAATAGAAGATTACAGATTCCAAGAAGGGACTAAGCATTACCAAAGGGGAGGGGTGGGGGAGAACAGGTGTGTATGGAGGGAGTAGAGGATTGAGGGGTACTATGATTAGTTCACATGGTGTGTGGGGGGGTTATGGGGAAGACTCTGTGGCATCTTACTACACTGATGGACAGTGACTGCAATGGGGTATGGGGGGGAGACTTGATAATATGGGTGAATATAGCAACCACATTATTTTTCTTGTGAAATCTTCATAAGAGTGTATATCAATGATACCTTAATAAAAGAAAAATAGTAGAAGACTCACAGACACCGAGAAGGGAGTAGTGATTACCAAAGTGGAGGGGTTGGGGATTAAGGGACACTATAATTCACAATCACAATATAGGTAGGTCACGGGGACAGTAGTACAGCATGGAGAATACAATTAATGACTCTATAACATCTTAGTATATTGATAAGACAGTGATCGCAATGGAGGGGATGAGGACTAGATAATATAGGTGAATGTTCAACCACTGTGATATGTATGTTAAACCATCATAAGATTTTATGTCAGTGATACTTTAAAAAAAAAGAACTCCGAAGGAAAAAAAATTATATGAGAACCACAGATATTTGAAAATCACCATTTAACTTAAAAACAATTCAATTATAAATCAAAATTGAAATATAAGCCATTCATATTGTTTTCCAAAGGACCTCATAGGGTTAGTTCAGTGCTTCTTTGTATACCTGAAATTGATAAAGCTTCATGTATGTTAAGAAGGACCTCCTCACTCAGTGTTAATATATAAAATATCACTACAAATTTCTCCTTTTGAACAAAGGGTTGATTTTCTATCAGTAGCATTTGAAAATAAAATTTTCTCATGTAGGAAACACAGGTCATATTTTTCATAAAATCTTAGAAAACTATGCAACAAAATTGACATTTTATTTTTCAGAATTAAAAATGGTTTCTTTCTACTTCAAAAATTTCTTGCATATTTAATATATAATTCAACTGATTTAATACACAAAATAGCATATTCCAACTTACGTGTCAACCCAAATACTCAATTTGAAATAAAAAACCTAACTGAGCAAACTTATCTTACAGTATAAACATAGTTTTGCTACATTTGTCTTATCAATTTACTAAATGGAAAATTTCTTACTGTAGGGGATGATACCTTAAGTACCTTAAAAAGAATTATCCACTTTTTTAATCTATCAAAAGATTCAAAGTAAAATTTGCAAGCAAAACTGTAAAAAATTAACATAGTAAAATAAACAAATACTTAATACCAAACCTTAGAAAGGGAGCAGCAATTTAAAAAGAACAGTATAAAGAGAAGACACAAAAATCCAGAATCAGACAATTCTGTTATCAGACTCAGCTGTACCATTTATTAACTAAATGACTTTGACAGTTATCTGACAGCCCTGAGTCTCAGTTCCCTTCTGTGATAAACACAGACCTAAAAGTAGTTGAAAAATTAAATGACCATTTATAAATGGGCATACAGTAAGCACCCAATGAACCTTAGTTTTTCTTTAACCTAATATAAGACAATTGCTTTCACTTTTAGTCACAATGAAAATTAAATTTCAGTCAGTTGTATTCAAAAGACTAAAAACTAGATTCTAGCAATCGAAAATCTTCTTTAGTGAAATTATATGGTTAGGATATCCAAATACAGGGAAAAATGACTGTTCCCTCACAATAAGAATTACTGAGAAACTTGCAAAGAAAAATTTAGAAAGCAAGAAAACTTCACTGAAATAGCAAGAAACCATTCCATTAAACTAGCAGTAGTTAATATGTACCACTCTCCGCAGTGCACAGCCTTCAACACTCCAACAGCAGCTGTCGTCTGTCGTTCAAAACCTTGTCCAATATGATCTGCATGGGCTCTTGTCCTGTCTTCAAAGAGCATCTCACGGGGCTCACTAGTTCGAGGTAGGTATTGCAGGTTTTTTATTTCATTGGTAGTTCTGTTTTACAAAATTACATATATAGAGAGGGGTGAGGGGCTTAAACTGTTTTCAAACATTTATACTGATGTACAGAGGCTTAATTGCCGTCACATAACTCAAACTAAAGGAAATTTTAAATAACTGCTCCCAAATAATGTTCTATTTTTAAAATGAACAAGTACAAACAAAAACATATATATATATAATTCCCTGCCTTTTCTAACACATCTTTCATAAAAGTGGCAGTTGTAAGGAATATATAACTGGATAAGTAACTAAATTACATTTGGTGTGGTTTACAGGTTTCCCTGTAACCAGAATCTTCACCTGAGCTTCAAGTCTAACATATGGAACCATGTCCCCACTCAGGCCACATGACTAACACAAGGCACATATCTGGATCAAACAGATAACTTTTAAAAATGCACTAATTTAATATTTATAGAACACCTACTATATGCCAAGTGCTATCTAGGCACTGGAGCTAATGAATAAGACAGTAGTGAGTAAGACAAATTCCCTGCTCTCATGGGAGTTTATGTTCTAGCAGAAGAAAGTCTAAAAAATAAACAGCAAGAAAACACCAGGCCATAAGTGCTTCCACAAAACATACAATTTATTGGAAGTCAAAAAAGGAAAACCGTAGCTCCTTCTTGGAGAAG
Organism: Manis pentadactyla; assembly: GCF_030020395.1. Classification (NCBI taxonomy): domain Eukaryota; kingdom Metazoa; phylum Chordata; class Mammalia; order Pholidota; family Manidae; genus Manis; species Manis pentadactyla. Next base: position 61,324,284 of record NC_080025.1, on the reverse strand, counting down.
AGCCATCTCCCATGGGCCTCTCCTCCACTGTTAACCTTCTAGAATCCATAAGTATAGAGAAGCTGCTGACTACTTAGCCTCACTCATTGCAGAAACCTCTCCAATTTTGCTGGAGAAGGGGAAAAGGGCACAAAAAATCTGTCTTGGACTCATCATCTTATTTATATTCCTTTATAGTTTTTCTGTTGTTTCCAGAGAGAAATCCAGATTACCCCCATAATTTTTGTCCTAGGGTCACTCTTTCTCATTAGTTCTCTAATTTCCCACCCTCAGTCCCTCTGCTTTCTTCTCTTTGTGCACTCCTGCATTATAGTCTTATTACACATTTAAACATGCATAGACATCATGCTTTAATGTACACTTTTTTGGTCTTTGTCATTAACGTTCTGTAAATGTTAGAAAGCTAGATGATATTTCTTACTATGGAAAGCTAGCAGGCTTTCACACACAAGTTTGGTCTCTGTAACACCACATTCTAATGAATTAAGACTTTATATAAAGCATTTAGCACAGGGCTTGGTGCATTCTTTTAAGTTGGTCAGACTATAACATGATGTGAAACCATCGCTTGTATCATGGATTGTAATCCCTGAGGTACAGGCAAATTCCTCAAGCGACTGGTCAACTCCTGAAAATTACATGTAAACTTATGTGTATATCTGCATCATTCAGGGGAGAGGCTTTCAGATTCTCAAAATGATTTATGAATTCAAGTTTAAGAACCACTGAGAAACCAATGAATTTTACCATTTACTACCAACTTATAAATTAACTTAAAAATTTTTATTCAATAAATATTAAGCACCATGCACTGTTTAGGTGCTACAGACACATTAGTAACAAGCACAACATTGTCCCTGCCCTCTTACAACCTACAATTTACTCGATGACCATTTTCCCATTTTTATTTTTTTAATTATAACCAGTGAAACCATCTTTAGGTATCTAAAAAAAGGATATGCCCCCTAGTATCATCATCCACTCCATCCCCACCAATGTGAACCTAGTATATGTTTTTCCACACTTTTCTCGGTGCCCACATATATATATACATACACATCTTTTATTTCTTTTCATAAAAATAGAATCATACTGGACATGTTACTCTACATTCTGCTCTTGTTAAATCATGGATATCCTACCAGATAAAGATTATATAAATAATTCATTTATTTTAACTATTTCACCATACTATTTTAATAGGAATGTATCAAAATGTATTCAACTATTCCCCTGTTAACGGGCATTTACTCAGACCATTTTAAACGTTTTTTTCAGTATAAATAATGCTGCAATTAAATTCTTATACATTTACCTTTAGTACTTTATTTCTTGGGACAGATTCCCAAAAGTAGGGGTGTTGAATCAAAAACTATATATTATGTTAAAACTTTGTGGACTATTGCTAGATTACTTCAACAAAATGATTATAGCAGTTCACCCTTCTACCAACAATATATAAATAAGCCTGTTTCCTCAAATGCCTACCAGCCTGTAATATTACTACTCCATTAATTTTTGCCAATGCAATGGGTAAAAACAATACTTTTAAATTCTTTTAATATGCACTTGATTGCCTGAGGACTATTTTTTTTTTGTCGGATTGTTTCATATTTTTCTTGTCAATTTGGGAACGCTCTTTGTGTATTAACTTACATCTTTTCTTTCACAAACAGTATTGCTGTTATTTTTTTTATCATGTTTAGGCAGGGCTCTCCTAGACTGAGAAGTTTTTCTAATTTTTTTATGAATTATGTTTAAATTTCTAACTTCTTGTATGAAAAAGGAGTTATGGCTTTGTTTTCTTAGAGATGAATTACCAATTATGTGAGCATTATTCATTAAATAAATCTCCCTTTTCTCACCTATCTCATATATTAAGTTCTCAATATACTTATCTATCTGTGTACTCTATACTTTTCCAATGACCATTTTGAGCTTTATAATAATTTTCAGTATCTATTAAAACAAAGTACCCTCACTTCTCTTCTCTTCCACAGCTTTTCTTGGCTCTTTGCTGACTTTATTTATTCTTCCTTATGAGCTTTACAATCATTTTATCCAGTGCTGGAAGTGTGAGTTAAATTGGAATGCTAAAAATTTCAAAGGACTATCATGTTACCCAATCCAGACATAACAAGGTTTTCCATTTGTTTAGATCTAATTTTACATCCTCTATAAGATGTTTTAGTTTCCTCAAGACTGGTTCTGAATATCTCTTATTAAACTTATTCCAAAATAGCTTATCATGTGTTATGAATGACATTTTTTCCATTCCTAATTTATTGTCACTTACCTACATTTATGTCTTACTCATATTTGATATTTATTTGAAAAAATTATTTCAGTACATGTGGCATTTTTGAATTCATTCCAGTTATGCTCAAAACTTTCCCCTCCTTCTTCCTCCAGCTTTCAACTAACACACACTCTAACAAACACCCAACCACAGCAATAAAAATTTGTATCCAACATACCTTTTCCTTTTGAAAGGTGACTTTGGCATATCAGCCACAGGGATCATTTGTTCTCCTGGGCGTACCCACATGATGGGACCATCATCACTATCTTTTCGACTTTCTAATTTTAGACTAGATAGTGTCCCCCATGGCAGTGTACACTAGAGGCAAATAATCACACAGAAATGAATTATTTTCAAAACCTATCTTCAAATATAAACTCACAAATATTTCCCTCTTGACAAACTTTCAAATGTACCTTTATACTTACACGTCTAAAATATACACCGATATGGAATATATTCATACATTCTCCTTCAAAAAATTATATTTCAAACACATCAAGAGAATAATTTTTCTCAGATGGTTCCCTCCTCCAACCCTATTAAAGATACTATATAAATCATTTGTTATTTTTCCATATACCAAATACATGGGTCATTTTATGTTAAGAGTTGGCAAAATAAACAAGTGTTCCTCATGAGGACCTATAAAAATAAACAACTGAGTTTAAAAAAATACATCAAAAAAAAAAAGGATACCCCTTTTGATTAGTTATGATCAAAAGCTCAGAATAACAAAAAGAAAAACTACACCAAATCAAAACTTATTTCTGTTTAGTAGTTTCTTAAAGAGATTGCTGGTCTGAAAGCAGAGATTAAAATCTTTGAATAGAAAAGAGAGAAGAAGAGAAATGACTAAGGGCCATTGTCAATGGAATGGTGAGAATGATATTAAAAAAAAACATTCATCTCATACCCCCTTCTCAAAAAGGAATTGTCAAATTTCTTCAGAAAGAATGCATTTAGCTCATTTGCTTTTAAAATGAAAATCTAAAACATAAATATTTAAATATTGGTCTTTTAAAAATACCACCCAAAATAAATGCAACTAAATTATTCCATGATGTCACTAGTTGGAAGAAATGAAAGGAACAAAATGTTTAAAAGGAAATGAAAGGGATGGAATGGGGTGCAAAAGAAAAAGATATAGATCAGAAAACCAAGCAAGTGAAAAAAGGAGAGATGTTCAACAGATCATGTGGTGCATATTAGAAATAAACTGATCTTGTCATATTCTGACCTTTGAAATACTGATTATAATTAACCTAACTACATTTCGCTCTCAATGAGATAACCTCAGGAGCCCACAAGAAGAAATAACTTTCTAGAATGCAAAGACTGTTTAAAAGAAACAGGAACCCAGCTAGAAATCATCTAAAGAAATTTAAAGGGACCTTAAAGCTACATAGTCTAAATGCCTTATATTATGGATGAGGGAACTGAAGCTCAGAAAGTTCAAAGGGCTTGCCCCACACAGTGAAGTAAAGTCAGGTTGAAATAGATACGTATAATTTCCCAGGCCTGTTTTCCACAAGGCCCAACTGCTATTCCCTTGTCCTAAACACTTCAATTAAGTGGGCACCCTTCCTCTACTTCTTAAATCTGCTGGTAGTCAGTTTATAAAAAGCTAACAAACACATGGAACCTAATTTCCTAAAGTGGCAGCAACAGGCAAATGTTATTTTCTGGTTCACCACTTAGCTTTGCCTTTATAATTAGTACACGAGAAGTCATGCACACACGCTACACAAGAATTACTGTTAGTTTCCCAGCTCTTCCTTTTCTTCCAATTCAAATGAAATCAAAATTTTTATAATTCTGAAACAGCCATGATTTCTACCACCTGTAGCATGAAAGTAACACCAACAGTTTAGCTTATTTGATAATTGTTTTCTCTTACTTTTAAAAATGGTGACTCTTCCAACATGTCAAGGAACTCAGGGAAGTAATCTCCCACTTCTTCATCAACTGCTCCCACCAAGCTGATTTGTCGCATTGGGCCAGCTCTGTAAGTACCGTGAGAATACGTTCTTTTTACCTGAAGGATATGATATGGTTTAATTAAAAAGTTAGGCATAAGATAATGCTTGCTATTGGTGCATAACACTAAAGTGTACTGTCTGAGACTATCAGAACATAATGTGAAGCAGCAAGCTTAACAAAACAAAAATGCCTTTACAAATACAGTTCAAGAATAAGGCATTAAAAAAAAACCCTGTATTAAATCCAGCTATTTACCTTCTCTATCTACTATTCTAATATACCTGCTTATGAAAACACAGTTTAGATAAACAGCATAATTCTAGACAATTAAATATACCTTCTTTACATAAGAGTTCATTACTTGATCTATAATGCCACAGAAATTATATTCAAAAGTTAGTATGCTCACATTTTCCTAAATGGTTTTCATATATTTTATCAGAATTTTCAAAGTAGACCCTCTAAAGCGTAACATTTAACCATAGTTCATATGTCTAAAAGGCCATCAGGAATGACCTTCCCTTAGGGATCTTACAAAATTAATTAAGATCCAGTTTTACATTTCTATGATGAAAAACTAAGATTGAGAACCAGGAGTCCTAGGTCCTAAATCTAACCTTGTTATCTATCAGTTCTGTGACCTTCAGAAGTCACTTAAATTCCTTGGTTTTAGTTTCCTTAACTGGAATGATTAATCTCAGATTGCCAAAGATTTAATAATTACATAAAGCCACCTGAGAATCCTAGCAAATGGGTATCATTCAAACATCAATCAAAATAAAACAGTTTATAGCTCATGTATCATTTGTATGTAAATTTTTACAAGTATATTTAAATCCTGAATTTTTACCAGTACATTTAAATCCTGCAAAGAAACCTATGTCTTTTCATATACTAACACTAGTAAACAAGAGTCCTTTTTAAATAAAACAACTTCTTTCAATAAACAAACTAAGCAAAATCCCAATTATCTTTTTCTCTGGATTAGCCTTTGTGGACACTAAATTTAGAGAGATCAAATTATCCCAGCTTGCCTGGGTCTATCCAGTTTTAAAACTGAAAAGTCCCATATCCCTGGCAAACCCAGAGGGTTAATGCCTTTATCACGTCATCAACACAGACTCTTAAAGATATTCCACACCACTAGCTGAATCCCCACAATTGAAGCTGGTACAGATAGTATCATGTATCAAAGTATCTAAGCCTGACCCACGTCAGGGGATTCAGCTAGTGATGTGGAATATCCTTTAGAGTCTGTGTTGATGATGTGATAAAAGCGTTAACCCTCTGGGTTTGCCAGGGATATGGGACTTCTCAGTTTTAAAACTGGGATATTTGCAAAGAATTGACAGTAAAAATTCTGTCATCATAAAATAATTTGACTAAGACATTAAGAGAATTTTATTTCCTTTTTTATCATAGTCAGCAAAGCAGCATAACAATGATACATTAATTCTTTGATAAGCTTATTTACCAGAATTCCAAGCTTAAGTTTTCATCAACTATCACAAGTGCACTTCTTAGAATCATAGAATATTCTTACAGTTCCCAAGCTACAAAAATATCTGGAGTTCTGCATCCACATTTTGTATTCACGGTCTCATCTTTTTCCTGTCTCCCCAAAATTCTTAGCATCTCCTACACTGCGAGAGCTAAAAGTTAAAATATGACTCTACAACAGTCTCTAGGTTCTAGATGCTCAGATGTACTAACAGCACAATAGGAAAATCTGTCCTTAGTATGCATTTCTGCAATGCAGTCTAACAAAGCTAAGGGCATCAATTTGAAATTTAGCAAATTTACCAGAACTGATGTAACATATTAATTCCATTAGGTGATTCTCAGTGTGTGGACTGTTTTCAGTCCACAAATGACCATATGAGTTTTGGCAGACCTCATGGCTATTTAGTGAAATCAAACAATCTACACTGTAAAGCACGGATTTTCCAAGCACTTTGAAATATTATCATTAGACTTTTAAAAGTCATGGTAGAGAAGAGGTAATATTTCCACTTCAAACTAATAAGTAAATTTTTTGTGCCTCAAATTTTAGTATTTTGTTTTCCTCAGGTAACTAATCTAAATTGTTAAGTAGTTCTAACAAAGCCAGAATCAAGCAAGTTCTTGCCACCCAGCGGGTTCTTTATACTACATCCTAATATCTACAATGATAAAATAATTTGGGGAGGGCTGAATTTTCAGGAAGCAGATTGTTCTGAAATGCTAGTAAGTACAACTCAATTATGAGATCTCCCAAAGAAATGGGTACTTTGAACATACTTTTAAAGTAAAAGTCAAATGATGGATGGTCCACTGGACTTTCTTCCAAGAGCATATGTACAAGAACACATGCATACACACCAGTAAAGAAAGAATGCTTTTTAATGTGAATATCAGGAGAGATTTAGGAGTCTGAGACAATCTTCTCTATGAGGAAATGTAAGCCTGAGATTAAAACAATTTATCCAGTAGATAAAAACTGGTCATACTATACAATAAATAATTTATTTCTCAAATAATTGAAATAGTTTTTTGAATTCTACCTAGTGGTTGCCATGCAACTCAGACAACTACTTACATTCCACAAAACAACACGACAAAAACTTTATAACATTATTAAACTATAGAGAAGAAGGAATATAGTTAATAATCAGAAAATTTGAACTGATTGTTAAACAAATTAACATTTAGCCCTTTTAGAGTAAAATTTATCTGTTTAAATGTTAAAAATATGTATCATTTAGTTACAAAAAATGGGTGAAGATTCTTGGTTGATAATATTAAAGACAAATGGTATGTTTTATGTTAAATTAAGTACTTCATTAACTTTGATTTAACCACATGTTGTTATCTTAGGTGACAATGATCATTTGATTGAAGAGAACATTACTGACCTAGCCATCTCATTTCATTCAAATTACACTGTTATATTAATTTCCAAGTTTGCAAATGTCCTGCATTTTAAAATAAAATTAAATGAACACATGTTTAAATTAGTACAGACCAATATATTAAAAACATTAACATAATAGATAAAATAGATTACAGCCAACTTGATGTTTTCTGCCTCTCCTATGTCTATTTTGGGGCTACTCAAGAAAAGGCTATATCTTTGAATACTTTTTAAGAGTATGATCCTATTAAGTTTCATAAATATTTCAAAGGATATTTGGGAGAAACTGAATTTTTAAGTTGCATATAGATTCTACTTCAATTCTCTAAAAAGCATCTGTCCAACAATTACAAAAAGGGCAGAAGGGTGAGAGAAGGAAACAGAGGTTAAGGGTTGAAAATAATTTATAAAGAGTCAAAATAAATGCCGCAAAGATCATGACTCATAAAAAGGTACTCTTCTTGGATATATATTTCTACATTAAGTATAATTCTAACTATTATCTAAAATCATAAAGGATATAAACCACGACTTTAGAAGTAGGAGGAGGGATAAGAAGCCAGCAAAACTGCAGTTCCCCTAGGATTTCAGTATTTTAAAATCATGACGACAAACCTAGACTGGAAATAAAGAGTTTCCAGATGCTCAGTAAAACGGATATCTTCCTTAAAATCTTGGTACTTAAAACTCTAGACTTTCATTACCTAGAAAAACTACTTATCTGGAAAATGTCACATTCTGATGACACTGGACATGAGATTACTGTGTTTGCCTCTATTCACTTCAGTAAACATTAATCAAACCACCAGTTTTCTGACATACTAAAAAAAATTAAAAGTATCAAAACATGTCACTGCTTTAAAAATGCATACTGTATGTTTCCTAAAAGAGAAACAGTTACAAATTGCTTCCCAATTTAAGTATAATTCTCTCAAAAAGACAAAACAATATAACATAGGAATGCTTATTTACATATTTGCAAAAACTTTTATTTAAATAGTAAATTTATACTTAGTGTTTTTTAGAACAGATATTTTAAATCTAAATCTCCTCCCCTACAGATGCCCTTCTCCCTAAAAAAGCTACCACATGACTGCATTTTCACTTTTTCTCTTACATATTTTCTATAAATCTTATAAAGAGAAAGAAAAAGGCAGGAAATAGGACGCTAATTGTATCCACTGCCAGTGACAACAACAAAATCTTGGAAGTTTCGATTAACGGGAAATGAATTGTTTAGTTAAACTGTTTAAATGCCTGTTAATTATTATTCATGTAAAAGTAGTCTTAAAAAAAAAACCTTATAATTTTTAAGCTGGCTTGCATAAAGAGAAAAAAGCAGCCATCCTGATAGGAAATAGATTGCTGAAAATAAATCTCTAAGACCTAATACTACTTTCTCTTATTTTTCAAAATTGTCACAAGCAAATACAGTAATAAGTAATTCACAGATCCATGAAGAATAACTCACTTGAAACAACTTGCTCTTTCCCAAAATATGTTCCATGATATGTCAGTCGCTGAAGAGAGGAAACTATAGTCCAGTGAGATTGGAAAACAATTCCTGTTTCGGAGGTTCACCACACATACTTGCCACTAAAGTTTTTGAGAAGTCTCAGTAAACAAATATAACTTAATTTGGCCCAGGATTTCAGAAACTATTTTGACTTCAAAACCAGTTTTTTTAATAGTTGCTTATGTATATTTGTCAACATCTCAAGATATTAAAATTTCCACAGAATACTTTAATGGAGATCCATTACAAATACAGAAGATGTTGTATTTGTTTCTAGCTAGCATCAGCATCAATCTCAAAAAATACAAAAATAGGACAGTTATTAGAACCAAAAATGGAGCAGGTGAGGACAGAAGAGGCTGTTGGTTCAATTCTGTGGAACTTTTTGTGGGGAGCGAGGAAAAAAGAGAAGTATCTCTTACTTTAAAAAATAAGGCCAATTACAAGAACAGACCCACAGACCAGTGGAACAGAATAGAGACTCCAGACATTAACCCAAACATATATGGCCAATTAATATATGATAAAGGAGCTATGGACATACAGTGGGGAAATGACAGCCTCTTCAATAGCTGGTGTTGGCAAAACCGGACAGCTACATGTAAAAGAATGAAACTGGATCATTGTCTAACCCCATACACAAAAGTAAATTCGAAATGGATCAAAGACCTGAATATAAGTCATGAAACCATAAAACTCTTAGAAAAAAACATGGGCAAAAATCTCTTGGACATAAATAAACATGAGCAACTTCTTCATGAACATATCTCCCCGGGCAAGGGAAACAAAAGCAAAAATGAACAAGTGGGACTATATCAAGCTGAAAAACAGCAAAGGACACCATCAATAGAACAAAAAGGCATCCTACAGTATGGGAGAATATATTCATAAATGACAGATCCGATAAAGGGTTGAAACCCAAATATAAAGAGCTCATGCACCTCAAAAAACAAAAAGCAAACAATCCAATTAAAAAGTGGGCAGAGGAGCAAAACAGACAGTTCTCCAAAGAAGAAATTCAGATGGCCAACAGACACATGAAAAGATGCTCCACATCGCTAGTCATCAGAGAAATGCAAATTAAAACCACAATGAGATATCACCTCACACCAGTTAGGATCGCCACCATCCAAAAGACAAACAACAACAAATGTTGGTGAGGTTGTGGAGAAAGGGGAACCCTCCTACACTGCTGGTGGGAATGTGAATTGGTTCAACCATTGTGGAAAGCAGTATGGAGGTTCCTCAAAAAAGCTCAAAATAGAAATACCATTTGACCCAGGAATTCCACTTCTAGGAATTTACCCTAAGAATGCAGCTGCCCTGTTTGAAAAAGACAGATGCACTCCTATGTTTATCACAACACTATTTACAATAGCCAAGAAATGGAAGCAACCTAAGTGTTCATCAGTAGATGAATGGATAAAGAAGATGTGGTACATATACACAATGGAATATTATTCACCCATAAGAAGAAAACAAATCCTACCATTTGCAACAACATGGATGGAGCAACAGGGTATTATGATCAGTGAAATAAGCCAGGCAGAGAAAGACAAGTATCAAATGATTTCACGCATATGTGGAGTATAAGAACAAAGAAAAAACTGAAGGAACAAAACAGCAGCAGAATCACAGAACCCAAGAATGGACTAACAGTTACCAAAGGGAAAGGGACTGGGGAGGATGGGTGGGAAGGGAGGGATAATGAAGTGGTGGGGGAAGAAAGGGGGAATTAAGATTAGCATGTATAATGTGGGGGGAGGCACAGGGAGGGCTGTGCAACACCGAGAAGACAAGTAGTGATTCTACAGCATCTTACTGTGCTGATGGACAGTGACTGTAATGGGGTATGTGGGGGGGGGGACTTGGTGAAGGGGGGTTGTCTAGTAAACATAATGTTTCTCATGTAATTGTAGATTAGATACTAAAATAATAAACAAACAAACAAACAAGGCCAATTCATCACATTCTTACTGAGGCAATCGAAACATTTACATAAATGAGTGTGCCACAAGAGGGAGCCATTCCCCATCACTTCTGGCATATCCTTTTAAATCAAAATACAATAGGTAATGGCATTTTAACGTTTTATTTCAAAAATAATAGCCATACAACTTCAACTAAAATAAAAAGTGTTATTTTATTATTCATTTGTAAATTAGTACAATAAAGGAAAAAGTCTACTTTCTCTATTTCAGCATATGGCCATACTATTTTGTATAAATCAGTTCATAAGCAAGCATAAAGGATGTGACAGGTACAATGGTGAAAATGAAAATTTAGTACAAAGTCAGGCAGTGGTTCAAAGATGGCATATCAAACCATCTTTATTGGCCTACCACACTGAATGGCCCAGTACAAATTAAACATATGGTAGTTTCCTCCCCTCATTCTGCAGAGAGGCAAGGCTAAACAGATCACATCAGACTTAAGGATTATTTCACTATTAAAATATTATCCATTTAATCATGAGTTAACACCTGGGAATAAGTTATGTGATAAAAACTACTTAGAACCAGGATAAAATAAAAATCAAGATTTAGAGTTTGGGAGAGGCAGAAGGGTGATAAGATGATAATTGCTCCAGTTTTTGTATTCTCACAGCTCTTACTACAGTGGACAGAGTGCATGCTGATTAAATACTGAGAGACAAGACAGAAATCTTATTTATTCCTTAACAGACAGAACTCCTGCCTTACTTGCCTTTTTGTTTCCCTACCATCAAAGGCACAGAAGAACAATAAATGTCCAAATGAGTATTTGAACAAAAGAGAGATGGTAGAAAAACTAGAACAGATGTGGAAGACTGTAAATGACCAAAATTCTTCCCAAGCTGGTATGCTCACTTCTGATGTGCCCATGCCACTCCTCTCATGAAGAAGTGAATCTGGGTTTGTCCATGTGATTTTCTTTTGCCAATGGGACATAAGCAAACACGACAGAGATGCTTGTGCACTGGGAATTGCCCTCTTTCTGCTCTATGAAACCCTGCAACTACCACCATGTGTATGAGCACAGGCTAACCTGCTAGACGAAAGAAACGTGAGCAGCACCTTCACTGACACTGTACCACCTGTCAGACATGGAAGCAAGGCCTGTAAGACCAATTGATCTACCAACCACCAGACATGTGAATGAGGCCAACCATCCTCAGCCAACCTGACCCAAAAGAGCTGTCCAGAAAGCCCAAAATATCATGAGAGATCACTTTAAACCACTAAGTTCTGAGGGTTTTTGTTTAAAACTACAGCAAAGAACTGACAGATAGGTTACAAACTTTTGACAAAAATCCATATATATGTTTCTATTCTCAAATAGGTTTTTAATATACAGTTTGATTGATATACGACTACCCTTGGAGCCACATGAGAGAAATACTTGACTTTATATATATATATATTTTTTTTATATATTTATATACATAAATTATGCACATATAAAGACATTAAAAATTCCACTATCTTCAAATTTTTAAGGTAACCTACAAGGATGTAGATGAAGACAGAAAACAGAATTATGCAAGTGAAAAGAATTCCAAAATCAAAGACCAGTATGTCACTCTTGTTTGTGTGTGTGTGTGTGCAGGTGCACATATACACACAAACACACACAAAAAAAATCTCAACATGTTTCAAGGACAAAAGCTGAAAAGATGCCAGAATGACTTTCTGTAATATACAGAGATATACACTATCACCATAAAGACCATAGAAATGGCAACATAATGTCCTATTTTAGTTTCTACAGAATTTAGGGCAAATTATTTTGGTCTAATTAAAAAAAAAGACAAGAAAATTAGTCTTAAGAGGATGCAGACCCATTATAGACTTGGTTTGAGTTCCAAAAGCCACTCACAATCAGGGCCATCAGGTTACACAATCTGGGGCATGCCAAATGGCTCAGTGCCAATTTATACCATTATATACAGCAGGCAGGCATGTGAGTGGTATTGACTCTTTTTGAGTGTGACGTAAACTTGAACATATGAGAATCTGTCTTAAAATTCAAACTAATGGGCTTTTATTTACACTATTCCAAGCTTCACTATGTACACAGGTTACAATATCAGAATAGAAGAAAATACAAAATACATATCTTTAGTAATATGAACACCCCTTTATCCATGAAAAAATAGTACTAATTAATTACATAGTCATTATCATTATCATGAATTTCTTTAAAGCTGCTAAATGTATTTTCTCAAATTAAATGAAAATAATAAAGGTCATATTTCCATCCTTCTATCAATTATATTATCTCTTCTCACTTGTTTCTGGATTTTGTAGATACTACTTTTTGGACCAGTTTTGACTGTACAAAAGTTTTTCAAAAAGTAATGGGCAGGAAAGGGTTAAAAGACAGTTACCAGATGACAAAATTTTAAGATTTAAAACCTTCCTCTACATACTTTCCTCTGCTCTGTAAAAAGCATTATCTCACAACTGGAGCAGGTTCTATTGAACCTAACCTACTGAACTTATTAATGAAAAGTCATAATGCCCAAATCATCAAGCTTTATTCCTCAAGAATCACAGGAACACAAATTGTTACTGTTATTGTTATTGTTATGGTTGATACTGAGTGAAACTACATTCTAATACTGATACCTCCCTTCCTTCCCCTAGAACACTAACATGCATTAGCTCAATTAATAGTATCATCTCAACCAATTACTTTGGTGAAAACAAATTCACATCACCAGATGTAGGTTAATTCATTTGATGCCACAAAATATATAGCTTAGCTATGTGACTCCACCAACAAGCACACATGATAATGTGAAAGGGAAGAGTGATGCTAGAAATGAGGCATAATACACAGTTTCAGCTTTTCACATTGAGTATTAATGTCATACTCTTAAGAAGTGGTCAGAGCTTCCAAGTTCTCAAAAAGAGTAACAAAATGAAATCTTCAAGTGTCTAGGAATAAGTCTGACATAAGATGTGCAAGATCTGTAGGCTAAAAACAAAAAATATTGAGAGAAAATAAAAGACCAATAGAGAGAAATACTATGATCACAGACTAGCAGATTCAATATTGTAAAGACATCATTTCTACCTAAACTTATCTACAGACTCCATTCAATCTCAGTCAATATTCCAGCAGATATTTCTGTGGAATCTGACAAACTAACTGTAAATTTTATATGGAAACAGAAAGAGTCAAGGCAATCTTGAAGAATAGCAAAATTCTTATTCCACTAGATATAAAGATTTATTATAAAGCTATAGCAATTAAGACAAATAGAGTAATGGAATCAGAGCCCAGAAACACACACACATATATGATCAACTGATTTATGGCTAAAGTGACATTGCAATATAATGTGGTACTGGTGTCTTTTTGATAAATTATTGTGACTACTAAATAGAGGCATACCTCATTTTATTGCATTTCACATTGCTGCACTTCACAGATGTTTCTTTTCTACAAACTGAAGGTTTATGGCAACACTGCATTAACCAATTCTATCAGCACCATTTTCCAACAGCATTTGCTTACTTCATATCTCCATGTCATATTTTGGTAATTCTCCCAATATTTCACTTTTTCATTATTTTTATATATTTGTTATGGTGATCTGGATCAGTGATTTTTGATGTTACTATTGCACTGTTTTGGGTGCCACAAAACACACCCATATAAGACAGCAAACTTAATTGATAAATGTGTGTTCTGATAGCTCCACTGACCAGCTAGCTGTTCTCTATCTCTTTCCCTCTCCTTGGGCCTCCCTGTACGGAGACACAATACTGAAATCAGGCCACTTAATAACCCTACAGTGGCCTCTAAGTGTTTAAGTGAAAGGAAGAGTTACATATCTCTCACTTCAAATCAAAAGCTAGAAATGATTAATCTTAGTAAGGAAGGCATGTTGCAAGCCCAGACAGGCCAAAACCTAGGCTTCTTTTGCCAAACAGCCATGTTGTGAATGCAAAGGAAAAGATCTTGAAGGAAATTAAAAGTGCTACTCCAGTGAGCATACATATGACAAAAAAGCAAAGCAGTCTTATTTCTCATATGCAGAGTTTTAGTGCTTCGGATAGAAGATCAAAGCAGCCACAATATTCCCTTAAGCCAAAGCCTATTCTATAGCAAAGTCCTAACTTGACTCTACAAAGGCTGAGAGTGGTGAGGGAGCTGAAGAAGAAAAGCTGGAAGCTAAATGAGGTTGTTTCATGAAGTTTGAGGAAAGGAGCCATCTCTAGAACATAAAACTTCAAGGTGAAGCAGCAAATGCTGATGTAAAAGCTGTAAATTATCCATGAGATATAGCTAGCATAATTAATGAAGGGGCTACACTAAACAACAAATTTTCAATGTAGACTAAACAACCTTATATGAGAAGAAGATGCCACCGAGGACTTTCATAGCTAGAGAGGAGAAGTCAATGCCTGGCTTCAAAGCTTCAAAGGACAGGCTGACTCTTACTAGAGGTAATGCAGCTGGTGAATTTAATTGGAAATAAATGCTCACTGATCATTCCAAAAACCTTAGGATTCTTAAGAATTATGCTAAAACTACTTTGACTATGCTCTATAAATGGAACAACAAAACCTGAAATGACAGCACATCTGTTCACATTATTTGGTGAATATTTTAAACCCACTGTTGAGACCTACTAAGAAAAAAAGATTACTTTCAAAATATGACTGCTCATTGACAATGCACCTGGTCACTCAAGAGCTCAATGGAGATGTACAATGAAATGGATGTTGTTTTCATACCTCCTAACACAACATGCATTCTGTAGCCCATGTATCAAGGAGTCACTCTAAATTCAAGTCTTATTATTTAAGAAATGTACTTCATAAGGCTGAAGCTGCCATAGGCATAGTGATTTCTCTGATGGATGTGGACAAAGTAAATTGAAAACCTTCTGGAAAGGATTCATATTCTATATGCCATTAAGAACATTAAGGATTCATAGGAGAAAGTCAAAAAATTAACAGTAGAGGGAGGAGCCAAGATGGCGGTGTTGAGTAGGGCAGCGGAAATCTCCTCCCAAAACCATATATCTTTTTGAAAATACAACAAACACAACCATTACTAAAAGAGAAGGCAGAAGATACAGTACAACAGTCAGGCTACATCTATATCTGTGAGAACTCAGCACCTCACAAAGGGGGTAATATACAAGCCACGGCCTGGCAGGACACAAGCGCGCCCCCAACCCCAGCTCCCCAGCAGGAAGAAAGGAGTCAGAGCGGGGAGGGAGTGGAAGCGCAGGGCTTTTAAATACTCAGCCCTAGTCATCCGCACCAGGAGCAAAGACACACAGAGCATGGTGTGCTGGATATTAGGGAAACGGAACAGTAAAACGAGCGAGCGGGTCCCCACAGCCAGTGCCCCTGGGACAAAAGAAAACCGAGTGCTTTTGGAAAGTCTTAAAGGGACAGGGGCCTCACAGCTGGACGGAATCATCACAACACATTCGGCCCAGCAGGCTGGGAATGCTGAGGAACTTCGGGCCCCGTAACCCCCTGGGCTTCAGCACAGCTCTGAAGCCCCTCATGGCGATAAACAGCCTCCCGTCCATTCCCATTCCCATGTGGCCCCGCCAAAGTAGGGGAACAGTCTGAGAGCAGCCGCGCCCACAGCAGTTGTCCAGAGCCTCTTCCACACCTGCCCGAGCCAGACTCAGAGGTCCCACCGGCGCACGGCAGCCAAGCACAGACAGAGGAAGCCGGGGCAGGGTGCGAAGGGTCGCCATTCTCACAGGAGAACAACCCGGGCAGGTCTCCCTCTCCCCGTGGGACTCTGGGCTGCCCCGACAGATGCCCCGCCTGCGGCGGCTCAGGAAATAAAACCAGAAGCTGCTCCCCATGTGCAGGCAACCAGCACAGGCAGCAGAGAAGGGCAAGGTGCAGGAAGGGACGCTGTTCTCCCAGCTGACAAACGCACCAACTGCCTACTACTACCTCTATCACCATGAAAAGGCAGAAGAATTTCATCCAGTCCAGAATTACCCAGACAACCTCCGAGAGGGAGCCTGGGGAGATAGGTTTAAGAAATCTTCCTGAAAAAGAATTCAAAATAAAGGTCATAACCGTGCTGACGGACCTGCAGAGAATTATGCAAGAGCTAAAGGATCAAGTTAGGAGGGAGAATACAGAAATAAAACAATCTCTGGAAGGACTTAACAGCAGACTGGATGAGATGCAAGAGGCTGTTAATGGAATACAGATCAGAGAACAGGAACAAAGAGAAGCTGAGGCAGAGAGAGATAAAAGGAACTCCAGAAATGAAAGAATATTAAGAGAACTGTGCCAAACAGAATATTAAGAGACCAATCCAAACGGAACAATATTCAAATGATAGGGGTACCAGAAGAAGAATAAGAGAGAAAAAGGGATAGAAAGTGTCTTTGAAGAAATAATTGCTGGAAACTTTCCCAAACTGGGGGAGGAAATAGTCTCTCAGACGATGGAAGCCCACAGATCTACCAACAGAAGGGACCCAAGGAGGACAACACCAAGACACATAATTAAAATGGCAAAGATCAAGGACAAAGAAAGAGTATTAAAGGCAGCCAGAGAGAGAAAAAGGGTTACCTACAAAGGAAAACCCATCAGGCTATCATCAGACTTCTCAACAGAAACCTTACAGGCCAGAAGAGAAAGACATGATATATTTAATGCAATGAACCAGAAGGGCCTTGAAGCAAGAATACTGTATCCACCACAATTATCATTTAAATATGAAGGCGGGATTAAATAATTCCCAGTCAAGCAAAAGTTGAGGGAATTTGCCTCCCACAAATCACCTCTACGGGGTATTGTAAAGGGACTGCTCTAGATGGAAGCACTCCTAAGGCTAAATAGATGTCAATAGAGAAAATAAAATCACACCAAAGAAAGCAGAACAACCAAACACTAACTAAAGGCAAAAAATAAAATCAACTACTCACAAAAGCAGTAAAAAGCAATACAAAAGGCTACAGAATAAAACACCTAATATATAAAGAATGGAGGAGGAGGAGTAAGAAGGGAGAGAAATAAAGAATCATCACACTGTGTTTATAATAACTTAATAAGCGAGGTAAGTTAGACAGTTAGATAGTAAAGAAGCTACCCTTGAACCTTTGATAACCACGAATCTAAACACCGCAATGGCAATAAGTAAATATCTTTCAATAATCACCCTAAATGTAAATGGACTGAATGCACCAATCAAAAGACACACAGTAACAGAATGGATAAAAAAGCAAGATGCATCTATATGCTGTTTATAAGAGACCAACCTCAAACACAAAGACATACAGATTAAAAGTTAAGGGATGGAAAAAGATATTTCATGGAAATAATAGGGAGAAAAAAGGTGTTGCAGTACTAGTATCACACAAAATAGACTTCAAAACAAAGAAAGTAACAACAGTTAAAGAAGGACGTTACATAATGATAAAGGGGTCAGTCCAACAAGAGGATATAACCATTATAAATACATATGCACCCAATACAGGAGCACCAACATATGTGAAACAAATACTAACAGAACTAAAGGAGGAAATAGAATGCAGTGCATCTGTTTTAGGAGACTTCAACACACCACTCACTCCAAACGACAGATCCACCAGACAGAAAATAAGTAAGGACACAGAGGCACTGAACAACACACTAGAACAGATGGACCTAATAGACATGTATCGAACTCTACACCCAAAAGCAGCAGGACACATATTCTTCTCAAGTGGACATGGAACATTTTCCAAAAAAGACCACATAATAGGCCACAAAAGAACCTGAGTAAATTCAAAAAGATTGAAATTATACCAACCAACTCCTCAGACCACAAAAGTAGAAAACAAGAAATAAATTGTACAAAGAAAGCAAAAAGGCTCACAAACACGTGGAGGCTTAACAACATGCTCTTAAATAATCAATGGATCAATGACCAAATTAAAATAGAGATCAAGCAATATATGGAAACAAATGACAACAACACAAAAAACCAACTTCTGTGGGACGCAGCGAAAGCAGTTCTAAGAGGAAAGTATATAGCAATCTAGGCATATTTAAAGAACGAAGAACAAACCCAAATGAATAGTCTAAAGTCACATTTATTGAAATTGGAAAAAGAAGAATAAAGAGGCCCAAAGTCAGCAGAAGGAGGGACATAATAAAGAAAAGAGAAGACATAAATAAAATTGAGAAGAATAAAACAAAAGAAAAAAAATCAATGAAACCAAGAGCTGGTTCTTTGAAAAAATAAATAGGTAAGCCCCTAGCCAGACTTATTAAGAGAAAATGAAAATCTACACACATCAACAGAATCAGAAACGAGAAAGGAAAAACCACAACGTACCCCACAGAAATACAAAGAATCATTAGAGAATACTACGAAAATCTATATGCTAACAAGCTGAAAAACCTAGAAGAAATGAACAACTTCCTAGAAAAATACACCCTACCAAGACTGACCAAGGAAGAAACAGAAAATCTAAACAAACCAATTACCAGCAATGAAATTGAATTGGTAATCAAAAAACAACCCAAGAGCAAAATTCCTGGGCTAGATGGATTTACCTCAGAATTTTATCAAACATACAGAGAAGACATATACCCATTCTCCTTAAAGTTTTCCAAAAAATAGAAGAGAAGGGAATACTTCCAAACTCACTCTATGAAGCCAGTATCACTCTAATACCAAAACCAGGCAAAGACCCCACCAAAAAAGAAAATTACAGACCAATATCCTTGATGAACATAGATGCAAAAATACTCAACAAAATATTAGCAAATCTAATTCAAAAATACATCAAAAGGATCATACACCATGATCGAGTGGGATTCATCTCAGGGATGCAAGGATGGTACAACATTTGAAAATCCATCAACATCATCCACCACATAAACAAAAAGAAGGACAAAAACCACATGATCATCTCCATAGATGCTGAAAAAGCATTCAACAAAATTTAACATCCATTCATGATAAAAACTCTCAACAAAATGGGTATAGAGGGCAAGTACCTCAACATAATAAAGGCCATATATGATAAACCCACAGCCTACATCATACCTAAAAGCGAGAAGCTGAAAGCTTTTCCTCTAAGATCGGGAACAAGACAGGGATGCCCACTCTCCCCACTGTTATTGAACATAGTACTGGAGGTCCTACCCATGGCAATCAGACAAAACAAAGAAATACAAGGCATCCAGATTGGTAAAGAAGAAGTCAAACTGTCACTATTTTCAGATGACATGATATTGTACATAAAAAACCATAAAGAATCCACTCCAAAACTACTAGATCTAATATTGGAATTCAGCAAAGTTGCAGGATACAAAATTAATACACAGAAATCTGTGGCTTTCCTACAGACTAACAATGAACTAACAGTAAGAGAAATCAGGAAAACAATTCCATTCATAATTACATCAAAAAAAATCAAATACCAAGGAATAAACCTAACCAAGGAAGTGAAAGACCTATACACTGAAAACTACAAGACACTCTTAGGAGAAATTAAAGAGGACACTAACAAATGGACACTCATCCCATGCTCCTGGCTAGGAAGAATTAATATAGTCAAAATGTCCATCCTGCCCAAAGCAATCTACAGATTCAATGCAATCCCTATCAGATTACCAATAGCCTTCTTCAATGAACTGGAACAAATAGCTAAAAAATTCATATGGAACCACCAAAGACCCCCAATAGCCAAAGCAATCCTGAGAAGGAAGAATAAAGTGGGAGGGATCTCGCTCCCCAACTTCAAGCTCTAGTACAAAGTCATACTAATGAAGACAATTTGGTACTGGCACAAGAATGGACCCACAGACCAGTGGAACAGGATAGAGAGTCCAGATATTAACCCAAACATGTATGGTCAATTAATATACGATGAAGGAGCCATGGACATACAATGGGGAAATGACAGCCTCTTCAACAACTGGTGTTGGCAAAACTGGATAGCTACATGTAAGAGAATGAAACTGGATCATTGTCTAACCCCATACACAAAAGTAAATTCGAAATGGATCAAAGACCTGAATGTAAGTCATGAAACCATAAAACTCTTAGAAAAAATCATAGGCAAAAATCTCTTGGACATAAACATGAGCAACCTCTTCATGAACATATCTCCCCAGGCAAGGGAAACAAAAGCAAAAATGAACAAGTAGGACTATATCAAGCTGAAAAGCTTCTGTACAGCAAAGGACACCATCAATAGAACAAAAAAGCATCCTACAGTATGGGAGAATATATTCATAAATGACAGATCCAATAAAGGGTTGACATCCAAAATATATAAAGAGCTCATGCACCTCAAAAAACAAAAAGCAAATAATCCAATTAAAAAATGGCAGAAGAGCTGAACAGACAGTTCTCCAAGGAAGGAATTCAAATGACCAACAGACACATGAAAAGATACTCCACATCGCTAGTCATCAGAGAAATGCAAATTAAAACCACAATGAGATATCACTTCACACCAGTTAGGATCGCCACCATCCAAAAGACAAACAACAACAAATGCTGGCGAGGTTGTGGAGAAAGGGGAACCCTCCTACACTGCTGGTGGGAATGTAAATTAGTTCAACCATTGTGGAAAGCAGTATGGAGGTTCCTCAAAAAAGCTCAAAACAAATACCATTTGACCCAGGAATCCCACTTCTAGGAATTTACCCTAAGAATGCAGCCGCCCAGTTTGAAAAAGACAGATGCACCCCTATGTTTATCGCAGCACTCTCTACAATAGCCAAGAAATGGAAGCAACCTAAGTGTCCATCAGTTGATGAATGGATAAAGAAGGTGTGGTACATATACACAATGGAATATTATTCAGTATAAGAAGAAAACAAATCCTACCATTTGCAACAACATGGATGGAGCAACAGGGTATTACGCTCAGTGAAATAAGCCAGGCGGAGAAAGACAAGTACCAAATGATTTCACTCATATGTAGAGTATAAGAACAAAGAAAAAACTGAAGGAACAAAACAGCAGCAGAATCACAGAACCCAAGAAAGGACTAACAGTTACCAAAGGGAAAGGAACTGGGTAGGATGGGTGGGAAGGGAGGGGTAAGGTGGGGGGTGGGGAGAAAGGGGGCATTATGATTAGCATGTACAACGTGGGCAAGGCACAGGGACGGCTGTGCAACACAGAGAAGACAAGCAGTGATTCTACAGCATCTTACTATGCTGATGGACAGTGATTGTAATGGGGTTTGTGGAGGGGACTTGATGATGGGGGGAGGCTTGTAAACATAATGTTCTGATGTAATTGTAGTTTAATGATACCAAAATAATAAAAAAAAGTTAGCAGTAACAGTAGTTTGGAAGAAGTTGATTCCAAACCTCATGGATGACTTTGAGGGGCTCAAGACTTCAGTGGAGGAAGTAACCACAGATATGGTGGAAATATCAAGAGAAGTAGAATTAGAAGTGGAGCCCAAAGATATGACTGAATTGCTGCATCTCACAATAAAACTGAACAGATGAGGAGCTGCTTATGGATGAGCCAAAAAAGTGGTTTCTTGAGATGGAATCTACTCCTGATAAAAGTGAAGACTGTTGTGAAGATTGCTGAAATGACAACAAAGGATTTACAGTATGATATAAACTTAGTTGATAAAACAGCAGCAGGGTATGAAGGGACTGACTCAAATTTTGAAATAAGTTCCTCTGTGGGTAAAATGATATCAACAGCATCACATGCTTTACAGTAATCATTCATGAAAGGAAGAATCAACGGATATGCTTACTTCCTTATTATCTCATTTTAAGAAACTGTCACAGCCACCCCAATCTTCAGCAACCACAACCCTGACCACCAGTCAGCAGCCATCAATATTGACATAAGACCCTCCACCAGCAAAAACATTACAACTTGCTAAAAGCTCTGATAATGATTAGCATTTCTTAGCAATTAAGTATTTTTTAATCAAGGTATATCCATTGTTTTTAGAGGCATATGCTGTTGCACACCTAATAGACTACATACAATGTAAAATAAGTTTTATATGCACTGGGAAACAAAAATATTCATTTGACTTGCTTTATTGTGATATGCACTTTATTGCGATAGACTGAAACCAAACCTAGAGTATCAGTGAGGTCTACCTGTATATATATATGGAAAAATATGAACTTTGATCTTCCCCTCATACCATGTACAAGTCAGTTCCAGAAGAACTGTAGATTTAAATGATAAAGGTAAAATAATAGAAGTTTCCAGAAGAAACTTCACAAACTACATAATGATCAAGGGGTAGGCACAGATTTCTTGAACAGAACACAAAACATACTAATCATAAGTGGGGGGGAAACCTCATAAATCAGATTATACTAAAGAACTACTGGTCATCAAAAGACACTCTTAAGAGTAAAAAGGCAAGCCATTGAGTGAGAGGAAGTACTTGTAATGTACATAGCTAACAAGAATCTTATCCACAATATATAAAGAACTCCAACAAATCAATTAGAAAAAAAACCAATAGCAAAATGGGCAAATGAGTAGACCAAGTACTTTTACAAAAGAAGATATTTAGAGAGGGGCGGAAGATGGCGGCGTGAGTAGAGCAGCGGAAATCTCCTCCCAAAACCACATATACCTATGAAAATATAACAAAGACAACCCTTCCTAGAATAAAGACCAGAGGACACAGGACAATATCCAGACCACATCCGCACCTGAGAGAACCCAGCGCCTCGTGAAGGGGGTAAGATACAAGCCCCGGCCCGGCGTGAGCCGAGCGCCCCTCCCCCCAGCTCCAGGCGGGAGAAGAATAGGCAGAGCGGGAGGGAGACGGAGCCCAGGACTGCCGAACACCCAGCCCCAGCCATCCGGGCCAGAGCACAGACACAGTACGTGCCCAGGGGGCCTTGGATGCTAGGGAACCAGGGCAGCAAGAACAGTGAGCAGGCACTGGAGGCCGGATGCCGGAGGACATAAGAAAAGCGCGCGACCATTTTTTTTTTTTTTGCTTTTTTGCTGTTTTGTTTTGGCGAGCGCTTTTTGGAAGTCTTAAACAGATAGGGACCCCAATACTAGGGAAACAGGGCAGCAAGACCGGTGAGCAGAGGCCTGAGGCTGGCACCGGAGAATAAAGAAAAACAAGCGACCACCTTTTTTTTTAATTAAATAAAAAAAATTTTTTTTTTAATTTAAAAATTTTTTTCTTTTTTTTTTTCTTTTGCTGCTCGTTATTTTGTTTTGGCGGGTGCTTTCTGGAAGTCTTAAAGGGGCAGGGCGGGACACTTAATCCAGAGGGAGGGAATCCGGGGATCTCTGGGCACCCTAACCCCTGGGCTGCAGGGAGCAGGGAGGCCCCTTACGGAGATAAATGGCCTCCCAGCCGCTCCTGCTCCAACGCGACTCCACCACTTTGGAGTAGCTGCCCGAGCCAGGCCATGCCCACAGCAACAGCGGAGATTAACTCCATAGCAGCCGGGCAGGAAGCAGAAACCCTGTCTGCGCACAGCTGCGCAGCACAAGCCACTAGAGGTCGCTGTTCTCCCAGGAGAGGAGGGCCACAAACCAACAAGAAAGGAAGTTCTTCCAGCCGTCACTCGTCCCAGCTCTGCAAACTATTCCTATCACCATGAAAAGGCAAAGCTACAGGCAGACAAAGATCACAGAGACAACACCAGAGAAGGAGACAGACCTAACCAGTCTTCCAGAAAAATAATTCAAAATAAGAATCATAAACATGCTGACAGAAATGCAGAGAAACACTCAAGAGATATGGGATGAAGTCCTGAGGGAGATCACAGATGCCAGAAAGGAGATCGCAGAAATGAAACAAACTCTGGAAGGGTTTATAAGCAGAATGGATAGAATGCAAGAGGTCATTGATGGAATTGAAATCAGAGAACAGGAAAGCATAGAAGTTGACATAGAGAGAGACAAAAGGATCTCCAGGAATGAAACAATATTAAGAGAACTGTGTGACCAATCCAAAAGGAACAATATCCGTATTATAGGGGTCCCAGAAGAAGAAGAGAGAGGAAAAGAAATGGAAACTATCTTAGAAGAAATAATTGCTGAAAACTTACCCAAACTGGGGGAGGAAATAATCGAACAGACCACGGAAATACACAGAACCCCCAACAGAAAGGATCCAAGAAGGACAACACCAAGACACATAATAATTAAAATGGCAAAGATCAAGGACAAGGAAAGAGTTTTAAAGGCAGCTAGAGAGAAAAAGGTCACCTATAAAGGAAAACCCATCAGGCTAACATCAGATTTCTCAACAGAAACCCTACAGGCCAGAAGAGAATGGCATGATATATTTAATACAATGACACAGAAGGGCTCTGAACCAAGGATACTGTATCCAGCACGACTATCATTCAAATATGACGGTGGGATTAAACAATTCCCAGACAAACAAAAGCTGAGGGAATTTGCTTTCCACAAACCACCTCTACAGAACATCTTACAGGGACTGCTCTAGATGGGAGCACTCCTAGAAAGAGCACAGCACAAAACACCCAACATATGAAGAATTGAGGAGGAGGAACAAGAAGGGAGAGAAGAAAAGAATCTCCAGACAGTGTATATAACAGCTCAATAAGCGAGCTAAGTTAGGCAGTAAGATACTAAAGAGGCTAACCTTGAACCTTTGGTAACCACGAATTTAAAGCCTGCAATGGCAATAAGTACATATCTTTCAATAGTCACCCTAAATGTTAATGGGTTGAATGCACCAATCAAAAGACACAGAGTAACAGAATGGATAAAAAAGCAAGACCCATCTATATGCTTCTTACAAGAAACTCACCTCAAAGCCAAAGACATGTACAGACTAAAAGTCAAGGGATGGAAAAACATATTTCAAGCAAACAACAGTGAGAAGAAAGCAGGGGTTGCAGTACTAATATCAGACAAAATAGACTTCAAAACAAAGTAACAAGAGATAAAGAAGGACACTACATAACGATAAAGGGCTCAGTCAAACTAGAGAATATAACCATTCTAAATATATATGCACCCAACACAGGAGCACCAGCATATGTGAAACAAATACTAACAGAACTAAAGGGGGATATAGACTGTAATGCATTCATTCTACGAGACTTCAACACACCACTCACCCCAAAGGATAGATCCACTGGGCAGAAAATAAGTAAGGACACGGAAGCACTGAACAACAGAGTAGAGCAGATGGACCTAATAGACATCTATAGAAGTCTACATCCAAAAGCAACAGGATATACATTCTTCTCAAGTGCACATGGAACATTCTCCAGAATAGACCACATACTAGGCCACAAAAAGAGCCTCAGAAAATTCCAAAAGATTGAAATCCTACCAACCAACTTTTCAGACCACAAAGGCATAAAACTAGAAATAAACTGTACAAAGAAAGCAAAGAGGCTCACAAACACATGGAGGCTTAACAACACGCTCCTAAATAATCAATGGATCAATGACCAAATCAAAATGGAGATCCAGCAATATATGGAAACAAATGACAACAACAACACTAAGCCCCAACTTCTGTGGGACACAGCAAAAGCAGTCTTAAGAGGAAAGTATATAGCAATCCAAGCATATTTAAAAAAAGAAGAGCAATCCCAAATGAGTGGTCTAATGTCAAAATTATCGAAATTGGAAAAAGAAGAACAGATGAGGCCTAAGGTCAGCAGAAGGAGGGACATAATAAAGATCAGAGAAGAAATAAATAAAATTGAGAAGAATAAAACAATAGCAAAAACCAATGAAACCAAGAGCTGGTTCTTCGAGAAAATAAACAAAATAGATAAGCCTCTAGACAGACTTATTAAGAAGAAAAGAGAGTCAACACAAATCAACAGTATCAGAAACGAGAAAGGAAAAATCACAAAGGACCCCACAGAAATACAAAGAATTATTAGAGAATACTATGAAAACCTATATGCTAACAAGCTGGGATACCTAGGAGAAATGAACAACTTCCTAGAAAAATACAATCTTCCAAGATTGACCCAGAAAGAAACAGAAAATCTAAACAGACCAATTACCAGCAATGAAATTGAACCGGTAATCAAAAAACTACCAAAGGACAAAACCCCCGGGCCAGATGGATTTACCTCGGAATTTTATCAGACATACAGGGAAGACATAATACCCATTCTCCTTAAAGTTCTCCAAAAAATAGAGGAGGAGGGGATACTCCCAAACTCATTCTATGAAGCTAACATCACCCTAATACCAAAACCAGGCAAAGACCCCACCAAAAAAGAAAACTACAGACCAATATCCCTGATGAATGTAGATGCAAAAATACTCAACAAAATATTAGGAAACCGAATTCAAAAATACATCAAAAGGATCATACACCATGACCAAGTGGGATTCATCCCAGGGATGCAAGGATGGTACAACATTCGAAAGTCCATCAACATCATCCACCACATCAACAAAAAGAAAGACAAACACCACATGATCATCTCCGTAGATGCTGACAAAGCATTTGACAAAGTTCAACATCCATTCATGATAAAAACTCTCAGCAAAATGGGAATAGAGGGCAAGTACCTCAACATAATAAAGGCCATCTATGATAAACCCACAGCCAACATTATACTGAACAGCGAGAAGCTGAAAGCATTTCCTCTGAGATCGGGAACTAGACAGGGATGCCCACTCTCTCCACTGTTCTTTAACATAGTACTGGAGGTCCTAGCCACGGCAATCAGACAAAACAAAGAAATACAAGGAATCCAGATTGGTAAAGAAGAAGTTAAACTGTCACTATTTGCAGATGACATGATACTGTACATAAAAAACCCTAAAGACTCCTCCCCAGAACTACTAGAACTGATATCGGAATACAGCAAAGTTGCAGGATACAAAATCAACACACAGAAATCTGTGGCTTTCCTATACACTAACAATGAACCAACAGAAAGAGAAATCAGGAAAACAACTCCATTCACAAGTGCATCAAAAAAAATAAAATACCTAGGAATAAACCTAACCAAAGAAGTGAAAGACTTATACTCTGAAAACTACAAGTCACTCTTAAGAGAAATTAAAGGGGACTCTAACAGATGGAAACTCATCCCATGCTCGTGGCTAGGACGAATTAATATCGTTAAAATGGCCATCCTGCCCAAAGCAATATACAGATTTGATGCAATCCCTATGAAACTACCAGCAACATTCTTCAATGAACTGGAACAAATAATTCAAAAATTCATATGGAAACACCAAAGACCCCGAATAGCCAAAGCAATCCTGAGAAAGAAGAATAGAGTAGGGGGGATCTCACTCCCCAACTTCAAGCTCTACTATAAAGCCATAGTAATCAAGACAATTTGGTACTGGCACAAGAGCAGAGCCACAGACCAATGGAACAGACTAGAGAATCCAGACATTAACCCAGACATATATGGTCAATTAATATTTGATAAAGGAGCCATGGACATACAATGGCAAAATGACAGTCTCTTCAACAGGTGGTGCTGGCAAAACTGGACAGCTACATGTAGGAGAATGAAACTGGACCATTGTCTAACCCCATATACAAAAGTAAACTCAAAATGGATCAAAGACCTGAATGTAAGCCATGAAACCATTAAACTCTTGGAAGAAAACATAGGCAAAAACCTCTCAGACATAAACATGAGTGATCTCTTCTTGAACATTATCTCCCCGGGCAAGGAAAACAACAGCAAAAATGAGTAAGTGGGACTATATTAAGCTGAAAAGCTTCTGTACAGCAAAAGACACCATCAATAGAACAAGAAGGATCCCTACAGTATGGGAGAATATATTTGAAAATGACACATCCGATAAAGGCTTGACGTCCAGAATATATAAAGAGCTCACACGCCTCAACAAACAAAAAACAAATAACCCAATTAAAAAATGGGCAGAGGAACTGAACAGACAGTTCTCCAAAAAAGAAATACAGATGGCCAACAGACACATGAAAAGATGCTCCACATCACTAATTATCAGAGAAATGCAAATTAAAACTACAATGAGGTATCACCTCACACCAGTAAGGATGGCTGCCATCCAAAAGACAAACAACAACAAATGTTGGCGAGGCTGTGGAGAAAGGGGAACCCTCCTACACTGCTGGTGGGAATGTAAGTTAGTTCAACCATTGTGGAAAGCAGTACGGAGGTACATCAAAATGCTCAAAACAGACTTACCATTTGACCCAGGAATTGCACTCCGAGGAATTTACCCTAAGAATGCAGCAATCAAGTATGAGAAAGATCAGTGCACCCCTATGTTTATCGCAGCACTATTTATCGCAGCCAAGAATTGCAAGCAACCTAAATGTCCATCGATAGATGAATGGATAAAGAAGATGTGGTACATATACACAATGGAATACTACTCAGCCATAAGAAAAGGGCAAATCCAACCATTTGCAGCAACATGGATGGAGCTGGAGGGTATTATGCTCAGTGAAACAAGCCAAGCAGAGAAAGAGAAATACCAAATGATTTCACTCATCTGTGGAATATAAGAACAAAGGAAAAACTGAAGGAACAAAACAGCAACAGAATCACAGAACTCAAGAATGGACTAACAGGTACCAAAGGGAAAGGGACTGGGGAGGATGGGTGGGTAGGGAGGGATAAGGGGGGGAGAACTAGGGAGGTATTAAGTTTAGCATGCATGGGGGGGTAGGAGAAAAGGGAGGGCTGTACAACACAGAGAAGGCAAGTAGTGATTCTACATTTTGCTATGCTGATGGACAGTGACTGTAAAGGGGTTTATAGGGGAGACCTGGTATAGGGGAGAGCCTAGTAAACATAATATTCGTCATGTAAGTGTAGATTAGTGATACCAAAAACAAAACAAAACAAAATAAAAGGGGCAGTTCCAGTGTGGTAACCTCCAGTGAGTTCTACACAAGGGTATGAAGGGCATATAAAAGTGTAGGCAAAGGGTCTGTTTGCGTTTATACAGAAGATCAAAGCCTAATTGGGCTACCCCAAAAATGAACTAAGATACAATATGAAAGAGAACTTCCAACATCAGCACTCTCTGGAAGACTCATGCCAGAAGATGATCATCAAAAAACCCCAACAAAGATCCACGCACTGCTACAGCTGTAGATGCACTCATCCCACCAGCTCCTGGACTTGCCATGGGAATGAAGGAGATATCTAAGCTGGCCTGTGCATACAGTAAAACAATAAATTTGACTGGATCTATACTGTTGGAACTCAACCAAGAATTAGGAGAAGTGCAAATTGTAGCGCTCCAAAATCTTACAACTACAGACTATTTACTGTTAAAAGAACATAAGGGATGTGAACATTCCCCAGGAATGGGTTGTTTTAATTTGTCTGATTTCTCTCAGACTGTTCAAGTTCAGTTGGACAATATCCACCATATCATAGATAAGTTTTCACAAATGCCTAAGGTGCCTAACTGGTTTTCTTGGTTTCACTGGAGATGGCTGGTAATTACAGATATGCTTTGGTTATGTAACTATACTCCTATTATGTTAATGTGTGTGCGCAATTTAAGTAGTAGCTTAAAACCTATACATGCTGAAGTTACTCTACAAGAAGATATGTCAAAGAAATAATCAATCTTCCCATGTTTTCTTCCACCTGCTACTTCTATAGCTTTTCTTCTTCCTTCCTAATTACAACCCTTAAATAGAATTCGTGCCTCATATCAAATTTACCGAGTATCATAATTCTTCCAGGTGGTAAAGATACCTCAAGACAAATGCTGGGCATAGAAGCTACAGGGCATAAATATGCAAAGAAATAAAAAGCTAACCATTTCAAACAATAAGGCTTCTCTCTCACTTACCAACTTTACATTTCCCTGTATGGCCCCGGAAGATGACTGGTTAGCCAGAGACGGGTAAGATTCCTCAAGGGAGGAACAACCTAAGACAGGCACAGTCGCAGGGGGGTCATCAGGTGAGAAATTGGGGATCAACAGAGGTGAAGCTTAGAACCTCACCCCCCCGTTCTGAGAGAAATCTTCTGCATATGTGGATGTTTTATTGCCCTTGTCTAGCTTGGATTAACACATAGTCTACAGGCACACACCTGATCATCTACATTTGCTCTCTTACACAACTAAACTATGTTTTCTACCTTTATCTTGTATCTACCTACCACTTCAGCATTTTATTAAAAATAATAATAATAAAGAGAGAAATGTGGTATCCACATATAAATCAAGTATAAAAACCAAATGAGTATTCATATTTGAACTGACTGTTTAGAGTTCATAATGCATGAGCAAAACCGAAAGTTTCTGTGATGACTGCCCTTGTACTGTTCACTATGTAACTTATTCATTATGTAAGAATTTGTTCTCCATGTAAGAACTTGTTTGTTATGCCTCAGAAGATTGGAGACTGACGAGAATTAGGCTTGGGGTGGATTAATGATTGTGCATTGAGCATTGACTCCCCTATACAGAATTTTATTTTTGTTAACAACCATTTGATCAATAAATATGAGAGATAACCTCACAAAAAAAAAAAAAAAAAAAAAAGGACAGACTTCCAATGGTAAAATAAATAAGTAACCGGGATGTAATGTATAGCATAAGGAATATAGTCAAGATATTGTAACAGCTTGGTAGGGTAATAGCTGGAACCTAGAATCATGTATATAAATGTTTTATCACTGTGTTGTACACTTGAAACTAATGTAATGTAATACTGTGTGTCAACTACCCTTCAATAAAAAATAATTATCTAAAAAAAAAAAAAAAAAAAAAGAAATACCATTTGACCCAGGAATTCCACTTCTAGGAATTTACCCTAAGAATGCAGCACTCCAGTTTGAAAAAGACAAGATGCACCCCTATGTTTATCGCTGCACTGATTACAATAGCCAAGATATGGAAGCAACCTAAATGTCCATCAGTAGATTAATTGATAAAGAAGATGTGGTACATATACACAATGGAATATTACTCAGCCAAGAGAAAAAAACAGATCCTACCATTCGCAACAACATGGATGGAGCTAAATGGTATTATGCTCAGTGAAATAAGCCAAGCGGAGAAGGACAAGTACCAAATGATTTCACTCATATGTGGAGTATAAGAACAAAGGAAAACTGAAGGAACAAAACAGCAGCAGAAGCACAGAGCCCAAGAATGGACTAATAGTTACCAAAGGGAAAGGCACTGGGGACGACGGGTGGGAAGGGACCGATATGGGCGGGGAAAAAGAAAGAGGGCACTATGATTAGCATGTATAGTGCGTGGGGGACACGGGGAGGGCTGCTCAACACAGAAGAGAAGTAGTGATTTTATAGCATCTTACTACGCAGATGGACAGTGACTGTGAAGGGGTATGTTGGGGGGACTTGGTGAAGGGGGGAACCTAGTAAACATAGTGTTCTTTCTGTAATTGTAGATTAATGATACCAAAATAAAAAAATTAAAATAAATAAATAAATAAAAGAAAAAAAAAAAGAAGATATTTAGTTGGACAACAATTACATTAAAAGATACTTGACCTCCTTACTCATCAGGGAAATGCAAATTAAAACCATGAGATGCTACTATATAGCCATCAGAATGGCTAAAATGAAAAAGGTAGACACCACTAAGTGTGGCCAAGGATGTGGAACACTGCTGGTGAGAATGTAAATATCTAATAAAGCTAAACATTTGCCTACCTTTTGATCCTCCAAAAAATTGCAATGTTATGTGCAAAAATATTTATAGCACCCTTGATTTTAACAGATCCAAACTGGAAGCAACTCAAATATCCACCCACGGAAAACAGGATAAATGAATTGTGGTATATACTTAGACTAGACCACAGCAATGAAGAAAAAAGTTGTTGCTGCTACACAAAAGATGAATAATGTTGCTCATAAACATAACACTGAAGGAAAAAAGCCACACATGACAACGTAAATCCTATTTGACTTTATTATGTGAAAGTTCAAAAACACGCAAAATTTACCTGTGGTGTTTGAAGTCTAGAAAGTGTTTACTTGAGTGTTTGTGTGTGTGTGTGGTGTGGGGCAGAATAGTCAATGATAATGAGGGCTTTGGGGAGGGGTATGGCTACTAGTAATATTCTGCTTTTTAAAATCATGGGTGTGTTTACTTTATATAGATTCATCAAGCTATATATTTATAATGTGTACGTTCTGTGTATACACTGCAATAAAAAGTTCATTTAAAAAATCAGTTTAAAGAAAAGTTTTAAACTTTTTTTTTTCCAAAAAAAATTATGTTAAAAATCGGACTATCATATGATCCAGTAATTCTACTTGTGGGTATTTACCCAAAGGAAATGAAATCACTAACTTGAAAAGATATATTCATGCCATGTTTATTGCAGCATTATTTACAATAGTGAAAACATACAAACAGAAACAACCTAAGTGTCTACTGATGGATGAATGGATATAGATATAGATATAGATATAGATATAGATATAGATATAGATATAGATATAGATTAGATATAGATATAGATATAGATATAATGGATTATCATTCTGCCGCAAAAAAGGAAATCCTGTCATTTGAGACAACATGGATAGACCTTGAGGGCATTATGTAGTGAGATAAGTCAGACAGAAAAAGACAAATACTGTATGATCTGTTGGAAATGGAAAGCTGTTGTAATATTTTATGTGGAATCTTTACAAATAAATTATGTACTTTAAAACCTGAACTCATAAATACAGAGAACAGATTGGTGGTTGTCAGGGGTGGGATAAAGGGAATGAGTGAAGGTGGTCACAAGGTACAAACTTCCAAATATAAGATAAGAAAGTTTTTTGTAAGTCAGAGGGATGTAATGTTCAACATAGTGACTACAGTTACATATTGTGTATTTGAAAGCTGCTAAGAACATAGAACTTAAAAGTTCTAATAACAGGAGAAAAAATTTGCAACTATGTCGTAACAGAGGTTAACTAAATTTATTGCGGTAATCATTTTGTAACATATACATATATTGAATCACTATTAATGTACACCTAAAACTAATATAATGTTATATGTCAATCATTTCTATAAAAAAAGAAAAAAAGAAAGGAAATAAAACTCACAGTCATTAACAGTTACTCCTCATTTCCTACTTCTCCCAGCCCCTAACAACCACCAATCTGCTTTCTGTCCCTATGGATTTACCTAATCTGGCTATTTCATATAAATGGAATCATGCAATATGTGACCTTTTGTGACTCGCTTCTTCCACTAAGCATAACATTTTCAAGGTTCATCCACACTTAGCATGTATTAGTATCTCATTCTTTGTATGGTTGAATAATATTCAGTTGTGTGTTTATACCACAATTAGTCAACTCCTTCTCCATCTATAAAGTATCTGTGGTCATTTTCTATCTTCAGCATTCCCAGAACTCCCTACCCTCAGTGAACACACACGCTCCTAACAGTCCTCACTCAGAAGCCAGTCATCGCCTATCCAACAAAATGGAGAGTTGTTGTAATATTGCACTAAGTCAGTATAACAATTCTCTTTGCACAACCTGTTACATTCTACAAAGCATCTTTAACAACAACCAGACGACTTGAGTACTATTACCATTCTCTTCATTTTGTATGTGAGGGAACAGTTGTCCAGTGTCTAGCTGGTAAATGGTAAAATGGACTAGCTCTCTTCCTTTTCCATCGACCCCATGTAAGAGTTCATCCAGTCACCCACACTAACTCACTTACAACTCACCAAATTGAGTTTAAAATACTTCTACAAATTAAATCTGGAAGAAAGATTGTCTCATTCAGGACAAGAAAAGTCTCAAGTTATAAACTGGTTTGAACTCTAAATATATGTTTGTAAGTCAATCCCTGTAATTTATAAAACATTTTCCTAAATAAAAAAATTGTGCATGTGGTTAAAAAATCATTTCTGGGAGGGATATCACACATTAGTTTAAGAGACAGAGCTTTTACTGTGAAGACTCAAGAAACTGGAAATAAAACTAAGCTACAATAGGCATGCTCATTTTTATTCTACCTCTCTCTCCAGGGTCCCATTCAGTTTCATAAGGCCAGAACGTAAGGACAAACCCAAAGCTTGTCAGCAGAAAATAACTTCCTCAGTCTCCTAAGCTCTTAAAAAAACAAAGTAAGAATCCAGTGTGGAGGAAATATGAAATGAGCAGTTCAAGACAGCTTTCACTATTCTTCCCCACAGTATAGGAATGAGGGGATCGGGAGCATCTTGGAGATAACGAACATGGGCATTGCATAGGCGGCTTGCTGCCATTTAGTCTAAAGCTAAAGAGGTAAAAGTGGTCTCTGCAACTGACAGATGACTTAGACAGGGGGCCAGAGCTGTAACAAAGAAGATGCATCTCCATAGAGTTTCCTCTGTGCAATATGTATTACCCAAGAACCCTGAATAGGTGATGGCAACCAGGGTAGATAGCTCTTCAAGGACTTCAGACCCACAATCAAGGAACACACACTGGCACGATTAGTGAGTCCCAGAACCTCATTTTATTTAATAACAAAAGCACAGTTGTTGTGTTATACTTACTACCTAGTTAAGATCAAAATTCTTATAATTTAATAAAAAATTAATCATTCCTAGCCTTGAAAGTTATTTGGAAAGCAAATATAAGTATTATGACATTTAAAAGATTACTGAAATAAACCTGATTGTACAGCAGCAAGAAAACTTGTGATAAAGTGGAAACAAATGGAATTGGAAGTCAAAAGGGACCCACATAATAAATGACAATCAAATTATCTACTATGGTAGGACATGGTAAGTTATTTCTTCTCTCACTGTATCTGTTTGCCCATTGCTAAAATTAGATTATAATGAAGATTAAATGAGTTATTACATATGAAGTGCTCAGAGCAGTTCTTGGCACAGACAGCACTCAGTACATAGTAGACAACATAACTAGACACAAGTCTGGTTCTGCCACTAAACTTGGGTGCAATATCAGACAAATTACTAACCATTCTGGACTTCTATAAAATGACAGAGCTAATAGTGCATGCTCTATAGGTACATTTCAGCTCTAAAAATACTTAAGATTCCAATTCTCAAATGTGTTTCTTTGGGGAGTAATTCCTGCCACCTCCTCCCCACAAACTACCACTTCAAGTACTACTGTATCTTTCAGACTGCAGTATATTACAGAATATACACCATAAATAGTGTGGGAGAGGGAGTTTGGTATATGTGGGTATGACTGGACATTCAGACTATCATTTAAGGTAGAGACTATAACTTGAACATATCTCAAAAGAATATACTCAGAATAAGTAAGAGTCTTGGGTGAAAATGAAGATTTTCTTCTACTCCTGGCACTGCTGCCAACCTAAAAACAGTAAGTTACTCCTACATCTATGTTTATTTGCTTATCTTTAAGTTAAGAACAATTGGGATGGATGATCTCTACAGTCCTTTTGAGATTTTCTTTACTTTTTTCCTCCTTCCCAACTAGAATGTCAATTATTACTTAGAAAACTGGAAACCTTAGCACCAATTAATATGAAAACTGGCTGATTTCCTGGCCTAAGCAGTTCCTGAACTGACAGTGGTTAATAATGGCACTGATGTATTAGATAAGCCCACATTCACTTCTAAGAGCAGGCAGACTTGATTCGGTACCTGCTTTCTAAAATAATGTATATTCTACACCAGAGAGAAGGGTAGGAAACGAAAATTAGTTCAATACACTCACTGATATGCTAATTTTCTCAGAGAATCACATAATTAACTTATGAGTCCTTTGTGCCATAATATATTTAATAGACAACATTCATTCAACACCTATTATATGATACATTTTAAGATATTATTGCATAAAGCAAGATGACAATTTTAGGTGATTTTCAGGTAAAAGAACTGTTGAAAGGACTGGAAAATACATGGCTAAATTATTTTAATTTCCAAGATAAATCCTTGTAAAAAAGGACAACAGAATCTTTATTTCATTTACTATCTTTAAGAAAAACAAGTAGAAATTGAAATTTAAACTCCAGTATTCACAGCGAGAAACTAATTTATTCTTAGTATTCCAAAGAAGTTTCGAAGTATTCTTACCTTTTTATTTCAAACCTACAGCAAAATGAGAAGCAAAGAACAGAAACTTGTCTAAAACACATAATTAAAAGTGTTTTTAAAAACTTAAAACCTCTTACCTGAGCATGAAAATTGGACATAGTTGTTGTCTCTATATCCTTCTTTCCCAATATCTCCATTTTCACAGGCGAATTGGGAAAATTAAATGAAAAGTAGTCTAGAAAGTCAGGTAAATAAGTAGCTGCCCCATGAACAATACCCATTACATAGAAAGCAGCAGCGTTTTCATTTTCACTGAACACCAGACCCACAAATTCTTCTGCAAATCTCTCCTTCTCCATGGGAGACAGGTGGGAGAGTTCATTACTGTAGGCATGGATAACTGATGCACCTCCATTGGGCTGGTGCTCAATATGAATGAGCTTTTTGAACTCCAAAGTGTCCAGCCTTTTGAGGTTATTCTGAACCCGTGGCTCCTTTAATGAGACAAATGGAAACTCACTGTTCTCTGGAATTTTGGAATCATAGCTCTTGGTATCCAAGTTCTTTCCACTGTAATCCTGTATGTTATCACTTAGGATGCCTTTGGCTTCTTGATCTTCAACATCAGATAACAATCCTGAGCATATAGTTTGAATAGATTTGCTGTACATTTTTGGACGCTTCCGTTTTTCATTCTCTTTGTGTTTCTTTTTCTTTTTCTTCTTGACCTTCTTAATTTGTAAGTCTTCTATATTTGTTTTTGGTTTCTCCTTCCCACCTGTTGGGAAAAATTTTTTTGAAACTCTGTATTTAGTTACTTAAAAAACCATGCTTTATGAAATATTTTAATAAATAATTTACTCAGAATTAGTTTTGTATTTGGGACTTGTTTTACACTGTACTAACAATCATAATTTACTCAGTCTTTTTCCCTCTCTCCCTCTACACACACACACACACACACACACACACACACACACACACACAGGAAGGCTGAAAGCAAACTTGCCCCTATAGTACATGGTACCATTCTGACATGCAGCAGAGGTTCAATCAGTGTTCACTGAAGTAATGAAATGAGTAAATGATTTAGAAAACAATCTTGAAATTTTAAATGTAGAAAATCAGGAATGGAGGGCATATGAACAATGCCCTCCAAACATTTTCCATTGATATATATCATCATTTGCTTTATCTAAGTTCTTAAAAATTGCCTATATGTGTCAATATTATCAAATCATAAGGGGAGAAAAACACTTGCATGGTATAACAGCAATTCCTTAAGATTTTTACCATATTCCCTCTTGCATCTAAAATGAACTATTTTAGGTCCACTAAAGTTTATAAAGTTCCCAGTGAAGAACCAATGATGTATCATAAAGGAGATGATAAAATTAGAGTAGTTTCTCAAGTCCTAAGTGCAAATGATACTCATGTACTGGTAAAGAGATGAATAAAAAAGTAAAAGAAAAAGATGTGGGTATTTAAGCTCAAATATTAATGAGCTTCTGTAACCAAACATAAGCAGACTCTGGCTCAGAAATTAAGAACTTCAAAGAATAAAAGAGTAATCCACAGAGGCAATACAGGAATAAAATCTAATTACACATATAAATACTTAACATTAACACAATATATTTATACAATAAGAAAAATGGGAAAAGTAAACACCCTGACAAGAAAATATTTTGCTATCTAAGGTAATATGAAAAAGTCATTAAGCTAACAGATGAGAAAGGAAGGCATTCACTGTTTCTACCTGTTATTTCAGTTTTATTGATAACCTGTCATGAATTAAATCTTCCTAACCTGCTTCTTTACCTAAAATTTTCTATCTTCACATCTCTTTTAATCCTTTCTGTCTTCCATGAGTGAGAAATCCTGGCCACTTTCCAACAATAAAACTCTCTCACCAACTCCAAAAAACACTGCTTAATAATTCTCTCTCCTCTTCTTTTGACTCTCTTGTAAAGAACCATCTACATCTAATGCCTTCACTTACCTTACCATTCTTATCCCTTAAATTCTGCTTCCAGTCTACTCAGTTACTTTCCCAGAATGTTCAAATATTAAGCCCAGTGATGCTCTCTCAAATCATTCAGATTTCTCCCAGCTTTGACAGTTCATCCTTGATTATTTTTTATCTTCCTAGATACTACTGTCTTTATTTTTGGTCTAACAGCCTCATGACTCTCTCTCATCCTGAATGCTAGAGCTATATTAATCTTTAAGTTTTATATGTGGTTCCAATCATATTCATCCTTTGACTCAACTGCTTTCAAGGGTCCCCAATGCCTACCAGATAAAACATAACCCCTTTAGTCTGGAATCCAAAGACAATGCCATCTCAAGTACCTTACACTCTAGTCAATCTGCACCACTTACAATTTCTTTTAAAACATACCGAATCCTGCCTTATTCTACTTCTGGCAAAGGCATTTCCTCTCCCTTGCCCTGCCTAGTACTCACTCTTAAACAATTTCTTTCCCTTTTTTTTCATTATTTTAAAATCTTTTTCAGTCTCTTTATAAAAACTGGGTTTCCTTATCAAATTACCAACAACATTCTTCAACAAACTGGAACAAATAGTTCTAAAATTCATATGGAACCACCAAAGACCCCTAATAGCCAAAGCAATCCTGAGAAGGAAGAATAAAGCAGGAGGGATCTCACTCCCCAACTTCAAGCTCTAGTACAAAGCCACAGTAATCAAGACAATTTGGTACCGGCACAAGAACGGACCCACAGACCAGTGCAACAGAATAGAGTCTCCAAACATTAACCCAAACATATATGGTCAATTAATATATGATAAAGGAGCCATGGACATACAATGGGGAAATGACAGCCTCTTCAACAGCTGGTGTTGGTAAAACTGGACAGCTACATATAAGAGAATGAAACTGGATCACTGTCTAACCCCATACACAAAAGTAAATTCGAAATGGATCAAAGACCTGAATGTAAGTCATGAAACCATAAAACTCTTAGAAAAAAACATAGGCAAAAATCTCCTGCACATAAACATGGGCAAATTCTTCATGAACATATTTCCCCAGGCAAGGGAAACAAAAGCAAAAATGAACAAGTGGGACTATATCAAGCTGAAAAGCTTCTGTACAGCAAAGGACACCATCAATAGAACAAAAAGGCATCCTACAGTATGGGAGAATATATTCATAAATGACAGATCTGATAAAGGGTTGACGTCGAAAATAATAAAGAGCTCATGCACCTTAACAAAAAGCAAACAATCCAATTAAAAAATGGGGAGAGGAGCTGAACAGACAGTTCCCAAGGAAGAAATTCAAATGACCAACAGACACATGAAAAGATACTCCACATCACTAGTCATCAGAGAAATTCAAATTAAACCCACAATGAGATATCACCTCACACCAGTTAGGATCGCCACCATCCAAAAGACAAACAACAACAAATGTTGGCGAGGTTGTGGAGAAAGGGGAACCCTCCTACACTGCTGGTGGGAATGTAAACTAGTTCACCCATTGTGGAAAGCAGTATGGAGTTTCCTCAAAAAGTTCAAAATAGAAATACCATTTGACCCAGGAATCCTACTTCTAGGAATTTACCCTAAGAATGCAGCAGCCCAATTTGAAAAAGACAGATGCATCCCTAAGTTTATCACAGCACTCTTTACAATAGCCAAGAAATGAAAGCAACCTAAGTGTCCATCAGTAGATGAATAGATAAAGAAGATGTGGTACATACACACAATGGAATATTATTCAGCCATAAGAAGAAAACAAACCCTACCATTTGCAACAACATGGATGGAGTGACAGGGTATTATGCTCAGTGAAATAAGCCAGGTGGAGAAAGACAAGTACCAAATGATTTCACTCATATATGGAGTATAAGAACAAAGGAGAAACTGAAGGAACAAAACAGCAGCAGAATCACAGAACCCAAGAAAGGACTAACAGTTACCAAAGTGAAAGGGACTGGGGAGGATGGGTGGGAAGGGAGGGAGAAGGGGGGCCTTACGATTAGCATGTATACTGTGGGGAGGGCTGTGCAACACAGTGAAGACAAGTAGTGATTTTACAGCATCTCACTACGCTGATGGACAGTGATTTATGGGGTATGTGGGAGGGACTTGGTGAAGGGGGGAGTCTAGTAATCATAATGTTCCTCATGTAATTGTAGATTAATGATACCCAAAAAAAAAAAAAAAAAACTGGGTTTCCTCCAAAACACTGATAAACCATGAACTTAGTTATCATTATCACAACTCTCTTATTTTCTGTTTTACAGGCCCTCTGCTCTCTCAAATTTTTTTAGGATATCACTCCAATACCAAAAACATAAGATATCAAGTGCTGCTCTGAATTTTTCTTTTTTTTTAACTTGGTTCCCAATCACACAAGCTTCCACTTCAACTTTATTTCCTATTCTCAAATCCAGTCAATCAATAAGTTCAGTTGTTGTGTTTTCAGCTGAAATTGACTGTGGTTGACTCTTACCCATCTTTTAAAGACAGTTCTATGTCATTTCCTTCGTTTTGCTTTCCCTCATCTCTCTAGTTGGAACTAAAATCACTTCACTCTAAATTCATATAAAATTATAATATATTCAACATATACAAATATGTGTGATTTACTTGTTTGTTTTTTCACTCATAGGATACCTGTTATCCTAGTCCTTCAGGACATATGAGTGAAACAACTTCTATATGAATTCAGAGTGAAATGATATTTTCCTCCCAACCACTGTATTCCTCATGGCATCTCATAAATTGCTATAAATGAATATTACTGAAACTATGAATGAAAGATTTTTCTATCCAACAGACTACCTCAGGTTTACAGGGTTTTTTCTTTTGTCTCCCTTTCAGTCAAAGTTTTCCACCATATGAATAACACTAAATCCTAACCTGGAAACAACCACCACAAAAATTATCTCAAGTTAATAGCAATTCTTGAAAAGGGAAGTTTAATGTTAGTAAAGTATCACTTCTAGAAATTCATCAGTATGCAATGAAGACCAAACTGATATCATGAAAAGCAAAATAAAGTATCTGTTGGTATTACAAAGATTGGTAAATGATAAAAAGCAAAGTGTTATTAATTCTCTAAAAAGTCTGTATGTAAGTAGTTAAGAAATACATCAACAAATTCATACTTGCTACGTAGGTATGGATTACCAAAACATCAGATTCAGGTTAATATCTCAAGAATAAAATAAATAATGAAAAGAAAACAGGGTCTTAAAATGAATGATAAAAGGGTCTATAAATTTTAGCAAAATCCTGATGAGTCCAGGAAAGACAGTAGTGAGTTAAAGAACAGAACTTTAAAGGGCCTATGTGTAATGAATAACTAAACTGAAAACACATTAAAAATTTCACAAATTAAATGGTTTGCCAAAATAAACAGAATTTCATTTGAATGAAAATATAAGCTTACTATCCTATTACATTTAAGCCTGACATTAAAAAAAAATTAAGAAAATATCCAGTCATTAGAATACATGTTACTTTGAAATAAAAGAAGTGCAACAGTCTATTTCCTTCTCATGACAATAGATGAAAGTAGTAGTAGTATAATAGCTAGAAACTGAAAAATACAAACTAGTAAGAAATTAGTTAACAGATTCTCATATTGAATATTCAGGAGTTAAATTTCCATGACAAAGCACTCTAATTAAACACTGGAGCAAGCACAGTGTGCATGTTAACATAAACATGCCTAAGACTGCTTTCCTTTGAGATGCTGATTGCAAGGTTAGCCCTTGGCTAGAGTCTGAGAACTTGCATTTTTGCTCCCACCATTCTCTGATAAGTGTGGCTCACTGTGCCTAAACTGTTTATGCAAACAATATGGTTTATGGTGTACACCTGATTTCCTTCTGGGAATCTGGAATTTTGATACATGCTAGACGGAAGGTGCCTATGTTACCAACCCCCATAGAAACCCTAAGCAATGAGTCTCTGAAGCTTCCCTGGGAGACATTTCACATGTATTGTCACAACTCACTGCTGGAAGAACTAAGTGCATCCTGTGTGACTCTACTAGGGACTCGTGGATGCTTGTGCCTGGTTTCCTCCAGTTATCACTCCATGTAATTAAACATTAAATAATGTTTTATTAGTTTGCATTTTTCTCTTTACTGATTTTACTTTGTATCCTTCACATAAATCATAGCTGTGAGTACAACTATATGCTGAGTCTTGTGAGACCTACTAGCAAATCATAAAGTGCGACATAGGTAAAACCCATTCTTTACATTTAAACCAAGCCAAGGCATTAGCATTCACTAAACAGATTTTTTTAAGTTTTACATAATCCCCCACTCTTTTCCTATCCTGGCATGACATATGAAATGCAGTAGATATCTATGTAGGAAACGTCTAAATACTTTAAGGAACTAAAACCATTACGTGAAAAGGTAATTACTCTATATCTACCATTCTTTGAACAAAGCCCAGTAAATCAGACCTGTCCATTTTTTAAAGGATTCTTATAGTCACCCACAGCAAAAATAACAGAACTGCAGTTCTAAGTAATTTGGACCCTCAAAAAATATAAAAGCATAAGATTGATAGGAGGTCCTCTCTCCACAGATCCACAGACATATATACACACAGGGGACCCCTGACACACATGCAAAGACAGCCAGAGAGAAAATCAGACACAGAGATATACTTACATAGCCAAAGAGAAAGAGACACTCACATGGAGAAAGAAAAAGCCACAAACAGAAACAGATACAAAAACAGCATGTGCTGCTAATGGCTATTTTAAAAAACCAACCTTTAAAAAAAATCACAAATTTTGAAGATGTGGTATATATACACAATGGAATATTATTTAGCCATTAAAAAAGAATCCTGCCATTTGCAACAACATGGGTAGATCTAGAGGTTAGTGTGCTAAGTGAAATAAGCTAGGTGGAGAATGACAAATACCATATGACTTCACTTATTTGTGGAAAAACAAAACAAAACACAATGAACAAAAAGTAGATTCATAGACACTGAGAAGTGACTGGTGGTTACCATGGGGGAGGAGTTGGTGAAGGGAATAAAAGGGCCAAAGAATTCTCAATCATAATGTAAGTTGGTCATAGGAATGGTAGGTAGTATAACAGTAAGAATACAGCCAATGATTCTGTAACATCTTCGTACATTAACAGATAGTAACTGCACTAGTAGGGGTGAGGATTTAATACTACCGGTAAGTGTTGAATCGCTGTGTTGTACACATTAATTTCCATCACTAACCTTAGCATACTTTCTGTGTGAATAAAGGAAAAAATTGAGGTTGCCCAGAAAAATTGGATCTGATTTCATATCTAATATGGAAATTAATGTATAAATAACTCCATTACCATATATAGAAAAAAAAGAAGTAACTGGCTTAGCTATTTTCAACCTTTGGTATTTGGAGAAAACTTTGCTTCTTTCACAGTGCAGTATTTTCACACACTCTGCTCTGAATTATCTACCTGTGACCTTTAGCACACTACCAATAACCCTGGACATTGATTTGGTTCTTGGACATTAAGCCCCATTCTACCTGCTCCCCAGCAAGTTTCTTTGATAAGCTCTAATGATAAATTTTACTCTCAGAAATACTATGATCATAAAATCTATGTTCTTACAACTCAT
The DNA here is from genome assembly GCF_030020395.1 of Manis pentadactyla. Taxonomy (NCBI): domain Eukaryota; kingdom Metazoa; phylum Chordata; class Mammalia; order Pholidota; family Manidae; genus Manis; species Manis pentadactyla. The sequence continues at coordinate 61,280,047 of NC_080025.1, read as the reverse complement.
CAATAAACATAAAAATTGCTGGAACATATAAGCTTGTTCAGAAAAAGTAGTTGGTAGACATTAGATATAAAATAACAAGTTAAAGAAGTTGTTTCAGATTTGTTCCTTTTTAATTTCAAATAAAGCAAATTAGCTTATCAGTGAAAAACATTTACAAGATTTCTTCATTAATAAGAACTTTTTTAGCATGTATATAATTGTGTATCTCTCTCTAATCATATTCAATTTGATGCAGTGTTTGATGAAAACCTAGAGGAAAAGTGATTGGTGTGGAGTTAAGAATTTGCATCTATTTTAGATGGTCAAGAGCCATCACCAATCAATCAATGGCCTGTGAAGCTAAATGAACTTCAACATTATCAGAAGAAAATTTTAAGGAAAGAATAAAAGTTGAAGGCCATAAAAGGGGACACACATTAGCAAATAACAGTATACTGCCCCCCCCAAATTGATTCTGGTTGCTGCTCCAGGGCAACAATAACAAAGGATGTCTTTCCCTGATCAAGGGCAGAGCAAACTTTTTTGCTGGACAATAACAGTAACAGTTACTCAGTGCTTACAATGGGACAGGCACTATTTCCCAAATAAATCATGTTTTTATTATTTACTTAATTATCTATATACTACTCACTGAGGACAGGAGATAGCAATTCATTTCCAAATCTATCCATTTTTTTCCCTTTTATCATCACTAGGTTTCGGGTTAACACAGTACAAAATATCTCCTAAATTTTTCTTCTTCAGAGTCAAGGTTATAATTGCAATTACTAGAAAATCTCCATTTTTTTAGGCTATTGTAAATTTTATTTGCATATGTCATCTGTAGAATCACATTATTTCACATTAATGGTAAGTTTGGAATCTAACATTCAACTGAATGACAGAAATTTACATCACTGCACACTTCAAAGGGTAAGAAAATGACTATCTGACTAACCCATAAAAAACGACAATTTGACTAAACTAGTAGGGTAAAGTTAACATAACAAGCATCAATCATTAGTTGCAGTAGAGCACTCATATGGTTAGATTTGAATCCTGCTCAAAGGCTTACAATCTAATTAGACAACACAGATAAAACACTGGCCAAAAAAAAAAACGGAAAGACCATGAACATGAACTAAATAGGCATCAATTTAAGCTCTAACATGTTTATTCAAAGTTCAAAGAATTTTATAGGAAATAAAGTTTTGACAAGTAGAAAATAGAGCTTAAAATTAAATAAAGTGCTACCAAAGAACATCTGGAAACATGACAAAGAATGAAATGATAGAATATAATACTGATTACCTTAAGTAATATTAATTAACCAGTTATTTCACTGTATATGCAATGCTATATACTTTTCTCCCTTATGCAGATAGAAAGTCTTCTCACATAAATTCAACATGAAATTAATCAAGATCTAGATCTTCTGATCGACAAATTATCAACTTGACAGGGTAGCTAATGAATTTGCTAGCTGTCTAGCAACCAAATGCCACTGAGTCTTTTTACCTTGCTATCTGAATTTAAGACTGTCCTTAACTTCTGTTGTACCACAAATTCTCTCTTTAAGTTCATATTTACCAATAGAATCTCTATTATTTATTGCCCAACCATCCACCTCCATGTACAAACAGCTTCTGAAAATACTTCTAACAATAGAGGAAAAAAAACAGGAGATAAAAAGGGGATGTTCTTTAGCATGAAAGAAATATACAGTAAAATGGTATACCTTCTAAGTTAGCTCACAGTAAAATCTCCTCTAAATCCCAGACTGTAATGTGGTGATTACTGTGAAGTATTTGTACCATCATGTCCTCCACCATTCCTATCATGCTAAAAATCACATAAGCCTTTTTAGATTATCTAAATACAAATAAAGACTAGGAATGCAAACACAGAATTAGATAATCTATTTTAAAACAGTTTAAGGAACCTGACACTTTAATGAAGATTAACCTTTACTACTTTTTAATAAGTTACTATACTACTAGAACTAACTCTCCACTGTATTTACTTTTTTATTCTGACAATGTTTATTCTCAGCAAAATGCAACACCAAATAACACTTATTTTAATCACTAAGCCAATAAGTATACTGAACAGCATTATACAGTACAACTAACATCACTGAATATACACTTACTTTTCAGCAAAATCTTTACTTCTCCATTTTCTTTCTTAATCTCACTCATTACATTATGCTTCTTTTTATCTCTCTCTTTTTCTTTATCTCTCTCTTTAATTTTGTCTTTGATTTTATCTGAAAAACAAAATTAAGGAAACATTAAAACTATATACAATTTAATTTTTATCCATGAACTATAGTGTGATTTCTAGAATTACAAAATACCAAGAAGGTAAGTTGAAAAACAAACCTTTTTATTAACTCCTCTTACATTTTGGGAAGTATTTCTAAATGTCCTTTCATAAGTTGAACATGGAATACATAATATACATAATACACATATCAGAAACTATTAACATTTATTATTATACATTTCATCTAAAATTATTCTTTGCTTACTTCGTGTCAACTACAATATCAGACTAACTTAAAATCATTTAAAATTGTTCGCTAACTTTAAATTGAGACAGTATACTACAGTGGAAAAAGTGCTAGCTTTGAAGTTGGACATACCTGAATTGGTAACATAACTTTGGAAAAATTATTCAATCTTTGTTTCCTAATCCGTAAAGTGGTGGCTGATTTTTTTCTCCTAGGTTACTATGAGGACTAAATGAAGAAAGATATAAAATGATCACCCCAGAGCATGGTATATGTAAGACTAGATGTTAGTTTTCCCTTTCTCTTGTACCTTTTAAAAAGTATACAAGTGATCTGCCTAGCTGGTGATACTATATAGTATTAAAATAAAGGGTGTAAGAACTCTAGGAATCACTAAACCTGCATTAAAAGAATACAAACTTTGAGTTTATAAAATTGTTAGATGTCCTATTAATTTTTGTTTCTTCAATAAAGCTCCTATATACCCAAAAGACAAGATGCAGGGAATTTCAAAATAGTGATGTCGTCCTTGCGCTAAAAAAGGCTTACTACTGAAGACAAAGCCATGATGGAAGCACACAAAAGCTATAAAATATCCTTTAATGTAAGAGATTACATACTATATATGCATACTGCATAATTTCTTAAAATCCCTCCTCCATTCTATAAATACTACCCTAATTCAAGTTCTACTCACCTAATGATTAGATTACTGTGTAAATGAGCACTGCCCAACAGAAAGAAGTATAATGCTTACCACATATGTAAATTTAAACTTTCTAGTAGTCACATTAAACAAAAAGAAACAGGTAAAATTAGTTTAAATAATATATTTCATTTAACCAATATATCTAAAACACCATCATTTCAAAACAGAACCAATATTAAAAAATGATTGAGATATTTAATTTTTTTTTCTTAGTAAGAGTTCAAAACACAGTGTATATTTTAAACTTACGGTATACGGCAATTCAAAGTAGTTTCACTTTAAGTGTTCAACAGACACAGGAGACTAGTAGCTACCTTACAGAACAATTCAGGTCTAGACTACATAAACAGAAAACTATCAAAAAACAAAATTTATGTACTTAATATAACATTTAAAACTTACACTCATTAAAAATAAAAATGTAAATCCAAATAAGGTATTTTCCCCTATCAAACTGACAAAGTGCTTATTTAAAAATAACAATACTCAAAGCAGAAGAGAGGACAGCTGAAGGTATGGCAAACTTTAGATTAATTTGCTACTCTTACATTTATTTTTTTTTGGTACCATTAATCTACAATTACCTGAGGAACATTATGTTTACTAGATTCCCCCCTTCACCAAGTCCGCCCCACAAACCCCATTACGGTCACTGACCATCACCGTACTAAGATGCTCTAGATTTACTACTTGTCTTCTCTGAGTTGCACAGTCCTCCCCGTGCCTCCCCTCATATTATACATGCTAATCGTAATGCCCCCTTACTTTTTCCCCCCACCTTTTCCTTCCCTTCCTACCCATCCTTCCCAGTCCCTTTCCCTTTGGTAACTTTTAGTCCATTCTTGGGTTCTGTGATTCTACTGCTGTTTTGTTCCTTCAGTTTTTTCTTTGTTCTTATACTCCACATATGAGTGATATCATTTGGTACTTGTCTTTCTCCACTTGGCTTATTTCACTGAGCATAATACCCTGTCACTCCATCCATGTGGTTGCAAATGGTAGGATTTTTTTTCTTCTTATGGCTGAATAATATTCCATTGTGTATATGTACCACACCTTCTTTATCCACTCATCTACTGATGGACACTTAGGTTGCTTTCATTTCTTGGCTATGTAAATCGTGCTGCGAAAAACACAGGGGTGCATCTGTCTTTTTCAAACTGTACTGCTGTATTCTTAGGGTATATTCCTAGAAGTAGGATTCCTGGGTCAAATGGTATTTCTATTTTGAACTTTTTGAGGAAACTCCATACTGCTTTCCACAATGGGTGAACTAGTTTACATTCCCACCAGCAGTGTAGGAGGGTTCCCTTTTCTCCACAACCTCTCCAACATTTGTTGTTGTTTGTCTTTTGGATGGTGGTGATCCTAACTGGTGTGAGGTGGTATCTCATTGTGGTTTTAATTTGCATTTCTCTGATGACTAGCGATGGGGAGTATCTTTTCATGTGTCTGCTAGTCATTTGAATTTCTTCCTTGGGAACTGTCTGTTCAGCTCCTCTCCCCCTTTTTTATTGGATTGTTTGCTTTTTGTTTGTTAAGGTGCATGAGCTCTTTATTATTTTCGACGTCAACCCTTTATCAGATCTGTCATTTATGAATATATTCTCCCATACTGTAGGATGCCTTTTTGTTCTATTGATGGTGTCCTTTGCTGTACAGAAGCTTTTCAGCTTGATATAGTCCCACTTGTTCATTTTTGCTTTTGTTTCCTTTGCCCAGGGAGATACGTTCATGAAGAAGTCGCACATGCTTCTGTCCAAGAGATTTTTGCCTATGATTTTTTCTAAGAGTTTTATGGTTTCATGACTTACATTCAGGTCTTTGATCCATTTCAAATTTACTTTTGTGTATGGGGTTAGACAGTGATCCAGTTTCATTCTCTTATATGTAGCTGTCCAGTTTTGCCAACACCAGCTGTTGAAGAGGCTGTCATTTCCCCATTGTATGTCCATGGCTCCTTTATCATATATTAATTGACCATATATGTTTGGGTTAATGTTTGGAGACTCTATTCTGTTGCACTGGTCTGTGGGTCCATTCTTGTGTCGGTACCAAATTGTACTGATTACTGGGGCTTCGTACTAGAGCTTGAAGTTGGGGAGTGAGATCCCTCCTGCTTTATTCTTCCTTCTCAGGATTGCTTTGGCTATTGGGGGGTCTTTGGTGGTTCCATATGAATTTTTAAACTATTTGTTCCACTTCATTGAAGAGGGCTATTGGTAATCTGATAGGGATTGCATTGAATCTGTAGATTGCTTTGGGCAGGATGGCCATTTTGACTATATTAATTCTTCCTAGCCAAGAGCGTGGAATGAGTTTCCATTTGTTAGTGTCCTCTTTAATTTCTCTTAAGAGTGTCTTGTAGTTTTCAGGGCATAGGTCTTTCACTTCCTTCGTTAGGTTTATTCCTTGGTATTTGATTTTTTTTTATGTAATTATGAATGGAATTGTTTTCCTGATTTCTCTTACTGTTAGTTCATTGTTAGTCTATAGTAAAGCCACAGATTTCTGTGTATTAGTTTTGTATCCTGCAACTTTGCTGAATTCCAATATTAGATCTAGTAGGTTTGGAGTGGAGTCTTTACGGTTTTTTATGTACAATATCATGTCATCTGAAAATAGTGACAGTTTGACTTCTTCTTTACCAATCTGGATGCCTTGTATTTCTTTGTTTTGTCTGATTGCCATGGGTAGGACCTCCAGTACTATGTTCAATAACAGTGGGGAGAGTGGGCATCCCTGTCTTGTTCCTGATCTTAGAGGAAAAGCTTTCAGTTTCTCACTATTAAGTATGATGTAGGCTGTGGGTTTATCATATATGGCCTTTATTATGCTGAGGTACTTGCCCTCTATACCCATTTTGTTGAGAGTTTTTATCATGAATGGATGTTAAATTTTGTTGAATGCTTTTTCAGCATCTATGGAGATGATCATGTGGATTTTGTCCTTCTTTTCGTTTATGTGGTGGATGATGTTGATGGATTTTCAAATGTTGTACCATCCTTGCATCCCTGAGATGAATCCCACTCGATCATGGTGTATGTTCCTCTTGATGTATTTTTGAATTCGGTTTGCTAATATTTTGTTGAGTATTTTTGCATCTATGTTCATCAAGGATATTGGGCTGTAATTTTCTTTTTTTGTGGTGTCTTTGCCTGGTTTTGGTATTAGAGTGATACTGGTTTCATAGAGTGAGTTTGGAAGTATTCCCTTCTCTTCTATTTTTTGGAAAACTTTAAGGAGAATGGGTATTATGTACTCTGTATGTTTGATAAAATTCCACGGTAAATTCATCTGGCCCAGGGGTTTTGCTCTTGGGTAGTTTTTTGATTACCACTTCAATTTCATTGCTGGTAATTGGTCTATTTAGATTTTCTATTTCTTCCTTGGTCAGTCTTGGCAGGTTGTATTTTTCTAGGAAGTTGTCCATTTCTTCTAGGTTTTCCAGTATGTTAGCATATGGGTTTTCATAGTATTCTCTGATAATTCTTTGTATTTCTGTGGGTTCCATCATGATTTTTCCTTTCTCGTTTCTGATTCTGTTGATGTGTGTTGATTCTCTTTTTCTCTTAATAAGTCTGGCTAGAGGCTTATCTATTTTGTTTATTTTCTCAAAGAACCAGCTCTTCGTTTCACTGATTTTTTTCTTTTGTTTTATTCTTCTCAATTTTATTTATTTCTTCTCTCATCTTTACTATGTACCTCCTTCTGCTGACTTTGGGCCTCATTTGTTCCTCTTTTACCAATTTCGATAATTGTGACTTTAGACTATTCATTTGGGATTGTTCTTCGTTCTTTAAATATGCCTGGATTGCTATATACTTTCCTCTTAGAACTGCTTTTGCTGTGTCCCACAGAAGTTGGGGCTTTGTGTTGTTGTTGTCATTTGTTTCCATATATTGCTTGATCTCTACTTTAATTTGGTCATTGATTATTTAGGAGCATGTTGTTAAGCCTCCATGTGTTTGTGAGCCTTTTTGCTTTCTTTGTACAATTTATTCCTAGTTTTATACCTTCGTGTTCTGCGGAGTTGGGTGGTATAATTTCAATCTTTTTGAAATTACTGAGGCTCTTTTTGTGGCCTAGAATGTGGTCTACCTGGAAAATGTTCCATGTGCACTTTAGAACAATGTGTATCCTTCTGCTTTTGGGTGTAGAGTTCTATACATGTCTATTTAGGTCCATCTGTTCTAGTGTGTTGTCCAGTGCCTCTGTGTCCTTACTTATTTTCTGTCTGGTGGATCTGTCTTTTGGAGTGAGTGGTGTGTTGAAGTCTCCCAGAATGAATGCATTGCATTCTATTTCCTCTTTTAAGTCTGTTAGTATTTGTTTCACATATGTTGGTGCTCCTGTATTGGGTGCATATATATTTATAATGGTTATATCCTCTTGTTGGACTGAGCCCTTTATCATTATGTAATGTCCTTCTTTTTCTCTTGTTACTTTCTTTGTTTTGAAGTCTATTTTGTCTGATACTAGTACTGCAACACCTGCTTTTTTCTCCCTGTTGTTTCCATGAAATATCTTTTCCCATACCTTGACTTTTAGTCTGTGCATGTCTTTGGGTTTGAGGTGTATCTCTTGTAAGCAGCATATAGATGGTTCTTGCTCTTTTATCCATTCTATTATTCTGTCTTTTGATTGTTGCATTCAGTCCATTTACATTTAGGGTGATTATTGAAAGATGTGTACTTATTGCCATTGCAGGCTATAGGTTAGTGGTTACCAAAAGTTCAAGGTTAGCTTCTTTACTATCTTACCATCTAACTTAACTCACTTTTTGAGCTATTATAAACACAGTCTGATGATTCTTTTTTTCTCTCCCTTCTTATTTCTCCTCCTCCATTCTTTATATGTTAGGTGTTTTATTTTGTGATCTTTTGTGTTTCCTTTGACTGCTTTTGTGGGTAGTCGATTTTATTTTTTTGCCTTTATTTAGTATTTGGTTGGTCTACTTTCTTTTCTGTGATTTTATTTTCTCTGGTGACATCTATTTAGCCTTAGGAATGCTTCCATCTAGAGCAGTCCCTCTAAAATACCCTGTAGAGGTGGTTTGTGGGAGACAAATTCCCTCAACTTGCTTGTCTGGGAATAGTTTAATCCCTCCTTCATATTTAAATGATAATCGTGCTGGATACAGTATTCTTGCTTCAAGGCCCTTCTGTTTCATTGCATTAAATATATCATGCCATTCTCTGCTGGCCTTTAAGGTTCCTGTTGAGAAGTCTGATGATAACCTGATGGGTTTTCCTTTGCAGGTGACCTTTTTTCTCTCTTTGGCTGCCTTTAATACTCTGTCCTTGTCCTTGATCTTGGCAATTTTAATTATTATGTGTCTTGGTGTTGTCTTCCTTGTGTCCCTTGTGTTGGGAGTTCTGTGTGCTTCTGTGGTCTGAGCGACTATTTCCTCCCCCGGTTTGGGGAAGTTTTCAGCCATTATTTCTTCAAAGGCACTTTCTATACCTTTTTCTCTCTTCTTCTTCTTCTGGTACCCCTATAATGCAGATATTTTTCTGTTTGGATTAGTCACACAGTTCTCTTAATATTCTTTCATTCCTGGAGATCCTTTTATCTCTCTCTGCGTCAGCTTCTCTGCATTTTTGCTCTCTGATTTCTATTCCATTAACGGCCTCTTGCACCTTGTCCATTCTGCTATTAAGTCCTTCCAGAGATTGTTTTATTTCTGTATTCTCCCTACCAACTTTATCTACTAGCTGTTGCATTTTTCTCTGCAGCTCCATCAGCATGGTTATGACCTTTATTTTGAATTCTTTTTCAGGAAGATTGGTTAAATCTATGTCCCCAGGTTCCTTCTCCGTGGATGTCTGTGTGATTCTGGTCTGTATCAAATTCTTCTGCCTTTTCATGGCAATAGAGGTAGTTGTGGGGAGTTGGTGCCTGTGTTAGATGGGAGAATAATGTCCCTTCCCGCTTGCTCATTGACTTCCTCTCCTGCGAGAATGGTGACCCCTAGCAGCTTCTGCTGGGCAGCTGCGCTCCGATGGGGCCTCTTTATCTGGCCCTGGCGGCTGCAGGGGAGGCTCTGCATGGCTGCTGTGGGCTTGGCCAGTCTCAGGTTGCTGCTCCGCTATGGCGGGGCAGTGCCGGAGGGGAAACAGTCAGGAGGCTGTTTACTGCCATGGGGGGCCTCAGAGCTGCACTGCCGCCCAGGCGGTTAGGGCACCCAGAGGTCCCCGGGATTCCCAGCTGCTGGGCTGAGTGTGCTGGGACGCTTCTGTCCAGCTGTGAGGCTCCTGTCCCTTTAAAACTTTCAGAAAGCACTCTCTTTTCTTTTGTCCCACGGGCACCGGCTGTGGGAGCCCGCTCCCAGGCTTTACTGTTCCATTTCCCTCATATCCAGCACAGCACGCACTGTGCGTCTGCACTCCCAGTGCGGATGGCTAGGCCTGGGTATTTAGCAGTCCTGGGCTCCGTCTCCCTCCCCGCTCCAACTCCTCTCCTCCCGCCAGTGGGCTGGGGTGGGGGGTGCGCTCAGGTCCCACTGGGCCGCGACTTGTATCTTACCCCCTTCATGAGGTGCTGGGTTCTCGCAGGTGTAGATGTAGTCTGGCTGTTATACTGTATCTTCTGGTGTCTCTTTTAGGAATAGTTGTATTTGTTGTATTTTCAAAAATATATGTGGCTTTGGGAGGAGATTTCCGCTGCCCTACTCACGCCGCCATCTTGGCTCCTCTACTCTTACATTTTGATGTTTGAAGTCCTTGAAATCCTTCACAGGCTGTCATCCAGCCATAAAATGTTACTCCAAATAGCTATAGTTAAGATCATACATAAGTTAATATTTCCTAAGTAACCACACATTTTTCAATGAACTATTTATATATCACTTAAAATCACAACTGAAGAAAAGTCATCTGTCTCTGCATTTTTTTACAGTTATCCCTATTAATCTTATTATCTTAAAAGTGTTATTTTAATAACTACTAAACTTTTGAAGTTTACTAAATCTTAATATTTATACAGAAAAATCAAGTAAACAGCTCGATTTTCACAAAAATTAACAGCATCTCATAACTCCTGTGTATCCTTCCAGTCTTTACTGTAATGAGGCACAACCCTGATTTCTAACCAGAAAGATTAAAGTAACTGTAGAATTTTAATGGCATGTATAAAAAATGTGATATACTATAAACCTTCCATCACTAAATATAAATCTTTTTCTGAGTAAAATTTAGCTAGCTTATAAACAAAACTGTAATATGGTATAAACCATTTTTATAGACTATAAATATATTTACGTACTGAAGACTTTATTTTTTAGTTTTAGGTTCACAACAAAACTGAATGTACAGAGATTTCTCATATGTACTTCCTCCCTCTACACATCCTATTAAAAAATTATAATTAATATATTCAGATTCAGAAAGCAGACTAAAAGACAATAGTGTGAATTATTAAAAGCCTTTATTTTTAAGTGGCAAAAAATGTCTAAGTTTCTGCAGTAGTAGCTGATTAGTTTTGTAACACAAGAAAAAGGAGCTTGGAATATGCTTTCAAGTATGATATTAAATACAAATATTTCAAGTAAAAATAAGTTGAAGGTGTCAAGTCATTACACAAAAAATATCTATAGAAACAAAAACAATTGCATGGCCAAGAGGAATGACGGTCATACACAGCTGCAGTCACCTCCTACCTTACACCCAAAGCCATCTAAGCAAAGGAAGCAAACACAGATCATCCTACATATATGTAGTAAAAAGCATTTTTGTAGAACCACCGCAGCCTCAACCTATATACTTGTCTCGGTCTTTCAATCTACCCTTTACTTTCACCCTCCCTAGAATTTTTGTTTCTTGCCAAAACATATCCTTTTCAAAATACAACTTTGAATGCCTCCATTAAATCTTCTGTAATCACATTACAGATAACATATAGATTTTATGTTATATCTTTACATGTTACAGGTAAAAATGTTACAGCTATGAGAAAGTGGGAAGCCTATAAACTCAGAAGACCTAGGTTCAAGTTTAAGCTCTGCAACCTTAACAACTAACTTTCAGATCTCCAGTTTCAGCTGTAAAATGGAGTTTATATAAAGATTAAATAGGAAATATATACACAAGCATTTTGTAAAGTTATAAGCCTTATGAATGTAGACTATTATTATCTACGTCTGTATCTATCCATAATATTGAGTCATAAGAAACGTTTAACAATTTAGACCACTGTCTTTAAAATCCCAACTCTGCTGCTACCCAACTGTAATGCATTTGTATTTATAAAAGCCACTTCTAGATCTTCTCATAAGAAAAACAGTTCCCAGCCATCATGTTTACTGTCATTTATTGTTCTTTTAAAAGTTGTCATCCTTAGTTTTACTCATTTCTTTTCATGTCCAAGAATTTATAGAGATTTATCCTTTATGGCCTAATCTAAGGCTTGGAATGGATTTCTAACTCACCTTCCCACTACAATTCTTAGAATAAAAAGTAAGAATTATTCTACCGTAGAATAAGAAATTATCTGTTCTGAAAAGTCCAATTTAAGTACCGTAAGTTTTATTTAAAAACAAAAAGGGTGGTAGGAGACAGAGAAAACAGATGCAAAAAGACCCATGATACAGGTTGAACCTAAAGAAGCAAAAGGAGTATGAGAATGGGGGAAAGAAAAAGGAATAAATGACTAAGTCATTATCAACCAAGAACAGACTATAAATTATAAATATGTGTACACACACACACACACAGGGGCTAAAGATATACCTTACATGTGAAAGTTAATATAAAAGAGAAAGCTGATTAAAATACTGTCAAACAATACATAAAGGATTTTCAAACATATGGTCAATTTATGACTTAGTAGTGCATGCCATATATGCAGCAACATAACCTGTATTTCATTCACATGATACATTTCTATTGAGCACTGTTTGCAAAAGATAAAAATGAATAACAGTGCTACACCGAAGTATCTTACAGTCAATATCAGTTAATTCATTCTAAGTATCATTTTCGAAAACCAGTTCTTAAATCAAAATCATTTTTTTTTCATCTGGTTATAAAATTCACTAGTCTCCACTACTATTAAAGCCATTATAATAACATGGGGATGAAAACAGACACATACACAAAGATATACAAATATTAGGTGAATAACTCCAATAAGAGAGTAGAACATAAAAAGCATGGTGAGAGTATCTAAGAGATTTGTTATATACATTAATAACCCATTTACCTGAAAACTTCAAAATTAATAGATTTCCGGATAACAAGACTCTGCCACTTAATTTTTTACCATACTATTAATTTTCAAAGATGTACAACATACTTCCCTGCTTTCAAAAATATAAGTCTTTTTTCATTTTAACAAAAATTTTAACTCTCATCATACCCATATTGATGACCTCAAAAACAGACAAAAAAATCTAATTTTTCAAAGCTAAAAAACAACAGTAGAATATAGTTCCATTATTCTCTCAGCTGTCATTTATTACTCCAGGTAAGAGAAATGACAGTTACATAACTTCTGGCATTCACCAAAAATTCTCATTTACTCTATGCCAGCAAAGAAACAAGACCAGGTCCATGAGCACTCTAGAGTATAATAGAGTAAAATAGTTCTCTATCTCCAGCTCTATTACAGCAAATTTCACACTATTCCAGTTAGTGACAAACGGATCTTTTTCCTTATTTTCCCTGCTCCTGTACCTACCACTAAATGTTCCTTGAGGGCAGAGAAAGATTTGTCTCAATATATTACTTGATCAATGCATGAAACAGGTCCTGTGATAAAGAGAGAAATTACTGTGTTGTCTGCTACAGTACATCATGACCTTCTCTCCTATAAAGTGCTCTGGGTTAATCTTTGTTAATCCTTCCTTCTTTTCCTCTGCCATGCCACAGCAAGAAAGGGAATTTTTAATCCTTAAAACCTTTCAGGACGAGTTCCTCAAATTTACTTTCCTTTTCTAACTGGCCTAATCACTTTTGACATAAAGTTCCAACGTTTAATGAATCTACACCTCTAGGAACATTAGGGATCCACAATTTTTTTGCGTCTCAATAAAGAGAAATAATTTTCCCCAAAAGATAATGGCTAATTTCTTTTAAATGTAGAACTTCTTTATATAAATAGCTCTTACAATTTAATACTCAAAAAAGAATATGAAAATAAAAATTTTAAAAGAAAACAAAAAACACAGAAAGGTACAAAGGATATAACACAAGCAAATTTCAAAGAATGTTAATGTCAAATAAATATGAAAAGATGTTCAACCTTACCAGCATTCAAACAAATATAATTTGAAACAATAACATAAAACCATCTTCTCTTATCAAATTGACGATTTTTCTTAAAACTTAGAATAACCAGCGCTGGCAAAGATGGAGTGAAACAGGAATGTCTACATAATGGTAACGAGTATAAATTGATAGTCTTACTGGAAGGCAATTTAACATTATGTTGAAAAAGCACTAAAACTGATCATTCCTTTTATCTCACAATTCCCCTGCTAGGATATAGTAAAAAGGAAATAACCAAGCTTGCACAAATATACAAGATCTTCATCCCATATTATTTATAATAGTGAAAAACTAAATTATTGAAATGTTTAATAATGGAGATTGGTTAAATAAATTTGGGTACATTCATAAATGGAAAATTATGAAGCCATTAAAAATCAGGTTGAATAGTTAACAGCATGGAGAAAATGTGCGTGATATGCTACACAGAAATTGCAAGTTAATATATATAAATGAAAATCTATAAAGGGATCCCTAATCTGTCATATATATATGGTTGTGAATGTATATCTTTCTGTATATATGTATATATACACATGTACTTGCATATATTTATGTGTATACATCTGTATATACACATTCATACAGATACACACACACACATACACACATTATAAGCAGGTATCTTAAAACAAGGAAATTGTTTGTTTAACAGTTTAAATGAGTAAGAGTTGGAGTTCCCAGTCCTCCCACCCTCATTCCACACAGTCAGATGATCATGGTGTATGATCCTCTTGATGTATTTTTGAATTCAGTTTGCTAATATTTTGTTGAGTATTTTTGCATCTACGTTCACCAGGGATACTGATCTGTAGTTTTCTTTTTTGGTGGGGTCTTTGCCTGGTTTTGGTATTAGGGTGATGTTGGCTTCATAGATTGAGTTTGGGAGTATTCCCTACTCTTCCATTTTTTGGAAAACTTTAAGGAGGATGGGTATTATGTCTTCTCTGTATGTCTGATAAAATTTCGAGGTAAATCCATCTGGCCCGGGGGTTTTGTTCTTTGGTAGTTTTTTGATTACCGCTTCAATTTTGTTGCTGGTAATTGGTCTGTTTAGATTTTCTGTTTCTTTCTGGGTCAGTCTTGGAAGGTTGTATTTTTCTAGGAAGTTGTCCATTTCTCCTAGGTTTCCCAGCTTGTTCGCATATAGGTTTTCATAGTACTCTCTAATAATTCTTTGTATTTCTGTGGGTTCCGTCGTGGTTTTTCCTTTCTCGTTTCTGATTCTGTTGATGTGTGTTGACTCTCTTTTCCTCTTAAGTCTGGCTAGAGGCTTATCTATTTTGTTTATTTTCTCGAAGAACCAGCTCTTGGTTTCATTGATTTGTTTCTATTGTTTTATTCTTCTCAATTTTATTTATTTCTTCTCTGATCTTTATTATGTCCCTCCTTCTGCTGACCTTAGGTCTCATTTGTTCTTCTTTTTCCAATTTTGATAATTGTGACATTAGACCATTCACTTGGGATTGTTCTTCCTTCTTTAAATATGCCTGGATTGCTATATACTTTCCTCTTAAGACTGCTTTTGCTGTATCCCACAGTAGTTGGGGCTTTGTGTTGTTGTCATTTGTTTCCATATATTGCTGGATCTCCATTTTAATTTGGTCATTGATCCATTGATTATTTAGGAGCGTGTTGTTAAGCCTCCATGTGTTTGTGAGCCTTTTTGCTTTCTTTGTACAATTTATTTCTAGTTTTATGCCTTCATGGTCTGAAAAGTTGGTTGGTAGGATTTCAATCTTTTGGAATTTTCTGAGGCTCTTTTTGTGAGTGAGTATGTGGTCTATTCTGGAGAATGTTCCGTGTGCACTTGAGAAGAATGTGTATCCTGTTGCTTTTGGATGTAGAGTTCTATAGATGTCTATTAGGTCCATCTGTTCTAGTGTGTTGTTCAGTGCCTCTGTGTCCTTACTTATTTTCTGTCTGGTGGATCTGTCCTGTCCTTTGGAGTGAGTGGTGTGTTGAAGTCTCCCAAAATGAATGCATTGCATTCTATTTTCTCCTTTAATTCTGTTAATATTTGTTTCACATATGTTGGTGCTCCTGTATTGGGTGCATATGTATTTATAATGGTTATATCCTCTTGTTGGACTGAGCCCTTTATCATTATGTAATGTCCTTCTTTATCTTTTGTTGCTTTCTTTATTTTGAAGTCTATTTTCTCTGATACTAGTATTGCAGCACCTGCTTTTTTCTCTCTGTTGTTTGCATGAAATATATTTTTCCATCCCTTGACTTTAAGTCTGTGCATGTCTTTGGGTTTGAGGTGAGTCTCTTGTAAGCAACATATGGATGGGTCTTGCTTTTTTATCCATTCTATTACTCTGTGTCTTTTGATTGGTGCATTCAGTCCATTTACATTTAGGGTGATTATTGAAAGGTATGTACTTATTGCCATTGCAGGCTTTAAGTTTGTGGTTACCAAAGGTTCAAGGTTAGCTTCTTTACTATCTTACTGTCTAACTTAACTCACTTATTGAGCTATTATAAACATGGCCTGATGATTCTTTATTTCTCTCCCTTCTTATTCCTCCTCCTCCATTCTTCATATGTTGGGTGTTTTGTTCTGTGCTCTTTTTAGGAGTGCTCCCATCTACAGCAGTCCCTGTAAGATGCCCTGTAGAGGTGGTTTGTGGGAGGCAAATTCCCTCAACTTTTGCTTGTCTGGGAATTGTTTAATCCCTCCTTCATATTTAAATGATAATCGTGCTGGATACAGTACGGTTCGAGGCCCTTCTGTTTCATTGCATTAAGTATATCATGCCATTCTCTTCTGGCCTGAAGGGTTTCTGTTGAGAAGTCTGATGATAGCCTGATGGGTTTTCCTTTGTAGGTGACCTTTTTTTTCTCTCTGGCTGCCTTTAATACTTTGTCCTTGTCTTTGATCTTTGCCGTTTTAATTATGTGTCTTGGTTTTGCACTCCTTCGATCCCTTGTCATGGGAGTTCTGTGTACCTCTGTGGTCTGAGAGGCCATTTCCTCCCCTAGTTTGGGGAAGTTTTCAGCAATTATTTCTTCAAAGACACTTTCTATCCCTTTTTCTCTCTTCTTCTTCTTCTGGTACCCCTATAATGTGGATATTGTTCTGTTTCAATTGGTCACACAGTTCTCTTAAAATTCTTTCATTCCTGGAGATCCTTTTATCTCTCTCTGCATCAGCTTCTCTGCGTTCCTGTTCTGTTTTCTAGTCCATTAATGGTCTCTTGCATCTCGTCCATTCTGCTTTGAAGTCCTTCCAGAGATTGTTTTATTTCTGTATTCTCCCTCCTTAGTTCTTGCATTCCATCAGCATGGTTATAACTTTTGTTTTGACTTCTTTTTCAGGAAGATTGGTTAAATCTATCTCCCCAGGTTCCTTCTCAGGGGAAGGTGTCGAAGATGTCTGGGTTAGTCTTGTCTGGATCAAATTTTTTTGCCTTTTCATGTTGATAGGTGCAGTGGCATGCTATTGACTCGTCTGTCAGCTGGGAGAGCCAAGACTCTTTCCAGTTGCTCCTGGCCTTTCTTTACTGGGACAACTGCGACCCCTAGTGGCTTGTGTTGGGCAACTGCATGTAGACTGGGTCTCTGTATCTTGCCCGGCCGGTATGGAGGAAGCTCCCTTGCTGTGGGCGTGGCCAGCCTCAGGCTGCTGCTCTGCTATGGCGGGGCCCTGGAGGGGTAATGGACGGGGGGCTATTTGGCTGTTTACTTCCGTGAGGGGTCTCAGAGCTGCTGCCTAGGGGGTTAGTGCACCCAGAGTTCCCTGGAATTTCCAGCTGCTGGACTGTGACCTGGGATGCTTCCGTCCAGTTGCAGGATCCCTGTCCCTTTAAGACTTTCAAAAAGCACTCGCGTTTCTTTGTCTCAGGGGCGCCAGCTGCGGGACCCACTCACAGGTCTTACTGTCCTGCTTCCCTAGTTTCCAGCACCCCATGCATGCACTGTGTGTCTGTGCTCTGGTGTGGATGGCTAGGGCTGGGTGTTTAGCAGTCCTGGGCTCCCTCTCCCTTCCCGCTCTGACTCCTCTCCTCCTGCAGGGAGCTGGGGTGAGGGGCCTCGGGTCCCGCCGGGCTGCAGCTTGTATCTTACCCCTTTTACCAGGTGCTGGGTTCTCGCAGGTGTGGATGTAGTCTGGCTGTTGTCCTGTGTCTTCTGGTCTCTCTTTTAGGGATAGTTGTATTTGTTGTATTTTCAAAAACATATATTTTTGGGAGGAGATTCCCACTGTCCTACTCATGCCGCCATCTTGGCTCCGCCTCTGGAGTGTATTCTTTAGGGTTTTTATGTACAATATCATGGCATCTGCAAACTGTGACAGTTTAATTTCTTCTTTACCTATCTGGATGCCTTGTATTTCTCTGTGTTGTCTGACTGCCGGGGCGAGGACCTCCAGAACTACGTTGAATAAAAGTGGAGGAAGTAGGCATCCTTCTCTTGTTCCCAATCTTAAAGGAAAGGCTTTCAGCTTCTCACTGTTAAGTATGATGTTGGCTGTGGGTTTGTCATATATGGCCTTTATTATGTTGAGGTACTTGCCCTCTATACCCATTTTGTTGAGAGTTTTTATCATGAAAGGATGTTCAATTCTGTCAAATGCTTTTTCGGCATCTATAGAGATGATATGTGGTGTGTGTCCTTCATTTTGTTGATGTGGTGGGTGATGTTAATGGATTTTCAAATGCTGTATCATCCTTGCATCCCTGGAATAAATCCTATTTGATCATGATGGATGATCTTTCTGATGTATCTTTGAATTCGGTTTGCTAATATTTTACTGGGTATTTTTACATCTATGTTCATCAGGGATATTGGTCTGCGATTCTCTTTTTTTTGTGGTGTCTTTGCATGGTTTTGGTATTAGAGTGATGCTGGCCTCATATAATGAGTTTGGAAGTATTCCCTCCAAACTTTAAGGATGATGGCTATGAGGTCTTCACTAAGAAAATGTTTGATAAAATTCAGCGGTTGAGCCATCTGATCCAGGAGTTTTGTTCTTAGGTAGTTTTTTGATTACCAATTCAACTTCATTGCTGTTAACTGGTCTGCTCAGATTTTCTGCTTCTTTCTGGGTCAGCCTTGGAAGATTGTATTTTTCTAGAAAGTCCATTTCTTCTAGGTTATCCAGTTTGTTAGCATATAGTTTTTCATAGTATTCTGTAATAATTCTTTGTATTTCTGTGGTGTCTGCAGTGATTTTTCCTTTCTCATTTCTTATTCTGTTTATGTGTGTAGACTCTCTACTTTTCTTGATAAGTCTGGCTAGGGATTTATCTATTTTGTTTCTGAAAGAAGCAGCTCTTCCTTTCATTGATTCTATTGTTTTATTCTTCTTGATTTTATTTATTTCTGCTCTAATCTTTATTATGTCTCTCCTTCTACTGACTTTGGGCCTCATTTGCACTTCTTTATCTAGTTTCATTAACTGTAAGTTTAGACTGTTCATATGGGATGGTTCTCCTTTCTTGAGGTAGGTCTGTATTGCAATATATTTTCATCTTAGCACAGCCTTCGCTACATCCCACAGATTTTGTGGTGTTTAATTATTGCTTTCATTTGTGTTCATATATAGCTTGATCTCTGTTTTAATTTGGTCACTGATCCATTGATTATTTAGGTGCATTTTGTTAAGCCTCCACGTGTTTGTGGGATTTTTCATTTTCTTTGCATAATTTATTTGTGTTTCATACCTTTGTGGTCTGAGAAGCTGGTTGGTACAATTTCAATCTCTCTGAATTTACTGAGGATCTTTTTGTGGTTTAGTATATGAACTATTCTTGAAAATATTCCATGTGCACTTGAGAACAATGTGTATCCTACTGTTTTTGGGTGTAGAGCTCTGTAGATGTCTGTTAGGTCCATCTGTTCTAAAATGTTGTTCAGTGCCTCTGTGTCCTTACTTATTTTGTCTGGTGGATCTGTCCTTTGGAGTGAGTGGAGTGTTGAAGTCTCCTAGAATGAATGCATTGCATTCTATTTCCCCTTTTAATTCTGTTAGTATTTGTTTCACGTATGTAGGTGCTCCTTTGTTGGGTGCATAGATATTTATAATGGTTATATCCTCTTGTTGGATTGACACCTTTGTCATTATATAATGTCTTTCTTTGTCTCTTCTGACTGTCTTTGTTTTCAAGTCTATTTTGTCTGATACAAGTACTGCAACTCCTGCTTTTCTCTCCCTATTACTGGCATGAAATATCTTTTTCTATCTCTTCACTTTTAGTCTGTGTATGTCTTTGGGTTTGAAGTTAGTCTCTTGTAGGCAGCATATAGATGAGTCTTATTTTTTTATACATTCAGTGACTCTGTCTTTTGATTGATGCATTCAGACCATTTACATTTAGGGTGATTATCAATAAGTATGTACTTTTTGCCACTGCAGGCTTTAGATTCTTGGTTACCAAAGGTTCAAGGGTAACTTTCTTACTATCTAAGCGTCTAAGTTAACTCACTTAGTATGCTATTACAAACACAATCTAAAGGTTTTTTTTTTTTCTCCTCCTTTTTCTTCCTTCTCCATTCTTTATATATTAGGTATCATATTCTGTATTCTTTATCTATCCCTTGATTGACTTTGGGGATAGTTAATATAATTTTGCATTTGCTTAGTAATTAGCTGTTCTTTCTTTACTGTGGTTTTATTTCCTCTGGTGACAGCTATTAAACCTTAAGAACACTTCCATCTATAGCAGTCCCTCCAAAATACACTGTGGAGACGGTTTATGGAAGGTAAATTCTCTCAGCTTTTGCTTATCTGGAAATTGTTTAATCCCTCCTTCAAATTTAAGTGATAATCTTGCTGGATAGAGTATTCGTGGTTCGAGGCCCTTCTGCTTCATTGCATTAAATATATCATGCTACTCCCTTCTGGCCTGTAAGGTTTCTGTTGAGATGTCTGATGATTGCCTGATGGGTTTTCCTGTGTATATGATCTTTTTTCTCTCTCTGGCTGCTTTCATCTTTGATCTTTGCCATTTTAATTATTATGTCTTGGTGTTGTCTTCCTTGGGTTCCTTGTGTTGGGTAATGTTTGCACCTCCATGGCCTGAGAGACTATCTCCTTTCCCATTTTTGGGAAATTTTCAGCAATTACCTCCTCAAAGATACTTGCTATCCCTTCTTCTGTCTCTTCTTCTGGTAATCTATAATACGAATATTGCTCCATTTGGATTGGTCACACAGTTCTCTCAATATTCTTTCTTTCCTAGAGATCCTTTTTCTTGCTCTGCCTCAGCTTCTTTGTATTCCTCTTCTCTAATTTCTATTTCATTATTGTCTCCTCCACCATATCAAATCTGCTTTTAAATCCCTCCATTGTATTCTGTAATGATAGAATCTCTGACCTGAATTCATTCCTGAGTTCTTGAATATTTTTCTGTACCTCCAGGAGCATGTTTATGATTTTTATTTTGAAATCTCTTTTCAAAGATTCATGGGTTCAGTTTCACTTGACCCTTTCTCTGGTGTTTGTGGGATTTTGGTTTGAACCATGTTCATTTGACATGTTATATTTGTATGTGGTGCCCTCTAGTGCCCATAAGCTCTTCTCTCTGGAGCTGCCCAGCCTCTGGAGCAATGTCGGGCATTGCAGGGGAGTGGTGTTGGTGCCTGTGGGGAGGAAAGAGTTATTTCCTGCTTCCCGGCTATGTCTGTCTCCACTGTCAGAACCAGCGGCGAAACACACAGGTATAAGACTCTATGCTTTTTGTTCGTAGCTGCCATAGGTTGGGCTTCCCTCTGACTGGCTTGCCTGCTGGTTTGTGAACCAGGTGCAGGCTGGCTGGGAGGAAGGCACAGCAGGCTGTGTATCTTGGTGGGGGCCTTGGAGCTGCATAGCTAACCAAGGGGATGGAGCACCTGAAGCTCCTGAAAGTTCCCAACCTGGTGGGCAGAGTGCGCCCAGACAATTTTGTCTACCTGTCCTGTCTCCTGAGCAGTAAGCTCTGTGCAATTCTTGCCCCTTTAGCAGTCCTCTCACGGTTAGGAAGTCTCTCAGACTGCCTGCCTTTCTTTTGTCCCAGAGCAGCTGGACATGGATCCCTGTTTTCCACAAGCGGCTGGAATCTCAGTCTCTCCAGGTATTCCACCTGTCTTAGCTTTCCAACCCCACTAATCACCAGAGCACAATGCAATGTAGGTTCATGCTCCCAGAGCAGATCCCAGGGCTAGGTGTTCAGCAGTCCCAGGCCTCCACTCCCTCCCCGCTCTGTTTCTCTTCCTCCTGCCGGTGAGCTTTGGTGGGGGAAGGGCTTGGGCCCACATGATCACGGCTTTGGTAAGTTACCCTGTTCCATGTGAGGTCTCTTCTTTTCTCCAAGGTATGCAGTCTGGCGCAGCCTTCTTTCCTGTTGCTCTTTCAGGATTAGTTGTATTAATTATACTTCCATATTATATGTGGTTTTGGGAGGAGGCCTCTGTCTCACCTCTCACAGTGCTATCTTTAATCCACCTGAAAATAATTTATAACATTGAATTCTAGAATCTGCCAAATCATCAATCAAGTATGAGGGAATACATTTTCAGACAAGAAAAAGTTCAAGCATTTTTACCATCCATGCATCCTTTCTTATGAAGCTACTTGAGGTTGTGCTCAAGTAAATTAAGTAGGAAACAAAGAAGGAAGACAACTAGTTTCAAAAACAGAGGACACAGCACAGGAGAACACACAAGAAATATCAAATAAAAGCTGTGAACCAATTTGGGTCAATGAACAGAATGGAGCACTGCAGAAACAAGACCTCGAGGAATAGACAGGAATTGCCAAATTATGTCTTATCAAAAGAGAATAGGGCAAAACATGAAGTAATAAATATACATGTAAATGAAAAAGAAAGGTATTTTTAAGAACATGAAAACTAAGAAGGCCATACAGGAAATGATCTCTGATCTGAATTGAACAGTATTTACAAAGTCATAAGAAGCACTGGTGATTGCTTTGAGGTTTATGGAATTATCAGAGAAATAGGAAAGGCACTAGATTATAAAAGTGATAAATTCTTACATATCAAGAATGCAATGTCTTGTGAAGACACTGTTGGGAAATACACTTATGTGTAAAACTGATCAATTGAAAAAAGGTAGTATCAGCATTTTATTCCAATATTTGGAATTAAAAGATGGGAACTAAAAGAGTTACAACTGAGAGGGAGTGGAGGCAGTCAAGGAATGGAGCAAATTAGGGCCATTTCTCACTATAAGCCTTCTATTATTGTTTAATTTTTTAATTAAATTTTATTTTTAAAATTTACAAAGTCTTGGTCATCCTCCCCAAAACACTTAATCCAGTCTAATCATGAGAAAAAATATCAGAGAACCCCAACTGAGGGACATTTTACAAAATACCTGACTGGTACTCTTCAAACTGCTAAGATCACCAAAAGCAAGAAAAAGCCTGAGAAACGGCTACAGTTAAAGAAGAGCCTAAACAGACACAACGACTAAATGTAATGTGGTGTCCTTGATGGGATTCTTGAACAGGAAGAGGACTCTAGGTAAAAAACTAAGGAAATGTGAATAAAGTCTGGACTTCAGTGAGGATGTACCAAAACTGGTTCATTAATTTGACAAATGTACTATATATATATAAAAATGTAAGATTTTAATAATATGAAAAGTGAGTATAGGGTACATGGAAACTCTGTACTATATTTGCAACTTTTCTATAAATCTGAAACTATTCTAAAATTAAAAGCTTGCTAAAATTTAAATCAGAAATACTTAACACCAAAAGTATCACCTTTCTCATATATCTAAGGTTCAAGGTTGCCTTCTAACTCCCTATTTATATTAATGGCACAACATCCTCCAATATCCAAATTCAAAAAATTCCCAAAAACCTTTATAATATTTCCTTCTTCAGTATTCCCCTAATATTAAAGCACTTGCTCAGCTCAGTCTATTCTTCTGTTGAAATACATCATCTGCCTTTCTTTCCCTTTCCACAGCCACATTTGATTATGTTTTGAAAGAAGTGGTCTTCCTACCTACAGTTTCTCTCCTCTCCACCAATTCATTAAGCATAGAGTGACTAAAAATATTCCTTGAAGGTATAGTTCATCATGTTACTCTCTTCTGCTTTAAACAAATAAACAAACCCTTCCTAAAAAAAATTCCCACAATATGTCATTCAATAATCTTCATAGTCAAGACTCACCTTATCTTTTTTTATCATTAAGTGTACAATTAAATGAAATTTTGACAAATTAAACACACCCATGTTACCTGGATTCAAATCAAGAAATAGAACATTACCAGCATCCCCAGAATTCATTTCCCCTGCCAGTTACTATGCAAAAAGGTAACCAATAGCCCAATCTCTAATAGCAAACAGTTGTGCCTGTTCTTTATATAAATGGAGTCATTTAGTAATATCTCTTCATTCAACATGTTATCTACAAAATTTATCCATGCTGTATATATGTAGTTGTACTTCATTCATTCCCATTGCTGTTTAGTATTCCACCGTGTGGCTATACTCCAGTGTATTTTATCCATTCTAATGGGCATTGATGAGTTTCTCGATTTGGGCTGTTATGAATAGTGCTGCTTGGAATATTCTTGAATATATCTTTTGGTAAAGTATACAGTTCTCTTGGGTATATACCTATGAGTGGAAGTGCTAGGTGGTAGGTTACTTGTATGCTAAGCTTTAGCAAATATTACCAAAAGAAAACAGTTCCCAGTGTTTGACTGTACCAATCAATCCTGCCACCATCACTGAGCAAGTACTCTGGCTGCTCCACATTCTCACCAACAGTTGGTATTGTCAGCTTTTTCCATTTTATCCATTCTGCTGTATCTTCCAGTAGTTTGAATTTGCATTTTCCTGATGATTAATGAAGTGGAACACCTTTCCCATGTTTACTGGCCATTTCAGTAACCTGTCGTGAAGGACATGTTCAAGTCCTGTGCCTATTTTGCTGTTGGTTACCTGTCTTTTATTTATTGTTTTTTATATATGTTGGATATAAATCCTTTGTGAATATTTTCTCTCACTGTTTCTTGCCTGTAAAAAATGCTTTAAAATTTCTGTGATATATAGTGAAAATTAAGATTAAACGTCTTTGCCTAAATTGCCTGTCACTTATCCCAATATTAGTCATGATCTTTATATTTTCCTTTTTTTAATTGAAATATAGTTTATATACACTATAATATTGGTTTCAGATTAACAACTTAGTGATTCATCAGTTATATACATTACTTAATGTTCACCGTAAGTGTAGTTACCATCTGCCACCATACAAAGATATTACAAAATTATGAGCTATATTCCCTAACCTATACTTCCATCCCTGTGACTAAATTACTTTATAATTTGAAGCTTGTACCTCTTTATGCTCTTCACCTGTTTCACACCCACCATGGTAACCAGTTAAGTTAGAAATTCTGTAAAGGCAAGAAATAGCTTTCTTCACTGCATTCCTCACAGTGCCAAGCACACAGCAGAAAGTTAAAAAAAGTTTGCTGAATCCACATGAGAGAGAAAGAAGCAGACGACAAATTAAAGAAATAATGATGTAAGAAAGTAAATGCTTTTATAAAACTCTAGAAATTAACAAGATACAATGGAAGCATGACTAGAGTATTGGACTGGGGCAGTTGCCAGAAAATCTTCCACAGAATTAATTTTTTCATAGGAAAAACTTAAAAGATCTCACCTACTCTCCTCATTTTGCAGAGGAAAAAGTTGGGGCCCAGAGCATTTAAAAGGTTTTTCCATAAAGACTGAGTAAGTGGCAGACCTAAGACAACTCCCAACCAGGTCCCCTAGTTTCTAGTTAAAAATTCTTACACTATGCTTTAGAAAGAAAACCAATATATATTAACTTGGAGAATGATTTGGGCCACAAAATGTTTTATGGTATTCAGCTACTAACAGATAATTCATAACTTATAACTTGCACATATAAGCACTAGCTCTAGCTTTCCTGCACCAAATCTCCCCTAGTTGAAATAGTTATATAACAGGGGAAGGAATAGTGCAGAAATGTGTTCCAGAAACTTGGAAGGAGAAGAAGCAAACCCTTCCTTCCTAATTAAGGGATGACTGAGCTCTGCGGAGCCTGAGGCAGGTGGTATCTAGGATTCCTGGCCTCCTCCTCCTCTAGAACTGTTTGCCCATTCATACTGAGGACAACGGCTAAAATGGTCCTTATGCACATAACTGTAAAAACTGATACACCGGTAAGAACCCTGAGATTTGAAAGACTTGTGCAGAGCCAGTCAACTAAGAACGTAAGGACTTGTGAACTGCTGAACTGAGAGAGTTGTGGTGCTTATGCTGCTTGTACTTGTAAAAATCAGGGGTCTGTAACTACACCCCAGTTACTTATAAAATTAGGGGCTTAGACTGATCTCTGAAGACCCCTTTTTTTCTAATATTCCTTGAGTCTATGTTTCTACTTTTTTATAAAGGGGAAAAATATTAGTACAATGACTCATACAATAACATAGCCTATGCTTTGTACAGTAATACAAAAGAAATTTCTGCCTGAAGATTTTATGAGGAAGTTCAAATTGTACAAAGTTCTCTCTCTCTTGCTATTCAGAAATACACTGGTTGCTTTGGTTAATATATTTAAGTCCAAAACACAAAAAAGGAATAGAATGTTGATAATAGAACAGTTTAAGACAGGTGCAGATTAAGAAACCCCAAATGTATCATAATACAAAGGTAGGTAGACAGATTTAAGTTCAAATTCCAGCTTTGTCACTAACTGACCAACTTACACAAATCATGTTACTTAACTGTGTTGTGCCTCAGTATTCTCTTCTATCAAAGATAACAGCAATTATCTTTCAGATTTTTTTGAAGATTAAAAGCAACATATGCATTATTTCCAACACTATGCCTAGTATATTACAGGCACTTGAAAAGTGTAACTATTATTATTAAATACAAATACTAGAATTTTATTAGGAAGGCATCTAGTAACATGCATAGAGTGAGAAAAGTGTATAGCAAAAGTAGTCACAAGAACATGGAAAGAAGAATAAAAGGAAAACAAAAAATATATACCCACATGAAAGCCAAGATGGGCATAACATGAAAAAGTGGTCTGGATTCCCTCTCCTGCCTAAAATGAAAAATTTGGGATAAAACTTTCCTTATTGATATCAGGAAAGATTTGCTTCTAAAACAGAATTGTTTATTTTCTTCTCACCATGTTGTACAACAAGATATGAAGTAGTGAGATATACTTGGTACCTGCTTACGGAACTACTTCACTCTAGTCACCAAATTTTAAACTAAGGCTGTCGTATAAGAAGTGATTCACACAAAATGGGGCACTCTACACCTCTAAGTCAATATTATACAATTACATTATTTCATTAAAATTGTAATCCATAATGCAAACAGTAAATCATAGTTCTTTCTGAACATATGTGGGAACTACTGCTCTTGCAGAACTGTAACTCCTAGTTACATTTTTTCATACAACCAATTCAAGTTACAAATTTTTTTTGAAGTTATATATTTAGCCAGTATCACTAAATAACTCACCTAGGTACTTCACCTATATTCAATTTAGAATGTGCTCTAAATGAAATTTTACAAAACAGATATATCAATAAAGGCCATAATATGTGTATGGGGATCAACTGGTTCAGACTTCTAAAGCTAGGTTTTAAGAAGCCTTGTTGTTCTCCTTCCAGGTCCATTGGAGTCCTGAGCTGCCATGTAAGACATCCAACTATCCTTATATGGATACCGTGAGGAAAGACCCTGAGATGACATGGACAGAGGGGGGCTCAGCTCAGCATCTAGTCATCCCTGACAAGGCAACAGGCACATGAGTAAAAAGACATCTTGGACCTACCAGATAAGACCAGCCATGAACTGAACACCACTGAGCAACCCCAGCTGACCCCAAGTGAAGCAGAATCACCTAGTCAACCCTGTTGGAATTCCTGACCCACAACATCATCAGATACAATAAAGTGGTTGTTGTTTTAAGCCACCAAGTCTTAGGTTATTTGTTACACAGAAAAAATAATGTAGTCTTCACAAGTTCTTACAGTACGAAATGAAAAAAGTTATTTTGGGTACATACATACAAGACATGGACTAACTTAAGAGAAATGTTAAAATAAAATGGAAAACACAATGATACTACAAAATCTAAGAGTGGCAAACTAGAATAAAGATGCTTAGCAATGTACAATGTCAGCCAGAAAGAGAATTAAACACCTCGAAATTATTGTCTCCCTTAGCTTCTGTGACACTGCATAGCTGTTTTCCTATATAGTTCCCAGGAATGTTACACTGCGTGTAATGCTCTCTCTACCTGGAATTCCTTTATCTCTTACTGAAATCCTACCACACTGTCTTCAAAGTTTCTCTCAAACATCCCCTCCTCCTTCCTGCATCCCTTCCCACTTTCTTAGTATCTGCCTGTCTCCCCTCCCACCAGTAGCAATACTACTTTCCATTTGTCTTGTGGTATTTAATTTACTACACTAAACATTATAATTACTTTTTCTAATATCCTTCTATATTGTTTAAGCTACCTGAAGGCAATAACAGTGTATTATTGATTTTGTCATTTTGTTAACGCCTACTACAGCATCTAAGTAAAAATGTTTGGGAAGTTAAATAGTTATACTCTGCTAATAGAGATCTTGGATTTCAAAGATAAACACAATGTTTGAGGTAACACAAAGTAATCATATTCTGAAAATTATAAAGTATCTTACTGTAAGTCAATCTATTCTTGATTACAAATAATGGATAAACTTTCACTGTTATAAAATTATATACATACCCAAGTTATCAAGTGTATGTAGAAATACCAAAAGCTTTCTTATGTACTAGTAATAATCTGGAAAAAACTCCCCAAAGACAAAATACTAGAA
The DNA here is from genome assembly GCF_030020395.1 of Manis pentadactyla. Lineage (NCBI taxonomy): Eukaryota > Metazoa > Chordata > Mammalia > Pholidota > Manidae > Manis > Manis pentadactyla. The sequence continues at coordinate 61,251,738 of NC_080025.1, read as the reverse complement.
GAAAACTCATAATCTATATTAAATATTACTATATTTTATGGAGATATAAAAGAATATAAGAATAGGTAAAGATATACATACCACCTTTAAATATAAAGATAATTCTGCAATGACTACATTTGCCCAATTTAATCAATACACTTAATGAAAATCCCTATGAGATCATGGAGCATGGAGAACTTTACAAAATAATCCTCAAATTAATCAAAACAGGAAAAATAAGAGTAAGGGAACAAAGTTCCAAACCCTACATACAAAGATTTTCAAAATGCACCATAGACATAAATGTAAAACCTGAAACTATAAAGTAGCTAAAAGAAAACATATGAGAAAACCTCTGTGACCTTTGGGTTAGGCAAAGCTCTCTTAAGACACAAAAAGCACAAACCATAAAAGAAAGAAATAAGGTGAACTTCATCAAAATTAAATTTTTCTGCTGTGAAAAGTGCAAAGGTCAATATTAAAAGAATGAAAATACACAGAATGGGAGAATACATTTGCAAAATACGTATCTGATAAAGAACTTGTACACAGAATATGTAATGAAGTCGTAAAATTTAATAAGAAAACACTTAGTAATGGATGATTTGAACACATACCTCACCAAAGAAACAATAATGGAAAATAAACAAATGAAAACATGCACAACATCACTGGTCGTTAAGGAATTGCAAATTAAAATGACAATGAAATACTACTACATATCCCCTAGGATGGCTAAAATTTAGTAAACTGACTATCAAGGGCTGGTGGAAGTGAGAAATGGTACAGCCACTTTAGAAAAGTTTGGCAGTTTCTTACAAAGTTAAACATACACTTAATACACAACACAGCAATTCCACTCCTAGGTTATTTACTCAAGAGATGAAAAATCTGAATCTACCACAAGATTTGTATGTGAATGTTTGTAGCAGGCTTATTCATAATCATAAATTGTTTCTAACAATCCAAATGTTCATAACTGGTGAATAGAAAAAAAAATTGTGATATCTCCATACAATGAACTACTACTCAAAAATAAAAAGGAATGAACTGATTAATGCAGCAACACTGATAAATCTCAACAGCAACATACAGACTGAAAGAAGCCAAACAAAAAAGTTAGTGTATGATTAAAATTATATGACATTCTGGAAAAAGCTAAACTGTTGGGACAGAAAACTGGAGGTAGTGGGAGACCACTGTGTGGCAAAAGGGAACTTTCTGAGATGACAGAAATCTGTATCATGATTGTGCTGGTGGCTACCATGTACACCTATTAAAATTCATAGACCAATATACCTAAAAAGGGTTAATTTTATCTTACGTAAATTATACCTCAGTAAGCCTGATACTTTGAAGAGCGAGGAAATTTTTCTGAGAAAGATTACTGAGCAGGAGTGCCTTGCCTTAGAGATACCAAAATCTACTCTAAAGATAGGATAATAATGGGTGCTACTTGAGCAGAAATGAATGATAGAGATAAATGTAAGAAAACGAATGGCCATCCTGCCTAAAGCAATCTACAGATTCAATGCAATCCCTATCAAAATACCAACACTGGAACAAATAGTTCTAAAACTCACATGGAACCACAAAAGACCCCAAATAGCCAAAGCAATCCTGAGAAGAAAGAATAAAGCAGGGGGAATCTTGCTTCCAAACTTCAAGCTCTACTACAAAGCCACAGTAATCAAGACAATTTGGTACTGGCACAAGAACAGACCCATAGACCAGTGGAACAGAACAGAGAGTCCAGACATTAACCCAAGCATATATGATCAATTAATATACAATAAAGGAGCCATGGACATACAATGGGGAAATGACAGCCTTTTCAACAGCTGGTGTTGGCAAAATTGGACAGCTACATGTAAGAGAATGAAACTGGATTACTGTCTAACTCCATATACAAAAGTAAACTCAAAATGGATCAAAGACCTGAATGTAAGTCATGAAACCATAAAATTCTTATAAGAAAATATAGGCAAAACTCTCTTGAATAAAAACATGAGCAACTTCTTCATGAACATATCTCCACAGGCAATGGAAACAAAAGCAAAAATGAACAAGTGGGACTAAATCAAACTAAAAAGCTTCTGTACAGCTAAGGACACCATCAGTAGAACAAAAAGGCATCCTACAGTATAGGAGAATATATTCATAAATGACAGATTCGATAAATGCTTGACATCCAAAATATACAAAGAGCTCACACACCTCAACAAACAAAAAGCAAATAATCCAATTAAAAAATGGGCGAGGCTCTGAACAGACACTTCTCCAAAGAAGAAATTCAGATGGCCAACAGGCACATGAAAAGATGCTCCACATAGCTAGTCATCAGAGAAATGCAAATTAAAACCAAAATGAGGTATCACCTCACACCAGTTAGGATGATCAACATCCAAAAGACAAACAACAACAAATATTGGCAAGGATGTGGAGAAAGGGGAACCCTCCTACACTGCTGGTGGGAATGTAAATTAGTTCAACCATTGTGGAAAGCAGTATGGAGGTTCCTCAAAAAACTCAAAATAGAAATACCATTTGACGCAGGAATTCCACTCTTAGGAATTTACCCTAAGAATGTAGCGGCCCAGTTTGAAAAAGACATATGCACTCCTATGTTTATCACAGCACTCTTCACAATAGCCAAGAAATGGAAGCAACCTAAGTGTCCATCAGTAGATGAATGGATAAAGAAGATGTAGTACATATACACAATGGAATATTATTCAGCCATTAAAACAAATCCTACCATTTGCAACAACATGGATGGAGCTAGAGAGTATTATGCTCAGTGAAATAAGCCAGGCAGGAAAACACAAGTATCAAATGATTTCACTTATCTGTGGAGTATAAGAACAAAGAAAAACACTGAAAACAAAACAGCAGCAGACTCACAGAACCCAAGAATGGACTAACAGTTACCAAAGGAAAGGGACTGAAGAGGATGGGTGGGAAGGGAGGAATAAGGGGAAAAGGGGAGCATTACGATTAGCACACATAATGTTGGGGTGGGGGGAGGTGTGGCACGGGGAAGGCCATATAGCACAGAGAAGACAAGTAGTATTCTATAGTATCTTACTAGGCTGATGGACAGTGACTGTAATGGGGTATGTGGTGGGGACTTGATAATGGGGGGAATCTATTAACTACAATGTTGCTCATGTAATTGTATATTAATGATACCAGAAAAAAAAATTAACAAGCTGAAAATAAAATGTAAGAAAATGAAAATCTAAAAATGGATCCAAGGACTTCAGTGTATGCTAAAAGGTAGCAGTCTACTTCTGTGTTAGGAAAGAACTACTCGGTGAATAGTTTTAAAAACTAATGATTGGAACCAAATGAATTTTGATCCCTACTTACTTTTATGTCTAAATAAATTTCAAATGAAGCAAAGATATCCATTCATAATATTGTTAAATATTTGATAAATAAACTCAAATTAAAAACATAAATTATCCTCTTTGTACAATGTAGTGGTAAGTTTCCCTTTTTTTTATGTTAGAGCATACAAAGTGGCAATTCTGATGACTCAAGGTTGATCAAACATAATTCAATTAGTATTATCCACACAGTTCATTTCGTTTTTAGTTCTCATGCCATTTATACCTGCATCTGTGCTCACCTGACAATTTACCTATCATCTGTGAGCTTCTGGTCAGCTTCTCATCCCATTATCACCTTTCTGCTAATCTCACTTTGAAATACCTGCCAAATTTCCTTGAGTAACAACCAGACATCTCTTATGAGCAGCAAAAAAGGCTAAAATGTTGTGTAACTCATTCATTTCCCAAATAGTTATCAAGTACCCAGAGGTTACTGACCTGAAACAAGATCGTCACAGCTCAATTTCACAGAGCTTACAGTCTCAAGAAGATGACAACTAATCAACTGATTAAAATGAAATGAAGAAAGTCAGAATAGAAGAAGTGCAAAATGATATGGGAAGACAACAGGGAGACCCAAACTGGTCCAGGGCATAGCAAAGTTCTCCCTTTCAAGTTAAGTCCTAAAAGATGAGTAGACATTAGTTAGGTATAATAGAAGTGCACAACTAAGGATGGAGGGATAGGTACAGAAAGTTCTAGGCAGCAAGAAGCACTGAGAAGCTGAAAAGCTAACCAAGAATATGATCATCCAAAGCCTTGGAGGACACTTTAAGGAATTTGAACACCATCTCATAAACAGAAAGGCGACATGATCAAATATGCATCCAAATCTCTAGTTATCACTTAGGCTGTAGCATGAAGAATGAATTGAAAGATCTTAAGTAGGGAGCCCAAAAAAGAAACAGTTATACAATAATCTAGGATAGAGATACTGGTAATTTGAACTAAGACTAGGAGAAAGGAGTGAGTGAATATAGATAGATACGAAAGTGTGCCTAGAAGTGACAACACTTAGCTACAGGTTGGATGCAGGGAAAGTGTAGAATCCACTTTTCAAGCTTGAACCACTGGATATATGATGGCACTGAGCTAAGGAACATATAAAGCAATCTGGGTAAGGAAGACTAAGTTTTGAATATATTGATTTTAGAGTTCTAGGGAACATCTAATAGTGGTTACATCAAAGAGTTGACTATATGGATCTAAAACTCTGGACTAAGCTAAGGTTTCCGGAGTGCTAACAATAGACACTAGAAAACTAACAGGGCAATTAGCAAAGTCAGAGAGAAGAGTGCTTATTGTAAAAGACCCAGAATTAAGGCAAATGCTACAATAGTAGCAGCAGAGATAAGGAAAATGGTGGGAGAGGCCAGGAGAGAGAGGACAAACGGAAGGTAACTGTTAAGTTATTAGATCAAAATAAAGGTTAGGGGGCCTTGCCTAATCTTGGGTTTTTTAGAGACCTTTTAAAGGCTGTGAATACTGGTTACATAAGAACTAAGATCTGAGATTATTTGCTCCTCACAGAAAAAGCAATGACTGCTGTCTGCCACTGTAAGGTGACTTTTAAAAGGGTCCCCTCTAGACCCAGTAATTCCACACCTGGAATTTACCTGAAGAAAATGAAATCCCTGATTCGAAAAGATATATGCACCCCTATGTTTATCGCTGCACTATTTGCAATACCCAAGGTATGGAAGCAACATAAGTGTCCATCAATAGATGAATGGATAAAGAAGATGTGGTACACATACACAATGGAGAATTATTCAGCCTCAAGAAGAAAAGAAATCTTGCCATTTGCAACATCTACGTAGAGGGTATTATACTCAGTGAAATAAGCCAGGTGGAGATAAAGACAAATACCACGACTTCACTCATTTGTGGAATATAAAAATAAAGAAATATAGAAGGAATAAAACAGCAGACTCATAGACACTCAGAAGTGACTAGTGGTTACCAAGGGTGAGGGGTTGGGTTACCAGGTACAGGGGTGAGGGGGAAAGGGATAAAGGGAAACAATAATTCGCAATCACAGGGACTGCTGAACCACTGGGATGTACATTTGAAACCAACCTAAGATTGTATATTAATGGCACTTTTAAAAAAAGGGTCCCCTCCATACACGCATACTGAAACACACACACACACTGAGCGGAATTTCCTATATGTGCATTTTTAAACCTTACCCATCCATTGACTCACCACTAAAAAATCTGAGCTGCATCTGAGGGCAGAACTCTAAAGCATAAGGTGCTTGCCTGCATCTCAAACTTGGTCATCTTTTCGAAGACCTACCCACATTTTTTCAGAGATATGCTTATTCTCTCCATCTGAAACCATAAAATTACATATAAATTCCCCTTTCTTGCTACATATTTGATAATCATGATGTCCTCTCATATATTTCCTTGCAAAATCTTTTCCCTTCTGTGTCTGGGAGCACCACTAATTCATCACTAAAACAACTTCATTTTACTACAGTAGCCTCCAATATCCCTGTCTCTAAGTATTCTCTCAGCTGATCCAATACTACCATATTAGTATTCCTAAAATAACAATTTGAATATATTATCACCCTACTAAAAAAAAACCCTGTGCCTTGCTATAGCCCACAGAATGAATTCTGAACTCCTTATCCTGGCAAATGGAAGGCAGATTACAGCAGACTTTCAACTGCCAAGCTGTCTCATCTTCCAACTTTGTACAAAAACACGAATCCCAGTCAAATGGCTCTATTCACATACCAGTGAACATGCAATGCACACCTCTGTTTCTGCAACCTTACTCACACCATCCTCCACTGCCTAATAAACCTGTCTCCATCATGTCCATTTGCCTAAATTCTACTCTTCCTTCAAAGCCCAGTTCATTTATTTGGCAAACTATCTCACAATGCAAGGTAGGATTCTGGTTAAAGGAGGTTTAAAAACCCTAACACGCACAATAGTTTAGAGCTGGAGCTCTGAAGTTAAACTATCTAAAGTTCTGAAACCTAGATTTACTATTTTATATCCTTGGACAAGTTATACTTAAGCTTCCTGAGCTTCCACACAGCACTTTACAAAGGCTAACATCTAACTAAACTTTAAATAAGTTGTGAAAATTCAGTAAAAATACATATAAAAGGCTGAACACAGTTCTGTAAATGTTAACTATTTTTGTTGTTATTGTTGATTCTGTCAAGAAGCTTATATTCTAGCTCAAGTTGCACCTAAGTACTCACTCATCAGCTTGTGATCCGTTTCAAAAAAACTTGACACAATTGACTAATTCTGATATTTTCATTATCTTTAAAGGAGAAAACTGAAAAATTCTGAATATTTATTACAAGATATAAAGTTCATCAATGATACAACCAGAAAATGAACCCATCTTGAAAATCAGAAACCCACCAGAAAATGAAAGACATCTTGCTTTCCTAAAAACTACTCTACGTCAAACCAGTCAAAGTGGTTCTGAATTGAATAGTATCTAAAGAAAATGTACAGCCTTTCTATAAAAAAATTAAGATGAGTAACTACTTAAATTTGCAATGTAAAGTAGACAGATAATTTCTTAATAAAAAGTACTGTTCATTTTTTCCTCTAATCAATCATTGAGTGCAAGGCAAAGATCATAAAATGACTAAAATGATCCCTGCTCTGAAGGAATTGATATACTCAATTTAAATGGGAATTCATATAGATATATAGTTAATTTATATTAGCCAACAGAGGACATTATGGAATAGAGATAATTTTGAAATAAAATAGTATTTGACACAGTATACATTTATATATACATTTATACTGTATAAATGTATATATAATATACACTTACCATATTAAAAAAATTGGTAGTCTTTTTATTTTTGGCCCGTGTTACCAATATTGCAGTAGTTACCAATAGTAAGTGGACTACTACTATCGATCTTTAACTACAGGCATTCTATAAGTTGCTTCCAAAATTCAAACTATGATGAATTAAAATTCAAGAAATGTGTTTGCCATAAAATTCTAGTCATACCAATGAATTTATAGTATTTACTTTGATACCCAAAATCAAAATAGATCGCCAAATTTTAATCTAGATATAATAAGAGTAGCAATTTATTTTGGACCCCCCCCAACCCAGAAATTTATTAATCGTTTATTTAGAAATAGTTTGGCATCATTCTTTATCCCCCAAAGAAACTCAGGCAGGGATCACTGATTGATATAAAACCATTAGGTAAAATATAGTTGGAGAACTGGATATATTCATACAGCATCACCCCACAGATTATAAATTAAATGCAAACAGAAAAATCAACTATTACAGTGGTGAAAATGGTCACCTCAACCAAGTTATCAAATATAGCAGTATTACTAACAGTACAATCTGAATAGTATATGCCTCCTAATGGGATGTAATCTGAAGTACACCTATGAAATATTCTTACTAAAACTATTTAATCTGAATTTAACCATGCCTTTAAACCTAATTTCCAGTTGACAATAAATATAAAAGATCAAGTACCACCACAATAAAACAAGTGTTTAGAAATCATGAACACAGGAAAATCTACAAGATAACAGGTATTTTCAGTTAATGGTTCTATAATATCTTACAACACTGATAGATAGTGATGGCACCAGAGGGAAGGGGATTTAACAATATGGGTAACTGTTGAACCACTGTGTTGTATACTAGAAACCAACATAAGATTGTATATGAATGATACTTTAATAAAAAAGAAGAATTTTATACTGGTATCCTGAAAAAGTATATGAAAACAAGTGAATGGTATAGTTCTAAATCAAAATAAACTAAGCAGATGTAGTGTATTTGGGGTACAATGGGGGAATTGGAGTTAACTGGAAGAACTTATATATCGACTGACTATATGATTATTTCCTTAAGTGTTTTAATGTTATTGTGATTATGTGATTACTTTTAGGAAATTAAGGCTTAAATATTAACGAATGAAATATCATGATATCTACAATTTACTTTCAAATGATTCAGCACATATATAGGATTAAAATATTAGCAGCTACTGAAAATAGGAAAATCTACACAGGATCACTATTACTATTTCAGTTTTTCTGTATGCTTACCATTTTTTATAATAAAAACTGAGGAAAAAGAAATAACTTGGAAAAATTGTTAAAGTTGATATTTACTTTCTTCTTCCTGTTTATCACAGTCTTAAAGGGGAAAAATTAAGTGCAGCATTGTGTAGTTAGGTTCAGATACTGACAAGGAGGAGCTGATCCAAATTAGCTATGCAACACTGAGCAAGCTAGGAAAAGCTCAGAGTTTAAAACTAGCAATACTGAGATAGTACCATGGCAAGCACAGAGCAAGCACTCAATAAATACCTTTTCTTTTTCCCACCAAACCCAATTATTTTATTTCCTATGCTGATGTGGTTGAATGCACACTGCCTTTACAAGTATATGTTTGTATTAGCTGTTATGAAGGGTTTTTTTGTTTGCTTACTCAGATTAATTACTTTTCTGATACTAAAGAGTTAACTTAATCCTTGGGCAGTCCTAGTGGGAATGTAAAATGGTACAACTGCTATGGAAAATAGTTACAGAAAAGAGTATGGCAGCTCCTAAAGAAAATTAAAAATAGAATTAGCCATATGATCTAGCAATTCTACTTCTGGGTATATACCCAAAAGAAATGAAAGCAAAAACTCACATATATTTGTACACCAATTTCATAGCAGCATTATTCTCAATAGCCAAAAAATTTAGAAGAACCCAACTGTCCACCAAGGGATGAATGGATAAACAAAATGTGGCCTGTACATACAATGGAATATTATTTAGCCTTAAAAAGGAAATTCTAATCATGGTGAAACATGGATGAACCTTCATGACATTATGCTAAGTGAAATAAGCCACAAAAAGACAAATACTTTATGATTCCACTCATATGAGAACTTAAGAGTAATCAACTTCACAGAGACAGATAGTAGAATGGTCGCTGTGAGGGTCTGGGGGTGACAGGGAGGAGAAAAAAGAGTGATTCTTTAATGGGTATGGAGTTTCAGTTTGAGAAGATGAAGAAACTTCTGGAGACGAATGTGATGATGATTGCACAACAATGTGAAGAGACTTAATGCCAATGAACCACATACCTAAAAACTGCTAAATTATGTTTTTAACATAATCCAAAGAAATATTTTTTAAAACTTTAAACTGAAAAATAGACAAGCACAGCTATTTCAGAAGGAGATATACCAAATTGTTAATAGTTTGAGAGTGGGGGTGAACTTCACTCTTTAAAGTACACATATATATGTTACTGAAATTTTACGTGCATAATTAATTGTGCAATGGAAAAAGTTTTAAACCCTAGTTGTTTTGGGGTGAAAGAATGTATGTTGGGAATATGCTTTAAAATACTAGAGAAAAAACTAAAAATAAGTGGAGGAGGAGAAAGGAAACATGAATTGTAAGGTGTTGATAACTGTTGAAGCAGAGTGATGGGCAGACCTGGAATTGATACTACTGTTTTGGTTTCTTCTGCATTAATTAAAACTTTTCATGATAAAAAGATAAATAATTTCAATCTACATTTCAAGAAAAAATAATGTGTACAACATGAAGTTAATGTAACTTCAAAAATGAAAATGTTTGAAGCTATAAAAATATTAGTTTAGCTGGTAAGAATACACTTTTATTATCCACTTCCCTTAATTTCATACACACAAGAAGGTTTTGTATAAGCCACAATATTTCATCATAATTCTTTTTATTCTAACACAAATTAAGCATCATTATTTTTTCAATATCCTACTTTATTTATCCATAATTTCACAGTTCAATTTATTTGAGGATGATGAAAAATTAATGACATTTACTATAACTTTAAACCTCTGAAATATAAATTCCTTTCAAAATTAGTATGATTATATCACCACACATACCAGAAATTCCCAGAAACCAGGATATACCAATGGGCAAACTATACAGATTATCTTATCCATGATCTGAGTGAAACTAATGTCTCCAATGTTAGGTGAGAAGAAATTAGTATGCCTTATGAATGTCTACAATACTCCAGGTTCATACAATTCTAATAACCACACTATGAAAAAGTTACCCCTATATAACCAGTAAGTACAAGTTCAAGAAGATTAAGTGACTTCACTAATGTCACACAAATAAGGATATATCAAAATATGGCTATATTTTAAGATCTCTTCTTGAAAAACATATCTAAACAATAGGGAGATAAAGAAACATAAATTTCATCTTTGATGTAATTAGGAGATACTGTAATGATAACCTGAAATACAATGTATAAAGATAGAAAACTGGTGGTGCAATGGTAAATGGTAAATAATAGAAAAAGGTGAATATAAATCCCTATAAGAGAAATAATCATGACAAACAATCCTAGTTACTCTGTAGTACCTTAGAAAGGCTTAGAAACTTGAGGTGCTGTAAGAGGAAACAGGGCTGAAACCCCCAACCCCTCCCTATGCACACTCTCTCTCTCTCTCTCCTTAAGGGAATAAGAGGTATGGCCTCCAGCAAAACTGAATCAGAGTGGCTCCACGTTCAGGGATGTCCCACAAAAAAACCGAAGATGTGAAATCTTAGTATGAACACAGACCAACCAGACAGAAAATAATTAAGGAAAGAGAGGCACTGAACAATACATTAGATCAGATGATGCAAGTAACAGATATCTACAGAACATTCCACCCAGAAGCGACAGGACAAACATTTTTCTCAAGTGTATATGGAATGTTCTCCAGAATAGGTCACATACTAGGCCACAAGAAAAGCCTCAGTAAATTCAAAAAGACTTAAATTGTGTCAAGCAGCTTCTCAGACCACAATTATATGAAACTAGAAATAACTTACACAAAGAAAACAAAAAACCCTACAAACACATGGAGGCTAAACAACATGCTTCTAAATAATCAATGGATCAATGACCAAATTAAAACAGAAATCAAGCAATACATGGCAACAAAAGAAAACAAAAATGATAGTCCACAATCTGTGGGATGCTGCAAAAGTGCTTCCAAGATGAAAAGTACATAGCAATACAGGTCTATCTCAAGAAACAAGAACAACCCCAAATAAACAGTCTAAACTCAAATTAAAGAAACTAGAAAAAGAAGAACAAATGAAACCCAAAATTAGTAGAAGGAGGGACAAAATAAAGATCAGAGCAGAAATAAACAAAATAGAAAAAAAAAAATCAGTGAAACCAAGAGTTGGTTCCTTGAGAAAAAAACAATATAGACAAATCCGTAGCTAGACTTATAAAGAAAAAACGATGATGTGAACAAATAAAATCAGAAATGAAGAGGGAATGGTCACAATGGATTACCATAGAAATAGAAAGACTTATTAGAGAATACTGTGAAAAATTATATGCCAATAAATTGGACAACCTGGAAGAAATGGACAAATTCCTAGAAAAATACAACCTTCCAGGACTGATCCAAAAAGAAAAAGAAAATCAACAGACCAATTACAATGAAATTGAACTGATAATCAAAAAATTCCCAAAAAACAAAAATCCAGGTCCAGATGGCTTCACAACTGAGTTCTACCAAACATTTAGAAAAGAGCTAATACCTATACTTCCTAAGGTAGTCCAAAAAGTAGAAGAGGAGGGAATACTTTCAAACTCATTCTATGACACCAGCATCACTCTAATACCAAAACTAGAAAAAAAAAGAAAATTATAGACCAGTATCCCTGATGAACATGCATTCAAAAATCCTCAACAAAGTTATCAGCAAACTGAATTCAAAAATTCATCAAGAGGATCATCCATTGTGGCCAAGCAGGATTTATTCCAGGGATGCAAGGCTGGTATACTATTCGTCAATCAAACAATATCATACAGCACATTAACAAAAAGAAGAATTAGAACCACATGATCATCTCAATAGATGCTGAAAAAGCATTTAACAAAATTCAACATCCATTCATGATTAAAACTCAACAAAATGGTTATAGAAGATATGTACCTCAATGTAATAAATGCCATACACAGCAAACCAAACCACAGCTAACATCATATTTAATAGTGAAAAGCTTACTTTTCATCTAATATCAGGAACAAGGCAAGAATACCCACTCTCATCACTTTTATTCAACATAGTACTGGAAGTCCTAGCCACGGCAATCACACAACACAAAGAGATAAAAGGCACCCAAATTGGTAAGGAAAAAGTTAAGCTGTCACTATTTGCAGATGACATGATATTATTACATAGAAAACCCTAAAGATTCCACCAAAAACTATTAGAACTAATAATTGGACTGAGCAAAGTTGCAGGATACAAAATCAGTACACAGAACTCTGTTGCATTCCTATAAACTAACAATGAACTGGCAGAAGAATTCAGGAAAACAATTCCATTTATAATTGCATCAAAAAGAATAAAATACCTAAGAATAAACCTAACTAGGGAGGTGAAAGACCTATATTTTGAAAGCTATTAACTCATGAGAGAAATTAAAGAAGATACCAAAAATGGAAATCTATCCCAGGCTCACGATAGGAAGAAATAATATTGTCAAAGTGACCATCCTGCTCAAAGCAATTTACAGATTCAATGCAATCCCTATCAAAATACCAACAAGCTTTCTTCAATGAAGTAGAACAAATAGTTCTAAAATTCATATGGAACCACAAAAGACCATGAATAGTCAAAGCAATCCTGAGAAAGAAGAACAAAGCTGAGGGATTAAAATCTGACATCAAGCTATACTACAAAGCTACAGTAATCAAAACAGTATGGTGCGCGCACAAAAAGAGACTCATAGATCAATGGAACACAACAGACAGCCCAGATATAAATCCATGCATATATGGTCAATTAATATATGATAAAGGAGCCATGAATATACAATGGGGAAAAACAGCTTCTTAAATAACTGGTATTGGAAAAACTGGACAGCTACATGTAAAGAAAATGAAACTGGATTACTGTCTAACTCCATACACAAATTCAAAAATGGATCAAAGACCTGAATGTAAGACATGAAACCATAAACCTGTTATAAGAGAATATAGGCAAAAATCTCTTGAACATAAGCTGAGCAATTTTCTCCTGGACACATCTCCTCCAGCAAGGGAAACAAAATAAAAAATAAGTAAGTGGGACTACATCAAACTAAAAAGCTTCTGTACAGCAAAGGACACCATCAGTGTAACAAAAAGGCAACCTACAGTATAGGAGAATATATTTGTAAGTGATTCATCTGATCATTTACAAAGTACTCATATGCCTCAACTCCCCAAAAAACAGATAACCTGATTAAAAAATAGGCAGAGGATGTGAACAGACATTTCTCCAAAGAAATACGGATGACCAACTGGCACATGAAAAGATGTTCCATATTGCTAATCATTCGGAAAATGCAAATCAAAACCACATTGAGGTATCACCTCACACGACTTAAAATGGTCACTATCCAGAAGACAAGAAATAACAAGTGTTGGCAAGGATGTGGAGAAATGGAAACCCTCCTACACTGTTGGGGGAAATGTCAATTGGTGCAACCACCATGCAAAGCAGTACGGAGGTTCCTCAAAAAACTAAAAATAGAAATACCATTTGACCCAGTATTCCATTTCTAGGAATTTACCTGATGAAAAGAAAATTCCTGATTCAAAAAGACATATGCACCCTTATGTTTACTGCTGCATTATTTACAAGAGTCAAGTTATGCAAGCAACCTAAGTGTCCATCAAAAGGTGAATGGTTAAAGATGATGTGGTACATATACACAATGGAATACTATTTATACATTTAAAAAAAAGAGAAATGCTGTCATTTGCAACAACATGGAAGGATCTTGAGGGTATTAAGCTCAGTGAAATAAGCCAGGTGGAGAAAGACAATACCTTATGATTTCACTTATTTTTGGAATATAAAAACAAAGCAAAGCAAAATAAACAAAACAGAAGTAGACCCACAGACTCTGAGAAGTAACTAGTAGTTACTATGGGGAGGAGTTAGGGTGGGTAGGCAGGGAGTGTGAGGGGAATAAAGGGCACAAAAATTCTCTATCATAATGCAAGTTGGTCACCTTACATGGTAGTACAGCATGGAGAATATAATCAACATCTCTCTACACTGATAGATAGTAACTGCACTAGAGGGGGTGGACATTTAATAATATAGGTAACTATTGAAATACTGTGTTGTATATTTGAAGCCAACATAAGACTGTATATCAATGATACTTCAATTAAAAAAAAAAAAAACTACGGGACTTCATTAGTCACTAAGCCATGCTCATGCATGCCCAGAGAGCTTCCAATTAGCTATAGAACTTTTTTCTTGACTATGAATCAACTGTTAAGAATCACACAGATCTAAAGAAAGTCTCCAACAAAAAGACCAAAATAAACAAAAAAAGTTAGTGGAACTAAAACATGCAAGGAACAGAAGAACATGTCAGAGAATCTATAATTAATACCCTTGAAGAGATAACAAAAGATGCAGCACCCATGAAACAGGAACAAGATGCTACAATACAGGAATAAACTTTTTTCTTAAGATAGCTGAAATTGTTCACTTCAATCGAAGAGCTGAAATCTCCCAGACTAGAACAAAAGGTAAATTTTCAGATCAAATTTCACAACATCCACAACAGAAGCCAGGCCATAAGGGAACCCCTTCAAACTTTCCAGGGAAAATTATTTCCTGTACAGAAATCTCTCATTAGCCAAACAGTCAAGTATGAGGATAAAAACAAAATCCCCCAAATATATTTACCCTGCACTCTTTCAACAGTAATAGTAGAGGAAACCAAAATGAAGGAATAAATCGAAAGGTAGGCATAAGATCCAGGAGAAAAGGGCTCAACAAAAGTGAAAGAAATTCCCAGAATGTCAGCTAAGGGAAGTTCCAAAATGACAGCTTTGTAAGCAGGCCTAGAGGAAAAACAATCCAGACTGAAGCAGGAAGGACAGCTACAGAAGGGATGATTACAGGAACAAATGAAACTGATTAATTTATCTGACAGATTTGACCATGTGGAAAATTGTACTGAGAAGTATTTTATGGAGTTGTTGGAGGGCATAGAAAAACTTTGCCAGACAAAACTAAACAAATGAAAAAACAAAAGGTTACAAAAAGAAATGCAATTTTAATAAACTACTGTCTCAGTAGTGACAAACATTTAATCATTAATGATCAAAACTCAGAATACAAATTTAACCTGAAACTGTGGAATATTAGAAAGATGTGGGAAAGTGCAGTTTGAAAAAAATCTTCAAACATCTATACCTTTAAAATCACTGATATTTACATACCTCGAATTATTCAATTCTAAGAAAAGGCTTTATTTTCAATAGACTTAAATTCTATAACTACATTTTCAAGGCAGAAATTCGGTGAAATGCTTTGGTTTTATCTAAGGAAATTTCAAGGGTCATTCTGAGAGAAAAAAATAATAAATGCTAAATAAAAACACTAACGAAGTTAGATGATCTATACAAGTTTCAGTGATTACTGGCATCAGTTAAGGAACTTTGTTATCTAATAATATGTTTGTTCCATTGTGTGCTGTAGTTCTAAATGTTGTATACCTTCAGTACATGTCCACTTTCACCTTCCACATTTACCAATTTAATAATTTATTCAACCTTTCAGGAAAATGGTCTGTGAATTACCTCTGTAAGCACCGAAACCTGGTTATTTTCTATTTTTAAAAATCCAAAAATATTTTGTACTTTTTTCTTTTTATAGGAAATAAGTTTGATTTTTTCTTGATGACTAAGGCTATCATGCAATTCAGCTACAGTTGATTAGATGGCCTCAGAGGTTTTAGGTGTGTAAGGCATAAACTGTCATACTAAATGGGCCTAGACTAGTATGCTTTTATAATTCTCCTGTTCATCACTCTTCACTTTGACATCTAGTAACGAATCTTCCTCTACCTGTACTGACCCACCTTTTAATTATTATGGTCTAAAAAAAGATAAATCATCATGCTTCTGACTCAAATAACGCTTACTAAATGCCCTGCCAAGCCGTATCATTCTCACTTTCATTTAATCCAAATGATTTGTTAGAATGGTAGTCAATGTCAAAACTTAGCAGCTTTAGTTTAAACAAAAAAAACTTAGTATGAATAAATACAGGAGCTTAACTACTTAATGGAGTTGGGGGACTGGATCTTTTGGATCTGTCTGTTTCTGTTTTTCTAGGAAAGGATCTATTTTCCTTGCAAAGATGTATAGTTAATTTCTGGCTCTAATTCCGATTGTTCAATCAATGACAACTGAGAGTCACTGAACTAACCTATGTCTATCACATAAAGTATCCAACTCAGAGTAACACTAAAAAGATGTATATGTAAAACAACATGCACTTGGTTATCCATTCACTAAGACTTTTTTCTACAAAAAGCCCAGAGAAATGAGAACTCTATTGCAAATTAGGACTTTTATATTTGCAATTATATCTATATTGAATATATGTACGTAATCTTGCTATTTTAATACAAATGTTGTTGAAGACGCAGGGGGCCATCTGGTGAGAAAATGGGGAGCAGCAGAGGTGAGGCTTAGAACCTCCCCCCTCATGTTCTGAGAGAAATCTTCTGCATACATGGATGTTTATTGCCCTCGTCTAGCTCGGATTAACACATAGTCTACAGGCACACACCTGATCATCTACATTTGCTCTCTTACAACACTAAACTCTGTTTTCTACCTTTATCTCATATCTACCTACCACTTCAGCATTTTATTAAAAATAATAATAATAGAGAAATGTGGTATCCACATATAAATCAAGTTTAAAAATCAAATGAATATTCATATTTGAACTGACTGTTTAGAGTTCATAATGCATGAACAAAACCGAAAGCTTCTGTGATGACTGCCCTTGCACTGTTCACCATGTAACTTATTCACTATGTAAGAAGTTGTACTCCATGTAAGAACTTGTTCGTTATGCATCAGAAGATTGGAGACTGACGAAAATTAGGCTTGGGGTGGATTAATGATTGTGCATTGAGTATTGACCCCCCTATACAGAAATTTATTGTTGTTAACAACTATTTGATCAATAAATATGAGAGATGCCCTCACAAAAAAAAAAAAATATATATATATATATATAAATATATAAACAGACTTCCAATTGTAAAATAAATAAGTAACTGGGATGTAATGTATAGCATAAGGAATATAGTCAAAATATTGTAACAACTTGGTATGGTGATAGCTGGTACCTAGAATTATCATGTATATAAATGTTGAATCACTGTGTTGTACATCTGAAACTAATGTAATGTAATACTGTGTGTCAACTACCCTTCAATTAAAAAAAAAATAAAAAAAAAAAACAAATGTTGTTGAAGAATCTTGATTAAAACAGAACCTCAATTCAGTTAAACCTTAACTTCAGGATATGTTATATTTCTCAAATTAAAAGGAAAGATTTTCACCATTAAATTTACCATCAAGACAATGAAAAACAATCCTTTTCTTTGATTAATTTTCATCAAGAAAATAGCAGCATTTCTGTCAAAAAAAAATGAAAATATTTAATATTGTTAAAATCTACTCACTACTCAAAAAAACCTGCACAGGTCAAGGAAAAACACCTTCCCCACATCTTAATGAAAAGTTATCAATGCTTATATTCAAGCTTAATAATGTAAGCAGTAGTCTTCAAAAGAATTCTAAATGTAATTTAAAAGACCAGAGAAAATCCTCTTAACGGCCATTTCACTTTGAGGGCCATTTCTATGCTCCAAATTTTAAGTTAGAATTGTTAAAGAAATTTATTTTCAGCATTCCAATACACCGATAATGTTATACTCCTATTTTACTTCCTTAAAGAACTGAGAAGAACAAAATACACTGTTTACGTATCACAGGTTAAGGCTGATACACAAGCTGCAAATGCAGAGACTTCAGGCACTTGTAACTTAAATGTAACCACTAAAACAAAGTAGCTTTTTAAATAGTAACCACCTAAACTTCCAGACTAAAAGTAGTATAAATACCATCCTCAAAACGACTGTTCCAAGCAACACTTTCTCCAAAGCTGAGAGATCTTGACTAGTTACCAGAGTACCTGACGGCTAGGCTTAAATGTCAAAGCTTTACTACAGGCAAAACATCAAGGAAGAAGTAAACGGTTGCTGCACACCCTACAACATTTTTAAATATTGTGAAAACAGCCGTCCTAAGTCAAATACAGAGAATTTTTCACTTGATCGATGCTACCATTCGATGAGCAACGCTAAAACAGCTTGACATTTCATTTTCCTAAAAAACAAATAAAAATGCTTTGACAATACTGGGTATCAATATACGTTATACAGATCATTATGTGCTTGAAGCTTCTGATCACATAAAGATCTACATTTCAACGAGTCTCCAGGATGTACCACTCACTGTCAGATCATCCATAGCTAACTAGAGAGCACCATCTACTTTAAAGAACTACTTTCTGAAAACTATATGACTAATCTATATACTAAAAGAAAACTGTCTAGCCGCGTCCGAAAAGGACGCTTAAAAATTTGCCTTTTTCTGATGCTAAAACATTTTGCAGCCACTTGATCTGGCCATAACACGTCAACGCTCTTGATTTTAGCATTTGCTGCAGGAAAAAGGAATATGGCTGCAAATTCTTTCTGAAGGGTGGTATTTCAAACAGGACCACTCAAAACACTTAAGAATACTGAGCGAGAGGAGGGCGGAGGGAGGGTACCTTATGAAACAGCACACGTCGGGCCCTGCACACTAACTACCTCATTTCCCTAATAGGGATATGAAAAGCTCAGGCCTCTGGTAGCTTCCAGTTGACGCCAATGCTCTCCACCCACCCTTTTTTTTTTTTTAAAGGATTTTCTAGTGTTGGAGCCCGTCTCACAAATGAATTCCGTGATCACGTCTAAACGGTCTAGCATCTTTTACAAGACCAAACCCTTCCCGGTTCCGTTCCCTCCCATCTCCCTCGGTAGCCAAACACACCAAGGCGGGTCCTCTACACCGAATTCTATGAATCCTGTAGTGCACTAACTGGATGCCAGAAACGATACAGAAAATAAGAGTTTCAGCCATTCCCCTCGCTGCGACCGAAATTGCAGGCTTCATTTCCTGCCCCCGCGGGGGCTGTAAAATCGCCCGCGGAGAACCAGACGCTTCCCGCCCCCTCCAGGCTGCGCACGCGGCCTCCGCGCTCCCCCAGCCCGGGCCCCGCGGGCGAGAGGGGGTGGAGGGCACTGGGGCGCCCTCCCCACGCCGGCACCCACCTCTTGCCAGCGGCTTCACCTCCCCGTTCTCCTCCCGGGCGGCCCCGCCGAGGCCGTGCCTCCGCCTTTCCTTCTCTCGCTTCTCCTTGGGTCTACGCGGCTTGGCGCTGGCCGAGGCGGCGGCCGGCAGCAGGAGATGGTGAGGCTGAGCGTGCAGCAGCGCAGGAGGCACCAGCAGTTTGCGCGGCACTGGCTGCGGCGAAGAGGCGGAGGCCGAGGAGGTGATGGTCGTGCCAGAGGAGAAAGAGAAAGTGCCCCGAGCAGAGGACGGGGAGGGGGCAGCAGACAGAGCGGCGAAGCTCCAAGACCCCGGGCTGCCATAGCTCTGAGGCGGAGGTGCCACGGGCGGCTGCAGCTGCCTGCTGTTCCCGCCGCTGCTTCCTTCCCCGTTCAGTCTGCGCGGCGTCTTCTTCTCCTCAGTCCGGACCTTCTTGGCGGACAGAGGACCCGATGGGTCCCGGGAGGGAGGCTGCAGCTTGCCAAACGGTTCTTTCTCCGAGGCCACGGCGGCGGCCGCAGAACCGCGCACTGGGCTCGGCGGCTCCGCCATTTTGCGCTCCTGTTGTATTTACTCTTCTCGGCTCCCGGGAGCGGGGCGGGGGCGGGCCCTCCGCGAAGGGCGGGGAGGGGGCGGAGCGGCAGGGCCCTCCATTGGGCGAGCCACACTGAGGGATCCTTCTTCTAGCCTATCAAAGGTGCGAATCTGAAGCCGGGGAGGCGGCATTTCCAAGCGGACCGGCTTTGGAGGTCACAGCTCCGCGGAGTGCGGGCTAGTGGCCGAAAGAGCTGCGAGGCCAGGGTCTTCCATTTGCCGGTGTGAACTCGGGTGCCCCGTGAGTATCCAGCAAGAACACCCAACCCTGAACCCCCAAATCTAATGCGGCCCAGGTCGTGCTCTTCTTTACCTTGACGACATCGTCTTGTATCATTTTCTCTTCCTTCTTCTCTAGGGTCCCTTGAGGCCATCCCTGACTCTTCGCGCTGGGAGAACCGAATTTCGCAGAGCTCATCACTGAGGAGACTTTGCCGGGAATTAAGTCCTTCCTTCTGTTACTCAGTAGTCGATTGAGGGTAAGAACAAAAAATCACATTGTGCCCTGACTAGATACGTTACTGTTGCTAAAATCGTCAACTATAATGTTCTGTGGATGATGTACTTCCTGGAAACCTAGAAATTTCAGATTTGAAGGTAAGAGTCTACCTGGGGAATTTTTTTAACTTTTGTGATCGAACCCTGAAAGATTTTAATCTTACTACAACTATTATAACTCATATTAGCCCGCCCCTCCCCAAAATAATCCGTTAACGATATTTACAGACTTTTTCAAATGATTAAGTGTTGTTTTAACGTTTAGTTAGTACCCTAAGTGTTCGATGTTTTGTAAACATATGCTTTGCTTTCTAGCTTAGGAAATAAGGAATTTGGGAAGATGGTTCACATTGCAACTAAAAAGAGGAGTAGGATTTTTATTTAACCCTTAAGATCTTACATAGATCAAAAAGTCAAAAGGAATAGATGTAAAAATAAAAGTAGACAAATCAAGAGATGACCAGTGGGGGTATATTTTGAGTCCTAAAGAGGCCCTAAGTTGCCTATAACTTTACGGACAACAGTTAAAAATAACTTTGAAGGATTACCAATTCTTGCGACCTCATGAAGTTAGAATTATTTTGGTTTTCCTTTTTTGTTATTTGCTTTTGTTTTAGACTCTTTTGGAGTCAAATTTTAGTATTGATTTATAGAACTTTTTTAGGTGCCTAAACTTTTTAAAGTAATGAAGGTATTTACTTTTTTAAATACATAATGAAAGCAAATGAAAATTGTTATTGGAATTGACTAGCAGCAGATACCTCCTTGTAAAGTAACCCTGGTGGAAGAGTGAATGGGGCTGGAAATCATCTGCTACCAACTAGCCTTGAGACCTCAGTCAGAGGGTTTCATCTGTCAGAACCTCTGTCTTACTTGCTGAGTGAATAAATATGATTACGTGATCACTAAGGTCTCCTCTGGCTCTAAACTTATAGTGTATCCAAGAAGCTTTTCAAAATCTCACCAAAACTATTACAGTTAAAATATCTTAATTGTTGACCCTCTAGATACAGAAAAGTGTTTCAAATAATTAGCATAGTGGCCTGGTAACTTACTTGCCCTGTTTATTTTCTCATCTCCCGCACAGAAGTCTGGAAAATCTGACTTTGTAAGGACCCAGATAAAGTGTACTCTCACCTGGGTGAATTTCTTATTCCTAATACTATATTCTTTTATACTGTTATATACTTTTACCAGGCCTGACCCTAAATTTGCAGAGCCTAGGCAAGAGTATGACTGTAAGAGCTCAAATACCATATGTCTAAATATTTAAGATACAAATCAAGATAACAAACTATTATAAAAAATATATTCTACTCTACTACCTTGATAAATCTACTTAAATAATGATCTGGAAGATCATGTTTATTTTTTGTTTGTTTTCTTTCTCTTAGGCCATGTTTAAATTTAGAGCTTTCTGACTTCTAGAGTCCTCAGACTATACCAGTTCTCTTCCCATCCCACCTTCTTCACCCACCACACCAGAAGGGACCATGAATGCAAGCACCCAAATTGTCCCATCTTACGTTTACACCCTCAGCTCCTGCACATAGTGATGTGTAGTTGGCAGCTCTCTCCACCCTTAGATCTAACCAATCTAAATGAGAATGCAGGCTCCAGACAGTCATGGCCACTTGACCTCATGGACTCCTTGCCTTTCGCAGCTGGAGAAGGATCCTTACCAGATCTAAGGGCAATACTGTTATAAAACATGATCAATTGTCTGTTTTCTCTCCCCTATAGTCAGGCATTCCATTACAACTAGAACATTCCTAACAACATTGGAATAGAGAATTCCCACCACCATCCCCAATTCCTGTTGGCTTAATCTCTGCTCACACTGAAACCATCCACTTGTCTCCATGGGCCTTGCTGGCACCCTCTTTCAAGTACTAGCCCCTCTCTCTTGGATGACTACACTAATCTTTATTCTGGTTTCCCTATATTCTAGTTTTTTCAAATCTGTTCTCCATTTATTCCACCATAATGCTCTTTTCAAAACCTAAATCTGACCATGTCACTTTCCTTGCTTCAGACCTATCGATGGCTTCCATTGCTCTTAGGATAAAGAACAAAATCCTTAATATGACTTACAAGACCCAGCAGAATAGCTCTACCTATATATAGATCTGAACAGGTGAAAGAACACCAAGTTTATAGCATGAGATTTTATGTGGTGTTAATGCCTCAAATGGGGTGATCAGGGCTATAAGAAAAACACTAACATAATCCTGTCCTTTAGGAAGAAAGGTCTCTTTGGATAATAGATAAAATAGTGACAGTAATAAGAGAGTCAGTTTTGATTCTTCAGTACCTGTCTTCAGAACCTTGGAATTAAGCAACTCTTAGTAAACTTCAGAAAGAGCTCTACTACTGGAACAGAACATAGTATCTAATGCTAGTCTGTATATGTCTGAAAACCTGCTGTTATACTATTGGAGTAAAAAGCCTGTAGACCCACAAACACAGCATCCTTCCACACTTAACCTGTTAAAAGAACTACTGGAATTAACCATAGAAAAGGAAACGTATTAAGCTGCCTAACATTGCATTATTGCCTTTCTGTTGCAAATAAGATTCCTATCAAGTTTGAAATCCCTACATACATAGGTGATATGAGAACCCACTAAACCATAGATTTGTCATTCATTTTTCTGCTATAGACCAATAATGGGCTCTGTAATAATTATGTAAATCCTTTATCTCGCCCTGATTATAATCATTAAATTTAGGAAATAGAAAATAACCTATTTGAGGTTCCAGAGTTGAGAAATACTATTCTGTTGTAAATAAAAGTATTGTATATAGAAATAATTAAAGTAACTAATTAATAAAAGGCAATTAATTATTATGATATCAGGTTACAATAAAAAATAGTACCCAAATAGCATTTGTTTAGTCATATAGTACGCAAAATGTTTTTTTAATCAAGTATGGATGTGGGGACAGTAGGAGAATCATCTGTTAAATTCAACTGCTGCTATCAGTTCAACTGGCTATCTCAGAAACATTTCAGACTCATCATATTTGCCCCTCACAATTTTACAGGATCCTCTTCTTCACAGACACTACTAAATGATGGAGATCCTTTTTTTCCCCTCATATTATTCAAGGGCCTTTTTTTCCTTTATATTACTCTTTTTCCTGGCCAATCTCAAAAATGCCCATGACTTCAATAAATTGGTTTTACAGTAACAGCTCACGAATGTACATCTATAAACCTGACTGACTCCCCTGTGTGTGTGATGTGACTACTCAGCATCTCTACAGAGATGTCAAAAGCACCTCAGACTCAGACATACTTACCCGAACCTGTATTTCATTCAGGTTACCATGTGTTTGCCCAGCCTCCCGTACTCTTAGGGATGGCAATGGTGCCATGGGAGTCTTTGAGTGAGGCTTTCAGGACAGCTCCTTTAAGGTCATGGTGGGGGGTGGGGGGGGCGGTACTTAGCCCCTTTTCCCTTCTGTCTTTCCTGCCTGGATTGGGTAAGGATGAAAAAGGGCGGGAATGATCAAGACTGACAGCTTTCAGCCTATATTTTCTTTGTGAACATTTCAGATGAGTTGAATTCTCACTTCTTACCAGTAATACCATTTTACAACAAATAAGGCCTAGCACTTGTTCAACCCCAGCCTTCTTTCCAGTTGAGTATGTACGAAAGTTCAGCGGAAGGAGAGCGAACTAAGGGAAAGTGAAGTTGAAAATTGTGGGTAAGGGAGCAGCCAGCGTTTAAATGCATCATTGGAGAGTGTAGCAACCACAAAGCAGGAGGAAGGTAGAGAAAAAGGGGCCAAGTTGAGTAAATAGAAACCATTTATTGATATCTCTTCTGGGATTAAATTTTGCTTCCAGAATTTTTGTATGGAAGGACATCAGATCATTTTGATACTTATTTTGAGAAAGGAATAGGAAACCTACAAAATGTGATAGGAACCTTATTTAATGTAAATTCCTAAATAAAAGAAAAGCATGTTTTGCAGTTCTAGTCAGTTCTGTGGAAAGAGGGAACTGTTTGAATTAAGAACTGTTATATAGAGAGTAAAGTATATTATAACCTAGAAACCTAGGTGTGCCAAAGGGTATAAAGAAAAACGATAAACTCATAGAATGTCTGGATTGAAAACCCACCCCTGTATCCAATTTGTGAATTTTCTTTACCACATAACCTTTCCTGCTTGAATAGGAAAATACATCCAGAATAACTGTTCTCTACTTAATGATTTCTGCCACACTCTCAGACCATCACTGTGCTTAGGGGGATAATGTTTACTGGGTGCCTCATATAAGCCATTTATGGACATTTCCCTTCATCGCATGCTTTGACAAGTTTTGCAAGGCATTTTCCAAAACCAAGTTGGAATTCCATGTTCATTCTGACTCTAAACCAGTTTCTAACTTCCTATCTTGCAAGAGGAGACAGAAGTCTAAAGCATCAAAATTTTAAATCCAAACATTAATAAGACCTTTTTAGAAGTTTCAGTTAATTAAATTGTTAAATTCAGAAAATATATATGCATCCTTTCTTAGGGCACTGGTAGACACAAGTGCTTTTATCTCACAGAAAAGAGTAGGCCAGGAGTATTTCTAGGGGAAGGAGTGAGAGTGTGAGAGGGTATATAGGACAGACAGACCTATATAAACAGTGGCTTGACCTACAAGAGATGCTCTCATCCAGTGGCCCAGAGAAAGTCAGGTAACCTGAACATCATCCTAAAGCAGATCTAACAGAGTCCAAGGGGGGATGACCCACAATTAGAAGAGTAGTTTTGTACAAACACCGCCCATGTCAAGAGAGCCAGGAAATTACAAAACTGTGACTGTTGCTAAGTTATTATGTCATTATTTTAGTTTCACAGATTCTACTTTGAAAAGCTTGTCTGTATAATTTATGTATAGGGCTAAGAACTAACATGCATCTTGCCTCAGATTCAAGTGCTGGCTCTTCTTGATTCCCCTCTGAGGCATAACTACGTATATACCATTTGATTGAAAAATAGACATATAATTAACACAGCTAAACAGATCTAAGGGCAACACTGTTATAAATAATGCAATGATGGCATGAACTATGTACAGTGAAAATACAAAAGGCAGAACCAGCAAATAAATAGCCACTTTTCTAGTTAACTTTTAAATCTAACCCAAGCTATAAGTAAATCTATTTACATTGTAATTCTGAGTTTTAGGATTTTAATCCTAGTCTTTCCTCCTTTAGGCCTTGTATTTTATTTCAATGAGTGGAAATTACTAAGTGCTAGATTAATGTCATGCGGAGTTTTACATCTGCTAGTGAAAGAGAACAGAAAAAGTAGGCACAAGTCAGGTACCTGGAAACTGCCAATACCAAGGCATGAAACCTGGTGTCACGGTTAAGGTTTGCCAAATCCAACCTTGCCAACATAAATGGGCAAGTACAAGTGCCAGGCAAAGAGGATAAGCTTTCTATTTGTAAAGTTCTTATACCTTTGGGTGGAGTTTGCCCTGAAGCCTTAATCTTGCCAACTGAATTTACAATTAGTGCCAGTACCTTGCCTTGATCTAGGTCAAAAGTGTGAGTAGTGTGGACATTCAATGAACTTCTTCCCAGTGAACCGTCAGTACACAGGCATAGGTATGAGATACAGAGGTCTTTTAATACTGTTTGATGATGATGCCAAGTGCAGTGTTTCAATGATTATCATAAGAAAACAAGCACATGTGCCAATATAAACATCAGGAATGCAGTCATAATGTGCTGTGCTTATAAATAAATGAATTAAATACCACTTCTGATGTCCCAGGTAGAGGCATTAAACAGAAAGACACAAATACAGCAGTGGCAAATAATACAGATCTTTTTGCAGGTGTGAAGGACACCATTATTTTTACTTGCCAGCAGACTAGTAATGTCTATGACTGCTCTAGGTTCAGGTTGTTTTTTGTTTTTTGCTAATGATGTTACTGTTTTCTATAGTTTGTTTTTTCCTTGGTACAGTTACCCTTATGCTAGATGTGTTTCTCTTATGACCTAATTTGGATTCCCTTCTCCAGTTTATCTTCAAGTAACTATTAGATTGTCTCCTTTTTCTTATATTCCACATAGAAGTATTTAGTTAGTAAATACCTGTTCAGCTGCCACATGATGCCAGGAGGTAGGCTAAGTGCTGGGATATAGCAGTAGACAAGGCAAACATGGTCCCTGTCCTCCTGGAGCAGACAGACTTTACTCTCTAGTCACAAGATCTGTTTCCAATAAGCTTTTCACTGGTGCTTTGTTATCCAAAACTGTTGTCTCATTTCTTACTCATTGATTCACACAATAAATAGAATTGGGTGTCTGCAGTGTTCTCGGCACTGTGTGATGATATATTTGAGAAGATAGACTTCAACAAAGGAATTATAGCACTGGTTAAAATAATGCAGTGATGATATATTTGAGAAGATAGACTTCAACAAAGGAATTATAGCACTCTGGTTAAAATAATGCAATAATGGCATGAACTATATATAGTGAAAACACAAATGGCAGATTCAACAAGTCTAGCTGGAGAAATGAAGAAAAGCATTCCACAGAAGATAATATTTGAGCTGAATTTTTAAAGATTAGAAGGCAAAGAAGATAAAGATTTTCAAAGCAGAAAAAAGAGCAATTGGAAAAAATATGGAATAATGATCAATGTGGTATATTCTCTGTGGAAAGTTCACTGTAGTTCAAGAATAAAGGACATGAAGTGCCATAAGAGGAGAGGCCTGTCTAAAACAGGCCTGAGCAAGATAAGAAAGGTACTGCTTGTGACTGCCTTAGCATGCTGAAGAGTCAGGGAACACATCTTACTAACTTAAGGGTTTTCATGAGGAAACTGAAAAATGGCCACATAACCAGGTCTTACTTCCTGCTAATTGCTCACAGGCTTCATAAGGTACTGCTTCCTAACTTCATCTCAATAGTCTGTTTGCCATACAGGACCCATTTGCCTTTTCACTGCCCATGTAATACTTAAACACTATTTCAGTGATTAACAGCTTTTTTCCAAAGTGAATATTAAGAAAAATTTGAAATTTTGAAATTAGATTTACCTTTGCTGTTACTAAAAAACTGTTGGAATTTAAAATGTCATACTCATTTTACACAACTGACCTTTTATTAACTCTCTTATTTCTATTCCTATTTTATTTTTTTTACCTGAAAGCATAAAAATATTTTGAAAGTAAAATTGTAAAACACTTTGACATTGGTTACCATATAACACTTGGTAGCTTTTTCCTCTTTTTTGCTATTTTTAAAAAATAAATATCTGTTTTGAAGAGATGACACATACAGATGCAAAAGCAAGAAAAAATAGTTTAAAGTACTGTTAAACTAAACCAAGCCAATGAAGCTTAAGCCAATGGCCATTCTTACAGGAGGGATCAAATCCCCATTCCTGCAAAGGAACATCTGAAAGTGGAATGCTTGTGGTATTACAGTAAGCCTTTCCTTAATTTTAAGAAGCATATATTAAGCATTTAGGTCAGACTTAGACTTATTTTGGTCACTGGAAATATAAAAACAAATAAAACACAGTTCCTGCTCTCAGTGGACTTGTCTAATGACGTATTAAGTTGAATCACATGAAATTGCTTTTTTTTTTAGGCCAAGAATGGTCAAATATCAATTCAGTCTGACTTGTATGTGTAAACAGAAATTTGCAGTAATAGAGAAGTAAAGAACGTGCTACATCTGCTGAGAACGTGCTTCATGCTGCCTAGAGCAGTCAGTGAAGGCTTCCCAGAGATGACATTTGAGCTGAGTTTCAGAAAATGATTGTTCACCATGTGTTCACAGGAAGCAAAGAGAATTTCTGGCATTCCAGAAATAGGAAACAGCATGTGCAGAATTACTGAACCAAGAAAGAGACTAGTACATGTGGGAAACTGCAAATAGTTCAGACTGGTTGGAATGCTAGATATGTTCAGAGAGACAGGAGATAGGCCGGCAGAGTAAACAGAATGCAGGTCATGGAAGGTTGGATGTGTCAAGCCAGAGAGCTTGATTTTATCCTCAAGATTGGTAAACTGTGTAATCCAGGGATTGTGCAAGGCAGTGTGTCAGGGTTCAGAAAGAAAATATTACTACTTTTAAGTATACTTACCTTCACCTAATCTTTTTGAAATTTCTCATTATGTAGGGGTTATAATGTATGTAATCCTTATTGCAGTACTGGATGTAAATAATAAACATATGCATATTGTGGTATGCTATTGGCTTTCAAAATTCATGTAAAAGACCAAATCTCTGGTATCTCAGAATGTGATGTTATTACTTAAAGTGGTATACCAGAGTAGAGTGGACCCTAATAGGGTATAACTGGTGCCCTTATAAAATGGGGAATGCCACGTGAAGGTGAAAGCAGAGATTGGCTTGATGCTTCTACAAACCAAAGAACTTCATGATTGCCAGCATATTATGAGAAGCTAGGGAGCAGATTCTTCCTCACAGCCCTCAGTGGGAACTAATTGTACTAACACCTTGATTTCGGATTCTTGCCTCCAAAGTTGTAAAACATAATTTTGCTGTTGTTTAAGCAACCTAATTGGTGGTCCTTCGTCATCGCCACCCTAGGAAGCCAATGAATGGTACATGGTCAGAAAGTTTGGAGACCTGATTAGAGGAGGGGGAGCCACTGAAGGTTGGTTTATGTGGAAGAGTCCAAATTGTTTAAGTCCTGTCTTTATTCAGTCTTTGCATTCAATAATATACTAACTTTAAGTGATTTCTTGACCTCTCAGTACTTAGTCTACTTCTTAAAACCTTATAGTGGGAATAAATTACTCACATTTGTGTTTGGTATAGTTATGTTAAAGGAAGAAGTAATTAGGAAATATATTATCTTTAATTCAAAACAAATAAGATTTATAACAGCTTTAGGGGAAAAAGTTATGTTTAGGAAAAAAAGTATCACTAAGCATTAGGCAGAAGGGGAGCCAAAATCAGAAATAGGGTCCTACAAACAGAAGTCATAGCTATAAACAGTTTAATAGTATCATCAATGCAGGGAGGACTGTAGGCAAAGTTTGTGTTATCCTAGCTATGTAATGTGCAACCAGCCCTTTTTTCAAATTATGCATTAGTCATGTGCCTTAAGTTCCAAAACAGAATGATTAGGAGAGTTTGGGGAGTTTTCAAAGCCAGGATAATACCCCAAACTCAGATGTACCTCTTTGGAGTGTGTTTGTAGGTCAGCAAAATCTGTAAGTCAGCAATACATTAATTAACATATTAATACAAAATCCAGAAGTCAGCAGTACATTAATGTATTAATACAGTAATAAATATTATGTTTTGGGTGTGTTATATCTGTGGGCCATGGAATGTGGAATATGTGATTATTTTTGGCCTTATTTATGCAAGTCAACTAAAGCATTTTGAAATACTACTTTTTTAAAAATCCAGATGTATTTTTATAAGTTCTGCCATCCTTTACACAAAGAGTTCTCAGACTTTTTAAAGTAATAGAACTCTTTTTTTCAAATGAAGGCTGAAACTGCATTAGGCAGTTTACCCTGTCACAAAGGACTGGCCATTTGTAAAAACATACCCTTGATGTTTAAATCTTTGTTTCTTATATTTAGTGTCGAAGTGCTATATGTTGTGAATCTATATTCTGTATTCACTGTATAATTTGTTAGCAGAACAAAAAGGACTTTATGTGCATGGGGACAATAAATATGCTCCTGAGCTATGACTATAGGGCCTTTGCTTGGAGTTGCTTTCCAGTAGTGGGATTGGATTTATAAGAGACCATTAATTGTCTCTTTGATTTGGTCCCTTTTGTAACCAGCACAGCAGTCTGTGACCTGCAACTACTTGGTCAAGAGTATAACATCTACTGGCCCACAGAAAAACATTTCTCATTAAGGGACTTCCCTTTCTGTGCTTTCACCACTGTTCTTTTAATAATTTTTGGTTTTGCTCTGTTTATTAAACTACACGTTTGCCACCTTTAATAAACTCAGAAACCTGTTTGTCCAGTTCAGTATATGGTTTTTTCTTCCCTCACCCATGACTTATAATCATATTACTGTAAGCTGATAAATATTTGGAACAGTATATACTTTTTATATGCTTACCTTGTTATAAAAACTAGCAATATATGGAGAGCAGTGGAGTGTCTGAAAACTATAAATTTTGCGTTCATGGTATTTATCAGATGGCTCAGTTTTCTAAGAACACAGTAGGTCTGGTGGCTAATCTGACAGTCCGTCAATCAGTTTGGAGCATTTTCTATTTTTCCCTAAAGTGTACATATAAAAGAATATAAGTAACAGACTATTCAGAAAATTTGGTCATGAGTGAATCTTTTCAGTAAAAATATACCCAAAGTCTTTATTCTTTCAGTAAGTGCGTATTATGTGAAGTTGTAAGCATACAGTGGCAGACTAAAAAACATGATCAGAATCTTATGGGATACATTACACACAGAAAAATTAAATGTGTATGTATATAAAATACCTGATGAAATAGAAAGCCAAAAAAGGAATGATAATTGAAAAGAAAGCAATCTAGACAGAATAGCTTGTGCAAAGGCCCTGTGACAGTAAAGAGCTGGACTTTTTTAAGGAACAAAACCTTAACTAGTTCCTTAAGGAAAAGATTTTTCTTTTTTATCTAAAACTATGTATGTTTTTTAGTAGTCACTACAGAAATATTTGTGTACAACTAAATGAGTATCTGTATACCTAGAATTTATTAAGTACAAGTTGAAATTGTAGTAGTACAACAAGGACCTGGCCATGCCAAACCTTGTTAAAAACTGGGGGATCTAATTTACATTTTATAAAGATCATGCACCACTGTGTGAGGAATTGTTTAGTGAGAAGCAAAATTGGAAGGCAGCAAACCCAGGTACATGGTAGAGTGGAAGTGATGACAAAGTAGACCAAAGAAATCACTAAATAACAATATTAGAGCCAAGTCAATGGGTTTAACTTCCTGCCATTTCACCTTTAAAGCAACTTTGTGAAAAGTAATTGTATCTGATTTATCTTTGTACCCCTAGGACTCCCACAGCCCCTTAATCCCCAGACCAAGCCAAAATAAATTAACCTTTGGCTTCAAGCCGTTGAAGAAAATTATTCCAGTTTCTCCTGGGTTTTTGCATAACTAAGGGAGTGGCCATCTCAAATGAAGTCACAGGGAAAATTAAGAATGTGAATTACTCTGCAAGATAACTGACTTGGCCTTGTGGAAATCAACGGCATAGGGGAAAGAGGCAGAGAAACACTCTGGTTATCTACTGCTATATAACAAACTATGGCCAATGACTGAGTATCCTTTGAAGGAATTTTACCACAGATACAGAAGCAAAAGCAAAGGAGAATCATTTTTAACTATTGGTAAGCTAAATAAGACCATGAAATGGAAACTAATGATTTTTCTTATGGAAGGCTTGCTGCTCTAACACCTCCTTTGGCACTATTGTGAAAGTGTAGCTTCTTTTCATGGAGACTCTACCCTGTAGTTCTAACATTGACCAACAGAATTGAGTCTAGGGACTGGCAGAAAAGTGTCTGGGAAGCTAAGGGGCAATTGTTTGCTGGATAACTTGGAAGGACATTAAGACAAAACTCTCTTTCCTAATGTATACTAAATAGAGTCTTGAGTGGAGTGGCAAGGCTGACATTTGTAACATTGATTAGTACATAGGTTCTCAATGAAGGGGATTTGCTGTCTCAGAGCAGCCTGTTCCACTTTTGTATTGCTCTAGCTATTAAAAAGATTTCGCTGAGCGAAAGTTTCCCCTCTTATTCCCATGCATTATATGTAGTTTTATTCTGTAGGACCTCATGAAGCTAATGCCTTTTGGAATTTAAAGACGTAATTTATTTTTGAATGGCTGCCTGGGCTACTTAAAATATTTCCATCAATGGCCAACATCCAACAGACAAGAAACAACAAATGCTGGTGAGGATGCAGAGAAAGGGGAACCCTTCTGCACTGTTGGTAGGAATGTAAATTAGTTCAACTACTGCAGAAAGCAGTATGGAGGTTTCTCAAAAAACTAAAAATAGAAATACCATTTGACCCAGTAATTCCACTCCTAGGAATTTATCTGAAGATAAATTCAAATCTGATTCAAAAAGACATATGCACCCCTATGTTTATTGCAGCACTATTTACAATAGCCAAGACATGGAAGCAACCTAAGTGCCCATCAGTAGATGGATGGATAAAGAAGAGGTGGTACATATACACAATGGATATTATTCAGCCATCCTACCATTTGCAACAAAATGGATGGAACTAGAGGGTATTATGCTCAGTGAAATAAGCCGGGCGGAGAAAGAGAAGTACCAAATGATTTCACTCATTTGTGGAGTCTAACAACAAAGCAAAACTGATGGAACAAAACAACAGCGGACTCACAGACTCCAAGAAGGGAATAGCAGTTACCAAAGGGAAGGGGCTGGGGAGGGTGGGTGCGGAGGGAGGTAGAAGGGAATTAAGGGGCATTTTAATTAACACTCACGACATAGATAGGTCATGGGAAAGGCAGTATAGTACAGAGAATATAATGACTCTATAGCATCTTACAATGCTGATGGACAGTGATTGCAATGGGGTGTGGGGGGATCTGATAATATGGGTGAATGTTGAAACCACAATGTTGCTCTTGTGAAACCTTCGTAAGATTCTGTATCAATGATACCTTAATTTTAAAAAAGTAATATATTTCCATTGATTGCAAGATAAAATGAAACAATAGCAAGAGTTAAATCCATCAACATCATCAACCACATAAACAAAATGAAGGACAAAAACCACATGATCATCTCCATAGATACTGAAAAAGCATTCAACAAAATTGAACATCCATTCATGATAAAAACTCTCAACAAAATGGTATAAAGGGCAAGTACCTCAACATAATAAAGGCCATATATGACAAACCCACAGCCAACATGATACTTAACAGTGAGAAGCTGAAAGCTTTTCCTTTAAGATGGGGAACAAGACAGGGATGCCCACTCTCCCCACTTTTACTCAACATAGTTCTGGAGGTCCTAGCCATGGCAATAAGACAACACAAATAAAGAAAAGTCATCCAGATTGGCAAGGAAGAAGTCAAACTCTGTTTGTAGATGACATGATATTGTACATAAAATCCCTAAAGAATCCACTGCAAAACTACTAGATCTAATATCTGGATTCAAGAAAGTTGCAGAATGCAAAATTAATACACAGAAATCTGTTCTATTCCTATACACTAATGATTAATAGAAAGAAATCAGGGAAACAATTCCATCCACAATTGCATCAAAAAGAATAAAATATGTAGTAATAAACCTAACTAAGGAAGTGAAAGACCTGTACTCTGAAAACTACAGACACTCATGAGAAAAATTAAAGAAGATACCAATAAATGGAAACATGTCCTGTGCTCATGGATAGGAAGAATTAATACTGTCAAAATGGCCATCCTGCCTAAAGCAATCTGCAGATTCAGTGCAATCCCTATCAAAACACCAACAGCATTCTTCAATGAACTAGAACAAATAGTTCTAAAATTCATATGGAACCACAAAAGACCCTGAATAGACAAAGCAATCCTGAAAAGGAAGAATAAAGCAGGGAGGATTATGTTCCCCTACTTGAAGCTCTACTAGAAAGCCACTGTAATCAAGACAATTCAGTACTGGCGCAAGAACAGACCATAGACCAATGGAACAGACTAGTAGAGACCCCAGACATAAATGCAAGCATATATGGTCAATTAGTATATGATAAAGGAGCCATAGGTATACAATGGGGAAATGACAGACTCTTCAACAACTGGTGTTGGCAAAACTGGACAGCTACATGCAAGAGAATTAAATTGGATTATTATCTAACCCCCATACACAAAAGTAAACTCAAAATGGATCAAAGACCTGAATGTAAGTCATGAAACCAGAAAACTCTTAGAAGAAAACATAGGCAAAAATCTCTTGAAAATAAACATGAGCAAGTTTTTCCTGAACACATCTCCTTGAGCAAGGAAAACAAAATAAAAAATGAACAAATGGGACTACATCATGCTAGAAAGCTTCTGTACAGCAAAGGACACCATCAGGAGAACAAAAAGGCATCTTACAATATGGAGGAATATATTTATTAATGACATATCTGACAAGGGGTTAACATACAAAATACATAAAGAACTCAGATGCCTCAACACCTAAAAAGCACATAACCCTATTAAAAAATGGGCCAAGGATCTGAATAGACACTTCTTCAAAGAAGAAATTCAGATGGCCAACAGGCACATGAGAAGATGCTCCACATCACTAATTATCAAGGAAATGCAAGTTAAAACCACAATGAGATATCATCTCACACCAGTTAGGATGGCCAACATAGAAAAGACTAGGAACAACAAATGCTGGGAAAACTGCGGAGAAAGGGGAACCCTCCTACACTGCTGGTGGGAATGTAAACTAGTTCATCCATTGTGGAAAGCATTATGGAGGTTCCTCAAAAAACTAATAATAGAAATACCAGTTGACCCTGGAATTCCACTCCTAGGAATTTACCCTAAGAATGTAGGATCCCAGTTTCAAAAATCCCAGTTGCACCCCTGTGTTTACTGCAGCACTATTTACAGTAGCCAAGATATGGAGCAACCTAAGTGTCCATCAGTAGACAAATGAATAAAGAAGATGCAGTACATATACACAATGGAATACTATTCAAACAAGAAGAAAACAAATCCTACCATTTGCAACAACATGGATGGAGCTAGAGGATATTATGCTCAGTGAAATAAGCCAGGTGGAGAAAGACAAGTACCAAATGATTTCATTCATCTGTGGAGTATAAGAACAAAGCAAAAACTGAAGGAACAAAACAGCAGCAAACTTAACAGAACCCAATAGTGGATTTAGTTACCAAAGGGAAAGGGACGGTGGAGGTTGGGTGGGGAGAAGGGGAATAAGGGGCATTATGATTAGCCCACATAATGTATGGGGGGCTCAGGGAAGGCAGTATAGCACAGAGAAGACAAGTAGTGACTCTACAGCATCTTACTACACTGATGGACAGTGACTGTAATGGGGTATGTGGTGGGGACTTGATAATGGGGGGAATCTAATAACCTCAATGTTGCCCATGTGATTTTATATTAATGACACCAAAAGAAAAAAAAATGAGTTTACTAACTATACAATTAAACAGTGCTGTCTGGGACTTTTTTTGACCTTAACAACTTCAACACAATGTCCTATCAGACTTTGCCCTGTGAAACCATATTAAAATCTATCATCCAAGATGCTGGTATGGTACCCTCAAAGATATTGCAGACCTAAAGGTGCCACCCACTTTTACATCTTGGATCTGGGCCCTTTTATGGTGTCTGAAAAATCAAGGGAACTCAACATTAACTGACTTTATCATTAACTTTTGCCAGTATTGTCGTAGGTACGTGCTGTGGAACTGTCATAAGGAAAAGAAAGAATTAGGGCTTCTTGGAGGAGTTACATCCATTTACAATAAACCAGTAATCTAGGGAGTAATGTATTTCTTGAGGTCTGTGAGCCACTGTAGCAAATTAATTGAGCCCAAAGAGGGGTTTGTGGGAACCTCCAATTTATAGGTAGATGATCAGAAGTGGAGATGACAACTTGGCCTTGTGTTTGGATCTGAAGGAGACAGCAGTCTTGAGGTACTGAGCCCTGAACCTGTGGGATCTGATGCTATCTCCAGGTAGACAGTGTCAGGATTGAGTTGAATTGTAGGACGCCCAGCTGGTGGAAGGACGCCCAGCTTGGTGTGGGGGAAAAACCCACAAATTGTAATTGGTGTCAGAATCATGATAAACAAGCAAATGGATGCAGGGTTCAGGAGGCAACTAAAGCACTTAAATGAGATTACTGTTAAGAGTATCTAAGTGAATAAATTATCAGGCTAACAGAACAGCTTTAAAGTAAAATAAAGTGGTGCAAACTTTGTGGTTTCATCTCTCTCTCTCTCCTCTGCATTTAAGAGGTAATGAGTAAACTTGAGAATAAATATTTATCTATATGCTTTGTCCAACAAGATTTTCAGAAGGCAGAAAATATTTCAGAGAGGAAACTATTTTCTTCAGACAAAGGGAAAGAACAATTAACAGGTCATGACCATTTTGGAAAGCATTATGTATCTCCTTGTGGGGAATCCTGGTGAACCTCCAGAAGCCAAGAAAGCTGCTTACCACACTGCCTCCCCATTATACACACACACACAGGAATTATGCTTAAGCAGCAGCAGACATTACCAGAGCTCCTTCCTGTTCTTGCTAAGCTGGGTCTCAAAAAAGGCCCCCAAGTACACCATTTTTTATTAAAAACACTCTTTATACTTGACTGATGATTTTTTTTCAAGTTGAAGTAAAATTGACATAGAACATGATGTTAGTTTCAGGTGTACATCATAGCGATTCAGTGTTTTTATACATTATTAAATGATCCCCACATTAAGTCTAGTTACCATCTGTCACCACACAAAGTTATAACAACATTATAGACTATATTCCCTATGCTGTACATTACATCCCCTAACTGGAAGTTTATACTTCTTGATCCTCTTATTTCACCTGCTCCTCCCATCCCGGCCCCTGCAGTCTCTTACCCCCTAGTAACCAACAGTTTGTTTCCTGTATCTATGAGTTTGGTTCTATTTTGTTTGTCTGTTTGCTTTGTTTTTTAGATTCCACATGTAAGTGAAATCATAGTATTTGACTTTCTCTGTTTGACTTGTTGCACTTAGTGATTTTTACTTTTTAAATGTAATCCTTCAAATTCTTTTGTTTTCTAAATTGTTTAATTACAAAATTGAGTGTAATTGTTTTAATAATCATATATGCAGAATTCTAAATTATAGATAGCTCCATTCATCAATTTCTTAAAAGCTTTTTAGTTTAAGGTTTTCACAATATTGTGTTTCTATTTTCATTGCTCTAGTTTTGTTTTGTTTTGTTTTTTGTTCTTAATGTAACTTTCTGGTTTAACTTAAACCTGAGGCTTAGGAAGCATCTCTTCAAATTATTAATTGTTCATCCTGCCTGAATGTCTTGCATTTGACTGAACATGCCCAGTTCTTCTAACAATTTCTCATAGGTCTAATTTCACAAACCTTCAATCAGTTGCTGTTCTCTGAACACTGGCCAAGTTTTTTCCCTTTATACAATATGGCATGTAAAATTAAATAGGGTTTATTCTAACTGAAGCCTGCCCAGTGCCAAATAAAGCACAAATAATTGCTCCTCTCCTTTTTCACACATATACCTTAATACAATCCTATAAATATTTCTCTCTTATTTCAACATAAAGACTCTTCCAGCTTAACACCGTGTTGTTAGATCTCCCTTGGCACTGTT
The DNA here is from genome assembly GCF_030020395.1 of Manis pentadactyla. Taxonomy (NCBI): domain Eukaryota; kingdom Metazoa; phylum Chordata; class Mammalia; order Pholidota; family Manidae; genus Manis; species Manis pentadactyla. The sequence goes on along the minus strand of NC_080025.1, from coordinate 61,213,669 downwards.
TCATCTATGGCTGTCCTAATTGGTATTTCCACATTGGTTGCAATGCAGTAACGTATTAAAAGTCAGATGTTACATCCCCAAAAGGGTTTCTTCCACATGCTTTTCCTTTAAAGATTGCCCCATGAAAAATTGGTATAAATGTGGATTTAGTGCTTGGGGTCTTAAGAACTAAGGCTTGAGTGATTCTGAGTATTGTGATACAAACTGAAAAGGATTTAGATGGTTAGAAACTAGGAGAGTTTGTCAAAAACTGTGGAAGAAGCAGGCTGCCTCTGTTTCATTCTGTCAGAGTTCAGTTGTAAGTAATGGAAACCCATTTTGGCTAACTTAAACAAAGAGGAATTTATTGGCAAGGTATTAGACAATTTTCAGTAGACTGGAGCCCCATGCTTAGAAAGTAACAAACACCAAGAACACTTCCACAGTAGGAATCTCAGCTGTGGTCTGAAGAAAAGCAATGGCATTTGTTCTTTGCCACTGGGTCTGTTCTGTGGTTCTCTGTAGACATCCAGAGTCTAAACCTGAACCTGATCTTAGGCACTGTTGTAGAATCCCAAAAACAGACAAAACCGGTACCCTTCAGGATACTACTACAGTCTAGGAGGGAGGGAAAGACATAATTAAATGGAAGTCAAGTTTTGATCATGCGATAAAAGTATGACTTCTAAAAGCTGACTTCCCAGGTGTCTCCTAGTTACAGAGAAAATGGACGTTCCCAGTAACTCCCAGTCCAAGTATGTTTGCTGGCAAAGCACCTGTGGCCCATCTATAACAGTCTCGTGTTTAGCTTACTCAGCCTCTCCTCCACTCAGATTCCATGAAGTTCCAGGCTGGTAAATGACAAACTGAAAAGCACCCATCCTGAAGATACAAACACCTGGGGCTTTTTAAAGGCGTTTGGGTTTTACCCTTGCTCTGGGAACTTCTCACTTTCAGAGAGTAACTCATCTTCATCTTTTTCTTGGATGTCCTCTTGTGCAGCGCTTGCAGCCTCAGTGAAGTAACACATTGTATGTCATGTTTTGATATGAGGTGATCACAAATAATTTTCCTATAATAAAGTACCCAAGTTTTGGAAGTCTTTGTATATATACATGTAGATATCTACACATGTGTTTATGAGAGATGTAAGAATCATCTTCTCACATCCATTTCCAGCTGGCCTGCAGGGAGTTATATATATAAACTGATGCCTCTCTCTGGCCATTTTGAATTATTTTCATGTTTTCAAATTAACTTTAAAAATGTTTGCCCCTGAGACCAAATAGAAGAGGAAATCACAAATGAGCGCATTAAACATCTACAGTACACAAAAATAAAATGTCTCTAAGCGTTATTGTTATTTGAGACCTAAGTTAATGACGGCCAAATGAAAGCTCTCAAAGTAATGTGAAAATCTTCCTTTAGTAACAGGGAAATCTACAAATTTTATATTTTTATTTTAGCAATAAAACATGGTTAATTTATGCCTTTTTCAATAATGTGAACTTGTTTTCTTAATGTTACTGTACCCTGCATGTGTAGGGAATTGGAACTCTGCAAACTAGTGCAAAAAAAGAAAAAATGCTTATATTGTCTCTGATTTGGTAGTCTCACATCTACCAGCCTCCATGTAGCAGGCTAGCTTTGTAGCTTACTCATAGGGTGAAATCTCAGATTGTTCACAGTTCCTGACATTGCCTTAGACCAAATATATGAGTTTTGACTCCCAAAAGGCTTTTTTAGTCCCTCATGTAAATATATCTGTAGGTGACTTGGCTTATAGGTGCTACAAATATACCCCTCCTCGGTTTTATCCTAGCATGACACTCTTAATGTAGGACCCCTAAGCAACTCTGCAGGTGCCCATCGGTGTCATAAGCAGGCTATTCTTTTCACTAGACTCATGACTATGCTCAGCATGACTCAGCAGGGCCTCCCTGTAGAAATACACTTCTGCCTGTATTCTGCTAGTTTTATTCCATGTGTCCCATGAAGTGGCACCCCTGTGATAGATCTTATCCAGTTACAACAGAAATGTAACTCATAATTAGAGATTAAGTGTTAATTAATGACCAACAGCTACATGAACACATTCTGCTTATCCTTACATTCTCAAAACTAATTTCCTTGATCCAAAGAAAATTAATATATGAAAGTGCTGACATTTTATATATTGATTTTTTTTAATTTCCTGGCTTGAAATGGAACCATAAAGTTCAGACATAAATGTAAAATGAAAACACTTGGTTTACTAATAACCATAACAACATTCTTAAGATCTTAAGCCTATAACAGAAGGGATGGAAAATATCTAAATTTCTGGGGCAGTCTCTAAAGCAGTTCCCCTGACAGCCCACTGTACCCCCTGCAGACTTTGTCTCCACCTTTTTTCTTAGGAGCAACCTAAGATTGTTGCTTCTGCACATTCCTGGACATTTTCCTCTACCCTCTTCTTTTTCAAAAGATTTAATTCCCACCTTCGCTAGCCCCATGTTATGGGCTGACTTGTTTCCCCTCAAATATTCAGATGTTGAAGTCCTAACCCTCAGCGCCTCAGAGTGTGGCTGTAGGAGATGGGGGTCTTCAGAGAAGTAATTGAGTTAAAATGAGGTCAGTTAGTGTGGCCCCTAATCCAGTATGACTGGTGTCTTTTTAAGGAGAGGAAATTTGGATAGACACACAGAGAGGGAGACCACCATGTGAACATGAGGACAGCCATCTACAAGCCGGGAGAGAGACCTCAGAAGGAACCAGCTCTGCCCACACCTGGGTTTCAGACTTCCAGCCTCCAGAACTGTGAGAAAAACAATTTCTGTTGTTTCAGCCACTCAGCCTGTGACCAGACTGTGGTACTTTGTTTTAGCAGCAAACTAATATGCCCCTGCTGCTATGCACTCAAGTCATCCTAGCCACTCCTTACCCAGCCCTGGGACCTTCTGCTTCCTCTGAGCCTCCATTTCAGTATTCAATTCAGTAAATCCTTTAAATTACAAAGTATTTCTTTGAGGGCTATAGTGAAGCACTTTTTTTCTTCATTCCATTTCCAACAGATTACCCTATCATGCCACTTACAGTTGGTTAGTATTAGTAGCCAAATCTTAACATCAATCTTACTTTCCAGGTCACAGAGATGTATAACACTATTAAACACTATTTCTAAATTTTTTTTTATCTGTCTGTTCTCTTATTTAATTGTAGTCCCAGAGATCTACAAAATAAATGCATAAGGCACAGAAATTTAGGTCAGAGGTACAGGAATAGTCGTCATCTTATAGCCCAGGTCCTGCTAGAGACTGGTACACCTGGGACTCAATTTTCCATTCCCTCACTCAGCTACAGCAGTTTGCCAAGCAGGCAACTACATAGCCAGGACCTAAGAGGTTAGAGTCAGAAGGATAGAAAGACCATTAAAAGTGGGGGTGTGGGAGCTTCTTCAGGGACCAGATGAGATCTGCATCCCAGTGAGTCAGTGGCATAGCAGAGCACCAGAGAGTCAGGGAGGCCTGCATCTCAGACTAAAAGCATGCTGGGTCACCCTGGGTTGTTTATTGCAGAGATGTCTGGCTATAAGTGAGTTTCTATGTACTTTGTCATGAAAGAAACTTTATATCTTTTAATAATGTCTGATGGCATCTTTCTGCCAATCACATTACCATCCCATTCTGACACCCACTCATGAGATAAAGAAATTACTGGATACTATATACAAATAAAAATAGAGAAACTCAGAATGAAAAGTCCATTTGATTTCCACTGGGCTGTTTTTATAAGCCCCCTCATCTCAAAGTTACATAGGTTGGTTTTTCAGCATCAGTGGGGGCAAGTTGAACCCCTTTGTAATTGGTTTTGCTTGTTCTTTGGCTGCAGAATACTCACCTAATCAGAGCCAGTTTTCAGATGGAGTAAGGGTCAGGCCAAGTCCAGCAGTACAACTAAACTAGGAAGCAGCTCCCAGCATATCCCTCTTCTCACTGTCAACAGCACTACAGAAAAAGGAACTGCACAAAATCATATAATTAGGTCCCTGGAATAAAATTTACATTTTATATTTTTGCAACAACTGTGATGGGTCAACATTGGTATTACTTTTCAAGTAAAAGTGAATGCCATTTACAGAATTGTAATTGGATAAGATTTGGGTGATGTGAAAAGTTTTTTTATGTGGGTATGTTTTGCAGTTTTGCCTAATTACAAGTCAAAGTAAAGAGGCCAGAGCCATTGCTACTATTATTTAAGGTTAAAATGCTTTCTTCAAAGTGGCATGAAGATGAATTATCAAGTACTATTTTGGAAGAAAACTTTTTGTTTCTAAACATTGCTTCCACTGACTTTAAAAATGGTAATAAATTTTTATTTTACAAAAGATTGTATTCCAACGCCAATTGGTGTACAGCAGTTCAGCTCTGCCATTGACCACCCATAGTTAGTGCAGATGCCACAAGTTAAGGGCTCAGCCCTCCATAGAACTGCCCTTACTTCACACATTGGGGGGTCCCACTACAAATTTGGGGATTCCCATGACCCTCTCAGTTTCAGTAATTCATTAGAATGACTCAAAATTCAGGAAAGCACTGTACTTACAATTATAGTGTTATTATAAAGGAGACAGATCAAGATCAGTAAAAGGAGATACATGGGGTGTTCTGTGAGGGTCCTGAAGACAGAACTTGTGTGCCCTCTACTCACAGAATCAGGGTACGTCACCCTCCCAGCTTATCAATGTCCACCAACCAGAATACCCAACTGAGCTTCAGTTTCCAGAGTTTTTACTTGGTCTCTTTACATAGCAAAATTGGCCATATGATTAAACTTCATCTCCAAGCCCTATAAAAATTGTTAACACAAAAAAACACATATAGCACTTACTATATAGCACCCTAAGGTCAGGGTGACTCAAAACCCCAACCCTCTAATCATAGGGCTGGTCTTTCTGGTAAGCAGTCCCCATCCTGAGCCATCTCATTAGCATATAATCAGATGCAATCCAAGGGATTTGTGAATAACGAAGATAGTCCTATCATTCAGAAAATTGCAAGAGTTTTAGAGGCCAGGAGCCAGGAACTCAAAACAAAGACCAGAAAAAATTTTTATTATACACAGAGGAGAAAACTAAGATTTTTTTTCAAGATAATGAGTTAGCCAGTGGCAAGTTAAATAGGAGTGATGGTGGGATATTACTTAATCCTTGAGTTATGTAATGGTACCATTACTTTCCTTTGCATTTCCTTCTATCTCTGTACCCATTATACTTGATAATTACATCCAGATGAACTCTCACCTCTGTCTACAGGTTTGGGGTACTGAATACTGTCTCCTACATTTAACTGATTATTACTTTCCACAGTGAAGGAGAAGTGTGTGAAGTTCTTCTCATTTTGGTGTTACTTTAACATTCTTAGGAGACTGCTTTATCCATCCTTTAGCCCTTGCCATTCTTTCAAAAAAGAAAATTTTGTAATCTCTGGGTGACAATATACATTTGATATCTGTTGAGTACATATTCTAAAAATCACATTCTTAACATTTTTCCAAAACATTTTATTTCCCCACTTTCCATGATCCCTTTTCTCCAACTGCAGAATACCAGAAATCATAGTCTAGTACTAGAATTCTCTTTAGCAGTTATGATTGATCTGTGTCAGTTAGGATACTTTCGGCTGCAAATAAAATGAATTTAAGTAAACAAGCCAGCTGGTCTAAATCACTAGGATCTGATTGGTTCACATAACTGAAAATCCAGCTGTATGGTAGTTTCAGGCATGCAGTCAGGAAACTGGGGCACTCGCTCACTAATTCTCCTTAGCTGAATCAGCAGAAATCAGGGCAGTGTGTCTCCTGGTTCATGTCTAGCGAGAGAGACAGGTTTTTTGTCACTGTCTTTAAAAATGAGAATCCCTTCCAGAAGTCTCAAACATCTGGAATTGAATTAACCAGAATTGGATTATTTGCCTATTCTTAGCAGGAGAGAATGAATCAATATAGTTGGCTTAGTACATTTAGAGTTCTGTCCTTGGAGCTGAGAATCCAGCTAGCACCTATAAGTCTCATGGGCTCCAAGGGCAAGAAGATATCTGAACAAAGGATCTGTTAGGAAGGCATAAGACGAAAACGGACATTGGTTGGGCAACCTACATTATCCATTGTACCTGAAATACTGGTAAGAAAAATTGCTAACACAAACAACATTTATATAGCACTCACTATTCTAGGTACTTTATGTGTTTTATCACCTAATAACCCTGTCAGACAGATTTTTTTTCTTTTTTTTATTATTTAACTTATTTAAACTAAAAAAAAAAAAAAAAAAAAACCCTAAACAGTTCACCCATTTTTTCCATTTCCTGCCCTCCACCTCTGGCAACCACCAGTCTGTTCTCTGTATGTATGAGCTTAGGGCTTTTAGTTTTTAAGATTCTACATATAAGAGAGATTGTAAAGTCTTAGCATATTACCCTTAAGGTTAATCCATGTTGTCACAAATGGCAAGATTTCATTCTTTTTATGGCTGAGTAATATTCCATTGTGTGCGCGTGTGTTTATGTGTGTCTATCTCACAATTTCTTTATCCATTTATCCATTAATGGACATTTAGATTATTTCTATATTTAGCTACTGTAAATAGTGCTGCACTGAACATGGGGGTGTGAATTAGTGTTTTATTTTTCTTCAAATAAATACCCAGAAGCAGAATTACTGGATTATATGGTAGTTCTAGTTTTACTTTTTTGAGGAACCTCCATACTACTTGCCATGGTAGCTGTGCAATTTACATTCCCACCATAGTGCCTAAGTGTTGTTTTCTCCACAGCCTCGCCAACACTTATTTCTAGTCTTTTTGATAATAGCCATTCTAATAGATATGAGGTGATATCACATCATGGTTTTGATTTACATTTCCCTGATGATTAATGATGTAGAGTATCATTTCATTTACCTGTTAGCCATCTGTATGTCTTTGGAAAATGTCTATTCAGACCTTTTGTCCATTTTTAATTGGATTGATTGGTGGATTGTTTTTGTTTTGCTATTGAGTTGTATGAGTTTTTGAAATCTATCTCGGGTTTTAGCCTCTTATCAGAGAGATGATTTAAATCTCCCATTCAGTGGGATGCCTTTTCATTTTGTTGATGGTTTCCTTTGCTGTACAAAAAGCTTCTTAGTTTGATGTTCTTAGTCCCATTTGTCAATTTTTGCTTTTTGTTGCTTTTGCTTTTGGTGTCTATTGTACTTATTCTACAAATGATGAAGTTGAGAAAGCTTAAGTGACTTGCATTGATATGGCACAAAGATGAATTACTATCACAGTAATTTTATTAGTACAGTCCATTTGTTTTGGGGTGATGAGATGTGAAATTCAGTCAATCCTTGTTTGATTGTGTGGCTTACATATGAGATCCTCCTAAAAGTATTAAGTTAAAATTTAAATAATGATTCAAGTAATTTATTAAGAATATATAATGTGACACTAGCCAAAAGGTGGGAACAACCTGAATTTCCATTGATAAGTGAATGGATAAACAAAATGTAGTATATCCATACAGTGTAGCAGTATTAGCTTTAAAAAGGAGTGAAATTCTGATTCATGCTACAACATGGATGAACCTTGGAAACATTATGCTAAGTGAAATAAGCCAGACACCAAGGAAAAATACTGATTTCATTTATAGTAGGTGTCTAGATTAGTCAAATTCATAGAGACAAAAAATAGAATGGTGGTTATCAGGGACTGGTAGGGGAGGGTAATGGGTAGTTATTGTTTAATAGGTACAAAACTTCAATTTGGGATGATGAAAAAGTTTGGGAGATAATGGCTCACAACAATGTGAATATACTTAATGTCACTGAACTGTTCATTTAAAAATTGTTAAAATTTTAGGCTGTGGATATTTTACCACAATAATTAAAAAAGGATATGTAGTGTGGCAGAGGCTATTAGGATCTCTGAGTATCAACTCTCTTTTTTTTCCTTTTAATAATGGACTCCTCTTCTGCACTCTGAATGATCGGTGGGCCTGGTTGCCCAGCTAGAGTTATTTCCTAGCTTCCCCTGCAGCTCAGTGTGGCCATGTAAACTAGGTTTTGACTAATAAAATATGAGTGGAAGTGACAGGTGTCATTTCTGCCTCAATGTTCTTAAAAATGAAAATTTCTTACTCTCCACACTCTATGTCCTTACTCTTGGGCTAGAATGGGGACATGGTACTTCTGAGCTACCTCAACCCACATGGAAAAAAAAAGCAGTTGCTTTTCACTCAGATAGAGAATCCATATGTAAAGGTTAGTAGAGACACATTGCCAACTGGGTCCCTGGGTGAACTCAAGGAGCAGAGTCTGTCTATCTTTGCCAGACTGTTACAAAGGGAAGAAATAAGCTTTTATCTTATTAAAAACAATGTATTTTGGAGTCTTTTATTATAGTACCTTAGTCTAAACATTAACTTACACTGCCAGTAGGAAATTTACACTTATGTCAGGCAGTATACTGAGCTTCTTAAATGGGTTACCTGATTTAATCCTCTCAACAGCTCTATGATGTAGATAGTATTATTGTTCCCATTCTGTGAATAAGGAAATTGAGGCACAGTGGGTTTTGCAATTTGACAAAGATCACGCAGCTAGTAAATGGTAGAGCTAGGAATTAAACTTTGGCAGTTGACTTCAGAAGCTGTTTTTTCTCCATTGATTTTATTACAGCCCTTGAGAGAATTTGACATGCTTTAGGGGATGAAAAAAAACAAGAATCCCTTCCCTACCAATCAATAGTTTTCAATCTGTTCAGTTTCATGTCCAATACCTACATGGGAAAAATGAATTCACATAATTGTTGATTATTTTATCTTTTACATTATAGAATCTTAATTTAGGAAAGACTTTTAGACTTTCTAGGCACTGAACTTTTATGTACAGTAAAATTTCCAAAATAATTTGAGTCTAACATGGAATTTTTACTATCATTTTTGCCAAGGTGTAAGTACAATTAAAAAAAAAAGAACACTATCATCCATCACCACTATTTACAAAAAGAACTTCTAACATCAAAATAAATCGAAAAAGTCATAAAGATAGAAAAAAATGGAAATTTAATTAAATTGGATAAATTTACCATTATGAAAATTTCACTTACTGCAGGTTTCTGATTCTGAATGTACCAGTGACTGGTGGAAAACATAGTGAAGAAACATTCTAAGAACAAATGACTCTTTAGCCTTAGTCAACTAATTGGTCTGTTTCAACCACACTCAATGCTTGGATTCTGCCACATTCCACCAAGTGGCAGGGAGCTTCTGATGGCTTGCATAAAAGGGTGCATTTTCTCCAGGTATCCTTTACCAACAGTCATCATCACTGTGCCATTTGAAAGTCTTGTGGAGGCCTACAGATCACACATTTCTTTAGTGACAGGGCACTCTAAATACCTATTTTGAGTATAAAATAAGAGGGGATTTTATGGTTTTTAAGTCTCTCCACTCTCGCCATCTTTTGACTCTCACCTAGGTATGCTGCCATTGTGATCTCTAACAGGAAATATGATAGATTTGAAATTAGTGTTTATGTTGCTCTCTGTAGACGCTCAATCAAAAAATAATTTCTCTCTTATTCTCCTGTAGAGACAAAAAAATTTTTTTTTTAATCTCATAGTAGCTGTTGAGATGTATGCTAGTTTGATGAACTTGTGTTGAATATGGAAATGCCATTCCAGCCAAGGAATGATCAGAGAAAAGTATCACCTTGAGGTAATTTTTAAATGGCTGTGTACTTGAATTTCCTCCAGTCTGAAGATCCAAAAGGGGAATAACATTAACAATAATGATTCAAATTCCACTAGTCCCTGCCTCTACTGACTGAGAGAAGAAATCAGTCCCATTTCAAAACTTGACATTTATTTCTGGGGAGCCTCAGAGTGTGTCGGAAAAGTGCCTCCAATTTCTGGGGAGCTTTCCTGTGGCCCAACCAGCAGGCAGTGCTGCTTCTGCCCAACCCTAGGCTACTCTTCAGGACCTGCCCCACCTGGGTCAGAGCCCCAGAAGCCAAGGCAAGAGAGGCTTGTGGTGAATTTCCTGCTGACATATGGCTACATCAGTGTATGGAAAAATAACATCGTTTTTGTGTAGGTACAGCCCCAGGTGTAGAATAACCAAACTATTTTTTTATTTTTTTTTAAGGCTTATTTTTGTTAAAATAAGGAATCTTTGATTAGTAATGACATTATATGTGTGATTATATTTGGAATCACACCCTCTAATTCACTCCTTCTTTCAGCATTATTTATTGAGTACTGGTATGTGCCAGGCAGTGTTTCATGTGCTGGGGATAAGTGATAAAACAAATTGCCCTCATGGAGAATAAAAATCAACCAATTAACATTGAATTCATAATACCAACTCCTTTCCGCAAATATAACCTATTGATTTCCCTCAGGCTTTCTGAGATTCTGATCTAAAGAATTGCTACCTTCAATAGCACAAATCATTTGAGGGGAAGAGGGGCCAGTTATGTATTTTTTCGTTTATAATTATAGGAGCTATAAAAAGAGGGAGTTTGAGGGTAAAGATAGAAGGGGTTGCAGTCTTCTTGCTAGATTTCAGACTGAGTTGCTCAGTTGATGTCATTGAACATGCAACTCCTTTCCTAGACTTTTCCCATACTTGACACTTTAGGATACCAGAGACTATTTACTTTCCAGTGCATTTTATGGCATCTGGAAGCCCTCCAGTGACCAAATACTGTATCAAAAAGGGAAAAAATCCTACTATACTGGAGTGTTTAGATGTAGAGAGTATATACATGCTTGTGATTTATTTTAAAGTGTATCCAAAAAATAAGATGGATTAATGTGTGAATAGAGGATGCTTAGGTAGCTAGATATGTGAAAAGCAAATATAACAATGTCAATTGTAGAATCCAGGTGACAGTGTATGGTCACTATATTATTATTTCAATTTGTTTGAACATTAAAATATTGAATAAAAATATCTTTCCTAGATTTTGAAGATTTCTACCTTGTAGTTCACATTGTTGAATTAAAACTTTGTTACAACATCTAAACTACCTTTCAATAAAATTGTCTTTGTTAATGGACATGGATTAATTTCTCTTAACATAGGTTAAATTTTAAATGTTTAAAAAGTACTTCTATGTTTCTCTTTAGAAAGTTTATACAATGAAATGTGAAATAGCTATATGATTTTTTTGTTTAAAAAATATTTATCTTCCTAGAATATATTTTTCTACATACTTAGCAAACTATTAACAAATTAACTAAATTAACTTTTTTTTTTATATCCGAGAGACAGTGGTTTTACAATTCCTGACAATGCTTAGAGGAGGTGCATTGGCCAGTGTTCAAGGCAGAGAACAAAATCCACCCTTAAGTATAGTTTAGGCCAGAAGGGATCTATTGCATGGTGTACTACAAAGGGTTGGCATGGTTGAGAAACAGCCTGTAAGCTAACTAAGCGTGGGGAGTGGCCCACAAACCCATGCTCTAGGACAGGGCCATGAAAGAAATGCTGCTTGTGCCATGATCAGGAAGCCATTTGCCCAAGGCAGTGCCACTTCTATAGCCACCAGCTCCACAGCCATATCACCTTCACTATTAAATAGCCCATCAAGAAAGATTCTTCCACTCCCCCACTCAATTCTGGATTCTTCACTATACACAAGTGCCTCTAGTTTGTGGAATTTAAGTCACATGCATAACCCTGGCTACAAGACACTAAAACCCAGGAAGACATGTTAAGAAGAAGATGACATCAGATGAAAGGCTGTTGGAAACTTTTTAATGAACAAATCAGGCAGCCGTACTTGAACACACAGATCAACATTACCACTGAGTACTAGATATTCTGACCCTTCTGAGAGGTGTCATTAGAAGTAGCTGGCTAATTCTAAAAATAAAAAAAAAGAAGAAAGAACTGGATGGCAGCATCTAAGAAGCATTCTCATCCGAAACATCAAATCTGAATCTGAGAAAGAAAGCCTCCATATCCAACTACCAAGTTAACAAAAAACAGAGGAATAGAGGTACATGTTAACACCACCACAGGGATGCAGTCAAGCAAGATCCAGAGGGTGGGAAATCCTTCTGGACAAATGATAAAGTTTCTTCCCCAAATAAGTGGCAAGGAAGAAAAAGGAAGAGGAATCTAAAATTAAAAGAGATTTACGAGACTTACCAAGTAAATGCAGTGTGTGAATCTTGTATGGATCTTGATTCAAACAAACCAACTGTCAATATTGTATGAGGATCTCAGGGAAATGTGAACATGTACTTGGATAATTGACCATATTAATTACTGTTAATTTTTTAGATGCCATAATAGTATTGTGATTATGTCAACAATCCAATCACTTTCACAATAAGCTCTTTGCCTTTCCAGATTGTACATTGTTTCTTTCATAATTAACTTATGGCTCTGTGTCTTACACTTGAAAGTTTATTGTGCTAGTCTATTTTACATGTTAAATAACAATCCTTGTAACAATCCTGTGATAAATGTAAATTTATTACAGCCTTTCTGGAAGTGGATAAAAACAAATGTCTATTTTAAAGTACGTTTAGTATGTCTAGGAAGGAATAAGGCAGTGTTTAAGGGAAGGAATACCACCAGGCATCTTTGCTAAATAATAGGTAAGGAAAATCACCAGATAATATTTAGCCTTTCAGGAAAACAGATTTGTGTTCAAAGTATTTTCAAAATATTCCTTTGTCCCTGAAACTTTAAGGGACTACTGTCTCATTTTAAAGATGAGGAAAACCCAAGAACACCCCTATCCAGGGTAAGGTAACTGTGAGAAGAACACTGAATCTTAGCGTTATTAGACACAGCAAGGGGATGCCACCTGGCCATCAGTATCCCAAAAACTAGCTGGCTACTATTCGAATTTGCAGTTCTCCCTGTTAATGGGCGTAAGCCATGCATTCTGAAACTTTGTTCTTGGAGAGGAAAAATATCTTAGACATTACAGTGGTGTGTGCCCCTTCAAAGTTCAATGCTACCCAACAAAATCTTATCCCTTTATTTCTCTCACTAAGGAGAATTTAAATTTAATTTAAACTTTCTCCTTGGGGGAGAGGACAATTATGAGGAAAAAAACGTTTTAGAAACCTTGGTTTAGGCCAAAGGATGCTTTCTGTCAGATACAGTGATTTTAAAATCACGTTTTTCACATCCTTGGAAATGAGTATCATTACATTTGCTTTTTAAATTAAATTAGTTAAAACAATTTTTTTTCTTAGGCACACACAGGTATTTTCCCAGATTTCAAATGGTTATAAAATCAAAATGCTACCCTGTTTTTCTAAAGATGATCCACCAAATGCCACCTTTTTAAAGAAACATTGTGGCATCTCTGCCTAATAGAAAATGGGTAATGAGTTGATTAAAGGGATGACTGGATAGCTCCCTTGGGGAACTTCGGTCCTGGTTGATTTGAGCTGTCTACCTACAGTGAGCTTATTAACTGATAATTGCTAGTCTCCACTAAACATTGTGCTTCAGAAACGATCTTAAAACCTATTCATGGGTAACCATTTAGTTAATGTCCTGTACTTCTATATATCTCTCTATTCTTGCTTATGTGGAATTGCTACTTAATTTTCTAGCTTGAAGCAAGATGTGAGATTGCCACTCTTGATCCTGAAACTGACACTGCCCTGAGGCAATACAGAAATGTCACCTCTGCTTGTCTCAAAGTTTATGTAACAGGAATTGAGTCTGGAAAAGGTACCCTCTTCACTCTGACTGAAAGCCACCTCTAACCAGATGATTTCATTACAACTAATGTGCACCAGAGTCCACACTGTGAACTGAAAGTTGGATTAGGCATTCAATAATTGCTTGCAAGCTAAGGTGGCAGATATATTTTATAAACTGCTATTTTAAAATATTTTAAATATCTTAACACAGCTATTTTATAATGTGGAAAATATTGCTTAGAATACTACAGCTAAGGAGACTTGATGAAAGGAGCAATTGATTCTGCCAAAAGTCAAGAAAGTGATAATATTGAGAAGTAGGAAGGCTTTAGGAGAAAAGCACTACTGGCTTTGAAAGGTATGTACACTTCTGCATCTGAAGAAGGTGGTGAGGGCGTTCCAAGCAGGGGGTACCTGTTGGGTGGGGCCGAAGAAGCAAAGCACAGAGATGGAAAATTCCAAGGTATATTTGGGGGCTAAGTTTCTATAACTGAAGGTTAGGGTGGAAGGGCCTGTGCTTGCAGACGAAGCTAGAAGGGTTGGAGCCACATCATGGATCTCAGATGACATGTAAAGGCCTTCCTGCCCTCATGGTTACCTCCCTGGGAAGAATTACTGAAATGGAGCTGTCATTTGAATATATAATACCACTTAATTCCATTGTGGGCTCCTCCCCTACCTCCTTCATCCAGCAGAAAGGGATCCAAATTTCCCTATATTGTAAACTTGGAACAAGTTCCTTCATCTCTCTGTACCCTGATTTCCTCATCTATAAAATGGAGATTAGCATAGTAGGTACCATGTGAGTGTTAGACAAACAAGTTGTAGACAATGGATATAACTCTAGTAGGGCAGAGACGTGGGACAAGCATCATGATTTTACCTGCCTATGAAGAAAAATGCCAGGATATAAATAGTAGAGTAAGAATAGGAGGGATTCCATCTTAAGGCTAAGATTCCATTTTAAAAACCAGGGAGTTAAGAAGTAAGATAGTCCTAACATATTTTATGGTAATTGGCCAATAATCAACCCTATCTTAAGGCAGGGCAAGCAGTCCTAAGTGGTATGTTCCCATTGCTTGAGGGTAACCACTATCTTGGAGAAGAACAGGATCAAGAAATTCCTTGTGTTAGGCTTATTTTATAGAATATCTACAGGACAGACTGGATGGTGACATAATGTCTCTCACTGGAGATAAATATCCTGAGACCACATGTCAAGCTCACACCTCCACCCCCACCCTTTGCCCCATTCTTGAAAGCCTTAAAAGAGAGAATTCTAAGCATGCCTCCTCTCCAAGGTTGTCTGCACTCCCATCTGAGTATGTACTATCTTATATCAAATAGACTCTCCTGTTGCATAAGCTGATTGCACTTGTCTCTGAACTTTCCATGATAAAGACAAGAACTTGCCAACCTCCGCCTCTGGTCGTAAATGTCTTTGTCATTTTGCTATTTCATTCAGCTTTCTAGACTTAAGCACAAGTCTTCACTCTCTGTCCTACTTCAGACAAGTAGGAAAGGGCTACTGAGATCTCTGATTTGGACTTGCAAGTTACCATTGCCTCGGTGACCCGGACAGGACTGCAGCTGTATGATCATGCTCTTTAATAGCCTGCCCAGAAATCTCTCCTTTGCCTTTGGGAAGTTGTCAGAACATAATCCCACTCTATCCGGTGCTCTTCAGGGCGACAGGGGCTTAGTTCTCATGCTGTACAGATTCAGGAGGGCACTGGACACCAGGTGACCCTGGCATCATTAGTTGGCAAGGGATCCTCCCTATGCCAAGCAGAAGATCAATGAGCTTCCCTTTTCTCCCAGTTCTTCCTTGTGCTCTACTGCCTGCACAGCTGCTGCCATTTGTTGCTACTTTACTTTAATGAGTTCCTTCCTTACCTATACTCGTCCAACCTGTTAGAGAATTCTTTCTCAATAGTCAAGAATCCACCCCCATCCAGGCTGAGGCTTCACCTAGTGCACAGGGAGAGACCTCCCTCAGATGCAACTGCCTGGCAACACTACCTATAAAAATTCCCCAAGATTGAACCATTGTGTTGTATATTTGAAACCAATATAATATTGTATATCAACTGTACTTCAGTTAAAAAACATTTTTTAAAAATTCCCAATTGTTTTGAGGCATAGAAAACAAGGGAAGCATTTTAGATTTGTTTAATCTGTGCTAACTCCCTACCAGGAGCTCAAGACTTTTCACATTAAAAAATTATTGTGTGTGCGGGGAGAACAGTGTATCAGAGAAGGGACATAGGGGATCTCTGGCAACTTGCTGCACTGATGGACAGGGACTGCACTGGGGTATGGGTGGGGACTTGATGGGTAAATGTAGTAAACACATTGTTTTTCCATGTGAAACCTTTGTTAGAGTGTATATCAACCATACCTTAATAAAAAATTTTTTAAAAAATTATTGTGTGTCATTATAGCCTTAAAGAACATTATTGCTAAAAGGACTACTAGTACGCTGTTTTATTTTAGAGTTCAGTTAAATGCTTTTCCAGCCCTAGGAGCTGCTTACAGATTGTTATTAAGTAAGTGGTCATTTGTAATTAAAGTTTAAGACTGGAAATTTCTTGGCTTTTAGCTTCGGCCTTTTGACATTTTCACTTTTTATTACCAACTATATGTTGTGAAAAGGAAAAGAGAAAGGATATATAAGGCAGTTTTATGTACCTGTGAACAGTGGAAAAGTGATGGTAGGAAGAGTGGAATTTACATGAAATATTTGCAGATTTAATTTATGACATTTTTGGTTCTCCCTCATTGTGATTGTTTCAGCTGTATATTGCTGCATGACCAACTACCATAAAACATAAGGACTTCAGAACAATGCTGTTATTCTCACAGTTCTGGAGATGAGGAGGGCTCAGCTGGATGCTCCTCTCTGCACGGTGCTGGCTTGCTCTCCACATCGTCTCCCTTCACTCTCATGGGCCTGTGGCTTAGCCTCAGCTGCTTCCCATGCCAGTGGGGCCTCAGTCTGAAGTAGCCTGGCCTCTTATTAAGGCCTAGAAACAGAAAACACATCTGAGCATTTTATTAGTTGGTGAAAGCAAGGCACAGGGCCAGCCCAGATACTAGAGGTGGGAAAACAGGCTCCACTTCCGTGGGAGGAGCTGCAAAACACTGTGGCCAGAATTTCCGACCTGCTACAGCAGCTGATCACATTAACTGTAAAGTGAAAGATGGCCAAGTTGGGAAGCTTCCAGCTTCTGACTTCTGCCCCACACGACGTTTACCTAGAAAAATTGCCCTAGAAATCACTCTACTGCAGGATGGGAATAAACAGACATCAAGGCAAAGCACTCAGATGGCTTCATCAGTTTTAAACTCTGTTTTAAAGCCTATGTGCAGCACTTAAGTAACTAGCTCCTTTTTCAGTCAGCTAAGTAACACACACACATATCTTGCCTGCTAAAACGTACACTCCTAGCTTCTCTGAAATCTAGAGGCATATATTAGGGTCAGTACGTAAAAGCAAGGGTTTTGGAATAGCAGCTAGGTTTAAATTCTGGTGGTGTTACTTTGTGTGAGTTTATTACCTGAAGTCTGTACTCCTCAGGGTCATCTGTTCAACAGTGCTAGCAAGGTTTTTGTGAAGATTAAGTAAGCTAATATGTGGTCAGAGATTAGCAGAGTGTCTGGCACATGGGTAAACATTCAGCAAGGTTAATACTTTATATCAGATAAGCCAGAGGCTGCAGGAGGGTATATTGATGCCTTAAGATTTGTTCATGCCTCTTGCAAAGGGAGGCACTTGTAGTAAGGCCTTCATGAACACTTTAAAACAAGGAAGCCACCCCGAGAAAGCTTTGGGGCTATTAGCTTTCTGAATTTTCTTGAGTGCATTTCTTGCATTTGACCAGTAAATTTCCTCTTGGTTTGCTTTGCTGCCCTCTTCTGGTAGAATGGGGGAGAGTTTGATGATGTTCCAACCCCTGTGGAAAGAAAGGAAAGCTATCAATATTTGGAATCCTTAGTCAAAGAATCCAGCTTTCAAAAATCTTTGCTCCAAGTTCAAGTGAATTCAAATGAAAATAAAGTCTAACTATAAAACCTCTACATATAAATTTCAATTTATTTCTGTTACATGGAAATCAACATTGACAAGATGGTTATGATTAACATTAAAATGGACAACTCTGGTTAAAGAGATGCTAAGAACACTTAATTATTATGAATGATAATAGGAAGTGCGCTATAAATTGCATTTCACCTTTCTGAAACAATTCAATGTGAATATATAGAATTTTAACTTAAAAAATATTTTCTGATGTTAATCTCTCTCCATCTCCCAAATCATAGGACCTATCTATGTAGTATCCCTAGATTATTTAAAAATTATTTTGCATAGCTTAATGAAAATGTTATTGTGTACTTCAAATACAATGAGAAATGCTAAGTACTTAGATATATTTAACACAGAAAATTATTTAAATGCTTTTTCACATTTTAGTTTTAGAAGTTATTAGACATATTCTACTAGACTATAAGTAAAGCTAAAATTTAGAAGCATGATACTTTAAAATATCACAGATATACAGGTAATCTGTACATTTGTGTACTTATTAAACTTAATCCTACTGAAGAATTTTTCAATCAAAAAAACATAATATTGGGCAGTGGACAAAGTCAGTGAAGAGGATCAGAAGTGCAAGCTTCCAGTTATAAAGTCATGGGGATGTAATGTACAGGATAGTGGCTATAGTTACTAGCACTATATTGCATCTTTGAAAGTTGCTAGAAAGTGGATCTTGTAAATTCTCATAGCAAAAAAAAAAACCTATGGAAAAAAGTAAAATAATTACTGATAAAAAAGATATTTTAAGGAGAAATTTAGAACTGTTTCTGTTTAATATTTGGCTCTTTACTTATAAATCTGTAGTAGCTAAAGAACATGTTCTTGTTAAAATATGGGCAAGACAGTTCTCGAGTCACAAATGCTTTTACATTTAATCATGGTAACAGTACATATGTGATGGTATCTCTAAAAAATGTAAAATGACTGGAATCTTTGGAATTCCCTTCCCCTACTAATTGAACAAAGCCCAGATTTGTTGTAGTTTACAATATCTCCTTGAGCTACCCAAGCATTGCTGCTTCTCACTGGTTAAATGCTTAACATCTAAATATTGATCATTTACATAGCTTACAAAATGTGTGCCCCTTTAAAGACAAGAGGAAACAGATTACAGCAAATCTCTTAATACAGTTTATATTAAAAAGTAGATCTACTTCACACTTTTAGCATATAATATTGCAAGGGCTGCTGATTGAGTGACTATGTGCTAAAATCTTTGCTAAGGCTTTTGCAATTTTCCATCTGCCAGAATGAAAATATGAGCTTCTGGCCTTTAAGAGCTGAGTAACAAAGATCCACACTTAGAGAACAGAGTATTAAAAAACTGGAATTAATCCACATCTCATTATTTAGAAAGCTATTAATAGAATGAATTTTTGATATCTAAAATAACTTCTCTAAGAATAGGTAATTATAACTGTGTAAAACAAAGGCAGCAAGAACTTTTCCAAAACCAGCATAATGATTTAGTTCAATTTATCCTCTTTGGGATTAAACAAATGATTTCACGGATTGCAATCAAGAGTGCCAAATATGAATTCCAACAAAAATATTACGAGAATACATTTTAAGGCTAAATATAATGAAGATGTCATTTTTCACTTGAATTTCTCTCAAAAGCTTTAGATTGTAAATTACATTTTTTTTATTGTTCATTTAACACAAAATTGTGTCTTTTTAGTTTACTTATGGAAAAGTTCTTTGTATATATATATATAATCTTCAGAACAGAGCCACATGTTCAGCTTGGAAACTATGAAAGCATTCCTGGCAGAGCAGTCAGTCAGTGGATGGTTTGACAACTGTGCTCATGACCTGGCTCCAGAAGCAGGGACAAGTATATAAACAACCTATTGTTCAGCTTCACCCCAGGAGTATATTTTCGTGGGTCCCTTAATCATACATCAAGAGCTATTAAGTTTGAAAATAGACTTAATAGAAGGGTGGTTGGGAATATAAATCAAAACCAGGTATGGACTAGCTTACCCTAACATGCTATGGTCTTGGACTCACCTCATTAATTCAACTGACATTTATTTCCTCCTCTATTTCAGGACAACTTTTAAGAAAATACTTACATTCAAAATTAGTTCTACTTTGCACATTTAGCTCCCCTTATATATATGCTAACATTTTCACTAAATTTATTGGTCACTTCTCTCCATGGGCTAGTTTGGTAAAGCAGAACGTCTGAGTACATTGATAAATGAATAGGGTACATTGCAGACACACAGAGTGGATGGTTGACTTGGTGGAAACAGGGTAATATGAGGGGTTTAACAGAAGTCACACTTTGAACTAAGTCTTGATAGATGAGTAGGGCTCACCAGAACAAGGACAAAGAAGGGTGTTCAAGACACAGGGTATAGTATGATTAAGGTGTAAGGGGCTCAGGAACCTATAAGGAGTTCATTATGGCTGGGACACAGATGGGCTATAGAGGTCAGCAGCAGACAGATCTTGGATGGGGCAGTTTGTGATCTGCTAAATTTAGACTTGATTCTGTGGGCCTGGTTCTCCAATTCCATTTTGTACCAGAATTAACTATGGTGCTCATCTAGAACACACATTCCTTAGCTTCATTCTAATTCAGGTCCAGAATAAGACCTGGGAACCCAAATTTGAAGGATGCTCCCTAAATAACTCTAGGGAAAACCGAGGCCACTTGTTGAAGAAATAATACCATAGGCAATGAAGACCATTACCGATTTTTCAGGTAAAGGTTAATGGTTAGAAAAAGAGCAGATCAGAACTGGCCTTTTAGGAAGATCAGTCTGGTGGTAGTGAGGAATAAGAGATCAGAATCTAGAGTGCAGAATGAGTCAGATGGCTGGTGTGGAAAATGCGAGAAAGGTGTTATCACTCACCAAGAAGGGGCAGTGCTCATGTTACACTCAATCATGTTTTAAAAAGAGGAGGGGAAGATTTATCATATTATTGCAAAAGTTCATTTAAATATCAAAATCTCCCTGGGGTTTTTGTGTACTCATGGTTTTGCTCCTGTTTGTATTCATGCCCTAATATTGATCTCTAGCTTGGACATTTCCTCTGAACTTCATCTGTATTTCTACCTATGGACCAGGTCACCTCTTGGGTGCTGGGTGTATCAGTTATCTCAAACTCATATTCAAAACTGACATTTTCCTCTTCAAGCCAGAATCCTGGGGACTAAGGGACTCTTGCTTCTCCTCATATCCATCTACTTACCTACATACAAGCAGGAATCTAGCTTCCACCTGTTATAAATTCCATCTCGGAAGGTAAAGACAAACCGATATGCAGTAAACCTTTCACATTCAAGAACTTATTATCCACAGTTCCAGCTATCTTAAGTGACTCCAGGGATTCAGACCTATGTAATTTCACTCAGGCAAAAATCTTAACCACATGCTCTATCAGGCTGTTTGTTACATGTGAGGAAACCACTTAACTAGTGACTGAGCATAGCACCGCTGAAACATAACTGTGGCTTTGTTTCTGTTTATCAATATAAGGAGAAAATTTGTGTTAAGTGAAAAGTACAATTTGTGGAACACTGCTTTCAAAAGAAAGTTAACTGACAGTGTTATGATGGAAAAGGAAAGATTTAAAGGTCTTTGTAGCCTCAGCTACAAGGTAGGTTTGGGATGAAGTGAGAGGATGAATTTGGCATTAGCTTATCACAGATACAAACAAGCTTACCATATGCTTTCCATAGAAAAATAAAGATGAATAAATGTTTTATTGAGTGTTCCAAGCGGTATAAAAATTGATCACTGGGAGAAAGCTAATGCTAGAAAAAGGCAGAATTTTAAATACCATCATAAAGATAGGCAATGGGACAGAAAAAAAAATAAAATCTAGAAACTGACTCACACATCAATGGAGACCAGACCTATGACAGGGGAGGAAGGACGTTAAATGGGGATAGGTCAAAGGAAAAAGATCTGACTCATACCCTACAAAAATTAATTCTGTGGGTTTATATAAAAAATAAAGCTTCTACAGAGTTGTAGGAGAGTATCTTCATGATTTTGGGGTAGCCAAAGATTTATGAAAAAGGACTCCAAAAAAGCTTTAATTATAAAATAAAGACTGATAAATTGGACTAAGTTAAATTTAGAGGTATATGCTTTCCAATCCTCCTTCCATGAACAGAAGTTCTTAAAATTGAAACCCAGATACTGCTGACTCTCTTGGGAGTCAGGTTTAGCCTGTGTATGTTCTCCAGCTTGAGATTCTTCCTGAAGAAGCAGGGAACATAAGTGCAAGCAAAAAGAAGGGGCACAATAAGAACTCTTCATAAACTACCTTAGAGCTATAGCGCTAGACTGAGAAAAATCCTCAGAGAACTGACGTACTTTTCTCTACTGACTTCAGTGCTGAGCTGAAGAAGTTTCAGCGCCCTGGCTGTGCAGCTCGTTTCACGAGAGACTGAATTCCAAAATGTGGGAGAAAGCTGGACTCTAGGACCCACACTCAAAAGTGAGCTCTTGGGGCGAGGCGTAGACCTCTAGAGAGAACAGCCACTCTGACGAGCCGACCACAGGACGCAGCCTCAGGCACCTCTGCCTCGAGGGAATGCCCTCCGCGGTTTCGGACAAACGCCGGTTGTCTGGGGTGGGGGGCGGGGCTGGGGGCTTCTGGGTCCACCTGTCTCCAGGATCCTGCACACAACGTCCGGACCCAGAAGCTACTCTGCCCCTCACCCACACCCCCAAATATGCCCAGGCGCACGGACCGTACCGTGCAAACCCAACACTTTGGCTGTTGACGCCGGCCTCCTCCCGGAGGCCCCCGCCCCCTCTCGAGTCCCCTATCTTCCTCACAGCCTTCCACTCACCTAGAGCGCCTGCTCTGCTGGAACAAACCCCGCACTCCCCCCATTTCACACACCCAACGTCACCGGTTCTGGCCTTCTTCCCCTGCTGCGAGCATCTACGGACAAACCTGCGCACAAGGCTTTCCGCCCGGGCTCCCTCAGCCCCTCACGGCCTCCCCGCCCGGCCCGCACAGCCTCCCCGCAGGACCTACTCTCTCCCCGCCCGGCCTACGCGGCCTACACGCGCCGCACTGCCCGCGCCCCTCAGGAATGCGCGCTGGAGCAAACTACTCACCGGCGCGCGGCTGCGGCACGGCGGACGGGACGGAACGTTGGAGCGGCCCCGGGCGGCCCCCATCGCGGCGGCGGCGCGACGGCCCGAAGGCGGGCGCGTGGCAGGCCGCGGGGACGCCGCCGCCGAGGCCGGCCGCCCGCTCTCACCGGTTCGCTACGGGAGACGCAGCTCCGGCCCGACTCCGGCCGGTCCTGCGGCGGCGGCGGCGGCGGCCGCAACCGCTTCCCGAAGGCGGGAGCCCGAGGCCACAGCGCCGGGGCCCAGGCCCGATCGCCCCCGCCGGCGCCGCCTGGAAGTGCGGGGGCGGAGCCGACGGCGAGAGGCGGGGCGCGGAGCCAACGACAGGAAGAGGGCACTGGGCGGGGCCGGTCGCCGGAAGGGGGACCGCGGCGTGGGGCGGGGCCGAGAGTCAAGGCATGACCAGTGTACGGGGCGGTGGGGAGAAGCGGGAAGAGAGCGCGGGGCGGGGCCGGCATTGGAGCGGGACTCGGGGCGTGGGGTGGGACCGGACCGTGGGCGGGGCGGAGAGCTCTAGACCGAGACCAAGCGCTGGGAAGGGCGAAGAACTCGTGGGGACTTGGAGCGTGCGTGCGAGGCCTAAAGCGCGCTAGGCTTCCTTGGCGCTGGGAGCTGGACAGAACGCGTGGGCGGGGGCAGGCATGCCGGCAGGGCGGAGCCTTGGGCGAGGGGTGGAGCAAGGCGCTCCCAGAAACCCCGAGCGGGCGGCGGCGGGCAACTACCGCAGTTACGTGGGCTGGGGCGTCCGGGAGTGGGGCGTGGGGAGGCGCCCCCGAGAGGGTCCCTGAGTGACGGTGGCCACCAGGACGGCCTGGCCGGGTCACCGAGTCTCTGTCTCCCCCTTCTGTATGCTTGCCGTCCCCCAGCTGGCCGGGACTCTGAGAAGCTGAGATCCAGCCCCCCTGAGTCCCAGGCAGTCCAGATTCAGGGTCAGGGCACACAGTAGGCAGTAGGCATCCAATAAATGCTGGCTGTCACTTGGGCGGAAGCCCCAGCTTCCAAAGGGCCCTCGGCCGAGACTGGCTGAGGCCCCACCCTGGCTGGGTCCTACCTAGATTTCTCTTAGACACTATCCAAGGTCTGGATAAGGGCAACCCATCCCATCACTGCCCTCGGGTCCCACTGGTCCAGCCCACCCAAAAGCAAGGGCTTATGCGTGTCCCCATCCTGTACCCACCCCTCCTGCCCCCTACTGCCACCATGGCACCGCTTGCCTAACCTGCAAGCCAATTCCATATTGCCCACCCACATTGGCCCCTCCCTGAGGGAAGGATGTGGGCACCAGGAATGGATTACTGCACCTAAGGAATCGCTTCTGCCACCCACCATGACCACACAGGACCCTGTCCACAGAGCTACACCAGGCCTGGCACCTCAAGAAATGTTCCCAGCAGCTCCCAGGGGACAACTATACCCCAGTTCTACAGATAAGGAAGTTGCAGCTCAAGCCACATAGGGTCCTGCTCACCTTCTCCCTCCCTAGGGCTCCCAATGCATCCCACTCCATTCCCGGCAACCCTCAGCTGGCCAGCTCTCTGGTACCTTATAGCCCTTCAGCTCCCTTCCCTGGTATCTCCTCCACACCACCCTCCCTGGGCAGCTTGTCACTTGCCCACATTCATGCTTCCACTATGCTGCTCTCTCAAATTCCTCAGGTACCTCTAATGCCATGGTACCTTCTGGGCACAGCTCATCCTCACTGCCCAACCTCATCCTACATAGCTCCCCAGCAAGGGCAGAAGTCCCAGCTTGGGGTTCCCTGAGCCACCAGCCAGCCTCCCACCCAGCTGCCCACCAGTGGCACCTGGGATGAGCAGGTACGGAGGCATCCCAACCCCCAGCCACTGCCAGCCTGCCTCTCCCAGGACTCAGCATAGCATCTGATGCCTAAGTTATTGTAGAAAAGTGGGACAGTGAGGGATGAAAGCTACCAGGGAAGCACCCCAGCCAGCCAAGGGCCCAGGCCATTCTCTAAAACCATCACCATGCCTTGGAGCAGGCTGAGCAGGGACTAGGGCCATAGGTATGGTATGGACAGCACATCACAGGAGCTATGCTGCTGAACCAACACTGGCCCCACGAGGATCCTGACAGGTGTCCCTGTCACCTGCATCCAGCTGGGGTTGCTCCAAGCCCCACAGTGCTGAGCAAAGGGGATACTCTTCAAGCCCCTCTCGAGTGGGCTGGACAGACAGCAGGACCCCCAGCACACTGGCCCTCAGGCTGCCCCTGACTCCCAGACACAGGCCCCAGTGCTTGCCTTGGTTCTGCGGAGCTGCTGCTGAGGCTGGACCAGGCTCCTGGGGTGGTGTCCATACCCATCCTCCTCCTGGCCCGCGGCTGCAGGTGTCTCCAGGCCCTGAGACCAGAACAGAGCCCTTGGGCCTCTGGCTCCTTGGGGCACTCACCCTGCAGGGACAGGAAGGTAGTCAGAAAGCTTGGAAGAAATGCAGCAGGCCTATTACAGTGGGTTATACCTGCAGGCATGGAGGGGAGGTTGTCTTGGGGGGGACCCCAGGAAGGGGCTCAGAGAAGGCTCAGGAGAGAGGCAGGAAAGGCAGCGCTAGCGCCTGCAGCAGCCAGAGCCAAGGCCCGACACGGCCCTGGAAGCTCACTCTGAACAGGCGGGTTCTGTGAGAGAGCACCCTTTTCATCAGAGACCTTTTAAAACAACCTTTTACCAGGAACAGGAGTTTGCCTCTAGAGGCTTTGATTTGATTAACTGTAGATGACATTTATTTAGGCTTTCCAGGAACTAAATGAAAAACTTAAGAAGAGAAATCGAATTGTTTCCTTAGACATAAAAGGAATCCTCAAAGTGAGCTTTGAAGCCTTACACATGTTGGTCCACGTGGCTGAGGAAAAATGCCTATTGAAAGTGATCCGGAGGTATCATCCAAGGTTGCGCTGAGGAGGCATGTTGAGGCACACCCACGTGGCCCAGTGCATAATGGCGGGTCAGCTAGAGATCAGATCTTGTGTGACAGGCCCCCACCGTCTTTCTGGGAGGCGAGGTCAAGGAGCAGAAGCCCTACTCAGGGCTTCTGGTGGGAGACATGAGCCTCAGGCTGAGCCCCTTCCAGGCTCTCCATTCCCTGACCCTCCACCTGGTCCGCAGGTACGGAGGTGGGGTGTGCAGGCAGGTGAGGCCCCTGGGAGGGAGGAAGGCCTTGGCTCATCCAGTTGTGGTGCATGAGGAGTGGGCTTCCCTTCAAGGGTGCAGCCCCAGCCACACTGGCCAGCCACCTTCCCACCATCAGCCCAGGCCCCTGGGCTCCATCCCTTGTCCCTGAGTGTCCTTTTTCCACTGGCTCTAGGTAGAGGCAGATGCTGTTTGTGACCCCATGCCAATCCGAGCAAAGGACTTGGAGACAACACCAAGGTCGTGAGATTTAACACTAAGAAGAAAAGCTATAAAACCACATGTACAGAGTGCCTACTTCTCTGAATATAGAAAATGTGTATAAAGGCAGGAAAGCTGAAAAACCATCCCAGAGCATCAATACCAGTTATTAACAAGAGCAGAATTAGGGGTGGGTTCCATTCTCTCCTCTGTGCAGCCAGTTAGAAGTTCTACAATCCAGTGGAAACCACGAAGCTCCTCCTTTCCATTGAAGGTCAGTATAATTTCAATCATCAGAGCAGGCGGGTGGTGTGGACGAGGGCACCCGGGGACAGGAGGGAGCTGCCTGTCAGGCAGTGGAAGGCAGGGTGTCCGCCCCATCCTGCGACTGCAGCAGTTGCCCCACGACGAGCAAGTGCCTCCTCGAGTTTCCTGGCCACTAGGCTCCCTGTGGGCACCCTGGGCTGGGGCCTCCTGCCTCTGCCATCCTGTGTTTGGCTCCTCTTGCCCTTCGCACCTGTGAGGCAGGTGTGCTGTCCATGCTGGCGTTTTGCATCCCTCTTGCTGTTTGGAATTCTCTTGCCAACCCTTCAGCTGAAGCCACTTTAGGCAGATGAGACCCAGTGCCAGGCAGGGCAGATGGGACACGCGCAGGGCTTTGCCTGATACCTGGCATGACCACCATCTTCTAACCCTGCTGCTCTGTGTCATCCTCTCCCGATGATCGCTGCACCCAGGAGCTACCAGCAGCTGCATGCATCATGTCACACATCATTGTGCTCTCCACTTTCAAGGCAAGGAGGTCCTACCCTCAGAGGGGTGGGGAGTGACACATGCAGCTGCTGCGGGGCGTGCGGCAGGGTCTCAGGCAGAAGCACCTGCCATGGTCACAGCTTGTTCCACTTGCTCAGTGGCCCAGCCGGCCGGTGCGGTGCTCGTCCCACATCCCCTGCATGGATGACTCACCCAGCAGACCTGGCCCAGCCCCCCCAATCCCTGCTGGCCTGGGCTAAGGGTCAGGCCCCAAGGCCAACAGGAAAGCAGTGGCATGGTGGTAGGTGCATGGGCCCCAAGGGCAGCACACTCCCTCCCAGGGTGCCTTACACACTCCCCCTACCTCAAGTCTCACCCCCAGTGTCCTGAGGGTATCTTGACTCCAGGCTGAGAGGCACAGCAGGGACATCTTCCCACACTGCCCTTCTGGAGGATTCTGCCCCCAGGGGTGTGTCTGGGGGTGCGTCCAAGAGATGGTCACATAAGCTCATGCCTGGAGGGTGGGCATAGGTATGAGATGGCCCCCACCAGCCACAGAGAGTAGCCTACCCCTCTATAACCCAGTGCCTCCCCAGCTTGGGAGCCTCTGGGACATGGGGAGGTGCCATGAGGGTTGGCCCAGTTCCTGCCTCCCTGGAGACTTGAGTGTCTGCCTGTGTCTTGGTCCAGCCAGTGACTCTGGGTAAGGCAGGGACCTCTTTGACCCAGAGAATCCTCCTTCACAAAATGAGGGTCCTGACCCAACCCTGCTGGCCTCAGAGGTCTGTATGTGACCTCTGCAAATGAGCCCAGGCTTCAAGGTGGAGCCCATGCTGGCAAAGGCCCAGGTCAAGTATCTCAGATATGTCACAAGTAGAGGGCAGGGCTGCTGGGCTCCCCCAACCCCAGCTTGATTTTCCTAGGAATGTGGTATCCAAATACAGGGGCTGGGCACCCGAGGGGGCTCAGGCGACTTGTGGGAGAAGCAGGTGAAGTCCTGCCTGCCTGGGAAGCCTAGGCCATTTCCCCTTCCGCTCTTGGGCACATCTGCCCTCCTGCCACGCTGACCTTCATGCCTGTGTCCTAGCTGCCCCCTCCCCGGAATACCCTTCCTGTCCTGACACCCATCCCTGAAGGCCCCCAGTGGGGAGGCCACATGCCCCTTTGTTAGTTATAAGTTCTCCCCCACCCCCACCCCATCTGACACCTTATCAAACCCCACAAACCTGCACAGTCCCTGGACTAGGGGTCACCCATGAGCTCGTAGCTGGGGACTTTGTGTTGGGAGGTGGGGAGATGCCATCCCAGGAGGGCCAACTGCCCTCACCCACAGCCCACGACCCCTAGGTCAGCCTCTGCTGCACCAGTCTCTTTGCCACCTGCCCTCTGCTTTGCTGTCTCTCGCTGTCTCTCTGGGCTGCTGAGGAGCCCTGCAGCCTCCATGGCCAAATTATAAGTATGTGATTATGTATGCCAGGGTCCCTCTAGCCCTTTGTTGCTGCAGAATCTGTTGTAGCAAACAAAACTGCATTGGATTAGCCACAGTGGATTAAAAAATTTGCTTCTCAGAGTTTATCTAATAACCTAACAATTGTGCCTACAGAGGCTTTGAACCTCCAGGACACTCTCACCAGTCCATCTGGGAGCTCTCCTTCTCTGAGGGCAGCGGGATGGCAGGTGGGTGATTACAGGCAGCCACTGCCCAGCCTCACACTTGGCTCTGCCCACAGCCAGGCCTGTGCTCTCAGCCCCTGCCAGACCTGTCTGGGCTGAACCTGGGGATAGGATCAGACCCCAGGAGAAGGTGGAGGTCAGGTGAGGGGACGAGGCACAGCCAGGACTGCCTACCAGAGGGCCTGAGGTCCAAGGCCAGGTGTGGGTGGTGGGGGCCAAGGCTCGCCTGCACCCTGCTGCCCCCCCGGCACACCCACACAGCACACACGGCATCAAGGACACAAGCAACGTGGAGGATGGCCGCGGCAGGCAAGGGACATGCCGGGCTTCACCACGCTGCAGTGCACAGCCCCACGGTGCACGTTCCTGGAGACGCGTGCACTTACACACATGCACACGCACAAGGATGGCTCTCTTTGGTCACCAAAGGACACTCCATTTACAAGCTCTTAATCGCAGCTGCTTTTTCGGGGCCTGTCCTCTGAACTCCCGAGTAATGGGATTTGGCACTTCTGATCCATCTTGGGCTGGCCGCTCCCATTATAGATGGACATTTTTCCCCTTTTTTCTGCTTTTTTTTTTCTCAAATAAAAAAACCTTAGGCCACATTGACTTGACATGGCTTGTCACCCAGCCCCGGGAGTGGTGGCCCCAAGGGCTGGGTGGCTCTTAAGCCGAGGGCCCTGACCAGGTGGAGGTCTTTGATGCTGCCTCCACGTGAAGTCTGAGTGACCCACAAGCGCGGCCTTGGGGGCCACAGTGCGGAGGGACTCAGCCAGCCATGTGCTGCCCTCTTTGTCTCTCTGCCATGACCCTTCCTTGGGACATCAGGGGGCCAGTCCCAGGGCAAGGATGTGAGTGTGTGTGTGTGCATGCGGGGTGCAGAGGGTGGGGTGGGCAGGGCGCCGGCCACAAGAACAATGGGTAGCAGGGAGCATACCCACCTATCCGCCCGTTCCTCTGCCCGTCTGTCCACCACCTGCCCGGCTTACCTCACCTGCCTGGCTCCATGGGCCTGGTCGTGCACCTCCATTCCATGGTCTGCCATGATGGGCTTGGCAGGCCGTCAGTGCCCCCTCGGCCACTCCTGGTAGCGGGTCCCTGCTCTTGGCCACTGTGTGGCTGGAAGAAGCATGGCTCTAGGCTGCAGCTCGGGCTCCCACCACCGATTGGCTGAGGCAGGAACCAAATGACAGCCTCGGAACCCTATGTAGCCATGGCAACCAGCCCTTTTAGACACCGACACCCCCAGGCCACTCCTGGCTGCCAGGGTAGCAGGCAGCGCCGCCCGTGGGCCCATTCGGGTGTCCCCTCAGAGGGTTGGGTCGGGCCTGGCTGGATGTGGCCACTCCGCACCAGCAGCGCAGCATTTCCCTGTGTGTGCATTTCACGCCTGTCCAGTGTGAGGGGTCCTGTCCCTTTCGGGACATGCCCCAAGCCACTCCATGCTCCGCCTGACCCCCTGGTGGAAGCAGGAACAGTGCCCTTGTACCCTGCTGAGAGGAGGACTTCAGGTCGGGCTTGCCCCAGGGACTGAAGGCCAGTCCCAGTGGGTGATGGGAGGCAGAGCAGGGGGACTCCCCACTCCCAGGGAGGCACAGCCAAGTTCTCAGTCCACTTCAGATCCCACTGGGCCTGCCAGCTTCGTGTTGGCTTTCTAGCCCCTTCCCCCCTACTTCTTAGCCTGGTGAACATACAGCTAGGCCCACAGTCCCCTCTGAGCCTTTGCAGGCCTTGCTGCCCACCCAGCAGGACCCCGGGACTTTGGCCACACCAAGCAGACACTTGCCAGCCACGTGGAAAGTGGCTTCACCCCAGTGACTTTGCACCTGCTCTTCCTCCAGCCTCCATCCTCAGGGCCCCTCAGTGAGGTCTTCCCGATGTCTCAAGGTCAGGACTTCTCGGCAAGGCCACAGTGCAGCCTCACTAGGACCGACCATCCTGGGGTGGCAGGGCTTTGAGAATTCTAGACACCCCAGCCCCATCTGACAACCCCTGGCCTGTCCACACGACCCTGGGATCAGCACCACATACACAGCCAACGGCCCCAGGAAGCCACATCCCACTTCCTGGCCTAGGCCCGCCCACATCTGCCCAACAGACTAAGGCAAGGATACCCACAGAGCCGTGAGAAGCGGTGTGAGCCTTGAGCCCCTGGGGACAGGCCTGGGGTGGGCCTAGGGCCTACTGGGGAGGCCACTGCCAAGGCCGGAAGGACCTGGGAGCCAGACTCAGGGCAGGGCAGGCCTGGCCGGGCCCAGAGCCAAGGGCAGATGCTGCCCAGCCACCCCAAGACTTGGCCACAGAATTCTTCACACTGGCCCGGACCCACCCCAAACAGCCCGGTCACAAGGGCTCCCCTGCCATGCTGGCTGCCACTAGCAGACAGGTGTGGGTGGGGACCAGCCTGGGTCAGCTGGGGTGCTGGGAAGGTCCAGAGGCAGGGGCCCCGCCTGGGGCTCAGGTAAGCTTGGGGAGGGCTCCCGTGTGCTGCAGCAGAGGGTGCACCTGGTCCAGCCTCCAGCCCGGGGGCTGGGGAGGGGCTCGCAGGGTGGTGGTGGGTGGTGAAGGTGGAGATGGAGTCCAAGCACAAGCTGAGGGAAAGGCAGTGCACATGGGTGGGCCTCACCATGTTCCCCTGGGACCTTAGCACCCTGACAGGTTGCAAGGCAGGGGTGCAGGGGCCTGGAACTTGATTGCTCTTTTCACCCACCCCTTCCTACAGTCAGTGCACACCTGGGCAGTACTCAGGTAAGACTCAGGGCGAGGGGTCAGGAACAAGAACAAAGCCCTGGACTGGGCCCCACCTTTCCTGTCATGTTGTGCCATCTCTAGACGGGATCCTGATGCCCTTCCTGGGACTCAGCGGCATTGGAACAAGACAATGGACACAAGGCCTCAGGACACCATACTTGCCAGGGTCCTCTACTGCCCTGGTCCCAAGGGACCCCTCCAGAGTCCATAGCTACAGCCATTCCCATTGAAGCTAACAGGTTGAGCTGTTGTCATGGAAACATTCAGCCAATCTCATGGGGACATATGGAGAAGGAGGGGGGTTTGCCCCTGAGGGCCCCTGGAGGTTTGGGGAATGCAGCCTAGCTGGTGCAGGGACAGGGGCATGGCCTTCACCTACTGTGAGCTAGTCAGGGCAGCCCTGGCCTGGGAGGGTTTGACCTTGGTCAGCACAACCCTAACCCGCAATCCAGGCTTTTGAAGTTTTGCTGGGCCCACAGCCCTGGAGAAGGTGTGCGTGGAGGGCAGGAACATGTGGCCATCCAGGCTCCCACAACACAGACCCTGGCTCTCTGCACAGTCCTGTGTCCCTGTCCCCACCCCCACACCCCACAAGGTGAATATTATGCTGGATCCAGCTTGCAGAGGCCTGTCCCAGACCTGGGTTTTGGGGTGTCACAGAGCACTTAACCTTTTCTGAATCGAGGATGTTTGTGAAAATTTGATGAAACTCACACTGCCCCTGCCAGAAAAGCACTCAGGGCAAAGGCCACCTGAGCCCCACTCGAATTACAAGTATGTGAATGATCCGCTGAGGCCATGCTGAGCTCCTGCTCGCCAGCAGCCTTGGGCACTGGGGGAGCAGAGCCAGTGCAAGCTGGGACTCAGTCTCCAACCAGGCCCACTACTGCTGGTATGGAGACGAAGGCCCAGAGCACCCCCACCCCCACCCTCTCCTGCTCCAACCCTAGGAATCCAATACATGAACCCCACAGGTCCTGCCAAGAGTGCCCCTTGACCTGTGGCCTTAGTTGGAATGGAAAAGCTCAGCAAGGGGTGCCCAAGAGCCAAGATCAATCTCCTGGGGACATCCTGGGTGCACACTGCAGGTACGACCGAGGGAACAGGCCGAGAGGCTGCAAAGGGATCAGTCTGATTTAGCGCAGGGCTGACAACGGGAACTACAGTGTGGCTTCTGGGAAGGCTGGCCTGTCCAGAACACGGCCCAACTGGTTGGAGCTGAGGCCTTGGTGGGGACACCTGGGCTACATCGTGCAGGACTGCCACAGCCCCTGCTCTCTCATTGGCAGCTTTTGGTAAAAAAATTTTTAATTAAAAACTCTTCACAAAGTTAGGACATTGTGTGGGGAAACACTTGTCTTTAGATCATCAAGACACGTGGGATCCAGAGGTGCTCCCAAAGGAGTTTGGGACTGGTGACAGGGTTTCCCAGCTGTAAACAGATACCTCAGTGTCACTCCCTCCAGGGCAGGCCCCAAACCCTCCATAGCCACCTCATGAGCCATGGGGTCTTGGGGCCCTCCCATGGCTGTGCCCCTACAGCTGCATCCCCATGGACAAGCCCAGATGTCCCCACTGACAGCACCCCTCAGGGAAGCCTGGTGCCCCTCAGTCAGTTGCCAGGACCAAGTCAGGGGAACCCTCCTGAACACCCCAAAAAGACCTGATATGGTCTCAAAGCTCAGTACTTCCAGGTAAGGGTCAGGTCAAGGCACCCCCAAATCACAGAGTAGGAGAAGCCTCAGGGTACCTGGCCCAGCCTCTCACTGGGAGCCACATCCCTACCTGGCATCAAGTATGGGTCAGCCAAGGAAGGCACAGCCAGACCACAGGCCACACTGCCTACTATGTGACAGAGACAGAGCAGTACTGACCGAAGCTCCCAATTCAAGGCTTTCCTCACAGACGCTGCCACCAGCACAGCCTTCCGGAGCTGGTGGGGGTACATCCCTGTCACCCCCAAAGCCAGGCCACCGCCTCCCCGCCTGCTCTGGAGAACACATGCACGCAGGCAGGGACATGCGATGGGGAGGGGGCAAGCGCCTCTTGCTCTATCGCGGATGCCTTCAGCCATGCTGGGCTCTCTCCCAGAGGCGAGGAAAGCACAACAAAACCCTGGCTCCCAACTGAGCTGGGACCACCACCCACCGCAGCCACATCCTGGGGCTCTGGGGCAGGGAGTCAGGGGGTCAGAGGCTGCAGGGAGAACCCCGGTCCTCCAAGCAGGGCAGCACACACACAGTCTGGCTCAGACTTTAATTGCACTGCCCCCACCAAGTACGGTGGCCCTGCCTCTCTGGGCCTTTGCCTGGGTGGGGAGAGAGCTCCCTCAGGCCTCTGGGAGTCATCAGGGCCTCCACAAAGCCCACTCCACCCAGGAGCACACACAGGAAGGGGGTGCTCTCGCCACCATGCCAGGCTCTGTGCCCATGGAGCTGAAGGGGGTGCTGAGCCTGGCTGTCAGGAACGGGTCACTGCGTGGCCACTTCCCGCTGGCTCTTCTGCACCACCGCTGGCTCAGACAGCGCCTGCTGCTGAAGCTGCTCGATCAGCTCCTCCATGTAGACCTTGAACAGAGGAACAGGGTCCTACAGGGACAAGACAGGTCAGTGAAGAGCCCTGAGAAAGGTGGGAATCCAGCTGCTGCTGTCCAAACAGTGGGATGAGGCCTGAGAGGACCAGGTCCCCCAGGCTTGACAACAGACCAAACTCTTTGCCACCCCCAGCCCCCAGCCCAGAGGGCAGTAACCTGTCTGTGAGACAGGGGCCACCTTCTCATGGGGACACAGGGACCAGGCACCTGCCCCTGGAGTTCCTGCCTTGGGATACTATGGTGGCAGAAAAACAAGCAGAAGAAACATGGATTGCGGTTGCTATGTCATAGGTGGGTTCCCTGTCCCAGAAGCTACCACAGACCCCAGACTCTTCTAGGGACCCTGGACAGCCAAATAAACCAATGGTGTAAAAATCCAGCTCTTTTCACCAAGTCTTTCTGTTCATGAACTTATGAAGCTGGCACAGAGGATCAAGACCCTAATGGGAGAGAACATGCCACCTGGAGCCCACCGGCGCTGTGGCCCCTCCCTTCTGTCTGCAGGGCTTGGCGCTGGGCCCACCCCTGAGAGGGCAGGGCAGCAGGGGCTCGCACATGCTCACCTTCTCCTCCAGAAGCCGCTGCTTCTCCACAGCCTCGTCCAGTGTCAGGCCAACCCACTCAGCCTCTGCCTCTGGGATGACAAACTCCTGGGCAGGCAGAGACGGGGGGCACAGTGAGGCGGGGGCAGGGGTGGGGGCGCTAGGGGGCCCACGCAGAGCAGGAAGCACAGGACAAAGCCCTCACCTTGTACTTGTCATAGATGGCTGCCCTCCTCTCAGGGTCCTCTGGGTGCAGCTCTGGGTCCCATTGGGCAAGCCGCAGCAGCATACCTTGCTTCAGGTCCATCCCGAACTTGGAGCACAGGTCTTCCTTTGGGGTCTGGTAGGAGGCTACGCATGGGACCAGGAATCGCCAGTAGGGCCCCGCTCCCCTGCCCGTCCCCAGCATTGGGTGGGCCTTAGGCCAGCCTGGCAGGGCAATGGGCCAGGTGGGCAGCCCCAGCCCCCAGGCCAGAACAGAAGACAGCCTAAGCGTATGGGAGGAGACAGCTGCTCTCACTGAGTGACCCTCCACCCCAGACATCAGTGTGCCCACTGAGCCTGCCCACGAGGACCCACTGTGTGCTGTCTGGCATGCCCCACTTGCCTTGAGGATGTAGAAGTCAAACCCATAGGCCTCATCAATGAGATCCAGGGTCCTCATGGTCACAGTCACACTGAAGGTTGCGTCCAGGATTTCACTGTGGAGCTCACGCTGAAACAGCTGTGGCTTCCACACCTTCTTCACCCTCTTGGACAGCTGCGGAGAGACAGACTGTGTGCCTACAGGCCCAAGGGCTCGGGGCACCCTCGTGAGGCCTGGGACATGGAGCTGGGTGGACCAGCCCCCACCTGTGGACTTGACTGCCCACCAAGAGGTCAGCTGCTCCTCAGCCAGCCTAGTACCCCCAGATCCTCCCAGTAGCTGGTGTGTGTTCCAGACATACCACACCATCATCTATAGGTCATCACATCCTACACTAGGGACCTAGGGGCCAAAGGCAAAGGGAGACACCAGCCTCTCCCAGAGACTGAGCAGCCCCCTCCAGGGTTCCCACCAGAGACAGCCCAGAGGGTTAGGGTTAGGGTTAGGGTTAGGGTTACCGGCGTGATGGGTAGTCTCAGGAGGCCTGGCCTGGGTCAGTCTCTCAGCCCTCCTACGTGCAGCGGGAAAGTGGCAGTGCCAGCCTTGGGTTATGAGAAGCAGGCAAGGCAAACTGTGGTGCTCAAGGCTGACAGGTGACCCAGACCTCACCTCTTCTACCTCCCCTCAATACACAGGCCTCCTCCCCATCCTTACACTTGATCTGGGCAACCACCCCAGGGCCTCTGCACTGACTGTTTCCCATATGGACCACCTGTCTCAGAGTGCCCAGCTGTTTTCACATGGAGCAGTACTTGCCCAAACTATAACTCTACTTAACAGCACGTTCCCCAGACTGTCCTGTCCTGTCAGCTCTCGTGCCCAGCAGGGAGACCAGAGCAGCAAACCCCAGATCACCCACCTTGTCGTTGTATCTGTGGCCCAGGATCCAGCCCTCGCCGCCCCACAGCCCCAGCTGGGACTCCGGGGGATGGTAAATGGGAATGGGCACGTCCTCCACGCGCTCCCGCTGCCCGTTCTTGGGACTGATCTTGAACTTGGCCCCGTGCGGCCTGTAGTGCACGGGCGTGGGCGTCCGCGCCTCCTCCAGGGAGCGTAGGTAGTGGCTGGGCAGGCGGGAGCACAAGCCCTCGCGCAGCAGGAGCTGCTTCCACTGGTGGGCGGGACCTTGTGCAGGGGCATCGCGACGCGCCTGGAGAGAGGCAGGGGCGGGGGCCGCCGTCACGCCGCAGCCCAGCCAGACCCGACCCAGTCCTCGAACCCCGTGCGACCAAACCCAGCTCCCCGGCTTGGCCCTGGCAGAAGCCAGGTACCCCACTCGATTCGGCCGGGCGCCGAGCCGCGGAGCCTACCTCCCAAGATCCGTGCGGCGCCGGAACCGGAAATCCCACGCTCTACCCCCCGCTGACTGGCTGCGACACCCGTCCGTCTAACCCTCGTCCCGCCCTCTTTTCTTCCATCTTTAGGGACCGTGGAAAACGACCTACAGACACGGCGGCACCGCCAGGCACCGTCTGCAAGTGCGGCCGCATCTCCCGCGAGCTGCAACCTGGGCGGGGCGGGATCCCCCCTGGGCAGGATCCCCCCCCTCACTCCCACCCACCTCCTCCCGGAGGCGCAGACAGCAAGGTAGCCCATTTGCCTTGAAATATCAATGTAGAATATTCACCAATCACAGCGAAATCAGAGCCAGTGGAGGCCACAACTGGACAGGACACAGTAGGGATGCCCCTAGACCAGAAGGTGGGAGGGCTGCAAGCCGACCCTGCTCCCCAGCTTCCCACGGCCCCGCCCAGCACCCATCCCACAGGCAGCGGCCCTGCCTTGGCGCCTTAGGGAGGGTGGGTCACTGCTCCTGGGGCAGTTTCATCTCTTTTACCCTGCTTCCCCCACAGAGGAAAGAGAGGCTGGGCCAGGTCCGCAGATGCCTGCTCCCCAAATGAGGGTCGGACCAGTGCAGGGCAGCGGCCATCCCCTTCTCTCCGGGGGCAGCTGAAGAGTATGCTCCCCATACAAGGGCCCTGGGTCCCAGAGTGGGTGCAGACACAAGGTTGGGGCAAGGGGGAGCCTGTGGTGCCGGCACCCCCAGAGCCAGGGCAGCTAGGCAGCCCTCTCCACAGGAAGCTCTTCTTGGGGGCCTGTAGCTCCGAAGGGAGGAGAGGGGCGGGGCTGGACCAGAAGCCAGCTGCTCCTAGTCTCACGGCATCTGGCCTCTGCGTACCCCAGGCCCCATTCCTGGTGATTGTAGTCACCTCTCCCTACAGCAACCGCATCAGCGTGGGGACACCCCCAAGCCTGAGGCAGGCTGGCATTCAGGGGCACACAGTGGTCGGAGCCAGGGATGCAGGGAGGGCACAGTCCCCAGCCTTAGCAGTGGGGACCTGTGGAAGGTGGGCTAAGGCCTCCTCTGTCCCTCTGGGTCAATCACAGCCTTGGCAGGATCTTTCCCCACATCTCCAACCATCCCCTGGTCAGAACACACAGCCTTCCCCACACGGTAATTGTGTTCTCCAGGCAGCCAGGCCCAGGCCCAGGGGCCGCTGCAAACACCAGCTAGGACCCGCAGGGGGACCGCAACAGCCAGGCAGTGGGCACAGGGGAGCTGGGGCATGCGGTTCTCTCCTCAGGAGGAGGAAGCAAACAGGTGTGCAGGGCAATTTTTTTCAGCTGGAAATTGATCTGCACGGGGTCCCGCTCCCTTAGTCCTGCCCCTGATTGGAGAGGTCATCCTGAGAGCTGCCACTACCCTGTCACGTCACCACGGTACAGCTCCTCCTGGTGGTTCCTGCAGATCTGATAGTGACAGGGGAGCTTCTGCGAACAGGCCCAGGGCTTGGTGTGCGCATCCCTCTGCGGCAGCAGGAAGGTGGCACCCCCTGCCAGGAGCATGTGCCAGATGCTGTGGGTGTAGTAGTAGTTGTCACTGGTGGTCATAGAGGTATAGATGGCAACGGCCACAACAGCCATGCTGAAGCCAGGCAGGAGGCAGAAGGCCCAGCGCTGCCAGGAGGTAGGGTAGCAGTGGCGCCTGTGCCCACAGCAGTATACCTGGAGAAAATCACCACATGAGCATGGTGGGAGGGTTGGGCAGGAGTGGCTACAACTCCTAGCCTGCCCAGGCCCGAGCAGGGGACCACAGGTGTGGGCTGCTTGGAGAGGACTCACTGGCACAAAGACCTGAGGGGTCCTCAGGCATGAGGCACGCTGGGCCCCAAGGGGGCCACCTGTGGCATCAGCAGGTGTGCAGGACTCAGGCCCAGGGTGAGAGGCGTGGCCAGAGTGAGGGGCTGAGCTCTGTCCTCCCACAGAGTGGAGAGACCATGCCCCCACCCCAGTCACCAGGGAAGGGGTGTGGGCCAGGAGCATGAGGCTGCACCAGCTCCTTACCCACATGGTGGCCATGACTGCAAAGGCAAACAAACAAGGCCCCATCATGTTCCAGGTGCCCCTGCGGTTCAGCTGCAAGGACATGGCAAACACCAGCGTGCCCAGAAGAAACAGAACCTGGGCAAGACACAGGGACAGCCACAGGGTCGCAGGAGCCCAGGTTCATCAGTGAAGCCCCAAGGTCCAACAGGAGCAGGTGGCCTGGTCATGCAGGTCATCTTGCTGTCCCCATTGCCCCCAGCATTTTCTGCCCCCCACCTCGGAACTGCTGGCACATGTTGTCCTGCTCTACTGACTGGGAAGAAGGTGCGCCTCCCCCAGCTCCTGCGCGGCTGGGAGCCATAGCGCCCTGAACCATCCACAGGTGAGTTTCTGAGGCAAAACTTGGCCCAGCAGGGCACCAGGCATGCATCTTCAGTAGCCAGGCCTGGATTGGCAGAAAAGTCCCCACAGTGCCCCTGGCACCAGGGATTCCAGG
This sequence comes from Manis pentadactyla, assembly GCF_030020395.1. NCBI lineage: Eukaryota > Metazoa > Chordata > Mammalia > Pholidota > Manidae > Manis > Manis pentadactyla. Next base: position 61,174,647 of record NC_080025.1, on the reverse strand, counting down.
AGCGTAACTGACAGCCTCTCGGGGACTTCTGGCCTCGGGTGAGGCCTTCTCACCAAATGGGGCCCCAGGAGAGACAGGCTGGGCCTTATCTAACCCTGCCCACCACCTTCCTGTCCTGGCCCCTCCAACCTGCCAGCACAGTGCCTTGATATCTGAAAGTAGCTCCTTCCAGTGGGCTTCCGCGAGCAGCAGCACACCCTCCTTCTGGTCTGTCCCACGACGTGCTGCACGTAGGTCCTCTGCTCCCCCAGAGCCCAGTCCCGGGGAATGGGAGCACACTCACATATTTCAGGGCTGCCTTCAGCCGTGCCATGCAGAGGATGGTGACCCAGATGGATACTCCAGAGCCCAAGAAGTCGCAGCACTGCAGCGTGTCATAGCTGAGGATGCACAGCACCACATCCCCAGGCTGGTCGCAGGCGTGGCAGAACTGCAAGGAAGGGAGGTGAACATGGCGCAGACCTCCCCGCCCTTCCCACAGCAGAGGAGAGGCCCACCATGGAGAAGAACATGGTGCCGGCATAGACGGAGGCCTCCACTGGGAGGGAGCGGTGCGTGGACACAGCGATGGGAGCCAGGGGCATGAGGCTGCTGGGGTGAGCAGGGGTGCAGCTGGCCTCTGCTGGCCTCCCGTCTGGGCTGTGCTCCTGTCTGTGCAGCTCCACCCATGCCAGCCTGTGGCCAATGTTACACCAAGGGGGATGAGGCCGGGCTCTCTGAACCTCAGGGCCTGCTCCTCACCCAGTGCCCTGCAGAGAAGCCCTTCTCTCAGGAACAGGCTGGGACAGGTCCGGACAGGTGTGGAACATGTGTGGGTAGATGTAGGCCAGTGTGGACAGATGCAGACAGGTATAGGGCAGGTGTGGGCAGGTGTAGACAGGTATAGGGCAGGTATGAGCAGATGTGGGCAGTTATAAGACAGGTATGGGACATGTGTGGGTAGATGAGAGGAGCTATGGGCAGCCATGGGCATTTTTGGACAGGTGAAGTAGGTGAGGGCAGGTATGGGGCATGTGTGGGCAGGTGATGGCAGGTGTGGGCAGCAGGCATAGACAGGTATGGGGAAGGTGTGGGCACACAGGCAGCACACAGGTGTGGGCAGAGAAGGCCAAGGTCAAGAGGTGAAGTCATCTCAGTCACCTCTGTGCTTGTCTGGAACAGAGAGGGGTGGGGAAGGGACATCTGCCCTTGCTGCAGAAGTGGTTCCCAGCCTTGGCAGAGTCCTTGGAGGCTGGGAAGCCACGGGCAGGAGTATCTGGGGGCCTGGCCTTCACCTGGCTTCCAGCTGCAGCCTGCATACAGGTAGCTGTGTCTGCGCAGAAGGAGGCACCAGCCATAGGGCCTGCAGTCACTCAGGCAGGGCACCAAGTACGAGGTGGTTTCCACCGAGACCAGAGCCTGCTCACACTCCCTGCGAGAAAGGACCCCGGGAAGGCCACTGCGGTCTGCTGGCCCGTCCCCTGCCAGAGCCCCCGCCAGGCTCTTGGACACATGAACCCAGAACTGAGGCCCCCAGGCTCTAAGCCCTGGAGGACAGTGGCCATGAGATCTGCCGAGGCCATGATGCCCTTTTCCTCTTGCACGGCCCCAAGTCCTAGTCTGCCCAGGGCTGTATCCTAGGCTAGTCCTCCTTCCTGTGTGCTGGCAGGAGGGGTGGCCAGGTGAGGAAGGGGATCTCTCCTGATTCCCAGAGGGCAAGTGACCCTGCAGGAAGATGGGGCACTCAAAGACTCGAAGCGGGTGGCCTCGCCCCTGGTCCTGAAGGCAATGTTTCAGCCTTCTGCTGCCTGTCCCCCACTGGCAGCCCTAAATGTCCTCCCTCCAGCCCCAGGTTTGTTCACCCAGGACCCTCAGGGCACACGAGCTGCAGGGAGAGGTACCAGCTGTCTGTCTCTGGGTAGGAGATGATGAGGGTGGCCTTGTGAGATGAGGGGCTCAGAGACAGGGGGTAGTCCTGGAAGAAGGCTGCAGGGGTGGGAAGGCCTGGTCAGGGCAGCCAGGGGCTAGTGGGTGGCGGGTGCAGTGCCGCGCGCCATACCTGTGGTGCAGTTGAGCGAGGTGGTGAGGCTGAGGAAGGGGGTGGTGGCGTTCACGCAGATCACTACCAGGGTGTTGTTGGCAAATGCGGTCTGGCAGGGGCCGTGCAGGGTCAGCCCGAGCCCAGGTCGGCCACCAGTCAGGCAGGACCAATATCACCTGAAGCTCCCACTCAGTCTGGCATGCAGTGCCCTTCTCTGTGGCTGCACTGGCCCAGGGTTCCAGGTCTACAGACACACAGCCCCCAGCAGCATCCGCAGGCACAGCCCTGGGCCCATGCTACCATGGGGAGTAGGCCTCCCCTTCCTCAGACAGAGCCCCTTAGCATGTCCAAGCTGGCTGGGGACCCTTTGTTTCCTGAAGGGCCCCCTGACCCCACTTCCATGCCAAAGCTGGCGGAAAGGCCTGCGCCCCAGCTGAGCCAGGTCACAGGGAGCTACCACATTGGCCTGCAGGGAGACGGTGAGGGAGCCCCCACCGTCCATGCCTGTGTCGAGGTACAGCCGCATCACCGAGGGCATGCCCGACTGCACCAGCACGGAGACCCTGTCCAGGGGCCGTAACCACACAGACACCACATCCAGGTCTTCCCGCACAACAGGGTAGCTCGTTTGGCAGAAGGAGCCACTGCCCAGCCCGTGGCTCCCGCCTGGGTCCTGGTGGCCGAGGCTCAGGGGCAGCAGGCGAGCGGAGGCGTTGCGGCTCTGTCTCGGGCTGCACTGAAGGTGCCGCGAGGTCATGGTCTTTGGCCTACAGGCTGACGAGAGCACCAGGGATCAGCCAGAGGGAGGCATGGGGGTCAAGGGCAGGGTGCAAGACTTCCTAGCCTGCCCTCCCTGCACAACTCACCTGTGAGGGCAGCCACGATGCTGAATGCCATGGACACCAGGGGCCCCCCCAGGCTCTTGGCTGTCACTTGGATCCACCTGCCCCAGGGCAGCGAGGGCAGCAGCAGGTGGCAGGTGCCAGTGGGGCCAGGGCAGGCCAGCACCTTCTGGAAGGTGCTGGGCAGGGTGGCCGAGCCCACGATGAGGTGCACGGGGCAGCCCAGGCTCCCGTTGGACACACAGCCCTTTAGCTCCAGACGCAATTCCTGGGTGTACTCAGGGATGAAGATTCTGTGGCCAAGGGGTATGGCCTGGTTTAGGTTCAGTAGCTTCCACCAACCTTCCCACGTGGTTCGCACTCAGGGTGGTGGCCAAAGAGGCCCCACTTCCCAGCACAACCCTGAGGCCCAAGTCCCTGGCTTTCTTACCAGCACAGGGACAACAAACACCAGGCCCACCCCCTCCACCAAGCCAGAGGCTGGGCCTCCCCCAAGGGCTGCCACTCACTTGAGGCAGCTGGGGTGGGTGAGGAGGCTCTGCAGAAGGGGCACATCTGGCTCCAGAATGGAGACCTCCACCACCCTCACGACCAGCATGTCCGGCTGGAAGACGTAGGCACAGGTGGGAGCAAAGCCCTAGGGAAAGAATGAGTGGTGGGGGAAAAGAATGCAGATGTGTGGGGGAGTTGGGTAGAGAGCCCAGAGGAGCGGGCTGGGGTGGGTAGGACTGGGCAGGGCAGCCTAGAGCGAGGCCTGCTCTGAGGACGTAACTGCCAAGGACAGACATTCCTGCACTGAGGGGTCCTGCCCCTTCTACGTGGGCGGCAACCCTCCTCACCTTCACCTCAATCTTCTGGGATGAAGGGGACAGGTGGGCAGCCACAAACCAGTCCCCGGGCGCAGGGTGGGAGATGTTCACAGAGGCATTGCTCTCCAGCATCTTGAGGAGGAAGGATGGCTGCACAGAGGTATTGTTAGGGAAGCTGGTGCCCAGGGGGCTGATGACCGGAAGGGCGCCGTAGCAGAATACCTGGAGCAGGGAGAGCAGCGTAGGCATTAGATGTGGGCCTTGGGTCGGCGAGGGTGGGCGGGTGGTGGGCACTTACACGATGATCGCCACGTTGGCACACGGGGCTGCCTCCCCGTGACACGTGGAACAGGCAGCACAGCAGCATGGTGTCTGGGGGCACGTGGAATTGGAAGAGCCTGGCGCTGCCATACCAGCTGTAGAAAGACAGCTTATGCAGGGACTGCAGGAACTGCTCGGATACCAGCCTGACACCTGCGGGGAGAAGGTGCTGTCAGCCAGGTGGGGCACTGCCCTGGCCCCAGAGAGAAAGCCCAAGGAGCCATGCTGGGTGGGTCTGCAGCCCCTGGGACATCGGCCAGGCTGCTGCCTCCTCCAGCCCCTGGCAGTTGTGTCTGGCCTGGCAGGGCCCAGGACTCAAGTTTTCCCTGGGGAATCACATTCCTGCTCAATTTCCACACATGAAAGACTACTTCCGTCACCTTTCCAAGTCCCTCTACCCCCACTTCCATCTCGTCACAGGCTCATACCCTGGGCCTGCTCCCTGCCACCTCTGTCCAGATTGCCCATAGCCCACCTCGGGCCTTATCACGGCAGCACCCCAGCATAGGTGACCCCAAATGCCTCAGACCTTACAGCAGAGGACCGCCCTCAGTGGGAACCAGTCTCTCCTGCACGCTACTCAGGGTCTCCCTCACACTGCAGCCCAGAGATGAGGCTGACGGACACGGGAGGTGATGGGGAGCCCCACCCCTCCTCACCTCTGCCCTGGGTGCCAGACACCAAGACAGCCCCTCCTCCTCGGAGGCTCCCAGCTGTGGGCTGTGCTCCATGCTCTTGGCCCCCCTGAGAGGCCAGGGGCCTCTGATCTAGAGGCTGACCACCTGCTCAGGCCCACGACAGCTTGGGGCACAGCGGGACTGGAGCCTAAGCCCTCTCGCCCAGAGAGGTGGCAGGCAGAGATCCCAGGGGGAGGGACCTCAGGCTGGAGGGCAGGCCACCCGTGCTTCGGTGGGCACGTGCAGAGGCCCAGGGTGGGGCTCCTGCGTGAAGGGGTCCTTCAGCGCCTCTCCGGCCCCTGAGCCCTACACCTCCCAAAGCTGGCACTCTGCTCACCCCCCATCACAGCAGCCTTTCCAACCAGCTCTGGGTCTTCACAGAGGCCTGAGGCCCCATCCGGATTAGACCCCTCCTGGAAGTGTCCACCAACCAGGGCACAACCTCCCCTGGCACACGTGCCCAAGCCCCACAGTGTAATCACCTGCCACACGGGTGGGTGAGGGTGCCCACTGAACAGGTACACTCTGAGCGCTCTCTGTGCCCCCTCTCCCCCACACACACCGGGTGCCTGACTAGGCCCAGGGACTGGCTGTGAGGTGCTTGGGCTGCATGGAGGGAGCCCAGCCCCTGCGCCAGCTCAGCCTCGTGCCCATGACTGTGGATACCCATTACCCTCTCTGCGTCCGAGCTTCCTGATGAGTTATCCAAGGTGGTGACCCTCCCTCCAAGGTTAATGGATGTTAAAGTGCTTCCAGAAGAAATACACGGGGACACAGCAGGCTATGGCCTCATTTTCCTCCAAGCTGGGTGCCTCTCTGCCCACAGGAAGACTGGAAGCTCATACCACGCCATCGCTAAGACTGGTGCCCCTCCACGTGAGCAGGTAAGGGAGCCAGGTGAATAGCTGGCTCTCCTGCCAACCTCCTGAACCTCCCATGGATGCACGCTGAGAAAAGATACAACCCACTCCCAAAGCCAGTCTGAGCTCCACTAGAGCCAGGCATGGGGGTGCTGGGCAGCATTCCAGGTGTCCGCTGGCTACCAGGTCCGATCCACCAGGTGTGGCCTCAGTGCCGAACTAAGGCTGCTGCAGCCCCTGGGATAACATGATGACAGGGACCAAAAAAACCTAAAAATGCTTGTTGCTGGGGCAGCGCCGTCTCCCCCATTCCCTCCTCAGAAGCAGGGGGCCTTAGGGAAACAGCCAGCCAGCTGGCACCCAGCCCACTGACTTGAGAGGGGCAAGGCCTTCTGACGTCCCAGTCCCACCTGAGCCCCCGCTCCGGCCGCTTTCTCCCCACTCTGCCCCTCTCCCAGAACAGCTGGGGGCCCTGGAATGCCACTGCCTCATCCTTCATTCCGGCTGGCCTGGCATCCGGAGCCCCACTTGAGTCCCCAAGGACCCCCGTGGGCCTCTTCACCTCCAAGTAAGGGCGCGTAATGGCCGTGACCGACCTGAAAGCGCTGAGAGAAGTAGAGAAGGGAGGGCAAGTGCCAAGGGTCCCGACCGCGGAACCCGGCCCTGGGGGCAGAGGAGGGGGCGCCGTCGTCCGCTACTCCCCAGCCACCTCGACGCGAGCTCTCACGAGGGACGCCCTGAGCCCCCAGCCCGGCGCCGGTGAGCGCGCAGGTGCCCGCGGGCGAGTCACCGTCCCCGGGAGGGCGCCCGGCCGCGCGCCCACCGCTCTCGCCGCTGTCGCCTGCGGCGGGCGGGGGCCACGCGAACAGCAGCAGCGCCCCCAGCCCGGGTCCCGGCGCGGCCCTTGGCTCCGCACTCGACCTGGCGCTACCCACCCGCCCGGCGCCCCGGGCACTCCCGCCGCGAGGCACCGCCCCGCTGGAGGCGGCCGCGGACGGGGCTGCCGCGGGGGCCCGGGGAGGAGATCGGCCGGAGGGAGGCCGAGGACGGACCTGCGGCCGCGCGGGTAGGGGGCGGTCGGCAGGACGCGGGGACCGGGGAACCGAGGCAGGCCGGTGGGGCGGGGGTCGGCAGGCGCCGGAGGTCCGAGGGGGCGGAACGCGCGCACAGCTTCCCACCTGCGTCCCGGAGGCGCCGGGGGTTCGCGGGACGCGAGGGTCTGCGGGGTCTCTGGATGGTGGGTCTGGAGTGCGTAACGGGGCGCTGTCAGCGCCCGGCGGGTTCTAGCGGAGACTTGCCCGTGCCGCTCCCAGTGCTGGACCCTCCGGCCCGGCCTCCCGGTCCTTTATTCAACCACAAAACCGGGACGAGTGTGTGTAGAGAACACACTTAGGGAAAGATGAGAAGGCTCCTGCGGTACAAGTGGAAATCTGGCACGCTCACCCTTTACACCGGGACAGATTGCAAACAGATAGATTGCAAGCCTTACACTTAAGGATTTAAGTGTGAAATGCAAACGGTCAAGGGACTACAAGTAAACGTGGGGGAACTTTTTCAGTCTTGGGAAAGAGAAGGCAATTCTAAGTATGATCCAAAACCCGGAAGGCTTTCGAGGTGTTGGGGCAGAGACGCTGTGTATTTTCCTCGGTTCTTGTCCCCGCTGGCGGAATTGAAGGGCAAAGACACAGTAGTGAAGCAGAATAAAAGTTTTATTTAAAGTTACTTAGAAAGAACCGCAGGCTACCTCTGACCTCCGAGAGAGAGAGAGAGAGGAGCGCCCTGAAATGTTGAGGGTTCCCCCTTTTAATGAAGGATTTTTCAGGAATGGGAGAAATGGCTAGGGTGTGTGCTTGTTAAGTGGTCCCAGGTATCCTCAATGAGACATTAAGTTTCTTATCAGTCCTCTAGGTAATTCTGCAAAATTAGTTCATCAATCAAGACTGTGTCTGCCCTTCCTCCAAGGTGGGCAGAGTTACCTGTTTGCTAAAGAGTACGTCAAGAATCTTTCTTCCTAAACCTCCTGGGTTTTTTTCAAAATGCAATTTTGGCTTTAAGGTGGGATCTTGGTCTTTATTATGCTGTTTATAGGTGGGCCTTTTAGCAGGCTTGAGTAAATCTTACAATGAGCTAATTGACACAATGAAGACATGGGCTGTACTCAGATACTTCTCTGTATCTGGGGAATATCCAAACATTCAAGGCCAAGTTGCTCCTTGACACTTTGAGCTTTAACTGATTAACTCATTAACTCTGAGTCTTTCTGTATTTCTAGTTTTAACTGGTTAACTGAGTCCTTTCTAGGGGGCTTTACTGACCTTGTTCTCTTTCCACCCCGCTCATATCCATTTTCCTGCCTAACAGAGGCAAGACTGAGAAATTCAGTTACGTGAAAGTCAAAGCTTTCTGCAGAGCAAAACTTCCTAAGCAAAGTCAAAAAACAAGCCATAAGCCGGGGAGGACATGCTTGCAACTTGTATAACCAAGGTCCAATCTTAATAAGACCTATAAGTCCGGGGAGAGGAAATCCCGGTGCAAAATACCTCTAAAAACCGAAATCAGTCAAAGGGAGAAATGAAGTTTAAAATCCGTTTATTGCTCACAAACTGCAGTCTAGGGCCGTTTGTTTCCTGCTCCAGAAGACTCCAAAAACCAGCCCTCCCCTCACTTCTCGGGTACAGATCAGCCCTCCTTGCCCAGGTAATTACCCACTGATATGGAGATGAACTTCTCTCCACCCGAGGAATGATGCGAATGCCCGAAAGCCATACTTCTTTCCACCTCTGAACGCCTATTGATATGCACATGTTCTAAAGCCAGGTGAGATATTCTGGAAATGTTACAGTTTTACCCACAGACCTATAATAAAGAGCTCCTACAAATCAAGAAGAAAATATCCACTCTCCAAAGAGACCCGAGGAGATTCCAGGAAAGGATATGCAAACGAACAGGAACTGGCTCTACTCTTCCTCAGACAAAGGCAGATTGAAAAGCACCCAGGGGCCTTTTTGGTTTTCACCTAACACTTGCTGCACAAATCAAGTTTGATCACACAGGCGAGACTGTGGGCCAACAGACCTTCCTATATTTAGTGGGCAGTGGATGAACGTAGCCTCCCACAAACCTCTGGACTCAGGTACAGAAATGGCAAGAGCACATAGCTTCGCTTTAGTGTCCCATAGCTGTGCATTCTCCCTGCAGAGATGCCCGCCTAAGTGTACAGTCGTACCGAGTACAGCACACACCCACATACTGGTCATGGTGCATTCTAACCACGGGCACCCACACTGAGATTCGAAATCTGATACAGTGCAGCTGTAACAGGAAGCTCGGTGTACTGCTTGGGAATGATCTGCCAGATGTAGCTTTAACTGAGGAAAGGAGAGTGCAGGACAGTTGTGTTCAAAAAGCTACCACTTTTGTAGAGAATCAAAAGCAAATTTATTTGCACCCATCTAAATCCTATCCAGCATTAGGCTATGCTGACTGACCCTGGGGGTGGGAACCAGATGGCTGAGGATGGCAAGGAGGGGTCTATAGCTGTTAGCACCTTCAGAACTTTGTGCTCCTGGGGCAAGGAGGTGAGGGTTTATGGTTCGGCTGGGAGGAGAAGCTGACCCAGTGTGTGCAAGGCCACTGAAGGTGGACGGGTGGAGGCCTACAGAGAAAGGAAGCCCAAGGTGTGAAACCCTGAGGGACACCCTCTGCTCCTTTGGACTCTAGGCTGGGCCCTCACCCTGGCAGCAGGGCTGGGCCATGGTTCTAGGGACAGAGGTCATTTCTGTACTTGAGTGCCCTGTGCTGACTTAGAGCCATGCTGGGGACAGCAGTTGTGGTCAGCACTGGGGACTGTACCATCCAACACCCACCTCCTGCCCCAGTGTGAGGTTCTTGTGCCCTAAGCTGACCACCGGGTAGGAGGGGGCCGCGGGTCCTGTCCCAGCTCTGCCCTCCCATGGATCCCCCTTGCTTGTCTGGGGCTTAGTGAACTTCGTAGATGGACAGACGGCCCTAGACTGGAGTCTGGAAACCTCTGCTAAATAACAGAGCAGTAGCAATGCAAAGAAACCCAGGACCTACCTTGGCATTCTCATTTTGAAGGTGGAAAACTGAGGCCAGCAACAGGAGAGCCTTGTGTAGAGGCGCCTGCATATGCACCATTGTGTATTCCCCTTATTCCCCCCCACCATAGAGAAAAACAACGTCCAAACAAATCAGATGCTCAACTGTCAAGAATAAAATGGTAAAGATAATAAAAGGAAACTTAGGACATGTTCCTTAGGAAAACGATGGGAAAGAATTTCTTAGCAAGATGGGCAGGAAATTGGGGAACCTTGAGGGAGAATTTAAATACATTAAAAAAAAGTGTTATGTAAGTATAAAAAGCAGGTTAGAAGTTATAAGTCAGAAGATAAATGGGAGAAAACATGTGCTGTGCATAAGTTAAAGGATTAATATACCTAAGAGAGAAAGGAAATGTACACACTGAAAACAAGACAACCCAAAGGAAAACAGACACGGGCTACACACAGGCCCTTTGCAGGAGAGATGAGAAGAGATGCGGTGTGATGCAGCTCTCAGGACACGGGCAGCGGGCCCTTGTCCTTCCTGTGGGAACGCGGACTGCCTTGGCCTTTTGAGGTTTCTGTGGCAACATTAAAGTGCAATAGAAAACAAAGACAAAAACTCATACACAAGGTTGTAGAAATGTTTGTAGTTGCAGGAGTGTGGGAGCTCTGTGGGGGGCGGGGTGGGGACATTATTATGCAGATACACTATGAAGTTTACAGGACTTTTAGACGGCTGTGTGGGTCTTCTGGAAGAATGGTGTGTGGGTCTTCTGGAAGAATATCTATAAGGGGGAAATCCAGTTGCTGTACAACATGAATACATTCCATTCCAACCCAGAACACCTTCCAATCCTCTCACTCGCTGTGCGTGTGAGGCCCAGGGGCCTGCTGCCCCCCACCAAGAGAAGAGGGACCAACAGACTGGGAGGAGCATTTCTCCCAGATTGTCCGCGTCTGGCCACAGGGAGCATCATTGTTTGCTTTGGACAAAAATTTTAAAGGTGAGCAAAAACAAACAAAACCCACTATAATGGAATTTTATCCAAATCATCAGAGGCTGAACAGCAGCACTTGGATTTTAGAGGCACCTTCAGAGCCTCTGGACCCACCAGGGGAGAAAGAAGAAAGGCCTGGGCAGCTCCCTCTTCCCCCACAGCCCTTGCCCTCCCGCTGCCTCTGGGCTTGTTCAGCATCCTGTCTTCCTTCTTCCCTTCCTGGTCACCGCAGGGCAATGGCTCCAGCACCCTAGGGCCAGCTGGCATCTGGCTCCCACTGCTTACCTTTCAGCTAACGGCTGCACTCAGCCCTGCATGTACTGCAGGGGCGATGGAGGCCCCAGACACCCTGGCGGTCCCTCCCATCCAGCCTGTCCTCTGTGACTTAAAAAGAAAAGAAATAGACTGTACGAGTTTAGCACAGTTTTAGATTTACGGAGTAATCAAGCAGATAGTACACAGAATTCTGCAAATTGCCCCTCCCAGGGTTCCTTATTGTTAACACCTTGGGGTTTTTATATTGATGAACCAATATTGACACATATTGTTAACCATAGTCCTTAATTTAAGGTTCACTTTTTGCTGAAATTCCTTCTTAAAACGTCCAGTATATTAGTTTCCTGTGGCTGCCAAAGGACTGCAAGCTGTGGGGCTTAAAACAAGAAGTTGTTTCCCCAGTTCTGGAGGCCAGAAGCCTGAAACCAAGTGCTGGCAGGGCTGCAGTCCTGTGAAGCACCCAGTGGGGATTCTGTCCTGGCCCCTCTCAGCCTCTGGTGCTGCTGGCGTCCTGGCGCCCCTCGCCTCGCTCCAGCCTCTGCCTCCTCCTCCTTCACGCAGCCATCTCCCTGTGTGTCTGTATCCTCTCTTGTTTGAGGACACCTGTCCTTGGCGTTAGGCCCACCTGAATAGATTATGCTCTCATCTTAACTTGATTACATCTGCAGAGATTGCATTTCCCACTAAGGTCAAATGTGCAGGTCCCAGGGGTAAAGACTTCAATGTAGCTTTTTGAGGGACACAACCCATTATGTCCACCCTGCCCCTGTCATTCAGGATTTTGTCCAAATGTTCAGGTCTCTCCTCCTGTCCAGCCTGGACTCTACCTAGGGCTCCGGCACAATCTGCTGTCTCCTTCCACCTACAGGTGCGGCTGGAAACTTCCTGTGCCCTGCTAGCGTGTTGTCCTTCAATGCCTTCAAGACTGTGATGGAGATCAATGCCTTGGGACTGGGGTGCTTTACGAGAGGTTCTTCTGGGTGCGTGTCCTCTGGGCCGGGCTGCCCCTCCGCTCGCTGCCAGCTCATCGCCTGCTTTGTGTATTGCAGGACCATGGAGGGGTGATTGTGAGCATCACCGTGACCCTGGGTACCCAAGGGCAGGTGCTCCAAGAGCAAGCAGGCTCTGCCAAGGCAGCCGTGGGTAGGGCCCTCCCCTGGTGTGCTGCCTGGGTTCCTGTCAAGTCCCCCTCCTGTCTGTCCCAGGAGGCCTGCAGTGTCCCTGTGATGCTCAGTCCAGCGATGGGCAGTGGAGACGCCCGGCCTCAGCCCTGAGCCCCCACTTGCACCCAAGCGCCCCCAGGAGGCAGAGCAGCCCTGCTTCTCCCTCATGCCTCCCTTCCTTCCGTGCAGATGCGATGATGAGGCACTTGGCTGTGGAGTGGGGTCCCCAGAACATCTGTGTCAACAGCCTTGCTCCAGGCCCCATCAGTGGCACAGAGGGGTTCTGGCAGCTAGGTAAGGTTTTCGGGGAGCCCAGGCCCCCCACAGGTGCTCCCCAGTGCCCAAGCTTGGCATGAGTGCCGAGTCGTCATGGCTCCCTGGGGCTGGCAGAGTGTCCCCAAGCCAAGTCAGGGCCAATCGTGATCAGTGCACATCCGTGAGGGACTGTGGTCAGCTGGACTTGGGCAGCTGCTCCCTGGAGGTAGAGGCTACAGGGCCACGGCCCTTGATGTGAGCCAGGCACACGATGAGGCACCCACTGAAGCTTCTAGAACCTTGGCAGGGTATACGTCAGAAAGTCTTGTGCTGGCTCTGTGGTGGTGCCGCCCTGTAGCTGGTCAGCACCTGCTCCCCCAGGATGCTGCTCACGCCCACAACATTCCCGGATGTATCTGGGAGGGAGCTGGGCAGGGGAGGGTGGGGGGCCATGGAGTTCACGGGGGCTGAGCGTCCTGCTGCCCTCCCGGGCGGCTCCCAGGCCAGCATGAGCATGAAGGTCCTGGGCAGCCCCCTGCAGAGGCTAGGGGACAAGACAGAGGTCGCCCACAGCGCACCCTACCTGGCCAGCCCTTTGACATCCCACCTGAGGGGCGCTGTGCTGGTGGTTGCCAGCGGGGCGGGGCTGACGTTCCCCAATGACGTCAAGTTGCTGGAGGATTCTGCATCCTCTGCTAAGCTCTAGGTGATGTGCCACTCCCCCCTTCCGGGGTCAACTGTGTCCTTGGCCCCCTTCCCGAAACCGTACCCGATGGGCGAGGGTCACTGTACTAGGCTCTGATGTGATTTCCCTTTGTCCCTTGGGTGCATTTTAGATGTGTTCTCAGGCACTTTTGTGTTTCCACCTCCCCATGGCCCGGGCCATATGTAGGGCAAGGCTGGGGAAGGTGATACTGGGAGGGGGCCAGCTTGATGGAGCTGCATCCCAGACCAGGGCCGCCTTGCACACAGGACAGGTGCTGGAACCCCCTCCTCTATGGGGCTTCCCTGGGCCCTCTCTGGAGGCAAGGTGTGCTGGGCCCGTGGCGGTGGAGGGAGGGTGCCATTGCCCCTTGCCCCCCGTCCTCCCTGCTGGCCCATGTGGCCGGCCCCTGAGGCTGCTCATTGGGCTCTCTGAGCAGCAGCTTGCCCTGGGAGGGCTGAGGGGTGCTTGTGCTTCCAGGATCCCCATCACAGGGCTTTGGCAGGAATGTTCTAGGACTTCAGTGGGCTTCTGCCCCATCCAGGGGGTAGATGTGGTGGCATGCCCCTGCCCCACCCAGAGCTCACACCCTGAAGCCATGGTTGGGGCAGGCTCTACAATGACCCAGTCCTCCCTGAAGGTGGGATTGTTGGTGGGCACAGGTCAGGCGAGAAGGGACCTTTTTGAGGCCCTCTGTGTTTGGTTGCTCGCAGACATATTCTCAGTGCCTGTGGCATGCGGGCAGCCAGTTGGCGGGAAGGTGTGGGCCCTGGGCAGGCACCTCCATCACTGGGCTGAGGACCACTCTTGGAAAGCTCTGGGGGGGATGGAGGGGATGTGGGAGTCTGTGCCCCAGGAGATGCACAGGCTGGGCTGCCTGCTGTCCTCGCTGGGCACTGTTGAGGAACAGCACATCCTGCTAGCCCCAGCCTAGCCACTGTGGGCTCTGACATAGCCCGGGGGGCTGTGCAGGGGGCCGGCACCGGGGCCCCTTGGTCCTCCCCTGTAACCAGGCGTCGGCTGGCCTTTCTGACAGGTGCTGGACAGCTGAAGCAAAGGAGGCATTCTGAAGGGGAGGCTGGTCCACAGCCCGTCTTGGATTTGTGGAATGCTTCTTCAGGGTTCCTGTGGGACCCGCCTCCCCTCCAGCCAAGAGCATGGACCTGATGATCCCTGCAGCATTTCTGAAGTAGAGACTGGCCCTTCTTCAGGGCCCCTGCTGTGTCCACGGTCCCTCCCTGGAGCCCTCTCTCCTGTGCTCAGGCAGGAGTAGCGAGGCAGGGAGGCCGGCCTGCTGACCTGCCTGCACGAGGGTGTCTGGGGTGGTCAGCATTCCAGAACTCCCTTAAGAGTAGAGATGTACCCACGCTGCTGGGGTGTCCCCTGACCCGGGGCAGGGCCTGTACTACCACCTGCCCTGTGGCCTCTGGGCTGGCCTTTCTTCTGCCTGTGTCTAGGAGGCACCCCCAGAGGCTCCTGCCACCTGGGTGCAGAGAAGGTCATTTCAGGCTCCCGCCTTCCTTCTTTGCTCTTCCACTTTGGGACCTTTGCTCAGCAAAGAGAAGCCCTGGAGGGTTGGGAAGTTACGATCCCTCATTTATTCCTTCTATGATCAGTCTTTGACCTCCAGGCCAGGATCTAAGGGAGCCACTGGACCCTGGGGCTTGTTTCTGTGTTCCTGTGCAAGGCGCCCTCCCTGTCTGTACCAGCCGTTTGCATAAAAATAGGCCCTACAGTTTTGCCAGAAAATGCATTTCCTTAAAGAATATTCTTTTTACTATAAAAACGTCTATTGATTGGGTTTCACTTAAGTTTTTGGAAGGGAAGGTGAGACACTTGGAAAGACTCCCCGGTGATCCAGTCATTAGAGGTCTGGGTACATTTCCTTCCTGCCCTTTTTCTGTGAAGAACTTAGAAAATGCTTCCCACCTAATGCTCGAAGCCCCGTCTTCAGGCAGGTGGAGCCCACCCAAGGTAAGAAGAGGCCGTGTGCTCCCTTGGTGGTGAGACGGAGACCGTGGGGGTAGTCAGAGCAGGGTGAGGGCCTCTGGAAGAAGACCCCTACCAAAACTCCGTATTAAACAATTAAGCAAAGACAGAGTCACATTAATTCTCTAAAGTAAAATATCAAACTAGGAATATAACCATTCTTCAGTGAAAATTAGTTAAAACTAAAAAGCCAGGAGTAATTTAGCCTGGAATGTTTGAACATCTCCCAGATAGGAAAATACCTCAGCATAGCCCATGTCTTGTTTGTATCAATTAATTGAGGCTATTGTAAAATTTACTTTAGCGGCTAAAAGGCCCAGTTTATCTTTAACTTTACCCAGATGCTGCTTTTCCTCCTCCAGCCCCTAATCAAGGAATATATAACCTGGGCAATTAATATAACAGGCCCAGCAGTAAACAACATAATGAAGGGCAGGAAGGATTCCATCTTAAAGATAAGAAGAAGTAAGATTCTTAATTTACTATTTAACAAACAGACAATAACTCAGCTCACCCTGAAAGCAAAGACAAGCAGCCTTGATTGATATGCTCCCAAACCAAGAAACTGCTATTGTAAGAAAGAATCAAAGCAGTAAATTTCTTACGCAAACTCTGCAAAATAGTCTGGAAACCTGATAAGAAACCTAGTGTCTCCTTAAAAATAAACATTTAGAGACCATTTGGTGGGTCTGCATCCCCAGCTCTTTGTCTCTCAACCGCCTATAAAACCCCTAGACAACGCACCACCCCCGGCTCTCCTGTTCCCCAACCCCCCCCACCCCCCCCACCCCCGGTCTCTCCCGAGCCAGGAACTCTGTCTGTCCTCTCACTGTCTCTCTCAATAAAAGTCTTCCTGGCTCTCCTACCTTGACTGCTAAGCTCATTCTTCGACTCCGCAAACAAGAACCCCGGCCTCAGTGGGAGGGCGCTGGCATGGCCGGGTCCCCAGGGAGCTGCCTCCCTCTGCAAGGTCTGTTCGCCCTCGGTCAGTCCCCACTGCCATTACAGTGCCAGCTTGAGCCCTCTTCCCCCATACCCATGCTCGCCTGTCCCAGGCCAAGCCCCTTCATCCTGTGAAGAGGGACCGCGCCTCCGCAGGGGCAGGGCAGCGGCGGGCGGCCCCAGCACCATCCCCGGTGGGAGGCCACTCGGCAGAGGGACTTCCCTTGCTATTTAAAGGTGCTCCTTGTTCCCAGAGACCGGAATGTGTTGGTGTCAAGTCCACCAGCAAGGCAGCAAGCGGGTCCTTGTGAGGCTGCTGCGAAAACAGAACAGCGCAGCAGCTTTGGGGGGGTGGGGGGCGCAGCGGCAGGAAGCAGAGGCGATGGGGAGCGCTCAACCTCCGTCCTGCAGGGAGGAGGCCCCGGCCTGGATCGCTGGCGGCTGCCCTGCAGGCTAGGATGCGCATCATCCAGCAGGGGCTCTGGTTACAGAGAGGGCCACTGGCTGGGATGCAAGGTGGCCTAGCCCCAGGGGTCGGGAGTCCGGAAACAGGAGGCAGGAATAACCCTTTGTTACTGGATGAGTCGGGGTGCTCCAGGGGAAGAACCCATAGACCTGTGGGGAACGTATACGAGGAAGTTTAGGTCGGGACTGGCCTGTGATTGTGGAGAGCCCAGGGCAGAAGATGGTCATCTCAGCAGATGGTCTGCCCCTCCCCTGCCTGCTCTCTGTGGGCTGGGCTGGCTGATTGGATGATGCCCCCCACGTTCTCAGGGCGGATCCTAGATCTCCTGAATCAAATGCTGGTCTTCAAAAATGGCAACAGTATTGGGTGAGGTTGTCAGTGTATGTCAGTGTAATTCACATAACAACCGTAACATAAGAGGGGGAGGGTGAAAGGATCTAAATGGTGGTAAGGCCTCTACATTTACTTGAAGTGATAAAATACTGATCATAAGCAGGTGGTACACAATTAGGCATGTATATTGTAATCCTCAGAACAACCTCTTAAAAAAATAAAGGAGGTACACCAAAAGTCAATAAATACATTAAAATACTAAAAAATATTCAGAAAGAGTTGGCCCTTGAACAACATGGGTTTGAACTGTATGGGTCCACTTATATATGAATTTTTTACAATAAATATATTGGAAAACTTAAAAAAAAAAGGTATGGTCAAGGCGCTCAAGGCAACGTAAGGGTGGGTGTGATTTTTGTCCCAGGCGCTGACCCCCGCAGGGGGGGTGGGCACTGGGCCGCGAGCCCCGAGACCCCTTTCGCGCGCCGTGTCCCGGCGACCCCGGAGCGCGCGCACCGCCAGCGCACAATGCCCGCCAGCGCCCAATGCCCGCCTCGCCCCTGGCCCAGGTGCGCTGGCAGAGTGAGTCAGTCTGGTAGAGAAGCCACGGACTCCGGTCGCTCGCTCGCTCGATCACCGGACAGACCTCGCTGATCGCTCCTCATGGGAGGTTTTCTGAGCCGTGTCGTGGGAGGGCTTCTCACAGAGCTGGTGTGGGTTCTTCTCACCCAGCTGGTGGGAGTCCTTCTCTTCGAGCTGATGGGAGCCCTTCTCATCAAGCTGCTGGGATTTCTCCTCACCGAGCTGGTGGGAAGACTTCTCCCCAATCTCCGCCCACCGGCCCGCCCGGCCCTCCTCGGAAGCTCCGCCCACCCGCCAGCCCCGCCGGCCCCGCCGGCCAACTCGGCCCGCCGCAATCCCATTCACCCCTCGGTCCGCACTCCTTCCCTCCAGTCCCCCTTGGAGGCCTTCCTGCGGATAAGACACGCTGACCCTCCCAAGACCGAGGACTTGACTTTGTTTTTTTGTTTTTTGTTTTTAATTCATTTGTTTTATTAAGGTATTATTGATATACACTCTTATGAAGGTTTCACATGAAAAATCAATGTGGTTACAACATTCCCCCCTGTTATCATGTCCCCCACAGACCCCATTGCAGTCACTGCCCATCAGTGTAGTAACATCTTCCTCTTTGAAATCAGAGAGGAACAATTTAAAAAAAAATAAATGATAGCCTTTATTTTAATCAGTGAGGGTGATTCTTTTTCTGATACTGACTAAACAATATTTCATAGGACATAAGAAAAACTTTGAAAAAATTAAGTAGTAAACTCTTGTTTCAATTTTTCTTTTAAGGAGCTTTATTCATTCACCCTACAACAACAAAAAAAGGAAATGGATATATTATTTTGACAAAGCATTGTTTAGTCATCACTCTACCTAAAACTTGCTAAATCTTCTATTTCTCAGGTAACTACTCTAAAGAAGTCCACAGAAAAGCAAATACTCATTTTAAAAATTAACTTTTGCTTTTGAAAGTGAGATCAGAAAAGTTATTAACACAGATCCAAAAAGCGTTGCCAGAGAGTTAGCTGCTGTTCCAAAGAACAGTGTTGAAGAAACAGGAGCCTGTTAGCAGGTCCAGAACGTGGGCACATAGTCCACCCAACAGCAGTGAGACCTTTGATGCCTCACCTCTAGCTTTGGATATTCCCATCCTCTTTTATCTTGGCTGCTCAGGTGTTTGCTTTTCCTCCCTAAAGCAGAAAACTGAATATGAATGATGTAAAGGTTGATAGTAAACATTTATCTTTGAGCCTGTATTACATGCCAGTCACTAAGATACACATTTTACATGCCTCATCTCAGTTAATTCTGACAAGAAGCCACAGAGGAAGGAATTATCGCCTCATTTAAGAGGTTGGTACCTTGGTTAGGGCTGAGACTGAAGCTTGGTGTGTGAATTCAAGCTATTTATAAATGCAGTAATAATTACTAGAGTTTCCTGTTTTTTTTAAAAGAGTGAATGAACTTTTATTTTTTCCTATATATATTTTCCTGGTTAAAAGTAACCAGCTTATTCTTTACTTGAGTTGGTTCCACAGTTGTTGGGGCTTTGTTTAGTTATATATTTTTCCTTTTCATCCCTATGATTTACTGGCTCTCAATAGATAGAAATGTTTTAAACTTACATATGTATTTAAATTTTTCAATATAAGATATGCATTGTTCTATCATTTAGGTTTTTTTGTCCAGAGCTATAATTACCTCTCAGAGACATCATTGCATAAGACAATATTTATTAAGTAATTGTGAGTTGTATTTCATTACCTATTTCTTGGTTCTTTTTTCTTCATTCCTAAGTATAGCAAAACTGTGTATTTTATTCCTTTCATTTTCTCTATCAAAGTTTCAATTAAACTTATGTGAGTTTTTAAATGTTAAAAATTATAGTGATTCTTTTTTTTTTTTTTGAGAGGGCATCTCTCATATTTATTGATCAAATGGTTGTTAACAACAATAAAATTCTGCATAGGGGACTCAATGCACAATCATTAATCAACCCCAAGCCAAATTCTCAACAGTCTCCAATCTTCTGAAGCACAACGAACAAGTTCTTACATGGTGAACAGTGCAAGGGCAGTCATATCACAGAAACTTTCGGTTTTGATCATGCATCACGAACTATAAACAATCAAGTCAGATATGATTCTTCATTTGATTTTTATATTTGATTTAAATGTGAATCCCACATTTCTCCCTTATTATTATTATTTTTTAATAAGATGCTCAAGTGGTAGGTAGATGCAAGATAAAGGTAGAAAACATAATTTAGTGCTGTAAGAGGGCAAATGTAGATGATCAGGTCTGTGCCTATAGACTAAGTATTAATCCAAGCTAGACAAGGGCAACAAAACATCCACGGATGCAGAAGATTTCCAAAGAGGAACATTTTGAGGAACTTGCCGCAATAACTATGTTGTCTAAATTTCACACCCATGAAACCATCACCGCAGTCAAGATACTGAACATCACCATTCCTGCCAGAAGTTTCCCCGTGCCCCTCGGTGGAGCCTTAAAACCTTCCTCTCACCCTGCCCCTGCTGCCAGGCATCCATTGGTCCCCATTCTGTCACTATAGATTTGTGTGCGTTTCCTAGAGTGTACATAAGTAGAATCATACGTTTAATTTTTAAAATACTGAGCTTTCCCTTTCTGACTTTGTGAGATATGTGTAGCTGAATTAACAGTAAAATTAACAACATTATCCTTTTTCATTACATTAGAACGATTTTGTGACCATGGGATGAAGCCTTAAAACAATGTTGCTGCCTTTCAGTAGCACACCTGTGTTTTTCCCTTTTATTTCCCTTTTAGGCCTGGGCCTCCGAAGAGTGGCCTCAATTCCCAGAGCTCAGATGGCCACTTGGATAAGAGACCCTCCACCTATGCTGTGAGCTGCTTGAAGGGCAGGTGCACATGTGGCATTCGTATGTCCAGCCACAATGCCATTACCCATTCCTACAGCTTGACTGGAGGCATCTCTCAGGTACATTCACCTGGTGGTGTGGAAGAAGTGGGTTCTTTGCATTTATTTGTTGATTATAATACAGACTTGCGGAGCTGTTTTACGCAAGTGGGATCATCACATATGTGCTTTTTGCATGCTTTTTGTCGTTATATATTGCATGCATTGTGTGTCATATAAACTCTCTTTAATGGCCTTTTTAAAATTAGAGAATGTGCAGAAAAATAGGTGTCATAAGTGCAACCATTTCATGGAACCACCACCCAGGCCAAGTTAATCTTTTTCTTACTGATGTATACAAGTTCTTTATATGTTCTAGATGCAAGCTTTCTGAATGATATATGTTGCTATAAGTAAGTGTCCCCCATTTCATTCTCTTTCAGTCATTTCACTTGTGGTTAGTGTCTTTTGTTTAGGAAATCTGTGCCTGCCAAGGGCCGTGATGATCCTCTCCAATACTCCTTTCTAGGAATTTTATTATTTTTCCTTTCACATTTAGATCCTCACCTGAAAATTTTTTTTTTACATGGTGTGAGGTCAAGATCAGTTTTAATATTTTTCCATGTAATATCTGTTTGATTCTGTAACATTCACCGAAAGAATGGGTCACCCTTTCCCTACTGCTCACAGTATCGGCTTTGTTGCATGTTGGTCCCTCCCTGGTTCCGACCCACAGATAAGGGGGGAGACACAATGAGTTACCGGAGACCTGAAAGGACCAGCCAGGGGACTCGAGGCCTAACAGCGCAAGAGTGGTGCTGAGAGGGCACCCTTCGTATTTATTGAGCACATATGTGTTCACAACAATAGAATCCTGTGGGGGGGACTTACTAGACAATCATTAACTAACTCGAAACTGCATCCTCAGCAGGCTCCGGTCTCCTGGGGCACGATGTCTTACATGGTATTGAAACAATAGCAAAGACAATTAGGGCACAGAAACTGTCTTGGTCTTGTTTGTTCTGTTCTTGATCACTTATCAGGAATTACAGGAAAAATAATCAAGTCATATATGATTATACATTTGATTTCTATGCTTGATTTCTATAGTAATCCCACAGTTGCAATTTAAATGCCCATGTATACATGGATCCATTTCTAGACTCTGTCCTGTTCCACTGCTGTTTTACTACATGTGCCCATCTTTTTTTCTTCCCATGCTATACAGTCTTTATGTTTTGATATCTAGTAGAATAAGTCATCCAACGCTATCATTTCTCTCATTCCTCTTCTGAATGCTCTTACATCGTGACCCTGTGCATTTCTACATAAATTTAGAATCAACGTGTCGGTTTCAACCAAAACAAAAACAAAAACCACTTGCTGGACTATTGATTAGGATTGCCTTTAATCTATCAGTTATTTTGGAGAGAATTGATATTTCTACAGTATTTAATCTTAAAATCCATGAACATCGTACATTCTTCACTTATTTACATCATCAACTTCTCTGTGTAGTGGTTTTTTTGTATCTTTTATCAAATTTTTCCTAGATGTATGTTTTTGATGCTGTTATAAATAGTACATTGAAAGTTTGTTGCTGATGTTAGAAATGCAACTGATTTTTGTATTCAGAAAACTTGCTAAACTCTGAACATTTATCTGTACATTCTTTAGGATTTTTATATGTATGTCATGTCCACAATTATGACACTTTTTCTCCTTTCTATCCAATCCTTTTATTGTTGTTTATGCCTTATTGCACTTGGCTAAGATCTCCAGTACAATGCTGAACAGAAGTGATAGCAAACATCTTTGTCTTGTTTTTCCTAACCTCAGAGGGAGCACTTTCCAGTTTTGTATTACATGTGACATTTGAATATAGATAGACATTCTTTGTAGATACCTTTATTGGATTAAGGGAGTTCCATTTCCAAAGTCATATTGTCAAAGTACCAATTTTAGGAGCCATTCTCTTATGTTTTTCTGTTTCTTTAATTTCTGTTCTTATAGGTACTATTTCCTTCTCCCTTTCTTCATGTTTGAATTGCTAGGATGCCTTTGTGGCTTTAAGTATGGATTCTTAGATCACTTGGTTTCAGCCTGTTCTCTTTTCTCATGTATGTTTATAAGGTTACTGTGAATTCAATTTTAGCTTCATCCCACTAGTTTTGAAATAGAAGGATTTTTCATTTTCATGCAGTTAAAAATATTTTTTAATTGCCATTGTGATTTCTTCTTTGACTCATGGGTTACTTAGAAGTACACTGCTTAACTTTTAAATGGTTGGGAATTCTCTAGTTATTTTTTAATTACTGGCTTTTAGCTTAATTCTGCTGGGTCACATGGTGTCTTCATCAATCCTTGAAATGTTCTGCATTTGCTTTATGTGCCAGCACATGTGCAGTTTTGGTAACTATTGCACCTTCACTTGAAGAGAAATTTTATTGTGAAGTGCTCCATTGTGGTTTCTCTTGCTTGGAACTTACTGTGTGGCTTGATGACTTTGATGGTTTTGAGAAGCTCTCAGCCATTATCTTTTATACTGTTCTGCCCTGTTTTCTCACCTCTCTCTAGTAACTATTCTAGGACATGTTAGACGTCTTCACGGCATCCTATGTGTGTCTCTGCGTGTTTCCCATCATTCTGTCTCCCAACCATCAGTTCTTCAGTTTTCTAGTTCACTAATTGCAGTTAGTCATTTTTATAGCTACCATTTCTGCCTAGAATCTCTATACTGTCATTTAAATCACAATAAATTGTCCCTCTAAAGTCTTGACAACTCCAGTATTTGAATTTTCTGTGCTCTGTCCACCTGGTTTTTGGTCAAATATTATCTTACATGCCTGATTTTATGTGTTGTTTTATCTGTCAGACAGTGAAAAACACAAAACAAAGTAGCACTAACTTGAAGCTCTGAGTGATGGTGCCTTTCTCCAGAGAGGTTTTCCTTTTGCCTCTGGCAGGCAGCCAGGGTGGGAGCAGATTCCTCTGTCTACTTGGGATTGACATGGATTCTGAGTTGTCAGTTCTTGGGGGGCTGGTTTATTTCTGATTGCCTTCTATCTTCTCGTGTAGCCTGTGCAATCCCAACCAGAGGTTTTGTTAGGACCCCTCCACTTTGGAAAGCTCTGATTCTGTTTTTTGTCTCTTCAGCCCTGTGAGACTGGGGACAGCTGCTCACAGCCTCCCCACTGCAGCTTTCTCTTGTGGAAATGGTAGTCACCTGGGGGAAAATGCAGACCTGAAGGCAGGCTCTTCTCTGGGCTTCTCTTCTCTGTCTTGTCCCCACCACATCTCATGGCTTTAGAGCTCTTTCGTGCCGCCATGTCTCCAAACAGCTGTGCTCCTCATCGTCTTCAGCATTTGCTGCATACCCTCAGCAGGTGGTTTGTCTAGAACACTGTACTAGGCCTTTGCCACATTTTGTTGTAAAGTTCCCATTACCAGTGGAGCCTGTGACCTAAGGCAAGATGTACACTCACTGACACTGACAGTTGTTGGATATTCTGTTGTGAGTAGTTAGCAGCTCCCTATAGGTGTGTGATGTTTGAAAATGTAAGTTCTCAGAAGCAGGTCTCAGGAAGCAGAAACTATATGTGAACCTTCTTTACCCGATGCCTCATTGGAAGAACGGGTGGTGAATACTGAATGCAGTGTGATCAGCCCAGGTAGCAGCCCTCATGTTTGGAGCGAGTGGTAGCATAGCTACTTGACTTGATTTAATTTTTCCAGAGGAACACTATTAAATACCCAAATCCTAGCTGTGCAAATTAGAAGTTCTAGCTTTGCCATCATAAATCATTACCAACATTAAACTGGTACTGATTATGTAAATTAGTACCAGCATTAAAGTGGTACTGATTATGTAACAGAAAGTGAACAGTCCTCTGACCTCTCTGTGTGTGGCATTGGTGTCTCCATTTGTCTTAACAGGACCTACTGTTTTCCAAAGCAGAAATGTTTGCAATGGCCTTAAATTGCCAAACCTCAAGCTTGCATTTCTAACTTCTTATCCCTTTATATACACCCCATAATTAAGGCAAACCAAAATGCCTCCTAAGAGCACCTAATACTGATACTTTCCTGCTTCCTTACCTTTCCTTGTTCTGTTCTCCATCTGGAATGACATGCCCATCCCACTGCAAGCCTATAAAGTTTGCCTTTCTTCAAGTGTGGTTTTTTTTTTTTTAAGCCAAATCATGAAGGACCATCTCAAGTGCCCCCTTCATCCTCTGATTCCTCTAACTGAACTCTGCATGGTCTCTTCTTAGGCTCCTGGGCACAGACCTTCTTTATCTTTCATTGCTGTCATCATTTCGTGTCCTGCCCTGTCTCTTTTCCAGATTGTAAATTTCTTGATGATGGAACTGTCATACTTATCTTCAGATTCTTTGTAGAGTCTGAAGGTATAGTATCCTTATAAAGTAGGAACTAGGCAAATAAAACTGGAATTCCAGTGCTGAGCTACCTGCTAGAGACACAGGCTGCTTCTGTGAGTTGCCTTGCTGCGTGTTCCTTGCCCACTTTCCAATGGACATGTTCATGATATTTACATGGAATTGCGAGACTCCATTTTTACATGGTATGGATATTTATTCATCAGTTTAATGGAAAAGACATGCCTTTTAATGTTGCTTATGGTTTTGTTTTTGTTTCAGGGTGTTTTGGTTTCCTATTTTATTTATAGTTTATGGAAACATTAGTATGGTTGAAAATTCAAATGGCACAAAGGGTGTACAGTAAAGTCTCTTTCCCATGTGACAATATTTTTAGAGAGAAAGGTTCTTAGTTTTATGGAACAGTCTGTCAGCTTTATGTCTTCTCTCTCTCGTACAATCCCTCCCTACCCAACCTTATCTAAGAGCTTGTCTGTTTTGTTATAGTCCTTTTGTTTGTTACACTTCTAAATGTAAATCTTTTATCACGTCTGTGTTGTATGTGTATGCACAGTCTATGAGGTAGAGAGAAAGTACTTTTCCCCTAATTGTTGAACTGGATTCTCCTCAACCCTGGCTGGTCACGGATGGATGGCTGTATGGATAATTATCATGTGACAGTAAATGCCATAGATGTTGCAAAAGTCACAAGAGTCACAATAGCATATTTTTAAATTTTAATAAAATAAAACTGAAAATTCAATGGAAGCAAGACTAAACTAGCTTACTGGCTTGTCTTCACAGGAACAGTCTCTGAGTGTCCCTTTATCCTTTCCGTGGACGAATACAGAGTGACCTTGTGTGCGTCAGAGCCCGCTCTCCGCCGTCACTGAGTATGACGCTCCACTCTTCAGGACATGCGGAAAGCACGCTCATTCCTCTGCCATTTATTAGCATTCCATTACTTTTTCCGACTTCATTCCCCATAGTTAATACTGGCAATTGACTCACTTTCCAGAAGCCCCTCTTCACAAAGAAATGTTTTTCAGTCACTTGGAAAGGAGACTTTATATACATACAGTGATGGATTAGAGCCACAGAATTATGTTGACGGTGGCCCCTAAGTTATTACATAGGGTCAGTCACGTGACTTGTGTTTGGCTTTTAGCTCTGGAAGAGGAGAGGTCCCAGCTCGTGACCCTTCTCCGGCCCCTCTTCGTGCAGCCTGCAGAGAGCAGAGAGGCTGCCAAGGAAAACGAGGTAACCGGTGATTTGCCATGTGGATTAATGAGAGGGCAGGAAAGGAGGGGAATTCACTCGGCTCTTAGGCCATCTGAGACTCCGACTTGGAGAATCAAAGCAGTTCACA
This sequence comes from Manis pentadactyla, assembly GCF_030020395.1. Lineage (NCBI taxonomy): Eukaryota > Metazoa > Chordata > Mammalia > Pholidota > Manidae > Manis > Manis pentadactyla. The sequence goes on along the minus strand of NC_080025.1, from coordinate 61,148,712 downwards.
TCTGAAGGGCAGCGACGGTGCTGCCCTGAATCGCTCTCGTCTCTTGCAGTTGTCACACAGTGACCACACCGGCCTCTGCTCCCCCTCATGCTGCAGCGGGAGGGACTGGGGTGTAAGGGGAAGGGCCTCATGGGACAGAGTTACCAGAGTGACTGATGGGAGTGGGCAACAGGCTTCACATTCTAGACCCCAGCTGACCCTCCAGGTGCCCGACTAGAATGCTGCTTTCTTAGAGATAAAGGTGTGACTGGAACGCTCATAAATTTGGAAGGTTGTACATAAGGTTCTGGAGATTGTTTTGTGCTTGTTTTAAGACAAAGGTGTCTTTGTGGCTTCTCTGAACTGCCTTCCTTCATTTCTTTAGGAATTTTCTTTGATTTATTTTATTTGTTGTCTTGACACACTGGGATCTTAGTCATGGTTGTTCTCGACTTTGGCCAGTCGGTAGTTAGGAGGGTGTAAGAAGTTATCCAGTACTTACTTGTGCCTCTTCCTCTGACAGAGGAGAGGAGCTTTCTCCTCATTCTGGCTCCTCAGCTCCCTCGGTAGGAGACAAGCAGTCCCAGGGAGAACAGGGTAAGTTGATGAACGCATGGCATGTGTTGGCGGTAGTGTGTGGAGGGCGCATGGACTATGACCCACTGGACACACATACTGAGCCTTGATTTGTGTGGGGCCTGGTAGTTACAGAGAGAGACGTTTCTGTCCTTTGGACTTCCTGGTCTGGTAAGGGAGAAAGGTGGCCCAGACTCGTAAAGCATAACCCAGGCCACCTGGGGGGTTTGTGGTAAGGTAAGCCTAGGTGGGGGAATCTGAGCAGTCCAGGCAATTTCTGTACAGTAAGCAACCACGTGCACGCATTTGGAGCAATTACCACCGCATGTCTTCTTGACTGTTAGAAATAATCTTGCCAACACCATCCAAGAGCCCAAACCATGGAAGATAGAATCTCAGAGATGCCTAGTGACAGTTCAGTATTAAAAACTAGGCTGGATAGACACACCTCTCCATTTCTGAAAGAGAGGAGGAAGGAAGGAAGTCTGATACTTTATTTGCAGGTACAACCACATCTGGGAAGCAGAACTGGGATTTTCCACCTACGCCCAGCAGCTCCCAGCCTCGCCGACGCAAGTTTCCCCTGGTGCCCTCCAGGCGAGGGATCCTGCTGATCTCGGTATGGCCTGTCCAGCCGCCCCTGCCCACCCCAGCCTGGCTCCCCTCCGTCTCAGGAACAGAAGGGTCGGGACAGGTTTGTTTCACTGCCTTCTGACTGGCTCGGCTTCTCCTTCTTCTCTTGGTAGCCTCCAGGTCCCGTGCTCTGCAGCCTGATCACACTCGAAGAGTATTACCGGGAGGAGCAAGCTCAGTTGGAGTGGCTGAAGAGGCTCTTCAAGGATGAGGCTGGTGAGGAATATGGGTTTATTTCACACTCCAGAGACGGTTCCCTTTGGTTTCCTTTTTTTCTTTCTCCTCTGAGAAATCCACCTCTTGAGTTCTCAGTGGGCTCCGAGCACAGTGAGCGCTGAGACTGAGAGGAAGCATTTGTGCACGAGTTCCCCCGAGTCCCTGAGCCTCCCCGTGCTCTGCGAGGCCCCCAGAAAGAATTCCCCTGCCAGGGAGGACAAGCCTTTTTCTTTCTTCCTTAGAAATTGCCTCGAACTCGGAGAGTAGGGACCCACCTGCCACTCCACCTTCTCTGAATGTCACCCTGCCTGCTGCTGGGACTGCTGCTCCCGCAGCCTCCCTCCCAGCCACAGTGACTCATGTGCTGCTGAGGTGCTTGGAGAAGTTGGCAGACTTCCTGTGCCTACCATCTTTCCCAGGTGAGCGGGAGGGCTTTCTGGGGAACACACAGTGCCATCAGCCTCTGCTCAGGTGAACGCAGCATGCCAGTCAGTCACTGAAATGGTTGAACCTGCTCTGGCTTGGCACACCTGAGCTGGTGCAGGCCTGGCAGCTTCAGAACCCTCTCATCAGGAGCAGATTGTAGGGAGGGGCCTGCCGCCCTTAAAGCTGGAGAAGGCAGCATCGTTTTGGGAGTCAGACGGCTGTTGGCTTGCAGCCCCATTCCTTAGCTGCTCTGAGCCGTGCTTGGGTTCAGAGGATTGGATTTTCCTTAGTGTCCACACATTGAACCCCTGCTAGGCCAAGGTTTATCCCCTGCTGTCTGCCTTATGATCTGTGAAAGGTAGAAATAAAGAGCCCTTCCTTTATGTTGAGGAATGAATACTTGAAGAACCTGTGGTAGAGATGAGTCATATTTGCTGACTCCTGAATCCCTGGCACAGCCAGGCTTCTAGAGCACCAAATACCATCACATTTGAGATACCAGAATACCAGAATTCATGTTTTCTGTTCTTCCTAGAATCTGCTGCAGTGGCACTGTTGGGAAGGAGACATTGTGTATTTCTCTCCATTCTTGTCCCCACCATGACAAAGAATTGAAGGGCAGAGACACAGTAGTGAGCAGAGGAAAAGTTTTATTTAAAGTTACTTAGAGAAAAAGTGCAGGCGACCTCAGAGAGAGAGGAGCACCCTGAAAGTTTTGGGGTTTCCCCATTTAAGGATTCTTCAGGAATGTGACTAAGGGCTGGTGGTGCAGACCTCTTTGGTGGTCTTTGAATACTTAGAACTAACTTAACACAAGGAACTTCCTGCTCTGATTTCTCCCTGGGAGCCCGACATTTCTTGGTCTGGGAGCAGACCAAGACTGCCTGCCTGGCCCCAAAGGTGGGCTGAGTTGTCTGTTTGCTAAAGAGTAAGTTAAGAATCTTCTTAACTTCCTGGGTATTAAGACCCAATCTTATTTTTAAGATGGAATTCTTCCTGCCTGTTTCTATGTTGTTTATGCTGGGCTTGCTTGCCATTATTAATTGTGCAGATTGCAAACTACTTGATTAGGGCCAAAGGAGAAAAAAAACATCATATAGGTAAAGTTAAAAACATAAGCTGAGCCTGTATGATTAACACAATAAAGCCATGGGCTCTGCTGAGGTACCCTCCTTTCTCTGGGGAATATTCAAACATTCCAGGCCAAGTTGCTCATGGCTTTTTGAGCTTTAACTGATTAACTCTGGGTCTTTTTTAGTGGGCTTTTTCCTGGCCTTATTCTCTTTCCATCCCACTCATATCTATTTTCCTGTCTAACAGGGTGCGTTCCCTTCCCCTCTGGGTACAAGAAAGATGTGACCTCGCTGGCAGTCATGCGCCACTGAGGTTTGCAGATAGGCAGCAGAGCTCAGAGAGGAGCCGTTTCTGGCAGGACTTTTCCCAAACCACAGGAAAGCCAGGTAAAAATACCTTCCCGGGCCTTCTGCCTCCCAAGGAACTCAGCCTGGGAAGTCCTGTTGAAGCACCCAGTGTTCTGCTGGCCTGGCCCTCCATAACTTAGGGCACACAGAGAAGCAGTCTGGTAGTAGTTGCCCTGATGAGGTCTTTTTCCACTGGTGCAGGATCAAGATCCCTGGGAGCCCGACAGAAAACGCAGGTGTATAGTATAGATAACCACATCGGCAGGAAGTAGCCTACCCCCCTTGCCCCCACCCCGGACCCCTCACCCGGATGTAGACTTCGGCTCCTGCTGGGAAGAGCCTCTGACCTGTTCCATAAAGCAAACTGACAGCAGCAGATCTCTGGCTTCAGCCTGCAGGGAGGGAGGGGCAGCCCTGGAGGCCACTGCTCTCTCCTGGAGGAAGCAGAGCCTCAGGCTTTCTGCAGGAGGGGAGGCCGGATGTGGCAGAGCAGAGCCTGATTGGTACCTTGCTTTACCTGAACGGTTCCACTGGTGAGGCTGGACAGAATCAAGAAACATCTGGACCACCAGCTGAAAAGATGGAGGTGTGAGAGGTGAGACAGAGGCTTCCTCCTAAAACTGCATATAATACGAAAATATAACTAATAAAACTAATCCTCAAAGAGCAACAGGAAAGAGAACTGCTCCAAGCTGCATACACCTGGAGAAAAGAATAAATCTCACAGAACAGGCTAACTTACCAAAGCCGTGACCTGGCGAGACCCAGGCCCTTCCCCCACCCCAGCTCTCTGGTGGAAGGAAGGGAAACAGAGCAGGGAGGGAGTGGAGGCCTGGGCCTGCTGAACACCTAACTCCGGAGATCTGCTCTGGGAGCACAAACCTACATTTCATGGTGTTTTCATGGTATTCTCGTAATTAGGGGGTTGGAAAGCTAAGACAGGCAGAATTCCTGAAGAGACTGAGATTCCAGCCACTTGTGGAAAGCAGGGATCCATATCCGGCAGCTCTAGGACAAAAACAAGGCGGGCAGTCTGAGAGACTTCCTAACAGCAAGAGGGCTGCTAAAGGGCCAAGGATTGCCGAGCTTACTGCTCAGGAGAAAGGACAGGTAGACAAAATTGTCCAGGGTCCCTCTGCCCAGCAGGTTGGGAACTTTCACCATCTTCAGGAACTCCAGCCCCCTGGCTGCCTGCACAGCTGCAAGAACCCCCTCCGTGATAAGCAGCCTACTGCATCTTTCTCCTGGCCAGCCCCACCTGGCTCCCAAACTGGCAAACTGGACCCTGGCATTAAGCCGACCAGAGGGAAGCCCTGTCTACAGCCACTACAAACGCAAAGCATAGAGGCTTATACTTGTGTGCTCGGCCCACTGGTTCAGGCAGTGGAGACAGGCACAACAGCCGGGAAGCAGGAAACAGCTCTTTCCTCCCCCCAGGCACCAACACCGCTCCCCTGTGACCCCCGACATTGCTCCAGGGCCTGAGCAGCTCCAGTGAGTAGAGCTTCTGGGCACTAGAGGGCGCCATATACAAATATGAAATGCCAAAGGAACCTGGTTCAGAGTAAGATTATGAATATGAATACAACCCCTGAGAAAGATTAAAATGAAATTGACCTCATGAATCTGCCTGAAAGGGATTTCAAAATAAAAACCATTAACATGCTCATGGAGGTACAGAAAAATATTCAAGAACTCAGGGAGGAATTCTGGTTGGAGATCCAATCATTATGGAACACAGTATCAAACATGAAACATACAATGGAATGTTTTAAAAGCAGATTATATACGGTGGAGGAGACAATTAATGAAATAGAAATTAGAGAAGAGGAATACAAAGAAGCTGAGGCACAGAGAGAAAAAAGGGTCTCTAAGAATGAAAGAATATTGAGAGAACTGTGTGACCAATCCAAATAGAACAATATTTGCATTATAGGGGTTCCAGAAGAAGAAGAAGAGAGAAAAAGGGATAGAAAGTGTCTTTGAGGAGGTCATGGCTGAAAACTTCCCAATCTGGGGAAGGAGATAGTCTCTCAGGCCATGGAGCTGCACACAGGGAGGTTAAGTAACTCGTCCAAGATCACCCAGCTGGTCAGCACAACCCCAGGCCTGCCACTGCCTCTTTCCTGACCAGGAACCATTTGCACATAACAGCACGACATGTGTGGATGACTCCAGTGATGCTTTTAAATCCTTTACATATGTCAACTATACTTCAATAAAAAAAAGGTTTTTTTTAATCCTTTATGATTGTGAATACATACGTAGGTAGATTTATAGAATAGGAGCAGGCAGGACACACACAATGGCACCGATGGATATGCGGTGCTTGGACTGAAGGCTGAAGTTAAGCAGCGAGGGTTGGGGTGGGAAAGCTGGGGGTGGAGTCTGGTGTTTCTTACATTTGCAGTATGATCACGTACACCAACATGGGGTGTAAGAACAGACACAGCCTCGTTTGGTGAGCACCTATTGTATGCCAGGCGCTGAGCCAGAGGCACCATGTTCCTGCAGGAGTGCCCACAGGAGCCATCTCATTCACTCCCCACCACAACCCCGTGCAATGCCCGTTTTTCCCAAGGAAGGGAAGGTCCAAGAGGCAGAGGGATGGCACCAAGACAGAGAGGCACATCCACCTGTCTCCAGCACCTGCCCCACTATGCAAAGACCACCCATCCAGGAGGCTGAGAGCTGGGAGCCAGTTCTAGGCCCCCCACTGCCTGGCTGCCCGACTTGAGTACATCCTACAGGCAGGCCAAATCCACCCTGAGAGCAACTGCTCCCAGACCCTTCCTGCCCACTGGGCCCCTCTCCTCCTGGTGCCCACCTCCTAAAAGGGTGAAGAGGGTGTGCGAGTGGGAGGACCTGGGGTGTTGTGGTTTAAAATCACAGCTCTGGAGTCCCCGCTGCGTAGATGAGAGCCCGGGTTCTGCTGCTTCCTGGCCACAGACGTCGGGGCCATCCCCTGTGCTGGTCCAGCTTCAATGTAGTGGAGGTAAAATGGGAATAATGTGCACTACTGGGAATTAAGTGAAACAGCGTATGTAAAAACTTAGGACGGCAAACCCTCAGTGAATAGTCGCTGTCAGCATCATCAGTATAAATATCGTCATTATTATTATGATCATTGCACCAAATGACAACAGAGGCTTGGCCCCTGTTATCCTTGTTTTCTGTCAGAGAAGCCTGAGATAAGAGAACAGGAAGCTTCAACAAGGACAAAGAAAGACCCTGTGTGTTGGTCGGTGAGCCAGGATTTGTGAAAGGTGGGATGGCCGGGCAGAGAGGGTCATTGGCTAGAAACTGGACCTAGCGGGTCAGTGGAGCAGCTCAATAATCTCTTCTCATCTGGGGGAATGAGGAGCTCCCTCTCATTCGCAGCATAGCTGACCCCTTCTAACCGTCACTTGGGGCCAGGGAACCAGGGGTCACTCACCGCCATGACCAGCTCAAATGGGTACTTGCAGATGCGGAGAGGAGGCTGGTACTTCTGCACCATGTTCTTGCAGGAGTGCCCACAGGAGCCACTCAGGCACAGTGAGCACAGAGCCTGGGTGACAGGTGACTGGTGAGGCAGAAGCGAGATCCCTGCCCGTTGCTCCCTGTGCAAGGGGCAGGACCAGCCCTTCTTGGCCCCACCCACGCATCTCCCCACCTCTCAAAGTGATGGGACTCGTCTGATCCCCAAATGACTCCAGGCCAGACCCCAAACACCTGCCCTCTTCATTACCAACCACCCCAGACCACACTCACCCCTCCAAGAGCAATCAGCACCCCCGAACTTTCCTTGGTCCCCACCCCTTCACACTGAGGCCCTCAAAGCACTGCCCACTGCCACTTCATGAAGCACACATTCGCAATTCTCACACTCCTACACTTCACCACCCACGCACCACAGGCGTCCTGACCCTACGGTCCCCCCAAGTATCATTGCACCCGCCCTCCCATTTTCCTCCAAGACATCCTGACATACACACACTGTCTTCGCCACATTTTCCACGCGCGCTATCTCAGACGCATGCACACCCATGCACGACTCTCCTCCCACGCGGGACTGCCCTTGCACACACAGGCGACTTTGTACACACACATAGCTCCCTGGGGCATGCACGTACCCAACTCCAAGCACACACAAATTCCTTGTTGTGCACAGAGGTATTCGCACACACACTGATGTGCACATGCACACACACACACACACACACACACACACACACACACACACACAGGCACGCACAGACCCCCTCAGCCCGGCTCACCTTACCCTCAGAGTCTCCGGGGTAACAGCCCCGGGGCAGTGCGGAGCTGAGTCTGCCGGGGTATCGGCGGCCGCCTGCCTCAAAGCACAGTGCCGACCGCAGCTTCCGACCCTGGGGAGTCCGGTCCAGCGCACTCTGGGGCCCGGCCTGCCAAGGAGGGGCCAGCGAGGCGGGAGCTAGCCCCGCCGGGACGCCGCGCTCCAGGACCCGGGACAGAGGAGATCCCGGCCTCGCCCCGCCCGTGGCCTGGCCCTGCCCACGCCTCCCTGCCACTGGCCCCGCCCAGGTTTACCCTGTCCCTGACAGGTCCCATCCCACCCTGGCCCCGCCCACCCCAGCACCGCCCGCCTTCCAGATTGGTCACGCCCATGTGAACCACGCCCCCGTACTGGTCCCGCCCCGAAAACTAGCAGCCTCGGAAGACTTCCCCCCAAAGCCACCCCCCGAATCTCGTTCTGCTTCCAGGCAGACCCTTGCCACGCCCATCTCCGCCCCTCCTAGGACAGTTTACTTTCGGCCCCTTCCCTCACTCGGATCTGAGCCCCGCCCTGCCCGCTGGCCACAGCCCAGGGCCCTCCTGGCCCGCCCGAAGCCCCGCCCACTCGCCGCTCTCTCCGAGTCCACGTACGGAGCTCCTACCAGGTGTCGAGCCTTCCAGGCACAGGGCAGTCCTTACTGAACAAAACAGGCAAAATCCTTGCTCGCGTGTTGTTTTCATTCTGGAGGGGAGACAGACGTTAAATAAATAAGGCAGATACATAGTAAATGAGATGGTAAAAAACACCAAGGAGAAATCTATAGGCAGTGAAGCGTTTCAAGAAGCCAGGGGAGTGAGGGTACAATTTAAAACAGGGTGGATTGGGGGCCTCCATGGGAGGGTGACATTTGACATCATCCTCATTTTAGCTCACATCCAAAGCCTTCTAACCCTCCTAGGATCCCCAGGGAACCAAGCCTCTCTCCCAGGCCCTCCCTTCCCATTCCCCATGTGTTCGTTCGGCCTGGGGGAGCCAGGAAGCTGGCTCTGAGCAGCCTTACCATTGTGTATGCATTCATTCGACTTTTACGGAGCACCTACTATGTGTCAGAACTGGGGCACATCACCCATTCTCCAGGGGGAATCAGCCAGACAGAAACCCCTGTCCTTGCGTGGCCTGCAGTCCTGGGCAGGGAGAGGTTGTCCAGGGAGACAGAGCGCCACGTTAGGAAATGTATCGTTGCATCTTGTGATAACGACCCCGTTTATGTCCTTCCTAGCAGGTGCACATCCCTTAATCATTTTTATTCGTTCATTGTATTTATTTGTGGGTCATTGAGGGTCTCTTCCGGGAGACTGTGAGCTCCGCAAGGGCAGGGACCATGTCTGTCTAATTCATCTGCCCCCGGGTCCGCAGAAGTTGACTGGGGACCTGGCACATAGTAGGTGCTCAGTGCGTTTTCTTGGTTAAGGTTATCAGGAATGGAAACGGAGCGCAAAGTTCCCATGCCTGCCACAAGGTGGCAGCAAACGACAGCCCCTGACTCCTGCGTCGCCCCAAGAAGAGGAATTCGAGAGACGGGGTCCAGGGATGTCTCGCTGTACCCTGGGGTGGTCAAGGAAACTCGCAAGCTTCTCCTGAGCATCAGTGCAGGGCGCGAGGTGGGCGCGAACACTTAGCTGTTGTTGCAGCATGGAAGGCCTTAAACCGGCACAGAGTAACTGCAGGACAGGATGTTCACTCCTGGAAGGATGGGGCGGAGCGTTCAGCTCCCGGGGCCGCCCTCAGCGGACTGCAGGGTAACGGGAAGGCTCCCCGAGTACCGCTCCGAGGGGCCCAGGAGCCCGCCCGTTTAACACGCTGCCCAAATGGTTCCTATAGGTGGACAGGTCTGACTGTGGGCCGGCGCATGTGAGGGGTTCTTCCAAGCGCCTGGGGGTCCCAGAAAGCTTCAGAGAGCAGCCTTCCTGGGTAACCGTGTCCCCACGTGTGTCTCCTCCGTCGCAGAAGGTGACAGCGCGGGGAGCAGGAACGGGCGTGAGAGATGCAGCGAGCGGGGCACAGAAGAGCCTGGAGGAGAGAGGAGAAGCCCGGAGGCTGCGGGGGAGGCACCGGGTTTCCTGGACACCAGCAGCGTCTTCCCTGCCCCCAGCCGGTGAGGACGTGACCCTGGGTGGGGGCGGAAGGGTGTGACAGCGGGGTGGGTGCAGGGTGCCCAGAGTAGAAAATGCGGCCCAGAGGGAAGGGAGAACCTAACTCCCTCTTCCTCCAGCCCAAGGGAAGCGAACTGATAGCCCCGCCTACCACGTGTTACCTATTATGAGCGCTGCACTTACTAATTATTCTTGCCATTTATTGAGCACTTATTTGGCACATGCTGCACCTGGCACTGTTCTAAGGCTTTACAAACATTCACACATTTCATCCTCAAAAACAACCCCTGTGGTGATGAAAATGTTTTGGAACTTCATAGAGCTGGCATTCGCACAACATTGTGAATGCGCTAAACAACAGTGAATTGTACACATTAAATAATAATTGATTTTACATTATATTTCTCTCACCTAAATCAAAACAAAGCAACGTTTAAGATCAAAGCTATTTTAATCCTCATTTTAGAGATAAGGTGACTAAGGCACAGACAGGTTGAGTAACTTCCCCAAGGTCACACAGCTGGTGAGGAATTCCAACCCAGGGCTCTGGTTCTCCAGGGCTTCTTGCCCCAGGGCTGCAGTGAAGAACCCAGAAGATGTGCCTTCTTAGTCTGAACTGCAGATACCCAGGCATCCTGGCCTTAGACTGAGAAGGTACCAGAAAGACTCAGCCTCTATCTGCTGCCTCCTCCTTGCCCTGCAGGAATGACCAAGCCAAAGCTGCCTTTTGGGGAGGAGGTTTTTGAAAACTCCAGAAACCACCCTTAGCTCTGAATATCTCCACCACAGATGGGCCACTGCCACGGGAAATTCAATCATTAGTAATGCATCTATTTGAGTAAAACACTGGGCCCAACGCACATGCCTCCGGAAGGCGTCCTGCAGGGAAGTGTCCTCATTGGGGTGGCTCAGACACCAAGAGCAGGTGGGGTGAAGGGCGGGTAGGAGTGAGAGGGTCCAGGGGACCCTTGTGGGGACACAAGGCCTTGATCTGGGCCCCAAAACACAGAAAGGCCCTGGGTGTGCTGAAGCTGGAGTGGGGCATTGCTTTTCATTGTAGTGAAACACAACACAAAAGTTACCATTTTAAACATTTTGAAGTGTCCAGTTCAGTGGCTTTTAGTACATTCATAAGGTTATGTGACCATCACCACTCACTGTCTAGTTCCTGGACATGTTCCCTGCAGCAGGAAAGCCATCCGTATCAAGCAGTCACCTTCATTCGCCTCCTTCCAGCCTGCACCGCGTCTCATGTGCCCCCAGGCTAACTCTGAGTCCCTTCTTCCTCCGTCTCAGAGGCCGTCTGGATTGGGGAACCTCAAGGGCCATAAGGGTCATAGGCAGGGCAGCCATGTACAGGGGTGCCCAGCTCAATGCGGTGGTCCTCATCATTGGGCGCATTTGATCGAACAGGAGTCTGGGGAAGCCTGACTCGGGGGCTGCCCGGCCGGGCCCTGCCCACCTCGACCCCCAACCCCCTCAAGTCCCATCCCATCCACACGTGCTTCGGGAGTCCACCTGGTGCTGCGTGTGGAGTCAGGGTCCAAGGTGCAGGCCACCTGCACCCCAGGGGCTGTCAGTGAGGGGGGAGCACAGCCGAGGCACGCGGGGGCCTCCGCTGGCGGTTGGAGTGGGCCGCGGGGCAGAGTGTTGCATCAGGTCAGCCGCTGTGAGCCTGGCCCTGCTTCCTTCAGTGTCTGTGGCTGCAGTGTCCGCTCCAGGAAGATGGGGGTAATGTGGACAGTCTTCAGGCTTAAAAAGGAAGGAAACGCTGACACGCGTGCTACGACATGCGAGAATTTTGGAGGCATCATGCTCAGTAAAAGAAGCCCGGCCTCAAAGGACAAGCACTGTGTGAGACCCCCTTGTATGAGATTCCCCAGCGTTGTCACATTCAGAGACAGTAGGGGAGCAGCTGCCAGAGGCAGGGGAAGAGGGGGTGGGGAGTGAGAGTTTCATGGGGCCAGAGTTTCAGGTTTGCAAGATGAGAAGGTTGTGCAGGGGGGATAGGGATGGTGGTTGCCCAACAGTGTGAATGTATTTAAGGCCACTGAGCTGTACACTAAAAAATGGTTAAGATGTAAGTTTTATGTTCTGTATATTTGACTATAATAATAACAGACTCATAATGAATAAATCAGTAGGGTTAAATAGTGCCCGCTTGGAGAGTGGGACCATCCCCCATGGGACTCGGTCAAGAGGGTGGCTTTTGAGATGGGGCAGTGTAGGAAAGTGACGACTCTGTTTTGCTTTTGTGTTAAGGTATTGATATACAATCTTATGAAGGTTTCACATAAGCAACATTGTGGCTACTGCCTTCACCCATCCTATCAAGTCCCCCTCACACCCCATTGCAGTCACTGTCCATCAGCGTAGTAGGATGCTAGAGTCGCTACTTGTCTTCTCTGTGCTGCACCACCTTCCCTGTGACCTACCTATATTGGGAATGCTAATTATAATGCCCCTTAATCACCTTCCTCTCCCCACCCCCTTCCTTTTGGTAACCGCTAGTCCCTTCTTGGAGTCTGTGAGTCTGCTGCTATTCTGTTCCTTCAGTTTTGCTTCGTTGTTATCCTCCACAAGTGAGGGAAGTCATTTGGTACTTGTCTTTCTCTGCCTGGCTTATTTCACTGAGCATAATACCCTCTAGCTCCATCCACGTTGATAACTCTATCTTATTAAACATAATTTTGGTGCTGTGCAACCCACCCATTTACACTACGGAAGTCAGTGGTGTCTCTTGTAGCCACGCAGCAGTGCACTCCTCACCACCATCAAGTTCTAGAACATCTTCATCACTGCAGAACAAAACCCTGTAACCATTAGGCAGCACTCTCATTCCCAACCGCTCGCTGATTGGCTTTCTGTGTCTCCGGGTTTACCTATTCCGGACGCTCCATATAAATGGAATCAGACGCTATGCAGCCTTCTGCATCCGGCTTCTTTCACTGAGCATCATGTTTCCACGGTTCGTTCACGTTCAGCAGGTGCCAGACCCCATTCCTTCTTATGGCTGAACGGTTTGCACTCACAGCGCTTCAGACAGCAGGTGCATGGGGGTTTGTCATCACCGACAACCAATTCTCCAACGCTCAGGACACCAGCTGGGGGTCCTACAGCTCAACTCGGTCCGGACACTAACTACTGGAGCAGCCACAGACACAGAGTCGGGGTATCACGTAAGGATCTCTGCCTGGGGCTGTGTCAGCATCCACACACCGCCCCACCATCTGGGTAACCCTAACCTAGGAAAAGTGTCCAGGTGTGTGTGTGTGTGTGTGTGTGTGTGTGTGTGTGTGTGTGGCAGAGGAGGGGGCAGAGGGTGAAGGAGACACCCGTTCCCCAACCCCCCTGCCCTTTCTGCACCCATGACCTTCCTCAGGCCCCAGGTCACCTTGATGGCAGCACAGAGTCCTGCTGGGGGCAGGAAGTGTCATGTGTTAATTTTCTGCTGCTGTCAGCAAATTACCACAGGTTTGGTGACTTAAAAAACAACAAAAATTTTATTATCCTACTTTTCTACAGATGAGAAATCTGAAATCATTCTCCCTGGGCTAAAGCCAAGGAGTCAGCAGGGTCAGCACCTTCGGGAGTCCTGCAGGGAGACTGTGCTTGCCCTCTGCAGCTTCCAGGGCCTGCTCCCCTCAGCAGACCGCACCCCTCCTGTCTGCACGGTGGGTGGCTGCATGGCCTCCTCTTCTCAGTGTCCCTGGGCCTCGCATATCCCCCTCCTCTCTCATTAGGACACCGTCACTGAATGCAGGGCCCACCCTAAACCCAAGAGGATCCCATCTTGAGATCCTTACCTGAATTACTTCAGTAAAGACCCTTTTCCCAAAAAGGTCACATTCCCAGGCTCCAGGGATTTAGGATTTGGACTTACCTTTTTTGGGGGGCCATTATCAGCCCCCTGCAGGGCCAGCATGTGCCTGCTCCCCGAGTTGGTCTGCCTCCCGTGGTGCGCTCTCCCCCTCCAGAGCCCCCACCCCTGCACCCCTGCTCTCTGGGGTCCCATCCAAAAGCCAAGTCCTTGCACTCAAGCTCTATGCTGGGAGACCTGGGCCAGGGCAGCCCTGGCCTTGGATCCTCTAGGTGGGAAGGAGGATGAGGCCCCACTGCCTCTCAGCAGATGGGATGTGACGCCAGCCTCCCGTCCAGTCCCGTCCTCTGGAGCTGCCAGGAGCGGTGCAGGGGGAGAGGCTGAGATGCCGCAGTCAGTGCCTCCGGGAGATGAAGGAGCCACGCACACCAACATTAAGAGGTCTGCTCAGGGCATGATTCTGCCTCCGAGGCAGGGCTCAGACCTAGGAGCTGGGGGCAGGCTTGGGGTGACCACAGGCAACACATCCTAAGCTTGACTCCGTCAACTGAGCGACCCCGAAGGACACTCCAGCCCAGTCCCTGGGCCCTGGCCACTGCCCCAGCCTTGCGGGGAGGCCAGGACGCCAGGCCCTTCCTCCATGCCTGAGCTCAGGCTGGCTCTCCGGAGCAGCCCAGTGCCATAGCCACCGACCACATGTGGCTATTTAAATTAAAATGAATTACATGGACATGAATATATCATACTTTATATAAATAATCATAAGTAAAACATAAAGCATAAAATTAAAAGTTTGGTTGCATGTTCTAAGTGCTCAGTAGCCACAGGCGGCCTGCACCTCCCTATACACAGAATATTCCCATCGGTGAAGCCCCACTGGAGGGGGCTGCTCGGAGTCGCCCCCAGACCAGCACGGCTGCCCCTGTCGGGGGAACAGGGTGGACTGAGCGAGGGCAGGGTGGGGCAGGAACGCCAGGGCCCCGGAGAGGGGGTGTCTGTCCAGAGCCGACTGGTGCTGACTCATCAGTCCCCAAGGCCTAGGCCCAGTGCAGGGATTAAGCCCGAGCCAGCGACCAGAGAATGGCCTGGGAGGGCAGCCCGTGGGGCCTTGGCTGCCCGGGTCCCTGGCAAGAATGTCTGACCTCAGCAGAGAGAGTGGACAAAGGGCCCGGGCAGGCCTAGACCCAGGCAGGCAGGCAGGCAGGAGGGCGGACACCAAGACACAGGGGCAGCGCTCTTTGAGATCCCAAGGGGCAAACACACAACCCTAATGGCGGACACTTCCTCTCTCACTGACTGCACCCCGGGCTTCCTTCCTTGTGAGGCCCATGGACCTGCCACGTTCCTGATCCCTGTCCACCCTTCTAGACTGCTGCACTTTCATCATTTATCAGCCACTCCCCCCACTGAAGTGCATTTAGGTTATTTCATTTCTTTAGAAATGTGGTTGACTGTTTCTCTAATCCTTTCCCTTCCCAGACTGGGAATATGTGGGCTGTAGCTCCCTAGCTGTTGTATCCCCAGCGCTGGGCGCAGAGTAGATGCTTGATAAATTGATGGGTGAATGTGTGGGAGGCACTGTGGGGGCAAGAGGTCAAGATCCTTCCCTGGCAGCGGTGGAGAGCCTCATTCCCAAGCAAATGCCGGTGCTGCACAGGAGGAAGGGTGAGGGGACCCCGCCCCTTCCTGCCAGGACTCTGACCACCCTCAGCCTTGGGTTTAACCCTTCCCACAGTGTCCCTGGGCCTCCCTGACTCCGTCTGCCTGGGGTGCTCCTTTGAGGGTCACATGGGACAGGTGCCATCAATCCACCCACAGGTGTCCTCAAAGTTACACCATCACCCCCACCCCCGGGCCTCTGCAGCAAGCTGCCCCAGGGCAGAAACCTCTGTTGTACTGAACCGTGTGTCCTCAATTCCAGGAACAGGACTTGTCGTTATAGTAGGTGCTTAATTAGCATCTGATGAACGAAACCTTTTTCTCCACCAGAGTTCCGACTCAGGACCTGCTACCTCTAGCTGGTCCTCCTTTGGGGCCCTTCCTTGCAGCCATCAACGTGCACTGACCCTCCCATTCACTGTCGGGTGTGTGTACAATGGGAAATGAGATCTCTTGCTTGCCCCTCCCGAGGAGCTGCAGTGACAGTTCCTCGTGGATCCTTCTGGGAGGTTTCCGTGCCAATACACGGGTGTCCTCCCCTCCTCTCCCTGCATGTCCTGGGGCACCTGGCTGCCTGTGCCCCCTGCGTCTGGGCAGTATTCCACATCTGCCCCTCCTCCTTCCCTGGAGAGGGTGTGCCCTGAGGTTCAACCACCCCTTCCCATGGCCATCACATTGTTTTCCAGGTTCGCCATAGCAACAGTGCTGCCATGAATACCCCCTAAGGCATGCTTGGCCCCCGTGTGAGAGCCTCCCTAGGGAAAGATAAGGGGGAGAATTAAGGGCAGTGTTTCAGGCAGAGCTGAAGCATGAGCAGAAACAGGAAGGTTCCCTCCTGGGCCCCTGTCGATGGCCCACCTTCTGTACCCAGGTGCGCCCCCAGATCCAGACCTGTGCTAAAACCTCAGCTCCTCCCTGATGCCTGCTCCCAGTGTCAGCTGGCTGGCTGGACAGATGTCCCTTAGCCTTCAGATGTCAATTCAGGATAGAGGGACTTGTTCAAGCCCTGGCTTGCCCCGTGAGGAACTCCCCACCTGGAGCGATGGCCTGAGGAAGGAGTCAGGCAGGGCCAAGTTCAGAGGTGAAATGACGGGGTCAGGTTTGGAGGAAAGGTCTGTTCAGGGCTCCCCACCTGAGCAGCTGGGGGGCTGCAGGCAGGATCCATTGCTCCTTGCTTCTCACAGAATGGGGACTTGGCAAAAGTTCAGGTTCCTGGGATCCTTCCTACATTCCCCAATCAGGAGCTCAGCGGGTCAGGGCCCCAGGGTCTGCATTTTCCCCTGGGGAACCTTATGCACAACTTTGGAGCTGCTGCATCCTGCCATGCCCTTCATCCTTTTTAAGTCCCTGGACACTTTTGGAACCTTAACAATTTGAGGATCGTCAATTTGTTTTATTATTATTAATACTTACCCTTCCCCTTCCCTTAAAAGAAAGGCCCTTTGCTATTTTTTGTTTTTTTCCTTTGCCCCTCAGTGTAGTAGAAGCAGGCAGCCAAGGCTGGGAGGACATTAGCAAGTATCTGTTGAATGACTGAATGAATGAACCAACTGGAAGAAATAGATTCTCCCCACCCAAAAATGCATGTATGGACACACACAGTTTGAAAGCCACCCTGGGAGGATTCACGGACCACCTTAAGCCCACCCACAGATGCCCCGTTAAGCATAAGGTTTTCCTAAAGTTTCTAACACTTCAAAACAAATCCTTAGGCAGCTGGAACAAGAGATGGCCCCGAGGATGCTGGTGTTCTCAGGTGTTCTGGGGTCTGGGACAGGAAAGGCCCTTGGGAGTCAGCTTCCCCACCAACCTTACTTTAGAAGTATACAACAGCTGGGGAAGGGCCTGGCCTGGGGACTCTGGGTGCCCCTGGGGCTTTTGTTGCCCTCCCCTCCCCAACAGACCTCTTGGATCCCCAGCTAAGCCCTTTGGCCATGAACCATCTTGCTGCCATCTAGCATCTCCCCTGGAGACTGTGCGCTCCTCCTTCCCAGCTGGGCTCAGACCACCCAACACCTGCCAGAGTGGTGGTGAACCTGCCCAACTGCGGCGGCCCCCTCTGGCCTCACCCAGACTCCATTTTCTGTCCATCCAACTGCAGGCTTCTCTAACGGCACATGGTGTGACCCAGGCACTCAATGCCCACTGTCTAGCCTGGCCACATGCTGGTGCAAAGTCTAACTCAGGCACACAGCAGCACACAGTATAACCGTGCACATGATGGCACAATTGTGCAATGTGGCCATTCTGAACCAGAATCCAGCAGTTTTTATAACCAGCCATGAAGTATTTCTATCATGCCAGAGCCTGCAGTTACAGAATTCTTTCAAGGGTTATTTTGTATTATTTTGTCTGCCCTAGATGATGATAATGATGGCAAAGCTTCCCACACGTGGAATCAGGCACTGTGCTAAGCGCTTTGTGTAAATTACCTGCAGGAATCTCCGAACGCTCTGGAATGTGGGCAGGTATTGGGCGACACGTAAGGAAACAGGCTGGGGGCGGGAAGAAGCCTCGCCTAGGAGCCTGCGGACAATTTGTGGCGGCAGGATTTGAACTAAGGCAGGCTCAGTCCAGAGCCCCCTCTCCTCATTGCCATGAACACTGCTACCACCTGAGTGTAATTCACCAGGTATCCAAGGCCCAGAGACCCATATGATCTCTGCCACACCTGTGTGGGGTGCCCACCTGGGTGTCAGCCACGGAGAGGGGACGGCTGACGGCCTTGGGCGGGGGAGAAGCAAGAGAGGGGCCCTCAGCCAGGGGCGCGCCAGGCCAGCTGGGGCGAGACTGAGGGCGCCCCGGACTGACTGTGCGCCCCGGCCCGCCCGGCCGGCCACGGGGAGAGGGCGGGGTCCCGACTAGACGCTTGGCCCCGCCCGGAGTCGCGGCCGGGCGCCGGGCTCGTGCGGGCAGGGTCCAGGGCGCACGCCCAGCGGCCCTGGAGGCCCCGCCCCCGGGGAGGTAGGCACCACCTTCTCCGGGAGCGACCCGGGGGCCTGCGACCGGCGCGCGCCACACCCCTCGCGAGTAGTGCCCCGGCGGCGCCGCCGCCCGCTCACCTGCGCTCGCTGCTCGCCCTCGGTGCGCGCGACGATGAACTCGCTCTTCAGGAAGAGAAACAAAGGCAAATACAGCCCCAAGGTGCAGACCCGGAGGTAAGGGGCGCCGCCCGCCGCGCTCGGAAATCCCGCGCGCTGCGGGGCGCCCCAGCGGGGAAGCACCTCCCTGCGCGTGGAGGGACGGCCGGGCCGCGAGGGCTGCCGGGCGCCCGGGAAGCGCAGCCCTGGGAAGCCCAGGGGGCCGGGAACTGAGCCAGACAGGGGTGCGCGACGCGCGGGAACACGGGGCCGGAGGGCCGCCCTTAAGCTGGCAAGCACCGTCGGACGGGGACTGGGGATGGGCTGGGGGTGCCCGGGGGAAACACGGTATCTGGCACCAGAGAGTTCTAGGTGTCTGGCGAGTGGCAGCACTGACTTGGGCTTCCAGACGGCGGGGACCGAGCTGGAGGTGCAGGAGAACTCCGTGTCCTGGCGTCGCCCTTGCGCCGGGGGCCCTCCTGGACCGGGAGGCACGGCTGGGGTGCGGAGTGGTGTGCCTAGAGGACGCTACACCTTGGGCGGGGGCGCGGCGGGGAACCCAGGAAGCATTGTCTAGGGGCGCACGGGGTCAGGGAAATTGAGCTGGGGCGTGCAGGGCGCTTACCAGCCCTTCTTAGAGAGCGCGCAGGTGCTCCCAGTTAGGGAGGGACGAGATGGGAGTGGCGCGTGGCGGGGTGGGGGGCGGGGGTGATGGGTGCCACCTGCCACAGCGCTTCCCGGCACCTGCCACCCTCTGCTCCAGTGCCTCGCCGAGAGGAGCCGGTGGGGGGGGGCACATGCTGAGGCGCCCCCGTCCCCAGGGCAGCCACGCTGGGGTCTACACCGGGGCCTCCTCCCAGCTGCATGGTTTCTCAGGGGCGTGCCCCACCCCACCCCTAGCCCAGAAACTGGCAACATCTCTGAACAACAGGTTCCCAGGGAGGCCTGGGAAGGGAATGACAAGTCTTGATGTGTTTGCGTTGAGAAGGCAGCCCACGTCCGTTTTGATAAGCCTTATGTATTCATTTAATAACCGGTTTAGGGGAGCCTCCTGGAGATGCTGAGATTGATGGAGAGGGTGGCACTTCCCTGGTCTAGGGAATGTGAGGTGGGGGTTCCCCACTTGGAGAACTCTACCAGGCTTCTCCCAACAAAGGGCTTCATTCAGGAGGGAGACTCCCCGAGTTGCATAGCCCACCTGTGTGGGAGGACCCACCCGAGGTGCCCTGATCATGAGCCCACCCCCTCACTCCCTACCCCCCAATTCCCCAGGCCGCAGATTAGGGCGAGAAAAAGACTCCAGCCAGGGCTTTCACCCCATTCTGTGACCCAGCCCAGGAAGACCTGTCGGACAGGTGCAGGTGGGCCTGGGGTAATTGGGGGGGGGGGGGGCGTGTGCAGGCTCTGTTACCATGAGTTCCAGCCCTTCAGAAACTCCTCAGCCCTGTGATCCCACCGCCCCCATCTCCCCTTTGGGCTGTTCAAGTTCAGAGGCATGTCTTCTCCTCTCCTCCAAGGTCCCCCCGCCCGACAGCTTCCCTCATCTTCCACTACCCCAGACACTGGGCAGGGCCGTGTACGCTGCTCCTCTGTGGCCGGGTCCAGCTGGCTCTCAAACTCAGCTGGGGTCCCGTCCAGTCCCTGGGCTGTTCTCGGCATTGCACAACCGCATTCTCCATGCCAGCCATGGAGGGCTGTTCTGCTCTCCCCCTACCAAGACTCGGGCCCCTCCAGTGCCTCCCACGTGGACACACCCACACACCAGGAGATGGGCCACGTCTTGCCCTGTGTCTAGTCTCCCAAGGCCCGGGCTTGGACGTAACAGAAAGTTATAATGAACCCTGATGAGCCGGGAGGTCTCGGCCTCCCCAGTAGGGGTTGGGAAGGAAGCAGTTCTCATCTTTTTCAGCGCTGGGGACTCAGGGACTGGAGTCCTACCCCAATTCCGCCCCTCTCTACACTCCTGCCCAAGGCACCCAGCCCTTGGCTGATAGCCATTGATCCCAAATTTCAGGTTAGAGGTCTCTTCTCCAGGAAGCCTTCCTGATTTCCTCCCCAGGATGGGGTGAGAGACCCTTCCCCCGAGCTTGCCCTGAGTAGATAGCAGGTGCTTCCCTGCGTGGGCTCACCAGGCCAGTGCATCCCTCTGCCCCTTCCCCTTGGTGGGGACAAGTTCACGGCCAGATTGTGGGGTGGGGGCAGCCTCCTGGCCCGTCCGCTCAACAAGAACCTCACGAGTGTTACCTGGTATGTCCAACCGGTCATGGAGCACTGACCCCCCAGGTCCCTCTGTCACCCTGAGTTTCCTGGGGGCCTCCTCTGGGGGCGGGTTGGGTCGCCAGTGAGATCCAGCGTGGCGAAGAGGGTAGGAGCTCCACCCTGGGGGCAGAATGTGTCACTTCTGACCCCGGCTTTGCCACATCTGCTGCAGGGAACCTCTCTGAGCCTCAGTGTCCTCATCCACAGAGCAGAGATGGTGTGCATAGGTGTCTCCTGCCCGAGATTGCGAATGTGACAATGGAGAGAATGCCCCTGGCGCATAGGAAGTGCCCAGACAGAGGGTCAGCACCGCCACCGCCCGACCGAGGGGACCCAGGAGCCCAGAGCTGTGACCTTCCCCAGGCTGTCACAGGCTTTGGGCTGCAGGAGCACCCCCACTGAGAACGCCATGCCTCCCTGTTGGTCAACCTTTCAGCAGCTGAAACCAGGGCAGGCTGGGGCAGGGTGGGGACCCTGCCGCTCCCATTGCCCTGGCTCCCAATGCTGGGTGTGGGAGCCCATGTTCACACCTGAGCTGATGACAGGGTCAGGCCTGGCGGTGCAGGTCCCTGAGGACAGTGTCCAGCCCAGTGGGGAGGCCTCCACCATTGTGAACAGTGGCTGAGAGTGCAGCCCCAGCCAGCTGCCGCCGTCTGACTGTGTGACCTGGGGCAAGCTGCTTGGCCTCTCTGAGCCTGTTTTCTCACTTGTAGAATGGATACAGGCTTAGTACCTGCCTGGTGACATTGCTGGCATGAGGACTAAATGAAAAACTACAGGAAAAGGGCTGAGAATTGTAGGAGGCCTCGGTCTACAGCAGCTGCGATGATTATAATTACTGAACAAATGCACGTAAGGCACCAGCAGTGTACCCGGGACTGAACCGGACGCTGATGCCCAGGCTGTGCACTGCCGAACTTCGGGGGTGCCATTCCTGGGGGTGGAGGGGGATGGTGACAGTCTCCCCGCATTTGATGGAGTTGTGCTTAATTACGAGTTTGGTTAGAAGACTGAACCTAGGGAGCTGCGGGAGCCCGGCAGGGGCAGTGGGACAAAACGGGACAGATGGGGTCTCCTGCCTAGCTGTCCTGGCGCTGGAGAGGGTGGACGGCTGGGCGCCCACGGAGGACTTCCAGGAGGCATCCAGCCTGCCCTGGTGAGGAGTGGGGCAGATCCAGCTCTGGACTGAGACTGAATTCTACCTCCGTGTGATTTTGGCAAAGAAATTTGGTCTTGCTGAGCTTCAGCTTCCCCATCTGTAAAATGGGACTGGTTTTGCCCGTCTACCCAGACCTGGGTCCCAGTAAGTGCCCATCAGGCTGGCCTTGCCTCCTGACTTCACCTGGGCAGGGTCCTGCAGGAATGGCCCAGTCCTAAAGGGGGGACCCTGTCTGGGAGGCAGGGACCAAGGCTTTTGAGGCTGGTGGTGGGCGCTGCCCTCCTGGAAGCTGGCTGGGGTACCCTGAACCTCTTGGTGCTTAAGAGCACAGAGTTTGATATCAGCTAGGTGTGAGTTCAAGCCCTAACTCTGCCTCTCCTGAGCTGTGTGACCCTAGGCGGGTCACTGGACGTCTCTGCATCTCCGTTGCCTCACCTGTGAGGTGGGAGTGACACAAGAAGCTCCCAGCTGGTGAGGCGGCTGGAGTAGGGACGGGCCCGGCCACGGTCCTCCTTCCTGTGAGCACCCGGCCGAGTGCAGCAGCCCGTGTTAGTGATCACATGCTGCCATTAAGGGTAAGAGTCATGCTGAAGCGAGAGCGGGCCAGGCCGCTGGTCGTCTAGCCACATGGGGCAGGTCAGCTGACTCTCCCCCATTCACCCCACCAGTCACACGGACCCCCTCTCAAGCAGACACATAGAGATACACATGAACATGTTGGGCGGCAGCAGCAGGAAGGACTAAATGATTTGGGGGAGGCCCCTGCCAGCATACGGGCAACTTGCACTGCAGGGAGCTGCCCGGCCATCTCTCAAGCATCTCATTCTCACCCCGTGCCCATTTCTCGGATGGTTAATGCTGAGGCCAAGAATAAAGGCACTCACCTGGGGCCCTGGGCCCCTGGGGAGGGAAACCAGGTCTCCGCACCCACACTAGGGCTGGCGGCAGCAGTCCTCGGGATGGCCCCGGGCCTGCTGGGGGAGTTGCGGCTTGGATTCCTGGAGTTCACCCAGGAGACGGCTGCACCTCCTCTCGCCTTGCCCTCATTGCCCAGCCCTTCTCTTGCACAGGCATGAGACCTGGTAAATGAGGCTCAGAACAGAACTGGGCTTAACCTATAAGAAAGGCTTCTGGTGGTGGCCTGTCAGTCATGTCAGTGGCCACCATTGGGGACAGGGTGTTTGGGAGGGAAGCTTGGCTCAATTTTTATCTTTTAGGCAACACTCTAAGGAGGGTGAGGGGTATGCGGAGGGCCCTGGGGGCTGGGGAGAAGCTGCCTCTGAGCATTTCCAAGGCTCCTTGTCAGGGGGGAGGGCCCAGGATTCCCAGTGCCTCTCTGCTCCATGCAGGGCCGTGTGAGGTGCCACCAGCGCCATGTGCCAGTCTCCTGGCCTGCCTGTGCCAGACTGTCTCCAGGAGAGGGAAGTGTGCTCTGGTCTTTGTTGTCTCTGCTTTCGGTAGGTTTTCTGTGTTGCAGCCTCCTGAACCTGGGGAGGGAGGCCCCTGGTGCCCTTTGTACATCCAGGCAGGACAGACCTGTCTTCAGGGCCCAGTCCCGCCCTGTCCTGCACCCGTTCCTGCCTCCAAAGCTTGCAGCCCAGGCAACCGGTAGCCTTTCCCAGTCCCTTCTCCCCATGGCAGCCAGGAAGCTGCTTTGCAAAATGCAAATCTGATCCTGTCCCCGCTGCTTACCGCCGCCCCCCCACCTGCCCCAGGTTTCCTCCTGCCATCAGGCCCTGGGAGCTGCTGCCGTGCCCAGCACGAGCACACCCCTCATCCCCTCCTTCCCTCGCTGCTTCCAGCCCTCTGGCCTTGGCACCCGCTGCTCCTCCTGCCTGGCGTGCTCTTCCCACCCCCCTTCGCTCCTCGGTGGTGGCCTCTGTTCCCCAGGGAGGTCCTCCCTCGCCCTCTGCTGGGCAGATCCACCTGCTCTAATGTCTTGCCCATCTCCTTTGTCACTCTTATCCCAGAGGCCATTTTACCTCTGTGTGGTGGCCAGACAGGGACAAGTCAGTGTGCCCCAGGGACTGGCCAGAGTGGCCTGTGCTGAACGGATGCAGGAGCGCGAGCCACGGGGCACCGCACGCACACGGTACAGGCACCTACTCGACCACCTAGAGGGTGGGGGCAGCTGAACGGTCGCTTCTGCCTCGTGGGAGGAATTCGGGGGCCCGAGCAGAGAGTGCCCACTGTCCTCCACCCCCATCCAGTCACCTGCGTGCTCAGTAAACAGGCGGTAACACTGCAGGGTGATAAGTGCTGAGACGGTGGAGGTGAAGGGGCCCCGGCCGGCTGGCTGGACTTGTGGAGGAGGGGGCGTCCAAGTGGGCCTGGGATGGCTGAGGAGAGAGCACAGAGTGGGGGTGTGTGTCCACAGGCCTGAACCTGGAAGGGCGTCAGAGAGCAGACCACGTTGGGGAAGGGTACAAAGAGTACATTTGTGTAGATTTAAAAAAACATTCAGACGGAGCAATTCTGTTAGATGTTTCGGGATGCAGACACAGATAGGTCTTGAAAATGTAGAACAGATTTAGGAAGAAACCAGCAGCTTCAAAATTATGCTACCCCAGGGGGAGGGGCTAAGGAATCATGAATGATAGCATTGTATTTCTTTTAAACAAAATCTGAAGCAAATATGGCAACTGGGGTACATCAGCTGTCTTGGTGGCAGGAGTCTTTTCCGTGCTTTCTTGCATTTTTGAGCTAGGTCACCAGGTGCCCAGTTTTAGGAACCTGAGGGCTGGGATGGACAGGGAGAGCTGGCAGCAGGAACGGCTTGGGCAGGAGCCTGGAGGGAAGCCCAGAGTCCTCTATCCTGGGCTCCTGTGTCTTGGTGAGCTGGTGGCGGGGGTGGGGAAGGAAGTAGCCTCAGGAGGGCAGGGTGCCTGAGGCCTGGGGAGAAGGAACGCAGGAGAAGCAGGAAGGTCCCAGATGGGAAGACACAAATAGAAAGTCTCAGGAAGTGGGGGTCCAGGAAAGGTGTGGACATACAAGGGGATCTGAGATTGAGTCCTGAAAAACTGCCCTAGATTGTGATTATATTATCTTGCTTAGATAATACTGCATCCCCTGTCTCTTCCAGGTGAGGCTCAGAGTTTCAGTAACCCATCCAAGGACCCTTGGCTTCTCTCACCTTGGTGTTCTGAGCCAGGAACTGGCGGGCAGGGTGTCCCAGCAGGCCCCCTGGACCATCCTTTCCTGGGCAGAGGGGTTTGCTGAGTCTTTAAGATAAACACACTCTGAACTGCTTGCTGACTGGCAGCTCCACCTGCGCCTGCTGCCCTTGCAAGGCTGCATGGCTGCAGGAAAACTGGTACATGCAGAATTCTTGCTCCCAGTAGCTGGGCTCAGGTTTCAGACTCGTGGCACTCATGGCTTTCACTTCTCTGTCCTGGGCTCGGGGACTTCTTGGCTCCAGTTAAAGGTTGAAGAAGAATTCAGAGTTTGTGCCTCCAGAACAGGGGGGCCTCTTCCCTACTCCTCATTGCTGGAGTGTCAACTCCCTGAAGGCAGGGACTTTGTATGCTGTGAGATTGCTCCTGTCCCCATAGAATGCTGCCTAGCGCAAAGTAGGTGCTCAGCAAACAGTGGTGGAAGGTCTGTTTTGACTGTGACTTGGAGGAGTGTGAGGTGATGGAGAGGACTGGAGATGAGGCATGTGAAGCATCAGGTGTGTAGTCGGTGCTTAGTTAATAGAGGCTGGTACTCCTTGTCTGCTGGTCTTGAACCTGAATGACCTCCTCACACTCTAGGATGCCAAGATTGCCTTGAGCCCTGTTTGAACCTTGCAAAGCATAGTCCTTTAAGACATGCCCTGGTGTTACCGGAAGCAGCTGGAACGATGAGAGCCCAAAAGCATGGGCCCAGAGGCGGGATGGCCTTCCCTGGGCAGAAGCAGATTGGGCTGTGAAACAGAGCCAGAGTCACTACTCCAGCAATCTTCTCAGTTTAGAATGTACTTCCCCAGAATTATTAGCTGGGCGTGGTGGAATTCACTGTCTAATTGCCACAGAAGGTTTCAGTAGAGAGAATATCAGTCACCTGACCAATCAATCGTATTTATTGGATGCTCCCTTGTACTGTTTTCTCACAAGACTTCCTGTCTGGTCCCCGCAGCCCCGGGACACGCTGCTGGGTGTGTTCCATCGTCCCCAGCCCTGGCTGCATATTAGAATCATCTGAGGGGCTTTAAAAGCAATGTCCAGGTCCTATCACAGACCAGTTACGTCACAATCTCTGGGGCAGGGCCCAGACTTCAGTTTTTTATGTGTAGCTAAGAGTGCAAACCACCTATTTACACTGACTGCGTTGCTCCATCTTGTCTCGGAGCTACATGCCCCTCTCTTTTCCTTTTCAGAACGTTGCACTCTTTTCTTTTATTCTCAGCCTTCTTGTTCTGTTTCATTTCAGGAGTGTGCCTTATAAAATGGCATCAAACTGGCTTTTGTTCTTGTATTTTCACGTGAGAATCTTTTAAGAGGAGAGTTTAACTCATTCACGTTTAATATAATGACTAGTGTGTTTGGACCTATGCCTGCCATATAATTTTGCATTTCCTGTTTACCATGCTTTCTCTTTCCTTTTTGCTCTTTTCCTGCTTTTTATTGGACTGAGCTATATTTTCACAATTAATTCAGGATATAAGGCCTGAATGTGACAGAGTGGATGAATACCCTGACACAGGCAGTTTGCATCTTTGTAATTATAGTTAACAGGGTGCTTTTCTTTGTCTTGCCTGTTAGATTATAAGCCTTTGGACAGTAAGGACTTACTTATCTGTTGGGGGACCTTTCTGTAGCCCTTAATTCCAGGCCTCATGTAGGTTTGAGATTCAATAAATAGGTGTTAAATTGAGTAGATGTTTTATATAGAATGGACAACACCTGTCTCTGGGGTAATAAAGAAGGACCTGTCCCTGGGGCCTCTAAGAGAGCTGGTGAGATGACAAGGAGCTGGGGCTGGGGGTGAAGATTTATTCCGCAATGATTGACAATCTAGAAGACCAGCTGGGGTACAGCAGTCACCTGCACAGATGCTTACTAACCCTATAGCCCCAGGCAGGTCCCCCCCCTTCCCCAGGCTCAGTGTGCTCATAAGCGCTGGGAGCAGTAATAGTACTGACCTCACAGGTTGTTATGAGAATCAAAGCAGGAACGTGGGTCAGGCACAGGGTGGGGTGTGGCCCACAGAAGGTGTTCCCTCTGTGCCCCAAAAGGTGTGCTCAAAGGGATAAGCTGGGAACCCCACATAGAAGCATCTTAGGAGAATGACTCATCCCTCAGTTGCCACCCCTGACTGTTACCCAACCTCTGGGGTTAATGGTAGATGGGATTGTTTAAAGATGTCAACAAGATATAAATCTGTCTCCCCTGGGTGGTGAGCACCTTGCTGCTTCGTCCCGTCTTCCCGATGTCACTTTATGGCTTGGTATTGGTGGCCCCCCCTGTTGTGAGGAGGTGGCTCTGGAGTCTGTTCAGATCCTGGCACCCCCCCTCCCACTTCCCAGCTGTGTGACCTTGGACAGGTTTCTTAACCCCTCTGATCCTCAGTTATCTTCATTTGGAAAAATGGGGAGAGAGGAACTGTTGACATGCTATAAAACTTCTCAATTTGATATCTATTTGTTGAGCCCCAAGCCTGTCCAAGGCCTGGAATTAAGGGCTACCAAAGGGCCTCCCCAAAAGTGAGTAAATCCTTATTGTCCAAAAGTTTAAAGACTCATAGACTAAGAAAATTGCCCCAATGGCTGTAAATGTGCCTTTCTCCTGGGGCTAGAAGATGTCAATACACGGAAGGGCTGCATGGGAGATGGACACCTCGTGGGTGCTCTTAATGTTTAGTACTTCATATTAAGTCGTTTCCTGAGCACGTATTGTGTGTGCCTTTGTGTCAAGGATGGGACAGTTGTCTGGGAGAGACAAACTCACCTGCTCAGCCAGTCAGTGTTTAAAGAGGTGGAGGCTGGGGGCCACCCAACGCCAAGAGGTGAGCCTCCCCCCAGGTCTGCGGGTCCCCAGGAGCTGCTCAAGCTCTGGTCCCAGAGGCCAGCCGGACCCAGAAGAGGAAGACTGTGGCTGCAGGAGGCCAGGCCCCTTCCACGGGCTCTGGGGCAAGGTGTGCACTCCTGTGCGTTCCAGACATTCCGAGGCTGAAGCCTCCCCTTCTCCTTCGTGCACACCCACTGAGACAGAATTAACCCCAAAAGGGAAGAACCGTAGATGCGATCAAGGGCCAGAACGTGGGGGTTGACTCGGGCCTGGAGGACAAGGGGGCTCTGACCAGGGAGGGAGGGCTGTCCCCCCCAGACGTGCCCCGTGCCTGCCGCTTCCCATCTCTACACACAGAGAGAGCAAGTAGGCTGTGACCAGCAGGGAACAGGAAGGGACCTGGGAAAGGGGCTGATGGTGGGGTTGTGGCCTCTCCGTGGTCTCTGGGGCGTGATCTGTTCCCCAGAGTGGCAGGTCAGGAAAGAGGTAGCCTGCAGGGAGGGGTGGCCCGGGAGCAAGCCAAGTGCCTCTGGCTGTGCCCCGTGGCCTGTGGGCCGTCAGGCAGCCAGGGACCCATAGACAAGCTCTGGCCTTGGGCCCGGTGTCTGGCCAGCCCATGTGGGTCCCACGGGAGAGTGGCAGGGAGCCAAGGAAATGGCCATTAGGAGGCCTGCCTCGGTGACAGGCTCTGCACGGGGCCAACAGATGCCCCGAGCTTCTGTTGGCTTTATCGTGGCAGACCTGACGCACTGTAGCCACTGTGGGCTTCCAGCAAAGTGGTCCAGAGACCACAGGTTCACCTAGAACTGTGCTGTGCTTTTGGTAAGTGTCAGCCACACGAGGTGTGCTTAGAACACACAGATGTGCTGGCAGTAAAACCGGCATACCAGGCTTTGAAGACTTAACTGAAAAAATGTCACATTCATAATGTCCTATTGACTACCTGTCAAAAATATACTTTAGATATGTTAGGTTAAGTAAAATACTGTAGGAAAATTAAGTTCACCTGTTTCTTTTGACCTTTTTCGCATGGCTGCTAAAGAAATTTAAACTTCAAATGTGGCTTGCAGTTGATTTCTAGTGGACAGAAGTGGCTTTGCACACAAAGCCACTAAGTACCCAGTCCTCCCCTTTGGGGTGTTTCCTACCTATGAAATGTGTCTTTGTGTTTGCTACTGTGCGAGAGACCCGGTCACCCTATTGTCTGGACAAGGAAATTAAGGCCAGGCAGGTGGAATAGCACGTGTGGTTACACCAAACACGGGCAGCAGGTCCCATGACAGTAGCTGGGTGTGAGGACATGGCAGTGGATAAAACAAACTCCCCCACAGCCCTGAGCCTCCGCAGTGTGACCGCAACATCCGGGTGCTTCACAAAGATCATCTTGGATTGTCTCAAGCCTCTGGGCGGGACCGATTCTTATCCCCATTTTTCAGTCAAGAAAATAGACCCAGAGAGGCACCAGGGCTGGAGCAACAGCACAGGCTACATTCTTCCCCGTGCCAGGCTGACTCGTTTCCTCCCTGCAGACAGGCTAGAGAGGAGAAGGCACCCATTGGCGCACTGTGACTTGGGCAGGGAGGGCTGGAGGCAGGGTGGCTCCCACTGGTGGCGGGGGGTTGGCCATTCATGGTGCCCTGGGCCTCCTTTGGGGGGCAGGAGGCTGGGATGCGGTCCCTTGGGGGCGCTGCTGAGCCCGGGCAGGAGGCGGGGAGACGGAGTGGGACAGCTGGGCATGCGGGCGGGAGACCGCGTCTCGGCCAGGGTGGCCCCCACACAGAGGCCCTCAGAGGGCGAGGCTGGCACACAGGCTCTGAGGCAGGAAAGAGTGCTGGCCGCCTGGACAGGGTGGCCGGGCACAGGGTGAGGGCTGGGGCCCTGTGGGCCGTGGGCAGGAATGTGAGCTCTATTTTGAGCTCCAGTTTGCGGCCGGCTGGTGAGGTCTGGTTGCATCTCTGGAAAATGTGACAAATGAGCGGGAGCTGGGGTGCTGGGGGCGGCTGTTGCATTGGTCCAGGCGAGGCGGCAGCCTGATCAGGTGGAGATCTGTTCCCAAGAGGAACCGGGGAGGGAGAGGCCAGGACCTGGGGTGCTTCTCAGGGCCCTGCTTGAACAACTGGGTAGGCAGGCCCTCCCCACCCTCCCCTTCTGCGGTTTCCCTCCTGCAGACAGGGGTGGGTTCTCAGAGCAGCAGAAACCCTGTGGTTCAAACAGCCCCAGACCCCTGCAATCCCCGAATCCCCCGGCCCAGTCCTCAGCCCAGACCCAGGACCGGGTCTGGGGTCATGTCCTCCTGGCAGCCTCGTTGCCCTTGTTACCCACATACATGCATCAGCTCCCCTGCAGGGATTGGAGGAGACATTTCCGAATATTGAGGTCATGTGTGAATTCCCCACACCTGGGCGAGGTGACATCGTAAGGCAGAACTAGAGTGTGTCTGGGCTTGCACAAGGCTCAGCGTGAATGACATGGGTGGCCTGGTGCCAGTGGGTTCTTAGGTCAGGCCTCAACCGCTGGCTTTTATCAGCTCCTTGAAAAGAGACCAAATCCCTGGGCAGGGACCTCAGGTGGGAGCAGAGAGCCTGGGCTCACTGCCTGAGGCAATGTTTTATGTCGGCTCTCTCCTCTCTGCCCAGCCCCGTGGTCTGCATACAGAGATGACCCCCACTGACAGATGGGGAACCAAGGCCCAGAGAGACTGAGGGATTCACAGCTTAATGGGACTGAGCCAGGGTTCCAGTCCAGGCTGTCTGCCTTCACTCTGGGTGTCTAAGTAGTGGGCCATACTGCCCCCTGAGCTGCAGAAAAGGGCAAGGGGCACCCTCACAAAATTAAAATAAGAAGAGGTGACTAGCAGGATGGAGGGTGAGGGTCCCCTGAGATGCATTTGTTCTCTTTTTTTGCATCCCTAGCATCTAGGTCACCCAGGTGCCACCCTTCAGCACTCCTGCTGACCTGACCTGACCACGGGCTTTCCTGGCCATGCCCGGGTATCCCCCAGCCGGTTCCTGTCACAGCTCCCCACTTGGCAGCTGACCTCCTCCGCTCCGAGTGGAAAGCAGGTCGGTCTGTGGTTACTGAGTTTCCAACTCCCGCGGACAGAGCAGGGGTACCTGATGCCACCTGAGGCCCCCAGGCCCTTTCTCTGCAGCCCCAGTGCTCAGGGTATATGCCCTGGGACACAAAGAGGCGCCTGTTCCAGGTTGGCGCCTCTGGGCTCAAGCCCAGAAAGTCCTTGTTTGTCCCTGAATGTGTCCCCAAACCCAGCCCCAGGGATCTGAGGAAACCTCAGGGCACCTCCCAGCCAGCCTGCACCCCATTTTTCCCTTTTTGCACCAGAAGTCTCATACACAGATCAGGCCAAGTAAGTTGGGCTCCTTGCCACACCTTGGCCATGACCCTGGCCTGCCTGGATCCCTGCCAGCCTCCAGCTTCCTTAGCTCCGGAGAAGAAAACAAGGGCTTGATCCCCTGGGACCCAGCCCCAGGCTGCCAGGTGTGACCCCCACCTGGTGGCTGAAACCCTCCCAGCAGCTGCTGACCACGGGCTGGGCTGAGGAGGTCCTTCCCGGGGACAGCTGCGGCCTGCGTCCTCATCAGCTTTTACCAGGGGGTCCCAGGCCGCGGCACTCCACCTGCTCTCTCTGCCTGTCCACACAGGTGGGCATCCTGGAGTCCATTTCCCATCACCCAGGAGCATCTGCCCCTCTAGGGGTTTGCTGGGAATCCAGAAAGAAACTTAAAACAAAAAAAGAATGATAAACATTTTTCTAATTCCCTGGTTTTCCCCAAATGTCCTTTTTCTGCTCCAAGACCCCATGTGCCATTTGGTCATCAGGACTGCTTAGTTTCCTCCAGGCCGTCTTTGGCGACCTTGACTCTTTTGAAGAGGTTGGTCAGGTGTCTTGCTGACCCCCTCCCTTTGGCTTTATCTGCTGGCTCCGAGCCAGATGGAGGAACTGCCTGACTGGGAAGGATCCCGAGAAAGTGCTCTGGTGTCAGGAGTCCCACAGAGTTGATGTGCCTTCTCCCTGGTGGTGTAGGCCTTGCTGTCCCCTCCACTGCGAAGTTCCTGTTTTTCAGAAGGAGCCCAGATTACAGGACCAAGCAATACTGGCAAGCAGGGGTCCCCAGGAGAGAAAGGGGGGGGTCCATGGGAAGAGGCCCATGTGCCTTTCAGTGCGTGGTGTGAGGGCTCTGGGCTGGGGACGGCAGCTGCCGTGGGGACCCGCTGCATGAATGAACGGCCGTGGCCACCGCGTTGGAGGCCCTGCAGCGTGCTAGGGAATTCTCATTCCTTCACTGAACGTATATCTGTGGGGCATTCCTATGAGCCAGGCACTGTTTTAGGCTCTGGTGAAATGAGTGATGCTTCACTTGTGAGCTTAAATGATCTTGAATCTGCGTTTGGGCCCCCAAAGGCTGTTCTGAATCCCGGCTCAGTCGAACCCCAAATTGGCCTTTGAAACTCAATTCAGGTATATCCAGAAGTGACCCTGAGCACCCCCACCCTCCGCCCACCTCATATAACTAGGCAAGATGTACTACTCCCATTTTATAGATGATGAAACTGAGGCTCATAAACACAAAGTAGCTCCTCTAAGGTTATACCTATGGCTGGTGCCGTCAGGATTTGAACCTGTCTGGCTCCAGACACCAGCTGCCCCCCGGGGGACCTTGGATGGGTGCCTTCACAGTTTGCTCATCTGTGTAATGAGCAGGTGGGGCTGGATGACTTCTGAGGCACCTTTCAGTGCCGACAGCCTCTGCCCTCACCTGTGTCTATGTGATCCTTTGACCGAGTACAGGGAGGGCCGGGTGCGTTCTCCTCTCGGCATGTCACTCGGGTCTGCCTCCCCTTTCCTGGCTCAGCTGGCTGACTGCTGTCTCTGTGGGTAGGACAGGAGAGATGAGGGTGGTGGGGAAGGGCTGTGTCTTGACTTCCAGCAGCCGGGATGACGGCCCACAGGTACCTCGTCTGGCTGCCCCAGTGTGGCTTATTAGTGAGATGAAAAGCTGGAGCGGCCACCCCGAGATCTGTGCCCCCTCCCTGTGGCTCTCCCTACCTGCCCGCACTCCTGCACTCTGGCATGGAGCTCTGCGGCACTCACGGGGACACCGTCGACTCCCTTGGCTGCCTGGACAGGCAGGAGGAATGCAGGGCCCTTTGGGGCCTCTCGGTTGGGACCCTGACCCCAAAAGGCAAAGTGCTTGGACTATACTTCAGAAGCCTGGATTGGAATCCCAGCTCTGCCCTGCTTTGTGGCAATGAGACTGTGGCCAAGTTATCTAGTCACTCTGTGCCTGTTTCCCCATCTGTAAAATGGGGTCACAGTGCTACTTCCAGGGGTGGCAGGATTGAATGAGCTAATATCTATGCGACTTCTTAGCACCAGCTGGGCACATGGTCAGTCCTCTCTGAGCGTTAACTAGCATCTTCCAGGCAGCTGGGCGTATCCTGGGGCTAGCCCAGCCTCCACGGACAACAGGATAAAAGGGGGACAGACAGGAGGTGGTGAGGGAAGAAGAAATGGGCCCCCGTCACTTATAATTTGGATGCTTGCCATTTTTCTGGTAATAGCTTTATTAAGATATAACTCGTGTATCATACCATTCACTCTATTATTTAAAGTGTACAATTCAATGATTTTTAGTACTTTTAGTACAGCCTTAGCATGGCCAACTTTAGAACATCTTCATCACCCCAAAAAGAAGCCTATGGCAGGCACTCCCCACTCCGCCCCCAGCCCCAGGAACCACTTTCTGTCCCTATGGATTTGCCTATTTTAGACACCTTAGGAAAATGGAATCACGCTTTTTGATTCTTGCCATTCTAGTGGGTGAGAAGTGGTACTCCACCGCAGTCTGGGGCATTTGGCATTTTAATTTAATCTGCTCAGTGCCTATAATGTGCTGGGAGCCCCATAGGATGGTCACATAGGGTTGTTAACCTGGGTTCGGGGGCCTGCCTGGGTTGGAATTCTGGCTCTGACGTTGAATTACTGTGTGACGTTGGGAAAGTTACTGAACCTCTCTGGTCCTCAGTTTTCAGATCTGTAAAGTGGCAATAGTAATATAATTACCCACAGGTCAGATACCTATGTTACGGGGTTGGATTCGGTAGGAAGTGAGTGGTGAGCCTGATGTGTATATGAGCTCACACTGTTATGGCGATGGGGGTCATTGCTGTACTGGCTCATGTGATTTCCCCAGCACCCCTAGAAGTGGCTGTTAGGCCAGAGTTCCATCATGTGGCCTCTGGAGCAAGACTGCCTGAGGAGAGTATCCTGGCTCCCCATTCACAAGCCCTGTGACCCTGGGCAAACACCTTGACATCTCTGAGCCTCAGTCTCCTCATCTGTAAAGGGACTTACAAACCTCCCTGGGACTTAGGGTGGGCATGCAATTGAGGTGGTACCCATGGACGTACGTGTCTGATGTCCACCAGAGCACATGCAATGTCAAATTTCCACGACGCCTTTGTGGTCATTCCCAGGCAGCAGATGGGGAACCTGAGTCACTCCGAGGGTGAGGTGCTTGCCTGAGGTCACCCAAGCAGCCAGTGGCCCAGCAGGACTTGGAGCTCATGCCTGTCTGACAGCAAGCTCCTGCCGCTGAGTCCTCCGTCCACCAGGTCCCCGGGCTGGCCGCCTCCCACCGGGCGTCCCCTTCCGATGCTGGGCTTCAGCTGGAATCATAGGCTGGCCTGGGTGGGGCCCAGAGGTGCTTGCCTCACACCTGCCCCAACCAATGACGGGGCTGGTTTGGGAGCTGGCCCCGTGCTCTGAGGGGGTGCTGGGTCCAGGGGTGATGAAGGCTTCCACCTGATGCGCGCTGGAGATTCCCGACGGGCCCAAAATGCTGGGGGCTAAATATTTGGGATGCAACTGCCGTGTTTGGGCATGGCAGGCCGCCTGGGGTGGGACTGAGGAGCCTGAACGTGCTCATATTCCCTGTGTGGTCTGCCCAGCCAGGGAGTGGGGGTGCTGAGGGTCTGCCCATGACCTGGCAGGCCAGACCTTACCCCTCCTTACCCAGGTCCCCCATCCACAGTGCCCCCTTCTGAGCTTTCCTGGCCACTCCACTGAATACCAGCTTTCTCCACTGCAGAACTTCTCAGAGCCTTTTACTGGCTCATGATCTGATGGAGGGGTTGGGTTTTCCTAACTACTTTGACTGACAAAGACTTCATGCAATGAGTGACTTACAGGAGTGAGGTTCCTGGGACCCCACTTTGGGAAAGGCTGCCTCCTTGGTTGACTTTATGGAGGGTACGGACTGGGTCTTGTTCCCCAAGAGCTTCCCTGCCCCCAGTTGCTGTGCACCCAGGCTTGGCATGGAGCAGACCCTCAGGTGAGGTTTGGACGAGGACAGACACAGCTTGTTTGCTGCAGCCTTTTCTACCCCCAGCTTCCACCCATGCCAGAGGTACCGGCAGTATTGGACCTCAAACCCTAAGGGTGTCTGGGCGCCCTGGGGAACCTATAAAAACAGCAGTAGTAGTAGTAATAGAACTTCTGGAGATCTGGATTCAGAGGGGCTGTGGGAGTGCCTGGGACTCTGACCCACAGGAGGGGGCCCAGCCTTGATTTGGGGGATTCTGCTCTGAAAAGCTGGTGGCCCCTGTGCTTCAGGGTCAAAAGCCCTGCCCAGGACCTCCCTCTTGTGTGGCCTGTCATCATTGGTGCCTTGTGTCCACGAGCCCCAAACTCCTCCTCATCCTTCAGAACCCAGCTGACATCACCTCCTCCAGGAAGCCTCGCTGACCACCCCCGTCCCCACCCAGTTGGTCAGGAGGCTCTGCTGGGCAGCCCCAGCCCCCATACCTGCCTCAGTCTTGTAACTATTTCTGTATATTCTGCTTTCCTCCTAGTCTAGAGAGAGAACATTCAGAGGGTAAAGCTGTGTCTGTGTGTGCTGCTGGGCCTGACACACAGTAGGTGCTCAATGAGTGCAGGTGGAATGAAACTTCTGGGTGCTCGGCTGCCCAGGCTCCACTGTGGAGCTGGTACGCAGGGTCTTTGATCCACATCAGGGGATCAGGTGTCAGTGCTGACCATCGCTGGCTGGCTGGGTGACTGGCCCTCTCTGATATTTGCATCTTCGTTTTGTTTAAAGAGAACAAGGGCAGAGCTGGACACTGAATGGTGAGGCTCCTTGATGACTGTGATCACACTCTTCTGTGAGGCTTACGGCTCTCTGCCTGCATAACCTCACCCCCGTCTGTAACGCCCTCTGGGAGAGGTATGGTCATTCCATTGGACAGGGAGGCAGAGGCACAGAGGCACAGCCGCGTGGCCAAGTCACACAGACCCCGCACGACAGTGTCTGCCAGAGGCTGTGCAGCGATTTTGAGGGTAGCCATCTGTGACCGGAGAAAACGCAGAGACGCGGTGGGGAGGCGGTTCTGATCTCATGTCTGAGATGCCCTGGGAGCATCTGAGAGAGGGTCTGAGCTTACTGGTACCCTCCAATCGGCCACGGTACATGCCAAGCTCTGCTTTTCAGCAAGAGAGGGCAGGGCTTGGTCTTGAAGTGTGCAGGCAACCAAGAGTCCGGCAGGGACCCAGTGCCATCGTTTTATTTCTGTGGAATTTATTTTGGCAGTTACTTTCATTTATGGCAAGGATTTCTTGTTTTCTGTTTATAATGGGGAGCTCAAGTCCCCTTTTTAAGTAAATGTATTTAAATATAAAGAATGCATAGGTCAAAAGAAAAGTATCAGGTATTTAACAATAAGGGTGCTTACGCAAAAACTTGTGTCTAAACCTTCATAGTAGCATGATTCATAATGGCCAAGAGGTGGAAACAGCCCAAATGTCCATCAGCGGATAAACACAAGGTGGTCCATCTGCACAAAGGAATATTACTCAGCCATTAAAAGAACAGCTTGACTCATGCTACAACCTGAACTGAAATACTGAATTTCAAATAAAACATTGAAAATACTATGTTAAGAGAAAGATGTCAGACACAACAGGCCACCTTCTGTATGATCCCCCTCATGGGACGTGTCCCCAGTAGACAAAGCCAAGGAGATGGGAAGTCACTGGGAAGAGAGGGCGGGTGATGGCTAATGGGTCAGGGTTTCTTTTTGGGGTAATGAAAACATTCTGGAATTAGATAGTGGTGATGGTCATATAACTTGTGAATAGGCTAAAAAGCACTGAATTTCTACACTTTAAAAAGGGCGAATTTTAAGGTATGTGAATTACATCTTAAAAAATCTGTGGGGAGAGAATGTGGGTGCTCTGCTGAGGTGGCAAACAGGAGTCTTAGAGCGAGTGGCTGGGGTGGGGCTGCTCAGCAGGGGCTGGCTCACACCTGCGGCTTCAGTGACATTGCCCTGGGGGACAGCCGAACTCCCTCTGCGGCTCACTGGGAAGCTCCTGCTCAGCAGGGGTGGTGTGGGGTGGTGGTGTGTGTGTGTGTGTGTGTGTGTGCGCGCGCTGCTCAGCGGGTGTGTGTATGTGTGTGCGCGCGCGCCCTCCCCTCGAGCCACTGGGGCCTACTGCCTTCTGCCCGCAGCATCTCTAACAAGGAGCTGATCGAGCAGCTGCAGAAGAATGCTGACCAGGTGGAGAGGAACATTGTGGACATGGAGGCCAAGGTGCAGAGCGTGAGTGCTCCCCCACCCCGAGGGCCCCCTGCGCCTCCAGCCCCACTCAGGAACAGGGTCTTGTGTGACCCTGTGGCTTCTCACTTGGGGGTGATTCTACCCCGCAGGGTACATGTAGCCAGGTCTGGAGACACGACCCAGCCCCAAAGGTCAGCAGAGCTGGGGTGGAGAAACTCGGAAGAGAGACCCGGGGGGCTGTAGTTCAGCCCCCAGCCTGGGTCGTGTCTGGACGAGAGCCCTAGTCTCAGAGACCAGGCCCCGGTTAGGACCCCTGCTTCGTCGTCACTGTGTGACCTTGGATAAGTACCCTTACCTCTCTGTGAGTGACTCCCTCTGGAAGGAGTCACGCCATCTCCTGGGCTGCCACAAGGATTTGCGGGGACTACACAGTGTGGGGTCACCACAGCCTCTACTCAGATGCATGTGAGCTTCCTCCTTTCTCAGAGAGGACAGAGGACGTAGCTGGGCTAACCGCCCCCCACCACCACCGTGTGCTGCAATTTCCTCTTCTGCTGCCTGGGGCTAATGCTCACCTTGGGCTGGTAGGCGCTCTGGAGGATTCTGTGCCACTCAGACTCTGGAGCAGCGCTCAAACTGTGAGCTGCTAGGGTGACTGTCTTCTCCTTGAACCCTCTGCTAGCCCAGTGGGGTTGAGTTTATACCCATTCTGTAGCTGGAGAGACTGAGGTTCAGAGAGGGCCCAGGTGACTAGTCCAGGGACATAACTGGCCCCAGGAGCATTGCGGAGGTGGAGTTGCCAGATTTAGCAAATAAAGATACAACGATCCAGGTAAATTTGAATTTCAGAACACAATTTTTTTTTTTTGGTATAAGTGTGTCCCATGCACTATTTGAGATATAATCTGTGTTTATGAAATTTGAATTTACCTGGGCAGTCTGTGTTTTATCTGGCTTCTTCCCCAGGTGATGACTCAGAGGCAGGTCCAGGAGATGGGGGGATTGTGGGTAGACAAGTGCTAAGGGAGCTCAAGGCCTGGCAGCTCCAGGTGGTCCCCAGGCGCCCAGCTGTGGCGGCCCCCGCCTCTGACCATCCAGGGCCAGCCCACAGGTGCCCCGAGATCTGAGGGGCAGCGGTGGGCTATGGGCCGGGCTGGGGTGAGAAATGGGGGCGTGGGGACTGTGGGGGCGGGAGAGGCAAGTGGGGACTCTTCTCCCTGCCAGGGACCCTCCCTATGCCTCCCCCTCTGCCCTCACCTGCCCCTCCACCCCCC
Source organism: Manis pentadactyla (assembly GCF_030020395.1). Taxonomy (NCBI): domain Eukaryota; kingdom Metazoa; phylum Chordata; class Mammalia; order Pholidota; family Manidae; genus Manis; species Manis pentadactyla. The sequence continues at coordinate 61,110,257 of NC_080025.1, read as the reverse complement.
CTTTTCCTTCCTCAGTGCCCCACCAGTATCTTTTCCATCAGACCCACCCTAGTACCCAGCCCCTCTTGGGAGTTTTTACTCCCCTCTCTCATGGCTGCTGTGTTTTCTTCCCTAAATGATAACAGCTCTTTGGGGAGTGTCCTTTTTTCCTCCTAATACAAGTAATATTTGCTTGTTGCAAACATTTTAGAACCTCTAAACCAGTATAATGAAGTAAATTAAAATCATGTATAATTACACTTCCAGAGAGATCTCTCAGCTATTAACACGCTGGTGTATCTGCCTGTGTCTCGTGCGTATGTGTGTGTGTGTGAGAACAGGGTCCAGCCCTCTCATTTTATTTGCTTAGAGTGATGACTCACAGTAACAAGGATGTATTTGGGAGATGATTTTGAACTTTTGTTTTTAACTTCAAATGAACAAACAGACATGAAAAAACATGTTTTGAAGAAGGCGAGGATGAATCTTTTCTTTCCTTCATTTTTTTCAGAAAGGACATATTATTCACTTAATTATCCGAAAGTTTTCTTGAATTTTCCTATTTTTTAAAAATTGAAGTGAGATTCACGTAACATCAAGTCAACATTGAAGTGAACATTCCGTGGCCTTCAGTGCGTTCACAGTGCTGTCGTCGCCACCACCGTCTAGCTCCGTCCATCCCCACAGAGGGAAACCCGGAGCCATCAGCCTGCGCTCCCCGCTGGGACCGCTTACCTGCTTTCTGTCTCTACGGACTTGCTTATTCTGGACACTTCATGTAAATGGATTCCTATAACATGGGACCTTCTGTGTCCGCCCAAAGCTTTAAATGCACATAGAAGCTGAAAGATTGGCTCAGGGAACGTCCATATCCTGACCGCCCAGCCCAGACCAGGGGTGTATGCAGGACTTGCTGTCTCGTCTGCCTGTCAGCGTCTGGGTGCTTTTTTAGATACACCAGTGCCTATGATTTGTTTCTACTTTTAAAAACCTTTTTATTGAAGTATAATGTACCTAAGGTACATAGAAAGTGTCCAAATGTTAAGAGTCCCCCCTGCGCCCGGCCATCAGAGTTACCCGCATTCACGTCAAGAAAGAAAACAGCTCCCGGGGTGTCCCTGTGACCTTCCCGGTCAGTGTCCTGGAGAGGCTACTCCTCGGCTGGCCTCCCCATCCTGATCAGTCTGCCGACTGGTTCCCCAGGTGTTCTCTCCTCTGGGCCAGGCTTTGAGAGGCCCTGTGCTCCCACATGGCACCTGCATGAATTAGGCAATGATTAACTTACTTCCCCCTTCTGCAAAATTAATCTTTGACACTGTGACTGCCTGGGGCGCTGGGGGGAGCTTCTCATCACCTGGTGATGATCAAGTGGATAAAATTCCACCCGAGCCAAGAGCCGTGACATTCTTTTGCAGTTTGTTTATTTTGGGCCAGACGCCCCCTTGGGTGGAGAGGTGTCCCTGCCCCACTGGCCTTCTGACCCACGGGCCTCCCCTCCAAGCCCCTCGGCCCATGCTGAGTTGGTCGGGGAAGATGGGCTGGACACCTTTCCTCCAAAGGGAAGTCGAGTTTTCACTCTGTACCAGGCGCTACATCGCCTCCATTCACATCTTTTCCCTTTTGCGGTTGCTTCCTTTCTTTTCCTTTTTTAACCACTTTATGGAGGCACATTTTAAGTATCATAAAATGTTCCCACTTCAAGTGTCCACCACAGTGATTTTTAGTGACTTCGCCGAGTGGCATGGCCATTTCCATGAATCAGCTTCAGAACATCTTCATCCCCTCGTAGAATCTCTTGGGCACATTTACGGTTCAGGCCTGTTTGCACCCCAGCCCCTGGGCAAGCACACTCATCTACTTTCTGCCTCGATGGATCAGCTGGTTCAGGGCAGTTCACAGAAATAGGATCCTCTGTGTCCCCTCCTCTTCCTTGGGAGGCTCCATCATTTTACTGCTGAGAGAGTTCTCTGGGATGCCTCTTCTGTAGCAGGCATTTTTCTTGTTCCCATTGCAGAGATGGGGACGCTGAGACCCAGCCAGGGGAGGGATGTCCGCCTCCAGGCCCCCAAGTAACCCTGGTCTGTCCTCAGCCATCACTGCCTCATCATTGCCTCCCCCTCGCAGTGTCCAGCCAAGCTTCACGAGTGTTGACTCGGGGATTAACTGGTGGTGGTTGGAAACCTGCTGTCCTGACCGCCATGCATTGCTCTTCCCTAAACAAGCAGAGACCCTGGATTCATCAGTGACTTAGCGGTTGTACCTAACACCCACCACTGTTCATTCTCACCATCTCTGCTGGTACCGCCTGGTGAGGGACACTCTCAGCTGTCACCCGGCGCCTGTTGCGCCTGCTGGCTGCCCTCCTGTCTTGTACCCTCCCCCTGCAGAGGCCCCATGCTTCCCCTTTAAGGATGGGTGGGGCCGTGTTGCTTCCTGCCTCCCTGCCTGCCTCTCTCTTCCATCCAGCCTTCTAGCCCCTGTGAGTTCAGTCACAGCTTGCCCTTTCCTGCCTCAGGGCCTTTGCATAGGTTGTTGCCTCTGCCTAGGACACTCTTCTCTCTGTCCTTCATTCTTAGCTTGTGTCACTGCCTCATAGGGGCCTCACCGACTACCAGAGCTAAAGCCGGTTCTCCTCATTCCACCTGACGTGTTTCCCTGGCAAACACCCACTTGTGTGAACTTGAAATCACCTTTGGGAGGTTCATCTGTTGAATGGCCTTTCTGGTGTCTCCTGGACCTGGCTGGCCCAAGGAGCCGCCCCCTCCTCCCAGCCTTCCTATCCCTGCAGTGCCCACTGAGTCCCTGTCCTCTGTCCCCACCTCTGTCTCATGATTCCCACAGGACCTGGCCCGGCTGCAGGAGGGCCAGCAGCTCGCGCACCGGGACATGACCCTGCAGAAGGTGTCGGACTCTGAGAAGCTGCTGTATTTGCTGGAGGCAGACTCGGCCATCGCCAAGCAGATGAGGCATCCCCAGGGGGACATGATCGCTGAAGAGTAGGTCCCTCTGTTTGGGGTCTCTGGGGAGCCCCTCTGGGCCACGGAGGAGGGCTGCAGTCTGCTCAGGAGTCCACACCAGGGTTTCCTGAGGGCCACCTAGATGCTGGGCACATGCCCAGTGGCTTTATGTTATCGTTGTGACAGCCCAGTTTGCAGTCAAGGAAACTGAGGCTCAGAGTGCTGATCCCACTGTGCTGGTCGTAGTGCAGCCACAGCTCCTGACCCCTGCGCTGTCTGACCTCCAGGCTTTGGCGCATGAGCTCCCACTCCTGGAGGCCTGACTGGCCTCCCATGCCCACTGCTCTCACCTCACTCAGGTGTGGGTGAATCAGCACCCAAGACACATCCCTTGGCCCCCACTGCCCCCGCCCCACCCTTGGCAGGGGCATGGGTGTCTGCGTGCCCCCTGACTCCCTGCACTGTCCCTCTCATGGCCCACACCATCCCGGAGCACCTGCTGGACGGTGGACCCTGGAGAGCAGTGGGCCCCCTTAGGTCCTGGGAAACGTGGAGGGAGCATGGACAGGAGGAGGAGGATGCCAGTGCTTGGAGCCTACGGCCCCTGTCACACTGCCCATCCAGGCACTAAGCAGCATCCTGGGGAGGCAGGCCCGCGGGGGCAGGCGGTGCCCCTGCCAACGATCCTGCTGACCAGGGTGGTTGCTCTCCCCACGCAGCATCCGGCAGCTGAAGGAGCATGTGACCAACCTCCGCAGGAAACACAAGCAGATCTACAGCCTGGCCGTGAAGGAGGTGGATCTGCAGGTCAACTGGGCGGCGCTCGTGGAGGAAAAGCTGGTACAGGCTTGGCTTCAGCTGGGGAGGCGGCTGTGTGTGCACAGAGGACCCCACCATCTGACAGACACCGCAGTCCTGCCGGGGGAAGGCGGGGACAGTTGTGTTCTCGATTTTCCTGATGTTTCTGTTGATGAGAAGAGTAAGGCTCAGAGAGGTGTGTCACGTAGCTGAGGGTCACACAGCAGAAGTGGAGACTGGGACCCTCCTGGGATCACCCCCCTAACCCCCAGCTTGTTGGGGTCCTGGCAGGCTGGAGGCAGGAGTCTGGGGGCCTGGCAGACTCCCCCAGCCATCTGTGACATGAGTGGAGACCGTGTGGGCCTCGGAAGTTGCAGTGAGATTAAACATGATGACACAGATGGATGGTGGAGGTGACAGCCGCTCCCTGCGTCTCTCCGGGGCCATAGTGGAGGCTGAGTCCCAGCACCCCCGATCCCCACCATCTCTCTGGCCGCCACCCCCCAGGATAAGCTGAGCAGCCAGAGCTTCGGGATGGACCTGCTGCTGGTGGACCAGCAGGTGGAGAAGCACAATATCTTCCACGAGGTCAAGGCCATTGGGCCTCACCTGGCCAAGGATAGGGGCAAGGTGGGCACCCGCGGAGGAGTGGACCCTGGGAGGGAGGGGCTTGCCTGCAGCCCCACCCTGACCCGTGCCCTTGGCTCTGTCCTCAGGAGCAGAACAGTGACCTCCAGGCCAAGTACCAGAAACTGCTGGTGAGCAGCCCCCAGGGAACACGACAGGTGGGGTGGGAAGCTGTGGCTGCAGGAACAGGAAGCATGCAGTTAACATGCCAGAAACAGAGGGGATTGAGTGGCCGGAGATGGTCCCCAAACCCCTTCCTGAGAGGCGCCCTGGATTGCCCTGTGCTCACGGAAAACCCTAATAGATGCTGCAGATACGGCCTGTCCTACAGTTTGCTTATTTCCTTATTAAGCATCTTGTGTGTGCCGAGTATGATGCTTGTGCTTTATAAGAAGAAATTCTTATTTCCCTTTTTTAAAACCTTTAAAGAACGTTCTTTTTAAAACTACACGTGCAATGTGTAAATGCTCTCCAGTTGCACACATTTCGAATGCATGGGACGTGACAATGCTGAGATGGTAGAGTACAGCCACGTGGAGGCTCCAGAGCTGCACCGCCTCCATGGACCCTTGGTGGGGAGACCGTGAGTGAGCTGCTTAGCCTCATTTTCCTCATCTGTGAGCTGGAGTTACGTTGAGTGCCTGGTCTCCTAGGATTGCTGTGAGGATTGCACTAATGTCGAAGACCTTAGCGCAGTCCCGGCACGTGGCGGGCCCCACGTATGTGTTCTTACTTGCAGAGAAAACGCAAACACCCTCCTTCCTTCCCCTGCAGCCTCCCCTATGCCCCACCTCTTCTCATACATAAAACGGTAGCAGTTTGCTTTTGACATTCCCGCCTTCTACGTGGTGATCTTGATAGAGATAAAAACATTCGTGGCAGTTGCTAATGCTTATTGAGCACCAGCTGTATGCCAGCCTCTGTGCTCTAGGAGATCGCCTGTGTTGTCATACCCATTTTGCAGATGAGGAAACTAAGGCCCCACAGAGATGCCAGTTCCACAAGGGCCTCATCTGTCTCTTCCGCAGCTGTATCTGCAGTGCCTGGAGTGATGCCTGGCACTTAGCAGATGCTCAGTAAACATTTGCACAAGTCTCGGAGGGTTGGGTGACTGGTCCGTGGGAGGCCAGCCAGGGATGGGCAGGCTGGGCTTGTTGCTGGGCTGGCAGGTGCCCAACCCCGCAGGAGGTATGCCGGGAGGCCTCAGCCCTGTCCCTGCCCTGCAGGCAGCGTCCAAGGCTTGGCAGCGGCACCTGAGCTCACTGCAGGACTACATGCAGCGCTGCACCAATGAGCTGTACTGGCTGGACCAGCAGGCACACGACCGCATGCAGTACGACTGGAGTGACCGCAATCTGGACTACCCCAGCTGCCCGCGTCAGTACGAGGTGGGTGCTGGGGCCTGGGAGTGGGCCGGGAAGGGGCACAGGGCTGCCAGCCAGCGCTGAGCCCTCTCCATGACCCCTGATGCAGAATTTCTTCAACTGGAACCTGAAGGTCAAAGAGGAGAGAATCAATAAGCTGCACAGCAAGGGTGACTGGCCACCGAGCACCCCGGGAGGAACTCCATTGAGGTGTGTGTGCCCCTGGAGGGGATGCTTCCTCCAGGGTGGCCTCAGGGCAGCCCCTGCTGTAGGCTGCCCAGGACTTGGGCAGTCCCCCGAGGTGGGGACATCCTGTGTCCTCTGTCTTTCCGTTTTTGCCGTCTTACCTTCCTCTGTCCAATCCTGCCTTCTCTCATCTTAATCCTTTACCGCAGCCCGGCGCCCCTCAGTCACCGAGGGCTGCTATAGTAAATGACCACTTGGTGGCTTTGAGTGACAGAAACTGATTCTCTCACATGAAGCCTGGAGGCGAGAAGTTTGAAATGAAGGTGTCAGCAGGCTTGTCCCCTGTGAAGGCCCTGGGGAGAGGCCTTCCCTGCCTCGCTCCTGGCTGCTGGCGGGTCACCAGGAGCCTCGGTGTGCCCTGGCTTGGGGCTGCATCGCCTGTCTGTCTGCGCATGACCTTCTCCCTCGCTGTGTGTCAGCTCCTTCTCTTACAAGGACACCAGTCATTGGATTTAGGATCCACCCTAAGCCCTGGGTGATTTCATCTTGAGATCCTTAAGCAATTACATGTGCAAAGACCCTGTTTCCAAATAAAGTCACATTCTGCGGTCTGGGTGGACACGACTTTGGGAAAGGGAGGATACCACCATTCAACCCCTACAGTAACCTTCGTGAGAATTTTTAAAAAGCACCGCTTTGGGCAGACACAGCCCCTACTTGTCACTTGCACAGTACACAAACCGAGCACCCATACATGGCTGCCCTGCTTGGCTCCTCAACATATCCCCTCTCTCCCCCGCCCACCCCTGGACAGGAGCTGGCCGCCTCTGTAGGAGCCACAGTCAGGCAGACGCTAGGTGCCCCTGCCCCCCCACTCCTCCCTCAGCATCCCGGGCACCAGCCCAGCAGTGACCTGCCCCCCCACCCCCCTCACAGGCGCACATGGAGGCTGTGCACGCAGACTGGAAGGAGTACCTGAACCTGCTCATCTGCAAGGAGAGCCACCTGAAGCACATGGAGGACTACCACCAGGTGCCCGCCAGCCCAAGTGCCTTACCAGGAGCTCTCGGAGCCTCCGTGCCTGCCACTCAAGGCCGTGGTGCTGATTCCTCAGGCGCCGAGTGGGGCTGCCTTCCCAGGCCTCCCAGTGCCCACGCTTCTGATGGCGTGTGCGAGTGTGCCCTAAGCTCTCCAGGCCCTTGTCTGTCTTCCCTGCGGGCGGGGGCTGAAGGATCTGATTCACTGGTCAGCATGGGGCCCAGGAATGAGCGTGTGGGGTTTTCATTTTGGTAAAATATATGTGACATGAAATTAGTCATTCTCCGTAATGATGGGTGGCACTCACTACATTCACAGCGTTATGTAGCCGCCAGCACTGTCCTTCCAAAGCCTTTTTACCACCCTGAACAGGACCTCTGGGCCCATTAGACACTTGCTTCCCAGCCCCTGGTAACCTCTACTTTCTTTCTCTGTGGATTAGCTATTCTAGATTTCATACACATGGAATCACATGCTCTGCACCTTTTGGTATCTGGCCTCTCTGAGCGTGTTTTCCCAGTTTATGCTCATTGTAGCAGCACTTCCTATGGCTGAATAATATTCCACCGTGTGGCCGGACCTCATTGTGTCTGCCCGTTCTGCCATTGATGGGTACCGGGCTGTGCCCACAGGAGTGCGCTCACAAGAGCTGCAGGTGATTATGACCGGGGACTCTTGAACTCAGTAAAGTAACTCCTGGTTTGGTGTCTAAGTCCTGCTGGGCTTTGCGCTCACAGGGATCCCACAGTCCGCTCACGGCTGCAGCCCAGGGGACAGATGACAATGAATGACTCCAGAGGTGATACACTGAAGAATGGATGAGAGAATTGTCTAGAACAAAGTGGAGAGGGTTGTCTTACGTGTGTCAAGAATTAGAAAGTATAGCATTAAGTTAGGGTGTCCCTAGCACAAAGAGAAGAAAGTGATAGAACTTAGAGCTTGGCGGCGTGTATGTATGAAATCTTAACATGTGGGTTGGTGCAGAGGGACCTGGCTTCCTCCCCACAAGGCCCCGAGGAAGCCGGGCCGGGGAGGCTGGGGGTGCCCCAAGCCGCCTGGCCTGTAGATCCCAGGGCTCAGGGAGGCCCAGCCCCACCCAGGGGTGGGCTTGAAGCCACAGCTGGGATTAGCCTGAGTGTCCTGTGGTTTCCCGTCCATAACAGGACCCCCTGGTCTCCCCTAGTTCCACAAAGACATGAAGGATGCTCGGGAGCTGTTGTGCAACGTGGACTCAGACCTGGACCAGAAGTACAGCCCGGACTTCAAGGACCGATTCCAGATTGAGCTGCTGCTACAGGAGCTGAGTGTGAGTGACGGGCCTCTGGGGCCTGCCCGCAGCTGCCGCCCACCCACCCGCCCACAGGGCAGAGCCGCGTGGCCTCAACGGGCGCTCCCCCTGTGCTCAGGACCAGGAGGCGGCTCTGGACAAATACGAGCATGTGGTGCGGGACCTGCAGAAGGGAGGGCAGCAGGTGGTGCCCCTCAGGTACTGCCGGGAGACGCCGCTTCAGCCCATCCCTGTGGAGGCGCTCTGCGACTTTGAGGGCGACCAGGTGAGGCCAGCCCACCCCACCTGCCTCTGTCCATGGCACTGAAAAGGCTTGGTGGTGACATGGCCAGATGCAGGCCTCACACATCAGGAGCTAGTGCCCACCCGCTGTTGGAGTCCCTGCCAGCCCCACGCCCTCTGCCAGCTGCCCTGGCCCTCTGTGGTGGGGGCTCCACAAAGGGGAATGCCAGTGGTGCTGGGCCCACAGGCCCACCACATCCCCTCCATGGGGCCCCTTTCCTCTGCCTATGGCACAACCTCTTCAGGAGGGCCTGAGAGACAGCTCCCCAGGTCCAAGACGGGAGGCGCGGCCGGTGATAGGGCCCAGCCAGCCGGGCAGGCATCTCCATGTGTCCCGACCGGTCTGCCCCTGCCAGGGCCCGATCTCCCGGGGCTGCAGCTCCACCTTGCAGAGCAACAATGGGGAGAGCTGGGACCTCACCGACAGCACGGGGAACAAGCTGAGCGTCCCTGCCGTCTGCTTCGCCATCCTCCCCACCGACCCCGAGGCCCTGTCTCTGGCCGACAGGTACTGGGGCAGGGGAGCCGGGTGCGCGGTCGCCCTATCCCCCACCCCTGGGCCCCTCAGGCCCCGTTCACAGCCCCGGCCTCCTGGCCCAGCCTCAGGCTCCGCACCCTCTGGAGGTACGGGAGGGAGAGACACTGTCCCCCACCAACCTGCTTATGTGAGCGTCCAGCGGTGGGCACAGGCCTCCGCAGGTGTCTCTCGGCCTTTGCGCCTGCTGCTGCCACTACCCGGCCACCTACCTGCAGCCTGCGTGGCTCAGGCCTCTCAGGACTCAGCTCTGGGGTCCCTCTTGTGGGAAGCCTCCCCTGACTGCCCCTCGCCCCCACCCTGGCCTCAGGGATGGGGCTGCCCCTCGGCTCCCAAGCGCCTTCTCCCGCTGCATGTACTGCTGGCGGGATGCCCTGTGTGTGCATCCATCTCACTGGGCAGGGCTTCTTGGGGTTTCTGTCTCCAGGCCTTGCTCAGTGCAGAGCACCCCAGAATGCCTCAATGTATTGGTGACTCAAGGAATGCCTTCACATATTCATTCAGCACGTATTTATTGAGCACCTACTGTGTACTCCCTCAGGGAGCACCTTGGTGGGGAAGACAGAACCAGGGATAATTTTAGGTAGTGAGACTTGCTATGAAGAAAAAAGTGGAAAGGAGAGAGAGAAGGAAGGGGGTCCATGTGAAATCAGAAGGGAGAAAGACAGCATCATGGCGAGTCCATTGCGTGTACTGGCTTCTCAGAGTGTTTGGTGAGCCGTGTGACTCCTCTGGGCCGTGTGCCCAGCCAGAGGCTGGGGCTCCTGTGTCTGGTTGGAGGGAGAGTGGGCTGCCCTGGCCCCAGCCCACCTTTGCTCCCACAGCCTGGACAGCCGGTTCTGGAGCGTGCAGCAGAAGGCAGCGGGCAGCAGAGGTGCCCTCCAGCAGCGCTACGAGGTGCTGAAAGCAGAGAACCCCGGAGGTGGGTGCCGGGCCACTGCCCAAGGCTCTAGGGGGATACGATGGGGGCGCTGAACCCAGGGTCTGTGCTGCAGATGGGAACGTGGGTCAGTCATGGGGGTGTGCGGCTGGGCTGGCCCTTCCCTGGGCCTCACACCCTCCCCTGCCACGTGCTTCTCTGATTTCCCTCTGACAGATGCTTTTGACTTGCAGGGGTGGCAGCTGCTAGCTGGCCTGGACAAGGTGGCCAGCAACCTGGACCAGCAGGAGACGGCCGTCACGGGGATCCTGCGGCCACCACTGGAGCAGGACCGTGCGGTGCAGGACAGCGCCGAGTGGGCCGAGGACCTCAAGGTACTGCCCGCTGGGGACACGGGCTGGCCCCTTGGGGCCCTGCTCAAGATCTCATCCCTGTGGGGGTCCTGGTGCTCAGTGGGGACCACCTGCCACATGTACCCTTAGTCCTGATCTGTGGCAGTCAGGGGGCTGCTGTAGGTTGAGGATTGAGGAGATGCCTGTGTCTTAGCACCCCAGATACATCCCCAGGAGGAAGAGCTGGTGAGGCCCAAGCTCCCTGTGCATGGCTTGTCACCTGCGGGCTCACAGCGGCACCCAGGGCAGCAGTGACTGCGGCCTGAGCAGCTCAGCACTGAGCCCAGGGGAGGCTGCGGTGCCCAGAAGCACACGGGCTTCCAAGTTACAGAGCTGCTTGCTGGTTGCTTGGCTAAAGACACGTTATTTAAGCCCAAGCCTCAGTTTCTTCCGCAAAATGGGCCAGTCCCCACTCCGGGGGCCTCAGAAGGAGGGAGCAAGATGATGCATGTGGGTGCCGTCCAACACCCCCCTTTCACCGCCAGCCTCTCAAGTCCTCAGTGCCCATTCTCTGAGGGAAGCATGACCTTTCCTGGTTTACAGAGAAGGCACTGGCCCTTGATGCGGCCTTACATCAGGGCTGGTATGGACTGAGTCGGGGCCCAGAGGATGCTCAGCAGTGGGCAGTCACAGGGGCTCCGGCACCGCCCTTCCTACGCTGTTCGGAGGTGTAGGATTCGCACTCTGAATGGGAGGGCAAGTACCTACCTCGCAGGGCCCCCGCCAGGCTCTTGGACACATGAACCCAGAACTGAGGCCCCCAGGCTCTAAGCCCTGGAGGACAGTGGCCATGAGATCTGCCGAGGCCATGATGCCCTTTTCCCCTTGCACGGCCCCAAGTCCTAGTCTGCCCAGGGCTGTGTCCTAGGCTAGTCCTCCTTCCTGTGTGCTGGCAGGAGGGGTGGCCAGGTGAGGAAGGGGATCTCTCCTGATTCCCAGAGGGCAAGTGACCCTGCAGGAAGATGGGGCACTCAAAGACTCAAAGCGGGTGGCCTCGCCCCGGGTCCTGAAGGCAATGTTTCAGCCTTCTGCTGCCTGTCCCCCACTGGCAGCCCTAAATGTCCTCCCTCCAGCCCCAGGTTTGCTCACCCAGGACCCTCAAGGCACACGAGCTGCAGGGAGAGGTACCAGCTGTCTGTCTCTGGGTAGGGGATGATGAGGGTGGCCTTGTGAGATGAGGGGCTCAGAGACAGGGGGTAGTCCTGGAAGAAGGCTGCAGGCGTGGGAAGGCCTGGTCAGGGCAGCCAGGGGCTAGTGGGTGGCAGGTGCAGTGCCGCGCGCCATACCTGTGGTGCAGTTGAGCGAGGTGGTGAGGCTGAGGAAGGGGGTGGCGGCGTTCACGCAGATCACTACCAGGGTGTTGTTGGCAAATGCGGTCTGGCAGGGGCCGTGCAGGGTCAGCCCGAGCCCAGGTCGGCCACCAGGCAGGCAGGACCAACATCGCCTGAAGTTCCCACTCAGTCTGGCATGCAGTGCTGTTCTCTGTGGCTGCACTGGCCCAGGGTTCCAGGTCTACAGACACACAGCCCCCAGCAGCATCCACAGGCACAGCCCTGGGCCCATGCTACCATGGGGAGTAGGCCTCCCCTTCCTCAGACAGAACCCCTTTCCATGTCCAAGCTGGCTGGGGACCCTTTGTTTCCTGAAGGGCCCCCTGACCCCACTTCCATGCCAAAGCTGGCGGGAAGGCCTGCGCCCCAGCTGAGCCAGGTCACAGGGAGCTACCATAATTGGCCTGCAGGGAGACGGTGAGGGAGCCCCCACCGTCCATGCCTGTGTCGAGGTACAGCCGCATCACCGAGGGCATGCCCGACTGCACCAGCACGGAGACCCTGTCCAGGGGCCGTAACCACACAGACACCACATCCAGGTCTTCCCGCACAACAGGGTAGCTCGTTTGGCAGAAGGAGCCACTGCCCAGCCCGTGGCTCCCGCCTGGGTCCTGGTGGCCGAGGCTCAGGGGCAGCAGGCCAGCAGAGGCGTTGCGGCTCTGTCTCAGGCTGCTCTGAAGGTGCGGCGAGGTCATGGTCTTTGGCCTACAGGCTGACGAGAGCACCAGGGCTCAGCCAGAGGGAGGCATGGGGGTCAAGGGCAGGGGGCAAGACATCCCAGCCTGCCCTCCATGCACAACCCACCTGTGAGGGCAGCCACGATGCTGAATGCCATGGACACCAGGGGCCCCCCCAGGCTCTTGGCTGTCACTTGGATCCACCTGCCCCAGGGCAGCGAGGGCAGCAGCAGGTGGCAGGTCCTGGTGGGGCTAGGGAAGGCAAGCACCTTCTGGAAGGTGCTGGGCAGGGTGGCCGAGCCCACGATGAGGTGCACGGGGCAGCCCAGGCTCCCGTTGGACACACAGCCCTTTAGCTCCAGACGCAATTCCTGGGTGTACTCAGGGATGAAGATTCTGTGGCCAAGGGGTATGGCCTGGTTTAGGTTCAGTAGCTTCCACCAACCTTCCCACGTGGTTTGCACTCAGGGTGGTGGCCAAAGAGGCCCCACTTCCCAGCACAACCCTGAGGCCCAGGCCCCTGGCTTTCCTACCAGCACAGGGACAACAAACACCAGGCCCACCCCCTCCACCAAGCCAGAGGCTGGGCCTCCCCCAAGGGCTGCCACTCACTTGAGGCAGCTGGGGTGGGTGAGGAGGCTCTGCAGAAGGGGCACATCTGGCTCCAGAATGGAGACCTCCACCACCCTCACGACCAGCATGTCCGGCTGGAAGACGTAGGCACAGGTGGGAGCAAAGCCCTAGGGAAAGAATGAGTGGTGGGGGAAAAGAATGCAGATGTGTGGGGTAGTTGGGTAGAGAGCCCAGGGGAGCGGGCTGGGGTGGGTAGGACTGGGCAGGGCAGCCTAGAGCGAGGCCTGCTCTGAGGACATAACTGCCAAGGACAGACATTCCTGCACTGAGGGGTCCTGCCCCTTCTACGTGGGCGGCAACCCTCCTCACCTTCACCTCAATCTTCTGGGATGAAGGGGACAGGTGGGCAGCCACAAACCAGTCCCCGGGCGCAGGGTGGGAGATGTTCACAGAGGCATTGCTCTCCAGCATCTTGACGAGGAAGGATGGCTGCACAGAGGTATTGTTAGGGAAGCTGGTGCCCAGGGGGCTGATGACCGGAGGGGCGCCGTAGCAGAATACCTGGAGCAGGGAGAGCAGCGTAGGCATTAGATATGGGCCTTGGGTCGGCGAGGGTGGGCGGGTGGTGGGCACTTACACGATGATCGCCACGTTGGCACACGGGGCTGCCTCCCCGTGACACGTGGAACAGGCAGCACAGCAGCATGGTGTCTGGGGGCACGTGGAATTGGAAGAGCCTGGCGCTGCCATACCAGCTGTAGAAAGACAGCTTATGCAGGGACTGCAGGAACTGCTCGGATACCAGCCTGACACCTGCGGGGAGAAGGTGCTGTCAGCCAGGTGGGGCACTGCCCTGGCCCCAGAGAGAAAGCCCAAGGAGCCATGCTGGGTGGGTCTGCAGCCCCTGGGACATCGGCCAGGCTGCTGCCTCCTCCAGCCCCTGGCAGTTGTGTCTGGCCTGGCAGGGCCCAGGACTCAAGTTTTCCCTGGGGAATCACATTCCTGCTCAATTTCCACACATGAAAGACTACTTCCGTCACCTTTCCAAGTCCCTCTACCCCCACTTCCATCTCGTCACAGGCTCATACCCTGGGCCTGCTCCCTGCCACCTCTGTCCAGATTGCCCATAGCCCACCTCGGGCCTTATCACGGCAGCACCCCAGCATAGGTGACCCCAAATGCCTCAGACCTTACAGCAGAGGACCGCCCTCAGTGGGAACCAGTCTCTCCTGCACGCTACTCAGGGTCTCCCTCACACTGCAGCCCAGAGATGAGGCTGACGGACACGGGAGGTGATGGGGAGCCCCACCCCTCCTCACCTCTGCCCTGGGTGCCAGACACCAAGACAGCCCCTCCTCCTCGGAGGCTCCCAGCTGTGGGCTGTGGTCCATGCTCTTGGCCCCCCTGAGAGGCCAGGGGCCTCTGATCTAGAGGCTGACCACCTGCTCAGGCCCACGACAGCTTGGGGCACAGCGGGACTGGAGCCTAAGCCCTCTCACCCAGAGAGGTGGCAGGCAGAGATCCCAGGGGGAGGGACCTCAGGCTGGAGGGCAGGCCACCCGTGCTTCGGTGGGCACGTGCAGAGGCCCAGGGTGGGGCTCCTGCGTGAAGGGGTCCTTCAGCGCATCTCCGGCCCCTGAGCCCTACACCTCCCAAAGCTGGCACTCTGCTCACCCCCCATCACAGCAGCCTTTCCAACCAGCTCTGGGTCTTCACAGAGGCCTGAGGCCCCATCCGGATTAGACCCCTCCTGGAAGTGTCCACCAACCAGGGCACAACCTCGCCTGGCACACGTGCCCAAGCCGCACAGTGTAATCACCTGCCACACGGGTGGGTGAGGGTGCCCACTGAACAGGTACACTCTGAGCGCTCTCTGTGCCCCCTCTCCCCCACACACACCGGGTGCCTGACTAGGCCCAGGGACTGGCTGTGAGGTGCTTGGGCTGCATGGAGGGAGCCCAGCCCCTGCGCCAGCTCAGCCTCGTGCCCATGATTGTGGATACCCATTACCCTCTCTGCGTCCGAGCTTCCTGATGAGTTATCCAAGGTGGTGACCCTCCCTCCAAGGTTAATGGATGTTAAAGTGCTTCCAGAAGAAATACACGGGGACACAGCAGGCTATGGCCTCATTTTCCTCCAAGCTGGGTGCCTCTCTGCCCACAGGAAGACTGGAAGCTCATACCACGCCATCGCTAAGACTGGTGCCCCTCCACGTGAGCAGGTAAGGGAGCCAGGTGAATAGCTGGCTCTCCTGCCAACCTCCTGAACCTCCCATGGATGCACGCTGAGAAAAGATACAACCCACTCCCAAAGCCAGTCTGAGCTCCACTAGAGCCAGGCATGGGGGTGCTGGGCAGCATTCCAGGTGTCCGCTGGCTACCAGGTCCGATCCACCAGGTGTGGCCTCAGTGCCGAACTAAGGCTGCTGCAGCCCCTGGGATAACATGATGACAGGGACCAAAAAAACCTAAAAATGCTTGTTGCTGGGGCAGCGCCGTCTCCCCCATTCCCTCCTCAGAAGCAGGGGGCCTTAGGGAAACAGCCAACCAGCTGGCACCCAGCCCACTGACTTGAGAGGGGCAAGGCCTTCTGACGTCCCAGTCCCACCTGAGCCCCCGCTCCGGCCGCTTTCTCCCCACTCTGCCCCTCTCCCAGAACAGCTGGGGGCCCTGGAATGCCACTGCCTCATCCTTCATTCCGGCTGGCCTGGCATCCGGAGCCCCACTTGAGTCCCCAAGGACCCCCGTGGGCCTCTTCACCTCCAAGTAAGGGCGCGTAATGGCCGTGACCGACCTGAAAGCGCTGAGAGAAGTAGAGAAGGGAGGGCAAGTGCCAAGGGTCCCGACCGCGGAACCCGGCCCTGGGGGCAGAGGAGGGGGCGCCGTCGTCCGCTACTCCCCAGCCACCTCGACGCGAGCTCTCACGAGGGACGCCCTGAGCCCCCAGCCCGGCGCCGGTGAGCGCGCAGGTGCCCGCGGGCGAGTCACCGTCCCCGGGAGGGCGCCCGGCCGCGCGCCCACCGCTCTCGCCGCTGTCGCCTGCGGCGGGCGGGGGCCACGCGAACAGCAGCAGCGCCCCCAGCCCGGGTCCCGGCGCGGCCCTTGGCTCCGCACTCGACCTGGCGCTACCCACCCGCCCGGCGCCCCGGGCACTCCCGCCGCGAGGCACCGCCCCGCTGGAGGCGGCCGCGGACGGGGCTGCCGCGGGGGCCCGGGGAGGAGATCGGCCGGAGGGAGGCCGAGGACGGACCTGCGGCCGCGCGGGTAGGGGGCGGTCGGCAGGACGCGGGGACCGGGGAACCGAGGCAGGCCGGTGGGGCGGGGGTCGGCAGGCGCCGGAGGTCCGAGGGGGCGGAACGCGCGCACAGCTTCCCACCTGCGTCCCGGAGGCGCCGGGGGTTCGCGGGACGCGAGGGTCTGCGGGGTCTCTGGATGGTGGGTCTGGAGTGCGTAACGGGGCGCTGTCAGCGCCCGGCGGGTTCTAGCGGAGACTTGCCCGTGCCGCTCCCAGTGCTGGACCCTCCGGCCCGGCCTCCCGGTCCTTTATTCAACCACAAAACCGGGACGAGTGTGTGTAGAGAACACACTTAGGGAAAGATGAGAAGGCTCCTGCGGTACAAGTGGAAATCTGGCACGCTCACCCTTTACACCGGGACAGATTGCAAACAGATAGATTGCAAGCCTTACACTTAAGGATTTAAGTGTGAAATGCAAACGGTCAAGGGACTACAAGTAAACGTGGGTGAACTTTTTCAGTCTTGGGAAAGAGAAGGCAATTCTAAGTATGATCCAAAACCCGGAAGGCTTTCGAGGTGTTGGGGCAGAGACGCTGTGTATTTTCCTCGGTTCTTGTCCCCGCTGGCGGAATTGAAGGGCAAAGACACAGTAGTGAAGCAGAATAAAAGTTTTATTTAAAGTTACTTAGAAAGAACCGCAGGCTACCTCTGACCTCCGAGAGAGAGAGAGGAGCGCCCTGAAATGTTGAGGGTTCCCCCTTTTAATGAAGGATTTTTCAGGAATGGGAGAAAGGGCTAGGGTGTGTGCTTGTTAAGTGGTCCCAGGTATCCTCAATGAGACATTAAGTTTCTTATCAGTCCTCTAGGTAATTCTGCAAAATTAGTTCATCAATCAAGACTGTGTCTGCCCTTCCTCCAAGGTGGGCAGAGTTACCTGTTTGCTAAAGAGTACGTCAAGAATCTTTCTTCCTAAACCTCCTGGGTTTTTTTCAAAATGCAATTTTGGCTTTAAGGTGGGATCTTGGTCTTTATTATGCTGTTTATAGGTGGGCCTTTTAGCAGGCTTGAGTAAATCTTACAATGAGCTAATTGACACAATGAAGACATGGGCTGTACTCAGATACTTCTCTGTATCTGGGGAATATCCAAACATTCAAGGCCAAGTTGCTCCTTGACACTTTGAGCTTTAACTGATTAACTCATTAACTCTGAGTCTTTCTGTATTTCTAGTTTTAACTGGTTAACTGAGTCCTTTCTAGGGGGCTTTACTGACCTTGTTCTCTTTCCACCCCGCTCATATCCATTTTCCTGCCTAACAGAGGCAAGACTGAGAAATTCAGTTACGTGAAAGTCAAAGCTTTCTGCAGAGCAAAACTTCCTAAGCAAAGTCAAAAAACAAGCCATAAGCCGGGGAGGACATGCTTGCAACTTGTATAACCAAGGTCCAATCTTAATAAGACCTATAAGTCCGGGGAGAGGAAATCCCGGTGCAAAATACCTCTAAAAACCGAAATCAGTCAAAGGGAGAAATGAAGTTTAAAATCCGTTTATTGCTCACAAACTGCAGTCTAGGGCCGTTTGTTTCCTGCTCCAGAAGACTCCAAAAACCAGCCCTCCCCTCACTTCTCGGGTACAGATCAGCCCTCCTTGCCCAGGTAATTACCCACTGATATGGAGATGAACTTCTCTCCACCCGAGGAATGATGCGAATGCCCGAAAGCCATACTTCTTTCCACCTCTGAACGCCTATTGATATGCACATGTTCTAAAGCCAGGTGAGATATTCTGGAAATGTTACAGTTTTACCCACAGACCTATAATAAAGAGCTCCTACAAATCAAGAAGAAAATATCCACTCTCCAAAGAGACCCGAGGAGATTCCAGGAAAGGATATGCAAACGAACAGGAACTGGCTCTACTCTTCCTCAGACAAAGGCAGATTGAAAAGCACCCAGGGGCCTTTTTGGTTTTCACCTAACACTTGCTGCACAAATCAAGTTTGATCACACAGGCGAGACTGTGGGCCAACAGACCTTCCTATATTTAGTGGGCAGTGGATGAACGTAGCCTCCCACAAACCTCTGGACTCAGGTACAGAAATGGCAAGAGCACATAGCTTCGCTTTAGTGTCCCATAGCTGTGCATTCTCCCTGCAGAGATGCCCGCCTAAGTGTACAGTCGTACCGAGTACAGCACACACCCACATACTGGTCATGGTGCATTCTAACCACGGGCACCCACACTGAGATTCGAAATCTGATACAGTGCAGCTGTAACAGGAAGCTCGGTGTACTGCTTGGGAATGATCTGCCAGATGTAGCTTTAACTGAGGAAAGGAGAGTGCAGGACAGTTGTGTTCAAAAAGCTACCGCTTTTGTAGAGAATCAAAAGCAAATTTATTTGCACCCATCTAAATCCTATCCAGCATTAGGCTATGCTGACTGACCCTGGGGGTGGGAACCAGATGGCTGAGGATGGCAAGGAGGGGTCTATAGCTGTTAGCACCTTCAGAACTTTGTGCTCCTGGGGCAAGGAGGTGAGGGTTTATGGTTCGGCTGGGAGGAGAAGCTGACCCAGTGTGTGCAAGGCCACTGAAGGTGGACGGGTGGAGGCCTACAGAGAAAGGAAGCCCAAGGTGTGAAACCCTGAGGGACACCCTCTGCTCCTTTGGACTCTAGGCTGGGCCCTCACCCTGGCAGCAGGGCTGGGCCATGGTTCTAGGGACAGAGGTCATTTCTGTACTTGAGTGCCCTGTGCTGACTTAGAGCCATGCTGGGGACAGCAGTTGTGGTCAGCACTGGGGACTGTACCATCCAACACCCACCTCCTGCCCCAGTGTGAGGTTCTTGTGCCCTAAGCTGACCACCGGGTAGGAGGGGGCCGCGGGTCCTGTCCCAGCTCTGCCCTCCCATGGATCCCCCTTGCTTGTCTGGGGGTTAGTGAACTTCGTAGATGGACAGACGGCCCTAGACTGGAGTCTGGAAACCTCTGCTAAATAACAGAGCAGTAGCAATGCAAAGAAACCCAGGACCTACCTTGGCATTCTCATTTTGAAGGTGGAAAACTGAGGCCAGCAACAGGAGAGCCTTGTGTAGAGGCGCCTGCATATGCACCATTGTGTATTCCCCTTATTCCCCCCCACCATAGAGAAAAACAACGTCCAAACAAATCAGATGCTCAACTGTCAAGAATAAAATGGTAAAGATAATAAAAGGAAACTTGGGACATGTTCCTTAGGAAAACGATGGGAAAGAATTTCTTAGCAAGATGGGCAGGAAATTGGGGAACCTTGAGGGAGAATTTAAATACATTAAAAAAAAAGTGTTATGTAAGTATAAAAAGCAGGTTAGAAGTTATAAGTCAGAAGATAAATGGGAGAAAACGTGCTGTGCATAAGTTAAAGGATTAATATACCTAAGAGAGAAAGGAAATGTACACACTGAAAACAAGACAACCCAAAGGAAAACAGACACGGGCTACACACAGGCCCTTTGCAGGAGAGATGAGAAGAGATGCGGTGTGATGCAGCTCTCAGGACACGGGCAGCGGGCCCTTGTCCTTCCTGTGGGAACGCGGACTGCCTTGGCCTTTTGAGGTTTCTGTGGCAACATTAAAGTGCAATAGAAAACAAAGACAAAAACTCATACACAAGGTTGTAGAAATGTTTGTAGTTGCAGGAGTGTGGGAGCTCTGTGGGGGGCGGGGTGGGGACATTATTATGCAGATACACTATGAAGTTTACAGGACTTTTAGACGGCTGTGTGGGTCTTCTGGAAGAATATAAGGGGGAAATCCAGTTGCTGTACAACATGAATACATTCCATTCCAACCCAGAACACCTTCCAATCCTCTCACTCGCTGTGCGTGTGAGGCCCAGGGGCCTGCTGCCCCCCACCAAGAGAAGAGGGACCAACAGACTGGGAGGAGCATTTCTCCCAGATTGTCCGCGTCTGGCCACAGGGAGCATCATTGTTTGCTTTGGACAAAAATTTTAAAGGTGAGCAAAAACAAACAAAACCCACTATAATGGAATTTTATCCAAATCATCAGAGGCTGAACAGCAGCACTTGGATTTTAGAGGCACCTTCAGAGCCTCTGGACCCACCAGGGGAGAAAGAAGAAAGGCCTGGGCAGCTCCCTCTCCCCCCACAGCCCTTGCCCTCCCGCTGCCTCTGGGCTTGTTCAGCATCCTGTCTTCCTTCTTCCCTTCCTGGTCACCGCAGGACAATGGCTCCAGCACCCTAGGGCCAGCTGGCATCTGGCTCCCACTGCTTACCTTTCAGCTAACGGCTGCCCTCAGCCCTGCATGTACTGCAGGGGCGATGGAGGCCCCAGACACCCTGGCGGTCCCTCCCATCCAGCCTGTCCTCTGTGACTTAAAAAGAAAAGAAATAGACTGTACGAGTTTAGCACAGTTTTAGATTTACGGAGTAATCAAGCAGATAGTACACAGAATTCTGCAAATTGCCCCTCCCAGGGTTCCTTATTGTTAACATCTTGTGGTTTTTATATTGATGAACCAATATTGACACATATTGTTAACCATAGTCCTTAATTTAAGGTTCACTTTTTGCTGAAATTCCTTCTTAAAACGTCCAGTATATTAGTTTCCTGTGGCTGCCAAAGGACTGCAAGCTGTGGGGCTTAAAACAAGAAGTTGTTTCCCCAGTTCTGGAGGCCAGAAGCCTGAAACCAAGTGCTGGCAGGGCTGCAGTCCTGTGAAGCACCCAGTGGGGATTCTGTCCTGGCCCCTCTCAGCCTCTGGTGCTGCTGGCTTCCTGGGCACCCCTGGGCTTGGTGTCACCTCGCTCCAGCCTCTGCCTCCTCCTCCACGCAGCCATCTCCCTGTGTGTCTGTATCCTCTCTTGTTTGAGGACACCTGTCCTTGGCGTTAGGCCCACCTGAATAGATTATGCTCTCATCTTAACTTGATTACATCTGCAGAGATTGCATTTCCCACTAAGGTCAAATGTGCAGGTCCCAGGGGTAAAGACTTCAATGTAGCTTTTTGAAGGACACAACCCATTACATCCACCCTGCCCCTGTCATTCAGGATTTTGTCCAAATGTCCAGTTCTCTCTCCCTGTCCAGCCTGGACTCTACCTAGGGCTCCGGCACCATCTGCTGTCTCCTTCCACCTACAGGTACAGCCGGAAACTTCCTGTGCCCTGCTAGCATGTTGTCCTTCAATGCCTTCAAGACTGTGATGGACATTGACGCCTTGGGACTCGGGTGCTTTGCGAAAGGTTCTTCTGGGTGCGTGTCCTCTGGTCCGGGCTGCCCCTCCTCTTGCTGTCGGCTCATCGCCTGCTTTGTGTATTGCAGGACCACGGAGGGGTGATCGTGAACATCACCGCGACCATGGGTACCCGGGGGCAGGTGCTCCAAGCGCACACACGCTCTGCCAAGGCGGCCGTGGGTACAGGCAACCCCCTGGTGTGCTGCCTGGGTTCCTGTCAAGTCCCCTCCTGTCTGTCCCAGGAGGCCTGCAGAGTCCATCCAGCGATGGGCAGTGGAGAGGCCCGGACCCAACCCTGAGCCCCCACTTGCACCCAAGCGCCCTCAGGAGGCAGAGCAGTCCTGCTTCTCCCTCATGCCTCCCTTCCTTCCGTGCAGATGCGATGACGAGGCTATGGAGTGGGGTCCCCAGAACATCTGTGTCAACAGCCTTGCTCCAGGCCCCATCAGTGGCACAGAGGGGTTCCGGTGGCTAGGTAAGGCTTTCGGGGAGCTCAGGCCCCCCACAGGTGCTCCCTGCGGCCCAAGCGTGGGAGAAGTGCCGAGTCGTCATGGCTCCCTGGGGCTGGCAGAGTGTCCCCAAGCAAAGTCAGGGCCAATCGTGGTCAGTGCACATCCGTGAGGGACTGTGGTCAGCTGGACTTGGGCAGCTGCTCCCTGGAGGTAGAGGCCACAGGGCCACGGCCCTTGATGTGAGCCAGGCACACGATGAGGCATCCACTGAAGCTTCTAGAACCTTGGCAGGGCGTATGTCAGAAAGTCTTGTGCTGGCTCTGTGGTGGTGCTGTCCTGTAGCTGGTCAGCACCTGCTCCCCCAGGATGCTGCTCACACCCACAACATTCCCGGATGTAGCTGGGAGGGAGCTGGGCAGGGGAGGGTGGGGGGCCATGGAGTTCATGGGGGCTGAGTGTCCCGCTGCCCTCCCGGGCGGCTCCCAGGCCAGCATGAGCATGAAGGTCCTGGGCAGCCCTGTGCGGAGGCTAGGGGACAAGACAAAGGTCGCCCACAGCGCACCCTACCTGGACAGCCCTTTGACGTCCCACCTGAGGGGTGCCGTGTTGGTGGTTGCCGGTGGAGCGGGGACGACGTTTCTCATTGACGTCAAGTTGCTGGAGGGTTTTGCACCCTTTGCTAAGCTGTAGGTGATGCGCCACTCCCGCCTTCTGCAGTCCCCCGTGTCCTTGGTCCCCTTCCTGAAACCGTACCGGATGGGCGAGGGTCACTGTGCTAGGCTCTGATGTGGTTCCCCTTTGTCCCTTGGGTGCATTTTAGATGTGTTCTCAGGCATTTTCGTGTTTCCACCTCCCCGTGGCCCGTCCATATGTAGGGCAAGGCTGAGGAGGGTGGTGCTGGGAGGGGGCCAGCTTGATGGAGCTGCATCCCAGACCAGGGCCGCCTTGCACACAGGACAGGTGCTGGAACCCCCTCTATGGGGCTTCCCTAGGCCCTCTCTGGAGGCAAGATGTGCTGGGCCTGTGGGGGTGGAGGGAGGGTGCCATTGCTCCTTGACCCCCGTCGTCCCCGCTGGCCCGTGTGGCCGGCCCCTGAGGCTGCTCATTGGGCTCTCTTGAGCAGCAGCTTGCCCTGGGAGGGCTGAGGGGTGCTTGTGCTTCCAGGGTCCCTATTGCAGGGCTGTGGCAGGGATGTTCTAGGACTTCGGTGGGCTACTGCCCCATCCAGGGGGTAGATGTGGTGGTGTGCCCCTGCCCCACCCAGAGCTCACACCCTGAATCCATGGTTGGGGCAGGCTCCACAATGACCCAGTCCTCCCTGGAGGTGGGATTGTTGGTGGGCATAGGTCAGGCGAGAAGGGACCTTTCTGAGGCCCTCTGTGCTTGGTTGCTCGCAGACATATTCTCAGTGCCTGTGGCATGCGGGCAGCCAGTTGGCACGAAGGTGTGGGCCCTGGGCGGGCACCTCCATCACTGGGCTGAGGACCACTCTTGGAAAGCTGTTGGGGGGATGGAGGGGATGCGGGAGTCTGCGCCCCAAGAGATGCACAGGCTGGGCTGCCTGCTGTCCTCACTGGGCGCTGTTGAGGAACAGCACATCCTGCCAGCCCCAGCCTACCCACCGTGGACTCTGACATAGCCTGGCGGGCTGTGCATGGGGCCAGCACTGGGGCCCCTCGGTCCTCCCCTGTAACCAGGCGTTGGCTGGCCTTTCTGACAGGTGCTGGACAGCTGAAGCAAAGGAGGCATTCTGCCAGGATCTAAGGGAGCCACTGGGCCTTGGGGCTTGTTTCTGTCTTCCTGTGCATGGCGCCCTCCCTGTCTGTACCAGCCGTTTGCATAAAAATAGGCCCTACAGTTTTGCCAGAAAATGCATTTTCTTAAATATTCTTTTTAGTATAAAAACGTCTATTGATTGAGTTTCACTTAAGTTTTTGGAAGGGAAGGTGAGACACTTGGAAAGACTCCCCGGTGATCCAGTCATTAGAGGTCGGGGTGCATTTCCTTCCTGCCCTTTTTCTGTGAAGAACTTAGAAAATGCTTCCCACCTAATGCTCGAAGCCCCGTCTTCAGGCAGGTGGAGCCCACCCAAGGTAAGAAGAGGCCGTGTGCTCCCTTGGTGGTGAGACGGAGACCATGGGGGTAGTCAGAGCAGGGTGAGGGCCTCTTGAAGAAGACCCCTACCAAAACTCCGTATTAAACAATTAAGCAAAGACAGAGTCACATTAATTCTCTTAAGTAAAATATCAAACTAGGAATATAACCATTCTTCAGCAAAGATTAGTTAAAACTAAAAAGCCAGGAGTAATTTAGCCTGGAATGTTTGAACATCTCCCAGATAGGAAAATACCTCAGCATAGCCCATGTCTTGTTTGTATCAATTAATTGAGGCTATTGTAAAATTTACTTTAGCGGCTAAAAGGCCCAGTTTATCTTTAACTTTACCCAGGAAAGGACAAACTGCAATCAAATCCACAATAATTAAAACTTAGAAGATAAGAACAACTCCAACGAATCATTAATAGAAAGACAACTCCAAAGAAAAACAGGAGAACTGCCAGGTTATTGGATATGTGCATATCCGGCTTTAGCAGATACTGCCAAACTGTATCCGCTCAAGACCTGAATAGGTGGTTCATGAAAAAGAATAGACCCATAGTCATAAGCACATTAAAATGCACTCATTCTCATTAGTCATGAGGGAAATACATATTTCAGTTATAATGCAATACCACTATATACTCACTAGAGTGGCTAAAATGAAAATTAATAGCAATACCAACTGTTAACATGGGTATATAGAAAAACTACTTTGGAAAACTGTTTGGCAGTATCTAATTTATTTTTTGTAAGTGCACCAATTAACACATTGAAGAATGTTCACAGCAGCATAAAATTGTAATATTCTCTCAAGCCAGAAACAACCCACATTTATTAATAGCAGAATGGACAAATTGTGGTATTTCATAGAATACAAAATTCTGTTAAAAATGAAAAAAATGCTACACATACAGTAACGAACAAATCTCAGATGCCTAAGGGGAAGCTTCTTAGTCACTGACTACTCTGCTGGTTGACCTAGGTGGCGGTCAAACCCACAGGTGTATGCAGTTTGTGATATTTAATATGATTTTTGTACTCTCTTGAATACATGTTATGCTTCAGCAAAGATGTTCCAAGTAACCCCTCCCCAACAAAAAAATCTTCATGAGTTTAGTACCACATTATACAAATCAAGTACATGAAGGAGCTAAATATGTTTTTCATTTATACATTATTTCAGTTAAATTTTTTTAGGAAAATAACATGCTATAGCTATGTCTGTGTTTTGGGACTATCAAAGGTCCACTGTATTAACATTTCCTTATGACCAAAACATGGGAAAAAGTTGAAATTCTAAAGGATCAACATGAAGATCATTTGGCTTTAAAATTTTTTGATGTGAAATTATATTATTTTCTCCACAATGATCTTCCCTATCCATATAAGGTCACTCTATCACACTCTATCACTAATAACAGTGATATTACACTAGAATCTTAATAGGCAATGATGAGAAAGACGCCCAGAGATGACTCAGGGTAAGTATTAGAATTAGTGTTAAGTACAGAATCGCAAAGCCATGTGTTTGCAGAAGGTGCTCCCTACTCTTTATTTAAAGGAGATAAAACCCCATTCACCGGAATAAATTAAAGGTAAGACTGAGCTAGCCGGAAGGCAGATATGCGTCTAATTCCCTAGGAATGAGGAATGAAAAACCAAGACGAGGAGGCATTGTAAAACTCTTTTTGTTTTTTTAATGGCAGGTCAAATATCCTGAAACATACATATATTTGATAGTCTTCTAATCCCAGTTGAGTTCAAATATTAAAGTAACACACACGAGCTAAGAGAATTCAATATTGTTTCAAGGCACTTACTGAATCTCCAGGACTAGATGAAAACAAAGACAATTAGGATGGACAATTAGACAGTATATAATATAAAAATAACTTTTTGCTTACAATTTACAAAATGTATTATTATTACAATCTTTGATCTCTGATAACCTGCAATGCTGGCAGCATGAATCCAGCAACTTTAAAACTCAGAAACTATTTTCTAAAACTTCAGGGCAAATAATTTACAAATAAGGTACACAAAGATTTAGACCATGCAGAAATTTCTTACATCTTCTGTTAATAATATTTTATGACTGCAACTTTATCAAATTATATACCTACTTGCCCTGTACATATACAAAATAATGCGTACATGATAAAACATTAGCAAAAGAGTAGTCCTTAAGCTCAATTTATCATAAAAGTATTACTATATTAACATGTCTACAAGCAGCGTGTAACAGGGTTAAGAGACATTAAGGCAATAATACTTGAAGTTATAAAATAAACCATATGTAATACTTTTTCCTAAGTGTAGTAAAAGGCAGGTAGATGGTCCCAGCAAAAAAAATACTACGGCAGCAATCTACACTGCAGTCAGGCCCACATTTTTAAGATGGAATACTATAAATCTGGCTTTCAGTGGCACTTGAATTTTCCAGTATAATTTAAACTGTCTTTTATTTAGCTCCCTGAATCATGTCCATTCTGAAGGTGGATCTCTTGGTCCTTTAGGTTTTCCACAGCGATTACCAAAACCTATAATCAAAACATCACAATAATTCATCAGTGTTCAGAAATATTTTTATACTACTAAAACCATTTCTGTGAACATCCTCATTTTCTGTAACAAATAAACGTCCATATTGGAATTTAGAATTCAAAGAAAACTATAAATACAAACTAACTCTTAATTTTTTAGGGGTAATTCATTTAAGAAGATGAACAAATCACAGCACAAAATTTGATAAACTTTGTCCTAAGGAAATCCTGGAATGATGGCAAATGACCTTATCCCATTCTTGTCAGCATTAACCACATAATCAAGTTTTAAAATTGTTTAGTAAACAAATTACCAATATCTGTGATTTCTGTAGGACTTCCTGATATTTGTTCTTTCTTATTACTGAAAGTAGGTGGGCATTCTGTACAAGTCTCTGTGTGATTACCTCCTGCTAGACGATCTAAAATGCAAAACAAGCCATTGTTAATCACCGCCATTTTGTAACAACACACACAGAATTGGGGAATTGTTTTAATGTGGGCAATAACTTAACAGATTTTAGAGGCCCAGATAAATATAAATGAAACAGTGGTGAGCACAGAAAATCACGCTAGGTATTTTTGGGGGCATTTAGGAATCTGCAGTGAGTATACTTCCATAATGATTCTCCTTAGGCTCTTACTTTACTTAATAAATTAGATCTTAGCATATTTTATTTCCTTAAAGTAGCAATACTATGTGCCAGTGTCTTTAGGCAGTAATTGAAATTGAAATGCTTTTAAATGGAAACCATAACAAGCAAGTTCAGAGTTAAATAATGGACTATGTGCCCCTTTATGTAATTCTTATCTTTTAAAGCTCTACATTGCTTAAATTTCAGTTTACTAATTTATTTAATTATCAATGCATCAGACAAAAAGAAATTAACTACTATGATTAATTCATCTTTCACAACCTTTATCACATCCCCTATACTACTCTGTAAGAAATTTTATGGAAACTTGAAGTACAAGTCAAATAATAGATGATCCTTGCCCCTTAGGTGCTTGTATTCTAGAGAGGGTCAGCGAATTTTTTCTGCGAAGAGCTAGGGAATAAATATTTTAGGCTTTGGAAGCCACGTACAGTCTTTGTCACATATTCTTCACCAATTTTTGTTTCTACTTTTAAACAACTCTTTAAAAATGTAAACGCTACTTGTTCAGCTCAAGGACAAAACAAAAAAAGCCAGATTAGGCCTGTGGGATATAATTTGCCAACTTCTGTTCTCATAGGAAAGACAGACAAGTTACATTATTATAGTGTGTTAGGTTTTATAATAAAATTTTGCACAGAGTGCAATGGAGACAGAGAGGAGAGGCACACAGGTAAAACTAGTGGTGGGGAGGTGTTCAAGGCTAGCTTGTAGGAAGAAATGATCTAGTCTAAATGCTTCAATTTTCTCAGTGAAGTAAAGGTCATCAAGAGTCAGGAGGATCGATGATTTTAGAAGAAAGTAAAGATCTGGAAAATTCAGGGAAACTAGAAGTGGTACCAACTAGAGCATATCAAATAGTCAAGCCAATCTGAGGGCCCAGGTGTGGATGAAGGCCCAGAACTGTAGGCTCAACCTGTAAAACTGAGTGAAGTTTTCCAGCAGTATTCAGGAATCCCAAAGGATAAAATAAAGTAGTATGAGAATTAGGAGCAAGAAAGTTGAGGATACTGTGCGTGTGATTAGTGATGGAGGATGGCATCTAGATTAAATAAGGAAGAGAAACCAGAAAGGAGTTAACGTACATTAAGAAGATAAAAGATCCAAGGACCAGCAACAGCAGTAGTAGTAATACAGATGTTAATCATCGCATTGCTACCATCTGAATGTGTATCATGGCACCATGCTTGCTACTCTATATGTGGTTTAATTAAATCTTTACAACAAAACCCTCTATGGTAGGTACTATTACTATCTCAATTTCATGGAGAAGAAAACTGAAGCTCAGAAAATATTAGGTAACTTGCCCAAAGCTACGTGGTAACAAAATGGCAAAAATGAGACTCCAATCCAGGTGGGCTTGACTCTAAAACTTTTTCCTTATAATATGTTATTTTAATAATATAAGGTTATAAGATTTTCCTTTAAAAATTATTAAAAATATATAAATAAGCTTTTTCCTTATATTGCCTCAGCCAAGTAGATAGTCACAGAGTTTATGAGATGGAATAGAGCCCTATTAGACAAAGGTCCGGGAAGACAGCAGCTGAAACAGAATGGAAGAGGGCAGGGGAAGAGATGACAATGTGGAGTGAGGGAATTATATAGGCTAGGATGTATGATGTGCTGTTTACAAGGTCACTGATTTACATGAATTAATAATAACTTGACCTTTTACCAAAAGTAAGGTGGTAGAGAAATTTTCTAACTTGGCATTTTAACACTGGGTTGTGCTGTATAGTCTTATTGGTCTTGAAAAATGGAAAAGTCCTGAAAGGAAGATTTCTGAAACAATTGATTTTTAGAGACCCAATTTAATAATCTAAGTTAATTGGCGGCATTTACTCAAATCACTGTCAGATTTAAATTCTAAGTGTTTTTAAAAACAGAAAATAAAGGAAAATATTTTAAAAAATAATTTCTTTCTCATCAGCCTTTAGCTACTGTTAAGTGGTTTTACTCTCCACATCAATAATATATATGGCATATATATATTATTATGCATGTAATATATATGGCTTAGTAATTAATTTGGAAAAATTAGACTACATAATTCAGGTTCTATATATTTTCACATATAGAAATAACCAAATAAGTAGCATATGCCATGAGACAAGCTATTTTTCACAAATTAATCCATGTAAGGTACACCAAAAAAGAACAAAACTAGCTTACCACATTTTTCACTTCCAGAGGTTATCAAGCCCTAAAAGGAAGATATTTAATACCTATTATAATATATTCCTTTTACGTATAACTAGCAAAAAATTTGGTCTCTTATGAGTACATATATCCTACGAAATCATGATCTATCAAGATTCTCAGTGTCAAAGGGAGAGTGAATAATGGTGTTTTTACTTAGATTTAAAAATTTTAAACATTACAGTGTTTTATAATGGGAGTAAAAGGATTGAAGAATTCCTTTTTCCTTCTGGACACTGAAAATGCAGAAGCTACTACATGAAAGAACATACACACAAGTACATCTTGCCAGTCCTTTACCATATTTATCAAATTATGACATCACTGATTGTAAGACAGAGCATCATTATTATAAGTCACCACTATTTTATGTGTCACTGAAGTATATAGTATTTTAGAATTCTAAGATATACCCCAATTTCAGGGATATTAAAATGTGGGGGAAATGAGAAAAATACTAGCATTGATGTAAAATGGTATTTTCCCATGGCTAAAATATTTACCCATCAAAAACATTTCCTGAATGTGAAAGGAAACCTCAAGTGACCAGAAAAATCAAAGTGAGGCACTATGTACATAGCGTTATAATGGCAGGGACAAAATTTAGGGAAGCACTACAACTCTGAAAATAGTAAGCCCAGTTCCATTCACACCTTTAAAATTTAAATTTCAAATGCAATGTGGGAAAATAATACTCTTAAGTTGTGATCATATGTAGATCATGTTGTTCTTTACAAATTTCTGACCTCACATTTTGTATAAACTTTTCATCTGAAGTCTTAGCACAAGAAATACTGATAAAAAATTATGTAATATTTAATAGTCTTAAGGTGACAGTTATTGTAACAGAACAACTGTAAGATAAATTAACAAAACAGCAAAAATACTGAGCTATAGCTGTTCCAATCCCAAAAGGACTCACTTCAGATTTTTTTGGTTCGGAGTGTTTCTGGCTTTGAAGTTCACTCTTAAAGGTGTATCTTAAAGGTGTATCTGAGAACAATAAAATCTTACAATTAAAATGAACAATTAAAATCTTGAAATATCTTGCATTAAAGTAATATATACAATAAAACTACAGATTTTTTAGAAACTATCACTTCCATCAAACATTTTCTGGTTTCTATAAATTAAAGAAAATCCCTTTAAAGAAGTCAGTCATCAGAGATTATTACAAGTTCACTAAATTCTTTGGATGTGACAGATTTAGACATTTAGTTAGTACTGTTGAAGTTTATGGTTTTGCTGTATTTAACATTCTTAAAATCAATAAAAATTAATAAAATATTGGTAAAATGTAACTCAAATAAGCTAAAGAGCTCCTCCACTGAGCATGAGACACACTATAAGTATATTAAAGCTGTTTCTGTACTTTTTCAGGAGGGAAAGGAGGAGAAATGTATTATCAATGCTTTGAAATAAGATCACTTTCTCCCAGTTTTCACTGAAACTCTTACATGTCCCTCAGTTAATACTGAGTGATGCCCACGCACAACCCAATTAAATGTTTACTTACCTAAAATGGCACCAAGTGAAGCAATTAATATCTTTTCATACATAAGTGCTATTTTTAATGAATGGAAAAGATACCAAATGGCAAATACATTTATAATTGCATTTAATTGAACTATAGTATCTAACAAATGCAGCCATTTTAGCAACCTTAAGTAAAAAAATGCCACTTTAAAGTATTTTTCATACAAGGAATTAAAGACATTTGATAATATAAATTCAAACCTGTTTGTAATTTAGCTATGCTGCTCAATAGAAACTAGATTAAAATCAGCCATGTTTTTCAGAGTTTATATTATTAAAGTGCGAAGTATGGAAAAGCAGAGGCACTCACTATGTTCACTTGCTAATACAAAAGATTCAGGAGTTCTTTCAGGTAGGGGAGGAGGTGAATCTTCATTAATATCAACATCTATATTAAATACATAAAATTTAGACAAATTATGAACTTGTTAAAAAGTTAGCTCATTAAAAAAATGAAATTATCTAAATGAGAGTTCTTGACATCCTAAAAATCACTGCCACAAGTGTCTTAAGAGAAAGTTTTTAAAAAAGCAAAAAACAAGAAATCCTTACCAACTTGACTTGTTATCAAGAAAAATTCTTATAGAGCAAAGAAGAATGAATTCCATCACTGCTGCACAGAGAATATGATTCTCCCATGACTCTCCTGATACCCTGCAGACATTAATCACACTGTCCTGAGGCTGAAGGCAATCTTTAATATTAATAGAGAAGCCAGTGGGCAAGTGACTTCTCTACTAGGCTTGCTAATGGTGTTCTGAGTTCACAAAAAAAAGCTTTGGTCATTTGACTTAAGATGGTGGTTCCCAAACTGCAATCAGCTGCTTCTTAGCTCCTTTCAAGAGTTCTGCCACACTATACACCATCTGTCTTATTAACTTTTAAAATCCCACTCATTTTTAACTTAACTATGTACTTACGTCATCTTTTAAACAGTAATGACTAAAATAACAAATTGAAGTGCTAGTTATTTTTCTAATACACATGAAAATATAACTATTAACATTTTTTGAATGCTTGTTTATTGTTTAAAATCTTGTGAACAGTGGCACATGACCATACTTGAGAATACTGAAGCCATAGAAAAACTTTTCACCAGTGACTACTAAATTAGTTCTTAGAAAGGATAATGCTATAAGTTAGCTTGATTATGGCAAAGGGTGAGTGAGTGTATTAATCTCTTGAGGTTTCAATGTTAGCAGAGAAGAAAATATGAGGATCCAGTTCCATGCATGGACTCTCAGGTAAGGGTGGATGGGGTAAAGTAAGGGCAATGACAGGATCCTATATTATTTTGTCTGGGCCTTGATAATTTTCTCCCCCCAAAAAAAGAACTATCTTGTCATGATACTTTGCTATTTTACCATATATGATACGTTACGCATTAAAAAGAGATTAAAAATCAAGAAAAGTATGATTTTTCAATTTTCAACAAGCACAAGGCAGATATAATTGCTCTTGTCCCTCCTACATTTATTTAGCTGAAGACACAAGGAAACAGCCTCTTGGTCCCACTGAGAATCATTCCAGCCAATACTTTATATATTTATCATGAGTACTAGAACTCTTTCCTGACTGTAAAGGTAAGTCACTAATGAACTATCTACCCTATCCAGTCATGATAGTCTAAGCTATATTATACTTCTCCTTCCCCTTTTGTCACCAGCAGCTCACAGTGAAGAGATGGCTGTTGGAAAGAAGAGATGCATAACCTTGCTATGAAGTGATTATTAATCACTTCATAATTAAGTGAATTAGGGAGGTAGTCTTACTTATGTACACTATCAAGTATCTTTCAGAAACTCTATAACCTCTTCTCCTATGACGGTCCTTACTCTTAAAGACCTTATCGTCTAACTGTGGCCCTTGCTTCTAGGTAGGTGCACATTTCTTCCTGGATCTCTAGACCACCTTTCCAACCACAGTTGTTATCCAACTGGAGACTGCATATTTTACATAGTCTGTTGCAAATCATACACTCTATGGGGGCTTACTATAGCCACGTTTGAGAAATCTTTCAGGGTGTCTGAGTCAGTATTAAAAATTAGAATTTTAGGAATAGCTAGGAATTTTTGTCAGACAGTAGCTTATACAAAAGGTTGTTTCAGGTATCAAAACAAAATTATTCTGTTTAACTCCCCAACAAGTTCTAAAATAAACAAGCCAACAAAAGTCTGATTCTTTTGTCAGTGGTTCATCTGCAAGGTAAATAATAACAGTAAAAATAAGACTGCTTGTAGTTATGTTGCAGCACAGAACACTTACAGAGGAAAACCTTCAGTTAATACCAAACTCACCTAGCATAATTAGGGTACCATAAAAAGAAAGCAGAAATCATACTTACAGCTATCTTTGCTTTGAAATACAATAAAATGGGAAGAACAGAAGTGAGCTATTATACAGCACAGTGCATCCTTTCAACTATCCTTATACAATATGTCATATTTTAAAGGAACTCTTGTTATCACCAAAAGACTGGTCATGTGGCAGTAACTTTTAATGAGCATAAGATATCATGCATGCTTCCTGCCTTCACCAAATTCTATTTCTAATAATGGTCTAAAAAATACACTTCCTAGGTATAAGACACATGCCTTATATACCAAAAAGGCCAAAAATGAAAATTTATCATCTATACATTTTCTTGAGTATTACAACTTGGCAGCTATTTTTCAAACTCTGAAACCAAGGAAGAAAAAGATATTAATAATTTTAAATTATGGCACACTGGTAAAGTAATATTTATCTTCTAAAGATCCTTCGAATAGAACACAGAAAACTCAAGAATATAGAGAAGCCTATAAATTTAAAGAATAGGCTTGGACTTTCACCTACTCTACTAGCTATGTTCTCAAGATAAAAAATACAGTATGTGTGGGTTGAGAAAAATAAAGGTGCCATAGTCTGGGAGGTACTTACTGGGCCAGAAATAGGAAAAGAAAGTCATCTTTCAAATTCATATACTTTATTTTGCCTGCACATACAAATACCAGTCTATCTGTGCCACTACCAAAGTTCACTGACAAGCAAAGGACCACTGACTGTCGGTGAGTAGCTTTCATGCTTTTTTTTTTTGCTCTCAACTTTACTGCCTGCTTAAGAAGGCAGCCAAAGAAGAGCTTCAAGAACCAATTAACACTTCTTGGGAACTGAGTGCACACATTATCTTGGAATGCTACGACTGCATGAGGAAGAGTGTCATTAATTAAATAACTAGAATTGATGACTAGATATGGATATAACCCAACCACTACTAAATGAATTAAACTTCCCATGTTCTGAGTAGTTGCAGTATTGTGCCTTGGTTAAAACTCATGGTTGAAAGCAGCCTCATTTGTAAGCATTTCTGAAGAGTTTTTTCAAAAGGTATTTTGTAGTTAAAAGAGCATAAAAAGATGACCAAGTAGGTATTTGGGATAAACCTACTGACCACAGTGACATTAAATGGTCAATCAAGCCCTTCTACAGTATCTGTATCACTGTTACTTTAAGCAGTTCTATCTTCCCTAAAATATTTCTAATCATTCAGTCAGATACATCTTCAACCCATATGTAATACTAAAAGCCATAATGTGAAGAAAAAGAAAGAACAATTTCAGTTACAACTGAAATACTTCAAAAACACAAAACCCAGTAATCTAATATGGCCACATTAAGGTAACAATAAAAACAAAATAATAATATCTAAAATAATAAAATCATGCTGTAAATTCTACAGTCAAGTGTGGAATCAAACATTATGAATTAATATAGCTAAAGTGCTTAGAACAGTGACTGGAACACAGAAAAGTATTGAAGTGTTAGATACTATTATTACCTTTTCCAGCACCTGAATATATTGTTCCTGCTATGTCATGTCTAGCAATGGACATTGGCAATACTTTCCTTGCAGAAATGCTTTCAGTACTACTGGCAGCAGAAACTGTGGCACTTGCTGTTGAAATATTAGTTTTATTCTTGTTCACAGCACCGTCTGAGTCCCTTTCATCTGAGTCCGAGTCATCGGAGTGAAGAGGATTAGTAAAACTGAGGGGTGCTCTGAATAGAGGTGAACTATTATGATCCACAAGGTCATGGGTTTCAACTTGTGTTGTGGGGCTTGGTGTTAAGCTCACAGTTTTCACTGTTGGACAGTGGGTATCTGAGGATTTGCCCTCAGATGAATCTGGCATGGGCAGGGTATTTTCAGGCCCGGAAAATGACCAGGTTACCTGTCGTTTCTCATCAAGAGGCAAGCGGTCTGGCCTTGGAGGTGGGTCTAAATTCTGTGACTCTTCTGCTGGAACATCTGGAGCTTTATTTGACTGTGTTGCACTGCAGTCCACACAAGAATTCGGAGAAATAGCATCAACTTTCAGATCCCCTGAACTCAATTCCTGTGACTTAGAGATTTTATCACTCATACAAGGTGATGCTGATTTAACTTTGATTGCATGTCCTCTATTCAAGAGTGTGTTCCCCTCAAAACTTTTTGGTCCTTCTTGGAGAGGTACCTTCTTAATCTCAAAACTTAAATTTCGCTCCAGTTTTTTATCTATCTGTTCAACAGCTGGTTCATTTCTCCCTGGAAGTTCTGTTGACTTATTATAGTTTCTGTTGAGGTCTGTTGAATGTTGTTCTGATGAAACTGTGTGCAACACTGGCTTTGGATGGTATCTGTCATTGTCCTGCCACACAGTAGTGACTGTTGGAAAAGCTGAAGGGGGAGAAGGGGTCAAGATGGGTGGCACTGGGTGAGGTTCTGGTGGCTGCAGTATTTCTTCCTTGGCATCCCCTTCTACAAGGCAGCTGAAAAACATTATGAAAAAGGTAAGAATGTTCATCCTCTTTAAAAATAAGTTGATAGGTAACAATTAAATAGTTAAGCCTATCATATTAGAAGTCAGTAGAGTCGTCTAATGTTTAACAAAGGAACATGCACTGTTTAGAAAGTCAAATAATAAAAGAATTTTAATGAAAAGCATTAGTTTCCTCCCTGCCACAGCCCATCAACCTCCCAGACATTAACTTTCAGCTTTTTTTTAACAGCTGCTTCTAAGGTTTACCTCCATATTTCAAAAGATCTCAAATGCATAAACTCTTATTTCTTGATCTATTTCACACATTCTCTACTGTCTTCCCACAGTTTATTTTCTCCGTATTCCCAATACTCTAATAATTTTTGGCTAGTTCAATATTATGACTATAAATATTATTCATAATGATGACAACATGATCTTTTCTTATACAACTTCTTGTTTTTCCCTAAAAACTGCCTTGGGGTTCTGATGCCTTAGTTCTCTGTGTATCATCAGTGACTCAACCCTCTTAACTTTCCTACAGATTTATATACCTCCTCTCCATTGGTCGAGTACACCAGGTAACTATCAATACCCCAGATATCCCTCACAGAAACCTCAAGCCTCCTGCTCCAATGTGGACCACAGGTCCTAGGCCACCACAGCACTAATGCTCTCTCCTAGGGAACACTACTGTTTCCTGGGGCCCATTTTCCTTTTTCTAGATACATTCCCTTGTTCTGATGGGTTATATCCTCCATTTGCTTCTAAGAACTGTATACAGAAGGAAAATATCCTGAGGCTTTGTATATTTGAATATATTTTTCAAGGTTATTGAGTTTTTGAAAAGGTATATATTTCTAAATTAGAAAAATATTCCTTCAGAATTTTAAAATTCTGATTCCTGTTCCTTTGAATGTAATTTTTTTTTTAACTTAAGAGCTTTTAGGTTCTTTATTTTTGATGGTCTACAATCTCATTCATAAACTTTTAAACCAATTGTATTACGCTTTTAAAATCCAGTGTATTGGGAACTTACTGTATGAGAATTCATGTTCTTTAATACAAGAAAATTTTATCCTACTTCTTTGCTAATTTCTTCTCTTCAGTCTCCTTCCATGCGATTTGCTTTGTTATATTACTATTACTGTGTGATAGACTTTGGGGTTTCACTCTCTAATTTTCTTATCTTCTCTCTCCTATTGTTTTCTTTTCTATTTGTTTCTTTTCTTGCGAGATTTCCTTGATTATCTTCCAACCCTCCTTTTAATTTTTAAATGTTATGCTACCATATTTTAAATTTCCAATACCTTCTTACTACCATCACCTCTTATTTCATGGCAGCAGTATTTACTAATGACTGAGAAAACGGGCACTTATTTTTTTCCACCCTCATCTCTTTTCTATTCTTTATTGCCTCCATTTCTTGCACATTCCTTTTTCCCTCTGCTTATTTTTGTCTTTCATGTTAGTGGCATTCTCAAATATCTGACTGTTCCTGGTTCTGTTCATTTCAAAGAGTGGAATATCAGGAAGGACTGGAAGATGCTTGTGTGTGCGCGAGGGGAAGCTTGTGGCTTAATGGTCATCTCACTGCATGGCGGCTGAGTACAGCCCTTGCAGTATCATTGGTGCGCCACAACCATCAATAACTATAGATTTCCTCTCTATGATGGTTAGTTTCTGTAAGTGTGATTCAGTCTCCCACCAGAAGTGGCTACCAGCTATTCTGGGAACCAAATAAGGAGTGGGAGCAAGACAGCTAGATAATCTCACATATGCAGATTCCTGTTTTCAGTAAGGCTCTACAACCCCACCATCAATTGGACCTGATGCCTTGAATCTAGAGACTTTCTTGGTTCAACCACTCCAGAGTAAATCTCTCTACATTGTGCCCAGACGTGGGAGAAGAAGCCACCTGTCTGCTCAATTGGACGGAAGGAACTAGGGTTCTGAATACTCTTTAGAGAAATTCAAGTAGTCTTCAGTCCCAGCTGACACACCAGCCTGAAGAGGAACTTCCAATTCCTGAGCCTTTTTAGAACTTCTATGAAGAGACTCATTCTGCTTCTTACTGGCTCTCCCACCTACAGCAAAGCTTGGTAGCTTTCTTTGTTTTGTTAAGTCCCTTTTCATTGGTTGATGTGCTTTCCACTTTTAAATTTTGTGAATATCTTATCTGCAGCTGTCTTCTCTGCAATTTTTTTCTTAGACCTTTATACATTTTCATATTCCTTCACTATAATTTTAGGAAACTTAGGGAGGGGCCAGAGTTAAATGTGTTCACACTGTCCTATCTAACCAATAACCTTGTAAATGCTTTTAGAAGCAGTAGTCTGTGCATGATGCTGATAGGTACATAGTAATTATATTCTTGACTAGTCACATTTAAAAAATAGCTTTATACTGAGGTATAGATATACAGAAAACTGTACATATTTGATGTATAAAATTTGATGAGTTTGGACACATGCATACACCCTTGATACATTACCAAAATCAAGGTAATGAAACATACCCATCACATCGAAAAGTTTCTCTGTGTCCCTTTGCGGATTTTTTTGGCTAGTTAAATTTGATTGATAATTATACTAGCAGATTTCCCTATCTTTCCTTAATTTAAGGTTGGTTAAGACAAAGCTTAAAACCCTTTTACAGCACTTTCCTGTGCACAAAAATTACAAGCACAGTCAGAAAAAAATATATGCTACCTACTGATTTTCCACTGTAGTATCCACCACTTACATTTTCACTAGATATTTTGAGGTAAAAAAATTCCACTGAATAGATATAACTTGCATTTTTCTTACTGTAAATATTTTTGAGCTTTACAAATTTTTAAAATTTTATTAAAGTAGCATTAATATACAACCTTATGTTGGTTTCAAATATACAACACAGTGGTTCAACAATTACCCATATTATCAAGTCCTCCCCCCCACCATTGCAGTCACTATCACTGTAGTAAGAAGCTATAATTGATACTTGTCTTCTCCATGCTGTACTACCATCCCCATGACCAACTTATCTTGTGATTGTGAGTTATCATGAATTATGCCCTTTTATTGCCATTCCTCCCTGCTCCCCAACCCCTCCCCCTTGGTACCCTAACCATTAGTCCCTTCTCAGTGTGAGTCCATAGCTATTTTGTTCCTTCTGTTTTGCTTTGTTTTTAGACTCCACAAGTAAATGAAATCATTTGGTATTTGTCTTTTTCCACCTAGCTTATTTCACTGAGCATAATACCCTCTAGCTCCATCCATGTTGTTGTAAATGGCAGGATCTCTTTTCTTTTTATGGTTGAATAATATTCCATTGTGTATATGTACCACCTCTTCTTTACCCATTCATCTACTGATGGGACACTCAGGTTGCTTCCATATCGTGGCTACTGTAAATAGTGCTGCAATAAACATAGGGGTACATATGTCTTTTCAAATGGGGATTTTGTTTTCTTTAGATAAATTCCTAGGGGTGGAATTACTGGGTCAAATGGTATCTTCCACTTTTCAAAAGCAGAACAAAATATTCAGGACCTACCAATGCTGGGCATTATCAGGACCAGAAGAGGAATCACAACAAACACAATAGTTCAGATCCCTAAGGTGAACAGAGAAATAATGAAGAATAAGCTACAAAAGGCAAGTTAAAACAATACTGTGAAGATCTAGAATTTCATGCTAAGTTTGGACTTTCTAATAAAGAAAATTTACATTTAATTTGTTTAGACAATTCTTAAAATGAGCGACTCTGTAATTTTTCTTTTAAATGTTGTTTTATAAAAACAAAATTACTTTCCTTACAATAATTTGGACTGGAACCCATGTAGGGTGGAAATGACAACCAAAAAATCAGAACATAACAGTTTAAAAACGAAAAAAAAAAAAGCCTCACCAGTAGCCTGTCTTCTAGGTAATAGTATACAATGGAAAAAGCACTGGCCTGGAAGGTAAATGAGATCATTAGCCTATGCAGGCCAACTGCCTTGGGAACCAGCTATGCTAATATCCATGTGACCAGGATTAGTGTAAAAAAATCACTGAGTCCATTACACCATTTATCACTTTGATATATCGTCAACTATCTACAGAATGAATAAAGAATACATGGTGATCTTAAAAAAGATGAGAAAGCCTACATAGTAGATGTTGTATCAAGGCTAATGATTACTTTCTAAACCAAAACAGTGGTATCTCCCATATAGCTTATATTTTGGAGTTGAGAAAGATGTTACTTATATCTAACCTTTATTTCTTATGTAATTTTATTTTTTATAACAGTGAAAAAGAACAACACAAGAATTATAAAAGAATTAAAGCACAGAAAAATAGAGAACTACAGTAAGAATGCATAACTGTTTTGCCAAAAATTTTACTTTTGTATATCTTAAAAGACGCCAATTTGAATGAATAATCCAATTAGAACTTTAAAATTTTTAAATAGTCACATAAATCAATCTTGTCCTTTGTGATTTCCTTTATTCCTTCTTTTATAGCCCCCCTCTACAAGACTTGTCAAACATTAGTTTATATTTTCTGTTTCAATAATGTGACTCTTTTGTATTTGTCTATTTGAAGCTTACTTTCTATTTGGTATCATTTAAGGATCTAAATAGATTTCCCCCCAAAATGATTAATATTACAATATAACTGAAGTAACCCTGTTCCAGTAGGCTCATAAACACTTAACAATGGACTAATGGTTACCAAGGGGAAGGGTTGGGATGAGTGCAGAGGGGAGAGGGAGGGAGATAAAGGGGCACAATT
This sequence comes from Manis pentadactyla, assembly GCF_030020395.1. Taxonomy (NCBI): domain Eukaryota; kingdom Metazoa; phylum Chordata; class Mammalia; order Pholidota; family Manidae; genus Manis; species Manis pentadactyla. The sequence goes on along the minus strand of NC_080025.1, from coordinate 61,069,843 downwards.
ATTTGCAATCATAATGTAAGTTGATGACGGGGACTGTTGAACCACTGTGATGTACATTTGAAACCAACATAAGATGGTATATTAATGACACTTTAGAAATAAATAAATGTTTAGTGTATATTAAGTTAATTCCTAACAGGATCTATTCCCACTCCATTTAATTGGCATATTCTTATACCACTAACAGACTGTTTTAAATACTATAGTTTTATAATTTTTAAAAGGGTTAGTCCTTGCTCATCACTATTTTCATCCAAAGTTTTCTTTGGTATTTTTGCTCTTTTATTCATCCAAATGAATTTTATTATATTGCCAAGTTCAGAAAAGATCCTTTTGGTATTACGGTGAGAATTGCATCAAATTAAAAAGACACAGTATTTTAAATATCACTGAAAAAAGCTAAATTACATTTAACTTTTCCAACCAAGAACAATTAATGTTTACCTCTTTGCTGCTATCATATTTGAGAATAAAAAGATTAAATAAAAAAGAATAATTAATGTTTTTTTTATTAACAGCAAGTGAATGTACTTCTAATTAAATTCTACTTTCTACTTAAGGTTATTTCTAGGTATTTCGTACTTTGAAAGGATTCTCTTAATCTTTTCTTATTTGGCTGGTCTAAAGGACCATTTACTACTTTTATCCAGTCACTTTGCTCTTCTCTTTCTTATAAATTAATCCTTTAAGGCAATATACTTAGGTTTAATGTAATTGTTTTAAAAAGATCAATAAAAGGAAAATAACATTTCAAAAAAGAATGAAGATTTTTTTTAAGCAGAAAAAACAGTGAAGTAGAATAACTTTTATGTGATATGGATTTCTCCTATCACCTTATTTCCTACTTGCCATCTTCCTAGAGTTCTTGGTCTCCAAAATACTACCACATCCAGAGCTGGATGAGGGCTCCCAAAATCAGGTAGCTTCAAATGCTTCCATTTAAACAGACTTCAACTCCTTGTTCTGACACCACAAATGCCCCCTCACCTGTCCACGATAGCTTAAGAGCCACAGACGTCTGAAAGTTCACTTCATTCTCCCAGGCAACCCTTCAAGGAAGTATATATTCATGCATTTCTACCAGATACAAAACTCTCTCCTTCATGGCCTCCAGAATGCCACTGTTTCCTGGTTTTACTTTATCCGTTGGTTATTTTCTATTTTTTTCTCATAACAGCTTTTTTTGTATGTGTCTTCACAAATTTTGGTGCTTCCAAGGGTTCCCCCTCCTTGGTACTTTATTATATTATACCCAGAATCCTAAAGGTTTTCCTGCCCAAGTTTTCTATCAGCTATATACTGAACCCTCAAAAAATCTACCTCCAGCTTAGATATCAAAAGGTCTAAAAAAGCAGAATCAAAGTCTGAATTCCTCCCAAGTCTTATTCCTATTAAAACTGTTTGAATTGAGAGGTATTAGAAAAAGCACAAGTATACTGTCACTGTCTATGAAATGTTAGATTAAGAAAAATTTACTAAGGCTTATATATACTCTTTTGTGTCTCTTAAGCACATATCCTCAAATAAAATAGTAAATTTGTTGACAATTTACAGAAAACAGCCAATAAATAAGGTATACTTCCAGAGTGCTGGTGTCAGTGAATAAAATATCAAGAATTGTATTAGTGTTAACAAAATATGTACTGAAGACAGAAAATGAAATCTGTTAATCAAAATCTATAATATTATTTATTTATACACCAGAATGATATGACTGATTAAAGCTAATACAACAGATGTAAGCCTTCTCCTCTAAATCCTTCTCCAATAATACTCTGTACAACCAATTAACTTGTTTATTGTAGCCATACTGAAAACCAAAGTATACCGCTTTTATATTTTATTAGCCTTATGTTCTTGTGACTTTATTTGCTGTCGATAATTTATAGTAGTTCTCAAATTATCTCAACCTAGAAGTCACAGGATATTCTTTGTAGAACACAATGAAATTCTGCCATTTGACTCTCCTGCATGAATAAAAAGAGGACCTAAGTATATAGTATAAAATCAAACACAAAAAAATTTGAACACATATTTATCCCCAAATAAAATCCTGTTTTAAAGCCAAATGAATATTTTTCTGTTAACACCCTTTTGCTACTTTTTTATTATCTTCCTGTTTATTAAAGAATAACAGAAGCTACCACTATTTGTTGTTGGAGACATATGACCACAGAAATCACAAATAACAGGTATACTTTGAGAACTTTCACATTGGCTCAATCTCAAAAAAAAAAAAAAAACCAAATTACCTGGCTCTCTTCCACTGGAGGAAGATATTAAAGTGGAAACCAAACAGGAAAGAACTACTGGAAAGTTTTGTTAGTGTACAATTAACATCCCGAGCATTGAAGTGGGGAGACCTAAACCCATCTATACAGGCTTCCTGATCTTCCTCAGGGAAGCAGGTATAGGCATTCCAGAGACTACAGAAACTACCACATTTTGCCTTAGTTCTTGAGGAAAGTTGGAAGTTTTTTCTTTTGTAAAAAGGGGTGATCTCATTAAGCTATAGTGCTCAGTGCCAAGACCCAACCCTAGTCACCCTCACCCACCTTTACTTAACTTCTGTCAGACTTTTAAGAAAGAATTAATTGGTGAATCCATTATGAAAGAAGAGCTAGTTTGAGAGAAGGTCAATCCATTTGGGTAGATCTAGCTTGAGACAACACACGGTCTAAGTCATTCTAATTGTTTTATTATAGATACTGCACTTTGCCTCTTTTTAAAAATAATTCAGTAACTCCATCTTAACTCTACATTGTAATGGGAAAACCAACATTTAATGAAAACCTAGTATGTGCCAGGTCCTACACATAGCAATTTTCAGATACTTTATTTCATTTAATCATTAATACTTAAACATACAAAACAAACACAATCCCAAAGGATCAAGGAAGTTAGGACTTCAAAGTTAGTACGGGCTGAAAAGGACTTGAAACTAAACCTTTCTAACTCTAAATTTTTTCCATACTATCACATAATTGACCTCACAGCTACCCTAAAAGGGAATAGAGGGAAAAAAGGGGGTAGAAATATATCTTGATTTTAACTATTATGAGCTTGCTGTGGAAAGTAAGAAAACCTAGAGAGAAAAAACTCATTTTTGCTAATAATGTTATTAAACATATTCACGTAACTTCTTTAATGTGCATACATGAGCTATATAGTCAGTTTATGTTTACACTCATTGTTCTGGTGCAATATACTACACTGAACTTTATCCAAAGTGAAACAGTATTTGTAATACATCAATGAATCAGTTGCCATATATATATATGCTACATCCTAAAAAAAGGAATGATAATAAAAGTTATAAAAACAAATTAGAAACATTCATAATTTGCTGTTTTAATTAACAGAAAAATAAAAGCATCCTTTCAAAGAATATGTAACATACAGTACCTTCGGGTCCTTGGTGGTTTTGGAGGAGGAGAATCTTGTTTATCAGGATCTATAGAACTGACCGTATTTTCAGTGTTTATTTCACTCTGTCAAGAAAAAAAAATGCTTCATTAAAGTTAGGAGAAAAATAATTTTCCTTTTTCATGTTTCAAATAAACTCTGGGCTGTTTGAATTTTTAAAACAAAGTCAAATTTGCCAAATAACAAAATGGATCTTAATACTCTGTACTTTAGCACAAAGGAACAAACTTCAATGAGGTTAATATCAAAAAAATTCACCTCCAAACAACAACAAATGTTGGCGAGGTTGGGGAGAAAGGGGAACCCTCCTCCACTGCTGGTGGGAATGTAAATTAGTTCAACCATTGTGGAAAGCAGTATGGAGGTTCCTCAAAAAACTCAAGATAGAAATACCATTTGACCCAGGAATTCCACTTCTAGGAATTTACCCTAAGAACGCAGCAGCCCAGTTTGAAAAAGACATATGCACCCCTATGTTTATCGCAGCACTATTTAAAATAGCCAAGAAATGGAAGCAACCTAAGTGTCCATCAGTAGATGAATGGATAAAGAGATGTGGTACATATACACAATGGAATTTTATTCAGCCATAAGAAGAAAACAGATCCTACCATTTGCAACCACATGGATGGAGCTAGAGGGTATTATGCTCAGTGAAATAAGCCAGGCGGAGAAAGACAAGTACCAAATGATTTCACTCATATATGGAGTATAAGAACAAAGAAAAACTGAAGGAACAAAACAGCAGCAGACTCACAGAACCCAAGAATGGACTAACAGTTACCAAAGGGAAAGGGACTGGGGAGGATGGGTGGGAAGGGAGGGATAAGGGCAGGGAAAAAGAAAGGGGGCATTATGATTAGCATGTATATATACAGCTCTCTTTAGCTGCTTTTATTACCAGTTGAAACAATCACGAATTTTTGAAGTTGAAAGGAATTTTAGAAATTAATCCACTAGAGATTAGCTTCTAGTATATTCTCTTGTTTCTAACACAGCTTGCTAAAGCTATTTTTTAAAAATACCTTTTGACCACCTTTACCCAGTTCACTGAAAGTTATTTTGTGTATTAATATTTTACACATAATGGAGCTGTATCAAATGCCACACACACAAAAAAATCAGAACCTAATTATCAAACACTTGAGGATATATTATCAGCTGTAGAACAAAATAAATATTAAAACAGTGCTTTAATATAAAGATTACATTTGAGGAAAAGAAATTCAGAATTCAATATCACATCTAAAATGTACAACATAAACACAACAGAGGGAGCAAAACACAAACTATTATTGCTATTAATCATACTAGAATTGATGACCCTGTTGTTAATAACTGGTGGTGGTACCTTTTAGATACAAGATAAAAAGACATGCATGCATAATTACAGATGTTGGCTTACTGAGGTGTTCCTAAACCCCAAGTCAATATGCTACTGGATTCCAGAATAATTTTCTCTTCAGATCTCTTACTCTAGGAAACCATTTTAGTTGTTAAATACCCCTAACAAATATAATTTATTACAGTCTTATATTGCTAATTAGCATTTCAAATTAAAATTTCTACAAAAATATTTCTGGAACATAGAGTTTACTTTAAGAGCTTTTTAAAAAACTTCACCTCTAAATTAAGTTGTCAGAGAAATAATAAACAGATATTTACAATTGTTTCTCATAGCATGGGTTCAGAAATGTAAGTAATATATTTCAAATCATTGTACTTAACCAATTTTTTAGATTTTACATTTTCTCCAATGAGGACTCATATGGTCTTCAACCATATATAAAGATGCTATAAAAATAGTGGCCTTTGTTAAAAATACCTAGAAAACAAGATTTCTTAATAAGAAAACATTCTAAAATTATCTAGAAGGATAAGCTATCTTTTCTTCTATCAATTGGTCCACTTTTTTATCCATTCATCTATTGAGTAATATAGTTTATACAGTGACAGACATTATGGACACAACCTTTAACAAAATACTTATTCTCATCAAATACAGTTACCTCTGAATGGATTCTATAGAAAGTTGTTTTTCTCTTACAAAATAGGAAAACCCATCTTGTTCAAATAGAATAAAAACTAAAAAAAAAAATCCAAGTAATGAAAAAGCATTGCAATATATATTACATATCATTTTCTGGAGATATTAAATATAATTAAAAGCTTTAAAAATACATTTAATATTCCATTTAAAATTTCATACAACTTACTAGCAAAAAAACGCAAACAATACAATTACAAAATCATCAGAGGACTTGAACATTTTCCTAAAGATAATATATTGATGGCCAATAGGTGTTTGAAAAGATGCTCAAATTAGTAATCATCAGGGAAATGCAAATAAAAACGATGATGAGGCCTCACACTTTTCAGAATGGCTAGTATCAGAAAGACAAGAAATAAGTGCTTGAGAGAAATTGGAGAAAAGGGAACCCTTGTGTATTACTTGTGGGAATGTAAATTGGTGCAACCAGTATGGAAAACATGGTGGAGGTTCCTCAAAACATTAAAAATAGAACTACCATATGATCCAGTAATCCCACTTCTGGGTACTTATCCAAAGGAAATAAAAACACTAACTCAAAAAAGGTATCTGCACCCCCATGTACACAGCAGCATCATTCACAATAGCCACGATATGCAAACAAATTAAGCATCTACCATTGAACGAATGGATAAAGAAAATGTACAATATATACACAATGGAATAGCATTCAACCATAAAAAGGAAACCTTGTCATTTGCAACAACATGGAAGGCCCTTAAGAACATTATACTATGTGAAGTAAGTCGCATAAAGGTAAAAGCTGTGTGGTCTCACTTATGTGTGAATCTACAAACAACAACAAAACAAATAAAAAATCCATACCCATAGATACAGAAAATAGCCTGGCACTCACCAGAGGCAGGGCTGAGGGTGGGAGATAGGTGAAATGGGTAAGGGGGTTCAGAAGGTACGAACTTCCAGTTGTAAAACAGTCATGGAATGGAATATACAGCTTATACCTGGTGACTTTAGTAATGTATGGTGACTATAAAGGTAATGAATTGTGTATTTGAAAGGAAAGGGGTAAATAATATCAATGATACATAAAAATAATACTTATCATGGCTACTCTGTTAAATAAAGCAAGATGACAATCAAAAAACTAAATATTACATCTTGGTAAAAAGTACAAGTTTTCTAAAATTAACAGGCCAAGAACACCTACCACTCCGTCAGCAATTTTCTGGGCTCCATGAATTTCATATAGTTGTAGTTGTTTTTCAAACAGCTGCGCAATAGCTCTATGAACAAGCTCATATTGCTCCTATTAGGAAGAATAAATGATAAACAAGGGAAAAGACTTTAAAAATCCAAGAAAGCATTTATTAAAATAGTTTATAAAATGCAACAAAAAACTATACCTTGGTTTGTACTGCAGAATGCCTTTGTGTTCTCATTTCTTGTATTAAGTTAAATACATTAAATTCCTCTGGTATTTTCTAAAACAAAGAATACATGAGTCTGGACAATTGTTCAGAAAAACAGTAAACCAGTCTTTAACTTTTCATATTGACTTTAAATACATGCTGGATAACAAAGTGTTTAGTGAGCACTACCTATTTTTATCAGACACTGCTCTTGACATTGCAGGTACAAAGCTAATCTTGACCTTCGGCAGTCAAGCTAGTGAGCCAGACATGTGGACAAGTAAGTGTCCAGCCAAGACTGACTGTGCTGAAGTGGGAATAAAGATGTTGTGACTAACTATGATTGATGTGTGGAATGAAAAGTGAAGGAAATATACACAGACATATTAGATTAAACATAACCTCTTTGGGGAACTGAGAAGCTTGATATAAAGAAACATAACAGAATTTGAACTCATTCTAGAGGGCAGTGTTTTCCAGGCTGGCTACATAAGGACCAGCTAAGAGAGCCAGGAAAAAATAGATTCCTCAGCTACCTCTCCAAAAACTGACTGTAAACATCCAAGACAATTCTTCTGTATGTGTGGAATTAGAATTACTCTAACAGGCAACCCCTGACATGAGCAGATTTGATATTCAGGCTACTTCTGTACCAGTAAAGGCAACAGTCTGAGGGGAAGATTTACTGAAGCAGTCTTAAAACAAAAAAAAGAAACAGATTTGAGGCATTATTTCTAAGGCAGAACTATTAGAACTTGGTAATCAACAAGAATATTCTGGAATGATTAAAAAGGATAGAAGAGTTAAGAATGATTCCTGGGTTTACTGCTTGGGAGTTCTTCTTTACATCACAAGATTTTTTATATCAAGTCCTAACCCGAGGCCTAAGATTATATTTATGTTAACCCAAACTTAATTAAATGGGGACTATGTTCAAAATACACAACTTTTGAAATGACCAGATGTTTATTTCATTTCCTGGCATTCATCTAAATGTCTCTTCCCATTCCAATTTTAATCTTTGACTTTTAGGTTAAAATGTGGTGGAATCCTAGTTAATTTAGTTTGCTTAAATTCCTCATTTAAGTATTAGGAGACGGTAAGATTCCTGAGGAATACAAAAATATAATTTAACCCCATTGGGCTTTTTGAGAAACCTCAAAATTCAAATATTCCCTAGCAAAAGTGAAAAATGGTAGGGTGGGGAAAAGAGAAGGAACAGAGGGAGGGAGGAAAGAAGGAAAAGAAAAAAACTACGTATTTTATTAATCCTGTTTTATACAAGACATAGACTGGCATTCATAGAAGCTATAAAACAATGAAGAATTAAAAGTGTCTCCCTAATGCCTAGAAAATTGCAGAACAAAAGAACCAAAACGACATATGATGTAGCCTTGTGTTTTTCAAATCTGTAATGAGGGCAATGTCTTTTTTATCTCTGTATTCTCCATCATATCAAACACAATTTCTTTGAAATAGTAGTGGTAATAACATAAACAATAGTAATAAAGCTAACACTAAACTAATATGTAAGCACTTGCTAGATGCTACACATAGTTCTAAAGAACTTTACTATAAAGATTAACTTGTTTAACTCTTAAGAGTTATTAATATGATGAGCCCCATTTTCAGGTATAAGATTAAGTAATTCGACCAAGATCCCCCAGTTTGTAATTGACAGAGACAGAATTTTAATCTAGGTAGTTTGACTCCAGAGTCAGCATTCTTAACCGTTATACCATACTGTTTATAGGCAGGGATAAATATTTACATTACTGAATTAATTATACTAGTACACAGACTAAATATGAAAAGCAATGAGGATTTTGTATTTGGAAAAGTCAATGCAGAGTTTACATCCCCAATGTAGGTATCAATATACATAGAACAAGTGAGTGACAACATGTTTACCTTGCTGCTCAGTACATCATCTCCAGATAAGATGCATCATTTATGCCTTTTCCACTTCCACTACTTTTATTTCTTACATAGCAAAGCTAATTATAAAAAAGTAACACGTGTAACAAAACATTTGCTGACTGCAATTAACCACCAAGTTTGAAATTTATAATAGATTAATTGGCTATAATGCTACATAAAAATTATTCTTACCCCAGCTTTTAGTAAATTCCACGTATAATCTATGGCACAAATGGCACCTGTTCTTCCACAGCCTGCACTATGGATATAAAGTTTGACAGAACAATTTTATTTTTGTGATTAAAAATAACTATAGAACAAATGTGGATGGACATTTTAATACACAGAAGCAAAAAAATCATTTAAGAAATGTGACAAAATTCTACTTATTTATTAGTAAAAAAACTCAGGAGTGTGTACACAGCAAAATCCTTAAAATTAGTATTTATATTGTTTTTATTTAAGGAACTTAAGTGACTCACAGTATACTTCACTTTGGAAGTCTAATTCTACCTCAGAAAACCTTGTCTAGCTAACAAAGTAACTTGCAAAGGTAAGATAAATCTATTCTAGGTTCAGGAACGCTCTGGTGCTTTGTATAGAGTACAAGACGAAACATTTCAACCTGTAAAAGGTATAGGGAAGACAAAGTACTACAACTCCCTAGAAATAGGTTTGAACACCAGCAGTGATTTTACCAAAAGAACAAAGACCAAGGATGCTCTAATAGAACCTGGAGGATATAAAGTAAATTACTACAGGTTTTTTACTTAAAACATGACAAAAATGTTTTAAAGCAGCTGATTCTTGACTAGAGGGAGGCATATGCACTTCAGGATTGAGAACCACTGGGAGTAAAGATTTACTAACATTGCCAGAATAACTTTTAGGCAGAAAAAAGTTGGGTAGCATTTTAAGTACCTTTTGAAACTTTCAGAAATAGTTTGTTAAACATAATCTAAGAATTCCTGATAAAGTACATAAGATACCTAACATGATTTTTAAAAAGCACTTAATAATATACACCAATAATATTAACTTTCAACCATTGATACATCTGTCATTTCCACACATCAAAGTATTTCTAGAAATTGAGTTAAGAGTTACTAGGACTAAATTATTATTATTATTTTTTAAATTTTATATAGATTATTATTGAAATAATGATATTTTGGATATATTGAGTCAAATAATACATTTCAGTGTGGTTTTTTACATTTTAATGTTGCTACCAGAAAATTGAAAATTACATAAGTGCCTCACATTATATTTCTATTGTACAGCACTGAAAGATATTTGTCTGCATGGTCCCCCCTCCACTTCCAAAGGGCAGGTTTTCAACAGCAGCTCAAATTCAAGCTGTTACACCATTGTCATGAGCAGTACACCACTTCCATACATCCCTTTCTCATGTTGGTTAGATTACTTCACTGACTTGAATCTACTTTTGTCATTTAAGGCCCTTTTAATGGAATCAAAGCTCTATTTCATGCTTTAGAATTGGAAATTTTTATCTGACTACTAGGATATGTCAGCTAGAAGAGTCTAATATCACTCTAGTTTGCATTTTAAATCTTTAAATACATATATATATATATATTTTTTTTTTTGGAGAGGGCATCTCTCATATTTATTGATCAAATGGTTGTTAACAACAGTAAAATTCTGTATAGGGGACTCAATGCACAATCATTAATCAACCCCAAGCCTAATTCTCAACAGTCTCCAATCTTCTGAAGCATAACGAACAAGTTCTTACATGGTGAACAAATTCTTACATAGTGAATAAGTTCTCAAATGGTGAACAGTGCAAAAACTTTCGGTTTTGATCACGCATTATGAACTATAAACAATCACGTCAAATATGAATATTCATTTGATTTTTATACTTGATTTATAAGTGAATCCCACATTTCTCCCTTATTATTATTATTATTATTTTTAATAAAATGCTGAAGTGGTAGGTAGATGCAAGATAAAGGTAGAAAACATAGTTTAGTGCTGTAAGAGGGCAAATGTAGATGATCAGGTGTGTGCCTAGAGACTAAGTATTAATCCAAGCTAGACAAGGGCAACAAAACATCCACGGATGCAGAAGATTTCTCTCAAAACAGGGGGCGTGAGGTTCTAAGCCTCACCTCTGTTGATCCCCAATTTCTCACCTGATGGCCCCCCTGCGACTGTGCCTGTCTTAGGTTGTTCCTCCCTTGAGGAATCTTACCCATCTCTGGCTAACCAGTCATCTTCCGGGGCCCTAAATTATTTTTATAACTTGATGGTTAAAAGGGTGATATTACAGAGACACAGACAACCAGACCAGTGAAACATAAGAGAAAGTTCCAAAACGGATCTGAGTATATGTATTTATTACACATTGGTGGATTCTCCAATCAAAGGGGAAAAAATAGACCATTCAATAAATGGTACAGGTAAAGTTAGCCAACAATGAAGAGCAAAAATTGGTTATTTTTCTTTTACCTCACATACTACCTTTTGACCTCATTATCATATCTTAAAGGGATTAAAAATATGTTAAGAAAAGCATATGAAAGTGCTAAAGAAATATAGGCAAAACTTGAAGCACTATTGTGTTAGGGAAGGACTTTCTAAGCATATCTCTATGGACAGAAAGCATAAATGAGATTCACAACTCTGACTACATGATAGTTTTAAAATTTACATATGGCAAAACATAGGCAGAATAAAAACCATGAAAAACCATGGTATATATAGCATGACTAAAAGTTAACATCCTCAATATATAAAGATATAAAGAATTCATGATATACAATTAAGAGATGAATGCCTGCTATAAAATGATTAGCAAAGCATACAAACAAAGCAATTTACAAAAGAATATACATGACCAAGGGGAAAAAAAAGGCTTCCCTATCACACAGGCATTAAAACATACCAACAAAAAGGTAAGAGTATTGAGAAACAGGCACTCCCACAAGCTGGCAGGGGTAGGATCAATTATAATTAGCATCAACTTTATGGGTAACCAAAAATATGTATTAAAAGCATAAAAAAGTTCATATCCTTTGACTTACAAATCCCACTTTCAAATATCTATCCTAATGAAATAATTCAGATGTGTTCAAAGATTCTGCTATTAGAATGGCCACTGGACATTTAAACTTTAAAATAGATGGAGAGGGGAGGGGTAATAAAGAAGAAGCCAAGGAATAGAGGTTAAATACAAAATAGAATGCAGTCATAATGCATTGCAGAAGAATATTTATATAGATTTAGGACATACATGATACAGTAAATGGGGAAATATTCTTTAAAAAATACTATACACACGCTGAAAGGACATAGACCAACAAGTTTTAACAATGGTTATGTCTACTGGAATTGTGAATGATTTCCTTCCTTTTATGTATATCTTAGTTCTAAAGTCACTATAATTAACATACTATTTGGTTGTTTAAAAATACTAATATTATGTAGGCAATTAATTTTTTCAGAAGAAAAACCTTCCTATCAAACTAGATTTATGAACTATATACACTGACTAATAACATTGATGGAACAAGAAATAATTTCAAATAACTTGTGAAGAAGTCAAGTCAAAGCAATTTATCTTAATTCTGTAAGTAAACAGGTTTTTTTCTTTTTGATCAGTCAACTACTGAATTAAATGGTCAGCTAACCACTAAATCAACTACAGAAAGATATTTCTTAACCAAGCTGTTAACTGATTCTCACATATCTATCAGCAGGTCACTGTTCTGTCCAATAAATAAAAGGAAGCCCTTTCAGTTCCCTAATAGAGGCGTTCATTACAAGCCCAACTGGGCAAGAAAACTGTCTTTGGTGTTCCATCTCCACTAAAAAAAACTTTTAACTAAATAACCAGTAAATTTCTCAGTCTGATAAACTTCATTTACTTTTTATAACCAATGTGAATACAGATAAAAGTCACTTAGATAAACTGGCAGCAGTTTCATGAAATAAGTACTGCAATTTAAGTCTTTTTGAAGAATCAGATATAATTTAAAAATGAAGAGAAGAAAAATTTCCTAAGGATTCAGGTAGTTTTTACTATTTGGAAACCTATATAATGACCTATCTAATGAAATCCCAGAAATTAAATTTCAAAATTCCATCCATAACCCATATTATAATGCCATCTATATTCCAAAGTATTTAACTATTTGGAAAATTATTTTATACCTGCAATGAATACAAATAGGCACATCTTCATGTTCTTGGTATTTCCTCATTAAGCTTATCATATCCAGAATAGAATCAAATGATGAAGGAACATCATGGTCTGGCCAGTTCACATAATGAAATTGATACAGCCTACGAGAGTCCTTCAAGAATAAAAGAAATTCAACAATTATGAAAATAAATTTGCAAACTTTAAAGCATATAGAAAAGCTGCACATCTCACTTAACTGCCATTCCTAAGATATTTATGTGTTACCTAGCAATGCCCCAAAATAATTGACAGCCTACATTAATTGACTATCACATACCAAGAACTGATCTAAGGGGAATGCTTTGAGGAAGGTATTTGTTAACACTATCCTCATTTTATAAGTAAGGAAATTGAGACAGAAAAAGCAAATAACTTGCCTAATGTTTCACAGCAAGTGACAAATACGGGATCTGAACCCAGGCAGTCTTACCTGCAGAGCATGCACTATTTACCTATATGTACTTAAATTAACCTACAGGGTTAAATGGATGAGCAATATACCATAAACATTGTGTTAGAATCTACTGTAATTGGAAAAAAAATTTAAACTGAAAATGAAAATCAGAAACAACTTGTCTAAAACCAAATTCACTTTCTTATTTTAGGCCCAGTGGTTCTCAAAGTATGGTGTGCCCCTACTTTCATCCCCCAACCTTTCAAGGGGTCTGTGAGTTTTAAACCATTTTTGTAATACAGAGACTTTATTTGCCATTTTAAATTTCATTCTCTCATGAGTGTACAAGTCTTCCCAAGGTTATATGACTTAGAATCATTTAATCACTTTTGACAGCCAATGGAATGCATGCTTATGTACATGTTTTAAAAAACATTCCTCAGTTTTAATTTCAAATTTGTAAATATAACCCATGTAAACAAAAGCTCTTTGGAATCCTCCATAATTTTTAGGAATGTGTAAGTGTCCTATTACCAAAACATTTTTGAGATTGACTATTTTAGGTATTTAATAGAAAGGAGCATTTCTTGGAATCCAGGCAAAACTGTATTCAAATTCTACTTCTGTCATTTATTGAGTAACTTTAGGTAAGCTAGTTAACTTCTCAGGGACTCTTTAGCTTCATCTATGTGCAATGGAGATAACAGTATCTACCATTATGTTATTAGGAGGATTGAAATGCCTGATACACCACTGAAATTCAGTGAGGCACCTATTATTATTATTAGAGATGAAAAAATCAAAGTATAGCAAATGATTCAACTAAAGGGACTTGATTAATCAAGTCAGGGAGTAGTAAGAGTACTAAAACCATGTCAACTTGTAAGCAGGAAAGTAGTAGTAGTATGTTCACAAATGCACTAGTTGGGGAAGAATGATGCACTTCATTCATGGCCAAACTGAATTATTTATAATGGTTTAAAAAATTAAAGAGAATACAAAAAATATGAAGTAAGTTGACAGGCACCTCAAATATCTGTCAGATTTTTCTTTGATCTCATCCTAGGGAAATTATCATTTTACATAGCTCTGAAACACCGAAGTCAAGGGCCTCATGTGAAAACAATATATATCTCAGTGAAGACTTTGCTCTGAAGGTGGCTTGTCTCTTTCTAAAAAATTGTAAACTAGTAAAAGTGGGTAATACTTAAATAAACAATGCCATAAAATCTGCTATTGCAATAGAAGAAAAACACCTGCAGCAAAGAAACCAACTATTCCAAATCCAGTAAATTTAATTTGGGGAAAGTTGTTCTAAGTTAAAATGCAAATCTTTTATATTCTAATTTCCTAAGCATAAGGTGCAAGATACTAAATCAAACATTAAACTGATTTTATTTTACATAACTAAAAAAATTAACAAATTTCCTTGATTGTGTAAGAAAAGCAGTATACTACTTACATATCTTCTCTTTAAAAACTACTGTTAGAAATTGTCTCAGAATGGAAAATACTTACATTCTGAAATTCAAGTAAGAGTGTCCTAATGAAGTAGTCTGTTCTGGCTTGTTCAGCTTCCTAAATAAAGGGAAACACTTGCGAGTCAGTGAGAATACTGAAACAAAAACATACACACCCAAACAAACAATAATCTTATATTTAAAGTCCACAATATAAAATTATATTCCAGGTGTACCTTGTAATTCTAAAAACAATCATTGTAAAAGTACCAATTTTATTTAAGTTTTATTTACAGTTTTTTTATGTCCTTTAACCAATTCCTTAGGTAGGAGTCTATCGTCCAATAAAATATTTGCAAAGTAACAACCATCCCCCAAGTCATATAACAGAAATAATACAAACAAAATGTCATTCTCAGTGCTAACACCATATTCAACTATTTTATCTTTCTATAAAACGATTTTCCCTACGTAACACTCAACTCTCAATTAACTGGATGCCAACTGGGGAAGAAGAGAATATACTCAGAAAATCCCAAATTACTATTTTGGTTGATGACAAGATAACCACTTGAAAGTTTCTTACTGCCATTTGTTAAAGTACTAGAATGAAGCCACTTTATCAGTTTGTCACCAAACAAACAGTTCTTTTCCCTCAGTTAAAACTGCAGATAGTCTAGGACAGTGACTGTCAAGATCAACAGGTATGCTGTTTCATTAATAAAAATAATATTCAATATTATTCCTGCTTTAATTTTTTTTAATTATAATTTTGAACTTTTCAAATAACAGTAAGGGGAAAGTATGTTTTTCTTTCAACAAAAAGGAATATGGATGAAAATACTGGTCCAGAGACTTAGATTTTATTTTGCCTATGAAGGGCTAGATAGTAAATATTTTAGATTTTCACACCATTAGGTCTTTGTCTACTCAACTTTGCTGCTGTGATAAATATATAAAATAATAGGCATGGTTGTATTCCAATCAAATTTCAAAAAACAGGCAGTGAGGTGGATTGGACTCACAGTGTGTCAACATCTAAAGGGTTACTGCAGTAACATGAAACTAAGCCCCTCCCAGCCAGTCCTCCTACTTCCACCATCACCTCACTCTCCTTCTCATCCCCAAACCAAGATAGGTCCTGATACTGTCTCTTCTTAGTATCAAATATAGTGATTGCTAAGTAATCAAGTCAGTTACTATGGTTATTTTTACCAATTTGCTTTCTACTTATAAACTTGACTTTTGTTTGTATCAGTGATAACAAATCCTGAGTGTCTGAAACAACCACCGGACATACAAATTATTTTCCATTTTGAAATCTTGAAAGTAAAATTTTCCTTTACAATGGATCAATCCCTACACTGACAAATCAAGTCAGCTGTTGTCACTAATCAAATCAAACTAGTCAATTGAGAAACACTCGAAAATCTCAAGTCATCTTTTTCCAAATTATAAATTCATTCTTTGTTTTCTCTATTCATTGTTTTAAATTCTTTACTACTCCTAATCCCCAACTGGTAAAAAAATTCAAGTTGTTTTGATGTTGAACATTAATCACTATATATACTTTCACTTGAATTGTGACATTTAGTAAGTTATCTTACTACATTAGAATTTACAATGCTCAACACAACCATACCAAACTAGGTGTCCTGAACTGTCCAGATACTTAAAATTGAAGCATACTTTCTGGATTGGTGATGGGGAGGTATTCCCTCACAGAGTAGACAATGTGGTATGTATTGGTTTTTATTCATTCTAAATATGAAATGTAGTAGGATTTACAATCTTCATATTTAATCCACAAACAGTTAATTCTAACCAGGACTTTACAGTACTGACTGCATATTAAATCTAGGCAGTTGAACTATGAGTTATAGTTGACAAGTAAAATTATAGAAATCATGTTTTATGTAACCATGGAAAACAGTCAAAAAGAAGCAATTCTGAGATGGGGAATGTTATGCTAATTTTGTGTCAACTTGGCTGGCCCATAAAGTGCCCAGATGTTCGGTCAAACAATATTATTGGTGTTCCTGTTAAGGAGTTTTTGGGTGGGATTAACATTTGAATCAGTGGATTTTGAGAACAGTAGGTTGCCTGCTATAATGTGGGTGGCTTCCATCCACTAAGTTAAGGCCTTGACTAGAATAAAAGGAGTAGCCTCCCAAAAGTAAGATTTCCTTGGCAAAGGTTTCCTTGGCCAAAGGTTTCCTTGGCAGACCACTTTCATCTGCAACAGTGGCTCTTCCTGGTTCCACAGCACTATCTTTGGACTGGAACTGAACATCAGCTCTCCTGGTCCCCAGCCTGGCTGTCTTCAGACTAGAACTGAATGAAGCATCAGGATCCTGGGTTTCTAGCTTGCCTGCCCACCATGCAGATTTTGGACTTGCCAGCCTCTACAATTTTGTGAGCCAATTCCTACAATAAATCTCTTTATCTTTATACATATACACCGTATTCATTCTGCTTCTCTAGAAAAACAAAGTTATTTAATTTTCATGTATGTTCAATCATGGTCTTTTGTGTAAACAAGACAATGTATTTTTTTCAGGTGATTAAGAAAGATGCCATCATGTGTAACCCAAAGAAAATTCTTGGTTCTACTTTAAAACTCAGTTGTATTTTACCTCTTTTTTGTTTTTCATTGTTTTTGTTTAGTATTAAAATTTTAATTTTAAAAATTGAAATTTTCTCAGATTTGTGAAGTGTTAGTTTTAGAACTTGAATTTATTTCCAGAGCTTATTAAATAGTTAGGTATATATTCTAAGTTTCATATAAAAATATGTGTCGTAAAGAATCAATCTTTACTTCCACGATGGCATTCTCAAACTCACTTTTCGATATAATTACAACAGTTCAAGGAAGCATGACATAGATGTGAAAGAAAGATTAACATGATAAGCCAAACTTCAGTCATCAGGGGTCTTTCCCATTTATTCAATATAAAAATATACACCAGTTTTCAAATAGATCACTCAAAAAGCCCAGTTACGCCATTTACTCTTACATACATAAACACCAACTTATATACAAAAAAAAGAATTAACACAATAAGGTACAAGGAAATTATACATTTATGAAAATTATTCCAAGAGCTTATGAATTTAAAAGCAGTATAACAAACATTACTATTACTATTAATATTTGCTTATTCATATAACGGTTATGAAGCAGCCAAATTGATACCAGATATCTTAGGGGAACATTTGCACATTAGTACACAGGATAAGTTTGTTATGTTATACCAAGTGGTCTTTTAAAGAAGGTAGATCTAAACAGGACAAATAAATTTTTGTTCTTTTGAAAACTGCAAGTTTTCAGTTCACGTACCATGTCAGCAGGGTCAGTATGGCTTGCTCACCCTTGCATTAATGAAAATTGGTTTGATTAAAGGTTAGAACAGAAGGAAAAAAAAATTTACTTATTATAATTCAGTATAGATTTATCTGGTAACAATGAGTGCCCAGCTTATATAAAACTGGGTTCCACACCATATTATAGATTAATTCTTTATCAGTCTGAAATGCCAATTTTCTGATTAAATAACATATATAAAAATAGGTACCTACACAAGAAATCTTAAATGGTGCAAATGTTATAGGGTCTTCTCCATACAAAGGCCAATAACGCTCACATTTTTTCTGTTCAAAAAAAAAAAAAAGTAAGTAATCCATATGGTAGTTTTTCTTGAATTTTTTAAATGTCTTAGGTGCCCCAGTGTTCAGCTTTATTGCTTCTTCCCAGAAAATAGAAAAACTGGCATCAGTAGGCAAGTAGCTAGGAGACCTTAGGTTTACCCAACTGTTCTTAAAGGTGAGCTACTACTGTTTCTTCTCCAAGATTAGTCTTAAGAAATTTATTAACATAAGAGTATAAGCTGTTCATTACTATCTGCTTGGTCTACAGAGTAGAATCCAAAGATCCTCCCCTCTGGAAAAGAAAAATTCCTTAAAAAAAAGTGCCCGGCGCAAGGAGATCCAATCACTATAAAGGGATTGCCAGACAACTTGAAATGCTTATAAAATGACAACCTCTGTATTTATCTGGCTGAATTCTCATTAAGTGTAAAATCCATGGCACTGTGGAAAGAGCACTCTACTTTGTATCAGAAACATTTGGAAGTATTAACTTTACTGTTTTCATTGACCTTTCATTGTTCCTCTACCTGTAAAAATGGGAATAGTACTCCTTATCTTACATGACTGTTGCAAGTACTAAGTAAGAATACATTTCAACCGTTGTACTGATCATAAAAACCTTATACGAATGTAATGTATTATTGAGACCCATTTTTGACACTACAGAAAATGTAACCAGTTTCTCCTCTTACCCTTCTGTTTAAACAGGTATACAAATAGTATTCAATTTTCACTGAGTTTCACTTATCAATTTTAAGTCCCATCATTTTAGACAATTAGGTAAGTGAATGAAAGCCTAACTTTATAGAAGATACAGTGATTCTGATGTCAAGAAATGATCCAATTTTATCAAGATCCAGTAAAAGGGAATACTTGAAGTGACAATCTAGCTTAAAATAAACCTTTTGGCAATGGGAAATGTATAGGTCCTTACCTAAATTCTTACAGTTCCAAATATGTTAAGTGGAATTATTATCTATAGGAAGGAATTAACTATAAATTGGTAATACTGCTCACAGGGCAACAAAGTTGAACTGTTTAGTATGTTGGTTCAGCTTACAGTAAATTTCATTAATATTTTAAAGGCTTAAAACCACAGACTTCATTTCCCAGGATAAGTTTATAGAAAATGATAAATAATTTTTGAGGTTTTGAGAAAAAGATATGAAAGAAAAAGATATGGTTGGGAGGAATGATGATAACCGTTAGATAAAGATTTTCCGATGCTTTATATATTATAATGACTCGCATAATGGAAAAATGTACTATCTGGCTTTATGCAACATAGCTTGTACTGAGAAGAATTTCAATACGAATTTATACAACTTAAAAATGATTTTTAACTACTGAACGACACTGTTATAAGGAAAATTCAAATCACCACATAGTTAAGTGTAATTTGTATGTTGTGTTTATAAAAAGGCCACACAGAACTTGTAATACTTAGTCTCTGTAAATATACTATCACCTCTAACAATGAAGACAGGAATTTATGCTGCAGGATATCACAACAGTTTTGAAACTAATTTCATTTGTAAAGAGCATAAAAATACCAATGTTAAAATTTCTGGATTAAAGAATTCTCTTTGTTCTGAAAATAATATAAACAAACCAAGAATGTAGTGGTATTTGCAAACAAGGAAATCAGAGTATTTACGCTACTGATAACTGGAATTACTTTATTTAACTCATTTTCATTTGCTCAATTTTACTTCTATTTTTAAAACACCTTTGTAGTTCAGTCTACAATGTTCTACTTATGACACCATAAACTATTTGAAGACTGCTAAAAAATATTAAAGTCTTTAAGTATATCATAAAATGAAATAGTAATGTAATGTAAAAAAAATAGTTCATGTACTTTTTAGTGATTATGTTCCTTTTATCAAATAAAAATCAATAGCAGACCATGAAAAAGAAAAGAACTATCTATTTTTAGCTACCTGGGCTCAAAATGTAATAAAAGATCTGAATATATATCCCTAGAAATGAAGAAATAAAAAGGATATTCCACAATTATTTTTTAAATTAATGGGCATACATACCCTTCCCATCTCAAATTCTCGACAGGCCATTACAATGATCTAAACAGAAATGGGGCATGGGATGAGATAAAGAATGTGTCAGGTTAAGCACAACTTTACTTTTTAAACAAAACACAAATGTCAAGAGTTACTTTTTAATATGAGCAAAATTATATCTGTCTTGCCAAAAAAGGAGGCTTAATATTAAAGTATAAGTTAAAGAAATGATAATAATCATACATTCTAAACAAGAGTTAACTACATAGAAAAAAGTTAAATTGGCCTCAATATACATGATGTGAGTTAAATGTTATGAAACTTAAAGATTTACTTTTGACTTTTAAAATGATATTAAAATATTACTTTTTGGATATTTACCCAATTGAATAGCACTCTTAAATATTTTAAATGTATTTAATAATATTATCTAAATGTTGAACGTATTTAATACTGTCTTTAAACAAAAAGGTTATTACATTTGCTTCCTCACTCCAACATTCTTTAATGGAATGTTAAAAACATACAGCAAAGTTGAAATAATTTTATAGTAAACATTCTACAGCCACCATCTACATTCTTCCATTAACATCTCACTATACTTGTTTCATCACATAGCTATCCTCTGTCAATTCATTTTATTTGGCAGCTGTCTTACTAGTTTCTGACTTAGGACCAGATTTAAGATATTATCACACCCTGTTCTTAAAATATCTTAACTATTTAATGAGACATCCAGTTCTGTCTTTTTAGTGAACATCAGCTATAATTAACATAATCATTATGGCCAAGAAGTTTTCTCATTCCTTACTCAATAAAACATCCTATGTTATTACACGTAATATTTCTCAAAATAGATTATGAAAAGTAAATTACTTACCACAACATTGTACTGCCATATCATCCTCCAAAAATCTATTACTGTATTTGCTAAAGGTCCTTGGGTTGCCACATATGCTTTTGGTCCATGAACACCCTACAATGGTTAAAAGCAAATTTCACACATACTATAATTACCAAAAATGTTTCCTTACCTAAATTTTAAGGCTCTAAGTTTTATTAGTAACACTGCTGTTTTCACTAACATATTTCCAAGTAATTTTTCTTTCTTAGTACATAAAAACATGACAAAAATATATTCAATTCACTTCAGTTTTTAATGAAATGTTATGACTTTTGGGTATTTATTAGACATGGCACACAAACTGGTAATTAAACCACCTTAAGCTAATTTAAAAATTATTATTTACCTAGAAATTAAAAACCTAGTCAACAAAGCTAACTGTGGAAGAAATGTAAAATCATATTTTGATTCTAAAAACAACACTAAAACTAGTCAATAGTTCTTTCTTAGCTAAGTTCTTCCGTAGTTATCTTCAAGTATTTATTAAACTTAGTTTATATGGAGCACCTACTATACATGTTCTATTAAATAAAGACAAAAATATACAAAACAAGATAGTGGACTGAGGTACTAAACCAGCACATAATTGAATCATACAATGAACTGGTTATTAAGTGCAATTAAAACTACAACGTTCAACAAATGTCCTTACAAAAGAATATAAATATCAAAAACACCTGAAACAGCAAACCACCCACATATTAGTTTTTATTTAAACTATTAGTTTGGGGTTTTGCCATAAATGTAATAAAATTGACTTTGTTGAAGAAAAGTTTTCATCGGAAACCATGACTGTTCAGTGTTGACAGAGATACTAATTTTACTACATACCTCTTACCACCTTAATATTTTTGTCAAGAGAGTATTATTTTATAATATGTACAAATACTATATATAAAATAACTGAAATGATATTGTCATATAACTAGGATTCAAAAACACAGAATGACCAATGGAACAAGAGTTTTTTATTAATCAAGTAGCAGTTTGAATCAGTCTCTCTGTTGATAACTATGTAAGAACCTGACTGCTTTTGATCAGAGTATCCCAAACAGATTCTCTATATAACGACTATATTTAATCCTGCATTTAATTGCTTTGCCATTTGAAACACAGAGGCAAAATTTCTAATCTAAGTTTATACTCTATAATTTTAAATCAGTATTACCCGGTAATTTCAGTTATCTTAAAAATAATTCAAAAGAATATGAATGTTCACTGCAATACTACAATCAAAGAAATTAGAAACAACCTATACGATTCATCAACAGGGAATGACCATGTATATTTGCGTGCATAAACTCAAAGAGACAATTGAGAAAATGATATAGCAATAATAGGTAAATTGTTTATGAGCCTTCAATATAAAAGAAGGAATGTATATCTCCACTACCATAAAATTAAACAAAACTCTTTATGAATAAGGAGACTGGAAGGAAAGTACACAGAAATGTGTAAGAGTTGTGATTTTATTTTTCTTTCTTTTGCTACTGATTTCATGTTTAGGCAATTTAAAATTTTTGATAAAACCAGTATGGAGGAAGACATTAAGTATGACAGAGAAACATCATTTTAAGTTAATACGTACCTTAATAAAATTTGCATTAATGTAGTCTGAATCTTGAGAAGGAGTCTTTAAAGTCAGCTTAACTCGGCTATGATCAACTACCAAAAAAGAAGAAAAAAGAATTTAATAAATCCTGTTGACAGACAGCTCTTTTCTAATGAACCATAAGATTAAATAAATAAGAATATTCACTTAGATAAACAATTGATGAAATCTGACATATTGGCAGAAGTAAATCTTTAAAACAAAAATTTGATGTAAAGCTATGTTTTAAAGTTGCAATCGGAATAATCTCTTTTAAAATATAAGTTTCTGGGCATCAACCCAGATTTTCTAGACAAGAGTGTAGGGTTTAAGCCTCTACAGTTTTTAACAAGCATACCAGAAAGCAATTTGGAGGTTCTTCAAAAAACTAAAAAGGGAAATACCATTTGACCCAGAAATTTCACTCCTAGAAATTTACCCAAAGAAAACAAGATCTCTGACTCAAAAAGACATATGCACCCCTATGCTTATCGCAGCACTATTTACAATAGCCAAGATATATGGAAGCAACCTAAGTGTCCATCAGTAGATGAATGGATAAAGAAGGTGTGGTACATATACACAATGGAACACTATTCAGCCATAAAAAGAAAAGAAATCCTACCATTTGCAACAACATGGATGGAGCTAGAGGGTATTATGCTCAGTGAAATAAGCCAGGCGGACAAAGACAAATACCAAATGACTTCACTCATTTGTGGAGTATGACAACAGAACAAAACTGAAAGAACAAAACAGCAGCAGACTCACAAACTCTGAGAAGAGACTAGCAGTTACCAAAGGGGAGAAGCTGGGGAAGGTGTGTGTGGGAAGGGAGGGAAAAGGGGATAAAGGGGCACTATAATTCACAATTACAATATAGGTAGGTCATGGGGAAGGCAGTGCAGCAGAGAAGACTAGTGATGATCTCACTACACTGACAGACAGTGACGGCCATGGAGATGGATATCACCAAACTTGATAATATGGGTGAATGTTGAAACCACAGTGTTGTTCATGTGAAACCTTCATAAGATTGTGTATCAATGACACTTTAATAAAAAAAAATCATACCAGGTAGTGAACACTAACCACTAATACATAAGCTCATTTTCCAAAGTTCTTATTAGGAAATCTAATGTTTGTATTTCACAAGAAATTATAAAAATTAAGTAATGACAAATAGATGGATAAAAAGTACTCAGTACTCCACCTGGTCAAAATATTTAGACATGGTGCATAGTTAAAAAAATTTATTAGGTGATGTCAACTTAGGTTAAAAAAACAATCTTTACAATAAAGACCCTAAACACAAATTTCTTCTCAAAGTAATTTTTATGCACATACCTACATACTTTGAAAAACTACAAAAATTTATACTATATACATAGCATTCTGTACCTTGTTATTTTATAGTTATGGTTGACCCTTGAACAACAGACTTGGATTATGCAATTCCAGTTACACATGCATTTTTTTCAATAAAGTATTTTGGAAAATATTTGGAGATATACAACAATCTGAAAAATATTTTCTCTAGCTTACTTTATTGTAAGAATACAGCATATAATACATGTAACATATAAAATATATGTTAATCAACTATTTATGTTATTGGTAAGGCTTCCAGACAATAGTAGGCTATTAAGTTTTTGGGAAGTCAAAAGATATATGCGGGTTTTCCAATTCATGGGGTCAGCACCTGTAACCCCAACACTCTTCAAAGGTCAACCGTAGTAATATGTATCTTGGAACTCTTCCCAGAGCAAATATGGATCTTTATTTACTTAACCAGTAACAGTACTGTTGGGCAATTTTTTTCTGTTAGAAAGACTGTTACTACAATATACACTGCTGCCCATGTATCTGTTACAGCATTGGTATAGAGTAAGTTCCTAACAGAATTCTTAACAGGTAATTGCCATTTGCCTCTAAAAGGCATATACCAACTTTTACAAATGTTACTTACTAGTAAATGAGTGACTGGGTGTTATCATACTTTTAAAAAGTTGAAAATCTAGAAAGAGTAAGACTTGAGTTTCTTGAATTATGCAAATGATTACAGTTTCATAGTTAATTGGTTATTTTATTTATCATAGACCACTTATTTATATCCTTTGCCCATTTTTCCCTGATATCTGTTTTCTTACTGATTTATATGAAATCTATGTAAAGAGAGAAAAATCAGCTCTTTAGTCATAGGTAGTACAAATCGGTTTTTCCAGTTTGTGTAGATTTCAAAAAACTATTTAGAATTTTAGATTTACAGAACATTGCAAAAAGAATAGAGTATTCCCATATATCCTCACTCAGCCTCCCTTAGTGTTAACGTCTTACATAAACAAAACACAATTATCAAAACCAGAAAATTAATAGTTATACTTTTATTAATTAAAAAGACTGAATATCAATTATTACTGGTTTTAAAATATATTTTTTTCTCTTTCCAGGATCCCACATTATATTTAAAATAGTTTCTGTATCTCCTTAGTCTCTCCTAATCTATAAAAGTTCCTTTGGTTTTTTTTCTTATGATTAGAAGGAGGTTATACGTTTTAGGCAAGAACACGAGAGAATGATGATGCATCGTTCTCAGTGAGAAGATAGACTAAGGGGTTCATGATGTCCATATGTCATATTACTTGTGATGTCAGTCTTGGTCACTTGGTTAATGTGGTGACAGCTGGTGTTTCAACTATCTTCCCCTTTGAAATTAATAAAAATTTGGGGGGATGCTCAGAGCCCATGAAATCCTAAAGTAGTAGGGCTGATTAATATTCACAGTCTCCAGGATTAGAAAGAAACATGTAACATGTAAAATACCGCTCATATATTATGGTCCTTTCTAATCCAGGGTCAATGAGTATTAAAGGCAATTGAAATACAAAAAGATAAATACAGAAATGTTAACAGACATGAGTAAACTTCTTGGGAAACTCTTAAAATGCAACTAATGAGTAACTTTTTGTCAATGACCCGAACTTTATACCTTAGTACTGAAGCCCAGTTGTGCTGACTCTATTTATTTACTTTTGGTAAAATCTTTCTTGGAAATTTGTAGGAGCAGACAAATATGAAACACATACAAGCCTCCAATTAAAATTATTTATTTCCTTAACCAGTTTCCAGTAAAGAAAATATTTATCAGTGCTCTATTTCTTATCTCACTCCATCCTACATGGGTTTTTTTTTTTTAAGCTGTTTGGGATAGGAAATATACATTCAAAACAATGCTATGCATCTGGTAACTAAGAATAGAATATTCAGTAGTTAAGATGATGACAGTTAAGTAATTATATGAAGCTTCCTCTCACTGTGTTTACTAGTAACAAGGGGTCCCAATTAATTTTTCTAATTCATGTGGCATATCAGCCTCTATTCTATGTACCTCAAAGGAAGAGACTGTACAATCGATCCTTAGTAAATGTTTCTGGGGACTGTGAATCTGAGTAAGAACAGTGGCTCCCATGACAGTCAAGGTTGGTGCCAGGCTGCTACACTTAAGTGGGGATTTAAAAAAATTTTCTATGATGGAAAATTTTATGCATATATAAAAATACAACAGTATAATGAATCCCCACATACCCAGTATGCAGCTTCAATAATTATCCACATTTTGCCAATCTTATTTCATCTATCTCCAATCATATCATATCTGGGGGCTGAGGAAAGCAAATTAAAATACAAGTTTTCTAAGACCCATATTCTGCAGGAAGTTTGATTTAGTAAGGTCAAGATGGGGAACAGAAATGGCTTATTTTGAACTTTAAAAGCATAAGCATATTTTGTAGTCACTCCTTATGCAATCATAGTGTATTATTGAGAATTTAAAACTTAACATGATGCTGCTTATATAACACATAGTATGTATTATAATATTCTTCACTGGTGCTATTAAGCATGAACAAGCATAGAAAAAAAATTAAAAGATATCAAAGAAATGAAAACAATCATTCCACTCCATGGTCTTGCTGACTGTTTCTACCATCACCCAAGAGTCCAACTCCATATAGATAAAAACAATATTGGCTACACAAGAGTCTCTTTAAAGCAGCAACTTCAAAGCACCCCCACCCCCAAACAAATATCAACAACCTATAGCAACAAAAAGTATGTATATATAAACATTGTCACCTCCAAGGAAGCAGAAAACTATTGACTAAATTCTAAGTCTGAGGGAATAAAAGGATCTCCATAATGAACATTACAATAGGCAGAGCACCTTGATTCATCACTTACAAAGGCCAGCCACCTCAGTTTTAGCCTTCCAAGCAGACAAAGCACAGCTCATTCCTGACATAAGTGTACCTTGAAATTTCTTAATTCTGGGACTGTCCTCATTGTTCTCATATCAACTAAATCTAGAACAAACTAAGCTAAAGCTCCAGAAAAAGCTAACTCATCTTTTTTTTAATTAAGGTATCACTGATATACAATCTTACAAAGATTTCACATGAGCAACATTCACCCATATTATCAAGTCCCCCTGCACATCGCATTGCAGTCAATGTCCATCAGCGTAGTAATAGTAAGAGGCTACACAGAGTCACTACTTATCTTCTCTGAGCTGTACTGCATTGCCCATGACCCCCCTACATTATGTGTGCTAATCATAATGCCCTTTAATCCCCTTCTCCCTCCCTCCCACCCACCCTTCCTAGCCCCTTCCCTTTGGTAAACCGCTAGTCCCTTCTTAGAGTCTGTGAGTCTGCTGCTGTTTTGTTCCTTCAGTTTTGCTTTGTTGTTACACTGCACAAATGCTAACTGATCTTTGAATAGTGATAAAACTACTTTTAATGGAACAAAAGCAAGGTTGTTTGCTCTTGCCTTTTCAAGTCAACATTATATCAGAGGTTCTAGCTAGTGCAGTAAGGCAAGAGACATTCAGACTAGAAAGGAAGAAGTAAAACTGTCATTATATTTGCAGATGACATGATTTTGTATGTAAAAATCCTACAGGATCCACAAAAAAAACTGCTAAACTAATAAATAAATTCAGGAAGATAGCTGAATTTAAAAAAATCAATTACATAAATTATATCTTTATATTCTAGTAATAAAGAATTTTAAAGTAAAATTAATTCCATTTACAATAAATAATTAAAAAGAAATAAATGTAAGACTTGTACACTTGAAAACCATTAAAACATTGTTGAGAGAAATTAAAGGAGATCTAAATAAATGGAGAAAGACATTCCATGTTCATAGATTTTGAAAGTGTCAATATAGTTTAAGATGGCAACTCTCCCCAAATTGATCTATGGGAAAAATGCAATCCTTATTACAATTACAGTAAGATTTTTTGCGAATTTGACAAGTTGATTCTACAATTTCAATAGAAATGCAAAGGATCTAAAAAACCAACCAGCTAAAAAAAATAGGAACACAGATGGAAGATTTATACTTCTTGCTTTTAAAACTTACTGTAAAACTACAATAATCAAGATGGTGTGGTACTGACTTAAGAATAAATCAACAGACTAGAATTAAGAATTCAGAAATAAACCCTTACAGTATGGTCAAGTGATTTCCAACAAAGGTACCAAGGCAATTCAATGGAGAAAGGATAGCCTTTTCAACAAATGGTACTGGAACAATCCACATACACAAAGATTATTTCAGACCCTTACCTCACATCAATTAAAAACTTAACTCAAAATGGATTATAGACTTAAACGTAAAAGCTAGAACAACAGAAGTTCTAGAAGAAAAATGAGAATACAAAGAAGAGAATCTTTCTGACCTTGGATAAGGAAGAGTTCTTGGACAGAATATTAAAAGCATGATCCGTGAAAAAACTGGACTTCATCAAAATTAAAAGCTTGTATACTGTAAAAGACACCATTAAGAAAGTGAAAAGACAAGCCATGAACTGGGGTAATATACTTACAAATCATGTATCTGAAACAAGACTTGTACTTGGGATATATAAAGAAACTTTACAACTTGAGGATAAAAAATAAAATCTTAAAAGGACAAAATGATTTCAATAGACTTTTCGCCAAAGAAGATAATACAAATGGGTAATGGAACATGAAAAAACGCTCCACATCATTAGTCATAAGGGAAGTACAGATTTGAACCACAATGATACTTCTACTACCTAACAGAATGAGTATAATTAAAGTGACTAACAGTAAAAAGTGTTGTCAGGGATGTAGAGAAATCGGAACCTTCATAGGTTGCTGGTGGGAAAGTAAAATGGTACACAGCTACTTTGAACAGTTTAGCAGTTTCTTAAAAAGTTAAATACAAGCTTCCACAGACCCAGAAATTCCATTATTCTTTTGACAGTAAGTAAACATACATCTCTAAGTACAATTACTTTCAATATAATATTCCAAATTAAAATGACTAGAAATTCAGTGGAAACCGATTTATCAAACCTTACATAGCTTAAAGGAAAAAGGAATGGGCCCTTTATAGCACAGTGATCAAAAGCTCAGCTCTAGGGCAAGGTTTCTCAACCTCTGCATTACTGACACTCTGGCTTTGGATAATTCTTTCTTGTGGAGAGGCTGTTGCCTCTGTATTGTAGGGTGCAGTAGTATTACTGGTTCCTACTCACTAGATGCCAGCAGGCAGCGTGCCCATTCCACATTCCAGCTGTGACATCCAAAATGTCTCCAGACTTTGCTAAATGGCCCTTCCGGGGCAAAATCACCCCAGTTGAGCAACAATATTCTGGACTTAAATTGTCTGGGTTTAAATTCTCATGCACTCTATTTGCTGTGTGACAAGTTATTTTAATCTCTCTGTCTCAGTTTCTCATCTGCAGAGTGTTATATAATAGTACATTACTTCAGAGTTTTGAAATTGGCAAACAATGCAAATCAGGGTCTTAATTTTTCAGAGGGCCAGTTTAGTAGCACACCACTGACCTTCCCCACCTCTAATCAAAATTGTAAAGCTCCCTCCTTATATTCTCAGCTTTCTCTATGTGCCTCATTCCTACATATATATTCTCAATAGCACTAATCACTATATGACAGACCATATATGCTATTTTTGTGGTACACCACTTTCACTAGAATATAAGCTCCACAAGAACAGGAATTTTTGCCAGTTTATTTTCTGCTCTGTCCACAACACACAGTATATGCTCAAAAGTTTTTTGTAGAATGAATGAATAAAACAAAACATATAGAAACAGAAACCTGGCACCGTTGAACATTCACTTCCCCATAGAATAGAAAAGAAGGTAAACTGTCTCTTTAAGGGTATGCACATTAATTTCAGAGCACAGTAAAAGTACCTCAAGGTTATGTTAATAAAAACTGTCCAGAAACATATCCATCCACTATTCGAGGTGGACTGCATTTTTCAAAAACTTAAGGAGTGGTTACTATGTGCTAGGTACAATTCTAAGAATTTTAGATGTCTTATCTAATGCTAAAATAATCCTAAGAAGTATTATTATTTTAATCTTTATTTTACAGATGAGGAAATGACGAAACCAGGGCACAGAGAGGATGAATGTGAAGTCAGATAAACAGCAGTGGTAGAAGCAGGATTTGAACTTCCAGTTAGAACTCTTCACCATTATGTTATGATTCCACTTAGTAATTCTGCTAATACTGGCCACCCCACAGATTCCACAGCTGAGAATAAAGTTGAACAAAAGAAAGAGGAAGGAATAATTTTATGCATAGAAGACAATGAGGAAGAGAGGGAGGAGACAAGAAGGGAGGAGGCAATATGAAAGAGGGATATTGTGGAAGAAGAAAATTTCAGAAAGAGGGACTGGTCAATGGCATCAAAATAGTAGGAAGGAATATGCACTGAAAAAAAAAGACTACCAAATGTGGCCATTAAAAAGTCATTAGAAACTGTATCAGAGCCATTATAGAGAAAACTAGCTTTAAAAATGAATGAAGTTTTGTCAACTATACTTCAATAAAGTTGGAAAAAGAAAGGATGAATGAAAGTTGCAGGAATGGTGTTATGGAATGTAGATATTTCAAGATACCTGAAGGGAATGAGAAAGGTTACTAGCAGCTTTAGGAAATAGCAGGTATGATGTAGACTTCGTATTTTATACCATGCGGGCATACCTAAATATACATGCTTTTAGAGTTAAAGGTATTTTGCCAGAAAACTATGCTATTTAAGAAGAGAATTATATTATTACTATTAGAATATAATGCTATCAGTCTAAGGCATACACTAAGAGTTACACATTTAAACTGCTGAGAACTGCAGACATGCAGGCATGAATCATCTTACAGTTCAGTTCTTCATGCAGAATTAACAATTACAACTCACATTGTGAATAGGTAAGAGATAAGCATTAGTACTTTTAGCATTTTACAAAATTTATCCAATTATATTGAATTGTCTGTCCATATTATTTATCTTAACAAAATATCTTTGAACAGGAAGTCCACAAAAGAAATTAAATGGATTTTTTTCAGTATCTAATAGTTAGGATCAAAGTAATTGTGAAAACAAAAAAGTAAATAGAAACAACAAAGAAGGAACAAGAAGCACAATTATAAATTATGATATTGTAGTGTACCTTTAAAGAGAGGTTAACAACCATCTCCTTTTAACATTTAAACTCACTAGGAAGACTAAAACTAGTTTGGGCTGCAAATTTCTAATAAGCATTTTCATTTGTTGTTAAGGGCATTTCAAACTTACATGGCAGTATGTCCTTGTATCTGTTCTTTTTAACATTTTCTTCTTTTTCTCCAGTGGCTGTGGGATAAATCTTTTCTGTTCTGTATTTGGTAGACAATCTTCTTAATCGCTTAAAATACAAAGAAAATTCAAGTTTAGAAAAACATTAGTATTTTCAAATTTTTAATGATTTAGACTTCACTGAATTTTGCTAACCCCAATTCCTCACAACTCATTTTCCTGTTTTTATAAGCTCACAGTATCTCCCCCTACCTTCTAATAATTAACACCAAGGAAAATTTTTTTTTAGCATTAAGTGCAAACATAAGATTAATATTCCAAATAGCAGTGAAAGAAATGAAACACTAGAATAAAAGTAATTTTATTTGAAGAAGCCATTAATAAGCTGGTCAGAATATTTAACTCTGTCTTAACAAATAGTTTTTGTGTTTTAACTAAGGGTCCTCAAAACCAAATTTTAAATTATGTCTAAAAGACTGTGCACAAGTTTCTCTATTCCTTCCCTCAGTAAACTTTCAGCACCCATGATGTGCCAGGCTCCTTCCAAGGCATAAGCTAATAATTACTTATAAAACACTGCAAAACAAAGTTCTTTCATACTGAATTGGAAATGTCCAACAAAGACCAATTCTGCTTATTCACTGCATTACAGAAGTGGTTTGTGAGTTAGTGACAAATTCTTACCACATATGGCAGTAGGGATGTTCTTTGCGCTGGAATATTTCTGCATGTCAGTAATACACTTCCTGCTTTCAGAAGCACTGAAAGTCAGCATTGTGAATTGTTTAAATTCAGACTCAACTACATTGCTAAAATTTAATTTCAAAGAAGACTACTTTCTTCTAGGCTTAAAGACATATTGAAGGCATTCTAGTTTCACTATTCAGCAAATTAATACAAACAAATGAAGTGAAAAAGAAGTCAGGTAACATTTAACTTCTTCACAGTTTTGTGTTTGCTACTTGTGATCCTGATATTTAAGGAACAAAGAATATTTTGCCTACATTTTAAAATATCACAGATACAATTTAAGATTCTTAACTTTTTCTTGTTATACTTTAACATATAGCACTTGAAATAATCTCATAAACAGGCACTTTCATATAGAATAGTTAGCCTTTTGTTTTTCTTTAAAAAACTACTAAACTTTATCATCACATTCTTAGAGACCTAAAACCAGAATACATTTTTTCCTGTAAGATGAAAAGGCTTTTACTAGAATCTTGTTCTGCACTGGCACAATTCCAAAGTAAAATTCTCCACATTTATGATACTATTTCCTGTTGTAATAAAGTTCTCAAAGCACAGTAAGTGTATTAGGGGAAAAAAATGTATTTAAAAATGGGCTCTTGGTGAGGGTGTGGGGAAATTGGAACTTTGATATAATGCAGGTAAAAAAGAACATCAGCACATCTGTAAGGAGGGTAATTTAGCTATTACAAATTAACATAACTCCTTAACCCCAGAACTGTTCTTCTAAAAATCTGTCCTCTAGATAAAGGGCACAAACACAAAATGATGTTTGCACAGTTATTTACTGCAGCATTGTTCATAAGAGCAAAGACTGCAAACAATCAAAAAATTCTATTAATAGAGGACTGCTAAAAAGAAATGTTTCATTCATACAATCAAATATGATAAAATGAGGAAGCTCTTTATGTATGGTAATATGGAAATGACTAAAAAAATAATATATATTAAGTATAAAAGCAAGGAATACAATAGTATATAATACAATACTACTGGTATTAAAAAGAATAAAAATATATTTGTGTTTACTTGCACATGTATATAAAAAATATCTCTGGAAGAGAAACTATTAACAAAGGTTGTTGTTTGTGGAGAAAAGAAATGGGTAACTGTAGGAGAAGGAAACATTCTCTATGTCCATTTATAATTTTTGGATTATATGAAAATATTGCCTATTCAAAAAATTAAGGTTAAAAAAAAGTAAAGAGAAAGTAGAGAAGACTGTTCTTGACTTCATTACTCTACGTTAACAAAGGTCCTCCCAGTTACTTATATATACATCTTGCATATTTAGTCAGGACTTTCATATTTTTTTCTGCTCAAGGATTTTCATTTTCAGTGACAGTATCTTAATGCATTACAGAATATTTCATGTTAATGTGACTTACAGAAGGATATCAATCTTAACAGTTGCAGAAACAGGGGGAAAATGAATGTAACTTAGGTAACTGTTAATGAAAAAAATTGTACATATATTTGTATCTACAAAGGAAAGGGAAAAGAGGATTAATTTAAGTACAAAATGTGAATGCACTTCTAGAATAACTGCCGCAATTACTCCAAGCATTTCTTCTTTTACATGACAAATTACATTATTGAGAAACGTGAAAAACAAAGTTTTTATGTGAAATGACTTTTCATTTGTCATATAATGAAGCTTGAAAACACTTCTGTGTGCAAATAAATATGTAATTTAGGTAGAATTTTTATATATTGTTTTCTTAAAGCCTAGGACATCATGGGATGTTTTCTACACTCAAGCTTCCAATGAAAAATGTTCTATTAAAATAAGCCTATACTTAGAAATTTTCACATCCATCAGAGATAATATTTGATGTAGTATAAATAAAACAAAGGTGGTCCATTAAACATATAAAGTGTGTTTTGTAAATGTTTTATTTAAAGACAAATTGACATGAAAGATTCTACCCAACTGTATTAAGGTGTCAAGTAGGGACTTAATTCCTAAAAAAAAAAAAAAAAAAAAGGTTAGTTTTATAGTTAGCTGATTGAATTAAATTCGGTATCTGTCACTTTCTAGCTGTATGACACCAAACATCTCTAACCTGTGTCTCATCTTCTATAATATGAGAATACCAACACTCACCTAACAGCCAAGTACAAAAACATGGGCTCAATAAATGCTAACTATTATTATGGGTCAATTACTGAAACACTTTAAATGTTATTAGCTACTATGGATTTTCTTCTTTAAAACCTTTCTGAGACAGAGATCAAAAGGAACCAGATATTCTGGGCTAATTTGTTTGCCTGGAAGTATTAGGTATTGCAATGTATGCTTCAGGATCTCCTGGAGGGCCTGTTAAGACAGACTGCAGGGTCCCACACACAGGTCCTGTCCAGTAGGTCTGGGGTGCAGCCTGAGAACATACAACTCTCAGTGAATTCTCAGGTGAACTGCACCGCTGCTGTCTGGGGTCCACACTTCAGGATCCACTGGTGTGAGGTTTGTTCAAGGGGAAGGGACACTACAATCAGTGCATGGAGGAATGGAGGTCGATTTTCAACAATGCTTAGGTTCCTCTGAACTCTGTGTACAGGTTGGTAACATCAAATAATTTTGAAAAAGTGACCAGGGGTTTTTCTTGGAGGTAGATTAGGCATTAAGAAACAAAAGCAATTGTCAAGTAGCAAAAAAAAAAAAAAAAAAAAAAAAAGGACAAGGAAAGAGACCCTGATTCTGCAGCAAATAAGAACAAAATTTATCAGCTATAAACAAAAAAAGCTTGCATAAAGGACCTAAAAAGTTTTGAGATTAATTCTAGCAAACTTTGAGGTATGGCAAATAGGAAAATTCTTTTATAAATTTCTTTTCTACTTTAAAACATCAAAATAATACAGCACTGTACCAGTGGTGTGTAACTAGCAAAACAAACAAAAAACACAACAAAAACCAAAAAAATGTAAGGTGCTTTCAAGATTCTTCTTAAAAAAATTCCCTTGACAACCATCTTTCTGTGCCTGTATATGCTTTTCCTTTGCATCTTCATGGTCATTCCACTCACATACCTCCAAATATCATTTAGGTCTTAGCTCCTTGAGTTTTTTATCCCTCTCATGCAAAAATGATCTTTCCCCTTGGAATTCTTTTTAGACTTTACATGCACTCTTAAAACATCATGTCCTTCTCTTTATGACAAATACATAAAGAGAATACATCTTATTTCCCCTACTAAACTCTAAGATTGTAAGTACACGATTACTATTATTAGTAATATTTGTAATGCCCGGTACCCTTGGAGCATATTTAAATGCTTTATGTTAAATAAGTTAACCTTAGAGTAAGATTTTTTAATGCACATAATTATTTAATATAATCCTAGAGCAAGAAAGTACTCTGAATGATTTACTGTCCTAACTGGACAAAAATACAGCTAAATGTTATATTTATATAAGTTTATAGATACCACACCCTTTTCTTTATCATGGTTGGCTTTTTTTAAACTAAGAAAACAAACAAAAAGCCTTTAAGGACATTTTTAATTAAGTCTACCCTTAAACATCTTGAACAAGTCACATAATAAACTTCTTAGATAATCCCATTCTTATCTCAAGAGTCATTATTCTAAAAAGCAAGTTTGATCATTTTAATTTTAGTCCTTCAAGTAAAGATCCTATAATGGGTCTACTACCTTCAAGATGAACTACTATAATATCCTCAGTTAATTACAACATTTGAATGTTTCCTGTCCAACTTCCTAGCTTTTTTTTAATTACACTTACTTAAGAGTTTAATGCTTCACCCATATAGAATTACTTACCACCATCACAGACAATTCTCCACCCCTTAACATGTTTCACAATTTTTTCTCTTGCTGGTGAGGTAATAGTTGGATTCCAGTTAAGTGCTATTTCCTTTGTGAAGCCTTTCTTAAACCCTTCCGTCTTAACTACTCCTTAGCACCCAGCACCCCAGTACTGCTCTACTACCACTTGTGAAAAGTATTTCAATACCTGTCTGTCTCATCCACTAGACTATAAAATTGATGGCAGAGACTGGACAATCTTTTTGGACTTTATAGACCAGTATCGAAAGCAATGCAAAATCACATTAAAAGTGGGTTTTATTGAGCCTTCTTAGACAAGTCATAGAAGTGTCCCTAATACACTGGAGTTCTTGATGGAAACAAAAACTGAACTTAATATTCACTTTGTTTTAAAGTTCCAAACAAATATTTTCTTTATTTTTTGAAACATGTTTTATGTTTTCCCCTAATCCTAAATCAATAAACTCATTCTCAAAGGCGCCTGAAAGTCAATGTACTTACGATTGTCCTCTTTAAGGTACTCATTTGTATGTCAAGATTTGAGCTCATTATAAGGGAAGAAAAGTTTTATTGTTTATCTAAGAACTGAAGCTAATGAGAATGTGTTGTGTGGTGTTTGCTGAATCTCTCCAGTCAAAGGGCTATCTACTGGCTTGTCCACTGGGTGTCTCATGGGCATCACAAATATGTCCAAATAGCACCACCATTCAACAGTTGCTCAAGCCTAAAAGCTGGAAATCATCCTTGATTCCTTCCTTTACCTCTCCTTGCCCCCAACAATCAACCCATCAGCAAGTTTTGTTAGCTCCACTTCTAATATATAATTCTCTTCATAGTCACTAGCTCAGTGACTATGAAGAAAATTGATATATTCAGAATACATATTTAGACAGGGACAAGTATTAAATTTGTTTGCTGGATTTTAAATCAGGACAATTAAGAAAACTATGGACACAAAAAGCAATAGAGCTAAAATGGAAATTAAGCTAACTCAAATTCTTTTTGGAATAAGTATGGATATAAATAAATGAAATATTAGAACTTAAGAATTCTTATGCTCTTTTACTAAGGCCACACACTACTGCCCCAAATTCCTCAATGCTGTAACACTTAAAACACACTAAGAATTTCATAAGACAATATTTTTAGTAAATGAACATAAGAATATGCAAATCTTAAAATTGTATCTAAAGTGAAATAAACATGGATTACTTTAAGCTTAAGTTATACCATAACAAAATTTAAGAATACCTCACCCATAAAGTAATAGTGCTTTTGCCACTGCTCTGAAAAACTTCTGAGGCAATTACTGGGAAATCCACCTGAATTTTAAAAGGTTTAAAATTTGGGAGTTTGGCATATAGTTGGCACTCAGTATCTACTAAATGAATAAATTCATGTGATTTTATACCTGAAATATCTGTCCTGTCACAAAAGCCACTCAATCATAGTACTACTAACTTGACCCTACTCTACAAGTTGCATTATTAAGCCAAAATAAAAATTTTAAAAACCCAAATACAAACAACACCCAGTAGTAAAATCAGGGTTTCATTTCCACCCAAAGTATACTATCTCTAACTGGCTGTTTTTTAATCACTACAACCTAGATACAAAAATATGTATACAACTAATAACTTTCAAGCAACCAAAAGGGTCTTTCAACTATACCATTGCAATGTCTACCTTAAATTGCAAAATATGCAACTCTGCCTTTCAAAATTCACCTTCGTATTTTAGCTCACTTTACGTACTGCTGCATGACTAACTTGTCTGCTGTTCCTTTTCAGAAATTCACAGGCTAAGCTCATTTTAAGTTGTCACAACTGATACCAAAAGGACACACTTGGAAGTAAACAGGGGCCAATCTTATGGGTCTTCGGGTAGCAAAATGATTTTACTCTTTGTTCATGTTGATTTCCACGCTTCAGTTATTTTCCTAGTAGTCTGCTGAGCAAACTCCTTATTTCTTCTAGCTTCTAGCTCAGTACAGAAATCATCTTGCTGTAACATTTCCTGAGACTAGTACTGGGATCCACCCCATCTTCCACTTCCTCCCAAACTGTTCCACATCTCCACCAACAGCTCTTTAAACCTACCTTTAATCTAAGACACATCCCAATGCTCAAAAATTATTTATATTTACACATATACCATCCTGACAGAACATGAATTCCCTGAAAATGCAGACTATATCTTCTTTATTCTATTAAGATCAGTGACTACCAGCACAATACATGACAAGCAGCAAAAAGTAAAACTGTTTAGGACTTCTCAGGTGTTAATGTTCAAGAAAATGGATACAAATCAGAATTGACCAGTACACTTAAACTATTTTCTCTCCTTCAACATTTCATTACTATTTCATAATGAGATAGTAATACTATTTCATAATGAGATAGTTTGGAGTCAGAGAAGTTGGGGGTTCAACTTCCAGTTCCATCAACTACTAGCAAAAGAGATATCCATGACATAGCAGATTTATATATAGTCCTCAAACGGGTAAAGCAATGGACCTTAATTTGAGTTTGTTTTTAAATAAAATTTTGTACTACAGATTTTATATTTAAAAGTAATAAATGTGGCAAAGCATAAAAACTAAATGAAAAAGGTAATAAAGAATTTTTGCAACAAGCCTATAAACATTTTTTGCAGAGCTTAGACAATAAATGCTTTCCTTTTCTTAAAGGAAAGAAAGGCTCCTGTTCTCTAGTTGGAAAAGGAAATACAATGCTTTCTTCTCAAGATCAAAATAAATTAGAAAAGTATAATCCAAGTTTATCCTCTTCCTCCAAGCTGTATCCTTATGGAACTAAGGTACAATCCTGTTTGAATTAAAAGGACAGTAAAATTATTGTGGTATTTCAATACAACAAATGTATCATAATATCTAAACTGTGTATTACAGAATGAAAAGTACATGTTAAAGAAGTGAGATTTGTACTGACGGCTGTCATATACTTTTGAAAAGTAAAATTTTTTTACTGAATATAAAAATTTGGGGGGTAAAAATAAAGGGTTTGTCTTATTTTTATATATGTTTATATTCATGTCTAGTTAAAGTTGAAAACTTAACTTTTTTGTTGTCTTTATGATGCATGCAAACAAAACAAGATATAATTGTATTTCATTCTTGTTGGCTTTTGTTACCAAAAATTAGATATTATACTTACAAATCTAAAAGAGGTATGTATGTTTCTATGTTTTAAATGTAACTGTTTTCACTACTCTCCACTGTGTTAATTTGTGCTACAGCTTTTCCTAGAAGAGAATGGAAAACTTTGATTTATTTTTAAAAACTATAGCAATTGGACAGATCCTTTATTTGAAGTTTTAAGTATCAAAAGCTGTAAATAAACAGATACATTCAAAAAAATAACACAGCTTTCATTATTTTATTTTTTTGTCTGCTCACATAGCCCTCATCTTCTTTTCTGTTTGTTCATCATCCATTTAACTCATGCAACCACTGGTTCCATGTTTTCCAGGCGAATCCCAACTTAAAATATTTTGTCCCATTGTCCCCACAGAAAAACTCTCAGAAATTCTAAAATCTGTGCATTAAAATTATGGCTCTTGACTATGTCACCCTTCATCTGCTGTGTGTCTTGATTTAAGAAAACATGACCACTATAGTCCCTTTTACCTTTTAGTCTCCTACTCTGCCAACCTCAGATGGGCAAAGTATTTCAAGCAATCCATCACTAATCTCATTATCCCATAAGATACAATATAAACATACAGTAAAACTGAGACTATTGAGTTCCAGCTTTAACAGATTAAGCCACAATAACATCAACTGCCCAACTAAAAATAAAACAAAGTAGACCCCCAAATTAATAGCATGAATGTGGAATTCATATTTATCTTTGCAAAAACAAATACAACACAGGAAGAGTGACCTTTACAGTTCAAGAGAGCTCAATACGTATTTACCACTATATGGAAATAAATTATTTTTTTGCTAGGCTAGACTGCCACAAACCTGAGGTCAACAGACCAAACATTTAGAGAGAAACCTGCACTTCCTGGCAAACCATTAATGCCTGACCCCCCTGAAAATTTCATTCTTTCCTTTACAGCTTCTACAGAAACTACTTTTATGAAGTCACCAATTATCTCCAAAAGTAATCACAATCTCAAAAGCTTCAATTACTATAAAGTACTTAACACAGATGGTTCACCCCTTCTTAAAACTTTCTTAGATTCCATGAAAAAACTGTCTCTTGATTGTCCCTCTTAACCTGCTGATCAGTCTTTCTGGCTTCTCTGTTTCCCAGTCCCTATATGTATGTTGTCTCTGGAAATGCTCTCTCCTCAGATTTCATCTTTTACCAAGTTTATAATCTCCGTATCATGCCTTTAACTATTACAGTTATGAAGATCCTAAAATCTCTATTTCTAGTCCTGAGTTCTCTCTTCAGTTCTAGTTCCATATTCAAACTGCTTACCGAACAACCCCCAACAATTCAAACCTAACTAACTAGATGAAAAGAAATTGACCTGATTTTTCAAATGCTTCTGTGTCCCTTTTTATTTTCATGGTACTTCTGCCCTCCTTATCCATTCAGGCTTAAAACCTCCGAGTAGTTTTGGACTTTCCCCCCTTATCTGTCCAGTGGTTTTCCTCTCACATCCAATCAGTTTCAAGTTCTTGTGAGTCCACCTCAGTAAACATCTCCCAAACTTAGCCCTTACTTTCTAGTCCCACTTGTCAATGAAGAAAGAGAACCGTTTTAGTATAGGATACAGGTAACTTAATTTTCTTTAATTATATTGTCTTTTTAAAGAAAAAGATTTGAGAAACCTTTTGAATGACTGAGGAAAATGGGAAATTTGGTGGGCATAAAATAAATACTATTAATTAATGTATGTATGTATGTCAAGTAGAGACAGAAGAAATGCTTGTATGTTCATTAAACCGTGTATGTAAACACAACCTGCACAACATCTAGCATATAGCATACCTTTAAAATGTAAAAACTGAGATGACTATGTAAGAGTTGTTAACGGACAAGAAATTTAAGGGAAAATTTTAACTAGCTGTCTCAGACTAGCTGAGTTGTTATTGAAACTAGCAGATACCGAAGTATCTTTATTTGTATTCTTAAATACTGACATTTTTTGTTGTTCTTAAAGAGGATTTTAATCCCTTTTTGTGTGCACCCTAAGATTTGGTGCCATACCTGAATAGGATACTTGAGCTGCTCATTACTAGCCCCAGTTCCTGTTTAAAAACTCAGAAAGTAATTTTTAATTGTATATTGCAAACCAATTTAGACTATCTTAGATGAGAGAAATCATGGGACAGATTCTAGAATGGTAGAATAAATTGTCATTGATGTTCTCCCCAGTCCTTCCGTTATCAGTCTACACAAAGACTATAGAAGTCCTAACTGTCATAGATGCAAAGGCTTAAAAATTACCTGGCAAACCAGACTAATTTTATAAGCCGTATTTTTGCAGCGTCCAACTCCCTGTCAAGTAACACATAAGGCATAGCTATTAATGGGATCTGCTGGGCCAATTTTTCCTGTCAATGCATAAAAACACTCGTTGTTTAACATACAGTATTTATGTTTTTAAGCTATAAAAAAAATAAATGTAATAAAGGATCTGCTTTCACACGATCATTACCATTTTTCAAAAAGGAGAGACCAAACAGAGATAAAGTCAGGTTGCCAAAACTTTGTAGAATTAAGTTTTAAATTCTTAACAGAAACATAGTTTGGCAATTCTTTATAAAGAGTTCCCATACAACTCAGTAATTCCACTCCTAGGTATATATCCAGCAGAATTTAAAACATATGTTCATGCAAAAATCTGTACTCAAATATTCTCAGCAGCATTACTAATAAGAGCCAAAAAGTGGCAATGAAAAAACAGTATGTGGTACATTCATATAATGGAATATTATTTAGCCATAAAAAGGAATGGAGTAGATTTATGCTCAACAGTGAACCTTGAAAACATTATGCTAAGTGAAAGAAGTCAGACACAAAAAGCATGTATTACATAATTCCATTTATATGAAATTTTCTGAATAGGCAAATCCACAGAGATAAAACAGATTAGTGGTTGCCACAGTGTTGGTAAGGGGAGAAATAAGGTGTGAGAGGTAATGGGTATAAGGCTTCTTTTTGGGGAGGGGAGGGCAATGAAAATGTTCTGAAATTGCCCACTCTTGTGACTATACTAAAAACTGCTGGAATGTATGTTTTCAATAAGTGAATTTTATGGCATGCAAATTAATCTCTATAAATGTGAATTCACCTCAGTAAAACTGCTATACAAAATTCTTAATAGGAGATTAGGACTACAGTTAGTTGTAATCATTGACAGCTTCAGAGCAGGCTGACCAAGGGACACCCAATCCCACCCTGTAAAAAGAAATATCCATCCTATTCAAATTGAGTATTATTCAGCCTCTGTCCTTTATTGCAGATCTTCTCATTAGGACATTAATCCCACAGCGCCAAACGTAACAAGAATGCAGAATCTTATCTAAGTAGGAATAA
This sequence comes from Manis pentadactyla, assembly GCF_030020395.1. NCBI lineage: Eukaryota > Metazoa > Chordata > Mammalia > Pholidota > Manidae > Manis > Manis pentadactyla. Next base: position 61,027,147 of record NC_080025.1, on the reverse strand, counting down.
AACAAGGAAATTACAAATGAACAATCAGGTCTATTAGAAACTGGCTAGTGAACTTGGGTCTCAACTTTTTCAGGAAAGGACAGGTATGGTAGGTAGGAAAGAAACAAGAATAAAATCTTTAATATGAGCTGATGCCCAAACCACAGGAATGAAGCTAGACAACTAATCTGGAAGACTAGATATTTAGAAAAGGAAGATAATGAGTAGAAAATGTGGGAAGAGGAAGGAATAAGTGGTAAGCAATCTAGGGTTAAAGTCTAAATTCTGTAACTTCTCTAACTCTAACCCACAGACTGGGAAGGTGGACTAAAATAAAAGAATTAAACTCAAACCTGAATAATAAGCAAACTGTGTTCTTAAATTTTCAGTATATTTCTCTGGGGAAATGAACTGGAGGTTACTTTTTGATGTCAACATTCAGTTTCCTTGCAAAAATTATTTAATTCTGAGATTATTTTAGACTTGATCCTGAAGGGCCACACCACAATGCTATGAAGATATGTATACACCAAGTTACTAAGAGCATGATTTTGTCTTCAAATATCTCTTTGTATTAATGATAAGCAGTGCTCCCTCTCTGACATGTAAAATCAAAACAAAAAGTCCAAACCTCATCATGATAAAAATTATGGCCTACCTGCCTCTATATACAATTATCAAGATTTCCACAACATTTTAAATAAAAACACAAACAATATAAAGGAAACATATAACTAAAAATAACTTAAAAACATACTTTAGAATCCATCAATCAAAATAAGCCAAGATTTCAAATAAAAGATGTGGCATTTTGACAGCCTTCAAAACCATGGTCAAAGTCACTATAGAGAAATTACATTTCCTTCAAAAGAAACTTTACTAAAGACAAGCAGAAGATACACTGATCTGGATAGTAATCTTGTAGGAAAAATGACAAGTAACTTAAATTTCACTGATTACAAGGACTATTAAACTGAATTTATGAAGCCACATTAACTGTCCTCTATGATGAGAGCATTTTACTTAGAAAATGAATCACAAATTTTGTTTTATTATGACTGGTGCTTCTCTTTGTGCTAAGGATGGATATATGCAAATACTTTGATATAAAGAACTCCAACAACTTAACAACAAAAATGGGCAAAGGACTTGAGTAGCTACTTCTCCAAAGAAAATATACAAATAGCCAACAAACATATGAAAAGACACTCAACATTAATAATCAGCAGAGAAATGCAAATCAAAACTGTAATGAGGTATCATCTCATACCAATTACAATGGTTATCAAAAAAAACCACAAAACAACAAGTGCTGGTGAGAATGTGGAGAAATTGGAGCCCTGTGCACTACTGGTGGGAACACGAAATGATGCAGCCACTATGGAAACCAATACAGCAGTCTTTAAAAAATTAAAACTTGAATTACCATATGAGACTACTCAAAAGATCCACCCATATGATAAACCCAAAGGAACTGAAAGCAGGCTCCTGAAAGATGTGTACGCTCGTGTTCATAGCAACATCATTCACAACAGCCAAGAGATGAAAGCCATCAAAATGTCCGCTAATGGACAAATAGATAAACAAAATGGGGGTATATACATATATACACATAATGGAACATTATTCAGCCTCAAAAGGGGAGGAAATTTTGACATGCTACAATATGGATGAACCTTGAGAACTCTATGCTAGTTGAAATAAACTAGTCACTAAAAGACAAATATTGTATATGATTCCACTTAAATCAAGTACCTAGAGTAGTCAAAGTCCTAGAGAAAGAAAGTAGAACAGTGCCTGCTAAGGGTCAGGGGTAGGAGAGGAATGGGAGTTGTTTAATGAGTGTAAATTTTACTTTCACATGATGAGTTCTAAAGATAAGCTGCCCAACAACGTGAAAGTACTTACTACTGAACTGCACATTTATAAATGGTTAAGATGTTATGTTTTGTTACTTGCATTTTTTTACAATAAAAAAATTTTTTTAATAAAAAAGGGAAAAGAAACCTTTATAGTTGTTTGCATAGAAATTAAATGTCTTACCCAGAATACAGAGAGAGACAGCTAATTGTGGGTTAGTGCCATTAAAGCATTCAGATTATCAGGCCTTATAATATTCACATAACATTAGAGAGGTGTGCTCTACTCATGAACTGTTATTATTTTCAAAAAAAAAATCTACTTTTTCAGTTTAATGACATATTGGATCCAGACATTTATAATAAAAGGAAAAGTAAGATTCAATTATCACCTTCATAAGGATCACTAGTCTAATATAATTTTCTCCTATTCTATGATAGGTATTTTTCCTCTCATATAATATACATTCCAAAAGTATGTCCTAGACAATAGTATCATTCCTGTCTTTTATATACATCATTTTACACGTTTATCCCACCACTACCACTGTAGCTGCTGCCCAAGATTATAATTCCCTGTCTGCCAGAGATAATCTTTTCTATTTCTTTCCCCCACAGTGCCTAGTGTCTTCCATGAATCATATACTCAATAAAGCATGGCAAGTCTTTTAGACATAGTGGGTACACTAATGAGCACATTCAGAACATCACATAGTCAATGAACTGGTGCCCTGCTATCAAATTTCTAACATACTCAGTTCAAGAAGTTGACATAATGTAGTTAGTATAACTGGAGAGTATGCACTTAAAATGTCACTTGAAATTTGATCTTTGTGGTTTACGATCATATTGACACATGAAACTGATATAAAAAAATGAAGTGTGATTTAATTTATCTCAAGTATTATCTTCTTGTCCTAAATAACATACCTGAAGATATATTTTATTTTGATTTGGTTTATTATATTATCTATAATGTCACCAAGGAAAGCTTTCAATCTTTTATCACCAGGGGAAAAATGTGTAGAATAAATGGATCTATATATATAATACACTTATATAAAAAAACTATCAACTTTTCCTTAGATATGTGGTATGTGTGTATGTCTATGTATACATACACATAGTTCAAACATTTGATAATAAATTAAATTTAATGTTTTAAAATTTATACAAGTAATATATGCAGATGCTAAAACATTCAAATCATACTGTTAAGTTGTGTCATGGCTTCTCCAAGACCACTTTCAGGTTCAATGATTCACAAACAAGACTCACAGGACTATACATATAGACATAGTCACAGCTATGATTTATTACAGCTAAAAAATACAGAGCAAAAGCAGAGGGAAAAGTGCATGAGGGAAAATCCAGTAGAAACTAGGCACCAGCTTTCAAGAGTTCTCTCCTAAAAGAACCACACAGGACCCCTTAATTCCTCCAGCAATGAGTGGTGACAACACCTGTGAAGTGTTGTCTATCAGAGATTGAATGCCCTAAGTTTTTATTGGGGGCTGGTCACATGGGGACTAACCAAAACTTCAGTCTTCCAGAAGAAAAGCAAGTGTTCAGCATAAGCCATATTTATACAATATATGCACAGTGAGCCACTCTTTTAACAGCATGATGGGAACCCTCCCAAAAGTCCAAGTTTCCAGATACCAGCCAGAGCCAACCTTGCAAGCAGGTGTTTCTAAGGATAGCAGTCTCAGGCTTGCTATATTAAATCTTTTCTGCACACAATTATAAAAATGAAAAAGTAACCTACCTCCTTCCTCCACATCCCTGTCCTTGGAAGTAGCCAACCATATTAAGCCTCTTTATTAAAAGATATTTTATGTCATTTCACAAAAATAGCTCCAACCAACACAGTTGGAAATACAATTTAATGCATATTAGCAAATATTTTGAAGAAAAGATTCCTTTCTTTAATGCTTTTGACATGCTGGGTCAGAGCATACACTCTCTAAATTCTACTGGTGTCCAAACTGCATTCCAAAAAAACACTTCACCAGCTTACTTTCCTATGAACAGAATATCCTATATAGAATACCAGTTTTTCTATATCCTTGCCAACATTTGCTATCATCAATTTCTGAATTGCAATGACTTAATTTCTGTATTATTTTATCAAATTTGGTAGAATCTGGTGGGACCATTCCCCAACCAAAAAGTTGACATTGATTAATTTGCACTTTTCTGATTACTGGAGAGGTTGGAGACATTTTTTCCTGTGTTCAGAAATTATTTGCATTTTCCTTCTATTATCATTCACAGCATGTGCCCATTTTTCTCTTGGAGAGTTCCATTTATTGAGTTATAGAAGCTACTCATATATTTTAGATAATCATCTGTTAAATGTGTTGAATATATTTTCTCTTAATCTATTGCTTACGGTTGCATTAACTTTTGTATTACAGGTTTTTATTTTTGAATTCAAATCTGGTCTTTATTATTATAGTTTTTGTGCTTTAAATTTAAGTCAAAAGAAAAAGCATCTAATTCACATTGTAACTGCCCCTAGATAATGTTTCCCCAATCTTTGAAGTGGCACACTGACTCCATCTGGACAACTATTACATAAAAAAAGAAGTTTACCCAAATATGGTGGGTATTATATCTTTTTTTAGCTTGCTTATTTAAAAAAAAAAAAAACAAAGAAACCTTATGATTAAGCTAACATTTTATATTACAAAGGGAAGTTTTAGGCAAAGTGGTGTTCTCTTGCATGACTTTGTGAAGTGACTGTTCTTAATTACCAGCTAATTTCTAAAATGATGAGGCCATTAGTGTTGTTACTTCACTGTCAGCTTGACTTCTTTGAGTCTTACAACACAGCTTTGCATAAGCCTTTAATACTTAATGTCCAATGTAGGCAACACTGGCAGTCTCTGGGATTAAATTATTATTGAGCATATCCCCTATAATAAGGAACATTACATGAATGACAAATATGAAATCTGTTTTACCTGTGGAAAACTGACTTGGCATTTATTCTAAAAATTCATAGTATTTTAACCAATTTCTTATGTGTTGTCTGAATACTTGTAAATTTACCAACAGACCTACTCTATGAATCTTTTGGATTGCTGTTGTTTAGTTAGCTGCTGTTCCCTGAAGTCTCTTTATTATTACCACCTGTATTTGTTCAGAGTTCCCTCACCTCCAACCAAAATTCACCTCTCCTTCTGGGCTAATTTTAAAAGTCCTTTCTTATAAAACATTCCATGACTCTCCTAACAGTATGTGACTTTTCCCTTTTACGAACCCTCCTTGCAAAATAATGTAATGTACTTAATGTCACTGAACTGTACATTTAAAAATGGATGAAATGGTAAATTTGTTATATACATTTTACAATTAAAAAGTTGCAAAAAAAAAAGAATCCTCATGGCACTTTGCCCCATGGTACTGTGGTTCAGTTTTGCATTAGTTATTTGTGTACATCTTTATTTCCCCATCTCTATTGGAAATTCCTCCCAAAAGAGATCACATGAGGCCCACTGCAGTTCAAATGGGCTGAATTTACCAGAACGCACAGAATAACTCACTCTTTCTGAAATGAAGCAAACTTAGGATAATTCTTTATGTGATTCACTCCAACTCTAAATGGAGATGATCATTTCATGAAAAGGAGCCTCTCTTATTTTTATGTATTAAAATAGTGCTAAAACTCTATTCTTAATGGAGTTTCATTTCTATTTCAATGAAGTTGTTACATATAAAACAGACTTTTAAACACAGGAAGGGACCACATTATTTTTCCAAATACACACTAACCAGTAGAGTACTGAAGACATGTAAACAGAAATGCTTTGACTGCTAAGTTTGCAGAGATGAAGCCACCTCCTCCATCTCCCACCCCATAATTAAAAATAATTCACTAACATGTTCAATCCATACTCAAGTATACTTAAGGTAAAGATTCTGACAAATAGTTGACAGCTATCAGAAATAGTAACAAATTCTGTGGTGTCAGGTAACCACTTATTTCAAAGGTTCTGCCAGTCAGTCTTTCAAGTTAGGAATGACCATGTGGCTGGCCACTGCACTGGAAGACGCAGCATAATGTGACAATAAAGAGCACAGGTTTTATAATCAGAATAGTTCTGCCACTTACCCATGTAACCTTGGGCAAGTTCAGTTTCCTCATCTATAAAAACAGGACTTAAGATTAATCTGAGGATCCAATGTAAAAGACATGGTGACATTTCTTGCAGTTTATTGTATAAACATGGTATACAGCAACAGATATATGCACATCATTATTTGTGTTTTCTGTTAAACAAACTTTGTAAGTGTATCATGATTAATTTATTTAACAAGATTTACAGAACACCAGTCATGTAGCCACTGGCTAGGTAACAAAAGTTTAAAGACAAGACAGATTCAGGCCAATGGATCTCTGATTCTCTGAATCTGGATCTCTGGCCACTGAAGACCTGACAACCCAGTAAAGAAACAGAAAAATAAATATGTAATTGCAATATGATAAGGTGAATTATAGTGGAAATAGATGCACAGTACTATGGAAGCAAAAAAGAGAAAAGCTTAAGTATGCTATACCTTTTTTACTCAGTCGAACCCAATTTATTTATCACCAGTTTCCTGCCCTATCATATGCTACCATTTAATGATTACCACTCCCATGCTGTGCAGACCTTAAAAAAGGAAAGTTCTGTATACTATTACTAAGTCATAAATGCTACCTCTGAAATGCCTTTCAAATTGATCCCTTTTCTTTATATTCACTGTCATTGTCTTCAGATGCTCCTGCTTAAGCTACTGGAATAGCTTTCTAAATGGTCTCTGCTTCTGTCTTTACCCCTACATATTTTATTCTCCACAGAGCAACCAAGGTGATCCTGTTAAAAATGTAGGTCAAGATAACACCATACCAAAAGGTTCTCATCTAACTTTGAGTAAAAGCCATCCGTAGTATGACCTACCAGAACACAGATGGTCTGCCATAACTCCCAGACCGACCGCAGAGCTACTCCCTTCAACACCCATTCTGCTCAAGCACACGGACTTCCTTGATATTACTTCAACACACTACTACAGCTCAGGTCTGTGAGCACTTAATGTTGCTTCTGTCCGGAATGCTCTTCCAGATAAGTACATGGCTCACTCCCTCATTATTTCAAGTCTTGTTTCAATGTCTTAACCACCCTAAGCAATAATATCCCCTACACCTGTTATATGGCAGATTGATCATATTGGTAGCCTTTTTTTTCAACCCTCCCTGTATTAAAACCACGTGACTTTGCAGTTCTTTTTGACTTAAAAGGTGGAATCTATTTCCCCACCCCTTGAAGTGGAGGTGATGTTATAACTTACTTGGGCCCAGAGAATATGATGGAAGTGACAATGTGTCAGTTCCAAGTCTAGATAGGCCTTGCTTATTTTCCCCTCACTTGCTTATCTGCCACAGCCCTGAGAGTCCAGGTAGCCTACTGGGGAATGAAAAACATGTGAAGCAGGGACAGGCAATCCTAGTCATAAAAGCCACAGCCAGGCTCGATGTGCTAGCAGCCAGCCAACCACCAGAAATGTGAATGAACTCAGTTCAAGATCAGCAAACCTGCCTAGCTGACAAACAACAGCATGTAAAAATATTTATTATAATATACCATTAAGGTTTTGTGGTTGTTATACAACCTTACTGTGGTAATAGATAACTGATAACATTCTATTCCTTTTCCTTCCTGTCTTATTGTTTTCCGTTGCACTAAATATCTGATCTACTATGTATTTACTTGTTTACTAGGTTACTTTAACTCTTACCAATAGAATGTAAGCTCCATGAGGAGTCTTCAGGGATTAAGATGATGCCTGGCACAGAGTAGGTACGCATTCACTGAATGAATAAATAAAAATGAGCATGATGATTAAGTAAGCCATTTGGATCTATGTATTTTTGTTAACATCTTTTTAATTTATAGAAGCCATTAAACTCAGAACCAGTCTGTTGAATCTATTTCACAAGGTGTTAATACCAGGATTTTGACAAAATATTGTAATTTACTAAGCAAATATGCTTTATGAGTCATCCATAATTTTTTTAAATTTAGTAATATTATTTGCATAGGCTTTATTCCATCCTATTCTAATTTTTGATATTTCATGATAATAGATTTTAGCATAGTAGTACAACTATGTAAGACGGTCATGCTCAAACTTTTTACTGTTATCAAAAGTTGAGAGCAGACTTGGAGGATTGAAGTCAAAACTCTCAGGTTACTAATCAGTTGTATCTTCAGATAATTACACTACACACAGTATTTTATCCTCTATCATTAAAGAGGTCCAAAGAGAAAAAGAAAGAGAAAAGGAGTTGCCATTTCCCCTCACATTTATTTTACTTTTCACTTACTGCTCTCACTCTTCCTTCCTATCATTTAAAATAACACCTCGTAATACACTATGTCTTTTATTTACATTATTCCTAATTCTCACACTGTAAAATATGCCTATTTTATGAAGGAGGAAACTAAGATTGAGAATAGCTTAAATAACTTATTCAAAATTACATAGGTAGTAGGGGGAGAATCTAGCAACCACAGCGTTGCTCATGTAATTGTATATTAATGATACTAAAATAAAAAATAAAAAAAATTACATAGGTAGTAAATAACAGCTAGGTCTAGTCCAGTATAATGCTAGACACTCAAATTGCGGAAATCAAATATATATCACAAAAAGATATGCTACTTCTATCTGGTCATTTCTTTACTGCTATCTACATATTCCTTCTTTAACCTCCAATAATTAAGATTCCCTCCCACTAGTATCAAGGATTATTTTATTTTTTCCCCTTTTAGCTACAACATACCTTAGTAGTGACAATTTATGTATCTATCCACATTCTATTTTAAAATAAAATTTTCTAAACTTTAACAAGAAAAATAATAAATGGTGAGATCATTTTGGAACATTTGAAAATATTAGATATAGCATAAACAACATATAATTTGCAAAGAATTCATGGCTTGCAAACAATATAAATACTAGCATATAATAATAAAGCAAAGATGGAAAACGTAATGTACTGGTTAAATATTCATCCTATACTTCTAGTTTAGATTAAGTTGCATTTCTCAAAACTACCTTAAAATTAAACTACCAGCCATCAGAATGTAGGGTACAAGAAAATATTGGTATTTTATTATTCTCTGAAACTCTTAAGCAGCATTAGAATAAGTAATGTCATTGTAGTCAGTTTTACAAGACTAGTAAGATTCTTTTTACTTCTAAATATTCAAGTATTTAATTATATTTCCCTCAGGAGCTAAGAACATGAAAAATAGAAAGTACACTGCATCTGAGTCAGTTATAAAAGAGGGAGACCAGAGGGGGAGGTAAAAACCCAGGTAGAAATGATGCTTCAACATCAAGGAAAGGACTCTGAATGCTGAGGAGGCATCAAGGAAGATGTGTACTACTATGAAGTATCTATTGATATGTCTAAGAGATCTAAGGAAACCATAGTAAATGCCAATTCAACAAAATGGTAAAGCTTGAAATCAGCTTACAGTGGGGATTAAGGATGAAGGAGCTGAGGAAGTGGAACTAACCAATGCTACCTAATTGCTCCTTCAAGAAAGCTTACTTTAAGCCTTCATTTTACCAATAGTAATTCCTTTGAATATTGACTTTCACAAAGAAAAATTTCCTGTTTTAAGCTTTTGAACTATTAAAATACCCCTCCTCTTTCTCCTTCACAAAATGAAAAAAACCAAGACACTGGTATATTAAACATTAAAACCATACTTCTCTTACTTTAATAATCTTCTACTATCTAAATTCAAAATAATTAAAAAACAAAACTTTATTTTATGCAACATCTAAAAATGCCAGTGAATGGGTTGGGATATATATTAGAAGACAAATCATGTCAGTTGCAAAACCCTATTATTGATAATCACCTACTCTGGTGTTGTTTTGCATTTATATATAACCTATTTAAAGTATTAGAAGTAAAGAATCATAACCAGCTAAGCACAAATAAGGGAAATTTCTAAATTACACAGCACACCCTGCTATATTTCTAACACCCCTTTCCAATACATGTTAATGAATCTCAGGCATAAACAGGCCAATGGACAGAGCAGATAAAGATGAGCAGAAAAACGGAGGTACACAGGAAGCACCAAGGCAAGCAGTTACACAGCACAGAGTGGCAACAAGCCAACAGCACTATAGCACTGCAATGTTAGGTGATTTGGGAACTAAAAGCATTATAGTTATTCTATTACTGCAAAATCTATTGTAAAGAAAACACATTAGTCTTTCAAATAGTGATATGTTTTGGATATATATTCAGAGACTGGCTGAAGAATGACTAGATGCAATACTTTCAAAAAGATAACGCTCAGGTTCACATTTTAACATTAAAAAATTACAATTTGAATCTTAGGTATCATAAATAGGTAGCTTGTAGATTATCTTAATTTTATCTTAAAAACTTGCCTAATGTTATGTACTGTATATGTGAAATAATGCTCTGCCAGAGCCGACAGAATACTCTCTCAACACAAAAGGACTCTTCATGCTTCTTTTTGCCTCCTCTGAAAGGTGGGTGGAGTTTGAGGCTGAAACTTAAAAATAGTCAAATATATTTTTTTTCAGTTTTGCTTTAAGGATTTTTGTAGAGTTGACCCTTGAACAATACAGGTTTGAACTGTGCAGGTACACTTATATGTGGATTTTTTTCAAGAAATACATTGGAAAAATCTTTGAAGATCTGCAACAATTTGACAAAACATTTTCTTTTCTCCAGCTTTAATACAGTACATAAACTTGTATGTTATTTATACATATATAACCTAATACATATAAGTTAATTACCTGTTTATATTATTGTAAGGCTTCTAGTCAACAGTAGGCCATTGGTGGTTTGGGGGCGGGGGGGGAGTCATTTGTTGGTGTTCCTAACCCCACTGTTCAACTGCCAACTGTACTAGATACTCTTTGGGCTGCCTGTCCACTTAGTGAACTATCCTCTTCTTTCCTTAAGAAACATCTGAACAAGTTCCCCACCCTGGGTCAACTACACACGTTTATACTACACAAATCAATCTATCTCACTGACAAGTTGATTCTTTCAGTAATGTTAAAGTGAGATACAGCAATTCTGGTCATTTTGAGCTCTTGCCCTACACTGAGATAAAGCGTCTAAGTAAGATCACCGGAAGGGATGCCTTTACTTGGCACATGCGACTACACCAGTGAGAGCCACCACGGCTGACCAGAGGAGTCACACAGGCGCACAGAAGAGCAAAGCCAAGTACCCAAGCAGTCCTAGAGACAGAGAGACTAGTGAACATGGAGAACCACAGAGAGACCAGTGAACACGGAGAACCACAGAGAGACCGAGGGGCTGGAAATGAAGAGAAGGGTCACCCAAGTTATAGATGGTGCTCCATTTCTTGGTTCCTGTCCTTCAAGTAGCTCAAGGGCGGTATTCTATTGCATTACATTCTTTTTTCACTCAAGTTAGTTTGGAAATAAGCTGCAAGCAAAAATCTATACCAACAAATAATTTTTCTGTAATTTTCAGGGCATCTGTGCCCCACTTTTTCCTTTATTGACTTCTTCCCTAAATAAGAAGACTGGAATTGTTGGCCTAGACAACATCATGTCACAGAAAATGCATCTGCTTTGATAACTCAGCTCTGCCAACTTCTCAATGTAAAACATGTAACAAGCTTCCTAATTTCTAAATCGTTTTAGTATTTCTTTTAATGTCCAGGTCTATGACTTATGAGTATATGCACTGAACACATGTGAGCAGAAGGTATCCAGAAAAGCTACTTTTTAAGTTTTTGTAATATGGGACCTAGGACTTCTCCCCTTTCTCAGTGTGGTTCTGGTCCCAAATGTGTAGTCCCAAAACCTCTCTGTCATCTCACAGGAAACTTAGATCTGCTGAGGAACCCAAACTAAGCAAGAGGCCTACCATTATAAATAACTTGCCTAGGTCCTAAGACTTTAAATTAATTTATTTTTACAGGACACTTTTAACAGAGGCCAATGAAAAACACCAATCTAACTAACCATCTAAGAACTATATAAGCATGAAGTACTATTTTAGATATCTGGAATAAAGTAAAATCACCACAATTTTAAAAAGATCCCTCATTCCCACCAAGCCATATGTAAAACTAAACAACTATGCCATAATGAGACATCAGAGCACTCCTCACCAAAACATGCCGGTATGCCAAGGCCAGTTTCACATTCATCTCATATTCAGTGTTCAAGTTGTTCTCCCTTTGGGAATCTCCTCCTAGTATTTGAGTACAAGCACTTCACCTTTTTATACACTGCTATCCTGTTCCCTCATCTAAAACCCATAGCTCTTATCTCCATGTCTTCACAAATGCTGTTTTTCTTTTCTATCTGAAATTTCTTTTATCCTAGTCCACCTTACAAACTCTTCCTTCAAGGGTCAGTGCAAATGTGGCCTCTCTGCTGAAAATGGCCATGATCCACTCAGGCAGATTTAGGCTCTCTTGCTTCTGTGATTTTAAATCTTGCATTTCCATTAGAGTAACACAACATCTTGAATCACTACTAAGTACCTTCTACATATTATGTTTGTAGCTTTATATACATATTATCTTGATCTTGGTCCTCCCAGGTAGGTATTATATCCCCTATTTCCCTAGGTAACCTGCTTATAATCATAGGAGAGCCAGGGTAGAAATTAATTCCTATATGGCTCCAAAGCACCTCATCTTTCTACTAGTCTAGAGGTTCTAAAGTTTTTGGAATCCAAGCCCCTTGATAATCTAAAAGCCACGAAACATTCTCCACTCCCCAACCCTGCCCCCCTCTCCCACTGCAAAGGGCTTACACACAAAATATTATGAATAATTTGAAAGGGTTCAGATCCCCCTGAAGCCCATCTATTGTCCCTGGAAAAATTCCTGCTGCTTCTCACAAGTTTGTATACAGTTGGTAAACTTCTCGAGGAAAATGTCATATTTTAAATTGTCAGTTCTAAACACAGTGCCTAGGGTATAATGGGCACTCAATGAGTATATATATATATATATTTTTTTTTTATTGAAGGGTAGTTGACAACAGTATTACATTACATTAGTTTCAGGTGTACAACACAGTGATTCAACATTTATATACATGATAATTCTAGGTACCAGCTATCACCATACCAAGTTGTTACAATATTTTGACTATATTCCTTATGCTATACATTACATCCCGGTTACTTATTTACTTTACAATTGGAAGTGTGTTTATATATATATTTTGTGAGGGCATCTCTCATATTTATTGATCAAATAGTTGTTAACAACAATAAATTTCTGTATAGGGGGGTCAATACTCAATGCACAATCATTAATCCACCCCAAGCCTAATTTTCGTCAGTCTCCAATCTTCTGATGCATAACGAACAAATTCTTACATGGAATACAAATTCTTACATAGTGAATAAGTTACATGGTGAACAGTGCAAGGGCAGTCATCACAGAAGCTTTCGGTTTTGTTCATGCATTATGAACTATACACAGTCAGTTCAAATATGAATATTCATTTGATTTTTAAACTTGATTTATATGTGGATACCACATTTCTCTATTATTATTATTTTTAATAAAATGTTGAAGTGGTAGGTAGATACGAGATAAAGGTAGAAAACAGAGTTTAGTGTTGTAAGAGCGCAAATGTAGATGATCAGGTGTCTGCCTGTAGACTATGTGTTAATCCGAGCTAGACGAGGGCAATAAACATCCATGTATGCAGAAGATTTCTCTCAGAACATGAGGGGGGAGGTTCTAAGCCTCACCTCTGCTGCTCCCAATTTTCTCACCAGATGGCCCCCTGTGACTGTGCCTGTCTTAGGTTGTTCCTCCCTTGAGGAATCTTACCCGTCTCTGGCTAACCAGTCATCTTCCGGGGCCATACAGGGAAATGTTAAGTTGGTAGGTCAGAGAGAAGCCTTATTGTTTGAAAAGGTTAGCTTTTTACTTCTTTGCATATTTATGCCCTGTGGCTTCTATGCCCAGCATTTGTCTTGAGGTGTCTTTACCACTTGGAAGAATTATGATACTCAGTAAATTCGATATGTGGCACGAGTTCTATTTAAAGGTTGTGATTAGGTAGGAAGAAGAAAAGCTATAGAAGTAGCAGGCAGAAGAAAACCAGGGAAGATTGGTTATTTCTTTGACATATCTTCTTGTAGAGTAACTTCAGCATGGATAGGTTTTAAACTATTAATTAAATTGTGCACACACATTAACATAATAGGAATATAGTTACCTAACCAAAGCATACCTGTAATTACCAGCCATTTCCAGTGAAACCAAGAAAACCAGTTAGGCACCTTAGGCATTTGTGAAAACTTATCTATGATATGGTGGATTTGTCCGACTGAACTTAAACAGTCTGAGAGAATTCAGATAAACTAGAACAACCCATTCCTGGGGACTGTTCATATCCCATATGTTCTTTTAACAATAAATAGCCTGTGGTTGTAAGATTTTGGAGTGCTACAATTTGCACTTCTCCTAATTCTTGGTTGAGTTCCAACAGTATAGATCCAGTGAAATTTTTTGTTTTACTGTATGCACAGGCCAGCTTAGATATCTCCTTCATCATTCCCATGGCAAGTCCAGGAACTGGTGGGATGAGTGCATCTACACCTGTGGCAGTGCGTGGATCTTTGTTGGAGTTTTTTTTTTGCTGATCATCTTCTGTCATGAGTCTTCCCGAGAGTGATGTTGGAAGTTCTTTTTCATATCGTATCTTAGTTCATTTTCGGGGTAGCCAAATTAGGCTTTGATCCTCTGTATAAACACAAACAGACCCTTTGCCTACACTTTTATATGCCCTTTATATCATTGTGTAGAACTCATTAGAGGTCACCACATAGGAACTGCTTTTTTTTTTATTTTTTTAATCATTAATCTACACTTACATGACGAATACTTTGTTTACTAGGCTCTCCCCTATACCAGGTCCCCCCTATATACTCCTTTACAGTCACTGTCCATCAGCATAGCAAACTGTTGTAGAATCACTACTTGTCTTCTCTGTGTTGTACAGCCCTCCCCTTTCTCCCACCCCGCTATGGATGCTAATCTTAATACCCCTCTTTTTCTGCCCCCCCCTTATCCCTCCCTACCCACCCATCCTCCCCAGTCCCTTTCCCTTTGGTACCTCTTAGTCCATTCTTGAGTTCTGTGATTCTGTTGCTGTTTTGTTCTTTCAGTTTTTCCTTTGTTCTTATATTCCACAGATGAGTGAAATCATTTGGTATTTCTCTTTCTCTGCTTGGCTTGTTTCACTGAGCATAATACCCTCCAGCTCCATCCATGTTGCTGCAAATGGTTGGATTTGCCCTTTTCTTATGGCTGAGTAGTACTCCATTGTGTATATGTACCACATCTTCTTTATCCATTCATCTATCGATGGACATTTAGGTTGCTTCCAATTCTTGGCTATTGTAAATAGTGCTGCGATAAACATAGGGGTACATTGGTCTTTCTCAAATTTGATTGCTGCATTCTTAGGGTAAATTCCTAGGAGTGCAATTCCTGGATCAAATGGTATGTCTGTTTTGAGCATTTTGATGTACCTCCATACTGCTTTCCACAATGGTTGAACAAGTTTACATTCCCACCAGCAGTGTAGGAGGGTTCCCCTTTCTCCACAGCCTCGCCAACATTTGTTGTTGTTTGTCTTTTGGATGGCAGCCATCCTTACTGGTGTGAGGTGATACCTCATTGTAGTTTTAATTTGCATTTCTCTGATAATTAGCGATGTGGAGCATCTTTTCATGTGTCTGTTGGCCATCTGTATTTCTTTTTTGGAGAACCGTCTGTTCAGTTCCTTTGCCCATTTTTTAATTGGGTTATTTGTTTTTTGTTTGTTGAGGCGTGTGAGCTCTTTATATATTCTGGACGTCAAGCCTTTATCGGATCTGTCATTTTCAAATATATTCTCCCATACTGTAGGGTTCCTTTTTGTTCTATTGATGGTGTCTTTTGCTGTACAGAAGCTTTTCAGCTTAATATAGTCCCACTTGTTCATTTTTGCTGTTGTTTTCCTTGCCCGGGGAGATATGTTCAAGAAGAGGTCACTCATGTTTATGTCTAAGAGGTTCGTGCCTATGTTTTCTTCCAAGAGTTTAATGGTTTCGTGACTTACATTCAGGTCTTTGATCCATTTTGAGTTTACTTTTGTATATGGGGTTAGACAATGGTCCAGTTTCATTCTCCTACATGTAGCTGTCCAGTTTTGCCAGCACCATCTGTTGAAGAGACTGTCATTTCGCCATTGTATGTCCATGGCTCCTTTATCAAATATTAATTGACCATATATGTCTGGGTTAATGTCTGAATTGTCTAGTCTGTTCCATTGGTCTGTGGCTCTGTTCTTGTGCCAGTACCAAATTGTCTTGATTACTATGGCTTAATAATAGAGCTTGAATTGAAGTTGGGGAGTGAGATCCCCCCTACTTTATTCTTCTTTCTCAGGATTGCTTTGGCTATTCAGGGTCTTTGGTGGTTCCATATGAATTTTTGAATTATTTGTTCCAGTTCATTGAAGAATGTTGCTGGTAGTTTCATAGGGATTGCATCAAATCTGTATATTGCTTTGGGCAGGATGGCCATTTTGACGATATTAATTCTTCCTAGCCATGAGCACGGGATGCGTTTCCATCTGTTAGTGTCCCCTTTAATTTAAGAGTGACTTGTAGTTTTCAGAATATAAGTCTTTCACTTCTTTGGTTAGGTTTATTCCTAGGTATTTTATTTTTTTTGATGCAATTGTGAATGGAGTTGTTTTCCTGATTTCTCTTTCTGTTGGTTCATTGTTGGTATATAGGAAAGCCACAGATTTCTGTGTGTTGATTTTGTATCCTGCAACTTTGCTGTATTCCGATATCAGTTCTAGTAGTTCTGGGGTGGAGTCTTTAGGGTTTTTTATGTACAGTATCATGTCATCTGCAAATAGTGACAGTTTAACTTCTTCTTTGCCAATCTGGATTCCTTGTATTTTTCTGTTTTGGCTGATTGCCGTGGCTAGGACCTCCAGTACTATGTTAAATAACAGTGGGGAGAGTGGGCATCCCTGTCTAGTTCCCGATCTCAGCGGAAATGCTTTCAGCTTCTCGCTATTCAATATAATGTTGGCTGTGGGTTTTTCATAGATGGCCTTTGTTATGTTGAGGTACTTGCCCTCGATTCCCATTTTGCTGAGAGTTTTTATCATGAATGGATGTTGAACTTTGTCAAATGCTTTTTCAGCATCTATGGAGATGATCATGTGGTTTTTGTCTTTCTTTTTGTTGATGTGGTAGATGATATTGATGGACTTTCGAATGTTGTGCCATCCTTGCATCCCTGGGATGAATCCCACTTGGTCATGGTGTACGATGGTTTTCATGTATTTTTGAATTCGGTTTGCTAAAATTTTGTTGAGTATTTTTATGTCTACGTTCATCAGGGATATTGGTCTGTAGTTTTCTTTTTTGGTGGTGTCTTTGCCTGGTTTTGGTATTAGGGTGATGTTAGCTTCATAGAATGAGTTTGGGAGTATCCCCTCCTCTTCTATTTCTTGGAAAACTTTAAGGAGAATGGGTATTATGTCTTCCCTGTATGTCTGATAAAATTCCGAGGTAAATCCATCTGGCCTGGGGGTTTTGTTCTTTGGTAGTTTTTTGATTACTGCTTCAATTTCATTGCTGGTAATTGGTCTGTTTAGATTTTCTGTTTCTTTTTGGGTCAGTCTTGGAAGGTTGTATTTTTCTAGGAAGTTGTCCATTTCTCCTAGGTTTCCCAGCTTGTTAGCATATAGGTTTTCATAGTAGTCTCTAATAATTCTTTGTATTTCTGCGGGGTCCGTCGTGATTTTTCCTTTCTCGTTTCTGATACTGTTGATTTGTGTTGACTCTCTTTTCTTCTTAGTAAGTCTGGCTAGAGGCTTATCTATTTTGTTTATTTTCTCAAAGAACCAGCTCTTGGTTTCATTGATTTTTGCTATTGTTTTATTCTTCTCAATTTTATTTATTTCTTCTCTGATCTTTATTATGTCCCTCCTTCTGCTGACCTTAGGCCTCATTTGTTCTTCTTTTTCCAATTTCGATAGTTGTGACATTAGACCGTTCATTTGGGATTGCTCTTCCTTTTTTAAATATGCTTGGATTGCTATATACTTTCCTCTTAAGACTGCTTTTGCTGTGTCCCACAGAAGTTGGGGCTTAGTGTTGTTGTTGTCATTTGTTTCCATATATTGCTGGATCTCCATTTTGATTTGGTCATTGATCCACTGATTATTTAGGAGCGTGTTGTTTAGCCTCCATGTGTTTGTGAGCCTTTTTGCTTTCTTTGAACAGTTTATTTCTAGTTTAATGCCTTTGTGGTCTGAAAAGTTGGTTGGTAGGGTTTCAATCTTTTGGAATTTACTGAGGCTCTTTTTGTGTCCTAGTATGTGGTCTATTCTGGAGAATGTTCCATGTGCACTTGAGAAGAATGTGTATCCTGTTGCTTTTGGATGTAGAGTTCTGTAGATGTCTATTAGGTCCATCTGTTCTAGTGTGTTGTTCAGTGCCTCTGTGTCCTTACTTATTTTCTGTCTGGTGGATCTGTCCTTTGGAGTGAGTGGTGTGTTGAAGTCTCCTAGAATGAATGCATTGCATTCTATTTCCTCCTTTAGTTCTGTTAATATTTGTTTCAGGTATGTTGGTGCTCCTGTATTGGGTGCATATATATTTATAATGGTTATATCCTCTTGATGGACTGAGCCCTTTATCATTATGTAATGTCCTTCTTTGTCTTTTGTTACTTTCTTTATTTTGAAGTCTGTTTTGTCTGATACCAGAATTGCAACACCTGCTTTCTTCTCTCTGTTGTTTGCTTGAAATATCTTTTTCCATCCCTTGACTTTAAGTCTGTGCACGTCTTTGGGTTTGAGGTGAGTCTCTTGTAAGCAGCATATGGATGGATCTTGCTTTTTTATCCATTCTATTACTCTGTGTCTTTTGATTGGTGCATTCAGTCCATTTACATTTAGGGTGATTATTGAAAGGTATGAATTTATTGCCATTGCAGGCTTTAAGTTTGTGGTTACCAAAGGTTTAGGGTTAGCTTCTTTACTATCTTACTGTCTAACTTAACTCGCTTGTTGAGCTATTATAAACACAGTCTGATGATTCTTTATTTCTCTCCCTTCTTATTCCTCCTCCTCCCTTCTTCATGTTGGGTGTTTTGTTGTGTGCTCTTTTTAGGAGTGCTCCCATCTAGAGCAGTCCCTGTAGGATGCCCTGTAGAGGTGGTTTGTGGGAGGCAAATTCCCTCAACTTTTGCTTGTCTGGGAATTGTTTAATCCCTCCTTCATATTTAAATGATATTCGTGCTGCATACAGTAGTCTTGGTTCGAGGCCCTTCTGTTTCTTTGCATTAAGTATATCATGCCATTCTCTTCTGGCCTGTAGGGTTTCTGTTGAGAAGTCTGATGATAGCCTGATGGGTTTTCCTTTGTAGGTAACCTTTTTTTTCTCTCTGGCTGCCTGTAATACTTTGTCCTTGTCTTTGATCTTTGCCATTTTAATTATTATGTGTCTTGGTGTTGCCCTCCTTGGATCCCTTGTCATGGGAGTTCTGTGTACCTCTGTGGTCTGAGAGGCCATTTCTTCCCCTAGTTTGGGGAAATTTTCAGCAATTATTTCTTCAAAGACATTTTCTATCCCCTTTTCTCTCTCTACTTCTTCTGGAATACCTATAATTCTTATATTGTTCCTTTTCGTTTGGTCACTCAGCTCTCTTAAAATTCTTTCATTCCTGGAGATCCTTTTATCTCTCTCTGCATCAGCTTCTCTGCGTTCCTGTTCTCTGTTTTCTAGTCCATTAATGGTCTCTTGCATCTCGTCCATTCTGTTTTGAAGTCCTTCCAGAGCTTGTTTTATTTCTGAATTCTCCTTCCTTAGTTCTTGCATATTTCTCTGCAAGTCCATCAGCATGGTTATGACTTTTGTTTTGAATTCTTTTTCAGGAAGACTGGCTAAATCTATCTCCCCAGATTCCTTCTCAGGGGAAGATGTAGCAGATGCCGAAGCTGTCTGGGTTAGTCTTGTCTGGATCATATTTTTTTGCCTTTTCATGTTGACAGGTGCTATTGACTGTCAGCTGGGAGGACCAAAATTTTCACTTGCTACTGGCCTTTCTTTACTGTAACAACTGCGACCCCTAGTGGCTTGTGTTGGGCAATTGCGTGCAGAGTGGGTCTTTGTGTCTTGCCTGGCCGGAAGAGAGAAATTTCCCTTTCTGTGGGCAGAATTTGTCTCAGGCTGCTTCTCTGCTTTCGCAGCGCCCGGTGGGGTAATGGATGGGGGGGCTGCTTGACTGTTTACCTCCGTGAGGGGTCTCAGAGCTGTTGCCCAGGGGGTTAGTGCACCCGGTCTTCCCTGCAATTTCCAGCTGCTGTACTGTGACCTGGGTTGCCTCCGTCAAGCTGCCAAGTCCCTGTCCCTTTCAGACTTTCAAAAAGCCCCCGCTTTTCTTTGTCACAGGGGCATCAGCTTCGGCACCCACTCAGAGGTCTTACTCCCTGTTCCCCCAGTATCCAGGGCCCCCTGGGCACGTACTGTGTCTGCACTCTGGCCCGGATGGCTGGGGCTGGGTGTTCAGCAGTCCTGTGCTCCGTCTCCCTCCCGCTCTGCCTATTATTCTCCCGCCGGGAGCTGGGGGGAGGGGCGCTTGGGTCCTGCCGGGCCGGGGTTGTATCTTACCCCTTTCACCAGTCGCTGGGTTCTCTCGCTGGTGTAGCTGCAGTCTGGCCACTGTCCT
This sequence comes from Manis pentadactyla, assembly GCF_030020395.1. Classification (NCBI taxonomy): domain Eukaryota; kingdom Metazoa; phylum Chordata; class Mammalia; order Pholidota; family Manidae; genus Manis; species Manis pentadactyla. The sequence continues at coordinate 61,006,491 of NC_080025.1, read as the reverse complement.
GCATCTTCTGGTCTCTCTTTTAGGGCTAGTTGTGTTTGTTGTATTTTCAAAAGTATGTATGTTTTTGGGAGGAGATTCCCACTGTCCTACTCACGCCGCCATGTTGGCTCCGCCTCCGGTATATTTTTTATGAATGGTGGATGGAAGGAACTATGGAAAGATGACAGGGACTCATTTTTGCATTCCTTCAGAGCCTACCAGGGTAACTACTCAAATGTTGTTAAATAGCTTTTCAAATGCAGATTACATCAAAAAACAGTTAATAAAGAAAATTTCAGTTATTAGCATACATCCCAACACCTCCTGAGATTAACACGATCCAAATCCCATATTCTCCAAGAAAAACTTTTAAGGAGCAAGTACTTCTAACTGCCATAAACTGGTTCAGACACTATAAGGTGCTAAAAGAAGCAAGATTTTTTGTGATTTAAGAGGGAAGGAGATAATTATCAATGCTTGAGTGCATGAATCTAAAAAATTTAAATACTACAGGAATATGAAATGCTGGGAGAGGAGTTCAACTATCTGCAAAAGACTAGTGGTTTAGAATAACTGCTTATCACTGGACTTGCCCTTAGCAAGTCTTGACCTCAAATTTAATGAAAGGCTTTTTCCCCCTGGTCTTAAAAATCAAATTTTACAATGGAGAACAAGTGCTTTAAGATAAACTGGCCTAAAATATTTATCTAGAAAGTGAGAATTACATTTTTTGCTTTTGAGTTCTGAAGTCGTTCTGAAAAGAAAAGTCTAAATTTTTTGTGTTCTCATTTTCGAAGCAACATAAAGGTCTATGAATTATTATAAGGAAAGTTTTCTAAAAAAGGAAGAAGTATGTTCAACAGTACAACCACAGCTAAGCAAGATTTCATTCACTCAATGACTATTCTCAAGGACAATAGCTTATTCCAGAGGCAAGAGAGGTTATACATTGCGGAGCACAGAGTTTAACACTGGAAAGGTAATGTGAGACTGCGTTCAGGCTCTGGAATGCCAGGCTAGAAGTATAGACTTTAACATATTGACCTATGATTCTAAACTGGGGTAAAAGTTACAAAATTGGGAGAAAGGGAAATTGGAAAGACAGCATATAATTACTTTGAAAAAAAGCAGAGCTTGGATTTGATGCTCTGTGTTGGCTTAACATTTAAAAGTCCAGTAATTTTAATGGTCACCAAAGGGAGCCTTGGGTTGTTTTTTTTGAACATAACTTTTTTGATAATGTAAATAAAACCATGTTTCTAAAATCATCCTACATAAACAAATGTATTAAAGAAAACATGGAACTAAGCAGCAACAGCAGGACTCAAAGCCACATCTCCTGAATTTATTACCAGTATGCTTTCCATTATCCCACAGATGCCAACATTTGAAATGGTATTTTAGGACAATGAGTATGATACGTGGAATGGATTAGATGAGGCAAGAAACCAGAGGCAAGGAGAGAACAGCTATTACGGTAATCACTCCCAAAGCACCCAAGTTGCAAGATACCATTATTTTTTAAGAGATTCCAGATACCTGGTATCTGGGTTTTATTATTGAAATCTAAAACCAAAAGTAAAAGTGGACATTTTATTTAAATTAATATTCTACAATAATGTCCCAGAAATATGATTCATGGAGTGGGGAATACTTAAGTAGTCACTTTAAGTGGTTCCCTGAATTCTTATGCACACCAACCAGTGTCTAGAGAAAGTATGTACTGTACTATTTCTTATATTTATGTAGAAGATATTACAACTAATAAAATCATATTTATTGAAAAGTCTAACTGAATTCAGTCTAGTATTTTATCTTGTATTTTCTTTTTCAGTGGATCCTGAAAATACAACCAGTTGTGTAAACACACCTGTACGCATAGGAGGAGGAAAACAGCTCTCATGCTGGTCTAAGAGACAAGCCCTTTGGACCACTTGAAGAATCCACTTGAAGAATAAATCCATGTCTCATAGCTTTAAACTCACCGTAATTTCTGCTTAAACAGTGGCCATTAATGCCTATTAAGTGCCAGACACTATATTAAGCAATGGGATACAGAGATAATTAAGTTCGTCTCTAGCCTTGGAGGCTTTAGGTCTGAGGAAGTCAGAAATGTAAATGTTTATGAAGCTGAGAAGAAACACAGAAGTGTTTTATTTTTTAACACAGGAACAAAAAAATTTTAATCTAAATGTTAATGTTTTACTTTCAGTTTCGACCTGTCAAAAACTTTTCTGAACTAAATGTCAAAAATTGAAGGAAAAAAAGCTAACAATATTCTAAAAGTAAATATATACAGTAAAACAGTCTTGAGAATTAACAATTGTAAATTTTTAGAGTGCTGTCTCAATAAGCCATGTCTGGAGAGTTACTCAGAAGTTCACTTTCATTTGTGAAGTTATTTAAAATATAAATAAATTTGGCTGGACACTCAAAAGATGGATTAATAAATCAACTAAATCAGTGGCACTAGGAAAGCAACAAGATTAGCAGAAAAGTGAGGACGACTGGAAACTTGCCTATCACTTTACCTTTGAAAGACCCGTTACACATAGAGCACCATTTATATAAACTTACTGAGATATTTTAAAAACCTACAAGCCAGCCAGCATACCACAAGATACCACCTCACACCCACTATGATGGTTATAGTAAAAAAGACAGACAGTAACAAGTGTTGGCCTGGTAGGAATGTAATGTGCAGCGGTTTTGGGTAACAGTCTGGCAGTTCCTCAAAATGTTAAACATGAAGTTTGCATATGACCCAGTAATTCTACTCATGGGTATATACTCATAATAACTGAAAACATATATCCTAAGGAAAACTTGTATTTCATAGTTAGCTATGCTTCATAAAACTGAAAATATGATTATTAACATTATATATATTAGTACATAATACAAAGTGTTCCAAAAAGTGGAAACAGCTCAAATATCCATCAACCAATGAATGAGTAACAAAATGTGGTATATCCATACAATATAGAGTATCATTCGATCATGAAAAGAAATGCAGTATTTTTGATCCATGCAACAACATGGATGAACCTTGAAAACACTGTTAGGTCAAAGAGCTGGTCACAAAACACCACATGTTGCAAGACTCCATTTACATACAATGTCCACATGAGGCAAATCTATGGAGACAGAAAGCAGATTAGTGATTGCCTAGGGCTGCGGGAAGGAGGGTGTGTGGGAAGAATGACTAGTAATGGGTATCCTTTTGGAACGATAAAAAAAATTCAACATGGTAATAGTACAGTTTTGTGGAAAACTATTAAAAAACTGCTAAATCACACATCTTGAATAAATTTTATGGTAGGTGAATTTTATCTCAATAAAGCTCTTATTAATTTAAAAAATAACTACAAACCACAATACTGAACAGTTCAACAAACAAGAAAAATGTATATACTCATCTAGTCTGTGCAGCTTAAGATCTTGCCAGGCTTTCAGTCTTCCCTACTGCTTTCTAACATTTCAAATCCAAACTTTAAATCGAAAACTTCGGAGGTCTTATTTAATGAAAAGACAAGTTATCATCTTTTAAAATTATAAATAGCAATCATTTCACAAAAAAGGATATACTTATAAGTAAGAAATATATGAAAATATTCTCTTTGCTTTAAAAGCAGAGGGTGGGAGGGGAGTTCTTCAATCTGTGTCCTCTAGTTTCTGCCATCTATTGTCAGAATGCTAAAGGAAATTGAAGGAATTTATACCCACTTCACCTGATTTTCTCCTTAACACACTATAATCTGGACTATTCCCATACCCCAACACCACACTGCTTTTTCTAGTCACCAAATCCCTCCGACTTGGCAAATGGAATGGGTACTTGGTCAAACTCACCTTACCGTCTTCCCCAAACTATTTGACTTTGGTTAATTATTTTTCTGAAAACTCTCCCAGGCTTTTTTGACATCATTTGGGTTCCTCTTCCTCCTGTGTGATGACAACTTCTCGGGTACAATCACTAGGACATCCTTTTCAGGCTGCTCTTTAAATGGTAATGCTCTTCAACCTAAAGCTAATCCACTCTATATCCTTGTCTGAATAAGCTCATTCACTCCCATGCTTTCAACTACCTCTTTACATGCTTATACGATGACCCCCAAATCTTTAACTCCATCCTGTCAGCTCTCTTTCTACTAAATGTCTCACAGGCACCTCAGTTTTAATATGCATAAAACTAAACTTATTCTCTTTTACCTTGAAATTTCCTCCCACCATCTCTGCTTGGTCCTCTCTACCTTTGTTTCTCCTCCCTCACTCAACTCTACCAACCAAATTGTACAATCTAATTTTCATGATAGTATACCAAGCTAGAAACCTTGGAGTCATACTACAAGATTCCTTTCTCCTTTACTACCCACATTTAGTTAATCATGGAGACTTCTTTCTTAATCTTTACCAGATTCTTTATATACTCTCTATTCTGCTTAGCTTAGTTCAGGCCCTCATCTGACTTTAAGAAGCTTTAACAGCTTCCAAAATGCTCTCCTTCACTAATTCATCCTTCATAATGCCATCAGAATTAACTTTCTACAACACAAACCTGTTAACTGACTGCTTACCTTTTTAAAACCATGCAGTGGCTCTCCAGAGACTTCCAGTAGTGATCTCAGCTTTTCTACCAGAACCTAACTGAATGACATAACTGAAGGCTCATAGTTAAGTTGGAGTGGAAGGGAACCTAACACTGCTGGAATGTTCAACTAGCATGTCTATTTTCTTAACACTTGTTCACTTTCCCTGTGACTCTTAAGAATTGTAGTGCAGAACTGTTCAAAATTATTACTATTGATCTACAGTATAAAATACATCATAGATCCAAGACCTTCATAATCTAACCCCTACCTTCCTCAGCATCACCTTTAACCTTTAACATGCATTACCTCACAAATTTTCAAAGTATGGTTGGTCGCAGGGACAGTCCACTCCGAGACCATTTCAGAGAGTCCATGAGGTCAAAACTCTTTTCTCAATACTAAGCTACACTTCCTCATCTGTAAATATAAGGATGTACAGACCTTAGTAATTTTTTTCATCATTTTCATTCTTAGGATTGTAAAGTTTTCTAGAGGGTACATGACACATGATACTATATGAAATGTAACACTGCAACAGTATGGACACATCAGATGAGAATCCAGCTGTCTTTTATTAAGCCAGAGAATACAGAAATTTGCAAAAATATTAAAAATAATGCTTCTCACTATTTTGTTTTGAAAAATAATTACCTGTCATTGAATATACTATACAGGTTAATGTGGAATGGGTTTACTACCATTAAAGTGAATTATTATTTTTAATGTTTTAATTTGTAGTACAGTAAACAAAAGACCTTTGGGATCCTCAATAATTTTTAAGAGTGTAAAGGACTCTTGAGGCCAAAGGTGTGAAACTGCTGCATCAGTTATAGCATATTATCTACCACTCTTCTAAACATGTTCAACTTTAAAATCTCAATCCTTTTGCATGGTGATGTGCCCTCAACCACTAGCCTAGTTTGAGGCAGGTCCTACGAGACCTCAGATGTATCCTGGAGAAACAGGATAAAAAGAACAGAGGTTCTGAACTCAGGCAGGATACTTAACTTCTCAGAGTGTGTTCACATCTGTAAAAACACTGATTATATCTACCTCAGAAACTACTGATGTTAAATAAAACAATGTAAAATACCTGGCATAGTGTTTAGCATATACTAGGGATTTAAAACGTTAACTTCCTTCCTACTTAAATAATTTAATAAAGTCACTAACATCACTGTAGTAAAATAAAAATAATATAATAATTATTGAATCGTAACAAAGCCAACAGGTTGTTTTGAGCATTCTGCCAGGGCTAGTATTTGTAGGATGGTTTTATATAATAAATCCCCTGAAATGCATAACTTCTATGGTACTTTGATAAATTAAGCTGATTAATTTAAAATACCAGAGTTATTTTAAATGGCATTTTAACATAGGATGGCTTCATGTAACATCCCAGTGTAGCCTTAGAAAAATATCCAAAAACCCTTTCTTCCCAATGTTTCACAAAAAGTACTATACTTTATACCTCTGCTACATCTTGTTTTTAAAAATTCCACTGAGTCCACTCTTAAACATTTGTTTCACCTTCGTAAGTGGAGAACTGGTTTTTAAGCTGAAACTGCCCCTCTTTCCTTGTAGCTTAAGAGTCATTTTTCACAATTTTTTAATATGCAAGTGTCTACTGCACTCTGGATAACCTTTAGCCTGATCTACTTCTTGTTTCAAAACTTAGGATAAAGCTTTAAAAAAGAAAAAGGATTGAAAGTGAAAACCCAGATAACTACTTTTATCTATCTCCAGTTATCTATAAATGACTACATAAATTAGGCCATGAGGATAAATAAATCTTAGCACAATAATTTATTAGACGATGACCCTAAATATCAGACCCATACCTCAGCCCTGTGAAGTAGGCAGCATTTTTCTTCTTTTAAAGATGAGAGAAATCAGCCAACTTCTTTTAAGCGGCCTTCCCAAAGTCAGATAGCTAGCTAATGGCAGATAGGATAGTAAAACTCAGGTCTGTCAAACATGAATGTGCAGCATTCTACTTCATACATTTATTTGTTATGATCACTGTCTGTGATCTTGCAAAAAAGACTCAAAGTCAGAGATGGTCGAAATCAAGTTCTGGATCTGCCACAAATTAGCCATCTAACCTACAGTAAGTAATCATCTCAGTACCATAGTTTACACTATCTCAATACTTTAGTTTTCTCCTCTTTATGAGAAAGGGGGTACGTAAGGCAAAGGATAAGAATATACAACTCAGAATAGTTAATGACAGGTAGAAAAATTTCCACCTTCACTAGTCATCAACAAGTTCAAATTAAAACAAGACTTCATTTTCAATCATCAAATTATCAAAGATAAAGATAATTATTACATGAATACTCATACATTACTGACAGTTGTATAAACTGACACACCTCCAAAAAATTATTTATAAACAAGCATTAAGTGTTTATATCCTTTTGTCTACTACTGGAAAATATATTATGCAATAATCCAAAATAAAAAGTTTTCTGTATTTATGTTCATTACAGAATTATATAACAGCAGAAAATAAATGACCTAAACATTCAATCATAAGGAAATAGGGTTAAACTATAAAATAGTAGGCAGGCAAAATAGTATATAGTCACTTAAAATTATTTTTACAAATGAAAAACTTATCAAAATGTTAAAAAAAAACTGAGAATATAAGATGGTATATGTACTATCACAGAGAAGCATTAAAAACATTAACAGAGATAGCCTTTGGGTGATAGGACTATAGAAAGGATGGACAGAATGGAAAGAGCAGTTTGGATGACCACTTTCCTAAATGTACAGCATTACTGATGATTATTCTATAGTTTCCAAATTTGAAAAGAACATTATTACTTTAAAGCTGAATAGCATTATAATAGCTAGATTATCTCTAAGGCTCAATTCTAAAATGCTACAACTTAAAAATCAATTTTTAATCCACATCATAATTTAAGAATGACACAACAGTTAGACTCTATCAGCTTATCTTCTATTCTCTTTCCACTGTTTCCCTTCAGCAATCCAGTGAAGGGAAAAAGCAGCAGCAACTAGCAGTCTTAATTATAGTTACTGCTTATCAAGTCGATGAAAAAAAGCCAGCACTATAAAAGAATAGCCTTAGTCATCAAATCTCAAATGTCGAATCACCTAGCTATCCCTAGGTACCACGGGAAAAAAAGGAAACTCATTTAGTCCTTGAGAAATTAAATCTCCAATAGGAGTCTCTGACTCATCCTCAAAGCAGGAACCCGAAGGCTACCTCCCCAGTACCGGAGTTCAGAGACTGGGCACCTGTCCTGATGGCCTTCATCACCAAACAATGCTCTTTCCTTACAGGATATACCCAGAGGATAAGAAGATGACCAGCAAGCAAACCAGAAGCGGCCAGGGACCACACCACCTGTTCTTCCATTACCTAAATAAGATTGTAAAACACTAGTTTTACTTTTAAAATATTTTAAGTTAGTATTTTCTTTTTTTGCTACAGAGCAAAAATTATTTTAAATAACACCATTCAAGATACCGAAACAATAAAAAGGATCAGTTTTGTAAGGGAAAATGTCCTCTTTTATTTACCCTTCTCAGAATCAAATTTTTTCAAAAATATATAAACTAAATATCAAAAGAAAATGTTCAAAATAATCCACAGATTAATCTACATTTTTCTTTCTTCAAAAGATAGTAACAAAATCTTACTCCTACCTTCTATTACTGGTCTAGGGAAGCGGCAACCACAAAGCTCCACAATACTATTATAATATTGTGTAAGGTCAAGGATCTACTTTATAAGCTGTTAACAATTTTAACGCTAAAGCTTTACTAGACCGAAGTCTCTTTAAAATGTGAAGTATTTCAGTACCTAGTCATTTCACCTGCACCTTGTAAACAATTAAACTGTACTTTAAAACAAAATCTAGCCATGTTTGCCGCTCATTCATTTTTATAGACATTAATTGTGTATCGCTTTTTACAATCGAGAAATTCGAAATTAAATGATTATAGTTGGTGGTGCATGTCGCCCAGGAGCAAAATTTTCCCTAGCTTATTCCCCATTCCGAAATCTCGCCAAGGCTAAGGAGCAACCACTTCCCAAAGTCCCACTTCCTTTTCCATTCCCCAGACCTCCAGAGTTTCCAACGCCCCAGTCTTGCGCAATATCCGTAGGAGCAGCCGCCGCAACCACAGCCTCCTAAGCCGAGAAACAACCCTAAAGGGAACATTGTCCAGCAGAAAAATAAAGGGGCGGGGGGGGGGCAGTGTAGGAAGTCGACTTCTGGTCCCACGCCTTCGGATCTGACCCCCTCACTGTGAGGTATCTAGCGATTTCAAGAACTAGACTTAACCTCCTCTCCAGCCCTCCCGTACAGGCAGAGAGCGGAAAGGGGGTGGGGGTGGGGGTGGGAGGGAGGCCGAGAAGGTTATCTCCCAGTTCAGGGCTCCGGCCCGTATCGTCGCCTCCGCCCCTCCAGGACTATTGTTCCCAAGTTCCCCACCCCCACCCCGGATAGGAAGTGATAGTCACATCCCCTCCGCCTTCGGCAATGTCCCCTAGGGAGTCCAAAGTAGGTTTCCTTTAGGATAAACCCCCTTCACTCACTCACACACACACACATTTGATCCCTCAACATAAGTAACGCTGACCCCAACACCATCTCAAATCTGGTCTCAAGAAACAAGGGACGGTTTGGGCGTAAAGGGAAATTGGGCATACAACGAGACAACGAGATTCCTTATGGGCAATCCTTTCCCAAACGTTGGAGATAATTGCGAACCCAGAAAAGGCAGAAGTCCTACCTTGCCCACCTCTGAGGCCAGCCTGAGGAGAGGGACCCACGAGTTAATGCCAACCTCAATACCCTCGTTCCTTCGTCAGCCTGGATCTGCTCTCAGCCCCGCGCAGACACGCTGCCTCGACCCCCCAAGGAGGGGCAGACTGGATGCGGAGGTGAGGGGAGGTTGGCCCCCCAGCCTGCACCTCACTCCCTTCCGGCTCTCAGCACGAGAAACAATAGGTGGTCGTTGGCGGCGGTGCAGAGTGCGGGCTCGGCCCGGTAGCCGCTCCCTTTGCGCCCGGGCGCCCGCCGAAGGAAGGGAAAGGAGGCCGAGGGGCGGAGGCAGCCTCAGCCGCTGCAGGCCTCCGAGACCACCCGGTCCTGCGGGCTGGTGCACGCCCCCTCCGCCCCTCTCCTCACAGCCGCACACAAAGCGCCGGCGGCCGCGGCAGACCAGGCGAGGCGACGGGGCACTCCGGTGCCGGCGAAAGGAGGCGACGGCAAGGGGAGGGACTCACCATGAAGTCCCGGGCGAAGTTGTCCTCCCCATTGTGGTCCGGGCTCTTCATGGCCTGGACCCTCTGGATGAATTTCCTCAGGATCTCCACTTGCTCCATCCTCCCGCGTTCCCCCGGCTGCGGCCGCTGGCCCCCCCGCCGCCGCCGCCGCCCGCCCGCCCGGCGCAGAGCCTGCTCAGTCTTCCCCAGCTCGCTTCCCCGGCTCGCTCCGCCTGCCCGTCCCTCTCACCCGAGCCCCGCTGCTCCCTGCTCCTCCCCGCCGCCCTGGAGGCGAGGCAGCGGCGGCTCCAGCCCTGCTCCCGACCCCTCAACTTCCAGGAGCAACCGTCGCTCTCCCACAGTAAGAGGCGAGCCGCGGCGGCTAGCGCCAGCCCCAACCCCCAGCCAGCTCCATCCTCCTTCCCCGCCCTCCTCCTCCTCCGTCCGAGACGCCGCCACCGCCTCAGGAACACGGCTCCCGCTCGCCCTGCCCCCTTCCCGGTTCCTCCTTACCCCTCACCCCCGCTCCCCACTAGCAGCCGTAGCCGACTCTCCCAACGGGCGCGGCCCCGCCGCCACCCAGACGCGCGGCCCCGCGAGCGGCCCCGCCCCGGGCGCTACGCCGCACCGCACCGCCCGTCCCGCCTTGGCCCCGCCCCCAAGCCCGCCTCTCCGGCTCCAGCCCCGCGAAGAGTGGCTGGAAGGCACCTCGGCGGTCGGCTGGGAGGCTCGACCCACTTCCGGGGCGTGGTTCCTCCTGGACCGCTAGTAGGTCTGAGAAGCGCTAGGGGGCGGTGATTCGACTGTGAGCGGGGCCAACCCTAGTCAGTCGGAGTAGGAGTTCAGCTGAAAGTTGTGGTCTCACTACCTACTAGTGGGAAGAGCATATTTCTAGCACGCTTCCGCGTCGCCGCCGCCGGCGGGCAGGGACTACAAGTTCCGGCCGGCAGAAGGGCAGGAGTGGGGGCGGGAGAGGGCGGTGGATGAGGCCTTCTGGGAATTGTAGTATTGTCCGCTCCGCGTTAGCAGCAGGTACGTCTTCGTCTTACTAATGGCTTGGTGACTGTTGGCAATTAGACCTTGGCACTTTGGGGAGGGCTACGGCCAAGAGAATCGAAAGGCTTTTTTGGGTGACAAGACTTGCGTCTTGCAGTTACGTTTAAACCCTGGCGAGTGAGCGCCTGAGATTACGGGAGCGTCTTGATGCGCACTGCGCCTATTTTAGGGGCTTGGTATCTGCCGAATTGGAGTTTGTCGTCTTGACTGCATAACTGAATAATAGACTTTTCTCCATAGAATGGACTTCATAAATCTTTATACTTCTTTGTAAATCTTGCAGTATTCAAAGAATATTGGTCCGAATTTAATTCACCATTTTACAAAGAAAGTGATTTTCCCAGAGTTCCCCCACCCCAGCATATTCTTACCAGAGTCAAAACTAGAACTCAGGTTCCTTTCGTTCACTACAACACCATATTGCCTCTCACTAAGGAACGTGAACTTGTGATAATGTGACAGAATTAAAGGGTTTGATCCAAAACTTCTTTTATTACTTATATCCCCAAATATTTTTTTACAGATCAGATAGGTCAGGGAATTTTGTTTAAGTAGGAAATATCAGTGGTAGGCTCCTTCTCCTAGATGAATGTTTAGAAGCACCATAGAATTTAATGATAAACTCCATATAGAATATATGTATGAATAACAAAGTACAATATATTCCCTTTTTGACTTAAAAAATATTTCTCTTTAAAAGAATACAACTAATATATACCAATTGACTCCTTTCCTCAGAAGTATGCATTTCTATATATACCCTTGTAAATATTTATTGCTATGCATTGTATACACATGTGTATGTGAAAAGATACAGTTTTGTTCTGTATTTCAAAAATTCATGTAGAGGAATGGTTTAATCTCTAAGGTAAGCTTAATTGAAACAATGTCTGGAGTATTTTACTTTAATCAGATACAGAGACTTAGTTTCACTGGATGTGAGAAAAATTCACGATCTGGACTTGATCACCCACCTATATAGCCCACTGTAGGTACCCCTTTTCTCCCATAACTAGGAGAGAAATTAGGCTGTAGGCAAAGTAATAGGCAGATGATCAGGAATTCCTCTACTTTTTATGTCAAAAGACTGTACACACTAGATAGCAACTGATAAAGACTATATGCAGTCAAATTATTTAACAATCTCATCACAGTCTGGTGGAAATTGTTAGCTTAGGTTATTGAGCTAGTATTATTTTCTTTTTTAAAAAACTTTTCCTCCTACTGGCAAGCTTCTCTTTCTTGGAACACATCAGTGTTTTTGAGTTCTGAGGGGCTACCTTTGGCATCTAATGTAGGTTGGGTAAAATAGATGTAAATTACTTTCATGGATTTCAGCTTTTTTGGAAAGCTTAGCAGTGCTTTCCTCCTTTTATATATTTAGGTATTGTTTCAATCTACCTATATTTTTTGAGCACCTTAAAATATGAGATGTGCTGTATGTATGTGTGTGTGTGTAAAATACAAAAATGTTTTAGGGATGGCTTGTTTTCTTTGAGTTATAGTTTAGTTCAGGAGGCAGGAAAAACAATAAACTCTTAGTTAATAAATGCCAAATGAGTGATGCAGACAATGTGTGGTTTAACAATTCTGAAAAGAAAGAATTGTGAACTGGTTGTCAGCATGAAGTGACCACAGAAGACCTTGAAGGATTAAGGGAAGGTAGGTTTGAAAAGGAAGAACGCCAGGCGAGAGAAGTGATGAAACAAAAAGCATAATGACAGCAAAACAGAAGCTAGAAGCAGAACTTTCATGTATGTGTGAAGGTGCTAAAGTACACAGACTGGACTCAAGAGCACTGAATGCCTGGCTAAGGATTTGGGCTTGATACTGTTGTCGGTGGGGCCACCAGAGGTTTCTGAGTATAGAAGTAAAATCAGGAAAATGTTAATCTGGCACTTTTTGGATAAACTGTGAATTAATGAGGGGAGAGAATGGAATGAGGGATATTAGGAGCTAATCCATAAAGAAGCAAAAGCTGAAAATAAGGTCATAGCACAGCAATTAGAAAGACACAGATGGAGGTTAGAGAGACTGAAAGAATTGTCAAACTGACTTAGTAGGCAAAAAAGAAGTAAAATGAAAATGACTAAAATTACCAGATTGGAAGAGGTCAGAAAGTTTGACAGAATACAAGGCTGTGCCTGATATGGGCAAATAGGGACTTTCATAATGCAGATGGTGAGAGAAATTGGTACATCTTTGGAGGCAGCTTGGTTATAAATGTATCAAAAAGGAAATATCCTTCATGCTTTGACTGAAAAATTTATAGATACTATTTATAGCTGTTCACAAACATGTGCATATTAGCCTTATTTGTAATAGCAAGAATGGAAACAATGTACATGTCTATCAAAAGGGCACTGGTAAAAAACAAAATCACATATATGTCATTCAGTTCTATGAAGCCATTTAAAAAAAACAAAAACTTGTTATGTGTTGATGTGGAATATACTTATTAAATGAAAACGCTAAGAGTACATCTATTTGTAGTATTCTTCCATTTAGGTAAAATGGAATGTGGATAAAATGTTTGAACATGCACAGAATTTTTCTGAAAGGTACTTAAAAAACTGTTAGCTGTGGTAGACTCTAGGGGGGACTTGAGAATTTTTGGTAGAAAGGAGACAGCTTCCACTATGTATACCCTTTTATATTCTGAATATTTTACCATGTGAATGCATTACTTTTCCAACAAAATTAAGTCTATTTAATAACAAAAATTTTTTAGACTTTCAGTTTAGGTGAGAGGAAGAATGGCAATATCTTTAATAGAAACACACAAAGAAAAAAGGAAGCAGATCTTGGGAGATTTTTAAAAAATGGCACAGGCTAAGTTACAGAATGCCCACATACTTACACCATATTTCTTAAGGAATCTGATCTGCCCTGCCCATCCTCAGCCACAGCCTAGGATTGGGCACTGGACCCATGTTAACCAATCATTGTGGACTGACCAACAACCTATGGCCTAATGTATGAACATGATCTGGGCCTATCAGTTCTCACTGTTAGGAATTTGAACTTAAAACCCTAGAGAGAATAAGTCATTAAGCAGCCAGGGCAAAAGATTAATGCGTTTAGGGATTTGGCAAGCTGAAGCCCTATGAGAGTAGAAAGTATAAAGAATCTGGCTAGTGAAAAAGAGAGCATTAAGCAGGCATGCAGAGATATGTAGGGATGTCTTGCTATGCCCCATATGGCTGCAGAGAAAGATGGGAAGAATCCTGGAACAACTTGACTTCCTGGTAACTACTCAGGACAGGTTGGGTTGACTTATTCCATAAGTAATGTCTGCTTTATCTGAAACAGAATAGGCCAGTAATAAAGAGTATGAGCTCTGAATTGAGAGAGATAAGTTTGAGAAAACCCACTCTTTTTCTTAGGGCAATTCACTTAACCTCTCTAAGCCTCAGTTTCCTCTTTTAGGAAAGCTGCCCAGTGCTGTCTTAATGAGGTGTGTTTCAAAATTAGTGTACTACTTATTGCTCTTGCTTATAGAAAACACAAAATAAGACTGAGGTTAAACAAAGAATGGAGGATTTCTGGGCCTTTTACTTTTTTACCTCCTGCTTCTTCCTTAGACTCTTTCCCTACTCACTGGCCACCATCACTGTGTAAATACTTGAGGGATGAGCAGAAAGTCAAACACCATTTTCAAAAATCTCTCTTCTTATTAATTCTGCAAAGGTTTGAGTGGGAGATTAAATTTAATAATTCAAAAGAAATTTCAGGATTATCTACTTGTTTCAAAATCACTATATCCCTTTTCACACATCTTAGGTAAAAGTAATGCTTTATATCTGTATAGAAACTTCTGGAATATTTTTACATCTATTCTTGCATAAAAGCTACCTTTGTTACAGTTTTCATGGCATGATAGCTCTTGTGAGGTCTATTTTTTTTTTTTTAACAACCCTGGGAAGTAATTTGGTATCATTGTCCTCATTAATAGATGAAAAACTAAATAAAACTTGGGAGTGATCGTGACTAGCTCACTTGTGAAAAACAAATGTCAGATGCATGGCCAGAACCCACAGGTCCTGACTTTCCGGCTTGTTGCTAAACCACTGAGTCACAGTGTTTTTTATACCTGGTGGAATTTAAGTGAAACTACAGGTGAAGATTCAAGCTATTCCTGAGATTCTCCCAAAGGACATCTAATATTAACCTGTCATTTTCTTTTACGTCCTTCAGTTCTCTCTACTCTCAACTTAAAGGACTCATAGCTGGAAAGTTATGGGAGAGTGAATAAGAAGGAAGGGAGGGAAATTCTTGTCTAGTTTATTCTTGCTATCCCTTACTCCCTCATTCCTAGACCTAATCACAGCAACAAAACTTGACAATTTTTAAATCTTAAACTGTTTATTGTTGAAATATGTAATCCAATATGTAGTGGACAGGGAAAAAAAGGAGCATGACTTTTTAGTCTAGAGAAGAATAAGGTTTTTTGAAGAAACACCTGTAAAAATAAACATTTGGAAAGGATGAAATTTCTTTAATACTTAATATATATTTCTGAAGTTAATGTTTCAGAGCTTTTTCACATAATACTCCCTTTTTATTCTCATAGCTCTACCTTAAAGTAGATAGGCCAGGTATTATTTTCTCCATCTTTATTTATACATTAGAATACTTATAGAGATAATGATGCTTAGGCTTAGAGAAATTAAATATAGATGGCAGAACTGGAACCAAAACCCAGGTGATTCTTCACTCATTAAAAACCTAAAAATGTTATGCAATGAAATCTAAATAGTATAATAATAAATATTAACAGTGAGTGGAAAAGTGTGGTAATTAAATACACCCTCTTCTCTTCTCTTTTCTATCTCATTTCTTAACGCTGTTTCATTTAACATTCAAAGAAAAATTTAAATTTTATAAATACTTTTAAAGTCAAGTACTACCTGAGCATCTAATTGGTGATTCTTCAACATGGTGACATTTAGTTTTTGTATTCAGGAATGGATCATTAACGAGGGGTGTGAAATATGATTAACTATAGCAATCCTTCCAGTATAGTGATTGGGCTCAGGCCCAACTATCAGTAAAGGCCCCAAAACAACACAAGCAAAAATCCCTTTCATTCAGTGAATGGTAATATTTTAGATTAAAAATAAATTGTGGACAGAGAAAAAATATTGTATGGTCACACTTATATGTGGAATCTAAAAAAAACCAAAACAACTCATAGAGATCAAACTTATGATTACCAGAGGCAGAGGACAAGGGAAGGGAGAATTGGAGGAAGGTGGTCAAAAGTACAAACTTCCAGTTATGAGACAAATAAGTACTAGGGATGTAATGTACGACCGGGTGACAGTGTTTAACACTGCTGTATGATAAATAGAAAAATGTTAAGAGAATGAGTAAATCCTAAATCTTATCATAAGGAGAAATGTTTTTTTCTTTTTGTTGTGTCTATGTGAAATGACGGAAGTTAGACGAACCTATTGTAATCATTTCATAATACATGTAAATGAAACATCAAGCTGTGTGCCTTTAACTTACATAGTGATATATGTTAATCATTTCTTAATAAAATTGGAAAAAATGAATTATGATTCCACTTATATGAGGTCTCTAATGTAGTCAAATTCATAGAAGCAAAAAGTAGAATGGTGGTTACCAGGGGCTGGGGTAGGAAGAAAAGGGCAGTTGTTTAATGGGTGTAGAGTTTTGATTTGCAAGATGGAAAAGTTCTGGAGATGTGTTTCACAACAATGTGAATATGCATAACATCACTGAACTGTACACTTAAAGGTGGCAAAGTGTTTCCTGGAGGGGAACTTTACATGTGCCTGGTGTCCTGATTTTGTGGCTGCTGCCCAGAGGACAGCCCTTGATTGCCTGGCTCTGGCTGTTAGGGGTGCTTGCATTCCTGGATCCCACTGGATTGTGGCAACAGGAGAGAAGGTTCTTGGCAGGCTGCCAACCCCAAGGCAGTGCACACAAAGCAGACTAAAGCATACCCCCAAGTCATGCTTTGAAGTAGGCTCTTTGCTTATCTTAGAGCTTTGGCCAGAGGGTCAGACTTCAGGTTTGGCAGCCTGTAGAGCTGCTCTCAAGGAACATAGGCTGTGGATATCATCTTGGTTCTCTCCCTGTCCCTGGCTCCAGCGCACCGTATCACCCAGAAAAGAGCATATGTACTCATCTGGAGCCCTGCTTTTCTGACTGCTGCAGGGAACACCTCCAGATCATCTGGCTCTGGTGGCCAGTGGACTTACACTAGTGGTTTCCCAGGACTGTATATATTTGCTTACAATTAAAAGCTGATGTCTGAGGGTCTGGCTTCCAGTTAGCATGAATCTAGGTGCTGGGACCCACAATAAGCCACATTATAAATAAAATGTCAAAAGTTAAAAGCAAGGAGAAGGTATTAAAAGCAGCAAGAGAAAAACAACTTTTATGTGTAAAGAAACCCCCCTAAGACTAAGCAGATTTTCCAGCAGAAGGGAGTGGCACAACATGTTCAAAGAGCTGAAAGAAAAAACTTCCAACCAAGAATACTATACCTGGAAAATTTATCACTTAGAAGTGAAGGAGGGATGGAGTTTTCCAGACAAGCAAAATCTAAAGCAGTTCATAACAACCAAACTAGCCTTACAAGAAGTGTTAAACGGACTTCTTTTAAGCTGAAAAGAAAGGGTACTAATTAGTAACAAGAACATGTGTGAAAGACTAAATGTCACTGGAAGGGTAAATATACAGTTAAAAAGTAGTAAATCACTTATAAAGCTAGTATGATGGTTAAATATGAAAGCAGTAAAATAACTATAATTATAATTAGTTAAGGGATACACAAGAAAAAGATGTAAAATGTGACATCAAAAACAAAACATGGGGGGAGAGTAATAAAGTTGAACTTTCTAATGGAATCAAACTTAAGTTGTTAACAACTTAAAATAGACTTTATAGATACAACTTGTTATATGTGAGCCTCAAAAAGCAAAAACCTATAGTAAAATCACAAAAGATAAAGGAATATAAATATACCACTAAAGAAAGTCATCAGGCAATAAAGGAACAGCCAGAAAACAATTTTAAAAATGGCAAGAAGCACTTACCTTTCAATAATTACTGTGGACTAATCAAAAAACAGAATGGCTGAATGGATAAAATAACAAGACCCATCTATATACTTCCTACAAGAGATTCACTTTAGATGTAAGGATACACACAGATTGAAAGTGAAGAGTTGGAAAAAGAAATTCCATGCAAATGGAAACTCAAAGAAAGCTGGAGTAACTATACTTTTTATTAGATAAAATTCACTTCACTTTTAAAATCATTTTTTAAATTGATATATAGTGCATATACCATTTTTATATTGGTTTCAGATGAACAACTCAGTGATTCATCAGTTATATACATTATGAAATGCTCATCATGGTAAGTGTAGTTACCATCTGAGACAAAATAGACTTTAAAACAAAGACTATAAAAAGAGATAAGGTGTTGCATAATGATAAAGGGGTGAATCCAACAAAACATATAACATTTGTAAATATTTATTCATTCAATATAGGAGCACCAAATTATATAAAGCAAATATTGATAGTCTTAAAGGGAAAAACAGAAGCAATACAGTAGTTGGGGACTTTCATGCCCCTCTTACATCAATGGTCAGATCATCCAGGCAGAAAATCAGTCAGGAAACATTGACTTTAAATGATACATTAGACCAGATGAATGTAACAAATATTTATAGAACATTCTATCAAAAAGTAACAGAATACTAATGTTCCTCATGTAATTATACATTAATGATACCAAAAAAAAAAAGTTACAGAATACATGTTCCTCTCAAATGTATACAGAACATATTCCAAGATCAGGTGTTAGGCCACAAAACAAGTCTTAATAAATTTAAGAGGATTGAAATCATGTCAAGCATCTTTTTTACCACAGTGGTATAAAACTAGAAATGATTACACAAAGAAAACTAAAAATTCACAAATATATGGAGATTAAACAACATACTACTAAAAAGCCAATGGGTCAAAGAAGATATCAAAAGGGAAATCAAAAAATACTTTGAGACAAATGAAAATGGAAATGTAACTACCAAAATTTATAAGATGTAACAAAAGCAGTTCTAAGAAGGAAGTTCATAGCTATAAATGCCCATCTCAAGAATAAGAAAAGTCTCAAATAAACAACCCAACTTTACACCTCAAGGAATGAAGAAAGAAAAACAAATGAAGCCAAAAATTAGTAGAATGAAGGGAATAACAAAAATTGGAGTGGAAATAAATATGATAGAGACTGAAAGGCCATAGAAAAGGTCAATGAAACTAAGAGCTGGTTCTTTGAAGAAAGAATTGACAAACCATTAGCTAGACTCATCAAGAAAAAGAGAGGACTCAAATAAGGAAAATAAAATATGAAATAGATGTTACAACTGATGCCACAGAAATACAAATGATCATAAACGACCAGTGAACAATTATATGCCAACATATTGGATAACCTAGAAGAAATGTATAAATTCCTAGAAACATACAACCTACCAAGACTGAATCATGATGAGATAGAAAATCTGAACAGATTAATTACTTACTAATAAAGAAATTGAATCAGTAATCATAAGCATCCCAATGAACAAGAAATCCAGGACCAGACAGATTCACTGATGAATTCCACCACACATTCAAAGAATCAATACCAATTCTTCTCAATCTCTTCCAAAAAATCTCGTTGGAACAGGAGGGAACTCTCCTAAACTCATTTTACAAGGCAAGCTTACACTGATACCAAAACCAGTCAAGGGTGCCACAAGAAAAGAAAATTAAAAGCCAATATCCTTGATGAACATAGATGCAAAAATCCTCAGCAAAATATTAGGAAACTGAATTAGGCAATACTTTAAAGGATCATACACCACCATCAAGTGGGGTTTACTCCAGGAATGCATGGATGGTTTCACACCCACAGTCTGTAATGTGATATGCCACATTAATAAAAAGATGGATAAAACTCAGATTTCTCAGTAGATGCAGAAAAAGCATTTGACAAAATTCAACATTTGTTTGTGACAAAAACTCTCAACAAAGCAGGTATAAAAGGAATGTATCTCAACATAATAAAGGCCATATATGACTAGCCCACAGCTAATAACATACTCAATAGTGGAAAGCTGAAAGGGTTTTCTCTAAAGATCTGGAACAAAACAAGGATGCCCACTCCCTCCACTTTTATTCAACAGAGTATTGGAATTCCTAGCCACAACAATTAGGCAAGAAAAAGAAATACAAGGCATCCAAATTGGAAAGGAATTAGTAAAATTGTCACAATTTACAGTTGACATGAATTATATATAGAAAACCCTAAATACCCTAGAAAAAACTGTTAGAACTAATAAATGAATTCGGTAAAGTTGCAGAATACAAAATCAATATGCAAAAATCTGTAGCATTTCTATACACTATTAATGAACTGTCAGAAAGAGAAGAAACAATCACATTTACAATGGCACCAAAAAGAATAAAACACCTAGGAATAAATTTAACCAAGAAGGTGAAAGACCTGTATATTGAAAACTATAAAAAATTAATGAAATAAATTGAAGATGACACAAATAAATTGAAAGATAGTCCATGCTCATGGATGGAAGAATTAATATTGTTAAAATGGCCATACTACCCAAAGCAATCTGCAGATTCAATGCAATCACTATCAAAATGCCAAAGGCATTTTTCACAGAAATAGAACAAGTAATCCTGAAATTTGTGTGGAATCATATTAGAAAACTACAGTAATTAGTACAGTATGGTGTTGGCATAAAAATAGACACATGTAGATCAAAGAACAAAATAGAAAACCCAGAAATGAACCCACACATATATGGTCAATTAATTTATGACATAGGAGCCAATACAATAAGAAAAGGACAGTCTCCTCAAGAAACACTGTTGGGAAAATTGGACAGCCACATGCAAAAGAATGAAATTACACTACTATCTTACACCATACACCAGACAGTAATTAAAAATGGAATAAAGAACTGGGATATAATACCTAAAACCATAAAACTCCTGGAAGAACACATAGGCAGTAAGCTCCTTCATATACATTTTAGTTTAGATTAAAAAGATTTTAAATCTGACACCAAAAGCAAAAGCGACAAAAACAAATAAGTGGGACTGCATCAAACTAAAAGCTGCACATCAGAAACCATCACAACGAAAGGCAACCTTCTGAATGGGAGAGTATATTTGCAAGTCATGTATGTGATAAGGGGCTAATATCCAAAATACATAAGGAACTCATTCCATTTGATAGCAAAAATCAAACAATTCAGTTAAAAACTGGGCAGAAGTTCTGACTAGACATTTTTCCAAAGAGTGCATATAGATGGCCAATAGGTACATGGAAAGATACTTTACATCATTAAACATCAGGACAATACAGATCAAAACCACAGTGAGATACCACCTTACATATATTAGAATGGCTAGTATAAAAAGACTAGAAATAACAACTATTGTTGATGATGTGGAGAAAGGGAGCCATTGTGTACTGTTAGTGGGAAAGTGAATTGATTCAGCCACTATGGGAAACAGTATGGAGGTTCCCCCAGAAATTAAAAACAGGACTACCATATGATCCAGGTATCCCACTTCTTGGTATTTATCCAAAAGAAATGACAACACTAACAAAAAGATTTCTGAACCCTCATGTTCACTGCAACATTATTTACAATACCCAAGATATGGAAACAACCTAAGTGTCTATTGAGGGATAAATGAATAAAGAAATTGTGGGGTGTGTATATATACACAATGGAATAGTATTCAACCAAAAAAAATGAAATACTGCCAATTGTAACAGCACAGATGCACATTGAGGGCATTATGTAAAGTGAAATAAGTCAGGCAGAGAAATAGAAATTTCACATCTCTCTCATATGTGAAATGTAAAGAAGAAATTTAAAAACAAAACAAGCTCATAGGTACAGATTACAGACTGATGGTTGCTAGAGGCAGGCAAGGGTGGGAAAATGGGGTCTTGGTCTTTTTTTTTTTTCTTTTAGTTTAAGTAAATCAATTTATTGTTTGAAAATTGTTAAGAATTAGGGTAATTTTATGTTGTGTTTGTGTTTTACCACAATATAAATAAATAGTATTGCTTGGGATGATGAAAATGTACTGGGGATTGATAGTGGTGATGGTTTCACAACAATGTGAATGAACTTAATGTCACTGAAGTGTCTTAAAAATGGTTACAATGGTAAACTTCAGGTATATTAAACCATAGTAAAATATAAATGGTTTAAGTACCAATGTGATTTTTTTAAATCACATTCACTGTTCTGTGAAATACAGCATTTCATATTTTTGCATAGGCCACTATAAAGCTAAGATTTCTCTGAGCCTCTCAGTTATTCAGCCTATAGTCAAATATAAATAATTACTGTTGTGGGACCTATTCAAGACTAAAACAAGATCTAAGGGAAATTTCATATCTGAGAATCATCATAACATTATGCAAAATCTTTTAATGCCCATGGAATTACACAAGTTACCTTACCTGCATATGATATTTCATTCAGTGAAATCATTAGTTGGTTGCTTGCCTCATCAGTGACTCTCACACTTCAAGGTGGCCCATTTTGTAGTCATCTTCAAGTTCACCCAGTAGTTAAAAATTTGTTTAAGGTCATTTACTATTAATAACTAGTTACTAATTTTTCTTAGTTTGCAACTAATAAGCATTCAGGGTTTTAAAATAATTTAAAAAATTCCTTTTAATATGTATGCTCCACCAATTACTTTTTTAAAAGTAAACTTTGAAAGTAGTTTTTTAAAAACATTAAGGTATTTAGTTTCTTCTTTTTCAAAGAAATGAGCTATGAAATTTATCAAGGCAATTATCATCTACCCTCTCCATATTGATTTTTAAGTAGTTCCATTATTTCAAAATTCTAGTGAAATATTTACTTATATCTTTCTTTAATAGTAACTAATCTCATAGAGATCTTTCATTTCCTTTTCCTAATTGAATGTTTGACATTTAATGTTTCTTCAGCAGATTCCAGTGTACTGTCTTTTTCCAGTTTCCCCTGACTGATCTTTCTATTCCATGTTGCATGAAGACTGTTTTAAGTATTTTCATAAGATGTCACAAATCCAGTATTGTGTTGTACAGATGGTACTATGCAGTGGTTTTATTGTAGTGAGCAGTTTGTGAAATAATAATACTAATTATACATTGTTTTTAACAAGTAAACTTTTAAATTGTGGATTTATGAGTATTGGGTAGGGGAGATTTATGATTCCCATTAAAGCTCACAAAGCTGTCCTTTTATTCATTCAACTTCTCTGGCTCCTCAAGCCCTGCACACCACTTCCTCATTCCTAGAAAAAATAGGAGTTACCAAGTTTCAACTCACTCAGTCTCTCCCCTTTCCAAGTGAAATTTGGAAAGCACAAACTTACCCCTATAACTTACTTGTTTCCCTCCAATATTAGGATTCTTAGTCCTTTCCGAGTCTAACCCCTCTCCCTGTGACCCTTTCTATGCTTCCTTTATGTCGTCCTAGTCTGGCTGTACAAATACTTCCTTTTCCACTGACTCCCCTTATCCAGTAAAATCCTCAAGACTCCCACAAGCTATTACACAGGCCCTTTGTTGTGACCCCAACAGTCTGACTACTGGCACGTTTCTCCTAAAAGGACCTCCCACTTCCAGATCTCATGACCTCTTAGTTTACATCCTACTCGACTTTTTCAGTGGCATTTGACCCTTTTTCAGTAAACACCCTTCCTTCTTGAAATTCTCTCCTTCCTTAGTTTCATTTTTTAAATTGAGGTGAAATTAACATAGCATAGAGTCAACCACATTTTAAAGTAACAACTCAGTGGCAGTTAGTACATTCACAGTGTGGTATCTATAAACATTTCCCTGACCCCAAAAGGATACCATCTACCATGAAATAGTTGCTCCCCACTCCTCCATTCCCTGAACCCCTGACATACACCAGTCTGTGTTCTGTCTCTATAAATTTGCCTATTCTGGGTATTTGATATAAATGGAATCATACAATCTGGAACTTGTTGTGTCTGGCTCCTGTCACTTAACATAATTTTTGTATATTTGTTTCAAATCCTAATATTTTGACATATTGTCTCAGATTTGTCTAAGTAACAAAACATTACAGATAACATTGAGATATGAGATAACTTTGTAGTCCTTCCCTACCCTCCTTCATTAGAAATAACTATTATCTTGAATTTAGAATTTTTATTGTTCCAATGTTCAATGTTAGGTTGAGTGGTGCCTTGTCTTTTAAAAAATTATAGTAAAACACATGTAACATAAAAGTTACCTTATTAATAACCTTGTTAAAATGCCATTTCAGTAGTGTTAAGTATATTCACATTTTTTGAAATAGATCACCAGAATTTTTTCACCTTGCCAAACTGAAAATCTGTACCCATTAAGCAGCAACTGCCCTTTTCCTCTTCCCCAAAGTCCCTGATAACCACCGTTTTACTTTATGTTTCTATGCATTTAATTACTTAGCATAGTATCCTCAAGGTTCATTCATGCTGCAGCATGTGACAGGATTTCCTTCCTTTTTAAGGCTCAGTAATACTCCATTGCACATATATATCACATTTTGTTTATCCATTCAGTGATGGACATTGGGCTGTTTCCACCTTTTGGCTGTTGTGAATAGTGCTGCTATGATCATGCATGTACATGTATTTGAAGCATTATTACTAGGTCATATGGTAATTCTACATTAAACCAAACTACCATTTTACATTCTCAACAGCAATGTATAAGATCCCAATTTCTCCATATCCTTGCCAATACTTGTTATTTTCCTTTAAAAATTATAAAAGTTAGCCATCATAGTGGGTATGAAATGGTACTTCACTGTGGTTTTGATTTGCATTTTCTAAATGACTAATGATATTGAGCATCCTTTTGTATGCTTGCTGGCAATTTGTGTATCTTCTTTGCATAATTGTCTATTCAAGTCATTTACCCAATTTTTAGGTTTTTTTTTTTGTTGAATCATAAGAGTTCTTTATATATTCTGGTTACTGACTCTTATCCCATAGTACTTTGCAGATTTTTTCCCCATTCTGTAGCTTATCTCCTTCCTTGGGATATAAAACACTACTCTCTTACTATTTTCCTCTTGTCTTTCAAACAGTAAATTCAATAGGATAATTGTGAGTACCTAGTATATTATTGTTAGGCACTGTTTTAGGTATTGTCAGTAAAAATACAAATATTATTTACTCTATGTCTGATTTTTATTCTTTCACTGTCTTCTAGATTTCTTTCAAATTCTTTAATATGATCATTTCCAGAGTTATATTGCCTTCTGTGGAGAGGCTTCCTGCCCCCTTTTTGTCACAGAGAAAGCCTTCCAGTCTCAATCTGAACATCAATACTCTGGGAAGATTGTATGATTTCACCAGGAAGCATCAATCCCTCCTTTGCTCCTAAAGCACCTTATACATTTAATGCAATCTTATAACCCTTACATTGCTTTATAATTGTTTATATATGTAGGATGTGAGCTCCTTAATGTAGAGATCTTATCCTCACAGCTAATAAATCTCTCACAAGTTCCTAGTAAAGTCTGGTATATAGCAGTTATAACAAATATTGAATGAATTATCAGGCCCTGGACTTAAAAATTGTTTTCATTATGGAAAATTTTAAATTTATACAAAAATAAAGAGAAATAATGAAATGAATCACCATTATTCATCAGTCACCTTTGACAATTATCAACATAGGGCCAATCTTATTTCATCTAAATTCCTTCTACTTCCTCTCCCCACTGGATTATTTTGAAGTAAACCTCAGAAATCATTTCATTCATAAATACTTTTCTGACATTTTTAAGGGAAAGATCTGTACATCAAATACAAAACTTTAGTGTGTTGTTGCTCTTCATCAACAACAAGGCGGGGGGACAAGCAGGACCAGCCTGTTATCCCCGGAGCTGAGCGAGAGGGCAAGTGTCGGCGGCTTGGACACCCTCCCCTGAGATCTGGGGAAAAACAAAACCACACCAAGCCGGGAGATGTGTCAGCCTCAAGGGCGCAGCAAAACTCAGCTTTATTCCATCAGAGGCTTAGTTATATAAGGGAAGATAAGGAAGTAACAGAAACCAATGGGAATTGATCATCTCATCTGTCACTAGGGTCTTTAGGCAGGTTTTGGGTTAGGTGGGGAGGTGGAGTTAGGGCCAAGAGCGCGCGAGGGGGAAGCTAGTTAGGCCACGAATGCGGAAGTAACGAGGGAGGATGGAAACCTCCAGCCTGTGGCGGCCTCATGGTCACAAGCCCAAAAGAGGCAAAAGGTCCCAACAATTCCCCCTTTTTGTTTTATAAATGCTCTGGGATGTCCCGGCAGGCAAGGCCCCTGTCTTAGGTTGTCCCCCTCTGGGGATCTTACCCGTCACTGGGTACCTTGCAGCCCTTCGGTTGTCCCAAGCTTACTCATCCTCTGTGGCCTTAGGTTGTCTCCACCTTGGAGATCTTACCCTTCATGGGCACACGGGGAGATAGTCAGGGAGAATCAATGGACACTGCTGCATCATAAGGCTCACAGCGACTGTAGGGGTCACTGGCTTCTGTGGCAAGTCTCTGGTATTGTACTTGCACACTCATCAATTGAATTGATTCAATTCTTTTTTGGACAAACTGGATAATCTTGTTAACAAGGCAGGGCCCAAAAGTGAAAAGTAGGAGCAAAAGAAGGATAGGACCAAGGAGGGGCAGAAGATAGGGTAACCACCTATGTAACTCAGTCTAAAGAAAATTGGCTTGTAATTCTTTTTGGCGTCTCTTGAGGTCTTCTTGAAGTTGCTTGACCTTATTTTGGACTATGCTGGAGTGGTTCGCATAAAAGCAGCACTCTTCCTGTAAAAAGAGACATAAGCCTCCCTTTTCAGCTGTGAGGAGATCAAGCCTCCTACGGTTCTGTAGGACTACTGTCGCAAGGGAATCCAATTGTGCTTGGAGGTTAAGAATTGTGCTAGCTACAGCTTGTATATCATCGATCATCTGTTGAGAAAGGGCTTTATAATAATGCAGAGAGGTCCCCAATCCTGCTGCCCCAGTGGCAGCTCCGGTGGCCACCTCAAGGCCTATAAGCAGGGGGATAACTTGGATGGCCCTTTTTGATCTACCTCCAATGTGGTCTAAAGCAGGGATAGGGAGGCTCTGATTATTAGGGACCACTCCAATGTCGGAAAATTACAGCTGGAGCACAAAGCCCTGTCCAGTTCGTCAGGAGAAAGCCAAACACGTCTTCCCCACAAATGAAGACTGTTCCATCAGGGGGACAGAGAAAGGTATTGTTCACAGTAATATTTTGTTGGCAAAAAGAATAGTGGATTCGACCTACATCTATCCTACTAGTATTATCAGTACGGGGGTCAGCTTTGAAGCATGGGCCTTTAGGGGAAAGAGGGTCTAGATAGACTCTAGAACTTGGGGGTAACAGCTGGCACTGGGGCTCTGTCTGTGACAGGTTAACAAGAAGAGCATTGGCTTGTAATGGTCCTGGCCTCAAGCACAGCCAGCAATCCTTAGCTAAATGGGGATTGGTTCTATTGAGTAAGGTAAAAGCAGCCTGTATGATTGATTGTGTCTCAGGATCAAGAAGCAATTCTCCCCTGATCTCCGGGAGGCTAAGAGGGTGGTAAATCAGGGGATTTTGGTCTTCAATCAGCCTGTCTACCAGTTTTTTAATTTTGGTACTGTCGACCCTGATCTTGGACTCCGCCCCCATCAGCGGCACCTATAGGGGCAAATTTATTCCAGCAGACGTTCTCTCCCCTGTTCTTTCGACAGTCAGCATATTCATCCTTGCCTTTTATCAGAGTTGCATACCAGTATGTTTTGTTCCGGTGAGTGCAGGGGATAACCTCCTGATAGCATTGAGCATGAACGGAGGCAAGAAAAGTGGTGCAAGGACACTCAGAGGGGGATTTCCCTTGGGCAGGTGAATATATTTTGGGGCCTGGCCAACAATGGTGAGAGAGAACTTTCCCAGGGCATCCATTTTCTGTCCCTTGCATAAGTGTAACTGCCCGTTGCCCATTAGGGCAGGTTTTGGTAGAAGTATAACAGTGTGCAGGGGGAGGGGCCTTGGAGTGAGCACAGGCTGTGCAGGGGCCTCCGATGGTTTTTCGTAGTATGGCTCTTGCTTGACCGGGATCTCCAAATCCTGTCCTAGCTAATGGGAGATTTATTGCCATTAACAGGAAGACCAGCATCATTGGGTTCATTGCAGACCCTGAAAGAGAGAAAGAAGAGAGATATCCTCAGGAGCCGGGGGGCCTTCTGGGTCATCATTGACATCAGTGAACTCCCCCTCCTTAGGGGGGTAATACTTGAGATCCCTTGCGGGGACCCAGATCGGCTTTTTTTCATTGGTCGGAAAGACACAGCTGAATCCCCTTCCAGCTGTAATGAGGGGGTCTGTCTGGGCCCCTCCATTCTCCAGCAAGGGGGTCCTTCCATCAGGCTCTAATCGTCCGATAAGTAACAGTTGTTGTCCAGTGCTTTTGGAAGGGCGAGAAGTGTTTGCCTTTGGCAAAATTTAAAATATTTAGAGTAAATAATGCCATCTTTAGTTGATCATGGGGGGGGGAGTGTTCCCCCTTTTTGTTTTATTATTTGACATTTGAGGGTATGATTGTGTTTTTCCACGATTGCTTGTCCTTTAGGGTTATAAGGAATTCCAGTGGTATGGGAAATTTGCCATTTACTCAAGAATTCAGTGAAAGATTTACTAATAAAGCATGGACCATTATCGGTTTTGATTTGATCTGGCAGGCCAAGAACGGCGAAGCACTGGAGAAAATGGCTTATGGCATGTTTAGATTTTTCTCCCACATGGGCTGTAGCCCAACAAGCATGGGAGAAGGTATCAACTGTTAGAAATATGTATTTAAGCTTCCCAAAAGGGGCAAAATGTGTGACATCAGTCTGCCAAAGGTTATTGGGCCTCAGGCCTCGAGGGTTCACTCCACCCTTTTGAAGCGGAGGAACTTGTAGAAAAGGCTGGCATGACTTACATGTCCTAATGATCTTGTTTAAGTCTCTGACGGGGACCTGAGGGAACCGATGGTGTAGTCCCCTCCAATTAGCATGTGTAAGTTGATGAAAAGAGGTGGCCTCCTGTACCGTGTAGGCTGAAGCTAGTCGGTCGGCAAGAGCATTGCCTCTCGACAAAAAGCTTGGCAAATCTTGATGTCCCCTTAAATGTTGTACAAAAAGGGGAACTAGTCTCTGTTTTAACAAATTGTGGGCTTGAATCATCAAAGGAGTGATGGGATTATCATCAAGTCTGATGTGTGCGCCCACAAGGTTGGGCAGTAGACTGACATCGTAAAGCCTATCTGAAAACAGATTAAGAGGGCCTTGGATCTCAGATAGAGCTAAAACAACAGCATAAAGCTCTTTAAACTGGGTGGAGCCCTGTACCTCATGAAAGAGGGTTATGGCCGGACGGCACTCACTTGTGCCTGGGGGGAACATTACCATAGAGGCTCCCCGTTTACCCCCGTCGGTAAAAACAGAGGGGAAAGAGGGGTCTGCCTCAGTGAGGAACATTTTTGGCGGCTGCCATGCCAACTGGCTAAAAGAACTCATCCACTTATAGGGACCATAGTGACAGTCCACTATCCCCGGAAAGCTTTCCATGGCTATTGCCAATCTGGAATTATTTCTCTGTAGCCACGAGAAATCATTGACCCAAAAAGGGATGATCAAAGAATGGGGTTCACACCCAAAAAGATGGAAAGATCTCGTCCCTTGACAATGCAGTCGGCCATTTGATCCACCATAGAGTACACTCGGGGTGCCCCTCCCACAGATAGATGTATACAATGTACGGGATCCCCCTTCTGAGCCAAAAGGGCAGTGAGGAGGGTCTCTCCTGCCATAATATAGAGGACCAGCGGCAAGTTTGGATCATATCTTTTTAAGGCAGCATTATCAATGGCATGTTGAACTTTTGTTAATGTATCTCTATGTATAGGGTTTAAAGTCACTGTTGAAGCTAGATCAAGGCCTTTTAATAGGTTGAAAAGAGGGATAAGATCAACTGTGGTTATAGGAATCCAGGGCCTCATCCAATTGATTTCTCCCAGCAATTTCTGGAGCTGTGGTAGCGTATATGCGTCCTGAATACATAACTGGAGCTTAACAGGGGAGACAACATCTAATGTTAAAGTAGTCCCCAAAATTTTAAAAGGGGCTATCTGTTGAACTTTATCTGGGGCAATTTGAAAGTTGTAGTTTTTAAGCAGGGAAAGGCACCGTTTGAAGAGGTCGTCTAATTTGCGGGAATAAGCGGCCCCCAAGATAATATCATCCATATATATGTAAAAGAGTATGTCAGATTCTTCTCAGCTTGTTGCTGGCATTCCTCTTTATACAAAGCACACCACTTAATATAAAGGGGGCCAGGGAGAACCGCCCGGGCAAGAGCCCTCCAATCTGCAGCGGTGCACGGATGGTGAGCAAGCCCCTGGAGGATGGTCTCAGTCCAAGGAGCATTGAGGCCGTCCTCAAGAACGGCCTTCTTTAATTCCTTAAGGTCACCTGGCTCCCAAGGGTACCAGGGGGCAGGGCGGTTACCTCCGGGATTAACATTGACCGGAAATAGCTGACATGGCCCTGGGTTAGGTTGTGGGTAGAACAATGGATTCTCTTGGGGTTGGAGCCAATGGGAGAGCATGAGTCCTTATATGGGAAAGGAACTGGAACCTCTGCCCATTGGCAGCCAATAGGAGAGCATGAGTCCTTATATGGGAGAGGAGCTGAAACCCCTGCTCGTTGGTATGGAGGAGGGGGGGCTGATGATGATTTGAAAGGGTTAGAAGAGGAACTAGTACCAGGAAGTGGTGGGTACAAAGGAGCCGTGGATTTGGGAGGCCAGGGGGCAGCATCAAAAGGGTCGAGGGCTCCATTGCCACGATTCTCATCCGGCTCTTTATGGCTTTCTTGTCCTGCCAACGTGAACTCAGCCTGAGGAAGGGGATTAGAATCTCCCCGGGAAGGGGCTTCTGACCTGGTGGTTTCCCTGTCTATTAAGTTCTTGGCAGCTGGCTTCGATGGCCGAGGAGGGAAGCAACTCTTACTCTTAAGGGCTGCTAAAGTGGGGAAGGTCCCCAGAGGGGGGATATTACCCCAATTAACTTGGGCTTTGCATATGAGTTGCTCCACCCTGTCCCAAGTTTCCCAGTCAAACAAATTACTTGCAGGCAGCCACGGGGCGACCTTAACTAAGGTCTCCCAGATTTTGATAGCTTGGCTGTCAGAGAGCTCTAGGCCTCTACTTCGGAGGAGGACTCTAAGGGATTCAAGAGAGGGATCAGGCTTGGAAGAAGAATGTCCCATATTTTATGGGATTACACTTACCCTTAGTCCAATTAGCTCGTCAGTGAAGTTTCTTGTTCCTCACACGGGGCACCAGTTGTTGCTCTTCAGCAACAAGAAGGCAGGGGGACCAACAGGACCAGCCTGTTATCCCCGGGGCTGAGCGAGAGGGCAAGTGTTGGCGGCTAGGACACCCTCCCCTGAGATCTGGGGAAAAACAAAACCACACCAAGCCGGGAGATGTGTCAGCCTCAAGGGCGCAGCAAAACTCAGCTTTATTCCATCAGAGGCTTAGTTATATAGGGGAAGATAAGGAAGTAACAGAAACCAATGGGAATTGATCATCTCATCTGTCACTAGGGTCTTTAGGCAGGTTTTGGGTTAGGTGGGGAGGTGGAGTTAGGGCCAAGAGCGCGCGAGGGGGAAGCTAGTTAGGCCACGAATGCGGAAGTAACGAGGGAGGATGGAAACCTCCAGCCTGTGGCGGCCTCATGGTCACAAGCCCAAAAGAGGCAAAAGGTCCCAACAGTGTACCTGGCGTTAACCAACTAGAACCCTCAATTAGCTGTCCTTCGATTTAAAAATAAGACAGATTATAAGAAGTTATCTGCAATCTCAGAGCTTAAAAAATTCATCTTAGTAGGTTACAATACCTAAAACATAGTAGGTACCCAATAAATATTTACTGAATGAATGAATGTCTTAAAACAAATTCAGCAATCTCCTGAATTTCTACACCTAGAAAAACTCTCAAGTAACAAACCAATGTTCATTACACTGAGCTTCAGGTATTGCAAGATCTAAATTATCAAAGAAAGAAATAGCCAAGATAAAATATTTAACTTAGGCAAGAAATGTACTCTCTTATGTTAAAATTTTTGAAAAGACACTTGTTGAATCTCATTTCACCAGAAAACAGTGCTTCACTGCATTTATTTATTTATTTATTTGTTTGTTTGTTTTTAGTTTTTGAGAGGGCACCTCTCATATTTATTGATCAAATGGTTGTTTACAACAAGAAAATTCTGTATAGGGGACTCAATGCACAATCATTAATCAATCCCAAGCCTAACTCTTAACAGTCTCCAATCTTCTGAAGCATAATGAACAAGTTCTTACATGGTGAGTAAGTTCTTACATAGTTAATAAGTTCTTACATGGTGAACAGTGCAAGGGCAGTCATATCACAGAAACTTTCGGTTTTGATCATGCATCATGAACTATAAACAAGTCAGATATGATTATTCATTTGATTTTTATACTTGATTTATATGTGAATCCCACATTTCTCCCTTATTATTTTTTTTAAAATAAAATGCTGAAGTGGTAGGTAGATGCAAGATAAAGATAGAAAGCATAAGTTAGTGCTGTAAGAAGGCAAGTGTAGATGATCAGGTCTGTGCCTATAGACTAAGTATTAATCCAAGCTAGACAAGGGCAACAAAACATCCACGGATGCAGAAGATTTCTCTCAAAACGGGGGGCGGTGAGGTTCTAAGCCTCACCTCTGTTGGCCCCCAATTTCTCACCTGATGGCCCCCCTGCGACTGTGCTTGTCTTAGGTTGTTCCTCCCTTGAGGAATCTTACCCGTCTCTGGTTAACCAGCCATCTTCCGGGGCCATACAGGGAAATGTAGCTTTTTACTTCTTTGCAGATTTATACCCTGTGCTACACTGTATTTAGCTATAAAATGACACAGCTCGAACTCCAAGTAATGTTACAAAATATTGTTAAGAATATTGAAAATTACTGCTCTTCATTTTCTGTAATCTAATGAACATTTCTTGAGCTCTTTCTATTTCTTACATGTCCTTTGGGGCTCTGTTTGAAACTTATGAAGGTCTATTCTGATACAGCTCATGATTACCACTTGACTGCTTCTACCATTAGCCAAGCCACTGTCATCCCTCACCTGCCTTTTATGATAATCTTCTAATTGGTCTCTGCACCGGCTCTTGCCTGATTCTGCCCCAAAGGTCTGAACAATCCTTTTTAAGCATGCCAGATCACATTACTCCTGCTCAAAACCCTGTAGTGACTTCCCATCCCCCTATGAGCATGAGGTATTCGCAGTGGGGTGGTATTGCTCACTAGGGTATGTTTGGGAAATTTGCAGTGAGACTTTTTTGGATGTTCCATGGCCGAGTGGCATTTAGTGTGTGTGGACCTGGGCTGTTAGTCTATTCTACAGATTCCCTCACTATTAAGGATTGTCTTTCATCCTGCATGACTTTTTTTTTTAATGAAGTTTTGAGGTATGATTTATATCAAATAAAATATGCTATTTTAAGAGTACAGTTTGATGAAATGCATACACCCATGTAACCACCACAACAATCAAGGTATAAAACATTCCTTTTACTGCAGAAAGTCCCCATGAGTGCTTCTGCATGATTTTTGAATGTCCTTTGGATATTCTTGAAGGTGAAAAAACTGCTACCTCCACTTATATAGAAATAATATTTCTTGCATGGTTTTAATGCACACTTAAATTTCTGTACATTTTATTTACAGAACAATTTACATTTTATGTAAATTTCTGTACAATTTAATGTACACTTAAATTTCTGGTTTTCCAGAAATGCAACTTTCATGTAAATGGAGGGAAGATGTTACTGTGTTTGGAAATTTTCTAGAGGTTTGCCATTTTGGAAAATCACATCAGAGACTACATCAGCATTGCCATTTGTGGCATTTGAGTTTCTAGGAGAACAGTCCTCTGTCAGTCTGTATTTGTACCTGTCACATTTACAATGATTCTACAAAAAGGTGACATTCATTATGTCTTTTACAGGGTCCACATCTGAACATGTACATATTGAAACAGATACTATTTTGTTATAAATTATTTCTCATTTATATCACAGGTTCAGGATTATATTGGTTGTTTTGAAGTTAGGTGTGTAGATAGGCTGTATTATCTGTAAAGTTAACTTCAGGATAATAAGGCAAGAGTACAAAATGTTTGTTATAAAAAGAGAGTATTGGGCCTGTCAGATTGAAGAGTGCCACCCCGTATATTCAGTCCTTTCCATTTGCTACCCTGGATCACCTCTCTGATGGAATCCTCGATTCTCCTCCACACTCCCCTGCTCTAGCCACACTGTCCACTGGTTTCCCTGCTGCTATTCCTTGAAAGCTCCAGGCATATGACCACCTCCGGAGCTCTGTCTGCATTTGCTGTCTGTTTCCTCTGCTGGAATGCTCTTCTACCAGGTAGCTACATGGTGTGTTCCCTCCCTTCTTCAGCTCTTTACTGAAGTCTATTTCTCAGTGAGGCTTTCCCTGACCACTCTATTTAAAATTGTATCTACCCCTAACACTAATGTCTCCTCCTTGCTGTATTTCTCTTATAGAACCTATAACTCTCTGGATAGACTTTTTATTTTACTCATTTATTTATTTTTTGTTATCTGTTGATCTGCCCTCTTCTCTCTCCCCGCTACCACATTAAAATGTAAACTTGATGAGGACAGCTGCAAAATGTAGGTTGCTGCTGGTGAAAAACAAATTGCCTAGATCCCCAGTAAAGAGGCATTTGTTCTGATGTGCTTCATAGTCAGCCCTGGGCTCCCTCCTCTCTTCCAGCCTGTTGTATCCTACTGGCTATCGCTATCCCTTAGACCTATTTATAAAGACCACAGCATCCCTAAGGTTTAGAACCATGCCTAAAATATTGTAGGTGCCCAGTAAATATTTACTGAATGAATGAATGTCTTTAAAACACCCAAGAGAAGTGTTTTTGTGTGATTTTATCTAATTAAATCTGAAGATTTAAATATTTTTACTTTTATAGTAACATGGTTTTCTAGAGAGTAATACAAAGTATATTACCTGGAGAAGTGCCATTTACACTCATGTGTAAAAGTCAGTTGATTCATAATTGGTTCCTTAATGGTCCTATTGTATTCTTTTCCTCATTAGGAGGATTGGCAGCTATAACCCAGTGTTGTTTATAATCCATACCCATAAGACACACTGCTATGTATCCTATATATGGTCGAATTAGCTGAGGTCATAAATTATTTATCAATCATTTGCCCCCAAGTGTCAGAGGCAATATATG
This sequence comes from Manis pentadactyla, assembly GCF_030020395.1. Classification (NCBI taxonomy): domain Eukaryota; kingdom Metazoa; phylum Chordata; class Mammalia; order Pholidota; family Manidae; genus Manis; species Manis pentadactyla. The sequence goes on along the minus strand of NC_080025.1, from coordinate 60,971,174 downwards.
GTGTAGGAATAAAACTGAGGAAACATTGTTAATACAAATATACCTCATTGATTTGAGAAAATGAGTTAATTTGCTTGAACTGAGCTAAAACCTTTAACCCTCTCATAATCCCTGGATAAAAGCAAATCAGTGTTGTAAAGAGAATTATAGAAAGACGAGCAACCTATTTAAGAGAACAGCCTACTTATAAGTAATCTTGAAGTAATCATTCATTTATTGATTCAGCTGATATTTATTAAGCAGCTGTATGCAACAAGGACACATTTCCAGGAGTATCAGCCTTTAAGGAAACTACTATCTAATAAATGGGAACACAAGCAAGTAAAAAATAAGTATAATAAAATGTCATTTTTGCCAAGATAGTAATCTTATGGGAGACAGAAAGAAACAGAGGTGGAAGTGCAATGGTCATATCTAACTTTAGAATTTGGGAATGAGGCACAAAAGTCTTCTTCAGAAAGAGAGTAGCACTTGAATCTCTGGAGTTAAAAATGTAGTTTTGGGGACTGAATGAGTGAAATGAGGGTAGTCTGGGCATAAATAACAGCATGATCTGGAGGTTTGAAATAGTCCACCTAGTTGGAAAAACTGTTTGACAGGGTAGGAGCATAGACTACTACTCTGGGAATGAAGTGAGATAAGGCTGGAGTGGTGGGCAGTGGTCAGGAAATGGATAACCTGGTACCATGGACCAAAAGAATTTGAACTTTATCCTGTAGGTGATGGAGAGCCAGTGAAGTCCTTTAGGCAGGATAACGTCAGTTTACTTCACTGGTATGACAGCTGTGGATTAAACAGATGGAACTAGAGGTAGTTAAATGTTACAGTAGTCCAGATCATCAGTGGTTGACTTCCTAAAGTAAGAATGTAACAGTCAAGATGAAGAGGAAGGAGACAGATTGGAGAAATGATAGAATCTATAGGCCTTATTGATTAATTGTAATGGAGATATGAAGAAAGGAAAGAGTTAGGATAAGAGTCATAATCTAAGTTGCCTCAAGAACAAGACGGGTGACACAAATGTAAGAAAGGAGCTTCAGCATCCATTGTGGCCATTACAAATACTACATGAACCGAGAGTTTATCTGAGTCTAAACGGGACATCTGTTATTTAGCTCTAGCCACTTGTTCCATGTAGGTAGGTCTTGATGTTGCCTCATCTTCTAATTTTTTTTTTGATATCGTTAATGTACAACTACTTGAACAACATTATTGTTACTAGACTCCTGCTATTATCAAGTCCCACCACATACCCCATTACACTCATTGTCCATCAGTGTAGTAAGATGCTATGGCATCATTACTTGTCTTCTCTGTATATACTGCCTTTCCTGTCCCCCCCCACCGCTACATTATGTGTGCTAATCATGATGCCTCTTTTTTCCCCTTTATCCCTCCCTTCCCAGCCATCCTCCCTAGTCCCTTTTCCTTTGGTAACTGTTAGTCCATTCTTGGGTTCTGTGAGTCTGCTGCTGTTTTGTTCCTTCAGTTTTTTCTTTGTTCTTATACTCCACAGTGAAATCATTTGGTACTCGTCTTTCTCCACCTAGTGTATTTCTCTGAGCATAATACCCTCTAGCTCCATCCATGTTGTTGCAAATGGTAGGATTTGTTTTCTTCTTATGGCTGAATAATATTCCATTGTGTATATGTACCACATCTTCTTTATCCATTCATCTACTGATGGACACTTAGGTTGCTTCCATTTCTTGGCTATTGTAAATAGTGCTGTGATACACATGGGGGTGCATATGTCTTTTTGAAACTGGGCTCCTGCATTCTTAGGGTAAATTCCTAAAAGTGGAATTCCTGGGTCAAATGGTATTTCTATTTTGAGCTTTTTGAGGAACCTCCATACTGCTTTTCACAATGGTTGAACTAATTTACATTCCCACCAGCAGTGTAGGAGGGTTCCCCTTTCTCCACATCCTCACCAATATTTGTTGTTTGTCTTTTGGATGATGGCAATCCTTACTGGTGTGAAGTGATATCTCATTGTGGTTTTAATTTGCATTTCTCTGATGATTAGCAATGTGGAGCATCTTTTCATGTGCCTGTTGGCCATCTGAATTTCTTCTTTGGAGAAGTGTCTGTTCAGCTACTCTGCTCATTTTTTAATTGGCTTATTTGCTTTTTGTTTGTTGAGGTGCGTGAGCTCTTAATATAATTTGGATGACAACCCCTTCTCAAATATGTCATTTATGAATATATTCTCCCATACTGTAGGATGTCTCCTTCTTCTATTGATGGTGTCCTTTGCTGTACAGAAGCTTTTTAGTTTGATATAGTCCCACTTGTTCATTTTTGCTTTTGTTTCCCTTGCCTAGGGAGATATGTTCATGAAGAAATTGCTCATGTTTTTGTCCAAGAGATATTTGCCTATATTTTATTCTAAGAGTTTTATGGTTTCATGACTTACATTCAGGTCTTTGATCCATTTTGAGTTTACTTTTGTGTAAGGGTTTAGACAATAATCCAGTTTCATTCTTTAACATGTAGCTGTCCAGTTTTGCCAACACCAGCTGTTGAAGAGGCTGTCATTTCCCATTGTATATCCATGGCTCCTTTATCATATATTAATTGATGATATATGCTTGGGTTTATATCTGGGCTCTCTATTCTGTTCCACTGGTCTGTGGGTCTGTTCTTGTGCCAGTACCAAATTGGCTTGATTACTGTGGCTTTCTAATAGAGCTTGAAGTCATGGAGCATAATTCCCCCTGCTTTATTCTTCCTTCTCTGGATTGCTTTGGCTATTTGAGGTCTTCTTTGGTTCCATGTGAATTTTTGACCTATTTGCTCTAGTTCATTGATGAATGCTGTTGGTATTTTGATAGGGATTGCATTGAATCTGTAGATTGCCTTAGGCAGGATGGCCATTTTGACAATATTAGTTCTTCCTATCCATGAGCATGGGATGAGTTTCCATTTATTGGTATCTTCTTTAATTTCTCTTAAGAGTGTCTTGTAGTTTTCAGGGTATAGGTTTTTCACTTCCTTGGTTAGGTTTATTCTCTGGTATTTTATTCTTTTTGATGCAATTGTGAATGGAATTGTTTTCCTGGTTTCTCATTCTGCTAGTTCATCATTAATGTATAGGAATGCAACAGATTTCTGTGTATTAATTTTGTATTCCACAACTTTGCTGAATTCAGATATTAGATCTAGTAGTTTTGGAGTGGATACTTTAGGGTTTCTTATGTACAATATCTTGGCATCTGTGAACAGGAACAGTTTAACTTCTTCCTTGCCAATCTGGATGCCTTTTATTTCTTTGTATTCTCTGATTGCTATGGCTAGGACCTCCAGAACTATGTTGAATAAAAGTGGGGAGAGTGGGCATCCTTGTCTTGTTCCCGATCTTAAAGGAAAAGCATTCAGCTTCTCGCTGTTAAGTATGATGTTGGCTGTGTGTTTGTTATGTATGGCCTTTATTATGTTGAGGTACTTGCCCTCTATACCCATTTTGTTGAGAGTTTTTATCATGAATGGATGTTGAATTTTGTCGAATGCTTTTTCAGCATGTATGGAGATGATCATGTGTTTTTTGTCCTTTTTGTTGATGTAGTGGACGACGTTGAAGGATTTTCAAATGTTGTACCATCCTTGCATCCCAGGGATGAATCCCACTTCATTATAGTGGATGGTCTTTTTGATGTATTTTTGAATTCAGTTTGCTAATATTTTGTTGAGTATTTTTGCATCTGTGTTCATCAGGGATATTGGTCTGTAATTTTCTTTCTTTTTTTGTGGTGTCTTTGCCTGGTTTTGGTATTAGAGTGATGTTAGCCTCATAGAATGAGTTTGGGAGTATTCCCTCCTTTTCTACTTTTTGGAGAACTTTAAGGAGGATGGGTATTAGGTCTTCCTTAATGTTCGATAAAAATCAGTAGGGAAACCATCTGGTCCAGGGGTTTTGTTCTTAGGTAATTTTTTGATTACCGATTCAAGTTCTTTGCTGGTAATTGGTCTATTCAGATTTTCTGTTTCTTCCTGGGTCAGCCTTGGAAGGTTGTATTTTTCTAGGAAGTTGTTCATTTTTTCTAAGTTATCCAGTTTGTTAGCATATAATTTTTCATAGTATTCTCTCATAATTCTTTGTATTTCTGTGGTATCTGTAGTGATCTTTCCTTTCTCATTTCTGATTCTGTTTATTTGTGTAGACTTTCTTTTTTTCCTGATAAGTCTGACTAGGGGTTTATCTATTTGTTTATTTTCTCAAAGAACCAGCTCCTGCTTTCATTGATTTTTTCTATTGTTTTATTCTTCTCAATTTCATTTATTTCTGCTTTAATCTTTATTATGTCCCTCCTACTATTGACTTTGGGCCTCATTCATTCTTCCTTTTCTAGTTCCTTTATTGTGAGTTTAGACTGTTCATTTGGGATTGTTCTTCTTCCAGAGGTAGGCCTGTATTGCAATATATTTCCCTCTTAGCATGGCCTTCACTGCCTCCCACAGATTTTGCAGTGTTGAATTGTTGTTGTCATTTGTGTTCATATTGTGCTTTATCTATGTTTTTATTTGGTCATTGATCCATTGATTATTTAGTACCATGATATTAAGCTTCCATGTGTTTGTGGGCTTTTTCATTTTCTTTGTGTAATTTATTTCTAGTTTCATACCTTTGTGATCTGAGAAGCTGGTGGGTATACAATTTCAATCTTTTTGAATTTGCTGAGGTTCTTTTTGTGGCCTAGTATATGATCTATTCTTGCAAGTGTTTCATATGCCCTTGAAAAGAATGTGTATCCTGTTGCTTTGAATGGTGTGTTCTGTAGATGTCCATTAGGTTCATGTGTTCTATTATGTTGTTCAGTGCCTCTGTGTCCTTACTTATTTTCTGTCTGGTTGATCTGTCCTTCTGAGTGAGTGGTGTGTTGAAGTCTCCTAAAATGAATGCATTGCGTTCTATTTCTCCCTTTAGTTCTGTTAGTATTTGTTTCACATATGTAGGTGATCCTGTGTTGGGTGCATAGTTATTTATAATAGTTATATTGTCTTGTTGGACTGACCCCTTTATCATTATGTAATGTCCTTCTTTGTCTCTTGTTACTTTCTTTGTTTTGAAGTCTATTTTGTCTGATACAAGTACTGCAACTCCTGCTTTTCTCTACCTATTAGTTACATGAAATATCTTTTTCCGTCTCTTTACTTTCAGTCTGTATATGTCTTTTGGTTTGAAGTGAGTCTCTTTTAGGCAGCATATAGACAGGTCTTGTTTTTTTATCCATTCAGAGATTCCATGTCTTTTGATTGGTGCATTCAGACCATTTACATTTAGGGTGATTATCGATAGGTGTGTACTTATTACCATTGCAGGCTTTAGATTCATGGTTTCCAAAGGTTCTAGGGTAATTCCCTTACTATCTAACAGTCTAATTTAACTCACTTTGTGTGGTATTACAAACACAACCTAAAGGTTCTTTTTTTTTTTTCCTTTTTCTTCCTCCTCCATTCTTTGTATGTTGTGAATCATATTCTGCACTCTTTGTCTATCCCTTGGGTGACATCTATTTAGCTTAGGAACACTTCCATCTGTAGGAGTTCCTCCAAAATGCACTGTAGAGATGGTTTGTGGGAGGTAAATTCTCTCAACTTTTTCTTATCTGAAAATTGTTTAATCCCTCTTTCAAATTTAAATGATGACCTTGCCAGGTAGAGTATTCTCAGTTCAAGGCCCTTCTGCTTCATTGCATTAAATAATCATGCCACTCCCTTCTGTTCTGTAAGGTTTCTGTTGAGAAGTGTGATGATAGCCTGATGGGTTTTCCTTTGTATGTGATCTTTTTTCTCTCTCTGGCTGCTTTTAAAAGTCTGTGTTTATTCTTGATCTTTGCCATTTTAATTATTATATGTCTTGATGTTGTCTTCCTTCAGTCCCTTGTGTTGGGAGATCTGTGCACCTCTGCACCTCCATGACTTCAGAGACTTATCTCCTTCCCCAGATTGGGGAAGCAGCAATTACCTCCACAATGTCACTTTCTATCCCTTTTTCTCTCTCTTCTTCTACTGGTACCCCTATAATGCAAATATTGTTCCGTTTGGATTGGTCACACATTTCTCTCAATATTCTCTCATTCTTAGAGATTTTTTTTTCTCTCTGTGCCTCATCTTCTTTGTATTCCTCTTCTCTAATTTCTATTCCATTTACCATCTCTTCTACTACATCTAATCTGCTTTTAAATCCCTCCATTGTATGTTTCATTTCAGATATGGAATTTCTTAATTATTGAATCTCTGTCTTAAATTCATTCCTGAGTTCTTAAATATTTTTCTGTACCTCCATAAGCATGTTTATAATTTTTATTTTGAACTCTCTTTCAGGAAGATTGGTGACTTCAGTTTCATTTGGCCCTTTTTCTGGGGTTTGTGAGATTTTGGTCTTAACCATGTTCTTTTGACATTTCAAATTTCTGTGTGGTACCTAGTGCCCAGAAGCTCCAGTCTCTGGAGGTGCTCAGCCTGTAGAGTGAGGCTGGAGGTTGTAGGGGAGCAGAGCTGGTGCCTTGAGGGAGCAAAGATCTGTTTCCTGATTCCCCTCTGCGGAGCCTGTCTCCAGTGTTACAGCCTATGAGCCAAGCACACAGGTGTAAGCCTCTGTGCTTTGCGTCTCTAGCTGTTGTAGGCGGGTCTCCCTCTAGCTGACCTGATGCCAGCACAGTGACTGCCTATTTGCGAACCTGTGCCTGCAGGCTTGGGGGAACGCGCAGCAGGCTGAGTGTCACAGTGGGGGGCCTCAGAGCTGAGCAGGCAGCCAGGGGATTGGAGTGCCTGAAGTTCTTCAGCGTTCCCAACCAGCTGGGCAGAGCGCGCCCAGACACCATTGTCTAGCTTTCCCCTCCCCCGTGCAGCAAACTCCGTGCAAACCCCGCCCCTTCAGCAGCCCTCTCCCTGCTAGGAAGCCTCTCCAATCACCTGCCTTTCCTTTGTCCCAGAGCAGCTGGGTGTGGATCCCATCCTCCACAAATGGCCGGAATCTCAGTCTCTCAAGCACTCCACCTGTCTGAGCTCCCCAACCTCCAGAGCGCCACACAGTATAGGTTTCTGCTCACAAAGCAGATCTCCAGGGCTAGGTGTTCAGCAGTCCTAGGCTTCTACCCGCTCCCCGCTCTGTTTCTCTTCCTCCCATTGGTGAGCTGGGGTGGGGGAAGGGCTTGGGTCCCACTGGATCAAGGCTTTCGTACATTACCCTTTTTCGTGAGGTCTGCTCTGTTCATGGGTCTGTATGCAGTCTGCTTAAGCCTTCTTTCTTGTTGCTGTTTTAGGGTTAATTATGTCAATTAACTATATTTTCATACTATTTGTGGTTTGTGGAGGAGTTCTTGGTCTCACCTCTCAGGTCACCATCTTGAATCCCCTCATCTTCTAATTTTTAAAGAGAAGCCTAAATCTGTGGTTTTATATGAAATCTCCCAAATTTTAAATGTTGACTCAAAGTTTAATTTCTGTCTGAACCAAATAAAAACAACTTAAGTAAATAGGCACAAATGTAATAAATAGCCTCTGACTCCTATTCTCTATTTTGAATGATTAAGATTATGGTGCCATTCACTTATAGAAAATAGAGGAGAAGAAGCAAGTTGGGAAGTGATGTGGAGAAAGGTAATGATTAAATTTTGAACATGTTGAGTTTGAGGTGCCTATATTAGTGGTATACAAATGCAGGTCCAGAGCATAATAGAAATCTGAACTCAAAAATAAAGGCCTGCAAGATGTGAGTTAAATGAAGTAGATAAAACTATCAAGGTAAGTGAGTTTTGCTTATGGAAACAGTAAGTAGGGAAATTAAAAGAGAGCCAAAAGCAAAATCTTAGAGACCACTATCATTTAAGAGGCAGGCAGAGAAAGAGCAGCTAGCAAAAGACAAGAAGAAATTGACAGAGAAATAGGAAAGGAACTATCTGGTACCAGAACCAGAGAAAGACACTACTACAAAAAATTGCAGACCAATGTCCCTGATGAACATAGATGCAAACTTCCTCAACAAAATATTAGCAAACTAAATTAAAAATACATTAAAAAGACTATTCATCATGGTCAAGTCGGATTTATTCCCAGGATGCAAGAATGGTTTAATAGCTGCAAATCAATCATTGTGATACATTAATGAAAGAGAGATAGAAACCATATGATCATCTCAATAGATTCTGAAAGAGCATTTGACAAAGTTCAACATCTATTCATGATAAAAACTTAAAACAAAGTGGGTATAGACAGCACCTATCTCAACATAGTAAAGGCCATATATGACAAACCCACATTTAACATCATAATCAATGGTGAAAAAATCGAAGGCTGTGAAAAACTGAAAGTTATTCCTCTAAGATAAAGAATAAGACAGGGGTGCCAACTCTCACCACTTTTAGTACTAGAAGTCCTAGCCAGTGATGAAAGAAATTAAAGATAACACAAATAAATGGGGAAATATCCCATGCTCATGGATAGGAAGATGTAGTATTGTTAAAATGCCTATACTACCAAAAACAATCTAGATTCAGTGCAATCCCTATCAAAATACCAATGACATTTTTTACAGAGCTAGAGCAAATAATCCAAAAATTTGTATGTACCTATAAAAGACCCCGAAAGCTTTGCAAAGAAGAGCAGAACAAAGTATCACACTCCCTGATTTCAAACTTCTAAGACTGAGTCAAAAAGAGACAGAGCCACTTCTGACTTGCCCTCTTGGATGTCTCACTGTAGGTGAAGCCAGCTACCATGCCACAAGAATACTCAAACAGTCGAATTAGAGGTCCACACAATGAGGAACGGAGGCCTCCTGCCAATAGCCAGCCCCAACTTGGCAGCCACTTAAGTCAGCCATATTAGAAGTAGATTCTCTAGCCCTAGTCAGGCCTTCAGATGAGCACAGCCATGGCTGATATTTTTACTACAACCTCATGAGAAAACATGGGCAGTAAACTCTTGAACATCAGCATTAGTAATTTTTTTTCTAGATGTGATGTGATATAATAAATATTTGTTGCTTTAACCCACTAAGTTTTGGAGTGGTAATTTGTTAGCAACAATATACAACTAATACATTATGGTTCTTTAAGATCTAATAATCGTCTTTTGCATATGTGACACCGCAGGAACACAGGAATTCTTATGCTGTCTCATGAGGCACTTGGAATATGAAAATTATTGTGGAGTTGGCTACCTTTTACCCCAACACACCATGTAATTAGACCTTCACTGGGATTGTACTTTCCTAGTTTCTCTGCTCACGAAGAAAGGCCTAAATTCCCTCTTTTCCTAGAAACCCAGATCTATTTGCAGACCTCCCATCCTTTATCCCCAGGCTGGGGGTGTTTTGTTTCTGCCTTAGGGAAATCCTTTTCTACCTTTATGAGCATAATATTTTGTTCTTCAATCTTCTCATCATCTCTAAGACTTTTAGAAGTAAAAGTCAGAAAGCTTGCCAGCTTACTTGCTTTCTACCATTTTATAATCCTTTCCCTGAGACAGTGAACACATGGCTCTCTTTTTGAATTTGGGGCAGTAGAGAAGGGAAGAGGAAAATGGAAGGAGGGAAAATCATAGGTAAATATATCTCAAAGTATTATTATAATTATCAATATGTGTTGAGTGCTTACTATGCACCAGATACTATACCAAATGCTTTAAATATTTTATCTCACTGAATCTTTACAATAACCTATAAAATAAGTACTATTATTATGCTCACTTGACAAACAAGGAGTTCAGGTTTAGAGAGATGAAATAACTTGCCTGAGTTCTGAAAGCTTGTAGGTGGCAAAGCTGAGATGCAACTAGGAATCTGTCTGATTCTGTCCTGGGAAGCCCAGGCTTCTGACCATTACCTTCTTTCCCTGTGGTGAGGAGGGGAGAGGGTGGATCTAAGAATGCTCTTCTTTGGCTTCATTTATTCACAGACGTGAGGATGCCAACCACAACTAAGATGCATCTCATCATTAAAACATTTCCGACAGCAGCTTCTACATGACAACACCTAGCAGGCAGGCAGACCCAAGTTGAGAGTAATTGAAGAGCAGGGTGGATGGCTTGTAGGGACGAGATAATGAAGAGGTTTGCTGTACCATGCTAACAAGATAAAAGGATTAAAACTCCTACTCCAATGATGGAATCTTGCCCACAGATATGCTTTGTTCAGCATAGGTTTGCTTGTTTGTTTTTTAATTTGAATGGCTTTAAGCACAAATACGTCTTCTGATCTTCTGTTTCCTCAGGCTCTGCTCTCCATGTTCTGTAACTAACTAATCACATATTTAGTTTTCCTATCTCCCCCTGCAGACATGTGAGTTTCTTTAGTTACAGCAGCGGGAATCACTGAAGAATATTTTAAATCAGAGATAAAATGAGTGCATTTTCTTTTTTAGAGGAGACCATTCTGGCTTCCTGCGGGGTATGAATGGCGAGGCCACATGGGAAGGGGCCACAAATAGTAGTACAAGGTTAAAGGACTGAGGGAGAGTTAAGAGTCATGATTCCCAGTTTACCACTGCATGAATGGTAGTGCCATTTACCCAAAATGAAAAAACAGGTTTTAATCTATGCATTATATAAAGTACAATTCCTGGGGAAGTAATGTGGAGTACTTGCTAAGAGTCCACTTAATGGATATGAGGAATACTTAGATGACATTCAGGAGACTTTTCAGGAGAAGTGTCTTAAATTTGCCTATGAATACTGAACTTATATCACAAATTATGTAGGACATATTGGAAGTGTTTGATGGTAACAATCAGACATAATGTTTAAAATGGGAACTTTTCTGGAAAATGTGAGGCATATGGTCCCTGGATATAAAAATTTGTGGTCTCATTTGGGCCCCCTTTCATCAAAGGTCTCTCCGAACAAAAATATTGACTATCATTAGAATGTGCATGTTTAAATGAACATACCTCAGGTACAGCTAGTCAGTCTACAGCTACTGAAATCCCCCCTTATGCACTGTTCCACTTTCTGCTGTTTCAGTTACCATGGTCTAGAAGCAGATGATCCTCCTCCTGAGGTAGTGTCAGAAGGCCAGTGGTTGCCTAAAGCTATGTCACAGTGCCTGCATCATTCGCCTCACTCTGTCTCACCGCACAGGCAGTTTATCATCTCACATCACAAGAGTGAAACAATACAATAGGTATTTTGAGAACAAGAGCAACCACATTCACGTAACTTGTGTTACAGTATACGGTTATATTATTTTTATTGTTCCTTGCTTAATATAAATTAACCTAATCATAAGTATGTACATATAGGAAAAACATACAAATATGTTTTTGTATGGATGGAGTTGGGTACCAAGCAGGGTTTCAGACATCTGCTGGGGTCTTAGAACATCTCTCCCACACTTACAGGGGGAATCATGAATTTCCTTATTCTCATCTTAAATAATAATTTTAAACTCCTCCCTACCATCCTTTTCCCCTCAGCTATAAAGGGAAAGCCCCATCAGTTGACTTGAGTTTTTTCTGTTTTCTCCAGCTCATATTCACTGGAGTTGGAAATGAGAAATATAACGTCTAAAAGATAGGAAGCTGGAGAGATGTGGGTAATCTTCCAACTGGATGCTCAGGTACTGACTAATCTTAAATCCACAAAAATATGTTCTGTAATCTGTAAAATACAAAGTAAGTAAAAGAAGGAATGTCTCTCTGTTATTCTACACATATTAGTATCTTTAATTTATAACTATTGTAAAGCCTGATTTTACACTAGAAATAATTATGCCACAAACTTTCTCAAAATTTTAGAATCACAATTAACCTGTCAAAAATATTGAGATAATACACAGAATGCAAAGATGTATAAGAATGATTTCTTCTACTTTAATACTTAAAAAAGGAAATAAGGTGCATTAATGAAAAGATAATACTATAAGCTACAATACAGTGTCAAACTAATAGTTCTAGTTAGTACACACTTATATGAATAGTATGACAAATAATACAAATGTTTAGGAAGGAATATATTTTTTTGAAGGGACCAAAACAGTATTTGTTAGTAAAATGGACTTGTGCTATTTGCAGTGAATACATGATAATTCTCAGGAATGTTTTAGAATTAGTCATATTAGAATATGCCTTTGCTATTCAGAGTAATGACAATGAAAGTCTCATTTTTTAAAATAAATCAAATATTGTATTAGTAAATTCTAGATGAAAAACTAATTCATAAGAATGACAGATATTGCTCATATTAAAGTCTTATAAATTATGGACACCATATTTTAAATATATAAAATAAATCATTGTTTTTAGCATTATAATTTTATAATAACTTGCATTTTTTTCTTATTCCAAAAGTAATACATATACATGCAGAAAATTACAGGAAAAACAAGTAAGCAAAAAGTAGCAATGAGTTTAATATAAGGATGTAAATATTTTGACCAGTTGGTAGGCTGGGTTACTTGGACCAATAGTCCTGGTAAAAATAACTAAAAATGCTAAAAAACACATAAAGAAATAATTTCAAAGCATTGAAGACTTGGGAAAATTGGAACTCAGAGAGGGTAGGGAACACAGAAGCCATTTGCTAAAAATATTTGCTGATCCCTAGCAAATTTCAGCTTTCATTTTGACAGTCTTTTGGGGCCAAGGGCAGGAAGCAAGGGGTTGGCCCACACAGCAAGGAATTCAGTAGTCAGTAGGGGCTCACACAGTAAGTTGAAACTCCAAAAGAATACCCCTTTGTGGCAAAGGCAAACTGTAGATTAACCAGTACTCCGTACATCAGCTTGAGAGGCTCAAGTCATAGTTTCAAATTACAATACAGATGTATAATGTTCTTCCACTTGTACAAAGGTAATTAGTTCTGGCACTTAGTTCTCTAACATGTCAATCTTTCCAACTTAAGGAAATGAAAACAACCTTAAACACACAAAAGAGAACCAATCATTAGATCTCTGTGTCAGTTAGGAATAACTTCAGCTGTGTGTAAAAGACCCCAACTAACAATGGCCTAAATGACTTATCTTCTGTTTCTGTCTTAAAAGACTGGAGCTAAGGTGGTCCAGGACTGTTGTAGCTTTCTAAGATCACCCCATGTTCCAGCTGGACTACTCCAGCCATCATAACCACATTCCAGTCTGTCTGGAAAAGGAAAAGAATTAGGGGCAAAGGATACATGCCAACTATTTTTTAAAATTAAGTTATCATTGATATACAATCTTATGAAAGTTTCACATGAGCAACATAGTGGTTTCAACATTCACCCATATTATTAAGTGCCCCCCTACACACCCCATTGCAGTCACTATCCATCAATGTAGTAAGATGCTATAGAGTCTTTACTGTCTTCTCTGTGCTATACTGCCTTCCTGGTGACCCACCTATATTATGTGTGTTAATTATAATGCCCCTTAATCCCCTTCTCCCTCTCTCCCCACCCATCCTTCCCCACCCCTCCCCTTTGGTAACTGCTAGTCCCTTCTTGGAGTCTGTGAGGCTAATGCTGTTTTGTTCCTTCAGTTTTGCTTTGTTGTTATACTCCACAAATGAGTGAAATCATTTGATACTTGTCTTGTCTTTCTCCGCCTGGCTTATTTCACTGAGCATAATACCCTCTAGCACCATCCATGTTGTTGCAAATGGTAGGATTTGTTTTCTTCTTATGACATGCCAGCTATCTTTTAAAGAAGATTTCAGTGTTATAGTTTGCTCACCTATAAGGACAAGAAAAGCAGCCCCTGACATCCAAGAGCTGCCCAGGCACTTACAGTTAGACCTTGTTATTCTGTTAAGCACATGCAATTTCTAAGAACACCAACATCAGACAAGGCCACAAAAACAAGACCATTGCATAATTATGCCTAAACACAGAAAAATATGAACATTGTTCAAACTACAAAGTAACCAAACATTTCCTTATTCTGCCTCATATGGGTGACTGCTCCTTTATTATCAATGATCACTTTAGTTGTATTTCATTCCTCCTGGTAATATGTAAGATACCCAATCATAGTATTGCCTCTGCTTCCTGAAAGCATCCAAGCCAGAGCAAAGCCTTGCTTCCTTCAACTCTTGCTCAGACTGCCTAACACAAGCAAAACCCTGTAGTAAAGCGTTTCTAACACCCTTTTATGAAGCACCCTTTTCTTCATGGTGCTCTTTCTTCCTCATTGCAACAAACAATAAACCTTTGTTCAACTCCTGGCTTATTCCTGTGGTCTTTGGATGAAGGGCGTGAATACCTATCATTGACAATAAATTAGTTATAGGACCACACTCAGTGGCAGACATTGCTGAGAAATGTGGCCTTTTCTTTGGGCCATAATGTGCTCAGTGAAAAGTGGGGTTTCTATTGTAATTGAAGGGAGGGAGAATAGATATAAGGACCAGCTAATCATATCTTCTACAATCTCCAAACTTAAGAAAGCTTAGAGGCTTTTTAATTGTCACTGTCCAAAGTAAATGAGTGCTAAGAAGCAAGATGACTTCAGAAAAGAAATAAATAAGCCATGTAATTGGCATGCATCAAAGAAAGAAGCCAAGTTGCTGCCTTGATCTCTTTCAAAACAAAGGAAAGATATCTGAGGTGAGAAAATCATAGACCCCATGAAGGAGGGCAGGCCAGGTACAAAACAGAAATCAGTTGGACCAAAACCAAATTCAAAAAACATGCTGCAGAATAAGACATCCTTTGTAAGCTGTATTCTAACAGGTGAAAAACAAACAAAAACTCTGATCGTTGATGATAAAAGTTGGAGACCTCTAACTGCAAGGGACTATGTAAGCAGAAGTAGAAGGAGGGATTTGTTCTGTCTGGGAAATAGGAGAAGTATCAGTGCCAGCCTCACAGAGAAGGTGATATTCTAGCTGTTCTTTGAAGAATGGGCAGGAGTCTGCTAACATAATACAAGTTATAGGGAAACAATAATAAATGGAGTTTTTTGCATTGGATATAATAAAGGTCAACATTTGGGGGAGAAAAACATGCTGCTAATATGATGAGTTTTTAAAATCTGAGTGAGAAAGACAGTTGGTACTAGTTACTTGGTACTAGTACCTAATGAAATAGTCTTCCTCACCTTCTGATTTCTTGTGGACCAAAATAAGGCAAGAGAGTAATGATGAAGGAGGAAGAGAACATTGCCTCTTGTACAATGTTGGTCTACCACTAAATAGGATGTTAGATGGCTGATTTTGGTAGTTTATGAGTAATAATTGTAGCTGACTTTTTTTTATTCTTTATTTTTCTATCCATGCTTCTGTGTATTTTTTTCTATTAGATATACAATCTTATGAAGGTTTCACATGAGCAACATTGTGGTTACAACATTCACCCATATTATTAAGTCCCACACACACACCCCATTGCAGTCACTGGCTATCATTTTTTGATTCTTTGAATACTATTTCTTTGTGTCTCCAAACATATGTGAATTATTTATCATTCATCTTAATTTTACAGATGCCCAAAGTCACATAACATGTAAGTGATATAGCTGATATCTGAACACAGGCATTTAAACTTTAGAATCTGAACTCTTATCCACGAGTCTATGATGCCTCCAATTATAATGAATAATAATATACCACTTGAAAACAAGACTTGAGGAAATGTGCTGTTTGAGGGCAATAAAAAGATAGAAGTCAGCTGCTTGGAACAAGTACTACATGCTAGGCACTGCACTGTGTGCTGCATTTGTATTACCTCATTTAATCTTAACTCTCATCACCTGCTATGAAGAAGACACTGTTTTTTATTCCCATTTTATAGATGAGGAAACTGAGGTTCAAAGACCTTAGGTTTACACACTGTAACCTCAGGTCTATCTGACAGTAAAGTTCATGCTTTAATCACCATGAAGTGTTGCCTAAATATACATGGTTATGTTTCAGTGCTATGGGATATGTCTGCTCTTTTTGATAAGAATGTTGTAGGGTAAGTCAACTTTTGGTCTTCTGCATTTTTTATTTTATTCAAAACACATTTTCACTTGCTGATCAGGTTCATTGTATTGCCCACAGATGTCAGAGTATAGAGAATAAGTTTAGTATTGGAATAAAATGTAATAAAATTAATTGTACTTGCTGAAAATTATCACATACTATAAATATTATGAAGCTAAGTGGAAATTATTTTTGAATTATATGCTTTTTTGGATGATTCACTATACTGTTACTTTCTGTTAATGAAAATATAAAATTCATAGTATTTTAAAGATCCAGAACTTATTCTCTAAATTGCATTCACAAGTCAAAATTGATAACTGTAACTCACAAATTAGTGTTCTCCCCATTTGAGTTTTGAATATCACAAAATACCAGAAGTACAGAATCTGAAAGTTGGACAGTCTTTTTAAAACTGTGTAGTCCAACCTTGTTATAGGTGAAGAAACCTAGACCTCAGGAGGGTCAGTCATTTGCCCAGTGTGACAAAACAGGTTGTGTCAAGGAATGACTGGAAGCCTCTCCAGAAAAATTTTAAACATCTATCCTAAGAACTTTTTGCATACATACATCCCCTTGGTTCATTATTAACTATTTTGTTTTAGGCAAAATAATTCTTTATTAGAGCTTTTAGCCCCCTTGGATTATGCCAGTGGTCATTCACTTTCTACATAAATTTTCAATTAACAAAATAACTAAAATAAAATATTCATTTTAAAAGAATTAAAACAATGTAAAATACATAGTGAAAATCTCTCTTAATCTCCTGTTCAGTTCTGTTCTAATTTTATTTTTCTAGGTTCTTTTCAATCTATTTTCAAAGACACATTTATAAATGTTATATATGTATGTGTATCTATTGATACATGCACATGTGTATATATGCATATTGATATATGCACATCTGTGTGTATAAATATATAAAGGACATATACAGTTTAAAATTTTTTAACATATAAATCTGCATTTAAAAAAATGTTTTAATTTAATCAATACAATACCTATATGTCATTTTTAAATAAGTGAAACAGTGGGGTTTTTAAATAGTTACCTCCAAAATCACTTAACATGCTTATAAAGCTATTTCTTAATTTATTAGTTTAAAACTTTGTAATAGTTATATATTGCGATGTGACAAATAACCCCCCAAAATTCCTGGGTGATCCTGGCTGAGAGTCTCATGAGGTTGCAGATAAGCTATCAGTCTGGCCTGCAGTCATCTGAAAACTTGAGTGGGCAGAGGACTCAAGATGACTCAACAGTTGCTGCATGAGTTGCCACCTCTCCTCTACCTTCTTGAGAAATTTGTTAAATTGTCTTGCTTCTTCTGCTCTTCTGTCGTCTTTGCCGTTATGGGTTTATATGGTGTTTTATTCTTCTGCTATCATTTAACTGAGATTTTAGTGTAGACAATTAGTCATCTTTAACTGAAATACTACCATATGCCATTTGAAGGCTGCACAGTATTTCACAATAGGGGTGTACTATAACTTACTTAACCTTACTGAAAGGCATTTAGATGTCTTTCTTTTTTGGTGAACATCTTTACTTAGGGATCTTTGAATAAATGTAAAAGTACTTCCATAGGATTTCTAAATCTAAATTTCTACAGTTAGTTACATTAAAGAGTATGTGTATCTTTTTTAAAGAGGTACCACTAAATAGCCTTCCACGGAATTCACTTTTAATCATAGTTTTTCATACATAAATATTCAGACTTCCTCGGACTAAGCAAGAATTCCTCCACGTTATATCCTATTTGGGAATGAGTGGGTGGAAAAGAATATATATAAGCTGTTTACACAGCATAATGACAATTCCATCTCTAGCCTATAAACAGGAAGTTGAACCAGGATAAAAAAATGATTTCCTCCATTTTCAATGAGAAAGCATTAACAAGCACCATCCTCCCACCCCTGCCAAAAAAAAACTCCAAAACAAAATAAAAAACAAAAAAACTCAAACGACTAAATAAACAAGCTGCTACCTATAGATAGCCAGCCACATTGACAGATAAAATTAAAGTACATTTTAACCAAAGGAAGAGCCAGTCCCAAACTAAAATGGAATCCTTATACACAAGGACATATGCCACTGAGGTCACCTGACTTCATACAATACCTGCCTGAGTAGTTGTGTGTAAATGAGTTTTTAAAGTGGAACGATACGTTCACAAAGAGAGCTCAAATCTTTTTTCCCATTCTCTGATAATGATTATTTATCCACATCCTTATTATTGGTTACCACTGAATCTTTTTTTTTTATTGAAGTATTGTTGATATACAACCTTATATTGGTTTCAAGTATACAACACAGCGGATCAGCAGTTACCTATATTATTAAATCCTCATCCCCACTAGTGCAGTTACTATCTGTCAACATAGGAAGATGTTACAGAATCACTGGCTATATCTCAATGCTGTATTACTATCTCCATGACCAACCTACATTATGATTGATAATTTTTGTGCCCTTTTTCCCCCCTCAACCTCCCTACCCACTCACCCCAATCCCTCCCCCATGGTAACCTCTAGTCACTTCTCAGTGTCTATGAGTCTACTGCTATTTTGTTCTTTCTGTTTTGCTTTGTTTTTGTATTCCAAAAATAAGTGAAATCTTGTGGTATTTGTCTTTCTCTACCTGGCTTATTTCACTGAGCATAATACATTCTAGGTGCATTCATGTTGTTGCAAATGGCAAATGGCAGGATTTCTTTCTTTTTTATGGGAGAGCTCAATTCTTTAATGAACTTTATGGCAAATCAATCTTAATGGTTTTTTTTCATTCTGTAAACATCTGTTTTCTTATATGAATTCTATGTATGAGCCTATAAATAAAGTAATTGAAGCCTTTATTTAAAAATTAGACAATTTGCTTTAAACAGCATTTTAAGAAACTGTTGTCTTTCTGTTCTTGCTCACTGGTCAACAGTTGCTTAGAGTTACTACTTCTGGCCCTTTTAGGGATCTTTCATAATACCTGCCATAGTCAAGGACTCAAGAAGAATTCATTTTCTGACAAAGATGAGGATTTTTCTTTTAGTTTCTGTAACACTGTCCTTATTCCTATGTCTGTTAGCTTTGTGTGTCTCTGAGCAGGATTTTCCTATCTCTGATGGTACCAAAACTGACTTGTGGTAGGCTCTGTGAAGGTAAAAGTCAAAATGTCTCCAAATGCCATTGTTTTTGTAGTATTACAAGATGTTAAGTTCTTACAAGGTAGGGAGTCTTCTGCTTTGTTCCATGGCTCCTCCTGAGCAGCTAACTTTCTCTGTGAATGCTCAGATATATGAATGGACTAAAATAAAACTGAGCTGGCACATATTCAGAATTTGAATGCCATATAAAGATGAATTAATTCACAAGGTTATGATCTCAGTAGCTTGCTCACATTACATGTTGGCTGTGGGTCAGTTGCAGCTCTATCAGCCTTCAGGTAGGGTCTACCTGCCTCCTCATTTCAGAAAGTAGGCTGAAGGGTCATTGCCTTTCTGGGGACATTCCCTTTTTATATCTGCTCCCATTCCATCGGCCAATCCCAACATTTGCAAGTGGGGATGTGTAATCCTCTTTCAGGAAGCCTATACTTGGGGACAGTCACTGCAGTCTGCTGTAGAAGTGACTGTATTTTTCATGATGTGGGTGTGATGAAACGAGAAGAAAGGAAGTGCCACAACTGAAATCTCACTCTTCTGACAGTATAGGAAAAGTGCTTAAAAATAACTGGATATCTGCAGTAGAGTCTTTTCTTGTATTGATATTGTGAAGGAAAGGACCATATTATAGTGAATGAGTCTGCAATCAAATTGCATGCTAGACTGCTAATGGGTTTCTTCTGGGGGTGATAAAAATGCTCTAAAATTAGATAGTAGTGATAGTTGCACAACTCTGTGAAAATACTAAAAGCCATGAAAGGGCATACTTTACAAGGGTGCATTTTATGGTATGTGAATTCTATTTCAATAAAACTGTGATAAAAAAATTGCATGCTGAAACTATAAACTAATGCCTTCTATATATTGAACTTTATATTTTTCTTGGATGAGATTAGAAAACAATCAGAGAGGTGTTAGGTGATATTTTTAAAACTCAGTTTTACTACATTTTAAATAAGTGTAATAGATCTATGAAATTTTTAAGTATCATGTTATAGAAAATTTCAAACATATATAATAATATAATGGTTTATAAAGTCCATATACCCATCACCTAGCTTCAACAACTATTGACTGACCGATTTTGTTTTCTATATACCTCAGATTATTTGAAGTCCTAAGTATCAGTTAGTAAATATTTAGTATATATATCTAAAAGATAAGGACTCTACCATTTAAATATAATCACAAATCATTACACATTAAAAAAATAGTACTTTTTTAGTATCATTGAATATCTAGTCAGTATTCTTATTTCCCTAATTGTCCTACAAATAATGTTTTTGTGAAGTCTTTTTTTCACTTGAAAGGAAGTCTAATGCTGTAAATTATTAAAAAAGAATTATACTATTCAGAACAAGAAAATAACATTAAAAAAATATATCTAAACTATTTTCCCTAAAATACTATTTGAAAGGGAACTTCTTTTGCTTCCTTCATGATATATCTATGCCCTGATGTTTAAATACATGTGTGTATGTATGTGACTGTATGTGTGCATGTGTTGCAGGTGGTTACCTTTGAGAACTAAGGGATTGGAGGTCAGTAGGGAGATTTTTAACTTTATGTATTATTTGAATTTTCTAACTACAGCTATGCATATTCATTAAAAATTAATATAAAAAGTTGTTCTTTGGGTATTCCATTTTACTCTTCTTTTTATTTTCCACTCTTAAAATATAAAAAATGTTACATTTTAAATACAGTGAAAGAGAAGGCTGAGGCAAAGGACAAGAGTAAACATAAGATGCAGCCAGGATACCACTGAACCCTGTATAGTTGCTAAGAATGGGCTGCAAATTTGTCTTTAGACTTTCTAGCAACCAATAAGAGAATAAGCTTGTGAGATACATAAGATACTACACTTGTGAGTGGAAAGTAAACCAGTTGTTTAGGACAAGCATAACTAGTCTTCTTCATAACGCCAGAAGAAGATCTCTCCTAATGATCCTCACAGAAGATTCTGTTGTATAAAGAATATGCAGTCCGCACTCTTACTACAGCTAGTACAGAATTTCTAAGGCTGTTTCCTACCACCCCTAAATATAGGCTGATGGCAGCCACCAAAGTAGAAAATCAGTAAAAGCAATACTGACATGAGAATGGCAGTAGCATGATGTGGTCCTGGCAATCTGTTCTCTGCCAGTCTCACTGATTTTAGAATATTTGTAGCCATTGCAAATGCAGATGTGTGTGGACCATGACACCCTGGAGAGCCCCCGGCCTACTTAGAGGGAACAGCTGCTGTTTCTCAGCTCCAGCAGATACTGCCATGTGGGACACCAGTACAGTGTTGCCAGACCTTCTGTAATTGAAATCTCGCAATTTTTTAATGTTGGCTCAAATTTTTAAAAATACAGCATAAGCCAAACAAAATATTTCTGTGGGTTAAATCGATATCTTGGTTTGTGACTGCTTATCTAGAGGAATGGATTGATTTCATATCCTTCTGATAATCTCCCATGAACATGCTTCTCTCATTGCATACACTTGTTATAGTTGTTTTCTAGGTCAGAGGTATGATTAACTTCCTCTTTCAAGAACAGAGTTGCTTAAATGACAGGTTCCTGAACAGAAGGCTAAGAAGGAAGAGAAGGTAGTTCATTCCTTCTCAGTTTTCATGAAATGATCAAATGATCAGCAGAATATTAATTTTAGAGCTGGCCTTCTTCCACAGTACACTTGGAATGAACCCAGAAGAGGCCTAGCCTATTGCACAGAGGCCAAAAACGGCCTGGTGGCAGCTCCCAGAGGGCACTTTCCCCTCATTTTTGTTCTTGTATTTATACTCCTCACCACTGATTTTAATGCTTGATGTTCTCTTACTCATATGTAGCCAATTCAGAGTTCAGAGACAACGGTGCTAGAAGGTTTAACTCCTAATTTTATAAGAGCCACAGGGCACTGTTGAAATATCTGCAAATGGATGTGTGGGTGTCCTGGCTCTTACACAGTGGATTCTGCAGCTCAGCCCTTCTGACACGTGCACTAACTGAGGCCGAGTGGAGGAGAATGCTCTCATACAGTGATCTTCCTTAGGGTCTTCCCAGGGACAGGTACAACATTTACATAGCTCATGGATTAACAAGGTTCATATTTCAAGATGACCTCAAATATTCAGCTAATCAAAGTGAAAGGGGATAAAAACTTCAGAGACAACACCCAGCAGTATGTCACACTTGTTTTCTTTTTGGACTATATAAATCCAGAGAATGATTGAGACTTTTTGTAACTCAGATGTAAAGCCATATGATTTATAGCGTTAATTAAAGGAAGTTTTCAGAGTATTTGGAATACATGGCATTATATTAATAGTTTACATATTTCTGTTTGGAGCTCTTTGACATGTTTGGAGGTAACAACCATATGTGCTGCCACTGCAGTATGTCAGTAGATTACAGCTAAATAAACACACATCCCTAGTATTTGCCTCTTGTGATAGAGTATTGTTTCTCAAGAGTCAAATTTGAACTTTAATATTATGTACCCAGACATAATGTTAGCTTTAACTACAATGATTCCTAAATTAAGAAAATACTTTATATTAAGTTTGGCAATGCATAATTATTTGCCTGTATTCTTTCTAAAAATGATTTGAAATAGCTTGCATTGAAATACAGAGGCATTAAAAAAAAAAAAGAATACGAAAGAAGAAAAAGGACAAAAGCTAGTTTATGAATAGGGTGGTGGCAGTACAAGGTATAGGGATGATGAAAAATTAATCTGAAAACTTAAGAATGACTTGCTGTTACAATTGAGCAAAAAAGTGAACTCTGGACCTCTTGGTAAAAAGGGCAGAAAATTTTTATTATTTTTCTTTTTAATTGAAGTATATATGTTTTTAATATTGTATATTGATAGCAATACTATGTTGGTTTCAGGTGTGATTCAACAGTGATTTAACATTAATAAACTACTAAATGCTCACCATGATAAGTGTAGTTACTATCCACCACCATAAAAAATATTACAGTATTATTGACTATATTTCCTATGCTATACTTTTATACTTTTATCCATGTGATTAATTTATTTTATAATTGGAAGCCTGCACCTCTTTATCCCCTTTACCCTTTTCACCCACCCCTCCACCCCCTTCCTCTTTGGCAACTACCAGTCGCTTCTCTGTGTCCATAAGTCTATTTCTGTTTTGTTTTGTTTTTCAGATACCACATATAAGTTAAGTCCTATGGTGTTTGTCTTTCTCTGTCTGACTTATTTTACTTAGTATAATACCTTCTAGGTCCATTCTAGTTGGCAAGATTTCATTCTTTTTCATGGCTGAGTTATATTCTGTTGTATATATTACCACATCTTTATCTACTCATCTGTCGCATTTAGTTTAGGTAAAACATTTTAAATTGCTAACAATACAAACAATTGAGACAGAAATAGGCAAGGGATTAAAAAGTCCAGAAAAAGCTCCAGTCCCCCATAAACTGTTATCTGTCTATTTGATGTAGCCATTTGTATTTCTGATAAAAGTGATTCTGGTCAAGTGCATATGCATTTATTTTGAGCCTTGGCTTTGGAAACACAGACAGCTAATATCCATGCCAAATGATTTTAATCATAAAGTGTGATAAAAGATGAAAGACAAAATCTGTATTGCAAGGCTACCACGTATTGCACCTACCACATATGATTCCTACTGCATTTTCTCTGGCTCTGCTTGCTGGGCCAACTGGAACAGGCCAACTGAAACTCTTAAGCTTTAAACCTAACAATTTTCTCAACTTCTATCCTTCCTTTTCATGGGAAACTGTATTTAACATTAGTTTGAAAAGAGGGAGGAGCGTCTCCAAAGACAGCAGAAATGATGGGATGAACTTCATTGAGGCTGTCCTGTGTGAGACACTGTGAGGTGTTATGCTGGGCATTTTTATACGTGTATGTTCTCAATTCCTGTCGTGGTATCTCATACATGGGGAAACAGACTTGGATCATGTAACTTGACCAACAAAGTGGACCAAGTAAGGATTATAATGACAGCAGTTACAGGAGGAAGCTGGTTCCAGAGGGGGTTAGGTCACCTGCCCAAAGTCCGACACTAAGGAGATGGCAGAGCCAGCATGAGACTCCGTAGAGCACAAGCAGCTCTCTCAGCCTGGAGGGGCCCCAGAAACATACAGTTTTAGAATTGAAAGAGATTCACAGATAGTCTAGTTGGTTCAGCGTCCACTAGCATACCAATTTTACACATGAGGAAACAGGGACAGTAACATTAATATTTTCCAAATGAAGATAAGGTATGAAATTATTGGATCACCTTAATTCTTTGCCTAGTACATCATAGGCACTCATGTTTTAATAAGTAAACAAGAGGACACTGTGATAATAATTGCTAACTTTTTTTGTGGAGAGAAGGATATTGTTGTCAGTGGGACAATCATCAGTTAACTAAATTAACAAAATCCAGGTTATTGAACTTTCCTGTGCTCCCCACCTATACCTCCCCATGCCTTGTTTTTCTGTCATATGCTTATTAGCTTCTTCAGGAAAACATGGGTGTTTAGAGAAATCATAAGAGCATATTTTAGGTATATGAAGTTTCCCCAAATTAGCCTACCCTTTACCAATTTCTAACTGGGAATATTTCTGTTATCTAAAACAATTAGGAGGAGTAGCCTATTGAAAAAAAAAAAAACTCAGTTCTGAAAACCTAAACTGTAAGGTTCTCCAGATGGTCTGCTTACTACATTTCTTACAGAATGAAAATTTTTTAATAATATAAGTATCTATTTTTGTTTTGGACAAAATGAGTATTTGGTTTAATTTTTAAAAAGGCAGTTAACTCCTTTGCCTCTCATTAAAAGCAAAGCATGTCCTCTCTCAGTATCTACAGTCATGTCCAGCCAGGGGTGTGTGGTACACAGAGCTTCTTTCCATTAGAGAACTTGTTTTCATGAGACAACCACTACTTCGGGATGGAGATTCCTCACACTTCCTTTCTGAGTAGCCGACTCCATGTTCACTCACCCTTATAAGCAGGAAGTTCATCTTTGCACCTACCACATATGATTCCTACTGCATTTTCTCTGCTCTGCCTGCTGGGCCAACTGGAACAGGCTGGACAGAAATCCACCCACAGGAAGCATTCTTAGTGTCTCAGGCAGGTAATGCTCAGTGGAGTGGTTGTCGTCATGTGAGGTGCACAACAAGTAATGTGCCCGCCATTCCGGTTAAGTAGGGATCCTACTCTGATGCTCCACTCAAACCAGCTGCCCCATTAAATCTCAGTACCACCAAAGTATTCAGTCCCTCTCCTCCCTTCCCCCATCAAAACACCTGCATATTAGATACTGAGTGGAGCAAAGTGATGTATGTCATGAAATATTTTTCACTTAGATAGAAATGATTGAAAAGACTTTTCTCCAGCACACATTTAATTTTTAAATTAAGCACCTATTGATTAAGGAGTAAAATGCTCACCACTGAAAGATATTAGAAATTGGAGCTACTGTTACTTTCTTTCTTTCTTTCTTTCTTTCAGGCCTGTGTAAAGTTTAGGAATAATTTTAGTTTTAATGCATTTCTTCTAGCTTGTAGCCACAAGAGTAATTCGGGATTACTCTTAATTATCATCATTCAAATTAATAATCGAAGTGCTAAATGATATAGGGTGTAGGACTTATCCTTTAAGATGATCTTTAATGCCTAAGACCTGATTAGCTGTGCTAATATGATGAAAAGGAAACATTGAAAAGTTGGAGAAATATTTGGAAAAGGAAGGAAGCAAGGATGAGACAGATACAAATATCCAGAAAGAAAGATACAGATGAATAATAAAGCTAAATGGGACAACACAGAAAATGGAAAAAAGTCTGCAATAGAGAGACATATGGTAAGTAAAAGTGCAGTAAGAAAATAAAAGTTCAATATGTATACCCGGTCTTACTTAAACCCAGCACACCAGTTATCCAATATTTCCAGGGCCTACTTTAATACTCTTAAGATAATTTTTTAAATTTGTCATTAGCATTTTAAAAAATTCTAAAGTTAATCTACTTTCTATATGGTGAAAAGTTATTGACATTTATATTTGTTTTGGCTAACATATATAGAAAATGCGAATTTTCATTTAACAGAATTACAGTATAATATGCTAGAATAAGCAGAGGTTTGAGAGCCATGTAAGTTTCAGTTAAAATCTTGTCTTTTCCACTCACTACCTGGTAATCCAAAAAGATTCACTGAATTCTCTTGTCTCAGTTTCCTCATGTGCAGATTTGAGCTGAAATTAAAATCTTTCAGGTCTGTAACAGAGTTTAAAAATAATGTACATAAGTTGTTTTGCAGATAGTATGAATAAAATAAATCAAAATTATTTTTATTAGATCACATAGTCCAATTTGTCATTGATATAATAAATAATATTTCTTGCCTGAACCCCTGGCATTGCATTTAATAGCAAGGCCTGTGTATTTTCTAATTTTGTGTACTCGGTCTTTTGTCATTAAATATGAAATTACAGAAAACAACACACACAGGATAACTCTAAAATTTCATCTAATCATTTCCTTTTTGCAACCAGTAATTTATCTTGTTTTGCTAATGGGCATGACCTAAACCAAGTGATCGAGTTAACATCACTAGTGAGAAAAACTCACTGTGTGCCCCTGATGTGATGCACTGAGGACACAACAGCCCTTATTAAGTATCTTTGCCAAAAATACATACTTTGAACTAATAATGAGGAAACTTCAAAGAAATCCAAATTGGAGGACATTCTATAAAAACCAATGGACTGTAGTCTTTAAAAATGTCAATGTCATGAAACACAGAAGGCTGGGAAGCTTTCCAGATTAGAGGAGATTAAAAGATAAAACAACTAAGTGCAATAAGGGATCCTGGACTGGATCCTGGAGTAGGGAGAAATTTGCCATAAAGATCTTTAATTGAAACTGGTGAAATTTGAATATGAACAGCATATTAGATAATAATATTATATTAATTAGAGTTCCTGATTGTGTTAGAGAATATAAATATAAATGTACACATGTATATAGAAACATATAGGTAGACAGGCAGAGATGGAGACAAAGGCAGTGCTAAAGCCAATGTGACATGCTGTTAAACATAGGTGAATCTGGGTGAAGAGTATCTAGGAATTCTGCGTCTATATCCTATTCTTGCAATTCTTTTATAAATTTCAAATTATTTAAAAGTAAAAAGTTCAAAAAGAATCTTATTTTACAGAAAGCAATTGACTTATTCATGTAACTAGTTACCTTTTTAAGTAGATTGTATTTAGAAAAGTTTTGTAAGCCCTAATCAGGCATAAGTGCCCTTAGTAACCAATTAAGATTCATTTATCATAATTGATACCTTATTTTCATGAATGTGTTTCAAAGAAGTGATGAATTCTCTCTTATCTTTTGAATGGGTGATTCTTCCAGTCAAGTACAATGTCATGGATAGTCTCTATGTAAAAGTTTGCATTATTAATGTGAACTGAATTAATGATTAACTGGGAAGCAGCAGTTAAAAACCAAAGAAGTTTTGAACTTCAATATGCAAAAGTTGAACCCAGCAAATAAAAATTAAACCTTCTTTGCGGAAAAATAAATCTCAGTTTATATCACCTTCATCTTCAGAGAAAATCATTAATATATACATTTTGAAAAATCTTATTTAATATTTTAGAATAGTATCCTCTAGAATTTAAGAAAGTGTTTCTCATATAACTTTCTCTGAAGTCTGGAAATGAGATTAAATCTTACCTTTTAGAATTTGATATTTCAAAAGATAAAAGAGAGTCTTGAGTGTTTCATGTTTTCCCCTCTATTAGGAATGTGAAATTCTTTTTCTTTTAAATTGAAGTAGCTGATATACAATTTTATGTTGGTTTCAAATATACAACACAGTAGTTCAGCACTTACCCATATGATTAAATCCTCATACCTACTAGTGCAGTTACTACCTATCAACGTAGGAAGATGTTATCGAATCACTGGCTTTATTCTCCTTGCTGTACTAGTGTCCCTGGTGACCAATTTATGTAATGATTGAGAATTTTTGTGCACCTTTTACCCGTATTCTTTGGGTAAATTCAAAGGAGTGGGATTCCCGGGTGAAATGGTATTTCTATTTTTAGTTTTTTGAGGACCCTCCATATCACTTTCCATAATGGTTGAACTAGCTTACATTCCCACGAGCAGTGTAGGAGGGTTCCCCTTTCTCTGCATCCTTGCCAGCATTTGTTGTTCTTAGTCTTTTCGATGCTGGCCATCCTTACTGGTGTGAGGTGATATCTCATTGTGCTTTTAATTTGCATTTCCCTGATAATTAGTGATGTGGAGCATCTTTTCATGTGTCTGTTGGCCATCTGAATTTCTTCTTTAGAGAACTGTCTCTTCATATCCTCTGCCCATTTGTTAATCCGGTTATTTGCTTTTTAGGTGTTGAGGCATGGAAGTTCTTTATGTATTTTGGATGTTAACCCCTTCTTGGATATGTCATTTGCAAATATATTCTCCCATACTGTAGGATGCTTTTTTGTTCTGTTGATGGTGTCCTTTGCTATACAGAAACTTTTATTTTGCTGTAGTCCTATGAGTTCATTTTTGCTTTTGTTTCCCTTTCTCGAGGAGATACATTCAGGAAGAAGTTGCACATGCTTATATTCAGGAGATGTTTGCCTACATTGTCTTCTAACAGTTTTATGGTTTCATGACTTACATTCAAGTCTTTAATCCATATCAAGTTTTTTGTGTATGGGGTTAACAATAATCCAGTTTCCTTCTCTTGCATGTAGCTGGCCAGTTTTGCCAACACCAGCTGTTGAAGAGGCTGTCATTTCCCCATTGTATACCCATGGCTCCTTTATCATATATTAATTGACCATATATGGTTGGGTTTATATCAGGGCTCTCTAGTCTGTTCCATTGGTCTATGGGTCTATTCTTGTGCCAGTACCAAATTGTCTTGATAACTGTAGCTTTGTAGTAGAGCTTGAAGTTGGGGAGTGTAATGCCCCCAGCTTTATTCTTCCTTCTCAGAATTGCTTTGGCTATTTGAGGGCTTTTGTGGTTCCATATGAATTTTAGAACGATTTTCTCTAGTTTGTTGAAGAATGCTGTTGGTATTTTGATAGGAATTGCATTGAATCTATAGATTGCTTTAGGCAGGATGGCCATTTTGACAATATTAATTGTTCCTATTCATGAGCATAGGATGAGTTTCCATTTGTTAGTGTACTCTTTAATTTCTCTTAAGAGTGTCTTGTAGTTTTCAGGGTATAGGTCTTTCACTTCCTTTGTTAGGTTTATTCCTAGGTATTTTATTCTTTTTGATGCAACTGTGAATGGAATTGTTTTCCTGATTTCTCTCTCTGCTAGTTCATTGTTAATGTATAGGAATGGCACAGATTTCTGTGCATTTATTTTGTATCCTGCAACTTTGCTGAATTCAGATATTAGATCTAGTAGTTTTGGAGTGGATTCTTTAGGGTGTTTTATGTACAGTATCATGTCATCTGTGAACAGGGATAGTTTAACTTCTTCCTTGCCAATCTGAACGCCTTTTATTTCTTTGTGTTGTCTGATTGCCGTGGCTAGAACCTCCAGTACTATGTTGAATAGAAGTGGGGAAAATGGGCATCCTTGTCTTGTTCCTGAACTTAAAGGAAAAGTTTTCAGCTTCTCACTGTTAAGTATGATGTTGGCTGTGGGTTTTCATATATGACCTATATTATGTTGAGGTACTTGCCCTTTATACCCATTTTGTTGAGAATTTTTATCATGAATGGATGTTGAATTTTGTCAAGTGCTTTTTCAGCATCTATGGAGATGATCATGTTGTTTTTGTCCTTCTTTTTGTTGATGTGGTGGATGATGTTGATGGATTTTCGAATGTTGTACCATCCTTGCATCCCTGGAATAAATCCTATTTGATCATAATGGATAGTCTTTTTGATGTATTTTTGAATTTGGTTTGCTAATATTTTGTTGAGTGTTTTTGCATGTAAGTTCATCAGGGATATTGGTCTATAATTTTCTTTTTTTGTGGTGTCTTTGCCTGGTTTTTGTATTAGAGTGATGCTGGCCTCATAGAATGAGTTTGGAAGTATTCCCTATTATTCTACTTTTTGTAAAACTTTAAGGTAGATGGGTATTATGTCTTCACTAAATGTTTGATAAAATTCAGCAGTGAAGCCATCTGGTCTAGGAGTTTTGTTCTTAGGTAGTTTTTTGATTACCAGTTCAATTTCATTGCTGGTAATTGGTCTGTTCAGATTTTCTGTTTCTTTCTTGGTCAGCCTTGGAAGGTTGTATTTTTCTAGAAAGTTGTCCATTTCTTCTAGGCTATCCAGTTTGTTAGCATATAATTTTTCATAGTATTCTCTAATAATTCTTTGTATTTCCATGGTGCCCGTAGTGATTTATCCTTTTTCCTTTTTGATTCTGTTTATGTTTGTAGACTTTTTTTTTCTTGGTAAGTCTGGCTAGGGGTTTATCTGTTCTGTTTATTTTCTCAAAGAACCAACTCTTGCTTTCATTGATTCTATTGTTTTATTCTTCTCAATTTTATTTATTTCTGCTCTAATCTTTATTATGTCCCTCCTTCTACTGACTTTGGGCCTCATTTGTTGTTCTTTTTCTAGTTTCATTAATTGTGAGTTCAGACTGCTTATATGGGATTGTTCTTTCTTGAGGTAGGCCTGTGTTGCAATATACTTTTTTCTTAGCACAGCTTTGGCTGTGTCCACAGATTTTGCGTCATTGAATTGTTGTCGTCATTTGTCTCCATATATTACTTCATTTCTGTTTTTATTTGGTCATTGATCCATTGGTTATTTAGGAGCATGTTGTGAAGCCTCCATGTGTTTGTGAGATTTTTCATTTTCTTTGCATAATTTATTTCTAGTTTCATACCATTGTGGTCTGAGAAAGTGGTTGGTACAATTTCAGTCTTTTTGAATTTACTGAGGCTCTTTTTGTGGCCTTGTATATGATCTATTCTTGAAAATGTTCCATGTGCACTTGAGAAGAATGTGTATTCTGCTGCATTTGGGTGTAGAGTTCTGTAGATATCTGTTAGGTCCATCTGTTCTAATGTGTTGTTCAGTGCCTCTGTGTCCTTACTTATTTTCTGTCTGGTTGATATGTCCTTCAGAGTGAGTGGAGTGCTGAAGTCTCCTAGAATGAATGCATTGCATCTATTTCCCCTTTTAATTCAGTTAGTATTTGTTTCACATATGTAGGTGCTCCTGTGTTGGGAGCATAGATATTTATAATGGTTATATCTTCTTGTTGGATTGACACCTTTATCATTATGTAATGTCTTTCTTTGTCTCTTGTTACTTTCTTTGTTTTGAAGTCTATTTTGTCTGATACAAGTACTGCAACTCCTGCTTTTTCTATTAGTTGCATGAAATATCTTTTTCCATCCCTTCACTTTTAGTCTGTGTATGTCTTTGGGTTTAAAGTGAGTCTCTTGTAGGCAGCATATAGGTGAGTCTTGTTTTCTTATCCATTCAGTGACTCTTTGCCTTTTAATTGGTGCATTCAGTCCATTTGCATTTAGGGTGATTATCAATAGGTATGTACTTATTGCCATTGCAGACTTGAGATTTGTGGTTACCAAAGGTTCAAGGTTAACTTCCTTACTATCTAAGAGTCTAACTTAACTCACTTAATATACTATTACAAACACAATCTAAGGGTTCTTTTCTTTTTCTCCTTCTTTTTCTTCCTCCCCCATTCTTTATATATAAGGAATCATATTCTGTACTCTTCATCTATCCCTTAATTGACTCTGGGGATAGTTAACTTAATTTTTCATGTGCTTAGTAATTAGCTGTTCTACTTTATATACTGTGGTTTTATTACCTCTGGTGACAGCTATTAAACCTTAGGAACACTTCCATCTATAGCAGTCCCTCCAAAATAAGCTGTAGAGATGATTTCTTGGAGGTAAATTCTCTCAGCTTTTGCTTATCTGGAAACTGTTTAATCCCTCCTTCAAATTTAAATGATATTCTTGCCAGATAAAGTAATCTCGGTTCCAGGCCCTTCTACTTCATTGCATTAAATACATCATGCCACTCCCTTCTGGCCTGTATGGTTTCTGCTGAGAAGTCTGATGTTAGCCTGATGGGCTTTCCTTATTATGTGATCTTATTTCTCTCTCTGGCTGCTTTTAACAGTCTGTCCTTATCCTTGATCTTTCCCATTTTAATTACTATATGTCTTGGTTTTGTCTTCCTTGGGTCCCTTGTGTAGGGGGATCTGTGGATCTCCATGGCCTGAGAGACTATCTCCTTCCCCAGATTGGGGAAGTTTTCAGCAATTACCTCCTCAAAGATACTTTCTATCCCTTTCTCTCTCTTCTTCTTCTTCTGGTACCCCTATAATGTGAATATTGTTCCATTTGATTGGTCACACAGTCTCTCAATATTCTTTCATTCTTAGAGATCCTTTTTTCTCTCTGTGCCTCAGCTTCTTTGTATTCCTCTTCTCTAGTTTCTATTTCATTTATCGTCTCCTCCACTGTATCCAATCTGCTTTTAATACCCTCCATTGTGCTCTTCAATGATTGGATCTCCGACTGGAATTCATTCCTGAGTTCTTGAATATCTTTCCATACCTCCATTAGCATGTTAATGATTTTTATTTTGAACTCCCTTTCAGGAAGAGTCATGAGGTCCATGTCCTTTTTCTCAGGGGTTGTATTAATTTTACTTTGAACCAGATTCCTTTGGCGTTTCACATTTGTGTATGGTGCCCTCTAGTGTCCAGAAGCTCTACTCCCTGGACCTGCTCAGTCCCTGAAGCAATGTTGGGGGTCACAGGGGAGTTTGTGACCTAGGGGATTGGTGCCTAGGGGAGGAAAGAGCTGTTTCCTGCTTCCCGGCTGCTATGCCTGTCTCCACTGCCTGAACCAGTGGGCCAAGTACACATGTATAAGGTTTTGTCCCAGAGCAGCCGGATACGGATCCCTGCTTTCCACAAGCAGCTGGCATCTCAATCTCTCCAGGAATTCTGTCTTAGCTTTCCAACCCTGTAATCACGAGAGTATCATGAAAGCACCATGAAATGTAGGTTTGAGCTCCCAGAGCAGATCTCCGGAGTTAGTTATTCAGCAGGCCCGGGCCTCCACTCCATCCCCGCTCAGTTTCTCTTCCTCCTGCTGATGGTCTGGGGTGGGGGAAAGGCTTGGGTCCCACTGGGCCACAGCTTTGGTATGTTACCCTGTTCCGTGAGGTCTGCTCTTTTCTCCAGGTATATGCAGTCTGGTGCAGTCCTCTTTCCTGTTGCTGTCTGAGGATTAGTTGTATTAATGATATTTTCGTATTCTATGCAGTTTTAGGAGGAAGCCTCTGTCTCACCTCTCACAGTGCCATCTTTAATGTATTGTATATTAATTGACCATATATGTGTGGATTTATATCTGGGCTCTCTATTCTGTTCCATTGTCCTGTGGTTCTGTTCTTGTACCAATACCATACTGTTTTGATTACTTGAGCTTTGTACTATAGCTTGACCTCACGGCACATAATCCCCCCATCTTTGTTCTTCTTTCTCAGGGTCTTCTGTTGTTCCACATGAATTTTAGAATTATTTGTTCTAGTTCACTGAAAAATGCTGTTGGAATTTTGATAGGGATTGAATTGAATATGTCAGTAGCTTTGGGCAGAATGGCCATTTGACAATATTAATTCTTCCTGTCTGTGAGCATGGGATAGATTTCCACTTATTGGTGTCTTCTTTTAATTTCTCTCATAGTGTCTTACAGTTTCCAGAGTACAGGATTTTTTTACCTCCTTGGTTAGGTTTTTTTCTAGGTATTTTATTCTTTTTGATGCAATTGTAAAGGGAGTTGTTTTCCTGATTTCCCTTCCTGCTAGTTTGTTGTTAGTATATAGGAATGCAACAGATTTCTGTGTAGTAATTTTGTTTCCTGCAACTTTGCTGAATCCAGTTATTAGTTCTCATAGTTATTTGGTGGAGTCGTCTTTAGGGTTTTCTGTATATAATGTCATGTCATCTGCATATAGTGACAGTTTAGCTTCTTCCTTACCAATCTGGATGCCTTTTATTTCTTTGCCTTGTCTGATTGCCATGGCTAGGACATCCAGTACTATGTTAAATAACAGTGGTGAGAGTGGATATTCTTGTCTTGTTCCTGATCTTAGAGGAAAAGCTTTTAGTTTTTTGCTGTTAAGTATGACATTAGCTGTGGGTTTGTTGTATATGACTTTTATTATGTTGAGGTACGTACCCTCCTTACCCAATTTGTTGAGTTTTTATCATGAATGGATGTTGAATTTTGTCAAATGGTTTTTCAGCATGTCTTGATATGACCACGTGGTTTTCCTCCTTTTTGTTAAAGTGGTTTATGATATTGATTGATTCACAAATATTATACCTTCCTTACATTTTGTTGGGAGTTTTTTGATTACCAATTAAATTTCTTTGCTAGTAATTGATCTGTTCAGATTTTTTGTTTCTTCCTGGGTCAGTCTTGAAAGGCTGTATTTTTCTAGAAATTTCTTCTAAATTGCCCAATTTATTGGCATATAATTTTTCATAGAATTTTAAAATAATTATTTGTATTTCTCTGGTCTCTGTTGTGATTATTCCTTCATCATTTCTGACTTATTATTTGTATACTCTTTCTTTTTTTCTTGATAACTCTGGCTAGGGGTTTGTCTATATTGTGTATTTTCTCTAAGAACCAGCTCTTGGTTTCATTGATTTTTTTTCTGTTATTTTATTCCTCTCTATTTTATTTCTGCTCTGATCTTTATTAAGCCCCTCCTTCTATTAACTTTAGGTTTCATTTGTTCTTCTTTTTTTAATTTCCTTAATTGTGAGTTTACACTATTTATTTGGGATTGTTCTTATTTCCTGAGCTAGGTCTATATTGCTATGTACTTCCCTTTTGTGATGTCCCACAAATTTTGGACTGTTGAATTTTTTTTTTTTTTAAGATAATTATTTTTTTTTATTGAAGGGTAGTTGACGCACAGTATTACATTACATTAGTTTCAAGTGTACAACACAGTGATAAAACATTTATATACATAATTCTAGGTTCCAGCTATCACCCTACCAAGCTGTTACAATATCTTGACTATATTCCTTATGCTATACATTGCATCCTGGTTACTTATTTATTTTACCATTGGAAGTCTGTCCTTTTTTTTTTTTTTTTTTTATTGTGAGGGCATCTCTCATATTTATTGATCAAATGGTTGTTAACGACAATAAAATTCTATATAGGGGAGTCAATGCTCAATGCGCAATCATTAATCCACCCCAAGCCTAATTTTCGTCAGTCTCCAATCTTCTGAGGCATAACAAACAAGTTCTTACATGGAGAACAAATTCTTACATAATGAATAAGTTACATAGTGAACAGTACAAGGGCAGTCATCACAGAAACTTTCGGTTTTGCTCATGCATTATGAACTCTAAACAGTCAGTTCAAATATGAATACTCATTTGGTTTTTATACTTGATTTATATGTGGATACCACATTTCTCTCTTTATTA
Organism: Manis pentadactyla; assembly: GCF_030020395.1. Taxonomy (NCBI): domain Eukaryota; kingdom Metazoa; phylum Chordata; class Mammalia; order Pholidota; family Manidae; genus Manis; species Manis pentadactyla. The sequence goes on along the minus strand of NC_080025.1, from coordinate 60,935,637 downwards.
TTATTATTTTTAATAAAATGCTGAAGTGGTAGGTAGATACAAGATAAAGGTAGAAAACATAGTTTAGTGTTGTAGGACTGTTGAATTTTTGTTAGCATTTGTCTTCATGTATTGCTTGATCCATTGATTATTCAGAAGCATGTTGTTTAGCCTTCATGTGTTTGTAGGTTTATTGTTTTCTTTGTGTAATTTATTTCTAGTTTCATATCATTATGGCCTGAGAAGTTGCTTGATATGATTTCAGTCTTTTTTAATTCATTGAAGCTCTTTTTGTGGCCTAGTATGTGATCTGTTCTGGAGAACGTTCCATGTACAGTTGAGAAAAATGTGTAACCTTCTGACTTTGGGTAGAGTGTTCTGTAGATATCTGTTATATCCATCTGATCTAATGTATTGTTCAGTGCCTCTGTTTCCTTATTTATTTTCTTTTTGATTGATTTGTCTATTGATGTGAGTGGTGTGTTAAGGTATCCTAAAATGAATGTGTTGTGACCTATTTCCCCCTTTAATTCTGTTAGTAGTTGTTTTACATATTTAGGAGCTCCTGTATTGGATGCATTTATCATAGTTATATCTGCTTGTTGGATTGACCTCTTTTTCATTATGTAATGTTCTTCTTTGTCTCTTGTTACTTTCTTTGTTTTGAATCTCTTTTGTCTGATATAAGCACAGCTTCTCCTGCTTTTTTTCTCCCTGTTATTTGCATGAAATGTCTTTTTGCACCCCTTCACTTTTAGTCTGTGTATGTCTTTGGGTCTGAAATGAGTCTCCTGTGCACAGCATATAGATAGGTCTTGTTTCTTGATCTGTTCTGCCAGTCTCTATCTTTTGTTTGGTGTATTAAGTCTATTTACATTTAAGGTAATTACAGATAGGTATGTACTTATTGCCATTCTATTAATTGTTTTCTGACTGTTTTTACACTTCCTCTGTGTCCCTTCTTCCTCTTTTACACTCTTTTCTTGTTATTTGATGTTTTTCTTTAAAGTAGTGATTGGATTTCTCTTTTTTAGTTTTTTGTGTATCTATTATAGGCTTTAGATTTGTGGTTACCATAAGGTTCAAAGATAGATTCCTGACTATATAACAGTCTATATTAAACTGCTGATTGCTCTATTTCAAACACAATCTAAAAGTACTTCTTTTTTCTTCTTCTTCCTCCTTCACACTTTATATCATAATCTGCACTTTCAGTGTATTCCTTGACTGATTTTGTTTTTAGTTGTTTATTATTATTATTTTTAATTTTGTACTTGCTTGGTAAGTAATTGGTCTAATATCTTTATGGTGGGTTTATTTTCACTGGTGAAAACTATTTAGCCTCAGGAACACTTCCATCTACAGCAGTCCCTTAAACATATCTGGTAATGCTGATTTAGTGGTTACAAATTCCTTGAGTCTTCATTTATCTGGGAATTGTTTAATCTCTGCTTCAAATTTGAATGATAATCTTTCTGGGTAGAGGATTCTTGGTTGAGGGTCCTTCTGTTTCAATACATTAAATATTTCATGCCACTCCCTTCTAGACTGTAACATTTCTGCTAAGAAGTCTGCTGATAGCCTGATGGGGTTTTCCTTATAAGTAACCTTTTTTCTCTCTCTGGCTGCTTTTAGTACTCCTTATTCTTAATGTTTGTCATTTTAATTATTATATGTCTTGGTGTTGTCTTTCTGGGGTTCCTTTTGTTAGGGACTCTCTGTGCTTCCATTAACTGAGTGTCTATTTCCTTCCCCAGATTGGGGAAGTTTTCAATAACTATTCCCTCAAAGAGGCTTTCTATCCTTTTGTCTCTCTCTTCTCCTTCTGGTACCCCTATTATGTGAATATTGTTTCATTTGGATTGGTTGCACAGCTCTCTTATCATTCTTTGATTCCTAGATATTCTTTTTTTCTCTTTGTTCTGTAGCTTCATTGTGTTCCTGATCTCTTCTGTCTCATTGATTGTCTCTCTACTTGCAGGAATTTATTATTCATATTCTTCCTTGTATATTTCATTTTGCTTACCGTATTCTTCAGCTCTGGTTGGCTCTTTTTTCAGCCCTTCTATCCCTTGTAGAAGTTCCAAGATCTTCCATACTTATCTTCAGATCAGTGAGCATATTTATAACTGTTATTTTGAAATCTTTATCAAGAGGATTGGTGATCTCTGTTTCATTTATCTTGCTGGTGTCTTATCCTGTAGTTTTGTTTGGAACATATTCCTCTGCCTCTTCATTTTATCAGGGTTTTTGTGTTTCTTCCTTTGTTTTAGATGAATCTGCTAGTTTCCTGGTCTAGAGAGTAATGACTTCATGAATAAGGTGTCCTGTGTTGCTGAGAAGCTCAAGACTCTTTACTCTCTTGTGCCTGGTTCTCCTTTGCTGTGGAGCACCATTTCCTGTTGGTGGGCAACGGGCAGGTCTATCTTTCTGTCTGTCTGCTGGGAGCAGTTTATCTCAGTCTGCTGGGGCTGGCACTTTGCCTCAGCTGGCCCTTTGTGATCAGAGCAGTGGCTTCTGCTGGGATCATTGTGGGTGGGGCCATCATCTACCTGTCCTGCATCAATGGGAGGTGCTTCTGGGTTAATGGGTTGGATGGGGTAGTCGCACAGCTCTGGAGCAGGCACTGGCTGTGACAAGTCACACAGTGACAGGGTATACGGACATGTCCTGGTGCTGCTGAATCATTTGGCAGGGGCTTGGCCCTCCCCCAGGAAGAAGGAGTGCATGGAGCTGCCTCCTCCCAATTAGGTGCCTCTTTAATTGGACTGAGGCAGAGCTGAGAAAGCTGGGAAAGCCTCCTGCTGCCTGAGAGGCAGCAAAGTCTGATGCTGCTGGGCAGAGTGTGCTGGTGTGCCTGAGGTGCACAGGGAAGTGCCTCAGGGCTGTGCCACCAGCAAGGGAGATGGAGCATATGGGGCTCCCAAGAGCACCCAACCTGTTGGGCTGAGGGAGGGCTGAGGAGGTCATCCACCTGACCTTACTCTTGAAGAGAGAGTGCCATCCAACCCTCTACCATCTGGCACCCCTCCTGCTGCTCACAAATCTTTCAACTCTGCCTCTGTGTTGGGTCTCAGTGGGACTGGCAGAGCATGCCTGTCCTCCACAAGTAGCTGGAGCCTCAGCCTCCAGGAGTGTTTCAACTGTCCCTGGTGTCCAGCCCCATTAATCACTAGATCTCAATGCAGTGTTGAGTTGTGGTCCCAGAGCAGATCTCCAGGGCCAGGTGTGCAGAGTTCCTGATCGCCTACCCCCTTCTGGCTCCAGTTCCTCTTACTCCCACCTGTGGGCTGGGATGGGGAAAGGGTTTGGGTCCTGCTTGATGGCAGCTTTGCCACTTTATCCTTCTCTGTGTTTCCTTCTCTTCTTCACCAGGTGTAGGGGGTCTGTTCTGTAGTCTTCAGGTTGATTTCAGGTGTAGTTGTATTTGTTGTAGTTGCTACCTTGGTGTGTGTGTGGGAGGAGGTTTCCACTTTGCCTTCCTACTCTGCCATCTTTTTACTGCCCCTCCAGGAATGGGTAATTCATATATGTAACAATCAAAATGTGTGTTTTCAAGCAACATAAAAATGGTACTGTTACTTGGATTTGCATTATTTATATATTTTCAACTTTGTGTGCATGTATTCATTTTAGGCTGTAGTTTTGGATTCTGTTTTTCTTTTAAAAAAACATTAAATTTTCTTTATAAAACTAGCAAAAAAACAAGTGCTAATTATTTTATATGTTCTCCAGCTGAGAATGGCCACAGGCTCCAAGAGGCCATTTGTCATGAGGTCAGTGATATCATACTACGTTGTGGACGCTGAAGTAAGTCCCCAGGTATTCCGGCCGGATTTCCGGGTTTAGTTACAACAGTCTTTTATATCATGGGATCCCTTGCCCAGGTTGTGCAATATAACCATTAAAACCAAGCAAACCTGTTGCTCAACTACTTCAATCCTGTTTCTTTGGTATCCAAATCAGGTTATTTCCATATGAACATGGTTAAATAGAATATTTACCACATGACAAGAAGGATTGTAAAAATTTCTGTGGAGTTACTGAATTTAAAAAAAAACCTAGTTTGAAAATATGCTGTGAGCCAACTGGGTGGGACTCAGAAGGCACTCTGAAAAAGAGGCTTTATTGTCTGGATAAAATACAGGTTCAACCAAGAACAGGTGACATCAGATGCAATTGTTCTTTACAGGTGGCTCTCCCTTTCTTCTGTCTATCCTCCGGGGGCTACCCACAAATGCCTTTATTTCTCATCCTTGGAATATGCACAGGTGTGGTAGGTGTGGCACTGCCACTGGCATAAAGCTGGAAGAGATGCTGCTGTTTCTCACCAAGACCCAAGACCAGGTCATTGGAGCAGAAATGAATGGAGTTGTCATTGTTCTGGAGCAGAAGGTGGGAGAGAAAACAAGAGGAGTATATGAACCATTCTGATTAAAGACTGTATTATTAAGTCCTTCTTTCAATCATTCCAAATGTTTTTACTTTTTATACAATGACCTTAAGAATTAGTCATCTATTTCCTTTGAAGTAGATGATTCATTTTTTATGCTTTATTTTCTGCCTTCCAAAAGAGTTGAACTCAGTTATGTTTGAACTTAATTTTAACAGGTACTTAATTTGTTAATTCCTCAAGAATTAATCTCTCAAAGAAAAATAAAATGGTTATGATCCCAAAAAATGGATTTGGAAATTTTATTTTTACAAAGAGGGAAAGAAATTGGTAACATCTCTTTGCACAGTTCTGTGCTGTAACTTTCCATTGCCAACATCTAAAACTTTCAGAGTTTTTGTTATAAAAACTGGTCTTGCATAAGGCTTTTCTTCTTTGCTTTATTCTATGATTTTTGAGTCCGCAACTATTTTGCTGCAATGTGAGGACATTTCAGGGTAAAGATACACAGATTATTAATCGTATCTGTGTACTATACATGATTATAGGGCCTACGATGTGCCAGTAACTGTGTGTGTACCAAAGATACAAAAATGAAGCTCCTTGTCTAATTGGGGATATATTATACATATCTGAATAAAGTAGTTGCTGAGATCTTAAAAGAGATACATACAAAATACAACTAGGACCAAACAATGGAACAACTGTTTTTACCAGAGAGAGTCAAGGAATGTGGTAATATTTGATCAAGGTCTTAAAGGATGACTAGAAATTTGCCTGGTGGGTTCACTGAGTGGGAGTAGGCATTCCAATCCCAGGGAACTTTGTTTGTAAAAGTACAGAGGCCTGAAATGCAAGATAAATCCTGAAAGTAGTCTGGAATCACTGGAATTTGGGGTACAAAGATTAAGCATAACATCCTTTCACCAACTGGCTGGCTCTCTCAGCTGCTTCTCACATACTTCTCTTAGTTTCACTCCTGCCTCAGCTCCCAATACAACAGAGCTCTTTCACTCCACATCTCTGGTCATTGAGTAGGTAATTTCTCAACTAGTTTACGAGCATCAGACTCCTTTCATGAAAGGGACACACCTTGTGCCTCTCTGGGTGTATTATTCCTTCTAACAAAACCTGTCCTGCCTTGCCTGATTACTTCCCCTATTTATTGGGGTTTATTCCCAAAGACTTCTGATGGTTTTCAAGTCATGTATATCCTTGAAGAGTGAAGATTTGCTATTATTTCAGATAATTAAGGAATATATTGAAAATCCTGAAAATAATCCTGAAACGTATTCCAAAAATGTTTTGAGAAATGTTATTATCACGTATTGCGTTTTAGATGATTCTTTGAAGAGAATGCACCTTTGGATGTACAAATCTAGTGTATTTTGAAATGGTCATGTATTGTTAATTTTTAGGTGCAGTACTGCTTTGTGTTTATGGGTTTTTTAAAGTCATTTTTTGAGATACATGCTGAAATACTAAGGTGAAATGGTGTAGGATTTGCTTTAAAAAAACTGGTGGGAGGAGAGGGCAATGTGGGGAGTGTAGATGAGTAGTATTAGTGGTAAAACATAGGAGGTTCATTGTACTAGTCTATTTTGAAATTTTTTATTTTAAAAAGTAAAATTAAAAAGTAACCTTAGATTACAGTCACATTTCATTTTGTACTTGTGGATGAAAAGGAATAATCGTTTTCATAGATCTAAAGATACATGGTATCCATTTAACACCATCAGTTCATTACCCTCTCCATAGGTTGAGAGAATCTGAGTTCTTCATAAGGTCCCCTAATACCTTTTGCTATAAATAATTTTAATATATATCTTTGAGTAATTCTAAAGATAACCAAGTTGGCAACTGAACATATACTACAAATATAACAAATTAATATATACTAAATATTTTACTTTCTACTCCAAAGAATACAGCACTACTACACTATGAACACAAATGATTAAATATTATCAAATGTAAATGTAGAGGTATTTTTCTGTTTGTATAATGTATCAAGTTCTATTGATTTATTTGCCCTCTTTGTAGTACCCTCCTCCACCTATTTAAAAAAAATTTTTTTAAGAATGCAAGGCATTCTTGAACAGTAAAGATCTTGTTAAAATCAGGTAAAATTAGAGAGTAATTCAAATTGTTTAGCCTGTAAAATAGCTTATGGAGTAGGATGTCTTCAGCCCCCCTGCAGCATATTTTTGTCCAGCATGCTGTATTACAGGAATGATAAGATACCTTGGTGGGTCCACTTCTTCCTGCAAGAGCCCAGAGACTCTGGAGCACAGAGCCTGCTTACAAGTCTGAGCTCACCTTCAGGCTGCAGAGTCATTGGAGATGAACAATTGCCACAGGCAAGATTGTTCTCTTCCTATTCAGGTTAGTCGTGAATTCATAATAAGTGCATTTTTTAGTGGTTCTCCTTCTCCAGATTCAGCTCAACTAACGCATCCCTAGTTCTTTTTTGTTTTATAAATCACCTCTACACATTTTAATTTATACATTTTCCAGGACACTTTCCCTTTAGGTGAATATTTCCCAAAGCGTGACCTAAGGACTGCTTGTGCCCAAATAGCTTAGGGTGCTGCCTCCCATCCCCCTCACAGATACTCTGGATCAGAATCTCTGGAAGTGAGGTCTGGGAATTGGGCTCCAGTGCATGTGAACAACTGATAACTAAACTTTGGAGGAAATTCTCATTTGGCTGTGGAATGATAGGGCCAAGAACAATAAACCACCACTCCTGCCCCTCCCCCTTCTTTAGAAATGTATTTCCTCAAGTTGTAAAATGCACTGTTGACTTAATGACAGATTCTTGTAAAAAAATAAATCCTACAATTTTTGGTAAAATTATACAAGTATTAAATGCAAAAATATCTGTTAGTTCTAGATACAGTGGCATTATACATATGTTTACCAGTTGTCAAATTACTTCAATTAATAGCAACCTCTTTTAAGATACAGATTTAAATGTTGAGTCATTCTCATCCTTTTAAAATATTTTTCAAATTGTATTTTATGCCAGTGAGGAGATAGGACTTAAGCAAGCTGTGCTATTTGAGAGTAGCAGTCTTCAAATAATACCTATACCTATGCTGCCGTGTAAGAAGACTTTACAAGAGATATGAAGGCCAAGGGACTCCAGATGCACTTTCCCTTTGCACTTCTTAAAACTGATCAGAACAAATAATTTTTGGAGAGAGGACAAGATGGCGACATGGAAGTTTCCTTGAGCTACCCCCTCCCATGGATGCACTGAAAAGACAAAGCTACATATGGAGTAATTCCCACTAAAAGAGATCCAGAAACTAGGTGAGCAATTCCTACACATCAGACAAAGAAGATACCCACGTTGAAACAGTAAAAGCTGAGACACTCCTGCCATAAACCTAACCCCTGGCAGAGTGCCATACAGTAAGGATGGGAGCCCCAACTCCTAGCTTCTCCCCGAGGACTGAAGGGTTTGGACCCCACATTTAGCATTCAAACTTTTAAGACTCCCACTTGACTGGCATCCAAAACACCGAGCTCTGCAAGCCAATGGGGCTTGCATCCATGAAACCCACGAGACCACAGTAAACAAAGATAGTATCATCAATAAATGGTGTTTGGAAAACTGGATAGCCATATGCAAAAGAATGAAACTGAATCCCTATCTTACACCATACACAAAAATAAACTCAAAGTGGATTAAAGATTTGAGCATAAGATCTAAAACCATAACATTCCTTGAAGGAAACGGTGGGATAATTTCTTTGATATTGGTCTTGACAATGATTTTTTTGAATCTGACACCAAGCAAAAATAAGCAAACGAGACTACAGCAAACTAAAAAGCTTTAGCATAGCAAAGGAAAGCATCAACTAAGTGAAAAGGCAACCTATGGAATGGGAGAAAATGTTTGCAAACCACATATTCAGTAAGTGGTTAATACAAAAAGATACAAGGAACTTTTACAACTCAGTGGCAAAAAAGGAAATACCCCAATAAGAAAATAGGTAAAGGATCTGAACAGACATTTTTCCAAGGAAGACATACAAATGGCCAACAAGTACATGGAATAGTGCTCAATATCACCAATCATCAGGGAAATGCAAATCAAAACCACAGTGAGATACTACTTCACACCTGTTAGAATGGCTGCACTCTAAAAGACAAAAAAGTCTTGGTGAGGATGTTGAGAAAAGTTAACCTTGTATGCTGTTGATGGCAATGTAAATTGGGGCAGCCACTATGGAAAACAGTATGGAGGTTCCTCAAAACATTAAAAATAAAACTGCCATATAATTCAGCAATCCCACTTCTGGGTATATATCTGAAGGAAACAAAATTACTATCCTGAAGAGATACCTGTATTCCCACGTTCACTGCAGCATTATTCACAATAGCTAATGTGTGAAAACAACTTAAGTCTCCCAACACTGGGTGAATGGAGCAAGAAAATGTGGTGTATATATACAATGGAATATTATTCAGCCTTAAAAAAATTGAAGTCCTGTCATTTGCAGCAACATGGGTGAGACTGGAGGGCATTATGCTAAGTGAAATAAGCCAGACAGAGGCAAATACTGCATGTATATCACTTATATGTGGGACCTAAAAGACAAAAAAGTCAAATTTGCATAAACAGAATAGAACGTAGATTCCAATGGCTTGTGGGTAAGTGGAGCAGGGAGAGTTTGGGGAAAGAGTACAAACTTTCTGTTGTAAGATGAATAAGATCTGAATATCTGATGTATAATAAGATAACTTATCATTTATAGCACTGTATTATACAATTGAATTTTGCTAAGAGAGTAGAACTTAAGTGTTCTCACACACAAAAAAGGTAAATATATGAGGTTATGGATGTGTTATTAACTCTGGGACAAATCCTTTCACAATGTATATATATTTCAAGTCATCACATTGTACATTTTAAATATCTTATAATTTTGTCAGTTACACATTACTAAAGCTGAAAAAGTAATTTAAAAATAGACATCTGCCTGAGGATATAACATTTCCACCTCTTCTTTTGCACACCCCTTCCCCATTATCTCATATTTTAAAGAAGAAAGGCCCCCTCTCACCCTAGTCTTTCAATAGTGTATTAACTGTGGTAGAAACACCTCTATAACCCAGAGGGGTAATTAGAAACACAGGACAGGTATTGGTATTGGTGCTGAGAGATGAATCACACTAAGGAATGAGTAATAAATCCTTTTGCAATTAGATGGTTTCCTAGTTTGCTGTCAGTAAAATTGCAGGAAGATTAACAATCAAGGTGTCAACTGAGCATTAAAAACAAATTTTGGTGTTAGGTTTCCCCATGACTTTTGGCATATAACTGACAGAGGACAAAGAATTGAGGGCATTGCTGTAGCAAAGTTCCTATTTATAAATTTTTCTCAACATTCACATATATGAGAAAACAAAAAGGTTAGGAGGATAAAACTGAGGGTGAACGCTGTCTCAATTTAGCCGTAAATAGTAAGTAATTATGGCTAAATTGACACCTGACCTAGTTTAAACAAAATTAGATATTTGACCTAATTATAGCAAAACCAGCCAGTCTGCAGACACCTTATTAAAACATTTAAAATAAAAATTTGATTTTTGTTTAATAACTACTTATAAAAATTTATAATATATTCACATTGTTTTTATTAATAGTATGCTAGTAGTAACTGAAATGATAACTCACTCCAGAATAATTTTTAAACACAGCTTCATGGTCACTGGAAATAACAATTTCAACATATATACCTTTTGTTGTGATAATTAAGATAATTGCCAAAGGCTTTCAAGAATATATCATAATAGGATGAAATTTTTTGGTAGAAGCAGAATAGAAATATGAGTTCAGGGAGAAAAAGGAAAGATGAAAAACCTCTGGTTATTAAAGAACAGCTTGTTTATATATGTTTTTAAAATAGAGGATGTGGTATTTAGATTCTATTGGATATATTTTTAAAGTGCTATAATTTTTTTTAATGACAATATTTACAATACAGTGGAAGTTACATCCTTTGCAATTATTTTAACTTGGGAGAAAAGGTCTTAGATGTCAAGTTAGTAATGTACAAGAGGATACAAAGCTTTACAAAATTCTTTTCAAAGTGTTTACAAGTCAAAAGTGTGAAGACCATTATTTTAGGAAACCCCAGTCAGAGATCAGTGTGTAGAATGGACTAGAATGGGTAGAAATTGGGCAAGGCACCAGACAATTGATTTTTTCCAGACATAGGCTTTTAAACTGTATTAAGTTTACAGTCATGGAAATGAAGAGAAACAGACTGAAACCAAAAACTGCTAAGAGATAAGAATGATTAGTGTCAGTCCGGCTTCATTTTATCTGAACTTTCAAATACTGTCAAAATGGAATTTCTCAGTGTTTTGAACCTGTAGACTTTGCCCTGACTTGGTCCTGAGCTCTTCCTCCCCTTCTCTCTCCTTTTCTTTCTTCCTTCCCCTGCTGTTCATCAAATACTCTGCTAAGTGCTGGGACTTCTGAAGCAGTCAGTTAACATCCGGCACCTGGCCTCTGATAGCTTTCAGTCTAGCAGAGAAGCTTCCATGACTATGATGCCAAGAGAGTTGTCATGTATGGCCCACATCACTCCACCTCCCTCCCCGTGGAATGTGCTAGATGAGTGAGAGCTGAAGCCTCCACTTCCCAGACTTCTCAGATTCCCAGCCTCTGTCAAAGCAAACAGAGGAATGTCATATTCGGAAAACAGAAATGAGACAGAGGCAGCACTTCTGCCGTTTCCACTAGTAAGCCGGGTTGTGGAGGCCCTGGTTTTTCTCTGGCAGTGGAACAGATGCCTCAGAGTCTGGTACCTACTCTGTGGTTGCCAGGGACTCCCAAATTGGCATGGGTCTGGACTGAACAGAGTGCCCGGAGCCAGCAGTTGGGGCTGCCATTTCTTTAAGGCCAGCTTTCTGATAGATCATTCCTTAGTTCTCTGATCATAGTGCAGGAAAAAGTCACCTTGGTTGGCATGTCTGATGATCATTCTTGGAAGTTCAGCCTGGAGCCTCTTTCCCCAGACTTTCTAACAATTTTATAAGAACCTAATTCATTGTTTTAAGTCCCTTTGAGTTTAAGTTAGCAAGAATGGCTTATTTTTTGGCCACCAAATCCTGGCCGATACAGGTGAAGCCCATCATTTCTCCCAGCCTCCTACCTGCTCCTGTATTGTTCCTGAGGTCTCTCTATTGTCAGACACAGCTGTTATCCTGTGTACCACTGATAATCCTGGATGTTCCATTGCCACCTGAGTTGCTACTGTTTCTCTCCTGTGTACCTTAATTCTAAGAACTAGTCTCTGGCATGACTTGTTCTGATTGCTCCTATTTGGTGAATGCAGCTCTCTCCCACACTATCCTGGAGGCTATTTATGAACAGATCTAAATGGTGACTTTAGAAGTTTTGAACCTTACTGTCTTGCCAATGGGTTTCAGCCCTGGGCAAGTTCACCATGAATTCAGTGTGACCAAAGAAACTGACAGCAAAACATTCTTGGGGAGGTTATACCCAGCTTTATTTCCAGGTGGCAGGTCAGTCACTAAAATCCCTTTCACTCAGAGTGAGTCTGCATGCAGCAAGTCAGTCTCTGCCTCTGGGCCCCTCTGTCTGCACAGCCGTCCTCTGGGCTCCTCTGTCCGCACAGTTGTCCCGCACAGCCATCCTCTGGGCCTCTGTCCTTGGCGCTGCCACCACTCCAGCCTCAGCTCTGCTCTCCTGCAGCCTTGCAGCCCTGCCACCGTGTCATGCTCGAGCACTGGGCAGAGCTCTTAATATAGAGTCAACAGCCATGTATTGCCCACAGGTGTGCAGTGAGCTAGTCAACCATCAGGTGAGAATCCTGGCCACAGGAACTCTCATTTTATCCGCACTTACATATGGTTTACGCTGTTTTTCTCCCTCTGCGTTTCAGCTACTTGCTTAGGACTCCATTACTTCCTCTTGAGACCTTTGGACAAAGTGCTTTACACATCTAGCTGCTCACAACTGTGTCTTTCTATAACTGGGTCATTTCCTTTAGAGCATTGATTCTATTTAGTTGGCCTATGAAGTCCATTGGAGAGCTATTGAACATGCAGATTCCCCAACCCAGCCTTGATTCAGTAGGTCTGATTCAGTAGGTCTGAGGTGTAGCTGGAAGTCTGCATTTTAAAGAAATGCAACAGGACATTCTGACCCACCTTGGGCTTTCTACTACACCTTGACAACACTCTGATGTCAGTGCCTAACCCACCGGAGTGGTCAGGACACAGTAGGTCCTAGCTCCTTCCCTCTCCCCTGTACTGTGGAGGATGAGAAGAGAGGTTAAAGGGAGCTCCTAGGTTGTAAATTTGGATGATTAGGATTATGATTGTAGCACTGGTTCAAACAGATAAATTAAGAAGGGAGGCCCACTTGTGGAGAAAATAATAAGCTCCAATCGAGATATGCTAGGTTTGACATCCAAGTGAAGATGATCTACTTTTGACTCAGGTCTGGAAGTAGATTAGTAGGATGGATTATTTGTTGAGTGGACTTCAGAGAATCACTACTATAGCTACATTATGTTTTTTAATGTGGTACAACCATGGTACATCCTGAAGATGACACACATCTGTTGATGTCATTCCCAATATGACATGGAGTCAAATGTATTTTGTATTTTCTACTGGGTTGTATAAAAGGAAAAGTGAGATGATTCATGGTAGGATAATCGGTGTTCTGGGATGCCTAGGAGATGCCTAAGATCCAGCTCATTCCCTTAGAATTCTCCTTCCCCTCTTCCCTTCCACCCACTGACAAATATATCTTAGTTGTGTAAATTGGGGAAGGAAAATTAGGTAGGATAAGTGTAAGAGAAAAGAATAAAAACTAAAACCAAAAATAGTATTGTAAATATTTCAGTTGGCCGCACACTAGGTAGGGCCAAGTCATGCATTCCTACAGCTGTTTCACAGGTCTTTGTATAAAGGAAAACTCCAGACTTTTCTTCAAACCTATTGTAAAAGTTCTGTTTCTTCTCTAGGACTTAAAGCCATCATTTAAAAGTGGCCTTCAAACTCTCTTTTCAAGTGAAATCTTATGCTGTAATAGTATTTCAGAAATGTAAATGTATTTGACCGCATTCAAATATATACCATTTATTCATCCTAACGTTGTTGTCTAGGCTTCATGAGAACAATGAGGCTGTTTTGATGGACATAAAAGTTTTAAAGTAAGATATATGGATGGTAATTGTAAATGAGCTAGTTTCTTTCCAAATTTATTGCTAAAATCCTAATTCATTCAGAAAAGTGGAACAGTTTTTTTAAAACATGTTTTACTATTTTGGAATACTGTAAATAAGCAGATATGGTACCCGAACTCTTAATTCTGAAATCTACCCTTAATGATTTAACTGTTAGTGAGCCAGTCATAAATATTCATTGAACATTTAGTATGTTTTAAATACTGAGATTGAATTAGGGAAAACAGACATGGAATTTATGGCCTAGCAGAGAAGATAGACACTAAACAAGTAATTATAAGTAATTTGTAAGTGCATAGATTAAAAGTTGAAAGAAATTCTAAATATGCTAGGAATGCATGACAGGAAATCTAACCTTGTGTGACATGGCCAGAGAGGTTCTTCCTAAGGAAATGATGTTTAAATTGAGACATGAAAGGTGAGTGGGCAGGAGAAAAGGCAAAACAAAAGTATCCCAGGTAGATAGGCCACTCTGGGCAAAGGCCCAAAGGTGGGAGAGGGCATGGTCTATTTGAGAAACTCTTAAGTCAGCATGGCTTTCCCCAACAAAGGGAGACGCTGGTGGGCTAGTCACAGAGGCCAAATAATACAAGACTTTCTAGCCAATGCATTGGGGTCATTTGTAAAATATTAATTGATGTTTTTTTTAGTGCTAGTACTATATGTACTTTCAACCTGCACACTTGGACTGTTAACCAAGAACTATCCCACCAAGAGGTAGACGGGGGTGCCACAAAGAAAGCCCATAACAGAAACTTCAAATTTTTTGCTATGTCTAAACCAAAAATGTAACAGGTTGGGCTTCAGGAAAACGGGGGCAGCATACTTGCTGAGTGAGCACATTCAACCCTTGCTGAGGGCCTGCATTCAGAGGAGGGCCTGCGCACAGCCTCACAGATAAGGGTGGTCCCCAGTGGGCTGTGGGATCCACCAGGTACTTTCCAGCATGGCCAGAAAGTGACACTAAAGAGTAGGCTGGGAAAAAAAAAAAAAAAGAGTAGGCTGGCCAGGAAGGTGCTGGTGAGGCAAGGCAAACACTGAGCGCAGCAAGTGTCCAGAGGAGGAGGGACGAGGGATCAGTTTATTGGGGTGGGGCTGGATTTCATCATTAAATATTTCTTTTATCATCCTGACACATCTATATTAACTGGGCATTATATGAAAGATAATGAAAAGCCACCAAAGGATTTATTTTATTTTTCCCCTCTGTTAGAAGGAATTAATTTTAGGGGGAAATAGGGAAATAAAAATATTGTTAACAAATAATTGCAGCACAATGTGTTTAAAACTATTATACAGAAACGTCAGCGATGCAGTGGAGAAAATGATCTGCTCTGGAGCGGGGAGATCAGGAACAGATGCCTAAACTAGACCTCTGAGGGTTAAGTGACCCCCAGCTCCTGTCACATGCCAGCACCAAAAGATTTTAAGTAGAAACCTGACTTAATGATATCCCTCTAGCTAGGTATTGAGAATAGTTTGAAGGAGGTGAGACTGATCTAGAGGGAAAACTGCAATATCTATGAAAGAGAGGTGGTGGTCTGTATGAGGATGGTAGCAGTGGAGACCTGAGGAAATGTGGAGACCTTAGTCTGCTTGGGCTGCCATAATAAGATATATAATCAAGACTGGGTGGCTTAAACAATAGAAGTTTATTTCCTCACAATTGTGGAGGCTAGTAGTCCCAGATCAAGGTTCACCGGGGTGGGTTTCTGGTGAGCGCTCTCTTCCTAGCTTGCAGATGGATGCCTCTCACTGTGTCCTCACGTGGAGGAGAGAGATCTCATTCTGTCTTCCTCTTCTTACGAGGCCATGTTCCGACTGGATTGAGGCCCCAGCCTTATGACCTTATATACTGTAATTACCTCCTAAGGCCCCTGTCTTCAGGTACAATCGCACTGGGGATTAGGGCTTCAATGTAGGAGTTTAGGGAACACAGGTCAGTCACAGCAATATCTTGTGTCTTTAGGAACTGGTGCTTGATTGGATGTGGGAAGAGGGCTGGGGGAGTCAAGGATAACACTTAGGTTTTTGGCTTGAGTCGGAATGATAGTGCCTTTGTGGGATTGGGATCACTGGAGGTAGAGAATGTTTTGGGGAGGAATATCTGAACCTTATGTTAGACATATTTATTTTGAAGTTCAGTGAGATATCCAAAAAGGAATGTCAAGTGGGTAGTTGGTTCTAGGGGCCTGGAATTCAGAAAAGATATCCAGGGTACAGATGTAGTCTTAGGACTCACCTGCCTCCCGAGAGTCCCAAGGGCAGTGGTTCTCACACCTAAATATGCACCACAATCACTTGGTTAGCTTTTTAAGATGGATTGCTCCCCCACCTGCCCCCAAGTTTCTGATACCACTGTACTTTCAGAGGCAAATGAATATTATAAGGCTTTTGAAATATATTGCTAAACTATTTTCCAGAGAGCTCATAGCAATTTATATTTTTATCAGCTCAGTGAGAGGAAGCCCATCTCACTGTACCCTTTATTGCACCAAATATTGTAATTTATTTAATATTAGAGGCACAAAAAGTGAACTCACTGCAGTTTTATTTTGCAGCATCTTTGGATATCAGTGTGATGGTGATTTTTTTTTTTCACATTTTAAAATGCTGTTTGCATGTCCTTTGGTTTTCTGTTTTAAAATTTTAACATTTGTTCTTTGGCCCCTTCACTGCATTTTGTGATTGGCATATTTGGGAGATAGTTCACACTGATAAAGTGTACCCTAATGCCTGTGAGTCATCATGATCAAATGGGTGTTTAATATCCACTTTTGTGACTCTGATGAACTAATACTTTTCCAAGTTGACCAATATAAAAATGTGGCCTATGTAGTGCCAGAGACAGATTCCATGTGCATGTAGGCTAAGTAAAACCAAGGATTGTTACTCTGATTGATCCTAGGTTGTCCTATGGCCTTTTAAGGGGGCAGAGATTCAGAAAATCTTCCTCTCCTTCTAAATGTAGAACACACTTGACTGACTCTGGCAAACTGGCCATGACCTCACGTCCAATCATACACGACCCCATTGCATGCGAATGCCAGCCCAAATGCTTAGCTAGGCAACAATGAAGCTACTGATGACAAAACCAGATCCTGCCGGGAGTTCAGCTGTCACGTCTCTGTGGCTCTTTCAGTCAAAACTGGGTTACTTTTCTGACAGCCTCTTTTAGTCAGCAATGTTAGATGACTTGAAATTATACCTCAATGTATGCTTCAAACACTTTATGACTCTCCTGCCTGTAGCCGCCCTTGTTAATTTGTCATAGCATCTGCCCTGGCCCCCTGTCATCACTTCTTTTGGCACCTGACAATCTCAGTGCAATGAAGCTGGGATTAGGTCTGGTTTGATGGCTCTGAAGCAAATGTTCCCACAGTCATCATCAAATTGCATTTCTTAAACACCCACCCTGGAGTTAATCATAGAGATACTTTCTGACTATTTGAGGTGAAGGATAGCCAGCAGATTTTGCAGATAAAAATGCACAGAGGCATATCATGGCATCCTAGGACCAACTCTCTTCCTATCCAAAGAACATTGGATTTTACAATATATTTTTACTCTGGAGATTTTGAGACCCTCCAGCTCTTCTTAGACTGGGTACAAAGCAGAGCATGAGATAATGGACTTGAACTTTGAGTTTAGACAGACCAGTCTACACTGGCTATTTGACCTTAAGCAACTTTCTTCATTTGTCAGAATTTGTTCCTTCATTTGAGAAGTGGGGTAATATGGTTCTTACAGGGCTGTTTTGAGAATATGGAAATATGTAAAGCACATCGCAGGTGCCCCAATGTCAGTTCCCTTCCCTTACTGACTAGGAGTAGTCATCATTTTGCAAGAGATTGTCAGTGCATGACTAGGATTCAGAGGGTAGGTTTTTTTTTTTTTTAATGAATAGCCTGATTCTTGGATAATAATGGCTCAGCCACAAGGGTTTGAGTAATTGTTTTATTGCTTTGAACTTCCTTTGGCACAGGGCCCCACCCAGCCCATATGAAAATGCAAACCACTGAGCGGCCAAGTGTTCCTCAATTGTAAGCACTCTTAACACACATTTGTAAAACAGGAATTTAATGACCAGGAATAAAATAACTACAATTGAATATCACATGTGAAGACCAAGATTCCCAATAAATCTACAGACTCTTACATGTCATGTTTTTAGCATAATTATCTCCCCATTTCTTAAGGAGAAAAGGAGGTAGAAAGACAGAATGTTTCTGTTTTGGGCTCCATTGAATGCCTCTGATGCAGTTTCCTGCCAGGTCTGTACTTTCTCTTTGCTGGAGATTTTTCACAATTGTAGTAACATAATCAGAATTTACCAAAATCACAAATTAGGTAGACACTGGCTGGGCTTTTTCACCATTGATACAAGGTAAGATGGAACAACTTAACTTAGACGTGATATGCTGATTACCTATCATCCATATCCATCTACTTAAACAGAATCTCCAATCTCTATGAGCAAGACATGGTCAGCTTAGTCTCATTGTTGTTTCCTCCAAAGAAAAAATTCCTCTAAATTAAAAAAAATTCCACTCTTGATTAATTCAGGCTAATTCACCACACAACCTCTAACCCCTTCTAGTTCCTGTTCGGCAGATACAATTATTTGAATGTATTTTCCTTTAAGCATAATGAATAGAGATTTGAAAATGAGAATTTATATTAAATATAGTAATTTAGAGGCTGGTAATTAACTTTATGACAAAGAGTTCCTTCTCTAGTTGAAACTTCTCTGGTTCAACTAAGTTGGTGAAAAGGTCGTGGAAAAGACAGGCCAGGGATGCCTGGGGAGAACTCCCGAATTTAGGGCTATTACCAACCAGTTTTGAGTCATTGGTTATATCAGATAATTCTCTGATCCTCAGTTCCTTAATATTAGGGGGTTGAGCAACACTTTCTTCTGTAAATTCTGTAAATTCCTTCCATGGTTTCTTTTGTAAATTCAAGGTACAGGAACCCACCTATTGTATAAACCAAGGCTCAAATTTCTGTCTTGGACATTCTGAGTCTCTCATGGAATAATTCATACAGTCAGGAATTTCCCAAACTCTATTTGCCATAATTCTTTGGTTCTACCATTAAGTGCCACTGGTAAAAGAGTTCTAAGTATTTTATTGTAACAATAGCAATTTAACATTAAATTCAAGGGCATATGGAGTAAAAATGGTTCAAACGGAAAGTGTGCTGATATGTTTCATATGATAATCAGGTTATTCAATAAGCTCGAAATGTCTCTAAGTAATGTAGTATTATGTTTTGCAACTTGTATCTATAGTCTACTGAGCAGTGCTTTTCCTACCAGACTCAAATTTAGATGCAAATTAACATTAGTGATCACATGTTCCTTCAGATCACTACTATTGTAGTACATGACTTGAGTGCTAAATATAAATTCATATTTCATTAAATTTCTTTGCCTTCTTCTGATACCTTTAAGAAGGTTGATGGCATTACTCAAGCATAGTTTTGGACATTTAGGATAACTCTTATTATTTGAAACAAATTTGAGAACTGAAACTCCACTAACCATAAGAACAACTTTAATAGTGACTCACCCAATTGGTGGTCAGCCAATTTTTTAAAATTCAGGTTTGAATGGAAAATTGAGAAAGCAGAGGACTATTAATAATGACAGTAGGTGGGTGTATGAACAGGTGTAGTAGATTGTGGTGACAGAGTTGTGAAATTGCTGCAGTTCTGAAGAACCACATCCCCATTTTCTTGTCACCTTCTCAGCGAATGGTGGTTTTATGATTCGGAAAAAGATATGCAGAGTGTTGAGACTTAGACCATCAGAATCTTTTTCATCCAAGGGGGTGAAAAGATTTCAGTGTAAAATTTTAGGATTCAAAAATGAGAATGAGTATTATTTGTTTTAATTTCAATTTTACGCCAATAGAAAAACCCTCATTTCTCATAGGCAGAAAGTTATCAGGTCTTACTGACTGTATGTCCTAAACATCTTCAGTTGCATCCTCTTTTCTCTGTCTTTACTGTTGCTATCTAGGCCATTGTCATTTCTCACCTAGATGACTGCGCCAGCTCCCAGCTGCTCTCCCTGTTTCCAATATTGTTTCTCCACTCTGCCAACAGACTGACCTCCTAAGACTCAAATGTGATCATGGCCCTCTTCTGTTAAAAAGTCTTCAATAAATTCCCAGTGTGTTGAGATTAAAATTCAAACCTTCCTCATGGCATAAAAATCCTCTAAAATCTGACATCTGCCCTTCTGATCAGCCTTACCTGCTAGTACTCTCTTCCTCTCTCCAACTTAACTCCTTGGTCATACTGAACCAAATGTTAGTTCCCTAAATTCACTTTGCTTGCTCTGCACACTTCTCTGCAGATACTGCTCCTCTTGCTTGGAATGGCTTTTCCTGCTTCTTCACCTGGGAAACTCTTACTCATCCTTTAAGACTCAATCACCATTACCACCTCCTTTCATCTTTCTTCCAGCTGGATATTACACCAGTATGTCCCCATGCATAACCTTATTGCATACTTCATTCTACTCCAGATTGCATTTCATCATTGCACTGAAGTGCAGTTGTCCGTCTTTCTCTACACTGAGACCTCCTAGAAGGAAAAGACTGTGTCTCGTTCATTCTTTTCTCTCAGCACTTAGCATAGTGCCTGGCACAGAGTAGATATTCTATAAATGTTTGTGAAAATAACCAATGCATAAATAATCCACAAAAGAAACGTTCAACATGGAGCAACTTTAAAATGGGATTAATTATGACAGTTATTAGTTCAAACTGTTTTTAATGCTGCAGAAACTGCTGTGACCTACAACAGAAAGTTCCAAAGCAGTGCAAAAAGCTCACAGTGAACATTATTTTCTGCTTGACTAAAAAGAACCACATTAAAACAACAACAGCCTTTCCTGATACTCTTATTTTACTTGGAAAGTAAAGGGAGCCTCCCCTACTCCATGATTTTATTATTCCCCCCCCCTCAAGCTGCAGTTATCACCGGCATCTGAAACCTCTGATGCCTTATCAATCCCAGTTAAAACTGAAGAGACAACTACTGCCTACACCTTCTGTTCAACCACTTCTGTAAAGTTATTAGGAATTTCACTGATATGTTCACAGTGTAATTCCATGAAAAATGCAAGTCCCAAAACAGTATGCTTTCATAGGGAGAAACAACAGGCAAAGCAAGGATGAATCTCCAAGATAGGAAATACTTCCTTATTTTTCTATATGCCTATCATTCTTTGAACTTAATTTCTACAAAAGCCCGGTAGCTAAACTAGAAGGAGAGGTGACAAAAACTTAGTATTGGTCATGTCGGACTTCGCTTTCTTTCTTGAAGTCCAGGGGCGGATATAGCTCCTGGGTGTCAGAGGGGTGGGAGAGGGGATGTTTGGTCCTTCCCCTCATCATCTGATCAGCTATATCTCAAGTATTTTTGTACTATACAGACAAATGACGTGGTACAATGTGCAGGCCACACTCAGTTTCCTGAAATTGCCTATTGTAAACATCTGAGATCTGAAAGCAGAAATGATTGCCCCTGCTTGCTTTCTTCCAGAACCAAGCCATTGATTTTATTATGTAAGCCTCATAGTATTTAATATGCCTTCTGAGAAGCTCAAACCAATTTCAAATAAATGAAAAATGTAATACAAGGTTAATGCATGTAATAAGTTCTACATAAAATATTACGTAGGGTCCAATGTGTGTAATATTGTATCAAACATTAAAGTTAGAAGTAGATGATTTTTATTTATAGGGAATCATGACTGCCAAACGGATCCCAAGGTTTAAGATTATTTTTTATATATTATATTTAGGATTATATTAAAGGAAATAATGATGGCTCAGAAGTACACAAAAATATAAGTCCACTACATATGTATCTGTGTAGCTTTGTGTGTAATGATAGAAAAAAAATCAGAAAAATGCATTCTGAGGTATCAACAGTGGTTATTGCAGCATAGCAAAGCCACTGGTGATTTAATAATTTTTCCTTTCACTTATTTAATTTTTTAAATCTCCTATAATGTATTTGTATTATTTTTAGGATAAAAATAATTAAATTGCATTTCTAAGTTCTACTTTTGAGGGTATTGGTATTGAGACAACAGTCATTGTGTGTATGCACGGTTAAGTGTGAAGGTGACACAAGGGCACACCATGTTCTATAGCAGTGGAGAGATACTCAAGTCATGATGGAAATAGGGAAGGCATGCGAGTAATGTCGGTGAAAGAATGTGGCAGGTAAAGTGGAAAGGGCATGCCCTGTCTGGAGGGGCAGCTCTGACTCATTGCCAGTGGACTGTTGCAATATGAGACTAATAAGCGTGGTATCAATTTTTCATGAGATGGCAGATATCTAGATTTTTTTATGTGAAATTTTTTAATGTTGCAAATAAAGTATTTTTTAATTGCCAGCACTCTGTCTGCCAAACCAAAAATGTCTGCAGGTAGATGTTAATTCCAGGCAGTGCATTTGGACCTCTGTGATCTGTTGCTTCATACTTTGATAAATTAATTTACAGTGCCTCCCAACATAGTGACATCAAGGCACACATAAGAATGCAATAATGCTTGTACAGCCCACTGAAAGAAGCTTCTTGTTGCCTAGAGGTACTGGAACTGTGGCCTCCTAATGCTTAGGTCTCAGCCCTCCCCCCTGAATTATTGAGGGACTGAAGAGCCAACTATCTTGGGCATCCCTGTAACCCACTGTAGTCCATTTGCAGCACCCACCATGGCAGAGCTCACTCTGCGTTAGAAAGCATGGAATAATGCCTGGAGGAAATGAGATAAACATAGCTTTTGGTGGTGGAGAATAGAGAACAGGAATATGGGAAGAAATCCCAGGACATGGAGAAGTATTTGGTAGGAAGCAGGAGGGTGACTGGCTGGGCTTGAGCACCTCAATGAAGAAAGTGAGCTCTGACCAGCTGGTGTGAAGTTCATTGAGGACAAGGAGCACAAAGGTCTGTATTTTGGGGTTCTGGTGCAGAGGCTGACATAGAAAGTGTCTAAAAAAATGTTTGTTGAATAAAGGAAATGCAATCCCAGGCCACTGATTTAGGAAGAAGAGGCCTTGCCTCAAAGTTCTACCACTGTTTGGGGATGGAAGGTAGAAGTGTCCTTGATCTACCCCAGCCATGGACATCTCCATCCCCCCACAACCTCCCCACCCCTCACCCCCTGCCAAGAATTTTCCTTATCTCTGTGGATCACACTGGCTTTTCCTACAACCCTAAAAAAATACTCTATGATTGATTTCTCTTTCCTACCTCCTCCTTTTCTGCTTCCCCCTACAACCTGCCTCCCCCACAATAGGGTATGGTACAAGAAAGGAAATGCTCGTTAATTAAATGGACTGAAGGTGCACAAAGATTGCCATGAATGTCTGCCTGAAGACATCTTTAAGGAGTGTTGCTTTCTCCTTTCTCCCTGCTCCTTGCATAACTGCCTCCCCTCCACCTCCCACAAGAGGTAAGAAGGGCCTTCCTCCTTCTGGAGATGTTACAGCAGCTCTTTGCCCCTGGGGCAGAAGAACTTCTGAAGTGCCAGATAAGACAATTCAAATTATTGGTGTGGATGGTGAGGAGGGGGAATAATTATAATAATCCTTCTGAAACTCGGAAGGTTTACTTTCAACAAATCTAAAGGAGGAACTAATTGAGTGGTCAGTTGGTCATTTATTTAAAAATTAGGTTTTAATGAAGCATTACTATGTGATTTTAGTTATATAACTCTGAAAGGGTTCAAATAATTATAGGTCATTGCTGTAATGAGACTGCCTTCAGTCCCATCTTTTTATGCATATGACCAAGTTTTTTCAGAACTTACATTAAAAAATAAATTAAAATGTACGTCTAATTCTAGCAATAAGTAATATTAACCCAAAGATACATAAACTAATTGAAAAAGACCTTATCTCAGTAAAAGATAAATTTACAATAAAATGTTAGCCTTCTATATTTAACATTTATTTAAAAGTGTCACATTGTTTGATCAGGTCTATCTATTAGTAACTATAATGGTAACTAAGTACAGAAGAAAAAAATAACAGCATCATAGAACTAGAGAATATTTCAATTCGTATGCAAATTTTTATTGAAAGAATTACAATAGAGGGATCAAAGATTGTCAAGCCTCAAATATGACATTAGGATAAAATTTTGTGAGAAAAATGGGATGGAAATATGAGTTTGAGAAGAAAAAGAATTGATGTGAAATTTCTGACAATTAAAACGAGTTTGTTATATGTGTTTTTAAAATGATGTGGGAATCAAATCTCTATGGTAGTTACATTCCTTGATTACATTTAAGAGTGATGTCATAATTTAATTTTAAACATGTCATAGTTATAATATGTCACAAATCATATCCTTTACCACTATTTAAATTAATGATGAAAAAACTTAAATGAAGTTTAAAAACATATGAGGGAATACAAAATTTTTCAAAATTATTTTAGGGAGCTTGCAAGCAGCCTAAAGACCACTGGCTTCAGAGCCAGCACCAGATTTAGGACCAAATAAAATCCTATTTCCCTTTTACCCAGTGGTAAGAGAGACACTCCATCTTTGCAGTGATAATAATGGGTCTCACCATTCCCTTCTGCAGGGAGGCAGATACTAAAGAACACTGCAAGAAAATCTCAGTGATTAGCTGTTACAGCAATAAAGAGAAAACATCTAGAGTATTGGGCTTGAAATAATACTTCTAAGTGCAGATCATTCACAAACTTGTAATTCTAGCCCAGACCTCTCCTCTGAGTTTTAGATTTACATTTTCAGCTGCCTGTGACAGAACCACATGGTACCTCTTACTGGCTGTTTGCCCAGATCATGTCCACTATTCCAATGCTGATACAATGATTCTCCTTTGGAAACAAAATGGTTTCTCTTCTCAAGAAATATCCCTTCCTCAGAATTTTAGGATCTTGGCCCCTGCCCCTGCCACTGTGGTGGCAGTACTCCTGCCGCTCAGTACTCCTGAATTGCCTGGAGGCTGGGGCATGAAAGACATAGGAAAAGGGGAAGAAAGATTTTTAAAAATTAAAATCCTGGTGATTTATTCTGTTTTCCCTGAGCTTTAGGGGTTCCCATTCTTGCTTATTGGGCCATACCTAGGGCCTTCTTCTGGAGGGTCCATGCCCTGTTTCCACTTCTGGTTTTGGGCTGCCCCAAGTCCAGGCTAGGAAATACTGGAGGGAAAAGAAAATGGGAAACTCGCTGCTGGTTCAGCAAGACTTCAAGTCTCTTCTTTTCCAACATGCCTGCTATCATTCCATTTCAGAGTACTCATGTGTTTTGTCCATTTTATATCTGTATTCAGTGGTTAGCATGGAGTCAGCTTACCTGGACCTGGAACCTCTGAATTCTATATCTTAACTTCATATTCTAGGATAAGCATTTGCCATTTTTGTTAAATAGTTAATGGGTACATGCCACACTCTTGATGGGACATTGAAGTTGTTTCCAGTTTCTACCTATTATAAATCGTGATGAGTTTATAGTCAGGAAAATTTCTCTTTTTGTGAGGCCTAGGTCTTTCAAGCAAATTCCTGTTATGATGACACTCTCACCTTTTCACCATCAGACTGTCTCTTAAACTAGCTGAAGCTGGTAGGTGTTAAGTTATAAGCAAAATCAAGCAGCTCTGTTACAGTGCAGTAGTTTGGATTTAGGGACACATGTATTTGACCTGAAAGACTTAGAGCAATGCAATTTGAGGGTACATGGGTGGTCCAGTTTGTGCATGCTTGGCCCTGTTGACAAGACCTGTGAATATATCTGGATAGTCCTGTGAATGTCAGAGCCCTCTGGCTCTCTTTCTCAAGGATAGCATGGCAAATAGGATGCAAGTCAGAGTGGTGTTTACACCTGCTGGAACCTGTAGGAAGCGCTGCTTTCCTCTCCTGTGGGTCTGAGGCACACACCCTGTGGTCTTGGGAGACCCACCACATCCAGATGCTCCCAATTCTCTGCCACCACTGTGCTCTGTCTCTTCCTGGAGTGGTGAGGGTTACAATCCTTACTCTCTCCTGGGCTAGTGACCCTCATCTTTCCACCTCTCTGAGTCTGCAGAGAGTGAGAGGTGGTGTAAAAGCTTGCTTTTTATTCTATCATAAGTCATGAATCTCTTTTCTCTGTATAAAGGCTCACTTGGTGAAAGAAAATAGGAACCATATTTTAGTTCCAACTTGGGTAGTAGGAAACTATTCTAATTGTCTTCTGTCAAGATTAATTGTCTATATGGTTCTCTCTAGAAAGTTGGTTAACAGTTTACATTTCCACTAAAAATATATGACAGTGCCTGTCTCACCACACCCTTACAAGTAATTCTCATTTTTAATATTCATTAATTTGACTGATGAATTATGGCAGTTGGTTTCCTGTTTTAAATGTATGTCTCTTTAATTGCCTGTGAATGGAATATTTTTCATGTTCACTGCCAGTTGAATTTCCTCTTTTGTGAATTGTCTGTTTCCCATCTATTTGCCCATCTATTTCCCCATATATTTTAAAGTGTTGTATTTTTAAAGATTTAACATTTTATATTTATCATTTAGAAAAACTAGTGGGGAAAATAAAAAGAAGTATAATGAGACTGTTCTCCAGTTCTGAAATCATTTTGCTGAATTGTTTATTCTTGGTCTACCTCAAGAATGATGGCAAAGTTTTCATTAATAACTGAAATCTAGAAAGACTCCAAAAGCCTAATTTAAGATAATGGCATAAGTTTTCTTCTCCCAACTTCCTGATCAAACAGGTTACCAACGCTTGTCTTCCTGCCCTGCCTGCCCTCTGGTGGAGGTGCAAAAGAGCAGGCCAGATCAAGCAGGGGAACAGTGAAAAAGATGGAGGTAACCCAAAAGGCAAGCCAGCCCCTGAGTAGTTAGAGAGACAGTATTTGACTCAACTAATCTCTTTCCTGGTTTTTCTAACATTGTATAGGGATGGCAGGATTTACCATAAGACCTATTCCCAAACTGGTGCCTTTCTGCAGGTATTGCTCTCTACCTTTGCTCTTGCTGCCCTGGATAATTCCTGAACAGGAAAAACATTGCTCATTTTTCTATCTGGAAGAGAACATGGGGTGATATAGTATAAAGCAGTGGACTAGTAAATGAAGGTTCTGTTCCCAGCTCTGGTATTTGCTCATCAGCTGAGTGCCTTTGGATGAGTCCCTTTACGTCTCTGAATCTGGGTTTTTCATCTGTAAATCAGGAGCAATGATATTAATGGATCTATTGGGAGACTCAGATAAGATAATGGTAGTGAAAGTACATTGTAAACAGTAAACCACTCTACAGATCTACGGTAATATTAATGTAGTATTGACAACTGTTTTCTCTCAATCCATGATTAATTTGACTTGGTTGCCTTTGTATTTTAAAATAATAATCAATTTATGCTTTTAATATTTAGCAAATAAATGGAGCTTTTGTCTAAAATCCATTTAGAAAATGCAATTCGCATGTTCCAGTGTGACCCAGGTCTGTGTGTGTACTCTCTAAATTGCACTTTCATTTTTGTTTTAATTATAGCATTGAAAGAGTAGAAGCTTCAAAATTACACCTTTCAGAACTAGTCATTACTTAGTACTCTGTACTTCAAAAATATTGCTCACGTCTTTAAAATAAATTAGCAGGTTCTTTTATTATTACCTTGGCCTATGTATAAATTTATTAATATGCTGATGATAACGGTTTTGAGTGTTTTTTAAACATTTCCTTGAAACTAATAATTTAGAAGATATTTAAACATACTAAACATATTAAAGTTAATTATTCAAACATATTAAATATTTAAATTCAAGTGAAATGTTTAAATTGCTTATACATTTTGTTCTATGTGGCTGAAGATAAATATGAAAATGCATAGAATTATATAACTGAAAGCATTGAGAGCTCTGCACTCCTTTCCCTGCTATATACACAATTTCCCCTCCCTCCTCTCACCCACTTTAGTATGATATACTGGAAGAAAAGCAAAAAAGGTAGCTATCTGAAAAGAGAACTGTCAAAAGGTAACTCGTTCAAGTCACCATTATCCTTGCAAAGGTGTTATAATAGCTGCCTATCTGGCTTTCCTACTTCAGGTAGCAAGAATGATTCTTTTAAAATCCAAGTCAGATAATGTCACTTACATGCTCAGAAACCTCCAATGGCATTTACTCCTTAGTCCTGATTTCCTGCCCATACTGAGGCAGGAGTTAGTTGGACGCAGGCAGATAGAACTCGTGGCCCGAGGAACTAAGGTCATGGCTTTGCAATACACAAAGAAACTGCATCCTGGAAAGTCCTGCCTGAAGATGGGAAAGTCTTCCCAACCCCATCTCGGTGCTGGCAGCAACTCCCAGCCAATTGTGGGGGCTTCTTCCTCCAAAAAAGCTCCAATCCAACCCAGCCATTTGAAAGTACACTTAGGCAAATAGACCTCAGCCCTGATTGAGTACTCCCTATGTAAACAGAGCATGGTCCTTTCAGTTAATCAGGAATGAGTGCCCTATGCAAATGGGGCATCATACTTCCAGCCCATCAAGAGTGAGTTGTGATGTTATCAGTTCACTTATTAGGTCCGCAGGGTGTGGGCTCCCTCCTTCTTCAAAGTTTATAAACCCCAGACCCAGCCACCTCAATATGGGCAGAGAAATCAGGACTAAGGAGTGAATGCCATTGGAGGTTTCTGAGCATTTAAGTGACATTATCTGGATTTTAAAATAGCATTCTCTCTTGGAGCCCCTCTGGCTAGCAGGAGTTTTTCTCTTTCTGTTCCTCATTTAAAGGTTTGCTGGTTTCTCTGTACTCTGGTCTGCTGGCTTCATTCTTTGTCACTGCCGAGACACGATCCTGGGAAGTGCAGCATCTCAGCCAGTAAAAATACCTCACTTCCTCAGCCCATTTTAGCCTCCTTGGCCACACCAGGTCCAAGTTCAGCCTTGCCCTGGAGTGTACTTCCCTCAGATTTCTGTAGGAGTGGCTTTCTCACTTCCCTGGGGTCTACTGTTAACCTCAGTGGGGTCTTCCCTTTCACCTCCTTTAAAATTGCTGCTCTCATCACACTCCTGTATCGCTTCCTTCTATAATGCTTATCACTATATAACATATAATATACTTACTTCTTTTGTTTATTATCTGCCTTCCCCTCCATAATGTAAGCCCCATGAGGGCAAAAGGTTTAGTTTGTTTTGTCTATCCTCAAACCCAGGATCCTAAGTGCCTGGATCATAGCAAATGCTCAGTAAATGTTTGCTGAATGAATGAATGAATGAATACAACAAAGATAAATCATGATCTTACTTGATTTACAACACCGTAAAAATTGCAAAATTTTCATCAAACCTTTTTTTTTAAAGCCAGAAATTTTTGGATATCTTCTGGTGCTAAGACCTATTGCTATAACATCCATGACATCAGTGTTCTCCTCTTCCACCTGCCTGCAAATATTTTGGTCATTCTGTGACTCAAGAATTGAGATCTCTGTTAATCCATCATTGTCTCACTCAGTGTAAGTATAATTGTGTAAACCACTCCTAGTTCATCATGAAAGGAGGAGAAAATGGAATAATAATGAAATATCTGTCCTTTAATTTCTTTACACTATAACCTCCTGATGATCAGAGCTTTGGCCACCCATTTTCTGATTTATCTTTCTCCCGTGTTCCCAAAATATAGGTATTAGCAAAGAACCTTGTTTGAATTTCCTGGCTTGCTTTGCATGCTCTTTTCTACTTTTATGGGTTCTGTTATCTCACTTTTTTGATTACTCTCAAATTTGTAAGCCCAATCTTGACATTTCTTATTGGCTTCCAGTTCTCCATGTCCCAGACTGAGCATATCCATCTAGCCATCTTTCAAATTTTCAAACCTCATATATTAAACACATTTTTTTCTTTTAAAACTGGCTCCTGTTCCAGTAATCTGTTTCCATTAACTCTGCCTTTTTTCAAGTTTGGAAATGTTTCCAAGGCTTGTAATCATTCATGATATTCTTCCGCACTGTTAGTTGTCAAGTGTTGCTGTTTATAATTCTAGAATGTCTCTTGATTCATCCTCTTCTTTGCTTTCAGATCAGTGAGGCCTGAGATTTTGCATTTCTCATCTGCTTCTGAGTCAGGCTGCTGTTGCTGGTGTGTTCACACACTTTTATTAGCAAGGGCCTTCTCTAGGTTAATATGGCCACCTGAATCTAGTCTTCCACTTCCCAGTCCATGGCCGTGTCTAAGACAGACTCAGTTCCCTTCAGAAATAGAGGTCTCCTATTGCCCAGTCTTGCTTTAAAAGAAAAAAGTTATTTTCTCTATCATAGAAGATTGGAAAGTTGCAGAGACAGAAGATAAAAAAATTCAAACCAGCCACATTGATCAATCCACAGTAAATCATTAACATTTTGATACATACCCTTTCAGTCCTTTCTTTCTTTACATGTAAGTATATATTCAGGTTGTATCTGTATTTTTTAAACCATAAAGGGGTCATTTATTTATTTATTTAGTTGCCCAATGTATACATTTGCTAAGTGTGTTGAGTCTCATCTTATAAAGTAGAATGTGCCTTGTCTATATGATAAAAATGCTCAGTGCTCCTTTTCTCAACCTCCCTTACATTTGGGAACTGGAGAGTTGGTGCAGCCAAGCAGATGCATCCTCCCTAGACTTTGATTCAGGAGCTGGTGACTCAAAGCAGCAGGGATGACGCAGAGTCCGTTCTGGCCAGGGCACAGAGGCAACGGCAGCTGCATCCGGTTTCCAGTGGCACCAGGGACAGCTGTTCTGTGGCATTGTGCAGTGTCCAGCATGCAAGGACTTGGCAGTGCGAGCCGTGGGTCAGTGCTTGGCAGCTGCCACAGTGACTTCACAGGAGTTGTTCTGCAGAGCACTTTGGGAGTGGTTCTTGCCCAGTGGTTTGTCTTCCCACCTTTACTTCTTAAATTGGCTTTAAAGTTGACAATTCATTGGAACAAATACTAATAATACTAATAACTAAATTATAGATCCTTTTTATTATGTGCCAGGAAAATTTCAAAGTGCTTTATGTATGTTGATTCATTTAATGTTTATAACAACCTATGACATATACACTAGTATTATTCTCATTTTGCAGATGATATACCAAGTTACAGAGAGGTTAGGTTACTTGCTCAAGTTCACACAACTGTAAATGACTGCTCTGAAACCCAAACCTAGTCAGTCTGTCCTAGTTCTGAAGAGCTCTGACTGATACAAGTACTGTTTTATTAGTTTTATTACCTAATTTTTTCATATAACAAAATTTCATGAGCATTTCCATGTTATTAAGTATTTATATAAATATTTAACGTAGCTGCATAGTCAGTGTTCAATTATAAGGATGATTGATGGTTTATTTAATCAACTTGCTATTCCTGGACATTAACAATATCCTAGTGATGAAACTTACTATTTTTAAAAAATATCCATGACTATTTCCTTGGGATAAAGTCCTAGCAGAATTGGAATGCTTGAGTTATACCGATTGCCTTCCAGAAAGATTATTACAGTTTACACACACAGCAGTGTATGGGAGCATTCTATTTCCCTGAGTCCTTATTAGCATTGAATGTTGTCATTAAAAGTTTTTTTCTTTGTGGTACTGAAAATTACAGTTTTCTTTTAAACCTGAAATTCTTTTTTTTTTATACAATCACATGAGCAACATTGTGGTTACTAGACTCCCCCCCCTTATCAAGTCCCCACCACATACCCCATTTACAGTCACTGTCCATCAGTGTAGTAAGATGTTATAGAGTCACTACTTGTCTTGTCTATGCTATACTGCCTTCCCTGTGTCCCCCCACACACATTATGTGTGCTAATCATAATAAAACCTGCAATTCTTTAAACATTAAAAAATTTATTAGCCATTTGTCAAATGTTCTTGTGTGAATTGACTGTCCCATCACCCATGAGACAAAGTGGAAACTTAAAGAGAATTCAATGCTCTTTCTACTCCAACCCCAACTGCTTTTCTAATTCTCCTACAGGTCCTAAACATTTACCTTAGAACCATATGAATGTGCTATTTTTGTAGGCCAAAAAAGTGGTTGACTATTGATAATTTCATATGGTTAAACCTTATAAATCTCCAAAACATTTGCACTTCCACTAGAGTATTTTCACAAAGAATTTTGCCTCTTTTTGAGAAATCCTCCTCAATCTTTATGAGGCTGAGTATATTGGTCATGTCCCCTACCTACTTACTCCTTTGCCATCCTTCTGTTCCTCCTCTCACTCCAGTGTAGGTACCTGAAAATCACCCCCCTTCACCTTCTCACTCTGCTTCTCTCCTTTCCTATATAGCTGTAGAGTGGTCCCAGGTTATTGCAGCTGGATAATACTTTTGCATCTGCCTGGCCGAGCCCTGTGTTGCTTTTTGCTAGCAGAGACTGTCTTATTTATTTTGGCAGACACAGAGCTACCAAGATTTCCAGCTTATAGAAGATGTGCAACAAATATCCGTTGAATTGAATAACTAGTAAATTTAGGGTCCAGAAAGTGTCTTATTAGCCAAACAGTAATTGCAATTTCCTTCCATGTTAGATAAGGAAGAGCACGTGTAACGCTCTCTAATATCTTCTAATTCAGTTGGTTGTTGTTTGGAATTGGTCCTCCTTATTTTGAATCCTCCATCCTTCTAATTCATATTTTAAATGTGGTGATTATATTGCAATTCAATGAAATTAATTTATTTCATGGTACAATTCTCAAGGATCAAGCAACACAGTTTTCTAACTAGCTAAATAAGTAATTGATGTACTTTCCAAGAAATAAATTTTATTTATTCCCTCATCCATTTTCACCTTTTTTTCTTAGGTGGGCTTGGAGGAACTTTTAGCAACTTCCAGGAAATACTAATGCTATGGATAAAGTTATAATATTAACACAAGCTTCAGGAAACATTAAAAAATTTAAACTAAATCTTACTAAGACAAAGGTGTCTGTTTATAAAGAGACACACCGCACAATTTAAATTGCCCTTACAGGAAGAAAATTATGGAATCAGAGAACTTTAAAGGTAGAGAATATCCCCAAGTTTTTCAGTATGTACTCTTTGCTGGAAAAATATCAAGTAAGAGTGGAGGGGAGAAGATGATAGTCTGAGCTAAGCTTTGGCTCTGTGTTCCCTTTCCCAGTTAATTTTCAAGTGATGTCGCAACCCTTACTCATCCTCTCTCAGCCATGTGCCCTGCCCCAGCCATGCCTTGAACAAGTTCAGATACAAGCCGTCTCAATGCCAGGCCCTCTCTTTGCATATCTAATCAGAAGGGACTGGGTGCCCTGTTCCCTGCCTATCCCCCCCCATCACCCTACCAGACATACAGACAGATTTGGCCTTTTCTTTCCTGCTTGCTCATAAGCATGTGTCTGCTCAGAATTTTGTCATTTATAAGTGGGCTACTCTAACCGGAACTAGTTCAATTACCAGATCCAAAGATATAGAAGAACTGGGTGATATTTTTAAATAGAGGGTCACATGTTACGATAAGAAAGAGAAAAACAATTATTAGCGAGAATGTGGAGAAATTGGAACCTTCATACACTGCTGGTGGGGATGAAAAATGGTGCAGTCACTTTGGCAACAGTCTGGCAGTTCTTTAAATAGTTAAACATAGAGTTACCATATGATTCAGCAATTCCACTCCCAGGTGTACCCTAGAGAAATGAAAACATAAGAGCATGTACATGTATTTTCATAGCATCATTATTCATAATAGCCAAAGAGTAGAAACAGCCTAAGTGTCTATTAGCTGATGAATGGGTAAATAAAATGTGACATATCCATTAAGTGGAATATTATTCAGCAATTAAAAGGAATGAGGTTCTGATACATGCTATGACATGGATGAACCTTGAAAACATGCCAAGTGAAAGAAACCAGTCATAAGGCCCACATATTGCATGATTCCATTTATATGAAATTTATAGATAGGCATATCTATACAGACAGTAGATTAGTGGTTGCCTACAGTGCTAGCTAAGTAGGCTAAGTAGGGTTTCTTTTTGGGATAAT
Source organism: Manis pentadactyla (assembly GCF_030020395.1). Taxonomy (NCBI): domain Eukaryota; kingdom Metazoa; phylum Chordata; class Mammalia; order Pholidota; family Manidae; genus Manis; species Manis pentadactyla. Next base: position 60,901,992 of record NC_080025.1, on the reverse strand, counting down.
GAAAGTGTTCTAAAATTGATTGTGGTGATAGATGTACAAGTCTGAGTATACTAGCCATTCAGTTGTACACTTTAAATGGGTGAATTATACAGTATGTGAATTAGAAGTCAATAAAGCTGGAAACAAGAAAAAAGCTGTGTGTGTGTGTTTTCATTTAATTTTGTCTCTTAGTACTTCTTTGGCTAGCTCCCACGCTTAATTTCAGACTTGCTTGCCCTTTGAATTTGCCTAAAGTCCAGCCAATAGCTAGTGCAGCAGGGTGGAAATTTAACTCACAGTACAACTCAGACACAAAGAGAAAATATAAGTTCTTTATTTAGTCTATAACTGGTCTGCTTTCCTCCTGAAGCCCCAACTGATGGATAGTAGAGAAAATGAGTGGCTTGTTGGGTCCCCAGGCTCTGGGAGGCCACTAGGGTGGAAGGAATGGCTAGGACTGATTTACCTGCAGCTAACACAGTATTTTTGCTGCCACTAGATCCACTCAGATGAGCAGTGCACGGGGCAGTGTAGTGCTCCATACATGGGATTCAGCATTCTTGTCTTGGTTCTTGGTTCTGTACTTTGCTTTGGTCTCTGTTTTCTATGTGATTCAAGACTTGCTTTAGTCTCTTGGATGTGTGCACTCCATAACTCATGATGGCTCTCCTGACTTCTGCCTGCTGGCTCTGTCTTGAGCACTGGCTCCCAGGCAATACCTATGTCTCCAGGTTTGCTGTATTCCTGTAGCTGGTCACGAGGTTCATTATTTTAGTCTTTTAGTTGTAGCTTCTTATCCCAGCTCTTTGATCAGTAGCTGGTTAGGGTGATAAAATGATTGTTTTGTGATTTCATCAAGTATTATTGCTTACTAGAATACGTGCAGTTATTCTCTTCTTCTGAAAAGGACGATTTAAGAGCACTCTAAAATGTTTTAAATGAGATACTTAAGAGCACTCTAAAATGCTTTAAAAATAAAATTTGGCATGTTGTTATACCTTTGTATTAATGATGATATGAGTACTTATTTACTTTTTAAAACTATTTTTGTTTTTAATGAAGAAAACTGCCTGAATATTAGCACTTTGAATAGAGGGTGGTACAAAATAATATTATATTGATTGGCCCAGGAGGGAGATAAATTGTGATGTATATTTGCTTTTCAGATTGTTTTATCTTGTCCAAACCAAGTCAATGATGTGACAATTCAGAAAGGAATTCTGAGAACTTACTGGTTGCTTTGAGCAATTTATATTCTGAAGGGTGGTTACCTCTACAAACAAATGAAAATATTTCAAAATTGGCTTTCATTTAGGAGTGAATAGGACTTTGTTTTGATGTAGTGTCCTACAGTCTGAGTGCCAATGCCTGGGAGGTTTTTCTTTCTTTCTTTTTTATTACTACATTATTTTGGGGAAAAAACTTGAAATTTAAGAATATTTACATCATCTGAATGCATATTGAGTTTACAAAGAGGCAAACTTGATTAAAATATTTGACTACTAAATGAATAAGGATTTGGGAATTATTTTACAGGATTTTTTTTATTCAATAGATGCTTTCAATTTGTGTGTGTCTCTATGTATACAAACATATGCAAATTAAAAATTCAGGGGGCTATATATAAATATATATGTATATAAACATATATAGAAAAAATGAATAATAAATATATATATATTCTTAGGTATGTTGATCTAAGATTTGATTGGATATAATTTTCACATTATCACCTAAAAATCATTCCTGTTGATTCATAAATTCATAAATTATACTTGTTAATTCACTAAGAAGTGAAAGGCTGATATTGCCAGTTTAAAACAAGTGTACTCTCAGAGTCTGATAGATGACTAGTGGCAAAAGAATGTGTGGAAGAGTATCAGTGGGATCAGTGTACCGATGAGTACAGTGCCTTCAGACACACTATTCTAGACAACTCATAGCACCAACTTTTCAATGTTGATGTGGGACTTAATACCATTAACCCACCAAAAGGTTCCTATCCTTTTTTTTTGACAGTATGTCGCATATATCCCTCTTTAGTGGCATTAATCAATGTTAATATTTATTCTTTTCATTACAAGTGTTTTCTTTAATTATTCTACATCTTATTTCCTTGGTTCAATAAATTTCAGAAAGAAATGAGTAAGACAAAAATGGCAATTTTTTGTAGTTTTCAAAATTTTTTAAAGGTGAAAATGTTTTGACATTTTCTTTATTCTTTATTAAAATAGATTTGAACAGAACTCGTCAACCGCTTTGACCCAACTTCATTCTTCTTGAAAAGAAAAAAGAAAAATACATTCTCTAAGAATGTTTGCTTTTGTTTAGTTTTACAATAAATCACCAAATTGGACATTGTACAATAAAATAGAACTTGTCAGTGATAAGTGAGCCGACTTCCAAACTAAAATTTGATGGATAACATATGAGGCTAGTATAATGATGTGTAAGCATATAGAATTGTGCTATCTGTAATGGGGTATATGGTGGGGACTTGATAATGGGAATCTAGTAACCACAATGTTGCTCATGTAATTGTATATTAATGATACCAAAAAAAAAAAAAAGAATTGTACTATCTATCTTTTTCCAAAATGTTAATAATGACCTAATATGAAGTGTTTTAAGGCAATTTTAGGACATTGTCTTCCCAAAGTTTTTCAGATTAAATGCATTATTAAACTGTTAAGACCTTAACAACAAATTACCACTATTACACAATTGAAGTGCATTGTCATTTTCTCTATACTTCTGGTAATAGTAAATTATGTTAAAGTTTATTGTTTCTGTCCTAATAAATATTTTTAGTTATTTTTATGCCACTTTATCTTAGGGTTTTTTTGTTTGTTTTTTGGGGCAATATTTTAAAATGGGATACATATGTGCATCTATTTTTCTATATATTCTGGCTCAGAACTATTTGAATAAAGATAAGTAGTCAGTTTGAATTCCAGAGAATCAGAGAAGGAAAGAAAAGTGTTGCTGATAGGAATTTTTAATCTGTTTATAGTTTTATTGCCAGGAACTGTTTTTAAGATCTTCTGTTGTTACAAAAGTAATTCATTACAGAAAAAAACCATATATAATCAAAATAAATTTTTAAGTATTTATCTTAGAGACAATTAGTAGTCTTTTCATACCCTTTTCTATCCATCAATGTGTATAATTTTTTTGTAAAAATTAAATATATCATACATATTTGTGGAAGCACATTCCCTAGCAATAAACACATGTATTTAGTAATAAAAACATAGCTAATAAAACAAGTGTACGCTTTTGAGTATTGATTTACTTATTCAGATAGTCAAAGTCTTGAAAGGTATTAAAAAAATGCCTGAGTCATTTGTAGTAATGCCAAAGCAGCTATAGAAGAGATACTCACAAAACATGAAGACTGCTAGACCTGAATAAATGTGTTGTGATGGGCAAATCACAGTCAAGAACGAAAAGGAAAATTGAAATGAGAAAAGTGAAACATTAAAGGACTGATCTAATCAAAGCCCTGGATGTGTCATTGACAATCAGCGGTGGAAGAGTGTAACATAGGAAAAATGTGTTTGCATCATTTCAGCACACTGCTGAAGTTTAAGAACAGTTAGATTTGGGAATTGAAGCAGTTTCTTAGGTAATGCTGTGTCTTTCTAGAAAAAGAATGGTTAGTCTGAGATGCCCCACCCATCTTGTTTCTCTTCCTAAGAAGACGCCCTGGTGTAAAGGGGTGAGGGATGTGGTTTATGTGTCCCTGTTGGTGTTGCAATGGATTTAGGTATTATCCTCACACGATTCATGGCTTTCATTCTATTTGTATTGGTGGAGCTGCAGATTAGATAGACTGATGCATCAAATGGGTCCAACATATAATGTCTTAAACGAGTAAAATACAGGGTTATAAGGTGGCTTGACAGTGCCTGGGACCGAGGCTGCTTCCGTTGATGTTGCTTTTATCATGCACACTGCTGCAGGTGGCTCACCACCGTACCAACTGGGTCCGCATGCCAGCCAGTGGGAAAAAGAAGAAGGGAAGCAAAAGGCCTTATGAAGCCTGCCATTGTTATTAGGAAAGGAAATGAAGGAGAAAGGAACCTGGCCACACATCCTGTGAAGTTTAAGAACAGTTAGATTTGGGAATTGAAGCAGTTTCTTAGGTAATGCTGTGTCTTTCTAGAAAAAGAATGGTTAGTCTGAGATGCCCCATCCATCTTGTTTCTCTTCCTAAGAAGACGCCCTGGTGTAAAGGGGTGAGGGATGTGGTTTATGTGTCCCTGTTGGTGTGAGACGAGTTTGGGAGATCTAGCTGCTCGCCAGGTTTCAGCAGGGGTCAGTCATAGAGATGACCTTTCTTCAGGGCACTACATGAAAAGCAAGGGCAGATTCCTCTTCCCTTGGTATTACTTTCATTTGTTCAACACAGTGGTTCTCCCTGGACCAGAGCGTCAGCAGCACCTGGGAACTTGTGGGCAATGCAAATTCTCAAGTTCTACCCAGACTTACTAAGTCAGAAACTCTGGGGATGTGGCCCAGCAACTGTGTTTTAACAAGCCCTCTAGGTGATTTGAGGCATGTTAAAACTTCAGAACCATGGGTTTAATCCAGTTTACTGAAAAGAGAAATCAGAATTGTGTTTAATTGACTGACTCTCCTTTTCTCTTAGTCTCTCTCTCCTTTCCACAATTCCCCAGGATGAAAAGGAGTAAGCTTTTCATTTACTTCCCCTAATGTAATATTCTACTTCCATAAAGCATTAACTTTCATATCAACATCACTTAACAAAACAAACTAACATAACCTATGAGAATCGGTCCTTTGGGTTTGGTTGTAGGAGGGAAGGGTATCAGGTATTTGGAAAATATCCTGGATTGCTGCGTGATCCTATTTTGAGTGCCAGAAGCTGAGTATTACTTTTGCCTTTGCACTCCTTCTTTAAAATATACTAATTTCCGGTCCCCTCCCATGATGGATACCAGTGCCCTGTTCTCAGAGCAGTAAAAGAAGTACACATTTTCCAAAGTACTGTATTACCCAGTCACAATTACTCACTTTTGCCAGGAGACTACACTTAAATTTGATGAGAATGATGAAGAGGACCAGCTGCCTGCTCCTATGTGCTCTGCAGAAAGACATAGCCCTGGGCAACAAAAACAGAAAGAAATCGAGAAGAGAGAATGTCCAGTTCTAGCTTTGTTTCTGTCCCAGCATCCTCAGCGAAGTGCATACTTTCCCCTGTTTATAAAATAGAAATAACATTCTAAACACATTACATAAAAGGGCATTTAGTTTTACTCCTTCTGCATGGAAATAGTAATTTGTCTTCATTCTCAATGTGAGAGCGTATACTGTTCTAAGTAGAAAAGATTGCCATTTTCATTCATTTAGCAATAGTATGTTTCCTTGTGAAAGAGTTGCCTGTAAACAAAAAATGTGTGAGACATTAAACTTTTATAGTTATTTAAAAGAAATAACTCTAAATCTACTACATTAACATGGTTGTGAATTGGAAGTTATCATCTTTGTGAATGGGGGGTTTATACAGTAAGAGGCATGATTGCCTCCACTTAATCCATTCTCTGAACATCTGACCTTTGGAATGTTTGTTTTATAAAGGTAAATTGCCTCAGAACCCTGTCTTTGGGCTTCCCCTTACATTTAGAGTACTCTTCAATCTCCAAGGCTCTGCAGGTCGCACCCCAGCATTCTTTCCTAGAGTCATCTCAAGGCTTTCTCCCTTTGCTCTTACTGGCTTTCTGTCCATTTCTTGATGGAACCAAATTGTTTCCTACCCCAGAGCTTTGGGACATGCCCTTTGCCAGGAATGTCCTTTCCTTAACTCTTTGCAAGGTTAATACTCACTTATTTCTTAACTTCTCAAGAAAATACCTCTCCCTCAGAAAAGCATACTGTGATTTGAGAACAATAAATATTTGATGAATGGATTACCAAATGTCATACAGCAAAATGGACACTGTGGTTTGAAATATAAATGACAAATTATTCTGAAATTTTAATAACGTTACCACATATTGAATTTGATTGTTCACAAATGCTTTGAATTCCCAAATTTGCTAACTGCTTATTTGACACTCAGATTAGATTACATTTCTCTATAAAAACTGTTGTTGGTCCAGGCCCGTGCCCACTGAAAATAACAATGACAGATCTTCTTCAAGCTCACCTCTTCCAAATATTGGCATCCTTAGACCTCTGTTTCCAAATCAGGATTCTTAGCTTTTAACCTCAACATAATTTTTAAGGGCTTCATTTTTGTGAAATTAAAAAAGAAATGTATCAAAAAGATGGTTTTTAAGTTTTCTTCTCTCTCAATGTGTCTTTCATCAATTGAATGTTTGCATGAGGAGAGAGGCACATTGCTGTAAAGTTGTGCTCAGCATAAGGGTAGCCTTAAAAAGCTAGGAAAAGGGACAGGCTCTGAAAGTAGTTTGGAAGACCTGTCAGCACACCTCGTAGCTCCCAATGTAGAAATGTGATTGTGTGCACATGGACTGGGAGGGGGTGGGGCTGAGGAAGAAGGAGAGATTCTGCATGGAGGAGAGGGAGTGAGCCTGGAGTTGGTCCCTTGTATGCTGGAGTGACCCGTGTTGTTTAGGCCCAGCGGTAGCTGCACAGCTCATTGGAATGCTGGCTCTCAAAGACCTTGTCAGTGGCCTGGTCACTGGCACCTAGAGGCCACACACAAATGCATATGTGTTATTTAAAGGGCTCAATATTTGTCGGGCATCATAAGAACAATTATTCATTGTATCTTTCTTCTTGAGGTCAGTTCAAACCAAATTCAATTTTGTTTTCAAGTCCCTCTCAGGCCTATTGAAGCATCTTAGGCTTAGAAAAGCCCAAGTGGCTAAAAATTTCCCAACCAGAACAGGAATTTCCACTACAACACCCCTAACAGGTGTTCCTTGGCCTTTGAATACTCACCTCCTTAACAGACAGCCCACTTCATATTTGGACAGATCTCATTGTTACATATTTCACTTCCTTATACTGTAATGAAATCTGCCTCCTTGGACTTTTACTCCATTTGTCTTTGTTCTGCCCTCTGGAGCTATGCAGAATATGTCTAATCCTTCAACATGATAGTTCCTCAGACATTTGAAGATAGTTGTCAGATCCTCTCCCCTAAATTCTCTCTTTCTGAGGTAAAATAGCCTCATCTTTCAATAAAACCTTTTATAAAGAATGCATTAATGTAGAGAATGTATGAACAATAGTTCTAGGCAGACCTGGGTTCTGTTAATTTGTTTATTGAATTATTTATTCTTTTTGCATTTATTCCTACTAGTAAGTAGAATGAGTATGATAAATCCTAACAAGGAGAGGTACATGGTTCACTGTGTGTATACACTAGGGAGGGATTTGACCAAGGCAGGGGAAGTCAACTAAGGCTCTTGGGAGGTGAGGTTGAACCAAGCTGATGGATGGGTAGTAGTTTTCAAGGTGAAGGGGTGAGGATGTGCCTTTCAGGCAGAAGAGCAATATGTACAAAGGCCCTGTGGTGGGTAGGGCATGTGATGGAGGCATCATTTCCTGTCTTGATCTTTAATTTCTGTATTCATACAAAGATGGATTATCATACCTTCTCCCTTAATTGAAAGAATTGTTTTGAGCTCTCCTGAAATGGATAGGAATATGCTTTAAAGTGGCAGAGTCCTGTGGTATCATTCATAATAGACTCATCCTTTAACCCAGTCAGGCCTGTTGCCTCACTGTTCCACCAACTGGCATTCCCACTTCTGTTCTTTCACTTTTGCTCTTCCCTTCCTAGAAAGGTCTCTTCTTTTCTATTTCTCCCATCCTTGTAACCTTTACTGCCCATCTGCAGTTCTCATACCCCTGGGAAGCTTACCTGGGCACTCAGGTCCATTTCTATAGTGTAATGTTTAAATGCAGGGTTTTGTCCTGGGTGTGAGTCCAGATTCAATTATAGACTACCTGGTGGCCTTAGGCAAATTAATTTCTCTGACATTCAATTTTCTTGTCTTTGCAAAAGGGGTAATAAGAGTAACTACTTCATTAAATTATTTGTGAGGATTCAGTGAGATGAATATATATTCATATGATAGTTTTCACTTACTTGTCCTTTGCCTCCTCTATGGCCCACACCAACTGGCTCCGCAATTCTAAGGCTGACTCTAAGTATAGAGAGGAGTAGAATGGAAGCCATTTGCTTTGCTCCTGGGCATTTAAAGTCCCTGGTTCCCTGGCTATTGCTCCTGTGCATCTTTGGGTGGGCCCTCACTATGCACACAGGACCTCTGAGCCACCCACTGGTCAGCCCGGTTACTTTAGAGCTCCCCAGACTCAGGGTCACCATGCATAACCAAAGACCTGCAAAACTGTAAAAAGCAAGTTGTATTCTTGCTTTAAATGGCAAGTAAAATAATTTTTCAGAATGTCACGTGCAAGGCTATTCTGTATTAATCATTCTTTTGCAGAATCCAGTTTCATAAATATAGCATGAAATTTTTCAATAGAAAAACATTATTTAATTCATAAATAAATAAAATTTTAAAGTTCTTATATTCAAATGAGGTTAATGGGGTAAAATTCTGGTATTATCTTTTAAAAGATTGCAATCTTCATGTCAAGACCACAGTCAAGGTTGTTGTAGTGGAAATATATTGAATTTCCATCTCGAAAAAGGAATGGATACGTGCTAAATTGAATTAAGTCCATTGATTTAGAATTTTTATGTTTTCAGACTGCAGATGGTTGTAGTTCAATATTGCAAGTAAGTTTCTTTGTTGAATTAAAACAATCTGCAGAATAGAAACTAAATCAATTTTGCACTTGCAATTTAAAATATAATCCCTCACCAGCACCACTCTGCATTTATTTCATACTTCAGATACTTTTCATGCTCTGCTAGGTCAGGGACCATAAAAGACATACTAATGCATGTCTACTTCTGCAATCAATGAAGCTAATTTAAAATATCCTTTAACAGGTGAGGTAAAAGATTAGTATTGAGGTTTGGGATTAAATAAGGATTCCTATTTCCTAATGGGGAAATAGGCCATTCTGTGATATCTCCAGGGACATAGCACTGTTGAGGGTTTAAGGCTCAAAGAAAATCTATTTTGAGAAAGGCACCAGTCAAATACTTCATTATGATCAGGCTTGTATCTCATCAGTGGTGATATCTCTTATCTTCAGTTCTTGAAGCATCATCTCTGTATTGTGATGGAATTCTTTCCCCGACCTACCTCAATTCTTTCAACTGAATTTTTCTGCCTTTCCCTTTGTTTTTGAAATGGAGTCTTCAGTCACATTACCTTGATTACTGTGTTGACAGATACTAAAACCAAGGCCAGTAAGCCTATTTTACTGTTGGAACGATTTCGACTTTAAGTATTAAAATAGTACATAAAATCTCACTGAAGCATTTAATTCAGAACTTGAAAATGTGCACATAAAAACACCACTACTGTGCTTCTGTGGAGTTCGAAAGTGGCCATTTTGCTTCCTGATAAAATTAGTCAAAGTGAAAATGTACACTTTGTTCTATTCATTTGCCTTTCCCTGTTCTCTTAAGTTCAGCCTTATTTCCTTTGTTCTTTGCAGTTCCCCTACTCCACATTGATACTCTTTCTGCAAATCGCTTGAATATGGATACATTAGAGTTCCTTTAACAGTTTAAGTGTACCTGTGTCCCTAGCATTTCATGTAAAGTAGAGTTAGATCTAGAATCTTCATCGGATTCAGGTTTGATTTTTCATCATACATGGCTTTGCGTACCTCCATCAGAAGAGGTGTAATGTCAGGTCATCTCTCCTTTTGATGTCAGTAGTTCACAGTGGGCTAGGAGCTGTCTCCCTGATCCATCCATTAGACGCCTCTCCCTCAGCTTTTCACCTGTGGTCTTGGCTGCCACTGATGATCACCACCTACTTCCATTATTTCATTATGTACGTCTTATGCCTTTTTTTACAACAATGAGATCCTCCAAAATTTTGGAATATTTTATTCTTTTCCATCTTATATTATTAAATATAGTTAAGACATTCACACATCCCCATCATAATATGGTAGTCGCACACAGTCATATGTGAAGGCTAGAACTGCAAGATGTGTTTTATGTAATCTTACTTTAATTGCATACAGAAATAGACAGAACTGTGCAATGAATCCTTGTGTACTCATCACTCAGCCCCAAAATCCATTAAGCCATCCCAACCCTTCCCTCATCCACTCCCCCTTTTATATATTATTTTGAAGCAAATCAGATACCATATCATTTCATCTTTAAATATTTGAAGCATATGTGAAGACAATACTTAAAAAAGACATGATATCAATTATTAATGTTTGAGATGCCTTAATATCAAATAGCATTCAATTTTCTCATTGTTTTATAAACATCAAGTTTTTTAGTTTCTTTTGAATCACGATCTAATCCCCCTCATTGGGATTATTTCTTCTTAATCTATATGTTAATTCTTTTTTCTCCTTGCAATTTCCTTGTCAAAGAAGGCAGATTTTTGTTACCTGAAGCTGCCCCCATAGTCTGGATTTTGCTGCCTACATGGCTATAGTGGAGTTCCAAGGCAGCCTTAAGCATTAAAGAAAATGTTTGTGTACCTGGTTATCAGGTTTCATCAAATTTGGTGGTGTTATTTCGGGCTTTGATGATAATGGCCAGAGGTCAGAGGGAACCGAGGCTGTTGAGGGGCCCCGGCTGGCTGTGAGCACTGTGCCTGGGCGAGGAGCACTTGTCAGAACGATAGCAGCCATCAGGCTGAGGAAGCTTGGCTTGTGCCCCAGGCCCTTCCTGCTCCCTAATCTAAACTGGACATCTTGTTAGATGGTTTCAGAGCATCCTCAACTTTTTCTGTACCACAGTTGTCACAATTTGTAACTGTAATGGGCTTCTTCAATTTAAGGTCAGAAAAGTCAGGAGTGTATGAGTATAACTTTGTGTATAACTGAGTTCTGTGTAACACACAAACCATGGTTTCCAGCTGAAAAAATATAAATTTCACAATTCCTGATAATCATTTCCACATGAGAACTCTTTCTCTGATCACCATGTCACATTTAATTCTTCCTCCCTCTTCTCTCTGGAAAGGACTAAGTTCCTGGGCCAGGGTCATCCCATAAATATGCTGTTCTTTACTCGGTCCTCACCTTTAACTGAGGTTGGGGCTGTTTCTTCCTCCCGCATCCATCCAGACTTGATTGTGAAAACTCTACAGTCAGTCGGTTCTCCAGACAGAGGAGGAGATTCAGAGAGGCGAGAGTAAAGTACAGCAGCTAACGGGTGCTGAGAAGGCACTGTCACCCTGTCCTCTATTGGGGCAAAACTGAGAGAGGTAATTGTAAATCTACCCAGATTTACATAGATAAATCTGAGATTTGCAATAGCACCCATCCAGTAGGCCGTCTGGGCAGCAAGAACTGAGTGAGTCCTGGTAGATGTGCTGCGGGCAGCATTATAGAGCTCTGCACATGCCAGGGTGGTGTGGGGAAGGTGCTGAGAGGTTTTAAACTCCAGAAAGATTTGAGGGTGGTAGCAAAATGTCAAGAGGCTCAGGGAACCAGGAAAGACTCAGGGTGTGGATGTTGAGGCTGGAAGCAGCAGCAGAGACCATGGACACCAGGAATGGGTGCCGGTACCATTTATGATAAACCGCACCTCAGCTGATGAATACATGTGACCCACTGAGGACCATGAGGATGCCCACACTACACAAGCCACTCACCCCCTGATGCTTGGAGGGTAGCTGCAACTTCCTGGGGAAGTCACCTCATCGTCAAGAAAAAGAGAAACAGGAGGAGGAGGAAAACTGAATCAGAATATTTACTAGTTTTAAGTGGAAAGAGACTGAATCATCTTTAAATGGCAAGCTTGAGGAAAATCTGCCCTTGTTTTTGTGGGAAGGACTTAGGAAACTGAAACCATGGTGTTTGTCTCCTCTGACCTACTCTGTAGCCACAGGGTGCCCTGGATACCGGGGCAGGGACCCCAGCTGCAGCTGCCGGGGGTCCACTGTGTGGAAGATGCTGGCTGCTGGGCAGTGATTGCCCCATCACCAACACAACCCTGGCCCCTTATTCCAGAACTCTCTCCTTTTCCCCAGCCTGGGATCCAGACTGTTAGCATTCTCCCTTCCCTCTTCTGTGCCCGCTGCTCTTGTCGGACCCTCCTGAGGTACAGCACAATCTTCACCCCCTTTCAGGGTAGGCCCTAGTGGACTGGGGCCCTATATCCCTGGTGGTTCTCATTTCAAGTAGACTCATCTGTTTTTTTTTGAAAAACCAAAAAGGGATTTTATAAAATATGTCAACATGCAATTTAATATGTACTGATTTGTATTCCATCTCATTTAGAAAAGTATTTGAGGTTACTAAATGTATCTCAATAAAACATTTGTTGTAAATATATTTGCTAACCAGTAAAAAAACCTGCGAGCTCTGAGTTTGACTTTGAAAATGTGGACCCTATAGTATAGTATTGCCTGATAAGAATTAGTGTGCTGCTTCTTAGATATACAAGTTTCCTTAGCTTTCCTCCTGGATATGGGTTGATTGGACCGAAAATCTTTTTCTTTTCTTGGTTTAAATAATTTTATTCATCTGATAAGTTTAAGAAAAATTGGTAAGGATTGGACATAGTAAGGACTGGGTGAATGAAGACACATGGGGGACAGGACATAAATTAAGAAGGACAAATTTCTGAGTGGAAGGGAATTTGATCCAGCATTCTTTTTTCTTTTCACAGTATGAATATATCTGTGCGAATGCTGATAATTAACAAACAAACAAAACACTCACATCACTATGGAAAACTGATAATATTGATGAAGGCAAAAGATTATGAACTATCAAAGTAAAACAAAAACAAAAACTGTTGGTCAAGCTGTGTCAAATGGGACTAAGTACAGTCATTTCAATGATCTCCTTTCTGTTACATGTTATTATTGTGCAGCATAGTTTACATCAAATGTGTCGTTAACTAAAACTACATTTTATTTGATGAGAACAGTAACTCACTTCTCTCTGAATACCTATATATATATATCTTTACATAATTGATCTTCATAGGTAGCTGTATGTGAGCATGTTACCTTCTGAATTTAAAAATATTAGAAGGAACACTGCATAGATAAGTTCCACTCTTTACTCTGATTTTTTGAAATTCGAGGCAAACACCTTTTAGAATGTCAGGTTACCCATTTTATAGTCTCTGCCTCTTTTGAGAATTTTGTTCCTTCCTGCTCCATCCCCCTTTGAGTAGAATTCCACACTTCAACACTTAATCCTCTTGGTAAGAACAGTACTTACAGGAAAGGAAAACCACCCAGCTTGTACTTTGAGACCTCCACCCTCTTGGGATCTGAGCACCTTCCATTCCTGTGGTGGCAGGATCACTGGGTTGGAGGCATCCGGGAAGAAGCACTTTCAGGGAGGTCGGTGAGTGTGAGGGGCAGGAATAACCAGACCTGGAGAGCTGGGTTGGGTTCCTGCTGCTGGAAGACCTCAGACGCTGGGGATGCTGAAGGCCTTGTGGCAGTCTGGAGACTTCCATGCCAGCTGGTTTATGATCCTGTCATAGAGTCTGTTGCTTATAAAGGGAGATTATTAAAACTAATAATTCCTAAAGGACATAGCTTCTGTAGAAAGAGTATCTTCTTAATGCAACATGGCACAATAAGAGAGAGTTCAGAGGGCAGGTTTTCGGGCCATTGGATTCTCCTCTCCCCAGAGCCTGTGGCTCTGCTGTTTCATGTCAGCAGTCTGGCTTCTGGCCAGAGACAGCGTATTTTCTAAGCCTGTTGCACTGAAAACTATTTTCATTCAGAAAATTCCTGGTTGCTTAGTACTTCCAAAATGTTGGGTACTTTTAGAGGTTTGCAGCCTTGCAATTATGTCTGTGAGTTTCATATTACCCCTTTCTGCTTTTATGCAAATAACAGCATGGTGCTAGCTGATAAGGTGCTGATGGAATTCAGCATTGAAGGACCTTGATCATACTAATTAAATTTTGGTTTCTATAGACTTCCATGGCTGCAGCCTATCTCACCAGTCTCATCATTTCCTCTCTCTAGATGTCCCTACAGAGTTTGGGACATCATTAACAGATGAAAAAACAATGCCTTCAGAGGTTCCCATAACACATTTTTGAGAATAAAAGGAAAATGGCATTGATACGCAAGGCAGATTGTCTTAGAATTATTTAGGTCCTTAGCTGGATTCCCTTCCTGGCTGACTGAGTCCCTTTCTTTGTGTCTGCCTGTCCATCTGTGAAGAGGGGACATTTACACCTGTCCCTCATTTACCTCAGAGGGATATTAAGAGATTCATTTCAAAGTCTATAATGCTTTTTGAGCATGGAGAAGTATAATTACAAGAAAATATATTGTCCTTGCTGTGGTCCTGACAGATATGAAGAAATTCCAGTCATCGATATATGGATGAATATGCATTATTAGGTTTCATTACATAAAAGTTGGCTCTTCATGCTCTGTTTCCCCCAAAGTGTGTATATATCTATGAGGTGGGAGTTTGGAGAATGAATAATCAGCCACAAATGGAGGTTTAAAATAATCCATTTTCTTTCAACTCACTCACGTTTACTTGAAGCTATAGGAGGTGAGCTAAACAAAGAAAGAACATGACGGAAGGAGCAATTCTGCGCTCCACTGTGCAGACCCTAATATCTTTCTGGCTTGTGATCGAAAGAAACACCTGAGTCAGCAGATTTCTTCAGATCAGAAATACTTCTTTCCTTTTTTAAAAAAAGGTCCCTTGTAAGTCTTGGCAAATCACCTGGGCCTTTTTAATTAATAAATTTTCCTAAAGATCTGAAAGGAAATCAAAAGTCAATTGACATAACCCCTATAATGTCAACTGTCAATTATGCCAGGGGCATGGGTATTACAGTTATATGGGAAACACTAGTTTCTTCCAAAATATCATTTTGCCTCTTAGTAAATTTTCATTGTCTTTAAGGAGGAAAATTGCTAAAATTGCATCAATAGCATGAGAAATAGTGAGGAAAAGTACAATGAATACATATAAAACCAAAAATCCAGAATGAAATGATCTATTTTCTTCTGCTCCATGGCACTCATTCCCGGACTCCCATTATGAAAATGAACAACGAATGTTAGCTAAGTATCTGCTACATGTAGGAATAGTGGTTCTCAGGTGTGGCTCCCCAAACCAGCAACATCAGCACCGGAGGGAGAGCTTGTTAGACGCAAACCAGAAACTCTGCCGGTGGAGCTCAGCAATCCCTGCTTTAACAAGCCCTCCCGGAGATTCCCATACACAACAAAGGTGCCTCTTAGAACTGGAGTTTCATTGGGTAACAGGGAGGCGGGTATCCTTTGGCCGGGGTGGGAAGTGGCTGATCATGAGGAGCACAGGGCTCACCCCTCTGACTCTTTAGGGGATGCCCCTCTGTCTGAGCCTGCTCAGGACTTGTATTTTGGGAGTGGAGTTATTCTTCTCTGGGCATTAGATCTCATTCCAGGTAAAATGTCCCAGTGGGAGCTATCCCAGCTTTTGGTTAATACTCTATGCCATGAAAACAAAGCTTTTCTTTCTTGCTCTCATAACATTTGCTTACAAGGCTGGAGGAAGGGCCCACGATGGAGAGAAAAGGGGCAGAAGGGCCTGAAAAGAATTTGTTCCCTACCTTTACCATTCCTTGTCTCTACTACCCCCTCTCACAACCCTAGTGCCCTCTTCCTCTTGACCGTCATGTCTAAGATTCTGGTTCCAAGGGGCAAGTTGCACCTTAGCTAACCATAGCTATCCAGTATCCAACCCCACTCCTATCTCCCTGTCCTCAGACAAAGCAATTCCTGGAAATGGAACTTGTCTGTTACTTAAACAGGATGTGACTATGATGTTTGTTCCAATTTCAGCTGGTGGTGACTGTCCTCCCAGTAGGGAGCCCATCCCCACCCCAGGCTTGGGTGGAGAGTGCCTGAGAGTATAGGCAACTTGCGAGGCCGCAGAGCATTTGAGTCCTTCTCACACAGTCTTAGCTGTCAGATTTAGGGACTAGTCATACTTGGAACCAAGATTCCCTGCAAAAAGCCTTCTCTTCGGCAGCTTTTGATCTTTGCAACAGCAAAGAGACTAGGAGAGTGCCGGCTTTAGTTTTCACTTATGGTTTAAAATTAATATGTAAATATATGAAAAAGAGGAAACTGAGTGTGCTCAGTCACCTAGACATCTGGGTCTTTACTTATTCCAATATTATTTTTTTTATGAGATGATTATTCAGCTGCATACACTGAAAGAGACTTCCAACTGAAGGGCTGAGGATAGAGGTTGGTTTCTCTGGATTCCATATAATCGATACTTAAGGGGTTAAGATTTTTCTAACACTGCAAGACATGTTGATGAAGCCATTTTAAAACAAAATTAGCCACATTGCCTAAATCTTGGGTTAAATAGAAGAGTTTAACTACCCCTAAAGAACTGTCAGACATTTATCCAGTAGTCAGTTTGCGTTTTGAGGACAAGTTGAAGAAGTGAACTGCTGTTTAAAAAAACTCCCTAATATTCTTTAATCCTCAATTTCATTTTCCTGGTTTGCTTTGTAAAATGTACCTTATCCTGCTATATCAGACATCTTCCACTGTTAAAATTTTAGTGTTTCCTTAGTTACTTAAGTGTTGTGGTTTTTCTCTGAAGCCTCTCTCTGCATATGAGCTCGGTGACAGGGATTATGAGTGGGTATCTTTTTTGGATTATTTTATTACTAGCATAGTTATGAATCATGGAACTGTTTATAACTAAAAAGGGACTTTGGGGATCATAGTGCAACATTTTATTTTACAAACAAGGAAACCAAAGTCCAGAAAGTTTGAGGGACTTGCCCAAGGTCATTGAGCCCCCTGATGCCAGGCTGTGGCAGGAATTCAGGCTTCTTAACTCATGTCAAGCACTTCGTACATCACCCTATTGCTTTGCTAGTCTTTTTTTTTTTTTAATACCTGAAATTCTTTACCCTCTTGAGACTCAGCTGAGCATTTGGCCAACCTGGGGTAGATATCAGGCTTTTACTTAAGCATCTAGGATTTGATACCATCAAAGAACACCCAGACGGGAAACTGTTCTATTTGCTCCCAGGGGTGGACACAGATTAGACGGACATTTGGAAAGCTGGAGGCCCTGAAGAGGAAGGTGCCACATGACAGGCTTCAGGCTGCCATTAGCACTAAGCATTTGGATGGGGTTCAGATTCCTTGCAGGGGACGAGATAACTCTTTTCCATTGTCTCTCATTTGTCTCCCTAGTTTCTCTTCCAGCAGACCCAGAGACCAAACTTGACAAAAATGACAGAGATACAGATTGTCTTTTTAAAGAAAAATTCTATGATGGAGGGGGTAGACCCAAAATTTGGAAATGGCTTGGATTTTTGAGAATGAAGAGAGTTTAAATGTATTTCAAAAAAAATTAATGAACCTAAGGGGGAACACTAATGGAAGCTTCAGGAAATTTAAAAAAATCAACTACAAAACTCAATGATTTGTAACTTCCACAAATTACTTTCAGAAAATGATGGATTTTAAGAGGACTGATACATGGTCATTTTGGTGATTAACTGCTTGGCTCTTCTTTCAAATGTGCTGGGCTAGTTGCTAGTTTGTATTTCTCTGAAGTAGTCTATATTAGTAGCATGTACAAAGACAAAGGTTCAGTGGTTTACTTTTTTATTTTTTTGATACAGTGAAATCTTCAAAAAGATTTTCTATGGATGCAAATTTTTTTTTAATATGTCAGGTCAAATCATGTTCCCTTTGTGTATTATGATTCATGGTAAGATAAATAAAAAGTAAATCACCACTGAGATTTAAAAAGAAGCTACTTAAGGAAGAAGATCTTTAAGTGGCTCCTGAGTCAGTGTGTATTCATAGAACTTTGATCAATGCTTGTGAGACTATTTTGTGTGGTGAACAAAGACACCAAAGAGATAGGGCCACTGGGAGGAAACTGCCAGAGAGAGGAGGCTGCCACGGAGCGCTGGGATCAGGAAATTCCCAGCCTGCTAACCGAGGCCAAGTGGAGGGAGAGCCTCTGAGAAAAATTCAGAACCCACAAACAGGTGAAAAGAAGCAGAAAACGCAACATTCTTAGCAAAGAAAAATATTTTTCACTTTTAATCACCTACAACTTATTTTCAATGTAAAATCTTGTCCAAGAAAAGAGGTCTGTCTGATTCGACAGTCAAGGACAGCTTTTCATTCCTTCCCCTTCCCCAACAACTGACACTCACTGGAGGGACACCAGAATACCCTGAAGCATTACATCTTACAATAAAATATTCCATTTTAATCGAATGTATTTTCCTAGGAGCATTC
Organism: Manis pentadactyla; assembly: GCF_030020395.1. Lineage (NCBI taxonomy): Eukaryota > Metazoa > Chordata > Mammalia > Pholidota > Manidae > Manis > Manis pentadactyla. The sequence continues at coordinate 60,883,675 of NC_080025.1, read as the reverse complement.
AAAAGAGCACATTAACATGCCACTTTCTAATGGTAATTTGTTTACGTAGCTTTTGTTTATTCAAGCCCCTAGATTGGCTGACTTTCCTCCAGGAGTTGCCCCTCCAAAAGCAGTGACAACAGGTCTTCTGTGGAGGGAACTGCTGGGAGAACATTCAGCTTCAGTAAAGGCAGTTTTCAGGGAAAGCAGGAGCTGAGGGCTTTGCTGCCGAGATTTTAATGAATTGCTTCAGATATTCTCTCTTGTGGCTTCCACTGTGTTTAGAAGCCTGAGAGAGAAAAAAATTTATGTATAGAACACATGGCAGTAGGACATTAAAAATCTGCTATACACACATATCTGTTATATGTTTCTCTTAAATAGCTGTGTGCTGCTCATGAAATTCATGAAGAATTGAACTGCTATTTAAAAAAATTCCCTAATATTCTAAATTAATATTAAAACTCCTTAATTCACAATTTCATGAAGTCAGTGTGTACATTTTTAAATGAAAAATACTATTTTTCACTTGCCATCAATTTCCCTAAGAAATAAGGTCAGCTGAAAAAAATGTTTAATTTTAGTAATTTTTTTTCTTGAAGCCAGTTAGTGGAAGATTCCTATTAAGGAAAAAGGATAGTCATTCAGGAGATGAAAATACAAGTTTCCATCATGCTTCTCTTTTTATTTGACTATGGTTTATTTTCAGTCGGTTTTGGAGAATTCACTTCATAGAGCACAAGTTTAATAAGTTCAGTAACTTTTTTTGCATTTCTTTAAATGCAACCTTATTTAAAGCTTTTGCATCTTCTGATAATTTAGTTTTAAATCACACCCACCCATGTCAGTATTTAGTTTGCTCTTAACATAATAGAAAATGAGAGTTTCTTCTATGGAAAATAATTGCTTTATGAGGTTTCTGAAACACCAATCATCCTGATAACATTTTTATTTTTTAAAATATTATTCATCTTGAAGCAATCACAAAACTTCAAAAAAAGTTGGGAGTACCAAAAAACAAACAAACAACACCTTTTTTTTTTCTGAACCATGCGAGAGTAATTGCTGATCTGATGTCCCATTATCCCCAAATACTTTAGTATGTATTTCCTGCAAACAAGAGCATTCTCCTACATAATTACGGAGCAACAATCAAAGTCAGGAAATTAACCTTGATACATCAGTACTGCCTAATCCTCAGGCCCATTCGGGTTACTCTGTTGAGCCAATAATGAAATTGCTAGCACAAGTATCCAGGTGGAGCACTTAGCTGTCAAAGTTTCTTTAGTCTCCTGTCTAGAGTCCCTCAGTCTTTCAGCAGTTTTCATGACCTTGCTGCTTTTGAAGATAATCCAGTTATTTTGTAGAATACTCTTCAGTTGGGTTTGTCTGATGTTTCCTCATGGTTAGATGGTTATTTTTGAAAAGCATTGTGTCTTATAATTCCTGTTTGTCCTATTACTGATATTGTTTACTTTGATCCCCTGGCTTACGTGATGTAAACCAGCCTGAATAAGCATTTATGGCACAGTATTTGGAAACTATCCTGTTCTGCATCAGACTATGTATTATGTATATATATATTTCTGTGGTTATGTTTTATTTAACAGGTTTGTGAAATTAATTAAATAAGGAGGCCATTTATTGTGGCCTGAGTAAGCAAACCAAAACCTAAGTCTGCAAGTACCTCAAGAAACCTAAGGACAACAAGTCATGCAGTGAACCAGGCTTTATGCAACAGCCAATCAGTGATTTCCTTTCTTTGCCTCCTGCTTTTCCTCTATAAAAATTTTTCCGCACTAGAATAGTCTTAACTCTTCCAGTTTGGCACTGCCTGATTTCAAATGGATTTTTGTTCAAATAAACTCTGAAAACTTTAATATTCCTCAGTTTATCCTTCAATAGTTCATAATCCTTTATCATAATTATTTTGATTCCTAATTGTCCCAGATTTCGCCAGTTGGGGCTCCATCCCACTGGCTCCTGTGTCCTTCTGTCTTGTGCCCCTCATATGGGGAGCGTGTTCTTCCTTTCTGGCACTAGGAGTTGGGCCACGCTCATCTGGTTCTTGCCTTGTGTCAAGTGCATCAGTGGGCAGACACCGGAACAGGTGTGTGCACATACATGTACACACACCTACATTACACTGACACTTCTGTTTATCATCTCTGTGTCTAATGAAAACTCTAAGTTTACACCAATACCTCCAATTCCAATCCAACACTACAGAATTTTTTTTAACATTTTTTTCTCTTGTGACACCTTTGTCTGCCAGTGAGAAACATGGCTCACATTATTCCTAATATATTTACTTAACCAATCAATCCCCATGTAAGTAGCCAATTTCCTATCTCATTTGCCACTCCCATCCATGGGCAGAAGCCCTCCCCAAGCCACTTGGGTCTGATACTCCATGCTGGACACCCACTCTCACTTACCTACCCATGTGGACACCCAGCTTACCCTGATTGGATTCTGACACCTCATGCTGGGTGACCCCCTCCACCATGAAAACCCTATTCACCCTGCTTGGGCTCCGAAATACAAATTTTAGCTAACATCCTGCCTTCAACCCCACCTGTACAGAGGCTTTCTCTTTCTTTGCCCCACCTGATGGTTAGGAGGTAATTATTTAGGGACAGAAGAGACGATAAGCAAAAACATAAGGGACAAAAAGGAAGAAGAAGAAGGAAGGGAGGAGAACATTTCTGTTTAAATGGATCACAAGTAAGCAGATGAAGTTTCTGTTAAAATGAAGTTTAAATAGGAAAAGAAGAATCTAAGGAGCCACCTGGAAACGAAGTGTGTTCTGGCTGAGATAGAATATAACATTTTTTTCCCAGTCATTACAAGTGATACCAAAATCCACGTATTACAGATGGCAGACCAACTTTCATATGAGTGTATATTTTCTTGGATGATCTTTTCATATTTTGTACATTGCATGTTTTTCCTATTTGAGGTATAGTAAGTCCACACAGTATTTACTCATCAGGTGAACTTCACAAGGAATTTGGGGAAGCATTCTTGCTGTCAGAAGAGTTTAGGTTTCTTGCTGTCAGAAGAGTTTAGGAGTCTTTCACCCCCATTCTTCCCTATTCCCTGATTAAATCAGGTATAATTCCTTTAGAATGGATTTGAAGTCTTGTCTAGTCCATCTTGTTAAATGTCAATCATTTATCTCCCTCCAAATCATAGAGCTATTATTTTTTAGGGCCTTTCCTTAAAAGATCTATGTCAGTCTTTTTTTCAACAAGTTACGGGGAGAGCGCTCTCACACTTACATGGTGAATGATAAGCAAGCAGATTTAAACAGTCCTTTCATGAGTCACTGCTAAACACAGCATTGGCTCACTAAGAAAACAGATAAAAGCAATATATGATGTCCCTCAGCATTCAGCCATCTCCACAACTACACAGGACAAAAATTGGCACAAATTGTCAGGAAGATGGTCCCTTAAAGCTTGAACATTAATGTTATTACCAAAATCTTAGATAAATTTTTTTAAAAAACTAAAGCTAGCTTTTGAAATGAAGAAATTAAAATATGCCTAGGGTTAAAAAAAAACTTCCTCTAGTTACATTTCTCAGAGATAACTATTGTTAACAGTTGAGATAGTCTTTGGAATTCCATTTGTAACTGATAAGAGGTAAGACTCTATCTTCTGTTTTTAAACATATCTAAATAAGGTTCCTTTCTTAGGTGAAGAAAACGGATTATCAATATGCTTCATTTGCATTCATAGAACAGAATTTAAAAATACTAAGAGATGACTGCAAAAACATCCTCACCATAACAGAACTTAGAATTGGTGATTTAGGGGCAGATGGACCATCCACCTTGAACATCCTGTGTATCTTTAAAAATTCTCTAGAGAGGCCACATCTTTGTCCATCTTCTATTGTGTGGATCTCTAGTATTACTAGAATCACATTAAGTAAAACACTGAAAAGTGAACATAGGTAAAGAAGACATCATGACTTAGAATGCCCTGATTTTATCAGAGTCACTGTGCTGTGATGAGCACAGATTAGGTGTATTTTGGAGCACTCTGGTATTCCTACCCCTTTGCCTCCTGCATCTTGGAGTGAGGTTTTATTCTGCACCAAACCCACACAGGATTAAAACTCAATAGCTAGGTCACAAACAAAAAGAAAGAAGACAACTCTTTTGTAAAACATATGGTAGCTAGAACAGTACTTCTAAACTTCCATGTGCACATGAATCATCCATGGATCTTGTTAAAATGCAGATTCTGATTTACTGCCTTTCTTCACCTCTTTTCTTGCCTCATGTTTGTAGCTCTCCTATAAAGAGCCAATACTTCAATCTTTGCCCAGGCTCTGCTTTCTAGAAGTCCTGGGCTAAGAGCCTTTTCCTTTTCCTAAAACCTGCTTCCTTTAGTTCCTGATTTTCTGTGGTCTGCTGGTTCTAACTTATGAAGTCAGTCCTCACCTCCATTTGAGACTTCTCTGGATCTAGACCTTCAGCTCAGTTATCGCCACATGTAGCCCATCCACGCCTGGTCTCTACCTGGTCTTCTCTGTGGTGAGAGGAAGGCAGCAATGCACGGGTGGAAAGAGTCTTGCATTAAGCAGCAGAACCCTGCTATTCAGAGTGTTATCCATGAACCAGCAGCGTCAGCATCACATAAGAGCATGTGAAAATGTGGACCCGCCTGCTGATCGGAATCTACAACTTAGCAAGATCCTCAGGTGATTTGTATGCTCATTAAAATTTAAGAATCCCTGATTCAGGATGCTTTAACAGAAGTAACTGAAAATATTATTCAAACTGGCTTAATTAATAAAGGAAATTTGTGTCTCATGTGATCGAAAAGTCTGCTGACAGAATGAATTTCAAGTGTGATTTCATGCAGAGGTTCTTAAATTGTTGGGACTCTGGAATGAACACTTTTTGCTTATCTGGGCTTCTGCTTCTCTTGCCCCAAAGCTAGCGTTAAGATGATTGCATTTTATGTTAATAAGAACAACACAGAAATATAGAACAATGTGTTCTATTAAGTGTTCAAACAAAAACCTATTATGATCAGAGCACTTTTTGGTGGAAGCTATGAAATTTTTGAAACAACAGCCCTTAAAATTAAGATGCTGAAAGTAAAATAAAAGTCTGACTCGATCTTGTTAAACAATAGGGAAGGTTGTTATCTCTAATGTAACAAAGGCCAGAGGTAGGGCTGACAGCCAGCAGTGCCGTGTCAGGGTTCCTTTTCTGCGCTTCTCTGGGCTCTGCTCAACTCCATCTGTTGACTCCGTCTTCAGACTGGTAGCAAGACTGGTGAAATTTCAGGAACCATATCCAGGCCTTGAAATATATAAAGAGCAGAAAAGGACCTTTTTTTCCCACATCTCTTTCTTTTAGGAATAGAGAAATCTTTCCCAGAAATACCATAGCAGAGGTTTCCTTACAACTCATTGTCTAGAATTGGGTTTCATGCCACGATAGCCACCTCTAGATGCTTTGGAATATCTGTTCTCTTCACCTAAGTAATATTATCCTGACTTTTATCTGGGCACATGGCTGGCCAGCTAAAAGACTGTATTTCCTTGCTTCCCAGGCATCTATATTTGGCTACAGAACTAAATTTTACTCACTTAAAACCTAAGTAAAAATGTTGTATAGAACTTTCAGGAAGTATTAAAAGGGAGGCAGCATCCTCTTTTCTCATTTCTTCCTTTCTGATTTCTGGAATGCAGACGAGATAGTTGAAGCTTTCACAGTCATCTTGGACCATGAGGGCAAGGCTGTATTCCAGGACCTGGTGGAAAGTAAAGCTGGAAGAAGCCTGGGTCCCTGATGAGTTCAGGGACCTGCCTTAATAAGCACTGGACTGCCTATTCTCAGGTAAGTGAGAAAACAAAACCTTGTGTGTTTAACTCAGTGTTAATTTGAGCTTGTATTAACTTCTTATGAACTGAATCCTGACTATGTACATGCTAATTACCAAATCAGTCACTGGTGAAAGGAAATACTTCCATCTGACTGGGAGCGAATGGATTCAGGGGAGTCATAATGATTTCCACATTAAATAGTTCCATTAAAAACAAGTTACTGTATCACCTCACACCAGTAAGGATCGCCACCATCCAAAAGGCAAACAACAAGAAATGTTGGCAAGATTGCGGAAAAAGGGGAACCCTCCTACACTGCTGATGGGAATGTAAACTAGTTCAACCATTGTAGAAAGCAGTAGGTTCCTCAAAAAACTCAAAATAGAAATACCATTTGACCCAGGAATTCCACTTCTAGGAATTTACCCTAAGAATGCAGCAGCCCAGTTTGAAAAAGACAGATGCACTCCTATGTTTATCACAGCACTATTTACAATAGTCAAGAAATGGAAGCAACCTAAGTGTCCATCAGTAGATGAGTGGATAAAGAAGAGGTGGTACATATACACAATGGAATATTATTCAGCCATAAGGAGAAAACAAATGCTACCATTTGCAACAACATGGATGGAGCTAGAGGGTATTATGCTCAGTGAAATAAGCCAGGCGGAGAAAGACAAGTACCAAATGATTTCACTCATATGTGGAGTGTAAGAACAAAGAAAAACTGAAGGAACAAAACAGCAGCAGACTCACAGAACCCAAGAATGGACTAACAGTTGCCAAAGGGAAAGGGATTGGGAAGGATGGGTGGGAAGGGAGGGATAAGGGCAGGGAAAAAGAAAGGGGGTATTATGATTAGCATGTATAATGTGGGGGGGGGGCATGGGGAGGGCTGTACAACACAGAGAAGACAAGTAGTGATTCTACAGCATCTTACTATGCTGATGGACAGTGACTGTAATGGGGATTGTGGGGGGACTTGGTGAAAGGGGGAGCCTAGTAAACATAATGTTCTGCATGTAATTATAGATTAATGATAACAATAAATAAATAAATAAATAAATAAATAAATAAGTTACTGTAGGGAAGGAGCATTCTCAATATCTACATAAGAAGCTACTTCATTGTAAGTGCTGTAGCATCTTAGTTACAAAACTTAAATGATTACTTCAGGGAAGTGCAGAGGAATCTTACTTATATACCAGTTAGATTCTAATTGATTTTCTGATAACTTCTATTAGGTTTTTTTTTTTGGTATCATTAATATACAATTACATGAGCAACATTGTGGTTAATAGATTCTCCCCCATTATTAAGTCCCCACTACATACCCCATGACAATCACTGTCCATCAGTGTAGTAAGATGTTATAGAATCACTACTTGTCTTCTCTGTGCTTTACTGCCTTCCCTGTGACACCCCCCCCACGGCTACATTATGTGTGCTAATTGTAATGCCCCTTTCCCCCCTTATCCCTCCCTTCCCACTCATCCTCCCCAGTCCCTTTCACTTTTGTAACTTTTAGTCCATTCTTGGGTTCTGTGAGTCTGCTGCTGTTTTGTTCCTTCAGTTTTTGCTTTGTTCTTATACTCCACAGATGAGTGAAATCATTTGGCACTTGTCTTTCTCCGCCTGGCTTATTTTACTGAGCATAATACCCTCTAGCTCCATCCATGTGGTTGCAAATGGTAAGATTTGTTTTCTCCTTATGGCTGAATAATATTCCATTGTGTATATGTACCACCTCTTCTTTATCCATTCATCTACTGATGGACACTTAGGTTGCTTCCATTTCTTGACTATTGTAAATAGTGCTGTGATAAACATAGGAGTGCATCTGTCTTTTTCAAACTGGGCTGCTGCATTCTTAGGGTAAATTCCTAGAAGCGGGATTCCTGGGTCAAATGGTATTTCTATTTTGAGTTTTTTGAGGAACCTCCATCCTGCTTTCCACAATGGTTGAACTAGTTTACATTCCCACCAGCAGTGTAGGAGGGTTCCCCTTTCTCCACATCCTTGCCGGCATTTCTTGTTGTTTGTCTTTTGGATGTTGGCCATCCTAACTGGTATGAGGTGATATCTCAATGTGGTTTTAATTTGCATTTCTCTGATGACTAGTGATGTGGAGCATCTTTTCATGTGCCTGTTGGCCATCTGAATTTCTTCTTTGGAGAAGTGTCTGTTCAGATCCTCTGCCCATTTTTTAATTAGCTAATTGCTTTTTGTTTGTTGAGGTGAGTGAGCTCTTTGTATATTTTGGATGTCAGCCCCTTATTGGATATGTCATTTATGAATATATTCTCCCATACTGTAGGATGCCTTCCTCTATTATTTTTCATGAAAAAATTCTCAGCTGTGCTTTTCAAAGGATTAGCCTCAAAAAATGGGAGGTTTGGTTTTCAGTTGATTGATTCATTTCTACTTAATTTCACACACATGTGTTTACTAATGAAAATGTTATTTCAGCACATTTATTGTGCCACTGAATGCAAATTTCAAACCTAGTATCTTTAGTCCTTTCCTTAGATACCTTGCAGTTTTAGACTTTGAATTAGATTTGTTAACTAGGCCATTTTCTACTCCTTCAAAATCAAGTTGCAGTTTTCCATTTCCAGGAGCTCTTCTTGGTTTAGGGGAGTGGAGTATAACTTTTTATTTTAGTATCTCCACTAAATAAACTATTTTCATTTACAAATGATTCACTCATCCCACATTTGCAATTTCTTTGGTTTCCTTCAACTGTAAAACTCAAGATAAAATTATAGAGAAGGTAGTATTTTGAGGAAACCGTATGAGTCAATCCTTGTGATTTCCCACTGTGGTCCCAGAACTCTGTCCCAATCACCGTGTGATTTGGATAAATAGAAATCCTCAAGTTGTCAGGTAATTTAAGAGTTCTCTAATTCAGTTCATTGGACATAAACAGCAGTGGGAGGAGACTTGTCTTCTGAGCTCAACTTTGTGATGAACTAGATTTGCTGATTTGAATAAGACATTCTTTTCACCTTTTTGAGCCTCAGTATCCTTTTCTATAAAATAAAGGCCTTAATTACGAGAAATCTCCAGCTCTATCCCATGCTCTGATTTTTACGGAAGACAATAGTTTATTCTTAAAATACCCAAGAAACAGAAATATTTCGACTCTATCCAAAAGCCACTTCAAGTGCCTAATGATTCTATGGAGCAGCTTTACAGAGGTATAATTGACTAATAAAAATTGTGTATATTTAAAGTGTACAACGTCATGATTTGCTATATGTTGTGAAATGATTACCACAGTCAAGTCAACACACCCATCATTGACATAGCTTTTTAAATAAAGATGTGCCAGTCTCCATGTCTGTCTGGAGCTGAAGGATAATCCCTCACCATTCTTCTTCTTTTAACCCTTCACAAATTTTAAGCGGCTTAGTCACCATTCACCCTTCTTTTTCCTTAGCAAATGATCTCCAGAGTTCAGCCATTCATATACCACCTTCACGGTTTTGGCTACATCTTTCTGCTATGTTGGTTATTATTTCTCACCTTCTCTGTATTCCTTTTGACTTAATTTTGAAGAGAATTTCTATATATTCACTACTTGACAGGACTACAAAATCAGTCTTGCCTGACAAAAATGAGGTTGACCTCAATACAACATATCAGAAACAATTTTTAATAGGCAATTGAAGACGTTTCTGAATGACAAAGGCAATAAGCTTCATGTGGTCTGGAATATTTATTGTAGTAGCTCCTTGACTTCAGTGGCTTCCCTTTTATGCCTTATCAATAGTAACAGCCTCATTAAGCGTTTCTGTTAAATCTTCATGCACTTTACACTCGGGAGCAGTGTATGTGGTGGTGAGCAGGGAAGTCCTACCTGAAATCATCCACTGTCTCAACTGGAGAAATGTCTCCAGGGAAAAATCATAAGTTTCCTTTACCTTAACTTAGAGTAGTTTTCAGCCTTTAGCAAGCCTAAGAATCACTGTGGCTCTTGCTAAAATGTACATTTCTGGGCCTTGCCCAGGTCGAGACTACAGCCCTGGAGTCTGCATTGTAAAGCAGCTTCCCAGGTGACTGTAATGCGTGTGGGTGGTTTTCAGATCCTAACTTTGGAAAACATGACAAAGAGTTCTTTAGTATGTGACTGTATTTACTCATTCTTTAGAAACTGTTGGGCACCTTCCAGGTGCTCTGTTCATCTCTGGTAGGAGGCAAAGGGGCAAAGTGGTTTGCCAAGACTCAAGATTCAATACTCACATCTCAAGGTAGTGTATGATTGTCAAATGAGGCTCCCTAGCAATATCTCTCTAGGAGCACAGGGCTGGGGAAAGTCGCTGTAGGCTGAAGCTGTGGAGAGGCTTTGTGGATACAGACTGGAAGGACCTTGTGGTTTTTTTGGAGGAAGGACATGGAATCACAAGAAGTCTGGACATCAGGTCAGCCTGGAGCTGAAGTTCTAGAGCAAAGTCTGTAAGGGTCAAGTAAAGCAGAGGTGATTAGCTGTACCTCAAGGTCTTCTGCGTGTGGGCAGGAGGAAGGCTTTGTTTTAGGGAGACTAATTACTTGGCGTTGATGTTCAGGATGGGTTGGATCTGGCAGAGTAACCAATAAGCTTACTGATGATGCCTGCGCGGTAATGAAAAGCAAACTGAGTGGGAAGATTAAGAAAACACTGGATTTACTGCTAGAGATAGGGATAAGGCACCCAACAAGACGGTGACCCTGGAAGAATGAGAGCACGCTTTAAAGATTCATCACATAGGGAATACTCCACAATTCAGCTTTGGAAGCCAGTGTAGGGAGCCCAGTCAACAGCCAGTGAGGACTGTTTTGTTAAGCCGATTACCCCGTTATATTGTCTCCAGTGTCTCTTTTAAAATGGAATCATCTTCACATGCTCCCCGCTGCTACCTAACTACTAATAAAACACCATCACCCTGAAGCTGGATGAAAAAGGCTCAAGTCGCTGCCTGTTTCTGCCCCTGAATGAACTTGAATCTTCCCAGGTGACCCAGCAAACCAAGTGGTTCCAAATTTTGCTGCACAGTAGATTCAACCAAGGGATTAAAAAAAAAAAAAGAAAGAAAAAGCACAGCGCCACACCTAATGTGCCTCGTAGTTTGGAAGCCGTTGCTCTAGCCACATCCCCATGGCCCTAAGACCCCAATCCTCCAACCCCTGTGTCCTACGCCCGAAGGGTGCGCGTAGAGGGGCCGGGCTGGGGTGGCCTGTCTCCGCGCCTGCGTCCCCTTCCCCCAGCCCGGCGGGTCCGGCTTGCCGCTCCGGGGCCGGGAGGGGGCGGTGCGCGGCCCGGGAGGCGGCAGAACCGAAAGCGGCCACCGCGGGAGGCGGGGGAGGAAGGGCAGCGGGCGCGGGGGGAGGCGAGGTGGCGCGGAGGGCCGGGAATGCCTGCGGCACGGGGCGCAGAGCCGCCCGGTGGCCATGGCTCTCCGTCTGGTGGCCGAGTTCGATCTCCGCAAGGACGTGCTGGCGTGGCTGCGGGCGCAGCGGGCGGAGGCGGCGGGCGCAGGGGCGCGAGGCGGCGGCCCAGGTGCTGGAGGCGCGCGTCGGGGCGCGGGGCCGGCGGGGCGACGAGCGGGGTCTCCCCGCGTACCTCGGGGCTCCGCAGCTGGGCGGGCGGCGCGGGGCAACCACCCGACCTAAGGGAGCCGTCCGAGGCCCGTGCCGAGCCGTGAAGGTTGTTGCCGGAGGAGTGAGCCTCCCTCTTTGGACCCCCGGCCACCGGGTGAAGGTTGGAGGGGCAGCCGCTGGGCGAGGTCGCAGCCGGGCTGTGCTGCGGCTTCCCGCGAGTCCTGCAGCTCTGGCGTCCTTGTTGCCTACAGCAATTCCCCCTCGGCAGGGAGGCGGGGACCCCAGCGGCACCCGCAGCATCCTCTCCGCGGGCCAGGGCTGGAGGAGCGGCTGCCCGGAGCTGCGGGGAGCGGGAGGGGGTCGTACTCCACGCCGCGTCCGCACCTCACCTCCTCGGGAAGGGGCTCAGCCGAAACTAAGGGCTCCTGAAGTTCTCGCGTTGTGAGAAGGAAAAGATGAATCGCGGCCTCCGAGAAAACTGTCCTATACTTGGCAGCGCACAGTTTGTCCCCGCGTTTGTGAGACGTATTTCTGCGTGAACAGTGGCCGTAATTTAAGGGACACGCTGCTTCGGCTGTGCAGTGCGAGAGGGAGGGGTCTGCTCTCAGGCTGTGAGCAGCGGACCGACCGCCGGCTGTTAGCAGAGAAGCCCGGGCCAGCCGCCCCCACCCAGAGCACGCGCGTACCTGTGCGGGCCAGACCCCCGAAGGGACACGCAGCGATTCTCAGCTGTCCCGCCCAACTTCCTCAGGGTGAACCGGGGGACATTGCTGGCTTTGAGGCTTTGGTTCTCATCTGTCACAAAAATCATTGGTTTTGATTGTGTTGAGGGAGTGAAAAGTGACTTTTGAGCCATCTTAGCACTGATCAATCAAAACTTTACAGAAGGGGAACTGTGATTTCCCATGTTCCTTCTTCTTTTTCTTCTTCTTTAAGAGAGGTTTATTGTCAGTTACTGACATTATTAGAACAGCTTCATTTTTGGGGGTAAAATTTTAAGTCTTCTGAATGTCTAAAGAGTTTTTGCAGCTTTAAGTCTTTAAAATACAGCAGACAGCTCCAAATCTGCTCTCCCCCACTAAGGAGCCTTTTATCTGAACTTTCACCTTATACAGCTGAATGGCAGGTGTCTGCAAATGAGGAGTTAGATAAGTGTGAAATGCCACGGTCTTACGTTTCACTAATGTGTGTTCTACTGGAAAAGCTGTGTGTGAGCCAGTTAAATTTTGGCTGCCTTGTGTCTTTCATTTATCTGTGAAGAAATAAAAACTTGTTTATTGATATTCCTCTAAGCAACAGATAACTTTGGGTCCTCAGAAGGTAAACCTAATAGAAAAACCAGCCTTTTCTGGTATCAGTAACATTTTTGCTCTTCCAGAGCACCTTCGCAAGATATTAGCCCTGTTACAGGAAAAGAAACTGTTACGTCTGATAGTCACCCCCATGAGCTCAAAACAACCGCAAGTTAATTCCTCATCTACTTTAATTTGTAGTGCTGGCAGGGGAATCTGGGATTCAATTTTATTTCCAGCACAGCTATTACTCCACATGTTTGTGCAAATTACTTTCCTTTCAAACTCTCAGCTTTTCAAATGTAAATTATAAATAATTATACCATTGTAATGTCTCCTCTGCACACTTGCTATCTAAATTTGAAGTCTTAATACTTTTCCATCAACAAATATAATTGAAGATTTTTTAGTGGTGCTAAGAAATACTCATGAAATATGACATATTCCTGGTAAAATAGCCACGGAGCTGGGCTAAGTCAGCCATGGAAATTTGTCCCCATTGGACAGCATTTTAGTTAACCTGCAGATAATAAGGAGGCCAGATTTGGTTACTGCATCTGCTCTCCTTGTTTGGGGTTGAATTTTGGGAAGACGGACTCTTCTAAAATAAATGCAGGAAAGATTTGTTCTTCTAAAAATGAAAACAATTACATACAAGTATGTTTAAACACACGTATGCTATTTAAACAAAACAGAAAACCAAACTGCGTACCTCCTTAAAAAAAATAGAACAATGTCAAAACTTTGGAAGGCTCTTGGGTCTCCTTATCTGATTCTATTCCTCTTTCTCACCTGGAGGTAAGAGCCATTTAAACTTTTATATTTTAGCATTCCTCTGATCTTATTTGTACTTTTAATCCATATGTACAGTCTCCCTAGGCAAAATATTATTTCATTTTGCTTGTTTGTGAACTTTTAAGTAAATGAAAGAATATGCATTCTTTTTGCTTTTGCCCCTTCTCAATATTGTGGACTTCATCCTGACTGCTGTAGCTCTAGGGAATTAAGCTCACTACTGTGTGGTATTCCATTGTGTGAATATACAACAATGTGGTGGACATGGAGGTGCACCACTTAGATCTTCCTTCCTTAGGAGGGCTTGTCCCAGGTGCTGCGAGTGTGATCAGCAGATGGTCTTCACGTGCGCCCCTCCAGGGACTGCCCAGCTGCAAGCTGCCTTGTCCAACTAAATGGCCTTTGGGCGTGGCCCACATCTAATTAGGGCTTGAGATGGGGATCTAAAGACCTAGCCATTTTGACTCAACATGGGACAACCATTTCAGTTCTAGAGCTTCTCCAATGGGGACCCCAAGGTCAGTGAGGCTACTGGGCCTGCATTTACAGCTTGACTTCTCCCCCTGCCGGGTTCTACTTCCCTCACCTTCCTCCTACAGATGTTAATTCCACTTAACTAGGCAATTCCTGGTTAAACACCTTGGATACTAAATGTCTCAGGGTGCTTCCTAGGGAACCTAACTTTACTTATCCTTTTCCCCTGGTGACATTTGGGAGGTTTCTGGGGGCGTTGTTATTACAGTCAGTGTTTTTATTGACCTTGTGCATGTCTCCTGGTACACACACACGGACTTCTCTAGGATGGATGTCTAACAGTGGAGTTGCCAAGTTAGAGGCTATATGTATCTTTACTTTTCCTGGGTAGTGCTAAATTGTTTTCCAAAGTAGTTGTACTTATTAACACCCTCACTTGAGGTGTAGAAATGTTTTTGGTTTTGGTACTATATCTTCACAAGTGCTTGATATGTCCAGATTCTTATTATTTTGCCAAACTGGTGGTCTAAATGTTATTTCATTGTGGTCTGACATTGTGCATGTCTCTGTATTGATTGGCCATTTGACTTTTCCCTTCTGTGAGATGTCTGTTCATCTTTTGTCCATTTTTCTAATATGCTTGTTTCCATATTAGTGGTGAGGTGTTCTTTATGTATTCTGAATTCTAGTCCTTTGTCCGTCGTCTGTGTTGCAAATATTTTCTCTCAATCTGTTGTTGTTTTCAATTTCTGATAGTGCCTTTGATAAACAAGAGTTCTTAATTTTAATGGAGTCTAATTTATGAGTCTTTTCCTTTATAGTTTGTGCTTTTTTTGATATTTTAAAGAAATTATCCCCAATTTAGAAGCCATAAAGACATTCTTACATTAACTTCTAAAAGGTTTATAGCTTTGCTCTTTGCATTTTGTTTTTACTCCACCTAGAATTAGTTTTTGTGTTTGACATGATGTATGAATCAGATGGGGGACATGAGAGCTTCCAAAAGTCTTGATATTCTATTTTTAAGCTGGGTGATAGATACATGTTTTTTAAATTATTTATAACTTACATGTGTTAAAGTATTCTTTTATAAATTATATTGGTTTTCTGTATCAATAGCTAGTTGGTCTAGTATCACACTGACAGCAAAGATACTTTGGTCACACATCCATTTTCCATATGTGTGTAGGTCTCCTTTTCTGGGTTCTTAATTTTGTTCCTTTGCTCAATTTAAGATGGAACCATCTTAATAGATATCTTTATGATAAGTCTTGGTACCTAAGAGAATAAGTCTCCTCACCTCAGTTGTCTTCAGGACCATCTCATATACATATGCCTATTCATATATGTATTTTGGAACCAGTCGGTAAGATTTCACCAAAAAGTCTTTTGGAATTTTTATTTAAGTTGCATTGGATCTATAGAGCAGCTTGGGAAGAATTGTCATCTTCACAATATTAAATCTTCCCAACTATGAACAAAGTGTAGCTTGCTATTTATATTTAGCTCCCAATGAGTTTTAATAAATCTTAGACTTCCTCCATGAATGTTCTGCGCACTTTTGTCAGTTTTAGTCCTGGGCTGTAGTTATTTTTGGTTGCTCTCATAAATGGCACTTTTAAAAACATGACATGTTATATTACTGGTATATAGCAATACAATAGATTTTATATATTAATTTTCATATTCAATGCTTAATTCCCTGTTGGGGTGTGTCACATTTTCAAGAAACTGAAACGATGTCAGTGATATAAGTTGTTTAAATGTTATGTATACTTAAGACCAGAATGACTGTAAGTTTTTTTGTCTGATTAGTCTTAGATTTATGATATACCAGATTGATTCATCTTTCAAATATTGCAATTATTCATGTTGGCCAGGGAAATAACATATTTTACCAGGTTACTGATTCAAAAGTAATGATGTTTTTTTGTTGCTGCCTTCTGTAAACACCCAGATTCAGGGATCCGGGGATTGGCTTAGTCGCACTGTTTCCATTTATTGTTTCCCTTTCCCTTGGCTGCTGTCCTTTGTTCTCACTTCTTCCCCTACTTTCCTAGTCTCCTTGTCTAATTCTCATCTCTTTTTATTGCTTAACCCATCACCCCATCCTTGCTTTTTCTCATTTTATTGAGGACATGAAATACAAATCACATGATGTTTACTTCATAAATTTAGAAATTATATTTGCTCTTCTTGTTGAGCCTGAGGATTTATGTGAATTATTTTCAGAATAGAAATGTCATAGGTATAATTATATTAGTACCACTTGATCTATATTTTAGGAACAAGTTCAAATCTTTGTATAAGGCTGTGAGACTGCCCCTGGCCCCCCACCCTAGTCTAGTCACTAGAAAGGCAAGAAATACTTTTATTAGACTTTTGTCTCATAGCAGTTGGGAATATAGTTTACACATTTGGCAGACATCTTCCTGTAAAGTGAATTCACTTGTGTTTGGCAAAGAATGGATTGAAATGGATGAGAATATCTGGCCAACCAGCTTAATTTTACAGGAGCTGTGACTTGCCAACACCCTTAATATCTGGGTGCATTCCTTTTCTGTAATACATTCACTTATGCAAGTATCTCACCTATCAAAATGTTGCATTTTTTCTTCATGAGCTCTCAGTACACAGAACTGTAACATTAAACCACATTTCCTCATTTGAATGCTAAACTTCCTCCTCTGGACTTTCCAGTAATAAGCTACTGGAAGAAGAGTCAGAATGAATAAGCAAAAGGCTCCTGAAGACTTCTTTTTAAAGGGTGTGTCTAAGACATGAGCAATTAATCTGGGGAGGAAGGGCTGATGGGTTAATAGTGTGTGGTGAGACATTGGTCTCTGGATTTCCAACATTGCCAAATTTGTCTAATTCAAATGTTCTTGAGATGAGAACCATGTACAGGATTACATGGATTATTTAAGACTGCAATTACTACTTAACAGACCCACAAAGGCATTATTTTGATCATTTATTTTAATTCTGTCTACCATAGTTGCTTTATAAACTGCTCTTGGTTATGCCATCTGGTGAATATATTGTTTAATATATAATATAAATATGTACCAGTGACTGAGTTGCTCATCATCCCAATAACATCAGAGTATTTCGGGTAGGGCTTGGACTCCCTTGGTGATTCTAAAGTAGGGCTTGGATTCCCTTGGTGATTCTAATGCACAGCTAGAGTTGAGCACCACTGGTTTAATGGAATAAGCATATATCATTTGTTGTAATCTGCACTTGTTGGGGGATATTTTTTTCTTAATTTTTTTAGTGATTTGAAAATGGATGTGCTTTTACAAGGAAATTGGATTTTCTTAGCATAATTTTTTCTTGTAAAGGAGTTTCTTATCCTAGCTGAAACCTTTTAAGTGTACTTTTGAGAGATCTCCCAACATCCTTATAATCTTGAAAGAAAAACGTACTTCTCAAAATATTGACACATTGCATTCCAGAAGTTTTCAGGCATGTGCAGGATGAAAAGGAAACTCACTGAAATCCTCTTTAGATGCCAAAAATATTGAAAGGATTTTTCAGTAATTATCCATTTTCCCGTTGTAAGTTTGATACGGGGAAACTTCGTTCATTCTGTTTACCTTTTTCTAGGTTTGAGATTAAACTGGTCCACTTTTTTGATATATGGTACTGGCCAAGTATCTTAACCTCACTGAAACTCCATTGTTATATAGTACAATAGGCCTGTGATACCTTACAGTCTAGATGTGCTAGAAATGAAAACTCTGTAAATTGTGAAGTGCTAATTGGCTGTAAGATAATTGATTCATTTTATTCTCCTCAGAGACCAAATGATTATCCTTTTTTTTTAAATCAGTGGGAAGTGTATCTGACAGCTCAATATATATTGAAAAGTATGCATCTCCTCTTCCTTTGCCCTGCCCCCCAGAAGATCCAGGAAGCTTTTGCCTGTGAGGAGTGGGGAAGAAAGATCTCAGGGTCCTGATTCCTAATTCTCAATGAAACCTGCTTTTTATCTCTGTAAATGTTTCCCTTCACCAGCTCCAACACAGGGGCCAGGTTACCAGTGGTCCTTTTTTGTTTAGCCTATTTTTTTTCCGTTTTTAATCTGGAATACAAACTGAAGTCTGCTCTGAGTTATAGGATATAGTGAATATGTTTTGTCTGGATATTGGAACTTGTCATAATCAATATAATATTTTAACATTTGAAAACACTATTCATATATAGGGAAAATGAATCAAGCTTAGGCAATCTAATTTTGAGGAAATTGGGAGTATAGCGTATTTCTCTCTAATTAATGATGATAATTATCAATGCTGTGTCTACCAGTGTTTAAATCCTTTAACTGTAGAATTGAGGGAAATACCCTAAAATTTTAGAAGAATAAAGATGGTAATTTACTAGTTAAATGATTTGTGTAAAGGATGAAGGATCATTAAATCCTTCATCAAAATATGGCCTTCATACAGAAATGTACACAATCATAAGTGCACAGTTAATTTTCACAAAGTGGAACACACCCATGTAACTTGCACTTGGAACAGGAAAGACATTAATAGAATCCCAAAGTCTGCTCCTTTACAGAAGTCACTCATCCAGCACCATAGATTCATTTTGCCTGTTTTTTAAACTTGCATGTAAATTAAATCATACAATTTGCACTCTTTTGTGGAGGTGGGAGAATCTGGGTTTCTTTTGCTTAATTATTTATGTTGTGTGTTATAAAAAGTTAATTTGTTCTTATTGTTGTACAGTATTCTGTTGTTTGGATATACCACAATTTATTCCTTCTTTGCTTGATGGATATTCTGGGTTTCTGGTTTTGGCTGTTACTATGCATAGTGCTATAGACATTATACGTGTCATTTGCCAAAATATGCATGTATTTCTGTTGGGATACATATATAAGTGCAATTGTTGAGCCATTTATGACCAGCTCTATTAGATGCTACCAGTTTTTCAATTTACGCTCCCATTAGTGGTGAATGAGAGTTTTGATTGCTTCACATTTCTTGGCACTGCAGAATATTAAAACCTATTAAGAGTTCATGCTGTAATCTTTAGGGTAACTCATAAAAAAATAGCAAAGGAAAACATAACTGGCTGAAATGGATGAAGTATAAAATCCAGAAGAGAGCAAGAAAAGAGTAAAACAGTTGAGTGACATAGAAAATAAATAGTAATGTGATTGATATAAACCAAATATATCAATAATTACATTAAATGGGCTACATACACTAATGAAAGGATCCTGCTTTTAAGACATGTATCTTAAATATTTGATGTTACAGGAAGATTAATAATAAAAGGTGAGAAAAAGTTATATAATGTAAGTACTAACCAAAAGGAAGCTGATGTAGCTATACTGCTCTACTTTTAGCAAAGTAGATTTAAAAGTAAAAAAAATTATTAAAGATAAAGGACACTATAAGGATGAAAGAGTTGAGTAGTCCAGATCCTGGTTAAAAAGCTATGTGTGATTTTTCAGGCCCAACCATGTGCAATTATAAAAGCCTTACGTGGCAGGGCTCATGGGGCGAAGCTACCCTCCCCAAAGCAGACTGGGGGCCCAGCCACTGCACTGTAGTCCCTGAAGGGAGTCGCAGTCAGGACTCAGGCGCCCCTGACTGGCCTGTATAATCTTGTACACAGTTTACCAAGCTGCATCCCCAACCTGGTACCTTTATCCAGAGGCCTCTTTCTCAGGAGCCTTCAGCAGACATACTCCTGTGATGCCTCTGCCAAAACCACTTTAGCAGGTCAGGGAGGGGAACCTTGAAGGTACTTTTTATCCACTTGACTCAGTACTTTTCCACTCTCAGCCCTTCTTACTGTCCTTCTCTTGAGTCCCTGGGTCCACAATACTTCAGGAGCTTTTTGGGGGGCTCCCTCCCAGTGAGAGGTTCCACTGCTCCCCTGACCTACCACCCCTCCATCAGCATACCGTTCCAGGGGGGAAATAGCCTGAGAAGTTGGTGCTTTTTCTAGGTTGGCCTCTCGCTTATACTGTCACAGTAGGTGATAAAAGGCCTGACTGTTGATGGCATTTTTTAGCTTATTGCTTTTATGTACTGCTCTGGACACCTGTAGCTCTGCTGAGTTCCTAACAAGTTAGTTCCCCGGGAAGCTATCACAATTCTAAAATTTTATGCCCCTAATAAATAATGTATCTCAAAATACATGAAACAAAAACAAATAGGTATTTAAAAGGTATTGAGGTATAACATGCACATGAAAAAGTATACAGGTCAAGAGTATGTAGTGTGCTGCACGTTTTCTTTGGGTGACATGAGAGAACAAATAACACAGACAACACTGCAGCCATTGTCTGTCTGTCTGTGATGTCTGTATTTTTTGTTCTCTCATGTCACCCAATGAAAACGTGCGGCACACTACAAGAGTACATTCATTAAATTATTGCAAAATGGGCGTATCAGTACACCCAGTCAATACATCAGAAGCACCTTAGAAGGCTCTCTTGGGATACCTCCCAATCACTACTCCTTGCCTTGGTCCTAAAAGTCACTACTATTTTGACTAGTATAATAGATTAGCTTTGCCTGTTTTTAGACTCTTTGTAGTGGGCTCATCAGTTTGTATTCTTTTGTACTTGGATTTTCACTGATACTATATTTGTCAGGTATGTTTTAAACATCTGCTAAAAATTAACTTGCTATCATTACCTTATTGTTTCAGGTGTTTTAGAAAATAATTATGAAAGCTTACGTGTACTAAATGTTGAAAGAAATGGAAATATTATTTATACCTATAAGGTATGTCTATATCCTCTCTTTTATTTGTTGTAAAATACACATAATGTAGAATTTACTATTTCAATCACTTATATTCTGTTTTTACAGGATCTTATGCTTTATCTTATTGAGGGGTAATGAATAAGACTTGTAGGGTATAACCTTTAACATAAGACTTTTTTTAATTTTTAAGATTGAAGAGGGTGATTGAAATTCAGTCTCATAAAATTTCTTTTTTTAATAAGACAAAACTGTACACAATGTCTGACATAGTGTTGAAGTATTTTGAATAAATGATCAGTTCCCTTTTCTAGAGGAAAAGTGACAAGTAAAAGATCTAAACCTAGTTAATATGTTACATTTTTATCTGTGGGAAAATATTAAATATGATTACTCTACATCTGTTACATCTGTCCAGACTCAGATATACTCAGATTGTTGAGGAATTATTATTGAACAATGGTGTTTTCAATATTAAGCATTCTAAGGAAAGACATTTAACTTTACTGATAAGTTTACTACAGTAGGGAAACATGAGAGAATGATTTCAGTGGCTCATTTGGTTTGTACAGCTGTATTATTGTACTTTTTTTGCTTAAAAAGTTATTTTTAAGTTGTATCTGTAAGTGTGTTGCATTTAAAGAATTGTATGATTCAAAAAGTAAATAAATATCATGGACTTGTTCTAGCCTCTCCCAGTATCTATCATATATATTCTCTTGAAGAAACAAATGGAAGAACAAAATGATTCCCTGCTTCACTATGCTCAGTCCTAGTAGACAGGGTCCCCCACATTCACCGAGCTGTGTACACTTAATCCATTTCGGTCTTCGGGCCTGTATGACGAGCTGAAACAAGGTTCAGGCCCTTCTGACAGCACAGCAAGCCACCTGTAGAGTTCTTGTCGCTAATATTGGCTAATTATTGTGGGTTTGTTTTAAAACTAGTAACATCCTAACTTCCTGACCAACGGCATTTAATAAACACCTGGTTAATTTTTTTTAGGATGATAAGGGAAATGTCTTCTTTGGATTATATGATTGCCAAACCAGACAAAATGAGGTAAAAATCACCATAAGAGATACAAATTCTCATTTCATTTCCTAAAGATTTAGTATTTATTTATTTGTCTTCTCTCTTTTGCCATCTCTGTCTTTGGCACCACTGTCTAAAAAAAAAAAAGCACAAGGACTCTTAGAACAAACTGTTGACTGAAGTCTCTCAGTCTTTTGAGATTTAGGCAAAATTGCCTCAAACCAGTCATCCAGTGTTCTGTAGAAACGCAGGAGGTCCAAGGCGGTCCTCAGTGCCTCCCCTCCGCCCCCAGAAGCCGAGGAGCTCATGACCAACCTCTAGCCCTGAGACCTGCTTCTGCTTAACCTCCGCTCACCTTGCTTCTTGTTCCTTCCAAACGATCCACGTGTAGAACTCAGCCTCCTTTTCTTAAACCACTCATGTAAGGCACTGGCTGATGGAACAGCCTTGTTTAATCCTTGGGGCAAATGGGAAGGAGTCATTTTGTGCCTATGTAAAAACAATTCACAATTATTAAGAGATCAGAAAGTGTATGGATGTACACTGGCACAGGCTTTCCAAAATACCTTGTTACATGAAAAAAACAAGTTGCCAGAATAATACATTCCATCTATGTTTTTAAAAAACTTAACAAGAAAACTAGGCAATGTATGTGCATAAATATATATTAACAACTCTGATTTTTAAAGATCCAGAAGGCTGTAGAGCAAAATACAAACACGAGGGATCTGCGATTGGGAGAGCACAATGGAGAGCTTTGACTTTTTATTTGGTAGTGTTTGCATGTTTTAAACTCCAAGACTGTGCTCATGTGTTATTTTATAATTAAAAGGATTAAAACATTAAAAATTAAGTGTATACATCCATAATTCTTCTTATTTATAAGTTAGAATCCCTCAGTGAGAGCAAGAGTCAAAGGAAAACAAAACTTTTCACATGACTTCAGAGCCTTCTTATTAACTCACATTCACACTCTAATTTAAAACATGTTCTCTGAAAGTGTTTCTTGACTTCCCAACATTTTTCATCAACTTTTGGCCTAGGATTCCAGTGTGTTCTTAGTGCTTTTTTAATCTGCAGGCACTAATAACCTTAATGCTTCTGTTTCCCACTGTTTCTCTCAGCCTGTCTCCTGACGTCTAAGACTGCCTTTCCTTACCCTCTGGGTTTATTTGCAGAGAGTTTGCCTAATGTAACTCTGATTGCTTCCAGTTCCTCAATCTGCACATCACATCCTCCTTCTGCATGGCCATTTTCATTTTCTTTAATATTCAAGGAAATGGAATCTTGCAACATCTCAAACAAGATGTAAGAGAAAAAAAATAGTTTAAATAAAGATAGATAATTTTGCCAATGCTCTCAATCAGTCCTATGAGGATGCCCTTGTGACACTCTTAGAGATGGTTCATGATGTCATAGTTATATAATTTGATTGAAACTTCACTTGCCTCGATACTTAGAATTGTTAGCAGTCAAATGCTTATTATGTGTGGCAGACATTGCAATAAATACTTTTTATGGGTTATCTCACCTAATCCAGATCTTGGGAAGTAGGTATTATAATTCCTATTGTTCTAGGCAGAAGAGAGGTTGAATAGTCACAGAGCAAGTAGCAGAGCCAGGATTTCAACCTGGTTCTTCCTTAGTTCCAAAGTCTGTGCTCTTAACCACTGTACTACATTGCCTCACAATTAGGGATTGGTATGAAACACAGCCTACAGTAGCAGATTTGTTTCTTAAAAAATAATTAGAAACTTCCCAGTATGGATAAACTGATGCATTAATGGTTCTTTACCAAAATATTTTGCCACAGTGATACTTGGTAGAGAGCTAGATGGGAATTTGTATTCATAAAACTATTTAATATGAAATTCTGAATTAAAACATAATTTTGTTTTAATAGCATCTCTATACATTTGAGAAAGACTTGAAAGTTGTCAGTTGCTCTGTCAACAGCGAGAGAACTTTGCTTGGTAAGTTGAACTCTCATTGCTACGTGTCAAGAACTGAGTACATTTTTTGAGTTCTGAAGTATTGCATTTTTACAATATTTGATTGTTCTACAACAATGATTTTCTGAAAAGAGATGCTCTTGGGAGATTAGAGTTGAAATAAAGAATCTGTAGAGTCTACCTACAAAAAAGGAAGCTTTATATTTTACCTTCATCATCCACTGACAGATCCTTTGAGCTCTCACTTGTTTCAAGTATTAAATAGTAAACTGTAATAAGCGACTGCATGGATCATTTGCTAATGGAATATTTTTCTTTTTCCATTAGCTGCAAGTTTAGTTCAATCTACTAAAGAAGGAAGAAAGAATGAGTTTGAACCAGGTAATGAAATTATACTTTTCAGTGCCTATTGATGGATGAAGATTTACTGAACCACTGAGTCAAATTTCAAGCATTTTTCCAAATAACTTTATCTCTGAACAAAAAGGAAAAGGTCATGTCAAGCATAAAAAACTTTCTAAATTATTTTTTCAAGTAAATAAGAAAGCACAGAAAGTAACAGTGAATAGCATAAGTATTAAAATGACAATTAGCACTTTCAGACTAAATAAACACACCAGAACCCTATGGTCAAAAGCTGGTGTTAAAGGCTGGTATTCTTTCAAGAATACCATTTTTAAAAATATCTGGTAAATACATTATGAATAGTCCACCAGTTCTAAATAAAAATCAGTTCTGCTCATTTGCCTAGGTCCATTTCAAGTTTATTATGTACATGATTCAGCGCCCCACCTTTTAACATTCTGTATCATCCATCTGTCCATAGCTCAACAAATACTGAGTGCCATGGGTCAGGTGTACGCACAATGCTGGGGATACAGTGACATGCCAGAGCTGTGTGATTACCCTCGTGCTGGACCACAGGGACCAGGGGTGGGTGGGAGTGCCCCGTGGGGCATGTGTCCTGGTGTCAAGGTGGGGCAGTAAGCCCAGGGGGCCCAACTTTTGAAATTTTACCCAGAGAAAATTATGGACTTTTATATAAAAATTTAATTTTTAAATGTTGGCTCAGATATTTTTTAAAAATTCTGCTCAGTCAATGATAACCACGTAGGACTGAATCCAGCCCCTGGACTACTGGTTTTCAACCCTTGGTCTAGTAGATCTCATTCCAGTCCCTTACTGTTCCCATCCCGAGTGCTTTCTATCTGTTCTGTTTATTCGGCACTTAGACTCCTTCCTTTGTTCACATGGTCACCACTCAGATTCTCCACAGTCACATGTGGTGGAAAAACCCTTTGTGCACACTTTCCACAGGAAGCTCGTGAGGCAGTCCTGCTGAGAGTGGCAAGGGAACCCTGGATGGGACCTTCCCAGGGACCTCAGAGGAAGAGATTATGGGAGGTGTTGGTGGGCAGGTGGCTTTCTCGGAGAGACTTCTATGTTACTCCTTACCTTCCCTGTCGGCACGTGTTACCGAGAACCACAACAGCTATCTTCCATCTCTGTGCCGTGTCCTCCTCTTAGCATCCTCTGCTCCTCTTAGAACTGGGTGCGATGCTCACTCCAGGTGGGATGGTTCTGGACTAGCTTTAGAGAAATAGGGTCTCAGATGTTGGTGTCCTGACCTCTGTAACAAAGTTGTGGGCAAAACCAGGATATCACCCCGACCTACTGGGGCAATAAATTCCTTTATCCAAAAAGAGGAAGGCCCAGTTGCTTGTGTTCCTCCCAGTCAGTGAGGCTGGACATCGATCCAGAACTTGGGATTAGCAACGTGTGCCTACCAGTTCTCCCTGAGCTTTAAGCCTTTTAGCCTTAGGAATTCTTTATTATGCTAGTAAAGCCAGTGTAACCTTTACATGAGGTCTGCCACCTATGCCTGATTGTCATGCAGAACAGTGGCGATCATGTGTATTATAAAATGTACTTTCAGACTACTTTTATTGTATATATTTGCTACAGCATTAAATCCTATTCAGGTATGCTTATTCAGTTGAAAGTTGGATACCCCTCTAGTGCAGTTATCTGTACACATCTTTAAAAATATTAGAATAAACATTGTTAATAATTTTTCTGGATATCTCATACTCTGTATCTTCTGAGCTCACCTTTATGCCAGCCACGGCAGTGAGAACCCAATTGTAAGTGGACAGACAGTGCCTCAGCTGCTCTGCCTATTTCTTGCTTTTGGCTCAAAGCCCTTGGGAAACTCCCTGTTCTCCTGCATGTGTACCACCTGGAGTACAGTTAGAAAGGATTCCCTACAGGGTAAGCCCTGAGTAGTGGGGGGCAAGGAGCTGAAGAGGACAAATACTGCCCCTTCCAGCCCTAACATGGGTGATTCAGGTGTACACCATGCAGCTGCAGTCCCCAGCGGGTCACTAACAGGATGATTCCTGGCATGTTCTTCCCTGCCTCATTCTCCCCACCCCACCAGGCCAACCTCTCATGGCTATTGTGATCCTGACCCCTGAGATAATGTCTTGTCCTAGTTTGGGTTTCCCTTAAGTGGATACTGATGCACGTGTTTGAGTGCAATTAGTTTACTTGAGGGATGATCCCAGGAACCACTATTAGAAGAATGTTTAAACAGAAATGAAGGAAGGGAGAGAGCAAGCCCATGGCTATGAGGAATGCCCTTTTCTGGCACAGTGAACAGCCAGCATAAAAGGCCCTGAGGCCAGAGAGTAGTTGGTAGACTTGCTATTCAGGGACACTGAGGAGGTCAGTGAGGCTGGAGGGGAGTGAACAAAGGGCAGGATGGTAGGAACTGAGGCCAGAGGCCAACACACATGAGGTGCAGACAAATCATGGAGACTGGAGGAAGCCTTTTGCTCAGTTAGGATTTCAGAAGTGATGTGACCAGAAGGCACTTTGTGCTTTGAACAAATATTTTGGAAAGGCTTATTTTATCTGTCTATGGATGACCTGATACGCCATTTAATTATAAAATGTAGTTTGCCTCCAGCTGTTGTTTAACACTCAGTTGCTTATCATGAGATTTTTCAATTGCAAATGAGACAAACTGTAATATCTTTCATATGAACAAGATAGGGTTCCTTGGTCCACAAACTTTACAACAGAATTTTTATCAGCAGAGTATCTCTTCTTGGCTGTGGTTATAACCGAGTTGTTTTATTAAGAAAGTGGCCTTCCATAGGAAGAATCTAGCTGTCCCTTCACCTCCAGTGTGGAGTTAGATTTTCCCCAAGGCACAGAAGATCCCCTTCAGGCAGCAATTGGGGCAACCACAGGGTGTGGGACTCCACTTCTGCTGAGATTCTCCAGTGCTCCACGCACCCTTGTAGACAGTTGAGGCTGTGGTTTGGTCCCAGGGCACTAATGACCAGAGCGGCTCAGAACAGGCCCTACTGGACCTCTCCAACCCTGTTAGCGTCCCACAGCATGCCTTCACCTGGCCACTGTCCACCCTCCCCATGCCATGCCCTATCCCTGTGCTTTTTTTTAAAATTAATATTCAGTTTATTTAAACTAAAAACAACAGAAACAGCTCACCCATTTCTTCCACCCCCTACCTCTTGCAACCACCAATCAGTTCTCTGTACCTATGAGCTCTTTTTTTTGTTGTTTCTTTGTGTTTGTTTTAAGTTCTATATATAAGAGAGATCACGTGGTATTTATCTTTGTCTGACTTACTTCACTTAGCATAATGCCTTCAAGGTGCAGCCCTGCTGTCCATTTCGATCCTGCTGCCTCTACTTCCTGCAATATCCACATCCTGTCTGGACCTATCTTATCCTTCAGTGCTGCCCTCCCAGTCTCCATTGCTGTCTGGATCTTCTAAATTCCTAGGACAACTTCATGGAACTGTGGGATTTTATAGCAGAAAGTGGTTGTAGAAATGATCTGATTCTGTAGTTTTCATTTTATTTTATTTTTTTAGTAACAAAGCACTGAGGCCTAGGAAAGCTTTGTGATTTGCTGAAAAGGAAGCTTCATAGTGGAGTTTAAAGTAGAACTAATCTCTCTAGAATCCCTAAGCCAGTGTACTTCCTATGCACTATGAAAGCACAGGGTATATTATAGAGAGAAATCCTGTTTACGTGATTACTTTTCTCATTAATGTAATTATACTAATTACATTAAGTGTCTAGGTTGCCCTAAAGGGGAAAATTTGAGTAGGAAGATGGTTTGTACCCTTGAAAATCATGTTCCATTTTAGAGGCATGTGAATTTAGCCAATAGCTGGTTATCTCATTTGGGTACAAATTCACTGCCAAAAAGGCCAAATAAAAGGTGAGATCTTATTTTTCCTGCCTGCCCCCCAAAACACTTTTGCTTTTTTTCCAATTGGAATTGATAAGCTTTTAGGGTGAGAGAGGTAACAGTCAAGGGTCAGCTTATACTACTTAATTTAGTCATGTACACTTACAATAACAGAATAAGGAAAGTTGTTTTTTTAATCATTCTCACAGTTTACAAAACATTTCTACTTTGTTTTTCTTCATAAGTTTCTTTGGCACCAATGCCTTTCTTATTCCCAGAGCCATTTTTTGAGTCATGAAACAAATTCCCAAAGCATCTCACCTTTACCTCTCTCCCAGTTATTAAAACACAGCCCTTTGGATTGGTGTATGATCCTGTCATTGGGATTTTTATCCTAAGCTACAAATACCCATTGACCAAACAACATTTGGCCTTCATTATTCTATCATTGTATAGTTTTGATTACACATAGTAACTCACTCAATATTTTCAGTAATTTTTAGAAGGCAGAGATACAGAGATAGCCAGTTCTTGCAATTGTGAGGTTATATCCCAGAAATTTTTTTCCTTTTTTTGACTTAAAAAGAAAATTAAGCAGTGCTGTCAGGTCACCTTCTTAAATAGTGAAAACTGGCACTGATTCAATTCCAGGCTGCTGTGCCATCCCCTAAATTGTACATGATTATTCAAAATAAAGTCATTGAGAAAGCACCTGAACATATTAGTCTCTTTAGGACCTCAAATGTAAGGCAACTTCTTTTCTGACATTTGATCTTGGCAGAGGAGAACTTTTGGCCTAACTTTGGTTAACCGTGTTGATCCCATGCTAGCCCGTGTCCAAGGATTTGCTCCTGATTGCTATTCTGTCATGACGTTTGCACAGATGTTGCACTGAGGAAATAAGTGGGTCACCGGTGCAGCTCCACCACCATTCCTGAGGAGGAGCCACGGCCTGTCCTACTGATGGGTACTGTTCACCGTGACAGGCTCATGCAGCGGAAGTATCTTATACTGTGGTGCACAAGCAATATTTGCCACTGTGCTGCAGAATTGGAGTGTTGCTGAGTGGAGCTGTGTTTGCTTAGACTCAGAACCAAGAGGGACGGTAAAGCTCTGCTGAAAGTG
The DNA here is from genome assembly GCF_030020395.1 of Manis pentadactyla. NCBI lineage: Eukaryota > Metazoa > Chordata > Mammalia > Pholidota > Manidae > Manis > Manis pentadactyla. The sequence continues at coordinate 60,854,626 of NC_080025.1, read as the reverse complement.
GCAGAGGAATGGGCAAGAATGTGCTCCCCACTCCATGCACATTGACTTCTCCTTTATGATGCTTTCTGTATTTGGGGTATTAAGAGAAGTCATAGTCATTTTTGAGAAAATTACTTATCTTTGTGGAATAGCTAATCCAATGGGCAGCACGTTTACATTTTCAAAGTTCAGACCTATGTGGACATTCGGACAATGGGTGATGTTCTGGTTTTCATTAGTAAAAATCACCTTTACTTTGTAGGATCAAAGTGCTTAACTTTGCTGGTCGAAATCCACCCCATTAACAATGTGAAAGTTCTAAAAGCAGTGGATGGCTATATTTGGGTACAGGTAAGTGACCGTATCCTTTATCACTTACCTCATTCATCAGAAGGCATGGAACCTACAGGCAATGTGTTTACAATGTGCTTTCCCTCACATGGTCACATTTAATCCTCAAAGCAACCTGGTATGTGGGTATGGCTGAAATTATGAGCTTTTCCTTTGCAAACATGGAAATCAAAAGTCAAACCTCGCTCCTCTGCGTCCATTTTATGATGGTTTGTCTGATAGTAATGTAATGTTTTTACATGATAAATACTGATTGTCAAAACGTATCTAAGGTAAGCTCAAAAATGGCTTTTTACTGTATTCATATAGGTAATTAATTAACTTAATATGACTTTATCCCTGACTTTATCAATTCCTTGAATTAATGCAGAAGTGCTGTGCCTATAATGCAAGTGGACTAGATAGAGTCACCATTAATTAGACATTCTGAATTTGCTAATTCTACTACTCACTAAAATTTATTTGTAACTCCAAAATCAATACTCGTGGCATTTTCACAGGCATTTGCAGACATGTGCAAAGCAGTGAAAAGTCTGTCACCCAATGTACATGTTCCAGCTGAGGTAAGGAGAGGGGACGCTGCCTTCTCGATGCAGTCCTCATATTATAAACAAATACCGTGTTCCTGGTCTTTTTAGTGCCATGTTTTGCTCATTTGAAGGCTTCTGGTTGGTTATTTCACTGTTTAAAATGTCCCCCAAGCATCTTGCTAAGGTCCTCGCTAGTGGAGGGCTAAGTGCGGGGTTCCTAAGTAGGGACAGAGAAAATCAGTGTGTGTGTTAGATAAGCTTCATTCAGACCTGAGTGTATAGCGCTGTTGACTGCTGTGAGTTCAGTGCTGATGAATCAACAGTATATATTAAATAAGGTATCTTTAAACAGAAACACACATGAAATAAAGTTAGGTAATTCGTTTGTTGACAGACATGTGAGTAGAGGCCCACAGGAGCCACTCCTTGTATTTCCCCTGGGGACAGTGATCACTGTCCGGTCTCCAGTGTTTGTGATGACTTCACAGAACATAATTACCACCGATTACAAGAATCAGCTATCCATGTTGATGTTTTGTTGCAGCATAACTTCCTTGTGTAACCCAAACTGCCTCATCTACTCCCAGCCTCCTGCCAGTGGGTGTCCCTCTCGTGTAGTTGTGTATTAGGAGAGGTGACCGTCACCACGGCCCTGAGCCCCCCACTGTCAGCCAGTCCTCCTGCTTGTGCACTTTGGCCCCCCACTTCTGGCTTCCCTGTGGGCATTGCTTGCAGCTAGACCGGGCCTGGCGTGGGCTCCTCAGAGGCCCTGCCCCCTCCCCCCTCCCCCGCCCAGGAAGTCTGTTTACACTGTCATCTGCCATGGCTTGACTGTGGGGTGGAGTACACTTCCCTTTTCTGGCCTATTTTTTGGCTTCCTTCGCATCTCCACCCAGGGCTGTAAAAGTGGTAGAAACATTATGGAAGGATTAGGGCAACTAAGAGGAATTAAAGCACAGGAAAAGGAAAAGTGTTTATAAGTAGGTGGTTGCATAACATTGTGAATATAATAAAAACTACTGAATTGTATACTTTAAGATAGTTAAAATGGTGAGTTTTATGTTATGACTTTTTTTCTCAATTAAGTATATTAAAAGTACATGATGCATGACCACCTCCATAGGCCAAAGGAAAAGTCCCCAGCCTTTAAAGTAAAACTTCCACTCTTCTTGCGGACCCATGTCAGTTCCTAGCCCTGCTCTCCGCTCCTCATGCCTTTACCTCTGGAGAGAGAAACTCCTCCAAACCTGCATCCATGGCAAATCCCCGCTTCTCCTCCTGTAGAGAAATACCATTCACCATCCTCTGAGTTTAGTCTTACCCTGCAACCTATATCTCTTTTTAAAAATGAAAACATCCATGGTGATCTGCAGTAGTATATTTCCCTAAGGCTGCACATGCAGTCTTGACCTTTTTCAAAGAAGAACTATAGCAGCACGGTAGTGGGCAGGGTCTGGATCCTGATCTGGAGTCTTCCAGATATTTCCAGTGGGGAATTAGACCCCCTCTATACAGCTGTAATGTATACCTCCCAACAATGAATACTGATAGTCAGAATCTAGTTCCATATTTGTGAAGACACCTATTTCCTTAACAGGATAGAATCTATATAGATTCCTGCTCACAATGCAAAAAAAAAAAAAGAGAGAGAAAGAAAGAAAGAAAAAGAGAACCTTGCATGCTATTGTAGAGCTGTATCTGGAGCTGTCTATTTATATTCTTAATTCCAGGCCTTGCTCTAGGGCTGACTCTTAACAGAAAGAAAAACAACCACCACCTAAGTGGGACTTTTAAAATCATGTTCTTGTTGCTTGCCACATAAGGGCAGGCAATGGTTTAGAACTCACCAGCACCTTCGTCCGGGGCACTGTGAGCCTGCACAGGCCACATCTGCAGACCAGGGAAGGCCCTGTCACATTTTGAGGCACTGAGTGCTCCTCCGTTACATGTGGTGTCTTTGCTTCTCTTCAGTCCCAACACACAAAGTATCCTGTTTGATGTGCACAAATCAGGAGGTAGTAAGTTCCACATTATTTTCATAGCTGAATTCTGCATTGCTATGTATTTTATAATTTTGAAGTTACTGCTGTGAGAAGAATGGTATGTAGTTACTGTTCTGTTTTTCAGTTCTAAAGGGGAAACTCGACTACAAACACTTAAAAAATCAACCAGTTCTATTTGCAAATCATCACTGTGAAAAGTTAGGGCACCGGGTTGTATGTTTTATTAAAATGTTTCCTAGTCTTTAGAGAGGCTGCCGACTGTGAAACGGCCTAAAAGATTACTTTCTTCCATAATGCTCTCACATGTGGAGGGAGAAACCAGAATTCCCTGGTGGATCTTATCTAGTAATGTGTCTTTTGCGTTACAAAATGAAACTGCTGATTTCTAGTTATGTTTAGATGATGAAAGAATCAAGTCTCTGCAGTCATGTGACCACTTTCCCTGTTAGCCCCGTGGAGGGCGTCAAGCCTGATGGGTCTGGCTGTCTGCTTTGTCCTGTGCCCGGGCACGGATGGGTGAGCCAGAGAAGGAGGGGGTGGATCAAGCCTTTTCTCCCCGTGGAGGTCATTCTGTGCTTTGAGGCTTGTACATCCTCCACCACATGCCACACTGTGACTCACTGTCCTGTCCTGGAAAGTCCCTGGTTATGTTGTGCTTTGTCTCCTGTGTGTGGGACTTTGGAAGCTGTGGTGGCAAGTCCACTTACTTGGCTCTCAAACTAAATACTAGGTTGAATTACACAACAAATGTATTGATCACTCTTTGTGAACAGGAAATAGAACTTTCTGTACAAGTGTTTACATTGTTCCTGATCAGCTTCAGAATCACATATTCCAAACAGGAAGCCTTACTGTTGAAATGAATGATGTTGGACCTGCAATCAGTTAATCAGTTTCCACCTAGAAAACTGAGCTCCTGCAAGTGTTCCTTTTTTCTCCTGGCTTCCTTCTGCAGGGGTGTGTGTGTGTGTGTGTGTGTGTGTGTGTGTGTGTGTGTGCTGACTCACCCAAACTTTTCTGTGATTCATATCCCTTCTATAGTATGTTGTAGTATAGTGGCCAAACACAACTTTAGAAATATTTGTGAAAGCAAAGTAGTTGCTTATGATTTTGATTAATTTCCTTTTTTCAGTTCACCTATCCTCATGTTAAAAGCCACCCTCTTCCAGAGAACCATCTGTTACTGATTTCAGAAGAGAAATGTAAGTGTATCTTTACGTGTTATATGGAGACTTAATGAATGGCACATCTCCTAGTGAAGTATGGGATGTGACTGAGTTTCTAGATGACGTCCTAACCTTTGACATCCATTTGAGATGTAGGACTCCTGTGGAAGGGCTTTTCTTTTGGTCCCCATGTGTTGTTCCCTTAGGCTTTGCTCTACTTCCTCATCCTGGAAATGATGGGCTCCTGTGTACATGGATTTCCACTTTCATCACATGGTAGAGTGTTTGAAGGATGATGGTGCAGGTCATTTTGGCCTTCGTTAGTCGGTCTGTCTTTAGGATGGCTGTCACAGCGGGTAACCATGGTATAAGGAGAGAGGCTTGGGTGGAGAGAAGGGAAGGTGTGAAAAGCTAGAATTCCATGGCCGAACCAGAGACGCATACTAACTTGATCAAATTCAGGTAACGGCAAATAAGATTGGGACAGCCTCTAATGTTTTCAAGCTGGGGAATGGGGTGGGCAGAAAGGACAGAATTTACTGATGGATCTTTTTTAGTAAGCCATCTTCCATTGTTATAAGATGAAACTGCAGACTTAAAATTGAAAGGACAGGCTTGAGGGGGGTTAAGTTTGTGCTTGGTTCCTGTGCTCTTGCTCAGTTATCTATCTCACGTGTTTGCCACTAGAATGGGAAGAAGGTAAGCATAGCAGAATATAAACTACTTATTGAAAGGGACCATCTACAAATTGACTTAAAGTGTTTAGAGTTGTTAATGTGAAATTAACCCCTATAAAAATACCTCTCCCAAGAATCTTGTATAATGAGTTTTCTATCTGATCTTTTCATACAAAGAGGTGTTTGGTACTTGGAAATTTAAGATAAACCCTGTCAAATGTACCCTTTTTAGCCCTAAATAAGACTGATGGTACAGGGGAGGCAAACACATGTTGAGGGAAGCTGGGGTAGCAGGAAGGTTAAACGCTTCCTGTGTTGATAGAGTCAGCAGAGTAAATGCGGGACTTGAAACAGACTGTGAAGGGAGGATGGAGAAAGGTAGGTTTTGCTTTAAATCTTGATTGTGAGGTTGCTGTCTATGTGCATATTTTCCAGACAGTTTAATCTGCATTGCTTTTATAAAAACATGCTTATAACTGTTTTCTCTCTATCTTTTTAAGATATTGAACAATTTCGTATACAACTCATCCAAGAGGAGGGAAATAGAGTGGTAAATATTAGACATTCCTTTTGTGTCAGAGTTTTTCCATAAACTGGAACATTTCTAGAATGTTAAAGAAAGATTAATGTTATAGAAATGTACCATTTTCTTTATCTGATGTCTTCCAAATTGTAGACTTGCTGTTGTTTCATGTGACATAAAACAAGCTACACGAAGGAGTTAATTATCTCCTTTACCGCTTCCTCATCCCCAGGCTTAGTCTCTGAGGTGCCTAATGACAGCCTGTGTGACTTTTCCACACCTATTACCTTGCTTATGCAAATGTACAAAAGCTTAAGTGCACATATACAGAGATTCAGGTGTTTTTACCAAAAGAGAATCGTATGTATTAATTTGCTGCTTTTGTTTTTGCTTTCTACTTAGTATTAAGGGTATCCTTATAGGTTTCCAAATGGAGATGTAACTTCTTTTTCTAATTTGTATACATAGATCCATATATAGACATAGAATAAATGGGATCACAGCATATTTACTGGGGTTTTTTACAGTCCAGTTTTCTTTTTTTGCTTGTTCTCCACTTCCTGCTTTTTACCTTCAACTTTTGTTCACAGCCTGGCATGTATCCTGTCATACTTTTCTCTGTACCTGTGTATCACCCTTCCCCACCCCTGACACACCCAGGGGTTTGTTCATGATTTACTCCTTCCACATTCAACTTTGTAGAATTACCTGCAAATCAACTAGAATAGTTCCATTTCATTCTCTTTAGAAGTACATAGTGGCCCCTGGCATGGATGTACACGGGTTTGCAGCCATTCTTCCATGGATGGACAGTCACTCCATAGCCTATTTTTTTCTTTTGTTTATTTATTTGCATTACAAATCATCTCAAACGTTTTTATAGCTTTACATATTTAGTACTCATTTCTTTGTGCTAAATCCTCAGGGATGGATAAATGGGTAGATGGGTGTATGTATTTAATAAATTTCAACAGCTTTTGCCTGATTGCTTTCCAAAAAACTTACAATTTACAGTTTTGCAAGCAAAGTGTGAGAGAGTCTTTCTCTTTATCCATACCACTAATAAGAGTATTTACCTTTTAAAAAAAAGTTCCAATTTCATGGGTGTAAGTTGAAATCATTATTATTTTAGTTTGTGTTTCCCTTAATATTACTGAGTTTGAACATCTTTCGTGATTATTGGCTATGAAAATTTTTCTGAAAGTTGCTCAGTTATTTCCTTGTTTATTTTTCAACCGGGTTATCTTTTTGTGACAATTTGTTTGAAATCTTAACGTGTTATTGATATTAAAAATGGCTTCCTTCAATATTTAAAGCATCTGCATCAAAATAGTCTTTCTCTGAAGACTTTAAAGTTATATAAACAAAACTGAAGTAGAAAATGGCATTTAGTAATTATGGATCTATGATGGAAAGCCTCAGATCAAGAAGCCTGAAAAATAACTGGCTTCTGAAATAACTGGCTAAAAAATAACCAGAAAGTGTGTGGCTGGAGCTCTGGGCTGCCAAAAGGCTAAGTGGATGGCAAGGCAAGGACAGGGCCAGTGGTCAGAAAAGGGTCAGGCCAGAGAAGAAAGACGAAGGCGGATTTCCAAAGCCAGTGATGAGAACTCAGGGACAGCGTGAAATGAACAAGTTGGGGTCAGGAATTGGGGATGGGCACAGACAGAGGGCTGGCTGCTTAGCAGAGGGGTAGGAACCCTTGGGGGACACTGCAGAGAGAGTGCAGGCAGGGGGCTGTTGTCGGCAGCCCAGAAGGGATTCTGTTGCCCAAGACAGTGCAGCTTTGGCATTCTTGCACCCACGCATGCCCCTCTGTGAGGCACCTCTGCCCTCATTCCTAAAGGCTTAGATGACAGCTTCTTAAGGCAATGTGTAGTTCCATGCAGTCATTAACATCCCTGCAGATAGAGGTGATATAATTATCCTCATGTTTACAGGGAACATGCCAACCAACTCAGAGGACAAAACTGAGATGTGTTGCCACACTCTCATGATCATGTTCTTGTTCGTAAATGTCTGAGAGTTCTCAAATCTACCCTAACCTAACACATTTCAGAAAGATGGAGATAAGATGGGTTGCCCAAAGTTCAGTCTGATGTGTATTCTTGGATTTTTTTCCAGCATCACTTTCCTCTTGCTTAAATGTGATGAATCGAGGCAAGCAAGAAATAGAGGTGCATGGTTCTGCATGCCCTGTGCCTCCTTGGAGTTCCACATTTAGCCTCAGGGGAGAAATTCCTATTAGGATTAGAAAGGGTTTAGGCATGAATATGGACCACTCTGATGTCCCTTTTCCCTCATTTCTTCCACGTCAACCTGTCTTCATTCCTTTGCTCATCTCTTCTAATATACTTTACTTTTGACTGGTAAGCATTTTGAGGAAAGTGAATACACACTGTAATACATTTGTCATTTCCTTGGCACTTTACTCTTGCTTACCTTATTTCATTTTCCTCCTTTTGACAAGTATTCTTTGAGCACTATTATATGCTGAGAATAATGAAGATATTGAGAATATAAAGGTGTGGTAGAAGAGCTCACCACTCATTGAGTAGACTTAGAATGTTAATTAATATGTGCCTGTAACAGAAGCAGGCCAAAGCACCATAGGAACACAGAGGGGGGAGCTTTGCCTTCATCCTGGGGAGGTAAGGGAGGCATTTGCACAGGAGACAATGCTTAAGCTGGGTCTAGAAGGGTGAGTAGTTAAGTATTGCTGAGAGATGAGCATTATCGTCATATTCATGGTACAAGACATAAAGGTAAGAGGCATGGCCAAAGCCACATGAGGACTTTATGGCTCATCTGGGATTCACTGCCCAGAAGTCCCCGCTTCCAGGCCTCAGTTTTACCTGACATCACAGCCTCTGTATTTGGTAGTGAAACCCTCTTGTCTGGGGATGCCTGAGTGGGTTATGTCTGGAAGAGGAAGCTGAGACTCCTACTGGCCCAGCTGTTCATTCGTGGTAGGTGTGGCCTTGCCTTCAGCAGCCTCGGCCTCACTGTCAGACTGGGAACAAGGATAATGTAGCTTATTATAGAGTGTTTGGGAAGAGCAAGTAATGAAATGACACCTTAAGTCTTTTCTGGAAAGACTTTCCATTTGTATGCGTTGGGGGAAGCAGATGGCTAAAAAATTAAACTGGAAATATTTACATGTATTATAAAGATAGAACATGCAAAATAATAATAAAATCTAGAAATGTTCTCCTTTAAAATATTTATTTCTAAAATCTCTTTGCCTCTTTAGGTGATTAAACATTCTGGGCATCTCCCAAGAGAGAGAATAGCTGAGGATTTTGTTTGGGCTCAGTGGGATATGTCAGAGCAGAGGTTATACTACGTTGACCTGAAGGTAAAAACTAGTCCACACCGGCCCTCGGTTTTATTGGAAAAATTTAATTTTGACATTACCATTATTGTAATTGATTTATCACTGCATTTTTGTTGATGGGACAGTCAATAAAGGTTTATTAAAAATAAAAGGTTTTCTTTTTTTTTCATGCTTCTTGGCTGCTTCCTTTTCTCCCTTTCTCTTTTTGTCACTAGTGTTCTTGTTGATTTTCTGGTAATTTATCACTTACTCTGTCTTCTCTTGTAGAAATCAATGAGCATCTTAAAATGTATCCAGTTTTATGCTGATGGGAAGTTTAACTTAATGGTAAGTCCAGAGAATGACTGGGCTACAGGAAATTTTGTAACATGTTGTCCCCTTTTGAATAGAGTTGTTGTTATAAGGAGCGTTTTAGCATTCATGATGTGGTGCTAGTCACTCGTATGAGCAAATAAGATAGTGCTTGCTGTCTCCAAGCTTCAATTCTGTAACAAACACAATTGGTAGAGGTGATTAGAACACACACAGGAAATTTCTGCTAACTGGATGCCTTTCATTAAATAAATACAAGGGTGAGGATCATTACAAGGTAAGAAGTATGGTCAGTAGTAGATAGCTATAAGTGGTAACAGGTCATTTGATCCAAAAGGACTTGTGAAGATGGTAGATTTGAGTATAAGGCAAAAGAAAAAAATCAATGTTGAGGGTATAGTTTAATTAGTAAAAATCTAGCATCACTACTGGAAAAGCCACTTGCAGTGCTAGCCTTTGGCGAGAAGTCATAAATATCTTTCTCTGTGATGGACAGAACATTACTATTCTTTTTGACTGAGATTAATATCGGTTTCTAACACAGACTGGTATCACACTATTACAAGAATTCCATTTGCTCCTCCTGCCCTTTTTTTGACTTGCTCGCTCTCCTTTTCCAAAGGCTCCCGTCCTACCCTCTTCACATGGTCGTCTGTGTCATAAAAGTCTTCACCTTCCAATTGGCTTTATGCAAACCATTTATGGTAGTCAAACCTGGAGCAGTTTGCCAAGTGTTAGCTCTTTGCAGAATAAACACACATCAAGCTTGTAACTGTACGTAAAATGCAAATATTCCCAGTGGACTGTGTGTGCTGTGGCCTGGGGCCATGGCCTCTGAAGGTGATTATGGTTAAATGGGTTCATCATTAGGCAGGCGTGGTGTTGTCAGGCTTGATCTGGTTTACAGAACTGTCATCAGTTAATGTCATTGTTTTTGTTTGTTTTCTCATGATTTTTTTGACAGTTTGAAGCACCCTTGGATATATCAGTAAGCGACTCAGAATTTAAGTAAGATGTTCCTAGATTACTATTCATTTTTGTGGGCAGAATGATTGTATTTATACCTAACTTGTGATATTCAGATAAAAGGAGGATTTGATAATCTGTCTCTGTGTGTGTTCCTTTATATTTCTGTCCTCTATAGGGAACATAAACTCTATCAAGCATAAATACAGGGTTATTCTATGGAAAGTCAACCATATTTATTTTTTTAGCCATTTATTTCTATAGGGCTTCTCCATTTATTTTGATCTATGGAAGTGCTCTTCTCCCTGTAATTCAATGAAAGAATTTGATAAGTCAACACTACATTTAGAACCAAACACACGAACCCTTTTATTGTTGCCATCAAAGAGGATGTCACAGGTCAGCCCATGTGTAGCTCAGCTGAGTCTATTGCTTTACTTTACATCTCTTCACCTTTTTACACAAACCATAAAGTTTTTTTTTCCCCAGGCAGTTTTATATGTAGTAAAAACATAAGACACTTTTGAAAAAACTGACACAAGTCCATCAGTGCACAAAGAAATGAAAGTCTTCTTGACTTAGAGTAATGACAATCCTAAGCTGTTAAATATTTCAGTAGCTTTGTCACCCATGAACATTTAGTTGTGCTTATTTTAGGCATAGTATATTTGGTTCTCTAAATCAGAAGAGTTACAAAAATGCAAGAGGAAAGCAGTATTCTTTTTCTCTGTTGGCAGGACCATGCCATTTATGCACCAATTATTATTTTGAATTAATGTTTTACAAAAATTTTTAACAAAAAGCACATTATCTACTTCAATTTCTCAGAGACACATCTCTAGTTTTGTGGGTTTACTATAGTGGTTATTATCCTTTGTGAGGGAACTTATTTTTAAATGCATTCACAATTTATTATCCTTTACGCTTTTAGTCTTGTCAACTTCGGATGTGATGATCTTCAAGACCAAGAGAAATTATCCGAACACCTGAAACTGCATGTTTTTACTAATCATACAGGTAAAACCAGGGTTGTATTATTCTTGAGTTCTATACAAAATGTAGTTGTTCAGCTAGATGGATCCTATAAATAAAATATAATAAGGACACATTCTTACATAAGTGATCATACATTTATATACCAATTATGTTCTCCACTGTAATTTTATACATCTGTATTGGCATAAAAGAAGCCAAAGTCAGCAGTTATTGTTCTAATAGTTATTTGTATTCTAACAGAGGAGCTGGATCTTTGTTTAATCAATCTACATTTTCTCATCTGCTCCATCTTTTAACAAATGGCATACAATGATGGGGATGCTTCTTGTGTCAAACTTACTGACGTGTTTGGATTCTAAACCTATGGGTTCTGTGTACCTGGCTGCTTCAAGAGCCAGGCTGGAACCTACTGAGCTACCAACCAAAGCTTAACATAAAGTTATTAGTGCACAACATTCTGTCTGTTAACACCTGTTGATGGCACACAGAGAAAATAGAGAGGGGAAAAATAATAGCAGAAAATGAGAGGAATATGATTACATTTCAATGAATCTGGTGAAAAAAACTGTTCAATAACCATAAAACCATCTAAGTAATCAACTCTAAGACTAAATCCAGTAGTCATTTTTAATATCCCCTTTTCAATATATTGAGTTAAATATTTCAGTAATTATTGACAGTTACCACTTGAGTTCAGTAGCACTTGAATTGAAATTGTACTCCTTTAAAGCCAAATGAGGGGTGTTCATTAAATCAACATTTGTGGAACACTTACTGTGTACGATGTTGGAGATACAATGATGAGCAAAACTGACCTACTCTTTACTGGCATAAAGGTTACTGTTTGGTGTGGATTTTAGACATTAAATAACTGCACACATAGTCTTTAAACAGAAACACGATAAATATTATGAATGAGAATTACAGGAAGCCAGGCAGGCATATAATAAAATATCTTCAAATATGTTGTAGTTTAGCTGGTCCATCCCTGTTTCTCCCTCCCTCCAAGACATTCTGTCCCATTCCTGAGAACTGTCTCCTGAACCCTGCCCTGTTTCCCACCTCACTCCTTCATTATGTGTCCCAGTTTTCCTGTCCAACCCAGGTATCCCTCAGCCAAACAAGTCCCTCTCTAAACCAGTTCTGTGAGACTTAGGGAAGAAAGTGGTATTTCACTTGAGACTTGAGGGAGGTGTGTAACTAAGGCAGAGTGACTGAAGGAGAGGGAGCAAGGGGAGCGCTTGGGAGAGAAACTGAAGTGGTGCAGGGACCAGGTTATGTAGGCCTTGCAGACCATGGAAAGAGATTAAATTTTATCCTAAGAGCCATAAGGTCATCAAAAGGTTTCTTTTTCTTAGAATGACATTTTATGTTGAGAATACTTAAGCATACAGAAAAGTTCAAGAATAGAATCAACACCCAGGCACCTCTTACTTAATCAAACCTTTAAAATATTTGCTTTATCATTCTCCCCATATATAGGTACCACTTTCTTCCTCTGACTATACCATTCAAAATTAAGTTGCAGACATCCTGACACCTTAGCACTAAACAATACAGTGTGTATTTCCTTAGGTTACGGACACTCTTACATAACTTTAGTTCCATTATTGCTGAAGAAATTAATACAAGAGTCAGGAAAATATTTCATATTTAAATTTCTGTAATTATTTCAAAAAATCCTATGTGTATGTATGTATATATGTGTATGTGTATATTAATGAATAAATATATGTATGTGACTTTTAAAGTCAGAATCCCATCAAGATGCATGCATGACATTTGGTTATGTCTTTGTAGTGTCTTTCAGTGTAGACCAGTTCCCACTTCATATCCTCTGCCTTTTCTTTTTCTTTTTCTTCTCACGACATTGACATTTGATGAGTCCAGATCATTTGCCTTGTGGAATGTCCCGCATTCTGGATTTGTCCATTTCCTTGTCTACATATTCAACTTCTTCCTTCATCCTTCACATTTCCTGTAAACTGGCTTGTTAGTCTAACTGTTAGATATAGGTTAAACATTTCTTGTGAGAATACTTAATGGCTGATATTGTGAACTTCATTTGCACCAGATCAGGAGGTGCATGATGTCAGGATGTTCTACTGTTTGTGATGCTAAGTTTTGTCATTTGGCTACAGGGTGCTACTGTCTGTCCCGTTGTAAGCCTGCACATTAGTGACTGGTGAGTGATGCTTTGGCATCGTGTGACTTATTCCCCATCATCTTTTCACCTGGTGGTTCTAGGATCCATTCATGCCCCTTCACTGAGGTGTTTTAAGCAGGTAGTGACAAGATTAGATATGTATTTTTAAAAGATTACTGTGGCTGCTGTGTGAGGAATGGATTGGAGGCAGCCAGGGAAAACGTGGGGAGATGAGTGGTTAGAATGAGGCGATAGTCATCTGTGAGAGACAAGGGCAGCTCTAACTAGGTTGGGCAGTAGAGGTGGAGAGAACTAGCTAGGCTGAGATGCATTCTGGAGATGGCACAGAAGACATGCTATAAATTAGATGGAGAGGAATGGTTCTCAGGTTTCTGGCATCAGCAGATGGGTGACCAGTGGTGCCCACTGCTGAGGTATAGCAATTTCTGTGGAGCTTAGAAAGGGAGGCTGTGAGTTTTGTTTTGGACATTTAACTAAGAGAGCTGGAGTTTAGAAGATAGATCAGGACTAGAAATGAATCAATGTCAAAGTTGTTAGACTATCACTGGCATTTGAATCCATGGAAGGAGAACAGGGACAAAAGGGAAAAAGTTTAGGAATAAGATCTGGGAACAAAAATATATAAAGCTTAGGTGGAACATCCAAAGAAAAAGGAAAACCATTGTCTGGAGAGAGAGAAAGAGGAAAGCCTAGTGTGGTATTAGAGCAGCCAAAGGCAGAGGGGGTTTCACCAAGGAGGGAGGACTTGCTGGTAATAGGTGGTGAGAAGTACAGTTCCCTGGGTCTAGCAGCTTGGAGGTTAGTTACCAGGAGTAGTTTGTGTTGGGTGATGGAGGAGAAATCTTGATTGCTGGGGTAAGTGGCATGTGGGAGTTGAAAAGATCTTAGCAGCGTGTGTAGACACGAGACAGGAGTAAGTGGAGAGGGAATTTGCTTGGAAGGTGGATGTAAAGGGAACCAGAATTCATGTGGAGGGACCCAGGGAGGCTCTTCTCTAATCTTGCACTTTAAGTGTGTTGGATATAAACAATCATCTTCGGCTTTTATGCTACAAAGCTTTTGTTCCATTTCATTGTATTCCTATAGGAATTTCTCATGAGCAGTAGCAGCTATAACTTATAAATGGGTTTCTGTGACACATCTTAATTAATAAAGTGTTAGGCTTATCTGGCATGAGATGTGAAAGAGTCTGTTTTTTCCTCTCTCAGCAGTGTCTAGGAGAGTGGAAAATTAGCCTTGCTTTTCAGTCAGCTTTGAAATAGAAAAAATGGCTTATTTTTTCAAAGGGATGCTTCTAGATTTAAGGTGAAACAAGCCAAAGAAGTGACTTCTGGGTTTCTGACTAGGCTGCTGTCAGGTCATACGTTTCCCGAATTGCTTTGCAAAAATGACTTGTTACCTTTGTGCTTGAAACAAACAAACAAACAAACAAACAAACAAACAAACAAACAAACACCTACTTCAGCAAATAGGAATGGAGGAGAGAGTAAATCGTCTAGTCCCTTTATGGCTCCTTCCAGAATAGCTTCATTTTCCGCTGCTGTGGAGACCAGGAAATGTGGTTCATGAAAGGAATGCTGACCGACTTAGGGTCTCATACAAGCTCAGCTTATTAACTATTTACACTAATGATGATACTATAAAAATATTTCATGTTCAGTTGTCACATATTGGTCATCAGGAGCTACTTTGTCCTTTTGGCATTACTTGTTACATTCCCGAAAGCATTTTTATCCTGAATTTTCCTGTCCTGGGAAACGAGAACCATACCTTCTAAGGAACTAGAGGTTAAAATCACAGAGGCGCAGGTGAGAGCTGATGTGGGCAGAGGTGCTGCTGCCAACAGGTCGCTTAGTTTAGTTTAACTCATGTTCACACTCATTGTTCTAAGAAATATTTTACAGTACAAAAGTAAATCAGAGACTTCCTAAAGCTTTGAAGCAAAGAAAATATTCTCATCCCATCTGTCTGAAAGTCAACCCCGAAGCTGTACCCAGGGCAACTCTTACGTGTTCTATGTCAGTGGCTGTAATTCTTGTGCACTACCTACTGGGAGGTAGTCAGGCACGAAAAGTGGAAATTATTCTTCCTGTTCATATAATTGCCAGACTGCCCTTCACAAACTCCCAAAATTAGACCTGTGTTTTAACATTTTATAGAGCCTTTTACAATGAGATAATTTCCCTTGGAAAACTTTGTCCCTAATAGCTTTCATTGTCCATATGGTTTCCGGAGAGCTAGCCAACTATGAGATGTTATATTCATCATTGATGAATATTTATTAAACATCTCTGGATACACCATTAAAAGCATGCTTTATTTTTTCAAACTGTGACCTCTCCCAACTTGTAAATAGCAGCAGAATTATTCTGGAATAATAATAATTTCGGCTAACCTTTATAGCGAGGTACAACTCCTTTGCCAGAGCTTTATACATATCATCTCATTTAATTCTCACATAAGAACCATATGAACTTAGGTTCTATATTTTCTTTATTCCCAGATAAGGAAACTAAGGCTTAAAGAATTTAATTAATTTGCCTCAGGCAAATTTAAATAATGATGCCTGCATCTCACCCTGAGAGATTTTGATTTAGTTGATCTAAGGTGGATCTATGAGCCCAGGTAAGTTTAATGTACTTTCAGGGTTGAGAACCAGTGCTCCAGAGCTGTGTTGTCCAGTAAGGTAGCAACTAACTATGTATAGCTATTTAAATTTAAATTAGTAAAGTAAAAAAGGAAGTTGCCACATTTTAAGTGCTCAGTAGCCAGCCACATGTGGCTAGCGGTTGCCATATTGGACAGCACACATATAGAACATTTCCATTATCAAAGAAAATCCTATGGATGGGACAGCTTGGAGAGCCTGTCACACCCCATTTCACTTTGCTATGTCTTGCCCTCACCCCCTTTTTGGGACTGAAAGAGGGAACTAAGCCACAACCTAACTATTTGGAAATATTAGCTTATGAAAGCTGAATATGGCTCTCAGTGTATGTAATTAGGTACCTTTATTCTGCATCTCACTTTAACTTTCTTTCTTCAAAACAAGGAAAACCATAACCTTCAGTCTCTAAATGATGGTATACAGAGGATTTTGCTAGAATGGAGGTTATGATCTTCCTTACATTGCTGACATTTCATATTCATTCCTCAGGATAGGTTCCAAAAGATGAATTACTGAGTCAACAGGTGTTACTATATTTAATCTTCTGCAAAACTATTTTTCATAGAAGTACTAATTCACTCTTCCACTACTATTATTTGAGAATGTTCTTCCTACTGCTCCCATGGCAGAATTATCATTTTTAAAACTTCGCTAATTTGAAAGGGAAAATATGATGCCTTGTTTTAGTTTTCACTTCTTTGTCATAGAGGCTGAAGTTTTAACTGCTGAAAATTTCTCTCCTTGTGATCAGAGAACATAAACAAACAGGATAAACTGGCGTCTCTCTTCATTTTCCTTTCCTTCAAGAGCCTACCACAATATATTGCTTAGTGTGTGCTGACTAATTGTTGAATTGAAATTTTTGCTGGTAGTGTGTTAATTTTATGAAAGTAGTCAAAGCAGTACATGGGATTTTTGTAACTTTCATAATTATTATTATTTGTTATGCTTCAGTATAGCATTACTTTTATTCTTAGTGAGTCTGCTGTAGTTTTCAAGAAAAGTTAGTATCATTGGTTGCTCAGTAATCATAACAGTAAGTTAACATCTGACAGAGTTGTTACTATTTTTACCTAATAGTTGTTTTTGTTGTGTTTAAGGTATTGCATTAAAATATACTTCTAACCGTATATTTCAGTCTTAAATGCCATTTAAAAGTAGTCACAAATGGTACATATTAGAACAGAATGTTTAGGAATGTCCTTAAATAGCTTTCTTAGGGAAAATGGGCTTTTTTCCTGCCATGATTCTTTGGTAAAGGAACTAGTAGAGTATAAGCAAAGAAATATGGAGATTCACTGAAGTAGTGATTGAATTTATACAGCTAATTATATCAGCTCTGAGACTAGAATCCAGGTTTTCACACTCCTTGTGAAGTTCCTTTTCACCCTGGAAATCAATTTCAGTTAATCACAAAAATGTTAGCATGAGTATAGCAGCATCAGTTTAAGCATTGATGCCCTCATCTGTAGGTCACCGATGGCCTACGAATTGCCTGTGCTTGTCTATCCAGAAGGCAACAGCTGCTAGAGATGTTGGATAGTTTTCCACCTTGAAGGAGGTGGGAAGGCTGAGGGTGTTCTGGAAGGATGGGGTAAGTGAACGCGGGTCAGCACTCATCTGGAAAGGCTGCTCAAAGCCAGGAGATCACCTTTGGGCCAAAGTGACCCAAATAAGGGCAAACACCCTACACTGTTATTGCCCAGTTTGCCTTCCATTCTAAATAAACAAGAAGACTGGAAACCTTCTGTAAAGAGGAGACAGATTTTTGATAAACTTGGGTCAATAGCTATTAGTAATGGTGGAAGGCAAGCTAAGTAAGAGGGTATATGGAGAATCTTATGACACTTTGTAAACTTCCCTAGACGCACATGATTTCATTCATAAGAGTGTGTCTCTCTTCATTTGCCTTTCCTTCAAGAGCCTGCTGCAATTTATTGCTTAGTGTGTGCTGAGTAATTGTTGAATTGAAAACTTGCAACTTGTTAATAAGCCATTTCTAGAATTTGGAAATAATCTATAAGGTAAGTTGAGACAAAACACTTAAAGGAATAGAAATAAGGTTAAATGGCTTAGCAAACTTTTTATTAGTCTATGATTATTTTAAGCTCTACTAAATATCTTCTTACTTCTAGGGAGTTTGTGTTTATGTTACAGTCCGAAGTTTGACTCTTGGGAAGAAATCACATATTCAGTGTTTTACTTTCATAAAGGTACTTTTTATTTATTCTTTTTTTTTTTTTACTTTTACAGAATCACATTTAACAAATAGTAGTAAATTAAATGGATTTTGAAGTCTCACTATCTTGTAAATAAATTTTATCAGTACATTCTAAATATGTTTGCTGAAGAAATTCACTAATGATGAATATTGTTAGCTGATTATCTTTTAATTTTTAACAATTTTTTATGATATATTTTTTCCTGACCTGCATCTTTTTTGGCCTGCAGACCAGTCCTATTGGACATATTTGCCAAAGTCTGTTTGCTTTCTCTATTACTACTATTTGGAAAATATCAACAGGTTTAACTTACAAAGGTTCGTAGGATTTTAGTTAAAAGCTTCCATGATCTCAGACCTTAACAGATCTTAGCCCTAAGATATATTTATTTCATTTCACACCTGTGTGGCCCAGGAAAGTGATATGTCAACAGTTAGCCAGGCGGGCAGGAGCAGGGGCCTGACCTTTTCAGTTCTCTAGCCCATCACAGTATGCCTTTAATAGTTTTAGTCTGAACCATACTAAGGAGTATTTATTTTGCCTCTTTAGTTCCTTAAAATTAGTATTTATGTAGTACCTACTGTGGGTGGAGTTAAATTTTTTGAAAATTTAAATGTTCAAAATTAAAAACAATTTATGCCAAGCCACACCAGAGTTTATTTTGCAGGATTGCCTAATATTACCTTCAGAAGTTAGAGAGCCAAGTAAGAAAAGTTTAACAACTGATTCAACAATGAAGAAACTGAAAGTAACTTCAGAAGTAACATATGTACATGCTTTACTACTATAGATTTGATGTTTTGTGGAAAGTTTTTATATATTTTTCTAATGGTTGATGATTAAAAGTTGTAAATAAAACTTTTCTGAAAGTTTTCTTGAATTAATAACTTTGATTAAGAGTTAGAAAGTGGATGGTGAAGCCCAGCACACTAAGGTTGTAGACAGTCTAATCCCCTAACTCAGAGTGGGATTCCTAAGTGATTCAGAGGAGTCTCTGAGGGCTTTAATGGCTGCATGAGTGTGGCAGTGAACCATGAGGGCCACTGAGCCACCTGGTCTCCTCCATCCGTTGCATCCTTAAGTAGATTCCTTCAGATCCTTCTGTCCCAGAAAAATCACCTTTTATGGTCTAAGATTATACATAAGCCCAGAACAACTAAGAGGTTATGACTACCCTAGGTGATCCACCTTTACTGCTGGCTTTTGGTAAATGGTGGGGAACCACAGCATCTAGGAGTCAGAAGATACTTGCTTTGTCAGTTTTATAGTTGCCAAATGTTGAGAGTCCTACATAGAGCCACTGCCTTGGGTAGAATTCCAGCTCTTTGTTTCTGAACATCCTTTCTCTTGTTTCATGTTCTCTCTCCACAGGGCAGAGCAAGACCTTCACTGTGGCTCTTGAGCATGTTGGCTCACATGTGAGAAAGGGCATTACTTTTCTCAACTTTGGTGAGTGAGAGAGAAGGATACATCTCTCTGCCCTGACCCTTCCTCCCAGTACGCCTCTGTATCTTGTTTTCCTCTCTGTGCACCCCAGGTTCTCATGCCTTTTTAGAACTTGGATTGTGATGACCACCACTGACTGTTTTAAAGCCCAACAGGGGAAGATTTCCTTGGGAAATAACCCCTCCCCTCAAATCAGCCTTTTGGGGAGGGAATGCATCTTCCTTTTTAGAGACCTAGGTTATGAGCTTTCTTATGATTTTAGCAGCAGTTCTAAAAAGCTGTTTGTTAGTATGAAAAGGATAGCAGTGAATGAGATGTTCCCTAAAAGTCTCAGAGAAATAATATGTCACATTGTCCTTTGATTCTAGAGAGGATAAAGACCTGTGGGAAATTGTCCATTCCCTGTTGCTAATTGCCAAGAGCTTCCAAGTCCCATGAATGATTATGGATCAACTTGAGTTAGTTGTTTTTCACTGAGTCAATTTGGTAAAGGGAACTTGAGTATTAGGTTTGAGCATATTCATGGAGTCTATAATGAAGAAAATAAAGAAGGTTATTATCTTTCCCTATTGAGAGCTGCTTTTCTGTGCTGATTGGGATGAGGGCCCAAGCAGTTTAGCACAAGACCAAATAACATCAGCCTACGCATGGGATGCAGCACAATATTAAAAAGGAACTTCAGGTTTAGAGCACAAGATTCTTGGTATCTTCTTCAATCCTTGTTCCCCAGTCTGTTAACCATCATGACAATGGCTTGGGAAGGTGTGGTGTGAGGGAACTGAGCAAAGTAAGAACCAAAATGAGAAGGAAGTCCATAAGAAGATTTTTATTTTCAATGATACTATTGGCGAGATGAGAGATTGTATGCTAGGTGGGCTCGTATGTGGCAAACTTTGACATGAGCTCTGAATCTGTGGGAAAATTGCCTTACAGAGGCCTAATTCTACTGCTTCCTGTGATAAGAGAAAAATATAAGGGTTCCTGGTCTGGGACTTGATTCTTATCAGTGATGCTATATCAATATCCCATCTCAAGGGCGATGTGGGAAATTTTCCATTAAAAAAACTTAGCATTTTGTGAGGTCAAAGGTATTTTTCCTTCTTTCACTCCTGGGAACAACTCTTGAAAAGGGCAGCTATTTACGCTCTTCAGAGCATGGAAAGGGCAGAAACACTAGAGCTTTGTAAAAAACAGGCTATCTTACATGAAATGAGGCTTCCTCCCTTCTTTAACACATTTTATAGCCACAAAGTCGTACCTAAGATTAAGACTGTTCTAGAGGTATTTTTATGACAAAAATATTGCTTTTTTGAGTGATGTATTTCTTGCTATTCATTGCATATGATTTCGCTGTGTTGTTAAAGAGGCTTATCTTGGGTGAAATTTTAAAAAACAGAGTTTTCTGGAAGTTTTCTGTTAACCTCAAACACCTCTATATAAGAAAGATATGTTTATAAATAAACAGCTACCATTTAAAAAATGAGTACTACATATTAAGTGTTTTGCTTAAGTTATCTTGACTCTTACAACAATTCTGTCTGTGATGTTATCCCCATTTTGCAGGTAATGAAACTAAGGCTCAGAAAGTCTTCTTTTAGTGTCTCTTATCAGGGCACTACATTAGTTTCTTATTGCTGCTACAACAAATCACCACAAATTTAGGGCTTAAAACAACACAAACATTGCCTTATGGTTCTGAGGGTGAGAATTCTGAAATGAGTCTTGAGGGGCTAAAATCAAGGTGTGGGCAGAAATGGTTCCTTCTGGAGATCCAGAAAACAATCTGTTCTTTGCCTCTGTCAGCATCTAGAGGCTAGCATTTCTTGGCCTGTGACTGCATCATTCCAGTCTATTTCATCACCACATGGTCTTCTCTTCTGTAGTCAAATCTCGCTCTGCCCACCTCCTAGAGAAACAGTTGTGAATATATTGCGTCCACCTGGATAACAGGATACTCTCCTCACGATCCTTAATCACATCAGCAAGTTCCCTTTTATCACTACGGTAACATATTCATGGACTCCGGGGACTAGCACGTGAACGTCTTTAGGGGCCATCACTGAGCCTACCACAGGTACTGTCTACATTGTTGGTGGGACAGTGATTTTTATGTGACAGTGTCCTACACATTGAGGGACCTAACATCCCTGGGGCCCACTCACCAAATGGCAAATAGGAATCCCCCTCCATCCCAGTGATTGTGACAATTTAAAACAACCTCATGTGTTTCAAATGCTCTTCTGCCAGGGACATCGTACCACCCTAGTGACCTGGTGAGGCTGGGAGGTCACCTGGCTCATACCAAACCCTTTCCACTGCACCCTGTTATCACATTATTTGTGTTTTTCTACTTGAACATTGCCATAATAATCCTAGTGCAACTGTGTGTGCTAAGCACTTTAACATCATTTAATCCATGGTGACTGAAAGGACACATAAATCAACTGGTTTGAGTTTTTCATCCTCTTTCCTTTCCACAGAATGCCTTCTGTACAAGTGGTTAACATGTATTTCTCTGCTCCTTAGAAAAAAGAGTCCAGCTGGTTCACCTCACTTATAATCTAAATGTTTCATCCATATGAAATTTACTACTCTGGTGTGAATTTCTCTGTTTTTCTAAGATACAAAGATTCAAAAATCATTGGCAAGGGCTACTTCCACCCTCCCATTTTCCAGAAACCTCTTCTTATACCTGGCTTCAATCTGTGTGCAAATGTTCCTGGTACAAAAACATCTAGGGCCAGAACTGTGAGAGTGTGAGTTCTAGGCAGCTAGCTATGCGAGGAAATGGTACTTGACAAAGTGCCAGAATGCCGATAGGGACTGTTTTGGTGAACATCAATGTGAAGGCTCTCTGAGCAAAATGATGATGAGGATAGTGATGTCAAAGATGATGAAAATGAGTGGGGCGCACACAGGAAGCCAAACTTTCGAGCTTCCCAAACTGGCAGAAACAATGAAGGAAATTCCCAGTATAAGCTTATTGGATTAATCTTCCTAGTTTATTGGATTAAGGAATAATTCATGTTGCCTGATATTTTTTATTCTAATTTGCTCTCAGAAATCATTTAGATTCATATAAAGCCACAAATTCACTTAGAAACAAAACTACAGATATCATGAAGATAACCATGGCTAAATGCCTGAAGATTAGCCACAGATAGAAATACATGAAATGTGGCTAATAAGATGAAATGTATGGACATCAGATAGCTTATTATTACTTAGGTCAAAACTTATGTGTTTTCAGAGAAGACAAGTAGTGATTTTACAGCATCTTACTATGCTGATGGACAGTGACTGTGAAGGGGTATGTCGGGGGGGACTTGGTGAAGGGGGAAGCCTAGTAAACATAATGTTCTTCATGTAATTGTAGATTAATGATACAAAAATAAATAAATAAATAAATAAAGTGTTTTAAAAGGTTCAAAGAAAAATAGGATACTGTGAAGTTCTGGGCTTTACCCTCATGTGTACAGCTATTATCACGTGTAGGTAACTTAAATCTTTCTCTCCTACAGATTATTATGTGGCTGTTTACCTACCTGGTCATTTCTTTCATCTACTTAACATTCAACATCCAGACCTGATCTGCCACAGTCTGTTTCTGACAGGTACAGCTATAGTTTTTCCCTCATGAACATGGTCCATTTGGGTTTGTTTCAACTTTAATATTTATGTTTGGGTGAGGGGGGTTTTATTTGCTGATTTTTCTGTTTCTTTTTTTTGCCAGGAAATAATGAAGTGATTGATATGCTACCTCATAGTCCTTTACAATCATTGTCAGGGTCCCTGGTACTGGATCAGTGTTCTGGAAGGCTCCATAGGGCACTCCTGAACCAGTCGTATTTATTACAGTCCTTATGGAACACACAGCTAGACTGTGAGAAGATGGCTGTGCTGCACTGCCTGCTCTCCTGTGGCCGGGACCCCCGGTTCCAGGAAGCCAAGGTGGGAATGTAGCTTAAGTTTAAAAGCTGGCAAGTAGACAACACCAAATGTATATATGTAGGAGTTGAAATGAACAGACATTGCTTTTATATGGTAATGATTCACTGAGGTATATGGTCTCCCTTGTGACTCGGACGCATTCCTCAACCGGGCTTCTTTTTTATGGATCCCGGCAGACCTCACACTGCTCTTTTCCATATTGTAAGTGTTAGCTTTATGCGTAACCTTCCAAGGAAGTGCTCAGGAAATAGTGAGTTTCTCAAATATCTACTTTTCTCCTCGTCTGTGTTTGATGTATATCATCAAAAGGACTAAAATCTGGTAGTGTATGTTTATTATGTTTTAAATAAAGAAAGCTTACACTTATGTTTATATTGCACATTATAATTTATGAAGCACTTTAACATATTTTGCCAACTAATTTTACAGCTATCCTGTGAAGTTGGGGAAACCCCCTATTAGACTTGATTGGAACCAATGGGTGGTTGGTTAGTTGGAAAAAAGATATCTTAAACATTTGATTTCAACCTAAAATATATGAATGTACATTTATTCACCTACCTTTTGACATAGATTAAGGCCCTGTCTTTGGTTATCAGCTAACTGGAGTTCAAAATCATTTTTTTTTTTTTTTACATAAAACCAATAGTAATGTGCGGTCTTTGACTTCCTGTTAGTTTCTTTTTTAATTTTGTTATTTTTTTTATTAAGGTATTATTGAGATACACTCTTATGAAGGTTTCCCATGAAAAAACAATGTGGTTACTACATTTACCCATATTATCAAGTCCCCACCTGTACCCCAATGCAGTCACTGTCCATCAGTGCAGCAAGATGCCACAGATTCACTATTTGCCTTCTCTGTGCTACACTGTCTTCCCCGTGACCCCTCACAGCATGTGTACTAAGCATGACTTCCTGTTAGTTTCTTTCTTTCTTTCTTTTCTAGGGAGATCAATAATTTAAAGACCCTTTCAAAGCAATCTTTGTATATCGGGCAATTTTTCTCAATCTTTTTATAGTTGTCTCACCTACATGTAGTTCTTTAGTAAGTGTTTTAGAGACATGCCTGTTAGTCTGTCCAAAGCATTCAACTTTCGTTGACCCAACAACAGTCTTTTGCATCCATATTTCACTTGTCTATGGTCATATTTTATTAAATTACCTAATTGTGAAAATAAGTTTAACTATGAATAGGTCTGGAAAGAAAAACAACTTACTGGTAAGAGTAGAAATGTGAGAATTGACTGTGGTTAGGCAAGTCATGTACTTTGTCAATTCTAAGGTGGGGAACAAGGAGTTTCATTCCTGCACAGGTGAGGATGGTTTTGAAGATTGATTGAGAGTTTTTGCTGTAACAAGGATTATCCCTCCCTTGGGAGGATGGTGCAGTGATACCCACAAAGGTTGAACAGTGTGACAGTGTCCACACTGATAACTGGGCGCCTCCAAGCTTAATGGTTTGATTTGGGTTTTCCTGCATTCCCTGCCTCTTCACACCAGTGCTTCTTGTAATCTGACCTGTTCTAGCAAAGCCACATATTGGATCAGACAAGGCTGATAAGGATCATAGCCAAAGGCATCTATTAAGAAGATGCGGAGAAAGGACTTTATTTAAAATACTGTTTTGCCCAAATTGTCTTACATTATGTCTCTTGGGTGCAGTATGGAAGTGAGTATATTCTTAGGCAATTCCAAAACAGACATAGAATTTTAAAAGATTTGCATATATTTTGTACTTTGGTGGTGCAAATTTAACACCAACAGAATTGTCTTCTTACTCTTTAAAGATTATCCAGTGGATTTCTGAGAACATCTCTGCCTGCCATTCATTTGACCTCATTCAGGAATTTCTAATTGGTAGGTGCTGCTTGTAGTGCGTATAGTTGAATCCTTAACCCTTTTGCCTGAGAGAGCACAGTGCATGGGCAATGCCTCAGTCTGCCAACGTGCTGGGGAGGAGCTTTTTTCCCCTCACTCTGTTGTGGGGAAAATAAAATCTCATTCTCTTGTGGTTTTTTGAGAACCTGTGACTAGTGAGACTGATGAAATAGAAGATAGGATCTTGATTCTATTACCTCATTTGTGATTTTATTTTTCAGTAAGATGTAACTTTCCTAGCTCAGTTTTGTGTTGGCTGGTTCTGTGTGAAGTGATAGAATGCATGTGGAAAGACAGAGGTGCCCAGTAATTTTTAAAAATTATTCTTATTCTAAAAAGCAGAACCTGAACTTTCTAATCAATAGGTAGAACCATAATGGTTAGCTTTTTGAGGATGAAGGATAGGCAATGAACATTTTTGTTGATTTGCTTGTTTGGGTGAATTACAATGTCTACTGCCTTATTCTTATTAAAACATGTCTTTTTTTCTCCTTTCTTTCAAAAATCCACTCAGCTGCTTCATATTGGAGCATATATCCAGAGACAAGTAACATGGACAAACTTTTGCCATATTCCTCAGTGCTCTCCTGGGAGACAGTAAGTTAGCACTTTGTATTCCTCATATAATTAAAACTGATTCACAGTGGTGGGTCAGTGGTAGGTCACCCCTGTCACAGTAACCAAGGTTGTGATTTCATTTGCTTTGAGAGGATCTGAGATGGAGTTTTCAAGTAAAAAAAAAATTAGTGAATCCTTGCTTGTTGGCCAAAGGTATTTACATAAAACAGTAGAATTGAAGGAGAGGTTCAACATATGTTACTCTTCCAGCTACCAAGCAGAATTGAGCCTCTATCATCTTCAAGTGGTATTTTAATTTTTTTTAGCAACTAGAGTGGGTTAAAATGTTTCTTAGGTTTTTATAAATGAGAAATGGCTGGACCACAGCTGTTAGTCTGAGCTATTCTGTTTACCTAGATTAGCACCTGCATGACCCCTTTCCCCAGCCTTATAAAGAAAATCTATAGTACTTCTGAGCCTCAAGATCAGTAAAAGTCAGTAATCTTAAGCAAATTCACTCCATTCAACCTTTTCTTCTGGATGGTCCAGCCTGTTTAATTGGGAAGCACTGAGCTAATACACTGTTCTTTTGAACATGGTGTAGTTAGAGGAGCTTTGTTGGACTGGGAAGTGAAAACCATGTATAGGGTGCCCCTGAATAGGTTCTGTCTCTTCTGCTTCCATATTTAGATTTTAGAACTACATGCTTAGTTTTGAGGCAGAGGTTTATATCAAAAGGCATTTAGAAAAATAAACTGAATTTAGGTAACAAAAATATTTTTTAAAAATGTACTAGGATAAATTGTGACACTTCCCATGTTATATTTAGACAATCTAAATAGTCTTTAAAAAGATGTAGTAGGTGTGTTGGATTAATTTCAAAAATTTTGGTATGCCCAATGGTAGTGTGTTCTGAAAGGTCCTTTTCTCTTCTCTTTTATTGTTAGAGTTATGAAACTTCCATGCCTCAGTGAAGAGTTTTAAGGGAAAGATCTAAGCTTGTTCCTTCTCCAAGCCCTCACTGTTTTCTTTAAGAACCCTTGTGAATGTACATGGAGACCTACGGTAACATTGGAGGAAGTTTGCAGATCAAACCACCCAGAGTCTGGAAATGCACATCTCAGCTTCTCCCCCCTACCACCCTACCAGTCTCTGTCCTGTGTTCAGTGTCTGGGAAGCAGGGACCGGACCTGTGTTCCTAGGGCCGTGTGCACTGATGGGGTGCGTGTTAATTGGATGTCCTGTGAGAGCATCACCCAGACAGGCAGCTCTCCACTTTTGCATTTCTCCTGACTTTGGGGTAGAGAGGAGCTGTTGCAGACAGAGTGACATTGGAAAGGCCTACAAGAAGTACAGTATATAAAAACCTGAAGTTATAACCACCACGTACTGAGCCTATTTTACATGTTGCCTTAAACTTCCTGTGGTTGAAGTAGGTTACCTTAAATATTTCTTCTAATATGAGTCTGTGCTTATCTTTAAAAACGATATACATCCTTTACCTTTCCTTTCTCTAATCTGTAAATGTTCTTAAGGCTACACCTTAATAAACACTTGCTGCAATAGAAAACATTAATTTCACACTGCTGTATGGAGACAGATTTTTTGTGCATAAAGAACTGAATTAGATTTTTTTAAGATACTAGAAAATAGAGTGCTCTCACACATAGATAATACTGAATTATGCTTTGCAAGCAATTAGCCTTGTTATACCCATTTTAAGATGCTATTTATAACTTAAAGCTATAGTGAAACATTAATGCTTCTTGGAAGTGTTTTCTGCTGCTAAGTAGCGATAAGTGAAGCACACAATAGATTCTTATCACAATGGAAACTCAGTTGCTTGAATGTTCTGGAAACTTACTTTCCCATTGCTCTGATGCTCTTTTTCACAGGAATATTGTATATCAGTAAAATCCAGGCCATTCGAGTTCTAAACAAATACCAGATTTTGTTTCTGTGTAACACCTTCTAAATTATTTTCTCATGTATTATCGACTTTTGTTTTTAGGAAATGAAAGGTGAATAGATTAGTTGAGAGGCTAATAGACATAATTAACACAGAACTACATTTTTCAAAACAACTGAATGAAGGCAATTTTGGAAGCTTAGCCTTTCATTGAAATTTCTGTTCTGCTCACTAGTTAGCAGAATGTTATAATTTGGACTTCCTGATGTGAATTGCACATCTTTCACATTTGCCACAGTCATAGTGCTGCATAAACTCTTTATGGGGTTCTCGTATCTCTAAAATTAGAGTGGAGGATAAAGTACAGAAAAATTTTCCACAAAAATAAAAAAGAATCCCATTAAGCTTGGTTCATTTTAGTGAGTCAGGGGTCATAATACATTTAAGCAAAAAAGAAGAGAGAGGAAGGTGTACTTTAAAAACACATATGCCCCCCTTATTACACTTGGGTGCAAATGTGATTTGCCTCATTTGTTCTTCAATGGAAATGTGAAGATAATACACTGTTTGACCTGCAGTTCTTCACAGTAGTTTTCTCCTTTCCTTTAGAGACGCTGTCAACGATATAATCATAACTTTAAAGAATATTTCCCTTCCGGAGACAAGAGATAGGCTGTGTTCACCATTATTTATAAACCCCAAGGTTTATTTAAAGTAGAGATTAGAGAACTGGAAGCTGCCCTCAGCTTCCGTCTGTGCAGAAAACCCTTCCTGAAGGCTCAGGCTTGTGGTGGTTGATATGTTTAGCAGTTGTGTGTATTTTTCCCACCATAGGAAATTCCTGGAATAAGCCTTGTGACAGAAGAGATTGCGTTGCCTCTTATGAAGGTAAGTCCTCACAGTGAGACACAAAAGCACAAACGTGGGTAGTGTGGCATCCCTGCTGGCCTCTGCACTGGACTGGAGCTAAAACTCTGCTGCTCCAGGGGGCAGTTTGGTTCTCAAGTGTCATGGGAGGGCAGGGGAAGGGGAAAGGTTAGTTCTCTGCAGATTCTCCCCAAGTGGCTGAGTAGTCATGAAGGATGACACTATGGCAATTGTTAGGAATGCTCTTTGAAGAGGAGAGGTTTCTGAAAGTAGAAAATCACAAGGCTCAACTTGAACCATAGAGAGCTTGTACTTCCACTGCACCTCAAACCAGTCCACACTGGAGGAGTGCTTGAACGCTATCTTTAGAGGACTGGGAGCTGTTTGTACTTCATTTGTGCTGCCATTCCTCTGTGCATGGGTGCATGCACGTGCGTGCGCACGCACACACACACACACACAGACAGACACACACACTCACAGAGCATCTTAAAACTACCAAGTAACCTGGGCTGGGATTATCTAATTTCCTTCTGGTTCTAAGAACAACCTTTCTTTTTCTCAAGAGTGACCTGCTTTGGCCCTTCTGTGGTCTCCGCCGAGCTTCTGCGCACCTCCTTCCTGCCCACCAAGTGGCAGCTATTCGTGTCTTTCTCCAGTCTGGTGGTTTCAGAAGGGTTTCTGAGTACAATAGGGGGACGGGGTGGGGTGGCTAAGTAGAAAAGAATGTGTATGTAGTTAAAAACTCGGGGATATTTTGGCACAATTTCCTTAAGCTCCTTTGTTGGTGTTGGCGTGCCTCCTGTTAGTCAGAGCTTGGTGTGTACTGGGAAATCTCTGCTGTTGGCAGCAGGCAGTTCGGTGTGATGCTGCCTAGTATTTACTTTTGATCCTTTTGGATCCGTGAAAGGCAGGCCTCGCCTGGGCAGCTGAGGGAGAGCCCTGGGCCACAGGCCATGGGTGTCCGAGGTCCCGGTGATGCATGGGGGTGAGAGTGGGCCGACTGGGCAGCTTTAGTGCTTCTGGGTTTTGGAGCTAAAAGGGTCCTGAAAGGAGAGACTGACAAGTGATGTGTGTAGGCAGCAGTGAGAGTCCGTGGTGAAGCTCTACAAAGGTAGAAAGATGAAGAGAAAAGGAAGGTTTGATAATAGCTTAAAGGGTTCTTATTATAAGAGCTGCCATCCTTCCGTTTTATTGTTTCTGCTTTTAAAACTAGTCCTACCGAACTCATAATGTGTTTAATGGACACACAATAAACCAGCGAAGAAAATTTTGAAAAGAAAGCAATGTCACCCACAATTCTACAGTTCCTAACATATCAGCTGTCTATTTGCCCCCATTTCCTTTTGGTCTTTATCAAGAATATGCATGCATATTTTACCTAGTTGTAACCAAGATTACAAATTACAATATAAACATTTTTCATATTGTTACATAAACTTCATAATTATGATTTCTAATAACTCTACAGGATTCAACTGGGTTGCTGTGTCTTAATTTACTTAATCATTCTTCTGTTTGGGGACATTTAGTTTGTCTCCAGCTCCCACTAACATTTTTTTGTTATTAAAAAATAATGTCACAGTGAATGTTTTTATGGTTTTTCTTTTAATTTACTCCCCTGAGGTCATATGACCAGGAGTATTACTGAGTGAAAGGCTATGACAATTGTTTTATAGCTTTTGATTCTTTTTGCCAAATTAATATTCAAAAAAAGTTGTGATAATTTGCACTCTTACAAGGGATTTATGAGTTTATCAGTTTTTCTATAACCTTATCAACATTGTGTATTTTCATTTAAAAAATTAAGTAAGTATAAAAGAATGATGGGAACCTTCTCTTAAACATTGGTTTATTTTAAGAATATGCTTGTCCTTGCTTAGGAACAAAATAGCTTATTTTTGTACTCTCTGGTTTGTTATCCATTTTTTTTTTTTTTTGTGTGTGTGTGTGTGTGTGTAAAGTGATGTGCTTTTATGTCAGCCTTGTTTTTTCGCCGTCGATATTCACTGTCTTCTCACTTTTTTCTCCTCTTCCCTAATTGTCTTCAGCGTTTGGCCCCCCACACAGCTGTTTCCCATTAACCGTTCCCAAATGTGCATGGGAGCTCTTTGGCGACTCCATATGTTGTCCATTACCTAGTGGGAAGTAGGATGCGTTACCTAGTGTAAGTCTGATTTGTAGATTTCTTCATTCCCTCCCCAACGTGGACACACTCCACTGGGGAGGGCAGGGGCATCCTGCTGGGTCTGGCCGTGGGCCCAGGACAAGATGGTACTGGATTCAGTTCAGTTGGCTCCTCCACCCCCAACTACAGGCACTCAACATGGGAGGTTCTGACCAGTACCTTCCAGTTCACAGAACACCTAGTCCTGATAACTCTTTTTTCCCATATCTGCTTACACAACACCCTTCCCTAAAAGCTACTGCCTTTGGCCTCCTTCTACCCCAAGTCTAGCTTAATTATATTCCAGTGTACCTGTTACCGTGGCATAGCCAGCCCTCTGCTCCTCCCTCCTCATCCCCAGTTATGTGACTGTTTTTGCCATGCTCACCCGGTAGGAGTTGGCTCTGAGCACCTATGACCTGATTCACAAGTTACCTTTTGAATGCAGGCTTGCAGCCAGACTTTGCATCAGGCCCAAGGGCCTCTTATTTGCTCTGGGCACACTTGCTTCCATTCTCCTTGGTAGATGACTGCCCTGATAAGGAGTAAAGCGGAGGAAGGGCAAAATGAAGCCAGATAAGCACTTGCCTCCTGCTCTCTCTGCAATTAATTTTTGGGTGGACTATTTTATAAATGTTTAATAATATGAACATGTTATTTAACTGGTATAAACCATAACTTAGAAATGTATTGCCCAAAAGACAAAAGGCTTCCTAACTTTATAAAATGGTTTCCTAAATAATTTTTATAAAGTCAACAGGATGTATTTCAAAACAAGGTCCTTGCCTTGAAAGAAATGTCATCAAGAGTAACCTTCCTAAGAATGATTTTATACCTCCATAAAAAATGGTTTTCTCTAGGGAAGAGGCAATTTTCCTAAAAGCTTAAAAATTACTCTTGATTTTATAATGAGAAGAGAAACTGTTAAAGCTGTCCAACCACAGGAAGCATGTAAGGATTACAAAAAAAAAAAAGCGCCAAGACAACAACTTACTTGAATATAAAGATGAAAGTTGAATGAACATGCCACAAATGGAGAAGTGGAGTATTTTTACCAAAGTATATTGTAAGCTAGACATTTTTAGTTTCATTTTATGAAGTAAGGAAGCCTTTTATTTAACCACTTGTTTAAAGATTAATAACTATCTCACCCAGGGACTGGGAAGGCCAGAAAGACTGACTGCCCCTTCCACAGGGCCACTTAGAAGTGAGGGTGTTAGTCCAAGCGTCTATGGGGTCTAAATGCTCCCAAGCAACTGGGAAAAGAGTAGTTGGCACCTGAGCTGTTTTCCATTCAGAGTCTTGCTCATTTAATTATACTTCTTCACTTGAAAAGTGTTTCGAAGCTTCTGTTTTAATTGGGCAGAGCATGAATATAATTAACTTCTTAGTGAAACACAAAAGACACTATTCTCCTTGACCTTCCCAATACAGAAAACCACCATCACTTAAATAAAAAGTGTGTTAAAGATCCAAAATATCAGCACAATCACAAGGTAATTGCTTACAATTGTTAAAAATTAGAATTGTTATTTGAAAACAGTGTAGCATTACCAGAAATGTAATTGGTTATGTGGGAGATTTATTGATTTTCCATCTTTCAGTTTGTACACATGTGCTATTGTGACATTACTGGAAGGACATATTTGGTCCTCATCGGTAGTTTCTGGCACAGAGCTCCTAAAATCCTTGCAATTCCTGAGGTGATAAGAATTACAGGGACGTCTTTTGTTATATTAGTGTTTGTTCCCAGTTCCTGAAATCGCTCCAGAACACAAAGGTGAAAAGAATGTCTTTTGTTACTCATTACAAGTCCCTTTCAACCACACCTGAGTTTATGTTAATCAGGTGGCTTTCGGAAAGCCCCGGAAGATGGGGGCTGGCTGCCAGGAGGAGCAGCCACGGTACTCTAGGGGAGTGGAACATCCCTCCCCCGGGGTGAGGGGGCCAGGGACTGAGTTCAGTCACCCCTGGCCGTGACTGACTCAGTCGCGCCTCTGTGATGGCGCCTCCGCAGGGAGCCCTTACTGAAGGGGTTTGGAGAGCCTCTGCCTTGCACGGGCAGATGGAGGCGCTGGGAGCGAGTTGCTCCTGGAGAAGGTGCGGGAGCTCTGAACCCCTTCTCACATGCCTGGCCCAGGGCATCTCTTCCATCGGGCTGTCCCTGAGTCGTATCCCTTTATAATAAACTGGTACATAGTAAATAAGCTGTTTTCTGAGTTCTATGAGCTGCTCTAGCAAATTATTGAGCCCAGGGAAGGAGTCCTGGGAACCTCCAGGTTATAGGCAGTCAGAGGCACAGATTTCTACACGGATTTGCAGATTGTCATCTGTCGTGGGTGGTGTGGGGCAGTCTTGTGGGCCGAGCCCTTAACCTGTGGGAGAGAGTTAAATTACAGGACACCCTGCTGGTGTTGGAGAATTGATGGATGTGGGGAGAAAATCCCCACCCATTCAGTGACCAGAAGTGAAGTATTCTGTGAGTAGACTGCTGTAGAGAAAAACAAGAGTTTTTCCTCTACAGTGTATTTCCTGGGACAGCGAGTTATGGCAAGTTCAATGTAAAATATAATTTTATGACGCTAAAAGAAGCACTGTTCATTAGAAACAGCACCTTTCTGTTAAGAAAAATAAATGTATTTTTGTCATAGGAATAGAGATGAGGGTGCCTTTAATTTACTTCCCATGTAATGAAATTGGGGAACAGACCCAGTATCAAGGATTCTTGTTTTTCTGTCTCTTCTCCCAGCATCTAAGCTGTGCTGCTTTTATTTCCAGTTTTGGTTGGAGACATAATGTTTAGTTCTTAAGGTGGAGAGGAGGGAACTAACTATCTTGGCATTGGTTTTCCCAGGGTATATGCTCATTGTGAGATGGAATAATTTAGAGCCAAATTTAGTGATTACCCTAAAATAATCCAGTCCATTAAAAATGGCTAAGAGAACTACCCAGATGGGCAAAGAAGAGAGTTTTTTTTTTAACTGGATGTTGGGAAGAAAGAGGGAGTCCAGTCATAGACAGAAGAGCTTGCCCTTGTAATATGCAGTCCCCTCAGCGGGAAGCCCCTGGAGTTCTGGTCACTGGTCCTGTGCACAGGTGGTCCTGTTCAGAGCGTCTTGGTTTAGTGTGGTGCCTTGCTGGTCTTGTGGACACATAGATTTTCCCATTTTATTCCTCCTGTGGCTGGTGGTAGTGGGGCGCTGTGTTTCTCTGGGCTGCAAGTAATAGCTGGTACTGAGATGGCAAAAGTCAGATCAGACTGATGCTTCAGCTCCACCAGCTGAGCCCTGGCGTTCAGAGTACAGATCCTCTCAGAGTCGGCTTCTTCTCCTGTAAGAGGATGCTGATTAATCAGCAGATGTAGGACCAAAGCCAGAGGGCCTTTTAGAAATGAAAGGCAGATGTTTTTTCCTGGCAATAACTTGCAGATGAGCCAGTACCACAGGGCTTTTTTTTTTCTTTTCCTCTTTGATCAACTGGCAATGCCCAAATGGGAAACAGTCCCTTAATGTAACCCTTTGGTCCTTTTATTCAATTAATAGCTGTGATGGGCTGCATTTTGGTAATTATTTTACATCCTCCTAAGAGGCAAAATAAGATTATTTCTCAGGAAGAGACTTGAAGTAATTTTCCTTCTTTCAACATCAAAATTTCAAACTCCCCCTTGTGCAGGAAAATGCATCTGGATCATTCCTTGAGGATCTGGTAGCTTCTAACACTGGAGTCTCCCAGAAGTAGCAAGATCCATGGGTATTTTTCCATGAAAGCATTTTGTGTATCCCAAAGCTTTATGAGCTCTTAGTAGGGAGCTGGTGATGCACTTCGTGTGGCTTCCACTGCGCTGTTGCTCTTGTCCACAGTGAGTACAGCACTCGGTACTCAGCTAGTTCTGGAAGTGCTAGTTGGCAGGTAGGGTGGTTTCTGTGCTCCCAGGTTAGCTGTTAGGAGGTGATTCTGCAGCTTTCGCTCCCTCTTCCCCCCATTCTGTGTTACAACACCCACAGTTTTATTTGGAGCTTCTTTTATTCTCTAGAGTAATGCATGCTACTGTTGCCTTGGCATTTATGATCCTTCCCAAATTGGCCCTAACCTCCTCTTCAACCCTGGCTCCTGTTATTTAGCAATACAGTCACAAGTCTTTGCACAGCTGCTGCTTTAGCCTTTAAACCAGAGATGCAGTTGAAGAAAATGTTTGAGGGGAGGAGGCAGATGGGTTGGTTACCTGGACGGGCTCCAGCAGCATTCTCACCCTGGCTGAGAGCATCTGAGGCCCAGGAGGCTCAGGCCACACCCCACACCAGTGAAATTCCAGGGGATGGGCCCCAGGTGGTTGCTGAGATTGGGAGTCGCAGGCACGAGGCAGATCTTCACCTCGGAGAATGAAGTGCTGTCGGTCATTTCTCTGCTTTCTCAAATGTGAGCCTCCATTCTAAACCCAGAATCCATTTTTCTGTCTCTCGATCTTTGCTCACCTGCTAAGGAACATCCTTTCCTTATCCTTCACCTACTCAAATCCATTTTCATCCTCTGGGGATTTCCTGTTTCCTCTCAGGCTTCCAAGTAGACCTTACAATGATCTCCGTGAATTTCTATAACTCAACTCGTGTCACAGATCTAGCAGATGACACGTAGGGACATGTGCCACCAGCTGGTTTCTCTACACTCTTTTAATGTCCCCATTACAACATCCAGCCCAGGGATCTCCTGTGTATATTAAAGTAAAACAAGAACTGTAAGTTTATATTAAAGTATTTCTGGGACTTTTGGCTAACTGTTTCTTATTTAGATGTACGTTTTTCTTTGTTGTTTTTTGTTTTTGACTTAGATCCTTTTCCATGTAACTCAGTGGTCGTGAACTACCTTATGACAGGGATCCCTTTGAAAATCTGGTGCAAACTGTAGCCCCACTCCTCAGAAAAGTGCTCACACAAGTACATGCTCCATTTCACATTCAGTCCGAGGGTTCATGAGCCCCTCTGAAGCTTGTCTGTGGACTTGTTTTACCTATTTATTCTCAGCTGAGAAAAGGAATGAAGAGAGATTTAAATGGCAGAGCAAGGAGAAGGAAGATAGGTCGGGAGAGATCTCTAGGAGCCAAGCCATGGTGTGAGTGTGTGTGAGTGGGGTCTTCTGACAGGAGGGTGGTATTTGGCCTGGCAAAGGCCGCCCTGTGACAGCTAGAAGGACACTAGTGTTTCCACCCTCTCATAGTTTGTCCCCCAGAAGGTGGGGTGGACTGCACTCCAGGACTGCTGTGGCAAAGCCGGAGGTGCTAATAGCCCAACTGACCACTAGATGGCACCACAACCCCAAAGTTTTCTGGCTTTTGGCACACTCGTGTGCCTGTGCGCCAGGGAAGATAAGCAAGAAAGCTGAGTGACTTCCTGGCAGGGACCTGATACTGCCAAGTGTCTGCAGGATTGGGTTTCATTATTATTATTATTTTCAATACAAGGAAGACCAAACGGTGGATAAAGGTACATTCATTATAAACAAATGGAAAGGGAAAGAAAAGGTGAGAGAGGCAAGTCAAGTGGGGAGTGTGAACTGACTCTAGTGTTCCCATTTCCCCTAGAAATGACATTTTTTTCTTGGAATTCGTTTTGCCTGTTTCTGTGAGAAGGGATGTTGGCTGAATGGGCCTTTCAGGTTCTAAAATAATAAGTTAATGTTATTATGTAACTCATTTTACTGATACTTCAAAATCCGTTTTGAACCAACTGTGATTGTCCTTACGGTAGGATTCTTGCTATTGTGCTCTTAATTAATGTCAGGATACTTTTCTTGATTGAGACATATATTATTTCCCTTCCTTCTTGCCAAACAGCTATTACCGTAGGTGGCACTCATTCACTTTGTTTTATGGCCACGCATTGTACCCTTGGCCCCAGTCAAATCTATAAATGCATATATTTTGGCAAGAAAGTGTGTCTTAAATCTATCTTCAGGGATTTAAAAAAAACAATTTGTGTCAGTATATCCTTCACCATTAAAAAAAGTATGATGGACATTTACTTAAAAATGAACAGAATGGATACATTTTTTGCTTCAGGGTAGTACAGCTATATCAATGCAGCAAAGATCCTGGTAGGATGCCCACTAAGTCTGCTTTAGGGTGTTTGACAATTGAAAGTGAAACTAGTTCACTTTGCCTTTCTGATTCCTAGGTTTTTAAAAAGTCTTTTGGATATAAATAAACTTAGTGGGGAAGTAAGTCTATTCTACTTGCTCCAAATCTTATGAACATTCTGTGACTGAACAGGGCATTGTTGACATAATCTAAGACAGAAAAATGGGTCTCTGGGGAGGAAATGACTTGGTGTGTTTTCAGGCTGCCCTGCTTAGCCTTAACCCAGGGGAGTCCTGCCAGTTTGGGGAAGTGAGCAGGGACTCTGGGTAAAAGGTGGTGGGAAAGAAAGTGGGGAAGGCTAGACTCTTTAAGTCTCTCTATTTTAAAATTCCTATCGGGATGAAAATGCCTTCCTTCGTGGGAAGTATTCCCTCAGGTTGCCCCACAAGAGCTGAGGAAGTAGGGAGGCCCAGCTTTGCAACAAGGCCACGTGGTCCTTGCGGGGCAGGCTGGGCCTCGGGACCTGCTTCTCAAGCTCTCCGATGCTTTCATTTCCTGCAGGTGCATAGCTTTAAGGGCTATTGGGAAAAACTGTATGCCAACCTGGAATATGCTAAGTACTCCAAGCCACACTTATGCTATCACAACAGCATGGTCAGGAGGGAGTGGCACAGCCTGATCTCTGAAGAGGTATGTGTGGGCTCATGAGAACAAAGCAAGAAGCAAAGCAAAGTGGATTTGCCCAGGGGGTGCCCTCAAGTCCTAAAGCTGGCTCATGTGGCAGCACTCTGCCCAGTTACTAGGCTTTTTCACATTGTTGCTGCTGATCTCCCGATAGGCAGACTGAGGTGCTTCTCTGGTCTCTCTTCTTTTGAGGAGGAAACTCAAGTGCAAAGAGAATAAGGCACACACAGAGAATGGTCATAGTCGGATTAACATCCAAGTCTCAGATGCATTCTCGTATAACTCGTATAGTTAAAAATCGATTTTTAAAAATGTAGGTGTTCCAAAATTAGTAGTTGCAGTGGCTTAGGGCTGGTTGGAAGGAAAAAAGTGGACACGACTGATTCTAAAGGGGCAGCACAAGGCAGACCTTTGGATGGATGGGGCTGTTCTGTTGGTTTTTGTTGACCACTGTGGACCTGAATCCTCACATGGGATAAAATGACATAGAACTGGACACTCACTGTACCAATGTCAGTTTCCTGATTTTGATACTGTGCTATAGTTATTTATATAAGATGTAAGCCTGGGGAGAGTAGCTGAAGAAGTGCCACATGCAGTCTCCCTGTGGCATTGTTATATATAGTTGTAGTGTTATCATATATAATGTATAGTTGACTTGCAACTTTCTGTAAATCTGTAATTTCAGAATAAAATGTTTTTTAAATACTTCTTTAAAGAATCTAGGTGTTCTGATTAGTTGAAAAGAATTTTTCTATTGTGAAACTATATTGCTTTATGTCCTTGATCTGGAAAATGTCACCCACAAAACCTTCACCTTCCACACCTCTGACATGTTCTCTCTCCTAGAAAACAGGAAAAAGAAGGTCCATGGTGTTTGTGAGGAATATTCTTGATAATGCTATAAAGTAAGTAAAGTCAGGGTTCATTGTATCTGCAAGATGGTTATCTACGCCATTACTACATTGGCTGCCTTTCATGGAAGTAGCTTGCTTTTGTTGTATATCCTTACAGAATGATGCGGTTGGCTTAATGCAGCCACCTGGGCCCTACTCTGGGTGCTGGTGCTGGAGTTTCTAGTGGGAAACATTTACATTGTTAAAACGATGTCCATCCTGGGTGTGGATGACTTATTAGGAATAAGTGGTAAAGAAAGCTCTTGTTAATTGAAAAATTCAGGATGGGGTACAGGCAGGAGGTTGATTTTAACAAGTGTTAGTGGCCTGGCGAGCTTGTTCTTACTTTGAAAACACTTTTTCTGAGTAGATGAGTCACTGCAGAGAGCTACAATTATGGGCCGCATTCTGACCCCTGTTCTATTTTCTGTTCCCATTATTTCCAATAACTGGGAGCTGCAATTGTTCTAAATTATTGTCATGATTTACACTAAAGGGTTTTGGTTTTGAGATTTTATAATTGCCTAAGGTGGCTTTTGCCAAGTTGATTAAAGTTGTTGAGGATTTTAGCAGCCTGAGAACGGTTTCTGCAGTTGTTTTACGGATTTTTAAAGGAGGATATCTTTCTATGGTGGTGTGATTTTCTCTTTTTTTTTTAAGTACTTCCTGTGTGAATAACATTGGTTAATTTCTTTGTAGGGTGATTTCTAACCTAGAAGCAAGGAATTTGGGTAAGAAATGAACTATAATAAAGCCTTCTGGATTTCAGGCATTGCTGTGTTAGTAACACTGTTCTTCCTATCACTGTGGGTCTGCAAGAAAAGAATCGATGCCAATAGTGTAATGAAGGCAGCACCCTTTAATATCTTCCTGTTGGTGACCACCTGGCTCCTTCCATGCCTTTCTTGGCACCAAGACCTTCAGGGACAGCTGCTTGCTGAATGTGCTTTCACAGAAGGCATCCCTGAGCATCCGCCTTTGGGGTTTCACGCTTTTCCTGCCCAGAATTGATCTAATTAACATGCCCTCTCACTGTACCCACAGGACGCACTTTGTCAATTCCCTTGGCTTAGGGCCGTTTGCCTCCAGCTGTCTGATCATACAAGGGTCTTTGACTTGTATGCTCTTTTCATTTTGGTTAACTCCTGGGCACCCACTGGGCTGGGTCATAAGGTACGAAAGATGAGGGGCCTCTAGGTAAGCAGTGTGGTTATGGGGGAAGAGCATGAGCTTGGAGCTGGACAGAGCTGGACTTAAATTCCACATGGTAACTGTGTGCTCTTGGGTAAGCCATTTATCCATTTTGTGTGTTGTCCTCAGGGTGAGGGTGAGGAGAAGATGAGAGTAAGTGGGGTAATGTTTATGGTGCCTCAAAGAGTGCTTGGTGCACAGGATACCTGAGGTGGCTGCTTATCAGAGTGTGAGGAAGAAATGCTAGCATGTGATTTCTAAACCTGGTGACAGATGGCATGTAACTGCAGGGGTTGAGGGGCAGTCAAGACTGGGGGTGGCTGGGGGGACAGCAAGGTTGGAAAAGGCTTCCCAGAGGGGGTGATACCCAAGTTAGGTCTTGACAAACATGGGGTCCTCAGACAGGGCAAACAGGGAAGAGAGTGCTAACTGTATTCCAGAACAAACTTTGTGGGGCTTTTGTTGGTGGAACTTTCATGCTTCATCAAGGTCAGCCATTCATTTAAAAAGCTATTGTTTTAAATCCCACTTTTGTTTTATGGGTTTGAATGTTTAGTATGTGTGGGGTGACCCTAATGGAAACTGCTTTATGTAGTGCACTGCTGTGCATCCTGCAGCTGTGTCCACAGCCCACATGAACCATGACTGTGAGCTTGTCATCCAGCCCAGCTGACAGAGCCTGGGCCCACTGAACAGCCCCAAGGGAGCCAGCCTCTGCCTATGTTTCCAGGCCGTCCGTGCTTGAAGCCAGGGGTCTGCCGCGAGCACCAGGCGGGAGCAGCTGGCAGCAGCCCTGTGCAGTGGACCTGATTCAGACCCACCTTCCTTGCTCTGGCAGCTGGTTTGCAATGTGGGAAATGCTGCTGGTTTGGTCAAGGCTCCTGAGGCATCCCCCACCCCCACCCTCTAGAGCTCCTCCTGTTCCTGTGTTATTTCAGCCATTGCATTTTGTCACTAGTCACTCTCCCTCATGCACTTTAGAGAACTTGCCCTTCCTGGCACGTGCTTTGCTTGTAGCAGTTTCCTGGGAAGGAGGCCGTCACTGACATAAATGGAACAATCTGTGTGAAATTCACATTTTGAATGTTTTCATCTTGACCAAGAAGGTTGTGTGGGATCCAGGGGGGATTTATCCAGAGGGGTCAGGAGGCATGCATGCCCTCCCACAAGGAGTCATCAGCACACTGTCCAGGGCCCTTCTGTCCTCCTGACCGGCGCTGTGTCCCAGGCACTTCAGGCAAGAAGAGTGGCGCCCAGGTGCTGTTAGAGGAGTGTTAGGGCTGGTCCTCCAGTCTTCCTGGAGCTGCCCAAAAAAGGCCATTTGATTTAACCTTACATGTCAGTTGTCCATCTTGATTCTGGTTACCTTTTAGTGGGATAACTTGTGTCAGTTAGTACCATTTGCTACAGTAACTGACCAGCTCCCAGAGTGACTAACCTATGGAGGCAGAGTGGGGAGGTCAGAAAAGGGACTCATGTGGCCCTGACCCCAAGTCCCCATCCCGGTTTTCGACCCCCTCAGAGCCAGGAGCAGCCCAAGCTGCTCTGTGAAGTTAAGCAGAGGTTCCTAGCAGTGAGCTTCTGTGTGGAAGAGCTGTCAAAGCCGGAGCCTGCTGCGTTGGGATGTGTTCTTCATTTTCTTTGTCTTCTTCCCTGGTCTCTCCTTCTCTGTTTCATGGACTGTGTGTCACCTGGGTGTAAGTTCAGCCCACAGAATGGGGTCACACTTACCTATTGAAGCATTTTCATCCTGTCAGGGAAGTGATATGTTTTCCCCATGAGGCAGAGAAGGGAAACCTGGGCTCGTTCCTCTTTCCTCCAGCCCACTTCCTGGTAACCACCCTGCGTGACTGTTGTCCTGTTTAATTCCAGAGCCCAGATTGATACCCCTCCTCCAGGAGGACGACAAGCACCAGAGGCTGCTTATGGGGCTGGTAAGTGGTCTGAGGTGCTGGCAAACAATGGGCTCCAAGAAAAGGGGACAGGGCTAGATTGTACTTCTCATTCTGATCCTATGTTTCATTCATTCTTTCAACACTTAGTTGTTACTAGCTACTATAGGCCCTGTATGTTCAGTGGTGAGCAACACATACATGGTTTCTGCCTTCTTGGAATTTGTGCTCTAGTGGAGGAGGTGTATGTAAATCAATCACCTCAATAAATATATAATTATAAAGCATCACAAGGAAATGTACAGCATTGAGAGTGTTTAAAACGAGGAAAGAGCTATGTCTCGGTGGCATTTGTATTTGGGGTTTAAAATGCAACAGAATAAAGCATTCTTTCACAAGAAGTCCTACTAGACCAAGGAGAAGGAAAACAAAATAAATCCATTGAAGAGCTGAATTGGTAAATAAATCCAAAAACTTTAAACTGATTAAAGAGATGTGGAAAATCTAATCAAACATTTTTAATATTATGCAGGTTTAAGAATGAGAAAATCTATTATCTTAAACATGTCAAGTTTAAAAATATGAGAGAAATATATATAAATACATATTCATACTCTTGAGAATCCTAGTTTAGCAAAGTTGCCTTGTTAAGTAGAAATACCAAATTCAAGCCAAAAAGAAATAGAAAACCTTGAAAGCACAATAACCATAAAATAATTTCAAAAACGTGTCAAAAATTATCTCCAAAAAAGGGCCCACATTATTTAATGAGTTAGTTCTTCCAAACTCTTAAGGTTCAGATTCTGATCCTATGCTGTGTAAAGTGTTTTTAAAAAAAATATGGGAAGCTTCTCAATCATTTTAGAAAGCTAGCATAATTTTAAATCCCAATTCTGACAATGATGATGATCACCTTTAATTATGAATACAGATACCATAAGCTTAATTAAAATACTTTCTCATGGTCTCTTTGAAAACACAGCATGGCCAAGTGGGGTTCTTTCTAGGAAGGCTTAATATTAGGGAATATATTAATATAATTCATCATATCACTTGGTCAAAGAGGTAAGAAAGAGAATCTGTATAGGTGCTTAAGGTTGGTAAAAGTAAAATTCCGCTCCTAAACTATACTAACTCAATAAAACAAAGATAGCCTCCTACTGATAGCCAACATCCTTCTTAATGGAAAGGTTGAGGCATTTCTATTAATATCAGAAAAAAGTTAAGGATCTTTGCCTTTTTCACTAAAATTTCACATTGTCCTCAAAATGCTAGCCAATGCAGTAAGTAAACAAAAGTAAATAAATGACAACTGACAACATAAACAGAAAAACAAAAAGGCAAACGATACATTTGAAAAAAATATTTGCAATATATATGTTAATGATTAACATTTGGTGTATAAATAGTTTATAAATCAATAATAGGGCAACTCAACAGAAGGGAAATAGACAAGGGTTGTGACCCGTGAATTTCAAAAGTAAACTTAGGCCAAAAAATCTTCTGTAAGGGGAGGGAAAAAAAGAAGGTTTAACACTGCTATAACCTAAGGACACATAGAGTAAGTGGTGTGTGTGTGTTCTTGTGTTTCTTTGTTTTTTCCTATCAAATTGTCAAAAACTTAAAAATTATACTAGCCAAGTTCAGGTGCAGGGAATTGGACAGTCACATGCAATGTGGCTGAAAGTCATCTAACCACTCAGTGGAGGGCAGACCTTGAGTATGTGACCCAGCAAATTCCATTTCTAGGACTTTAGCCTGACAAAATAACTGGGGATATCGCAGACAGCTTTTGTATAAAGATTTTTTTTATGGTGTTATTGACAATAGTAAAAGAAATATCCCAAGTGTATAAGAAGGGAATAAATAATTTAATTATAAGGCTTTCATCAAATTGAATACTGTGCAGCCATTACAACTAGCGTGGTGAAG
Organism: Manis pentadactyla; assembly: GCF_030020395.1. Classification (NCBI taxonomy): domain Eukaryota; kingdom Metazoa; phylum Chordata; class Mammalia; order Pholidota; family Manidae; genus Manis; species Manis pentadactyla. Next base: position 60,811,285 of record NC_080025.1, on the reverse strand, counting down.
AATATTTAATGACATAAGCTATTACATGAAAAAAGCAGATTATAAAACATTAGAATGAATGGGCAGGCTGGGGAAAAGGAGCACAAAAAAAAATAAAATGTTAATGTAGATGGTAGGATTGTGGGTGATTTTATTTTCACCTTTATGGCTATTAGAGAAAAACTGAAAAGCTCACAGAAGTATGCATTATGTCTTGTATAGAAAAAAATTTAAAAATTTTAAACCTAAGCAATTAACACCTGCAGGAGTTGGAATTAAAATAATACACCACTGTGTGCTGGCCTAGAATGCCACGGGCTGTTGCACTCAGGGTGCTGTACATCTGCTAAAAGGGAGGGAGCATGTGGGAGGTCATTGTGCAGTTCCCATGGTGGCACTGGGGTGGAGATCTCTTTAGCCAGGAGGGCCTCTAGCTGAGCAGGACTCTAGACAGAGTGAGACAAGAAAGGAGGAAGAAGGAAAGAGAAAAGCAGAAGGTGGGGAGGTCTGGGAGGGCCACCCTGAATGGTGAGCCCTGAGTATGATGGGAGCAGACTGGGCACAGAAACAAGCCTGTTTGGAGGCATTAGAATGACCATTATCACCTTCACATGTCAGGGGCTGTGTTGAATGTGTGTAAATGCACAGCGGGAGGCGCCTGAGGCATCCCTTTTCCCCTCCTGCCTCTGTCCTTCCAGATGAATTAGCGCAGCCGCTGCATGCTGAGAGTTGTTGCTCTTACTTCCCCAGGGCCAGCGGGGTGGACTTCAGTCCTTCAGTAGATCCCAAAGCCTTTGACTTCTACATCAGTGATCCCCACCAGCTTCTCTGGAGTTGTCTCCTCTCTGGGGCTGTCTGGGCACCCGACTTAGCTGCTCCCTGGGCTGTGTGTGAATCTTAAGTACCACCTCTCGTGGAAATGCTGGTGCCCTGACTGGGGGCGCCTATCAAAGGAACATTGTGGGTTATGCATTTCTGCTGGTAGGAACTTCAGACCCAATAGTTTTCGTTTTAATAAAGGAATGTTAATAAATGGATCCAATTTAAACCAGTTGCAGGTATGAGAGGATAGGTTGTGACTTACCTAATCCACATTCGGTTTTCAGATGGTGTCTGAGCTAAAAGACCATCTTTTGAGACATCTACTGGGTGTGGAAAAGAAGAAAATTGAACAGATGGTTCTGGACTACATTTCAAAACTGGTTGGTTTTGCTTTTTGTTCTCCACCCACCTGCTCCCCTGTCTCACCATATATAGTTCCCAGTATGTGGTTCAGTATGTTTTTCAAATTAGGTTTTGTAGATCTCCTGTCCTCAAACCACCCTATCTGGTGCTATAGATTGAAGAAAGTGGGAGAAAAGAACCAGAATCTGGTTTGAAAGTGTTTATTGCATTCCCTTCAAATAGTGATTATGTGCTCATGGAAGCATAGGACTGTGATGAAGTTAGCGTGGTTACCAAAAGTTCACATGTCAATCCGCATCTTCCAGCCCTTATTAACCCGTAGGTAATGATTTCTGCACATGGATGTTTGTTTGTGCACACAGGAGAAAACTTGACCTTCAATTCTTAATTAGCTCCAGCAGCCCAAGTAGGCCAGTTTAGTTGTATTCATCCGACCACATTAGATCTACTGATGACCTTGGCAGTTCACCTACCTGTTGCCACTCTTTGAAATTGTGTGAACCAAATTAATAACACCAGCCCATGTGTAAATAGAAGTGATGTGGCTAGACTGAATTTTGAGGCTGTATATAGTGTCTCAAAAAAGCTGTGGAGTTGAGGCATGACCCTGCTTAGAGCCTAGAAATAATATGCTGGACAAATTTTATAAAATATTTAAATACACAGAAAGAGAAAGAATATTCCATTTCTCCAAATCTGGGTAAGACTTGAAAATTAGCCAGTGTATGAACATATATTTTTTCACCGAACTCTGTAAGATTACTTAAATTTATTAGATATGGCCCAGGTTGAATTTCATATCTAATTTTAAAGTTTTTTGCCTTAAGTCATTTTTTTTTTTGCCTTAAGTGTGTTTTTAAAGAATATCTTGAATTTATTTTACAGTAAGGTCTAAATTTCAAAGTTTTTAATATATTTGGAGAGATAGGTATTTTTCTATACTGATATTTATAAGCAGGGTATTGAAACTTTCTTAAATAATAATTCTTTGCAGTAGAACTATACCAAAGAATTCACCTTATGAGTGTTGCTGATCTTCCCCATATTGATATTAACCTGCTTTCTTTGTCCTTTGATAACATACACCTATTTACTACATCCACCTATCATATTTCATGTTAAAGGATTTTTGTTCAAGCATCACTCTTCCCCATAGTTAATCACATAAAACTTTTAACACTAGTTTGTGTTAACAACTCGCAGAACCAATAGGACTGGAAAGAATAGAGATGTAGTCTCAGAAAACTCAGTACCGCTGATTTTCCTTCTCAGCAGATCACTCTGAGGCCAAGTCTGCCTGCCCCGCCCAGCAGCAAGTAGCCACACCTCCCAGTCCCCTCTCAGGACAGTGGCTGGGCAGCCTTTCTAAAACAAATCCAAGTTGCTGCAGACCTGATTATATTGCATACGTGTTATCTTACCTGATTCCAGCCAAAGAAAAACTGAGAATCTGTCATCGAGAATAACTAGCCTTTGTGCCTTTATGGAGACCCTTTCTGATTTGCCTTGGTCTGCATATGCTGTGCATGGATTCATGGCTGATGACAGGTCCATGAAGACAGCCCTTTCCCTGTTACTAGTAAACTGTAGAACTGGACTTGAAGTCAGTCTTCCTCCATGACTGACACTCAGACCTCCATTCTGTTCTGTTGCTCCTTTCTTCTGTCAGCTGTGGGCTGGGGAAGCGTGGCTGGGGCGCTGCCCACACAGACAGAGAGCGCTCTGCTACACTTGGGGTGCACTTTCAGTCTCTGCATTTTGGGCTCCACTGCCTCAGAATTGACCTCAGAAAGGCTGGCTCAGTGTTCGGGCACAGACTGAATGCCTGCTGCCCTGACCATGCCTGGCAGGTCTGTGGAGGGATAGGGGCCCCTGAAGAAAAGGCTGTGAGCGCAGGTAATGGATGGTCTTTACCCTCTAGCTGGACCTCACTTGCCAAATATTGGAAGCCAATTGGAGGAAACATGATCTTCATCCCTGGGTTCTCCACTTGTACGCAAGTATTTCTCACTCCCTTTTTTCATGGTAAACAGAGTCGAAACAACTCTGAATCCTGACTGTTTCAGTAAAGCCTTTTTGAAACTTGCCAGACGAAAGCAATTCTCTTTCATAATCAGCCTGACATCGTGTGTCTTAGTTGTTTGTCCGGTATTTAAAGTTATGCCCTTGTTACATCACCAATCTGCTTTCCCAGGCAGATGGTTGATGAGGAAGGAGAGCCACATGAACTCCATACTGCCAGGAAGGGGAGTTTAAGTTAATACAATTTATTGTTTATTTGCCTACTGTCTGATTAGCTCCTAGGCATTAGGCTGATGGTCCCCATCATATTTATGAGGCTTTCTTCAAGGCATAGCCTTTCATAATTTTCATGAATTCCATCTGCGTGTAGTCCTCAGAGCCACTGCTCAGACAAATGGGGTTTTAGGGCTGAGCTCCTCAGCTGACATGCTGCTTTGTCGTTTTACCAGCAACAGGCGGCCTAGTGCTGCTGAATTGGCAGTCTTTCACATCATGACAAGGATTTTGGAAGCTACTAGCAGTTTGTTTTTACCTCTGCCTCCTGGTAAGTCTTGGCTCTTTTGTCTTCTCTTATAATAAAATTGTTCTTTCTTCTTTCTTTACACGGTCCTTGCACTCTGGCACATTATGTATGGGTTTCTGGACTTGCCCTCCCATGACTGCAAAGTTGTGTGTCTGGTGACGCTGTGAGAGGTGGGCTTGCAGTTGGTGTCTGCTGGCCAGATCTTCCTGATGATGAAATTGTACTGTAGCTTGTCACTAACTTTAGGGAGCCTAGGCAGGGCCTCATGCAACTTTCTAGGATACTTTGAATAGGTGTTGCTGACCCAGGAAGGTCTTTCTCTGATGTGTCCAGGCTTAGTTTATCTGATGGATAAATTTAACACTCAGAAGGAATTGGGTCTGGCTGGGTGTCAAAAGTATGTGCTTAGAAGCTGATTCTTATGTGCTTAGAAGCTAAAAATTTCCCTTAGGATTTTGAAACAGGACCAAATCGGGCCTCACAACACCTTTGGCACATTTACTCGGTCATTTGTTCATTCAATCAACAAACATTTGTTGAACAATTATTATATATTTGCTGCTGTGCTAGAGATTAGAGCAGTCAAAAAAACTAATAAAAGTCAAGTTGGGAACATGTGCATATAAATCAGTATTCGTTATAAAAACAAATAACCTCCTGTTTGCTCTAAAGTGCTGCTTTATGTTCATTACATGTAAGTTCTGATGAGTGCTAAGTTTTATGATAGCTTTCGCTACATAATGTATTTCAGCCAGTTTTATTCAATTTATTCATTCATATACATCTGCCTATCCATCCATCCATCATTGATTTATTCCTTTGTTCATTCATTTTAAGTCAATATATGTGTGGTACCCATTTTGTGCCAGGTACTGTTCTAAGTTCTTTACGTAAATTAGCACATTTAATTTTCATAACAATACTATGTGGCAGGAGCTTAAATTGAACCACATTAAACTGTTGGTATCCAACCAGTTTTGACCAACCAAAATGGCACTTGCATGTGATCCCACTTCCCATTTTATAGATGGTGAAATTAAGGTACAGAAAAGTTAAGTTACTTGCCAAATGGCACATGGCTACGAAACAACAGAACCAGTATTTAAATCCAGGCAGTCTGGCCCCAAAATCTGTGCTTTTACCTATTATATGCTGCCTCTTGATTTTTATATTTGAGTTAAATTAGTTGATACTGAAACATTGGCTGTTTCTGGGCCCAGAAAATCCCCATGGCATGTCTCAGCTTCTCTGCAGTTGAGATCTATTGCATACAGTTTGGAATCCTTCACAAGTTCTCTATCTGTACACCTTATCTTATGAGGTCTGCCTATAGTGGAGGTGCAAAGGGAGTTTCTCTGGATTTTGTGGGACTCTGAAAGTGACCATTCATGAGGATAATGGATGGCTTTAAATTATCCCAATGGAATATGAATTGTGAACTTCCCTCTAGAAAGAGTGAAGGGATTTGACAAAAACTGTATAGGGCTTTCTGGCTTAAAATCTGAATTATTTGTCATTAACACAAAATATTTTGTGGAGAAATAGATTGACATTTCAGATTTGTTTACCATGAATGTTTAAGCTCCTTTTGTACAGAAACGAAACTGACTTACTGGGGATAATATTATGCCTGGGAGATCATAAAAAAAATCACTTTCTACAGAACATTGCATTCCTTCACAGGGATGGATAAGGAGGGAAACAGAAAAATGTTATCCATAGTGACTGAGAATTATTATGAGTAGGCTTAATGGCTGGTGTCATGGATCAAGTAAGGAATAGCAGTTTCTCTCTCTCCTTTCCTCTCAAATGTTTGCTTCCTTCGTGTGACATGGAAATAGAGGTGAAGTGATGCTGGAAGATGTATGTGTGCGCATGTAAATACAGGGTTTTGGAGCTGGTGCATTTGCAGTTTAAAAGGGGCCTGTGTTCCCCTCACTGGCTAGAGGAAGCCAGGAGCCCTGGAGGATGAGGGCTAGTGTTGGCTGGGAAAGCTCTCCCTTCTGGGATGGATGCCTACTTTTAGCTAATTTGCTCTGTTGCTTAGAGCTGACATGCAGAGAGGCAGCTAAGAACTGACTGTTGCGTTTGGGACTGTGCCCCAGGGAGAGAGGAAGAAAGGTCACCAGGGATCTTTAAGAGATGGATACAGGGCTGCAGAAGGAAGTTTGAACCCAGGAAATCTATAGGATTCATAATAACCTTTTATAAACTTTCCTTTAGAAATAATTTCATAACTTTTTTTTAAATCTTGGGAAGAGTATTCAAATCCTTTTGAAAAATTTCATGTCGTTGATTAGCTGATAAAATGAACTATTTTTTTTGGATTCCGGGAAGCTAGTGGATCCATCCCATTCTTAGCCTATTAACATCTGCTTATGGGCAGAGTCTGCATCTCATATGACCCTTGATGTTGCCAGGACTTGGGATTCAAGTCTCTCACTGCTCATGATTCATGTGCTCAGAGAGAGAAAACTCGAGAATTTCTTTGAATTCAAGGCCCTGCTCTTGGGGCATCATTTCTTGTCATGTAAGCTCCTATGATTAGGTTTTGATTCGTTGTTGTTCCCAGCCCAGAGCCATCAGTCTCTACACGGGTCTCAGTGGCCATGCCTCTCCCATCCCTTCCCTCCTTTTCCCTCCCCACGCCCTCCTTGCCTCTCGCAAAGGTTCATGCCAAGGCCTCCCAGCAGGTCTTCATGCCTCTTGTGGCAAACTGTTGTTCTAACCTGTTCTTTGCCTGTTGTCATTTAAATATTCTAAAAGTAAAGCTCAAAGCCTCTTTCCATTCTGCTCAGAAACTTTCAGTGCCTCCCCAAAGCCTACTAAAAAATTTCTTGCTTTCATTCAGCATTTAACCCCCACCACATGCATTCAGAACACCCTGCACTTTTCCTTCTTAGAACTAGTTGCATTTAAAAAAGTGTATTTATTTTTTTGATTATTTGATTGCCTGCCTCCTGGCCAGACTGGAAGTGTAGCAATTGTGCCTGCTTTGCTCCTTCTTGTATGGCCAGCCACCTGCCCTGTGCATGGAAGCGGTTTGTTGAATTAGCCTTTCCAACCTTACCTTGTGTCATTCCTCCTACCACACCTGATTCTAAATCATCTGGATCACTTAGTTTTTTCTGAACATGCCCCATACTTCCTTACCTTTGGGCCTCTGTTTGTATTGTTCCATTAACAAAGCTACCAGTTATTGGAGCAGGATAATGTTATGGTTAAAAGCCAAAGCTAATCACACAGCCTGCATTTGAATTTCATCTCTGCCACTTTACTATATGGTGCTGGGCAAGTTTCTTAGCTCCTGTGAATCTCATTTATAAAATGGGAATCAGGTCGTTCCCAGCTCAGTCTTGTATGAGCATCAAGTGAGCCAGGGCTTAGGCTGAAGGCCTCAGCACGCGTGTGTATTAGTCATGGTTGTCCTGCCACACAGTAGGCCCTTCATAGACCTAGACCAAAAGCTTTTCTCTACTTCTCAAAGCAGCCCTGCAGGAAGGGTACTGGTGCACCATTTTAGGGAGGAAGAAATTGAGGCTCACACAGGCTTAGTTACTTACAGCTACTTAGTGACAGAGCAGAATCCTAGCCCAGGTCAGCTCATGCCCAGCCTTCTTCTACTGCCTCCACTCCACCTCGTCTCCACTCCCCTCTCCTTATTTCCACTCTCAAGAATTGCACTTATTCCTCAAAGCTGCCTTCGCATGCCATCTTTTCCAAGAGGGCTTTTCCCTTATCTTCTCTCATAGATGTTGTTTTTATCGTTTATTATTAACAGGGTACTTAGAGCTCTAGATTTCTCAGTGTTTGAGTAGGCCCCCAGCAAGACTTAGTTTTGAGAGAGTGTCTTCTTCTCTGTTGAATTCCTATAGATTAGCTATCTAACCATATCGTTTTAATTCTTCTCTTTGAAAATTTAGTCCAAATAGACCCCAAAAGCCTTTCTCCAGGACATACCTAGAGATCAGGCATATAAATTGTGCTCTTCGGGTCCAAAATTTTTCAGCAAAATGATCTCATCCATCAGCCTTTTAGCCCAGGCAGGGGAGTCTGAAGCTTTTACATTAATTGTTCTCTTTTGCCATCTTACTGTAAATTGCAAACCTATTAAACTATAAAACATTTTTCATCGAACAGGCCTTGCACTCTTGTTCTCTTTCTGCCAAGGTAGCGGCATAGTGAAGGGAATGCGTACTTGTTGGGAACTTACTGTGTACCCAGAAGGAAACTCGGACCTTGTCTTCAAGCAGCATTTATTTGACTCTAGGCTCTGAGCGCTGAGCTAAACACTTTATTAGCATCGTCAAACTCATTCCCACTAGAAGGCTGGAGATATTGGCTGCTAAGTTTACCCTCCCGATCTCTCATCCTAGGTTTTCACACATTGCACATGATTCTTGGTGTCCACTGTCTCCCGTTGCACAACTTGCTGCATTATATTGATAATGGAGTGTTGCTTCTCACAGAAACAGCCGTCACAAAGCTCATGAAAGGTAAGAGGCTCTGAATTTGCCAAAGCACATGTTCATTCCACTGGGCCTGGCTTCCTGGGTGTGGGACTGTGTGGCCACACAGGACCCTTGTGCAGTCAGAAGGGACCCGTGCTCAGTTCAATACTCAGTGTTAAATCTTGAAATTCTTAATATTTGAACAAGGACTCCTCATTTTCTTTTTGCAATGGGCTGCATAAATGATGCAGCTGTTCCTGCTGACTACAGTTCGTGTCCTATAACCATCCTTTGGGCTAATTTGAAGTGCCTAGCCCTTCAAGAGGCTCCAAAAGGCTTCTCAGTCCACACACAGCTATTACATTCCTGTTCTGTACACAGGGGCACTTGAGGATAGGAGAAGCCAAGGCTTATTTCTCAAGAAAATATCATGAAATGGCTTACTTTCAGCTGATTAACTCTGTCATCTCAGAGTTAGACTTGGAAATGCAAAATTGAGGGATACAGTGCTTATGTGAATTTGAACTGCAAGTAAGGTCTGTACTGTAATCACACTTGCTTGAATTATTCGGTTGTGGTGTTTTATAAGTGAATTTCCTTAATGTATATTAGAGTGTGTGCCAAGGTGAGGTGTTTTAAGTTAGTAACATGGTTTTGTGGCTGGCAGCCCGATACAGAACATGTTCTATGATATATAGAAACAGAAATCCCTTTTATTCAGAGGGACATAAATTAAAATTTTCATAGTGTTGTTAGACTTAGTTTGAGACTACAGGTTGGGATATATGTTATCGGGATGAACACTGAAGTGTTATTAGCTTGCTCAGGTATTAAGATGAATATTTCTGTTTTATTTGCCAATCTTACTTTCTTGTAGATTTGGACAACACAGAGAAAAATGAAAAACTAAAATTCAGTATCATTGTGCGGCTTCCTCCGGTAGTACTGAATTATATTTTATTTTCTCCTTAAGTCTTGACATGAACCTTGTTCAATTTCTTCTTGCAAAAAGAGTATTTACTTGCCTTGGGATATAGTCAATTGAACTGTTTCACTTTTTAGCCCTTTCCAAGAAATTCCATCCATCCCCACCCTCTGTTGGCTGCTCCCTGCTGGGCCTTCAGAGTTCTCACTCCTCTGGCTTTGTCCTGCCTTGGCACAGCCCACCCAGAACATCCAGCCTGTTTTCTCCTCTTAGGAAACCACACTAATATTTACATCTGGGAGTGTGAGGGGAGGGAGATGGGAAACATGTGCTTTTGACATTTCAACTGATAAGAAATTTAAATACAGGTGAGGTCAGAAGGTTTGGGAACTGCATTTCCTCCCACTGTCATTTCCATCAAAGCAGGAAGACATCCCTGGGTCGAAGGAAGACCGAGAAGCATGAGGGAGAGGGTTTTCCAGGCACTTTTTGTTTTTTGTGGGGGACATAAGCTCCCTGAGTCAGAAATACTGTGAAAACATGAAATTCCACAGCGAGGCTTTGAGAGCCTCTGACTTGGTGAACTTCCTGATCCCACGAGCCTCGGCCGGCACTTTGAGCACTGGTACCTCTGGCACGATCCTCCCACGAAGGGATGTCCGTTGCCTTTGTGGACTGCATCGCCTTGCTCTCCCCCCACAGGCTCACTGAAGCAAAGGCAAGGACTGAACACAGCATTTTTTCCATGGCTGGATCTCTCTGGGGAAAGTCTCTGAACATTTCGTTTTCTCTCTAAATCTGATTTTTTTTTAAACCTCATACTCTTATTAGGAAATTAAAATTTTCCAGGCAAGACACTGGCAGAGAACATGTCTACAACTGTTAGTTTCTTATGAAAATATCACTGAGGGGTGGCATGGAGATACTCAATTTTGAAAATTAGCAGATAAGCTCCGTTTCAGAAGAATTTGGCAACACCAACATTTAAAGTGCTTTCTCAGGGTTGCATTTAAGGGAGTGTTTATTCAGAATTCAAAACATACAGACCTCATAGGATATGGCCTTTCTTCAAGGGTCATTAACCATAAAGGGCCTGTCTTTTACACTAGCTACTGTGGAATAATACTTTTAAAGTTATGAATAGATATAAGGTACATTTACTTAATGTAGTGTGAGATATATTCCCCCTTTTTCCATTTTTTAATTTTTATTATTTATTTTTTCAGAATAGTTTTACATTCACAGCAAAATTGAGAAGAAGGTCCAGAGCTTTCCCATACACCATCTGCCCCACACCTGCACAGCCACCCCCATTCTCACATCCCTCACCAGAGTGGTACACTGGTATAACTGAGGACCCTACAGTGACTCGCCACTATCACCCAAAGTGCTTGGGTAACATTAGGGTTCACTCTTGGGGTTGTACATCCCGAGTCTGGACAAAAGTATAATGAGATGGATCCATCATTAGAGTATCATACAGAGTATTTTCACTGCCCTAAAAAATACTCCTCTACATATTTTTCAATTTGTGTAATAGCTTTTTGGTCAGAAGATCTGTCGCCTTTGGGACCATCCTATGAGTTCTAACATTATATCTCGGAACCACGTGAAGCTCCTGCTGCAGAACTATAAGAGACAGGTGAGTCCCTGGGAAGGCACAGCCCTGCTATGTGTTTCTTGGATCCTATTTCCCTGTTTCAGCATATGCATATGGACAGCAATTGCAGTTCTTACCCCTTTTTAAAGTTTGTGCTTGTTTTGGAGAATCAGCTAATACCAGAAGTGGTTTCCCTTTTAGCCTCAGAGTTCTATGATCAACAAGTCGGCATCCAGTGTAGAATTTCTGCCTCTGAACTACTTCATTGAAATACTGACAGATATAGAATCCTCCAATCAAGGTAATTCACTCCTCTGCTTTCAGGGTTCTGCTGCTTTTCCCTTGATAAGTGGGTCAGCCCCTATCCACTCCTGTGTACCCTTTTCTTTCCGTATTACCCCTTACATATAAGTAGGTCCAAGTAGGTCCTTATTGCAATTGGCTTTCCTTAACAATACACAATTTACTACTTAGAGTAAATTACCAAAGGAATAATCACCTTTGAGGTTTTAAAAGTGTTCAGGAAGTTTAAAACCCACTTGATTCATGTGAATGGCCTTTCTTAGTGCTGAGGTTTAATAAATTTTAGCAACACATTCTCAGAATAACGTGTTTTTCTAAAATATAAAATAATTACAATTGCAGTGAGCTATGGACACAATGTTACAAATATTCCATGGCTTCCTAGTAACTCTTTTCTCTCTCTCTCTTTTTTCCAGCTCTGTATGCTTTTGAAGGACAGGACAATGTGGATGCAAAATTTGTAGAGGAAGCAGCTCTGAAACATACCACAATGCTTCTAGGGTTATAAAAGAGAAAATGCAACTATATCAGCTCCCAATAATTTAATATTGTTCATTGGCTCTACTTCTGCTGAGAATTCTTTAGCAATATTTAAAATTGGTAATAACCAAAATCAGAATGCTTGTTGAGCCCTCTGAATTCCAGTTTGTTACTTGCTCAGAGAGAACTAAACTGCTGTACCTCATCCCAGTTTTGAACAGCAGATGAACAGCCAAGTGTAGAGAAATGACAACCAGTCCAAGTAGGCAGGCAATGGCATAAGTGATGTTCTTCCTAGTGGCTTATCTTCCCAGTGGCTTCACAGGCCAAAAGCAAGTCTCTCCTGCACTCTGAAGTAAAATATGTGCTTAAGAATATAGGGGATGGTGCTTAGAAAAACAAAAACTAGATGTGTCATTGAAAATAATAAATGACAAGTGGAAATATTAAGTTGTTTCATACAAACCGTATTTGGAAAGGGCTATTTTTTTAAAAAACTGAATTTGGACAAGGTCAAATCTGCTCATTTCCATAATAGAATAATTTGTAATAAATAGCAATTTGTACATACATATTTAAAAGTAGGATTTGTCTTTGTGATGGTTCAGATGGGACTGTATTATATTAATATTTTAAAGATTATTTTATATTTATAAAAGTTTGATTTAGTAATTCCTTGTCATTTAAAAAAACTGAAAGTTTTGGCCTGGCTTTTTTGTGCTTTGGACACAGCCGTTTCCTTTCAAGCAGGAACCAGGAGTCCACGAACATGTTCCCTTAAAGGCCCCCATGATGCCTAACTAGTTCTCCTACTTTTTTTTTCTTTCTTCTATAGCAACTTCATTCTGATTCTTAACTATGGTTGCTCCCTGGGGTCAGCCCATAACCCTTTGCTTTTCTCTCTTCATATGATTTCCCTCAGTGAACTTGTGAAATTTTAATGATAAATTATAAATACCACTAGCCAGTATAATAATTCAGCTTCTTTTCTAAAATCATCTGAGTGTCTGAAAATTGTCCTCTGCTACAGAATTCCCCTTTTTGGTCAAATACTTCGTGGTCACTGAGGCTCAAAATCTTGGAGCCATATCAACAAGCAGTGCTGATTTTTCTTTCTTGATGAGGCCATTATTTCTCTTTCCCTACCTTTTTCTTTTCACACTTGCTTTCTCAAGTCATCCTTCTGATTTGTATTTGAGATAAACACTAATTTGAGCCTGTCACTCCTCTGCTCATACTCCTTCAATAATTTGCCATTCATTACAGGACAAAATCCAAACTCCTTCACATTCAAGGTCTCCCAAATTCTGGCCTTGTACAATTCCCCAGTGTGAATATTCTGTTCCAGCCTTTTGTCTCCTTCCAAGCCATGCTCAGGCTATTTCCCTCACCTGGAATCCCCTCTCCACTCATTAAAGTCTCATTTATGCTTACCAGATAAAAAGGTCTGGTCCAGTGCACTGTGACACCTTAACCCCACAACCAGCAGCACATGTAATCCTTAGGCATCTATCCCTTCGGGATTTTTTAAAATTACTTTTCTATTGTTAGGTCGTTAAGCTTCCGAAATGTATACTTTTTGAATCCCTAATGTGATTGTCAATTCCTACAGCAAAGGAGCTGTGTTAAGGTATACAGTATTTCTTTGTATTAATCACACAGCTCATACAGTGTTACTTATTCTAGGCACTCCCAAGTAATTGCTTTTTAATAATTCAGAAAGCAGTAAGGTTAGATTCAGGACGTATACTGAGAATGAGATTAGATTTCCCTTCAATCTGGCAGGATGGGAGCTTGGAGATTTTGTTTGATTTAGCAAAATAATGTGATATTTCTCACTCCCAGAGTTGTGAAAGAAAATTCAAAACTTATACCAGTATGAAATAAAGGCAGTTTGAGGATAATAATGGATATAAATTTACAGGTTTCAAATCTACATGTGCATTTTCATACATGAGAAAATATAAAAACAGAATTAGGGAAATATACTTGGGTGAAATACAACAAAGTTAGATTAATGAAGTAAGTAGAACTGGCCTCATTTTCAACTCTTTCACATGCAACATTATAAATGTTTTCATTGAAATTTTGAAAAATCTGGTATCAGAACTTAAAATAATCACAAGTTTATTTGCATATAACATTGTGAAAAATCTAGATTTGTAAGAAAGATAAATTAAGGCACAATTACTTTTGCAGCAAATGGATTCTTTACCTGCAGAATCACCATAACATTACTTTTAACATGACAAGCCTTCTCTACTTGATAGACTTCTCTTTTTCCTTGATGTAGATTTACCAACACCAGCTTCAAATGCAACTATTTATTTAATGAAGTGAGTTATGCCCCTGCAATACCTGGGATATTTTCTTTTTCAAACAATCATTCTTTCTCTTTGAAGTGAGTAATTTTCAACAGTATTTGCTTTTTTTCTTGAATAGACAAAGACCATTCTGCCAATTTCTGTGTCTTTGAAAATTGATTTATTTTTATTACATTTTTATAGCACCTGGCTTGCTATATATTTCCAAAAGATAGTCAATCTATATAGGATGCAAAAGAAAGATAAAAGCAATGCAAATACGTGCTTTGACATAATTATGGGACAATTCTATGTCTTGCTCAAGGAAGCCATATTGTTCACTGTTTATCAATTGTGGATAATGTGATCTGTCTGTAATTTAGAGCTATTATGCCGACTTTGCGAGCTGGATATGAGGAAGGCTGGTTGAAGTGTCTCCATGAGAAGCCTGGATTGGTTCACACCTTCAGATCTCAATGGGCTTCATAACAGGTTTCCTTATGTGTCTCATATTGGCCCCAGGTTCACTGGGCTTGAAAGGAGCCAGAGCACCATATGGTTTTGGCAAAGGAAGAGTGGTCTCTGCCTCTGGGATGTATGCATTTGGACGTGGTTCTGCAGTTGTGTAAACACCAGTGGGCAGCTGGCGATTATCTGCTTCCAAAGACTCCTGCAAAGAATGAGTTTTCCTTTTCAGTTTCCTGAAAACTCTAGTGAAGTCACTTTATCCTCAGGGCCTACCAGGCACAGCTGGGTCTGTGCAGTTCAGGCTGTGCTGGCCAGTATTCCCCCAAGGGATGGGAGGGCATGAGGGTGGAGTCACCAATCTCACCCCCACACATAGTGTTGCATCTCATTAGAATGACCTGCATTGCTCAAGCATCACTCTGTTCTTGGATTTATGATTTGTCATAAACTGGCTGGTGGGTCCTAAATTCACTATATTCTAGTGTGAATTATTTTCATGTTTTTGACAAAGGCAGGATAATTACTTTCTTTGGTAAAGCATTAGTGAGCAAATGTTACAAAGGAAGAGATAAAGATCAAAGCAGAACCAGAGGAGAAAGTGGTCAGCAGCCTACTTTGAGCCTCAAGGTCTTCAAGATTCTGCCTGTGCTTTGGGAAAATAGAGGAATCTCTTATAGCATTAACAAGAACTCTAAATAATGGAGACATGGAAATGACAGCTGGACACCACAGGTAAAATCGGCCCCCCAAAATATAGTTTACAGGCAGTGTAGAAATTATAAATCAGACACTATTTTCAGCTCTTCTTAGAATGTGTTTGCAATGCACATTTTTCTTGGGTTAGGGAGTAAAGAATGATCCTTTGGGGCATGTCTCCGCGACAGTCTGAGAGTGAGTTGTAGGTCCCAGGCATGTAGTTTCCTTAGAAAGAGATGCTTAATTCCATTCTAAGAATATTGAAAGGCTATGGGAGTAGGCAGAGGAACTGGGCACTAGACTTTAAGGTGGAGTCAGGGACAGACCTAGACTTAGGCCAGTGGCTGGTGAAGATAGGTGGGGCCGGGAGGCCTATGAGGCACGCCAGGTGCAGTCTGCAGACGCTGTGACAGTTCATGTGCTGAAGGCCTGTGCATGCTATAACTCCACAGCAGATGGACACAGGAGAGTAAGCTGTGGTCTGAGCAGAGGTACAAGGACAGGGGTTAAAGGTCTAAGGACAAAACCAATGCCAGCTGGTCATGGTCATGGCAGCAGGTGTTCAGCCACACCGGCCCGGGGTGTCAGCCTGCAGGATGGCTCCTTGGGTTTGCTGAGTGTTCTCCAGGGAATATCATGGCACTCTGGACCAGCTGTGCTTGGACTTGCCTACATAATATCTTAATTTAAAACTTCTTTCCAGCGACTATCAGGAAATGACATGTAGTAAAGTGGGAAATTTTTCATGCATTTTGGGAGGATTGAAACCCCTAGAAACAGCCCTTCCTGTTTATATGCAATATAGAAGCCAAAGCTTACCCGAGACTTTTCAGCAATGGCGAAGGCATACATTTCTTCATCTCGAAGTACCTTCAGCCATTCTCTCTCAATCTCTTTTTTGAGTGGCAGACCCTTTTCCATCCTGGAACTACAGGAGAAGATGAAGTCCTCTTTCTCCCTGACTTCCTTTTGGAGTTCAATGGCCAGAGCTTGTTTCATGGACAGCTCAGCAACGAGAGCCATCATTTTTTCAGTAGCATCTTTGATCTTTTTCCGGTAGTCATTCATCTGGAATTAGAGAGCCTAAGGCTTAGCCTATGTGTACATTCCATGACAAGTTGGGAAAAATGTCAGGCTGTCTATAATGGTGGAGCATTCTTGCCTGTAGGAAGAGTTTAAGTGAGAATTCATAGAGCATGAGAATTGGAGGAGACTTCAGAGATTGAGCCCTACACCCTGGCTGTGTAAGTAAGGACGAGGGAAAAGAAAAGAGATTTGTTCAACTAGTTAGTAGATTTCCAGGTGGATACCATTGAGGCAAATAGTTTAGTCTATTTTTAAGAGGTGATAAGGAGGGGGAATGAATGTTCTTGATAGTTCTGGCCTGCTTTTGCCATGTTATTAATTTGTCATTTATCCAATGGACAAAAACTATATTGAAAGTGTCTCTTGGATAAGATAGGAGAGGTCCTGCATTGGCAATGATTTTTAATGGAAACTATCACACCTCAACTGTTTGTATTATTGATCATAATTCCTGAGTGGTGTTGTTATTAGATCATAAGCAAGCATGAGCTGAATTGGGGGAAGTCTGAACAATAATTTGAAATGAAATGTTTCTGGCTGCTTGTGGGTGTTTACCATTTCACATCAGCTAGTTATCATCAAAGAATGAAAAGATAGGGCTAAGTGGAATAATTGATTTTAAAAGACAGAAAAGAAGTAAAGCTGGAATTGGTGGTTGCTGGGCACTCTGGCCAAGGGCACAGCCTTTCAGGGTGGCTGGGGGGACAGCAGGTGGTAACTCCTCCCACCTGCTGGCATTGCCACATCACCGTGCTTTATTTTATTTTATTTCATATTCTGTTTC
Organism: Manis pentadactyla; assembly: GCF_030020395.1. NCBI lineage: Eukaryota > Metazoa > Chordata > Mammalia > Pholidota > Manidae > Manis > Manis pentadactyla. The sequence goes on along the minus strand of NC_080025.1, from coordinate 60,794,480 downwards.
GCTGCTGACATTTTATTTGTGTTTGGCTATTTGGTTATAGTCTGTCACCCCTCAGGCATGTACTCTTCCTGAGGACAAGGACTCTTTATATTCATCGTCATATTCCCAGTCTCTGGAATAGTGCTTGAACATAGAAGGCACCAAGCAAAATTAAAATTGAATCCTTGTTAAATGAAGGAATTAATTCATTTTTAGTCTATTTTAATCCTTCAATCCTTTGGACCAGGGTAAATTGGGATATGAATATGAGCTTCCAAAAATTTCACCTGACCTCAAAATACTTTCCTCTCCTAACAGAGCATACGCTGGTCTAGGTACATTTGCTTAGAGAAATGATGCTGCTAATGATTTACCTGCCTCTGAAAATACAATGATTGATTATTAAGTGCACACTTTGTCTCCTAAGGGAGTAGAGGATATACAGTTTTAAAGCTCATGCACACCGCAGTAATTTTTAGGAAGCATATATTGAATAAATAGACTACCATACAAAGCTTCAGTGATGAGTCATCATCTCTATGTTCAATTTCATTAATCAGCCACTGCACACTTGCTGTGTGTGTATATGTGTGCAAAACTAGCCAACCACCCTTCTCCCTCAGTATGTCAAAAAAAGGATGGTATTATTCTGGGTTGCTCTAAGTCTTTGCCGTAATTTCCCATTTTCCCTTCATTGAGGAAACTTGCAGAAAAGCTGTAAGCTATCTAGGAAAGCTGAGAGATTTGAGACATTCATTCTTTCTGAGCATCCAGAAGGCACTGGGCCATTTCTACTCAACTATGTAATACTTGCAACAACTTTAATGGATATCATACCCATTTCACAGACCAGGAAATGTAACTCTAAGATCATTTATGTATTTCTTTTAAAGACACTGGCTAATATTGATGAATCCAGCTCTGGAACCTGAACAGTTTTCTACCTTCCAGCTTTGTGTACTATGAGATAATGATTTTAAATGAGAAAAAAAAAAAAGAAAGGGAAGCCAGGTAAGGAGCACAGCAGGCAGGGAAAGGAAGGGGAGTAAATCCCCAAGACAGGACTCATCTTTGCGGGAGCACTCCTGGCCTCCGGCGCGGTTGTGGTGGTAAACATTTGCATTTCTCCAGCATCATGGCTGACTTCTGGAGAGACTCTGCCACTAGCTCTGACAAGCCAGCTCTCAGCAGAAACTGACTTCCCCCAAGGAAAAGCAAATTCATTTTGCAAAAGGAAGGAAGGCAACACTTAAAAAAATACCAGACACACTAATTCAGGCAAAGTTCATGAGCCTAAAAAAGTCCAACATTTATCATTTTATGAGGTAAAGTTGTGAATTGCATAAGTGCCACTGGACTGATCAGCTCCCTAGTGGAAGTCATCGAGGCAGAAGTACAAAAGTGTGACGAAGAAGGCTGAAGATTTACAGTAATCTCCTCTGTAGTGTGCCAGAACTGTGTCTAGAACGGGACTGACCGTTGATTTATTCAATAAATCTTTTTCTATAGTTTAGTTTCAGGATGGGAACTGGGGAAACTAGGAAGAATGAGGGGCGGCCAAGGCCCTCAGGAGCCCAGAGTTGTGTGGGAGTTCCCATTTTCTGTTTCTTCTCCGTCTCCCTGCACTACACGGTGTGGACAGTGTGTCCCTCCTCTTTGTGCTGCCCTCAGGCATACCTCAAGGGGAGCACATAGCGGGTTCAGGAGCTGTCACTGAGTAAGACCCCCAGGTTGCCACCCTGGGTGCTCCAAGGGGTCAGAGGCCAGGCGAGCAGCAGCTCCTCTGCCCACCCGTCGAGTGAGGTCCTGCTGCTCTGAGCCCCCACCTCCCTCCCTCTGGCTGCCCCTTTCCAGGGAGCTCCTCACACTCCCAGCCTAGCCCTGTGGCTCTGACTCGGCAGGCCCCATATCTTAAGCTTATGAAATGAGGAAGCTCCATGTTACTGGCCTTCTCCACTAGTGGGCCTGGTGGTGCCCCAGCCCATGGTGTAACAGGCTCAGGTGTGTGACTGCCGTTCTCTCTGCTGGCCCCCTTTCACTGCTGGCTGGGGTTCTGCACTGGGGCTGTGCATGCACAGGCCACTAGGTACGTGAGGCCCTCATGCTGAGGGACTAGAAAAGATTCACCTTGGCATGTGAAATATGAAGGTGATACTATAGTTGTCATATGTGACGAGGTGGCCTGTTAAGTGAAATTGCATAGTACCATTGAAAACCTTAGGTTTTCCCACTGTAAATTGAATTCATTCAGGGAACAAGATGGAAACTTATCTTGGACAATTTGCTAAGAGTAACATTTTTAATTCTACATCTTTATGTTTCTCTAGGCATAAAGCCTTCTCTCTCCAGTGCTTCTCTCAATAAATAAAGCTGACTGTGGAAAATGAAGGGTAATACAGGAGGGAGGACAGGATAAAGAAGGCAGGGGCGGAGACAGACCTTCTTGGCTAAGAGCAGCGTGTCCTGCTTGTAGGCCTGAGTTTTGCTGCAGAGTCGGTTGGTGAGCCGGGAGACCTGTTCGTAGATGAAATCCTTCTCCAATAACTTCTCCTCCTTCCTGGCAAGCTGCAGTTGCAGCTATGGTCAAAAACAGTATCAGTAGGAAGGGGGAAAAAAGTCATGCAAATAAAAATCTTTCCTAATTAGAGTAGTATTCTCCCCCTGAATGAAAACACATTGCTTTGTAGCTGCCCAGAACCCTCTGCCCCAACCCCGTCCTGAGACCTCTTGGGAGGCCTTCCTCGTGAGAACTTTCCTCCCGCAGTGGAGAGCAGCCCTCAGCCCCACTTAGTCTCCATGTTGCTGTTCCCCTGATGTGCTGCCATCAGGAAGACAAATTAATCCATTCAAGATGCCAGAATTGCTCCTCTGGGCTATGAGACAAAGGTGGGCATCCTGAAACCGCTCAATTTTTGCTGCTTTTGTTAAGCATCTAAAGTCAAGCTTAAGTTTTGTTATTAGACTACAATGAAAGGAGTATATTATTGCCTAGAATAGAGGGAGAAGTCTGTCTGTGTAAGAATAAATGGTACCGCAGGTTTCTGTGACACTGGTCAACAGGGGGCTAACAGTAGAATGTAAGAAAGAATGTTTACCGCATCCAATTTTTTGACCATCTCTTCTTCAGTCATGTTTTTCCCTGGAAGGAAGCGGGTTCTGTTCTTACCCTCAGGATTTACAAACTGTTTCTCCAGGTCTCTTATTCTGTCTGTACACTGTGAGAACTATTAAACAAGAAAGAAATATTAACTCTCTTGCTCAGTCAATCTTAAAATCACATAGCCCAGGGTCTGTAGCTTCCACTTTTAGGACCAGCCCAGGCAAACAGGGAACAGAACTCCTGGGAGCTCCGTGGGGATCTATGGTCAAGCAATGTTTCTACTCATGGTACCGTGAGGATGGTGCTGTAACGGACCCTGCAACCCAATGCTTCTGAGACCTCAAAGGAAAAGCTGATTTACAACCAGCTCTTTGATTACTTCCCATTTCGTGTCATACTCGGGATGCTGTGTGGTTGCAGAGCTCAACCTATACAGACTTGACCTCTTGCAGATTGTTACAGAGGCTAAGGTAGACAACACACAATGTAACCTAGTAGACCCCAGTTTAAAATCCTTTGCTAGCAATAGGTTTAATGGCTTCCTGAATAATTAAGATCTTAATTACTAGGTCAACACAATGTGTGGTCTATGCAGAAGAGCCTGAAATATTTATATATTTTTTGCTAAACACCCAATATAATGTCTTATGTATCAACTGTATTTGTTGAATCAATGAGACTTTGGAGGTAGGTGGAAGAAACATGGAGCTCCCAGGTAGGAGTGGCAGCCACACTTGGTTTTGTTTGATGGGGAGAAGTGTGGAACATGGTAAAAACCAAGAGTCATCATTTTCAGCTTTATTACTGAAAAATTGTATAATCTCACACAAATCATTTATCTTCTCTAAACCTTAGTTTTCTCAACTGTCAAATGAGAAGATAAGGCCCAATCTCATGGGGTTGATCCATTAAATGAGATAATATATTTAAAGTACCTTATAACATATCCAAGAGTGATACAGGTAGAATTTAAATTTAAAAATTTTTGCTCCTCCTTCTGACAAAATGAATTTTAAATGGTGACATATTTTCTTTTCTTTTTCTCCCTCTCTCCACATTGGGTAACTGCCCTTAATATGGAATTAAAGTATACATATATATGTGTGTAATTAAGCATTTGTTGTATTTATTACTAATAACATTTAATGTTATTTTTCTTAATTAAGAAATTAAATTAGAAACAAAAACATGGTATTTATCAAAGTTGTGTCTTGATTGATTTTATTTTCCCCATGGGCCTTTGAGGAAACACTGTTTACTTTTTTACTATAAAATGGTGTTCTTGCATTTTAAAGTAGTTTACTTGACTTAAAAGATCCATAAAAAGAAGCTATTACTACAAGCACCAGGCAAATACGACTCATGATAATCCTAGGAGGTGATTAAAAACTGTTTTAAACAACTGAAAAAAAATGCAAACCTTAAGAGAATTCTGAAATGAAGCAAAAAAGTGGGAAGACTGTGAGAAAAAAAAAATACAAAACACAGCAGCTGTAACAAATAACAGGATGTGATGGGGATCCGGCACTCTGAGACAGGGTACAAAAATGGCTTCCTGAAGCTCAAAATTTCACATCATGTCCTTCAAAGGGCCCACGTGATTAAGGCTGAGTAGACAAATAATTAAGTGCAGGTTGAAAACTAATGGAAAACCTTCTACTCAACTGTTCTTAAGCTTAGAACTAATGCTGGTGGGAGAAGTAACTGATGGTAAACTCACAGCCCATATATCTCAGTTCATATGCAGTCAGAATGGTAAAAAGGCTCACATCAGGCAGGACGGACTATCATTAAATGCATAATATTTTCCTCGAGTAAATTGGATTCCTATTTCACACTGGGTAACTGGTTTCATATAATGAAATGCAAAGTATATATATATATATATTTTAAGAACGACTAATTTTATCCATGGAAAAGAAGTATTGATCTGCAATTAACAGAAATAAAATGCTTACATAACAAGAGAGTGAATTTTTCTGTCGTGGAACTAAGGAATTGAGAGCCCTTTTGTTCTGTTGGGCATCTGCATAGTTTCATGTGGGCAAAGAGAGCCCTGAAACTGTGTTTGGCAACGAGCTGGAGAGAGCCAAATTATTCTGTAGGATAGAGTGAGCAAGTGTGTAGTGCCTGGGGGTAATAGAGTTATGGAGGTATGGATGCAAATTGAAAGATGGGAACCAAGCCAGAGCAATGGAGCTAGGCTGGGGATTGCATGAGAAATTCACCTGGGGACTGACTGGTCCCAGGGATAGAGTGGCCCTACTGAACTTTGAAGGACACAGAGGTCTGATATTTAATTTGAAGTTCTTTGCATGTCTGTAATGTGCCCCTCATATTGTTGCCCAGATCTTCAATAATGTCAGTTAACAGAGGCCTTGCATGAATGGTCTTGTGTAATGCAGTGCAGGCTGCAGGATTGAGTCCCGAGTCTGCTCTGATGTGGCACAGGCGCTGTGTGTACAGCTGATAAAGAGATGCCCTAAGTGAACCACTCAGTGGAAGCAGGAGGCAGAGCCACAGGAATCCTGGGGAGGCCATGTGCGAGACCTGTGTCTGGCCAGTCCACCTAAATTGGAGCTACACTAATTGAAGACACTAAAGTTACAGCTTAAAAATCAAACACTGGAATCAGAACCTTCGCATATTTGTACAAAATGAAAGGCTCTATCACTTATGTAGCATATACACAAGTGGCATAAAATATGAAAGCAAACCCATCATCTGATTCCACAGAGTCCTGTGAGTCCCCATTGACATGATTAAATTTTAAAAAGGACCCAAAACTCTGCCTACAACATCAACTAATGAAAACCACTTACTTGTAGACTTAGGGAAAGATCTCTTCCAGGTTTTTGATAATTTTAACAGTGATTATATGTTGGGCACATATTGTTTTTCTTCAAAATTTTTGTATTTTTTGAAACTTCATTAACTGAACCTATCTTAGTTTTATAATCAGAAAAAATCTGAAAGCAAGCCTGATATTAAAAAAAACATGGGTTTAAAGTTGTACCTGTTATATTGAGACAATGGAAAAAGTTTAGGGCACAAATTAAAAATTTTTTCTTCTAGTTTCATGAAAAATCAACTATTAATGTGAAGAAAGTCTTGTTTATTTAATTATTTCATGTTTAAATTTTTTGGCTTTATTTCACCTATGTCAGAGACCAGATTATTCAATTACAGAGAAACTGCAGGGGTTGCTAAGCAGTTTAATTATATGCAATTGCCATTTAATAACAAGAACAACCTTGGCTTCAGAGGACAAGAGTACCCAAATTAAAGAGCAAGATGGTCCCCCTAATCTTTTCAGCAAGTATCAAAAACAAGTGTGCTGGCAGTAGTGAAAGCCGGGGATTACTTAAAATTTGAGCTATGAGGAAGCTGAGCTGAAACTGAAATTTGGGAGGGTCTAAATTCCAAGAATGGCATAAAATGCTTCATGGGAAACAAAGATAATCTGTAGCTTGGATACCTAAAGCACAAATTCCACCTCGGAACAGTCAGTTTTCAAAGGCATTTTTAAACAACATGTGTAACTCAAGGATTCTTCTGAGTACTAGGGGTGGCTCAGTTTGATTGACATATAAGAACTTCCATGACCTCCAAACCAATAAAGGAGGAAATAAAAAGTACATAGTCCCAGGAAGTGTCTCATGAACCCTCTTCCCACCTGAATCTGGAGCACTGCTAAGTCGGCATCCAGCGACCTCTTGGCAGGCAGTAATTGCTGGGCCACATGAATCTGTCTTTGTTTCTCAGCAATCTTCAGTTTCAGAAATCGGATTTTTTCTTCTAGGATGTGCATTTCAATTTCTCCATTTAGTTTCATCTTCTCTTGGATATTTATTTTTTCATAAAAAATGCATACTTCTTCTTCCCGCTCTACCAACTGCACACCACTACAGTCAAATTGAGAGGCAGAGGTTAAGAGGATGAGGAGACCATTGCTTTCCTAGTCATTGTGTTTCCCTCTGATTTTGAGCACAAAGTACACATCAGTATTACATATTTCCAGAAGACAATGGATATTTACCATTGACTTTTTGGTTAAACCCCACACTTAAATTTTTTCTGGGGATAGGAGAGGGAGGGCTGTTTAGCATCTTGACTCTGAGCTGACCATGTGGTTGGCTGGGCACAGTATCTCTGCAAGTCCCAGAGGTTTTCCTGGCGTGGGAAAGAATGCCATCTCCATGCATGAACAAAGTCATCCCATGATCTGATTTTCTGCAGACCCTCTTCTTGGGCCAGACTTGCTAACCAGGGTGTGGCCAGATGTACTCAGGCAGGGGGGCCAGGGAAAGTGTTTCTGCAGTGATTCTGTTTTATGTAACTTGCCAGGCCGATTAGGTCTTTTAAAGTTGAATATTTCTGATGCAGATTTTCCCCTGAAGAGGCAAAATTCTGTCCTTTGTAAACCTGCCAGGGGAAAGCCCCCAGCCTCGTGAAGAGAATATGGGGAAGAAATGATGTAATACTTTTCTAATTCCAGCCCTACAGATCTGAACAGGGCTTGGGAGCACACTGCTTAAGTTCTCTGGTTTGTGCCAGAAATCAAATAATAGGACATTTTTTCCCCCTAAAGAAAATGCCTGCCAGCCTTTTGAAAAAGTGTTCTTCACAGCCCTGAAGTTCTTCCCACAAACTGCACATCCATTATACCAGAGTTCATCTTTAAGTGCTTCTATTTCTTTCTCTCTGTCCTTCTTCAAAATGTGTACACATAGTTGTATTTGGCTAATCTTAGCTCTATAGTTTATTTAATTTGCACTTCATTAGCGCTACTTGTGATCTTCTCTGCTCTCTTTAGGACAGAAACCAGGAGCGAGTCTTTACCACCTTTTTGTGCTTTCAGGGTTTACCACTTAACACAGAACACAGCCTTACACAGGGCAGCACACAAACAACGTTTGATGGAAAAAAAAATCGATATCAGATGTAATTATTATAGGGTTCTGTGATCACATATATGCCAGAGCATAAGCAGCTTGGGAAAATGGCTGAAGAAGTACTTGATTAATGATGTAACTGTAGCCTCGAAGAAGTAATACTACTCCTAAAGCCTTACTTGCTGAGAATATGAATTGGGAGAATGGCTTAATAAAACCATAATAAGAGCAAATCTATCACAAAAATGGAAATAGGAGCCAAAGGCTTACTTGTATCAATTACACTTAAATAATCTGATGGCATCAGAGGCATCCTGAGAAAGGGCTTCGATTTTCAAGCAAGCCACTCCCCCAGCCTTAACTCTTTGCCTGTCTCTTATGAGGACAGTTTCTTATTTTCAGGCAAACATTCAGCCACCCACCACCATTCCAAAAGGCTAATGTGATCAAACCTTAATGTCAAAGCTCCCTCACTATCCACTGTCAAGTATTGATAGAAAAAAGAGCAACATTTCTAAATTGGATCTTTGGGTGCTTTGTTCTTACATTAGGTTCCTGGTTTCTACCTTTCATTTCGACGCTGAATGGCTTTCTCGTATTTTTTCCGAAGCTGCACCATCTCCTCTTCAATCTTTGTGATCATATTGACAAGTCTGTCGTTGTTACCTAACTGAGCTTCCTTCTTCTCTTGCAGTTCCTGAAGTTTTGCTACAATTTTGCACACATCGTTTTGCATGCTTTCTCTGATGGTAACATTGTTGGCATGTTTCAGCATCGAATTCTGTAGCTTTCTTTAAAAATAATGAGAAAATGGGTAAGATTATAATTTCCTCTACTTTCTTTAAAAACGCTGAAGACTTCTGAAACACAAGCAGTATCAAAGTAGCTCTTGCTTTAGTATGTCCCTTGAAATGACACAGCAGGTCAGTAGTACCCTGCATCCCTAGTTTTGCCAGTTTCTGTTACCACGGGCAACCGTGGCCCGGAAGCAGATGGTCCTCCTGACGCAGTGTCAGAAGGTCAGTAGTCGCCTAATGCTGAGTCAGGAAGCCTGCATCATTCACCTCACTTCCTCTCATCTGTAGGCATTTTATCATCTCACATCGTCATAGGAAGGGTGAATACAGAACAATATTTTGAGAGAAAGAGCAAGTACATTGACATAATTTTATTATAGAGCATTGTTATATTTGTTCTATTTTATTATTATTGTTAATACCTTACTGTGCCTAATTGACAGTTTAAACCTTATCATATGTTCAGGGGGAAAAAAAAAAAGGTTTGGTACTATCCGCGGTTTCAGACATCCACTGGGGGTCTTGGAATGTATCTCCGGTGGATAAGGGGGGGACTACTCTAGTAATAATGATATTCGTCGTATTAAACTCTTCAGGAATTTCTGTAATCTTTCCAGGTCTCATTCCTCCTTCCTTCCAGATTAGGACATGTTTTTATTGTGCCCCAAGCCTCGGCTGCCCCGCTTTATCAAAGCAAGGGACTGCAATAATTCACTTACTGCTCTGTCATCCCCAGGGGGCTGTGCTCCCTTAGAGCAGAGGTGGTTCTATCAGATAATGTCCATCGTATCTATGGTAGTTCCTGACTTAACATAGCATCACAATAAATGCATGGCCTCTGTGAATTATATCGTACTTTCATGTAGGACAAGAACCTAATTAGGAAATTGGATTTGCCTTTTCATACCAATTCCCTCCCCAGACATCCTCCACCCCTCCACTACTCTGTATACAAGAGCTCATTTCGTGGTACTTTTATAAAAGGAAAATGGGCAGTAATGGCCACCAGAAAAAGTTCAGATTGTACAGACTCAGTAGATCAGGGACTAAATATAAGTGAAAGAATCCAACGGATCTTGGCACATGGTAAATAACAATTAAAAAAACAACCGGTTGCCTGACACTTCTGAGCATTTTTATATGATTTAACTCACTCCATAATAAAAAGTGACTATTTTTTGGGACAGGAAAGTGAGTCCAGAGAGCTAGGGTATCTTGCCCAAGGTCACAGTTAGTAAGGGGCAGGCAGGGCGGGGGATTTGAGTCTGAAGTTAGCTGTCTTAACCACTCTCTATGCTTCTGATAAGCAAGTTAAATGCTTTATAATTAGGGATGCTCATTAATAAATATTTGATCTTCTAATTTTAAGTGTAAATTATCAAACTTTTGCTTTTCTTTCTAATTGGGTAAATGAAAATAAAAATAGTAAGCATAATTATATAATATAGTTTTTCATTCACTTAAAGTATGGCTCCCAAACAGAAACACAAGGAATCACTTTCAGATGCTTAGATTGTCAGCTGTAAAAAAGCAAGGTGATTAAGCAAGGGCGTTCCTACCTTTGTAAAAGGCTTTCTTTTCTGTTTTATTATCCCTAGGGTATTGAAGAGTTCAATGAATAAGAAGAGAAGCCTTTGAAAGGACAATAGTTATAATACTTACCTTTCTTGAGTAACTGCACTGTTTCTTAAAATTTCCAATTCATTTAATGACATTTTATGCCTTTCTCTTATTTCATTTACTTTCTGGTGAGCTTTGTGAAGTAAGTTAACAAACTTGTTTCTTTCATTTTGCATAGTGTTGTACAATTTAGCAAACTCTCTGAGTCTGTGAAAATACAATTGTTTTTGAAACTTGTCACATAAAAACCTGTTTCCCCCCACCACCTAACTAGATAAACCACCATGTAATCATTTTACCTCCGATGAATTTCACGATTTTTCTTCTTGTGTATCCTGATTTCAAGATCTTTTGCTTTGATCTCCTTAACAATGCTGGTATATTTTTGCTGAAATATAAAAATTATGGGTGAAATTAAAAAAAAAAAAGCCCACCACGAACAACATATAAATACTCCCAGCCTCACTCTGTCTCATTCCTATCCACTAAGGAAAATTCTGTCTTGCCCAGCTGGGTTGTGTAGATCAGGGAGAAGTGTGGAGGAGATGAAAACTGCCTGGCTAGCTAAACTGAATTGTATTGGCTAGGACAAAGGGTAAGGAAGAGTAAGAAGGAGAGGCAGAAAAGAGCCTGCCTAGGCTGGGTTTGAGGACAATTTCAGGGACCTTCTGAGAGACCTGAAGAGTGATTGTGAACTGCGGCATTGGGCTGGGTAAGTGAAGAGTTTGTAGATAGATTGAGGGAAGAAGATTTGTAGTTAAGGTTTGACAAATGCCATGAATTGCACCCTTGGTGGTATTTTGTGAGGGACTGAAGCCATGATTTTAAAGCGCTTTTCCATTCTCTATATGTTAGGTGTGTTTTTCCACAACAAAGCGCCATGCTATAATGTTACACCACAGTGAGTTGTTACACGGTGTTACACAGAATATTTTAAAAGACAGAAGTTATATTTCCAAAGTCCTAAAATATACCAAGTACTAAATTAACTAGTTGTGTTCTTCAAATATGAAAATACTAGGTCCTTCATCTAGGGTAAGATATGTATTCAAAGGTGAAGTATTTGCTGGTAGATGCCTGAGGAAATCGTTTATGTTGGTCTCTCAAGGACTGTGAGAGCAAAATCCATTTGCATAGCCCATGCCAGATGCAAAAGAAGCTAGGCGTCAGGGCCAAGATTGACATGTAGCAACTTTATGTTGTTCTCAGTAAGAACAGGAGGCAGGCAGAAACTAATTACTGAAGTAACTATGTGTGAAGATTTAAACAAGTAAAAAATGGAGAGTCATCCTTTCCATCTTGCGGGGGAATGGCAATATTGGTTTTCCTTTCACCTTTTGTCCTTTATATGGATGTAGATGAGGTGTGAAAAGAAAGTAAAACTGTGGTCTTATGGAAATTAAAATTAATTACAGCTTATGTTTAACAGCCTAATTCCCAATGGTAAGAATATTTAAGGACACAGTATTTTTCCTTATTGATTTCCATATTTCAAGAGGAAGAATTGTCCTGTGCATATACATGAAATTAGCTCATTTAAAAATGAGGTTTACATAGATCAGTCACACATAGATGACATATGTTTCAATTTTTTAGATAAACTAAAAAATTGTCTGATTAGTAAGACAGATCAATGCACCTCATAACAAGTTTCTGTCTGCTCTCTTGTCTCCTTGTTTTCCCCCTGCTGCTCCCCTCAGGCACCCCTTCCTCCCCGGCCAGTGTCTCTCTTTACTGCATGGCAGCTTCCCCATGAACTCTGCTGGGCCTGCCTCAGCCTTCATCACAGAGGCCATACTGCTTAATGTGGATTAAGTGACCTTCGCCATCTGACTTTTTCTCTTCTCTGGTCTATTTGATATCCCTTTTACCCATGTGCCAACCATGCTAAACATTTTTAGTTTCTCAAACGTTCTAAGGGGAAAAAATAAACCATTAAAGGGGCATTTGAAAGTTTGTTGTGGGTTGTGCAATGTGGACCTTCTCTTTGGTCTACTGCAAAACCTTTGTTCAACCTCATTGCTCAATAATGCTTTGATGTGAGTAACTTTTTTCTGGAGAATGGGAGACATGATACCCTGTGTAGATGCTTGTTCATAATTAGGGCAAAGGTTGCACTTAGAAACAGTCGATATCTGGGCCACATGGCAAGCTCCGGTATTTGAGTAATGTCACACTATTCATTTTTAATAGGGAACCTCTGGACATAATCCTTTTGTGAAATAAATGACTCTAGTGTGAGAGTTTAGCTGGCACCACTGGAGAGTTGTTTTGCCATCAGTTTTGTTGGAGTGTTGTGTATTTTCCTTGGTTCTTGTCCCCGCTGCAACAAAGAATCAAAGGACAGAGACACAGTAATGAAGCAGAGTAAAAGTTTTATTTAAAGTTACTTAAAGAGAGAAAAAGTGCAGGCCACCTCAGAGAGAAAGGAGCACCCTGAAAGGTTTAAGCTATATTGAAAGAGAACAAGTGCACACTTGGAGAAAGGGGAGTGTGAGCTACCTCATAGAAGAGGCGTGCTGAAAGGTTGAGATAAAGTTTTAAGGCTACACACTTAGAAAGGGCAGGCGACCTCAGAGAGAGGAGAGCACTAAAAGGTTTAGGGTCTGGGGTTTTATAGGTGGCTGAGGATTTGCAGGAAAATGACAAAGGGCCAGGTGTGGACTGGCCAAATTGTCCCAGAATGATCATCTTTGATAAGACATTAAGTTTCTTCTTTTTTAAACTTAACACAAGAAATATACTGCTTTGATTCCTTTCCAGGATATCAGCTTTTGTCTGGAAGCATATCAGTCAAGACTGTCTGCCTTGCCTCCAATGTGCTGTTTGATTAAAATGTGATCTTAGCTTTAAGATAGAATTCTTCCTGAATAAGCTGGGCCTTTTAGCAGGTGTTCAAGTAAATCTTACAATGGTATGTTCTAATTGACACAGTGAAGACAGGCTATGCTGAGATACTTTTCCTTACCTGGGGAGTATTCAAACTTTTAGGCCAAGTTGCTCCTGGCTTTTTTGAGCTTTAACTGATTAACTCATTAACTCTGGGTCTTTTTTAGTGGGCTTTCCTGGCCTTATTCTCTTTCCAGCCTGCTCATATCTATTTTCCTGCCTAACAGTTTCATAGTTGTTTCTGTTTGGGGATGTTACCCTGGGTTTGTTCTGTCACCCCCCCAGACCCAGCAGAGTCAGGGAGGGGAGCAGTAACTAAGGGTACTCTGCCTCTGGGCTAAATCATGCTGACTTGAACTTGGGAGGGGGAGTGGTCTAATGCTACCACTCTTGAGTTGTTCCTGGGTAAACCACAGTGGAACTTGGGATGGTGGTGAATCACAGATACCTGCGTCTGGGCAGCTGTCAGCCTTGTCCACGGGAGGTACCCACTCACTCTTACTGAAATTGTCATCTGCTCAGATCCTCTGCTCATTGTCATTGATCTAGCTCTATTTCCCTCTAGATTGTTGACTCTTGCTAATTGAATCCTGGGACTATTTTTCAGGGCATGATTGAGTCTTGTTTAGGGAAGTTGTACAGTCACTGGAACTTGAAGCAGACTTAACAATTAATTACAACTTTGTAAAGAACATTGTGTTCAAATGGTGCTATCCTCAACTCTTGTAGTAATTAATGGATAGGTACAAAAATGCACAAACCTGAGCTTTCAGGAAATCCTTGAATTTTTGCTCCTTTTCATCAGTTTTGATTTGAGTCATACGGACAAGGTTGAATACAAGTTCTCGCATGTTTTCTTGCTCCTTTAAAAGCCTGTTTTCTTCTTCAAGTTGCTGTTCTATTAACTTAGACTCAGTTTCTGAAAGGATTTTCTTATGAAAAATACAACATATTATAATTTATCTTTGGAAGGAACATCCTAAGGGCAGTATCTTAGTCTACATTTTATTTCTTATGTAGAATTCATTTTATTAAAACATTAAACAAAGTAACTCTACTGACTAGCTCCCAATATTTTATCTTATAAAAGAATGAGCAAATATTCTAACATGCTTAACATGATAGTACTTTTTCTCATTCAGACTGCATTTTCAAGTAACTTTAAGAAAAGGAAGATATATAAAGCGTGTTTAAAATACTTTGACAGTGAATTGACAAATAAAATTTGAAAATTTGAAATTAGCTATTATTTATTTTAAATATTAATAGCCCTTTTATTTTAAAATCTCATGAATTTGTATAACTTTTGCTGATTTAAACACATTCTTTTTTCCCCCGAAGTTAATGTTGGTTGAGTTGGACTTTGAGATGAAGAAACAGACCCATATTAAGTAGGATCATATTCTGATGACTCTCCTATTGAGGAGGTTTTGTGGCACACAGTTAAAAACGACTTTGCATTAATCATGGCTAGACAGACATTTAAATGAGAGTTGAGATGAACCTGTTGGGTCAAATTCCTCCTAGCTACTTCGACTTCCTTGTGGAGTTCTCTCCTTCTCTCAGCTAATGTTGAATCATCTTTAGGGATAGCTTCAATCTGGAAATCAAAATTTAAAACAGGCAATTATATGAGAAAGAAATCCTCAGTGTCATGTAGTCAACCCCATCCTGTACCTTTTGAAAATGGTGGGGAAATTATAATTCTCAATCTTACAGCACTGCCTGTTATGCTGAATATTCTCTATAAAGACATGGTCAACTAAAATATGAATACCTGCCAGAAATCTATAGTTCAGCAGCTGCAAATACTCTATTATTCACTGGAAATAAAATAAATCTTACTAATAATAGCTGCTAACATTTATAGAGCATTGATTATGTGTCAGGCAAGGTTTTAAGCACTCGTGTGTATGGTCATATTTATCCTCATAATAACTTCACGAAGTAGGTAATATTATCTCCAGTTTTACAGATGAGGAGAATGAGGAACTGACATTTCAGCAACTTGCCTCAGTTGTGTAGGTACAAACCCAGATGTTTAGAGCCAAACATTGTATTTCACTGCCTCTCTAACTCACAACTCAGAACTTTGGAAACATGCATATTCAAATGATATTTATTGTACTTACAAAATGTGAATTTATTTATATAATCCATAGATTAAAGAAAAAAATAGGAGCTATTTATTAATAAGAGTGAAAATAGTTGGCTATTCTTATGTAGTAGTTTGATGAGTAGCTGGAAAGTTTTAAAACAAAAGAAAAGCCTCTTAACTTTCTTTGTTGATACCTGAGATTCCATTCTGTTTCCGTTGTACTGACCTGTGCTTCTGTCCTCTGTTAAAGTAGTTCCGGGGGAGAGAGCAGCATCTCATTCTATCAGTCTTTGCTGCCTTATTAGGAATGAGCTTGTCAGATTCTTTATAATAGAGAAGAGTGCAGAGGGGAGGAGGACACATGGCGGCTGCCTGGGAAATCCCATCCAGGGACACAGGATTCTACCTTGGAGTGCTGACAGAATACTTGACTTAGGGCAGTTTTAGAGTTGGACCTTTATACCAAAAGTGCACGACTCCAATCTGATGCAGTGACATTTCCTGCTGTGACAGCACACACTTTAGGTGCCAAGGTAGAATATTGGCCAAAATTTGTCCCAAGAGGCAGGCTCCTAGTGTTTAGAGATTTAAAGGTCATCTAATAGGATGATCCTTCTGAGGTTCATGCTGCTCTTTTAAAGTAGTGGAAGTGTGTCTTTGAATGCCTCAGCATCCATGAACCTGTGCATCTTCACAGCACTGTCTGTGTCTCAGAGGCCCAGTGATGTCCTGCCTCCCAGGGCCTCTCCTAAGAGAGACAGCTGTTGAGAAGTATGCACTGGATTAGGAAAATAAGACATGGTTTTGTGAAATCCAGATGGCAAGATACAGAATTTGTGATTTTGATGAGCAGATAATTGCTACAGCAGATCAGAAACAGGAGAGCTCAGTTAGACTTGAATCATCAGGAAAGATTTCATGGAAGAGTTAAGTCAGCAAGGAAGAGTTTGATTTCTCCTTCTGAAAACATGGAGTTAAATCTTCCTGGACAGAGAAGTCCAGCAAACATCTTGGTCTCTGTCTGTTTCTCGGCCAGAGGTGCCCAGGAATCAGCTGCTCCAAGTGCTTTGTTCATAAGTGTTGGCAATCCTGTACATGAACACTACCTGGGACCGAGGAAGCTTACAAGGTTTTCCAGAAGAGGAGAGCACACTCACGAGCTACTCTGTTAACTAAAGACTCCTGACAAATTTTCCTGGTTCACGTCTCAGACATTTAGGTTGTTTCCAGTGTTTTGAGTTATAAACAGCACTGCAATTAATTGTATTCTTTTTTGACTTTGGCTACCTGCTTTTCCAACACTGTTTGCAATTCTCCGTAAACCCAGCCCTCTACTCTCGGGAAGGAATTAAATATGCTTGATCTGCGGAAGAGGTAACAATATGAGCCATTGGTAGCAGAGCCCACTGGCTGCCTAGCCAATATCCACTCTCCACTCTGACTTTACTAACAGAACCCCAGGTTTGTTCATAGCTGCAGTGTATCTAGGAGTCCCGACTCCTCTGCATCTGGGGGTGACCCTGTGAGCCAGCACAGACCATGAAATAGAAGTGGAAGTCTGCTGGATAGGACTCTTGGGAAAGTGACTGCTTTCCTGTTAAAAAGACAGAGTCAGCCAAGTCAGCTGCCATATACCTTTTGCTTTCTGCACTTTCCCCACTTCTATGTCATCTTATGCCTGAAGGTGGAATGGCCATCTTGTGACCTTGGAGAAAAGTGCCATTAAGGATGACAAAAAAAGTATCTGAGAGGATCCTGGGCTTTTTCATTACGTGAAACTAGTGTGCCTACCTCTGGACTTTTTATTAAGTGAATAAAAAACAACCCCTTATTTAGTTAATCCTCTGTAATTGAGATTCTGTTACTTCTTGCAACCAAATTGAAAACCTAATTCTGCTACTTCTTGCAACCAAATTATAATTTTATTCTGATAGTGGGCTGACTTGAGATACCATTAAATTTGAGCCCTAACTCGCATGTATCAGGATTTGTAAGCTTATTTTTTTTAGTATTTTTTTGGTTTTAATAGAGTATCAAAACAATATGTTTATTGTATAATTTAAAAGTGTTCAAAGTAAGCAATTAAAAACATTCGGCTCCCTGCCTGTACTTCCAATGCTACTCACTAGGAGTTGCTGTAAATAGTTTGGTGTCTGTTCTTCCATACATTTTCAATCATGAACAGACATCAGTAAATTTCCTAAGAGTAAGGAATTAGCATAACTGTGTTGCTGTAAACATCCCAATTATTTGATATTAGTGAACCTCAGTTTCTTTAAGGCTTTGATATTTTTCGAAATTATTTCAAACTTTCATGAGGTCTGTGCTTTGAACTTCTAGGAGAGTCTCTACAGTGAAAGGCTGCAGGAGAAACAAACAACTCTCTCTAGGGGGAAACGAGTTCTGAAGACTAGCTGGAGCCCTTCATGCTTACCTTTTATCTCTTCCCTTTTTGGATTTCCTGCAAGCCTGAAGTGTTCACTCAGGTGGGAGTGACTGACCTGACCCACTCCTGTTTTCAAGTACTGCCAGCCAGCATGGGACTGTGGCCAGGCTAATTATAAGCTATAAGGTCAAAGAGGAAGTTAGTCTCTCACTGAAACTGTACTAGGACAAAAACATAGATTTTTTTCCACTTGAAATCAATGAAGGAAGAGGATTTTAGTACATTTTAATTTCTGTTAGTCTTATGTTCTTTGAGAGCTATATTATGACCTTAATAATGAAAAATGTCCCAATATAAATAGATTTTACTTATTAAAATCTGAACAATGTGTGAGCCTTCTACTTTATTCGCCTTTGGTTTAAGGCCATTTCTTATATATTTGTGCTAAGCCAGATCAATCTATAGTGGCAAGCCTCATCATCAGAAACAGCATCCAATTAGCTTTGTAAGAACCCACTCTTAAATATAAGCAGATAGTTAAGGATCACCAGATAGTTGAGGGATGTTCTTAAAAAGAAAGAGACAAAAACAAACAAATGAGAAAACAAAAGCCAAATCCAGGAAAATGTAATTTGAAGAAAATAAAGTCTATGCAGAGATAAGAAAGAAATAAACTATCAGTATCTCAGTGAGAAAGAGAAGATGTGAAGTAAGAATAAGGATACTATAAAAGAGAAACATTTAGAGAAAAAAATTAAAATATGACAGTGAGTGAAAGATTAGATTAAAGTGTTGAAAGGAAAAGTTGAGGAAATCTCCCTTGCAGCAAGTCCAAAAAAGAAAAGAAGGGAAAATAAGAGAAAAAAGTCAAGGGACTTAGAAGACTGTTTTAGAGGGTCTAACATCTGG
This sequence comes from Manis pentadactyla, assembly GCF_030020395.1. Lineage (NCBI taxonomy): Eukaryota > Metazoa > Chordata > Mammalia > Pholidota > Manidae > Manis > Manis pentadactyla. The sequence goes on along the minus strand of NC_080025.1, from coordinate 60,775,807 downwards.
ATAATAGGAGCCTCAAAAAGGGAACAAGAAAATAGAGTGGATAGCATTAAAGAAATTATTCAAGACAGTTACTCAGAACTGAAAGATAAAAGTTACCATATACAAAGAGCCCACTAAGTGTCCAGCTCAGAGGATAAAAATGGAGACCCATAAGTGGGAATATGATTGTGAAATTTAAACATTCTGAAGGTAAGTAAAAAATCCTTCAAGCTTCCAGCATGAAAAAAAACTCAAAAACAAAAAAACCAAAAAAGTGAAAAGCAAAAACAAACAAAAAACCCTGAAAAAAAAAAAACAAAACTGGTTTCAAATAAAGGGTCAAGAATCATAATGATACAAGTTTCATTGTAACTCCAAAAGCTAAAAGACAATTGATCAATGCCTTCATTATGGGAAAATGATTTCCAATCTATAATTTCATATCCAGTCAAATTACTATCTCTCTATGAGGCTAATGTAAGGATAAAATATTTTCTGACATGCAAGGTGTTCTGACACAAAAGGTATTAAAAATTTACTTTCCATTCACCTTTTCTCAGGATGCTGCTAGAAGGTACTCTATTCTCACAAAAAGAGAGTAAGCTAAAAGTGAGAAATAGAAGAAATCCATGAAATAGGGGATCTAACATAGGAGAGAGGTAAAGGGATTCACCAAGATGCTGGAGCAGGGCTCCTAAGATTTCCATGCTGGGAGTAGACATATAAAGAAATGGGACCAGTTTGTAACAGATCAGAAAGCTAAGAAAGAAAAAAGCAGCCCCTGACATCCAGGAGCTGACATGGCACTCATAGCTGGGCCTTGTGGTTCTCCTACTGGACACAAACAACTTCACAGAAAATCACCATCAGACAAAACCATTTTATGATCATAGACAAAAACAAAACAAAACTACTCTGCAGTCCAATGCTCTGCAAAAGTACTCTGTGTTTGTGACTGATCACAGACAAAAACAGAAACATTGTCTAAACCACAAAATACCACATATTCCCATATCACAGTCTTCCTTACTAATTATAATTTTAGCCTCAATGTAGTCTTTTCTTTTTCTAGCTAAGATTTATTAAGATACTCAGCCTGACTTTGTCCTGCTTTATCCTGACTTTCCGATGACCTCCAAATTCAGGGCAAAGTCCCATTTCCCTAAACATCCTGCAAACTATAACACAAGCCCAAATATAATTAATATATTTACAAGTCCTTGCTAATATTCTTAAGATACTCTTTTGTTTTCCATGGTGTATGTTCTCCCTTGCTGCAATGAGTAATAAATGCAACTCATTCACTACAGTTGTGTTCTTAGTGGTGTTTGGCTAGAGGTCATTGACAAGTCTCGGAAGTCATTTCTTCAAGCAGATTAAATGAATAGACTGCCAGATGTGTTTAACATGCTGAGAGTAAATTTATACAATGAGAAATTTTGGGGTTGAACTAATGATAAGTACACAGAAAACTATAAATTGAAAAGTGAGATGTTTATAAATTCCTGGGAACACAAAATTTGATAAGAAAGGACACAGTTAACTGTAGAATATATGACTCAGGTGTGAATAACCTTTACATACTCAAATAATGTAAACATCAAATTTCGAACTAGCAAAATTATGGCATTAGACTATTCAGTGTATGGAGGCACAAGAAAATGTGTTGAACAGGAGTATAAAGAAAGCTTAATCCTTATCTTTTACAGTGAGAAGTGAAAAAGTCAGATCTAAAACTGAAAACTCAAGGAATAGCATTATAAGCATATTACTTAGAGTATGAAGATAAACCACTAGAATCAGCTAAAGGCATAAGACTGGATTAGGAATAGGAAATGCATGGCACATGTGGTGCCATTTGCCTAACTATACCTGAGGCAGGCATCACTAATCAACCACAGAGCTGATAAGCCAGTGCTGAGCTTCAGAATCCTTTGTGACATTGTCACTGCAAGAAGCTACCACTGAATGAAGGGAGCTGGTGCCTGAAATGAAGCTTATTTGCCCTCCTTAGACCATATGATCTTTATGACTCCACTCAGTTTTTTCATTCTTTGATTATGTAAAATAAGAAACATTGAATATCTTGAGTGGGAGAGTAACACATGCAAGTGTACTTAAAAATATCAATTTGGTAGCAAAATGGAGGCTAGATTGTACATGGAAGGAACAGAATGGAGGGAGAACAGCAGGTGGGCAGCTACAGTCATTCAGATGATGCAGGGCGGGTGCTGAGAGAGCACTGAGGTCGAGCTGCAAACATCTCCATAGGGATGAAAGCCATACCCATAGTCTTAACTTAACTATAAAATTTTCTTTAGCCTTTGAAAAATTTCATATGTTTAAAGGAAGGAAAGCAACATTTGATTCTTGGTACCACTCAGTTTCACATTTGTAATAATTTTTATTTCTCGCAATAATCCCAGTTCAAAGTTTTGGAAAAGCCTAACATTAGAAGGAGTTCAAAGGATCTAGTATTTAAACCTGACTCCACCTGACTCAAGCTGATGGTCTCTACAATATAGTATGTTGTCACAATTGCTTTGAACATGGGAAATGAGTCCCAAAGAGAGAGAAATGCAGAACCACTTCTAAATCAGAGGAAGAGAGATGAAACTTGTACAAGACTCCAAATAAACGATAACTGTACTACTGTTGGGAAGGGCAGTCTCCTGCATGTGCTCTTTCCACCCTGACTTGACCACATAAGACTGGGCTTTGGGCCTGAAACACTTCCTTTCAAACAAGCCTGTGTTGGGCTTTTCACCTTGTGTGGGAATATCTTTCCATGATTCAGGTACAATGAGTATTCCTTTGTTCTGCATAAGCATGTGTATCAGTGGCTGTCAGGCACACCCCCAGCTTTCAGTATTGCAGACTACATGAGAGGGGTCAGGCTTCCTTCCACTGCAGCGTGACAGGAGTGAGCATAGGCCAGTTTTCCTGAGTTGGCTGCCAGGAGAGACCCACTAGCCACAGGGCACAGTGTCCCCTGTTGAAGCTGATCTTGCTCTGTCTTCTCTATGTAAGTCAAGTATTCTTCCATCCAGTGCTTGACTGGGTTGTGTTTTCCTTGGTGGCCTCCCCTGGGACTGCTAAGTAGTATGCATGTAGCCTGCTCCCTTGCGATTGATGACTCTGCTCAGCCTGTACATACAGAAAGTGTCCTTTCCTTGGTTAGAGGATTTTATTGTTGCAGTCTGGGCCTGGTTTTATGTTCAGAAAGAGAATAATCTTAGAGACTCATACATTCCAACCCTTACATGACAGTGAATGTTAGGACAGAACTCTAGAGACACTGAGGGGATTGTATTAAAGTGTAGATCTGTGGTTTTCTTTCTTTTCAGTGCCACTGGTAATCAGTAGAAGTCACAATTAAATACAGAGGTAATGTGTTATATTACTACATGACAGTGTGATGTTTTCAATGAAAGAATCCTCCACATTTTGTTTATCCTACTAACCCTACTAACCCACATGGGCTTCAAAAGCCCTGTTGCTTTTGCTTGACTCCAACAAAGTCTCTCCCGAAGGCAGGCCCACCTTCTACCTGCACATGCCCAGACTTGGAAAATGCCCCAGGGAAGAAAAAGACTACCCATCTCTGTTTACCTTGGAAGTGCTTATGCCTTGTGGAATTTACTTTCCACAACTCTCATATGTCTTTAAAAAATATATGAGGTTTACTTTTATCCATTTTTTTTCTGCCTTTTATGGCAGGAACCATGGTCCGTTGCAATATGTTATATATTAAGTAGAAGTAGAAATATAAAAAAATTATGTTTATGTGTCTCTTCTATTTACTTAACTTAGATTTGCTGGTAGAGATAAACTTCTGTTTAGTATGTGTCATCTTTTAGAACAGATCTTATGTCTTTTACCAATGTATAACTGTTCTTGAGATTACTAAGAGGTGTTTTTCTAAGTGACAAGTTACTACTTTTATTTAGGTTACCTTCCTCTTCACTTTTAAGGGGAATTATTTGTTGATTCAGCATTAGAAATGTATTTAACAGATTAACTTTACTTACTACTGGAATAACCAAAATAGATTATTAAAAGCAATTATATTTTTAATCTTATTATTGTTTAAAGGATTCTTACAGTTATTTGGTCAATAAGCAAATTGTCTTTATCAATACAGGCAACACTTGCTGGTTTTAAGAGCCTCCTGCTTATCTCATCTATCATCCCACCAATACTTTGAACAAATATACCTGTTGTTTACTGTAAATCTCACTATAAGCTAAAGTCTTCAGAGGTACTAGCATTACCTGGGAAGTAGTAAAAGTATTAATTGAAACTGAACTCTAGTAAGTCAAGGGTGATGTAATCTTTAGGGTAACCACCCAAAAAATGGAAAAGAGAATGGAAGACTAACACATATCAAACATGGAGAAAACAGAATAGAAAATAAAAAAGAACAATTCATCTTTTTAATTGATCCAAAATAAAGATAGGAGAGAAAGTGGAACAAACAGATGGATCAAAGAGAAAGCAATGGTAACATGGTGTAGATAAGTCCAAGAGTATTCATAGTTAGACTGAATGTTTTCATAACAAATATAAGAGTTAGAAGGCAGAAATTTTTCAGACTAGATATTAAAAGTATCTGCTGCATATAAAAGACACCCCTAAGGATTCTTGAAAAAAGATGGCAGCATGAGAAGTGAGGCAGAAATCTCCTCCCTAAACATGTATTACAAAAATACAGCAAATACAACTAATCCTAAAAAAGTGACCAGAAATAAGATTGCACCAGCCAATCTTCATCTGGGAAAAGAAAACAGCTCATGGAAAACGAGAAAATAACAAAACTATGAGCCAGTGGGACCTGAGCACTCCCCCTACCCCAGCTCACCAGCGGGAGGAAGAGAAACAGAGTGGGGAGGAAGTAAAAGCCCAGGACTGCTAAATACTCAGCCCTGGAGATCTACTCTGGGAACACAAACCCATATTGCATGGTGCTCTGGAGATTAGAGGGGTTGAAAAGCCAAGTCAGAGGCAGAGATTCCAGCTGCTTGTGGAGAACAAGTTCCCACAAACAGCTGCTCTGGGACAAAAGAAAGGCAGGTGCTTTGAAAGACTTCCCAACAGTGAGAGGGCTGCTAAAGGGACAAGGATTACACAGAGCTTACTGCTCAGGAGAAGGAACAGGTGGACAATATTGTCCCAGCACAGTCAGCCCAGCAGGTTGGGAACTTTCAGGAGCTTCAGGCCTTCCATCCCCCTGGCTGGCAACACAGCCCCAAGGTCCCCACCGTGATAAGAAGCCTGCCATTTCTTACAACTGGCACCTATGTACAAAACTGCTACCCTGCCATGGCTCCAGGCCAGCCAGAGGCAGCCCTGCCTACAGCAACTACAGGGACTTAATGCAGGGCTGCTCCTTGTGCACACACTAATTGGTCCTGATAGGGGAGGAGAGCACTGAGGCCGGGAAGCAGGAAAAGCTCTGTCCTCTCGGCAGGCACTGGTGCCACTCTCCTGCAACCCCCGCCATCACGCCAGGCCAGCCAGAGGTCAGCCCCACGTACTGCAGCTATAGGGTCTTAATGCAGAAGATGCTCCCTGTGCTTGCACTGACCCTGACAGCAGAGGTAGGCACTGCAGCCAGGAAGGAGGAAAGACCTCTGCCCACCTTGAAGGCACCTGTGTGGCTTATCTGTGACCTGGCCATTGCTCCAGGCCAGCAGGAGGGCAGCCCCACCTATGGCAGCTTAGGGGCTTAACACAGAGGCTGCTCCCTTCACCAACCGCTAACTGGCCCTGATAGTGGAGGCAGGCAGGGCAGCTGGGAAGCAGGAAAGAGCTATCTCCTTCAGGTAGGCATCGGCACTGCTTGCCTGTGACCCCTGTCATCACTCCAGGATTATGAAAAGGCAGAAGAACTTTGTTTAATCCAAAATCCCTCAAACACCAGAAAGAGGGCTCAGTGAAACTGAAATCACCAATCATCCTGAAAATAATTCAAAATAAAAATCACAAGTATGCTAATGGAGCTACAGAAAAATATTCAAGACCTAAGAAATGAATTCAAGAGAGAGATAGACACTTTGAAAAATATAGTAGCTGAAATGAAACATACAATGGAGGAATTTAAAAGCAGATTAGATGAGGTAGAGGAGATGGTAAATGGAATTGAAATTAGAGAACAGGAATACAAAGAAGCTAGGCAGAGAGACAAAAAAAGGATCTCTAGGAATAAAAGAATATTAAAAGAACTGAGTGACCAATCTAAATGGGGCTATATTCATACTCTAGGGGTGCTGGAAGAGGAAGAGAGAGAAAAAAGAGATAGAAAGTGTCTTTGAGGAGGTAATTGCTGAAAACTTCCCCAATCTGGATGATGAAATACTCTCTCAGGCCATGGAAGTGCACAGATCTCCGAACACAAGGGACCCAAGGAAGACAACACCAAGACATATAATAATTAAAATGGCAAAGATCAAGAACAAGTACAGAGTACTAAAAGCAGCCAGAGTGAGAAAAAAGATCACCTACAAAGGAAAAAACATCAGGCTGTCATCAGACTTCTCAACAAAAACCTTATAGGCCAGAAGGGAGTGACATGATATATTCAATGCAATGAAACAGAAGGGCCTCAAAACAAGAATAGTCTACCCAGAAAGATTATCATTTAAATTAGAAGGAGAGATTAAACAATTTCCAGATAAGCAAAAGTTGAGGGAATTTACCTCCCACAAATGATCTCTCAGTGTATTGAAGGGACTGGTCTAGATGGAAGTCATCCTAAGGATAAATAGCTGTCACCAGAGGAAATAAAACCACAGTAAAGGAAGCAGATCAGTTTATTACTAACCAAATGCAAAATTATATCAGCTACCCACAAAGTCAGTCAAAGGATACACAGAGAGTACAGAATATGGCACCCAACAAATAAAGAGTGGAGGAGGAAGGAAAAGATGGTAGGAAAAAAAAGAATATTCACATTGTGTATATAGTAGCATAATAAGCAAGTTAAGTTAGACTGTTAATAGTAAAGAAGCTGCCCTTGAACCTTCGGTAACCATGAATCCAAGGCCTGCAATGGCAATAAGTACATACCTATTGATAATCACCCTAAATATCAATGGATTAAATGCACCAATCAAAAGACATAGAGTTACAGAATGGATAAAAAAAGCAAGACCCATCTATATGCTGCCTACAAGAGACTCACTTAAACCCAAAGACATACACAGACGAGAAGTGAAGGGATGGAAAAAGATATTTCATGCAAACAATAGGGAGAAAAAAGCAGGAGTTGCAATACTTGCATCAGATAAAATAAACTTCAAAACAAAGAAAGTAACAAGAGAAAAAGAAGGGCATTATGTAATGATAAAGGGGTCAGTCCAACAAGAGGATATAACCATTATAAATATCTACGCACACAACATAGGAGCACCCAAATATGTGCAACAAATACTAACAGGATTAAAGGGGGAAGTAGAATGAAATGCATTCATTTTAGGAGACTTCAACACACCACTCACTCCAAAGGACAGATAACCAGACAGAAAATAAGGAGGCAGAGGTACTGAACAACGTATTAGAGCAGATGGACCTAACACACATGTACAGAACACTCCATCCAAAAGCAACAGGATACACATTCTTGTCAAGTGCACATGGAACATTTTCCAGAATAGATCACATAGTAGGCCACAAAAAGAGCCTCAGTAAATTAAAAAAGATTGAATTTGTACTGACCAACTTCTCAGATCACAAAGATATGAAACTAGAAATAAATTGTGCAAAGAAAACAAAAAGGCCCACAAATACACAGAGGTTTAACAACATGCTCCTAAATAATCAATGGATCAATGACCAAATTAAAACAAGAGATCAAGCAATATATGGAGACAAATGAAAACAACAGCTCAACACAGCAACTTCTGTGGGATGCAGTGAAGGCAGTTTAAGAAGAAAGTATATAGCAATTCAGGCCTATCTAAAGAAGGAAGAACAAACCCAAATGAATAGTCTAAATTCACAATTAATGAAAATGGAAAGACAAGAACAAATGAGGCCCAAACTTAGTAGAAGGAGGAGCATAATAAAAATGAGAGAAGAAATAAATTAAATAAATAAAAATGAGAAGAATAAAACAATAGAAAGAATTAATGAAGCCAAGAGCTTGTTCATTGAGAAAATTAACAAAATAGATAAATCCCTAGCCAGACATGAAAAAAAGAGAGTCTACATACATAAATAGAATCAGAAATGAGAAAGGAAAAATCACTACGAACACCAATGAAATACAAGGAATTATTAGAGAACACTATGAAAAATTATATGTTAAGAAATTGGTAATCTAGAAGAAATGGACAACTTTCTAGAAAAATACAACCTTTCAAGACTGACCCAGGAAGAAGCAGAAAATCTCAACAGACCAATTATCAGCAATGAAATTGAATCGGTAATGAAAAACTACCCAAGAACAAATCACCTGGACCAGATGACTTCACCACTGAATTTTCTCAGACATTTAAAGAAGACCTAATACCTATCTGCCATAAAGTTTTACAAAAAGTAGAAGAGGAGGAAGTACTTCCAAACTCATTCTATGAGGCCAACATCGCTCTAATACTAAAACCAGGCAAAGACACCACAAAAGAAGAAAATTGCAGACCAATATCTCTGATGAACATAGATGCAAAAATACTCAACAAAATATTAACAAATTGAATTAAAAATACATTAAAAAGATCATAGATCATGATCAAGTGGGATTTATTCCAGGGATGCAAGGATGGTACAATATTTGAAAATCTATCAACATCATCCACTACATCAACAAAAAGAAGGACAAAAATCACATGATTATCTTCATAGATGCTGAAAAAGCATTTGACAAAATTCAACATCCATTTATGATAAAAGCTCTTAACAAAATGGGTATAGAGGGCAAGTACCTCAACATAATAAAGGCCATATATGACAAACCCACAGCCAACATCATACTTTCCTCTAAGATTGGGAACAAGACAAGGATGCCCACTCTCCCCACTTTTATTCAACGTAGTTCTGGAGGTCCTAGTCACAGCAATCAGACAACACAAAGAAATAAAAGACATCCAGATTAGTAAGGAACAGTTAAACTCACTGTTTGCAGATAACATGATATTGTACCTAAAAAAACCCTAGAGAATCCACTCCAAAACTACTAGAACTAATATCTGAATTCAGCAAAGTTGCAGGATACAAAATTAATATGCAGAAGTATGTTGCATTCCTATATACTAAAAATGAACTAGCAGAAAGAGAAGTCAGGAAAATAATTCCATTCACAGTTGAATCAAAAAGAATAAAATACCTAGGAATAAATCTAACAAAGGAAGTGAAAGACCTATCTCCTGAAAACTACATGACACTCTTGAGAGAAATGAAAGAAGACTCTGATAAATAGAAATATATCCCTTCCTCATTAGTAGGAAGAATTAATATTGTCAAAATAGCTATCCTGCTTAAAGCTATCTACAGATTCAATGGAATACCTATCAAAATAGCAACAGCATTTTTCAATGAACTAGAACAAACAGTTCTAAAATTCATATTTAATCACAAAAGACCCCAAATAGCCAAAAATCCTTAGAAGGAAGAATGAAGTGGGGGGGAATACACTCCCCAACTTCAAGCTCTACTACAAAGCCACAGTAATCAAAACAATTTGGTACTGGCACAAGAACAGAACCATAGATAAATGGAATAGAATAGAGAGTCCAGATATAAACCCATACATAATATGGCAAATTAATATATGATAAAGGAGCTATGGATATACAATGGGGAAATGACAGCCTCTTCAACAACTGGTGTTGGCAAAACTGAACAGCTATATGGAAGAGAATGAAACTGGGTTACTGTCTAACTCCATAAACAAAAGTAAACTCAAAATGGACCAAAGACCAGAATGTATGACATGAAACCATGAAACTCTTAGAAGAAAACATAGGCAAAACTCTCTTGAATTTAAACAAGAGCAACTTGTTCCTGAATGCATGTCCTTGGGCAAGGGAAACAAAAGCAAAAATGAACAAATGGGCATACATCAAATTAAAAAGATTCTGTACAGCAAGGGACACCATCAGTAGAATAAAAAGGCATTCTACAGTATGGGAAAATATATTCATAACTGATATATCCAATAAGTGGCTGACATAAAAATATATATATATAAAGAGCTCACATGTCTCAACACTCAAAAAGCAAAGAACCTGATAAAAAAATGAGCAGAGGATCTGAACAGACACTTCTCCAAAGAAGAAATTCAGATGACCAAGAGGCACATGAAAAGATGCTCCACATCATTAATCATCAGGGAAATGCAAATTAAAACCACAATGAGATATCTCCTCACACCAGTTAGGATGGTCAACATTCAAAAGACAAGCAACAACAAATGCTGGTGACGATGCGGAGAAAGGGTAACCCTCCTACACTGCTGGTGGGAATGTAAATTAGTTCAACCATTGTGGAAAGCAGTATTGAGGTTCCTCAAAAAACTAAAAACAGAAATACCACTTGACCCAGGAATTCCACTCCTAGGAAAACAAGATCACAAATTCAAAAAGACATATGTACTCCTATGTTTATTGCAGCTCAATTTACAATAACCAAGAAATGGAAGGAATCTAAGTGTCCATCAGTAGATGAATGGATAAAGAAGATGTGGTACATATACACAATGGAATATTATTCAGCCATAAGAAGAAAACAAATCCTATCATTTGCAACAACGTGAGTGGAGCTAGAGGGTATTATACCTAGTGAAATTAGGCAGGTGGACAAGGCCAAGTACCAAATGATTTCACTCATCTGTGGAGTATAACAACAAAGCAAAACTGAAGGAACAAAACAGCAGCAGACTCACTGAACCCAAGAATGAACTAATGGTTACCAAAGGGAAAGGGACTGGGAAGGATGGGTGGGAAGGGAGGGATAAGAGATTAAGGGGTATTATGATTAGCACACATAATGTAGGGCAGTATGCACGGGGAACACCATATAGCACAAAGAAGACAAGTAGTGACTCTATGGCATCTTACTATGCTGATGGACAGTGACTGTAATGGGGGTGGTGGGGACTTGATAATAGGGGGAATGTAGTAATCACAATGTTACTCATGTGAAACCTTCATAAGATTGTATATCAATGATAATTTTTTTTGTAGATAATTATTTTTTATTGAAGGGTAGTTGACACACAGTATTACATTAGTTTCAGGTGTACAACACAGTGATTCAACATTTATATACATGATAATTCTAGGTACCAGCTATCACCATACCAAGTTGTTACAATATTTTGACTATATTCCTTATGCTATACATTACATCCCAGTTACTTATTTATTTTACAATTGGAAGTGTGTACTTTTTTTTTTTTTGGTGAGGGCATCTCTCATATTTATTGATCAAATGGTTGTTAACAACAATAAAATTCTGTATAGGGGAGTCAATGCTCAATGCACAATCATTAATCCACCCCAAGCCTAATTTTCGTCAGTCTCCAATCTTCTGAAGCATAACGAACAAGTTCTTACATGGAGAACAAATTCTTACATAGTGAATAAGTTACATGGTGAACAGTACAAGGGCAATCATCACAGAAACTTTCGGTTTTGCTCATGCATTATGAACTATAAACAGTCAGTTCAAAGATGAATACTCATTTGATTTTTATACTTGATTTATATGTGGATATCACATTTCTCTCTTTATTATTATTAGTGGTAGGTAGAGACAAGATAAAGGTAGAAAACATAGTTTAGTGTTGTAGGAGCAAATGTAGATGATCAGGTGTGTGCCTGTAGACTATGTGTTAATCCAAGCTAGACAAGGGCAATAAAACATCGACGTATGCAGAAGATTTCTCTCAGAACAGGGGGGGTGAGGTTCTAAGCCTCACCTCTGTTGATCCCCAATTTCTCACCTGATGGCCCCCCCTGCAACTGTGCCTGTCTTAGGTTGTTCCTTCCTCCCTTGAGGAATCTTACCCGTCTCTGGCTAACCAGTCATCTTCCACAGCCATACAGGGAAATGTAAAGTTGGTAAGTGAGAGAGAAGCCTTATTGTTTGAAAAGGTTAGCTTTTTACTTCTTTGCATATTAATGCCCTGTGGCTTCTATGCCCAGCATTTGTCTTGAGGTATCTTTACCACTTGGAAGAATTATGATACTCGGTAAATTTGATATGAGGCACGAATTCTATTTAAGGGTTGTAATTAGGAAGGAAGAAGAAAAGCTATAGAAGTAGCAGGCGGAAGAAAACATGGGAAGATTGATTATTTCTTTGACATATCTTCTTGTAGAGTAACTTCAGCATGTATAGGTTTTAAACTACTAATTAAATTGTGCACACACATTAACATAATAGGAGTATAGTTACATAACCAAAGCATACCTGTAATTACCATCCATCTCCAGTGAAACCAAGAAAACCAGTTAGGCACCTTAGGCATTTGTGAAAACTTATCTATGATATGGTGGATATTGTCCAACTGAGCTTGAACAGTCTGAGAGAAATCAGACAAATTAAAACAACCCATTCCTGGGGACTGTTCACATCCCATATGTTCTTTTAACAGTAAATAGTCTGTATTGTAAGATTTTGGAGTGCTACAATTTGCACTTCTCCTAATTCTTGTTTGAGTTCCAACAGTATAGATCCAGTCAAATTTGTTGTTTTACTGTATGCACAGGCCAGCTTAGATATCTCCTTCATTCCCATGGCAAGTCCAGGAACTGGTGGGATGAGTGCATCTATAGCTGTAGCAGTGCGTGGATCTTTGTTGGGGTTTTTTGATGATCATCTTCTGGCATGAGTCTTCCAGAGAGTGCTGATGTTGGAAGTTCTTTTGCATATCTCATCTTAGTTGATTTTTGGGGTAGCCAAATTAAGCATTGATCCTCTGTATAAACACAAACAGGCCCTTTGCCTACTCTTTTATATGCCCTTTATACTCTTGTGTAGAACTCATTGGAGGTCACCACACAGGAACTGCCTTTTTTTTTGTATCATTAATCTACACTTACATGATGAATATTATGTTTACTAGGCTCTCCCCTATACCAGGTCCCCCCTATAAACCCCTTTACAGTCACTGTCCATCAGCATAGCAAAATGTTGTAGAATCACTACTTGCCTTCTCTGTGTTGTATAACCCTCCCCTTTCTCCCACCCCCCCATGCATGCTAATCTTAATACCCCCCTTCTTCTCCCCCCCGCTTATCCCTCCCTACCCACCCACCCTCCCCAGTCCCTTTCCCTTGGTACCTGTTAGTCCATTCTTGAGTTCTGTGATTCTGCTGCTGTTTTGTTCCTTCAGTTTTTCCTTTGTACTTATATTCCACAGATGAGTGAAATCATTTGGTATTTCTCTTTCTCCGCTTGGCTTGTTTCACTGAGCATAATACCCTCCAGCTCCATCCATGTTGCTGCAAATGGTAGGATTTGCCCTTTTCTTATGGCTGAGTAGTATTCCATTGTGTATATGTGCCACATCTTCTTTATCCATTCATCTATCGATGGGCATTTAGGTTGCTTCCAATTCCTGGCTATTGTAAATAGTGCTGCGATAAACATAGGGGTGCATTGGTCTTTCTCAAACTTGATTGCTGCATTCTTGGGGTAAATTCCTAGGAGTGCAATTCCTGGGTCAAATGGTAAGTCTGTTTTGAGCATTTTAAAGTACCTCCATACTGCTTTCCACAGTGGTTGAACTAATTTACATTCCCACCAGTAGTGTAGGAGGGTTCCCCTTTCTCCACAGCCTCACCAACATTTGTTGTTGTTTGTCTTTTGGATGGCAGCCATCCTTACTGGTGTCAGGTGATACCTCATTGTAGTTTTAATTTGCATTTCTCTGATAATTAGCGATGTGGAGCATCTTTTCATGTGTCTGTTGGCCATCTGTATTTCTTTTTTGGAGAACTGTCTGTTCAGTTTCTCTGCCCATTTTTTAATTGGGTTATTTGTTTTTTGTTTGTTGAGGTGTGTGAGTTCTTTATATATTCTGGACGTCAAGCCTTTATCGGATCTGTCATTTTCAAATATATTCTCCCATACTGTAGGGTTCCTTTTTGTTCTATTGATGGTGTCTTTTGCTGTACAGAAGCTTTTCAGCTTAATATAGTCCCACTTGTTCATTTTTGCTGTTGTTTTCCTTGCCCGGGGAGATATGTTCAAGAAGAGGTCACTCATGTTTATGTCTAAGAGGTTTTTGCCTATGTTTTCTTCCAAGAGTTTAATGGTTTCATGACTTACATTCAGGTCTTTGATCCATTTTGAGTTTACTTTTGTATATGGGGTTAGACAATGGTCCAGTTTCATTCTCCTACATGTAGCTGTCCAGTTTTGCCAGCACCATCTGTTGAAGAGACTGTCATTTCACCATTGTATGTCCATGGCTCCTTTATCAAATATTAATTGACCATATATATCTGGGTTAATGTCTGGATAGTCTAGTCTGTTCCATTGGTCTGTGGCTCTGTTCTTGTGCCAGTACCAAATTGTCTTGATTACTATGACTTTATAGTAGAGCTTGAAGTTGGGGAGTGAGATCCCCCCTACTTTATTCTTCTTTCTCAGGATTGCTTTGGCTATTTGGGGACTTTGGTGTTTCCATATGAATTTTTGAATTATTTGTTCCAGTTCATTGAAGAATGTTGCTGGTAGTTTCATAGGCATTGCATCAAATCTGTATATTGCTTTGGGCAGGATGGCCATTTTGACGATATTAATTCTTCCTAGCCATGAGCATGGGATGAGTTTCCATCTGTTAGTGTCCCCTTTAATTTCTCTTAAGAGTGACTTGTAGTTTTCAGAATATAAGTCTTTCACTTCTTTGGTTAGGTTTATTCCTAGGTATTTAATTTTTTTTGATGCGATTGTGAATGGAGTTGTTTTCCTGATTTCTCATTCTGTTGGTTCATTGTTAGTGTATAGGAAAGCCACAGATTTCTGTGTGTTGATTTTGTATCCTGCAACTTTGCTGTATTCTGATATCAGTTCTAGGAGTTTTTGGGTGGAGTCTTTAGGGTTTTTATGTACAGTATCATGTCATCTGCAAATAGTGACAGTTTAACTTCTTCTTTACCAATCTGGATTCCTTGTATTTTTTTGTTTTGTCTGATTGCCATGGCTAGGACCTCCGGTACTATGTTAAATAACAGTGGGGAGAGTGGGCATCCCTGTCTAGTTCCCGATCTCAGAGGAAATGTTTTCAGCTTCGCGCTGTTCAATATAATGCTGGCTGTGGGTTTATGATATACGGCCTTTATTATGTTGAGGTACTTGCCCTCTATTCCCATTTTGCTGAGAGTTTTTATCATGAATGGATGTTGAACTTTGTCTAATGCTTTTTCAGCATCTATGGAGATGATCATGTGGTTTTTGTCTTTCTTTTTGTTGATGTGGTGGATGATGTTGATGGACTTTCGAATGTTGTACCATCCTTGCATCCCTGGGATGAATCCCACTTGGTCATGGTATATGATCCATTTGATGTATTTTTGAATTCGGTTTGCTAATATTTTGTTGAGTATTTTTGCATCTATGTGCATCAGGGATATTGGTCTGTAGTTTTCTTTTTTGGTGGGGACTTTGCCTGGTTTTGGTATTAGGGTGATGTTTGCTTCATAGAATGAGTTTGGGAGTATCCCCTCCTCCTCTATTTTTTGGAAAACTTTAAGGAGAATAGGTTTTATGTCTTCCCTGTATGTCTGATAAAATTCCGAGGTAAATCAATCTGGCCCTGGGGTTTTGTTCTTTGGTATTTTTTTGATTACCGCTTCAATTTCGTTGCTGGTAATTGGTCTGTTTAGATTTTCTGTTTCTTTCTGGGTCAGTCTTGGAAGGTTGCATTTTTCTAGGAAGTTGTCCATTTCTCCTAGGTTTCCCAGCTTGTTAGCATATAGGTTTTCATAGTATTCTCTAATAATTCTTTGTATTTCTGTGGGTTCCGTCGTGATTTTTCCTTTCTCGTTTCTGATACTGTTGATTTGTGTTGACTCTTTTTTCCTCTTAATAAGTCTGGCTAGAAGCTTATCTATTTTGTTTATTTTCTCGAAGTACCAGCTCTTGGTTTCATTGATTTTTTCTATTGTTTTATTCTTCTCAATTGTATTTATTTCTTCTCTGATCTTTATTATGTCCCTCCTTTTTCCAATTTCGATAATTGTGACATTAGACCATTCATTTGGGATTGTTCTTCCTTTTTTAAGTATGCTTGGATTGCTATATACTTTCCTTTTAAGACTGCTTTTGCTGTGTCCCACAGAAGTTGGGGCTTAGTGTTGTTGTTGTCATTTGTTTCCATATATTGCTGGATCTCCATTTTGATTTGGTCATTGATCCATTGATTATTTAGGAGCGTGTTGTTTAGCCTGCATGTATTTGTGAGCCTTTTTGCTTTCTTTGTACATTTTATTTCTAGTTTTATGCCTTTGTGGTCTGAAAAGTTGGTTGGTAGGATTTCAATCTTTTGGAATTTACTGAGGCTATTTTTGTGTCCTAGTATGTGGTCTATTCTGGAGAATGTTCAATGTGCACTTGAGAAGAATGTGTATCCTGTTGCTTTTGGATGTAGAGTTCTGTAGATGTCCATTAGGTCCATCTGCTGTACTGTGTTTTTCAGTGCTTCCGTGTCCTTACTTATTTTCTGCCTGGTGGATCTATCCTTTGGGGTGAGTGGTGTGTTGAAGTCTCCTAGAATGAATGCATTGCAGTCTATTTCCCCGTTTAGTTCTGTTAGTATTTGTTTCACATATGCTGGTGCTCCTGTGTTGGGTGCATATATATTTAGAATGGTTATATCCTCTTTGTTGGACTGAGCCCTTTATCATTATGTAGTGTCCTTCTTTATCTCTTGTTACTTTCTTTGTTTTGAAGTCTATTTTGTCTGATATTAGTACTGAAACCCCTGCTTTTTTTTTGCTGTTGTTTGCCTGAAATATGTTTTTCCATCCCTTGACTTTTAGTCTGTACATGTCTTTGGGTTTGAGGTGAGTTTCTTGTAAGCAGCATATAGATGGGTCTTGCTCTTTTATCCATTCTATTACTCTGTGTCTTTTGATTGGTGCATTCAGTCCATTAACATTTAGGGTGACTATTGAAAAATATGTACTTATTGCCACTGCAGGCTTTAAATTCATCGTTACCATAGGTTCAAGGTTAGCCTCTTTAGTATCTTACTGCCTAACTTAGCTCGCTTATTGAGCTGTTATATACACTGTCTGGAGATTTTTTATTCTCTCCCTTCTTATTCCTCCTCCTCCATTCTTCATATGTTGGGTGTTTTGTTCTGTGCTCTTTCTAGGAGTGCTCCCATCTAGAGCAGTCCCTGTAAGATGTCCTGTAGAGGTGGTTTGTGGGAAACAAATTCCCTCAGCTTTTGTTTGTCTGGGAATTGTTTAATCCCACCATCATATTTAAATGATAGTCGTGCTGGATACAGTATCCTTGGTTCCAGGCCGTTCTGTTTCATTGCATTAAATATATCATGCCATTCTCTTCTGGCCTGTAGGGTTTCTGTTGAGAAGTCTGATGATAGCCTGATGGGTTTTCCTTTATAGATGACCTTTTTCTCTCTAGCTGCCTTTAAAACTCTTTCTTTGTCCTTGATCTTTGCCATTTTAATTATTATGTGTCTTGGTATTGTCCTCCTTGGATCTTTTCTGTTGGGAGTTCTGTGTATTTCCGTGGTCTGTTCGATTATTTCCTCCCCCAGTTTGGGGAAGTTTTCAGCAATTATTTCTTCCAAGATACTTTCCATCCATTTTCCTCTCTCTTCTTCTTCTGGTACCCCTATAATATAGATATTGTTCCTTTTGGATTGGTCACACTGTTCTCTTAATATTGTTTCATTCCTGTAGATCCTTTTATCTCTCTCTATGTCACCTTCTATGCGTTCCTGTTCTCTAGTTTCAATTCCATCAATGGCCTCTTGCATCCTATCCATTCTGCTTATAAACCCTTCCAGAGCTTGTTTCATTTCTGTAATCTCCTTTCTGGCATCTGTGATCTCCCTCCGGACTTCATCCCATATCTCTTGCGTATTTCTTTGCATCTCTGTCAGCATGTTTATGATTTTTATTTTGAATTCTTTTTCAGGAAGACTGGTTAGGTCTGTCTCCTTCTCTGGTGTTGTCTCTGTGATCTTTGTCTGCCTGTAGTTTTGCCTTTTCATGGTGATAGTAATAGTTTGCAGAGCTGGGATGAGTGACGGCTGGAAGAACTTCCCTTCTTGTTGGTTTGTGGCCCTCCTCTCCTGGGAGAACAGCGACCTCTAGTGGCTTGTGCTTGGTGACTGCGCGCAGACAGTGCTTCTGCTTCCTGCCCGGCTGCTATGGAGTTTATCTCCGCTGTTGCTGTGGGCGTGGCCTGGCTCGGGCCTCTGCTCCAAAGTGGTGGAGTCACGTTGGAGGGGGAGTGGCCGGGAGGCTATTTATCTCTGGTGCTCCCTGCAGCCCAGGTGATTAGGGTACCCAGAGATCCCCGGATTCCCTACCTCTGGATTAAGTGTCCCGCCCTGCCCCAATAATATTTTAATGAAAAATGTTGACATTCTTAAATGTTACAATGGTTAATACTTAATAAAATATTAATAAAATATTTAAAAATTGAGAATTCCTTGAAACAAGATGGGAAAATCTGGACATGATTCATGGAACTGCTCTTATATAGAATTGAAATAATACGTTGAAGTTGTTCTGTAATAGTGTTACAAATATCTATAATTAAGTTGAAAGGAAAAAAAAAGACACCCCTAAATAAGGACAGAGAAAGAATGAAAATAAATGGATGGAAAAGGAAACACCATGCAAAACCCATCCCAAAAAGCTAGTATAACTGATACTGTACTTATATCAGACAAAATAAACTTCTTAATATAAAAAGCATTTCTTGAATTAAAGAGATTATAGATAAAAGATTCAATCTACCTGCTGGAAGTGTACAAAAATATTAGAAGTATATTAGAAACATAAGTAACTGCTCTGATTTGCAAAAACGTAAAAAACACATTTTGCTCCATTGAGGTATTTTTTTAAAGTCCAGAAGTCCATCTGAGAGCAATATTAAGACCTAGTCATTTGTTACACTCATAACCCTGACCAATTATTTTCACGCCTTGGTAAAGTTGGCCTGTCAGAATCTATCACAGTTGGAAGCTTCTGCTTAAATTTCAGAGGTCATGAACCTCCATAAATCATGGAGCATGACAGTCCTGAAGAAAGTGGGTATGGTTTCTATACACCCAGACATTTCATTTCAGAGACTGATCTCTTTTTCACCAAAGGAAGCAAGGGAATGCAGTCTCTCTAGGACCCACTGCCTTTCACCATCGCTTGGGGATTAGCACAGGGAGGTCCCCCTGAGAGGCAAGAGAGTCAGAGGCAATAGAGCCGAAATCTGCCCTTAGCTCTTTCAGAACCGAATGGCTTCCTTTCCCTGGCCAGGCTGATGCCCTAATCTTGGTTTAGCAAAAAGATTGAAACACATGACAGGACATAACCCCTATAGTAGGTTTGATATATTTTTTAATTATCTTTTTCTCATTTACTTTTCCTAGAGAAAGCTCAGTGTTTTCTCTATTGATAGCAAAAACAACTTCTGAAAATAATTTTACTTCAGAAAGACAGCAGTGAGCTTAAAAATCAGGGAGTGGTGTACCGCACCCACCTCTAACAGGAGCCTTTGGTGCAGCGCTTGAGTGTGCGTGAGTGCATCCCAGGACACTTTCAGGAGGAGCTCCATCTTCTTTAAATTTCGAAAATCTCGTTCTTTCTCTCGTTGCTTATGAGAAAGTTCGTCATGGTAGTTCTGCTTGTCAATGAGACAGTTCCGTAAATTGAGATCCAAGATCCCTCTGTTCCAGGTAAAAAGAGAAAATGAAAGTGGTTAGTTATCAACTGTCCTCCATGGTTTTCAAGATCACATGCTTAGCATATTCATAGAAGGATTCTTATGATAGAATCATTCTCATGGTAGAATCAAATTTTTAAGAATGCCAAAAGCAACTTTGTTTGCAAGTATCATTTGAAGTCATAGTCTTATTAAAAAAACCCAGATGAAATAGAAGATTAGCAGAGACAGAGGCTCCCGGTTACCTGAAATTTTACTTAAAAGTAGGGATTAACACTCTTCCAGGGAATCACACCATGAAATTATTGCCATTAGTAAAAAGTCATGATTACCTCAGAAATACCACTCATTTGTAGGAAAAGTCCCTCAACTGTTGGACACTCTAGTGATAAAACTTTCCAGAAACATGTTTCAGAAATTTACAAAAATACAACAGATTATATCCTTATGATTTGGTCACAATAAATTGAGGAAAACTGAATAAAGGAGAAAATACTTCAAAATACTTTATTTAATAATATTTTTTTATTAAGGCAGAAATCAACTAAAAATTCTGTAAAAATGTTAATCAATGTAAATCTGCTTGAGATTATGTTTTGAATCTTCAGAAGGCCAAGAAACATTTAGATCACACACACACACACACACACACAAGTATAACTAACCTTTCAGTCTGTGAAGTTGCTTCATTCTCTCTCGTTAGTTCCAATAGTTTAACCAATTGGTTATATTCTCGTTCTTTCATTTCAAGTAAGGCTCGTTTGCCTTCAACGTCTTTTATTACATCCTCCTTCTCTTCCATTACGGCATTAATTTTGGTTTCAACTTTCTTTAGGGAATCATTTAGCTCTTTGAGTTCATCTTCCAAGACCATTTTTTTCTTTTCCATTTCCCTGTGGGGGTACACACACATACATACATACATACACATGCATATACAGATACACACACACACACACACACACACACACACACACACACACACACAAGTTTTTTTGCCTTATTTTGAACTAACTGTGTGCTGGGATTCTACCCTCATCCCGACTAGCCTCCCTGAACTGATCTGAATTCCTCAGCTTTGGTGCCGGTGGGTTTGGCTTTGAGAACCATTATCAGCACCAGCTTCTTTTTTCCCTCTTCTCTTAAAATCAGTCATACTATTTCTCCAGAATTTTTGTGTATCTTCACTTATCATTATCCTTTTTTGGTTCCTCTAAATCTTGCGAATTTCCTCAGTGATTTCTGCCTCCAGATCTACTCTGAATGTTTGGGGGTGTTGCACATGTGAGTAGGTGGCAAAGTGAAGAGATACTCTCCCTTGGGCGTCAGACTTCTGACTGGCTTACACCACTATATTCCACTCAGTTCCACCAATTCATCTCTTCCGTGGCTCTGTTGAAGCCAACTGGAATTCTCCATAAAGAGACAGTTTACAAAGTGGAAAGAATATTGTCCCAAAATTATGTCGACATAAATAGTGTTATGAATGATAGAAATATGCTGCACTACTTTCTTTTAATGGATTTGTTATACACAACCTGGACAGGGCCAATGCAGATATTTCTAACACTATAATAGTAATTTGATGTGTTTGGTGGTTAATATTCTTAGTGCGCACAATGTAACTTGGCAGAGAGTGACTGGGAGGGATTAAAAATATCAAATCATACACTTTTTTGCGTGTTGTTTTTTCTGTCTCTTTTCCAATTTGTACAGGAAGGGCTTGATGGTGGACCACTTCATCCTAGTAAAGAAATGGAACCATAGTTAAATTATGTAGTCTTGGACCAGAAGCAGTTAAGACCAGCAAATTAAATAGGAGAGAGGAAAGGACTACGATGTGTAGAAGTCTTACTGTCTTGTGCTATGCAGGGTGCTTTAATTATCCCCTTTAATAGTCATAATGGCCATATAAGATAGTAATGGTTGTTACTATTTTAAAGAGGAGATAACTGAGTGTAATACTGTTAATGCTCTGCCCAGATTCCCTTTACAGAATTACACTCATTCTTCAGAGGTTACGGGGGTTGGCGGCCAACAGCTCTTGCTTGTCCTCCTCTCAATAGGATCGCCACTGGCTGAGCAGAGCTGCCTTGCAGGGGAGTGAGGGGCAGAGGGAGGAGGGCAGCAGGCGGTAACCAATGACTGTGTGGTGGTTTAACAGCCCGCCCACCCCCAACCCCACCCCTGGCCTCTGCAGGGAGCAGCCTCCGGGGATCTTGCTCAGCCCTGGGGCAGATACAAGTTTTGTGAGGCTGAAACTTGTACAGTTTGGGGGGAACCTCTTTAACAAAAAGGGTAAAAAATTACAAATGCTAAATTAGGGGCAGGGTCTTAGAAGAGGTTCATGCAAATGAGGAGCCTGAAGCTTTAGCCTCACTGGGTTCCAGGGAAATCCATCTCTGCTCAGTTCCTGTTTTCTGGGTAGCAGCTGGATACGTCTTAGCTGACTGCTCCAAGACTCTTAAGGAAAACAGGCCAAAGTATATTGGAATTGCCTGTGAAGCCAATGAGTCTCAGATGTTGTTTTTAAAATAACTCTAGGTTATTTAAATTGTTTTGAGAGTTATTACACAGTTTTCAAAATAAAATGAATTTTACTCATCTGTTAACATACAAATACATAAAATCTTCATCACTTTCATTGTGAGGGAAATGGAGTGGACTAAACAGACAAAGATGAAATAATAAAAATAAACACAAGTGGCCAGGACATTTTGTTGCTTATCAAGGAAGTGACTGTGTTTGTGACAGTCATTTCTAATATTGAAAAATGCTTGGTGAGGTCTAGAGAGGCCTTTTTCCCAGGTCAGGGCTCCAGTGAGCGTGGTGGTATCAAACACTCTATAAAGTCTTTTGTGAATTCCACTTGATAGGATCCTTCACAATGCTGACCAGTTCAGTTTGTGTGAGGCTACCACTCTTTGTCAAACCTGTGCAGTCAGTGCTGATACCGATGCATTTTTATGTCCATGCAGGCGCAGTGTTTGAATGTTCATGAACTGTAAGTAGCACACCTTTAGATTGACCTGGAACTCCACCAATTCTTCTAGTTCCTTCTGCTCCTTTAGTAATTGTTTTTGCTTAGATATCAAATCCTCCTGTAAATTTTTAATTTCTAGTTTCTTCTGCATTATTTCCTTACGTAACTCTTCTGTGCTTTCTTTCAATATTCTCATCTTCTTCTCCATTTCCTTTAAAAGTCATGAAAATTATCAGGTATATAGAGTCTGAACAAACATCTATTACCTAAGAATTGAATTAAAAATAATTTTACTCACCATTTTGATTATGTTTGTTTTGAGCTTCATGAATAATTTCTTACAAAGTTAAATACACTTTGATTTCTGACATCTTTGATAAAAAGGCATGACAATTGTACTGCATGTATTAGACATTTTACATCAGATTTGAACTCTTATTTTTTTACAATGCTCTTTCCCCTCCTCCTGTATTTTACATCTTTCCTTTTTCAGAGTTTTCATTTAATTTTTATTTCATACCAAAAAACGTTAGTGAAAATTTCCAGCCTATTTTCGAGTAGTTTTATGATTTGGCAAAAAACCAGAAGCAGATAGTCTTTGAAAATCTGGCTAATGACTAACTTGAGTCATGCATGGGAATAAAAGATTAAGGAGCTCATATTTAGAATGCCCACCCCTTTACGTTCCTCAGTCTCCCACTTTCTTATTGGTATTACTTCTCTAACTCATGCACATTCTCCACAAACGCCCTCTACCTCAGACTCATTTTTGTTTCCCATGACTGATTATTTGGGGAGTGTTTATACTCAGAAAGTCGTTACTAATGATTGAGTGGATGGATCCTTTTAGCTTGCTCAGGGCTTTCTGCATATGTCCCTCCTCCACAGCTACTGGGAGAGGGTAAAACTGGTGATCCTGTGATCTGAACTAAATTCAAAATGCTTTTTCCCATAAACTCTGTGTTGTAAATGGTGGTTAGGTGTACTTATATAATAGTGTATATTATATAGTTTACATATATATGTACACATTATATATATATATAAAATAGTTTATGCTAAACAGGTTTTTGTGTCTTGGAATTGAAACACCAACAACGTACTTTTGAAATAGAACCGTTCAGAAGGTGGAAGCAATGCAGAATGATCTATTTGCTTTTTGTGACAGATTGCAAAAAATGGACACAAACTCCTATTCCTGTATGTCTTTGTTATTCTTCCCATTAAGAGGTTGGGCCTATTTCTTTACCCCTTGATTCTAGACTTGGCCATATGACTTGCTTTGACCAAGGAAATATTGTGATTTAAGCAGAAGCTTGAAAAGTACTTGTGTGTTGGGGTTTGCCCTCTTTGGAGGTTGTTTCTTTCTTGAGGCTGGAAACCCTTCCACCATCATGTGACTAACTAGTCAACATGTGGCCTTGGACCAACTTTCCTGCCTACTGGCTGACACAAAGATGAAGCCATCCTAGATCACCCAGCCCCAACTGAGCCAGCTCAGACCAGAATTCAGAACTGTGAAAAATAAGAAATGGTTGTTGTTTTAAGCCAGTAAGTGTTGAGGTTTGTTTTGCAGAAATATGTAAGTGATAAATCTATAAAAATTTCTTGTAATAAGCATGAGATGTTCAGGAGACGGTGAGGGTAATAGCTATAGCAAAAAATAATTTTAAGTGCCAACCATAGAATCCTTCTCTCATCTGGAAGCAAGCAGATATTGTCCAACTAAACACAGCCTTAGTTAGATGCCAAAGAGCTGAAGACTGTACTAGGCACCACACATGTTTACTCCAGAAGTTATGCAGATATTCCCTTCAGCATTACCCATAGTTAAGACTTGGATTTTCAAATGTTTCAGGGTATGGTTGTTACAAACATTAATATTTATGAAGAGGGATGTTTGAATCTTCAGCTGTATTTAACAAACTCTACACCAACTAAGACTTACTCCTGGCTTAGGTATCTTCTCAAATTCCTTAATTATGAGGCTTTTTTCTTCCATTAAGCTGCAAAACAAAACAAAAAACAAACCTGTTTGGCCAGAGTACAAAAGGGTGAGCTATTTCTGCAGTAATAACTTTTTATGTTCTCTTCTCAGAATGTGCTTCCCATGCTTGTTTGTCAGGCAACCTAATGTCTTTTCTTTATGATAGCGTCATGATTCCCACAGGCCCACTTAGGTATTTCTTCCTCGGTCCTCCCACAACACCATGTATGCAAACCCATTAGAGCAGTTATCACATAATTAGTGCTTGGAGCCATGGCCTCCCCACTTAGACTCTTGCTCCTTCCAGGCAGGCTCTGGGCCTTTTCCTTCTTGATATTATTTGCAGTGAACTAGTGCCTGTCTGGATTACTGCAACAGCCTCCACTGGTTGCACTGAATAAGCAGATCTCACTAGAGTAGGTCTGGGAATATGGAGCTAAAGATGCATGCACACCAGGTTTTATTTTTATGAAATTTTACTTGTAATAATGTAAATTAAGGTTGGTATAATAAGTAGGTGTCACATTGAATTTGACATAGATTAGTTGTTTGGGCCACAAGGTGAATCTGAATTTTTCAGAGCTTTGGATACTTATGCCTTTGCTTTTAGAGTTTGCAGATAAATAGACGATGTTTTACTTCCAAGCTATTGATCATACACCTCACCCACGCTGCCACCAGGGGGAGGTAGTGTGCTGCCGTTTTCTGATTGTAAAGCAACCTGAGTGTTACTAAATTTCAAAAATGGTGACATGAAGTCTTCCCACAAGATAAGGCTCATGGTCCTTCCCTTAAATGAATACAAAATTATCTTTTCTTTAAACAATATAAAATACCTAATTCCTTAGGACGCTGTTAACTAATTACATTTCTACCACGAATTTTTCTCTCTATTAAGAAACACTGATTGACTTTTTTCTTTTAAAAGATGCATATTTTTCTATTTATAGAGAAACACAGCATTCGTAATCTCACCCCTGTAACACCACAGTTGATCATTTTAATTTTCATTGTATCTTTTAATTAAACTATATTAAATGTGTGTGTGTGTGTGTATAGATTGAATTGATTTTTACCCAATATGTAACTGAAATATTTCCCCATTTTGAAAAGCAGACTTCATGATTAATAATTAAATAGCTAGTTTCAAGGTTTTCTACTGGATAGGTGTACCATAATAAAAATCATCCCAAATAATACCTAACTTTTGCTGACCCTAATATATGCTAGATATTCTACATGAATCATTTCTAAACTTCAGAACCTTGCTAAGCAGGTGTTATTAAGGTCATTGTACAAATAAAGAAACTGAGGACTCAAGCCCTTTTCCAGAGTCACACAGTCATAGTCAAGTCTGAACTGACATTCAAAGCCAGCTATATCTCACTCCATCCAGAACACTTTTCAGTATCAAGTTGCTTCTGGAATACATTATTATCTAACTATTCCACTATTTTCTAGAATTTAGACTGCTTCCAATTTTTCACTTTTATAAGTAATAATGTAATAAACATCTTTATGCACTATGTCTTTTTCTTCCTTTTGGATTATCATTTTGGGATGGCATTACTGTAAACTGTGTGCATATGTAACTCATCTATATTAACTCCTAACCTTTTAAACTGACTTAAAATTGAGTCCTCTGGTATTTCAGCTTTCCTGACTAAGGGGTGCTTCAGTGTCACAGCTCCTCAGAATTAATTTTTTTTCTTTAGCAAAAGAGTCCTAACTGAAACCATGTCATCAAAGGTTTTTGATTTTAAGGTCTTGTGGGTGAAGAGACAATGCAGGAAGCCCTATTTTCTGCCTTGTGCAAGAGGCATCATTCACCATCAGGAATAGAACCAGCCTGAAAGGGTGGAAATTTCAAGAAGGTAGATTTCTGAATCCATACAAAGCAATATCCATTCAAGAGTCAGGCTGTCCAAAGCTGGATGGGGTGCTATGGATGGCTATGTGCTCCCATCACTGGGGGTATTTAAGAATAGACTGGTCACCAAGAGAAGACTCAGGAGTTTCTAATATGTAATCAGGGCTGAGAACCCCTTTGGGGACCAACAGTTCTCTGACATGAATCAGAATCACATAGGAAGCTTCAAAAAATTCAAATATTGCTTTGGATGGGGAGTTATGGACAGAAATTGGAATCATTAGTTTTAGTGCTGAATCTGCATCTTAAACAAGTGTCCCAGGTGCTTCTCTTTCAGTTATGAGGATAACATTCTGTAACACCTGTTCTAATCCTGTTCTGTTCTTAGTTGTCCCATGGAGAGCAGGAAAGAGTTTTAAAAACATTTAGAAGGTAAAATCTGTTCCAGCTGTGAGTTTTTCATTACTGCTAATCCTGATGACCTATTATGCCTCTCGGTCATATTCTAACTTTCTGGAATTCCAGATGCATTGTTCAAATAATCTCTCTGTTCCTTTCTTCCCCAGTCTATTACTTGGTTCCAACTTTGCTATCAATACTGGACTAAGAATGAAAAACAGTATTAAACCCCGGACAATTCTAAACCCTGAGTGAGCACCAACAAGGATGGCTGGGACCAGCTGTGAGAGAGTAAATAGTCACCAAGGCCAGAATCACGTTGGCAGAGTCCTGCACACGTGTCCCCGCTCTCTACATCGTTCCCGTGACACAGCGCTAACCGACCACGGAAGGCATCAGGGTTAGCATGAGAGACACAGTTTATTTGCTGTCCAATTAGAAATTACTAGAAAGCAGAGAAACCCAAAGAAGATAACAAAATGAAGGCAAGGAAAAAATTGGAAAGACTATTGGAGAATCTTTTCAGGGTAAGTTTTCAGCAAGTTAATAACTTCTACTTTGTTTCAAAAATAAATTCTCAACAGTATTCATTTACTCATTTCATTATCTACTTATAATGTATTTGCTTAAGTTAATTTAAGTGGATTATATATTCTTCACTGAACTGCATATTTATCAAGAAGTCATCGGTGAATATTAATCCCCAAACTGAAACTATTATAACAGATTTAATTATTAACTGACCACATAATTATGCTTACCATTACCATATATTAATTTATATTAAAACATGAGAACTTGTTGTAGAGTAAAATCCTTTCTGTAGATTATTTGAACAAGATGGAGTTCTTTGTAGTTGCCAGTGATTCAGAAGTTCCTGAAGATGTTGGGCTGGAGGGGTGCTAGTTATTTGGCCTTCTGTTATTTAGACCCTGAATAAAATGAGTTTGTTGTGCTCATCTGAAAAATACCCTGCACATTTGAATGACTGATTTTTTCTCACTAGCTTAGTTTCTTTATTTTTATGGGGATGGAAATATCTACTTTTTTCCTGGAGAAGGAGTGTTGAGTGAATTTGTTTCTTTACCATGTAATATGAACTATGTTAAGCCAGGGTAATACACAGCTGATCGCTCTTTCCACGTATTTCTTCTGGTATCACCATTATTTTTATGAAAATTAATTTGTTAATTCTTGAGCTGCTAATATTTGAGAATATGAAGGAGTCTGTTTAGGTTAAAGTATTATTCTTTACAAATCCTCTGCAGATGTGCATCGTGAATGTTCTTGTTCACTGTAGGCCACTGTGCACAGTGCCCTCCCTAACTCAAGTAACTCAATGAACAATTTGCCTGTCTATACCTAAAAGGCAAGAGTTCTGCTTGGTTTTTTTTTTTTTTTTCCCTCTTGGCAGGAATACTTGGAAATTTTAAACAATTTAAATATCAACTGACTTATGTTCCTCTTACCCTTTCGTGGAAATGTCAAGCATTCATATTTTCAGTACTAATGAACAACCACCAATTGTTTTAATTTCATTATTTTCTCAACTGAAAGAGTGCTTACAGAGCACAGAAATAGCTAAGCTTTCTTTTTATAGATCTCACTGGTGAGCGTGAAACAAGTTTAGATTAAAAGACAAAAAAGAACTCAGACTTTTTTCTGCCTGAGTATCATTCTCCTGATTAAGCTAGATTTCTTCATCCCATACTTGAAAAATAGACTCCAAAGAGGATTCAAACACAGGGCTTACAAGGTTCTCAGAAGGTCACTCAAGTCATTTGCTTATCTCTCAGCAGGACTGAATTACATTTCCTCTGCCAGAAACCTACCTACTTTTAAAAATAGCCAATGAAAGTTCTGCCACCTTAAATGGTAACAAATTCTGGGAAAGAAGCTTTGGCATCCTCTTCATTACCCAGGCATAGCACACAGCACATCTCAGCATACACCCTGGATTGCAATCATTTTGAAATTCTATCTAAATAGTGTGATTTGCTGAATAAAGTCTTCCACTGACTTGCTACTCCACAGAAGGAATGTCCACAGAGGAGATTCTGGAAATTACATTTGCCCTTCTACCAATACATTTCTGCTTTAGTTCACTGAATGACATCCTCCAGATTTGGATAAGTAAATGTGGATTCCAGAAGGATGCAGCTCTCTTCCTTGAGCCTAAGGAATACTTTAGTAATAGGAGAATGAGGTTGAGTATGTGTTCTGTGTTCCTATATTGGAAGAATAGAGGGAGTCAGGTGTAACACTTGGCTCACACGGGCTTGTTTGGAAAGTTCATGAGAGGCGCTCACCATGCAGACGTGTGATCAGGTACTGCAAAAAAGGGAAAAGGCCCAGCTACCATCAGGGCCACAGTGGGCAAGAGTATGTGCCAAGTCCTTGTCAGGGAGCACGTTCTTTGGTGGCAGCTCCCAATGCTTGTGGCTTTCCTGACACACGGAAAACACAGCAGGATCTCCTTTTTCTCAGTGTCTCCCTGTCAGTTGAACTCTTTTCTAGAAGTTATGTAATCTTATCCAGGGACTGGCCATATGAGAGAATCAAGGAAAGAACAAGGCTCGTAATCATTTTAGCATCATTATTTCATACTCACTGTACCTAAAATTCCTTATTAGTCTGTCTTATTCTAATTTTGTTCTATGGGAGCAGTATCTGTCTTTGGTGTGATTGAGAGAATTGTGTACTTACCTATGTAGTCTGTACTGATTATGGAACTCCCTCTCCTTCACTGCATTATATTCATTTTGATACTTAAGAAGTTGCTCTCTCATTCTGGAGACCTCGGTGGTGAATGCCTCTGGAAAATCATCAGCTTGCTGCAGATGAAACTGCTGTTGCTGAATTTGGTCAGTGAAATGTTTGGCATCCTGTAGCAGTTGGACCTCAGACTCTTGTGTGCTGGGTTACATGAAAATAGATTGACATAATGAGA
Organism: Manis pentadactyla; assembly: GCF_030020395.1. Taxonomy (NCBI): domain Eukaryota; kingdom Metazoa; phylum Chordata; class Mammalia; order Pholidota; family Manidae; genus Manis; species Manis pentadactyla. Next base: position 60,745,767 of record NC_080025.1, on the reverse strand, counting down.
AAGGGTAAACCTTCATTACCCTTAGCTCCTCTGGGGTGTCTTGTGAGGAGCAGAGGGGGCATGTCCACACTGGTCCTTCCATTTCTGGGCTCAGTTCACTTTGGTGACATTTTTGTGCCATATTGCACTAGGTCTAGGGGCGAGTGGAGCACAGTCTAGCTGAGGGAATGGGTATAAACAGGTAGGTGGAATACCAGGTGATGAGTGCTACACTAGTGGCCAGATCAAGGTGGTAGGAGATGACAGAGAAAGGATTAAGTTGGATGGGAATGTGATATTTGCACTTGTCTTTGAAGAGTGATCATGACTTCCAGAGATTGAGGGAATAAGGAGAAGACAGGGGTCGTCTGTTAATTGCTCCAGCAATGCTGACTCTTTCAGATTCTTGAATTCTCCTTTTGTGAGTATAGGAAAATATTTTCCTCCTTAGTAAACTAAGAAACAACAAAGAGTTTTCTAGTGACATTTTACTAGGAAACTAGGAAGAAAAATTCCTCTATGAAATTATGGACCTAAATTAATTTACAAATTTCTAATCCTAACTTTAATGTCTGGCTAGAGCTAGACTTGAATGTCACAGTAGAGGGGGATTCCTACAACCCCAGTTGTACTCTATGGCCTGTGGGCCTCTAGGGAAAAGGGTTAAGTATCTGGCTAGAAGTAGATTTGAATGGACATAGAAACTGGACTTGATGAAATCTTCTAGAGCTCACTCACCAATGCTGCAAGATCTTATCAGTTCCATCCTTCCCTTACTTGATTCATCTTGCCCAGAAACCCAACTTTGTCACAGTGGCTATCTCTCCTGTTCAGAAGCAAGACCCTTGCCATTCCCGTTTAAAGCCATCACTCTCTTTTGGTGCCTGCTGCCCAAGTTTTGCCATTAGGATAATGCTTCAGGATTCAGCTCATTTGCAGAGATGCCCAATGACTTGAGCAAGCCTGTCTCAGCTGAAGTTACCATGTCCTCTACCCTTCCCCCCCTTAACATGTCATTCACTCAGTACTATCCAGCCAGAAATTTATTGGAACATAGTATGGTCTAGGCACTATGTTAGGTGCCAAATAGCAAAAGCAACAGCTACAATGATAATGTATAATTTCCATTAATGAAAGCTGGAGTTGTGTGTAACAATTCAGTTTCCTTGTATGCTAATATACTTTTATAAGTCTAAAGTAATATGAATCTTCAACTATGGAACTGGAAAGTATTGGCTTGGGCCACAGTGCCTGTTTTCCCCCAGAAAGGAGGTAGACAAGATGGTTAGGGTTCCAGCCAGACCACAAATGGTAATTTACCTGCTTGGACTTGAAATATAGTGTCAGCAGAAGAGAATTTAACAAGTTTTATAATGTGCTTTCTATGGAAAACTCATTCCATTTCAGTTCAGCACTTGCAGCCTGTATCTGCCTTGCTACAGCCCCAGCTGCAGGATGCAGAGTCTCCTCTTCATGCCTTCCCGCCCACCAGGCAGAGGGAGTGGAAGAGAGTGGTAGGTTTCTGTCATGACGAGAGAGGGAACTCCAGGTTCAAGAAAAGGTAAAATGTGGGTAGCAGAAGGGAAGTAATGGTTTTGCAACACATTCTGGAAGTAGGAAGGAATAACGCCATAAACTTGGCCCTGTATTAGTATCTGTCACTGGGACCTAGGAACTGAGTTTGGGGCCAGTAAAGGAGGAAGCCAGGCCAGCACCCTGCAAGGCTCTGCTGAGCTCTAGATTTGAGCTACCCAGATGGTGAGAAATGTTGCAGTATTCCTTGTATCTGCAACGAGGCTTGGAGGGATGCTGGAGAAGTGCGCGGAGTTTTCCCCCAGTTTAGCAGCGTGAAGAGATCACCCCAGACTTTTCATCTAAATCCTCTAAATTCCCGAGTTTTGACAACAATATGAACACACCAGCAGGCCAGACCAGTTGTGGGAAGTGGAACCTCTATTTTGGGTGAGGGGGAGGATTTAGCCTGGGGCTCAGGCGGAGGAGGAGGAGGGAGAGCCAGAGCTGGGGGCTCTGAGGGACCCGGAGGTGGGTGGAGGTGGGGTGCGGTGAAGGTGGAGGGTACCCCGGGATGCAGCTCTGCCCTTGTTCTCGTCATCTCCTCTTCCCTCCTGCTCTGTCCTCAAAGTAGCCAATGACTCTGGGCAGGAGAAGAAGTAGGGGTTGGAGACTGGGGGAGGAGAGGGAGGGAGAATGGCAGGATGTATTGCTGTCTCTCCTCGGCTTTTGATGAAGACAACATGCAAGGCTATGAGGCAGGAGGTGGGAAAAGGAATAAAGCTGCTTGGAACTAGCAAGGAGTAGCAGCCGATCAGGACTTCCCCTTTCTTTTTTCTCCTTCCCCCTTGATTCCTAAGGCTGATAGCAGGTACTCAGGAAAACTTGTTGCATTATTCTGGGAAGCCTATTCTTCTGATCTGCTGTGGATTGGGGTGGGCCTAAGGAGAGAGGCTTGGGGTGGAAGGAAGAGGTGAGAAGTATGGAGGGAAATCTCAGCAGTCGTAGGCTGAGGGTCAGAGAACCTGTACCTCTGAGAGGTAAAGAGAGGTGGGGAGGAGAGAATTCCACTTCCACCGATGCGTCCTGTAGCAGATATTGTTGGTGTCCCACCAAAATCTCCTTGGCCCACTCTGGAAGTCACATGTAGCCTTGGTGGACAGTTACCATACATACCAACTGCACCTGTGTGCCTCCACCTGAGAGCTTTCTCTGGCCATAGGGACATAATTGGCTTCTCAAAGGGCAAGCTAGAAGTGTCAAGAGCTTGTGTCCCTAGAAGCAATCCCTAATCAATGAGGAATGGAAGTTAGTGGACAAATATCCTAGTTTCCTTTCCCTTCAGTGAGGACTTTGTGAGGTGTGTTCCACCCAGTCACTCAGAGGATCCTCAGTTAGACCAAGCCCCAGTTGCCCCCTGCCCCAGTGCTAACCCCCAGCTGGATTCCTCCCTTCCCCTTCTCACTCCCTACTTTCCCGCAGTAATTTCTGGTATCACTCCTCAAACTGCTTGAACCCAAATCTTTGCCTAGGGGTCTGCTTTGGGGAGAATAACACAGTTGCCAATACCAGTAAGAACTGTAAATATAGTAAGAGATGTCTCCACATCAGTAAACAGCATACCTTACCACAGTATCATGCAGCAAAGTATACTTGGCTTTTAACTCTGCCATTCTGGTTCCAGGAAGTTTTCCCGTAGCATGTAACTAGCAAAGAGAATACAAGATCACTATTAGCCATCACCCCCTTTATGCTTTAAGCAGAGATAAAGTGGATGCATGGATAGAAAATCTTTCAGTTGAACATTAGAAAAAGTATGAAACAATGTGATATATTAGAAAGATGCGCGGTGTTTAGAGAAAATATTTCTAATTCTATGCTCTGTGTTCCTGGACAAGTCTTTTACTCTCTAGACTGTGATTTCTTTATCTGTAAACTGAGGGAAGGAATTGAATTAAATCCTTCCAGTTCTAAAAAAACATCTTTCCAGGTTTAGCAGAGAACCTGAACAGTACAGATTACTAGGATGGCTGTTTGTAAATTGAGAGAACAAATAATTATTGAGCATCCATTATGAGCAAGTGTTGTACATCAGTTATTTCAGTCTCAAAATGTTCTGCAAAGTGGGGATTATCTCCATTCTAACTAAAGTAAGAAAAGTAAGTAACTGTTCAAAGTTACAAAGCTAGTTAAAGGCAGAGTCATGATTTAAACTGAAGTGGTCCAGCTCCAAACCACCCCCCGTACCATGATGCCTCTGCTTCTACTGTCAAAGAGGCATGGAAGTTTATCCAGGCATAAAGTGTTAACTATTTATTCCCTTTTCATTTCTGGTAAAACTTTTTATTTATTCTCTGTGTGGGGTGAAAAGTAGTTAATAAATATCATAACACAACATCAAACACTAAAGTTTTACCGTAATGCAATGAGCATTTGTGTTAGGTTTGACTTTAACTGAACTACTAGTGACCAGTTTCAAAACATAGAACTGAAGAAAAGATTTCTGTTTTACAATGCCCAGTTGTTCTTACCTCCAAAACATTTCTTGAATCCATCCACTTTCCTCTCCCTTCCCTGATCCCACTAGTCCAAGTCACATCAGCCCTCAGCTGGACTATTAGGAACTTCCAACTGTCCCCCTCCCTCCCTGTTTCCCTGCAGGGCCCCCACCATCTACTTTCCATTAAGATCTTTTAAGGTCTCTTTATAGTAGGTGTTCAAGACTCTTCAAGTAGAATGGAATTCAAGGCCCTTGGTATGACCCCAGAAGTCCTGTATGACCTTGCTACCTTCCCTGGCTCCTTTCACGAAGCACTCATCTAGCTCAGAGCACTGCAGCCACACTGGCTGCCCTCTGTGTCCATAAATGCATGACTCTCTTTCCTTCCTCAGGGCCTCCACATTGGCCATTCCTCATGTTCCCCAACTTCACTCAACTCTTTCTTCATATGTCGGCTCACATATCAATACATACGGAGGCCTTTTCTGGCTTCTAAATCTAAAGTAGATACCCACACACACTACCCAGTCACCCAGGGGGTCCTCAGTGAGACTGAGCCCCGGTTGCCCCCAGCACTGCACTTCTTCACATGTAACATATTACAATCTGCAGTAATAAAGGTACTTAAGTGATTTTTAAAAATAAGCACCATGAGGAAAGGGCCTAGATTACCTTGTTCTTCACTGTATCCTTAGCCAGTAGAACCCCAGGCACAGTGTAGGTGCTTGGCAAATACATGCTAAATGGGCAAATGAATGAATGTAACTGACAAAGGCAAAGGTCTGAGTCTACGCAGCAGAGTTTCATGGTCTCACTATCGAAATCAGGGTAGTAAAACATTGCTAAATGTACTATGAAACCATCTCTTCTTTGTGAAAATGTTTGGGATCTTTCATGACAGCCCTATAGGCTAGTGCCAGGACCAGGTTCCAATCCCCACAGCCCTCATTTTTTTATATAGGGGTGACTACGATGAACAGGGTTCACACTTCTCACTATGTTAAATATCCTCAAATGTCTTCATTGGCCACCTCAAATATAATTTATATGTAACCTTTGTAAGTGTTGAGTTGCTATTGGTAAGTTGACCTAGAATTACATGTTATAGATATTTAATTGAACACATAATTTGGTTCTGCAGTTTTCTTTCTGTATTTTTGAGCCAGTATATAATTAATTTCATGTCCCAGACATTTTCATTTAGCTCCAAAAGCATGTAAGGCATAGGCACTGTGCCTTTAAAGTTGAATAGGTTTAAAAAAAAAGCTTTGCATGTGGGAACTCAAAGGAGACAAGTTACTGGGAAAAGGTTATGAAAAGGCAAGTGTGTGAGTGTGTTTGTATGTGTATATGTGTACTATGAAGGTCATGTGGAAGCCAGCCTTGCAATTAGCCAACAAGATAGTGACTAGAAGTAAGCCATGGGGTAAGGTAATTATTGACTCACATGTTTAAAAACACATATAGTATTTAGTAACTGTTTTTAAGCTGAAAAGACCATTACCTTCCACCTACTGCCCTGCATGATTGTAACAGAAATGAATGTGACATAGGCCCTGCCCTAAAGCACCTCACAATTTGAGGAGACAGACACAAAGGACATTGCAAAATCCTTGACTATATGCAGTAGATTCATTGTTAGTAAATAACTATATTTAGTATTTTGTAATTATTTTCTTTATCTGTAAGCTACAGCAAGTAAATAAAATTACAAATTACAGACTACTCCTGGAGGGTGGAACTTCCCACACGGTGATGTGAACAGCTTGATGAATCTTCTTCCTCAAAGAAACATTGATTAGACTGGTTGGAATTATCTAAGACAACCAGTAAAGTCTCTGGAAATTGACCCAAGGGCATGCAAGAAATTAAGAGGCATTTATTCAACAAAATGCTACAAAAACTGGGCAAGAACAGTAGGAGACTGGCACTGAAACCCTGGGCCACATCCATCCATCACCCCTAGCTCCACGTGATGGAAGAACTGTTCTGGGCAGACTTGGCATCTCCCCCACCTTCCTGCTGCTGAAGTTCTACAGAGGTGGGTGGGCATCCCCAGAAACTGTACTCATCCTCCCCTCCCCCAGCTGTCCTGTGAAAGAACTTCATCTGGTGGGGTGGGGAACTGCAGCTGTTGGGTATGGGTAGGGCCCACACCCACTCAAGCTCCTGCTTTATAGGGAGACTCTGGGCAGGGCAAACAAAGAGATGAGAGTCCCCTGTCCCCCCAGTTCCTGCTGATGCAGGTCGGGCTGAGGAAACTGGAAAGCCCTGCCTGAGGATTCTCACTTTATTTGGAACAGAGTGTAGAAAGAATATCATGCCCTAGAGCATTGACAATAACAATAGATCAGGTTTACCAGCAAGAGGAGGCCAACAGCTCAGCAGTACCCGCAGAGGCAGACCAACAGAGGTTTAACAGAGAAATCAGGGGCCAGAGATAGTCAAAGAGGACACTGCTAAAATTACACCGAATCCTTCCGGTCCAGAGGCTGTGGAAAAGCCCAAGGCCGACCACTCAGAAGTGACCAGAGGGGGTACTTGCAAGCTCTCAGTCCCAGAACTAAAGGTGGGGCAATATGTAAACTCCTTAACTTTGGAAGTGCTCCCCAAGCCACATACAGACTCAGTGGAAAAGGATGAAAACTTCTCTGGCTGGGGCGGGGCTGGGGGTGCCTAAACACAATCTCAGACCAACTGATGGCTGACCAAGCTATGTTGACCCAGGGCAACCCCCAGAAAGTTGGCCTCAAAAATAAAAACAAGGACAAACTATTTATGCAGAGACATCCAAGGCTACCCACTATGAAGAAAATACTTCACAGAATTTGTCTGGCCAAGTCACTATATAAATAAACATGAAAAACAATAACAGAAACAAAACAGCAACAAGAAGAAGCCTGGAGGGGATCAGAAACCAGACTTGTTACAGTATATTACCTAAAACGTCCAGTTTTCAACAGAAACTATGAGACATGCAAAGAAATAGAGAAGAAAGGTGAAAACTGCTTTAGGGGTACGTGTGTCAGACTTAACATACGACTTCAAGGCAGCTATGATAAATACGTACAAAGAATGAAAGGAAACCATATTTAAAGAATTAAAGGAGACTATGACAGTTTACCAGAGAATATCAATAAGGTACTGACCTAAAAGGATAAGAACTGAGATACTAAATGATGTTCTTTGATTAGTAAGAATGTATGGTATTTATATTTTTATTTTTGCATATCTGTATTTCCTAATTTTCTCCAATGTATATTTGCTACTTTCAATAATAAAAGGCTATTGAAATGTATTTGAAAACTATTACCATAATCAATAGGGATTCAGAGCAGAATTTCAAACTGGAGAGCCCTGGGAGCATATCCAGCGAGACTGGGTGAGCATTTGGTATGTCTTCATAGTTTCTATATCAATTGGAAAAAGTTAGGTCACAGATGTTCAGAAAAAGGGTTGATAAGCTATCTTTTATTTGGTCAACCCTACATATCTGTCTTAAAAAGAAAAAGACCAAGCTCTGAAGAATAGGTTTTAGTCTCCTTAAAAATAAAAATCATAATTTGGGTATTAATATTCATCAAAAAGTGACTTTTTCTGTAAAACTGTAAACTGTCTCCTTAAGCAGGTCTATCTCTGGTTAGAAAACTTTAGACTCAATTCTAGTAGATGAAATGCTTCACTCATGAACATAAATATGGAAAATAATAGTTACATTTCCACACTGCTTGATTCAAATGGATACAGAAACCAAGTTTGTCATGTTTGAAAAATGCATAGTCTGAGAAATAGAGCATAAAGCCCAATCATAAGTTGTCAAAGAGTATACACAACAAAAGGTTAAATATAATGTCATTAAGTTCATAAATATGATTTCACAATAGATACTTGTATTACTGAATTGCCTTGTTGGTGGTTGAGATTGGAAGGAAACATTTACTCTAGAGCTAAGTTTAACAAGAGTTCATGATTCATGGGTGACATGTAATAATATGGAAAAAATTTCAAAAATTGAAATTCTAGGACATTCCAGGGAAAGTAATAGCTCAGTAAGAGCTTTTACCAAGTGAACTTATCTGGAAGGGGGTGAGAGGAAACAATTAAGTGTTTGTGTGGGTGTCAGCAGGGCAACTAAAGTGCCCGTGGTAATTCACCTGCTCTCTCCTTGTTGCCTCTGACATTATCTACTGGTTTGGTCTTAACGTGACAAACAGTTGGCATGCTTTGGGAGGTAGCATAAACTTGGAAGCACAAATCCTTACCATCCTCATCGCCCTCTCACCCTCTCCCTCTTCTTGTAGTAATCAACAACATAGCCATTTAAAGTAGTTTATAAACTCATTTGAGCTCTAAACAGTGATTCATCACTCCTTTTGTCTGACTTTTCTCCTTGGTTGTTATGCCAAGCTTTAGCTTTCCCATATACCTAACTCACCAAACAAATTAGGCCACTTAGACTCATCTCCTACATCAACAGATCCATTTATCTATAGCCACACTCACCCTTAACTTCTTTCCCCACGTCTCAAAAATGAAGTCTTCCTTTCCCCCTGGTTAAAGCAAACCCAGCCGCTGGTGCTTTCAAATATGTACTCTCCTGCCTCTTCCTAGGCACTGAATCCTCAGTTATACCTTCTCTCCTTTATAATATCTACTTCTCCCTCTTAAACTGGCTTGGTTTAGTACAGTAGTCAATTATTTCACAAGCGGACTTTGCTTTCAATTCCTGTTACTGTTTAACTATGTATATGTAAGGAATTTGTTGTAGTGTCTAGTACACAAATAAGAGTTTAATCTATGTCAGTTATTTTATTGTTATTCTCATTAATACTCTCCCTAACCTATAAATTTGCTCAAGTCCTCCTCATTTAAAAAGCAAACAAAACAAAATCTGCCTTGGGTGCTATGCTCCCATTTGATTACCCCTTTCTTTCTCTCCTTAACTTTCATTTCCTTTTTTCTCAAAACAGTAGTCTCTGCTCTTTATCTCCATTCCCTTACCTTTCAGTCACTCACCAGTCCAGCAACCAGACCACCAGGATATCACTGAATTGGTAAACTGACCAATGACTTCCTCATTTCTCTTGCTGATGTTGGTATTTTTCTCTTTGTCACTGTTTTTCAGAAATTTGTTTATAGCATGTCTTCTTAGGGTTTTCTTTGGCTTGAGACTTATTCAAAGTTTTGGATTTAGAGTTTTCATCAAATTTAGAAAAATTTCAGTTCAGGCATTATTTCTTCAATATTTTTTCTGCCCCCCTCTCCTCCCTTTTTGTGGCTCTAATTACTCATATGTTTTTGGCTATTTGCTGTCCACCAATCACTGATGTTCTGTTCATTTTTATCTTCCAGTCTTTTTCTTCGTTTCATTTAGGATAGTATTCTATTGTTATATCTTAAAGCTCATCAATCTCTTCTTTGTGTTTAATCTGCTGTTAGTTCCATCTAGTGAATTTTTCATCTGACTGTACTTTTCACTTTCAAAAGTTTTGAGTCTTTTTATAGCTTCCACTTCTCTCATTATGCTCTTCTATTTTTTCCAACATTCAAAATATGTATAATAGCTGTTACAATATCCTTGTCTATTGATTCTGTTTGAATGAGAAGTGAGACTCTTCCTTCTCCTCACCTATGTATTTTAGCCAAATGGGCCTTCCTGAACCCCAAGTCTGTCTCCTCAAACCACTGGTCCATTTGGGTTCCTCTCCCTGTGCTGTTACTTGGAAACATTCTCAAGTAAGATGGGGCAATTGTAGGCCTCACTCATTTATTTGCCTACTCTCAGGGATCGTGTCCTGTGCTGTGTGTGTGTCCAAAGACTGAAAACCATTGTTTTACCTAATTTGATCCATTTTTTAGTTGCTTAAGGCAGAGGGTAAATCTGATTCCTGTTATTCCATCTTGGTTGGAAGTGGAGCCCCAGTGACCTCTTAATTCTTAAATTCAAGTGACATTTCTCAGTCCTTATTTTACTTGATAATTTTATGACTTTTTTACTATTAACTCATTACAGTTCATCATCCCTGGAACTCTCTCCTCCTTTGGTTCTTGAGACATTTGGTCTCTTGGTTCTCTCCTTGCTCTTCTGTTTTCTTCTCTGGTTCACCCCTTAAAATTGGTGTTGCCCAGGATTTGGTCCTCACCTTTTTCTCTTTTTAAATTATTCACTTTCCTTAGGGTCTCTTATTTGCTCTCATTGTCTAACTACCACCTCCATGCTGATGACTCCCAAACACAGGGGTCTGCAGGCTCTCCTTCTGGACACCCAGGACTTTATTTGGGCAAGAGCCATGTGAGACTATGGGAGTCACGGTTAAAGAATAATAAACATCTCTTTTGCCTAACATGTGAAATTATTTACCTAAGCAATACAATATCAATGTTCAGGTATTGTGACCATTTTTTAGAGAGAAATTTAGAATTATGGAGAATTTTATCCATGGATCCTGTTGAACTAGGTATTATGAGATAGTTTAATAGAATAAACAGAACCTAAACTGAGCTATGCCCCAAGTCCTCATCACTTCTTACTGAAGATGTGGCAATAGATAAATAACCACTTTCTCTGGCTCCAAGTCTTGTCCCCTTTGGCTGTGTTCCCCGTGCTGCCGGCAGAGTGCTCCATTCAAAACACAATGTCACCTTGCTTTCAATGCTTCAAAGGATCCCATCCCCTTCGGATTAACTCTAGGTCCCATAGTATGGTAACTCGGTATGCAAGGGCCTTCATTATCTGGCAGCTGCTGTCCCTCCAAGCCCGTCTCCTCCCTTTCTAAGCCTCCATGACCCTTTCGGTTCTATAATGTCTCCCAAGATAGGCAGAATGATGCTCCCCAGCCCCCAGCCAAAGACGTCCACATTCTAATTCCTGTGACACATAGATATGTTACTTTACGTGGCAAGAGGGACTTTGCAGATGTGATTGAGAATAGGATCTTGAGATGGAAGATTATTGTACATTATCTTGCTGGGCCCAGTCTAATCACATGAGTTCTTAAAAGCAGAAAATCTTTTGTGGCTGAGTTAGAGAGATGAAATGGAAGGGGAAGGAAAGATTGTTAAGTGTGAGAGGCCTTGACACACTAGAGGAAAGAGGTTATGAGACAGGGAGTGTGGGTAGCCCCGAGAAGCAGAAACAGAGAAGAACCAGGTATGCTCTTAGAGCTTCCAGAGAAGAAGGCAGTCCTGCCTCCCCATTGATTTGAGCTCACTGAGACCTATTGAACTTCTGACCTGCAGAATTATAAGCTAATAAATTTGTGTTGTTTACACCAAGTTTGTGATAACTTGTTGGAAGAGAACTAGAAAATGAATTCAGTTCCAAAACCATACTGTGTCTTGGCATGTTCTATTCCCATCTTTGATTTCTTCTCTCTCTTGTCCACTTGAGGAACCCTTATTCTTCCTTTAAAACACATCAATGGTCACCACCTGTGGATCTTTCAAGAGATACCTCCAAGTAGAACTACTTCTTTCTCTCTATTGCTTCTGTATTTTTAGATGCATCTCTTATTGTGCACATTGTACTCTATTATCAACATGTGTTTAACTCGTCTTCCCCACAAGGCCGTGCACTCCTTGATGACGAGAACCCTACTGTATTCATCTTTGAGTCCCAGCATGTAGCTTGGTATCTTGTAAATGCTCGATTATGTTCATTAACTGTTGTTGATTTAAGCCAGTGATTTTAAACCAGTGATCTAGTGGGAGAACTCTTGTTCATTCACTCACTTCCATTCCAACTTACCTGAAGGCAGATTTAAAAGGAGGAATAGATCGAGGTAACTTGGCCTGAACATAGACTTGAAAGAGCTGAGAATGTGCCATACAAAACTGGCTGCCTCACCCACAGCTGCTCTTCTCCCTTCTGTGTGCCTGCCAAGGCTCATAGGATGAGGAGATCTGGGACGTTCTCCCACAGCTGTCTTTTTCCTCCCTCGGTGGCCCACCACAGGAATGCGAGGGGGAGGCCACAGGTGGCAAAGAGGGTCTCCCAAGAGTGAGGGCATCACATGCGATAGACATTGTGGACGGTAATGCAAGTGCTCAGTTCTATGTAAGACTTCAAAGTTAAGTTACAATAATTTTAAGATAACATGTACAGCCAAATAAATAAAAAACATGCCTAAGCACGTACATGCTGATGAGTGGCATTCCTTTCAAACACTCACATTTGTCCCAGTTAAACTGCAATTGCTTGAGACTTTAACAATCATTGTTTGAAATGATTTCTCCCCTACTTCCAAAAATCAGGAGGAGAGATGGTAGCAGGTTGGAGTGGCTGTGAAACTCAGATGACTCCTCAAGAACTTCAAATGGTGAGAGCCAGTGATGAAGAGCAAAGAACTTAGCTGGGCCACAGCCAAGGGGGTCATTTAGTTAAGGGTCAAATCATAATGAGAGCCAGGTTAAAACCAGTGAATGGGTAGTCACAAAACAGGAAGCAGGAGAATAGGCATGGGGACAGGCGCGTGTGGGCCCCACGACAGGAAGAGTTGTGTTGCCCGACTCTGACCGATCATCTCAGCCCTTCACAGGCAGAGGACCCTCCTCTGGTGCTCCTTTGAAGCCCGTGAGTGGGCTTAGGCAGTGAGAAACTGGGACCCTTGGAGACCAGGGCACTTCTCACACAAGGGTTACAAATCTAGGAAGAGGGTGTGCACAGCTGGCCAGTCGTTCATCTCACTTTTCATATCACAGTCCAAAGCCCCACCTGACCTCAGGGCTGTCGCAGTAAAGGGGTGAGACAAGAGAGCAGCAGGCTGGCTCCCCGGACCTGGCTGCTCTCTGTGCAGCTGAGCAGCTGTGGGCGCCCAGCTTGTGTGCCAAAGGCACCACCCTCTCAGCTGGCTGGCACCAGCATCCCAGCTCTGGGCTGGCAGCTTACAGGTACAGGACAGCCACTCCTCACACCAAAGAATTTGGGCCTCCTTGTGCCCAGCTTCCTGTTTGGAAGGTGCTTCTGCCCATAGTGCTTTCTCTAGTACTCAGAATAATAGTTTATTTAGCATAGAGACATCCGGGCAGCCCCTGGCACCAGGGTGTGGGCACCGCAGCTCCACTTCCCCTTCTAGCGGGCAGCTTAGGATGGACAAGGAACCCTTTCACTGCTAACTTCAGAAATGTTCTTTAAAAAAGAACAAAAACCCAAAGTTGCAGCTTGAACTTCCCCATTGATACATAAAATGGAAACTTGGGAGCAGACTATGGGGATGTTTGAGTTCCACTCTTGCTAATTCACTAGTAAGGGGGGCTTAAAATCCTGGCAGCATATTTGGGCAAGCTATTTAATTTTTGTTAAATTTATTCCTAGGTATTTTATTATTTTCTGTTCTATTATAAGTGTAACAGTTTTCCCAATTTCGCTTTTGGGTTGTTATTTCTAGAGTTCAGAAGCCATTCAGTTTTGTTCACTAAAATGATTAGTCATGAAAGTAAAGACTGATCCTCCTACCCCTGGTGTTTGCCTTTTTATATGTTATACAAATGCTTCAGTTAGGGCAAAATATACTAACTCTCTTGTTCACTTGATGTATCCTGAGCATCTAGAACACTGCCTGACACTAAGGAACTTGAAAGTATTTAATGAATGAGGCCACTATCTCTTACACATTCCTCAGACAGGGTACTCATCTTCCGTTGAAATGCTCACACGTCTGTCCAGGCAGGGATCATCCTAGTGTCCCAAGAACCTTGCATAGCCCATGATGCTCAGCACAGGTCTGAAGATTCTGTTAGTTTCTAGCAGAGTCGGGGTGTGGTGTGCAGGCCTCAGCATATCACAGAAGGAGCAACAGCAGCCTGAAGGAGTGTGTGTGTATATATATGCATGTGTGTGCATGAGTATAAATGTAAGAGGACATAAACTTGATACTGATTGTGAGGGATTTATGGATTGGTTGATGGAATACACACTTCCTAAACAGGATGGAACAGAATATTAAGAGCCTTTGAATAGCAAACTTGTCAAACATTATCTCCTGACAGCTTGCCACCTAGGGAAAGTCCTTAACTCAGTATGATCTGCCTCTGAGGACCATAACTCAGCCTGTAGTTGCTCAGTACAACCTCGGTAGGTTGGGGCCAAAGTTAAGTGTCAGAAAGATCCAAATCCATGAATAAAAGCAGAAAATCTAATACCTGAGTATGCAAATCCTAACAGTTTAAGCCGAAAACTCCTTAAAGGGCAAGAAATAGATTTTTAAAAATAACTAAATGGGTATTATAAAGTATTACATTTAAACATAAAGTTAGATCCTAAGAATCTTTTAGTTCATGTACTAACAGGAACCAACTAGTCACCTTGCAAATTTCTTGAAATACTATAATTGAATTAGTAACAGATGGATAGCTATTACCCATGGCAATTATATAACACATTAAGCTGGAATTTCCTCAGAAAGGGTGGAATATTCAGAAATTAACACTGTTTTCCAAGAAATCTGGTTTTTATGATATTGGGAAGCATAGTTTTTTAGTTTGTCTTAGATTTCAAAAAAGGAGAGAAAACCATATAATATCACCAAGTATAATTTAAATTTTTTTCACTTGATACCAACTTTGATACTGAAGCAAAGTAAAAAGCAATGAAATTTAAAAGTTAGAAAAATACATGCTAACAAGATTTCAACAAACACAGCTGTTGCTAGTTCGCCAAGTTGACTATTACAAAATACTTTAATGTGCTTTCTGGCAAACATAAATAGCCTCATTTCATGGAAAAGCCACATTTCTAGCTCCTGATAGGATGTAACATTTAAGGATATGTAACCATTTCTACAGATTTCTATATAAGGAAAAGAAGATAAGAAACTACCTAAATCTTTCAAAATATGTAAGTAGATTTTATCCATGTCATAAAAGTATATTTCACACCAGAGATTGCAAACTAGCAGCCAAAAGTATAAAAAGACTCTGCAGATGTTTTTAGTATACATACATTTAAAAAAATTTAGAAAATTAGCTGGCACCATTTAAAAATGGCAGGGTTTGCCATAAAAAATGAATTTTCAGCCTCTCTTGAAAAATTATTAAATTTGATGACACTGAATTCATTTTCTAATATTACAACCAATTGTCATTTAGCAGAGACTGACTTTCAGGGACTAAAACAGTCTGTCCTACTCATTCAATGTTTGTACCATGTTCTAACACCTATGCTGTTTCACTCATTTTTGTTATTTTTAAGGACTGTGTAGGCATTTGAGATTGCGACCTTGCTTTGTACATTTTATGTTATATATTATATATCTAATTTATTAATATATACTTTTTGGACAGATTTTGGAATGTTGTATTCCTCGGGGTTGTCTCTGTCTCTCTTGCATATCTCTGTGACTGAGCATGGGGTTCATGACTGCATCATCTGAAGTTTAGAACTTAAAAGCTGTAAAATTTCTGGATTTTCTTATTGTTTTTCCATTCCTACTTCTGATAATTTTATGAAAAGATTAGATAAACATGAATCTGATAGTTTTTTCACTAGTTGACATACCTAAAAATTATTTAAATCAAAATATTTTATTATTTGGAGATTGAAATGTATTTTCAGTTCAATAAAACATATACCACGAAACAAAAGATAAGCTGAAAAGGCTATGAAGGCACTGTGAAAAAGTGTGTCAGCTAAATTTTGTTGGGGCTGAAAAACAGGAAACATTCAGTTAATGTAAAGGGCTTTTCCTTATCTACAAACATTATCCTTGCAGTTAGCAATCCCTTTGGCTCTGTACTTTATGAGCTTTGACAAAAAAGCAAATATAATTTGTAAGGGAAGTGTGGATAAATTCTGAACACTTAGCCCAGCACTTATCATTTAATAGAGTTCAAGCCAAATAGGAAGTAAACATCTGGTAATGTGTCAAATGAGAAAATCATTTCCAGGCAAGGCAAGCATGTAGTCACAAACACTAGGGATTCTAAGAGGGGAGTTATCAGAACAAAAATAACTTATTAGGATATATCATAGTGTGTGACTTCTGGTAAGATGGAAGACTGGACGTTCCATTCAGATAGAGACCATGTCCATCTTTCACATCACTGTATTCCCAAGGTCTGTCCCATGTGGAAGTCATAAACACTTGAGTAAGCAATAGAAAGAGTATAACTGAGTGTTTAGCAAATAGAAGTCATTCAAAAAATATTTGCTAAATAATTTAAGAAGTGAAGTTATTCAATAAATATTTGCAAAATGAATGAATACGGGAGGGGGCGGAAGATGGCGGCGTGAGTAGAGCAGCGGAAATCTCCTCCCAAAACAACATATATCTATGAAAATATAACAAAGACAACCCTTCCTAGAATAAAGACCAGAGGACACAGGACAATATTCAGACCACATCCGCACCTGAGAGAACCCAGCGCCTCGCGAAGGGGGTAAGATGCAAGCCCCGGCCCCGCAGGACCTGAGCGCCCATCCCCCCAGCTCCCGGCGGAAGAAGAGTAGGCAGAGTGGGAGGGAGACGGAGCCCAGGACTGCTGAACACCCAGCCCCCGCCATCCGGGCCAGAGTGCAGGGCGCTCGATACTAGGAAAACAGGGCAGTAAGAACAGTGAGCAGGCACTGGAGGCTGGGCGACAGAGGACATAAGAAAAGCGCACGACCATTTTTTTTTTTTGCTTTTTTGCTGTTTTGTTTTGGCGAGCGCTTTTTGGAAGTCTTAAAGGGATAGGGACTCCAATACTAGGGAAACAGGGCAGAAAGACCGGTGAGCAGAGGCCTGAGGCTGGCACCGGAGAATAAAGAAAAACGAACGACCACCTTTTTTTTTTTTTTTCTTATTAAAAAATATTTTTTTTCTTTTTTTTTTTGGTGGGCGTTATTTTGTTTTGGCGGGTGCTTTTTGGAAGTCTTAAAGGGGCAGGGCGGGTCACTTAATTCAGAGGTAGGGAATCCGGGATCTCTGGGCACCCTAACCCCTGGGCTGCAGGGAGCAGGGAGGCCCCCTACGGAGATAAATAGCCTCCCAGCAGCTGCTGCTCCAACGCTACTCCACCATTTTGGAGTAGCTGCCCGAGCCAGGCCACGCCCACAGCAACAGCGGAGATTAACTCCACAGCAGCCGGGCAGGAAGCAGAAACCCTGTCTGCGCGCAGCTGCACAGCACAAGCCACTAGAGGTCGCTGTTCTCCCAGGAGAGGAGGGCCACAAACCAACAAGAAAGGAAGTCCTTCCAGCCGTCACTCGTCCCAGTTCTGCAGACTATTCCTATCACCATGAAAAGGCAAAGCTACAGGCAGACAAAGATCACAGAGACAACACCAGAGAAGGAGACAGACCTAACTAGTCTCCCTGAAAAAGAATTCAAAATAAGAATCATAAACATGCTGACAGAGATGCAGAGAAATACGCAAGAGAAATGGGATGAAGTCCGGAAGGAGATCACAGATACCAGAAAGGAGATCGCAGAAATGAAACAAACTCTGGAAGGGTTTATAAGCAGAATGGATAGAATGCAAGAGGCCATTGATGGAATTGAAATCAGAGAACAGGAACGCATAGAAGCTGACATAGAGAGAGACAAAAGGATCTCCAGGAATGAAACAATATTAAGAGAACTGTGTGACCAATCCAAAAGGAACAATATCCGTATTATAGGGGTCCCAGAAGAAGAAGAGAGAGGCAAAGAGATGGAAAGTATCTTAGAAGAAATAATTGCTGAAAACTTCCCCACACTGGGGGAGGAAGTAATCGAACAGACCACGGAAATACACAGAACCCCCAACAGAAAGGATCCAAGAAGGACAACACCAAGACACATAATAATTAAAATGGCAAAGATCAAGGACAAGGAAAGAGTGTTAAAGGCAGCTAGAGAGAAAAAGGTCACCTATAAATGGAAACCCATCAGGCTAACGTCAGATTTCTCAACAGAAACTTTACATGCCAGAAGAGAATGGCATGATATATTTAATACAATGAAACAGAAGGGCCTTGAACCAAGGATACTGTATCCAGCACGACTATCATTCAAATATGACGGTGGGATTAAACAATTCCCAGACAAACAAAAGCTGAGGGAATTTGCTTTCCACAAACCACCTCTACAGAACATCTTACAGGGACTGCTCTAGATGGGAGCACTCCTAGAAAGAGCACAGCACAAAACACCCAACATATGAAGAATCGAGGAGGAGGAACAAGAAGGGAGAGAAGAAAAGAATCTCCAGACAGTGTATATAAAAGCTCAATAAGTGAGCTAAGTTAGGCAGTAAGATACTAAAGAGGCTAACCTTGAACCTTTGGTAACCACGAATTTAAAGCCTGCAATGGCAATAAGTACATATCTTTCAATAGTCACCCTAAATGTTAACGGGTTGAATGCACCAATCAAAAGACACAGAGTAACAGAATGGATAAAAAAGCAAGACCCATCTATATGCTGCTTACAAGAAACTCACCTCAAACCCAAAGACATGTACAGACTAAAAGTCAAGGGATGGAAAAACATATTTCAAGCAAACAACAGTGAGAAGAAAGCAGGGGTTGCAGTACTAATATCAGACAAAATAGACTTCAAAACAAAGAAAGTAACAAGAGATAAAGAAGGACACTACATAATGATAAAGGGCTCAGTTAAACAAGAGGATATAACCATTATAAATATATATGCACCCAACACAGGAGCACCAGCATATGTGAAACAAATACTAACAGAACTAAAGGGGGATATAGACTGCAATGCATTCATTCTAGGAGACTTCAACACACCACTCAACCCAAAGGATAGATCCACTGGGCAGAAAATAAGTAAGGACACGGAAGCACTGAACAACACAGTAGAGCAGATGGACCTAATAGACATCTATAGAACTCTACATCCAAAAGCAGCGGGATATACATTCTTCTCAAGTGCACATGGAACATTCTCCAGAATAGACCACATACTAGGCCACAAAAAGAGCCTCAGAAAATTCCAAAAGATTGAAATCCTACCAACCAACTTTTCAGACCACAAAGGCATTAAACTAGAAATAAACTGTATAAAGAAAGCAAAAAGGCTCACAAACACATGGAGGCTAAACAACACGCTCCTAAATAATCAATGGATCAATGACCAAATCAAAATGGAGATCCAGCAATATATGGAAACAAATGACAACAACAACACTAAGCCCCAACTTCTGTGGGACACAGCAAAAGCAGTCTTAAGAGGAAAGTATATAGCAATCCAAGCATATTTAAGAAAGGAACAGCAATCCCAAATGAATGGTCTAATGTCACAATTATCGAAATTGGAAAAAGAAGAACAGATGAGGCCTAAGGTCAGCAGAAGGAGGGACATAATAAAGATCAGAGAAGAAATAAATAAAATTGAGAAGAATAAAACAATAGCAAAAATCAATGAAACCAAGAGCTGGTTCTTCGAGAAAATAAACAAAATAGATAAGCCTCTAGCCAGACTTATTAAGAAGAAAAGAGAGTCAACACAAATCAACAGTATCATAAACGAGAAAGGAAAAATTACGACGGACCCCACGGAAATGCAAAGAATTATTGGAGACTACTATGAAAACCTATATGCTAACAAGCTGGGAAACCTAGGAGAAATGGAAAACTTCCTAGAAAAATATAACCTTCCAAGATTGACCCAGGAAGAAACAGAAAATCTAAACAGATCAATTACCAGCAACGAAATTGAAGCGGTAATCAAAAAACTACCAAAGAACAAAACCCCCGGGCCAGATGGATTTACCTCGGAATTTTATCAGACATACAGGGAAGACATAATACCCATTCTCCTTAAAGTTTTCCAAAAAATAGAGGAGGAGGGGATACTCCCAAACTCATTCTATGAAGCTAACATCACCCTAATACCAAAACCAGGCAAAGACCCCACCAAAAAAGAAAACTACAGACCAATATCCCTGATGAACGTAGATGCAAAAATACTCAACAAAATATTAGCAAACCGAATTCAAAAATACATCAAATGGACCATACACCATGACCAAGTGGGATTCATCCCAGGGATGCAAGGATGGTACAACATTCGAAAGTCCATCAACATCATCCACCACATCAGCAAAAAGAAAGACAAAAACCACATGATCATCTCCATAGATGCTGAAAAAGCATTTGATAAAGTTCAACATCCATTCATGTTAAAAACTCTCAGCAAAATGGGAATAGAGGGCAAGTACCTCAACATAATAAAGGCCATCTATGATAAACCCACAGCCAACATTATATTGAACAGCGAGAAGCTGAAAGCATTTCCGCTGAGATCGGGAACTAGACAGGGATGCCCACTCTCTCCACTGTTATTTAACATAGTACTGGAGGTCCTAGCCACGGCAATCAGACAAAATAAAGAAATACAAGGAATCCAGATTGGTAAAGAAGAAGTTAAACTGTCACTATTTGCAGATGACATGATACTGTACATAAAAAACCCTAAAGACTCCACCCCAAAACTACTAGAACTGATATCGGAATACAGCAAAGTTGCAGGATACAAAATCAACACACATAAATCTGTGGCTTTCCTATACACTAACAATGAACCAACAGAATGAGAAATCAGGAAAACAACTCCATTCACAATTGCATCCAAAAAAATAAAATACCTAGGAATAAACCTAACCAAAGAAGTGAAAGACTTATACTCTGAAAACTACAAGTCACTCTTAAGAGAAATTAAAGGGGACACTAACAGATGGAAACTCATCCCATGCTCGTGGCTAGGAAGAATTAATATCGTTAAAATGGCCATCCTGCCCAAAGCAATATACAGATTTGATGCAATCCCTATGAAACTACCAGCAACATTCTTCAATGAACTGGAACAAATAATTCAAAAATTCATATGGAAACACAAAAGACCCCGAATAGCCAAAGCAATCCTGAGAAAGAAGAATAAAGTAGGGGGGATCTCACTCCCCAACTTCAAGCTCTACTATAAAGCCATAGTAATCAAGACAATTTGGTACTGGCACAAGAGCAGAGCCACAGACCAATGGAACAGACTAGACAATCCAGACATTAACCCAGACATATATGGTCAATTAATATTTGATAAAGGAGCCATGGACATACAATGGCGAAATGACAGTCTCTTCAACAGGTGGTGCTGGCAAAACTGGACAGCTACATGTAGGAGAATGAAACTGGACCATTGTCTAACCCCATATACAAAAGTAAACTCAAAATGGATCAAAGACCTGAATGTAAGCCATGAAACCATTAAACTCTTGGAAGAAAACAAAGGCAAAAACCTCTTAGACATAAACATGAGTGACCTCTTCTTGAACATATCTCCCCAGGCAAGGAAAACAACAGCAAAAATGAGTAAGTGGGACTATATTAAGCTGAAAAGCTTCTGTACAGCAAAAGACACCATCAATAGAACAAGAAGGATCCCTACAGTATGGGCGAATATATTTGAAAATGACACATCCGATAAAGGCTTGACGTCCAGAATATATAAGGAGCTCACACACCTCAACAAACAAAAAACAAATAACCCAATTAAAAAATGGGCAGAGGAACTGAACAGACAGTTCTCCAAAAAAGAAATACAGATGGCCAACAGACACATGAAAAGATGCTCCACATCGCTAATTATCAGAGAAATGCAAATTAAAACTACAATGAGGTATCACCTCACACCAGTAAGGATGGCTGCCATCCAAAAGACAAACAACAACAAATGTTGGCGAGGCTGTGGAGAAAGGGGAACCCTCCTACACTGCTGGTGGGAATGTAAACTTGTTCAACCATTGTGGAAAGCAGTATGGAGGTACATCAAAATGCTCAAAACAGACTTACCATTTGACCCAGGAATTCCACTCCTAGGAATTTACCCTAAGAACGCAGCAATCAAGTTTGAGAAAGACAGATGCACCCCTATGTTTATTGCAGCACTATTTACAATAGCCAAGATTTGGAAGCAACCTAAATGTCCATCAATAGATGAATGGATAAAGAAGATATGGTACATATACACAATGGAATACTACTCAGCCATAAGAAAAGGGCAAATCCAATCATTTGCAGCAACATGGATGGAGCTGGAGGGTATTATGCTCAGTGAAACAAGCCAAGCGGAGAAAGAGAAATACCAAATGATTTCACTTATCTGTGGAATATAAGAACAAAGGAAAAACTGAAGGAACAAAACAGCAGCAGAATCACAGAACTCAAGAATGGACTAACAGGTACCAAAGGGAAAGGGACTGGGGAGGATGGGTGGGTAGGGAGGGATAAGGGGGGGAGAAGTAGGGGGGTATTAAGATTAACATGCATGGGGGGGTAGGAGAAAAGGGAGGGCTGTACAACACAGAGAAGGCAAGAAGTGATTCTACAACATTTTGCTATGCTGATGGACAGTGACTGTAAAGGGGTTTATAGGGGAGACATGGTATAGGGGAGAGCCTAGTAAACATAATATTCGTCATGTAAGTGTAGATTAGTGATACCAAAAACAAAGCAAAAAAAAAAAAAAAAGGGCAGTTCCTGTGTGGTAACCTCCAATGAGTTCTACACAAGGGTATAAAGGGCATATAAAAGTGTAGGCAAAGGGTCTGTTTGTGTTTATACAGAGGATCAAAGCCTAATTGGGCTACCCCGAAAATGAACTAAGATACGATATGAAAAAGAACTTCCAACATCTGCACTCTCTGGAAGACTCATGCCAGAAGATGATCATCAAAAATCCCCAACAAAGATCCACGCACTGCTACAGCTGTAGATGCACTCATCCCACCAGTTCCTGGACTTGCCATGGGAATGAGGAAGGAGATATCTAAGCTGGCCTGTGCATACAGTAAAACAACAAATTTGACTGGATCTATACTGTTGGAACTCAACCAAGAATTTGGAGAAGTGCAAATTGTAGCGCTCCAAAGTCTTACAACTACAGACTATTTACTGTTAAAAGAACATATGGCATGTGAACAGTCCCCAGGAATGGGTTGTTTTAATTTGTCTGATTTCTCTCAGACTGTTGAAGTTCAGTTGGACAATATCCACCATATCATAGATAAGTTTTCACAAATGCCTAAGGTGCCTAACTGGTTTTCTTGGTTTCACTGCAGATGGCTGGTAATTACAGATATGCTTTGGTTATGTAACTATACTCCTATTATTTTAATGTGTGTGTACAATTTAAGTAGTAGCTTAAAACCTATATATGCTGAAGTTACTCTACAAGAAGATATGTCAAAGAAATAATCAATCTTCCCATGTTTTCTTCTGCCTGCTACTTCTATAGCTTTTCTTCTTCCTTCCTAATTACAACCCTTAAATAGAATTCGTGCCTCATATCAAATTTACCGAGTATCATAATTCTTCCAAGTGGTAAAGATACCTCAAGACAAATGCTGGGCATAGAAGCCACAGGGCATAAATATGCAAAGAAGTAAAAAGCTAACCTTTTCAAACAATAAGGCTTCTCTCTCACTTACCAACTTAACATTTCCCTGTATGGCCCCGGAAGATGACTGGTTAGCCAGAGTCGGGTAAGATTCCTCAAGGGAGGAACAACCTAAGACAGGCACAGTCGCAGGGGGGCCATCAGGTGAGAAACTGGGGATCAACAGAGGTGAGGCTTAGAACCTCACCCCCCCTGTTCTGAGAGAAATCTTCTGCATACGTGGATGTTTTATTGCCCTGGTCTAGCTTGGATTAACACATAGTCTACAGGCACACACCTGATCATCTACATTTGCTCTCTTACAACACTAAACTATGTTTTCTACCTTTATCTTGTATCTACCTACCACTTCAGCATTTTATTAAAAATAATAATAATAAAGAGAGAAATGTGGTATCCACATATAAATCAAGTATAAAAACCAAATGAGTATTCATATTTGAACTGACTGTTTAGAGTTCATAATGCATGAGCAAAACCGAAAGTTTCTGTGATGACTGCCCTTGTACTGTTCACTATGTAACCTATTCATTATGTAAGAATTTGTTCTCCATGTAAGAACTTGTTTGTTATGCCTCAGAAGATTGGAGACTGACGAAAATTAGGCTTGGGGTGGATTAATGATTGTGCATTGAGCATTGACTCCCCTATACAGAATTTTATTGTCGTTAACAACCATTTGATCAATAAATATGAGAGATGCCCTCACAAAAAAAAAAAAAAAAAAAAAAAAAAGGACAGACTTCCAATGGTAAAATAAATAAGTAACCGGGATGTAATGTATAGCATAAGGAATATAGTCAAGATATTGTAACAGCTTGGTAGGGTGATAGCTGGAACCTAGAATTATGTATATAAATGTTCTACCACTGTGTTGTACACTTGAAACTAATGTAATGTAATACTGTGCAACTACCCTTCAATAAAAAATAATTATTTAAAAAACAAAAATGAATGAATACGGGAAAATACAAATTAATAATTTTCTTGTATCTTATTGAAAGTAATGCTTAACATTTATTTACTGAGAGATTACTATGTATTATGTCAGGTACTCTATGTAATCTAATTCAGTCCTCACAATAATCCTATAAAATAAGTATTAAAATCTAAAATGTTTAAAAAGAAAAGAAAAAAACTCATGATGATTGAGAAACCTGAGCAAGGTCACAAAGCTGGTAAGATGCTTTGTAGGGATTTGACCACAATCCTATTCTGTTACTCATTTTTAAGTAGGTTAAAGAAACTGGGAAATGAGCAGCATAACCTTACTGATGGCATGGGAACAGTGTGCAACCCATTTAGAGAACTTAAGGTAATACAGGTTGACATATGTAAAAGACTGTGGAGAGGCAGATGATAGTCATAGAAGGACACTATGTCAAACTGATGCTGTGAGGAAGGGTCGGGAGAAAAAGATATATTAATTTCAATATCACTCTATAGTATAAAACCAAGAGAGAATAGCTAAAATTAATTATAAAAAAGAGGGGAAAGGGTATTGTAATGGGATGACTATAAAGATAAGCATTATAACAAAAGCACAAACCTTCCTAAATTCCAGAAGTTGAGCTATGAATAAAGATATAGAAATATAAATAAATGTTAAAGCTTAAAATAAAATTATACGATAGAAAGAGAGAGGCAACAAGATGGAGGAGTGAGGAATAGAAGCTAGAATTCTCTGAATATACCTTGTTTTGTAGATATGATGTAGAACAGAATAGTACCTTAATTACAAAATTAAATTAAAAGCAATTGCTAAAAATTGAACACAAAATGAATCAATTGAACATAACTGTGTATCAAGTTGGTGCATAACTGCACATAATAAAAAATATTGTATAGGACAATTAGGGAAGTATAAACATTAACTGGATATCTGATATTAAATTTTTGTTCATTGGGGAGAGAATGATAATGACATTGTGGCTATCTTTAAGGGAGTTCTTGCATTTTAGAGATACATACTGAAATATTTATAAGCAAAATGCTTTGATATTAGGTATTTGCCTCACAACAATTTGGAGTTTGGTGGTGTAGGTAATGAATGGGAGAATGAATCAAGATTGGCCATAAATTGATCACTGCTGAAGCTAGGTTTGAGTACTTGAGAATTCATTAAGTGATTTTCTTTACTTTTGTGTAGGTTTGAAACTTTTCATTAAAAGGTTATACATTTTTTGATAATCCAAAGTATCTGAAGATGATTGTTTATGAGATGAACTTATAAAAAGATAGTTTCTTGATAAATACAAAGTTTGAAAACATATCGATGGAAAGATCTCATTCCTAACAGCAATAGAAGAGATTAAAAATCTGGACCTAAACTTAAGAAATGTGAAAGATCTATACACAGAAAATTACAAAAGTGTATAAGGAAATGTAAAAGAAGATGTCCCAGGTTGACAAAAATACTTTAAAAGAGGCCAGCTATCCCCAAATTAATCACTAGAATTTTTGGAACATAAAATATTATTGTAAAATACAGTTGGAATATAAGTTATTTAAGTTTTATAAAAGGAAGACTGATAAATGTGAATTTCCCTTTCAGATTTAAGATGTATTCTAAGTCTGATATTTTAACAGTACAACAGTAGCATCAGAATAGAGAATCACATCAATGTAACCAGGAAATATCTTGTTTATACACAATTTAATATACCATTTCCAGTTAGTGCAGAGAAAAAATATTTACTTATTCTTCTGGGAAAAATTAAGTGAGGCCCCTATCTTATGCTTTATTTTAAAATAAATTCTGGAGTATGAAATTCAAACATAAAAAATAAAACCATAAAAATAATAGAAGAAAATGTGCATGGATATTTTTATGATTGTAGTACTGTGAAGGGCTAAAAGGGAAAAGATTAATAGATGTAAAAACACAATATCTAAAGACTTTCATACATCAGTCAAATGTCAAACTTGAAAAAAGTATGCAAATAATATACAGAAGGTTAATAATACATATTTATTAAAAACAAAAACGGTTTTGGAAATCAAAAAGAAAAACACCACAATAGAATGAAAAAAGATAATGCAAATATGTCACTAAAAATAAACCCAAGTCACTAATAATTACATGGAAAATTGCCCAACCTCATAAACCCAAGACAAAGCAGTTCTATTCCTTGGTAAATACCCATAGAGGTACATGTACAAGAATGTTCAAGTAGCATTCTTAGTAATGAAAATTGGAAACAACCCCTATGTTTATTGGCAGTACCATGGATAAATAATATTGGTATAACTATACAATAGAAAAATACATGCAATAATAGGGTTATTCTCACAAACATAACAAAGTGATAGAAACCAAACACAAAAGAAGACATTTTGTGTGATTCTCTTTACATCAAATTTAAAATACAGGCAAAACAAAAGTACAGTATTTAAAGACTGATACTTAGGTGGTAAAACTGAAAATAATAGAAAAAGGATTACCTTAGAAGTCAGGGCATTAGCCCTACTACAGGGTGACAGGGCATGAAGGGAATGTCTGGGAACTGGCAATATTTTATCTTTTGACCTGGGTGGTGATTGAGTATTTGATTTGAATTAAACCTTTATATTTTAGGCACTTTATGTGTTTTAAACTTTAAAACTTTTAAGGATTAAAAACTATGTAGAAGATGCTAATTTTTATAAAATTACATCCATTCAGAAAAATGATTTAAAATATTGTAAAATGCTGATAAAAGTAGTAATAAATATTACACTCAACTACAACAAAAAACAACCTGATTCACAAATGCACTGACATATTCTAAAGAAGAATACAAATGGCCCATAAGCACATGAAAAGATGCTCAACATCACTAATCATTAGGAAATGCAAATCAGTATCACACTGAGATAGTTTCCACTTCACACCATTAGGATAGCTATTATCAAGAAAACAGAAAATAGCAGTTGTTGGAAGGATATAAAGAAATAGGAACTATTGTGCATGGATGGCTGGAATGTAAAATGGTAATAATGCAGCTGTTGTAGAAAACTGTACGGCTGTTCCTCAAAAAATTAAATATAGAATTACCATAGGATCCATCAATTCCACTTGAAGGAGGGACTCAAACAGGGTTTTGTACAGCCATTTTCATAGCAGCGTTATTCATTATTCATTCATAGCCAAACAGTGAAAACAACCCAAATGTCCATCAACAGATGAATAAATAAAATGTGATCTATACATACAATGGAATATTACTCAGCCTTAAAAATGAGTGATATTCTGATACATGTTATAACATGAACAGTCCTTGAAGACATTATGCTAAGTGAAATAAGCAAGATACAAAAAGGACAAATATTGTATGATTTCACTTGTATGAGGTACTTATAGTAGTGGTTTACCTTGAGACACCGTAGAATGGTGGTTACCAGGACTGGGGCAGCTGGGAAGGGGAATTTGTTGTTAATGGGGATAGATGGTGGGGAGGGTTGCATAACAATGTGAATGTACTTAATGCCACTGAAATGTGCACTTTAAAATGGTTAAAATGGTGAATTTTGTGTTATGGATATTTTACCACAATAAAAAAGTAGTAGGACTACAGTTGTCTTATGCATTTCTTCATTTTCTCATCTTTTTACAATGAACTTGTCTAATCTTTTTACAATGAGCAAGCATTTCATTTGTAATCAGAAAAAAATTCTTTTTCAGAAAAGATTTTTAAAAAATGTGTCACATGCCTTCTAGAATACAGCTCTGGGCAGAGTGAGGCACAGGATGTTACTGAAAAAATAATTTTTCTATAAGTTTGTACCCTAAGCCAGATAACATACACAAGCATAGATGGAAAGACAAATGGAAAAAACATTTATAGAGACAGATTAGTATGTATTTGAGAAATTGTCTGAATCTACAGCAAGACACGCAAATAGCACATTTGGGAACTCCCAATTTTGAAAGACCTGAAGGAACTGCATTGCTTTCTAAAACCCCAGAAGCACTGTAATAGGAAAATTAATATGGGAAGACTATATTTTTGTAACATTTTCTTATAGTTTAGCTACAAAGTAAAGGTACTACAGAGATCAATCTAGAAGAGATGGACTGGAAACTGAGAGACCTGAGCAGCCATAGTTGGGCTCCTCCTATATGACAGGTCATTCAGCTTCTCCTAGAACTGTTTACTCCTCTGTAAAGGGAAACAGCAGGTCTTGATGGCATGTAACATTATTTCCTGAGGTTTTATGGCACCATGAAAAGCTTGAAATAGATGTTTAATGTTAAACTTCCTTTAATAAACTCTAAACACTATTTCTAAATATTTTATGTTAATTACTGGAATATGTATCTAGTATATTCAGCTTCCACCTGACTATATTATTTTGCTATTTGCTGTAGTACTGGTGTTTTAAAATATGAAAAAATCAAGAAATTACAATGAATTAAATTGTTACAAAAGCAAATCGTTTAAAGAAAAACTCCTTTAAACATTTGGAAATTGGATATGTTGACTAAAAATTCACATTGTAAGATAAATTGTTTGGAACTTAGCATGTTCTAAAAGGTTATTTAACTTTGTTGATGGGCAATATAATAATAAAATCTGAAACAGCTGTTAACTGGCCACTGTCAAAATGATGGAGAAGACTTTTATTTCTGATATTCTAATGCTCTGATTTCAGTCATATCCCCTAACTTTGTTCTCTCAATATACATTCTGGAAAAAAATCCTACAAAACCTGCTTTCTGTAAAGACTGTGGTACAGCTCCCACTATGATTCAGTTTTTCTCCTTTTCCTGTGAGTCTCTTTTCTCTTTTTGCTTCTTTGTCATCTTTATCCCACACCTTCATCTCTCTGGGTTCCATTTCATTCTCCTACACTACATTTCTGTCCTCTATGTTTGGGTGGGACTTACAGGGAAAATTAAAGAAGATGGATCACATAATAAGCAGCAGATGTTAGCTATTTGTGGAACAGTGAGGAGGAACAAGTTAAACTTGGCCTAGACTCTCCAAATCAGGCCAGGCTGCTCTTCTGGTGCTTGCCTTAGAAAGGAGAAAAGAAAAATCACCCAATCTATATGCTTTTTAGTTGCTAAAAAGTGACTTCTTCACCCTCCTTATCCCTGCTTCACACTATAGAACAAAGATATAAAAAGGAAAAAAATAATAGAGAAAACAGAAAATGTAAAAGGCAAAAGGTTTTGGTGTATTTACCTCCAGTGTTTTTATATTTTCAATATTACAGCTATATCTTTATTCTGTGCATTCTGCAGAATCTGTAATTTACTGAATTAATAAGTCCTACTTGTTAAAAAATTTTTAGACCTAGGGAAGATACACATGCCAATTGTATGAAATAAGGTTTTCTTTAAAGAACCCCTTTCATTCTAATGATTATTGATATTGAACATCTATCTTTTCATGTGTTTGTTGGCCATCTGTATGTTTTCTCTGGATAAATGTCTATTCAGATACTTGGCCCACTTTTTAATTGGGTTACTTGTTTTTTGGTGTTGAATTGTATGAGTTCTTTATGTATTTTGGATATTAGCCCCCTGTCGGATATATCATTAGCAAATGTATTCTCCCATACAGTAAGGTGCCTTTCTGTTTTGTTGATGGTTTCCTTTGCTGTGTAGATGCTTCTTAATTTGATGTAGTCCTGCGTATTTTTGCTTTTGTTTCCCTTGCCTTGGGGAGACATATCCAGAAAAAAATTACTCATACTGATGTTCAAGAAATTCCTGCCTATCTCTTCTTCTTAGAGTTCTATGGTTTCAAGTCTTATATTTAGGTCTTTAATCCATTTCAAGTTGGCTTTTGTATGGTGTAAGACAATGATCCAGTTTCATTCTCATGCATGTAGCTGTCCAGTTTTCCCAAACCATTTATTGATGAGACTGTCTTTTTCCCATTGTGTATTCTCGCCTCCTTTGTCGTATATTAATTGGCCTTGCATTTGTGCATTTATTTCTGGGCTCTCTATTCTGTTCATTGATCCATGTATCTATGCTTGTGCCAGTATCAACTCTTTTAATCACTCCAGCTTTGTAATATAGCTTGAGACCAGGGAGTGTGATACCCCCAGCTTTGTTCTTTCTCATGATCTCTATGGCTGTTTGGGGTCTTCTATGGTTCCATTAAATTTCAGGATTATTTGCTCTAGTTCAGTGAAAAATACCATTGATATTTTGATGGGGGTTGCATTGAATCTGTAAATCACTCATCATCAGGGAAATGCAAATAAAAATCACAATGAGATAATGCCTCACACTAGTCAGAATGGCTAGTACCCAAAAGACAAGAAATAACAATTGTTGGCAAGGATCTGAAGAAAAGGGAACCCTCCTACACTGTTGGTAAGAATGTAAATTGGTCCAGCAACTGTGGAAAGCAGTATGGAGGTTCCTCAAACTCTAAAAATAGAAATAGCATATGACATAGCAATTCCACTTCTGGGAGTTTACCCAAAGAAAACAAAATCACTGATTCAAAAAGATACACGCACCTCTGTGTTTATTGCCACATAATTTACTACTTACAATAGCCAACATATGGAAGCAACCCAAGTGTCCATCAATAGATGAATGCATAAAGAAGATTTGGTATATATCTATAATGGAATATTATTCAACCATAAAAAAAGAAAGAAATCTTGCTATTTGCAGCAAGATGGATGAACCTAGAGGGTATTATGCTCAGTGATATAAACTAGGCAGAGAAAGACAAATATCATATGACTTCACTTATATGTGTAATCTAAAACAAAAACAAAAACAAACCCCAAAGCAAACCCAAGCAAATAAGACAGAAATAGACTCATAGACACAGAGAAGAGACTGGTAGTTACCATGGGGTTGGGTGAAAAAGGTGAAGGGGATAAAGAGGCACAGAATCTCAATTATAATATAAATTAGTTATGGGGATGAAAGTACAGCATAGAGAATATAGTCAATAATACTGTAGTATCTTTCTATGTTGACTTATAGTAGCTACACTTACTACTGAGGTGAGCATTTAATAATGTAGATAACTTTTGAATCACTATGTTCTATACTTGAAACCAATATAATATTGCATATCAGCTATACTTCAACAAAAACATAAAAAATGAAAACCTCTTTTGTTCTAAACACTTTATTTTTCTGCTTTGTATATGGAAGATTTTGGCATGATGGTAGTTACAGAGGGTTAAGAGCCAAAGAAATAAGCCTAATAAAGGAGAGAAGCAGGAAGCATATCCTACATAAAAGTGGTTATTTACAGATGCTGGACAACATTTGTGTTCTCATTTTGGAAAAAATGACTCTAAAGTGGCTGTTTCAGGATTAGCAAAAGGAGGGGCAATGCCACAGCACAGTAGGAGGGAACTGAATGGTTCAGAGGAGGCCTTGGAGTTCCTACTGAACCCCACTCTAAAGCCAAACATATATTGCCTTTGCTCAGGGCTGTCTCTGGCTTGGAATACATTGCTCTGCAGCTTGAAGCTCCAGGAAGTGAGAAACATGTTTGTTTTTCCAGCCTTATACCCAGGGCCAGTACAGTAAATGGAACAGATACATTCACTGAATGGATGAATAGCTAAAATGAAGTAGATCTTTACAGTTTTCCATTGAAAGGACAGTCTGCACTTATGTTCATATTTTGGTGATTTGTTTTGCGGTTACATGGCTTCTAATTAATGAGGGATTCATAAACTATTACACCTGAAAAGGGCCTTAGAGATCTCTAATCCCACCTTCTCATGTTAACAGATGAAGAAGGCAAGGCCTAGTTAAGCGGCAAGAAAGTGGAAGTTTCCTCACTGAGAATATGGGTTCCGTGTCTACCACCCTCTCTCTTTTCACTGTATTGTATCATTCTGTTTTTAAGATGATCAGAGTAATCAATGGATATTTAATTTAAATTTATATTGATATGTGACTGACACAATCTGTGTGTCTATTGTATCATCTTTTTGGCAAGAGTAATTGTTGCCATGAATTTTGTATCAGTTGTCAGAACGCATACCATATCATTTGTAAATGTAAACACGATCAAAATAATTTTGTTAAATACAGAAGCAGAGGAAAGCCGTGATAAATAATGGTGAATACTTTAAAATAAAATAAGGACCAAGCAATTTTACATCTGTTGATAATGATCATGAAGTGATTTCTTCTACACAGAAAAGTTTTTGCTGAAAAGAACAGGAAATGACTCAAATCATAGATACTATCAAACTAGAAGCAGTAAAAGAAATTAAGTAATGCCAAGTCATGTTTAAAAAAAATTTCCTTTGAAGAACTTGGATGACAAGCTATCAGTTGTGTTCAATGTTCATTGTTAAAACAATGTTTACTATCAAAAATAGTTTCTACAAATAGTTATAAAAACTATTACTACAAGGTTTACTCCATTTCATAAATTTTCTTTAGTTACTAGCACAGTGGAAATCACCTTTAAATTAACCTTTATTTAAAGTTCACATATATATATATATATATGTGACATATATATCTCATAAGATAAACCTGAGTCTTAAAAGCAAGCTTCAAGGACAGCAAGGACAGGCATTTAAAAGATATACATACAGCAATGCAATTATTCATTAGCATGGAATTACTTAAATGTTTTTACTTTTCCATACTTTAATTGTTCAAGATGCACACTATTCTTATGAATGAACTGAAATGTTAAATTCTTAAGCTAAATTTTATATTTATATGGATTATATAACATGATATATGTGATATAGCATTGTATAACATAATGTATATACATGTGATATGTTCTATATTATATAAATGCATTATTTGTAGTATTAAATACAAATGTTATATATTATTTAAAAATAACAAACAAACAAATAATACTCCAAGGAATGCAAGGGATAAAAAAGCAAGTAAAAGAAGTTAACTATCTTGGCTTAGAATAAATGGATAGACATTTCCAAGAATTTAAAGCTATGTATTTTGTAACAATATACAATCAATTCTTATTATTCATGGGTTCTGTATTTATAAGTTTGCCTACTTGTTAAAATTTGTTTGTAACCCTAAGGTAATGCTTGTGGGCTTTTGAGATCACTTGAAAACATCCACGTGGTGGTCAAACATTTGAGTTGCCTAACATGCTGAGCTCAAAGAAGACAATGCTCTGCTGTTTTGTTTCAGCTCTTATATGTAAAAAGTGTCCTTTTTGTGTTCTAAGGGCGACATTTATCATATCTTTATGCTTTTTGTTGGTGATTTCATTGTATATGTTCTAAGACCCAAAGCTTAGTGCTGAAGTGCTATCTAGTGTTCTTAAGTACAAGATAGTTGTAATGTACCTTGCAGAGAAAATACATTTTAGATAATCTTCCTTCAGGTATGGTTTATAGTTCTGTTGCTCATGAGTTCCATGTTAATGAATTAACACTATATAATAATAAGGTGTCTTTATATTGATTGGTTGACAAAAATATTATGATCAGACGTTTGCAGAAATCTAAGCCAGTATGTCCCATAGGAGCAAAGATCAGTATTCACTAATTCGCTGTTTGTGGTGACTTTATACAACATAACTACTATAAATAATGAGAAGCAAGGAAAAGATGCAGAAAGCTACAATTTGATTTTCATTTCTTTACTCTGATTTTATCGTTTTGTTTCAGGAATGTAAAAGGAAACTTAAGATCAATCTCCAATAAAGAAATAAAAATAAATACATTTTGTTTCCTCAACATTGGTTATATGGAATTTTCTAAGTCTCTGGTAACTAAAGAGATAACAGCAAAATTAGGTGTCATGTCCCATGAATCTTGGATATTCCATGATCCCCCTGGTTTGGTGTGGGGTACCTAGTAAAAATAGATTTTTTTGAATAGATATTGACTGGTAGACATCCCAAGAGTTCCATAGAATATTCCGGTTTCATAAAATTTGAGCCTGAAAAGCACTGAATACTCGACTGAAGACCCATGCCGTTAGCACATCGAATGACTGCACAGTCTATAGTCTCATGAAGAGTGGACCATTGGATGTTGCTGCCCTCTCCTTCCGTTGAACCAGACCCCGTAGGGAGTCACATAATGGATCTTTAATGGTAGGTCCACACTGGAGAGGGATTTCTAGTCTGAACCTCTTCATCTGTGTTAGAGTGAGGTACTGGCAAGACATACCAAAGAATCTACCAACTATTCTAGTTTTAACCCAAATCAGGCAATTCTTGATCTCTATGGGTTGCTGAAATCAAGATTTTGTTTGAAGTTTTTTCCATTAAATTTATAATAAACAAGGACTAAGACCTCTAAAGAATAGGAAAATAAACATTTACTGTTGAAATATCAAATAGTTTAAAAAAGTGAATATTTAATTTTTTTATCACAAAAGCACACATTCCCTAAGAAATCAAATGCTCTTGAACTTAATAAATCAGAAACTACAAATATATTAATACACATAGTGCCAATGAATGGATCTCAATACAATAAATAATGATTGCCATTAAATTTACTTACTTCCTTTGGTACAAATAGCAACATAGAGTATTTCCTTAAAAAAAATCTGTATCAGAGTAAATGAAAATTTACTTTTGGAATCTGACCCATATACAGTAAATGTAGATCCTTCCTTGAATGCACTTTGCATAAGAAAAAATAAATAAGTCTGAATATGTCTTGAATATGGACTGATGAAAGTAATTTTCATATGTGACTTATAGAAACAAGTCTTGCTACTTTAAAATCCCACCATATATTGGTGTTAAATAATGTGTTTTAGTCTAGGAAACAAATTTATAAAAGGGTAAATAAAATGTGTCAGTTCTGAGCTGAGGGCAGATTTGGTGTAGAAGGGAATATTTTGATAACTGTTGTGAGGAATCAGTGAATGACACTAGGAGTCAGGGGAGGCTGGACATGAGAAAATCCAGAACTTTCCAGCAAGAGGGAGGAGGCAAAAGGTCAAGGTCAGATGGTGGGAATTCCATAGGAGTTGAAAAGAAGTCAGCTCTTCAAGTTTTTGATGGTCTGGAAGCTGCCTCCTTGAAACCCTCTCTCGTCTTCATGACAGTGCACCCTTCTGGTTTTTGTCCTGTTTCTTTAATCATTCTTTTGGTTCCTGTGGTTTCAATTGATATCCATATATATCAATTGCTCTCATTTCCATGACATTACTTAACTTCATTTGGCATCCTAGCTCACAGTTCTCCCTCTTTGCATTTCTCATCACTTATCAGATCTTATGGCTCCTATCACTCCTTGATAGGAATGTCTGCAACCCCTTTACCACCCCTCCTGTACCACACTGGTTCACTGTTTACCTACTGCCTGCCACTACATTAATACTTTTCAACCTGAAACACCATTGCCTACTGGTTTCTAGCAGAAGATCCATTCTTAAAAATGGTCCAAAAAAACAGTTTCCTATTAATTAACATTTGAAAAATGCAGCATACATCACTATCCTGTTGGCTAGCCATAATACACAATAGCATATGACTGATGTTTTTCAGAGCTGCTTGTCCTGGAACTCTATTTTCATACAATCTTCAACATCTAGTCACTCATGTTCCAGAAAACACACTTTGGGAAACAAGGGCTTGGACTATTTAAATGGCCTCTAACTGCTCTCTGACATAATCTTCCCCTTTTCAATGCATCTTGTAGTTCATGAATAATTTCTCTAGTGTGTACTCCTTTGCTCAAAATATTTAGTGGCTCCCCACAGATCTAACCTGATTAAGCACCAGGCTCACCACTGCATGGTACCAATATACCTTCCCAGTATTGTCTTTCCCACTATGTGGCACTGTAGCATAGGAGAAAGGCATGAACTTTGGTGTCAGATCTAGGATCAAATTCCAACTCTGCCTCTTAAAATTTATAAAACCAGAGGCAAGTCACTTACTGCTTTGAGCCCTGTCTTTGTTCGCCTGCAAGTGCAGGTAGTATATATAAAGATGGGAGGATGTAGTGAGGAATTTTTTATGGGTCCTGTAGGGACAGGAGCCAGTTCCCAGAGCATATCCAAACTTTCTAGGTGGAACTATGTCTTGGTCCTTGTCTCCATGGGGTGTACAGGACCCAAGAATCAGCAGCAGTGCTTGGAAAGCAAATCTCTGAGTCAAATAGATGAAGTAAAAGCCCACTGCAAGTCAGAAACCTGCACTTCTGTTAGATTTAGGAAATTTTACAAGGCTAATGATTTACTTGAAATCCAACATGAAGAAAATACAAGGTCCTCAGTGAATGCCCTTTCCTAAGAAGGAAAAAGGGATTTTTGTTAGATTTATTCACTAGTGTCACTTACGTACTCAAATAGTGTCTTGCATGTAGAGGATGCTCAGTTAATATATGATGGGTGGACGGAAGACAACAGGATGAAAGAAGGAGCCCATGGTATGCATTTTCATATGCTCTAGCATAGTGCTGAGTATACTGAAGATGCTTATTAAACACTTGGCTGGCTATTATACATATTTATATGGATTTATACCTTAACCAGTCAAGGGCATTTACTAATGTACCTTAAACTAAATATTATTCCTATATATTTCTACTTCATAGAATACTTTTATATATTATCTATGTTATCACCCTTCTCTTTCTTTTTAAAATTATCTAATCTTTCATTTATTTCTCCCCTTATAATAGGGAAGTGTCACAGGTTGAAAGGGGTGATGAGAGAGAAATGAATTTAGGAGATTAAATAGATATTTTTTCATCAGAAAGTTAACATTTTCTAATATCGGTTTGAATACATTGAGTGGGATGAAGAGAAAAGTAATTTTTTTTTTAAGTTGGAATAAGATGGCAAAAATTAGGCATAAGGTGTGTGGAACATGTTTGATAAATTTATGTGGAAAGAATGTTACACTTATACACTGCATTTTTTCCATTAAGCACTCCACTGAAAGTTTTTATAAATATTCCTATATGAGGGAAAAATAGCCAGATTTCTCCCTCACAGTCACAGGGACCAAGGCTCAGTGAAATTAATCATCTACAGATCCAGTAAGAGGTAGACGCAGGGGTGGGGTCCAGGTCTCCTGAAGTACTGAGGGGTAAATACAGTGTGAAATGTTAAGTGAGCCTGACAGACCACAGAACATGAATAGTTAGGGTCAGTAGGATAGTTCAGCTGGAATGAAGGAGGTGTATAGAGAAGTCAGAGGAAATCGGGTTAAAGAAATAAATATGAGGTAGATTACAGAGTATTTTAACTAATAGAGCAAAGAATTTGGGTTTTTATCCATGTCAGTCATTTTGAAATTATTTTTAAAGCAATAAAATCCTTTTTAAAAACAAGCTATCTTTGGTGAGATGCCAACATGCAATACAAATTAAAAGGAGTGGTCACTCTGAACTCTTTCCTCTTCTTGCTCTCAGCCCCTGAGGAGAAAAGTTCGAAAACCATGAAAAAAGTTTGAAAT
This sequence comes from Manis pentadactyla, assembly GCF_030020395.1. Classification (NCBI taxonomy): domain Eukaryota; kingdom Metazoa; phylum Chordata; class Mammalia; order Pholidota; family Manidae; genus Manis; species Manis pentadactyla. The sequence goes on along the minus strand of NC_080025.1, from coordinate 60,708,046 downwards.
TGAGAAAAGTTTGAAAAGTCATGAGTCCTGACATGTTTTGGGCAAAGCAAACGGCCCAGAGCCCGGGGCTGGAGTGGGAGGGACCACCATGGAGGCAGACAGCACAGAGGTGGACGGTGAAGGCTGCCAGTGGAGGCGAGGCAAAGGTGCTGGCGGCAGAATGGCCGGGCAGAGTTCACAGATCCACCCTGGGGCGGCTGTGAAACGTGGCGGAGCAATTGCAAAAATGGTGAAGGGCAGAGAAAGAGGCTGCTGGGTTTGATGAAAGGCAATGATGTATATTTAAATGTGGTCAGTTGTGTAGACCTGTCTGCCACACTATTCTATGGGCAAAGGAGTAGAAAGCAGCCCTTTTTTCTCTACCTGTTTTCTTCCCTTTTTCAAATAGATGAGACAAGAGTCCGTGGCACAAGTCAGAAGTGGCACTTTGTTATGTGTTTTAAAAAACTCTTAAGTGCTTAAGGTTTCACCTGGAAGCCCAGTGTGAAAAGATACAGGATCCTCAATGCCCCATTCTCAGAAGACTAAGGACCATTTCCATTTTTGTAACATGTAACATTTCTGTTCACATGGTTTACATACCCAGCATGTTCATTTATCTTTTTTTTATTAAGGTATTATTGATATACACTCTTACGAAGGCTTCACATGAAAAAACAATGTGGTTACTACATTTACCCATATTATCAAGTCTCCACCCATACCTCATTGCAGTCACTGTCCGTCAGTGTAGTAAGATGCCACAGATCCACTATGTGCCTTGTCTGTGCTGCACTGTCTTCCCATGATCCCTCCCACACCATATGTACTAAACATAATACCCCTCAATCCCCTTCTCCCTCTCTCCCCACCCTCCCCAGTCCCTTTCCCTTTGTTAACTAGTCCCTTCTTGGAGTCTGTGAGTCTGCTGCTGTTCTGTTCCTTCAGTTTTGATTCGTTGTTATACTCCACAAATGAAGGAAATCATTTGGCACTTGTTTTTCTCCCCCCTGGCTTATTTCACTGAGCATAATACCCTCTAGCTCCATCCATGTTGTTGCAAATGGTAGGATTTGTTTGTTTCTTATGGCTGAATAGTATTCCATTGTGTATATGTACCACATCTTCTTTATCCATTCATCTATTGCATTTATCTTTAACTACTTTTCCCAGTGGAGTTGAGTACAATTAAGTGATTTATTTCAGGCACAATTATTTTGAAATCCAAAATTGTTCTTGTGCTTTATAAAATAAATGGTGAGAGTGAAGTTTGTAAAATGTGCACATTCCATCCACCACAATGATTCTAATACACGTTATTCTGACTGGGAATGAACAACAGTTTTTGACAGACTGCATTTGATGAGAACAATCGCCTCTTCCTCTGAGTGTCTGAAACTTGTGATGCAAGCGCTCCCGCCCTTTTCTGAGAACACAGAAAGCCTGACTCAGGCAGGCAGCTGCCGCTATTAAAACAGCTCCTGCCTTGCACACTTCCCTGCCGGGGTGAGCGTCACTGCAGAGATGAAGCTAGCGAACTGGTGCTGGCTGAGCTCCGCCGTCCTTGCTGCTTATGGCTTTCTGGTTGTGGCAAACAATGAGACAGAGGAAATTAAAGATGAAACAGCCAAGGACGCCTGCCCAATGAGACTAGAAAGCAGAGGGAAATGCGAGGAGGGAGGCCAGTGCCCCTACCAGGTGAACCTGCCCCCGCTGACTCTTCAGCTCCCTCAGCAGTTCGGCATGATCGAGGAGGTGTTCAAAGAAGTCCAGAACCTCAAGGAAACTGTTAATAGCCTGAATAAAGCTTGCCAGGAATGCAAACTGCAGGCTGACGACAGCCGAGATCCAGGCAGAAACGGTCTGCTATTACCCAGCGCGGGAACCGCAGCAGAGGTTGACGACAACAGAGTGAGGGAATTAGAGAGTGAGGTTAACAAGCTGTCCTCTGACCTGAAGAATGCAAAGGAGGAGATCGACGTGCTTCAGGGCCGCCTGGAGAAGCTGAGTCTTGTAAACATGAACAACATAGAAAACTACGTCGATAGCAAAGTGGCAAATCTAACATTTGTTGTCAACAGTTTGGATGGCAAGTGTTCATCTAAGTGTCCCAATCAGGAACAAATACAATCACGTCCAGGTATGTATAATAATGTTTTCTTATCATGTGTTCATGAATGTTATATAGCTAGTCAATATCTATAAACATTAGCCTGAGAAAATAAAGAAATGACAGATTAAATAAATTGAGCCTTTTATTATCAAAGTGGTACAGGAAAAACTACCATCTTTGCAAATATGACCACAGAAGTGACACAGGACCTAATTACAAAAAATATAACTAGTCCTGTGTCCATTAGAAAGCACTTTCAATTTCAAAGATCCTATTTGCTAATGCCAGACCTACACACAAAACAGAAAGATTTTTTCCTTATTGTTTTAGTGCATTTAATATACTTATCTCTTCACTGAAGTGTGTGAAAACAATAGAGATAAGGCAGTGTTTGCAGCTGTGTTCTGTTCATTGGAAGTAAGTTTCTTGTGGTCTGCTGACTGCTCCTTCTCATGTGGTAACAAGAAATCTTTGAAAGATTTCAGCAAATGACCCACAGTTCTTAACCCCAAATACATACTGAAGAATTTCACAGATGAAATAAAAACTGTGTGGCTTCATGTGTGTGCAGAACTTTTTGCTTTGAGACCTAGTAGCACAAAAACATTTTAAGGGGAGAGTTTGGGCATGCCAGAAGACCACAAACTTAACTGTCTCCTTTACCCACAAATGCTGAGTTGTGTCACTGGCTCCCACAAACCCTGGCTTTCTACCTGAGCTCTTGGGACACTGCTGCTGATGGTCTTGTCACACTTTGGAAAGCCATCTCTGCATTAGAACCTCCATGACCATGAGTGTCAGGTGGAAGGGATGTGGTGCCTGAGGCAGAGATCATGTTCATTCGAAACAAGCATCTCCTGCATGTTCCATCCCCAGGGATCTGCCAGGGACTCGGAAGGTAGGAGGGGCTTTCAGGGACCACTGTGGCTAATAGGCCTGGCAGCCTGTATCTGAACGTGCCCTGCACATCGCAAGGCAGAGGTTCCCATCTTAGGTGACATCCCTGGACACACATTAGATTTGATGCTGAATAGCAGATGTGATGATGTGAGCAAGATTCTATTGTCTGTTTTTCTACTTCAAGTTTTGGGAAAATATCTGAATCTTTTGAGTTCTAAATACACATGAATGGATTTTTTGTGCCTCAGAGTAGCCTATATTAAATTTACCTTATCTGGCACCAATTTTTATAAAAAATTATATGGATTTGACTCCTACAGAACCATCTTAACTGATTATTACACTTGCCTGAACATAATCACCTGTTGTGTCTTTCTAGCTAAATGTGTTAACACTAGCTAACACTTTCCTGGATAATAAATTCAGAATAAGAGTGTGAAAAAAATTCTTTCTTACTTGACTTCTTTATTTAGTTGCAAGCAAGTAAAATAAATATGAAGTCATAATCAATGCTGTCAATGCTGTACATTAGAATTTTAATGCATCATTTGGAATATATCCTATAACACTGTCTGACACAGGAGGCTAACAGCCCGTTTGGTGAAAGGAAGTAGGATCCTGTGCTTCCTTCGTATGCATGGAGCGCAGCTCTAGGAGAGCTGGAACCACCTGCCTCTCTGGACCAGGGTTACAAGAACAAGCCTCACTTATGGTCAGCCAGAGCTCAGTGTGTGTCCCAGCTCTGCCACTGAACACGTCTGTGAACTTGGTCAAGCCACTGATCTTTGAGCCTTAATGTCCTCCCCAGACTGGAAATAATACGTACATCACAAGGTTGATGTTCACATTAAGTATGCAAATGTTATCAAGTCTTTGGCGGAAAATGTTATCAAATCTTTGGCTACCTCTAGAACACAGAAGTGGCTGCCACTGAATATACCAAATTAGTAAAACTGTTACTTCTATGTGTCTTCTTCTTGTTTGTTAATGTTGTCACTATTATTACCAACCAAGAGTATGTTGGAGAGCATTGGCTGCTTTGTAATATCAGGTTCTTATTCTGAGGCCTTAGCAAGCACCTGCTAAATAGGTTCAAATCAGTTTTGCAGGACAAGGTTTCATTACCACCATTGACTGAATTATCAAAGTGCTTTTGTATATATAAAGAATTCTTCAGATGCAGTTTTTACTAACAAAATCCAATGCCTTTTTTTTCCCCCTTTCAGTTCAACATTTAATCTATAAAGATTGCTCTGACTACTACACAATAGGAAAAAGAAGCAGTGAGATGTACAGAGTTACACCGGATCCCAAAAACAGTAGCTTCGAAGTTTACTGTGACATGGAGACCATGGGGGGAGGCTGGACAGTGCTGCAGGCACGTCTCGATGGAAGCACCAACTTCACCAGAGCATGGCAAGACTATAAAGTAGGCTTTGGGAACCCCCAAAGAGAATTTTGGCTGGGGAACGATAAAATTCACCTCCTGACCAAGAGTAAGGAAATGATTCTAAGAATAGATCTTGAAGACTTTAATGGTGTCAAACTCTATGCCCTGTATGATCAGTTTTATGTGGCCAATGAGTTTCTCAAGTACCGGTTACACATTGGAAACTATAATGGCACAGCTGGAGATGCCTTACATTTCAGCAAACATTACAACCACGACCTGAAGTTTTTCACCACCCCAGACAGAGACAATGATCGATATCCCTCTGGGAACTGTGGGCTCTATTACAGTTCAGGCTGGTGGTTTGATGCATGTCTTTCTGCAAACTTAAATGGCAAATATTATAACCAAAAATACAGAGGTGTCCGCAATGGGATTTTCTGGGGCACCTGGCCTGGTGTAAGTGAGGCACACCCTGGGGGCTACAAGTCTTCCTTTAAAAAGGCCAAAATGATGATCAGACCCAAGCACTTTAAGCCATAAATCACTAATGCTCATTCCTGTGGGTGTGTATTACCTAATAGGACAATTGATTCCTTCAGCACTTTGGGATATGTTTCATACTCCTTTCCTATGACTAAAAATTTAACTCTGAGCAGTGGGTTCTTATGCTATGCAACATTTGAAATAAAGCCAAAACATACATTTTAAAGGAGTCCTTTGTTGCTGTTATGCTGTTATCCAAATGGACATTTGCAAGCAATTGGGAATGTTGAGAATTACACACTAGATCTATAATTCTCTTAATTCTATTAATTAAGAAGTTTTTATTACTTGTATTACTTGCTATTATTAAAAAATAGTTTATTCAGCGGGCTAGATTTTATACAAGTAATCTGTATTTTGATTGTAACTTAAACACATCTGAAAGTATATCATTCTTCTCAGGCCATAAACAGTTACTGGGTATTTGTTTCTCTAAATACCCTACTCCTCATTCCGAGATATAGTTACTCTTAAGGCATTTACTGTGGGTCAGAAGACCCTAGAGCATTTTACTTCCCAGGGGAAGGAAAATATATATACAATTAAACCTGTTTATGTACTATTTGGGAAATGTAAAATATTTGTTATTCAAAATTACTTTAAAGTGTGGTAGCATAAGGTCACTCCCAAAAGCATTCAGAAAATTAATTCACCTTAAAGGCCATGGTTTAACGGTACTTCATTCACAGTTTGTAATACTTTAGATGTTTGATGGTGAAAACTTCTTTTATATAAAAATGACCTTCCTTTGCTTTGTATGCACAATAGTTTTAAGATAGCTCCTACTGTGTGAAGCTACTGGCAGGTTTTCCTTTGGAGAGGCAGGTGTGGGTGGGGAATGGAGCATTTATTTATAGGCTATAATACTCTGAAGGTCAATTTTACATCCAAAGCAATAATATCATTAAGTGATTTATTTCATAGAAAGCTAAATTTTATAGGGCAAGTAGATACATCTATTTATAAAAAGCATATGAATTTTTAAATATATATAACAGTAGTTCAAATATTATATAGTTCACCCCTAACTGGTATACTGCTTATTTTACTATCAGAAGGTTCAAATACAGGTGTTTTTTTTTTTAACCAAACAAAAGTATCTGGAACTTTTATAATTCATTAGTTAATTCTGGAATGCAAGTATATAAAAAATATTTTAAAAAATAATACGTTAAATTTCATCATTGTTAAAAAAAGGTATCATTTCGGAGAAAACAGCAGGATTCTGCTGCATGTTTAAAAAGTGCTCCAGAATTAAATTTGAAATAACACTCTATACAGTATGTACATCACAGAAATACATTCACTCTTTAATTTTTAATGTCTGTTTCTACCATAGTAACCAAGTTTTCAAAATACATTCACAAAGATTCACCTTTGCCCATTATTTGAAAATAAAGAATACATGTGTATTAACTTGTTACCTAAAATTTTGCTTCAGGTAACGTTACTTTTTCAAGTAGTGACTTTTATAGAAAGTATTCATCAAAAAAAAAGCAAGATATTCTTTTAAAAGTATAAAACTTAACAAAGTTTTAAGTAAATATGAAAATTAAGTTACTATGAACACTATTAAAATGTTCAAGCAAGAGAAATGCAAATAGAATTGATGACCAAAATGCAAATATTATTACAGATTCAAAAGGCTGCATTCTAATGCAAATGTTACAAATTAATACTCTTTATTTCCCTCTCCTTTCTAGTTTTATTTTTAAAAAAGACCAAGAGTATTTTGATATAATATGATGTATTTATTTCAAATAATGATATTTTCATTTACAATACATAATTATCAATATGTGTATAAATTTAAATTCCTATGATCAAAAAACGGACTCCTCACAAAACATAGTTCTGAAGAAAAATAAGCAAGTATCCACTGATTTAATGGGTATAATTTCACAATAATTTGGCAAATAATTCATTAATCCATGTAATACTCAAAAGCTTGTCCTATCTTGTCTATCTTTCCACCTTATTTCAAAGGGTCCAAATCTTATATTCCATTATACTTTCATGGTACTTTTCTAATAAAAAATTCTGTAATGTAGAAATTCCTTTTTGAAATCATTTCATATCACTTATAAAATATATTTTAGGCTTTGACAATCTTGAACATGTTTATGGGACTAGATTATATCTGAGAGTCTTTGCCTTAACATAACTATTCACTAATACAAGCTAATGTTCATAAACAAGGATTGACTACTAACAAATATATTATTTTAGGGTTTTGTCTTCTTCCATTTTAGTGGCTAATATTTGTTTTCTTAACTAAGAATTTATTTCTGAGCTTCATCATTCTTTGAAATTTTTGACTAAAATTGGGTCCTTAGAAATACCAAATGTCACTGGTTTACTCATCACTCAGGAAAAATATCAAATTTTTCTGATAAGCAGTAATGCTGCAATGAGTTAATGACACATCCATCCAATAATAAAGAGCTTAAATATACAAAGCATAAAAGATATCCTAGAAACAAAGTTTGCTGGCCCTTATGTTTGAATGGCACCCAAGGAAAAGTTTGAAAGGAAAAAGTGATGGGTAATGTCATCACAGTAAGCTCTTGTTAAGAATTTTAATATTCCTGTATGTACAAATAGATTTTCATTTCATATCTTTTAAGTCCTGTAAAATAAAAGATTTAATATGCAAATCTCTTTCTTCAATGTGGAAACATTAAATATTATTGTTTGTAAAATGTTTATATGTTTACTCTTGTCTGAAAAGTAGTACAGTGTTTACCTAACTAGATAATATCTTTGACTCTTTGAAGACTTTAATGAGTTCTATTTCATTAATAGGAAGACGGAGGCAAATTCGCAGACACTGTTATCTTACTTCTCTCTAGAATAATGTTGACATATTTAAAATAGAAAAGTTTCAGTTTCATTTTGCAACATTCAGCTCCATCTCCTCTTTTTCCATCATTACTGTTGCTGTGCTGGTTCAGCCCTCCCCACCTCCTTGGGATAATGCAACAGCTCCCCACAGTAACGTGCACCTCCTTCCTTAGCACTGCTCCATTGACTAGGAAGCCAGAGGGGTCAGTCCAAAATACAAGTCCAACTGTGTCACTGTCCTGCTGAAAACCTGCCAACCACTCCTCACTCCCTATATGATAAAATCCGGCAAATAAGCCCCTTCATAAACTGGTTTCTGACTACCACTTCAGAGGCCTTTTCTGCCACTGCTCACACTCCTGCCATACTGAATGCCTTGTTGTTCTCAAACGATGTTCTCTTCTATTTTTATTACATTATGTACACTGTGCCCTTGGTTTAGATAGAATATGATTCTCAGCTCCTACTGAGTTTTGTCTTACCATCCATGATTAAGAGCAGGGACTGAAGAGCCAGACTTGCTGGATTGAATTTCAGCTTCACTATTTGCAAGCTGTGAGATCACAAGAAACGTTCTTTAGTCTCATTGTCGTTTGGTCCCTTCAGAATAGGGACAACAACAGAATAGGCCTGAACAGAGTCAGTGAGAGGGTTAAATGAGACAACTTATGTCAGACACTTAGAATGTACATAAACGTCATCACCACCATCATCCTAGACGGCCCTCTCTTCGGGGCAGTCTTCTCTGACACGTTAGGAGGGGGTTGGCTCCTCTCCTCTTTGGTCCTGCACCATCCTTATATTCCTTATACATTATATTATTCAGCAATGGGTTCTACCTTGAAATCAACCTGTTTGGGTAGAATGAAATGAAATCTGAGACAAGGGAGTGTTGTTACTTAAAGTGCTTCATGAATATGTTACCACAGAGGAAGAGGATAGTGTAAAGAAGCCAGAGTTATAATTGGGGAAGGAGTGGGTACTGCTGAATCTGAGCATTTGGGAGATTATGAGTGCGGGGGAGAAGGGACTGAAGTGAGAACAAGGCAAGAGAGGATCAGATATACCATAGCATTGGGTACATAACAATGGTGAACTTTTAGAAGCAGTTCTGGAAACATGTCTCGGGTGCATGTTGTGCAGAGGGCTAGACCAGGCTGGACTGTGATTGTTCTACCTGAGTTCCTAAAAAAATAAGTATTTTTCATACTACTTATACTACATTGTAACTTTGAAATTAATTTTAATCATACAAAATCCATGAATGTTTTAATTAAAACTACTGATGAGACTAAGGACCCCTTTGCAAACCACCTTCCATTTCAATCTCCTCCCTCTCCCCAGAGGTAACAAGCAGCTTGCCGAACCCAAACTCTAATTTCATTTTGTGTGTTGCCAAACTGCAATGTCCACTAAATCATAGCTTTGCCAGATTTCTTTTGCTTATTGATTGGGAAGAATTGGAAGTGAGAACAGTAATGAGGAAAGTTGGGTGTACTTGGAGAACTCAGAGTCCTCTGTGAACTCAGGTCCCCAGATGTGACTGAACCTCCTTTGCTCCTTGAGGAGGTCTCCCCCACCCTCACCCCCATTTGTTGCTAGAATACACTGTTGCTTGCTTTCCTGAGAGAGCAATCTTAATTCTACTTTAGGCTCCTTCATGCTACTTCTCGGCATTCCCATATCTCTAACCAGGGCACGTCCTCGTATTGATTATAAAGTCAAATTGGAGGATAAGCCTTTACGTGAATTTGCTGATTTACATCAGCGGAAAACTGGGGAATACCTTTGGAGACAGATTTTCAGGTTGCTTGACTAAGGAAGAAAAAACAATTTCAGACGTGACTGAATTAATTGATACAGGTACATTTTCCAGAAATTCTGAGTTCATTGCGCTGGCTTGAGCAGATGTGTTTATTTCTAATAGTTTGCTTGATTAGTGAACATGAAGCTAGATTCAACAGCAGCTCATGCTAACTAAACCTGAAAAGGCAGAAGTGTCTGGGAACTAAGACTTTTGGAGATAGAAATGTTGGAGTGGATTGAGGGGTAGTTCATTCAAAAGCATTTACTGAGTGTATACCTGTGCCAGGCAGTCTTCTAGGAAGCCAGAGATGAGATGTATCAGTGACCAAAAGAGACAAAACTCTATATTCAGCAGTTTATTTTATCAGAGGAGATGAATAAAAAAGCAACAAATGATAAATGCCTTGAAAAATTAAGGGAGATAAGGAGTGTCAGAGGAGGGGTGTTATTTGATATAAGTGGCCTAGGGAGACCTCTTTGAGGAGGTGCCATTTGAACAGAGGCTAAATGATATGCAAGAACAAGCCAGGCAATCTGGGAGAGGTGTGCTCCAAGCAAAGGGAGCATCAGGTGCAAAGGTCTTGGCTTGTGTTAAGGTCAGCAAGGAGACCAGTGTTGGCAAAGCAGACAGTCTGGGGTGAGGGTATAGGAGATGAGATCAGAGAGCCGGGGAGTTGGGTTCAATGAAGGGTGAGGTGGGAGCTCCCAGGTCATCTAGGCCTTATAAGGCACAGGAAGGACTTTGCCATTTACCCATTTACTCTGAGGAGATGAGCCATAAGGATTTTGATCAGAGGATGTACGTGATCTCATTCAGTTTTAGAAGGACCACTCTTGTTGCTAAATGGAGAATAGACTGTTGGGAGACAAGATTGAAGCATGAACACCAGTTTGACAGTGTTTGCAGCAACTTTGGAGAGAGATGATGGAAGCATGCACCACGACACAATGGTACAGTAAAGTGGATCTTTAAGGTAAAGCTGACAAAATTTGCTGATCAAACACCAGGGATGGACAGTGGAAAGATCAGAGGTGTCACAGAAAATGACAGGATTTTAGCCTAAGCAACTTGGAAGGATGGAGCTGACATTAATTTAGATGGTGAAGCTGCAGGGAGAGCCTGTCTGGAAAATGCGTGTGCGGCAGTAAGCGGGCATAGGGGGTGGGAACAGCAGAACATTCTAAGTGCAAATTACTATAAGATACCCAAGCGGATGGCATCTGGATATTAGTGTGTCACTTGGGGAAGACATCTAGTGTTCAGAAATACATTTGACAGTTGCTAGAATGTAGATGGTAATGAATTCATGGGACTCAGTGAGATAACCTAGTAAGTGTACATGGAGCAAAGACTTTCACAGAAGGAGGTAAGGAGGAACCAGCCCAGCTGCATGCCATCCACTCATCAAGTAACTATGTCATTTAAGAGGTCCCAGGGCTGCTACCTGACAGAGAGGGCAGAGATTTATTCCCTCTTTAACAGGTAATTTCTCTAGATCATTTTAGATTTGAATTGCTTGCTTCTGTAGCAACACTATTTTGTTGAGCTAACTAGATGTCTGAAAAGCCATTATGGTATTCCACAATGGTATCCCGCAAATCATGCTTGCAACGCAGGCAGTCATGTCGCAGTGAAGGGAGGAGGCAATGACCTATTGAAGACTCAGTTATTGCATCTTCTGGGAGACACCACCATGTGAGGTTGGAGTGTTGTCATGCAGGATACAGTATGTGTGTGTGTGTACACATGAATGTAGCAAAACAATATGAATGAGGCTGAATTATGCATGGTCATTTAAAATCATTAAAATACTAGTCTGCTGTCATTATAAACATTTAGTTAATCAGAGACTGCTTTTACTCCTTTTCTCTTTGAGAGAGACTTGTAATCTTAAAACTTGTTTCATTCACAGATATTTTCCAGAGTTATCCAAGTTAGAGGTAACCTAACTCTCATAGTTCTAATAGCTTTTGAAGTGTTAACCCTAAAATGGCTGTAAATGAATCTGACTGGCAATTTTCACTTAACACTGGTGGAAATGAGTGTAGTCCTCTGCCTATAGGTTGGTTCCCCTTGTGTTGTACACACACACACATACATATATGATACACATGCATGCTTACATATGTTATTTGTAACACATATGCTGTATTACACAAGGAAACCTGCCCATTGAAATAAAATAGGTATGCAGTCCTTACCTGTAGTCAAAAGTCAATACAGCAAAAATCATCATGGGCCAATAGCCAGCTTATTTTAAGCAATATTTTATAAAATAGATTGTCATGAAATAGAACTTTAGGTAACTTTCTTTAAGTCCCCTATAACAAATTCTATACTATTGATGCTGTTGTTATTCCTTGAATTGTCCCTTCTTTCTCTTCCCAAGCCCATAGCATGGATCCCTCCACTTTGCTCTTTCTACTCCTTGACAGCGTCTTCATCAGGTCTGCAGCCTACTGTCCCCATGCCTATATTCAATTCTGCCCTTGCACCTTTGCTCACCTGAAATCCCAGGGGTGATCCAAATTAAACCATGATTTTGCTAAATTGTGATCAGCACCTTTGCAGATATCATATGGTACCTTAAGAAGATCTGTATTATTTGATTAGCCATTTACAGAAAGAAACTCCACTATACCTCTGAGAATATGTACTCTTATTTTGAAGTGAAGCAAAAAAATCACATTTTTCTGTCTCTTTAAAGTAACTGATATTACATATACATTTAATATTTTAATCCAATAAATATTTATCACAAGCCAACTCTGTGTATAGCATGGTGCTACAGGCTAATCAAAGTGTTTTGAATAAGATTTTTCCAAATAATAACTTTCTAAACTGTCAAAATCTGGGTTTAATCTCTGGCATTCAAGATTTCCTCTGAGTAATTAAGGATGATACTGTTTAAGACGAATTGCTTGTCTATTACAAAAGGCCTCATAAAAAGGTTCAACATATTTAAGATCATGTAGAATCTATAAACTTGTTCACTATCTATCTCTGGAAATTGGCTTTCTCATTTTCTACAAAAAGCAAATATTTGTGCTTATGTTGTAAAAGTTTATCAAAAAGAGCCCACAAAATTATTTGCTTACATTGTTTCCATTCAGAAATGGTTGTATCATAATTTTTTTCAGTTAATCTAAGTAACCTGTTTTAATTTGTATTTAAAGACTTTTTCTTCTAAATACTAATAATGTTAAGCATTTGTCACTGAGTACCAGCCATGTGCTGGACACTTTCCTAGTTGCATTTCCAATGTTATCTCTGCTGTGTTTACTGCTGCAATAAGGAAGTAACATTTTACACTTAGTAAAGTTTTCCTTGAAAAAAAGACCAAACAAACCTTGTTATCATGCGTGGACCACTATCCATTTTCAGCTTTCCTGGCTTCCTTGGTGTATTTCTCATGAAGCAGGCTGGTTTTCTCTGATAAATTACCTATGGTAACTCCATGGTCAAGTACATACATAGTAAACCTCCATATCACCCCTATTCTGACTTACTGTGTGAGGCTATAAAATGGAAATGATTTCAATTAAATTTCAATATAAGGTGAAACATCTGTTCTTGTATCTTACCAAAACAATTACTGTTTTGGTAAATTACAATTATCTTACCAAAACAACAGATAATATTCTGTTGATGGGAGGTATTTTAAAAATTAATATATTCTCAAGTGAGTTCATGTCCCTATTTAACCTACTGGTTAAAAAGTATTGTCTTCCTGCAGCTAAGTCAGAATTTATAACAACTCTGACAGAAGGCAAACACGTTTCCATGCTCTCCAAACACTCTTACTTCCATGGTTACATGGCAGAATTCACTGATGAAAACATTCTGCTTAAGCACAAAGCACTTTGTAGGTTCTTTGGAGGCCAAAAGATTTCTCATGTAAATACCACAGTTTTTATTTTCATTTGTTATATAAAACAATTCTTATAAAATGTGAATATCATTTATAAATGAATGGTATTGATGATGGTGACTTTTTTATATCTATCCTATATCAAGTAAAATTTTTCTTATTTTCGTATTAAGCCAATGATTACAAATCTAGACAGGCTCTGCTATCAGGGTAGTTATGGAAGTTGGACAAGAAGGCAGGTGATTTTATGATGAATACAGGGTTGGTATTTAACATGCTGAACTGTTAGAGTAGAGGTTCTCAAACTGTGTTTCCAGAGACCCTAACGGCCTGCAGACATATTTCACAAATGTCAAAGGACATGGGGCAGGGGAAGATGCTAGGGGAAGGTATGATGTGTGAAACACTGTTCACCTAGAATAGTTCTTTCATTTTTTTTTTTTTAAGTGCAGTGGAATTCTTTTATTTTTGCTTTGGGTTTTCTTGGACAGACCATGGGCCGAGCATTGTTATTTCAATGGATAATCCAGCCACGAAAATGAACTTCCAGTGCTCATGTCCCACAATTCTTTCTTTTTTTTTTTTTGAGAGGGCATCTCTCATATTTATTGATCAAATGGTTGTTAACAACAATAAAATTCTGTATAGGGGACTCAATGCACAATCATTAATCAACCCCAAGCCTAACTCTTAACAGTCTCCAATCTTCTGAAGCATAACGAACAAGTTCTTACATGGTGAACAAGTTCTTACATGGTGAACAAGTTCTTACATGGTGAACAGTGCAAGGGCAGTCATATCACAGAAACTTTCGGTTTTGATCACGCATCATGAATATAAACAATCAAGTCAGATATGATTATTCATTTGATTTTTATACTTGATTTATATGTGAATCCCACATTTCTCCCTTATTTTTTTTTTAAATAAAATGCTGAAGTGGTAGGTAGATGCAAGATAAAGGTAGAAAACATAGTTTAGTGCTGTAAGAGGGCAAATGTAGATGATCAGGTGTGTGCCTATAGACTAAGTATTAATCCAAGCTAGACAAGGGCAACAAAACATCCACGGATGCAGAAGATTTCTCTCAAAACGGGGGGTGAGGTTCTAAGCCTCACCTCTGTTGATTCCCAATTTCTCACCTGATGGCCCCCCTGAGACTGTGCCTGTCTCAGGTTGTTCCTCCCTTGAGGAATCTTACCCGTCTCTGGCTAACCAGCCGTCTTCCAGGGCCATACAGGGAAACATAAAGTTGATAAGTGAGACAGAAGCAATATTGTTTGAAAAGGTTAGCTTTTTACTTCTTTGCAGATTTATGCCCTGTGGCTTCTATGCCCAGCATTTGTCTTGAGGTATCTTTACCACTTGGAAGAATTATGATACTTGGTAATTTCCGATATGAGGCACGAATTCTACTAATGGGCTGTAATTAGGAAGGAAGAAGAAAAGCTATAGAAGTAGCAGATGGAAGAAAACATGGGAAGATTGATTATTTCTTTGATATAACTTCTTGTAGAGTAACATAAGCATGTATAGGTTTTCACAAACTACTAATTAAGTTGCGTACACACATTAACAGAATAGGAATACAGATACATAACAAAAGCAGACCTACAATTACCGGCCATATCCAGTGAAACCAAGAAAACCAGTTAGGTACCCTAGGCATTTGTGAAAACTTATCAATAGTATGAATAATTCTTTCATTTTATATCTTGGGGCTCCCCCTTCAATTTGACTTAAATAAAAGGTTTCATTTTGTTTTCAAAAAATATTTGAAAATCATTGCCTCCCCATTGCATCCCTTTGGAGGCTCAGCCAGCAAAAATAAAACTGGAATAGATGCATCATGGTTCTAACCTGGTACAATACTTCTAACCTTGAGCATTTAAATCTCTACGAATTTGGTGGACTTGATGTGGAAAATGCATTCAGAAACTCAGAAGAAATTTCTCCTCATTAAGTTTGCCTGATAAAATAGTGATGATGACTTTGGTGGAGGGCTTTACTAATTACAATATACATTCATTCCTTTACAAGGGGCATGGCTACATGCACAACAGTGAGCTGGCTAAGCATTTGCAAAGAATATCAAGAACTGTAGCAGAGGCTTCTTGCTTTTAACATTCCTAAAGCTACTATTATTAGCTTAAAAAACAGGAAGGAAAATAGTAAGTGGCATAAGGTACAAGCAGTACGTAGGGAGGCTACAGCAGCAGAGGTGATCACACTTTGTCAGGAAGTGGGATGCTTCAAGAGAAGGTGGATCCGAGCTGTCTGGGAAAGATGGGTAGAATTCCGCAGCACAGAACGTGGAGGAGAGCACTTCTGGGCAGGCTACAGGATGAGCAAAGGCATCCGCAGGTTGGAAAATCAGGAGCTAGTTAGGAAAACAACAATATGTCTAATTTGGCTGGAGCCTGGGGTATGTGACAGGGGACAGTAACAAAGGGAAGAAAGGAATGGTGGATCAGACTGTAAAGTCAAGGAGGTGACACTTAATCCTTATTAAGAAAGCAAGGAAAATTTCAAATTTAAGTATCTACATTCTCCCCCTGCCACCTAGTGATTGTTCTGTGCCAGGGTCTGTGAGGTGACAATGAGATGCTGTGTGGGACGGAAAATTGCAAGGAACTCCGAAGACTGGTTTACAAAATAATGGCCAAGGATATCAAGGAGAAGATGGGTGGAGTTGGGGCGGGGGGAGCTGGCCTGGGCGTGGGAAAGCAAGTTTCTGGAGGAATTTTTAGTGGGGACAAAAGAGGTGTGGGAGAGCCATCTGCCGTGATTAGTTTTAGGAAGGTTTGCTGGGTGATGTGCTGTTACGTGGAATTCCCTCCTCCACTCCTGGAGGCAACTTCAGTATAGTCAGATTGCTTCCCAAGGCTTCCTGGAGGCAAATCTGTTTCCTTTTGGCTTTGCTGAGAAGGGTTTTAAGGGAGTGGGATGGCTCAGTTTTATTCAGTTCACAAACTCTCTGCACAGAGAAATGCACTCTGAGTGTAAAGTGAGGCTCAGAGAACTTCGATGACTTGCTGAAGGCTGAAGGCCAGAACGAGCACAGCTAGAATTAAGAGCATTTTTACTGAACCGCCCTTTCCCCCAGCCAATCAGGTATGTTCTTTTCAATCCATTAAGATTTAAGATATTTTGAGCCTGTCCTTTCTTAGACTTAGTTTCTACAGACAGCAAAATTCCAATCTTCTTAATCTGAGGTTACATGTTAGGTTAATTCTTGTACCCTCTTATTTCATATCTCTGATGCCACCCAGGTATGCTTGTTTGCCCCCAGCTGGGTGTGTGGGGGGTGGGAACGGAGAAAGACATTTTGCCTCAGAAGATAATGGACTTGGCATTAGGTTCCAAACTAATTGCTGACATCAACTTTCTGTTTCCCTTTACACCAACGTACATGCCAGATGGAACAAAGGTTAGAAATGATGACTCAAGCTATCATTGTGCTAGGAGAAAACACAGGAAACAAATTTATGATCTCTGAGTAACAAAGTTCTTCTTTAGTATGACACAAAATCCTGAAGCTGTAAAATAAAAGCACATGAAAAAAAATACAATTCCACATGGAGAAAAACCACCTTAAGCAAACTCAAAAGAACTCCAACAAACTGAAAGACTTTTGCAATGCATGTTATGTACAAAGGCCTGCTTTGTAAATGTATCAAGAGTTTCGATGAATCTATAGAAAGAAACTTCACAATAGAAAAAGGAAGAGAAAGACATGAACAGAATTCCCAAAACAGGAAGTACAAATGGGTCTTTGTAGCAATCATGCTTCTAGCTTCTGGAACGTTGACGCTTTAGCACCGCCCTAAGTGCCTATACTGGATACACCTTGTTCTAGACAACCTGATAATATCCCTGAGTCACCTCGCCTTGGCCTCCTGCCTACCTTATCACCTCCTCTTCCGCCCATTGAAAGGAGTCCTCCTCCACAGGGCACACTTTTCAAATGGAAACCAACTAACCCAGAGTCCACACCCTCAGCCATCTCCTTTATCAGTCTCCCACACTCAGACCACCGTACAACTGCCCTAATCATCCCAATGCCAGGTGCCACACAAGCAGGGACATCCTCTGCCCCAGAGCCTGCTGATATTATTCACACTAGCCAATCCTAAGGCTGGATGCTCTGCCTTACCTATTCCTTCCAGAGGAAACCCCAGTAACGTCTCTTGTCCACAGTTCCTTCCTCTGCCTCTGCCACCTGACCAACTCTGGTGCTTCCCTGTGTAGCTCCTCTATGGCATGACTTGCCTCTTTCTCTTATGAACTGTGAGTAATAGCCTATCATTTCAATGTCGGTTGTCTCCTGATCTGTTGGCCTTTCTATACCTCACATTTTCTATTGATACATTATATTTTAAAATAGCCTTAAACATATGAAAAGAAGCTTAGTCCACTCACTTTAAGATAAATGTAAATAAAACCTCTGATGAGATAACAATTGCCCCCCATTCAGAGTGACAAAGGTCAAAAAGTGAGATGGCAGGCATTACTGATATGAGTAAAGAGACACTCATTTATTATTGGTGGAAACAAATTATTACAACATCTAGGGAGAGCACTTTGGCAATAAATACACAATTTTAAAAATCACAAATTCATAATCCAGCAATTCCACTATGGATATATAGTCAAAAGAATTGCAAACAGGATCTCAAAGAGATATTTGTACACCATGTTTGTAACAGCATTTTCTTAATAGCCAAGAGGTGGAAGCCACCCAACTGTCCATCAATAGATGAGTAGACAAACAAAACGTGACATATACATACCATGAAATATTATTCAGTCTTAAAGATATCACAAGCTTGGAGGTAGAGCAACTGCCAATTCTTTTCTGTCCCTGATTTTCAACTCTCTTCTGACTCCCTCTTGCCACTGATCACAGCCTGATCAGAGAGCAGAATTTTTCTGACAACAGCCAGATTCCTGGCCAGGATCAATCTTCTGTTTTTTCATTTAGAAGGTGCCCAGTGTAAGGATATCCAACATGGAAACTTGTTTTCTCTTACCCTGAACTTAGCTGCAGTGTATGATTTTTTTTTACTGAATTTAGGAGTGTTAATCTACTTTGCAAAGTGGAACATGGCTTGTATTCTTATAATCCTAATATAAATTTTTAATGTCTGTAAATAGGCATGAGCTATGTCAATAACGCAAATGTTTAAGTATGTCCCTGGCATGTCCCAAGGTCTCCTTCCATACTGGGAAGGTTTTTAAATTTCCACCTATTGTCAGAGTAAAAAAAAGAGAAAGCTTTCTGGGAAAAATGGAACCTATCTGTATTGTTTAATAAATTATCAGTCTGTTTAAAGTTTCTTGACAGCCAAAAAAATCTTTAAAAATTATTCTTGCAAGACTGCCTGGATGTCTGAAGGAAAAGTGAAAACACGCCAACAATAGCAACTTGTAGAAAGATTTTTAAGAATAATTTTAGTAGTTTTTTCATGTACATCCTCTAAGAACAGCTATTAGTGAGGTGTGATACCTAAGAAAAGGACAGGGAAACTTAGGGGAAAGATTTAAATAGAGTGTTAAATATTTATCTCTATTTTTCTATTAATATACAGTTTACTTTGAAAGTCAATTTGTAAAATCCTAAAATAGTAGTGTTTAGATGTGTGAATGTCAAATGAAATGTGTGCTAAGGTAGGAGACAGGAGACTGCGTCCCTTGCCTGCCTCTCCATCTGCCCAGCTGCATCCTAAGGCAAGTCTCAATCTTTCAGCACCTTTAAGATGGAAATAATGATATCCAAATTCCTATTTCTTATGTAATAATTAAAAGAATTAAATTACATTCTTGAAACTATTTTAACTTGAGGATGGGATCTTATATTTTCATCTTTGTAACCAGTTACTCGATTAATTAATTCATGTATGAAAGAAATAAAAACTGTTTTCATTTTTGAAAAACACATTCTATTTTATTACAGATTTTCTCAAGAAACTCTAAGAAGGTCCAGTATGGAAAATGAAGGGAGCTTTAGTAGCATGAGAGAAATACCAATATTTCCAGTAATTCATTTAACATTTTTTAAATTAAAAATTCCAAAATTTATTTTATTGTTACCAGCCTTAAGAGAACAAAATGTATGAAAAATAAAAACGTCTCTCTTGGACATACAAATACCTAGTAAAAGAGATAATTTTTAAAGTAGGGAATTAGGTAAATGATGGCAATATCTTTTTATAAGTACACCATGGTAGTTCTGTTAAATATGCTAAGAAGCAATCTGAATACTATCAAGAACCTATTACGTCTGTATCTTTAGCCCAGAGACTTCCCTGGAAGCTGGAGATCCACATACTGGATTTTGGGCATTCCCCTCAGACCTGTTGCTTCTCAATTCTGTCACTTAGAGTACCAGAATCCAGCCACTTCCCTAAATCAGAAATCCAAGCACCAATTTAGACTCTTAACTCTGCCTCACAGCTACCCGCCCCCACCCATTCAGACACCAAGCCCAGCATTTCAGGCTTCTTTAGTACCTCTCCTGTATTTACCCACTCTTTCCACATTGCCGCTATCTTGGGTCTTTCATCACACCTTGTCTTGGTTACTGAAATGGCATTCTAATTGGTAATGTGGCAGGAATGGAAAAGAGGTAAATTCAATAGTTATTTAAGAGAGAGAACCAACAGAAAGTACAAGAGGAGAGCTGAGTTTGAGAGAATAATGAATTTAGTTCTGAGCCTGTTTAGTTTGAGATACCTCGGGGCCATCCAGGTGAAGATATTCCAAGTATGTGCATATGTGGGTGTGGGCAGAGCTTAAGAATAGAAAAGTAGGTCTCTTCCAGTCTCTTTGTGTCTGAGTCCATTTTTGTTTTTTACATTCCACATATAAGTGAAATCATATGGTATTTGTCTTCTGTAGGGGATAAAGAGGCACAAAATCTCAATTATATATTAGTCGAGGGAATGAAAGTATAGCAGAGAGAATATAGTCAATAGTAGTGTAACATCTTTCTATGTTGTTAAATGTCAAATCACTATATTGTATAGAATATTATATATCAACTATACTTCAGTTTTAAAAAATACCAGGAACCAAAAAAAAAAAAAAAAAAAAGTAGGTTCACTGTGGACGCTATAGGTATGGATGAAATACCCACTCTCACGTCCTACAACCTTCAAAATGCTTTTTCCTGATCATCTCATCCCACAGTAATTTTTCCTTCCACTCAATTCTAGTAATACTGTTTGCAACTTCCAGGTTCACATCACAGCCTTTTGTTGATACTTAACATTTCAAGTTATTATTCCCAAGTTGAGCTTCAAAAGAAGGGCAACATTTTATATGTTTTATGCCTATGAATGTGCATGGTATATAGCACTAAGCAGCACACAGAGGGTGCTCAAAACAAAGGAATATTGTTGAGGGATAATTTTGATTTTAGTAGCTCTAATACTACTAATAAAAAACATCTCTTAGCACAGAGCCTGGCACACAGTGGGTGCTGAATTAGTATCTGTTTAATAGATTAAGATGTAATGTCTCCCAGTACTCTTCAAAACCTTGATTTCTCAATTCTTTTCAAACCTGACATGTAACTAAAACTTGGACACAAATATATTTATTACTCATTTTCTAAGAAGTCCAACAATTCATAGTTTTATATACAACATGTTTCAGTGAAAAGGCCACAGAGCAACTGCCTAATCCATCTTCGTCTACTCACCCACGGCACTCACACACCTCCACACTCTGCCCTCATAGTTCAGCATTCCACACTGACTCACACTTTTCCTTCCTCAGTGTTTCCCTCCAGTGTTCATACTGCCCCTTCACACCCCCAAAAGCTCCTGTGCTACCTTTTCTCCAATTGTCGGCTAAGTCAGTTCAAAGACTTAACAAAGATTGGCACAAGAATTATTTTGAGGAAATGAAGAGAAGGGAGGAGGCTTAAGCAAGATCATTTCATGTTTTAATTTGACTCTGGGCATTAAGACAAAAGTGGCTTTATGGCTTCCAAGTCTTGGAAAAGTCCAACATCCGATACACTGACATTTGACACCTGAAGTCACACTTATAAATCAGTGCTACTTTACATAGCCACATACAGATACAGATAGAAGAAGAAACCCTAACTTGGGGTATACTGTGAAAGCTACAACTTTTTAAACCTGGATGTGCAACAGGTTTAGTTTTAACACAATGCTTTGAAAAAAGAGACAAACTATTTGTTGAAAGAATGTTTGTTTATACTAAATATTTACTACTGGTTTCTGCGCAAGGTCTTCAGCCACGTGCATAGGATACAAGTAAAATAACACATGGTCCTTGCCATCGTATTGGATGAAGAGTTATATATGGCCCATATCCTATCAAGGGTGTATGATAGTATAATCTTTTTGGAAAGCCATCTGAAGGTATCTACTATAGCTGAATATCACCCTAGACTATGTCAAGACTATAATAACCCCACTCCTAAGTATAAGGCATACACAAGAATGATCAGGGTAATTTATTGATAACCATCCAAAACAGGAAACAACACAAATTTCTAAACAGAATAGAATGGACAAGCAAATTATAGTATATTTACACAAAAGGACACTGTACAGCAATAAAAAAGAATCAAACAACTGCCACATGCAGTGTTATGAATGATTACAGGTACAATGATGAGCAAAAGAAGACAGACACAAAGGAAAACTCACTGTATGATTCCATTTATAGGCTGTTTAAGAAGAGACAAAACTAACGATAAGCATTACAAACAAAATATACAAAACAAATATTAGTGATAAGTCAGAATAGAGGTTAACTTTAGTGGGAGCAATGGCCGGGAAAATTCTCAAGGGACACCTCCTGGGCTGCAGGAAATATATCTTAATCTGAGTGGGAATATGGCAGGAATGGAGAAGAGATAAATCCAAGAGATATTTAAAAGAGACACTTATCTCTCAGACTGACAAAGAAAACACAGGAGGAGAATTAGAATTGGGAGAAGAATGATGAATTTAGTTGTGAATATGTTGGTTATAGTCACAGGCAAACATTCACTGAGTTGTACACTGAGTATTTGTGAGCTTTACTGTATATATTATACCCTAATAAAAAAAAATTTAATAAAAATAAGATCAGGATCAAATTTTTATGGGACAAGAAAAATCTACAGAGTGCCAGGACTCATTGTTAGGCCATGATGCCTGAGTTGGGAAGCAGGTGTCCAGCATTAACCTCACTGTCACTGATGGAAACCATGTGGCTTAGTTCCCAAGCACCACTCTGAACTTTCATTCCAAAGTGTGAATTAACATAGTATAGTTCCTGCATTAGGTCTTATTGCTTAATATGATCATAATGTCAAGGGGAATTCCAAATTTTTTGTGCAAGATGCTATATGAGAAAATGTGTAAAAAATTTTGTTAATTTTTTAATGACCTACAAAGGGACAAAGATAGCCTACAAATGTAAGAGTTCAGAGATTGAAGAAATAACTGTAAGCTGGCTGCTCAGGCAGATTTTCTGGAAGGACATGAGGATTTGTGGACAACCATGACCTTGTATCATGCTTTGTGAATATGCACCAGTTTCTTAGGATCTGAATATGAGAAAGTCCCTGTAAGGGGAATAACACAAACAGATCAGGAGAGTCTAATTATTAGATGGCAAAATAATCTGGGCCCAAATTGTAGAGTGTTGGGAATACCATACTGACTACATTCTACCGGCAATACTAGGTGAGGGCATGACATGCATGTTTTACAGCTCAGTAGTGTTGGGACAGTTGTGTGACTAGCATTAATGACATCAAATGCTGTAAGCAGCTTCTGGTTCTCTCACTGTGATGCCAAGTATCTGGACCTTTTGAATTGGATTTCTGACTGCTTTCTTTCAGTTGCCATCTAAAGTGTTGCTGTTCTTCAGATACAGCTTCTGTTTAGACAACTGAAGGAGGAGAGATTATATAAAGTAGGTTAAAAAATGTGCAAGACTCATAAATCTTAAAGGAATGTTCAAAAGAATTAAAAAATATAGCTATAGATGTAATAGGAACAATTTTAGTGGTGATTATTATGAAAATTAAGTTGTCTGAAGCCAATAATTCATTCTGCAGGTTTTGCTGGCTTCAAGAACAGTTTTTATGCAGTAAAATTACTGATGTAATTACTAATGTACTTTTACACTAGTCAAAGGGGTACACAAGACAGCTCTTTGATAGTGAGGTATTCACTTTATTAGGGGTTGGTGATACCCAATGGTTAATAACTATAATTTATACAAACTTGTATTTTGAGAGGTTCTTGAAATATTTAATAAATTGCAACATTGAAGATCAATCTGCAGGGGAATTTGTCTTAAGTTCTCCTTGGAATTAACAAAACAAACCTTTTATGCTTATCTCTGGCTTAGAAAATTGACTATAATTTTTATTGTTAGCATAACCTTTGGTAGAAATAAACTCCAGTTCAGCCTTAATTTTTATTTGAAAGAATTAATGAGTAGTTGTGTAAAAGTAGAACTCCTATTGCAAAGTTAGACATATGATGGATTTTAGTAGAAATAGAGAGCCCTGATCATTTAAAAATGTTAAAATATATGTATGTGTGTGTGTATGCATGTATATACATGAATATGTATATATGTACATGTGTGTGTGTGTGTATATATATATATAATGAAAACTCAACAGTAGTTGCAGCAGTTGTTTAAAATATTTACACCAACGAAATATTTGGGTGGGGATTTGGTTTTATTTCTTGGTTTTAAACAAACTCTGCTTTTGCTCAAAGACTTTTTTAGATTATTTTTATTATGACCTTATCAAAGTTCTTAGATGTTTTATTCAGTTATGTTCACATAAAATTAAGAGTCAAGAATGCAAATGTCCTCTAAACTATTTTCTGAAGTGCAGCTTCCAAGCATGACAAGGTAGCAGTTGCATATATGGTTGGTTATTACTTAAAAAATAATATGGGTATTTCCTAAATGTTCATCTTGTGTTTCTTAAAATCAGACAAAAATTGTATTGCCCTTTTTTGCTCCTCTGCTAACTGAAAACAGCAGCTTTCAGTGTTCTACTACACTTAGTTAGGTAAGTGTATATTCTTTCTATCCTATAAGACATCTTTTATCTTTGTTTTATGGGAAGTAAATGAAGTATATTCAGTAATGAAAGAAACTTCTTTCATTTACAACCCATAGAATGTACTTAACCAACGGCATATATTTAAATACTTATGATGCTTTAAAAGTATGAGAATATACACTACTACATTAGCCCAGAATTATATGATAAGCTTTTGAAAGAGAAGGTAGGAACTATTTTATTTTAAAATGCTTCAAATTGTACATACTGCCTACAGGTTACATGTAATAAATTATTTTGATAATATTATATTCATCTGAATTTTTATAAAGAGAATTATTCAGGTCCTACTATAGTAATATATAGAGAGAAATATACCTCATGCAGACAAATGAAAGCTGGAGTTGTAGCTAAATCAGCAAACCGCTCATCTCGGATATTAATTGTGGGCACTGCAACATAAATGGCCCCTTCTTGATCCTTCTCATCTTTCTCTTCTTCCTCTTGTTCTGTGTCTGTGGTACTGTCTTCCATTTTTCAAAATTCTAAAATAAAATCATTCCGTATTCAGCTATTTAGGATGTCTTTACAAACTAGAATTAATGGGACATAAAAGCAAGCAAAATTCAACTAGAGTAAGTTATTTTCCAGTGAAATTATAGGTCAGGAAAGTCAGCTATAAATATGTTATCAAGAGGCTGCTTTGTTTTAAAGACTCTCTCGCAACACACAGATCAATAATTCTAATTTTAAAAAGTAAACTATTATTACATTAACTGAAAAAAAATTATATAGCCAGAAAGTAAGCTTCATGCGGGCAGGGAAGGAATTTTGTTTACTGAGCATTGGCACACTCAATTACTATTAATTGACTGCAAAATAAATGTAAAGTTCACCCTTAAAACAGAACACAGAGTTAATTAAAATCATTTTTGAAAGAATGAAAACCAACACCCCATGGTGCCCCAGATAGCCTGAGGCCTGCATCTGTGTACCAGGCTACCAGCCTAATTGCCCGATACCTGCACTGCCTGCTATGGCCACAGCTCGGGCCTGTGCTTGTGTGCACTGCCACCTGGCCTCTCTCTGCTTCTCATGTGCCTGCTCAATTGTCATACCAGACTTCACTTTCAAAACATAAGCTCAAAAAAAAAAACCCCTAAAGAATCCACTCCAAAACTACTACATCTAATATCTGAATTCAGCAAAGTTGTGGGATACAAAATTAATACACAGAAATCTGTTGCATTCCTATATACTAACAATGAACTAGCAGAAAGAGAAATCAGGAAAACAATTCCATTCACAATTGCTTCAAAAAGAATAAAATACCTAGGAATAAACCTAACCAAGGAAGTGAAAGACCTATACCCTGAAAACTACAAGACACTCTTAAGAGAAATTAAAAAGGACACTAATAAATGGAAATTCATCCCATGCTCTTGGCTAGGAAGAATTAATATTGTCAAAATGGCCATCCTGCCTAAAGCAGTCTACAAATTCAGTGCAATCCCTATCAAAATACCTATAGCATTCTTCAATGAACTAGAGCAAATGGTTCTAAATTCATATGGAACCACAAAAGACCCCGAATACCCAAAGCAATCCTGAGAAGGAAGAATACAGCTGGGGGAATTACACTCCCTGACTTCAAGTTCTACTACAAAGCCACAGTAATCAAGACAATTTGGTACTGGCACAAGAAAAGACCCATAGACCAGTGGAACAGAATAGAGAGCCCAGACATAAACCAAAGCATATATGCTCAATTAATATATGATAAAGGAGCCATGGACCAATGGGGAAATGACAGCCTCTTCAACAGCTGGTGTTGACAAGACTGGACAGCTACATGTAAGAGAATGAAAGTGGATTATTGTCTAACCCCATACACAAAAGTAAACTTGAAATGGATCAAACACCTGAATATAAGTCATGAAACCATAAAACTCTTAGAAAAAAAATAGACAAAAATCTCTTGGACATAAACACAAGCAACTTCTTCATGAACATATCTCCCTGGGCAAGGGAAACAAAAGCAAAATGAACAAGTGGGACTATATCAAACTAAAAAGCTTCTGTACAGCAAAGGACACCATCAATAGAACAAAAAGACATCCTACAGTATGGGAGAATACATTCATAAATGACATATCGATAAGGGGTTGACATCCAAATTATATAAAGAGCTCACACACCTCAACAAACAAAAAGCAAATAAGCCAATTGAAAAATGAGCAGAGGAGCTGAACAGACAGTTCTCCAAAGAAGAAATTCAGATGGCCAACAGGCACATGAAAAGATGCTCCACATTCCTAATCATCAGAGAAATGCAAATTAAAACCACAATGAGATATCACCTCACACCAGTTAGGATGGCCACCATCCAAAAGACAAACAACAACAAATGTTGGTGAGGATCTGGAGAAAGGGGAACCCTCCTACACTGTTGGTGGGAATGTAAACTAGTTCAACCATTATGGAAAGCAGTATGGAGGTTTCTCAAAAAACTCTAAATAGAAATACCATTTGACCCAGGAATTCCACTCTTAGGAATTTACCTTAAGAATGCAGCAGCCCAGTTTCAAAAAGACATATGCACCCCTATGTTTATCACAGCACTATTTACAAGAGCCAAGAAATGGAAGCAACCTAAGTGTCCATCAGTAGATGAATGGATAAAGAAGATGTGGTACATATACACAATGGAATATTATTCAGCCATAAGAAGAAAACAAATCCTACCATTTGCAACAACATGGATGGAGCTAGAAGGTATTATGTTCAGTGAAATAAGCCAGGTGGAGAAAAACAAGTATCAAATGATTTCACTCATCTGTGGAGTATAAGAACAAAGAGAAAACTGAAGGAACAAAACAGCAGCAGACTCACAGAACCCAAGAATGGACTAACAGTTACCAAAGGGAAAGGGACTGTGGAGGATGGGTGGGAAGGGAGGGATAAGGGGGAAAAAGGGGCATTACGATTAGCACACATAATGTAGTGGGCAGGGGACACGAGAAAGGCAGTATATACAGAGAAGACAAGTAATGATTCTACAGCATCTTACTATGCTGGACAGTGACTGTAATGGGGTATGTGAGGGGGACTTGATAATAGGGGGAGTCTAGTAACCATAATGTTCAAGTAATTGTATATTAACAATATCAAAATAAAACAAACAAAACATAAGCTAAAAAATAAAATTATTAAGGATTTCAAGATGTGACACCGGAGCATTAAACCAAGTGCATGGCCCTTCTGAAAATGGGTCCCTATGTGACTGCCCAGGTCATACACTTAGGAAGCCAGCTCTGTATACAGTCCTTGATTTGCTCCTGTATTCAAGAGCACCCAGAGCAGTTTCTAAAAGGACTCTGTCTTGGCTTCTAAGGTCTCTCTCAGTCCATTTTGGTGGCAATCTGATGGCTACCCTTCCAAGAGAAACCTGCAAAGAGGCCTCCATTGCATAAGAGTATGCCAGTCTAATCATCAGTTCTTTTTCTCTCTGACATATATGGATCTGTGCTCAACAGTAGGGTATACCTGCACCCTTCTCTTGCCAGAGAAGATAATGCCAACTGTTATAATTTTAAAGTCTGGGTCTTCTGTTGAACATGTACTGTCTCTCATATTTTATCAGATAAGCTACTCCTTGATGACAGGGGTCTCCATTCTTTTAATATGGAAAGCATGTTCTGTAATATGAATCCAGAAGGCTTGGAAGGCTCTGGTTCCTGAATTTATTAGTCAAGTGGTCACATTAAGTCTCTTTCCTCCTCTCTAAAATGGAAGTAACAGTGACTAATTTTTCTGTTTCATAAAGAACATATGTAGATTAAATGTGATAATGCTTCTGGACTTTTAGTTTCACTCTATCTCTAATTTTCTGTGATAGCCATAAATTCATAAAGATACACATACACTTATCTTCCTCTTCCTGCTATAAAATCCATCAGGAACCACCAATATTTGGTTGTCTTTCTTTATGTGATATTAATAGCCATTGACATTGTTTGGAGTGTCTCTCCTTTAAGATACACAAATTATTTTTCAGTGCCATATGGCAGTTTTTAAAGAACCTATTATTATTAAGGCACTATAACACTTTACATTTGGCAAGTAATCACAGTCTATTTTGTAAATCTTCAAGGAGCTGGGAGTGGTTTGGTTATATATGTAGATTTATTTCTGTTAATAAGCTAAAATATGTATGTTCAGTCACTTCATGGATAAAAAACATTAAGACTATCCCAGAAAAATATTTCCTCCAGAACATTAGAGCATACTTGTTATTTTTAGCTTTTTAAGAAGTATTTCAAATATAAACAAAAATAGTGGAATGGTGTAATGAATCCTCAATTACTCATCAACCAGCTTCAGTAAATATCAACTTATTAGCAATTTTGTTTATCTAAAGCTTTCTACTTCCGCTCTCCACTCTCCCTATTATTTGGAAGCAAAGCATAGACACTTAGACTTGGCAGTATATCCCGAAGAACTCCATAATAATATGCAGAGATAGTCCTCATTCCATTTTACAGCTGCATAGCACTTCTTTGCAGGAATGTGCCACAAGATATTCAAACAATTGCCAATTTATAAACATATGGAATATTTCCAGTTTTCTGCTATTACAGTTTTGGAAAGCATAGTACACCTATTTATTTAAAATATATTTTAAAGGCTCTTGGAATCTATATAATCAAGATGGCATTTACTTTAAAACTTAAGTTCAGGCAGTCCTCTCAAAGCCCTGCACCTTTAAATATGGATCAGCTTTCCTAGGCAACAAAAGAAGGGCACTATGCCGAACTGTAAAATTCCTCACTCTGCTGATGTTCTCAGTCTCTATTACCTTGAAAACATTCGAAATATTTTTAAGCAGATAAAACATTTTACCTAGGGAAGCAACTCAAAGAGAGTATATCAGAGTTCCGATAGACATTATATTGTCTGATAAACTTTGACCCTGAGAAAAGAAAGGGAGAGTAGGAAAGTAAGAAAACATGATAGAGGCAAATACAAAAGTCTCATGTTGATTAAAACCTAAACACTAATTTATCTAATGGTTACTAGACTCCCCCTGCTAAGACTTAAGTAGATAGCAGTTTAAGAGATAAAATAATCCAGGATTTGTTAATATAGGGTTGCAATGCCCACCTTATTAATATTACCGTGCTGCAGGCAATATGGCTAATCGACAGCTATAAATAAAACCATGGAATAAAATGTATTCTCAGTCGATATAAACAAGAGCATATTTATAAGATATTTTAAATTCTCAGTGTAGGAAACACTACATAGCTATCAAGTATAGTAATTCTAGAGATATCTCCATAATACTTCAATCAGTAATGGAAATACTTATTTAGCTGTTTTGTGAAGACCAAGAGTTGATAAAGATGAAGTGATTTACAATCGAGAGAGGAAGCAAGGCAGGGAAACAACTAGCTCTATATAACAGGCCGTGAGGCGAAATAAGCCTGAATAAAAGCAATGTTCTTAGGAAGGTAGAGACTTAAAAAGCAGCTTGTAGCCCAGAATTTAGATTTTAATCCATAGGTTTTGGGAGCATTACAATTTTGGCAGAGAGATGTGTTCTGACTGTAAAGATGCTGGTGACAGTGAGAATGGTTTGGAAAGGGTGTGCAGTTGGAGGCAAGGAGGCAGGGTAGAGGTTATGCACTGGCTGCTGTGCATCAGCAGGACATAGACTAGCGTGAGCAAAACCAGACAAGGTCCCTGACATCAGGGGACCTCGTGGACTGGTGAGTAAGACAAGAACTAATAAAAAAATCACAGAGATGAATGTAAAAGTACAAATAACTCAAATAGTTGTTCTGAAGCATAGACTGCAGAAGGATGGCAGAAGCTGGGGTGCCGTGCACTGCACATTTGAGTGAGCGCCTCTCACCTGCATGTTCTGCAGGGAAGCAGCCCGGATTGGAAGGTCAGATGATGAAAGCACGAGCCAGGCAGTGCCATGCTATGCTGTAGGAGTCTGAAGGAGAGAGGTCCTGGTTTCATGGGGCTTTTTAGAAGGGCAAGGACATGTACTGAGCTTTGATACAGAGAAACTAAAGGCCAGTGAAGGAGAAAAGAAGGTAAATAAAAACTTCAGCAGTATTACAGAAGAACACGTGTTAAAAGATAAAGCTCAAACAGGAAGCTTCACAAAGAATAATGAAGCAATAAACATTGCACGGTATGCCTTGTTTTGTAAGACACACCACTACTTCCTCTTCTCTGAAGCTAAAGAGTAATCATCATTTTGTTTTGATTTTGAACACCCAGGAAATTTTTCTTGACAGTTACGAGTCCCTGCAAAGAACAAATACTCCATGCACCAGAGAATGGGGCAGGATACAAAAATGATGTGACTTTTTGAAGGTAAAACGACAGTGCTTGCTTCATGAAAGATGTAGCAGGAGACCACACTTTCGATATTACTTCTTACTGAACAAGCACAAGTTTTGCTGATCTTAGAATAGCGGGGCAATGTAAAGTCAAACATGATATTACTCTCCCACACTGAACACAAGGAGTGTTTTCCATTCTTTTAACTGCCCTGTAAACATGACCATACGCTCCTTTCCCTAGCAGCTCACTGCCATCAAAGGTCAGTTACATGACCATTTCTGCAGTAACTCAGAGGCAGATCTCTTCAAGGGGGGGAGAGGTCTGGGGCACCTGCTTTTTTGTTGGTTTGTTTCAGTTTCCTGTATTTATTTTAAAAACATAGAAATGTCACAACACGGTTACAAATGTTTTAGTACATTTAAAGTTGTGTGACAAGTGTTTTTCCATCCTGCCACCGTTATCTCTGTGATGTAAGTATATTCTCTTTCGGAGTTAATGTTGGAAGTCTATGTCAACGGCTCTTTCTGAGAGGTCTCTGGTCCACAATATGACAGACTCAGAATGTTGGGCAGCCAGTCTGACATGCAGCCTGTAGTTACCTCAGATCCACTGAATCTAACAACAGCAGCAGCAGCAGATACTACCACCTTGGCCGTTCTAAATGCAACAGATATGATTATTGCACTGAGGTCTTTTATTCTATGTGTATAATTATATAAGACCCATTATTACTATACAAAGACAGGATTAGACTTGAAACTTTTTTTTAAAAGAATATAGATACAGATTTCAGGTCACCTTTTAAAAAAGGGGGTAGAAAAGCTTTGTCATTCAAAGACCCAACAATTCAAACCACAACTCTTTCTGTTCCTAAAAAAATGAAAAAGAAAAAAATTCCTCTTCAGAAAAGAATCCTGCAAACAAACAAACAAACAAACAAACAAAAACAACCCAAAACAAAAAAACCCATTTGGGTATACAAAGCCAAAATGCACTGTCATAGAAACAGAGGTGATGTTTGTCTCTAACACAGCCTCCTCATCAGCATGCAGACACTCCTGCCCAGTGGTCACTCACTGTGCATCTCACAATATCATTTATACAGCCCCTCACAATTTAAACAAAGCTTGCCCTTGTAGTTCACTTAATCCTTACAACAACATTTCATAAGAATTATCTATACTTTATAGATGAGAAGATTGAAGGTCAGAGAATATAAATGATGTGCCTAAGATGACACAGCAGTAAATGGTAGTATTTATTCAAACCCATGTCCACTGGCTTCAAATCCTTAACCTTTTCCATTATACCATACAGGACTCTTGCTGTGACCTTAGCAAAGCCCCTTTCTCTTAGCCTCCAGTAATGGAAAGCGGAACCAAGGATACAGACAGGCTGATGGAATTCAACTTCTGCCACCCCAAAGGTGTGAGGCTAGGACCCCTTTAGCAAACAGCAGGCCAACACAGTGTAAATCAGTTAAAGTCAATTCAGTTCTTGCAGAGCAGTGATTACTAGGCATTCCGTGGGGGTGGTAAGACTGAGCTGTGCAAAACAATGGGCTATAGAACTTGTTGCTATAGCTACAAACCAAAGGAAAGCTTTCACATACACAAAGCATGGCAAGAAACACTGGAGTTGTATCTACAATAATTTACAGTCATTCTCCAAGTCCAGTCAGACTTCAGAAATTCAAAGGGTGCCTGAGAGGCCCTATCAATTCCCTTAAGAGTTTCCAAATAATGGCAGTGAGCAGGAACTGAGTTCCAAATCCTGTGGGAGGTTTGGAATGTTCACGTAGATCTGAAGCTGACAGTCTTCCAGGTCTGGCAGAGATTCTCCATGCCTGCATGCCATCTAGAATCTTCACATTGCAAGCCATTCCTCACTTTTGCTATGAAAATGTGCATGCTTTTCAAATTCCAGTGTCGTCTTTGTTTGAATTTTTTACAAACATACCAGAAAGCACATTCATAACATTACAATAGTAGTCTATACATCCTCTCTCTCTAATGAGGCCTCTTGCCTTGCAAACGTCCTCTTTCACGTTCCTCTTACCTCTTCCCCATACTCTAGTCAGTAGGAACTTGTGGGTCTAGATGGGTCTGTCACCCTAGCCAAGAACTTCATATATATGGGTAGCACTGCTTCCAATCTGCAACAGCCAAGTTCCTTCCTTCCTCCTCCTACTATTTCTCTTAAGACTGGGATTACTGGCTTTAATTTAGTCTACCAGGATAGACAGCATGGGGTAACAGACATGACTACTATGAAGTTCATCAATTTAGGCTTGAATCTCATTCCTTTCCTCCCATGTGAACTTGGAAAGGATATTCAATCTCTATGTGGCTGTTTCTTTAACTGCAAGATGATTTAAGAGTTGTGAGGGTTAAATGAGACAAAGCATATGAAGTCTCAGTCCAGACCCAGCAAATAGTCCTCAGTAAATGTTAGCTTCCTCCCATCACTGCCTGGTTCTTTAGCTTTCATGCATAGTATGTATGCCTTAAATGATTTGACAGGGAACAAATAAACAAGTCAGCCTAGGGCTAGACCAACTATTTCAGTAATCTATAGGCTGGAAGAGGTGATCTGGATCCTTTCCAGCACAACTTTGTCCCAGAATACTTCTTAAGATTTGGTGTGAGAGGCCTGGTAAGCCTAATCTTCAAATCCTACTGTGAGATGTTCAAATCTAGGATAAGAAGGACCTTGGGTTCTGGAGAGGGAGAAAGGGAACAGCACAATTTTTTAAATGTCCCTGAAAGAATATGTATCAACTCTGAGTTAGGGCAGAGCCAGCTTTAGACAATAAAAAGTAGGCAGAGTTCCTTCCTGATGTCTAGAAGTTTCACAGCCTCCTCTTTTCATTGCGTAAGTACTTCCTGTTCTCAGGCTTCTCCAGCCCAAGGCAGATCTCCACTTTCCTCGTCTTCTGGGGCAGCATCCCTTACTCAATTCCTTTCCTTCCTCTAAAAGCAAAAGTTCTTAAATTAATTATAGGGTTAGAAGAATATTTACCAAGCCAATTTTCCTACTGTACATTGTAAGAGGATATTAAAAATAAAACTAAACTTAAAACCACTCTCTGAGCTGGGAAGCAAGGTGAGTTGATGAGAAAACAAGTTGGCACAGGCCCCTGAGGTACTCTGTCCAGCGAGGACAAGTCTCGGGAAACGAAATAGTGGAACTAGGATGTTCAAGAACATCAGAGGGATAATGTGCCTCCTTTTCCAGCTGGAACTTGGTGAAAATGGCAAGGTTCCAGAGCCTTCGCCAATCCTAGCCCTTCATGGGATGAAGCAGAGAGGACTCTCTAGGCAGAAGGGGCCCAAGAGAGATCACCCTGCGGGAAAGGTGTGGGGCTGACTGGGAGTGCTGCACACGCTCAGAGACCTTGATGCTGTGATGAAAAGACACTGCCTCACAAAGCTCTGTGGACTGTACAAGTGGGAACCAGATGCGGATGCAGAATTCTCTGAAGATGCCAGCACCGAGACCCATGCCTGAGGCCCAGATGGATGCACATCTCAGGAGGAGTCAGTGTGGTTGGACACCAAGCACTGACCAGACAACCGTTCTGAAGCCATAGTGCAACCTAATAACCCTGAGCTTGGGTCTCATGTCCAGGAAGTGGAGACCAAAAGTGATACATGAACTAAGTTTCTTTTTTAGTCAGCTTTATTGAGGTATAATTTATTTTCAATAAATCTCACAATTTTAAGTGTACAAACTGAGTAGTTTTAACAAAATAATGACAGTTGTGTAATCACTGTCACAAACATTCCAACACTCTAAATACAGTTCTACTCTGCTGCTTTACAATCAGTGCCCAGTCCTATCCCATCTACTTCATCCCAGGTACATGGTAACCACGTAGCTTTGCATTTTCTAGAGTTTCATGTGAACAGAATCAGATCTCTGGCTTCTGACATTTCACATAAGGTTTTTGAGGTTCATCTGCATTGCTGTGGATATCAGTCTTTCATTCCTTTTATTCTGTTGTTCAAATACACCACAACATATTTGTCATCTACCAGTTCACAGACATTTGATTTGTTATTCATTTTGTCTGGTATGAATAAAGTTACTATGAACATTTGAGTACAAGTCTTCACTTGAATATATTTTCATTTCTCTTGGGTAAATACCTAGGAATGGAATTGCCAGGTCATATGGTCTGTACATGTTTGATTTTATACGAAACTGTCAAACTGTTTTCCAAAGGAGCTGTACATTTTATATTCCCACCAGTGATGTATAAGGAATCCCACTGCTCCACATCCTTTTCAACACTTGGTATTGTCAGTATTTTAGTTTAGCCATTCTGGTGGGTATATAGCAGTATCTAATTTTAATTTTTAATTGGTGGTTCTAATTTGCATTTCCTTAATGCCTTATGTTGAACACCTTTCTATGGGCTCATTTGCCATTTATATATCTTCTTAGGTAAAGTGTCCAAATTTTTTTGCCCATTGAAAAAATCAGATTTTTTCTTCCTTTTAATGTTTTAAGAGTTCCTTGTGTATTTTGGATACAAGTTCTTTACCAGTATGTTTTATAAATATTTTCTCACAGTCTCTCCTAGCCTTTTCATTTTCTCAACACTGCCTTTTTTTTTATTAAGGTATCATTGATACACAATTTTATGAAGATTTCATATGAGCAACACTGTGGTTACAACATTCACCCATACACACACACACCATTGCAGTCACTATCCATCAGCGTAGTAAGATCTCAGCACTGTCTTTTTAAATAGCAAAGTTTTATCCAGTTTTTTACTTTTTGCTTTTATGGTTCATGCTTTTTTTATCTTATTTAATAAATCTTTACCAAACTCAAAGTTACAAGATTTCCCCCTTTGTTTTCTTCTAGAACTTTTAAAGTTTTAGCTCTTCTGTTTCTTTTATCTATTTCAAGTTTTTGTGTGTGGTGTGAAGTAAACTTTGATGTTTTTTGTTTGGGAGGGAGGATATGCATATAGATGGAATCCAATTGTTCTAGCACCATTTTTGGGAAAGGTGTCATGTTCCTATTGAATTACCATATACCTTTCTCAAAAATCAATTAACTAAATATGTGTAGATCTATTTTTATATTCTCTATTCTGTCCTATTGATTAATATGCCTGTTATTACACTAGTACAATTTGTTTTGATTATTGTAGCTTTACAGTAAGTCTTAAAATGAGGTGGTATAAGTTGATAAACTTAGTTATTTCTTCAAAATTATTTTGGCCATAATAGATACTTTATATTTCCACATACATTTTAGAAGCAGCTTGTCAATTTCTATTTTTAAAAAGGACTGGAATTTTAACTGAGCAATGAATCTATATCAGTGATATGCCATCTTAACACTGAGTCTTATTTTCCTTAACTGGTATTTCTCCCAGTTATGCAGGTTTTCAATTTCTTTCAGCAATGTTTTATGGTTTTTCAGAAGACAGGTCTTGCATAAATTTTGTTAAATTTATCCCTAAGTATTTCACATTTTTAAAGTTATTGTAAATGATATTGTTTTTAAATTTCAATTGCCAAATGCCATTGTTAGTCCTTCGAAATAAAATTAAATTTTTTATTGACCTTGTATCTTGTAACCTTGCAAAACTTTTAAAATAATTCAGTAGCTTTGTATAGTATTTCTTAGAATTTTCTACTTAGATGATCATGTTGTTTGGAAATAAAGAAGATTTTACTTCTTCCTTTCCAATAGACATTTCTCTTTATTGACTTATTGCACTGTGTAGGACTTCTAGTACAATGTAGAATAGAAGTGGTGAGTGTGAATATCCTTGCCTTGATCCAGATTTTAAGGGGGAAAACATTCAGTCTTTTATAGTTAGGTATGGTAGAAGTGTAAGTTTTTCATAGATTCCTGTATTAAATGGAGGAAGTTCCCTTTTCTTTCAAGTTTATAGAGAGATTTTTTACAGGAATGGGTTTGAATTTTGCTAAACTTATAAAAAATACACTGAGATCATATTTTTCAACAAATGATGCTAGAACAACTGGACATCCTTATGTCAAAATAATATGTTAAAGAATGTACCTCAATCTAAATCCCACATCACTTACAAAAATAAACTTGAAATGAGGCATAGGCCTAAATGTAAAATCTTAAAATAAAATACTTCCAGAAGAAAACACAGGAAAAGAATCTTTGCAGCCTTCATTTAGAGAAAGTTGTTTGTTTTTTTGTTTTTTTTTTTTAGATTTGACACAAAACCACAGATAATAAAGGGAAAAAAATAGAAAAACTGGACTTTTTCAAAATTTAAAACATCTGCTCTTCAAAAGACAGTGTTGGGAAACTGAAAACAAAAGTCAAAGATAGGAAGAAAATATGTGCAAATAATGTCACAAAGGCCTGGTACTAAGTATATATAAAGAAATTCGTAACTCAATTAAAATCAAACAGAATGATAAAAAAATGGGCAAAGGACTGAAGAGATACTTCACCTGAGAAGCTACACAAATGGTAAATAAGAATAAAAATATGCTCACTCACTTCATTAGTAATTGGGAAAATGCAAGTAAAAATCATGAGATACAACTATACTCTAATAGGTACTCTCACATATTGCTAGTGGGAATGCAAGATTGCATAACTCTTTTGGAAAACAGCTTAGTTATTTCTTATAAAGATAAATACATACCAAATGATCCAGCCATCTCACTCATACGTATTTATTCAAGGGAAATGAAGACATATATCCATTCAAAAACTGTATACAAATGTTCATATTAACTTTATTTATAATCACCCCAAACTGGAAATAACATAAATATCTACTTGTGGGTATATAAAAAAATCATGATATATTCATACAATGGAATTCAACTCAGAAATAAAAAGGAACAAATTACCAACAGATACAACAACACAGCTGAATCTCAAATACATTATACTAAGTAAAATGGTTATGTACTATATGATTCTACTTATATGAGCTTCTGGAAAAGACAAAAGCATAGGGACAGAAAGTGGATCAGTGGTTGTCAGATGCTGGGTGTTGGGGAAGAAAGACTTACTATAAATGGGCATGACAACGACAGGAAAGCTCTATATCTTGAGTGTCATGGTGGTTATATGACTGTATGCATTTGCCAGAATTCACAGAGCTGTACACAAGGTGAATTTTACTGTGTATAAATTACACCTCAATAGATGACTTTAAAACAAAGCAAACAGAAAGAACTAAACCTTCACAGAGTGCTAAAACTGTAGACTATCAAAACAAAAAAATTCCAAAAACAAACAGAGAAAGAATAGATTCTCTACAAAGAACTAAATTAGACAGATAGAACACTCCTCATTAGCAAAAACT
Source organism: Manis pentadactyla (assembly GCF_030020395.1). Classification (NCBI taxonomy): domain Eukaryota; kingdom Metazoa; phylum Chordata; class Mammalia; order Pholidota; family Manidae; genus Manis; species Manis pentadactyla. Next base: position 60,669,838 of record NC_080025.1, on the reverse strand, counting down.
GTGCTTCTTCAAAGTATTGAGAGTAAATAATTGCTAACTAAATTATTATTTAAGAGAAAGGGTAAAATATAGATACTTCAAGACAAAGTCTGAAGAAATTATTCAACCTCTCATTGAATATATATATAATGGATATAGTTCAGTAAAAATCAACCTAGAAGGAAAGAGGTAAATAAATTAGTAAAAGTTGCTAAATTTAAATAAGCAGTGAATATAAATAGCAACAATAATAATACTTCTGTGGCTTCAAAAACAAGGTGGAACTAAAATACACAAGGTAATTAATGCCATGGAAGGTGGAAGGAAAAAGACTGATGTTAAAGAATTTTATTGTTTGAGAGAGAATGAAGATATTAAGCAGATTATTTTGCTAAGTCAAGTAGTATGCTAAAAATTTAAGGATAATGATTAGAAGAAAAGAAAATAACTTTCCAAATTACTACAGAAGAAAAAGAAGAAAGAAAGAAAAACATTTAGACTAAAACAAGACATAATGGAGAAAAAGAGGAACAAAAACAAAAGGCAAAAAAGGCAAGGTTAATAGAAGACACAAAATAAGATGCTAAGAATAAATATAAATGTAAAAGTAATTATAAAAATGTAAATGGATAAAGTTTGCCTGTTGAGACAGATTCTCAGATTGGATTGAAAATATCAAGCTGTATTGTGTCTGTAAGAGACAGGGTCCCAAATATAATATCACAGATTTAAGTAATAGGATGAAAATATTATTATTAGATAAAAATACACATCAAGGAAAAAAGTAATACTAAAGATAAAGAGGGTCATTATTTAATGACAAAAAAAATTTATCAGGAAGAAATATTAATCTTGAATCCATATAACTAGCAACATTGCCACAAAATATATAAAATGTATATGGAATATTTCTACTCAAAGGAAATATCAATGTATCTGACAAGAAGTTAATATCCAAAATATATTTTTAAAAATATACAACTCCACACCAAAAAAACAATCCAATTATAAAATGGGTGGAGGTCATTAAGAGACATTTTTCCAAAGGAGATATATAGACACATGAAAAGATGTTCAACATCACTAGTCATCAGGAAATGTAAACCAAAAACACCATGAGATATCACCTCACACCATTGAAAATGGCTATTATCAAAAAGAGAAATAACAAGTGTTGGAGAGGATGTGAAGAAAAGGGAACCCTCCTAAATTGTTGGTAGGAATATAAATTGGTCCAGCCACTGTGGAAAGCAGTATGGAGATTCCTCAAAAACTAAAAATAGAACTATCATACGACCTAGTAATTTCATTTTGGGAACTTACATGAAGAAAAGAAAATCACTGATTCAAGAAGATATTTGCACCTCTATGTTTATTGCCACATTTACAATAGCCAAAATATGGAAGTAACTTAAGTGTCCATCAACTGATGAATGTATGAAGAAGTTGTGGTACATTTATAATGGAATGTTACTCAGCCATAAAAAAGAATGAAATCTTGCCATTTGTGACAACATGGATAGATTTAGAGAATATGATGCTAGGTGAAATAAGATAAAGACAAATACTATATACTTACATGTGGACTCTAAAATATAAAACAAATGAACAAACAAGAAAGAAATAGACTCATAAACCCAGAGAACAAACTGGTGGTTGCCCTGGGGTAAGTGGTTGGGGAATGGGTGAAATAGGTGAAGGGCATAAAGGGGAAAACTTCCAATTATAAAATAAATAAGTCATAGGGATAAAAGTAGAGCACAGGGAATATAGTCAATAATATTGTAATATCTTTATATGGTGATGGTAACTCCACTTACCCTGGTAAGCATTTTGTAGTGTTATATACTACAGATTATATATAACATATAATACAATTATATATAATACACTCATATTTTGTTGAATCACTATTGACACCTGAAACCAATTTAATATTGCATATCAACTATATTTCAATATAAAAAGGAGATATCAATGCTACTACTTTGTGATTGTTGAAGCACTATTACTACTTTGTAGAAGCAGAATGAAGAATTAGTACATACAAGAACTCTAGTCTGAAGTTTTTGAAGTTTTCTAGTATAGTAAACTCTGGTTGCAGCAAATATTACCTTAGACATACTCATACACACACCAACAGATACCACTTAAATATACAAAGTATATTCACATCACCCATTTCAAGAATTTTCCTGAGATAATTGTAAAGTAGGCAACTCCTCAAGGTGTTTAAAGTGGGGAGATTTGACAACATTAAATAACCTTTTTCCTTTTCATGTGCATTGAAACACATAACGTGTATTTCAAATGACCTACATACTCATTAAATACTAATCAGTACTGCTAGTTATTAAGTTGGTTATTAAGTTAAGATTTCACAAGAAGACTAAAAGTCATAAGATACATATCTTTTAATTTTATAATTAAAGTTGGTAAGTTCCTAGGGCTTCCTTCACATAAACTGCATTCCAGAATCCTTTGTTTAGAGTACATTATTCTGAAAACTCTCTCATGCCCTCTGCTGTCCATTTATTGAATATAAATTAAAATATTCATGAGTATTCACATTTTGATGGGAAGAAATCCTCCACCTATTTCATTATTTGAGTCAGTTTCAGGAAACAATATATGCTAAGAATTGTTTGAAATTTTTTTTATTATAAATGTAATATATGTTCATAAAAAATGAAGAAATAATTTATCTCACCATTTAAGAGATAATCAGTTATCAAGTTGTATATTTCCCTCTGTAATTGTTTCTATGTAATATATTTTAAATATTATTTTATGTCATAATTACTATTATTATTATTAAAGAATTGGGGTCATACTATATATACAATTTGGCATTCTGTTCTTTTCACTTACTATTACTGTGAGATAAAAGAAAAAATCCATATTGATCTCTGGGTTTGGCCCCTGACACAGGGCTCCTGGAGCCCTTGTAATTTCCTGGGTGGCTGGAGGCTTTTGTTCTAAGAAGGTGACTTTGATGGGCTACTAGATGGCTCCTGAATGGCGGCTGGTTACCAGAAAGAACAAGCCATAATTAGAACTTGAGATATCCATCCTCACCCCCATTCTCTGGAGAAGGGATAATGCTGAAAATGGAGTTAATGATCAATCATGCCTACATGATGAAGCCTCCATAGAAATCCTAATAGCATGGGGTTTGGAGCTTCCAAATTGGTCTGCAAATCCATATAGAGAGGGTAATTCACCCCAACTCCGCAGAAACAGAAGCTCCTGCTCTCCGGACCCTCCCAGACCCTATGTATCTCCTCATCTGGCTGTTTGTATCCTTTATCATATCAATTAATAAATTGTTTCCCTGAGTGTGTGAGGCACTCTAGCAAATTGAGCCTGAGGAGGGGGTTATGGGAACCTCTGATTTGTAGCTAAATTGGACAGAAGTTGTGGGTAATCCACGAACCTACTACTTGATATTGGCATCTGAAGTGGGTAAGAGCAGCCTGAGAGATTAAGCCTTAACCTTTGGATTTGACACTATCTCCAGGTAGAATTGGCCATAACTGAGTTAAATTATAGGATACTGAGCTGGTAGTGTGAAGCATTGCTTACTGTGGGGAAAACCCCACTCATCTGGTGACCAGAAGTGTAAGAAGTAAGATGTGACTGTACTAGTAATGTGGGAGTAAAGGAGACATACAGAGAAGGAGAACTATAGGTTTTACTTTACAATTATATTCTGTAAGATTTCCCAATTCATTGAATAGCCCTCAAAATAGTTTTTTAAATCACTGTATAATATTCCAGCTATATACTAACTTATGTAACACACTCCTATTTTTGGACATTTAAGTTGTTTCAGTTCTTTATTATTATAAGTAACCCAGTAAAACAAAATTCCCTGAACACAACAATTTTTTAATATCCCTAGTTTTATGCTAACATTAAAATCCAAAAAGTACAACTTCCAGGTCATGGATACACATATTTTTAAGGTGCTTTATGCAAATTGCTGAACTGAACTCTGAAAAGTTTGTAATAATTTACTCTCCCACCAGCAGCATATGTCCACAACCACAGAATGCCTTTTTAAAAACTGGGATGTAAAAATACCTTACAAGTAAACTCTAAATAAGGGGGGGGAGGTTTTATATTATTTCCTATTCATTTGATGAGTAATTATTTTTCTTCAAAGATGTCAGAAAGATAAAAGGACCTTTTCATAGGGTTTTAAGAGGGCCAAACCTCCTAATTGTTTAATCATAATCTTTCTGAATTTGTTTCCTCATCTATACTGTGAGGATAATACCTGTTTTGCAAAACAGAGTGTTTTGTGAGGATACTGTGTGTGGTGTGACACACGCAAACTTGCTTTGAAAACTAAAGTCATACAGATGGAAGGTATTATTCTTGTTTGTCATTATTGATATGTGGAAAGATTTGATACATAAATCACTAGACTTCTTAAAGTATCAATAACTTAGTATCTTATATTAATTTTAATATCAATAATTTCTCCATTTTCAAACTCATTATTAGAAAAATGATTTTTCAATTTTCTTCAGTTTTATTTTTTTAGTTGAAAATAGTAAAACAAGAATTTTGTTACAAAGACAATTATGGTTCAGTAGCCAATTCCATTAATTTGGTTTGTTTCAGAAAAGGAAAAATTACCATAGAAACAAAATTATCTATTAGGGATTCCTATTTAATCTAAAAATATTTGGCACATGCCTAAATATGCCTGCATTCTCAACTTTCTTAAACCAATGCCTTTTTCAAACATATTCTTGTGAGTTTTCATTAAAAAGACAGTTTGAAGATGAACCTAAATAATTATGACCAAATGAAGAACAAAGCCAAGGATAGAACTAGTATTCAGTGGGAACCTGGAAAAGCTGGCACCTAGCACTAGCCTTCACCAGGAGGAAGAATGAGGGAGGAAGAGCTAATAAGACATAATGGAGGAAGGGATAACTTAAGAAAACAGTGAATTTTTTAAAAGGTGATGACTAGCAAAGAACCCTGTGACTTGGACCATGATAAGCTTAGCCTAGCTCATTAGGACTCTGACACATCTCTCCACCACTATAGCTCCCGATAATTCGGGTTATTGCACTTGGCCAAGGGCTTCAATTTTTTATAGGATTCAGTTTCAGCACCTGCATTTTATTAAACGTTATTGTTTGCAGTGTGTCTTTGCTAAAGAACGTAGGGAATAATTTGTAGGAGGAGGAAAGCACACAGAAAGTGAGAGATAAGGAGGAAATAAACCTTTTTAAAGTTTTAAAAATTGCCCACAGAATAATAAAAGAGGACTTAGAGAGTCATTTAGTGCAATCCTTCTTCATTTTAAAGCTGAAGACACAGGGGCCAGGTGACCCAGATACACCAGGGGTAGAGCTAGGAAGATAATCAGTCTCACGCTTTTAGCATTGCACACTGTTGACTCTCTCTCTTTGAATCTGTCTCTCTGTCTCTCTCTTTTTTTTTTTTTTGTCTTATTTTAGCCCTAAAACGGAGGATCATTCGTTATCATAGAGATCAATGCTGCTGTCAACACAAGTCCTGGTCTCGCTGTGTTTTCTTGCTAACTTAGACTTATTGCTCTCCCTAAAATAAAAATACAGTAGTTTACGTTGCAATTTTGTAACTTGTGCATCGATTTCACATCCATTATTTCATTTGATCCTTACAAAAACCCTTTGAGGCAAGACAAGGAAGGTATTATTATCCTCATTTTAAGAGCGAGCAATTAAAATTCAGAGGTCCAATGACTGGCCTAAGGTCTCTTAGACTCAAGGAGACAGGGCCCTAAGGCCATTCCTGCATTTGCTATCAGAGAGGGGATTTCTTCAAAACCACCAGTCTTGCTCTTTATCCTCTTGCGACGGGATTCTCCATTCCAGGGTTCGCCGCACTAGTTTGGTGAAGTTTAGATCTAACCACCCAAGGAGTGTACTCCTAATTTGTATCTAGTTCTCAATTTTAAAAGCGCAGTTTCTTACCCCTTCCTTATTAGGCTATTTTCCTCCGTGCGTTACGGCCTGCTGGGTCTCACTCCAAAGCTCCACCCTCTCCAAAGAAGCAGCGTCTTCGGTATCCAAGGAAACCACACAGCCTGGCTTACCTTTACCCTTCCGCGCTTTCCATTGGCCAATTGGAGTCCTATGCAGACGTTTTTTTCCGGTCTCTCCAATGGTTAGTGGGCTTGAGGCTACTATCCGAACCACCCTGCACAATGCTTCCTGGGATATGTAGTTTCTAAGGTGCCCAGAGCCCGGCTATGTCTGGCCCCTTAGAACTACTTATCCCATCGGCCCTTGGGAATGGGGGCGGAGGCCGGTCAGGAGTCCCGGACCGGTTTCCTGGGCTGGAGCTTTGAGATTTCAACTTTCCGTGGAAGCACGTGCGGCTGAGGTTGAGATTGTCAGACCAAGAGAGCAGTCTTGCCCTTACTTCAGCAAACCCTTCGCAAAAGACTCTCCTTTGACTTGAGCCGACACTGTGGTCCCAGTCGCCAGCCGTGGCGAGACTGGCCTGAGGCTGAGGTGATGTGAGGGAGCGCGAGAGGGCGCGCCATGTTCGCCTCGCGCTCGGGCTGGGGGCTCGGCTACCTCCGGCCGGGTCAGCTTCAAATGTGGGTCGGCGAGGCCGCTGGGCGCTGTCAGGCCCGGCTGTACGGCTCAGGGTGCGGAGAGCGCCGGCCCGGGTCCGAGCCCCAGGTCGCTCCGCCTGGCCGCGTGCGCCGGCCCGCGAAGGAGTGGGCCCTGCAGGTGAGCCCGTTCGGTCGGCTGCGTGCGCGGCTCCCGTGCCACCTGGCCGTGAGGTCCCTGGACCCCCTCGGCTGCCCGGACGGCGACCGCGTGCTGGTGGCCGTGAGCGGCGTGGAGGGCGGGGCGCTGGACGTGGCCGGCCTGCAGGTGCAGTACGACGCGGCGCTGAAGGAGGTGGCCATCCTAGCCGACACCATCGACCCCCGGGCGTCCGTAGAGGTGAACGCGCCCCTGAAGTTTGGCAAGTGAAGTGGTGTTAAAGCGGGTTGGGGCCTCCGCGCACACCCAGCGAACTTCCTAAATTAGGATGACGTGCACTTCCAGTTCGTCCCTTTGGGTCTGACTTTCTAACCTAATTTACACTTAATACCCTTCAGAAGCTGCCTCTTTTTTTCTCTTCTACTTTGAGTTTCCGAGTAGTAGTTAGTTATTAGGTTCCCAATTACAGAAATTTTATAAATCGAACGGAAATATGATATGGAATAATCTAAGTCAAATAACATTTGTGGAGCCCCCGTATGTTCTCCTATGGCAGTTTGTTCCCATTTCTGTCACTGCACTTTGTCAATGGTAAGGTAGGTCTTTTTCAGGGATGAAATTTCTTTATTATCCATTCAGTGGTGCAGCAGGCAGTCCACATTTGCCCTTGCTCAGAGCCTGGGGTCTGCCCCAAAACAGCCCTGTCTGTAAGATGCCCCATGTTTATTTAATCTGGACCGAGTGTCTGGTTTCAGATGGGTGCCCCGATTCTTACTGATAGATCTCCATCCATTTTGGCCTAAGTGAATTTTCCATGTGTAGCAGGTTCTGAAGAAAAACACATAGTAAGACTGCCTTAGAAACTTCAGTTGATAATGCCTGCAAGATATGTTTCCTAAGTATTTGGGTTCCCTGTCATTTCTCAAATGTAAGCCACATAAATGTACACAACACTTCTAGGGAAGTCTCCCCAGGTTCTCCTCCTTCTTGGGACTGAAGGATCATCATAATACTATAATATTCATCATAATAGCAGCAGACACTTCTAAGATAATCCTTTCTAATTCTTAAAATTACCTATAAAATGGAAACTTATTGTCACCGTTTCAGACAAGGAAATTGAAACAAATTTCATAAAGTATTATTGTGGGTGAAACAAATACACAAAAATCAATGACTTAGTGAAACTTACAGTGTGGTAGATCATGAAATATACCTGTTTTCTCTCAGATACAAAGTGGTGGAGCTGGGATTTAAACTGACTGGAGTCTGTTCAACCACTATGCTTTATTACTTCTTAGTTTCTTTTAACTAGCATAGATAAACAAGAGACCCTAACCTCAAAATGTAACAGCCTAGGGTGGGGAGAAAGACCTGTCCATTTGTTATTGCAGTACAAATAGATTGAGTATTGAAATAGAGATAAGCAAAAATTTATGGCAGCACCAATAAAAATGGAAGTACTTGTGCTGGTGATCCCAAACCTCATTATTTGTAGATTCCTCTTTTTAGAGCCAGAATCCCATTTCCAATTTACTGTTTCCATATGTCTGTTCTACAGGTCCCTCAATCAACATAATTCAATTTTTTCATACTTAACTTGTTCCTCCAGTTTGTCTATACCTGTTTAAGTGAAAGGGTGAAAGCAGTGTTGCTTCCACTCAGTATCTAGCCTTTATTTCTCTACCTACCTAGTGAGGGTAGAGTATAATTAGAGTATTTCCTTCTCTCTGTGTCTGTCAATGCTGCCTTAGATCAAGCCTTATGTTATAACTACTTAACTGGGTAAAAATTTATTAGTTACCTTCTTGTAAGTATTTTATATATTTTAGATTATATATATTTATATTGTATATATTTTATATTTAGATATATTTTAGATTAATCCCAACCAAAATATTGCTGTTATTTTAAACCTTTATAAAGACTGCAGTATACTTTATAGCAGTATATATAAAGCTGTGTATATGACAATATAGAATAACTGTGGAAACTGATTTATGCCATAACTATTGAAATTATGGTATTTGTGTAGTTTATATTTGGGGCAACATAGTGTTTACTTCCTTAGTCTGGTTTAAGGCTTAATTCAATATTTATTTGAATTAGGTATTAATCATCACTTTTTTTATTTTTAGTTTTTGTATAGACATCTAAGGTTACACCTTAATTGACAGCTGAGATGGCACTGACTTCTTATTTTCCACGTATTCTTCAGATGTCAGCTATTTATCCACAATCTTGAGGTTATGATACTATTTAGTACTAGATTTTTCAAAGTTGTTTCATTTTTTTATTACTTCAGATAACTTGTGATGTAGCTATATGGTAATATACTCATTTTTTAGATATGAAAGTTTAAAGAAGGATTTGAAAACCTTAATCACGATCATATATACTTATCCATGCGTCTCTCACAATATGATTACATTTGGGGAGGTTTGGGATTAAATCTTTCACTCTTAATGAATGGGAGAGAGAATAGGCTCACTGACTACCAAATTTACCATAATGACTTGTTAGCTTGCTGTTTTCTTATTTGCACGTGTGTGTGTGTGTGTGTGTGTGTGTGTGTGTGTGTGTTCTCAGCAGGAAAGGGGCGTCTGTGATCTTTCCCAGGAGTGTCTATAACAATTGGTGTATATACGTTTGTCACCTCCTTTACTTCCCTCTTAAGTTACTTTTTCTCTTTACATGATACAGGCCAACAGAAATAACTGCTTTATTTCTAAAAACTGGCAGAAGAGGGCATTGCTAACATTCGGTCCTGTTGCCATGGAAAAGAACTCCTTACCTTTAGAGAGAGACTGCTAACAATGGTGCTCTCTCCAGGGTTCAGTAATACGGGCATAATTGAAGAGCTGGATTTCTAGGGATACTAAAATGCTTTGGAGTCAATTAACCATAGTACTAACTTGTTTTTCTCTTTTTTCATTTCTAGATTTGAATATCAAGTCATCAGGATCTGGCTGTGTAAAAATCCAAAATATTGAGTGTGATAATTGCAAAATTGAAACTGAACAGGGGACCAGCATTTTACAATCTTTGAAGGTATAAGCATTTTTCTAATTTTGTTTCAATATTATTGTTTTTAAAAACCTTAAACTATAAACTGTAGCATCAAACGAAAGTCATTATTCTGAGTATCATGTATTGAGAAAACTGAGCATCATTTATTCATCACTCAGAATTTCCTTCCAAAAATTTTATCTTGAAATCAGTTCTGTTCTGAAAGTACAGAGGTTGTATCAACTTTGAAGGTTTTTCCTCATATTCCCTTTAGATTTCTTTTCGAAATGTACAGTGAAACTTATAGTATATTTTTAGTATTCTGAGATCTTATTAAGTCAAAGAAATTTTAGTTTTAAGGAATATTTTTCTTCCATTCGTATAAGAGGAAGGAAAAGTCTTCAAACACTATAAATGTGCTTAAAATATTAGATGAATCACATTTTTAAAGTACTAGGTAGCCCCTTAAAGATTAACTAGGTATTTGTGCTGAACAACAAATAATTCATCTTGTTTTGTAATAATACTTTTATATTTAATTTTCTTAAAATTACATTGGTCTCAGCTATATATGATTTCAGACACATCTCTGATAGGTTCTAGCTTATTGTTGCTACTGGTACTTCTTACATTTACATATTCAAAATAATACATTTGTGAACTTTGTTGGCATGTAACTTTGCTGAAGAGAACGTACTCAGCTTTGCTTCATAATTGCAAAACATTAAAAAAATTTTATGTTACTTGTTTTGCTCCAGCCACCTGTATTTGCACATCTGACTTCAGCATCTGTCCACATATGAATCATTTCAAATAAATCGTTATACAAATACCATATAAGATTGAAGAATACTATTACATGGCCTTTAGCAAAATGACATGGTTGGGTTCTTATAAAAGATTGCACAAAGAAGTCTTCATGTCAGATGACTGACTAGATGAGAATACCATAGTTCCTTTTTTGTCCTTAGAAATATATTGTTCATTCATCAATGCTTGAGTTTCACAAAATTCAACCAGAGTGTTGTGTCTTAAGACTCAAAATAAGAAGCTTGTATGCTGCTGTCTCTTTGCATTCTCTTATGATTCATCTCATAGTTCTGAAAGATCTCTTTGTCAGTTGTCTTCTTTCTGCCATTAAGGGCATTAGCTGAGAAATGAGTTCTCAGCTTTGGCCCTGTTTACATTTTGGGCTGCATAACTCTCTATAGTCGGGGGCTGACCTGTGCACTGTATGATGTTTACCAGCTTCCCTAGCCTCTGCCTGCATGTTAGTAGCACGCTCCTCAGTTACGACATTGAAAAGTATCTCCACACATTGCTAAATGTCTTCTGGGGGATAAAATCACCTTTAGTTGAGAACCACCATTCTAGGCAAGTCCATCATCATTCTGTTGTCTTATCATGTTAGCTTTACTTTAGCATAGTTAATTAATAATTTATGAATAATGATGAAAGAACTCCTAGGATAATGATATAGAAAATGTTATAAGATGTAAGACTAAGATAACTAATGTACTTTAGATTTACAGTGGACCAATATATGGTAATTTAAAAATAGAATGAGTTTTATTCTATTTTGAAAAAATAAGTAAATTTTCTATTCTTTGGAAGACTTCTAAGAAAGAATAAAAGTCATGAAATATCAGCCCTTACAAAAAGAATAGTTCAAAAAAGAAATTCAAGAGCTTCTTGAATAAAATTGAGTCCAGTGGATCCAAATGGTATTCCAAGGGTTGAGTTAAGAAAATTCTTCTTGAGATCTTAGGATTTAACTGACTAAATGCACAAATGGGAACACTTAAAATAACTGGTGTAAGTTTTAAATATGTATGATATCATTATCTTGAATTAATAATCACCTATTAATATAAGTTTGTCTCTGTTCATTTTAAGGACTTGAAATGTATTTGATCTATGTGATAAAATATAATAATAGTTATAGCTGTTATTTACTGAATCCTTATTATGTACCAGGAAACTTAGGTAAGCCCTCATTTAATTGTTTAATTATCTCCCTTTTATCAAGGAAGAAGCTATGAGGCACCAAGATAACAAGCAAGTTGTTTAGGTTCACATAGCTAATAAATTGAGCTGAGATTTGAACTTGGGTCTTTCTCATTTCCAAGCTCCTTTATAATTCTTTATAATCCAAGCAAAATGTATTAGCATTCTTACGGAATAGGTAAATGATTTTTTTTAGGCAACAGACCTTTAACTCATTGAATATCAAACATTTGCATTTAAAAAAAATGTAGTATAATAGCTTATATCTTCTTATAAAGTACTTTGTTTTACATATTTAACATTTTTTTATGAACTTCACATTGTTTTGGAATTTGATGCACTTTAAATTATAGTAATAGCTCTTAACATTTTTGAGCCCTAGACCTCTTTGAAAATCTGAAGATTGTCACCTTGGGAAAAAATGCATGTGCATATGGAATTTTGCTTACAATTTCATAAGTTTTACACACTCTAAAAATTTGTGTGAGCTTGGTTAAGAACTCTTGATATGAAATAACAGTTGTTTTGGAGATACTCTTTTCAAAAGATCATAAATTAGTTACCTGCTTGATAAAGCTTTCATATTAAGTACACTTTGCAGACTCATGTCTCTGTGGACATGAAGTAGTCTATCATGCTGTAATACAGATAAACTTTTTAAGAATGGTTGAGTTAGCCCTTTTCACTAAATTTCAAAATTCATTCCTGGGCTATTTCACATAAGGTTTTTCTATTTTTTCTTCCTGTATATGGTCGTTTCAAATTTTTTTCTCCCTGCATTTTACATTTCTCTGCTATTGCTGGTCATGATATTGGTGAATTTGTTTTTGGTAATTTTCTTCCTCTGCTATTTACCTATTCTTTCCTCTTTATAATTGTGGTCAGAGCTGAAGCCATATGTAAATGGTTAAGGTGAACTAAGCTATTTTTAAAAATAGACCAAATATCTAATGGTTCATATACAATCTTAGCTTATTTCTCACTTGTGTCAAATATGTGGGTGGCTCTTTTCTCATCAATGATTGTAGGTTCTGTCCATCTTCTAAGTGTAATCATATTTTAAAATTATCAAATTATTATTGTTAAATTATTATTAAATTATTAAAAAATTGTGTTCCTAAAATCACTAGCCTAGATAGCATCGCCACTTAACATTTTATTGGCAAGAACTCAACAAACACCTAAGAGGTAAAGGAGGCTGGAAAATATCTCTTCATGGACCCAACTATCTTCCTATTACTTTGGGAAAAAAAAAAGGATTTCAGTGGAGCTACAGTAGTTTCTGCCACAGTGGCTAAGTGTGAAATCAAGTCTTACACACGTGCACACACACAGTTTTTTTTGTCTGGCAGAGGAGGCCAGCTGTGATGGCTGTTTTATTAATGTGTAGAGGCATTTTCACTTAGCTACAGTGTGTTGTACTAGAAAGTTCAACAGTCAGTGGGCTCTTACCCTAAATGTGAACGTATACCCTAAGTCTGAATATCTTGTGATGCCAGCCGCAAGAGTGTGGGTTTTGAAATCATACAGAGCTTTATTCTAAATGTTAGTTTATATTTTGTTGTTTGCTAACTATGTTACCTAATAAAGTTATTTAACCTTTCTAATTATTGGATTTCTTCCTCTGTAAGATGGGAAAAATTAACACTTCTCTCTCTGAATTGTTGTGAGGTTTAAGTGATAGTTCATGTACAGGAGTGAACATTTTGTATTTAGTGCAAAGAAAAAGCCAAAGTGGTAACTATTGTTATTAATAAAATGAGTATTAATAATGATGAAAAGTAATAGTGATTATTGTTGTCTTCATGATCGTTTATGTTTAATTAGCCAATCACAGTGATAACACTGGGTTTTCCAAGCCCTTCCTTAGTGGAGCTACAGGAACATCCATGGATCTCTTCTTTTTCCCTTTGGTTGTAGATGGCTTATTTAATCTCTTTAACAGCAGTTGACATTCTTTTTTAGTTGATGCTATTAATCCAAGTAGTACCTTCTATTTCATTCCTCTTTTGCTGCTTTATTACTTTAAAATAAATATATAAAATTTTGGAAAATTTTTTATTAGTATAAGTCAAATTTATTCTTTACTCTATATGTATTTTTGTACTTGTCTTTCAGAGTCAAAAATTACATGTTCAAACAAAAGGAGGCAAAGTTATTTGTCTGGGAACAGTTTATGGAAATACAGACATCTATGCATCAGATAAAAGTGTAAGATCAAACCTTTTTTTAATAATACGATTTTGCATTAAGTTGGCTCACACAATGGCTATGTTCTACAAAATTTGTGGCATAAAATTACCTCAATGCATATTAGCTCATTAGCAAGTTCAAATTTGAAATTGAGATGATTAAATATTATACAATTTAAATTTAATTTGTGATATAATACTTTTGACAGTTATTTAATTCCTTACTTGGAATTCATAATACCTTTAGTGCTTAATATTTACTTCTAGTTCTAAAGAGATTTTTGTTTTTATGACCATGGATTAAAGTCAATCATTAAGTAATACTACCGTAATTGGGATTAAATTTTTCTAATGTATTAGGTTTATTTGAGTATTTTTCCAAGACCTGTTGACTGCCTTTAGGTAGTTGAAAGATGTTTCAGAACTCAACTTTCTTCAGTATTTTCCACAAGATGGCACAATTAGATAGCATTACTGTTCCCCAAAAGCTTTCTCCCTACTTTATATTTTTTAAGTTATGTATTTTTTTATTGATCTATGTACAATAAAATACACAAATCTTATTGTACAGCTTGATGAATTTTGACATGTCTATACACTCATGAAACCATCACCCAGATCACAATATGGAACATTTCTCACTAATTTTTCCCCCTTTCACCAATTTTTCCCCATCCTTCCCACTATGGTGACCACCAGTCTGTTCTCTATGTCTGTGAGTCTATTTCTATTTTGTTTGTTCATTTGCTTGTTTTTTTTTTTTTTTTTTGGATTACATGTATAAGTGAAATCATATGGTACTTGTCTTTCTCTGACTGACTTACTTCACTTAGAATAGTACCCTCTAAGTCTAACCATGTTGTCACAAATGGCAAGATTTCACTTTACCCATTCAGTCATTGGTAGACACTTCAGTTTCTTCCATATTTTGGCCATTGTAAGTAATGCTGTGATAAGCATAAGTGTGTGTATAGCTTTTTGAATTGGTGATTTTGTTTTCTTTAAGTAAACTACCAGAAGTAGAATTGCTGGATCATGTGCTTTTTTTCTGTTTTTAATTTTTTGAGAAACCAAATTTTTGAGAAACTTACTTTCCATAGTAGTTGCACTGGCTTACAATCCCACCAGAAGTGTAGGAGGGTTCTTTTTTCTCTACATCCTCACCAACACTTGTAGTTTCAGGTCTTTTTGAACAGGAGAAAATGGTATTAATATAAGGATTGGAAAGGAAGTAATGAAACTAATACTTGTAGACAATATGATTATGCATATAAAAATTGTTTAATTCAGGTAAATTATTAAAATTAATAAAGTTACTAGATTTAAGGTCAAATACAAAAGCTAGTTAAGATAAATGAAGTATAAAAAAGATACCTTTTATAACAGCACTTAGAAAATATCAAATACGAGTAAATTTTACAGAATATAAAGAGTGCTATGTAGAAAATATAAAACATTATTAAAAGTGATTAAAGAAGATACAAGTAAATCGAAGATAATGGATCTGTTCCACATTACACGGAGAATACACTGTTGCTCACAATCTTGTAATGAGAGCTAGGGAATGAAAGTCAATAAGGTGATTGTGTCCTGGGTAGTAACTTTTTAATGTAGTTGCCCACTAATTCTGTGGTTACCATGTTGGCTTTTTAACCAGTCTTTGTTGTATAATGAACTGATTTTGAGTCTTTCTCTTACTAGACTGTGACCGTGGATAAACTGCAGGGAAGTTTTATTAATATATCTACTAAAGATGGTTCCCTGAAAGCCAAATATCTTTATACAGAATCTTCATTTCTTTCTTCTGCTGTTGGGGATATTACATTAGGAAGTGTTCATGGTAAGATGACAAAGGTCTAATACATCTCAGTTTTTTATAACATAAATTTTAAGAGAATTCTGTTTCTCTGTATTTAAAGAAGGATCTGCTATTAGGAAGCGGCCTTCTAAATGATTGCAGACTACCATCATCTTTTAAAAAAAACGTAAGATAAAATGACTTATAAGCTGTTTTAGTTTGGCAAGTAATTAAATATGATGCTGTTATATATGAAGCTAATAATGATTTTTAATGCATTTCCTTGCAAAAGGAAACAACAAAGAAATATGTGGAGAAAATACTCAGAGGGAAGCTTAATTAGATAAAAGCAGTCTTAAAAATAAAGATGAGTTCTGAGTGACTGGCTTTTATGTTATGATAGAAAAGCTAAGGATTAAATAAATCAATGAACTGGCACCTGATCCTCTTAAGTAACCTACCATTTTTAATTTTCTTTGATTAAATATCATTTTGTGACTTTCAAAACATGCCTGCAGAAGAGATCATAATGCGGCAGTAATATGGCAAAGGGCACACTGGTATTCAATGTCACTTGGCATGCTTCTTAAATTTCCACATAGCAGATGATTCAGGTCCAGGTATTTTTTCTGAAACTTTTACAGATAGAATCAGTAGTCACTTATCTTGGCAAGAAGAATATACGGTATATACATATCTGCTAAATGCCTTTTGGAGCATTTTCCAGGAAGTATGGATTGAAAATTTTTCCATATAAAGACCACTCATTTAACTTCTATAGGAAAGCAAATGTTGGTGTGTATACACTTTGGCAAAATCTCCAGATTTTACTAGTGAACACAAATTATTAGATGGTATTAGAAAGCATGGCTAGTGCTGGCCATGCTGTATAGCAAATTGGCAAGTGGTCTTATGGTTAAAAAAAAATCTAAAACAAAATGAGTGCTTATGTACTTGAAGTAATTATTGAGCTTCAATTTAATAGTTAAACCTCATTAACTGTTCTAACAAGGTTAAGGTATTATTTGAGCCCAAATAGCTTGAGTCCAATGGAGTTGTATTCAGATAAAGCAAATAGTTTGTTGCTTATTCTTTTATTTTTTTACCAAGCTGTGTCTTGAATAGTTCTGGTAAATTGTAACTCTTCATATACTAAAAATAACTTTTAGGTAAGCATTGGAATTTCTGTTAATTGCTATTACAAGTACTACATTTAATATATTGAATAGCTTTTAGCTGAAAAGCAATTTCTTACCAAGTCAGATGTTGATTAATACCCACAATAAGAATAGCCCTGTTTTCTACAGTGTTCTATAACATGTTTACACTAAATTCATTAATGTTTATTAATTTTTTGCTTTCTTTTAAGTTAAACAAGAATTGAACTTGGTATAGTTTGTCATTAATAGCTTACATGAGAGTAAAACAGATGAACTTTTTTGAGACAGGCCTTGAAATACTCTAGGTCTCCTGATTACTTCAAGTTGCTGAAATGAAAATAAAGGGCTAGGTATAAAAGTATTCATTCCTTAACCTTTGTAAAGCCTTTTATCTTTACTGAGCTTAATATGAAGTTAAATATCTTTCTTCCTTGGGCATCTTAAATCTGGGTCGGATCTAGATCCTCTTTTGGACTGTCATCTCAGGTTGGGTTTCTTGAAAGCAGACTGAGATGGAAATTAGAGTGCAGTAAATTTACTAGGGAGACCTCTTGGGACCAATACCTCAGAGAGGAAGGAAGCCTAATTTCTCTGGCAGAAGTTGGACTGTGATAAAATCTCAAGATCCCCATGGGGAGTTACAAAGCTGGGATGGTCCTCAAAATTGTCTTAAGTTGGGGTGAAGGGAGTTAGACCTTTATATCCCCAATCATTAGATGCAAGCTGTCCCAGGAGGGGGGTCTGATCTTGGGCCAAGATTGCTCTCTTAAGCTGGGCAGGTCCCTAAGAGGACTGAAGCTGAGGGCTGTCTGCTAGCAGTACTCCCAAAAGCTAGGAAAATAAGCCCTTTGGTTAAAAGGGGGTTCTGGAGGATGAATCACAGCATCCACTACAGTTATATTTATTGATTCGTTTAACACATTGACTACCTACTGTTTGAGGCACCAGGGTATAAGTTGCGCAGGATGATAGCTGTCCTTAAAGAACTCAATGTAGTGGGAGGATTGAATGCCATCATTATTTGTAGTACTAGTACAGCAGTGAGAAGTAGGGGAAGGGAAACTTTGATCCAGTTGCCACTGTAGCAGAACTTCCATGTTGTTCAGACCTGCTTTTCCCAAGGCTAGTCCTTGGCCCTTACTTGCTGTTTTGATTTTTCAGTGGTAGTGTGTAAAAAAAAGAGAGATAAGAAAGAAAGCCTCCTCATTTCTTTGTCACATCCCAGTGCCTATCTACTTTTTAAGCACTCTTCTGACAAGCCTGTTTCTTGCCTCCTGCCCTGATGCCGCCCCTATTTCTATCCTTTTCCTAAGGAATTATATGAGATTGTTACTGGAGTTTGGAGGTAGAATAGGTACAAAAGAGCAGACAATGTTCTATAGAGTCCTATATCTTGAGTAGAATATCCTCGTAGGTGAGAAGTTATTCATAGCTTGTGAAAGGAAGTCCCTGTGGGATTTCTACTTGGATTTTACTAGACAGAGACATCTCCCAAGGATCACCCCAAGCTGGAATTTTGAATATATATTCCAGTGAATGCTTTTTTCTAAATGGTCATCTAACACAAACTAGGTGTATGTTTTGGTTATATTCAAGCAAGCTGGCTTGAGAATTTTAAACCTTGTTTTTATGGGAAAACATGTTGCTATTTCTAAATGTCTGACAGAAAACAAACTTGGAGAAATATACATTTGAAGACCTACTGTTCAGGATTTATTTAGTTTGGCTTCATTTTTCTTTAGCATGGTTTAAAATGTTGTGTTTTTGTTTTTGTTTTCAAATAGATTTTTAAAAATCCAATATATAGATGTAAAAAGCTATTTATACCACCAATATGATGGCACTGTCTATATATATATTTACCAGTTATATATGAGTTTGAAACCCTTGTGTCAGTAGGTGTGTGGGTGGTTGTTTGAAGGAATGTTGACAAGCATGTATTGAGTGCTGGTGGGCCCGCCCCTTTCACTTAGTGGACAACTATCTGTTTACAAATGAAGAAGACAAAACTTACAAATGTCTAATTATTTGCTCTCAATGACAAATTAATTAGTGGAAAAGCAATGATTTGATCCTGGTTTCATTTTCTAGGAGATGTTTTCAAGGTGTTTAAACAAATTAGTGTACATACCCATGGCAGACTTCCTTGATGGCAACCCAAATACCATCACTGCTTTGAGGGCTTTCTGGCTTGCTCTAGGGATGTTTCCTCTAGGTAGACAGCACTGTAACATATATGTACTGCTTCATATATGTTTTGTATTATAAACTCTAGTTTCAGAATTATATATTATGTCTTATGACATCTGGCACAAAATGTGAATGTTCCATGCATTCTTTAGTTCCATGGAGGCATTCAGGGACTCAATTCATTCCATAAAAGTGAAGCACTGTCTTCAGTGTTTGGTTTCTAAGGCTTCCTTGAAAGGAAGAAAGAATGAAATTTATTTGTTGTCTGTATTTCCTGTTTGTTCATATATCCTGATAGCAAACCAATACCCAACTTAGTGCTAAGTACTTAGAGGATGCCCAGTAATGAGGAAAGGGATAATGAAAGCAGCAATATTTATTTCCTGGCCTTGCAATATATGTAAAGAAGAAAAAGATTGATCCTAAATGTTTTTCCAAATGGAGTTTTTAAGTATATTTTAACTACATTTTGTGGGTAAGAAAATGAGTAAGCCAATTGACTAGTAATATTTACTATTAATTAATTTAAAGTAAGGTTGGTTGAATCACATCTATTAAGTATGCCTTCTGAAACAAACAAAACAAAACGGGTTTATTCATTGATCCAACAAATATTCCCCACTGTCCTGGGAATCTAGTAGGAAAGTAAGTACTTGGATAACTTGTGTTTAGATATAAAATTTTATGACAGTTTATTCTCTCGATGTCCTTCTAAATTATAAAAAATTAGATTCTGTGTGAAGTACATTTTATTACATTCTGCTACTTGAATATTTGATTTTTAGAGAATTCTATACATGTATATAAAAATATACATGTACGTATGTATTCTGCTAAATATATTTAAATATAAATATATGTAGTCTGCTTACTCTTCTAGAGAGAAAAAAAGCTTCCTTAACGGTTTGCTGGGATTGGTTTTTATTTATAACCTCATTTAAGCAAATTGATGAGGTTTAACATGTAGGCATATTCATGACAGTTTTCATGTTTTATGTTATTACTTGGAATAAGTGATTAATGAATAAAACTATATTTTAAATATTTATATTCCCTGTGTTACTTAGGGTCTTATTTTAGGTTCTTTGGGAACATAACTTGTTAAATAAATTATTACTTCTCTCATTCATTTTCTCTGTACTTCAAAAGCCCCAAAGATTTAGCAGTATGTAAATGCTTAAATTCTTCCTTAAATAACTACTTTGGATTTTAGAAACTTTAACAAGAGTAAAAGTTACATTAACTATACAAACACAGTTGATACATTTAATAACTCAGAATTTCAAAGAAATGTACCAGTTTGCTTTATGAAGGTCATGCTATCACCAGTGAATTTATAAATCTGCCTTATGAATTTAGAGAGCCAGAAATAATACAACATTTTAAAAGAGAATTTATGGCTTTATATCCAATAAAAGGTGGTGAAACTGGAAAAAAAATTTTTTTAAGAAGCTTTTATTGGATTAAATAGAACTTTAACTGAAGTTCATGAAAATCCTCTGTTAAAATTGTAGTATTTATTGAGTCCATCGTGAGGTTTTTGGTTTATCATTTTGATATATATTAATGTTGAATCTGGACACTTAAAAATTTTTTTTTATGAAATATTAAAAAGGAATTACAACTTCCTTTGTGGTACAAACAACAGATTTCTTTTTTCTAGGATTTAGACATGTGATTCAAAATGTTGCCATTGTGTGCAGCCTTCCTTCTGACTTGGCTCAGCTTTTTGGAGGGACTGGGCTCCTACCATATAGGTGTTGCTGCATCTTTGGTGCATCATGGCCTCCAAGCTTCCATGAAAGAGAGATCGTTAAGGATCATGTGGAAAGTTTCTGAAACCAAGCCTAGAAGTGCATGCATTAATTACCTCTGCCGTGTAGTTTTAGCCAGAATATTTTCAAATGACTTAATCTAACTGCAAGAGGCTACAGAGTTTTAGCAGTGTTCTAAGGAAGGAGAAAAGCACACAAATACTTGTTGACACTGGCAATTTTGTCATGTGTTATATTTGTAATTGCTCTTTCTTGAACTTCTGTGAGTTCCTGCTTTTTGCAGCTACTTGGTATTCTCCAAAATTTCACCCCTGTTTATTTGCTCTTTAGCTTTTTTCTTTTCCCTGGGTGTCTTACACACTTTGAGTCGTGACTACTCTTGTATTCTGATGATTCAAACCCATATCTCTAGCCCTGACTTAGTGTATACATGCATCTGTTTGGTAGTCATAACCATTTGGATGTTTACAGGCATCTCAAACTCAACGCTTCTAACTTCTTTTCTCCTATTTTCCCATCTCCAACCTCATATTTAATGTGTTCCTCTTCCTATATTTCCATTTGCAGTCTGGTATCTAGCAATCTTAAATTCCTCTCTCTCAGTGCCCACATCTAATCAATCACCAACTTTAGGTAGGTTTTATGACCTAAATGTTTCTTCAATCTGTCTCATCTTTTCTTTCTAATTTCTACTGTTCTATTTCAGATTCTTGTCATTTCTTGCCAACTCTAGCAAATAACTTGCTTCCAGTCTCACCTTCTTCAAATCCATCCTCCCTATTATATCTATGGTTGTTTATGGAAATGCACATTGAACATGACATTCTCTTATTCAAACCCTTTCTTGCTGGCTCAGCCACCTGGCTAACTTAACCACTTCCCTCTTCTGATCCTATCCTTTGCATTCCAGAATTATATAATCTCTTTACTTTTTCCTGTGTATATTCTTACCTGTTAAATACTTAGTCCTTGATCAGAGCGTTTGATCCTACTGATCAATGTGTTTATTGTCTTCCTAAATGGTTTCCCCAGCTTTTTAAAAATCTCTTTGTCTTTTAGTAATCCTTCAGTATTCAGCTAAAGCATTCTCTCCTCATCTCTGGCCTTCTGGTGACTCATAAATTCTTGCTTGATTATAAGTCCTCTGGAGCAAGGATCATGTTTTACTCATCTCAGTATTCTTAGCATTTAGCACTGTAGCTTGCAAATAGCAAGTGCCTCCCTTTCTCTTCCAGAAAAAACTCTAAAAGAATCCCACCTTTAAGGATATATTTGTTTGGACTCTAAGTGTATGCATGCTGTTGTAACCATAATCATTTCTTTTAGTGAAGAAGAGTAAACTAATATTTATCTTTAAATTGGTACTTTATATTTTTCCCTGTGACCATACTAGAATGAACAGTTGCTAGCTAAAAAAAACTATATATTTTCTCAAACACTGGGGTTTGTGGAAAAGTCACATAACTTGAGAGAAGAGTAAGTACACACAGTTATTGCAGACCATGTGGCTGGCATCTTGCTTTATTGGAAGGAAGGCTTTTGCAAAAATCTACTCCTCTTAAATAGTTGATCTGTTTATTATCAGTGATTGGAGATGAGATAGGTGAAACCAAAATACAGAAAATTGTGCTAGTAACACCCATTTGCTTGATTTGTATACTTTAAAAAATTCTGCTTTATTCCATGAAATATTTGAGGTATGTGGTCCATTTTGTTTATTCTAATAACTTTGGAACATTTCTGTTTAGGGTAGACTTTCTAAATATTTTGGTATGAATTGAAAATGTATTTTTTGCTTATTGCTTTAAAAATCCTTTAACATTGGCAAAAACATTTTGAAATATTCTTTATACTTACAAATATTGCTTATTTCCATAATTTTCTTACCTGTTATGCTTTTACTCTACAGAATTCTAACGTTCAAGAGAGAAAGTGTGAGATTCTCTAGGTCCTACTATAATATAAACTAGTGCTCATTTTTTAGTATATTAAAACTTCTATCTTGTGGCTTTAAGAACCATTATTTTCTTGAGATTATTTTAGTCACAAGTACTAATTGGCTTTTTGAGAAAGACCATATTTTCACTAAAAGATAGTAAATTTTTTACTGCATTTTTTGAAGACTAGTATAAGATAATAAAGTTCTTTTACCTTGTTGAGTGGATTCTAGACTCACTAGCCAAATGCCTGGACTGTAAAACTGTGTCATAATTCTCCACTAATAGTTAAAATCACAATATTAGCAGTCTGCATCATTCTTATTTTCAAAATGTTCAGGAGGTGGGATCAGTAAAGAGAATCCTGAGTGGAAGCATCCACTGTCACACTGGGTTAATCTTCCTAAAGCATGGTTTTCATCTATCTTGAAACTCTTCACTGGCTCTTTCAATGTTGAATAAGGTCAGTAGACTGGCACTTCCATGGTTCTTCTGCAGATTGCTCTTTACCTATTTTTCCAAACTAATTTAGAACATTTGTTCAAAAAATAATAGTTTTTTTCTGTGTACTGGGCACAGTGCTAAATAAGCTTTCAAAATATAATGTTAAATAAGACAGACATGATCTCTGTCCTTATATACTTACCTAAATGTTCTAGCCTAACTGATTTGCATGATTTAAACATAGCATTTGTAGTTCTGCCTTTTTACTTTTGCTTATGTAATTCTTTTTCCCAGAAAATCCTTCCCCCTCAGAATATTCAAATTTCACCCACTTTAAATATCACCTTTGGTGATACCTCCAATATTACTATTCTTATTGCAGGTCATTTTAGTTTCTTTCCTCTGAATGGCTGTGGCATCTAATTCATACTGTTCACTTAAGATGTTAACTTATTAATCAATACTAGTTTTAACTTTTCATGTGTATAGCTCTGGAGATATCCTACATGGTTCTGTATGGCCATTCTGTCCTCTGCCCTATACTGAAATGATTCATGTTCCTCCCACATGCAAAATACATTCTCTTCCTTCCAACGTTCCTAAAAGTCTTACCTATTATGCATCACCTCAGAGTCCAGAATCATCAAAGTCATATCCAGGTATAGAAGAGGCTCCTCAGGTGTGGTTGCTTATTAAGTACAACTTCTCAAGTACATTTCCTCTGAATCTGAAGACCTGTGAACTAGAAACAAGTTATCTATGTCTCCCACAATCCTTCCCCCACACACACACCACTTATACTCCAACATACTGTGATGGAACAGGTACAGGATAATTGCTATAGACTTGCCTGTTGAAAGGGGGAAAATGAGAGGCACAAAGGAGTCACTGGTCCATAGTGATTTTGAAATTTGGGTGGGAAAGCATTAGAGGTTCCTTGATTAGTTCTCAAGGCCTGGAAATGAATCTTTAGGGTTCCAGGCCTCCCCCTCTGTGTTCTTGGTTGCCTCCCTCTGAGGCATCCTCCCTCTGAGGCGTCCTTCCTTTTTCATGAAATGTAGTAAATATTTTCAGCAGAATAGTTTTCTCACTCTGCTTCCTGTCCAGATTTTGGGGGTCCAGTGGTCTCTTTTCCCTTGCAGTCCAAGCTAGCAGTGTATTTGCTGATACAATTCTCTCAAGAGTGTTGTGAGCCTCGTTTGAATCATGCTGGGGTTTATTCCGTTAAATAAAAACCCACATCCAAGAATCTTTTCAAAATATGGGCTTCTGGAATGTGGGACATATGTACATTGGACTACTATTTAGCCATAAAAAAGAAATCCTGCCGTTTGTGAAACACGTATAAACCTAGAGGGTATTATGCTAAGTGAAATAAGCAGGCAGACAAAGACAAATACCATATGATTTCACTTATATGTGGAATCTAAAAACAAAACAAAATTAACAAAACAGCAGTAGACTCATAGACACTGAGAAGTAACTGGTAACTCATAGACACTGAGAAGTAACTCCCATGAGGGAGTGGTTGGAGTGGGGGTGTGGGGTGGGGGAGGGGGATAAAGAGGCACAGAATCTCAGTCATAATATAAGTTGGTCATGGGGATGGAAGTGCAGCATGGAGATTATAGTCAGTGATTCTGTAACATCTTTCTATGTTGACAGATAGTATCTGCACTAGTTGAGGTGAGTTAATAATGTGTGTAACTGTTGAATCACTGTATTATATACTTGAAAGCAATATATGTCAACTCTAGTTCAATAAAAAACTGGGCTTCTGCAGAGGACATACTGAGGTAAAATGTCCTCAAACTTTCTAGAAGGCCTGTTGTTTGATTGGGAGGACCTTTGAATCATACCCTTTATCTTTACAAAGGACTTCTTGTGTAACTGATAAATACTGCGAGATACCACCTTGATTTTTCTGGAGTCTTAACGAAAGGTTTTAGTCACCCCCTGAGCTTCACTTTTAGGCCATGTTCTGCCAGCGCCCAAGATTCAAACTTTGTTTGGAAGCCATTCTTAACATGGTGTGGCATAACTGGATCCTCTGCCTCAAGATCTCTCATGAGGTTATAATTAAGGTGTCTGCCTGGGTTGTGGGCTCAACTAAGGGAGAATCTGCTTCCCAGCCCACTCACATGGATGTTGGCAGAATTCATTCAGACCTTGTTGGTTGGAGGCCTCCTGCAGTTTCTTGCTAGTTAGCCTCTTTCATATAGGGCAACTGGTAACTTTGCTAGCTGGCTTCCATCAGAGCAAAAGACGCTAGCAAGACAGCAGACCAGAATCTTTTTGTAAACTAATTTTGGAAATAGCATCCTATCACTTTTGCCTGGTTCTCTTTGTTAAAAACAAATCTTTAGATCCAGCCTGCACATGAGGGGAGACTAAACAAGGGCATGAGTACTGGGAGGCAGGGGTCATTGGAAGATACCTTAGAAGCAGTATGGTCTTTGGTCACTATTTGCATGTGATGGTAAATCTGCATTTACTGGGTTTGAAAATTGGGAGGGAGTGTTAAGAAAACACCCTTGAAATAATATTTATACATAGCACATTTAACAGGATCTTCACAACCTTGTAACTAGTGAGACTTGGAAATAATAAGCTTAACTTCTCCACACAAACCAAGTTTTATTCCTACAAGATAACCCCCTTGTTCATATATAAAGATGAAATATGATGGAATTAAAGACTTCTAGAGAGATTTTTGCAATCAAAGCACATCTGACTGTCAGATAAGTGAATCAAATGCTTTTTCTTGCTTTTTCCCAGATACTGATTCATGTCAGTATTTACAGGATTCATGGAATTAAATAAATGAGTTCAATTACCCTAAATTAATTCTGACATGAAAGTAATTTCTTTACTTTTCAAAGTAGTTTTCCAGTTATAGTAGAAGAGGTAGGTAATATTGCTTACATTTCAGTGCAGTAAATATGGGTAGTATGGCTCCAGAAATAATTCTACATATAAACACACATATTAAAAAATATACTACTATTTTTTGTAATGCAGGAAGAGGACAGGGAAGAATAGTTAGAATATCCCATACTTGTCTGCAAAATATATTTTCATTGAAAGATGGAGATCCTTGAAGCTTTTTTCTTTGTTAGTCGTACTTCAATGTATTCATCATTCCTGCTCCAAACTTCTTTTAGCATAGAAACCACTTTAATCTAACAGGTATAGAGATAGTATACAGGCCTGATAAATAACTAATTTTTTCCGTAGACAATTTTGTCACTTGGTTCAAAACTTGGCTTTGTGTGGTCTGATTAAAGCAGTGATGTTTAGGTTGAAAATGCATAGGGAGTACATTTAAGTAATATTTCCATTTATGGAACTTAGCAGTATCATTATTTTTCTCCCATGTTTCCTAGAAACTATGGTGGTTTGTTTTATAGTTATGCTATAAAATCTGAAGGTGGGGTAGAGGAAGAGTTTGTATAGATACCTAAAGCTAGTTATTTCAGAATTGCAACTAAATCTCTTGACTAAGTTTGTGATACTGAGAAAAATTGCCAACAACAATAACATTGTTTTAAAATAACACTGAGGATATTCAACCATGTTTTAGGATACCATGTAGCACAGTTTGTTTATATATAATTCTAATATATAAAATTGTCTTTCTTTTTCTCTCCTTTGCAGGTGATATAACATTACACAGCAAGATGGGTAGCATTACAGTAGGTATGTGTTAAGCTCCTAGTTGGTAAATTTTGCATGCTTTTTTAAATAGCTGTGTTTTTGTCTACATTTCCTTTGTCCTAGCACTTCCTTTTTTAGAACTCTATCCCAAGGAGATGATCTGGCAAGGATATAAAGATACATACATGAGGATATTCATCTCTTTGTTTATGGTAGTAAAAGATAGCGTACATTTTAAGTTGTTCCAGGTAAAAGAACAACTAAATATATTATAGTAGACATAAAGTGAAATATTCATCCTTTAACAAAGTATTGATAACTCAGTAGTTTTCAATATAGAAAGATATTTCTGACATTTTACTAAGTGAAAAAACAGAAAACATTGTACTATTATTTCAAAATATAATATGTATATTTTTATAGTGAGTATTAAATCAGAAAAGGAAGGGAAAGAAGGACAGTGGGAGAGAAGGAGAGAGGGGAGCACAGCAGCAATTAAGTAAAACTTCTAGAGAAATCAAAGCTATTATAGTTCCTGTTAAGTCACTGATTTGTGGAAATCCATCCCATTTCTAGTGACAACCAGAGCCGGAGATGCCTTGCAATTTTTCAAACCCACTTGAGCTCCTTTACAAGCAAACAAACATTACTGATAAAAACATAGGGACAGCTTAAGAAGTTAAACAGATAAACAAAAAAGTTGTGACATATTCTTTAAGCAAGTCAGCAAAGTCCTAGTTATTTACTTGGCAATGTGCTATTTGTTACTTTAATGAAGCAACTCCACTACCCCTAGAAAACAGTGAGCAGTCAGGGTCAGTGAAAAGTTAGAACTGCCTTGAGACAACAACCTTATTCATTTCTATAAGCAAGAATTTTATACCTATCTGTATATTACTGAGGCCTTGGGAAAAGAGCTGGTACCAATAAATTGGTAAAACTCCTTGTCTTAACTAGAATCAAATTTCACATTTTGGTTTTGGGGGAGGGGAACCTCATTTCCTTAAAACACAGTATTTTGGTCTAGTTGTCAGCAATCTGCCAGATAGTAAAAATTTTTTGCTTTGTGGGCCACATAGTCTATCTGTACTATGCAACTCTTGTTCGTTTTAACACAAAAGCAGCCATTGACAATGCACAAGCAAATGGATGTGTCTACGTAATAAACTTTATTAATAAAAAACAAGAAGAGGGCTGTAGTTTGCCAACCCTGCTGTAGAGCCTAAAAAGCATCGTTGTGGTTCTGGAGAAATTTTGTTTTTTGGTGCATTAATCTCAAAGGTGACAAGTAGGTAATGTTTATCTGAAATTTCTTGATTGGTTTATGTTTTTTATTGCAACAAAAGTTTGACTGGAGAAAGGTGAAGGTAGCTCAACAAATCTTGACAACCTAAAGTCTCCTGAGTAACTTTGTCCAGGTATTCTGTGTCATTTATCTCTAGTGGCTTAGTTTCCCAGCATCAGTATTTCCTTTTAACACTTAAAAATTAAATAAATGGGGTCTGATAAAGGACATTGTTCAATATAGAGGTAGATTATTATAAACTGTCTTGGTGTCAGATTTTAAATGGTTTATTCCCAAGAGGTTGTCTTTGGAATGATTTAAAAGAAAAATGTTGGCTCCTCTGTGGGTATACAAATATTTTTTCTCCATATTTTATAAAAAGTATAATGTAATTTTTGGCATTATTTTCACGATACTCCTTACTTTATTTTCACTTTTAAGTAATAAGGCTCCTGATAGAAAAAGTTTGTTTTCACTTTTAAGTTATAAGGCTCCTGCTAAAAAGGCTTTTTAAGAGGCCACTCTAAAAAAAATACTCTTTGGCCTTCTCAGAGCAGTCAGGTGGAATATTAAAGGTTCATTTGCCATGGGAGAGGAGGAAAGAGAAGCCCCTTCATTTTTCTCTAAGTTCTTTATCTCTGATTCTGTCAGTTTTCCCTTAAACTTGAAATGTTGGCTGACTGAAAACTGGGGTCAGTGATGACATAAGGAAATTTCAGTGTCAAATCAGGACTGCCTTAAGTTCGATTTTCTTCCCCTGACCTAAAGATACCTGTTCAATTCCAGAAACTTGGAAATAAATATTTAGATCTATACAAGCTTCACCCACTCTTCAAGTGATTCCTTTTTCCCCCATTTCTGTCCTTTAAGAAATGCAACAAAACTTTATCTAGAGTAATCGTTCACTCTTAGGAGCATTTTTTAGTCTAGCAAATTTGCCAAAAGGAGCAAATATAAGAGGTTTTGATCTTTGTTAATTTTGCTGTTACTTATATCTGAGATAGAATTCTTGTAGTAAATATTGAAAGTCAATAAAAAACTAGATGTATCATGATGCTTAGTGCTCCTGGCTGTCAAGGATCCACTTCTTGTGTCCTGTCCTTCCTACATACTAGGTTTTAAACTAAAAATGTTTAGTAATAAGCCTAGGGATCATGTATTAAGTTGTCTAGGTGTAGATTTCTAGATTTCTGATTCTATTTTCCTTTTAAAGCAAAAGATAGCATAGTTATGAGGAAAATACAAAATCTTGCAATTCTCTTAGTGCCTTATCCTAAATGTTGAAGCAGAGCCTTTTATTTCAAGTTCACTGTTGTAATTATTCAAATAAGTAATGGTTTTTCCTTCCTCCTAGATTCATCCTCTGGATGTCTAAAAGCCTCAACTCATCAGGGTGCCATAGATGTTTATGTCAGCCAACTGGGGAAAGTGGAATTGAAATCCCATAAAGGTTAGCCAAGTGGAATGTTTTATTTTGACATGTGGTATTTGGAAGGTTTTATGTAACATTCAGGAAACAGATAGATTAACTTATCTGTATTGACATAGTGATTTCAAGAACATTTCTGCTGATAGAACCTGATGTAAAGTTTGGAAATATTAGAACTCTAGACCCACAGTCTTTGAAACATCTGGAACAGATGGCAGTGAAGACTATCTTTACCTTGTAGTGCAAACAAATGTAATAGATTGACTATTTATTGTTGTGGAATTTTGTAGTGTTGGTATTTGTGTTTTTCAGTGTAGCTTTATTTATGTCTGAAATAGAATATCCTTCGGAGGGAAATGCTTCCATATGTTCTTTTGGAAACTTTCCTACTAGCCTATAAGAGGACCTTCCCAGGCAATCCTCTAGAGTAATACTTTTCAAAGTGTGATCCCTAAATAAAGGTATCACCAGGAAAGTCCTCCAGAGTGATTGGTGACTTAGTCTCTTGAAGTATTAAGTCTTATGTCTCTTTCTATAATCTTATTTCTAATTCAAATAACTTATTTTAACTGAATTTCATTGAAAGTGATGCACTTTTTAGTCATCTAAGAGTGTGTATGAGTGTGTGTCTGTGTGTGCCCGTGCATGCACATACATGCACATGTGCTTGGTGGCTAGTGGTTTGGGTAGCTGGAGTATCTTGACCATAGGTGCTGAATGCAGAAAGTTAAGAAATGTAGCTCTGTATAAAAATATTATTTAATATATCTAGGAACTCTTGTATATTGGCAGAACATGGCTGTGTATATATAATAAAGAAAATACTTCATTACAGAGACCAGTTGTTACTGCTGTTAGTAATTTCCTTGTCATGTTAGTTTTATACCTTTTTGTCCAGTGAGGCTCTCTTTTGTCAAAGTATCAAAATAAAACTACCCACAGACATCTGAAACTCAAGTTACTGCTGACACACAGGTATGATCTGATTTTTCAGGATCACCTTTTTTACCCTTTAAAAACGGGATAATATCATACTCTCATTGAATTTTTAAGAGCTTCAGCAGTGCTATTCAGGGTACTTTGGAAATGCTGTAAAAGTCATATAATTGTGTTCTGTTATTACAGACTAAAGGAGAAAAATATATAAACCATTACTACCTTTAATGTAACTAGTAACTGAGTAAAAACAAAGTTTTGAATAGCAGCTCTTACATAAAAGTTATTTCCCTTTTCTTATGGATGGTCAAAAAGTAACAAACAAAAACATTGCTAATCTTCATCTGCTTAAAATATTTTTGAGTATTACTTGGAATGCTGTTCCAGTAACCTATTGAAATAGCATATAGAATTTGATTAGGGTTACAATTTTGTGTTTTCTCATACTGGGACCATGTTACTGGCAGAAAGCTTAAAGATAACTGGAGACAAAGTTTCTATCTTACTTCAGTTCTCTTAATTCTCACTACACTTGGGAATAGTAACATTTTAGAGTAATGGAAAGTTATTCAGGATACTGTTGCTTAATGGTTAGTAAAGATATCGAATCCTTTCCAACTTAGTCATTATCTGGCTTGTAGGGTTCAAGAGCCAGCCACTTGAGTCTCTTAGGTCTTTTCCATCTTACCACTTGAAATAGAGTATTATAATGCTTGTTTTCTTCCTGTGAGTTGAGATGGTGATGTTGTTAATTCATTCAAAAAGGCTGTCTTTAGGCTCAGGAGTCAAAGCCAGACCTTCATTTGTCTTTTTCACTCAAAATTTGTCTTCATAAAACCACTAGTCATAATTTAGTATGCCTTCAATAAATGATACTATTAGTACTAGTTCACTTTTTAATTTAAATAAAATGGTATTGATGTCGGTAACCAAGAAGTAGTTTATGAAGTGAAAAGAGGTAGAAGACATAATAAGAGCTCTCATTTCTAAAGAAAGGTAATGTTAAAGATGGGACATTTGGGAAAATTTTCAAGTCATGAGAATTCTGCATTCACAAACAAATGACATTTTGATAATGATGGTTTTTATTTTTTAAAGATGTAGAGAGAGGTGAGGATAGTATAAGTTGCATTGCTTAACATTTTAAAAACTCTTAGACTTAAGATACCTTCATTCATTTAAGAATGAAAAAAGTATTCATAAAACTATCCTTTTTGATGTATATAGATATTTAAAGACCTACGAAAAAGTTTTTAAAAATCTGTTATTTTTCTACTTCTTAAAGTATGTTGCTAGAAAAACATTAATCTTCTCTTCATCTGAAATTTTCCAGGGTTGTTATTGTTTTGTTTGTTTTGTTTTTTCCTAAAGCCCTCATGTCTGTTGTTAGTGGAATCTCCTATCTGTAGTTCACATTTAAATGCTGAAAAGCAATTTGATTTTAAATAAAATAAACCAGTTGTAGTGATGTGCTTTATTCCCTCCTTTCTGGAGAAGTAAATATGAGAATTCATCAGTTTTACCCCAAACTTGTAACTTCAGTTAGGAAGGCTGAGAAGATGGGAAATTACTTAGGGGAACTTAAGTTCATGTTAGTGAAACTAAAAGGCACACAATGGCCCATAAATCATTCTAAAAAGGATCTTTACAACATTCATAATTGATGTCATCCTGATCTTATTTGTTCACAGAGGTGGGGTTAATATTTTATCACTTGGGCCTCTTACTTTCTTTATTTGATATATGAGAAACAGGGAAAGAAAAACTCAACAGGAGTGTGCTGGTGAGTTTGCTCTGTGACCCATGTAATTGTTTTGAAAAATGATTCCTTAGCAACACAGTCCTTTTTCTTATACTTATTAATACTCAGTACTATTCCTTTAGAAGCTTGAATTACTGTAGGATTATAATGGAAATAAAGTTGAATGTTTTGCCTCAGGTACCCAAAAGACCATAATCCACAGAAAAGAAGCATTAGTCTGTTGAAATTCAAACATTCTGTTTTTGTATTGTTATTATACCCCCCCGCCCCCCAACACACACAAGGTACAACTGAAAACACAAAAGCTTAGGGTTCTAGTTGTGTTACAATGGTCAGTGACATCACAGTCCTATAATGCCAGAGTAGGAGCATGTGAAATACCACAGTGGTTGAGAGCCTGGGCTTTGTTATCATTGAACTGGATCTACTAGCTCTGGTGAGAACATGAGCAAGTTCTCATCTGTAAAATCAGGACTATAATACCACCTCATAAAGTCGATATAGAGATTAAAAGAGATAATGTAACTAAAGTGTCTGCCTTTTAGTAAATGCTCAATTAATCGTAAATCTTGCCTACAAGCTACATGTATAGTAACACTTTTCTGATATTATATGAGCTGACTAGGGCTATTGGCAAAAGAAGGAATAGTAGTTCATAATGTCCTAATGACTCATACTCTTGGTAGAAGTTACTGTGAATGCTTTGGGAGTAAGGAAATGTTGATCACATGAAAATAAGGAAAAGGCCCTGCTATTCAATAAAATATGCTGAGGAATGAAGACAGTGTACCAGGAACAATGTTACCTTTCCATCATTTTTCTCATAGCCTCTGATACTTTTGATTTCTTTACATTAATAAGTTCTCGTATAATTTTATTATAGGCTCTATTCTTGTCAAGGTCGCATCTTCTCTTCAGGCTTATTTACAGTTATCAGGGAAAAAGGTTGATATGAACTCTGAAGTCTGTGTTCAAGAAATGGCTGAAGCTTGTAAAGATGATGGTGTAATAATTACTGGTAAGGAGGCTCTATTTTGCTATGTAAGATGAATAGCCATTGTCCATACATAAGTAGAAATATGCTGTATTTAACTACAGTTTTAGTCTTTTATGCCTTTGCATTGTCACATTTTAGTGTTCTACACTTATTTCAACCAACTGTTTATCGGTAACACAATGAAGCCATTTAGTTTGAAACACTCACTGGTCTTGTCATTGGATAAAACTTGAAAAAAAAATCTTTTCTAGAGCCATGTAGCTTAGTTTTATTTTACTCTGCATTTTTAATAAGATTGCTGATCCTTAAAATTGCTTTCCTTTGGGATGTTTTTAAAAATGTAAACAATAGCCAACACTACTAAATACTTCTTTGAGGGGTAGGGATTCTGGGAAGATGGAGGGATAGAAGGTCATTGTGATAATGTCCTCCTGCATACACATGAGGCAAGTAACTCCGAAAATGACCTGGACTGATGGAAGAATAGACCTTTCACAGTTAGTGAAAGAGAAGGCTGCATTGAGAAGGGGTGAAGGGGCAGAGCTGCATGCAATAGAGCAGGATCCAAACCCTTCCTCCATCCCAACCCATAAGTGGAAGGAGTGGAGAGGGGAGATGATAAACTCCCTGAAACCTCACACACCTGACCCTGGGGATCTTCACTGGGAAGATGAGCCTGTTATGTGTAGCTTTGAAAAACAGCAGGGCTTAACACTGGGGAGAGCAAGAGGGCCTGGGAAGGCTGAGTCACTGCTTTGGAGGTCCAGCATTCAGTGTCAGTGGGTCTGAGACCAACACAGGAAGCAGCAGTTTGAAAGGAGATCTATTGATTAGCTCTGGATGTGTGCTAGAAGGGCTGGGATCTGCAGGAGTTTTCTCCAGGGGAGGAGGGGCTAGTGGATGCCATGTTTGAGCCCTCTCTGAGCCTAGATAACCAGATGCTTATGGGAGCCAGTTTTGACACTCTCCATCTAGCATGCTAGCACTGCTCGCTGTACCCCAGCATTCCCCTTCAGACTTGCCCCACCCTATATACCCAGTCCACCACGCACCCACCAAAGCAACTACTGCCCTGGGGAGAGGAGCTAGCCCCACAGGCCAGCACCTGGACTGACAGAACAGAAAGCAGAGGTGGTGCCAAGCCTTCCAGCCAGGTGCACCTGGAGTGAGCCTCGCAAGCCAGTGCAACCACAGTAGCTCCACTGGCTATGACTGACAGCCTGGCAGAGGACTGGTCTAACCCACCAGCTGGCTTGCAGCAGTCTCAGCTCAGCCACAACAGGAGGTTGTATACAGCCCACACAGGGGATGCCCCTAGAATGCCTGGTTCTGGTGACCACAGGGTATTACACTTCTAGGCACCACAGGACATTTACTACCTAAGGCCACTGCTTTCAAGACCAGGAGATATAGCTGACCTATCTACTACATAGAAACAAACACAGAGAACCAGACAAAAAGAGGAGGCAGAGGAATATTTTCCAGTTGAAAGAACAAGACAAAATGCCAAAAAAATTACAAAATGAAACAGAGATAAACAATCTTCCTGATAAGGAATTTAAGGTAATGGTCATAAAGGTGCTTACTGGACTGGAGAGAAGAGTGGATAAACTCAGGGAGGGTTTCAATCAAGAAGTAGAAAATACAAAAAAGAACCAGTCAGAGCTGAAGAAAACAATTACTGAAATGAAAAATACACTAGGGGTAATCAGTAGCAGATTAGAGGACGTGAAATAATGGATCAGCAATCTGGAAGGCAGGGCAGTGGAAGTCAGTCTAGTTGAGCAACAGAAAGAAAAAAGAATTTTAAAAAATGAGATGCTAAGAGATCTCTGCATCAACTTCAAATTAAAAACATTCACATAATAGGGGTTCCCAGAGGCAGAAAACTTATGTGAAGAAATAATAGCTGAAAACTTTCCTAACTTGGGGAAAGAAACAAACATCCACATCCATGATCCCCTAATGAGAGGAACCCAAATAGGTCTATGCCAATACACACAGTACCTAAAATGACAAAGATTAAAAGCAAAGAGAAAATCTTAAAAGCAGCAAGAGAAAAGCATGCAATTATATACAAGGGAACTCCCATACAGCTGTCTGCTATTTTTTCATCAGTTTTACAGGCCAGAGGGGAGTGGCAGCATTTTTCAAAGTGCTAAAAGGAAAAAACCAAGAATAGCCAGCAAGTTCATCATTCAGAATTGAAGTTCAAAACACAAAAGTAGTAAAATCAGTTATGTACACAAAAATAAGTCAAGGGATATACAAAATAAAAAAGTTATACATTGTTTACCATTACATACATAAAATGTGGAGGGGGAATAAAGTAGTGCTTTAGAATGTGTTTTAACGTAATCAATCATCAACCTAATATAGACTGCTTATATGTACAGTGATTTACATGACACTCATGGTAACTAGAAGCCAAAAACCTATAAAAAATACACAAAAAATAAAGAGAAAGGAATCCAAACATAACACTAAAGAAAGTCATCAAATCACAAGGGAAGAGAGCAAGAGAAGAAAAAAGGAAAAGAGAAGAACTACAAAATCAAGCAGAAAACAATTAACAAAATAGCAACAAGTAAATATTCAATAATAACTTTATATGTAAATTGTCTAAATGCTCCAATTAAAAGACAGGGTGGCTGAATGGATGTAAAAAAATAAATAACAAGACCCATTTATATGTTGCCTATAAGAGACTACCTTCAGACCTAAAGACACATATAGATTTAAAATGAAGAGATGGGAAAAGATATTCTATGCAAATGGAAACAAGAAAAAAAAAGCTGGAGTGGCAATAGCTATACCAGACAAAAGAGACTTCAAAACAAAGAATGTGACAAGAGACAAAGAAGGGCATTACATAATGATAAAGGGACCAGTCCAACTACAGTATATAAAATTATAAATATCTATGCACCCAATATAGGAGCACCTAAATATATAAAGCAAATACTAACAGACATAAAGGGAATAATTGACAGTAATAAAATAACAGGGGACTTTTAACAACCTCATATGTATCAATGGATAGACCATCTAGACAAAAACGTTTAGTTTGATGTAGTCCCACTTGTTCATTTTTTTATTTTGTTTCCCTGGCTCAAGGAGATGTGTTCAGCATAAACTTGCTCATGTTTATATTCAAGACATTTTTGCCTATGTTTCATTCTAAGAATTTTTTAGTTTCATGACTTACATTCAGGTCTTTGATCCATTTCGAGTTTAATTTTGTATATGGAGTTAGACAGTAATCCAGTTTCATTCTCTTATATATAGTCCAGTTTTGCCAACACCAGTTGTTGAAAAGGCTGCCTTTTCCCCATTGTATATTAGTGGCTCCTGTATCATACATTAATTGACTGTATATGCATGGGTTTATATCTGGGCTCTCTGTTCTGTTCCATTGATCTTTGGGTCTGTTCTTGTGCCAGGACCAAATTTTTTTATTACTGTAGCTTTGTAGTAGAGCTTGAAGTCAGGGAGCGTAATTCCCCCAGCTTTTTTCTTCTTTCTCAGGATAGTTTTGGCTATTCGGGGTCTTTGTGGTTCTGTGTGAATTTTTTAATTCTTTGTTCTAGTTCATTGAAGAATGCTATTGGTATTTTGATAGAGATTGCATTGAATCTGTAAATTGCTTTGGGCAGGATGGCCATTTTGACAATATTAATTCTTCCTATCTATGAGCCTGGGATAGATTGCTGTTTATTGGTGTCTTCTTTGATCTCATTCATGAGTGTCTTACAGTTTTCCGAGTAAAGGTCTTTTACCTCCTTGGTTAGGCTTATTCTCATGTATTTTATTGTTTGTGATGCAGTTGTAAGTAGAGTTGTTTTATTGATTTCTCTTTCTGCTAATTCATTGTTAGTATATAGGAATGCAACAGATTTCTGTGTATTAATTTTGTATTCTGCATTTTGCTGAATTCAGTTATTCTAATAGCTGTTTGGTGTAGTCTTTAGGGTTTTCTATATGTAATATCATGTCATCTGCAAATAGTGACAGTTTAACTTCTTCCTTACCAATTTGAATACCTTTTGTCTCTTTGTGTTGCTTGATTGCTGTGGCTAGGTCCTCCAGCACTATGTTAAATAAAAGTGGTAAGAGTAGACATCCTTGTCTTGTTCCTGATCTTAGAGGAAAAGCTTTCTACTTTTCAACACCGAGTATTACATTAGCTGGAGCTTTGACATATATGGCCTTTATTATGTTGGCATATATTTCCTGTGTACCCACTTTGTTGAAAGTTTTTATCATGAACGGACATTGAATTTTTATCTAGTGCTTTTTCAGCATCTATTGAGGTGATCATATGGTTTTATCCTTCCTTTTGTTAATGTTATGT
This sequence comes from Manis pentadactyla, assembly GCF_030020395.1. Taxonomy (NCBI): domain Eukaryota; kingdom Metazoa; phylum Chordata; class Mammalia; order Pholidota; family Manidae; genus Manis; species Manis pentadactyla. Next base: position 60,632,199 of record NC_080025.1, on the reverse strand, counting down.
ATCATATTGATTTGTGGATATTGAACCATCCTTGTATCCCTGGAATAAATCCCAGGTTATTTGGTTGTGTTGAATGGTCCTTCTGTATTTTTAAATTCAATTTGCTAGTATTTTGTTGAAGACTTTTGCATCTATGTTCATTAGAGATGGTCTGTAATTTTCTTTTTTTGTAGTGTCCATGTCTGGTTTTGGTATTGAAATGATGCTGACCTTGTAGAATGAATTTGGAAGATTTCTTTCCTCTTCAATATTTTGGAATAGTTTGAGAAGGGTAGCTATTAACTCTTCTTAAATGTTTGGTAGAATTCTGTGAAATCATCTGGTCCTTGACTTTTGTTCATGGGAGTTTTTAAAATCTTTGTCTCCTTCCTTCTATTAACTTTGGGCTTTGTTTTCTTCTTCTAGTTCCTGTAGGTATAGGTTTAGATTATTTGAAATTTTTCTTGCTTCTTGAGTTAGGCCTGTATCACTGTTAACTTCCCTCTTAGAACTGCCTCTGCCTATCCCAAAGATTTTGAACCATTGTTGTTTCTATCTTCATTATTCTCCAAGTATTTTTGATTTTCTCTTTGACCCATTTGTTGTCAGTACTGTCAAAAAACATCATGCTGTTTAGCCTCCATGTGTGTTTTTTTTTTTTTTTTAGATAATTATTTTTTATTGAAGGGTAGTTGACGCACAGTATTACATTACATTAGTTTCAAGGGTACAACACAGTGATAAAACATTTATATACATAATTCTAGGTTCCAGCTATCACCCTACCAAGCTGTTACAATATCTTGACTATATTCCTTATGCTATACATTACATCCCGGTTACTTATTTATTTTACCATTGGAAGTCTGTACTTTTTTTTTTTTTTTGTGAGGGCATCTCTCATATTTATTGATCAAATGGTTGTTAACAACAATAAAGTTCTGTATAGGGGAGTCAATGCTCAGTGCACAATCATTAATCCACTCCAAGCCTAATTTTCGTCAGTCTCCAATCTTCTGAGGCATAACAAACAAGTTCTTACATGGAGAACAAATTCTTACATAATGAATAAGTTACATAGTGAACAGTACAAGGGCAGTCATCACAGAAACTTTCGGTTTTGCTCATGCATTATGAACTATAAACAGTCAGTTCAAATATGAATACTCATTTGGTTTTTATACTTGATTTATATGTGGATACCACATTTCTCTCTTTATTATTATTATTTTTAATAAAATGCTGAAGTGGTAGGTAGATACAAGATAAAGGTAGAAAACATAGTTTAGTGTTGTAAGAGAGCAAATGTAGATGATCAGGTGTGTGCCTGTAGACTATGTGTTAATCCAAGCTAGACAAGGGCAATAAAACATCCACGTATGCAGAAGATTTCTCTCAGAACGGGGGGGTGAGGTTCTAAGCCTCACCTCTGTTGATCCCCAGTTTCTCACCTGATGGCCCCCCTGCGACTGTGCCTGTCTTAGGTTGTTCCTCCCTTGAGGAATCTTACCCGACTCTGGCTAACCAGTCATCTTCCGGGGCCATACAGGGAAATGTTAAGTTGGTAAGTGAGAGAGAAGCCTTATTGTTTGAAATGGTTAGCTTTTTATTTCTTTGCATATTTATGCCCTGTAGCTTCTATGCCCAGCATTTGTCTTGAGGTATCTTTACCACTTGGAAGAATTATGATATTCAGTAAATTTGATATGAGGCACGAATTCTATTTAAGGGTTGTAATTAGGAAAGAAGAAGAAAAGCTATAGAAGTAGCAGGCAGAAGAAAACATGGGAAGACTGATTATTTCTTTGACATATCTTCTTGTAGAGTAACTTCAGCATGTATAGGTTTTAAGCTACTACTTAAATTGCACACATACATTAACATAATAGGAGTATAGTTACATAACCAAAGCATATCTGTAATTACCAGCCATCTCCAGTGAAACCAAGAAAACCAGTTAGGCACCTTAGGCATTTGTGAAAACTTATCTATGATATGGTGGATATTGTCCAACTGAACTTGAACAGTCTGAGAGAAATCAGACAAATTAAAACAACCCATTCCTGGGGAATGTTCACATCCCTTATGTTCTTTTAACAGTAAATAGTCTGTAGTTGTAAGATTTTGGAGCGCTACAATTTGCACTTCTCCTAATTCTTGGTTGAGTTCCAACAGTATAGATCCAGTCAAATTGTGTGTTTTTTTCTTATAATTGATTTTTGGTTTCCTAGCAATTGTGATCAGAAAAGATGCCTGGTATGATTTCTATCATCTGAAATTTATCTTGGCTTATTTTGTGGCCTAACATGTGGTCTATCCTGGAGAATGTTCCATATATACTTGAAGAAAATGTGTATTCTGCTGTTTTTGGTATAATGTCCTGTATTTATCTATTTAGTCCATTTGGTTTAATGTATCATTCAAAGCTATTGTTTGATTTTCTGTCTGGATGACCTATTCATTGATGTAAGTGGGGCATTAAATTCTCCTAATATTATTGTATTACTGTCAGTTTCTCCCTTTATGTCTGTTAATGTCTGCTTTCTGTAATTAGGTGCTCCTCTGTTGGGTGCATACTTATAATTGTTATCTCTTTTTGCTGTAGTAAGCCCTAACTCATTGTATAACGTTCTTTTTTGTTTCTTGTTACAGTCCTTGTTTTAAAGAATATTTTGCCTGATATAAATGCTGCTACTCCGGCTTTTTTTTTTCTCATTTCCATTTGCATAGAAAATCTTTTCCATTCCTTAAGTTTTAGTCTCTTTGTGTCTTTTAGGACTCAAGTGAGTGTCTTATAGTCAGGATATAGGGAAGTCTTGTTTTTTTTCTTTGTTTTTTATTCTATCACCCTGTGTCTTTAATTGTAGGATTTATTCCATTTACATTTAAGATAATTATTGATAGGGATGTACTTACTGCCATTTAAAATTATTCTTATGTTTTTGTTGTTCATCTCTAATCCTTCCTTCTTTTGCTCTCTTTCCTTGTGCATGATGACTTTCTTCGGTGTTATGGTTGGAATCCTTTCTCCTTCTGTGTATCTAATACAGGTTTTTGGTTTGTGGTTACAATGGGGTTATCACCTTTTAGTTTTAAGTAGAGGTATGCCTCAGAAGCATTGTGGGTTCGGTTCCAGACCACCACAATAAAGCAAATATTGCAGTAAAATGAGTCCAATGAATTTTCTGATTTCCTAGTGTCTATAAAAGTTATGTTTAAACCATACTGTAGTCTATTAAGTGTTCAGTAGCATTACATGAAAAACAATATACATACCTATTAAAAAATAACTTACTGCTAAAAAAATGCTAACTATCATCTGAGCTTTCAGTGAGTTGTAATCTTGTTGCTGATGGAGGGTCTTGCTTCCATGTTGATGGCTGATGACTGATTCTGGTGGTGATTCCTGAAGGTTATCGTGGCTGCAACAGTACCTTAACGTAAGACAGTAATGAAGTTTGCTGCATTGATTGACTCTTCCTTTCATGAATGACTTCTTTGTAACATTTGGTGCTGTTTGGTAGCATTTTACCCACAGTTAGAACTTCTTTCAAAATTGAAGTCAGTGCTCTCAAACCCTGCTTCTCTATTTCAACTAAGTTTATGTCATTTTCTACATCCTTTGTTGTTGTTTCAATAATGTTTACATCTTTACCAGTAGAAGATTCCATTTCAAGCAATCATTTTCTTTGCTCACCCCTAAGAAGCAGCTCCTCATCTGTTCAAATTTTATCATGAGATTGCAGCAATTCAGTCACATCTTGAGGCTCTACTTCTAATTCTAGTGCTCTTGCTATTTCCAGCACATCTGCAGTTACTTCCTCCACTGCTGTCTTGAAACTCCACAGTATCATCCATGAGGGTTGGAATCAACATCTTCCAAATTCCTGTTAATGTTGATACTTAGACCTCTTCCCATGAATCCCAAATCTTAATGGCATCTAGATTTGAATGTTGGATATAAAGTAGTAATCCTTTCCAGAAGGTTTTCAATTTAGTTTGCCCAGATTCCTCAGAGGAATCATTATCTATGGCAGCTATAGCCTTAGAAAATGTATTTCTTACATAATAAGCCTTGAAAGTTAAAATGACTCTGTGGACTGCAGATTGGGTGTTGTGTTAGCAGGCATGAAAGCAGCATCCATCTCAGTGTCCATTCTCCATCAGAGCTCTTGGGTGACTAGGTGCATTGTCAATGAGCAGTCATATTTAGAAAGGAATCTTTTTCTTTGAGCAGTAGATCTCAACAGTTGGTTTCAGATAGTCAGTAAACTATGTTGTAAACATATGTGCCACTCTTGTCATTGGATAAAACCAGTATGTAGACCTGACCTCTTTGTCAAGTCTTTGTCCATTTCTATTCCACTAACCCTGCACCATGTTGTACTTAATGTATTTGAAAAACAAACATTATCTTTCCCTAGCCTAGCTCCTCCTCCTCTTGCGTTCTGTATTTTTCTTTATTTGGTTAGTTAGTCACTCAATAAACATTGAGTCAAGCACTGCTAGCAACTAAGAGTGCAAATGTAATAAAGTATGGCCTCTCTACCTCTGAGAAGCTTACATTCTGGTGAGGTAAGACAAACCAGTGAATACAATAAGGTGGAATATATATAATAATAAAGATATGTACATGGCACTGTGAGAGCACTGAGGTGGCACATTGAAATTAGACTAGCATTGTGAGTTTGAGGAAGTGAGACAAGTCCAGTATAACCAGCGTATGGAGATTAAGGGTGAAAGTGGTATAAGAGAAGGCTGGAGAGTTTGAGAGCAGTCAGATCATATAGGGCTGATTTGGATTTTATACCAAGTGTGTTGCAAAGGTACTGAAAGGTTTTAATCTGGGGTTCCCATAATCGGATCTGTGTATTAAAGCGATCACTGAATATTGAATGGGAAAAATTGGCAAGGATAGTAGAGGATGGAGGAAAAGCTAAATTAATTAGGTTACTGCAAAAATTCAGGAGAAAGAGTTCAGAGGCCTTGACTCTCCAGTGATCTACCTTAAACTCAACAAATAAATAAGCCTCCAATAAATTTGGGGGAAGAAGTAGATAAATGGATGTAATGGGGAAGATACATACTTACCTTGTTCGTCATTATGAAGCTCCTTAGCCTATTCAGTTCTTTTTGTGTGTGACATGTTATCGTGTCTTATACTCTAGCCCCTACTTCCTAAACCAGGAAGGCCCAAATTACAGAATGAACTTTATTTCCTGCTCATAGTACATGATTCTCAGTATTAACCAGCCGTGTTCTTTTGTAGAGTAGTACATGCTATCCTGCAAGACTGGGCCCCAGATGGATCTGTAGGTTGTTTCTGATACTAGGTTAAATCCATTAGAGTAATAGTGCAGAGGGACCTCATATAAAGACAGAGCAGTCTGTTTTGGAAAGAGCTTTGTGAACAAGTACTGGTTTTAGAGAAACTTTGATATTTTGTTTGATTCTAAAACTTTTTGGTGACCAGAAGGCCACAAGTTGATGAAATAATTTAAGAGGCCTAGAAAATCAGGGCACATTGCTTTTTCTGTGGAGATTTACAATCTGAAACCCAGTTTTGGGAATAATGAGCAAAGTTATATGTGAGTTGTTATTATAAGCAGCTGAGCTCAGCTCATGTGGGCCTTCCTAATAGAGCCTATGAGGCATAGAAACAGGTACTCACTGCTAACAGGTCTGGATTGTATCTGAAGCATAACTTCTAGTGATTTCTGCAAGAAGCCACACTAGTAAAATTTAGTCGCTAGTGCTCAGGCTTCTCACAGGATTGGATGTGTCAGCCCTGTTATTTATTTGATTTCCTGCTTTATAGCTTCCCTTGCTATTGCTGTCACTGATAACTGTTGTATAATTCTTAAAGTGACTGATAAATGTTGTATAATTCTTAAAGTGACTTTCAAGTAGTATGTGCCATTTTGAGGTCAAAAGAAAGCCTGGCACTTTCTCAGATTGAAATATTTACCTACTAAAAAGCTGTGCACAGTGTGTATTTGGGGGAGTACATTCTCTAATCCTAGATTCTGAGCTTTGTGCTCTTCCCATATATGGCAAATTCAAAAGGTAGTGAATGGCTTAAGTAAGATATTTCTAGGAAGAAATTGACTTCTATATTATGTTTTAGACTTGAATCATCAACTTAGATATGAAACCTCACTGTGGTATATCAAGCCCAAATATGTATGTGGCTTTTGTCATAAAGTTTCCCAATTTAGAGAATGTTGGATATAAAGTGTGTTGCCTGCCAACTGACTATTGTCAGTACTGTTGGTATAGTAGGGGATGTGGTCCTACTGGGTTCATTTTATTTTAGTTAAACTGCAAATGTGTAGCATATAAAAAATAAATTCATTTGGGGTCAAACTGAACCATCAAGTCAGAGGAGAATTCTCAGCTTGTCTTTAGGCTGGATAGTTACACATTTAGTGGAATTGTGACTTTATAACGGAAAACTGGTTCCTGGCTTGGAAAAGGGACTTGAAATGGGACTAAGCCCACAGGAGGCTACTTTTACGATCTAGAGACAGTGTTTTCTTTCCAAATGGAGGGAATAAAACTGGTATTTTGAGTAGATTATATAAATAACTCTTTTTTAGAACACACTGTTCTGGTTCTCTCCAGGCTAATATAGATGTATATATTTGTCAGTCATGTAGATGTACTTCAGGATGACATGGAAGAAATTCAGTAAGAGAATAAAGAATGCTGTAGGCTCATGCTATCTGCTTAAAAATACTTCATCAGGGAATTAATATAACAGCTGCTTTCAGATCATTTGTGCTTTTATGGTGCTTTTGTTTCTCCATCATTTATTAAAGTATAAGATCCTGGGAGTGTCACTGGTAATTAGAAATCAATTTTGTCAATGTTTACCAAAAAAGACCAGGTTTTGTTTCTGTTCTCCAACTTTAACTGTAAGGCTAGCTAGTAAATATGTTACATTTTGCAGCTACATATGGTTTCTGTGGCATATTCTTTTTTTATATATAATCCTTTAAAAATGTAAAAGTCATTCTTGGCTCCCAGGCCATGAAAATAGGCCTCAGTTCAGATTTGGCCTGTGGGCTGCAGTTTGCTGACCCCTAAGCTAGAGATCAAAGTGCAAGCCCCAATCTTAGAACATAAGACTTCTGTTTGTAATACCTGGGTTTTTATTATTATTATTATTATTACTATTATTATTATTATTATTACTTTTTTGTGTTTATTTTGGTCATTCAAGAAATACTGAATCACAGACAAATCTTAACCTGAATGAACTCTTCAGTAGTAAAGAAAAAATGATTTGTGCACATAAAAGTATAATCACAAAAAATTTAAGAAACAACACAACCATAGAAGATATAAAATGGCAAGTTAAAATACAAAAACATGTTTAGCTTCACTAGTCATTAGCGAAGTACAAATTAAAATCAGAATAAGATACTATTACATACCTGTTAGAATGGCTAAAATAAAAATTATTGATAATACCAAATACTGACAAGGTTGTGAAGAGATTAGATCTCTCCTGCATTGCTGTTGGGAATGTAAAATGATACAGCCATGCTATAATTCAGTGTGGCCGTTTGTTAAAAAACCAAATGTGAAGCTACCATGTGATGCAGCAGTTACAGTCCTGGCCAATTACCTTGGAGAAATGAAACTTAATAGTCACATAAAAACATACACAAATATTCATAGCTTCTTTGTAATAGCTAAAAACCTGGAAATAACTAAAATACACTTCTACAAGTAAACAGTTATACAAACTATAATATGTCCATACAGTGGAATACTATTCAACAGTAAAAAGGAACAATTTGTTGATAATACACAATTTGGATAGAACTTGAGTATACCATGCCAAGTCAAAAAAGCCAGTCTCAAAATACTACATACCATATGATTACATTTATGATATTCTTGAAATGACAAAAGATGTGGAGAACAGACCAAGTGGTTGCCTAAGGTTAGCAAAAGAGAGGGAGGATAAGACTATATATAAAAGAATGTCATAAGGGACTTCATTTGTGGTGATAGAACAGTTCTGTGTCTTGATTATAATGATGGTTCTATGACTATATACATGAGATGAAAGGTCATAAAAGTATACATAAAAACATACGAAAAAGTGAGCATGCACAAAAAATGGTGATATCTGAATAAGATCTGTAGTCTAATTGTACTTTGCCAACCAATTACCTGGTTTTGATAATGTGCTATGGTTATATAAGATGTCATCGTTGGGGAAACTGGGCAATGGGTGCACAGGACCTCTTTGTGTTATTTTTTGCAACTTCTTATGAGTCTTTATCTCAAAATGAGAAATTAAAAAGAGAGATCATGATGGAGGGAGGGAAAGAGGGAGGGAGGGAGGAAAGGGAATAAAGAAGGGAAGAGGGAGAAAGAAAGAAACAATGAAGGCTTCTGGACAAGAAAGTACAGTAAAAAGGACTGATTTACCTTCCTACATAAAATAACACAAAATTTTTTAAACAGACAAAATACATAAAATTATAGTTTCCAAGACACTAGACACCAGGCAATTAAAGAAAGTGACCGCGGAGAGATGGAAAACAAACAAAATAAGACCCTGCGTACTGCCTTTCTCAGGCTGTAGTGCTCAGGGAAGGCAACCAATGTGGAGCCCAGCAGATTCCCTGAGTTGAAGAGACTGTTACGAGACCAAGACAGCTAGAGTTCATAGGACAGAGTACTAGAGGAAATAGAACCTGATATTCACACAGGCCCAGGAATAATGGCTGTGCCATTTGCCAGACTGGAAAAAAATCGTAATTTATGGGGTATTGGGTAGTGCACTTAGTAGTTAGAAACAGCCCTAGACTGAGCACTTCACCAGAATTGCCTAACAAATCACAAAAGCGAAAGATGAAGATGCTTCCAGGTAACCTAACTGCATCCCTGAACAAAGCTCAAGTTACACAGGAATGCAAAATTACCTAGCACTCAGCAAAATAAAATTTGCAATCCAATCAGAGATTATCAGACATGAAAAGGAGCAAGAAAATATAATCCATAAATGAAAAAGTTTCAATTGAAACCCACCTAGAACAGACATGGATATTAGAATTAGCAGAGAAGGAAAATAGAATAGTTATTATAACTGTATTCCACATATTGGAATAAAGTTAAGATATGGAAGATATAAAAATTCCAAAATTGAATTTCTAGAAATTAAAACTACAATATCTGAGATGGAAACTACAGTGGATTAGACATAAAAGATTTGAGGAAGGGAGACGGAGCCAACATGGCAGCGTGAGTAGGACAGTGGGAATCTCCTCCCAAAAACATATATATTTTTGAAAATACAACAAATACAACTAATCCTAAAAGAGAGACCAGAAGACACAGGACAACAGCCAGACTACAACTACACCAGTGAGAACCCAGCGCCTGGTGAAAGGGGTAAGATACAAGCCCCGGCCCAGCGGGATCCGAGCACCCCTCCCCCCAGCTCCCAGCGGGAGAAGAATAGGCAGAGCGGGAGGGAGACGGAGCCCAGGACTGCCGAGCACCCAGCCCCAGCCATCCGGGCCAGAGCGCAGACACAGTGCGTGCCCAGGGGGCCCTGGATACTAGGGAAACAGGGCAGCAAGACCTCTGAGTGTGTGCCGAAGCTGATGCCCCTGTGACAAAGAAAAGCGGGGGCTTTTTGAAAGTCTTAAAGGGACAGGGACTTAACAGCTAGACGGAAACAACACAGGTCACAGTCCAGCAGCTGGAAATTACAGGGAAAACCGGGCGCACTAACCCCCTGGGCAACAGCTCTGAGACCCCTCACGGAGATAAACAGCCAAACAGCCCCCCTGCGTCCATTACCCCTCCGGGCGCTGGGAAAGCAGAGAAGCAGCCTAAGGCAAAACGGCCGCAGAAAGGGAAATTTCTCCCTTCCGGCCAGGCAAGACACAAAGACCCAGTCTACACGCATTTACCCAACACAAGCCACTAGGGGACGCAGTTGTCCCAGTAAAGAAAGGCCAGTAGCAAGTGAAAAGTTTGGCCCTCCCAGCTGACAGTCAAAAGCACCTGTCAACATGAAAAGGCAAAAAAATATGATCCAGACAAGACTAACCCAGACAGCTTCGGCATCTGCTACATCTTCCCCTGAGAAGGAACCTGGGGAGATAGATTTAGCCAGTCTTCCTGAAAAAGAATTCAAAACAAAAGTCATAACCATGCTGATGGACTTGCAGAGAAATATGCAAGAACTAAGGAAGGAGAATACAAAAATAAAACAAGCTCTGGAAGGACTTCAAAACAGAATGGCCGAGATGCAAGAGACCATTAATGGACTAGAAAACAGAGAACAGGAATGCAGAGAAGCTGATGCAGAGAGAGATAAAAGGATCTCCAGGAATGAAAGAATTCTAAGAGAGCTGAGTGATCAATCGAAATGGAACAATATCCGCGTTATAGGGGTACCAGAAGAAGAAGAGAGAGAAAAAGGGATAGAAAGTGTCTTTGAAGAAATAATTGCTGAAAACTTCCCCAAACTAGGGGAGGAAATGGCCTCTCAGACCACAGAGGTACAAAGAACTCCCATGACAAGGGATCGAAGGGGTACAAAACCAAGACACATAATAATTAAAATGGCAAAGATCAAAGACAAGGACAAAGTATTAAAGGCAGCCAGAGAGAAAAAAAGGTCACCTACAAAGGAAAACCCATCAGGTTATCATCAGACTTCTCAACAGAAACACTACAGGCCAGAAGAGAATGGCATGATATACTTAATACAATGAAACAGAAGGGCCTCGAACCAAGACTACTGTATCCAGCACGATTATCATTTAAATATGAAGGAGGGATTAAACAATTCCCAGACAAGCAAAAGTTGAGGGAATTTGCCTCCCACAAACCACCTCTACAGGGCATCTTACAGGGACTGCTCTAGATGGGAGCACTCCTAAAAAGAGCACAGAATAAAACACCCAACATATGAAGAAGTGAGGAGGAGGAATAAGAAGGGAGAGAAATAAAGAATCATCAGACCGTGTTTATAATAGCTTAACAAGCAAGTTAAGTTACACAGTAAGATAGTAAAGAAGCTAACCCTGAACCTTTAGTAACCGCAAACTTAAAGCCTGCAATGGCAATAAGTACATACCTTTCAATAATCACCCTAAATGTAAATGGACTGAATGCACCAATCAAAAGACACAGAGTAACAGAATGGATAAAAAAGCAAGATCCATCCATATGCTGCTTACAAGAAACTCACCTCAAACCCAAAGACATGTACAGACTTAAAGTCAAGGGATGGAAAAAGATATTTCATGCAAACAACAGAGAGAAAAAAGCAGGTTGTTGCAATACTAGTATCAGACAAAATGTACTTCAAAATAAAGAAAGTAACAAAAGATAAAGAAGGACATTACATAATGATAAAGGGCTCAGTGCAACAGGAGGATATAATCATTATAAATATATATGCACCCAATACAGGAGCACCAACATATCTGAAACAAATACTAACAGAACTAAAGGAGGAAATAGAATGCAATGCATTCATTCTGGGAGACGTCAACACACCATTCACTCCAAAGGACAGATCCACCAGACAGAAAATAAGTAAGGACACAGAGGCACTGAACAACACACTAGAACAGATGGACCTAATAGACATCGACAGAACTCTACATCCAAAAGCAACAGGATACATATTCTTCTCAAGTGCACATGGAACATTCTCCAGAATAGACCACATACTAGGCCACAAAAAGAGCCTCAGTAAATTCAAAAAGATTGAAATCCTACCAACCAACTTTTCAGACCACAAAGGCATAAAACTAGAAATAAACTGTACAAAGAAAGCAAAAAGGCTCACAAACACATGGAGGCTTAATAACACGCTCCTAAATAATCAGTGGATCAATGACCAAATCAAAATGGAGATCCAGCAATATATGGAAACAAATGACAACAACAACACAAAGCCCAAACTACTGTGGGATACAGCAAAAGCAGTCTTAAGAGGAAAGTATATAGCAATCCAGGCATATTTAAAGAAGGAAGAACAATCCCAAATGAATGGTCTAATGTCACAATTATCAAAATTGGAAAAAGAAGAACAAATGAGGCCTAAGGTCAGCAGAAGGAGGGATATAATAAAGATCAGAGAAGAAATAAATAAAATTGAGAAGAATAAAACAATAGCAAAAATCAATGAAACCAAGAGCTGGTTCTTTGAGAAAATAAACAAAATAGATAAGCCTCTAGCCAGACTTATTAAGAGGAAAAGAGAGTCAACACAAATCAACAGAATCAGAAACGAGAAAGGAAAAATCACGACGGACCCCACAGAAATACAAAGAATTATTAGAGAGTACTATGAAAAAGTATATGCTAACAAGCTGGGAAACCTAGGAGAAATGGACAACTTCCTAGAAAAATACAACCTTCCAAGACTGACTCAGAAAGAAACAGAAAATCTAAACAGACCAATTACCAGCAATGAAATTGAAGCAGTAATCAAAAAACTACCGAAGAACAAAACCCCCGGGCCAGATGGATTTACCTCAGAATTTTATCAGACATACAAGGAAGACATAAAACCCATTCTCCTTAGTTTTCCAAAAAATCGAAGAGGAGGGAATACTCCCAAACTCATTCTATAAAGCCCACATCACCCTAATACCAAAACCAGGCAAAGACCCCACCAAAAAAGAAAACTACAGACCAATATCCCTGATGAACGTAGATGCAAAAATACTCAACAAAATATTAGCAATCCGAATTCAAAAATACATCAAAAGGATCATACACCATGACCAAGTGGGATTCATCCCAGGGATGCAAGGATGGTACAACATTCAAAAATCCATCAACATCATCCACCACATCAACAAAAAGAAAGACAAAAACCACATGATCATCTCCATAGATGCTGAAAAAGCATTTGACAAAATTCAACATCCATTCATGATAAAAACTCTCAGCAAAATGGGAATAGAGGGCAAGTACCTCAACATAATAAAGGCCATATATCATGAACCCACAGCCAACATTATACTGAACAGCGAGAAGCTGAAAGCTTTTCCTCTGAGATCGGGAACTAGACAGGGATGCCCACTCTCCCCACTGTTATTTAACATAGTACTGGAGGTCCTTGCCACGACAATCAGACAAAACAAAAACATACAAGGAATCCAGATTGGTAAAGAAGAAGTTAAACTGTCACTATTTGCAGATGACATGATATCGTACATAAAAAACCCTAAAGACTCCACCCCAAAACTACTAGAACTGATATCGGAATACAGCAAAGTTGCAGGATACAAAATCAACACACAGAAATCTGTGGCTTTCCTATACACTAACAATGAACCAATAGAAAGAGAAGTCAGGAAAACAATTCCATTCACAATTGCATCAAAAAGAATAAAATACCTAGGAATAAACCTAACCAAAGAAGTGAAAGACCTATACTCTGAAAACTACAAGTCACTCTTAAGAGAAATTAAAGGGGACACTAACAAATGGAAACTCATCCCATGCTCGTGGCTAGGAAGAATTAATATCATCAAAATGGCCATCCTGCCCAAAGCAATATACAGATTTGATGCAATGCCTATGAAACTACCAGCAACATTCTTCAATGAACTGGAACAAATAATTCAAAAATTCATATGGAAACACCAAAGACCCCGAATAGCCAAAGCAATCCTGAGAAAGAAGAATAAAGTAGGGGGGATCTCACTCCCCAACTTCAAGCTCTACTATAAAGCCATAGTAATCAAGACAATTTGGCACTGGCACAAGAACAGAGCCACAGACCAATGGAACAGAGTAGAGAATCCAGACATTAACCCAGACATATATGGTCAATTAATATTTGATAAAGGAGCCATGGACATACAATGGCGAAATGACAGTCTCTTCAACAGATGGTGCTGGCAAAACTGGACAGCTACATTTGGAGAATGAAACTGGACCATTGTCTAACCCCATATACAAAAGTAAACTCAAAATGGATCAAAAACCTGAATGTAAGTCACGAAACCATTAAACTCTTGGAAGAAAACATAGGCAAAAACCTCTTAGACATAAACATGAGTGACCTCTTCTTGAACATATCTCCCCGGGCAAGGAAAACAACAGCAAAAATGAGTAAGTGGGACTATATTAAGCTGAAAAGCTTCTGTACAGCAAAAGACACCATCAATAGAACAAAAAGGAACCCTACAGTATGGGAGAATATATTTGAAAATGACAGATCCGATAAAGGCTTGAAGTCCAGAATATATAAAGAGCTCACACGCCTTAACAAACAAAAAACAAATAACCCAATTAAAAAATGGGCAGAGGAACTGAACAGATGGTTCTCCAAAAAAGAAATACAGATGGCCAACAGACACATGAAAAGATGCTCCACATCGCTAATTATCAGAGAAATGCAAATTAAAACTACAATGAGGTATCACCTCACACCAGTAAGGATGGCTGCCATCCAAAAGACAAACAACAACAAATGTTGGCGAGGCTGTGGAGAAAGGGGAACCCTGCTACACTGCTGGTGGGAATGTAAATTAGTTCAACCATTGTGGAAAGCAGTATGGAGGTACATCAAAATGCTCAAAACAGTCTTACCATTTGACCCAGGAATTGCATTCCGAGGAATTTACCCTAAGAATGCAGCAATCAAGTATGAGAAAGACCAATGCACCCTAATGTTTATCGCAGCACTATTTACAATAGCCAAGAATTGTAAGCAACGTCCATCAATAGATGAATGGATAAAGAAGAAGTGGTACTTATACACAATGGAATACTACTCAGCCGTAAGAAAAGGGCAAATCCTACCATTTGCAGCAACATGGATGGAGCTGGAGTGTATTATGCTCAGTGAAACAAGCCAAGCGGAGAAAGAGAAATACCAATGATTTCACTCATCTGTGGAATATAAGAACAAAGGAAAAACTGAAGGAACAAAACAGCAGCAGAATCACAGAACTCAAGAATGCACTAACAGGTACCAAAGGGAAAGGGACTGGGGAGGATGGGTGGGTAGGGAGGGATAAGGGTGGGGAGAAGAAGGGGGATATTAAGATTAGCATGCATGGGGGGTGGGAGAAAGGGGAGGGTTATACAACACAGAGAAGGCAAGTAGTGATTCTACAACATTTGCTATGCTGATGGACAGTGACTGTAAAGGGGTTTATAGGGGGGACCTGGTATAGGGGTGAGCCTAGTAAACATAATATTCGTCATGTAAGTGTAGATTAATGATACAAAAAAAAAAAAAAAGTCAGTTTCTGTGTGGAGACCTCCAATGAGACCTACACAAGGGTATAAAGGGCATATAAAAGTGTAGGCAAAGGGTCTGTTTGTGTTTATACAGAGTATCAAAGCCTAATTGGGCTACCCCAAAAATGAACTAAGATGCAATATGAAAAAGAACTTCCAACATCAGCACTCTCTGGAAGACTCATGCCAGAAGATGATCATCAAAAAATCCCAACAAAGATCCACGCACTGCTACAGGTGTAGATGCACTCATCCCACCAGTTCCTGGACTTGCCATGGGAATGAAGAAGGAGATATCTAAGCTGGCCTGTGCATACAGTGAAACAACAAATTTGACTGGATCTATACTGTTGGAACTCAACCAAGAATTTGGAGAAGTGCAAATTGTAGTGCTCCAAACTCTTACAACTACAGACTATTTACTGTTAAAAGAACATATGGCATGTGAACAGTCCCCAGGAATGGGTTGTTTTAATTTGTCTGATTTCTCTCAGACTGTTCAAGTTCAGTTGGACAAAATCCACCATATCATAGATAAGTTTTCACAAATGCCTAAGGTGCCTAACTGGTTTTCTTGGTTTCACTGGAGATGGCTGGTAATTACAGGTATGCTTTGGTTACGTAACTGTACTCCTATTATGTTAATGTGTGTGCACAATTTAATTAGTAGTGTAAAACCTATACATGCTGAAGTTACTCTACAAGAAGATATGTCAAAGAAATAATCAATCTTCCCAGGTTTTCTTCCGCCTGCTACTTCTATAGCTTTTCTTCTTCCTACCTAATTACAACCCTTAAATAGAATTCGTGCCACATATCGAATATACCGAGTATCATAATTCTTCCAAGTGGTAAAGACACCTCAAGACAAATGCTGGGCATAGAAGCCACAGGGCATAAATATGCAAAGAAGTAAAAGCTAACCTTTTCAAACAATAAGGCTTCTCTCTCACTTACCAACTTAACATTTCCCTGTAGGGCCCCGGAAGATGACTGGTTAGCCAGAGACGGGTAAGATTCCTCAAGGGAGGAACAACCTAAGACAGGCACAGTCGCAGTGGGGCCATCAGGTGAGAAACTGGGGATCAACAGAGGTGAGGCTTAGAACCTCACACCCCCTGTTCTGAGAGAAATCTTCTGCATACGTGGATGTTTTATTGCCCTTGTCTAGCTTGGATTAACACATAGTCTACAGGCACACACCTGATCATCTACATTTGCTCTCTTACAACACTAAACTATGTTTTCTACCTTTATCTCGTATCTACCTACCACTTCAGCATTTTATTAAAAAAAATAATAATAGAGAAATGTGGTATCCACATATAAATCAAGTATAAAAATCAAATGAATATTCATATTTGAGCTTACTGTTAATAGTTCATAATGCGTGAGCAAAACCGAAAGCTTCTGTGATGACTGCCCTTGTACTGTTCACTATGTAACTTATTCACTATATAAGAATTTGTTCTCCATGTAAGAACTTGTTTGTTATGTTTCAGAAGATTGGAGACTGACGAAAATTAGGCTTGGGGTGAATTAATGATTGTGCATTGAGCATTGACCCCCCTATACAGAATTTTATTGTTGTTAATAACCATTTGATCAATGAATATGAGAGATGCCCTCACAAAAAAAAAAACCAAAAAACAATACAAAACAAAACAAAACAAAAACAACAACAACAAATATATATATATATATACACTTCCAATTGTAAAATAAATAGGTAACCGGGAGGTAATGTATAGCATAAGGAATATAGTCAAAATATCGTAACAACTTGGTATGGTGATAGCTGGTACCTAGAATTATCATGTATATAAATGTTGAATCACTGTCTTGTACACCTGAAACTAATGTAATACTGTGTGTCAACTACCCTTCAATAAAAAATAATTATCCAGAAAAAAAAAAAAAAAGATTTGAGGAAGAAAGAGTCTCTCCAAGAATATTTCTTGGGCAAAACTGATCAATTTTATACTTGCTCAAAATATAGAGTACTGTTGACTTTGTTATTATTCAAGATAATTGAGAGAAAATGTAATGATGGGCACCATTACAACTAGCTCAGAAATATTATTTGTCAGTAAAAATTTGTTGTCAGGATGTCTTGGGTTGCACTTTTCTCAAAGGAAAACTGTAAACAGTTAAGGAATGTTGAACATTAAAGTATTTGGTTATGGAATTATGTGTGGTGTTAGAGGTTTGCTTGTGAAATATATGCATTATAAATAATAAAATTTCAGAGTAGTTATTTTAACATAGTTTCACAAGGGTATGATTTATTTTCCTAGCCAGCTGGTAAGCTTCTTGAGAGTATTAGCGTGTTTTTTTTTATATCTTTTGAATGTGAAGTTATAAAATATGTAGTATGGTGTTTCGTATAGTGAATGGTCAGTAGTGTTTATAATATAAAAGAGGGAATCCTCCAACTTGGATACACTGAAGTTTAATCTGCTGCTAATAAGGCAACCAGAATTATCCCTCTGAACCAAATGTGAATCTACAGTGTGTTACAGGGTTGGGACTAGGAGTGGAAGTGGAGAGGGAAGACAGGAAGGGAAAGGAGAAGCTCACCTTAGCCAAGAAGTTTTTTAAGCCTATTTTTAAACACTAAGGTAAATGCTGTGAATTACTCCTTACAGCCCTATCTTTGTCCACAGCCAATGTTGTTTAGATCAGGTGCATTTTCATTTAAATTATGACCAATACTTTTTGGCTAGGTATTTGGGAAAATAAATGAATAAACAGATGAACTTGAAGATTCATGTATTTGGTAGGTTTGCATAGGGCAGATTTATAAAGCAAATGGTACAGTTTAAGAACATGTACTGAAAAGAAACTTTTCCTTCCACTTAATGGAAGCCAAATACATATGGATATAGAGAAGTCATTTCCCATTTCTTGGTGAAAGAAACATTGTCAGATTATCATTGGCAAAGGGAATTAAATAAGGAGCAAGGTTTCTGCAACCCCAAATTCCATTATATGTTGCAACATTTTTGTAGGAAGAAATTTATAAGCTTTACAAATTAGAATAGAGTCTCTGTAGATTCAGGCCAATGTACAAAGAGTTATCTGTAAATTACTTACTGGCAAGATAGAGAAAGCTATTTTCAAGAAACCTAAATGAGATTTTATAAACTATCTTGCTTTTTTGAATACTGTCTCTAAGCTAAAATCACTTGTGTGTTCATTTTGTTAATAGCAGTAGCACTATGTGTGGCGTCTACTGGTGCACAAGGAAATTGGTAGATTGGCTGTCCATAAGCAAGAAATGCCTGATTGGGGAGATGATGAATACTATATTATGTAAAAGAGCTTAGCTATTTCGAAGAAAACCTTGCTATTATTGATGTTTTACTATTGATACTAAATGGTGTAAAAAACAATAAAGTTAGAGCAACCAATGTTCAGGATTTCCAGTTGTTTCCTCTATGTTTATTTGAATTTCTAGAAAAGGAAACTCTGTATTATAGAAAAACTGTTGGATGCAGGTAACTGAAATCCTGACCTACCAAATGCAGCACAGGCAGAAAAATAACAGATTAGAATCAACAAAACTGAACCCCTTAGTGATGGTCAGAGGAAAAAGAGAAATTTCTGACACAGGGAATTACCAATTTGAATGAGAGATTTTAACCAGTTCAATGAGAAGTGGGATTGTGATGATACTGAAAAAGAGAAGTAGAAGGGAATACTCCAAAAGAAGTCATTGAATACTCATCTGTGTTCTAGAAAAGATGCAAAGAACTCTAAGACATAGACAAGATTATGGCTCAGATTAAAGGGGACAGGCAATTCAGAGAAGAATTTGTATCAGAGAAGCACTTGACACAAAGATTGGATGGAACAATGCACCTTTTCATTAGTACCACATCATATGGTACTAACAAAGAAAAAACTGTGCTGAAGAAAAGGATTGTTTCCTGATATATGTGCTTGGATTCAACAAAGAAAATGTATATGATCAACTGAGACAGTATATTTATGGCTGTCTTCAGTTCAGATTTGACTGGTTTCTAAAGTGGAGATCTGCAATGGAGCTCCAGAGGAGGGGTAACACCTTAATTATCTTGATTGAAAGAA
Source organism: Manis pentadactyla (assembly GCF_030020395.1). Classification (NCBI taxonomy): domain Eukaryota; kingdom Metazoa; phylum Chordata; class Mammalia; order Pholidota; family Manidae; genus Manis; species Manis pentadactyla. Next base: position 60,612,873 of record NC_080025.1, on the reverse strand, counting down.
AAAACATAGAGGAACAGAGATGGGGAATGAACCAGGTGAGGCCTATTAGTGCCACTGCTATTACTTTGAGTTTCCAGGCTGCAGGGCAGGGCCGGGTAGCAGGCAGAGCACAACATACTCCCTGAGTAGAGGAGAAGCTGAGCATCTTGGGAGACACGGGCTGCTAGAACTCACCACTTAGAGTTCCAGAGAGGAGGGAGGGTACCCATGAGCATTCAGCAAAGTACTGATGAGCACATGTGCGAGGAAACTCTCTGATACATACATACTACACTGTGAATGTCCCTCAGGATACTTAACGCTGAGTGAAAGAACCTTGTTTTTTTTTGAAAGAGTACATACTGTATGATTACATTTATTAAAATTTTAATAGAAACCTAACCAATACATAGTGACACAAAGTAGATCACTGATTGCTGAGAGATGTGGCCAGGGTGGGAAAGGAGGGAAAGATTACAGAAGGGTGCATGAGAACTTTTAGGAGTGATGGATATGTCCATTATCTTGATTGAGAGGCTTTCACAGATTTTTACATATTTCAAAAATTTATTACATTGAATACTTTAAATACATATCATTTTGTCAGTTGTACTTAAGACTCTTTCAAAACCTGCATATGAAATATATACAAATACAAAACAAAGTAGCTTCCCTCTCAGAGTTGTTTCTGAGTTGAAACAAATGTGAAGAGGGAACTTGTCCAGGTGACTTCTCTGTAACTCTTTCCCAACTCAGACTATCTTTACTAAGATTTTTGCTGTTCCAAAGGGTTTTCCAGTTTTAGAGATATGTTGTTACAATCTACACAGTCAAGTATTGCTCTTGTCAATCAAGATGTAACTTAATGCAATTTTGTGTTTCAGGGCTGATGAATCAAGCAAGCAAACATGAAAAATGGATTAAGGCTGATGCCCCGAATGGCACTGTAAGTTTTAGAAGTCAAAGCTGGTTTCACTCCCTCAAACTGCAGGACTAAGAATGGTTTGACTTGTATTTATAATTTTTAACAACGATTAGCAGATCTATGACTACAAAAATGCATATAAAAGTTCATATAAATGTTGAAAACAACAAACTAGAATGAATACTCATAATTGTATTGAGGGAATGAATACTTGGTGAATTGATTTTTCAAAATTTGTGCTTAGCTGTTGCATTAGTTTTCCATTGTTCTGTAACAAATTACCATAAACTTATCAACTAAACACCCACTTACCTGCTCACAGTTCTCTAGGTCAGGAGCCCAGTATGGCTAAGTTCTCTGCCCAGGGTATCCACAAAGTGGACTCAGGGTGTTGACTAGGCTGTGTTCTCACCTGGATGCTCTGAGGAGAAAATCTACTTCCAAGCTCATTCATACTGTGGGTGAAATCTAGTTCCTTGAATAACTAAGGTCTTCATTTTCTTGCTGGCTGTCAGTTAATGATCACTAAGCTTTCAGAGGCCACCTGCATCCTTTCTTGGGTAGCCCTCTCCATCTTGAAGCCAGCAATGGCTTCAAGTACTACGCATTTTCAGTACTACGCATGCTTTGAATATCTGCCCCTCTTCTGCAACCAGCTGGAGAAAACTCTGCTTTTAAAGGGCACACTTGATTAGATCAGGCCTACCCAGAATAATTTGTTTTGCCATATTATATAACATAATCATGTATGTGACATCGTATTTACAGTTCCCACTCACACCCAAGAGTAGATTATACAAAGGCATAGGTAATGGGGAGGCAGTTATCCTAGAATTCTTTGCACAATAGCTTTCATGTAACATGTTCTCTACCTTATAGTTACTATGACATCAGTGTAAATTGAAGCTGTGAATAAAAAACATCACAAATATGATACAATGGTGACTGATTCTTTTTTTTTGCATAATTTAAGAATAAATTACATAACTCATTGAGAGGAAGAAACCATTCAGCTATTTTATACCCTGAAGATAGGTTTTTATTTTTATAATGGTGTACTGTATCAAGTTATTTTATGAATTCTCTTTCTTTCAAACATTACTCTTCTAATCCTGGATCATTTAAATTATACAACACTGAATAGACCCATCTGTTAAATTATGTTTTTGTAATTAGGATAAATTAGTTCTTAAACCTGATTTCTAATAAACCTTTCCAAATATTGTGATTTAGTTTCTTTTTTGTTAATATTCCATTTATTTAGAATTCTGTCTTATTTAGGAAACAGAGTCTGCTTTATGGGATATCCCAAAGTCTTCATTTAGTTCACCCTTCATGAAATCAAAATTTGTCCAAGTTTGGGTGATGTGTGTGATGTGGTTGTGGTGTGTGTGTGTTCAGTTATTAAGCAGAGGAAACAGTGAGGTGATTTTCATAATCTCTTTTCACTCCCATGCAGTTCTGTAAACATTTTTGTAACTAAAAATAAAGCTTATGAAATTAGTCAACTGCCAGAAAGGTCATGAGCATAACAGCAGTCAACTGTATTTAAAGTTATTAAAGGAATTTTACATATTTCGGTCACATAGTCAAATCCAAACAGAAAGGGAAAACTGTCAGTTTTGCTCTTTTGAACACAAACTCATATGTATCAAATGCTTAATTGCTGAAGACCTAAGTAATATTTTGGATAGCATGCTTACTTTGCACTGAGAACTTGGAGATTTCACCACCTGTTCACACTACTTCTTTTTCCCTTTCATACCCTACTTTTTTTTTAACACCTACACATTTTCCTTCATTTCTGTAGCTATAAAATTTGTCTCCTCATAATTAGCAAATGTGTCTCGTTCTTGTTTGAAAGATTTTACTCAAAGAGTTTTGGAGGAAGCTTTAACAGTTACACACTCTGCTTGGTTTACAGACAACGTAACAGCGTATGTTTCTCCTTACCCTGGTCTTCCTCATGCAAGTGTTACTGCTTTAGAAAGCAGCTGGCTCTTTTATAGTCTCTCCAGTTGTGTGCTTGAGGCTCTTAGAGGGCAGATACTTAGGAGTCAAAAGCCAACTTTTATGCAGCTGCCAGAAATACCCAAATTTAGTTAAAAATCAGCTTATTAGAACAGCTATCTTAAGTCTCTTGGCTCAGGTCTTAAAACTTCCTACTCAGCTAATTCCCCTGCTCTCCATTTCCAGGAACCATTCCACGGCTAAGTGACGCTATCTTATTTTAAAAGCTCTTTCAAAATCAAGCTAAGAAAGGGGAGAATTATTAAGAGCACTTTGCTAATATCGATTACTGTATAATAATACCTTGTACAGCCCTTTTAAAACTTTTCCAAATAACTTTGATATCCTTTACCTTAAATTTTATCTTAAATTTTGTGGGATACAAAAAGACAGTGATTAACCCGTTAAAGAGGTAAGTAACAGAGAAAATAGGTTAAAACGCTGATCTAATATTACTGACACACTTTATTTGTGGCAGTCATAGTAGAGTTGTGTTTTCTCCTGGACTCTAACCACATCAATGTTACATAATAGCAGTGTGGTAAACTGGCAAGTGATCATTTGAATTCTGTTAAAATCTAAAGGTTCATCTTTTACCAGCATGGTAAAAATCCATAGGTAAGAACTCATTAAAAATTAATATGTAGGTATGCAATTAGTAACCCATACCTCCTAGTATACAATTGGGAGAGCATCTTTTTTGGCATAACATAGTTTAAAAATTCCTCCCTAGTGCATATGCATATTTGATTAAAAAGTGGCCTTTTTGAGACACTGCAGGGACATCCTTCCTATTGACAAATAGCTCCTGTTTCTATTTAATTTGCCTCTGACAGTTAAGTCAAATGCTGAGATGAGTCCAGTGTTAACTGGCATTTAGTTCCTTCTTGTTGTTCAGTGTTTGGAAATAACAAGAAAAACTTGTTTCCTTTAAAAGTGTTAGTCTATGTCGTTTAAAACAAAGCCTCCCAGATTCTTAGAGTCTGCCCTGGCTCTGACTTTACTCTGACTTAAGTGGCCATCTTTGCTTTTTTTCCTTTTCCAAAGAAAAGGTCATACCTCTCAAGTTGTTTTATATAACTGTATAAACCCTAGATTTGCTAATCTCATCAAAAGCATTAGTTTGATTAAGGTAAATTTAGGTGGAAAATTAACACAGCAGCACAACTTCATCTGGCCTTTTCTTTTAATCATGATTATTAGAACAAAGGATGTATTTAGAAACGTTTGTAGTTGGAATAAGAATCAGGAGATGATAACGCTACTTGTTTACACTGTTGAAGTCCAGCTAGTAAAAATACTTGGCATCAAATGAAGTTGCCAAGTTCTAGATTTTTTGTTCTTCCCGCTTGAGGCTGTAGGTCATACTACTTCCTCTTCACTACTGTATGTTGACTCTTGCACTGTCACTTCTAAATCTTTTTTAAGCGGTGTTATGTTCTGTTGCTCTGGAAGAGGCTTGCCTTCAAAATCATAGCCAAACCAAAGTGGAGGGTCATTAGGGCTGTATTCCTGCTGCTGAACTATAGATGACATTCTCTTAGCTGCTTCCCTGCAATAACAATGATTAGCATTAATTAGTTACAGAAGTAATTACTAGTGCCGAACTTTCAAACTAGGTCAAATTTAGAATTAACTCACTGTCACAAGTTGTCATTTCACAGCTCTCTTGCCTTGCTGAGGGGAAGAGTATGAGTAATTGTGTAAAACACCAGATTTCAAAGCTTAAGAGCTCAGTAGTCTTCTGGGGCAGCCAGTTCACAGTGAATGGTAAAGAAGCTATGTGTGCATGGCCATGGAGTAAAACACTGAAGGCATTTCTATAGGGCTCCTGAGTGAGCCCTCTGTCTGATATTTCCAGTTTTGTTGATGAGGGAGTACCCTAACCAGCCAACCTATGAAGGCTAACCAGGCACTGGAGCAGAAATTCTTACCATGGGGTCCACAGGTCCCTGTTGGATACATGGATAAACTTTAGGGAGGCCCATGAACTCCCTGAAAATTCATGCAGCTTTGTATCTGATACACTTTTTTCTGAGGAGAGGTTCATGACTTTAATCAGATTCTCAAAGGTGTCCATAACCAAAATGATTAAAAACATTGTTACTGGCTTTCTTAGGAGTGATTAAGGAAAGAAGCAAAGCATCTAAAAGGAATTCTGACCCCAAAATGGGTATGTGTGTTTTGGGAGATGGGGGTGTTTCCCCCACAACACCATGCAGTTCTTCCATACCAACTGTCTTACAATTCAACCCAATTCTGGTGGTATCTACCCAGAGATACATCAGATTCCACAGGTTAAGGGCTTAGTCCCACAAGACTGCCCTCCACTTCCCAGGCCAATCGTGTGTCCAGGTTGTCATCCAGGCTTCTGAACCACTGGCTGCAGATCCAAAGTTTCAACACCCTACTCCTCAGGTTTGATGAATTTGTTAGAGCTACTTAGAGAACTCAGAAACGTTTTACTTAATGGGTCGCTTGTTTATTATTAAAAATATGTAGCTTAGGAGTAGTCAGATGTAAGAGATTCATAGGGTAAGGGATGCTGAGATTCCAAGTCCTCTCTAGGCACACCGCTCTCCCAAATCACACATTCACCAACCTGGAAACTCTCAGAACGCTTTCCTTTGGGGTTTTTATGGAGATTTCATCACATAGGCATTATTGATGAAATCATTGGCTATTGGTGATTATTCAACCTCTCGCCCTTTTTCCTTCCTCAGAAATAAGGGAGTAAGACTGAAAGTTCCACCCTGCTATTCATGGTCTGTTCCCCTGGCAAACCAGTGCCTTCCTTAGGTGCTTCCCAGAAGTCACCTCATTGACCTAGCTGTGGTGGAAAGAGTCTTATTATGAATAATAAGACACCCATTTCACCTTTATGGCTCTGAATAGATTTTAGGAAGAGAGAACGAGACAAAATATGACCAAAAAAGCTCCCGTTGCCTGTCACTCAGGAAATTCCAAGGGTTTAGGGAGCTATGAGGCAGGAACCATGAAGGAAGACCAAATATATGAGAAGTACACTTTGGTTATCTGAATGACCAAGTACATATTTTTATAAATCATAATATCACAGCATCAGAAAAAAGTACTGTATATCTAACTTGAAAACAATGCCATTTTGAAGTTTGAAGTTCTTCTAGGAAGTTGGTTTGAATCTTGAGACCACTACTAAAGAAAGTGAGTAATTAGCAAGTTCTATGGAATCAGAAATGAGTAATGATGTTTGCCATTGAAGGAGATACTTTGCCCATTGTTGCCATATAATTACATTGAGTTATTAATGGCAAAAGTCTGGAAACTGAGTTATTTACATGGAGGGCTGGTATTACCATAAGCTTTAAGTTAAATTTGTGCTCTGGCTATTTGAGTTCAGGTAGGACAATGCAGTTGGAAAAGACTGAGATACATCAGTTGTTTAAAATGTTGTTTCACTTAAATCAAATCTTAGAAGTATTAAAATAATTGTAATGCGACTCAACAGGGAGATAGCCAGAACTTTGCTAATTCTGTCTCTTACAGCATTGCTTTTATCTTACATGTTTGCACTCACACAAAACTTATACAAGTTTGAAGAACAATTTGCTCAAAAACAATTGTTACACTAATTTATACTAGGTTCTCAGCCACCAGTCCCTGTGGACTGACAGGTGTCTTCTCTACAGAGAAATACTTATTCTCAAATCTGAAAATGATAAGTTTTGGTCAAAGGTGAAGTTTTGCATGCTGTTAATTTTTAAATCTTTTTAAAATGTGGTCCTAAACACTTACATAGTCTTTATATGTCCTCTAAGTAGGACATTATTATGGAAAAATAAGTTGTATCTTCAGCTTTCCCCATTTCTTCTCCTGAAATTTTTCTCCCTTTTCAGTCTATGGAGTTGAGATCATCATGTCTTTGAAGGTGTTTTCTGTGAGATTCTTTTCCTTGTTTTCCCTTGAGGACATGCTGCAGCATAATACCAAATACTGTGGGAATCTGAAGTGTAAAACATTGTCACCATCAGTTTCAAATGTAAAGCACTCCTAGGCAACAGAGCTCCATTGTACCCTTCACCCCATCTGTGCCTGTCTAAACTTTATCCATCTTTCAAAACTGTTGTAAAGACCCAAACCCAATCCGTTCCTCCTCTGAAATTTGGTAGGAAATTGATCATAGAATTAATTTCTTGACAATACATAGCTTCTTGGCATTAATTGTTTATAATTTTAAACTTTGTTATTTTCCTTTTGTTTAAACAGATAGTAAGTTACTTAAGGGTATATTATATTTCTTTGTATCTCCCTGATGCCTAGCAGTAACAGCCAAAACAAGAGATCTCAGCAGCCTATACCAACAAAGGCGGTCCTTTAGCTTTTTCATCTTCTGCAGGCTTGTTGGCTTAGTAAACACATTCTTAGGCTCCTATATCCAACACCCTCTGTTACCTGCCTCCCAAACAGACCTCTAGACACATGTAAATCACAATTGTTAGTAATGATTCAATGATAACAAGAGATAGAGGCAACAATGGTCTTGACCTTTAGGAAAAGGACATGTTTGGTGAGTAAAAGATTTTTAAGTAGATGACCAAATTATATGTAAGCTTTCATCTCAGAAGAGCAACCATTTTTGAGAGTTGTGCATAACTGTGTAGGGGCTAAGAGCAGGCCATCTCAAGATGTGCCACTATGACATGCAGATTATTTCAGAATTGAAAACAATCAAGGCCCAACAGACTCAGAGAGAAACTTTGACCTCAATTCTCAGCTGCATAAAAGGAATTTAGACAGAGGACCTGCTCTGGAAAGAGCTATCATCATTGATAAGTACATCATAATATTACCTAAACATGGTAACAGGAATGTTGCAAAGTCTATTAAAGCTCCTTTCTATGTCCCATTGTTTCTGTGTCGCCCAGCAAACATCTGTTTAGCAAACATTTTACTCTTTCATTTTCCTGTTAATTGCTTTTCCTTTAAAATTATCAGACCTCTGCCCCCTTCTCCTCAGTTCAGGAGACGTATATGCCTCTTTCTCCCTGACTGTCTGGAAAGCTATGTCTGTAGATTCCCCATATGTATGTAATAAAATTAATTTCTTTCTCCTATTAATCTGTCTCATATCAATTTGACTCTTAGAAAAGCTGTTAGAACCTGGAGAGGTAGAGAAAGTTTTCCTCCCCAACACCAGTAAGAGGATAAGCCACCCTTAATGCTGAGTGTGCGGATGAGTAAGTATCGAGTCACACAATTCCTCAGTCAGCTACAAGCCAGGATAAATTGGATCTTAATTATAATATAAAAACAATTAGTAAATAATGGGAGTTTGAGAAAATAATGAGAAAGTTGGTGACATTGACTCCTCAATATAGAAAAGAAAAATTGGAAGTGAATAGGGACATTACTCTTAATGCCATGTGATGGGACAGAATCAAAATGAGCTGCATCTTGAGAACCAGCTTGGGGGAAGTACCCAGTGGTGCATGCTATTAACTTTAAACAGAAAAAAGAGTAGTTTCATTTCAGTAAAGAAGTGAATAGTGGAGGAGGAAGAAAAGATGGCGATGTGAGTAGGGTGTTGGAATTCTCCTCCCAAAGCCATATACATATATTGAAAATACAGCAAATACAACTATTCCTAAAAGTGACCAGAAGATACAATACACCAGCCAGGCTACATCTGCGAAAACCCAACATCTCATGGAAAAGGGTAAGCTACAAAGCCGTGACCTGGCAGAACCTGAGCACTCCCCCACCCCAGCTCACCGGTGGGAGGAAAAGAATCAGAGTGGGAAGAGAGTGGAATCACAGGACTGCTAAATAACCATCTCTAGTAATCTGCCCCAGGAGTACAGACACACATTGCATGGTGCTCTGGATATTAGAAGAGCAGAAAAGCAACATCCGAGACTCAGACTGCAAACAGATTCCCACAACCGACTGCCGTGGGACAAAAGAAAGGCAGGTACTTTAAAAGTCTTAAAGGGACAGGGACTTAACAGGTGGACAAAATCGTCCTGGTACACTGAGCACAGCAGGCTGGGAACTTTAAGGAACTTCAGGCGTTATCCCCCTCCCCATTAGCAACACAGCTCTGAGGCCCCTCATGGTGATAAGCAGCCTGCCATTCCTTCCTCCTCACCGGCACCTGTGAGCAAACTGACTGTCCTCACCATTGCTACAGACCAGCCAGAGAGCAGCCCTGCCTACAGCAACCACACAGCTTAACACAGAGGCTTCTCCCTGGCACGGCTAACCAGCCAAGACCCAGAGGCTGCTCTCTGCACCTGGTTGACTGGCACAGACAGACAAGATGGGTGCAGAATCCGGGAGGTATGAAGGGACTTTGTTCTTGCAGCAGAACACACACTGCTCATCTGTGACCCCCGCCAGCACCCTAAGCCATCCCAAGGGCTGCCCCGCCCATGGCAGCATAAGGGATTGACCCAGAGGCTGCTCCTGGTGTGCAGTTTACTGGCACAGAGGAGATGGATTCAGAGCCTGGGAGGCATGAAGGGGCCTTGTCCTTGCGGCTGACACACGCACTACTGGCCCGCAAACCCTGCCAGGACCCTAGGCCATCCTGAGGGCCGGTCCACCCACAGCAGCCTGGGGGATTAACCCAGAGGCTGCTCCCTGTGTGCAATTAACAGGCACAGACAGCAGAGAAGGCAAGGTGACCGGCAAGCAGGAAGGGACTTTGTTCTCCCAGCTGACACACGCACCACTTACCGGCGACCACTCCTATCACCATGAAAAGGGTCACCATGAAAAGGGATAAGAACCTTGTTCAAACCAAAATCCCTCAAACACCAGAAAGAGGGCTTGGTGAGACCAAAATCACCAATCTTCCTGAAAAAGAATTCAAAACAAAAGTCATAAGCATGCTGATCGAGTTACAGAGAAATATTCAAGAGCTAAGGGATGAATTCAGGAGAGAGATAACAGAAATGAAACAAACAATGGAAGGATTTAAGAGCAGACTGGATAAGGTGAGACTGTTAATAGATTAGAAATCAGAACAGAGAAGCTGAGGCAGTCAGAAAAAAGGAACTCTGGGAATGAAAGAATATTAAGAGAACTATGTAACCAATCCAAATGGAACAATATTTGCATTATAGTAGTACCAGAAGAAGAAGAGAGAGAAAAAGGAATAGAAAGTGCCTTTGAAGAAATAATTGCTGAAAACTTCTCCAATCTGGGGAAGGAAATAGTCTCTCAGGCCATGGATGTCCACAGATCTCCCAACACCAAGGAACCAAGGAGGACAACAGCAAGACATAAAATAATTAAAATGGTAAAGATCAAAGAAAAGGACAGAATATTAAAAGCAGCCAGAGAGAAAAAAGATCACCTACAAAGGAAAACCCATCAGGCTATTATCAGACTTCTCAGCAGAAACCTTACAGACCAGAGTGGAATGGTAAGATATATTCAACACAATGAAACAGAAGAGCCTTGAATCAAGAATACTTTATCCAGCAAGATTATCATTTAAATTTGAAGGAAGGATTAAACAATTTCCAGATAAACAAAACGAGTGAATTTACCTCCCACAAACCATCTCTACAGTGTACTTTAAAAGGACTGCTCTAGATGGAAGTATGCCTTATGCTAAATAGATGTCACCAGAGAAAATAAAACCACAGCAAAGGAAGTAGACCAACTAGACACTAACTAATTGCAAAATAAAATCAGCTATCCAGAAAGTCACTCAAGGGAAACACAAAGAGTACAAAATAAAACACCTAACATATAAAGAGTGGATGAGGAAAAAAAGGAGGAGAAATAAAGAATCATCAGACTGTGTTTATAATAGTGTAATAAGAGAGTTAAGTTAGATGGTTAAATAGTAAAGAAGCTACCCTTGAACCTTTGGTAACCACAAATCCAAAGCCTGTAATGGCAATAAGTACATATCTATCAATAATCACCCTAAATGTAAATCGTCTGAATGCACCAATCAAAAGACACAGAGTAATAGAATGGATAAAAAAGCAAGACCCATCTATATGCTGCCTACAAGAGATTCACTTCAAACCCAAAGACATACACAGACTAAAAGTGAAGGGATGGAAAAAGATATTTCATGCAAACAATAGGGAGAAAAAAGCAAGGTGTTGCAGTACTTGTATCAGGCAAAATAGACTTCAAAACAAAGAAAGTAACAAGAGCCAAGGACATTACATAATGATAAAGCAGTCAGTCCAACAAGAGAATATTACCATTATAAATATATATGTGCACAACATGAGCACCTACATATGTGAAACAAATACTAACAGAATAAAGGAGGAAATAGAATGCAGTACATTTATTTTAGGAGACTTCAATACACCACTCACTCCAAAGGACAGATCCACCAGACAGGAAATAAGTAAGGACATAGAGACACTGAAGAACAACAAATTAGAACAGATGGACATAACAGACATCTATAGAACATTCCACCCAAAAGCAACAGGATACACATTCTTCTCGAGTGCACATGGAACACTTTCCAGAATAGACCACATACTAGGCCACAAAAAGAGCCTCAGTAAATTAAAAAAGATTGAAATTGTACCAACCAACTTTTCAGATCACAAAGGTATGAAACTAGAAATAAATTGTACAAAGAAAACAAAAAGTCCCACAAACACATGGAGGCTTAACAACATGCTCCTAGATAATCAATGGATCAATGACCAAATTAAAACAGAGATCAGGCAATATATGGAGACAAAGGAAAACAACAGCACAACACCCCGACTTCTGTCAGACACAGCAAAGGCAGTGCTAAGAGGAAAGTATATACCAATCCAGGCCTGTTTAAAGAAGGAAGGGCAATCCCAAATGAATAGTCTAAAGTCACAATTATTGAAACTGGAAAAAGAAGAACAAATGAGTTCCAAAGTTAGTAGAAGGTGAGACATAATAAAGATCAGAGAAGAAATAAATAAAATTGAGAAGAATAAAACAATAGAAAAAATTAATGGAACCAAGAGCTGGTTCATTGAGAACACAAAATAGATAAACCACTAGCCAGACGTATAAAGAAAAAAAGAGAATCTACACACATTAACACAATTAGAAATGAGAAAGGAAAAATCACGATGGATACCACAGAAATACAAAGAATTATTAGAGAATACTATGAAGAACTATATATGCTAACAAACTGGATAACCTAGAAAAAATGGACAACTTTCTAGAAAAATACAACCTTCCAAGACTGACCGAGAAAGAAACAAAATCTAAACAGACCAATTACCAGCAAGGAAATTGATTCGGTAATCAAAAAACTACCCAAGAACAAAAGCCCCAGACCACATGGATTCTCTGCTGAATTTTATCAGACATTTAGAGAAGACCTAAAACCTATTCTCCTGAAAGTTTTCCAAAAAATAAAAGAGGAGGGAATACTTCCAAACTCATTCTATGAAGCCAGCATCACTCTAATACCAAAACCAGGCAAAGACCACACAAAAAAAGAAAACTACAGACCAATATCCCTGATGAACATAGATGCAAAAATACTCAACAAAATATTAGCAAACCGAATTCAAAAATATATCAAGAGGATCATACACCATTGTCAAGTGGGATTCATCCCAGGGATGCAAGGATGGTACAACATTTGAAAATCCATCAACATCATCCACCACATCCAACAAAAAGAAGGACAAAACCCACATAATCATCTCCATAGATGCCAAAAAATCATTCAACAAAATTCAACATCCATTCATGATAAAAACTCTCAACAAAATGGGTATAGAGGGCAAGTACCTCAACATAATAAAGGCCATATATGACAAACCCACAGCCAATATCATACTTAACATCGAGAAGCTGAAAGCTTTTCCTCTAAGATCAGGAACAAGGTAAGGATGCCCACTTTCCCCCGCTTTTATTCAACATAGTACTGGATGTCCTAGCCATGGCAATGAGACAACACAAAGAAATAAAAGACATCCAGATTGATAAGGAAGAAGCCAAACTGTCACTGTTTGCAGATGACATGATATTGTACATAAAAAACCTTAAAGACTCCACTCCAAAACTACTAGAACTAATATCTGAATTCAGCAAGTTGCAGGATACAAAGTTAATACACAGAAATCTGTTGCATTCCTATACACTAATGACGAACTAGCAGAAAGAGAAATCAAGAAAACAATTCCATTCACAATTGCATGAAAAAGAATAAAATACCTAGGAATAAACCTAACCAAGGAAGTGAAAGTCCTGTACCTTGGAAACTACAAGACACTCTCAAGAAAAATTAAAGAGGGCACTAACAAATGGAAATTCATCCCATGCTCTTGGATAGGAAGAATTAATATTGTCAAAATAGCCATCCTGCCTAAAGCAATCTACGGATTCAATGCAGTCCCTATCAAAATACCAACAGCATTCTTCAACGAACTGGAACAAATCATTCTAAAATTCATATGGAACCCCAAAAGACCCCAAATAGCCAAAGCAATCCTGAAAAGGAAGAATAAAGCAGGGAGGATCTCGCTTCCTAACTCCAAGCTCTACTGTAAAGCCACAGTAATCAAGACAATTTGGTACTGGCAGAAGAACAGACCCACAGACAAATGGAACAGAATAGAGTCCAGATATTAACCCAAGCATATATGATCAATTAATATACAATAAAGGAGCTGTGGATATGCAATGGGGAAATGATAGCCTCTTCAACAGCTGGTGTTGGCAAAACTGGACAGCTACATGTAAGAGAATGAAACTGGGTTACTGTCTAACTCCATACACAGAAGTAAACTTGAAATGGATGAAAGACCTGAATGTATGTCATGAAACCATAAAATTGTTAGAAGAAAACATAGGCAAAACTCTCTTGAATATAAACATGAGCAACGTTTTCATGATAATGGGCATGGGAAACAAAAGCAAAAATGAACAAGTGAGACTATATCAAACTAAAAATCTTCTCTACAGCAAAGGGCACCATCAAGAGAACAAAAAGGCTTCCTGCATTATGGGAGAATATATTCATAAATGACATATCCAATAAAGGGTTGACATCTAAAATATACAAAGAGCTCATATGCCTCAACAAACAAAAAGCAAATAATCCAATTAAAAAATGGGCAGATGATCTGAACAGACACCTCTCCAAAGAAAAAATTCAGATGACCAACAGGCACATGAAAAGATGCTCCACATCACTAATCATCAGAGAAATGCAAATTAAAACCACAATGATATATCACCTCACACCAGTTTAGGATGGCCAACATCCAAAAGACAAACAACAATACATGTTGGCGAGGATGTGGAGAAAGGGGAACCCTCCTACATTGCTGGTGGGAATGTAAACTAGTTCAACCATTGTGGAAAACACTACGGAGGTTCCTCAAAAGACTAAAAATAGAAATACCATTTGACCCAGGAATTCCACTTCTAGGAATTTATCCTAAGAATGCAGTTTCCCAGTTTCAAAAAGACATAATGCACCCCTGTGTTTATTGCAGCACTATTTACAACAGCCAAGAAATGGAAGCAACCTAAGTGTCCTTCAGTAGATGAATGGATAAAGAAGAGGTGGTACATATACACAATGGAATATTATTCAGCCATAAGAAGAAAACAAATCCTACCATTTGCCACAACATGGATGGAGCTAGAGGGTATTATGCTCAGTGAAATAAGCTAGGTGGAAAAAGACAAGTATCAAATGATTTCACTCATATGTGGAGTATAAGAACAAAGGAAAAGCTGAAGGAACAAAACAGCAGCAGACTCACAGAACCAAGAGTGGACTAACAGTTACCAAAGGGAAAGGGACTGGGGAGGATGGGTGGGAAGGGAGGGATAAGGAGGAAAAAGGGGCATTACGATTAGCAGACATAATGTGGGGGTGGGCACAGGGAAGGCTGTACAACACAGAAGACAAGTAGTGACTCTATAGCATCTTACTATGCTGATGGACAGTGACTATAGTGGGGTATGTGGTGGGGACTTGATAATGGGGGGAATCTAATTACCACAATATTCCTCATGTAATTGTATATTAATGATATCAAAAAAAAGTGAATAGCAAAGGTATTTCAATTTGGGACAAGCTTTGTGAACCATAAGCATGTCCAAAAAAATCAAAGAAAAAGTCAGCTTTTATTAAGTTTTAGGAGGAAACTGGGGTGGGTTGTCTTGAGCAAAAGTATATTGGAGAAGAACAAGAACAGTGGGTTTTCACTGTTGCTATTGCAGTAAAATTCCTATGTTAAAAATGTCTTCTCTTGTTGAAATAATTCTTATCTTTCTTATTCCTGCTGGTTATGTAGACTGCAACTAAGTGGCATGTGTGTGAGCACTTTCTCTTCAGGACTTTCTGACTCTGTTTTTAATGAGTTTCCCTGATTTATTTTCACAATGCATTTCTTAAATTTGCTTATTTTTGGTTCAGGCCACCCTTACCTTAGCTCTTAATGGTATGGTGAGCACTACTCTCCATTCTACCCAGTCAGCTTCAGTGAAACTAAAAATCAGAGGGTCACCTGACCATTGGAGGTGATGCTTACAGACTGTAGAGAAGCAACCAAATAGGTCTCAGACCCCTCTTCCCCAAGGCCCGGAGTCTCATATGCCAGAAGGGTGAGGCTTTCTCCAGTAGAGAGTGTCTCTAGGACCTGTGTTAGTCATACCTGCTCACACAGCAAGGGTGGCCTTGGGAAAAAACTGAAAATCTGAATCTGTCCTGGGGCAAATGTGAAATTATTTTTAGAATTCAAATGCTGGTGTAGACTATCCGCTCACTCACTTCCTCTCCACCCTTAGAAAATCCTTAGTCCACCCATAGATCAGTGGAACAGAGTAGAGAGCCCAGGTCAAAACTCACACATATATGGTCAATTAATATATGATAAAAGAGCCATGAATATACAGTGGGGAGATGACAGCTTCTTCAATAACTGATGTTGGGAAAACTGGACAGCTACATGCAAGAGAATGAAACTGGATTACAGTCTAACTGCACACACAGAAGTAAACTCAAAATGGATGAAAGACCAGAATGTAAGACATGAAACCATGAAACTCTTAAAGGAAAAGATTGGCAAAAAATCTCTTGAACACAAGTACAAGCAATTTTTTACTGGATACATCTCCCCAGGCAAGGGAAACAAGCAAAAATGAACAAGTGGGACTGCATCAAACTAAAAAGCTTCTGCACAGCAAAGGACACCATCAGCAGAACAAAAAGGCTGCCTATAGTATGGGAGAACATGTTCATAAATGACTCATCAGATAAGGGGGTAACATCCAAAATATATAAAGAACTTATACTCCTCAACACTCAAAAGCCAAATAACCCAGTTATAAAATGGGCAAAGGACCTGAACAGACATTTCCCCAAAGAAGAAATTCAGATGGCCAACAGGTACATGAAAAGATGTTCCACATCGCTAATCAGAGAAATGCAAATTAAAACCACAATGAGATATCACCTCACACCAGTTAGAATGGCCACTATGCAAAAGACAAGAAACAACAAATGCTGGCAAGGATGTGAAGAAATGGAAACCCTACACTGTTGGTGAAAATATAAATTGGTATAACCTCTGTGGAAAGCAGTATAGAGGTTCCTCAAAAAACTAAAAATATAGGTACTATTCGACCCAGTAATTGCACTTCTAGGAATTTACCCTGATTCGAAAAGATATATGCACCATTATGTTTATCGCTGCATGATTTACAATAGCCTAGCAACCTAAATGGCCATCAATAGATGAATGGATAAATGATACATATACACAATGGAATATTCATCCATGAAAAAAAAAGAAATCCAGCCATTTGCAACAACGTGATGGATCTAGAGGATATTATGTTCAGTGAAATAAGCCAGGTGGAGAAAGACAAATACCATATGATTTCACTTATTTATGGAATCTAAAAACAAAACAAAATGAACAAAAACCATCTATGAGCAGTAGACTCATAGACACTGAGAAGTGACTGGTGGTTACCATGGAGGAGGGGTTAGGGTGGGTGGGTGGGGAAGGTGAAAGGGGATAAAGGAGCACAGAAATTCTTAGTCATAAGTTGGTCATGGGGATGGTAGTATGGCATGGAGAACGTAGCCAATGATTCTGTACCATCTTCCTATGTTGACAGATACTAACCACACTAGGGGGGTGAGGATTTAATAATATGGGTAACTGTTGAACCACTGTGTTGTTTATTTGAAACCAACATAAGATTGTGTATCAATGATACTTCAGTTAAAAAAAGTCCTTATTCCGTGAACTATCTATTCTCCCCATCTTACTAAGACCTTTGGAATTCTTACATGGACTGACTTCTAAGACTTAAGACTTAGCCAAGAAACACATCAGCATGGTAACTACTGGCAAGTTTCTCTGAGATTTTTTTTCACAGCATCCTGTGTAGCTGTGTTTGCACACATGCACTTTTGAAAAGTATCGGGAAACTTGAAAGTGTAGAAACTGAAGGCTCTTGCCAGAAACAACACTCACTCTCTCTCTCTCCTTTTCAAATAGCTTGGTGCTCTACTATGATCAGTACATGTGAGCTAGGAAATGTTGAAAAGAAAATGTATACTGAGGAATCACTGTATGTTCTAAGTTCCATAGAGTACATATATACTCCTTGACTACCTTTCACCAGCTTAGCTAAAGTGACCCCAAGACCATGTAGGAGGTGATTTGGGAATTGAACTAATCGACTGCAATGGGTAATGAGAGAGGTTTCTTTGGATCTGTATAGAAGAGTAGTTTTCAAACCTGAAGTTTGTGGTATCACATTAGATGGTTAATATTCTGACATACTGAAGTTTGTAAGGGATTTTTGCTTTTTATAAATTAAAGGGGATTCGATATTATCACTGTAATAACATCACTTGCCTTTACTCACATTTCCTTCTGATCTCTTGAGTAGGCAAAAAGAAAAGGAATGGGGGCAAAGTGTTGCAGCCGACACCAGAGTGTCTTATTTTTGCATCAGCAAATAAATTGGGCACAACAGAGCACATGTGTCCCCTTATTGACCAAATCCCTTGAATGTCAGGACTTGAAAAAAGGCTGTGAGTCACTAATCTAAAGGAAAAAAAGAGTAGCCTTGTTCCTTTAGATTAGTGACTCACAGCCTTTTTTAAGCCACTGTGCTGTGGGGGCTGCAAAGTATGGCTCTGCCTCTTAGTTATATGACCTTGAGCATACCTATTTAAACCAGTTTCTTTATTCATTTTTATGGTAATGGGGTATTTGTAAGGAGATGAAATAATAGACATAAAATAGAATTTAGCACAGTACATTGCAAATAACAATTGTTAATGTTATTTGTTCATACTGATAATAAAAGTCAGTAGCTTGGGATTACAAAGGCCTTTTCACAAAGACCTTTCCATGAACTGGAGAGGGGACCTCTAATTCCATCACTGGGGCTTTGCCCTCATGACCTGAATCTAAATCTAATTGCCTACCAAAAGCTTCACCCCCTAATGTGATGATGATGAGGGTTGGGGATGAGGGTTTCAACGTACGAATTTGTGGGGGACACAAACATTTGTTCTATAACAAATAGATTCTCTTTAACCAGCTTGTCAAATGGTGGGCCTATAGCTCAAGTTAGTGATTTAATTCAGTTTCCAGAACAATAGAATGTATGTTTCAAGTGATGCCAGTAGAATTTGTGATCTGCTGTTATTTTCATTTTAGAGTTCTCTGGTTTGGATAGGAAACCTCATTAAAGTTTCCTTAGTAAGTTTTCCTTACTTGTCACACCATATGAGCAACTAATGAAATGCTGCAGTAATGCAATTTGGCTTTAAACTTGAAATCCACCCTAAGGCACTGTCAATTTGGAAATATAAGTTTAATAGCATTATGTGTGTCAAAACTAAAAAATATGCATATATCCCCTGAAGTTACCCTGCAGACAGGATCATATTATTATGAGAAGGAATCTGGACATCTCTGATGGTTTGTGTGTATGGAGTAATATGGTTCTGGAATGAGATAAGTAGAGACAGATGTTTGTAGGCAAGGGGAGAAAGAAACAGAGACTACATGAATCTCACTCTGCAAAATTCTGCTGAGGGTTCCAACATGTTAAGAGTTTGCCCAGATGTTTTGCAGAGGTAATTCAACTCCACTTCTTAGATTATTTTACTACTTAGGGTCTAGCTCTTGAATTTAGAGCTGAGCTGAAATTTGCTGCAGAATCAACTAGATTACTCTCCCCAAAGAAATTTTTTTCCAACTGGATTTAATTTCTTATTTTAAATGTTTGAACATTTTAAAAAACACCCCATGAAACTTGGTTCTTATTTTTAACTTAAAATCGAGAGAATTATGCAGAAAACCCTTCAATTTGAAATGTACACATTTTAAGTTTGGAAAAATAAGATGTTGTCATTGTCTAAGCATGCCCTTTTCCAGAATATGCTCAGGATCAAGCTTAAACACTGCAAATGATTTTTCACAACAATGCGTCACTATGTTGGTCTCTGAAGATCTGATGTCATTGAAAAAAAAAATCCTCAGAATTGTAGAGTAAAGGAAAGACAACAAGGTGATGAAAAGTCGAAGACAGGTGGAATTCAAAGTGCTAGCTTCTATTGATGCTGGGGTTGCTGAAAAGGAGCCTGGTATTTCTTGTAGATCAGAAGCTCAAGATGTTCATTACTGAGGTGGTGATGTTCAGACCTATGGGGTCTGGGAACTGGAGGTGGTGATGTCTGGCTACATTCTTAACTCCCATATATTATGTCCTGATTTCAGTCCTCCTGAGCAGAGACTATGTTTATTTCCATTTTAGTGCTGGGAAGGCTGAGGTCACAGTACTACTCACTGGACTTGGAAGTGAGCTGGTTGCAAGATAGAGCTAGCCTTCCAGGAGATGGGCAAGGTGACCCATTCAAGACTGACCCATGGGCTTTGGAAACCTAGCCTAGAATGATGAGCCAGACACTACTGTGTTTTATGGCTTATCAAAAGCACTGTAGGTGGAATATATTAGAGTGGACCACAGCCTTCTGACTTCTAGATAAGTAGATAATCAGATTAGCCCAAATTATGGTCACCCCATCTTTTGATTCAGGATATTCATTTGACCCACGTAGATGGTAAAGCTAAGCCCTTCTTCTCCCTTACATTGATGTTCTGAAATAACCTATTCCCTTTCCTTTTTCTCATCCTAGATCTTAGGCTGCAAGAGAGTATCCACTGCATAGTTTATAGAAGGAACTTCCTCAGTTTCTCCTTACCAAAAAGCAAAACAAAACAAAACAAAATGAAAAAACTTCTCTTCTCCAGTTCCTGTTCTCACTAGATTCTTTCCTTTTCTCATTTTCCTACTTTGCTCCCTTAAGAGCCACTAAGCAGCCCAGTCTCCATCTGTGCCTGCTTTACAGCCAGGGCAGTTTCCAGTGAGCCACATGTTGTCCATGTGTCTGTGTGCAAGGAAAGCAAGAACTGGGTAGGCTATGATCACTCAAGCTGCAGAGGCCCCATGGTCAGCGCTGCCAGTGTGCTGAGCTCCTCGGCCCAGCTCACTGCTAGGCCAGATGATGCTGACCAGGAAGATAATCTGGTTTCCCTAGTTGTAAACAAGTATATTATTAAACAGAAAGAATTCTGTTGTGAACTTGCTAAATTAGTTTTGTCATGATTTACTACATTTTCCCCCCCACTGCCTCCTCCTTACTGCAGCACAATTAACTATGGAGGAATTAGGAGGTTCTAGCACCCCTTTTAATCCACTCACCACCCAAATTAAACCACTGAGAAGCTGAATTTTCAGACTAGCTAGAATTCAGGACATCCTGACAGTTCGGGCGACACTTTAGTAAATAAAAGTCCATCAGTGTGCAAAACAAGAGAACAGGGCTGCTTATAATCTTGTAATTTCTAAGGATTTTTAAAAACTATTTTTTACTTTTCTTCTCTCTGCAATTTTGCTTCATCCAAGTTTTACCTGTTAATCGTTTTGGTCTTTATCTTACTTTAGAGGCTTTTCTCTTGTATCTAGTAATACTGGACTATCTGCTCATTTTTAATAGTGGAGGGCTACAAACTGATTGGAATGTCTGAGTTCAATGGTCTAAATAGGCTATTTGTTGGGAAACCCTCAAACTTCATTATTTTTCAGTCTTTCATCTTGGGCTAGTCAGAGTCCCCGGAAAAAGAGACTACCAATCTCTTGCCTTGAGGGAAAGATCCGGCACCAAATTAAGGATGCTTTGTTGAAAAAATACTTGAGTGTCCCTGCATTCAGCATCAGTCACTTAATTACCATTTTCACTTTCGTACCCAAGCTCTCAATTCTACATGACATCTCCCAGCCCAGCAACCCTCTGCTCACTATCTGCAGAGTAGATAGAGCAGCGTTGCCCTGCCAAGAGTATTTAGCCGTATCTGGAGACATTTTTTATTGTCATGACTAGAGGTGTGGGGGGCTGGGTGTTACTGATGCATAATGGTTAGAGAGCAAGATGCTTTAAAAAATCTTACAGTGCACAGAAATACCCTCCACTGCAAAGAATTGTCTTGTCCAAAATATCAATAATGCCAGAATTGAGAAACCAGGCTCTAGGAAATAAATCCCAGGAATTTTTAACCCAGTGTTCCTTATTCTAGCCACCTTCTTAACCCAGTTCCACAGGTACACCATGCTGCCAAGTGTGAACACTATGGTGTAAATTAAATATTTTTCCCCAGTGTTTTCTACTGTTGGCTTAGGATTGAAAGCTGTCTCTGGTCTGCTAAATTTGAACATAAAGCAGATATTGTCAAGTTTCCAAAATTTTGCTGCTTTTGTCTCCTCTCCTGTTTTCCTTATCAGTGTGGGCCCTCACCCTTCTGCAGTTTTGGTAGGGTTGCAAGAAAAACAAAATTATGTGGTTATATTCAATCTGCCATATTAATCCAGAACCAGAGATCTCTATTTCTTGACATGGGGATATATATGTCTATAGTATATTAGAGAAAAGAAAGTAGGTTACAGTGTATTTTCTCCCTATTAGTTGCATGAAATATCTTTTTCCATTCCTTTACTTTCAATCTGTGTTTGTCTTTGGTTTAAAGTGAGTCTCTTGTAGGCAGTGTATAGACGAGTCTTGCTTTTTTATCCATTCAGTGACTCAGTATCTTTTGATTTGTGTATTCAGACCATTTACATTTAGGGTGATTATTGATAAGTATGTACTTACTGCCATTGCAGGCTTTAGATTCTTGATCACCAAAGGTTCAAGGGTAATTCCCTTAATATCTAAGAGTCTAATTTAACTCTCTTAGTATGCTACTACAAACACAACCTAAAGGTTCTTTTATTTATCCTCCTTTTTCTTCCTCCTCCATTGTTTATATATTAGGTATCATATTCTGTACTAATTGTCTATTCCTTGATTGACTTTGGGTGTAGTTGATTTGATTTTGCATCTGCTTAGTAATTACTTGTTCTACTTTTCTATGGTTTTATTTTCCCTGGTGACAGCTTTTTAGCTTTAGGAATACTTCTATCTATAGCAGTCCCTCCAAAATGCACTGTAGAGGTGGTTTGTGGGAGGTAAATTCTCTCAGCTTTTGCGTATCTGAAAATTGTTTAATTCTTCTTTCAAATTTAAATGATAACCTTCTGGGTAGAGTACTCTTGGTTCAAGGCCCTTCTGCTTCTGGTTCCATTCCCTTCTGGCCTGTAAGGTTTCTGTTGAGAAGTCTGATGATAACCTGATGGGATTTCCTTTGTATGTGATCTTTTTTCTCTCTCTAGCTGTTTTTAAAAGTCTGTCCTTATCCTTGATCTTTGCCATTTAAATTATTATATGTCTTGGTGTTGTCTTCCTTGGGTCCCTTGTGTTGGGAGATCTGTGTATCTCCATGGCCTGAGAGACTGTCTCCTTCCCCAGATTGGGGAAGTTTTCAACAATTACCTCCTCAATGACACTTTCTATCCCTTTTTCTCTCTCTTCTCCTTTTGGTACCCCTATAATGTGAATATTGTTCCATTTGGATTGGTCACACAGTTCTCTCAATGTTCTTTCATTCTTAGAGGTCCTTTTTTCTCTCTATGCCTCAGCTTCTTTGTATTCCTGTTCTCTAATTTCTATTTCATTTACTGTGTCTTCTACTACATCTAATCTGGTTTCAAATCCTTCCATTGTATGTTGCATTTCAGATATGAAATTTCTTAATGATTGAATCTGTCTTAAATTCATTCCTGAGTTCTTGAATATTTTTCTGTATCTCCATGAGCATAGTTATTTTTATTTTGAACTCTCTTTCAGGAAGATTGGTGAGTTCAGTTTCATTTGGCCCTTTTTCTGGGTTTTGTGAGATTTGGGTCTGAACCAGGTTACTTTGACATTTCATATTTCTATGTGTCACCCTCTAGTGCCCAGAAGCTCTAGTATCTGTAGCTGCTTAGCCTCTGGAGTGAGGCTGGGGGTTGCAGGGGAGTGGTGCTGGTGCCTGGGGAGAGGAAAGAGCTGTTCCCTGCTTCCCAGCTGCAGTGCATGTCTCCAGTTTGAGAGCCAGTGGACTGAGCACACACGTGTAAGCCTCCTTGCTTTGCATCTGGAGCTGTTGTAGGCAGGGCCTCCCTCTGGCTGACCTGACGCCAGCACAGTGACTGCTTATTAGTGAGCTGGTGCCAGCAGGCCAGGAGGAAGATGCAGCAGGCTGTGTCACAGTGGGGAGCCTTGGAGCTGAGTAGGCAGCCAGGGAGATGGAGTGCCTGAAGGTCCTCAAATCTCCCTACCTGCTGGGCAGAGTGTATCCAGACAACCTTGTGCATCTATCCCTTCTCCCAAACAGCAAGCTCCATGCAATCCCTGCCCCTTCAGCAGCCCTCTCACTGCTAGGAAGCCTCTCAGATCACCTGCTTTTCCTTTGTCCCGGAAGGCCAGATGTGGATCCCTGTCCTCCTCAAATGGCTGGGATCTCAGTCTCTCAAGTATTCCAGCTGTCTTAGCTTTCCAACCCCATTAATCTGCAGAGCACCATGCAATGTAGTTTGTGCTCCAATGCTGATCTCCAGGGCTGGGTATTCAGCAGTTCTAGGCTTCCACCCTCTCCCTGCTCTATTTCTCTTCCTTCCACCGGTGAGCTGGTGTAGGGTAAGGGCTTGGGTCCCAGCAGATCAAGGCTTTGGTATGTAACTCTGTTTCATGATGTCTGTTCTGTTCTCCAGGTGTATGCAGTCTGGTGCAGCCTTCTTTCCTGTTGCTCTTTTAGGATTAGTTGTATTAACTATATTTTCATACTATATGTGGTTTTGGGAGGAGTTCTCTGTCTCTCCTCTCATGTTGCCATCTTGAATTGATCTCTAAAATACATATTTTTATACTTTATAGTATAGCAGATAAAACTAGGACTGCAGCGTTGGATAGAGTGGGGTTAGAAGCCTGGCTCTGACATCATGTGGGTTATTGAAACTATCTGAGCTATGGAGTCTTGTAAGGTAAAATGGGAATGATAAACTCATATCAAAAAATAGTTGTATACATTCTATGAAATAATATGTGTACCTGATATGGTTTCTAGCACAAAGTAGATTATCTAGCTAGCTATAAAGTTTTATATACAGTGGTATTTGAAAGGCAACATCGTGTATGGGTTAGTGCTTAGCACATAGTAAGCACTCAATGTTAATTATTGGGATTTGCATATGACAGTACTACTAATAAAGATCCACCTTTGTGTTGTGCTCTGAGGAAAACTAAAATATATTGATTATTTAACCTTAAATCTTCATCTTTCTTGACCACAACAACCAACAGTGAATGATTCCTCTTTCCTCTGATGCAGGACTTCTTTCTCAACTGATTCAGCACCTATAGTACTGGATTTGTTCCTCTATTGTGCCTAACTTTGTATGGAGGTCTGTCTTCTCTAGCAACTAAGTGATGTCAAAAATGGGAAGAGCTGAGAGAACCCAGCGCCTCGCGAAGGGGATAAGATACAAGCCCCGGCCCCGCGGGAGCCGAGCGCCCCTCCCCCCAGCTCCCAGCGGGAGAAGAATAGGCAGAGCGGGAGGGAGACGGAGCACAGGGCTGCCGAACACCCAGCCCCAGCCATCCGGGCCAGAGTGCAGGGCCCTCGATACTAGGAAAACAGGGCAGCAAGAACAGTGAGCAGGCACTGGAGGCTGGGCGACAGAGGACATAAGAAAAGCGCGCGACCATTTTTTCTTTTGCTTTCTTGCTGTTTTGTTTTGGCGAGCGCTTTTTGGAAGTCTTAAAGGGATAGGGACCCCAATACTAGGGAAACAGGGCAGAAAGACCGGTGAGCAGAGGCCTGAGGCTGGCACCGCAGAATAAAGAAAAACGAACGACCACCTTTTTTTTTTTTTTTTAATTAAAAACTTTTTTTTTTTAATTAAAAAATTTTTTTTTCTTTTTTTTTTGGTGGGCGTTGTTTTGTTTTGGCGGGTGCTTTTTGGAAGTGTTAAAGGGGCAGGGCGGGTCACCTAATCCAGAGGTAGGGAATCCGGGATCTCTGGGCGCCCTAACCCCTGGGCTGCAGGGAGCAGTGAGGCCCCTTACGGAGATAAATAGCCTCCCAGCCGCTCCTGCTCCAACGCGACTCCACCATTTTGGAGTAGCTGCCCGAGCCAGGCCACGCCCACAGCAACAGCGGAGATTAACTCCATAGCAGCCGGGCAGGAAGCAGAAACCCTGTCTGCGCGCAGCTGCGCAGCACAAGCCACTAGAGGCCGCTGTTCTCCCAGGAGAGGAGGGCCACAAACCAACAAGAAAGGAAGTCCTTCCAGCCGTCACTCGTCCCAGTTCTGCAGACTATTCCTATCACCATGAAAAGGCAAAGCTACAGGCAGACAAAGATCACAGAGACAACACCAGAGAAGGAGACAGACCTAACCAGTCTCCCTGAAAAAGAATTCAAAATAAGAATCATAAACATGCTGACAGAGATGCAGAGAAATACGCAAGAGAAATGGGATGAAGTCCGGAGGGAGATCACAGATGCCAGAAAGGAGATCGCAGAAATGAAACAAACTCTGGAAGGGTTTATAAGCAGAATGGATAGAATGCAAGAGGCCATTGATGGAATTGAAATCAGAGAACAGGAACGCATAGAAGCTGACATAGAGAGAGACAAAAGGATCTCCAGGAATGAAACAATATTAAGAGAACTGTGTGACCAATCCAAAAGGAACAATATCCATATTATAGGGGTCCCAGAAGAAGAAGAGAGAGAAAAAGAGATGGAAAGTATCTTAGAAGAAATAATTGCTGAAAACTTCCCCACACTGGGGGAGGAAGTAATCGAACAGACCACGGAAATACACAGAACCCCCAACAGAAAGGATCCAAGAAGGGCAACACCAAGACACATAATAATTAAAATGGCAAAGATCAAGGACAAGGAAAGAGTGTTAAAGGCAGCTAGAGAGAAAAAGGTCACCTATAAAGGGAAACCCATCAGGCTAACGTCAGATTTCTCAACAGAAACCCTACAGGCCAGAAGAGAATGGCATGATATATTTAATACAATGAAACAGAAGGGCCTTGAACCAAGGATACTGTATCCAGCACGACTATCATTCAAATATGACGGTGGGATTAAACAATTCCCAGACAAACAAAAGCTGAGGGAATTTGCTTTCCACAAACCACCTCTACAGAACATCTTACAGGGACTGCTCTAGATGGGAGCACTCCTAGAAAGAGCAGAGCACAAAACACCCAACATATGAAGAATCGAGGAGGAGGAACAAGAAGGGAGAGAAGAAAAGAATCTCCAGACAGTGTATATAACAGCTCAATAAGCGAGCTAAGTTAGGCAGTAAGATACTAAAGAGGCTAACCTTGAACCTTTGGTAACCACGAATTTAAAGCCTGCAATGGCAATAAGTACATATCTTTCAATAGTCACCCTAAATGTTAATGGGTTGAATGCACCAATCAAAAGACACAGAGTAACAGAATGGATAAAAAAGCAAGACCCATCTATATGCTGCTTACAAGAAACTCACCTCAAACCCAAAGACATGTACAGACTAAAAGTCAAGGGATGGAAAAACATATTTCAAGCAAACAACAGTGAGAAGAAAGCAGGGGTTGCAGTACTAATATCAGACAAAATAGACTTCAAAACAAAGAAAGTAACAAGAGATAAAGAAGGACACTACATAATGATAAAGGGCTCAGTCAAACAAGAGGATATAACCATTCTAAATATATATGCACCCAACACAGGAGCACCAGCATATGTGAAACAAATACTAACAGAACTAAAGGGGGATATAGACTGCAATGCATTCATTCTAGGAGACTTCAACACATCACTCACCCCAAAGGATAGATCCACTGGGCAGAAAATAAGTAAGGACACGGAAGCACTGAACAACACAGTAGAGCAGATGGACCTAATAGACATCTATAGAACTCTACATCCAAAAGCAGCGGGATATACATTCTTCTCAAGTGCACATGGAACATTCTCCAGAATAGACCACATACTAGGCCACAAAAAGAGCCTCAGAAAATTCCAAAAGATTGAAATCCTACCAACCAACTTTTCAGACCACAAAGGCATAAAACTAGAAATAAACTGTACAAAGAAAGCAAAGAGGCTCACAAACACATGGAGGCTTAACAACACGCTCCTAAATAATCAATGGATCAATGACCAAATCAAAATGGAGATCCAGCAATATATGGAAACAAATGACAACAACAACACTAAGCCCCAACTTCTGTGGGACGCAGCAAAAGCAGTCTTAAGAGGAAAGTATATAGCAATCCAAGCATATTTAAAAAAGGAAGAGCAATCCCAAATGAATGGTCTAATGTCACAATTATCGAAATTGGAAAAAAAAGAACAGATGAGGCCTAAGGTCAGCAGAAGGAGGGACATAGTAAAGATCAGAGAAGAAATAAATAAAATCGAGAAAAATAAAACAATAGCAAAAATCAATGAAACCAAGAGCTGGTTCTTCGAGAAAATAAACAAAATAGATAAGCCTCTAGCCAGACTTATTAAGAAGAAAAGAGAGTCAACACAAATCAGCAGTATCAGAAACGAGAAAGGAAAAATCACGACGGACCCCACGGAAATGCAAAGAATTATTGGAGAATACTATGAAAACCTATATGCTAACAAGCTGGGAAACCTAGGAGAAATGGACAACTTCCTAGAAAAATATAACCTTCCAAGATTTACCCAGGAAGAAACAGAAAATCTAAACAGACCAATTACCAGCAACGAAATTGAAGCGGTAATCAAAAAACTACCAAAGAACAAAACCCCCGGGCCAGATGGATTTACCTCGGAATTTTATCAGACATACAGGGAAGACATAATACCCATTCTCCTTAAAGTTTTCCAAAAAATAGAGGAGGAGGGGATACTCCCAAACTCATTCTATGAAGCTAACATCACCCTAATACCAAAACCAGGCAAAGACCCCACCAAAAAAGAAAACTACAGACCAATATCACTGATGAACGTAGATGCAAAAATACTCAACAAAATATTAGCAAACCGAATTCAAAAATACATCAAAAGGATCATACACCATGACCAAGTGGGATTCATTCCAGGGATGCAAGGATGGTACAACATTCGAAAGTCCATCAACATCATCCACCACATCAACAAAAAGAAAGACAAAAACCACATGATCATCTCCATAGATGCTGAAAAAGCATTTGACAAAGTTCAACATCCATTCATGTTAAAAACTCTCAGCAAAATGGGAATAGAGGGCAAGTACCTCAACATAATAAAGGCCATCTATGATAAACCCACAGCCAACATTATATTGAACAGCGAGAAGCTGAAAGCATTTCCTCTGAGATCGGGAACTAGACAGGGATGCCCACTCTCTCCACTGTTATTTAACATAGTACTGGAGGTCCTAGCCACGGCAATCAGACAAAGCAAAGAAATACAAGGAATCCAGATTGGTAAAGAAGAAGTTAAACTGTCACTATTTGCAGATGACATGATACTGTACATAAAAAACCCTAAAGACTCCACCCCAAAACTACTAGAACTGATATCGGAATACAGCAAAGTTGCAGGATACAAAATCAACACACAGAAATCTATGGCTTTCCTATATACTAACAATGAACCAACAGAAAGAGAAATCAGGAAAACAACTCCATTCACAATTGCATCCAAAAAAATAAAATACCTAGGAATAAACCTAACCAAAGAAGTGAAAGACTTATACTCTGAAAACTACAAGTCACTCTTAAGAGAAATTAAAGGGGACACTAACAAATGGAAACTCATACAATGCTCGTGGCTAGGAAGAATTAATATCGTCAAAATGGCCATCCTGCCCAAAGCAATATACAGATTTGATGCAATCCCTATGAAACTACCAGCAACATTCTTCAATGAACTGGAACAAATAATTCAAAAATTCATATGGAAACACAAAAGACCCCGAATAGCCAAAGCAATCCTGAGAAAGAAGAATAAAGTAGGGGGGATCTCACTCCCCAACTTCAAGCTCTACTATAAAGTCATAGTAATCAAGACAATTTGGTACTGGCACAAGAGCAGAGCCACAGACCAATGGAACAGACTAGAGAATCCAGACATTAACCCAGAATATATGGTCAATTAATATTTGATAAAGGAGCCATGGACATACAATGGCGAAATGACAGTCTCTTCAACAGGTGGTGCTGGCAAAACTGGACAGCTACATGTAGGAGAATGAAACTGGACCATTGTCTAACCCCATATACAAAAGTAAACTCAAAATGGATCAAAGACCTGAATGTAAGCCATGAAACCATTAAACTCTTGGAAGAAAACATAGGCGAAAACCTCTTAGACATAAACATGAGTGACCTCTTCTTGAACATATCTCCCCGGGCAAGGAAAACAACAGCAAAAATGAGTAAGTGGGACTATATTAAGCTGAAAAGCTTCTGTACAGCAAAAGACACCATCAATAGAACAAGAAGGATCCCTACAGTATGGGAGAATATATTTGAAAATGACACATCCGATAAAGGCTTGACGTCCAGAATATATAAGGAGCTCACACGCCTCAACAAACAAAAAACAAATAACCCAATTAAAAAATGGGCAGAGGAACTGAACAGACAGTTCTCCAAAAAAGAAATACAGATGGCCAACAGACACATGAAAAGATGCTCCACTTCGCTAATTATCAGAAAAATGCAAATTAAATCTACAATGAGGTATCACCTCACACCAGTAAGGATGGCTGCCATCCAAAAGACAAACAACAACAAATGTTGGCGAGGCTGTGGAGAAAGGGGAACCCTCCTACACTGCTGGTGGGAATGTAAACAAGTTCAACCTTTGTGGAAAGCAGTATGGAGGTATATCAAAATGCTCAAAACAGACTTACCATTTGACCCAGGAATTGCACTCCTAGGAATTTACCCTAAGAACGCAGCAATCAAGTTTGAGAAAGACAGATGCACCCCTATGTTTATTGCAGCACTATTTACAATAGCCAAGAATTGGAAGCAACCTAAATGTCCATCAATAGATGAATGGATAAAGAAGATGTGGTACATATACACAATGGAATACTACTCAGCCATAAGAAAAGGGCAAATCCAATCATTTGCAGCAACATGGATGGAGCTGGAGGGTATTATGCTCAGTGAAACAAGCCAAGCGGAGAAAGAGAAATACCAAATGATTTCACTTATCTGTGGAATATAAGAATAAAGGAAAAACTGAAGGAACAAAACAGCAGCAGAATCACAGAACTCAAGAATGGACTAACAGGTACCAAAGGGAAAGGGACTGGGGAGGATGGGTGGGTAGGGAGGGATAAGGTGGGGAGAAGTAGGGGGGTATTAAGATTAACATACATTTGGGGGTAGGAGAAAAGGGAGGGCTGTACAACACAGAGAAGGCAAGTAGTGATTCTACAACATTTTGCTATGCTGATGGACAGTGACTGTAAAGGGGTTTATAGGGGAGACCTGGTATAGGGGAGAGCCTAGTAAACATAATATTCGTCATGTAAGTGTAGATTAGTGATACCAAAAACAAAGCAAAAAAAAAAAAAAGGGCAGTTCTTGTGTGGTAACCTCCAACGAGTTCTACACAAGGGTATAAAGGGCATATAAAAGTGTAGGCAAAGGGTCTGTTTGTGTTTATACAGAGGATCAAAGCCTAATTGGGCTACCCCGAAAATGAACTAAGGTACGATATGAAAAAGAACTTCCAACATCTGCACTCTCTGGAAGACTCATGCCAGAAGATGATCATCAAAAAACCCCAACAAAGATCCACGCACTGCTACAGCTGTAGATGCACTCATCCCACCAGTTCCTGGACTTGCCATGGGAATGAGGAAGGAGATATCTAAGCTGGCCTGTGCATACAATAAAACAACAAATTTGACTGGATCTATACTGTTGGAACTCAACCAAGAATTTGGAGAAGTGCAAATTGTAGCACTCCAAACTCTTACAACTACAGACTATTTACTGTTAAAAGAACATATGGCATGTGAACAGTCCCCAGGAATGGGTTGTTTTAATTTGTCTGATTTCTCTCAGACTGTTCAAGTTCAGTTGGACAATATCCACCATATCATAGATAAGTTTTCACAAATGCCTAAGGTGCCTTAATGGTTTTCTTGGTTTCACTGGAGATGGCTGGTAATTACAGATATGCTTTGGTTATGTAACTATACTCCTATTATGTTAATGTGTGTGCACAATTTAAGTAGTAGCTTAAAACCTATATATGCTGAAGTTACTCTACAAGAAGATATGTCAAAGAAATAATCAATCTTCCCATGTTTTCTTCCGTCTGCTACTTCTATAGCTTTTCTTCTTCCTTCCTAATTACAACCCTTAAATAGAATTCGTGCCTCATATCAAATTTACCGAGTATCATAACTCCTCCAAGTGGTAAAGATACCTCAAGACAAATGCTGGGCATAGAAGCCACAGGGCATAAATATGCAAAGAAGGAAAAAGCTAACCTTTTCAAACAATAAGGCTTCCCTCTCACTTACCAACTTCACATTTCCCTGTATGGCCCTGGAAGATGTCTGGTTAGCCAGAGACGGGTAAGATTCCTCAAGGGAGGAACAACCTAAGACAGGCACAGTCGCAGGGGGGCCATCAGGTGAGAAATTGGGGATCAACAGAGGTGAGGCTTAGAACCTCACCCCCCCTATTCTGAGAGAAATCTTCTGCATACGTGGATGTTTTATTGCCCTGGTCTAGCTTGGATTAACACATAGTCTACAGGCACACACCTGATCTACATTTGCTCTCTTACAACACTAAACTATGTTTTCTACCTTTATCTTGTATCTACCTACCACTTCAGCATTTTATTAAAAATAATAATAATAAAGAGAGAAATGTGGTATCCACATATAAATCAAGTATAAAAACCAAATGAGTATTCATATTTGAACTGACTGTTTATAGTTCATAATGCATGAGCAAAACCGAAAGTTTCTGTGATGACTGCCCTTGTACTGTTCACTATGTAACTTATTCATTATGTAAGAATTTGTTCTACATGTAAGAATTTGTTTGTTATGCCTCAGAAGATTGGAGACTGACGAAAATTAGGCTTGGGGTGGATTAATGATTGTGCATTGAGCATTGACTCCCCTATACAGAATTTTATTGTCGTTAACAACCATTTGATAAATAAATATGAGAGATGCCCTCACAAAAAAAAAAAAAAAGGACAGACTTCCAATGGTAAAATAAATAAGTAACCGGGATGTAATGTATAGCATAAGGAATATAGTCAAGATATTGTAACAGCTTGGTAGGGTGATAGCTGGAACCTAGAATTATGTATATAAATGTTCTACCACTCTGTTGTACACTTGAAACTAATGTAATGTAATACTGTGCGTCAACTACCCTTCAATAAAAAATAATTATTTAAAAAAAAAAATGGGAAGAGGCAACTTGCCTGGAGATAGTGAGGTCCCAGTCATCAGACCAGTTATAGTCAGGCACAGAGGGGTCACCCAATGTGGTGCAGAGGGGAATCTAGCTTTGAAGTATTAGAAATAGTGGTCTTGAATCTCAGCTCAGAGGTAGTATATGGAACTCTGCTAGCTTTTTATACCCCTTTCACAAACATATTTAGAATACAGTAGGTTCTCAATAAATTGTAGTTGGTTGATTAATCCTTTATAAGTGTCTTAAATGTATAATAAATATAGGAATTTGTATGTTGCAAGGAGGAAGATAATACTGTTTTCTACTTGAAGAATGGATAGAGTTCAAGGAACCAGAGAAAATTTAAAGCAGAAGGAATAAACTGTAAGAATGATTTACTAAAAGATGAAACAAGCTTTAAAGGGGGATTCAAGACACTTAGTTTCCAAAAACCCTTTTTAGTAGTATCTGTCAATGTCTTAGACTGCTTGAATCAGCTCTGATATATGCCTTTAAGATTTAATGCTATTTGAAGTTGAACTTTCTCAGAGATTTTAAATTAAAGAATAACTAAAAAAATGATTAGAAGGTCTATCGTACATTAATGGTAGCATTCTCATCCATGGAAAATCTAAGGCACAAAGATTAGTCAAAGGCTTTATGCTTGGCATAAGTCAGCAGATCTGAGAAATAAGTAAGAACATATCTTCTCTTATAATTCACGTTTTCCTTTAGAGACATGTAAGGCATATTAAGTACTTAAGTCTGCAGGCATTTTTCAACACCATCACTCTTGAAATTCCATTTCTGCCCTATAAATAAGATTATTATATGCTTTTCTGTTCCAGTGCTGCAGAATCATATATATATATATATATATATATATATATATATATATATATATATATATATGCTGTTGATTTTCTTTCTTGGAAGATGCTAGACTTAGCTTCTCCCAAGTCAAAATCCTTTATAGTGATAATGGAAAGAAAATGCAAAACTCACCAACTTTCATTCCCATCCCACATATCAACCAATTTTGCTGTGGGTTAACATCCTGAAGAAAGTTTCCAGATCTCTTTGTGAGTTAAGTCATTTATTCTCTGTATCTTTCGAGCTGAGTGTGGGAGCTTAATGATTGCATTCCTAAACTGGGTATGTAGAGGAGACTAAGTTTTACCACATTTACTGACTGTCACAATAATGTGCTTCTGCCAAAATCATGATTTAAACCACTCTGACAGGTTGCAACTCCCAGCCTTAAAAAGCTCACCTCAAGGCGCAAACCCATGACAACATCTCTTGACTATTTGCCTCATTAGGTACTGATGAATTCTACTACAGTTTTGTGGGTTTTTTTTAAACTTATGAACTGAATTCTAAACCACAGTTTATTGAGACTCATATATTCAAATATATATCTCATAAAGCATATAAAACAGAAAAAAAAGAAAAAATATAAATAGAAGTTCTAATATTTTCTTGTCATACTGACATAGGTTGTCTTGTTCATTTGCCAAAGTAAATGCTTTCTCTGTAGATGCCTATTTAACAGTACACCTTTGGTTGTCAGTAGACCTCAGGGACTTACTGGCTGTACAAACCCTGGATATTTGGTAAAAATAAGGGATAACTTTAGTGCTGATGGAATTACTAAATGAATGTACACATCTGTTATTTTCATGCTGAGCATCCACAGAGAAAAACTATAAGAGAGTGTATTAAAGGGAAGATAATCCTTTGGAAGACTCTCTCAACCTTAAGCTGCCCCTGGAATATTAGTTTATCCTATGTAAGATGAAAATTGCCCAAAGTTAAACAAAACCTGTCAGATTGTCTGAAGGCAAAAATAAAAAGGCAGGGAAAACAAACATCAGAATCCCACTTGAAGAGTAGGTGTATATGCTTCTTTGGCTTCTTAAACCCAAGTGGCCAATTTGTCCCATCTATTTCTTTTAAAATAGAAAATGTGACAAGTGCATAAAAAGACATCAGATATGGGGAAGTTAAAGAACAGAAAGAGCGATCAGTGAACAAGAATATATATTGGAAAGAAGACCAGGAAAAAAACAAAACATATCTCTGAATTGTAATTTGTAATCAGGATTTGTTGAAGAAAAAATTTCAGAGCAGTTTCCAGTTTTAGATTTTATCTCCAAAATAAAAAATGAGCCAGGGTTGGACTACCCAAAGGTCAATCAGGTATTTTTCTTGTGGCCTGTAGCATAACCTACACTTTTTCCATTTCTCTCAGTTAAAAAAGAATGGGATGCCTAGTATCCCAATTACCTGGTACTCCTTTAGGAGTCTCTGTGGGACAAGAGAGGCATGGAAATTATGTAAGCAGACTGAAAGAGTGATGGGTTTCTATTTGTGCAGCCAGTCACCCAACTTGTTCACTTTCTCATTCTCATTCTGCCAAGAAAGTGGCAAGAAATTCACAACTTTCACTCTAAGGACAATGTCACACTGTCCTCCTATGGCTTCCTCCTTCCATTGAAGGATCTCTAGGAAATAATAGTTTCTGAACTATCAGTTCATGATGTCCCATTTTGGGGCAAAATGGAATGAGAGATGATGCAATCGAGGGAAGTTACTAGACTAGTAGGAAAACAAAGGGCCTGAAATCTAAATTTGTGATTGTGACCTTGAGCAAGTTACTTAACCTCAAATTTCCTCATCTATAAAAGGAAAATGACAACAATTGCTTACCTACCTGAAAGATGGAAAGAAAATGTGGACTCCAAAAGCACTTGGCAGACATACCACCCTATACAAATGCTGGCTTTTGTCTGTCAGCAGTGGAACCAGAGAGATCCTGGAATAATCTCGTCTGCCATTTAAGACCTGAGAACACCACCTCACCATCTTCAACATGCTGAAGGTTTGGGATTATGAAATACCGTGCTCAAAACTTAACTGAACATTGCTAGAGTTTTTAGAAGACAACACATGGAGAAATCAGGTCCTGTGAGACATGCCACAGGCACTCAGTTCATGTCAGGTGAGGCACAATGGGCGAAGCCCAGGGATGTCGAGAGATCAAAAACAGATTGGCCACTTGGGTTTAAGAAGCCAAAGAAGCATACACCCCTACTCTTAGAGTAAAGTAGGATTCTAATGTTTGTTTTCCCTGCCTTTTTATTTTTGCCTTCAGACAATCTGACAGGTTTTGTTTAACTTTGGGCAATTTTCATCTTACATAGGATAAACTAATGTTCCAGGGGCAGCTTAAAGGATGAGAGAGGCTTCCAAAGGATTATCTTCCCTTTAATACACTCTCTTATAGTTTTCCTCTGTGGATGGTCACCATGAAAATAACAGATGTGTACATTCATTCAGCAAGTCCATCAGTACTAAAGTTGTCCCAGAATGATTCTTCCCAGTGGGAGTGAGCAAGAAGCCCGCAGTGGCACGGGGAGTTCTCAGTTTCAGCTCTTTATCAGCCAAGAAAACATGGTACCCATGACTCCAGTATCCCCTGGAACCTTACAGACTGTGGGAAAATGACAAGCTGTAAAATACTACATACAATGAAGTCTGGCAAGTTTCTAATTCTATTGAATTGCCTCTACAATTGGAAATATACTAGTGTGAGGAGCAAAAGAGAATACTGAACTGATTTCTTTTGCTTGCAGCCTTTGAAGAGAGAATAGTGTCTAGGTAACTTAGTAGGAGTTTGTCTGAGACGCTGTGTCATTCCAGGTAACAGGTATCTTAAGGTATGGCATTCTGTTATAAACTCTAGGAGACCATTCTGGGCATGGATAGCCATGAAGGACACATTTCTGTAATAAAGCTCTTACTTGTTTCAGGTTTTGTTGGGGTTGCTCTTTCAACAAGGTAAAAAATACCCACTTTATTCTACCAGAGGTAATTCCTTAGTTCCCTCTTCCAAGACCCTGTAAAATGATTCTGAACTTGGGACTTTCTGGGATCTTCATCACAGTTTCATCGAATATTTTTCAGTAGTAACCTGGAGTACTGAGATAAAGAATCTTCCTGAGCAGTATGGCCAAGAGGTAAAATGTCCAGATGTCCTAGTGTCCCATCTCCCCATACAGGAGATTTCAGAGCTTCCACTGCATCAAAGGCAAAGGATTAAGGGCATTTTGGAAAGAGATCCTCTGTTGCTTCCCTGGCAACCCATAAGCATAACTTTATCCCTGGAGAAGAGGTGGAGTTATTGAAATCTCATGCTCTGGCAATTCTTGAATGATTCAATTTTGGAAACCAAATAGAAATCAATGTTGTTGTTTTTTTAAAAAATTGTTGCTGTGTGGAGCCAAGACATCTAGTCCACCTTTGGCATGTAAGTCAGTATGTGTCGAAGGCCACTAAAACAAATTTTGGTTGAGCACAAGGGGCTGGAGTCTATCAGCTGATGAGAATCTTGCATAAACAACATTTTATAACTGGTGAGAAGGTTAGTGATTCAAAGTAAAGGTTTAAGATCAGAAAGGAGTCCCTGGAGAGTAATCCATTCTTGCTTTTAGGGCAAGAATGAATCCAAGATGAATTTTAGGGCAAGACATGAATCCAACTGTTCTTATACTCTAGAGAGAAATGTCCAGAACAGGCTGGCCATAGGCTATTGTCAAGGAGAACTCAGATAAGACTGTTGCCGAATGAGGGGGTACTCCTAGCCTTTCAGACCTGAGTATCCATGTAATTAGAAGGATTTCAGTTCTCTAGCACAGGTAGTTTAGAGTATAGGACTGAGAACCCTGAACTGTCAGTCCCCGCTTAGACTCAGCCTGGAGCAGACCCACATCTACAGAACCATTTGAGTTACTGAAATAATGACCTGGGTCAGGCAGGAAGCCAAATGAACAGCAATGGATCTTACTCTGCTGTTCTCCCAACTATGAATTAGCTCGTGAAGCACCCTTCCCAGTGCCTTATACCTTGACCACTCCTCTCTACTCTTCCTATTTGTAAATCAAGATAAATCCATTTCTGAACTAAGAGAATGGACCAAAGAGGTTAAAACACTGAAAATTAAAGGAAAAAAAGGAACTTTTTATCAAAATTGAAGGTCTCAGAAAGAAGGGACCCTAAGAGAACAATGAGGGAAGTAGAGGTTCTAGCATCTCTACTGTTGCTTATATTCCATAAACAAAAGTTGTCAGATACCTTTGTGATCATCAGAAAACATGTCATTAACCTAGGCTACAACTAGTCTCTCAGAATTCATCAGTGGTGTCATTTGGCAATATCAGTAAACCAGCTTGTGAAGAATTGAAGCCACAAGCTAGACAGAAAAGGCATAACATAGTACATTAGGCTGAACTGCTGCCACGTGCTTTCTGTTTCTCTTAATTAGTTATAAATACTACTTGCTGCATTATGGTTGCAGGGCTTTAAAAAACATGTCCATCACAGTATGGGAGAATATATTCATAAATGACATATCTGATAAGGGGCTGACATCCAAATTATATAAAGAGTTCATGCACCTCAACAAACAAAAAGCAAATAAGCCAATTAAAAAGTGGGCAGAGGAGCTGAACAGACAATTCTCCAAAGAAGAAATTCAGATGGCCAACAGACACATGAAAAGATGCTCCACATTGCTAATCATCAGAGAAATGCAAATTAAAACCACAATGAGATATCACCTCACACCAGTTAGGATGGCCAACATCCAAAAGACAAACAACAACAAATACTGCGAGGATGTGGAGAAAGGGGAACCCTCCTACACTTCTGGTGGGAATGTAAGTTAGTTCAACCATTGTGGAAAGCAGTATGGAGGTTCCTCAAGAAACTAAAAATAGAAATACCATTTGACCCAGGAATTCCACTCCTAGGAATTTATCCTAAGAATGCAGGAGCCCAGTTTGAAAAAGACATATGCACTCCTATGTTTATCGCAGCACTATTTACAATAACCAAGAAATTGAAGCAACCTAAGTGTCCTTCAGTAGATGAATGGATAAAGAAGATGTGGTACATATACACAATGGAATATTATCCAGCCATAAGAAGAAAACAAATCCTACCATTTGCAACAACATAGATAGAGCTAGAGGGTATTATGCTCAGTGAAATAAGCCAGGCAGAGAAAGACAAGTATCAAATGATTTCACTCATTTGTGGAGTATAACAACAAAGAGAAAACTGAAGGAACAAAGCAGCAATAGACTCACAGAACCCAAGAATGGACTAACAATTACCAAAGGGAAAGGGACTGGGGAGGATGGGAGGGGAGGGAGGGATGAGGGGAAAAACGGGGCATTACGATTAGCACACATAATGTGCGGGGTGGGGACACAGGAAAGGCAGTATATACAGAGAAGACAAGTAGTGACTCTATAGCATCTTACTACGCTGATGGACAGTGACTGTAATGGGGTATGTGGGGGGGACTTGATAATAGGGGGAGTCTAGTAACCATAATGTTGTTCAAGTAAACTGTACATTAATGATATCAAAATAAAATTCAAAAAAAAATTCAAAAATAAAATAAAATAAAATAATTAGAAAAAACAAAACAAAACAAAAAACATATCCATCTCTGCTAAAGATACATTTTTCATAATTAAAGATAAAAGAAGGCCATGTTTGGGTGTGAAGAACAATGATAATAATCTAAGTAAATAAAATAAAATAATAAGCAAAATAAAATAAAACTACACAGGACCTGTACACTCATCATTAATGGGAGACAGAGAACACTACAACTTCCTGTAAGTAGACTAAACAGAAACAAGAGGCCCAACAGAACTCTCCTAGCCTGCCTTCAGCCACCACAGGCTTATGGATAGAGAGAGTGGGAGATGAAATGCTTAAAAGACTCTGTCATTAGAGTAGAAGGGTGAAGAGACCTTAGAGGAAGCACAAACAAAATCACTCACAAGAAGAGACAGTGCAACAATAAATGTCCAAATACTGAATAGGACTGGGTAGTTCATAACCCTGGCTATGTGACTTGGCTCTGGGAAAGGGCCTGAAAATGAGGGTAGAACAAACCTCCCAGGCAGCCAAGTCAGATGCATGGACGTCATCCTGTCACATTCTCATCCACATCCCAATATAAACTATCAACAGTCCCATGGATTTTGCTACCTAAATGTTCTCCAGTCCAGTCCCTTCTTTCTCTCCAACCTCACTGTTACTGCCCTTGTTCAGGGTGCCACCCTTTGTCCCCTGAACTCTAACAAAAGCCTCTAAATTTGTATTTCTACCTTTAATCTCGATAGCTGTCTTCTCTCCCCTCTGCCCTTCAATCTAATTTCCACATGTCTTACTAAAATGATTTTTCAACAAATAAGCTTTCCTTGGCACTTCTGTGTTTCCCATGCTGGATTAAATACTACAGCTGAATCCTTTCTATAGCTTCCATGATCACAGCATGATGGCTAGAACTGTCCTCTGTAATTAGACATTTTATACCCTAGCTCATCTGCTTACTTGTTTCATGACCTAGGGCAAGATTCTTAACCTCTTTGAACCTTAGTTTCCTTATCTGTCAAATGGAATTTTACCTTACTCATAAGGTAGGTAATACTTCTAATAGCATATTCCAAACTATCTCCTTACCATTAGGAGAAATTGTCTTTCAAGATTACCTGTTTTCTGACTGTTTAAGCCAAATAAATTATCAAACTATTTTACTAAAAATGTTTATTTCTTATTTTCTATTATATATTAGTTTAGTCCTCACAATAGGAAGACTATTTTGTCATTTTACCCATTTTTGCAAGTGAGAAACTTAAGGCCCTGAGAAGGAAACGACCTTGCCCAAAGTCACATTTCTTAAGAACCAAAACTGGAAAGTTCTGTTTGACTCTAGAACAGATGTTGGGAAGCCATCAAATTTTTACTTGTGGGCCACATCTAGTCTGTCAAGTTTTTGTATGGCCCACACTCTAAAAATGTTTTTTACATTTTTAAGTAGTTGAAAAAATCAAACGAAGAATATTTCATGACGTGAAAATTTGAAATTCAAATTTTATTGTCCATTAAATTTTATTGGAACCAAGTTAATTTTTTTTTTTTACTTTTGTTTATGGCTGTCTTTTACTCTACAGTAGAATATTTGAGTAGTTGTTATAGAAACTGTATGGCCTACAGAGCCTAAAATATAAACTATCTGGCCCTTACAGAAACAGTTTACTGAAAGTTTACAAAAAGAGCTGACCCTGTTCTAGAGTGCTAGCTCCTGTCTGCCTCACAATTATAGCCACTATAGGAGTGATGAATTGTGATGCTAAGTGAATTAAGGTTATATGGCATGTGAAAGGCAGAATCAGGATAAAAACTTGGACATTTGATAACTAGGCCCACATTCCCAATATTATATCATTGCCTTTGCTATCAGACAGCTAATCTACACACTTCCATAGGAACAGAGTGTTGCCATTTACATGGACATTAAATTTTTAATGTATAAAAAAGATCATTCCTTAACAAATTAGTGTTTATTATTAGCTTTGAATATTGACCACCATTTACTTGGTCTTAACCTAAGAATATATAATCTTCTAGCATCTATATATATAACTTGGGAATAATAAATATACAGACATATTGACATGTATGTAATCTAACATAAGCTAGAATATGTAC
This sequence comes from Manis pentadactyla, assembly GCF_030020395.1. Taxonomy (NCBI): domain Eukaryota; kingdom Metazoa; phylum Chordata; class Mammalia; order Pholidota; family Manidae; genus Manis; species Manis pentadactyla. Next base: position 60,571,534 of record NC_080025.1, on the reverse strand, counting down.
ATGTATTTAATTTATACACATATACTAGACATAGTTACATGTTTACATGTGCTTACATGTAAACATGTAATCTAACATACTAAACTTACACATTTAATATATGTGTAAACATATTACACATAGGTATGCATTTATAAACATTTACATGTAAACACATATATATACTTTTCACTTACATATATACATACATGTATAAGTTCTTGTGGTGGTCCATAACTCAAATTCATTTTCCATTCTCTAATCCCTTTTTTTAATCAACTGCCTCAACCTACCAACACTGATATAATCAAAAATTTTTATCTAGCTGCAAGGTTTTCACTCACAAGCTACATTAAAAAAATATGCACATTCATGTGTATGTATATTACTTATTGTATTTATAGCATACTTCATTCCCAAAAAAAGGGAATGAGAACTATAACTAAATTAAGGGAGTATGAAAGCAACCAGAGTAAATAATTGGATTTATTTCATTGGTTCTATCCAAACAACTTAATAAAACAGAATTTCCAATATATCTGTATTGTATCATCCCAATTAAACCAATCCTTTTGCCAAACTTGGCAGTTTGTTATTTAATTAAATTCATAAAATATTCAAGGAAAAGGTCTCTTGAGAAATACTCGATTACAACTATATCAAACATCTTCTCCAAAATGCATTTGCCTTTCAAAAGCAAATAATTTTAGTTTAACGTGATCATTGAATGTCTAATGTTCTCAGGAAAAAAACTGAAGTTGGAGAATGTAATTAAAACCAGATCCTAAAAAGCTAATACATCTAAAACTCCAGACACTCAACCTGCATGAGCTGTGGTTTCCAGTAAAACTAAAATGAGGTAATTTTGTATATTAGGTTCATGACTCTTGCAAAATCTAGCCAGGGTAAAAATGTTTATCACATTTTTTTTCATTAAATCATTATGTAGAAATATAAAGTTTCAATTTCTTGTACTAAAAACAGAATCTCCTATAGCTACCTTCTATAAGTGACAAGGAAGATAATCCCTGATGATAATCTGAACATATCAATTTATTCATTTCATTTTACTCCCTTCCTCTCTCTTTTGTAAATCCTTACAAGGAATAGTGAAATTGGCTTATGTGTCACTTTCTCCTCCCCCTTCTTTGTCTCATCTCTTCTGGAACTTAATAATTGGGCTGGGGGAGGCACAGAGGAGAAAGATTACTACACATCCAGAAGTGTGAACTTTGGAATGGTTGGAAGGAGTAAAACTGGTTAAAAGCCACAACACACACACACACACACACACACACACACACACACACACACACACACACAGTCTCTCTCTCTCTCTCTCTCTCTCTCTCTCTCTGTCTCTCTCTCCAGAAGCAGGGAGTAGAAAAACAGGGATGGTGAGAAACAGAATTTTTTTCTTAAACTTGAAAAGAACAGCTGATACTGTGCAAGTAATAATTAAATAATCCTGTGTTTCCATGCTCCTGTATCCCCTTTTTATATTCTCTTTTAGATGACTGAAATAAATACATACCAAATTTTTTTAATTACTTTTTTTTTAAGTTATGCCGAACTCAGCTGTATGATCACATAGTTAACTTTCATCTGACATCTCTAAGCACCTAAAAGTAACATAATTTTCAGGCTCCAAAGAGTAGAATAAAAATTCCTGGAGCCCACAGACTCAAAGAGAAGTAGCAGATAGCGCTGGCTTGCTAATATTTAGCCATAGACTTCAATCACTCTCATCCCAAGGAGCATTTTAAAAATTAATAAATTATGGATATTGAGATCATGACATCGCCATGGTAGGTTTCAATACTTCTGAGTGATTTGTAGCTATTGATCAAATGTAATTGGTTACCATATAAGAAATATTAGTCAATATTAGAAATGTTAATGTTTAATTTTAATTTTAATGTTTTATTTTAATAACCTTTGTTCTATCCCCTTGTTAAAGACCTTTTGAAAGCCTGACTAGATCATATTCATGGTGAAGCTTTGTGTAAATGCATGTTTAACCCTTAAATGAACCTTGTTTAATCATAGAGGAACCTTTTGGGTTTTTCTCCTAGTGGGTTATATGCATCCTAATGTTTCATAACCCCTTTTGTTATTGTAGAGTTACAATTTTGTCCTCTGTGTAAGTTGTTAGTCCTCTCTGGGATGTTTGTTTTAAAGGATAGTGTTTGTTATTTCTAATTCTTAATATGAATTGAATATGCTGCCAGGTAGGTTCCTTCAGCACTTGAAGAAACTTAGTACCCAGGGTCTGAAATTGGGAGAAATTGACATTGCTTGACACTAATGCCTCTTAAAGGAGATTTCGTAATGGTGTTACATTTTTTCCTCAAGAACCATTACTTTGTCCAGACCCAATGAAATACTGCAAAAATAATTTGAAAACAGTTTTTCTCCACTAAGCCATATTGTCAGTAAACCATTTAGAATAGCAGTTCTCCACCTCTACTCTTCATTTCCATAAAACTTTAGTTAGATTAGCTTGCTGAAGTGGTATAAGATTTTGGACCAGTCATGTAAGCTCTCTGGGATTTAATTTCCTCAGCCTGTAAAATTAGGGAGTTGATTTAGATGGTGCTAAAATGCATTCAGCTCCAGAGCACGATTTGACCTGGCACCTTCTGTACCTCACCGGTATATACAGTATTTTAACACTCTCAGTTATGTTAACTTCTCATAAAGTCCATTTCAAATTAATGGAAGATGACTTCAAGTTTGCCATGTTCTGTGGGCTCCTTAGTTGTCACTTGCATTATCTTTCCACTATGGGATAAATACTTTAATTTCAGTAAGAGAATTGTGTTTTGTTTCTATAATTTAGCCATAGGTTTTCATAAATGGTTGGGGCTTTCAACTCCCAGTACATTATATATAGCTTCCAGTGTGTTTACCAGTTTTCACATACCTAGGTTATTGGTTACCTTTAAAAATGTTACCTTCTGGATCAGTTCAAGATGGCAGCATGAGAGGTGAGGTAGAGAACTCCTCAAAAAAACCACATATAATATGAAAATATAGTTAATACAACTAATCCTAAAAGAGCAACAGGAAAGAAGGCTTCACCAGACTTCATACACATGGAGAACAGAGCAGATCTCATGAAACAGGGCACCAGAACCACTCCCCTGTGACAACTGACCTCACTAGAGGGACTGAGCAGCTCCAGAGACTAGAGTTTCTGGGCACTAGAGGGCAACACATAGAAATATGAGACATCAAAGGAACCTGGTTCAGACCAAAATATCACACACCCCAGGAAAGGGCCAAATGAAACTGAACTCACCAATATTCCTGAAAGAGAGTTCAAAATAAAAATCATAAACATGCTCATGGAGGTACAGAAAAATATTAAAGAACTCAGGGACGAATGTAAGACAGAGATCCAATCATTAAGAAATTCAATATCTGAAATGCAACATACAACGGATGGATTCAAAAGCAGATTAGATGTAGTAGAAGAGACAGTAAATGGAATAGAAATTAGAGAGGAGGAATACAAAGATGCTGAGGCACAGAGAAAAAAAGGATCTATAAGAAAGAAAGAATATTGGGAGAACTCTGACCAATCCAAATGGAACAATATTCTCATTATAGGGGTACCAGAAGAAGAAGAAGAGAGAAAAAGGGATAGAAAGTGTCTTTAAGGAGGTAATTGCTGAAAACTTCCCCAATCTGGGGGATGGGATAGTCTCTCAGGCCATGGAGGTGCACAGATCTCCCAACACAAGGGACCCAAGAAAGACAAAACCAAGACATATAATAATTAAAATGGCAAAGAACAAGGATAAAGACAGACTTTTAAAAGCAGCTAGAGAGAGAAAAAAGATCACATACAAAGGAAAACACATCAGGCTATCATCAAATTTCTTAAAAGTAACCTTACATGCCAGAAGGGAATGGCTTGATATATTTAATGCAATGAAGCAGAAGAGCCTTGACCAAGAGTACTCTACCCAGAAGGTTATCATTTAAATTTGAAGGAAGAATTAAATAATTTTCAGATAAGCAAAAGCTGAGAGAATTTACCTCCCTCTACAGTGCATTTTGGAGGGACTGCTATAGATGGAAGTATTCCTAAGGCTAAATAGCTATCATCAGGGGAAAAAAACACAGAAAAGTAGAACAATTAATTACTAAGCAGATGCAAAATAAAACCAAATACCCCCAGAGTCAATCAAGGAACAGACAATGAGTACAGAATATGGTACCTAATATATAGAGAATGGAGGAAAAAAAAAAAGAACCTTTAGGTTATATTTGTAATATCATACTAAGTGAGTTAAATTAGACTCTTAGATAGTAAGGGAATTACCCTTGAACCTTTGGTAACCACGAATCTAAAGCCTGCAATGGAAATAAGTACATACCTATCCATAATCACCCTAAATGTAAAAGGTCTGAATGCACCAATCAAAAGACATAGAATCCTGAATGGATAAAAAAACAAGACTCATCTATATGCTGCCTACAAGAGACTTCAAACCCAGAGACATACACAGACTGAAAGTAAAGGGACGGAAAAAGATATTTCATACAACTAATAGGGAGAAAAAAGCAGGAGTTGCAGTACTTACGTCAGATAAAATAGACTTCAAAACAAAGAAAGTAACAAGAGGCAAAGAAGGACATTACATAATGATAAAGGGGTCAGTTCAAGAAGAGGATATAACTATTATGAATATCTATGCACCCAACACAAGATCACCTACATATGTGAAACAAATACTAACAGAATTAAAGGGGGAAATAGAATGCATTTTAGGATACTTCAACACACAACACACTCCAAAGTACAGATCAACCAGACAGAAAATAAATAAGGAGACAGAGGCACTAAACAACGTATTAGAACAGATGGATGTAATGGACACCTACAGAACACTCCATCCAAAAGCAACAGGATACACATTCTTCTCAAGTGCACATGGAACATTTTCAAGAACTGATCATATACTAGGCCACAAAAAGAGCCTCAGTAAATTCAAACAGATTGAAATTGTACCAACCAGCTTCTAAGATCACAAAAGTATGAAACTAGAAATAAATTGCACAAAGAAAATGAAAAAGCACACAAACACATGGAGGCTTAATAACATGCTCCTAAATAATCAATGTACCAATGACCAAATAAAAACAGATCAAGCAATATATGGAGATAAATGACAACAATAATTCACCACCACAAAATCTGTAGAACACAGTGAAGGCCATGCTTATTGGGAAGTATATTGCAATACAGGTCTAGTTCAGGAAAGAAGAACAATCCCAAATGAACAGTCTAAAGTCACAATTAATGAAATTAGAAAAAGAAAAACAAGTGAGGCCCAAAGTCAGTAGAATCAGGAACATAATAAAGATTGGAGCAGAAACAGGTAAAATTGAGAAGGATATAAGAATAGAAAGAATCCATGAAAGTAGGAACTGGTTATTTGAGAAAATAAACAAAATAGATAAACCCCTAGTGAGACTTATCAAGAAAAGAAGAAAGTCCACACACATAAACAGAATCAGAAATGAGAAAGGAAAAATTACTATGGACACCACAGAAATACAAAGAATTATGAGAGAATACTATGAAAAATTATATGGTAACAAACTGGATAACCTAGAAGAAATGGACAATTTTCTAGAAAAATACAACCTTCCGAGGCTGACCCAGGAAGAAACAGAAAATCTGAATAGACCGATATCCAGCAAGGAAATTGAATTGGTAATAAAAAAAAACTACCTAAGAACATAAACTCTGGACCAGATGGTTTCACTGCTGAATTTTTTCAAACATTTCCTGAAGACCTAATAATACCCATACTCCTTAAAGTTTTCCAAAAAGTATAAGAGGAGGAAATATTCTGAAACTCATTCTATGAGGCCAGCATCACTCTGCTACAAAAATGAGGCAAAGACACCACAAAAAAAGAAAATTACAGACCAATATCCCTGATGAACATAGAGGCAAATATACTCAACAAAATATTACCAAACTGAATTCAAAAATACATCAAAAGGATCATCCATCATGATCAAGTAGAATTTTTTTATTTTGTTATCATTAATCTACAATTATGTGCAGAATACTGTTTACTAGGCTCCCCCTTCACCAAGACCCCCCCCACAATCCCCATTACAGTCACTGTCCATCAGCCTAGTAAGATGCTGTAGGATCACTACTTGTCTCTTCTGTGTTGTACAGCCCTCTCCATGCCCCCCTGATATTATACATGCTAATCATATGCCCCCTTTCTTTTTCCCTGCCCTTATCCCTCCCTTCCCATCCATCCTCCCCAGTCCCTTTCCTTTTGGTAACTGTTAGTCCATTCTTGGGTTCTGTGATTCTGCTGCTGATTTATTCCTTCAGTTTTTCTTTGTTCTTATGCTCTACATATGAGTGAAATCATTTGGTACTTGTCTTTCTCTGCCTGGCTTATTTCACTGAGCATAATACCCTCTAGCTTTATCCATATTGTTGCAAATGGTAGAATTTGTTTTCTTCTTATGGCTGAATAGTATTCCATTGTGTATATGTACCACATCTTCTTTATCCATTCATCTACTGATGGACACTTAGGTTGCTTCCATTTCTTGGCTATTGTAAATAGTGCTGTGATAAACATAGGGGTGCATCTGTCTTTTTCAAACTGGGCTGCTGCATTCTTAGGGTAAATTCCTAGGAGTGGAATTCCTGGGTCAAACGGTATTTCTATTTTGAGCTTTTTGAGGAACCTCCATACTGCTTTCCACAATAGTTGAACTAATTTACATTCCCACCAGCAGTGTAGAAGGGTTCCCCTTTCCCCACAACCTCGCCAACATTTGTTGTTTGTCTTTTGGATGGTGTTGATCCTTACTGGTGTGAGGCGATATTTCATTGTGGTTTTAATTTGCATTTCTCTGATGATTGGCGATGTGGAGCATCTTTTCATGTGCCTGTTGGCCATCTGAATTTCTTCTTTGGAGAAGTGTCTGTTCAGTTCCTCTGCCCATATATTAATTGGCCTATTTGCTTTTTGTTTGTTGAGGTGCATGAGCTCTTTATATTGATCAAGTAGAATTTATACCAGGGATGCAAGGATGGTACAACATTCAAAAATCCCTCAACATCATCCACCACATCAACAAAGAGAAGGACAAAAACTGCATGATCATTTCTATAGATACTGAAAAACTATTTGACCAAATTCAATATCCATTCATGATAAAAACTCTCAACAACGTGGGTGTAGAGGGCAAGTACCTCAACATAATAAAAGGCATATATGACAAACCCACAGTCAACATTATACTTAACAATGAGAAGCTAAAAGCTTTTCCTTTAAGATTGGGAACAAGACAAGGATGCCCACTCTCCCCTCTTTTATTCAACATAGTTCTGGAGGTCCTAGCCATGGCAATCAGACAACACAAAGAAATAAAAGGCATCCAGATAGGCAAGGAAGAAGTCAAACTGTCCCTGTTTGCAGATAACATGATATTGTACAAAAAAAAACCCTAAATAACCCACTCCAAAAGTACTAGATCTAACATCTGAATTCAGCAAAGTTACAGAATACAAAATTAATACACAGAAATCTGTTGCATTCATATACATTAATGATAAACTAGCAGAAAGAGAAATCAGGAAAACAATTCCTTTCACAACTGGATCAAAAAGAATAAAATTCCTAGGAAGAAACATAACCAAGGAAGTGAAAGAATGATACTCTGAAAACTACAAGACACACATGAGAGAAATTAAAGAAGATACCAATAAATGGGAACAAATCCCATGCTATGGATAGGAAGAATTAATATTGTCAAAATGGCCATCCTGCCTAAAGCAATCTATAGAATCAATGCAATCCCTATCAAAATACCAACAGCACTCTTCAACATACTAGAGCAAATAGTTCTAAAATTCATATGGAATGACAAAAGACCCCCAATAGCTGAAGAAATCCTGAGAAGGAAGAATAAAGCAGGGGGAATTACACTCCCCAACTTCAAGCTCTCTTGCAAAGCCACAGTAATCAGAACAATTTGGTTCTGGCACAAGAACAGACCCATAGGCCAATGGAACAGACTAGAGAGCCCAGATATAAACAAAACCATGTATAGTCAATTAATATAGCATAAAGGAGCGTTGGATATTCAATGGGGAAATGACAGCCTCTTCAACAGCTGGTGTTGGCAAAACTGGACAGCTACATGCAAAAGAATGAAACTGGATTATTATCTAACCCCATACACAAAAATAAACTCAAAATGGATCAAATACCTGAATGTAAGTCATGAAACCATAAACCTCTTAGAAGAGAACATTGGCAAGTATCTCTTGAGTATAAACATGAGTAACTTTTTCCTGAACACATCTCCTCATGCAAGGGAAACAAAATAAAAAATGAACAAATGGGACTACATCATGCCAAAAAAAGCTTCTGTACAGCAATGGACACTATCAGCAGAACAAAAAGGCATCCTACAGTATGGGAGAATATATTTGTAAATGACATATCTGACAAGGGGTTGACATCCAAAATATATAAATAACTCACATGCCTCAACTCCCAGAAAGCAAATAACCCTATTAAGAAATAGGCAGATGATATGAACAGACAATTCTCCAAAGAAGAAATTCAGATGGCCAACAGGCACATGAGAAGATGCTCCACATCACTAATTATCAGGGAAAAGCAAATTAAAACCACAATGAGATATCACCTCACACCAGTTAGGATGGATAACAGAAAAGAATAGGAATGACAAATGCTGGCAAGTATGTTGAGAAAGGGTAACCCTCCTAAACTGCTGGTGGGAATGTAAACTAGTTCAACCATTGTGGAAAGCAATATGGAGATTCCTCAAAAAACTGAAAACAGAAATACCATTTGACCCAGGAATTCCACTCCTAGGAATTTACCCTAAGATTGCAGGAGCCCTGTTTCAAACAGACATATGCACCCCTATGTTTACTGCAGCACTATTTACAGTAGCCAAGAAATGGAAGCAACCTAAGTGTCTGTCAGTAGATGAATGGATAGAGAAGAGGTGGTACATATACACAATGGAATATTATTCAGCCATAAGAAGAAAACAAATCTTACCATTTGTGGTGGCATGGAAGGGGCTGGGGGGAGTTGTGCTCAGTGAGGTGGGCTGGGCAGAGAAGGACAGGTTCTGGGTGATTGCACTCATCTGTGGAGCATGAGGTCAAAGCAAAAACTGAAGGCACAAAACCATAGCAGACTCACAGACCCTATAATGGACTGATAGTTGCCAAAGGGAAAGGGACTGGGGAGGGTGGGTGGGAAGGGAGGGAGAAGGGGAATAAGGGGCATTACGATTAGTACACATAATGTAGGAGGGGGCACGGGGAAGGCAATATAGCACAGAGAAGACAAGTAGTGACTCTATAGCATCTTACTATGCTGATGGACAGTGAGGGTAATGGGGTATGTGATGGGACTTGATAATGGAGGAAATCTAGTAACCACAATGTTGCTCATGTAATTGTATATTAATGATACCAAAATAAATAAGTAAATAAATAAAAGTAAAATACAAAAAAGAAAAAAATGTTGCCTTCCATGATTTGCCAATGCGAAACCAGATTTTGTCCTAGTTCAACACATGTTATCACATATGATTTTGGTTTTTCTTCTCTTAACAGCATATTGAGATGCTTAATGTTGTGATAAATGTTATATTGTATCTTTCTCATAATAGCACATCCCCTCAAGATCAGGTCTAAGAAATTTACCCTTCACATGAGTTCCTAAATTACCAATTGAACACGTAATCATTTATCCTATCCAATTACTTATATTATGCTTTAGATTCTGGTAAAGTATACTACCTGCTATGTTTGAGTAACTTAGGTTTCTAATTGTTATGTACCTGGTGTAATTTTTCCAACTCCCAATGGTTAGATTATATAGCACTTCTATATATATAGAATATAAGCAGCAAGCTCTGTGCACACCCCACTCCTACAGCAGCCCTCTTGCCGCTAGAAAGCTTCTCAGACCACCTGCCTTTCCCTTGTCCCAGAGCAGCTGGGTGTGGATCCCCTCCTCCACAAATGGCCGCAATCTGTCTCTCAAGCACTCCACCTGTCTGAGCTCCCAACACTATATATATAAGAAGACTTAGCATTGAGAGATTCAAGATGGCAGCATGAGAGGTAAGATGGAGAATTCCTCCCAAAACTACAGATAATATGAAAATGTAGTTAATTGATACAACTAATCCTAAAACAATAACAAGAAAGAAGGCTGAACCAGACTGCAAAGGGATCTCACGAACAGAGCAGACCTCATGAAACAGGATAATGTATGAAAACCTTAATCCGGCGGGACCTGAGCCCTTTCCCCACCCCAGCTCATCAGCAGGAGGAAGAGAAATAGAACGGGGGAGGGGGTGGAAGCCTAGAACTGCTGAACACCCAGCCCTGGAGGTCTGCTTTGGGAGCAGAAACCTACACTGTGTGGTGCTCTGGACGTTGGGGAGCTCAGACAGGTGGAGTGCTTGAGAGACAGATTGTGGCCATTTGTGGAGGAGGGGATCCACACCCAGCTGCTCTGGGACAAGGGAAAGGCAGGTGGTCTGAGAGGCTTTCTAGCGGCAAGAGGGCTGCTGTAGGAGCGGGGTGTACACAGAGCTTGCTGCGTGGGGGAGGGGAGAGCTGGACAAGGTTGTCTGGGTGCACTCTGCCCAGCTGGTGGGGAATTTGAGGAGCTTCAGGCGTCCCATACCCCTGGCTGCCTGCTCAGCTCCGAGGCACCCCACTGTGACATGCAGCCTGCTGCGCCTTTCTCCTAGCCAGCCAACATTGGTTCACAAACCTGCAGTCACTGTGCTGGCATCAGTCCAGCCAGAGGAAGGCCCCACCTACAACAGCTAGAGATGCAAAGCACAGAGGCTTACACCTGTGTACTTGGCCCACTGGCTCTGATACCGGACACAGGCACCACAGAAGGGAATCAGGAAACAGATCTTTCCTCCCCCAAGGCACCAGCTCTGCTCCCCTACAACCCCCAACCTCACTCTAGGGGCTGAGCAGCTCCAGAGACTAGTGGGCACTACACAGAAATATGAAACATCAAAAAACATGGTTCAGACCAAAATCTCACAAACCCCAGAAAAAAGGTCAAATGAAACTGAATTTACAAATCTGCCTGAAAGAGAGTTCAAAATAAAAATCATAAACATGCTTATGGAGGTACAAAAAAATATTCAAGAACTCAGGAACGAATTTTAGTCAGAGATTCAATCATTAAGAAATTTGATATCTGGAATTAAACATACAATGGAGGCATTTAAAAGCAGATTAGATGTAGTAGAAGAGACTGCAAATGGAATAGAAATTAGAGAAGAGGAATACAAGGAAGCTGAGGCAGAGAGAGAAAAAAGAATCTCTAAGAATGAAAGAATATTGAGAGAACTGTGTGATTAATCCAAATGGAACAATATTCGTATTATAGGGGTACCAGAAGAAGAAGAGCAAGAAAAGGGGATAGAAAGTGTCATTGAGGTGGTAATTGCTGAAAAATTCTGCAGTCTGAGGAAGGAGATAGTCTCTTAAGCCATGGAGGTGAACAGATCTCCCAACACAAGGGACCCAAGGAAGACAACATCAAGACATACAATCATTAAAATGGCAAAGATCAAGGATAAAGACAGACTTTTAAAAGCAGCTAGAGAGAGAAAAAAGATCACATCCAAAGGAAAATCCATCAGGCTATCATCAGACTTCTCAACAGAAACCTTACAGGCCACAAGGGAGTGGCAATATATATTTAATGCAATGAAGCAGAAGGGTCTTGAACCAAGAATACTATATCCACCAAGATTATCATTAAAATTTGAAGGAGGGATTAAACAATTTTCAGATAAGAAAAAGTTCAGAGAATTTACCTCCCACAAATCACCTCTACAGTTCATTTTAGAGGGACTCCTACAGATGGAAGTATTCCTAACGCTAAACAGATGTCACCCAAGGGATAGACAAAGAGTACAGAATATGTTTCATAACATACAAAGAATGGAGGAGGAAGAAAAAGGAGGAAAAAAAAAGAGAACTGTTAGGTTGTGTTTATAATAGCACACAAAGTGAGTTAAATTTGGCTGTTAGATAGTAAGGGAATTACTCTTGAACCTTTGGTAACCACGAATCTAAAGCCTGCAATGGAAATAAGTACATATCTATCGATAATCACCCTAAATGTAAAAGGTCTGAATGCACCAGTCAAAAGACATAGAGTCACTGAATGGATTAAAAAAACAAGATCCGTCTATATGCTGCATACAAGAGACTCACTTCAAACCCAAAGACTGAAAGGAAAAGGATGGAAAAAGATATTTCATGCAACTAACAGGGAGAGAAAAGCAGGAGTTACAGTAATTGTATCAAACAAAACAGACTTCAAAACCAAGAAAGTAACAACAGACAAAGAAGGACATTACATAATCATAAAGGGGTCAGTTCAACAAGAGGATATAACTGTTGTAAATATCTATGCACCCAACACAGGATCACCTACATGTGTGAAACAACTACTAACAGAATAAAAGGGGGAAATAGAATGCAATATATTCATTTTAGGATACTTCAACACGCAACACACTCCAAAGTACAGATCAACCAGACAGAAAATAAGTAAAGAGACAGAGGCACTGAACAACATATTAGAAGAGATGGACCTAATGGACACCTACAGAACACTCCATCCAAAAGCAACAGGATACACATTCTTCTCAAGTGCACATGGAACATTTTGAAGAATAGATCATATAATAGGCCACAAAAAGAACTTCAGTAAATTCAAACAGATTGAAATTGTACCAACCAGCTTCTAAGACCACAAAGGTATGAAACAAGAAATAAAGTACATGAAACGAAAAAGCCAACAAACACATGGAGGCTTAATGACATGCTCCTAAATAATCAATGGATCAATGACCAAATAAAAGCAGAGATCAAGCAATATATGGAGACAAATGACAACAATGATTCAACAACACGAAGTCTGTGGAATGCAGCAAAGGCCATGCTAAGAGGGAAATATATTGCAATACAGGCCTACCTCAGGAAAGAAGAACAATCCCAAATGAACAGTCTATCGTCACAAGTAATGAAACTAGAAAAGGAAGAACAAATGATGTCCAAAGTCAGTAGAAGGAGGGACATAATAAATATTAAAAATATTAAGGCAGAAATAAATAAAATTGAGAACAATAAAACAATATAAAGTATTAATGAAAGCAGGAGCTGGTTCTTTGAGAAAATAAACAAAATAGATAAACCCATAGCCAGACTTATCAAGAAAAAAAGAGAGTCTACACACATAAACAGAATCAGAAATGAGACAGGAAAAATCACTACGGACACCACAGAAATGCAAACAATTATGAGAGAATACTATGAAAATTATATTGTAACAAACTGAATAACCTAGAAGAAATTGATAACTTTCTAGAAAAATACAACCTTCCAAGGCTGACCCAGAAAGAAACAGAAAATCTGAATAGACCAGTTACCAGCAAATAAATTGAATTGGTAATCAAAAAACTACCTTAGAATAAAACCTCTGGACCAGGTGGATTCACTACTGAATTTTATCGAGTATTTAGTGAAGACCTAATACCCATACTCCTTAAAGTTTTCCAAAAAGTAGAAAAGGAGGGAATACTCCCAAACTCTTTCTATGAAGCCAACATCACTCTAATACCAAAACCAGGCAAAGACACCACAAAAAAAGAAAATTACAGACCAATAACCCTGATGAACATAGATGCAAAAATACTCAGCAAAATATTAACAAACTGAATTCAAAAATACATAGAAAAGATCATCCATCATGATCAACTGGGATTCATCTCAGGGATGCAAGGATGGTACAGCATTCAAAAATCCATCAACATCATCCACAACATCAACAAAAAGGACAAAAACCACATGATCATCTCCATAGATGCTGAAAAAGCATTTGACAAAATTCAATATCCATTCATGATAAAAACTCTAAACAAAATGAGTATAGAGGGCAAGTACTTCAACATAATAAAGACCATATATGACAAACCCACAGCCAACATTATACTTAAAAGCGAGAAGCTGAAAGCTTTTCCTTTAAGATCAGGAACAAGACAAGGATGCCCACTCTCCCCACTTTTTTTTTATTCAACATAGTTCTCAAGGTCCTAGCCACAGCAATCAGACAACACAAAGAAATAAAAGGCATCCAGATAGGCAAGGAAGAAGTCAAACTGTCCCTGTTTGCAGATGACATGATATTGTACATAAAAAACCCTAAAGAATCCACTCCAAAACTACTAGATCTAATATCTGAATTCAGCAAACTTGCAGGATACAAAATTAATACACAGAAATTTGTTACATTCCTATACACTAATGATGAACTAGCAGAAAGAGAAATCAGGAAAACAATTCCATTCACAATTGCATCAAAAAGAATAAAATACTTAGGAATAATAACCAAGGAAGTGAAAGACGTATACCCTGAAAACTACAAGACACTCTTAAGAGAAATTAAAGAGGACACTAATAAATGGAAATTCATCCCATGCTCATGGATAGGAAGCACTAGTATTGTCAAAATGGCCATCCTGCCTAAAGCAATCCACAGATTCAATGCAATCCCTATCAAAATACCAACAGCATTCTTCAATGAACTAGAGCAAATAGTTCTAAAATTCATATGGAACCACAAAAAACCCCAAATACCCAAAGCAATCCTGAGAAGGAAGAATAAAGCAGGTGGAATTAAGCTCCCTGACTTCAAGCTCTACTACAAAGCCACAGTAATCAAGACCATTTTGGTAATGGCACAAGAGCAGATCCATAGACCAGTGGAACAGAATAGAAAGTCCAGATATAAACTCAAGCATATATGGTCAATTAATATAAGATAAAGGACCCATGGATATACAATGGGGAAATGACAGCCTCTTCAACAGCTGGTGTTGGCAAAACTGGACAGCTACATGTAAGAGAATGAAACTGGATTATTGTCTAACCCCATACACAAAAGTAAACTCAAAATGAATCAAAGACCTGAATATGTCATAAAACTATAAAACTCTTAGAAAAAAATATAGGCAAAAATCTCTTAGACATAAACATGAGCAACTTCTTCATGAACATATCTCCCTGGGCAAGGGAAACAAAAGCAAAAATGAACAAGTGGGACTATATAAAACTAAAAAGCTTCTGTACAGCAAAGATACCATCAGGATAACAAAAAGACATCCTACAGTATGGGAGAATATATTCATAAATGACATATCTGATAAGGGGTTGACATACAAATTATATAAAGAGCTCACTCACCTCAACAAACAAAAAGCAAATAAGCCATTTAATAAGTGGGCAGAGGAGCTGAACAGACAGTTCTCCAAAGAAGAAATTCAGATGGCCAACAGGCACATGAAAAGATGCTCCACATCCCTAATCATCAGAGAAATGCAAATTAGAACCACAATGAGATATCACCTCACACCAGTTAGGGTGGCCAACATCCAAAAGACAAACAACAACAAATGTTGGTGAGGATGTGGAGAAAGGGGAACCCTCCTACACTTCTGGTGGGAATGTAAACTAGTTCAACCATTGTGGAAAACAGTATGGAGGTTCCTCAAAAAACTAAAAATAGAAACACCATTTGACCCAAGAATTCCACTCCTAGGAATTTACCCTAAGAATGAAACAGCCCTGTTTGAAAAAGACATATGCACTCCTATGTTTATCGCAGCACTATTTACAATAGCCAAGAAATGGTAGCAACCTAAGTGTCCATCAGTAGATGAATGGATAAAGAAGATGTGGTACATATACACAATGGAATATTATTCAGCCATAAGAAGAAAATAAATCCTACCATTTGCCACAACATGGATGGAGCTAGAGGGTATTATGCTCAGTGAAATAAGTCAGGCAGAGAAAGATAAGTATCAAATGATTTCACTCATTTGTGGAGTATAACAACAAAGAAAAACTGAAGGAACAAAACAGCAGCAGGCTCACAGAACCCAAGAATGGGCTAACAGTTTACCAAAGGGAAAGGGACTGGGGAGGGTGGGTGGGAAGGGAGAGATAAGGGGGAAAATGGGGCATTACGATTAGCACTCATAATGTAGCGGGGAGGGGGATATGGAAAAGGCAGTATATACAGAGAAGACAAGTAGTGACTCTATAGCATCTTACTACGCTGATGGACAGTGACTATAATGGGGTTTGTTGGGGGGGACTTGATAATGGGGGAGTCTAGTAACCATAGTGTTCAAGTAATTGTACATTAATTATATCAAAATTAAAAAATTAAAAAAAGAGTATCTTAAATATAAATTTTGTTCTAAAATGTATTTTTATCAGCTTTTGATGTACAATTTGCATACAATAAAATTTATCATTTTTAAATTTAAAAAAAAGACTTAGCATTTTGCATTTGATCATTCTCTAAGAAAATGTCTGCCCTTCCCTATTTATCCTATAAGTCTGATACTGGAAAGGGATGAGAAGACAAATCCTTTCAGTCAACCTTAGGCTGTGGAGACCTGACTAAAAGCCAGAGTTTATCTTGCCTCAGTCAATATCTACATATGTGTCACAACATTTCCAGTCCACTTCTTTTTTCTACTGTTACCTAGAGAGTTTATTCAGTTTGTGCTTACATGTCAGTCTTAATTATTTAACAGAAGACTTTAATTATCTGACCTGAATTCCAACATCCGTGATTTTATAACACTCGGATAGAGAAAGTTCCTTTAATTTTTTGTCTGGAAAGTACCATGAAGCCCTAAAAATAGGTAATATAAAAATCATTTTGTGGTTATCATTTAGTTTAGAAGGTGTATTTCCAATAAAAGAGCATCCATTTATGCAAACTAAAAAATATGTAGCTTCTGTCTTGTATATCTTTACACATAACAAATTATAAAATCACTTTGTTAGGCAATGTCATTAAATGAAATTTTCAGGTTGTCTCTAATGTTTTGCAGAATGTGTCACAAGATTCGCAGAGCCAGAAAGAGTCAGAAAACTCTGTATCTCACCACCTGTTTCCAGGTAAATATTATCTGAATCAATATAAAGAAATCTTAAAAGATCCCTAAACTTACAACTTTATTTTGAAGATACTTCATGTGGCTCATGATTGTCTTTGTTAATAAATTATTATTTATGCCGATCCTAAAAATACAAAAATCTTTAGCTCATTTTATTTTATTTAGTTGTTTGAAAAGAGAACGGATTTTTAAAGGCCTATAGACAGATAATCATCAATAACCGACTTCTTTTCAGTTTAAAAGCTTTATTTCTTCTTCTTTAAAAAATTAATTATACTTTTCAGCCCTTAAATTTTTTATGTGTGGTTTTTCTGTCCCATTTTTCAGTACATTCCCCCCATAAGCTGGCATCCCATTCAGATAAGAAATTGACTAATGTGCCTTATAGATGCCATCTTCCTGTTTTGCATTCAGAATCACATTCTTTCATAATTCCATAGATATGCTTCCTAGACTAAGTGGACAAGACCAGTTTCTTCTCATTACGTGGCCCCAGAGCTGGCTGAGAAAAATACCAGAAATGGTATGTGGATTTGTCCTTTTTTATAAAATCTCTCTTTGACTTGCAAGACTGGTTTACATTTTATTGGTCTTAAGTACATTTTGACCATAATTGCAAATAATGGATTATGCAAATAACATATCCTGTTTTTTTTCTGTGGTACACATATTAGGTCTTTTAATTTTTCAAAAAAAAATTCGATCAAGGAAAAAAGTGCTTGAAATTCTTCTTAATTGAAGCCACTGTTTAAATTGTAATTGCTAATTTCATTTAAGAGTTCCATACAACATCCAAAAATAAAATCACTTCATTTGTTCTTCTAGTTTTATTGAAAATGTGGATTCTTTTGCTAGGAACACATTATGTTTTCTATCTCCTCATTTCAAAACAAAGAATGGCCAACCCTGTGGAAGTGTCACACGTGGTCTGGGTTCCAAATGTGTAAGCTATTTTATTCATGTTAGAATTGGAACTTAGATATTCACCTTCCACCCACCAGAAACCAAATTGTTTGAACAAAGTTTTAAGTGAGAGATGCAAGATTTGTCTCTTTGCCCTGTACTCGATAATAGCTAAGTATGTTCTATTATTCTACAGGGAATTTGTCCTATGATAGTATCTCTGAAGTTTTCACCTTTTTTTTTCTTTATTCTATGTAGTCAAGTTAGAATTTTTTAAGATAAGCTGGAAATTAAGCGCACTTGCTAAGTATGACATTTAACACCCTATATTCTCTTTTCCACTTCATTCAAAATCACTAAAAATTAATATTAGTTAATATTAAAATATAATGCCATATTTCATCACTAATTGTTCGTTAAAATGTATGGCCTCAAAATTTAATTAATTGACATCATTAGCCATTAGGTAAATGTAAATCAAGACCACAATGAAATATCACTACATACCTAATTTAGTTGCACTTAGTTATATAATTATTTTAAGTAGTTAGATAGTGAAGACAGATAATGAAAAGTATTGGTGAGGATATGAAGAAATTAAGATCCTCATTCACTGTAGATGGGAATGTAAAATGGTCCAGTCACTGGAAAATAGTCTGGCAGTTCTTCAAAAAGCTAAACATAAAGTTATCATATAACCCAGAAATCCCACTCCTAGGTATATACCCAAGAGAAATGAAAATATATTAACACAAAACTTGTACTTGAATGTTCCTAGTGGCATATTCATAATAGAAAAAAAAGTGAAACAAGCCAAATGTCCATCAACTGGTGAAAGGATAAATAAAATGTGTTATATCCCTACAATGGAATATTTTTTTTGATGACAGAAAAGTACTGATGAATACTACTACATAGATGAACATTTGTAGGCCATGTATGATTCTTATCTGAAAAGTCCAGAATAGGCAAATATATAGCAACATATAGTAGATTAGTGCTTACGTAAGGAGGATGGGTCAGGGATGGGGAAGTTATACTGCTTATCAGAAGGGTTCCTTTTTGGAGTGATGAAGATGCTCTGGAATTAGATTGTGCCAATGGTTGCACAACTCTGTCAGTATACTAAAAATCACTGAGTTGTATACTTTTAATTGGTGAGTTTTATAATAGATGAACTTTATCTCAATAAAGATATTTATAAAAATTGAATTGAGGTAATAGTTATATAACTAAATGCAAATTAGAAATATTCCTACAATATCCTTTGGTCCAAGGTGAATACAAAAATTGCTCACCCTGGAAGGACAATCTATTAGCAAGACATGGAGCAAGAGATGTCATCATGCTCAGGTACTGGACAAGTCATCGTAAGGGCTTGCTGCTGTAAGTAAGCACAGCTTTGTGGCTGAACAGCAGCAAATCTAAGCCAGCCAGAGGAGACAAAGCCTCCACTAAGAACTGCTTTGTGCTGGTTATGGGATGCCAGCTTCTCTGAACAAGTGAAATACTACACTGTTCTAGTCAGCAGGATTCATTTTTTAAAAAGTTTTTGACTCAGAAGTTTTTCAGATTAATGACCTAAAGAATATCAGAGCCAGCTAGGTAAAATGTTGGCAGTGTGAGGTTTATAAATTCTCCAAATCAGGAGTTGCTGTTTGAAACAGTGATGGTTCCAACATTTTACAGACTTTTTCATACCCTTAGAAAGTCTTAAATCTCAAATCTTGGTAAAATTCATTTATTCTTAATTCATCATTCATTTGATAAATATTTGATCAGGCTCTGGGATAGAAACTGGGAGTATAAAGGTCAATAAAGGCCAGTGTTTGCTCTCAAGAAGCCCCTCATCTGGCATGGAAGGCAGACATGTGCAATGGAGCATTACAACCCCAGTGAAAGGTAAATCCTGTGCATAGTGGTGGTTCTACAGAGGGACGATGAGGCCAGGATGTGGCCTGGGAAGACTGTGTGGGAGAGAGTTGTGAGTGAGGCAGTAAGTTACCAGAAAAACTGTGGAGGAAAGGACACTAGGCAGAAGGAACAGAATTCACAAAAGCATTAAGGAATAAAACAGTATGGCATGTGTGGGGTGCTATGTAGCAGGGCACGAATAGATTTAAAACAGATTTTCAGAAAATAATCTGAAACGCTGGCCCAAGAATATCTCTTAAGGAAGAAACTCGGGGGTTTTGATTTGCCTTGGTTTGGTTTATTACCTTGTTACTATTACTGCTTGGGATAAAAGTCCTGGGGATTGGCTGGTGCCAAACTTTTACTTCTGGGAAGGGTGAAAACAGGAGAGTTTCCAAGAGGGAAAATAAGACAAAAATGAGGAATGAGAAACCACCAAAATGGAGTGCCTGGGTCTCAGTGGGGCAAAGGGCAGGTAGGCACTTACTTTTCAGAACTTGTAACTTCATGAAAATATAGATCCTTCATCTCTTTCAAGCCAGCCAAATTCATGAATGCTTTGCAGGAAAGGTTTTGGTTTTATTTTCCTGAAGTTTAAGAGGGGACTAAATGGTAATTAGGTGAAGCACAGAGGAACACAGCTGGTGTGTAGGAGCCTGGAGAAGTCCCCAGGATTGCGGGTAGTATGAGAATATGAGACCCAGGAGCTCACAAGAATTCTGGGGGCACTATGCTTCTTCATGAGCCACGGAATTGAGAGACTTCGATATGAGGGGCCCAGGAGTCCCTAGTAATTGGTTTATACTCTAGCTCTGGTATCAGGTCCATTGAAGGAAGTCAAGATTCAAAAGGAAGCTAGCACCAAATCACATGAGCCTTTTACGTTATTCTAAGGAATTTGGACTTCATCCTATGCCACATTTCCATCTCTACGGATACAAGTTTGGTACATAAGTGACCATAATGCAAAAAAGAACAAGGATGTATTTCAAGAGAGCTGTAGGGACCACAGAGCAGGGAGTGATTGCTGCCACTTGGAGGGAGAGGTGGCGGTTGAGGAAAGACTTTCGTGGAGGAAGGAGAATTTGAATTAAGCCTCAAAAACAGAGTAAGAGTTTGACAAGTGAAATAATAACTGTTTCAGGCTGAAGAAACAGCATTAACAAAGTCTTCATTTGGAAAGTTTGAGTTATTTGGAAGTAGTTCAGTTTGGGGTCACTGAGGGTAGTGGGAGGAACACTGAACACTGCCAGGAACAGATACAAGTATGGGAGACATTTCAGAGCACACAAATCCTTGAAAACTATTCCTTTTCCCCCCCAGTTTTACATCTGGAACTGTTTAGCTGATGTAGATGGACATTAGCAGCAAACTAGTTACCAGATGTTAGAGTGGTAGGTGTGTGTGTGTACTTACTATATAGCTGAGTATATCATCAGGCTTAGAATATGATCAACACAAAAATATAAAACATGCCTACCCTTCTCTGTATTTTGAAAATAGGCAAATCCACAGAAAGGTTCAAAAAATGGTACAATGAGCACCTATATTCCCTTTACCTAAATTCACCAATTATAAACATTTTGCCACATTTACTTAATTGCTCTTTGCGTATGAACATACAGTTTTATTAATATATATATGTATGAAAATATATATATATATATATTTCCCCAAAGCATTTGAAAATAAGTTTCAGATATCATGATGGTTTCCCTTAAATATTCTGTATATATCTCCTAAGGAATAAAGACATTTTCCTATGTAACTATGTAGAATTTTGATACTATGTAGTATTATGTATATATAATATTTTGATTCCTAAAATTAACAATAGTACCATACTATCTAATACAAAGTCAATATTCAGATTTGTTTTTCATTCAGAACCCAGAGTTCATGCATTGCATTTGGTTGTCATGTCTCTTTAGCTCTTTTTTTTCCTTTAAATTTTGTCTTTTAAGACATTGACTTTTAAAGCTCCCAAGCCAGCCATTACGTAGAATGTTGCACATTCTGGGTTTGATTGATCCTGATGGTCAGATTCTAGGTAAACATTCTTGCAAGAAAACTACTTAGGTTCTGTTGCATCCCATTAGGAGGCACATATGTGAGGTTGTCCCACTATTTTTGATACTAGTGAGTCACTTGATTCAGGTGGTAACTACAGATCTCTTCCTTAGAGGTATATTTTCCTTTTTACTTAATAGATAATCCCTGGTGTGATTCTGTAAGACCTCATGAATAACCTGTTTCCCAACAACCTTTCAGTCAATGGTTTCAGCGTCAATTAGTGATCCTTGCCTAGATCTCACTGGGAGCTGCAAAATGCTGATTTTTCTAATTCTATCCTTTACATTATACTTAATAGCTGGTATTCATTTAATCCTTTTCTATCATCCTTTCCCTTTAATTCTGCTGAATATTTTGGGAGATGCTTTGAATTAGGTTATTTTAGACATAACAACTAATTACCCCGATGAACTTTTGTGATATATATTAACAATCTTTTAATTTTTCCCAAGTTCCTGTCAGGCACGTTTACAAAAAACACGTTTACACTGTTTTGATTGGTGTGATTATGTTATTTGTTGGCCAAAGATGACACACTGAGGAAAACAAAACACCAGTATTTTGCCACATTGTAAGGCTGAACATTTGGTCATATTTTTAAAATAAACCAACCATGTTTTATATATGAAATTGAAGTGAATGAAGCCTTATTAAACAGAACTTAACATTCTGAAAGTAACATTTATTCTTTAAAATTTGCACATGGCTTTTTTTTTGAGACATTGTTTTTAGAAAAAGTCTGGAAAGATGGACTAGGCATTATGGAATATTAACATAGAACAAAATATCATTTATCTGACAGCCATATTGCTACAAATCAGCCTTGGTTATAGTGTGTTTCAGTTTGGAAAATCTCAACACCTTAATACAGACACACCAGAACACTAAAGAAGCATAAATAAACTTTATAATCTGTCCTGCATATGATTAAAGAAACAGTCTCTTGAAAAAAATCTACATAAGATTGCATAGTGTGTTCAACTTTTAATTCATTTTTCTTGAATAGTCTTCATAAGAAGTATATTGTGGGCTTTCAAAATTAAAATACTAGAACAAACCACTCTTCCATTATAGTGAGATAAGCTACTGTAAAGGTATGAAGAAAATATGAAAATATGACAAATGATTAATTACTACATTATAATAAGGAGTTCTTACAAGTTGGCACAAGTTTTGAGCCCCCAATATATGAATGAGTAAAGAATCCAAATGGAAGAATCACAAAAGAAGAACTAAAACTGCAATGATAAGCAAACATACAGAAAAATTATTAATATTACTAGAATTTTTAAAAATGCAAAGTCAAATAATAATAACATTTTAATTCCTATCTACTTTTGTTGAAATTGAAAGCAATCATATTGGTGAATGAGTATAAGGCTGCTATACTTAAGGTATCGCTGATGACAATGAAAATTGCTACAATCCATCAGGAAAAAGAAAGTGGCTAAAACACCAACAAAATGTCCTGTTCAAATGAAGGGAAAATTTGAGGGAAATAACAAGGTTTATAAAAACTTTGGGGCAGGCTGCTTATCTTATTCCTGTTTTTATACTCAAACCTAAAATTGCTTCCTTAAATATAGTAGGAACTATATAATTATGTTTCAGAAGAAAGAAGAAAAGTATAAAGAAAAGAATGAATGTGTGAATGAAATTTTTCAATGTTTGTGAAAAATAACAGTATAACTTGGAAAAAATACATGAGTCCAGTATTAGGCCTTCTTGAACATCAACAAAAAGAATTATATAAAATATTAACACCATGCTTAACTCCTTTCACAGACCCAAAACAGTTCTGGGTAGTTCACTACCTGTTACAAACAATCTACACCAGCAAAAAAGTACCAATATTCAAGCAAAATATTAAGCTATGCATATCAACATTTACATGTATACAGAAAGGTGAACAATATTGTTTAACAAAAATTGATAATAGAAACTTCTCTATCTTCGTATTACTTGATCCATCTGTGAAGTTCTACTTTACTGACAATCTACTGTTTTTTGAAACATGACTTCCCTTCGTTCTTAGGACATCCCAGGACATCCCTCTGAACTCTTTCCTCCCCTGCCCCTCTCGAGGTTCATTTTCAGTCTCCTGTGTGGGTGTTCCCTAGGCCTTTGAACTTGATCTCTCTTCTCTCTCATCCATGGCTTCAACCACTTGAACCATCTCTGCATTTAGCCCAGATCTCTCTACTAAGCTTCAGATCTTATTTCCTAATTGAAAATTAGATGCTTGAATGTGCCATAAACAACTCAAACTCAGCACTGGTATTTTCAGAGGACTAATAATCAAACTGGAAACAAAGTTTTAGTGGGTTCTTCCTACTCTTCCTGCTAGTTTCAGTAAGGAATCTGGTTAAAGGTGAGTGGCTCATGATGGACTTTTCTTTCATGTAAGTATATTGCTTCTTTCTCTGCATTTTGCAACTTTTAGGACCCTATTTATAGGGCTTAGATTTCCTAAGATATTATATCTGTAGAATTTCCTTAGAATACAAGATATTAGAAAACATTCTATGAAATAAGATGGAATGGGGTACCCAGGAGTCTAGGATGACTGAGAACTCTGATGTAATATTGGGTGTTTAGATCATAGGACAGCTAAAAAGAACAAATGATCCCTGACAGCAAAGATAAGAAGCCTCCTTTCATGTCGCTTTTCTTTTTCTCTTTTGGAGGATGAAATGAGATGTAAGTTGTGATAGAGGGGATAGAACTGAGGGGAGATTGTTGAAAATGATGTTAGTTTTCTGGTTGTGATAATGCTTGAATTGGAATATACCTAATTCCTATGAGGCCCTGCCCAAAATACTGAGGAACAAATAAAAACAAAGCAAAAATTCAAGATTCCAAAAGTCAAATGGGTATCTTCTTTTTGTCACCCAGAACCAAAGGGGCCTACAGGGTAGAGAGCTGTGTCCTGGTCCTGGAATTAAACATGTTTAAAATGGGATTCAGCATCTTTTCTCCAAATCGTAATTCCTCTCATACCTTTTCCTGGTTAATGGTGCCACCATGTCCACAGATGACCAAGTAAAAATCTGAGCACCATCTATATCTTCTTCCCTTCTCTCTGTTCCTCATATCCAGCCAATCAATCACCAAGCCCTATCTCTGTATATCTACACAGCTCTCCTAAATATCTCTCATACATCTCCCTTCTGCCACCACTATCAAAACCTCATCATTTCTAGCTGTCATTGCAATAGCTCACCCTTCCTTAAATAGATCTTCCTTATTATGTTTCTGTACACAAATCTGTGTAAATCCTATGCAGGATTCTTCAGTGGCTCCCATTTCATACAGCATGTAGTCTGAATTGTTTTCCATGACACCCAAGGCCATTTACATTCTGCCTTCCACTTCTTTCTCCAGCCTCATATCCTGCCACATGCCTTATTTTCTTGGGCTGGCAATACAAGGTCACCTGTGGATCTCCAACAAATAACCCTCTGTCATGTCTCCATGCCTCCCCGCCTGCTTCTTCCTCCACTGAGAATGTCCTTCTCTTCTTTTTCTTGCAAACACCTACTGAAGCTTTCAGTTGCATCTCAGAAGCTGAAAAGCCTCACCTGACTCCTCCACAGACATAAGCACATACTTGCCAAATCATCCGTGCTGCCGAGATGCAGTACATGTGCCAGGAATCATGTCTCCATCACAGTAAATATACCTCATTATGTTATAATTCAAATAAATCATTGCCAAGATGTATTGAGTGCCTACTGTGTGCTAGGCACTATGGTAAGCAGTTTGCATTCATTATCTTATTTAATCCTCACAACCCTATGAGGAAAGTAACATTATAATCACTGTTTTAAGGAAGGGAAATAGAGTCAATTAATATACGATAAAGGAGCCATGGATATACAATGGGGAAATGACAGCCTCTTCAACAATTGGTGTGGGCAAAACTGGACAGGTACATGCAAGAGAATGAAACTAGATTATTATCTAACCCCGTACACAAAAATAAACTCAAAATGGATCACAGACCTGAATGTAAGTCATGAAACCATAAAACTCTTAGAGGAAAACATAGGCAAAAACCTCTTGAGTACAAACATGGGTAACTTTTTCCTGAACACATCTCCTCAGGCAAGGGAAACAAAATAAAAAATGAACAAATGGGATTATTTCAAGCTAAAAATCTTTTGTACAGCAAAGGACACCATCAGCAGGACAAAAAGTCTTCCTGCAGTAAGGGAGAATATATTTGTAAATGACTTATCCGACAAGGGGTTAACATCTAAAATATATAAAGAACTCACATGCCTCAAGACCCAAAAAGCAAATAACCTGATTAAAAAATGGGTGGAGGATATGAACAGACACTTTTCCAAAGAAGAAATTCAGAGGGCCAGCAGGCACATGAAAAGATGCTCCACATCACTAATTATCAGGGAAATTCTAGTTAAAAACCACAATGAGATACCACTCACACCAGTTAGGATGGCCAACATAGAAAAGACTAGGAACAACAAATGCTGGCAAGGATGTGGAGAAAGGGGAACCCTCCTACACTGCTGGTGGGAATGTAAACTAGTTCAACCATTGTGGAAAACAGTATGGAGGTTCCTGAAAAAACTCAAAATAGAAATACCATCTGACCCAGGAATTCCACTCCTAGGAATTTACCCAAAGAAAACAACTCAGATTCAAAAAGACATTTGCACCTCTGTGTTTATCACAGCACTATTTACAATAGCCAAGAAATGGAAGCAACCTAAGTGTCCATAGTAGATGAATGGATAAAGAAGATGTGGTACATATACACAATGAAATACTATTCAGCCATAAGAAAAAAACAAATCCTACAATTTGCAACAACATGGATGGAGCTAGAGGGTATTATGCTCAGTGAAATAAGTAAGGCAGAGAAAGACAAATACCAAACGATTTCCCTCATTTGTGGAGTATAACAACGAAGCAAAACTGAAGGAGCAAAATAGCAGACTCACAGACTCCAAGAAGGGACTAGCGGTTACTGAAGGGGAGGGGTGAGGGAGGGGGAAGGGGATTGTGGATATTATGATAGGTGCACAAGGTGTGGGGGTGGTCCCAGGGAAGACAGTGTAGCTCAGAGAAGACAAATAGGGGCTCTGTGGCATCTTACTACAATGATGGACAGTGACTGCAATGGGGTATGGGGGGGCTTGATAATAAGGGTGAATGTAATAACACATTGTTTTCTTGTGAAAACTTCATAAGAGTGTATATCAATGATACCTTAATTTTAAAAAATGAGAGAAATAAAAGTTAAACTGCCTAAATTGACAAGTTTCTACATCCTGATAAAAAATCATAATGTTATTACAGAAAAAAAACAAAAAAGGGAAATAGAGGCTGAGAGAGGTTAAGTTACTTGCCCAAAGTCTCATAGTGGAGTAGCATCAGCAAAGATGTGAACCCACACTCTGAAATAATACCTTAAGTAACTCAACCATGTAGTGTTGTTACTCTTATTGTTGTTTTGCCACTAGACTATACCTTGAGACCAGGACTATGGCTGTAAATTTAGCACTCCGAGAACCTAGCAGAGTGTTTGACACACAGTAGATAATAAATATTTGTGAATGGATGAATAGTTAGTAAAATTATCTTTTTTTTATGGACACAATCTTCTCATCTTGCTGTAATACTCTCAGAATTCTTGGATGGAATCTATTTCCCTTTGCAGTTACCTGAATCAGTGTTTATATTTCATACATTTCTTTCTGAAAGATCTGCTCTGTTTGGTGCTGCCTACCACATTCTTTTAAAAATAAAGAACAAAATTACACTTGAAAATATGTTTTATCTCAATCAATACATCCTCTTTCTAAAATCACTAATCACACTATCTTGAACAGTGTCCTTGAAAATGTATTAACCTCACAAGTGATTTCCCTTTCATACTCTGTTAGCAGTTACAATTTCATAAAAATGATTTACCTTTTCTTTACAATTATTTTTGTTTATTTCCAGTTATTTCATTGTTATGAATTTTGTAAACATATTTCTTTTAAAAATGCATCAAGCTGTCTGATCTAATTTACACCTGCAAGTCTAAAGAAAAGCTGGTTTTGGTCAATGCACAGAAACAGGTCCTCTCTATGTTTATGGAGGGAAGGAGAATCAATATGTCTGTTACCTACAAACAGAGCAATTCACCTTGAGACTGCTTGCCTTCTTGATGAGAGGAGGGTTATGCCACCAAAGATTCTCCTTGAGGAAGGGACAAGCTTCAGGTGGTCACTTCTTTTTGCAGCATTTTTAATAGGCAATTTGCTGAAGACAACTGACTGAAACCTCTGTGAGGAAAACCACTATTGCTAATTATGAAACCAGTAGATTCATATAAGGCCACTGCCTAGGGAGAAGGGCCTGGAAAGGACTAAGCTGAAGTCCAGCCCCACATGAAAAAATACAATAGGGCTGACTTCTTGTTACATGCCTTTTGAAAATCCAAGGCAAAGCTGTTTGTTTCGAGTTACCATGCTTCCTTTTATCTCCCATCCGTTCTGTTCTTGAATCCCTAGTGATTTCATGTGTTTCCTGCTTTAGAGGTTTTGCTTCACTGAACCTCAAGCTTTATTTGTGTGTGTGTTCCATGCAGATGGGTGGTCTCTTGAATGTGTATGATCAGATTAAGACATGCAGCTGTAAGCACTTCCACTCCAGCTCAGAGCATAGCTGAGAAAACGTAGCCTTTAAAGACGCCTTAAGTGTTTAGTTGAGAGGAAGGAAATGGTACCAGATCCATTCATTCACTCACTCGCTGACTCACTGATCAAATACTTTGTGTGCCTCTTATGTACTAGGCATTATGCTAGGCATCAAAGAGGTGGGCTGATCTAGCCCTGCCCCCAAGAAGCTCGTAGTACTGTAGAAGACAGGCATGGAAGAAACATTAAAATATAATGAGCTGATTGCTTTAGCGGGGGCATTATGAAGTACATTGAAAACACAAGACAGGGAGATCCTAAGCCTACCCAAGAATTCAAGGAGAGTTTCACACAGCTGAAATTTAGGGATAAGCAAGAATTCACTAAGTAGACAAGGGGAGACAGTGTTTCAGACAGAGGGAATAACTTGCAGAGATGGGAAGGCAAGGAGAGCATGACATGTTGGAGGAGCCATAAAAGAGTCAGTTCTGTTTCTCTAGAGCTGAAGATGAGAAGTGGGAGTCAGTTGGAAATGAGACTATAGAGGTAGGCAGGGGCCACCTCAGGAAGAGTTTGGTTCTCCACACTAGACTATTTAGACTTACACTGTAATCAAAATGGAACTCCTGAAGAAACCTGAGCAAGGAAGCGATAGGTTCAGATTTACATCCTGGAAGATCGCACTGCAGCAGAGAGGAGAATAGATTCGAGGGCAGTGATACTTAAGGCAAGAGAGGTTAATAAGAAAGAGTGTTTGAACTATGGCAGTGGCAACAGGCTGGAGGGGAGGCAAGGGGACAGATATAAGAGATATTTGGGCTACACCAATATTATTAAGGTTCTCACATTGACTTTCTTCTATGTATATTATTTACTCATAGAGTTTTTTTTTTTTTTGGCTAGAAATATCTGAAACTACATAACCTTATAACATATACAATGAAAATTAGCATAGAAACCACATGTCAGTATTCACTTAGGATTACTTTGTTTTTGCCATAAATTTGAAAATAATTTGTGTGCTGCCAATAATTCAAGAGCCATTATTACTGTGAGGCCATCTAAATAGATAACACGCCTCTAGGGAACTCTGCTATAATGTGGCAGAGATAAGACATTAGAGATAAGACAGTACATTAGAAACTAAAGAATGCTGTCTTGCTTAGAAAAACATCTAGAAACATTAATATCATCATGTGATTTATATTTTCTTAAAGAAACAATGCATCAATAAAATAAAACCCATTGATACTGCCTTGAGGTGATCTAGGTTGACAAGTATGATTTTCTAATAATTATGGACAGTATTATTAATGTTTATTATAGATAAAATTATGTCAAAAAATCATAAAAGATACTATGAGCTTATGTCAAGATGCTCTAGTTAGTGTCATGATCATCAGTGATTACTTGATGCACTTCCCAGGCACATAAAGAACGGAAGGAGGAGCATCCCAGGCAGAAAGTACAACATGGATAAAGGTCCTGAGGTAGGAAAAATTTGGCTTGAGGAGCTAAAAGAAGGCCCAGGGAATGAGAGGAAAGGGAATGAGAGGAGCAGGAGCAGGAGGAGATATCAGAAGGGTAGGCAGGAATCTGTTTAATAAATGGTAAATGTTCTCTCAAATTTTAGTCTTTCCTTGATTTAATTTCTCTGCTTTAGTAGACCCTGTTGGTTATTCCCTCAACACTCCACACATGACTACACTCACCTGGTTCTCTTAAAACCTTCATCTTCCTTCTTAGTCTCCATCAGGGATTCATCTTCTTCCCACTCCTTAAACATCAGTGTTCTGTTGTGTTCTTCTTGGGTACACATTTCTCCTCACTCCTCACACTCCCTCTGAGGATCTCAGCCACACTCACACCTCCATGCTGATGATTCCCATATCTGAATCTCCCTTCAGGTTCTCTCTCTCAAGCCTTGGTCTGAATATCTCACACATTCTCAGTTTGATAAAACTGATATCACCTTTCTCTCAAAACCTGTTACTTTTCTTACATTATCTATCTTTTTTTGAAGGTAGAGCTCCATCCACCCAAAGTCAGATTTTTGGAATCACTTTTATCCTTCCACCCCTCTCACGTCGAGGTCCTCATCTTCCACAACTAAGCAGTCAACAAGTTATTTCAGTTTTACCTCCTAAGTATTCTTGAATATGTTCTTTTCATGATAGTTCTGGCCTCTGACCTAACTCAAGAACCCCCCATCTCTTTCTTAAATTACTAAAATACCTCTCACTCATCTCTCTGCCATCAGTCTTTCTCCCCTCCAATCTATTTCCCAGAAAACAACCTAAATAATCTATATAAAGTGGGTTCCTCTTTCATTACGCCTGCCATACCACATTTAAATTACCCGTACTTACCCTTCCAAATTGGGCTGCAGGGAACAGGTCTTATTCATATTTGGTAACCCTTGAGCTCAGCATTTTTTCCTTCTTTCAGTGAATATTTATCAAGCATCTACTATCCCTGTTACCCCCACACCCCACACCCCAGGATTTTAGGAAAACAGCAGTGAATAAAACAAAGTCTCAGTCTTCATGGATCTCACATCCTAGTGAAGGGACTCCAGAAAATTGCCTAAAAAATAGGCATTCAAGGTCTAGTATCCATAATGAAAATTTTTGAAATCAGGCAAATGAAAGTCTTTTAAAATCACTGTCTAAGTACACAGTTTGGAACATTTTTCTGACTCATTTGTCCTTTAAACAACAAATATGGCAGTGACTAAGGCAACTTAAGCAACAGATTGAACTGCTCTAACTGTGGATCCTGTAGTCTTTAGGAAACAATTCTCCTAACTAGTGGAAAATATTTCCTACATACATGGAGATATAACCTCATATTCAGACAGTCCTCTGGGGTAGGAGGGAATGAATAACATCACTTAATTAGACATTAAGAAAAGCTGTAGAAGATTAAAGACTTTTAAAGATACTTTAAGATATCATCACATTAGTAAGCTATTCCCCTCCCCTCCCTTAGAAGCCCTGTTCTCTTTATATTAGAAGAGGAAAATTGATGTATTTCCTCTTTCCCTACAGTGTGCTTATTAACTTCCTTGTATTGGTTTCAGGTGTATAACATAGTGATTGAACAATTATACATTATGAAATACATGATAACACAAGCTACTTTTCCCTTAACCACACTCTCCTAGTGACCTTTTCCATCCCATGGTTTTACTTTTAAAAATAAATTTATATCTGGGTACATACAAGAAGATGCACACATCTTAGTGTACAGCTTGATGAGCTTTGACATGTGTATACACTCATATAACTATCAATGAGATCAAAATATCAAGAGTCTCACTAATACCTAGAAAACTTCTTTAAAAACTTTTATTCAAGGATGATACATTAATCACTATTTTCTACAAAGGGATCGACTGAGGACAATAAAATTATTATAAGAAATGTATACAGTTTGAAATAACTGTGTTCTCTTTGCTCCCCCCATTAAGTTAGCTGTCTCAATGAAAAATCTTTCTAGTTTCTAAGTATCTGTAGTTTTGCCTTTACTGATTAACTTCCTTAGGAGTTTCTATGGTTTTAAGAACACAAAGCCCCTCCACCACCTGCAAACATAAAAGGCTTTTCTACCTCTGAGGAGTGAATTTCAGTGATCCCTGAGTATTTCCTGAGCTCTCTACATATCTATAAAGCTGTCTTACAGGTGATTCAGACATGCCTGTTTTCCCAGCCTTCAGCAAACCTGCTCCTCCCACTGTGGGAGGGGCACATCGCAGTAAGGGACCCTGCTGTTCACAAAGATGCTCAGGCCCAAATCTGGCATCTTCACTGATTACATCCCTCCCTTCTTTACCCCCATACTCAGTCTGTCTCCATCGCCTGGGATTCTTCCTCCTAAATGTCTCTCAAATCTGACTTTGCTCCAGTCCTACTGCTATCTCCCTGGCTTTGGCCCCAAAGCACACCCTCATAACTTCTCACTTGAATTACTGCTTTATAATTAGTCCCTCCAGCAGATAGAGTGATCTTTTTGAAATGTCATTCTGATGGTGTTACTGTCTAATTGACAATGTTGAATGTCCTTCCATTGCCTCTGTGTGGCTTCTGGGTCCCTGATGCCCTGGTGCCTGCCTAACTCTCAGACATCATCTCTCACCACTTTATTCATGATCATACCCAAGCCATGCCCAATTGTGCAAATTTCTTTGATGCCAGCATACTTTTAAACCTCTGTATCTTTGTTCAGGCAGATTTTTTGGCTCATCACATACCCCTTCCTCTTCTCTTGGAAAAGGAGGTCTTCCCTGACTCTGTGACCCAGGTTGTTTCCCTTCTCTTTGTTTCCCACACCCTTCACACTTTGGAACCACTTGCTCCATGCCTGACTTCCACCAGAATTAAGTACTAACAGGAAGGGCCATGTCTGTTTTGTTCATTCCAGCATCACCATCACTGAGCACAACGTAATCAGAATAAATATTTGTTAACTAAATGAGTAGTGTGATTATAACTCACTATTGAAAAGAATTGAGATTAAGTATAATTAAAAAACATAAACCCCAAAAGCCCAGCAGTCACATTTAATCTCTCAAGGGTCAACTATCCTGTTACATTCCAGGACGTTATATCTGACATTCCAAAATATAAATTCCAAATGCTAAGTCTTTAGCCAAATTTTTACTTCATCAGATTTACAATCCATGCTGGTGTTAAGCTGCACAAATTGATATCTGGGGTTGAGCTGCCCAAGTCTTTTTTTTTTAATATCTTAAACTTTTTTATTTTTGCATAATAAGATAACAAAATTTAACATTCAATTAGAGCCAAATCATTATTTCAAATCTGTTGGTATCCTGTGAGTTTGGCTTTTAACATAATCTGCTTGACATACTACAGGAGGATATGGTACTGTGTGTTCACTTTAAGATACTACCAATGTTTTTTTTTTATGGTATCATTAATATACAATTACATGAGCAACATTATGGATACTAGATTTCCCCCATTATCAAGTCCCCACCACATACCCCATTACAGTCACTGTCCATCAGCATAGTAAAATGCAATAGAGTCACTTCTCTGTACTATACTGCCTTCCCTGTGCCCCCCCATATTATGTGTACTAATCATAATGTGCCCAAGTCATTTTAATTTGACTCTTTAAGATTAGTTTCCACAACTGTTGTAGTACTGTATTGTCAATCATCTGCCTTTTAGATCAGCATTTAACTGATCTGGAGGAAGAAAACAATGATCTCCAGAAGACTTATTTTTCAATATTTTAGTAGAAAAGAGCTAGCGTTCTTCCCCATAGAGGTCCATTTGTTGGCCGAGTCATTGTGCATTTTCCTCAGTTCTTGTCCCCGCCACAACGGAGAATTGAAGGGCAGAGACACAGTAGTGAAGCAGAGTAAAAGTTTTACTTAAATTTACTTAGAGAGAAAGTGCAGGTGACCTCAGAGAAAGACGAGCATCCTGAAAGATTGGGAAAAGTTAAAGTTTCACACTCAGAAAGTACAGGCGACCTCAGAGAGAGGAGTGCCCTGAAAGGTTGGAGAGAAAGAGTTTAATAGGTTATACACTTAGAAAGTGTGGGTGACCTCAGAGAGAGGAGCACCCTGAGAGGTTGGGGGGTTCCCCTTTTTAAGGATTTTTTTCAGGAATGTGACAAAGGGCTAGTGGTGTAGACTTGTTAAGTGGTCTCAAGTATCTTTGATGAGACATTAAGTTTCTTATCAGTCCGCTAGGTAATTCTGCAAAATTAGCTTAACACAAGATATTTACTGCTTTGGTCCCCTCCCAGGATAGCAGCTTTCTGGTTTGGGAGCATATCAATCAAGACTGTCTGCCCTTCCTCCAAGGTGGGCTGAGTTAATTGTTTGCTAAAGAGTATGTTAAGAATCTTTCTGAGGGAGTGGCTCAAGATGGTGGTGTGAGTAGGGCAGCGAAAATATCCTCCCAAAACCATATATATTTTTGAAAATACAGCAAATACTACTATTACTAAAAGAGAGACCAGAAGATACAGTACAATAGCCAGGCTACATCTACATCTACAAGAATTCAGCACCTCATGAGGGGGTAAGATACAAAGCCGTGACCCAGCAGGACCTGAGTGCTCTCCCCACCCCAGCTCACCAGCGGGAGAAAAGGAATTAGAGTGGGGAGGGAGTGGAAGCACAGGACTACTAAATAACCAGCCCTAGTAATCTGCACTAGGAACACAGACACACATCACATGGTGCACTGGATATTAGAGAAATAGAAAAGTAAAATCCAAAACAGAGACTGTGGGTGGGTCCCCACAGCCAGCTACCCTGGGACAAAAGAAAAACTGGTGCTTTAAAAGTCTTAAAGGGACAAGGGTTTAACAGGTAGACAAAATCATCCTGGTGTGCTCAGCCCAGCAGACTGGGAATCTAGAGGAACTTCAGGTGCCCTAACCCCCTGGGTGGCAATGCAGCTCCAAAGCCCCTCACAGTGATAAGCAGCTTGCTGTTCATTACACCCCCACCAGCACTGCAAGCAAACTGGCTGACTCACCATTGCTGCTGACCAGCCGGGGAGCAGCCTCGCCCACAGCAACCACACAGAGTCATCTCCCAGCATGCAGCTAATTGGGCCAGACTCAGAGGATGAGGCCAGTGTGCAGCTTCCCGGCACAGGCAGAGGAAGCTGGCGCAAGGTCTGGAAGGCAAGAAGGGGTGCCATTCTTGCAGGAGAACAGACCAGGCATGCCAGCAACCCACCGCAGTGCCCTAGGCTAACCCAAGGGCCACCCTGCCCATGGCAGCTCAGAAGATTAACCAAGGGACTGCTCCCTCTGTGCAGGAAACTGGCACAGGCAGCGGAGAAGGGCAAGGTGACCAGCAAGCAGGAAGGGACTTTGTTCTCCCAGCTGGCACATGCACCACCTGCCGGTGATCAATTCTATCACCATGAAAAATCAGAAGAATCTGGCCCAGTCAAAAATCACTCAAACCCAGAGAGAGGGCCTGGCAAGATAGATATAACCAATCTTCCTGAAAAAGAATTCAAAATAAAAGTCATAACCATGCTAATGGACCTGCAGAGAAATATGCAAGAGGTAAGGGATGAAGTCTGGAGGGAGATAACAGAAATGAAACAATCAACAGAAGGTCTTAAGAGCAGACTGGATGAGCTGCAAGAGACTCTTAATGGAATAGAAATCAGAGAACAGGAATACAGAGAAGCTGAGGCAGAGAGAAATAAAAGGATCTCTAGGAATGAGAACTGTGTGACCAATCCAAATGGAAAAATATTCGCATTATAGGGTACCAGAAAAAGAAGAGAGAGAAGAAGGGACAGAAAGTGTCTTTGAAGAAATAATTGCTGAAAACTTCCCCAAGCCGGGGAAGGAAATAGTTTCTCAGACCATGGAAGCCCACAGATCTCCCAACACAAGGGCCCCAAGGAGGACAACACCAAGACATATAATAATTAAAATAGCAAAGATCAAAGACAAGGACAGAGTATTAAAGGCAACCAGAGAGAGAAAAAAGATCACTTACAAAGGAAAACCCATCATGCTATCATCAGACTTCTCAACAGAAACCTTACAGGCCAGAAGAGAAGGGCATGATATATTTAATGCAATGAAACAGAAGGGCCTTGAACCAAGAATACTGTATCCAGCAAGATTATCATTTAAATTTGAAGGAGGGATTAAACAATTTTCAGATAAGCAAAAGTTGAGGGAATTTGCCTCCCACAAACCACCTCTACAGAGTATTTTAAAGGGACTTCTCTAGATGGAAGTATTCCTAAGGCTAAATAGATGTCACCAGAGAAAATAAAATCACAGCAAAGAAAGCAGACCAACCAAATACTAACTAAAGGCAAAAAATAAAATAAACTATTCACAAAAGCAGTCAAAGGAAACACAAAAGAGTAAAGAACAAAAAACCTAACATATAAAGAACGGAGGAGGAAGAATAAGAAGGGAGAGAAATAAAGAATCATCAAACTGTTTATAACAGCATAATAAGTGAGTTAAACTTAGATGGTGAGATAATAAAGAAGCTACCATCGAACCTTTGGTAAGCATGAATCCAAAGCCTGCAATGGTGATAAGTACATATTTATCAATCATAACCCTAAATGAAAATGGACTGAAGGCACCAATGAAAAGACACAGAGTAAAAGAATGCATAAAAAGAAAGACCCATCCATATGCTGCTTACAAGAGACTCACCTCAAACCCAAAGACACACACAGACTAAAAGGGAATGGATGGAAAAAGATATTTCATGCAAACAATAGGGAGAAAAAAGCAGGTGCTGCAGTACTTCTATCAGACAAAATAGACTTCAAAACAAAGAAAGTAACAAGAGATAAAGAAGGACATTACATAATGATAAAGGGGTCAGTCCAACAAGAGGATATAACTGTTATAAATATATATGCACCCAACACAGGAGCACCGACATATGTGAAACAAATACTAACAGAATTAAAGGAGGAAATAGAATGCAATGCATTCATTCTGGGAGACTTCAACACACCACTCACTCCAAAGGACCGATCAACCAGACAAAATAACTAAGGACACAGAGGCACTGAACAACACACTACAATAGAGGGACCTAACAGGTATCTACAGAACTCTACACCCAAAAGCAGCAGGATACACATTCTTCTCAAGTGCACATGGAATATTTTCCAGAGTACCCCACATACTAGGCCACAAAAAGAGCCTCAGTAAATTAAAAAACATTGAAATTCTACCAACCAACTTCTCAGATCACAAAGGTATAAAACTAGAAATAAATTGTACAAAGAAAGCAAAAGGCACACAAACACAAGGAGGCTTAACAACATGTTCCTAAATAATCAATGGATCAATGACCAAATTAAAACAGAGATCAAGCAACATATTGAAACAAATGACAATAACAGCACAAAGTCCCAACTTCTGTGGGATGCAGCAGAGGCAGTTCTAAGAGGAAAGTATATACCAATCTAGGCCTACATAAAGAAGGAAGAACAATCTGAAATGAATAGTCTAAAGTCACAATTATTGAAATTGGAAAAAGAAGAACAAATGAGGCCCAAAGTCAGCAGAAGGAGGAACATAATAAAGATCAGAGAAGAAATAAACAAAATTGAGAAGAATAAAACAATAGAAAAAAATCAATGAAACCAAGAACTGGTTCTTTGAGAAAATAAACAAAATAGATAAATCCCTAGGCAGACTTATTAAGAGAAAAAGAGAATCTACACACATAAACAGAATCAGAAATGAGAAAGGAAAAATCACTACAGACACCACAGAAATACAAAGAATTCTGAGAGAATAGTATGAAAATCTATATGCTAACAAGCTGGAAAACCTAGAAGAAATGGACAACTTTCTAGAAAAATACAACCTTCCAAGACTGACCAAGGAAGAAACAGAAAATCTAACTAGACCAATTACCAGCAATTAAATTGAATTGGTAATCAAAAAACTACCCAAGAACAACACCTCTGGTCCAGACGGATTCACCACTGCATTTTATCAGACATACAGAGAGACATAATACCCATTCTCCTTAAAGTTTTCAAAAAATAGAAAAGAATGGAATACTTCCAAACTCATTCTATGAAGCCAGCATCACTCTAATACCAAAACCGTGCAAAGACACCACAAAAAAAGGAAATTACAGGCCAATATCCCTGATGAACATAGATGTAAAAATAATCAACAAAATATTAGCAAACTGAATTCAAAAATACATCATGAGGATCATACACCATGATCAAGTGGGATTCATCTCAGGGATGCAAGGATGGTACAACATTCAAAAATCCATCAACATCATCCACCACATCAACAAAAAGAAGGACAAAAACTACATGATCATCTCCATAGATGCTGAAAAAGCATTCGACAAAATTCAACATCCATTCATGATAAAAACTATCAACAAAATGGGTGTAGAGAGCAAGTACCTCAACATAATAAAGGCCATATATGAAAAACCCACAGCCAACATCATACTGAACAGCAAGAAGCTGAAAGCATTTCTTCTAAGATCGGGAACAAGACAGGGATGCCCACTCTCCCCACTTTTATCCAACATAGTACTGAAGGTCCTAACCATGGCAATCAGACAAAACAAAGAAATAAAGGCATCAAGATTGGTAAAGAAGTCAAACTGTCACTATTTGCAGGTGACATGATATTGTACATAAAAACCAAAAGAATCCACTCCAAAACTATTAGAACTAATACCTGAGTTGAGCAGAGTTGTAGGATACAAAATTAATGCACAGAAATCTGTGGCTTTCCGGTACACTAATGATGAACTAGCAGAAAGAGAAATCAGGAAAACAATTCCATTCACAATTGCATCAAAAAGAATAAAATACTTAGGAATAAACTTAACCAAGGAAGTGAATGACCTATACCCTGAAAACTACAAGACACTCTTAAGAGAAATTAAAGAGGACATAATAAACTGAAATTCATCCCATGCTCTTGGCTAGGAATAATTAATATTGTCAAAATGGCCATCCTGCCTAAAACAATCTGCAGATTCAGT
Source organism: Manis pentadactyla (assembly GCF_030020395.1). Classification (NCBI taxonomy): domain Eukaryota; kingdom Metazoa; phylum Chordata; class Mammalia; order Pholidota; family Manidae; genus Manis; species Manis pentadactyla. The sequence continues at coordinate 60,532,402 of NC_080025.1, read as the reverse complement.
ACAATCCCTATCAAAATACTGACAGCATTCTTCAACAAACTGGAACAAATAGTTCTAAAATTCATATGGAACTACAAAAGACCCTGAATAACCAAAGCAATCTTGAGAAGGAAGAGTAAAGCAGAGGGGATCTCAATCCCCAACTTCAAGCTCTACTACAAAGCCACAGTAATCAATACAATTTGGTACTGGCCCAAAAACAGACCAACAGACTAGTGGAATAGAATACGGAGTCCAGATATTAATGCAAACATATATGGTCAATTAATATATGATAAAGGAGCCAACGATATACAATGGGGAAATGACAGCCTCTTCAACAGCTGGTGTTGGCAAAAGTGGACAGCTACACATAAGTGAATGAAACTGGATCATTGTCTAACCCCATACACAAAAGTAAATTCGAAATGGATCAAAGACCTGAATGTAAGTCATGAAACCATAAAACTCCTAGAAGAAAACATAGACAAAAATCTACTGGACATAAACATGAGCAACTTCTCCATGAACATATCCCACCAGGTAAGGGAATCAAAATTAAAAACGAACAAGTGGGACTATATCAAGCTGAAAAGCTTCTGTACAGCAAAGGACACCATCAATAGAGCAAAAAAGCATCCTACAGTATGGGAGAATATATTCATAAATGACATATCTAATAAGGGGCTGACATCTAAAATATACAAAGAGCTCATGCACCTCAACAAACAAAAAGCAAATAATTCAATTAAAAAATGGGCAGAAGAGCTGAACAGACTTTTCTCCAAAGAAGAAATTCAGGTGACCAATAGGCACATGAAAAGATTCTCCACATCGCTAATCATCAGAGAAATGCAAATTAAAACCACATTGAGATATCACCTCACACCAGTTAGGATGGCCACCATCCAAAAGACAGACAACAACAAACGTTGGTGAGAATGTGGAGAAAGGGGAATCCTCTTACACTGCTGATAGGAATGTAAGCTAATGCAACCATTGTGGAAAGCAATATGGAGGTTCCTCAAAAAAACTAAAAATAGAAATACGATTTGACCCAGGAATTCCACGCCTAGGTATTTACCCTAAGAATACAGGAGTCCAGTTTCAAATAGACATATGTACCCCTATGTTTACTGCATCACTATTTACAATAGCCAAGAAATGGAAGCAACCTAAGTGTCCATCAGTAGATGAATGGATAAAGAAGAGGTGGTACATACACACACTGGAATATTATTCAGCCATAAGAAGAAAACAAATCCTACCATTTGCAACAACCTGGATGGAGCTAGAGGGTATTATGGTCAGTGAAATAAGCCAGGTGGAGAAAGACAAGTATCAAATGATTTCACTCATCTGTGGAGTATAAGAACAAAGAGAAAACTGAAGGAAGAAAACAGCAGCAGAATCACAGAACCCAAGAATGGACTAACAGTTATCAAAGGGAAAGGGACTTGGGAGGAAGGGTGGAAAGGGAGGAATAAGGGGGAAAAAGGGGCATTACAATTAGCATACATAATGTGGGGCTGGGGCGACATGGGGATGGCTGTACAACACAGAGAAGACAAGTAGTGATTTTATAGCATCTTACTACAGTGATGGACAATGACTGTAATGGAGTATGTGGTGTGGACTTGATAATGGGTGGATTCTAGTAACCATAATGTTGCTAATGTAATTATAGATTAATGATATCAAAATAAAAAAATTAAAAAAGAATCTTCTTAAACTTCCTGGGTCTTTTTTTTCAAAATGCAATTTTGGCCTTAAGGTGCGATCTCCCTGTCTTTATTATGCTGTTTATAGGTGGGCCTTGTAGCAGGCTAGAGTAAATTTTACAATGATCTAATTGACACAGTGAAGACATGGGCTGTGCTCAGACACTTCTCTTTATCTGGGGAATATCCAAACATTCAAGGCCAAGTTGCTCTTAACCTTTTGAGCTTTAACTGATTAGCTCATTAACTCTGAGTCTTTTCTGGCTTTCCAGTTTTAACTGGTTAACTGAGTCCTTTCTAGGGGGTTTTACTGACCTTGTTCTCTTTCCACCCCACACATATCTATTTTCCTGCCTAACACATTTACAGCTCTCTTGGATTATGTATATTCTTTACAAGAAAATTGAAACAGTAAATGGCACTTGAGGCTATATTCCTAAATTTTTAACTTGCTCTCAGTAGATCAAACATTAATATATGGCCTTTGAAAGAAAAACTGAGTTTTTTCCAAATGCTAAATAAAAACTAGGGCAGAGCATTTAGTCCTCATCCCTTCATTCAACAAATATTCCCCAGACACTTCAGGCTTGTGATGCATGCTATGATGTAATTTGGCATATTTTATAATATGCTTCGATCCTCTACTTCTTGTTACCCTGTACCCTTCAGTCAACAGCTAGGCATTCTACTTGTATGTGTCAGGGAAAGTTTTTTACAGAAGGACACAGTAGAAAAAAAATCCTAGGCCTTTAAGCTTCAAATCCTAAACCGTTAATTACTTGGGGCATAATAAGTTTAAAGCTATGTAATCCTGTGGGACATTTCTTCCACTTGCAGGTTAGATAAAGAGTCTATGGCAAGAGAAAAGGGCAGGAGCAAAGAAGAGAAGAGGGGAGAGGAGCAGAGGGTAAGAAGATTAGTGAGAGGAGAGAAGAAAGAGAAGGGAGGGGAGGGAGAAGAGGGGGACGGGGAAGCCAGAGGGAAGCCAAAGAATGAGATACTGGAGCGTCCCCCATAGAGGTCCCTGTTTTAGACCTTCCTGGAACTCTATTCAGCTGAAGAGAAAGTTGGAACCTCCTCATAGGTTTGGAAATCTAAGTAAATGGGAACCCCTCCCACTATTTCCTGGTAGTGTTGTGAAAAACAATAACACCTCAGAGTTTTTCCGTGTTCATCATTGTATCAGCTATGATCTAATGAAAACAGAAAGGCTTCCATTTAAAAGAGGAAATGTAATTGTGACAGGGAACCACATCAGTGGTAGAGAAAATCAGACACCAAAGGGATAATGATTCAATCTTGAGATGAGAAGAGCAGGAAGCCACTACTCCCCCTCTGCTAGAAGGACAATGGGAAGGGATGTTGGAAGGACAATTGGAGCCCAGGGGCCAAGGCCGCCCAGGGAAGCTGAAACCATAGCAGTCCTAACTAGAGGGAGTAGATCACAAAGAAAATGCTGATGATGATAATACAAAGAAAGGTGGAAGAAAACCCTGGCCTCTCCCTTCTGACCTTCTAATCACTCACAGATGTCTCACAAGCACCAAATCCAATTCAAATCTAGCTGACATGAGTCAGGCACCCAGTAGCAGAATGAGAGAAGGGTGAGGCATGGGTCTGAGGATAAATACACCAGATGTGAGAGCAGGAAAATGTCTGCAGGGGATGTCTAGGACTATGGATCTAAGACGGCTTCACAGAGTCCCCATGACTCAGCAAGACCCAGAGGGGCCCAGGCCAGAACCCATATGACAAGGATAGCCTGAAGACGAAGGGGATTTGGAACTGGGACAAGGAAAACACATCAGAGATCTAACTGCACAGGAAGCCAAAGGCCAAAGTGGCCCTCAGACATTTCAGTGGATTCCAGCTTGGACAGAAGACAACATTGAGAAAACCAGACTTGACTCCACCAGAATGAGTTGACTACATGGAACTGCCTCCCACCCTCCTCTGTCATACTATTAGGCAGAAAAATAGATAGGAGCAGGATGGAAAGAGAAAAAGGTCAGTAAAACCCCCTAGAAAGAACTCAGTTAACCAGTTAAAACTAGAAAGCCAGAAAAGACTCAGAGTTAATCTATTAAAGCTCAAAAGGTCAAGAGCAACTTGGCCTTGAATGTTTGGATATTCCCTAGATAAAGAGAAGTGTCTGAGCACAGCCCATGTTTTCACTGTGTCAATTAGATTACTGTAACATTTACTCTGGCCTGCTAAAAGGCCCTCCTATAAACAGCACAATAAAAACAGGGAGATCCAAGACCAGATTAAAGATGGTGGCGTGAGAGGAGAGACAGAGGCTTCCTCCTAAAACAGGATAAAATTAGAAAATATAGTTGGCACAACTAATCCTGAGAGAGCAACAGGAAAGAGGATGGCACCAGACTGCATACACCTGGAGAAAAGAGCAGACCTCACCAAACGGGGTAACGATCCAGAGCTGTGGCTGAGCGGGACGTGAGCCCTTCTGCCACCCCAGCTCACCAGCAGGAGGAAGAGAAACTGAGCAGGGAGGGAGTGGAAGGCTTGGGACTGCTGAATACCTAGCTCTGGAGATCTGCACTGGGAGCACAAACCTACATTTCATGGTGCTTTCATCATACTCTTGTGATTACGGGGTTGGAAAGCTGGGACGGATGGAGTTCCTGGGGAGACTGGGATTCTGGCTGCTTGTGGAAAGCAGGGATCCATATCCAGCTGCTCTGAGACAAAAGCTTATATCTCTGTGCTCAGCCCACTGGTTCAGGCAGTGGAGACAGGTACAGCAGCCGGGAAGTGGGGAACAGCTCTTTCCTCCCCCCAGGCACCAATACTGCTCCCCTGCAACCTCCAACATTGCTTCAGGGGCTGAGCAGCTCCAGAATAGAGCTTCTGGACACTAGAGGGCACCATATACAAACATGAAATGCCAAAGGAACCTGGTCCAGAGTGAAATTATTAATACAACTCCTGAGAAAGATTTAAATGATATGGACCTCGTGACTCTTCCTGAAAGGGAGTTCAATAAAAATCATCAACATGCTAATGGAAGTACGGAAAGACATCCAAGATCTCAGGAATGAATTCAGGTCAGAGATCCAATCATTGAAGAGCATGATGGAGGGTATTAAAAGCAGGTGGGATATGGTGGAGGAGATGATAAATGAAATAGAAACTAGAGAAGAGGAATACAAAGAAGCTGAGGCACAGAGAGAAAAAAAAGGATCTCTAAGAATGAAAGAATATTGAGAGAACTGTGTGACCAATCCAAACGGAACAATATTCGCATTATAGGGATACCAGAAGAAGAAGAGAAAGAGAAAGGGATAGAAAGTGTCTTTGAGGAGGTAGTTGCTGAAAACCTTTCCAATCTGGGGAAGGAGATAGTCTCTCAGGCTGTGGAGATCCACAGATCTCCCAACACAAGGGATCCAAGGAAGACAACACCAAGACACATAGTAATTAAAATGGAAAAGATCAAGGAAAATGATAGACTGTTAAAAGCAGCCAGAGGCAGAAATAAGATCACATACAAAGGAAAGCCCATAAGGCTAACATCAGACTTCTCAGCAGAAACCTTACAGGCCAGAAGGGAGTGGCATGATGCATTTAATGCCATGAAGCAGAAGGGCCTGGAACCAAGATTACTTTATCCAGCAAGGTTATAATTTAAATTTGAAGGAGGGATTAAACAATTTGCAGATAAGCAAAAGCTGAGAGAATTTACCTCCCACAAACCATCTGTACAGTCTATTTTGGAGGGACTGTTATAGACGGAAGTGTTCCTATGGTTGAATAGCTATCAACAGAGGTAATAAAATCACAGTAAAGAAAGTAGAACAACTAATTACTAAGCAAATGCAAAATTAAATTAACTATCCCAAAAGTCAATCAAGGGATAGACAAAAAGTACAGAATATGATACCTAATATATAAAGAATGGAGGAAGAAGAAAAAAGGAGAAGAAACAGAAAAGAACCTTTAGATTGTGTTTGTAACAGCATACTAAGTGAGTTAAGTTAGACTCTTAGATAGTAAGGAAATTAACCTTGAATCTTTGGTAACCACGAATCTAAAGCCTGCAATGGCAATAAGTACATACCTATCGATAATCAGCCTAAATGAAAATGGACTGAATGCACCAATCAAAAGACATAGAGTCACTGAATGAATAAAAAACAAGACCCATCTATATGCTGCTTTCAAGAGACTCACCTCAAAGCCAAAGACATGCACAGACTAAAAGTCAAGGAATAGAAAAAGATATTTCATGCAAACAACAGGGTGAATAAAGCAGGTGTTGCAGTACTTGTATCAGACAAAATAGACTTCAAAACAAAGAAGTTAACAAGAGATAAAGAAGGACATTACATAATGATAAAGGGGTTAGTCCAACAAGAGGATATAACTATTATAAATATATATGCACCCAACACAGGAGCACCTGCATATGTGAAACAAATACTAATAGAACTAAAGGAGGAAATAGAATGCAATGCATTCATTTTAGGAGACTTCAACACACCATTCACTCCAAAGGACAGATCCACCAGACAGAAAATAAGTAAGGACGCAGAGGCACTGAACAACACACTAGAACAAATGGACCTAATAGACATCTATAGAACTCTACACCCAAAAAGCAACAGGATACACATTCTTCTCAAGTGCACATGGAACATTCTCCAGAATAGACCACATACTAGGCCACAAAAAGAGCCTCAGTAAATTCCAAAAGATTGAAATCCTACCAACCAACTTTTCAGACCACAAAGGCATAAAACTAGAAATAAACTGTACAAAGGAAGCAAAAAGGCTCACAAACACATGGAGGCTTAACAACACGCACCTAAATAATCAATGGATCAATGACCAAATTAAAACAGAGATCCAGCAATATATGGAAACAAAAGACAAAAACAACACTAAGCCCCAACTTCTGTGGGACACAGCAAAAGCAGTCTTAAGAGGAAAGTATATAGCAATCCAAGCATATTTAAAAAAGGAAGAACAATCCCAAATGAATGGTCTAATGTCACAATTATCGAAATTGGAAAAAGAAGAACAAATGAGGCCTAAGGTCAGCAAAAGGAGGGACATAATAAAGATCAGAGAAGAAATAAATAAAATTGAGAAGAATAAAACAATAGCAAAAATCAATGAAACCAAGAGCTGGTTCTTCGAGAAAATAAACAAAATAGATAAGCCTCTAGCCATACTTCTTAAGAGGAAAAGAGAGTCAACACAAATCAACAGTATCAGAAATGAGAAAGGAAAAATCATGACGAACCCCACAGAAATACAAAGAATTATTAGAGAGTACTATGAAAACCTATATGCTAACAAGCTGGGAAACCTAGGAGAAATGGACAACTTCCTAGAAAAGTACAACCTTCTAAGACTGACCAAGGAAGAAACAGAAAATCTAAACAAACCAATTACCAGCAAAGAAATTGAAGCAGTAATCAAAAAACTACCCAAGAACAAAACCCCTGGGCCAGATGGATTTACCTCAGAATTTCATCAGACTTACAGAGAAGATATAATACCCATTCTCCTTAAAGTTTTCCAAAAAATCGAAGAGGAGGGAATACTCCCAAATTCATTCTATGAAGGCAACATCACCCTAATAACAAAACCAGGCAAAGACCCCACCAAAAAAGAAAATTACAGACCAATATCCCTGATGAACGTAGATGCAAAAATACTCAACAAAATATTAGCAAACCTAATTCAAAAATACATCAAAAGGATCATACACCATGACCAAGGGGGATTCATCCCAGGGATGCAAGGATGGTACAACATTTGAAAATCCATCAACATCATCCACCACATCCAACAAAAAGAAGGACAAAACCCACATAATCATCTCCATAGATGCCAAAAAATCATTCAACAAAATTCAACATCCATTCATGATAAAAACTCTCAACAAAATGGGTATAGAGGGCAAGTACCTCAACATAATAAAGGCCATATATGACAAACCCACAGCCAATATCATACTTAACATCAAGAAGCTGAAAGCTTTTCCTCTAAGATCAGGAACAAGGTAAGGATGCCCACTTTCCCCCGCTTTTATTCAACATAGTACTGGAAGTCCTAGCCACGGCAGTTAGAAAAAACAAAGAAATACAAGGAATCCAAATTGGTAAAGAAAAAGTTAAACTGTCACTATTTGCAGATGACATGATATTGTACATAAAAAACCCTAAAGAATCCACTCCAAAACTACTAGAACTGATATCGGAATACAGCAAAGTTGCAGGATACAAAATTAACACACAGAAATCTGTGACTTTCCTATACACTAACAATGAACTAATAGAGAAATCAGGAAAACAATTCCATTCACAATTGCATCAAAAATAAAAAAATACTTAGGAAGAAAACTAACCAAGGAAGTGAAAGACCTATACCCTGAAAACTAAAAGACACTCTTAAGAGAAATTAAAGAGGACACTAACAAATGGAAACTCATCCCATGATCTTGGCTAGGAAGAATTAATATCGTCAAAATGGCCATCCTGCCCAAAGCAATATACAGATTTGATGCAATCCCTATCAAATTACTGGCAACATTCTTCAACGAACTGGAACAAATAGTTCAAAAATCCATATGGAAACACCAAAGACCCTGAATAGCTAACGCAATCCTGAGAAGGAAGAATAAAGTGGGGGGGGGATCTCACTTCCCAACTTCAAGCTCTACTACAAAGCCACAGTAATCAAGACAGTTTGGTACTGGCACAAGAACAGAGCCACAGACCAGTGGAACAGAATAGAGACTGCAGACATTAACCCAAACATATATGGTCAATTAATATATGATAAAGGAGCCATGGACATACAATGGGGAAATGACAGTCTCTTCAACAGATGGTGCTGGCAAAACTGGACAGCTACATTTGGAGAATGAAACTGGACCATTGTCTAACCCCATATACAAAAGTAAACTCAAAATGGATCAAAAACCTGAATGTAAGTCACGAAACCATTAAACTCTTGGAAGAAAACATAGGCAAAAACCTCTTAGACATAAACATGAGTGACCTCTTCTTGAACATATCTCCCCGGGCAAGGAAAACAACAGCAAAAATGAGTAAGTGGGACTATATTAAGCTGAAAAGCTTCTGTACAGCAAAAGACACCATCAATAGAACAAAAAGGAACCCTACAGTATGGGAGAATATATTTGAAAATGACAGATCCGATAAAGGCTTGAAGTCCAGAATATATAAAGAGCTCACACGCCTTAACAAACAAAAAACAAATAACCCAATTAAAAAATGGGCAGAGGAACTGAACAGATGGTTCTCCAAAAAAGAAATACAGATGGCCAACAGACACATGAAAAGATGCTCCACATCGCTAATTATCAGAGAAATGCAAATTAAAACTACAATGAGGTATCACCTCACACCAGTAAGGATGGCTGCCATCCAAAAGAAAAACAACAACAAATGTTGGCAAGGTTGTAGAGAAAGGAGAACCCTCCTATACTGCTGGTGGGAATGTAAATTCGTTCAACCATTGTGGAAAGAAGTATGGAGGTTCCTCAAAATGCTCAAAACAGACTTACCATTTGACCCAGGAATTGCACTCCTAGGAATTTACCCTAGGAATGCAGCACTCCAGTTTGAAAAAGGCAGATGCAACCCTATGTTTATCGCAGCACTATTTACAATAGCCAAGAAATGGAAGCAACCTAAGTGTCCATCAGTAGCTGAATGGATAAAGAAGATGTGTGCATATACACAATGGAATATTATTCAGCTATAAGAAGAAAACAAATCCTACCATTTGCAACAACATGGATGGATCTAGAGAGTATTATACTCAGTGAAATAAACCAGGCAGAGAAAGACACATACCAAATGATTTCACTCATATCTGGAGTATAACAACAATGAAAAACTGAAGGAACAAAACAGCAGCAGAATCACAGAACCCAAGAATGGACTAACAGTTGCCAAAGGGAAAGGGACTGGGGAGGATGGGTGGGAAGGGAGGGATAAGGGTGGGGGAAAAAGAAAGGGGGCCTTGCGATTAGCATGTATAATGTGGCGGGGGGGGCATAGGGATGGTTGTGCAACACAGAGAAGACAAGTAGTGATTCTACAACATCTTACTATGCTGATGTTCAGTGACTGTAATGAGGTTTGTGGGGGGGACTTGGTGAAGGAGGGAGTCTAGTAAACATAATGTTCTGCATGTAATTGTAGATTAATGATAACAAAATGAATTAAAAAAGCATAACAAAATGAAAAAAAAAAAACCAGGGATCCTACCTTAAGGCCAAAATTGCATTTTGACAAAAAAAAAGAACAGAAAGCTTAGGAAGAAAGATTCTTAACAAACTCTTTAGCAAACAAATAACTCAGCCCACCTTGGAGGAAGGGCAGACAGTGTCCATTGATATGCTTCCAAACCAGGAAGCTGCTATCCTGGGAAGGGACCAGAGCAGTAAATTTCTTGTGTTAGGCTAATTTTGCAGAATTACCTAGAGGACTGATAAGAAACTTAATGTCTCATCAAAGGTACTTGAGCCCACACCCTAGCCCTTTTTCACATTCCTGAAAAAAACCCTTGAAAGGGGGAACCCCCAACCTTTAAGTATGCTCCTTTCTATGAGGTTGCCCACACTTTCTAAGTGTGTAACGTATTAATCCTAAACTCTTTCTCTCCAACCTTTTAGGGCGCTCCTCTCTCTGAGGTCGCCCGCACTTTCTGAGTGTGAAACTTTATCTTTTCCCAACCTTTCAGGGCACTCCTGTCTGAGGTCACCTGCACTTTCTAAGTAACTTTAAATAAAACTTTTACTCTGCTTCACTACTGTGTTTCTGCCTTTCAGTTCTTCATCCCAATGGGGACAAGAACCGAGGAAAATACACAACGCCTCTCCCCCAATAATACCACCCTTAAATGATACTCCCAAGGAAGGTGAGGGGAGTCCATCTAGCAGAATGGAGTCTGATTCTAAATTCACACAGCTGATTCATTACAAAAGGAAAAATCTAGACCAATGAACAGACATAGTCATTCATCTAACTGAATGTTGGGAAAGACTGTGAGATGGGGACCTTGGGTGTAGTCAGAGTAGAGTGAGGGCCTCCGGAAAAAGCAAGGCAGGATATTTACAGTCAGAGCAATATAACAATGGGCAAAGAAGTCCATATGGAAACTCTGTGTTAAGCATTATGCAAAGTCAAGGTCACACTAATTCTCTAGGGAAAGATACCTAAGAATATAGACATCTTCAGTGAGATCAGTTAAAGCTCAAAAGGCCAGGAGCAACTTGGCCTGGTATGTTTGAGTATTCCACAAATAAAGAAGGGTATCTCATCATAACCAGTGACTTCATTGTAAACAGCCCTAGCATAAACAGATAACAACACTCCAGCCCACCTTGGGGGCAAGGCAGGTGGTACAAGTCCACACCCTAAACCCTTTATCAGTTTCCCAAAATCCTCAACTGCCTATAAATCCCCTAGACAACACACCACCCTGGGCTGTCTTGTCCCCTCCTGGTGTAAGAGCTCTGTCCTCTCACTTTCTCAATAAAAGCCTCTACCCTGGCTCTCCCACCTTGGGTGTTTGCGAAGTTCATTCTTTGACTCTGCAAACAAGAACCCTGGCATCAATCGGACACATAATTTTGGTATCAGTAGTTCAGTGAGGAACAGAGAAACAGAGCATATTAAAGGATGTGGTGGGACTGAAGATGCAGATAGAGATATTTCTCTTACTTGCCTGTAAGGTAGGATTTCTCAGAGAAGGCCTCACAGACAGGGGATATTTGATGAGCCTGAAGGATTTAGGTGTTTAGGAAGAAAATGGGGGGAGAGGTCCTCACCCGTGTTGTCTTCCTTTATCCCTCCCAATGCACTAATTTTGAAAAGAAGCAAGTACATTTTTTATCTAGCCACAGCCCATTAAATCTCTCAGAAACATGGCGAATCTCTTTGGTTTCTCTTCCTTTTGATTAGTAAATAAGGCAGTGCTAGAATAATAGCATGGGTGTGAACTGAGTTTCAACTAGGATGAGTAGCATCAGGAGCCTGCATGACATGAGCTCCTTAAAACATATCCTTTTATAAATTTGATGAGGTCATTTCTAGACTTCAGCTTTGAACTAAATATCTCAAGGCACCCAGGTAGTCTTATAGAATGTGCATCCACAAGAAAAATATACTAAAGCCATCTAAAATATTATTTCCACAATGACCAAACCTCTATGATGAAACAAAGTTCAGATCTATCATGTAACTCTGATCTGTCAAGGCTTTCTTAAAATACTGTATTTTGCCATTTTTTAAAACAGAGATAGAAAGCCATCAATTTATAGATAACCTCATCTATCACTATTACAAAAACAATATTCCTAAAGTTGCCTTTTAATCTAATAATTTAAGAAAAATAATTGTTCTCCCTATTGTTTACAACATGGAAAATGATCTATTACAGAAAACAGTAGAAGTCATTGAACTGTTTTGAACACTTTTTAAAATCTCATTAGAGATGTGTGTTCCAGAGAGATCTACTGAAACCAAGGAAAAGATGTTTATCATATATTCGATTCCTAGGTCAGTCAAATGTTCACAGTTCCGTAAACTCAAATAGTTTAAATTAGCGCATCTGAAAGAAAATAGCATGAATAATTAATTTTAGCTTTTAATCATAGTAGCAATTTCTTCATATAAAAACTATTTGGGGAATCTAAATGGTATTGAAGTAAGGTTTTCCTTTTCTCAGCATAAAAGTAAGCTTAAAAGTGGGAAACAATTTGGCATTACAGAGTTGGATAAAAGGGAGGTGGATTATTATATAAAACATTCTGTGATTTTGTTTCATACTGCAGTTTCTGATAAGTTTTTTGTATGCACTGCAATTTCTTACCAGAAATTGCAGTGCATACAAAAACTATTATATAAGTACTATAACCACTAAAAGTGAATGACCACTGAAAGTGCAGGGTTAAGTTTCTCACTTACCCCTTACAAGTTTGCTACAGGAATTGAACTTGACCACTAGTGTACTCAAGACCTATGACAAGATGGAGCAAGGATAAACCCACCAGCTAGAATATCCCCACCTATAATATATAATACTAATATAATATACTTATATATCCTATAGCAATAGAATAATATCTCTATGTCAAACATTTACTTCAGCATTTTCCAAGGGATATTCTAGCTGGTATATTCACACACAACAACCCTACAAGTGAGTGTACAGATGGAAAGAGTCTTGGGAGTAGTATAAGCTGATTGCTGGCATCTTACACCCTCTGTTTGGTCAGGTCTGCAAAGAGTGGAGCAGTACAGGCGGGTTTTCCCGCGTCAGGTGAATGGGCCATAGTAAGTGGATGCCTGCTGTGTCCATCAACTCACCATCTCTAACATGGGAGGGGGGTTGTGCCAGCACCTGGGAAGGCAAGTAAGGCCCTGGTGGGTGGGTGGGGTAATGGGAGGGGCATTTAGGGGGAGGGGAGTCCAAAAACAACTGATCAACTTCTCTGTTGGCATACACCAGGGGGGAAATCAAATAAGTAGTATAAAACTGTATACTTTTCCAAAATTAATTTATATATTTAGCACAATTTCAATTAATATCTCAATAGAATCTTTTTCTGAAATGTGACAAAATTCATTGAAAGATATTTTCACTAACAAGAAAACAAAATACGGCATAGGATTTGTAAGACATGAAAAAGCATATCTCTGAAGATGATTTTAACAAGAAAATGCAAAATCATTAGAACATACTGAACAATATGAAGGAGGAGTAGAATTAATAAAGAGCAACCTGGCTGAAACAAAACTAAAGACAGTCTAAGATGCATTCTGTGATGAAAAGGTGGCCACCTGAGATAAGAACAGATGACAAAGAAGCTAAAAATTCAATGATAAGAATAATAATCTAACCCAAGTCTTCAAAACCAAAATTTACCCTTGAAAACTAAATTAGTAAGTAGAAGGAATATCTTAAAAGTTCCTTTGGAATACAGAAGATAAGGATAAAGAATTAAAAATAAATGAGATAAAAAATAGAAAATTAGGATTCAGTCTTTAAGTAAAGAGGATTCTTGAGAAAGATAAAAAGATAAAAACAAAACAATAATCAGAGATATACAAAAGCTTTTAAAATAGCAAAGCAATCTATACATTAAAAAAGAGAAAACAAAAACAAAAAGGCAAAAAAAGTACAAATAGTAAAACAAAGAAGAAACAAAAGAAGCCAAATATATGAATTTTATAATAATGATAAATATACACAAATTGAAAATAGTCCCTATTAAAAGACAGAGATTCTCAAATTGGTTTAACAAACAAAATCCAAATTATAAGTAGTCTAAAAGAAACACATTTCAAATAAAATGACAAAAACAACAAAAAGAAATTGCAAAGATGTATTAGACAAATTCAATAAAATTAATTTAGGAGTGGCAATTTTACACTGAGTCAAAATACTGTGCTAGTAAAAATATTAAACAAAACTAACAGGATAGTTTTATATTGATTAAAGGTACTACCCCCAGTGAAGGTAATATGATTGGATATAGAATCTTGGGATTATATTCTTCCCCTCTTGAAATTGTGAAAATGAAATGGAATAGTAATATAGCAATTTAAATATATATATGTATGTTATAAAAAAAATCAGACTGATCTTGGATTTCTCCTGTGCAACAGAAATGCCAACTACATATGTGCATATATTTTAATATAGTAATATAAAGAGTAATATAAATATCAACTACAAGTATATTTTCTGTTAGAGAGACCAAAGTGAGTCTTATCTTTTTTGGTGGTTTTAATCATGAATTATTATGTAAATATAAATACAACACAAAGTAAAAATAATTAAAATTCAAAAAGAATGTAATTAAGGTAAAATTTTGTAGTAGAGTCAGCTTTTGACAAAAAAAGGGCACAAACATGTGAATAATGTAACTAAGTTCCATGGAATATTTAAAGATAATTCAACATGGTCAGCAACACAGCCATCATCTTCCCCATCTTTCATACCCCTAAATAAAAACTCTCAATTCCAAAAGAATGAAATTGTGCAGGCCATATTTTTGTACCATGATCTCATACAACTAAAAATTAATAACAAAATGATAATTAGACATAAACTACTTGAAACTTTGAGTACATCTTTAATAACTCAAAGAGAAAATAAAAAAATATAAAACTTTATTTTTCCAAAATTCACGTATATATTTAACACAGTTTCTTTCTTTTTTTAAAAATTTTTTTATCATTAATATACAATCACTTGAGCAACATTGTGGTTACTAGACTCCCCCCATTATCAAGTCCCCCCCACATACCCCATTACAGTCACTGTCCATCAGTGTAGTAAGATGCTATAGAATCACTGCTTGTCTTCTCTGTGCTATATTGCCTTCTCCAGGCTGCATCCCCCACGTTATGTGTGCTAATCATAATGCCCACATTCTCCCTCCCTTCTCCCTCACTTCCGACCCTTCTCCCTCCCTTCCCTTCTCCCTCCCTTCCCACCCACCCTCCCTAGTCCCTTTCCCTTTGGTAACTGTTAATCCATTCTTGGGTTCTGTGAGTCTGCTGCTGTTTTGTTCCTTCATTTTTGCCTTGTTCTTATGCTCCACAGATGAGTGAAATCATTTGATACTTGTCTTTCTCCGCTTGGTTTATTTCACTGAGCATAATATCCTCTAGCTCCATCCATATTGTTGCAAATGGTAGGATTTGTTTTCTTCTTATGGCTGAAAAATATTCCATTGCTTATGTGTAGCACATCTTTATTCACCTGCTGATGGACACTTAGGTTGCTTTCATATCTTGGCTATTGTAAATAGTGCTGTTATTAACATAGGGGTGCATATGTCTTTTTGTTTAACACAGTTTCTTAATTAGATTATAATTTAACACAATATCTTAATATAATTTTTTCTGAAATGTGACAAAATTATTCTAAATTCCATTTGAAAGAATAAACTGACAAAAATATCTAACTTAAAAGAAGACTACTAATAAGGAGAATCTCATATTAAAATGTGTTGTAAAGCAATAGTAATAACAGATAACATTTATTGAGTGTTTATTATGTGTTAGGAACTATTCTAAACACATTGCATGAATTAATTAACCATATTGCATTAATTATTTGATCTTCAGAACAATCCTAAATATATACTCTTATTTTCCCCATTTTACAGATAAAATATTGTGCAAGATTAGCTAGAAAGACAGGTAAATGAATCAAACAGAAAAGAAAGTCTAGAAACAAACATACACACACACATATACTCACATAGTGTCTATGTATATTTGTGTATGTGCATATGTATGTATGTATATATAAATTTATATTATAATCCAGAAGGCATCAAGAGTCAACAGAAGAGGATTATTCAGGTTAACAGTCCACATTAATTGGTTATTGCAATTTGTCCCAAACCTGGTTGTGATAAAAAAATCTATGCTTTTTTTTTAAAAAATAGACAAGCTGGGGTTCCATCCCTAAATGCTCAGATTCAAGAGTTCTGGAGTGGGGCTTGGGCACATGCAATTTTATTCAGCTTCTCAGGTGATTCTGATGCCCTGGAATTTTTACTTTTAAATCATACCTGTGTTTTCAATTTATCTTTTTGTTACTGATTTCTAATTAATTGCGTTGTATAGTGAGAGAATAAAAGTTGCTAATACCAATAATTAGAAAGTTGTGGGAACTTACTTTAAAACTCTGTCCACAATCCATTTTTGAAAGGATTGATACATAGTTAAGAAAATGTATGTTGCTTGACTCCCAAACTTACTGTTTTCAGCATATCTCTTAAACTTTTAAAATCAAATCTGAAACTCGGGTACTAAACCTTTTCTATCTTTTCTCCCATGATACACTCTCATATTTTTCATTTCTTTTTTTTCACCCTGCTGTCATGGAAGAGATTATCTTCCAGCTCTGTACTCTTTTCAGTGAGTTTTTACCTGCTGATGAGCAATCCATTGAGTTTCTTTATTTCAATAAGTGTATTTTTTATTTCTAAAAGTTAGGGTTTTTTTCAAATAATCTAGATATTTTTATCATATTTTGTGTTTGCTTATATTTCTGATTCTATAACTGAGTTCTTCAAACATTTCATACATAGTTACTTAATATTCTACATATAGTAATTCTGATATCTGAATACTGGAGGTCAAATTTATTTTGCTGTTTCTGATGACTCCTTCTCATGGTGACTCTTTCTCATGGTGACTCCCATCTTTGTATATTTGACAATCTTTAATTGTGAGCTCCTATATTTAATCTTAATCTATAGGAATCCTAGAGGCCTAAATAGAAAATATTTTCCTCCAGAGAAGTTTAGAGCTAACTTCTTCTAGGAGCCTGAGTGCTATAAACCTAAGACCACTTTGTCCCTCTAGAAGAGGTCCAGACAATGTTAGAAATGTCTGTTGCTGCTTCCCTATCTTGAGTCTTGTTCAAAAGTTCTTTAGTGGCAATGTTGTCATGAACAATGATGCTCAGAGCAGCAATACCTTATATGTTTGCTTGCCATTCAGTGTTCATCTCAGAGAATCTGTTCATTGAGAGGGTGGTACAGAATCAGGATATTGGATATTGGATATTTCTCATTTTTTGTGGGCTCAATAATGTATTGAGAGTATGTTTCATCAAAGATCTAAATTGTGGCAAAGAGTCCCTTTGAAGTGTTTTTTAAACTATATCCTGGGAATAGAAAACTTCCATTTATTTAAAAATTAGTTAACATGCAGAAGCCTGTGTTAATTAAAAGAATGAAATTCAATTGATTTTCACATATTAATACAGTATGATTAGCTGTTATACACACACATATATACACATACAGTGTGTGTGTGTGTGTGTGTGTGTGTGTGTGTGTGTGTGTGTGTGTGTGTGTTTATCTGTTCTTTATCACTATGAAACAAATTAACTCAAACTTTGTGGCTCACATAGAAACATTTATTATCCTCCAGTTTCTGGGTCTCAGGAATTTGGCAGTAGAGTAGCTGAGTTGTTCTAGCCCAGGGTCTTTCATGAGCTTGCAATCAAGATGCCAGCTGGTCTTGGGTGCAAACATTTAAAAATATTAGGAAAAAAAGATTCCAGCTAGGACTTCAGTCATCTGAAGGCTTGACAGACTGATGGGTTCTCTTCCAAGTTCACTCATGTGGCTGTTGGCACAGGACCTCAGTTCCTTTTGCTGGCTATTCACTGAAGGCCTCATTTCCTAATCCAGGTTTTCTCCATCTCAAATTCTACATTTCCTCCCCTCCCAGACCCATGGTGTCTCCCAATTTTAATAACAGGGAACATGAGATAAGATTTTGTGTGACTTAGCTTATTAATTCTGTCTTGTCATTCACCGTGGGCCAAATGCTCTTTTATCATTGTCTTGCCAATGGGTGTCAGCCTCGGACAAGTTCACTATGAATTCAATGAAACCAAAGAAATGACAGTGGAACATTCTTGGGATGAAAAGGTTTATACCCAAGTTTATTCCCATGATGGCAGGTCAACCACTAGAATCACTGAGAGTGAGTCTTCATGCAGCAAGCCAGTCTCTGCCTCTGGGCCTCTCTGCCTGCACAGCCATCTCAGTGTCTGTCCTCAGCGCTGCCACCACTCCAGTCTCATCTCTGCTCTCCTGCAACCTTACAGCCATGCCACTGTGTCACCCAGAGCACTGGGAGGAGCTTCCTTATATAGAGTCAATAACAACGTATGAATTGCCCACGCATGTGTAGTGAGCTAGTCGATCAGGGACAGGTAAGAATCCTGGCCATAGGAACTTTCATTATATCCACAATCATCATCTAGCCCTATAAGATTGTAAGAAATCTATACAGGCAAGAGGCTGAGCTATCCATAGGGGAAGAGGTTTCAAAAAGAATCTGATCCTTGCCCACCTGATAATCCTATGTTAGATGCCCAGTAGTAGTCCAGCTGAAGAAAGAACTTGCCATCCGTCCATCTATCAGCAAATCCACACAGAGGAGAAATCTCACCAGTACCCAAAAGGAAACCCTTCAGCAAGATTGATTGATTCATTCTAAGCAAGTCAGAAAGTCACTTGGGAAAAAGACCTGTGAACCGAACTAGCTGTGAGAGCCTTCACTAGGAAAAGTAGCCCATAACTGTTCCTGTGAATTAATTTTACAAGCGCCAGTGATTCCACATATCCTGAGCTTCCCCTGACAATCTCCCTATTGCCCCTGTGTAACCAGTCTGGCTTGGGTGCCCCTCCTTGTGCTACCACAGAACCCTGGACTTACCTCCACCTGAGCTCCTGGCTTTTCATGTTTGTTCTGCTAACCGATGAGCTCTTAAGGAGGGGATCTTGCACACTTTAGATAATCAATGTTTCTTGAATGTATGACTGAATGACTCATTACCTTACACAATTTGCCAAATTCAACACAGTTAGTTGTTTCAAAGGTGAGAGTGAGTTGAGGCTACCATCTGTGATTGCCTTGTGGTCTGCCATGTAAATGTGACTGATATTTGGATAATGTTTGTCTATAAATCTGAAGCATGCATCAGTAATCCTTTAATTTCCTATTTAAAAGAAACAAAAAAGAAGACAAGTATTGTGTTTGTACCACAAGAGTAAAAGTAAAAAGTAATGTTGAACCACATTTTTAATATCACATACCTTCAAATCAGATCTTTCTGAGGCTACAAGTAGAAAGAGCTTTGAATGCACAATCAGGGATGTGTGGTGCACCAATGAAAATGACTGATGTAATATGAGAGCACTTTTCAACTAGAGCCTTTAGAAGAAAAAAATATGATTAAATTAGCCATAGTATATAGAACAGGCTTAGCAAAGTAATGAGGTCATTTTTTTTCTCTCAGTATTTTCAGAAACAGACACATTAACTATTAAATTTTTCCTAGTTTCAAAGAAAATGGGACTATTTTCCCAATATATATTTTAATAACTTGAGTAGTGCAGAGGAGTCAGAATTAAATCATGTTATGAAAGTATGGGAAAACATGAGAAAGTAGAATGCTTTAAAAAAATCACTACATTTAAAAGCTTGACATGAAGAACTAAAAGTTCATGCTTAGGCTACAATACCACTGAATCAAAAGAATCCTAATTATGAAACAAAGTTTCTTAGGATACTTAAGCATTCAAATGTTCCGGTGTGTGTGTGTGTGTGTGTGTGTGTGTGTAAATTTTTAAATGATTTTCTTACTATAAAAAATGACTAAAATGAAAACTCCATTCATATTTTTCAATGATTCAAGCCCCTAGAAAATGTACTCATTTATCGGGACTGAAAAATGTACTTTCCAATTACTTACTTTTACTCAGTTATCTGTCAGAGTGGGCATCTCACTGATGGTCAGATGCATAATTCCAGTGCAGCTGTTTGCCATGTTCCTAAAGCCTTGGACTGAAATCTGAATTGTACAGAGCAGAAGAAAATGATGGAAGAGCCCATTAGCATGACATCTAATAAAACCCTAAAGTAGCAATAGCCAAAGGTATGTCACAATTTCATTACTGTTTTAAAATTAAAACCATAAAATATGGAAAATGTAAGAAGGAAAGAGTGTAATCTTGATTTCTTTACTTTTTTTATATGTACGTATCATAAAATGATCACCACAATAAGTCTGTTTAACTTAATATTTAATTTTTAATTCACGTAACATAAAATGAATCACTTAAGTGAGTTATTTAACCATTCATAATTTTGTGCAACCACAGTCAGCAGCCTTAAGAACTTATCTTTGCCCTTAACATTGTCAAATTGAAACAGAAAAACTTCTATGCCCTTAAAGTTCCAATCCCCAATATTTAATTAAGGAACTTGTTTCCTAAAATTGAATAACTAAATTGGTAGAGGAAACATTCCACTCTTTAATGCATGCATATGCTATTTAACTTGCATACTTTGTGAGAAATCATGGTTTCCAACATGAGTTCTCAGAGAGTGAATGTGATATATTATGAAAAGTCTCAGCTTAATTGACTCCACACACAAAATGATATGCTGGAAAGTGGCTGGAGGTGGGAACAGTCGAAGAGGCAGGCTATTGTGGAGATCGGACTTCTACTGTAGACTGAGGTAGCCTCCAGGAGATAAGGCCACAGAGGCTCAGGTCCCTTGATGGAGTTTCTCCAGATTACAAATCGATGGACCAAGAATACGGATGGTCAAACTTGCAATCCAGTGCTCCTGAGTAACATTCTTCACTAATAACAGCCAGTTCAGGTGTCCCATCCCAGTTTCCAGAGTTCTTTAATCCATCCCAGCTTTCCAGATTTCCTCTCCAGCCAGAAAGACAGCTCACTTTTCCATACCCAGAGGACCTCTCTGCACTTTTATCTGACCTTATACTCCCCCTGCCTCTTTCTTATTTTATCCAATGAAGCCTTAAGTATTCAAGTTCTGATGACTCCAAGCCCTATCCTGGCACTTCCCTGTTCTTTCTCTTACAAATCTATAACTGTTTTAGCCCATTACTCTTTTCTATAATCTGCATGTCTTATTTTCTTCAGAGAGATGATTTTATACTCATAAAAAATTTCTTACAGTGTTGGACAACTGTTAGGGGCTCAATGAATTAAATTTAGAAATAAGATGAAGTCTGAGAAAGTATACAGAATTTGGCTGCAGACAAGACTGGAACTGATTCCAAGTTGAAGGTAAAGCACAAGCTCGAAGGCAAAACAGTGGGAGCACTGGGCCTGGGTGAAGTGGCAAGCTGACCCTCGGGATGAATAACAAACGTTTACTAGGTAAGGAGGGGAGAAGCTAATGGAAGACCCATAACACATGAATGAGGTACTTTTTATTTTAATGCATGGATTCTTGAATAATTTTCCATAAGTACTGCCAGAGCAATGTCCAGGAGAGATGAATGAACCTTAAAAATCTGGAGAACAGATGAGGAAGGGGAAATTCTGGGCTTGGAGTCAGCAGAGCTGAATTTGAGTCTGGTTTTGCCTCTTTCTCACTTGTAATAAAAGGCAACTCAACCTCTGATGCTTTGTTTTCTCATCTACAAAATGGGTATATAATACTTGTTTTAGGAGATTCTTGAGAAAAGTAAATGGGGTAATGTATATAAAAGTGGTTAGTTAGTACAGTGTCTAGCATGTAATGTTGGGTGCCAGTTTTCCCATTACTGTTCTTTTGGGTGCTTTGTGTTCTCATAGAAAATGAAAGATGCAAGAACTAGAGCTAGAGAGCCTTGAGAGAGCATTCTATTGCATCCCTCACTGCAAACATAAATTCATAGAAGTTGCATGATCGGAGAACAGGTTCCTTATCTATTCCTCACCGTGTGTCCCCAGTGCTGCACATAGTGTCAAACACAGAGTGGGTATCTTAACATGGTAAAATATTTTGCTTTTTTTCTTAGGAATTTTAAATTTCGGGCTTATATCCTCATTATTTATTATATATATTATTATATATTCCACAAATCTCCGTAAGTGCTAAATAAACGAATGAATGGTCTTGACTCACATAATCAGTGGCAGAGCCAAGCCTAGAGGCCACCTCTCCCCACTATGACACACAACTGCAGGGATGGGAACAGTTTTTTTAACAACACTTCTAAATTCTCCCTCTTTATCTCAGAGTCCAGTCCATTACCTTAGCACTGGTATCTCCAATGGCTTCCCCTAAACAAATAAAAAAAATTTTTTTTCTCTCTTGCTGTCTTGGAAACACGTTCATGACAAGATTTCCTGAACAAGAGAAAGAATTATCGCAGTAATCAGCCACAGCTGAGTGATTCTTTGCACTGCAGCCAAAAACTTGGTGCTATCAGCCAGTAAGATTGTACCCAGAAAAGTGGGGAGGGAGAGATTTCTCAGAGAGCTTTTTAGTTTTATCCTGGCATGTAATGCTTAGTTCTCAACACAGTTTACTTTAGAATATCCAAAAAGATACTTGGCTAGTATTTTATGACTCAGATATTCATGCCAGAAACTTTTAGGCCAACCAGCTATTATTTGTCCTTTCTCTACACTGAAGTAATGGGGATATAACCCTGAAATTAAAAACTCCTCTCCAAGGGAAAAAGCAAAATATTTTAACCATCTTAAAATACCAGGCCTCACTGCAGCTGTTACCTATGCATTTTCTGTGTAAGACTTGGGATCTGATCTCTCTTTGTTTAGCTGTGAGGTGATTTTGGCTTCAATTTTGACACCAACTGGAGCTCTGCCACTCAGCTAGTTAAGCTCCTATTGGTTAGGAAGTTGGCCACACCAGTGGTGTTTCAATCTCAAGTCCTAGCAGACAGCTACTGCTGCTGATAGGAGCAGAGGAGCTTTGGTGATTACAGGAAAATTCTCTCCAGCTGCCTCTGGGCTCCAGCACCTCAGGGCAGCACTGTCTGTAAAGGGATGAGTTGTTGGTGAGCCATACAAAATGAAGACCGAAGTGCTGAGCACCAAGGACTAGCTCAAATCCCTCTTTGCCACTCCAAGATGGTAAAAAGAAAGAATGGACTTAACCTTGGTGAGGATAACATCTTACCAAGCTTCCACTTTTTACTCTTTATAACATTTCTCTGTCTCAGCTTAGCAACACAGAAAAGAGATATATGTAGGGTCAGACCCTCTGTGACCTCTAGAAATATCCATCTTAGGTACACATAGCCCAAGTTGTGTTCCTGTACCATTTTCAGCTGCTTCTCTCATCCTAACAGTGCTGTAACCAATGACTAATGGGTAATGTGATGACTTTAGTCATATCCATATATCCTTCATGACCTCTTGGGGACCTCAGAGAAGCCTGGCTTTAGCAAGGAGAATGAATTGTTGGGGAGAAAGACAAAGATTTCTCCCAAAACATTATAGAACATTGTTTTATTGCATTTGGAGGTGCCACACAAGCATCTTCAACAGCAGTTCTTCCCAGGGTCTGTGCTAGGATGGCTTGACAGGCTTTCAAACATATTCTCTGTGGTAGCAGGAAGAGAGTCCTGGTTAGTATCCCTTCTGAGGTCCTGCCAATTCTCTTTCTTTGGATTATTCTGTACTTTCCAGTCTATATATTCTCCATGGCCACCCCCAACTCTATGTTTGCTGATTCACTTCTTCCAGATAGCCCTCCACAATCACTTCAGGTAGGGCTATTTTTTCCTCTTACATCTGAGAGCACCAAAGACCATAGCCCTCACTTTGTATTTTTTATTTTCTGCCTTATATAATAATTATCTGTGCACATATCTAATATTCCTGCTAAGGAGCACAGACAGCATCTTATCCATCATGTCCTTTACAGTACAATACAATGCTTGGTGCAGAGTACAATGCAACAAAAGTTTGTTAATAGACCAAGTAGTTGTTGAATAAATTATCTGAATGTAAATTAGAATTTAGTAGTTCCAAAGGGGTGTGGTGTGGAATAGTCAAAATGGTCATTTGTTAAATATTGCCATATTATCTAAAAACATTGGAAAACCAAACATGAAAAAAAAAATTTCATTTTCCAATGTGAGTGAGGCACTCAAACACAAGATTAGTGAGGCCTACAGACGCCAGGACGGCAGGCATGCACGCCAACTCTGTGCTCTCACCGCACAATGACTCAGAGCTGCAATCTGCAGAAGCAGGCTGAGCTTCCCTAAACTTCACCATTCTTGTCTGGAGTACACCATCTTGCTCTTTTCCTCACCCAATAGCCAAATCACAGCTTTCTCTACATTATAATGGAGCTTCATCTCCTTCTGAGAGAATCACAGCCATAATACCTTCCTGTTACAATACAAGGATCCACAGAGCTACTTGGTTTGTCTATATTTTTTGAGCTAGATTGTGGCTTTATAGCTATAATTCTCATCACAGACTCACCCAAGTTCAAAGACCCAAGTAGAGCTTTTTGAAGAGTTCATGAAATTCTATATGTAAATCACTTCTTAAGATAGGAAACAGAGAAGAAACTAAAGTAAGTATGGTTTTTCAGAAATCATTAAAAGTTTTTTCCAAACCTTTTTTCAGGAGTGGGAAACATGATCTCAGTCCCCTGAGACTCATCATTTTGTCATCTGATTCTTCAAGATCTAAAAATTGTTGCCAGATGTTTCATTTTTTTACTAAATGTAATAAATATCCTTATACATTTTGCCTACAAAGAGATTTCATTAAGCTATGGATGCTAAATAATAGGTGTTTTTATATTTATTTTTTATTTTCAGTATGACTTGCATAAAATTATATTCAAACTAATGAGTATTACAACCACTTAAATTTATATGAGTCCTACCTACAAGAAACATAAAAAGAGTTCCATGAAAGCTTCTATTTCTTTTCCAGTGCTGTTGAAGTGTGGTTCAGAAAGGACACAAAGTGTTCTTTACCTAGTGGGAAACTGAGGCACAGGAAGTGACCCAGAAAAGCAGAAATTGCACTGTGATTTTTCTGATTCATGACCATTAGAACTATTCCTTATTCACTATACCTAAGACTACATATTTTTTTCAAATAGAAAAATGCAACAGTAATTGTTTATACCACATGTAGTATATAGCACTTTATAGTTTTACAGCTGATAGTCTCATGGTTAAGAGCCTGTCTTTCTTCAGAATTAGATGGATAAAGGTTCTAATCTTGGCCCCAGCACTTTCTTTGTGACCTTAGGCAAGTTACTTATCCTGCATTAGCATCCTTTTCAGAAGTGTGCAAAGCCAGCTTGTACTAGCTTACAAGAGCAGATTGTTAAATTTTTAGGAAGTCTGCAAGCCAGTTTTTAAACACAGCTAGTTTAAAAATTAAACCACATAAACTTAAAATTAGATAAATTATATTAACAAATTGTTAATAGTGAGTTCTCCAACTCATTACTTCCTAATTATTTTATTACATGTTCCCATTATCTATGCTCTTAAGGATATTTATGTTTATTGTACCTGTATGGCAAAAATATTAAATAATGATGCACATCTTTAAATAAAACTGCACGTCTCTTCCCAACTCCCTGTTCAGTGGTTGCTTAAACAGGTTGTGGAAATTTACACCATGAAAATCAGCAGTCACTGCAAATCAGGGCTTTCCCTGTTCCCCATGAGTTGGTAGTAACACACCATTGTTCAGTTTCCACATCTCTAAAGTGGGGATAATGATACCTACCTCATGTGGTTATTTGTAAAGATTAAATGAAATAATTATAAAGCACATACCTCATCACAAGCATGTAGTCAGTATTTAATAAATGGTAGCAATTATTATTGCCATCCATTAAAATACAAAATAAAGAAAAATGGCATTGAACAAATATAAGTGAATTATAATTTTGAATTTGTTATGAATTCATTTTGGTACAAAATCTGCTATTTACAACTGGTCTAACTGGTCACAAAACTTTTACTGTTCCAATTTCACCTTACTGATAAACTACCAAGTCTGTGCCTCTACTCCGAGCTCTACTCCAAAGGCCAGACTTCCACTTTCAGGTAGTTCTTGTTATTGACACCCAGATAGATCAGAGGAACCTCAAATCTGGCCTTTCCAAAATAAAATTCATTATTCTTTCCCCCAAGTATTTCTCCTTCTTTGGTTATTTGGTTAGCCACCATATAGAAGCACAAAATTCTAAAGCTGAAAGAGATCTTCTAGCCCAACCTAGCCAGTCTACAGATGAGGAAACTGAGGCAGAAAAACCAAGTGACTGTCCAGGTTAGTGGTTAGTGTCATGGCAAGGACTAGATCCCAAGTCTCCAAACTCCAGTCTCAAGCTCCTATCACCATCCCAGTACTTTCTTCTGTATGGAAAGAGGGAGGGGTGGGAGGAAATCCTCTCCACTCTTGCTCTGCTTATGAAATCTCTATTCCATTTGGCTAGTATATTCACCCCCCGGATGTGCCTCTGTGGCTTTCTCCCACCTCCACCACAAAACCCAGGGGTGGACAAGTAAGACCTTCCATGATCTTTGCTTCTCTGAAAGAGGAGGTTGGGATTTATGTAGCCTAGACAGAACTGAAATGACCTTAGAATCTTCCAGTTTGCAGTTTGCACAGATTACCTTTAAGACTCATGGGTTTCCGAGAGATTTTAACAGCACAAGAACTACTGCTAAACCATTGTTATTGAATTGAGTATTCCTATCATTTGAGCATTTCTGTGATACTGTCCCTTTCATTTTGTTGACTTGTGTGCAGTAACTATAAAATTATTGATGAAAAAACCTCCACTTTAGTATTTTAATTTCCTAAGTTATTTTCTCCCTGGAAATCTAAAGACATGTCAGACCCAACCTTTACCAAGAAAAAGATAGTCAGATCTTGCTCTAGCAAGTTACCAACTCTCAGCCACCTAACAGGCCTCTTTAGCTTCCACCTAAGTACTTGGCTAGCCATATTCTGAAATTGACTGCAGTTTCCTTCATTCATTCATCAAACATTGATCAAAGCCCTACTGTGTGCCAGGGACCATATTATGTGCTAAGTATACATGTACACTGATAAATAAGGCACCATCCTAAAGGAGCTCCCAATGGGGAGGAAAGCAAATAAGCAGTTTGTTGAATACAGAGAATGCTGAGTGAAGGTGCAATGATAGAAGTATACACAGGAGGGATCATAACCCGGCTTGGATTGGGGGAAAGGAGGGCTTCTTAGAGAAAGTTGTGGTTGAGCAGAAACTCAAAACATTTGTTAAAGTTAACCTGGGAAGTGGGACAGAGAGATGGTATGAAGGTGTCTAGGCAGAAGGCAGAAGGTGCGCCTAGTAAAATAACAGGCTGGAGGGGAGGCACAGAGGCAGAGACTCCTATTGCAAGTTCTCCTACTCTCTACCTTAACTATCTTAAATCTGAACATACAAATCTGCATCTCGGTCCAGACTCCCCACTCTTCATCCGGCTCCTTCTCTCACTCCATGTTCAGAGTTGATGATTTCTGGGCATTTGGGTTTCAGCCTGAGATTGGCTGCATGTAGGGGCCGGCCTACGGCCGAGGCTGAGTCCCACTATGGCTGAACACCGCCCTTCCACTCTAGTTGACCAATGCCCTAAGGTGGCGCACGCTTCCTGGGCGCCACCCTGCCTGGTTAGGTGGCATTAGCATAAGGAAGTTGCTCCTATAGGCTTGCATGATCTTGATCACCATAGGCCAGCTTCCTTTATATAAGGCATAAGCAGGAAAGAGAAGCACTCTCTCACTCACTCACTCTCTCACTCTCTCTCTCTCTCACTCTCTCACTCTCTTTCCCACTCTCTCAATCTCTGTCTCCCTCTCTCCCCTCATTCTTCTTCTCATTCGCTCCCCCCGGCTGTTGCTTCTTCTCACTCACCTTCTCCCGGCCTTCCGAGCAACAATAAACAACTGAAGTGAACCAGGTCTGTGTACGTATCGCTGTCGTCACCGCAACAAGGGGCGAACGCGGTATCTGGTGCCGAAACCCGGGAGTTTTTCTCCAACCACCCAGAGGAGAAACTAGTGGACGCAGACGCCATAGAGCTTCTTACCCTGAAGCAGTACCTGTGGACCCCGTTCGGAAGGATTGCTCGGGAAGGCGCCTCAGATGAGAAGGGTGAGTGGACCAACGAGCAAAGCAAATGTAGGAGTAGGAAAGGAGATAGCAAGCGGCTGTGGTGGGGATTTCTGTTTTGTCTGTCCGTCATAGTGTTCTTTGTTGTACTGTTTTGTTTTGTCAAAAATGTTATGAAAAGTTAGGGCGCCAGTGAAAGTTCGCGGGATAGCGACGAAGCCAGGAAAGTTCGCGGGAAAGCGACGAAGCCAGGAAAGTTCGCGGGAAAGCGACGAAGCAAGGAAAGTTCGCGGTATAGCGACGAATGCAGGTTAGCGATAAGAGTACCCTTTACCCATAAACTTAGAAGTAGCCTTTTATCCTTTAATCGCTAACATGGGATCTGAAGAGTCTCGAATTAGAGTAGAAGAGCCTTTGAGAGCACTCCTGAGGGCCAACGGAACCTCATTAAAAACAAAAACCGCAAGGGCTTTCCTCCACACGGTGGAGAAGCATGCTCCGTGGTTCCTAGATGCAGGAAGAATCACTACCCCCGTGTGGGAAAAGTTAGGCGAGGATCTGCGCAGCGCAGATCGCAGGGAGCCGCTCCCGGCTGGGACACTCCCCATATGGGGGCTGGTTAAGAGCTGCCTAAAGGAGAATAAACCTAGTTATAGAGAAGCCATAAGGGAGGGAGAGGAGATTCTTGAGGAAGTGAAAGAGGAAAGAGCCTCTGCGAGAGCATCTGAAAGTGGATCTACACGGGGGGGTCCTCTGATGAGGAAGAGGACCAAGAATTATCAGGAGAAGAGTTAGAGGCTAGGGCTGCTCAGAGAGGACATCGGCCCACATTGTACCCCTCTCTGAGCCAACTGAGAATAAGCAGAGAGGAAGGAGAGACTAGCTCAGCCCCTCTCCCCAATAAGAGCAGTAAGGTAGAAGAGATTGTGCCAACCGCCTCAAATTATCCATTTTGCTCTCCAACCTATAGAGCAGAGCCACCCCTTTACCAGAGTTACTCATATTGTGGTGGCCAGGGGTGCCAAGAACAATTGGGCAAGAATAGATGGAGGGAATGGCTAACCATGGAGGGGAATGCAGCCTTCCCAGTAATAGAAGATCCAAACACCCAGCAAAGATACCATCAAGCCCTAGATTTTAAGCTTGTTAAAAGCCTAAAGGAAGCTGCCATCACCTATGGAGTGCAAGCAGCGGTTCACTGTGGCCATAGTGGAGTCATTAGCCACTCAGAATCTAACACCAGATGATTGGGCTAATGTAGCTAGAGCATGCCTTACTGGAGGTCAGTACCTGCTATTCAAAACTGCGTGGGCAGAGCTTTCTCAAGACACTGCCCGGCACAACGCTGCCGCAGGGAACAATCAGTAGAACCTGGAGATGCTAATGGGCACAGGACCTTACCTAGGACAGCATAATCAGATAAATTACCCGCCTGCTGTGTATATGCAAATAGCTACAGCAGCTGTCAAGGCCTGGAAAACACTCCAGGGCATTGGTGATTTACAGGGTCAATTATCTAAAGTACTCCAAGGACCAAATGAGCCTTATGCAGACTTCTTGGCAAAGTTGATGCAAACTGCAGGCCGTATATTTGGAGATGTTGACACAGCAATGCCCCTAGTAAAACAGTTGGCCTATGAGCAAGCAAATAAATGGTGTAAAGAGGCTATCAGGCCTTGGAAAAATAAAGATTTAAATGTGTACCTCAAAGTTTGCAGGGACATCAATGACACATTAGTGCAAGAGCAAATTGCCGCAGGGCATCTTCAAAGTTCTACTTCCCCATTTAATACACCCATATTTGTCATAAGAAAGAAGTCAGGAAAATGGAGATTGCTGCATGATTTAAGAGCTGTAAATAATCAGATGATTCTCATGGGATCAGTGCAATTAGGTTTACCATTGCCTATGGCCCTGCCAAAAGATTGGAAATCAATTGTAATAGATATCAAAGATTGTTTCTTTTCCATCCCTCTTCATTCTGAGGACTGTAAAAAGTTTGCCTTCACTGTACCAGCCATCAACCATGATTGCCCAGATGAGCGGTATGAGTGGAAAGTGTTGCCACAAGGCATGGCAAATAGCCCTACTATGTGCCAGTTGTATGTGCATGAGGCCCTGGCAGAAGTTAGAAAAAAGTTCCCTGATGTAATTATCTATCATTATATGGATGATATGCTCTTATGTCATGAAAAGAATAGTAAAGTAGAAGAAGCCCTCTGCTTCTTGCAAGCACACTTTAAGATATGGGGCCTGGAACTAGCACCAGAGAAAATACAGGCCACTTGCACCAAACAGTATTTAGGAATTAAATTGGAAGATACTATTGCTAGGCCATTAAAAATGACCATAACAACAGATCAATTAAAAACCCTTAATGATTTTCAAAAACTACTTGGAGATATAAATTGGGTAAGGCCATTCCTAAAGCTTACAGATGAAGAGCTCAGTCCATTATATGAGACACTGAAGGGCGATTCTGATTTATCATCTCCGTGCTCTCTCAGTAAGCAAGCCAAGGATGCCTTGAGCCTAGTCCAATCCCGCTTGCAGTTTGCCCAGGTAGATAGAATAGACTATGGCAAATTGCTATTCCTTATAGTGATACCCAGTAATAATAGCCCAACAGGGGTACTTTGGCAGGAAGGGCCAATTCTCTGGGTATATCTGGCCCACTCTCCAGGAAAAACATTAAGATGGTATCCTCAGAGTATAGCTGATTTGATCATCAAGGGAATCAGAACAGCTATAAAAACATTTGGGATTCCCCCAAACATGATAATAACGCCTTATACTGCTGAGCAGATTGAATGTCTTACTGCATGCTGTGATGCATGGGCTGTTGCTTACACCATCACCAATGCTTCCTTTGACAACCACTACCCAAAACATCCTTGGCTACAGTTCTGCCTCTCTAATCCCGTCATCTTTCCTAAAAACACAAGATGTAATCCCATACCCAAAGCCAAGGTGGTGTTCACTGATGGGTCAAAGAATGGCATTGGGACTGTGGTCACTGGTGACCAATCTTGGACATTCAGTTTTCCAACCACTTCAGCCCAACAAACAGAGCTGTTGGCTGTAGCACAAGCCTTTACGCTTTTCTCACAGGAACCTTTTAACCTTTTAGCAGATAGTCAGTATGTAGTGACTGCTGTGTCCATCTTAGAGAATGTAAGTTATATTAGCCAGTCTTCCCCCGTTGCCAACATTTTTAGAAAGCTACAACAACTAATATGGACTCGATCAGAACCTTTCTTTATTGGACATGTAAGAGCCCACACTTCCCTCCCAGGACCCATTGCTGAGGGAAACAGACGTGCCGATGCCCTGACCCGTGAGTTTAACATCTTAGCTCTATTTGACCCTGTAGAACAAGCTGCTCAATTTCACAAACAATTCCATGTCAATGCACATACCCTTCGCCTAAAATATAGTATTACTAGAGACCAAGCAAGAGCCATAGTAGTCAGTTGCAAATGGTGTGTCACACTCCTACCCTCCATCTCAGAAGGAGTTAATCCAAAGGGGCTACTCCCCAGTCACATTTGGCAAATGGATGTTACCCATATTCCAGAATTCGGTAAGATGAAATATGTCCATGTGTCTGTAGACACCTGCTCAGGCATCATTTTTGCCTCTTGCCATACAGGAGAAAAATCTAGAGATGTCATATCTCACTGCCTCCAGGCATTTTCGGCCTGGGGAAAGCCCAAACATTTAAAAACTGACAATGGGCCAGCATATACATCCCAATCGCTCCTCAGCTTTTTAAAAACAATAGATATCACCCACACCACGGGCATTCCCTATAACCCTCAAGGGCAAGGCGTGGTAGAGAGCGCCAACCTGACCCTTAAAAATGTTCTCTATAAACAAAAAGGGGGAATAGGGGCAGACTTCAGATCCCCCAGAGACAAACTTAACATCATATTGTTCATTTTAAATTTTTTGACATTGGACAAAGATGGCCACAGTGCAGCAGAGCGGCATAATCGCCGTTCCAGGCCTAAAGACATGCCCACAGTTATGTGGAAGGATGTATTGGAAGGATCAAGGAAAGGCCCGGATCCAGTGTTAATCTGGAACCGAGGCTCTGTTTGTGTTTTCCCACAGGACCGAAACAATCCCATCTGGGTGCCTGAACGCCTGACATGGAGAGTGGCAAGACCAGAACCGGAAGTGCGAGATGCCGATGCCACTGATGCTCATCCTGCTACTGATTCTTCAGCAGGCGATAGCGGAACCCAGAGAACTATGGGGTCTGGTGAAGGCTTGGCCTATTCCACTCCCGGTGACTGAAACTGCACATACCTTTCCTGCTTTTTTCTCTACCTATAGTACACTTAATCTCCCATATCTGCCCTTTGACAGCTCTATGTGTTGCTGGCATTTCTTTTCATAACCTCTCTAAAGCTGCCAATCTGTCCAGGGAATTAGGCAAGATGTTATCCACCAATTGGTCCAGTGAGTTTGACGTGCTCACCACTCAGCTATGGCAAGAAATATTGAATGTTAGTTCCCAAAAGGTAGAGGCGCTGTCTGTAACTCAGTTTGCTGAAGCCATGCTAAATGCCACCAAAGCCTGGTCAGGCATGGGTGTTCTGTTCCATGCAATGGCAACATCGGAGAGTGCGGATGGCTCTGGTGCAGGCCATGGCAGCTATAGAAGAAGGCATCTCCCCTAGGGTGTAGCACAATATGTTGGACCAGTAGTCAAAGACGGGTAAGATCAGGAGGTACGCATACCAACCTAAGACAGGGCGCAGACCTTAGCTGTCTGTTGCCCTATGACGGGTAAGGATGCTGCACCTCCCTGACAACCTAAGACAGGCATGGTCCCCAAGCCTCATTGTGTTAAAAAACAAAAAAGGGGGAGATGTAGGGGCCGGCCTACGGCCGAGGCTGAGTCCCACTATGGCTGAACACCGCCCTTCCACTCTAGTTGACCAATGCCCTAAGGTGGCGCACGCTTCCTGGGCGCCACCCTGCCTGGTTAGGTGGCATTAGCATAAGGAAGTTGCTCCTATAGGCTTGCATGATCTTGATCACCATAGGCCAGCTTCCTTTATATAAGGCATAAGCAGGAAAGAGAAGCACTCTCTCACTCACTCACTCTCTCACTCTCTCTCTCTCTCACTCTCTCACTCTCTTTCCCACTCTCTCAATCTCTGTCTCCCTCTCTCCCCTCATTCTTCTTCTCATTCGCTCCCCCCGGCTGTTGCTTCTTCTCACTCACCTTCTCCCGGCCTTCCGAGCAACAATAAACAACTGAAGTGAACCAGGTCTGTGTACGTATCGCTGTCGTCACCGCAACAAGGGGCGAACGCGGTAGCTGCACCCCAACCTTCCTTCCCAACATAGCTGTGGTCATTCCAGGGCTGGCTTCCCACACAGTGCTGTAATCAGCTGTTACACATAGTCGGAGATAATATGAATCCATAGGGAAAGTAGCCACCCAAAGAAAATATGAGCAGGAGAATCCTTGGAGTTATGCACGAATAGATCAGAGACTAAAGGAAAAACATAACTTAGTATCACTGTACTCCTAGTTGGCACTTTCTCATATACAAGTAAGGTAGTTTGTCCTATCCATTAACACTCGTAATGCTACCCCTATTTTCTGTTTTGAGATTTTGAAAGAAACAAAAATATATTTTAGAGAACTCTGAAATGAACAGGAACTGATGTGGATCTCTTTGGAGTATTTCAGCAGATGCCTTTTTATTCATTTACTCATTCATCATGTGGGTCCGTCAGGAACAGTCTAAAGGGAATGAAGAAGTCAGCGATATAGGTAGATGCAGAAGGAGTATTCCTGACAAAGGTAGAGCCAGTGCAAAAACCCTGAGGCAGGAGTTTCTGTGTTGAATGAACAGCATGGAAACCAGTGTGGCTGAAGCAGAGTTGGTAAGAGGGAGAATAGCAGGTGATGTCAGAAAGGCATTTGTGGGAGAAGACAGATAACATGGGTCCTGAAGGTTCCTTTACTGGATAAATAGGAAGCCCTGCCAGGTATTTGAGCAGAGGAAGCACATTGACTTCATTTTTTAAAAAATCCCTCTACATGCTGTGTTGAGAGGAGACTTATAGGAGACAGAAGTGAAAGCAGAGAGGCCAGTAAGGAGGCTATCACAATAATCCAAGCAAGAGGCGACAGCGGCGTGGACTGGGGTGGTGGCTAAGGAAGTGGTGAGTAGTAGTCATATCCTGGATAGATTCTGAAGTAATAGTCAAATGGAGTGGAGGTAAGTGTGAGAGAAAGAGAAGAGTCAAGGATAACATATTAGTTTGACAGGTCTACTGCAACCAAGTGCTGCAAATGGGGCTTAAACAACAGAAATTTGTTGTCTAGCAGTTCTTGAGGTACCAAGATCAAGGTGTCAGCAGGGCTGGTTCCTTCTGAAGTTGGCTCCTTCAGTGTGAGGGAAAGATATGGTCCAGGCCTCTCTCCTCGACTTATGGGTGGCCATCTTCATGATCACATGGTGCTCTCTTATATGCATCTGTCTGGGTTCAAATTTCCCCTTTTTATTAAGGACATCAATCATATTGGATTAAGGCCTACCATAATGAACTCATCTTAACTAATTACATCTGCAGTGACCCTGTTTCCAAATAAGATCACATTCTGAAACAATAGGGGTTAAGGCTTTGACATCGGCATTTGGGGGAGAGGTACAATTCAGTATGTAACATATTGACTAAGATTTTTGGCCTAAACAACTATAAACATGGAGCTGTTATTAACTGAGATGGAGAAGGCTAAAGGTAGAGCAAAGAGTTATATTTTAGAGCAAGGATTTTTTTTAAGGTATAAGAGTCGAATATTTGAGAGAGAAGTCTGAGTTGGAGATATATATCATATGTGTGTGTATACATGTACATATATTACTTCTCTCTATATATTAATTTCTCTCTATATATATTACTTAATACATATATATATACTCCTATAAGCATATACATGTATATATGTGTTTATACATATATAAACATATTCCTTTATATATGTATGTGTATATATGTGTGTGTGTATATACACATATATATAATTATTTGGTATATATATATATATATATATATATATATATATATATATATATATACATGTGTGTGTGTGTATATATATATATATATATATACACTACACTGCTGGTGGGAATATAAACAGTCATTATTGTAGGTAATATTTAAAGCCAATTATTGTAGGTGATATTTAAAGCCAATATCTAGGTGAGATCACCAAGGGAGTGGGTGTAAGCTGAGAAGAAAAGTGGACTAAGAACTGAACCATGGGGCCCTCTATGATTAAGGGGTTAGAGAGAAGAGGTCATTTAAGCACCTTAAGAAATATTGTCAGAAGTTGGGAAACAAAATAAAAAATGAACAAGTGGGACTATATCAAACTAAAAAGCTTCTGTACAGCAAAGGATACCATCAGTAGAACAAAAAGACATCCTACAGTATGGGAGAATATATTCATAAACGATAGATCTGTTAAAGGGTTGACATCTAAAATACATAAAGAGCTCACACACCTCAACAAACAAAAAGCAAATAATCCAATTAAAAAATGGGCACAGGATCTGAAAAGACACTTCTCCAAGGAAGAAATTCAGATGGCCAACAGACACATGAAATCATCATTGCTAATCATCAGGAAAATGAAAATTAAAACCACAGTGAGATATCACCTCACACCAGTTAGGATGGCCAACATTCCAAAAGACAAACAACAACAAATGCTGGCACAGATGTGGAGAAAGGAGAACCCTCTTACACTGCTGGTGGGAATGTAAACTAGTTCAACCATTGTGGAATGCAGTATGGAGGTTCCTCAAAAAACTCAAAATAGAAATACCATTTGACCCAGGAATTCCACTCCTAGGAATTTATCCTAAGAATGCAGCAGCCCAGTTTGAAAAAGACAGATGCACCCCTATGTTTATCGCAGCACTATTTACAATAGCCAAGAAATGGAAGCAACCTAAGTGTCCATCAGTAGATGAATGGATAAAGGAGATGTGGTACATATACACAATGGAATATTATTCAGCTGTAAGAAGAAACCAAATCCTACCTTTTGCAACAACATGGGTGGAGCTAGAGAGTATTATGTTCAGTGAAATAAGCCAGGCGGAGAAAGACAAGTATCAAATGATTTCACTCATCTGTGGAGTATAACAACAAAGAAAAAACTGAAGGAACAAAACAGCAGCAGACTCACAGAACCCAAGAATGGACTAACAGTTACCAAAGGGAAAGGGATTGAGGAGGATGGGTGGGAAGGGAGGGATAAGGAGGGAAACGGGGCATTACGATTAGCACACATAATGTAGGGGGGTGGGGACATGGAGAAGGCAGTATATACAGGGAAGACAAGTAATGATTCTATAGCATCTTACTATGCTGATGGACAGTGACTATAATGGGGTATGTCGGGGGGGCTTGATAATAGAGGGAGTCTAGTAACCATAATGTTGTTCAAGTAATTGTACATTAATGATATCAAAAAATATATATACATATAACCAGAAGTAAGAAAAAGAGCAAGATCTATAGCACAGTATTGTTTATGAGAATTTGAAAATACATACAGCACCACAATATGAGAATGCAAGAATACATTCTTAAACATTTTTATATTTATCCCCCACTTTTTGAAAGTTTGCATTACTCATTTACAAAAGCACTCATTAGTATCTGTTTTCCCTAATTTAAAGAAATCCGGACTTTTACTTTTACGAAAAAAGGCAAAAAGAGAAAATAATTTTCAGCATTGATTTGCAGTGAGCCCTTATTGAGGCAGTGTGCACCCCAAGCAGGGAGAGTGGCGCCACCAAGTTCTTTCTCTGGGAACTACACTCAACATCTCAGCATCAAGCCACCATAGCTTTGAACTATGTCTGTGAGCATATGCTGTATCTCAATTTATTGTGTGCATTCGTTAGCAAGATGTGTCCTCAGCTATCAGAAAAGCCTAAGAAAGGTTATTTGTTGGGGTCTGAGAATGCTCAAAATTGATTCCAAATAAATAATGCTAATTGCTTCTTCACCTTATGCCATTTCGGCTTCCAAAGGTTTTGCAAGACCACTATACTTTCAGATAGTGGGGGAAACCTGTGTGTATGTGTGTATGTGTATGTATATTATATATATGTATGAAATGATGATGAAAGTGTGACATAAACTGAGGATTATGATTAAATTTGTTCTTGGTACCGGAATGCCAAAACAAAACAAGGTAAAACTAATATGAAATAAATTAGAAATCCCTGGTCAGGTTTCTTCCCTCAAGTACTTTATCTTCCCTGTACAATAATGCAGAGAAAACACAATATTTTTAAACCTCTCTTCTTAGTTTCTTTTAGTGAAAGTAATCGTCATTATATGGGTTCTGAAAGCTTGATAAAAACACTTGAAAAGGGAGTTTAATGAAACTTGCTGTGGAAGTGAATATAAGATGATATAAATACTTGCTGCTTATTTTTGAGAAGGGAAGTGTGCTTATCAGCATAGAAACCCATTCTAGGTTTGAATGTTGTCCTCTTAGCTCTCTCATAGTGCACTTTAATAATAGCATTGCTGTGAAAAGTTATATGGGTAACTATGAGGAGTAAGTGTGGGAGCTGCAGCATTAGATTTCCCACAGAAATTAAATCTAAATGAGATTTCTAAGTCATCAAAGTGTCATTAGGACTGACACAGCCAATTTAGGAAATTAACATTATCAACAAAAGCCAAGCATACATATATTTCATTACCCAGCCATTCAACTCCTATGTGCATACCCAAGAAAAATATGTGCTGTGTCCGTCAAAGGGCATGTACGTGAATGTTCATAGGACTTTGTACACTTTTCTGTATCTATATTATTCTTTGACAAAACTTACCTCCAAAAAAGTCATTAGGGAATGTCTTTGCTAATTAGGTTCCAACTGTTAATGCCAGCAAAACAGGAAAGCAGTTTTAAATCTGGCTTCTTGGATGTTAAGGATTAATTTGTGGTCAGTCACAAGCATGCTCAAAGCAACAAATTCAGATATATGGTAAAATACAAGCATGAGAAGAGCAATGAGAAACCTTTACAACTTTCTTTCTTGGACCTTAGTTTTTTTCCTTGAGTAAGATTCTCCATCAAGCTCAACCAGAAGTATTTTTGTTACCCCAACTAAAACCTCAGTAGGATTCACAACCTCATCAGTTGTACCAGTCAGTTTCCTTCACTTGCAATGAAGGAAACCCAACATAAACTAGCTCAGGTAGAAAGGGAACTAATGGTTCCCTAACTAAAGGGAACTGGAAGTGCAGCTAAAAAATATATCATCTCTCTTCTCAAATACATCATCTTTCCCTCTCACAGATTGGTCCCTTTGTGATGGTTTCATTCTTCACACTGTTGACTAATTTCTTCCATGCTCCTGGCAAGAGAACCACAGACCAGCCTAGACTTACACACTCTAGACTCTGCAACCTCAGGGAAAACAGAGTTGATTTTTCCCAATGTTGAGTACCTAGAAGTATTCTGAATGGTTTTGCTAGGGTCAAACTTTTTCCTGGAAAAATCACAGCCACTGCAGATGGAATTTAGATTGCATAGGCCTCAGTCAAATGACCAGTGGCCATAGGAAAATACTAATACCAAGAAGCTAATAATAATAGCTAATGGTTAATAAACATCTACTGTATACAGCCACTGTTCTAGTGATCTTATATGATCATTGATCTTATATGTACCAAGTCATTTAATTCACACAACACACTTATAAGGTAGGGACTAGTATCTTCCTCATTTTATAGATAAGGAAACTGAGGTATACCGAAAGCTTAAACTGTCCCAGTCCCATAACCAGTAAAAAGCAAACTCAGGATTAAAATGAAAATGCCCCAGACCCATGTTCCCAATTACTACAGTGTATTGCTTCAACATGTCATGAGTGACAGTTCCCCCAAATTATAAGAGAAGAGCGAGCAGTGGTTCCCTGAAGCAAAGTATGAGGTACAAAGGAAAACAACCAACATCTCATATAATAATTCATTAGTTTCACTTATTTCACTGAACAGTAATCCAAATATTCAATAAATATCTCATAAAGGTCTGCTGTAAATTACATCACACATCATTCCTTAGAGTAGAGAACAAGATGGGCCCATTCATGGTCACTAAATGTCTCCCAGACCATACATAACAAAGGATCACAAGAAACTACCTTCTCTACATGATAAAACCATTTTGTGTCCAAAAATCTTCCCAAGTTGTATTTAAACATGGTTTTTAAAAGATCATTTTATGGCCTTGTAACTCCAGGGGGAAAAAAATATGTTCCCAGCCCAGGGCAAATAACCTTTGAAGCCGAAATCAGTCAAAGGGAGAAATAAAGTGGGAGAAACCTATTTATTGCTTACAAGCAGTCATCCACTTCTGCTCAGCCAGGTCTCTCGTGACCCTAGCTGTAAAAAGGGACACCACCAAACCTCTCTGGTCCAGATATGCCCTCACTCCCCCTCCCCTTGTAACCACCTATATATCAATTTCGGAGATGGACTACTTCTCTCCACCCCTTGTAAACACCTATTTATATGGGGATACACTAAAGCCAGGGGAGAGAATCTGGAAATACTGCAATTTTACCCACAAGTATAAACTTAGATTTTTATAATTTTAAGTAAATAGTAAGTATAAAAGCAAGTGAATCAAATTTGTTTAACTGATTTGACCAGAATTTTTGTTAAATAAGTTGGGATTTTTTTCTTCTGAAAATACTATCAAGAAAATATTGCACTCAGGCTCTGAAATAAAATTTTTAATTATTTAATTTGAAAAATATTTTCATTATGGCAATCTCTGTTGAATTATTAAATGAATAAATGGAAATGGAAGAGGGATGAACAAAAGAAACTAATATTATTTTGCATAATGATGTGAAATACTTCACTGAGGTTTGAGACTTACAAATTAAGGAAAAGAAACCTATTCTTTACATATTCAGCCTAATTTAAATACCTACCAAGGATGGGTAGGTGATACAGCTAAGTGGTAGCTGTCCAGGTGTAAGTGCATGTGTGGACATTACTGAGCAGAGGGGAGGACAGCTTCATGTCCAAGGGATGAGGCTGACTCAGCTCCGGCCTGTTGTTGCTATTTGGTAATGCAGGGCCAATTTTGCTAGTTTTTCTAGTTTTTAAAGAGAAGCTTAAAGTCTATAATTTTATGTGAAAACTCCAGAATTTTAAATAGTCCCAAAATTTTAAGACAGACTTTGTCTTTGCACACATGTCTGGCTACAGAGTCATTAATTCTTTGAACCTCTCATTAAACTTTACTGTGTCTGAGAATATTTATCCTTAGGACATGTGTCTGTCTGCGTTGTGCATTGCTGCTTCAATACTTACCTTGTGGAAACTGAGGAGAACAAGAAGGTAAGTCACACTGGAGGGTGTTTAAGCACTCGGTGAGCTAGTGGGAAAGTACTAGAAGATGTATCCTCAAAGGGGAGAAGGGTCAGTGGGACGTGTCAAGCACATGG
The DNA here is from genome assembly GCF_030020395.1 of Manis pentadactyla. Classification (NCBI taxonomy): domain Eukaryota; kingdom Metazoa; phylum Chordata; class Mammalia; order Pholidota; family Manidae; genus Manis; species Manis pentadactyla. The sequence continues at coordinate 60,491,710 of NC_080025.1, read as the reverse complement.
AGTCATTCCTAAATTTGCAAATATTTTTCTCTGTGATGAGACCACTTGTGTTTGCTAATTGACACCCATATTGAAGTTAGGCTCCTACCCACCTACCCAGACTAGGACATACTGATGCTGTCTCCCTTGATTACATATCAAAGGATGTGTCCTTGGTCCTTGAGGATGGCATTCCTGGGTTGCGAAACTGGCAAGAAGATTTTAAGAAGTTCACATCTCAAAGGGAGCAGAGAAAGGATGTACAATTGCAATTTTTGTAAAGTAAATGCTCTAAGAAAAGGGAGGTCAGGGCCTAGGGTCAAAAAGCCTGTCTAAAGTTCAGTCAAGCTGAGGGAATGTTGAGACCCTCTCAGTCATAGAATGATGGTAGATGTTGATGTTTAGCAAGCTACACATCAGTGGATTATAAACAGGTGTAAATTCTAGATGTTTCAGCCCTCAGAGACCTCTCCCCCTTTCCCCCACTTCCTCCATACTGCCTAGCGTACCTGGAAACAATGGTATGCCAGCGTGGTGGCAAAGTAAAAATTCTGTGCATCAACGACCTAGGAGGAGAAACCAGTGCTGCCCCTGTATTCCCTCCAGGGGAATCTGCTTGCCTGGGTATCTACCAATGGTGCTTATAACTGCACCAGTAACATGAGCTTTCACCAGCTGTGCAACCTTGGGCACCTTTGACTCTTTGTTTCCAAATGGACAAAATAAATATATACCACAAAGCAAATACATGAGGACTAAATCTCTGTGTAGAGCACTCAACACGTGGCATATAGCAACAACTCAATAAATGTAACTACCAGTATTTCAGCCAGTTCTCATTTATGTTATCATATTCTTATAGAATGATAAACATTTAATATCAGTAAAATACACAGAGAGGTGGAAGAAGAGAATCATGACTTAAATCTACCAAAATAGAGCAGAAACAAAGTGTCTGCAAAGTGTGAGGCAGTAACCCCTTCCAAAGCACCATGTCCTACCTGCACAATTCCACCCTATTTTCTGCCCAATTTTGCTTAATCTTATTCCTTCAAAAATAAATATTTCCCCGCACAGATTTCAAATCTTCATGTTATTTAGCCCAAGGACATAATGCAATTTTAAAAGTTAAATCTTTGTAGATTTCCTTTCTTATATCTATCACGTGTTATGTTTTACCCAATACAATTTACTTTTTTGAAAGCCCACTTGGCAGCTAATTGACTTTTCAGGCAGGAAGTTCTTTGTAAATTCTCCCTCAAAAAGGTTTTCTTTTGTTTGTATCTTGGTAGCAATTCTAAAGTTTTCAGGATTTGGACTCTGGTATTATAATCGTGAAGTGGTCTGTTTTTTCATCTAATGAGCTCTGCCTGTTTGTGGATGTGACACAGCAGTGGAAGGAAGCCAAGAGCCTATAGTAGTGATCCTGGGGCAAATTTAAGCAGCTGTGGCCATGTAACTTAAAACCTCTGCGAAGTGTGCTGCAACCCGTGCACGCCGTTAGTATAACATGAGGGTTGGATGTAGCCTGTTCTCCGGAGGACTTCCTCGCCTGCTGCAAGAAAGAGAGGATTGAAGGACAAACCTGGGTGCAGACGGAAAGGTCCAAACAGAAGAGCTTGTGGCATCCATTCCCTAAATTCAGGTACTGTAAACCTTTGTGAACTTTCTGCAGTAAGCCAAACTAAGATTCTGTAAGTCGTGGAAGTACCTGAAAAGTCAGGGTGAGAGAAGAGAAAGGAAATGATTATACTTCAGTTGTTTTCTCACATCCTTCTTAAGCCACTATGACAAAGAGAAGTAAAACTATAAATGAATCTTTTCTCCTTGTAGATATTCAACAGTTGAACTTTTTGTTAATTCTCTTCCTGTTAAGTGAAGAAAATTGCAGTAATAGATCAGATAATGCAAAATTACATTTCAAATGAAAATAAAATTTTGCTTAGATTTTTAAGAAAGCTAATTGGGATAAAGCTTTGGGAGGTTTGTGCAGTCATATTACTTGGAAGTTAGTTTGTGTTTGAAACCACAGTTGCAGAGTTTGCATTATTGTTGCATTGAGGTTTTAATCTTTGGAGCATCAAAATCATGCAAAAAGTCTAGAAAGACAAACCCTTTGTAAACATCTAAATGACGATTAACTATTGCATGGAAGTGAGGCTTTGGGGCAGAAAGGAAGCAAAGTTGAACATAACAGGCTCTTAAAATGGATATGATAAGCAAATAGTTTGAAAAAAATAGATTTGAATATGCATGATTTTATCAGTAACATTTTCATTATTCTCTAATTAAAGAAAGACTGATACACAGAGCTTAAAAATGGGTCAAGAAGAACAGTCTGCAAATGAGTGAGCAACACATGAGGGGACTAAATACATCAGAGGCTCTCAATCTCATTAGAGGTGAAACAGATTAAGTATGGCATTACCACCATGACCAAAATGAGAGCTTCCAGAAAAAAGGAGGTTTATTAGATGGACCCGTATTACCACGCAAAAGCTCACAGCCTGAGGACACTGGGACAATTTTCCAAGTCCTCCAAAGCCTGGTATTTTTTTTAAAAGTGCAAGAACTCCCACTACTGCCAGATCTTGTAATGGCATTAACAGCATGCTCTTGGCTTATGCTCTTCAACAGTTTAACAGTACATTTGAAAACAAAATAACAAAAAATGGGAAGATGCCTGTCTGTCCCTCAAAAGCCCACAAATGACTAATAAGGTTTGCTTTCACATAAATGGGAAATCAGACACGCAAGCATTGGCCATTACTCAGATTTACTCCAAAGATTTGGAAAACACATCTATATGACATAATGATTCCCATTCCATAGTGAATTCTTTGATTCAGAACACATTCCCCTCTAGTAATGGCTTTGTCTCTGAGATGCAGCAGAACAAAGAGGGACGCCTTCTGGGTCCCGCAGTGGCTGGGTGGGCAGGGCCTGAAAGGAGAAAGCAGCGCTAACATCCCAAAGACACGTCACCTCTCCTGGGACCCTTGAATTAACTGGGAGCTATGCCAGAGTTTGGGGAATGTTTTATCTTCTCTCCCTGGAGTGTATCCTTGTGATTCAGCTGAGTAAAATACAATTTTCTTGGAGTGGGGGTGGGGTCATGGGTTGTCACTTCTAACGAATTTGCTCTTTAATTTGGAGAAAGGAGGAGTGAGGCACACAGCACCACACAATGGAAAATCCACGAGATTTTGAAATCTGCCCTTATGGATTTGAATCCCAGCCCTGACACTTACTGCAACTCCCTAACCTTTCAAAGATTGTTTCCACATCTAAGTGGAAATTATATCCTTTTGTTTTAACCCTGACAAACTGTCCAGTTTTCCTGAATCTCAGTTTTCCCACCTGTAACATGGATGTAATATATCTGGTCTTTCCTCTTAGAGGTGTGACAATTACATGAGAACAGAGTTTATATTGAGGGTGATTTTTGATGATTAAAATAAGCAGGGATATGGCAGAAACTTTAAATATATATATATTTGTTAATATATATATTATTATTACTACTACTACCTCAAATAATAGTGATATACTAACAGTTCTTATGAAGTTTGCATTTTACCTTCTTCCACTTAATAGATTGGATACTCACCTGACAAAAGTGAAACATACAACTTATTCCAAGATTTTGGGGGACCTCACAATGCACCTATACCCTCATTTTGGTCATGGTGGTAATGCTATATTTAATCTGTTCCAACTCTAATTAGATTGATAGCCTCTGATATAGGTTGTAGTTAATTCATTTGCAGACTGTTGTTCTTAACCCATTTTTAAGGTCTCTATATCAGTTCATCTTTCTTTAACTATAACAACAAAATTGTTATTTACAAAATCATGCTTATTCAAATCTATTCAAAACTGGTCCAAACCTATTGTTTCATTTCTTTAAATTCATGTGATCAGTTAACAAATATTAAAAATGGGAACTGAGCTAGGAATACTCAACTTTTTTGGGTCACAGATGCCTCTGAATCTATGGACCCTTTGCCATCATGTTTTTAACACATAAAATAAAATACTTAAAAATTACAAAGGCAGCCAACTATATTGAAAGATATTATTATCAAAATATTTTTAAAAACCAAGTGAGTAGAAAAATAATATATGTGCTTCTTTATTAGCATATTAATAGCAAATCTAGGGGCAGGCTTAATGACTACCATGATTTTGAAGTAGTGATGAGTGTCAATAATATCTCAAAATATTTGTAACAACTATAATAATATTTGTGATAAGAAAATATATGTGATTTGTATGGATGGAAGAGTCCAGGGACTGCTAATACTACTCTGATTTTTACCTGCATTTCAGGTAGAGCTTGGTGAAAATAGAGATATTTTTTCCCCCCATAAAAATTCATCGAACCCCTGAATTCCATCCCTGGTCTCCTTGAGGAATCCACTGGCCCCAGGTTAAGAACCTCGGGTTTGGCAAAAGAAGTTGTTTATTTGACTGAATGACTCCCACACTGAAAGGCTCTAGATGACTCTCTTCAGAGTGGAACTTCATGGGAACCACTGGTTTGACAGCAAGGCCCAGGAATCTTCAATGGCCCGGAGACCTTTCTAGGGATTTACAACACGGCAGACCCAGCACAGCTAGGGAATGGAAAAATATTATTGACAGTGAAATCGTACTTGGCACATTTTTTGCAGTATTGCTACATTTTATGCTGAATTTTGGTAATGTGTTCCTTATATGAGTAAGATCTGATTAGTCCATTTTCCCAACCCAGAGACAGCTTGATAATTTTAATTCCACTTTGAGACAGTGTTTGCAGCCTGTGTTTACCTTTTCCTAATTATGTGACAAGTAAGTGTTACTTGTGGAAGCAAGGGCTTCTCTTTGTGATTTATTTATTTTTCTACTGCTACTATAATCTTTAAGAAATCACATTTCTTACAGAAATTACAAAGATAATTTTTTCTTCTTTCTGTTTGGATTTTTTCATTAAAGAATTGAGGTCTTCTGTGTTGGATCGCCAACAACTGAGGGAGTTACTGTTGGAGGGAATGTAGAATTACATACTTAAGTGAAAATTTCTCTAAAAAATCACCAAGACAAGACCGAATCTATAAAAGAGAGGCTTTGTATGTGGATTCTTCTGAGTTGAGTATTGGTCTTTCTAGTATCACACAGGCAGTTTCGCACAATGGAATTCCTTCAGAAAAATCCAAATGCAGTGATTTGGCCTATTTATAGGCAGACCTTGAGAATGTCCAGTCAAGCCAACAGCTTACTCTGTCTGCCCCACTCTGATGGGCACTGGGGAAACTATATAATATGAGAGAGTCTGCCAACAAAAAGTTTCCAAGCTGACTGAAGGGTCAATTCATCTGTATGACAAATAATTAGATACCATGCCACTGTAGCGTATGAGGTTCTTTTAAGGAGCAAAGATTACAATTGCTTTACTCACCACTATATGCCCAGAATGCCTCAAACATAGTAGTTGATAAATATAAGGTGAATAAGTGAATGAATGTTGCTGTTAGAATTCAGGAAAAGGAAAAATCACTGTGGACTTCTAGTAAATGGTGTGACTTGAGGTGAATTAGTCAAGAGAAGGAAAAAGGCATTCCAGCTGTAGACAGAGAGAAGTATGTAAGCAGTCAGATGACAGGCCTCCCTTGGGAAACCTGGCAGGAAAGTTTGATCAGATAATGCTAAGAGACAGTAACGGAAGAGTCTAAACCTGAAGCATGTCAAGACATGATAAGACTGTTGTTCAGGGTGATACTTCTTGCAGCACAAGGCAAAGCAGGTTGAAAGGAAGGGAGACCAAGGGGGACCATCAGGATGCTGTGCAAAGTGAGGTGCTGAGAGGCCTGCCTTGTTGTGGTGATCAGAATGAATGGAAAGGGTTGAATTCAGGAAATATTTAGGAGCAAAAAATGTCCTGGAATGGACATCAGCTATGGGTAGCCTTCATTTTCAAAAACTTTAGAGAACTAAGCAAGTGAGGAAAAATATTCAAATAAAAAAACCATCAAATCAATGTTGCTAAGAAGGGCAAAAAAATTAGTTTTCTTCTAGCAAATGATTTGTTTGGAAAGAAATATGAAAGGTACCAGAGAGAGAAAGACAAGAGCAACACAGATTTCTCTGATTATTTGTAATTTCAAGAACACTTTTGAAAGCATATTTGAAACAATGGAAAACAGCAAAATGGAGAACAGTTATGAAATGTATTTTTATTGCAGGCTAGAAAGTCAGTGTATATTTTTTTAATATGACAAAAAACTGAGTATTGAGTAGCATTTATCCTAAATGTTCTCTCAATAACAAGAACTAAGGGTTAAAAAAATCAAAACAAAATTCTCATTTTGGGTCCTATTTTTCTCTCTGTTGCCTACTAAAGGTATAGCATCCTTTGCAAAATAAATGGCCCAAAAAATTATGCATAGCTGTAGTATTATTTTCAATTTCCTAGGAGAAAAAGTTATCTCAGAGTATGATTGGAAAAATGTTTTATGTTAAAAAAAGTAATTTATAATGTGATATATGCTACTCCTAAATCATCTACTTGGTAAGTTCAGATTTTCACATATGGAGTAATGGAATTTATATTATCTCTCTCTACACACATACCATATACACATACATGTGCATATATTATATAAAGAGAGATAAAGATATAGATATATATGCACACACATATTCATACATGTACATATATTCATACACATATGAATCTTACTATGGAATGTCTAAAGAAAAGTATTTTGTGATGTTCTATATTGCAGGACTAGAGAACTTTACAGAACCCCTGAATGGTTAGGAGTCCTCCACAATGATATCACTGAGGCTGGCTTGCACCAGCCCATGATAGTCAATTCTTAGCATCTCTTCCCAACTCCACATTCAGTGAGACATCATGTTGGTAGCTTAAAATTGGCCATGGTGGGAGTATTTAAACTACAAAAATCAATAAATTCTGCAAATGAGAATATGCCCTCACCCCTTATCCCAGCCAGTTATTAAACATTTACTGGAACACAGCTATCCTTGGGACACACTTTGAGAATTACTGATATAGAGAATGCAGTATGCTAGGAAATGTATAAAAAGATAAAAGTGATGAGAGAGAAGATGACAGCTTTGAAGAACAAGAATAAAAATTGGATCTAAAAATAAAAGGGGATTCTTAAGATAAAACCTGAACAAATGGAATAGAAGCATTAAAAAGAGAAATATCTTCTTGCTGAGAAAAGATCTAAGTTTTAATGTTCAAAAGGTTTACTATGTTCCAGGAAAAGTTAATTAAAGGAACACAATTAAGCATGGAAAATGTCTTTAGGTTCTCAGAGAAAAGGAAATTCTTGCAATTATCTTGGCAGAAAAAAATTGGTTACCAAGAAAGGAACAAAAAGATGAAGCTGTCTACAGGCTTCTATTTAACTTGAAATAGCAAAGATTATGGAGCAACATTTGTAGTGTTTTAAGGATAAAATAAGGGACATGATGTAAGTACTATACAGCAAGACAAATTGGTGTTTATCCTCCAAGAAAATAGAAGGTAATTTTCAGAAAGCAATGCCTAAAAATCTAACACTCATATATCTTTCCATGTAAAGAGTTGTTAAAACTATACTTCCAGTCATAATAGGGTGAAACAGCAAAACACAGGGATACATAAAGTTATTCCACAAAACTGCAAACTAAAAAGAAAAGGGTGACAGTACTAATAGCAGATAAAAAAGAATTCAAGGCAAAGACACATCAACCACAATAAGGAATATAATTTTATGTGTATAAATGCTATAGTCTATCATGAAACATACTACTTATTAATCTTTATGTATAAATAGTAACATTAAAATAACAGAAGCTTGACTTTAATAGGCAACTAATATACACTATTATGACCATATCAAAAATTTATACAAATATACACATATAGACATAAATAATCTTTTCTGTGAAAGAAACCCTTGTTGTAAACATGAATGATTTAGTGAAATTAATTATATAAACTAGACTACCAAGGAATCTCAATAAGTTCCAAAATGTAGAAAAAATTCAGTCCACATTTCTTGACCACAGTATACAAAAGTAGGAATTAAAAACAAAAGTTTAAAGAAACATCAACCACTTGGAGCCAAAAATTCTCTTCTAAATAATTATTGGGTCAGTGAGGAAATCAAATATACAACAGTTTGCTTAGAAAATGAGAACACTTATCAAATTTTACATGCATTGCCTAAGATCTTACTTAAAGGTAATTTTATAGCCCTAGATTTTTTTTACTTTAAAAGGAAAGGAATCAAACCTTACAAATGGAAAGTTTAAAAGGATGCCATTCACAAAGGCAATTCAAAAGCTACCACAAAGATTATTTATATGAATAAAATGAAATTTTGAAACATTTAAGAACATTTGGAAAATATGTTTAGAAGTATACCATGTTCCTGATAGGGAGACTAAATATTTTTAAAATAGTAATTAGTTCCTAATTTGTCTTATCTTTAATTATTAACATACTGGTAAATTTCTAACAACTGGGTCTTCAAATATATGTATGCATATAAATTTATATACATTTACCATATATGTGTACATTTACTATTTTACAGATATAAAAGATGTGTAGCAGGCAACTTACAAATAACAGTTAATAAAATATACAATATTCTGTTATATTATGTAATGTTATAATTTATTGTATATTAAATATAGTCAATTGATTCTCACATGATGCTTTCCTTGGCTTTTGCCTAACTCACAAATGTAGTTAGTAATTTTGTCTTCCATGAGCCTGAAGGAAAAATAAAATCTGTCACTCTTGTGTATTTCTTATGTTCACCAAAAGATAAAAATCAATGAAGTTCCAAAAAATTGAAGGTTAAGTATAGTTCCAATATGAATATTTTCATTTACATGAATGGGGAAGACAAAGTGAAAGAACAAAGACTTCATTCACCCCTCAGTGATGTGACTTCTTTGCTGACTCAGATAAGTTTTCAAGTATTGAAAGAGTATTTCCTCAATTCTTTGTGCTATTCACAATGTTGAGTTACAGATATGGCATATTTTAAAATTTAATCTGCCTTAGGATTTTCTCCATCATTTTCTCAAGTCTAAACAATGAACAAAAAAATTAAGCTCTAATTTATATTGTTTGCCATTTTCCATGTTATAGAATATATAACCCATTTTTGTTATTCCAAGCCACCAGTGAGATGTTACTGAACATGAGGTTGGGAAAAGAAACAAAATAGCATACTATTCTGTCATATTTTCATGATACAGATACAGTGGAGAACATAAATAATAGTAACATGTAGAAAAATATTAGAAAGTGGTAAGTTTTGAGTAATGCCTATATTAGAATTTTTGACACATAAGGAGGTATCACACCTCACTCAAGAAAAGATTTATTCAATAAATGATGTTGGAATAATTGGTTAATTAGTTAACAACACTTAAAAAACTGTAAAAATATTGTTAGCTCATGGACTGCACAAAAACAGGTCTTGGGCTACTGGGTTATAGTTTGCTGAACCCTGTTAGGTCATTATTTCAATTATATACCAAAATAAGTTCTAAACTGATCACAGATTTAAGTAAAAACAAATCATACAAGAAAAGAAGTAGATGTATATAAAGTGTCTGGAAAGAGGACAACACTCTATGTTTAAAACTATCAGAAATTTCAAAGGAAAGGTTTGAAAGATTTGACTAAATAAAATGTGGAAATTCAATAGATAAACAGAAAATGTGTTACCACTTTTTTCCAGAAAATGGTTAGACACAGGTTATAAGGAAAATTACCACCTAGAATTTTCTGTTTAAGTTTTTTAAAATACCTACCTGTTATTTTTCAAAGGATCTCAGAAAGTTATATTCTCAAAAATGGTTCATTCTTTCACAACAGTTTGAAAAATATTTTGACTCTCTCCCAATATGATCATATACTTTTCCTGATTAGTCTTTCCTTGAGAAAAGAAAGAATAATTTAATGACATAAATTTGTGATAAACTTGAATATTCTATCAACTCTTGGTGGTATCTCCTGTTCTGCTGTCCCCTCTCCTCCAAAGAGGTGCTAGTGAGGAGAAACAACACTCATGTCCATGACTATCAACCATCCATAGATCAAAAAACAACCAGTATCAGGTCTTCTGAAGATGATGGGGTCCCAAGAGGTGACCACAGCATGGCAACAGAGAATCTGGGGCTGTGGTGCTCCAAGTCTAAGGAGGCAGGACATTAGCATTCTGTTACAGAGAAGTCTAGACACTGGACTGCAAATTAGGGGCCAGTCTGCAATACGCAGGAAGGAGGACCAGAAAGAGACAGACAAACCCAACTCAAGCCACCGGGCACATCGCTACAAGGACACAGAAACCACTCGCCAAGGCAGAGGACCAGTTCTTCAGTCTGGTCCCACCAAGGAAGGAGAAGATAGCCACTAACTTGGGGATTTGGAAACAGCAGTCCTGTTACCATGGTAGTGGTACTGCAGTAGTGGAGTGGGGTGTTGGCAAACGGAGTGCTGCCTTTGGGCCGTGGTAGAGCAAGCCAGAGCCTAAAGTAGCATAACCATGTTTAGTGTCACACAAATGTTACAAGCATTACCTTGGCAGGAGTCACATGGTCCTGTTGGTCATAGTCGTGTTGGATAGATTGAGCTACAGGACTCCAGGACAGTTCTCAGAGATGTATCTCATTGATTCATCCTGTGTAAAAACAGAGGGGAAGAATCTCATCAAAGTCTCACAGGTTTTGCTGTTTCCCATTATCTCTATCATCTCTCTTATTGATTCAAAAAAAGTATACACAGCACTTGGTCTCTTCATATTCTTTGCTATTTGTTGTAAATCCGATTACATAGAAGGTGGCAGTTTTCTTGAAGTTCCCTTACTCCCACCTTTCCCTTTCTTTGGAAATAAAGTCCCATTCCATCACAATGACACTTCACTAAAATTTGAACCCCTACAAGTTCAACTCTTGTGACAGGAAATTTGAACTCAAGCATCAAAGTGTCAAACACTCCTGACTCTTCAGATGCATAAAAGTAATTAAAAATGGATGTTTTCAAACTCACTAAAATCATTCTGAAAGATGGAAACAGTAAACACTTTCAACTGGACTTCAGTGAAAGTGGATCCATATTTACAATATGCATTTATATAGAGATATCTAGCATTCCCACACACTATTAAGTTTCTGTGATTCTATCAGCAAATATATTAAAACAGCCAAACAGATTTTCACCAAATTTATGGTTAAGTTTGAGATGACCTGAAGTAAAATATAGACTGCATATAATGAAAATCCAGTATTGGGGGTAGTGTAGGGTGGAATCTCAAACATTCAAGCAACCCTCCCCCAGAGAAGTGAAACTGAAAATCAGAGAACAGGGTGAACTGTGACATGAGAGAGACAGAAAAAAAAATTGTGCTTTCAAGCTTGTGCCCTCAACTGACATTTACAAGACCAGATGAATTGCAAGCTTTGATTGCAATAGAGCTGCTCCTTTTATGGGTAATTATAAAATACTCTAGAGTGAGTTACAGCAGGTTTTTATTTGTTTGATGATGGTTGATGAGTCTCCCCGGGAACACTGAAGAGGTCAGCTAGTTTTAAATATTTGTGGTACATGGGTCCTGGAAAGATGAGGCCACTGCAAGAAGATGTAAATTGTCACTTGGCTAGGAGATGTGGTTTGGGGAAGAACTTTGCATGCTCTATGTGGCCACCCCGAACACCACTAAGGATGGCAAATATTTATTTTCAGCAGGATCATCAATGCTTAACATTCTATTCCTAGTATTTCCTGGAGTCATTAATATTAAAATAACAGAGTGGTGCAGATCAGGTCTTCTCTCCCATGGGATAGGAGCTGCTTGGTTTACCAGGGCAGCAACCCCATAACGAGGACACAGGTCTTTTTTAAGTTTTAAATGTTGTAGTTCTGCTGTAGGAAACTTCTGATGCTGTATGAATGCAGGGCTTTCAATAAAGCCCTGTACTCTTGCCACTGCATTCAAGCTGCCAGCAACTTTTCTAGGTGCTCCCCTACCAGAAGGTAGGATTTGGGTATATATGAACAGATAAAAAGCATAGTACCATTTCCTTGGCAGGAATGAAGAGAACATCCATAATGTGTGGCATTGTAGTTTAACACAAACAAAATCTATCCTCAGAAATGTTCGTGGTACCCAGCAAATATCAAAGTGATTGTGCACCTGTTGAAAGACTCTGGCAAAAATGCAAATGAGGTGGGGCAAGAAGAGGCTAGAAAACTGGTTTCTACACCCTTAGAGAGGTAGCCGCAGAGAAGGTGGCTATGCAGGGGCCAGGAGGAGGAAGATGGAGTATGCTTTATGTGCTGTACAGGAACCCGATTTTCCTTTGAGATGAGGTAGCAAACCATCTTCTGCATTTTCCTGTCTGGAGGAGCTTGGACAGCCAACCAAATTCAAATGAATCCTATTCTCAGTATTTAAAAGAATTTGAGGTTCCGCCTCCAGATGCTTTAGCACATAAATGCAAAAACTGAGTGTGAACATTACAAAATGGTTTATGACTTTGGCCACAATGCACTCAAATCTTTCTGAATGTAATATATCCATAAGGCAAGCTTTGTGGAATTCAAAGTTTTTGAAAATATGTTACTCAGCTCCTTAAAAGTAAACCTGTCTCCCAGTCTGTCTCTAGGAAAAAAAAATAGTAAACTGTAGCTGGATAAAATCACCAGCCCTGCACATTATTAGGCTCCAAAACTGGAAAAGACTTTGATGTTCACAAATTCAGTGTGGATAGTATTGTTTTGACTTTCCTGGTAGAAAACAGAAATATAAATAATACTATTACAAATTTGAAAAATATGATTATTTTACTCAGTTGCTGAACTAAAGCTCCCTGAGGGCAGGAACTGAAACTTGGTTCCTTTTAAATTCTCTCTAATACCTATACTTTATAACATAAATTCCCTATACACCTCTATATAAAAAGATAAATATATCTTTAACATATTTGGTACTAAAAATATTCACAAAAAGAATGAAATAGTATAGAAATTTGAAAGAAAGAATTACAATGAGGCTGGGGAGGCAGCAAGGAGGAGCCAGTTCCTGAAGTCTTTTCACTTGTACCAAGGGGCGAGAAGCCGGTGCTTAAGGAGGAGCACGGCGCTGTCGGGCTTTTCATTCTGTCTCCCCAGGGACTTGCTCCATTAGTTGCTTCCCGTGAGTCTCTACCAGCCTCTTAAACCTAAAACAGGTTTCGCTGCCTCTATTTTCCTTCTGCCACCGCCTTAAAGATAGAAAGGTCATTTTATACCTAATGCCTCATTTTCTCATCTCTTGTCTACTTCTCAATTCACTATAATTAGATTTCTGTCTGAATATTCCACCAAAACTGTCCCAGCAAAAGTCACCAATCTAATTCTCAAGTGCAGAAGTTGCTGCTCAGCCCTTTTCCAATCCGCTCACTTGGGTCACTACTCTCTGAAACTTTCACTCTCTTGTCTCTGTTTTCAACCCAGTACTTCTCTTAGTATTCTTTCTTAAGATTCTTTGCTATTTCTTCTCCTCTGCCTTCCCCTAAGAGTCAGCGTTCCGAAGGTTTAGTTAATCCTAAATCCTCTTCTCTTCTCCTACCTTCTCTCTCTCTCTCTCTCTCTCTCTCTCTCTCTCTCTCTCTCTAGGTTGATCTTACTCAGGTCTGTGATATTAGTTATGACTTATACATGAATGTCAACCGAAGATGGAATCTCAAATTCTATGCCATGTTGTCCATTACCTAGGAGGTATCTCCATATGATTTCATTCATTAAACAAACAATATGGAGTATTCGTTATGCCGAGATCTGGCTATGTGCTGTGACTATTACAAAAACTGAGACGCATCTCTTGCCCTTTGGGCCTCTTAGGCTGTTGGAGGAGGCAGAAACACTGTGATTAGGGCTACTTGTCATAGGAACCCAGACAAGCAGCAGTGAACCCAGCCCTGGGAGTCAGACATGTCTTGGTGAAAGAGGTGATGCCTAAGGTAAGCCAGAAAGCCTGACAAAGAGGAGGCAGCACCTGAGGACAAAGGGAAAGGACATACCAAGCAGAGAACACAGCCGAACCAAAGGCAAGACAGCAAGGAGAAGCTTGGCATATGCAGCAAAGCATAGCAGCATAAGGTTGCTGAAACTTACTGTGTGTGCAGCAGTCGGAGCAAGATGAGGCTGGAGAGGGAGGCAGAGGCAAGATGACAGAGGGTCTCCAGGTACAGTTACGCTGAAGAGCTTTGACTTTATCAAATAGCGTAGATGACAAGCCTGTGTATAAATGATGGAAAATGGGAATGAAATAGCCAGATCTGCTTTTTAGAAAGAGTATGATGTGCTCCCAGGGTAAAATATTGGAGGTAAAAAAGAAAGCCTGTAGACAGGGACCAGGAAGGAGTGGTTAGGGTTACATGTTCACTTCCATCTTTGACACAGCAGCTGATAGCCATGAAGCCCATTAACATGAGCCTGTTGTCTCTACTGAGACCTATCCACACATGGCCTTAAATATAAATATTGCTAATTTTTGTGTAGTTGTTGAATAGTTTTCACTTTTCAGAGGCTCCAACCTTGGGCAAATAGCTACAGGATTAATAACAGCATTATACAAATGGGATAAAATTTCTTGCCAGTGTTTAACATAGTTTGTTTCTTTCCACATTTTATCCTAAATAAGCACACAGGCATTTTGGCAAAAACCCCTGTGTACTAGCACTCCAAAGTAGCAAATCTGAATCTATATAAATAACAGCAAAATAGGCTTCTTATACTCACTGTTGAGTGTTGGGCAGTCAGAGACATTCAGCTCTTGCAAATTTCTACAGAGGCCTAAATCAAACAAGTTAAACATCACTAAACACCGTATTACAAGTGTTTAAACTTAAAGGTTTTTCACCCTGCACTCAATGAGATGCATTCATTAGAAAACAAACAGAAACCTTGGCAAGTAACTTATTCTAAGTATACGGTTTCTTTTCCCAGAAAACAGATTTCTTCTGGCTTTAAAATTAAAATATATACACATGTTAATTACTGCTTGAGGATTACAGAAGGGAAGGGAAAAGAGAAAACTACTACTTTGGGAAACACAGTATATACTTAAAGCTTTTAGCTAGGAAGGAAAAGAACCTTTTTTGTGGCATGACTTTTTTGTTCATTTTTTGATTTTTGTTTCCTTTTACCATTTTATTAAGAAAATTTCAGACAAAAAAAATTGAAATAATTGAAGAATTGTACAATGAAATTAGATTTTACAATCTATACTTTAGTGTATTTACTTTATCACATACCCTCCTGTATATCCATCTATCCTTCAATCCATCTTATTATTTATGCATTTTAAAGTAAATTGCAGACATCAGCACACTGCCCCCCAAATACTTCAGCATGCATAATAATTACAAAATATTTATGAGTTTTTTAGATTAGATTTACATACCATAGGCAGTGAGGTGTAGACAGAGAAGTGGAGGGTCCCAAAGGCCAAGTGCCTGGTTAACTCTGGAACCAGAGGCAACTACATAGCTTATGGCCTTGCAGGGAATGAATGTAGAAAGCTGGAGGGCAAAGTGTTACACAACCAGCACTCTGGGTCTAGACCAACAGTAAGGAAAACCCCAGGGCTGAAACAGGAAAGAAGCAGCTAGCGGAGGAGACACAAAACAATGACCCGGAGGAATGCTTGAGGGGCAATGGGAAGAGTGCAGAGGAGGAGGAAGGTATTCTAGGAGAGGGAAGCAGGAAGACTAGGTAAGGGGGTGATCCTGGTGTTACACTGTACACTGACCAGAAAGCACATCTGCCCATAGCCATGTAGCCCCACAATAATAACGGGAATAGTATTTGTCATAAATCCATATTAAATATTTCTTTCTCTGCGAAGAATGGACTATGTCCTGAGTAATAAATGCAACTGAAAACCACTTTCAGAATTTTAAAAATGAAAACAATTCTTTAAAACGTGCAGATCTTGGAAGTCATCAGTAATACCTGTTAAGGAAAGAAGTATAATACTACATTACATTGATACCAAATATTAATTTATTATACTTTACTATAAAAATAATACAATGTATTATATTGTTAATATATTAATATTAATTATATTAATACCAAAACAATATAATAACTAAGTTTGTTAGATTAATATTTTTATAGAATAGTTACTTGGGAGTAATTCATGAATTCAATAAGTATTTATCAAGAGCCTGCTATGTGCCAGAACCTCTCCAGGTGCTGGAAATACTACAGTGAACAAAATAGAAAAAAAAAACCCTGCCCTTATGGAGTTCACATACTGAATTCTCACATAGTTGGGAGAGACTGACAGTAAACAAAGGAGGTAAAAACATTTACTTGGCAGATGATGGTAAGTTCTATGGAGAAAAATAAAACAAGAAAGTGGATAGAGAGCAAGTGGGAAGAGGTGCCACTTTAAATAGAGCAGTCAGAGAAGGCTTTGCTGAGAAGGTGACATTAGAGTTAAGATGTGCAGATGACAAGAACAGTGCAAGTTACTCTGAGCACTCATCATGGTTGGCGATTGGGAGACAGAAAAAAAAAAGAGAAACATAGGAAGTAGGATAGCCATTGGAGTCCTATTCTTGTTTGCACATCTCAAGGCTGTAAGAAGAGCCCCTTTAATTTCTTGAATCCAATGTGATGATATACTACAGGTTTCAGCTTTCATAATGCTAAGCCCTAACACTATGGGGCACTTCTCCTGGACCAGACACTGTGACGTGTCTTGCACACATTAGCCCATTTCATCCTCCCAACGATACTGAGAGTTATCCTCAGGCCTGTTTTATTGATGCTGAGGATGAGGTTAAGTAACCAGCCTAAAGTCACACAGTTAAGCAGGTAGGAGTGCCTTGATTCAAACTCAGAGCACAGACAGACAGCCACTAAACCAGGCAAGAGGGAGGGTACAGGGCCTTTCACACCGGTCTGAACGTGCCTTTATTAACTTCAATGCCTTTGCTTGAAAGAAAAACTGCGGTGATCATTTTACAATATATACAAATATTGAATCATATGGTGTATACATGAAATGAGTATAATGTCATATGTTAACTATACCTCAATAAGAATATATACATATAAAGAAATGAATCAGTTTTCTTTTTTTAAAGCTGCTATTATCAATCAGTAACAGCACTCACAGTGGTCCTAAACTCTATTTTTTTCTCTTGCCACCTAGGGACTCCACTGTACCTCAGCTGTGTCTCACTGTTCCTGAATTTTATTAGTAGGAATACTTTCATTGTTCCAGCTGTCGCACGGAGTAATTGGGGCCAGCTGGCTGTCAGAATGCGTGTGGTTGCCGTGGTAATCCTTCTCTTCTTTTGCAAAGCTGCTGAGCTCCGCAAGACGAGCCCTGGGGGTGCGAGAAGCCTAGTGAGTCACCGCCCAGCGGGTGGGGGCCGGCGAGGCTCCAACCCAGTCAAACGCAATGCACCAGGCCTTGCCTGCGAAGTGTACACCTACCTTCGTGAGAAATACTTAGATTGTCAAGAAAGAAAACTGGTTTATGTGCTACCTGGCTGGCCTCAGGATTTGCTGCACATGCTGTTAGCCAGAAACAAGATCCGCATATTGAAGAACAACATGTTTTCCAAGTTTAAAAAGCTGAAAAGCCTGGATCTGCAACAGAATGAAATCTCCAAAATTGAGAGCGAGGCTTTCTTTGGTTTAAACAAACTTACCACTCTTTTGCTGCAGCACAATCAGGTCAAAGTCTTGACGGAGGAAGTGTTCATTTATACACCTATCCTGAACTACCTGCGTCTTTATGACAACCCCTGGCACTGTACTTGTGAGATAGAAACACTCATTTCAATGTTGCAGATTCCAAGGAACCGAAATTTGGGGAACTACGCCAAGTGCGAAAGTCCACAAGAACTAAAAAATAAAAAACTGCGGCAGATAAAATCTGAAGAGTTGTGTAATGAAGAAGAAAAGGAACAATTGGACCCGAAATCCCAAGTGTCAGGGAGACCCCCAGTCATCAAGCCTGAGGTGGACTCCTCCCTCTGCCACAACTATGTGTTTCCCATACAAACGCTGGACTGCAGAAGGAAAGGTTTGTAAATTTCATTTTCATAAAAATGCTCTTTGAATCTCATAACCCTCTCCACGCCCCACCAAACTGCCTTGGAATTTCTAGTGTCGCTTCCACCAGAAATCTTTCCCCAGCAACAATGGAATTTATCCCAAGCTCTTCTGGAGTCCAGACTTGGGCTGGTTGGTGATTTGGGGAACGGCACAGCAGGGTAAGAGATATGGTCGGGAATGACCATATCCTACTTATTTGGGTCCTACTTATTTGCCCATCAAAAGTGTCTGTAAGAAATTCCTTCAGTCTTAAATCTGGCGTAATGTAATTTATGTAGGTAAACCAGGGATTATGAAGTCAAGCACAGATGCTGTCTATAAAACCTGACCTATGCCAGTTGAAGTCAAAACATGATGTGCTTCTGTGGGGAAATGATAACCTCAAGGAAACTCACGTGGAACAGGACAGGGAGAGCACCGAGGGGGAGGCCAAGTGGCACGCACTGCTTGGGTACCACCAGTAGTTCTTAGAGTCTCAAGATTTTACTAAATGCTCACTAATCTCTGGTATCATAATTGTCCCCAAATTATCCAGAATAAAGCATAAAAATATTGAAAGAACTAAATTACAAGTATTAGAATTATGAGGATAAGGAAGTCTTCCAAGAATATTACCTACTTCCTAGTACTGGGTTAGTACCGGGCAGGATTTTGCATGTACAGGATAAATTCATGAAAGAAGAAAACAGATGAGAGATTTTAGTCATGCTCTTGACAGGTTGAGGAAGATGTTCTCAACATGTGGTCTGGAAACTGCTAATTGACCCTAGGATAACAAGCCATGTGACAGTGTTTCATTTCTGGTGTAGATTAATAATTTATTTATAATATTAAAGCTAGATACCAGTGAATCAGAGTCATATAGAGCACATGTCATTGCTACCACTTAGTTTGTAATGTTTTGCTTTGTTTTGTTTCTCCAAGAACAAAAGGGAAGGTTAAGAGGCTCCAAGTCCTTTCAAGGGAACCACAGGCAGGAATTTGTTGACACTCAAGAAGCAGGCAAACTGAGCCAAAAGAAAATGTGTTCATTTAAAATTGTACTCAAGCCCTGCCTTTCTCTCTCTGACTTAGGTCACACCATGGCCACATAGGATGGAAAGGTTTGCTTCCCTGTGATATGTATATAATTTGATGCCACAGTAGAGCAAGTACGGCATCCTAACCAGGGAGATGCCATTCTGGGATCTTCCAAATTT
The DNA here is from genome assembly GCF_030020395.1 of Manis pentadactyla. Taxonomy (NCBI): domain Eukaryota; kingdom Metazoa; phylum Chordata; class Mammalia; order Pholidota; family Manidae; genus Manis; species Manis pentadactyla. Next base: position 60,472,387 of record NC_080025.1, on the reverse strand, counting down.
GAGAGAAAAGTCTCATTAATTGAGAACCTACTATGCTCCAGGTACTCCACAGGCATTCTGTCTACAAATTACAGGATGGTAGTACTGCCCCATTTACAGTTGGGGAAACCAAGGCTCAGGGCGGTTCAGTCACTTGGCCTCAGTCTCACAGGTAAGCAGCAAAGATTTGAACCTTGGTCTGCCTCAGTCTGCCATCTTCCTTAATCTGATCATGTTCAAACAAACAACTGCCTGGACAATAGAAGCATTAGAGAATTCCAGAAAAGTCCATCTATGTAGTTTCTCTGCAGCCAGATTGGGTGGAATTTCCCAGACTTCATTAAGGTGAGTACTTAGTGTTTCATGCTGACTAGGATTTCCTTTGTGATGCTTAGATCAAAAACTTGAGTTATATAAAAATTAATCCAAGTTGCTGACATTCTTGAATAAGTTGGACTTATTGTACCTCTCTCCCGGCATCAGAATACGTCTAGGAGATATGAATAAGGAAAGACCTTGCAGAGCTCTTCCCATACAGTAAAAATACTATTTTTTATTTCAAAACTTTGAAAGATGACTTTTCTGAATAAAAAGAATTAATAAAAAAAAAATTTATCCAAAGCTTCTACACTTGGGTTAGAAAAAGTACTGATATAGTTGCTGAGGTTCTACCCTCAAGGTCAAGAAAATTTGCATTTGCTTCATCAGGTGATAAAGAGGAAGTGGGCACTGTTATGTTCATTAATTATCTGAGAAAAAAAGCTACCAACACAAAATTGAAGACTTCTACAGCTAGACCACACTGTAACTCAAGAGATAACGTGTTACGAAACATCTCTTTTTTTTTTTTACTGCTTTTCTACTCTGGGACCATTCCCTCCCCAATAAGACTATTTCTGTCTTTGTCTTTTTTTCCATGTTATTTTTGTCTCTTTTTCTTTTGGCAAATGTCAAGTTATAAAAACAGAAATATGTTTTTTATTGCTTTCTTTCCTCAACTTACTGTGCTACCTAAGTACAACCCTCCAGATATGCTCTATAAATTCATTCCCCCTGCTTTCAAATACACATATTATTTACCAGAAAACAATATAAAGTTTCATGTCATACACACTTAGTATATATAATATTGGGTCATACATTAAAGGACAACTCAAATATCCAAATGTTAATGCCTACATACATCAGAGCCTATACTTTTCAGCTTATAAAATGAAACGCAGTTTTGTCTTTTAATGTAATCAATATAAATTGCTTTCTCTATGGTTGATATAAATCGGTTGATTCAGTTGATCATGTTGTTTATTTTGGTTTATTGTTGATTCCCATAAATTTAAAAGCAAAGGTCTTATTTTTTAAACTCTCTTTGGTACTGTCTGGCACAGACCCATAATGCTTTAGATTGATAATAATTGGGCTCTTTTTGCTCTTGCAAAGCAGTAATTTAAACCTTTAAGAATAAAAATATAGAGAAGTTAAAAATCATGGCTAGAAATCAAGTATGATGGTCTGAATTTAATCCACTGCAATGTTCCTTATTCCATTCTAACAAATACTAAAAATAAATATTCATCTCTAGCTGCCTACCAAAATGTAGTAATACTTTTTATGGTGCTCCACATATACATCCTATGTAAAATTTATAGAAGCCTAAAACATGACATCAAGAATGGAACTAGCAGTGATATTAATGAGTAAGAGCTGTCATCTAAATAAATGCTGTGTATGTCTGAGACATAGCAGTTAACATGCAGTATATAATTTGTTCCTCAAAAACCTTCAAAGAGTACTCTAATTATCCTCCTTTTATAGGTGAGGAAACTGAGGTATGAGAAGGTATGGTATTGCCCTTCTCAGGTCGCACAGGAAGTTCCCACGCCACTGACCAGCAGGCAGTATCATCTCTTCCCTCAAGATTCTGGGTACTTCTGTTAACCAAGAAAAACATTGTGAAAGCTTTCTAGGGGCTTCCTCCCCATAATGACCCCTGCTCTTAGACTCTGTACCACACACCATGTACATGATCACACACAGGGAATCTGAATACAGATTCTCCCAACTCGGGAGGTGTGCCTTTCCCGACTGACAGATGAGTCAAGGGGAGCATAGGGTCCTTAATGGTGCCAGCTTGATCACATAGACCTCTGAGATCACTATTTCTGTCTTAAACATCTGGTGACAAGAAAAAAGGAAAGAATAGCTTTATTCAGTGAGAGACAGGCACTTTGCCAACAAAAACTTAGCCTTTCAGAGGGAATAAATGTGAGATTAGTTGAAAGGCATGTTTATGTCTTATTGAGGTAAATAGTTTTGCCAAAAACACATATAAGTCAGAGTTCTAAAACTGCTTTTCCACTTCACGTTTACCATATAATTTACCATTTTTAAAGAATCATTTTATTTCTAAGTTTAGGGCTGGGGAGAAGTGTGCAGTTTAATTGCTCCCAGCTGCCTCTGAAGTTAGTTTCACCACTGTGTTTAAACAATAATTAATTATTTTTTATTTGCAAAAACAGGGCCATTGATGTCTGTTTACCTACTACCATCAGGCTTCATAGTAATTATAACATTGCTGACAACCAAGATAGCCTACTAAGTGGGAAATTACATGGAGAAAATTTGCCAATTTCCTCCTCAGAGGGTTTGGTTGGGGGAGGGACAAGGCTGGCCAGGGGTGACAATCAAGTAAATATGCATTTATTGTGGGTTTACCAAGAATTTCAGGTAACAGCAAATAACAACATGGTGCCTGGTGTAGAAATGGGGGCATTGAGCACATATGACTTCTGGCCTAGGGAAATTTATATTATCTTTACCAGAAACATAGTTTACATCAATATTCACAATTCTCTTTCAAGTTTAAGTAAAAGAACTGAAGAACTGTTTTGACTCATCAGGACAACAAATAAGATTTTTCCATGTTTTTCTAAGCCATACTAGTAGTAAAGGCTTTGGTTTGCATTTCCTGGTATTGCTTGTGGATACTATTTTTACCCAGGGCAGCTGCTGAAAATGCCAAAGTTGGTTCTGCAATTCATATTCTTTTTCCAGAATCCACAGGTCTGCCACCCTGCTAAAGCTGGGTTCCAGGGTGTTCTCATAAGCATTTTTTCTACCCATTTATTTGTGGGTAACCCACTTTGACTTGTCCTACGGTGGTTGCTTGGAAGGTCTCTGTCATCCATGCTCATGGCCAACCCCACAAATACGGGCTCAGCAAGCAAGTCCTGATAAACAAGCTGTTTTCCAGAATTTTGGAGATACTAATGCTGGTAGCAAGGAAGACCTACAGCCCTTAATGGTTTTATAGGTAGGGCCTTGGTGAGGAATTGAGCTTTTATTCATTGTGAGATGGGAAGTGATTGGAGGAGTCCACCATTGGGAGGATGGGAAGCCATATGGGGTTACAATATATGACTTATGTTTTGACAGGATCACATGGCCTTAGGACACTCTTGGGATAATCCAGACAAGAGGTAATGGTGGCTTGGACCACTGTGGTAGCAATGAAGTGAGAAGAGGTGGAATCCTGGGTATTTTGAAATAAAATGATTCTGCTTTTAAAAGCCTTATAAGAAGGAGCCACAGCCATTCTTAGTAATTATTACAAACACCAAATGTCAAATTATTTCTTCTGTCTATCCTCAATTGTCTCTATGGTTTTCAAGTATCATTAAGATTATCTCCTTATTTCCATGTAGTATTCAAAAGGGTAATAGCTCTTCAGCTAAGGTCTTGCTGATCCTAAAGGGAGGAGAATTACCTCACTGTTGCACTGTTATAATAAGTTCAAGTCTAAAATCTTTCACCTTCTAATATGTTGGCAGACACAATTCCAGGTCAAACAGAACAAAGTCATATCAGAAGACAGAAACAAGATCACCCCAAATTTTCAAAGCACTTTATTATAAGAGATCTCAGTATTCTTGAATCATTAAACTTAACATGTATTTAGTGGCTCTTATTATTTACAATGTGTTGGTCACCTATTGCTGCTTAATAAAATACCCCAAAACTTAGTGTCATGAAGCAACATACATTTATTATCTCACAGTTTCTGTGGCTTAGGAAACCCAACATTTAGCTGGGCCCAGGATCTGCTTCAGGAACTCTAACAAAGCTGCAGTCAAGGTGTTGACCAGGACTTGTGCCTGTGATCTCATCTGAAGGCTCAGCTGGGAAAGGATTCTAGTCCAAGCTCCTATGCGCTGTCAGCAGAATTCAGTTCCTCAAGGGCTCTTGGACTAAGGGCCTGAGTTCCTTGCTGGCTGTTGGCCAGAAGGCACCCTTAATTCCATGGCACATAGGCCTCTCCAACAGCAGCTTGTTTCATCAAAGCCAGCAAAGAATGTCTGCTGACAAGATGAAAGTCACAATTTCTTGTAACCTAATTATGGAAATAACATCCCATCACATTTGTTACATTCTATAGTTGGAAGCAAGTCGCTAGGTTCAGGCTATCCTCAAGGGGAAGAGTTTACACAGGGTGTAAATGTCAGTAGAAGGAATCATTGAGTACCATTTTAGAAGCCATCTGTCACATACCGATTATTTATTTGTGATACATTAGGCACTATTTTAAGCCTCCATCATGAAACTTCTATGGTAGAGAAGAGGCAAAAATGAAAATAATAAATTGTACACTGTGTTTAATGGTGATAATTACCATAGAGAAAAAGCAGGGAAATGCCATTTAAATACAGATCAGAAGGGTCTCAAGACCACCCCAATATGTCAACTCTACCCCAGTTGTTCCCCCACCCCTCCCTTCACCCTACATGCCAGGATTGAGGATTCAAGAGTAGATGGAACAGCATAAGGGAAGCAGAAGGGTATCAGGAACAGGCAGCAGAGCATAGCAGTTAGAAGCGTAGATTCTGGGGGTGGTGTGTCTATGTTTAAATCCTAGGAGTGTGACTATGGGCAACTCTTGCCTCAGTTTCCTCCTCTGTAAAATGAAGATAATAATGGTATTAGTCCATTGGGTTCTTGTCACTTAATATTTGTTAGAGTGCCTAGAACAATTCCTGCACATAGATACTAAGATCCCAGCAAGAAGAGAAAGCAAATTTAACAATAAGAAGGATACTAAAGAAGGAATTACCAAGACCATCCCATTAAAGACCAGGGATTCTGAGGTTAAAAGAGGGAAGAAATAAGCCTGAGTTTTTATGAAAGTAAATATACTATGGACTAAGGAATCATAAATACATGTTTTAAAAACATATTTGGGGTAAGTTGTAAGCAATTCAGTTATTTTGCTGATCCATAAGAGGCATTATGGATAAATAGATACTTTCATAAACTTATTTTACTACCCAATTCAATGAATTTATTCAGAAAGGCTTTGGGTCATGCTATTTCTTGGGTGCCAGTTAATCTGGACTTTTACTTATTGCTTCTAGTTTTCTTTTGTGGGAACACGTTTGTATCTCTTCACAGGTTTCACTAGCCCTCCTCAAAATTGAATAAAACCTCTTCAAAATATTTTGCAAAAGATTAAAAGAAAGTGCAAGTATTACACTAAAATATAAACACACTTTACGTTTTTTTTTTAAACCATGATTTAAAGACAAATATAAGTAGTAAAGATAAATTAGGTGAACCTTGATTTCCTTTTAACCTGTGAAAAACCACCTGGCTTTTCCTGTAGTAGCAGTATCAACAGAAGTCCGGTTACTGCAGTGCTCCGGGAAGGGTCAGGGAGTGGGGCTGTATAAGGCAAGTTACAAGGATTCAGGAAATAGGTGGGTGATGAGGAAGGAGGGGCAGCATGCCAGAACTACTAGCACTACTCTCTCGAATTTTAGCATCCAAGGAAAGAGGAAATAAATTAACAGGTTGAGGGTCGTCCAAGTCAAGAGCTTTTCATTTGTTTTTTAGTGGGGAGAGACCTGAGCTTATTTGTTAGCAGAAGGAACCTAAAGGGAGAGAGAAAATGAAGATGCAACAAAGAGGCATAAATTAATAGTGAAAACTCCCAGAGGAGTGGGAAGGAGATGGGAAGGGACACAAAGCGGTTTGATTTGTTCTACTTCATTCTACTTTCCTTTTTTTCAGAGCTTCCCGGGTGATTCTAACAGACAGGCAGGAGGGAGCCCCACGCCTTGCCTGATGCCTGAGCCAGCTGAGTTCACTGCCTGCTGCCCTCCTTTTGATTTCCTGCTGCCACCTCTAGAATTTCCTCCCAATAGCTCAGCAAGACATGACACCTGCTCCTCTAAGCATGATGCCCTTGTTTCACTGGGCATTGGTGGGAGTTCACACATCCTAAGGCTTGCTTATGCCAATGTTCTTTGGCTTAAGATATCCCTTTCCCCTTTATCTTTAGTGCTGATTCTTCAACCACTGGTATAAGAGTGACAGAGAAAATGGAGTGAGGAGAGAGCTTGATGACCTGAATATTATTTATTTTTCCAGAGTTGAAGAAAGTTCCAAACAACATCCCTCCAGATATTGTTAAACTTGACTTGTCATACAATAAAATCAACCAACTTCGACCCAAGGAGTTTGAAGATGTTCATGAGCTAAAAAAATTAAACCTCAGCAGCAATGGCATTGAATTCATAGATCCTGGTAAGTTCTACAGAATAGCCCTTTAAATGGGTGTTTGGTGTTTGTTTGTTTTTTATTATGGAAACATTTATAGTAAATATAATTTGGTTTTAAAAAACTGAATAACTAAAAGTGAATTTAAATTAAATATGATGCTTAAATTAGAATTTGTTTGGCACCCAGAAAAATATTTGTCAAAGTGTTGCTTTATGAAGTATATAATACTATATTGTGAAGCAACAGTTATTCAATTGGTCCAAATAAAAATGTCTTGTAGAATAGATTAAAAAATAAGAATTTATGGCTAGTGGTCAATAATATGCTAAACATATAATGATTTTTTAAAGGGAAATTCAGGTTTGGCATTGTCTTTGCTATTCCTTAAGCCCCAACTTAATTTAAAGTTAAGAGTTTAACAACTTATTTAAAGTAAATTAGAAACAATCTACTAAACACCAAGATCATAAAATAAGACAGAATGTGCTCAAACCACAGCCAGACATATTTTATCTAATCCTTGATCCAAATCAATTCTCTTTTCCATCTTTCAAGCTTCTCCATTTGCTAATAGGCAAAGCGTCGGCAAGAATGAGTGTGGTAAGTTCCAATTCCAGTGGATTTGAAAAAAAATGAGAATTACTGCAATATTGATCAGATTTGTAATGAGCATAACATATGTGCCTTCACAGCACTACTTCAATTTGAAAAGCACTACTACAAAAATGATTATCAATAGTATTAAAATGCAGTGTTAAATTTTATGCAGTGTTGATATCACACATATTTTGAGTACAATTATTACTTCTGCTTTTCTTAATGGCAATTTAATGCCATTTAGATCATGAGGATTTTAACATTAAAGAAGTGAAAATTGAGAATGACTGTTCTGGAATTATGAAAACATATTGTAGTATTAATAACATCTTTAAAAATATTCAGAAATCATAAAGAATTTCCTAAGGAAACAACAAAATGGTACGCTTATACCTTAACCTGTACAGATAGTATAAAAATTGGGAGTATCTTTAAACTGTGAGGACAAAAGCAATTTTCATTTCACAATAAGTAAAAATACTAGAGAGGCACTCTTCTCCCAAATGAAGCCATCATCATATTACTGTGCGGGTCACTCACTGGTAGCCAGGCTCCACAAAGCCAGGCCATGGGGTGAAGAATCTGGAGGTAGAGACCCTCACTTCTCCGTGAGAACCACAGAACCGCAGGGCAAGCATGCCAAGTTGCAAGTCCCTGGGCATGTGTCCTTCCAGATGCTGTCATCCAGAACCTTAGCTTACCAACTATCAAAGTGTCAAAGCAAACAAGTTTCAGAGCTATCTATAAAAGGGACCAAAATGTTAGTTATAACATGGCCTAAGTTAAATTTACTAAAGTGAATAATGGTGCAACAGTGTTTTAAGTGTAATAGAACTATATATAGTATGTATAGAAAACTAGAGAAAAATGAGAGAAGACAAGCAGAGATAGGTAATAGTGCAAACTGGTTTTATTTTACTTCTAGTGACATTTTTTCCCTTATCACTTGTGAATTTCCCATAATTGCCAGGACTCCTTTCCCATCCTTGGGATCTCCTGACCTTTTACTCTTGTTTACCCAGTGTGTTATTGCTGACACATGATGTGAGCTCTATTTAATCACCAGTAGTTATTCTACTTTGTTCAATTCATTCCCAGTATTTTCTACATGAACAAATATGTGTAGAGCACCTACCAAACGCCAGCTACTTTTCTTGGTATGTCTTCTAGAACAAAATAAAAGACCTTCTATACTAAAGGGCCTTTGAGAGGAAACACTGCCAAAGTAGACTTACTTAATGACTTTTACTGCTAAGATACAAATTAAATAGGATTCACCAGTTTTTTAAGGTGTGAATAACAATGTCATAGAATGTCAGACATTATTTCAGGTAAATGAAAGAAGGGACCCTATTAGAGGTCTTACCTCCTAATTTCTTTGTTAAGAAATGAAAGAAAACCAGCTTTCCCAAGTGCTTGAATACATATGGGTTAAGTAACAACTTATAGCACTTTCAAAATAAAATCTAGGAATGTTTACACAAGCTTTCTGTCTGAAGGGCTGACTTGCTTTAAGGAAAGTAAATTGTGAGATCACTGAATCACAGAATGTTAGAAAATAGAAAACAATGCAGTGTCTTCAGAACTATCATTACAACGGCTGGCATTTTACTCCTGCCCAGCCGCCTGCCTTTTCCCACCCCCATCCGCCAACCCTCACCCAGAAGCCATTGCTTTGCACCAAAACAGACAAAATCCTTTTTAGAGGAAATTATAAATTGTGTCTGAGAACAATGTTGTGAAAATAGTTAACTATATTGGTACGAGAGCACCTTTTCCAAATGCAAATAAGGAAGGACTCTGTATGTCCTGAGTATTTTAAAACAGTAATGAGCAAATGTCTGAAATACAAACAAAATATTTGAAATCCGGATTGACCTAAATTCTAGGGTATCTGGTCAGTCCACATCAACTGAAATAACAATAATCTAGGTTTAGATTTCTTTACTCCTGGTGGAAAAAAAGCTTTTTGTTGTCTTATTTTGTGTTATGTGATGTGTTTGATATTTATTTTAATTATCCACCCTCCAGTAGAATTAAATACATATGGATTCAAAGCTGATAGCTACCATAGCTCTGCAGAATAGAACCAGATGTTTTCCAAATGTTGATATAATATTTTTGTTTTTGGACTCTACAGGAATGTAGTTCCCTCCCCCTAAATTGGGAAAAGTCTTTTTTCTAGGCATTTTTAGAGTTTACTGATATCCCAGGGAGCTGCCAAATCATCACCAGACAGATTTTTCATTTTTTAATGCACTTATGTCATGTATCTGAAATATTTTCCTAATTCAAGCCTTTTCTTGTGGCATTTTTCCAGTGAACATAAAAAGTACACACGAGCCCAAAACACATTTTTTAAAAAGCTAACTTAAAACTGATTTTTCAAATAAAATATTATATTCTAGTCAGTTGAATCAAGGAAAAAGCTTTGAGTAAAAACATATTTCAGAGTTTCCCATTTGGACATACATACTGTTAGGGAAATATAATTAAAACAAAAATCTCCCAACAGAAGAAGAAATCCTCTCCAAAAAGGTAGTAGAGAAAGAAAAAACACTTTTATTACTGAATAAGCATTAAATCAGAATAAATGCATATCACAGGCAATCTGCTACGAAACTGCAAAGACAGAAAGAAATCTCAATTCTTTTATCTAGACAATAATACAACCCAATAAATACATTGGATATTTTAAAATAAATGATAGCTAGTCCTTAACTAAGTGGATTTTATAGCACAATTTGTCATGCAAAATTCATCCTAACTTTACCTGGTAATTGAGGTGACCAATTGTGTTAGCTAATCAGTTCTACACAGAGGAAAACAAACTTTTATCTTTATGACAAGAGGTAGTTTTGCAACTGGGAGCAAGCCTCCTACCCTCCCACAGAAACTAGGAGGTAGGGATGCATCACCCTTGATATTTACATTTCAAAGAGATGGCTCCCAGGTCCTTGACATTCTTGGCTCAAAATGAGGACACAAGACCTAGTTAGTCTTCTAAAGGATATGTATGCATTTCAAAGAGAGGAGAAAATACTTACAATGATGTTTTCTAAAGTAAATGCTCTGCAAAAGGAGGGGAGGGATATCTGTTTTTAATTTACATTTGTCCTAACAATACACCAGACAAGTTGCATTTAACCTGAATACTTGTTGCTTTAATAAATATTTTCTGTTTCTAGCTGCTTTTTTAGGGCTCACACATTTAGAAGAGTTAGATTTATCAAACAACAGTCTGCAAAACTTTGACTATGGAGTATTAGAAGACTTGTATTTTTTGAAACTCTTGTGGCTCAGAGATAACCCTTGGAGATGTGACTACAACATCCACTACCTCTACTACTGGCTAAAGCACCACTACAATGTGCACTATAACGGCCTGGAATGCAAAGTGCCTGAAGAATACAAAGGGTGGTTTGTGGGAAAATATGTTCGGAGTTATTATGAAGAATGCCCCAAAGACAAATTACCAGCATACCCTGAAACATTTGATCAGGATCTGGAAGATGATGAATGGGAAAAAATACATAGAGATCACACAGCAAAGAAACAAAGTGTAAGAATAACTATCGTGGGATAACTTAGAAGTTGTTCTGGTTGCAACTAGTTTTGTATTTTCTATACTGGTATCAGAAACCATATGTTTACATTTTGATTAACTGGGTGGGTTGCCTATTTATGCAGGATTATCGAGCTGTTTGCAGAATGGCCTTTGATGACTATTTCACACTAGTAAACTGCAGAAGTTGGGTCCTAACGATGGCATTAGAATTTCATAATGTCCTGTATAAATATTTTTACTGCTTTTGAAAATTAAAAAAAAAAAAATTTTTATATGCCCCTCAATAGCTGCTTGTAGATACCTAAAGATGATCAAAATGAAAAGATACAACTGCTTAGTAATAAAAATATCATTCTTTCCCTTTTGCCCCTGACCACTTTTTGTTTGTTTGTTTTCAGTAAGTCAGCTTATGCATTTAATAAATTTACATTCCTGGTACCTGTGCATTCCCAAATGCGGTCCTGGTAAACCCAAACTGTCAAATACTCTTCACTGATCCATACAAAAAATTGTCAAGTTAGACCTGAAGAACTGTCACAATCAATAAGAAGAGAATCTAAGAATTATATTGGAGACTAGTCAGAAGATGCAAACTCAGAAGCACTTAGTAGATAGTGTCAGCCATGAGCCCTGAAGAGGTAAAAACACTAGTGAATGTGGAAACAGCACTGATTTTTTAACAGAGTTCAGACTATGAAGCCACTTGTCAGTGGGAAGGGCCTGAGCCCTTCCTGCAAAGCTAATATATATATCAAGGAGCTTACAACAAAGGATGAAATTGGATCCAGGGTCAGGATTTAAGATGAAGCAGAAACAAAAAAGAGGAAATGATATAAGAAGCAAGAGAAGAGGTGATGCCCAAAGGAAGCCCCATGATTTGGGTTTGCAGGCTAAAATTTGCTCAACTAGAGAAACAGCCCACCAGAAAAAGAGGGAATACCTGGAGACTGACCCTATCAGTTTGTATTTCAATAGTTGGTTGTACTATTGGAAAAATAAAATGAAAATAAATATACACAAAAAGGAAAAATATATATATATGTATATATACACACACATATCCTTAGAAATACTCCTTTTCCCATTTTATACAGATTTCCTTTTCCCACTAAGTTGAATGAATCTTCATTTCTTATAACAAGATATTCGTACAAAGTTTAGCAACTGGTCTTATTTGATACTGCACAAATTCCCAGAGCATAGAAGATGGTGTATGACAAATAAGCATCTACGAGATACCAGACATTATGCTAAGAGTTTCACATATCCTATTTCTAATTTTCACAAGATCCCTGAGGCAGGTAATATCTGCCTTTTCTAGATAAGGAATCCAACACTTAGAGTTTAGTTAACTTGGAGAAAGCCACAGAGCTGGCAGGTGGCCAGCTAGAATTGAGGTGCACCTAAGCCCTTTCTGCTGTGCAGGCCTGCAGAGTGCTCTCCAAGTTACCCTTGGCCATGGCTGTCTCACATCAGAACTTCCAGAACTGGACCCTAAAAGAAAAATAGATGTCAGGAAGGTTAAGTCTTTTTCTTCAGAAACACCGGTGAAGGCAGTGGGTAGGAGAGAGTCATTGGTCCAAGACATTTAAATCTGTATTAATATGTACAGGAAACCAGGAGAATGAGAAGCTGGAAGAACTGCTGGAGAAAGTGGTTCAGGAAATGACTCTGGAGTGTGAGCTTCTAATCGCTCTGTCCATTTTACCAGTGGTTTGGATCAGGGTGGAGACTTCATCATACTGGTACTCAGTGCAAATCCTCACATTATTCACTATCAGGTATTAAAGGAAGCTGTAATGAAGTGTTACCAGAGAGATGTAATATATTCACCTATTGTTCATATCAGTCAGAGTAGAATATTAAAGACACAAGACTGAAACAGCTGTGCTTTGATGGTGGAGAAAGCCTGGATGGGATCAACAGAAGATGGAAGCATACAGTGGGGACAGGAGGGCTCTGAAAAGAAATGAGGAGATTAAATGTGATTTAGAGAAAGAGGCCTAAGTTACTGACTGGCTTAAATTTTGGAAGCTACGTAGGGATTTTATTGGTTGATTTTTATATCTAGTATTATCCCCACTATTTGGAAATAAAGCTCTGGAACATATTGCAACAGAAATTGATTCAGACCATCCAATAGTAACTCAGTTGGAGTTGCTAATATTAATATCTCCCAGGGTCAAAATTGAAGTGCATTTTTGGAAGCTTAATATTTGCCCTTTCTCTGTATCAGAGTTTATACTTTTTCAGGGAAGCATAGCTGATCAATGATGGGATAAACAATTAGGTAATTTGTCTTCTGCCAATTTCTTACTTGATAGTTTAATAACTTGCTAATGAACCTTCCTTCTGTTCAGTAGATGGTGAAGTTTAGGAGATAGAAAAAGTAAGTATATTTTATGGTAGTCAAAATATGACAGTTCTGAGATTTACACAGTTAAACATATATGTTTCAACATCACTTGGGTATTTGGACAAATAATCAAGTTTAAAAAAAACTTATGTCCTAAGATTCTCTAATTTTTCTGAAGTAAATAAGATTTACTAAAAGCTGAGGTCTCCTGAGTGCTATGCCTGAGTCAGCTCTAACCCACTGCTTATTTGGGAAAGATATTTAACATTAAACAGTTCAGATTTTTCGTTTTCCAACTATTCCCTCCTCTGGAGCTTATACCCTGGGTCAATTAACCTCCATTTCTGAGAAATCTGAACAAGTCTGCTCTGGCAAAGGGAGCAATTCAGTAATGAGAATTTACTTGCCTAAATTCTATGAGATGTCAAGGTTCCTTTCTATAGGAGGTGGAGTTTTGGTGAGGGGGAGACATAATATGTGACTAAAAACCAGTATCAGTGCTAGAATGAGTAATAACATGAATGTGGGAGCAAACTGGCAAATTCATAAATTCTTAAAATTTTTCAATATTTCAAATATTGTACCATATGAATTCTACAAACATAAACATCTTGCCAATTGTTAAGTGGTTGGAGAGAAACTGCAGTCAAGGGGGGCTTTTCATCCCCAATATTCCTGTTTTACTCAGACTCAACAGTGCACTTTATTGAGCTAAAAATCACTTGTGTACCCTTGCCTAGTGTTTGCTCAAGTGTCTTAAACTCTGCATGTACGCTGCACACTTAACTGTCACAATGTTATAATAAGCATTTCCCTCCCTGCCCTTGTCTGCCTTTTAAACATTTTAAGGTAACATTTTAAAGTTAATTTTCTTCTGAAGTTTTTTTTTTTTTTTAAATAATTATTTTTTATTGAAGGGTAGTTGACGCACAGTATTACATTACATTAGTTTCAAGTGTACAACACAGTGGTAGAACATTTATATACATAATTCTAGGTTCCAGCTATCACCCTACCAAGCTGTTACAATATCTTGACTATATTCCTTATGCTATACATTACATCCCGGTTACTTATTTATTTTACCATTGGAAGTCTGTCTTTTTTTTTTTTTTTTTTGTGAGGGCATCTCTCATATTTATTGATCAAATGGTTGTTAATGACAATAAAATTCTGTATAGGGGAGTCAGTGCTCAATGCACAATCATTAATCCACCCCAAGCCTAATTTTCGTCAGTCTCCAATCTTCTGAGGCATAACAAACAAGTTCTTACACGTAGAACAAATTCTTACATAATGAATAAGTTACATAGTGAACAGTACAAGGGCAGTCATCACAGAAACTTTCGGTTTTGCTCATGCATTATGAACTCTAAACAGTCAGTTCAAATATGAATACTCATTTGGTTTTTATACTTGATTTATATGTGGATACCACATTTCTCTCTTTATTATTATTATTTTTAATAAAATGCTGAAGTGGTAGGTAGATACAAGATAAAGGTAGAAAACATAGTTTAGTGTTGTAAGAGAGCAAATGTACATGATCAGGTGTGTGCCTGTAGACTATGTGTTAATCCAAGCTAGACCAGGGCAATAAAACATCCACATATGCAGAAGATTTCTCTCAGAACAGGGGGGGTGAGGTTCTAAGCCTCACCTCTGTTGATCCCCAATTTCTCACCTGATGGCCCCCCTGCGACTGTGCCTGTCTTAGGTTGTTCCTCCCTTGAGGAATCTTACCCGTCTCTGGCTAACCAGTCATCTTCCGGGGCCATACAGGGAAATGTGAAGTTGGTAAGTGAGAGGGAAGCCTTATTGTTTGAAAAGGTTAGCTTTTTACTTCTTTGCATATTTATGCCCTGTGGCTTCTATGCCCAGCATTTGTCTTGAGGTATCTTTACGACTTGGAGGAGTTATGATACTCGGTAAATTTGATATGAGGCACGAATTCTATTTAAGGGTTGTAATTAGGAAGGAAGAAGAAAAGCTATAGAAGTAGCAGGCGGAAGAAAACATGGGAAGATTGATTATTTCTTTGACATATCTTCTTGTAGAGTAACTTCAGCATGGATAGGTTTTAAACGACTAATTAAATTGTGCACACACATTAACATAATAGGAATATAGTTACCTAACCAAAGCATACCTGTAATTACCAGCCATCTCCAGTGAAACCAAGAAAACCAGTTAGGCACCTTAGGCATTTGTGAAAACTTATCTATGATATGGTGGATATTGTCCAACTGAACTTGAACAGTCTGAGAGAAATCAGACAAATTAAAACAACCCATTCCTGGGGACTGTTCACATGCCATATGTTCTTTTAACAGTAAATAGTCTGTAGTTGTAAGAGTTTGGAGCACTACAATTTGCACTTCTCCAAATTCTTGGTTGAGTTCCAACAGTATAGATCCAGTCAAATTTGTTGTTTTACTGTATGCACAGGCCAGCTTAGATATCTCCTTCCTCATTCCCATGGCAAGTCCAGGAACCGGTGGGATGAGTGCATCTACAGCTGTAGCAGTGCGTGGATCTTTGTTGGGGATTTTTGATGATCATCTTCTGGCATGAGTCTTCCAGAGAGTGCAGATGTTGGAAGTTCTTTTTCATATCGTATCTTAGTTCATTTTCGGGGTAGCCCAATTACGCTTTGATCCTCTGTATAAACACAAACAGACCCTTTGCCTACACTTTTATATGCCCTTTATACCCTTGTGTAGAACTTGTTGGAGGTTACCACACAGGAACTGCCCTTTTTTTTTTTTTTGCTTTGTTTTTGGTATCACTAATCTACACTTACATGACGAATATTATGTTTACTAGGCTCTCCCCTATACCAGGTCTCCCCTATAAACCCCTTTACAGTCACTGTCCATCAGCATAGCAAAATGTTGTAGAATCACTACTTGCCTTCTCTGTGTTGTACAGCCCTCCCTTTTCTCCTACCCCCCCATGCATGTTAATCTTAATACCCCCCTATTTCTCCCCCCCTTATCCCTCCCTACCCACCCATCCTCCCCAGTCCCTTTCCCTTTGGTACCTGTTAGTCCATTGTTGAGTTCTGTGATTCTGTTGCTGTTTTGTTCCTTCAGTTTTTCCTTTGTTCTTATATTCCACAGATAAGTGAAATCATTTGGTATTTCTCTTTCTCCGCTTGGCTTGTTTCACTGAGCATAATACCCTCCAGCTCCATCCATGTTGCTGCAAATGGTTAGATTTGCCCTTTTCTTATGGCTGAGTAGTATTCCATTGTGTATATGTACCACATCTTCTTTATCCATTCATCTATTGATGGACATTTAGGTTGCTTCCAATTCTTGGCTATTGTAAATAGTGCTGCAATAAACATAGGGGTGCATCTGTCTTTCTCAAACTTGATTGCTGCGTTCTTAGGGTAAATTCCTAGGAGTGGATTCCTGGGTCAAATGGTAAGTCTGTTTTGAGCATTTTGATGTACCTCCATACTGCTTTCCACAATGGTTGAACTAACTTACATTCCCACCAGCAGTGTAGGAGGGTTCCCCTTTCTCCACAGCCTCGCCAACATTTGTTGTTGTTTGTCTTTTGGATGGCAGCCATCCTTACTGGTGTGAGGTGATACCTCATTGTAGTTTTAATTTGCATTTCTCTGAAAATTAGCGATGTGGAGCATCTTTTCATGTGTCTGTTGGCCATCTGTATTTCTGTTTTGGAGAACTGTCTGTTCAGTTCCTCTGCCCATTTTTTAATTGGGTTATTTGTTTTTTGTTTGTTGAGGCGTGTGAGCTCCTTATATATTCTGGACGTCAAGCCTTTATCGGATGTGTCATTTTCAAATATATTCTCCCATACTGTAGGGATCCTTCTTGTTCTATTGATGGTGTCTTTTGCTGTACAGAAGCTTTTCAGATTAATATAGTCCCACTTACTCATTTTTGCTGTTGTTTTCCTTGCCTGGGGAGATATGTTCAAGAAGAGGTCACTCATGTTTATGTCTAAGAGGTTTTCGCCTATGTTTTCTTCCAAGAGTTTAATGGTTTCATGGCTTACATTCAGGTCTTTGATCCATTTTGAGTTTACTTTTGTATATGGGGTTAGACAATGGTCCAGTTTCATTCTCCTACATGTAGCTGTGCAGTTTTGCCAGCACCACCTGTTGAAGAGACTGTCATTTCGCCATTGTATGTCCATGGCTCCTTTATCAAATATTAATTGACCATATATGTCTGGGCTAATGTCTGGATTCTCTAGTCTGTTCCATTGGTCTGTGGCTCTGTTCTTGTGCCAGTACCAAATTGTCTTGATTACTATGGCTTTATAGTAGAGCTTGAAGTTGGGGAGTGAGATCCCCCCTACTTTATTCTTCTTTCTCAGGATTGCTTTGGCTATTCGGGGTCTTTGGTGTTTCCATACGAATTTTTGAATTATTTGTTCCAGTTCATTGAAGAATGTTGCTGGTAGTTTCATAGGGATTGCATCAAATCTGTATATTGCTTTGGGCAGGATGGCCATTTTAACGATATTAATTCTTCCTAGCCACGAGCATGGGATGAGTTTCCATCTGTTAGTGTCCCCTTTAATTTCTCTTAAGAGTGACTTGTAGTTTTCAGAGTATAAGTCTTTCACTTCTTTGGTTAGGTTTATTCCTAGGTATTTTATTTTTTTTTGATGCAAGTGTAAATGGAGTTGTTTTCCTGATTTCTCTTTCTGTTGGTTCATTGTTAGTATATAGGAAAGCCACAGATTTCTGTGTGTTGATTTTGTATCCTGCAACTTTGCTGTATTCCGATATCAGTTCTAGTAGTTCTGGGGTGGAGTCTTTAGGGTTTTTTATGTACAGTATCATGTCATCTGCAAATAGTGACAGTTTAACTTCTTCTTTACCAATCTGGATTCCTTGTATTTCTTTATTTTGTCTGATTGCCGTGGCTAGGACCTCCAGTACTATGTTAAATAACAGTGGAGAGAGTGGGCATCCCTGTCTAGTTCCCGATCTCAGCGGAAATGCTTTCAGCTTCTCGCTGTTCAATATAATGTTGGCTGTGGGTTTATCATAGATGTCCTTTATTATGTTGAGGTACTTGTCCTCTATTCCCATTTTGCTGAGAGTTTTTAACATGAATGGATGTTGAACTTTGTCAAATGCTTTTTCAGCATCTATGGAGATGATCATGTGGTTTTTGTCTTTCTTTTTGTTGATGTGGTGGATGATGTTGATGGACTTTCGAATGTTGTACCATCCTTGCATCCCTGGGATGAATCCCCCTTGGTCATGGTGTATGATCCTTTTGATGTATTTTTGAATTCGGTTTGCTACTATTTTGTTGAGTATTTTTGCATCTACGTTCATCAGGGATATTGGTCTGTAGTTTTCTTTTTTGGTGGGGTCTTTGCCTGGTTTTGGTATTAGGGTGATGTTAGCTTCATAGAATGAGTTTGGGAGTATCCCCTCCTCCTCTATTTTTTGGAAAACTTTAAGGAGAATGGGTATTATGTCTTCCCTGTATGTCTGATAAAATTCCGAGGTAAATCCATCTGGCCCGGGGGTTTTGTTCTTTGGTAGTTTTTTGATTACCGCTTCAATTTCGTTGCTGGTAATTGGTCTGTTTAGATTTTCTGTTTCTTCCTGGGTCAATCTTGGAAGGTTATATTTTTCTAGGAAGTTGTCCATTTCTCCTAGGTTTCCCAGCTTGTTAGCATATAGGTTTTCATAGTATTCTCCAATAATTCTTTGCATTTCCGTGGGGTCCGTCGTGATTTTTCCTTTCTCTTTTCTGATACTATTGATTTGTGTTGACTCTCTTTTCTTCTTAATAAGTCTGGCTAGAGGCTTATCTATTTTGTTTATTTTCTCAAAGAACCAGCTCTTGGTTTCATTGATTTTTGCTATTGTTTTATTCTTCTCAATTTTTTTTATTTCTTCTTTGATCTTTATTATGTCCCTCCTTCTGCTGACCTTAGGCCTCATCTGTTCTTCTTTTTCCAATTTCGATAATTGTGACATTAGACCATTCATTTGGGATTGCTCTTCCTTTTTTAAATATGCTTGGATTGCTATATACTTTCCTCTTAAGACTGCTTTTGCTGTGTCCCACAGAAGTTGGGGCTTAGTGTTGTTGTCATTTGTTTCCATATATTGCTGGATCTCCATTTTGATTTGGTCATTGATCCATTGATTATTTAGGAGCGTGTTGTTAAGCTTCCATGTGTTTGTGAGCCTCTTTGCTTTCTTTGTACAGTTTATTTCTAGTTTAATGCCTTTGTGGTCTGAAAAGTTGGTTGGTAGGATTTCAATCTTTTGGAATTTTCTGAGGCTCTTTTTGTGGCCTAGTATGTGGTCTATTCTGGAGACTGTTCCATGTGCACTTGAGAAGAATGTATATGCCGCTGCTTTTGGATGTAGAGTTCTATAGATGTCTATTAGGTCCATCTGCTCTACTGTGTTGTTCAGTGCTTCCGTGTCCTTACTTATTTTCTGCCCGGTGGATCTATCCTTTGGGGTGAGTGGTGTGTTGAAGTCTCCTAGAATGAATGCATTGCATTCTATATCCACCTTTAGTTCTGTTAGTATTTGTTTCACATATGCTGGTGCTCCTGTGTTGGGTGCATATATATTTAGAATGGTTATATCCTCTTGTTTGACTGAGCCCTTTATCATTATGTAGTGTCCTTCTTTATCTCTTGTTACTTTCTTTGTTTTGAAGTCTATTTTGTCTGATATTAGTACTGCAACCCCTGCTTTCTTCTCACTGTTGTTTGCTTGAAATATGTTTTTCCATCCCTTGACTTTTAGTCTGTACATGTCTTTGGGTTTGAGGTGAGTTTCTTGTAAGCAGCATATAGATGGGTCTTGCTTTTTTATCCATTCTGTTACTCTGTGTCTTTTGATTGGTGCATTCAACCCATTAACATTTAGGGTGACTATTGAAAGATATGTACTTATTGCCATTGCAGGCTTTAAATTCGTGGTTACCAAAGGTTCAAGGTTAGCCTCTTTAGTATCTTACTGCCTAACTTAGCTCGCTTATTGAGCTGTTATATACACTATCTGGAGATTCTTTTCTTCTCTCCCTTCTTGTTCCTCCTCCTCGATTCTTCATATGTTGGGTGTTTTGTGCTGTGCTCTTTCTAGGAGTGCTCCCATCTAGAGCAGTCCCTGTAAGATGTCCTGTAGAGGTGGTTTGTGGAAAGCAAATTCCCTCAGCTTTTGTTTGTCTGGGAATTGTTTAATCCCACCGTCATATTTGAATGATAGTCGTGCTGGATACAGTATCCTTGGTTCAAGGCCCTTCTGTTTCATTGTATTAAATATATCATGCCATTCTCTTCTGGCCTGTAGGGTTTCTGTTGAGAAATCTGACATTAGCCTGATGGGTTTCCCTTTATAGGTGTCCTTTTTCTCTCTAGCTGCCTTTAACACTCTTTCCTTGTCCTTGATCTTTGCCATTTTAATTATTATGTGTCTTGGTGTTGCCCTTCTTGGATCCTTTCTGTTGGGGATTCTGTGTATTTCCGTGGTCTGTTTGATTACTTCCTCCCCCAGTGTGGGGAAGTTTTCAGCAATTATTTCTTCTAAGATACTTTCCATCTCTTTTCCTCTCTCTTCTTCTTCTGGGACCCCTATAATATGGATATTGTTCCTTTTGGATTGGTCACACAGTTCTCTTAATATTGTTTCATTCCTGGAGATCCTTTTGTCTCTCTCTATGTCAGCTTCTATGCGTTCCTGTTCTCTGATTTCAATTCCATCAATGGCCTCTTGCATTCTATCCATTCTGCTTATAAACCCTTCCAGAGTTTGTTTCATTTCTGCGATCTCCTTTCTGGCATCTGTGATCTCCTTCCGGACTTCATCCCATTTCTCTTGCGTATTTCTCTGCATCTCTGTCAGCATGTTTATGATTCTTATTTTGAATTCTTTTTCAGGGAGACTGGTTAGGTCTGTCTCCTTCTCTGGTGTTGTCTCTGTGATCTTTGTCTGCCTGTAGCTTTGCCGTTTCATGGTGATAGGAATAGTCTGCAGAACTGGGACTAGTGACGGCTGGAAGGACTTCCTTTCTTGTTGGTTTGTGGCCCTACTCTCCTGGGAGAACAGCGACCTCTAGTGGCTTGTGCTGGGCAGCTGCGCGCAGACAGGGTTTCTGCTTCCTG
This sequence comes from Manis pentadactyla, assembly GCF_030020395.1. Taxonomy (NCBI): domain Eukaryota; kingdom Metazoa; phylum Chordata; class Mammalia; order Pholidota; family Manidae; genus Manis; species Manis pentadactyla. The sequence continues at coordinate 60,451,202 of NC_080025.1, read as the reverse complement.
CCCGGCTGCTATGGAGTTAATCTCCGCTGTTGCTGTGGGCGTGGCCTAGCTCGGGCAGCTACTCCAAAATGGTGGAGTCGCGTTGGAGCAGGAGCTGCTGGGAGGCTATTTATCTCTGTAAGGGGCCTCCCTGCTCCCTGCAGCCCAGGGGTTAGGGTGCCCAGAGATCCCGGATTCCCTACCTCTGGATTAGGTGACCCGCCCTGCCCCTTTAAGACTTCCAAAAAGCACCCGCCAAAACAAAACAACGCCCACCAAAAAAAAAAGAAAAAAAATTTTTTTAATTAAAAAAAAAAAAAAAAGTTTTTAATTAAAAAAAAGGTGGTCTTTCATTTTTCTTTATTCTCCGGTGCCAACCTCAGGCCTCTGCTCTCCGGTCGGTCTTTCTGCCCTATTTCCCTAGTATTGGGGTCCCTATCCCTTTAAGACTTCCAAAAAGCGCTCGCCAAAACAAAACAGCAAAAAAGCAAAAAAAAAATGGTCGCGCACTTTTCTTATGTCCTCTGTTGCCCAGCCTCCAGTGCCTGCTCACTGTTCTTGCTGCCCTGTTTTCCTAGTATCGAGCGCCCTGCACTCTGGCCCAGATGGCTGGGGCTGAGTGTTCGGCAGTCCTGGGCTCCGTCTCCCTCCCGCTCTGCCTGCTCTTCTCCCGCCGGGAGCTGGGGGGAGGGGCGCTCGGCTCCCGCAGGGCCGGGGCTTGTATCTTACCCCCTTCGCGAGGCGCTGGGTTCTCTCAGGTGCGGATGTGGTCTGGATATTGTCCTGTGTCCTCTGGTCTTTATTCTAGGAAGGGTTGTCTTTGTTATATTTTCATAGATATATGTTGTTTTGGGAGGAGATTTCCGCTGCTCTACTCACGCCGCCATCTTCTGCCCCTCTCCCTCTTCTGAAGTTTTTATAGACAAGTATTGCAAGTACAACTCTTGTAGCCATTCCACCAAAAATCCCAATGATTAGCTGATATTTATCTTCAATCTAACAAATTAATCAGAAACTCAAACTTCTTGCCAGAAATGTAATTTCTGTAATTCTGGACATACCAATAGTTCAACTGACCTTAGCTAAGGAGGGGGAAGGAGGATGGGGAAGCTGAGACATCTCTGAGATTGTTTTTTTTTATCTTTGATAACTTTAAGATTCCTGGAATTAAAACTGATTTTATTAAATAGCCTTTCACAAATTAAAACATTGAGATAGGCATCACATTTACTTACTTTAAAAATCAAGGTCTAGTGAAGCAGTAGATGAATGGATAAAGAAGATGTGGTACATATACACAATGGAATATTATTCAGCCATAAGAAGAAAACAAATCCTACCATTTGCAACAATATGAATGGAGCTGCAGGATATTATGCTCAATGAAATAAGCTAGGCAGAGAAAGACAAGTACCAAATGACTTTACTCATCTGTGAAGTATAACAACAAAGCAAAAACTGAAGGAACAAAACAGCAGCAGACTCACAGAACCCAAGAATGGACTAACAGTTACCAAAGGGAAAGGAACTCGGGATGGTGGGCGGGAAAGGAGGGATAAGGGGATTAAGGGGCATTATGATTAGCACACATATGTAGGGGGGGCACGGGGAAGGCAGTATAGCACAGAGAAGACAAGCAGTGACTCTATGGCATCTTACTATGCTGATGGACAGTGACTGTAATGGGGTATGTGGTGGGGACTCAATAATAGGGGAATCTAGTAACCACAGTGTTGCTCGTGTGATTGTATATTAATGATACCATAATTTAAAAAATTGGAAAAATACATCAAGGTCTACTCAGGCTGTCATACTTAACACTTTCTATGATAAAGACATCTGGGAGGCGGAGCCAACATGGCGGCGTGAGTAGGAGAGTGGGAATCTCCTCCCAAAAACATATATACTTTTGAAAATACAACAAACACAACTAGCCCTAAAAGAGAGACCAGAAGACGCAGGACAGTGGCCAGACTGCAGCTACACCAGCGAGAACCCAGCGACTGGTGAAAGGGGTAAGATACAAGCCCCGGCCCGGCGGGACCCGAGCGCCCCTCCCCCCAGCTCCCGGCGGGAGAACAATAGGCAGAGCGGGAGGGAGACGGAGCACAGGGCTGCCGAACACCCAGCCCCAGCCGTCCGGGCCAGAGCGCAGACACAGTACGTGCCCAGGGGGCCCTGGATACTGGGGGAACAGGGAGTAAGACCTCTGAGCGGGTGCTGAAGCTGATGCCCCTGTGACAAAGAAAAGCGGGGGCTTTTTGAAAGTCTTAAAGGGACAGGGACTTAACAGCTTGACGGAAACAACCCAGGTCACAGTACAGCAGCTGGAAATTACAGGGAAAACCGGGTGCACTAACCCCCTGGGCAACAGCTCTGAGACCCCTCACGGAGATAAACAGTCAAGCAGCCCCCCCATCCATTACCCCACCGGGTGCTGCGAAAGCAGAGAAGCAGCCTGAGACAAATTCCGCCCACAGAAAGGGAAATTTCTCCCTTCCGGCCAGGCAAGACACAAAGACCCACTCTACACGCAATTACCCAACACAAGCCACTAGGGGTCGCAGTTGCCCCAGTAAAGAAAGGCCAGTAGCAAGTGAAAATTTTGGCCCTCCCAGCTGACAGTCAATAGCACCTGTCAACATGAAAAGGCAAAAAAATATGATCCAGACAAGACTAACCCAGACAGCTTCAGCATCTGCTACATCTTCCCCTGAGAAGGAACCTGGGGAGATAGATTTAGCCAGTCTACCTGAAAAAGAATTCAAAACAAAAGTCATAACCATGCTGATGGACTTGCAGAGAAATATGCAAGAACTAAGGAAGGAGAATTCAGAAATAAAACAAGCTCTGGAAGGACTTCAAAACAGAATGGACGAGATGCAAGAGACCATTAATGGACTAGAAAACAGAGAACAGGAACGCAGAGAAGCTGATGCAGAGAGAGATAAAAGGATCTCCAGGAATGAAAGAATTTTAAGAGAGCTGAGTGATCAATATAAAAGGAATAATATAAGAATCATAGGCATTCCAGAAGAAGTAGAGAGAGAAAAGGGGATAGAAAATGTCTTTGAAGAAATAATTGCTGAAAATTTCCCCAAACTAGGGGAAGAAATGGCCTCTCAGACCACAGAGGTACACAGAACTCCTATGACAAGGGATCCAAGGAGGGCAACACCAAGACACATAATAATTAAAATGGCAAAGATCAAAGACAAGGACAAAGTATTACAAGCAGCCAGAGAGAAAAAAAAGGTTACCTACAAAGGAAAACCCATCAGGCTATCATCAGACTTCTCAAGAGAAACCCTACAGGCCAGAAGAGAATGGCATGATATACTTAATGCAATGAAACAGAAGGGCCTCGAACCAAGACTACTGTATCCAGCACGGATATCATTTAAATATGAAGGAGGGATTAAACAATTCCCAGACAAGCAAAAGTTGAGTGAATTTGCCTCCCACAAACCACCTCTACAGGGCATCCTACAGGGACTGCTCTAGATGGGAGCACTCCTAAAAAGAGCACACAACAAAACACCCAACATATGAAGAAGGGAGGAGGAGGAATAAGAAGGGAGAGAAATAAAGAATCATCAGATTGTGTTTATAATAGCTCAACAAGCGAGTTAAGTTAGACAGTAAGACAGTAAAGAAGCTAACCCTAAACCTTTGGTAACCACAAACTTAAAGCCTGCAATGGCAATGAATTCATACCTTTCAATAATCACCCTAAATGTAAATGGACTGAATGCACCAATCAAAAGACACAGAGTAATAGAATGGATAAAAAAGCAAGATCCATCCATATGCTGCTTACAAGAGACTCACCTCAAACCCAAAGACGCGCACAGACTTACAGTCAAGGGATGGAAAAAGATATTTCAAGCAAACAACAGAGAGAAGAAAGCAGGTGTTGCAATTCTGGTATCAGACAAAACAGACTTCAAAATAAAGAAAGTAACAAAAGACAAAGAAGGACATTACATAATGATAAAGGGCTCAGTCCACCAAGAGGATATAACCATTATAAATATATATGCACCCAATACAGGAGTACCAACATACCTGAAACAAATACTAACAGAACTAAAGGAGGAAATAGAATGCAATGCATTCATTCTAGGAGACTTCAACACACCACTCACTCCAAAGGACAGATCCACCAGACAGAAAATAAGTAAGGACACAGAGGCACTGAACAACACACTAGAACAGATGGACCTAATAGACATCTACAGAACTCTACATCCAAAAGCAACAGGATACACGTTCTTCTCAAGTGCACATGGAACATTCTCCAGAATAGACCACATACTAGGACACAAAAAGAGCCTCAGTAAATTCCAAAAGATTGAAATCCTACCAACCAACTTTTCAGACCACAAAGGCATTAAACTAGAAATAAACTGTTCAAAGAAAGCAAAAAGGCTCACAAACACATGGAGGCTAAACAACACGCTCCTAAATAATCAATGGATCAATGACCAAATCAAAATGGAGATCCAGCAATATATGGAAACAAATGACAACAACAACACTAAGCCCCAACTTCTGTGGGACGCAGCAAAAGCAGTCTTAAGAGGAAAGTATATAGCACTCCAAGCATATTTAAAAAAGGAAGAGCAATCCCAAATGAACGGTCTAATGTCACAACTATCAAAATTGGAAAAAGAAGAACAAATGAGGCCTAAGGTCAGCAGAAGGAGGGACATAATAAAGATCAGAGAAGAAATAAATAAAATTGAGAAGAATAAAACAATAGCAAAAATCAATGAAACCAAGAGCTGGTTCTTCGAGAAAATAAACAAAATAGATAAGCCTCTAGCCAGACTTATTAAGAGGAAAAGAGAGTCAACACAAATCAACAGTATCAGAAATGAGAAAGGAAAAATCACAACAGATCCCGCAGAAATACAAAGAATTATTAGAGACTACTATGAAAACCTATATGCTAACAAGCTGGGAAACCTAGGAGAAATGGACAACTTCCTAGAAAAATACAACCTTCCAAGACTGACCCAAAAAGAAACAGAAAATCTAAACAGACCAATTACCAGCAACGAAATTGAAGCGGTAATCAAAAAACTACCAAAGAACAAAACCCCCGGGCCAGATGGATTTACCTCGGAATTTTATCAGACATACAGGGAAGACATAATACCCATTCTCCTTAAAGTTTTCCAAGAAATAGAAGAGGAGGGGATACTCCCAAACTCATTATATGAAGCTAACATCACCCTAATACCAAAACCAGGCAAAGACCCCACCAAAAAAGAAAACTACAGACCAATATCCCTGATGAACGTAGACGCAAAAATACTCAACAAAATTTTAGCAAACCAAATTCAAAAATACATCAAAACCATCGTACACCATGACCAAGAGGGATTCATCCCAGGGATGCAAGGATGGCACAACATTCGAAAGTCCATCAATATCATCCACCACATCAACAAAAAGAAAGACAAAAACCACATGATCATCTCCATAGATGCTGAAAAAGCATTTGACAAAGTTCAACATCCATTCATGATAAAAACTCTCAGCAAAATGGGAATAGAGGGCAAGTACCTCAACATAATAAAGGCCATCTATGAAAAACCCACAGCCAACATTATATTGAATAGCGAGAAGCTGAAAGCATTTCCGCTGAGATCGGGAACTAGACAGGGATGCCCACTCTCCCCACTGTTATTTAACATTGTACTAGAGGTCCTAGCCACGGCAATCAGACAAAACAAAAAAATACAAGGAATCCAGATTGGCAAAGAAGAAGTCAAACTGTCACTATTTGCAGATGACATGATACTGTACATAAAAAACCCTAAAGACTCCACCCCAGAACTACTAGAACTGATATCGGAATACAGCAAAGTTGCAGGATACAAAATCAACATACAGAAATCTGTGGCTTTCCTATATACCAACAATGAACCAACAGAAAGAGAAATCAGGAAAACAACTCCATTCACAATTGCATCAAAAAAAATAAAATACCTAGGAATAAACCTAACCAAAGAAGTGAAAGACTTATATTCTGAAAACTACAAGTCACTCTTAAAAGAAATTAAAGGGGACACTAACAGATGGAAACGCATCCCATGCTCATGGCTAGGAAGAATTAATATCGTTAAAATGGCCATCCTGCCCAAAGCAATATACAGATTTGATGCAATCCCTATGAAACTACCAGCAACATTCTTCAATGAACTGGAACAAATAATTCAAAAATTCATATGGAACCACCAAAGACCCCGAATAGCCAAAGCAATCCTGAGAAAGAAGAATAAAGTAGGGGGGATCTCACTCCCCAACTTCAAGCTCTATTATAAAGCCATAGTAATCAAGACAATTTGGTACTGGCACAAGAACAGAGCCACAGACCAATGGAACAGACTAGACAATCCAGACATTAACTCAGACATATATGGTCAATTAATATTTGATAAAGGAGCCATGGACATACAATGGCGAATGACAGTCTCTTCAACAGATGGTGCTGGCAAAACTGGACAGCTACATGTAGGAGAATGAAACTGGACCATCGTCTAACCCCATATACAAAAGTAAACTCAAAATGGATCAAAGACCTGAATGTAAGTCATGAAACCATTAAACTCTTGGAAGAAAACATAGGCACAAACCTCTTAGACATAAACATGAGTGACCTCTTCTTGAACATATCTCCCCAGGCAAGGAAAACAACAGCAAAAATGAACAAGTGGGACTATATTAAGCTGAAAAGCTTCTGTACAGCAAAAGACACCATCAATAGAACAAAAAGGAACCCTACAGTATGGGAGAATATCTTTGAAAATGACACATCCGATAAAGGCTTGACGTCCAGAATATATAAAGAGCTCACACGCCTCAACAAACAAAAAACAAATAACCCAATTAAAAAATGGGCAAAGGAACTGAACAGACGGTTCTCCAAAAAAGAAATACAGATGGCCAACAGACACATGAAAAGATGCTCCACATCGCTAATTATCAGAGAAATGCAAATTAAAACTACAATGAGGTATCACCTCACACCAGTAAGGATGGCTGCCATCCAAAAGACAAACAACAACAAATGTTGGCGAGGCTGTGGAGAAAGGGGAACCCTCCTACACTGCTGGTGGGAATGTAAACTTGTTCAACCATTGTGGAAAGCAGTATGGAGGTACATCAAAATGCTCAAAACAGACTTACCATTTGACCCAGGAATTGCACTCCTAGGAATTTACCCTAAGAATGCAGCAATCAAGTATGAGAAAGATCAGTGCACCCCTATGTTTATCGCAGCACTATTTACAATAGCCAAGAATTGGAAGCAACCTAAATGTCCATCGATAGATGAATGGATAAAGAAGATGTGGTACATATACACAAAGGAATAATACTCAGCCATAAGAAAAGGGCAAATCCAACCATTTGCAGCAACATGGATGGAGCTGGAGGGTATTTTGCTCAGTGAAACAAGCCAAGCAGAGAAAGAGAAATACCAAATGATTTCACTTATCTGTGGAATATAAGAACAAAGGAAAAACTGAAGGAACAAAACAGCAGCAGAATCACAGAACTCAAGAATGGACTAACAGGTACCAAAGGGAAAGGGACTGGGGAGGATGGGTGGGTAGGGAGGGATAAGGGGGGGAGAAGTAGGGGGGTATTAAGATTAGCATCCATAGCGGGGTGGGAGAAAGGGGAGGGCTGTACAACACAGAGAAGACAAGTAGTGATTCTACAACAGGTTGCTACGCTGATGGACAGTGACTGTAAAGGAGTATATAGGGGGGACCTGGTATAGGGGAGAGCCTAGTAAACAAAGTATTCGTCTTGTAAGTGTAGATTAATGATTAAAAAAAAAAATGCAGTTCCTATGTGGTGACCTCTAATGAGTTCTACACAATGATATAAAGGACATATAAAAGTGTAGGCAAAGGGTCTGTTTGTGTTTATACAGAGGATCAAAGCCTAATTTGGCTACCCCGAAAATGAACTAAGATACGATATGAAAAAGAACTTCCAACATCAGCACTCTCGGGAAGACTCATGACAGAAGATGATCAGAAAAAAAAAAAAAAAACTTCAACAAAGATCCACACACTGTCACAGGTGTAGATGCACTCATCCCACCAGTTCCTGGACTTGCCATGGGAAAGATGAAGGAGATATCTAGGCTGGCCTGTGCATGCAGTAAAACAAAAATTGGACTGGATCTATACTGTTGGAACTCAACCAAGAATTAGGAGAAGTGCAAATTGTAGCACTCCAAAATCTTACAACCACAGACTATTTATCGTTAAAAGAACATATGGGATATGAACAGTCCCCAGGAATGGGGTGTTCTAGTTTATCTGAATTCTCTCAGACTGTTTAAGTTCAGTCGGACAATATCCACCATATCATAGATAAGTTTTCACAAATGCCTAAGGTGCCTAACTGGTTTTCTTGGTTTCACTGGAGATGGCTGGTAATTACAGGTATGCTTTGGTTAGGTAACTATATTCCTATTATGTTAATGTGTGTGCACAATTTAATTAGTCGTTTAAAACCTATCCATGCTGAAGTTACTCTACAAGAAGATATGTCAAAGAAATAATCAATCTTCCCATGTTTTCTTCCGCCTGCTACTTCTATAGCTTTTCTTCTTCCTACCTAATCACAACCTTTAAATAGAACTCGTGCCACATGTCGAATTTACCGAGTATCATAATTCTTCCAAGTGGTAAAGACACCTCAAGACAAATGCTGGGCATAGAAGCCACAGGGCATAAATATGCAAAGAAGTAAAAAGCTAACCTTTTCAAACGATAAGGCTTCTCTCTCACTTACCAACTTCACATTTCCCTGTATGGCCCCGGAAGATGACTGGTTAGCCAGAGACGGGTAAGATTCCTCAAGGGAGGAACAACCTAAGACAGGCACAGTCGCAGGGGGCCATCTGGTGAGAAAATGGGGAGCAGCAGAGGTGAGGCTTAGAACCTCCCCCCTCATGTTCTGAGAGAAATCTTCTGCATATGTGGATGTTTTATTGCCCTTGTCTAGCTTGGATTAACACATAGTCTACAGGCACACACCTGATCATCTACATTTGCTCTCTTACAACACTAAACTCTGTTTTCTACCTTTATCTCGTATCTACCTACCACTTCAGCATTTTTAAAAAATAATAATAATAGAGAAATGTGGTATCCACATATAAATCAGGTTTAAAAATCAAATGAGTATTCATATTTGAACTGACTGTTTATAGTTCATAATGCATTAACAAAACCGAAAGCTTCTGTGATGACTGCCCTTGCACTGTTCACCATGTAACTTATTCACTATGTAAGAATTTGTTCGTTATGCATCAGAAGATTGGAGACTGACGAAAAATGGGCTTGGGGTGGATTAATGATTGTGCATTGAGTATTGACCCCCCTATACAGAGATTTGTTGTGTTTAACAACTATTTGATCAATAAATATGAGAGATGCCCTCACAATATATATATATATATATATATATATATATATATAAACACACTTCCAATTGTAAAATAAATAAGTAACCGGGATGTAATGTATAGCATAAGGAATATAGTCAAAATATTGTAACAACTTGGTATGGTGATACCTGGTACCTAGAAATATCATGTATATAAATGTTGAGTCGCTGTGTTGTACACCTGAAACTAATGTAATGCAATGCTGTTGTCAACTACCCTTCAATAAAAAAAAAAAAAAAAAACGTAAAAAAAAAAAAAAAAAAAGACATTTGTACTGAGAATTACACTTCCAGATAAATAAAATATTTTTAAATAGAGAATAAAATATCAAAAAACTTAAAGCAAGGCAATATTTTTAAGCTATCTTGAATGTCAGACCCAAATATCACCTACCTATTTGTTTTTAAGATACATCGTTATGTCTTTACATTTCCCTATTTGGCCCCAGAAGATGACTGGTTAGCCAGAGACGGGTAAGATTCCTCAAGGGAGGAACAACCTAAGACAGGCACAGTTGCAGGGGGGCCATCAGGTGAGAAATTGGGGATCAACAGAGGTGAGGCTTAGAACCTCACCCCCCCTGTTTTGAGAGAAATCTTCTGCATCCGTGGATGTTTTATTGCCCTTGTCTAGCTTGGATTAACACATAGTCTACAGGCACACACCTGATCATCTACATTTGCTCTCTTACAACACTAAACTATGTTTTCTACCTTTATCTTGCATCTACCTACCACTTCAGCATTTTATTAAAAATAATAATAATAATAATAATAATAATAATAAGGGAGAAATGTGGGATTCACATATAAATCAAGTATAAAAATCAAACAAATATTCATATTTGACCTGATTGTTTATAGTTCATAATGCATGATCAAAACCGAAAGTTTCTGTGATGACTGCCCTTGTACGGTTCACCATGTAAGAACTTATTCACTATGTAAGAATTTGTTCACCATGTAAGAACTTGTTTGTTATGCTTCAGAAGATTGGAGACTGATGAGAATTAGGCTTGGGGTGGATTAATGATTGTGCATTGAGCATTGAGTCTCCTATACAGAATTTTATTGTTGTTAACAACCTTTCAATCAATAAATATGAGAGATGCCCTCTCAAAAAAAAAAAAGATATCGTTATGTAATATAAAGACTATATGATTATATGTTCAGAATTTGACTTAGTTATTTTCATTATTTGTGCCCTTCTGTATTCTCTATAAAAGTTGCAATTTACTGTTGCCTATTTCCTCTCCATCCCAAACCTAGTGGGCTTTGTGCCTAGGCATCAGGAAAAGTCTTTATGTTGAAGCAGGTAAAAAAAAAACCTAGAGGAGGTTATAGGTGTAAAAGCCTACATTTTAAAAGAAGACAACAGGATGCCCACTCTCACCACTTTAATCAACATAGTTCTGGAAGCCCTAGCCACAGCAATTGGACAAGAAAAGAAATAGAAGGCATCCATATTGGCAAAGAAGCAAAACTGTCACTGTTTGCAGATGACATGATACTGTATATCAAAAACCCTAAAGACTCCACAAGAAAAACTATTTGAATTAATAAATGAATTCAGTAAAGTTGCAGGATACAAAATTAATATACCAAAATCTGTTGTGTTTTTATATACTAATAACAAACTAGCAAAAAAAGAATTAAGAAAACATCACATTTAAAATGTCATCAAAAAGAATAAAACACATAGGAATAAATATAACCAAGGAGGCAAAAGACCCATCCTCTGGAAACTATAAGGTACTGATGAAAGAAATGGAAGACAACACAAATAAATGGAAATATATTCTCTACTTATGGATTGGAAGAATTAATTTTGTTAAAATGTCCATACTACCCAAGCAACCCAATGCAATCCCTATCAAACACCAAGAGTCACAGAACCAGAGCAAATAATCTTAAAATTTGTATGGAACCCCAAAAGACCCTGAATAGCCAAAGCAATCTTAAGAAACAACAAAACTGGAGGTATCACAATCCCAGATTTGAAATTATAACACAAAGGTATAGTAATCAAAACTATATCGTACTGGCATAAAAACAGATCGATGGAACAGAGAACCCAGAAATAAACCCATGCTTCTATGGACACTTAATATATGACAAAGGAGGCAAGGATATACAATGGGGAAAAGACAGTGTCTTCAATAAATGATTGGGAAAACTGGACCACTTTCTTATGCCATATACAAAAATAAACTCAAAATGGAATAAATACCAAAATGTAAGATCTGAAACCATAAAAGCCCTGAAAGAAACATCAGCAGTAAACACTTGATCATTTCATTTGTCTTAGCCATACTTTTTTTCAATCTGTTTCCTCAGGCAAGGGCAGCAAAAGCAAAAATAAACAATTGGGATGATATCAAACTAAAAATCTTCTACACAGTGAAGGAAACCAAAATGAAAAGGCAGCCTTTCTGAATGGGAGAATGCATTTGCCAATGATATACCTGTTAATATCCAAAATATATAAAGAACTCATACAACTCTACACCAAAACCAAAATAAAAAATCCAACTAAAAATTTAGGCAGAGGATCTGAATAGATATATTTCCAAAGAAGACATACAGATGGTCAATAGACACATGAAAAGGTGCTCAGCATCACCAGTCATCAGGGAAATGCAAACCAAAATCATAATCACCTCACATTAGTGAGAATGGGAAATTAAAAAAGATAAGAAATAACAAACGTTGGGGAGGATGTGGAGAAATAAAGGGAATCCTTGAGCACTGCTGGTGAGAATGTAAATTGCTGCAACTACTCTGGAAAACAGTAGGTTCCTCAAAAAATTAAAAATAGAATACCATATGATACAGTAATTTTACTTCTGGATATTTCCCCAAAGAAAATGAAAACACTAATTCAATACACATGCCACACTCACACCTATGTTTATTGCAGCAGTATTTTCAATAGCCAAGATAATGGAAGCAACCTAAGTGTCCATGGGTAGTTGAATGAATAAAAAGGATATGGTACATATATACAATGGAATCTTACTCAGTTATAAAAAAGAATGAAATCTTGCCATTCATGACAACATGGATAGACTAGTATATTATGCTAAGTGAAATAAGAGAAAGAAAAATACCATAAACAAAACAGAAATAGACTGTTTCATTTAGCATGTTTTCAGAGCATGTTTACAGAGAGAACACATTTGTAGTTGCCAGAAGGGAGAGGGGTGCAGGGATGGAAGAAATGGGTCAAGGAGATTAAGAGGTACAAACTTCCAGTTATAAAATAAATAAATCACAGGGATGAAAAATACAGCATAGAGAATACACTAAAGAAGAAAAAGACCTCAAATCAATAACTAATCTTCCACCTTAAGAAGCTAGAAGAAGAAGAGTAAGTGAAACCCATAGCAAGCAGAGTAATAAATATGGGAGTAGAGATAAAATAGAAAAACAATAGAAACAATGAAATTTAAAATTGGTGTTTGAACACCTGTGTTCATAGCAGTTTTGTTCACAGTAGCCAAAGAGTGGGAGCCACTAAAAGTGTTCATTAATGGGTGAATAAACAAAATTGGTATATACATCGAATGGGGAATTATTCATGTTTAAAAAGGAAGGGAATTCTCTACGTGATAACACATGGATAAACCTTGAAAACATGCTAAATGAAACAAGCTTGTCACAAAAGGGCAAAGATTGTATGATTCCATGTATAAAAGGTAGTTAAATCCATAGAAATAGAAAGCAGAATAGTGGTTTCCAGAGCTGGGGGGAGAGAGAAGAAGGGAGTTAGTGTTTAATGGTTCAGAGTTTCAGTTTTGCAATGAAAAATTCTGGAGGTGGACAGTGGTGATGACAAAGACCTAACAAGAAAGGAAAACTAAAGAATGTACTTAATGCTACAGAACTGTACACTTAACATTGGTTAAAATGGTAATTTTTCAGTTATGTTTATTTCACTGCAATAAACTAAAAAGTTGGTTATTTGAAATGATCAAAAAGATTGACAAACCTGTAGCTAGACTGACCAAAAAAAAACAAGAGGGAAGACTAAATTTCTAAAATCAAAAATGAAAATAAATATGTTACTATCTGCTTTACAGGAATAAAAAGGATTGTAAGAGAATATCATCAGTCAAAAACACTTCCCAATGAAGAAAATCCTAGGACCAAATGGTTTCACCGACAAACTCTATCAAATGCTTAAGGAATAATGAACAGCAGTCCTTCTCAAACTCTCCCAAGAAATAAGAAGAGAAAACACCCTCTATTCATTCTATGAAGCCAGTATAATCCTAATAATGAAGCCAGACAAAAGACCTAACAAGAAAGGAAAACTAAAGACCAATATTCCTTTAAAATACAGATGCAAATATTCTCAACAAAATATTAGCAAACAGAATACAGCAGCATATTGAAGGGATGATACACCATGAACACATGAGATTGACCCCAGGTATGCAAGGGCAGTTCAACATAAAAAAATCAATCAATGTAATAACACTATTTAAGAGAATGAATAAAACAATTTTGGTTGATGAAGAAAAAGCATTTGACAAAATTCAGCACCCTTTTATGATAAAAGCACTTAACAAATTAGGGAAACTTCATCAACCCAATAAAGGGCTGCTGTGAAAAACCTACAAGTAACATTTTAGTTAATAGTGAATGGCTGGAAACGTTCTTCCCAAGATCAGGAACAAGACCAGGATGTCTGCTCACATCATTTTATTCATCATGGCATTGGAAGTTCTGACCTAGACAACTAGGTAAGAAAAAGAAAAGGCAGAATAAATATGTTTCTTCTTGAGTGGTGAAAAGTCTTGGCATTAGTGACGTTGGTTGTACAACATTATGAATATACTAAAAACCACTGACAGTTACTCTCTCAATGGTTAAAATTGTAAACTATATGTTATGTGGATTTAATCTCAATTAATAAATAAATTAAGAGCTTCTAGAGACAAATATCTTGCCATTTCTCATAAATTCACTCCACTGTTCAACCCCCTATAATGAAAATCTTAGATCAAACCGAAACCTTGAATGTTGCATCTTGAGTCCATTTTCTTTCTTCAGAAAACATAGATTATTTAATAGCACATTATCTACGTACATTGTGTGTATACATATACATGTACATAGAAAGAGGAGAGACAGAGAGGATTCAGGTGGCTAACACATTAAGCTTTACAATTATTTTGTTAACTTTATTACTATAAAAGTAATAAATTGGTTCAAAATGGCAGACTAAGCATGTTTCAGCTTTTTTCTCCCATCCAAATGCCAAGAAATGAATTTTTTTCCAGAAATCTGTAATATCCCTTAAAACAAAGCAGAAATTGTTTCGATGGATCAGAAATTAATAGTTCCTAAAGATCCGATCCGAACAGACATGATCAGATTGAGGAATGTGCAGAATGTGGCTGCTCTAAAAGAGGGAGTAGCATTATATCCCTAGATAGAGCTTGTCCCAAAAATTAAAAGATGTAATAATATGAACACTAATTTCATTAAAAATATGAGAAAAGGAGTCAAGAACAAGACAAAATGGCTACATATCACTGATACTGAAAAGAAGAAATAAAGAGTAGGAATGGATGAAAATATAACAATATTTCCAGATGACATGACAGTCTACCTAGAAGACCCTAGAGAATCAACTGACAAGCTGTTAAAACCAAGATGGTTTAATATGTGATCAAATATAATACTACTACATAAAAAACTATAGCTTTCTTCAGCACCAACAATATGCAATCAGAATTATTCCATTTTGTATATTTTCTTTTTTCAATTAAAAAAAATTACAGATACAGTTGAAACTCTTTGCAAACCTATCTCCAATTTCATTCAACTCTCTCCACCTCAGAGGTAACCACTATCTTGCATTTGGAGTTATTCATGCTTTTTACATTTTGCTCTATATGCGTATATCCTTAAATATATATTATTGAATTATTTCAAAATATAAAGTAAATCATAAAATTATTATTTTACACATTGAAAAATTATATGTAAATGGTGTTAGATTATCTATATCATTCTGCAACTTGCTTTTACTCATTAATATCTTTAGAGTCATCCATGTTGATATTTACATAAATTTATGACTTTCTTTCTCATCAGAAATCGGTATGAATATATACTTTCTGAAATATATTTTTTCTTGTTTCCAGAAATATATGTGGAAACTAAAAATGCACATCAAAGGACATATGGGTTAATGCAATTAACCAAATGTATCCTTTCCCAAATTCATCTGTTGAAATCCTAACCTCAGTGTGATAGTATTGGCAGGTGGGGCCGTTGGGATGTAATTAAGGGAGATCTCGTGAGTAGGATTAGTGCCCTGAGACAGGAGATCCCAGAGACCGCTCTCTCCCCTTTCTGCCATATGAGGATACAATGAGAAGATGCCAGTCTGCAACCCGGAAGAGGGCCTCACTAGAACTTGATTATACTGGCACCCTGATTTTGAACTTTCAGCCTCCAGAACTGTGAAAAGTAAGTTTTTGTTGTTTATAAGCCACCCAACCTATGGAACTTTGTTATAACAACTCAAACTGATTAAGATAGTTAAAGACAAATATCACAATGAAAGTACAAAGCAACGTGGAAAAACAGGAAATAACTTCAATTTCCATCAATAGGAAAAAAGTTAAACAAATTATGGTATATCCATAGTATGAAAAATTATTCTAAGTATTTCAAAATAATTAAATTGTTCTTTATATACTGACATGGAAATATTTCCAGGACATAAAATATGAAACAATATGATCCCTTTCATATTAAAAATTAATTGTAGGAGGGGGCGGAAGATGGCGGCGTGAGTAGAGCAGCGGAAATCTCCTCCCAAAACAACATATATCTATGAAAATATAACAAAGACAACCCTTCCTAGAATAAAGACCAGAGGACACAGGACAATATCCAGACCACATCCGCACCTGAGAGAACCCAGCGCCTCGCGAAGGGGGTAAGATACAAGCCCCGGCCCCGCGGGAGCCGAGCGCCCCTCCCCCCAGTTCCCGGCGGGAGAGGAGCGGGCAGAGCGGGAGGGAGACGGAGCCCAGGACTGCCGAGCACCCAGCCCCAGCCATCCGGGCCAGACTGCAGGGCCCTCGATACTGGGAAAACAGGGCAGCAAGAACAGTGAGCAGGCACTGGAGGCTGGGCGACAGAGGACATAAGAAAAGCGCGCGACCTTTTTTTTTTTTTTTGCTTTTTTGCTGCTTTGTTTTGGCGAGCGCTTTTTGGAAGTCTTAAAGGGACAGGGACCCCAATATTAGGGAAACAGGGCAGAAAGACCGGTGAGCAGAGGCCTGAGGCTGGCACCGGAGAATAAAGAAAAACGAATGACCACCTTTTTTTTTTAATTAAAAAAAATTTTTTTTTTTTTAATTAAAAAAATTTTTTTTCTTGTTTTTTTTGGTGGTCGTTGTTTTGTTTTGGCGGGTGCTTTTTGGAAGTCTTAAAGGGGCAGGGCGGGTCACTTAATCCAGAGGTAGGGAACCCGGGATCTCAGGGCACCCTAACCCCTGGGCTGCAGGGAGCAGGGAGGCCCCTTACGGAGATAAATAGCCTCCCAGCAGCTCCTGCTCCAACGCGACTCCACCATTTTGGAGTAGCTGCCCGAGCCAGGCCACGCCCACAGCAACAGCGGAGATTAACTCCATAGCAGCCGGGCAGGAAGCAGAAACCCTGTCTGCGCGCAGCTGCGCAGCACAAGCCACTAGAGGCCGCTGTTCTCCCAGGAGAGGAGGGCCACAAACCAACAAGAAAGGAAGTCCTTCCAGCCGTCACTCGTCCCAGTTCTGCAGACTATTCCTATCACCATGAAAAGGCAAAGCTACAGGCAGACAAAGATCACAGAGACAACACCAGAGAAGGAGACAGACCTAACCAGTCTTCCTGACAAAGAATTCAAAATAAGAATCATAAACATGCTGACAGAGATGCAGAGAAATACGCAAGAGAAATGGGATGAAGTCCGGAGGGAGATCACAGATGCCAGAAAGGAGATCGCAGAAATGAAACAAACTCTGGAAGGGTTTATAAGCAGAATGGATAGAATGCAAGAGGCCATTGATGGAATTGAAATCAGAGAACAGGAACGCATAGAAGCTGACATAGAGAGAGACAAAAGGATCTCCAGGAATGAAACAATATTAAGAGAACTGTGTGACCAATCTAAAAGGAGCAATATCCGTATTATAGGGGTCCCAGAAGAAGAAGAGAGAGGCAAAGAGATGGAAAGTATCTTAGAAGAAATAATTGCTGAAAACTTCCCCACACTGGGGGAGGAAGTAATCAAACAGACCACGGAAATACACAGAACCCCCAACAGAAAGGATCCAAGAAGGGCAACACCAAGACACATAATAATTAAAATGGCAAAGATCAAGGACAAGGAAAGAGTGTTAAAGGCAGCTAGAGAGAAAAAGGTCACCTATAAAGGGAAACCCATCAGGCTAACGTCAGATTTCTCAACAGAAACCCTACAGGCCAGAAGAGAATGGCATGATATATTTAATACAATGAAACAGAAGGGCCTTGAACCAAGGATACTGTATCCAGCACGACTATCATTCAAATATGACGGTGGGATTAAACAATTCCCAGACAAACAAAAGCTGAGGGAATTTGCTTTCCACAAACCACCTCTACAGAACATCTTACAGGGACTGCTCTAGATGGGAGCACTCCTAAAAAGAGCACAGCACAAAACACCCAACATATGAAGAATCGAGGAGGAGGAACAAGAAGGGAGAGAAGAAAAGAATCTCCAGACAGTGTATATAACAGCTCAATAAGCGAGCTAAGTTAGGCAGTAAGATACTAAACAGGCTAACCTTGAACCTTTGGTAACCACGAATTTAAAGCCTGCAATGGCAATAAGTACATATCTTTCAATAGTCACCCTAAATGTTAATGGGTTGAATGCACCAATCAAAAGACACAGAGTAACAGAATGGATAAAAAAGCAAGACCCATCTATATGCTGCTTACAAGAAACTCACCTCAAACCCAAAGACATGTACAGACTAAAAGTCAAGGGATGGAAAAACATATTTCAAGCAAACAACAGTGAGAAGAAAGCAGGGGTTGCAGTACTAATATCAGACAAAATAGACTTCAAAACAAAGAAAGTAACAAGAGATAAAGAAGGACACTACATAATGATAAAGGGCTCAGTCAAACAAGAGGATATAACCATTCTAAATATATATGCACCCAACACAGGAGCACCAGCATATGTGAAACAAATACTAACAGAACTACAGGGGGAAATAGACTGCAATGCATTCATTCTAGGAGACTTCAACACACCACTCACCCCAAAGGATAGATCCACTGGGCAGAAAATAAGTAAGGACACGGAAGCACTGAACAACACAGTAGAGCAGATGGACCTAATAGACATCTATAGAACTCTACATCCAAAAGCAGCGGGATATACATTCTTCTCAAGTGCACATGGAACATTCTCCAGAATAGACCACATACTAGGCCACAAAAAGAGCCTGAGAAAATTCCAAAAGATTGAAATCCTACCAACCAACTTTTCAGACCACAAAGGCATAAAACTAGAAATAAACTGTACAAAGAAAGCAAAGAGGCTCACGAACACATGGAGGCTTAACAACACGCTCCTAAATAATCAATGGATCAATGACCAAATCAAAATGGAAATCCAGCAATATATGGAAACAAATGACAACAACAACACTAAGCCCCAACTTCTGTGGGACACAGCAAAAGCAGTCTTAAGAGGAAAGTATATAGCAATCCAAGCATATTTAAAAAAGGAAGAGCAATCCCAAATGAATGGTCTAATGTCACAATTATCGAAATTGGAAAAAGAAGAACAGATGAGGCCTAAGGTCAGCAGAAGGAGGGACATAATAAAGATCAGAGAAGAAATAAATAAAATTGAGAAGAATAAAACAATAGCAAAAATCAATGAAACCAAGAGCTGGTTCTTCGAGAAAATAAACAAAATAGATAAGCCTCTAGCCAGACTTATTAAGAAGAAAAGAGAATCAACACAAATCAACAGTATCAGAAACGAGAAAGGAAAAATCACGACGGACCCCACGGAAATGCAAAGAATTATTGGAGAATACTATGAAAACCTATATGCTAACAAGCTGGGAAACCTAGGAGAAATGGACAACTTCCTAGAAAAATATAACCTTCCAAGATTCACCCAGGAAGAAACAGAAAATCTAAACAGACCAATTACCAGCAACGAAATTGAAGAGGTAATCAAAAAACTACCAAAGAACAAAATCCCCGGGCCAGATGGATTTACCTCGGAATTTTATCAGACATACAGGGAAGACATAATACCCATTCTCCTTAAAGTTTTCCAAAAAATAGAGGAGGAGGGGATACTCCCAAACTCATTCTATGAAGCTAACATCACCCTAATACCAAAACCAGGCAAAGACCCCACCAAAAAAGAAAACTACAGACCAATATCCCTGATGAACGTAGATGCAAAAATACTCAACAAAATATTAGCAAACCGAATTCAAAAATACATAAAAAGGATCATACACCATGACCAAGTGGGATTCATTCCAGGGATGCAAGGATGGTACAACATTCGAAAGTCCATCAACATCATCCACCACATCAACAAAAAGAAAGACAAAAACCACATGATCATCTCCATAGATGCTGAAAAAGCATTTGACAAAGTTCAACATCCATTCATGTTAAAAACTCTCAGCAAAATGGGAATAGAGGGCAAGTACCTCAACATAATAAAGGCCATCTATGATAAACCCACAGCCAACATTATATTGAACAGCGAGAAGCTGAAAGCATTTCCTCTGAGATCGGGAACTAGACAGGGATGCCCACTCTCTCCACTGTTATTTAACATAGTACTGGAGGTCCTAGCCACGGCAATCAGACAAAATAAAGAAATACAAGGAATCCAGATTGGTAAAGAAGAAGTTAAACTGTCACTATTTGCAGACGACATGATACTGTACATAAAAAACCCTAAAGACTCCACCCCAAAATTACTAGAACTGATATCGGAATACAGCAAAGTTGCAGGATACAAAATCAACACACAGAAATCTGTGGCTTTCCTATATACTAACAATGAACCAACAGAGAGAGAAATCAGGAAAACAACTCCATTCACAATTGCATCAAAAAAAATAAAATACCTAGGAATAAACCTAACCAAAGAAGTGAAAGACTTATACTCTGAAAACTACAAGTCACTCTTAAGAGAAATTAAAGGGGACACTAACAGATGGAAACTCATCCCATGCTCGTGGCTAGGAAGAATTAATATCGTTAAAATGGCCATCCTGCCCAAAGCAATATACAGATTTGATGCAATCCCTATGAAACTACCAGCAACATTCTTCAATGAACTGGAACAAATAATTCAAAAATTCATATGGAACCACCAAAGACCCCGAATAGCCAAAGCAATCCTGAGAAAGAAGAATAAAGTAGGGGGGATCTCACTCCCCAACTTCAAGCTCTACTATAAAGCCATAGTAATCAAGACAATTTGGTACTGGCACAAGAGCAGAGCCACAGATCAATGGAACAGACTAGAGAATCCAGACATTAACCCAGACATATATGGTCAATTAATATTTGATAAAGGAGCCATGGACATACAATGGCGAAATGACAGTCTCTTCAACAGGTGGTGCTGGAAAAACTGGACAGCTACATGTAGGAGAATGAAACTGGACCATTGTCTAACCCCATATACAAAAGTAAACTCAAAATGGATCAAAGACCTGAATGTAAGCCATGAAACCATTAAACTCTTGGAAGAAAACATAGGCAAAAACCTCTTAGACATAAACATGAGTGACCTCTTCTTGAACATATCTCCCCGGGCAAGGAAAACAACAGCAAAAATGAGTAAGTGGGACTATATTAAGCTGAAAAGCTTCTGTACAGCAAAAGACACCATCAATAGAACAAGAAGGATCCCTACAGTATGGGAGAATATATTTGAAAATGACACATCCGATAAAGGCTTGACGTCCAGAATATATAAGGAGCTCTCACGCCTCAACAAACAAAAAACAAATAACCCAATTAAAAAATGGGCAGAGGAACTGAACAGACAGTTCTCCAAAAAAGAAATACAGATGGCCAACAGACACATGAAAAGATGCTCCACATCGCTAATTATCAGAGAAATGCAAATTAAAACTACAATGAGGTATCACCTCACACCAGTAAGGATGGCTGCCATCCAAAAGACAAACAACAACAAATGTTGGCGAGGCTGTGGAGAAAGGGGAACCCTCCTACACTGCTGGTGGGAATGTAAGTTAGTTCAACCATTGTGGAAAGCAGTATGGAGGTACATCAAAATGCTCAAAACAGACTTACCATTTGACCCAGGAATTGCACTCCTAGGAATTTACCCTAAGAATGCAGCAATCAAGTTTGAGAAAGACAGATGCACCCCTATGTTTATCGCAGCACTATTTACAATAGCCAAGAATTGGAAGCAACCTAAATGTCCATCAATAGATGAATGGATAAAGAAGATGTGGTACATATACACAATGGAATACTACTCAGCTATAAGAAAAGGGCAAATCCAATCATTTGCAGCAACATGGATGGAGCTGGAGGGTATTATGCTCAGTGAAACAAGCCAAGCAGAGAAAGAGAAATACCAAATGATTTCACTTATCTGTGGAATATAAGAACAAAGGAAAAACTGAAGGAACAAAACAGCAGCAGAATCACAGAACTCAAGAATGGACTAACAGGTACCAAAGGGAAAGGGACTGGGGAGGATGGGTGGGTAGGGAGGGATAAGGGGGGGAGAAGTAGGGGGGTATTAAGATTAACATGCATGGGGGGGTAGGAGAAAAGGGAGGGCTGTACAACACAGAGAAGGCAAGTAGTGATTCTACAACATTTTGCTATGCTGACGGACAGTGACTGTAAAGGGGTTTATAGGGGAGACCTGGTATAGGGGAGAGCCTAGTAAACATAATATTCGTCATGTAAGTGTAGATTAGTGATAGCAAAAAAAAAAAAAAAAAAGGGCAGTTCCTGTGTGGTAACCTCCAACGAGTTCTACACAAGGGTATAAAGGGCATATAAAAGTGTAGGCAAAGGGTCTGTTTGTGTTTATACAGAGGATCAAAGCCTAATTGGGCTACCCCGAAAATGAACTAAGATACGATATGAAAAAGAACTTCCAACATCTGCACTCTCTGGAAGACTCATGCCAGAAGATGATCATCAAAAAACCCCAACAAAGATCCACGCACTGCTACAGCTGTAGATGCACTCATCCCACCAGTTCCTGGACTTGCCATGGGAGTGAGGAAGGAGATATCTAAGCTGGCCTGTGCATACAGTAAAACAACAAAATTGGACTGGATCTATACTGTTGGAACTCAACCAAGAATTTGGAGAAGTACAAATTGTAGCGCTCCAAAGTCTTACAACTAAAAACTATTTACTGTCAAAAGAACATATGGCATGTGAACAGTCCCCAGGAATGGGTTGTTTTAATTTGTCTGATTTCTCTCAGACTGTTCTAGTTCAGTTGGACAATATCCACCATATCATAGATAAGTTTTCACAAATGCCTAAGGTGCCTAACTGGTTTTCTTGGTTTCACTGCAGATGGCTGGTAATTACAGATATGCTTTGGTTATGTAACTATACTCCTATTATGTTAATGTGTGTGTGCAATTTAAGTAGTAGCTTAAAACCTATACATGCTGAAGTTACTCTACAAGAAGATATATCAAAGGAATAATCAATCTTCCCATGTTTTCTTCCGCCTGCTACTTCTATAGCTTTTCTTCTTCCTTCCTAATTACAACCCTTAAATAGAATTCGTGCCTCATATCAAATTTACCGAGTATCATAATTCTTCCAAGTGGTAAAGATACCTCAAGACAAATGCTGGGCATAGAAGCCACAGGGCATAAATATGCAAAGAAGTAAAAAGCTAACTTTTTCAAACAATAAGGCTTCTCTCTCACTTACCAACTTCACATTTCCCTGTATGGCCCCGGAAGATGACTGGTTAGCCAGAGACGGGTAAGATTCCTCAAGGGAGGAACAACCTAAGACAGGCACAGTCGCAGGGGGGCCATCAGGTGAGAAATTGGGGATCAACAGAGGTGAGGCTTAGAACCTCACCCCCCCGTTCTGAGAGAAATCTTTGCATACGTGGATGTTTTATTGCCCTGGTCTAGCTTGGATTAACACATAGTCTACAGGCACACACCTGATCATCTACATGTGCTCTCTTACAACACTAAACTATGTTTTCTACCTTTATCTTGTATCTACCTACCACTTCAGCATTTTATTAAAAATAATAATAATAAAGAGAGAAATGTGGTATCCACATACAAATCAAGTATAAAAACCAAATGAGTATTCATATTTGAACTGACTGTTTAGAGTTCATAATGCATGAGCAAAACCGAAAGTTTCTGTGATGACTGCCCTTGTACTGTTCACTATGTAACTTATTCATTATGTAAGAATTTGTTCTACATGTAAGAACTTGTTTGTTATGCCTCAGAAGATTGGAGACTGACAAAAATTAGGCTTGGGGTGGAATAATAATTGTGCATTGAGAATTGACTCCCCTATACAGAATTTTATTGTCGTTAACAACCATTTGATCAATAAATATGAGAGATGCCCTCACAAAAAAAAAAAAAAAAAAAGGACAGACTTCCAATGGTAAAATAAATAAGTAACCGGGATGTAAGGTATAGCATAAGGAATATAGTCAAGATATTGTAACAGCCTGGTAGGGTGATAGCTGGAACCTAGAATTATGTATATAAATGTTCTACCACTGTGTTGTACACTTGAAACTCATGTAATGTAATACTGTGTGTCAACTACCCTTCAATAAAAAATAATTATTAAAAAAAAAAAAAAATTAATTGTATATTTTAATCAATATATATATATATATATGTATTTTAGGAAAACAGAAAGTTGATAATACTGAGTATCTTTAAAATAAGTGAATAATTTTTGCTTTTACTGTCTATTAGAATTTTTAAAATTAGAATATATTCTTGTATTTTTTAGTAGATAAATTGCTGTTACATAGATAGACAAATGCTAGACAAAACAAAGTGGTCAATAAGAATGGACAAAGGACCAACTCCCAGGGCATACAGTCCAGTAAGAGCTGACTATACTATAAGTTTTTAATAAATTTTTATTTAAATATAGTTGATATACAATACTATATTGATTTCAGATGAACGATTTAGTGATTCAATGATTATATACATTTCTAAGTGCTCACTACAATAAGTGTAGTTCCCATCTGTCACTATATAAAGATATTATAATATTATTAGCTATATTCCCTATGCTGTACTTCTATCCCTGTGACTAATTTATTTTATAATTTGAAGTTTGTATCTCTTTAACCCCTTCACCTATTTTACCCATCGCCCACCCCCTCCCTTATGGCAACCATCAGTCTGTTCTCTGTGTCAATGAGTCTATTTCTGTTTTGTTTGTTTGTTCATTTATTTTGTTCTTTAGATTCCACATAAAAGTGAAGCCACATGGTATTTGTCTTTCTCTGACTGACTTATTTCACTTAATATAATACCCTCTAGGTCTATCCATGTTGTCAAAAATGGCAAGATTTTGTTCTTTTTTATGGCTGAGTAATATTCCATTTTGGCTTTAGTTGCTATTCTTATGACCTAAGACTGTGACTGAAGTTTCCACTTTATTTATATTTTTCTTAATATTTTTTAAATTACAAAATAGGAAAGCAAGACAGTTATAAAGAACATAAGTAATGACATATCTCAAAGTTTTCATTTGCAGAAGACAACCACAAAAAATTCAAGAACAGCACATTTAGTTGCCATCTTTGCAAAATAGACACTATATATATTTATCGGTGATCATATTTTTTACAGTGGAAAAGTCCATCTGAAAAGGATAAAAACAAAAGAAATTATAAACATCTTTTGCATGTAAAAGTTTTTAATATTTTTAAAGCATCAAGAACTAAAATTTCTTCATATTGCTCATTTTTTCAGTTGTTTTTGTGGTCATTCCAAGGTTTAATTACAGATTTTATGGGGATCCCCAGATTTGATTACAGATTTTTTTTCCTTGCAATCATTCCCAAGTTTAATTACAAACATTCCAAATATCCAGTCTAGGTCAATAACTGGGAGGGCAGGGGCCTTACATCCATCCCCCACCAGAGCCAATTGCCTGATACCCTCCATCATCCCAGGTGAACCCCAAGGTTGTTCTCCCCACTTCAATCTAGAGTATGTGGTTTATAATGGCCTTTTCATAATTCATAATTCAGAGGAGGTAGTTCTAGAAAAAAAGGAAAGATAACCCAGTACCTGGCTGATTGTACATAAAATTGAAGAGCACAGAGGTTCATGTGAGCTTGGTGTAGCCAGGGCCGGTTGGTAAACAATAATATTGATGTCATACAATTAGTAATATCTCTCAGCTAAAAGATTAGGTTTATGAACAATCAATTTCTCACTGCCTTCTGAACAAATATATTCTTTGTGCTAAAATGTTTATTGTAGTTGTGCCACATCTGAGCACTCACAAATAAAGGCAAAAATAATTGAAGATGAAGGGCAACAGAATTGTGGGAAAAAAACTTTGCTGAACATAAAGAAACTTAACTTCCTACCCTGGCTTTGTTTGTCAAATGACATGTGCTTTTCTTCTCTCTGTCTTTACCCAGTAAGGACTCTGGGCAGAAGCACTGGCTTTTTTGTGCCAGGCTTCTGCAGGATGTGTCCTGATCTTAGTATTGTACATATTCTTTCTCTTTCAGGCCATTTGATTATCTTTTTCTTTACAGGTTTCCCAAAGGAAGAAGTAACACCCCCAATCTGTCACAGAAATAACTGATTTATTACTTTAAACTAGTGGTTCTCAAAATATAGTTCTGGTACCAGCAGCATGAGCATTAGGAACTTGGAAATGTAAATTCTCAAGCCACATCCCAGACTTACTGAGTCAGAAACTCTGGGGATGGCAGCCAGCAAACTGTTTTCACTATCTCTTCAGACAATTCTTATGCATTCTTAAGTTTGAGAATAACTGAATTAAACAAAACATAAATTTAAGACAAGAATGTTAAATTTGGTAGCTAAGATGAATTAACTAGCTATAATAGAAGCACATTTTCTTCTTGGCGTTTTTGCTTCAAGTATGAATAGAACAGTACAGCCAAGAATGGGATGGTACTCTGATGGGGTGTAAAGATACTGAGCTGTTTACAGAGCTAAAGCCCCAAGCACCTTGTAGCTCCACTTAGTCTCCTTGTGTAAGTTCTAGAGTTTCTGTAGAATGGCCCTAGCTACCTATTCAAAGATCAGTCTAAGTGACATTATTAGTCCTCCAGTCATTAGCAATTAAGGAGGGGTGATGAAGTCAGCTATTGACTGTAGGCAACAGGGAAAATGTTGCCACTGCAACAACGATAACAGTTGTTGACATCAAAGTATCATCCAAGAAACAGGAAAGAGAAATCATTGGGGATAATACATACTTATTTTTTCTTGTTGGCTGAGACTTCTCCCCAACGTCTCTTTGGAATGAAAAGCAAAGGCATATTCTAGGTTACAAAAATAGTGCTGTAATAAGAAGAGTACAGAGGTCCCAGCCTAGAAGTTCTTTTTAGGAAATACCTGAGTGCATGTGTGTCTGTGTGCATGCAAACACACTAAGAGTATCAAATAAGCTTTGTTTACATGTTACATATTTTAGTCCTATTTCATGCTGTCGCTTTTTCCTTTACTCCATCTTTTGTGCTGCTTTGTTATGTTTTTTGAAATATTAACAGCTAAAATTTATTGAGAGCTACCTATATTCCAGGCTCTATACTAGGCACTTTACTTGCATTTTCTTAATTTATCTCTGCAACATCTAAGTTAGACAATGTTAAGGCTAACTCAGATATAACAGAACTTTGTTACAATCCAAAAATAATATTGTTTATTTCTTTTATTTCTACCATTTAAATTAGAAAATATTAATCAATACATTTTTTAAAATTGTGTTATTATATTTTTATTTCTTCCTTCAGGCTTGTGCCTGAACAAAACAGAAACAAATGCACCTACTTTTGCGGCCCCCATGGAGGGGAGCAGGGAAAAAGGTAGACCCTACTATAGTTGTCTTTATAGCAGTCTGTTTTCCTTTAAGAATTAGAATAAAGTCATAGCTCTAGATAGTGTCTACTTACACCGTTCCACAATGAGCTTATTTGTATCATTGTCATCCAGGAGCGACTAACTTGGCCACATATTACCATATCTTTTAAACTGAGGTAGGAGAAAATCTAAACACAAAGAAAGGAAATACACAATTTTGAAAAATATGTGAATTCTGATGTAACCCTTCCACTTACCTTTTGTGTGTGTGTGTTTGTGTTAGTAATAATAATGTAGTCCATATATTGTAGTAGCAGGGGTTTAAGTGGTGCTGGAATTCTATCTAAAGATGGAAATTTTATCTACAGTACCAGAACTTATTTGCTGAAGCCTTTGATATGTGATCCTTTAAACTGATAGTTGCAGAAAGATGGTGAAGAAGATAGGCAGATTTATTTTATTTCTGAATGAAAATGGCATTCTGCTAGAAAATTTCCCTAAATAGTAGCTGAGACAAAGAAGACATTCAATAATTGCTGACTTGAACTGGATTCTTTTTAAAGTTATAGGATTCCTGGGAAAGGTCAATAAACCCACCTTGGCTTCTGTTTCTGGAAAAATGGTAGAACAGAAAATCTGGAAATCCTCTTGATACAAAAACATCAGTAAATGCTAAAACAAACATTTTTCATAATAATTCTTAAAAAATTTTTTTTTAATTTCACCTTTATTCAGGTATAATTGACATTTAAAATTGTAAGAAATCTAAAGTGTATATTGTGATTTTATATATATTCATACACATTGTAAAAGAATACCCTTATCTAGTTGATTAACACATACAACACCTCACATATTTATGTTTTTTGGGGGGAGGGGTTAAAAACATTTAAGTTCTACTCAGAAAATTTCAGTTACACAACATGGTATTATCAGCTACAGCACCATGTTTACGTTAGATCCTCAGACCTGACTCACCTTATAGCTCAAAGTCCATACCCATTTCCCACTTCTCCTATTTCCCCTACCCCACAGCCCCTGGCAACCAATTTTCTACTCTGTAAAGCAAACATTTTTTTAAAAACATAACTGAGCTTTCAAGAAAATAAGGAAAATATGCAGGGTCCCAATCTTTGTAAATCCATACTCACAATAAGGTGTTCATGATATAGTTGCTCATAACAGAACAGTGGGGATGGTTACTGCTTTTCATAACAAATAGATTCTGATTTTAATGTCCATGCAGGACAGGAAAAGTTACCTGGCTTGTATAAACCTGGGCGTCCTAACTGAGTCATGGAGAAAGAAGAAGAAAGAGAAAGGAACAGAGAGAGAAAGCCAGGAAAGAAAGAGATTTTTAAAAAACAAAACAAAACCCTATCTACTGGCAAGAAAAAAACCAAGGTACCTAGCCTGAGATGAAAAAAATTTTCAAAACAATTTGTAACCAAAGACCAGGTACCATAGTGGACTGAAATTAGAGTTTTAATCACTTGTGAAATCCAATTTGAAGTTATTACCTTTGTAATTGGATCTGATACACTCACATGCAAAGAGGTAGTAACTCTGGGACATTTGGCAGAAATAAATACTGTCTCTCAAAAGAGACACGTCCTCAAGCCAGGACTTATAAGGTTTCCTATGGATTAAGCCACAATAAAATGAGCTCTCAATAAAAATTACAAAACACATGAAGGAAAAAAATTCCAACAAAAGTCAACAACAGAAAAATAATAATTTCATTAACAAAATTGTCACATAGTGATTATAAAGAAATTAAGGTAATAAAGAAAAATAGATTGTTGAAAAAAGCTGTTGTCAGAAAAGGACTGGGCAGATTTATAAAGGAAGCAAGTAAAGTTCATGGGAATTAAAAATATGGTGATTGAAATTAAATACTCAATGGATGAGTTAAATAGCAGATGAAATTCAGCGGATGAGAGAATTAGCCAGCTGGAATATGTATCAGAAGAAATTACAGAGGATAGGTCATATAAAGATAAAGAGCTGGAAAATATAAAACATTACATAACATGAAAAGGTCCAACATTCCATATTACAAAATTAATAGGAGAATGGAAATAATGGAATCAAAGAAAAATTCAAAATGCCACAGATAAAGATGACTTAGAACTTGTGAAAAGCAACAATTCTCAGATTCAAGAAGCACAAGAAATACCAAACAGGAAAATAAAAAGATACCATGGAATTGTAGTGAAACTGCAAAAGGCCAAAGCAAAGGAAAACCTTAAATGCAACTTTAAATAGATTACCTATAAAAGAATGTCACTTAGGCAACAATCACAGAAAGCAAAAATCAGGAGAAAATACATATCAATCTCAGATACCACATGCAAGTAAATTACAACTCAATGATAAAGATTAAGACACTTTAAGACAAAAATTAAGAGAATTTCCCTTCAATAGACCTTTCACAAAAGAACTTCTAAAGGACATCGAAATCAGGAGAAAGGAGTAAGATAGAAATAGTAATGATGGGCAAAGAAATTAATAAGTATAAGGGCTAAAGCCATTAACTTTATATAAACATAATGAAGATGATCAATGTGGGGATACAAAAACAGGGTGGAACAAAAACGCTAGGTAACACTAATTTTCTAAGACTGGAGAGAGTAATCAGAGCTAAAATATTCGAAATTCTGGTGATTTCTCAGGAAGAAAGTACAGATATTAATTTATTTTAGGCTTTATTAAGGTAAATCCATATTAAAAAATATTTAAGAGAAACTGCTGAAATAGAAATAGAATTGTATTTTCTAAAACATAAAAATGAGGAAAAAAGGATAGATTTTAAAACTCAATAAAGGCAGGAAAGGAGAAAAAGAAGCATATAAAAACAGAAATATAAAATGAGATAAGAAAAATGAATCCAAGTATACCTACAAACAATAAATTCAATAAAATTCATTGGCTAGAATACAATTATCCCTTAAAAGGCTCTGCTTTAATGTTTTTCCCTCTGATGTTAATATAGCTATCAACTTTCCTTTCATTTGTGTTCATCTTGTTCAGTATTGTATTTCTGGTAGATTTTTTGTGGGGGGGTATCATTAATCTACAGCCACATGAGCAACATTATGGTTACTAGATTTCCCCCCATTCCCAAGTCCCCACCACATACCCCATTACAGTCACTGTCCATCAGCGTAGCAAGATGCTAAAGAGTCACTACTTGTCTTCTCTGTGCTATACTGCCTTCCCCAGGCCCCCTCTATACTATGTGTCCTAATCGTAATGCCTCTTATTCCCCTTCTCCCTTCCTTCCCACCCACCCACCTCAGTTCCTTTCCCTTTGGCAACTGTTAGTCCATTCCTGGGTTCTGTGAGTCTGCTGTTGTTTTGTTCCTTCAGTTTTTGCTTTGTTCTTATGCTCCACAGATGAGTGAAATCATTTGGTACTTGTCTTTCTCTGCCTGGCTTATTTCACTGAGCATAATACCCTCTAGCTCCATCCATGTGGTTGCAAATGGTAGGATTTGTTTTCTTCTTATGGCTAAATAATATTCCATTGTGTATATGTACCACATCTTCTTTATCCATTCATCTACTGATGGACTAGACCTTGATTTTTAAAGGAAGTAAATGTGATGCCTATCTCAATTTTTTAATTTGTGAAAGGCTGTTCAATAAAATCATTTTTAATAGGGTTATTTGCTTTTTGGGTGTTGAGGCATGTGAGTTTTTTTCAGGTAGAGTTTTAAAGCTTATCTGATAAAAAGGGTCACTACATTATAAAGAAAATAATTCAAACACTTCACTGAAAATATATAATTGTAAATGTGTAAGCCTCTAATAAGACAGCCACAAAGATATGAGGGAAATTAACAAATCCACAACCATGATGACAGATTATATCCAAACTCCAAATTACTGATAAATCAATGTGAGGAAGTATATCTTCCCTGGATTCTCAATGTTCCTATAAAAAACTCTAGCCTCTGGAGACATAGAAATCTGTATGATATAAAGGTAATATTTTGTCTTCACTTTCTTCACAAACATTTTACTTTCCAAATCTATGGGGATTAGATCTGTAGCCATTTGTTGAATTAATATCTCTGATCCAAAAAGATAATAAAATTTCTCTTGTCTCCCCAAGGAGACCAAATGATTATAGTCTGGCCTAGTCCCCTAAATCAAGCACACAAGTTGCCAGGAAGATCCCTAATAATTTATTTTTCAAGGAGATGTGTGCCCCAGTACCTTGGAGACACTTTTAGGTCATAAAAGCTGGGGACACTGGTCTTATCTGGCCCTTGGAGAGATGTATTTACAAGAGGACCTGCCTCCTCTTTTTACTTAATAAGGACCCTTCTGATTTCATTGGACCCACCCAGATAATCAAGGATAATCTCACCATCTCAAGTTAACTTTAGCTTGATCCCCATCTGTAGACTCTTTTGCCATGGAAGTAATACACTCACAGGTTCTAAGGATTAGGATGTGGATATTTTTGTGGGAGTCTATTATTCTGCATCCCACACTATGTAAGGAAATGATAAACCCTAAATTTAAGACAGCAGTTACTTTTGAGGAAAGAAAGCAAATGTAGTCAGGGGGACTTCAGTTGTATTTGTTAAACTTTATTTCTTAGACTGAGTGGTGATTATAGAAGTGTTCTTTACACTGTAATTCCTTACGTGCCTAAAATATTTTATTTTAATACCCTCACTTGAATAAAACAACTAGGAATAAATAACTAAGGAAATGGAAGACTAGCACACTGAAAACTACAAAGCATTACTAAAAAATTAAAAATCTAAACAAATGGAAAGATAGCCCATGTTCATAGATTGGGAGAGACATAATAACAATAACAATAAAGGGAATTGAATCAGAATTTGAAATCTAATCATGAATAAACACCAAACAAACACAGGCCCAGAGAGTTTTACAAGAATATTCTATCAAATATCCAAGTAATAGATAATACTAAAAGAAAAATATTAAGAAAGTAATCTATAGATTCAATGCAATACCTGTCAAAATTCCAATTCCCTAGCTCTTTGTCACATTTCTGAAAAATCCTTAAAAGGGGGAACTGCCAATCTTTTAGAGTGCCTCCTCTCTGAGGTCACCTGCACTTTCTCTCTTTAAGTGCATAACTTTAAACAAAACTTTTACTTTGCTTCACTACTGTCTCTGCCCTTCAATTCTTTGTTGCAATGGGACAAGAACTGAGGAAAATAAACAACCGCCCCCCTAACAGAAGTATTAGGACAGGGCCTATGTCCAGAGGCAAAAACCTAGAAAAGAGAAGTAGCAGTACAGTAACAGTGGAAGAGTAGGCCCAAGTTTCTGAGAGTGTAAGAGATATGAGAACAAATGATTTGTGTAACAGTTGTGTGAAAACAACTTAGAGAATTAGAAGAGCAAGAAGCAAAGTCCTAAGAGCCACAAACTGTAGTAGAACTAATGAAGAAATAAAGTTCCTGAGGACGTCTAAGTCCCCCATCACACACGGCCCGGACAGGAGAACTAAGAACACAGCGAATCAGGGTGGACTGACCTTTATTCCAGAGTCACCCCTGCTTCTTCCAAGTTTACTGTCTTAGTTTCCTAAGGCTGCCATAACATATTGCCATAAACTGGGTGGCTTAAAACAGTAGAAATTTACCCTTTCACAATTCCGGAGGGTAGAAATTTGAAATCACTGTGTCAACAGGCCCACGTTCACTCTGCAGGCTGTAGGGGAGGGTCCTTCCTTGCCTCTTCCTAGATTCTGGCGGTCAGCGTTCCTTGGCTCGTAGCTCCCTCACTTCAGTCATCACGTGGCTGCCTTCCCTCCTATGTGTGGCTGTGTATCTGAGTCTCCCTCTCCTTTCTCCTCTAACTGTACTGCCATTGTGTGATCTTTAATGTTAAGTTTAAAGGGTTTATTTTCTCCATATCATGTGATTAAACTATTTTCAAGTATGAATTCTGACAAAATTATTTATAACCAAAAGAAAGTCCATCTCTAATTGGAATGTACCCATCACCCAGATGCAGATTCCTGCATTAACTGGAGACAAATATTTATCTGAAAGATATACTTTCATTCTTGTCTGCATAGTAGAAAAGAAAAGGTCTATTAGAAAAAGACCATATAATGTTTTTTCCAATATGTGGGGCATTATTAATTTACTCACGAGTTCATTTAACACTTACTGTTAAAGGACCTACTTTATGACAGTCATACTTCACTAATTCCATAGGATTATCTAAAGTCCCAGAAATATTTAAAAGGCAGGTGTTCCACATCTCAGTGTGGAATAAACTTTTGCAAAGAATTTAAGTGCTCTTACCATGAATCTACATTTTGTCCTAGGAAGTCATGCCACTGTTATATATATTGAGAGTTCTGAAATGTTCATATGTATTTATACTTAGGACAACTAGAAAATGATTCCACAAAGAACATGGAAACCTGGAAAAAACATCAGGGCAGGTGAGTGTGGATTTCTAATTCAATTAGAATGATTATTCTGTGCAAGACACTCTATCCCAAAAAATGGGCAAGATGTGACACAGAAAACTGTGTACACTGCAGCTATATGTAGGTATGAAGTATGAGGCTACTCATTTCCTCCTATTTAATATGTACAGTACCCACTAGGTGCCTGGCAATTTGGATTTTAGGAGAAGGAAGAACACCTAGTGGTCCGTCAACAAATAATGAGATAAACAAGGGGAATGAAAGCCCATATCATGAGGAAAAAGGAGGGATGTCACAAAGAGGACAAAAGAGGAAGAAGAATTTTGCACCCCTAGTAGAAGGAAAACAAAAGAAAAAGAAGTCACAAGTGCAAGGAAGCCTCTCTGCCCCCAGAGGGTTAAAACACGTCCTGGAGGTATGTGATACCAGCTGAGAAATACAGACACAGCTGTGAGAAGTGTACCTAGAGTCTGAGACTTCTCACACCTCCTGCCCACTCCTTGTTCTTTCTGATTCACGTGGCAGTGAATAACAGTCTTGGAAGGACCCAAGGATGGTTCTTGGGATGGGGAGACTGAAATGTTGACAGTGAATGGAAGTACCAGGAGAACAGCAGATATTTTCATTTTGATCTCAAATGGTGAAATGAGGGTCCCTGGGAGGAAACCAACAGCAGGCAGGTTTCAGCTTTCTGTAAGAAAAGATTTCTCGGCAGCTCCTTTCTTGCACAGATGCTATGATTTTAAGATTTAACATTTTAAGATTTTGTAATTCACAGAAGTTCAT
Source organism: Manis pentadactyla (assembly GCF_030020395.1). Lineage (NCBI taxonomy): Eukaryota > Metazoa > Chordata > Mammalia > Pholidota > Manidae > Manis > Manis pentadactyla. Next base: position 60,416,363 of record NC_080025.1, on the reverse strand, counting down.
AGTGGGAGCTAAATATATCCTGTAACCCCCATGGTGTTAGGTTGGTATTGTAGTACCAGCACATGAGTTCCATGCCAAGAGCAGCTAGAAGGATCAAGGAAAAGCCAAAATGCAGTGGGCTGACTAGGAAGGGTGCATACTCACTGGGATAGAACATCCCGTGTATTACTGAGGGGATCCTGACTGGGGCGAAGTCTGTTGAAAGAAATGAACTTTAAGGTCCTTCTAGCACAAAGATGCTTTGATTCCAAGACTCTGTAATTCCTTGCTCTCCAAAGCAGTCCAGCTCTCAACAGAACTTCTTGAGAATTAAATCTATTCTCCAATAACACCAGCACTCCTTACTTATTTTTAGTTCCTGGATGGTAATGCATTTCTTGCTGTAAGCACAGTGGTAACCAAACAAAATTAAATACAGACACCACTGGCACTGGAGGAACAAAATTGACAGAATAAATGTTCCAAATTAGACACCATTTATGCATCACAAAATGATGTGGCAGGGTGTACCATCAAATAACAGCAGTACCTCCTTAGCAACTGGATAGCACTTTATTTACAAAACGTTCTTACACACATACTGACTAGGTCATTCTGCAAGGACTAAATATTATGATTGCTTAGTCAAACTGGAGAATGGGTTCCCATCAGGTTAGATATTTATATTTTTCAAGAGTTATAAAATAAGAAAGAGTAGAAATGAGAAAAATATTCCTATGAAAGGCTGATTCTCATTAAGTTAAGTAGGAACCACTGTGATATGATGAATAATAAGAAATACCTATTTGGTCACTCAGATGACCAAATATGTATTTTCCAGGTATATTTGGTCTTCATTCACAGCTCGCAGAAACACTGCAGAGTGTTAAAGGTGAAATGGGTGTCTTGTCATGTTAATGAGACTTTTGGACAACCTCCCAATGGCAGGGGCTGGGGGCTGGAGGCTGAATCAGCCAGTGGCCAATAATATAGTCAGTCGTGACTATACAATGAAGCCTCACAAAACCCCGAGAAGAGCCTTTTGTTTTCTCTCCACTCTCGCTCTCTCCTCTGCTCTGCTTGGTTGGATCCTGCTTCTTGGTAGTGGAGCGCTTCCATGCCTGGGGAACCAGACCGCCTCCACGCGACTCCGAGCCGGGCCCCAAGCTCCACGAGGACAGAAGCTCCTTTATTCGGGACCCTGCCCTCTGTCTCTCTTCATCTGGCTGTTAACTAGTATCCTTTACGGTATCCTTTATTAAACTAGTAAATTTGGTTCTGTGAGCCATTCTAGCAAATTAATTGACTAAGGGGGAGGTCATGGGAACCTCCAATCTGTAGCTGGTAGGTCAGAAGCACAGGTAACTAACTGCCTGGGACTTGCGACCAGCAGCTGGAGTTGGGGGTGGAGCGTACTCTTAGCGGAGCCCCTAACCTGGGGAATCCGGTGCTGTCTCCAGAACAGATGGTGTCAGAATTGAGCTGAGTTCTCCAACACCCTGCTGGTGTTCGAGAATTGCTTGGTGTTATGTCTGGGAAGACCCCCTCCCACATATTTACACACATTAAAATCGGGTCTGGGAACCCGAATGGAGTTATACTACTATTACTGCTATGTATAATATTGTTATTGTTATACATATATTTAGGGAAGAAATACGCCACTGCATTTGGTGTCAGATGAGTGGGAATAAATTACAGCCACCCACTGATACCTCTGTCCAATGACTGAGTAGGTGAGTCTGTTTATGACTTCTGCAACCAAGAGACCATACCTCAAAGTTGGAGAAATGGAAAAGATTTTTTGCCTTAATGGAAATTTTTAAAAATTAAAATTCAATTATAATTCAAATATAATAAACATTAAATTTTGCTCCATTATACATAATGTGCCAAAGCCTATATATATGACAACCTTCAGGAAGGCCTGGTCCTCTGCCCAGGAACAAAAGGGTGATGGAAGGATTGGAGAACTTGGATCCCATCTTCTTTCTAAAGCCATTAGGCAGGGCTGATAAAGTGGGCACCTGCACGGAATGTGGGTAAGCATCTCCAGAGGAGAGGGTCAGAGCCAAGCCAAGTGAGGAGAATGCCTACTTAGAAGGGCTGCCTGGGCTGATGTCTGAGCTTCCCCGGGAGAGGCAGACATCCGAGTGCAGCAGGGGTCGGGGCAGGGCTCGGGGAGAGGGCGTAGTGTGGGGTGTGAGAGCCCCAGCAGTGTGAGGGGACTGTTCTGGCACAGGGCTTAGCGCCTGTGGAAGTGGTCTGGGCAAGGAGTGGGGACCCCAGAGGAGGTAAGGCAGGTGGTCACACTGGGGGTGGAGGTGGCCTAGTGGTGTAAGCAGCACATCTGCTGATGGGATGAGGGACTTGTCTGTATGGATGTCAAAACCAGGAAAATGTAAGGAGGGTATTTGCACAGGAAAGAGGTTTATGGCAATGGGAGCAGTCAGGGTCCATACAGATTGGTACATATGGGGGAAAGGGTGGACAGAGCACATCAGCAAAAGTATTAGGGAATTGGAGGCCAGATTTCTAGGAGAAGGTAGTTAATAAGGAAAGAAGAAAACTAAGTGAACCCTGTGGTGTAAGATTGGAATCCAGGACTCAGTGGGAAATCATGTTTTTCAATATATACAACTAGATAGATAGGCAAGGCTAGGCATGGGAAAAATCCTCCCCTGAAGCTCATGGAGAGTGGGTTCTTGAACCAAATCAAGGAGGAGGTGAGGGGTTGACTGTTTAGCAAACATCTTGCCTGTCGACTGCTGGATAGATCATCAACGTAGAGAGCAACTGTCCTTGGCTCCAGGATACTTTCACCTACCTTTTGATTTCCTGGGTCTTACCCACTAACCTCTGGTATTTCTAGATTAATGCTAAACGAGGGATCAGCAAACTTTTTTGGAAAGGCCAGATAGTAAATATTTTAGACTTTGTGAACCAAGAGTCAATGATCTCAACAAGTTGAGCAACCGTCCAATAAAAGGTGAATGGTCTTATTTTTTACATTTTACATTTGAAAATGTAAAAAATATTCTTAGTTCAGGGTCCATACAAAAAACATGTGGTGGGCCAGATTTGTCCCACAGGCCATAGTCTGCCGACCCTGCTATAGATTACCCCCACCCCCAGCATTCCCACAATGAGCCCCACTTGGCAGTCCTTAACCTCCTAGATCTGTGAAATCTGTAAGATCCCTTTTGGCAAACTAAATTCTTTACTCACTTCTTGTCACCCCTGTCCTGAGGGCAGCCTATATCCCGACACTCATTTCATCAAGAACAAATAGAGCCAAATTTCAGGACAAGAAATGAAAATTCCCCAAAGATCTTTTTGGCAACACTGCATTTGCCTCAAAATGGCCTTTTTTTTTTTTTTGAGGAACTGATTTTAATTATTTATTTATTTATTTATTCTAGCGATATATTTTTATTAAGGTATTATTGATATACACTCTTATGAAGGTTTCACATGAAAAACAATGTGGTTACTACATACACCCATATTATAAAGTCCCTGCCCCACCCCATTGCAGTCACTGTCCATCAGTGTAGCAAGATGCCCCAGATCCATTCTTTGCCTTCTCTGTGCTACACTGTCTTCCCCATGATCCCTCCCATACCATGTGTGCCAATTATAATACCCCTCAATCCCCTTCTCCCTCCCTCACCACCCACCCTCTCCCACCCCTCCCCTTTGGTAACTGCTCGTCCCTTCTTGGAGTCTGTGAGTCTGCTGCTGTTTTGTTCCTTCAGTTTGGCTTTGTTGTTATACTCCACAAATGAGGGAAATCATTTGGTACTTGTCTTTGGCTTATTTCACTGAGCATAATATGCTCCAGTCCCATCCATGTTGTTGCAAATGGCAGGATTTGTTTGTTTCTTATCGCTGAATAGTACTCCATTGTGTATGTGTACCACCTCTTCTTTATCCATTCATCTGCTGATGGGCACTTAGGCAAAAGGGCCAGCTTTGACCATCCCAGAGATTAAAAAGAGTTCTGTCAGCATGTGAATGTATTTAAACATTCACTAGTAATTTAAGTCACTGTTAGGCAGCTTGGACACAATTTTTTAAATGTCAAAGTAAACTTGGGTCTATTTCACCATTGACTGTCTACCTGTGAGACTGTTTAATATTGGTCTAGTCATGTTTAGTATTGACAGGCTTGTTCACAAACATTATAGCTCACAACTCTATCCCAATTATACAAATCAGGAAATTGAAGATCAGAGAGTTCAAATTAGATATTGTAGGTTACATAGTGTCTCTGGCTGCTATAACAGAATACCATAGACTGGTTTATTTATTTATGAAACACCTTTACGCATAAAATTCAATATTACTATATAAACCCTATTTTGAACCTTTTTCCAAATACTCATAATTATTGGACATTTTCCAACCATAAATTTCTGGACAGTATGTAATGATGATTTTCTTCACTTTTGCTGACAAATTCTCCTAAGAGATACTTGTGTCAAAATTCTGCAAACACCCATTTACTGGAAGAAAAATTTGTTCAAAAATAAACCTCAGCTGTTTAATGAAGTCATGCTCTTCACCCAAAATAAAAATGGAACTTTTCCTGACAGAACTTTTTGTTGACAGTACAAGGTCAAAAGTTTTCTGTTCCTTGCTTAAATTAACCATTCATTTTTATACATCTAATGTCAAAAAATATAACAACACTCTCACTTTCAAGCACTTAGAAAAAATTTAACCTCATCCATTAGAAATAGAAATCCCGGGGTAACATTTAACAATTAAACAGGCTGCTTCAAAGGCTAAATTCCATGTTCTATTTAATCTTTAAAATTTTTTAATATTAATACAACACCTGGACTATTCTTAACAACTATCTCATTCTGCTTATCCGAAGTAGGATATTCTATAGTAGTTTTGTTTTTAATGAAGTATTTCTGATGCATAAAATAGTAGTCTAAAAATTTAATATGATCTTCTTCTCATGTATGTAGAATCTTAAGGAAAAAATAATTAATGAATCTCTAAGTTTTTCACTCTGTATATTTTGTTTATTTCTCCCTAATTTAAATTTATTCTCAAAGAAGATGTATGCTCTTTAGAAGACACTGTCCTAAAAAAAAATTCTACTGTTTCCCAAATGCCATTAGAAGTAAAAATACTGTTTTGATATAAGTTCCATATGGGTCTGACCCATGATGGCTATAATCCAGAATTCAAACACTGGATCCCAGGGACATATAGACCAATATTTCCATGAGTGTTACATAAAATATTATTAAAAAATATTTTGTAAGATAAAACCAGATTGTGAACAAATAATTTGGGGAAATTCTGGCCAAAACCAAGTAAAACATTATGAAACATTTCAGCATCTAGAGAAAGAAAGAAATTAATAACAAGCACATATTCATTAATCAGATTTAACAAACATTACCCTTTCAGGAATTAGTCAAGAGCTTTTTCTTTAGGACCTTCTTTTAGCCCCTGAAAGACAGTGACATTAACCATTTACTGTGGAACTCATTTTTTTTCTCTATTCTCTCAGCTTCTAAGATGCCACATTACCCATTGTGGTTTACTCCTGGTTCTTTGCTCCCTCCATTGGTCCCTTGCATTAATCCAGAGAAACAGAACCAATAGGGGGTATGTAGATATGTATACATATGAGATGTACACATATGGTGATTTTTTTGTTTTGGTTGGTTATTTTACTACAAGGAATTGGCTCTCACAGTTACAGAGACCGAGAAGTCCAGGACCTGTAATGGGAAAGCTGGAGACAGAGGATGAGTCTGAGGGCCTGAGAACCGGAAGAGGCCGCGGTGTAAGTTCCAGGGCCGTGTGGGGTCAGGGAGCAGGAGACCAGTGTCCCAGCTCAAAGGCAGGCAGATATCGAGAGAATTATTTCTTACAAGCTTTTAATTCTGTTCAGGCCTTCAGGGATTAGATGATGCCCACCCCCACTGGGAGGGCCACCTACTTTCCTCAGTCTACTGATTCAAAAGTTTATCTCATCCAGAAGCATCTTCACAGATACACAGAGAATTAATGTTTAACCTAATATCTGGGCACCCCATGGCTCATTCAAATTAACACACAAAATAGACCATAACAGTCTCCAACTGGCTCTCCTGCCTTTTCTCAAATCATGGGTATTCCCCACAACTCACCCTTTGGCACCAGTAAATTTTTAGAAATTCTCTCCCTCATAGAGTTCATTCATCCTTAGGGTTTTTGTAATGTTTTATTTATTAGAGCTACTTAAGTAAACTTTTTAATGCTGTACTTTGAATAAGCGAAAGACGGTTGTATGGAGATAGAAAGAGGATTTATATATATTGTGCACTTCCTCTATTCTAAGCATTTCATTTTAATTCTTAGAAGGGTCCTCTTATATGTCCATTATTATCCTAGTTTAAAGATGGAAGGTCATAAATCCGCACCATTTTCCAGTTCAAACTGGATTAGGGTTGCTACATAAAACACAGGTGCCCAATTTAATTTGAGTTTTACATAAAACCAGTTTTTAGTATATGTGCTACAGATTATATAGGATAAACTTTTACTAAAAAAGAAAAGTCCACTTTAAATGAAATTCAGATTTAACTGGGCATCCTACATTTTTATCTGCTACTCTGGTCACCCTCACTTGGATTGGGGTTTTGCATTGCTTATGCTGGTCCGCCCTCTCCCTTATCCCTGCAGACAGACCCTTAGTGCCTGTCTGTCCTTATTCACCTGCCTGTCACCAAGGTCACCCCATGTCCACAGTTTCCATACCCCATCACTGTGCTCTACTCACCTGCAAGACTCTTGCCAGTTGCACTTTTTCCATGCTCACCACCTGGCCTTGTGGAGGCCATTTAGCCAACTCCTCCAAAGACCATTACCTACCACAAGCAGCTACGGGACAGTCTGTAGAATTTGCAACCCCAGGATACAAACCACCCCACCTTCCACACAATACAAGATCTTGTGGAAAGGGAGAAAATGTGGACAGATAACTGATGAAAAAGCAAACCCAGAGAGGCATGTCACAGCTCAAGGCAGCAGAATGAGCCACAAAAAAGGGAAATAGACAGGATTTGTATTCAACATTGGAAAAATGTTGATACAATGGATAATATTGTAAACATCATGTTTATCAAATCAGTGAATTCCACAAGGCTGGACAACATAGCTAACTCACTGATGACTGGAATAAGAACCAAAATCAACAAGATGAAATTGAACAGGAGTTACAGGAACTGCTCTGTTTAGGTTGAGAACAGCAGTGACATAAGGTTGAGCAGCTGGCCAGCTGTTCAGATAAAGACCTCAGCATTTTGGTTCAACCCAAGTTCAAGAATGGGGATTATGGCATGGGGGGAAAAAACAAGACTTAGATTTAGACAAACCCCATCTTCATTCCTGATTTCACCACTAAACTGTTGAGACCCAAGTCTCTGTCTCCTTAATGTAGAATGGATATAACATCAAACACACTAAATCATGAGGGTGGAGAAGGTAAACACACTGAGCTTGTCACAGCACTTGGAGGATAATCTACTGAAATGTTGAGTTTCATTTTGTTTTCTTTAGGAGGCCAGAAGGAATAAGAAGATAAGGTTTGTGTGCTAATATTTGTGTCCTCTGCAAAATGGCATTTATATGGCAAAGCCAAAAGCAAAGGTTACCAACCACCAGGAGCCAAGTAAGTCCCACAAAAATACCGAGCCTTCAGTGTAGCACAGAGAAGACAAGTAGTGACTCTACAGCATCTTACAATGCTGATGGACAGTGACTGTAATGGGGTGTGTGGGGGGGACTCGATAATGGGGGTAATCTAGTAACCACAATATTGCTCATATAATTGTATATTAATGACACCAAAATTTTTAAAAAATTTAAAAAAAATACCCAGCCTCACAGGGGAACTGCTTCAATCAGTGAAAAGTGTTGCTGAGGGGTGAGAGGTTCCTGAGACTTAGGGAAAGAAGGGGGGCTTATCACAGACACCTGTGCTACCTTCCCATGCAGAACCCCCCTAAGAAGTGACGCCCCCTAATGGGTTCTGTCAGGAGGCCACAGCACCTGACCACTAAGATGCCTGCCTTGAGGGCCATAGTAAAGATCCCTGTGCCCAGGATTGGTTCAGAAACTGTGGAGCCTCCTTCCTTCAAGGGGCTGAGTCAACTTGGGCAGGAAGCACAGGTGAGGCCAGTGCGGGCTCAAGTTCAGAGCTTTTCTTGGCTTCTTGGGCTGTGAGGGACCTCAAAGACTCTTGCCCAACCAAGGAGCTGGGGCCAGGAAGGATTAGGATTGAATTTCATGACTGAAATTGAATTTACTGGCTGCCAATTGGGTGTGGACATGTAGCATATTGGCCTGATATACAGGAATAAATAAATATGACTTCTTCTTTTATCCAAATACTAGGGAGTATGACTTACTCTCTACAAACTTGTTCAGTCAGATAGACTCAAACCAAATGCAACCATACCACTGTGATTTAACCACTTCTCCAAGCATCATTCCTTTCACTTACTAAAAAGAAAATATAACACCTAATTCACAAGGCTTTGGGGAGAATTACATGAGATAACTTGTAGTAAGAGTCCTAGCATAGCTCTTAGAGTGATGGTGTTGCATTTCACACAACTTTGATCCTATGGACTTAAAATAGTGTAATAAAAATATAAGCCCCATTATATGGCAGAATTTTAAATGGTGTCATTCCCACTTTATATTTATTCCCATGTGGAAATGCACCTTGAATGGGTATTATTTGCTAAATCACTAATTAGATGTGGAAAATAAAAAGCAGATTAGGATGACCACACAGTTCTAATTTGGGTGATAAGGGATGATGCTGTTTATGCAGAAAGGCCAGGGATGTGGAATGGGGGGGCAGAAGTCTTGTAAGGGCAGCAGGGAGGTGATGTCTTTAAGTTGGACATTCTTGGTGATAGGTGCTGTGGAACATTCAGGTGCAGTTACTCATCAGGCATTGCTGATAATGGCCTGGGTCCCAGGAGGGAAAGCTGGCTGGAGAATATAGATTTGGGAGTCATGATTAAACATCATATAACCTAAAGTATGTATTAGACATCCCAGAGCCTGAGGATGGAGTGAGAAGAACAGAGAACCAATGACTGGCCCTTACCAGCCCCATCATGCAAGAAGTGAATGAGAGCACATTATCCCTAAAGGAATCTTAAAAGGAGTGATTAGAGAGATGGACAGAAAACCAAGAGGGAACGCTGTCCCTGAGTCTGGGTTTGGAAATAGATTTAATGGTGAAGAAGTTGCCATCCATATCAGATCACAGGCCAATAAAGTCAAAATTGTTGCTAACTGTTGAAGGTCAATGTTGAGCCTAGCTAGCACAACTTCAGTGGAAACCTGGCAGTAACGATGGGCTGTAGGAGCGTCCACTTCAAGGGAGATGATGCTTGCACTGGATGCTACACTAACAGGATCATACTTGGAGTATTTTTTCTAATTTGAGGTATATGGAGTGTAAAATCTTGATTAGAGGAGAAAGCCATTGCACAGGAGAAGCAGAGAGACATCAAAATGAGGTAGTGGAAGTAGAAGACACACTAGAAAATTCAGGAAAAGCCAAACAGGTAAGCCATTTCCAAACAGGGAAAATGAGAAAGACAAAACAAAGGGGCAGAGGCAAAAATGTAGAGTGATTTACATTCTTTAAACCACAAGTGTGACAGTAGCCAGGAACACAGTGGGATCCAGACCCTGTGGGGTTGTGGGTCTCTGCACAACACACTCTCCATTCACCATTGCTCTGGCAAAGGACTCCTTCAAGATGCAACAGCATTATGAGGAAATTCTCAATCTATGAAGGAAGCCGTAATGGGTGCAGAGCCTTAAATGATCTGAGTATCTCTCTCTGGGATAGAGAGCTTTCTAGGAAGAAGGATTAACTTGAACCTGGGTGCTCACGACATAGCTGCTTCTCCCTGATTCTGATCTGATTCACTTTTGAGAAACAAATCACGTGAGTGAATATTCACTGTCTTGTATAGTTTTTGCTCACATTTCTACTGAAGAGAAACCTCAGGACCAGGATAAGGAGAGAGCTGAGCCTAAGGATACGTAGTGACCCAAACAACTATTACCTGGAGAGTGTCCCTCTGCCCTACAGAGGGCTGGCCCTACACAGAATCATGGAGAAAACTGTCCAACCACTCCATGAAGAACTTCCAAATGAAAATTCTCAGAAGACAGCAACAAAGATAGTGTCAAAAGTAGGGATAGGAGGGTTGAGACTAGATACTGTCACAGAAAAACAAACAGTTAGACTGAATGGGGGGAAATTTGTAACCACAAAAGCACTAGAAAGTAAAAATTAAAGCTATGTTATATTGACATTTTTTATATTCCTTTTTATATTCAATTTTATATAATTGACATTTTTTGTCTATTCCTTGTGGATGCAACAGAAGGAACTAGGGACAAAAGGTACTGGGAAAGTTGCTTTATCTGTTTTGGTATGAGAAACAACTTTGTAATTATCCAATCCTTCCCAAAATGGAACAGAATGGATCCCAAAGTCAACAGCCTCCCCAGCACAGAAAGTGTTAGACCGGAGGCTGGATAAACATTACTGTTAACAGAGATGCTTCATTCCCTTGTCCTCTTATTTCCATCTGGAAGCACTTCAGTAACACTCCAGGTCTCCCTCAACATCCCTTTTGTCTCCCCAGGAGAGGAAGGACATACCTGATGAGGGAGTTTGGGAGAAAGAACCAGGCCTGCTCCTCAGCTCCTGCTCATGTCATGACATGAATGCAAGATGCATGCATCCTGGCTGCTCTCTGCAGCCTGAGGAAAGTCTGCAGTTGCCCCACTGTGCAGTGTCTGAGGGTGAGTCTATCTTATTCAGGGGGTAGGTACTCACAAGCCACCCGGTCAATGATCTTAAGCCATAGTTGCCTATCAGCTGTTTCAGATCATACTGTGATCTCCATCTGTCTACTACTCAATTTTTTCCAAACTCAGACAAGGAAGAGGGTGTTATTTTATTGTCCCCTAAAACCTCAAAGCTATCTGTGAAGAGTATTACCCTGGGAGAAAGGTTGGACCACATAACTCTAAAGCTATTGTAAATGTAGGATCCTGTAAGTTTATGACTATTCAGATACTTCTAGGACCTTCTCACATAATGTCTTATTGACATTTCAAATTCAATTAATCTAAAATTAAATTTCTCTTCCCCTCAGACCCGCTCACTCTCCCAACACTGCTGCCCATCAAAGGGAGACCTGGCTTCACATTCATTTAGATTAAAAGGTTAAAGTTCCCAAATGGTAGGGAAGCTGGAAACATCCTTATTGTGGTTGTAAATCAATATCAAAATCATCAAGTAGTGGTTGAAAGCCTGACTATGATTGCCAAGATCTTGTAAGACTGTAGAGAAAAGAGTGGGTCAAAGTCAACATGCAGAAGTGCTCTCAGATTGCTGGGGGTGGGAGGCGGGTGAGGGGAGAAGGAAAAACCTATCATGAGGACAAAGAAATAATTCCCAGAAAAAATAACTAGGAAATGTCATGCCTTAGAAACCCAAAAGAACATTTCAAGAAAGAAGCATAATCAACTTCTACTGAAGGAAATACTACAAAGAAGATGAGAAGTGAACATAGACTATCAAATAGGATGATTAAGAAATTCCTGGGAATGAGACCAGGTTTGTAGTGGTGAGGTTGAAAGGGAAAATATTATTTCCCACTCATTCATTCTACCAACACCTATTTAGCATCTCATGGTTGTGAATTCAAAGCATATGAGACACTGTCTCAAGATACTTACAGTCCAACAGGAAAACAGAAGACAAAATTATAGCAGTAAGAAGTGCCTCCGGGCACTGGGAACACATGTAAAGGGTAACTAACAAAGACTAAGAGAAGAGAGAAAAGATCAAGGGTAGCCTTTCTAGAAAAGATGACATGTGAGCTGTCCCTAAGCAGGAGTGAGGCAGTCACACAAGAGAAGGGGACCCTCTCTGGAGAGGGCACGGTGGCTGGAGAGAGAGCCTTGCACTTGGCTGATAGAGGGGAGAGCCAAGGGTTCCTTCCTTCAGGGGATGGTGGGGAGTGAGGCTGGTAGGTAGTGAGGCGCCAGGACATGAAGCCTTGTGGGACATGTTAAAGCCAATGGGGAGTCAAGGAGAGAGTTTAAGCAGCTAAGTGACATGAATAAATGTGATTTTAGAAAGTTTTGGCAGGCAAATGAAAAATAAGTTGGAAGGTCAAGGTCAAGAGCAGATGCTGGTAATGGGGTATGTGGTGGGGACTAGATAATGGGGGGAAATCTAGTAACCACAATGTTGCTCATGTAATTATATATTAATGATACCAAAATAAAAAAAAAGAGTAGATGCTGGAAGAATAAAGTTAAGTAGATTTGATAATAATGTCACTGATTGGTAGTGAGTGCCAGAGAGAATGGAGAGGAGAAGGTAAAGATTACATCTGAAAAAGGGAAAGAAAATGCATTTGGTGGGGGTGGGGGTGCAGGTGGACGGGGAGGTGCAGTTCAAGGAAAGAAGTCAAAAATAATTCCCAAATTCTAGCTTTGTCATTTCAGTGAATGATGATGCCTTTCATTTAGAAACAGGCTATGAGAGAGAGAGTTGGAGGAAGGAAAATTATTTTGGAAATGATGAATTAGCTTGTGCCTTTAGGACACCCATGTAGAGACTGTTGAAAAGCAGTTTCTGAGTGACTCAGTGTGCAGGTGGGAGGTAGAGTCAAGAAGTTTAACAGTATGTATAAGGAAAAAAGTAGAAAGCTGTCCTCTTTCCTAATATTAACTCAAGGGAGAAGGAGGGTTGAGATATGTTTTATAGAAAAAGAGTGAGTTTAATACATTTCTGGACACGAGGGAATAAATCAATAGAAAGAAAGAAATCGAAGGTCATGGGGCCAGGGAAAGCTCGAGGAGGTAGGAGAGGTAGAAGTTCTCTCCTATTTAGTTTTATCTTGCAGTGCAATAGAGTTGCCTTCTGAACATAACACACAGACTCTTGAGTTAACGGGTGAGCTGCTTCAGTGCAGATCATCAGCCATCTAAAACAGATGGTAAACTGCTGAAAGGAATTAGGCTCCACGAACCATTTCAGTGGAACATTGTATGGTATGGAAAGAAAAACACTTGGTAAGACAGGAGGCATGAGTCAGAATTAAGTGGTGCATGGTGACAGTCACGCATTTAAGATCAATGAAAGTCTGGCTCTGCTCCTGACTTCATTACTCCTGGGCTTCCCACCCTCTAGGCCCCCAGGCTGATATCCTACCAGCCTTCTCACTCCCCTCTTCACTCCCTGTCCTGCTGGTCCCAGGTTTGTTAAAGCTTTGGTTCTCACATGGGTCCTTGCCTTTCATTCCCACCGATGTAGTCCTAGTGCTCACACTTAAAGCCCCTTCTGCCTCCAGGCTTCACCCAACCCCACAACACACAGGGAAGGGGGAAGGGGAAGGAAGAGGGGCAAAGGGGAAAGAGGACAGCTTTCTAAGTGGGCCGTCTTGTCGCTGCTCACTGCCTTAAGTCTAACTCCTGAGTGAACATGCAAGGCCTCAGCAATAGGGTCCTGTCCCAACATTCTGATTTTGTATCTTGCTACTCCCCATATAAATTCTCCATTACAGTCAAACCTTACTTACACACCCCTGAAATATTTCTCCCATTTTTCTGGCGTTATTTTTCTTTTAATTCTTTCAACAAATATCCCACAAAGAGAAGCCTTCCCTGATAGGACTGTCCCAGTTGTACATCCCAGTCACCCTTTTTTTTTAAACTGAAGTATAACTGATTTACAACTTTATATTAGTTTCAGGTTTACAACTTAGTGATTCAATTTTTGTATATATTTTATTATGTCTAATTAGCATGCATAACCACATACAGTTACAAATTTTTTTCTTGTGATGAGAACTTTTAAGATCCACTCTTTTAGCAACGTGCAAATATATAATACAGTATTGTTAACTATAGTCACCATGCTGTGCATTACATCCCCAGGACTTATTTATTTTATAACTGGAAGTTTGTACCTCTTGACCCCCTTCACCCACCCTGCTCACCCCATGTCCCCTCTCCTCCAGAGACCACAAACTGTTTCCTGTGTCTAGGAGTTCAAGGATTTTGTTTTCTTCCCTTCTCTCTCTCTTTTTCTTTTTTAGATTCCATGTATAAATGAGACCATATGGCATTTGTCTGTCTTTCTCTGATTATTTCACTTAGTATAATGCCTTCACGATCCATCTACGTTGTCACAAATGGCAACATTACTCTCTTTTTTTATGGCTGAATAATATAGACTGTTGTATATTTATATGCCACATTTTCTTTATCCATTCATCTGTTGATGGACACTTAAGCTGTTTCCATGTTTTGGCTATTGTAAATAATGCATAAATGAACATAGGGGTGTTCAAGTTAGTATTTTAATTTCCTTCGGATAAATACCCAGAAGTGGAATTGCTGAATCATATGGTGATTCTGTTTTTAATTTTTTAAGGAACCTCCACACTATTTTCCATAGTAGCTACACCAATTTACATTCCCACTAACAGGGCATGAAGGTTCCCTTTTCTCTACATCCTTGCCAACACTGATTCTTATCTTTTTGATACTAGCCATTCTGACAGGTGTGAGGTGATATCTCATTGTGGTTTTGATGTGCATTTCCCTGATGATTAGTAATGTTGAGCATCTTTTCATGTGGTTGTTGGCCATCTGTATGTCTTCTTTGGAAAAATGTCTATTCACATCCTCACTCCACTTTTTAAATCATATTGGATTTTGTTTTATGGTTTTTGTTTTTGTTTTTGCTATTGAGTTGTATGAGTTCTTTATATATTTTAGACATTAACCCCTTATCAGATATATGATTTGCAAATATTTTCTTCCATTCTGTAGGTTGCCTTTTCATTTTGTTGATGGTTTTCTTTCTGTACAGGAGCTTTTTAGTTTGATGTAACCCCACCCCACTTGTTTATTTTTGCTTTTGTTACCTTTGCTTTTAGTGTTCCTTCTAGTAAAGGTGTTCATCCTTTACCCTGATTGATTTTCTTCATAGCATTTAATTCTGTATGGTATGTTTTTTTGTGTATTTGTTTACTCATTTACTATCTGATTCTTCACACTAAACTATAAGTCCTGTAAGAACAAGGTATTTGTCCAATGCACTGTTATTTCCCTAATACCTAAAACAGAGACCTTATACATTGTAGGCATCCAACATTATTGTTTAATAAATGAAATAAAATCCTGACTGAGTGCCTGCTTGTGCCAATCTTAGTGCTAAGGGTAAAGCAGTAATCAAAACAGATGTAATCCCTGAACCCTAAAAGCACATAATTCAGTGGGAGAGACAAAGAACACTGTTAAAAATTAATAGCTATTTACATGAGGAAATGCTTGCTATGAAGGAAAAGAACATGGTCTAATGGCAGAGATTGACTTTTAGATTGCGTGGTCATGAGGGGTCTCTTTAGTGGGTGACATTTAAGCTGAGACACAAAGAAAAAGAACTAGTCAAACTAACAACAGAGTGGAGAAGAGTTAAGGGCAGGGATGTGAACACAGGTACAGCTCCCTCCACAGTCTTCTGCATTCATGCCTAACATTTTCCTCTGCCAGAATGATTGTTTCCATGGAGGATTCCTGGATGTTTAAGCTAGAAATGATCCTAGAAGTCCTCTAGCCCACCCTCTCACTTCATAGAAGAAACTACAAGTACACATGCTTTGGTAGGGATTTTCAAAGTCATCTTTAAATTGAGGTTGAGAGAAGTTAGATGTCCTGAGGGAGGTTAGCTAGCTGACAGAGCCCTCAGGACTAAGTTTAAACCCAGTCTTCATGATTTCTATTCAAGGCTTCCTTATCATTCAGCCATCTAAATTCAACATGGTGAGTAATAGAAACTTCTGAGAAATTACTGTATGCTAGGCATTGTCCTAAGAACTTCATATATATTAGCTCATTTCATCCTCACAATAGCAATTGCAGCAGGTATTATTACCCCATTACAAATGAGACAAGAAACAAAGAGATTAATCCACACTCCCAAGTTCTCATAGCTAGTGACAATGACAGAATTCGCCACCCAGATTCCAGAGCACTCTCTCAATACCCATGTAGCTGCCTTTCTCTGTAGTAAACTACTTAACTTAGATAGCATTACTAAGTTGTGCTGAAGTGATCAAAGCAAGGTCTATGGGCAGAGCAATTGTCTACCAAAAATAAACTGATCTAAAGCAACTTTCAGATGTTTTCCTTCATCATCTTTTCACAACACCACAAACTGAGCCAACACACACATAGTTCCTTGCTTGAGCAATGTGGTTTTGGCACCTTCCCTATCTGAAGCTCCCACAGCACATGCCTACAAAGCCTGGAACCACTCTGTGTTGGTGAATTGAGGTCAGACTGACCTGTGAGGTTATCAAAACATGGACTCAAGAGTCATTGAGAATACGCTTTTGTTTTAGAATTCTAAGTAATTTAATCCACCTGGTTTTACTAAAGTAATTTAGTCCTGAACCATCTGGTTCTTCTCCTGCAACATGGTATGAGGAGTTTTAATAGCTATCCAGGATTTTTTCTCCCAAATAAGAACATGAGTCAACACTATAAAATCTGAAGGTGATTTTATAACTCTCTGTAAGTCCACACACTATGCTCTTTTACAAACAAACAAAACGTTATAGTTGTTTCAAATGAAAAAGTCCTAAAACATTACATATGTTATTAAACTAATCAAGCAATTTTATATTTTAAGATGACTGCATTACTTAACTATATTATTTAGACTTTCCAAATTCATCAACATAAGGCTTTTCTCTGTACTGTTTGCCAAATTACACACATACAAAAAAAAATCTTGCATTTTCCAAGAAAATGATCTTTGCCAACCCTCCCACTTGCTCTAAGTTTGAGACTGATAGTGTATGAGCTCTACCATCTGCTAACTAGGCAGCTTTTCTTGATGGGTAAATGATACTAAGGAAAATGGTTATAAAACAGAACCTGACTTGTTTTTCATGAGTTGATGTAACTGAACCTAAAAAGCAAGACTACAGTTTAAATGTGTTTTCCAAATAAGTTCAAATTGTGTTCCATTCCAGGTTGTTATTTTCAGTTATTCCTTCAAACCATTAGGCAACCTAAATGTACAAACCTCCATTTATTTTAAAAACTTATGCTTCCAGAAATTTTAAACAAACTTAAATCCAACTCACATTACATTTTTATGTTTTTACAATTTATTTTCTCAAGTCCCTTAGAATTAGTTGGTCAGAGAAGTCACCAAACTAAATTCCATTTTAAAACTATGATTTAAAAAGATTAACTTTGCAAATTTATTGCATTAATAAGCTTAGCAAACCCAATTGTTCAAGAATGAATGTTAGAATCATTAACTTGTAGTTTTACACTATTACATAAATTATTTCCTCACCTGTGCATTTTTAATGGACATTCTTGACAATTTATCCAATTAGGAAAAAAAATTGAGAATATCTCCAAAAATGCTGTGCTTTAATATCATATCAAGATTCAGTCATTTTAAAAAGAAAAAAGTTACACAGTATTTTTAAGAGTAATACAATTAAACAGATGTATAATGGTTCTTAACTGTTTCTTGTCTCATGAATAACATATTCATATATATATTCCATTTCTTTAGAATTTTCCAAGAAGAATAAACAGAATGATATAGAGGCTATAATTTTAGTCAAGGATTCAGGAAAACCAGGTTCTGGCCTCAGTTTTGTAGTTGTCTGACTTTGGGGTGTGATTTAATTTCTCAGATTCTCAGCTGTCCCTTTCCAAAAAAAGTAAAAGCTTAGCACAAAAATCTGTGTTCTTCTCTAGATCATGCTATGGTTTCAGCACTCTGGCAGACTATAAATATCCCCACAAAAAGGCTCTATTTCACTCCACATGGAGCAGGGAGTGGGAATTGAGGTGGAAGAGAGGACAGGCAGCCTGATCATAACCCATAACCAAAGTAATATTTAAAATGCAAAAACTAGCAATGATTTTCATTGTCCAGAGCAATATCCCCAGTAATTCTACATGTTTCTCATATTCTGAAATGGGATTTTCCAAAGGCAATCTAAAGCTTCAATCAATCTAACAGAAAGTCTCCTCTGTGAGTTTAGAGTTTGGCTAGGGAGATGAGGGTGGGAAAGTTTTAAAGATCAAGGGTCAAGAAGACTGAAATTGCCCAAGGTATATTGCTAGCAAATAGCTGAGGCAGGATATAAACCTAGTTCTCCCAACCCCTGAGCCTGGACTTATAATCACTATATTACCAAGCCAAAGACTTCTTAAAAATAAAGCATACAGGTTTGCAGTTTGTCGTGACTGTTGAAGTTTCCATGTAAAAGTCTCTGGATCACATTATGAAATGTATTGCAAATTATGGGTGTTGTGTTCTTTACTAGTTGTAACTCTTAGTCTCTGAATTGAGAGAGGGAAGAGCATTAAGCCAGAGTTCCTTTGCAGCAATTATGTACAGACTTCTTAAATGCTTGCTTCTTTTCTGCTGTAATTGTTCTGGCTTTTTTTACTACAACCAACACATCTTTTCTGACAAGGAGAAATGTCCTTTCAAATATTATTGATGACTGGCAATTCAAATCCATATTCAGTGAGACTGCCTGGCTGATTAGTCCCTTCCTGCATAGCAATCTTGCAATTAGATATAGCCTGGTGACAAAGTTCTAGGCTAAAACACATCAGTGAAAGTCCTGAGTGTGGAGTCTTGGGGAAACTTGGGCTTTCCTAAGACACAAGGATAAACAACATTTTTGCCTTCTGCCACTGTGATTTTTTTCCCCGTTCTTCTAGCCTGGTAAGTGAACATGAGGCTGAAGGTAGAGTAGCCATATTGCAACCATGAGACAATGAGCAAGATGATGCTAAAAACTGTGGAGTAAAAAGATAGAAAGATTCTGTTTTTACTGGCATTGTGGAGGACCAGACCTGGATTGCCTTCCTCTGGGCTTGTGTTACAGGAAACAATTAAGACCTTAATTCTTTGAGTCCCACCATCAGTCATGTTCTCTTATATTGGTAGGTGAAGGCAATATTAGTTGATACCTCAGAGAATTACTAGACCCAAATGTTGTCCTTAAAATAGTTACTTTAGAGCACACTGAAAAGTCTAAAGTCAGTCAGTTACTGAAACTATGGACTTAAAAGTTTTTTGTTTTTTGCTTTTTTGTTTTATTAAAGTATGATTGATTACACTCTTATAAAGGTTTCACATGAAAAAACAATGTGGTTACTACATTTACCCATATTATCAAGTCCCTACCCATATCCCAATGCAGTCACTTTCCATCAGTGCAGCAAGATGCCACAGATCTTTGCTACATACACTCTTATCCCCGTGATCCCCCACACCATCTGTACTAAACTTAATACCCCTCAATCCCCTATAAATGCCTACAATGCCTGGAACCACTCTGTGTCAGTGAACCACTCCCCACCTGCCCTCCCACACTCCTCCCCTTTGGTAACCACTAGTTCCTTCTAGTCTCTAAGTCTGCTGCTATTTTATTCCTTCAGTTTTGCTTCATTGTTATACTCCACAAATGAGGGAAATCATTTGGCATTTGTCTTTCTCTTCCTGGCTTATTTCACTGAGCATAATATCCTCCAGCTCCATCCATGTTGTCGCAAATGGTAGGATTTGTTTCTTATGGCCAAATAGTATTCCATTGTGTATATGTACCACTTCTTCTTTATCCATTCATCTAATGATGGACACATAGGTTGCTTCCATATCTTGGCTATTAAAAAATATGTGCAATAAACATAGGGGTGCATATGTCTTTTTGAATCTGAAAAGTTGTATTCTTTGGGTAAATTCCAACGAGTGGGATTTCCGGGTCAAATGGTATTTATGTTTTTAGTTTTTTGAGGAACCTCCATATCGCTTTCCACAATGGTTGAACTAGCTTACTTTCCCACCAGCAGCGTAGGAGGGTTCCCCTTTTTTTGCATCCATGCCAGCATTTGTTGTTCTTAGACATTTCGATGCTGGCCATCCTTACTGGTGTGAGGTGATATCTCATTGTGGTTTTAATTTGCATTTCCCTGATGATTAGTGATGTGGAGCATCTTTTCATGTGCCTGTTGGCCATCTGAATTTCTTCTTTGGAGAAGTGTCTCTTCATATCCTCTGCCCATTTGTTAATCAAGTTATTTGCATTTTGGGTGTTGAGGTGTGTGAGTTCTTTATATATTTTGGATGTTAACCCCTTGTCTGATATGTCATTTACAAATATATTCTCCCATATTGTAAGACGCCTTTTTGTTCTGTTCATGGTGTCCTTTGCTGTACAGAAACTTTTTAGTTTGATGTAGTCCCATGAGTTCATTTTTGCTTTTGTTTTCCCTTGCTTGAGGAAATGCGTTCAGGGAGAAGTTGCTCATGTTTATATTCAGGAGATGTTTGCCTATGTTGTTTCTAAGAGTTTTATGGCTTCATGACTTACATTCAAGTCTTTAATCCATTTCAAGTTTACTTTTGTGTATGGGGTTAAACAATAATCCAGTTTCATTCTCTTGCATGTACCTGTCCAGTTTTGCCAACACCAGCTGTTGAAGAGGCTGTCTTTTCCCCATTGTATGTCATGGCTCCTTTATTGTATATTAATTGACCATACATTGTTGGGTTTATATCAGGCCTCTCTAGTCTGTTCCATTGGTATATGGGTCTGTGATCATGCCAATATCAAATTGTCTTGATTACTGTGACTTTGCAGTAGAGCTTGAAGTTGGGGAGCATAATGCCCCCAGCTTTATTCTTCCTTCTCAGAATTGCTTTGGCTATTGGAGGTCTTTGTGGTTCCATATGAATTTTAGAATGATTTTCTGTAGTTCATTGAAGAATGCTGTTCATATTTTGATAGGGATTGCATTGAATTTATAGATTGCTTTAGGCAGGATGGCCATTTTGACAATATTAATTCTTCTTATTCATAAGCATGGGATGAGTTTCCATTTATTGGTATCTTCTGTAATTTCTCTTAAGAGTATCTTGTAGTTTTCAGGGTATAGGTCTTTCACTTCCTTGGTTAGGTTTATTCCTAGGTATTTTATTCTTTCTGATGCAACTGTGAATGGAAATATTTTCCTGATTTCTCTCTCTGCTAGTTCATTGTTATTGTACAGGAATGCCACAGATTTCTGTGTATTAATTTTGTATCTGCAAACAAATTTGCTGAATTCAGGTATTAGATCTAGTAGTTTTGGAGTTGATTCTTTAGGGTTTTTTATGTACAATATCATGTCATCTGTAAATAGTGACAGTTTAACTTCTTCTTTGCCAATCTGGATGCCTTTTATTTCTTTGTGTTGTCTGATTGCTGTGGCTAGGACCTCCAGTACTATGTTGGATAGAAATGGGAAAAGTGGGCATCCCTGTCTTGTTCCCGAACTTAGAAGAAAAGCTTTCAGCTTCTCGCTGTTAAGTATGATGTTCACTGTGGGTTTGTCATATATGGCCTTTATTATGTTGAGGTACTTGCCCTCTATACCCATTTTGTTGAGAGTTTTTATAATGAACAGATGTTGAATTTTGTCAAATGCTTTTTCAGCATCTATAGAGATGATCATGTGATTTTTGTCCTTCTTTTTGTTGATGTGGTGGATGATGTTGAAGGATTTTCGAATATTGTACCATCCTTTCATCCCTAGAATAAATCCTACTTCATCATGATGGATGATCTTTTTGATGTACTTTTCAATTTGGTTTGCTAATATTTTGTTGAGTATTTTTGCATCTATGTTCAGGGATATTGGTCTGTAATTTTCTTTTTTTGTGGTGTCTTTGCCTGGTTTTGGTATTAGAGTGATGCTGGTCTCATAGAACGAGTTTGGAAGTATTCCCTCTTCTTCTACTCTTTGGGAAACTTTAAGGAGGATGGGTATTAGGTCTTCACTAAATGTTTGATAAAATTCAGTAGTGAAGCCATCTGGTTCAGGTGTTTTGTTCTTAGGTAGGTTTTTGATTACCGTTCAATTTCGTTGCTGGTAATTGGTCTGTTCAGATTTTCTGTTTCTTCCTTCATCAGCCTTGGAAGGTTGTATTTTTCTAGAAAGTTGTCCATTTCTTCTAGGTTATCCAGTTTGTTAGCATATAATTTTTCATAATATTCTCTAATAATTCTTTGTATTTCTGTGGTGTCCGTAGTGAGTTTTCCTTTCTCATTTCGGTTTCTGTTTATGTGTGTAAACTCTCTTTTTTTCTTGATAAGTCTCACTAGGGGTTTATCTATTTTGTTTATTTTCTTAAAGAACCAGCTCTTGCTTTCATTGATTCTTTCAATTGTTTTATTCTTCTCAATTTTATTTATTTATGCTGTAATTTTTATTATGTCCCTCCTTCTACTGACTTTGGGCCTCATTTATTATTCTTTTTCTAGTTTCATTAATTGTGAGTTTAGACTGCTTATATGGGATTGTTCTTCTTTCCTGAGATAGGCCTGTATTGCAATATACTTTCCTTTTAGCACAGCCTTCATTGCATCCCACATCTTTTGCAGTGTTGAATTATTGTTGTCATTTGTCTCCATGTATTGCTTGATCTCTGTTTTTATTTGGTCATTGATCCATTGGTTATTTATGAACATGTTGTGAAGCCTCCATGTGTTTGTGGGATTTTTCATTTTCTTTGCATAATTTATTTCTAGTTTCATACCTTGGTGGTCTGAGAAACTGGTTGGTACAATTTCAATCTTTTTCAATTTACTGAGGCTCTTTTTGTAGCCTTGTATATGATCTATTCTTCAAAATGTTCCATGTGCACTTGAGAAGAATGTGTATTCTGCTGCTTTTGGGTGTACAGTTATGGAGATGTCTGTTAGGTCCATCTGTTCTAATGTGTTGTTCAATGCCTCTGTGTTCTTACTTATTTTCGTCTGGTTTATCTGTCCTTCAGAGTGAGTGGAGTGTTGAAGTCTCCTAGAATGAATGCATTGCATTCTATTTCCCCTTTTAATTCAGTTAGTATTTCTTTCACATATGTAGGTGCTCCTGTATTGGGAGCATAGATATTTATAATGGCTATATCTTCTTGTTGGATTGACCCCTTTATCATTATGTAATGTCCTTCTTTGTCTCTTGTGACTTTCTTTGTTTTAAAGTCTATTTTGTCTGATACAAGTACTGCAACTCCTGCTTTTTTCTCTCTATTAGTTGCATGAAATATCTTTTTCCATCCCTTCACTTTTATTTGGTCTATGTATGTCTTTGGGTTTAAAGTGAGTATCTTGTAGGCACCATATAGATGGGTCTTGTTTTTTATCCATTTAGTGACTCTATGTCTTTTGACTGGTGCATTCAGTCCATTTACATTTAGAGTGATTATCGATAGGTATGTACTTACTGCCATTGCAGGCTTTAGATTTGTGGTTACCAAAGGTTAAGGTTAACTTCCTTACTATCTAAGAGTCTAACTTAACTCACTTAGTATGTTATTACAAACACAATCTAAGGGTTCTTTTATTTTTCTCCTCCTTTTTCTTCCTCCTCCATTCTTTTTATATTAGGTATCATATTCTGTACTCTTTGTCTATTCCTTGATTCACTTTGAGGATAGTTAATTTAATTTTGCATTTGCTTAGTAATTAGCTGTTCTACTTTCTTTACTGTGGTTTTATTACCTCTGGTGACATCTATTAAACCTTAGGAACACTTCCATCTATAGCAGTTCCTCCAAAATAGACTGTAGAGATGGTTTGTGGGAGGTAAATTCTCTCAGCTTTTGCTTATCTGGAAATTGTTTAATCCCTCCTTCAAATTTAAATGATAATCTTGCCAGATAAAGTAATCTTGGTTCCAGGCCCTTCTGCCTCATTACATTAAATACATCATGCCACTCCCTTCTGGCCTGTAAGGTTTCTGCTGAAAAGTCTGATGATAGCTTGATGGGCTTTCCTTTGTATGTGATCTTATTTCTGCCTCTGGCTGCTTTTAATAGTCTGTCCTTATCCGTGATCTTTGCCATTTTAATTACTATGTGTCTTGGTGTTGTCTTCCTTGGGTCCTTTGTGTTGGAAGATCTGTTCACCTCCATGGCCTGAGAGACTATCTCCTTCCCCAGATTGGGAAAGTTTTCAGCAATTACCTCCTCAGTGACACTTTCTATCCCTTTCTCTTTCTTCTTCTTCTTCTGGTATCCCTATAATGCATATATTGTTCCATTTGGATTCGTCACACATTTCTCTCAATATTCTGTCATTCTTAGAGATCCTATTTTCTCTCTGTGCCTCGGCTTCTTTGTATTCCTCTTCTCTAGTTTCTATTTCATTTATCGTCTCCTCCACCATATCCAATCTGCTTTTAATACCCTCCATTGTGCTCTTCAATGACTGGATCTCTGACCGGAATTCATTCCTGAGTTCTTGAATATCCTTCTGTACCTCCATGAGCATGTTAATAATTTTTATTTTGCACTCTCTTTCAGGAAGAGTCATGAGGTCCAGACAGAACATATTTTTTAAACTTCTTTCAGATTTAGGACAATAGGCATCACAATATTGTTATCTCTGATAGAAGGGAAATAAATGAGATGAGACTTAATGATGGCCCTGGCTTTCTGTGTGGAAGCATTTATTGTCTGCTTGCAAGAGAAAGTTCCAGACTGTCTCACTAAGCCAAGGAGATAGGTAATGGGGTTGAAGGAAAATGAGGCTGCTGGAATTTATGGGCAGAGTACTAGAAATGTGGGAGTTACACAGAAGAAGAGCTTGAGAAATCTACAAAGAGTTCCTTTCATCTTAGCATTCTAAGCTTTTTGTGTACAGAGTGAGACAGTCCATGAGTCTGGACAAAAAATGATCACCAGGAACAAAACATCTATCAGGCATCAGTAGGCAGAGCAATTACTAGAGTTCATAAGGAATTGGGAGCTGTACAAGTTGAGACAAATTGAGATGTAGACATGTCACTGAACACTTGGGTCATTCAGTAAAGTTCCAGAAAGATCATATCATAGGAGTAAGGATAAATTATCTTTAGAATAAAAGTAACTCTAGACTTTCCTTAGCAAACCTTAAACATATAAACTGAGAAAAGATTAACCTATCTTCAGATAAATTAACTGACAGAATAAAATTTAACACTAGTTAAACAAAGAGAACAATATCCAAGCACTTAACAATGTAACTTACAAAATATCCACGTTTGAATTAAAAAATTACTATATCTATAAAAAGCAAAAAAATCTGACACATTGCCAAAAGAAAAATAAAAAATAGAAACACAGAAAAATTATAGGGATAACAGAACTAGTAGATAAGTTCTTTAACAAAACAGCTATTCTAAAAATGTTCAAGGATTTCACAGAAAAATGGAGAGAAGTAGAAATTTTTAAAATGAATTAATTAAACTTCTAGAGATAAATCAATATCTGTAATGAAAAACTTCACTGGAAGGGCTTATAACAGATTAGACGGTGCCCTTTTTTTTTACTAAGAAAACTTTTAAATTCTTTTGGGGGCAGGCAATCAACAATAGCAACAAAAATCTCTGCTACAAAACTAGCCAAATGCCACTAATGACCAATGATTTTCTTGTTATATACTATAATCAAATTATAATTTCTTGTGCCTTCCTCTCTCTCTGTCTCTTCTGAGATATTTCTAAAATCAAGATTGTCTGCATGCATCTTTTTTTTTCCTATAAGATAGTTGAAGGCAAAAGAAGTTACCAAAAGCCAGGAAGAATTAGGAAGCGTGCTACGTTCATCTTATCTTCAGACGTCAGTAGCATGGTGCTATTACATGAATTGTGGGTGCCCTTTTTTCCAGTTTTAGTGAGTAATGCTTCCTTTACTGGTATTTTAGACAGAAGTTAATGATTTTTTTAAGACAGTTACACACATATAGTGCCGAACTTGAAGACATAGCAGTAAACACTTCAAAATGAAGCACAGAAAGAATAAAAGAAGGTTAACAAAAAGTGAACAATAATTCAATGATTTGTGGGACAATATTAAGTTGTCTAATATAGGTGTAATTGTAGTCTCAGAAGAAGGAAGGAAACAGAAAAATATTTGAAAAAAATAGAAACCTGCATATCCATAGCTCAGTGAATTCCAAAGAGGATAAGCACAAAACTACAACAAGGCACATTATAATCAAATTGCTGAAAATTCAATGATAAAAAGAAAAGTCTTAAAAGAACAAGAAGGACAGATGTCCAAGGTAGCCAAATAGAAAAAGCCTGGACTCACCCCTTCCCATGCACACCTAATCTACCCCTAATATGCAGGGGCAGTGTAAATAATGATGCTCGGCAGCACCTCTGATCCCAGAGAGTATCTACATCCACATAAAGAGCAACTCCTCCTGAGGAAGAACTGAGGGCTGAATGAACATCTTCTGCACACAAAGGGATAGAGAGACCACATTCTTTGAAAATGGCAAGAAAGATGCAGACATGGTTATGTTAGAACCCATCCCCAATTCCAGGACCTGCAGCAGGGCAAGAGACCACTGAGGGACCATGCACAGACACACCTGCCCCTGGGACACACACACAAAAATGCCCTTGAAAGGCAACTAGACTATAAGTAGTGAAAGAAGCCAATTTTCAAAATGAGAGGATCAGCCAAACTACAGGGAAACTGCTAGAACTCTCTCCAGGATCACATTCTTTTCATGTGTATGTGGAACACTTTTCCAGGGTGGACCACAGGCTAGGTCACAAAACTAGGCTCAATAAACTTAAGAAGATTGAAATCATACCAAGCACCTTTTCTGAACAGAATGATATGAAATTGGAAATCAATCACCAGAAAAAACCTGGAAGAAACACAAACACATCAGACTAAACAACACATTACTGAACAACCATTGGGTCAATGAAGAAAACTAGCAGGAAATTAAAAAAAAAAAAGTTGGAGACTAATGGAAATAGAAACACAATGGTTCAAAATCTTTGGGATGCAGTAAAAGGAGTCCTAAGAAGAAAGCTTATGGTGAAACAGGCCTACCTCAAGAAATAGGAAAAATCTCAAGCAATCTAACCTTACACCTAAAGGCCTAAAAAAGAACAGACAAAATCCAAAATTAGTAGGAGGATGGAAACAGTAAATAAATGAAGATAAATGGCAGAAATAAATGAAATGAAGGCTTAAAAGATCAATGAAACCAAGAGCTGGTTCTTAGAAAAGATAGAACTGGTAAACCTTTAGCTAGATCCATCAAGAAAAAAAGGTAGAGGACTCAAATAAATAAAATCATAAATGAAAGAGGAGAAGTTAAAACACTTTACAAATGTTTCACCATTTACCAAGCAATCCCAAAAAGTAGAAATTACTTATCTATCAAAATAGGACAGAATATAACCAGTAGTTGGAATTACGGTTTATATTCCAGAGATCAATTTAATGAGTTGTAAAATATAGATACATGATTCTTATTTTTATGAATTCACCATCTAAGGAATAAAGATAATATGCATAAATATTTTAACTAACTAAAATTTGCAATAAGACAAGCCCCATTTAAAGTCCACAATAGAGGCATAATGTAAAATTAAAGGATTAGAGATTAAAGGGTAAGCGTTACGGTATCTAAAATCTGTTGCACCTTAAAAGATAACATATGCTTGAAAAGGAAGAGAGTAAAAACATTCCTTTCATTCTTATTTCCTACAGCTTTAATTTCTCCATTTTTGGTTGTTATAGTTATAGTCATGCAAAAGGATGACCTCTAAAAAATGAAATAGCCCAAAACTAGTTGTAAAACAAACATTTCTTTAAGATATGACTTTCACCATTCATGTAAGGTTCATAAAACCACCCTTTGCACAAACATGGTGACAATAGCTAGTTGAGACATAATTAGTCATACAAACCTGTAACACTGCTCTTTCTGGTAGCAGTGAAATGTCACATTCAGGAATATCACCTACAAGACAGACTTCAGATAGATCAGGGGAAATGAATTCTTCTTTAGCAACAAATCTGAATTTTAAGTTGTTTTTCCATTCTTTCAATTGAAGTTCATGTTTTAACAGTTGCCACGAAAATAATTCACAGATTCCATGGAATTATTACAAGAGTTAGATGAGATGATAAATACAAACCAGGGCTTTGCACCATAATGGCACTAATTGAACATTATTTATTATTATCATCATCATTACATTAGTTATCTTTGTCCACAGCATACTTAATATACTCTGAGCCACCACAGCTTTATATATCATTTCCGTTAGTTGTCATACAACATTGGCACAGGCAGCCTTAAAGATGTGGTCCAGCCTCCTCTTTCATAGATGAGGAAGCCGAAATCCTCAAAATGGAGGTTCTGTTAAGGATAGCACTGGTATTTGGGGCATGGAAAAGAGATGGTTAGCATGGAGATAAAAAAGGAAAGTTAAAAGGAAAGAATTTGGGACTTGCCTGCTTTATGGTTATAGGAAGTCACTATTTTAACTTTTGATACATTCCTGAAAACTGCATAATCAAGAAAAAGCCCTAAGGTAGACACATGTTTCACACACACACAATTTGGGTGTAGTTTATGTAAGTGTTAGAGCCTGAAGAAGGGCACACACAGACTGGAGAACCAGCAGCTGCGAGTTCCCTGCTTCCCCTCCCAGCCCACCCCTGCCCTCCTCACTCCATCTTTCTAAAGGAAGGCAGAATGATCGTTAGGCCCAGAAATCACGGAGCAAGAGGAAACATTTTCTCTAAACACCCAATTAACTATATAATATGCATCTATATTAAGGATAATATTATCATATTATATATAAATACATTATTATGTATATATGAATGTATATCAACTACTGTGCACACAAAAAAAACAAAAAACAAAAAACATTATGCTTGGTGCATGGGAATGGTTAAGAACAATGCTGCCCCCTCTCAGCAGCAGGCTAACAATTATCCTGTTAGGGTGTAAATTTAAGAGGGGAGAAAAGAGGAAGACTGGTCACGTATGATCCCCTATTTCACCATTAGACAATCAGTGATCAGGCATGGTGGGGCCAGGGTCAAAACACTAGCACACAGAGTGGTGGAAAACACTCAATGCACAGACTAAAACGGTGATACCCAAAGTGTAACTGCTTAACTGGCAACACTGAAAATGCAGTCCAGCCTATAAGAACTGCAGCTCAAAACCAGTGGGTGATAAACTTCTGAGAGCGAGAATGCCTCTCAGAATCCTCCAGACTCTAGAATCATTTCAAGGGTTATGTGAGTAATAAATCTTTTCATACTCTCTTGGTGTATGTGTGGCATCGTCAGTCTCAACATCTGAACCAGTTTGGGGTGGGAGGCATTGATCCTGCCTTCCTTGGGGCAACCGCAGAACAGGGGATTTAATTTCTTCCAATTTTTCTTTTTCCTATTTATCCCAACTTTGTTTTTCAAAAAATATTAATGAAACAATACCTACTAAATAATGTAACTACAAAAAAGTCCAGCATTTTTCTACATCTGATCCTAGTACTTACTGTGAACATTCTAAAACCACCTTAAATAATAACATATTAATAGCTTAAGCAAACTAGAGATATTTGTAAGTTTACAGGAGTTTTGCTTGGGTCCTCTGTTTTGCTTTAACTCCTAGGGAGTGTCCCAGTTAAGAATGATCCTTTAAGGTTAGCAATTTAGTACTTTTAAAAATAATTTGATATGAAGATTGTAATTTATTAAACTGAATGTTGAAAAATAATAAATAATTTAATCTTATCTAGAAAAGAATAAATTTATTCAGCCTTTATCAGTTATTTCTCTATTATAATATCAAATAGTTTATCTTCCATTTTAGACATCTATATCCATCTAAAAATGTGCTTTAAAAAAATCATAGTGTCTTTATCAATAAATTTAAACAAAATGTTAGAAGATTTTTCCTTGATGTTCATAGTTCAAATGAAACAATGCAATTTATTAGGAAACATTTTGGATTGCTGAAGTGAAATTTAAATTACTAAGCTAAGAGAAAAAGGACCCCATTAAAAGTATATGATATTCAGGATTTTAGTGTTTTCCACAGATAGCATTATTATATGAGGCAATATCAATATAACAGAAAAATTCAGTTTTTAAAAAAATTAGATTTCCAATATACCATACCAACTCATCTTCTCTCTTTTTATACTTATGTCTCACTTTATCCTTCCATTTGATTAGGATATTCATTAGTTTGTGACAGTGGATTATCTTTTCTATTCGCAATAGTGTATCTGAAGAAAATGTATTAGATTATCATATGTGGTTAAAGCTGTTTCCAAAAAAACAAAATGCTTAATACTCTATCATGTTTATAATATGAACCAATGTTGCATTTGATCATTTTTTAGTTTAACTGCACCAGAAATTAATTACTTTTGACAGTA
Organism: Manis pentadactyla; assembly: GCF_030020395.1. Lineage (NCBI taxonomy): Eukaryota > Metazoa > Chordata > Mammalia > Pholidota > Manidae > Manis > Manis pentadactyla. The sequence continues at coordinate 60,386,003 of NC_080025.1, read as the reverse complement.
GTATACAGTATGCTCCTGAGACTTTGTTAACCTTTAAACTTTGCCCTCAGACATTAAGATGCAATAGATGTAATAAAATGTCAAGATATATATCATTTCTTTTTTAAATAAATCTGTTCTTTATAAAACCAGAACTTCCAAACTTGTTCATAGAAATATAATCATAGGTAGTATTCTGATTCAGTTAAATACCTTATGATTAAGTAGATTGCCCCATATCTGTATTTTTTAACCAGGGATCCAGAGCTCACAGATGGGACCGGAGCAGGAAGGAGGATGATGGCGGCAGGCCGGGGAGCACTGTTCACAGAGGGCAAGGGCTTTTTAGCTGCAGCCAATTCTTTCCTCTCAGAAATACAGGCATGTTATCTTTATATTAAAACCATCAGAAGTTCACTCTGACTAATGTACCCACAGTTGGAGACAAGAGGAACTGATTCTGTGATTAGCAACACACATAAGTCAGTATCTAGTGAAGTGGATAAAATCTGAGCAAAAGGCTGTAGTTCCCTACCCTGCTCATAACATCACATACATGCACCATCCACTCATTATACCTACCACAGGTTTAAGTAAAAGAAAACTATTTTTCTTTGTTTCCTCATCATAAAATGAAATATCTATAAAGAATGGAGAGCTTTCTACAGTCTTGTTACCAGTCGGTAATATACCAACTCTGTTATGTAAAGAAGCTGATAGTAGACCCTGGTTTATATTTATATTTTTACATACATCATACAAATACATAGAGGATTTTATTTTAAATACGCCTGCTTTCTATTACAATAACAAAACCTTTTGAGACAACCTCATTAAAAGTTTTACATTAGTGGCTTTATATTTCATAACAATTCTCTAGACAGAAAAATAACAAGTTCCCTAGTACAAACTATGCTTAACTGCTAAGTTTGTTGACTCTTGGAAAACACAAATAAAACTAATTGCTACCGTGTAAAGATTTACCTTGAAGTTGCTCTCTTCAAGCTTTCATGTAAGAGTGCCAGTGATAAAATACCTGATTTTTAAGTCTGAAATTGTCATATTCCACTGCTTTTTCCATTTTTCCACCCACAGTGTCCTCTTCATCTGCATGAGGTATTGCTATGTCTCTCCAAGAGCTAAGGCAGAAAGCACCAAAAGATAATACTTGGATGTTATGACGATACATTAGTAAGCAAACTGAGAGGGGGAAGTAGTACCTCCTTCATCTCCTCAAAAACCACAGCATGTAAAGAAATTGTTAAATTGTTTTTATTGTTTTATTTCCAATCAGACTTTGCATTTCTTTTGAGTTTATACGTCCCTTTCCTACATTTCTAAAACCCAGAAAGCTCTGAAATCCAAGGTTTTTTTTCATAACCTATTTAGAGGCAAAACTATACCTGACCTCAATTAACTTTGCATTGTAACCTCTCTGCATCTCACACATGGCTGTTCATAATCTTTCTTCATTTCATGTAATAAGAATGTATATAAATTTTACTGTTGAAATACTAATAGGTTCAAATATGTTTGGTTCCAGTGTGCCTCCACAAACACCACAGGAGATATTATATAATACACAGTGTGTGCAGAGATTACTTTTCTAAAATTTTTTAAAAAGGAATCCAGAAAAAGGGGAGCCAAGATGGTGGCATGAGTAGGACAGTGGGAATCTCCTCCCAAAAACATATATATTTTCGAAAATACAACAAATACAACGAATCCTAAAAGAGAGACCAGAAGACACAGGACAACAGCCAGGCTACATCCGCACGTGCAAGAGCCCAGCGCCTGGTGAAAGGGGTAAGATACAAGCCCCGGCCCGGCAGGACCCGAGCGCCCCTCACCCCAGCTCCCAGCGGGAGTAGAGGAGTCAGAGCAGGGAGGGAGAGGGAGCCCAGGACTGCTAAACACCCAGCCCTGGCCATCCACACCAGAGCGCAGACACAGTGCATGCATGGAGGGCTGGAAACTAGGGAAACAGGGCAGCAAGACCTCTGAGCGGGTCCCAAAGCTGATGCCCCTGTGACAAAGAAAAGCGAGTGCTTTTTGAAAGTCTTAAAGGGACAGGGATGCCACAGCTGTACAGAAACAACCCAGGTCACAGTCCAGAAGCTGGAAATTCCAGGGAAAACCGGGTGCACTAACCCCCTGGGCAACAGCTCTGAGACCCCTCATGGAGGTAAACAACCAAACAGCCCCCGGTCCACTACCCCTCCGGGACGCGGCCATAGCAGAGAAACAGCCTAAGGCTGGCCACGCCCTCAGCAAGGGAGCTTCCTCCATACCACTGGGCAAGACACAAAGACCCAGTCTACACGCAATTGCCCAACACAAGCCACTAGGGGTCGCAGTTGTAACAGTAAAGAAAGGCCAGTGGCAAGTGGAAAGTTTGGCTCTCCCAGCTGACAGTCAATAGCACCTATCAACATGAAAAGGCAAAAAAATTTGATCCAGACAAGACTAACCCAGACAGCTTCAGCATCTGCTACATCTTCCCCTGAGAAGGAACCTGGGGAGATAGATTTAACCAGTCTTCCTGAAAAAGAATTCAAAACAAAAGTCATAACCATGCTGATGGACTTGCAGAGAAATATGCAAGAACTAAGGAGGGAGAATACAGAAATAAAACAAGTTCTGGAAGGACTTCAAAACAGAATGGACGAGATGCAAGAGACCATTAATTGACTAGAAAACAGAGAACAGGAATGCAGAGAAGCTGATGCAGAGAGAGATTAAAGGATCTCCAGGAATGAAAGAATTCTAAGAGAGCTGAGTGACCAATCTAAATGGAACAATATCCGCGTTATAGGGGTACCAGAAGAAGAAAAGAGAGAAAAAGGGATAGAAAGTGTCTTTGAAGAAATAATTGCTGAAAACTTCCCCAAACTAGGGGAGGAAATGGCCTCTCAGACCACAGAGGTACACAGAACTCCCATGACAAGGGATCCAAGGAGTGCAAAACCAAGACAGATAATAATTAAAATGGCAAAGATCAAAGACAAGGACAAAGTATTAAAGGCAGCCAGAGAGAAAAAAAGGTCACCTACAAAGGAAAACCCATCAGGTTATCATCAGACTTCTCAACAGAAACACTACAGGCCAGAAGAGAATGGCATGATATACTTAATCAATGAAACAGAAGGGCCTCAAACCAAGACTACTGTATCCAGCACGATTATCATTTAAATATGAAGGAGGGATTAAACAATTCCCAGACAAGCAAAAGTTGAGGGAATTTGCCTCCCACAAACCACCTCTACAGGGCATCTTACAGGGACTGCTCTAGATGGGAGCACTCCTAAAGAGAGCACAGAATAAAACACCCAACATATGAAGAAGTGAGGAGGAGGAATAAGAAGGGGGAGAAATAAAGAATCATCAGACCGTGTTTATAATAGCTTAACAAGCAAGTTAAGTTACACAGTAAGATAGTAAAGAAGCTAACCCTGAACCTTTGGTAACCACAAACTTAAAGCCTGCAATGGCAATAAGTACATACCTTTCAATAATCACCCTAAATGTAAATGGACTGAATGCACCAATCAAAAGACATAGAGTAATAGAATGGATAAAAAAGCAAGATCCATCCATATGCTGCTTACAAGAGACTCACCTCAAACCCAAAGACATGCACAGACTTAAAGTCAAGGGATGGAAAAAGATATTTCATGCAAACAGCAGAGAGAAAAAAGCAGGTGTTGCAATACAAGTATCAGACAAAACAGACTTCAAAATAAAGAAAGTAACAAAAGATAAAGAAGGACATTACATAATGATAAAGGGCTCAGTCCAACAAGAAGATATAGCCATTATAAATACATATGCACCCAATACAGGAGCACCAACATATCTGAAACAAATACTAACAGAACTAAAGGAGAAAATAGAATGCAATGCATTCATTCTGGGAGACTTCAACACACCACTCACTCCAACGGACAGATCCACCAGACAGAAAATAAGTAAGGACACTGAGGCACTGAACAACAAACTAGAACAGAGGGACCTAATAGACATCTACAGAACTCTACATCCAAAAGCAACAGAATACACATTCTTCTCAAGTGCACATGGAACATTCTCCAGAATAGACCACATACTAGGCCACAAAAAGAGCCTCAGTAAATTCAAAAAGATTGAAATCCTACCAACCAACTTTTCAGACCAAAAAGGCATAAAACTAGAAATAAACTGTACAAAGAAAGCAAAAAGGCTCACAAACACATGGAGGCTTAACAACACACTCCTAAATAATCAATGGATCAATGACCAAATCAAAATGGATATCCAGCAATATATGGAAACAAACGACAACAACAACAAAAAGCCCCAACTTCTGTGGGACACAGCAAAAGCAGTCTTAAGAGGAAAGTATATAGCAATCTAGGCATATTTACAGAAGGAAGAACAATCCCAAATGAATGGTCTAATGTTACAATGATCAAAATTGGAAAAAGAAGAACAAATGAGGCCTAAGGTCAGCAGAAGGGGGGACATAATAAAGATCAGAGAAGAAATAAATAAAATTGAGAAGAATAAAACAATAGCAAAAATCAATGAAACTATGAGCTGGTTCTTTGAGAAAATAAACAAAATAGATAAGCCTCTAGCCAGACTTACTAAGAGGAAAAGAGAGTCAACACAAATCAACATAATCAGAAATGAGAAAGGAAAAATCAAGATGTACCCCACAGAAATACAAAGAATCATTAGAGAGTACTATGAAAAACTATATGCTAACAAGCTGGGAAACCCAGGAGAAATGGAAAACTTCCTAGAAAAATACAACCTTCCAAGACTGACCCAGAAAGAAACAGAAAATCTAAACAGACCAATTACCAGCAACGAAATTGAAGTGGTAATCAAAAAACTACCAAAGAACAAAACCCCCGGGCCAGATGGATTTACCTCAGAATTTTATCAGACATACAGGGAAAACATAAAACCCATTCTCCTTAAAGTTTTCCAAAAAATCGAAGAGGAGGGAATACTCCCAAACTCATTCTATGAAGCCAACATCACCCTAATACCAAAACCAGGCAAAGACCCCACCAAAAAAGAAAACTACAGACCAATATCCCTGATGAACATAGATGCAAAAATACTCAACAAAATATTAGCAAACCGAATTCAAAAATACATCAAAAGGATCATACACCATGACCAAGCAGGATTTATCCCAGGGATGCAAGGATGGTACAACATTCAAAAATCCATCAACATCATCCACCACATCAACAAAAAGAAAGACAAAAACCACATGATCATCTCCATAGATGCTGAAAAAGCATTTGTCAAAGTTCAACATCCATTCATGATAAAAACTCTCAGCAAAATGGGAATAGAGGGCAAGTACCTCAACATAATAAAGGCCATCTATGAAAAACCCACAGCCAACATTATATTGAACAGCGAGAAGCTGAAAGCATTTCCTCTGAGATCGGGAACTAGACAGGGATACCCACTCTCCCCACTGTTATTTAACATAGTACTGGAGGTCCTAGCCACGGCAATCAGACAAAACAAAGAAATACAGGGAATCCAGATTGGTAAAGAAGAAGTTAAACTGTCACTATTTGCAGATGACATGATATCGTACATAAAAAACCCTAAAGACTCCACCCCAGAACTACTAGAACTGATATCGGAATACAGCAAAGTTGCAGGATACAAAATTAACACACAGAAATCGGTAGCTTTCCTATACACTAACAATGAACCAATAGAAAGAGAAGTCAGGAAAACAATTCCATTCACAATTCCATCAAAAAGAATAAAATACCTAGGAATAAACCTAACCAAAGAAGTGAAAGACCTATACTCTGAAAACTACAAGTCACTCTTAAGAGAAATTAAAGGGGACACTAACAAATGGAAACTCATCCCATGCTCGTGGCTAGGAAGAATTAATATCGTCAAAATGGCCATCCTGCCCAAAGCAATATACAGATTTGATGCAATCCCTATCAAATTACCAGCAACATTCTTCAATGAACCAGAACAAATAATTCAAAAATTCATATGGAAACACCAAAGAACCCGAATAGCCAAAGCAATTCTGAGAATTCTGAGAAAGAAGAATAAAGTAGGGAGGATCTCACTCCCCAACTTCAAGCTCTACTATAAAGCCATAGTAATCAAGACAATTTGGTACTGGCACAAGAACAGAGCCACAGATCAGTGGAACAGACTAGAGACTCCAGACATTAACCCAAACATATATGGTCAATTAATATTTGATAAGGGAGCCATGGACATACAATGGCAAAATGACAGTCTCTTCAACAGATTGTGCTGGCAAAACTGAACAGCTACACGTAGGAGAATGAAACTGGACCATTGTCTAACCCCATATACAAAAGTAAACTCAAAATGGATCAAAGACCTGAATGTAAGTCATGAAACCATTAAACTCTTGGAAAATACATAGGCAAAAACCTCTTAGACATAAACATGAGTGACCTCTTCTTGAACATATCTCCCCGGGCAAGGAAAACAGGAGCAAAAACTGAACAAGTGGGACTATATTAAGCTGAAAAGCTTCTGTACAGCAAAAGACACCATCAATAGAACAAAAAGGAACCCTACAGTATGGGAGAATATATTTGAAAATGACAGATCCGATAAAGGCTTGATGTCCAAAATATATGAAGAGCTCACACGCCTCAACAAACAAAAAACAAATAACCCAATTAAAAAATGGGCAAAGGAACTGAACAGACAGTTCTCCAAAAAAGAAATACAGATGGCCAACAGACACATGAAAAGATACTCCACATCGCTAATTATCAGAGAAATGCAAATTAAAACTACAATGAGGTATCACCTCACACCAGTAAGGATGGCTACCATCCAAAAGACAAACAACAACAAATGTTGGCGAGGCTGTGGAGAAAGGGGAACCTTCCTACACTGCTGGTGGGAATGTAAATTAGTTCAACCATTGTGGAAAACAGTTTGGAGGTTCCTCAAAATGCTCAAAACAGACTTACCATTTGACCCAGGAATTCCACTTCTAGGAATTTACCCTAAGAACGCAGCAATCAAGTTTGAAAAAGACAGATGCACCCCTATGTTTATTGCAGCACTATTTGCAATAGTCAAGCATTGGAAGCAACCTAAATGTCCATCGGTAGGTGAATGGATAAAGAAGATGTGGTACATATACACAATGGAATATTACCCAGCCATAAGAAGAGGGCCAATCCTACCATTTGCAGGAACATGGATGGAGCTGGAGGGTATTATGCTCAGTGAAATAAGCCAAGCGGAGAAAGAGAAATACCAAATGATCTCACTCATCTGTGGAGTATAAGAACAAAGGAAAAACTGAAGGAACAAAACAGCAGCGGAATCACAGAAGCCAAGAATGGACTAACAGGTACCAAAGTGAAAGGGACTGGGGAGGATGGGTGGGTAGGGAGGGATAAGGGGGGGGAAGAATAAGGGGGTTATTAAGATTAGCATGCATAATGGGGGGGAGAAAGGGGAGGGCTGTACAGTGCAGAGAAGACAAGTGGTGATTCTACAGCATTTTGCTGTGCTGATGGACAGTGACTGTAAAGGGGTTTATAGGGGTGACCTGGTATAGGGGAGAGCCTAGTAAACATAATATTCTTCATGTAAGTGTAGATTAATGATAACAAAAAAAAAAGAAAGAAAGAAAAGGGAGATTACTCCCTGATAGGATAAAACTAACTGTAAATCAATGATTAATGCATGCTTTAAATATCCTTAATTTTGATCACTTAAAGGGTGTCAGATGATCAGCTATGGAGGTACAGTTTTCTGATAATATTCCTTTCTCTTAAAATAAAAAAAAAAGCAGTTCCTGTGCAGTGACCTCCAATGAGTTCTACACAATGGTATAAAGCGCATATCAAAGTGTGGGCAAAGGGTCTGTTTGTGTTTATACAGAGGATCAAAGCCTAATTGGGCTACCCAGAAAATGAACTAAGATACGATATGAAGAAGAACTTCCAACATCACACTCTCTGGAAGAGTCATACCAGAAGATGATCATCAAAAAATCTCAACAAAGATCCAGGCGCTGCTACAGTTGCAGCGCATTCATCCCACCAGTTCCTGGACTTGCCATGGGAATGAAGAAGGAGATATCTAATCTGGCCTGTGCATACATTAAAACAACAAATTTGACTGGATTTATACTGTTGGAACTCAACCAAGAATTAGGAGAAGTGCAAGTTGCAGTGCTCCAAAATCTTGTGACTATAGACTATCTACTGTTAAAAGAACACATGGGATGTTATCAGTTCCCAGGAATTGGATGTTTTAACTTCTCTGATTTCTCTCAGACTGTTCAAGTTCAGTTGGACAATATCCATCATATCATAGATAAATTTTCACAAATGCCTAGGAAGCCTAACTGGTTTTCTTGGTTTTACTGGAGATGGCTGGTAATTATAGGTCTGCTTTGGTTATGTAACTGTATTCCTATTATGTTAATGTGTGTGTGCAATTTAATTAGTAGTTTAAAACCTATACATGCTTAAGTTACTCTACAAGAAGATATGTCAAAGAAATAATCAATCTTCCCATATTTTCTTCCGTCTGCTACTTCTATAGCTTTTCTTCTTCCTTCCTAATTACAACCCTTAAATAGAATTCGTGCCTCATATCGAATTTACCGAGTATCATGATTCTTCCAAGTGGTAAAGATACCTCAAGACAAATGCTGGGCATAGAAGCCACAGGGCATAAATCTGCAAAGAAGTAAAGAGCTAACCTTTTCAAACAATATTGCTTCTCTCTCACTTACCAACTTTACATTTCCCTGTCTGGCCCCGGAAGATGACTGGTTAGCCAGAGACGGGTAAGATTCCTCAAGGGAGGAACAACCTAAGACAGGCACAGTCACAGGGGGGCCATCAGGTGAGAAATTGGGGATCAACAGAGGAGAGGCTTAGAAACTCACCCCCCCTGTTTTGAGAGAAATCTTCTGCATCCGTGGATGTTTTGTTGCCCTTGTCTAGCTTGGATTAACACTTAGTCTACAGGCACACACCTGATCATCTACATTTGCTCTCCTACAACACTAAACTATGTTTTCTACCTTTATCTTGCATCTATCTACCACTTCAGCATTTTAATTAAAATAATAATAATAATAATAATAATAATAATAATAATGGAGAAATATGGGATTCACATATAAATCAAGTATAACAATCAAACAAATATTCATGTTTGACCTGATGGTTTATAGTTCATAATGCGTGATCAAAACCAAAAGCTTCTGTGATGACTGCCCTTGTACTGTTCACCATGTAAGAACTTATTCACTATGTAAGAATTTGTTCACCATGTAAGAACTTGTTCGTTATGCTTCAGAAGATTGGAGACTGATGAGAATTAGGCTTGGGCTGGATTAATGATTGTGCATTGAGCATTGAGTCCCCAATACAGAATTTTTTTGTTGTTAACAACCATTTGATCAATAAATATGAGAGAAACCCTCTCAAAAAAAAAAGGAATCTAAATTCCAAATCATAAGTGGCTCCAAGGATTTCAGGTAAGGGACTGTGGACCTCTACATTAAATATTGAAGTTTTACTAAAAAAAGAAAAACAAAACAAAAAAGTAATACCTTAAAGAGGTAAAGAACATATTTTAGCTACCTAAAAGCTGATTAAATATAAAAGAAATATGTAATACAAAATGGTGGAAACACGAATAAATAGAATCAGCACAACTGGGAAAAAGTGGGTGAGTTGTTCTTCATATGGAGAATATTAAGAACACAAAGAAGAAGAAACAGTATATAAAAATTGCATTCTTACCAAAAGTGGGTCTTCACTAAATGTCCAGTATAAAAAGTATATGCTTTTATCATAAATTCTAGAGTCATCTAAAATAAATAAATAAATGAAACATGATTAAAAAATGGAACACACAGGCTACCTCTGGAAGATACACAGGAAAATAAGAACAATGTTTTCATCAGGGAAGCAGAATTGGGCAGCAGGGAGACAGGAAGAAAATGAACTATATACCATTTATATATTTTGGAATTTATTGTGTATACCTATTACCTATTTTTTCTAATTTTTAGTTTGTTATAATGAGGTACATACAATAAAGTACACATATCTTAGTATACAGTTTGTTGAATTTTGACACGTTTACACTCATGTAATCACTGCCCAGTCAATATACCAAACATTCTCACTATTCTTTTTTCCCTTCACCTATTTCACTCACCCCCCACCCCACCCCTCCTGTGGCAATCACCAGTCTGTTCTTTGTGTTTATGAGTCTATTTAGTTTTGTTTTTTTGTTCATTCATTTTGTTTTTCAGGTTCCACATATAAATGAAATCGTAAAGTATTTGTCTTTCTTATTTAATTTAGCATAAGACATTTTAGGTCCATCCAGGTTGTTGCAAATGGCAAGATGTCTTTTTTCTGAACTGAATAGTATTCCACTGTGTTTATCTTCTTTATCCATTCATCTAACAATGGACATTTAGGTTTATTTCTAGGCTCTCTATCCTATTTCACTGACCTATGTATTTATTCTTGTGTCAGCACCATACTGTTTTAATCACTGTAGCTTTGTAGTATAGTTTGAAATCAAGGAGTGTGACAACCTCAGCTTTGTTCTTTCTCAAGATTTTTGGGCTACTTGGGTTTTTTTGTTTTGTTTTGTTGTGTTGTGTTGTGGTTCCACACAATTTTTAGGATGATTTGCTCTAGTTCAGTGAAAAATGACGTTAGTATTTTGATGTAGATTGCATTGAATCTATAGATTGCTTTGCACAGTGTGGCCATTTTAACAATATATTACTTTTTCCTATCTATTAGCATGGAATAGTTTTCCATTTATTTGTGTCTTCTTCAATTTCTTAAATCAATGTCTTATAGTTTTCAGAATATAGGTCTTTTGTCTCTTTGGTTACATTTATTCATAGGTACTGCCTATTACCTGTTTTTTAGAAGTTAAAAATCCAAGCTTAAAATTTTTCCATTATTTGCACTTACTTTAAAGCATTTTAAGGCCAGTACTTTGACATTATATATTCAGCTATATTGATAGAAGCATAGAATTGCAGGTCTGCTGATCACTATTAAACTAAATAATTTTGCTTTTCAAGAATGTAAACGTAGATTTTTTTTTCTAAAAAGAAATGCAGGCAGGAATGCCTCACATACTAAGCAGGAATAGGAGAATTACATAAATTAAAAGTCTAAACTGTGAAATATATTGAAAGAGATGAAAATATACCACTTGCAACTATCCACAATAGCTCACATTAATTCGTGAGCTAACAGAAGTGATGAAATCCTCTATACCTCTGTACTTTCTTTAATGAGTAAAGATCATATTCACACATTTATTATACATGCATGGCTACTATTACATGCCAATGATGTATGTTTTTCTCTTATGTTATTGCCACCCTGTTTACTATATAAATTTACAAACGTGGTTACATCTATCTGGTGTGGAAATAAGTTTGCTTAAAATCTATAACAAACTTTCAGAATTCTGAATTCTACCTTTCTGAGGCAAATGTTTTTCTCTTTTCTCTTTTGCACCTTGCTGTAAATGCTTTGTTAACAGGTACAGCCTACAAATGTTAATCATGAATTTATTTTTGGCATATAGCAAATATCTATAGGCCCCCCTGATATTCTGCCCCATATTCAGTGACATTTGGAAATCCTCAATTTGGTGGGGATTATATGCAAATTATGCTTGTGGTGAGGGAGAATGTAAATCACTGAAGTCATTCTTCACTAAATTCTGATTTTTATGGGGGAAAGGAATCCTCACGAGTGAAGTAAGGGTATTGGGGATATAATAGCAGGGAGGACAAAGCCAGGAAAGGAATAGTGTGGCAGAGGTAAAGACAAACTTTATCTCCTTAACAATTTTTCAGCTCTCCTGTTGGCCCCTAAATTTCCTAAACCTAAACCTGTCTTTGGAGATATAACCTGGAAAATGCTATATAAAGATCTACAATAAATGGCATAGTTCACAAAAATGAGTACCCACACATTACATAATGAAATGAATGTAGTTCAAAACATTATGGTAATAATGACTTTGAAAAGAAATATTATACTACAGCCAGTAACACGTGAACTTGAGTTTTCTTCCAATGATCAACTCTAAATCAGCATAAAAGTATTCTTTTTATTCTATTGTTAACTGAAGTTAAGTCCTCATTAATTCATGGTGTGCTGGAGGAGTTTGTCATGCTACTTTTTCAGGAGTTTCTTCCCCTAAATTCTTATTGTAATTTCACATATATTTTTCTCAAAGTTAAAAAGAAAAAAAACCACAATAGAATTAAAATAGCCACAATTTTTCCTCATTGTTGCCATCCTCTTATTTTCTCCACAGGGAAAAACAGCTTAAAGAGAGCATCTCCGAAGGAATGACCTGCAGCAAGTTCTCCAGCCCAGTACTGCCCTAGCCCACACTTGGGACAGGGCATGTGTCCCCCTCCACACTGCCACCCAGCAGCCCTGCAGGTGGGTATAACCATGGGGCACAAGCCAGTATGCACACTTCATGGTTCTGCTTCCCGGCTCAGTGTCTTCACTGTTGACATGCCAGCCCCTTGCTCTCTAGTCTTCATAGACCATTGTATATTGGTTAACAGGTTGTGCTTAGAAAATACTGTTTCCCTCATCATTTTATTCCACCTGGCAGTGTATTGCACAGAGTAGGAACTCACAGATATGTATGGATTGATTGACTGCTTTGGAAAACTGCCTGGATGCCGGCCAATTCTCTGCCATCTGGCTTCTACATATGGAGGGTAAAGAATTCGGACAACAACTCTATGGAGAAATTGCTGGATAAAAAGTAAGGCACCAGGAGACAGGATTAAAGATGGCAGCATGAGAGGTGAGACAGGCTTCCTCCTAAAACCATATATAATATGAAAATATAATTAATACAACTAATCCTGAGAGAGCAACTGCTCCAGACTGCATACACCTGGAGAAAAGATCAGACCTTATGGAACAGGGTAGCATACAAAAGCTGTGGCCTGGTGGGACCCAAGCCCTTCCCTCACCCCAGTTCACTGGCGGGAGGAATAGAAATGGAGTGAGGAGGAAATGGGGGCTTGGGGCTGCTGAATACCTAATGCCAGAGATCTGCTCTGGGAGCACAAACCTACATTTCATGGTGCTTGCATGGTACTCTCATGATTAGGGGGTCAGAAAGCTAAGACAGGCAGAATTCCTGGAAAGACTGAGATTCCAGCCACTTGTGGAAAGCAGGGATCCATGTCTGGTGGCTCTGGGACAAAAGAAAGGTGGCCAGTCTGAGAGACTTCATAACAAGTAAGCCCTTAGCAAGAGAGCTGCTAAAGGGGCAAGGATTGCACAGAGCTTACTGCTCAGGAGAAAGGACAGGTAGACAAAATTGTCTGGGTTCACTCTGCCCAGCAGGTTGGGAGCTTTCACAATCTTCAGGTGCTCCAGCTCCCTGGCTGGCTACAAAGCTCAAAGGACCCATCCGTGATACATGGCCTACTGTGCCTTTCTACCAGCCAGCCCCCCATGGCTTGCAAACCAGCAAACCCTACCCTGTCATTAGGCCAGCCAGAGGGAAGATCTACCAACAGCAACTACAAGCGCAAAGCATAGAGGCTTATACCTGTGTGCGCAGCCCACTGGTTAAGGCAGTGGAGACAGGCATAGCAGCAGGGAAGCAGGAAACATCTCTTTCCTACCCTCAGGCACCAATACCACTCCCCTGCAACCCCCAACAATGCTTCAGGGGCAGAGCAACTCCAGAGAGTAGAGCTTCTGGGCACAAGAGGGTGCCATACACAAATATGAAACACCAAAGGAACCTCATACAGAGTAAAATTAATATAACCCGAGAAAGATGACATGGACCTCATGACTCTTCCTGAAAGGGAATTCAAAATAAAAATTATTAACATGCTAATGGAGGTCCAGAAAGATATTCAAGAACTCAGGAATGAATTCCAGATGTAGATCCAATCATTGAAGAGCACGATGGAGGGTATTAAAAGCAGACTAGATATAGTGTAGGAGATAATAAATGAAATAGAAACTAGAGAATAGGAATATAAAGAAGCTGAGAAACAGAAAGAAAAAAGAATCTCTAAGAATGAAAGAATATTGAGAGAACTGTGTAACAAATCCAAATGAAACAATATTCATATTATAGGGGTACCAGAAGAAGAAGAGAGAAAAATGGATATAAAGTGTCTTTGAAGAGGTAATTGCTGAAAACTTCCCCAATCTGGTGAGGGAGATAGTCTCTCAGGCCATGAAGATGCACAGATCTCCCAACACAAGGGACCCAAATAAGACAACATGAAGACATATAGTAATTAAAATGGCAAAGATCAAGGATAAGGACAGACTGGTAAAAGCAGCCAGAGAGAGAAATAAGATCACATACGAAGGAAAGCACATTGGACTTTTCAGCAGAAAACTTACAGACCAGAAAGGAGTGGCATGATGTATTTAATGTAATGAAGCAGAAAGGCCTGGAACCAAGATTACTTTATCTGGCAAGATTATCATTTAAATTTGAAGGAGGGATTAAACAATTTCCAGATAAGCAAAAGCTGAGAGAATTTATCTCCACAAACCATCTCTACAGTCTATTTTGGAGGGACTTCTATAGATGGAAGTGTTCCTAAGGTTTAATAGCTGTTACCAGAGGAAATAAAACCACAGTAAAGAAAGTAGAACAGCTAATTACTAAGCAAATGCAAAATTAAATTGACTATCCCCAAAGTCAATCAAGAGATTGACAAAGAGTACAGAATATGATACCTAATATATAAAGAATGGAGGAGGAAGAAAAAGGAGGAGAAAAAAAAAGAACCTTTAGATCATGTTTGTAATAGCATATTAAGTGAGTTGTTAGACTCTCAGATAGTAAGGAAGTTAACCTTGAACCTTTGGTAACCACGAATCTAAAGCCTGCAATGGCAATAAGTACATACCTATTGATAATCACCCTAAATGTAAATGGACTGAATGCACCAATCAAAAGACATACAGTCACTGAATGGATAAAAAACAAGACCCACCTATATGGTGCCTACAAGAGACTCACTTTAAACCCAAAAACATACACAGACTAAAAGTGAAGGGATGGAAGAAGACATTCCATGCAACTAATAGAAAAAAGCAGGAGTTGCAGTACTTGTATCAGACAAAATAGACTTCAAAACAAAGAAAGTCAAAGAGACAAAGAAGAGCATTACATAATGATAAAAGGGTCACTCCAACCAGAAGATATAACTGTCATAAATATCTATGCACCCAACATAGGAGCACTCCATATGTGAAACAAATACTAACAGAATTAAAAGAGGAAATAGAATGCAATGCATTCATTCTAGGAGACTTCAACACCCCACTCACTCTGAAGGACAGATCAACAAGACAGAAAATAAGTAAGGACACAGAGGCACTGAAAAACACATTAAAACAGATGGACCTAACAGACATCTCCAGAACTGTACACCCAAAAGCAACAGAATACACATTCTTCTTAAGTATACATGGAACATTTTCAAAAATCATATACTAGGCCAGGAAAAGAGCCTCAGAAAATTCAAAAAGATTGAAATTGTACCAACCAGTTTCTCACACTACAAAGGTTTGAAACTAGAAATAAATTATGCAAAGGAAATGAAAAATCCCACAAACACATGGAGGCTTCACAGTATGCTCCTAAATAACCAATGGATCAATGACCAAAAAAAACAGAGATCAAGCAATATATGGAGAAAAATGACAACACTAATTCAACACCGCAAAAGATGTGGGATGCAGCGAAGGCCGTGCTAAGAGGAAAGTATATTGTAATACAGGCCTACCTCAGGAAAGAAGAACAAACCCATATGAGCAGTTCACAAAACTAGTAAAAGAATCTAAACTCACAATTAATGAAACTAGCAAAAGAAGAACAAATGAGGCTCTAAGTCACTAGGAGGGATATAATAAAGATTAGAACAGTGGTAAATAAAATTGAGAAGAATGAAACAATAGAAAGAATCAATGAAAGCAAGAGCTGGTTCTTTGAGAAAATAAACAAAATAGATAAACCCCTAGCCAGACTTATCAAGAAAAAAAGAGAGTCTACTCACATAAACACAATCAGAAATGAGAAAGGAAATATCACTACAGACACCATAGAAATACAAAGAATTATTAGAGAATACTATGAAAAATTACATGCTAACAAACTGGATAACCGAGAACAAATGGACGACTTTCTAGAAAAATACAACCTTCCAAGGCTGATGAAGGAAGAAACAGAAAATCTGAACAGACCAATTACCAGCAATGAACTGGTAATCAAAAAACTACCTAAGAACAAAACCCCTGGACCACATGGCTTCACCTCTGAATTTTATCAAACATTTAGTGAAGACTTAATACCCATCCTCAAAGTTTTCCAAACAGTAGAAGAAGAGGGAATACTTCCAAACTCATTCTATGAGGCCAGCATCACTCTAATATCAAAACCAGGCAAGGACACCACCAAAAAAGAAAATTACAGACCAATATCCCTGATGAACATAGATGCAAAAATACTCAACAAAATATTAGCAAATCAAATTCAAAAATAAATAAAAAAGATCATTCATCATGATCAAGCAGGATTTATTCCAGGGATGCAAGGATGGTACAACATTCGAATATACATCAACATCATCCACCACGTCAACAAAAAGGACAAAAACCACATGATCATCTCCATAGATACTGAAAAAGTATTTGGCAAAATTCAACATCCGTTCATGATAAAAACTCTTAACAAAATGGGTATAGAGGGTAAGTACCTCAACATAATAAAGACCATATATGACAAACCCACAGCAAACATCATACTTAACAGCAAGAAGCTGAAAGCTTTTCCTCTAAGATTGGGAACAAGACAAGGATGCGCACTTTTCCCACTGTTATCCAACATAGTACGGGAGGTCCTAGCCACGGCAATCAGACAACACAAAGAAATAAAAGGCATCCAGATCGGCAAAGAAGAAGTTAAATTGTCACTATTTGCAGATGACATGATATTGTACACAAAAAACCCTAAAGAATCCTCTCCAAAACTACTAGATCTAATATTGGAATTCAGAAAAGTTGCAGGATACAAAATTAATACACAGAAATCTGTGGCATTCCTATACACTAACAATGAACTAGCAGAGAGAGAAATTAGGAAAACAAGTCCATTCACAGTTGCGTCAAAAACAATAGAACGGGGTTGAGCCAAGATGGCAGTGTGAGTAGAGCAGCGGAAATCTCCTCCTAAAACCATATATATTTTTGAAAATTCAACAAATACAACTATCCCTTAAAGAGAGACCAGAAGATACAGGAAAATAGCCAGGCTACATCCACACCTGCGAGAACCCAGTGCATCGCGAAGGGGTAAGATACAAGCCACGGCCTGGCGGGACCCAAGCGCCCTCTCATCCCAGCTCCCAGCAGGAGGAGAGGAGTCAGAGCTGGGAGGGAGAGGGAGCCCAGGACTGCTGAACACCCAGCCCTAGACTTCGGCACTGGGAACACAGACACACAGTGCATGAGGTGCTGGATACTAGGGAAATGGGACAGTGAAACCTGCGAGTGGGTCCCCGCAGCCGGTGCCCCTGGGACAAAGAAAAGTGAGTGCTTTTTGAAAGACTTAAAGGGCCAGGGACCCCACAGCTGGATGGAAATGTCTTAGTTAGCCCAGCAGCTGGGAATCCCAGGGAACTCCAGGCACCCTAACACCCTGGGCGGCAGCACAGCTCAGAGGCCCCTCACAGAGATAAACACCTCCCGCCAGCTTGCCCTCCGATGCTGCTCCGCCATATTGGAGGAGCAGCCTGCGGCAGCAGGGCAGAGCTTCTTTCACAATGGCTGGGCAAGAATAAAAAACCACGTCTGTGCGCAGCTGCCCAGTACAAGCTGAAAGGGGTTGCTGTTCTCCCAGGAGAGGAAGGTCACAACTAGCAAGGAGGGACATTCTCCCAGCCAACACATGCGCCAGCTCCCGACAACTACCTCTATCACCATGAAAAGGCAGAAAAATTTGATACAGACCGGACTAATCCAGACATCCTCCCCTGAGAAGAAATCTGGGGAGACAGACCTAACCAATCTCCCTGAAAATAATTCAAAATAAAGGTCATAACCATGCTTATGGACCTGCAGAGAAATATGCAAGAGCTAAGGAATGATGTCCAGAAGGAGATTACAGAAATGAAACAATCTATGGAAGGATTTATAAGCAGAATGGATAAGATATAATAGGCGATTGATGGAATAGAAATCAGAGAACAGGATGCATAGAAGCTGATGCAGAGAGAGATAAAAGGATCTCCAGGAATTAATCAATATTAAGAGAACTGTGTCACCAATCCAAACGGAACAATATTCACATTATAGGGGTACCTAGATTTCTTCTAGGAAAACCTAGAAGAAATGGACAACTTCTTAGAAAAATACAACCTTCCAAGATTGACCAAGGAAGAAACACAAAATCTAAACAAACCAATTACCAGCAAAGAAACTGAAGTGGTAATCAAAAAACTATCCAGGAACAAAACCCCTGAGCCAGATGGATTTACCTCGGAATTTTATCAGACACACAGAGAAGACATAATACCCATTATCCATAAAGTTTTCCAAAAAATAGAAGAGGAGAGAATACTCCCAAACTCATTCTATGAAACCAACATCACCCTAAAACCAAAACCAGGCAAAGACCCCACCAAAAAAGAATATTACAGACCAATATCCCTGATGAATGTAGATGCAAAAATACTCAATAAAATATTAGTAAACCGAATTCAAAACTACATCAAAAGTATCATAAACCATGACCAAGTGGATTTATCCCAGGGATGCAAGGATGGCACAACATTCGAAAATCCATAGACATCATCCACCACCTAAACAAAAATAAAAACAAAAACTACATGATCATCTCCATAGATGCTGAAAAAGCATTCGACAAAATTCAACATCCATTCATGATAAAAACTCTCAACAAAATGACTCTACAAGGCAAGTACCTCAACATAATAAAAGCCATATATGACAAGCCCACAGCCAACATCATACTGAACAGCGAGGAGCTGAAAGCTTTTCCTCTAAGATCGGGAACAAGACAGGGATGCCTACTCTCCCCACTGTTATTCAACATACTACTGGAGGTCCTAGCCATGGTAATTAGACAAAACAAAGAAATAAAGCCAATCCAAATTGGTAAAGAAGAAGTCAAGCTGTCACTATTTGCAGATGACATGATACTGTACATAAAAAACCCTAAAGACTCCATTCCAAAACTACTAGAACTGGTATCAGAATTCAGCAAAGTTGCAGGATACAAAATTAACACACAGAAATCTGTGGCTTTCCTATACACTAACAATGAACTACTAGAAAGAGAAATCAGGAAAACAATTACATTCACAATTGTACCAAAAAGAATAAAATTCCTAGGAATAAACCTAACCAAAGAAGTGAAAGACCTATACCCAGAAAACTATAAGACACTCTTAAGAGAAATTAAAGAGGACACTAGCAAATGGAAACTCACCCCATCCTCCTGGCTAGGAAGAATTAATATTGTCAAAATGGGCATCCTGCCCAAAGCAATATACAGATTTGATGCAATCCCTATCAAATTACCAACATCATTCTTCAACGAACTGAAACAAATAGTTCAAAAATTCATATGGAAACACCAAAGACCCTGAATAGCTAATGCAATCCTGAGAAGGAAGAATAAAGTGGGGGGAGGGTCTCGCTCCCCAACTTCAAGCTCTACTACAAAGCCACAGTAATCAAGACAATTTCATACTGGCACAAGAACAGAGCCACAGACCAGTGAAACAGAATAGAGACTTCAGACATTAACCCAAACATATATAGCCAATTAATATATGATAAAGGAGCCATGGGCATACAATGGGGAAATGACAGTCTCTTCAACAGATGGTGCTGGCAAAACTGGACAGTTACATGTAAGAGAATGAAACTGGATCACTGTCTAACCCCATACACAAAAGGAAATTCAAAATGGATCAAAGACCTGAATGTAAATCATGAAACCATAAAACTCTTAGAAAAAAACATAGGCAAAAATCTCTTTGACATAAACATGAGCGACTTCTTCATGAACATATCTCCCCAGGCAAGGGAAACAAAAGCAAAAATAACAAGTGGGACCACATGAAGCTGAAAAGCTTCTGTACAGCAAAGGACACCATCAATAGAACAAAAAGGTACACTACAGTATGAGAGAATATATTCATAAATGACATATCCAATAAAGGGTTGACATCCAAAATATATAAAGAGCTCACGCACCTCAACAAATAAAAAGTAAATAATCCAATTAAAAAATGGGCAGAGGAGCTGAAGAGACACTTCTCCAAAGAAGAAATTCAGATGGTCAACAGGCACATGAAAAGGTGCTCCATATCACTAATCATCAGAGAAATGCAAATTAAAACCACAATGAGATATCACCTCACACCAGTAAGGATGACTACCATCCAAAAGACAAACAACAACAAATGTTGGCGAGGTTGTGGAGAAAGGGAACCCTCCTACACTACTGGTGGGAATGTAATTTAGTTCAACCATTGTAGAAAGCAGCATGGAGGTTCCTCAAAAAGCTCTAAATATGCATACTATTTGACCCAGGAATTCCACTTCTAGGAATTTACCCTAAGAATGCAGTAGCTCAGTTTGAAAAAGACAGATGCACCCCTATGTTTATTGCAGCACTATTTACAATAGCCAAGAAATGGAAGCAACCTAAGTGTCTGTCAGTAGATGAATGGATAAAGAAGACGTGGTACATATACACAATGGAATATTATTCAGCCATAAGAAGAAAACAAATCCTACCATTTGCAACAACATGGATGGAGCTAGAAGGTATTATGCTCAGTGAAATAAGCCAGGCAGAAAAAGACAAGTATCAAATGATTTCACTCATATGTGGAGTATAAGAACAAAGAAAAACTGAAAGAACAAAATAGCAGCAGAATCACAGAACCCAAGAATGGACTCACTGTTACCAAAGGGAAAGGTACTGGGGATGATGGGTGGGAAGGGAGGGATAAGGGGAGTGGGGGAAGAAAAGGGGGTATTATGATAGAAAAGGGACATGGGGAGGGCTGTGCAACACAGGGAAGACAAGTAGTGATTCTATGCTGATGGACAGTGTGATTGGGTGTATGGGGGGTGCTTGGTGAAGGGGAAAGCCTAGTAAACATAATGTTCTTCATGTAATTGTAGATTAATGATAAAAAAGAATTATTTATAACATCAAAGAAAAGAAAACAATAGAACACCTAGGAATAAACCTAACCAAGGAAATGTAAGACCTATACTCTGAAAACAACAACACACTCATGAGAGAAATTAAAGAAGATACCAATAAATGGAAACTCATCCCGTACTCATGGATAGGAAGAATTAATATTGTCAAAATGGCCATCCTGCCTAAAGTAATCCATAGATTCAATGCAATTCCTGTCCAAATACCAACAGCATTCTTCAACAAACAAGGGAAAATCATTCTAAAATTCATATGGAACCAGAAAAGACCCTGAATAGCCAAAGCAATCCTGAGAAGGAAGAGTAAAGCTGGGGGTGTTATGCTCCCCAACTTCAAGCTCTACTATAAAGCCACAGTAATCAGGACAATTTGGTACTGGTACAATAACAGAACCACAGACCAATGGAACAGACTAGAGAGCCCTGATATAAACCCAACAATGTGTGGTCAATTAATATATGATAAAGGAGCCATGGATATACAATTGGGAAATGACAACCTCTTCAACAGCTGGTGTTGGCAAAACTGGACAGCTACATACAAGAGAGTGAGACTGGATTACTGCTTAACCCTATACACAGAAGTAAACTCAAAATGGATCAAATACCTGAATGTAAGTC
Source organism: Manis pentadactyla (assembly GCF_030020395.1). Classification (NCBI taxonomy): domain Eukaryota; kingdom Metazoa; phylum Chordata; class Mammalia; order Pholidota; family Manidae; genus Manis; species Manis pentadactyla. The sequence goes on along the minus strand of NC_080025.1, from coordinate 60,364,068 downwards.
ATGAAACCATAAAACTCTTAGGAGACAACATATGCAAAAATCTCCTAAATATAAGCATGAACAACTTCTTCCTGAACACATCTCCTTGAGCAAGGGAAGCAAAAGCAAAAATGAACTCATGGGATTACATCACACTAAAAAGTTTCTGTACAGCAAAGGACACCATCAACAGAACAAAAAGGCATCCTACAGTGTGGGAGAATATATTTGTAAATGACATATCCGACAAGGGGTTAACATCCAAAATATATAAAGAACTTTCACGCCTCCACACCCAAAAAGCAAATAACCTGATTAACAAATAGGCAGAGGATATGAAGAGACACTTCTGCAAAGAAGAAATTCAGATGGCCAACAGACGCATGAAAAGATGCTCCACATCACTAATCATCAGGGAAATGCAAATTAAAAACCACAATGAGGTATCACCTCACACCCGTAAGGATGGCCAGCATCAAAAAGACTAAGAACAACAAATGCTGGTGAGGATTCTGAGAAAGGGGAACCCTCCTTCCTACACTGCAAGTGGGAATGTAAGCTAGTTCAACCATTGTGGAGGTGCCTCAAAAAACTAAAAATAGAAATACCATTTGACCCAGGAATCCCACACCTTGGAATTTGCCCAAAGAATACAACTTTTCAGATTCAAAAAGACATATGCACCCCTGTGTTTATTTCAGCACTTTTTACAATAGCCAAGATATGGGAGCAACCTAAGTGTCCATCAGTAGATGAATGGATAAAAAAGTTGTGGTACCTATACACAATGGAATACTGTTCAGCCATAAGAAAGAAACAAATCATACCATTTGCAACAACATGGATGGAGCTGGAGGATATTATGCTCAGTGAAATAAGCCAGGCAGAGAAAGACAAGTGCCAAATGATTCCCTTCATTTGTGGAGTATAACAACGAAGCAAAACTGAAGGAACAAAATAGCAGCAGACTCAGAGACTCCAAGAATGAACTAGTCGTTACCCAAAGGGAGGGGTGTGGGAGGGCAAGTGGGGAAAGAGGGAGAAGGGGATTAAGGGGTATTATGTTTAGTACACATGGTGTGGGGCATCACAGGGAAAACAGTGTAACGCAGAGAAAGCAAATAGCGAATCTGTGGCATCTTGCTGCACTGATGGACAGTGACTGCATTGGGGTATGGGTGGAGACTTGATAATATGTGTAAATCTAGTAACCACATTGTTTTTTCATGTGAAACCGTCATAAGAGTGTATATCAATAATACCTTAATAAAAGATTTAAAAAAAGAAAAAAAGTAAGGCAGCAGGACATAGAGGACCTCAGAGAAGAACACTGTTTCCAGGCACTCACACCAATTTCCCAGCTGCACAGATACCTGCAGTTATAACTGGAGAGGGAGAAGCAGTGGAAAGTTCTTGCCCACACAGTTTGTGAGGCCAGTTGCATTAAGATTAGCTTTGAGTCTGGAAATAAAATAAAAAATGTTGCCATGGGAGATGGTTTCTAAAGTTAAAGAGTGGGAATGTCTAAATAATGAATTAGTTGCAAAGTAACTTTTCCAACATTTAGTTACAATTGACACTCCTCTTTTAGGCCACTGGTCCTTCCTCCAGAGACCATTAGACTCACCTGTGAGGCTTCTAAAAATTACTTATGCTCATTCCCCCACTTTCCTTAGTGGTCCCTCACTCCCACCCTCTTTAGGAATTACTGATATGATGAGTCACTATTACTACTGAGAGTATGTCTTATCCCTCATGTACACTGGGGACAGAAAAATGTTCAGGCCCTCTGTTTTAAGCTGTGTTTCAATGGCATATGATCTGATTCAATGAACATACATACGCAAATAACACACTAGTTTCAAGGAGAAATTGATACAAATACAACACTGATCTCTTTTTTTGGTATCATTAATCTACAATTACATGAGAAACATTATGTTTAATAGACTCCCCCCTTCACCAAGTCCCCCCCACAAACCCCATTACAGTCACGGTCCGTCAGCATGGTAAGATGCTGTAGAATCATTACTTGTCTTCTTAGTGTTGCACAGCCCTCCCCCCACATTATACATGCTAATCTTAATGCCCCCTTTCTTGTTTCCCCCCACTTATCCCTCCTTTCCCACCCATCATCCCCAGTCCCTTTACCTTTGGTAACTGTTAGTCCATTCTTAGGTTCTGTGATTCTGCTGCTGTTTTGTTCCTTCAGTTTTTTTCTTTGTTCTTATGCTCCACAGATGAGTGAAATCATTTGGTACTTGTCTTTCTCTGCCTGGCTTATTTCACTGAGCATAATACCCTCTAGCTCCATCCATGTTGTTGCAAATGGTAGGATTTGTTTTCTTCTTATAGCTGAATAATATTCCATTGTGTATATGTACCACATCTTCTTTACCCATTCATCTACTGATGGACACTCAGGTTGCTTCCATTTCATGACTATTGTAAATAGTGCTGTGATGAACATAGGGGTGCATCTGTCTTTTTCAAACTGGGCTGCTGTATTCTTAGGGTAAATTCCTAGAAGTGGAATTCCTGGGTCAAATGATATTTTTATTTTAAGCTTTTTGAGGAACCACCATACTGCTTTCCACAATGGTTGAACTAACTTACATTCCCACCAGCAGTGTAGGAGGGTTCCCCTTTCTCCACATCCTCGCCAACATTTGTTTGTTGCTTGACTTTTGGATGGTGGCCATCTTTACTGATGTGAGGTGATATCTCATTGTGGTTTTAATTTGCATTTCTCTGATGACTAGCGATGTGGAGCATCTTTTCATGTGTCTGTTGGCCATCTGAATTTCTTCTTTGGAGAAGTGTCTCTTCAGCACTTCTGCCCATTTTTAAATTAGATTATTTGCTTTTTATTTGTTGAGGTGCGTGAGTTCTTTATATACTTTGGACGTCAGCCCTTTATCAGACCTTTCATTTATGAATATATTTTCCCATACTGTAGGATGCCTTTTTGTTCTATTGATGGTGTCCTTTGCTGTACAGAAGCTTTTCAGCTTGATGTAGTCCCACTTGTTCATTTTTGCTTTTGTTTCCCTTGCCCAGGGAGATATGTTCTTGAAGAAGTCGCTCATGTTTATGTCCAAGAGATTTTTGCCTATGTTTTGTTATATAAGAGTTTTATGGTGTCATGACTTACATTCAGGTCTTTGATCCATTTCGAATTTACTTTTGTGTATGGGGTTAGACAGTGATCCAGTTTCATTCTCTTACATGCAGCTGTCCAGTTTTGCCAACACCAACTGTTGAAGAGGCTGTCATTTCCCCATTGTATGTCCGTGGCTCCTTTATCATGTATTAATTGACCATATATGTTTGGGTTAATGTCTGCAGTCTCTATTCTGTTCCACTGGACTGTGGGTCTGTTTTTGTGCCAGTACCAAACTGTCCTGATTACTGTGGTTTGTAGTGGAGCTTTAAGTTGGGAAGCGAGATTACTGCCCCCCCAACTTTATTCTTTCTTCTCAGGAGTGCTTTAGCTATTTGGGGTCTTTGGTTGTTCCATGTGAATTTTTGAATTATTTGTTCCAGTTCGTTGAAGAATGCTGTTGGTAAATTGACAGGGATTGCATTGAATCTGTAGATTGCTTTTGGCAGGATGAGCATTTTGACAATATTAATTCTTCCTAGCCAAGCACATGGGATGAGTTTCCATTTGTTAGTGTCCTCTTTAATTCATCTTTAGAGTGTCTTGCAGTTTTCAGGATATAGGTCTTTCAATTCCTTGGTTAGGTTTATTCCTAGGTATTTTATTCTTTTTGATGCAACTGTGAATGGAATTGTTTTCCTGATTTCTCTTTCTGTTAGTTCATTGTTAGTGTATAGGAAAGCCACAGATTTCTGTGTGTTAATTTTGTATCCTGCAACTTTGCTGAATTCCAATATTAGTTATAGTGGTTTTGGCATGGAGTCCTTAGGGTGTTTTATGTACAATATCATGTCATCTGCAAATAGTGACAGCTTGACTTCTTCTTTACCAATCTGGATGCCTTGTATTTCTTTGTTTTGTCTAATTGCTATGGCTAGGACCTCCAGTAGTATGTTGAATAACAGTGGGGAGAGTGGGCATCCCTGTCTTTTTCCTGATCTCAGAGGAAAAGCTTTCAGCTTCTCGCTGTTAAGTATGATGTTGGCTGTGGATTTATCATATATGGCCTTTATTATGTTAAGGTACTTGCCCTCTATACCCATTTTGTTTAGAGTTTTTATCATGAATGGATGTTGAATTTTGTCGACTGCTTTTTCAGCATCTATAGAGTTGATCATGTGGTTTTTGTCCTTCTTTTTGTTTATGTGGTGGATGATGTTGATGGATTTTCAAATGTTGTACCATCCTGCATCCCTGAGATGAATCCCACTTGGGCATGGTGTGTGATCATCTTGATGTATTTTTGAATTTGGTTTGCTAATATTTTGTTGATTATTTTTGCATCTATGTTCATCAGAGATATTGGTCTGTAATTTTCTTTTTTTCTGGTGTCTTTGCTTTGTTTTGGTATTAGGGTGATGCTGGCTTCATAGAATGAGTTTGGGAGTATTCTCTCCTCTTCTATTTTTTGGAAAACTTTATGGATAATGGGTATTATGTCTTCTCTGTATATCTGATAAAATTCCAAGGTAAATCCATCTGGACCAGGGGTTTTGCTCTTAGGTAGTTTTTTGATTACCACTTCAATTTTGTTACTGGTAATTGGTCTGTTTAGAGTTTGTGTTTCTTCCTTGGTCAATCTTGGAAGGTTGTATTTTTCTAGGAAGTTGTCCATTTCTTCTAGAGTTTCCAGCTTGTTAGCATATAGGTTTTCATAGTATTCTCTAATAATTCTTTGTATTTCTGTGGGGACCGTCATGATTTTTCCTTTCTCGTTTCTGATTCTGTTGGTGTGTGTTGATTCTCTTTTTCTCTTAATCAGTCTGGTTAGGGGATTATCTATTTTACTGATTTTCCAAAGAACCAGCTCTTGGTTTCATTGATTTTTTTCTATTGTTTTATTCTTCTCAATTTTATTTATTTCTTCTCTTATCTTTCTAATGTCCCTCCTTCTGCTGACATTAGGCCTCATTTGTTCTTCTTTTTCCAATTTTGTTAATTGTGACGTTAGACTATTCATTTTGGATTGTTTTTCCTTCTTTAAGTATGCCTAGATTGGTATATACTTTTCTCTTAGGTCTGCTTTCGCTGTCTCCCACAGAAGTTGGGGCTTTGTGTTGTCGTTGTCATTTATCTTCATATATTGCTTGATCTGTATTTTACTTTGCTCATTGATCCATTGATTATTTAGGAGCATGTTGTTAAGCCTCCATATGTTTGTGAGCCTTTTTGCTTTATTTGTACAATTTATTTCTAGTTTTACCCCTTTGTGGTCCAAGAAGTTGGTTGGTAGAATTTCAATCTTTTGGAATTTACTGAGGCTCTTTTTGTGGCCTAGTATGTGGTCTATTCTGGAAAATGTTCCATGTGCACTTGAGAAGAATGTGTATCCTATTCTTTTGGATGTAGAGTTCTGTAGATGTCTATTAGGTCCATCTGTTCTAGTGTGTTGTTCAGTGCCTCTGTGTCCTTACTTATTTTCTGTCTGGTGGATCATTCCTTTGGAGTGAGTGGTGTGTTGAAGTCTCCTAAAATGAATGCATTGCATTCTATTTTCTCCTTTAGTTCTGTTAGTATTTGTTTCACATATGCTGGTGCTCCTGTGTTGGGTGCATATATATTTATAATGGTTATATCCTCTTGTTGAACTGAGCCCTTTATCATTATGTAATGTCCTTCTTTATCTCTGGTTACTTTCTCTGTTTTGAAGTCTATTTTGTCTGATACTAGTACTGGAACACCTGCTTTATTTACGCTGTTGTTTGCATGAAATATCTTTTTCCATCCCTTGACTTTTTGTCTGTGCATGTCTTTGTGTTTGAGGTGAGTCTCTTGTAAGCAGCATATAGATGGGTCTTGTTTTTTTAATCCATTCATTGACTCTATGTCTTTTGATTGGTGCATTCAGTCCATTTACATTTAGATGGATTATTCAAAGACATATAGTTATTGCCATTGCAGGCTTTAGATTCGTGGTTACCAAAGGTTCAAATTTAGTATCTTATAGCCTAACTTAACTCACTTATTGAGCTATTATAGACACTGTCTGGTGATTCTTTATTTCTCTCCCTTCTTATTCCTCCACCTTCATTCTTTATATGTTGGGTGTGTTATTCTGTGTTTTTTTGTGTTTCCTTTAACTGCTTTTGTGGGTAGTTGATTTTATTTTTTGCCTTTAGTTAGTATTTGGTTGGTCTGCTTTCTTTGCTGTGATTTTATTTTCTCTGGTGACATCTGTTTAGCCTTAGGAGTGCTCCCATCTAGAGCAGTCCCTCTAATTAAAATACCCTGTAGCGATGGTTTGTGGGAGGCAAATTCCCTCAACTTTCACTTGTCTGGGAATTGTTTAATCCCTCCTTCATATTTAAATGATTATCGTGCTGGATACAGTATCCTTGTTTCAAGGCCCTTCTGTTTCATTGCATTAAATATATCATGCCATTCTCTTCTGGCCTGTAATGTTTCTGTTGAGAAGTCTGATGATAGCCTGAAGGGTTTTCCTTTGTAGGTGACCTTTTTCCTCTCCCTAGCTGCGTTTAAAACTCTCTCCTTGTCCTTGATCTTTGTCATTTTAATTATTATGTGTCTTGGTGTTGTCCTCCTTGGGTCCCTTCTGTTGGGAGTTCCGTGTACTTCCGTGGTCTGAGAGACTATTTCCTCCCCCAGTTTGGGGAAGCTTTCAGCAATTATTTCCTCAAGTACATTTTCTATCCCTTTTTCTGTCTCTTCTTCTTCTGGTACCCCTATAATGCGGATATTTTTCTGTTTGGATTGGTCACACAGTTCTCTTAATATTGTTTCATTCCTGGAGATCCTTTTATCTCTCTCTGCCTCAGCTTCTCTGTTTTTCTGTTCTCTGATATCTTTTCCATTAACTGCCTCTTGCACCTCATCCAGTCTTCTCTTAAGTCCTTCCAGTGATTTTTTTATTTCTGTGTTCTCCCTCTCAACTTTATCCATTAGCTCTTTCATATTTCTCTGCAGGTTCATCAGCATGGTTATGACATTTATTTTGAATTCTTTTTCAGGAAGATTGGTTAAATCTGTCTCCCCTGGCTCCTTCTCTGGGGTTGTGTGGGTTATTCTTGTCTGGATCATATTCTTCTGCCTTTTCATGGCGATAGAGGTAGTCGTGGGCAGTTGGCGCATGTGTCAGCTGGGAGAACAAAGTCCCTTCTTGCTTGCTGGTCGCCTTCCTCTCCTGCGAGAATGGCAACCCCTATCGGCTTGTGCTGGGCAGCTGCACGCTGATGGGGCCTCTGAGTCTGGCCTGGGCAGCTGCAGAGGAGGCTCTGGGCAGTTGCTGTGGACACAGCTGCTCTGAAGCTGCTCCCCTGCTATGGCGGGGCTGCCCCAGAGGGGGAATGAATTGGAGGCTGTTTATTGCCATGAGGGGCCTCAGAGTTGCACTGCCTCCCAGAGGGTTAGGGCGCCCGGAGTTTCCTGGGATTCCTAGCTGCTGAGCTGAGTGTGCCAGGATGCTTCCATCCAGCTGTCAGGCCCCTGTCCCTTTAAGACTTTCAGAAAGCCCTCGCTTTTCTTTTGTCCTGGGGGGTCCCAGCTGCAGTGACCTGCTCACAGATTTTACTGTTCTGTTTCCCTAATATCCAGCACACCATGCACTGTGTGTCTGCGCTCTCAGTGGGGATGACTAGGGCTGGGTATTTAGCAGTCCTGGGCTCCCTCTCCCTCCCCGCTGTGACTCCTTTCCTCCCATGGAGACCTGGGGTGTGGAGTGAGCTCGGGTCCTGCCGGGGCACGGCTTGTATCTTACCCCCTTCGTGTGACTCTGTGTTCTCACAGGTGTAGATGTAGGCTGGCTGTTGTACTGTATCTTCTGGTCTCTCTTTTAGGAATAGTTGTATTAGTTGTATTTTCAAAAATATATATGGTTTGGGGAGGATATTTCCACTGCTCTACTCATGCCACCACCTTGGCTCCTATCCCTGATCTCTGTGTATAGCATAAGTAAAACTCAGTCTTAAAAATATTTTTTTTATTTAAAAATTTTTCAAACTTTCAAAGAAATGGAATGGACATCTAACACCCATCATTTACATTTAACATTGTCAGCATTCTGCTATACTTTCTTCTGCCATTTTGATGTATATAAAGTATATAAATTACGATATTTTCAATCCCCAAATCTTTTAGTATCTACCTGTAAAATATAAGCACATTTTATTCAAAATCACTATTCCATTACTGCACCTTAGATGATTAAAGATAATTGCTTTATATCACCTAATACCCACTCCACACCCAAATCTCTGTAGTTGATCCCCTGAATGTCATATACAATTAGTTTGTTCAAACTAGGAATTAAATGGGGCCACATATTTGCACTGATGTCTCAGTTTATGTTCAAAATTTCCAACCGTTTTCCTTCATTCTCTTTTTCTATGTTTTTGAATATTTAATGAATATTACGAGCAAATGAGGGGGTTTTTCCAACCTAAATCTGATGAATTCTGTTATTGGGGTAACTCTATTGGATTTCTAAAGAAGAAGTTGTAGAAGTCAATTTAAATATGTTTTTTTGGGTTTAACAGGAGGCTAAGGAATTTTTCTCCTATCATCTGAATGACTAAATGCAGGGGGGCTGCCTCATGAACAGGGTGTCCACATCTTAAGGACAAGGATGAAGTAGGCAAAATCCAAAGGAACTGGTGCTGTTCGAAGCATACCGCACTCTGTGCAACACAAAATTAGGAGTATTTTCTCCACTTATGCACAGCAGATTTCATGTGCTGCAATGCCATCAGATTTCATGTGGCTTGAAACTTTGAAAATTTGGAATAATGTGGTAAAAATATCACAAAAGTCTTACATTACATCAAATTTCAAAATGTTAAAATTTTATCAAGAAGCAGTTCCTTCAAAGCTGGTGGGAAAGAACTGAAAGTGCTCAGCTCTTGCCACACAGTGGTTCTATTTTGCAGGGAAACAAATGTGGCCTTAGTCTGAAGTGCAAGTTTGACTTATTACAGATCTTCAGAAAAGAGATGCTTTCCTCTTTTGACTAGAGTAACCACAGGGTACGGTTTGAGTGGACAAGGAGTGTGGGGACAGGAGGGCTATTTGGCATCCTAAGGATTTGCATTTGAAGAGGCTTGAGGATTCCCCTGAGATGTGAAAGCTCAGGAAGGCAAGTGCAGGGTGGGGCAGAGACCCACCGACGCAGAGTGGTTGCAGGCTTGGTAGGCACGTGCTGTGGGAGCTTCAGATAGGGAAGGTGCCAAAACCACATTGCTCAAGCAAGGAACTATGTGTGTGTTGGCTCATTTTGTGGTGTGGGTGAAAATAAGATGAGGGAAAACATCTAAAAATTGCTTTAGATCAGTTTATTTTTGGTAGACAATAGACCTTGAGGAAGTGGGGGTATGGGTGTGGTTAGCATCAGGTTTAGGATGAAGCTTTGGTGTGGCTTAGCATTAGGATTTGGGTTTAGGCCGAGGATTAGTATCAGAGTTAGGTTCAATGTTATGGTCCATGTGAGAGCGAGGATGAGGGTGAGGAAGTGGGGGTACGAGTATGGTTAGGGCTGGGGTTAGGTTTAGGATGAAGTAATGGTGCGGGTTGGAGTTGGGATTTGGGTTTAGGCTGAGGGTTAGAATCAGTGTTAGGTTTAGGGTTACGGTTCCGTGTGAGTGAGGATGAACGTGAGGGTTAGGGGCTAGTGTTAGCATTAGGATTAGGGTTACATCTGGGGTGCATATATGCTTATGGTGAGACTTAGGTCTAGGATTCAGTGTTAGGGTTATGGTTGTGTTTAAGTTTAGGGTTACGGTTAGGTGAGGGTGAGGTGTGAGGGTGAGTGACCATGTTTAGGTTTAAGGTTAATTTTAGGGTTCAGTGTAGTGTGAGGATAGGGTTACAGTTAGAGTTAGGTTTCGGGTATAATGTTAGGGTTAGGGCGAGATTTAGGATTTAGGTTACGGTGAGGTGTGGGTGAACCTAAGTGTGAGATTGGGGAAGTGGGGGTATGGGTACAGTTAGGGTCAGAGTTAGTTATAGGGTTAGGTTTAGGGTGAAGTTATTGTGTGGGTTAGAGTTAGGATTTGGTTTTAGGCTGAAGGTTAGAATCAGTATTAGGTTTAGGGCTATAGTTCCATGTGAGTAAGGGTAAAGGTTAGGGGTATGGTTAGGTTATGGATAGGATTAGGAGTAGTGTGAGTATATGGTTAGGGTGAGACTTAGGTTTATGGTTCAGTGTTAGTGTTGGGGTTTGGTTTAGGATTAGGGTTATAGTTAGGTGTGGATGAAGGTGAGGGTGAGGGGCTGGGATGAGTGGCCAGGTTTAGGATTAGGGTGAAGTTTAGGGTTCATTGTAGGATCTGGATAGGGTTACAGTTAGGGTTTGGTTTCGGGTTTACTGTTAGGGTTAGGTCTGGGTGAATGTGAGGGTGAAGGTGAGGGGGTTTTGGTTGAGTGGCCAGGGTTAGGATTGGGGTTCTCTGTAGGGTGAGAATAGGATTACAGTTAAATTTAGAGTTTGGGTTTAATGACAGGATTGGGGTGATATTTAGGTTATTGTTACAGTGAGGTGTGGGTGAAGATAAAGGTGAGGGTGAGGAAGTGAAGGTTGGGATAATGTTAGGATTAGGTGTAGGGTTGTGTTTAGGATCATGTTATGGTGTGGTTTAGTTAGGATTTGGTTTTAACCTGAGGGATAGCATAAGAGTTAGGTTTTGGGTTATGATTCCATGTGAGTGAGGGTTAGGGGCTAAGTCTAGGGTTAGGGTTAGGATTAGTTTTAGGGTGAAGATATGGTTATGGTGGAATTTATGTTTAGGGTTCAGTGGTAGGGTTGGAGTTTGGTTTAGGTTTAGGATTATAGTTAGGTGTGGGTGAAAGTGAGGGTGAGGGTGAGCTGTTACTGTGAGTGGCCAGGCTTCAGGTTAGGGTGAGGTTTAGGGTTCAGTGTGGGGTCTCAATAGGATTATGGTAAGAGTTTATTTTTCTGGTTGAATGTTAGAGTTAGCATTAGGTTTAGGTTTAGGCTTATGGTTAGGTGTGAGTGAGGGTGAGGTGTTAAGAGTGAGTGGCCAGGGCTAGGTTTAGGTTTAGTTTTAGGATTCAGTGTACATTGAGGATAGGGTTATGGTGAGAGTTAGGGTTCGGGTTTAACGTTAGGGTTAGGGCAAGATTTAGGCTTATTGTTCTGGTGAGGTGTGGGGGAATATAAGGGTGAGAGTGAGGAAGTGGGTGTATTGGTAAGGTTAGGGAATTCTTGAATTCACACAGGAAAACTTTGGGTGTTTCAGAAATAGCTGGTGGGAATCTGTATGGGAAACTGACCTCCTGTATTATGTAGAGAGCAGTCAGAGGCAGTGAAATTTGGAATATTATTACCAAGTGTTCTATTTGTATCCCAGGCTGGTGAAACTTGTGGAAATTTTGTAATAAATGAAAAGTTAATGAAATATTAATAAAAATCATTAATGCTAACTTATAGTACTGAGTCAACAGCTCTTTAATGTCAGTAATACCAATTAATTTTTTATTTTATAAGATACCATCCATTTATTATTTATGAGAAAAGGGATGCATACCCATAGAAAAAGTTCTTCTCCTATAATAGTTGAGGTGCCTATTATTATATTAAGAAAATATGGTAAGAATCAAACAAAAAAATAAATGTAAATCATTAACTTCATATATCATAGTTTTTAGTTTTCAGCATATTATTACATAATTTTTCTTCTGGTGGGCAATTCCTTTCTCTGCTTAGTTAATCCTTGAGTCAAGAAATTATATTTTAACTTGTTTTAACATATCTCACCATATTTCGAAGTCCCATCTTCACATGATTCATGAGTTTTATTAATGTCCCACATAATATCATTGTAGAGTAATACTAGCAAAATAGTATGGAGTTTGCTATGAATGTTTGTGCTCTCTGAAGTTCATATATTGAAGGCTAATCCTCAGTGTGATGGTATTTGGAGGGGGGGCCTTTGGAGATGACCTGGTGGAGTCCTCATGAAAGGGATTAGTGCCTTTATAAGAGGCCCCAGAGAGCTCCCGCACCCCTTCTGCCACCTGAAGGTAGTAGCATGTGAACCAGGAAGCTGACTCTCACCAGATACCAAGTGTACCACCCCTTGGTCTTGCACTTCCCAGACTCCAGGACTGTGAGAAATACATTTCTGTTGCTTATAAACACCCACTCTGTGGTATTTTGGTTATACTATCCTGCACAGACTAAGACAGAGTTTATAATTATATGTTGAATGCATGAATTTAAATCCCTAATCTAAATCCCTTCCAACTCTGAACTTTGTCATAGGCTGTAAAAGTAATAGTAATAACAACAATAGTAAAAAGAAACCATGTCTTTATGCAGAAGAGAGCAGTGTCTGTAACACACAGTACCATGGTGCAGTATGTGGTATTAAGTGTTGGATTTTTCAGTGATTTTCTCATTTTTTCATCTTCTGCAAATTATTTAAAGAGTCTTTAATGCCCAAAGGCTTTTGTACATGGAGAGAAGCACTCACTGCTATTTGTATTTTAGGGTTCTATTTAATAAACATATATTTAAATAAATACAACTTAGAAAAATCAATTTTTCTCAGACATGTAGATGTTTATTATTACAGATTTTATTAATTAAATCCCCTGAAACAATTTAAACTAAATTAAAAATTTATCAAGTTGTTCTTTAGAACTCCCAAACACCGTACATAGCAGACAAATTGTTAGAAGAAAAACCTCAGGCTCAAATGGAGTTACTTACATTAAAGTCCCTGATCAGCAAACCAAAGTTAATGCCTAACCTAACTGTAGTTTCAACAACCTTAGGAATGTAACCTTTAACCAGCCAAACTTGGGAAAGTTCCTGTCCCCTGACAGGCCCCTGCCCCCTTAGAAGGTCGACCTTGCCTAAAGAATATATTCCTTACTGATAAACTCCTTTTTTAAAAATACCCTCTCTCTGCCTTGAAAAACCTTTCCTTTTCTGCAGTTCAGCATAGCTGCCCTCTACATGCTATATGAGATACTGCCTGATTCATGAATCATTTCACAAAGCCAATTAGATCTTCAAATTTACTTGATTGAATTTTGTGTCTTTTAACAGTACATAAATGTCCTATCATTAACTACTATTACTCACTTTAAACTTAAGCTTACCCTAAAGTAAACATGGATCTTGTTCATCTCTTTGTTATTTCTACACTTATTTTTATTCCTTCCAGGTTATGTAATACTTATAATGATGTTTTCTCAGGATACAGGAACTTACCCAATCGCAGAAGAAAAGGAACACTTTTGCACGGTTATGGGATGTGCTTATCAGCCAACTGAGTCTTGTTTGGGGCACAAGGTCTGTTTGCCTCTCCCAGATGATTAAAACCCCAGACCCTGGGGTCATAAGGTTAAGGTTCCTCCACACAGTTAAACCATTTTCTACATCAGTATGACTTTTTAAGTCCACATCATTCATTAAGATTTCAGGGTTTTGTTACACAGAGCTCCCTGTGATGACATCATTTTAAAAGTCGTGTAAGAGCAATCTCCAGGATATGTGCGTTGAGAAAAGCAAAAAGCAGACAACTAGATATAGGCTGCTACTTCTGCATAAGAAGTCAAAGGGGAAGAGAATACAGTGTAGTTGTTCATAATTTTCAAAAAGAAGTTATGGGAGGATAAACTAAAGGGATGGTAGAGAGAGGATGGAGAGGCAGGAATAGAAGCAATTCTTCTCTGAATACTCATTTCATTTTGATTTTGCTGCCATGTAATGTTATGCATAACGGAAAGAGCATAATTACATCAAAGAGAAAAAAAGATGACCACTGAAACAAAAAAATAATTACCTGAAGTAACAGAAAAAGTATTCTTTCTACTGACAATAGCTGGTAGGGTATGTACATCTTTAAGAAAAAAAGAATTGCATCAATTTCTTAAACTGTATTCAGTAGTTTTATTATTAGTGGTCTTGTGGTACTGTTAGTCCAAAACCACTATGTACTAGAGGATGGAACTAATAAGCAATTATGTTAACATCCATAGAAATCAAGATTCATTGAAAGCGGGTCACACAGACCATGGGTGCCTCCTAATGTGCAATAGGAAGAACATATCACCCCCTCTGCAGTATTCTTGTCACCAAGAGAAAAAAAGGAAAAGAAGAACCTGAATATCAAGTCTGTAGATATCACTACAAACTTGCAGGAAACAGAACAAAACGAAACGATGCCAGAAAAGACGCGAGAGTGTGGAACATTTTATAGGACAAATGATCTCCTTTCTTCAATAAATGAGGGAAACAATTAAAAAGAGAACTGTCATAGATTACAAGAGACATCAGATGTGTAACCACCAAGTGCAATATGTGGATCTTGTATGGATCTTGAGTTAACAGAGCCATATGTAAAAGGCATTTCTGAGACAACATGGGAAACCTGAATATGAAATATATACATCTGAATATCATTAGTTATAGATGATATTCAGGCATTGTTGCTATTTTCATTTCTTAGTGGCACTGTGCAATGTTCTCTAAAAGTGTCATTTCCTGTTACAGATGCACATGGAAGAATTTACTGGTAAAAACAACACAGTTCCTGGGATTTGCCTTCTAACATGCCAGCAAAAAATGAGGAGAAGAGAATAATTAACAAGATGGCAAAATGTTGGTTAATGTGCAAGCTGGATTATGGGGTATCATTATGGTGTTCTTTCTACTTTTGTGTTATGTTTACATTGTTCCATAATAAAAATAGTTTTTGTGTATGATAGATGCCTTTTCTTCTTGTAATTAGTATGCCTGTCCGGAGATTTCATTTCCTAAGAAATGAGAAGCAAGTCTGTGAAGTTAGTTTCTTCCTTACAGTGGATTATTCTTTCATCTTGGAACACACAGTTAAACTGTCTATCTATTGTTATGAGAGCAGTTCCTATCTTTTCTGTAACTATTTGGCTTACTCACAGTTTCCTATATTCAATCTTCTCTGTTTGCACAAATAGAAACTTATAAATAGGTACAGTCAGTCCTTGCTGTGCAGGACTGTGTAGTGTAAGACCATAAAAATAACTGCTTTTCCTTTCTTCAGTTTTTTCACACACTGAAACCATGATGAACAATCTTAATAATCAATGGGAAAAATTACAATTGTTTATGACCTTTAACATGTTTTATCAAAATATTAAAAACTCTCTTACTGGCAGTTATACCTATAGGAAACTGTATAGGAAATAAAACTGGGAAAAAAAGATAAAGCTGATGTTTATTTAGTGTCTAGATAAAATATTAGAAACATTGATGGTTAAAGCATCTTATTTCTTTGTAAACAAATTTTTAAAATTTTTTCTGAGGGTGGCAGACCTCGCCTCCTTACAGTAGCAGCAGCAGCAGCAGCTTTTATTAACAAGAAATTGAAGGTTATCAGAAAAGGCTTTCAAAACATAGACAACACGGAGGAAGCTATTTGTCAGTTCAGATTTGATAACAAGAAATCCCCAGATCATGAAGTGTAAACAACAACTGGATGTTCACACAGAGCTTTGTCTTTCTATCTATTGTTATGAGAGCATTTACTGGTAAAAATAATACAGTTCCTGGGATTTTCCTTCTAACATGCCAGCAAAAAATGAGGAGGAGAGAATAATTAACAAGGATTTGGTGAACAAATTCAAAAACCCCGAACACATATGTCCTTCATCACCTACTCCACACATGGCCACATCAACTTGAAGTGGACCTCGGGCAAAAAATAAATACATACTGCTTTTGTCGAATTGCTCGATGTAATACCTACAGGAGCCATAAACATGCAGCATGGATTAGAAACGGCAAATGAGCAGATTGAAAGAATGAATGCTGCAGGAGAGAAGGTTCCCAGCCTCATCATCACTGTGACAGGTGGAAACTGCTGTCAGAATCCTTTGCAGAGACCAAGGTTGAAGCTGCAAAATCTAAGCAGTTGGGGGAACTCTATTTTGTGGGAGTGCAAGATTACCAGAAATACCAGCTACTGGAAATTGCTGGCAAAGAGGATCATGTGTTTTGAGTGGACAGTGGATACAGTGGACTAGAATACATCATTGACCCACTTGTAGTGAGGTCTTGTGTGCAGATTACATCTGTGGATTTCTCCACTATCTGCACTAGAGATAAAAAGAAAGCAAGGTTATTGGTTTTCAAAACATACACAAGGATGAAGGTATCTGTCAATTTTGAACTGGAAAGGAAACCACAGGAATAAAGGCTGTATCTGTGCAAGATACCTCCATTACATGCCAGGAATGAAGATAAATAATCTGGGCCAGGCCATCTTCATTGATTTCAGCCTGAATAATGGCCTCACCTTTATCAAGACTGATTTAGAATCAGCAGGAGGAACTGTGTGACTTACAGGAAGGGGACCCCACCTGCCCTACTGGATGCCATACTACCAGCTGCCCAGTGACGTGCCTTTCCAGATGCTATGCCAGAAGACACACAGAGTATTTACCCAGATGAAGGGTCTTCCAGTCCAGTTTTCCCCAGTTTCAACACTCTCTACTGGGCTGTGCCTCTCCTGATGCTGCCCTTTATCCTGCTGCTGTGCTGTTGATTCTGCCAACGGTGCATTAAATGTAGCCCAGCATCACCACAGATGTGCCCCGTGGCGACACAAGTCATGCTGTTTTAAAGAGAACACAACAGAACTGAAGAGGTGTTATTCTGCTGTCCCCCTAATGATGCCCCGTCATGGGTTGTTATCCGGCCGCACATGGATCTACCATCAATCCAGCTGCCATTGCTCCAACCTCAGCAGCACCTGTTCATGGTGCCAGGGTGCCCAACCCAGTTGCTGCCAGCTGAATGATGCCACTCATACCTGCTGCAGCCTGGATGCTCTGGAAAGCTGCTTAGCAACTCTCACCCCATAACACAATCTCTACAGTACCAAACCCCACTCCCTAAAAAAAAAATTTTCTGAGGGTGAAGGAAAAATGAATGATTCTTTGGCCAGCCTAGATTGAGACCTCCAGGTGAACAATCCTAGGTACGTAGAGATTTACATTTTGCCAAGTCACATCTAGTTCCTATTTTTCCTGACTCATGATATAAAGTGGGCATCTTTTCTATGCCTTGTTGAATTGTCATACTCCTATCTAAATCAGGATCAGCCCCCAATATTTTATCTTTTGCACTTTCAAAGTCATGAAATATCTCTGAGAATTCCTTTTCTAATAAAACGTTAGGTTTGAGATAGCTGTGGTGTCTCTTGGAACTCTGTGCAGTTTCTAAAGATTCTCTACAGGTTTCTGGCTAGCCATTGGACACAATCTAGTAGTATTTTACAGGATCACTTTCAAAATATTCACAATGATGTTTACCTCAAGATAAGCAGTTTTTTAATAATTGTAGTATCTGATAGCAATGATTTTCAAGCTTTTTTCATGTGACATTATACTCAAAGCAGAACTATTCTAGAATGTAAGGGATGGGGACAGGAGGGGCTAGAGTCCTATTCCCTGGTCTGCCCCTCAGTGCCTGAGGCTGCCCCCCAACATGCCCCAGAGTGTGGTTTACAGAGGTCTGCTCTCCGGAACAGAGCCAGATCTATGGTTGATAAGGTAAAGTCATGAAGAGACCTACACACCATGATGCAGGTCAGCTGGGACTGGACGCATGGGTGGGCCCTTTCCTGGGTGCTGGCACCTCAGACTCATCCCAGCTTCAGCGGAAGTACCCCACCCCCCTCTTTCTGTCTCTCTGTTACAAACCACTGATTAGGATCCAGGGTTACTCCCCACCCATCCTTCTAAACGATGACTCAGATTGCTCCTGGCTTTCAGCACCCACTGTGAACATGGCTTCGAATCCACTTTTCTATGCCTAACTTCACCAGCAACTCCCAAGCCTGGCCTGGCTTGCTGAGACACCAGCCTGGGATCCAGGGGCATCGTATGTGGTCACACACACACCTAATTTGTGTTGGTATTTCTCTCCCCACCTCCCTTTTGCTGTTTGAGCTTCCCTCAGATGCACATCTTTGTCCTCAAAGTCTCCAGGTCCTAAATTACTTCCTTGCCTTCTTTACAGGATCCAAGCCAGCTGTTGGAACTGGTTATTCCTTTTATTAACTGTCAGTGTGCCTTTTAAGTTAGACCTCACTAATGTTTTGGCCATATCTTTATGAGCATAATTCCTGTGCAGATGGCATGGAGAATGTTGTGGGATTGAAATACAGAAGGAAGTAGATTAGAAACGAAGGACAGTGTTCTCTTTAAAGCTTTCCCTAATGCTACTGTTATCGTTATGAAGATGCAGAGAGGAGGGGAAGGGGGAAGGGGAGGATTTAATAGGAAGATTTTATCAGAAAGAGGAAGAATAAATGCATGTCTAAATGCTGCTTGGAAATCTGGGGAGGTAAGTGTGGCTGTGTGTGTGTGTGTGTGTGTGTGTGTGTGTGTGTGTGTGTGTGTGTGCGCGCGCACAAAGTTCCTTCACCTTTCTGAGTGTCCCAATTCCAAAGCATTATGACCTCACACCTCTCATAAAATCTAAACTCTATTTGAGAACTTCCATCAAAACTTAGATGTATAATTCAGAATGTTTGATTCCTAACACTTACCAGCTGATCATCCAGTTCAAAAAGTTGTTCCATATAAGTTTCAGACAATCTCCGAATTTTTGGTTTCATTAGTGGATCAATGAACATATATCCCTTTAATAAGATCACAAAACACAGTAAAAAATGAATTTCATTTCACAGTAGTCAGTTCCATAATTAAATCAGTAATTTTTATGGGTGGAATGTAAGGGAGGGGAAGGAAGAGACATATTCCACTGGGAGAAGCATACGGGAATCACTTGGAGGGCTTTTTCAGACTATCCCCCTGGAAGGTTTTCTTGTGCCAACAAGAAGACATGCGTCCCTTTCCTCAGCCCCACCTTGAAAGAAACTGCCCTATGAGCACATGTTATCGATGAGAGCACACTATTGTTCCTGTTCCTATTGAAGTCTTTGGGACTTAAAAGCCTGTGGAAGGATTTTTTAACAGTCTTGAGATTGGAGGCATTCTTAGGCAAGACACTATACAAAGAGTATGTTACCTTCAAAATAAAATGTCTCCCTACCATAAATCAAAACAATACTTACCAGAGAAGACTTTCAAGACCAGTTTCCCTTACAGTAATAATCATTTCCTCTAAATATCTGAGAGGATCCTCAGCACATGTGACAGTTAGACCACATAACAGAGCCTGGGGAAAATGAAATGGAATCAGTGTTTCTGGATTCACATGTTCTTACTAAGCCACAGATAGACTTTCTCTGATATAATTACTGTAAGGTTGGAGGCACCAGAGGGAGGGATGAGCATGTTGGACACTGATGACGTGCCAAAGTCCCTGGCTGCTGTCCCCTCCCAACCTGAAAAATGTGCCTTAGGCTAGCCAATCCTCACGCCGCTGTAAATCTAAGCTCTGCCTCCCCCTACCTTCTTTAAAAAATCACTGCCTGCCCTGCTGAGTGCGACTTCCCCAGCCTCCATTTCCGTAGACATGGAGAATTGCGCTCAAATAAACTGCCTGGCCCTTTGTTGACACTCATCGCCTGCTTATTTCGGCTAGAATTTATCTTACATTTGGTGCCAAAATCCTGGGAAGGAGTGTGAGCGCGGGGCCCCGACCGGCCACCAGTGGCCCTGCCCCTTCCTTCCCCAACCTGGGACCTCAGCCTGCTCTCCGCTGCGTGGACTATCTTCCAGTGAGTCCCTCAGTTTCCCCCAGTCTGTTTCCCTTTCTAACTCCATTTCACCTGGTCCATCTGAAATTGTAGCTACTTCCAGGTCTGGGCATCCAGCCCATCCAGGATACCTGCCCCTGGCCCTGCGGTGGGGAAGACGTCCCTCACCCAGGCTCCCAGGACGTCTCCCCTGACTTGGCATGCTTGGGACGCTGGGCGCTCCGTTCAGTGGGATTAGTTGGGAGGGTGACACAGACATGGGGAACCAGCCCTCAAACGCGGAGGCTCAGACCCCAATGCGGTGTCTCATTTCTAATCTGGCTACTCTATATTTGTCCTGGGAAGTCCGTAAATGGAAGCTAGTCTTTCTTTGCTCTGAGGCTGGGCCTCAGTATCCCTTGGACAACCAATCTCGCTGGCCCCCTGAGGGAACTTTTGATTTTGGCCTCCTCACTGACTTAACTAATTATTGCCACCAGAGCGGAGAGTGGAGTGAAATCCCATATATGCAGGCTTTTTGGACTTTGTGCTCCCACCTAGACCTTTATGTTAAGTGTTCAACAACCCAGGTTCTCCTGGCCCGATCTCCAGTTAAGGATTGTCAGCCTCTTACTCTGCCCAGTCCTTCTTCCTTTTCAGATCCGCCGGAGAACCTTGGTCCCCCACCTCTCTCAGCTCACTACCCCCACCCCTCTCCGCCACCATCTTTAAGTTCTTTGTCCTGCCCTGTGTTGCTGCCATCTTAAAGTCCTACATTCTCAACCATGCTGTCTTCCTGCTCCTCTCCTCTTCCAGTGTCCACACCACCCCCTCCCCCTCTCCTTCCGCCTTCACCGCCCTCTTCCCCCACTGGAAAACGCTCCTCCCACCCTCTGGTTCTGGAAGCCACGGACAAGAAGCTAAAAAGAAAGAAAGCAATTAAATATCAGTAACTCAAATCTTTATATCAGTTTGTCTGTCCGTATATATGTTTTTATATGAAAAGTGTTGCTAACTGTAGTTGTTATGTCTAAATTTGTATGTTTGTGTGTCTAAGTGTGTAAATGAAAAATATTTTCCTACCTCCGGATGGTATTATTAAAAACTGATTTAAAAACAAGCGCTTGTGCAATTTAATTAGTAGTTTAAAACCCATACATGCTTATGTTACTCTACAGGAAAGTATGTCAAAGAAATAATCAATTTTCCCATGTTTTCTTCCATCTGCTACTTCTATAGCTTTTCTTCTTCCTTCCTAATTACAACCCTTTAGTAGAATTCGTGCCTCATATAGAAAATTACCAACTATCATAATTCTTCCAAGTGGTAAAGATACCTCAAGACAAATGCTGGGCATAGAAGCCACAGGGCATAAATCTGCAAAGAAGTAAAGAGCTAACCTTTTCAAACAATATTGCTTCTCTCTCACTTATCAACTTTACATTTCCCTGTATGGCCCCGGAAGATGACTGGTTAGCCAGAGACGGGTAAGATTCCTCAAGGGAGGAACCACCTAAGACAGGCACAGTTGCAGGGGGGCCATCAGGAGAGAAACTGGGGATCAACAGAGGGGAGGCTTAGAACCTCACCCCCCTGTTTTGAGAGAAATCTTCTGCATCCGTGGATGTTTTGTTGCCCTTTTCTAGCTTGGATTAATACTTATTCTATAGGCACAGACCTGATCATGTACATTTGCCCTCTTACAGCACTAAATTATGTTTTCTACCTTTATCTTGCACCTACCTACCACTTCAGCATTTTATTTAAAAAATAATAATAATAAAATAAGGGAGAAATGTGGGATTCACATATAAATCAGGTATAAAAATCAAACGAATAATCATATCTGACTTGTTTATACTTCATGATGCATGATCAAAACCGAAAATTTCTGTGATATGGCTGTCCTTGCACTGTTCACCATGTTAAGAACTTATTCATTATGTAAGAACTTGTTCACCATGTAAGAACTTGTTCGTTATGCTTCAGAAGATTGGAGACTGTTGAGAAATAGGCTTGGGGTTGATTAATGATTGTGCATTGAGTCCCCTACAGAATTTTATCGTTGTTAACAACCATTTGATCAATAAATATGAGAGATGCCCTCTCAAAAAACAAACAAACAAGCGCTTGTGAACATTGGGCATTCTAAAACTTCCAGAAAATCTAATAAAAAATATTAAGCATTAATGCTAATTTAAGTTTAACTGAAACGGACATGTCCTTATAAGTTATCAGCTGCCAAAGTTTACTTAGTCATTTAAGTTGATGTTATCTGTTAAACATTTCAAGAAGATGCTTAAAGAAAAGCTTGACTTTGTCTAATGTTTAGTAAAAGTTTTGTAAGTAATCTAGCATGGTTGCTAAAAATAAGTAAACAAGTGTAGCAAATAAACATCTTAATAATAACACTGTATTAATTAATGTATAACAGTGTATATATATATATATGCAAGCAGCCTGAGAATTTTTGTAGTAACCAAAATTCTTAAAGTTTGCTAAGTTATATAGACATATTTTATGCCTAATGAGAAATTGTGCTGTAAAGCACATTTCCAAAAATGATAATATACATTCATAGATATATCAATCTGAAGAATGCTAATGTAACAGTTTACAGTGGTCTATTTTTCAGTGTTCACTGAAAGTTAACGTAAAATGCTTAAGTTCTAATGAAAATTACTTAATATAATAAGGAAAATATTTCTGTATGCTAAAGATGTGTGTTTTAATAAGAGAAAGTATAAAGAATGGAAATTCGTTTTGTTGAGGGTAAAAAAAAGTAATTGTTCTAAAGTACAACTATTTATTTAAAGGGGAGAACACTGAATGTAAAGAGAAAGTTGTAGAAAGCTTGTAGAAAAATTGATATAGTCATGCTATGTGAAATTAAAGCAAGTGAGTCTTGATAGCAAGTACACAGCAAAATTAGAATTTTGTTTTCAGTTAAAAAGACAAAGTTTTCTTAAACTGTTAGTCTGCTCTTAATGTTGAAAAATTGCAAAAACGTGCTTTTACCTCTAGTTAACTCTGATGTTTTCCAGAGGGCCCCGAGAACATATCAAAGGAATTTTTTTCTCATTGGAGAAAATATTTGGCTAATTTGGCTTATTTATCTGATATATATTTACCTAGAAAGCACTGTCAAAAGGAATGACGCTAAACTTTGTTACTGAATGTTTTGTGTTACAGAAATATCCAAATTTCTTTATGACAACTGTCTTACAGTAAGCTCTCATCAGATCTTTAACCACTGTTATTTGTAAGTCTTTTGTCATTTATAGTCACTGTTTTATTATTCTTAAACTAGTAAAGAACTAGATTTCAGCAAAACAGGTATTAGTTACATAAGATTGAGTAAACTAAGGGATATGATTTTGTGACCTTTTGTTTCAAATGTTGCTGATAAAGTGTTTAGAGCTTTTTCTCTTAAGCTGACTGACAACAGTTTTGTAAATGACAATACCTTTATGAGCAGAATTGAAACTTTATCTTTCTCTCTACCTGATCCCTCCAGAATTTAAAAATTCTCAGTGACTATTTTTATATTTCATGGCAGTATGTTTATTTGCGCAAGTTCAATAAGAATCTACTTTCCTTGTAAGAGGACCAATTAAAAACACTGGTTATATTACCAAGGCTTTGACTGGAACATCATACCTGAGAGACACGTTTGTAAACTCAGATATGAACAGACAGCTTTAAGGAACTAAGATTGACTTTATAAAGCCAACAAAGCCCCTTAGAAGAACTGGCCTGGTACCTTGCTTACAGAGTTCCCAGCAGCCTTACCAGGTGAGTAAAGAAGGTCACTTCCTGGCAGGTGCAGGAACCTCAAGAAGAGGAATTCACCCAAATGTACAGGTACTGCAGGCATAACCTGATGGCAAGTCTGGCTTGGCTGTCTGGCCTCGAGAGGCCTTTAAAAGTTCAATCTGAAATTCCTTACAAAAAGTTCCAGCAAAGCACATTTAAAAAATTCCATGTAATCAATTACTCTTCTTGCTGCACTTATGCAAATAATCAAGCTAACTGTTAATTATTTTCTTAATCTAGCTACTTCTAATGAAAATGAGAGTTATTTTAGAGAAAAGTATTATTTCAATAATGCAGTCTTATCGATACTAAATCCTAATACTAGTTATTGAGATGTAAACTCGATCCAGAATTCTAGTTTCCCCATGATACCTGGCTATGATTCTCAATTAGACTCTTTATATTTCTATTTCTCATATTCAGCCATGCATTCTTAATCTCATCAAGTTTGTCCTTCCAGAATAGAAGCGCCAACCTTCTGAGGCCTTCTCAACTGACCAGTGATGGAAACCTAGCTGTACCCTTTACTGCGCCCCTTCTCTGCATGAAGCAGCCAGAGCAGTCATCACCCCTTTTCCCTAGCAGCAGCTAGAGTCTCTATCTGTAGAAGAGAAAATGAGACGGGAACCATGGGCTTAGACAGAGTGGGGTGAGAGCCTCTAGAAAAGGCAGGGCAAGATGTTTGCAGTCAGAGCAATGTAACTACATGCTAAGAAACCACCCCCTCTCACAACACCCCTTGTTAGCTGGAAGTAGTCAGATCGAGTCATCGCCCATTATGACCAAAAGGCTGGAATGTAAGGTTGGAGGCACCAGAGGGAGGGGTGAGCACGTCGGATACTGATGACGTGCCAAAGTCCCTGGCTGCTGCCTCCTCCCAACCTGAAAAATGTGCCTTAGGCTAGCCAATCCTTGCACCACTGTAAATCTAAGCTCTGCCTCCCCCTACCTTCTTTAAAAACTCGCTGCTTGCCCTGCTGGGTGCCACTTCCCCAGCCTCCATATCCATAGACTGGGGAACATCGCCTGGGAATTGCGTTCAAAATAAAATTGCGTTCAAATTGCCTGGCCCTTTGTTGCCTCTCATCACCTGCATATTTTGGCTAGAATTTATCTTATAATTACAACATCAAATAATGTGGCAGTTTTAAAGGGAAACATGCTTTATAAATATCCCTCTGTATTTGTTCAGTATTAACATTTTGCCAAAGTCAAATTAAAATGCAGTTTGCCTTTACTTTTAGAAAAAATCCATTGTAAAGACACAAAAGAGTCACCATACAGCATTTTGCATTAAACGAGGAGTCAGATGGAAGACATGGTTGTGATACTTTAGGTCAGTGGTTTCTACTTTTAAGTTGAGGAACTCCTTTTTAAATAAAAGAAATGCTCAGTCCCAATCACAAAAGCGATTGAGAAAATCCATCAAAATCTACTGCAAATTAGATAAATCTTTTAAAAATGTATTTGTATTTTATCATTCACAACATTTACAGAGTATGTATTTGAAAAATCGTAGCATATTTCACATAGGTGGGAAAGAAATGACTTACTGGATCTAAGAAAATGTTTAAAGCACACAGATAGGACTCAGAAACCTTATTTTCCTCTTTTTCTCCCAAAAAGAAGAAACTTCTCATAAAAGCATTGATGAGACGCATAGAGTTGGTGAATATTTCTCCATTTGAGATAGAGAAAAAAGTTTACAGCACACATCCCACAGAAACCACCTGGAATCCTGCTTGGACATTTCCATTTGCCTGGTTGGCTCCCTCTTCTGTGGGTGAGGGGGGTCTAGTATGCAAAGGGGGGGTGTCTGCAGCCCTCCTTCCCACGTAGGGCCTACTCTTGCTAGCTTTACTCCTCCTCTTGCTCATGAGCAAAGTAACCCCACTCCTTGGCTCATTAGGGTTCTTTCCCCCTCCAAGGGCTGAGAGTCAGCAGACATGGGTCTGGGGCTCCTGAGACTCTCAGCAGTTCTCAGAGTATTCTTTCCCCCAAAAGACGATTCCTCTTGATTGGACCCTGCACAACACATCTTCCCCCCTGCAGTATCTCCACATCCCCCTTAGTGTGCAGCCTACAGGCTGGGAACCCAGCCCTTAAAACTGGCAGAATGGTTAAGACCTAGATGTCTCTCCCTCTCCAGCTCTGCCTCCTGACCTAGCCCCACCCCAGCTGCCCACAGCGAGCATCCAGCCATCTGCAGACTGACTTCCTTCTCTGCCAAACCTAGATAATATAGTTGCACAGGAGATCAGCGGTTCTCACCAGTTGCAAGCTGTATTTGAAATCTCTTATTGCCTAAGGGCTGAAGTCTTCTATTACTTAACTGGAGGCCACACTTCAGACAGCTCCTGAGGAGCCCAAATGGACGGTCCAACTGCCTTCTGGCACCTCTGAGCCGGGTCTCCGGAGGACAGTGCTTCTCTGCTCTCCACTTGCTGTCCCCGCCTTCATCCTGTTCTGGCGCCCTGAGGACATCTGCCTCAGAATCAGCTAGGGAGTGAACTGGTCTCTGAGGCTAGGGCCTACAACCTGCATCTTGATTAAGAACTCAGGCCTTAACAGAGTTCACCTTTAAGGTGAAATTTTAAGAATGCTGGGATCTGATTAATGAATAGGAGAAACTGCTCATTTCTGTATATTTCTAAGCTCCACGTATGTGAAAACTACTTTTCCTGGAATGTTATCCCTCAGAAGGCAAATCAAGCTGAAGGGATAAGTCTCTGAAATGCTGATAAAGGTGTATGGAACTAGCAGAGCTCAAATGCTCACTTTGAGCATAAGACATTTCACTGTTCCTAGTTTCTCACCGGACAGAATAAAATAGCCTAAGGTTTTATATATGACTGTGTGAATGGTGCAGAGCTACATGCCAGTAAGAAAGCATAGTTAGTGGTGAATCAATAGTTTTCTGCCCAAAGAAAATAAAAATTACAAAATCATGTATAAGGTCTTTATAAGCAGAGGCAAAATATACAGACATTCACACAAAATGAATATTTGACTCTCAAAAACATTAATAGGGTTTTAACATTGCTAGACTTCTTAGTAAAAACTTACACAACTAAGGGCAAAGAAGGCTATGACTTTATTCTCCAGATTGATTTTCTCAAGCTTGTACACTCACAAAACGATTATGTAATCCCCTTTCTTACAACTCTGCCTTCCTAATCTCAGTCCCCAATATTTCTCAAATATTGTGAAACATGTACTGACATGTTTCTGACAACAAACATGGGCTTATCAAAACAGATGTTTATATTCCTTTCTTCTAGTACCCATCTCACAAGGAGGCCTCTGGCTTTATTTAAGTCCTGGGTCTGCAGTCTTCTGGTGTGTCACCTCTGACAA
Organism: Manis pentadactyla; assembly: GCF_030020395.1. Taxonomy (NCBI): domain Eukaryota; kingdom Metazoa; phylum Chordata; class Mammalia; order Pholidota; family Manidae; genus Manis; species Manis pentadactyla. The sequence goes on along the minus strand of NC_080025.1, from coordinate 60,337,143 downwards.
CTTACTTCTCTGTCCCTCTGTTCCCTTAACTGTACTTGGGATCATAAAGGTATATATGTGTCATAGGGCTGTCACAGAATTGAATTAACATATGTAAAGTATTCTGATAATGTCTAGCAAAAAGTAAGTACTTGATAGGTAATAATGATAGCAAGCCATCATCATTTTTTAGCCATCTCTGCTAATTATCACCTCCATTAAATGAAAAGACTTGGACAAAGAGAAAAAAAATTCAAAAATATGCCCTTGTGCTGACAGACTGACTTTATACCAAGTTTAATGGAAGAGATTAGGACAAATACATTTGGGAAAAATGGTTAGGAGAGAGCACTAGGTAGAACAATAGTTTAAATATAAATAGCAAGATAGAACTATCTATGTTAGAACTAGGGGTAGATAGAACACATGTGGTGGGGGGAGGCTTGCAGGGTTTTCTCTCGGCAAGGGCAAAGCCTCAGGGACACAGACCAGTTTGGCTGAAGTAAAGGATTAATACAAGAGAGCACCAGACAGAGCGGCTCTGTGAAGAAGCCAGAATTCTCTACTCGGACCCAGGACTGGGTCCTCCTCTAGACCCAACGGATGGTTCATGCTCAAACCCCAGCTAGATCACATGGCCAGAGGTTGCAGATGGCCATACATCAGAGAGACAGAGTTCAGGTTATACCAAGATCCCACCAGGAATGACCTGACCCTTAGAGGGTATATTCTTGCTTCTGGATTTCCCAGGTGAGGCAAAGATTCCAGAGCCAGCAGGTTTAAAACCACAAACCCAGGGCTCCTCCCTTGCCCATATCACACACCCGCACAAAATTATGTGCATGTGTACCCTTTTCCAGAACTTGAGGGTTTTTTTCTCATGTTATCTATCTGGAAATGTTTTATCCATATGCAAACCCAGAAACACATTCTTAGTTTAAGTAGATGGTAGAATGATCAATGCTGTTCGTACCTTGTTTGTTTTTTAGGTGAGATTGCTTTTAAAAATGTAGTATCAGAATCACACAGTTACAGAAATCCCTTTACTTAGGAACACGTTTAAGGCTCTAAACGGTTTAAAGTTCCTTCTACCTCCCTACCCTCTCCAACCCCCAACAAGTCCAAAGCAGTATCTCATAAATGCCACCCCCATCTGTGGTCAGGATGGAATTGGCATGGTGCTTTAATTTGTTTCTAAGAGTTAGTATGTTAAAAATTTGGAAATAAAAGGGCCTTTGTGTCTTCTAGACATTTAAATAGAGAGCACCCAATTTTATTTTAGAAACTCGATACCTGAAAGTAAACCAAAGATTAATAAAAAGGGCCAACAGAAGAGAGCAAACGGGGCATGTAGGACAAAGTAAAAAACAGAAAGTAAAATCCAAACAAACAAAACAACCTAATGCCTTTATGACTGGTGTCCCAGAGAGAGAAGAATTGGTAGAAGGAATATTTGAAATAGACCGAGAATTTTCTAAAATTGTTAAGAAATATTAACAGAATCAGTAAGGCCAGTGAACCAAGCAGGATCTTTTAAAAACGAGCTGCTATTCAAGAAGTGGCAGGGAACTGATATTCTAAGAAGATAGCCAAGTTTTACTTAGTGTAAGGTTGAAGGCACTGGGGGGAGGGGCAAGCACGTCGGATACTGATGACTTGCCGAAGTCCCCGGCTGCTGCCCCCTTCCAACATGAAAAATGTGCCTTAGGCTAGCCAATCCTGGCACCGCTGTAAATCTAAGCTCTGCCTCCCCCTACCTTCTTTAAAAACTCGCTGCCTGTCTCCTTTCGCGTGACTTCCCCAGCCTGTGATAGCCAGACCGCGGAACCTCGCCCGGGACATTCAAATAAATTACCTGGCCCTTTGTTGCCTCTCTTTGCCTGCTAATTTCAGCTAGAATTTATCTTACACTTAGGACTGGTAGGCAAAGTTCAGAAGAGGTTAAATATACAGGGCAATCTCTGAGGAAACAATGTATTTCAAGACTTGCAGAAGATAGGTTTTAGAGGAGTTGTAGGCCTGGAAAATTGGGTGAGATGAATGAATGAATGTACAGGGAGGGATATGAGACTCCACAGAATTCACCCCGACTGTCTGTTAGGGGAAGCAGGTAACCAGATGAAGGTGGGTGTGTGGGGCCCAGAAGACTGTGTCTCGCACCTGCTGGTGGTGTGGTGGCTGAGGCGATGAGGGACTTCTCGGGAGAATATTAGCTTACACTGTAGAGAGCACTGCTAATGGCCTCCTTTCCTGGGGGCAGAGCAATGTGGCAGGCTGGGGAGGGAGGGGTGCTGTCATCCAGAGCAGAAACCGGCGGCGTCTTGTGTAGCTCTATGGCAGGTGGAGAGCAAGGTGAGGAGAGGCTATCATTGCCCTGATATTCTCTGGCCTTCAAGTCTGCTTCTGCTACCTGCTCCAAGGCCAGCCTGGAGTGAGTCATCACTCAAAAGGGATCTATCCATGCATTCATATCTGATGAATCTTAAATTCAAACATTCTTCTTTCTGACCCCTACCTACCACTTTTCCAGCTCCCTCACTCATTACTCTTTACTCCCTCTACCCCTATTCACTCACCCCTAGCAGCCCCCACTTGCTACCCATATATCAGTATTGTATCTTGTTATCATTTCCCACCTAGTTCTTAGAGTCTATAGCCCACCCTCAGGCGCTCTCAGAAAGTACCCTCACGGTTGCCCTGCCATTCTATGAACCTGGCAAAACTCCTATCATAGATGAAGTCAACTCTGGTTTCTGTACCGACATCCGGTTTACCGCTATTTGAGAATACCGGATGAGCGCTACTTGAGAAAAATCACACAATTCGGAAGATAAGTATCATCCAGAGGTAAAACATCATGAAAATCATCATGAAAGATTGATATACATGTATGTAGAGTAAAATATTAGACTTCTCCCCTGAAACCATCCCCCAAGACATTTGCTGCTAATAGTATGGCATGTGTTAGTCTTAAATATAGACATATGCATGTATACCTACATAAAAGCACAGATACATATATACACATATGAAATCACACAGCTAGATTGTAGTAGACACTTTGTTGGGTGACTTATTTTTTTCCCTTTTTTTCTTTTTTAAAATTTGTCTTGGACAGCTTTTCTTCTCGAAATGTACAGAAATACTTTATTCTCTATGATACCCCATTCCCTTATTCAGTTATTTAGTATTTTCATTATAGTGAATATCCTTGTACATCCTTCTGAGTACATGTGAAGTGTATCTCTAGATTAGATCCCTAGAAGTAGAAATGCTTAATCAAAGGATATATGTATTTCATATTTTAATACTTCTAAATTACCATTGGGACTGCATAAAGTTGCCTTTCTAACTACGTAGGAGGGTTACTACCCCCAGGTGGGCTCTCAACGCAGCCCTGTTTTCCTCTTTCCTTCACTGGACTTCTGTCTCCATCATTCCCCACGTAACTAACTTATCTCTGCTCAAAACCCCTTCTGCGTGTTCCATCCCCACCCACCTACACACATTCTTGGCAAATACCTTACCAAATGTTTGAAGTCACCAGAGGAGAACTTTCTTAGCTTCCTATCCCCAAACCTGCAAAGCCTACCCACCCACCCTGTCCTCCTTCCCTTCTGGTACAACGGGGAGATGGGGAGGGACGGAAGGGCAGTCCTTCCCCCGTTTAAGGTAGTATTGGTGGTGGGTCCCTTCCTTCCCAAAGGGCTGGCCACCTTCTGTCTAAAGGTCTCAGCTTCCACTCTCTCCTCAGCTAACCTTAATCTATCTTCTGCCTTCAGCGCTCCACTGAAACCCCAGGGTCACCTTGGGCCAAATCCATTACACCCATTCAGGTCCTTATCTTAGGTGACACTATTTTCCTCTCTCTTCATAAAGCCACACTCCTGATTTTCCTCCTCCGTCTCTAGGACACTTCTCTCTCGTTTCTCTTGTTCTCAGGCTCGTCTTTTCCAAATCTTAAAAGTTGGAGTTTGGGGGCTCTGTGCTCTTTCTCCCTGGGAACCGTCTCCCAGTCCCCCCTCTCAGCCACCATGCGCCCTGTGTCTTCTCACTGATCTGTATCTCCAGCCCAGAACAACCGCTCACCCAACGCCGACTTCGTCCAGACCCATTACACTCCTCCCTCCGCGTCCTCTCTTCGCCAAGCCCCTCCTCTGGGAAATCTCCCGGGTCCTCCCTCTTCTAATTCCGCCGCCGCGTGGCTCTAGTACCTCGCAGACCTGAGGAATGTACTTCTTGAAGTAGTTCCTCAGCCTGAGGCAGGCTAGGCCATGGCGCTGCAACGGCCCTAGCAGCCTGCTCACCAACGGCCCGCGCAGCCGCAGACGCGTGCCGGCCCCCGGCTAGCGCGTCCCGGGGTTGCCCGGCAACCGCGGGGCAGGGAGGGGCGGGGGTGCACCGAGGTCCCGCGCCGCGGCGGTGGGAAGAGGGAGGGAGGTGGGCTTCGGGCCCGGTTTACAGGTTTACGGCCCGGGAGCAAGCGAGGGAACCGCCTCCGGGCGGCGGCGGCCCTGGGGCCGTCCCCCTGGGCCGTGCACTGGGGGCAGCTCTCCGCAAGTCCTGGGGCCCGTCGCGCTTGGGCTGGGTCGCCGGTCGCGCCGGGGCGGGAGTGGGCGGAGTTACAGGTGGAGCTGGATCGTTTCCGGGAGGCGGAGCTCAGACCCCATTTCCTCTCTGCTCTGGCGGTGGTGGAGCCTGCTGGCCTCGGAGACCCCGGCGCCGGCCCCCGCGAGCCTCGCGCGCCAGGCCAGCGCTGCGCCCGGCCCCGGCGGCGGCATGGGCGGCGCCCGGAATGCGGTGTGGGTGGCGGCGGGCCTAGTGCTCGGGGCGGGAGCCTGCTACTGCATTTACAGGCTTGTGCGAGGCCAGCGGCGAGGCGGCCGCGAGCTCGGGCGGCGCCCCTCGCGGTCCGCAGGTGAGGCCCGGGGCCTGGCAGGTGGGCGGGAACGGGGCTTGAGGCCTTCCCCTCGGGCGCCGGTGGCTTTCCTGTGCTCGGAGTGATGAGAGACGAGCCAGGGGAGGGAGGGTGTTTCCTGAGAGGGGCGAGGTCGGGAAGCCCAGGTGCGGAAGGCCGATCGTCCGCTTCCCAGCCTCCACTTCTGTGTTCAAAATCTGGGGTAAAAAGTTGCCAAACTTTACTGTTCGGCGTCACAGCGGAGAATTAAGTTTCTCAAATGCATGTTAATTACCTCTCAGTTAAAGCTTGTTCCCAGCCCTTGAGTTACTCAAGGCCCCCCGTGTGTGGACGGGGTGTTGCGGGGCCTGGGGAGGTGGGTGAAATTCTGCGTACAGTTGCCACAGGAAGTACCTTCAAGTGGTACATGTATGTGCACAGTTACAAAGAGATCCTGGGGTTACACGTATCTGTATATCAAGTTGGAACAGTTGTCTGCATAGGGGACACCCTCCTGGCGGATAAATGCATGATGAGGTTTCTGTCCAAAAGTTGATTGGTGCGTTCAGGATTCTATCAATTTGCTGAATGTTCTGGATGTTTCACGTCTTGGAAGCTGTTGGGGAAATAATTCGAAGTAAAAGACTGCCAACCAAGAAACTCCTTTCCACAAATATAGAAAAGAACGAATAGCTTTATTATTGAATAAGCATGAAACCAGATTGCTAAACCGTGACAGGGAATCTGCTAATGGGATTGCAAAGACAGAATTCTCACTGCTGCAGATACACCCATTCCGTACTACCTACGTATTCTCAAGATAAACGGTAACTTGTCCTTAAGAGGACTTGACAGCACCATTTGCCACACATAGTGCATCCCCAAATCACTGGTAATTGGGGTGGCGCTGTGTTAGCTAATTGCCGTTAGCCGGAGGAAAAATAAGACTTAACCAGTATCTTTACGATAAACAGGTAGTTGCAGCATGGAACGAAGCCTAACTCAAACAGGGACAAGGAAATGGGGGCAGTTCCTCAACGTTTACATTACACCTGCCCCCAAAGTCGCTAAGGAAGACTTTGGTCAATTGGCAAGAGACTTACTTCACTTTTAAAAAGTAAATTTATATGAAGGAGACAAAGAATTTACAGATTTTCTCCTAAGAAATGGAGGGGGAGGTAGTGGGTCACTTTCTCTTTTGGCACAGGGAAAATGCCATTAAAAAGAAAAGATTGTATATACCCTTAAGTACAAAGTCTAATTTATTGTCTTTGTTAAATATTTACTGTTTCTAGATAAGTAATTGGTTAGGTGGCCTGGACTCCAATACCTTCTCACTTACACTGACTCAAGGTGATGAACACTAACAGGCTTACTTTTAAACTTAATTTTACCAGTTCCCAAAATCACCATTACCTTAAGTCAGATAGTTTACAAAATAAGTTGTTCACAGTCCTTTCTTGAAGCTCCACATTATCTTTGAAGAAGACTTGAAATATGCCCATTTTGTTAGCATCATCCTTAGATTTCAAAGAGTGATCTCTTTCTTTAAATTGAGATATAATTGACATAAAACTATTCATTTTAGGTATGACATAATCGTTTGATATATATATAGATAGATATAGATCTATATATTGCGAAACGATCACCACAGTAAGTTTAGTTGACAGTCATCACCATATAAAATTTTGCTTGTGATCAGAACTATTAAGATTTACTCTCCTAGTAACTTTTCAGGTATACAATATAGTATTGTTAACTATGGTCACAAGCTGTATATTACATCCTAGGACCAATTTATCTTATAACTCGAAGTTTGTGCCTATAACCACCTTCACCCATTTTATTGCACCGCTTAGCCCACCCTTGCATCCAGCAACCACCATTCGTTCTCTGTGTCTTGAGTTCTTATCTTTTCTCTTTTCTTTTAATGGCTGAATAGTATTATATTATGTGTATGTATATATATATATATATATATATATATATATATACACGCACATACACCACTTTTTTTTTTTGCCTTGCATTTCTTTTTTTTTTTTTGGCATCATTAATCTACAATTACAGAAAGAACATTATGTTTACTAGGTTCCCCCCTTCACCAAGTCCCCCCCACATACCCCTTCACAGTCACTGTCCATCTGTGTAGTAAGATGCTGTAAAATCACTACTTCTCTGCACACACCACTTTTTATATATTCATTTATCAGTGGACACCTAGGTTGTTTCCATGTGCTGACTATTGTAAATAATGCTGCAGTGAACATAGAGGTGCATATATCTTTTCGAGATAATGATTTTGTTTTCTTCAGAAAAATACCCAGAAGTGGAATCGCTAGACTAAAGCTGTATTTTTAATTTTTTATTAGGAACTTCCATACTGTTTTCCATAGTGGCTGCACCAATTTACATTCCCAACAGTTCCCTTTCTCCACATCCTTACCAACCCTTGTTATTTCTTGTCTTTTTGATGCTAGCCATTCTAATGGCTGTGATGTGATTGCATTTCCCTGATACTTAGAGATGTTGAGCACTTTTTCATGTGCCTGTTGGCCATTTGTGAATCTTCTCTGGGAAAATGTTGATTCCTATCCTCTGCCTATTTTTTAATCAGATTGTTTGGCTTTTCTGTTGAATTGCATGAGTTCTTTTTATATTTTGAATATTAGACATCCATCAGACATATGATTTGCAAATATTTTTCTCCATTCAGTAGGTTGCCTGTCATTTTGTTGATGGTTTCCTTTGATATGCAGAAACATTTTAGTTTGATATCCCACTTGTTTGGTTTTGCTTTTGGTATCAAGTCTGAAAAATCAGTCTGAGACCTATGTGCAGTTGCTTACCACCTATGTGTTCTCCTAGAAGTTTTATGGTTTCAGGTCTTGTGTTCAAGACTTCAGTCCATGATGAGCTGACCTCTGTGTATGGTGTAAGGCAGTGAACCAGGTGCATCTTTTTGCTTGTGGTTGTCCAGTTTTCCCAGCACCATTTCATTGAAGGGAATGTCCCTTCCCCACTGCATATTCTTGGCTCCTTCCTCATAAATTAATTGGCCATATGTGCATGGGTTTTATTCTGGTGACTCTGCTCTCTTCTATTGATCTATGTGTCTGTTGTTATGCTAATATACTGTTTTAAAGTACTATAGCTTTGTAATACATTTTGAAATCGGCAAATGTGATGTACCCAGCTTTGTTTTCAAGATTGCTTTGGCTATTCAGGTCTCTTGTAGTTCCATATGAATTTTAGGGCAATTTGTTCTATTTCTGTGGAAAAATGCCACTGGAATTTTGATAGAGATTGCATTGAATCTGTAATTCACTTTGAGAAGTGTGGACATCTTAACAATATTCATTTTTCCACTCCATGAGTTCAAGTATTTTGCCATTTATTTATGTCGTCTTCAACTTCTTCCATCAGTGTCTTACAGTTTCCAGAGTACAGGTCTTTGACCTCCTTGGTTAAATTTATTCCTAAGTATGTTATTCTTTTTGATACAGTTGTAAGTAGGATTGTTTTCTTAGCTTCTCTTTCTGATAGTTTGTATCAGTGTATAGAAATGCAACTGATTTTTTTATATTGGTTTTGTATCCTGAAACTGCTGAATCTGTTTATGACTTCTAACAGTTTTTTTGATGGCATTCTTCAGGGTTTTCTATATGTAATATAATGTCAACTGCAAATAGAGTTTTATTTCTTCCTTTTTGAGGGGATACTTTCTATTTCTTTTTCATGCCTGATTTCCCTGGCTGAGACTTAGAGTGCTATTGTTAGGGTTCGGGACTCCGGGGCTTCTCCAGAGAACAAACCACACAGGCACGGAGATGTAAATCCAAGCAAAGTCTTTATTCAGCCAGCTAGCTGGGGCCGACAGCACCTCCCCTGACATGCAGGTCGAGTCCGAGCTGTCGACCCCCAAGCAACTTTAGGTATAGATTATATAGGATTTCCACAGCCATTGAACCAAAGCCCATACATTACCACAACCAATGAATTTAAAACACATCCCATACTTGAACCAATAAAGTTGAAACGGGGACCCGCCGCTTGCCTGACCTTTGCACGAGCATTCCTTAACGTCTTGTCACAAGTTTCGTCCCCCTTAGGGTATGGAAACTGGGTGGCTCTCGCTCTAGGGTGTTTCCTGCATTCCTTTACATTCCCCCCTTTTCTTGACTAAACTGATGAATCTTCCACAGCGGCATCTAGGGCCTGATACCTTTGACGAAGGACTAAAAGTTGGACAGTGTCAATCCTTTCCCGCACAAACCTAACAAGCCTGATAATTATGCATGGGCCAATCGTAAGCAGCAACAGCAGGATGACCAGTGGCCCTGCAATGACCGAGAGGAGGGTAGCGAACCAAGGTTTGTATTTGAACCAAGACTCAAACCATCCTTCGCTACTTTCATATTCTCTACGTCTCTTCTCTAGATCTTTCTTCAGTTTGGCCAGGGAGTCTCTTACTGCACCTGTTTTGTCTACATAGAAACAACATTCTTCCTTTAAGGCTGCGCACAGCCCACCTTCTCTTAAGAACAGGAGATCCAGGCCTCTTCGGTTCTGTAGAACCACCTCCGACAAGGAAGTGAGGGATTGCTCCAGGTCTGACATTGTCTGTCGGAGTTGTTCTAGGTCCCTATCAATTGCCAGCCTCAGGGCTGTAAGCCCCTGTTCCTGAGTTACAAGGGCTGCGACCCCCGTGCCTGCCCCTGCTATCCCTAGGGAGAAGAGGGCCCCAATTGTCAGGGCAGTAACAGGCTCCCTCTTTCTCCAGTGGGGGCTCGGCACTTCTTCCCAAAAAGAAAGGAGGGATTCATGAGAACGATATATTAGGCGAGGTAGAATGGCCACGAGCACACAAAACTCACTGCTAGCATTGAACACAAGGGTGGATAGGGCCGGGGTGAGGCCTGTCTTTGAACAGAGCCACCAACCCGAGGAGGGTATAATCCACTTTCCTGGCTCCCACGTGGTGTTATTATAGGAGGAGCATAACTGACTCTGGGCCGTAGGGTCTGTGCCCACACATGTACCAGCGATTGAGACCTGAGCGATCGTAAGTCCCCTCGGTCCCCTGTCCCAAGGAATGGGATAGGAGTCGTTGATGGTGTAGGAGCCATTTATCCCGACTGCCTCATAGAAGGGGGGTGAACCTGGGTAGCATAACCAACAGGGATCAGTGAAGGAGGGAGTGGTGTGGTTCAGAGTTTCTGCTACTGCCTGCACCATCTTCCACAAGGGGTTATCTAACCCGGACGGACCCAAACCCGGTCTTCCTGCGGGTTCTGGAATCAGCTTCACAGATGTGGTTCCCTCGAAAGTCCATATTAAGGCGCTTATCAGCAGGATCCCCTTCATCTTCGGCTTAGGTGTAGTTTTAGAGGATTCGCAGGATGCTGCTGCACCTTCCACTCTTCCTCGCGGGCTCCTGGATCCTTATGAGGCAGGACCTTCTGAAAGTGGGTGTGATGCACTCAGGGAGCGATACCATCTACCTTGAGGGCAGTGGGGGTGGTAAACAATACGACGTAAGGTCCCTTCCACCTGGGCTCGAGTGTCCTCACTCAGTGTCTCTTGACCCACACCATGTCCCCTGGGACTATGCCATGTTCCGGGCTCGGAATCTTCCCGCCCTCATAATATGCTCTAATCAGGGGCCAGATTTCCTGTTGCATTTTAGCGAGAGCTTGCAACACATTCAGGTAGTCAGGGGCTGGGTCTCCTGCCCCGGAAAGCTGTACTCGCTGAGTTATGGGTGGAGGAGCCCCATACATTATCTCAAATGGAGTTAAACCATGTACATAGGGGGAGTTTCGAGCACGGAAGATGGCTAAGGGAAGGAGGGTCACCCAGTCCCCGCCAGTCTCTAATACTAATTTAGAAAGGGTCTCCTTCAAGGTCCGATTCATTCTCTCTACCTGCCCAGAGCTTTGTGGGTTATAAGCACAATGTAACTTCCAATCTACCCCCAAAGCCTGGTCCAGTCCCTGCAGGATCTTGCTAACGAAAGCCGGGCCGTTATCTGAACCTATGGCTTCAGGGACCTCATATCGGGGGATAATTTCTTCAATTAATCTTTTTGCTACCTGGCTTGTCTCATGCTTGGTTGGAAAAGCCTCCACCCACCCTGAGAAGGTATCTACCATAACTAGCAAATACTTGTACCCATACTTCCCTGATTTTACTTTGGTGAAGTCTATTTCCCAGCTCCTCCCGGGAGTCCTCCCCCTTTCCCGAGTACCTGTCAGGTGGGGCCCTCTTGGGGCTGGTTTCAGCATTGCACAGCTGCTGCATTCTCTCGTGATCTGACGAGCTGCCTCATTCTGGTGGGGAAACACCAACTGCGCAGACTGGAAAAGGCTGAGCAGTTTTTTCCAGCCTAGATGGGTGGACTTATGCAGATTAGCAAGCATGTACTGTCCTAATGCTTCTGGCAGGATCAATCTACCTTCTTGGTCCCTACTCCAATTTCTCTCCTCAAACACTCTACCCAAGACTTGTTTCCTAATCCACTCAAGATCCTGAGGGGAATACTCAGGTTTGGGTGGCAGGGCCGGCAGTTCAGGTATGGGTACCTCGAGGGCTGCAAGTACAAGGGAGTCCGAGAGGGCCGCCCTCCTAGCTTCCGCATCAGCATGTTTGTTGCCGATGGCCTCAGGCGTCTTCTTTGATTGGTGGCCCGGTACATGTATAACTGCTACTGCCTTTGGTTTTTCGATAGCAGCTAGTAATCTTTGGACTTCTTGTAGATTCCTCAGCTCCTTTCCTTCTGCGGAGCGGAATCCTCTTTCCCGGTAAATGGCACCGTGGACATGGACAGTGCCAAAGGCATACCTGCTATCTGTGTAGATGTTGGCCCGCTTGCCTTCTGCTCTCTCCAGGGCCTCAGCGAGAGCAATAAGTTCCGCCTTCTGTGCTGAGGTGCCAGGGGGCAGAGCTGCGCTCCAGACTACTTCCCCCTCGTGGGTCACCACCGCTGCCCCTGCTCTCCTGACTCCCTCCTGCACAAAGCTGCTCCCATCTGTGTACCAATTTAGCTCACAATTTGGTAATGGTGTGTCCTTCACGTTTGCTCGCATCTGGATAATTCCGGAGAGGATGTCTCTACAGTCATGGATGGGGGTCGACAGATCTGGGTCCGGCAGAAGGGTGGCAGGATTTAAGATCACAGGGTCGGAGAAGGCAATTCGTGGAGAATCTAGTAGGAGCCCTTGGTAGTGGGTGAGTCTTGTATTCGTCATCCATTTTCCTGGAGGATGCCTGAGGATCCCCTCCACAGTATGTGGGGCTGTTACTCTCATGTTCTGGCCAAAAGTGAGCTTGTCTGCCTCTTTTACCAGTAAAGCAATGGCTGCTAGGATACGCAGACAAGGTGGCCATCCGGAGGCCACGGGGTCTAGTCGCTTGGACAAATAGGCCACAGGTCTTTTCCATGCGCCTAGCTGCTGAGCCAAGACTCCTTTAGCCACTCCTTTCTTTTCATCTACAAACAGGATGAAGGGTTTTTCTGGGTCTGGCAAAGATAAGGCGGGGGCCCGGAGGAGAGCTTCTTTTAGTCTGTCAAAGCCTCTTGTTGTTCTTGAGTCCATTGCCAGCCCTGCCCTTCTTTGGTCGCCTCATATAGTGGTCGGGCTATTTCTGCGTACCCTGGAATCCAGAGCCTGCAGAACCTGGCTGAGCCAAGAAATTCCCTCACTCCCCGGGGTGAGAAAGGGACGGGGATAGTCAGAATAGTTCGTTTCATGGCCGGCGTTAGCCACCTGGCTCCGTTAGATATTTTGTACCCCAGGTAGATCACTGACCTTTGACAGATGTGGGCTTTCTTGGCACTGGCTCGATATCCCAGTTCGCCTAGTTCAGCCAACAAGCTCCCTGTGGCTTCTTCGCACTCCTCACGGGTTTCTGTGGCCAGCAACAAGTCATCGACATACTGCAGCAATGTCACGCAGGGGTGGCTCCTGCGAAAGGGCTCCAGGTCCTGGCTTAGGGCTTCATTGAATAAAGTGGGAGAGTTTTTGAAACCCTGTGGCAGTCTAGTCCAGGTAAGCTGCCCGTTTCTTCCTCCCCCTGGTTCCTGCCACTCAAAGGCAAACAAAGGCTGACTAACTTCAGAAAGGGGGATACTGAAGAAGGCATCTTTCAGGTACAGAGTAGTATACCACACATGTGAGGGTGGCAGGTGGCTGAGCAAGGTGTAAGGGTTGGGCACTGTGGGGTGGATGTCCTCGATCCTTTCATTAACCTTTCGCAAGCCTTGCACCGGTCGGTATTCTCTGCTGCCAGGCTTCCTTACTGGAAGCAGGGGGCATATTCCATGCAGATTGGCAGGATTTAAGGACTCCAGCCTCTAACAGTCTGTGGATATGGGGTGCTATCCCTTTCCTAGCCTCTTCCGGTATTGGATACTGCCGGACTCGAATGGGCAGGGCTGCGGCTTTGAACTGAACAACTGGGGGCAGATGTTTGGCGAGACCAATTCCTCCGGTTTCGGCCCATGCAGAAGGGAACTTCTGCAACCAAGAGTCTATTTCTCCCTGGCCCCCCTTTTCTTGATCTGCCTGAAACAGGCGATGCTCATTGGCTAGGGATAGGGTTAGCACATGCACCGGTTGTAGGGACTGCCCTTCTTTGTCCATGATCTTTATCCCTTCGGGTTCAAAATGAATGTGCGCCCGACCTTGGTCAATAAGTCTCTGCCCAGTAACGGTGCGGGGCTTTCGGGTACAACCAGGAATGAGTGAGAGACCTGATGTCTTCCTAGGCCCACTTTTCTATTAGTAGTCCAGGCACATTTCTTGGACCCTGTTACTCCCTGGACTACACTTGTGCTTCTTGGGTTTAGGGGACCATGGGCTTGGTTGAGAACTGAATACTGTGCCCCCGTATCTACCATGAACCCAATAGGAGTCCCCTCCACACACACGGTTACCCAGGACTCAGGGAGGGGTGCCAAGTCCCGTCCCCGTCAATTCTCCTCTCCTAGGTGCAGGGTCTTAACGGGGTTCCCTCCTCCTTGTTCCTTCCTTTTGGGGCACTCTCTTTTCCAGTGCCCATATCCCTTACACAGGGCGCACTGATCTCGTCCTAGCCAGGATGGGTGGGGTCCCTTTCTTCGAGGAGATCTAGGGCTCCCCTTTACTCCAGCTAAGAATATCCTAGCCATCTCCTCTCTCTGCTTCTTGTTCTCCCTCTTCTGAAATTCTCTGTCTTCCTTCCTATTTCTCTCCTGCACTTCCCATTTCTCTTTCATCAGCCTTTCTTCCCTATCTTCCGGAGTCTCTCTAGCATTGAAGACTTTCTCTGCTTGCTGCAGCATTTCTCTAATAGAGATCTCTCCTAAGTCATCCTGCTTGTGGAGTTTCCTCCAGATATCGGGGGCTGCCTGGTTGATGAATGAGAGGACTACAGCTGATCTGTGTTCCTCTGCCTCTGGGTTTATGGGGGTATATTGCCTGTAAGCATCAAACAGCCTCTCCAGATACACGGCCGGGCTTTCCTTTTCTCCCTGAACAATAGTTTTTACCTTAGCTAGGTTAGTGGGCCGTCTGACGGCCGCCTGGAGACCAATCATCAGAGTCTGGCGGTAGACCCGGAGATGCTCCCTACCTTCTGCAGTCCCGAAGTCCCAGTTTGGGCGCGCAAGTGGAAACGCCTCGTCAATGATGGGCTGGAGGGTAGTAGGTCTTCCATTTTCTCTGAGGACATTTTTCCTGGCTTCATTGAGGATGCGCTCTCGCTCTTCCGTTGTGAAGAGGGTGCGGAGCAACTGCTGGCAGTCGTCCCATGTGGGACAATGGGTGAACATAATGGACTCTACCAGACCTATAAGACACTTGGGTCTTCCGAGAAGGGAGGGTTCTGAGTCCTCCAATTATAAAGGTCACTAGATGAAAAGGGCCAATATTGATATTGCTGAGCTCCGCCCGGACCGCCTGCACCGATGGCACACACGGGCAGAACCGGCACTGCTTCTTCTGAGGTGGAGGAGGGGGCTTCCCCTTCTTGCTCCCTCGCCCCTCGAGGCCTCAACTGCATTCCTCCCGCTCTACCTGGCGCCCAGTGTGGAGCCAGGGCGGGAGAGCGTGAGGAAGCTCTTTCCGGCCTCCTGCCTTCTCCTGCTGAAGAGTCTGGGGAAGCTGTGGCCGCCAGATCCCTGCTGGGCTCCCCAACCTCGTTCTCTACCCCTCCGGCAGCTTCACCCCCTTCTCCTGCATACGGGGGTGGCCGCTCAATCGGCAGAGGGGGGTAGAGGGGGGAACTGTCAGGGAGAACAGGCGGCGCACTTGGGCGCACAGGGTTTCTGGCCCTATGATCAGGGGGTTTTAGATCTTCCTGGGCAACTAAGACGGAGGTTTTTAGTGGGTCAGTGTGAAATTTCCCCACCAAAAAAGGCCTCAGCCAGGAAGGGGGATTCTTGGCCAAATTTTCCCAGACAAGAATATAGGGAAGCTGGTCAGGGTGGCCCTCAGGGTCTGGCCGGGAGATGACGGCTTTGACCTTGCCAATAAGGTCCAGGGAAAGAGACCCCTGGGTCAGCCAGCCTACTCCAAAGGAGGGCCACTCGGCTGAACAAAAGGTATCAAGCTTACTTTTCTTGATACTAAGACTCATGTTTAGGGCCTGTTCCTTGACCTTCAGAAAGTGAGAAAGGATCAGACCTTTAGGAGTAGCCTGAGTCTGGCCCATGGCAAATAATGCAAGGAAGACAAAAGGCGAAAAAGTAGAAGTGCAACTTTAAACAAGATGATGACTAGTGTATGTGCTTGTGGACGAGTGCCTGCCGTTGCACAGTTTTTCTTCTGCAGGGGACGCGAATTTATCTGGGATTCGCGGCTGTGACCCCCTTATCCTGTCACGGGAGTCTTCCAGCGGCGGGCGCCCTAATGGCTCTTAATTGCCCAACCCGTGCCCGCAGGGGAATGATTTAGTGGCAGAAAGGAGGAACGGAGAGAACAGGAACAGGAGAGCCTCAGAGTAAGAGAAACTTAAAGGGAAAAGCGCAAAAAGAAATATAAACCAATGCACAATAAAACAATCAACAATAACACCAAACACACACACCACATTTGATTGCACTCGCTCGGAGCGGTCCTTCTCTCTCTCTGGTGCGCACCACACTCACCACTTTCAGGATCCTCAAAAACTCTCGTGATTCTCCCGAAAGGCGTCCACTCGGACTGCCGCGGGGTGACGAGCTCGATCCTTTCCTCCTCAGGCGCCAGGTTCCTGCCGATCGGACTTCCCTTTCTAAGGCCGAATCACTCGGACCTTAGGGCCAGGATTGGTTACCTGGGCTTCACCCAGGGTCACTAACCTGGGTACCGGGGCTACCAACCCGGACTGCCTTACTCGGGATCACTAACCCGAGACCAGACACGGGATGGCGACTCCCGCTTTATACTGGATTTATGCAGACACGAGGGGCCGAACCTCGAATTACACTGCCCCGTCCGGACAATCAGACCTTGCCTCCAGCCGTCCCTTGTTCTCCGGGAAGTCGCTCGGATCCCGGACGAGCCCCTAAAATGTTAGGGTTCGGGACTCCGGGGCTTCTCTAGAGAACAAACCACACAGGCACGGAGATGTAAATCCAAGCAAAGTCTTTATTCAGCCAGCTAGCTGGGGCCGACAGCACCTCCCCTGACATGCAGGTCGAGTCCGAGCTGTCGACCCCCAAGCAACTTTAGGTATAGATTATATAGGATTTCCACAGCCATTGCACCAAAGCCCATACATTACCACAACCAATGAATTTAAAACACATCCCATACTTGAACCAATAAAGTTGAAACGGGGACCCGCCGCTTGCCTGACCTTTGCACGAGCATTCCTTAACGTCTTGTCACGAGTTTCGTCCCCCTTAGGGTATGGAAACTAGGTGGCTCTCGCTCTAGGGTGTTTTCTGCATTCCTTTACACTATGTTGAATGAAAGTGGTGAAAATTGGTGTCTTTGTCTTGTTCCAGATCTTAGAGGAAAAACTTTCAGCTTTTCACCATGCAGTGTAATGACAGCTGTGTGTTTGTCATATATGACCCATATTAAGTTGAGGTACATTTGTTCTATATGCACTTAGTTGAGAGTTTTTATCATAAATAGATGTATTTTATAAAATGCTTTTTCTGCATTTATTAAGGTTATTATTTTCATCCTTCATTTTGTTCATGTATATCACATCGATTGATTGCACATGTTGAACCATCCTTCCTTGCATCCCTAGAATAAATCCCACTTTATCATTGTATGTGATCCTTTTAATGTATTATTGAATTCAGTATGCTAATATTTTGTTGAGGATTTCTGCGTCTGTGTTCATTCTGACAAAAATTTGCAACAAATTAGGAATAAATAAAAGGAAATGTTCTTAAGTTGATGAAGAACATCCGTCAAAACCAAAACCAAACATTATATTTAGTGGTGAAACACTAGTAGCATCCTTACTAAACTCAAGAAGAAGAGAAGAGTGCTGCTATCACAACTACTATTCAGTATTGTCCTAGAGTCATGGCAACCTTGATAAACAAGAAAAAAAAATCATAAGTATTAGAAAGGAGATAACATTATTAGTAGATGGCATAGTGATTTTTTTGGAAAAATCCAAGAGAATCAACTGGATAGCTTGTAGAGGCAGTAGGAATTCCATAAACTAACTTGAATGTAAGATAAATTTGTCTGAATCAATAGCATTTATAAACAAGCAATAGTCAATTCAAAAATTCAATTAAAATGTTTCATTCATGATCGTTATAAAAACTTTAAAAACCAGGAATACATCTAGCAAGAAACTTATGTGAACGTTATTTTAATGAAAATATAAGACTACATAAACAGCAAAGCATGGGATGCTCCTGGTTGGAATGTTTCTGTACCAGGACAATTATATTTTAATTTATCTTGCTATAATACTATTCAGTAATTTTCATTTCCTGTGAGAATTGTAATTTCTTCTCAGTTTACTTAAGGACATGTGAACCAGAGCCTAAAAATTCTTTTTGCAGTCTTATTGGCACAACGCTAAGTGGAGAACTAGGACCCACATGCGCGTCTGACTGCCTCAGCTGTGTAATAGTTCAGAAACTTACCAGTGGGAAATCTGGGTATTTGGTGATTGCCATCCTCTAAAGTTTAGAATTTTAAGTTGTTTTTTTTTTTTGCTGAAAAAGTAAGATATGGTTTTTATTAAAAATTAAAGCAGGGAAGTTAGGATTTATCTAAATTTAAATGAGGCTCATCATTTTGATAGATTAGGAGGAATGGTGATGTTAGGGGGAGGAATAATGAACTGGGAGTGAAAAGATCTGGATTCTGGAGCCAGTTTTATTATTACCCAGCTGTGTGTAGTACAGGGGTGGCAGCTCCTCACCCCCTCCCCAGACTTTGCCCTATGCATCTCTTCCATCTGGCTGTTTCTAAATTACATCCCTTTACAGTAAGCCAGTAAAATGTTTCTCTGAGCTCTGAACTGCTCTGGTAAATCAATCATACCCAAGGAGGGGTCATTGGAACCCTCAATCTATAACTGGTAGGTCAGAAGCACAGGTGACAACGTGGGCTTGGAACTGGCATCTGAAGTGGGGGCCAGGGGGCAATCTTGTAGGACTGAGCGCTTAACTTGTAACCCAAGTAGGGGTCGTAGGAACCTCTGATTGATAGCCAGCAATCAGAAGCTCACATAACAATATGGGCTTGCAGTTGACATCTGATGTGAAGGGTTCTCTTCAGGGCCTGAGCTCCCCACTTGTCAGATTTGATCCTGTGTCCAGGTGGAAAGTGTCAGCATTGAGTTAAACTGCAGGACATCCATCCAGGGTCTGGAG
This sequence comes from Manis pentadactyla, assembly GCF_030020395.1. Lineage (NCBI taxonomy): Eukaryota > Metazoa > Chordata > Mammalia > Pholidota > Manidae > Manis > Manis pentadactyla. Next base: position 60,318,439 of record NC_080025.1, on the reverse strand, counting down.
AACTGTTGGACATGTGGGGGGAAACCCCCAACATTGGAATTGGGTGTCAGAACCCTCCTCCTTAATTGGTTAATTAAGGCACTGTTAATTCCCATTAAATAGATGAAAAAACTGAGATTTAGAGAGCTTATGTCTCTACTGGTGATCAGCTTACTTGGAATTTAAACTAGACAGCCTGGTTCCATAGCCTTGGCATGCTTTTAACTACCGTATTGCTCTTCCTCCCTTCAAGGGAAAAATGCCGTAATTTAACACTATTCCGTAATAAAATTGTGTTTATCTACTTATAAATAATTTATATATTTATAAAGCTTTTTGTTTTAAATCTGTGGGAAGATGTATAGAAATACAGATATCTCCCACTTTTCAAAAGTTCAAGTGACACACTGTGTTTCTATGAAAGACCTGCATTAGTGCTGTTAGCGCTAGCCAGAAGAAACCCCAGGGGGATTTTCACTTTGCGAAAAAAGCAGACAGTGTTTAGGTTGCAGCCAGCCTATGCCGTGTCCCCACCCTGCTCCTTCCAGGCTTAAACTACTCTCAGTCCTCAGCACCAAGCTGCCATCACTGTGCACTGTCCATGAACTTGAAACTGTGTCATTCATAATCCTGGCACACAAAGACAAGCACCTTTAATGACTTGGAATATTTTTTTAAAGCACAGATTGTGACACCATATAGCATCCAATGTGTAACATCCCTCTCAGGCAGTGTGCTGTAGACATGTATAATGGTAGTTCCATTTTGAAGGAATCATGTTCTATGTCTATAACACAATGATCGTGGTAAAAAAAAAAATTGTTTCTGGTTTTCCATTTTACAATTTCTGTAAATAACGTTTTTTTTTTAAGATAGGCTGTAAAATTCAAAAAGTCCCTGAGCACTGGCAGCATTTGCCTCTTCTAGTTTTCACTCCGAATGAGAGCTTTTCTGTTTGCCATCACCCTCGACAGGACCATTCTAGCATCTACTCTCAGGCCACGTTCATATAAACCAGGCAAAAACACCCCACTAGCAACATGATTGGGTTACCCTCTAGCTTTTTCTCCTGTCTGAGGTGCTCTTAAAAAAATGATCAGAAAAATTCTGCATAATGCAAATTCTGCTCCTTAATTAATCTGTACCTACTGTAAGCAGGTGTTCCTTTTGACAGGTGTAACCTGATTTTTAAAAGAAGAAATAAATGCTGTGGGCATTCAGTGCCTTCCTAAAAGAGAAATACCAAGTGACCATTGGCTAATTTCTTAATGTCTGTAAGCCTCAGTTTCCAGTCTGTAAATTGAGAATTATAATAGTATCTTCTTCTAAGAGATAAAGCATATGAAGTGCTTAAAACTGCCTAATATCAGATATGTGTTTAATACTGTTCTTAATTTTTTTTAAATCTCATACTGATTTTAAATGAACTTTACATAACTTTGTTCTTCTGCAGAAGACTTAACCGATGGTTCATATGATGATGTCCTAAATGCTGAACAACTTGAGAAACTCCTTTACCTGCTTGAGTCAACTGAGGATCCTGTAATTATCGAGAGAGCTTTGGTCACTCTGGGCAACAATGCGGCCTTCTCAGCTAACCAAGTAAGTGCCCTGGTCTCTGCAGACAGCCTCCTCCTATTCTGTGTACCAGCAGTGATTGTAATTCTGAGAAGTTACTTCCCAGAGCCTCAGTTTCATCATCTGTACAGTGCAGCTGTGTATACCTACAGCATAATGTTTGTTTACTTCTGAAAAGCGCATCCTAATAATAAGATTATCAATAGGATTTTAGAACCCTGTGAAGTTGGTCACAGGCATCACATTTGGAGTAAGTGTGTCTAATTTATCAGCACTTAGCACTGTGTGACCTATTTTAATTAAAAATTCAGCACTGCTGCAGTAAAACAATGAAAGCCTCTGACTTTTAAGTATACACTGAATACAAGTCTTCTGAGGATGGTTGGATGGAGGTGGTCCCGGGACCACACTCTGACAACCACTAGCAGCATAAACATCTCTACGAGTAGAGACTTAACACAAAGACTGAAGAGCATAATTTGATTGCTTCCTTCTCTCCCTCTCCCACATGTAGAAAGTAAACAATTTTTGTAATCATTTTCAGCTTTTGTTAACATTGTCATGAATGCAAAATTTTGAACTTATACTGTATATCAGCCCAGTTTTCTCTAACATGGTGAGGTTTACTGTAAAACTCAAGAGATTTTTAGGGATATATAAAAAATGTTTGTGTATTAAGACACTTTCAATTGCAAGTGACAGAACCCAACTTAAATTATTTTAAACCAAAAAGGGGAAATACTGAGCTCAGTTAACTTGGATACCCAGGAGTAGCATTTGTTTCCGGCATCAGGGACTGTATGGGATAGAGGATGAGCCCTGTCTGCCCCAGGGGAAGGAGGGGTGCCAGGCAAACAAAAACACCAAAGGGGGTGACTAATTGATTAGCACACCTGTATTGGGTATTTCTGATGCCATAGTTTTATGTCCCTCTGAAACTGTAGTCAGAGTGGATCAGTAGCCACTGCTTAAACAGGTGCTTTCTTGGCAGGGCTGGTGAGAGTCAGGGCCCTTTGTCATCAATTCTAGTGCCTTAATCTGCTTTAATAACATAGTTAAAAAAGAAAAGACTATTTTCTAGTAATGATAAATCCTTGGGAAAAACCTGGAATTGCAGAGGGAGTTCCTTTTTCTCTCAGTGCTAAGCCCACCCTTAACAGTACAGTAGGGTTTTGGGCTGTTGATAAAAAGTAGATGACAGTAAGATACTCTTTCTCTCTTTTTCTGATAGAATGGCATGTGTTGACCTGACAGGAGTAATTTTCAGCTTACTTTTATTGTAAGAAATCAGTTGACACAACTTTCAGTATTGGAGCCAAAGGCACATAGTAACATGGTGTTGCAGTTAAGGGTGAGAATCTACAGATTATTCTTCCTTAGAAAATTCAGGTGCCACTTTTCAAACTGCAGCTCCAGTTCTTCAAGATGTTCATAGGTGTCCCCCATTGAAAAATGACCCTCTTTTTGTGTATATTTCGTAGAAATATTATATTCAGTACTCCACTCTTGGCGATTCCCAATGCACTTGAACATATGAATGCTTCACATTAAACATGTTTTTTTTATACCCAGTTTCCCAAACTTATTTAACCTTTTTTTTCTTAATAGAACATCTGTTAACATCTTGACGGATTAGTGTTCCAAAGAGTATATTTTAACAAAACACTACTTTAGTATTCTAAATCATAATACTTCCCAAATTTGCCTCTAGAGAAGTCATATAACTTATTTCAAAGTAATTTTGTTTGTAAATTGCTTTCAGGTCATTGCAGTAGCTGTGCAAACCTTCATTGTAGAGCTCCATGCTGTATTTATGTAACTATGCATCTTAATAATTTATTTTCAGTTGATTTTAATTACCGCTACAATTATGGATTAGAAAAAAATTTTAAGAATTAAAAAGTCCTTAATTTTTTGATAGATGGTAAAGGTATTTCCAAAGAGCCATTAGTTTATAATTGTATTTGTAGATGCAAAGAATTTGAAGAATTGGAGCACGTGTTGAACTCATGATCCTGCTTTTTCTCTCTTAGGTCATTATTCGTGACTTGGGTGGCATTCCCATCATTGGAAGCAAAATCAACAGTCCCAACCACAGTATTAAAGAGAAAGCTTTAAATGCGCTGAATAACCTGAGTGTGAATGTTGAAAATCAAGTCAAGGTAAAAGTAAGTTATCTGACATCACAGATGTGTAAGTTTTCTCTAAATGAAAGAGAAAATAACAAAAAAGTAAGTAATGAGACTTTAGTAGACTATCTTTTATAATATGGCCAAGAACTATCTTAATTTTTTTTCCAGCTTTATTGAGATAAAACTGACATATAACATTGTGTAAGTTTAAGGTGTACAGTGTGATGATTTGATACAAGTATATATTGCAAACTGAATAGCACTGTGGTGTTAGCTGATACCTCATATAATTTTTTTGTTTGTGTGGTAAGAACATATAAGACCTACTCTTAATAACTTCCAAGTATATAATGCAGTACTGTTACCTGTAGTCACCCCACTATATGTTAGCTCCCTATTCCCTTCACCTCCATCAGCCCCTAGCTGGCAGCCGGCATGCTGCGCTCTGTTTCTATGTGTTCATCTATTTTAGACTCTCCACATAAAAGTGAGATGATGCAGTACTTTTCTGTGTCTGACTTAACTTCCATAAGCATAATGCCCTCAAGGTCCATCCATTAGTCGTAAATGACAGGATTTCCTTCTTTATGGCTAAAGAACAGTCCATTGTTTATAGGGACCATGTTTTCTTCACCCATTCATCCGTCGGGGGACACTTGGGTCATTTCACTGCCCTGACTGTTGTGAATAGTGCTGCAGTGAACATGGAGGTGCAGGGATCTCTTTGAGAGTGCTTGCCCTTCTTTCGGGTATGCATGCGGAAGTGGGGTTGCTGGGTCACTGGGTAATTCTGTTTTTAATTTTTTGAGAAACCTCCGTACTCTTTTTCCATCATGACTGTACCAACCACCAACAGTACACAGGCTCCTTCCTCCTCACATCCTCTCCAGCCCTTACCTCCTGTCTTTGGGAGCAGCCGCCCCAGCAGGGGCAAGGTGACACCTCATCGCGGTTTGGTTTGCCTTTCCCTGGTCACTCGTGACGCTGAGCATCATTTCATGAACCTATTGATCATCTATATGTTTTCTTAGGAAAAATGTCTATTCAGGTCCTCTGCCCATTTTTGATGGAGGATAAGGCAGAGGAGAGAGGGACCTGAGCCAGCCAGTAAAAGTGCAGTTGCCTTCTGAATTTGGGGCTCAGTTTAATCCACATGTGATAGAAGAACAAGCCACAGTCAGATAACATCAGCAGAAAGATACAGTAATTGGGAAATTATGTTAATTCAGCATTTATTGAGATCCTGTAGTAGAGTTTAGAAATGAACATGATTAACTCTTGTTTTGAAAAAAACTAGAAGGAAGGGTGAGGTAAGTCCTTAACAGCTGTAATTCAAGGCAGAACGTGATGGAGTGCTTTGAGGAAAAATGTAATGAAACATCACTGGGTACATGGAAAGGAGAAATCTCATCCAAAAGTTTCTGTGAAAGTAGAGTACAGCCTGGCTTTTAGGAATGTCTAAGGTTTTTCCAGGTGTGGTTTGGGAAGGAGAAAATTCCAAGAGAAAGGATGTAAATGCTCAACACATTTTAGGATATGCTTGAAAGATACCAGCATCATACAAAATACATGATGTATAAAGAGCTAAGGAAAAGCCATTTTTAAAAAGATGCATGTGTAATGAAATTGTGACCAAAGAGGGCCAGCTGACTCAACAGATATCATGTAGATCTGAAACCAGATTAAAAATTTAATCTCTGTTTGCTTTACTGCCATTACCTTTATTTCTATGATAACGTGAATACCTTTGGGTGTTTTTGTTTAAGTTAATACTGGCATTTGGCACAGGTGGTAATTTCTTAGCATTTTATGTTGGGAAGCTTTTATTACCAGTTAGAACTTTTGGTGGAGTTCAGATTTAGTTAGATGGATATCAGTTATCTGTAAGACATAATTTTTCCAAGCTGGAATGATCAAGGCCAGACGTAGAAAGCAGAGTTTCAGAAAATTTTCCGTCACGCTAGGTAGGTTTGGTTCTATGATGTGTGAAATAGGAGGCTGCCAGTACTTTTTGCCAGTTGTGGGAAACAATATTATGAAGGAGTTCATGTACACATACCTAGGTAGATAAGAACCTTGGATCAAATATAGTTCAGCCTCTGCTTATTTTCAATAGAACTAATTCTAGAGAAAAATCCTATTGCACTTTGTCCCCACTGTTCTTTACTTCTAACATGATGTAGCTCCTAGATCCTCATTAAGGTACTTACCATGATGCAGAATGGCCTCACACATCTCCCTGGTGTGCCCAGACCCGTTGACCCAGAAAGGTAACATGTGAGAGGCCGCTGGGATTGATAGCATGGTCTCTGGCATTGGACACTGCTCCCCCCACCAGCTGGCTTATGTGGGGCCAGGCGTCCAGGCTCCTTGAAGATTAAGTTAAAGTCCTTGTCTGTAAAATGTCTGAGTGAGGTGTATTTGCCAGCACAGTGTCTGGCATTAACAAGGGAAGCTTTTAGGGCTAGGTAGAAATGTCATCTTTTCTGAGGGGCCAGTCTCACCCTGAGTAAGCCACCCTCCTCCACTGTGCAGAAAGTTATGCTCAATAGAAGACCTTTGGAGATTCTAAGATACACACAGTTTTCCCCCACCTCCAGGTGTACATCAATCAAGTCTGTGAGGATGTCTTCTCTGGTCTGTTGGACTCCGCTGTGCAGCTGGCTGGACTGAGATTGTTAACAAACATGACTGTCACCAATGACCACCAGCACATGCTTAGCAGTTACATCACAGACCTGTTCCATGTGTTGCTTACAGGAAATGGAAGCACCAAGGTACGAATGAAGTCATTATTACTTGAGCTACGAAGAGATATTGCATCAAGCCTATTAAGTTTGGAAGTGAATTTACAAGTCGCTTATCCAAAGTTGATGTCCCTTAAAAAAGAGAGTTTCATTAAAGTCTATTAAAAACCCTTGCACAGGCCCAAGGGAGTACATTATTTTTATCTTCTAATGTTGTATTGCAGAATTAACTTGTGAAAATAATCTGTTATTTCATTTGGTTTTCCAAAAGTCAGTTTATGTTTTGCTGAAGTGAGGTAGCTAGCTGCCCCCTCACCAGATAGAGGAACATTGTGATTAAAAGAAATCTTGGAGTTGTGGTACTGGTTAATTGAATTTTCTGCTTACCTCAGGGTTAACAGGACATTTTTTTGATTCAGCCATTATTTGTTGAAAAGTCTTTCATAAAACCGTTTTCAGTTTTTGTAATGGGTGTGTCAGTGCCTCTCTTTGCGCAGTTACGTAGCTGTAGGAGGCAGTAGCGATTGACCTGAACTATACAGGATCTCAGGAAACACCTTCTGAAAGTTACTTGAGTAAACCCCTCATATTAGTGTGCCTTCTTACAAGTGCCATTTTTCAAGAAAAAGGGTAAATACAGAAGTTAGACTAGTCAGTTTCTGAAGTTGGGTTGATTCTTCATCAGTACTTTGCCATATTGGTCTGTGTTCTTTGACACAGTTGAGAGAAAAATGCATTAACATTTTAGAAGGACCAAATGTGAAACCAAACCCCAAATACTCAATATCACTGATGTTATTCCTGAGGTTATCAGATAGTGGTTACAGGAGAGCCTCACTATTGTCCTTTTAAAATTTGTTCGGAGATGTTTTTATATGGCCTTTCCACATTTCCAGTGCTCAGACTTACTTACAGATCTGACCCAAGATGTACCCAAAGGCATTTGGAATTAAATGTAATAATAATATCAGCAACATTTTAGCAATATTGCTTCATCCATAGGCAGTTTCCAAAATGCATGCACCCATCAATATTCTCTCCACAGGAGCAAAGTAACTTCCAGCCCCTGAAGCCCAGTGGAAACTCCCTTCCCTCCACCCAAGGCCTTGCAGCTGTGGGGAAAAAAAATATCTCTTCTGCCTCTCTCAGCTGCTTTACCCAAAACCTTAGGAGAAACACCAAGCACATAGCCAGGCGAGTCTGGCCTTGTGGCTCTGTAGATCCATCTCAGACATGACCTATGTTTTAATATATTTTATGACTTTTGAAAAGGTGACTCATACCACAATAGTATGTTCTATTTTTGTTTTGTTGTTTTTTCCATTGCATTGCCTAGTATGGTATTTCTAGGATAGAAAATTTGCTTTTTTGGTCTGTCTGGGACCTAACCACCAATTATAATAATGTTTCTCCATAAAAAGTGAGTTTAACAGAGAAGACAAGTAGTGATTCTACGGCATCTATGCTGATGGATAGTGACTGTAATGGGGTTTGTGGGGGGGACTTGGTGAAAGGGGGAGTCTAGTAAATAATGATCTTCATGTAATTATAGATTAATGATAAAATGAATTTTTTTTTAAAAAGTGAGTTTAAAGTTCCAAATTGCAAATCAACTTTTCGATGGTAATCCGTTTGTAAGTGGGAAAATGTTATCCATTATTATATATTTTCTTATTAAATAACCACCAAAGTGATAAAAATCTTACTTTTAATAAGGGATCTCACTGTACTGTAATAATAATCTTTTAGGAAAAACACTGATTCATAACTAAGTACAAATAGTGGAAGATTAACATAAACCTTGTATTTGTTATGTCTGCAGTAAGAGCAAAGAAAATAGCTTAAAAGAAATGTTCTGCATTCACCACAAGATGGCACATGTGATAAGAGAAAAACAGACTTAATAAGGTTTCAAGCCAAAGTACACATATAGGTCCCCGCTTTCTGAAAGTAGAGTGTTCCCATAAAACCTTTTGTGAAACCTTGTGTAAGCTGGAATAGCGTAAAGCAGGGAAGCATTACCATTAATTTATATGGCAAAATTTTTGAGCATCCCCAGACCCAAAAGATAACTTCTCTTAGGCTTTTCTGATACCTAAAGACACATCTTGCTAATGGATGCACAAAATATACCAAGATATAAAGCACAGAAGCTCACACAGTTCACACCTACAGAGGCTTGGTGCTGGTGTGGCTCCCAGATAGGGGCTTGGTGGGCCCCTCTTGCTGCTTGGGGTGCACACGCTGCCGCCCCTGTAATGGCCCTCTGCAACACGAATGATGAATGCTGTTCTTCCTTTCTTTTCTTTCTTTTTTTTGTTAAAACAAGTATCGGCTTCAGATTTCTTTTGGTTAGTGAAAACAAGTAATGTAGGTCTTTTCTTAAAAGTGAAGTGGCACAATGTGAACTTGTGAAAAGCAGGGGATATCTGTAGCTGTTTAATCTGTAGTTGTGCTCTTTTTTTTTTTTTTCTTCTCATGTTTAACTCCCTTTTGCAGAACATAGCAATATGCAGTGGTCGTTCAGGACACAAAATAACTCTTGCCATTACTCTTCCCTTTTGTACACCTGCTCTCACTGAGCACTGGTGGGCTTTTAGATTTTACTGACTTCATCCGGGCTTATTCCACAGGTGTGGGACTGTCCTACTCCAGAACTCTTGTTCCCATTTTCTTAATCAAAGCATATTGATGTTGGAGACAAGTGTTTATTCCTAACATTTATTCTTGGTGTTGTTGACAGCCAGTTGGGCTGGACCGGGTCTGACGGTGACCTCCAGGGAGAGAGACTAATTCATAAAAGATGTGTGCTTGAAAAACATGGTCTCTGCATGTACATGAAACTGTTAGCGGTGGTTTCTGAGTGGGGAGTGGAACGAGCAGTTAGGTTGGTGGTTTTTTGTTTTTAATCTAGTTCCTTTCTGCACTGTTTGGAATTTATCATGACCTTGTATTAATTTTATAAAGTATTTTTTAAATAGTTGATAAAAAATTAAATCAGCAAAGGCTTGTATCTTCCTTCTTAATGAACAAATTGGTAGGTACAACATCATCAAAGGAATACATGAGTATGTAGAATAGAAGCCTAAAAATCAGAAAGAAAATACTAAAACTTCATAGTGATCATGTCTGTTCATGGAAATATGGGTGAATTTCCTTTTCTTAATGCTTTCCTGCCATTTTTAAAAAAATGTTCCATAGTAAATACATGATGTATTTTGTAACAAAAAACATTTTATAAACATCTAGTTTCCTTCTAAGTCCACTAGCACATTTATTACCTTTTCCTGATGTCAGGACCCCCTCCATACTCCTTGCTTTCTGTAACTTGAGGTATCTTGTAGGAAGTAGAGTTTTACATGACCTTTGTTTTAAAGGAGGAATTCTTGACTGTTTTTGTTACAGTAGTCCTCCCTTACCCACGGTTTCACTTCCCCCGCGGTTAACCGCAGTCTGGAAGCAGATGATTCTCCTTCTGACATCTGGTCGGAAGGGTCAGTACTAGTAACACTGTCACAATGCTTGCGTCATTCACCCCACTTCCCATGTAGGCATTTTATCATCTCACAGGAAGGGTGAGTACAGTACAGTAAGATAAAATTTCAAGATTATAATCACATTTTATGACAGTATGTTACAGTTTTATTATCAGCATCTGATTGTGTCTAGAAGTTAAACTTTATCATAGGTATGTATGTACAGGAAAAAAATGTATGTATAGTGTATATATATGGTTCAGTACTATCCGCAGTTTCAGGCTCCCACTGGGGGTCTTAGAACATATCCCCCATAGGATACAGTCCTGACTTAACAGGCATAAGATGTAAGCATGCTGATATTTTAGCTACTCAGCTATAGGTTAACATTTGTTTGCTGATTATATCATTGCCTATTTAAATGATGAGAAAATATTTTTCACATAAAAAAATAAGCTCAAAGATTCATAGTAACCTACTGTAAAGGGCCATACCATCATCTATTTAGTCTTGGTAAGAAAACTGTTCCAAAATTTTCATATTTTAAAATAGAAATAAACTAACCTTTGAGAGATTACTTTTTTGTTCCAGAGATCATGTTTCACTTAACAGTAATCATAACAAAGATCATTTATGTTAAGCTTACCAGGTGTTGGGTATGATATGTGTGGGTTGGGGGTGGATAGTGAAGACAAACTCATAATACTCTCTCTAACACTGTAGTTGGAAAAAGCAGGGTTTAGGTACCACTGTGGTGTGGTAGGCGCTCTGAGAGCAGTGCCGAGTGTCAGAAGAGCTCAGGGAGCAAGCGCTGTCAAGTAAGAGGAGTTGAGAGGGCTCCGTGGAGGAGAGTATGAGCCAGACCTTGAAGCATAGGCAGGACTTTAAAATGTGGACATGGTGAGAGGATAGCATGCAGGGGAGAGAGAATTCATGCTTGCTGGTCTGTAATAAATCGATATTATTTTTATTTCAGGTTCAAGTTTTGAAACTGCTCTTGAATTTGTCTGAAAATCCAGCCATGGCAGAAAGACTACTTGGTGCCCAAGTAAATAGCTTACATATTTGTTTTGTAAATATTACAAATACATAGATTTAGACACACCAACCTGAAAAGATTTATCTCAAAATGTTAACAGAGATTATCTCTAAGGAACAATATTACAGGTGCTTTTTTGGTTCTTTTTTGCCTGTGTGAATTTTCTAAGTTTCCTGTAATGAACATATTTTACTTTTAAAAATTGTTTTCGAAAATTTCTCCCTAGCAACAAATTACCATTTTTCTCTCTACCCAATTTTGGGGTAAGCTAATGTCATCAAACCTTTTATACTTGACCTTTTTATGTTCACATGTATCTTAATAGCCACTGAAACACTAGCATCTATCGAGTCCCTGGCATGTGCCAGGTGCTGGGCTGAGTGCCAGGATACACCTCTGAGCACGGCAGGACATGGTGTTGTCCTGTTAGAGCTTAGTCTAGGGAGAAGAGCCACACCAAAAAAAATGAAAGAAACAAACAAGAGACTTAGAAGCTGTGATAAGTACACTAAAGGAAGCAGAGATGGAGCAGAAATAGAATGAGCCTTAACTCCTGTAGAAAAGGGCCCTCTTGTGTCCATCTTCTCACCGTGCCCCAGCCCTGTGCCTTGCAGGGTATGGGCACAGTAAACGCTTGCCTGGTGAATTAGTGAATTCCCATGAAGACTATCTGATGGATCGTGAAAAGGAAATTTATGTTTTCCCAAATGACAACATTCTAGGCTTTCAAGGAAATAGTATTTTTCAGTTAAAATAGGAAACCTCTTTTTTCCATTTGGATACATGATAGGGGTGTGTAAGATTTTACTTTATGGTGTGCAGTCTTAGGGATAATTTTCTGATTTTTAAAATGTAGTGAATGCAATTTTAAAATGAAAATGTAGGTGAAAAATATTCATATATATTACAATACCTGTTTCCTATTTCAGGTGGATTCATCATTCCTTTCACTTTATGACAGCCACGTGGCAAAGGAGATTCTTGTTCGAGTTCTCATACTATTTCAGAATATAAATAACTGCCTCAAAAAGGAAGGCTGTTTGGCTGCTCAGCCTGACTTCACTAAAGGTTCACTGTTTTACCTGTTATATGGAGAAGACTGTGCCCAGAAAATGAGAGCCTTGGTTCATCACCATGATGTGGATGTGAGGGAAAAGGTAACAATACCAAAATTCTAACCGGTTGGTTGGTCATATTTTATCAGAGTCATGCAGACTGGAAGTAATGCACATCAGCTTACTTTTTCATCTTCCTTACAAAGGGATTTTTCAGCTGCTGAATTAAATACTAAATAACATGTTCCATCATTAACACAGCTATAATTTGCCTTGGTCTTCTGGTTTATTTTGGATTGTTTTATTGAGACCAAACTAACATAAGAACTTGTTCTGAAACCTTTTTTTTCTGCTGTTTGCTGAGATACTTCAGTCATTTCCCTGTTTGAGGTAACCGACCTTTTTATGTGATTTGAAATGATTGCAGTTACTTGTCTGAGGCAGCATGAGTGTGGGATGAATTTGTTGTTTCAGAACTACCGTCAGAAGGACTTAGTCCGTTTAGCAGGGATGAGATCCTGAGCTCTCGAGGCCACCTGCCAGCCTGGCATGCCGCTTTCAGGTCTTTCCTAATCATATTATTCTCATCAAGGACAGCTGTAAACGTTTAGAAGAAATGTTTCCTAGTACTCATTCACTGCCATTTGCTGTGCCATTAAGTGCAGACACTATGTATGAAATACTGGGATCAGTCAAAATGCCCATCCATAGGCAACCGGTAAAGTCAGTCACCTGCTCTTAGAAGAACAAACAGGTGAATGTGCCGACCAGACTCCTGGAAGTGGGGCTGAAAGTGAGAAAATGACTTTTCTGCATATACCTTCTTCCACTGTTTGATTTTTTTACCATGAGCATAACCTTTATAACTTTTTTAAATAAAAAGGAGAAAACTCACAAGGTTCTACATGTATTCTCCCTTTAGAGTACTTTATTCATTAATTTTCCTCCATCTTTCATTGGGCTAAAATGAGAATATGAAAAATTTTTCAGCTATTTTTTAATAGTATTTTTATACCATAAGGTACTATAATAACTTACTGATATATTTGAATTCAGCCAGGTTTTATAATACTCAAGTTCATAAGCACCACCATCCGTAGTATTAAATCAGTATGCAGGCAGCAGCTTTACTACTCGGGTATTTGAAGTAAAGCTGTAAGAGTACTTTAAATTTCATTTGTTAGTACATAGATTTCCAGAGGAAGTCACAAATCCTCAAACAAAAGAATGTGCATTGTCAGGGTTATCCTGATACAGAAATCAAACTTGGAAGAAAAATTTACAATAGAAAAAGGAGTCAGTGTTAAGGTGAAAACACAGACAGTCCCACTTGGCATACAGTAGCAGTGACAACAGGATGGTTAAGAATGATACTTCAAAGTGCTGCAAATGCATTAATTCCCTGAAAGGCACATTTCTTTATAACAACTTTTTTAATTGGCCTTATTTAATGAAAATATGTACTCAAAATGTACACACATTAAAACCAGTGTTTGGTTTCAATATGCTTTAGCAGCACTAGAGTCTAAAACTCCCATCTAAACCTTTCCTCTATTAGTTTGAATAAACAATCACATTTCCTGGAGATTAGAACTTGAGACTGAAATGTTAAAATGCTAGAGAAATGGGGAGTCATTTTTTACTACCCAGAAAGAATTACAAAGAGAAAGTGTACTGTTAATCTTTATGTAGGTCATGGCACATGTTGGCTTTCATTAGGTGCGATTTTTCCTAATTGATGGTTCCACCTTCTTGGGCAGTGAGGAGTATCAAAATGTTCCTCAGTTACCACAGGAGAAAGGGAAACTTCAATACAATCTTATAAGTTGGTATAGATGCCAGGTAATCAAAGAGGAAAATGAAATTGACTTAGAGGATAAGACAGATTAAAAGGTATTCAACATATATTTGGAGGGAACAATGGACTTGTCTTATTTTTCAAAATTTGTTTTTGCTTTACACATTAACCCTTCAAAATGGACAAGTTAAAAGCTGGAAACCACTAAACAGAGTAAGATTCTACAGAGGTGAAGCTCAATGTACTTCTTAACAAAATGTCAAGTAGAAAGAATATGAGTAGTAGTAAATATTAAAGCTTGTGAAGAGGCCTAGAAAAATGAGGCCCAATTAAGCGGATTTAGAACATGAAGTGCCCAGAGACTCTCAGTGGAGCAGTACCTGCAAAGACAAAAATAATGTTAAGGCCATTCGTGGAGAAGAAGTAATTAAGCAAGATGTGCTTGGCTTGGCTTGCTGCAGAGAGCAGAGGTAAGATGGATTTTCATTTGAGCATGCAACAGCAAGGAGGGCGCCAGACCACTGGCTAGTACTGGGGAAATATGCCCCAAAGCTAGTCCACTACAAATCTAACATCTTCATTTCTGTCCGCTTGCTAAAATGTCCCTTTGCAGTGAAAAAGTATGCTTGTTCAGTTTTTTTCCTGGAAGTTTGTTTTATGGGGAAACTTTTTGTGCTTTAGTACCACCAAATCACATTCACATACGTTACATACACATTTCTCCTTAACTGATTTGCATCTTTGTAGATAAATGTAGATTTACATTTATTTTGGCTATTACTCTCCAGATTTAGATCTACCTGTGTTAGGCAGTGATAAATAATTTTTCTCCCTTAGATTTTTCAAAGTGCTTTAAAAAAAAAAACAATTATTTTTGGAGGTAGGTCAGAATGATCCTCTTGTTGCACTTGAGGAAAGAAACTGAGGCTCAGTGAGCACAGGTGACTTGTTTCAGGCTACACAGAAAATCCACTGTGGAAGCAGGAGTGAAATTCAGGGTAAGTGGCTAATGTGTAGTGTGCATATACATGTGAAAATAGCCCTGCCAGGGTAGTGTTTGGTGTAGAATTTTGTGTGAATAAAGTTGATCTTGCTGAGACTGGAGCAAGAAGATAGAAGGAGTCTGAAGTATATCTAGTCAGCTTTCACTTGGGAAGATTTAGTCGTCAAGGGACTACAGAGCCTCACAGGACTGAAACAGGTTAGCTGAATCCCAGACTCACCATCTTTTTTTTATCACTGATATTCTACACTGCCTTAATAGAAGTAGAAATTGTGCTTAGGGGTCATTTAATATAAAAATAAGACATCTAAATCATGTAAAACAAAATATTCACAAATTCTAGTGATATCAAGAGTTTGAGCTGAGAAGCCACTAAAAAGAGTATATGAGGGAAAAATGAGCTATGGAAAGGATAAATTTAATTGAGTGTATGTGTATTAACATTTAAGATCTTCATTTATCTTTGTAAAATATTTCCTTGCAGCTATATTTGTGCTTAGTAGGTCTGACTTTAAAAATAGAACATTTCATAAATCATGTTCTCATAACTACAAGCTTCCCCTTCCTCTGCCCAACTCAGAGGGCCCGTAGATTTGGGGGTTGTAAGCGTGCAAAATAGAATATGCTGGTCCCCCCTTTAAAAATTCTTTAAAAATGCTAACTGCCCAAATTCCTGTTTTTATGCTTAAAAAAAATAAATCATTTAACATTTGGCATACAGGCTAATCTTAATAGAGCAAGAACTGCTGTAAGCATGTGGGAGTCAATTTCATCATTTAATGTGAATACAAGAAGTTTGTTTCTATTGTAGAAATCCCTCTTAAGAAATTTAAGTAAAAGACTAAACTTGAATAAGGCCTTTAAGACTAGAACAGAAATGAGACTTGAAAATCAGCTTTTCCTAACCTTAAAATTCTGAAGTATAATGTCTTTAAAAAAATTTCCACTGCAACGCGTAGACCATAGAGACATGATTTAAAACCCACATCAGCAAGTTCATTGTTTAAATGACATCCCTAAGCTTTTTCTTTACATAACCTGGCAATCATATTACTAAGCAATATTACATAAAACAAACTTGCAGTTTTCCAAATGTAAAAATTCATAGAACATTCATATTCATGAGTCCAAATTTATTATACAAGATGCCTTTTCCATTAAAAGCGCCCTTGTTCATATTTACTCAAAGTTCTCATCCTCAGTATTAAGGTATCTTGATTCTCCGTGCTTCAAGACAAAGAAGTCTTCAGTCTTTAGTCCATATCTTTCTAAAGCCTCACTCAGTTTCACTGGGGGCTCTAAGTAATGCTGGCAAAGGGCAGAGAGAAAAACAAAATGGAAAAAGATTAACCATACATATATGGGGAATACTTCAAGAGTTCAAACTAAAATAACCAGCATATGAGTACTTAATGCCCGTTTCATTGAAGCATTAGCAAATGAGTCAGTCACATTTTCTAAATAGTCATTAATTAAATCAAGAGAAATGTCATACTTTAAACATCAAGTATGTCAAATTTGGTGCTTAGATTGAACATCTTCATATTGCACAAAATCTAATCACTACTTCACTACATGAGATTCCAATCTAAAGAGAATCAATGCCAAGATAACATCAGAGAGTTAAATGTCACCAATATTTTTGAATATAGAAACGGAGTATGTATGTAAGCATATTTTTGGCTGAAAAAGAGGGGTTATCCTCAGACCCCTAGGCAAGTATCACACTAGTCCAGAGAGTGAAAAGGGACAGAGAACAGAGATCTGACAGGTGTGATATTCCCAAGTTCTTTTTCGAAGCTCAGGAAGTGAGAACAGCACACTGTTGCAGGATACTTGGAAAACATTTGAGTAGACTAAAACAAACTGAAACCACTTGAATGTATTATTTAACTACTGAATAAAAAGATTATTAAATTAAAGGGTAAATCATTTCACCAGTAAATCTTTACAGTGTATAACAGCCTTTTTTTTTCTTTATTCAACGGGTTTTTCCCACAATTACAGTTATAAAAACTATAAAAATGTGGCAGTATAAAGCAGGAATCAAAGTTTCTGATCTAATTGCCAGTGGTATGTCCTCTGCCCTTCAAGCGGCAAATACTTTTTGGGCACCTATGTGGGGAGCCAGGCCAGGGAGCCAAATGGCAACCCTTGCCTGTCTGGAGCCCACACTCTAATATAGAGGCAGATGAGAAATAAGTAGTTGATGAGTTGTGTGGAGAAAATGGGAGGGTGACAAGTATGGGGGAGTGAGGTTTAAGCAATCGAAGAACTGCAAGGAGGTGTGTGGTGCCAAGCTGCCAGGTCATTCTGGCAGAGCGTCACGATCTGATCAGGGTGTAAAGGTTGCTGCCCTCTGCCACGTACAGTAAGGGCTGTTCTCATGGGGGTGAGAGTGGTCACAGTGTAAACATAATCTGAAGGTTGAACTGAGTGGTGAAACAGGGTGGAGGAACGAGAGCGAGGGCAGGGTTCTGGCCTGAGTAACGTGAAGGAGGGAGTTGCCATTTACCAAGATGTCAGAGAAACAGGTTTGAGGGAAGATCAGGAAGTCTGGTTCTGTTCTTAAATTTCTGCCACCAAGTGGACACCCACGTGGGGCTGTCGAACAGGCAGTTGGGTATACAAATGTGGGTGATGAGGGAACACTCAGGCTACAGGGGACAGTGGATAGCTGGTATTTAAAGCTGTCAGACTGATGAGGAAGAGGTCCATGGGCTTGCTTACTGTCTATAGCGAGGGGAGATGAACTAGCAGCAGGGACTGAGAAGGGACAGCTAGGTGAAGTGCTAGAAACTAGGAGTATTTTCTGTGGCTTAAAATGCACAGACGGCTAATCTCATGGGGCAAGCACTTAAATGCTCCACAGCCATACAGGGACTATGCACAAAGCAAGACAGTGGATTAGACATAACTAAGAGCAAGCGGTGAAAGCAGAAGCTTCCAGCACTCTGGATCCATTGAGGGCCAGGCAGCCAGCCCCAGACAACTCTTAAGTTCCCTCTTAAAGGCATCACTGTTTTATGATCTACTACAATAGAATATACTTATAATACAGACTCTGGTCATGTAATGCATGAAATTTATTTCTACCAAAACTACTGAGTTTCTTTAGTGCTTTAAATATATCATCTAAGAAGTTTATAATTCCCTAGATATATGAGTTGTTACTATTTGTACAATTTTAAAGTGTTGCCAAGTTAAAGACAACCTCAACCTGCCTATTCTATAGTAAGCCACTATTATAATTACTTATATGTAAGTCATTTTAAAGTGTTTAAAATCATAGGCTCAACATCCTCCCAGAAAATTCCATCTACTTTATAATTTAACAAACTGGCAGTTGTCAAGTTTTTTCAACTAATGTCAAAATGGAAACAAATTCCAAATTGCTAAATCTATTGTATGTTTTGTTAAAGAATAAAGATGGAAGTTAATTTATAACAGGAATAATTCTTAAAGGCTGAATAACACAGCAAGCCTTAAAGACTGAAGTCTCCTGTCCGCTCACCATCTCAGTAAAGGGCAAAACTGTTTTTCCAGTTACTCCAGTTCACAATCTAGGAGTCATCCTAATTCCTCTTCCACAAGTTTAATGAAATACTGTTACTTCATCTAAGTCACTGGTATATATCATAGATATACACACACATATATATAAATGGAATAAGAATCTGCCACCAAATATAGTGGAATATCCCTGGAAACCAGTGTTAAACTTCCCTCTTCTCTGCACAAATGCATGCACGCACGCACACACTCTCTCATCCTCCATATCCCCATTGTCATTCACTTATCACTCCACTCCATCCCCCAGGGTAGCTCAGGGCTGCTGCATCATGGGACGGGAGTTTTGATTGGGAGAACAGGAGTGGGCAGACCATGTATTAGGTAATTTTGGAACAAGATGCAACTTAGGGGGAGGAGAGGCCAGAAATAGGACAGAGGGGGAGTGCTTAAAGAAAAGGTTCCTACAGAGGCCATACACGGCAAAGGAGAAGCCAACTTCAACCATCCATTCCTAAATTTTGCTCACAGCAGGCCCTGAATCCAGGTAAGAGAAGGCTTCTTGCCATCCTTCTATCTGATCCCAGAACTCTAGCTAGTATCACAGTTCTAGGAGTCAGCTACCTTAAGGAAAAATTCAGTTCTTCTGTATTTAGGCTAAGAGTAAAACCACCATTTATTCCAATGTCTGGTACATAGCAGACAATTGGTATTTACTGGATGAATAACATTTCTAGAAAATTCCAAGCTGTCCGGCTTTATGTTCCCCACTGCCCCCCATGTCACATCCACATTCCAGCTGCACTGATTCCTCACTGCTTCCCATGCTTGCTGCCTCTGATCCTATGCTCTTCCCTTTCCTCCTCCTGAAATGCTTCCTCCTCACCTTCTCACAGCCAACTTCAAATGTCACCTCTTCCATGAAGCACTGCCTGATCCCTCTCATCAGTCACAGTCCCTGACTCTGAGACCACTTTATCTTCCCCACCTTAGAGGATTTACCCCTTTCTACGTGTGTCAGAGTCACTATGTGCATGTCTTGTCTTATGTTAGAATGAAAGCCTCTCCTTGAGAGGGAAGATGAGATGTTTCACTTTTCTGCTTCCCAAGACTACACACATTTTTGATAAACACATGCTTCCTTAATTACAGAAAGAAGCCAAAAACACCATGCACTGAAGTGTTTTCCCCACTGTATATCAATATTGTTGCCCTAAGTAGTACGATTCACCACCTTAATTCACATGGTGACCGTGACGATTGCATGGGTTCTGATGGTAGTATGGTCTCTGAACGCTGCAGGGTCCAGCGACACCTAAAGTTCAACATGTAACCAAAGTCCCTTTTACCACAACCACTCACCTCATTTGCTAAGGCAAAAGTTCCCCAGTGAATTGCCACAGATTTCTTTGCTTGAACGTCAATGTGAATCCTTACAGCTTCCTCTGGGTCTACATGCTGGTATTTCATAAACCACCTGATGGAAAATAATAATTTATCAATTTGGCCTTTGAAATATACAATAAATTCTCATTACCGCTCATTTAATCAACCTTTAAGATTCTGCAGAAGAGTAAGTCACAGTAGACAAAATTGTCTCTCATGTTCACTTTTCTGCTAGAAAAATACTAAAGATTTTTATTGTACAAACTGCTGCACAGTAGTTAAGTCTCAAGCAGAAGTCCCCTTAGAATGATAAGATTTTGTTTCACTCATACTTTGACTTTACTGATTTATTCTGAAGATACGTCTTGCCATTACTCTAAAAAGTAGGCATTTTGCAGTCCTGGTACAAATCTGCATAATGGGTAAGGAAGTAGAACCAGAACTCCCAATTGTAAAAGAACCTTAATAACTTGCAAGACAACTTCTTAAAAGTTTGCTAAAGCAAAAGAACAAATAAAAATAAGTGGATAGTATTTAAAGATTAGGAGCAAAAAAATCAAGTTACTATTCAAGGACTTTATTCAAACATCACAAAACTGAACAGTGAGGTGTTTGGTTTGGCAAGAAGAGAGGGTATATGAGTAGAAACAGGCTGCCCGATGCCTGGGAAAGGCCGGGGCTCAGGAGGTAGAGGGCCTGGGTAGGAGGCCAGCCCTACCAATTCCTGGGAATGCCTTTCCAAGGTCCCTTCAAATTCTCTGAGCTTCCATAATGTCCCTGTCTGTGAATAGAAATCATGCCCGTCTTGGAAAAGTGGTGGAGGATTGAACAAGACAATTTATTTAAAGCATCAAGTACAGCATCCACTTCATAAAATTCTCCCAGGAGTAGAGTTGACAAAAAATAACACTTTTCCCGAGAAAGAAGTATTATCTCTGATACAAAGGGAAAAAGTATTATCAACATGCAAATCCTCCACTTTCCCAGCCTTGAGTTTAGGAGGGGAAACCACCACCGTCTTCACACTCCCCACCCCTGGGTCTGCTGCTGCCCACCCACGCCGCCATGGGACTAGGGGTCTGGGCTCACGCGGCACTCCTGCCCAGCTCCCGGCCGGGCCGCCATCTCCACCAGCTGGGGGACAGCTGTTCCCAGTGGGGGTGCCCTCCCCGGGGGGCCCAGAAACAAGGCCTCCCCGTTCTCTTCAGCGGCAGACAAGAGAAGCGCTGCTCTGTGGTCTCCTGACACTCGGACCAGGGCAAGATGAAAATAGTCTTTGGTGTTTCTCTTCTTTTTTAAAAACTACTGCAAATCAAAGGGGTGGGCATAGCCTTTCTACCCTCAAGTCTATATGAAATTTAAAATTTTTGCTCTGGTGTAGAACGTAAACATTTTGAATCCTGACTGGCTGGGATAGAATACCTGGTGGCAGGAGATCCCAAAAGTAACGTCGCGAATACATCACTGAAAGTTGTTTTTGGTGTCGTCATCTTACTTCCTAGAGCACTCTGCAGTTTTGTTGATAAATAACCTTATTTCTAAAACTCTTGGTACTGACCAGAGAAATTACACAGGAGAGGCCACCACAGTGTTATTCTCACTGTCCTGTCCTCCCACCTTAGCAACAAGACAGCCGCGATGCCGATGCCGGTGGGAAGGGGGAGCCGGGGAGCTCGTGTAGTTCAGGCCGTACACATTGCATCGTCACATATACTTGACACATTTATATGCTGCTAATTTTCATAATTACAAGTAAGATATTTTAATATGTTAAGGACATAAAGATCAATACTCTGAAATAGACCTGTAAATGTAAAAACATTGATGTTTTGTGAGATTTCATTAGAATTATAGCTTAGTGGAAAAGTGAAATTCAGGCACTTGTATTGATTTAAATGTTTAAGATAAAAATATCAAGTCCCTTAAAATGAAAAAAAGAAATGAGCATTAATAAGAAAGTGAAGAAATGGATATAGTGAACTTAAAAAGGTAACAAAATCAGATGGAAACCAATGATCAGACTTGTTCCATTCTTCTATGTATTAGTGCAATAAGCAGAACTGCTTATAGGACTGACTGAATAACATGCCATCCTGCATACAATTCTCATGTATCTGTACATGCACTTTAGAAAATAAAACTTTCTTAATTATCCCTGACTTTATTACCATTAGTGTTTGTTTTCTCTTTGTACTGAATTCTTTACAACCATTTCCCTTCCCCTTGAGTAGACGGTATGACCCGGGCAGTGGCTGGGTCTCCGAGGTCTGGTGTCCTGGTCTGACCCTTAACTGAAGACGGGTGGCGAGGGCAGAGGCTGGAGGGTGACTGTGAGATGGGGTAATGTCAGCTTCAGCGCCCGCTGAGAGGAGGCCACCCCACGGACTACCGCACTAGGCCTCTTCCTGGCCCTTCCGCTGCCGGATGGGGTGGGTGCGTTCAGTCACCGAGCTGGAGCGGTTCCACAAAGAGCACCTCCGCAGGGATGGGAGAGTTGGGTGCGACTACGGCTGATGGGGTCAGCCTGAGTTGGAAGGGTGCGCGAACTTCTGATTAGAGATAGTCATTCCTTAAACCAGTCCTTTTTTTCTTGGTAATATAATTTCTGATTTTGAATATTTAACTGGTATGGCTGTGATTTAAAATATTTCACATCAAAAAATTTTATTAAAATTAATTTTAAAGTAAAATTTAATTGATTGATTCACCCACTCCCAACCGATGTAAAACAAAGTCTGCCGCTGAAATCACAAAATCATAACTACACTGGTTTTAAGTTCAGTTAACTTATTATGCAGCAGGAGGTTTACATACCTTGGTGCATATGCTCCAATGGGAATAGCTGCAAGGTCAAAAGGCCCATATCTTTTCCCTATCTCTTCAAAAGCAGGACAATAACCAGTATCTCCTGCAAAAAAAAATCGATTCCAAGGCCCCAAGACGGACCAGCTGCCCCACAGGACCTTGTTGTCATCCATTAGAGTCCTTTTACACCAGTGCTGGGAAGGTGTGAAGACAAAGGTGACCTTATCGTGTCCGGGGACACAGTTCTCCTCCCACCAGTCCAGCTCGATCACATTCTCACAGCCACATCTCTGCATCCAGTCGAGGAGACCCAAAGGCACAAACCATCTCAGCTCATTACCGAACCGCTCATTCAGAGCGATGACAGAATTGTAGTCCAGGTGGTCATAGTGGTTGTGACTGATAAGGACCGCATCTACAGGGGGGAGGTCGCTTATGGCGCATGGGGGACGACGAAAGCGCTTCGGTCCCATATGCTGCGATGGGGAAGCGCGGGAGCTGAAGATCGGGTCGGTGAGGAACACGAGCTCATCCATTTCCACCATCACCGAGGCATGACCCAGCCACGTGACTCGCAAGCCAGCTTCCCGCACGCCAACTTCTTCGGGGTCATCAATAAAATACGGCTTAAGCACTGGGAGTTCTTTATCAAGTTCCTATATGTAAAAAGAAAGAAAAGCCACCGTTAGGGGGAAAAAAGGTATTATAGCATCACAATGCACTTTGGCCTAAATTATAGAGAATAGCTATCTGGAGAGAACTGAAGTTATTGAATATGTTTGCTATTTTTGCTTTTCTCTTGAAAATGCACACATTTCTCTGGATCTGACTCAATAATCGTGACAACATAGTAATGTAAAATCATCTTGGCCCCAAATGCAATAGC
Source organism: Manis pentadactyla (assembly GCF_030020395.1). NCBI lineage: Eukaryota > Metazoa > Chordata > Mammalia > Pholidota > Manidae > Manis > Manis pentadactyla. Next base: position 60,295,045 of record NC_080025.1, on the reverse strand, counting down.
CAAAGGGAAAATGAAAACTTTGAGCACTGCTGAATTTATTAAATTTTTCTGAAGGCTCTGTAAGTACTAGAAGCAGACTGGCCCTTGCGATCGCCATTTCACTAGGCTGGTGCATCTGCTACTGGAAACTATCTCAGAAGGCCAGTCCCTGGAAATAGCAAAGAAAATTTCAAACCCTTTATTTGCAGATCTTGGATCTCCAATAATGCATCTGACTATCTGAGCACACAGAATTCAAAGCAGGCTGTGATGCCCCTGGGCCAATCACAGACACAGACAGCTCCCAGTCCTTTCCCTGAAGGTTTCCGACCACTGATCAAACCAAAGGAAGGCACAGTCCCTGCCTGTGACCAGCTGACTGCTTTGGGAGTAAAGAAATGTAAAACAGTGACTACAACAAAGTTAAATATTAGTCCTTTGGTTATTCTGTATTTTATCCTTGGGTTAAGCTGCACCAACAAGAAGCTGTGTTTTGGGGTCACAGTCCTGGCTTTTATAAAGTGCGCTTTGGTGTTCGAAAACACAGCTGCTCAAGGCCTCTTACGGGAAGCCACCCCATGAAACTTAGCATGCACATACCATAGGGCTGCCTTTAAGACTTGGTACCATGTCCCCACTCACCCCAGAACCATTTCTTTCAATTCTCCAGAGCAATGGGCTCTATGCATCTGACTGGCACTGGGAAAACAGTTCATGCTGCCCTTTCACTTTAACTGGGAAGTTCAGAGTAAAAGCTAATGCTTCCTCCAGCAATGTGTGGAGCATGATGGAAAATATTTCTGTACTAACTTCTTTCTTGGCTTTATTTTTCTAACCAAACAGTCCATTTGCTCTTGTTTATTTATCCATCTGGGTTTTCCTGCTACATGTATTCTTTACAAGTTGCTGCAAATCGATTTTTAAAGGGTGTGGTATTGGATGGTGGAGGTGGAGATTTCTCTTAGCCACACCAAGCCTTAGCTTCCTCATCTGAAAAATGGGTAGAACTGCACCTACACCTCATTGCTGTGGGGACGGAATATTAGCAGCTGGCGCACTGTAAGCACTCTGCACACATTCCACAAGACAAAGGCTGACCCTGACAGCCGATCCGGCACCAGCCCTGGGGATGTCTTGTATTTTTACCTGCTTCCTTTCTAGTAGTCGCTGACCTAGTTAAGATCCTAATTAACATCCAGACACTTTAATATCCTGACTGCTCAACTGTCTCCTCTGCTGAAAAATCTCCACAGGCTCTCCACCACATGACAAAACACAGCTCACCTCCTCAGCCCCAGAGGAAGCTGTGTCGTCACTCATCTCCTCTATGAGGTCTTCTCATCTCCTCTATGAGGTCTTCCCACCTCCTCTGGGCTGCTCCCTGCTCCCAGACTGAGCTACTGATCCCACTGCTCAGATTAAATATCTTCCCTCCTGCCCCATCACACACCCTCCAAGGGCCATCCCTGACTCTCCACAGCTGGAAGCACTCACTCCTGCCCCAGAACTAATATGCCACATTGTTCCTCCATCACCTCTAGACATTCTGCCCCAGCCCTGGGGAAGTGTATGCAGGATGTACCTCATGTCTTATTCAACTTGGGATCGTTTACAGTGCCTGGTTCAGTGAATGACACACAACATGAGCCTGATAAAATTTGTTGGATGAATGAATGAATGAATGTAAATTCTCCAAAGCAGTTCTCAAAGTTGGTAGTTAGGATTACTGAACAGTAACAAATGCTATATGATGCAATTATCAAAAATTAAGGAGGAAAGGGAGAAAGAATGAATATAAATTGAGTACCTACCATGTGTTAGGCTGCAGAGTAGGTGAATAATGATGATGAATTAGCTAACACATCAAGTACTTTAGTATAATGCAAAGTAACATTAACAACAGCTACCATATGGAGTGCTTATTATGTCAGACACTGCTTCGTAAGAATGTTTAACTGAATACAGACCACGGCACAGGAGAGAGGCACTAGTAACTCCATTTTACAAATGAGAAAACAGAATAAGAGAAGTTACAGTATTAACATGAAGTCACCCCGCTAGCCTGCATGCTGCACACTGCCTCTCACCACTATACTTACTCTGCAGTATTACCTCATTTAATTAATTTTTAAACAAGCCTGGCAATCAGATAGGGGCAAATAAGACACAGATTACTAGGGATACAAGGAGACTCATAGGTACATACATAAGTCAAAACTCACCAAATGGTACTTTTTGAATGTGGAGCTTCTGTTAATAAAATTAAAAAAAAAATTTAAGTAGCATATTTAAATAGTGTGTCAAAATATCTGCAGCAAAGTTCCCTGAAAACTGTTGCATTTTCTATTTGCTCTAAGTTTAAAAGTCATTTGAAAGGGGGAGAGAAAGGGAAAAAAAGTAATTTGAAGTTTACTATCTGGCATTATCAGCCAAATGTTGAGAGCAACTTGTTTTCCAAATAAACGGTTAGCAGGTCAAGTGCAGAAAGAAGCCAGTCACTAAGGACCACATTACGTATGATCCTATTTATCTGAAATATCCACAATAGGCACATTTATAGACAGAATATAGATTAGTAATTTCCAGGGGCTGGAAGAGGCCAAGAGAATTGGGGGGTGATGACTAGGACACGGTTTTCTTTTTGGTATAATGAGCATGCACCAGGTTGTGGTGATGGCTGCACTACCCTGCAAATGTTCTGCCAACCACTTGATTGTATGCTTTAAACAGGTCACAGAGCATGTGAATTATATCTCAACAAAGCTGTTTTTATAAAAAGGTAAATACTGACAAGGCACCTGAATTAAGTAGTCACACTTTTCTTCATGTTCCTTTCTTTATGGTATATTGATTCTAAGCCCATCACTAAAGTGCAGCTCAAAGAACTTGATCTCTAGCACTACTCTCCTATAAAAATCAAAGATATAATAGCATCTACAAATAAGATTCCAAAAAGAAAAAATAATTTTTACTTTTTATCCTAATCATCAGAGTTTGAAAGAGTAAGGGGGTAGGGAAATTATTGATTATTGGAAAACTATGCATTTGCTTGGCATTTTCTTTACCAGATCAAGATTTTTCTCAGCTGGTCTTCCTTTTTCAAAGCTGCAAATGAGAAAATCCCTAGGCCCAAATTTAACCAGTACACTCGTTATTTTCTTACTTTTCTTGGGGAAAAGGAAAAAATCCCAACATTCATTCAACCACTACTCTTTGCTTAAGTGTTTTAAGTACATTGTCATCTAACTCTGAAGCAAAAGTTACTGCCATCTTACAGATAACCAGGCTAAGGCAGAGAAGGATCACTAGGAAACTTCCTGAGGTCATACAAGTAAGTATGCAATTAGCAGTGGAATCGAGTCTTCCTGACTCTGTAAGACCCTCTCTTTTCATTGAACCTTAACTCTTTCTATGGCATAAATGATATTAACTTTAAAACAATTAAATCCATATTCTTGCTAATATACTTATTAATTTAAGAGTTTGTATGTGCACAACTGAGTAGAAAAAGATCTGACACAAGTCTGTTAAAATCATGTTATGTTTTAAAAATCACTTTTAAAAAATACTTGAGTTAATCCTTTTCTTCCAACTGAAAGTATATTTTACTGTTTTAGGAAACTTTACCTATACTTTATAATTAAGACTTAAATAAAAAATATTTCTCATATTTATTTTGACAACATACATGTACATTTGCATAAAGACTGACCTGTTACCAAAATCCCTCCAGTTTAATTATTAATGCTAATGTTTTATATTTTGCAATGGTAGAAAGACAAGATCTATCAAAATGGCATAGTATCTTTAAACTTCTCCTTGATTGTAAGAGAAAAGGCCATTCATAAAATATAGAAAATACAGAAAAATAAGAGTAGCTTGCATTATGTCAATATGCAGAAGTGATAACCACTGTTAAAATTATGATGTCTTTACTCACAGTTCTTTTTTTAAACATGGTTAAGATTATATGGTTTCATATTTTCTATTTTTTAAATTTCATTTTGTGATATTTTCACCAATCACAAGTGAGACACATAAATATTTAAAAATTAAATTCTTGAGGAAATCTGTCAGAAGGTTAAAAAAAAAAGATGAAATGCAGGAGAAATAAAAAGAAAACTACAGAGGATTGATCTAGGAGAGCTAAAATATAATTTGTCATTTTAGAATGAAAAGATGAAGGAAATTTTTGAAGAAACACACAAGATAATTTTCTAGAATGGAAGGAAACATTTCCACATGGAAAGGTCCCATGCGGCATCAAGAATGAAGAATGAAGAATCATACACGGTGGGGCAATTACAGACCATTGGTGACAAAGAAATGACCCTCAAAAATTCTACAGGGGAAATAAAGGCCACACACAAAGGATCAAGAACAGCAAGGAACTTGTCTACAGCAATACTTAAAAGACAGGTGTGCAGGTAATGCTTCTGAATTTAGAGAGAAAACCATTTCCAAACTAAAATGCTGTATCCACACTGTCAATCAAGAGTGAGAATAAAGATATTTCAGAAAAGCAAGGTCACAAAAAAAAAAAAGATGAAATGCAGGAGAAATAAAAAGAAAACTACAGAGGATTGATCTAGGAGAGCCAAAATATAATTTGTCATTTTAGAGTGAAAAGATGAAGGAAATTTCCCAGGAAAAAATTGCCCTTCTCAGGAAGCCCATTAAGAACATGCTCCTCCAAACTGAAAGAATACCCGAGAAAGAGGACGCTGTGGGACCGGGAAACTGGGCCAAGGCTGCCGGGCAGGGAAGCCCAGGCTGTGGGGAGGGCGTCCTCGGAACAGAAGCTGGCAGCCCGGATGAGGGCCCGGTGCTGAAGGACCACATGAAGTCCCTCTCAGGACACTACATGCAGGAGCCACGAGGAGGGAAATGATTCATCACAGATACATACAAAGTGAAGCAGATGAAAAAAGAGGTATCACTAACCTCAGGGGGAAAAGCGTACGAGAAAGGAGACAGGGCCACAGTACATTACTCAGCTCATCAGTGAAAAATACTGATACCATCCCAATCCTGTAAACAGTACAGAGGAAGCTCAAGTAGAACCATGGGAGAGCGCTGAGGAGACGGACACTGAGTCAAAACTGGTCAGTGCGAAGGACCACAGAAAGGCAGACACTGTGTGACTCCACACATCTGAGGCACCCGAAAGGGTGCGCTTCACTGCATCAGAAAGCAGAGTGGCGGCTGCCAGGGCTGCTGGCAGGGGAGGGAAACGGGGGGTACCTGTCAACAGGCATAAAGTTTCAGTTAAGCAAGCTGAGGAGGCTCTCCAGACTGCTGAACCCCATTGTGCCTACAGTCAATGATCATGTACTGTACAGCAAAAAATGTAAGAGGGCAGAGCTCACGTCCAGTGATGTCATCACAATAAAATTAAAGAAAAAAAATATGAAGGGGAGTCCAGAGAAAACAAAGGGTTGCAAGCTGTTGCCTGGGGGCTGAAGGGTGGGAGGTGGGCTGGACTGGTGGCAGGGGGTGGGTTTACCATACAAGCCTTTTAGTACTGTGACTTGTAAAAATGTACACTTATTTTTTTCCTTGTTAAAAATTAAAAAACAACCTGTTAGCCATGCTATAGGGCAAATATAAAAAAACTGATGCTTCATTTTTCAAAGGGCACTCTTGTTCTTCAATATCTAAAGAGCATATTATATTTTCAAAGTACTTTCATGTGGCATGTGAACCTCAGAACAACCCTAGTGGCCTGTCTTATCCTAACTTTACAGACAAAAAAAAGTAGTTCCTCCAGGGATTGTGATAGGTCGCACAGTCAGTGAGGAATCCAGAACCCTACCCTGGCTTCCAAGTGTCCCCCTTTTTCTACCAGGCCAAGCTGCGCTGCCTCAGTTCTGCGTCTCATCACATTCCAGTCGGACTGTCTGCTGCTCACTTCCTACAGTGTAACTGGTAAAGACAGCCTCCTTCAACTAATGAAATGCAGACGTGCCTGCCTCCCTCCCTCCTTGAAAGTCTCCAGTTGTCTCTCTTCCCCTGACCTCTGGTGACTATGATCAACAAGAACACTCAGACAAGGTCTCTGGGTCACTGAGCCCAGAGCAGTACCAGTATCGGAACCAGAGAGGCCTGTGAACGGGCACACTGCTCTCGGCCAGGAAGGCAAATACCACAGATGGTCCAAGTAAACACTGTTTGCTGACCAAGCTAAACTCTATTGTGTAGCCTTGCTAACGTCCCATTTTCATTTCATTTAGACCTGTTCTATTAGTAATTTTATCCTTTAATCTTACGTTTCTTCCAAAATACTTTCATTTCTAATACCTAAGTGATAGAAATTATGTAATATTTAGTCATTGTGATCCTACGTATCTATTGCCCTGTCTCCTTCCAAAACAATCTGAAGTTGTGTTTTATAAGGCCTCCCAATGTCTAACAAAAACAACTTCCAGAACTCTGATTCAAGTTTGAACTGACCCACTGATCTGAAGCAGGTGTTCTTTACATGGATCTTAAGATATATTTTGGTTTTTTGTTTTCCAGAAAACGTAGACAATCATATTTAGGAGTTGGTTAAAAGTCAGCAATTCTGACAATTCAGAGGGATTAAATATGGAGTGAGTTACAGTTACCATGAAAACAACATCTGTCAACATGCATCTGATCTAGCTAGTCCTAGGCTTTCACTGGAAACAAGGGGGAAATAAAGGTGAAGGTTAGAGATAAATAAAATATAAACTGGAATAGGGCCAAGGTGCTCCTGTCCCCTTTTATATGATGCTGAATTTAAGTGGTACATATCACCACCTCCTTTGACATTTTCCTTAAAAAAAAAAAAAAGCTCAAAAATGCCACTCCCACCTCCATCACCCTGCTTTCTGAGCATTATTCTTGGAAGTACTAAATCATCTTTTAACATACTACATAATTGACATATTTGTTTACTGCCTCTCTCCTTCCCTTAACCTATGGCCAGGGTGTGTCTGCTTTGCTCAGGGCTCTTATCTCTAGCACCCGGAACAGTGGTCTGGCACACAGCAGATACTCAATAAACACTGACTAAAAGAATGAGTGAGTGGGAGATTGAAGATGGGTGCATCAGGGGTGAGACAGAGAACTCCTCCCAAAACCACAAATAGTACAAACATACAGTTAATACAACTAACCCTAAAACAGCAGCAGGAAAGAAAGCTGAACCAGACTGCATACAGATGGCACAAACAGAGCAGACCTCACGAAAAAGGGTAACGTACAATAGCCTTGATCCAGCATGTTCCAGGCCCTTCCCCCACAGCAGCTCATGGGTGGGAGGAAGAGAAACTGAGCGGGGGAGGGGGTGGAGGCCTGGGACTGCTGAATACCTAGCCCTGGAGATCTGCTTTGCGAGCAGAAATCTACATTGTGTGGTGCTCTGGAGGTTGGGGAGCTGGGACAGGCAGAATGCTTGAGAGACTGAGATTCCGGCCGTTTGTGGAGGAGGGGATCCACACCTGGCCGCTCTGGGACAAAGCAAAGGCGGGTGGTCTGAGAGGCTTCCTAGCAGCGAGAGGACTGCTGAAAGGGTGGGATTTACACGGAGCTTGTTGCACGGGAGAAGGGAGAGCTGGAAAAGGTTGTCTGGGCGCGCTCTGCCCAGCAGGTTGGGAACTTCAAAGAGCTTCAGGTGCTCCATCCCCTTGACTGCCTACTCAGCTCCAAGGCCCCCCACTGGACAAGCAGCCTGCTGAGCCTTCCTCCTAGCCTGCCAGCACCGGTTTGCAAACCACCAGTCACTGTGCTGGCGTCAGGCCAGCCAGAGGGAGGACCCACCTGCAACAGCTAGAGATGCAAAGCACAAAGGCTTATACCTGTGTGCTCTGCCCACTGGCTCTGACACTGGACACAGGCACTGCAGAGGGCAATCAGGAAACAGACCTTTCCACCCCCCAAGCCACCAGCTCCGCTCCCCTATGACCCCCAACCTCATACTAGGGGCTGAGCAGCTCCACAGACTATAGCTTCAGGGCACTAGTGGGTACCACATAGAAATATGAAATGTCAAAAGAACCTGGTTCAGACCAAAATCTCACAAACCCCAGGAAAAGGGCCAAATGAAACTGAACTCACCAATCTTCCTGAAAGAGAGTTCAAAATAAAAATTATAAACATGCTTATGGAGGTACAGAAAAATATTCAAGAACTCAGGAATAAATTTAAGACAGAGACTTAATAATTAAGAAATTCCATATCTGAAATGAAACATACAATAGAGGGATTCAAAAGTAGATTAGATGTAGTAGAAGAGACAGTAAATGGAATAGAAATTACAGAGGAGGAATACAAAGAAGCTGAGGCACAGAGAGAAAAAAGAATCTCTAAGAATGAAAGAATATTGAGAGAACTGTGTGACCAATCCAAACGGAACAATATTCACATTATAGGGGTACCAGAAAAAGAAGAGAGAGAAAAAGGGATAGAAAGTGTGTCTTTGAAGAAATAATTGCTGAAAACTTCCCCAAGCTGGGGAAGAAAATAGTATCTCAGACCATGGAAGCCCACAAATCTCCCAACACAAGGGACCCAAGGAAGACAACATCAAGACATATAATAATTAAAATGGCAAAATCAAGGATAAAGATAGACTTTTGAAAGCAGCTAGAGAGAAAAAAAAGATCACATACAAAGGAAAACCCATCAGGCTATCATCAGATTTCTCAACAGAAACCTTACAGGCCAGAAGGAAGTGGCATGATGTATTTAATGCAATGAAGCAGAAGGGCCTTGAACCAAGAATACTCTACCCATCAAGTTTATCATTTAAATTTGAAGGAGAGTTAAACAATTTTCAGATAAGCAAAAGCTGAGATAATTTACTTCCCACAAAGCACCTCTACAGTACATTCTGGAGGGACTCCTATAGATGGAAGTATTCCTAAGGCTAAATAGATGTCACCCAAGGGATAGACAAAGAGTACAGAATATGATTCATAACATACAAAGAATGGAAGAGGAAGAAAAAGGAGGAAAAATAAAAAAGTTTTAGGTTGTGTTTGTGATAGCAGACAAAGTGAGTTAAATTAGACTGTTAGACAGTAAGGGAATTACCCTTGAACCTTTGGTAACCACGAATCTAAAGCCTGCAATGGCAATAAGTACATACCTATCGATAATCACCCTAAATGTAAACAGTCTGAATGCACCAATCAAAAGACACAGAGTCACTGAATGGATAAAAAAACAAGACCAATCTATATGCTGCCTATAAGAAACTCACTTCAAACACAAAGACATACACAGACTAAAAGTAAAGGGATGGAAAAAGATTTTTCATGCAACTAATATGAACAACAACATATTGTTCATATGTTGCAGTACTTGTATCAGACAAAACAGACTTCAAAACAAATAAAGTAACAAGAGACAAAGAAGGATATTACATAATGATAAAGGAGCCAGTCCAACAAGAGGATATAACCATTATATATATCTATGCACCCAACACAGGAGCACCTACATATGTGAAACAATTACTAATAAAATTAAAGGGGGAAATATAATGCAATACATTCATTCCAGGAGACTTCAACACTCCACTCACTCTAAAGGACAGATCAACCAGACAGAAAATAAGTAAGGAGACCGAGGCATTGAACAACACATTAGAACAGATGGACCTAATAGACATCTACAGAACACTCCATCTAAAAGCAGCAGGATACACATTCTTCTCAAGTGCGCATGGGACATTTTCAAGAATATATCATATACTAGGCCACAAAAAGAACATCAAAAAATTCAAAAAGACTGAAATTGTACCAACCAGCTCCTCAGAACATGAAGGTACAAAACGAAAAAGCCCACAAACACATGGAGGCTTAATAACATGCTCCTAAATAATCAATGGATCAATGACCAAATAAAAACAGAGATCAAGCAATATACGGAGACAAATGACAAAAATAATTCAATGCTGCAAAAATCTGTGGGACACAGAGAAGGCCATGCTAAGAGGGAAATATATTGCAATACAGGCCTACATCAGGAAAGAAGAAGAATCCCAAATGAACAGTCTAAACTCATAATTAATGAAACTAGAAAAGGAAGAACAAATGAGGCCCAAAGTCAGTAGAAAGAGGGACATAATAAAGATTAAAGCAGAAATAAATAAAATTGAGAAGAATAAAACAATAGAAAGAATCAATGAAAGTAGGAGCCATTTCTTTGAGAAAATAAACAAAATAGATAAACCCCTAGCCAGACTTATCAAGAAAAAAAGAGAGTCTACACAAATAAAAAGAATCAGAAATGAGAAAGGAAAAATCACTACAGACACCACAGAAATACAGAGAATTATGAGAGAATACTATGAAAAATTATAGCTAACAAACTGGATAACCTAGAAGAAATGGACAACTTTCTAGAAAAATACAACTTTCCAAGGCTGACCCAGGAAGGAACAGAAAATCTGAATAGACCAATTACCAGCAAAGAAATTGAATTGGTAATCAAAAAATTACCTAAGAACAAAATTCCTGGACAAGATGGTTTCACTGCTAAATTTTATGAAACGTTTAGTGACGACCTAATACCCATCCTCCTTAAAGTTTTCCAAAAAGTAGAAGAGGAGGGAATACTCCCAAACTCACTCTACAAGGCCAACATCACTCTAATACCAAAACCAGGCAAAGACAACACAAAAAAAGAAAATTACAGAACAATATCCCTGATGCACATAGAAGCAAAAATACTCAATAAAATATTAACAAACTGAATTCAAAAATACATAAAAAATATCATCCATCATGATCAAGTGGGATTCATCCCAGGGATGCAAGGATGGTACAACATTCAAAAATCCATCAATATCATCTACTACATTGACAAAAAGGACAAAAATCACATGATCATCTCCATAGATGCTTAAAAATCATTCAACAAAATTCAACATCCATTCATGATAAAAACTCTCAACAATGTGGGTGTAGAGGGCAAGTACCTCAACATAATAAAGGGCATATATGACAAACCTACAGTCAACATTATACTTAACAGTGAGAAGCTAAAAGCTTTTCCTTTAAGATCAGGATCAAGACAAGGATGCCCACTTTCCCCACTTCTATTCAATATAGTACTGGAGGTCCTGGCCACAGCAATCAGACAACACAAAGAAATAAAAGGCATCCAGATTGGCAAGGAAGAAGTCAAACTGTCCCTGTTTGCAGATGACATGATATTGTATATAAAAAACCCTAAAGAATCCACTCCAAAACTACTAGATCTAATAACTGAATTCAGCAAAGTTGTGGGATACAAAATTAATACACAGAAATCTGTTGCATTCCTATACACTAATGTTGAACTAGCAGAAAATCAGGAAAACATTTCCATTCACAACGGCATCAAAAGAATAAAATACCTAAGAATAAACCTAACCAAGGAAGTGAAAGACTTATACTCAGACAACTACAAGACATTCATGAGAGAAATTAAAGAAGATACCAATAAATGGAAACACATCCCATGCTCATGGATATGAAGAATTAATATTGTCAAAATGGCCATCCTGCCTAAAGCAATCTACAAATTCAATGCAATCCCTATCAAAATACCAACAGCATTCTTCAAAGTACTAGAACAAATAGTTCTAAAATTCATATGGAACCACAAAAGACCCTGAATAGCCAAAGCAGTCCTGAGAAGGAAGAATAAAGTGTGGGGGGGGGATTACACTCCCCAACTTCAAGCTCTACTACAAAGCCACAGTAATCAAGACAATTTGGTACTGGCACAAGAACGGACCCATAGACCAATGGAATAGACTAGAGAGCCCAGATATAAACCCAAGCATATATGGTCAATTAATATATGATAAAGGAGCCATGGATATACAATGGGGAAATGACAGCCTCTTCAACAGCTGGTGTTGGCAAAACTGGACAGCTACATGTAAGAGAATGAAACGGGATTATTGTGTAACCCCATACACAAAAGTAAACTCAAAATGGATCAAAGGCCTGATTGTAAATCATGAAACTATAAAACTCTTAGAAGACAACATATGCAAAAATCTCCTGAATAGAAACAAGAGTAACTTTTTCCTGAACGCATCTCCTTGGGCAAAGGAAACAAAAGCAAAAATGAACAAATGGGACTACATTAAGGTAAAAAGCTTTTGTACAGCAAAGGACACCATCAACAGAACAAAAATTCATCCTACAGTATGGAAGAATATATTTGTAAATGACATATCTAACAAGGGGTTAACATTCAAAATAATAAAGCACTCACATGCCTCAACAACCAAAAAGAAAATAACCCGATTAAAAAATGGGCAGAGGATATGAACAGACACTTCTCCAAAGAAGAAATTCAGATCGCCAACAGGCACATGAAAAGATGCTCCATATCGCTAATTATCAGGGAAATGTAAATTAAAACCACAATGAGATATCACCTCACAACAGTAAGGATGGCCAGCATCGAAAAGACTAAGTACAAATGCTGGCAAGCATGCAGAGAAAGGGGAACCCTCCTACACTACTGGTGGGAATGTAAGCTAGTTCAACCATTGTGGAAAGCAATATGGAGGCTTCCTCAAAAGACTAAAAATAGAAATACCATTTGACCCGGGAATTCCACTCCTAGGAATTTACCCAAAGAACACAACTTCTCAGATTCAAAAAGACATATGCACCCCTATGTTTATTGCAGCACTATTTACAATAGCCAAGGTATGGAGGCAACCTAAGTGTCCATCAGTAGATGAATAGATAAAGAAGATGTGGTACATACACACAATGGAATACTATTCAGCCATAAGAAAGAAACAAATCCTACCATTTGCAACAACATGGTGGAGCTAGAGGGTATTATGCTCAGTGAAATAAGCCAAGCATAGAAAGACAAATGCCAAATGATTTCCCTCATTTGTGGAGTATAACGATGAAGCAAAACTGAAGGAACAAAATAGCAACAGACTCACAGATTCCAAGGGACTAGTAGTTACCAAAGGGAAGGGGTGGGGGAGGGCAGATGGGGAGGGAGAAGGAAATTGTGGGGTACTATAATTGGCACACATGGTATATAGGGGGGGTCACGGGGAAGACAGTGTAGCACAGAGAAGTCAAATAGTGACTCTGTGGCATCTTACTACACTGATGGACAGTGACTGCAATGGTGTATGGGAGGGGATTCAGTATGGGTGAATGCGGTAACATCGTTTTTCAAGTGAAACCTTCATAAGAGTATATATCAATAATACCTTAATAAAAATGTCTTAAAAAAAAAAAGAATGAGTGAGTGAATGAACAGGCTTAAGAAGGTCCACGAACTCCCTCCAATTACAGTAAAAGGCAGTGTGTTTATGCGCATGCATATATTTCCCTAAGAAGAGGGTTCTCAGCTCTATCAGATTTTCAAAAGGGGCCAGCATCCCAAAGAGCTTAAGAACCACTAGCCAGGCAAGTTCCCAGTGGTTCGACCCAGCTCCTACAGTATCTCCAAATCATTAGCATACAGAGATGTACTTACTTATACCTTCAAGTAGTCACTCACTTCCTCTTTGAGACAAAACAAAACTGAAGACGCCATTGCTACCTCTGCCTTCTTAGAAGCCGTGGCTCCAAAACCAGGGTGAAGTTTACCCCAGCAGGAGCCTACCCATGGCAACCTCCTGCCCTAATGCCCTTCTTCCCAACTCCAGTCCATGTTCGCCTTCATATGGGGGTCCCCAGGGGGAAAAAACTTTCTTGTTCCTCCCATCCTCAAAGTTGAAAGATATAAAAGGGTTTATCAATGTCCTGCCTCATGCTAAAAAAGTGCTAGAAAAACATTCATGTTAATCCTGTTCACTAGGATTAATACTATCAACATTGCATAGCATCAGTGATAATACCAGTTTTTTATCCCATATCCTTTAAAGAAAAATGGACACACTTACCAAGGTAAACAGATCCACCACCACCCACTTCCCCTCCTGCCTCTGGGACGCCCCACTCTTTCCCAGCCACCCCCCAACTCCCAACGTCAGGTTCTTCATCTCAATTCCCCACAAAACCTGGTAGGACAGGGTTTAGTGTGAAAGAGAGGCTAAGGGAGATAGGAGGTGGAGACAGCAAGAAACTGAGGGAGAAAAAGGTGTTAAGACCTTGGACCCAACACGGGCTCATTCATCTAATAAGCTGGGTGCCTGATATTGGGATGTCTCATCTTAAGTAAAACTAGCATATTTAAAGGACTATTGCCAACTTTTAAAGGTCTGGGAATTACCTAGTATTTCTTCTGCAGCTTTAGTGGCTTTTCCAAGGATGAAAAGCCAGGCACTCTTGGCCGTGACTGAACACAACCCACATTCCAAACACACCTCAGGCCACTGCCTTCTAGGACATTCATGCACCTTCCCACTTCGCGATGTGGTAATGCCATCATCCACCCAGAAAAGCACTGCTGAAATATTTTCTCATTCTAGGCCCAGCTCAAATACTACCTCCTCTGTAAAGCCATTTCCAAGCCCACCAGTCAGAACTGCTTCCTTCCTGTACTTCTAAAGCCTGCGGCCCTGACCCCAACCTGCCACCAGACCGGCTGGTTATTCATGCATGCATTTTGCTGCTGAACTATCAGCCTGAGAGCACCTTATTCCCTTCATCTCCCCAGAACCCAGCCCTAGGACTTTTAACTCGGGCTCAATTAGCTGACTTGAATGTCCTGATACAGTTCACAGAGTTAAATGACGTACATATTACGGGTAAACACAGAGTGCTCAAGCCAAACACTACCTCTCTGGAACCCGGAACACTACTGTGGTCTTTTTCCATTATCAGCCATCTGAGAACATGTGGAATAGAGATATTCTTCCATGTCGGCCAAGGGTTAACAAATCTCCCATCCTTCCCTTTCTTTGATTTAGTTACATCTTCCTCTAGTCTATAATCCAGTTTGAAACTTTTCCTGGAAAATCTAGAAGAATCACTTCCTCCAGAATTCCGTGCTGAAGTTTGGCGTTTTCTTACTACTTCTTTAGGATATTGGCTGCTTGTCATCAGGGGCTGGTCGCTCTCATTTTCATCCATGTCCTTTGCAGACCTGGAAATAAAAAAGGTGGGGGGTGGGGCAGGAATAGTGAGTTTAACATAAAGGCATCAAATCACATAGTATTATTTTGTACCCAATAAAAATACCCTCAGTCTTATAAAAACACTATTGCTTTTAGCTCAAACCTTCTTCCCATAAAATACAATTTAGAATCCAGTATTACTGCTTGCTAAATAGAAAAGATGTTTGCTCTGCCTATTCCTTCCAAACCTTTTAAAAATTCCTTATCTGCTCTAATCCAAAACAGCCTACTCCACCAGTCAGCATTTAAACATGAAATTTTCCATTTCAGTGATATCTTATAGAATAAAGCACCTTCAAGATTCTGTAACATTTTCATACCTGAATTTTAAAAATATTATTGTTAATAACACATACTAAGAAGGAAGGCCTTAGTTCCCTGAAGATACTTCAGTAATCCAAGTGATTTACATATAACTCACTGGGCCTACTTATTTTTACTTTGAAGATAACCTGTTACCAACGCTCCTAAAAAGTAGAGACCGAGGGGCGGAAGATGGCGGCGTGAGTAGAGCAGCGGAAATCTCCTCCCAAAACAACATATATCTATGAAAATATAACAAAGACAACCCTTCCTAGAATAAAGACCAGAGGACACAGGACAATATCCAGACCACATCCGCACCTGAGAGAACCCAGCGCCTCGCGAAGGGGGTAAGATACAAGCCCCGGCCCCGCGGGAGCCGAGCGCCCCTCCCCCCAGCTCCCGGCGGGAGAAGAGCAGGCAGAGCGGGAGGGAGACGGAGCACAGGGCTGCCGAACACCCAGCCCCAGCCATCCGGGCCAGAGTGCAGGGCCCTCGATACTGGGAAAACAGGGCAGCAAGAACAGTGAGCAGGCACTGGAGGCTGGGCGACAGAGGACATAAGAAGAGCGCGCGACCATTTTTTTTTTTTTTTTTTGCTTTTTTGCTGCTTTGTTTTGGCGAGCGCTTTTTGGAAGTCTTAAAGGGACAGGGACCCCAACACTAGGGAAACAGGGCAGAAAGACCGGTGAGCAGAGGCCTGAGGCTGGCACCGGAGAATAAAGAAAAACGAACAACCACCGTTTTTTTTTAATTAAAAATTTTTTTTTTAATTAAAAAAATTTTTTTTCTTGTTTTTTTTTGTGGTCGTTGTTTTGTTTTGGCGGGTGCTTTTTGGAAGTCTTAAAGGGGCAGGGCGGGTCACTTAATCCAGAGGTAGGGAATCCGGGATCTCTGGGCACCCTAACCCCTGGGCTGCAGGGAGCAGGGAGGCCCCTTACAGAGATAAATAGCCTCCCAGCAGCTCCTGCTCCAACGCGACTCCACCATTTTGGAGTAGCTGCCCGAGCCAGGCCACGCCCACAGCAACAGCGGAGATTAACTCCATAGCAGCCGGGCAGGAAGCAGAAGCCCTGTCTGCGCGCAGCTGCGCAGCACAAGCCACTAGAGGTCGCTGTTCTCCCAGGAGAGGAGGGCCACAAACCAACAAGAAAGGAAGTCCTTCCAGCCGTCACTCGTCCCAGTTCTGCAGACTATTCCTATCACCATGAAAAGGCAAAGCTACAGGCAGACAAAGATCACAGAGACAACACCAGAGAAGGAGACAGACCTAACCAGTCTTCCTGACAAAGAATTCAAAATAAGAATCATAAACATGCTGACAGAGATGCAGAGAAATACGCAAGAAAAATGGGATGAAGTCCGGAAAGAGATCACAGATGCCAGAAAGGAGATCGCAGAAATGAAACAAACTCTGGAAGGGTTTATAAGCAGAATGGATAGAATGCAAGAGGCCATTGATGGAATTGAAATCAGAGAACAGGAACGCATAGAAGCTGACATAGAGAGAGACAAAAGGATCTCCAGGAATGAAACAATATTAAGAGAACTGTGTGAACAATCTAAAAGGAACAATATCCGTATTATAGGGGTCCCAGAAGAAGAAGAGAGAGGAAAAGAGATGGAAAGTATCTTAGAAAAAATAATTGCTGAAAACTTCCCCACACTGGGGGAGTAAGTAATCAAACAGACCACGGAAATACACAGAATCCCCAACAGAAAGGATCCAAGAAGGGCAACACCAAGACACATAATAATTAAAATGGCAAAGATCAAGGACAAGGAAAGAGTGTTAAAGGCAGCTAGAGAGAAAAAGGTCACCTATAAAGGGAAACCCATCAGGCTAACGTCAGATTTCTCAACAGAAACCCTACAGGCCAGAAGAGAATGGCATGATATATTTAATACAATGAAACAGAAGGGCCTTGAACCAAGGATACTGTATCCAGCACGACTATCATTCAAATATGACGGTGGGATTAAACAATTCCCAGACAAACAAAAGCTGAGGGAATTTGCTTTCCACAAACCACCTCTACAGAACATCTTACATGGACTGCTCTAGATGGGAGCACTCCTAGAAGGAGCACAGCACAAAACACCCAACATATGAAGAATCGAGGAGGAGGAACAAGAAGGGAGAGAAGAAAAGAATCTCCAGACAGTGTATATAACAGCTCAATAAGCGAGCTAAGTTAGGCAGTAAGATACTAAAGAGGCTAACCTTGAACCTTTGGTAACCACGAATTTAAAGCCTGCAATGGCAATAAGTACATATCTTTCAATAGTCACCCTAAATGTTAATGGGTTGAATGCACCAATCAAAAGACACAGAGTAACAGAATGGATAAAAAAGCAAGACCCATCTATATGCTGCTTACAAGAAACTCACCTCAAACCCAAAGACATGTACAGACTAAAAGTCAAGGGATGGAAAAACATATTTCAAGCAAACAACAGTGAGAAGAAAGCAGGGGTTGCAGTACTAATATCAGACAAAATAGACTTCAAAACAAAGAAAGTAACAAGAGATAAAGAAGGACACTACATAATGATAAAGGGCTCAGTCAAACAAGAGGATATAACCATTCTAAATATATATGCACCCAACACAGGAGCCCCAGCATATGTGAAACAAATACTAACAGAACTAAAGGGAGATATAGACTGCAATGCATTCATTCTAGGAGACTTCAACACACCACTCACCCCAAAGGATAGATCCACTGGGCAGAAAATAAGTAAGGACACGGAAGCACTGAACAACACAGTAGAGCAGATGGACCTAATAGACATCTATAGAACTCTACATACAAAAGCAGCGGGATATACATTCTTCTCAAGTGCACATGGAACATTCTCCAGAATAGACCACATACTAGGCCACAAAAAGAGCCTCAGAAAATTCCAAAAGATTGAAATCCTACCAACCAACTTTTCAGACCACAAAGGCATAAAACTAGAAATAAACTGTACAAAGAAAGCAAAGAGGCTCACAAACACATGGAGGCTTAACAACACGCTCCTAAATAATCAATGGATCAATGACCAAATCAAAATGGAGATCCAGCAATATATGGAAACAAATGACAACAACAACACTAAGCCCCAACTTCTGTGGGATGCAGCAAAAGCAGTCTTAAGAGGAAAGTATATAGCAATCCAAGCATATTTAAAAAAGGAAGAACAATCCCAAATGAATGGTCTAATATCACAATTATCGAAATTGGAAAAAGAAGAACAAATGAGGCCTAGGGTCAGCAGAAGGAGGGATATAATAAAGATCAGAGAAGAAATAAATAAAATTGAGAAGAATAAAACAATAGCAAAAATCAATGAAACCAAGAGCTGGTTCTTCAAGAAAATAAACAAAATAGATAAGCCTCCAGCCATACTTCTTAAGAGGAAAAGAGAGTCAACACAAATCAACAGTATCAGAAACGAGAAAGGAAAAATCATGACGGACCCCACAGAAATACAAAGAATTATTAGAGAATACTATGAAAACCTATATGCTAACAAGCTGGGAAACCTAGGAGAAATGGACAACTTCCTAGAAAAATACAACCTTCCAAGACTGACCCAGAAAGAAACAGAAAATCTAAACAGACCAATTACCAGCAACGAAATTGAAGAGGTAATCAAAAAACTACCAAAGAACAAAACCCCCGGGCCAGATGGATTTACCTCGGAATTTTATCAGACATACAGAGAAGACATAATACCCATTCTCCTTAAAGTTTTCCAAGAAATAGAAGAGGAGGGGATACTCCCAAACTCATTCTATGAAGCTAACATCACCCTAATACCAAAACCAGGCAAAGACCCCACCAAAAAAGAAAACTACAGACCAATATCCCTGATGAACGTAGATGCAAAAATACTCAACAAAATATTAGCAAACCGAATTCAAAAATACATCAAAAGGATCATACACCATGACCAAGTGGGATTCATCCCAGGGATGCAAGGATGGTACAGCATTCGAAAGTCCATCAACATCATCCACCACATCAACAAAAAGAAAGACAAAAACCACATGATCATCTCCATAGATGCTGAAAAAGCATTTGACAAAGTTCAACATCCATTCATGTTAAAAACTCTCAGCAAAATGGGAATAGAGGGCAAGTACCTCAACATAATAAAGGCCATCTATGATAAACCCACAGCCAACATTATATTGAACAGCGAGAAGCTGAAAATATTTCCTCTGAGATCGGGAACTAGACAGGGATGCCCACTCTCTCCACTGTTATTTAACATAGTACTGGAGGTCCTAGCCATGGCAATCAGACAAAATAAAGAAATACAAGGAATCCAGATTGGTAAAGAAGAAGTTAAACTGTCACTATTTGCAGATGACATGATACTGTACATAAAAAACCCTAAAGACTCCACCCCAAAACTACTAGAACTGATATCAGAATACAGCAAAGTTGCAGGATACAAAATCAACACACAGAAATCTGTGGCTTTCCTATATACTAACAATGAACCAACAGAAAGAGAAATCAGGAAAACAACTCCATTCACAATTGCATCAAAAAAAATAAAATACCTAGGAATAAACCTAACCAAAGAAGTGAAAGACTTATACTCTGAAAACTACAAGTCACTCTTAAGAGAAATTAAAGGGGACATTAACAGATGGAAACTCATCCCATGCTCGTGGCTAGGAAGAATTAATATCGTCAAAATGGCCATCCTGCCCAAAGCAATATACAGATTTGATGCAATCCCTATGAAACTACCAGCAACATTCTTCAATGAACTGGAACAAATAATTCAAAAATTCATATGGAACCACCAAAGACCCCGAATAGCCAAAGCAATCCTGAGAAAGAAGAATAAAGTAGGGGGGATCTCACTCCCCAACTTCAAGCTCTACTATAAAGCCATAGTAATCAAGACAATTTGGTACTGGCACAAGAGCAGAGCCACAGACCAATGGAACAGACTAGAGAATCCAGACATTAACCCAGACATATATGGTCAATTAATATTTGATAAAGGAGCCATGGACATACAATGGCGAAATGACAGTCTCTTCAACAGGTGGTGCTGGCAAAACTGGACAGCTACATGTAGGAGAATGAAACTGGACCATTGTCTAACCCCATATACAAAAGTAAACTCAAAATGGATCAAAGACCTGAATGTAAGCCATGAAACCATTAAACTCTTGGAAGAAAACATAGGCAAAAACCTCTTAGACATAAACATGAGTGACCTCTTCTTGAACATATCTCCCCAGGCAAGGAAAACAACAGCAAAAATGAGTAAGTGGGACTATATTAAGCTGAAAAGCTTCTGTACAGCAAAAGACACCATCAATAGAACAAGAAGGATCCCTACAGTATGGGAGAATATATTTGAAAATGACACATCCGATAAAGGCTTGACGTCCAGAATATATAAGGAGCTCTCACGCCTCAACAACCAAAAACAAATAACCCAATTAAAAAATGGGCAGAGGAACTGAACAGACAGTTCTCCAAAAAAGAAATACAGATGGCCAACAGACACATGAAAAGATGCTCCACATCGCTAATTATCAGAGAAATGCAAATTAAAACTACAATGAGGTATCACCTCACACCAGTAAGGATGGCTGCCATCCAAAAGACAAACAACAACAAATGTTGGCGAGGCTGTGGAGAAAGGGGAACCCTCCTACACTGCTGGTGGGAATGTAAGTTAGTTCAACCATTGTGGAAAGCAGTATGGAGGCACATCAAAATGCTCAAAACAGACTTACCATTTGACCCAGGAATTCCACTCCTAGGAATTTACCCTAAGAATGCAGCAATCAAGTTTGAGAAAGACAGATGCACCCCTATGTTTATTGCAGCACTATTTACAATAGCCAAGAATTGGAAGCAACCTAAATGTCCATCAATAGATGAATGGATAAAGAAGATGTGGTACATATACACAATGGAATACTACTCAGCCATAAGAAAAGGGCAAATCCAATCATTTGCAGCAACATGGATGGAGCTGGAGGGTATTATGCTCAGTGAAACAAGCCAAGTGGAGAAAGAGAAATACCAAATGATTTCACTTATCTGTGGAATATAAGAACAAAGGAAAAACTGAAGGAACAAAACAGCAGCAGAATCACAGAACTCAAGAATGGACTAACAGGTACCAAAGGGAAAGGGACTGGGGAGGATGGGTGGGTAGGGAGGGATAAGGGGGGGAGAAGTAGGGGGGTGTTAAGATTAACATGCATGGGGGGGGTAGGAGAAAAGGGAGGGCTGTACAACACAGAGAAGGCAAGTAGTGA
The DNA here is from genome assembly GCF_030020395.1 of Manis pentadactyla. Taxonomy (NCBI): domain Eukaryota; kingdom Metazoa; phylum Chordata; class Mammalia; order Pholidota; family Manidae; genus Manis; species Manis pentadactyla. Next base: position 60,273,401 of record NC_080025.1, on the reverse strand, counting down.
TTCTACAGCATTTTGCTATGCTGATGGACAGTGACTGTAAAGGGGTTTATAGGGGAGACCTGGTATAGGGGAGGGCCTAGTAAACATAATATTCGTCATGTAAGTGTAGATTAGTGATAGAAAAAAAAAAAAAAAAAAAAGGGCAGTTCCTGTGTGGTAACCTCCAACGAGTTCTACACAAGGGTATAAAGGGCATATAAAAGTGTAGGCAAAGGGTCTGTTTGTGTTTATACAGAGGATCAAAGCCTAATTGGGCTACCCCGAAAATGAACTAAGATACGATATGAAAAAGAACTTCCAACATCTGCACTCTCTGGAAGACTCATGCCAGAAGATGATCATCAAAAAACCCCAACAAAGATCCACGCACTGCTACAGCTGTAGATGCACTCATCCCACCAGTTCCTGGACTTGCCATGGGAATGAGGAATGAGATATCTAAGCTGGCCTGTGCATACAGTAAAACAACAAAATTGGACTGGATCTATACTGTTGGAACTCAACCAAGAATTTGGAGAAGTGCAAATTGTAGCGCTCCAAAGTCTTACAACTACAAACTATTTACTGTTAAAAGAACATATGGCATGTGAACAGTCCCCAGGAATGGGTTGTTTTAATTTGTCTGATTTCTCTCAGACTGTTCAAGTTCAGTTGGCACAATATCCACCATATCATAGATAAGTTTTCACAAATGCCTAAGGTGCCTAACTGGTTTTCTTGGTTTCACTGCAGATGGCTGGTAATTACAGATATGCTTTGGTTATGTAACTATACTCCTATTATGTTAATGTGTGTGTGCAATTTAAGTAGTAGCTTAAAACCTATACATGCTAAAGTTACTCTACAAGAAGATATATCAAAGAAATAATCAATCTTCCCATGTTTTCTTCCGCCTGCTACTTCTATAGCTTTTCTTCTTCCTTCCTAATTACAACCCTTAAATAGAATTCGTGCCTCATATCAAATTTACCGAGTATTATAATTCTTCCAAGTGGTAAAGATACCTCAAGACAAATGCTGGGCATAGAAGCCACAGGGCATAAATATGCAAAGAAGTAAAAAGCTAACTTTTTCAAATAATAAGGCTTCTCTCTCACTTACCAACTTCACATTTCCCTGTATGGCCCCGGAAGATGACTGGTTAGCCAGAGACGGGTAAGATTCCTCAAGGGAGGAACAACCTAAGACAGGCACAGTCGCAGGGGGGCCATCAGGTGAGAAATTGGGGATCAACAGAGGTGAGGCTTAGAACCTCACCCCCCCGTTCTGAGAGAAATCTTCTGCATACGTGGATGTTTTATTGCCCTGGTCTAGCTTGGATTAACACATAGTCTACAGGCACACACCTGATCATCTACATGTGCTCTCTTACAACACTAAACTATGTTTTCTACCTTTATCTTGTATCTACCTACCACTTCAGCATTTTATTAAAAATAATAATAATAGAGAAATGTGGTATCCACATATAAATCAAGTATAAAAACCAAATGAGTATTCATATTTGAACTGACTGTTTATAGTTCATAATGCATGAGCAAAACCGAAAGTTTCTGTGATGACTGCCCTTGTACTGTTCACTATGTAACTTATTCATTATGTAAGAATTTGTTCTACATGTAAAAACTTGTTTGTTATGCCTCAGAAGATTGGAGACTGACAAAAATTAGGCTTGGGGTGGAATAATGATTGTGCATTGAGCATTGACTCCCCTATACAGAATTTTATTGTCGTTAACAACCATTTGATCAATAAATATGAGAGATGCCCTCACAAAAAAAAAAAAAAAAAAAAAAAAAAAGAAGGACAGACTTCCAATGGTTAAAATCAATTAGTAACCGGGATGTAATGTATAGCATAAGGAATATAGTCAAGATATTGTAACAGCCTGGTAGGGTGATAGCTGGAACCTAGAATTATGTATATAAATGTTCTACCACTGTGTTGTACACTTGAAACTCATGTAATGTAATACTGTGTGTCAACTACCCTTCAATAAAAAATAATTATTTAAAAAAAAAAAAAGTAGAGACCAAAAGCAAGGAGATAGCACAAATTGAGAGACATTTCAAAAATGTATTTAAGTGGTTAACAACACAAATTTGAATTCACTCAGATTTAGAACTGCCAAGTCAGCACAGTATACATCCTAGTTGTGTGGCTTTAGGTAAGTTTCCTACCCTCTCTGTGTCCCAATTGCTTCATCTATAAAATGGAGATATAACACTGCCTGCCCCTAAGGGTTGCTGAGAGGATTTAAAAATCTAATATAAATAAAGCACTTGTACATATCTAGAAACATATATAACAAATATAACATGTATGCACATAACAGCTCAAACCTGGTGCTGCTAACCTTGTTATTACTGCTACTGACTACCTACTGCCACCATGTAACTGAAGGCACTGAAATCCTTAACCCTGAACTACACTGGACTCCAGACACATACAACTGAAAAATAATGCATCAAGAATACACATGAACTTCACTTCTTTCCTAATATGCTAAACAAATATTTGCTTTCTGTCTAGTTTAAATTCCACTCATACAAATAATACACCTCATAACCCTAAGAAAATAAGCACAATAACAAAGCCAAATGGTTTTATGGCTATAATTAATGGTGTTTAAACAGAAATATTGTCCAGGAGAGAAAGGGAAAGAATGCAAACCCCAGGGTGGACAAGTACATGGAACCAAACTTTTTTTTTTTCCAAACTGTCCGGTGTAAATTGTCTACAGTCTGGAGAATAATTGATATGAAAAAAAGCCACATGTGACAAAAGCTGAGGCCACACTCTGCTGCCCCCACATTGCTCTATGGGGGGATGTCTAGCTTTCTACCCCATCAAGGAACAGCCTTTCCAGTCCTAGTTTTCTCAGCTGTGAAGTACCTACTTACCTCATGGGGGTTTCAAAGGATTTCAATGACATACGTACAGAAAGAGCTGGCCACTCACCAAATGCTAACTCTTTTTTCCTTAATCCTGCTAACCAGTCATCTATCTAACTTCTTTAAATTCTATTAAAAAGCAAAGGATCCGAGTGAGCCATCTCAGTTCTCACACAATCACTCTACCTGGGTTATAATTAAGCTCAGGCTCAGCCTTTACAAAGGAAAGAAAAAAAAAGACCATCTATTTAAACTCCATTTAACATATGTAAACACACAAGTTTAGAGACTTTAAACTCTTTCCTGACAAAATAACATATCTAACAGACGGCAGAGCTGACCTCATGCCACCCTTGGTGATGATACACTTCACGTGTGTGCGTGCGTATCTGTGTGTATATACACATTGCAAATACATATATAATTCCACCGACTATTTAAAGTTTTTGGCACATTGTTTTAAACAGAGGATGGGGAGAAAGGAGAAGAGGGAGCTCTAATTTGCTCTGACGAAAGCATAGTCAAAACAGGGTTTTTAAACATCTCATCGTCCGCTGTAGCTGGGGCAGAAGCTGCCGAGAGGCTTGTGAGAGTTGATGAGGAAGGGATTAAGTTGGCCCGTAAAGGATGGGACCAGATTTGGGGCCTGGACTGAAACACTCGTGTTTGGCTGCACTGCAGGCAATGAAGAAAAACTGAAAGTGCTTAATAAGGGTTACATTCAGAGGAGACAACTATGGTTAGCAAGATAAAAACCAAAGGTGTGGCTAAAAACTGGAGCCAGGGAGATTAATGAGTGAGTAGGAAATAGAACCCAGAGCATCCACTCATAACCAAAGCTCTAGGCTACATGTTCCACACATTTCATTTACATAGACGCTCCTGACAGAACTTCAGGGTAGGTACTGTAGTCCCCATGTTTTGTCTGATGCACTAAGAGGTAGGCAGCAGCCCAGTCAAAGGTGACAGAGGAAAAAGCTGAGTAAATTCAAGCCAATAAAGAAGCTGAATCACGACACCTGACAGTCTCTGGAGGGTCGCAGACCTTGGACTGGGTGGGGCGGGGCGGGGGGAAGAAGTGGGCGGAGTCACCCAGCAAAGGAATCTGTGCAGAAGCGAGAAGGTGGATTCTGAGCCCGGGGACTTGAGGTCCTGGGAAGCATGAGCCCCAGCAGAAGTGCTCACTGACCCCCGGGCAAGTAGATGACCCCGTCCAGGTTGCTTTGGGATGATAAAAGTGAAAGAAAGAAAACAGAGGGTTCCAGAGGCCTGGGGAGTAAAATTAGTGAAAAATGGGTTCAGTGGCCTTTCTTTGTACTGGATAATAAACTTTTTCAAAGTTGTCTGTTCACACTGTCCCCATTTTCTTACCTTCCGTCCACTCAGGCTCTCACTCCAATTCAGGGAAACAGTTCTTTTTGCCAAATAGCCGTGCTCTCTTAAAACCCCCTCCCCCTAGCACACCAAACCCGGTCTTCAGGAGTGATCCTTCTTTAGGTAAAGCTGATATAAAAAACAACCAAGCAAACAAACAAAAAGGAAAAACCTCCAACGGATTCCTTTGTTCTCAGAATGAGGGCAAGGATCACGACAGTCCCTAAGGGTAAGTTTCTGGCCCTCCTCTCTTCTGCTCCAAACACAGGGCCTGAATCTTTCCTCCTACACACAATGCTCCCACCTCAGGGCCACCTACTGGGTCACAGGGCATTGGCACATGATTTTTTAAATATCCTTGGTGGGAGGAGGGAGTATATGGGCATGAATGCTCGCAGGATTGCACATTACCATCAAAGTCGTTCAAGCAACACACTGTGAGCACGATGACACAGCATTTCACACTATGCAATTAAACTGTGAAATGATACAAAGGAACAGAAGGACATTACACCCTGAACCACAACAATCTAGACTTGTTCTTTTGGAGGAAAGTACTGGAAGTCCATTCAGTAAATGTGCAAAAAAAAAGCTCAGTGAACAGCTGCCCATGAAGATGTATGGAGCCTGCCCGAGGGCTGGTGCTTAGGAGAAGGCTTCTCATCAAGTATCAGTCTTCCAGTCACTCTCTAGCAACAATCTCCCAAGGGTCATCTTTAAAAATCAAAGATAAAATGATAGGAAAACTAGAAATGAAGAAGAGTGGGTTCTACGTACAGTACTAATATTAACTAGTTTTCAGATTTGCAAACTCAGACAAACCCCTTAATATAGCTAGGCTGCTAATTAAATGTAGCAAATTCCCCAGTTATTTCTCATTATATATATTTGTCTCCAGAGTTAACAATGTAAGAGAAAATTCTGCCTTGACTTCTGGCTAGTAGTGACAGGCGATGAACATACTCATGAGTGCACACAAACTGTAAACCTGTTTCAAAAAGAGGTTTAAAACTAGATAAAGAACTGCCATCACACTGATTTTCATCCAATTGAAGACATCATGAATGGTAAGTTGGCACACTGTTATTTTATGTGCCACTAACAAAGTAAAAATACTATCAATTGTAATAGTGTTATGCAGTGTATTGCACATCCTGATATCAGTGGTGTTCAACTGTCAATAAAACATATCTTGAAAAATACACTATATTATACATGGAAATACATATTTGAGAACAAGATTGAAAACATTAGCCTTGGTAATTCAGTAAGATCAGAACCATACTTAGTTTGCTGACCCTCCTTTCCTCTGTGAACAACAGCCAACTTTGTGAACAACTGCTCAGTTTGTACTACAAAGCTAAAACCCAGAAACAAATTTAGAGGTTACAAAGCGTTACAACAACTAATATAAATGTTCATTTTTAGAGAGCAAGTTGCTTCAAGAAGGACAACATATTCCATCTAGTAACTATCAACTAACTACATTCTCCACATTTCTGTGAAGATTGTCTACTTAATAGCAGAGGCTAGCCTCACATCCCTAACTAAAAGCTCTGGGCTGTGACATTTAGTGAAGGCAAATCCGCCAAGTACAAATATTTTACTTCAGTAACTGCACACATGGGTAAATGCTGTAAAAAAAATAAGACTTCTCTATTTCAAAAGCAAATGTTGCATCCTTTCTTTCTTTGACATTTAGATTTGCCAGCTACCTTGAACTGTATGCACGGCTTATCATTTTAAAAAATTAAAGAAAAAAATTACACTAGTACAATGTATGTTTGGGACTTCAACATACTCATAAATCGTGACTTTGCAAATCACCATTCCTAGAGTTAACATTTAATAAATACTAATTGAGCAACTATCCATTACATACAGACAAAAATGCAGACAGTAAATCTGGAAAATATGCAGAACTGTTTTTGCAGATATCTTAAATAACACTAAATTCACAATTTTATATTTGCTCTCTTTTTATTGAAGAAAAGGATCCCTTCAATACAATGTCAGATAACACAGCTGGTGAAACTATTTCAATCCACTGAAGTGTCTGCAAAGGGCTTCAGTAGTTACATTTTAACTGTCCCCATCCTTCACATGCAATACAGATTTCCCTGGAGACTGGTGTTAACCCTTCACGGGCAGTTAGGGACACTGGTGGTAAGGCAGCAATGTCCAAGCATAGGAAATACACTGGATAATGAAAGAGAATATGTTCTGTGGGAGGTATGTACATAACATACATCAAGAAAGAAAGTAATTCCAATTGTAAAATAAATAAGTAACCGGGATGTAATGTATAGCATAAGGAATATAGTCAAAATATTGTAACAACTTGGTATGGTGATAGCTGGTACCTAGAATTATCATGTATATAAATGTTGAATCACTGTGTTGTACACCTGAAACTAATGTAATACTGTGTGTCAACTACCCTTCAATAAAAATAAAAATAAAAAAAAGAAAGAAAGTACTGCATTGTCTGTTATCAGTGAATTTCATTTTTAACTCACTTTATTGACTTAACAAGCAGTTTTTCTAAAAAGCTAAAGAAAGCAAATAGCCTAATATTCAGTGCCTAGGAGCACACTAAAAATCAGATATGGCAACTTTTAATAACAATTATTGAGTCAAAGACATATTAGTTAGAATTAGTATACATGTGTTTATACATATACATAATATACATTTCGATGTGTATACATAAATTATATATCTCACCAAACATATCTTCACAAAAGTAGGAAGAACATTAGTTGGGAGTCTGGATGACAGAACACCAGTTCCACTATTAACTAGAGGTATTAGCTTGGAGAGTAACTTAACTGTCTCTAAACTTGGGCTTACTCAGCTGTTAAAGATGAAAACTTCCTAATATCTCCTTGAAGGACTGTAATGAGCAGCAATGACGACATAGGTTAGTACTTCAAAGTGCTATACAAATGCAAACTGTCATTACTACTATTATTTATATTCAGTAGAAGAGTAAATATGATAAACAGAGCCTTCTGAACCACTTGAGATGAGGGAAGATAACATTCTAGAATTTTAGACTTAAAATCCCAGATTGCTGAAATTTTTCTTGCCTTATTTTATATAAAGTACTTCTATGAGTTTATTTTTTATAACAATCACAGTATTTTCTTGTGTTAAAACATTAAATTTGTCTTTTAAAGTGCTCTTCTGATTACAGACAGAAAAAATTACTTTAACAAATGACAAAGTTAATGTGGATGTCAGGACCCACAAACTGCAGGCTGCCTGGGGCCGGCACAGTCCACAAATACTAACTCACCTCAGCCTGCACTTGGGGGAACACTTGTCAAGGAAACCCAGCGAACACCGATCTCAAGCCTCCAGCTCGGCTTATCTGGCTTATGCTAGGTAACAGGATCCGCCTTATGAGGAAATCTGGCCTCCTGGCCAATCCGGCCTGTGTCCCCCTGCCTGGCCTAACCCGCTCTTGCCCCTGATCTCCCGGGGCAGAGCGCTCCATGCAGGTGCGGTCCTCTACTCGAGACTGCGGACTGTTTTCCCTTCAGTAAAGGACATCAAACCTGTAACTCAATTGTTTTCTTTCTGTCATATGACATGAATAAAGCACAAAGAAATGCTAACTTACCCAAAGCATGAAAGATTCGGACTAGAGTTTTGAGAGTAATAAACCCAAAACATGATCGGACTCTGGGGGATACCATGTAGTGAACCTGTTTTCTTTTCAAAAAGTAGTCAAGACAACAACGGTTCTTGAACACAGAATGCAAAAGGCTTTGAAAATTCTTCGCTATTTTGACAAAATCCAATGTATTAAACTGCAAGTCATTTCACAGGCTATTAACAGATTTTAAATCACCAAAATACATAAACATAGTAGGTGCCTCCTCTAGAGTATTTTTCCTATATGTAAACTACTATTTAAATATGCCATTGAAAGTACCACAACTGGAATCTTAGGATAGTCACATTAAAATGGCATATTATGGCACACAGAGAAAGCACACATAAAATAATAACACTATATTGAAATGACAGTTATCGTCTCTTGAAAGTTGAAGCATCCTGAATATGTTAGATGACTGGAAATGCTTATTTACTCTTCCTTAAGCAAAGGTCGACACAAAAATATACTTTCAAAATATGGCCTCCCTCTCTCCTGTCACATCAATTATGCAAAAAGTTTATTTCTGAAGTATTATCCAAAAAGCAAAGGTATGGAGAAACGTGTCTTCAGGATTCAGGTATCTGACAGAGGCAGAGGGTAATGAGGGGAAAAGTTGACTCTTACGTCTGACTTCAGTTCTGGTTCCAACCTTTACTCTACAGATCTTCCTCTTCTTCCCGATAAACCCTCGTAAGTTGAAAATAATGAAAGTCAAAAATGCATTTAATACACTTAACCTACAGAACACCATAGCTCAGCCTCACCTACCTTAAACATGCTCAAAACACTCACATCAGCCTACAGTTGGGAAAAATCATCCAACACAAAGCCTACTTTATAAAGTATCAGATATCTCATGCCATTCACTGAATCATGTACTGGAAGTGAAAAACGGAGTGGCTGTGGGGGTACACAATGGCTGTGGGCATACTGCTTGTTTATCCTTGTCATCCATGCTCCACCTGGCCTCAAAAGAGAATTGCCGGCATGAGCAAACCCAGGAGAAGATCCAAATTCACAACTTGAAGTACAATGTCTACTGAATGCATATTGCTTTGCACCATGGTAAAGTCTAAAAGAGTTAAGTCAAATCATCGAAGTCAGGGCTGTCTGTGCTGCATTCTGGAGCCTTGAGAAGTCATTACCATTAGACTCACTAACTTCCAGAGGACAAGGCCACACCTAAAGGGACCCTTCCACCCCTAAAATGCCAACAGCGTCAGGCTGCACTGAAGAGCCAGCGTGGGCCTGGCCTTGGGCTGCCCTCCTGAGTTCCACTCCGCTGCAGAAAGTTCCCAGCTAACGTAGCTCACGTCCAGCCGCTCTCCCCAAGCTGGGCTGGAGGAGAAGCACAGTATTTCCTACCTGAGAGCAGCAAAGTTACCTATTGAGAGAAAGTGTAGTGTCACAGATTTCTCAGGCAGACCATGCGATGATGCAGAGTATGAAAAATTTCAGAAGACATTTTGTGACGAATCTGATACACCAAACAGCCATTAGACTTTCAACCTTATGAAAAGGCTTCAGGGATAGTTTGTAAGGGCCTCTACTGAAAGCATTTTTAAAGCCATATTTAACAAACACTTATTAAATGTCTACTGTATCTAAATTCTAGCTCTCTTGGCAGGGTAGGCTATACAAGCCCCTGACCTTGAACAGGATTCAAATATCCCTTAGGGAAATAAAGCATAACCAACCATAGAGATTTTGGCATAATACCAGGTTTACAGAAGTGTCAGCTCTGACTACTGAAAATTATTGCCTTTAGAATAAGGCATTTCCTAAACAACTAGCCCCAAATCTTGAAATGGTAAGGAAGCCTTTCCCGTACATGCCAAGTGGCTCACACTGACAGCAAAGACCTCCACGGGGTCAGTGACGCTGAAAAGGCTCATGAGCCTCTGAGTGCAGCCAGCAGGGTAAAGGACGCTGATGTCAAAAGAGGGTAATGGGAAGCAGGGAGGTCACCGGGGCCCGATTCATGGACGAATGCATAGCAGAAGGGCAGACATTATTCTGCCCTGGATGTCAGCCTTGCCAGTCCTATGTGAGAAAAAGGTAAATGACAAAAAAAACAAACCAACAGTGGGGGCTTTTACAAGGAGGCAAGGCCCAGGCACGGCAGGGGTCAGACCTACTCAGCCCATCTGAGAGCAGAGTGTTACAGCAGGTCGGCGGGAAGGCCTCGAACCACCCCCAAGAGGTCAACTAATACAATCTTGAGGTTCCAGGTAACTTGGAGATCCCTGAGTTCAATTCAGTATAATTCATTTTAGAATACCAGGAAGTATGTGGTAATTACAAACACCTATCAAAAAATGGATATAATTAAACTAAACTTTAATTTATTACCAGGAAAAATCATATCACCAGGAAAAGGAACACAAGAAATTTAAACATTTTAAAGTAAATACTTCCCAACTTGGTGCCCCTGTCATCCTTCTAAGCCTTAGTTTCTCCATCTGGTGCCTATTCACTAGCTTACTGGACAAAATGTACACACTGCCGGGCCCAGTGCCGGACACACAGTGAGCCCTCAAGAACTATCTCATTAATGTTCTCAGCACTGTTTAATGAGGGTTAATGGGATACATATTCCATTTTGCACTTCTGCTCTAATAAGATACGGGTGCTGACGGCAAGAGCATGAACAAACTGAAAGGGAATAAATTCTGCGATGTGTTTCTGTTTTTCTATGTGAGTAAGAGAAGTCCCAGTCTTCCTGGAATTCACACTCTCAAACATGAAACTGCGGTTCTCCACAGAATTCCAATCCTTGGGGCAGCTCCTTGGGGCCTCGCTCACTCTCCTGGATTCCCCAGGAAGCTTTTAACCTTTATCATGTCCTAGTTCTGAAAATAATAATCCTCTCCACCCTCACCCAGTTCCCCTCCCTTCTGTTCCCCATGGAGCATCGCCATCCAAACTCATGATCCTGTCAGCGGCCGCGTCTACAATCAGCCCTCCTCCCAGACCCAGTGCCCCAGGTACCGAGGCTCAGGTTCAAAGGGAAAAATCCCAAGACACGAACAAGCAAACCAGGCAAGCGTCCCCGCTAGCTGAACACCCCTGGAGCATTTCCGTGTCTTACATCTCCTACCCAGGGGACTCTACTAACCCCAGAGCCCTGTCCCACCTCCCCTCCTGGTGGCCAGTTTATCAAGGGCCGGCTCTCCAGTATGACTGAGGAGAACAGGGAGAGCTCCCTAGGGTATTTCCAAGCCAGCTGGGTACAAAGCCTTAACCTGGGGTTCTCAATGCCGGCCGCAGGCCAGAATTACCTGTGGAGCTTTTTAAACTGCACTGAAGGCTGCGGGATCACAAGGTCACGTGAGCATTCCCCAGGTAGTTTTTAAAAGCTCTGCGGGCCATTCTGATACACGGGCAGGGCTGGAAACGGCTATTCTGAATCAGGCATTGGCACAAAGGTAGGATAGGCATTTAGGAAGGATCAAAGGGACTTTCTGGTCCCCTCGAATTCATGCTAGTCTGGCAGCCGTCAAGCATAAAGCCCAGTCTTCCTCCCCATCCCACAGTCCACGTTAGAGTGGGGGCATCACCAACACGGCCCCATGGCACTAGGACTGGGAGGACTACCTCGCTAAGGACAGTGTGGTAGATCACAGACTTGTATTCAGTCCAGCTGAGTCACAAATTCAACTCTGTGCTCCCGGGAAGCCACACTAAAAAAAAAAACAAAGAAAGGAAACAATCAGTGATGATTCACATCGCCTATACCCGCAGCAGCTGGTATGTGAGCAGTGCTCAATAAATAGTCACTGAATGAAAAAAATGAAGAACATGAGTTTAATCTCCTAGTTATTCTTCTTGGGACAGTTAATTGTTTTTGAAAAGATCTATTGGGAATTCAATTACAGGAGAAGTAAAAGTAACCCACCAAAGGACATGAGAGGGCGTTCCCACTAGCTCTACTAACTCTCAAAGTGAAAACTGAAAAACCCTGGGGAATACTTGAGTCATTGAATCCCCTGGCGAGGCTGTGACACAGTGGTGAAGACTAGAAGGTGCCCACCATAAAATCTAGTCTCTCTTTTCTCCTCAGTAACAGAACCCCGGTTTCTCTTAGGGCAGCTGCATGCCAGCTCCATGCCTCCATTTCCGGGCCTTCCAGCTGGTGATGGCCATACTGATGACACTCTGGCCAATGTGCTATGAGCAGAAGTCTCACATGCTTACAGGAGTCTCCTTAAAGGAAAGGGAGGCATTCATTCTTCCTGCATCCTGCTGCATGGAGACACCTCAAGCCATGCGTTTGAGGGCCACTTCCTAGGAATGGCATAGAGAACTGGAAGGATTTTGGGGGCGACTATACCAAGCCTGGGCTTTCCAACTCTGGACCTCTCAAAACTAATTCTGATACAATGACAGTACCTGGGAAGTTTAGGGAAGCTGTAAAAACACAAAGGGTTATAATCCCCAAATAGCTTTCCTCAACCAAACATGAGTACACTGAGCAGCATATATGATGCTATAGTTTACCATTTACTAAGCACTTACTCTGTACATTCATCATCTCATTTAATCCTCACAACATTCCCATGAGGTAGCTATTTATCCTTACATTACAGGTGATGTAACAGAGGTTCACGGAGTTTAATAGTTTACAGAAAGTCAAAAAGCTGGTGAGAGTTAGACCTGGCAGATCCAACCCAAGTTGGATTAGACCCCAAAACCCATGTTCTTTCCATTAATCGTGTTGAATCTACAAGGAAAATCCAATTAATGTATCTTGAACAGAGACCTAGGTTTTAAAGTTAGTAGCATATAACCAACAGTTATGGTCTCCCCGACAAAGCCAGCTTTTTTTTTTACTTCCAACAAAGTATCTTCTTCTCCCCTTTTCAAAGTAAAAGGCACTTAGCAGACACTTAAATACTAGTTCCCTTACAAATAGAACTGTCCTTTTAATTTTACATGGATATTACAAATGGCATAACTGTTTTATTTCATTGCTGAGTTTTTCTCAAAGTTACACAGAAAAGAACCAAAAATAATATATTACTCCTATATTTCAGTCATATAAACAGAAAATACACATTAGGCCTTGAAGATATTTTCCTGGCATTGAAAAGATGTCTTTTGAGTTCATCCAGCATGTAACCACCTGGCATTTTACTCTTCCACTGAGGAAGAACTGTTCATCAAGTTCCACGAAGGGACCCCTGCAGGGAGGAGGCCAATGCAGCCATTGTCCCAGGGCCTTCCCAGTTTCTGCACTCAAACTCCTGCATCCTGGGAGCCCCCTCAATTTCCAGAATGCTCCATGGCCTCAGGGCACCAAATAAATTCATAGTTATGACTTCCACAAGATTTACTAAAATGCAGGCAATTTATATTAAATTAGAGATGAGCATTATTATAAAGCATGATTTTAGGATACTGAGGCAGCTAAGCAAAAAGAAATAACAAAGCTCTACATTTGCATGCTTAACCAACAGAACGTTGCCAAGTATATCAAAAGTGTGTTCAAGTCTTCACTGGGATGACGATACTCAGTATGTGCACCTGCACTCCCATTCACCCTGTTAAAAAATAAGCTTGGAACAGCACCTAGACATTTACTCTCAGTGGACACTTCATCTGCCCATAAAACTGAGACACTGTACGAGGAAAGAATGAGAAAGGAATCAACTTTCACCAATGAATTTTAAAGTATCTGTGAAATGGTGGAAAAGAGTGATTTTGATATTTCAGTTTTGTGGTATAATGCTAGGCTTAAAACTCTTGCAAGACTACCAACAAAAATCTGTAGAGATTGGACAGGATACATACTACTCTCTAAGATCCTCTCCAACTTGAATGGTCCATGACTCAAGTCATCACTGTGCGATCCTTTTCCCTACCAGTCAGAAGCAAGTCAGGCCAGAGAGTTATGTGACTTTCCAGGGGTCCAGCTCTGGATGGCAGTGGAGTCTGGACTCTTCATCAGCCACGCCCTCACCTTAACTGTGCTCAGAAACACTCAGAACCAAAAGAGCATATGATCAGTATGTGAAGATAAAAGACACATTTCACCTCATATGGGTATTTTACTTAGTTTAGCTCATAAACAGACAAATTGGCCTCAAGTTTTAAAAAAGACTTGAGTCCAGCAACCCTTTAAGCTGTCATTAGCTACTTCAAACACACAATAGCACAGTATTCTGAATCTTTTCATGAACTAAGTAAGCCAAAGGAATGAACACAATAGCTTGAACCTTAAAATACAGATGACAACCTCCCAAAAACCTACTGCTGCGTCTAGCTGTCCTGCCATGGGGTCTTGTGAGCAAAACAGTTATCTGACCGGTTTAAGGAGTGCAGTGACAATAAGGAAGGACGTTTGGTGTTTCTCTAACCTGACAACTTAATTCTTACAACAGGGAAAGATTACAGAAGAGCACAGAAATCTACAGGCATTTACTGTTCGATCAGTGTTACAGTCCCTTAATCTGGGAAGGCCCCCCAAATTAGATGAACACAAAAACTTGGGGCTTTCAAGCGGAAAGGTGGATTGTTCTAGGTGGCAGATGCATACTGAGTTGTTTTCCAATCACGCTTTTGAATTTATGCTGATCCATTGATACGCCAGCCCTGTGCCTCCAGAACCAATGGTACTGACCACTCACAACCAAGAGGTTTCGGGTTGCATCTATGGCTCTGACACTGACTGAAGCTTGCTGACCCACACTATCCCACCTTGGCTTCACTGGCACCCCTTTCTAAAAGGGGGCAGCAGTGTATATATATTCTGCAGAAGGCCAGGGCTGCTGTGGGGGGTAGCTGGAGCCAATTAGTAGCTTCCCGGGCTCTCGGTATCCTGTTTCCCTTGCCCATGGAATGGGGTTCGTAATCTCACATATTGTATTGTCTGCAAAATCAAACTAAAAGTAAATATACAAAAAAAAAAAATTGAAAGAGCTTTGAAAATTACAGTTATAACAGATATTTAGCCAGTTAAGTTGGCAAAAAACTGTCTCTCTGACATAGCAGAACAACTCCTGGGGATATATGAGTTCTTAGGTAACCTGTTGCAAAAGTCCATTAATATTTAAATACACAATACATGGTTATTAAGCTCAAAAGACAAGTCAAGCAAAGCATTATAAATTATAGATAGGTATAAGTCTTCAGTATTCTAGCAGTTAGAAGGGTATATTTCATCATTATGCTGGAAATCACATGGGTGTTTCTTTAATACCAATTTTATACACGCCTCACAGGCCTTCAGGATAAAGGTCGTTAACCATTAACTATGTGCGCAGTCCATTTCCCCAATCCTGCTTTAATGAAAGCACCTTTTACTTGTGCATGTCAATCTAAAATGCCCAGATCAACACAGCTTTCCAGCTACAACCATATTCTTTTCTATACAAAGAGTAGAAAGGAATGGAAAAGCCCACTATATTCACAGCTATCTACTACTATAAAGAAAAAGCAAAATGAAACAAGAAAGCTAAAAGCAAATAGGACTTTTTCAAACACAAAATGTTCTTAAAAATTCCCAGTTTTCCAAAACTCACAAATACATAAGTAACATAATACCCTTTTCAAACAAAAGCATGAAGATGACTGCATCAAGTAAAGCAGGGCCCAAACCCTATGATGGAAAGACTATCTGAGCATGTCCTTTATACAATCACAACCAGATTAGTTTCAAAATTATATTCTGCAATATGAAATCTGTACAATATAATTTCAAATTATGAGTGAAAATAAGGGTGTGAAAAATACACCAGGTATTTTCACCTCTTAGAGACAAAATTCTTGCAGCCAGAAAACCTGTAGAATATTAAAAGATAAAATGTTTAAAAATTGTGACTATAGTCTCAGTTGACTCAGAACAGTTTTAATTGCACTCAGTTTCTTAAATGCTTATTTTAAACTAGTACACTTGCCCTAAATTTCTTCTCTAACAGACCTGGTATTTTCTTGCAACAAAATCTGTTGATTTATCAGGGATATAGATAATCTTTTTTTTTTTAAAGATTACATAACTTCTTTCCAAACGATGTTGATGTCTGAGGCTAAATTAAAAGCAATGTAACTAAAAATAGAAATGGAACCGCTAGATACCCATTTTTAACAAACACGGAAACTATTTAATTTTCAGACAATTTTATTTCAGGAATGACTTTCTCAAGAAATCAGAATTATCAAGGAGCAAACACTTAATGCTCAGCCAAAGTAAACCAAATGAGTTATATCATACATAGAACAACCTGCGGTAAAGGCAATCGACAAAAACTAAATTACTTTTTAAAAGGTAACTTTTCTCATTCTCTTAATATTTTCCAGGTTCAATTGAGATGTGATGCATCAGACTCTGTAGCCAGTGTAAGCGTATTTATCTCAACTGCAAGACCACAGTGAGTGCTACTCAAAGGAGGGGAGAAAACAAAGCTATCTAAACACCTATTATGAAAGGCCGCAATACCCAATTTAAGAAATAACCATAGGACCGAAAACTCAAAAAACCACCGGCTCACACAACCCGTCCCACCTTGCTCCATTCTTTTGCTTATTTCCATTTCGTGGTGAACTTTCAAGTAAAAAGGAGGAGAAACCTGTTGGAGTGGATTTTTGGAAGATAAATACTACAGATAAAACAAATATGTTGCTCTGAGGAAGTTGTAGACCCATTTCATTCATTTACATACAACCATTAGATACACCCACAAGTATTCCGATCAGAGAAAATGCAACCTGGTGATCTGCAGATGTAAAACAAGTCCCAGAGGCGGCTACTCTCCCGAGGGGCAAATAAAAAATGTGGCTCTTCACCCAGGCAGCTCCAGAAATTCGGGCTCTGCAACGCACTGCGTGCGGAAATTCAAACGAACTCCGGCCACTCACGGGCGCAGCACCTGCGGGACGCGGCCGGGCTCGGGCGGGAATCCTAGTCCCACCCCCAGTCCGCTCCACTCACGGAAGCGGCCAAACAGCCCCGGGCCAGGGCGTGCGCACCGCTCCACCCTGAGCGCGACGCGGCCGCCGCGGAGCCGCGAGAGGGAAGCGCGGGCGCTCGGGCTGGGGGCGCCGAGGCGCGGCGGGCCGGCGGTGCGGGGCGCGAGCTCACCTGGCGCAGGGGAACGGCGCGCGCCGCCGCGGCACGGCCAGGGCCCACGGCGTCCGGGGGCACAGCGCCCTCGCGCTGCGGGAGGGGCCGCGGCGCGCGCCCGGGTTCCGCCGCCCGCCGCCACGCCGCGCCGGCTCGCCCGAGGGCGCCAGCAGCTGCCAGCAGCGCCTCAGTGTGCGCGGCCCCACCATCCTCGTGGCGGCCGCAGCTAGCTTCCCTCCGCGGTGCCGGGTCACTCACTCACTGTGACCTTCGAATCTGGCAGCCCTGCCCCGCCGGGTCCGCACGGGCCGCCGCTCCCGCCTTACCAAGATGGCCGCCCCCGCGGACCCCGACTCCGAGGCCATCTTGGTAAAGGAGGCGCCGTGGGGCGTGCGCTGAGCCCCTCCGCCGGCTGCCCCACGCTCTGCGCACACTCTGCAGAAGCTCTTCAGACGCCAAATTGACTCCCCGTATCCAAAACCAGAAGCTAACTTGCAGATCGCATAAACATCTCCCTGGACACCAATCATAATTGCTAAAATTAAATGGGATCTTGGTGGCCTCTCGCAGCCTGCGCAATCCTAGTAGACGAGCACTTATTAGCAGCATACTTACAACCTTGGCGCGGTGAGCCTGGTAGATAAACTAAACTGTAAGTTCAGTAGGTATTGAATATTAATGGCAGCACGGCCTTGTCACAGTACGCTCGTTAACTTTTTAAATGATGTCGCAGACTCCAGATGCACCACAGTTCTCATCTAAATTTGCTTTAAAAAAAATTCTGGATGACGAAAGAAATCAAGATGACATTGTGATTCTGAATTTCCCCCAGGATTTTCTTTTTAAACTGTAGGATGAAGTTACCTTTTTCAAGAAGTATAGACAGATCGAAAGAGACTTCAGCAATGGTTGATTGAGCGAAATGATTCCTCTGTCAGTCCTCTGGGCCGTACCCACAGGTCAGAAACAAATGCCCTCCGTCAGAGACTGGGGGAAAGAGGTGGGTATATTGGCAAAGAATGTAAAAATTAAATACAGGCCCCAAATGCAGATATAACTGCTGGAAAATTAAGCCAAGATATATTGCCGTTAGAAAGTGGATGTGCTAGGGTGATACTGCAGGAATGTAAAGAATGTGATGTCAGGTGAGGACTTCACCAGCCTCAGGCTAGCTTGCAGCTGTTGCTGAATCATTCTGACTTAAGTGTGATTCAGAGCTAGTTGCACTGAAACTGCCCTTACTGAGTGGTACCTGGGTGCTTCAGGAAGGAAAGAGCGCTATCAACCCGAAGGCAAATTAAAGTTACTGCTCATAGGTAGGTTACAGTGCTCCTCACTAAGGAACTCGAGAAAGATGCCCTTGGATGTGTAGGAAAGAGAACCCTCCTAACACTGCTAATGGACTGTTAACTGGTGTAGCCAATATGGAAAGCAGTATGGAGGTTTCTCAAAAAAACTAAATGTAGAACTGCCATATACCCCAGTAATTCCACTTCTGGTCACTTACCAGAAGAAAACAAAATCACTAATTCGAAAAGATACATGTCCTCCTGTGTTTATTGCAGCATTATTTACAATAGCCAAAATATGAAAGCAACCTAAGCAGCCATGGATAGATGAATGGAAAAAGAAGAAGTGGTACATATATACAATGGAATATTACTCAGCCATAAAAAGAATGAAATCTTGCATTTGCAACATGGATGGACCTAGAGGTGTTATACTAAGTGAGTAAGTGAAAGACAAATATTGCATGATTTCACTTATATGTAGAATCACAAAACATGAAACAAATCAACAAAAAATTGAAATAGACTTGAATACAGAATAGACTAGAACACAGAATATGGTGGTTACCATAGGGGAAGAGGGTGGGAGATGGACAAAATAGGTGAAAGAGGAAAAAATTAGTGGGAATGTTCAATATCTTGATCTGGGTGATGGTTACATGGATAGAAACACATGTCAAAACTCAAAATTAATCGAGCCATACACTAAGATCAGTCCATGTTATTATATGTACCTCAATTAAAAAAACACATTTCAAAAAATAAAAGCATTTTCAATTGTAAAAATAAAAAGATGCCCTTTGTTCCTCTCACCCCAATGTGAGATTTTCAAATATATAGGAAATACATATTCAAATGGTATAACAAAAAGGCATAAGTGCAGATGTCAAAATAAGTCACCCCTAAATACTTCAACCTGCTCTTCTAAGAATAAGGACATTTACTACAGAATCCCAATATGGTTAGAATACTGAAGAAAACAGTTCGCTGATATCATTTAATAGTCAGTCCATATTCCAATTTCTATGACTATCTCAGGAATGTCTTGCACAGCTAGGGATAGGGGGAAAGATTTGTTTTCTGAACTAGGATATTATCTGATAAGGAAAATATTCAACACAGCCATCAAGGTCAGCAAACCACTTTTTCCTCCAGTTGGCAAAGCACTCCCAGCTCCTTGCTCCTCTCCTCCAGGCTCCTCTTTTGCCCTGCGCATGCCGAAATGCCACATATCAAAATAATATAAATTGTTCCACTAGCTTGTGCTCAGGGCTCAGACCTTGGGAGATTAGTCCCCTCTGAGCCCACAGGTGTAAAATAAACCTCAAAACTCCAAGACCTCCGAGTGCCGCTTGGTTCTTCTGTCAGTGACCCAGTCCAAGTTTTCTAGTATTTTCCGTAACATATCTAGCTCATGTGTTGCTTTGCTTATTATGTTTAAGAAGCAATTTGAAATGTTACCTTGATAACTCTACACATACTGATAATTATGAAGAGACAAGTGTTCACAGGGTTTTTCATTGAGAGCAGGTGCCTTAGGTAAGCACATCTCTGCAGACCAGGTTCAGGAGGAATGAATAGCCTTGACACAATGTTGAGACTATAACTGGAGCTGTATTAATTAAATAGTAATATTTATGCTTAATTCTGGAATACTACATAAACTTTATGGACTATATTATAATCCCTGCTCAACTCAACTTCTAAAGCTTAATGGTTGGATTTTTTTCTAGACAATGAAGAAAAGCTGTTAAACAATTTGTGTCATCCAGGCAAAACCTTTAGCTTGCCCTGTTTCATAATACAGGGCAAAATGACCCTTGCACCCTCTGCATTTCACTCATGGTTTAATTTTAGATCCTGACCTGCTAAACTGGGCTTTATTTCTCCTTCCCTTTTGCCACCCCTAAGAAGTCAGGCACTCAGCACATAATGATAGCTGTTAAAAGACAAGACCCAAAATGGAGTTACTGAAGCTAAGCCCTGAGATTTAATTACAGTTTCAGCTTCTACCAGAAATGGGATCTTAAACCAGTCAACCAGCACTAGTGAAGCGATCTGCTTGATAGGTCTTTGCTGCAACCCAGCCTTTTTTTGCTCACGTGACTTCCTCGTCCTGCCCCCTTCAGCCTAAGAGTGCCTTCATTTCCTACAGCTCCTTGGGGCTCCTTTCTGTCTGTTAGATGGGATACAACCCCAATTCATTTGTCATTGAATAAAGTCAGTAAGATCTTTAACATTCACTCAGTAAAATTTTGTTTTTAATATTAATTTTTAAATGCTAATTAATTCTGTAAAGAAGAGGGGCAAACACATACTGTTCCCTAAAAGAAGCTGATAGTCAACGTAACATTTCTGGAGACTTGTACTAAAGATGATTTTACCACTCAACAAAATGTTATATGCTACTTAAATTACCTCTGGGAAACCACATTCAAAACAGTTTTAGCATAATAGCTCTGATTTTTACTGTGAATTCTGTAATCAGTTCTGCCCCTACTTCTTCTAGCTCTAGGCTTAAAGGCACAAAGCACTAGAGAACAACTTGACTAGTTACTACAGGACTTTAATTTAGTGCATACTTACAGTGCCACCTGTGGAATTCAATGACTACTGTGTTCACCAGTAAAATCAGACTGACTGTTTTCCTGATTATTAAGAATGTATGGATAACTTGGGCAACTGTATCTAATCAGTGCTCTGATGTTAACTCCTCTTTGACCTTTGAAAATGCCTGTCCCACCTTCTCACTCCTACTCTCAAAAATGACTAAGTCTGGCCACTTGCAGTTGTAACATTCAGTGTTTCTATACAGGTTTGCAAGGGGGTGGGGGGGAAGATTAGGAAGACTGAGGGCTGATTAAAGGAGAGAGTTGGATTGTTCGGCCAAGCGTCAGCAAAATTTAACCTGGGGCCAAATCTGACCTGCCACCTAATTTTGCTTTGTTGATTAAATCTGTTTTTCAGAATGTAAAGTCCTCAAAATCCATACTATAGTGATATTTTTCTCTTGTTTGTGTTGAGGTAGACACCATAAAATTTACCATCTTAACCATTTTACATTAAGTATACAGTTCAGGAGTGTTAAGTATATTCATATTGCTGGGAAACCAACTTTTTCATCTTGCAAATCTGAAACTCTATACCCATTAAACAGCACTCCCCTTTTTTCCCTGCCCCCAGGCCCTGGTAAACACCATTGTACTTTGATATGTGGATTTGATTATTTAAATGCCTTATATAAATGTAATCATCCAGTATCTATCTTTTTGTAACTGGCTTATTTCACTTAGAATAATGTCTCAAAGTTCATTCCTGTTGTAGCAGTAGCATATGCCCGGATTTCCTTTAAGGCTGGATGATATTCTATTACATGTATTCAGATTTTTTTATCCATTCATCCATCAATGGACATTTGGGTTGCTTACACCTCTGCTACTCTGAGTAGTGTTGCTATGAACATGGCTGTGCAAATATCTCTTTGAGATCCTGCTTTCAATTCTTTTGCATATATACCCAGAAGAGAGATTGCTTGATCATATGGTAGTTCTATTCTTAATTTTTGCGGAACCTCCATACTATTTTTCCATACTGGCTGCATCATTTTACAATCCCACCAACAGTACACAAGGGTTCTAATCTCTGTACATCCTGTTGAGATAGGGCAGAGAAATGGAACAAGGGTCATGCCATTGTAAAATCTACTTAGCCTGCAAAAAGGCCCAGCTTATTCTTTAACTTAACTATATGCTGTTCTTCCTCTTCTTCCAGCCCCTTAATCAATTAAGTAACTTTGTAACCAGGACAGGAGATAGACCTTGAAAGTGTACATGAACGCTTGTGAATAAAGAATGCCAAGATCCCGGATCAGCAGTCACCTAAAATAACCCTATTATTAAGACAAAACTTCAAAGGAATTATGAATCACCTGTATACATCATGCCTTATGCTGACCCCTACCCAAAAGGCCCTATAAAACCCCAAACCCTCAACCCTTAGTGCCCCTCCCCTCTGAGGTCACCCGCACTCCCATGTGAGTGTGTCCTGTCTTATATCAAATGAACTTTCTTGTTGCATAAGCTGATTGCACCTGTCTCTGAACTCTTTCCCATGATAAAGATAAGAACTCACCAACCTCCACCCCTAGTGGTAAATGTCTTTGTCACTTTGCTATTTCATTTAGATTTCTAGTCTTAACACAATCTATTTCTCTCTCCTTGTTTTATTTCAGACCAGTAGGGAAGAGGAAGTTCTTAGAACATAGACTCACTCCTTCTGGTGCTCCGTGGCTCCCCAAGTCTTGGGGTGGTAGCGGCTTAGTTCCCACGCCATGCAGATTCAAGGGGACACTGGATGCCAGGTGACCCTGGCTTCAGGAGTTGGCAAGGGATCTGCCCTATGCCAAGCAGGAGTTCAGTGAGTTCTTTCCTCTCTCTGCTCTTCCTTGCACTGTACTGCTTGCACAGCTACGGCCATTCACTACTACTCTTGCTTTAATTCCTTCCTTCCTTACCTACACTTGTTTGTCCTGTTTGAGAATTCTTTTTTTTTTTTTTTTTTTTTTTGAGAATTCTTAATCAGAGTCAAGAATCCTCCCCTGTCCGGGTTGAGGTTTCATCTAGTGCTCAGGGAGAGACCTCCCCACACAGTTGCCAGACAACACTGTCAAAACTAATTTTGTTTTGTGTTTTTTGTGTTTTTTTTGATAGTAGCTATCAAAATGGATGGGAGGTGATATTTCACTGTGGTTTGATTTGCATTTCTCTGGTAATTAGCGATGTTGAATATATTTTCCTATACTTGTTGACCATTTGTAAATCATCTTTGGAGAAACTTCTACTCAAGTCCTTTAAATTGGGTTATTTGATTTTTTTGTGTTGAGTTGTAGGATTCTTTATATAACCTGGATTATTAACCTCTTATCAGATATATGATTTGCATAATTTTCTTTTATTCCCTTTCACTCCGTTGTGTCCTTCAGGCCCAGAAGTTTTAAGTTTGATATAATTCTACTTGAATATTCTTGCTTTCGTTGCCATAACCAAGTAATCACTGTCAAGTTCAATGTCGTGAAGTTTCTCTCTGTTTCTTTCTAATAGTTTTATAGTTTTAGGATGCCAGCTGTTTTTGTATGGCCTGAGAGCTAAGAATGGCTTTTACCGTTTAACATGGTTGTGGGAAGAGGGGAGAATATTTTTGACACATGAGAATTATGTAAAATTCAAATTTCAATGTCCATAAACTTTTGACACACAGCCAGCCACATTCATTTACACATTGTCACACAGCTTTGCACTACAAGGGCAGAGCTGAGTAGTTGCGACAGACATACAACCCACAAAGCCTGAAATATTTACTCTCTGACCCTTTACCAAAAAAGTTTGCTGACCTCTGGGTTAGGCTACTTTATGCCCTAGACTTTTAGTATTTGAGATGGGCCAGAAAAGATAGAGTCAAGGACTCAAGGACAAGAAGTGTGTTCTATATTTGAGAAAAAGTTATACAGATCTTCTCTTCTTTTTAAAAGCAGAGTTCATAGCCAAGGGAAATTTTTTGAGTCAGATGTTACCTTATAGCAAGGGCTAACAAAATAGGTACCCCATCTCAGCAGGTATGCAAGAAAAAAGAATTTGTTTTTAGACCTCAACATTTACCTTCTGAATTTGAGCTTCATAATGAATATATATATATCAGTATAGTAGCACATTATAAAATTTATAAATAAATATGGGATATTTGTATGGCATCCACAAAAAAAATTGGAAACCACTATAGATCTCCAAATTAGAGGGCAGTGTTAGTAACTGAAGGAGGCAGCTGATCCAAGGGAATAACTAAAAATTAAACCCCTTTGCTTAAGAGTAATTTTACAGACTACAGTTGTGAGCATACTTTGAATTTCATCTAGTATTTATCAGACTAGAAAACAGACACTAGCCAGGCATGGTATTTTCAGTTTTGTGAAAAGTAATATTTCTCTGATAATTGTCCATTTTATTTTTTGGTCAAAATGTAAAAATGTAATCTCCAAATAAACTCAGTATATAACGCTGAATGTTTGATGGTTTTAGAAAGAGGAATTCTAGCTTCTGAGCAATTGTGTTTTCTTTTCTTTTTTTTTAATTTTCAGATGAACATCACAGTGGTTCAACAATCCCCTTCCCCCTGCCCACATGCAGCCCCTCCCTCTTGGTAACCACTAGTCACTTCTCAGTGTCTGTGAATCTAATGCTATTTTGTTCCTTCTGTTTTGCTTTGTTTTTATATTCCACAAATAAGTGAAATCATATGGTATTTATCTTTCTCTGCCTGGCTTATTTCACTGACCATAAAATCCTCTGTATCCACCCAGGTTGTTGCAAATAGCAGGATTTCTTTTCTTTTTATGGCTGAATAATATTGTACTGTGTATATGTACCACATCTTCTTTATCCATTCATCTATTGATGGACACTTAGGCTGCTTCCCTATCTTGGCTATTGCAAACAGTGCAGATATGAACATAGGGGTGCAGATAGCTTTCTCCATCAGGGATTTTGCTTTCTTTGGGTAAATTCCTAGGAGTGGAATTCCCAGGTCAAATGGTATTTCTATTTTTAGTTTTTTGAGGAAACTCCATACTGCTTTGCACAGTGGTTACACCAATTGACATTTCCACCAGCAATGTAGGAGGGTTCCCCTTTCTCTGCATCCTTGCCAGCATTTGTTGTTTCTTGTCTTTTACATAGCGACCATTCTAACTGGTATAAGGTGATATCTCATTGTGGTTTTAATTTACATTTCCCTGATGATTAGTGATGTGGAGCATCTTTTCATGTGCTTGTTGGCCATTTGTATATCTTCTTAGAGAAGTGTCTTTCCAGATCCTCCACCCATTTTTTGATCGGCTTATTTGTTTTTTGGTTGTTGAGGCGTGTGGTTCTTTATATATTTTGGATGTTAACCCCTTGTCGGATTTGTCATTTACAAACATATTCTCCCATACTGTAGGATGCCTTTTTGTTCTGTTGATGGTGTTCTTTGCTGTACTGAAGATTTTTAGCTTGATATAGTCCCATTTGTTCATTTTTTATTTTGTTTACCTTTCCCAAGGTACGCATTCAGGAAAAAGTTGCTCATGTTTATATTCAAGAGATTTTTGCCTATGTTTTCCTCTAAGAGTTTTATGGTTTCATGACTTAAATTCTGGTCTTTGATCCATTTCCAGTTTACTTTTGTGTATGGAGGTAGACAGTAATCTAATTTCATTCTCTTGCAATTAGCTGTCCAGTTTTGCCAGCACCAGTTGTTGAAGAGGCTGTCATTTCCCGGTTGTATATTCATGGCTCCTTTATCATATATTAATTGATCATATATGCACACGTCTATATCTGGGCTCTCTATTCTGTTCCATTGATTTATGGGTCTGTTCTTATGCCATTACCAAATTGTTTTGATTACTGTAGCTTTGTAGTAGAACTTGAAGTCAGGGAGTATAGTCTCCCCAGCTTTGTTCTTTCTCAGGATTGCTTTGGCTATTCGAGGTCTCTTGTGGTTTCAAATGAATTTTAGAACTATTTGTTCTAGTTCATTGAATAGTGCTGTTAGTATTTTGATAGGGATTGCATTGAATCTGTAAATTGCTTTGGGCAGGATGGCTATTTTGACAATATTAATTCTTCCTATCCATGAGCATGGGATAGATTTCCACTTATTGGTATGTTCTTTAATTTCTCTCATGAGTGTCTTGTAGTTTTCAGAGTCTTTCACCTCCTTGGTTAGGTTTATTCCCAGGTATTTTATTCTTTTTGCTGCAATTATAAGTGGAGTTGTTTTCCTGGTTTCTCTTTCTGCTGGTTCATCATTAGAATATAGGAATGCAGCAGATTTCTGTGTATTAATTTTATATCCTGAAACTTTGTAGAAGCCAGTTATTAATTCTAGTAGTTTTTTGGTGGATTCTTTAGGGTTTTCTATGTATAATATCATGTCATCTGCAAATAGTGAGAGCTTAGCTTCTTTCTTACCAGTTAGGATGCCTTTTATCTCTTTGTGTTGTCTGATTGCTATGGCTAGTACCTCCTGTTGAATAAAAGCTGAGCAATTGTGTTTTGTATGTGGATTAATAGCTGGAAAAATACAGGGGAGAGCCTTAAGAGAGGAGGTGGCATTAGTCAGCCATTATTACTATCTGTTCCACCTGCAAAATTCTGTCTCCAAGAGCACGGAGATAGTACAAGTTAGTATGCTGCTCTTAACCATAAAACTTCAGGTGTATTTAAAAAAAAAGTGAAAGAAACTAAAGTAACCCATATGTATTTTGTGATTAAGAAGAATTAGTAGACTTCAGATGGTTTTTTTTTTGAGTGTTTATTCTTCATTTCACTTTTAAAACATAGCTAGCATTGAATATAGACTTCAGTTTTTAATCCTTACACTACTTACATTGTCAGAATAAATTCCATTGATAAATTAACCAGGAGAATTGAGAAAACCCACTGTGGTTTTCTCCAATGAAAGGCTCCCTCCCACACCTCAGGGATTCAGATCTGATTGGAATGAAGTCTTTGTGGGGCCACACTGATTACGGGGGCAAAAAAAATCACTCATTCTTTTGTTCTTAGGGGTTCTTTTTGCTAACATTCTCATTAGTTCCCATGCAGCTAAACTGCATGGTTACAATAAAAGACTGGTATTTAGAATAAAGGATCAGACATTTTCCAAAACCCCAAACATCAAAAACTATTCATGTTAAAGGCATTAAATCTTATTTACCCCCTTCACTCCAGCTAACATTTAGCCCTTATTACCTATCTTATTTAAAGGTTTGAGTGCCTAAAAGATCAGTGACCTAATGATTTGTGGGATTAACTGAACTTTTTATATTCAGTTTACTGCCCAAAGAAACTTGACTTGATTCCTCCCCGTTACGATGCTTTGCTTGGGCTGCTCTGTGCCAGGGAGCATACCTCTCACTTATGCACTGTTGTTCACAGCAGTGAGTATAGGTCAGGCCAGACCTGCCACTAACATACACAGAGCCCTAATTAACACAGGGATATTACCTAGGCACACATCTACATGTCTACTTTTTAAGAGTTTTTGACAGGCTGACAAATTCTTAAGTAGCTGGTATTCAATCCTCCTACCTTGATAAAGTATACTTTCATAAGACTGAGGAAGCTCAGTCCTTCAAGTTCTCAGCCTCCTCAGCATTCTCCACCAGACCCTGCAGGTCAAGCAGGAGAGCTGGCTGCTGTTCAAGCTTGCTCTATGTTCTGACAGCCTGGAGTTGACCCATGTGCTAGTTCCCATGTCCAAGTTCCACGCAGCAAAGAGCCACCACTCAGCCACCCCTGGATGCACTCGGCCTCCTGACCTCAGGAAGGTGGACAAGGGGAAGAGGTTGGTACAGGCCCTGGAAGCAGGCTTGGGACCATTCTGGCCAGACTCCAAATTCCTGGGCATCTGGAGGTGGCTAGAGGGAAGACTGGGTTCCAAGTAGACATGTCCCTGTGGCACACTAGGGAAAGCTGCTGCAAAGGAGGCCAGAGCAGGCTCTTGTTTCAGGCCCTGGAACAGGGGCCCCTCTTACATGGGGCTGAGGGTAGTACTGCTCTGCATCATCAGCATGTCCTGAATTGCACAGGCAGCCAATTCAGAATCAGAAACTGTGAACCTCCTGCATCTGTACATCAAAAAAGTTCACTTCCAGCAGTCAGCCAGTCACATGGCTCTGCTGTCAGTGATTCAGTGAACAAAAGCGTCAAAAGGAATCCTCTACCCTTTCAAAATTGTCAAACACATTTCTAATACAATGTTAATTCAGTTTGGATGGCACTTACTATGGACAGAGGGGGAAAAGACAATGGCCTTCTGCCCCTCAAGGATCAGACCAAACCCCTCAAGTACCTAATTCTCCATCGACTAACTAATGAGGGTTACTTGTCCCAGCCCTTCCCATTTACCCCTCAGTCCCAAGTCCACAGCCACAAACAGCAACGTGTTGTCCACATGCTTCCTATTCAGGAATAAAGAACACTGCTCTCTGGGATAAGCTGAAGAATCCTTCCTTTCCCCCTTAAAATATCCACCTCCTAATCCTAATTACAGAATCTGTGAATGTCACCTCATATGGTGAAACAGACTTTACACATGTGATTAAATTAAAGGTCATAAAATGAGATGAGCCTGAATTAATCAAGTGGGGCCTAAATGTAATCACAGGTGTCCTTATAAGAGGGAAGCAAGAAGGTCAAAGAGTTAAGAAGACAATGTAACAACAGCAGCAGAGATTGGAGTGATGTAGCCACAGCCAAGGAATGTGAGCAGCTTCTAGAAAGAACCAGGCCTGCCAACACCTTGACTTTAGCCCAGTGAAACTGACTCCAGCTTTTGGCCTCCAGAACTGTAGGAAAATTAATTTATATAAACCACCAAGTTTATGGCGATTTGTTATAACAGCAATGGAAAACTAATACACTCTTCCTTAAGTAGTCTTTGGAGTCTTACAGCAATATATATAAAATATTTGTCAAGTTAGCACAGAGATCTAACACCATACTATAATTTCTAGGTTGAGCTCTAACAGACCTAGTTTCTGGGCTTTATAAGACCAATCATCCCGACTGGTGCTGGAAGTCATGGCTGAGGCTTCAGAAAAGGAGAAGACCAAGTGTTAAAAGATTGCTTCTGTTCCAGCTGTGAATAAGCTATTAACTGCCTTGAGCCTTTAGGAGGTTAAACTACAGGATCACCAAGACCCTTCTAATTGTAAAATTCAGAGCTAGAACAAAACCAGTTCTACCTCTGAGCTTCATTTTCACCTTCCTGCCATCATGATCCCTCTCCAGGCTGCCATTCCAGGTTCCCTCTGTCCACCATGTGGTCTACATGTTAACCACACCCGTATCTGAGCTGGTGCATGCAATGCTGCTTCTGCCTGGAATTTTGTCCCTGCCTTTGACCCCTGAGCACTCCCTCAACACTCAAATCAAGAATCGCCATCTTGAGAAGCTCTCTCCCCTTCCCAAAGCAGAATGGTTATTTCTGCCTTGGTGCTTTTAGAGAACCATTAAAACAGTTACCAAATCACAGTGTGATTATTTCCATTTTTTCCCTCAAAACAGAATGTGCATTAGTCATATGCAGATACTCGGATCCATATTTATACTTCTAACACCTACTTCTGAGCTTGGTACACAGCAGACACTCACATTATGTCTATAAACTAAATAAATAGACGAATGGTTATTCCCTGAATTCTGGAGAGCCTGATTGGGGCTGGATGGGAAGTGGGGAAGGAAGGATGGAGATGAAGTACAGGAGGAAAGGAAATTTATGTTTCACCAAGACATCCAGAGCCCTAGAGAAAAGAAGGAGGTTGATTTATGTGATAATTTAATTCAAGGCTATCCTCAGATACTCATTGTACATGCAATTTAGCATCTCTCTTGACCTTGCTTCAAAGTCATCTTCTAAGTGGAGTTAACAGTATGAACTACCTCACACAGCAATCTGCTGATTAGAAGCTCTTAACTGGGGCAGATGGCAGACAGCCACACATGATTTGTCAGCTGTGCATCCTTGCATGCCTCTAGGCAGAAGCTACAACTGTACAATTTTATGATTCCCAGTTAACAACTCTGTCCTTACAGAGCATTCTGAGTAACAACTCAAAAGTGTCCACAGTTTTCCCTCTGAGGCATTAAAAAACACCCTCTCCCCACCCTTTGAGTGCTCCAGATCTGTCTTTCATTTTCTTGATACAAAGTACAAAGGACAAAGTACAAAGGACAAACCTACTCAGAAATTCTCCCTTAAGTGGAAATGAGGATATCATTTCCACATGCCTAGAAAACCTATGAAATCACACCTCTCATAATATGTAGACTTAATTCACAATGTATTTTCGACCATGCATCCCTCTTTATGATGTGTACCTTCTCTGTTTTATACTATACACTGATGTTGATTTAGATTTTTGTATTTGCAATGCAGTTCTTTTTTTTTCAAGGTACCACTTATTTACATTTTCCATGTGCGGATACTAAGTGCTTTACAAATCTCATTGTCCTCATACCAAACTCAAGCAGTAGGTATTATAATATGCTTTTTACAGAGGATAAAGCTGAGATTTAGAGAAGGTAATTAACTTTTCTGAGGGCACAAAGTGAGTACGATATGAAAGTAAGGCTCAGGCTCGTGTCTGGGGGATGGAGAGATCCAATAATTAGACTATCCTCTTACTTGCTTTTCACAGTGCTGAATGGCATCCAGCAATGAACAAAAGTCTGCATGGGAAAATGAAAAAATGTAATCACTTGTAGAAGTTTCTAGTTTCCATTGTGGAAAAGCAAGGCACCGGGGTCAGGTAACATAGTCCCTGTCTAAGTGGGTGGATTTACATGCCACCTGTGCTCCATTTCCCTAGCAGTAAGGGCTGATGGCTAACCCTCCTCTAAGACAAACTATTCTGTTTCACTCTGGAAGTTAGAGCAAAGCTAGAGCCCTAAGGACTCTCCACATGCATGCAGGCCAAAACGAAATGTAGGTTTATCATATATGTGCAAACGTACATTGAGGGTGACTTTAGGGGAAATTATGATGCTTTGTAGAAATTCAGATTAAACCTATAACCTCTATCATGTTCTGTGCCATCATTAAGATGAAACTTTTATTGTTGATTAGGATCTACTTTTAAAAGCCAGATATGTATAATATCCTGCAACCTAGGTCTTCTATGGCAGGATAAGGACTTGTGATAGGATTTCCAAAGCACCCTAGCGAGCTGAGGGTTTACAGAATGTCCCGGCTTTTCAAGGACATTAGGTTGCATCTTGATTCCTATAAGCTATTCAGCTCCCAAAGAGCAAGAATTATAGAGTTTTGTAGAGTGGTTTATAATGGCAAAAATATAGAACGGTTTCCCAGATGCCTATGGGAATAAGCCCAAATGATCACATAAAAATCACTGGAAAATTTTGCTTAAAATATGGACAGATGGGCTCACCCAGGAGATTTCTTGGTAATGAGACAACTTAATGCTTATTTCACTTATATTCCCAAGATCATCCAGGCAGCCAGCGGCCGAGACAGGTTTGAACACAGGCTGCAAAGTTCGCACTTTACACCTCTATGTGATGTTGTCCATAATCTGTAAGTTTACAGGTTTTCCAGGTGATTCTGATGTGCAGCAAGGCTTGGAAACCCCGACAACCCTCAAATGAGGTATGAATCTCCCTCTCTTAGAACCCTGCACCTTTTCAGTCTCTTAGCTAGGGCTGGAAGCCAGCTACTTCAAGAGAACCTGGTTTTTGAATTTCCAGTCATTTAACTACTGCATCCTCTGTTCCCTGGAGACTAAGTCTCATCATGGGAGGAAGCAAATGGATAGAAAGAGTATGAACTTGGGAATAAATAATGTGTTATGCTGGGTTGACTGATATGGCTTAGAAGAGCTGTTTCTGTGCATCTCTTCCCAATCCTGTGTTTATTGGTGTTATGTTCGTAGCTTGAAATCCACCCTGATGAGAGTATTTACACAATAGAAATCAGAAAACACTACCAAAGGGTGCTCCTTTTCCCCCAGAGTGCTGGTAGTTAAACATTCACCAGCATAATCCCCAGAATTTATGGCACAATCCCCTGGTCAGCCACCTATTGGCTATATCACTTTGGGCACATTCTTTAAATTCTCCAAACCTCAGGTTTCTCATTTGTAAAAAGGAGAGGAGAATAAAATACCTAGGAATAAACCTAACCAAGGAAGTGAAAGACCTATACTCTGAAAACTACAAGACACTCATGAGAGATATTGAAGAAGATACCAATAAATGGAAACACATCCCACGCTCATGGCTAGGAAGAATTAATATTGTCAAAATGGCCATCCTGCCTAAAGCAATCTACAGATTCAACGCAACCCCTATCAAAATACCAACAGCATTCTTCAAGGAACTAGAGCAAATAGTTCTAAAATTCATATGGAACCACAAAAGACCCCAAATAGTCAAATCAATCATGAGAAGGAAGAATAAAGCAGGGGGGATTACACTCCCCAACTTCAAGCTCTACTACAAAGCCACAGTAATCAAGACAATTTGGTACTGGCACAAGAACGGATCCATAGACCAATGGAACAGACTAGAGAGCCCTGATATAAACCCAAGCATATATGGACAATTAATATATGATAAAGGAGCCATGGATAAAAAAATGGGGAAATGACAGCCTCTTCATCAACTGGTGTTGGCAAAACTGGACAGCTACATGCAAGAGAATGAAACTGGACTATTGTCTAACCCCATACACAAAAGTAAACTCAAAATGGAACACAGACCTGAATGTAATTCATGAAACCATAAAATTCTTAGAAGAAAACAGAGGCAAAAATCTCTTGAATATAAACATGAGCAACTTTTTCCTGAACACATCTCCTCCGGCAAGGGAAGCAAAATAAAAAATGAACAAATGGGACTACATCATGCTAAAAAGCTTTTGTACAGCAAAGGACACCATCAGCAGAACAAAAAGGCATCCTACAGTATGGGAGAATATATTTGTAAGTGATATATGATGGGTTAACCTCCAAAATATACAAAGAACTCACATGCCTCAACACCCAAAAAGCAAACCTATTAAAAAATGGACAGAAGATATGAACAGACACTTCTCCAAAGAAGAAATTCAGATGGCCAACAGGCACATGAAAAGATGCTCCACATCACTAATTATCAGGGAAATGAATTAAAACCACAATAAGATATCACCTTATGGCCAACATTCAAAACACAGACAACAAATGCTGGCAAGGATGTGGAGAAAGGGGAGCCCTCCTATACTGCTGGTGGGAATGTAAACTAGTTCAACCATTATGGAAAGCAATATGGAGGTTCCTCAAAAAACTAAAAATAGAAATACCACTTGACCTGGGAACTCCATGACCTGGGAACTCCACTCCTAGGAATTTACCCAAAGAAAACAACTTCTCAGGTTCAAAAAGACAGATGCACCCCTATGTTTATTGCAGCACTATTTACAATAGCCAAGATATGGAGACAACCTAAGTGTCCATCAGTAGATGAATGGATAAAGAAGATGTGGTACATATACACAATGGAATACTATTCACCCATAAGAAAGAGACAAGTCCTACCATTTACAACAGCAAGGACGGAGCTAGAGGGTATTATGCTCAGTGAAATAAGCCAGGTAGAGAAAAACAAATACTGTGTTTTATATTTGAAACCAATATAAGATTACATATCAATGATACTTCAATTAAAAAAAAATTTTTTTAATATCCAAAAAAAAAGAGAGGAATGACAGCTGAGATATCAAATGACATAAGAAATGAGAAGCATTTGTCATAGTTTTGAAGAGATGAATGAAAAGTAGGTACTTCACAAATAATGTTCCTCTTTCTGGCCGTTGTCCAATCACTCCCAAACAATGAAAGACATCTCTCATATCCCAACATGTCTTCTCTTTATTAAACTAAAATATCTTTGAATTATTACTCACTGAGAGTGTTTCCCATTTTCGCATTTCAAGGTGTG
This sequence comes from Manis pentadactyla, assembly GCF_030020395.1. NCBI lineage: Eukaryota > Metazoa > Chordata > Mammalia > Pholidota > Manidae > Manis > Manis pentadactyla. Next base: position 60,239,577 of record NC_080025.1, on the reverse strand, counting down.
TCACACACGGCTCACAGCTCAAGCTCCCTTGGGAAGTATTGCGGTGTTTCTCAGCATCCCCACGGGGCATCTCACGTGTGCTTGTTGTCTGATGGGGAGCCCTTCCTACTGCGGCTCCCTCTGCCACCTGGGCTGACACGGGTCACCCTGGAGACCCTTAGTGGTGCATCAGAAGGCAGGAAAGGTCGGAGTTCTGTGGCAAAGCAGGAAGCCTGCTCCTATGCCCGTATGGGTCATTAACTTCCACAAGCAGCAGGGATGGGTTTCTTAGGCCCCAAAGGCCCCAAAGGCTTTGGCGCGTTTTGGTGACATTGCTGTTTAATTGCTCTAATCCCCTCCTCTCTCCACAGGAATCACATATGAATTTGAAGAGGAGGGATTACCTGAATTTGGAGATAAACTCAAATAACAAACAAAACTTGTGCCCAGACCACTGCTTCCTTCAACACCTAAGGCTTTGTAACCAAGGTCAGCTGCCTGACTCTTCTTCCTGGTTCTGTTCCCTCCAAGATGCTCATTTACCCATCAACCAGCCAGACACCCTGCACCCACCTGAATTTCAGTGGTGGTAGACTTGGCTTGGAGGCACCTGTGAAATGGATCATGAAGTGTGTACCTGGAGCTGAGCCCCATATTCCAGGTGCAGCTGGGTGTGCAGAATGGAGAGGGAGACCTCTTCTTCTGGACAGAACACTGTCGTTTTATAAAAGTGGCATGAGATGGAATTACTTGTTTTTAAGGTCATCCCCTTAATATAAACTAAACTTTTAGTATGCCAGAAGATTGCTTTAAGGTGCTGTGTAGTCATATCTTCCACTAATCTCATATTGGTACAGTTGATTCTTTGAACATAAATGGAAAGCTTTTAAGTTTGTACCTATGAAATCTTAATGTATGACATTAGGCCCATCACCCCAGCCTACTGAGGGAATTTTAATTTCTGAGTTGGTCTTTGTCAAATATTCTTTCATGTGGCCTAAACATGGCTAAGATGGTATGTTTTGTTTGATGTTGCTCCTAAGAGCAAAAATATGGAGCCAATTTTGCTCTCTATAGTAAAGATATATATGGCGCACAAAGGTTGCTGGTTTGGAGCCATGCAGACCTCAGCTTGCTTCTTCTTAACCTATGATCTTGGGCTGTTATCCTCTGAGCCCCAATTCCTTCATTCATACGATAGAAATAATGCCTATCTTGCCTGGATGTTTCGAGCTTAGTGATATTGTATGCAGTCTTAGTGCTGCATCTGACATGTAGCAGGTGCTCAGCAAACAGTTGCTATTTGTATTAATAGCAGGTTCTATCTAGTCCCTACCTGCCTAATTTCCTTTCCCCAGGTTGGATGCCACCCCACCCCGGCTCGGCTCCAGCCCTGGCTCCCCACTGAGCGGCTCAGCTCTGCACCACGCTTGGGCCGACCCTGACCTTGGCATTAACCTACCCCAGCTGCTGTTCTTCTGCCTCTGGCTCTGCTCTGAGATCCAGATCTCTGCCCTGTTCCCGTGAACCGTGGTGCTCTGTTCCTCTGTTCAGTACCAAGTCCCCTTTGGGATCCTCTTGTCAAACCTCCCAACCCCGAAGCCCTCCCCCAACAAAGAGGAGCAAGGTTGTAATGCTCATGAGGCCAGTCCAATAACATGGTCCTGCCACCCACTGACAAGCCTTCCTGCTGCCAGTGCCTGCATTTCCAAGTGTCACCTATCCTGGTCCACCAGGCCTGTCCCCACTATTTGGGATATTCCAGTTACTTAGAGCCAGATTCCCTCACCTACCTTCTGGACAGCACCTTTCTCTAGTACCTGTTCTCTGAACTCCTGGCCCCACCCGATTACCTGGTCTAATTTCTGAACGCTGTTCATTCCTCCTGCCTGTTCACATTGGTGAATGTGTGAGGATAGTAAGGCTATCATCTCAAAGCCTTAACTATGGGTCACACTGAGGTGTGTAAAATCTGGGTAGCCTTTGACCTTTGAATCTGTAAGTGGTAATGAGGCTTACAAATATCAGGATTAAAGTATTCTGGGGATACAGGCAAGTCACCACTGCTGTGGAGCTTGAAAATCTTCTGAAATCTTCATACATTAAAAGAGCTGGAGGGTTCAGGTGCTCTTAGCATTAATAGCTCACTGAAGACAGGTCAGGTTTAGATGGTGGATTAGTGATGTGACATTGACAACTCTTAAAAAAACACAGCTGTCAGTTGTTGACAATACTTGGGAGCTAAAAAGTAATAAGCAGGAATGGCTGGTACTGTTTTCTCAACATTGTCCCAGAGGTGAGCCGGACTCAGACACAGCCCGTCCCCGGGGACATTTCAAGCATTGTTTGTTGTTACAAAACAATTGTTCTTCTAATTCTTGTACCTGTCTGTTGGCAATAATCTAAGTTAATAAGAAGGCAATAAAAAATATTTTTATGTGATAAAAATGCATGTTTACTTTAGAAAAATACAATGAAATATAAAGAAGCAGGTAAGTCATCATCCACTCCAGCATCAAGAGGTCAGCACTGCTGTCATACTTGCATTTTAATAACTCTTTGCATATAATACGGTTTCTTAGGAAACAACATTTGGGGGCAAAAGTAACAACAGCAGTGACCATCATTTACTGAACACTTATGTGCCAGGTTCTATACCAAGTGCTTTAACATGTATTAACCTAACCTATTTAATTCTCCCAACAGCCCAGTGAGGTGAGCAGGAGCTGATCAAACCAGTCAGGCTGCCCAGAGTGGGTGATACCCAAAGAAGAAAACAGAGGCTACTCAATCCTGTGACCCAGAGGACCACTTTCAACATGTTACAGGTCAAGAAACTAATTTCAAAATGCATCAGAAGATATTATCTTGTGACTCAAGGAGCAGGAGAGAGCTTAAACACAGTACATCACTATCAGTAACATTTGCTTCTCAGCATGTGGCTCTGCTCCAAGTTTAACCTTTTCTCTCACAAGCAGAAAGATGGCATAATAACTAACCTTTTGCCCATTCTTTTATTCCTGAAGCATCCATTCTATTATACTTAGCATCGGTAACTAAGTGAGAAAGTATGAAGAGGGAAATAAAGGCAGCAGAGTAAGGCCTACACAAGCTAGGGTGGGTGACACCCCTCACAAACTTTGCCTCCCAGCTTAAAGTTAGCTTCCTCTGCTCTGGATTAGTCTTCCACAGCCCACTGAGTGGTCATCTCACTGGTCTACCAGCATCTCCTCTGGCATGCTTCCATCCCTTTTCTATGTGCAGTGTCCAGAGTTTCCCTGTAAAACACAACTTCAGGCCTGTCACCTCTTAGGATGAAGGCAGGCTCCTTGCCTGGCCCAGCAGTCCCGGTGAGCCTGAGTGGGCTGCACGCCCTGGCTTCCGTGGTGCCTCACGCTCCATGCCCCTGCCTCCTGACAGCCTGTGCTGTGCCCTCGCCTGCATCACTGTCCCCAAGCCTACTTCTCCTTCCTTGGCTCAGAGGATTCCTGACCTCCTGAATAGACCAAATTCCCATCCAGTCAGCACTGTGCACATTCTTAGCACATATCACAATCTCAGTTTTACATTTATGCATTTGACCACACTTGATCCATCTCCCTGACTAAAATATGAGCCCCATGAGAATGGCTTCCATGTCAACAACAGGTCTCCAAGGGCTAGCATGGCCCCTGGCATTGATGAGGCCCCCAGAGAAGGAGTAAATGAAGGACTAAATCAGTTTACTGGAAAGTTTACTAGCAGCTATTTTTTTTTAATGCTACAGAAGAGGGTGGTGTGTTTATACAGTCTTGAAATCATTCACCAATAGTGTAAAGCTCATTATTGAAATACATACACACACATATTTTTCATATTAGCAATGAAATGATGCCATGTCTGGTAGGACCTAAAACCTGCACTTCCTGAATATTTTTTTAGTAAGTTATCATTTATATACAGTCTTAGGAAGGTTTATTGCAGTCACTGCCCATCAGCGTAGTAAGATGCTATAGAGTAACTCCTTGTCTTCTCTGTGCTATACTGCCTTCCCTGTGACCCCCCATATTATGTGTGCTAATCATAATGCTAGCAGCTATTTTTAAGCTAAGTTGCCCAAGTGAATTACTGTGTAATTGATGTAATAACGTTCACAACATTAAGGAAAAACAGTATGAGAGAGTGAGCACTAAGCTGATTCTACTGTCTAATAGGGAGCAGGAAACTGATGCAATAGGTCAGGTTCAGCTCAGTGGGATGGAACCTCAAGGAATGGCAGTGACCCAGGGTGTCAAAACCAAGTGCACAGATGGGCCAGAGTCTAACGGGCTTCCTGATCGGTGGAATTCAGGAAGAATTCCAACAGTACAACAAAGCCACAGGCTGCAAACTGACCGTTTCAGCATCAGGATGTTTTGCTGCTGGTTTTAGCCAGTATACTGAGAGGAACTATTCCTGTTCTTTCTTCAGGAGTCCTGACTGCTATCTTGCAATTTCTTTTGCTCTCCAAAGCTCAGAGTGCTGCAGATGCTCACTTTGAGGACTCTTCCAGAAAGACTATGTTTGTTACTGTTGCCTGGTTGGGACACTGGTTTGCATTTGTCTATAAAACTAGGCTAACGATCTCTTCCTCAAAGGATTCTTATGCAGATTATTAAGAGAATTCAAGGAAGAATAAGTATATAATATACTTAATAAAAACCACTTATATGTTATTGAAAATTAGTGATTCAAATGATAAAATTATTTTTGCTCGAGGCATGCCAAGCCCCACTAAATGGCACTATGTTAGTAATGAATATTCCCATTTTTATATCAATCTTCTAAAGCAGAACAGAAAAGCTATCTTATGGAGAATCTCCCTGAGCAAGTTTTTCTTCATTATATTGAATGAACTTATGTTTTCAGGACCATAAAATTCAAGGTCAAGGTTGTTCTGGGAAATTTCTTAGACATGAAAAGGCAGTAAAAGTAAAGCCTTAGCATTAACATAGAGGAGCCCATAAAGCATAGATTTGGGTCAGAGCCCTGAGTTCTTTTCAGCATCTCCAGCTCATTTCTCATAAGCTATGTGATCTTAACTTCTCAGAGCCTCAATTTCCTTATCTGTAAGATGGCCACAATCATATCAGCCCATCACAAGGTTACTGTAAGGACCAAAAGAGAGAGGTTTCATGGGAAACTTTCAATTCCCATATAAACTGAGTATTGGTTGTATACAGAACAACATCAATTTTATATACAGTAATGGTAGTAATAGGGCCTAGTTCTCCATTAGAAACACAACCACATTACCCCCTCCCACAGTCAGTAAGTTAGTCATATGCACCTAATAAAGCTCAACACACTGAAGTGTTATGGGACCTAAACACCAATGTAAAGATGACCAAATGGGGGGTGGAGCCAAGATGGCGACATGAGTAGAGCAGCAGAAATCTCCTCCCAAAACCACATATATCTATGAAAATATAACAAAGACAACCCTTCCTAGAATAAAGACCAGAGGACACAGGACAACATCCAGACCACATCCACACCTGAGAGAACCCAGCGCCTCGTAAAGGGGGTAAGATACAAGCCCCGGCCCTGCGGGACCCAAGCGCCCCTCCCCCCAGCTCCCTGCGGGAGAAGAGCAGGCAGAGCAGGAGGGGGAGGGAGCCCAGGACTGCTGAACACCCAGCCCCAGCCATCTGGGCCAGAGCGCAGACAAAGTGCGTGCGTGGGATCCTGGATACTAGGGAAACAGGGCAGCAAGAACAGTGAGCGGGTACTGGAGGCCGGGCTCTGGAGGACATAAGAAAAGCGAGCGGCCATTTTTTTTTTTCTGTTTTGTTTTGGCGAGCGCTTTTTGGAAGTCTTAAAGGGATAGGGACCCCAATACTAGGGAAACAGGGCAGCAAGACCGGTGAGCAGATGCCTGAGGCTGGCGCCGGAGAATAAAGAAAAATGAGAGGCCATTTTTAATTAAATAATTAATTTTTTTAATTTACAAATTTTTTCTTTGGGGGGTCATTTTCTTTTGGTGGGTGCTTTTTGGAAGTCTTAAAGGGGCAGGGCGGGACACTTAATCCAGAGGTAGAGAATCCGGGGATCTCTGGGCACCCTAATCCCCTGGGCTGCAGGGAGCAGGGAGGCCCCTTACGGAGATAAATAGCCTTCCAGTCGCTCCCCCTCCAACGCGACTCCACCACTATGGAGTAGCTGCCCGAGCCAGGCCACGCCTACAGCAATAGTGGAGATAAACTCCATAGCAGCCGGGCAGGAAGCAGAAACCCTGTCTGCGCACAGCTGCGCAGCACAAGCCACTAGAGGTCGCTGTTCTCCCAGGAGAGGAGGGCCACAAACCAACAAGAAAGGAAGTTCTTCCAGCCGTCACTCATCCCAGCTCTGCAAACTATTCCTATCACCATGAAAAGGCAAAACTACAGGCAGACAAAGATCACAGAGACAACACCAGAGAAGGAGACAGACCTAACCAGTCTTCCTAACAAAGAATTCAAAATAAGAATCATAAACATGCTGACAGAGATGTCGAGAAATACACAAGAGATATGGGATGAAGTCCAGAGGGAGATCACACATGCCAGAAAGGAAATTACAGAAATGAAACAAACTCTGGAAAGGTTTATAAGCAGAATGGATAGGATGCAAGAGGTCATTGATGGAATTGAAACCAGAGAACAGGAACGCATAGAAGCTGACATAGAGAGAGACAAAAGGATCTCCAGGAATGAAACAATGTTAAGAGAACTGTGTGACCAATCCAAAAGGAACAATATCTGTATTATAGGGGTACCAGAAGAAGAAGAGAGAGGAAAAGGGATGGAAAGTATCTTGGAAGAAATAATTGCTGAAAACTTCCCCAAACTGGGGGAGGAAATAATCGAACAGACCACGGAAATACACAGAACCCCCAACAGAAAGGATCCAAGGAGGACAACACCAAGACACATAATAATTAAAATGGCAAAGATCAAGGACAAAGAAAGAGTTTTAAAGGCAGCTAGAGAGAAAAAGGTCATCTATAAAGGAAAACCCATCAGGCTAACGTCAGACTTTTCAACAGAAACCCTACAGGCCAGAAGAGAATGGCATGATATATTTAATGCAATGAAACAGAAGGGCCTTGAACCAAGGATACTGTATCCAGCACGACTATCATTTAAATATGATGGTGGGATTAAACAATTCCCAGACAAACAAAAGCTGAGGGAATTTGTTTCCCACAAACCACCTCTACAGGACATCTTACAGGGACTGCTCTAGATGGGAGCACTCCTAGAAAGAGCACAGAACAAAACACCCAAATATGAAGAATGGAGGAGGAGGAATAAGAAGGGAGAGAAGAAAAGAATCTCCAGACAGTGTATATAACAGCTCAATAAGTGAGCTAAGTTAGGCAGTAAGATACTAAAGAGGCTAACCTTGAACCTTTGGTAACCACAAATTTAAAGCCTGCAATGGCAATAAGTACTTATCTTTCAATAGTCACCCTAAATGTTAATGGACTGAATGCACCAATCAAAAGATACAGAGTAATAGAATGGATAAAAAAGCAAGACCATCTATATGCTGCTTACAAGAAACTCACCTCAAACCCAAAGACATGTACAGACTAAAAGTCAAGGGATGGAAAAACATATTTCAAGCAAACAACAGCGAGAAGAAAGCAGGGGTTGCAGTACTAATATCAGACAAAATAGACTTCAAAACAAAGAAAGTAACAAGAGATAAAGAAGGACACTACATAATGATAAAGGGCTCAGTTCAACAAGAGGATATAACCATTCTAAATATATACGCACCCAACACAGGAGCACCAGCATATGTGAAACAAATACTAACAGAACTAAAGGGGGAAATAGACTGCAATGCATTCATTCTAGGAGACTTCAACACACCACTCACCCCAAAGCATAGATCCACCAGGCAGAAAATAAGTAAGGACACGGAAGCACTGAACAACACAGTAGAGCAGATGGACCTAATAGACATCTATAGAACTCTACATCCAAAAGTAACAGAATATACATTCTTCTCAACTGCACATGGAATATTCTCCAGAATAGACCACATACTAGGCCACAAAAAGAGCCTCAGAAAATTCCAAAAGATTGAAATCCTACCAAACAACTTTTCAGACCACAAAGGCATAAAACTAGAAATAAACTGTACAAAGAAAGCAAAGAGGCTCACAAACACATGGAGGCTTAACAACACGCTCCTAAATAATCAATGGATCAATGACCAAGTCAAAATGGAGATCCAGCAATATATGGAAACAAATGACAACAACAACACTAAGCCCCAACTTCTGTGGGATACAGCAAAAGCAGTCTTAAGAGGAAAGTATATAGCAATCCAAGCATATTTAAAAAAGGAAGAACAATCCCAAATGAATGGTCTAATATCACAATTATCGAAATTGGAAAAAGAAGAACAAATGAGGCCTAGGGTCAGCAGAAGGAGGGATATAATAAAGGTCAGAGAAGAAATAAATAAAATTGAGAAGAATAAAACAATAGCAAAAATCAATGAAACCAAGAGCTGGTTCTTCAAGAAAATAAACAAAATAGATAAGCCTCCAGCCATACTTCTTAAGAGGAAAAGAGAGTCAACACAAATCAACAGTATCAGAAACGAGAAAGGAAAAATCATGACGGACCCCACAGAAATACAAAGAATTATTAGAGAATACTATGAAAACCTATATGCTAACAAGCTGGGAAACCTAGGAGAAATGGACAACTTCCTAGAAAAATACAACCTTCCAAGACTGACCCAGAAAGAAACAGAAAATCTAAACAGACCAATTACCAGCAACGAAATTGAAGCGGTAATCAAAAAACTACCAAAGAACAAAACCCCTGGGCCAGATGGATTTACCTCGGAATTTTATCAGACATACAGGGAAGACAAAATACCCATTCTCCTTAGAGTTTTCCAAAAAATAGAGGAGGAGGGGATACTCCCAAACTCATTCTATGAAGCTAACATCACCCTAATACCAAAACCAGGCAAAGACCCCACCAAAAAAGAAAACGACAGACCAATATCCCTGATGAACGTAGACGCAAAAATACTCAACAAAATATTGGAAACTGAATTCAAAAATACATCAAAAGGATCATACACCATGACCAAGTGGGATTCATTCCAGGGATGCAAGGATGGTACAACATTCGAAAGTCCATCAACATCATCCACCACATCAACAAAAAGAAAGACAAAAACCACATGATCATCTCCATAGATGCTGAAAAAGCATTTGACAAAGTTCAACATCCATTCATGTTAAAAACTCTCAGCAAAATGGGAATAGAGGGCAAGTACCTCAACATAATAAAGGCCATCTATGATAAACCCACAGCCAACATTATATTGAACAGCGAGAAGCTGAAAGCATTTCCTCTGAGATCGGGAACTAGACAGGGATGCCCACTCTCTCCACTGTTATTTAACATAGTACTGGAGGTCCTAGCCATGGCGATCAGACAAAACAAAAACATACAAGGAATCCAGATTGGTAAAGAAGAAGTTAAACTGTCACTGTTTGCAGATGACATGATACTGTACATAAAAAAACCCTAAAGACTCCATCCCAAAACTACTAGAACTGATATCGGAATACAGCAAAGTTGCAGGATACAAAATCAACACACAGAAATCTGTGGCTTTCCTATACACTAACAATGAACCAACAGAAAGAGAAATCAGGAAAACAACTCCATTCACAATTGCATCAAAAAAAATAAAAGCCCCCCAAAAAATAAAATACCTAGGAATAAACCTAACCAAAGAAGTGAAAGACTTATACTCTGAAAACTACAAGTCACTCTTAAGAGAAATTAAAGGGGACATTAACAGATGGAAACTCATCCCATGCTCGTGGCTAGGAAGAATTAATATCGTCAAAATGGCCATCCTGCCCAAAGCAATATACAGATTTGATGCAATCCCTATGAAACTACCAGCAACATTCTTCAATGAACTGGAACAAATAATTCAAAAATTCATATGGGAACACCAAAAACCCCAAATAGCCAAAGCAATTCTGAGAAAGAAGAATAAAGTAGGGGGGATCTCACTCCCCAACTTCAAGCTCTACTATAAAGCCATAGTAATCAAGACAATTTGGTACTGGCACAAGAACAGAGCCACAGACCAATGGAACAGACTAGACAATCCAGACATTAACCCAGACATATATGGTCAATTAATATTTGATAAAGGAGCCATGGACATACAATGGCGAAATGACAGTCTCTTCAACAGATGGAGCTGGCAAAACTGGACAGCTACATGTAGGGAATGAAACTGGACCATTGTCCAACCCCATCTACAAAAGTATACTCAAAATGGATCAAAGACCTGAATGTAAGTCATGAAACCATTAAACTCTTGGAAAATACATAGGCAAAAACCTCTTAGACATAAACATGAGTGACCTCTTCTTGAACATATCTCCCCGGGCAAGGAAAACAGCAGCAAAAATGAACAAGTGGGACTATATTAAGCTGGAAAGCTTCTGTACAGCAAAAGACACCATCAATAGAACAAAAAGGAACCCTACAGTGTGGGAGAATATATTTGAAAATGACAGATCCGATAAAGGCTTGACATCCAGAATATATAAAGAGCTCACATGCCTCAACAAACAAAAAACAAATAACCCAATTAAAAAATGGGCAGAGGAACTGAACAGACAGTTCTCCAAAAAAGAAATACAGATGGCCAACAGACACATAAAAAGATGCTCCACATCGCTAATTATCAGAGAAATGCAAATTAAAACTACAATGAGGTATCACCTCACACCAGTAAGGATGGCTGCCATCCAAAAGACAAACAACAACAAATGTTGGCGAGGCTATGGAGAAAGGGGAACCCTCCTACACTGCTGGTGGGAATGTAAATTAGTTCAACCATTGTGGAAAGCAGTATGGAGGTACATCAAAATGCTCAAAACAGACTTACCATTTGACCCAGGAATTGCACTCCTAGGAATTTATCCTAAGAATGCAGCAATCAAGTATGAGAAAGACCAATGCACCCCTATGTTTATCGCAGCACTATTTACAATAGCCAATAATTGGAAGCAACGTAAATGTCCATCAATAGATGAATGGATAAAGAAGAAGTGGTACATATACACAATGGAATACTACTCAGCCATAAGAAAAGGGCAAATCCTACCATTTGCAGCAACATGGATGGAGCGGGAGGGTATTATGCTCAGTGAAACAAGCCAAGCGGAGAAAGAGAAATACCAAATGATTACACTCATCTGTGGAATATAAGAACAAAGGAAAAACTGAAGGAACAAAACAGCAGCAGAATCACAGAACTCAAGAATGGACTAACAGGTACCAAAGGGAAAGGGACTGGGGAGGATGGGTGGGTAGGGAGGGATAAGGGGGGGGAGGAGAAGGGGGGTATTAAGATTAGCATGCATGGTGGGGTGGGAGAAAGGGGAGGGCTGTAAAACACAGAGAAGGCCAGTAGTGATTCTACAACATTTGCTATGCTGATGGACAGTGACTGTAAAGGGGTTTATAGGGGGGACCTGGTATAGGGGAGAGCCTAGTAAACATAATATTCGTCATATAAGTGTAGATTAATGATACCAAAAAAAAAAAGTCAGTTTCTGTGTGGAGACCTCCAATGAGACCTACACAAGGGTATAAAGGGCATATAAAAGTGTAGGCAAAGGGTCTGTTTGTGTTTATACAGAGTATCAAAGCCTAATTGGGCTACCCCGAAAATGAACTAAGATGCGATATGAAAAAGAACTTCCAACATCAGCACTCTCTGAAGACTCATGCCAGAAGATGATCATCAAAAAACCCCAACAAAGATCCACGCACTGCTACAGCTGTAGATGCACTCATCCCACCAGTTCCTGGACTTGCCATTGGAATGAGGAAGGAGATATCTAAGCTGGCCTGTGCATACAGTAAAACAACAAATTTGACTGGATCTATACTGTTGGAACTCAACCAAGAATTAGGAGAAGTGCAAATTGTAGCGCTCCAAAATCTTACAACTACAGACTATTTACTGTTAAAAGAACATATGGGATGTGAACAGTCCCCAAGAATGGGTTGTTTCAATTTGTCTGATTTCTCTCAGACTGTTCAAGGTCAGTTGGACAATATCCACCATATCATAGATAAGTTTCCACAAATGCCTAAGGTGCCTAACTGGTTTTCTTGGTTTCACTGGAGATGGCTGGTAATTACAGGTATGCTTTGGTTACGTAACTGTACTCCTATTATGTTAATGTGTGTGCACAATTTAATTAGTAGTGTAAAACCTATACATGCTGAAGTTACTCTACAAGAAGATATGTCAAAGAAATAATCAATCTTCCCATGTTTTCTTCCGCCTGCTACTTCTATAGCTTTTCTTCTTCCTTCCTAATTACAAACCTTAAATAGAATTCGTGCCTCATATCGAATTTACTGAGTATCATAATTCTTCCATGTGGTAAAGATAACTCAAGACAAATGCTGGGCATAGAAGCCACAGGGCATAAATCTGCAAAGAAGTAAAAATCAAATTTTCAAACAATAAGGCTTCTCTCTCACTTACCAGCTTTACCTTTCCCTGTATGGCCCCGGAAGATGACTGGTTAGCCAGAGACGCGTAAGATTCCTCAAGGGAGGAACAACCTAAGACAGGCACAGTCACAGGGGGGCCATCAGGTGAGAAATTGGGAATCAACAGAGGTGAGGCTTAGAACCTCACCCCCCTGTTCTGAGAGAAATCTTCTGCATACGTGGATTTTTTATTGCCCTTGTCTAGCTTGGATTAACACATAGTCTACAGGCACACACCTGATCATCTACATTTGCTCTCTTACAACACTAAACTATGTTTTCTACCTTTATCTTGTATCTACCTACAACTTCAGCATTTTATTAAAAATAATAATAATAAAGTGAGAAATGTGGTATCCACATATAAATCAAGTATAAAAATCAAATGAGTATTCATATTTGAACTGTTCATAGTTCATAATGCATGAGCAAAACCAAAAGTTTCTGTGATGATTGCCGTTGTACTGTTCACCATGTAACTTATTCACTATGTAAGAATTTGTTCTCCATGTAAGAACTTGTTCGTTATGCTTCAGAAGATTGGAGACTGATGAAAATTAGGCTTGGGGTGGATTAATGATTGTGCATTGAGCATTGACTCCCCTATACAGAATTTTACTGTTGTTAACAACCATTTGATCAATAAATATGAGAGGTGCCCTCACACACACACAAAAAAGTACACACTTCCAATTGTAAAATAAATAAGTAACCGGGATGTAATGTACAGCATAAGGAATATAGTCAAAATATTGTAACAACTTGGTATGGTGATAGCTGGTACTTAGAATTATCATGTATATAAATGTTGAATCACTGTGTTGTACACCTGAAACTAATGTAATGTAATACTGTGTGTCAACTACCCTTCAATAAAAAATAATTATCTACAAAAAAAAAAAGATGACCAAATGACCATGATGTGTAAGACCATAATGTTGGCAGAGTTTTTCAAGACAATGTCATATCTCTAGTCAGCCAGAAAGGAGTCCATCAGTATGATGAGTGAGAGCAAGACTCCCACCTGATTAAAATTAAAGGCATTATATTACTGCTATGTCAATGCTATTCTAATTGAAAATATTTTAGGAAGAATATGCAAGATTAGATGTGAGATAAGCACAAGTAATTTGTGTGAAACAAACAGACATGTTACTAAATTTAGTCCCATATGAATACTGCCATTAAAGGAAAGGCTCTTCCTGAAGTTGTGCAGGAGAAAACATCTGCTTTCCTGGGTATGTACACAGACGCATGTACACATATGGGCATATATGTAGCATGTATCTTCCCAAAGGAATTTCCATTTATTTGCTGCAGATAAATGGATCATTTTATCCTTTATTTTTAAAGTGGGGAAAGGACTTTATGAATCATTCAAACTATCTCTTTATGCCCAAGAAAGGTCCTGCTATCTTCACAGCAGACTGATTGAGACACAGTGACGGGTTTACTTTTATGCGTGCCTGTTAAAATTCTTGGTTGCTAACGTCTATAAGTAAACTGTGTGTGTGTGGACTTGCAGCTTGATCCTCCCTGAAGCAAAATCCTAATCACCACTTTCAAAAGCACCAACCTTGCTAATGAGCAACATTGTAATCTGCAGCCATTGTGTTTTACTTTAAACCAGACATCCTTACAACTCAAAAGTACAAAGATTCAATCTCAATGCCCTGAAGACTCTTCAGGTTATTGCTCAGCGATTCATCAGGAGGAAAAAAACCTATTCTCAACTTAATTGGTTGGAGGGCAATGTATAGCTGCATAAAAATGCAATTCACAGCCCATTAGTGAACAGGCTATTCGAGGAATGCACACATTGCAAACACTATCTACATCATAAGGAATGTATAAAGCAGAGTACCGCTTAGTTCACATAAGATCTTTCTGGCCTTATTTACTTGCTCTGTTTTTCTCAGTTCCTATCTGCTGCTTCAGTGAGTGAGAAGAACCTCTGTGCAGAGGCCATTGAGATGCTCTTTAAACCCCGTGTGAATTTTATTAAACATTCCGGGCTACATCACAAATGCTGATGCTGGCAAAGTAGTCACAGTGGAACAAGGATTTTTAGGTTATTCATTACCATTGTTGTAAAGCTTTGGGAGGATAGGTTATGGTTTGACAGCCTGTGCAGCCAGCTTTTGTTAAATTTTTAAAAAGCAATTTGGAAATCTCTATCAAGGCTTAGAACAGTAGACTCTCAGGTTCAGAAGGGACCCATTATCAGTGAAAGTACTGGCAGAAACAGAATTCCATGCAGAGTTTAATGGAAGATAATTTAATGGCAAAATGATTTACCAGGATGTGGGCAGGGTTAAGGGATCCAGACAGGGAGGAGAAGCTCCCAGTGCTAACAGGGGGCTGGTTCTACCCTGGCCCTGAAGGACAAGGGCAGAAGACAGTGTTGTGAGCACCAGAGCCTCAGAGGGAGCTGTGGTCTCACCCGGAGGGAGCCCCGCCCCTGCGGGGACCTCAGTCCCTGTCCCAGCTCCCAACAGTCCTTCCAACTGATGAGCCCCAGGGGAAGCAGGGCGGGAGCCTGGATGAGGCAGTGGGAAAGCTCAGCTACCAGCTGGGGACACAGAGGACCAGGAGAGACAGAAAGTAGGTGTGCAGGATAACCCCAATAGACCCTTAAAGGCCCGGAGGTCTCGCGGCTCGCAGACCTGTGTGGGGGCAAAGCACATGGAAACACACTTGGTCTTTGCTCAGTACCTTCAGCCCAGCCCACTGTAACAGCTTGCCTACCACATGTGAGGCCCTGCTAGTAGCAGGTGCATTTGAAGATGCATAAAGCATCATTCCCTGTCTAGCCCAAGCCAGGAAGACTGGCAAGGAGATAACTTCCATGTAACATGGCATATACCAATCGAAACATATGTACAGTCATCTACTGTAGCATTGTTTAATAGCAGGAACTTAGAAATAAACCACCAATTGGGGATTGGTTAGGTAATGGGACATCAATTCAGTGAAATCCTATGGAACTGCATATTTAAAATGAAGATCTTTATGTAGTGCTATGGAATGATCAGAGACACTTCCATTTGTGTAAAAGGAGAGGGAGAAAAGGAGAATAAAAAAGGAGTATAGTATATACCTAAGTTTGCTTCTATATACTGGTCCATCTCCTGAAGGAGTCAAGAGAAAGTGGTAATACAGTAATCAAGACAATCTGGTACTGGTACAAGAACAGACCCATAGACCAATGGAACAGACTAGAGAGCCCAGATATAAACCCAACCATATATGGTCAATTAATAAATGATAAAAGAGCCATGGACATACAATAGGGAAATGACAGCATCTTCAACAGCTGGTGTTGGCAAAACTGGACAGCTACATGCAAGAGAATGAAGCTGGATTATTGTTTAACCCCATACACAAAAGTAAACTTGAAATGGATTAAAGACTTGAATGTAAGTCATGAAACCATAAAACTCTTAAAAGACAACATAGGCAAACATCTCCTGAATATAAGCATGAGCAACTTCTTACTGAATCCCTCTCCTCAAGAAAGGGAAACAAAAGCAAAAATGAACTCATGGGACTACATCAAACTAAAAAGTTTTTGTATGGCAAAGGACATCATCAACAAAACAAAAAGGTGTCCTACAGTATGGGAGAGTATATTTGTAAATGACATATCTGACAAGGGGTTAACATCCAAAATATACAAAGAACTTACACACCTCAACACCCAAAAAGCAAAAAACCTGATTAACAAATAGGCAGAGGATATGAAGAGACAGTTCTCCAAAGAAGAAATTCAGAGGGCCAACAGACACATGAAAAGATGCTCCACATCACTAATCATCAGGGAAATGCATATTAAAAGCACAATGAGATATCACCTCACACCAGTAAGGATGGCCAGCATCGAAAAGACTAAGAACAACAAATGCTGGTGAGGGTGTGGAGAAAGGGGAACCCTCCTACACTGCTGGTGGGAATGTAAGCTAGTTCAACCATTGTGGAAAGCAATATGGAGGTTCCTCAAAAAACTAAAAATAGAAATACCATTTGACCCCAGAATCCGACTCCTTGGAATATACCCAAAGAATACAACTTCTCAGATTCAAAAAGACATATGCACCAGTATGTGTATCACAGCACTTTTTACAATAGCCAAGATATGGAAGCAACCTAAGTGTTCATCTGTAGATGAATGGATAAAGAAGATGCGGTACATATATACAATGGAATTCTTTTCAGCCATAAGAAAGAAACAAATCCTACCATTTGAAACAACATGCATGGAGCTGGAGGACATTATGCTCAGTGAAATAAGCCAGGTGGAGAAAGACAAATGCCAAATGATTTCCCTCATTTGTGGAGTATAACAATGAAGCAAAACTGAAGGAACAAAATAGCTGCAGACTCAGAGACTCCAAGAATGAACTAGTGGTTATCAAAGGGGAGGGGTGTGGGAGGGCAGGTGGGGAGGGAGGGAGAAGGGGATTGAGGGGTATTATGCTTAGTGCACATGGTGTGGGGGATCACAGGGAGAACAGTGTAGCACAGAGAAGGGACATAGTGGATCTCTGGCAACTTGCTGCACTGATGGACAGTGACTGCACTGGGGTATGGGTGGGGACTTGATAATATGGGTAAATGTAGTAACCACATTGCTTTTTCATGTGAAACCTTCATAAGAGTGTATATCAATCATACCTTAATAAAAAATTATAAAAAAATGAGAAAGTGGTAATACTGGTTGTCTCTGTGGAAAAGAAATGAGTGGCCAGGGGACAGGGTAAAAAGGAACCGTATTATTTACTTTCTTGATCCTTTTGAATTTTGAACCACATGAGCTTTACCAATTAAGATTAGCTAATGAAAATTGAAAATTTCAGATCAGCATAAGATGAAAACTGCACAGGGTGTATGGAGAGCACAGGAGGGATCTAGCCTGGCCTGGGGGTCAGGCCAGGTCGCCAGGAGCATGTGCTGCCTGACCGGGCTCTTGCCAGAAGCGCAGAGCTGGCAGGAGAGGAAGGGCTTGGTGGCAACAGAGGCCTGAGGAGGGTGTGTGCTTTGGAGCGGAGAAGCTGTGTGTGACTAGAGTCCCAAGCGTGCAAAGTGATAGGAGATGGGGCAGGAGAGCTGCCAGGCCAGCCTGCAGGGGCCCTGTGGAGCCTGCTGTGAAGTTGGTGTTTCGCCCTGCAGAGGCAGAGTGCCCATAGGCTCTGCTTAAGGTTGGTGAGGGAGATGAGCCTGGAGCCAGAGGGTAACATTCTAGTCCCTGAAGCACAGGTACATTGGATTTCACCAGGTGAGCTGTGAACAACTGCACCAGGAGGAAATCAACTTGTTTGATGCAAATCAAACAAAAGATGGCTTCATAATAACATTTGTCAATATTTTAACATGAAACACAAATATTTGCTTCCTAGTAGTTCACTCACATTGACAGTTTTGGCAGAGGGTTCGCAGACAAAAATGGAGAACATTATTGGGATTGGGGAAGAAACTTATACTGATTTTAGAAGCAGAGCACCTTATTAACACAACCCTAATTTTTAAGGAGCACAAAGCGAGAACCACATATCTCATCCAACCCATGGCTCCTCTGCCCCAAACCCGACCAACTCAGGATTTGCTGGAGGAGGGTCCATCTGACTGGGGAGCCAGCCTCCCATCCTCCACTCCATCCTGTACACATGGGGATGAAGGGCAACTGGACTTAAAGTTATAACTGGTCTCAGATTCCTTCCTCACTGGTTATATGAACTTGGACAAGCACTTAATCAGAGCCCTGGTTTCCATATTTATAAAATGGGAATATTTATGAGTCCTTATCTCACTAATACACAGGCACATTGAAGGAAGAATCTGAGATAACATATGTGAATGTGCTTGAAGAATTAAACATGAAATAAGTTTATTATTTTAAAAACATCCACTTATGACTCTGTCCCAGATACAAAACAGACTGTCAGGTTCACGAGCCCTAATTTATTAGGTATTCAGTCAGCAACCAAAAGCACCGAAACCAACCATCTCCATTTCCTTTTCCATCATGGTGAGAGCAATGTTCAACACATAGATGTTCAATAAAATACCAGGTTAACTAATGGTGGTTCATAAGATTAACAGGATTTTAAGGCTTTTATCTAGTTTTGACATTAACTCAAGCAAAGACATTTATATATTAAAACTTTACAGTGGGAGGAAAGGAACATGGCTTTGGAGGCAGAAAGCCCTAGATTAGGTTCACAGTTCAGACTTCCACTTACTTTGTGCCTCGGGCAAGTGGCCTGCTGCCCTGGGACTCCCTTCTCACTCTAAAAAGGTACCACCATTTTGCCACGCTTTTTCTTTTCTTCCTCCTTCCTTCTCCTCCGCATTCTACACAGGACGCCAGAAGGTAAGCTAAGGAAAAGCTTCGTTTTCTAAGCGCCCCCGCTAAGAAGCATGTTACGGGAGCCCCACACACCTTCCATGTCTTAGTCCGAGACACAGTGTGGGCCCCCCGTCCGCTGCCCGCTGCACTCATCCTGGAGAGGGACACCCGAGTCACAGTCCTCATCTACACAGCGACCTCTTGGCTTCCCCACGCGCTGGGCTGGTGCTGCTGGGGATACGGAGGTGGAGGAGACAAGCTCGGCCGCCTACCTCACCGCGCCCAAGGCGAGCCCGGAGACGCCCGATGAAGAACGCCCCAAAGTGGTTTTGAACAGTTTGGTAAAGGAAGAGAGGGAGTGTGCGAGGCGAGGCATCCTGAGGACCGTCATTTGTGTTGCGGGCGTCTCAGGGCACAGCGGGCGCCCGCCCAGGGGTCCTGAGGGAGCGGCCGGGAGAGCCCCGCAGACGTGGGGGTTCAGGAGGACACCTCCTCAGTCTGACCCCGCCGGGAGCTCTGGAGCATTACTTGCAGGACCCAGTTTGTCCCCCTCGGAGGCAAGGGGGCTGAACCGATTTACTCCCTGTCCATTGATTGTTGGTTAAGTCCACCTCCGGGGACAGCGCGACCTCACAGGCTTCTGTCAGCAAGGCAGCCCCGCCCGCCACAGGCTGCGGTGAGACCCCCTGGTCAGGTGATGCACACGGACACCCCGGGCAGCCTGCGCTACCAGTGCCCGGGGCTTCTCTGGAGAAGGGGCTTCTGAGCGAAGACCCCCGGGACGAGCGGGAGCCAAAGAAGAGTCTCCAGCTCAGGAGACAACACGTGCACGCAGACAGACAGAAGGTCAGCGGGGCTGGAGCACGTGAGGTAAAGGAACAGGCGATCAAGATTGCCGCGGGGGCAGCCAGGTCATCTCGGGATTTATCCCAAGACGATGGGCAACCACTGAAAGGATTTAAGCAGTGAAGTGACATAAACTTTCTTCTAATATTTTAGTATCACTTTGGACCAGTAGGAGGGAGTGACGAGCGGGAAAGCGAAGACCCCGGGAAACCGCACAGGGGGCTGGTCTGCGGCCTGGCGGCAGGGGAGGACGGCTTAGACGAGGGTGAAATGGGGACTGAAAGAGATGGATGCAGCATATGTACATGGGAGGAAGAACCAACAGACTTTGGTAATGAATCATCTGTGATGAGGAAAGTTTTGTATCTTGATGGGAGGTCAAGGTAAGAATTTGAATTTATACTATTTTCCCTCTTTTTGTGTTACGAGCAAAACACAGGCTTGTAGCCTGGTGTCAAGTTTTTTTTTTTTCTTTTCCTGTCTACCTCCTCTGTTAGTTGGCAGGCCACTCTGAAAGAGACTGACAATAAAGTGAGGTAACAAAACAGCCACTCTGCAACAGCCAGACAAGCTTCTGGAGATTAAGCTGCATATTACAGTTTTCTATCGCTGCATAACAAGGTAACACAGACTTAGTGGATCATGCTAACACACATTTATTATCTCACCCTTTCCATGGGTTAGGACCCTGGGCATGCTTACCCGAATTCTCTACTCCTGGGTCTCCCTCGGCTGCAGTCAACATGTCAGTCAGGGCTGGGGTCCCACCTGAGACTCAGGGTCCTCTTCCAAATTCACACCTTGTTGGGAAAATTCATTTCCTTGTGAATGGGGAACTCCTGGCTGCTTCCTTATTCACGGACAGCAGGAGAACCTCTTATCTCTAGATCTTTATAAAGGGCTCGCCTAATTAAAGTCCACCCAGGACTATTTGATTAATTTAACCTTAAATGATGAGGTGCTTTATTTCATCTAGAAAATCCTTTCACCTTTGCCTTATAATGTAACCTAACCACAGGAATGATATTCCATGGGGAGGGGATGGTCACTGGGATAGAATTCTGTCTACCTCAAAGTAAAACTAAAAAGAGAGAGACAATAGAAGAAAGTTTCATGCCAGCTTATGGATTTAGTAGGAGTTAAAAAAAAATCTTTATCATTAGATTTCTACTTCAGGATTAGAGATCTCTGCCCAAATTTGGTGAAATCAGCCAGAGATAAGAAGGCAGGAATGCGTACAGGAGACCCAGGCAGATAATCAAATTAATTTGAGTAGTTTCTCTTTCTGGAAATCCATCAGCTAATTAGCAAGTCACCATCGCTACAGTTTCTGAATCACCTGTTCATTTCTCAGATACCAGATAACTGAGGAAATACTATAAATAGGTTCAACCTACTTCTGTGAGAATCTTACACCCACATCTGAGGACTAGCATCTTGGGCCCCACTTGCAAATTTGTTTTGAGGTCTTTATTGAAGCTTTTCCCACATTAAATTAGAATCTAGACTATGTCTTTCTCTTCCCCTCTCTACCAAGCCCCTGGGGCATTATCTTGACAATTTAGCAAGTTTAAATCTATGCTAAAGGTACCACTGGAGCCATCTAGACAGAACCTTTACCTAGAAGGCACTGTCAGTCTCCACTTCAGGAAAAACTGCATCTGCGGAAGGTTTGTGGATCAAGTAGAAACCGGGGGCAGAAACTTTCAGTGCACATCAGTCCTGTGTGCAGAGAGTGTTAAATGAATGAAGAAGGGAGAAGAACAAAATGAGGGGGTGTCTTGCCAATGGGTTTCAGCCCAGGGCAAGTTGGCTATGGATTCAATGTGACCAAAGAAATTGACAGCAAAACGTTCTTGGGGTGAAAGGGTTATACCCAACTTTATTTCCAGGTGGCAGGTCAGTCACTAAAATCCCGTTCACTCAGAGCAAGTCTGCATGCAGCAAGCCGGTCTCTGCCCTTGCCTTGGGCGCCTCTGTCTGCACAGTCGTCCCGCACAGCCGTCCTCTGGGCCTCTCTGCATAGTTGTCCTGCACAGTCGTCCTCCAGGACTCTCTGCACAGTTGTCCTGCACAGCTGTTCTCTGGGCCTCTGTCCTCTGCACTGCCACCACTCCAGCCTCTGCTCTGCTCTCCTGCAGCCTTGCAGCCCTGCCATCGTGTCCCGCACAGAGCACTGGGCGGAGCTCTTTTTATAGAGTCAACAGCCATGTATTGCCCACAGGTGTGCAGTGAGCTAGTCAGCCAGGGCCAGGTGAGAATCCTGGCCACAGGAACTCTCATTTTATCCACAGGGGCAATTCATAATTTACGGGCCCCAGAAAGACCCTTGGGTGCAGAAAGAGTTCACAATTTGGGGTCACCTAGACCAGGAGGAAATGAAGGAGAAGACAGAAAATCAGATTTTGCTAGCCTCATAAACACTGGACTTAGTTTCCTGTGGAAGAGAGACGGTGACTTGTATGGGGGTCAGTAGGAGTTCAGATTTTTCGGAAATTACATGTTTTTCTCCTGTGCTTGATTGTAATTGATTCCTAGCTAATAAGCACAAAGCAGAAGCTTGAAGGATGTGAAGCTGTGTGTATAAAGTGCCCCACATTTTCTTCTGCCTCTGTGCTCAAGGACAATCAGCTAACTTATAAGTGTTATGCACACAGGCACAGACGCTCACTCACTCAAACTCAGAAATACTTGGAACATAGGAAAGTGCACAAGAAGGACTTTGACAATAGACGTGGGAGCATGAGCCACATTCCCAGGGATTGAATGTGGTCTCAGTTCCCATGGTGATTATACATTCAACTCAGGGCCTACCTCCCACTCAGTATAACCTCCACTAAGAGGCAAGAGACAAAAAGAAATAAAGCTGAATGAGTCCAGACTGGGCACAAAGGCTACCGGTACCATAGCCAGATGCAGTGCGCTACTCAGACTGTCACATCACACATCTTAGTACACTAATCGCTCCCTCATCACCAGGGAGCCTTGTAGAAAAGGCTGGATCAGAAAGGCTTTATGAAACATGCAAGGATTTTTTGCTCCAATTCCTTTGCAGTTCCCTTTATTACCTTATTAGTTATGGCCAGATGCACAATTCCGAAGCTCTCTTCCTATTTCAATATGTATAAGAACCTCTGTGACTGGTATGTCTGTGTATGTGTTTTGAACGCATGATTGCAGTACATGATGGTCCAGAGATAGAAAGCAATACTCATCTCACACTGTTCCTCTTGCAGAATGAAAAAAATAGGGGAGAATATAACTTCATTTCCTCTTTCACTTCAGCTTCTTATTTCGAGGTAATGAAAGATTCACATGCAGTTCGAAGAAATAATACAGAGAAAGCTCTGTACCCTTCATCTATTTGTCCCAGTGGTAACAACTTGCCTAACAAAAACACAATTAGCACAATCAGGAAATTCACACTGAAATAATTCACTGGGCTTCTTCATATTTTACCAGTTTTATATGCCTGCTTTGTGTGTATTTAGTTCCATGAAATTTTATCATATGTGTAGATTCATCACCATATTCAAGATAGAGAATATTCCATCACTTCCAGGATCTGTCAAGCTACCCTTTTACAGCCATACTCACCTCTCTCTTGTCCCTGTTCTCCTCCCCTCCCCATCTCAACCCCTGGCAACCACTCATACTTTCTCCGATCTCTATAATTTTGTCATTTCAAGAATGTTACATAAATGGGATTATATATAACCTTTTAAGATTGGCATAATTCTCTTGAGGCCCATCCATGTTGTTGCATTTATCACCAGTCCATTCCTTTTTAGTGCTGAGTAATATTCCACATTGTGCATATACCACCTTTTGCTGAATCATGTACCTATAGAAGGACACTTGAGTTGTTTCTAGTTTTGGGCTGTCATGAATAAAGCTGCTATTAATATTCATGTAGATGTTTTCATCTCTCTCCAACAAATGTCCAAGAGTGATTTGCTTGGCATCCTCACCAACATAGGGTGTTATTGCTATTTTCTCCTTGCACTATTATGCAGCAGGTGTAGTGATATCTTGTGATTTTAATTTGCACTTCTCTAATGGTTAATGATGTTGAATCCTTTTTGTATGTTTATTTGCCATCTGTATTTCTTCTTCAGTGAAATGTCTGTTCATGTTTTTTGCCTATTTTCTAATTGGATTGTTTGTTTTTTACTGTTTTAAGATTTACTCATATATCCTAGACACAACTCACTTGTTGAATGTGTGGCTTGCAAATAATTTCTCCCAATCTAGCTTGTCTTTTCCTCCTCTAACAGTGTTTTTTGCAGAGCAGAAAGTTTTTAATTTTGACGAAGTCTAGTTGGTCAATTTTTCCTTTTATTAATTATGCTTTTGGTGTCAAGTCTAAAAAGTCTCTGCCTAGTCCTACATCCCAGTGATTTTATCCTATGTGTTTTTTTCTAAAAGTGTTACAGCTTTACGTTTAAGTCTATGATTCATTTTGAGCTCATTTTGTGTAAGGTGTGAGGTTTAGGTTTAGGTTCATTTTTTGGAATATCCAAAATAGCCTAGGAACATCCAATTGCTCCAGCACCATTTCTGGAAAAGGCTATCCTTAGACCGTTGAATTACTTCTTCATATTTGTGAAAAAGTAGTTGGGCAGATGGGTGTGGGTCTTTTTCTGGTTTGAGATAATCACAAGAGATGTGGATGAAAATGACAAAGCTTCAAGAAATTTGAGAGATGCTGATAAACATGGGAAGATGAAGGCATCCAGCATAACTGCTATCCCTGAGTAAAACAACCCATGGAGTGGTATGCTGGATGAGCCATTCAGGGAGAATTTTCCTAAAGTGAAGGAGGAAGTGAATCTGCCTACTGAAATAACATACTGAGTTCCCTGAAATTTTGCTTAAAAATCACTCAACACAAAACTATTTCAACACTAAGATCTATGCTAGTTAAGTGATTAATCTTCAAGAATAAAATAATTTTTTTAGGTATTCAAACAGGTAAAACATGCCATATTTAAGGGTGTAAAAATTCTGCTTAGTCTCAGACTTCTCCAAAGCAATAGTCAATCTAAGAAAACAATGGAGCTGTGTATATAATATTCTGAGAAAATGACTCAATAATATTAGGCCCAGATAAATTATGATTCAAGTATAAAGGCAAAAGTAGACATTCTCAAACATCAAAGAATTAGAGGAAGATATCCATGATGAAACTTTCAAAACAACAAAAATAGCAACAACTGTTTGACAATAAAATTGTCAGTTAAAAAGATTAGCCAATATAAAGAACTCAAGAATAGAAAAGCAACCTAAAAAGATAAACATTGATGATAAACTTTAATCCATTTACTTATTATGGCCAGTACAAAACAATTATGGAAAATGGTCACATAACAGAGTATGAAAGGGAGAAATTTGACTAATGCAAAACCAGCAATTATATAACTAACAAAAACCAGGAGGTGTAGGAATGAAGTTGGAAAAAATGTAAGATTTCAAATGCCTTTCTCTTTTAAAGCTGGGAGTCAAGCCCTTTTGTTTAAATTGGAATATGTATTTAAAAATCTTTAGAGAGGATTTAAAAAAAATACATGCTCCAATTTAAACAATAGCTCTTGACCTCTAACGGAGTAGCTTTTGGGAAATAATTATCTCTTGTAGTGAGGATATATTTGAAGTTCAACAATTTCTCTAGTTTCTTTTCTCTTTGATTAAAGTAAAATTAAATACTACTAATAATACTACTGAATCAGGGTTAATACTAATAGAACTTAAAAAATATTAAATATGCTGTTGATTTATACTAATACTGCTTAGCACTACACTGATAAACATTGTATCAGTCTAGTTCCTGGCATATTCAAATGCGGTAATTTGAAAAGGGTTTAATAAAGGGACATTTGCAAATGTAGGGGCAGGGTTGAGAGAAATAACAAGGGGAAGAAAGGTATTCCAGAACTAGCATAGCAAAGATCTGTATCCACTTAGTCTTGAAGGTAGAAGGGAAGGGAAAGGCCATGAGAGGGCAGAGAGGGCAGCCGTCTGAAGAAGGCTGGGCCCTTGGGAGAGTAGTATCAGCCCCAAGGAGGAAGCGGACGGACAGATGTCCTACCTCATTTCTCCAGTCTTCTGTGTCCTGCTGGTAACTTTCCTTGGTTAAACCCAGCGAGAAACCTGATGAATCAAGCAATCTATGCAGGGCAGCCCTCTAAAGCATAGAATAGAGTGGAAGAGGTCAGGGAGTGGAGAAAAAAGGAAGAGATCCAGATACTTTTAATTAACATAGCATCTATTATCCCATTCTTTTAAAGAGTATTGATTGAGTATTCAATCAGTATAGCTAGCTGTCCTTCCTTCCATCCACCCATCCATCCATCCATCCATTCATTCATCTCTTCTACCTGTTTATTCATATATATATGAATAAAAAGATATCTGGAATATTACCCTAATGTTAATAATTTTAGGGTGGTAGAATTTGGAGTATTTTTAAACATTGAGATATAACTTATATACCATAGAATTTACCCTTTTAAATTGTAACATTCAATGGTTTTTACTATATTCCTAAAATTATACAATCATTACCACTATCTAATTTCAGAAAATTTTCATCAACCCTAGGGAAACCCCATATCCATTAGCAGTAATTCCCCATTCCTCTTTGCCCTCAGCTCTTAGGAACCCTAATCTACTTTCTGTCTGTATGGATTTCCTATTCTGGACACTTTCAATGAATGGAACATATATGTGGCCTTTTGTGACTGGCTTCTCTTATAGCATAATTTTTTTCAGAATTCATCCATCTTATAACATGTATCAATACTTCATTCCCTTTTGTTACTGCATAATATCCCATTGGACAGATATGCCACACTTTGTTTAGCCATTCATCAGTTAATGAACATCTGGCTTGTTTTCACTTCTAGGCAATAATGAGTGTGCTGCTAGGAACATTTGTGTATAATTTTTTTGTGTGGACGTACATTTTCAGTTCTAGGGCATGTAGCTGTGGAATTGCTAGGTCAAGTGGTAATTCTATGTTTAACTTTTTGAGGAACTGCCAAACTGTTTTCCTCAATGTTTGCACCATTCTACATTCCAACCAGCAATGGCTAGGGCTGCAATTTCTCCTCATCCTCCTCAACACCTGTCACTGTCTGTCTTTTTCATTATAGCCATCTTGGTGTGTGTGAAACAGTACCTTATTTTAGCTTTGCTTTGCATTTTCCTAATGGCTAATGATGTTGAGCATATTTTCATATATTTACTGGCCATCTGTATATCTATTCAAATCCTTTGCCCAATTTTTGGTAATAGTTTTATCAAGGTATAAAGTCACATGCCATATAATTTACCCACTTAAACTATACAGTTCAATGGCTTTCAGTATATTCATAGAATTGTGCCACCATCACCACTAATTCCAGAACATTTTATTTACCTCAAACAAACAGGCATCATATCCTATTCCAGACATTTCATATAAAGTAATCCCCTCTTATCCACAGGGATACATTCCAAGACTCCCAGTGGCTGCCTGAAACTGCACATAGTACCAAACCCTATATACTGTTTTTTTTCCTATACATACATATCTATGATAAAACTTAATACATAAATTAAGCACAGTAAGACATTGATGACAATAACTAATAATAAGATAGATTATAACATATACTGTAATAAGAGTTGCATGACTGTGGTCTTTTTCTCTGTCTTATTGTACTGTACTCACACTTCTTCCTGTGACACTGAGGGATGATAAAATGCCTACATGATGAAATGAAGTGGGGTGAATGATGTAGGCACTGTAATGCAACATTAGGTTACTATTCACCTTCTGATGTTAATTCAGAAAGACAATCACCTGCTTCAGAAGGAGGCTTGTCTGCTCTGGACCACAAGGAACTGAAACCATGGAAAATGAAACCATGGATAAGGTGGGGCTACTGTAAATGGGATCACAGGATATGTGGTATTTCAAGTAATCACTGAATATACTGGCTGCTTCTACTTACAGTGTTTCCAAGGTTCATCCATGTTGTAGCATGTATCAGCCCTTTGTTTATTTTATTGCAGAATAATATTCTGTTGTATGGATACACCAAATTTTGCTTATCCATTCATCAGTTGATGAACATGTGGCCTGTTTCCACCTTTTGGCTATTATGACTTCTGCTGCTATGGACATCAGTATACAAGAGGACATATGCTTTCATTTCTCTTGGGTACATACCTTGGAGTGGAACTGCTGGGTAACTCTATGTTCAACTTTTTAAGGAGCCATCAGACTGGTTTCCAAAGTGGCTGCACCATTTTACATTCCCAGTAGTGCATGAGGGTTCTAATTTCTGCACATTCTCATCACCACTTGTTATTACCTTCTTTATTTTAGCCATCTGAATGGAAAGATGATATCTCATCGGGGTTTTGATTTTAACTTTGATTTTTGAGGTAGTATAGGGACAGCAGAAAAATGACTTCAGTAGAAGTGGTCAGTGGGGAGCCCCAGAGCACTGCAGGAACTCAACTCCCAGTGTTCACAGTGTCTTTGGCATCCTGCCCTTTGGTTCCTGCTCATTTCCAGAGCTTGCTTCTCCAGTCTCCATTAATTCTGTGAAGCACCAAAGGTTTTAATTTGATGAAGTCTTATTTATCTGTGTTTTTTTTTTGGTTGCTTGTGCATTAGGTGTGATATCTAAAAAAACCAATGCCGAATCCAAGATCATGAAGATTTGTACCTATGTTTTCCTCTATGAGGCTATAGTTTTGGCTCTTTCAAACTTTGATCCATTTTGAGTTAATTTTTATACATGGTATGAGGCAGGAGGTCCAACATTACTCTTGGGCATATGAATGTCTAATTGTCTTAGCACTGTTTGTTGAAAATGCTATTCTATACCCCACTGAATTGTTTAGCCACTCTTATAAAAAATCAGCTGTCCATGAACATGAAGATTTATTTCTGGATTTTCAATTCTATTTCAGTGATTGTCTATTCTTACGCTAATACCATGCTACTTGATTACTCTTTCTGTGTAGTAAGTTTTGAAACTGGGATGTGTGAATCCTTTAACTTTGTTCTTTTTTCTCCAAGATTGTGGGTCTTTTGAGTTTCCACATGAACTTGAGGATCAGCTTGTAAAAGTTACACACAGAATCTAGCTGAGATTCTGATAGTGATTGCATTAAATCTATAGATAAAAAATTTAAGGACTATTGCCATCTTACCAATATTAAGTATTCTGATACATAAACATAGGAGGTTCTTCCAACTATATAGATCTTTAATTTACTTCAATATATTTTGTATCTTTCAGAGTGTAAGTTTGCACTTTTTGCTAATTTTGTACGTTTTCCCCTACGTATTTTATTCCTTGACTCTATTGTAAAAGGAATTATTTTCTTAATTTCATTTTCAGGTTATTCTTTATTTTTGATGGCTCATTTTACTAAATATAGAATTCTTGGTTGTCAGTCTTTTCAGCACTTGAAATATATTATCCCACTATTTTGGAGGAGAAATCAGCTATTTATTTTATTGAAATTTTTATTTATTTTATTTTATTCATATATTTAAAGTTTATATGATAAGTTACTTTTCCCTTGATGCTTTTAAGATTTTCTCTGTCATTCTATAGTTTTATTATGATGCATCCAGTGTGGGTCTCTTTGAGTTTATCTTACTTGGAATTTGTTGAGCTGTTCGGACATGTAGATTAGTGTTTTCCATCAAATTTGGGTGATTTTGCTCATTATTTATTCAAGGATTCTTTCTGTTCCTTTCTCTCTGGCCTCTCCTTCTGGGACTCCCATTGTGTGTATGTTGGTCCATTTGAGGGTGTCCCACAGGATCCTGAGGCTCTGTTCATTTTTCTTCGATCTTTTTTTTTTCAATTTCTCAGACTGATAATCTCAGTCCATCTATATTTAAATTCTCTGATTCTTTCTTCCACTTGTTCATATCT
This sequence comes from Manis pentadactyla, assembly GCF_030020395.1. Lineage (NCBI taxonomy): Eukaryota > Metazoa > Chordata > Mammalia > Pholidota > Manidae > Manis > Manis pentadactyla. The sequence goes on along the minus strand of NC_080025.1, from coordinate 60,209,878 downwards.
GCTGTTGAGTCCCTCTAATGAATTTTTTATTTCAGTTATTGTACTTTCCAATTCCAGAATTTTCATTAAAAAATAATTTCTGTCTCTGTATTGGTATCCTCTATTTGATGAGACATTAAGTCTCATACTTTCCTTTAGTTTTTATAGTTTCCTTCAGTTCTCTGAACATTAAAAAAAATAGCTTACTTAAAAAGTCTTTGTCTAATAAGGCCAAAGTCTAGGCTTCCTCAAGGACATTTTCTATTGATTTTTTTTTCCTGTGTATGACCATATTTTCTTTGTTTACTGCATGTCTTATAATTTTTTGCTGAGAACTGGACATTTTTGAATGATATAATGTGTGAATTCTGAATATCAGATTCTACCCCCTCCCCAGGGTTTATTACAGTTTGATTTTGTTTATTTGCCTGGTAGCTTTTCTGAATGAATTCCTTAAAGCCATGTATGACCCTGAGGTCTCTGCTCAGTTAGCTTAATGGTCAGCTAATGATTGTACAGATATTTCCTTAAATGCCTGAAACCAGTGAATTTCAAAGTCTTTGTTAAGGAGCTCTGTGGATGGTGTACCTTCAAGACTTGGCCAGGCAGTTGATAACTCTGCCTTAACCTTCATTTCTTGCTTGCACATAATCTCAAGATCAGCCAGTGGGGAGGTGTAGGGTCTTCTCAGATCTTTCCTGGGCATGTGTACAGTCCTGGGTATGCATAGTCACACACACACACACACACACACACACACAGAGTCATGCACAGTCATACACATGACATACATGTCATATACATGTGCCTGGACTTCTAGATTCTCAGGGGTATGTCTGAGCCTTTCAAAGTCTCTACAGACATCTCAGGCCCTAGCTTTTCCTTGTAAGCTTTTTGGTTAGCCTATTGTTTGTCCCTACTGTTATTTACTACCTTCAGACAGCCACAAAGTTAAATAACTGCTTCTAATATTTTTGACAGACAACCCCACAAAAAGGGTTTTTGCTTTGAGTCAGGTTAAATAAAGACAAACCTACAAGTGAGGTCTTCCAGAGAACCCTGAAACAGGTAAAAAAAAAAAGTTCAGTTCTCTGGGTTTGAGGCCTTGAAGGAACTCCAACTTAATTCTGCCCCCTGTGGTGGCTGCCAGGCTGCTGACTTTCATTATGGTTATGGGATGTTGGGTTTCAAGGCTCATGGAATTAAGAGGAAAAGCTCAGAACAGAGCAAGTTAAAACACTATAAAGCTCACTCTTTTTACTGAGATTTTATATATTTTTACTGAATGAAAGCTCCCCAGATTACTGCATGCCTTTAATGTCCAGAGTTCTGAAAATGTTGGTTCTGACCATTTGTTAAACCAGTTTTCTCATTTCTTTTATGAGAAGAGGGAATTTTTAGAGTTCTTTATTCTGTCATTTTCCGCTAAATTAATTTTACATTAAAATGTGCTAAAATTTGTCAGGTTTTTCCTGTGATTATACCTAAATATATATATATTTTGTGTGTGTGTGTATATACATATACATATATATACATACATACATATATATATATACATATATATGCATGTTTGTATTTTTTTGTTAATGTTGATACACATTTGTTTTAGAAACATGAAGGAATAACCTTGGCTGTCCTTGTTATATAATAGATCCTGTGGACTGAACCTGTGAATCACAGTAGAGGGAATAGGTGGAGAGAAAATAGTCCAGAAAGGTAAGGTGGAGTCAGATTATGAAGGGAGTCAGTAGTTGCCGTACTAAGGAAACTTCACTTTATCCTGAGCAAGGGAAATTACTGGAGGACTTTCCATAATGGGGCTGTTATGCTGAAAGTTGTATTCTAAAGGGAGGAGCTGAGGATGAAATCCAGGTTTCTGGTTTGGATATCTGGGTGAACAGAGGTATTATTGGCTGTTTCACATCAGATTTACAGGAGGAAACTTACAAGCTAGGTGGTGAATTACATTTTGGACAAGTTGATACTGAGGTGCCAATGGGACATTCAAGTTTAGTTGTCCAGCCACTATAGCTTTATAGTATAGCTTGAACTCATATTCCACATATAAGAGAGATCCTGTGGTATTTATCTTCCTGTGTCTGACTTATTTCACATGTTTACATGTCTGAACAGTTCAATAAATTCCAAAGGTTAAGTGGGCCTGGTGCTTAAGAGAAAGGTCTGGTTGGGCAGATAAGGAAGTCTACCTACTCGGGGGAAGTAGAAACCGCCAGGGAGAGTGTGTAGTAGGAGAAGAGGCCCAGACCCAGGTCCAGAACCCTGGGGAACATCAGATTTAGGGCAAATGGTGTCCTGTTTAAGGGCACAGACTTTGGAGCCAGCCAGCCTGTTATTATTATCATGACATCAGGCAAGTTACTTTACTTCATCATCTTTCTGTAAAATGAGCACAGTTAGAACAGTGCTTGTTTCATTGAGGGATCTCTGAATAAAGAGCTTCCCAAGAAGGTAAAGAAGAAGGAACTATGAAAGGAGGAGGAGCTCTAAGATACGCGAAAATAAAATTGGGACTGACAACTGTGAGATAAGGTCTGTAAAGGGTCCATCTTTCAGCAGTTAGTGGCCTCACCAAGAAGAATTTCTATAGTTGGAATGAATCAGACTGTAAAGGGCAGAGTGACTAGGGGTCAGCGCCGCCGCATCCTTCTCCCCTCTCACCAGGCCTGGCTCCCACCACATGCTTCCTTTGAGGACAGTGAGTTACGGGTCATATTCCATCTTTTCCAATCAGTTCCAGCCACCACTGTGATAATATGTAGCATCAGGTTACCTTTAACGCTTCCACATTTGTGCCTTGCACGCCCTAGGCGATCGAAGTAACTGACGATACAGGGGCTTTTACAGAATCCCTAACTTGTATTATTTGGTACCTTGCCCAGGTCCATGCCTTCCACGACCGCTTCGACCGCGTCATTCCCGTCCTGGCCACAAGGTGGGGCCCGCTCTCTCCTCCGGACCTCGGGTCACGACCTCGGAAGCACATCCTCCCCCCAGTTCCCCTGCAGAGATGGCGGCGGCCGCGGCACGAGCGGTGCTGTTCCTCGCGGCGCGCCGGCGGCCCTGGGGTTTCGCCGAAAGGGCCCTGGCCGGAGGCGCCTCTGCGCGGGTGAGCTTCCCTGCACGAGCCTCGCTGCCGCCGGGGTGCCCCGGGGGCCGGCCGCTCCCCCGGTGCTGAGGAGTCACGGGAAGGAGTGCGTGTAGATCACTGAGAACTCGGTGGATGCAAACCGGGGGAACTAAAATGTGAGCTGGCTGCCGCCGCCCCAGTTCTGCTTTGCCTGAGACTGAGCGGCCTCCTCCGCAGCCGGGTTTCCTGTGAACCCCGGGGTAGCAAAAGGAAAATTCTGTCGGTGTGTGTGTTTTTCTCAGGAGACCCCTAGTTTGCTGCAAGGTGTGTGGGACTTCATTTAACACGTGTATAAAGGGAAAGAAAAACTGCCGACCGAAGAGTCCGTAGTCAGAAATCAGTCGCCAGAGTCTATCTTCAGAAGCTGCCCTTCCTATTTTCTCCCTTTTTAAAAACAATTTTACCTTTCTCAAAACTTTTTGCTTTTCTTTAGCAGTGAAAACCTGTTTCATTTCTATGCTGTGTATAAATATTTTTATATTTTTCTCTTCTAGTCTTGACACTCCTCTCCCCTCACCCCGCGCCCTTGTTCCCTTTACAATGAATACGTCAAATATTTCTAGAAGAGTTGTAGAAATAAAAGCAGTTTCTCTCCAGATAGTGATGACCAGCTGCTCCTTTTCCCTTCGGGAAGTGCATGTGCGTACGCCTGTTGCTGGCTTTAGGGCAGTGGTTGGTTAAGGAAGGTTCCTAAGCCAGGCAAAAGGGGTGGATCCCAGTGGAACAAAAGCTAAGGAGGAAAGAATGCTTTATCATAGAGTCTCTCTGAGATGTGGTTTTTGGAACACTATGTTATCAGAATAGTGATGTGTTTTGCTTCCTCCCTCCCACCCTTTTACCCTCAACCAGGCCTTATGTTTTGGAGGGAACAGATGGAGAAGCACACAGGCTGCTCCACAAGTTGTTCTGAACGTTCCTGAAACACGAGTCACGCGTTTGGAGAATGGACTCAGAGTGGCCTCTGAAGACGCTGGGCTCTCGACATGCACAGTAAGTGATTCAGGCAACCACAGTTTAACCTCTTATTATGAGAGAGCAAATTGTTGATTTTAATCTAAGTGTTTTCGTGGGTTGATGCTTGAAAAGTAGTGGCAGTTACTTTGTTTTGACAGGTGGCTCTCACTTGTGAATCTTTCTTCTAGGGATCTTTTCATACCAGCTGCACATAGACCGTGTTGAGTGGTCTACATCTGGTTCTTGTAGCCTATTATTGTGTTACTTATCGTTAATAGTGTTGATAATAATGAAAAAGGTATATTTGATAGGCTCCTCTGTGCCAGATGTTTTTTACATATATTGTTTTATTTGATCTTCAAGACAGTTCTTTGCTGAAGGCATCATCACACCCATTTACAATTGACAAACAAGTTTGAAGAAGTAAAATGGTTTTGTCCAGGGGTCACACAGCTAATCCATGACAGAGTCAAGTTTTGAATGTATGTTTTCTGACAGTCTCTTACGTTCTTTATACTATAGTTGTCAGTTGGCTGTAGTAATAAGTTGGGCTAAGAATTTGAGGACTCAGTGAACTTGGCCAGTAGATACTTGTAGCACCCAGCAGGAGCCTGATGACCAAAATTATAAGTCTCTGATAATTAATAGAAATGTACTGTCAGTCCATTCAAGTCAAGAAAACGTTAGTGTTATGATCGGAAAGCATTTGTCAAAAAAGGAAGGAGACGGCTTCCTTCTCCCCTACTCCCATTCCCTCCCTCCCCACCAAAAAAAAAAGTAGTGTTTTACTTAATTGTTCCTTGATCGCATTAAGGTTGGGCTCTGGATTGATGCTGGAAGTCGATATGAAAATGAGAAGAATAATGGAACAGCTCACTTTCTGGAGCATATGGCTTTCAAGGCAAGTTGTAAGACTTAAAAACACTTATTTAAGAGGCAGTGAGCACAAAATTTCATTCTAAGGCTCATTCTAAGTTGAAAGGATTTTTTCCTTCAGATGTAAGGGTCATTTGAAAGTATATCACTATTTCTGTGGCCTGATATACTTTAAAAAAACCAAATTTGGTCCTTGCATGAAAGTGACATAGGCTTATGTCATCATATTCATTGTCTGAAGTGTTTAGAGCAGATGAGGGATAAGGGGAAAGTATCATGATTCTTATCCCTCTTTTATTTCAGGGCACCAAAAAGAGATCCCAGTTAGATCTGGAACTTGAGATTGAAAATATGGGTGCTCATCTCAACGCCTATACCTCCAGAGAGCAGACTGTGTATTACGCCAAAGCATTTTCTAAAGATTTGCCAAGAGGTATTTCTATGATTTTCACAATAGTTCAGAAGTAATTTTGTACTGTTTTTATTATGTCTGTTGTAAAGGGTAACCCCTAGAAATGTGGAAAAACAACCAAACTCTGAGGTGGCACGTATTTTTATTTTTTCTCCAAATAAGAAAAATTATATGAAATATTTAAAGGCTGTTAAGACGTGTGCAAACCAGGCCCTAACATTTGAATAAAATATACTTCCTCTAGAGCCATACCTGTGTACTGAAATATTTTTAATTTTAAGTATGTATATATGTATTTTAATACCTGCTATTTCCCCCCACACACACTGAATTTTTTATTTCTACAAATGAAGCGGGTTTTAAATCTATTGACTGCTGGGCCTTTTTCTTTTGAGCAAAACTTGCTTCTGTATTGCATTTGCATATCCTGTTTCCTCTTTCTGGAATGCACTTCTTTCTTACCTTCCTTTCATTCATTTTTTAAAATTCAATTTGAACTGAAAAAGACAATTTTCACCTATTTCTTCCAGGCCCCACCCCACTCTGCAGCTATCAGTCTATTCTCTATCTGTGAGCTTGGTGTTTTGTTTTGGTGGTGGTGGTTTGTTTTCATTTTTGTTTTTTTGTTTGTTTAATTCCACATATAAGAGAGATCCTGTGGTATTTATCTTTCTGTGTCTGACTTATTTCACTTAGCATAATGCCCTTGAGGTCTATCCCTGTTGTCCCAAATGGCAAGATTTTGTTCTTTTTTTATAGCTGATTAATATTCCGTGTGTGTGTGTGTGTGTGTGTGTGTGTGTGTGTGTGTGTGTGTGTATACATATCACATCTTCTTTATTCATTCATCCATTGATGGACACTTAGGTTGTTTCCACATCTTGGCTATTGTAAATAATGCTGCAGTGAATCTGGGGGTGTGTATATCTTTTAAAGTTAGTGTTTTTGTTTTTGGATAATTACCCAGAAGTGGAACTGTTGGATTATATGGTACTTCTCTTTTTAAGGGCTAGCTGTATTTTTTTGAGGACTAGCCCTACTGTTTTCCACTGTGGCTACACCAATTTTCATTCCCACCAATAGTGCTTGAGGGTTCCCTTTTCTCCACATTCTCTCCAACACTTGTTACTTTTTCTTTTGGTAATAGCCATTCTGACTGGTGTGAGCTGATACCTCATTATGGTTTTGATTTGCATTTCCCTGATGATTAATGATGTTGAACATCTTTTCATGTACCTGTTGGCCACCTGCATGTCTTCTTTGAAAATAACATCTGCCCAGATCTTCTGCACATTTTTTAATCAGATTGCTTGGTTTTTTTTGCTATTGAGATCTATGAGTTCCTTATATATTTTGGATATTAGTCCCTAACCAGATACATGATGTGCAAGTATTTTTTTCCCATTCAGTAGGTTGCCTTTTCATTTTGTTGATAATTTCCTTTGCTATGTATGCCCTAACATTTGATTAAAAAATACTTTTTAGTTTATTTTTAATTTTGTTGGGTTTTGCTTTTGTTGTCAGATTTAAAAAATCATCACCAAGATCTTTGTCAAGAGCTTACCACCTATGCTATCTACAAGGAGTTTGATAGTTTCAGGTCTTTAATCCACTTTTTGTTAATTTTTGGCTATGCTGTAAGATCATGGTCCAGTTTCATTCTTTTGCTTGTGGCTGTCCAGTTTTCCCAGCACCATTTATTGAAGAGATTGTCCTTTCCCCATTGTATATTTTTGGCTTCTTTGTCATATATTAATTGACCATATATATATATATGTGGGTTTATTTCTGGGCTTTCTATTCTGTTTGGCTGATCTTTATGTCTGTTTTTATACCAATACCATACTGTTTTGATTACTATAGCTTTGTAGTGTAGCTTGAACCCAGAATGATGCCTCCAGCTGTATTGTTCTTTTTCAAGATTGCTTTGGATATTTGGAGTCTTTTGTGGTTTCATATGAAGCTTAGGATTATTCTATTTCTGTGAAAAATGCCTCTAGAATTTTGATAGGGATTGCATTGACTCTGTAGATTGTTTTGGGTAGTATGGTCATTTTAACAATGTTCTTCCATGAGCATGAAATATCTTTCTATTTATTTGTGTTGTCTTCAGTTTCTTTCATCAGGTTTCAGTGTACAGATCTTTTACCTCCATGCTTAAAGTTATTCCCAGGTATTTAATCTTTTTGATGCAGTTGTAAATGAAATGTTTTCTTACTTTCTCTGATAGCTTGTTATTAATGTGTACAAATGCAGCAGATTTTTGTGTATTGATTTTGTATCCTGCAACTTTACTGAATTGGTTGATTAATTTTAACTGTTGTTTGATGGAGTCTTTAGGATTTTCTATATATAATATCTTGTCATCTGTAAATAATGACAGTGTTACTTCTTGTCCAGTTTGGATGTCTTTTATTTCTTCCTTGGCTGGGAGCATTTTTTTAATTCCATTTGATACAAGCACTTTTATCCTGAATAAAGTAAGCACATGTTCACTTACAAGATTATTGATGATTTTTGTTAAAGCAATAAAATAGATGTTTTCGTTTTGTAGAAATAAAATAGTTATTCTGACAGCAGGGCATAGTAGTTTGTTGCAGTTACCAGGTTGTAAGTGTTTTGAATTTTTTAAAGGAAAGTTATTACACAAAACATTTTCCCATAGGAAGATGAGCAGTGCTCACTGGCGAAATGGTTACTCTTGAAGGTCCTTATTTACTTAGTTATTGAAGTCCTAATTTACTAAGTTAATGAAGGTTAACTTCATTACTTTGAAGTTTTGGATTCCTAATACTCTTTCATTAGTAATGTTAGAATAGCATTTACACAAGAACATTGGTGTACATTTTGTGTATGTGGTAGCTCATTTGATCTTCATGGTAATTGGATAGGTGTCTCGACTTTACAGTTGTGGAAATTGAGACCCAGAGTTTGATTTGCCCAGGATTGCATAGTTAGTAAGTGGCTTATTATGGACTTAAATGTGTATCTTCTCAGATTCACTGTGCCAGGTTGCTTTGTCAAAATAATAAAATAAAAAAAGCTTACCACCTGTACATGAATAAAATAAAAATTTCATAAAATGGTTACCTAACTTTTGCACTGAAGCCAATGAAAATGACAGCAATAGAGGATGCGTTGGTGCGAATTGCAGAAAGTGTTGGTAAGGTTCTTAATGATTTCCTTAGAAACAGTTTTTACTCCAGGACTAGTGAGGGACTACACACAGAGGCTAGACCAGACTGCTTTAAAGGGTTGTTCCTTCTAGTGTGTTCCTCTCCTATTTTATACAGGGAACAGCAGGGAAGGCCGAAAAAAGGACTAGAGAAAGGAAGAGAGAAGGTAGAAGACCTTTTTCCTTAGTGACGAAGCCCTGCCAGCTGCCACAGATGAGCGGAGGGGCTGCTTGTGGAATCCAGGGTCGGGGTGCTCTCTGCAGCAGCGCCCTCTGTGGGGGTTTGCTTGAGGTTTTTAGCCACTCAGTTGGAGGTAACAATTAGGTGTTTAGATTAGTGATCTTCAAACTTTATGATCACTCATCCTTATTGGTAAGCGACTTGATCCTCAATATAGATGTAAGTTAAATACACATACTACTATGCTAACATATGTAATATTAACTATAGAACGGAATAAAGAATCTGATTAAAACATAAATTCTAGGAAATAGGAACGCCTATTTTGGCAGGTATCAGTTTAGACTACCGGTCCCACATGGAGGCCTTCACACCAGCTTCCTGAGGCCGTCTGTCTCCGGGCTCTCCTTGCTCATCCTGGCCTCTGGCTTCCTTGTCTGGACAGATGGCTTTTATTTGTTTTTATAGATACTTTTTTCCCTTTGGTCATGATCTCAGCCCCTGCTTACTCTACAAGTCTGTTCTGTCACATTGGGCAGTCTACAGAGGTACTTGGTATTTGAACATAACTGCTTCTCAGCCAAGGCCCCTCAAAGTGAACATAAAACAAGGAACAAAAGGTTACAGGAGAGTAAAAAACTGGAACTAAATATTATAAATTTGTTGTATATTTACTAAAATTTAGATTGTAATTGCAACTATGCACTGATTCTTAATAGATTAGGGTTTTCTTTTGTGGAGCGGTACGTAACTTACTGGTTAAAACTGCTTACTAGTATGATAGCGATATCCTTCCGTTCACTTTTGATTTTTGCAAATTAGGGTAATTTTTGATTAAATTTTTGAGGGCTTCATCAGTTTTTCCTAAGGGTCACTTTTAATCTTTTGATAGTCATAGTGTCTCTTTGGGGGCACCTGTCTTTCTTCAGATGTTACCTGCTCAGCTGCGTCAGGTTGTCATTTATCATTGACTTTGCTAATGGTGAAAATCTAGCCAACATTGATCAGATGGGTGTCTCCACTTTACAGTTGTGGAAATTGAGTGGGATTAAGTTGGGCAGGATATGTGCGAGGATTCTAATTCTGTAAGTGGTTCATTGGGGTCAGTATTTTAGATTATGGTGATTCTTGGCTTCTTTATGTAGTAGCCTCATTGCTGTGGGGATTTGGGTATAAATACTTGGGTGATGTGGACTCTTTGTATATATGTAGATGTTGTAATACAGATGATTTTCTACTTTTGTGATATTCATACAGAACAACATACACTCATGTGTGGATTTCCATGGCATTTTTAAAGTGGTTCTAAGTAGAGTCATTACAAGTGTTGTGGGGACCTCTGGCAAATTTATTAATTTTCCCCAAGCTCTTCTATACCACAGGGATTTATATTTCACATTTAAAATTTTAATATTGCCCTCTTAGGTAGATTGAATGTTTAGAAAAAAATTTGTTTCCTCCTAGTGTCTTCTTTTAGTCAGTATTGAGTAGTGGTCAGTATCATGATTTCTTACGCTAGTTTAATAGATTTTGATAGTGAAAAATTAAGGTTTTCTTATGTTTTATTTTCAATTAGCTGTTGAAATTCTTGCTGATATAATACAAAATAGCACATTGGGAGAAGCAGAGATTGAACGTGAACGTGGAGTAATCCTTAGAGAGATGCAGGAAGTTGAAACCAACTTACAAGAAGTTGTTTTTGATTATCTTCATTCTACAGCTTATCAAAATACTGCACTTGGACGGACAATTTTGGGACCAACTGAAAATATCAAGTAGGCATAATTCTCATTTTTTTGTGGAAAATTTATGAGTTGTGAAAATGAACATTCATAAACATTCAAAAAGTGTGTTTCGAAAAAATTTTCCCCCCATAACCTGAATGAAATTGTAGTTCGCTATACTTGAGTCCCACCTACTTCCCAGGTGTCTGGGCTCATAGCTACTTCTGGAAGAACAAGTTGATGGTATCAAATCTGTCTGTTCTTTCTTGATATGGAAAAGTTGAAATTCTTTGGTATTTGTTGCGTATATCCTATTTCTGACTGCATTTAACTTAGAATACCTTTAAAGTCCAACTTAATTTCAGATATACAATGTGCAGATCTGTGCTTTTTCACTTCCTTTTAATATTGCTTTCCTTACTGCATTTACAGATCTATAAATCGTAAGGACTTAGTAGATTATATAACCACGCATTATAAGGGGCCAAGAATAGTACTTGCTGCTGCTGGAGGTTAGTTAATTTACATTTTTATAACTGTTTTGAACGAACAGTCATTAGAGAGATGTGCTTTTCAGTTTGATCCTGTTGTGGTATGTCTGTAAAGTTTTTAATTTAAAGAGCAAATTGTTTAATACACTGTTTAAGGGGAATGAGGAACACTGGAACCAGACTTTCCCTTTATCTTCCCGTTAGTATGAGTCTAAACAGAAAACTATGGACCTTTCAATATGTAAGTGTACATATATAATGTAATTTATTTGCAAGAAAAGAGCGAATGAGTGGGACACAGCGAGACTTGGAAAGAAAGTGTCTACAGTTTGGGAATCTCTTTTGAGATTTTAAAATTTTATCTTGAGAACCAAGTTCATCCTTACGCATGGAAAGGGTGTGGTGTGTTAATTCATTCTCAGAAGATCTGCTAATTACTGAGAAGGGGAAGTTCAGAGGGAGCCATGAGAATGTTTAATGGGAATCCAGACACGCAAGTGGTATCAGGACAAGACTTCCTCGGGGGAAGTGTTTGAAGCCAGTGAATGAAAAATCCACCTTAGATTCTGCTAGATTTCCCGGCAGTCTAAATTTAGGCAAACAGTATATTTTATTGGTTTTCAGTTATCTTTCTCTTTTAGAGCAAAAATAAATTGCATGTTCTTTTGTGTAAATTTAAGTCTCTCTCTTTAGGCATCACTATAAATTAAAATTTTAGTAGCAGTTGCCCTGGGTAGATGTCTGCGCTAATTAATTCCTTGGGAGTAATGGAGAAGATGAAATGAAGGTTAAATATCTCAAAAATGTTGTTCATGTGGCTCTCGGCTAAATCATGTTACCTTTGTATGGCTGCAGTGATCCTGAAGTTCTCTTTAGTGAAGAACATTGTTTCTAAAACGGCTGGTGCTGCCTCCAGGTACAGTGCTTGAAACTGCCTTGGAAACAGGACTGTTGGTTAGATTGGCCTCCACAACCAAGCTGCCTGGGGTGTCTCTGCTACTGTTGGTGCCGTATGGACACGGGGTTTTCAGGGGGTTTTATCACAGTTCATGGGCTCACTTTGACGTTGCTGATGAGGGGTTATCTTAAAGGTAATGGCCTTAGGTTAGTTAGCATTTTGTCATATGGGTTCATAAATGATGATGTGCTTTATAAACAGTGGCATCTTAAATTCATTGACATAGGCCACCTAGCTTCGTTTAGAAAAATTGGCTCCCCTGCCTTTTGGATAGGTGCGCATGTACTAGGTCCAACCAGGAAGGCCCTAGGTGATATGAAACAGTGGAAGCAGTTATCCAGTGCTGAGAACTGCAAGCACGTTCCTGAGCACATTTCATCTTTTTCACTCTTTGCTTATCATTCTTGTACCACCAGGGTCTTCCTATTTTGTCACCCTCTGGATTGATATCCATGGTGGTTGTATATAATCATGTATGTCTTGCTTTATACCATAGATTTGTTTGGAAAATATTGGTGTAAGTCATACTTTTATATTCTGATGAAATGTTTCATTTAAAGAATCTCATTGGCTGTATTTTTTAAAGTTCTTGCACAGTTCTACATTTATTTTCTAAGTTTCTATTTGTGTTTCTATTTGAACTCATTTGGGTCCCAAGTTCAGATGATAATGGATATAGAATCTAAATAATTCTTAATGATGGCAAGTAGTGTTTAACTATGGACTTACTCAGAAATTTAGATGAAATTATTTTGTTCCTCAATTCTGATAGCAGATATGCAGAACAAAGCATGTATTTGTATCCAGCTTTCTTTAAATGAGATAGAGCTCATTTACATTCTTTTATATTTTCAATATTTTATTGAAAAGTGACTTTTTTGCTAGTTTGCATTCTAGGACTTTTAATGACATGATTTTGTATGGAAAGTGGTATTTTCAAGCTTACTATTATCCTTTGCTGGGAATTCCATTGTATGTTGATGAAAACTGCCAAGTTGCCTTATAGAATGAGAAAGCTGTGCTACCCAAGTCTTGTACTACCAAGGAAAGCACTGTGAGCTTACTTGTAAATGGCTTTTAGGAGCCCGAGGAGTTCGTGTGCAACTTGTATCACTTTATACCACCTTGAGCTTTATTGCAACGGAAGTACCATTTGTTAGTTGTCTGCTTTAGATTGTATTGCTGCTAGATGTATGAAATACTTTCCTTCAATTCAGGAGTTTCCCATGATGAACTGCTCGAGTTAGCAAAGTTTCATTTTGGTGACTCTTTGTCCACACACAAAGGAGAAATACCAGCTTTGCCTCCCTGCAAATTCACCGGAAGTGAGGTAAGGCAAGCCTCCTTACCTAAGAGTATTTAGCCCTTTGGGTTTTCTTGTATTGTATTTATAAATGAGTGAACAAAATGTCAAATGTCTAACAGGAGTGAAATTGAAGAAACCAAAGGCTTAAATTGAAACAGAAAAAAGGGAAGGGGATATTCCTATTCCATATTTTTCTTTCCTTAAGCAAGGATTTAAGGGCAGTGTTTTAATTTGGTATTTTTGTGCTTTTTCTTTGTCACTGTGCCCAATGATATATTGTAAGGTATAAAAGTAATCTTATTTTAAAAACATCCCAGATTTTGACTTTCACATTAGGTTTACTCTTGGCCAAGTTCTGCCCAAGGTGCCTTTCTGGGGGTACCTGTTAGAACCAGAACTTGAGGAGAACACACTGTTCATCAGCTATAGCTTTAAGTCTCACTGCAGGTTTAATTTGTCACATTGGGGCTGATACCAAAGTAGTATCTGGATAGAGGCCTGATGATGACAGCTGCACTGACCTATAGCATTAGCGGTACCAACATAAGCCTGTTATGTTGATATGAGCTTAAATTCAGATAAAGAAATCCAGATTAACAAACACAAAAGATTGATTGATTTCAACCAGTGAATGCAATCCTTTTTTGACCAAGTAACCATCTGGTAGTGATGTCTGTAGTGTTTGTTGGAGATCTTTTGGTGAAAGTGCTGTCCCTAACTTGTAAAAATTCCTTATAGATTAGACTATACAATTTAATAAGGTTTGATAGTTTTTTGAAAAAAAGTCAAGGTAGGCATTTTAACTTCCCAATGAATGGGAATGGTTAGTTTCTTTGTGCGCATGTCATATAGTGATAATCTTACTGGAGTTTTCTTTACCTTAACTAGATTCGAGTGAGGGATGACAAGATGCCTTTGGCACACCTTGCAGTAGCTGTTGAAGCTGTGGGTTGGGCGCATCCAGATACAATCTGTCTCATGGTTGCAAACACACTGATTGGCAACTGGGATCGCTCTTTTGGAGGAGGAATGGTTAGTGGTATTAAAAGTAATTTTCCATAGTAAATGACAAGATGGAACTAGGTACTATAAATTTTTACTTAAAATATAAACTGATTCTGGATTGCATCCTGGGCCAGAAAAAAAATTTTTTTTCCTTTTGCCATAAAGTTTTTTAGTGAGATAAGTGGTAAAATTTGAGTATGGATAGAACTTGCTAATAGTACTGTATCAATGTTAATATCCCAATTTTAATAACTGTACTGAGGTTAATTTCCTAGTTTCTCATTGAGTACATGCCAAGAAATATTTAGGGGTAAAAAGCATCATATCTGCGACATATTTTCAGACAGCTGAAAGAGTATGTTAAAAGAGAGTGAGAAAACAAACATGCTAGAACAGAGAATTTGGATAAAGAATTCTTTGTACTACTTTTGGTAACTTTCTGTAAGTCTGAAATTCTCCAAAATACAAAGTATATATATGTCTAAGATTTCAATGAAATACATTTTATATAAATATCTTAGGCATGACATGCAATATAATTTCATCTTTAAGCATATATATAGCCAAGAGCCCTACAAATTGGGTTGATGACAGCAATGTGCATAGAAGTGGGTGCAGCTACTTCTATTACAAGAATTGTCTCTGTGTTAGCGAATTCCTCTGGGGGTGTGCTGGACTAGTGAGGTAAGTATAGATAAGGTTCGTTGAATTTTAACTTTATTATTAAGATGTTACTGGGTAGTAAAACGAAGAAACCAACTCTCAGAGCATTCACTATTTGCCACATATCTTTTTCTTTCTTCCTGGTAATTTGAGTACATGTACCTATAGTTCTCTTGGACAATTTTTTTTCCTTACAGAATTTATCCAGCAAGCTGGCCCAGCTCGCCTGTCATGGCAACCTCTGCCATAGTTTTCAGTCTTTCAACACTTCCTACACAGATACAGGCTTATGGGGGATCTATATGGTTTGTGAACCAGCCACTGTTGCAGACATGCTACATGTTGTTCAAAAAGAATGGTAAGAAAGTAATTTTAAGTCTTGCCTAGAACTTATATTGTAGACTAGTTTCCCCTTTGTAATATAGCTTGGCAGCAAGTAGTTTCTCATGGTGACGTCAGCATTCAGGAGAATGAGACTCAGCAGCAGCAGCCATGTTTTTAAAGATCACAGATTCTTCTAAGTCTCATATGAAGCCGATTTATACTTCAGAAAATTCTTAATCTTTAAGACACAGATTACTGTAGAAAGAAGATCTTCCAAGTTTGAAATGTTCATACACCAACTAGAAGTTTGAAAAATCTCTTTAAATCATCTGGCTTAGAAAAGTCAGTGTTAGGAAAATGAATCTGAAGTTGCCATTCCTGAAAGAAAAATGTAGTTAAAGTTTTAGTCAAAACTAGTACCCTGGACAAAGGCAGAGAGGCTTAAGCTTCTTGGAAAAGTTTTTATTTAACTCCAGTTTCTTTCTTCTGCCATTCTTAAATGGCTTACAGCTTTCTAAATCTAGTTGACTGGGGTGTGACGACAGCTTAAGTTGAGATCCTTGAGAAAACAATGACCCACTGATTTGTACCCTAGAATGTAAGATCCTAACATGGGGATTCGTGAAGTGTCAAAATGATCATAGCATTTTAAAAAATGCAGCCAGCCTATTTTTATATTGTACTGAACCCTTGTCTTCTAATCATAATAGTTTTTGATAAATTAAAACCAGGAAAATGAGGAATCAGTAATATTTTAGCTTTTGCTTAGCTATTGGATCATTAGTAATTTCAGCCTTTTACTAAGTTGAAATCATAAATCATTTGTACACTGTGGTGTAGTATGTAGAATACAGCATCTTTCTTTACTTCATTACCTCATAAAACACATTACATTTTCAAACTACTTGACATTTTTATTTTTCCAAACCTCTTTTAGGATGCGACTTTGTACAAGTGTCACTGAAAGTGAAGTCGCACGAGCCAGAAATCTTCTGAAAACAAACATGTTGTTGCAACTTGATGGTAGGAACGAAGACTTAAGTTCTATTTTCATGTATCTATATTACAATACTTAGATTTTCTTTCCCTTTAAACAGGTTCCACTCCAATTTGTGAAGATATTGGTAGGCAAATGTTATGCTATAACAGAAGAATTCCCATCCCTGAGCTTGAAGCAAGAATTGATGTAAGTAATCCTTAGTTACTGTTGGTCATGTATAAAAAGATCCTTGTTACAAAAGCTGAAAATATGTACCATAAATCTTGCTTTAGCTCCAAAAAGATCCAGGTATAGATATAGAATCTGTCTTTACTACAAAAAGCTCTGACTGTTAGTATCATCTCTATTTCAGGCTGTAAATGCTAACACAATTCAAGAAGTGTGTACCAAATATATTTATGATAAGAGTCCAGCCATTGCTGCTGTTGGTAAGCCTGGCTCCTTTTCTCCTATGCAGAAAGTTGCATATGTGCTTGCTTGTCTCTCAGTTTTAACCATCTTTTCTTTTAATCATTAGGTCCCATCGAGCGACTACCAGATTTTAACCAGATTCGCAGTAGTATGTGCTGGCTTCGTGATTAAAATGCTCATCAAAATATTTTGAATATACATATTTTATAAAACAGAGATCTGCAAGTTTTATGCTGTCAATCCCTAAGGGGAAAAATAAAAATGAACATATATACTTGGAAACTAAATGAAATTCTGCATCAGACTTTCAAAGGATAAGACCACAGTGAACAGGTAGATCTTTGTGCTGAGAAATTATGTTGAAACAGCACACACTCTGAAATATCATCATAGGTTATAATTTTAAGAATGAAAATTTGTACAGTATTTTCAGTTTTATTATAAAAATGCACACACAACAAAGATTGTCATAAATCATTTCTTGGCTCTACTTGCATTCAGCACTTGCTCTTGAGCAGCTTTCTTTGCTTTAAC
Organism: Manis pentadactyla; assembly: GCF_030020395.1. Classification (NCBI taxonomy): domain Eukaryota; kingdom Metazoa; phylum Chordata; class Mammalia; order Pholidota; family Manidae; genus Manis; species Manis pentadactyla. The sequence goes on along the minus strand of NC_080025.1, from coordinate 60,192,734 downwards.
CATCTCAACAAGTTCCTAGGAAGAAAAAAAGGTGTTATTAGATGTCAGAATTTGCAGATATTTCTAGTGTTTATGGTAAAGCATTCAAGTTGGGTAAATTTATAATTATGACAAAACTGAAAAGGTTGATTTTATTGCTAGAGCTTGGAAAGTTTATAAAGTTGGTTATTTCTTTGTAATACTGCTACCATGACAACTGTGGCATTGAAATAAGCATAAAGGTGTAAGAGCACTAGCAGTCTCTGTACAGTAAAAACCTGCCACCTTGTATCGTTTCATGCAGTTCTTCTTTGTCCTGCCAGGCACTGCTTCTGCTATCTTTTCCCATCTTTCAGGTGTGTTTACTGGGTATGTTTTCAAAGCTTGTTCCAAAAGCTTCTGTTCTTCTGTTGTCCAAGGGGTGAAATCTGTGCATGGACCTGTTAAAAAATTTTATTTGAGAAATCTTACCCTAATTGATAGAAAATTGTCTTGGAATACCTTCCCAGATGAGTCTCAAGTGCCCCTTCAAATCTGTGATAATTCTGAACAAACAGAGGAGACACACACATAAACCTCTAAGTATTAATAAGAGAAAAATTTCTAGTTTTCTGGGATATGCGCTCTCTCAAGGCATTTTTAAGCACATATTTTAAGCAATAGGCAATAGCTGCCTTATACTGCTGGTCTTTTACAACCTAGCACACTCAGCGGACTTTTTAAAAAAATCAAGATTTAAATTATGTATTTGGACTACTGTGTTCAAAAACACAATCACAACTCATAAGATTTCTGGTAAGTCTACTTCCTTATAGGGAAGAGCTGCCTCATAGTTAATAAAACTTTGCTCATTTTGCACTGGAAACAGTTTCTAGCAAATAAGCCAAGTGCTGCACAGTGCTGTGGAGGCAAGGTGAGAGTAGCCTGTGTGTGTTGAAGCACTTTCACCACATCCACTAAAATCGAGTGGAGCCAGTGCTAAGCACCTCTACTAAACAAAACCTTTCATACACATCGGAAATGCATATTATATATTCCCCTTCTGGAGGAAAATGAAAATGTGAAATGTTTAAAAAGCGACTTGGTTGTTCTGAGTTAACAGCCTCCTGGCAGTGAGTCCAGACCACGTGGTGTGAGCACAGCAGCTCCTGTCCTGCGGGATCTGGCTCAGAGGGCCGCCTAGCAACCTCAGCTGTGTCCTGATTAACACACACACATACTCCTACTCAAAACAAGGCAGAGAACTGGTATTTGAAGGCAGATGAGAAGGTTTTTGAAAGCCAGCTTTTAATTAAAGTCCAGGATGCCCTTAGTGGAATTTCCTTTCATTGGTCTTAAGCCCACATTTAACCACACACCACACATTTCATATCTCTTGGAGAAGAAAAAAGATGGAAATGATATATTTCCTGCTGCTCTCTAGTTCCTTTAGAATACCAAAGTAAATGTAACATTGCAAAATTCCCATGAGACATCACTATTGAAAAAAATGGTGCCAGCTCGCTATTTATTGTTGCAACTCAACTGCCCTTAAAAAAGACGTAAAGGAGTCAGGCCTAGACACCACTGCTGGGAATCACTCCTGCCATCACAGGATTACCTACCTCTCCCCACAGATGACTGGCTGCCTCCAATATGGAAACAAGACCTACCAGAAGGGGCTGAGGAGAGTGCCAGTATCTGCACGTGGTATGATGCCCTGTGGAGGGCACGAGAACAATCCCCTCCAGGTGTTCTGAAACGTCCCTTTGACTCACCTTTCTTGAAAGAGCCAAATAATGTCCAACCTACACAAAAAAAGTCACCCCTGGTATTTTGGAACCACAGAATGATTTTGAGTCTCTCCTCATGTTTTCCAACTGGAATTCTGAGATAACAAGGCAGGCTAAGAGTATAGGAAAAGTGGGTTTCTTAAAGAACAGGGATAAGTTAAGTGGAGTCAGGGTTGTTAGTCAATCCCAAAACATGCAGCTGGGATCTGGAAAGCCTACCTTAAGACTAGCTTAAAGGAGAAAGGACTGGTGGCTTGAAAGTGCATGACAAGAGAACTTTCAAATTGTTTTGTCAGCAACTCAGAAAGAAAATGCCACATCCTAAAATTCATGAACAGAAGTTTCACAAATACCCACTTTTACACATGATAGGTGTAATTTTCTCTATTTTTCTATTTATGATCCATTAAATTGATACCATGAGCCACTGTGATTTGAAACACACTGCTCCAGAGACATCAAGTTCGCTAGAACACCCAAGACTAGGTCAGCACCCTCACAGGTTTTAGCTTTATGAAATAATTTCAGAAGCATAAAGAATCCTATATATTCTCCCCAGATTCCCCAAATGTGAACATTTTGCCATACATACTTTTTCTCTATGTACAGACATCATTTGGTCTGAACCGTATAGTTGCAGACATGGTGCCCCTTTACTCCTACATACATCACTATGTTTTCCCTTAAAACAAGGACTTTTTTTTACATAACTATAGTATATTTCTCAAAATCAGGTTAACCTTGATAAAATACTATTACGTAGTCTATAGACCTTATTCAAATGTCAGTCGTCCCAGTGTCCTTTAACTGATTTGTGAAACAAGCACAACCCCTCTCCTAACGGCTCTGAAATGGAAGGACTGCAGTTGGCAGCAGTGTTAGTGGGAGTGACTAACTGCCCTGAAAACGCTGGCTTCACGTCTCCCAGCCTGCTAAGTACTTTATGTTTCATCATTCTCGACACAGACTCTAATCTAGGCTTGTGTATCTCCACATTATGTGAGTACACGGCTGTCATTTTCTACTCACACAAAACCGAGTGTCATTACCTTCAAACCGTTCTGAAGGCGGCGCATTGTCTGCTTGACGCACCACTCCATGTTCTTTCTTAAATTTATCAAATGCCTTCTTGTTGATGTCATCTTTTTGATGAGGGTCTGGGAAATGAAAAATTTCAGTGTATTACAGATCATCTCATTTAGTCTTTCATCAAACTGCATAGATTATTTTGAAAATATATACTTAAGGTAGCTAAGAAAATTTGGCAGAACTAACTCACCAAGTTTTTGAAGACTCTTTGCTTTGCCAATGACATCTTTGGCAGTTCTCTTGACTCCAGAAGAAGAATGTATGTTCATGTAATTAGCAATAACTTCCCATCTAGAGCAACCAATATAAAAAAGGGAAAAAATACCCCCAAACAAAAACCAGAATGACCCTTACATTTTTAATGCAAAGGGGTGAGCTGTAATATTTATTAGCTCTCAATTGATAGTCTAATTATGACTATTGCCAGAACTATAGTTTTTGCTTTTCATACAGTTAAATCAGCTGTATGTAATCTTGGTTTCAAGTTTATACAAAACCTTAGAGTCTCTGTGTACATATTAACTGCTTTGGCTTCCTCATCTATAGAATGAGGGAGGCTGGATCTCTAAGGCTTAATTTTGAGTTCTAAACTCAGACTTCACAGTAAGCTCCAGTGTGAGGTAGGAAACAAAAAGGATTAAGATGGCGAAAGAAACTTAACAACACGAAACCTAGGCCTGAGTACCAGCTATGATAGAATGTACCAACGTTGACAGTCAAGGCTCTTAGGATCTTTATTTCCTGAGAAACCAACAACTCATTCTGCGGTATATACATACGTACATGTGTGTTGGTGAAAACTGAAAAGACTAATGGGCTCAAAATGCACTCTGCTTTTTACACTTTCCACTCGCACAGAATTTAGTGGAAGGCAGTCTGCCTAGACACAAGCATATTTCCTGAGGTTTCTGCTACAACCATTGCTGCTTATTCGGATGCTTAGCTACATTATCCCAGGCTCCAGTATGTGCTGAAGAGAAGTTTCATTAAAATCAGTACCTTGAATTTGTTCCAGCAGGGAAGAGGTTCACAGCTTTAATCAGTAATTGCAGATCATCTTCTGACCAATTTTTACTGTCATTTCCACCTCCGCCACTTGACTTCTCTGCATTCTTAGATGCTTGTCGTGTACGAGCCTCGGCTTCCTCTTTCTCCTTTCTCATCTGCTCATTTATTTCTTCTATCTACACAAATATCGGGTTAAGTCAGGGACTTAAAGCATCTTGCTACTCTACACTCCCTCTCTGGTTGGGGAGTGTATGGTTCTCAGCTCTCGGTAGCCTGGCAGCCATCCTCCCCTCTTCCCGGGGCAGCCCCGACCCTAACCCCAAAGCCATGCCCATCTCTCACCCTGGCTCTTCTTCACTCTGGCTTCCCGGCTGTGTGGCGCTGCCTGAGGAACCAAGAGCCGCCCTCATCCTGCCCTGCCCTGTATTCAATCTGTGTGAGTATTTGCCTTGGACACTACCTGTCAGGTCTAGAGTCACTGGGTTATTTACCCACAAGGCCATTTCAAATCAAATCTCATACCCATTCTCCCAGCAGATTACCTCATTTATTCTCTACAAAAAGGTAAAGGCACAGCAAAGTGGCCTGTTTTATCTTGACATTAGACCCTTTATTTTACCTTGTCACTTCAGTCCACCTTCAAACATGCACAAGTTAAAAAAATCCTTTACATGACTTTTGTGACCCATTCCCTCACCTCACTCCCCAATCACAACAATGCCAGTGATCCCATCAGGCCTCTCAGAGCCCACGTCCTTCCAGGGGGAGTCTTACAACTGTTCCTTAGTGTTATCTAATCAATCCTACCTGGCATCTAATGCCAGGCTAACGCTACAGTGTTAACCCTTTGCTACTCAAAGATCTGCAGTAATGGAAACTACTCATCATGGCATTAAAAACCTGCTTAATTTGGCTTTACTTTTCCTAACCTACTTCTCCCAGTTCTCCCCCTAACCTTCTACCTATATTTGATAGTTCACGCTGTTCCCATGACTTTCATTTTAACACTGTCCATCCTTCAAGGCTGGCTCACTGACCTTCCCTGCCCCCTCCACCTGGAGCTGGTGCTTCCTGTCTGACCTACAGCATTTCCTGTGGGCCCTCCTTGTGGTCTGTAGGCCTTTCCAGTGTAATGGTTCCTGAATTCCTTTATGGCAGCAATGGCATTGGGCATTTCTCCAAATCTCCTAGGCATAGTGCTGTATATAGTAGGTACTAATACTTTTTGCACTGAACTGAATTTCTGGGCCCATTGTCTCATCTATAAAAGGTGTAAACTAGACAGAACAAAGATCTCGTTTGGTTCTAAATGTTGTTATCCTATAAAAATGCTCAAGCAGTCAAAATAATTTTTAAAAAACTACAATGTGCTAGACACCACAAATCACTCTATATGCTAACAATCATACACACTAACTCCACCTGAAATCAACAAGAGCACTTACTACAAGCAAAGCATAGTGAGGGACACAAAGAGAAATGAGACACTCTGCTCGTACAATAACAGGTTAGGTGGGAAATACTAAGGAGAGAGCAAGACTGGAAGCAGAATTAAACGCTTGGTTTTCTATTCTATTACCTGTTTTTCCAGAGCAGCCTTTCCTACTTCTTTTGTAGATGATGTGAGTGTTTCATTCAAGCACTGTAAGCTAAAGGAGAAAAAGGGATAAAACTTTATTCTAGGCCCAAGAGAAGACTCTCATAGCAGTTGTATAGTTATACCTTGCTAGTTCAAGCCGATCACAAAGTTTTTCCACTTCTTCCATCATTTTAACCCGTTCTGCCTCATTGTCAGAAAAGTGATTCCAGCTCTAGAAGCACAAACACAAACATTTTCATCTTCTATCTAGTGACAGTCAAAAAATACATGCATGAACACTTACAAAGCATGAAGTTCTCAAGAGCTTCAGATGAATGTATGGCCTTCTGACCATCAACCACTGTACCCCCAGGGCACTGCCCAGCTTTCTCCCTAGCCAGCTAGCAATGAAATAAAAAGGCACCGCCAAACAGATGGAGCAGCAAAACAGGTAAAAGGTAATGGCGTGGAAGACCTGGATATTACCAAAGTCGGAATAATTCTGTAGAGAAACACTTAAGGATCAAGAAACTGTATGATACTCCCTCGTTAGGCTGCCAGTTCTATCTACTGACTGCTGGACTGTAAAATTCACTGGGAATTTTACATGAAATGACAGAAAAAGATACTATAGTGTGTTAAGGAACAGGGGGTACTAGAAAAATTCTGAGTAATTCCAGATTATGCTTAGAATGAACATCACAATGTACCTGAACATACAAGAATTGGAAAGTACTTCCCACTCTGGGCTGCTGCTAACACTCGTGTCTCCCACTTTTTCTTGCTTTCTTAATCTATGCTATCTGGCTATCACAGAGCTGCCCACGCTCATCTTACTGTTGACCCTTCCCTAGCATCCAAACGCACCTCTAGAAGCACTGTTTCCTCCCCACCCATCTGGGTCACCCAGGACTACACAAAGAAATAAAAGGCATCCAGATTGGCAAAGAAGAAGTTAAACTGTCCCTGTCTGCAGATGACATGATATTGTACATAAAAAACCCTAAAGAATCCACTCCAAAACTACTAGATCTAATATCTGAATTCAGCAAACTTAATTGCAGGATACAAAATTAATACACAGAAATCTGTTGCATTCCTATACACTAATGATGAACTAGCAGAAAGAGAAATCAGGAAAACAATTCCATTCACAATTGCATCAAAAAGAATAAAACATCTAGGAATAAACCTAACCAAGGAAGTGAAAGATCTATACTCTGAAAACTACAAGACACTCATAAGAGAAATTAAAGAACATACCAATAAATGGAAATACATCCTGTGCTCATGGATAGGAAGAATTAATATGTTAAAATGGCCATCCGGCCTAAAGCAATCTACAGATTCAATGCAACCCCTATCAAAATACCAACAGAATTCTTCAATGAACTAGAGCAAATAGTTCTAAAATTCATATGGAATCACAAAAGACCCCAAATAGCCAAATCAATCCTGAGAAGAATAAAGCTGAGGGATTACGCTCCCTGACTTCAAGCTCTATTACAAAGCCACAGTAATCAAGATAATTTGGTACTGGCACAAGAACAGACCCACAGACCAATAGAACAGACTATAGAGAGCCCAGATATAAACCCAAACATATATGGTCAATTAATATATGATAAAGGAGCCATGGATATACAATGGAGAAATGACAGCCTCTTCAACAACTGCTGTTGGCAAAACCGGACAGCTACATGGAAGATAATGAAACTGGATTATTGTATAACCCCATACACAAAGTAAACTCGAAATGGATCAAAGACCTGAATCTAAGTCATGAAACCATAAAACTCTTAGAAGACAACATATGCAAAAATTTCCTGAATATAAACATGAGCAACTTTTCCCTGAATGTATCTCCTTGGGCAGGGGAAACAAAAGCAAAACAAAAAGGCATCCTACAGTATGGGAGAATATATTTGTAAACAACATATCCAACAAGGGGTTAACATCCAAAATATATAAAGAACTCACACAATTCAACAACCAAAAAGCAAATAACCCGATTAAAGAATGGGCAGAAGATATGAACAGATACTTCTCCAAAGGAGAAATTCAGATGGCCAACAGGCACATGAAAAGATGCTCCACATTGCTAATTATCAGGGAAATGCAAATTAAAACCACAATTAGATATCACCTCACACCAGTTAGGATGGCCAACATCGAAAAGACTAAGAACAACAAATGCTGGCGAGGATGTGGAGAGAGGGGAACCCTCCTACACTGTTGGTGGGAAGGTGAACTAGTTCCACCATTGTGGAAAGCAATATGGAGGTTCCTCAAAATACTAAAAATAGAAATACCATTTGACCTGGGAATTCCACTCCTAGGAATTTACCCAAAGAATATAAGTTCTCAGATTCAAAAAGACATATGCCCCCCTATGTTTATTGCAGCACTATTTACAATAGCCAAGATATGGAGGTAACCTAAGTGTCCATCAGTAGATGAATGGATAAAGAAGATGTGATGCATATATAAAATGGAATACTATACAGCCATAAGAAAGAAACAAATCCTACCATTTGCAACAACATGGATGGAGTTAGAGGGTATTATGCTCAGTGAAATAAGCCAGGCAGAGAAAGACAAGTACCAAATGATTTTCCTCATTTGTGGAAGGTAACAACAAAGCGTAACTGAAGGAACAGAACAGCAGCAGACCTGCAGACTCCAAGAAGGGACTAGAGGTTACCAAAGGGGAGGGGTTGGAGAGGAAGGGAGAAGGGGATTGACGGGTATTATGATTAGTACACACGGTGTGGGAAGGATAATGGGGAAGACTATAGCACAGAGAAAACAAGTAGTGACTCTGTGGCATCTTACTACACTGATGGACAGTGAGTGCAATGGTATATGGGGGGGACTTGATAATATGGGTACATGTAGTAACCACATTTGTTTTTCATGTGAAACCTTCATAAGAGTGTATATCAACAATAACTTAATAAAAAAGTTGTATAAAAAAATAAATATTGGGTTCATTTCATCCACCTTTTTCTATTCTCACCATCCTTATCTTAGTTCAAGGCCCAATACTCCTACCTGGATTATGGCAAAGACTCCTGATTGGCCTAAACTGCCTCTAGTCTTCTCGCAGCATCCTGACCAAAAGCAGCTCAGGATCAGCTAGAAACTAGCAAGACATGTAACGTCCTAGGCTTGGCTCCTCCTCGCCTCTCCAGCTTCCTCTGGCTCCTTAAACCTCACTCCTCTGGATCTCTGCGCTTTCCCATTGCTCACTGACCTCACATCTCTAATCCTGGACACACACTGTCTCACTCAGCTAAATCCCACTCGTTCTGGAAAGCCTTCTCTGAGTACCTTTTTGGTACCTTCTCCTCCTCCTACTCATCTTAGTGTCTGAAATGCCTGTTTACTTGTCATTCTCCACCATTAACCAGCAGATTCCCTGAAGGCAAGGACTATACCATTATGTCCACACCAACTTAACTGTTTGGCACATAAGTGCTCATCAGATATGTGATGAATAAATAAATGAACTCATGCTGGAAGGCGCAGTAAAGCAAAGTTACCAAATGCCAGCATTTTTACCCTCATTTATGGATCTCTAGGAACTATTCAAACTTTCTATTTTCTAATTGGCCACTTTTTTGAGGTCTTTAGTGATCTCTCATTACATGCCAAATGTGTCAAGTACCACATGTGAATGACCTCATTTAATCTTACTCTATTACTAATCACTGTTTCAGCCAATGTACAGGTGAGGAAACTGAGGCACAAAGGGCTGAGGTAGCCTCCTGAGGACCCACAGATATTAGGTGGTAAGTGTAGAAAGAGTACAAACCCAGACAGCTTACTCTGAGCCCATGCTCATTGCTACTTTGTAAGTGCATCTTGCTCAAAACCATTTTTGAGGGGAAATTTAAGGAAAATACTTCATTTTTTCTATTTAGATTTTCTTCTTGTTTACCAAAAGCCTGAAGAGACAACCTGTGCTTGAGTTTTTATTAAACCTCTTTTAAAGCTTGCTAATGGTGCAGGTAAATTTCAATTATGTTAGTAACTGAAGATTTAGGATGATGAACATTAGAATGTATATATATATATATATATATATATATATATATATATATATATATATACACTAGTATCTAGAGCCTCTGGACAGCCATGTGAAAAAGAATGTTTCTATACACAGGGAGAATTTATGTACCTGCTGGATTTAACTGCAATGACATAGTACTCGATTGTGGCACTCTCTACTCTAGCTTGTAATTTCATTAATTCATTCAATGCTGATTGAGACGCGTGTTACTGGTCTCTGACTACTGGTTTAAAACGTTTAGAACATCTCTTGGACAAACCTACATTTAAAAACTTCGGGGGTTTTTGGTTAAATATTTTTTAGTGAAAAATGTATTTAATGCACATTACTGGTATTTACCCAAGTGATATCCCTTTATTTAGATAAAAATGAAAGACTTTAGATCCATGAAAAGAACCCAAGTTTTTAATTTCTAAAATAACTTTTTCTAAGATAAATATTAATTTTAAACCATTAAGGATACAACCAGCCAAACCAAATTGTAGCATATACTTAAATGATCAGGTTTCTCCAACAAATGAATGGCAATGGGGGAGGGGGAGAGATGGTGATGGCAGGAGGCCTGATACAGACACAATCAGAAGACATACTATTGAAGCCTTTGTAATGACCTTATTTAGATCCAAGTTTAAATAAACCAACTATAAAGCCATTGTTGAGATAATCAAGAAGATCTGAATATGGACTATTAGAATATTAAACAAGTTTTTTTAGGTTAGGTTTGAAAATGGCATGATGGTTATGTTAAAAAAACAAACCCAACTTTCAGAGTTATATACTGAAATATGCACGTGAAATTTTTAAAAAGTGAATTTTATTATTTTTAAAAATTACATTTGCATAGTAGAAGAATATAAATATTTTTAAGTTTAATCAGCAACCTGATTTACTTGTTATTTAGTGTTTATTCAATCAGTCTGACATACCTTGCATGAGTTTCGAAGTTTTTGCCTTTCCTTTTTAATGGCTTTTTTCTGGATATCTTTTTCCTTCTTTGCCAGTAATGCTTGTTGTCTAACTTCCTCTTCTTCTTTCTCTTTAACTAACCGAGCCGCTTCTAATTCAGCTTGTCTTTGCTTTAATAAAGGGGAATAAAATAATTTGAAAAAGAAATTTCAAATTTCTAAGTGCTCTATTATCTTACTTAAAAAATTCAATCTTTTAACAAATTAGAGGAAAAGGGGACTGTCAACTTGGTGAAGCCTGAAGGCTGAAATGGGAAAGGCAGCTGACAAAGTTCTACAAACATTAGAAATGAAAAATGGACATATTAGAAATATGCATGATAGTAAAGGAATTTGTATGACATGATTTTGCTCAGTAAAAATTTGGTGATAAGGAAGATCCTTGTAACTATCAATTAGACCAACTTGTCATGATCCACTCATAGTAGCACCTTATTCTCTGCTGTGAGATGACAGTTTCTTAAACAGATCTGAAGATGAAAGATTTCAAATATCTACAGTCCAGATTCATTAAATGTCATCTTACTTTTTCCTTTGCCTCTTGTTCCTTCCGTTTTGCTTCCACTTTTGCTTTCTTTTCTGCTTCTTTCTTGGCCTTTTCTTCTTCTTTAAATTTTTTTATCCTTGGATCACAGCTATATGCATTGTCTACCAGAAAAAAAGTGATCCTTTTGCATTTCTATCATTTAATTAAAAAACTTAAAAAATCCCTATCAATTATACTTGCCAACTAATGTTCTTATTCTGTTCATTTCTTCTTTTTTCCGTTGTGCCCTTGTTGCTCTGTTCTGCTTCTCAATCCATTTCCTCTCATCACGACTATAAAACAGAAAATGTTAGAAACTATTGTATATAGATGGTATGACTGGAAAATGTAATAGTTTATAAATATATATGTAAATAAAGTCCAGAAAGATTAGAATGCCATGTCACTTTCAACATTAGCTAAAGGATGATTCCACTTATATTAATTTTGGTAGTTTTTTTGAGAACTTCATGTCAAAAAAATTTCCCTCCACAGAGAGAAAACTAAAATAAAACCAGTTAAGCAACCAGAAGAAAAAGAATTTGCTAAATTGAACATTTTTGGCAATTATGTTTCTTGACAATTTCTTAAGCATAGCCTAACCAAACACTAATTTGGCCCCATCTAGGTTAACTTGTGAGATGGAATCTCAAAAATACCAAAAACTCATTTAGAAAGGGCATATAAAGATATTTAAGACATATAGGTAGTAGCATACTCTTATATCATCACAAATACTAAAGAACCAAGTATTTTCTTTTAAGCAATAATTTAAATACATACCATTCTGCTTTTTCTTTTTCTTCTTCATCTAAATAAGAAAATTCTCTCCATGAATCAAAATTATACCTAATATAGATAGAAATGAAATAAAATCAAGGCAAAAAATTTTTTTAATCTTTTAATTCTAAGAAACATTAGGCAAGTGGATGAGTTTGTTTTAATAGAGTCCTCCCCTCACTTTTGGTACTGAACTAACACTACACTCAAGTCTCTTCTTCCTGTTGTTTTTTTTTTTTGTAGATAATTATTTCTTCTTCCTATTTTTTAAATGACATTGTATTTGGTATAAAAACCTAAAATACACTCATCACCCCCAGTCAAAATCAGACCTCCCTGCTCTCTCTTCATTACAGGGTCTCTTTCTTGCCTGGGCTTGTTCAGGTGTCCTGCCTTCATGGTCACCAGGCTGTTAGGTCTTAAGGCAACCCTAGCAATGGTTATTTTCTGTTTGTATCCTTGAGGGAAAAGCAACTACCACTGATAGGACTAAATCTTGTCATTTTTGTTTTACAGTGATATTATGCTTTTATTTAACAGATATTTAATGTGAAAATACAGCATATATAAAACTACTGAATATCGTATTTATTAAAAAATCAGTGAATTAGAGACAAAAGCACTACCTTCCTCATGTGCTTAAGTACTTTCAATAGAAGACAGCTAAATGAAAATGTCTTCATTTTTACTGACGTCAAATGACACCCTGAATTTCATTTTTTGCCTCTGTAGGGTGCTTGCTGTCTAGAAGTCTAATTAGGAAAAACAGACAAAAAAGTATAATCATAAAAGCCTAAGTATTACATAGGAAATAATATTGCATTATGTGAAAAAAACCTTTAATTTCTGAACAGAGTACTTTCGTTCAGTGAAGGTTCTGTGATTCTCCTATACTTCAATTAGTTTATGAACAAGTCAAGTACTTATTGAATACTTATCCTTTAAAAAAAGGACAGTATCATAGAAACAGTGTATTCACTTACCAGAAAGAATAAAAAGCATCTACATCTTCAAATGATGAATTCATACAACCAAGTTTAGGGACATTTTTTTTATTTGACCATCTGAAATATCAGAAGAGAGAAAAATTCAAATACTGTAAAACCCACTAGTTCCTCTTCTGGGAATTTACCTGAGGAAAGCAAAATCACTAATTCAGAATGATATATGCACTCCTATGTTTACTGCAGCATTATTTACAATAGCCAAGATATGGAGGCAACTAAGTGTCCATCAATAGATGAATGGATAAAGAAGATGTGGTACATATATACAATAGACCATTACTCAGTCATAAAAAAGAACAAAGACTTGCCATTGGCAACAACATGGATGGTCCTAGAGGGTATTATGCTAGGGAAATAAGTCTGACACAGAAAGACAAATAACATGATTTCACTTATATGTGCAAAGCAGAAATAAACTCATAAACATGGAGAACAAATTGGTGGCTGCTGTAGGAGGGTGGGAAGACAGGCAAAATGAGTGAAGGGGGTCAAGAGGGACAAACTTCCAATTACAAAATAAGTAAGTCACAGGGATGAAAAGTATAGCATAGGGAATATAGTCAATAATATTGTGGTATCTTTGTATGGTCAAAGTTGGTAACTATACTTATCATGGTGAGCATTTTGAAATTTATGTAACTGTTGAATCACTATGCTGTACACCTGAATCCTATATAATATTGTATATCAACTATAAAGTATTAATGAAAGTAATATAAATTAAGAAAAAAAGAAAAATTCCATTAAAAAATTTTGTACAAAAGTTCAACAGGCAAGCTAATTTATTAAAAAACAATAATGGCTTTTACTAATCCCCTACACTCTCCTCCCCTACATCCTCTATGACTGAGATGGAACAGGAAGATCAGCAGTGGGGTGCTGAACAAATGAAGGTGCAATAAAAGAAAGGACAAGGGTAGGTGGGGTTGTGGGAGGAAACAATGGAACAGTGTTCTAACCATCAGATTATTCAGTTCTGTAAACTGCAGGGCAGTACAGGCTGCCAAGCTGACTAGGAAAAATAGGCCCTAGCCCTCTTACCCAAGCTCACTGACCTCCTGCCCCTCAGCAGGCAGTACAGAAGCAACCTGTAGGCCTAGAGTTTTTTAAAAATGCTAATACTCACAGAAGGAACAGATGTCAACCCCTCACTGCTACCATCTTCACCCTTAAGAGCCAGACTTCTAGGTTCAGCACTCCACCTCTGCAAGGATCCTGATGCTACTACTGACCCATGTTTTTCACTTTATGGAATCATTCCACGAAAAAATATAACACACTGTTTTATTTTTACCACCTTCAGCACTGTTGCAAAACAAAGGTGAGGAGAAAGAGAGGAGGAAATACTAAGCTGCACCAAACAGACAAAACAGTTTTCATACTTGATTGTACATCGGATTACCTGGGAGCATTAAAAACCCTAGAGGCATTCCAAACCAATTAAATTGAAATCACAATTAAGTCACAATCTTTCCAGGTAGAACCAGGCATCAGCTGTTCAAGCTCTCCAGGTGACTCCACTGTGCAGCCAAGCTGCACTCTAAGGGAACATTCCAGTGCAGATGGAACCAAACAGAAGTAGAATACTGGTATACACTATTTAGAAATTGAGTTTAATGAAATAAAGTATATATGTTTTAATCTTAAATATAAATTATCTTTTGTCAGAGAACCTATGACAATCAGATGCTCAAAAAATAAAAAAAAACTTTTCTCAAATGATAATGGACCAAATAGAATAATGTACCCACTGATAATAAAGGGGACACAGAAGAATGGAAATGACTCACCTAAGTAAGAGTATCACACCACATAAAGTCAGCTACTGTTTTTTCCCCAAAAGGAAATTTGAAAGTAAAACATCCCATGAGCTGTAAAGGAATTCACTACAGAGGGAGGACTTCTGTTTAGAGCCAATAAATGAGAGAAGTGGGTTCATCCTCAGTATTGTAGAAGATGAGGACGAGGAACAGGATAAGACTATAACCCAGGAAAAAGGCAGAAAACTAGACCCCAGGAAGCAAGCCAATAAAGCATTATGATCACAGGGGATGCCTCACTCACCTGGAGTTCCTTTCAAACACTGGGGAAAACACTTCGAAGAAATTGTCCTTTGCTTCACTTTTAGAAGGAACCGAATTATCGAAAGTAGGATCTACACTGTTAAATGCTCGTCTTTTCACTGGATCAGATAGCATTTCATAAGCTGAGGAAAAAATGTAAAGTCACATTACCATAATTCTACATTTGTTTTTCCTGTGAGAAAAAATATACCCTTCTTTTAAAAAAGTTGTTATTTTTCATTTAAAAAAATGTGTACTTGTGGAGGGAGGGGAGTTGAATTGAGGTAACAACAGCTCTAACCCTACTGGATGTAACTGGACTTAATAATTAGGTACCTCTTCTGGAAAGGAAATGATAACACAATAGTTGAATATTCATCCCTTAAGAAAGCAAAACCGAGGAAAAAGAAATAGCTAGAAAATTAACTGTTAGATCTCAAGGCTGTAAAAGACCAAATAATGTGAGGCTTCTGGAGCATTATGTAAGACGGGGCTAGTGAGTTTAAAAGGTATGTATACAATTTTCAAAAAATGCAAAACTACATTTAATGAAACATTTAGAAATGGTAACTATATTAATTTGCATAGTGAAGATATGGTTATCGAAACAGTAATAAACAGGTGTGGGCCCCATGATAGGATATAAATTAGCAAAACATCTAAGGAACACTTTGGTCCCACAAAATATCTGAAATGGAGAAAAACCTCAGTATTATCATCATTAGGAACACTTGTATAAACTCTAGGATGAGCTTCTCATATGAATCAGCTGCAGGTATCATTAAAATGCAGTTTCAGTGGGCCTGGGGTGGGGCCCGTAAGGTAAATTTCCAGAATCTCCTGCCTGACCTTAGTCCTTTCACATATATTGCTGCTTCCCAGAGCCTCTGGGGAAAGGGGCGGAGAGAAACTGTTCTCTCCTCTTCTCTGTTGCATAATTGGTCTGGTGCCTGTCAGTTGCTCAGGACTGCCCACGGAGTGCCTCCTGGAAGGGGCGGGTGGAGAGGCCAGCTGGCGGGGCGCCTGAGTGCCATGGCTGCAGGGGACGGAGAGCACCAAGTGAGCTCTGGCTAGTGGGGACCGGGAGAAAGGAGAGTGCGGCATGCAGGTAGAGCGAGAGCGGCAGTTAGAGGGGATGGATGGAGCTAGACCTCACTGTGAGCAATAAAAGGCTTTCTCCCAATCTATCTTTTCCTTTGACTGATTTGGTCACATTGGTTTAGTCACCCTAGGCTGGGAACACCCCTTTCCCCCAGAGCTACATCTGGCGTTAGCAGGACTGGTGAACCTGACATCTGTCTTCATGGGTACGATGTTTGAGCACACTGCCCTGAGAGATGGTGCAGCTGCATCACTACACTGATGATACTATGCTCACATCTGATTATTTTGCAGATTTAGAAGGAGCAGTTCCTAGACTGCTGCACATCTATAGGAGACAGGATGGGCTGTGAATAGCACCAAGGTTCAGGGACCTGGTTTGTCAGTAAAGTTCTTGGGGGTTGTCTGGTTGGGTAAGACTAAAGTTATCCTGGAAGCAGTCATAGACAAAGTCTAGGATTTTCCTACCCCTAAAACTGTGGCAGCATTACAAGAGTTTTTGAGTCTTCTGGGCTACTGGAGAGTGTTATCCCACACTTGGCACAAATTCTGAGGTCCTCATACTGATTGGTATGAAAGGGCATCAGGTGGGAATGGGATGAAACATGTGCATCTGGCCTTACTGTTGCTAAGCGAGCAGTCAGGGCTGTGCGGGCTTTGTGTAATGGACCCATCAAGGCCCTGTCAGCTAGATGTTCATGTAATCGAAGATGGTTATGGATGGGGCCTCTGGCAGCAGCCTGAATGGACCCGCCAACCTACTGGAATCTGGTCTCAACTGTGGAAAGGAGCAGAGGTCCAGTACACCCTGATAGAGAAGCAACTGGCTGCTGTGTACCACACCTTACTGGCTATGGAGCCCATCACCGGAACAGCTCCAACTAAGGGAATAACCACCTATTCCATTGTGAGGTGGATGCGAGACTGGACCTAAAGGCCACGGAGTGGCATGGCTCAGACACCTACACTGGCCAAAGGGGGCACATATTTACAGCAGTGTTAGCACCCTCTCCACTAGCCCCTTAAGTGGAGAACTCCAATGCTTATTGGGGCCAGTGACATACACCAGTGGAAAGCAGGAAGAACTTACTTTTGAGCCATAGGTAGCTGAGAGTTCTCATTAGGAAGGAAAAGCCCCTATACCTGATGGTGCTTCGTATACAGACGGCTCCAGTTGGGGGGGATCCTGAAGTGGAGGACTGTGGCTTTCCATACTAAGACTGAGACAATATGGATGGAGGATGGGGAAGGGAAGAGCAGTCAATGGACTGAGTTGTGAGCAGTATCACCCGTGATCACCCAGAAGCCTTCCCCAATAACTGTCTGTACTGACAGCTGGGCTGTCTATCAGGGCTTGACCCTGTGGTTACTGACATAGTACCATGCCAACTGGATTGTTGGTCACTGGTTCCTCTGAGGGGAGGGGGCTGGAGTTGTGGCAAGACCTATGGGCCTCTGGTCAGATTAAGACAGCTACCATATATCATTTGCCTTTGGCATCCTCCGGGAATGATGAAGCAGACACACTGGCCCAGGTGTGTTGGCTAGAAGGAAAGCCTGCTTCTAATGTAGCCCGATGGTTACATCAGCATTTATTGCACACAGGGAAAAAGACAATGTGGGCTGTAGCCCTTCAGTGGGGGCTTGCTGTTGACCTCTGAAGAAGTCAGCAGAGCTCAGAGGGAGTGCCTTGTGTGCTCTAAGAGGCACTTACACCAAGTCCCGCAGCAACATGGGACAATAGTAAAGGGGCCGATACCCCTTGTCAGGTGGCAGATAGACTACATCGGGCTTCTGCCCGTATCAGAAGGATATCGGTATGCCATGACTCATGAGGACACAGCTACTGGCCTGTTGGTGGCCTTTCCTGCACATCATGCAGATCAGCAAGTGACCAAGAGGGGCCTAGAGTGTCTCTCTGCAGCCTATAGCCGGCTGCAGGTGATTGAGAGCGATCAAGGCATCCACTTTACTGGACATGCGTTACAAGGATGGGTGCAGCAATTAGGGATAAGGTGGAAATTTCATGAACCATATAACCCTACTGGGGCAGGTATGATAGAGAAGTACAATGGTTTGTTGAAATCTAGCCTGAAGTCAGACACCAATAGTCTACAACACTGGTCAGTCTGCCTATGGACAATGCTATGGCATTTCAATGAAAAGCCCCAGAAGGCGGCATTGAGCCCTGTGGACATGCTAACACACATTGCTGCCTCTCCTATACAACTATATGTGCAAACTGAAGAGGAGTTACTGAAGCCAGGATATGGCCAGCAGAGCAACATCCTGCTGCCAGCCCCAACTGTGCTAAACCCTGGAGACTCTATTGAATGGACATGGCCCTGGACATTTTGACACACGGACTAGAGATGGCTGGCCTTCTGGCACCTTGGGGAAAAGGCCTGGAAGTTGGCCTCATGTATAGTCCTGGAATAACAGCAGAGTGGCCCCCAAAGATCATGTAGTGTACACAAAACAGCCGGGAGGTAAAAGCATCTTATAGGAAAGTTTTATCTTTGTGGCCAGTGCACATTCCCCCTATAGCCCTATATATTGAACCATCCGTAACTCCAAAAGGAAAGGGGTGAAGGTCTGGTATACCAGACCAGGACGAAATACCATTCCTGCCACTGTCCTATCATAGAACCACTCTCCTGCATGCATCCTACCTGCTGGACAGGATTTGCCTGTGGTATCTTTAAAACATGTATCTTATCGCCTTTGAGGTTATTCTCTTCCACAGTCCTTGCGTCTTGGACCCGCCTCATGGCTACAGTTGGTGCCTGCTGAGTGTGTACAGAGCTCCCTGCTGGTTCAGTTGCGGGCCTGCTGTGGAATGGGTGTGCTATGGACTTAATCTGAGTAGGACTTTGAATCCAGCTGGCTTGAGGATTGTCATGATTTTATTGCTACCTGTATTTCTGCTGCTACTGTATGTTATTAGTCTGGTTACAGTGCTTCAGCTTTCTTGCACAGGGGCCACTGCAGAATATGGGGCTGCAAGTAGATTGTAAGGCAAGAATTCTGGAGGGGTGGGTTGTGGGGTAAATTTCCAGAATCTCCCACCTGATGTTAGTCCATTTACATATATCGCTGCTTCCTGCAGCCTCTGGGGCAAGGGATGGAGAGAGCTGTTCTCTCCTTCCCTCCATTGCATAATTGGTCTGGCGCCTATCAGTCACCAGGAGCTGTGAGCAGGAGCCATGACCACTGTGGCTGCAGGGACGGAGCACCAAGCAGGCTTTGGCTAGTGGGGACCAGGGAGGAAGGAGAGAGAGTGGCACAGGGACAGAGCAGAGGCGATGGATGGAGCTGGTATGCATTGTGAGCAATAAAAGGTTTTCTCCCAATCTGTGCTTTCCCTCGAGTAATTTCAGTCACACCAGCTTATTTGCTCCTGATGGGAACATGCTTCCCCCCAGAGCCTCAGGCCTGAGTGCCTGCATTTCTGACAAGTTTCTGGGGCTGCTGTTGCTGCTGGTTAGGAGGACCTGACTTTGTGTAGCAAGGCTCTGGGGAGAGTACCAGAAAAAACTGGATGTAACTGAATGTTATAAAACATCATGGTATGGGTAGATAAACCACAGGATACACTGGAAAGCCAATCTCAGCAATTAATAAATAATCATTAAAAATAAATACATAAATAATCATTGCTATTAGAAATTCTGGACTCTGGAGTATTTTCTTACCTTTAGTTATGCATGTGAAGTAGTCATTATCTCCTTCTTTTATTGGTTCACCAGCTGCTTTCCGTTTGTCCGGGTGATGTTTTAAAACCATTGCTTTATCTACAAAATAAGCCAGATTTAGATCATTTGTCACTTTGGGCATCAAACCTAAAAATAAAGATGAGCCATTTCTAAAATCATAGTGCTAATTTAAAAATACTTTCTCCTATGGTAAAATATAAGCTTACTAAATGTAGGAATTACACAGAAAAAATTAATTATTTTATGAATTGGCCAAAACGCTAGCACCCGAAGACAATTACTGTTAAGATTTTGGTGTATTTCCACACATAATTTTTTTCCTTATGCATACTCTTGAAAAAAATGTAGGTATAATCAGGTTGTATATACCAATTTATATCTACTTTTTGCAACCTGACATTACAGTATTTGCATGTTACAAACTCTCCAACATTATTTTTGAATGATTGCTTAGTTCAGTACTTCAAATAGATTTATTGTAATTTGATTATTTTCCTACTGTTGGATCTTGTTTCCAATTTCTCACTATTATAAATAATATCAAGTTTAATCATTTTGTGGAGAAGTATTTTTCCATACTTAGGATTCTTTCTTCTTAGGATATACTTCTAGAAGTAAAATTAGTGAGTGAAAATGTAGGAACAAATTCCTTTCTAAAAGTTATACCACTTTATACTCCTATGTGAACATCCTTTTTACCAAAGCCTCACCAGCACTGGGTATAATTGTTCAAAACTATTACTGGTGCTCAATAATTTTGCTTTTTGTTTTGTTTCTATCTTTCCTCTATGGAGGAAAAAGAGGTTGTTTTACTTTTTCTTCTTAGCCTGTGTGAATCACTTTATAATAAAGAAAGGCTAGTTGTTAACATCCATTGAGCATTTAGTATGTACCAGGCCCTATTTGCCAATCTTCTCAGTAACCCAAAAGGAAAGTACCATTATTTCTCCATTTTATAGATGAGGAAATTGAGGCAAAGAGAGGTTAAGAAACCACAACCATTGCAACCTGTCCCAATTCCTGGCCCAGTCGGGCTCCAGCCTAGGCAGCCTGTCCCCATATGCTGCCTCTCCTGGTCTGTCATGTTTGATGCTAATGACTTCCCCAACTGCTGTCATTACTGATTTTAAAAATAGTCAGTCATTTTTATTTCTTATTTACTGATCCAATTTCCTTTATAATTTCTTCTACTGTATATAAATTTAGAAGGTGCTTCCTTCTCCTAAATATGATATATGCTTTTAGGTTCATTAATATTTTCTATGGTTAGAATTGGAAATTTAAAAAAATTCCTCAAATCTTTTTGGCATGTTAGTATAGGCAAGCAAATATCTGAAATTATCATTCTGAGTCCTAATAATCATCTAATAATCCTTCGCTTCCCCAGTGGTTTATGATTCCTCCTTTCTCATGGTAAATTTTACCAGGGTTTGTTTCTGGTTACGTATTCTTGCCCCAGGATTATGCTTAAAATGACTACAGCTTTCTAATATATTTGGTGGTAACTTCCTCCAAAAACTGTATTACTTTTCCTGCATCTAGGCACTTGACTAGGTTTCTAGGTAGATCCTACATTTCTAGGTAGATCCTACATTTCTTTTCGTTTCTAGGTAGATTCTACATTATTTACAAATAATATATTTCTTTCTTTCTTTACAACAGTTCTCTTACTTAATATTTTAATTTGCCAATCCACACTCCCAAAATAGCATAAAAAATAGTGGGCAGGTAAGCTTCCTTTATGGATTTTAACAGTAATATTACTAATGCCACATGGTTAAAAGATTTTTGGCTGTGGGTCTGAAATACTTATCAAAGTATGGAATTAACTGCATTTTTAAAAAAAGTTCTATTTATTAAAAAGGAGTGTATATTAAATTGTATTGTACATACTTTCATTATCTACTTAGGAAATCATACTACCTAGGCTATAAACAGAATTGATTTATATATAGTCCCCCCCTTTTCTAGATACATTAATGTATATCCTAAGACGGGTTCCTAAGAAAGATGCTATTTGTTCACAGGTATTAGTCTTCTAATACACTGTTAAATTCAATTTGTTATTTTAACCGGAATTTTTTTCTTTTAGGTGTTACATTCATGGATGAGGTTTGTTTGGAGTAAAGTTCTCTTTGCAAGGTTTTAAAGACTTATTTATTTATTATTATTTTTAAAGAAAATTAAAGTTAGATTAGTTTTAGGTGTATAGTGAAAGCGAGAAGATGGTACAGAGATTTCTATATGCCCTCTCTCCCCCCACATGCATGAATAGCCCCCCACTGCCCTGTCTCCATCATCACCATCACTGACCAGAGCAGGCCATTTGTTAGAACTGATGCATCATTTATCACCCAAAGTCCAGAGCTCACCTTAGGGTTCAATCTTGGTACTGTACATCCTATAGGTTTGGACAAACGTTTAATGACATGTATCCTCCATTAGAGTATCAAACAGAGTATTTTCACTGCTTGAAAATCCTCTGTGCTCTGCCTGTTCATCTTCCTCTACCTCCCAACCCCTGGCAAACATGATCTTTTCACTGTCTCCACAGTTTTGTCTTTCCATGCCGGGTTTTCCTACTAGGATTACATTACTTCACAACACAAAATAAAGTGTTCCAAATATGTTCAGCATGAGAATTTTCAATTCCTTAAATATTTGGGGCAATTCACCTGAAATGTCAACTGAGCCTAAAAATATTTTTAGGAGGTAACTCTTTTGTAACTTTTTAAATTCCTTTCAATTTCAAAATTGTTAATTTTGTCAAAATTTTCTAACTTGCTGCATTTAATAGTGGTCTCAAAAATATTTACTGTAATGGTTTTCTTTCTATAGTTCACTATTTTTTCTTCTTATAAATCCATCTCGGATACTGTTTATATCTCTATTTTCTTCCTCCATGCTCCTTTGTTCAATTCTTTTCAGCAGTTGAATTGAATGCCTTTTTCATTTTTCCCTCTTTTAAAAAATGTAACACCATACTTCAAGGCAATGACCTCACCGATGGTATAGCTCTGACATCCCTTAAGTTTTGATAAGCAGTGATCTTACTTTTGCAAAAAGAATCTATTAATGTACTTTTTTTTTTATCTGTCTAGGCCCAAAAGAATATATTTACTTTCCCAAGAAACTTTTTTTTTGCTTTGTTAACCACATCTATCTTATTGACATAAAACTTACATAGAATAAGACACACAGATTTTAAGTATTCAGCTCAGTACATTTCGGCAATTGTACACATCCATGTAATTGCCACTGAAAAGAAAATACAGACCATTTCCATCACCCACAAAGTTCCTTTTTAACTTTTTCCAGTCAACTCCTACCCTCTACCACCTGGGGCAGTCCATTCTGATTTCTATCACCATAGATTACTTTTGCATGGTCTCTGAACTTCATTAAATGGGATCATACAGTATGTCTTTGTATCTAATTTATTTGGCTCAACACAATGTTTTGAGATTCACCACCATTTTTGCATGTATTAGTAATTTGTGTTTTTTTTTTTTCGCTGAATACTATTCCACTGTTTGAAAATACAGCAGTTTGTTTATCCATTATCCTGTTGGCGAACATCTGGGGAGTTTCCAGTTTTTGGATATTGTGAATAAGGCTGTTAAGAACATTTTTGTACAAATCTTTTTATGGTATATTAAATTTAGTGATTTCTGCATATACAGCAAGACTTTAGAAACTGTTACTTTTGAATAAGATGAATTTCATAAACAGAAATTTTTGGTTTTTTGAGCTTCAAGTTTTTTTATCGTTGAGCATATTATCAGTTCCTCCAACACTCAGAAGTGTGTTATTTAAAAGAGGCATTTTTGCATTCTAGCTGGCTTAAGCAGAAAAATAATTTGTTAAAGGTTATTAGACTTATAGATTCTCTATGAGAGTCAAACTCAGGCTTGGAAGCTCTGCAGCAAGGAACAGTAATCAAAACCATGCTGGCGAGTGCACAGGTGTGATGATCTGACTGCTGCTGGGTGCTGCAGAAACTCTGCACAGGCTGTTTCTCCTGCCAGGGCAGCAGTGGGGAAAGCCACTAGCTTTGAGGTACTCTTCCACCATGGCTGGCAAAATGGATTCTCTGCAGCTCAGCTTAACTCACACTGTTCTCCTCTGAATTTTATGTGTGTGCTGAGTAGTAAAACCTAAGTCACACATATACATGCTACAAACATTCTCAATCTCACGATGTACCTTTTTATAAATCAGCTAAGTTTTCTTCTTTATTTGCAATTATTGTTTGTTACATTTATCCTGACTTCTTTAGGGATATCTAGCATCTTTTTATTCTTTCCCCATGAACATCGGAAATATTCCTCAAGGTTGTCCTCTACTTTACTGTGTTTTCTATTTGTACATCAGCCTTAGTAGTTCTAAATTCTGCTCTTATGCTTTTCGTTTCCAGGCAATTCTACTTATTTCTCCCTATCCTCTTTCTGCAATACCTACACTGCCACCCCACCCCCCATGCAATGGCTTCATAGCTCCCTGATGGCATGTAATAGATAATTTAAGTTTTCTTTTGAACTTTGTGCTGAAGGCTAAGAGAGGTGATGTTTCAAGTTTCTGTTGCATAGTCTTCTCTCTCCTCTTAAGCTGAGCTGTTTTTTCCTTCATTTTCTTTTCTGCCTAATTGTCTTTTGTCATCCTAATTATCTTTACTCACACATTAGGGGTTCCTGAGATTGTCCTATACTCTGTCCCTGGGCAGGGAAAAGATGTTACCTAATATTAAAAACAAGGTAAAGGAAGCCAAAGAACACTTTCAGTTTGAAAAAGGAACAAGGGTAATTTAGGAGCAGCTGTTTTAAGTTCTCTGAAATTTCAAAGACATCCTGCTTCTCTCCTCTCCTCCCTCCACCAAAGAGTTTCTGAGATGTTTTGCAGGTACGCCAGCAAAGGGGCTTTTATTGACATTTATATTGCTATTATAAAATGTCTCTAAGTATGACTTTCAATTCATAAGAAGCCTGATATAAAGGTTTTCAGTTTAAAACATCAGAAATATTTTAAACTAAAATTATTAAAATTAGAAAATTCAAATCCCAAAGACTTTACTTCCATGCAAAAAATACCAAGCCTACATGCATCGTTTGCCAGTGTGGCAGTTTTACTTCAAGAACAAAATTAGCTTGGCAACCAAAATACCACCTTAAGTATTCAGTACTTTCTTTTAACCCATTATTCAACTTTTCTAGTAATTTGTTCTTCTTAGGTAAGACAGAGAAGGGGAAAAAAGCACTTATTTTATTCACCCTTAATTAATTTACTAAATTTCATGATAGTGACTCAAAATACATTAAACAAAAATAAAACTCTTTTATGTGTGTGTTTGTAATAGGATACGAGAACTCCAAGGACCTCCACTGCTATCAGACTTCTGTTTTCATTAGTTTTGTGCTGGTAACTATAGATTTGCAAACACTAAATTGCATTTCTACTTTTGCACTAAATTTCAGAAAGCAATAAGTAGCAACTGTCTATTTTATAGTGACAGAAGACAAAGAGTTTCCTTCTGAATATATACTAAGGATATTAAACATGGTGGCAAAGAGTGAATTATAATTCCATATAATGTTAACGATCTGTACCCTAAGGTTGGAAAACCTTTGGCTACAGAGAATTCAAAAATTAATTTCTATTATGCCAATAAAAACAATGAATTCTTTTTAGCAAACATGTTCCGTTTATAATTTATTGTACACTTTTTATCTTAAAAGAAACAATTCCTTCACCTTCAAATGCCAACTACTTTCATAGTTCTAAAACACTTCTAATTCTTTCAAAAATGTATCCAGAAATATTTAGTATTTGTATGATACTGTTTCATATAGTAAGATTTTGAAAATACTTTTCCATGGCAAGTGAATTTTCCTGGCATTTATGTATATTGCAATGATTATTCACACGCATTAATATTTGCTTAATCTAAAGTGATGTCAGCTAAGGAAATCCAACAGTAGGTCTAAAATAATTTCATGAATTCCTTCACCCTGTTAAAAAATATTTCCTGTGATTTTCCTAAATATAAGGTTAATGGAGAAAATTTTGAGTTTATCTACTAAAGTTAGTCTCAACTAAGTATTTCTCAACATGACACAGGTCTTGTTCAGCCATCTTCCTCCAAATATAATACTTTCTCTTGACTGGCCTTGACTTCCTACTTTTTCATATGACCACAATCTTACCTCCTCTGACCTCAATATCCATTTTCTAGAGTGGAGGGCAGGACATTCTCCTAAGAGAAGCATAGAATACCAATCACCTTCACCTCTTTCATTAAACTTTATTAATTAGGTGAACCAGATGGTCTACGGAATTATGTCCACAGGGATGCAAAAGATAGGACATTCAGGAACACTAAAGAGACGGTGTATAATAAGGCACATGAAGACCAGGTTCTCAACAATGCCCCCCCAGACTTTTAACCTCGTCAATGAAAAGAACAATGAAGCATCAGATAACTATTTCTTGGGCAGAAGAGACAGGATGATATCAGTAAAAGAATGACCTAAGATCACAAAATAACATCAAAGAAACCTATTTAACAAGACAGTTTCCAACAAATACAGCTGGCATACTTCTAAAGGGAGGTGCAAAAAGTAAAGAGAGAGGAACTGTTTTGTAAAAGCTTGCCATTAAAGAATGTTCTCATCTTGGACACAAACACACAGATACCCACTCCCTGATTTTTACTCTCTAATGAGAAAGTCCATGCATGACACTGATTATCTTTTTCTGGTTCTGAAGGTAAAGGAGACTGTGGTTATACATTGTTATAACCATATAACACTAACACATGTGGTTAAATCTAGATTATAGACTATGATCCTGCGTATCTTTTCAAAAAGATAACATTTCCTGACCAGGTATTATTTCAAAATAACTAGGTACTTACGAGCTGCTTTGATTTGTCTCTGTGTAGCTTTGTATCTTACATGGCCAAGTCCAAGTACTGCATAATGATCTTGGTTCTGATAAAGACACAAAAGAGTCACACTTGAAACGGAGCAATATAACCTATCCCATGTGCTGGTATCCTAAAGTAGTGCTTCCCAAAATAATACTCCCACAATAGGGATCCAGTGAGATGTTCTGTGTAGGATGGTTCTGTGGTATAAAAGTTTGGGAAATGTAGATTTTTGTATAGTCTTCTTGATTTGTATGCATATAAGCCTGATAAAGGTTCTGAGAAGTACTGTAATTAAATAAACAAGCAAACAGAAACCTGTAAAACCCAGCATTTTCCAAACTTATTTGACTACAGAACCCTTTTTTCTCTTAACTCTTATTAATATCATATGGCCATCCTTAAATCAAGGAATAGCCTGGAAGATTTGAGAACTGAGGGGAGCATTATAGCTGCCCTAGAGGACTGGGCCAATGTCAGTGATAGAATGGGACTAAGAACAATATGGAGCAAAGAAGGTAGGTTGGAAGGAAATTTTGAGAAACTAAGGGATGAGGCTTCTGTGGACAAGCGTACCTGCTTACATCTTTGGTTAACATCCTTGAAAATTTAGAATTTGAAGTAGCAACTGTAGTCAAGGCTCTATACAGACTCAGAGGATGTATCCAGTACTAGAGAATGAGTAGGGAGGAAGGGGAGTTGATGGCATGAAACAGGGCAGACAAGTCACATAGGGCTGATTGGTTTCCCTTTAAATTCAGGATTGCAAACTTCATATAGACGGGCCCCCTTACTTTTTCCTCTCCCTTAGGCCACTATTTGATATATCTGCCCACTAATCTTTCCTCAAACTTCACAGACCCTTTACCACTCTTGCCTGCTGCTTAACTAAAAAATTTAAGTTATCTTACCCTTCCTCTTGGCCTGAATACCATTTTCTCTAAGGCACCTCAAATACTAGCACTTTTTTACCTCCCAAATTTCAACTGGATTATTTTCATCGGTATAAAAAGGTGCTTTGTTATTGCTCATCTTCCATGACCCACTTTCCAGTTACTGCTCCATTTCTCTGCTGCCCATCAGTTATACTTCTTGAAAAAAGCTGTCCATACATTTTTACTCCCTTAGCATTCATTTCTCAAACTGTTCCCATCTGGTTCTGCTCTGTCCACTCCTATCCCAGATGCTATGAAGCTGGTCTCTTCAATATCAACCTCCAGGTGCCAAATCCAGGATCTTTCATCAGTCTCTAGTGGCCACACAGCTGACTCCTCCCTTGAAAGATTATCTTCCTTGAGTTTCTGTGAATCCACTCTGTTTTCCTCCCACCTTCCAGGAGTCTTTCAGTCACTTCTACTGGCTTCTCTGTGACCTGCAAAGCTCAGTCCTTTTTTTTTTTTTTTGTCTCTCTTTATACTTTGGTCCTAGATGATCTTATCCAATGCCAGAGCTAGGACACAGTAAATTCCCTGTATATGTTCAGGACTCCCCAGTTCACTGGAGTGCAGACCTCTCCTCTGAGATCTAGATGCACAGAGTACCTCCACCTCTCTCACGTCCTGGCTTGTCACTCTACCTTGGTCATCTATTTCCAAACACAAGATTGATGTGTCAGTCACTGAAGACACACACTCTTCCCCCTCATGGGCTATTCCCCCTGCCTGGCACTTTCCTGCCACTCTTCATGTGCCTGTTATCATCTCATCCTTCAGTCTCAGCTGAAAAGTCATCACCTTATTTAAAATAGACAACTTCTCTCCCCATCTTGGGCACCCCCCCTTTTTTTGGTTCCTCCAAATTACTTAACAATTGTCATTGCTTCAAACTGTCCAGTGACTTTCCACCGACTTCTACTCTTACTCCCTGTCCCTCCCTCCCTCCCTCTGTTTCAGCCACTTGCCTTCCTTCAGTTCCTGGCACCTTCCAAACTTCTACCTCTGCACAAGTTCTCTGCTGAACACCACTCTTCCTGATCTTCACACATCATTCACGTGCTACCTTAAATGTCAACTCCATAGGCCTTCCCCATCTACTCAGTCTAGAGCAGCCATCTGGACACTATGACAGCACCCTGTTCTACTTCTTCAACCTCCTCTCAGCAGCCACTCTGCGTGCTGCACTGGAACTGATGCTCTGTGGGAGCCGGGATACCGTCTTGTTCAGCACAGCACCTTCAGCATTGAGAACAGTGTGTGACACGGAGCAGATGTTTGATCCTCATCTGTTGACTGAAACAGCAAATCTGAACCAGTCTATAATGCTGATACTTGCTGATGTCATCAACTCTTTTCCATACCAAAGACCTTCCCCATTCTTTCTTTTTTCTCCCTTGCAGATCTCAATGCTCCCTAATTCTATCTTCTCTGACCTTGCCTTTCCCTCAAGCTACTATTTTCTCTCATTTTCTTTACCACCTAGCTGTAAAAGAGAGTAGTTTACACTCAGGTCTCTACCTCATCACCTCCCAGTCACTCCTCAACTCACTGCAATTTCTTGCTACCCCAACTATTTACTGGACCCGTTCCAATGTGGTTCCCTAACCTTTGCTTGCCAAGCCCAGTGGCTCTGTCATAATTCATGTTATGTGACTGACCTCTTTGCAAAGCAGTAACACTGCTGTTTTTTCCTTCGTGACACTTTCCTCTCCCTTAGTTTCTAGAAGTGTCTAATGCCTGATGTTTAACAAACCTTTGTTGAACTAACAACACCCATTTCTGTGTTTTCCTTCACCCTTCTTAGTATCTTTGGCTGTTTCTCCCCTACCCGCACACACCCCTCAGACAGCCAGGCTCTTCAAGGTTCAGTCTTTTTCTTTTGAAATTGATGATGACAGTAGGAGATCAGCTAACATTCTGAATCTCATTTCCATTCTAAGTGCTTTACACATATGCTTTACTGCATTTAATCCTCATAACTTAAGAGATAGGAACTTTGTTAAGTATTTATCATGTCTCAAAAACTAAGTCAAGTGCTTCATATGCATCGTTTCTATTAACCCTCATAAAATCCTTTGCACTGTTAGCAATCTCACTGCACCGAACAGACATGTTGAACAACTTTCCTGAGGGCCCAGCACACTAAATGGGCAGAGCCGGGTTTGAATTCAAGTACCCTTAATTCCACAATATATATTTAAGTATTATATTATTACCTACTGAAGTTTTATGATACCTATTTTTCCATATTCTTCTTGGCTGATGCCATTCACTTCCCCACAGCCTCAATTACCCTATGTGCCAATGACTTGCAAATGTTTGTGGCTCTCTCAATTCTTTTTTCAGAGTCACAGACCCATTTTTAACCATCTACTAGAAAGCTTCACCAGTATGTTACCAGAACCTCAATTCTGGCATAGCCAAACTTGAACACAGACACCACAATCCCCACAAATTTCCCTTTCCTGCACCCCAGTGTTGATGACTGATGACACACTCTAGCAAGTCACTCAAGTTGGGATGCTCAGAGGGTCTTCTGAATATGTTCCATACAGCCAAGATCACCAAGTCCTATCGTCTACCTCCAAAAAAAAGCAAATCTGTCCCTCCTTCCTCAAAACCCAGCCACAAATTTAGTTCAAGCGTTCAGCCAGAGGCCTGGGTTACTGCACTAACCCAATGACAGCAAACTATTCCATTTCCCCTCTAGCTCTGCCCTCCCTTTTCAAGCAGTTTTCTTAACTGCCAGGAGAATTACTTTTCCAAAATTAGCTTGTAAACTTTTGATGACTTCCTATGTCCTGAAAACAAAAACCTGAGTTCATTCCTTTGTATGCCATTAAAAAGGACACTACAGAGTTTGGTCTAGAGTCTGTTACAGGCCTGATTTCCCACCATCACCCCTCAAGCACCCTACCCTGCTCTTCACTAATCCCTAAACAGGTGGGACATATTCTTTTACTCCCTTGTGTCTTTTCCTTCTGCCCAGCCTGCACTGTCTCTCTTCTCTGCTTCACAAACTGCCACTCATCTTTTTAAGGCCATGTCAAATAATATCTTTTCTGTGAAATCTTCCTGGATTTCTCCAGCAGAGAAAGTATCCTAATGGCTTGTACTATCCTACTCTGGGCTTAGTAAGAAATAGGTGCTCAATCAGGGTTATCTTGTTGAAGCATCTGAAAATAATGGTTTATTAATGGAAAATGCATGGGGAGACTGTATCTAGTAAAGCATCTGATTGAAAGAAAGATTCAGATATTAAATAATACCTTCCAGTCTTTGGGATCAAGTGTTTTCAGCATGGGAAACTCTTCTAGCTGCAATTCTTCATCTTCTGATTCCTCTGATAATTCTTTCTTATCCTCCAGTTCCTGAAAAGAGGAGGAAGCATTTCTGTTTCTCCTCTTAACAAAAGCTTCAAACCATCTTCCCACAGGTTCAACTTGACAGAGTTTTGAGGCTGTGATTGAAAGTGTTAAGAGAGGCTTCAATGTATTGCATAGAATACATCTGTTTCAAGGAAATAAATAAGATCAAAACTGGTATCATCAGAATATAATTTTAAACCCATCAATTAAGAAGTAATTTAATTACAGGGCATACCTCAGAGATACTGTGGGTTCATTTTCTGAACCCCGCAATAAAGCAAATATTGCAAACCGAATCAAATGCATTTTTTGGTCTCCCAGTGCACATAAAAGTCATGTTTACACAATACCATCATCTAGTAAGTGTGCAATAGCATTACATCTAAACAAAAATGTACATACCTTAGTTAAAAAATACTTTATTGGTAAAAACTACTAACCATTATCTAAGCTTTCAGTGAGTTGTAATCACTGATCCTGGATCACCATAACAAATACAAACAATAATGATGATGAAAAAGTTTGGAAATATTGCAAGAATTACCAAAATGTGACACAAAGACATGAAGTGAGTAAATGCTGTTGGAAAAATGGCACCAACAGCCTTGCAGCATTGCCACAAACCCATTTGTAAAAAACTCAGTATCTGCAAGCACAATAAGATGAGGTGTGCCTGTAATCCAGTAACATGGTCAGCAATAAATACTCATTTCTTAGTATTTACAGTGTACTCAGTCGACTTCTTTCCGTTATGTGACAAAACAAAATAGCAATGCCAACAAGAGATCAATATTTCTCTGAGGATATGAGAAGATGAACAGAGAGAAATGTTGCAAACTAATCATAGACCAGTAACTGTAGTAAAGCAATAAATAAACTGTCCTAAAGAGCTATCCTCATCAAAAACAAAATATCTTCTAAAACAACTTAAAACCTTGCATTCAGAACTTAAAACCTTGCATTCGGATAGCTTTTAAAGTTTGTATTAATTCATTATCAATGACTTGTTCTGAAAGACAATTTTCTGAGCAGCTAATGGAGATTTAGTAACACAGCTGTGCTATGGTGGAACAAACCCTGGATCTGGAATCAGAAGCTCTGGGTTTAGTCTGGGTATGGCATTTTAGTAGCTATGTGAAATGATTCCGAGATGTTACCAACTGTATAATGGAAACAGTACCTATCTTACATGGTTACTTGGAAGACTGACAGAAGGTGAAAACACTCTGATAATCACAAACTGTTGTAAAAAACGTGGGAAGTGGGGGTAAAAAACTATACATTTACATGTTAACAATTCAAAAAAGGTAATCTGGGTCAGCAAAAAAGGCGAACATCTTAATTTTAATTTCATATCCTATATGAAAGCAAAAAGCTTTACTCCGTTCAGTAATAATTCAGATGTAAGCCTTCCCTTGTACCCAATGGCCACAATTTTCTAAAAGTAACTTATTTTTCACAACTTAATTGGTTTGGGAAATTAAGATTTTCTCTACCATACATAGGACAGGATTCAAACTCTGTGTTCAAGAAGTATTACCTGAATAGTGTGGGTGTGGCTTTTAAGAACAGCACCTTTCAAGTCTGTCCCTCGTTTTAAGATTCCACAGAGACTTCTATGAGCATGAACCCAACATGTGCCATGAGACAAAGTTCAAAATCACATTCAGCGAGCGTCTATATAAGTAGCTATGGTAATTCACGTAAATCATTTAAACCAGAGGCTCTAAATTTACAATACCGACCGCCGTTCTGGATTATAAATCTAAGAACCTACAGCAACAGTACAAGTTTCACTTCATGATTGCCTTTAAAAGTGTCTATACGTATCTATACCAGCAATAAAGGCTATAATGATCTTTTAATCCTAAGTATAAGGAGCGATGTCTGAGTTCTGACATTTAAAATACTAAGCCGGGTAAACGTAAAGAGAGAGAAAGATGTTTAACACAGCACCGGCAGCGAGGCTTTGTAGGAGCACGTGGGGAGCTCGCTGCGGCCGGTCTCTGCCGTAGGCAAGATGATTATAAACCTTCTTAGGTACTGGGGGGTTCGGTCCCGAACTGCTCCTCCTGATCCGTGAGTCAGCAGCCGAGAGAGGAGGAGGAAACTGCAAGGGCAGAAAAAAAGCCGCCCCCTTCCCTCTTTTCTCCGATTTGAAGAAGGGCTCCTGCAAGCAGGGAACGAAAAGGCATTCGTCATAGCCCCTTAAGTCGGAGAGCTAGTGGCTAGGGGCAAGAATGGAGAGACTTCGGGCCGCCAAGGCGAGAGACTGAACCTGGGGCTGCTGAGGCGGGACGGAGCCGGGGCTGAGCGGGCACGTACCAGAGGTCAGAGCGTGGCTGATGGCGGTGCCCTGGCCGTCCGCAGCGCTCGGCAGGAGCAGCATGGTGGCGCCGGGGCCAGCCCCGCGGGCGCAGCGGCTCGCGTGCAGAGCGGAGGGCGCTTAGCGTCCCTTCCAGCTCTACCTCCCCGTCCGAGCCTCGCGCCTTCACTCTACGGCGCCCAGGAACCGGCGCATGGAGACGACCAATAACTACTTCCGGGATGGATCTTTCGTGGTGCGGAGGCCAATTCCACCCCCGCCCACCCCGCCAACGTGTGCGGCAGCCTAGGTCCTCCACTGACTCAGATCCGGCTGTGGACTAAGACTCACGAAAGAAAGGTTCCTAGACTTATCAGTTCGTGAGTAAAAACGATTAATTTCTTCGTTCAAGTGCCGTACGTGGAACAAAATTTTCTGAAGCAGCTCTTACTATATATTCTTTTGATTTTAAGTCACTACTACGTTATATATTAGCCTGAATCTAGCCGCCGAGTTTTCCAGTAGCTCTACGTGTATAAATAAAAAAGATATATACGAATTAGTATATAGAGAATTCTATAAATCATAGAGAATTCTGTAAATATGCCTCTAATGCATTTGCGTTTACTGAGATGATAGCAGCTAACATTCGTTGTGCTATTACTAAATAATTTACCTTTGTTATCTCATTTAATCCTAACATTTGGAGAATAAATGCTTCTCTGGTGTTAGATTTTAATACAAGGTTAGCAATCTTTTTACCCTGCCCTAACAGCGTAAATTCTGTTTCAAGATATTCCCAATACAGGACTCTGGAAGTTGTCTAACGTACAGTAAAATCAACTGGATTCCTACTGCATGATTCCTAGGAGGACTTAAGTTAAAAGCAAGGACTAGCAAAGGGAAATCAGGGAGTGAAGAGTCCCTTCACCACCCCTCAGCAGTATCTGGAATAGGTTCTCAAGACGTGTGCGCCGTGTTGAGTGCCTTTTTGCTCCCTGCTTGCAGTAATCCTTCCTCAGGCTGGAGGAAGGAAGGAGGGGGGCGGCTTCTTTTGCCCTATAGTTTTTTTTTTTGCCATTTGGCAAAGAGCACCAGAAATTAGTAAATTATTCTCCAGGAATTAAATTTTCACTGTTAAATACATACAATTGGCCTGAATATCTACTGCATGACAAATTGTCACTTTAAAATTGACATTTCAAAAACTAAGTTTACCATCTTCCCCTAAACCTATTCCTGATCCCTTTATTAGTGCAACCACTGTTACAATAGAATCTAAGGCTCAAAGTAACTCAAGTCCACTTTCTTAATATTAATGATTTTTTTCCTCCCACCTCCCACAATGTGTTCTCACCATTACCTCTAAGGTTATATAGAGCTTGTTTTACTTGTGCTAAAATACACATAAAATTCACATCTTAACCATATTTAAGTGTGCAGTTTGGTAGTTTACTTTGTTGTGTAACCAATCTCCAGAACTCTTCATCTTGCAATCCTGAAACTCTGTACCCATTAAACGACCCAGTTCCACCTTTCTGGCAACCATCGTTCTATTTTCTGTCTCTATAAATTTGACTACTCTGGATACCTCATATAAATTGAATCATGCAGTATTTTTTTGTGTGACAGACTTACTCTCTTAGCATAATGTCCTCACAGTTGTAGTATATGTCCGAATTTCTTTCCTTTTTAACATAAAATGAACATACAATATTCCATTTATGTATAGTTTGCCATCTGTCAGTTGGGTTGCTTCTACCTTTTTGGCTCTTGTGAATAATGCTGCTATGAACACGGAGGTACAAATATCTCTCTGAGATACCACTTTTTATTCATTTGGGTATTTACCCAGAACTGGAATTGCTGAATTATACAGTAATTCTATTTTTAACTTTCTGAGGAACTGCCAGTGTTTTTCAAAGCTGTTATACCATTTTTACATTCCCACCAACAGTACACAAGGCTTCCATTTCCTCCACATCCTCACCAAAACTTATTTTTCTTTCCTATTTTATTTTTTTTGATAGTAGCCATTATAACAGGTATGAGTATCTCATGGGTTTCATTTGTATTTCCAGGATGGCTAGTGATGTTGAGCATCTTTTCATGTGCTTGTTGGCCATTTGTGTATTTTCTTTGGAGAGATTCTATTAAAATCCATTGCCTACTTTAAAAACTGGGTTGTTTTCTTATTGTTGAGTTGTAGTTCTTTATATATTCTGGATTATCAAATACATGACTTGTAAATACGTTCTTCCACCCCATAGGTTGCCTTTTCACTGTTGTGTCCTTTAATTCACAAAAAGGTCAGCCTTTTAAAAATCTTTAAAATTCATTTCTAAATTGTACAGTTGTGTCCTAACTGCTCTCTTCCCTTTCTCTCTGTCAAATTCATTTCTCTCAAAAACGTTTTCCCTGCTTCCCCTGGTATCACTATTCTTTGGCAGCAGTTTCAAGAACTGAAACCATTTACCTCATCCCATTTAACATCAAATTAAACTGTGTATCTAGCCATTCCTTACTGCGTATCTAATATGCCAGGTACTTTCGAAACGCTGTTATTTTTAATGTGTCCACAATACCGAAAGGTAAAGGGAAAATTAAAGCACAGAAGTTACCCAAGCGTGCACAGTGAGTGAGTGACTGTATCAGGGTTTAAAGTCAGCGTCCGGTCAGGTTGACAATATTCCTTCCTACTGCCTTGTCCTGCGTCCTAGTCCCCAGTGCCGATGCTCCCGGGCTCTCTTCCGCCTCCCGTGGGCGGAGCAAAAGGGCCAAGCCCCGCCTTGCTTCCGGTAAGGAAGGGAAAGGGAGGCACCACCGGAAGCCAGGAAGGTGCAGTGTAATCGCTGAGGTGCTGAGGCGTTTGGGTCTGCGAAAATGCCGGACTACCTCGGCGCCGATCAGCGGAAAACCAAAGAGGATGAGAAGGACGACAAGCCCATCCGAGGTCAGGTGATGATGGCAGGAGCTCCGGGCCGGGGCAGGGCCAGGTTTGACCCTGGAGGGGAGGCTGGATTCCTGCTCGGCGCTCTGTCCCCTTGTGCTTCCAGTGATTTCGTTTTGGGCGGCTGCCGCGTTAACCTGTCAATCTCTGGCTGCCCCATCCTACTCCAAGTTCTCTATTCATCTCCCGCTGATCAGAGTTCTTACTCGTAACGCAGCATTCAGATGTTAAGGAAGTCAGCACCCTGCTTGGCCTTGCAGGCCTTGGAAAGTTCCCCCGCCAGGCGGTGCTTGGGCACCTGGATCCTCTTTTTTGCCCTCCTGCCCTTCAAGCATGACCGCTCGAAGCTGTAACTCTGAAGCCAGGATCCTGAGACATAATTTTCTTTTAAGAAAAACATTCCTTTGACTAGATAGTGTAATCACATGGTTCAAAACACAAAAGGCATAAAAAGATACATTGGAAAGTGTCTCATCCTTGGTCCCCGCCACCCACTTATCCACGCAGGTAACTAGTGTCATCGCGTTATCTTTCTAGACATTTTCAATGCATATTTAAGCAAGTTTGCTTATACCTTTTACTTTTTACATAAGTGTAGTATGCTGTACATCTGTTTTCCAATCGCAATACATTTTCGGTGTAAGTTCATATCATTTATAAAGGTCAGTGTCGTCTGTCTGCTTCTGCAGTGTCACTTTATTGGTTGTACAGTAATGTAAGTAATTAATCATTATTGATAGACATTTAGATTTCTTCCAGGCTGATGGCAGTTATAGAGCAATTAATAACTTTTCATACAACTTTTACTACTGGCACAACCACAAGCTGAAGCATATATTTTAGAATGGAGTTGTAATTTTAATAGTACCAAATTACTCTGCCTGAGTCTTCACCACTCGACACTTCTGTGCATAGTGCATGAGATATGCACATCATACGTGATTTCTTCCCAGTAGCCCCTTTTGTAGTCTCATCGTTAGGCTGTTTTCTCCTGTTCCTTGTAAGCTATTTTTAAACGTTCTTATGGTAGTTTTCTTCCTGTCTCTTACTCTTCCCTTCCTAAACAATTCGACTTCTCCTAGTACTCTTTCTTCTCCCTTTCCATTCCCCCTAACCCTCCCAAAAAATGATTTCCTCTGTACTTTAATCCTACAGTCACCTTCTTCCTGGGAAGGTATTTTAGGACACTGCAAACTTCAGAGGTACTCAGTCACCTAGTGAAAAACTTAGTCACAGAGATTTAACATTTCATCTCTGTATGTCTCTGGTTATGTTATCATTCTGTAAGTGTATTCATTTTTTCCCTGAATATAGTTAATGCTTAACATGTGTATAGACTTTTATGTGCTTCTTCATCCATATCTTATTTGATCTCTATAGAAACACTGTGAGGGTAAAATTAGTTTTATCTCTAATTTTGGGATGAGAAAACTGGTACCCAAAGAGATTAAATGGTTTTTCCAAAAATACTTGCTGGGACTAATGCCCACATCGTTTAGATTGGCAGACTGTTCTTTGAGCTCCCTATTCCTGTGTCACATACTTTGAGCCTCTTTTGCAGCTATGTTACGTACTTTTCTATCTGCCTTCACCCAATTAGGTAAAAGTTCCTTGAGTCCAGGAACTATATGGTGGTTGCTTTTATATCATTACAACTTTGTACAATTTTTCTCACTCATTAATGCAATTTGAATTGAACAGAAAGAATTGTTAGCTCTAGTTTCTTTTGTTTGAATCTCATGTATTATCTCTTTTATTTTAGCTCTGGATGAGGGGGATATTGCCTTGCTGAAAACTTATGTAAGTCCTTCAGTGTCTACAAAATATAGATATTTTATGTTGAAATAAGAACCACTGTTGATATTATCCTTCCAAAATAATTAGAAGAGAATGTCTAGCAATTTATGGTAATCTTCACTGTAAAAAATTACCTACCCAGAGTTTCTGTCTAGATCAGAGAGTAAATATTCAGCATGTCTAAGCTTGTACATGATTTTTATACTATTTGTAAGTATGATATGGTACTACATTGAAAAATACTTGAAATAATTTGCACAAATGTTTACTACATTTTGCATATATCTAACTGACTGAGATCTGAAGGAAAGTTTTAATGCTAAGAAATAGGCCTGTAGTTTGGATAATTTCAGGCATGATTTTCATTTGCTACCTTGTATAATGGTGTGCTGTCTATTTTGGGAAAAATATTGGTTCAGGAATACTGCAAATTATATACTCCCTTTCTCTACTTCCACTTCACAAGTTTGGGTACAGTAATAGCTATTAAGATTGTAACTGCTAAAGGTTTTTGTCTGTAGTTTAATAAATTGTTGATATCCCGATGTTCTAATTAAACTGATCTTTATCTCCTAGGGTCAGAGCACTTATTCTAGGCAGATCAAGCAGGTTGAAGATGACATTCAACAACTTCTCAAGAAAATTAATGAGCTCACTGGTATATATTTATGTATTCCTGTTTCCTCTTTTTAAATGTAATGTGTTATTTATATCAAAGGAGTTACGTATGTTACTCTTTCATGAATTTCAGATTTAAAAAAAATTACTATCTTTCCTTTGTGTTAAGAAATTGGATCTCCTTTAATAATCTTTCACTACCTTTTACAATCAAGTTTAACATTTAGTTGAAAAAGGTCCTTCTTTAAGCAGGTAATGCTTCTGATGGTCAAAGCCAAATTCAGTAAACTAATGAGTCAACATTTCTTACTGAATAAAAATATGATCTCACATGGTACTGCTTGAAGTAACCGGGTCATTGCTTAGTAGTTGGAAACTTCTCTTCTTGGGAACTTGAGTGGTAAAGTTCTACAGTATTTGACCTGCACAGAAGATATCAAATATGGAATTAAAATGTTGGTTTGTGACTACTTCAGGATCGTGCTTTTCACCTGTGGTGATTTTGCCCAATTCTCCCTGATAATATTTGGCAGTATCTGGAGACATTCTTGATTCCCATGACTTGATGGGGAGGTGGTGCGGGTGGCATCTACCAGGGATGCTGTTGATTGTCTTATGAGGCGCAGGATGCCACCCCCACCCCCCCAACAAATGATTTAGTCTAAAATGTCAGTAATGCTGAGGTTGAGAAAGCTTGCTTTTGGGTGATGTACTGCCTTTCAGTGAACTGTGTAATCTGCCCTTGCATAGGTATTAAAGAGTCTGACACTGGCCTGGCCCCACCAGCACTCTGGGATTTGGCTGCAGATAAGCAAACGCTCCAGAGTGAGCAGCCTTTGCAGGTTGCAAGGTAAGCACAGTGTTCTTGGAAATTTATTTTGCTGTTACTTTCAGGCAATATAGTTGATAAAGAACTTTTATTCTAAATTCCAAGTAAACAAAACTTTCT
This sequence comes from Manis pentadactyla, assembly GCF_030020395.1. Classification (NCBI taxonomy): domain Eukaryota; kingdom Metazoa; phylum Chordata; class Mammalia; order Pholidota; family Manidae; genus Manis; species Manis pentadactyla. Next base: position 60,153,227 of record NC_080025.1, on the reverse strand, counting down.
ACAAGAGCACCTGATGTTAAAATTTTATGCCTTATACAGTTATTCAAGAAATAGGGAAGGCATAGTCATATAAAAGATTCAAATGATATGGAAGGATACAGAGCAAAACCTCCCTTCCCATCCTCTCTGTCCTGTTGCCCGCCCCCTCAGACATAATTACTGAAAATAATTTGGTCCTCTTAATCCTCCTGCCTATTTCATGAATATAGCAGCATGCGAAGAAACACATGCTGTTTTTTTTTAGACATAACTACATCATTTGGAAATCTTTCATTATCTTTGATAAAGATATACCTCTTTGTTTCTTATTTTCAAGAAATTACATAATATTCTGTAGATACCAGACCGGTTACAATTTCTGTTGTTATTCACGGTGCCACACTGAATATTCATATTATTTCTTGATGTATGTGCATACATTTCTGTAGTTTAGCTTACTAGAATTGAGTGTTTCTTCATGTCAAAGTCATTATAGTTTTAAAAATCTGTGGAAAAAGTGGTTTGACCAGTTTATACTCTTACTAAGATGTTTTGAGGCAAATGCCTATTTGCCTGATTAGTTCAAGGAATGTGATTATCAATTTTGATGATTTTGCCATTTGGGCAAAGAAAAATCTTGTTCTTATTTTCACTGTACAGATTACTAGTATGACAGGTGTTTCTTGTACTTTAAACATTGCATTTCTTTGACCCTTCAGGCTTTGTTCTATGGGTTGTTTCTTGTTAATTTTTAGGAGCACTTCATATATTGTACATACTAATCTTTTCTTAAATATGCTACAAATAGTTTTTCCTATTCTGTCATTTGACTTTTATTTTCTTGGTACCTTTTGTTGTACTAATGTTTTAAATTTTTAGGAGGTCAATAAAATAAATCAATATTTTAATTATACTTTTGGGTTTTAATGTTGTTAGAAAAGGCCTGGCCCAATGTAAGATTTTTAACATACTCTCCTGTGTTTTATTCTAATCATTGGAAATTTTGGTTTATCTCTTTAATACAGTTAAAGGTTATTTTTCTTTTCTCCCTCACTCGTTTCCCATCTTTCCTTCCTGTCATTTATTTTTAATTTCTGTTGTGGTTTTTAAAGAGTTAAGTATGTCTACAACAACAGTTAAATAGTTCTGTGTATATTGTTTTTTTCAATTCCTCTTCCTTAAAGACACTTACTTCCAAATTTTTTAGCTGGTTATTTTGGTTTCTACCTCCATGCTTCTAATGGATGGTGCTACGTCTTATACTATAGATTGCATCTTGATTGTTTAGTTTTAGGTATTATCTGTTGGCTCCCTAATGGGAGATGAGGATTTTGTTTTGTTACCTATGCCTTCATCCCCAAAAATAACTTTCTTATCCCTACATCCTTCTAATGCAATTACATTAAAACTTTGGACAGATCAGTATTCATTGTTTTTGTAATTATGGCAAGTAAATGCTGCTCATAAAGAGCCCAGTACTGAACTGTGATTACTTTTCTTTTCTTGTACCTCTTTGTTTTCCTTGTTATAATTGTCTTGCTTTTTCATTTGCCTGGTTTCTATGTATATTACTAACCCAATGCCCCAGTTTTTCCTGATTGTCTAAATTGCTCTTCAGATGCATTAGGTCCATCAGCTTTTCTCTTCCAGTGCATCAGCTGCCTCCCGTATTCCCTCAGGTTTGCCTTCCTGAAGAAGTATTTCCCAGCACTTTCTGACCTGGTCCAGGATGGACCTGTTGCCCTTTACACCTGTTGAATCACAATCACCCGGTGACTTCTTACCCCTGGGGGTTCCCTTTGCCTCTCCTGTTGCTTATGTTCCATCAGTTTCTCTTCTTGGTTTGTTTACACCCTCACTAGGTGGACTGGATTCTCTGGGAGCCTTCTGAAAGGGGGTCATTGGGAGGTAATACTTTGAAACCACATATATCTGAAAATGTCTTGGCTGGTGTAAAGTTCTTAAGAATTTCGAAGGCATCTAAAGCTGTTCTGATTCCCACTCCTGTATATGTGACCTGTTTTCCCCTGAAAGTTGTAAGGTCTCTTTGTCACTATTCTGAAATTTCATGAAGACATGTCATCTTGTTCTGGTCTGTTTTCATCCATGGTACTGGGCTCTTACGTCCTTCCATGTGGCAGGTTTTCTTGAGGTTCTATTTGTTAATAATTTCTTCCTTTCCACTTTGGTGCTTCTCTGTACCAGGCTGCTGTTACCTGCATACTGGCTCTCTGGCTTGCTCCTCTACTATGCTGACCTTTCTGTTCTGCTTTGCCTTTTGTGTCTTTTTTGCTCCCTTTTCTGTGAGATTTTCTTAACCTACCTTTGAGTCCTTTATTGATTTTTCTCCCCATTGTCAAGTTTTTTATTTCCAAGAGCTCTTTTTCCTTCAGTGTAGGTGTTTCATGGTGGTTTTATGAATGTCTTGCTCTTGGATCATGGTTGTAGTATGTTCTCATCTCTGAGGAAGTCAGTGATAACTGGAAGGTTTCTGCTTCCTCCAGGATGCTCTTTTTCTCTTTGCTTGTTTGGGGTCCATCTTTTAAGCTAGACATCTGGTAATCTTACTTTGGGCGTTGGCTTTAGAGGGAGACCAGAAAGCTGTTAGCAGCTCTAGGTCCAATAGTGAGGCGTGTCAATCTGAAGCTTTACTGTAGCTTCTGTGGTGGGACGTCTAGTTGGGGAGCTTTCAGTGTCACCATCTTTAGAGGGCCATGTTCCCCAGAGGAGTGTTAGTGTCCTCTTGTCTCCAGTCCCCCCTATTCCAGAGTAACAGTGGAGACAGAGGGCCAGGGAGTTTCAGCAGCAGCTCCACTTGCGTTTATTCGCCCTTCCCCTCTCACGTCCTCCCACTCCTCACACTCACCACTACTACTGCCACCCCAACCCTTGCCCGAGCGCTTCTTGATACCTTAGTTTTACTCTGACCACAATATTCCATCACTCCAGAAAGAAATCCCATCCCCGTTAGTAGCCCCTATTTCCCTCTCTCCCTAGCCTCTGGCAACCACTGTGGATTGCCCATCCTGGACATTTCCTATCAGTGGAATCATATGCTGGGTTACCTTTGGCTTCTGGCTTCTTTCACTTAGCATAGTATATCAGGATGCATCTGTGTTGTAGCATGTGTCAGAACATCATTTCTTTCAATAGGCAAATAATGTTCCAGTTTAAGTCTCTTCATTGATACTCTAATGAGACATTGTTCTCATACTTCCCATTAATTTTTTAGACATGGTTTCCTGTAGGTTTAAAAAAAATATTTATGATACTGATTAAAGTTTTTGTTTAGTAAGATCAATGTCTAAGCTTTCTCAGGGACAGTGTTTAGGGACTGCTTTTTTCCCTATGTATGGGCCATATTTTTGTTTCTTTTTGTGTCTCAAGTAGTTTGTGATGAGAACTGAATAAATATGTCAGTTCTGGAAATCAGATTTCCCCCTTCCCAGGGTTTGTATTATTGCTGTTTTTCCTTTGAAGTTTTTTGGTCAGCCTCTTGTTAACCCCAACTGGTAATCTTGCCTCAGTTGTATGTTAAAATAATTGCCACTGATTGTTTCCAACAAATGCCCTGTGGGTAGGGGTGTTGACAGAGTGAGCAGCTTTGATTCAGGTCAAATAAAGACAACTCCTGAGAGTGGCACTCTTCAGTTAGCTGCCAGACAGGCCAGGTGGTGACAGCTCTCTGGAGGCTGGGCTCTTTGGGACCTCGAACTTATTCTGCACACACTATCCCCCTGCTCTGCGGACACACACATGCAGCTGCTGGTTTTCAGTTACCATGGTTGTGAGGCTGTTGGCTTTGAAGTCCACCACAGAGCTGGGGAGAGGGGGATGAGATTAGGATGAGTCAAAAGGCACAGGGCTCACCGTTCTTACCAAGGTTCAGCCATTTTTCTTGAATGAACACTCTTTGGATTGTTAGAAGCCTGTAGTTAATTTTCCAGAGTTCTGGAATGTCAATTTTACTCTTTGCTTTTGAGGAAGAGGAAATTTTCAAAGGTTCTTACTCCACCATTCTGGAAATTGAGGTCTCTGTATATATACTTTTTCAGCTGTGGATTTAAAAAATCTGTATCTGGGCACACAGTATTAGCAGTGTCTATTAGATAAATACATTAGTGATATGTACTTTATTCTACCCCTCACCCCCAACCCTACCATAGATCTTGGCTTGTAACAAACTGGTCCTTTCATGCAATTACACTCTGTACCTTACCTTCAGCTCTGCATATGTACACATTCCAGAGACTGTTTTGTATTTCTCTGTATTTGTTGGTACAGCTTACCAGCTTATGACATGAGTTCTGTTCTTCTTAAGTAGATAGTTTATAAAAGAGGAGAGGCTGTATGTAGACTACTTTCTATTGTGATGTACAGGGTATTGCAGATGTGCCTTTCCCATGTCACACAGAGAAAGAATACATTGAAGTTAAAAATAACAATAGAAATGGATTTGAAGTATAAATTCAGGAAAGAATGAAAACATATTTGTTACTTGAGATAACACAAGATGTCTGTCTTCTATACCAAAAATAAAAAGGATAATAACAAGATACAGAGGAGTATCCCTAAAAAGGAATATAATTATGAAAATCAAGAATTAGAGAACTTCTTAATGATAAAATATTTGGGTTTTTCAGGGGAATGTATCTTTTGAAAATTTTGTGGCTTGACTAAAGTTGAGTGAATACTTGGGATTGAGCATAGTCTGTAGAAAACGCTCATTAACAGTGGCCCAGGTTCTGCAGTTCTAGTTTATACCTGCTCATTAGCTCCATGCCCAAGAGAGAATCTAGTTACTTAAAGTAATGCATTTATTAGTGGTTTCCGTTCCTTACTCTAATCAAACTTTTGCTGTGTTAGATGTACGAAGATAATCAATGCTGATTCGGAGGACCCGAAGTACATTATCAACGTGAAGCAGTTTGCTAAGTTTGTGGTGGACCTCAGTGATCAGGTAGCACCTACTGACATTGAAGAAGGCATGAGAGTGGGGTAAGATTCTGTTTGCACAAATACTCTCCTTTCATTGAAGATACCATGTCACATTCACACCCGTGGCTTTCTTTGAATGCATGAGCTGGGTGCTGTGGAATACCAGGCAATAAGCTTGTAGCGTATACAGTTGAATGACCTTTCTTCTGCACCTGCCTCCTGACCTCCCACCCACCTCCTTCCTCCTGCCCCCACTATACTTCTTTATGAATGGCTTCAATTATAGTCAAAGTAAGTGCAGAATTTTAGAGTTGAGTTTGCCAGCCCATTAGAGGTAACAAGGTGTAGGTGGGGGGAACACTTGCTCTACCTTAGTTAAGAGGATTAAGTGAGTTAATGTAGTTAATGTATATAGAATGCATAATTCACTCAATAAATTTTTCAAATGTGTAAATGAGGACCTTTTTCACTTCTTTAGTGTGGACAGAAATAAGTATCAAATTCACATTCCACTGCCTCCTAAGATTGACCCAACAGTTACTATGATGCAGGTAAGAAACTAGGGGAGGAAAAGGAATGGCATGACTTTGAATTGCATCCATCTCAAAATTTTAGAACTTCTAACTAATGAGATGTTAATATGAGGGTATATATCAAAGAGTTGCCAACATTTTTTAAACAATTTTTAGATGAGAAGGTCTTTATCTGTCTTTAGTTTACTAGTTTGTTTTTCACTTAGTGTTGTAATAAGTAATATAGCAAGTGGTTCCATTCCACTGAACAGTGTATTCCATTTTTATTAAAATTCTTACTTGGTTCAAGTCCAATTTTTCTTTTAGGGTATTGGGTCTATTCCACTGTATAGAACATTTGCACTCATATTCAAAAGCCTGTAGCTCTGTGCTATACATTTTCATCCCTCTCTTAGGTGGAGGAAAAACCTGATGTCACATACAGTGATGTGGGTGGCTGTAAGGAACAGATTGAGAAACTTCGGGAAGTAGTTGAAACTCCGCTACTTCATGTAAGTGTCTTGAGTCTGTTGGCACTTCAAATTTCTGTGTATGAAGATGTGACAGCCTTCGGTGCTCTGTGCAGTTTAAGAATTTTTTATTTTCTTTAATGAAAGTTTTTGAGGGGATAGAGGGTAGAAGTGTGGAGAGTTAATAGGTTCCAGAGAGAGAAAACAAAAGGATTGAGTGGTCAAACCTATTCAAAAAAAGAAAGATCTGCTATTTAGAGTGACAAAGGAGGTCAAGGTAGAACCTTTAGGAATATGTTAAATATGTTATAGGTTATTATAAAGGAAGTCGTGATTTAATGGTATCAAGAGGAAATGGGCATTAAATTGAAGCAATTAAGCTTGGGAGGATAACGGAAAACTAGAATATTAAATACCAGATAATACTTTTGTTCTTTAAATGCTATAATTTTTAAATATTAGGACAGAAAAATATTTTGTTAAACCTGGATAGTAGAAATACCTTTAAAAGCCATTCAGCTTTATGTATTGATATGAGTCTAGTTTAGATTTTGTGTCTTAGAATAAGTAAAATTCTTACTTAGATCAAGTATATATATTGTGGAATTGTTTGGTTTGAACATATTGATGTAGAAGTAGTATTTTTATTATACAGAAGTGGTAAGTGTAAAAATTTTGTCTCTGTCACAGCCAGAGAGGTTTGTAAACCTTGGCATTGAGCCTCCCAAGGGTGTTCTGCTCTTCGGTCCACCAGGTACAGGCAAGACGCTCTGTGCTCGGGCAGTTGCTAATCGGACCGACGCTTGTTTCATTCGAGTTATTGGATCTGAACTTGTACAGAAGTATGTCGGTGAGGTAAAGTAAATTGATTATAATCAAAAGAATATATAGCTGTGAAAGATTTATAAAGCATGGATAAAATTAAAATGGCAATTTCACATTGAAACGTTAAGACCTAAAATTTCTTGATGGATTGTAATTAGTAATCAGAAACCCAGGTGCCACCGGCCTTCCCTTGTGGTCATTTGCAAATAAATGACTGCTTAAAATTTTTAAACAGTATGCTCCCTACTCAGAAGGATGACATTTTCTACAGATTTGGGTTATAAGAGAAATACTCCAGAAATGCCCAGTGAATGCATTAAAACATGTACTTTCACTTTGGGTACAGCATTTTTATATTCCTCTAAGAAAGAGACAACAGATCATCTATATGTAGTGCATGGGTATATACACACATACATATCCATATGTACATTTCCTTCATTACAGAGTAAGTCTAGGGCTGTATAACTTATATCTGAAACATTACTGATCAGCACACTTACAATAAGAATTAGAAAAGGAGCAGCATGTGTAAAGATAAACTTTTACTTCCTGATTAAAACTTACAGTGAAGGGTAACTTCTTGCTGTATTTTAAAACCAGCTCTTAACATATGTTTCTTACTAGGGGGCTCGAATGGTCCGTGAGCTCTTTGAAATGGCCAGAACAAAAAAAGCCTGCCTTATCTTCTTTGATGAGATTGATGCTATTGGAGGTAGGAACGGTGGTACTGTAGGGTAGGGGGAGGCCTGAGGGGTGGCTTGCAGGAGAGTTCTACAGTCATAGGTATAGAGTTCTCTTGGTATGTTATTCTTATACAAAACTTAAGGGTAATTCCCATGCACTCTGGTGCACTGGAGCCACAGATCTAATAAACAATAGGGCTACACCAAAAAAAAAAAAAAAAGAAACATTATGTAGCACTACTTTTCAAATATCTTTATCTTTGTACTTTACTCATTTTTACTCGTGATACCTATTTTCACACTTTAACAACTCCTAACTTGGTCTACAGCTTCACTTAATGTAATACAGCACTGGGGTATAATTTAATTGGTGGTGTTTTTCATAAAGTGTACATAAAATAATGTGGTTTTTGGCTTCATAGGTTTGATGAAATATGTCACAAAGTTATTTTAACTACTCAGCCTCAGTTTCCTCATCCTATGAAAGGAACAGTTTCTGCCATGTTTATTTCATGAGTTTTTGAGAGGTTTAAAGTAATAAATATGACAGACTTTGAGAACTCTAAACTGTTGTTTAGGCCTTGGCTATCGCTACCATGTGTAAGAGTAGTAATTCTTAATAGTTGGAGAAGTGTCCTGTGTCCAGTTGTTAATGAACTTAGTGACATAAATGACTTAGTGGACCCTGTAACACTGTTTGAGGTCTGTGGTTAGGTTACTCAGTCTAGCTTGCAGACTGGATGGGTGTTGTTGGGTTTGAACTTTCTGTAGTTAATGTTTCAAGGGCCTTCATGTGACCACAATATATCAGTGCAGTGTTGTGACTCTGAAGTCATTTTACAGTGTCATTGGAATAACCTTATGATGCCAGGATGCTCTGAAGCTGTGATTTCCAAAGTGGACTGGGTACAGAAAGAAGATGCCAGAGTTTCTTTCATATTTAATTTTAATCTCATTTTTAAAATTTCCATTTTTTTGTTCTGTCATGTACATAATACAGTAATACAACAGCATGTACTTCTATAGTTTAAATATGAAAATATGTATTTGGAGGTGTTTTTTTTAACTATTTTGGTTGAAATGAAAAGAGAGCCTGACATTAACCCAGAGTCCTCTAATATCCAAATCAGTGTGGCAGGAAGCTATTATAGTTCTACTGTATTAGGGATTTATCCCTATCTTTAAGGACACTTTTGAGAAATCTGGAAGAGTACGACACTTTCTTGTCCATTCAACCACCATTAAAGTGCTATGGTTTGCATGTGCTCTCTTGCCCAGTCTGGGTGTATATTGTGTTAAACAATGGAGGTGTTCTCGAGTGATTTAAAAAATGAAATTCCTTGAAGAGGATTTAAAAAGGAGCCAAAATTAAATCTATGATGATCCTTTTGAAAGATTCCTTTCTGATTAGTCTTGTGTAAAGCAGGCTGTTCTTAAAGGATTTGCTTAAAAGTGTGAGCCCACTGGCGCTGTAGAGTGTGACTGGACTGAGATTCACAGTGCTTTCCAGTTATGCCTAGTGCTACTCTAAGTGGACCTGAAGAGGGTATCTTTCCTTTTGTCTTCTCAGGAGCTCGTTTTGATGATGGTGCTGGAGGTGACAATGAAGTGCAGAGAACCATGTTGGAACTGATCAATCAGCTGGATGGTTTTGATCCTCGAGGCAACATTAAAGTGCTAATGGCCACTAACCGGCCTGACACTTTGGATCCAGCGCTGATGAGGCCAGGGAGACTGGATAGGAAGATTGAGTTTAGCTTACCTGATCTAGAGGTAAAAAAATCATTTCATCTTAGAAAAAGAGATTCTTGGAGTTTTTCTTGGATGTTTTTCCATTTTAATATTTGTCAATGCCTGTTTTCAGGGTCGGACTCACATTTTTAAGATTCATGCTCGTTCAATGAGTGTTGAAAGAGACATCAGATTTGAATTGTTAGCACGACTGTGTCCAAATAGCACTGGTAGGTTGAAAGTCTTGCTTACTATATTTGCTGATCTGTCTACACAGGCTGTTTTAATTCAGTCTATTGTTTTCTTTTCACTTTAAAGGTGCTGAGATTAGAAGTGTCTGCACAGAAGCTGGTATGTTTGCTATCAGAGCTCGGCGAAAAATTGCTACTGAGAAGGATTTTTTGGAAGCTGTAAATAAGGTCATTAAGTCCTATGCTAAATTCAGTGCTACTCCCCGCTATATGACTTACAACTGAGCCCTGATGGCTATCATGAAATCACTTCTTTTAATCAGAATCCTAACCTTTTCAAGACTTGTTAATAACCATTTCATACAAATAAATGGTTTCAAAATTGCATGTTTTGCAGATGTCTTTTCTCTGTAGTACAATAAAAAGTGATGTCTAATGTCATTAGGCAGAAGGGCTTATTATAATGTATGTTGCCTGTTTTTGATCCACTACCATGTAAGGTTCTACATCTTAAAGTGCTTGCTTAGACCATGTGTGTTCTAGACACGAGCTGGCTAGGTGCTGTTCATATATCACCTTATATCCTCCCATCTGCCCAGTGAGGGTATCTAGTGGATCTTGATCTAATAGATGCAAAAACTTTCCTCACTGATTAGCTTGTAGCAGAGCTGGCATTCAAGTCCAGGTCTGTCAGGTCCACCACCTGTGCTCCTCACAATTCTGCTCTTCTGCCCCCATCAAAATTGCCCATCTGTGCACATGACGACATACATTTCGATGTGTTTTTCCTACCATGTTGAAAAATTAAACTTCTTTTTCAGTTTTTTAAAGTGGAAGAAACATCCAGTGTAATGTGTTTTGCTTTGCCATTTGAGTTCATTTCAAATTAATCTAGAAGAACTATTGATTTTCATGACCAGCAAAAGAGTAAAGCAGAAAGAAAAAAATATATACACAAGGCTCTAATTTAGAAAGCCTAGAATTGGCTTCATACAAAGAAGTGCTTATTTTCATTTTATAAATTAATGGTTTAAAATTTTGGTAAAGCTTCTGTTACTGAATCTTCAACAGATCTCTTTAAAATTATTTCCTGTGGAGTCACCACTAAATCCTCTCCCGTCTTCCACCACAGTTATCTCCTTACCCACCCCCGAAAATACTCAGACCCAAGCACAATAAGAAATATTTTTATTGCAGTTCAATATTCATAGTGCAAAATAGAGCTGGATACATTTTAATTCACAAAAGGAAAAGTTGACAACATAGAAAATGTTACAAGTTTTGAATTGAAATATTAAATATGAAAAATTTCAAGCAGAAATTTATAAAGGTATTCATAAAAGTCAACATCCATGACTTTTTTTTTTTAATCAGAAAAATTTTTCTAAGACCCCTAATCTGTCATGAGGTATGAAATAAAGTGAACCATTTTCAGGACAGGCTTGGAATAAAATATACTCGAGTAAATTACTAAAGATGTATATTTTTGTAATGTTTTGATAAGTATAAGCATTTAAAACATACCCTTTAAAGTCTTAACCACTTTTTCATATAGCCACATACTCATCATATGTACCAATTTGAGACAATCCAAACTGGTTATGTTGAGCTCATTTAGTCCTAACAATATTGGCTCTGAATAATACTGACATCTCAGTTACATGATGAAAATCTAGCTGGCCACACATCAAATGTACAGTGGATTATTTGAAAAGTCTGGGTGTTTCTGCCCAGGCATGTATATGTAGATAGCATCAATATCATTTAGGTTACCAGCTTTGTGCCCTATTTAAAAAGACAGACATTCACTGGTTAACTCCTTCCACCTAAAATGTGTGTGTGTGTGTGTGTGTGTGTGTGTGTGTGTGTGTGTGTGTGCAGAAGTGTGTACAGAGGAACACATGCATAAACATATACCAACAAAGAATTTATGACTAGAAAAATAATAGTGTAGTAATACTTTAAAAAATATTTTTCTAACATTTAAAAAATGGTTAGATTCATAAAAATTTAAATTCCACAAAGCTCAGATTCATGTGTTACATAAAATGACATGCTATACACCAGTACAACAAAAGATCTGGTAAGCCTTTTTCAAAGGCAAGATAGATTTCTGAAATGTTCAAACTAGATCAAATCCAAATCTAACCTGCTGCAGTACTAGCTTTTGAACATTTTGTTGGAATTTGAGGGGTCCAAAAACCATTGTATGTGTTTTGGTTGGCTATTTGGAGAATTAGATAATCAGTGCCCAAGCCAACTTTTATCAGCACTCAAAAACCATATTCTCAAGAATATAAACACACCAAATCCTAAAAGCATCCCTGAGAGGTACACTAAGAAGGACCAACAGCGTTTCTGCGGTCACTAACTCACTTAACTGCAGTTCCAGACTCACACCGAGGAAGTTATGATTTGGGGATTTACATTAATTTGCTCTCTTTAAAGGGGCAGACATAGTAGATGAGGCCTTCCCTCCCTCTCCCTCCCTCATCCCCACACAAGGTCACACAACTCCAAAACACAAAGTACAGAAAAAAACACCTACCCACTCCAGGGCAGATTCTCTGGGGTTGCTACCCTCTCCATGCACACTCATTCAATGAGGGCAGCAGACTCATTCTCCCAATGTACCTTTGGAGGCAGGCACAGCCTTTCTCTGTTAAACAAGGATTCAGGATTAAATCATGTGGACTGGGTATTGTAGCTGTTACCAGAAAAGTTCCAAATGAGCTGCTTGCAGGGCTTGGGGAGGATTCACATCCATTGTTTCTGAGTCTCACTGCAGATGAGACTGGCAATTGGGAGCTCACTATAAGCTACCATATGATTATCTACAGAGTCCATATATCTGACATGAATTAGGAGTTTCCTGGTTCTTGGTTCACAATTGCTTTCAAACATAATTCCAACCATCCATGAAGCAGAGATCAAACACTGTCATACTGTGCAAGACTTGAGAAAGAAACAACTTCTTTATATGGGACCTTCCTGAAAACGGGGCTTCCCTATATTGCCATAAAATAAAGTGAGTCTGGTCCCTAATCTATAAATGGATTATGCCATTTTGATAGGGCAGTAAGAATCTGAGTATGAACCAGGGCTAGCTTTGAAAACAAGTAGAGACAAAATTCGTAAGTAAAAAAAGGTCAGGAATTTTCAACTATATGAAGTAATTCTAAGTAAAACATTCCAACATATCTACATATAGATAAAAAACATTTTGAAATGCATTCTTAGGTTTTCAGAGGCATGCTGAAACAACATAATTTCCCTTCAGTAAGACTTAGTGCTTTTTATGTACATGGTAGAATTCTACTCAAAATAGGTTAAAAATTAACAGTTAAACACAAATTTGTAAGATACAAATTCTTTTTCTATACACTACTGTCAATCAACAGCTAGGACTGCGTATCTACTGTGTATAATGCATTTGCTAAAGACTTGGCTAACAAGTAAGCAATATTTTATAACATTATTTAAAATCTGTAAGTTCTACTTGAATGGCTGACATGTTGCCGGCCCTTTTACAAAAGTTTCTAGTATAAGTCTAGGTTCTACAAATATATGCTCTTTCAGAAGGCAGTCTGTATCAGAATGCAGATGTATCTGATCTTGTGTGTGATGATTGTAAAGGAAGTAACTGAGTGCAAATCTAATTTGATTTTATAGCTAAAGTATTAACTAGAAAGGAGGAGGTCTACTTTGAATTAGATTAGTCAAGTCACTAAGAAACCTGATGGGAATTAAAGCAAACAAACCATAGGGTTTGGTCTGGCATAGATGCATGCTAACATAGTTCTTTCCTGGGACCTAACTGCTTTTCTCCAGGTGGGGTTTTCTTCATGAAAACTAAAACAAGGAGTCAAGGCAACATAGTAAAGGACAAACTGACTATGAGTAGGAAATCTTAGCAGAGGGGGCTTTAGGCTGTTTGGCTAAAGTTTGTGCTTTGATTTGGAATGAGTGGGTCGTGAGGACCAGGGGAGCAAGGCCTTCTGATGATAAGTTGGCTTAAAGTTCCCCCCACTCCTTCTGAATAGCTGTAAAGTGCTTCACCGACAGAAAGAGTTCAAACTGAGTTTGATGAAGAACTAACTGAACTTGTATGGACTTCTAAGGAAGATACTGAACTGTATGTAGGAGTTAGCTTTCTTAAATAACATAGTCTTCAAGGCTACTTCACTATTAACAATAAAACTTCTAGGGGCTCCTACTGGCTGCAGTTGTTAACAATTTAAGTGCTAAAAAGAATAACCATAATTGATGGAAGCATATTAAAACTATAAAAATTAGGAGTCTACAATTATACCAAAGAAGAAATCCAAAAGAACCTAATTTGTCACCAGCTATTAAACCAACTCCTTACTTTGCAGTTGGTAATTAAATGGAAAAGACGCAACATTTAACCTGCCTTTCCAGTAAGAACTGTACTTAGGCTCCAGTTGAGGAGGGGAAGCTGTATGTAGTTTACATGGTAACACCAACTAATAAATGCAGATGAAATGAGAGAATTGGAAAAAAAATCTACAAACCTTAATAAAATTACTTAGGCAAAGATTATCACTGGATGTTAAAACCCCTGGGTGAATGCTGCTGGGGAACTGGGCATTCATTCAATGCCAAAGGAACACCACCTAGATAACTCACTAGTCATAAAGAAGAGAGTGAAACTGGGGATTAGGCTGTCATGTTAATCCAGTGACTACCTTAGCATCGTTGGGGTGAGTCAAGTTGATATTACATATTTTCTGGAGTGATGCCCTTTGAAGTATTTGTCTCATTTATGATATATTCTAGCAAAAAAAGTTTTATTCAAATCCATGAAGCTTTTAGATATAATTTCTAGATTATAGGTAGTTCAGGAAATCAAAGGACAAGCTAACACCTTCAGAAAGCAAGCAGACACATTCACAAGTTGGGATGCTATGGGATAACTGCCCCCGTCTCCTTACCAAGTCAATGCCATCATACAAGGGACTGAGCTAGATTAAGACAGACTTAAGGGACATGACCAGCTGTAGCATAAGGTCATAGACTGGGTACTAGTTTGGACAGACCAGTTACAAATTTGGAGACAACTGGGGAAATGTGAATATGGCCTGAGGTAAAAATTTTCTGGAATGAGAAAGTAGAGATTGTTGACTGAACAAAAAAAGGAGAGGTTACAGACCATTATATACACTATGATCTACTTTTGGTTAAAAGATGTAAATATATATGCATAGAAAAAGATCTGGAAGGATATGGATGCATTAAAGTGTTAGTGATATTTGAGTGGTGGCAATAGAATGTTTTTATTTCTTACTTTTGCTTTCCTATTTAAAAAAATTGTTTGCAGTTCACTTACATTGCTTTGATAATAATAAAAGGTTATTTTAAAAGAAGGGCTTGAGAAAACTGTGGGTCTCCCTCCTCTGTTGGTAACTCTGATTACACAAAGTCTGTAGACCAACACCTACAAAAGGAAGTACCACGCACCTGGTGGCAGCATGTCTGAATTGTAGGTAAAGTGCTTAAAGAAAATAAATCTTTAAGCTTACCAAGACCCTACTAAAAAGTAACAGAAATGTCACTGCACAAAAATGCAGGCAAAAGGCTAATTTATCTTTGAAATATTCAATGAAAAAAAACAAGCAAACCACAAGTAAGATACATCTTGCTATGCATCATTCACCCTCCAAATCAAGCCTTTACTAGTATTTACCCTTAGAAAAATAAAGCTAGTGTCTAGTATTTAAAATGTGTAAATTGGTAGTTTCACAAGCAGCTCACACCCCATCCCAGGCTGAGTTCCTCCTCTACGCTTCAGGAGTGGCGTTGGGCTCTAGGTCCTCCTGGGGAGGCAGGGCTGAGGCTTCCTGCTCAACCAGCGCCTCCCGAACCTGGCTGCCTAGCACTGCGTCATGGATGCTGTGGAACAGCAGCTCCCTTAGGGCGGGATTTTCAAAAAACTGATTTTGAGTGAGGTCATTCACAACTTGTGCTATAAAAGAAGAGAAGAAAATTAGTCTGCACTCTGGGTATCCACCTTGAACATTAAAAAAAAAAAGTAACACTTTCATGTATCCTAAACATTAAATATTATAAAAAGTCTCACTCCAGTCCCTGTTCCTGTGGCCACACCCTCAGTTGCAGGAACATACTTTTATTCTCTTGTGCATTCTTTCACAATTTCTCTATACAAATATAGTAAATAAAAAAATATATTCTTATTTCCCGCCTTTTCCTTCACCAAAAGACAGCGTACTACGTATATTCTACTGGATGTTCTTACTTCATTTTTACCACTACATCGTATTCTATGTGTGGATGTTACCCTTGTTTGTTTAACTGGTCCCTTTTGTATGACACTTGAGTTTTTTCCAGTCTGTTGTTTTACAGGCAGTACTGTGGTGGCCACATATGCACGTCATCAAACAGTTTTGTTCGTTGCCATTCTGGTAGGTGAAAAGTGATGTCTTTATGTAGATTTCATTTTCAAGCACTTTTTAACCAAAATTTAATATAAAACAAAAATAGCAGGCATATATGGAAAAACCTGTGATTTTATATAAGCATGTTTATGGCAGCCATTAAATAATTATCAAAATATGCACCAGCCCAGGGCCATGGTTTATTAGCTCCTTTCTTCCAACTCCAGGTCAGGAGGCCTGCCACGGGTAGCCCAGGGACAGGGGGGCGGATAAGTGGCTAATTTCAAAGCTGGCTTTAGGGTGATTTTCAGAATAGTTTTCATTTTCACCAAAAAGTAAAGTTAAGGAAAAATATTTCCAAGTGCAGTTATTAAAAAGAGAGAAACAAAACCAAAATGTTAAAACTCCTCCCCCTTCTAGAAGTGTACTCACGACTGCATCCTGCTAAATACACATAAATGCCGACATCTCCGTATTCTTTCACAATCTGTAATAATGTTGAAGTAAAGGTTAGTTTCTCTTGACTGTGTGCCAGCTGAAACTCTTGTTCTACCAATACATATTTAGTGACACAGACATTTGAGTTCATTCACTTGAGCTATTTTGCTTCGATAATTATCTTATGCATTTGTGAGCTAATCATTTAAAAATAAGATGGCATTTCTTGTAAGTTTTCTATACAGTGATAATTAGGGATATCAGAGAGTCCTTGCTAAATTTTATTTAGTTGTAATAAAGGTATTATGGCAATGATTTTTAGAAGAATCTTCTTTTATAGATAAATACTAAAGTATTTACAGATGATGTGATGTGCTTCAAAATAAGAGCGTGTGGGGAAAAAATGACATGAGATAGACCCTAAATAGAAAATTCTTTAACCTGAGTGATAGTTACACAGGGATTCATTACACTATAATCTTGACTTCTGTATATTTCTGGAATTTTCCACAATCAAAAGCTGAAACAAACAGCAACAAAAAACAATTTTAAGAGTTGAAAAGGGGCCCTAGTTCAACTCTCTGCTTTTACTGGCACAGAGATATTAAATGACTTGTTTAACATGATGCTTACCCCTGCCAGAGTTTTTACACCGACAGAATCAATAAAGTTGACTTGTGTAAAATCCAGAATGACGGTGTGGATGTTATCCCCTGGGGGCATAAATCTTTGCACTTCTTCAGGAAATGTGCTTTTAATGACTATTGGGGGATATTTCACTTCATCTTCATTTTCTTCAGGCTTGGTGCCGTCTCCTCCGTCCACTTCTGCATCCTGTGTCAGAAACCAAACCAAACCAGAATTCTATAAACTACTCACATTTTGGTCCTGAGATTTATAAGGGAAAATTATATTCTCAAGCTACTGACTATACCAGATCTCTTCCAAAAAATTTGACAAGGAACAGATGTGCATATTTGGTTTTAACTTAGTTTCTTCTTCTCCATTTTTCTGTCCAATGAAATCCACTCTCCTTAGCCACCACATCCATTCTTCCCTAACTTCTAAAATAGTTCCATTAGCTTCAGCAGGACAGACCACAAGGCACCATATGCCTGCACAGCAAAACCAGGCTCTGAGGTTCTTGCTGTCAGCTGGATGAGTGTGTGACA
The DNA here is from genome assembly GCF_030020395.1 of Manis pentadactyla. Classification (NCBI taxonomy): domain Eukaryota; kingdom Metazoa; phylum Chordata; class Mammalia; order Pholidota; family Manidae; genus Manis; species Manis pentadactyla. The sequence continues at coordinate 60,135,869 of NC_080025.1, read as the reverse complement.
CAGCACGAATGGTACAATGGACTGAGGTGCTATGTGATCTTTACTTTCTAAAGCAGTGTTTTCCAGGGTTCATGTTAATACTTATTTCAGAGGTGTTCTCATAACTGACCTTATCATCCATCTTTCATATGGATTGTTTCTAAGCTTTTGCATTTTAGAGACTTCATGTTGTGTTAAAACTTCAACCATGAATAAAGGCTGGGGAGCCATTACCGAGCAAGACAGAAGGGAAAAGTGGGACGAGGGGGCCACTCACCGCTCTGACAACAGCGGCGTTGGCCACACTTGCATTCCCGACCTCCTTGGCGTACTTCCTCACGGCCTTTCTTCTGGCGCTCATAATGAGTGCTGGGTTCACTCCGGTCTTTACAGAAGAGCAAGATACACAGAGTCACTTCTTGGCTGCCAGGATCCCATCCAAACGCCTCTGATCTCCAGATCTCTCCATCTGACGGTTTTCTTGGTCAGGGGGCCAGCCCAGCCTGCTCTCCCTCTCCCTCTCCCTCCTACACCCTGAGCTAAGGTACGCCCTCATTAAAAGGACATCGGAACCTTCCCTATTCTTGGTCTGGATTCAAGATAACCAGAGGCTAAGGTATTGGAGAGAACTTTAAAGGTAGTATTTTTCAAACTTAGATCCTTCCAATTCTTATATTTAAGAGACTCTGTGGGTGGACTGGGAGGTTTTCGTATATACTGGGCAGTGTGGGGTCAAGTTCTAATTATGACCCAAAGAGCATATGTAATGCTAAGGGTAAGAAACCTAAATTTTTTTCATATTTTTTCTTACAATTTTTTTGAAAAGGTAATATATATATATATGATAAAAGAGAATGAACAGTAGTGTTAGTTGCACAACAATGTGAATGTACTTAATTCCATCCACTGAATTGTACACTTGAAAGTGGTTAAAATGGTAAACTTTATGTTTATGTATTTTACCACTGAAAGAAAGTAGAGAAAAAAAAAAGTAGAGAAAGAGAGAGAATGAAACAGTATACAAGGTATACCAAGACATTTAAGTGGCCCTCACACCACTCTTGATGCACAGGTTCCCTCCTCAGAAATAATTACACTCTTAATTTCTTGTGACTTACCTTTCTTTTTAATGCACTGCTATACAAGTCACTATTTGCATAATAAATTGGAGCATTTATTTGGAATATTTTTATTCCAGGTATTTCTTTCACCTGAGAAATAAAATGTTAGTGAATTTAACACACAGAAAATTTCAGAGTAAAAACTGCAATTGCTCCCCTCCTCCAACTTAAAAATTAATATGGAAGTTGCTAAGGGCCCTTTTATAGTGTTTAAATAAAATATTGTCACCCTACCCTACCTATGCATGCTCAGGGGGTGGCAGGGGAGACTGAGAAGACAGCCTTGAAAAAATGTACATCTTCCCATTTCTATTGTAAATATTCCTTTGTTTCATTCTTGCTGTAAAACACAAAGAAGCTGAAAGATATTGAAAAAAGAGAAAAGAAAATGGATAGGAAAGGGGAGAGTGCCACTCAGACTGTGAGAAGCAGGCAAATAAAGCGAACAGAGATTTATATTCGTTGATTTATGGAATACAGGCAGGAGTCAAAATGGACACAAGTGAAACAGAGTGGATATTTTATTACAAGTCTTCGTGGAAATCAAAACACAGTTTGGAAATGAGTAGGCCAGCACATAATTCTTTGGAAGGAGGAAAAAAAATAGCAATCCTATTTATCTCCATTAAGAAAAGAAGACAAATAAATATCAGGCAGGCATTTGAGTAATTAATGTACAGTATAAACTATAAAACTGAATCCACACAGTAAATCGGAGTTCAGGCCTTTCACTTTGACCACCACACTCCCCAGCTTTTCATCCTCACTTTTTATCTGAGGGAAAAATAATATTTACTTAGCCAATGACATCCCATTCTTACAACCACTTAAAATGATAGAAATAAGTCATACCTCCTCATATGCATCTATATCGATATATACATCAGTGTCAGGAAGCTGCCCGAGGACTTTGTAGCTAGGACTGAAGACAGAGAGTGGGTGTGTTGCGGTTCATTGTGTGCAGGCCCCATATGTGATTTAAACATGAAGCTTTTCATGTTTCCGTGTCATTTATGGATTTTCTAGTGAATTCAGGAATACTGTATCCTCACATGGTACCCTTGCAGGAGGGCAACACATATCTCACCTCCCAGTGCCATCCCAAGCCCAACCATGCCACGCCCTGCCCCATATGCAATATACTCACAGCACATACAGCTCACGCTACAAGGACCACACACACACACCCCTTACATACACACATACACACATACACAAAACACACCACACACACACACACACACACACACACTACAGAGACCACACACATCACATCATATCATGCAAACAATCTGGTCAAGACAAAAGACTGGCATGTAGACATGGGGTGATAATGAATTGTGCAGAGCTCCAGTCATGCCAGGGACATGTGTAAGGCAAGTTCTCATGCCAGTCTATGCCACTCAGCACACAGAATTGTTTTCCTAGTCTAATTCTAAAGTAGGAGAGGATATTTTTGTTTTGTTTCTCATGAGTCTGACTCAAGGAGTGGAGGTGGTCAACTGAAGGAGTGGGGAGAAAACAAAGACCTCAAATTAGCACAGAAGTTCTGAGTTTGGTTTGAATAAATTTAAACATTGCTTCCCAAGAGCCCTAATTCCTAAGTCCTTTTAGAGGGTAATCTGGCTCAAAGTAGCTACTGGAATGATAACAGATACTACCTCCTAAGCACCTGCTATTACCTTATTATAGCCTCTGAATAATCCTGTTGGGCTTGTTCCTATCACAGTGTGGATGAGAAATTGAGGCCCAGCAGGGTCAGGTGAGTTGTTCAAGGTCAAAGCCAGGGTATGACTCAAGGTCTTTGATTTGACATTCCATGGTCTTGCTACTATGCCCAGGTGCTTCTTGGCATGTATGTGCAAGTACTTTGTGAGTGAGAATATATAATACAAAGGTTAGCTGCTTTTCTAAGTAGATTCCCTCAACAAACACTTAGAGAACATGCATGATATGCCTGGCACTGGACTCCAGGAACCCTGCCTCTACAATCCAGGTGCTCAGAGTCCAGTGAGGTCTGCTGACTAATACATTCGAAGACAAAATGGCAATCTTATACAGGACGCTCGTGCCTTTGCCAATCTCTGCACTCACCTCTGTGTTCTGTAAATCACAGTCAGCAGAGCAATGATCACAGCAGTAATCAAACCATAGTCCAGTCCCAGGAACAAGGAGGAAACAAAAGTGGTAAGCCAGATGGTCTAAACAGAAAGCAGAAAGCTTTATGGAGAATCATGTTAAAAATTTCCTAGGAGTTACACACATGCACACATACACATGCATGTGAGCACACGGTAGCTAAACTTGCCCAGCTGGATACTACATGTAACAACTGACTGAACTAACTTGTCTTTCTCACATCTTTATCAGCACTAATCCATGTGTGGCTGGGACATACTCACCTGACAAACACCTTTGTTACTTACCAGTTCTATTTTGCTGGTTCTCCAGAAAAAGGGGAGGTCTGAGAATTGCATAAACATTCCTTTCAGGTTGACGATCACAATGGCTGACAGCACAGCCTGAAACACAGGACATCCACGCATGCCTCTCTTTTTGTGTCCAAAGAGCCCCCTCTGCTGGCTCCTTACTGTCCTCCTGCTGCCCTCCTGACATCCTCTCCCCACTCACTTCCTATATGGCAGTGATGGTTCGTTTGGAGCTACGAACACCTGCATTTTCAGGACTTGGTTAACTAAAATGGACCTTGGAAAAAAACCATGCTTATATCCTAGTAGCAAACCTGCATGGTGGTCAAGAAGTTCAGAATTAAACTTGGTACTCAAGGAATTATTTCACCCAGGTCTTCCTATATTATGATTTTCTCTATCCTTTATCATTTCTGATCTCTACTAGATTAAATATATCATGAAACCAATGTCTCATGAGTGGAGGCCATCTCAGATTTTTAATGGAAGTACAAGGTGATAAAAGGACCTTAGCTATTAGCCAATCTGAACTCCCATTTTGCAGATAAGGCAACTGAGACCCACAGATGTTGAGATGGCTTTCCCAAGGTCCTGGTTACCAACAGATTGTAGGGCAGGATCTTGGTCCTAGCCTTGAACCTTTCTCATACCACCCTGCTAGGGGTATAGTAACCACCCCTACCCCGAGATGGCCACAAATATATAAAAACAAAGTAGCAAACTCTCCACACATGGAAAAGCCTTGCACCAAGTCCAAGTGACATACCTGGGGTAATGATTCAAAGAGGAATCCGGTGGCTAATATGACCAGGAGAATCATCAGTGAGGCCAAACAACCTGCGAGCTGAGAGAAGACACATGGAAGGGGCTTTTAGGAGACTCGAGGAAAAGGCAGGGCATAGACTGGTTTCAGTCTTTTGATAATCACTGTGGGAAGATGAAGGAACTATGGCTTCAAATATCACACAAACTATAACATAAACCTATACTTACTTCCCACTCCCTCCCTGAAGTTTTGGTTCCTCTTGTAGCTTTTAAACAGAAGCTGAAATGCTTAAATACTCTGACTGGGATGCCCTTGGTAGGGGCCGGGAAGAGATGCCTGGGGCTGACCTGAGACTCGAAGGGTCAGAGGAGATCAGATGAGACTCTACTGTCCAGTGCAGTAGACACCAGCCACGTGTGGCTAATTAAGTTCAAAAAATTAAATACAATTTAAAACTCAGGTCTTAGTTACACTAGCCACATTTCAAATGCTTACAAGCACATGGGGCTAGTGGCTGCCATATGGATGGTGCAAATACTGAACATTTCCACCTCTGAAGAAAGTTCTATTAGATGGTGCTGGCATTCTGCCTATACTAAGACTCAGGCTTTCATGACAACATCCTATGTCTGAATTTTGAGGTTTAGTGATAGCATGGAGTGTTGCATAATTTTTCAATTTAACTTGAGAATATACCTCTTTCCTATCAATTTGTTTCTGTGATTTACTTCAACCAATCATGCCCTTCTCTGACTCACTACCCAGCTCACTGGAGCAGAGATCTTTAGGCAGAGCAGCTCTGTTTGTGTTTGGAATAGAATTAAGGGATTAAAGTTTACCATCCACAATGCCAGTCCTTAGAGGTCCAGTTGTATACACACCTGTGTCTTCCCTCCAGTCCCTTCCTGAACAAGGCTTCGAGACAAAGAGCAAGAAATTGAAAAGGTCTGGAAGAGTGAGCCAATGGAATTGCACAGTCCCAGGGCAATGAGTTCCTTTTCCATGTGGAAACAAAGCACAAAAGAGAGCAGTCATTCTTCAAGAAGTAAGCATGGTGGCCTATTTAATGTATATTTTCAGCAGCATAGGCTGTCCCTTTGTTCTCTTTCAGATACAATAATTTACTTGGCAGAAGTTCAAAATAAAGATTATTACATAATTAAAGGTGGGAGAAAATCACTGAATTTTTATTGTGTCCGAGATAAATGCTGCACTTAACCCACTCTTTTCCAAACACACGCTCTACACAAATTTTTTTTTTTAAGAGAAAATAGCAGCAGAAAGGACAAAATATTTTTGTTGTTCAAGAGAAAGTTATTGGCCTATAGGGCTCCTGGCATCTTTTAAATGCCTGAGCCCTTGTGCATCAGCGAGTACAGGCTGGTGTCCTCCCAGGACCAGAGGGTGAGCCCTGCTTTCAGGGCTACTTCCAGTCTTCTTAGTTGGATCACTGTGCTGTGTATGTGGAGCATCTTGTCTCTTCTTCAAAATACAGTGTGTTAGGATGGACATTGTCATGCCAAAATGATACTTGTGATACTTGGATTAAACACCTTATCTGTAGCTATGTTATAAAGAAGGTGGCAAAGAATATATTGTGAAGTTTGAGTAATGGATCATATACTCAAAGTTTAATGGACAAAGAGAAGGCTTCCGGTAGAGTAAAAATGATTCTGGAAACACAGTGGATTTGCAGCCTCTGAGCTTTACAAACAGGGATAACATCTGTAGGAAAAGGGCAGACTGCAAGCTCCAGACTGGAGAGTTCACCTTTCCAGCTGCACCCTGCCCATGAGGTGAGGTAGGACTCTATACCTCAGTGTTCAGATGATCTAATGCATGTAAATCATGGGGGAAAAAAATCATACTTTGAATAAAAACATGCTTAAAATACATCCATCATCAAGCTAAAAGTTTTTCTACCAAGATAGAGGAATCTAGTTCATTTGCCATCCATAGCAGAACATGATGACTATACCACTAAGAAACATGTGCAGGAAATGACAGATTTTTACCTGATTGCCATCAACCTGGTAGCCATGTTTATTTGCCAAGGTCTTGGCCATTGAGATGGTCACGGAAAATCCAACGATGGCTATGGCAATGGCATCCACATACACAAGGTGGAAGAGGCTGGTGTCCGGATTGGCTGGAGGTAGTAGCCTGAAAGGGTCAAGCTGACTTAAATGAAGCATTGTGACCACTGGGGAAAAACATGCAACTAGAGGGAGCATGTTAGAGGGGCATTATCTGCAGATGAGGTGATCAATGCTTGGCTGCTTGGCTGCTCTGGTCTGGCCAAAAGGCAGGCCCACCTTTACACACAGAGGTTCTTTCCAGGCCCCAACCCTACAGTACCAGCCTTCTACCTGAATGGCTTATCAGCAGAGATCAGATGGCATTTTATTTAGAAGAGGAGTAATCCTATACCTTCGGCACCTTGTATGGCAGGTGTAAGTGGGACACAGAACAGGAAGAAGAGAGGCTCAGTGGAGGGCTCAGGTGCCACAAGACATCTGAACTGAAGCCTGAGGGCAGTGAGGTGTTGGGCAAGGGCTACCTTAGAGAACTACTGTCTGAGTAACAGCAGGTATGCACTGCTGTCCCTTGTTGTTTCATGTAAGGACTTCGCTTCTTCCCAGAATCCCTTTAGGTGAGTTGTAACACAGAAGAGGAGTGGCGGATGACTCCTCTTGGGTCTCACTTGGGAATCTGGGAAACTGGAGGGGTGAAAGTGTGGCTCTTGGAGCCCCACAATGGGGAAGCCAGTTTTGGGGGGCATTCTTAGAGTTTGGAAACTTTGTCCTAAAGGAACACAATCGGGGTTCCCTAGAATGGCCTGGGAGAAAGGGCAAGAGGTATTCGAAGGCACCTGCTCCAATTCAAGGCATTGGGCCAAATAATAACAATAACAATAACTAATTTATGTACAATATCATTATATTTACAACACCAATCATTCATCAGGTGCTGCTCCTGTGCCACCATCCATGCTTACTTATTTCCAACAGCCCTGCAAGTGAGGCACCATTACAGTCCCCATTTTACAGAGAAGAATGAGGCACCAAGATGTTAAGTCGCTTGTCCAACATCATACAGCTCACCAATTAAGTACAACAAAACCCATGGAGAACCTGGCTCCCTGCACCTATTTCTCTAACTATGCCATGTTACAGTGACAAAGGGGATGTCTCAAGTCTGGGGTAAGAGAAAGGGAAGGGGAGAAAGGGAAGGAACCTATTATATGTTAAGCTAGATTATGTGCCACATGTTTGAGAAATATCCTCTTACTTCTCCTCACAACAATCCTATTAGATAGAGGCATTATCCCAACTTACAGGTGAAAAACTGTATGCTTGAAGATATTAAGTAGTTTTCCCAAGGTGGGGCAGGGAGCCAAGCCTCAGGGGTCTGACTGTAAAGGTGTTGTCTTTCCCTTGCACTTTGCTGCTTAAACATTAACCAAGAGGGAAGTCCTACCAGCAGATTTGGGTCTGCAGAATAAGACTATGAGAAAAGGATGCATTTTGGAATGAGTTAAGGAAAGGAAACCAAGGAACAGGATATATATTGCCATGAGTGGGATCTTTAACAGTCAACTGTCACTTTGTGGACACTGTACTGTGTGTATGTGTGTGTGTGTGTGTGTAGATAAGTGTGGTAGTTTGCTCTCAAATATGGACACCAACACTTCTTCCCAGACTCATATGTGCTGCTCATTACAGCTAACGGTGGGATCTGTTTCCCTCTGGCTGAATCTGGGCTGGACTTGTGATTCGCTTTGACCAACAGAACATGGTGGTGGATGATGCAGTGCAAGCGCCTTAAGCAGCCTGGCAGCTTCTGCTTTTTTGTCTTCTTGCCTCAGCCACCAGCGTCTGGCTGCCGTGCTGGAGACACTGTGTGGAGAGGGGCTGCCGGCCAGCCCTCCAGCTGAAGTACCGGACATGAGTGAAGACCTCTGGGTCCCCCAGCATACCTCCAGACACCTGCCGCTGTGTGAGGCCCCAAGAAAGAGCAGCACGAGGCTGGCCCAACCTAGAATCATGAGCAAGTAAATGGATGTGTTTTAAACCACAGTTTTGGAGCCATTTGTTACTCGGAAGTAAGACTCACAGATAACTGAAGCAGTATGATTGTATGTAGATAGGTAGCTAGGTAGGCCTTATTTGTTTCTTGCTTGGTTTGGGGCAAAGTTCCAGAAAGATAAGGTTTCTGGATAGCTAAGTTTCAGAAAGGTAAAATTTCTTTTGTTTTGTTTTTAAAGTTTAGCTCTCACCCACAGAGGAAAAGCAACATATTTGGGTACAATGTAAGAGGGAAAGGAAGGCATTAAGTAGAATTTATGGTGGCAAGTGAATATTTAAAAGGAGAAATCCAAGTGTGAGAATTCACATCGAATCAAATTGTTTGTGATCAGTTATTGAAGAGGGTGATCTATTGGATCCAGTCCAAGACAAACATTTATCACATGACTAATCATGTTAGAGACCCAGGTGTGAGGTAATGGAAAGCACACAACTGGGTATTGGAAGACACTTCTGGGCTCAGGCCAGGACTCACCAGAGTCACTAAACCCTCATTCATGCTTCTCAAATGTCACCTTCTCTGATACCCTACCCACAACCCCAGCCCCTCTTAACCCTTACCTGACTGCCCGTGTCTTCACTTCTGACTGTCCATTGTCTGTCTGCCTCCCCCAGCAGAATGTGAGCTCTAGGAGGGCAAGGGCTTCTCGCTTGCATGTTTGCTTCTGTTTTTAATAATAGGCACTCAAAAAAATACATGCTGATGAGATGAACTTTCTTATGTGTAAAATGGGGATCATATATATGTCAATAGTGTTACTGTGAGCATCAACTGAAATGGTGGGTATAAAAGTATGTTACAAATTACAAATCCAAACAGAGGAGCAAGCATTATAACCCTGTTACACCTTTACATTGCATCATAAGTTACATGTTCATGAGAGCAGTTTACTGTTTGGAAGGGTAGTGCATACTCCTCCTTCAGCACTTGCCCTGTGGGATGAACTTCGGCTTAAAGAACAGCTCCTGCTCCCTGTGCTCAGGAGTTGCTTGGATGGGACCAGAGGCAAAGCCTGATGGCATATGCTAGGACCTGTCAATGTCCAACATCTGGGCAAAGGTATGACTCTGTTCTCGAGGCAAGAGAGAAGAGGGTAGCAAGAAAAAGAGAGCACCAGAGAGAGAGAGACACACACACAAAGAGAGATGCAGAGGCAGCTGGAGAGCATCAGAGAACAGAGACTTGGAGAGGCTGGCAGTCACTCTAGCTCCTGCAAGTATAAAGAGAATTGTAAAATTTTAAACATTAGATAAAACAGATGAAGCCAAGAAGGAATAAATGATTGCAAACTAAAAAACTTGTTGAACTATCGAGCCGCTGAGCTTTCCATTACCGTGCCTGCGGCTCTCCCGTGCGCGCAGTGCACGTGCTGTTCTCTGCGCAGGCTTCTGTCTCCCACTGCGGCCCTGACTGGCATGATCTACCAAGCCCACCAGCAAGGGAGGTGACTGAAGCCTTGAAAGGTTTGACTTGCCGGAGGTACATGGCTAGTAAGTGGTAGGCTAGTCTTTTTGCTCTTAATTCCAATGCCACCCAAGGAGAGGTCTTCAACAACTGGTTAAGTGCCAAACAACAGGAAACAAAAGAAAACAAAACGCCTCATGCCACTTGCGGGTGGGGCTGTGAAATCGTGTGATCACCATGGATAGCTGAAAGTACTGCTTTCCCCAAAGTTAAAAGCAGACTTAGTGTATGACCCAGCAATCCCACTAGCGGGTAGATATCCGAAAGAACTGAACTGGAAAGCAAGATCCCGAAGAGATTCTCACGCCCACGTTCACGATAGTTCACGTGTTCACAGTTCAGAACAGCTAGGAGGTGGGAGCCAGCCAAATGGCCCTTGGTGTACGAATGGATGAACAAAACGCAGTAAATATATGCAGTGGGATTTTATTCATCGTAAAAAAGTTAGGAAATACTGTAACATGTGCAACATGGATGAACTTTGAGGATATGAGGCCAGTCACAAGACAAATGCTGTATGATTCCTCTTCTGTATGGCACCTAGAGTGGTCAAATCCATGGGGGCAGAATAGAATGGTGGGTGCCAAGGAGGAGGGGAGGAAGGAGAGTCATGGTTTAATGGATATAGAGTCTCAGATTTGCAAGATGTAAAAGACTGGACATCTGTTTCACAACAATGTGAATGTACTTAAAACTACTGACACATAAAAATGATTAAAATAGTAAATTTTGTTATGCGTTTTTTTGCCACCATAAAAAAAATCTCCCTTACATGCTAAAAACAAAATGAAAACCCAACAAACTCTCAGCTGTTTTGTATGTAGAGAAAAAAAAGACTTTTCCTTGCAAGAATACTAAAGCAGGAGTTAGAAACAATAACAGGTCCATTGATTATTCAAGTCATGCTGTTAGTTAAAATAAAACTGTTTTCCTACCCCAGAGGAAGTGTTCCAACGACATCCACATTGTATGATTCTTTCAGGTTAAACCCGGCTGAAATGCCAGTTCCCATGACCACCTGAAACAGACACAGATCCGTATGTTCCTTTGTAAACAAAAATTCAACCACCACAAAAAGGAGCTTCAAACAATGTTAGACAAATTAGTCTCACTTTTAACTTGCACTTTTATAAAGAATTATAGCTAGCTTCCAGCAATGCTCACTTCTCCTAATGACTCTTGTCCACAGAATTAGACTGGACTCTATCTACAGCTTCGTTGTAGCCTAGAATTCCTTTCTCTTTATTTTGTTCTGTTCCATGCTGGGGTGTTGGGCTAGCTGAGTGCAAACAGAGTCCGTAAAATTTCCCGGCAGTTGGCTGTGCCTTTGTGGCAGGTGATAGGAGTCTCTGACCAAGATGGCATGAATAAGGGACGCTGGCATGGGTACTGCAAGGGTGATATGATGACAGGGTGTCATCACATGTATGTTTGCATCCACGCTCCTCCTGTGGACCCTGTGTCCAGGACAACAGCATGAAGTGTGGTCAGAGGCCTCCACTGGCATCCCACGATAGTCTTCTCCCATCTCAGTTACAGAGCCAAGGTCAGAAAGAAACTGCCTGTCACACAGTGCTGCTGTACATGAGGCTTCCCTGACACAGATTGAGCTGATGTGTAATGTACAACCCTTAGTGAGCTTCATGAAGGGAAAAGTAATGGAAGGAGAGAGCAATTTTCTCCATCCTGAAGAACTATCACTATAGAGCTTGAGTGGGTTATCCAGGAAAGAATTAGGGCTGACCAGGGAAGGAAGCCAGCCCCTCACAGGGGCAGCTGCTGCAGGGTACCACTAAGGTTAGCTTTTCAGTAAATAACTGTGGTTATTTAAGAACATAATAAAATATATTTTATTTCAATGTATCTGCATTATTTTTATAGACAGTTCCTAAATTGTTAGACATAAATGTGTTTTAAGTCATTTGGACCTAACTCCCTAATGAATGGAACCATTAGGAACTTCTTTTGGTCTAGGAGCACCAGGGGCCAGGGAAGTCTGGGAACCTTCATCTTTTGTTCTTAAAATGTAAACAGCTTAATTTTTTTCAGATTATTAAAGTTATACGTGTTCCCTGTACAACAATTAGACAATAAAATTTTTGAGGAAGAAAAATCTTCCACAATCTCATCACTCGGAATAATTCATATTAACATTTTTATTGATAGTTTTCACCTATACTTTAAAAGTCATCCATGTCTACGTTCACACTTTCTTTTTTTGTCAGTGTATTTGTAAAAGTTCGCCTTGACAAAATCTAACCTTCTCTTGGCAGAACTGAGAAAAAAAAGGTCTAACTCCTTATTCCTCCCCTGCGATTTCTAAATCCCTCACAGAAATAGCCAGGTGTAGGTGGCCAACAGCTGACTTACCGCAAAGAACTCTAAAGGAATCGGTGCTGGCAATTTCTCTTTAAATCTCTCATTAAACTCCTTGCCACCCAACAGCAAACCAAAAACCATCAGCCCGACGCCTAGGGAACACACGTTGAGGTTTTTAACATTCTGCAACACAGCAACTGTACTCTGTAACACAGTGAACACTGGATGTTTACATCAAGCAATAGGCCCTGATAGACAGAGACGCTCTAGTGCGCTAATTCACATCAGCCATCCCATTACTGGGCATTTCTAGTTAAGAGCTCTTAGGCTGAAATCTCTTCGTAGCTTCCACCAATCAGGAGGCATTTTACCAGTCATACAATCTTATAGTTGTAATTCTTAGCCAACAATCTTACAGTGCTCCTTCATTTGCTAATGTCTCAATGGAGTGCTATAAAATTCAGAAAAATCCTTAAGATGAGTGCTGAGCATTAGGAAAGGATAGGGGTTAATATCAGCAAAACAACCCAGAGATAAATACACAGATAAGCTTTTAGGAGCTTAAAGAAGGAGAAATCATTGTTAGCAGGTGAAAAAGAAGTCAAGTGGGCTTTGAAGGCAAAGCATGCCGAAGTTTGGCAAGAAGCCCAGGAGAGTTAGAGAAGAAAGCCACTTAATTTTAGCCTCAGTTACAGCTCCAGCACCCCGAACACAGTCAGGACTCACATAGATGCAGGGAAAGCAGGTGGCCAGGAAGCCCAGGTTATACACCTTTCCTCCCAATGCCTAGAGAATTCTCAGGAGCTTGTGTGTTCTATTTCCTTTGTGATAGGCATTTAGAGAAATCTCAGAGTAAGAAGCATGCTACCAGCTGGTATGGGAAATGAAGAATTTAGTTTTTTAGGGGATATTCATACAGTTTGATTTCATTCTAATTAATCAAGGATTCAATTTTAATGTTACTTCCTCAAAATGACTTTCCTAGACCCCTGATCCAAAGGTCCCCCTATGCAACTGCCACAGCAGCCTGTATCTTTTTTTTTATTAAGGTATCAATGATATACACTCTTATGAAGGTTTCACATGATCAACATTGTGGTTACTACCCATATTATCAAGTCCCCCCCGCTGACCCCATTGTAGTCACTGTCCACCAGATAGTGAGATGCTATAGAGTCATTACTTGTCTTCTCTGTGCTGTATTGCCTTCCCCATGCCACCCCTACATTATGTGTGCTAATCATAATGGCCCTTAATTCCCTTCTCTCTCCCTCCCCACCTACCCTCCCTACCCCCTTCCCTTTGGTAACTGCTAGTCTCTTGGAGTCTGTGAGTCTGTGTCTTTTTCTACAAAGCACTTCACACAACTTGTAATTAATTACATATTTATGTAATTATTGGTTTATTGCTCCAAGAGGACAAGGGTGACACCTGCCTGCCTGCATACTGCTGTGCCTAGCACAGTACCTGGCACATAAATACTTACAAAGCCTACAGGTCTTTCTGTCCCAGAATAGCTTTAGCAGCATCTCAGAAGTTTTGGTATGTACTACTTTCTGTCATTTTTTCTAATTATTTCATAATTTTCTCTTTGTCCATGGGTTATTTAGAAGTGGGCTTTCTGGTTTCCAAATCTATGGGGGTTTTAAAGCCATATTTAGTTATTGATTGTGAATTATATTGCATCATGTGAAATAATATTTAATTTTATAATTTGTGATCAGTGCACATGATCAGCTTCAACATAATCAGCTATTATTATTGTCCCCTACATGCTTGCAAATAATTTATATTTTCTCTGAGTTGGGTGCAAGAGTCTATGTATATTTTATTAGGTTAAGCTGGTTAACTGTGTTATATCTTTTATAGACTCATTTCCTTGCCTGCCTGAGTAAGCAGTTTTTGAGAGACACGTTTTCCCATAATGCCTTTAAATTATATTTATTCCCAAAAAGAACATAATTTGGTCTTAAGAAAAAGCTGTCTCTTCTGCTAATTAGGGTGAAGGTGTAGTCACCAAATAAAGACCTAACAAAAACTTCCTTGTGAGGTAGGCAGCCTCAAGTATTAATAAACAGGGAGTTAATGCTTCATTCCCCTTGTAGTATTCTTCTCAGAAAAGCCTTAGAACTAAATCTTTTCCATTTTATTAAATTCTTGGATAATACACAAGTGAGCCATGGAGGTAAAAGAGATGCAAAAGAGGAGAGGAAAAATAAAGAAGGAAAAACAAGTACCAGTGGGTCAGGGAGATGCTTACTTACATACACCACTGAAAAGATCCCACTGTACCGCTTTGTTTTAACTCCAAACAGGTATTTTAGCATAGACGTGAAGACGTGCACAGCTGCTGCGGTGGTGAACCCACGGACCAGGGGCTCTGTGAGATAGATGGCCACAAATCCAAACCTACAGACACCTAGGCAAAACTGTTTTTTTTTTTTAATGACAAAGAAACAAATAAGTCACATGATAGATCAGGAAGTTAAAACTAACAGAAAACATTAATAGGTTCTTTCTGGACCAGTGTCTAACACTGTGCTTTGCACCTAGAGCAGTTAAGTAGGTAACAAATCAATGATTGGTGATAAGCAAACGGTGAGAGGTTTGGGGAGGCCTGAAGCTCTGGAGCACTGGGCATATACATACTTTCCCTGTCCCTCGGAAGTGGGGCACATTTAGTCCCTCCTGTTCTTTCTAAGCAGATAAGAGGTGACCTCTTCCCCTTACTCATCAACCCTGCCTCAAGCTTTTCTTGCTTCTGGAATCTGTAATGTCCCCAGCTGAAGCTTGCTAGTTTGTAATAAACATCAGTTTCAGCTAGGCAGGCAGCTGGACTGTGTTCCCGAGTGCTACCAACTCTGCACGCTGGACTTTCTGGCTGATCCCGTCGACCAGGTAGACCAGCCAAGGGTGCACAACAGATATTTATGAAGTGAACAAATGAGAGCCCAAGTCCCCATCTGAGAGAATTACCTGAATGATTCCGGAGAGCAAGGTCACGGACATGGCAACTTTGACCCTCAAGGCGTCTCTTGCCTCGGTACCATTGGTTGCATTTACTCCTCCCGGAATGACTATATCATCTGGTACTAAGCGAACAGCCACACCGCCAATCATCAGGCTAATCACAGCAAACGGACCTGAAATGAAGCATTAACCAAGGGAATCATTTGCAGTGTATCCGATGTGGCTGCTGCCAGTACGCCAAGGAACACAGGTGCGGTTGAAATGAAATTGGACTGCTCGCTGTAAGCATTCTGTTCCCGGTTTATGCATAAGCTGTGTATCCTTCCCACATACTCTTCTAGGGCCTTGATGATTCCCCACCGAGAGGTTGTCTACCTCCTCTCTCCTTGAGCCTGGGGGGACTTCTAACAAGCTAGTAAGCAAAAAAGAATGCGGCAGAAGTGTTCCTGCACGACTTCTGAGGCAAGCTAACCAAAGGGGACACAGCTTCCACCGGAGAGCTGTAGTGTGTGTGCTGGCGCCCCAGTGTGGGAAAGCTTGAATCAGGACGTGGGGAGACAGGCGGGAGGGAAGGAGAGCGGCTGGAGATGGGGGGAGGAGCTTGGCCTTCTTGTAGCTGCTCTGCCTCGAGGGAGCTCCCATCTGACTGAAGGGCGTGAGAGGACCCTGAGCCAGAACCGTCCACAGGAGCCCTTCCCAGCCTGACCCACAGGAACAATGAGAGATAATGACTGTTTTGTAAGCTGCTAAATTTGAGAGATATTTGTTACCCCAGCAGTGGATATCGGAACCACAGTGCATGTGTTTGCTGGTGGCAGCCTCACGCAGCACCCACACTATTTGAAATCTGAATAAATCTGATCCTAAATACACTAAAGAAAACCCGTGTACAATTCAGAGCCTAACACTGAATGAAAATGCAATATATGCATAGTAATTAGGACCTCATGGTACCACTCATCAAATAAATTAAAAGAAAAACTAGAAGCAAGCAAACTGTATTATGAACTGAAACCCCTATTTCACAGATTTCAACAGCTACTCTTTTTATACAAGAAAATTGCTTTTCTTTAAGATTTTAAGACAAGTATTAGTGCCAGAAATCTTGCGGGGAGTGAATTTTTTAAAAGCCTCTAATGGGTATGCAGTAACGAGTTATTAGTAAGCACATGTTCTAACAACAAACACATGATTTATTTGGCACATTGCAAAGCTTGGGAATCCCAAAAGAAAGGTAATAAAATATCAATTATAAGCGTTTACCTATGGATATGTGTCTGGAGGTTCCAAAGAAGCAATACATGATAACAGGGTAAAATGAAGAGTACAGGCCAAACACTGGGGGCACAGCTGCCAACATTGCAAAAGCTAAACCTGTGGGATTAAAATCCAAACAGACAGGAGGAGACCATTAGAAAACAGAGGCTTATATGCAGCTTTCTCTTGGTTGGTTACTTACGATGAACAACTGAAAACCATGTTGACTTAGGCAGATGCATCTTAAGCTGCTCACCTTGCCATCCCAGTCCTCCCTGTAGTCCTACATCTGTGCTCAGAGTCCAGGGTGAGACAGTTCTCCTTGTCATCCCCTCTCTACCAGGGGGTGGATTTTTTTCTGCTTTATTCTTTTGCAATTTAGATAAAAGGCAGAAAGTTGTAACCTGGTGCTGATGCCCCAGTGCTGGCCATTTCTCTAACGGGGTGTCTTCACAGGTTCTTGGGAGACCTCTTTCCTTAAGGAACTCAAAGTGTACCATTCCCTGGCTGTCCCCTCACCCCAGCCTGTCCCCCAGGTGCCAGGTTCTTTCACCTCTCCCAGCTTTTCTTCTGGCAGATGCTCATCCTATAGGCAGTCTTCTCAGGCAGTTACCTTGCAAATAAGCCAAGCCTGGTGGCCTTTTGGGGCACCAGTTATCCAATGGGAAAGCCTGGCACTTTAACCCCAAGAATCTTTGGAAGCAGAGGGCACACCCACTGCAGGGCTCTCCATTCTGCTGTCAAAGGCACCTCACAACCTTACACATGTAGATTTTTTTTCTTGAAAGAATTAGGCAACAGCCCCCACAAACTCTAGGGGATACAAGTCTACTGCTCTGAGTGGTTTTCTTACAATTCTTCCTTCCTTTACTTTAGGTGGAGGGGAAATGTATAGGGCTTTCACATCTCTCTAGAAATTCTCATTCCAAATCTAACATCAATCTCCTGGTCCCGTTATACATTCTGTTGAAGTGATGCACTAAAGAGAGAGTTTGGGTGTCATTCACTCAGTTTTGCACAGATGGCCTGGCAGCCTCTTCAGAACGTGGAAGCAATAAGCACCCATTGTTTTCAGCTATGGGGGCTCAGCCAAGTATCTGGGACTAGAAAATTCACTTAATGCATTGTCATGTTTGAAGGAAAAATTTGAGTAGAAGAAGAGGTGGGACAGCATCCCTATTTCATATGTAATAATATGGTCACTTTAATGTTGTCTTTTTTTTTTTTCAACTGTGTAATATTTATTGGTTTTTAACTTTTAAAAAGATTTACTTTTATTAAGTGTAACACTGTCCAATATTCAACATTTCAGATAACACTAAAATATTCATGAATATAGAATTATTTCCTTATGAAATATTTCAAAAAAGAGCAAGATCTAAGAAAAATTTAATTTCTTAAACATTTAAATACTTAATTATTAAATATTGTCAAATAAAAAGATAGAAACTACAGTGTTACAGATAAAGGTGAATACTATGGTCCCATTATCTTTCCTACAAACCCTGAGTTTAATTTTTATAACTCCTACGCACATTTTTATGTTTTCATAATTATGTATCTATAAAAATACACAGTGCTGTTTTGTATTAAAAATTTTTTTTTTATTAATCTTTATCCCTTCTCCTTTTGGACATTTAGCTTGCTCCTGCATTTTCGTATGTTCAATAGTACTGTAGCAAACATTCTTGTATTCTCATTATGCTCATGTATGATGATTTCATTTGGCTATGTATCTGGAAGTGTAGTTGTTGGGTTGTAGGACATGACCATTTTCAGCTTTACCAGAGCATGCCAAAAGGCTTTCCACAGTGGTTGTGGCAGTTTATCCTTCTAAAGCAAGTTAAGAAGATTTCCATTACTTAATCCGTGCTGACACTTTGTCATGTCAAGACACTAGGTCCTTATTCAAGTAACATATAGTAAAATTCTTTGACAAAAGCTTAGTCGTGTGGCTATAAATGACAATCCCATCATCCATCTCCAAATTCTCTCATGCTACCCCTTTGCAGTCAAAATCCATCTCCAATCTTGATTCCTAGCAAACAATGATCTTTTCCTGTCCTACAGTTTAGCTTTAACAGAACTTCATATAAATAAAATCACACAGTATGTAATGAGTCTGCATTCTTTCTCTAAGCATGAAGCGTTTGAGAATCTCTATTTTACTGCATGTACCTATTGTTCACCCCTTTTTATTGCTGAATAATTTCACTATATGGATGAACTGCCAGTGAGGGGAGATGGAGTGCCTGGGGCTCCCATGAACACCTGGCCTGTTGGGCTGACAGAGGTCTGGGGAGGTATTTTCCAACTGCCTATTCTCCTGTGGAGACAGCTCCATCCATCCTTGTCCCTCTGGCATTCCTCCCACTGCTACAAACCTTTCAAACTTCCACCTCTGCTTTGGGTTTCAGCAGGACTGGTGGAGCATGCCTGTCTTCCACAAGCAGTTGGAATCTCAGCCATCCAGAGTGTTGGCCCTGGTGTCCAGGCCTGCCAATCGCCAGAACTCAAAGCAGTGTGGACTCGTGTTCCTAGAGCAGATCTCCAGGGTCAGGTGTGCAGAGATCCTGGGTACTTGACCCTTTCCCACTCCATTCCTCTTCCTTCCACCTGTGGTCTGGGATGAGGAAAGGAGTTGGGTCCAAGCAGATGGTGGCTCTGCCACTTCACCATTTTCTGCGTGGTCTTTTCTTCTTCACCAAGCATAGGTGGTCTGTTCTGTAGTCTTCAGGTTGGTTTCAGGTTTAGTTGTATTTGCTGTAGTTGCTTTATGTGTTTGTTGGAGGTGGTTTCTGCCTTGCCTTTCTACTCTGCCATCTCTTTTCTGTCAAGCTTATTGTGCTTTTAATTTGAATTTTTATAATGTTAAATCTTCTTGGTGAAGTCTCTGTTCAAATCTCCTAACCATTTTTAAATTGGGGAGTTCCTTATTGACAACTTTTGAGTTCTGGATTAAAGAAGTCTTTCAGCAAGTGATTTGCAAAGATTTTCTCCCAGTTGGTGGCTTTTCTTTTTCACTCCATGTCTTTTACAGAGAGAGTCTGAATTTTAATGAGGTTCAATTTGTAAATTTTTCTTTTATGGATTCTCCCTTGATGTTGTACCTAGGAACTCTGACTAGACCAAGGTCAAAAAAATTTTCTCCTATACTCTTCTAATAGCTTTATAATTTTATGCTTATGTTTATGATCCATTTTGAGTTAATTTTTGTATAAGGAATTAGGTGTAGGTCATTTTTTTTTTAGTTTTGGCATATGGCTATACAATTGTTCCAGTACCATTTGTTAGACTATCCTTTCTCCTTTGTATCTCTAAAAAATTAATCAGTTAACTATATTGATATGGATCTATTTCTGGATTCCATTCTGCTCCACTGATCTATGTGTCTGTTCTCTCAGTACCGCACTGCCTTGATGACTAAAGCTTTAAAGTCTAACCTTTAGCACTGTCTACAACTTCCAGTATGGTGTTGAATCAGTTACCTTGCTACTAATTTTGAGGGGGAAGGCATTCAGATTTTCACCATTAAGTTTGGTGTCAGCTGTAGGTTTTTATAGGTGCCCTTTACCAGGTTAGAGAAGTTATGCTCTATTTTTATTTTTCTGAGACTTTTATTATGAATGGGTACTGATTTTTTTAACAAATTGAGATGATCATGGAGCTTTTCCTCTTTAGTCTATTTATATGGTGAATTACATTGATTTTTCAAATGTTGAACCAGTCTTGCATTCATGGGATAAACACAATTGGTTGTGATTATATTTGGTTGTGATCATGTAAAAGTATTAAATTTTTTATAAATTGCTGGATTAGACTGGCTAATATTTTGTTGAGGATTTTTGCCTCTACTTTCTGGAGCAATGATTCTGGTAACACCTCCACACCACCAAGCAATTCTTGGAACCAGCTGGGTGTCCAACAATTCAACTCAATTCTGACACTATCTACCCAGAGACAGCATCAAGTTCCAAGGGCTGGGGACTCAGTCTCACAAGACTGTCCTCCACTTTGGACACCAACAAGTTCAGGCTGTCACCTGTGATTTTATCTGAATGACTTAGCTTTTGGAGTAGCTTTCACCCTCCATATGCAATCAACTGGTTGGCCAGGTTTTGTTTTTTCTTCTTGTTCTACCTGACTAGAACGCACTATTCCATCAGCTCCTGAGAGCTCAAACTGGCATTCTGGGATGGGATTTAAAATGCCTCCTAAGTAGGTAAAATCTGGATCTGGAATAAAAGAATATTTTGCTCGAAAACCCAGTCCTTCAAGTTCTTCATCAGAACTAAACTTAATCCACATGAATCTCCCTGTTGATCTAATTAATGGAGGGTTCTTCACACCACAGTAATGGTTTATAAGTGGAGAGAAGCCAAATGGCCCATCTCGAACTTCCAAGTGATCAAACCGACATTCAAATGATGGTTCTATATAATAATGATCATCAAAGGTCAACTCTATTCTTTGACGTGGAGCAGCTTCCAAAATGTAGATACACTCCCTATTTGGTGGGCATTAGTCAGGATAATTTGGTGATGCAAAATGACCTCCATTGCTGGTTCGAACCCAAATTCCATACTGGGTTGCAGGAATGTGCTTGATTCCAATATTTTGTCCATCTTGGGTCTTTTGGGCCACAGCAGTCCCTTCCACTACAAGTATTGTTATTAACAACACTTTGAGGACCGAGCAGAGCTGCTCCAGGGCCATGTTCCCAGCGGCCCAGAGCTTCGCGAAGGGACGAGGCGGCGGCCAGGCGGAGACAGAGGCTCGGTGCGGCTCTCAGGGCCTGGCGCGGCGGGAGTCCCGCTGCGTCCCCATCGCCGGCCCCCAAGCTGCCCGCCCGCGCAAGGGGCAGGACTCAGGTCCTGCGGCTCCCCATGCCCCAGCCCCGCGGCGGGCTCCCGCGAGGCCTGAGCCCCCCGACGGGCGCCGCCTCCCGCTCCGCGGCGCTCGGTCCCATCGACCGCCCCGCGGCCGAGGAGCACAGACGCGAGGGACGGCCCTGGCGTGGGCCCCGCTGAAGTGTAATGTTGTCTTTTTTTAAAAATTTTATTTCTAGAAAAGAAACACATGTCCATAGTTTCAAAGACCAAACAGTGTGAAAAGGCTCTGAGGAAAAAAGCCAGCCCTCTTCTGCCTCACTGCCGGGCTCCGCTCCCCAGAAGCACTCACTTCCCACTCTTTTAAGTTTTTGTACCATTTATACCCATTTTTTCTAAATCAGCGGTTTTCAACGGAGAGGATCTTGCCCTGAGTGGACATCTGGCAATGTCTGGAGGTAGTTTTTATTATCATGGCTGTGTGTGGGGCTGCTACTGACATCTAGTGGGTAGAAGCCACGGATGCAGCTGGCCATCCTACTGCGCACAGGCCGCCCGTCATGAGCAGCACTGTGGGGGAGGGTTGAAAAACCTTCTTCTAACCAGTATGTTTGCATTGTTATTTCTTAGTTTATCAGTCTTAGACATAAACTATTGACTTTCTATTATGCCTACTGTTTTAGCTTCCCCTTTGTTCTATCGTATTTATGTGACTTTTTTCCCTTTCTAGAAAGTTTTGGTACCTTCTGCTTATCCCAGGTACTCTGATATTTTACCATGGTGTGCCCTGGTTTAAATTACTTTTCATCTATTCTGCTGTGTACTTGGTGGTTACTGTCAGCCTGAAAATGCATGCATTTCAATTCTGAAAATACTTTAATGATAATCTTTCCCTTCTGATTACACTCTTCTTTCTGGAACTCCCTGCAGATGTATGATGAAACACCAGGATTTCTCTGGTGTTCTTACCTTTTCTCTCTTATTGTTCATTTATTGTCTTTTTCTTCTACCTCCAGGAAATATACTCTATTTTCCAACTCTTTGACTGAATATTTTATTATAGCTAGCATTGTTTTGATTTCTATGAGTATAGAAATCAAACTTCTTGTTTCCTGAATGCTCTTTCTAAAAATCTCATCTACTCTTGTTTCCTGGTTTCAACATGTTATTATATGTTGCTAAGGATATTAGAGTGCAAACATCTTTTTATTTTGCTCTCTCCATTACTTAAGTTCCCAAAGAGACACTTCCTTCCGTGTGGTTTGTTTTCTGTCATTTTTGAAGCTTCCTGGGCACTGGCCCACTTTGTTTACTGACTGGTCTTATTGTAGGGCAATTGAGTGGTCAGCCAGCACCTCTGCTGGGAAACCTCCAGCTGCACTTTGCTTTTTTCTCTGGGGGCAGGTGATCCTCTGCTTGGGGCTGTAAATTCTTGCAGGATCTTTGGAGCTGAACGGGGTGAGGAAGAGCCTTTGTTAGCTGATAGGTCAATGTGCAGACTTTTATTTAATCTTTCTGATACCTTTCAGTATTTCCACCCTGTCGCCCACTGTGTGGAGTGGGTGTGGGGCCGAGTGTGTATGTGCTCCTTTCACAGGCTTCCAACCAGTTCCCTTGCCACCAGCCCTCTGCCTGCCTCTCACATTTGACAATACTTGGAGCCTCCGATTTCCTAATGTTCTTCAAGGCAGGCGCCTAAACATTAACTTCTTCCACTCATTCGGTTGTCACTTGCCCATCGCTTGCCATCGTTTTTTTCTGCTCTATGCTAGCTCCTCTCCCACTTACCTTGTCCTTAATAGTTTATACCATTTCCTTCTACTTTACCATCATTTTAGAGGAATTTTAAATGAATTAAGAGATAGACACATGTATTCAATCTGCCATGCTCAATGAAATCTTTTTCGCTAATTTAAATTATTTATCGACCACAAGAAATTAATTTACTATCTCTTAGATCTCTATCTTTGCTATGTTTTGTTTTTCATATTGATCTATTTTCACTGACTAGTGACAGGCAGAAAAATACCTTTCCATACAAATTTGATTGTGGGATGACCTACACCTCTTAGCAGCATTCGACCTGCTAGATCATCCCCTGCTTTAAATAATTTCTTCCTCTCTGTAATACCACACACTCCTGGTTCTCCTTTTCCATTTCCAGATGCTTTTTTTCAGTCTCTTCTGCTTGTTCCTCCTTCTCTGCTTGGCCCTTAGTGTTGGACATAGCTTGATCTTAGACCCGTCCTCTTTTGACTCCATAGGTGGCCTTGTCTGTTGCCATGGCTTAAATGCTCGCTACCTGTATGTCATCTTCCCATACTGACATCTCTAGCCCACACCTCTCCTTTGAACCCATAATATATTAAATATAAATATGAACTGCCTATTTGTCTGACTCACAAGCATCTCAAATTAACATGTTCAAAGTCACCCTTCATTTCCATTCTTCCTGCAATCTTTATTACGTCCAAAATTGGCACCTCCATCCCTTAGGTGTTTCAATCAGGTCTGAGTCATTCTTGACCATCCTTCATCACTGTCCTTACATCCAACTCACCAACCCAGAAACCTTGAAGTAATTCTTAACCCAACCTGGTTCTTCATTCTCTCCCAAATCAATCCAACAGCCAGTTATACTGAGTTTACCATAAAATATAGCATGTATCTTTGCAATTCTTTCCATTTTTACAGCCATTACTCTAGTTCAAGATGGAAGAAGGTCAACAATTGTACAAAAATAAACTTGTGGAATGGAATTTACTGAAGGCCCAATACAGCAAAGTCCTGAGGACTTCTTCAAAGTATTAGTTTGTTGGGGTTCATGCAGCCCTTCACCGCAGTCATTTCCTGGAGCTTTGTCAGTCCACCTTGACACGTTTAGCTTTTGTTTCCCATTTCAGATGGTGAGCCTCTGTCTCCTCTCACGTCTGCCTCTGAATGTGTTCCTTTTCTATCTTTGGGTTGGTGTCCAAATGGTTGTGGAAAATTGTCCTAAACCTGGTTTAAGGCTTTTGTTTAATAGAGTTCATAAATCAGTTACTTGGAAAATTAAACTTACCTAACTGATTATGAGGAGAAGGATTTTTTTTTTTGACAAATTGACCATTTGGTGATCAATTTTGGGGAAACTAGAGAAGGGAACAGATATTTCTTCAGCTGACCTAGATGCTGTTGGAGCCATTCTCTTTTGCCTACAGGGTCACTGTCACTGTGATTGGTCTCCCCACATTCATTCTGGAGCCCCTCCCACCAACCAAATGTCCCCACACAGTAATCTCAGTGACTCCTCAGGAAGAAAACCCAAAAAGCACATTGACAGCTTCCATTGCACTCAGAACGAAAGTCAAAGGGGGCTAACGAGGTTCTGCAGAACCAGGCCACTGGCCACCTTGCTGCCCACGATGGCCCCCTCCCTGCTCTCCCAGCACCCTGCCTTTCTGTCAATCCTTGCAGCCAATCTTCAAATACCACTTCTTTTCCTGCTAAGTGCCTTGCCACATGCTATTCCTTTTGCCTGAAATGCATTTCCTCTCTTTCTTTACCTGCTTCAGGTCTTAGTCAAATCTCACGTTCTTAGAGGTTTTTGTGACTTATCTACTTAAATTAGGTCCCCCTATTATTATCTCATAGTGCCCGGTGTTTTCCTTAGTAGTGATTAACACTATTTTTAAGTCAAAACTTATATGTGCTTTCATTTGCATCATGTAATCTCCCTGATATGACAGGTGGTGAGTTCCTTGAGGACAGGATGGTCAGCCAGATGCTTGATAAACGTGTGAGTAGATGAATAAATCAATGAGTATTTTCTTAAATTCTTATATCACATATAAAGGTCACACAAATGCAGAGGAATTCAGTATATCATGGCCCCTTGTATTTAGAATGTGGACTTAAAAGTCAAGGACCTTAACAATTACAACCCCACCAACATGTTCATTGGGTGACTAATTAGCAAGAAGTAAGACAATGATCACCCAGTTCCTAAATATACAGATCTCTAAAATAGTATCACCATATTCTACTACTATTATCTCTAGTGCTTTTTAAGGGTTAAATGTTTCTAAAGTTTCCCTTTAAACAGGTAAAGTTTACTAGAATGATATGATAAAAACTATGAATTTGCAATCATGATGAAATTAAATAGAAAAAAAGTCAAGCAATTGGGAGATGGTAGCATGGGAAACAAAAAAAGTAATATAATAATGGAAATGATAAGTATATTTTACTAACCTTGAGGAAGCTGAAGCACCCCTGTGCTTATGCCTGAGACCAAGTCACCCAACACATACTCCTTGAATTTGTAGGCTGGCAACCACTTAGTTATGGGTAGGAACATATAAATGATATTTCGTATTTTCTTAGGGGTACATCTGGGAGGACAAAGAAAGAAAATGAGGAACCCTTCCGTAGAATTTACATGAAGGCATTTTCCCTTCTTCATGTACTGGAGCAAAAAGGAAAAATTCACAGTGGTGCTGAGGTTGACCTTTCCACTCTGTAGAGATCAGAGAAGATAGGAGCTGCAGCTTGCAATTTTTTTTAATGAAAACATCTCAATTGG
Source organism: Manis pentadactyla (assembly GCF_030020395.1). Lineage (NCBI taxonomy): Eukaryota > Metazoa > Chordata > Mammalia > Pholidota > Manidae > Manis > Manis pentadactyla. Next base: position 60,110,082 of record NC_080025.1, on the reverse strand, counting down.
CTCCCTAATAATGCTCTAGAACTTACCATGAAAATTAAGAAAAATGTAGCTCCAAAATAATTAAGATACCCTGGAAGCTATTATTTTAATAGATGAAATTCTTGATGTACTTTCTGTGTTGGTGCAAAGATGAAGTAGGGGAATTATTTACTGAGTGAGTTAATATTTAAATGTACAATGACTGGCCAGCATCTGCCCATTTAGTTTTCTCCTTCCTTACACAGTGAAGGAAATCTACACAGCTCTTATGAGTTTTCTGAACCTGTGTTCAACACGTTAGGGTCTCTGATCAGGTAAATCCCAAACACTGTTTGTCACTGGAGTAGAGTAGTGGAGTCCGTGTCTGGCTGCCTCGATTGGCGGGACACTGTGCTCATAAAACCAAGGGCTTGCATTTAATTCCTGTGTCATGCAATTAACTTTGACTCTGGGCCATGGCCAGTCTTTTTGCCAGTCTAGGCCAATAATCAAAGAGATCACTGAGCATGAGTGTGGACAGATGAGTTCCACTGCCAGTATGACACCTCCAGGTCTTCCTGGTGACAAGGAAGCAATTGATGCAATTCAAAAGATAATGCATTCTTACAGCCTGCATGGTGTTTTACACAGTCTCTTTAGTGGTTAAAGGATCTGGTAATTAGGTGAAGGAAGATATTGTAAACAAAATATGAGGCAGCTATGGCAAGAGCAATGAATCTGAGTGAAAAAACTAGATTTGATGTTAGTCTCGTTTAGAAAATTGTGATAGTAACAGCTACACTCATGCAGCACTTGCCATGTGCTTTATACTTTGCATATTTAACAGATTTTGACCGCGGTAACTCTACAATGTAAGGACTATCATTATCCCCGTTTTACAGGGTAGGACGCTCAAGCACACAGCTGTAGGCAGTTGGGACTAAGATGAAAACTCAGTCTGACTCCAGTGTATACATTTTTAGCCTCTCCTGAGGATCATACCTAGAGCATAAGGTCCTTGAATGAAACAGAGGTGTGGTCCCAAGGGTTTAGGAGGCAGTGACCAGATGGCTTGATTTTGAATCTGGGTGCTGTCGGTAGGCACACATGTCAGGCACACGTGCTTTAGCATTCTCAGGACTGCAACATGGCTGTGTAAGTGTCTCCAAAGGGAAGAGTCATCGGACACTGTGTGCCCTTGACAGCTTAGGTTGGGGACTTAGATTCACGTGGTTGCCAAAAAGGGTAGAAGTCAAGGGTAGAAAAAGAGTGGTTGGAACATTTCTGAGAGATGAAGGGATGAGGTGGGTATTTTGAAGGTGGTGAATTGGAAAGTGGGCTTTTTATATAAACCTTTACATAGATGTAGTATAACTGGATTTTAATAAATATGGTGAAATATATAATGAAGCCCATGTTTAGTCAAGTATCTTATCATGGACCATACCACGTGCAGAGCTCTGCAACTTACAAGTGTTCCCCATTTGTTTTTTTCCCCACTTTACCAAATTTTCTTAACACATTGGACCTTGCTTCTCTCATAACTGAATGACAGAATAAAGCACATAGGTTAAAACACAACATACGTGAACGCCTGTTTCAGCTTATCCCCAATGGAATCCGAAACCTTGTCCTTCTTGTGCAGTCTTTCCTGCAGGACTGGCTGACTAAAGATAGGCCTTTCCACACAGTACCTCTGGGCTGCTGCAAGGATCTCATTCTCTTCAGCATGATCCATAGTATTCTGAAACTATTCATCAACGGCAGGAGACAAGCATTTCCTGAGTGCCACTAAGGGAGAAAATGACAAACTATTTCAGATGGTGAAATTCTACTGATGGAAGTTCCTAAGCATCTCTGCTTTTTGTGGTATTGCAAGTTCTTCTGAAGACTTCTCGACACCCCAGAGCACTGAATCAGGGCTCAGTGCAGAGTGGGCACTAATAAATGACATGAAATCACAATCAGTGAAATACATACAAGACATTTCCTCCCAGAGTAATAAGTGGGCAATGTGTATACTTTAACAAAAGCTCGTATTAAAATCAATGGCTCTAAGTCCATATTAAAGGAACAGTGAATCAGGCTGATTCTGATCATTTATTGTCATGGAACAGAAAAAAGGGCGCTATCAGGCCCTTCAAGTATTTTGAAGGTACATTCGCCTCCTGTCCAATTCTGTACTCACATTTGATTACTCCTTAAACTATTCTATGATTTAGAGCTGAGGCTTCTATGGTTCCATGAGGGAAGTTCCCTGTGACTTTTGTGAAAGGCTACAAGTTAAAACATCCATGCAATATTATAACATCATTTTAAAGTTGATTATGTTGTCATGTGTAAGATATTCACTTTTTTTTTTTTGCTAAATAGTGAATACTACTTATATGAGTAAAATAAATGATTAAGGAATAAAAACCCAATATGTCTGTGTACATGGAAATATATACAAGGATTTTGTTCACTGCAGATTTATGACAGTAAAAAATTGGAAAAACTCAAATGTCTACCTCTATGCAATAACAAATAAATTTTGGTAGAGTCATATATTGAATGTTATATAGTACTTTAAAAAATGAACTAAATCGATGTGTCTTCATCAATAAATCTAAAAAAACTTAATTTCTGTAAAAATGCAAGGCACAAATGCATACTCAATTATTTAAACAAAGATTAAAAACTTAAAAAGCAGTAATATATGTTGTTTATGGATGCATATGTGTAGTATGTTTATAAAAGCATGCATTACAATGATAAACACTAAGATCAGGATGGTGTTCTTTGGGGAATACGGGAATGAGGTTCAGAAGAGATACAGAGGGAGCATCAACTATATGTATCTGCTATGTTTTAGTTTGTAAAAAAGAATTGACACAAATAGAGCAAAATGTTAACATTTGATTAAACTGCATGGTATGTAAACAGGTGTTTGTTAGTAAACAGGTGGCTGCTGCACAATTAAAAAAATTTGTTTGTATATTTGAATTATATATGCCTTGTAAGAAAAAAGTCAGTGCATGACAACTAAAGGCAGTATTTCTAACTGAAGGAAGTTAACAGCAGGAGCTGAGAGACAGTGTGAGCTAAGGTTTGTGCCTATGTGGTGACCATGGGAGTGTGGAGATTACTGACGTTGGTCAATACAACTCTCTCACGGTGAAGAGTGAAGATTTGCACCAAACTGAAATGGCATTTACATTGAACTCAGGCTTGTGTAATTATCCACAAACCATCATGCAAAAATAAATGCCTATATCCAAAGAGGTTGAAAATTCAAGAGTCTAGAATAAAAAAGAATTCTTGCAGCCAAAGCAACCAAGTATCAATAAGGATGATATGAAAGGATTAGTCTGGAGTAAAAAGATTTAGCAAAAGAATAGAACAAATAAAGCAAGATCATATGTCTTTTGTTTTAGGCTAGCAAAGCTGGTCAGCCATCTCTCATCTAACATTTTATGGCCATTCTAGGAACTCATCATAATATCTAGGAAGGACTGGACTGATACATGTAAGTGGAGATGACATGTAGCATTGCTATCACTCTGCCTTCCACCTGCCCCCAAGTTCTCTGGAACATTACAAGACAGCATTATTGAACCATCTGTAATTCAGTCAACCCTTCATGCTGCTTTAAGCCTTTGTGCCTGTGCAGAGTTCCATTCACTCAGACAAGAAACGCTGTTTCTTTTCCCTCACTCATCGTTTCCTCCACACCCTGATCACTGTATCTTTCAAAAGCCTGGTTTTATCTTCTGCTTCTCTGAAATAGACCATACCCTGAATTCTCAGGATCTAGCTTGGTCCTTGTTGCTTAGCACATGCTCAGTAAGTGATGAATGAATGAAATCTTGGATCAGTGTCCCATGATTGTTGATAATGTATGCCATGCTTCCTCTCTGTTATTTCTTATTATAGGACATTAAGTCTGCTTTAAAACTTTTTGTTATTGTTTTTTCCTGGACACCTCCTCCTTGGTCTTCTGTCATAGTCAGGAAGATTATTCTTCCTTCACACAGCCGCTCGAAGAGAAAAAGACCAGGAGATCTGAGAGAGATCTAGTAAGAATCACTCCCTTTTTCCCCCTTGTTGCAAAAACCCATTTTTACCATTGATTTTTCTATTACCTGACATGAATTCACTCAGCTGTTAATGGAATGAATTGTGATGACTATTGTCTAAGGATTTTGTATCTATCATCTATAAGCCTGGCCACTCACCACAATGGTCTGGGGAAGGTTTTAAAGTACTGATGTTGGGGCCTCAGTCTGAACCTCTGGAATTAGGGTTTTCATGGGTGGGGCCCGGACACTGGACATCCACTCTGTGTGGGTCTGGGTATATGTCCCTGTACCCACGTGAGACAGCCTTCTCTGTAGATTTCAGAGCAACAGAATAGGGTTACATTGAAATGCAGCAGATGAAATAAAATATTTCTAAAATATTAGTCATCCTCATCCTTATTCTCAGAAGTTCTTTGGTTATCTCAGACAGGAATTCCTCACTCACACCCATCAGTCTGAAGGTTACTTGCTCATCCCTTAGTTCTCCTTCTCTTAGAACCTCAAAATTCCTTCAATTTTATTAAGAAGGGTAATTATATGTATGTTTTAAAGGTTCCCCAGGAGATGCAGATCATTAGCTAGGTATTTAACATATTTAATAATACTGTCTTTCAACTCTGCCTAAACCCAAAAATCTCCTCAGATGCTTTTAAAAAAATAACAACCCCTGGGCTCCACACTAGGCCAATTACAGCCGAGTCTCCAGGAGGTGGGCCTAGGCATATTTATTTTAAAAATTCTAAGATGATTCTACTGAGCAGAGTTAAGAACCACTAGTTTGTAATTGGAGACAGAGATATACATATGAAAAAGACAAGAAAATCACAAAGAAACATTTGAAAACAAAATCCAATTGTACACTTTTAGGAAATTAATAACGAACCAGGGACATGATTAAAGCCAGGTGAGATGTTTTTAAAAAATAATCTCTATAATATACAATATGCTATAATAAGGTAATATAATAGGCTTACCAAAAAGTACATGAAATAAATTTTGAAGAGGAATTTGAAATATAAGGACATGATTTAGCAGTTAAAATCCTTCTTTGAATTTGTCATTTTCATTTCGGGAACTGGTTCTCAGCTCAGCACACTGGAATCACCTGGGCGGTTTTAAGTACTATGGATGCCTGATGTTACTGCCAGGGATCCTGATTTAACTGGTCTGGGAGGCAGGCAGGGATTGAGAGTTTTAGAAGCTCTACAGGTGATTCCAATGTTCAGCCAAGGTTCAAACACTGACACAGGGGAAGGCGAAGAAAACAGCCACACCTGCCCAAGCATGCAGCCAAACTAAAAGAAAAGATTGAATAGGGTATAAATAAATTTTGTGCAATGCATTGTAGTACTGTCTTGCTTATGTGCATCTTTGATATATTTAATTAGATTTTACAAAACAGAGAAATATCTAGCTTAGGTTTTTCAAGCAAAGTCTTATTTCTATCCTTGTATTTTCACAATGGAAGAGAGTGGTGAGTAAGCAGGCAGGGCAACATCCACTACACTTCATGTACATGCAGTCTTAGTTGTTGTAAACATTTCATTCAGTGTTTAATTTAGGAGCAAACCTCAAAAAAACTTAGATCTCAAATCATTAGACAGATGGACTTAGGAAAGCATTAGGGTATGTACTCTCTGTAGGGTTGCCAGATGAAATATAGAATGTCCAATTAAATCTGAATGTCAGGTAAGAAGCAAATAACTTTTTAGTAAAAGTATGTTCCAAATATTGCATGGGGCATACTTAAATTAAAGCTTTATTCTTTATCTCAACTGTAATTGGGTATCTTACATTTTTGATTGCTAAATCTGGCAACCATAACCATTTGTAGGTCAGGAAGAGACAGAGAAAAGGGGATTCTCAAATATTTTTGAGGTGTTAGGATCCTGGCTATATAGTCTATGTCTTCCTTGAGTTATCTGTTTGGCAGTTCATAGATGTCTTCCCTGGGCAGAGGAAGGACTGGAGAGGAGAAGGGATATTATAATGAGAGGCTGTCCTTTTGGGGAACTTTATTTTATTTTATTTTATTTTTGTATCATTAATCTACAATTACATGAGGAACATTATGTTTACTAGGCTTTGGGGAACTTTTTATGCTCATCAACAATGATTAAATAATTAAAGCCTTGAAGGCTATCAATAACTACCTTATCAGAAGAAGAGAGGTGAAGTAGCCACAGGACCAAGGCAAGGAGATCAAATGACCAGACTCTTATCTGACAGATAATGAGATCCCAGTGTGCTGATTGAAATTTTACATCACCAAGTTGTAAAAATAACTGCACAACCCCTCCCATAAGAAAAGTTACTTCTCAGATGGCCTAGAGAGAAAAATCTTCTGGCAGGTTCTCCAACAGAAATACTAATGACAGAAAAGCAAACTGACCTAGAGGTTCAAATCCTGTTTTCCACAGCTATGAAAGAAGGGACTTAAAAATAGTTTAGAACATCTTTCACCATAGATTTCTAGATCAGAAAAGAATCTTGGATGTGGGATTCATATATAAATCAAGTATAGAAATAGAATGTATAATCATATCTGCCTTGATTATTTGTAATTTATGATGCATGATCAAGACCAAAACAGTTTCTGTGATATGACTGCCCTTGCATTGCTCACCATGTGAGAACTTGTTCACCATGTAGGAACGTCACACCCCAGAAGAGACTGGAGACTGCTGAGAATTAAGCTTAGAGTTGATTAATGATTGTGTATTGGGTCCTGCATGCAGAATTCTATTGTTGTTAACAACCATTTACTAAATAAATATGAAGGGTGCCCTCTCAGCACCACTCTTGTGCTGTTAAGCCTTGAGTTCCCTGGCTGGTCCTTTCGGACCTTTGATATCTCAGTGTGTCTCCTCCCTTATCTGTGGGTCAGAAGCAGGGAGGGACTTGGACATCATCCAATTTAACTCCCTCATTTTGTAGGTGAGAAAAACAGACTCATCTCTACTCACCTGAGGGTAAGTGGCTTGTTCAAAAATACTCTGAAACCACAAACTTGTTGCTTATTCAAAGTAGTCATTAAATTCAAAAGGCACAGATATTTATAAATAAAAATTACCACAAAACAGCCTCAACATTTTTTTTTAATGGTAAGGAAGATTTTATTTAGGAATATTCCAAATGATGTCAATGCTATTGCAATGGAGGAGAAAAGTGGGGCTCAACTCCAAGTGCAGTGAAAACAAGTGGGGATTTATAGCCAGTGAGCAGGCTGAGGGGCATCTGTATGTGGAAACTCACCAGTAAGACACATCAAGGACAGGGGATTGTTGCTAAACCAATTTAACAGCATTCCTGATGCAGGCAGTCCAGAGTGATCAGATATCAAATGTGGTGGGGGGCCAGTGGGGAGAATTTGATCACCCATCAAGGGTGATAGGATTTTAAGGGTTGGGGGTAGATTCTCACTAAACTGACTTAGCAGGATTCGTGCTAATAGTTTAAGCATCATGCATTTGTCTTTTTTCCAGCAGTTTATTTTTAGAAATGCCTATTTTTGCATAATTATAAGAACAGTCTTGATTTACATGACCAACAGTGATTCTTTCTACAAAATCAGAAAGAGTATTCTAAACTTTCTTCACATTTTTATTTCTCCAAAATTCAGCAAATAGTCTGCGATTTTCCGGCCCTTGGTGACAACCACTGTGCTTGGCAAATCTTGACCTCTGGCATGCTTTGTCAACCTGTGTAGCAGAACTATTGTAAAAATTCTCTACATCAATGTTGAATAATGTCAAAGGCTGCATTTTGGATGGCCTTCCTCTCCTACTGTAAATGCCACGGTTAACACACCTTGTATCACTGTGCTGTTCATTTCCTTTTCTTCTCATACATCACTAAAATCATCAGGGAAAAAGCCCTTAAAATTTTTGTTTGCAAACAATCTCATTAGATGAAATAAGATTTTTACTCTTTAAGAGCTTAGATGTGTTGCTCGGTTCTTCTCTGTTAATATATGTGTTTCTCAATTTTTGTTGTCACCTATGTAATTTCCCTTTCAGTTACTATGAAATGGCCTTCCTTCACAGTCAACCATCATGAAAAAGTGTCTTCACATCTTCCCTTCCATTTCTATAGTGATTATGTACTAGATCAATCATCCCAATGAAAACACCAAAAAGTACTAAATGAAAATTTAATCTTCTTATCAACTGTGCAATCTGGAGGTTAGAAAAAAATTACTAGGGCCAAGAGCTATATGAAGAAATGAACACAGAGAGTTAAACAAAATGCTAAAGTCAGCTTTCACCTTAAGGAAATTAATTTTGGGGATCCACCTGCTCACTGAGTAGTCTCTGGTAGGGTCTCCTCAATTGCTCTTTGATAGGGCTGGGCACTTTGTTTGTTACCCTGAAATTTTCCAATGACAATCACAAGCCTTCTCACTGTGAGTGGTCCTGAGCTCTCACATCTGCAGATCCCTTGCCCGAACTCAACACTTTCCCATTCTATTAATTGTCTTAGTATTTCTGAGTATCATAAGAGGAATTCTCAGCTGCTTTCTCTGTATCATCTAATAAGAAGTTGTCCTTGAGCCCGGTCACATTCCTCAGCAATTGCTGCTCTACTAATCCCATGCCACCTGAACTCAGTACCATGCCAAATAGGAGAACTGTCTGAGAAGCTTGCCAAAAGAGGAAGGGAAGAAAGGAGGCAAAAAGGGAGGGAAGGTGGAAGGAAGGAAGGCAGGAAGGAAGGCAAGAAGGCAAGAAGGAAGGCAGGAAGGGAGGCAGGAAGGAAGGCAGGAAGGCAGGAAGGGAGGAAGGCAGGAAGGCAGGAAGGCAGGAAGGAAGGCAGGAAGGAAGGCAGGAAGGGAGGCAGGCAGGAAGGAAGGCAGGAAGGCAGGAAGGATGGCAAGAAGGCAAGAAGGCAGGAAGGCAGAAAGGGAGGAAGGGAGGAAGGCAGGAAGGCAGGAAGGCAGGAAGGGAGGAAGGAAGGGAGGCAGGAAGGAAGGCAGGAAGGCAGGAAGGAAGGCAGGAAGGGAGGCAGGAAGGCAGGAAGGAAGGCAGGAAGGCAGGAAGGAAGGCAGGAAGGGAGGCAGGAAGGCAGGAAGGAAGGCAGGAAGGCAGGAAGGAAGGCAGGAAGGCAGGAAGGATGGCAAGAAGGCAAGAAGGCAGGAAGGCAGGAAGGGAGGAAGGGAGGAAGGGAGGCAGGAAGGGAGGCAGGAAGGGAGGAAGGGAGGAAGGGAGGCAGGAAGGGAGGAAGGAATGCAGGAAGGAAGGCAGGAAGGGAGACAGGAAGGGAGGAAGGAAGGAAAGCAGGAAGGGAGGAAGGGAGGCAGGAAGGGAGGAAGCAAGGAAGGCAGGAAGGGAGGAAGGAAGGAAGGAAGGCAGGAAGGGAGGGAGGGAGGCAGAAAGAGAGGAAGGGGAGCAGGAAGGGAGGAAGGGAGGCAGGAAGGGAGGCAGGAAGGAGCCTCAACATTTTTAACCTTCAACTAAAAGCAAGAATTAGTTGCTTGCCCATAATAGAGATTCACGATGGCTTTGTGGAAGATGCTCCAAGTTGGAGGTCAGGGTCAGTCTAGCACTAGTCCTAGGTTTCAAGCCCCTGAGCCAGCTTCCATACCTGGAAGCACATCAAAATTACCTGGGCTCTTGAAACCACAGATTTCTAGGCCCTTTTGAGATTCTGATTTAGTAGTTACAGAATCTATTTTTTAAAGCTCTTGGAATGAGACAAACAAGCTTTCGGGAATGTAGACTGTGAGATCCATGAGAGCAGAGACCCACTGCTGTTGATCACTGCACAGTGACTGCTACTTAGGGATTCAAAATGCTTGTTGAATGAATATGGAAAAAAAACTTGCCTCTCAGGGACTTAGTTTCTCATCTTTAAATACTATTTCCAGTAGCAACATTATGAAGATGGTATTTGGCAAGTTTGTTCAAAATGCCAATTAAATATTTGCAGATTTAGCTAGAATGGATTCAGTTGTCTGAAAATAAGACCCCGCCCCTCCACAACCAGTTCAATAATGCGTTTTTCCTTGTTTTAAGTTTGAAAGTGAGTATTCTTCACTGTGGACAGGAGGTATTGGAAGAGAGACAGTCTCAGTGAGAACATCCATCTATCTATTCAAAGGAACCAACTCATGTAGTTATAACTCTGATAATGTGTATGTTAACCTTTTCATTCCAAGTATGCAAGCACATGCTCAAACTTACTATATCTTTCATATCATTTCTCTATGGTCATTTGCATGAATGAATAAAAATAAATGTTATTTATTATATTTCCCAGAGCGACAGGACATAAACTTTTCTATTAAAGAAAGTATGTAGCATATAGAAAAGGCTTCATGAATTTTAGTCCAGAAAAAAACTTTTTCATTTATAATTCTATTAGCCTTTTCCTGAAAGCAGTTTGAAAAGACTGCTTCTTCTTCTCTAGTTCTGGAACTCTTAGCATAACAAGGATATATTACCTGCTTTTCCTTATTAATAATTATTGATTAATTGCAATGGCCCAATATGTAGGAAGAGCCAAAGGCCCTACAATCTACACAAGCCGGTCCTGAAAGTAGATCGTAACCTCCATGAGGGCAGGACCATAGACTCCAAGCAGCAAGCACACAGCCTGGGATGCAGCAGGCTCCAGATGTTTGTAGACTGAATGTTCTGAGTATATTTGAGTGGTGGGGGTCAAGGCTGCCAGAGTATTTACCTTGGGGCTCTGCCCATCCTTCTCCTCTTCTTCCATATTTATCCTCCTCCCCTTAAATTCCTCTGCCGAAGGATTCTTAGATTAGTATTCAGAAAGGCAATATTATACAGCAGGCTTTGGGTTAAGGACTGTGTATGGAGGCTGGAACTGGCACTTAACAGCTGTGTGTTTTTTGCAAAATATGTAAGCTTTTGGACCATTCATTTGCTTATCTGTGAGTAGCAGCTAGGAGCACAGGCTGTGGGACCACAGAGACCTCAGTTCCAGGCCTGGTCCTGCCATTACAACAGGCCATCTGGCAAGTTACTTGGCCTCTCTCAGTAGAGTGACACAAGTCCTGGTTAATGCTTGCTGCCCCAGACTAATTATTAGCTTCCTGGATGGGAAAATAAATTACATGTCTCCTTCAGATTCTTCAGCTACAACACTGAGATAAAAATAAAACCTCATTATAGATCTGTGAGGAATAAATCTGCTTCTAAAGTACTTATCATGGGGCCTGGCACACAGGAAGTGCTTGATAAGTGTGACTAGTGTTACTACTACTACTTCTACTGCTATAGTATTATATTTAATATATAATCAAATATATATTATTTATTTATATTTAATAGGGCATCTAATTTTCTTCAACCTCAGGTTGCTCAGGGTTTGTAAATGGCAATAATGATTTCCCTTTTTATTTTAATTGTCTTTTTGAAATATATTCAATGGCTTAAAAATTCATGTGTAAAGAGGATTAAAGTGAAGTCTCATTACTATTTCATGGCTGGGAGGCAACCACAGCATGTTTCCTGTGTGTCTGTCCTGAGATATTTTATACACAAGCAGATGTGAATAGACAGTGTTCTTCCTATGAGCAGTAGCATGACTTAACGCAGTTCCACACTTTGCTTTTTTTCATTCGATAATATAACTCGGCGACCTTTCCATATCAGTACAAGAAACCTTCCTCATTCTTTTGTTTTTTAAGCAAGTGCATAGAATGCCACTATATGGATGCCCCATAAACTGACTAACCAATCCTAACAGGGCCGCATTGAGGAATTACAAAGCACTTAGAATAAGGTACTCAGTAGCTATTTGTTATTACCTCTTTAATCAATCTCACACTTGCTTCTTTTTAACTGCTCAATTTCTTGAGGCCTTGGGTCTCCACTTATTCACTCGTTCAATATAAATCTACTCCCCACTTTCATGTTTGGCTGTAACATGAAAATTTGCTCTGTTCAGAGATCAACAGCTATAGAACATGTCCTCAGGGAACTTGTCATCTCATGTCTTTGCAGGAATCTACATCCTTTTAAGGATTCCTTACAGGTGGGCAGAGGTATATGACATGATAAAGCATACAGAGGAGCAGAGAGTTTGGGGGATGGGAGCCAGAGATTGTTGGCAAGGAAAGAGCAATGTTTAGGAAATGAAACCAAGGGCTTTTGTTATATTACATCATATTACTTTCCCCCTTCTTATTCTAAAAGTAAGATATGAGCACTGTAGATATTTGGAAATTTTCCATTTTCCTCATGCATGATACATAATTTATGTAAATGATAAATGCATATGTTTGTACATACATAGTGTATATTTACATGACTAAGATACTACCTTAACAGCTTTACATTAAAAGTTTTTGCTTAAACTTTATCTTAAACATTTTGCCATGTTAATGAACAACTTCAGAAACATAACTTTTAATGGTTGCATATTTTCTAAAATATATGTACCATGATTTAGTTATCCACCTTCCCTATTATTAGACACTTAGGATACTTCCAAATTTTGCTATTGTAAGGAGGATTTTGTTTTTTGATCTCTGTGAATTTAATGTGTGTGATGGTAATAAAAAATAGTTTATATTTAAACAATATTAATGCTCATTTAAATAGGGTAATTTACTAGGAGTCTATAAAAATATGATTGGTAGACATTTTTGTGAGCTTATTTACATACAATAATAAATATAATTATAGTAGTTTATATTTATTGAGACTGTACAACTAAAGAATCACAGCATCCATTTTCAGGTAAGAATTATTTTTTCCCACATTTTTCCAGATGAACTCTCTGAGGCTGGATGGAGTACTAACAGGCAGGACTGGAAATTTAGGATCCTGCTCATTTTAGAAGCTGTGCTCTTATGCTATGCTCATTAACTCATTAACTGTGTATCAGATTAATCATGACAAAATGTTTATTAATTTTATCTAATTATATTAGCTATAGGCATGTATTCCCATGTGTTATGATTTGTTACTTACAAAGCATGGTGGTCTTAACCAAATTAGAAGCAAGATGAGAGGTCAAGGAAGGCTTCAGAGAGGATAGTGATTTGTAGTAGTTTTTAGATAATGGGTACAAGGCAAAATTGAGGGCCATGTGATTCTTCACAGGGAAGTGAAAAGTAAAAACTAACAGGAAACGTTCATAGGATACCAAAAGCACTGGTAGAAACTGTATTTTGGGTGGTTACAGGAAATTAGACCGGAGAGGTCCTACATGACCAGGTCTCACAGGACCATAAATGGCAGGCTACAGGTTCCAATTTGAAGTCATATGCTCTAACTATTTGACTATATGCCCATTCTACTTTGTCCTATAAAGAACTGCTGATCAAAAACTAACATGCCATGGAAAAATTATTCGATTTCCTTAAAAACATGGAATCCCTTCAGTACTAATTTGCTGTGACTCCATGAGTTGATAAATTGTAAGATTTATTTTCCAACTAGGAGCACTTGAAAGACCATTAATACTTACAAAATATGCCTTCAGAATCTTTGGGATAAAAAGCTCAGTAATTCAAACTGGTGCTTAAATTGGAATGACAGATATTTTAATAAGAAAAAGTTCTCTAAGTGAAACTGGAAGAAGAAACTACTGGTTTACCAGTCATTTCCTTTTCTAAAACAATAATTTCAGTGAAAATAATAGACATGATAAAATTGCAAATATTATGAAAGGGCTAATCAGGAAAATATACCATTTTCCACCCCTCATTTCCCCAACTCTAGCTCTGTTCCCTGAAGCAACCATTTTCTTAAAGAAATTTTGTTTTTAGTTCTTCTCATCAGCTTATTTTTAACTCTAAATAAGCATTTCTCAAAAAGAATGCTATTAGTATTTCAGGTGGACTTGTGTAGAACTGTTCTGTGCATTTAGCATATTAGTTACTAACACTAAATGCTAATAGCATCCTCCAGTCAGTGTGATACATTTCCAAATCTCTAGATTTTAAAACTACTGCTCTCAATAATATAATTATATGGCTATTTTTTGGCTTACTGAATTTAAACACTATCTATGAATGCTCATGATGAAAAATGAATATTCAAATCTCATTACTCTCTACATTCTTGCTAGATTGTATTACTATCTTAATTTGTTTACTTATGTAACCAATACAGGCTTCTTCATTCCTTCTCTTCTGGAATTTCTACTAAACATTTGTTGGAGCTTCTCATTATAGCATTGTGTCTTTTAACCTATGACATTCCCCATCTTTTTATCTCAATGGGATGATTCAAGATAATTTTCTCAGATTCCTTTTCACTAATCTACCTTTGGCTCTAATATGCTGTTCAGCTAATACATTAATTAAAAAAAAAATCAATGTCTGTATTTTTCATGTCTACACCTTCTTTTTAAAATATGCTGTTCTTTTTTCATAGTGCACTATTTTTTTCTTTTGTTTGTATTCTTTTAATCCCTTTAATAATTTTTAACACACTTATGATTTTGTCCATTATTTCCATTATCTTAAATTCTTGGGGATCTGATTCTTCTATTTGTTTTGCTTACTGATAATCCCTTATGGTAGTTTGTCGGTTTTCAAAATTGTGAGCTCATATTAAATGGGGAGGGGGTTTCCCTGTCTCCTTGGGCCTGAGGCCATGTCACCTTTTGAGATTTGAATGGCATGACCCAACCCCCATACCCTAGGAGCTTTATTCCACAGACAAAGATAACTCCTATGCATTGTGCTGAGTATGAGCTTGGACTTATTACTCTTTTAAAACATTTTTCTGCATTCTTCTGGTAGTCTTTATTTCAAACTTAACTACTTATTAAACATTTAATTGTGTTTTATTATTTATTTTCATGTGGTTGTACTGGAGGAAGGTCTGTATGAGTCAGCTTAGTTTTCCATGTTGCTAGAAGTCTCATTATTATAACTGTGAACATTGTTCATTACTGGTTCTATCTATTGAATGGAATTTACTTATTCTTTTTAAAGTCATTCTTGGGGCTGACTACTTGTCCTAATTTGGGTCAATTTCTTTCTAAGCTTGGTACACATCTGTCAGCCTACAGTTTATTTCAATGCACTTGGGGAATTACTCCTTATTCCACAACTTCCTCCTCCTTGTTTTCTACCCTCATTTTGCTGGAGCACATCTTTAAGTATTTGCTTCAGAAAGGATACTTGGAAATAAATAGCCTAAGTCTTTGAATGTCTGAGAATGTCTCCATTTCTTTCTCACACTTAATTGATAATTTTACTAACAATAGAATTTTAAGTTCAAAATCATTTTCCCTCATAATTTTGAAGGCATTGCTCCACTGTCATTTAGTATCCAGTTCCTTGATGAGAAACTTTATGTCTGTCAATCTTAAGTGACTTTATTTTCCCTTTCAGAAAGTTTTAGGAGCCTGTTCCCTTGACTCTGAAATTTTATGATTGTTATTTCTGTATGGATTTTTTCTTCATTTCATGGACCCTTTTTATCTCATACTTTCCCTCAACTATTGGAATTTTTTTCCTAGTATTTCTTTTCCACTTCTTCCTTTCCATTTTCATTGTTTTTTCTTTCTAGAGCTCCAGAAGTCTGGTATTGGACTTACCAGACTGCTTCTCTGCATTCCTTACTTTTCTAGCATATACACTACTCTCCATCTCTTTGCCATTTGTTGTGCATTCTAGGAGATTTCTTAAACTTTATCTTTCAGTCCTCCTAATTAATTCTTTTTATTTTAGTAATCATTAAAAAAATTCAAGATCTTTTTTGTCTGTTTTTGATTGCTCCTTCTGATATTGTTTTGTTGTATGGAAACAATATCTTCTTAATCACTCTGAGGGTTCTTAGATATTTTAAAAAGCTATTTTGAATGATCTTCCTGAATGATATGGAATTCTCTGGCATTACTCTGATATTTGTAACTGCTTATCTTGGTATTGTTTTATGTTTTATTTTCATGCTTCCTCGTGTGCCAGGTTATTCTTGCCTATGTACACACACACACACACACACACACACACACACACACACACACACACAATTTTTTTAGAGCAAATTAAAGACTTCACTGACTTTGAATTGGTGTCGTTTTCCTCCACTATCCTGTATATAAATGTTTTCAGAACAGTATCCTTCCCTGAATGAAATTAGGTAATTAGGAGGCTTTATGTACCAAGTGAGCTCTGCTGATTGCTAGCTTGACTTAAGGGTGAGGAGGCAAGAGCTGACCTCCAGGTTAGGACCTACCCTCTTTCCAAATTCCAGGAAGAGAAAAGAATTACTCTGCAATGTCAAAACTCAGCACTGGTTCACCTTAACTAATTCATAAAGACTTTCCAGGCCCCCTGCTCTGCCTGCCCTTTGTCCTTGCTGGCTCCATGCTCGAGCTTCTTTCTAGATCACTCTCATTCCCATGGTGCTTGCACTAATTCTTGCTTCTGTTTCATCAGTAGCTTGCTACAAATACACTCCTGTCTCATTCTCTTCAGAGTTCTTCCTATTCCTTGTGTAATTTTATAGCCCTTTACAAAGAGTTCTAGGAGAGACAGAGCAAATCCCTATGCTTGTCTGTCATCTTTAGTCTATGACTTACTATTTTTCCATTTCCCAAATGGGGCAGCTGTGTGCTAAATTTTATCAAATACATTTTTAATAAAAATACATTGATGCATGGAGAAGGATTTAAAAGAATTTATCACAAAATGATAAACAGATTTGGTAAATAAACAAAATGGTATGTTTGGATGGTGGTAATTTTACTTTCTTTTTATAGGTACTTTCTAGGATTTCCATAGTAGACACTTATTTTCATAACAAAACTAACAAAAGTAAGTTTTAAGTGCTGATAAAGGGCATTCTCTCTTATCCTCTCAGAAGAGGAGTCTGCAAACACAGAGGACCCAGGGCATTTGAGAGGAAAAGGGAGAGTCATGTTCACAGCCTTCTGAGATTCTAGATTTGAGAATGCCACCGAGAGATGCACCTAGGTGAGTAATTTGACTGATCTAAGCTTTCAGGTATGCTTTTGTTACATGCTTCACATACAACTGGAAGAGGCAGGCACTGTTTTCTCCACTGCTGCTTAAACATAGCAGGCCCATCAGATTTGCTCCCTATTGAGAACGGAAACCAAAACCACCAAGAAACTATGTGGGAATCATGCATCAATACCACCTTCAAGGGCCAGGTGGGTAGTGACAATGACTGAAGTGAACCAACCAAGTCTTCTAGTGCCATCTAAAAGAGCTAGTGGTCAGCTGCTGCTCAGCTCTTGCTGCATGTCTTCAAATTTTCTTTTATATTGAGGTTCCATTTACATATTGTGAACTGTACAGATTAGTGACTTAATGAATTCTACCATGCATTTCAGACTATTCTAAATAGAACCTTTTCATCATCCAGAAATTTCCCTCATGTTTCTACCCAGTCAATCCCTGCCACGTCCCTCAGTCAGGCAACTGTGGTTCTGATTCTATTACCATGGATGAGTTTTGCCTGTTCTAGAACTTCATATAAATAGAGCATCCTATTTTTAAAGAGAATTTGAAACTACATTTTAACAAAAACTTTCTAAATTTTTAAATGTCGGAAACCAACACAAATTTTTATAAAGCAATGTGCAGGCCAGACAAAACAAGTAGGATAAATTTGGGGCCCCGGCAAAGCAAGCACTGGACTACAATGTAAACCAAGCGTATATTTTGTACAAATGTATTAATTTCTGTCATGATTGTTGGTTCTGGTGCTACCTGACAGGTTTTATTCTTTAGCAACTATTAATGCATTCTTTAAAAAGGGAGGGCAACCCTTATCTTCAGGGCACCAAGAAAGGCAAACAGGAGACTGATCTCACTCCCTGACCAGCCTCAGGGAAGAAAGAACCTCAAGGGAAAGCAGGCAGAGGATGATGCGGTGAGGAAGAGAAACCTGGGAACAGTCAGAGGGTGTAACAAAGAAGCAGAGATCTCAGGGCAGCTGTTATTTTGACTAAACGGTAAGAAACCTCATCTTCAATCCCCTTACAAGTATTCCACTGAAAAGGCCCTATAAAGCCGTCTGGATCTTCAGCGTTGTACCAAAACTCCTGCCCCACAACTGCCCCTTTCTTGGCTGATTTCATCTCCTTCTATTTTCTACCTTGTCACTCTTCTCCAGCCACAGGGGAGCTTTCTGCTGTTCTGAGAAAGTGCAGGGGTCCACCTGCCTCAAGATCTTTGCGTTTGGCCCAATGCTCCACTCCCAGATAGCCTCTAACTTCCTGCTTCACTGCCTTCAGGTCTGTGCTCAATGTCACTTTTCAGAGGAAGTTTTCCTTTTCCTAACTACCTTATTTTAAAAATTGCTCAGCCAACTTCTCTACTGCCTTCTTCCCGGCTTCATTTTTCTCTCCATGGCACTCACCAGCATCTAACTCACACTGTATTTCCTTTCTTTATTTTCCATCTTCCCTCCTCCCTTCCTGAGAATGAAAGCTACGAGGACAGGCATATCACGGGAATTCACTAGACATTTCTTGAATGAATGAATGCACCCAGGAAGGAATGCAGAAATGAAAACTTCAGCTGGCTTTGGAGATTGTTCTAAAACTGTTCAATAAAACAGGGACTAGTTATGAAAGTTTTATCATTTCTTATTATCTTACAACATTTAGTTGTTCTGAGGAAGTAATGATTTAAAAAGCAAACTAATGATAATCCTAAGGACCAGAACAACTCTGACTGCACTTAATATCTTTTGAAAACTAGATTTGTGGCCTGGCACCGGGAGAACTACGTGAGCTGCCCGACGCCAACAACCACACCCCCTTGAGGTGGCCGGATGTCCCATACCAGATCCTGGGAGGCCCGACTGCAAACAAGGTCCTTTTTGACGAACGGAACAGAATACACATCTTCCACATTTCCATCGTGGATCCATTCTACAGCTACTGTCACCTGGAGACCACCTTCAGTGTCTATGTCTACTGGGCTCTCCCATCCTCCATCATCCCAGTTGAGATATCCATCATCCTGCTCACGGCAACCATCCTGCTGGGCACGTGGCTGGCCTACATAGTGCCCACACTGCTGCACACTGAGAAGGGCCTCCGGTTCAACAGGTTCTGGATCAGTCTGTACAGGAGGTACAGAAACTCCTGGGCGCGTTTACGGGGCAGGCACTGAGCATGCACTGGAGAGGTCCAGTGTTGCCTTAAACTAAAGTGTTAACAAAGCAGGTGGATGGATGTATCAGCCACATTTTGTGTCTCCCTGACCACCACCTTCGCTACTGCCCTGGACATCATGGTGTCAGAGCGCCTTTGAATTACAGTGCCTGCCTTGGGTATAACGGGTGGCACCAGGGGATTGGTGAAATAAACCAGCATGGGCACCATGGAATAACACGCAGCCCTCTGAAAGGGGTGAGACACCATGACACGTCTGTTAGAGATGGATGAGGCCCAAGGACAAGTGGGGCGATCTGGACAAGACAGTGGTTGGCAGGGCCCCAGTCCTGTGTTTATATGTAACATACACTCACACGCCCAAATGCATGCATGGTTGGATATGTACGTGAGTAAAGGCTTGGAAGCATGTTTTATTAAAAAAAAACAAAACAAAAATAACTAGATTTGTGGGAGAAAACATGCTTACATATAAACACATAACTGGGGTTTGAGTTTAGTAATAATAAAGTTTTTCATTAGCCTTAAAGTTATGATGACAAAAAACACCTTTTCGTAGTACATTTATTCCTATCTTAAATCACTTAAGAAGTAGGTAAAGAATAAATTATAAAAAACAAAACATGTGCCCAATATTATTAAATCTTTGGGAATAATCATTAGCAATAAACATGTAAAATGAATCCAATACTAGTTGTTTTTAATGGCAGTGAGGGTGGAGGAAGAAGCAGGGGGCTGAGGTCTGCATCCGATTTTTGACACCACATAAGGGCAGCTCCTCTGAGACACAAAAGGAAAGAGCCCTGGTGCCAGTAGCTTTCCATTCCAGAAAAAAACATTTTCCAACCCAAGACGTTATTAAGAATTAAGTCTAAATTGGCCAATGCTGGACTAGACCAAGTATGCCCAGGCTGCCCACTCACCCATGGGGATACCACTCCACCCACTCTGTGTGGAGAATGCAGGGAACACCTGGGAATCACCAGCCACCAGCCCACATTTACCAGAATGTAGCAGCTGAGATGCAATGATATGCCTAAATTTCAGAAAGCTCGTAGTAGCTGTTAAGGCCAATAGCAGAGAGAAAGGAAGAAATTAAGTGTGGCTCCAGGCACTCCACTGGCCGCCTTACCCTTGATCTACGGTTCCTCCTCAGTGCCTCTCCATCTTTCCTCCACTCGTGTTTGTTTCTCTCTTACTGATCTGACAGTCACACATACACACTGGTTTTTTCTTCTTCTAGGTGTTTTGAGATGTGAAGGGCATTAAGAGAAAAAAAGGAGTAGGATAAACAGAAATACATTTCACAGATTACAATTTAACAAATTATAACTTTAAATCGAGGAATTGTTTTCAAAGTGTGAACATCTACAGAATTTATAATGTAAGGCAACAAGAATAGGTCCCAAATCATGATTAAGGTAAACAATGTGCTCTTTTTTTCCTATCCCAGTTCTGGTAACTCAATAGTCAACAACTACTTGAGAAGGTGTGAGGATCATTTTTTTTTTTTATCTCGGTTTGGACACAGCAGCTCACATTTCAGCAACAATCAAGGAGATCATGCTGACACTTTGCTCCCCTACCCCTATAAGTCACAGATCACCTCTAGGAGAAAATTTCAATAGGCAATTAAACACTGGCATGGATACTAAGAGAAGAGAGATAATCGTCTCTGGGGAACTTTAGGAACAGCTAATCATCTTTGATAGGCAGAGTTACACCTAATTTAATCCATCAAAACACTTTGCAGAGAACTCGCAAAGCACTGTGGGAATACTGAGCCCATGAGAAGGCACAGCACATTCCCTGAATAAACTGAAATTGCTTGATTTGGACTGCTTCTTAGAAAGTCATGTTTAGACTTGGTGACAGTTGAGTGCATGTAATATGGGGCCAGGTTATCTATAAAAGGGTTTTTGGGCCTACTTTCTATGTTTAGGTGACACAATCTTAGAATAATTTCTTAGTGATTATTTAACCCAGTGATTCTCAGTCTTGGCTGGACATTAAGTGTTTCTCAGGAGGGTGCTTTTAAAAAAACAGATGCTTGGGCCTTGAAGGACAATGAAATCAGAATCTCTGACCCAGTATTTTTTTTCATATATATATATATAAATTCTCCCAGTGATTCAAAAGCACAGAACTACACATTACTAGTTGATAATCACTGATCCCATATGAT
Source organism: Manis pentadactyla (assembly GCF_030020395.1). NCBI lineage: Eukaryota > Metazoa > Chordata > Mammalia > Pholidota > Manidae > Manis > Manis pentadactyla. Next base: position 60,088,794 of record NC_080025.1, on the reverse strand, counting down.
CACCTGATTTTAAGCATAGAAAAATTAAGGTCCAAAGAATTTAATTGACTTGTTACTTGCCCAAGATCACATACCTCATTGAGGGCAGAGCTTGAATTAAAACCATGATCTCCATTAATTTATTCATCCAATTAATATCTATCACAGGCATTCTAGGGTTGTGACCATCTACCCAGTTGTCACTAAAGAGTAAGATAAGTCAAAACTGATTCATATCTAAGGATGTGCTATCAGGTCTCTAGAAATGTTAGGGAATCCTGTGGTCCAGGTAAAGTTCCTTGCTACCTAGGATCCACTCTTCCATTTTACTAGTTCTAGTAGGCCCTCTACTTACCCAGATTCACAGTGCAGACAAGGGGCAGGGGGCAGGGTCCCCGGATGGGAGGTCTAGTGCAGTTCAGTGAGACCTTGACCAGTGGGGCTGAGAGCTGGAGAAGGCAGAGCTCCCTCTTTGGACCTAGGATAGAAGAAAGGAAAGTTTCTTTTTGTTGGTTTGTTTTTGAAAGAAGTTATGTCCAAAATATTTCTTAATGCTATCCATTCATTCTTAATATCAACCCAACTCTCTCCCAAGACATAACTACTGCTATCACAGGGGTTAACAGTGAATATAGTCATTATATGAAATAAATACCAATCTATATGTGTCTTTTTGCCAATGGTGAATTACTAGTGTGTGTGAGAGTGAGCAAGTTCAAATCTTGAATTCAACTATTCTCATACTTAGCAATTCATGGCTACAAAAATTGGCATGTGAAGAACTATCCTGAATGGGGCATCTGTACTGGGAGAAAAATCAGCTCAGAAGAACTTTCCTTGAGAACAAGAAAATCAAATAATGGGATTCACAATGTTCAAGATAAAAACTGGTCTTGATTAAAAAATTAGTAGGACTAATTTGTCTTCAGTCTTTTACAATAATACAGTTATTACTTCCCATTCACATAACACTCACTCAAAAGGCCAAGTATTTATTCCATTCTAAAGTAAATTAAATTATTATCCATTCAGTTTGTGAAGTTACTCATATCCTTGCTTCATTTCCATTTCCTCTATCTACCTGTCTCCTGACTAAGTCACTGCCCCTGTTCTAAAAAGTAAGGTCTTTCACCTGGGCACCATGGATTCTCTGAAAGATATGTAACATTTTGAATGGGTGTGTACTTCCCCTACTGATAAAGTCCCTAGCTTTGGCCAGATTTTGAAAAAAGACCCATCCTCTTTCCAAAGCCCCCAAGAATACAATTGTTTTCAATGGTGAAGCTGGAGAGATGATGACATTGATGGCTATTGGTACCTACAGTGAAAGATTTGATGAAACTGGCCTCTGGACTTGTCTTCTAAAAGAAGAATTAAAAAATTTCATGGAATTGGATCTGTCCTCCAAAAGAACGGACTTCGGTAAAACACAGTTTGGGAGGCACCAGAGAATTAAGTTTATCCACATTGACTCTATCTTCTTTCATGCAAAAAGAAAGGAAAATCATTGTCTCCACATTTTTTCTTGTTGCTTTTGACTTTATTAACTCAATGGTAATGCAAACATTAGGGAAAATGGACATACTTCTTAATTATAGTTCCTAGAGAACTTTTTACTTTGGAATTACTAAAATGCAGACTACCTACAATTGTAGAAAAGTTACAAAATGATTAGGATATCAGGGGCCACACGAGATATCTCATTTAGAATGAGATGAAAATTCAAATGTTTTTGATTTCAGTTGACTAGGCAGTGCAAACCCGCACCTACACCTTATAAGTCAGTCCAGTGTTTTTGATTTTATTATTTGCATTGGAAAATTCCTCCATCTCCCGTCGTTCTGCAGCTCCTAGCAAAGCGCCCAAATACTTGCTGGATTGAGTCAATTCCTTCGGTATCGCTCATAAATTAATGAGGGACGTGTAACTCTGTATAGTTTCAGAGTAGTTAGAGAGAGAGAAAAAGAAATGCTAGGTAACAGAATTGGGGCTTCAGGTGATACTTAATAGACTAGAACGCTTTCCAGCAGTGCACTTAAGATATCAGCCATAGCAACCTTACCTAGGAATTCTTCACCCTAAGTTTCTTTACAATGCAAATTAGTTTGAATTTCTCTCTCCTGCCTCCGGTCCCCTAACTGAGAGTGTTCTGATACAAAGAAATACTACAGTAATGATAATGACTGCCTGGCAAAAACCTATTTCCAATTTCATTTCAAAAAGGCTTATACTTTCTATTGCATTCCTCAAATTCCCCTCCAAGCTTCCTTTAGATTATGAATTTACACCTAATGCACATGGTTCCCAGTTTTCAGGTAAGAAAAAGCCTTATCTCCCTTCCCCTTACCCCCCATGGCCATTTCTGTTGTTATGAGAGTTTCCATTCATATTTTAAAAATTCTAGACTCCAGACTGAGAACACAATACTCATCACGGTGAGGAAAAGAACCTTCGCTACCTGCGCCCCAGCCTATCTGACTGTTGCCTTCGCCACAGTTCCCAGATCCTTGAAGTTTTTCCACCTTAGCGGGCTTTACCTTTAGTCAGAATGCCACCCGCCCCCCATGCTTCCTCGGCTGGTCTGGCCCACAGTGCGCGCTCAGCGAGGCGGTCAGTGCAAGAAAAGCGATTTCCGAATCCACTGTCTCTACTCAGTATAAGCGAGGAGCTTTGAGCCCGTAACATCAGAACCACTATTACGGCAGAAGGCCGACCACGTTAAGTGTTTAGGATGGAGACGGATTTTTAGGCAGGAGGCCACCACTACTAAATTTTAGGGCAGGAAGGCCCTTAACAGCCCCCCGTTAACGGAGCGTCGGAACACAGCCCCCTCTCTGCGCGCCCCCCGCAGGCAGCAGCCCGGCCCGGCGGGAGGCAGCGCCTGGTCTCCGGGTCGGACGAAGGGAGATACTGAGGGCTTTTTACAACAATCGATTGGGATAGAAACGGGCTGGAACTAAGAAGGCGTGCTGACACCTGCCACGGCAGGGCGAGGACGAGGGCGTCTGGGGAGCCAGGGAAGGGCGCTCGCGAAGCTGTGAAAACCCAACTGCACAGCAAAAGGCCGGGTGGGATCCAAAGCGCCGCACACGTCTCGGAAGACGCGAACGCCCAGTGAAATCTGCTGGGGCGGCGGAGCGGGAGACTCAGGGGAGGCTTGCCGGGAAAACACTTCTTGGGACTCTCTCTTGCCAGGGCTGAGGGACGCGGGGCGTGTGGGCAGGTCACATTTGGTGACATCTGTAGGAAAGAGTGAGGCTGGAGGGAGACCGAGGGAGAAGCCCGAGAGACAAAGCGCCCCGAGGGGCGGAGGCACCGCGGGCCCCGTGGGGGCGGCCCGCTGGCTGGGCCGTCAGCGCCCCTCCCGGCTCCGCGCCCAGACCCCCGGCCTCCCGCGCGCACTCACCGGCCGGCGCTGCCCGGGCTGCCCTGGCGGAGCCGCCGCCCCGCCGCGCTCCCGAGCCGCTGCGCCTAGACGCCGCGCCGCTGCCTCCCGCGCGGCTTTGGGAGGAGGCGCCCCGGGCGGTGGAGGCGCGGCGCCCGCCGTGCGGTCCGTAGCCGTGCCCGGCCCCACCCGCGCCCACGCCCACTCCCCAGCCACTCCCACGCCCGACACCTCCCAGGACACGCCCGCCCGTGCCCGCCCCGTCCCGCCTCACCGCCCACGACCCTGCCCACCGAGCCTTTTTTCTCAAGACCCTGGGACTTCTCAGGGGAGCCTGGAAATTACGCCAAAGTCACGGGAATGACACCCACTTTCATCTCCCACGGTCCATGAATCCCTCACAATGGGATTCCTGGAGCTTCGAGATAGACACAAATTTGTAGGTTCGAAGGCGAAGAAAGCACAATAAACAAGAGAGAGTACTCAAGCAGGAAACGTTATTATTTAAAAAATGAAAATACCCTAACGTATAATTTCAAAGACAGTCATTATGGAGAGACTCAGGTTGACACAGGAACATTGAAAGGCAGAATGACGGTGTGCGATTTTTTAAAAAAAGCTTTGCTGAGAGGCCTTCCACGAACGCTTACTTGCAAATATTGACTATTGTGCAAAAGGCGATGCAGGACAGATTGTTTGGCATTCGAATTTATAAAACAGCTTTGAAAAATTAAGTAAAGCAACATAACATGCTATTTAGGAGAAAGGAATATACGTGGAGAGAAACAGAATGGAAAGAAGGAAGGGAGAGAAGGAGCGAGCCTGTTTCCTTTCTAACAACTAGGATGCAAGAGAGCACCGTGGCCACCGTGCCCGAATCTAAGGTGAGGGGTAGAAATGATTTCAATATAAAAACTTTCCTCTGCCCGTATGTCTTAGCAAGGCTTGTATATAGTTCGTTTATCAGGGTCATCCTTTTTTCTGCTTTGCGTATTTTGCCACGTGCAGGTGACACATGATGAGCTGGCCATTTGGCAGCCGTTTTAAAGCTGGAAAGCCGCGTGGAGACCCCAGTAGCATCGACAGAGACCCCATCTCCTGAGCAGAGGCCAGGCATCACCTTGGAGCGTGGTGCTCTCTGAGCACCTAAGGAAGAGCTGGAACTGTTCTCGCTGCTTCCCGCGAGGGCACTCTCTTCAAGGGCACCGCACCATTCTGAGGGGCCTGGACTGAGAAATTACTGATATCTGGGCATGAGTGTAAAACCAACTTGGCTTTTCTTCAGGCAGTGAATATCCCTGAATAAATCCAACAGGATGAGAGACACGGAGGAACTGGGTTCCTGTGATCTGCATCTCTAGTGTCCTTCATTTGACACTTGGCCTTGGCAATTGTATGAGACTATATTGTCACACGCAGCTGTTCTGTAGCACAGTACTTAAACTACAAAGTACAGAGGAATCACCTGGGGATCGTGTTAAAAATATGCAGATTCTGATTCAGTGGGCCTGGGGTGGGGCCTAAGACCTGCGTTTCTAACAGGCCCCTGGGTGGTGCTGACCGACTGCTGGAGGACCAAGCTTTGCGTAGGCGCACTGCACAGGCAGATCATAAGGTACTTCTGCAAATGGCACCAAGTGCCTATTACAGCAATCCTCACAGTAGTAGTGATGCACATTCGTGCACTATTTGTGGGCGCTAGGCACTGTTCTAAGCACTTTAGACATATCAACCCTTCTTACAACCGCTTTGAGAGTTAAAATAATGCTACTAAGAGTTACAGATGAGTTTACATTCAATTTTATCACCCCTCCCACCTTTCCTGTCCTGCATTATCAAGTTTATGAATTTTACCAATTTGATGAGTGAGAAATGGTATCTCAATGAGGTTTAAGTAGCATTTTTCTTGTAATGAGTGAAGTTGAACATCATTTCATATCTGTTTAAGGGCCATTAAAAAATCTGTTTTCCTGAATTATCTCTTTATATCTTTGGCTCATTTTTCTAGAGAATTTGTGGCTTTTTCCCCTTCAATTAAAATATCTTCATATATTAGGGATATTAATTCTTTATCTGTGATATCTGTTAAAAACATAGTCTCTCACTTTCTCATTTGTATTTTGACTTGAAAGTATTGTTTTTGTTTCTAGGAAGAGCTATTACTACTTTAAAAGCTTTATGTATGATATAGTTTATATCATAAATTATATTAACATACAATTATATATGATTTTTAAATATGAATTTATACTATAAATTGTATCACATATATATTACAGTTGACCTTTGAAAATATGGGTTTTAACTGTATGGGTCCACTTTGCAATTTGAATCTGCATGGGTATGTAAATTTTTTCAATAAATACTTTGTAAAAATTTTTTGGAGATTTGCAATAATTTGAAAAATGCTCACAGATGAACTGCATAGCTTAGACATTGAAAAAATGAAGAAAAAGGTGTGTCATGAATGAAAATATGTGTAGATATTAGCCTATTTTATAATTTACTACCATAATAAAATCAGTAGTAAGCTATTAGTAGTTAAGTTTTTGGGGAGTTATAAGTTATAGGTGAGTTTTTGACTGTGCAGGGTTGGGGGTGGTCAGTGCCCTTAACCCCTGTGCTGTTCAAGGCTCAACTGTATAATAATTCATTATATTATATATTAATTATTTATATAATAGATCTTTATTTCTCACGATAGTTCCAAAAGTAGATAATATTTTTCTTATATTACAGATAAACAAGCAGACTAATATTAAGTGACTTGCCCAAGGACATAAGGTTAATCAGTAGTATAATGTAAAGTTTTTGGAAGTACTTAGGTGATTCATGTATTATTTTAACAACCGTCAATTTTGCAAACATGGTGGCAGATGTTAAGAGTACAATTGTAAATTGCTCTCATGGAATTTACAACCTAATAGGGAAGGAGAGGACAGAGTTTAGTTAGCTAATCACATTGATAAAAGTATAACTACAAATTTGGATTAAAAAAAGGCTCACCTACCAGGCAGGGCAGGGAAAATATGCCATCCTAGGCCCTTAAAATATTCAAATATTGAGCATTTGTGCACACTAAGTGTTCAAAACAGGTCCCGTGGACTAATCTTTAGGTCCAGAGTCTCGCAGGAAGCTGGGCCCTGGCAGCCAGGTGTCCCAGTTACCAACCCACCACCATCTAAGTGGAAGAATTGAATGTAATCTTTGCCAAAATCTTTACCTCAATCTCCTAAACAAATAGCTGAAATATCACCATTAAAAACTCATTCTTTTGGATCTTAAAGCATTTAACACTGCTTATTAAAATACAAATCCTTTGGGAAAAAGTTGTGGTTTATGCTATATTAACAAATTTAATGAGATGAATATGTCGATGCTTACCACAGCATCTGATACTCAGTAAAGTTGAGCTCTTCTGTCTCTCTTCCAAATGAGAATGGGTTAACATCTACAGGACTGGGGTCCAAGCTGGTTTTCAGTGGTGTGGGGATCTGGGCAGGGTTCTGGTTGTATGTGGGATGGGTCTTAGGGACAGAGGCCAAAGCCAGTTGTCCTCCTTTGATGTTTTAGCAAGCTTCAATATGGAAGGTGCTATAATATAAATATTCTGTTAGAGTTGAGAAATCTGGAGGCAGAGCAAAGAACCAACTTAAGTCACCTAAAATGTGAATGTGAAAGAAATTACATTAGAATTAGGAGTGATTGGATTTCTTCCTTAGCTTAACTTTAAGTTGGTTATTTAGTTTCTTTTAAGGTGATTCTTGACAGACTCTGTTTACATTCTGCTAAGGTGTAGAGGTGTTCAGAAGTGTCTAATTTATCACAATATGTCTGCTTTCCATGGATGGTAGCATTAACGGATTCTTGTAATAACCTTGGTGTAAGTTAGTTTACTGTTTCTATTGCTACTTTCAACATTCTTGCACACAGATCTTTGTGTGTGTGTGTGTGTGTGTGTGTGTGTATAGTAATATAATGTGAGAGTTTCTCTATAAGAAATATCTAGAAGTACCTGGGTCATTTTATATATACATATTTAACCACACTGATATTTTAACATAATCAGTGTTACTTCTATTACACTGACTCACTTGCTGGGGAGAGGCTGCCCCTCCCAGGGCTAGCCAGTTCTTAGAGATAGCAAACATCTCCCCCAGGAGTTGACCTTTCGTATGCAAACTAATCAATGGAAAGTCCATATTCTGAACCACCTCCCCTGTCTGGCTCTTAGGCTTCAGGAGGCAATATTCCTCCACCCTAATCATCCCAGGGCCAGGTATCAGACAAGCAGAAGCCATCCCTAAACCCCAGCACCTGCAGAAATTATCCCAACGAGCCAGTCCTAAACCTGCTTACCTTGCCATTCCCTGCCTTTCGGGTGGAGACCACAGTAAAAGCTCCTGCCATGCTTCCCACTTATTCCTTCTGTCTCGTCACCGCCCCTGGGACTCCCTGTGTGCCCCTGTGAGGTGCAGCAAGCCCTTCCTCTTGGGAATCATGAGTAACAAACTGCTTTTTCAATGGCAATTATCTCCAGGCCTGATGGTCTCTCACCAGACCTGCGTAATAATGAAACCCACATTTTAAAACAAGGCTTTGCCATAAAAACCAGTCAGTGTACGGAGTTCTATCAGGGTCTGACAGTTCCTCTGTCCCACACCAATATGTCTGGGTTCTGAGTTTTGTCCCCCAGATAAGGTAAGAAATCATTGCTGTTTTAAATGATATTTTCACGATTATTTGTGAGGCTGAGCACCTGTAAACCTTTTTTATCATTACAGTTTTTCCTTTTTCCATTCCTGTTCTTTGTCCATTAAAAAGAAATGGCTTATTGCCTTTATTATCTATTTGCATGAGCTCTTTATATTGTTTAGAGTCTAGTTCTGTATTGACTGATATTGTGGCTTTATCTTCTCCCTTTCAGTGGCTGCTTTTTTTTTCTTTTAACTTTATGGTCTCTTTTGTTATGGAATTTTACAAATTAATCCAGTTAAAACATAAGCCAAAACCTTGCAATTTTTTTTTCTTATGGGATGTTTTGCATCATGTTTAAGAAATCCTTCCTTCCCATGATCCCGTAATTATGTTTTCTTCTAAAGTTATAAAGTTTTACTTCTGGGGTTTACATCTGTGTGATGATATGTCTAGAGATCTAGTTTTTGTTTTTTATTCATCTGAATAATGAATTGGCTTAGTACCATTTATTGGCTAGTCCATTTTTCTATGAGGAAAGAAGGTTGATTTGAAGCTATTTGTGTGAGCAGGGTGATGTAGCTGTTTCACTACAGATTTCTTCAAATTTCAGTATTTATAGGTGTTTTTTTCAAGAGAGAAATCCTTCAGTATTCTGTCTGGATAATATAAGCCGGATTCCAGTGTTGCAGGAGTTGAAAGATGAACGGGTGCTGCAGTGAGGGGGAGAGGTGTCTCACTCCTCGGTGGACAGAATTTTTTATTAAAATATATATATTATCCCAGCCCTTTGCTGCCTAGAATCTCTGGGTCTTCTTCAACCTCTCTGGTTCAAGTTATCCAGAATATTAACCTCCTGACCTTTGCCAAGCTGGGACAGTCTCCTGGTGGTAGTAGGATGAAAGCCGTCTGTTCCTTATTCAGAATCTTAATCAATACTCTTATTTTCATCCTTTTGCCTATTCCTTGCTTCCAGAGGCAGTTTTCTCTTCAATTCCTGAATCTTTTTTGTGTCCTGTAATGCAAATTCCTTCTTAGTAGACAGTTGGGATTTAGCTTTTTTGCTGTATGTTTAGTTACCACTTGTCCATTCACTTCTCATTTTCCAAAAATTTGTTGGCATCCTTTCTCTGCTTCTGTCTCTATCCTCTATTTTTTCTGTCCCTTTGCCTTTATAGCATTTAGAATTTCTAATCACTGTTTTATTTGTATGTTAGTCTATTTCCTGTTTTTTTCCTCCATTAATTTTTTTTCTATTTGGTTATATATTAAGAAATACTGTTCATTTTTATACACTGATCTTGTATCTAGCAACCTCATCAAACTCTCACTACTTTTCATGTTTGTATCTTTAGAGTTCCTTGGGGTTTCCTATGAAGATAATCTTATCGGCTGCATCTAAGGAGAGCTCTACCTCTTCCTTTCCAAATCTTATACTTTTATTGCTTATTCTTGTTTTATTGCAATGGCTATAGCCTCCAATATTATTTAAGCATTATTCTGGCCTGCCTCTCCTACATGAAGCCTCCCTTCATTCAATCTCCCCTTCTTTCTCCCAGATAGAGCAGAATATTCTCTTTTTTGTAGCCAGGAGATCCAGAATACACTTGTATTGTATGTGTTTGTTGATATTTTTGAGTCCCTCACTAGACTACAAATTGAGGAAGGAAACCATGTTTCCTGGTAGTAAATATTTAATAGATACTTGTCAAAAGATTATTGCTGAATGAAGGCATATCCACAGTTATCAGTTTGTGTGATAATTGGTGAGAATTTCCCTCTTCCACTAAACTGTGAACTTTCTTTTGTTCATGACTGCATTCTCAGTGCCCGTCCCAGTGCTCACACTTGGTATCCCTTAAGAGATATTTGACGAATGAATGCATAAACAAAAGGACTGAAGTGGGCCATGGTAGGAAAAACCCTCTGGAAAAAAGTTACTTCTGTCATATTTAAGTGTTTAAAAAGTTAACACTGTTTAAACTTTTTGTCCTTCAAGGGGTGTATTTTTCCTTCAACAGATGATCATTCATTGTAGCTGTATTTACCCTCAGCATTAATGGTGTTGAAAATGAAAATTTTCCATTACTGATCACCTCTACATTTCAGGTGTTTTTCCTAGTATTTTTTTGGTACTGGAATGATTTATTAACTATTTGGAGAAAACTAGTTACATTCATTCCTCACAACATATAACAAAGTCAATTCCAGATAAATTGCATTTATCCAATGCACATATTCCAGAGTAAATTGTTACAACATGAAAAACTAAAGCAAAAAAAAGAATATTTTATGATGTGAGATGCAGCAAAGCATGACCAAAGCAAAAAAAAAAAAAATATATATATATATATAAACAAATGCACATGAATGCATAAGTATCTAGATACCTAACTAGTAAGCATATTTGAAAATCAAATTTTACTTGAAATGCATCCCAATAGCCATCTTAAGTAGACAGTGCACATCTTTTTATGGAAATTAAGGGGGAAAAGCAAATTATTTAGTGTTAAAAGTGGCAACTGCCATGTATAGGGAAATTACAAAAGAAAAGATACAGAGAGATCATACAAACTGTTGTCATAAAATATCAACTGGCAAACAATTAAACAAATGGGTACATGTTTTAAGTGATATCCCGTAGTTCTTTTTTTAACTTTGGAACATAAAGAGGAGAGTGCTAGTGACAAACTCAGTTTGGGGAATTTCCCAAGTAATATATGTGTCATCTTTTCCTTAGGTAAAAGGTAAAATACATATGATAGTGAAGATATTTAAGATTAGATATTGAATACAGTTTATGTTAAAATGGGTGGTGAGTAAGAGACAACTGTTGAAACTGTGGAAACTTGGCTAAATATGTTTATGCATACAAGTAACTTGCTATTACAAAACTTTATCTCCTTTAGTAAGTTAAGTCAGTTGAACTAATCCTCGAAGTCCTCTAACTGACCAGGTTTTCACATTAAATAAGCCAATTAGATGTAAGTCCCCACTTACACTATTCAAATTTAGAGGAGAGATGGACTGGTGGGTAGTTCAACCCTCTCTGATGGTAGGATGTAAAATATCTTAGCCCTAGTCAGTGGGGAGGTCTCCTGGTACGCACAAAACACTCGAAAAGATGAGATTTTGGAAAAACTTCAACTCCTTGCAGCAATGAGAAAATGAACCAAAAAATTCCATAAAATAGTGAAGCAGCAGCAGTTTTTGACCAAAAAAGGAGAACTGTCCAATAAGATACAACAATTATAAACATTTATGGGCCAAATTGTAAAATACATCAGATGTTAGATTAGGTAGAAAAAAGGCCTTGTATCTCCAATGCAATAATTCACAACGGATTTGATATTTGGCTCAAAATAAATTTAACCAAACTCAGAGAGATCATCTTTAATCATTTCTTATTCAATGAGAACTACTACTTTGATTGATTGCTCTATTCCCTAGCTGTTTTTTTTTTAACCCTCTGGAAAATCAACACATTCAACAGTATCAACATACTTTTTCTTTTGTAGATATAAAAAAAAAATCAAGAAGAGAAAATGTCTCAGTCACCATTTTTATCCTCAACGCTTAGTCCAGTGCCTGGCACACAGTAAGGACTCAACAAATAGCTGCTAAATGAATGAGCCTGGCATTATGTTTGCAGCTAGGAAAATTCTCTGCAGTTAAATAATTTTCAGAATTCTCTACAGTGATTAATAGAAAAAGCTGAAAAGAGAAAAATGGCTAAATTGAAAGTGTGTCTTCATAACCACTCTTATCAATGGTGAAAAAAGCCCCCACCAGTGCACAGTAGACATTGTTGTTTCCCCACCTGCTCTGGTTTACAAATGCTGCACAAAATATAATTAAAAATGATTAAAGACAAATGAGCTTCAAATGGCTTTTGGACAGTATTTTTATTTAAGCATGGGCTTTTAACTTGGTTCACTCTAGAGGGCAACCTTTTAGTTATATGAACAGAGTTCAGGGCTACAGGGCCATTATAATGTTGCTGGTGTTGGTACGACTTCATCAGAAGGTATGAATGTGACTCACAGGAAAAATAATTTACAAGGAGAACACAATGAAAACATCCACTGTTTTACAAATCACTCTGTTACCACGGACACAAATTGGCAGTTACTGTTAGTAAATCAGCCGCAGGACACCTTAAACAGAATTTTAGACGAGGAAATGGGAACTCCTTTGTGGGAAATGGGGTTTCATCCACAATTTTTAAGTAGGAGATATTTCAAGGTCAAGCATTTTTCTTATCCACAAAACAATGCTAAACCAACATACATTTTAAAGAGTATATTAGAGATACAGTATCTTTACAACTATCTTCTTGAGTTGGTGTTTCAATGAATTTTCTGCAGAATAGAAGCAGCCCCAAGTTCAGCAGCATAAATATTACAACATAATAAGTAAATACAGTGTCAATCAATGTGTTATTCTGTAGAGAATACATCAAAGGACAAACAATGATAATTTAATCACACAAAACATGATACATAGCTGAAATACTGTCCACTTAAATAGTTTTGTGAACAAGAATGTTAAGTTCTGGACTAAATGCCATTTTAAACATAAAATCTCTTACATTTTTGTGCTTCAACTTCTTTTTTCTGTTAAACTATTTTTTATTTTCAATACTGCCACTGTAACTGATAGTACAACAGATCACAATTTGCACAGACACATCAACATGAAGACATTTACTTATGAGAAAATAAGTCACTTGTCATTAGTTCACAGTGTGGGAAAGTGGTGTACCCTTGGTCTTGAGAAGGGTTTTCAGGTAATCACCAAGTCTTTCACGGAAATTTCCTGATACCAGATGCAGTGTGAGATTTAAAATAATGGAAAGCAACACATCACATATTGGAAGGAAAAACAAACTTTTTGATTCTTCACGGGTATCGTCTAAGTGACCTTCGTCTTCTGTTGTAGAAGTGCCTGAGCCCATGCTGTCGTGAAAAATTCATCATGTAATTTTGTTTGCGAGTGCTGTTAAAGTCAGAAAGGATAGAGGCAGGGAGGGAAAGGAGAAAGAGCATGTGAGTCCCATCACTGAAAGCACAAACTAGTCTAGGTCCTAAGTTACCTTGGTATTTACTTGATTTTCAGGTTTCATAGGTCATTGCTGGCATTACTACCCAGGGACAAAAAAAACTAGGGTTGACATCTGTTTTCACCTCCTTGGGCATTAAAGAAATCCCCTTCTTTTCACAAGTGAGCTCTGAATCAGGAAACTCCACAATACTGGTAGAGAGCTGTTAAAGTTTTGGCATAGAAAATATGCTTTAAAAAGGATCATCATTTATAATATCACTGAAAAGAATCGCTTCTTTCACACACAGGCCTGAGTGACAACATATCTAAATACGCCATCAAAATGTGGTTCCTAAATGTGAGCCTATCAGTATTCCCCAAATTCATTGAGTCTCTTGAATACTGTCTGGTCCCAAAGTCTTTTCATCCTTAATTTCATGGAAACATAAAATGCATCCAGAGCAGGACAATGTCATGTAATGTTATTCCACCATGAAGGTCAATGTGACATGAACTTGAGTTAGGGTAAAGAGGAGGGCAAGGGTGATTTGGCACTGAGCAGTATATTCTTCTGGGTTATTAATAATTAGTATACCAGGTAATATGATACTGTTTTACCTAGTATATTATGTTAGGCATTATACTTGGGTACATTATACTAATACTTGCAACATACAGAAACCTTTAAAATGAGGATTTTCTAGATAAGTCTGATCATTAGAAAAGAAGATTTATAATAAAATGTTTTAAAGGAAAAGATGTAAAGTGAACATCGTCAGTTATATTTAATCAAAAAGCAACAGCATCTGTGTTGGAAACCTAATTAAAACATAGATATACATGGATATATATTTCATAAAATAGAATGCTAATAATTTTCCACTCTGGATTTCTGTATTATCATAGCTAGAACTTTAGAATGGAAAGTAAGAATATACTCTGAAGACACTGTAGAGGAAAGCATTAAAAAATCAGGACTATCTTTAAGTAGCTTTACTACCCCTTCTGCTTCCCCTGAGGTGACAGTATTATGTGTATTAACTAAGGTGATTCCACTCCTGAAATCAGTGATCAGGTTCAATGTCAGTTGAAGGATGAAATGAATTTATCTACTTTATTATCTGCTACAAGTACTAACTGCTGTCTATGTAAAGTTCAGTTACTAAAAAAGGACAATGACCTAATGTATTAAACTAGTCAAATATCAGGAGAAAGAATTCTGTTAACTCTTCAGTCACAAAATACTGGAACTGGCACTAGCTATCTTCCTGCCAGCACCCTAGGTCACCTGTGGCCCTTTCCCTGAGCTATTATAGAGGTCCCTAAACTAGCCTCTCATCCTCTCCTCTGAGGAAAGGAACACCACTGGAAAGAACCATGGAATACAAAGAAAGTATCATCGGATGTATAATTGTACACGTGTGTATGTATCTTCCCACACATACATACGGTGGATTTTGCACACCAGTTTCAGTAAGCTTTCCTTTAAACATTGGCTTTACTTTGTTTAAAAGCCATTCATAATCTCCTTGTCTACGGAGCAACATCTGTGCCAATTCAGCCACCTCTTTCAAGTCTTCTACATGTGTAATCTTACTCTGTTTCTCAAGTCCTTTCTTCCAGTATACTCTCGGGCAGACTGCTCTATTCGTGTGGAGCCTCTTCCATCATTAATCCATCCGCCTCACTGGCCCATTCCCAACACTGCTTCCTAAATTTCTAATTATTTTTCTAGACCACATTTTATTTATTGCTCATCCTTCCTCTAGAAGTGATTTGTGTCCCCCCCTCACCCCATTTAAAACCCTCATAGTGCTCATTTTCTGCTTTGAATGGTTATTTGTGTTCCCATCTCGGCTCCCATGACTGACCACGTGTTAGTGCAGTGAGCTGGTGCCCCCACCCCCCCAACCCCATCCCACAGCACTGAGTCTGCCTCACCCCGGGGTGGTCAAGGCATGTTTGTTGAACTTTTGGTGACTTACTGATTGGATTCCTGTTGTAAATCATTACTCTTTAACTATAAGGAATAATTGCAAAGTTAAAGCAATGAAAATTATTCTATTGAAAACATGTTTAAAGATATAAGAGAATTTAAAATAGTTAAGTATCTTACATTGGAAAAAAATAAACTCAGAACACTCAAGATATTTAGTTATCTCAATGCAACCTAGAAGTGACCTCAGTATATGGGAACAAAGGAATATTTAATTTTAATAAAAATTGATGTGGCTGTTTAATGGCCTTAAAGCAACTTCTTCATATAATTACTTATAATGGACTGATTTAAAATCTCCATCTTTATATGTGAGAAAATAAATATTAACAGCTTGCATATCTTTAATACCTTGACAATCGGTCCAGCATGGAAGCTTACATCTAATTTAGGAGGCATTTTGATTCATTGGATACCCCTTAACTTTGAATAGATTTATGTATTGGGAGCATATCTTTGGATGCCTGAGAATGTTGATATGCACACAGCATTTACTATTGATGCCTAATGTTTATATGGTCACATTAAAAATGGCCACATTTTCAAGTCATCCTTGAAACTAACAATTTCATATGTAAAACATAAATATCTCTGGAGTCAGTTAGGTTGGAATCTAATGAAGCGGGTATTTCCAATTTATAAGTTTTTAAAAATCAAGTACCATGGAAAGCTACACCAAAATGCTATCCGGCTCTAGGACCATTTAATAAACTGATGTGTTTTATTGTGGCTTATAAAATATCTAACTTACAGGATTGGGGATTAGGGGGAATTTTAGCTAAGTTTCAAGATCTCATGTTTATTTATTTATTTTTGTATGTGTGGAGTAGATCTGTGAGTCTACTTTTGTTTTTGATACATAGAGACTATAGCTATAGATAACTTTATAACCAAAATAATAATAGGTGTGATAGAATTTTAAGATTTATTTCTTTACTGCAATATAGGGGAAAGTAACTTTTATTATAAGTTGAATGAAGTCAGGTACTGTTCATCTCAAGGGATATCAACTCTGCTGCCTAACACAGTCAATGTGCTTTGGCTGCAGATAGAACTACATTCATTTTAAAATTCTCCCTGTATGAGTAGTAAGTCACTGAAAGAAGGGAGAAGGATCATTAGTGACTTCTTGGACATGCTAACTTAAATTTCCATTACCACTGAGGCAGTTTGGGGACTTAGATGGCATATGGAATTATAAAATGCTTCCCTGTTTCTGCATAGGAAATAATGATATTGCAAGGTCTCAAGAAACAGTGACTCTGCCCTTTTGAACTGTTACTCATCACTGGAGCCACTATCTTCAGTTATTTGTTATTATGAAAAAAATTCAACTGATTTTTAATGGATTCTAAAGAAAATGGGAAAGACTGAGACTTGGCAGAAGTAACTTGAGCTTGTACGAATTTTGCCATTTTTACTGATCAGCACTTTACTATTAAAATGTGATACAAAAAATAATGCCTTAATGAATGCAGAAATAAGAATCCAGTGGACAATCATATCTTTCAGAGAAGTATTGGTGAGTGTAAGATGCCATTCAAACTAATTAATGAAACTACACTGCATAGATAGGGCTGTTAATTTTACTTTCAAGGCCATGTACCTTCTGGAAGGTGAATATAAATACGTGTAGGCTCATGTATCTCATAAATGTTGAAGATTTCAATTCATTTCCCTGCTAAATAGGGATGAGAATAATATCTGATATTGTGTACCTCAGGGGGTTGTAAGGATTAAATGAAAACTTCAAGCATAATATGCAGGTGTTTAATAAATGATAACCATTTTGGTTTCTTTTTAACATTTTAAGTATCTCTATTAGAGGACAAATGTAAATATATATTATAGGCCAACCTTGCCTAAGGCTAGAATCTAGAACTCACAAATATTATGAATAAACCGACTCTCTTCTGCCAATTCATTTATTAACTTAGAATAGTATTGAGAGTCAGGCACCCTCACGCATCTCCAACATGTAGATCTTTTGAAAGATAGTACATTTAATCAGAGCTCCAAGCTCTTTTGTATACATTTCTTTCTTGTTGTTGTTGACTTTTTTTTTGTTATAGTTTCTATTTTCTCTTTCCCTTCACAACAAATTTATAAACTGTGAGCACTTCAGAAGTACCTAATACAGTCCTGGGCATAGAGTCAAATTTGTTATGCAGGGAAGGAATGCTCTTTAGCACTCTGGTCTATGTTATGCCCAATATTATATATAACATTAGAGAATTATCACAATTTGGCAGATTTCTGAGCTTACATGATATAAATTTCAAGTGTTCCAGTATATCTCAATATCATACATAATTTGTTTTCACCCTTTTTCTTTTCCTCCACTGCAAAGGTCCTCTATAAGACTTCTCTGTTAATGTATGTAACGCTGATGAAAGTATTAATAAACAGTTTCGCAGAATTAGTGAGAGGACTTACCTTACTCTAGTGGAAAACCAATGACAGCAAATAATGAAATATAACACAAGTTAAAAAATGCCTTTCAATGCATGCAGCACTGTGATTACTCATAAAAGTCTGATCAGGTTTAGACGCAATATAGGATTTTTCATCTCTTTTGAAAATAAAAATTAAAGCAGTTATTTCTTATTCTGTACCTGATATATGCATATTTAACTTCTCTATGTAATGCAACATGCAATATTTGCTCATAACCATATGTCAAGGTACATGTAGCTATAGTACTACATTTGGCATAAATGTTGCATATAAAGTAAAAAGATGAAAATAATAGTTTACTACCATTAATTTTGTTATCTGATTTTTCAATAATTTACATTTCAGAAAATATTGATTCCTGAATATATTAGGGAATGGGCTTTAAAAAATACAGAAGTCCTCTACATCAGATAATTCAGTCAAATTTAATAAAGGGTAAATATGCTTTGCAACAAATGTAATATGCTCATCTCCATAAATCATTTGTGCCAAAAACATGACAGTATCTTGATAATGAATAGCATGAGGGGATGGTCATGACAGAATTTGTTATTAAAATCTGATAAATGCATTTAAGACCATAGTTAGCAACATAGTGCTTTTCAATTCTCAATAAATGTGATAATAATTCACGTTTTAGTAAATCAATTCACAAAGGCTAATGTTTTACAGAGCAATTTGCTCTCAAGGTACACATGCAAAAATTGGCCCATTTATTACACATGACAGGTTCTGGCTCAGACACGTACACAGGGAATGTGATGTGTGATGAAATGCATAGTTGGGTGAGGGAGATTCTTAGGATAGAAGGATGAGCGTCCAACAAAAAAATCAAGACAAAGAATTCTTTTATCCTAAGAAAAACCCACCAGCATGGATCTTGTGAGGGATCTGCCCGAATGTATTCACAAACTTTTACTGAAAAACAAATGTTCTACACTAGCAAATGAATCCAGAGAAATTAGGTTTCTGACACTATTGTCCATGACTGTGTTATGCTACATTTTTCAGACTTTACAGAATGGGGACTTTTTGTAAGCTAGTGAGGCTGGAAAAAAGTGATCTATCAATTCAGTTAATCTGTTCTGCAGTACATTAGCAGGGGCTAATCCTCACGAAGTGCTGTTCGTGGGCAGGTTTTACTGAAAAATGTCACCAGAGGGGGAGATTACACTCTCAAACAAGCATAAAGAAGTGACTCTGCTTGTTAAATGCCAGACGGTGGTTTTTCTCTTTACGGTGTGGGGTGGTCATTCTGTGTATCCATATTTATAAAACTCAAGTCCTTCCACATGGAGTATGTTGGAATTAAACCACTGACAGTATATTATGTATCTTGTTCATTTAGGATGCATTCCTAAGTCTTGCAGTATTTTCAAAAGTGCCAAGTTTGTTGTCATCAAACTCATAAATCTTCTTGGTTAATATGGGCAGCACTGCGGTTAAAACTCAAGATACCATGCGTGATCACAGTTTTTATGTCTAGGGATTTTTAGCATGTGTCCTTACTGCACATGCGCAATAGCAAAACTATGGTAATAAAGCTAGATTAAGGCCAGTATTCGCCGAGAAAAGAACATACATTCTAAAAATATAAACCCTCAACCATTAGTTGCAAAAACATATTAGCAGCCCTACTAAGGCAGAAGGGCTTGTATCTCTTTTGATGAGCACCTCAGTCTCCTTTTCTTCCTCCACACTTGAGGAGTTAACATTACTAGTTTATGTAACTAAATGTTATTACACAGAAGTATAGTGAATTAAGAGGATATTTCAATTTAACAGGGCCGTGTGGGAGTATTCCACCTCTTTATTTCTAAACAGACATCTGTGATAGCAAAGTTATAATTAGCAGTATTTGTGAACTTTCTTTTTTTATTTTAAACTCATCAAATCAATGAACTGAAGTAATTGTTTTGTAGAGTTGCCAAGGGCATATTAATTAGAGAAAGCCTTACAACTTTTTATGACTCTTCTGAGAAGAAGTACTTTGAAAGTATATCATGACTTAGAAATTTAAAATCCTAGGGCAAGAGCAAAACACCCAAAACCTAGTTCTGAAAATATATTTTCTTTGTCTTGTATTTGTTAAACAAGTTGTTTACTGAACTCAGCTTTGTGAGGTATTTCCTCAGGAGGAAAATAAAGTAACTTCTTGAATATTGACACATTTTTGAAATGTCATTAAAGATAGCATTTGTTTTCAAAACTATATATGTAATATGTCTAACTAAAATTATATGGTGATATGTGTGAAGTTATTTTTAAATTATTCACTGAAAGAAGAAACTGAATAAAACTCAAATCATGCAACACTGTGCATGTGAGGCAATGCTTTCTTCTCATTCAAAATGTTTGAGTGTCCTGACAGTTTGAGACAGAGTAAGAGCAGACAGGTGCCTGGTAAGTGATAAATTCTTCAAAGTATTAAAAATCTGGAGAAGGAATAAAAGTGAAGTCTTTACAAATACAGTTTATTGCTCCAGAAATAATAGGTATGATTGATACGATAGATGTCATCTATAATCTGAACTTGGTTCTTGTAATAATATCATGATGCTGGTAGCTGCTTATAAGAAAGCTCCCTTGGGAGCTGTGTGGTGAGGCTTCCTCCTGGTACTCTGAGGGCCTGAGGCAGGTCAGCAGGAAGCAGAGGACAGAGTACTGCTTCCGGGTTGTGAAGGTCTTATTTCATACAAGAGAAGTGTATGTGCACTTCTGACCCCACCTGCTCTTTAATTTTAGTTCAAGGGAGGGAATTATGGTGAAGCCATGCCTCTAAAATCCAAAATAGATAACTGTAATTGCTTGGTTGTGTGGCAGGAGAAGACTATCTACTCAAAACACGTGATATATTAAGAATTATTATGTCTAACCAAGGGCAGTGTTAGCATCCTGCCTTCTTTTGAGGACTGTCAAGTGTTGAAGTTTCCATGGGAGTTGGTAATGCTTTGTCAGGTACAGGGAGCCCCATTACTGTAAATTGTCTTGGCAAGAGACTTGAGAGATAAAAAGTGGTTATTGACTCGAAATTTGATTCTCAACCAGTTTACTAGAATCATCTGAGGCACTTTTAAGAAAGACTGATGCTCAGGTCCCACTGCAGATCAATTTAACCAAATCATCTGCAGGAATGGTCCTGGGCATTGGGGTATTCGTGGATGCTTCTGAAAGCTCCTGAGTGATTCTGATGGTCCAAGCAGATTGAGAAGCGCTGCTCTGGATGGAGAGCAGCCGGGGCAGAATGGCTCTGGGGTTGGTTTGTGGCTGATCTGGACATCTCTCTCTAGACTTACTGTGTATGTATTCACTTTAATGTCCAGGTTATTGTATTCTCCTGGAATAATGCAGTCTGAAGAAATCAATATTTAAGTAAAACATCAGCCTCATATATAGATTCAAATGAGTTTGGGGCACAAACTTCAACTTTGTCCTGTGGAGGCAGAGCCCAGCAAGTTGTCCAAAGCAGCAGAGCGCACAGTGGGGGCTTGTGCAGGGCCCAGGTTGCTCTTGGATTTGGGGGTTGATATGGATGCCATGCAAGCAGGTGCCTCGGTGAAAATTAAGACGAGGGCTAACTCAAGACTGAAAAATTCAGCTCATGGCTATGATTGAAAGAAAACAAATCTGGTAGTTTTCCTACCAGTTAATCATTTAAATTTGCTTTCCAAATGACTGAAATCAGCCAAGGGACTGATTTCATTTTTGATTTGGTAAACAGAATGAACATTTGAACCTATCTACCGAGAAGATTCGCCTCTCCTTGCCAACCACTTGGAGCCATCAGTCCGAACCCGTCGAGACATAAGCATTCCAGTTCTACAGGAACTAGATTGTTAGAGAAAAAGCAAGTCATCTCTCTGTGGAACAGTCAACCCGGCTAGCTGAGAGTGGGCCAAACTTATCACATGGGAGAGGCCACAGGGGAACACCCTTAACGTGCTAGGTGCTGGGATGGTCATGTGGAATCTGAAACCACGGATTCTCTGTTCTGGTTGCAAAGGTGTCATTAAATGGAAGAATGCCTCAGCACCTGTGGCTGAGACAGGTGTCTGTAACTGGGCCCATTCACTAGTAACACTCTGTACACCCATCAGTACAAATCTTTTTTTAGAAGGCAACCCAGATCTGGTGAAGACATTGTTTCCTATTTACCTGAAGACTTTTGTTTGATCCAATTTAACTAACACTGCCAAATCCTTAAATAAATCATTTGCATACTAAAGTTCTCTAAGGTGCTTTGAAATTATATTGGGGGCTTTGTTATTCCATGTTGACTTGAGCTATAGGTCGCAGTTGCTGAAGAGTGAAAGCCAAAATCCCATGGGGGCTCCTCATCAGGAACAGTTCTTACTGAATTAAGGAACATGCCATATCAAGGGATTTCAGACCTTTTTGAAACGGACATGGGATGCTACATATCAGATACTCACAGGACGACCTCGACATGGTCCAAAGCCCATTGATCATGACCTGTCCCATTGTGGCGTGGTTGCCACCAGCGTAATAAAACTCCTTTCATCCTTGCCTCCCTGGGTCACAGAAAGAAGGACAAAGAGGTTAAACACTAGAAAACAGAGAGTTTTCTGGTATGTGACTTCCAGACTTCAAATATAAGATGCTAATCTAAATCAACAAAACTCTGGGTATGGAATTCAGATCTGCTTAGATCATAGCGCTCTTAGAAGCAGCATTAAATTTTATTGACTACTTAATGACTTGTAATACTTCTAAACCTCCTTCCTTTCTTCCTTCGCTCCAGTAGTACCTGGAAGAGCAAGGTATTTCCTCAAAATATGTGATGTGCCTTCTGTATGACAAGTACTGTGGTAGCTTCTGGGGGTACAATGCTAAGCAAAAGTGACATAATTACCTAGCCTCAGAAAATTTTCACATGAGCATACCCAGCAGAAAATTAAAAATGTTTTCTGCAGGACTAAAATCCTGGTTAGAGAGAGGAAATGTGCAAAAAGCATCTTTGCATCTAGTTGTTCTTTTCTATGCCCTCTTGCCCTATTCCTTACTTCAGTTTTTGCCTGTTGTACTAATAGAAAATAGGAACACAGTGTTGGAGATCTAGATTAGTCTTGGTTCTCCACTGAGTACTTTTGTGGTTGGTCCAGTAACTTCACAACCTTCCAGCTCAAACGATGTGGTTCTCAGGAATCATGCATGAGTTCATGCCTTCCCAGTCAGGCCACTTACAGGGGGACGTTGTACGACACTCTCTGAGCCTGTGTGAAGTCCTTCGGCTGGTGCTGTGCAATGACATGCCAGGTGACCCCGTTGTTGACACTGTATTGCAGCAGCACAGCCTTGTCCACAGCATGGGGGCCACTCAGGTCACTGTTGCAGCTGTCTGTCTGCGCCGTGCTCCCGATTTGCAAAACGAACATGATTTTGCTGAAAAACACAGGGAAATCATCTGTAAACAAGAGTCAGGATGTATTAAAGGAGTTACACTTTCTGTTTTTTAAAATCTTTCCTGTTTCTCAAGTTCATAGTTTCTGGGTTTACAATATAGTAAAAAATAGAAGCATCCAGTCTTATGATAAATAATATTAGTAGTAGAATCTACCCATATTATCTTTTAGATCATACATATGAAAAATACCCTCAGAAGGCTGTTTTTTTACAGAAAACAATTTTGACTTTCAAAAAGCTGTCCTCTTTTCAACTTCTTAGGTTATTTCACCTGACACTCCTCCTGTTCTCTGAAAGGTCTGATGGGCCGAATAGGCAGCCAAGGACATGGAGAGAACAAGCAATAAAAGCACAATATTTATGCTACATACTTTTTTTTTTACAAATAGCTCCAGGATGAATTGCATCTGCACAAGATAAATTTTCATGTCTTTTTTAGGACAAGATGTCTGAGGATCAGAGTGGAGGGAAAACTGAGTTAGACTTGCAGGCTCTGGACCATATCTGTTTGACATGTCTTTGTGCTTCTCACAGGCATCCTCGCCCTTGGAAGATATGGTTTTTAAACATAGGAAACTATCCTCATAAGAGTCCTAGTAATAGAGCATCCCACTTAGGATAGGTGTCAAATAAAGCAGCAGACTTAAAACTTGCAAATGCGTATATTAATTTAAAACAAAGTTACTTGTACAACATGGTGTGTAATTGTTAACTAGGCAGCAGGTCATAGCTGTATATGGGGTCAGGAGAAACATCTGGTTGCCTCTAGATTAAGTACATCATAGTGGTAGGAAAAAAAGGGATGGGTGAATATAACTTTTGACATCACCATGGTCACCATACAGGACTTAATTTTATTACATTTTCATTGTTTATCATATTAAAG
The DNA here is from genome assembly GCF_030020395.1 of Manis pentadactyla. NCBI lineage: Eukaryota > Metazoa > Chordata > Mammalia > Pholidota > Manidae > Manis > Manis pentadactyla. The sequence continues at coordinate 60,064,929 of NC_080025.1, read as the reverse complement.
TCCCCCAAACCTGCCTTTCTGCCTCTGAAAATACATTACTAGTATTTTGCAAACTGAAAAGCATCAGGTAAAAGTCTACATTCATACTACCCAAACATCTCATTCTCAAATATACTTGTACCCAATTGAACACTTTCCAGCATTCAGGGAACACTCAACTCTAGTACTTTGCAATCTATAAAGCCTTGGAGTCTTTTCTTGAACTATAGAGACAACAAACTATGCTTGCACTGGTTAAGGGGGCAGAAGAGCTGGGAGGGCAGGTAGGGAAGGAGTCTCTTTCTGTCAATTCTTAGTGGATTTGCACAGTCTCTGTCTCTCTATTCTGCATTATTATGCAGGTCTTATAGCATGTGTATTTTTAAAGTTCCCATCCATCCATCCATCCATCCATCCAGCAAGCATTCATTTTTATTTATTCTAACTACATATGTTAAATATAGGTGTATTGTTTATATGACTTCAAATATACTTCACATACCTTTATATTTGCATGCTTGCAAATGGTCAACATTAAATTTGTCTATACAGTATCCACAGCCAGTTTTATTTCTCACTCCTTTTTTTCAACTTTATTGAGATATAATCGACATTAAACATTGTATAAGTTTAAGGGGTACAGCATATTGCTTTGTTACACTAATCAATTTTTTAATATTTGGGTATACTCCAGGTTTATACCTATGTTGCCACTACTCACCAGTGTGCATGAAGAAATATAGGGTGAGTCTACAATAAACTTAAGCAAAGCACAATTCTGAGTTGCGAAAACATATAGCGCTCTGTCATACCAAATAATTCAAATGATATTTCAGTTTCCATTGCTTAGTGACAAATGCACCATGAAGTTCATGATCATATCTGATAGACATTAGACACTCACAAATCTTGGGGTCGATGCTGTGTTTGGACTACCATGGAGGAGTTTTGTTACCTTGCTCGAGTGAGATCCAGCGGTTTGGTGGCAGCCTGCCTTATCTGACAGCCATTAAAGTAGAGCGAGTCTCCATGGGCGTAGGGTGCAAGCTGCCCACAGCCACTGCCTATCACCCCGCCTTGGATGGTCTCCCAGTTCGCCTCGGTGACTCTTGCTGACTCAAAATTATCTTTAATGTAGCTAGGAAGATCATGACTGAAAACAGAGCAATCGTCACCTAGAGGGAGTGGAATAGTTGCAAAAATGAGCTGGAACAAGCAGACTCATGAATGATTGAGAACAAGTTTTCAGTTTCAGATTTAATCCATTGTAGTTACTGTAAAAATGACAAAATACCAAGCAGATGTACATTCCCAGAAATAAACCTTTCTCTTCATTTTAGCAATTATTGGCTTATGTTGTTGAAAAAAAATCCCATTTTCTTTGAGTCCTTGTTTACTAAGACATGTAGGTGCGAAGGTGCTTACCGCTCCTGTAAATCTATCGTTTAAACACCACAGCATCTGGCTGGGCCTGCATGTTTGCCAGTGACGGGTCTCAGGAGGGAGCTCTCACTCTAGCATGAGAGGCCAACCTAATTTCTTTTTCCCTAACATGCTTTTGGAGCAGAAAATAAGTCATGTTCTTATTCTTCTTGCAGCTCTACACTTGATGATTCTTGAGAGCAGAGTCTGTATTTCATTCATTGTCGGATTCTAGCACCTAGCATAATACTTAGACCATCTAAACTATTCGATAATGAAGCTGGGATAAGTGAATAATGAATAGACCAAAAGCATCTCTCAGAGGCCATGGGGCAGAAACATGGGCATTTAAGTGAGACACCATGTTGTGCTTGTGGCTCCCCTTGATTTGAATCACACAGCTTTTCTAACATCTACAAAGGTTCAACACCCAAAGGTTAAAGCTCTGTTGGGTCGGGGGAGAGGGCAAATTCCAGACATGTAGGATTCCTTGTGACACATTGGATATGTTCACTGGCCTAAAGCTCAAATTCTCTAGCTAATACACAGACAGACCCAGCGGGTCTCAGCGGTAATGTGACCAGAGGAAAAAGACAACACTAGTGATTTCTGACACCAGAGATGTGCAGCAGCTTACATTAGTCACGCTCATTTCATGTGGAGGCAGGGAAATAGCATCAACCAAGAAAGTGAAATACAGTCTACTCCAGTATTCAAATCTGTGGATTCTTAACATTGTACCCTTGGGGAGGTTGTATAACTATGCTCCTCTCTGTATAAATCACTCAGCTATCAGAGACAGCAAGGTTGATTGAAAGAATAACCTGACGACTAATTTTCTTTCTGACATTAGCTGTGTGATCTTGGGCAAGTCACTTAACCTCCCTGAGCCTCAGTTTCTTTTCCTGTAAAGTGGGAATAACTATATTAGCCACAGATAACTTATGGGGATATCGGAAGTCCCAAGGGACTCTGCTGAATGAACTGGGAGAACTGTAAACAACAGTTAGTCACAGCAATGTAAGGACTCATCCGAAAAAGATTTATTGAGCAATGCTATATGCCCAGTAGTAGGTTCTGAGGATTTAATGGGGATTATGTGGGCTTTGTGATGGTAGAGGCTGAAGCCTGTTAGAAACATTGCATTAAAGGGAAGCAGGGCTGCAGACCTTCTAACAGGCAGACAGGACCAGGAGTAAAACTGTACTTTACTTAGGCAGTAAAAATGTATTTTTCTGAGCCATGAAGGCTTTTTTTTTGTGGGAACAGTGACCCAGAAAACAGATCATTTTGAATTGCCAGCTGTATCTTGGGAGTAGAGTGGCAGCTGTTGTTGGGAGACGCTAAGAGAGAAGGAATACTGGTTAAGCAACCAAAGTAATCCCAACGAAAATGGGATTATTTTCAACAACAGAAGTTGATAATCACTAAAATGAAGAGAAAAGTGTATTTCTGGGAGTGTATGTCTGCTGGGTATGGGCAGAGAGGCCAGGACGGAGAGAGGCCAGAAATGGAAATAAAGTGCTGGGGGCTGGGGGAGGAGCAGGGAGCTACATGGAAGAAAGCGAATGTGAGGGACTATAGAACTCCTGAGCGGTTAAAATCTGCATTAAAAAAAATACTCCAGGGAATATAGCATAACTTATCCTTGATAATTCATTCTGAAAATAAACCACTCTGAGATCAGGGAGTGTATCATTCATCCCAAATCCCTCCGGCTGTTTCTATCCATTTGCTAGAGTCCTTTAGATACGTGCTGGGCTGAGGGGAACCTCATGGTCCCTGGGATCAAATGTAGCCGTGTGGGATGCAGACCTTGGAAGCTTTCATCGCAGATGCAGACGGCGCCGGGCGCGCAGTACCCACGCCCGCTGCACAGCTTGGGGCACGCCTCGCCGATGTACACGTGGTCGATCGCCCAGCTCTGCTTCTCCGTTTCTTCACCCTTCTGGATCCAGCGGAACTGTGTTGCACTGAAAGTCCCACAGAGGACAGAAGCGATTCAGGAGGCTGTTATTTCTATTGGCTGTGTGCTGTCTCCAGGCCTGGGAATGGGGACTATTTCTGAAGAAAGGGCCTCCCAAACCTGCCCCTGAGGCACCTGATTGGCAGAGGTGAGTGACTTGCGCCCACCAGACTCTGGGCATATACCCCACAGTGCCCTTCTGGAAGCTTATGCCTTTCCTGGAAGTTTTATGTGAATTTCCTGTTCCACCCTGTAGTAAATCTGTGTCCATGTTTCTTATAGGAGGGTGTCATTTTCCAAAACTGAGCAAAATGAATGCCGCTCCAGGAAGACTGCTTTCCGTATGTTTATCCTGCCCCTTTGTGTGACCCGACCAGCCTTGCACCCCCCCGCCCTGCCCGGGACGGTCCGGGAAGAGCAGCGCAGCCTTTGGGAGTACAGAATATTGGAGCAGACACAGTGCCAACTCCAGGTCTTTGGGCATCTGTGATTCGGGACCTGTGACTGATCTGGCCTGTGATGTGGTATTTAGTTAAAAGAAAATTTGGGATCTGTGGATCATTTACAAACAAGACCCTATTTCTTTCTATTTCTACTTGGACAAGCAATTGCCATTTTGGGGCATGGCTTGGTGACAGGAGGGAGGGAAGAGGGGGAGGGTTCGAGGGCTGCAACTGAAACCCTGGATTCATTTTATCAGTTGTTCTCTGCTCACTGCACGAGCTCTGGAGTGACTGCCTGATAACCCCCACCAAGTGTACCTTAGTACGCAACCTACCTGGAGGAGACATGGTCAGGCAGCTGAATGGTGATTCGCTTCCAGCTTGAACTGTTGACAGCATTGTAGATGGTGGCTTCATGGAACTGGAAGGGGGAGCAGCCGATGCTGTTCGAAGAGGAAGGAAGGCATTGGGTCTGAACGAGCTGCCATGAATCGGACCTGCAGAAACCAGAGGTTGTGTTAGACAACTCTTAAGGGACGTATATGACCTGTCTAAATCAAAGTTGTGCTGTGCAGTTGGGTTAAATAAAGACATTTTTATGTAAATTTCCCATTTCCTATATATTTTTGCAATTACAAACAGTGGAAAGGAAAATTGAAACCATTTCACACAAGATATAGTCTAACTCTTTACAAGAATGTGAATCTATTAACGGAAAACAGAATAAAATAATAGTATGCATGGTGTCATTTTCCAAAACTAAGCAAAATGAATGCTGCATTCTAATGGCTTCCTCCCACTTATATTGTTACTAAAAATATACCTGGAGTCAACTGATCAAATTCTCTGTCTACCCTAGCTTAACTCACTATAATTCATTCTTAACATTGGTGGTGAAAGGCAGGGTTCTCTGCACCCTAATAAGGTAACTGCATTCTGGGATGTTTTTTAATACTTTAGAAATGTGACTCTGGCTGAAGCATATTCCAAACTTTCATAGATTTAAATTTTTTTAAAGTTGGTTGAAAATGAGAGACATGAATAAAAGAGACTTCTACTTTGAGGACAAATGTAGTGTCTTACTTCTTTTAAAATATAAAGTTTGCTGGCTGTAGTCTAATCTGAAAATTGATTTTCCTTGGTTTGAAGGAAAAATCTGAAAATAAGACATGTGCAAATTTTATATGAATGAAATGTATGCATATAAAATACACATGAACTGCCACTTTTAATACAAAAACTTGCTTCTCTGAAAGCAGTAGCCTTAAAAATGGACTGCCATTTGAATTGTGTATTCAAACTTAGAGAAAATGTAAACAATTATTTCACAAACCTTGCATCCTTAGTGTACTCCAACATCACAGAATGAAGGTCGCCACAAGAAGTGGCTTCACAACCCACCACGATCTAAAATGAACACAAACAATAAACATGTACTGGCCAAGATTAATATCTAACATTATTTAGAAATCCCACCTCTCTTTGTTATGACTGCTAAATAATCAAGAAATATTCAGAGAACCTTTTGTAGAGCAGCCTGCCCGGAAACCAAGAGTACATTCATTCCGAGGTCTGTTAAAGACATCCAACTGCATGGAGATGAGAATTAAGATGCAAAAAGGTACTATTTCTATATATTTAATTAGTATAGCATACTAATAATAAATTTTGGAATAATAAACTGGCCAAAAGGAAAGTAACATTTAGAGAATTAATGGAAAGAAACTTGAAGTATCATTGGTTCAAAACATTTTCACTGATATCCTAAATTCCTTGTGATGCCATACTAAATTTATATTTATGATCACAGCAGCAATATTAAATTACTTAATATTCATTCTCAGACTTTTTCCATTTCCATATGAATAAAAGTTTTCCATATTATATGTAGTTAAATATTTGTATCATCAATAATGTATAAAAGCTATAAAAATTTGGTGATTCAAATGTAATTGCTAATCATCAATTTAATCAAGCCCTATTTTAACACTGATACTATGGTAGGTTAGTGCTAAAATTTCAAGCCATATACTCATGAATAAAACAACCTGATTTCAGAGAGAGAATAAGAAGCGTATTCCAATAATGGAAGTGGAAACCATAAAAGGTACAAATAAAATGCTGTGGTGCTTCACAGGAAGGAGAGATTGTATTTGATTGATTAGAAAATAATTCATAGGAAGTGGGACATCTTAATTATTCTAACCACAAAAAAGAAATAATTATGTGACGTGATAGAGGTGCTATAATGGCAATCATATTACAATACATAAATGTATCAACTCAACATAAATTTAACAATGTTATAATGTGTACCTTAACTTTATACAATGTTATATGTCAAATATATTTCAATTAAAAAAAATTTTATCAAGTAGGGTGTATGTGAGCTGCGCCTGAGGATTTGGGAGAGTCTGAGAGGCAGAGCTAGAGAAAGACATTTAGGTGAATGAAGGAGTGTGAACGAAGACATTGGTGGTAAAGTACTTCAGCATGTCTAGAGTACAGCCTGTGGTATGTTTTGGTCCCAGTGTAGAACATGTGGAATCTTGGGAGAGAAGAGAGAGATCAATTGAGTTTTGCAGACCATGACTTGAAAGGCTAAGGCAGGACTGGAGGGTCATTAAAGGTTCCTGAGCAGTGGAATGATGTGCTCGAAGATGTGCTTTGTAAAGATGAACCTGTGCTGTTGAAGACAGGTAGGAGTAGAGAGAGGTTACAGCTGGAAAGACTAGTTAATGGATTATTGATTTAATTAGGGACAGAATGGAGGTCGTAATCGTTCAAGCAGAAGATGTGATGGATGCCAGGAACATTGGAAATTAGAATTAAAAACATGCAGTAACTGATTAGATGTGAAAAGTGAAACGTGAAAAATCAAAGACAACTTTTAAATTTAAAGCTGACGAATATGTGAAAAGTAGTGCCACCAACAGAAACAGGAAAATCAGAAAGAGTAGTTGGTATGGGGAGGGAAGATTTGAAGTTCCTGTTAGACATGTTGAGGAGAGATGCCATTAAGGTAAAGGTATAGAAATAAATGTACATTGGCTTTTAAAAGTATTAAATTAAATGTTGGTGAGACAGTCAAAGTTAGAAATGTGGATTTGGGAGTTGGTCTTAAATATATGGTACCTAAAACCAAAGGATGAATTCTCAGTGGTGAAATACCTATGACGTGAGAAGACAGCTGAGAAGTGCTAAGAAATGCTGACATTTAGAGGGCTGAAGGTAGAAGAGGGGCTGAAAAGGAAGTAGAAGTGGATATCAAGGTGGTAAGAGGAGAACTGTCAGAGAACCCAGGAGCGGAGGGGAAAGAGAATGTCATGGGCTGGAGAGGCAAGGAAACAGTGCCAAATGGTACAGGGAGGAGAGAAGAGATGAGGAATGGGTGAAGCTGTTGAGTACAGTGTTGAGAACATCAACGGTGACTTTAAAAAAATGCAGGTTTAGTGATACTTTAATTATTGAATTTCTGGGGACAAACTTTTTTAAAAAAAATGAAATAGATTTAGTTGGAGAAGAAAAAGTCCGTCTCTTCAGTTCTGGGCTGACAGGCAGCAGAAGAGGAGGCCCCAGTCAAGTCCCTGAAATATGCTGACTTTGATGTGGGCCCCATGTGGGCCGAGTAGAGGGAAAACCTTCTCTTAAAGGCCTAGAATCAGGAATGGTATGACGTGGGATCTTGAACATCCTTCATATCCTTCATGCCACTAAGTTAAAGAAAGTCCTTAGAGAGTAGAAGCATTTGGGAGGCTTTCATCACCCACCCTCCGCTCTCTGAAGGAGAGTTTAACAGAGCTGAGAAAGAGTGAGCACCCTCCCTCCCACCCCCCCACCCCCGCTTTTATTTTTGACAGATCTGCAGACCTTTTCATATTGCAAACCTGAAACTCTTCACCCATTAAACAATAACTCCGCATTTCCCTCTTCCACCAGCTATGATACATTTTTATTTCTGCTAGAAGGGATTCTTACTATTAACCATCATTGTAGCATATCTTTTTCAATAAGGGCATTAGAACAACTGATTTGTCTTTAAAATGATCTAGTAATAAAGTGCATTTCTGTAATGCCCCCCACCGCCGCACCCTTTTTGGTGTATTTTGCAATAAAAAAGACATCAATTGATACTGCTTTATCTTTCTCTCTGAATATCTATTAATCATCTCTTATGCCCTCCCTTCCACCCTTCTATATGAATAAAATATGCACTTAAAAGATTTGAGAGTCCTTTTGAAATCTTGAGGATTTGATAACTTCCAACTAGGCTTTGTGTTTGTAAGTCAGAGACAAAAGGAGAATGGAAATATAATGAAAGGGATAGATAAAGAAGCAAAATGGCTTGCTGTATGAAATAGGCTGAGTAAGAGAAAGAGGTAGAGAAATGGGGGTAGCAGGGAGAGAGACACAGAGAGAGAGAAACTAGGCAGAGGCACCTATTTGAGCTTTTTATTTCCAAGGTTTGGGAAACTAAACTCAAGATTACATGAGATGTAATACAGTTATAGTTCTTGGTATGTCCCAAACATACTCAGTTTTTACCTGAGTAAAATTATTTATGCTCAAATAATATTTTCTGATGAACTGTTTGAAAAAGATTACTTCTTTTATTCATAAGATAATCTTTTAATGAATTCAATCAGTCATTTCCTTATAGTTCTTCAAATAAGCATTCCCCTCCCCCCACACCAAATATAATGCCATATTTTGCTTTTAAGAGCCACTTCCTCGTCCTTACTTTAAACTGCATCATATATCCTGGCTGTATAATGAGTTCTCTGGAGGAGAGAGCATTGTGAGTCTTGTCCTTCTTTTTATTTGGCCAGTAGAGGTGGAAGGATGGATTGCCACAGAATCCTGCTGTCCTTACTGCATTAGGGTAAAAACTCCAGTTTTCTTCATGGGAAGTACCTTCTGTTAAGGTAAATTGGAAGCAACATGGTATGTTACTGTCTTGAACTGATTGGTTTACTGTTGAATTACTTAAATGTCCATGCTCTAGCTTTTTGCTTATCCTTTAAGATTCATTTTTATTTTATTTTATTGGTATAATATATAAATTCGAGTTGAAAATCAAATTTTGAAAAGATTATTAAATGCTAGTATAATGATTACCCAACTTTCAAAATGTAATTGCTTGTCTGGGTGACTTGCACCACTACAAAATTCTTATTTTAAACCAGTGCAATGTTAATCTCATGGTGCAGGAATTCATGAAAAAAACTAGAATTATTTTAGGATATTGAAATTTCAAATTATATTTAGCATTAGGCATGTTGTCTTTAACAGGATTTATTAGATTCTTAGTTGACATTTCAACAAGCAGCCAACCTTGAAGATTTACAAACCACTGGGTAAAATAATAAACATTTGTTGAGCCGTGATCATGTGCTAGACATTCTTCTAAATGTTTTTCATGTAGACATACAGACATAAACAGACACAAGGCTCACAGGAAAGACAGTTGAATGTCTTGTTTCTTACCGTCATCAAAAGTGTCCATGAGTTGACTGGGATTGATTTCTGCTCCGCCAATCAAAATGTTGTCTAGTGCCCACTGAGCACGCTCCACCCCAGAGACCACAAGTCCGTTGCTAATCACAAAAGGCTGCCACCAGCGAAGCCGAGTGGTGTTGGTGAGCGCATCCTCGGGAAGAAGTATGTAGTCATGTCTAACAGAAATGTATTTCTGGAAATCCATCTCATGGAGCAAAGTCCAGGTAATCCCTATAATAACAAATATACCATATAGTAACTTACCTGGAAAAAAAAAATCAACAGTATACTGCAGCTACTGGAAGCTTCCCAGAGAAATCTGCAATCAGGAAATGATAATTGATTGCATTGACTTTAATGTAAGTCATTGTGATACACTGTGTCAAAATGAGGCTGATGATAAGAGGGGAAGGGTATTTAGAAATATTTGGTCAAAAATAAAAACTCTGAAATAAAAATTTTATATTTTCTGCTTTAAAAATTTCGTTCTGGATTGCTATGTGCACTGTTTCTCATAAATAATGAGTGATACCCATGTTTTGCATGCTTGTGGACAAGAATTCCTAGTAATTTAAAATACAGCTATTATTATAATTCTATGCAGTTTTTAATTTGTTGGACTGTCATGAAGTTTGTCTCTTATTAATTGATAAGACTATAAGTGGGTTGTCTAAATTACTGAAGAAAACACTTTTTGAGTATCCTAAAATATCTTAGGCCCATCTATTTATCTGCTATTTATTAATAATGATATCTATCTGCTAAAGCTGATTTTCTAAAGACCTCCTGGTTGTTGGTCTGGTTTTAGCTTCTTCAAGATAATAAAACAGACCTGTCTTAAAATAGTCTATGACAGACTCATGAATTTAGATTATCTTCTTTCATAATAAAGTTTTCTTGCAGATTTATTATGTGCTTGTTCACACAAAAGCTTTTAAAAACACATTAAAATGTTTAAAAAATTATCTCTTACTTGGAACACCATGCAAAATTTCTTTCTTAATTGTATCATTTATAATCAAGCTTCAGTTAAACATAGAGATTTTTCTTTATTCATAATATTTGGAGCTTATTTTTTCATGTGACTTCTTTCTAGTCTCTTTTTGGTAGATTTTGCATAACACATAAGTCACACATATGGAACATGTAATGCAACTAAGATCTGTAGCTTTCTCTCTGTGATTTTCAATATTCTCATTGCAAAGTCAGCAAAGTTTGCAGAAACTTTTGTGAGGGGCACTGGGTAGGATTTGGGAACCTGCTCCAAGGTGTGGCTTCCCCCCTGAAACGTGCCTCCGTCGGTAGAGTAGTCCAACAGCACGCCTTCTTTCCGGCAGACGGGCCGATGGCAGGAGGTCATGTTGTTCTCACTACCGATGCGCCCCCAGTATTGCAGGAATCTGGATGCAAGCACATGTTACTCATCAGTATAGTTAATTAGAAAAAAGAGTCTACCCAAGTCCTGGCTAACAACTTCTCCCACAAATGTGTTCCTTACTTTGGGGCCAATTTGCAATGCTCTGATAAAAATCACAGAAAACTGACTTACTTTGCCCCTCGCAGATCCAAATCTTGAGTAGTAGCTTGTCTCACAGTGGAACCCCCAAAATAGAGGGCAGTGTCCTCAGCAAGAATCCCACACTCAGTACAAGTACTTCCACCTTCTAAGGACATCCATAACTCAGGCTTGATTTCTTCACTGTCAAAACGTTCCTTCAGGAAAGTCTGGAAAAAAAATAAGTGGATGTGGGTTACAATTTCAGAACGTAACTATGGAATTACACCTTGGACTTAAGCAAAATAGAGCTGGTTAAAATGCATTTCCAAAGGTACTTTACAAAAAAACAAGGTATCTCCACAATGTGCTTAATTTAAACTGCTTAAATATTTTAAGCAGTTTAATCATTGGAACCTGAAGTCTAGAAAGAATCTTCAAATAAAACGATTGTAAAGTTGACTGTAGTAACGCTCTTATTTGTGAAGTCACTTAAGCATATACTCCCAAACTATGCATATTAGTATAGTGTATAGAAGTAGTATTGTAATTTATTATATTAGGAAATATGCACAGAAAATGAAAATTTAGGGGAATAAGATAAAAAACAAATGTTCTAGCACTTTTTCCCCTAACATTTCCCAGTGGATTGTCTTGTTTTCCCCTGGAAGTATGTGCTCCTCACTTTACAGACTGCTTTAGGCTACCAGGATCCTTCAGTTCCCAGCACAGAGTGAAGCTGGAATGTCCATATGGCTAGGCAAGGACATCCGAAACCAAAGGTTTCCTTCCATGTGAAGTTAAAAGAAAATCAATCTTGGAAGGCAGTTTGAAAGACATTTCATATATTTATCAGGGCCAAGATTTAGAATTATAGGGAGAAGTACTCAAAATCTAGAAAAAAATATTTTCTCTGGGTCTCTAGTTTATCTTTTTAACTAAGAATGGCCAACAATTAGGAATAGTCTATTTTCCAAAGAGAGTTGATAAATAAAATATTAGGATTCATTATGGCTACAATTTTTAAATAGAATTATTTCATCTCCTCACATCATAGTCAAGATCTTGATTTTCTATTCATTTTGTCCACAGTACATTCATTTTACATTGGTTTAGGCATAATTCTTTTGTCCATTAAATGATAAAAATAAGAAAACAATTTGTTATAGTTGCAATTGAAGTAACTGTACATTGAAAAACTGTGTACTTTTCACTTCTTTAGGAGAGTTGTCTAGTTGTTATCTTATTGCGTAATTAAGATTATTTAAATAGGCCCTTTTTTGTTCTAACTTAAAACATAACCATCTCTATAGTTAAAGACATGGAGTTATGTGTCAGTCTTACCTTATCTCACTGATATTAGCATATAAATGTAATTTTAAAAATGTAGGTTTACATGTAAGAATACAAGAGTCTGGAGACCTGTTTCATTAACCATGTAAACTCTCATTAAAAAGGTTGGAAACAGAGTTCATAACATAGATTTGCACAATTTCTTATCCAAATGAGGAATGCTAATGGAATGTACATGAAAGAAAGTACAATTTTTTAGTTTATTCATTACCTGTGGCTATATTTCTCATGTTATAATCATATTTGATAATAAATAGACTAACAGCTTCAGACACAGGTGAGTATTGCTCCAATTTTATTATTCTAATTTACCAGTTCAAAAGTTGTTAAAGTATTATAGAAGAACAAAATGACAGAATAAGTTTTTTAAAAAATTGAAGTACAGTTAATAGAACAGGTTTTGTTTACCACTCAGTTTGATTCCAATCACTTGTGCTTTTTGGGCTTAGTCATCTTCCCATTATTGTAATGACCAATGCACTATATTTACTCACAGAAACAGAACGTGGATATGGATATGACAATTGTGTTAGGCAATTCCATTTGCTTTGCAAATTAAATAATGATATAACAGCTAAAGTTTCCAAGAATGACTTCTCTATTCTTAATATACAACCACATTTAAGCAGTCAGCAAATCAGAACATTGAATTTTCTGATAAAAAATTCAACTACTGGTTGGTTAGTCCTTTTTGAAAATTTGTTTTTTTGTGATAATGCATATACGCTATTTGCTCTATTTCATAACAACAACAGTATTCTCCTTTAAACAGTACATCTACTAAAAAAGTGAAGTAAAGAAGGCTTAATATTGACTTTAAATTAAGAAGCTACTTTAAAAAAAGCTGAATTTTATGTTCTTTAATCCATATAGTCTGGTTTATTTTAGGAATGGGCTATTAGAGCTTGATCCCAATATTCTTGTATCTAAGAAATCTAAGGCATATTTTTCAGTTTCCACCCAAAGGATTTATTTACGGGGGGTTCCAAAAAACATTGTTATAAATTACTGGTCTCACACTTGTTGGTTCTTAAGGCATGGCCTGCAATGCACGTACATGGGGCTTCTATTCCGGGCTTTATCATTACCTTCAGCGTGTGAGTCAAGTAGCAGTTGGGTCCAGAGTGTCCCGGATCACAGATGCACTGCTCCTTTAAGCAATCTCCATGGCCCCTGCAGTTGTCTAAGCACCCAGGGCCCAGGTAGAAATTATCGATTGCCCACTGCACATCTGAAAACTTCTGATAGAACCTGAACCTTACTGGACTATTAGCAACATAAAAGCAAAAGAAAGAAAGACAAAAGTTAACTTTATTCAGGTCCATGTTTCTGTATGTGTATTCAGTGCTCAAGACAAAAAAACATTTAAGACAGTCTGATAGGATGAAATGGGTTAATAAAAGTTTTCTGACTGTCATCATCTTCCCATTTCTAGTAATGGAAATGTAAAGCCAGTTTTGTGTAAATTTTAAAATGCGTGAGCAATCTTGTAAAACAAAATAAAAATACAGTGAAATACCAATTTCAAGCAATAGGAACATTTAAAAATACAAATTTGTAACCTTCATAAACCCGGTTGCTTATGAACTGGAATTCAGTCATTGTGTTGCAATTCAGAATCATTAATTGCATTCCTGAAATCGAACAGAAGGTGAGTGGATCTTTTGACAGAGCCTTGTTAGCACACACAAAGCTCTCAGGTGGCTGGGAAACAGCAAGTTCTGAATTCCCCGAAGGTAATCAATATTCTCAATATTCTCAGAGTAACTATGCTAATTAGAAAATAATTTTGAAAGGGTTATATTAAAGGACAATTTCCTTGAGACTGTAATTTCAGCATTGTTCTTTGTCTTCTAGGGAAAATATAAGTCTCATAATTAACCCTACATTAAAATACACCGCACTTATTTTGGTGTAAAGAGCCCTAAGTGCCTGAGGGAACTTTCTGGGCCAATGTAAATGTTCTGTACCTTGTTTATGTGGTGGTTACAGAATAACCAATGGTAAGAACTCATTGTGCTAAACAATTAAGATGTGGGCATTTTACCGAATGTAAATTATACATTCTTATTTAAAAAGAGAGAGAGAGAGAATAGGAGGGAGAAAATGAGGCAGTGACATTACGGTGGCTCCTCAGCATCCGTTCACTGCAGATGAGTCATATGAGATAATCATCAAATGTAATTCCCCTACCTCCTGATTAATGCATTCCTGAGCTAATTTGTACCAATGGGATTCAAGGAGCTACTGGCTCAGGCTTGGTTTGAAAGAAAAGCAACTCTTTTTCTCTCCCACAGGATGTAAGGATGCATTCTGCTCCAGTTTTCTGGAAGCCGACTATGTTCATGAGGGGAATTGGCCTGAAGCTGAGTGTGACACCCGTATGTGGACAGTGGAGCAAAGAAGAAGAGTAAGAGAATGAGAAATAACAATGCCTTGAAGACATCGTTGAGCTTGTGAATCCACCAATTCCAGGGGCCACTTCTATTTAGATTTTTTCATTATAAAGTACAGTTCATTTTTAACTGAGCCAATTCTAATTGGTTTTTTCTGTCACCTGCAGCTGAAAGCATCTTGATTTAGTTTCTTAGCATGTTAATTGACTAAGCCCTTTAGTCACTGTTCCAGGAAACAGTGAGTGGTCATGTAGTAAATGATACCTATGGGGCACTGCAAGAGCCATGTGTAAGCACCTTATTCAAAGGCTCTTGTCTGGTCATATATCATAATTCTTTCACAAGAAGGTTCTTCATTTATCCAGACTCTGTGATGCACATGGTGAACGTACACATCAAATACTTTAATGTGTTTTTTTCCCTACTTTTACAGTTGAAGGGAAATCTTTTGGAATTGCCTTAAATTAAGTTATTCACACACTTTTCAGACAACAGTTCAATCATCTCAGTTCACCACAACTCCAGGCTAATTTCTTCTCAGTGCAGGTGCAGAACACAATGCTTTGGTAAAGAAAAACGAAGCCTACAAACCACACTTATAAAAAGCATGAAGATTTAGGGTTTGTGCAAATAGCACGATGAGGCAGGATTTGCTCCTGGCTCCATCTGTCATGGATTGACAAGGCAGTAATGTGGACAGCGTATGCTGCAGGGGCAGGGGGGCACAGTGTACAAGGTCCCTAAGGTAGCATACACCTTTTCACCTGGCTCCAAGGCCATGTCTATTCCACAGACACTGAGGTGTGGAAAATGGAAGGGCCTGTTAAAGCCCATCTTGACAAGTCTGAGGATTACAGCTTGAGGTCTCCTCATCTTAGCTCATTATGCAGGTCACCAATTAGAGGACCCTTAAAGTTAGGGAGGAAGAGAGCATTTTACCCACAGTCTCACATAGTTTCAGGCTCAACAACAGTGTCCCTAATCTGCTTCTAGATGCTCGGAACCAGGCTTTTTAATATTCTACTTACTTTCCTACTAAGCTTTCAGGGAGTGGGTAGGTAATCCTTTTCCATCCTTTAGTTGGGAAGAACACAGATGGCTGAGAAACACTCCCAGAACATTTCGGGTCTGCAGGTAAACACTGAGGGACCAGATAATTCCAGCTCACACCAAAGTCAGTAGAATACTGCACATGAATTTGATTCTGGGCAACTTTTTCAGACACTTTACATCCAACAGAGATCTAAGAAAGAGAAAAGCAAGATGGTTAAGGTATTAAAACCATCTTAGACATTTTTTCTCTAAGAACTTGGCAGAAAGGAAATTGCTAGTGACTTGACTGACACTGTACCACACCCACCCCATATTTTCAGGTTTGTTATTTGTTCTGCTGATGGATGGAGGAGTCGGCATGGTTGCCCAAAGTGACAACTTAGAGAAAGTGCCAAATACATTGTGCAGGGAGTTTGGAAAGAAGCTTAAGCCTGTGTTTCTGCCACGGCTGGCTGATTGCCCTGGAAGGCCTGGGCTTACTCTTACAAATTGTTGTTTGTTGTGCTAATGGTCTGGCATGTCTATTTGGCAGAAAGCTCAACCAAGAAGGATTGCTAACAGCTTTTCCAAGTTTACTATTTTGCCATTCAATTTATGACTCTCAATAAATCACTTCCAACTACAAGTAAGATGCAATGAAGTGATAACAGAAGGTGCTTTTAATAAGGCACAGAAGGTTTTGTGGAAGCAGATAGCCAGAATTTGACATTTGTTTGCTAATACAGTGGAACTGAACTAGACAATAAACTGGTTGACATAAAATAAATTAGTTGACATAAAATAAATTAGTTGACATAAAATCTTGGCCAAAACTGATGTTGGCATTAATACTAATCATGTCTTTGTTTCCTATAATTTTCTTATTCCAGAAACATCAAAACACTCTTGTATAAAAAAAGGACATATAACCATAATAGCTTTAATCTTCTCATAAAAGGAAAAAATTGCAAAGGTCATATAACAATATAAACTCAAGGAATTGAAATCCATATTCTATATTTTTATTGTCAGTGTTTTGCTTTATCAGTATTAAATCCTGAGTAGAAACACATTTACTCTTATGGAATGTTCACCTTGGAAAGTTCAGAAATAAAATACTTTTAATTGTTAAGTTATATATAGTTGAGATGTATATTACCTTAATATTAAATTTTATTTTTCAAAAAGTATATATTAAGTCAATGAAATATTATATAATCCTCCTATAATTTTTTCTCTTTTTTATATGGCTAGTATGTGGTTATTCATGTAATGGAGACCACAGCATTTTCCACCTTGAATTGCATGATCCAGCCATCAGTGGGAGTCAGGTCATGGGTCACTGCATACACTTCTCTTCCGTCATGACTGCCACAAATCATGACACCATCAGGGGAGTCGCAGAATCTTTCTACTGTGCAATCATCATGGAATAGCCAATGCTCATTCACTTAATGAAGAAAAAAAATTATTAAAAATTTATGACAAAAATACTTGAAGCAAATTTTCACTTTAAGCAAGATCTGGAATTATTTTAAGTAGAAGTGTCTTATAACGTATTACATCAATCCATAACACACATAATATAAGGGGGGCACAGGAAAGGCAGTATAGCACAGAGAAGACAAGTAGTGACTCTACAGCATCTTACTGTGCTGATGGCAGTGACTGTAATGGGGTATGTGGTGGGGACTTGATAATGGGGGGAATCTAGTAACCACAATGGTGTTCATGTGAAACCTTCATAAGATTGAAAATAAATGATACCATAATAAAAATAAAAAAGACAGACTCTGGGAAAAAATAAATAAACAAAAAAACATATTACATCAGTCCAAAGACAAAACACTAGTGGAAGCCCATTGTTTTAAGGAACATGAATACTAGGAGATTGCGATATACCTAATATCTGATATCAGTCTACATTTGGAAAAAAAAGAGTGTATTTTATGTTTCATGAATGAAAAGCAAAGGAAAATATATATATTTTTTCTGACAGATATTTAACTTTTTAGGCAGGATGCAAAGGAGAAATAATTTTTAGTAACGTAATAGGGAAGTGAGTTAGCTACTTTTATTCAAATTCTGGTAATATTGTCTAGTGAATTAAAAAAAATTGTAATAATCTAACTCATAGAACCAGAGAGTAAAATAGTGGTTACCAGGTCTGGGGGCAGAGGGACACATGGAAAGTGTCATAAAGTTTCAGTAAAGCAAGATGAGTAAGTTCTAGAAACCTACTAACAACATAGTGTCTATAGTTAACAATACTGAACTGTATACTTAAAAATTTGCTAAGAGGGTAGATCTTATGTTAAGTGCTCTTATCATAACAGAAAAAGCAATATTAAAAAAAAGAGAGAGGGTTTGGGAGGGAATGTTTGGAGATGATTGATAAATTTATAGCCTGGATTGTGGTGATGGTTTCATGAATATATACTTAAACTCTTCCAGTTGTACATAATAAATATCTACAGCTTTTTGTATGCCAATTATACCTCAATAAAGTGATTTTTAAAAAAAAGCTTGTAAGAATCTAAGGAAACTTAAGCAGCAAGATTATGACTTGGTTAGTTCAGAGTATATCATATTGTCTCTCTCTCTCTCTCACACACACACCCGCCCCTTGCAATTCCCTTTCTTTTCTTGCTATTTTGACATTATGATTATATTCCCCAAAGGCCAGAAATTAAATATATACACAAGTTGCATCTAATTCACGATATACTTTGATTTTACAGGTCCACCTTTTCTCTGAAAGTTTCCTGGTTAGCTGCAGCATTTACAGTGGAGATGAATGAGTACAACCAGAAGCTTGGGGCCACTATGCAAGTCACGGAGTTGGAAGGCCTCTAGGAGTCAGAGAAGAGACCAAACAACTTAACTGGAATTCAGCTTTCACCTGTGTGGCCTCCTTTTCATTTTGTCTGAACACAGCACATCCCTGTAGACCAAGCAGTTTATCTCTGGGATTCAAGTGGCTACCACAATGCCATTGTCTGTTAGTTTCATTCCATGTGATTGGGGCTACATTTAATCTTAGATAATAGGACTCAAGAGTCAAAGTACACAGAAATTTAAATATAGTAAGAGTACTCTAAGTCAGTTTATTATGGGGTATATATTTTCTGCTAGAACTCTGTAATCCTGATGAGAAAGGGCTTGCATTAATCAACAAGCATCTCTTCTGCAATATCAGAAATTACTTTTGTAAGTAGATATTGCAGTTTCTAGGAGCATCATTTTTGCATTTCTGGAAGTAGCTGGAAAATTTGTTTCTTCAATTGTATGTCACCAATTAAACCTTAAGTAAAAAATCTGTATTTTAGGCACTTGAGAAAATAATCTATATTCGCTTTTACTTATACAGAAGCAGTTATAGTTAACAACTTAAATTATTCTCTGATCATAAACTCACTTAAATAAACATTACACAGGGAAAAATAAATGAGTAATTTGGTAAAGTTCTGACCCACATCTATGTAAGCAAATCTTCTCAATAACCTTTTTTCAAAAAATAAGAATACTTGGTAGTGGTGAGAACATTTTAAGCTTTTTCTCCTTAAAAGTAAGTACGATTTTATTATATATTTGCAATTATACTACTGTGCCATATGATATCCTAACATGAATTAATGAG
Organism: Manis pentadactyla; assembly: GCF_030020395.1. NCBI lineage: Eukaryota > Metazoa > Chordata > Mammalia > Pholidota > Manidae > Manis > Manis pentadactyla. The sequence goes on along the minus strand of NC_080025.1, from coordinate 60,045,704 downwards.
GATAATTCATCTAAATCTTCAACAATGTCAAAATGGTAAAAAAATTATGATGAGTATTATACAGCTATTACAATTACATTTTCAAGGACACTTAAGGATATGGAGAAATGATCAAGATTTAATTCTGAATGAAAAAAGCAGGCTCCAGATATGTACAATTGATTATAATTTTGTAATGTTTATTATATAAAGGCATATAAAAAAGAAAAATACCAAAATATTGATGATAGCTACCCTCAGGTAATTTTTATTTTCATTCTCATGATTTTCTGTATTTTCTCAATTTCAAACATTGAACATGTATTACTTTTATAATAAAACATTAATAATTAAGTATTTCAAATTATTAATATTCCTCAAATTTCAATTTTTCTTCAGCATAGGTTCCAGTTCTCTGGAGGTTTCTTATCAGTCTTATTTATTGTAAAATACATCCAGATTGTCCTTTCTATGCAAGCTTTTAGTGCCGAATTGGGTGTGACACAGTCCCACTGTATGATGACTCTATAGTGGTTTATTGTTTCTGTTCTCACTGTTCAGGTAACACTTGCAGTGTTGGCATGAGATGTATAATGAAACATCACTACGTTTCCCTGAAGATACCATGTTTCATGTGGTATAACCAAGGATGTGGTATGACAAAGCCACATAATACAAGACATCACTTTAAAGAAAGGTGACCAGAATAGCATCATGAAATAAAAAGAAACAAGACATTACAACAAGAATAGGACGAAGAGAAGCTTCCGCATTCACCAGGAGTCCTGCGCAGCTCCTGCTGAGAATGAAGGTAACAAGCGGTATCTCGGACACTCTGAAACATGAAACGCCATCACAAACATGTTTGCCATGTAGCAAAACGAAACACTGGTCTTTGGATATTAGAACCAGGAAGTGGTGGCTTTCTACCCAAAATAGGAAACAGGAAACACAGAAGTGAAGAGTTTTAAAGAAAAGGAAATTATCCTATCAATGCAATCATAGAATTCTATCTATGAAAACATACTTACTGCTTGAATGAAATAAAGGATGGTTACAATGTAAACCAGGAAGACTGAGTGAAACAAAAGGGTGAAACCCTTTCCACTGTTTCTGAACCATTTGAGAATCTGGAGATGGTGCCCCGTTCTACTCTTTTGAAAAGACCCAAATCCGAACGCATTTCCACTGGACTTTTGTTCAGCACCAGTGAGGCTGTACCTGTCGTTTTGTCCTCCATAAACATGTCAAAGGCAATTCTCCCCACAGGGCCGGCGTCCGCGGGGGAGCGCTCATGCTGGGGCATGGGGGCGCTGCTGAAGGTGTCCAGCATGACTGTCCTCTGGTCAGCGGAGCCTGAGATGAGGACATTGTCGAGGGCCCAGTCATTCTGATCCAGGCCGTCGTGTCTGGGCTGCCACCAGCGGAAGCGAGTAGTGATCTCTTTAGCATCGGGAGGGAGAAGAATATTCACAAATCTGTAAGACAGTGATGGGGAAACACTAGTCAGATGTCTCAGGCGAGTAAAATATTTACAGCCAGAGACACAATATTATGAGTCAGTCTTTGCATGTTGACAAGGTGGTAGCTGCACTAGTGGGGGTGAGGATTTAATAATATGGTAACTGTTGAATAACTGTTCAAGTATGTTGTGTACTTGAAACCAATATAATATTGTATATCAACTGTACTTCAATGAAAAAATATATCAATAATAAAAACAGATATTGCAAGTCACATGGTTAGTGAGCTAAAGTAATTTTTAAAAACCATGATAAACAGGCTTGATTTTACAAAGTTTCAGGACTCCTTGTATTGGGGAAACAGAACATGAACCAATTCAAGCATCCTGGAACTACTCTAATCATTCCTGGGCAGGCCTTAGAGGGACTCTATATAATTTTCTGCTTGCCCAGGGGCCCTTCTGCATCTGTAGGCCTAGGGTATATGTACATTGGTCTATTGACATTTTTTTCTGTTACCTAGGGGTTGTTTTCACACGTGTCCTTCCCCTGGCACCTTGATTTCATTCTTCTTTGGTGAATGCCAGCAGTTTGCTTGGAATATGGACACTGGATTGTGGCAGGACATTTAGGCTCTTAACCTGAGGGCACCAGGCTCTATGTAGTTACTTTATCAGTTGTCTGTGGTTTGACACTGTCTTTATGCTTTACTGAAAACATAATACTAAGAAATGCTAAGTGGGAGCCATGGGCTACCAAGTCCAGGATGCTGTCCCTAACTTAGTCACCATTGACAGACATGGCTCCACGGTCCAACATGAACCTTAACTAGCTGGAAACAGGGTCTAAAATATGCTTCAATCACAATTATGCATTTAAACCCCAAGAATGTATCAAACTCTTTCACTTGCATTCACAACTCATGAAGTCTGTTGGGGAACGGAATATTTCCTGAGGCTTACTCTCCTTCTGCATAAAGTTTCCTCTATCTATGCTAATCCACCTCCCTTTACTTCCAAGGGCTTCCTCTTGGTTTAGTGTTCCAGGATGAGGCCCATCAGCCCATGCTCATTGGTGAGACCCTGAAGCTGAGGGCTGTGACGACAGTCCCTTTAGTTTTTGTCTTTCACACTGAAGAGAGTTTGTTATTTTAGTTTTGTTTACACAGAACCTCCTTGTGGACTTTATTTTCCCTTCCTCTTCTCTCTTTTATGTCCTCCTTTCGGTACAGTGACCAGGAGAGCAGGCAGCATCACGAAGGAGAACCAGGGGAGATCCATTTGGAGCTAGGGTGCTTTTGGTTGGATTTTAAATACTTTTGTTGGTTATGTCCATCATCTTATGTATGTTCTGAGCCATAATAGTTGAAGGATGTTGGTCTTAGGGAAGGAAAGGGTAGACTGTGAATCCTAGACCCTTATTTGTGTAGTTACTGGCAGTTTGGGACTGTCTTTAGACAAACAATCTTTTGCAAAGATCATTTCCTCAAACATCTCAGTTTTGCAGCTTATCTGCATCCCTCTCATCTTTTTGCATGCTTAGTCAGGTCTTTCTATAATTTATCTCCATTGATTTGGCATGCTTAATTAACATTTTAAAATGTATTAGATAATAACAGAAATCTCTCTGTATCTGGAGGGACACACAATCATACTTCTTCATCCAGAGCACTAATCTCCTAACTTTATTTTCCTTTCCGATTTCTAAATTAGTTTCCTTTTGCTGATAAACCCTTGACTACATTTTATAAACCTTCGGAGTAGAAATTTATCTAAAACTGATGAAAGTTTAAATAAATTGTGACCACTGTTCCTACCTCTGTCAAACTGTTGCTCCTTCAGAGAACTAAAGTGGATTAAACAGCTATGTTTTTATGCTGCAGAAACATAACTTCCTTCTTTCTGTCTCTTATGCTGTTTGAGTGTTCAGGAACTCACACGTAAAACTTTTATAACTTCCTCCATAAAAACCAAGGGAACAGTTCACTTGCCCTGTTATCTCCTACTAACAGAAGCATGTTTTTTTCATCACTACACTGGGTACCTCTGAATTTATATTTAAATTCCTTTATTGGCTTCCAACTTGAATACAAGTGCAGGATTTAAAACTTTTGCTTGCAGCAGAGACTATTGGCATTTCCTCTTTCCCTGCTTCATCCTTCACAGTCAGAGCCCATCTTCTTAGTGAGGCTAATAGTCACCCAGAATAAAGATGAGCTGAGGCGCCCCTGCATCTGGCTGTGTCTCTGTGGCTGGTATCTGGCTACTGAAATGACAGCACAGTATGGATAACTGCTAGCAAGCGTCCTTAGGGAGAGACGGCACACCCTTCTCGTCCCAGCCTCCTTCCTGCTGGCTGGCTGCGGAGCGGCTTTTAGGCCATGAGAGGAGGTTGTGTGTTGAGAGTCACCGATGTAGGACCAGGCAGAAGGAACCAGGGTGTCAGGTGTTTGTGGAGCTGCTGTAGCTGCCCTGGGCTACTTACTTCTGCTTCTACTTTATGTAAGGAGGCAAAAAACACCTTGTAAGTTATTTTGGGGTTTCTGCCATTCACAGCTGAACCTACTTTTAGCTGATACATTGAATTTAACTTACCATTTACAGGATTCGTTGTTTACATTTTACCTAATTTTTAGCTTCTACCTGGCTTGCCAGAAATTGAGGGATTATCTGTTTCTTCTTCCTTTTCTTGGTGCTTTTAAAAATTCTCTTGTTTCTTGATTGGGCTGTATTGCTTCTCCCTCTCTTCCTGTCTGCTCCCCTCTGCTGTCCCCTCCTTCAGCTTCTCCTTCTCTCCTTCTTTCTTCTTTTCCCTTCCTTCTCCCATTTCTCCTTTTCCCACTTCAATAAATAATGCTTTTTTTCCTTTTTAACAGTTTTTTTGACTCTTCTAATTGGTCACATTGATTTTGCTTTTGCCCTTCAGAAATATACATATATTTTTAATGACCCATACAATGTATTTATTCAGAGTTTTCTGAGGAATGTAGAAAATATACTCTAGGCTTCTTAAGGATATTTACATTCTATTGTGTTTATTTTCTAGGTCCCAATTCCCTAAAATGACTAAACTCTATCTATCTATCATCTATCTATCTATCTATCTATCTATCTATCTATCTATCTATCTATCTATCTATCTTATATCTATCATCTCTATCATCTATCTATCTATCTATTGAAATAAATTGCTTTCCTATTTCCATTTTCCCAAAGTGTTGCTGAAATGGAATTATCATATACTTACTAATTTATGGATTTTTGCACTGGGTCTATTCATTATTGGCATTGTGATATTCTGGGATTCAAAAACTAGTTTTTGAAATAAACACCCAAACCAGCTGTTTATCCAGTTCAGAAACTTTATCTTCATGTCAGTCTCAGAGGTGTTGCCTACCCATCAGTAGGGTGTGGGTCCCCTGCGTGAACCCTGTGTCTACGGACCCTTACTAGTTACTGGAGATAAAACAGAATACAAACCCAGGTTTACTGTACTGGTCATAGAAAATTTCCATCAGCAGGTTCCAGGTAATGCCTCCATTGACAGAATATTCCAAGAGAACACCTTGGTTACGGTTATTTGGTGTAATTAGGCATCCATACATGAAGTAAAATTGGATAAATTCGGCATTAGTGAGGTTTAGATCCACAGTGACCAACAGTCGACTGCAGGCCTAAGGAAAAGAGCAGAACACAACGGAATGTGACAAGGGAGCATGACTGCACGAGGAACTGTAATGGCAGGTTACAGGTTTTCTCTGGCTTCTGTCCTTTTGATGATTCTTTTGGAATACAAGTCACATGGTATTTTAATACTGATTTTCTTATCATCTCTCCTACTGTACTGCTCCTAGCATGGTCTCTAGCACACAGTGGGAACTCAGCAAGGATTTGCTGAACTTAGAAATCTCAGCATTAGAACTTACAAAGGGCAATGGAGTCTAAGGAGATTCTCTTCTATTTTCCTATAAGCAATAAGGGAGTTGGAATGAAAGTAACTTGTTTTTTCTTAAACTATTTCTAGTTATTAATGGACATTCATTGGATTTTTTTTATAAGGCATTATATATTAATAAAATAGCATGTTGAGATGACTACATCAATGTGAAGTTTAAAAATAACTGCATCTAAAAACTTCATATAATTTAAGTATGATCAGAGACAACAGTTGCAAAGCTTTTTATTTGAACTTTTATAGATGATTTTCATGTTATCTATCTTAATTCACTAATGTAGAAAGGTAGATTTTTCTTAGTTGAACATATAAGGAAAACTAGGCCTCTTAGAGTTCCACCTAAGCTAAGAAAAGTATGGTAAACAGGGCCTTCTTAGTGTTGATGAGTATAAAAATCTTAGATTGTCACTCTTGAGCTAAATCACTGCATGTAAGTAAAGTACTTCATTGACTCAAATGCGAACTCTATAGAAGGGTATGGTAGGGAAATAAAGGAAAATGAACTTGTAATTTTTAAAATAAATTGCCTATGGAGGATATTTGTGGTATTGGGGAAAAGCTATTTTTAAATAAATCATCTTTGGCAGCAAAGTAGAATTACTATAAAATTTCTGAAAGACATTTTCTAACATTGCTGTTGTCATTCACCAAATAATCTGCTATAAATATAAATGTCTAGTAATTACTAACAATTATCCTTTCTTGGAGAATTTATAGAAAAGATTAATTGTTGTTGATAAATTCAGGAAACGAAGCTCATTTTCCAGATTTTTGGCTCTTTAAATCCCAAATCTGTTGCAAACTCAAGAGTTTTTCAATTAGAGCATTATCTAGATGGAAGACCTTCACACATTGTACAACCCATGTTCTTCCAGGGTAGAGATTCGTTTAAGTCCTTTTTTTAATGTGTACTTAACTAAGTCTTATGCTGACACCACCTTGCATAATCAGATTGTCTCAACTGATTTGTGATAGGAAAATATTGGAAATAATTGGTATTTTCTGATTTGCATAAAGTTGCAAGTTCACATCAGGGTTGTGCATTTAGAGTATTTAATTCTGCATCTTGATCTGCCAATTAAACTTCAAAAGAGACTCAAGATTTTGGGGGGAACTCAGAGGATGCAGAAATGAGTAACCAGCAGCCAACACTTACCCCGCTGAAATGGAGAGCCATTCCTGAAGCCACAGCTCCACACACAGTGCTTAATTTCCCTCCATTCACAGTCAGCCAGTTCTGGTTGGATGGAGCTCTGTTGAAGTTGTCTTTGAGCTGGATTGGAAGGGAGGCTTCTGGCTCATCACAGTACAGGCCACCCCACTGCTCATCACAGCTGGATGTGGAGAAAGAGAAAGGACAAGTCAACATCAAAGAAAGCCTCCACAACTGTGTTCTCAAATTAGTGAAGCCAACTCTTTTTCCTAGTCCAGGATGATGAAAGGTTATTTATCTTCGCAGAGCTTACCAGAATTCACCTGCTCTCCTTAACAGTGTTTAGGTTAGAAATAAGCTGTAAAGTAACTGCCTTTAAGCTTACCTAAAGTAGTGACTTGGGCTTATAGGTGGAGAGAAAGAAGCCACTTCAAAGAATTTACTAAAGCTCTGTCTACACGACACAGTTCTGGATGGCTGACAGAAAACTGCAGCTGCCCACCTACACTGGTAGGTCCTGGGAATTTATGAAACGGGTTTTTAAAATAGAAGCTTTGGGCTAATTAGGAATCAAAGAGACCATGTTCCAAACAGTGGGAGGTACTTTGGATGGCATCTGTCGTCTCGACCACAGGACTGACTTCCCGTTCGGTTGGGGGAGAAATAGGAATATAGGACTATGAGGCTCTGGGGTGTCCGAGGTCATCCTAGGCATGGGCTGGAATCATTAATCAAAGGAAAGACTTCCCAGGTGTGTGGAGATTAATGGAGAAGGGACTAGCAATTCTCATAAGCATCTTCATTCCTATTACCCCATTGAACAGAATAATATATATTTTTTAAAAAGCACAGAGGCCTGCAGTACAGAAAACACATGAGTCCTTTATTTAGATCCTCCCAAAGATGCTATGGCAGTCTATAACAGTAGGCCTTTCTATCAAACACACCTGGTAAACTCATCAGATGTTTATAACTTTCTTATGCAACAACATGGGAATACCAATTAAACCACAGCAATGCATATTATTACACCTATTAGACCTAAGTGAGAAAATACTTATGATGTATTACTATTCTGTTGGAACAAACTGAACTCATGAACCTCTTTACATGTCCTTTTCAAGGCTCAGGTGTATCACAGAAACACAGAAGGAAATAAAATAAAATGAAACGAAAATCAATTATAATTCAGCCTCTCCTGACAAGATGGCTGTCGTTCAGTTCCCAACCTCTAAGAATGAAGATAAAATATCCAAAGACTCCATAGTTAGTGCAATGTCAGATTTCAGGAAAAGTGTATATAGCCTAAGGCAGCTTGGGAGAGATTCAAAAACAAGTTTCAGAAAAATCTCCTGCCTGGAACATGAGTCGGGAACTTTTGACAGAAGGAAAAGAAAGACCCACTTACACACAGCTGCCCTGGATGCAGCGTCCATGGCCACTGCACATGTCAATGCAGCCGTCCCCGATATAGACGTTATCTATCGCCCATGTCTGCTGCTTGTCAAAAGGAGCTGGCTGATGCCAACGGAAACGAGTGGCTTGGGACCTTTGAAAAAAAAAAGAGAACTATAATGAAGTATGTGGTGGAAAAGGGAAGGTGTTCTGGTATATCTGAACACGTGCATGGAAACTGTAACTCAAATGCACATAAACCTCCACGTCTGTTCTGAAAAGAGTGTCCATTATTGCAATATTCTATGCAAAACTTTGATTCACAAAATGAAATGCAATAGCTTGAGAACATGTTTTGGGACGACGATCTTTCTGAGCCTTATAAAAACAGACTGTAACAGAAACTAAAACTCATCCTAACACCAGTAGCCTCAGGGGAACAGTAAGCCCTGATTTTTGTGGGGTAACTGTTGTGGAGTGACTTCAAGCACTGCTGCTAACTTATATATGCAAATTAGGAGAAGATGGCTGTCCTTGAGCAGCCACAACCCCTCTCTATTTGACTTGGGAAGCAGGATATGCGCTAGATTTCAGCTACTACTTTCTCCCTATGGCCAGACACTTTCGTCCAGTGGGCTTACTGACCACCTACCACAACATTTGTGAGGAAGTCTCACAATGAAAGCCTTAAGGAGACAGACAGTAAGGGTGTAAATCAGAGGGATCAATGAAACCCTAGATAACTGGACAGAGAAAAGAGAGGGGATAAAAAATAAGACTGAACTTATGAAAAAACTGATTTAAATGCAATATAAATAAAACTAAAAGGGATTCTCTCATTTCAGAAGCAGAAATACATTTACTCATGCAGTTTTGGTGTCTTGTTCAGAAACACAAATAAACATGTTTTCAGAGACACTAGATGGCAGTAAAATCCAGACAATGCCTGAGGCTCAAGCGAGTCTGAACAAAGACCAGAAGAGGAAATGATTAGCCACAGCAGATTCTGTTTTATGGCTTCATATACTTTTGTCATTAAGAAACTGTTCATCGCTTGATGGAGAGATACCTGTTTTAGACAGGACACAGGACTAAACAACAGCAAGGATTTTATATTTTCTAGTTGAAGACATGTATACTAAGGTTAGAAGACAGAAAACAGACCAGAACTAAAACCTGCCCTCTGAAAATAAACAGTTCAGGTCGATTATTAGTTTACTGACCGTCTAGGCACTGATTCTCCACAACCCTCCTTGCTCCCCAGCTCCCATGTGTTCCAGCAGAGAAATGTCCACCAACTTCCCTCCTCCCGCTTCTACTGCATGGAACCTCCACCCCAAACTCCCGCCGCTGGCCCACTTGGCCCTGCCCCTGGGGCACACACTTCTGGAGCACTGTGTCTTCCCTCAGGTCCCAAAGCTCACCAAATGCACGTTTTCCCTCTCTCTCTGCCCGGGTCACCCCTGTGGGTCCCTCAGATCTCTGAGGAAATGTGAGGTCCTCACAGATAATTTTTCTTTCTGATCTCTTTAAAAATTACATTTCTCTCATAGCAAACTGCTCTCCTTTTATAGCACTTATCACAATTGTAGTCATCTATTTCTTTGCATGTATATTTCTGAAGTGTCTGTCTCCTCAGAGGAGTAAATTAAAAGAGCCAGGTCATCCCTTTTTGTTCAACACTATACACTCAATGAACAGCGCCTAGCACTTAGTAGGTGTTCTACAGGCTCAGGAAGTTGGTGTCTGGGGGCCATCATTCTCCCAGCCATGCGAAGATGTCTCCCCACGGTTGTGAACTCAGTGGCTCCGAGGATCAGTTAATTTTTAATGACTTGAGTTTATTAATAGCTATGCCTACATACATGCAGTAACATCTTATAAATAACATGGTAGAATATCGCATTTCTATAACACATTACTACTTGGATTCTAATAAGTCAACACTTATATACTTATTCTTTCTTTTAGACCATAAGCTTCTGAAGGGCAGGGAATAACTCTATATTCCTTCAGGGAACACTGTTTTATATCTTCAGTGCTTATAGATAGTAGGCAAGTAATAAAATTTCCTTGTTCCCCTAATATGTAATACATGGCCCATCAAAGCCCTTATTGCCTTTTACAAAAAATGCCCATTTAAGCATAGTTACCTCTATTGGATTATTCTCCTCATTTATCATTTTATTGTTGGTGATATTCATACCTGGGGCCTCATAAACATTTTCTGAAAGAATATCAAGTTGACAGTAATAAAGATGGCTAGGCAGAATCAAATAAGAGAGGTCTTGTAGGATGGGTGGGCAGGGAATGCAGGTCGGTGGTGGAAAAGGCAGTGATCTGATGGCTGTTGAAGGGGGAGGAGAATTTCCTAGCAGTTGGGAGGTGGTATGGGCTTCCTAGTAGGTGGTGGCTTTCTGATCATTGGTTGTGTTTAATCATAGCCACTTAACAGAGGGATTGTACAGAAGATTTGAGCCAGGTGCACTGTTGGTGTTGATAACAGGGACTTCTAACCATGACATTTTCAGTTTGCACAACTCTGTGGCATTCCACAGAAAAGGAATCAGTGAGAGACCACATGTAGGATGTACTAAAACTGAGGTTGGCTATGAGTAAAGACATAGAAGGGCTATAATCTGTACTCTGGTACTAGTAAATTCTATGTTTATGGTGAATAACTTGGATGTATAATGAGGAGGTGGAAGTTAATCAGATGATTTCCGGGCCCTTTCTTAAATGTGACGATTTTATTTTCTTGACAAAAATTACACCGAGTAATTATGTAGCCATAAAACAGGGGTACATATGCTATCAGATATTGTTTTATAAGAAAAGGAAAACTTTCACTAAGGGGATGAATTAGAGCATAAGTTAAGGATGAAAGTCTGGACGTTGAATTCCCGGGACTTCTCATTCCCAGGCCTGTCGCAGCTTCACTATGTAAAGAGGCCAAATCACTTATGTTTACGCGCTGACACTTCCCCATCTGTAAAACAGAGAAAATGCTGCTTCCCACCTCACAAGGGTGTTGTGAAAATTAATTAGCTCGTGTTTAACCAAGACCTGTGAGTGTCATGGTGAGGTCCCTTGGCAGGTGTCATCATTTGTCCTGAAGTTTTCTTACAATGATGGCCACCGCCAGCTGCTACATCTTGGAGTTCTGGGGAAAATGGCCCCAAAGCAGATTCCTCCTTTTTCCATATCCTTGAAATGCCTCCTCTTGCTTCTATTCTGAACTTAAATCATTCCCTCTCCGTTTACACCACATAGTAAGTGCTCCATAAGTGTTTTTTAATATCTATTACTAGGCAGTTAAAAAAATGTCACTATCAGCAGTGTTTCTGTTACTGCTCTCCCCAGGAACTTTCCCCATGCTACCTCCACACCTCCGGATAGGTTTTGATACAGATTTCAGAGGGTCTGCATCTGCTCTTTTCTTCAGGACAGCTCTATCTACCTACGAAGTCCTTGTTACCATCGTCATTGTAGGAGAGAAAGCCCTTTGAGAGGAACCATACATAATTAAAAAAAAAATCTTTTCAGTTTTCCTTGATGTCTCCTTTACTCTCAAAAAGATGCATAAAATATTTAGGACTAGAAAATATAGCTAAGCACCTCACTCCACCAACAAAGAAATCGGGGCTCAGTGTCCTAAGTCACACTGATTAACTCACAAAACTAAGACAAGCAAGAATCCCTTGGTTCATCATTACTCTGTATTTTCAATGTGAACCCTTCATAACCCTACCTCAACCTGCACAAAATAATCCTACCCCCACAACTCCCCCTACATATGAACAGTTTTTCAACTATGGAATGCTGTGTGTTTTGCTGCTGTATGCACACACAAGTCTATTTATCTTGACTTCTGCAAGTTAATGTCGTACTTGAAGCTCTTGGCCCTCTGCATTTGAGTCAGAGGGCCATTTCAAAATGCATCTTCTATTTGTTTTGCTAGCCAAGACCCTGCCTTTATGTTGGGCATAAAATTTCCTCCACTAGCCTATTTTTCTGTGTTTGATAAAAGTAGAGATATTCCAAAGAAGATGTATGAATGGTTGGTGAGTCCATGAAAAGATGTTTAACAATCAACATCATTAGTTGAAAAGATGTTCAACATCATTAGTCATTAGAGAAATGCAAATCAAAACCACAATTAGGTATGACTTCATACCCATGAGGATGGCTATGATAAAAAAGACAGCAATAACATGTATTGGTAAGGATGTGGTTGGGGTGGGAGTGCAAAATGGTCTAGCTGCTGTGGAAAACAGGTTGTGTGTATATACTCACCCACTATCTCCTGACTTGGCAAATCACTGCTGGAATTGATGTGTTACTGAGAACTCTAGTTGTCCTTGCTGGCAGGTAAAGGCTGGATGACTACAGGTTTGGCAGCTAGCAGGGGCCATTTAATTTAGGCATCCAAAATCTTTTGGTAGAAAATTCTCTTGATGATTTTAATTTACATTGGGTATTTGTAGGAGACCAAATTATTGTACCATTTTGGGATTTTTAGATAACTTTAATGTGTCCATAAAAGAATATATACTGTCATTTAATATTTTTTTCTCCTAAATTTCTTATAATACATTGAAGTCTGAGTACTGGCAAGAGAGGAGAAAGTGTCTGGACTACAGGTTATGACCCCAAACAAATGTGATAAAGGTTAGGTACCTTTATAAGATGACCTAGATCCTTCTTGATACCTCTCTGGAACTAGGGTAGAAAGCACATGATAGAGTTGGCAATAGAAGAATTGAAATGAGCTACCCCACATGGCTTTTCTTCTTCCTTGACAGAACAAACGGAGAACTTTGGCGTTATCCTGGTTCAGCCACTGACTGTGTATCTGTGGTGAAAATCAAGTAACTTCTGTGTCTTAGTCCTCATCTTAAAAGGCAGGAAGGGGGACCCTGAGGTTAAAGGAGACTTAAAAGTCATGTCAACTGATTACATTAATTTGTATCCTTATTTAAAAAACTACAACATGTTTAATGAGACAAACAGGGACATTTGAATACTGAATACTGAGTTAGTATTGAATAAGAAATTATGAATTTGTAGGTGGGATCATACTATTGCATTTTTTTTGAAGTCCTCTTTTAGAGATACATACTAACGTATTTAGTTGATATGATGACTGGGATTTGCTTCAAAATATTATGGGGGGCAGGAATGAGTGGTGCTGTTGATGAAACACGGTTGGTCACGAATCGGTAATTATTGAAGTTGGATAATGATCACACTGAAGTATAGCAGACAGTTCTCTTTTATTTGGTATGTTTGGGTTTTAAATAGATAAATGTGAGCCAAAAATAATCTGTGGTTCCTTTAAACTCAAAGTAAAATTTTGATTTAAGGATTATAAATAAAAGAGAATGGCTATCCTTTTGTTAAAATAAGGTTTTATTATTTTTCTGATAATTACAATAACAAAATAATTATTATAATAAAAACTACAGTGTTTTAAGTAAGCCTACTGAGGGCACCAAATACACTGGACCATCCTTTAAATAAAGGAATTTCCTATAACTTATAGAATACCTTTTTAATGGAGAATAACTTACATTTAAATGGTTAAAACAATCTTAAGTACATAGCAATTAGCCAAATCTCAAATTCTCTGATAACTTTGGCATCAAGTTTGACAACTGATTAAGCTTAGAGGGAATGCAGAATTTCTGGAAATAGTTTGATTCTCTGATGTAGTGGAAATGGGAATAGATTTCATTTGTCTTACCAGAATACCAAAATATACAGTAATTTATTCACCATGTGAAATCAAACTTAGTTTATGTTCTGTAGTCTTGAAAGACCAGCAGAAATTTGAAAAAGTAATAGCAGTGGTGTTCAAAGTATCAAAATGATGCATGAGAAGATGAATGTGTGAGAAACGCAAGGCTTCCTTGGCTTGACTGAAAATTTTAACAAGATGTTCAGTAATATGAACACTTGCAAAAAGTGTCTCAAAAGATACTGGTAAGTTAGAAGTAACAATGGAGGGAAAGAAAGAGTATCAGGGCAAGTTTAAAGAATCATGCCTTTAAAAAATAAACAAATATTTCCCTTGAATATTTCCCTACGATGAACCCCTAAATATTATACTTAGTTATTTGGCTTTCTTAGACGACGACTTTTTATTTGTTTGCAGTTATTATAATAGGTGAAAACATCATTGAAAACATCCTCTCTCTCTAAATTTGTTTACCTGCAAAAAAGCACAGACTTCACTATTTCATTCCATCACCCCAATCTTTTCACGATCTTCTTGCCCTTCTTGTGCTTGTCACCTTTCCTTTAAACTTCCTGCAAGCACCAAATAACTTCCATGCCGTGGCAAAAACCACCTGACTTCCAAAGTGTTGTAGTTAATCTTTAAAGACAGAGGTATCAGCCAGGTCATTAGGGCCAGTAGAGGGAACGGATCATTTTCAAACTGTGACTTAAAATAGTCAACTCACACCTGAGCCGTCCCGTGGCAGCTCCCCACCTCCCTTTCTTGGTGGCTTTGGGTTACCTGTCCTTCCACTGACTCACCCTGGTTCTCAGGTGACGTTTCAAGAACGCATGCCACTTGGGCCACCTGCTATTTTTAGGTCGGAGTTAGTAAAGAGGAGGAGGAGGCCGATGCAGATTAGGGGCTATGAAATTGTTTTGGCATCTTCCTATCTTTTTCAGCCTCTCTCAAGAAGTCTTGGCATTCTGCCCTTCCTATTTCTTTCAGGAGTATATATACATGCAATAAAGATGCAGTATTAATATTTGGTGAAGTCCAGGGGCTCTGGGGCCAGACAAGCTGTATTTATTTGCAGTATCTTACTGAAACTGTTCTTTGGAAGGTCACTGACCATCTCCTTATTAAAAAATCTAGTAAATTTGCTATGAAACTTCTTTTCCTCATGACTCTCTGTAGCATTTGTCACCGATGGCCACCTCTTCCTGCTTGATATTCTGTTCTCACTTGGCTTTTGGATACTGTATTTTTCTGATTCTTCCTCTGCCTCCCTGACTGCATCTTCCTGGTTCCTTCAATAGCCATTCCACTCATTCTGCTATGACATTTAAGGAGCCTTTTCTATTTTTAAATGCTCTGCTCTGCAGAGCTGCTGCAGCTTTGTATCAGGGCCTATCACCTCTACACTCATGCCTACGAAGTTTATTGTCTTCCTTGGGCTCCGATTTTCATGTCCCTGTCAAATGCTTGTGTCCATTTGTATCTGCAGTCATCACATTTAATTCAGCATCATCTGATTACACTTGCCATATTGTCCCTCCTGGAATTGACTTTGACTCTCTCCCCACATCTCACCACTCTCTTTTCAAACTTTAGAGTCATCTCTTAATGGGCACAATGGAGAAGAAATCAGTGACTGAGTTTCATCAATTCTTTCTTGGAAATGTCAGTAAGACCTGCCTCACTTCCTCAGGTTAACTGCAGCGCAGACCCTTGTTAATGCATGTACAGTCATTATCACAATGCCTTTGCCACGTTCTCTTACCTGAATCTCTATTCTCCCAATTTTTTTCTTGGAAGAATATTCTCAGCTCAAAACATGCTACAATTCATTTTTCCTACAATTCTAAACTTTTCTGCTTGCTTCAATGCTTGCTATACATTAACCCAACTCTGCTGAGGAACAACTTTTCACAGCTTCTAGATATGAGGCCTCTTTTTAGTTAGCAACTCCTTGTTTGCATTATTCCCCTAATTCAGAATATTCTTCCCTTTACCTCCCTAACCCTTAGCCATCCTTTGAGACCAGGGCCCATCTCTTCCACAAAAACCTCTCTAACTCTGGCATTCAAAGGCTACTTTCATCTCTCAATTCCTACCACCCATTCCTCAGGGAAGCTCTGAATTATATACAGCACATGTTACTTCTAAGTTGTTTATTTTTTCCCACTCAGATTGTAACCTCCTCCAGGGCAGGAGATGCAGAGGTTATCCCACCACTACCATGGGCCTGCTCTCCTTAGGAAGACTTCTTAATTGGACTGCAATTGAGGTCTGATAATAAACTAGTGCTATGGTTTTAATAAACCATATGGATAATAAACAAGTGTGATTATGTTGTTAACTCATAAAAGTTAAAATGATTTATTTTCATTTTAATAAATGTTTACAATGTCAACCCTTTTATGGGCTTCCATGCCCATTTATTAGATTTTTATGTGGTAAAAAGTATCTCCATTTTTCAGGTGAGGGAACTGAAGCTTATGGACATAAAAAGACTTGCTTCAAAGCTCATAGGGCTGAAAAGCTGGAGCCCTCCTCTAAACCGCAATACTTTCCATTCATTTTTTTTTTCTTCTGTGAAGACTTGACTTAACCAGTGAGTATGGGGAGGAATAGAGACTGTGATTCAATCTACCTCAATTTATTTAGGTTTTAGCAGCAATGGCTGGAGCCGAGTGGGATGCATCTGTGTTTGGTCGCAGTGTTCCCTTCCCACTGAAAGCATCTGCGTCCATTCAGAAACCAGGGAGTCATCTTCAGCACTACATTCTCCCTCACCCTCCACGTCCCTTTCATCATTGAGCTCAGTCAATTTCACTGCCTCCATTTCTCTTGAATTTCCCCCACTTCACACCTGCTGCATGTCTGTCCAAGCTACCAGCACTTAATGCCCCTTTAAGTGTCTCCTCGCATCTACTCCCATCTCCCTAATCTGTTCTCCATTTAGAAGGAACTTTTGTGAATGCAAATCTGATCACGCCTTTCTATTCTCAGGCACTGTAGCAGGCTTTTCATCATTCATGTAGCAAATGCCCTACAATCCAGCACAACCTACAATGCTTTTCATGGTCTGCCACCATCTCACACCTCACTTACTCTCTCTAATCCATTCTTTCAATATCTCAGACATGCCTGCTTCCTCCTACTGTGGTCTGTTTTCCTTGCCTGCCACACCCTTCCACTTACTCTTCATGTAGTTAGCTCCTAATTATTCTCCATATCTTACTTTAGTTATTCTTTCCTCAAGAAAGTGTCCCTTGACTTTTTTGACCAAGGTAAATCTCTCTGTGATATATAATCTCTTAGCATCATGCAACTTTCCTCCATTACTTATCAGAGTTGAACTTTATATTTCCTTCTGAGATCACTGGTCATTTCTAGTTAATACTTATTTCCCACTTCTGGACTAAAAGTTCCCTGAGGCAGGGATAAATTCAGCTCCCAGCTGAACAGACCCAGCACTTCAAAAATATTTGTTTAATAAATGACTAAATGAATGAATAATTGCTACTGATGACTACTGGCATTTCAGTTTGGTTAATGATTTAATGTCAGTTTGTGGATAATCAACCTCAGTTCACTCTTAACACAACTGTGCCAAAAATATTGGGATCCTAGCCTTGTGGGCATATGATAAGTAAGTGAGTGGACAAAATGACAGTTGGCACAGTGTTACGGACACTCCAAGCCCTTACTTAGCACATGGCTTTAAGTTGTCAGCATCATGTTTGTTTATAGTGAAGAGCTACAAACTGAAATTCTCTATTGTGCCCTGATGAATGAAATAAACATTGCTGTCTGAACACTGCAGGTGTTGAGACAGTGAGTTCAACTCAAGATATTTAAAAATTAGCAAGATATTTAAAAAGGATATAAGAGCAGATACAGTATAGATATGCTAATTTGTATTTTGAGACAAAGTGCTCTGAGCCTGCATTCTGTTCTAATGATCTCTGGCATATAGCAGAGCATGATAAGAAATGGGTCTAGCTTGGACTCCAGACATGCTTGTTTCTTTATGAATTGTATGATGGGCCTTGTTATAAGGCAGTGTTCCTTTTAAGAAACTGTTCAACATGAGCTTTGAGGGTAGTAAAATAAACAAGTTGCGTATTTCCAATACAATAACAAAAGGAAATGGATTCTCATCAAAAGTTTCAAATATCATTTGAAAGTGTCAAAATTCTTACGGGTATGTGCAAGAGACAATTAAAGGATAGATTAAAAGATTAAAAATAATTACTGTTCTTGAGTAAAAGACTCAAGGGTATAATGACTAGCCAGAGTAAATCTTAGAATGTCATTTATTTGCAAAATGCTACCAAGTAGCTGGGTAATAATTCACAGAATTCATAAAGACTTAAAAGACTACTGCCTTAATGGAGTTTTTTTTTTCTATTTTACTTATTAAGATCGCCTTAATAATTCATGCATGGCAATACCTTTAATGAGCAACAAAATCTCACGTATCTCACTGAAACTTGGCAACTCTGCTGACAGTTAATATAGTCTCATACCTCTGAGCCAGCAATTGTAGAGGAGCCCTAGGCTGTTAGTAACGGAAACCATCCCATTTATGATAATCCCAAGAAAAGTTATGTCCTAGATGAATGGTTGAATTTTATGAAGATTTGCTAGGAGGATTTATTCATCCTTCATTTTTGGGGAGGCAAGGAGCAATAATGAGCCCAAACTCTAATTCCTGTCCCACATACTACATGGGTTGTTTCACTTCTTTCTTAACAGCAGCAACTGATTATCATTTTCTGGAAGAAAACAGGAATTCCTATCAAGATTTTAAAGCCTTACTGTGATTAGCACCGACATAGCTGATGAAAAGAGAGAGAATCATGTAACACAATCCCACCAGGCAAGATGAATTCTCTGCTTTACTCAAACGAGTGTGAATATGCATGTACTTTAGACTTAACTTCTTTACCCGCATCTAGCGGTCAATTTTAAGCCACCAGCATTTCTTACAGACACAAGGAATAAAGCATTTACAATTGTTTTTCACCTAAAAGAGTGTTCCAGGTGATAATTCTCAAGATACTTTTCAAAATAAAATTGCAAAAGTGGACACTAATTTTAATACACATTTATTTGCTACATCTATTGATAATGACACCACTCACTGCTATATTTAAAACAGTCTGACTGATAGAAAATACACTATTTCAGTTTATTTTGCATCCAATATGCTTGTTTTAAATTTAAGACTTGTTCTTGGCACAGTAAGTTAAATTTGAGAAGCTCACTGATCCAGCTAGTTCTCTTGAATATGCCATTCTTTAAAAATATTAGAGTTAAAAGTCAGTAAAGGTCTGGATTTGGGGGACACACAGAACAATATCACCACAAAACCTGGATTTTATTTTACTTATTAAGATGGCCTTAATAATTCATCCTTGGAACTATTATAACAAGTAAGAAAATATACCACATCTTACTTAAACTTGCTGTGCTAAGAGCTGCCATGCCACATCATATCACATTCAGGTTCCCTACACGCAGAAGCGTACATACCTGGTGTAAGGAGGGAGAGGCAGAGTGATTCTGCTCCACTTGTTGAAAGTGTCTGACACGAGGATCCGCTGTAGGTGATAGCGACTGCATTCCACATGGGTTGGCAGACAGTCCCTTACCAAGGGGTGCCACGATAATCCAAGATCTACTGAGTATTCCAATTCAATGGCTGAAATAGGAAACATGATTCTGGATGGAAGTACATGTCTGCAATGGCATTCTATCAATGGCAATACATTTGCACTAGTTTTCTGATTCTCCTGTGCAGCCAGCATGGGACCACTCACTGCAGACCCAGGAACCATAATTACTTATGTTTTCATATGGTTTAATTTCCACTGAGTGTCAATTTGATTTTTCCTTATATTTATGTTTCCTTGTTTGAAATGTTTGCTGGTTTTATTTTTCCCTCTGTACATTATTAGTTATTATTTTTGACCTTCCACATTGAAATAATTTTTCTTTTAAGGGGATACTGTCAAGTAACATAAATTTTCCTGAATCCCTTCTTATACTGAGAAATTTTCAGAACAATCCTAACAAAATTATTGCTTCATATACAGTTAAAGCAACAGTAGTAATAGTTACAATTTATATGTATTTACTATTTAATCTGACAGTTATAGACTATGTTACATAAATATATGAATTATATATAATTTAATGTATTGTAACAATTTGTATTATGACCATTATTTAATGGCTGACATACAGACACAGAACATAGTAATCATATATTTTAATAATTATTTCTTTTTAAGTTAAAAAAAATTGAGCAGCCTTCTCAAAATAAGACCATTCCATAGAGATCCTGACCAGTTAATGTTGATTTCGCTCCTGGTATAGGTGAAACTTCTTAGAAATTGCAAAATTTCTTTGGCTTATATATCCTGCTCTGCTGTGTTATTATTGTGCTATAGGAAATCAGAGTCAGTATATGAGAAGGTAGCTGAAGGACATCCAATTTCTGCCAAGGCACAGTCAGGCCGTGGGCCTGTGGAAGGATAATTCTTTTTTTGTTTTCTCTTCTGAAACGTTCAGCTTATTCCCTGTATTTTATGCTTCTCTCTTGTCCCTTCTTAAGCTTTATAAATATCCTTAGCCCCCACCTCCTGAAATTTCTTTCTCTGAGGCCGTGATTCTCAATCTTGGCTACACTCTGAAATCACCTGGGTACTTTAGAAACTCCTGAGGCCAGGGTCCCTTGCCCAGAGATTGTGGTTTCACTCTTCTGGGGCATGGCCAAGGTGCCAGGAGCCTCAGAGCTCCCCAGCTGATTCTCCTGTGCAGCCAGCATGGGACCACTCACTGCTCTAAGGCGCCTAGTGGCCTTTTCTAGCTGAATACAATGGCCGTCTCAGTCCTCATTGTTCTTGTCCTCCCTAGAGCATTCGACTTTATTGATGACTCCCTGATTCCTGAACTTTATTTTCTCCTAGAGGATATTATTCTAAATCTCTTGCCTTACTCTCCCTCTGCTTCTGTGCTAACTTGTCCAGCTATGGGCATTCTTCCAGACTCCAATTCTGGCTTTCTATTCTATGTGTACACTCCTTGGGCTCTAAATATTATCTCTGTGCCCAAACCTCCCAACTTTATGTCTCAAGACTGATTTTATTAACAAATGTTTATTCAGCCGGGCATTACGCTAGATGCTGGCACACTATGATGCACTAATGCACACTATGATGTAGGTGAAGTTCTTGCTTTCCGAACTCTAAGTCCTCCTCGCTACAGGGCTTCTCCACTTGATGCTACTTTCAACCCAAACCAAGGAAAAACTTATCATTTTCCCTCATAAATAAACATCTCTTTCTAAGTACTAAATTCTATCAACGGCAATACATTTGCACTAGTTTTCTGGGTCTCTAATTTAGCAATTATTTAATTATTTTCTCTTCTGCACCCTATATGTTCAACCTGTCACCTGGTGTGAGACTCGCTGCTCTTGGCTTTTTGCCTGCATCATGTCATATTAGTTTCATCCATTCCATTTCTCTTTATGCCATATAGTGCAGGTCCTCACCAGCTCCTGTGGACAGTCCCAACAAGGCTTCTTTATGGGGATTTTTCCCTACTTCCCTTTAGCTCCCAGGCTAATCTCCCTAAAACACCCCATACCACTACTCTGCACTTTGCCCTCTTGTTCATGACCTTATCAGGCACAAATTCCTGTGCCTGCCTTGTAAGGCCCTGCTTAATTTGTTGCCACCTCTGCTTAGCCACTATCATCTTCATTTTATCATCTAGTACAACCTTTCTCAAGAGGCTGCGCCAGCCTACAGCAGAAAAAACATGTGACTGGGCTTATGAGGGCCAAGTTTCTGTCCCGGTGCTGCTGCCAGGACTCACCATGCTGTGACCATGCCATAACTTACCTCTTGGGTTCTCATTGGCTTCCTATGCTAATGAGGGAGTAGGCACCTAGGACCTTAAAGTCTCCTTCTGTTTTCAAAATGAGCTCTCTGCTCTCCTGCATCAGATGCAGGTATTGCCTGTCAGGCTGGTAAGCTCATGGTTTCTCTGATGGATCAGGAGGATCCTCCCCACTTTCTCTTCTTTGCTTACGCTGCCAGCCTGGCTTGGGGTGTCCTCTCTTCTCCACTGACCCTGCAAATCTCTCCAACCATCAACACACACTTGAGACTTAGCTTCTTTATAAAATTGTCCCAAACTCCTTGGATTGGCCATCTATCAGCCTCTCTCCCTCCTTTGAAATTTCATTACATTTTGCATCAGTACTACTCCACAGAGCACTTGATTTAGTTGTTTAGTGAGCTTGTACTTTTAAAAATATTCCCTCAACTAGACTGTACCTACTGAAGTCAGGGTGTGTACCTTATGCTTTTCTGAGTTCCACCCCTACTGACTAGTTTAATGTTGACTGACTGAATCTGAGGTAGAATGAGTACTTCTGGGATTCTCCCTAAGATATATCCATTAGGTTCAAACTGATGGCAATATGAAAAATGTGGATTTTGCAGGTCCTTGGAACTAGAACTTCAGGTTTTGCCTCCCGCAGAATCTAAGACAGAACAAGGTCCTTGTGAACATTCTAGTTTGGATTTCTTGGAGGAAGACTGATAGGGGTGGTGAACAACCAGAAGCTCCCAGAATCCCAGATTCCCAATAGGTCTGCACATTCTGGTGAAGGGTCCATATGCAAAGATGTCAGTTTGTATTTCTCCTAAGATTGGTCCGTGTGTGTGTGTAAGATATGTGTGAATGTGGGAATGCACAATCTAGAGGATGCAAATTGGTCATAATGAGTGTGGCCTAGAATATGCTTTGACCCACATAAAAAAAGGGAACAACAAAATTTCATGATTCCTGGGGAGATGCAAAGGAGACAATAACTGAACGAACCTAAAGCCCCATGAATTAAAATTCACATATATACAAATTTATGTGTAAATCCTATTACTTATTCTGGCATTTTCTATGTGATGAGAGTCCTTTTTTCTGCAAATCTGATCCTAAAAAAAAAAAAAAAAATCTGGATTTACAAAGATAAGTTGGGGATATTATTTATATATAAAAGAAGTCTTCATGTACATCTACTTAAAAATAGCTGATGCTTTAAAAAATAAACTGTAACTCAATTGATCTACAATATTTTCAAGAATGCAGTTGTGGCTTAACTTAAAACGCACTGACTATTTACTTACAGACTATCAGGGGTGTAGTGCAGGCCTTTGACAGAGGTAGCCACAGATGCCATTTATACACATCTGACCTCTCTCTAATTGGAAATGGAATATTTACCATAACAAGAGTCTGTGACCGAGCAGGAGGCTGCAAAGTCTATCTGCAGAAACGAGTCCTCGTTCACAGCGATGTCCGTGGTGACCACATACCGGGTGCTCGCTTTTTCGATGAAGACCAGAGCGTCACCAGCAGAGCCGCACACGGGCATCTTGGTTCCTCCGGGGTGAAGCAGCCATTTCCTGCTGTCCAGAGTTGTGAAATCGTCCTCCAAGACTGTATTACCAGAAATATTTCCTCCAATAAGAATCTGAAATGTGTTTTAAAAAAAAATTTTTTTTTAATTAGGTTTCAAGATGTGAGGAAGTTCAGTCTTTTTTGTTTGTTTGTTTTTATCTGTGAGATTGCTCAGAACTGGCATTGTGCAGCAAACACTGTTAGGGGCTTTCAGAATGCTTGTTTATGTGGTCTGCTTGCCCATCTGGCAAGAAGCTACAGAAAACAAATTGAAGGATTGACAAAACCATTCACAGCCTCATGGGCCAAATTGTGCCTTTGCAAACTACATGTATCCCCGGGCTGAGAGAGCAAAATTTGGCTTACATGTGATTATTTTCTATGTAAAATTTCTATTTAAGGACAGTTGTTCCCTAAGGCATTTCAGTTCCAATTCTTTGCATGGATTCTGTTTGTTAACAGGTTCTTTGAGTTCTAATTGATATGCACTTTATTAGGTATAATAAGATCCTTTAGAACTGTTCAGAAGGATGTTAGGGAGATTTATTTACTTTTGCTTCAAAGGCTAGGAAGGAGGATTTGGGAACTACTGCATGTGATGCCAATGCTAATTTGCACATTTTCCTTTACAGAGAATTATAACCTTGTATCATGCTTGATAACGTCCCTCTATCCATATGTAGAATCCTCTAGGAACAGGACCTGGGCCCTCTGCTGTGTTGTTTGTTTTTATGGGCTCAGGCAATTGAAGGAAAAGAGAAAGAAAGGAAGCTAAAGGTCATATCTAATCTAGCTGTGTGTCCTTGGGCAGGTCATTCAACTGTCCTGGGCTTCCTCTACTGAGTGAGGGGCTGGACTAAATACTATCCAAGGCCGCACTCAGCTCAAGTGCCCCAAATTACAAAGGCCAACCCTGCAGGGACTGACCTGGTCGATGACCCAGGGACTGTAGAAGTGTCCGTTCTCAGAGGGCTGCCACCAGCGGAGGCGAGTGGAGGCCGACCGGGCTTTTAGGGGTATCTCCAGGGCAATGTACCTGCCCACATTGCTGGAGTTGCTGAAAAGGAACTCCTGAAGGAGGCTCCACGAAAGGCCGCCGCTGAGAGAGTACTGTAGAAGCACAGGTTGGCTTCTGGGATCTGGAACACCTTTACCACACCCCAGTCTCATGAAGAACTGCACAAACCTGACACAAGAAAAATTTACTGCAGACTTTTATTTCTGTGAGAAATCCACACCATAACAAAAGACAATATGGGGGATGCATGGCTTTAATGAATACGATAATTTAATGAATGTCCAAAGCAGTCATTGCAAAGGCCAATTTTCCTTTTTACTGTGAAAGTGAGTTAATAAAATGTAAAATCTGAAAAAGGGAATTCTGTACCCATATTTATATTTCGTACCCCTCCAGAGAGGACAGTCTGAGGGCAGTGAGCATTCACTGCATCCCTTGGCTAGTCTCTAAGATGGCAAGGGTCCAAAGTCTGTCCAACTTTGGGAGTATTCTGTTATTTAGTGAAGATAAATTTGGATCTTTGTCCTTAGCCTGAAACTGGAAGAAGAATGTAATTAATGTAGTTTATGCCATTTATTGGCAAAATCACCCATTCTCTGCTTTTACCAGTAATTGTTCAGATCTCATATTATTGGTTTTGGAAGACACATTTAAAGTCACCAGCTGTACATCTCTGTGAAAGGCCAGACAATCTTTTGGAAGAGGTGTGTCAAGCCTGAGTCTCCTCTGTTTTTTGTGCTGGGGCAGAGGGCGTAGCGTGGGGTGGTGGTGATGATGGGGTGTGCCAGCCACTGACTATTGCTGGGTCTGGATGGATGATACTGGCCATGGAGAACCGTGGCAGCCAGCCAGTGGCAGCCTTCCCAGCTAGCAGGGACGTGGACAGAGTGGCAGCCACCAGCTGGGGTGCCAAGGAAAACTGGCTCACATGTTATCTTTGGCAGGCAAGCTGCTGTTGCCTGGTCTGGCCGCTGTGCTAGGTGGTAATGCAGAATAAATTTCACATGTAACCCAATGTGCATACCTAATTATATGCATGTCAAACAAACGAAATATATTTGGGCTTGTAATGAAAGTTATCAGTTCCATTTGTAAAAACCATGCATTCTCCATGGGCTCCACCCTTCCCCCATATCCATTAACTGGACATTCATTTGTCTTATAACTCAGAGAAAATTGGGATTCTACGTGGAGCATTTTGAAGTTAATAAATGCAAATCCTACAGAGCATGCTACTGAGATGAGATAAATAATGGAACTGTTAACATTGGATTAATGAAAAAAATACATGGGTAGTGCCTAATGATGTTCCGATCTATAAAAATAATAATTTACAGAGAAAAACTTTTAGCACATTGTCTACTTGTATTGGGAAAAGGTTTATATTAATTTAGTTATACATAAACTAGGTCAGAATTACTTGGAAAAACTTGATAATTTCTAAATTAGAAAAATAGCTGCCAATGATAAATCTGAAGTAAAGGGCATCAAATTAAGCCATGGGTATTAAAACAGGATAAAGAAAATCTTGATTTCTATAACTGTAAAATTATTATCTCACAGATAGAATTATATTTTCTATGAAGCATGATCAAATTTATAATTCAAAAAATGAAAGATTTAGGAGAAATAGGATAAATATGCTAGGATGTATTTTAAGATACTCTGTTTCAAACAACAAAACCACGATTTCTTTGTTCATTTGTGAAAATAGGTCAGGGTTCCATTTTACACATGTTAAACTGTCTTCTTTAGTTTTCTGGCTAAGTTCTTGGCTCATCAAATGATCAAGGGATATGCATCTTGACAGGACATAATCCTCTGAGCCAGTTTAAGATGTTGTTTCTGAGTGGCTATGCTCAGTTTGGAAAATGAGTGCTTTGAATGTATGAGCAAATCATAGGAAAGAATGCTTATGAAGAATAAGGCCGCACTTCAAACGTTCTTAACTTAAATTGCTAATGGATATAAAATTAATTGTGAATAATTTGAGGATGTATTGCATTTCAATTAAGCTTTCTACTATGGCATAAATAATTTCTACATAGTCCAAGTGTTAATGAAAATAATTCTGCAGAAGGTGAAAAAAGAAGATGTAGTATCATTTTCTTGAAGTTAAAGTAGGTTAAACATAGTCATTTCCTGGTCACCATCTTGTAAAATACCAGAGATTAACTTTTGCCTGTTTCACTGTGTTTCATTTCTCATCTAGTTATTGCACAAATCTCTCTCAGTTTTAGAGAGGAAATTATGTAAATTGTTTCTTAGTGGAGCTTTTGACAAGACAGAAGCTCAGCATTACCA
Source organism: Manis pentadactyla (assembly GCF_030020395.1). Lineage (NCBI taxonomy): Eukaryota > Metazoa > Chordata > Mammalia > Pholidota > Manidae > Manis > Manis pentadactyla. The sequence continues at coordinate 60,019,227 of NC_080025.1, read as the reverse complement.
AAGGAAAGCCTTGTCCTTGAGATCTCTGCTTTCTGATTCAATTATGTTCCGCTAAAGTACATTACAATGTGGTTTTCCAACAGCATTTAAAAATGATTACCTAAGCCAGAGACGGGTAAGATTCCTCAAGGGAGGAACAACCTAAGACAGGCACAGTCACAGGGGGGCCATCAGGTGAGAAATTGGGGATCAACAGAGGTGAGGCTTAGAACCTCACCCCCCCCATTCTGAGAGAAATCTTCTGCATACGTGGATGTTTTATTGCCCTCGTCTAGCTTGGATTAACACATAGTCTACAGGCACACACCTGATCATCTACATTTGCTCTCTTACAACACTAAACTATGTTTTCTACCTTTATCTTGTATCTACCTACCACTTCAGCATTTTATTAAAAATAATAATAATAAAGAGAGAAATGTGGTATCCACATTTAAATCAAGTATAAAAATCAAATGAGTATTCATATTTGAACTGACTGTTTATAGTTCATAATGCATGAGCAAAACCAAAAGTTTCTGTGATGACTGCCCTTGTACTGTTCACCATGTAACTTATTCACTATGTAAGAATTTGTTCTACATGTAAGAACTTGTTCGTTATGCTTCAGAAGATTGGAGACTGACGAAAATTAGGCTTGGGGTGGATTAATGATTGCGCATTGAGCATTGACTCCGCTATACAGAATTTTATTGTTGTTAACAACCATTTGATCAATAAATATGAGAGATGCCCTCACACACACACAAAAAAAGTACACACTTCCAATTGTAAAATAAATAAGTAACCGGGATGTAATGTATAGCATAAGGAATGTAGTCAAAATATTGTAACAACTTGGTATGGGGATAACTGGTACCTAGAATTATCATGTATATAAATGTTGAATCACTGTGTTGTACACCTGAAACTAATGTAATGTAATACTGTGTGTCAACTACCCTTCAATAAAAAATAATTACCTACAAAAAAAAAAAAATGATTACCTAGCATGTGATAAATCCAGATCTCGTGTCATCAACATGCGCAAGCCTTCTTCATTGAAAAAGAGGTTGTTTCCACTGGAAAGGATTCCACACTTCCGAGATGGCTTTCCACCACTCATTAATAAAAATCTATCAGATTCTAGCTGGCCTGAAAAAGATGGAAAATATTGTTTACCTAAGACCCCAAATAGAGTCATACATATATGCATTAAGGAATATGGTAAGTGCCTTGTGTAGTTTTAAAATATAAAGTCATGATTATTAAGGTCTTAGATTTTGCGATAAGTGGCCTCTTCAACATTTTAGCTTGTTTGAGTAATTTGATTGTGTGGCTTAAAAGTCTGCATGAGAGAAGGACTGGGCCTTGTCCTGAGTCTCTGTGATCCAGCCAGATGAGTCCCTCCTTTCTGTTCCTCTGCACTGCAGAAAGACACTGGCTAGTCAGAGACTGGTTCAGGCCCAGAGTAAGGGAGGGTTTTGTGGCCTTTCCACTGGCCTCTTCAACTGTGTCCTTGCTAATGAGGACAGCATCAGGCAAACATTACACATTATTAAAAACACAATTTTAATAGAAGTTTCAGTGTAGTTTGGTCATTCCTATTAAATGTCTTTCAAAACCATCTCTCATGTCTCTTCAGATATTCATCTTCGATGTAGTTTACTACTTTTCGGATTGTAATAAAATATACTTAACATAAAATTTACATTTCACCATAAAGTGACAACTCAGCAGCATTCGGTCCACTTGCAATGCACAACCATCCCTGCTAGCTAGTTCCAGAACTTTTATCACCACAAAGGAAACCTTGCAGCCATTAAATAGTCACTTCCCATTTCCCCATCACTCCCTCTGCTGTTCTCTGGATTTGCCGATTTTGGATGTTTCATGTACATAGAATAATATGGTATGTGGCCTTATGTGATGGTTTTTTTCATTTACCATAACATTTTTAAGGTTTATACATGTTGCAGCATGTATTAGTATTTTGTTCCTTATTTTGGAGGAATATTGTTCCATTGTATTGATATATTTAAATCTGATTTAAAAACATACCCTAAAACCATAATTATATTATAATAATTTTACAACTTGGGGAAAAGAACTCTTTTTATTCCCACTGCTTAACAGATAGGTATTACATTTGTTTAAGACTTTCTCTTATGAGAATGTTTGTCATAATATTATCAGAGTGCATAGGCAGTAGATATACAATTAAGAGTGAAGAATTTCAATTATTACGTCACAAACATTTTTCTATGGGGTAACATTACCTTTGCATATAATGATGTTAGATTCTATGTATAAAACAGGTACAGAAAGTGAATTAGGAGCTGCTTAATAAATTGGTGATAAAGCAATGACAGGAATTTATATTTCTGGAAACTTGTTCCCTTCACTCAACAAGATTAACCTTCTATAGACATTTTCTAAAATATCATTAAGTAGAAATTCCATGTGATAGAAAAATGGTGAAAATAGCCTAAGTTTTTCTCAATTATGGTCTTACTCTCCCTGATCATTATTTCAAAATGGAACCTTATAAAATCCAGAACTACATGAAGATTTGAGTGGTCCCAATTGTAATGATAAATAATGAAAGATTAGAGTGGAACTTAACGATTACTACCATATTACAAATTGTGTTTAATACATGAGTTCCTTTACAGAGCTACTTGAATTTATAAGAAAAGATTACCTTCAAAATCATCTTTGAGAAAATCAGGATTTTTGGTGCTGATTTTGCAGGTTGGACCTGAGTAGCCAGGATCACATATACACTTGGTTCCATTGATACAACTGCCATGTCCATTACACATCTCTTCACATTGGGGACCAATATAGACATTATCAATGGCCCACGTCACTGGCTGAGAGCCAGCAGGGTAAAATCCTTGGTACCATCTGAAACGCACAGATCTGGAAAAGAGGTGTAAATCTTTCAAAATCTAATCAACAGAACAACATATCTTCAAAGTAAGTATACCTGATTAGTGAGCACCTCTGCACCATGCTCAAGAAGTAGAAAACATGCGTTAATATTCAAGGAATATGAACTTCATTCTTCAATCTCCAGGATTTTCCCAATAAGGTTCCTGCTTCCTGAAAGCCCTTTCAAAACCTATCACTATGTCAAAATCCCACCTCAGCTTCCACCTTTTTCAATATTGACTTTCTTGGTGAAACTTTCTCTGTTCCAACTATCTACACTCCACATAATTAATCATTTTTTAAAAAGTTGAGGTAGGATTCACATAACATAAAGTAACCATTAACCACTTAAAGTGTACAGTTTGTGGGCCTCTAGCACATTCATAGTGTTAGCTGACTGTCACCTCTATTGAGTTCCAGGACGTTTCCATCACCCCAAGAGGAAACCCTGTGCCCACTGAGCAGTTATCCCACACTCCCTGACTCCAGCCCCTGGTAACCACTGATACGCTTTCTATCACAGCAGATTCACTTTTTCTGGATATATTATATAAATGTAATCATATACTATGTGACCTTTTGTGTCTGGCTTTGTTCACTTAGCGTAATGTTTTCAAGGTTCATCCATGTTGTAGTAGCTATCAGGATTTCATTCCTTTTAATGACTAAGTAATATTCCACGATACGGGTGCTACCAACTTCACCCATTTGTCAGTTGATGGGCTTTTGGCTATTGTGAGCAGTGTTTCTATGAACATTCATGTATGAGTTATTTGCATGAATACCTGTTTTCAATTCTTTTGGGTAGAATGGTGATGGGATTCCCGAGTCACATGGTTGATAACTAGCTCTTTAATTTTTCTCTCTTGCTCTCTTCCATGATTTTGATAGAATTTCCATTATTACAGTTATCACAGCTGGAGGTATTTAAAAGTGTGCTATTTCCCCTAATGACCATGATCTTGTGGAGGTCAATGCCCATGCCTCTTTCTTCTTTGCTCCCTCTCACGGTGTCTGTACGGTGTTTCTTATCAGTAAATGCTCAGTGAATGTCTGCTGTATGTCATTTGTTGTGAAAAGCCGTAAGAGCTAAACTAAGGTTGTTTAGATTTTATCCTATTGGCAACGGAGAGCCCCAAAGATCATTTTAAAGGAGTGACAAAATCAGATTTATTTTTATTTAGTCTTCCATTTCTTAATTTCCTTTTACATCATAGATAACTTTCCTTTTTATTTGTACATGAATCATCCTCTCATATTGTTGACAGTAAGTCAATAAGCTTCTTGGAAATAATCTACATATTTAGGTAGCAGTCCAGAAATAGTTTAGTATATTTTATTACATACAAAACTCAGTACAATAAAGTTGGATTTATTTTCAAGGGGATAGCTATAGAGATGGCAGATATATTCATCTTTGTACCCTGTGAATCTGGTCAGTTTTCAATTATCATAAAAACCAAATTCAGAATAATTTTTTATTTGAGAAACAGAAATTTGCAGTCATTCTTAGAGGTACTTATTAGACTTCTAAAGTTTAGTACTAGTAAAGAAGATGGAGTCAAGTTCCCACATATAATTTTAACCTTAATTTCATTGTTTATATCAAGACTCCAACTATATTAAGCTGCCCCAAAATGCCAGCTCATAATTAAATTTTATTTTCAAATACTTGTCAGAGTTTAGTCTTGGCAAGAAGCCCTCCCTACCTTTTGAACTTTTAGACTGCTGAGCTGAGGGAAATGGCTGGAGTTTTCCTTTGAACAAATGCCTACATGGATTTTTTTGAGTTTCTTATTTATTCAAATGCTCTGAATACAAATGAACCACCTTGGTTGGATATTTATTACTGTTCACCTGCCTTGACACAGGAACTGCAAGCGCTATGATAAATGGGCTGAAGGGTCGGTTTCACAGTGGCTCCCTTCTGCTGAAATCTTACTTTGAAAATTTCTCACTGCTACCCTCCCTGATAGATGTCAGCTTCATTCTCTCAAACCAGTGGTATTCAAAAGGATCTGTTTTTTAAGCATTAACCTAAAATTTCAAGCACACAACAGTGCTTTCATTAAATAGGAGCTTAGTTGACTCATTATGAAACTATATAAAATAAAAGCAATTAGGAAATTTTAAACACAAAAAGACTCTAGATGAAAAGGACACAAAGGTGATGTGAATAAAATCTGACAGAGGCTCAATATTTATCCTTCAGATGTGAGTTGACTAAATGTGGAGATTATTATGGCCATTGCTGCACCTGAAAATATTTATCATACTTTTTTTGGTACCAAGTGTCCAGTAAGTACACAGAAAGGGTTAATTTAAACATGGCTTTTATATACATTTTTAGCATCGAGCACTAGTGCTGGTACTATGTACCATGTTGAATACCAAGGACTGGCTCACTGAATTGGAGAAAATTTCACTTTTGCCTTCTAGCAGTTCATGCCTGCGTGGGTTTTAAGAAGAGTGCTAATTTTTTTCCTGAAACAAGGACCAGACAACACTATTAAGGCAAATTCTTCTCTTTGCAGAAATGGTTGAAGGTAGTTTGAAAGGAGGGTTTTTATCATTCTGACAGTGGGCATGCCTCCAAATGACAAGGATGACAAATAGCATGATGGCCTAAGTTCTGTAACCTTATGACTGGAGGAGATATACTTTAAACTGACACCCGATACCATGAAAATATACATGTCTGCATTCCTCTTGTTTCGTTTCCAGGTTTTATTGCCATGCTGTATGTGTAAGCACAGCCCAGGGGACATGATCAGTGCTAAGTGAGGTGGTCTCTGTGACAATGGAGTGCTGTCCTGTGACCTGATTTCATTCGTACTCCTTTAAATAGGATTATGTCTATGTGGGAACTTGCTGAAGCAAGTCTCTGTTGTTAAAATACTTGAAATTCAAGGCCTACAACCTATCTTTAGGGCTCTATTTTAATAGGTTCAACCTGTACTTAGGGTTCTCTAATAATTTTCTATTTAATCTAATTCTTATCTGGATAGCTGAAGGAAATTTGAGGTCCATACAAGAGAAAACCTGGAGCTTTTCAACATACCAAAATAAGTGCTTGGCTAGCCAGGCCTCCTATCCTGCCCCCCGCCCACACCCCCTACTCCTTGCCTACACCACACACCATCCAGAAACATGGATTTTCTGCAGATACGCTTCTGTTTTCAACACTTGACTTTCTGGCCATAGCTGATTGGTTCAGATTTTCTTTTCTAGAAACAGGAAATAAAGAGTTCCAGAAAATGAGAGTTCTAGTTTGCAGAGCGATGTTAATGTCGGCATGATAAAAATGAGGGTCACAAAGTCCGTTTGCTGACATACTCACACTTCTTGAGGGGGTTCCGTGCAATTCCCCAGGATGTTTCCGGTAAGTTCTTCTGCCTTTTTGTAAGCCTTTTTGTATTTCTTGCAACATACGATCTTACATAATACAACTGATTTTGGATAAAAAGCTTTTCCTGAGCTATTTCCCGCTATCCCATTTTTCTACTGCCATCGCTTCCCATCCCCCCAGTAGCAGCTTCCCAGTTGTGCTGGCTGAGCTGCTGGCTCTGTCTGTCTCAAGCACCCTGAGGACGTTTTGCTTAGCAATGCTTACTTTTATAAATGGTTGGATTTTATATGAGAATAATATCCTGGTGTAAAAGCAAGAATTAATAAATGACCAACTTGAAAACACAAAATATTAAAGTCTTTAGCAATCACAGTATAAAAATTATGCTGATAACATGATGAGGAATGAACGGCTTATGCTCAAAAAGAATACAGACTTTTGAAAATTCACTTTCATCCTTTTTGGAAAAGTACTAGGTATTAATAGTTCTGCTCAGAGACCCAAGACTTCTAATTATGCTGAGTTTCACATTGGGAATGTAAATCTATTTCCATCTTGAAAGTATGATATTAATGCTTTCTTCTTTTTTTTTTTGACATGCCCTGAAAGTGTAAGTTCTTTATTCTGAGGGAAAAGACACATTCCGAGGCAGGCTGCTTTGTTGACACCCTCTCTTTGCTTATATTATTAGCTTTATTTTTTGAACTATACTTCTCATTTCCTTTCTGTTAGAATTGAAGTCCATTTCTTAGAGTCGAATATATGGAATATATGGAACAAGAATGCTGAGGGAAGTTGAAAGAGTAGAAATGCCTGGGGGAAGAGTGCTAACAATTTTTTAAAGAGACACTGAGAATATCTGTGGGCTTCCATCCTCCCTGCCTGGGAGACACAGGCAGGCAACGTTTCAAAGTCGTAAAACTCAAACTGCATCTGTATTGTAAGATGGGGATTACAACATTAGGGGAAACCACATTTCTGTTGCTTTCTAAGTGACCTAACAAAGACCAGCAGGGACAGAGACCCCACTGCAGGGTACAGTCCAAGGTGAGCTTTTTAAAATCTATCTTCAAATTATAAGTTATAGCATGTCAGGTCGGTGTCCTATGTTTTAAATATCCATTGATCTGCTTCAAGGGGAGAAGTGAGGAAGAAATGTAAGGTGGAAATTTCCCCCAATAAAGTGGCAAGACAACAGTGACAAGAGGGACAAACCATTAAATGAGAAAAATCCGGCCTGAAGTGGCAAGTCCTTACCCACAAAGATGCAGCTTCCCGAAGTGCACCACCTCCCGCCTCCAGCCCTGCATGGTTCCCGCGAAGTAGGTGCTGCTCGGGTGGTGCTCGGTGGAACACAACGAGCTGATGTGGCTGCTGCTGTGGTAGCAGAGAGGGAGCAGCAGGTGCCATGTGGCCCCAAAGTCCCTTGAAAACTCCAGTCTAACCGGGTCAGCAGATGAACTGTCGGTTGAGCACCCAACATTGATCTTGAGGAGGAAGAAAAAAATGATACAAATTACCTCCAGCAACAAGCTTGAAATGATTCACCACTTCTTCATTATTGTCTCAAGTCCACTTTCCTGGGAACTGGCTTGGTGCAATATTTAACACTATGAAATTGTTTTGCCTAACTGAGTAATATCAGTATGTTACCTTTAAATAATAATTTCTTCATAAAGAACCTCAAAAGGCCTCATAAAAAATTTATTTTCTCTCATTTTATAAAAAACTAGGAAGCGGGTGAGGCAGAGGCTGACAAGGAATTCCAAGTTTTACCTTTGGTCCACTTTCATAGGCAAGCCAAGCCAAGCCTGTTGTAATAAAAAGACTGTTTCCCTAATTCTAATCGTCAACTTTTTTTCAGTCTGCTAGATAGGAAGGACTTCTGTTTTCCTTTTTGTGACACCTTCCAAATAATGCCCAAAGTTTTGCATGTGGAGAACCCTAAATATACATTCAATATTAAAACAAAATGAAATAAAATCATTGCCAATATTTCCTTGGCACAGGAAGAGCATTCTGAGAAAGACCTTTCTAGTCATTAGGAAAATAATCAACCCATTTCTTTTTCTATGTTTTCATGTAAATTAAACGAATACTTAATTAAATAAATCCATAGAATTCTTTCTATGAAATTTTCCCTTCTTGCTTTTGGGATTAATATTTCCTTGCGGCCACAGCAACTGGATGTGTTTATATTTAAATAATTTTTGTTTTTGATGAACTTTATTATCTTCTTATGAGTAAACTATTGATTTGATAACTTTTCATCCATAGGCACTGTTTCCACCTAGGTTCTTTTGATAACAGACCTCTTAAAAGCACAGGCATTACTTTTTATTAACATGTAAAGCATAAGTGTTAGAAAATGTAACAGAGAGTTTAAAATAGATACAGAATTTCTCCACTAAAGCATCATTCAGTCAGGACTGTGAGATACAAGTGGCAACTCTAATTTAGGGTGCAGACAATTAACCAAAAACAAATATTCAGAATTTTGTTGATATAATTAGGCACTATTTTAAGCTTGCCCAATGGTTGGTATGGACGTCAATTATGAAATATGTATCTTTGAAAGTTAATACCATTGAATATTGGCACAGTGGACATTTAGTTCTGCTGATTTTATCTAAGTTTTCAAAATACATAAGGTTCTCTTTTATACATTATTAGTTTGCTCTCATGAAAAATAAAGGAGTCCATGAATGTTAATCAAATACAGAGGAATTATAAAAACACTGTAGCATTACTTTATCTGTAAAGTTCATGACACCATGATAAATATTACATAAATGAGCTTGCATGGTATAAACTATATTTAAATTGACCTTGGTCCTACATAGTAGACACAAATTATGAATAAATCATACTTTATATACTAATGTCCTTTCATTTTTATAATGTTTAAAATAATTTATTTCGGTAACTTCCCATTGTAGTAGGTGAGGAGATTATATCATAAATATAGGACAAAAATTCAGAAAGGAACCTTAATAGGGCAATTGGATCTGCTAATGCAAATAAATCATGATGTAAAATCTCTTTTGTCCTTGCACAAAAATGGAAAGTTACAACATATGAAATTATCTGAGATTTTCTTTTTCTTTCCTAGTTTTTTGTTCAAGATAAAATCTAAAGCATTTCTAATAGAACAAAGTCAAGTACCTCAAATTGTATGATGGTGTTCTCATTCACACTCAGGTCACGTGTGGTAATGGAATGCTCACCAACCTCATTTGAGACAAACACCATTGCTGAATCTTCCTCACTGTTACATAAGGAAATCAAAGAATCCATTTAGGCAAAAGTTCATCAGGATTTGTATAGAGCAGTGGGTTTTTTTTTAGCTTCTTAAATACTTACGGTGCTCCTTTTGAAGAATATGGGCAATAAAGACCAATGTTGCCACCGGGATAGAAAAACCAGTTGTCTTCTCTGGGCCCAAAGTCAAAGGTATCCAGAAGCATCACAGGATTGTTTAAATTATTTCCATCAATTATGAAGTCATCAACAATCCAGATTTCTTCTTTCTTACCTAAGGTATTTTTGGATAAAGGAAGTTTTTCCAATGGTGAAAACCTGATGGACATTTTTGCTCAATGAAAGAAAGTGCAGGACAGAAGGAACTCAGTAACAGGTTAAAGATACTCTTTGAGACATAGAAACACAAACTATGTAACAGTGTATTTACAATGATTAAAATGTGAAAAAATTAAGCTTTCTATCATGAAATTGACATAGTATAGACCAGCTGCACTAATTTCAAAAAGCTATGACAAACAGCCTGTGAAAATGTGTTGTCCCTCCAGTCACAGGGGTGCTATGGACCCTTCATCGGCAAGAGTGGGCTTTGAGTTATGTTTCCATGGTTTAGGGGAATCTGTGAGAGTGGGCAGTCAGCCTGTGGATTTACAACTGAGGTACACTAACTGATTCATGGAACAGCTCCTGGCATTTTAGAGTCAGCCTATGACTTAACATCATGCATCAGTCAGGCTAAAGGACCATGGCCATTAAAACACAGGCCTGATACATAATTTTATTTACTTGTTAAAAACTGCACAGAAGAAAACACTCTGTTACATAATACTTTCTTTCCCTTAATGCTTTTCAAAACTCCTATGTTTATTTGAAGATACGTGGGAATATAAAGAAAACTCGTAAAATCATTCCTGAGTCTGTCATAGAATTTGATTCAGCAATTTAGGCTGAGTGTTTAAGGAAGATAATGTTGGGGGGGCAAACCTAGGCTGTTTTTTTGCAAAGCACTGTTTGAGAACTGGAAACAAGATAAGACCATGCCATGTGCAAACATCAGGAGTCCCAAACATTGCTTCTTCACTGATTCCTACTTTTATCACAATCCTTGCACAGTATTAAAAAGGATTTGTAAACAGGAACCTGTAGATATAACCTTAGGATTTTTCTTTTTTTACTTTTTTCAGTGATTATAAAAGGTTATTTTTTTCTGTTCTCATGTTAAATTTATTTTATTTTTGACTTACTAGTTATAAAAGATATAGTTAAATTTTAGAGATGGCAGTATATTTTTCTTACCCATTTCTGTGTTACCTCTACAAAGAATCCATGTAATGTGATACCTCCATGCTAGTTAGGCCAGTAAATGAATGATTTGGTAGAGCCTGTTCCTTTATGATGAGCAGTTAATACAAACATAGGAAGTAATAAAACATTACAAGTTTGCAAAATCATTTTCTGTAACCATTTGAAAATGCTATTAAATTATACACTCATTTTAACTCACCACCAAAGCAAGTATACGTGATAAGAATATTTTATCTAAGGCTCTATCTGCTTGGTGTATGTAAATCCCTCTCACTTTGTCATGGCATTTTACTCTGATGTTATTCTGTCTCACTAATGAAACGCCACACTCAGAAGAACTGTATATTACTAAATGAATTCAGCAAAAATGTGGTTACAGTTGATGAGTGCTTAATGGTCATTTTGGAGTATTTTTTAAAAGCCTTAGCTCTATGAGAGTATTCAGCTATATATACATCATCAAGAGAATTTGAGTCAAGTATGGAAAGATGAAAAAGATTTATTAAGTTGAAAATTCATTGGGACTCTTTAAAAGTGGAGTGTGTAATGTAAAATGTGTGCTATGGACAGCTAAGCCCCCCGTTGACAAACACTTCCTTCATATCTTAGAAACAAACATGTTAACATGCCAGTCAGTTTTGATCACAGGAGAACACGTGTATTTTTACCATTATTGTAAGGTTGCCAGAGTCTGAATCTTGTAGCGTTGGTTTGGGCCATGTATGGCAAGGGCACATTAATGAAGAGTATGTTGGTTGTTTGAGGGAAGTAAAATTCATCCATCAGGTGCCAAGTGATTCCCCCATTGATGGAGAATTGTAATAGGATAGAGTGAGACCTTTCTGGAGTGCCTAGGAAGAAGATAACACAGGTGATAAAAATAGGGAAATGGTAAGTTCTTAGACTTATATTCACATAGAGGCTTTATAGTCCGAATACTTCAGAGGCAACTTAAAGTGATGACAGGTTGGGGTTTCTGTATGTGTATTTCCCCAAACACACACCAAATCTTGGATTTTCACACAATAGCATCTGCCTCTCTTTTTTCTTCAAATATGAACACGTGTCTTTCTGTATTTCATTTAGGAAATACTACATGAGATTTTTTGGATTCTATAGGCATCATGATTTTACAAGGGTCAAACATTTAAATGTCAGGATACAAACAAAATCTACTTAAAATTTTTTCATATTCAAATGGCATTATTTGTTAAGAAAATTGTTTAGTTAATATGAAAGGTCAGAATGAAAAACACTTGGTTTCTTTTGGGTTCACATCTATAAAAGATCCAAGATTTCTGTAAGTGAATGCTTTTTATTTTTAAAATTATTTATTTATTAAAAATTTTTTTATATGTCAAATATATTTTATTTTATTTACTTATTTTTATTGAAGTGTAGTTGGTATACAATATTATACTGGTTTCAAGTATACAACATAATGATTCAACAGTTATGTACATTATTAAATCCTCACCCTAGCTAAAGTAGTTACTATCTGTCACTATAGAAGGATGTTACCGAACTATTGACTATATTCTCTATGCTGTCATAAGTTACTGTTTCTAAATTTAAAATTCTTATAGCTAGAAAGTAGTGGTGGAAAAAAGACTCAGGGACATGATGATAAATTTAACTACCATAAAACCAATGTGATTACTACAGCTGTATGAAATTATTATAAAAAAGTTAGTTATCTTACCCTTATATTAAGATGAATTTGTATTTTAGAAGAACATTTTTGAACATTTATTTACTCAAATTTATGTTAGCTCTTTCATAAAGCAAAATTTATGGGCCTTAAATCCATTATTTCCTTGTGGAGGAAGAATTGTACACGGGGGAATTTACTTGATGGGAAATAATGAATTTGTACCTGTAGAACTGACTTACCTTTTGCTATAAACCTAAGTGAGAACTGTACATACATAGTATTGGTACAGTCTAAATCTCTTGAAATAAGCATCCTTAGTCCTTCCTGAAAACAAAAACACATATGTTAAGCAATCATATTTGCAAAATTATTTTCCTTTGGTATTATACACCTAACTTGCACTAGCTAAATAATAGATACACACAAGTAGTGATCAAGAAGCAATATTTGGTCCAGTTTAAAATGAAAAATGGATCAATTCCTCTTTCTTAGGGCTTCCATTTTCTATGCCTGAATGACACAATTTCGTTGTTTCAACTCTAAGTCACACTTAGAGTGCAAAAATGGCAGCATTGCATATCTACGGGCCTTTTAAAAAACTAGCCTCCTTCGACCACTGTTTGGTGAGAGGAGTAAGGAGGAAACAGACGGGACGTGTGCTACGTGCTCCTGCTGGAAGCTGGAACTAAAAGGTAACTTTTGCAGGGTTCCTAGGAGTCTTAGGAACTTACTACTCCTTTGTGTGCTCTGACAGCCCCGAGAGGCTCTCATTCAGGCTGACAAAACACCCTCCAGTTGGTCAAGTTAAATAAGGCATCACTAAGCAAACCCCCATGTCTCAGCTGTAACCATTCATGCAGGGAAGCCAAGGAAGGAGGAGAGCGATCACATTAGCTTTAGTAATTTTTTCTGCTAATTAACCATTTCTGGTTGCCTGGGACTGGCAGCCCCATAGCTGGTTTTCTCCCTGTATACACAGGATTGTGGTGACAGTTAGTAAAATAGAATTTCACTATGCAAATGTCCTAAAGTGCAAACAGACCTTTTTGTTTCTGAGCTGTGACTTCTGAGTGACTGGTCGGTGGTAGGAGGCTGTGGGATACTGATGGGACACTGCCCACTGATTTCTTAATTATCAACTCACAAATACCAAATGTAATTTTAGCTAGAGAAAGCAAATTCTTACTCTTCTTAACATTTACTGTAGAGCATATTCCTCAATAGCTGAACAATTTTAAATGGAATTTTGTAATAGCAACCACGTAGTGAGTGGCTACAACATGTTGAATTCTAAAATACATATATTACTACTTTAAAGCACCTGGCACTACTAAGGGAAAGATATTATTATCTTCATGCTGCAGATGAGGAAACTGGAACTCAGAGAGGGACAGTAACTTGCCTAAGATTACATAGTTTGTAAGTGGTGATGGCAGGATTTGAACCCAGATGTATTAGTTTCTGAAATTTATCCTCCATTCTTTATGAGATAACACTTGTTTTGTTTATTAAATCATCTTTTGGTTTGGGAGAAGAAATTCAGGTAATGTTGAAGTTAGAATTTAATGTTTTTTGATATCACTGAGAATTATTTGATATTATAATGAAGAAGGCAATGGCACTTACATCCCTCCCTCAATTTCACAAAGCAGAGATTCAAACTTCCAGGATGGAAGGTTTCTGTGTAAACACCTGTATTTCCAGGCTTTGTTTTCCTTTCATCCTAGTAACTCACTGCCCTGCTCAGTCCAGGACCCTCAATCAGTGCCTGTTCTTCATGTCTCGGTGTTTCCACCCTGTGTCCCTCACACACAAGCGTGAAGCCCTGCATGTTTTTACAGCTTTGTGCCATGTGGAGGCTGAAGCTCTATGGAAAGGTGGCTTTTGCAGCTTAGAATAAAAATGCTTTCAGGTGAATAGTTGATAGATCCAGCTTATAAATATCCCTTGCTAACATAATGACAAAAGAATATGATTACGCTTCTCCTTTGCTTATGGAATTTAAGTATAAAATTGTTCCCACCGGCAAATACAAGTCAGCCATAAAAGGATCCACTTCACACTATATCCTGTAGGAGCAATTTTGTTCAAAGTGGACATGATCTGTGATATGAAAGTATCTTTCTTTCTTATTTGCAAGATTTGTATATAGTTCAGCACTTGATATTAATTACATGAACTGTCAAGCCCTGCTTATGCATATATTATGGTTGACACAGATATGTTTCTTTTCTCATCCTTTTTCCAGTTCAGTAATTCATTTGTGCTAAATGTGAGGAGTTCTTTTGCATCCAACAAGTTATTTTAATAGCTGGTAGTACTATTGAATCTATAAACAATAAAAAGAGACTATCATTTCCTTTTTTATGAAGAAGTGCCTTTCTAGGTCAGACTGCAACCTACTGAAAGGTACAATCTGAGTCCTCTCTCCATCTCGCAGAGCTGATAGATAATGTATCTAAAACATATAGTGCTTGGCTGTTCTTGCATTTGGATGAATAAAAGACTATGGTTCTTGCTCCTTTATAGGATCTATGGTCTAGGTTAATGCTACTGCTGAAAAATTGATCAGGTAAAGATATCTGAATTGTGAAAAGGCACACAGCTTCTGCTTTTTGGTCTTGTCGACCACTTTTAACAGATCAGAAGTGAGCTAGGGGTAATGGGAGTTAAAGCCTTAGACAGGACTTAAAACACACACACACACACACACACTGGGAGTTCCCACTCTGAAATATTCTGCCTCAATTTCTTTGTTCCCTCACAACTCCGAATGACTTGTAAATCTCTCAGACCCCAAAGTATTTTTTCTTTCTTATCTACACTTAGAAATTCTGGATTCAAACAAGGATGACAGGGAAAATCTATTAACTCTAACTGAGAGTTTCAGGATGTCCAATTTTCTAAGTATTGGGTGTTAATTGTTAAGGTTGTACAGAACTTCAGATTTTAAAGATTTCATTTATTCTCCTAGATCAGCCTATTTCCCCATGTGGAGGAAGGTGGGATATACCAAGTATTCACATATGAAGATGTTGCCAGAGCCTTTCACACAACTGCTTAACCCTCTCTAACTGACATCTAGGTTGAAATACAAAAATATACTGACAATGTTTGAGAATGCTATTTAACTTGGCTTCAATGTTTGGTTTCCTTAAAGTCACTGAATGGTTCTACTGGCAGGAGGTAATGAGAAGAAAGAAAGGAAAAACAAAGACCTTTCATAAAACCATTTAAAATACATTGCAAGGTAAATATTCAGTAACATGCTCTGTTGCAGAAGACAGGATTCTGAAATTACGTATGCATAATTTTTATATACATAATTCCAGAAGAAAAAAAAGGTCTGATTTACCCAAGCAGAGGGAAAGTTTCACGCCTGTGTGATCCTAAAAAAATGATAGCACTGAATTGAAGTTGGTATGGGCTGGAAGACGATAACTATGTCCAAAACATTACGCCATCTGAATTGAGTCAGAAATGTATTTGTGTGAAACAGTGAATGACAAAAGGAATTTCAGTCCTAATGTAAAGCAGTAGAATATTCTCTGACCCCTTTAAAAATGAGAGATGTTCCAGATTTGATGGTTTCTCCATTCAGATTGCCCCTGTCTGCACCATACACTTCAGGCCAAAGGTCAGGATGTACGTTCCCATTGAAATCATCTTTAAGAATTGAGGGCAGAGGAGTGACAGGAACACAGCTAGTTCCACCAAAGCCCCGGTCACACCTAGAAAAAAAGGAGTTCCCATTGAAATTGGGAAAGGCATTGTCATGAGTTCAAGATGCCATTTTTATTTTTGCAATGCAACAAAAGAAATTGCCTGTTTTATTAACTTACACACAGTGCCCAGCATCACAAATCCCTCGTCCCGAGCACATCCAAGGGCACCCTGAGGCCAGTACAACCTGATCGATTGCCCAGGAGTCGGCCCCTGCAGTGTAGTTGGCCTGTATCCATCTGAAACGGGTCCTGGGAGATCTAGCCAAAGGAAACACACTTGGTTAGTGTCAAAGCCACCTTGAAAGCACAAAAACATTTATTTTATTTCTCCTTCTGCCTTCATGTGCCGTCTGCTGGGTACCAGTTCCCTCTTATTTGAGATACTTTATCGTCATACCATGTACTGGGTGCTATTTCCTCTAGGCCCACAGACAGGAGAGCAGAAAATGAGCTTTTTAAATATATCATCATTTCTTTCATACAAGTCTCTGACCCGTGAGTGATGGGAAAGTTATTTTGAACTATCAATTTATTCTGTTTGAACTACATGTAGAATTTTCATTTTTTGCTTTGAGGCTTTTACTGCTATTCAGAACTGGGAAAGAGATCAAGGATGATAAACACGAAGGAAGAATTGGAATCTTACAAATTTCTTGCCACTAGGTTCCTGTTCTATGTCCCTAGATGGTTCCTGAGACAGAAAACGGAGTTTGGCGCCTGAGATTCTGGCTCCCTAAGGGTTAGGACCAGAATGATGGGATGTGCTCCTATACTTTCTATTCTGTTTGCAATTGCCATTTGGAATATACTCTCAGAAGATTACCTTATCCAGAAATATAGGCAGCCTTACTGAATGGCAGTAGCAGTCGCTTATTTAGGAACAGACAGCATAGCCCAAATTTGTTAGTCACTTATTTGGAATGAGGACCACAGTCTACTTGAAGCAGAATTTCAATAGTAACATTTCAAGTACTATTGTTTCCCCTACACAAGTTCTGCAGAAACACAGCACAACAGCACAGCTGCCATTTCTTCACAGAAATCTAATCACGTCACGACTCCGCTTAACACCCTTCAATGGTTCTCCAGCACATGCAATACCAAGGCCAAACTGCTTATGATCACATGCATGTCCTTTTATCATCTGCCCTCTTCCCTTGCCTTATCTTTCCCTATTTCTTGCCTCACAATTATATTCTGACAGCACTGAATCCTTGAATTTCCCCATCAGCTCATGCTTTTTCTGGTCTCTGGTATTTTGTTTTGCTAACGACAGCACAAATGCCCTCCCACAAGCAAGCCCCCTTTACTAGGACATGCTCTCATCACTTAATTAGACTCAGTTCAGACATCAGATCCTCTGGGAGGCTCCCAGATCTCCCCAAACTGAGTCAGGGGAGATATCCCCTTGTGTTGCAATAATATCCCTGAGTATTATATCTGCTATCATTTTATATTATAAATAACTGCTTAGATGTCTGTTACCCCAAATAATTTATTTGGATCTTGGCATCAGCTTATTCATTTTGTATCAGAGTTCTGAAACACAATCTCCATATATTTAATAAATGTTGAATAAAAATAAAGTGAATAAATGAGCTACACATAAGTATTTTTTTAAAGTCTGGGAGTCCATAGAAAACCACTTTAAGTTAAACATTAAAATTTTGGTTTGCTGAATTTTTGTTCTGCTACTTGGTTGTGCATCTCTGAATCAGAATTGAATCAACAAAACAGAAACCACTGTAAGCATTTAACACAGAATTTAATGCAAAGATTTGGATGCAGTTAGTGGCAGAGCTGAGAAGCGCCTACAGGGGCGGTGGGGAAAGCAGAGTTTAGCAAAGTCAGGAAGCCATTACGAGTCCAAAGCTGTAGGGACACAGGGAGGGGACTTCGGTGCTGGAGCCCAGGGGCCAGGGTCCCCGGGAGGGCCCTTGGAAGGAGGTGGAGCCTCTGAGGTTGGCCAAGATACACTTGAGGCAGAAAGGGAGGGGGAGGAATACCCTGGATTCTCTCTCCTTCTACCCTCCAATCTCTCGTCTGCCACTGTCTAAGTCTATCAGGAAGCCAGCAGATACAGGAGGCTGGCCAATGCAGCTTGCAGATGACAACTTGCAGCAATTCAGAACAGCGCAGTGGAAGGGAGAGGCAGGGATCTGAGGGAACAGTCCCAGGCTGGCAGAATCCCTAACCAGCCACCACAGTACACAACAGAGTCTAGAAAGACCCCCAAATTCTCCAAATGCCTAAACCACAAAAGTGGAAGCCTGCTATAAGTCAAATACAGCTCTTCAATGTGATCTGAAATGCTGGGGAAGGGAAGAAAGATGTAAAACAATGTGAGCATTCCAAGGGAACCAACATATTATTCTTTCTGTGGTACTGAGATTAAAAACAAACAAGCAAATAACTAAGGATACTCCACAATGTGTGATGATTTCACACATTGCTTTATGTGAATAAGCATCAGTCTGGTTATTGGGTAGACTATTTATTTTTAAAACAGCTTAAAAACGGAATCTGGTAGGCAGCCTTCAAGTTGCCAAAGAACAGAAAAGTTCATTCTCATAAAGCTTTTGAAACTCTCTAACCACATTCAAAAACTGCCACCCAAAGCACCTTGCACTCTTTTTTTCCCTGGCATATTCCATGCATAATTACTGTGAGAGAGTAATAGAATTGCCAAGTGGAATCACAATCATTTTCAAATTAGGTGACAGAAACCTAAAGTTCTGACATGGAGCCAGAAGACAATTCTCACATGGTGGAGGGTGGAAGGTAGACAGTGATCCGCTTCCAATTCTGGAATCTTTCCGAGGTGTAAATTGAACTTTCTGTGTAGTGCAGACAGCCAATGGTTGGAGGAACACACTCTTCGGTGACAAGATGCCAGTCCCTGCCATTGTTTAGAGAATACTGGAGCTGTATGCCGTGGGAGCTGCTGAAGGGCTTGCTACAACCCATGCTCATTTCAAACTGCAAGAAGGTTGATGCTGACACATGAAAGTCCCAGGTCTCAGCATAACGAGGTTTCCCTACAAAAAAGGGAAAGTTTAATGGTAACATATAATTGTGCTCTTTTAAAAAAATGTGTCATTTTTGCTTACAATGAACACTTTCAGTAGCAAACAAAAATCATGTCATATCTGAAGTGCCTCATAGGAACTGAGACTTTCCACCTCACATTAATGGTTTCTTTTTGGTTAGCAGACTCAGAAATAATGGAAGGTTGTTAACCTGAAAAGCTTTACTATCTTGAGAAGGCCTAACACAGAATCTTATGTCTGCCATTCTGCAAATTATGAAACATGTTTTCAGATAGATATTTTTTGCTCTGTTTTTAAGAAACCTTGGCTATATTATAACATGCTCTGTGAGAGACAGTTCCGGTGGAAACTGTCACTGGGCTTGCCAAGTTACATTAGAGGACAAGTCTTTTTTCCTTCCCCAAGAGCCTTCCCCAGGACAGGCAATTATGTACACAATTTTACATCAGAGAATCTCCTCTTGAGGTTTAGTTGATTGAGTCATCTAGTTAATTAAATATTCCCCCTATATCTGGTGGAAATATATACCTATGCTTTCAGTGAATATCAGAGCCGTATCCATGGAGAGACAGTCAATATCAACTTGACCTCCTTGGATTCGATACCAGTTGGCTTGCAAATCTATAGAGCCATCAAATTTGTCTTGAAACCCAGTTTGAGAGCTGTCATTCATTCCTATAAGGACATCATCTAAGGCCCACTGGGCTGAATGCTTCCCTGAAATCAGATGAATAAAGGCAGTTAGAGAAGTTTCATTAGATAGCAATATGAATATGTTTATGACTGTGATGTTAAATCCAATTGTCTAGGAAATTATAGAAAATTAAGAAACACACAATATAATGCAGCTTTAACTGTGTGACCTAAAAGATACCAGGGAAGTTGGGGTGAGCAGGAACTTGCCATGTTGGGGTTGCCACCATCGAAAAGCTGTTGCAGGCGTCTTGGCCTCCCGTGGCAGGTCAATGGAAATGATCTGTGGTTCCAGGAATGACATGAAGTCCAACTCTCGAAGCAAATGCCAGAGTATTCCGTTGTCATTTGAATACTGAACAACAAGCCCTGAGTTCAAAGACATAAATCCAGTTACTTGGACAGCTTTCCTAGAGGCAAAAAGGCAAGGAACAGTGTTTTTTAAATGGTGAGACTGTAGCATAAACTTTAAATTGCATCTCATAGAATGAGGGCACATTCATCTAACTTCCAAGGCATGAATTAGTAGACCTGAAGGCTCATCAATTCTTTGACAGTTTTTAATGCATCAACTCCCAGGAAATGGAGAAAGAAAATACATAAGCTCTTTAAAAGACTACTCAGCTTAGTATGAGCGATGAGTAGCTTGGTAAGGGAGACGTAAAAATCCACTCCATGTATTTGAATTTTAGATTCTGTCCTGCACATTACAAAGTCTCATATCATTATTATATATGCAGAAGTAACATCTCAATCTTTCCAGCACAAAGTCGAGTTGTGTTCTGTTCGGCTGAAGCACCAGACAGCAAGCACAGCCCAATCGGAAATTCTATTAAGCAGCGGGATCCTTTTACTGGCATTTCACACTTTGTCAGACCTCGGTCAGTGAAGCCTGAATATAGCCAAATTACTAAACAGCAGAGCAGAAAAACTCACTCCTCTCCAGTGGTAGCTCTACTGTTCTTTCTCTGTGTCACCCATTCCCCTTTCTCTCATGCCATCTACCCAAGGTCCCACTGTCTGTCACCAGAGAGACGTGACTTAGGGACATGCCCCTTAAAGTGAAGGCACTGCAAGTGCTGCCCTTGATACCTCACCCAGAAACATCTGTGTTTAAAAAGAGGACAGAGGGCAAGGGTACTGGGGAAGACAAGGGGAAAAACTGTTAATGATGAAATGGTGGGAATCAACAGAAGACACACACACACACACACATTTTTTGAGGGCTTTCTTGGTACGTTTCTAATCCCTTATTCCGTTACTGTTCCTAAGCCTGGCACTGCATATTCATAATTATAACTAGGGATACTGAAGTACTTTCTGAGTGTTCACAGAAATTATATTCAGTAAAATTGTATTTGTTACATTAATTTCATTATACTCTAACATTTTGGGGGGAAATTTCAAATCATTCATGATACATACAATGACTTATTAGTTTCTCCATTGCTGACTGGTTAGAATATCTCAATCCCTTTCTCATGCTCAATATCAAAGAGTTTACTACAATTAGATTTCAGGAAATATTATGATAAAATATAGAACTAAAAGAAAGCTTTTTAAAACTCATTTATTGCACATAGAATTATCGTCACCACATCTGGCAAGGGATAATGGCAGGAAAAACAACGGCTAAGAGGCAAAAATCAGAATTCTCAGGAGAATTAATCTTACTACATTTAAAACAGAACACATCATCATTTTTAATTAGAGGATAAAAACAGCTCAAAGAATGGGAGCTCTTTGGGAAAACAGTAATCTGTATACAGGTGTAGACAACAGCAGAGCTTCACGGGTAGAGGCGAGACCCAGGTGCTGGAGAAGGCAGGGAGTCATGCCAAGTTCATGAAGAAAACTGAAGCTAGGGTATTTCTGGTCTCTACTCTAGCCAAGTGGAGGAATGTCTGGCAAAACTCCCATCTCCAACCCTTGATGTTTATTCAAAATACGTCCTATTGGCTTTTGAATGTGATTTTAAGTGGCTGAGAGAGCAGACATTCTGTAGTTTTTCCTATGTTAATACAGTTTACATTTGTGTTAATAGAGTTTACATTTAGTAAGATGAGAGGGAGATGGAATAATTTAGATAGTTATCTGGGGATAACTTATTCAGAGGATAAATTATAGTACCAGAAATGAAGCATCATGAGAACAAAATTTCACTGGCTGGTTCTTTCTAGCACCTTCTACGCAATGTACTGTCCAAGGACCTGCATAAGTTGGGAGCAGTCCCTACCAGTGGTAGCTTTAAAACACATTCACAGATTTTAAGTAGTGGAGCTCGATTCTCCCCTTTTTGAGTGTGCTTGGACTCAGTAGCTTGCTTCTAATAAAGAATATGGTAGAAGCGAAAGTATGTGACTTTTGGGACAGGGCCACTAAAGGTACTGCTCTTTCTTTTTTGCGCACCTGCTCTGTGGAGAGCCAGCTGACAGGTGGTAAGGACACTCAAGCAGCCTCTGGACAGGTTCACTTAGGGAGAAACTGAGGCCGCTTGCCAACTGCACGTGAGTGAGTATCCTGGATAAAGATCCTCCAGCCCTGGGTGAGTCTTCAGATGACTGTACCCCTCCTGGCTTCTATCTTGGGGCAACCTCATGAACTCCTGAGACAGAACCATCCAGCTAAGCTGCTTCTGAATTCCTGACTCACAGAAACTAGAAAATAACTTGTCTTCAGCCACCCAGTTTTGGAGTCATTTCTTATGCACCTGCCACCCCAGGCCTCCTGAATCAGAATCTGTATTTTAAAGCCTCTGAAAGGATTCAGACGTATGTTAGATTACAGGAAGCATAGCTCAAGAGGCCCTATTCCATTTGGCTTCTGCTCATAGCCTTTCTCCTCAGGAACTTCTTTAGGAGTGTCACATATGCCTCAGGCAGAAGCAAGATGCAGAGATGAGGGCCCCAATTGCCAAGGACAAGGAAGGAGTGCCTCCCAAGTATGAAAGAAGGGAGAAACACAAGAAAGGGGACAGTACCCATATTCCATATCAATTGCTGAGCCTCATTAGCTGTGTCATCTAACAAATTGTACATCTGACTACACCAAGCCATTTTAGCTCATCGACTGAGTGTTTAGGGCATGTAAAAAACATTTCTCATTTTAAATTACCACTCCATCTGCTTTCTGCCCAGTCTTATTGAAAATAGCCTAATTTTGCTTTTAATTCCAAACATGTACACTGACACTTCAGCTTGAGTAAGTAGGAAATCTTTACTTTTATCAGTGGAAGAGTTTTGTTCTAGGATTTAGGCAGATGTACATTTTAACAACCAGTTTTCAAAAAAGGCTGAGAAATGCCTGTGGGATGTGAATTACACAGCCGGGAGTTCAAAAAAAATGGCTCAAGAATGGTTGAGAAAAAGTTGTTTGTTCCTAAAGGGATCTTCCAGGAATTTGCCTCACAGAGCAGATAATAGCACTGGTAATCAGAGGTTAAGGATAGAGCCTAGCCTCATATCTATGACAAGGGGTTGCTTCCCAGTGAAATCTGCTCAGTTTTTTTTTTAAACTCATACACAAATAGTGATACAGATCTGTAATTTTCAGAAGAGTCATGCATACAATTGCAATACTGTCCCTACAATGAGCTATTTTAAAATAGTGATTTTGTTACAAGGCTTAAAGAAAGCATTAAAATGCTCTACCTCTTTAATGAGAAAACAAGGTCCTAAGGACAGGACCCTGTGCTCTTCGGCATCCCTCAAAGCTCCTGTCTCTGTGAGGCAGAGCACGTGCTCAGAAATAATCACTTTGAACTACTTATTGTTTCTATAGGATGATCTTGTAAAAACATAAATTATTATTATATTGCTGCCTGGCCTATAAGCCTTCAGTTGGCTTCCATGACACACGGATTCAGACGATTCTGCCTGACTCGGCTCCTGTCCCCTATCTCTGACCACCCCCTTCTGTCATGAGCCCCGAGCCACACTAGCCTTCTTTCTGTTCCTCCAATATCACAATTCTTTTCCTCTTCATAGCTTTGCTGTTTCTCCTGACTGGAAAACTTTCCCTGATCACATGCAGGCTCCTTTATACCCTTTGGATTTCAGTTTCCATGTCACTTCCTCAGTGAGCCCCCTCCCAGACTACTCTATCTAGATCAATATCTCCTCCTGCAGAAGCTTACTTTCCATTTTATCAGCTTATTTATTTCCGTCTAGCTGATTCATCTAACATCTTGCTTATTTATTCTTCTTTACTGTTTATTTGATGACTCCTCACTAATATTGGTGTTGTTAAGGGCAGGGATTTTTTTTGCTGTGATCACTGGTGCCACACTGGTTCTTCCCTATCATTTGCACTTTGTCCCCTTCATCTCATTGTCTCTTTCCCTCTGCCACATGGCTGGCAACACCCAGAATCCACTCAGCAGCTGCTTCATTATCCCAGTGCTAGAATGAGGATGTTAGACTCACAGTGAAAATGCAGCACAACAGAGAAAACTTTGTTTTCAACCCACTGAGCTTTAAAGGGCTCTCTGTTATTGCAGCGTAACCTGGCTCATCATGACTGATGCATGAGTCCTGGGAACACTGTGTGGGCAGCTCCTGGAAGTGTCTGGCTTAGAGCAGATTCCTGAGAAATATTTGTCAAAGAGATTAGGAAACACAAAAGGGTCTATGAAAGTTTCTAGACTGCTGCTTCAGTAAATGGATGATCTGGGTTATTACTAGATTGAAGTACTGAGATACTCAGAAAAAGTCATGAAAACTTTCAGTTAGGGATGGTAGAGCCAAGGACATTTAGAACTGATGAACAGCACTCTCGGTAGCTGTGTTGACTCACAGGTAGAGTTTAGGCCAGTAGGTTTTACACAGTCATGCCTGACATAATGACAAATATAGAAGCTGTGAAAGTCTTCACATGCGGTTCATGATTTCAAGGTTTGTAGCAAGACCCATGTGAGAAGCCCATGGATTCTGTGCTAGGAGCCAACTCACACTCGGGGTCCTTAAGAAATCCCATCATATTTATAGAGCTCCTGAAGCTCTGTATGCTTCAAGCCTTTTGCAGTTATTTTAGAACTGAATCACTGAGGCAGAGGATGGTATGGATGCCTAGAAAATAGAGTTTTAGGCAAGGAGAGAGGCAGTATGTCGGTGGTTAAGACTCAGATTCTGAAGCCAGCATAAGTGGTTGGGATCTCTGCTCATCCACTCACTAACTGCATGACCTTAGGTAGGTAACTTGTCCTCCCTGTGCCTCGGCCCCTACGTCTATAAAATAGGACTAATAATAGTACCTATGGCAAAGGGGTATAGAGAGTAAACTAATACAGATGAAATGCTTCGAACAGCTTGTTGCACATAATAGGTGCTCAGTAAAAGTTAATATTTATTATTAACTGCTTCTTCTACAGAAGGATTCCAGTTTTCCCACAGTGTTCATGGGCAGGAAGAAAAGTGTGACCTGTATTCAGAAATGCTCTATGCAAAAAGTTTCTAACCCTGTGCTGAATGTGAAAGTCTGCAATTTTTCTCTCCCTAGGGCATGTTGTAAAGGGATGGATGTTAAAACAAAATACTCTTTGACACAGAACAGACATGATGCTTTTCAAGCTTAAGGACCTGGATGAGGAATCTTAGAGATCATGGCTCTATTTCAGCTACCCATTTAATGACAGAGAAGAGAAGAGAAGTAGTAATTCAGGGTAGTGTATCACTTTGCAGAATCCTGGCCAAACTTTGGGAAGAAAGGAGACTAATTGCCAACAGTAACTTTAATTTATATGGAAATATAGAAGATTACCTTCATTTCTAGCTCTTGGTTTGATGCAGGTAATCCCTGAAGTTTTGCTTCCAATTTGTATATAAAACTGAACTAGTCTGGGAAACAAACAAGCAAACATTTCAGTTTACTTACAAATTGAGTATTTAGAAGAGATTTAACCTTTTGTATTTTGACAGATTAAAAAAACTTCGGGCATATGACAAGCAGAAACTACACAGATTATATAGTAAATTCATCTGGTCACTATTTAAAAAAGTTAATTAACATGACCATTAATTTTATTCTATAATGATGATTTTAAAACAAAAGGAAATAGTTTACCTCCATTTCATTGTGACAGTCTGATGTAATTTAATGAAATCATTGAAATAGAAATTCCTTTAATCAAGATAATACTATCCTTGAAAATGCAATATGAGGAAAAAATCTAGGGTTAATGAGCTGAATGCTATATTTGTTTAAGGCCAGATAATTACCTATGTTACCGATTTAGATTCAGATGGTTTAATTTTCCCCAACTGACACTCACTCTATGTGATGTGAATTAGGCCTCAGGTCATGGTAAACCAATAGAGCCTATATGACCTATATTCCTCTGAGAACTCAGAAGGGGAAAGATATTGAACACAGAAAAAATATGACACAGAGCCCCAGATTTTAGTGAGGATGACGTCTAAAAGTTTCAAACATTTCTTCAGTTTTCTTTCTTCCAATTCTCAAATAATTTAATTGACAATAAAAAAGCACAGTTTTATTTTAGATGTGTTACTATTTCATTTGACTTTAAAGCCAAGTAGGTATTTATTTTACCAGTAGGTGTCAGTGTAGGTATTTTAAATTTCTGGAGCAGTTGCCAGTAAGCAAATACAAATAAACATAGATAAACAGGATATATCATTTTCCGACACACAGTTTAAAGGGGAAAAAAATCTTCAGTTCACCTGGCATATATTAAAAATTATACCAAATAGTCTTTATATTAACACAGAACTTTAGAAAACCAAGCTGACATACATTAGACATAAAGGTCTTGTAATGACTGAGCAGTGATTAATGAATTGTGATATAAGTTTTGTAGAAACTATTTATTATGAAGTTAAAGTTATGCTTCATTTTTATATATCAGAATCTATATATAGAAACATTATTATGTAAACCTTCAATAACAGAACAGAGTGCTTTGGGTTAGACCACATGGTGGTAAATGCCAAGTTCACAGAGAAGTACATGAGTTAATTACTTACCTGATATACCTGGTGTCCAGAGGGACAGTCCTCGCTTCCCTTTTCCCAGGGCCATTGAAGTAGAGAGATTTACCATCATTAAGTATTCCACAGCCTGTTCCAACCTGACCTCCAGTGATCTTGTACCACAGAGGGCTGAGCTTCCCCTCAAACCTATCGAACATCTCACTGTGATTAGGGATGTTAGACACGCAGGTTCCTTGTGCAGCTTCAGAGAAAAGAAATACATAGGGAGGGGTTCTGCTGAAATCACTAAACATCAGAAGGCATAATGTACAGAGCTTAGGCAAAGAAGCATTTCCACAGATGTCGGGGAAAGAAACCATGTGGAGGTTTGTATCTCACAATTGTTTACCTAAATATAGTCATCACTACCATCATCAAAACACTATTTTGCCTCTATAATTTTTATTTTTTAGAAGAGAGACATTGGGAACCACACATTTCCATGATTCTTGCTATTTAGAGGATTTGTGCGAGCTGAAAAACAAATTTTGTCCATAGTAAAATGTGCTGAGTTGTTTACCTCCTATTATAGGATCAACAAGGGGAGTTAGTCCCAGATTTCAAAAAACCACCCTGGATGCCGCGAGTGGCTGCACTCCCCACAGAAGGCCTACAGCAACACGTGTTTGTTGTCGGTCAAGTGCCAGACGAAGGGCAGAGCACTGAGAATCTGGGAAGTATCCTTTTAAAGTTGCCTCTGGGAAAAATTCTAAAAAGAGATCTTGAAGCTTATAATATATTCTTCATTTTATTCTTTAATCTTGCTTCCTTTTTATTTTTGCTTATAGCAACATCCAAGGGTGACTGTGGTCAGAAAATACTTCTCTTGTAAAGTTCTCTTTTGGCAGTCTTGCATCTATCATTCCATAATTTGGTTTTTATTTTAAATTTATCAAAGTACATTTCTTACAAAAAGCAATGTAAAGAGCACAGGCTACCGCTGAAGTCAAGTGAGTAAGAGTTTCGGATTGTGTTTTACAGAATGACAGCCAGGGTTTGAAGTCTAGTTTCAGCAATTCCTAGCTGTGCGACCTTGGGAGAGTCTGTATTTATTTCCTCAAACATAAAAAGAGACAATAACAGCATGATGGCACAAGGTTATTATTGGAATTATATGAGCAGAAATAAAAGCACTTACTAGGATGTCTGGCATGAAGCAGGGCCTCAAACTATGTTAATCATCATTACTATTACTAATAAATAACTCTCCTTTAAGGAGTGAATTTGTGTTATCGTATTTTTCTTCCTCAGGTGGCTCAAAATACAAAATATTTTATACCCCATGTGCCTGGATTACAAATTCCTACAATTAAGACTTAAAGAAAAATAATCTCAGAATGCATGCTCTTGGAAGATCTGAAATGAAATATAGTAACTAGAGATTAATATTTTATAAACAACCATCAGACACATGTCTGTGGCCTTACCGGTATACCCCAGGTCGCAGAAACACACCCCTGAAACACAGTCCCCATGGCCGCTGCAGTAACTGGGACAAGGCTCCGAAATGTACACTCCATCCAAACCAAAGGCAGGCACGTTTTTCTGTAAGCTGCTCTCCTGGATCCATCGGAATCTGGTCTTACTGTTGGGAGAAACAACACATGGTTCTTGAACCAGTATCTCATACTAAAGCACTGAAATATAGAGCAGTCCAGAAATATTCAAGAGAGATTTAGTAGTTTTTGAAAGTCATGTCTGCTTGATTGGACATTGACTCTTCATAAGGTGTCCTTCTCAGATCTTCTCCAGACTTGCTGATGTCTTCTTCAGCACAAATGTTTCACTACCAGGACAACAGCAGGTGCAAAAGACTTCTGATGGCCAGAAACATATTGTACATTTTCACTTGGATATTTTCCTGCCACATGCTTTTTTGGTAATAAATAAAATCCAGAAAGATATTCCTTTCACTTAATATTTCAGCCTTCCATTGCACTATTTTTGTGGATAGTTTCAGAAGAGGGTACTTGGGAATTTTTGAAACCCACAAGTAGAATTTTCTTTGTTAGGACATATAAGGTGACCCTGGCTATTTCTACTGGTGTGGTTCTGGTAGAGAAGCGTTAAGTTTGTGCTAATGGCTCAACTCCTACCTGCTACCTTGCTTGCCTTCCTTTTTACCTCTCATCTTCAAATCTATGCAACACTCGTTCCATGAAATCTTAGCAACCCAGCTGG
This sequence comes from Manis pentadactyla, assembly GCF_030020395.1. Taxonomy (NCBI): domain Eukaryota; kingdom Metazoa; phylum Chordata; class Mammalia; order Pholidota; family Manidae; genus Manis; species Manis pentadactyla. The sequence goes on along the minus strand of NC_080025.1, from coordinate 59,990,104 downwards.
GGTGACAGTGAACACTGGTAACTATCAAGGAACAAACGAGGGACCTGGTGCCAGTGCTTCACAACCCTGGAATGCCACGGGCTGGGCAGCTGCCAGCCCTCCCTGCGGCCCCAGCTTCGAGGCTGCTAAACCAAACCTTGCCAGTTGCTTTCTCGTCTTTTCGATCCTTTCAGTACATCTCTTTCATTTCAAACATACGGGAACCCACACACATCTATAATTTCACACCAGGAAAATACCTCTTCCTTCTCAGTTCTACTGACATCAAGAGAGGAGATGAATTAGGCTATCTAAATCCCAGTTAATTTTGCTGTCGATATTTATAGACATTTGAGTGAATCCAGTTTCTTGGTAAAGAGGGGTAAAGAATCTTAAAGATTAATGAAGATTGTCAAAGAGAACTGTAGACAGTTCTTCTTCCCTCTGTTATTGAGACAATAATATGTCAGCACATCAGAATACATTTCTTTCTGGCTCTTCTAATAGCTTTGCTTGTTTGGCAACACAGGACCATAACACTGGGTTTTTTTTCTTTATTATTTTAAGTTACCTAGTCTTGGCAAATTTGCAAAATGTAACCAACAGTGCTTTTTACTAGGTTTGAAAGTGTTCTGAGATAAATTGTCTATTCGTGCAAGTCTTAACACACATCCTTTGTGTGTTAAGAGGAAGAAAGTTAGTGCATCTTTTATTTCTTTTGGAGAAAATGTATTGGTCTTATTTTTTAAGGCAAAAGATAATTGAATTAAGGAAGGTTAGAAAAAACAAAAGAAAAAACCAAAAATGAAAGGAAAAGAAAATAGACTTATGTGTCATGGACTTTTGGAAAATTCTTCTCATTGGGGTTGTAATGTTATTTAGCCTGTGAAGGTATTTTTCCTCTCAAAGGAATTCAGTGGAATTGATGATCAGCAGCTTTTGCTAACTGCTCTTAAGGGAAATGGTAAAACCTCTGTGTCCCTTCCAAAAGATAGGCTACATATCTTTGATGAAAAAAAAGAAAACATGCCAATTCCCTGATACAAATCCTCTCTGATTAGAAGTCAACTTGCCTCTTCTTTTTATGTTTCTACAGTAGAACCCAGAAAAACATGGATCTAAAACTTCTGTCCCACGGAAAGTAAATAAAGAGGTAGGAACAACTGTTTTCCTCTACCCCAAGTTCTCCTGTAAGGGCATCTATCAGCTGTCCCACTTTATTGAAGAAGTAGGCTCAAATTGAGGCCCCAAAGCTTTCAGAAGGTTGAAGAATCCCCACGTTTAGGAAGAATTCAAGAAGCTTTGGTAATTTGAGAGGCAATTACCCTTTGTCCCATCTCTGTTTCTTGGAGGTCTATAATTTTCATTATAATAATCATAATAGAATCAAAGTCTGGTCTGGTGAGAGAGAGGAGACATCCCTGTTTGTAGCACCTGAAGTCCCCATAGCCCAAGGAGCAGATATTTGAGGAGGTAAAAGACCTCAGGAGCATAGTATTAAGGAATCCATGTTTACATAAAGCAAAAAAAAAACCCAAAATAAAACAACTAATCATTTGGTTAACAAGCTGAGTCCAGGACATGGTGAATCACAGATGACAGTCCCAGATGGAAAGCCACATTTCAGAGCAAAAGAGTAAGAGATGGTATCTCTTTCCCTCCTTTCAATTTTTGCTCGATGGCTTTTAATTGGTAGGTGCAAATTAAAGCAACAAAGATTTCACTGATCACAATGTAAGCAAGGTTTGCTTCATCTCCATTTCCCCAGGTTGTGCCTGGTTTCTGATGCCTACTGCTATTCTGTTCTCTCAGTAGCACAATCTTGGACTCAAGCACAAGTAATTTAGTAACGTTAGGGTTGCAGGAATAAGAGGGGGAACTAGTAAGAAATTCTCTAAAAAAACTGATTCGTGTGTCTCCTCACTTGACTGTAGGCTCCAGGATGGCAGGAAGCATGTCAGGTTCTGACCCCCATCTCAGGTCCAATCTCACCCTAGCCCAGCCTTAGCCTGGGGTAGTCATAGAGAGACCATCATAAAGAAGAAATAAGTAGGCCAAAAGTTAAGGTAATAAGCATTTCTAGATTCCACATAGTTTATCTTTTTTAAAATAGCAGAGATATAGCCTTAATACGTGTGTGCACATGCTAGGTATGCTTTTTAGGGAGATGCAGCAGGTGCAGAACAATAATTTCTTGCTGAACAGCATTGGATTTATTTTGGAAAACATATTTTAAAGAGGGAGATATCTTCACTGTAGCTAAACACCTATTGTTGGTCCTTATACCTCATTCAATTACCCGTTCATTCAATCAGCATTTACCAAGGGGCTATAACACCCCAGGCTAGGGCTGGGCTAGGGTGAGAGTGGACCTGAGATGGGGGTCTGAACCTGACATGCTTCCTGCCATCCTGGAGCCTACAGTCAAGTGAGGAGACACATGAATCAAACTCCTGCCCAAAGAAATGTAAAGGTGCAGCTCTGATAACTACTACCATTAAGAGGACGATAGAGCTAGGAGAGCATGTAACAGAGGTCTTTGACCTGACAGTCAGAGACGTTTGGGAAGGATTTGGAGAAGGTGATGATCTAAGAAAAGACAGAGTTTAATTTTATGTAATTTTACTACAAATAAACCATTGTGTGGTTTGACTATTCAAATCTTTGAACAAAACTTTCTTTTTGTAAGAAGTAGAGGTAAGACTCTGTCTCTGTTCCCTTCCCCTATTACCTTTGTTTGGAAAATGCCTGAGTGCCCAGGAACACTGGTTCCTACATGTCCCCCTTCCACTGCCACACTTCAGAGGGTGTTGCACTTGCCTCTCAAACCAGGAAGGTCCCTGTGCACCTGCTTGTCCTGTGCAGAGGTGCACAGGTAACAGGTATGGTGGAGAAGACATTCTGCAGAGTACTAAGCTGCTGTGTTTCCAGCCTACCCAAGAGACACCAACTTTGTGCACTGTGCCCAGGGAGCCTGGAGCAGGCTGTGGGGCATCCTGTACGGCTGGGGATGCTGCTGGGAGTCAAGAGGGACACACCAGCATGTGTTTACTGCTACCAGTGTCTCTCCTTTGTTTTCAAGAACCAGAGAATGAATATGAGCGCAAATGCTCCTTTGAGAAAATCAACTTAGCATTATTTGTGAAAGAGCAATGTTCAAGTAACTATTAAAAGCATGTTGCCTTGTGGCAAAATAGCTTTAAATTTTAACAATTTTCACACTTGGGATTCTCAGCTTTCCAACACCACATTTGGAGGTATCTGAGTTTAACATATTGCAGAAGGAACACAACAGCTCATTTGCTTGGGTGTTAAAGTGGAAACATATTTACTATCCTTTAGTAGAGAGCTCTTCATCATGAAAGCCATCAAACAGCAATCTGGATGGTATTCAAATAAACCAGAAAGCTGGATTCTAATGAAGAATACTTTTCTTCCAAAAGCTGCATTCTAAGAAAATATTGATACATTGGGAGCCTCAAAATATTGGCTCACTTTGTGATATTAAGGACAACTTTCTCTTATTTCTTGTGGCGCTTTCCTATGTGGGTTATTCCACTCAACATAACATAAACTTCAGTTTTAGATGCACTCTAAATTATCTGGCTTTGGGAAATCAAACCAGATTTGTGTTCCTTGGCTGCTGATTCTATCAACTACTTTCATAGCAATGTCTTCCAGCACCCTGATACTCTAGTCATTGAAGCATATATGCACCACTGATATGCCCTAGCTCCATGGCATGCTGCACCTATCTATAGGGAGAGATGTGGTTGGGCCACAGTTTGAGAAAAGCATGGAGTAGAGGAAGGCAGTGGTGGAGGTAAGGGGTATAAGGGCTGCACTGTTACATGCCTAGTTTGAGATGCACAGAAAGCAGGATGAGATTGCTAGTTGGCTACAAATACAAATACATTTTTATGGAAAGGAAAGATGCCTCAGAAGGTGAAGCCTAGAGAGTAGAACCAACAGCTGAGAAGAACAGACTAGGGAACCACTCCTAGGGAGCAGAACTGTCATAATCAAGGAAACATTCTTGTCTTAGACATTGCTCATGAGGAGGGCATCCTAGTAACAAGTATCTTGTTGGCTTTCAGAATTCCTATTGGCCAGTGGCTTCTATGTTACGTGGCCCCCCTCCCTCCCTTCTTCTCCCCTTTCCTCCCTTCTTTCCTACTTTTCTTTTTTTTGAATGGGAGTGGCCATTTTGGTTATCTTGTCATTGTCTCACTGTTACATGTTGGATATGGGTCGGGTAGATAATTTGTCTTTTTAGTTCATGGGTCTCTAGATCAAGAGAAGGCAAATCGAGGGAGCCACATCCACACCCTGATCTGATATAGATAATAAGATCGGTGACTTAGTGCCTGATGCTGTGGTGGGGTGAGACTTTGCGAGGGCTTGGGAGGAGAGTGAACACACACATCTGACTGGGGTCAGAGGTGCATCAGTGGGCCTAGACACAAACTATGGTAGATCATTACAATAATGCCCCCAGTGAATCACACCTCCTGTGTAAGCGTTCATTTCTAATGTGGCTTTTCTGCACTTCATAGCAAAAAGGGGAATCTATTTTCCCATTCTCTGAATCTAGAGGCCAGTCTAGACCATGTGCTTTGACCAATAGGATGTGCCAAATAAAGTAATGCCTTACAGCTTCTACTTTTGTCCTCTTGGAACTCTGGAACCACCTGGCTGAAAAATACTGGGATAAAGACTGCATAGAAAGAAAGGTCCTGCAGAGCCCAGACATTAACCAAACCACCAATTACATGCAGCTAAGTTATGAAGCCCAAGGAGACCAGCTGAAGAACACTCCCCAGAACATCCCACAAAAACATGAGAAATAATAAATCATTATTGTTCTAAGGGATTCTGTCTTTAGAAGACAAGTTTCATGGCAACAGATAACCGAGAAAACATTATCCTAGGCTGTACTGAGGAACGTAAGAATGAGTAAGGATGATTAAAAAAAGTAATGCATCCATGCGTCCCTGACTCCTTTTTCTTTCTACTGGTTAAGACATGACAACATCTGGAACAGCTGCCTTGGATCCAGATGTAGAAGGGTACTCAGGATGGTGGGGCTGCCCTATCAGCTCTAACCTGCTCACCTTTGGACCATTATATGAGAAAGAATGGACTTCTGCCTTAGCCAAGGTTTGTTCAGCATTTGTATTTGTTTCTCTGTTTTAGTACCTGGGCTTGGATCCTACCTAAAGCAGAATGGAAGTAAAATTCTTAAATTTCAATGAAAAAGATCAACTCATCAACTTTGTCACCTACACATCATATCATTTGAATCTCTCTTTGATACACAACAAAGAACACTAGCATGTAAAGACAAAAAGACTACTTGTAAGTTGACTTGGGTCTACTGATTGACCAACTTTTTCTTGGAATAGTGGTATTTAAAAATAGTTTCAAACTTTGGTAGATTAGCACAGAAATTTGTACATCCTTGATCGAGCAAATTCCTTCCCTATCTGGTGAGTGTGTATTCCAAAGTCTGTGGTATAATTTTTTGAGAGATGCATATCTAAGTAATGAGCGAGGAAGAGAACACATCCAGCTTATCTAGCTAGATGAGGCACAGTAAATTTGGTGATCAATCAGGTAAAAGATATAACAGACAGAATGGTCTCTAAGAATGTAATGAATAAGCCGTTCCTATAGATTACTAAACTTTTAACATTGTATCAGTCAGGATGAGATAAATTATGCTGTGGTAACAAACAACCCCCAATCTCAGTGGTTTAAATCAACAAAAATTTATTTCTTGCTTATGCTATATGTTCAGTGTAGGTTGGCAAGGAAGTCTGCTTATTGTAGATACTCAGACACCCAGACTAATGTAAGCTTCGTCTCAAATTGTGTTTTCATGAAGCAGAGAACATGACAAAAAGGACAGAGGCTTTTAAATTCATGTTTCATTTCCATTCACATTTCATTAGCCCATGCTAAACTATAAAGGGTGTGGGGAAAGTGTAATACTACCATATTCTAGGAAGGAAGCAAGATGGAAATGTTGCTGAGTGGCACTACTGAATATCCAACTACATGTTGAATTACTTTACCAGAAAGCAGTACAAATAGACTTATATCATCTCAGCTTTTGCAAAAAAATGCCTTGACTGAGTCACAGTTTAATCTACATTCTAGGATTCAATTAAGAAGTGCCCCCTTAAATAATGTTTCTTAATCTTTTATAAAATGATAGGTAAAAATATTGATCTCTGGGTTACTTACTCTACCTGGCATAAGAATACATATGCATGCTGTAAATTTATTCTAGAATACTGAGTGTAGACAAAAGTCTACCTTTAAAAAAAATCATAATGTATGTTTTCTTTCTTTTTATCTGACAATGAGAACTGAATGACCCTATATTTCCCTCCTTTGTCCTAGCTGCCAGGAAACTGTTGTATTTATTGCCCTATTAATGAAACTGATTCAAGTTCTCGACCCACTTATTTCATTCTTCTGTCAATTGATATTTAATCTTTCTACTGTTTTAATATTTATCTTAATAGGCATTTAAAGGGATCTTTCAAATTGCAAGATATCTCAAATTGTCTATAGAGGGAGGCATTAAATTATCAAAAATCTAAATGAAGTGGAAGTCTGATATAATAATGCCTTATAACTCTCTTGGCCTGTAACATCTTTTGTTCATTTCTATATTCCCAGGGCCCAAAACAGTGCCCAAAAATTATTTCTGAATGAATGAATGATGAGTGGTTAGGTGGTTTGTTTCACAAGCATGCATGTGTGTGTGCATTCGTGTGTGTAAGTGCATACACACACACACACCCTTACTTTGGGAATTTTGTCCTAGGTCTCTTTTCCTCTAGTCATTACTTGAATAGATATAGCTAGACTATATGAATTCTTTTAGGTTACCAAGATATATGAAATAAAGATATCAAGATAAATATATGCCCTCAAGAAACAGCAGCTATGGCACATAATAAAAATGGTCGCTACCTGGATGCAAGAGATCTTGGAATAACAATGGTGATTCTTGTCCATTCTTCAAAGTCTCCCATGTGATACATAGTGGGCTCACTCAGCTCTCTGGAGTTTCCTTCGCATCCTTTGCCTGCAGACGCTGGGTAACAGCCTTCTTTCACCAGAAACCAGGACACACCAGCATCGTGAGAGTATTGAAGGAGAACTGGGGCAGCACTGCTGAACTGATTGGCACACCCTATGTTTAGCTGTTAAAAGGAAAGGTAGAATTATACCAAATTTTGGTTTCAAGTCATCATTTAACAAAATGGATGCTACAGCAGCCAGGCTGCTCACTCCTGAGCCTGCATTAAATCGACAATAGTAAGACATGCAGCTCAATCCCAAGACCCTTGTATAGGTTCTAGGAATCTTTGTCTAGGCGAGTGGTAGGTGCTTTCTAGGAGAAAGCTAGACCCGTTGCTCATTTTATGGATTTCTTGGGATTTTAGGAGGGAAGAGAGAAGCACAGTATCTGTGATGGTAGAGTCTTGGACAAAAGCCAAGAAGTCAAGACGCCAAGAAACTGTTTTCTTTCGCAGATGTATAAACGGAGAAAAGCAGAAGATAAAGAGCTGTCCTCTTCAGAACATGAAGGTTACCTGAAGAGAGGGCTGTCCTCTTTGCTTTCAGTGGAACGAACATCTTTATTCTATTCTCTTGCCGAAGCTCAGTAAGAAATCATGTCAACTTAGATGAAAGAGCTAAGTTTTTGTCATAGCATAAGATAAGCAGAATAATCAGGAAATAAAACTATTATTGTTTGTAGCACTCATGTGGAGGAACATCAACATAGGATTAACAATATTGAAAAAAATTGAAAAAAAAAAGGCAACCTAAATCCCAAAGCCCTAGCACAGCTGCTTCTATTTTTCTATTTTTTTTCTACTAATCTTTATAAAGAAGTAAATATTTTAGTCATATAGTTGAAGTTATAATTCAAGAACTTTCCTCCTGTTTTCTATTCAACATTTTATTTTATTATTATATGCAGCATTTCAAAGAATGTACCTTTTCTTCAGTTGATTTGTTACTACCACATAAATTCCTAGGAGTAGTATTACTGAGTCAAAATGTAGAAATATTTAAAATGTTCTATTTATATGTGTTTATTTTTAATCAGCTGGGTTCAAATGAATCAGTTTTACCACAGCACTGAATACTATTCTAGTTTAAGACAGATTCTTTCTAAATTAATAAATGTGTAAATGATTTTGTTTTAGCTTATATTTTTTGATAATTATAAATGTCAAGCTATTTTTCTGATATTTATTTAATTACATGCTGTTTTATATGAATGATATATTCATATCTTCTTTCATCTGCTGTTGGGAATCACTATAGAATTTTATTGTATAAGACTATAAATAAGAATAGCCAAATATTACGAGAAAAAATTTTTGAAGTAAGCACTCAAAAGAATATAATCATGACCAAAGAATATAGGGTGAAGAAAAGGTAGGGCAAATCATATTGGGCCGGAACTCAAGAGGTAAACCAGTTCATGCTTATGACTGACTATATGGAAGCTTGATCTAGTCCTTTCAAAGAAGATTCCATATTTTCCTCATTTCTATACTCAGAGCTAGAGAACATCTCTCAGAAGGATTTACAGTTTGGCTAGTAGAAATTTCACTGTGATTCATTTATCCAAGTTTGTAAGTTAAATGTTAGGAATATAATTATGCAAAGACTTGACCATCTAAGATGCCTGACTGAACTATCCCAAATTTCCTTCCATTATCTCACCCATTAGCAAGGATAGCCTTTAGCTGGCATGTGGTGAGAGTAGTCACACTGGGCACACATAGTTAGCTTTTCTGTCTTAGAGTTGTTATGACTGCCACTGTTTCTAAAGCAGACAAGTCGATGAACCTTTCAATTCTGTGACAAGTTTGTGCTTTATAAAAACTTGACAGGTTAGCCTGCTTCTTAACTGTTGATGTTTTCTAGAATTTAATTCTTGGCTTTCTTATCTTTTACTCTATATGTGCTCCCTAATCTCATTTACAACCATAATTTCAAACTCCCTCTGAATACCTGTGACTCCCAGATACAGCCTGTCTCCAGCTCTCCCAACAGTGAACATAACTGTTGCTGGTGCATTTCCACTTCAGCAGCCCCCAGGCACACCTGGTTCCACATGTCCATGTCTGTGCTCGTCACCTGCCACCCTAAAACAAACCCTCCTCTTCCTGTATTTCCAATCCCAGTGAGTGGAGCCAGAAACGCGGGAGTCATTCTAGAATCCATTCTGTCACCCACTAGGTCACTGAAACTTGTTGACCATGACCCTTTGACCACTCTCAGATCCCTCTACTTATTTTCATAATCCCATGTTTTGCCTTATTCTGGCCTCCTCATTTCTTGCTTTGATGACTGCATCCTTATTTTACTCAAAATATACTCAGCAATCTGGGCACCTTCTCTGCCTCCTCCACTATCACGCAGGTCCATGCTCCCAGCATCTCTGACTCGGATGACTGCAGTAGTTGCTCAGCTGGTCTTTCTGGCCCTGCCCTTGCCTCTGCCAGTGTCTCCCAGCACAGTCACCAGCGAGATTCTCATGGTCAGAGTAGGTCACCCTTCTGTTAGCCATTTTATTCAGAGTAGAAGTCAAAGTCTGACCTTATTTTTTTACACTAGTCTCCCCGCTTTCCCACTCTCTTTGCTCTCGTCACAGTCATGTCCTGTGGTTTCCTTAACTTTCCAAGCACACTACTACTTTAAGCCTTTGTAGTTTGGTTCCCTGTGTCTAGAAAGCTCTTTCCCAGATAGCTGCTTGACTCAGTCCTTCACTTTTATAGGCCTTAGCCTAAAAGTCATTTTATTAGTGAGGTTAACCTGATGACCCCTAAAATGGTAATCACCCTCCACTTCCCTAGTCCTCACTCTCTATTCCTATTTATTTTCATAGCCTACAACAGAGCTCAGCACATAATAGAGGATTTATAAATATTGCTGAATAAATGCATGAATATAATTATTGATTCCACTTTCCCCTTCTGGCAAGTCAACACCCAAAGCATTGGTAGAATGATCTTTCTAAAACACAGGTCTGATTCTCACACTCAGTGTATTAAAAATCTTCTATGACTCATTGCTCTTGGGTTAATATCCAAGTGAATTAGTATGTCATATAAAGCTAATTAGGATCAACCTTACCTCTCACCTCTGTGGAACATCTCTAAACTCCTCGAAGTTTCCAAATTTTCCTTTCTTATTTGTACTTGCATGTATTTTCATATATTTGCACATTCTGCTCCCTCTAACTGGAACACCCATCCCCCCCCTCCACCCATTGTTCAGCTGGCTAAGTCTGTATTTCCAAAGACTTCCCATTGCAGCTCATCCATTCATTATCCATTCATCCACCCAACTAACAGATACTTTTGTAGCACCTGCCACATGCCAGCCACTATGCTAGGCACTCCCTTAGCGTCCAGAGTCTATTTATACTTCAGTGCTCCTGCAACTGTCCATTTTCCTGGCTCACTTGCTAGTTTCTGAGCTCTATGAGGGCTAGAAACATATTTTTTCATCTTTATATTCCTAGCACCTAGTGTTTGACACATGGCACACAGTCACAAAAAATGTACCAGGCCGTGTACAAATGACACCAAGTTCTTCTTACAAATTCCAAATATACATTGTTTATCAATTCATGAATGACCCATTTATAGGTAATAAATCCATTATCAATTAATAGCCAGAAATTAATAGTTTTCTGCTCATGTGATTCAGGAATAGACATTTTTCTTAGGCATTATGCTTGTTATTTATTATTATCTTGCTGTTTTTTTTAAGTACTTGAAACATTTAATAATTTTTTTTACTTAGAGTTTTAAACTTCAAAATACCATCTTGCAGACTTTAACACCTACACTAACATGATTCTATGACTGATTAAATGGAAGAAGTGTCAGCTGAGAAACAGCACAGTATCCCGGTAATGTATTTGCTATTGCTGATATTTTGTTACCATTTCAGGAAGTGACAATGAATTAATATAGTTATATACTGTTATTAATGGCTTTTCCATTGGAGTTTAGCATCAAAATCTAAACAGAGAAGGATAACATTTCACTAAGCATTTTATTTATGACTAACTTCCTTGTTTACAGACTTTGGAAACTATATTTGAAGAGCTGCCTCTAAACATCTGATCTCTTTAATAATTCCATTTGTAAATTATTTAGCATCTGCATCCTGCCGTTATGTAAGGACCATGTAGTTGTGCTAGCTCATTAAAACTGCATTACTTTCTACCCCAGAATTCACCAATGGGATTTTATTGTAAACACAATGAAATTCTGTTTAGGGTTCTGAAAAAAGAACTTCTCAAAGTAAATACTTGCTACACATGTTGACAAGTTATCACAGTGTTGAAAAATAACAAGCTTTTAAGAAAGCAATGATAATTAATGTAAAAATTTACTGAACCAAAGGAGGAGGAATTGTTTGAAAATCATACACTGAAGACATAAAATAACTAGTCCAAAAAGCACTAGTAAGCTCAAAAGGAGAATTTATTTATTACCATTCAGAAACAAGGGATTCATTAAGTCACAATCAGATTGAAATTCTCAAAGTCAGTTTTATTTTTAATTTGGGTAGAGTTCCATGTATTTAAAGAAATACAATGACAGCTACACTTCTGGAGCTCATTAAAAACTGAGAAACTGTTTTCCTTAAGGGTAGAGCTAAAAAGTTTTGCCATTCTAAGATGGTTGAAACTTTAAGTAGGTCCCTTGTTTAATAGAATATGAACAATCTGTGCTCTTTGTGAGTTTCAAGTATAAATCTGGAGGTTGTTTTCCTCCTTAACCTGTCCTGGGAAGAAGCTGGTGCATAAATACCTTGAACTGTAGCACATATCCAGGTTTCAGAGTCAGATCTCGGGTTACTGCAAATCGATCCCCATCTGATTTCCCAAATACCATGGCAGATGGTGTGGAGGAGCAGAAAGTTTCATTTTTAACCATTCCTTCATTAGCCAACATCAACCACACACTCATTTGATTCATAGGGTAATCAAAAGCTGGCTTCTCATAAAAGTTCTAATAGAAACAACACAAACAACAGGGAGAGACAATCTGAAACTTTTGAAAACGAGAGGGATTTTCAGTTCAAGACAGGCAGGGCCATGTATCATTTGTATTTCTAGGAAAATATAGCAAATCTCTAAATTAATTTTTTTTCACTGAGGTGAACTTTTCTCCTGATGATTTAGCAACTGAAAATATTTTGTCATTGTGTATCTAATTTTATAAACACACTAAAGCAAGATTATGCTTGATGACTTGGCCAGACTTCATAGCTTTAGAAAAATCCATATATCTAAGTAATCTGTGAACTATAGCATAGAGAGGCAACCAAGAATTAAATGCAAACACAGAAGACTTAAATGACCTGTTCAGGGTGTGAAGAACTAAATCCTTGGGGAAGTGAGAAGCCCTTTAATTCCACCCACTTTTTAAAAAATTTTGCTATCATTAATCTATAATTACATGAAGAACACTATGTTTACTAGGCTCCCCCCCTCATCAAGTCCCCCACCCCACCCCACTACAGTCACTGTCCATCAGCGTAGCAAGATGCTGTATGATCACCACTTGTCTTCTGTGTGTTGTACAGCCCTCCCCGTACCCACCCAAAACACTATACATGCTAATCGTAATGCCCCCTTTCTTCCCCCCCTTGCCCCTCCCTTCCCACCCATCATCCCAGTCCCTTTGCTTTTGGTAACTGTTAGTCCATTCTTGGGTTCTGTGATTCTGCTGCTGTTTTGTTCCTTCAGTTTTTCTTTGTTCTTATACTCCACATATGAGTGAAATCATTTGGTAGTTGTCTTTCTCCACCTGGCTTATTTCACTGAGCATAATACCCTGTCGCTCCATCCATGTTGTTGCAAATGGTAGGATTTGTTTTCTTCTTATGGGTGAATAATATTCCATTGTGTATATGTACCACATCTTCTTTATCCATTCATCTACTGACGGACACTTAGGTTGCTTCCATTTCTTGGCTATTGTAAATAGTGCTGTGATAAACATAGGGGTGCATCTGTCTTTTTCAAACTGGGCTGCTGCATTCTTAGGGTAAATTCCTAGAAGAGGTAATTCCACCCACTTTTACAATCTCTATCTTCTTGGAGTTCAGACATAGGAAAAATACCTGTGGTAGAGTTGGGTTGACAACTGGGATGATCTGCTTCTGCTTCTCTGACAGAATGATGATGTCATCGACTGCCCACTGATCATAGTCCTCCCCTGAGAACACAGGCTGCCACCAGCGGAACCTGGTGCAAGGGGTCTTCGCAGCAGCTGGAAGCTCCAGATAGACAAATCTACATAAAAGCAAATCACTTAGGGTTGGGAAAGCAAGAGCTGTGTTTTTCTTAGCAGCTGTTTAAATAACAAGTGTAGCAACAAGAAAAAGTTTACTTTTGTTTGATCTCTTGGTGTTTTGGAAAAGTTTCTAAGTTTAGACGGAGGACAAGAGGTTTAAAGTTGTAATCAAGTTTAGTCCTGGTCATGTTTATTCCATTTGGAATTTTATCTTTTGGAGGCAAGTATTTCAATTGACTTTGATTCACTGAACAATGTTTTTTGACTACCACAACTATGGTTGTAACATTTTAAAGATATACCTAGAAAAAACTCTCTTTGTATGTTATTACATTAAAATAGCATTTAGATTTTTTTTCAAAACAGTTCTTCCTGTGGGAAAACACAATATGCATTAAAAATGAAATGAAGCCACCCATAATCTATTACATGGGGTTGGCCTCTGTTAATAATTTGATGTATATCATCAAAGCAGGTCATTTTTCATATAGGTGAGACACATGTGTAATTGAGTGTTCTATAGTTTAAAAATTAATATTATTTCATAATATTCCCATATCAGAAAAATTAATTTTACTGTCTATATACTTTTTCATCACATAACCATGCTATTATTTATTTTACTTTTCCCTATTAGAAATAATTCTGTGATGAAAATCTTTTTGCATAAAGCTTTATCTATATATACCTCAGTGTATTTCTTTAGGGAAGATTCCTAGAAATGGAAACACAGGGTTAAATAAACTGGTCATCTTTAAGGGTCTTGATTTTTCCCAATTCGTTTCTGGAAGGGTCTACAGTGGTTTACAGGTGGCATAAGAAAACCTATTTTGCTGCTCCCATGAGGAGACAGCTCATTAAAAAATGACAAGTTTACTGTTTAAAATGGTATCCTTCTATTGCCACAGAGGTTGTATATTATTCATATTTTATTAAACATCTTTTGTGATATATATTCACTTCTTTTACCCATTTTTCTACTGAGATTTTAGTGTTTTTCTTGATAATTTGTATAAGCTCTTTAAAGGACTACTGACTTTCTGTTTCTCATAATGGTTGTAAATACTCTGTTTTCTGTTTTCATTTCTTTGCTATGTATGTGTTATATGTGTATGCAATTTTATATTTGCATGTAGTGTATTTATATGTAAGTAGTCCTTCTCTCTTGTTAAGTCTTTCACTGAATTTATGTTTAGGAAGTTTAGATCTTTTTCTAAGATCAGATAATAACCTAAATGTTTAACACGTTAGCCAGTCTTTAGCAGATTTTCATGATGTAAAGTGATAATCTAAATAGATATTTTCCCCCAAGAGCCTGCCCATTTTGTCTTACACCACCTGATTGAATAACCATTTCTTTTTCATTGATAGCTGATGTGTCATAAGTTCTTAAATATATCTGAGTCAATTTCTGGGTCTTCTACTTGGCTTCATTATTTGTTCTGTTGATCCATGTACCTGTATCATTCCTTTTAATTATACAGGTCACATAATAGCTTTAATATCATATAGGGAATCCCTCTATTTTTTCCCAAATGTTTAAGCTATTTTTGCCAGTTTATATTTCTAGATAAAAGTTTCAAAAAAAAAAATAGTAAGCACTGCTAAGATTTTGATTGAAATTGCATTAAACCTAAATTAAGAGATACCTTCATATCATAATATTCAGTTTCCCATCCAGGGATACTGTATTATTTTCCATTTATTTCTTTTCTTTTAAATCTCTACAGGAAAGTCTGAAGTTTTGTAGTTTTCTTTACACAGATTCTCTGTATTGTTTGTTAAAATTATTCCATATATTTATTTACACATTTGCCACCATGAATGGGGTCTATTTCTACTATCTTCCAACTCAGGATTTCTTAAGTATTTCAGTGTTACAGAAGTGTTTGAGAATGTGGTGAAATATTTTGGCCTTAAAGAAAAGTTCCCATAAATACAAGCTGAATATTTCTGGAATTTGAAAAAGCTATTGAATTTTTGTCTATATACTAATCTAGTCACTTTACTGAACTCCCAATAGTTTCCAGATTGACAATGATATTACCTGGAAAAATAATTTGAATTACTTAAAATATTTTCTAAACCAGTTTGGTACTATTATCAATTCCCTCTCTACTGTAGGGAGGGAATCCCACCAGGTTCTATCTCCTTCTAACCATTCCTGACTTTCTCTCTGGATGTTAGATACCCTGTTTCACCCACGGCCTCGTCTCTGGCTTCTGCCTCTCCTCTGTGTTCCTTAGAAGAAATGCTTTTGGTTGTCTGTTTGCATGTCTACTTGTGTTGTATCATGGAAAATTATGTCACTTTAAATGACTCATTGTTTTAAAACAACACACTTAGGAACCTTTAATCTACAAAATAGCTATATTTTAAGTAGTATGCTTAAGGTATACTTTATTTGTAAGAATAGGATCTATATAGTCTTCAATAATATTTTTTTCAATAAAATAAGGTTCAATTGTAAAATGCAAAACAGCAACATTAGTATGTTAAAGCTTAATAATGACTGGTGGTCACCATATAAAGAAAAACTCTGTGTTTATGTTAAAGTGTAAGTAATGAGATTATTAAAGGAATACTGTAAAAGTGATGTCCTTGAGTAGATTTTAATGATACTTATGTAAATATAAAGTATATCTATAGTATTTCAGAACACCACATAATTACAAAAGAATTAAATTTAAAAATAAACATATTGATTCCCTGGTACAGGTATTAGTATTAAGCATGGGTCATTTTCCCAAACTCCTGAACAGTCTTCGTTTAAGACATTTTATTACATATATTCCCCACCCATCAAAATAAAGACAAGCCCAGTGAAATATTTTAGAAAATCCTAGCTCCACAGAATCATTCATATGCTAGGACTGGTCCTGGGTAAGGCCATATGAAAACCTCTAACAAAACTCATTTTTCTGTTAAAAATAACAGATGAACATATTTTGTGTGTGCATCAAAAAGAAAACCACACATACAAATGGGAAAAGTGAGGCTGGCACATACCTACGTCAGAGTTTTTTGGGTAAACAGTTGTCAGTGGTTCATTTTCCTTCTAGTCACAATTTTTTTTCATATTCTTTAAAAATTCAAGTATTAATACAATGCTTCCTGTCCAGAAACTTAAATGAAAAAAATATTTATATATTGGGCTATCATTCTTGTCAGATATTTATTATGTGCTTATTTATTTTTGCAATAGTTAAGGACATTTTGTAAACACCCCAACAACAATGTAATCTTTACTATCCCTGGAAACTCCTGGAAAACCATCAGGCATGGCTACCTAGGTTTGCTGAAGTCTGAGAAGTACATCTCTGCCAGCAGGTGCCACTGGATGCCCCCGTTGTTGCTGTGCTGAAGGAGGACGCCCTCCTCTCTGCTGTCGGGCTTGTTGCATGCAGAGCTCTCTCCACCAATCTGGATGTAGAACTGGACAAAGTCCACCCATGAAGTATCCAGGTCCCAGCTCACCAACAGTCTTTTCCCAGCCTTTCCAAGAGACAGAGAAGGCACAAGCTCAATCATCTGGGAGCTCTTTGGCATTTCATGGTTTCAATTTCAAACTCACCTAAGCATCCTAGCATTATGTGGAGATGCTTTTGCCCCTATCAACTGTTGAGAGAAGCAAGTTATACCATTTAATTGTCTCTGCTCTGGGTATGATAACTATTCCTGGACATATCAGATTAGTCTCTATGCCATTGATTTCCAGACCCAGTTTTGAGACTCCTGGGAACTGTTAAATATAACAAGGAGTATTCAAAAGCCTTGTAAAATAAAGCAAAATTAATTTTAACTAAACTTCTTCCAATATTTGCTTTGTAAGTCTCCTCTAAGCAGAGTAATAGAGAAGAAAGACCATAACCTTTGAAATCAGTTGGAGCTGGGTTTGGATCTCAGCCCATTCTGCCGTTCACTAGCTGCGTGACCTTTCTGGGCTTTTATTTTCCTCAAAGGTAAATATGGGTGATAATACCTTCTTTATAGGGTGTTGTGACAATTAGATGAAGTAATATGTTACATGTAACTAGCTTAGCACTTGATGTGCCTTTCTGAGGGAATATATTCTCTAGAGATCTGTCCAGACCCTCCTGCTCTGGGAATTCAAGTGAAACAGGCAAGACAGAAACTTCTTGACAAAAAGAAAGGGTAGCATCTCTCAGGCTCCTAGTCAGTCAAATCTGTCTGTCTGTCCATCTATTTCTTGGAAATAGGTTGGGAGGGATCATTAAAATAAGTTTTTGCAACCACTAAATGATCTCTTTGGTTCTGAAAAATGTTAAAAATTTTCCTCAAATCCAGCAACTTGCTTCCTTTGCTAAGTGTGTCCACTGATGTCACTTCCTGTTATTAGACACAAATAGACAAGTTTTGTCATTATTCCTGTTGTGTGTCAATGGTTTCATGCTATCGGGATTAAAAAAAAGGTTTTCTCAGGATCTTCTACCACCCAAAGCTAATCCATGGACTTCACTGAAGTGGCCTTGGAGCGCTCCAAGGTGTTCAGTTAGAAGTCGGGAAGAAACACTGAGATGATACAATATAGAGAAAAACACCGTTCACATTTATAATTTAAACCCTCCTCTAATCCACCAAGTTACTTAAGAAAGGGTTTTGGTTATTAGAAGTCACAGAGAGAATGCTTGGGGATAATTGAAAGAGTACGTTGTTACTGGTAAATCTAAAGCCAGGCAGGAGATTCCAAAAAAAAAAACAAATGAGGGCGCTAGCGGAATGGGAGCCGACGGTAATCCTGAGAAGGGACTCAGCCTTTGGAACTCTCGAATTTGAGTACGTATTTGAGAAATCTTAGAAGCAATAGGCTTTCTCCATGTGTTATATGCACTTTTAATTCTCCTTGTTGACGTGAAGCTTTGTGAGAAACACTTCCTAGATTATGATAATCTGGCTCAAAGTTTTCATGCCTCAAGGGCAATACCAGAAGAATGGTTTTGAGAAGAAAAACTACAGAACCTAGCTGGTTAATTCCAATTTGACAAACCTCTATGAAAAACTTGGCAGGTGGAAATGAGCCAGAAAGATAAAGATCTAAGGTGAGGAGAATTATAAAAATCCAATTATCACAATTAGCTGGTTGGAATGATTGGACTATTGTGAAATTCACAGAGCAGTGCTTTTTTCCCCAGAAAACTCTGGTGTTGGTCTATAGAGGTTTCGAGACAGTGTTTGGTGGGATTTTTGTAAATGATGGAAAATATCATACAAATGCTTGGTTTGGCATGGAAGATGTTTTTTTCCTAGAGAATAGCACAGATCATTTTCTTTTGTTCAGTGACCTGAAATACTGAACATTGTTTTAAAGGGAAGAAGAAACAAATAAAAAGAAAGAAAAAGACAAAGGAAATGGCTCATGGCAAACATTTTTATCAGGATTTAGAATCTGATGTAACACATATTTGTAGTTTTCTATTATACTATGACCAATGTGTTCATGTGTGTATTTGTAGATATATATGCACCTAATGTGTGCGTGAGTGTGTTTTGGAGTCACAGGTTAGGATCTCCTCGTTCCTGGAGTGTGGAAAATAGTCTCCAACTACCCTACCAATATCTATGTTAAAATGGATCACTGCTTTAAGGGTTTAGCTAAATCAAATTTTAAAGGCAGTGCCTTCAGAATCTAGAACCTTTATAGTAAAACCTCTAAAACACTTATGAAACTTCACCTTTTGCCTCCCGTTAAAATCTTCTTTAATGGAAATGCCCTTAGAAAAATAATTCTACTCCATTTACTTGAAAATAACCATTTCTTCAGAACCTTTTGTTGTTTCTAATTTTCATTCATTTGTTCATTCATTCTTTTCTTTAACAAATGAATTATTGGGTGCCTGTTATACCTGGCACAATACCATGTGGTACAAAAGCAAACGAGATAGTTCATGGATATGAGCAGTGCCAGTAATGACAACACAGGGCTGCAGATCAAGCTCTGTTCTTTGCTGAGTCCCATTTGGTCATAAGATCACTTACACTTTTCTAATCTATTCAGTCTCAAGGGTGTTTGCTGATATGTAAATGCCTATCACAAAGCATGCATTTCTGAGTTGAACATCTTATCTAGAGTTTGGCTCAGTCAGCAGGCCTCTGCATGTGCTGAATACTGAGAATGAAAATAAAACATAATCTATATGTATACAGAACACAAATAAGAGAGGAATTCAAAGAAAGGAGAGATCAGTTTAGTTCGCCATAGTCCCTGAGAGCTCCACGGAAGCAGCAGGATCTGAGCCGTATGCAAGCCGAATGCAGACATGAAGGAAGGCATAATGGTGGGCAGTGGAAACCGAGCAAAAAATCTCAGGACACCACTCCCCAGGATCTGTGATTGGCCAGTCAGAAACCTTCCCCAGATCTTCCTGTGGAGCTGCTGAGAAAGCTCTGTGGCCATGGTTCCACTCTCATAACGGAAACCAAGCTGAAAACAGTTTACTCTCAAGGAGAGAGTTCTGTGGGCATTTGAGTTTCTGGTTCCAGACATTTCTGAGGCCAGTTTAACTGATGCCCTCTCTGTGTTTTGATTACATGAGCCAAACCCCTTTTTGCTTAAGTTAGTCTCTCTCACTTAGAATTTAAAATAGATCTGACACAAGTGAAAACATTTGAAAAAAAATCCTCAGATATTTTAACAAAAACTTAGAGAGAGAGCTGGATTGGGAAGGGAAAAGAATGATTTTTACTTTTGAAATGCTGATTTTAAGTTAGTGGAAAGGCATGTGTGTGTGTGTGTGTGTGTGTGTGTGTGTGTGTATGTACATAGAAATATTCAGTGATACCTATTTGCCATTTATTCTCATAAAATGTAATTATGATTGTTAACATTTATTGAGCTACTTCTATGTGTCCAACAATATTCTTTATTCTTTACCTATATTATTTCACTTAATCCTTCCAACATTCTACCTTATAGTTGAGAACTAAGATATATAATTGTACCTCTGCAAGACGAACCAATTAATGAGCTTTGGAGCCTAGGTACCAACCCAGATAGTTTGACTCCAGAGATCACCTTGAATTAAGTGGAAGAAATATTGATATGTAATCTATATGTTTACAATATTTGTGTGTTTGCACACATGTTTACTGCAGTGTTTGGTTAAATCTTGGTTAAGGATTCATAATCTTGTTTTAAAATTGATACTTAAAGGAGACATGATATTCCCATTTCTGCACAATTATAAAATGTATATAGATCTACATTGTATATTGGTCATTTATTGACTATTACCTCTTTGACCAGGGACCTTCAATGTCAATAGATAGGAAATAATGTTAAATGGAATCCATCCCTGATTTTCTATCATCCCCTACCTTGTTTGCTTTTTGATTCTTTGTTCTGCACCTGCATCAAAACAAAACCTGCACCTATTTTTGCATTTGCATAAATTAACTTGTTTTGGATTTCTGCCCAGATTCCACAACATATCAGCCCTACAGCATATCACCCACACCTGTGTACTTGTTATGTGACTTAGGAATATTTCCAGTTGTCCTAGAATTGTGGCTATAGTCCCAGCTGGAAAGAAGTAGTGTTGAGCACCCGACAGTCTAAAAGAGAGCTGCCAGTTATTAGGATTAGATACGCTGCTCAGGAGAACTGGACCTGCTTCCCCTTTCAGTCTTTCTGAAGACTACATAGAAAGATGGATTGGAGGAGGGAGAAAGAAAAGAATGTTCTGCCTAGACTGTAGCAAGGGAGAAAAGGGAGGTGGTTCCTCCTCCCCTATCTGTAATCAAGCAACATGGCATGGGGGTGTTCTAAGGGAATCCGTGTTAGGGATTCTGGCTGGCACCAGCATCTCCAGTTGGTGACTATTGATCTGTCTGCCTAACCTGGTGCTGCCAGGAGGGAAGCTGAGCACTGCCAGAGGAACTCCTACATAGTCTCTGTTATGGACTTCATGTTTGTGTCCTGGCAGATTCATATGCTGAAAGCCTAACCCCTAAAGGGATGGTATTAGGAGGTGGGGCCTGTGGCAGGTCACTAGGCTGAGGGTGAAGCTGTCATGATGGCATTACTGCCTTTCTAAGAGAGAGTCTGCTCTTTCTCTCTGCTCTTTCCTCTCTGTGAGGATACATGAAGGTGCCTGTCTGCAAACCAGGAAGCAGGCTCATACCAGGCACTGGTCTGCAGGTGCCTTAACCCTGGATTCCCAGCCTTTAGAACTGTGAGAAAAGAGCATTTGTTTTTGCGCCACCCAGTCAGTGGCACTTTTGCCATAGTTGACTGAGCTGACTACGAAAATCTCACATTAGTAGACACCACCAGCAGCCCCTAAACTGAACCGAAACAGGACGCAAGAGGTCTGCTCACCAGGGACAGCTGGTCAGCTCCCTGGGGACAGCCTGCACATCCTCACCCCCACCATCATCCCTCCTTCCTCCTATTGTATCTAGAGATAAATGGGTTGACAAACTTACCGAAGTGCTTTCCGTATGCGAGGCACTGTTCTACATGACTTAGAAGTACTAACTCATTTACTCTGCATACTGACCCTAATGAAGTAGACGCTCTTGTTATTGCCACTTTAAAGACAAGGAAGCCAAGTCACAGAGAGGTTAGGGAATTTGTTCAGGTCACACAGTTAGGAAGCGCTGGAGTCAGACTGAGGCAGACAGTCTGGTTCCAGAGTTGCTGCTCTTAACCTCTAACTCCATCTTCTCCATCACACTCATGGCCTCGCCCTCAACCCTGTGAGGGCTGGGGTGAGCAGAGACCAAGACCCTGCCCCACTCAGAGACCCTCAGGACCCACACCTGGCTGGCACTGGGGGACAGGACAGCAATGAGATTTAAGTCAGGTGCAAGAGTGACAGGAATTTTAAGCTGGCCCAACCTGGATTTGCAGTGACCAACAATGATCATAAAACTGTAAGAATTTCCCAAATGTGCATTAAGGGATAGGAATTTGACAAAGCCCAGTTATAAGCATGGGAGTGTGGGGAAAACCAAAACTATCTCATATTTGTACCTTCTGAGTTCAGACTGCTCCATAATCAGTCACATACTGAAAGCCCCGAACACTTGTCCTCATGAGTTAGTCATCACGTACCCCCAGCTCTTAGCCATACCTTGCTGAAATACAGAGATGATCCAGAAGAGACGACCCCACACCCTTGTTCTGGTTTTACAATTTCTCCCCCAATAACTTCTTGCCAGTCAGACTCCCAACCATTCAGATTCTCAAAATCTGACATAATAGTGGAAGGAAGAGCAGCTTCTGGGTGGCATTCAGGGCCGTGGTATCCCTGGTCACACCTGGAGAGCAGAGGGCCACGTAAACAGGTCAGAGTCTCATCTGTGAAGGCCATGGACGCGTGTCTGCAACATTTCCTGGGCCTCATGTCTGCTCAGGACTTTGCTGTCACCCTAGATTTTTCTCTGCAGTGTTAATCTGTGGCAGGAACAACTTACAATTTTTCACACCACAAAAAAACGGCAGAATACTTTCTTAAAAGAAATAGTGCTGTAACAGTAGAATAGAGGCATTAAGTAGTAATGAAGAATATGGTGTAAAGCTCATGATGAGGTCAAGGGAAGGATAGTGGGATTTTCCCACAGCCTTAGAAAGTCACATATACATGTTTATCTGCTCAACCAACATGGAAATCTAGAGGTGTTTTAGAGGTCCTCTTTCTGATTAAATTACATCTCTTTTAGAGTCTTTAAGTATTCGTGTGTTCCTGTCTCATTCTCATTAGCGATAATCACCATCTCCCCATGTATACAACCTTGAGCTTCTGGCAAAGTGCTGCAGGAGAGCGTGAAGCAGCTATTTGGTGCTTTAAGACAGCCAGGGGAACAAAAGGGACACAATAGCAAGAGTCTTTCAACTACAAAAGAGGACTTCGGGGTTAATTAATAGACTGAAATTTAAACCCAAGAGACCTTGTCTTGAGATTTTGAGATTTAGAATATAAGGTTGCATACTTATTTAAATGTAGCAATATCTTTTGCATCTAGAGCAAGAACAGAAAGGGGGGTCATTTTCTTTTGGTTCTTTCACTATTTATCAGTCTGTCCATATAACTCAGGTGGCAACTGCTGTGTGTATCCTTATAAACACAAGACCTAGAAGTGATCACACTTCCTGACACACATACCTGCACACGCCGTGGTCACAGGAGCCATGACCGTTGCACATGTTTGAACACTGCTGCCCAATGTAAATGTTGTCTAAAGCCCACTCGTCTTGGGTTGTGTAATAGCTCTGACTCCAACGGAAGCGGGTAGCACTGGACCTAGGTAAAGGGGACAGTAATGAAAACAGTATTTTAACTGACATGTAGCAGCACAGATAATAGATGTCAGAGTTCAAAATCCTTCAGGTAAGGAACTTTCTGGAATTTGTATTCAGCTTCCCATCATTTTTCTTTAGTAGTTTAATTTCCAATCAGTTATATTCCAATTCACTAATTCTGTCATGAAGCAAAGTTAATAAGAAACCTGCTTATTTTGTATATATCTGAATCTTAATTTAATTTGAGACATTTTAAAGAAAAACAAAATATCTGACTTTTTGTTGTTGTGCAGAGATTTGATGCTAGGAAAAGAAAGGAAGAAAGAATATATATATATATGGCCTCTCACAGATAAAAAGGTGAGGTGTTTAACTTAGAGTAATAGAATTTCTTATAATAGTCACACCAATAGTTATTGGAAGCCTTCCAATTAGCTCTTAACATAAAACAAAAGTTTTGTGTGTGGGTATTGTTTTGGCATTAAGGGGTGCTGAATTCTGCTTATTATTTCTGAAACATTAATTTGCTTAGGTTTCATGGACAAGTTGATGTTAACGGGAGATAAAAAGTTAAACACTGTATTACACATAGAGAAACATTTGGGATCTTGATTCATCTTAATCAGAAAGTTTAAAGAAGAGGATATTTTGAGAGCAATGGCAAGAAAGTTTCCATTCACTGCACAAAAAGGTCTTTTAAAATTATATGTTATTTCCACCTCTAGGAATTTTCAGGGTTCTGTGATTATTTTTTTGCTCAAAGTGCAAAGTCCTTTGTTTTTGTTGAAAAGGATTTGCAGGATTAACATGCTCAGTTCCATTGACTAAACCCTTCCCAAGCACACTACCTACAGATCTACTTGATCTTAACGGCCCTGAACGATCCATTAAAGTCTACTGCATCAATTACCCCCATATTAAATACTCCCTAAGTATGTAACAGACTGTTAAAATCCAGACTAAGCCTTTATTGTTTATTTTACCAATGGTCTGTGGCTAATAGGTTGCCTTTTCCTTCCTACTAGGATAATTCCAGGATTCACTGAGAAGCATCTGGTAGACACCAGTTTGCTGCCTCTTGGTGCTCATGATGGTACAAAGAAACAGGTGCACCTCCTTTATGGTAATAGTTTATATTTGTAATCTAACAGCCATCACAATTTCAGTCCCAGGAAGAAATGGTTTCTAGAAAAGTCCACTATGAAAGTAGGTATACTGTCTTAGAGCATAGAATCCTACAGAAAATAAGTAACTTCAGACTCATGCACCAGTGTCATGAAGAGGGGAGATGACTACATATTTTTAAGGCCAATTATAACTTGAGTCAAGTTTATAGCCACAAGTATTTAAACTGTGAGGTTATGGGCAGACAGGGCTATTTTGTGTCTCAATAGTTTGTCCAGGAACAAAATGAATTAGATTTACAAAAAAAAATGCTAAAAAAATGAGCTGATGGGTAGATGGACAAGCCAAGCAAAGGGCAGCCTTATTTCTGACTTCTGTAGGTAATGGAGTGCAGAATGTGCCAGAAGTCAGGGGACCCAACCCACAGGACCTATGATCTATCATCTGGTGACCTTTAGTAAGAAATTTAAGCCTTCAGGGGCTTCTAGTTCCTTACCTCTCAAAAAAAAAAAATGGCTTGGGCAAACTGATTTCTAAGATCCAATCTAGCTCACAAATTTAATGATTGGTGGTTTGTTGTCCCAGGTGATAGTTTATTTTCTTTGCAGTCACATGGTATGTGAAACTCATGCAGTACATTATTTTGAAGTTTTGATATTTCAAACATTAAAATGGGGTTGGAGGGTTTCAGAAACTGCCCCAGATTTCCCAGTTTATTTATGCTTCTGAATAGTCACAGGTAAACACATTCTGAAATCTTTCTCTAAGCAAATTAATCTTTACATGCATCTTAGAGACTTTTGAAAAATGTATTGTTTCCTTAAGATAAAATCTTAAAGTGAATTATTCCATTTAAAATTAGAATCAACAGTTTAATGTGCTTATGTTAATTAACAGAAAAGGAAGCAAAAAAGAGGATGAATATTGACTTCACTTTTAGTGAGAACAAAACAATTAATTGTGTGAGCAATCTCCAGCTGATCACACGTGAGAACTCAAGGTGTGATCTCACTGATTTGCAGCTGCATCACTGCGAAATTTCACCCCCAATAGAAATATTTAATTTGCCAATTCTCTTTCTTTCTCAAAACAAAGTATTCTTAGGAGGAAAAATCTTGCACACTTTGGATTGAGTCTGAATATGGGACTACTGTTGTGTGGATCATGTTGACATGCATTTAAAATCTAAACCCTATGGATTCCCAAAAGCAAAGAAACTTCCTTGTCTTTGATTATTTTCCCGCATAAAACTTCTAGAATGGAATAAAATAGCATTGAGTCATCTCTTGATAGTCAGGTTTCCTGAGGAATCACAGTAAATGAAGACTGACTAAATTGTATTTTCCACCTTCAGTGTTACTGTAATTACATTTACCCAATTATTCTGAAACTCATTCAGTCATTAGATATAGATTTGTTTATGAAGTCTACAACTGACAGCTGTTTGGGTCTCATTAGGCACCATCCTTATGTAAATGTCTCTCATAAAAACAAAATTAATTTTTTCATTGGGTAACAAATGTTCAGTTCATACACAATATAATTTCTCAGAGCAGGTGCATATATACTCAATATTTCCACTCTAAGAGTCCTAGATAGCATTATTTTCCAAAGTTAACAGATCTTTGATAATACAGGGACCAGGTTTGCTTATATGTGTTCAATTATATAGTTGCATATTTTTAAATCAAAATAGCAGAACAAAGATTTGCCAAAAGGAGTACTGCTTCAAACTAAACTGTACTGTTTACCTAGTGTTTGAGAAAAACATGCTACTTGCAAAAGTTTGAAATGAAAATAATGTTTTCGAGAATGCCTAGGAAAATGAATGTCCTTTATCCTTAGAGGAGAGCTATAAAGCATTATAAAAGCAAATAACCAGTTGAATAAAATTTTTAAAAAATGGAGCAATAATGCTTAGTTTAAGTATTAGTAGGAATGTTAAAATAAATATCCTATTCGGTTGTTTGCTTTTAAAAATACCTCTACATTCTTTACCCAGAGCTCTGAAGGAATTTAGAAAAGCAGAATTCAATTATCAAATCTTACATATACTTAAAGGAATTAGTTGGAGAAATAATCTAGATTTTTTTTCTGTTTGTACAGATACCTTGTAATAAAACATTTCCTTAATGTTTTGAATTAAATTCTATTTAATTAAAGTTCTGTTTAATTCCCCAACATTTAATGAGCACCCCACCTATGTGGCAGGCATGGTGTCGGAACTACAGAGTTTAAGAGTCAATATATTTCTTCTCAAGTGTCTCATACACATTGATGAGAATTGACCTTTTATGACCATACCAAAACTTTCACCTCAGTGGTACTATCTTTTAAACTAAGAAATAATATTAAAATGTACAAATGTATAATTTGAGTATAAAACAACTTGCAAAGATTTTTTTTTGATAAAGGACAATATTTTTTGGATACTGCCTAAATTACATTAATTAAGAATAATAGTTCATAACATTTCTAGATGTCATAAGACATCTCTAAAATATACTATCAATGCTACCTTACCATCATAATTTTGAAATTGTATCCCATGTGTCAATGACTAAAAAAATCAGTTTTTAAAAATAATGACAGTAATATACTTAATAGCAAAATAATGAGAAAAAAAAAACCTTAGTAGTTTTGCACCGACTCTGACCAGTCTTGCTTTTTATAATCTTGATAGATATGCTTGGAATATCATTGAAATTAATAAAAGTCTTGATTACATTCCCAGCAGTTGACATAAAAGAGTAGGATGTTAGAGAAAGCAGCAACTAGTAACTTTTAATAAAAGCATCAATAGAGTATCCAGGAAATGGCTCACTGTTGGATGTTAAAAAAATCTCTGGAAATCAAATTTCAAGCATTTGATTCCAACTGAGATAATGATAAATCCTTAAAAATAATCAAGGAGGCATTTTTATATAATGCAGTAATTCAATCTTCAACTAAAGGAGGTATAATAATTCTAGGTTGTTATCTAACCAATGGTTTGTATAGAACCTAACTTTTATATAAAATCATCTGAGAAGGGTTTATTTCATAATTCTCAATACAAGAGGACTCTTGGAAGGCAGATACAACAGAATAATAGAATTCTTGTCTGTTTTATGCTTTTTTTCTATTATACAAATCCATAATCTTAGAATGCCAGTAATTGTAAGGGACCTTTACCATCATCTAATTAAACCTCTTCATCATCCTTATAAGAAATAAGGCTTAAAAGGTTGTGAATGCTTAAAATCATGTAATTAATCATTGGTTGAGGCACGCTGAGCATGCAGGCCCTCTGCTGCTTAGTCCAAGGCTCTTTCTTGGGGGAGTCATTCTGTCCAGGGCTTTAAATAGGATTCATAGATTTAACTCTTCAGCCCAAACCTCTTTTCTGAGCTCCCAATTCATAAGCCCAATTGGCCTCTGGACCTTTCTGCTTGTATAGATAAGTATCTCAAACTTCACATCACAGAAACAGAACTGTTAATTTCCTGCCCCAAATTCACTCGTTCTCCAGTCTTTTCCATCTCAGTCAGTGACACTCTGTATCCCGCAATTTTCCCAGGCCCAGAATTTAGAAAATGCTTTTGAGTTTTCCCTCCCTCATAGCCCCCATCTAGTCCATCAGCGAGCACTATTTGATTAAAAATATATTTCACACATGATGGCTCCTGCCATATCTGCTACAATCCTATTCCATGCCGCCTAAATATCTAATGCCTGGAACCCCCTGGCTGGTCTCCTTGTCTCCAGTCTTTCTCCTACAGTCTGTTTCTCACAGTGCTCAGAGTGATCAATTTAACATGAAATGATGTAACATTGGGGGGAAAATGAGCTTTTCTGTTTCACATTATGAAATGTTTAACTTTCTCCCTAGGCACTGAGGCTTCTACTTCCTGGGGGCTGATTTTTATTGTTACTGGAAGAATGTAAATAGAGCAAACAGGTGTATATTAAACTTTTGAAGTAAAAAGTAAGGCTTTGCAGTGAGAAAAGAACCTTGCAGTCCCAAGTGTCTTGACATAGGAGTTTTTAGATCCCTGTATCATTCCCTTTTCTATGTCAAGCCTAAAGCAACAGGCCCACTGAATTCTCCATAAAAACAGAAGTTGAGTAAAAAGGGAAATCAGGAAAAGCTGGGACAGTGCAGGAACCAAATTTTCATTAGTTCTGCTTTTCAAATATGCTCATTGTTGAAGAAAGATCTGGTTCTATTGATGATGAAAAAAGGAATGCATCTTTCCATTGTGCTTAACTCTTCTTTCTATGCAAGTTATGCTAGCAGAGACAGTAATAGTCAGAGTGACAGCCGGATCTACGCTGGCATCTCTCACCAAGTTTTCTGGGGTAGAAGCACTACGACTCTTCTCCACTGGGTGAACTCACTGGCGTGGTACATGCTGGCTGATGTGAATTCCTGACAACTTGGCATACTTGGAAGGCATTCCTAGAAGAAAGTCACGTAAAAATTAAACTCAGCTTTTATTTCTTCCAGGGGCAGTATGTTTACTTGTCATGAGTGAAAAAGACCTTGGAGAAATGAAATGTCATATTCTTAGCTATTTGTAATATGGATGCAATCCATAATTTTTCCTTCTGTGAAGCTAAAATATTTGGGAAATAATTGAAATAAGATGCCACAGTGGAATTAAATGTCCTCCACTTCTCACATGTAGTAACAGAAATGGATTAGGATCCATTTTTTGACCTAGTATCATAACATTGGAATTTGGTAAAAAACTTACTTTATTTACTATGATATTTATACATTTATTGCAATGTTAGAAGCACATTTTAATCCAAGAAACTGGATCTTTGTATTTCCTTCTTTTTTTTTTTAAGGTGAGAGAGAACATATTTTTAATATGGTCTACCTAAAGGTAAAGGGACTTAGAAAATAATAGATGAAGACATGCTATATGGAAAGAAAACTAAAAAGACAGACTTTTACAGAGAAAGAGGGTGAGAGAATATCCAAAACACCATCATAGAGAATCCAGTCCTGAAGTTATTCCCATTTTTTTCTACAATTTTCAATTATCCTTTAGTATCTGATAGTGTAGAATATGGCATCCTTGTAATCCATTGCTGACTTGATGTCAATTCTCAGTTCCAAATAACATTGCTCCTTTTCCTCCAGACCCAAACTTTTAGAGTTGTAATTCTTTGCTTCCTATTTCAGAAGAAGGAGGCTACCTGTCACAAGCTTCAGAGAAAACAGATTTACCTCTTGGACAAGGTGCCAGGTAAGGCCGTGATTGGTCGAATACTCCAGTTTCACCTGGTTGTCCATGTGTGGAGTGTATTTCTGGCCACAGCCCATCACCAGACTGAACTGAATCATATAGGATGCTCCTATCTGCATTGATTGTGTTTCCACATAGCGCATACTTGAGGCAAGTTTAGAATCTCCTGTAAAACTGAAAGACAAAGGTGGAAATTAGAAAATTAAAAACAGCAATGTATTAGGGAAAAACTAAGCTCTTCATTTCATAACATACACCAGAAGAGTTTAATTTACTTAGTTAACCTTGACAAAGTTCTAAATAGTTTCAGTCAATCTACTAAATGCCATTTAAAACAATCTGCTTATCAAAGAAGCAACATTTTTGTTAATACCCAGAGTTGTTAAATATGTTTGAAGATGGGTATTCACTTGTATATTGCTCATAAATATAAAGCCTTTGATGCCTTAACCTCATTTCTGGGACTCTATCCTAAGGAAATAATTTTAAATTCAAAGATAATTTTATAAGGCATGATGAATATTGCAGGTTTACATAAAATAGTAATTGGTAACCATTTCAGTGTCAAACTATAGGGAAAGTGGAATGCTTAAGTAATTACACTGGTATAGCTTCTTGATGGATATTCATATTTCAAATATTTATGAAGGTAATACAATCAAATGAACATGTAGATAAAAATAAGTTTTAAAAAGTCCACAAAATGATGCATAAAGGGAATTCACCAGAATGTTTGTAGTGGCTGTGTTTGATGATGAGAAAGCAGATAATTTAAAACTTTCCTTTTTTTTTTTCTTATTTTCCAAACAGTCATTAATGCTTGTGCATTAAACATGGACAACATCATAATGTAGCTTTAATCGTGTGCCTCGTCAATAAAATTCACGTTTTACTGAATCCCAGTTGAGTACTATGCAACTGTAAACAGTTTGAAGGCAGACACAGTTGCTTTGTAAGAGAAAACTGCTCAAGGAATTTGTAATCTATCAGAGGAGAGAAAAATATGGACACGTTTTCACTGTAGTTAACGTGGGTCAATGTAAGTATTTCCCGGGCCAAGCACACTGGCCAGCATTGATCACAGCACTGTTGTTCTGGAGCAGGTCTGTAGTGCTCCTCAACAGTAAATCCTAGTAGTCAGGGGCCTTAGCTGACATAGACAAAGGAGACAATGCAGTACTCTATGGAATCTTTGAGGCATTTAATATTTTAAAAATATTATCTTTTGCCAAATCAGCAAAATGGGGAGTTAACTACTATGATTTGCTTCTTGCAGAGATTAAGGTATTTTTTAAAGAAGGAATATTTCCCACACAGAGCATCACCATGGGCTTGGGTTCAAGGTTATAAAATGTACGAAGCTTTTTTCCTACCAGTGACTAAACGCTATTTAATGGTTTTAAATTAAGGTTTTGCACTTGGACAATGAATAGAGGAATAGAATGTAAGAGCTCCAATCTCTGCGTTAGCTGAATATTCAGTAAAAGGAAGGGAAAAGTCCTATCAATACTGTTGGTTTTACAGATCTAGTGCTTACAACTTGTTTATTGTTATTAATAAAGATGCTCACCAGTTGTTGAGTTTAGGTCATATACTAAGATTGTGCTAAATGCAATACCCACATTATTTTCCCCAGTTCTATCCTTACATGTGAAGTAGGAATCATTATCTCTATTTAACAGTTAAGGAAGTGGGGATAATAAGTGGTAGAGACTCAAGGAAAAATCAGCTTTGCCTGACCCCAAAGTTCTAGCCCAATACACTAGCTCTTTGTCCTTTTATTACTCTAAGATGGAGACGAAATCACTGCAATGTTGAATAATCTTCATTTACAGTTAGAGATTATTAACTTTCAGTTACTATGCAATGATACTTTGATGTTAGAGATATAAAGTGGTAATTGCTGCTATGTGTAGGGCATACAGCATGCAGTCTAGAAAATATAAAATTGCATAATGCAATTTTTAGCAATATTACAAAATAAATCAACATAGAACAAAAATACTAGTAAGCTGTGCAGGCACAGACTTGACTACATAATTCTAAAGTCTTTTAAATAGGTAAAAAATCCTGAACACATCTCCCTGAGAAAAATGAATGCTGCTTTTAGCTTCAAGGGTTAAATGCTCTTTCTAGTACCCTTTATGAGAGAGGTAATTGTAGGCAGCCAATGAGGCTTCATTTGAATTGTTCACTTTAAAGGCACACTATATATTCTGGTCATCTGGGGGAAAAAACACACAGTACAAGGTAGACCATGGTTGGAAGGTTCTGCGAGCCATACAGGGCCATGCAAACTTTGCTCACTCATGTCTTAAGTAGTATTTCACCACCCTAGCATTTATGAAATATGCAATAAATTTAAGATTATTTTCACAACCAGCTCCTTGTAAATCCCTCTCTTCTGCAAAATTCTATACAGAAACAGGAAGGAATGCTGCATTTTGCAATTATTGTCTGCACCTAACTTTTGCACAGTTACAAATTAACCATGAACTTGACTGAAGAGAGGAAGTATTCAAAGATGAGAAGGAATGTGTGTTCTGAGAGCTGTCTTGACAAGAACAGCTTCTAAAGGTGTCAAGACATCCAGAAAGATTCATGATAAAAATTCTATAAAAGGACAAGAGGCTTCACTTTAAATGAGGGCAGTTAAACAGTGAGAATAAAAGTTTTACTTAGTGTGAATATCTGTTCCACCAGAAGGTGGGCAGACGTTGCTCGGTAGGCTATCCAGCTGCCAACTCCAGCCTCTTTTCTCCTGTCACCTTCTTGTGACTGGCCTAGGGCTGTCCACTCCACCACCGAGTCTTCACCGATGGGACATCAGTGAAACATGCTAGGTGGGATTTACTCATTCAGCTTTCATATAAGCTTTTCAGAAGGGGCAGATGGACTGGCTGGCATGCCCTTCTGCCTGTCACTCTCAGTCTCCCCTCCTTCCTAGTGGGGCAGGAGCATCTTGTGACAGTAATGGAACAAGCATGCAGATGGAGGTCTCTCTTCTCTCTCCTGAGATGGCAGAGTAGAAAGATGCAGAGACCCTGGGGTCCCAACTGCCTTGCAAACCTGCTTACCAGTCCTCACTGCCTATCTGAGGGCAATTTGTTATGAGGGACAAATAAGCCTCTTCACTTCTGTGGCTGCCATGGTCCATCCTTTCTTACTGCTTTTGTTGTAACCTAGCACTGAATGCATTTCTAACTGCTACAGCTGCATATGTCATGGGTCTGTATGATACGATACCTACCTGATGTCTTAATCTGAAGCAAAATAGCACAAGAAAAGCACAGACATCTATGCCTTAAAATCTTGACCATTCATAGTACAAGTTCACTCAGTTGTTTATAATTTATTCAAGACTGGCTGAAAGCCAGTAATGTGAGGACTGTTTTTTCCCTCCTGAATACTCTGATGTTCACAATCGGGAGTTTTAAGGGAGAGAATTTCATAGACTGCTATCCCTTTAATTTCCAAAACTGCTCCTCTTGGCTGCTTACCTAAGTCCAGATATGTTTATGAAGGCAAAAATGAATCTGAACTTCTTCTCTGCTACAATCACAGAAACAAAAAAGAATAGTCCACACCAGCATTTTGAGGAGAAATTCTTGAGACAGAATGCATTGGGAATCAGGAGGCTTAGTTTTATTCTGTTCATTTGCAAGAGCAGCTCACCAATAAAAGAACAATAAAAAAGCTCTTGCATCCAATTACAAGATTTAATAAGAGAATGGGAATAACTCTTTCTACTAGGAGGAAATTGCCTCTCTGTGCCTTTTCATTTTTGCCTCCAAAAAGGCTAGCAGGCTCTCAGTTATCACTGTGGTAAAACGGATGACACCATAATGTAACTTGAGTCTCCATCATTCTATGCTTAGCCCACAGCATAACTCCTCCTGCCCATCCCTCACTTAACCTCGTGTCTTACTGAGGATCTACTGTCCTGAGCAGGCTGGGGGCCTTTCCACAGGGAGTGATCATGTCTCCTTCATCTCTGCCTTCTCTAAGGTGCTGAGAGCCCTGTGCACCTCACAGAAGCACGTGGCGTTGCTGCAGGACACCATGGTTTTCCAATAGCTGGATGATCTCATCTGACTTTTGAGTCAAGCCCATCAGGGATTCTTAACACTGTGTCCTGGAGAAGGAAAACCCAGAGGCTGAGCTGCTAGCCCAGGGTCACATAGTTACTAAAAAGCTAGAAACTAGGCCTCCTGATTTCTACTTTGAGGTCCTTATCACTATGTCATGCCAATCAAAGGCACTTACAGAATGTTAAATAAAATAAGCACATGAGTGAGGTCTCTCAACTGGGGAGATGGCAAGTTTTACAAAATCATAGTTACTTAAATGCTGTAATGGACACAGACAAGGTTTGGGGTTATCTTCATTTAAAAATCATTCTTTCTGCATTTTTCCAGCACCTCTTTCCCATCTCCAGAAAAAAGCCTCTTTTATCTGAAAGGCAGGTACATGTAACAAAGCAAGAGGGAGAACACCTGGGCTACAGATTCACGTGAAACGGCCCAACCTACCTACGGACTGAGCCATTTTTGACAATTGATCCCATCTCTTTAAGAATGTGATTGAAGTTTCACAGTCAATGTGCCACCAGAGAAAACAAATGCACCAATAGTTATAGTTCTTAGAAACCTAAGTAATATTCTACTATTTTCATGAATCTCACAGAAAAGAGCAGCTCTGCAAAACTCATTTCCAGAGAAACAGAAGAGCAACACAAAGTTGTTTTTGTTTTGATACCATTCAGAAGTCATATTTATCTGCTAGAAGGACATATGAATGAATTTAAGTCTCTCTAATAAAATACCTTATTTTGGTTTTGTTCTTGTAATCATCAAAGGAATGTTTACTAGTGTTGGCAGAAAAACAATGTTGTGGAATTAGAGGCAGCATTTTAACTTGTTTGTTATTTCTGTAATATTATATCTCAAAACAGAAATAGCCATGCTACTTTAGTGGATTACATAAATTTTACACTTATTGGAAAAAATATGACAATATAGAAGTCTCTTTTAAAAAGTAAAAATTCACAGTTCTATAACCTGGAGATGACTGCTGCTAACATTTTTGTATAAATATTTCTAGACTTATGTTCATACACATAAATATGCACACACATTCACACTCACTTTTCCTTCTTTTAAAAATATAATTATAAAATTGTAATAAGCCTGCTCTTTTTTCTTCTCACAACGACTTCATTGCCATCTTTCTAAATTGGAAAAATAAGGTGAGACACTTTCATTTTTAATGAATAAAGCCACTCTCCGGGTATGGAACTCTTGGGAGATTGTCTCCATTTTTTATTGCTATAAACAAGGCTTCTGTAATATGCATCCTGGTATATCTTTTTTGTACATGTCTAATTATTTCCTTAGGATGAATTTCTAGAAGCAGAATTCCTTGGTCAAAGCAAAATTTTAAAGTGAGCACTTATTGCCAGTTTGCCCTCCAAAAAGGTTGTACTAAATTACACTTACCAAAAACACTTACAATGCCTGAGCTGCCCATTCTTACACTTATCAATACTGCACATTGGCGATATTTTTAATTTTATTTCTGAATCCCACTTAGATACTTAGTCCAAATGGAGATTTTTAAGGAAATCTAACTTTAGAGAAATAAATGACTCAAAAGTCAACACTGGACATCAATCAGGACATGAGTCTTGGAATGCGGACATTTAATCTGTTCCTTCTGCAGGCCCTAAGTCTTTGTCCTTCAGTATGTGTCTTCCATTGCCCATTTCTCTACTGCAGCACCCTATTCCGAGCACATGCACATGACACTGTTAGCCTCCATGCCCAGCAGCTTCCACTGCTTCTCCTATTACCCTCTACCGACTATCCTCACACAGCAGCCACAGTTAGTTTTAAAATGTATTTTAAAAGTATGATCATGTCATTTCTCTACAAATTATGTACTGGATTTCTGTAAAACTTAGAATAAAATCCAAAATCTTTTGGTGGCTCTAAAGGCTCTACACAATCTAGCTCCCTGCCTGCCTCAGGGCCTTTGCCCTTGCTTTCTCTTCTCCTGCAATGCTTGCACATTTTTACATCATTATCTCTTTCTCATCATTTTGCTCTCTAATGTAAGGCCCCCCATGAGAACCTTCTCCACCACATTACCCAAGATAGTCCCATTCTTCACTTACACCACCTAATACTATTCTCTTGCCCTCATCGCACTTAACATTATATGAAGTATTAGTATGAATTTGCTTACTTGTTTACTGTTATTTCTCTCTAGAATGTAAGCTTTACAAACAAAGGACTTCTATATCTTTCTCTCCAATACCAACTGCTACACCTCAAGCATAAATAGTGCCTATAGTGCAATCAAAAAACAGTTGAATGTACAAATTAGTCTACTAATGTGTTGGGAAAACTGGACAGCTACATGTAAAAGAACGAAGCTGGATTATTGTCTAACTCCATACACAAAGGAAACTCAAAATGGTTCAAAGACCTCAATGTAAGACATAAAACTATAAAACTCTTAGAAGAAGACATAGGCAAAAATCTCTTGAACATTAATATGAGTAATTTTTTTCCTGGACATATCTCCTCAGGCAAGGGAAACAAAAAATGAACAAGTGGGACTACATCAAACTAAAAACTTATGTACAGCAAAGGACATCATCAGCTACCTACAGTATGGGAGATATATTCATAAATGACTCATCTAGTAAGGGGTTATATATATACCCAAAATATATAAAGAACTCATACGCATCAATACCCCAAAAAACAAATAACCCAATTAAGAAATAGGCAGAGGACCTAAACAGACATATCTACAAAGAAGAAATACAAATGACCAACAGGCACATGAAAAAATTCTCCACACTGCTAGTCATTAGGGAAATGCAAATCAAAACCCCAAGGAGATATCAATCATCTCACACCAGTTAGGATGGCCAACATCCAAAAGACAATAAATAACAAGTGTTGGTGAGGATGTGGAGAGATGGGAACTCTCCTACATTGTTGGCGAGAATGCAAATTGGTGCAACCACTGTGGAAAGCAGTATGGAGGGTCCTCAAAAAACTATAAATAGGAATACCATTTGTCCCAGTAATTCCCGTCCCAGGAATTTACCTGAAGAAAACAAAATCCCTCATTCAAAAAGACATATGCACACTTATATTTATTATAGCACTATTTACAATAGCCAAGACATGGAAGCAACCTAAGAGTCCATCAGTAGATGAATGGGTAAAGAAGATGCAGTACATATACATAATGGAATATTATTCAGCCATAAAAAGAAAAGATATCCTGACATTTGCAACAACATGGATAGATCTAGATGGTGTTATGCACAGTGAAATAAACCAGGCAGAGAAAGACAAATACCTTATGATTTCACTTATTTGTGGAATATAAAAGCAAAGCAAAATAGAAGGAACAAAATAGCAGTAGACTCACAGACACTGAGAAGAGACTAGTGGTGACCAAGGTGATGGAGAGGGGGATAAAGGGGCACAATAATTCGCAATCACAATATAAGTTGGTCATAGGGATGGTAGTACTGCATGGAGAATGAAGTCGACATCATTCTACATTGATAGATAGTAACTATCCTAGAGGGCGTGAGGATTTACTAATATGGGTAACTGTTGAAACCACTGTGTTGTACATTTGAAACCAATATAAGATTGCACATCAATACTTCAATAAAAAAATTAGTCTACCAATTAATGAAAAACTTTGTGTAATGAAATCCTCATGGTGAGAAAGCCCAATAAGGCTCTATTTTAGAATGCCACTTATAAATCTTTTTGGGTAATATTCAATTATGTGAGCAATTTTATAGAGACACTGATATACCCAGGAACTAAAAATACTCTTCACAGTTGTTGAAAATAATCGTAAGTGGCTTTTCAGTTTGTCACTCAACATCTATCTGCTAAGCTTCCTAGAATGATCACTTACTGTGAAGTGGTAGTTGAAGCGGCTCTTGGGAACTATCTCACCCAAACTGACTTCCTTCAGCTGCATAATTTAGGTTGATTTACTGTTCTTTTTAATAGTTTTTGTAAAAAAAAATCCTGAGAAACTAATTACACCAGTGAAATTTCTATATAAGTTATAGGTTGATGCTCAATGAAAGAATAATCCTAAAGTTGACTATTATTTATATCCATAGGTAGATCCATCTTATAAAGGGATAGTCAGGAATTTGTCTTTCTTATAACCTAAGGGATCAAATTTCAACTGGGCACTAACTCAACCTCTCCTTTGCCCAACGTCCATTTCTTACAGTGGTATCAGGCAACCTCCTTGACTGATCATAAGATCAGTCCAAAGGAATACAGATTTGCACGTAGTAAAGACTATTTGACTCTAAACCACTTAAGACATATATTCCTATTTAAAAAAATTACCCAAAGGCAGCAGAAGGAAAGATAGATCTCACTAAAAAATGTTTGGCCCATTGATTGCTAAATGTATGTTAGATCCTCTTGGGGTACTGAATGTCCCCAAAGATGCAAGTTAGGTCTGTGCAAACACGAAGTCTGAAGGTATTTCTCCATGTTAGTTAGGAATCCTTTTTTTAAATGTTATCATGTATTTTTTGTGTTTCCATTATTACATCATTGTTAATTCCTGATGGTTCTTATAACCTAGAAGTACCTTAACAACTAATTTATAGTTCCTTTTGCATATCTTAAAACACATTTCACCCCATCACTCAATCCTGCTGTACTATTATGTTACTATTATATAACACTAAGTTACAGGTTTTCTTTAATTGTTAATAGAGCCACAGTACTATTTCCTATCTTAGTACAAATGAACTACATATTTGATTTATGTTATGAGATAAACAGGCTTTGAGGATCCTTTCAGCCTTGGATTTTCCTCTAGATGACTCTTGCTTCTCATAAAATATGCAAACACCTTTTTCTTGTCCATGCTTACAGATGCCCATGAGATACAAATATATACTTTCTTAAAATCCACGTATATAATAGATATATAACATTATATTAGTGTCAAGTATACATTAGGATTCAATATTTGTATATTTTGTGAAATGATCACAGTAAGTCTGGTTAACATCTGTTCCCATATATAGTCACTAATTTTTTTTTTCTTGTGACGACTTTCAAGATTTACCCTCTAAGCAACTTTCAAGTATGCAATATAAATATTAAGTATAGTCACCATGTTGCACCTTACAGCCCTATGCATTATTTATTTTGTAACTGGCGGTGTATACCTTTGATTCCCTTCATCCATTTCACCCAACCCCCACTCCCTCTGGCAACTACCAATCTGTGCATCCTAGAGTTTTTTTGTTTGTTTGTTTTAGATTTTACATATTAGTGAGATTATATGGTAATTGTCTTTGACTTATTCCACTTAGCATGCACTCAAAGTTCATCCATGTAATCACTAGCAAGATTTCATCCTTTTTTAAAATGGCTGAATAGTATTCTACTATATATACAACATCTTCTTTATCCATTCATCCATCAATAGATACTGAGTTTGTTTCTGTATCTTTGCTATTGTAAATAATGCTGCAGTATGAACATGGAGGTGCATATGTCTTCTCAAGACAGTGATTTTGTTTCCTTCCAATATCTAACCTGAAAAGGAATTGCTGGATTCTATGGTAGTTTTATTTCTAACTTTTTGAGGAACTTCCATGCTGTTTTCCATAATGGCTGCCCAATTTACATTTCCACCAACAATGCACAAGGGTTCCCTATTCTCCATGTCTTCACCAACACTTGTATTTCTTGTCTTTTTGATGATAGTCATTAAAGAGGTATAAGGTGATATCTCATTGTAGTTTTGATTTTCATTTCTCTGATTAGTGATATTGTACTTTTTCAAGTATTTGTCCATTTGTAGGTCTTCTTGGGGAAATGTTTATTTATATCCTTTGCATATTTTTAAATCAGATTGTTTTTTCTTTTGCTATTGAGTTGTATGAATTCTTTATACACCTTAGATATTGACTCCTTATTGGTTAACATATCTTCTCCTATTTTGTAGGGTGCCTTTTCATTTGGTTGGTGGTTTCCTTTACTGCACAGAAGATTTTTAATTTAATGCAGTCCCACTAACTGATTTTTGCTTTTGTTGCATTTGCTTTTGTGTCACATCCAAAATATCATTGCCAAGATCCACTGTCAGGGCACTTACATTTTCCTCTAGGAGTTTTATGGCTTCAGGTCTTATAGTCAAGTCTTTAACTCATTTCTTGAGCTATTTTTTGTGTATGGTGTAAGACAGTGGTCCAGTTTCATTCTTTTGCATGAGGCTGTTTGGTTTTCTAAACACTGCTTGTTGAAGATATTATCCTTTCCCTCTTGTGTATTCTTGGTTCTTTAGGCAAAAATTAACTGACCACATATGCATGAGTTTATTTCTGGGCTCTCTATTCTTTTCTCTAGTAATCTATGTGTCTGTTTTTATGATAATACCATACTGTTTTGATCATTGCAGCTTTGTAATATAGTTTGAAACCAGTTAGTGTCATGACTCCAGCTTTGTTCTTCTTTCCTATGATTTCTTTGGCTTATATTGATAAGATTGCTTTCAGGGTCTTTTGTGGTCCCATAAAAATTTTAGGGTTGTTTGTTTTATTTCTGTGAAAAATGCCTTTGGAATTTTGATAGGGATTGCACAGAAACTATAGATTGCTTTGGGTATTATGGACATTTAATCAATATTAATTCTTCCAATCCATGAACATGGACAATATTTCTATTTATTTGTGTCTTCTTCAATTTCTTTAATCAAAACTTTATAGTTTTCAGTGTGCGGGCCTTTTACCTCCTTGGTTAAATTTAATCCTGGGTAATTTTTTTGATGCCATTGTAAATGTGATTGTTTTCTTAATTTCTCTTTTGGCTACTTTGTTATTAGTGTATAGAAATGCAACAGATTTCTGTATTGATTTTGTATCTTGCAACTGTACCAAATTTGTTTATTGATTGAGTCTTTAGGGTTTTCCATGTATAATATCATGTCATCTGCAAATAGAGACAGTTTTACTTCTTCCTTTCTGATTTGGAGCCCTTCATTTCTTTTTGTTACCTGATCACTCTGGCTAGGACTTTCAGTACCATGTTGAATAAAATTAGTGAGAGTGGGCATCTATGTCTTGTCCCTGGTCTATTATGTTGAGGTATACTACCTTTATACCCATGTTGAGAGTTTTTATCATAAATTGGTATTGAATTTTGTCAGAGGCTTTTCCTACATCTATGAGATGATTATATGATTTTTATCCTAAATTTGTTTATATGGTGATTGATTTGCACATGTGGAACCATCTTTGCATCCCTGGAATAAATCCCACTCAATCATGCTGCTTGATCCTTTTAATATATTGTTGAATTTGACTTGGTAATACCTTGTTGAGGATTTTTGCATTTATGCTCATCAGGGATATTGGCTTGTAATTTTCTTTTCTTGTGGTGTCCTTGTTTGGTTTTGATATTAGGGTAGTGCTGGCCTCATAAAATGAGTTTGGAAGATTCCAATTTTTTCAAATGCTTTGAGAGGGATTAATATTCATTATTTTGTAAATGTTTGGAAGAAATCACTAATGAAGCCATCTGGTACCAGACTTTTATTATGGGAGGCTTTTAATTACTCATTCAATCTTCTTACTAGTAATTGGCCTGTTCAGATTTTCTGTTTCTTCCTGATTGAGTCTCAGTAGGTTGTATGTTTCTAGGAATTTATCCATTTCCTCTAGGCTGTCCAATTTGTTGGCATATAATTGGTCATAGTAGTTTTTATGTTGTATCAGTCGTAACGTCTCCTCTTTCATTTCTGATTATATTTATTTGAATCCTCTCTTTTTTGATAAGTCTAGCTAAAGTTTTGTCTATTTGTTTATCTTTTCAAAAACCACTCTTAAGTTTCATTGATATTGTTCTATTACCATTTTAATTTCTATTTCATTTATTTTCACTATGATCCTTGTTGCTTCCTTCCTCCTACTAACTTTGGGCTTAGTTTTTCTTCTTTATTTAGTTCCTTGAAGTGTAAAATGAGTTTGTTT
Organism: Manis pentadactyla; assembly: GCF_030020395.1. Classification (NCBI taxonomy): domain Eukaryota; kingdom Metazoa; phylum Chordata; class Mammalia; order Pholidota; family Manidae; genus Manis; species Manis pentadactyla. Next base: position 59,948,077 of record NC_080025.1, on the reverse strand, counting down.
ATTTGAGATCTTTGTTGTTTCTTAATTGAAGCATTTATTGTTATGAATTTCTCTCAGAACTGCCTTTGCTACACCTCATACATTCTGGTATGTTGTATTTCCATTTTTACTTCAAATATCTCAAGATATTTTTTAATTTTTCTTTTGATTTTATTGACCCATTGGTTGTTGAGTAGCATGTTATTTAATCTTCATGTTTGTGAATTTTCTAGTTTTGTTCTTGTAATTGGTTTTTAGTTTCATGCCACTGTGGTGGGAAAAATTGCTAGATATGATTTCAATATTCTTAAGTTTATCAAGACTTGTTTTTTGATCTAATGTATAACCTATCCTAGAGAAGAATATGTATTCTACTGATTTTATATGCAATATTCTATAAATGTCTGTTAAGCCCATCTGGTCTAACACATTGTTTAAGTCCATGTTTTCTTATTGATTCTACCTGGATGATCTATCCATTATTAAAAGTGGGGTTCTGAAGTCTTACTATTATTGTATTCTCCCTTCAAGTCTATTAATATTTGCTTTATATATTTAGTTGCTTCTATGTTGTTGGTACATAAGTATTCATCAATGCTATATTCTCTTGTTGGATTGACTCCTTTATTGCTGTATAATAACCAGTGTCTCTTATTAGTCTTTGTCTTCAAGTCTATTTAAAGTTTATCCTTGCTTTCTCTTGGCTTCCATTTGTATGGATATCATCTTTTTCTCCATCCCTTCAATTTCAGTCTGCATGCAATCTTAAAGACGAAGTGCTTCTCTTGTACGTAGCATATAGTTGGGTTTTATTGTTCAATACAAATACCCATTCTATGTTATTAAATTGGGAAATTCAGTCCATTAACATTTGAAGTACTTATTGAGAAGTGTGGATTTACTATTGCCATTTTGTTAATTGTTTTCTGGTTGTTTTGTAATTCCTTTGTTCCTTTCTTCGTCCTTTTCTCTTTTCCTATGTGATTTGATGATTTTCTGTATGTTTAGATTCCTTTCTCCTCTTTTAAGCATTTAGTATAGGTTTTTGTTTTGTGGTCACCATGAGGCTTATATAAAACATATATATAACAGTGTATTTTTAAAATTAAAGTATCATTGATATACAATCTTATGTTGGTTTCAAATATACAACACAGTGGTTCAACAGTTACCCATATTATTAAATTCTCACCCCCTCTGGTATGGTCGTCACTATCTATCAATAAAGTAAGATGTTACAGAATCATTAACTATTATCTGTGCTGTACTACCATCCCCGTGACCAACTTATATTGTGATTGTGAATTATTGTGCCCCTTTATCCCCTTCCCCACCCCTACCCACCCACCCCAACCCCTCCTTCTTGATAACCACAGTCCCTTCTCAGTGTCTATGAGTCTACTGCTATTTTGTTCCTTCTGTTTTGTTTTGTATAATAGTGTATTTTAAGCTGATTAATGACTTAAGTTTGAATTATACTAAAGTTCTACATTTTTACTCCCTCCCATGTTTTATGTCTTTAATGTCACAACTTACATTTTTAATTTTCTGTATCCATTAACAAATTATCATTATTATAGTGACTTTTACTACTTTTGTCTTTTAATCTTCATATTAGATTTATAAGTGATTTACCCACCACCATTATAACATTAGAGTATTCTCAATTTAACTGTATGTTTTCCTTTACCAGTAAGATCTATACTTTCATATGTTCTCCTGTTACTAATTAGCATCCTTTTGTTTCACCTTGATATTCCTTTAACATTTCTTGTAAGGCTTAGCTAGTGGTGTTGAACTCCTTTAGCTTTTGCTTCTCTGGAAAATTCTTTATCTTAATCTCCCCTACTAAGTGATTGCCAATTCTAATATGTTGTAACCATCATTCCCGTACTTTTTGAAGCCAAAAATCCTACATAATCTGACAGCAATGTCCTTATCGCTTGTATACCTAGCTAGTCTATTAGATAGACAGAAGAGTGTAAATGTCCCTTGGTATCATCACTAATAGTCTTAGTGAGGTAATCTTTAATAAGCCTCAATTAAAAGTATTCCCTTGGTGATCTTAAAATAAATGTAAGAGGTTTTAAAGACTATTTTTAGGACATAAAGCAGATAGAAGTTCTGATTTCAGATACTATGTATGGAAGGAAGGAAAATACTATAAACAGTTAAAAGCAATTCATTTTTCCGTGGGTAAAGTACTCTAAGATGACACATTGTAAAGTGATTTATAGCATATTGACTGTAGTTCTTCTAATGAAAATGCAATTGTCCATGCTTTCCCTGGAGAACACTTAGTAACAAGAATCCACGCTCATGGAAAGTCATGAGTTAGAAAATGAGAACCAAATGAACTCACAGCTGGGAAAGGCCAACAATAATTAATTTAACACCAGACATTTGTAGAGAACATGTATACATTTAAAAATTTCCCTTGAGAGAAGCAAGGTCATTGAAGGGCAGAGGGCACATATGTGAACATGTTCAAAGAATGTTTACTTAATATGATAATATGCTCCAAATGTTTTATATATTAAAAAAAAAACAAGTTGTAGGGACTAGACGGTTATGATAAATAGTTGGTCAATACCATCATTTGAATTTCAATATTGTAACAAGTGTTTCTGAAAAACACTTCCAGAGGGAGTTCACATTGAACTTGGACAATGTATTCTTCAATAGCAGAAGAGAGAAAACAGTGTCATTAAAAGGGGCTTTATTCTGACTCATTGGCTAAGAAAATGGGAACAGTTTGAGATCTTCCATGTTGTTTCATTTTAATGAGCAGCAGAGCATTTTTCATGTCCTTATTAAAGCAGTTAATGTGTTCCTCTAGTCTCATTATCACTGCCAGATACACTCTCTGTTGTTTCATAACCACGACAACTCCTTTTCATTTCAGATAAGATCAGAAAGTCAAAACTGATTGCTCACATGTGGTTGTTAATAAAACTCCTATGGTGCTGCTCAAGGTGGCCATGGGGATTGTACAATTATTTATATTTTCTTATGGTTTTCCATAATTGCTGTGATTGTACTTTCACAGAGTAAATGTATCTCCACCAATTAAAGCAGTGGTGGGTTAAGAATATTCATCAGACTTGTATGAAAAGATATTGTTCTTAGGGTTTTGATCAAAGCACAGAAACTAAAGCGCTGTTATCATGCATTCAACCCAAGTGTTAAATTAAAATGCTCAGCAACTTTGGAGTTTATTTGAGCAGATGTTAACTATTTATGAAAATAAACATGATACAGGACTTGCATTCATGATATGACTCTCTGTTGTATTAAAGTGCTAGAAAAAGACTTCACAAATTTGGAGGATATAGTTGATGGTATATGAGCAATGTCAATTACTGTTAATTCAGGTTGATTTAAATTTTGAGAAGTATATAATTCTAAGAAATCTCATTTTGGTTTACATTTTGCATTTTCTTATTTTGCTTCACCCTTTTATTGTCTTTTAAAGACTCCAGGTCTAAGAAAGAATATCCAAAAACAAGGATCTAGGGCTATCAAGTAAAAAATACACAATATAATCTTTCATACTTTGTCATATAGATTTAATTCTATCTAATTTGACAGTAATCACAGCAAAAGTAACCAGCTGTACTTCTTTTCCATTAGTTGTCATTCTGATGCTAGAATTTCAGCCTGCTGTGTGAAATGTGACTGTCCATGCACAATTCCCATCAAAGGTAATTTTCTGTGCAATGGCGTGTAAAATTTACCTCTAATTATGATAAGGTCACTGATGGGTCATTTATGATATGCTCTCTGGAGACGATTAGGGTGAATAGCCCTCAGTGCGATTCACCTGGAGAATTAAATTGGCCTGACCATGACTCAACAGAAAGTAAAACTCTTAGAAAAATTATTCCTCAATCATGTTTAAACTCGTAAAGGAACCCAGAGAGGGGTAGTATGCACAGTGGTGAAAGCTGTGGGTTTTGGAATTTTGCAGACTTGCATTTTAATTGAGGATCTCTGGGCCTAGAAGCCCTACAATGATCTGGCCTCTCACATCTATTAGCTTCTATTTCTGACATTTCACTCCCTCACTGCCTGGGCTCCAGCACCACCAGCTCGCTTCCTGGTTCGTGAACATGCCACGGTCACTCTTACTTTGGGCATCTTTGTACTTCAAAGTTTCCTGCAGAACTTCACATGTGGCTGGAACTTCCTTGTTCTTCCACTTTCCAATCAGTGGAATGTATCATAGCTACTGTCTGAACCATCTGAACGTGGCCTCATCCTCCCTGCCTAAGAAAACATCTCCTGACTCCAGCGTATTACTACTGTGTCATCCTACTGATGTTCTTTAAGTACTAATCACAGTCCTAAATTTGGTATTTACTGTTTATTGTATAATTAAGTTTGCATATGACAATAGGGGTAAAAAAATCTAAGAAGAAAATGTATCTTGACTAGGATATCCCATAATCTTGAAATCCCACCACTAACTATATGAGTTATTGGCCCAATACTGCTTGATAAAATGGATTAAAAGGGGAGTTTACTTAATAAATTAGGGGTGAAAAATATTCTGGATTTTATGTAAGATAGCATGATAATAAAACTTGAAAAATTTTATTGAAGTAGTCATTAGAGTGATTTCACATTTCACTCTGATCATCGTGGGCCTCCATAAAGGGAGACTATATTAGTCAGTTTATCTACTAAAAGGTTTTGAAGAGGGTTTTTATATACAAAAGTGGGAAATGAAATTTTAAGATTAATTACTATGGTTAAATTTTATATTTATTTAAATCTATCAGTATTTTATTTTTAGTATGCCTTCCCAAGATACCTTATTTGTAGATATAATAATGAATTTTCAAATGATTTATGTTCAATAAAAATTTTCTCAACAAATGATTAAATGCTGGGTGGACTAGGAGATCATTTTTGTGTTCCAACCCTTAATGCAAATGTAATAATAACAAAGATGAAATCCTTACCAGAGTGTCCAGTCATGGCCACAGTATGGCTGAACATTTCCAAGGTAGAATCCCAAAGACTGAGTGACCTCTACAAGATTGGTAAAGTCGAGACTAATGCTGTTAAAAAGGACAGACGTCATGATGATCTCATCAATAGCCCATACATCTTCTCCCTGGGAAGAATGATATGGTTGCCACCATCTGAACTGAATTCCAAACTGTTTTGCATCATCCGGTAATTCTACGGAGATAATTCTAAAGGAGTAATAGAAAAGTAAAAATTCAGATTACCTTGATATCTTAAAAAACAAACATGTGGCAGGATATTTTTTTTCTGTGGTATTTAAAAAAAAATAGTTCTTCCACTATTACAAACATTCTTCTGAGATTTCCAGTTTCCTATCTGACTCCGTCTTTTAAATATATCCACACTGTGACTTTACTTCACTCACCTGCTCTCAGAAAAGCTACCTCAGTAAAACACAGTTGTCAAAGTGGCAGGATTCATCTTAGCCTGGTAAAGCACCGTGGGTACCCTGTTACACATATCACGGTATGGGGCTGTTGGGAACTGTGACATTTCCCGTGGGTTTGGCACAGTGTGTGAGGGGACTTACTGTGTCATGGTGGTTCTGACAACAAACCTGTATCTGACAAATGGTGAAAAAAATCAAGAATAATATCTAATTTCCAGGAGCAATTATTGTACACAGCAGCAGAAACCATACATTAATTGCCAGCGCAATGACATCTGCTTGAAAGCTTCATAAATCATGGTGCCAGGCTGCTCACATCCATACACAAGGTGAGATATGAAGCAAATGGCAAACGGAACATTTGTCTCCATCAGTGTAACACCAGGAGAAGTATCTGCAGTAAATGCACACTAAAGGGACTGAGTTTTTTCCTAGTGAGTAAAGAAAAACTCCCTCAGACAGGTCACTAGTAGGACAATTTAGAAATAAATTATTAAAACGTCCATGTCTAAGTCTGGATTTATGGAGAAATTAGATTGATTTTCGTAAGCATATTATGCTTATATTTAGTTATTGTGTAAAGAAACATTAAATCACATCTTGGAAATATAGTTTTTTATACACTGAAAGTTATTAAAAATAATATATATTTTCTCTTTAAATAATTTGTATATGGACATATGGGGTAGAAAAACACACCTATAACCATTGCTTATACAAACTATCAGTAAGAAATTGGTAGGACTTGTTGCAATGTGAGAAAACACACTTTTTAAATAATGAAAAATTAAAGTTCAAATACAGAAAAATGAATTAAAAAACACTTCTTAAAATAAAAAGACATATCTGTAATGTTTATGGTTTTAAATACTTTTAAATACTTATGGTTTAAAATATTTTAAATTCACTGAAATTTTTTTAACTAATGTGAATTTATTAGAAGAGTAAAATTTAGTTAATTAAGAATCTAATAATTTTCACTTTAATTTTTTCTAAATATTTGTTTATTAAATAAATAAGCATATTTCTATAATATATCAAATATATGAAGAAATAAAGTAATTAAACTATATTCAAACTGGCTCAGCAATGAAAACACCATGAGTTAATTTAATAATTTAATGTGATCATTGTGCTATTAGAAAATTATAATTGTCTTTTATATTAATTTTGAAAGCGGTTACTATTCTCTCTTATGAAAATAAATGTAATTAAAGAAAAACAGCTAAAAAGTAGAATTTCTCAGGTGACTTTAAAGGAAAATAAAGTGATATATATATATGTGTGTGTGTGTGTGGAAACAGTAATTGAAATGGCTAATATTTTCTCTCGCAGAGATGTTAAGACAGTGGGTCTGATTACAGATTACACACCCTTGCGTTAAAGTCCCACTCTGACACCTAATGGCTAATACTTTTGCAGGCACAGGGAACACTACTCCAATGTGCCTCAGCATCTTCATCTGCAAAACTGGGCTAATATCCTTATGGCCAAGTTCAGAAAAAATTTTCGTTATTTTACTATTGTGTCATAGTACCTAGTACAGCACCTGACAATGCGTAATAAGGACACAAAAAATTTTTACTGCAAGAATGAAGTCATATCATCAGTATATCCTAACAGAGATTTGAATATAGAAGCACAGGAGGTTAAATATTCTCTCTACTGTTAAGCAGCTTTTAAGTGTTAATGCCAGGATATGTACCTAGGCAGCATGGATCTAGAGCGAGCCTGTGCTCTCGACCTATATTTCATATCTTGAGGGGGTGGGAAGTCTCTGCTTTCATCACTCTATGCTTATTAAAGTGACAGAGTGGAATAGCTATGGAACCATTTAATCAGAATATCCCTAGTTTAGAACACAGGGACTTTGGTCAACTTTCTGTATCAATCTTTCTTTTTGGGTAGGTACTTAGTTTATGGATTTCTTTCTAATAACTTAAGAATAAAAAAACCCTATAATTAAGAAGAATCTAGAATAATTTGAGTCTTACCAGTGATACAAAGTTTTACATTAACAAAAACACCAAATTAGCTCATAAGAGATTCTGATCAGTTTAAATTAAAAGATTAATTTAGATATATTTACAGACCTTAAATTTTATAAGAAACAAGCAGATAGAGTTCTGATATTTACTGAGTGAATCATAGATGATTAGAAATTGTCTAGGAATAACAGTGGTTAGCCACCTAGCATATCTAATTTATGAATCACACTTCAGTTTTGAACAGCTATGGCAGAAAGGAACAATATAGAATTCACAGAAATTACAGGCAGCAATTTATACTGAAGAAAATATAGTAAATGGCCAAAGGTATCAAGATATATTTAACTCTCTTATGAAGAATTTACATGGTTTATATTATTTATCATATAAAATATAATTTAGAATCTAGAATATATCAAATTCTTCTTCTGTCATGTCACCTTTTATTAATATTTGTAAGAGAGAAGGGGGAGGGAGGGAGAGTCTCTTTTCAGATACAGGAAATTAAAGTGTTCTGGAACCACAACCACATTCTCCCTTTACAAAAATCTCCACTCAGATCTAAATCTTCCAAGCTAATCACATACCTAATGCTGAACAGCCAACTTGATTCTGCTTAGAAGAAAAATGTTGCTGTCAAATAGCAGGCAAGATTAAATGCACCTTTGCAATAGCACATTAAATGTGTAATTATTTTTCATATCAACAAAGATTAATTAAATTTCATGATCTAGATTGATTATTGAATTTTAGAGCTGTCCATCCTTGTTAGAAAAAAGTGTTGTTTAGGCCAAGTTAACTTAGGACAGTGATATTTTCTTCATGTTCTCATCTGTATTATTATTACCTTGAATTTTCCTTAATTTTCTTTAATGTTTATTATGGAGAATCTATGAAATACATCTTTAGGATTCATGTATCTCTACAGTGAGAAACTTGAGTTTAGCTTTATATTTACCTTTACAGGGAAAACACTCAATAAATCTGGTGTGTTCTTAAAGTTTTACACTGCATAATATTTATAACTCATAGCAGTTGTTAACTATTAACTATTTTGTATGAAAATAAAAGTTGTCTTCATTTATAGGTGAAGGGGAAAAATCAGTGAGAATGTTTGATATCTTGATGTGGGCAATTGTCATATGAGTATATACACAATATTAAAGTTCATCAAGATGTACACTAAGATTTGTGTACTTTATTGTATGTACCTAAATATGGAAGAAAAGAGAAAAAAAACCCAGTTGTGATCTCTTTACAAATACTTAAATATAGAGATAGTCCTAGGCAAAATTTTAAAGTATACAAAAATTGATCATCAGTGCCTCTGTCTTTTTGCCCAGGTGCCATGGTAAACGTCAGTGCCCAAAGCCCTCCGTCTCCTTCACACCTCCCATCATCAAGTGTACTTTCAGGAGGGTAAATGGTGCTAGTTCTTTATATCTGACTGTGAATGTAGCCACAGTGTTATCTTCTCTCTCTGTGGTATTTTGACTTCCCCATTCGCCTCTTCTATAATTTTGAAAGGAATTTCTGAGAACAGGTCCATAAGTATTTAGAAGGGAAGAGGACCCTTTGAGCACTTCCAAAATTGCACCATTAATAGTCATTACTACTCTGCTGACATCCAAGGATGGCCCTGCTTCAAGTAAAACTTAAATCCCACAGTAGTGACAATAAATTATGAAATTCATCAATTAAAGAAAAATGGAAGTGGCCTGAAGAAAGGACTTCAACTATATCCTCACACTCTACTTTTCCCAGGGACTCTGTAGATACTAGAAAAATTTCATTGTATTCCTTATTTAATTATACTACATGCACATTTTAAAAACATACTAGTTATATTTTATGAATTTTTATCTCATATCATTTATAATAATGTATTATAATACACTGCTAGTAAATATTTGTCAATAGCACTTATAATTTAGTACCATATTAAAACCATATCTAATAGTTTGCAGTTGAATAGAGAAAACAGTGTTAATGGTGTTTCTCTTTCCTAGGCATCAAAATATTTTCCTTAGTTGCACATTTCAAAATGTGTGAATAAATTTCTTCAAATTATCAGGTATCAGTAGAACAAATGGATTAGAAGAATGTGACTTGCTAGTTTTTTATTGCAGATTTTTGTCTTGACCATCATCTCTCCATGGAAAAATATCTGAAATCTTACACCGTTTGAATGATGATTTCCTCAGGAAGGAGATATCACTCTAACCATTTTTCCAATTGCCTTCAAACATACCTGGGCTCATGATAGTTGAGATATGAATAGTGCTCCAAGAGTTTCCAAGTTATCCCATTATCATAAGAATAATGTAATAAAACTCCTTCACCAGGCTGGTCAGGGGCTCTGCATGTGCTCAGAACAGACTTGCTCCCCAGCCTCAGTGTGAACTGGAGAAACCTAGACATGAATTGTCTATAATTAGTATGTGCAAAACATTTTTAATCATAATGATCATTTTGGCTCTTAAAGAATTTCAAAAAATCTAAATGTACTACCCAAAAACTGTAGATTTCCACTCATCTCTCTTTTACAAAATGTAAGTAATTTCATTGTGAGATATCTGTATATGTGTAGAAGATGAGGTCAATGCACATGCTTATATGCAGATACATTCATACAAATGTAACTATGTCTATACATATTTGTATACTGTGTACTTGTGTACATACACTTAAAATGCTAATCATTCCTTCATTGCATTATTTATTAGGCACTGAGGGAAGGGAAGATGTAGGGTAAATCTAATCAGCCTCTGCAAGCTGTCAAATAAATAAACTACATAAATAATTAGCTAGCCCTTGGCTTAAGAACACAGTTTTGATGCCAACATTTAATATTTTAAAAAATCTAGTCAGTCATTAGTATCTTAAAATCATCAGCAAACCTATTCATTTATTAAAAAACTAGTGCAAATTAACTCTATATGAACTGTAAGCTTCCTCTCATCTTGGTTAAAAATTAGAAGATGTACATATCAGCAAAAAAGAAAAAAAAGAATACAAATTGAAAATAAATAGATCTAGATTCAGTTATCAGTATCTGGTTTCTGTATATAATCCACCCTGCCTTAACTCACCTGGATTGTGAGCTGTCAAGGAAAGATGTAATTAGCTGGCGCCTCCCATCTTTGTTGAAAACTAGGGCCTTACCACTGGCCAAGACCCCACAGCCAAAGCTGACTTCAGCACCACGGACAGAGTAAAAGTTATGGTAAGAGGAGAGCCTGGAACTGCCGAAGCTTTCAGAAATGAACATGGGAAATGTTTGGGATGCCATCTCACAAGCTGGGCCAGAAAATCCAGGGTCACATCTGAAAAAGAAACCATGAAATTAAATTTTAAACTGTTGGTCCTCTCAGAGATTCCTGAATCTACTTCAGGGAGGAGGACTCCGGAGGCCAGGATTTGATGGAATGGCAAGTAAGGCTCATTAGTCTTTGGATAATACCGAATCTGAAGACTTGATAAGGGTGAACTGACTATAAATATTCCAGCAGAATATAGTCTTTGCACAGGCCTGCTGTAAAAAGTTTATGATCAAAATGATAATTTAGCACTCACCTTTAGCCAATGCCAGCAATTTATCTGCAAAGGCCTCTACATTCATGCTCATCTCCAACTTAAAACATCTTTGTAAGAGGTATATTAAATGTACATAATTTCATTCATAATGATGTTCATTAGATTTTTAAAGAAAGTTACATAAATAAAATACTTCCATAAAGTATTCTGATATCTAGAATAAATTTCCTCTAAGAACATATGTACAAATATGTTTATGATAGGAAAAGCCTGGAAAATAAGTATATCTTTAACTATTTCAAACTTAGGTTGGTATTATAAAGGGAATATGAACACCCTTGACCTGGATGTCCTAGCATAACTGTGCTGTCTCTCAGTGAAATACCAAATTAGCAGTGCTTCAAGAAAGAAAAACAAAAACAAAAACAAAAAAACCCCACACACGACAATCTGCCTGGTGCCACATAAGGATGTGCTATATTTATGTTAGCTGATTACAATATATGTGGAGCTCCCTGAGTGAGGGAGAGAAAATTTAGTGAGGAAACTCATCACAGATGACTCAAGAATTGAATATCAGAAACTTCTTATATTTGGGGGAGTTTATTCATCAGGAATTAGTTTCAAATTATTTTTATTGTACTATTACTTTCTTTTTTGCGGTGTTGCCCATCATACAATTAAATTTATGTCTTTTTGGGTGGCATGGGGAGGTTCTCCTCTAGGCATTCAAAACTTTTGTCTGACACAGCCTTTTATAAAGCAAATGTATCAATCAAGTGAGATGATGGAAGAAGCCAGAAGGCTCTTTCTTTAGCACTAGTGCTGAAACTGGGGTATAGGCTGGCCTCGCAGGGGGTCAATGGAATATATGAATGTGCTGAAATCAAATGCCAAATTTTATGTGTATTGGATATTCTGGGGGAGACAGTTTATAATTATCACCATTTTATCAAACAACTTGGACCTTAAATTCCAAGAACTACTATAGTGTGAAGTTTGAGAGTTGTCTTGGCTTAGGGATAGGAGCGGGAAAGAAAACCAGTAAGTATTGAAAATATAAATGAGCCTCAAACAGTTTACTTCTTTCACATGTTATCTCATCCAGACTCTGAACAGCCAAGCAGTTTCCAAAAAACAATTAAGATGTTAGCTAAAAAGGACACATGTTAACATTGGGAAACTGAGTATTGGATTTATTGGTTTATTGGAAGTGGCATCCCCCAACAAGACTATCTCTTGCCAGAATGAATTTCAAGGCAAAAACCTTTCTAAATGTGTATTTTAAATGTGTCTTCTTAGAAACAGTGATCAGGAGAAATTGGTGATCATTTAAACATGACTCATATTGGAGTTAATTCCCATTCAGCAGTTTAGAAAGTGTACTTTTAATCAAAAGTTACACAATTGGGATGACATTCTGATAAGGATTCCACTCATATATCTTAAAAATTCCTTTGTAGCCTTTGTTTTGCAGCAAAATCTGGTAGGGTAGCACACACTGGTGATTTCTGGAATGACATGAGGCTCTGCTGACTCCAGATATGTCCCCTATTGGTTCATCTACTCACGCTAAAATGTATGTCAGGAAAAATGTCCCACTATTAAGATACATGGATCACCCTTGTGTAAAAAGGTTTCTGATGCCCTCTGCCTCTCATTAGCATCCCTAATACGGTGGGCTTATTAAGGGATCCTGAGTTGTCAGTTTAGGAACCCAGGCCTGGGGATTGTACACAGGTAACAAGGTGTTAAGGTGCAGGAGAGGAGGAATCCTGGAAGCAGCAAATAACAGTAGCTATGAGGGAGTAAAGTGGGGAGAAAAACACAAAACTTCAGAGGCTGCGAACTCAAGGATCTGTCTACAGTGCCTAAGTGGTATTGAATGTGAATTTATTTTTTGTGCAACTTGGCTCAAACTTGAAGGCACATAATGCTGGAAAAGGATATAGTGGCCAAACATTTAGCTCAGCCACAAATGAACAAAGCCAATGAATATTACATAAAACATTGTTAGAAACATGGATAAAACTAAAGCTCCAACTGGTGAAAAGATTCTGCAAAACCTCAGAAGGAGGAAAAGGATATGATTGTTCAGGATAATGCACAGTGTCATGAAAGATCAAGGGCCAAAGGCCTAAAACTGCCATTCAGATTTTTGTTTGCACCCATCAAGGGTGACACAGAGAGTTGCCTTAAAACCCCTGTGGTGCTAACAGGAATGTCATGCACAGAAAATGGAGTATGAAGTATAACTATTGTAATTATACATAGGTCTTTTAGAAATGGCACTTTCTATTTTCATTAGTAAGAGTTGCTGTCACTTTAGGTAATTTTTTTTCAAACTTTTCAGGACAATTTTAGGAATTATAAAAACATCTGGCCTTCTGTGTTCATTTTATTCGAAACGCACTAAACAAGAGGACAGACTGGATAGAGATGAAGATAAAATCTTGAAAATACCAGCCAATGTTTCACAGTTCTAATGAGTCAGTATTTCTGAGTGGAAGTTGGTTTTATTAAAAGCACAGAGTTGCATATTCAGTTTTGCAATGTGAATAGGAACTTCTAAATTCTTTACATACTTCATAAAACATTTCCATTCTGTAGAATGATTTCCTTGTTAATTAAATCCATTGAAACATAGGTTAACCTGACACTAATCTCAGTATGGACAAATGTCTTGCCTCATACATATAATTTCAAACGATCAGGTTCAAATCCCTTTCATGAGTTCTTAATTAATTAATTAATTGGTTAATTACTCTTTTTGTCTGGAGGACAATAAGAGACAGAGATGAAAATGTGTTGTTGTTGAAAACTTATCTGTATAACAAAGGTTGTCTGTGGTTTCAGGGATTTCTAGGCTATCTTATAATTAAACATTAATATGGGAATGACATAATAAATATGAATACCCATTCTTGGTATAAACATAACATGATGCTCTGGTGGTGATCACACATTACAATATTTGTAGATAATTTCAGACTTCCTATTAAATATTATTATACATAATACTTTATATATCATTTTGAAAACCAAAATGATTTTCAAATGTAATCAAGATTGTAATGACTTTTGAAGATGAATTTTCTGATCAGATCTGCTAAATTTGGTTTACTCCAGTTTCCTTTGGCATTGGAGTTATGGGTCAGTACTGACTCTCATAATTCATTTACAAAGCATACTAGGAATTAAAATGTGACTCACAAAGACTAGAGCAGTTTATGGCAAAACAGCCTACTGAAGAATATAACTGAAGACCGAAAATGCTTGTCATCAAGCTATGAGAAATTCACATTTGCTCAAAAGGAAATTAAAACAAATGAAAATGATTCATGACTTCAATACATAAAGCACATATCAAAAAAGAGAAACATATATATATTTTTAAAAGAGCTTACTTGCAACCATGTCGAGTGCATTGTCCTCTGCCAGAGCAGAACTTGAGACATGATGGACCAATATAAACTGCAGGGCAAAAGACAGCATGTAAAAAAATGCCCAAACAACCGGAAAACCAAGAACATGACTAGCACATGAAACAATTTCGTGAAGCAAGGCCCATGAAATTGTGTCTCTGTTTTTGCATAAGAATCCAGGCTGACATATAAAGTCCTGTAGTACAAGGTAAGTCTTAAGTTATAAATCTGCTGGAACAGTTTTAACTTTAATTCTTTAAAGGTTTTAATGTTGCATAGCAAAGAAGGTAGGAACATATGATTTGAGTTCCTTAATGGAATCTCTTCAGCTACAATAATATTCAGGCAAAATATTATTAGTGTTTCTGCCTGAAACTTTCTATGAAGTTTAATTTCTTTAGGTAGAAGTAAAGAATTTACAAAGAATCAACTTGATCATGAAATGGAGAGGTTACAATTCAAAAACTATACTTTTCATTCTTATCTGGGGTAATCTATAACGCTGCTGATGATTGTTATACATATTTCTGAATATTACTCCATCCTTTCTGAAATAGGGAGTTAAAACTTGTGTTCAGCATAAAATATTCTCTGTAATGTGAACCTTTTTCTAAATGGTAGGCTTGACTGATAGTGATATTATAAACCTAAATTCTAGTCTTTGGAATGATGAGAAAAGGGTTCCTGAGTGTCAAATGGTAGGTTCTGAGATATTCAGGACATACATTAAAAAATACTAAGCCTTGGGTAATCAATACACCAGTAACACAAAGTAGTATAAAATGGAACAAAACCAATGAGGAGTTAGAGATGCAATGGTTGTTAAGACCTCACATATTCAATTTCAGGCATAAACAAATTTACCATTCATTATAATTTTCTTCTCTGTCTTTCAATCATGTCAAAATAGTTAAATGATCTTATTTTAAAGTAAACTTTCCTGTGGCCTACTCCTTCAAGCATGTATTCTCTGGAGCCAATTAACAGGTACAGTAATTCAAGCGAGATGCAAAGCAGCCCAGGAAAAACTCTTGCTGAAGGAAACCGATGGTTGAGGAAGAGATTAGATAGCAGGTTGAGTGGTTAAACTACTGGTTTTAGGTGTCACATAACCCTAGATTCAAATTCCAGTTCCCTCTGGGAAACTGGCTAAGTGACTTGTTCTGTCTCAGTCTCAGTGTCCCTCCCTATTTTTAAAAATTGGATAATATTCCTTTGAAAAAAAAAATAAATGAAACATTGCATGCTGGCCCTGCTGCCTGGCACCACATGGCTATGATCATGATCACCATATCGGGGTTAAGTATCCTTAGTGTTCCATCTGCCTTGATGGGCTCCACTGGATACCAAGTGCTGAGGACCAGAAAGGGGTTTCATTCTTCTTTAGCCTGAAAAAGCCTATGGATTGTTTTCCCAGCACACTTGATCTGCAATAGGAGTTGCTCTGAGTACTGCAAGTGGTTCATTGCATTTCTGTTGGGTCACTCTAAAGGTTGCCCTATAGTGTACCCATCTCAGAGTTCAAAGAGTTCCCATCATAAAAAATTCAATAAAAGAAGACTTAAAATCAATGAAAAAAATTGCAATTAAGAATTTTGTTGTTATCCCTCCCTACTAATTATGGAATCATTAGGATTCACAGCATGGGAAAATTGATAAACTCCTTTTTCCTAAAAGTTAGGAAAGGACAGATTTGCTTTCTCCACTAGTCTCATTAATGTAATCAATCAAGTTGAAAAAAATTAAAAAGTGACAGCAAACATACTTTATTGTAGATTTTCCATTTTGCTACGAATTTCAGGACAACTTCCAAAATATTTTCTGTACTCGCTAGCAAAGCCAACTTCACCATGAAGGCAGAGCATACCAAACAGAAGTAGAATATTGACCTGTTTCTTTTCTATGCTTGTTTTCCTTGACATAATTTTGGAATTCCATTGTGAAATAGGAGAGATTTCAGAGGTGTTCTTTGGTAAGTAGGCACACATTTTTCTTGGGAAGGAGTGAGTGTGTGTGTTCTCTTTGCCTTATGAAGAAGCCAGAGAGCAGGTCCTGTTTTTGTGAAAGCATCACATATAGGATGACAACGGAATTGCAGAGATTCTGCCCCAAGTTCTGCATTTGATACACACTGGGAACCTTGCTCATTCCTTGTATCTTTATCTTTTCTCATTCTACTCAACATGTGATGGTGGTAACTCAGGAGGTGTAGTAAACACTAACTGACTTGGAATCATGTTGTAACAATGACCTTTTTTAGGAAATTTAGATATTCTTTTCATAGGTTTATGTGTGCATCATTGTACTTAAACTTTTCTCATTTGCTTTATTTCATTGCTGGTTTTCAATTTCTTTTATCATTATTCAAGTAATTTAAATTTATTATTGAACCCCTGAAAAGTATGACAACCGGGGAAAAGTCACCCATATTCCACTACTCAGAGGCACATACTCTTCCCTAGAGCTAATTAAAAAGTGTAATCATTCAAATGCTATGAAAGATGTTCTATCAATGGAGAAACTTAATTTTAACAAATTCATCTTTAGATGGTTTTGCAAATGCCCACTACTATGTCTATGTTCATATAGCTTTGGTCTCTGAAATCTGGGCTTTTTATTGGTCTTTGAGTACAGATTTTTTAAAGAATTTGCATTGGCTCATGAGCAAATTATCTTGCCTTAAGTTATTTCTGAGTTTCAAAAATGTATTTCATTAGATTCAAGAATGTATTTGATCAAATTTTCAACTGTTCAAAAATAACAAAAAGATTATTAAGACATGGAAAATCAGCATTAAATAATGGTGTAGGCTTTTCCTACTTTATACAATTGACACCAATCAGTAGCTATGCTAAATTTGCTAAAATATTGATATTTTGTCCTTCTTTTTCTCTCTTTCTACTTCCTTAATATATAATCCTTCAAATTGGTATAATCTCTGAAAATAGGAAATCCATGAATCTGCCTATAATTAGAATGATTTAAAAACCAGACAGTTGGCTATTAATAACAAGTATAAGAAATTGACAGTCATGCACTTCAATAGCTTAAATATCTTCTCTTCTTTGTGCTTGTTGTAAGTGATATGGCCTTAAAGTGATGCAAAAAACTATCAAGAATTCACTTAAAAATTAAAGATAATGTAGGATATTTTATGTACATCTAAATCCTCCTTTTATACTGTTTTTTGAAAAGAAAGTAGAAGTTTCACTTCAGAAGTTTCATTTTAGAGATGGTTCCTTATGTGTGGTGTCTGCATCTAAGAGATAAGCCTTCCAGATGTTGTGGAAGTTACTAGAAGAATGGGTCTTATTTTAATACACGCAGTATGTTAAGTATTTATGTTAATTTTGTATAAACATTCAAAGAAAATGTTAGGATATTCCTTGTCATCAACTGTGAATTTCAGTTTAGGGCTTTATGCCTTTGAAAATTATGTATGTTGAAACATTCTAGCATCTAATATTGCTGACTCTGCTGCCTTGTTTTCTGACTGTGCGTCTAACGGAATGCAAAGGAGAAAGGGAAGAAAGGGCGTTTAATGAATCCCAAGACCATGACTTAGAAACACGATTAAGTTAGTGCTGACGAACAAAAGCACAGGAAGACGCTACATCAATGGCATGTGATTGTGACAGGCACAAACTAACCATTATCAATTGCCCACATGTTTCCAAGGATTGGTCCCGTTTGTCTCCAGCGAATTCTGGTGTCCTGGGTTAGTGCTGCGTTAGGAAGGGGAATTGTTATTCGGTTCCACCTGCAAGAGATTCAGCACAAAACAGCTTCACAACTGTGTTCACATCTTTTGAATCCATTTTACATGCTTCTGATGTTCTGGTCTCCGAATGCTAGGGATAGTACTAAAGTTTGGTAATAAACTCTTTATATTCACCTGTGGAGTTTGTTTACAGTTTTAAAACAGACATGTAACTTCTAAAAACATCCATATCACATTAGAGTAACATAATAACAAATGATATTTATTTTGTTTTTAGACACTCCTTTTAGAAATTTTTACATCAGATCTTAGATATTATTCTATGATAAGCATCTGTGCAGACATAGGGTGCAATTGATTACTTTTGATATTTTTCCTATACATTTAAAGTGCTGTGCATATTTAAAGAGAGGCTAGACTAAAAATAATTCTCAATTTAATTTTGCCATTCTTGGAAATAGTTTTATTATTTGTCTACTGCTTATTTTGTAAAGTGGTAAATATTTATATAGTCATCTTTAATTCTGTTAATATCCCTGAAAGGGGTATGTCACAGTCCTTAATTTATGTGGAAAGACATGGAAAGTTAGACAGTATTATTACACAAGCAGACAGCAAAAATCGGATTTGAATCTAGGTTCAATTCCAAAAGCTTAACTTGCTTCCCCTTTTCTATACTGCATCTTCCCATAAGTATGTATTTTGGAAATAAGCACTTTGGCAATACCACAGGATCACGATATAGAATTTAAATTTATATAATACAAAGTATAAAAGCCAACTACACAAATAATGAATGACCCTACAAACTGTGATCTTGCATCAGATTCACCACAGTTAATGCCTTTTTTTTTTAAACAAGTTCATGCCTAAATCAGCTGAAAAAGAGAGGACAGTCTCCTTATCTATTATGCCAAAATTACTTGTCTTTGGCTTACCCATTGATTTTGTGTCTGCACCACAGCTTCCAGTCTCTGAATGTGTTAGAGCACTTACTCACCCGCTGTAGTTTTCAGAGGAGTAGATAGTGCTATGGGGCAGGTGGGGTCCAGCACAGATCTCTGGTAAACATTCAGTGTGGAGGAGGGACCAGGAACGCCCGTGGTTGGTGGAAAACTCTAAGCTGACACTGGTAACATCCAAACAAGCATGACAAGAAAGGGCAAAGATAACAAACAAAAGGAAATTATTCACTTCAGCCTAAGCACTTTAAACATATGTAGTAGTGTTAAAATTTTAAGTTGCTGTTTGCCAAATGGTTGCATCCCCTGCCCTGAAGTCCGACCAGCCTTCAAAGGGCAAGCAGTTAAGTTACTGTTATAGAAACAAACTCCGGTTTAAAGACAACAAATAGGAACATGAATGTGTGCTCTTGAATTTGATAGATGCAAAGGCAATTACCATGTCTCACACTGCCACTTCATCCTGTGAAAATGAGACTGATGAAATTCTTAGAAAGGACACAGAGCAACCCTTTGGCAAGTGAAACCGAGAAGTCATCGCTCTTGAGGTGCTAATTGATTTCCGTGCCTATTATTAGGGGGTCAATAACCAACATGAGGTCAAGCTTTTTTTCAGTTATGTCTTTTTTATTCTCTCTCAGCAATCTGTCAGAGTGGATGGCTGCCACAGTGTGTGCAAGCACTCCCGATATGTAAGACCAAACTCTTAGAATGAAGTCATTTCTAGTTAAAATCTATCCAGTCATATCTCACATAGTAATTGAAGAACTTTTTTTGGGGGTAAACGGTGTATCTTTTAAATGGATATTTTATTTAAAAATCCAGCTGAAAACCTACTGAGAAGTTGCTCTGATTTAATAGCCAAGTCTATGTGTTCATTTTTAGTTAGTTCACACTAAAAAAATAGGGCTTCCTACCTGTTACCAGGTTGATGCGTTCCACATCCCAGATTAATGGAGAACTGTATCATGTGAGACATTGTGGAAGGGAGAACAGGTAAGACGTGGAAAAAATCTACAGCCCAGACATTCCTGTTATGTCCTTGATGGTTCTTTTGCCTGAGACAAAATTTGGTTGCAGGAGTCTGAAGTTCAGGATTGATGACTACAGAAACCAAAGATGGAGCCTTTGAAACAAGGAAAGCAAAGTCATTCATAATCCTCCCTATGAGAATCTCTGAATTTTCCTAGATTTAATCTTTTTAAAAAAATTTTGGTATTATTAATATACAATTACACGAGCAACATTGTGGTTACTAGATTCCCACCATTATCAAGTCCCCACCACATACCCCATTACAGTCACTGTCCATCAGCATAGTGAGATACTATAGAATCACTACTTATCTTCTCTGTGTTGTACAGCCTTCCCCCTGCTGGCCCCCTTACAATATGTCTGCTAATCGTAATGCCCGTTTTCCCCCCTTATCCCTGCCTTCCCACCCATCCTTCCCAGTCCCTTTCCCTTTGGTAACTGTTAGTTCATTTTTGGGTTCCGTGAGTCTGCTGCTGTTTTGTTCCTTTAGTTTTCTCTTTGTTGTTATGCTCCACAGATGAGTGAAATCATTTGGTACTTGTCTTTCTCTGCCTGGCTTATTTCACTGAGCATAATACCCTCTAGCTCCATCCATGTTGTTGCAAGTGGTAGGATTTGTTTTCTTCATATGGCTGAATAATATTCCATTGTGTATATGGACCACATCTTCTTTATCCATTCATCTACTGATGGACACTTAGGTTGCTTCCATTCCTTGGCTATTGTAAATAGTGCTGTGATAAACATAGGGGTGCATATGTCTTTTTCAAACTGGGCTCCTGCATTCTTAGGATAAATTCCTAGGAGTGGAATTTCTGGGTCAAATGGTATTTCTATTTTGAGTTTTTTGAAGAACCTCCATACTGCTTTCCACAGTGGTTGAACTAATTTACATCCACACCAGCAGTGTAGGAGGGTTTCCCTTTCTCCACATCCTCACCAACATTTGTTGTTGTTTGTCTTTTGGATGGTGGCCATGCTAACTGATGTGAGGTGATATCTCATTGTGGCCTTAATTTGCATTTCTCTTTGGAGAAGTGTCTGTTCAGATCCTCTGCCCATTTTTTAATTGGATTATTTGCTTTTTGTTTATTGAGGTGTGTGAGCTCTTTTTTGGATGTCAACCCTTTATTGGATATGTCATTTATGAATATATTCTCCCATACTGTAGGATGCCTTTTTGTTCTATTGATGGTGTCCTTTGCTGTACAGAAGCTTTTCAGCTTGATATAGTCCCACTTGTTCATTTTTGCTTTTGTTTCCCTTGCCCGGGAGATATGTTCATGAAGAAGTTGCTCATGTTTAGGTCCAAGAGATTTTTGCCTATGTTTTTTCTAAGAGTTTTATGGTTTCATGACTTACATTCAAGTCTTTGAACCATTTCAAGCTTACTTTCGTGTATGGGGTTAGACAATGATCCAGTTTCATTCTCTTACATGTAGTTGTCCAGTTTTGCCAACACCAGCTGTTGAAGAGGCTGTCATTTCCCCACTGTATATCCATGGCTCCTTTATTATATATTAATTGACCACATATGTTTGGGTTAATGTCTGGACTCTCTATTCTGTTCTGCCGGTCTATAGTCTGTTTTTGTGCCAGTACCAAACTGTCTTGATTACTGTGGCTTTGTAGTAGAGCTTGAAGTTGGGAAGCAAGATTCCCCCTGCTTTATTTTTCCTTCTCAGGATTGCTTTGGCTATTCGGGGTCTTTTGTGGTTCCATATGAATTTTAGAACTATTTGTTCCAGTTTGTTGGTATTTTGATAGGGACTGCATTGAATCTGTAGATTGCTTTAAGCAGGATGGCCATTTTGACAATATTAATTCTTCCTACCCAAGAGTATGGGATGAATTTCCATTTATTAGTGTCCTCTTTAATGTCTCTTAAGAGTGTCTTGTAGTTTCAGGGTATAGGTCTTTCACTTCCCTGGTTAGGTATATTCCTAGGTATTTTATTCTTTTTGATGCAATTGTGAATGGAATTGTTTTCCTGATTTCTCTTTCTGCTGGTTCATCGTTAGTGTATAGGAATGTGACAGATTTCTGTGTATTAATTTTTGTCCTGTAACTTGCTGAATATTTGTTCTAGTAGTTTCGGAGTGGATTCTTTAGGGTTTTTTATGTATAGTATCATGTCATTTGCAAACAGTGACAGTTTGGCTTCTTCCTTACAATCTAGATGCCTTTTATTTCTTTGTGTTGTCTGAGTGCCATGGTTAGGATGTCCAGTACTATGCTAAATAAAAGCGGGGAGAGGGGCATCCTTGTCTTGTTCCCAATCTTAGGGGAAAACCTTTCAGCTTCTTGCTGTTAAGTATAATGTTGGCTGTGAGTTTGTCATATATGGCCTTTATTATGTTGAGGTACTTGTCCTGTAAACTCATTTTGTTGAGAGTTTTTATCATGAATGGATGTTGAATTTTTTCAATGCTTTTTCAGCATCTAGAGAGATGATCATGTGATTTTTGTCCTTCTTTTTATTAATATAGTGGATGATGTTGATGGAGTTTCGAATCTTGTACCATCCTTGCATCCCTGGGATGACACCCACTTGATCATGTTGTACTATCCTCTTGATGTATTTTTGAATTCAGTTTGCTAATATTTTGTTGAGTATTTTTGCATCTATTTTCATCAGGGATATTGGTCTGTAGTTTTCTTTTTTTGTTGGGTCTTTGCCTGGTTTTGGTATTAGAGTAATGCTGGCTTCATAGAATGAGTTTGAAAGTATTCCCTCTTCTATTTTTTTGGAAAACTTTAAGGAGAATGGATATTATGTCTTCTCTAACCGTCTGATAAAATTAAGCGGAGAGTGCATCTGGCTTGGGGGTTTTGTTCTTGGGTAGTTTTTTGAATACCGATTCAATTTCGTTGCTGGTAATTGGTCTGTTTAGATTTTCTGTTTTGTCCTGGGTCAGTCTTGGAAGGTTGTATTTTTCTAGAAAGCTTTCCATTTCTTCTAGGTTATTCAGTTTGTTAGCATATAGATTTTCACATTATTCTCTAATAATCCTTTGTATTTCTGCGGTGTCTGTAGTGATTTTTCCTTCCTCATTTCTGATTCTGTTTGTGTGTGTAGATTCTGTTTTTTTCTTAATAAGTCTGGCTAGGGGTTTATCTATTTTGTTTATTTTCTCAAGGAATCAGCTCTTGGTTTCATTAACTTTTTGTATTGTTTTATTCTTCTCAATTTTATTTATTTCTTCTCTGATCTTTATTATGTCCCTCCTTCTGCTGACTTTGGGCCTCATTTGTTCTTTTTCCTGTTTCAATAATTGTGAATTTAGACTATTCATTTGGGATTGTTCTTCCTTCTTAAATTGGCCTGGATTGCTATATACTTTCCTCTTATGACTGCCTTCACTGTGTCCCACAAAAGTTGGGGCATTGTGCTGTTGTTTTAATTTGTTTCCATATATTGCTTGATTTCTGTTTTTATTTGGTCATTGATCCATTGATTATTTAGGAGCATGTTGTTAAGCCTCCATGCATTTGTGAGCCTTTTCATTTTCTTTGTACAATTTATTTCTAGTTTTATACCTTTGTGATCTGAGAAGTTGGTTGGTACAATTTCAATCTTTTTGAATTTACTCAAGCTCTTCTTGTTGCCTAGTATGTGATCTATTCTGGAAAATGTTTCATGCGCACTTGAGAAGAATGTGTATGTGCTGCTTTTGTGTGTAGAGTTCTATAGATGTCTGTTAGGTCCATCCTTTCTAATGTGCTGTTTGGTGCCTCTGTGTCCTTACTTATTTTCTGTCTGGTTGATCTGTCCTTTGGAGTGAGTGGTATGTTGAAGTCTCCTAAAATGAATGCACTGCATTCTATTTCCTCCTTTCATTCTGTTAGTATTTTGTTCACATATGTAGGTGCTCCTATGTTGGTTCCATAGATATTTCTATTAGTTATATCCTCTTGTTGAACTGACCCCTTTATAATTATGTAATATCCTTCTTTATCTCTTGTTACTTTCTTTGTTTTGAAGTCTATTTTGCCTAATACAAGTATTGCTTTATCTCCCTGTTGTTTGCATGAAATATCTTTTTCCATCTCTTCACTTTTAGTCTGTGTGTGTCTTTGGGTTTGAAGTGAGTATCTTGTACGCAACATATAGTTGGGTCTTGCTTTTTTTTTATCCATTCTATTACTCTGTGTCTTTTGATTGGTGCATTCAGTCCATTTACATTTAGGGTGATTATCGATAGGTATATACTTATTGTCATTGCAGGCTTTGGATTCGTGGTTACACAAGGTTCAAGGGTAGCTTCTTTATTCCCTAACTGTCTAACTTAACTCATTTATTATGCTATTCTAAACACAGTCTGATGATTCTTTATTTCTCTCCCTTCTTACTCTTCCTTCTCTACTCTTTATATGTTAGGTGTTTTATTCTGTACTCTTCGTGTTTCCCTTGACTTATTTTGTGGATAGGTAATTTTATTTTGCATTTAGTTGGTCTATTTTCTTTGCTGTGGTCTTATTTTCTCTGGTGACAGCTATTTAGCCTTAGGTATACTTCCATCTAGAGCAGCCCCTGTAAAATACATTGTAGAGATGGTTTGTGGGAGGTAAATTCCCTCAACTCTTGGTTATCTGGGAATTGTTTAATCTCTCCTTCAAATTTAAATGATAATCTTGCTGGATACAGTATTCTTGGTTCAAGGCCCTTCTGTTTCATTGCATTGAATATATCATGCCATTCTCTTCTGGCCTGTCAGGTTTCTCCTGAGAAGTCTGATGATAGCCTGATGGGTTTCCCTTTGTAGGTGATCTTTTTTCTCTCTCTGGCTGCTTTTAATACTCTGTCTTTGTCTTTGATCTTTGCCATTTTAAGTATTATATGTCTTGGTGTTGTCCTCCTTGGGTCCCTTCTGTTGGCAGATCTGTGGACTTCCATGGTCTGGGATCTTCCCCCAGATTGGGGAAGTTTTCAGCAATTATTTCTTCAAAGACACTTTCTATCCCTTTTTCTCTCTCTTCTTCTTCTGGTACCCCTATAATGCGAATATTGTTCTGTTTGGATTGGTCACACAGTTGTCTTAATATTCTTTCATTCCTAAATATCCTTTTGTCTCTCTCTGCCTCAGCTTCTCTGGATTCCTGTTCTCAGATTTCTATTCCATTAGCAGTCTCTTCAACCTCATTCAGTCTGCTCATTGTTTGTTTCATTTCTGTTATCTCCCTCCTGAATTCACCCTTAGTTGTTGAATATTTCTGTGTAGCTCCATAAGCATGCATATGACTTATATTTTGCATTCTTTTTCAGGAAGATTGGTGATTTCAGTGTCACCAAACCCTCTCTCTGGTGTTTGAGGGATTTTTGACTGATCAAAGTTCTTCTGCCTTTTAATGGTGATGGGAGTGTTCGCCGGCTAGTGGCACATGTTTTAGCTGAGGGAACAATGTCCCTTCCGGTTTGTTCATTGCCTTGTCTGTCTGCACTGTCTGTGCCGGTTAACTGCACACAGGGAGCTGTCTCTGGGTTAATTCCCTAAGCTGCCATGGACAGGGCAGCATTCGAGATGGCCTAGGGTAATGGCAGGGGTTGCAGGCCAGCAGTGCATGTCCTGCCACAAGAGCAAAGCCCCTTTGTGCCTCCCAGTCTCTGTGACTGTCTCTGCTGTCTGTGCTGGTCAACTGCATGCAGGGATCAGCCTCTGAGTTAATCCCCTGAACTGCCATAGGCAGGGCAGCCCTCGGGATGGCCTAGGGCACTGACAGGGTTGCAGGCCAGCATCGCGTGTTCTGCCATGAGAACAGAGCCTCTTCTTGCTTCCCAGACTCTGCGTCCATCTCTGCTGTCTGTGCCAGTCAACTGCACACATGGATTAGCCTCTGGGTTAATCCCCTGAGCTGCTGTGGGCGGGGTGGCCATTGGGATGGCCTAGAGCACTGGCGGGGTTTGCAGGCGAATGGCATGTGTACTTACACAAGAACAGACCTCTTTTGTGGCTTCTGGACTCTGCACCAATCTCTACTGTCTATGCCAGTCAACAGTCAACTGCATGCAGGGAGAAGCCTCTGAGTCTGGTCCCGCTAGCCGCATGCAGGGAGAAGCCTCTGTGTTAAGCTGTGTGGTTGCTGTAGGTGGGGCTGCTCCCGGCTGTTCTGCAGGAATGGCGGGTCAGCCGGTTCACTTGCAGTGCCAGTAAGGGGGAAGGAATGGGAGGCTGCTTATCGCTGTGAGGGGATTCGTAGCTGCGTTGCCACCTAGGGCATTAGGGCTCCTGAAGTTCTTTAAAGTTTCCAACCTGCTGGGCTGAGTGTGCCAGGACGATTTTGTCCACCTGTTAAACCCTTGTCCCTTTAAGACTTTTAAGGGGCCTGCTTTTCTTTTGTCCCAGGGCAGCCAGCTGTGGGAACCTGTTCGCAGTCTTAATCTTTGATTTTGCTTTTCCGCTCCTCTGATATCCAGTACACAATGCAATGTGTGTCTGTGCTCCCAGGCAGATTACTAGGGCTGGTTATTTAGCAGTCCTGTGCTTCCACTCCCTCCCCACTCTGATTCTTTTCCTTTGGCTGGGTCATGGCTTTGTATCTTACCCTTTTCCATGGGATGTTGGATTCTTGCAGATGCAGCCTGGCTCAAGTACTGTATCTTCTGGTCATTCTTTTGGGAATAGTTGTATTTGCTGTATTTCCAAAATATATATGGTTTTGGGGGGAGATTTCTGCCACCCTACTTATGCTGCCATCTTGAGAATCTCCCTAGATTTAATCTTGCAATTACTATATACACAACTGCCATTCATTAAGCACCAGGCAATGTCCTATGTGTTCCATTTGTTATTTCATGTGGTAGATGCTGTCCTCAGAGGGTATTTGTTTTAGTCCTTCACAATTCCTCCTTTGGAGACACTGGGAACTCTGTATGATGGTCAGGCCCTCTCAATCCACAATAAATTGGTGTAAGGTCTTTAAAAGTTACTAAAGCATATGTATCCATTTCAGACATCACAACTTGACATCTACACTTTATCACAGTCCTCTTTTAGAGTGGATTTGTATAATACTAATGGTTTCCCAAATTAGGTATTCTGAAAACAAGACTCTAAGCACAAACATCCAGAGACAATGAGTTAATCCATGATAAATTGTATAATTTATTCAGTTTTAGGCATGCAGAGATACACCTCAGAGCAGGTGTATCTCTGACCTGGTCACAAATGGAAAAGTAGTCCATTGTGAAATTCCAAACGGTGTAACTTGAGTCACCTGAGCATGCGGAGTGTGTTGAATACTTTCTCTGGTTGTTCTCTATTATAGCCTCAGTGTTTATCTTCTGTTTTCCTAACTGAAACCATGAAATAATAGATATTGGCTGTGTTCAGGTTCTTCAAAGTGTGCAGGCTGCTACCAATGTGGAGAGAAGGCTAACTAATAATGAATGTGTGAATGTAGTCTCAGCACAAATCTACTATTAGAAAAAAATAATTCTATACCTTTTGACATATCATAAATAATTTTGAAGGTGTTTACAAATAACCAGAACCAACACCTGTCGTAAATCTAAGGGGAAATGGGAAAAGGTCACCCTCAGTGGCTCTAATTAGCAAAGAAAAAAAAGCAAAGGTACTAATAATTTGTACTTCTACAGTGTCTTCTGCCTAGGAAATCTCAGAATGCTAGGTAAATACTCATGCCTGATAGCAAGTCTGTGAGGCTGCATAATTAGAGCTCCTTTCAGGGTTTCCTGGGAACAAGAAAAATTGTCAGAGTATTTGGCTCCACCTTATTGTCACAGTTGTAATTCATTCTACCTGATAAAATCTCATTTTTTGTTTGCAACAAGACAAAAAGTAACTGTTAAAATATCCATATAACTTTTAAAGAAATCTGGCAATTTCCTGGGGTGGTAGAAGACAAGGTTATCCTCTGTATCTACCATGATTTTTGTGGTTTTGTCCTTGGCTTGATTAGGGAGGTCTGGAGGAGGGGGGATATGGCACATGGATTAGCATTTGTACCTTATATGAGGAATAGGAAAGGGTATCCAATATAATGTGTTCTTTTCTTCCTTCAATCTTTGCATACAGGGTGAGATCATTTTCATGAGAATCTCCGGGATCACAAATTCCTCCTGTACAAAAGTTTTAAGTTGTTAGTATCAACTTGCATCCAGAAACATGTCAAGTATAATGTTGACTTTCAGAATAAAAAATAATTATAGAACCCAGATGTCCCTTAAGGATGACCCTAAACAAAGGTAACCAGACCCAAGGAAATAATTTATGAAGACAGTTTCGATGGGCCATCCTAAAGATCAAAGACTTGACATTTGTGAAGGCCAAAGTAACTATTTGCTTAATGAGATTACTCAAATAATAGTCTGCAATGAGCTATGACCATATGTCCATATTTTAACTCACATTGAAGAGGTGTGTTCTGCTTTTTTAAATAAAAACCATTACTTCCCTATATTTGAGGTCTTTATGGCCCAAGTTCAGAACCTATTGATTATGGTTTGGTTTTTTTTTTTTTTTTGATGATTATGGTTTTTAAAAAAGTTTGGTGACTTGCTGCATCAAATATTTCTGAAGAAGCATTTTTACATGTTGCATGTAGTATTTTTAATATTTTAGCACATATTAACTATTTGTATTTTGAGTGCAGTTCACTTTACGCTTTTCATTTTTGCTTCTGATATCCCTTTTGATTGTGGAAGGCACACAGAGTAGTTCATCCTCAAACGCTCCACTTTACAGTAATGTGAAGTGATGAACCACTAGAATTGAAAGGTAATTAAGAATATCCTGATGATTAAACTGAATAACAGAGCAGGTTCCTGAACCTAAGGATCTTTTTCACTAACTGGTAGGAAAGAGTTAATGTTATGTCTCTTAGCCCTTGACCTTCTATTCTTTTCACTGCTCCATTTGGCCAATAATCCCTCCTATTGCTGGCTTCTACCAACTGTCTTCATGACTGGGATTTTAAAGGATTACACGTCTAACTAGAAGCCTCTCCCCACCCGCTATTTTCATTCATAACAGCATTCATTCATTAAACACATTAGGAGGAATACAGGCATGTGCATGCATTTCCTTGCAAATATTCTATCCCTAAGGTCCAAAATACATAGCATTAACTTTTTAATTTTATTAACTTCAAAAAGAACACCCTTCCAGTTCTTAAATCAACCGCGATTAATATGCATTTTTATCTATAGGCATTTTCTGTTGTTAATACTCTACAGTGACAGTAAGGCAACCTCAAAACTATAGAACAAGGTTACCCTCTCATAGTTAACCTAGTAGAATCAACAAATAATGGTTGAGATTTACCGTCTGAAGAAAGAAAGAAAGGAAGGAAGGAGGAAGGGAAGAATAAAGAGAGAGAGTCAATTACTACAAATGTCTGGCTCAATCTCTGTCTGGGTAATCAGGGTCTCATCTTGGAAAGAAATTACTGCTCTGTGATGTTATAAGTAAGAAAGCTAGAACCTAATCAGAATAAGAAAGAGCATAATAACAGAAGTAACTTGGGAGATGGTATTTCTGAAGCACTGAAACCTAGCATGTTACATTTTGTAACTTGGCATATGATAACTATTTACTGAGTTAACTAATCTGAACTGAGAATAGAGAAGTCAGATACGGTGTTCATGTAGATCTCATTCTAAAAGAAGTTTATTGTTCTAGGGCAACAACCTAAGAGAAAGTCTTATGATTTGCCATCTGATACATTTTTAAGCATTTCATTATATCTATGTTATGGTAAGTATAGCTAGTAAAGTTATTGTAAATAGTCTCTCTGGGTAATACCTACATGAAAACTAAATTCCCCTTTAAAAAAATGTGACTTCTCTATTAAGAACACATTAAATATTTACAAAAAAGAACAAAAAAAGGTGAAAGGTCATAGGCAGTGTGGGTTTAAAGCAACATACCTAGAGACGTAGGAACTGAACCATCAGTTCTAATTTCATTAATTTTTTCCCTATAAATCTCCTCTGCTCTCTTAAGAATAGTTCGTGAACTGCACCTGCCTTTCAGAGAGAATTGAAACACATGGCAGAGCTCATCCAGCCCAGAATGACAGAAGAAGAAAGTCCAAAAGGAGCCCAGACTTTAAAATGATGACAGACTCTATCAGAAAGATCCCTCTGGGGGCAATTTATCAGTTCTGTGAAGTGGCAGTGACAGCAGCTCCTACGGAAAGATATGGATTCTTCTTCAGTTTCATGCACTTTGATATACTGCGGAAAGGTATGACTCCAGAGGCATCTTGTACAGCAATTAAAGTGCAGAATATTTCAATAAAAACTAGATGGACAGTTTAAAAATATTAAAAACCTGTTTTACGTAGCTTTTAACATACTTCTTTGTGTTGGCAAAGTGATTTTATTTACTATGTGTGGGACATTGGGCTAGAAAGGGAAGTAAGCCCTGCCCTCAGAAAGTGTTATTTAGCAAGGAAAACAAGACTGATACACACAAAAGAATAACTAGCAGTATACTGTGCTATGCTGCCACAGTCACAGACAGAACTCAGAAGGGAGATACAAGCCTGGGTTAAAAGAGCTGGGCATATGGGAGATGCTCAGTGAATATTTGTTGAGGGAATAATAAATGAATGAATGAGGTGTGTTAGGTTATTTTTGTCTTGTTCACTGCATTCTCGCTCTAAGAATAGTGCTGATAATGGTCTTCAGTGAATTTGTGTTGAAAAAATGAATGTAAGACTGAAGGAACTTTGAACCAAATTTTGAAAGGTGAGCAAACTTTCCAGAAATGGAAGTCACTGTAGGTTGATATGAACCAAGTGATGAAAGCAGGAAGAACATACAGTCAGGGCCTGATTAGGAAGGGAGTGTGGTCTGGTCTAGATTAACAATCAGCCAGTGATTTTCTGAGGCACCATATTTAGTGAGGGATGACTTATAAACTGCCCATCATATGTTAACATCTCTTCCCATATTGCTTTCTTTTCATCAGCTACCAAAGTTTTAAAGTCCTTTCTATAGGTACAGTCATATCCTACTGTATCCTGTCCTATCCTATCCTATCCTATCCTGTCCTGTCCTGTCCTATCCAGTCCTGTCCTGGCCTGTCCTATCCAGTCCTGGCCTGGCCTGTCCTGTCCTGTCCTATCCAGTCCTGTCCTGGCCTGTCCTATCCTGTCCTATCCAGTCCTGTCCTGTCCTGTCCTATCCTACCCTATCAGTCCTATCTGGTCCTGTCCTATCCTACACTATCCAGTCCTGTCTTGTCCTGTCCTACCCTATCCTGTTCTATCCTATTCTGTCCTATCCAGTCCTGTCCTGTCCTATCCTACCCTATCCTGTCCTATCCAGTCCTATTCTGTCCTATCCTATCTTGTCCTATCCAGTCCTGTCCTGTCCTGTCCTGTCCTATCCAGTCCTGTCCTATCCTATCCTACCCAACCCTATCCTGTCCTGTCCAGTCCTGTCCTGTCCTATCCAGTCCTCTCCTGTCCTGTCCTATCCAGTCCTGTCCTGTCCTATCCTGTCCTATCCTATTCCATCCTAAAAACACTGTTGCTGGATTCTGCTTCTCCACAAGATTCAGACACCATTTCTTTTCTCCTTGATTACCGATGAACTGCTTGAACAAGCCGTCTGCTTTCAGTGACTCACGTCTTTGTTTCTTTGAACTCTTCGTACTTTGGCTCCCCAGGCACCGCACCATGGGGAATACTCTCTCCTAAGTCCCTGGTAGGCCCTCAGCCTCACCCTGGTCGACCTCTTGGTGTGTGGCATTCCCTACGCTGCACACCAACTCCCTGCCAACCTTCCCCTGAACCACGCTCTTCCCTTCCTCCTTTAGTGTAGGATGGCACCTTCCCTCCTGCATTTCTTTATGCCCTTTCTCAGTCTCCTATGTCTACTCTTTCTCCTTCCACCTACACCTGGATGAGGCTCTCCCTGAGAATTTCTCACATCCTTTGCTTACTCTGCCTTCTGCCTGGGGGAACACAGCCACTCCCGTGGCTCCAGTTACCGTCTCCGTGCTGATGACTTTCCAAACCAGTTCAGACCCTGAGTGGAATGTCTGCTTTCAGATGGCCTTTCAGAAGCGTCAGCCTCAACACATCTACTATACCTGATCTACTACTCATACGACATACCCAATCTACTATTCCACATTTGCTTTTGATTGACTGGACACTTCCTATCTGGGGAAATGGCACCATTCCTTAAGTCACCCAGGAGAGAAATGTGTCCTCTCCAGTACTGGTCTCATAACCCCTGCAGTCCGTTGGGTGTGAACTTCAGTTGGTTCCTCTTCTTCAGTGATTTATTTTATGCCCCCTCCCTCACATTATTACCATTGTCACTGCCAAAATTCCTGTGTTGCTTGAGCTAGTACAACGGCCTCCTAACTCTGGGCTGCCAGAAAAAAATACATCGCATGAACTATATTTATACAAAAAAAAAAGATTTATGTATCTGAAATTCAAATTTAAGGAGACTTTCCCCTCCACCCCCACCCCTAGATCTGGCAACCTCACCCTAACTGGTCTCTTGTCCCCTCATTTATGATTATTTCAGCCTTTCCTTCACATTCCTGTCAAAATTATCTTTCTAAAACACAGATGAGAGCATGTTACAGAACCAACAGGAACATCGGATGGCTCTGTGCTGCCTAGAGAAAGAGAATCCCAACTCCTTAGTACAATAGCAAAGAAAATCACTTCTCTGGCTCCAGTTTGTCCTCCTAGCTCCATATTAATATCTTTCCATTGAGCTATGTTGGGAAGATCACTCAGTCCTGTACCTTTATACTTGTGCTGTTTCTCAAAATTCTGGCTCAGCTTGGAATTCTCTTCTCCCCTTAAATTTAAATCATGTCTATCCTTCAAGG
Source organism: Manis pentadactyla (assembly GCF_030020395.1). Classification (NCBI taxonomy): domain Eukaryota; kingdom Metazoa; phylum Chordata; class Mammalia; order Pholidota; family Manidae; genus Manis; species Manis pentadactyla. Next base: position 59,915,178 of record NC_080025.1, on the reverse strand, counting down.
ACCAGTTCAAATGCCATCTCCTTCATAAAGCTCTACCTCCCACTGCAGTTACCCAGAGCTTCCTCAGCACTTTTATAACATTTTCATTCCAGTACATTCTCCCTTAAAGTTAGATGCTACTTGTGGGCAAGGACTCTTAAGTAATTTTTATACATGAAAAATCCCACATAGAGTGAGCCTTAACTACTGTCAGTCACCACTTTGAGATCTGTGCACATATTAACTCATTTATTAGCAATTCTGTGATTTAGGTACCGTTATTTTCCCCAATTGTATTCTTCATATATCCTAGCTCAGTGCTCTATATTCAATAGGAATTTGTTAAATTTTAAAAGTTGAAAGGAGATGCTTTTATTTGGGATAATGTACTCTGGGCTCATTCAAATGAATTTTTCCCCCCATAGACCATACTGTTTTAATTGATTAATTAATAATCTGCTTTGTTTCAGAAAGAATTAAAAATGACTTTATCTTTTATGTAAAGGCATTATACAGACATGACAATTTTTTCATAAAGTCACTGAATGGGTTGATTTAGTATGATTCACTATTAAAAAAACCAAGAATTTAAATATATTGTGTCAAAAATGGTAAAAAGGAAAAATACTTAAATTAGACTGGCATACTGAATGTCTATTGGGACTTTTTTGGGGGGTTTAATGTTTCCCAGGAATCAATCTAAATAAAACAAGAGCCAGTTTGAATTCTAATTATTTAAGGGAAATGAGCTCTGGATTTTTAATATACAAATCACTTCAGAGTCAAGGTGAGGAATCCTTAATGTAGGAAGATTATGTTATATTTTATATCCATAATTTCCCTATTATTAAACATAATTATTGAAAATGAGGTAACATCACACGGGCAATGTGTTTGAGAGCATGATATAATCTGACATTTTACCAGTTCACTCTGAGCTATAGGAAGTGGGAAATATAAGAGAAATAAATAGCCAATGCTGAAGCCTAGACTCAGGAGGCATGTTTGTCCTGCTGAACCGACACCTTTGCTAGTAAGTTCAAAGGTGGACAATGTTTATTTCCCGTTTCACTTCCAGGTGTTGTCTATGCTTTTCCAGTCACTCAACAAAGAAGGCATATGACATCTACTCACATTTCTGGAAGGACATCTGATGAAAGAATATGTGACTGTGGCTCTTGTTGATGAAAATGATAAATTTAAAGGTCATAAATTTCAACCTCTGAATTCCTCTTTGGGTATTTTCCTAAACTTTAACTACTTATTTGTTCTACAACAATCTAAAGAAAAATATATCTTAGGAACATTTTCTTTCTTTATGTGTTTGCCACCTATTATAAAGTAGAGCATATTAATGAAATATTATAAATCTGTTTCTTTCTTAGCCTCCCACAACAAAAGAGTTATGCCATGATGACATATCACGAAACAAATGACTTAACATGATTGTTTTCTTGGGAAGCAAGAGGTTTTGGACAAGGGGGTCACTGTGCTCTTAGCTTCTCTCCCACTGTGTTTTCAGCTCTCACCACTGACGGAGAGATGGAAGGAAGTTATCATGGCATTTTATCTTCAGGACTAGCTGAAGGCATACCAGGACTAGTTCTCTTAGGTTCCAGGATATTCTGAAGCAGGTATGAGCTTTTGTTCATGGAGAAGAACTCATATTTCATAATTTTCTTTTTATATCATAGACAGCAATCTTACTTCCTCAGGAACAGGTGTTGGCCTAGAATCTGCCCTAGGTCAATGAAATGTGTTCAAAATGTACCTACCCATAACGAAGTAAAACCTCAGGTTCCCATAACCGGTAGCGTCCACGTACGGAGTGCATAATTTCCTCTCTCCATCTTTGAGGAAGACCATGGATAAGCCTGATTCTATTGTTCCACATTCTGTACCAATGACAGCTCCCAAGATGTCCCACCTTTTAAGAAATGAGAATCATTAAGAGTTAGGGTATTAAGTCAAAGCTTTATAGAGTATAACATTTTATTTATTTTAATTTAATTTTTTGTTGAGGTATGTGGATACATAATATTATATGGTTTCAAGTTTACAACAGTGGTTCAACAGTTACGCACATTATTAAATCCTCACCCCCACTAGTGCAAGTTACTATCTGCCAGCATAGAATGATGTGTAACATTTTATTTTTCATGAGAAATATTTACTTAATAATCAATGATTCTGAAATAAAGAAGTGGTACTGTACATTTTAGGTAATGAACAAACTTTTCAACAGATTTCACCTGCAATTATGGTTTTTCATAGAAGGAAAAATTTAATCAATATTATACATGTTTACTATATGATAGTCCTTATTCTCAGAGTACTTAACAGTTGCAGTGGGGAATCAAATTTGAACTGAAGAAACAGGGAACCATGAAAGATAATACCATAAATGTTTGTATTGTGTTGCACATTGAAAATATTTATAGAATGAAAAGTCATAAGAGCTGGTGAGAGTCTAGCAAGTTTTATAAGGGAGATGGGATTTAAATTGAATCTTGTCAAATAAATATGTGGATAAATGAAAGAAAATAAAATACTTAATACTTAGAAACTCTTACTTCTCCTCAGTATTGATTTCTGGTCATGTGTAATCTAGCCATTGTTATTCACACAACTAACTTTCCTACGGTTGGAGGAAACTGGAACACACAGAGGTTAGTGGCTTGCCTAAGGACAAATGCCTGTTTGGCACTAAAATTGAGATCTTCTGTTTCTCAGTTTACTGTTATTTTAGTAGTTACAGTTCTAAAGAGTGTACTGTGTCAGGACAATTATGTTGAACCATTTCTGTTTATAATAGATTTGGGACCTAGATGTTGAGGAAATGTCTCTTTTTTGCATTTTAATAGACTGTCTCAATTATTCAAGGAATATAATAAATAACTTTTTGAAGCAGCTCTTAATAGTACTGGACCACTGTCAATTAACCAGGAACCTGTCAATGCATACAAGAACATTTCACACTGGCTCATTGGTCTTTTCCTTGCTCCATTTATCCCAATTAAACCTCTCAGCCTACTGATCCACAAAGCAAGGCAAGGTTATAAATGATGCATGTGATGGCTCCTTTTGGGCATTTCTCTGCTTCAGAGTATTTTTAAAGCAAAAATTGAACTGAAAAAGACGGAATTGTCATAGACTAAAAGAACCTGCGGTTCATGTAATGAAATTAGTAGTCTTTCCCCCCTTATTAGTTATAAATGGATAACTTTTAGATTCATGAATATGAGTCATTGCATGACTTGTACTATAGACAGAGCTGTATGAGATGTGATTTGGACTGTATATTTACTTTCAAGCTTTATTTTAAAAGGCTGACATATTCACTTTTATTCTATGTTAGTCTTTATTTCTCCTATCTCAACCATTAGAAGATAATAAAAGTGAAGTTTTCTTCAGAAATCCAAAGTTTTCAAATCAACTAAAATGGAAAATTTAGTCTGCTCTGAAGAGAAAAAGCTGAGAGAAGTCTGAAAAATCATTTTGTAAAAGTCTCATTGCTTTGAATAAATAATCCTGCATTTGTTAAACACTCAGTAGAAGCGTGTTGTAGCCCAAGTTCATTCTTTCATGACTATGTATAAACACTGGCTCCAGCTTAGTTGAAGGCGAACTATCCTTGAGGGGATCTCTAGAGCTCCCTCAACCACCAAGAGACCTCAGGGAGGGCCTTTCACTCCCTGGACGTCAGAGCCCAGATCTATAAGGTTGCAAGCTGTGGTCTTTTCCAGTTATAAAAATGATATGGTCCCTGACTCCCTTTGAATAATAACATGAAGCAAAATGATCACTTAACAAAATCTTTGGGGCCAGCAGTGGTATTTCCAGAGCAATTTTTAGCAATATCTTGAATGGCATGGCAATGTCCCTGAGAACGAGTCATACTGCTCTAGGGTTTAAATTATGTTTCCTCAAGGAAATGTGGTTCTTTGTGAGATGCATTGGAGGGAATGCTTGCCTACAGGGGAGAGCTGTCTATAACATAGCAATTTATATTTATTCTTTGCTGACTAATTCTAAAAAAGAGTCCCTATAATGTTTACTATAAATACAGTGGTATCCATTATTTATAATAGAGTGGGGTGAAGTTAGAACACAGGAAAAAAAGTTTAACAATCAAAAAAAGGCCTTAAGGTGACTTTGTTCCTTCAAGGCTATAAATATTAAATAATATTAAATTACATTTAAAAAATATGACTACATACTTTTTGTGTCAAAAGAGAGAAATATTTTGTAAGCAAAAATAATTTAAAGAAATTCCGTAGCTGGAAAGCTGATGATTCTTCCTTTTAGCTGTTTTGGGATGCTCTGATAATAAATTAATTATGTCTTCATCATCTCATACTTTAATACTTTAAAGAATGGTATGAATGGTGTGTGTGGGGTCTCGGGGAAGACAGTGTAGCTCAGAGAAGACAAGTAGTGACTCTGTGGCATCTTACTATACTGATGGACAGTGACTGCACTGGGGTATGGGGGGGACTCGATAATAAGGGTGAATGTAATAACCACATTGTTTTTCTTGTGAAACCTTCATAAGAGTGTATATCAATGATACCTTAACAAAAAGAAAAAAGAAAGAATGATATGAAGGAGTAGAACTTAAATGTTCTTACCAAAAAAAAAAAAGAAAGATAAATATTTGAAGTGATGGATGTATTCAACAACTAGATAGGGTAACTCTTTTTTATGTTTTGGTATCATTAATATACAATCACATGAGCAACACTGTGGTTACTAGATTCCCCCCATTATCAAGTCCCCACCACATACCCCATTACAGTCACTGTCCATCAACGTAGTAAGATGCTACAGAGTCACTACTTGTCTTCATTGTGCTATACTGTAGATAGGGCAACTCTTTCACAAAGTATATATATATCATTATCACCACAAGGTACACTTTAAATAACTTACACTTGTATATGTCAAAAATATCTCAATAAAGCTAAAATTTAAAAAAGACTCCCATTGTAAGCTTAGAGAAAGAAGGATATTCTTTGAAGGGTAATTTGGCAGCAACTATCAAAATGAAAATTACACATATGTATGGGTGTGTATATATATGTATATGTATATGTACATGGCTGGTTTTATAATTTTCCTTTTTTCTTTTAGGGATTTATTTATCTTTCAGAAATATTTTAACAGGTATTCAAACATTTTTACTACAGTATTCTTTGTCTATCAACAGGGGTTCAATTAGATAAACTGGTACATTGCCTTTTTGAAATAATGATTTATATTTACTGACTAGAAGATACAGTCATAACATGTTGTTAAGTTTTAAAAAAATCAAGTTGTAGTATAGTATATAAAATGTGACTGGTGGGTTTGTGTGTGTGTGTGTGTGTGTGTGTGTGTGTGTGTGTGTGTGTGTAGTCATAGGAAAATTTCTGAATGAATGTATGTCAGAATATATGACTACATTTTAACAGTGAGGGATGAGATTAACATGGGAGAACTTTTGGGTTTTACTATGCATCTGCTTTGAGATAATAAAAAATTTTCAGGAAAAAAGAAGAAAGGCATTCATTTTATATGTATTATAATTCAGAATGAAAACATCTCATTACAGGTTGATGACAATATTAAGAATATGAACATAGACCACAGAAGTCTTATTATATTTTAATCAGATTTTTTCCTAAAAATATTGGCAAAAAGGCTCTAAAGGAAATGGAACATTTCACATGTCCATGAAAACTTTTTATTATATTTTCCAAAATATATTAAGCCACCTGAAGTTGTTTACTTTAGTTTTGAGCAAAGATATTGAATAAAGCCTGTTAAAAGATTCCACATTTACCAGATTCATAGGGTTTTTAATATACCACAAATTCTCTGAAGTTGAATAAATTCATTACATCCATAAGGTCTCTATGTGGGATGAATTCTCTGCTATTTAATAAGGGATCTGTCATATTCCACATTCATTTATATTCATGAGGTTTATCTCCAGCATGAGTCCTGTGAGATCTAGCAAGGTACATACTTTGACTGAAGGCTTCTCCACCTTCACTGCATTTATAGGTTTTTCCCTCTAGCATGACAGTTAGGGGCAGGTAAAGGATGAGCTCTATTTGAAGGCTTCCTTGCAGACACTGCATTTCAAAAATTCTTTTCTTCAACTGGTTTCCCTATCTTTTACTCACATTCAATTTTGTTTTAGATTTTTATTTCATACATTATGTTTATTTACACTCTTGCTGGAACAACATTAATAAAGAATATTGGTTTCAGAATAGTGGAAAGCACTCAGCTTTCTCACCCTTAAGACAGAAATATGAACTAGCTTAGAGGATGTTTAGAGAAAATAATGTATTGCCTTGGACATTACAGAGTTCAATAAGTGTTTCCTTTTCTCCTCCTGTAAAACACAGTGATATTTTTGTTTTAAAATAAGCCAAAGTGGCAATTCATATGAATTTCTAAATTATAATGAGTGTTATCTTTCTTTTTTCATCCAAGAACTAGCAGAGCAACAATATTGGGAAAAGTTGCAGTAAAATATGCAAAATGTTATTGCTTAAGCAGTTTTTAAGCAAGAGAGGCAATACTTAGGTGAAAGATAAAATGTACTTCATCTATCTGTGGGTCTTTGTACTGTTTCAGATTTAGACTACTACTGAGGCCCTAAATTTATTATTTGTGTTATCTAAATGGTCAAGTGGGTTTTGCTTTAATAAAAATGAACATACCTGTTTAAAAAAATACAGTACAGTGTTAACACAGAGTTTCAATCTATCTTCAATTCACTTACCCTGAAATACAGGTTTAAATAAAATCTCTCTTTAGCTCTAGAAGCATTTTGTGAAAAGTATTCTAAGTCAGAGGTAACATCATTCTTCTGGGTTGGACAGAGGGAAGAATTTATAGAAGGTAACAAGAAGATGCTCAAACTGTTCTGAAGACTTCTAAATAATTTTAAAGCCTATTTTTATTAAAAGCATTAACTTACAGGGCCCATAAAGGAGATTGCTCTTGTTGGTCTATATGCAGTTTTGGTTTCGATGGTTATATAAAAGATTATTTGGTACTATTTCCCTGTAACAAGGATGCCAACAGAGTATTATCTTGTTGAGTTTACACTGTCTTTTTCTTGGTTTTGCTCCACAGGATAGCATTACATTTGAAGAAAGACATTTTGAGTAAGAATTAGGGTTTGACTAGAGATATAATGGAAGTCAGTCTCAGAGGAAAGAAACCCATGGCAACTTGCTCCACAGACTCACTGGAAAGTTTATATACCATCATTAGGTGGATCCTTCTGTGATGAGAATTAAACTGTTGGAAAGAAATTTAAGAAAATAGCAGATGTGATAAAATACTCTCCCAATTTCACAAGTCACACTTTTTACAGAAGAAAAAAGAAAGACATTTTGAGTCAGTTGTAGGTATGACCGACATTGCAAGCAATGCCACTAAAATATATTAACTAATACTTTGCATTTGGATCTCTTTATAGTAAATTATCTAGCAGAGACTACGTCATGCTGACCTGAGGAAACAATTGTCTGTGCTCCATTTTTTTTTCTTTAATCACAGATGAGTTGTTTTTAAATGTATTTCTTGACAGCACACCTTCAGCACTAATTTATAAAGCAGTTAAATTAACAGGGTATGAATGATGGTAGAGCAGGATTATTAGGACTGGAAGTTGGAGGGAACCAGAAATAGTCAGGATGGCAGTCCAGAGATAAACTCTCTCTGACCACTAAAAAGGTAAGATGGCCAAATATGAGAGGGCAAGTTTGATCCCAGGATAAGTCCTGTTTGCCTTGTAGCATCTTTTCTGGGTCTTGCTGGAGAGTTGGCTTTCTGGGTATTCCATCATATGGAGGATGTAGTTTACTGGTTGCTTTTTATTTTTATTTTTTAATTAGAGAAAGACACTTCACAGAAGTGATGGGTGTGATCTGGGAACGGACACTTGCTTAAGTCATTCTAGAGAAGTACAGTCGGAAATATTTTTTTAAGTTTATAAAAAGAAATTCTATTTAATTACTTTCTATTATAATAGCAATATTCTCATCATTAAAAAATTGGAAAATGCAAAGAATAGAAAACATCACCCATAAACACACTATCCCATATACAAATACAAGTAATATTTTACTATTTATTTATATATAATATTTATATATTCATATTTCCAAATAACAGTGATAATATTATACAGATGGCTTTGTATTATGCTTTTTTTCACTTACATCAGTGATGTATACATTTTCTAGGTTATTAACTCTTTATATACAGGCCTCATAGTATTTTATTCATATTTATGCCAAATTATACTTAACCATTATTCTATTTTTGGATTTCAAAATACAATAAATAGTAAAATTATTACTTAGCATACTTTATTGGCCTAAGGAACTGAATTCTCAATTACTTAATTCCCCTAGATGCAGTCTAGGGTACAGATAACCCCAAGGTATGATACTTGAGGTGTCAGGGTTCTGCTCTTCCTTCACATAAACTCCTAGAGGACATCTATGGCCAACACTGAACTACTGAGGAAGGACTATGGAAAACAAAGACAGATTGGAAAAGTGGGCATCTGAACATTTCAGTGCCAAAAACCTCTGATACCTTCCACAGAAAGATCCTATCATTGGTTAATGAGCTAAGCTGTCAGAAATTAAATCACTTTGGAAGGATTCAGACTGCAATCTTTTCTTTTCTTTTTTTTTCTGTGACCTCAGCAGAGAAGGTCCTCTCCAGGATAGGGAGTCAGTTGCAGTATTCTGGGTGCTCACATAGACAGCTGGTTTGGAGAGGGGGAAGGGCTACGTGCATACTTTGGCAATATTGCAGGTTCAGTTGCAGACCATGGCAGTAAAGTGAATATCACAATAAAGTGAGTCAAATGAATTTTTCAATTTGCCAGTGTATATAAAATTTATGTTTACACTATGCTGTAGTCTATTAAGTGCCCAATACCATTATGTCTAAAAAAAAGTACATACCTTAATTAAAAAACATTTTATTTCTAAATAATGCCAACTATAACTTGAGCTTTCAGAGAGTTGCAATCTTTTTTGGTGGTGGAGGGTCTTGCCTTGATGTTGATGGCTGATGACTGATCAGGGTGGTGGTTGCTGAAAGTTGGGGTGGCCATGGCAGTTTCTTAAAACAAGGCACCAAAGAAGTCTCTGCATTGATGGACTCTTCATTTCATGAATGATTTCTATGAAGCATGCAATGCTGTGTGATAGCATTTTACCCACAGTAGAACTTTTTCAAAATTGGAGTCAGTGCTCTCAAACTCTGCTACTGCTTTGTCAACTAAGTTTATGTAATATTCTGAATTCTTTGTTGTCATTTCAACAATCTTCACAGCATCCTCAACAGTATAGATTCCATCTCAAGAAACTGCTTGTTTTGCTCTTCTATAAGACACATCTTCTCATCAAGTTTTATCATGAGATGTAGCAATTCGGGCACATTTTCAGGCTCCCCTTGGAATTCTAGTTCTCTTGCTATTTCCACTATGTTTGCAGTTACTCCCTCCACTGAGGTCTTAAAGCTCCTGTGCAGTCATCCATGAGGGTTGAAATCAACTTCTTAAAAACTCCTGTTAATGCTGATATTTTTACCTCTTCTCAAGAATCATGAATGTTCTTAATGGCATCTAGAATGGTGAATCCTTTCCAGAGGTTTTCAATTGACTTTTACCAGATCCATCAGAGGAATCACGATCTATAGCAGCTTTACAAAATGTATTTCTTAAATACTAAAATTTGAAAGTCAAAATGACTCCTTGGTATGTGGGCTGCAAAATGGATGTTGTGTTAGGAGGCATGAAAACAGCATTCATCTCATTGTACATCTCCATCAGAGTTCTTGGGTGACCAGGTACACTGTCAATGAGCAGTCATATTTTGAAAGGAATCTTTTTTCTAACCAGTAGTGCTCAACAGTGGGCTAAAAATATTCAGTAAGCCATGTTGTAAACAGATGCTTAGTCATCTGGGCTTTGTTGTTCCATTTATAGAGCACAGGCAGAGTAGATTAAGCATCATTCTTAAGGGCACTTGGACTTTCACAATGGTCAATGAACATTGGCTTCAATGCCATTACAGTCACCACCTGCCTTAGCCCCTAACAAGATAGTCACTCTGTCATTTAAAGCTTTGAAGCCAGACATTAACTTCTCCTCTGTAGCTACAAAAGTCCTAAATGGCCTTTCTTCCAATAGAAGGCTGTTTCATCTACATTGAGAATCTGTTGTTTGGTGTAGCCAGCCTGATTAATGATCTTAGCCAGATCTTCTGGGTAACTTGCTGTGGCTACTACCTTGGACCCTGCTGGTTCATCTGTACTTTTATGTTCTGGAGATGCTTCTTTCCTTAAACTTCATGAACCAACCTCAGCTAGCTTCAAATTTTTCTTCTGCAGCTTCCTCACTTATCTCAGCCTTCATAGAACTGAACAGTTAGGGCCTTACTCTGGATTAGCCTTTGGCTTAAGGGAATGCTGTGGCTGGTTTGATATTTTATCCAGACCACTAAAACTTTCCCCATATTAGCAATAAGGCAATAAGGCTGTTTTTCTTTTATTTTTTATCATCTGTGTTCACTGGAGTAGCACATTAGATTCTTTCAAGAACTTTTCCTTTGGATTCACAACTTGGCTAACTGTTTAGTGCAAGAAGCCTACCGTTCAGCTTATCTTGGCTTTTGACATGCCTTCTCCGTGAAGCTTAATCATCTCTAGCTTTGAGTTAAAGTGAAAGAGTGCAACTCTTCCTTTCATTTGAACAATTCGAGGCCACTATAGGGTTACTAACTGGCCTAATTTCAACAGAGTTGTGTCTCAGGGAATAGGGAGGCTAAGGAGAGGGAGAGAGGTGGAATACTGGCCAGTCAGTGGAGCAATCACAACGCACACATTAATAAATTAGTTTGATGTTTTTTATGGGCACAGTTCACGGTGACCCCAAACAATTACTACAGTAACATCAAAGACCACTGATCACAGATTACCCTAACAAATATCATAATGATGAAAAAGCTTGAAATATTGTGAGAATTACCAAAATGGGACACAGAGACATGAAGTGAGCAAATGTTGTTAGAAAAATGGCACCAACAGCCTTGCTTTATGCAGGGTTGCCACAAACCTTGAATTTGAAAAAAAAACACACGAGTGTCTGAGAAGAGCAATGTGAAGTGCAAGATGAGGTGCGCCTGCATCAACCACTCGGGAATGGAAGTGCCAAAAGCAATGTGCTGCAAATTACAGAAAGGCTTAAAATGTCTAGGAAAGAGTCCTAGAACAATTTTAGCATACCAGATCATATAGAGCTTATTTACTATTATTTGAAAGTTTACTGTTTGTATTTTAAAAAATAGAATATTTTCAATTTACTTAAATAGAAAGCAATGTTAGAACCCAGCTCAAAAGCAAACAAAAACGAGAATAGTATGTGTCTTTTACAGCTTGCAACAAGCTTACTTTGATCCATTTTAGCACTTCTATGGTTTTAAAATGTATCCAAGTATCATTTTAACTAATGCCTTTTTTTCTTAATGACATTTCATTGATTTATTTAGAGAATCCAATTTAGGTTTCATTGGCCTATTCAACTTTTTTTGTGTTTCTTTATATCTCATTAACTAATGTAATTTTTTTCCTTTGGGCACCCCTTTGGTCATATCCCATTAACTGATAGTAATTACAGTTGGAATAACAACTAATTTTTAAGTTTTTTGATCATTTATGTGCCATGCATTGTGCAAAGCACTCTCCACATATTGTCGTATAAATATCCCTTTTTACCTCTTTTAATTCTTAAATTTGAATTCTATTTTATCTGATTTGAATACCTACTTTTTTACAGTGTATTTATTTTATTTTATTTTTTATTTTTATTTTGATATTATTAATGTACAATTACTTGAACAACATTATGGTTACTAGACTCCCCATATTATCAGGTCCCCCTCACATGCCCCATTACAGTCACTGTCCATCAGTGTAGTAAGATGCTATAGAATCATTACTTGTCTTCTCTGTATATACTGCCTTTCCTGTGTCCCCCCCCCACCCACTACATTACGTGTGCTAATTGTAATGCCCCCTTTTCCCCCTTCTCCCTCCCTTCCCACCCACCCTCCCCAACCCCTTTCTCTTTGGTAACTGTTAGTCCATTCTTGGGTTCTGTGAGTCTGCTGCTGTTTTGTTCCTTCAATTTTTTCTTTGTTCTTATACTCCACAAATGAGTGAAATCATTTGGTACTTGTCTTTCTCTGCCTGGCTTATTTCACTGAGCATAATACCCTCTAGCTCCATCCATGTTGTTGCAAATGGTAGCATTTGTTTTCTTCTTATGGCTGAATAATATTCCATTGTGTATATGGACCACATCTTTTTTATCCATTCATCTACTGATGGACACTTAGGTTGCTTCCATTTCTTGGCTATTGTAAATAGTGTTGTGATAAACATAGGGGTGCATATGTCTTTTTCATACTGGGCTCCTGCATTCTTGGGGTAAATTCCTAGGAGCAGTGTAGGAGGGTTCCCCTTTCTCCACAACCTCGCCAACATTTGTTGTTGTTTGTCTTTTGGATGGTGGCGATCCTTACTGGTGTGAGGTGATATCTCATTGTGGTTTTAATTTGCATTTCTCTGATGATTAGGGAGTGATATGGAGCATCTTTTCATGTGCCTGTTGGCCATCTGAATTTCTTCTTTGGAGAAGTGTCTGTTTAGCTCCTCTGTGAATATCTATTTTTAATAAGACTTTTTGCTTCTTTTGTTTCACTTACCTGTATTTTTCTTCTTTGACTTAGAACTTCTTGTGTTAGTCTAGTTTGGTTCTCTTATAAGCAGCAAATATGTAGCTGATATTTAAAAACTGGGAATATCTCATTTAATAAATGAGTATGTCACTGACATTTATTGTACTAACAATATGTTTACATTGGTTCCTGCCAAATATTTTGTTTTTGACTTACCCTTTTTAAAATTTTTACTTTTTGTCACTTTACTGGCATTTGCGGAACTGGTTCTCTTTGTTCTGTTAACATAATGCTTTAGAAGTTATGTAGAGTACATATGGCTAATTTAATTTTTTCAACACACACATTTACACTTAAAGTTTTCTATTAACATTAAGAGTCACCCAAGATCTATATCCTCCTCCAAGCAAGCTAAGAACTTTGGTGGCACTTCCTTATTCTCCTTCTCTTCTTCTCAGTCTCTCTCTGCATCTCTCATGTTGAGATCATCTGAGTTAAAAGTTTTCAGTAATAATCAGTACTTATTTAGACAGAACTACAAGCTTTGCATTTTTCCTTGCTCACTACTCTTTCTTGAATCAATCATATTCCTCTTGGTTTAATTTCCAGGAATACTTATTTCAGAGAGGGCTAGGGGTAGTAAACTTTCTGAACACTGTATATCTGAAAAGTTATTTTTTTAATTGAAGGATAATTGACATACAGTATCCTATTAGTTTCAGGTGTACATCATAGTGATCTGTTTTATTTATTTTAAAGGTGTATTTAAAAAAATTTTTGGTATCATTAATATACAACTACATGAGCAACATTGTGGTCACTAGATTCCCCCCATTATCAAGTCCCCACTGCAAACCCCATTACAGTCACTGTCCATCAATATAGTAAGATGCTATAGAGTCATGGATTTTTTATACATTATGAAATAATCCAGATGCTAAGTCTAGTTACCATCTGTCACCACACAAAGTTATTACAATATGATTGACTATATTCTCTGTGTAATACATTACATGCCCATGAATTATTTATTTTATAGCTGGAAGTCTGTACCTGTTAATCCCCGTTATCTATCTCACCAACCCTCCATCCTATCCCCATTCTGGTAACCAAAAGTTTGTTTCCTGCATCTATGAGTCTGTTTCTGTTTTCATTTCTTTTGATTTTAGATTCCTTATAAGTAAAATCATATGGTATTTACCTTTCTCTGTCTTACTACACTTAGGATAATACCTTCAAGGTCATCCATATTGTTGCAAATGGCAAAACTTCATTTGTTTTTACGGCTGAATGATAGGCCGAATGATACACCCCCCCCCCCATATCTTCTTTATGCATGCAACTGTTGATGGACATGTAGGTTGCTTCCATATCTTGGCTATTGTAAATACTGTTGCAATGAACATACGGGTGCATATATTTCTGAATATATGTTTTCATTTTCTTCAGATAAAGAGCCAGAAATGTAATTGATAATATGGTAGCTTTATTTGTTATTTTTTGAAGAAACTCCACACTGTTTTCCATAGTGGCTACATTAGTTTACATGTCCACCAACACTGTACAAGGGTTCTCTTTTCTCCATAACCTTATCAACATGTTCTATTTTTGGTCTTTTTGATAATGGCCAATCTGACAGGTGTGAGGGGGTATCTCATTGTGGTTTTGATCTGCATTTCACTGATTAGTGATGTTGATCAACTCTTCTTGTGCTTATTGGCCATCTGTATGTCTTCTTTGGAAAAATGTCTATTCAAGTCCTCTGCTTATTTTTTAATTGGGTTGTTTGGTTTTTTTAAAAATATTAAGTTGTGTAAGTTCTTTATATATTTTTGATATTCACCCCTTTTTGGATGATGATTTGTAGATATCTTCTCCCATTCAGCAGGCTGCCTTTTTGTTTTGTTCATGGGTTCCTGTGCTGTGCAAAAACTTACTAGTTTGATGTAATCCCATCTGTTTATTTTAGCTTTTGTTGCCCTTGCCTCAGAAGACTGATCCAAAAAGTACTGTTAAAACCAGTGTCAAAGAGCTTACTGCCTGTGTTCTAGGAGTTTTATACTCTCAGGTCTTAAAGTCAAGTCTTTAATCCATTTTGAATAAAGTTTTGTATATAGTGTAAGATAGCAGGCCACTTTTATTCTTCTGCATGTAGCTTTTCCAACATCATTTATTGAAGAGACTGTCTTTTCTCCATTGTATATTCTTGCCTTCTTTGTCATAGATTAACTGATCATACATGTGTGGGTTTATTTCTGGGTTCCCTTCTAGTCCATTGATCTATTTTTTTGTGCCAGTGCCATACTGTTCTGATTAGTATTGCTTTCTAGTGTACTTTGAAATGCATGCTTGTGATACCACCAACTTTGTTCTTCCTTCTCAAGATTGAATTGGCTATTCTGCATCTTCTGTGATTCTCTAAAATTTCTGGATTCTCTGTCCTAGTTCATGAAAAATGTCACTGGTATTCTGACAGGGGTTACATTGAATCTGTAGACTGCTTTGTGTAGAATGGACATTTTAACAATTTCCATGAGCACTTCCAGTCCATGAGCACAATAAACTTTCCATTTTTTCTTTTTTCTTTAATTTATTTCACTAATGTCTTACAGTTTTAAGAGCACAGGTCTTTTACCTCCTTGGTTAAATTTATTCCTAGGCATTTTATTCTTTTTGATGCAATTATAGATGGGATTACTTTCCTATTCTGTTTCTTATAGCTCATTATTAGTGTATAGTAACCAATTTCTGTATGTTGATTTTGTATCCTATGACTTTACAAATTCATTTATTAGTTATAATCATTTTTTGGTTGAGTGTTTATGGTTTTCTATGTATAGTACCATGTCATCTGCAAATAGTGACAGTATTACTTCTTCTTTCCCAATTTGGATGACTTTTATTTCTTTATCTTGCCTAATTGCTGTGGCTAGGTATGGTATAATGAATTATAAGAAATACATATTTGGTCATCCAGGTGACCAAATATACATTTCCCATGTACCTCAAAATATACATCCACAGTACCTCAAAACACTGCAGTCTTAAAGGTAAAATGGGTGTCTTATAATGTTAATTAGAGACTTTTGGACCCCCCCACACACAATTGGCTAGAGGTTGAATCAACCAATGGCCAACAATTTAGTCAATCATGACTATCAATGAAGCCCCCCCAAAAACCCCTGAGAAGAGCTTATTGTTATCTTGGGTCTTGCTTCTCATTCAGAGAGAGCTTCTATACTTAAGGAACCAAAATACCTCCATGTGCCATAGAGCCAGGTGCCAAGCTCCATGAGGATAGATGCTCCTTTATTTGGGACCTTGCCCTATGTCTCTCTTCATCTGGCTGTTAAGATGTATCTGCTATGGTATCCTTTATTAAACTAGTAAACATAAGTGTTTTCCTGAGTTCTGTGAGCCACTCTAGCAAATTAATCGAACCTAAGGGGGAGGTTGACGTAACCTCCAATCTGTCGCTGGTAGGTCAGAAGCACAGGTAACAGCCTGGGCCTTGCACCAGGGTCTGGAGTGAGTGGGGGATGGGGGCAGTCTTGTAAGATGGAGACCTTAACCTGGGTGCTGTCTCTGAGCAGACAGCATCAGAACTTAGTTGAGTTCTCTGACACCATGTTCAAGAATTGCTTGGTGTTATGTGTGGGAAGACCCCCTCTCACACACTTGTACACATTGGAATCAGGTCTGGGAACTCAAATGGAGTTATGCTACTGTTACTGCTGTGTATAATACTATTATTGCTGTACATGAAAAATACATCACACTAGGACTTCAAATAGTATTTTGAATAAAATAGGTGAGAGTGAGCATCTTCTTGTTCCTGATCATAGTGGAAAAGCTTTTCACCACTGAGTATAAAGTTAGCTTTGGGTTTGTCATATATGGCCTCTATCATGTTGAGGTTTGCTCTTTCTATACCAACTTTACTGAGAGTTTTTATAAAAATGATGTTGAATTTCACTGAATGCTTTTTCGGCATCTATTGAAATGATCATATGATTTTTAAGCTTCATTTTCTTAATGTGATGTAACACTTTGATTTGCAGGTTTTACCATCTTTGCACCGCTGGAATAAATCACACTTGATCATGATGTATGATCCTTTCATGTATTGTTGATTTCAGTTTAGAAATATTTCATTGAGGAATTTTGCATCTATGTTCATCAAGGATATTGTCCTGTGATTTTCTTTTGTGTGTGGTATCTTTGGTTTTGGTATCAGGGTAATGCTTATCTTGTAAAATGAGTTTGGAAGTACCTCTCCTTCTTTAATTTTTTGGAATAATTTGAGAAGGATAGGTATGAGCTCTTCTTTAAATGTTTAGTAAAATTCACCTGGGTTGCTGTCTGACCCTCGAATTTCCTTTTTTTTTAGTTTTAAACTTACTAATTCAATATTTCTACTTGTAATCAATCTATTCAGATTTTCTATTTCTTTAAGATTCAGTCTTGGAAGACTGTGTGTTTCTAGGAGTTTACCCATTTCTTCTAGGTTTTCCAGTTTGTTGGCGTATAATTGTTCATGGCAGTTTCTTATGATCCTTTAGTGGTGTTAGTTTTAACTTCTCTTTCATTTCTGATTTTATTTATTTGTGCTTCCTTTTTTTTCTTAATGAGTCCAAGTAGAGGTTTAATGATTTTATCTTTTCAAAGAACCAGTTTGTAGTTTCACCGATCTTTCTATTTTTTTTTAGTCTCTGTTTCATTAATTTTCACTCTGATTTTATTATTGCCTTCCTTCTACTTACTTTAGGCTTTGTCCTTTTTCTAGTTCTTTGAGGTAGGCCTGCATCACTATGAACTCCCCTCTTAAAACTGATTATTCTGCATCCCACAGATTTTGGAAAGTTGTTTCCATTTTCATTTGTCTCAAGGTATTTTTTTTTATTTCCTCTTTGATTTCTTTGTTGACCCATTGGTTATTTAGTAACACATTTAGTCTCCATGTGTTTGTGTTTTTCCAGTTTTCTTCTTGTAAGTGATTTCTAATTTCACACAATTGTGGTCAGAAAAAATAATAGATATGATTTCAGTCTTCTTGAATTTATTGAGACTTGTTTTCTGGCCTAACATGATCAGTATGCACTTGAAAGACTGTATATTCTGTAGTTTTGGATGAAACATTCTGTATGTATCTATTAAGTCCATCTGTGGGGTAATGTGTTAAGTCTAATGTTTCCTTATTGATTTTCTGTCTGGATGATTTATCTACTGACATAAGTAGGGTATTTAAGGCTCCTACTATTATTGTATTGCTATCAATTTCTCCCTTTGTATCTTAGTATTTGCTTTATATATCTAGGTACTCCTATGTTGGTGCATTAATATGTACAAATGTTAAATCCTTTTCTTGGATTGACTCCTTTATCATTATGTAATAACCTTCTTTGTCTTTTGTTACACTCCTTGTTTTAAAATCTATTTTTTCTAATATGAATATTGCTACTCTAGTTTTCTTTTTGTTTCCATTTGCATGGAATAACTTTTCCACCTTATTGATTCTCAGTCTGTGTCTTTAGGTATGAAATGGGTCTCTTGTAAGCAGCATATAGATGGGTCTTGTTTTTCTTTATCCATTCATTAAGTTTTGGATAAGTGTCAGATAAGTTTTTGATCCTGTATTGGATAGTTTTTAATACTCAAATTTTCAGCTCATTGATTTGTTTTTCTATCTCTCTATGCTGATATTCAGGTGGACAATGTAACAATTATATTTTCATTTCTCCTATCTTTACTATTTTCCTCAAAAACTGTGTTTTAATTTCACAAATGCATTAGGCTCTCTCATCCCTCTGAGTACATTTATTATACTTATAAAATCTCAATTTGTTTACTCTGCTATTTTTATTTTCTCAGCTCTTAGTTCTTTAGTTTGATTTTTTTTTTATCTAGTTGATTTCCTGTGATTTGATGATTCTAGATCACTAACTTAAGTTTGTATCAGCTATTATCTCTTATTTTTGGTGCAAAAATGCCTATCAGTGGGGCAGATATACCCTTGGGTTGGGACTACCATGGGGGCTCTTCATTTCCCTGGAGGTTTTATAGTCATCTGGCATTGCCTTACTTCTCCATTCCAACTACCCTCATTCATTGCTTGTTCCTTGGGGCAGAAGTCTCTATTTGGAAGTGGGTGTGGTGAGGACTCACTTATGGGCAGTCCCTACAGAAGTACATCAGAGCCCCATTCTGATCTTTGTCCAGCATCTGTGTCCTGGAGCAGTGCTGAGACACCTTTTATAGTGTCTTATTCAACGAGTGTTTTAGGCTATAGTTTCCTCCTTCCATCAGATCCTTTCTTCTCTCTCTTTCTCTCTTCTTTTGTATAACCTTCATAATTCCTGACCCAATAGGGGACACTTTCTTGTTTTGTACTGTCATAATAAATTTATTTGCTCATTTCCTATAATTTCCAGGGATTCAGGGCAGGTGGGTAAGACTGGAGCATTCTGTCTTTACTCAATATTCTAACATTCATTAATTACATTTGTGGAGTTTCTCTTTAACATGAACATTCTGGTTACAGCAATAAAACAGATTTTTTTTTTTAAAAAGCATAGTTGAATAGTAAAATACAATGTTTGCATTTGGGATGAAATACAAGAATACAAATTCCATTATAGCAATGTGTTTTTCTACAAAGCCCTCCCACCGAAAGAGAGCCTCAGCTAGGTGAGATATGTTAGTTGCTAATTAAATGATGCGTTGGTAAGGTTAAGCCAAATTGCAGAAAACGCACATAAATTATCAGTTTATCTATTTAAATTTCCCTCTGCTGAAGAAACAGATGTATATTCTTTAGGAAAAAGAAAGAAAACCTTTAAAATCCCACTTTAAAAATAAGCCTACCAACATGGGTCTGGAACAGCTTTGTGATATGAAAGGCAAATAGCTCTTGTACCTTTGTGATCTGAGATCAAATAGTTTGATTCAAATGGTAGGAAAACAGGAATATTGGACAAAGTGGGTTCCAAAAAAGTCATAATGAAAGGTGGCTTTCTTTTGTTTCTGGTCACTCATATGAAATGTTTTGAAGATACTATTAGAGATGACTGCATATTCTTTTTTCTGTCTTGTAATTATTATGGGAGAAAAATATAATTAAAGGAGATGCAAATAACTTAATGTTAATAACTTAATTTTTCTGTTTTTTATCCCGGTTACTTATTTATTTTACCATTGGAAGTCTGTCCTTTTTTTTTTTTTTTTTTTGTGAGGGCATCTCTCATATTTATTGATCAAATGGTTGTTAACGACAATAAAATTCTGTATAGGGAGTCAATGCTCAATGCACAATCATTAATCCACCCCCAAGCCTAATTTTCGTCAGTCTCCAATCTTCTGAGGCATAACAAACAAGTTCTTACATGGAGAACAAATTCTTACATAATGAATAAGTTACATGGTGAACAGTACAAGGGCAGTCATCACAGAAACTTTCGGTTTTGTTCATGCATTATGAACTATAAACAGTCAGTTCAAATATGAATACTCATTTGATTTTTATACTTGATTTATATGTGGATACCACATTTCTCTCTTTATTATTATGATTTTTAATAAAATGCTTAATTTTTCTGTTTTAAAAAAAATTCTGACTCAAAGTGGCAGAGTTCAGTGAGTGCAATTGGTCACTCTTGAATATAATAGGATTTACCACTTATGTTTTCTTCCTATTTTAGCAGGCATAAATTATAACATTATAATTTAGCTTATAATGATAAATTTTCTGTCAGTGGTGGGAGTTGAGGAGAAGAATGAGACAAATATTCAGTAGTCCTGGCTTAAAAAAAACAAAACACATCAAGACCTTCACTACCAAATTTCTAATCTGCTTTTCTTTGTCAGTTCTTACCCTAGGTAAAAATATTTCACATTAATTTCATTTTGTTAAAGAATTTTTTTCCCTGAAGCTATGATGAAAAATTATTGGAACAGCATTTTTTCCTATGCCAGTCAAGCAATATTTGGGAGTGGGTGGGTGAGGATAGGGCACACTTGTTCCCATGGAATAAACCAGTATTTTTGTTATTACCCCACACAGAAAATACCAGATCTTTTCATTATCCGTTTAAAACTGTTAAATATGCCAACTTTGATAACCTGGGCTACCAGATCAGAGCATAAATGAGATAATTCTGTGGGGTGTGGCCTGATATCTTAGGGTAAAAATCAGAAGTAAACCTATGGTTGCTGGAATAATTAAACTGTGTTTAGAACTTAGATTAATTAATTATATATCCATTAGAATGGCACAGGTGTTTTTGTCAAACACATTATTCTTTGTTACTGCACCAGAAACATGCTGACAATGCTGTGGCCTGAAAGTATCAGCCTCTTAAGTGTGGCCAAAATCCTGATATATCCTCAGTACTGAGAACTGATCAGAGAACATAACTGAAACCACTTGAGTCACTGAGTGAAAGGAATTTTCTCTGAAGTTCCTATGTATCTGAATTGAGTTTTAGCTCTTTTTTCAAGCATAAATACTTTTAGTTCTTTATTTTTGGGGTCTGAGCCACACACTCTCTTACATTATTAGTGCTCTGTGAAAATGGAATGTGTGATATGTTAATTGGAATATATTTTACCAGCTATTTCTCTGGACCAGTACATTAATTTTCTAAAATATGTCTGGTTTCTTCTACTATCAAATCAATTGCTATCTAAGTTTAATTCATGAAGGTGTTTTCCAGGTGTTGGTATAAACTCTCTCTAATGTTACTATCAGAGAGCTGGACGGACCACAAATATATGCAGTAAAGTATTTCTTTTATTCTTTTATCAACAGACTTTGATGATATAATGACCTAAAAGAAAGAAGAGGGTTTTCTGGGAGATGAAAGAGGTAGACATGAAGGCCACAGGTAAAAATAAATTTTATCTCTCCCCAAAAGAATAAAGGTAAGTGCCACTGAAGAGTTTAGGAAATAGATAGAAAGGGATTTATGTTTATCAGATTGGTGATACTGGAGATTAGACTTGTATTTCTCTCTGCTTTAGCGGAACAGGGGCTGAGTATCACTGGGAAATAATCTGAGCCCCCAGGGCCTGTGGGTCTCAGCGAAAAGGATGGCTCATCACTACTGCATGACGGGGTTATTGCGAGAGATGGAGTGGAGGTCAGTAACTGTCTTGTGCTTGCTTTAAAATTTGGGATCCTCTCATAGAACATCAAGCTCCATAATCAGGAAAGATATTTGCATTGGTCTTTCATATCAGGAGTTAGAAAGAAAGAACTGATATGTTGGTGATGGATCCTTTAGCTCAAGAAGATAGGTATAAAGCTTTGCATGGATTGTCAAAGTTCTGGACCTCATCAAAGCCCATTGGCCTGAAGAGGAGTAGAATGAGCTCTGTGTAGTTTAAGGTTACAAAGGAAAGTAGCATGGCCTAGAGAGATCCTGGACATGAAAAAGAAGAGCAGCAGTTGCTGGTCCTTCAAGGAGACACCAGAGCTACACTGGCATGGAGCTTCAAGAGTGATGGGAACCTCAGAGGGAAAGGACACTGTGAACAGAAGGGCCTGAGTATCACTGCTGGGTTCAGAGAGGTTGGTGGTAGGCCTTGAGGAGAGGGGTTCCTTGAAGTGTTAATGTCCTTTGCACAGGCTTCCCTGGCCTGTGCCACAGGTCCGACCTCCCTGACACAAGGAAGAGCAGGGCCTGGTCAGCTTCACCAGAACTCTAGTTTTCAAAACCGAAAGACTCAGTGAGACCCACAGCCCCTGGGGGCTCAGATAATTTCCCAGTGATACTCAGCCCCTGTTCCACTAAAGCAGAGAGAAATATAAGTCTAATCTCCAGTATCACTAATCTGATGCACATATAAATCCCTTTCTATCTATTTCCTCAAACTCTTCAGTGGCACTTACCTTTATTCTTTTGGGGAGAGAGAAAATTTATTTTTATCTGTGGCCTTCATGTTCACCTCTTTCATCTCTCAGAAAACCCCCTTCTTTCTTTTAGGTCTTATATCATCAAAAGTTCATAGCAGCAGTGTCAGCTCAGTCTGAGGGTCAGATTTCTGTCTTATTAGGTCTGAATGCAGTTCCTTGCCCAGGAGGTAGGGAGCCCAAGAGAGCAATATTGGTTTTCTTGCTACTCAGGCACTTAGAAATCCTAGCCAGCTTTGATTTAATTTGCTGAGGTCAGAGAGACATGTCTACAAATGTTTTCTGGAAAAGTTTCTCAATTAACAGCTAAATTATTGCTATTTCACATTCACTGTGAAGTTACAGGAAAAAAACTGGAAAAAAACGGGAACATGTGAGAGCTAAACAATATGCTACTAAACAACCAGTGGGCAACAAATATCAAAGAGGAGATTAAAAAATGGAGGTTATGAAAATAGAAACACAATGGTTGAAAATCTTTGGGAGGTAGTGAAAGCAGTTCTAAGAGGGAAGTTTATAGCAATACAGGCCTACCACAAGGAAGAAGAAATATCTCAAATAAATAATCTAACTTTATACCTAAAGTAGGTAGAAAAAGAACAAGCAAGGCCCAAACTCAGTGAAAGGAAGGAAATAATAAATTTCCATTTCACAATGGAAATAAACGAAATAGAGATAAAAAACAATAGAAAGAATTAATGAAACTAAGAGCTTTTTTTGGAAAAATAAACAAAATTGATAAACCTTTAGCCAGACCTATCAAGAAAAAAAGAGAGAGGACCCAAATAAATCAAATTAGAAACAAAAGAGGAGAAGTTAAAATTAACACCACAGAAATACAAAGGAGATGGATAAATTCCTAAAAACCAACAAACAAAAAACAATCTTCCAAGACTGAATCACGGAGAGAAAGAAAATCTGAATAGACAGATTACAAGTCTTGTAATTTAATCAATGGTTTTGAAACTGCAAAGAACAAAAGTTCAGGATCAGATGGCTTCACAGGTAAATTCTACCAAACATTTAAGAAGAGTTGATACCTATCCTCCTTAAATTATTCTAAAAAAGTGAATAGTAAAGAAGACTTCCAAACTCATTTTATAAGGCAAGCATTAGCCTTATAACAAAACCAGACAAAGATTCCACACACACACACACAAAAGAAAATTACAGGCCAATATCCCCAATGAACATAAATTCAAATATCCTCAACAAAATATTACCAAACTGAAATCAGCAACATATTGAAAAGATTATACATCATGATCAAGTGGGATTAATTCCAGGGGTGTAAGGATGGTCCAATATCTACAAATCAATCAAATGATATACCACATTAAGAAAATGAAGCATAAAAATCATATGATCATCTCAACAGATTTATAAAAAGCACTTAACAAAACTCAATCTCCATTCATGACAAAAATTCTCACAATGTGGGTACAGAGAGAATATACCTCAATAACATAAAGGCCATACAGGACAAACTCAAAGCTAACATCATATTCAATGGTGAAAAGCTGAAACAAGATGAAGATGGGATCAGGAACAAGAAAAGGATGTCCACTCTCACCATTGTTATTCAACATAGTACTGGAAGTCCCAGCTACAGCAATCAGAAAGGAAAAATAAATAAAAGGCATCCAAATTGGTAAGGAAGAAGTGAAATTGTCACTATTTGCAGATGACATGATACTACTATACATAGAAAACCTAAAGATTTGACCAAAACAGTATTAGAATAAATGAATTAGTAGAGGAGAAGTTAAAACTAACACCACAGAAATACAAAGGAGATGGATAAATTCCTAAAAACCACCAAACATAAAAAACAACCTTGATTGTTGTAGGATACAAAACCAATGTATAGAAATCTGTTGCATTTCCATGTACTAATAATGAACTAGCAGAAAGAAAAACTAAGAAAACAATCCCATTTGTAATTGCATCAAAAAGAATAAGATACCAGGAATAAGGGAGGTGAAAGGCTTATACTCTGAAAACTGTAAGACATTGGAAAAGAGAAATTAAAGATGATACAAATAAATGGAAAGATACTTCATGCTCATGGATTGGAGGAATTAATATTGTGGAAATGTCCATACTACTCTAAGCAATCTATAGATTCAATGCAATCCCTACTAAAATACCAAATAATCTTAGATTTGTATGGAACCACAAAAGACCGTGAATAACCAAAGCAATCCTAAGAAAGAAGAATAAAGCTGGAGGTATCATGTTCCCTGTTTTCAAATTATACTACAGCTGTAGTGGTCAAAAATAGACACAGTGATCACTGGAATAGAACAGAGAGCCCAGAAAAAATCCCGTAATGATATGGTCAATTAATCTATGACAGAAGAGACAAGAATATACAATAGAAAAAGACAATCTCTTCAATACATGGTGTTGGGAAAACTGGAAAGGTACATGCAAAAAGAAAATGGAATTGGACCAGTTTTATACCCTACACAAAAATAAGCTTGACATGGATCAAAGACCTAAATATAAGACTTGAAACCATAAAAATCTCCAAAGAAAACTGGCAGTAAACTGTCTCTCCAGGCAAGGGAAATAAAAACAAAAATAAACAAGTAGAACTACATTGAACTAAAAGGCTTCTGCACAATGAGGGAAATCATCAACAAAACAAAAACGCAACTTACTGAATGAGAGGAGATATTTGTAAATCACACATCCAATAAGGGGTGAATATCCAAAATATATAAAGAAATCATACAACTCAGCACTCAAAAAGCAAATAATCCAATTAAAAAATGGGCAGAGGAACTCAATAGACATTTTTCCGAAGATGACATAAAGGTGGCCAATAGACACATGAAAAGATGCTCAACATCATTAATCATCAGGGAAGTGCAATTCAAAACCACAATGAGGTATCACCTCACACCAGTCAGAATGGCTAGTATTAAAAAGAGAAGAAATAGCAAGTGTTGGCAAGGAAGTGGAGAAAAGGGAACCCTTGTACACTGTTGGTTGGAATATAAATAGTGCAGCCAATATGGAAAACAGGATGAAGGTTCCTCAAAGTTTAAAAATAGCAATATTATATGACCAGCAATTCTATTTCTGGATATTTACCTGAACAATACAAAATCACTAATTCAAAGATATATGCACCCTTATGTTTACTGCAGCATTATCTATAATAATCAATATACGGAAGCAACCTTATGTCCACTGAACTGATGAACTGATAAAGAGGATGTGGTACACACATACACAATGGAATATTAATCAGCCATATAAAAGAATGAAATCTTGCCATATGCAACAACATGGATGGACCACAAACCTAGAGGGTATTACACTAAGTGAAATAAATCAGACAGAGAAAGACAAATACCATATGATTTCATTTATATGTAGAATCTAAGAAAATAAAACAAGTGAACAAACAAGGGAACAGAAATAGACTCATAAATACAAAGAACAAACTGGTCATTGCCATAGGGAAGGGATGGGGGGTGTACAAAATAGATGAAGGGAATAAAGAGGTACAAACTTCCAATTATAACATAAATAAGTTACAGGGATAAAAAGTACAGCATATGGAATATAGTCAATAATATTGTAATAACTGTATGGTGACACATGGTAACCACACTTTTGTGAGCATTTTGTAACATATTAATTGTCTGATCACTATGTTGTACACCTGAAATCAAAATCAATATAATATTATGTATCAACTATACTTCAATAAGAAATAATAAAAATTTAAAATTCCTCAAAGATACATTTTAACCTCTAAGCAGTTTTTCCAGCTCAAAACCACATTCCACTGAAAATAATCACAGCATCTATAAATCTCAGATTTCATGAAGGCAACATGAAGTCTTGATGTAATAGTAGTGCAAAGATTTTTGGATGCTATATATGTATTGAAAAAATACTTTCTCACAGTAGAAGTTGAATAAACAAAGATGAAATATAAAGTGATTCAACTGAAATTAAAAGGCATTTACATCACAAATTTTTAATCTGAATAAAAATAATTGCTTAATAAAGAATGTTTAGGATAAGTACAACCTTTTGTTCTTCTATGATAAGAATCATCATCATCATTGATTTTAAAGTATGCTTTTGCTATATAATAATATCCATTTAAAATACATCAGTGGAAGAAATATAAGTGCCACAGCATGGGAGATAACAATTACTTACCCTGTAGGCTGGCTTTCAAATTCTTCTGACCATTGCTCTTGAATATCCTCTGTAGAAAGATCTACATCCCGGGTGGTGGCGAAATTGAACTCACTGCCTTCATTTCCATGGAAATAAATGGAGTTTCCATCTGACTGACAGCTATGCTGTAGATAGAAAAAGAGCATGGGGTGGCTGTTGAATTGGTTTTGTAGCTGTATCTGTCTCACTCATGTATAATTAGAATTTTTAGAAAAGTCATTATATTATTTCCTCTACAATGGACTCTCAAATCAAAAGAGCTTGTTACCTTTTCTTTTCCCTTGTTTAATTCAATTATAATTTCCTTTTAACTTATTAAGTTATCACAAAATAGGAGTCAAGAAACCAATTGAGCTTTGTCACCTCAGCCTTCAGTAAGAAACATGAATATTTTAACTAGAATAATTTCAAATCTTTACCATAGTTCTTGTTGTGGGAATTAAAGTGTTAATGACTTGTCATATATTTTCAATACTGTGGTTATGGGCTAAATCGCACTGACCTTTTCAGTATTCCATATATTTTTGGCTTGCCATTCAAGCCTTTCACAATTTGTCTGTAAATGAGATATGAGTAGGACAGCCAGCTAATCAAAACATGGAATACAGAAAAGGTCAAAATAATCCATGATATGATCATATATTGTCAGCTAGCTTATGACTAAAAGTTTCTGAGCTGACCTAAAAAGCGCACAATGTCCCCGATGAGGAGCTGGGAAATAATAAACTTTGTTGTTATTCAAAAGGAACACTAGGCTTACAAAGAATAAAGAAAAAGAATATCTTATTTTTTTCAGCCAAAGGTAAGATCAAACTCGAGCGGACTTAACTTAGTATTTAGTTTTTAAAAAATATGTTGGTATTAATCATTTTTTGGTAACAAGTCACATACAGAGAAATACTAATAAATGAAAGATCAAAAACTTAAAAAAAAAGTTTTATGTACTTTTAAAAGAGAAATTAAGAAAAACAATTGGACAGAAAATACCAGTAGGGCCCAGGACTGTAAGTTTCGTAGAGCAAGGATCATTCCATTTTGTTCCTTGCTGTATTCCAGGTTTTAGCACAGTGCTTGACTCATAGTAGGAATTGAAAAATATTTGTTGAATTCAATAAATGGATGAATGAATGATATAGCAGTGTCTTTTTAGGTAATTAACCTTTTATGGAGAACTTAACTATGTTGAAGTAATTAAGGAAGGTACTGTGGGGAAGTATGTAATAAAGTACAATAATACATAATCTTTGCTGTCAAAGAATCCCAGTCTATTTGAGATGCATCAAAGATTGGTTTCAGTGCTATGCAGCATATGTAAGTGCTAATGAGCGAGAGAAGGTAGGAATCACTGTGTCCAAGGGCTGGTCTAGATGAGTAGGCTTCATGGACGAGCAGGTCTTCAACTGGCTTTAAAGGATGGATAAAAATCCAAATTGGATGACAAATATGAATGAATGACAGGTGATAAGCAGGCCTGATTTTGAGAATTAGACCAGAGCCTGACAGCAAAGGATCTTAAGTGGTAGTCTAGGAGATCTCTACAATATTCTGTGGGCAGTGATGTTCTAAAGCAGAGGAGTGATGTGTGCAAATAAATGTTTTATGACAACTACACTGACTATGGCTGGTAAAATCAACTGAATAAAGAATCAGAGTACTATATTGAAAGAGTAAATAAAAGTTCCAGAAGTTCAAGAGAGTCAGAGCTCATGATCTCAGGGAAGTCATTTCACAGCACTACTATGTAAGGCATATCCGCTGGGCCTGTCATCATCTAGGATAACATCACCTGCTTGATAATCTTCACAGATTATTCATGGGTTCTAAACTGAGCTCACTGTCTTAACCTACACATATTAATCAAGACTAGGATTCAGTTTAACAGTAAATAGAAACTGTCAAGTGATGACAAACACAAGGATCCTCTGTTACTATGCTGTAAAGACAACAGATCCTAACTTGAATAACAAAGATTACTTTCCTAATAATAAATCTGCTGAGCTCTAAATAATGGTTTTCCCAATTATCTTCACATTCTGGAATCCTGAACAACTGTGGCCTATATTTACCTGGAATTAATATAAGGACTCTGACATCAATGCACAAGACACATTTGGTCACTGTCTAGGGAAATGGCATAAGTGAAATACCTATACATATGAAAAGAGAATAATTTAATTACAATTTAAAAGGATATATTTGTGTAATAAAAAAGAATGATTCACTCAACATGAAGCCTTGGTCATTTCTGGCTAAACATCAATTTAGTTGTTTCAATTCTGGTTCCATTTACCTCAGAATTATTTGTTAATATTTTAACATTCTGTGTTATAAATGATGATTTACTCTTCCAAGATTTATATTATTAAGATATTTAATTCATACTTTAATTTAGTTGAGATGGAAAATTTATACAAAAGTAACAAAATTATTATAAAACTGGATACCATATTGACAAACTTGTTTCACAGAATTAAAATGAGTTGGTATTTTAGGAAAAAAGAGGTATTTTTAAAGGATCTTTTTGTTATTTGCTATAACCAAATTGATTTGGTAGTTGAAAAGACTATTTATAATTGTATAACTATTGAAAATTAGCTACCAAATATACATTTCTGTCACTACAACTGCAATAGTGTCAGCATATGAAACAGAAGTAATATTTATCATATCAAGTATAAAGAAAACAATCTGAAAAAAATTAATACTCACTTTAATTGAATGTCAACCAATTTTCATACTAATAGGATCTTAAAACTAGTAGGATCTGTCCTTGGCAAGTTTCCAAAAAGGATAGAATGATACAGTTTTTGACATAGTTTTTTATTATTTCTACAGGGAAGAAGTTGTTCTTTACCAATTTGTAGCAAAAGAATAATAGTTAATACCAAATCTAAATTCAAACAAACAAGGCAGTGGTTTATAATAGTCAGAGTCTTTGCACTGAAAACATCCTAATTCTGTCTGCCAAATTTAAGGGAAGATTCAGTTAGTTCTATTCTTCCTTTCCAAATAGTCCCAATGTCCTTTGAGTGTGAGGAGGAGAAGTACTGCCCTTTGAATATTCTCTCCTTTAGAATCTTAATGCAGTGGCACATTACCAAAGAAAGGTTATGACATGCCCAAAGTTAACAGCCACAGCTCAGTGGGAGGTGGCTCAACCTCCCCTAACTTTTAGCATGATGGGGCTGTCATTTTCTGGGGTGTGGGGCCTGGAGAGGCACAGAACACACACATAGCAATGGATGGCTTACTCTGGTCCCCACCATGCTAAGGAAATCAAGGTATGGTCCCAGCTCTACTGAGTAGAACCCAGTGTTCTCAAGGTTTGGAGTCAGGGTAATACAGGCCAGCAAGATAATATTATAAAATAGGGTAATACTATAAAATAGGGATAAGCTGTGTGAAACCAGCAAATTTCCAAGCTATTTGAGCAGGAATGGGCAGGAATGGGCCTACTGAGAAGTTGTTTTTATGTATATACCCTATATTTAAGAATCCTGCCAAAGGTAGGGGACCAGTATCCAGTTCTCATTCTGAGGATTCCTAAATCAATTACAAGGCAAATTAGCATTTGAGGTTAGTTCTACTTTAGGATTGGTCATAGGGGGCTCAATGTTTTATATTTGGTTTGGTTTCCCAAATGCTCTTCAAATTAAGAATTTGTGTCTGAATACATCTGAGTTGATAGGGAATCCTGCACCTCTGCTTGTTTGATATTGCATGTCTGTGTCTAACTGGGAATCCATAGCCTGCCTGTGAAGGGGTTACTTGAATTTCCCCTAAAGTCTACCTCAATAAATTCAACACTTACAGAAATTGAGGAGATTGAGGTTGAAAAAGAACAAAACACTGGAAAGCAGAAACAATCAAGATGACAAGGAATGAAAATTTCATTACTATCTATATTCAAGGAGTTTGGGGATTGGAATCAGAAAGCATGTTCCAATGCATTTTCTCTACTTAATGGCTACATTGGTTTGCACAAGCCATTTAACTTCTCTTGGCCTCAGTTTCTCATGCTGTGGAATGGAGCCAAAAATAGCTATTCCTTAGAGATGTGTATTACATGCAAATAATATTACATGTGGGTATTTTATTGAAGCTTTCTAGGTGTCTTATTTTATTTCTGAATATGTACTTCTTTCCAAAATAAGCTATTATGTACACTCTTAGCAGCAGGTGGTAGAAAAACAATAGAGTTTTAAAGTCTATTTTTAATCATGTTTCTCATTAGAATAGCCATTAAAATCCTTCAGGTCAACTTTAAAACTTTAGTAAAATGTAAAGAAATATGTCCCACAATATAATATAGTAAAAGTGCTGCAAACATTCATTAATTTTCAGGGCAGACAGAATCATCAGTTACAACTTTAAAAGCCATCCAAATATTGGCAGATTACCAAAAAATTCTCTAAAGATAGGAAAACTCAGTAATGCAAGATGTATGTTGCCACTTTTCTTACAGATAAACTTGCAATATATAACATAGATGTACTCTGTTAAAAATCCAAGCAAAACATACACTGAAAGCATGAAAATAATTTCAGGAAATTACTCAGTGATTTTAATACCCAGCTGTTTTGTTCAGCATCTATTTGAAGTCATGTCATTTATATGCAATAATAATTAAAATCTAAATAACTTTAAAAGACAGTTAACTGTCTAATTCTGTGAAATAAAAACAAGAATGTTTTGGAATTCGGACTATTTTGAGTATAGTAAAAAATCTATCAGTCTTCTTGAGCATGATTATAAATAATGTAACTTTTGAGTCATTGCTTTTTATTGACTTAAGGTTGAGTATACATCAGTTAACTTTTGGGCAAAATAAAGGTATAAATTCTTCAGATAGCTGTGAATATTTCTTTCTATTTCTATCCTTTCAATGAACACTGATTATTATATTAAATATAATTATTTTAGCATTGGTCAATCATATACACTTTATACTTCTAAGTACTGGCAGATATCCAATTTTGAAAAACATCTCTAATTATAGTCCTTACTTGTTTCTACTTGTCAATCAAAAATATTTTCCTACTCTGCTGTCAAATGGGTTTTCTTTACTTGAAAAGAAGAACAGTGTAACTAAGTGACAATAATTTGCCATTCAGAAACACATCAACAGGAAACATCAGTGCAAATTCCTCAATATAACCAGCCCTTGGCCACTATTCAGAGTAGCATTTTTCTAAGGTTGTTCCCTACACTCCCCTGAAAGTGTTAATGACTTCACCTCTGTACTTCTAAATGTACTTGCAATCACGTCCACATAGTTTAATTAGATTTTCACCAAAGATGAATACTGAGGCACCTCTTAATATTATCTCCCTGGGGTCTCATGGCCCTGATGATTCTTTCAGGCATCTACAGTCTTACAATTTATTTTTTTATGATATCCTTTTTGTTGGAATGAGTATATTGGGCATTTGGACAATGCCAGCTTGCAGAGAGCTGGTGGCAGATGGGAAGAAATCTGCCTGGTATGCCTTACCCTCCACATGAGTAGAGAGCCATCCATTTCCTCCATTAAGGAGTTGTCACTCAGCCCACCCAGCTGGAAGACCATTTTTGATAGCCAAGCTGGCTGGTGGCAGACAATTCAGATACAAAGTGCACTTTAAAAGGAAGCTAAAACATCATTTGTAGGAAAATTGAAAATGCATGGCTTCCACCAGAGCCAATTTTTTAATGACTATAATATTTTAAGTGATTATTTTTGCCACTTCCAATTGCTCCTTAGAGAGGAGAGGTTTTTTAATTAAAATCTAGGCAATGCAAATAGATGAGATATGAGGAGAAAAGGAAAGAGAAATAAGATGAATAAAATTAATTAAAATGGCATTGTTGGCCATCATAAATTAGCCACTGTCTGGCTGGAAATAAAATACATTGGTGTAGGAGTTTCTGGATTAAAGTGAGACCGGTAATTGAATGATTGGGAATCGACTGATTTATAGCCTGCATTTC
Source organism: Manis pentadactyla (assembly GCF_030020395.1). Classification (NCBI taxonomy): domain Eukaryota; kingdom Metazoa; phylum Chordata; class Mammalia; order Pholidota; family Manidae; genus Manis; species Manis pentadactyla. Next base: position 59,882,343 of record NC_080025.1, on the reverse strand, counting down.
ATTGTGTTTCCTAACCCTTTCACTATGCTGTATCTATTATCATATAGAAATAACAGGGAATTATTTCCTGGGCTTTAAAGGTATAGACTTTTACAGTATAAAAAAATCAAAATAGGAAGAGAATGATTTCTCTCATGAGGCGAAATGAATTTCTGTCATTTTTCACACATTCAATTTCTAGGTAATTTAATGCCAGTTAAAAAACTGAAAACTTGGCTCTGAACAGAGTCCAGGTGCAGGAGGGCTGAAGTGCATTTTCTCTAGTCAACACAATAGATTCAACTGTGGTGAGTCAATTTTGGGGAGCTTACAGAGTATTTTTTCTCATTATTTCTGGATTCATTAAGCATCCACATTTGAACCATTTTGTACTAAGATTCATAAAGATTCAATTTATGGTATATTTTATGACAAGTGTATAATTACTTGGCAATAGTTACAACATCTCTAAAATGGCAACAGTGACAGATTTGAATTGGGAGTAATGAGAGGAAGAATAACAATGTAAAATTCCATAGGGCAGTTAACCTTGTCTATGAGGTTTGACTTGAGTTTCACATGTCTGAAGATTTCAGACTTGCCTCCTCAAATTAAGGCCAAGGATGCCAAGTACAACAATGGTAAGCTGAAAGATACCAAGGCACAGGGGGCTGGCTTTATAGTAAAACATACTTGGCTATAGCAATCAAGCTATTTGATGCTAGGGAAAACCATTTGGCCTTTCTGAGCCTCTGTTTTGTCATCTGTGAAATGGGGGGTAATTGTGCGGTTTAGATGAGATACTATAAGCAACATGCTTTCCGAAGATTGGGGAACATTAGGTAATCAGTAAATGTTAATTCCCTACTCTTTTTTGCCCCATTGTAATTCATTCATTTAACAAGCCTTAGTGCAATGAGCATCACTACACAATGTGATGTGTTAGGTACAAAAATTATGGAAAATATTACTACGTTTTGATGTTCATATAGAATAAAATAAATTCCACTTACTGAATATGCTAACTTAATTAGTGATTAACTGTCTCAGATTCAGACCAAAAACAAACAAAAAAGGGTACATTAAGCAGGGGGGCTCTGGGGATTTATTTGAGTGGTTATTTTCATTAGAATTTATCAAAATTACTCAATTCCATGTTATTGCCACCCTTGTCATGGTGATTTGGCTCATTTCCATGTTTCCCTAATGCTATTCTACATTAATTACTGTACAAATAGGCCACATTGGGGGGAAATTGTGAAAAGCACACTACTTATGTTTAACCCTTCATCCCCAAAGTACACTTATTAGCTTAACAAATTATATTCTGGCTCATTCTACAACATCATGTATTCACCTCTTGGGGGAAACATGACAATGCGAGCAATGAGATCTAAAGCAAAGAACAACCCAAGCAAAGGGAATTTAGGTAGACAGCACGCAATTAACCAAGCTGGAATCTGGCCAGAAAATCATAGTTAACATTCCGATTCTTAATGGAATAAGACATGGGAACATGGACCAGCCACAAGTCTTACTGAGCCCAGGTTTATCCTCATTAGAAAGCTGGGACTCAAATCCCTCAAGTTGCAAACCAGATAGTTTCCAGTACAGTGACTTGCAAAGCACATTTCTGGAAAGCTTATCTGATTTCCTCCTGTTTGCCGCTACACTCTAAAAGAGGAAAATCACAGAATGGATTGTTGAACCTTTTTATGGGGTACTCAACTTCTGGAAGACAAGTTGGGCATTACAGTAGGCTGGTGTTGCTCTGCTAGGGGATTATATTGCCAAAAACATATTTAAAAATGAATTCTGCATTGAGTGGGGTCATCCCTTTAAAGATTTGTCTTAGATTTTTTTCATTAGCCTCAACTTTCACTAGGACTTAAATTTTCAGACAGATTAATTTACATTTTTTCATAACTTGGACATAATGATATTTACTCTCCAATTCAACAAATTGTGACAATGGTATTAGGTGACAGCAGAACCCCAGAACAAAAGTTCCAATATTTTTTCGGGACTGGAGATATGCCTAGTGTCTGCCGGGACAATGAATTTGGCAAATGCATAATGTATAAGAGTTATAAGGAAATTAATAGACTCTCCTGTTCTGACTTAATGCTTCCCCTTAATGGGTTGTTGATTTACCTAATGGCTGTTGTCTTCATTAGGGCTTTTGGTGTTCGTTAAACTGGGAAAATTATCGTTATTATTGGATATTTATCAACTATAAGTATAGTAAAGAGGAAACTGCCTAACTGGAAGTAGTAGAGAGAAGATTAAGATATGACCCTTTAAGTCCTCTATACTTATGCCAAATCATTGGCATAAATTTGAAAAATTTAATAAATTACTGTTTAAGGACATTTCTTTTAAATACATATAATAAAATTACACCTTATTCTAAAGGACAAACTGATTTACTTCTCAGCACAAGTTGACATAAATGTGTAGAAGAAGTAATCTGGAATTCTTTGCTACCTACACAATGAACCAGGGTAATAAATAGGAAAAGATTAGCAGGTGCAGGCACAGCAATCAGAGCGGGATGATTTCTTAAAAATAAAAAATATGAGGAACATCACCTATCTCAGACTGATCTGCATTTAATCTGTGGGTCAATTCCAGAGTTGACAGAAGCCAGTGATTTATGCCTCTGCAAGCTGAGAGTAGCCAGGCTAGCTGAGCAGATATAAACATTTATTTAGTGAGTGAGCAAAGCATTCCGTCTCTCTCTCTCTGTTACACACAGACAAACACACAGATATCAAGGAGTCGTGGATGGTTCATGCTTTCAAAATACAAATTTTGGTTGCCACCAAAGATGAGAATGAACAGACAAAATGAAGCAGCTGCTCGAACAAAATTCACCTCCTCCATGGCATTACAGTCTGTTTGGGAACTCTGCTTTGTGGGGGACTATTGAAGGTTGAAGAACACAGAAAAAAGCAAAAAGAAGAACACCTGCTCACAGCTCTCTCCTAATCATTTGGCCCTGGTTTCCTCCTCAGAGTACTTCACTGATCTTTGCAGCTCTTGTCTTTGATGGTGACTATGGAAAGCAGCAAGCTAGCTCCAGGCTGACCCTACAAAAACTTATAATTGGTGTTTTTCTTTGAACTTGAAATTAAGGATCTCCTAGATTGTCAGATGCAGGTTCAAGGAGTCGGAAAGAGATGACTTTGGTGGACTTGCCCAGATGTTTTACGAGTGACTAAGGAAAATTCAGCACTAAACACCAGAGTCTTTACACCCAGTGCTCATCTACTATAGATAAAGATCATCTACAAAAGATATAAAATTTGGATGACAGGGCCTTTCTCACAGTGCTGGCTCCTGTTACTATTATTATTTATCATCACTTTGGTTACTACTATTGTTTATTTATAATGCATAATGTACATTATCTATAATAAATAATTATATATTTATCTAGTATCCATGCCCCTGCAAGTATTATTCCTGAATATGAGAATACTACCTAAGATTAAATGTGATTTTTGATGCTATAAGTGAAAGGGACCAAAAAAACTGGTTCATTTCCCTTAAATCTTGATGGCAAAACCGAGACGATTGTCACAGAGTTGAAGCATCAGAAACCGTCCTGAGATGAATTACTCCCCTGGCTTCAGGCAGGAAGAACATACCTCCTACTCTTCAGTGCAGCACAAACACCCACAGCCACCTGATAGACAGACAAACTGCCAGGGGACAGCAGCCATGGCAGCAATTGCTATTCAAGCAACTGCCCACAGACTGGCAGAATATACTCCATATCTTTTGAATAGGAACAACTGACACAAATAATTATTGATTATTCTAGAAATCATAAGTAAAGGTCAAAAAAGGATGTAATATTCTATAAAAGAAGGCAAAGTCACCTTAACCAATAATTAAGACAGGTGATTCAATACAGAGTGGGCTGCAGGTCGCTCGCCCTGCCCGGTGCGCAATCAGCTTACTCTGAGAGATTGCTAATGAGGGCAGTGCTCTGGGGAGCTTTTTGACTTGCAGCACTATATTAGTGGCATTTAGAGCTCCACCTACTTGGTCATGAATGAAAGGCTGCTTGAAGATTTGTGAGGAATAAAAAGTCATGATGGTAATTAGAAGCATAAGAATGTGGTGTGGCTTTTCTTCCACTTGGGCAAGTTCTCTGGAAAAACACTGGAAGATGAGTCAGGCAAGGAGAACTTGTAAGGAAAATGGAGGAGAAATACAGATGGCTGTATAGGAAGAATATATTAATTCTGTAACCTCTTGCAGTCCTCTTCAGCAGCTTACCAACCCCAAATCAAGAAGCACAAGAAGTATAGGGCCAGGTTGTATATTTAAAGCCAACACTGTTTTACACCTATTTCATATTAATTACTAAAGAGCCAACAGATGGTAATGGCCTTCTATCAACTCAGGGCAGATTTAAACTGGTGACCTATAATTTCTATTCTCCAGATCACATAAATTTCTTAAGTTAATTACTCTATTTAATCTTATATCATTCTGCCCTACTTGAGATAAAGAAGGACAGACTCAGATGAAGTGGATTAAATATTCCCAAAGAACTGAAAAAATAAAATCTAAAGAAGGAGAATATGTGCTGTGGATGACAGTGATTCATTTTTATCTTTCCTATTTGACCTGACACCCTCAAACATTATTTTCAAGGTCATCAGCTGGATACTTAATATATTCACTGCTCTCTATTCCCTTGTTTTATGATCAGTAGCTGTTAAAAAATAATTTGCTGTTAATAATGAAAACTACTATTAATAGTTCCAATTACATGAATGGCATTGAAACTTTATTCCAATGGAAGCTATTTCTTATTCTGATTGCCAAAGGTTACATATATGGGCAACAGTTGAGTCCAACTTAATTTATGCACTTGATTTTTATCTTACTTTAATGACATATAAAGTTGACATAATTTGTGAAGTCTATATTTTTTCCATCCTATTTTTCCCTATGTTATAATTGGAGCTGTCAGCTCAAATTCTTTGCTCTCTAGCCCTTTATATATTCTTCTCTACATTCACTTCCTTGTGGAGCTTATTTGTTCTCAAAGTTTCAGTGAAGAAGACACATTATTAAGGTCTTTCTATGTGTCTGACACTGTTCTAAAGGTTTTACATGTATTTTCTTATTTAATTATAAGAGATGCATACTGTTATCATCATCCCAGTTATGGGTGAGGATATGAGGAACTAAGAGGTTGAATAAATTGCCCAAGACTACACGGCGAATACATGGTGAAGCCAAGATTTGAATGCACACAGTTAAGCCCATTTTCTTAACAGTTGTACTACATTCAGTTCCATTCACAATGCTTTCAGCTGTCTTCATGTCATCACTGAATATTAAAATTCATATTTTTTCCCTATAAAGTAGATCTTCTTACTTTTTTTCAGCTTTTTATTCATTCAATTAACACCTAATAACAACCTGTCATGTGCCAAACACTGGGGATTCAGAAATGGTTGAAATAGTCCCTGAGCTTCAGAAGCTAACATTCTAACCAGGGAAACATAAACATAAATAACTTTAAAGCAATATTATAAATGCTCTTATAGAAGTACTCATCCAGGGTAACAGGATGTTGAAATGGAGTTAGTTTTGCATCACTTTTGGTCAACGTTCCAAGAAAATAGATGGCAACTATTCAGTATAACAAAGTGAGCTGATGGACCAACATAAGAGCCAAGCAAAGATGTGGTAAAGGGGTTAATCACTCACACTGAAGGTATGCAAGCTTGAAGTTGATACAAGAAAGCTGGAGAGCAGAGATGATTTCTCTAGACAGGGCTGCTGGTGAGCTATAAGTCCTATCCTTGCCCATATCAGAAAAGAAGGTACCTGCTCCTCTCAGTGCACAGGATGTCAAGGCTACCACTTGGAGGGCATAGTGTTTGGGCTTGAACTAGCACCCGGAGATGCCTGGCATAACTACTCTCCTCCTAATGAATCCAAGGTGAGTGTTTACCATAGACTAGACTTGGGCCCATGCACGCAAGAGGGTCCTAATCTGTCTAAGATCCTGCCCCAAAGGGCTCCCCAGAGGGACAAGGAACCCTCAGAAAAAGAGGCTGTAGTCATTAACCAGAGTTCAGTGGCTAAGAGCATAAGCAGACACGAGATGCAGTGGAGAATGGTAGGTGAGAGATCCCCAGCTTTGGTGAGGAGTGGGGAAATTTCCAGAGTCTATTGGTAAATTCAAGAGAGAGCCAGCTTTGTTCTCTTGCCAGGCTGAGGGATCATCAATTCCACCTTATAATGGTATTTGCCTCTTGCCTCTTCTCCTTCCTCTAGAGCCAGCCATGGAGGCTTCAGAAGCTGAAACCTGTCAGGGCTGGTGAGGAGGTAGAAGGAGATGACCACTGCCTCCTTTCCCACTGCAGCAGACCCAGGCTGGAGGAGGGGAGAAGCTTTGGGTGAAGCTTGAAATTCGGATTACTGTAGTGAGCTGATCATATTTGTTACTGAACTAAGACTGTTTGGGAGACAAGGCAATAGGATGACTTTTGAGTCTATTGCAGTCCTGGGATCTGCCTTAGTTTTCATTCTGAGTGCAGAGATAAAGAAGCTGTCAGATTGAATCTGGATGGTCACTGGGGAAAAAGAATGGACCTGTTTTCTATGGCCAGTCCCTACCCCCAAGTCCTGCTTGTTCAACCTAATGACTATATCAGCAGAGAGAGGAGGGAGACATTACCTATGCAATACTTTACACAGACGATGACACTGGGACTGGGCCTTTAAGGATGCAGGGGAATTACTAGGCAGAGTAAAAAGAAAGGTGGAAAAGCATGTCTAAATGGGTGGGAGTGTAAAATTCTGTAATGTATTTGTGAGGCTGGAACCCAGTGGAGCAGGATATGAGGATGAAAAGTTAGGCTGGGCCTAGATTGGAGAGGGCCTTGAATTACATGCCAGGGAGTACCCTGTAGGTTGACACAGGAAGCCATCAAAGGTCTTGAGTATGGAGCAAGCATGATATATTTTCTACAAAGGAATGCTGCTGGAGTTTATGTCGGTGGCATACCTTCGTATGATCCTTGGCTCTTAACATCCTTGTTACAAGCAGTCTGCTACCATGAGAATATTGGTTTCTCTTTCTTTAGTGACCCACCATGTTTCTATTTCACCTCCTGTATAAGTTACTGTAAATGCCTCCTGCCTCTGTAAGGGAAGTATTTTAATACTTCCATCTCCTTAACTTCACTTTAGGTCAGCTGTCAATATCTGAGATGGACCAATAAAAATCAGTTGCTGCAGTGTGGAAAACAAAGAAGAGACCAGGGCTTGGGCTCAACTTACTAAATTCTACTGTATAAAAATCAGTCCACCAGAGGAAGGAATGTGTAGTACAAATGGAATAAAGCTGGAGCAAGATCAAGAAATATGAGAAAAATAAGAATTGTTTCATTTATAGTCAGAGTGTGATGGGGAAGAAAATGAACAGATAATTTAACAGACGGATGTTGGGAAGAAACACAGGACTCACAGAAGAGAAGCACATGAGTTATATTTGCACTATAAGAGCAAAGTCATATGGTGACTGAGATCAAGATCAAGTCAGATTCCTGCATTTTGAATCCTGGCTCTGCCACTGGTGAGAGGTATATTTTGGCCAAGTGACTTAACATCTTTGTGTCCACTTCCCATACCCACTAAATGGGCTAATACAGCACCTTCTTTATAGGTTTATGAGGATCAAATTACATGAAATAATATATATAATCCTATGCATGTGTCCATGCACGTGCATGGAGTGCTAAGTGCCTCAAATAATAATTGCTCAATAAAGAGTAGCTCTTTTTACCTAGACAGAGTTTCCTGCCTGTGCTTAGACATTTTTTCCTTGAATAAGCTCTGTTTTGTAATTAAGCATACCTCCTCAATTGCTACTAGACTCACTCTTTGATTTCATTAAGATGTACACAACTTGGAACCTTACTGAATATAGAAAAAATATGTAGGTTGAGCAAATAAACATAACCCTCAAAACTAAATATCCAAAATAAAGCAATGTTTAAAATGTGTCCTGTGACTAATAGAAACATTAAAATATGCTTTCTAATTGACTGCATTCAGTTTTCACCTCAGAGGCTACCAAGTAAAGGAGCAATATTTAATGAAGAAATTGTATACAGTTTAAATAAATAATTCTTATCTAGAACTCCAAAGCACTTGGCAAAAGCAGTTTTCTCATACTCAGATGTCTGCGCCAGAAAGCAAAAGGGCAGTCATGCAAATGAGTTAAAATAACAATCCTTAGATTTCATTATTGCAGTATTTTAGAAAGAAGTTTTAAAAAGAAACATCAGAGAAAAACTCCTACCTAATAGCCTAGACAAAGACCACGATAGAAACCATTACTAAAATGACTCTTCCTTAGTAAATGTAGGTCACCAGGCAAGTCTCAGACGTGTGAATGGTAAACTTATGAGTAGGATGAGAGACCACAAAGCAAAACTATAGTCCACACAAAGTTATAATTTAATCAAACATGACTACTAATGCAAAACCACACTTCATGTGCTGTTTTCATGGGTAGTACCGAAGTACATTGCATTAAGAAACCAAACAGCTAATTAGGTTAGTATAATGACTTATAAAACAAGGCATAAAAAGTGCATTCATATGTTAAGGAATACTGAGAACAAATAAATGTCATCATGGGAAAAGGACGCGATCCCAGGCCCTGAGGTCTCCACATTTTTCCTGGGTTTATGCCAATGCTGAATGATGACAGCAGAAGTCCTCTTTTAATCAAGTGGTAGTGGGTCATGACATAGGATGGCCTTAAAAAGGTTTTTTTCTATATCTGTGGACTCCCTTTACAGGACCCAAGGTTTTAGAGTCTTTGTCAGGACACCTTCCATAAGGTTTCCTGGGTGTTTTCTCATATTGAGCAAAGATGATGCCTGTTCCTAATGCCAGTTGACTGTAACTTCATCAGCATAAGGTAACACATCCAGGGGTTTGGTTTGGTAAGGAAGAAGATACTGTGTCCAGGCAGTTCCTGTGTTGAAAGTTCTCTACATAATATGGAATCATTATTCTAGAATTCGAATACATTATTAAAAGGAGGTGAGCATCTCAGATCTTTACATTCAACTTGCTTTTCCTCCTGTGAGCTCACCCTCAGGCCACATGAGATTTTTTTTTGTACCAGACAGTCACATTAAAAAAAATTCCCCAAGCTGTATTTGTACTTTATTTTCATATGATGGAAATTTAAGAGGCTCCAGTTGATGGTCCCATGGCATTTTTTATATTACCTTGGCACAATTTCTTATTCCACTCACTCTCTGGGCAGGCAAGCCTATGTTTTTAATTCCTATTCAAAATGTCATTAATTGCCAAACTTCCTCAGAGTTTTTGATCCATACATCTAACCTCCCACCAAATATTTCTTCTTGTCTGTCCCCGGATTATCAATCTTTACATATCCATAATGTATAGCATAGTGACTATAGTTAGTGATACTGCATTGCATATTTGAAAGATTTTAAGAGAATAGATCTTTAAAGTTCTCATCACAAGAAAAAAAGTTTGTAACTGTATATGATGACAGTTATTAATTATTTTGTTGAGCATTTTGCAACATATACAAATATCCAATCATTGTGCTGTACACCTGAAACTAAAATAATGTTGTATGTCAAGTATACCTCAATTTAAAAAAGAAAATCAATATGTTCAAAGTGAATTCATCAACTCCTGGGAACCTGCTCTTCCTCTTATATTTCATTTTAATGAAGGGCACCACCCTCAACCTAGTTGACCAGACCTTGTCCTTGACACCTACTGTTCCTTCATCATCTCTGTCAGTCCCAAGCTTCTCTATTCCCTCTTTTAAAAATCTCTGAAATCCACCCAGATTTTCCCATCATCTCCCCCCAAATTCTGGCCAGTAAGACCTCCCATTGGACTATTGCTATCAGCCTTCTATTTGGTGTCCCTGCATGCACTCTCTCCCTTCCATTTCATCTTCCAGACTCAAAGGGATTATTTCAAAAATCAAAATCTGATTGGCTGACTCTTATTTGGAGCATTTCTGTAACTCTTTATCACCTCAAGATAAAGTTCAAACTCTATAGTAGCATGCAAGACTTTCTAGGTTTTGTCACTGGCCATGTTCCAGACTTAGTTACCAAAGTCTCAACTCAAAATCTGTTAGACAAGTAAGCTGAACATGGCCCAAGACCTTGGCTTTGTTCTCTCACTGTCCAGCCCTTGTGTATGTGATATTTGATTCTAGAAACCCTCTTCCTCCCTCCTGGCCAACTCCAAATTACCCTTTGGTTTCTGCTTACATTCTCTTTTCTCCTGGATAGCCTTTCTAAGCCTTCAAGTCTGGATTCATTACTGTATGTGCTACTTACACAGTGCTCTACTTTCCCAGCAAATTGTAACAATCATGCTGTTTTGTCTTTGCATGTGGACATGTCTAACTATCCTCACTAAACAGCCACATGGAAGGAAGAACCGTATTTGCTTTTTTGGTTATAGTCTCTAGGTTCAGCCCAGTACTTATGCACTTATGGATGCAAAAATGAATGTTTTTGTATCAACAATTCCCCAGAAGGTAGCGTAAATAAGGGTATTACCTATTACTTTACTAGGGGGTTTGGTAGAAATAGTTTTCTTGTTACAGTTGGGTTATTGAGCTTCAAGTTTCAGAGGGGAGGAGAAGGAACAAAAGAGAGATCAAACCTTAACTGTAGCTCCTGGGAAGAAAAGCCAGTTGCCCGTGTCGACTGGATCGAGGCTGTCTTCTAAAACGACTTGTCTGTGGGCGGAGTTGATGACCAGGATGTTATCTAAGGCCCAGCAGGCTTCATATACTTCGTCTACATGGAGATTTTCCTGCTTCCACTGAAACTGGACATTCTCTGCTTTGGCATCTTCAGGAAGGTAGAGGATATGGATGATTGTGCTGACATTGGAAGGGGCTCTGGAACATTCGGTGAGAAGGGAATTGGTGTCACAGTAAAGTTCACCTGTTCTTTCTCATAGAGCAATTTTAAAAATTAAGATTATAGTTTCACTGTCTTAAAAATACTATATATGTTACAGATTAAATACTCACAATCCTGTAGCCCTTAAATCTTTTAATGTTGATTAAAATCTTTTAATCCTGTAGCCCTTAAATGTTCGTGTTGGGTGATGACAGTTTAAATACTAATGGCTTCAAGAGATTTACTTTTAACACAAGGCAGGTACTAAGTATATTCAAGTCAGTCAGTAAAGGAGTAATTGAAGAGATAATAGCACACATTTCCATGATGCCTGTAAAAAATCAAAGTGTATCCAGCACAGATTTTTTGCATGCAGTAGGCAATCTAAAAGTTTATTTTAATTGATATTAAGAAGGAAAAAAGAGAAAAACTATAAAATTATCTTAATTTTGGTTCTTACTTTGAAACTTTGCATCAATTAGTGACCTTGTATGTTCTATGTTTCAAAATCAATCTCTACATAATAGTTATTTTATTTCTAATAATCAGATATATTTGTTTTGTCTATATGAATTGTGAGATTTGCAATGAATTAAATGATCTATATTTCTTTATAAGTTCATGCAAATCAATCTTTAAAACTTGATATATTTAACATGATACTTATATTTATATTACATCTGACAGAATCTAGGCCTTTCTGCTATATAATAAGGTATTTTTATTAAACACTTTACCAAAGTAGAAACCTGCTATAGTAAAAATTATTGCTTTAGCCAAGATTAAAAGTGGTAGTAAAATGCAAACTAGTAGTACTCTGGGCTTACTATAACTCAGTTTATAAAGGACTACAGAAAAGACACATTTTTCACTACCAATCAAACACATATATATCTGCAGAATTGTCAGTGTCAGTTATAGATGGTGTACCTTACCTTTAGGGGTAATCAATCCCCTTTCTTTAAAAATACTATTTCATGATGTTTATAGCTTCAAAAAGAATTAAAACTGATGAAAATAGTATTTTGTAGTTTTAGGAAGTGATTGAAAATATGTTTATTCTGATCACTAATGGTAAGAAAAATTTCCATTGAGTATAGTAGTTTGATTACAAGACCAAAATCGAAAGTATTATTTAGTGAAACTAAATGGAATTAGATGAATATGCTCTTTATAGGTAGTAATTAAATATGTACATTCACTATTTGTCATATTAAAGGCAGTAGCTGTTCTCCAGCAAGAAATATCTACTACAATTAACCTAGACTGTGATATATAACTTAGAGAAAAAAATGGAGGTATGGGAAAAATTTCCCATATTTATGCTGCCTTGCCTAAAGTCATTTGTATAAATAAGTATTTAATATGAGTGCATTTTCATAATCACTACTAGAAATTAGAAAGGACAGCAAAATGCTGTTATAAAATTCACACAGCAAGTCAGAGATTGCTTTGTATCTGGTACTTATAAATTGTAAGTTATCCTGCTACAGAAGGAGACAATCTATTAAAATTCTACGAATTAGAATCTTTTTTCTTGGTCTTTGGTTAGATTAGAGCTTACACTTGTGACAATTAAAAAAATATACTACTAGAAACTTTGGACAAATTGGTTTAGTATTAAAGACTAACAATCTAATATTTGCTCTCCCTCCCTAAGTAAATCACGGTTCTTTCAATATGGAAGCACAGTAAGAAAAATAGCATGTAAAAAAGAAAACTGTACAAAGGTGATGCAAAATGTTTTACTTAAGTTATACTAATTTAACAACTAAACCAATCAGAACAACTACCTTATAATGGTCAAGGTATTTTTTTCCTTTAAATATCTTAGCATGTCTGAAATTAGCATCCATTTTGAATTTTATGATTTAAACTATGCAGCAGTATAAACATATTTTGAGTTTTGTTAATTTATCCAAATTGTTTTAACTTGAATACACTGCATCCTACCACATTTTCTTATTGAGGGATTTTTTTTTCTCAAAGAAAATGCAGTAAATGATTACAAGTCGAATCACAAGAGTAGAATTTGAGAACTGGCTCTAGGGAAGTTACATTGGAAATGACAGAACTAGAGAGTAGATGCAAAAGGCCCAGTGGTTACGAACTCATAATCATTACAGACCAGAAGGTATTTAGGTGGTAATCTGATCTGGTAACCAGGCCAATGCCAGACCATCTAGAGAGATGGCTGATATTTATATTCCATCATAAAGATTATTATTGTAAATGTGCTTTTACCAAAACTAAATAGTTTGTTAAAGCTACTTCTGACAGTGGGAAGTTTTGGATGGAAAATGACAGTTCTAAGAATACTTTTTCAAGTTGGGCAGTAGTAACATGTGCATCCATGTAATTCAACATAATTAACAACTAGAGTACTTTTAACTATGAAGAATAAACCCAGTGGTAGAATGCAGGAAAATAGGGAAGTAGAAATCTACCTACATCACAATTTATGAAAATACTTTAAATTATAAAAAAAGACAAACCTAATTTTCTCAAGCTGAATCCAGTCTGCAGTATTATTCTTGGCATATGACACGATGATGCTGGGGTCTGAATAACTAAAGCGACATGAACCTGAACCTGTAAATAGCAATAACATAAGTTTCAAAGTTAAAAAATAGAGTAATATGTCTTATCCTTTCTGATAAATATTTTAGATAATTTTCTAACCACTCAGATATTTGTGCGATTGTTTCCCCATTCCTTTTTGCTGAAATTTCTTGTTACCTGTTCTGATAAATATTATTAGATAAATAATTTTAGGAGTCAGATAAAAGGCAAGAACAGTGAATTGAAGATTTCTTTAGAGATAAGCGAGTTTCTAAATTAAATTATAAAATAAGCATTTAATTCTACGCCAAGAAATATCTAAATATTATAGAAAGATTAAAAATGCCATTATCACTCTTAAAAGGTAGCATCAATTAATAGTGATTATATTACATGGCATATAAACCATTAAAATGAATGAGGGATTTAAACACCATTCTTCTGTGTGTCTTACTTAAATGATGAGACAGCATATGAGAAACTAAAATATGGTAAAGAAAATTTAAGTACTAAATGATTGATTGAGATATGATTGATATTATTCTATAGCCAACGCCAAAGATTTAAAAGAGAGATGTTACATTCGGCTGTGAATATTTGGTGATTATTTCTCACTACTATTTTCATGGAAATATGAACACCAAAGAAAGTTTTAAAACTCTGGTAAGAACTTGTTTCTACATGTTCAATGAATTCATATAATAAAACATAGTATGACTGTAATTTCAAAGATCTCAGAATACCCAAAACAGCCATGAAACATATGCCAGACATTTATTGTAACTGAATAGCAGGATTTTAAAAAAATACTCTATTAAAAACAAACGAACCAAAAGAAAAGGAAACAGTACAAATTATGTTTAACTTTCATCCATCTGCTAGAGGAGCTTCGGTTTCAGCAAACAGCATCTGTTGACGGTTTTTACACATTTGTAGTACTTGAGAGTTCCAAGCTTAATCAGACTCATTTATTTTATTTCAGTGATGTTCAATACAACACCAGTTAGTTTGCAATCACCAGAGCTGGCAATGTGCTAAAAGACCAAACAGCAGTGTTCCTAGATTTATTCTAACAGCCAAAATGTAGGTGTAAAAGCATGAAAGGGCATTCAAGGGAAGTTCCTCAGCAACCCTGGACTGAAACAAAAACCCACCTTGCACCATTCTGATCAGTGCTAAATTCTACCTTTCATAAGCAGCTGCTTAGAATAAATACCAAACTGTGGGGCTGGAAATGGAAACATCCAGGATTATGTGGGACAGACCTCAACACAAACAAAAATGAGGTCTGGCAGACAATCTGTTTATTTCAAAAGAAAGTTCAAATTAGCCTAAAGAATTTAAACAACATTTATGGGCTTCCTTTACATCGCATACACCACAAGTACTTAAATGCAAATGTGTAAGGTGAATCCCTGAAGAAGTAAAGGAATAGAGCAATGATACTCAAAAATGTTCCTGACAGAATGCAATTCCTTGCAGATTGTTTACAAACTGAGAAGAGAGAAGGAAAGCTGATAACCATCAAAATAAAAAAGTGTCTAAATATGACTTGATGACAAGCATGATTTCTCCTGTCTATTATATTATGCTAGCAGCTCAGTGTTGTGAGGTTAAGTCTATTATGCACCCATAACACAGAAAGGCACCTGGTAGGTGACTCACTTTTCCTCAGCCACTTAAAGTTATTAAGTTATTTCATATCTGAAATATTAATATCTTTTGAATCTATCTTCTTCTCAGCATTGTCAACGGACCCTCATTAGCTCTTGCCAGGACTCTGCAATCATGACTAGCTGGTCTGTCTCCATCTCACATTTCCTTATCAAGCCACACTCTTGCCAGTGCTTTTCCTACAAGTTTACTTAATCATGTCACCTCCCTACTTACAATCCTTCAACAATCCTCAGTCCCTTCAGAATAAAACTGTACTCCCACCCCCAGGGGAACAAAGGTGCACAGTCTCTAGAGGCCAAATGTACATACCCTGGAAAACAGAACTAGCCCAGAGTTATCTTAAGGGGTTCCCGTGTGAAAAGATAGTCAACAAGGCAAAGGGCCTCCAACATAGGCATGGATAACTGGCAGACCAGGAGTGGGGTACGACATAGGAGTGGCTATTCAAGGAGAGGCTGCCATGCCAAAGAAGCTGAAGTGGGGAGGTCCCCACCTGGAAGCAGCATCCCCAAGAGAACCAGTCAGCATTGGATAACTGCCTCACTCTGAGCCTCTACCCCCAAACCACGATTACAAATGGTGCCTGTCCAGTGAATTACTGATTCTCCACTCCCTTCCTGAGTGTAGCGGTTCTTCATCTACTGGGTGAAATTTTTCTTTACATAAACCCTTCTGAATTGCAGCCCCACTGTCTAATAGACTTGGTCAGTAGAATAAGATTTGTCCTTGCCCAGACTGACAACGTTTACTGGACTCTGTCTGGAATGAGGGGAGGAAGTAGTTGATCGGGGTCCATGTGCACAGTTGCCTAATGCTATCCTAAGTCCCTGCTCCAGGGGGCCCGTGATGCACAGCTGTCACATGCCTCAAAGCACCTCTTACACGGTGAGAACACACAAACCAGGAGCCACCTGCAACAGGCACCTCTTTCTTTCCCCTCTTAAATCAAAGATCTTTAAGTGCCAAAGCTGAAATTTAAAACCAGAAAGACAAACCCAAATGTCAACTGCAAAACATCCTCCTTTTAACAGATCTGTTTTCTCTCCTTCAGATCACTGCCAATGTAATCATTCACTCATAGCAATTTTTCAAGGATTTAAAGAATTGCCAAAGGAGGGAAGATAATTTAGAGTCATGGTCATACGAGTATGATCCGAGAGCCATTGATGGATTTAAACTGGTCTAAAAATCCACTTTCTTTGGTTCTTACAGGCAAATGAGGAATACATTTTCATTTTTACCAACAGGAAGGGTACAAGTAACCTAGAAAATGATTAAACATTCCTAAAGGTTAGTATTCACAAACAAAATTAGTAAAATTCTAGAGTTTATTGAGGACCCCAATCCAACAGCCAGAAAAAAAATCTGGCTGTCATGTATACAGCTATACACACAAAGCTTACTGAAACACCCACAGTTTAGGGGGTAAGCATATTTTGTGTTAAAGGTATACCTCCTCAGTATTGTCAATTCTTGATTTTACAAATGATCAAGATAAGCTGACAGTTATTTATAGGAACTGTCATTTACTTTATTACTGGTTATTTAGTCAATCCATAGTATATAAAGATGGTAAAGATTTTTATCAACAATATTTCTGGACTAATATTGCCTTACAGTTTGTCCTATGGCTTAAGGCATATATGTACTGCAATATAAATAACATACCATCTCTATCTATATCTCTGCTAAAGTAGGTGTCTACCTAATGCGCTGAAACTATTTTGTAACAAATCATTTCATTGATGTTGTGAATTTACATTACTGAATTTGTGCGTATGAATTTGTACTATTTTAATAACTTGTATTATCAAGTTAAGTTTACAGCACTGGGTTATTTTCAGAATTTTAACTCAAAATCCTATGTTTAAGTTCATTCGTATTAGATTAACAATGCAATACATAATAGTAAAGAAAAATACAAACACAGTAATGTACTCATCTTTTCACCCACAAATCTGAATGTATCATGTTCTCTGTCCATGTGTTTTCTGCCTTTCTCCTGTGATAGCAGATGAATTGTTTCTGTTCTAATCAATGGTGAACCTCATGTGGTTTAGAGTTCATCTCCACTGCTTTCGCTTTCCCCCTTATGTATCATCAGTTTAGCCCCGTGAGTTTCCCGGATCCTTCCTATCATGACACAAGCATCAGTGAAACATACAAATCATCTCCCATATTTAAAAAAACCTTTCTTGATGTCACACCCCTACCGTCTGCTCCAACCCATCTGTTTTTGTTCCCCTTTATGGCAGACCTTCTCAAAGGGGTTGTCCAGTGATTGCTCTGCTTCTTCACATCCTAGTCTCTGTACCTCTATGCCGGCTTCTACTCTCCTGTACTCCTCTGAAACCGCTCTTGGCTATGTCACTGGGGAGTCCATGTCACCAAACCAACAGGTCAGCTCCCAGAACTCAGGTTACTTGACTTAAATTTGTCCTATGGCTTAAGATATGCATGTATTGCAATAAGAATAATAAGCCATCTCTATCTACTCCTCTGCTAAAGCAGATATCTACCCAATGCCTTGAAACTATCCTGTGACAGACAGTTTCAAGCAGGATTTGTCATAGTCTATCCCTCCCTCTGTCTTGGATACTTTTTTCTCTTGGCTTCCACCACCTTCTAGATTTTCTCCAGCTTCACCAGATACTGTTGCTCAGTCTCCTTTGTTGCCCTTTTCCTTCTCACCTCAAATTGTTTTGGTGCCTTTCTTTTATTTCCATTGCCTTCTTTGGTGATCTTACCCACTCTCAAGGCTTTAAGTAACATCATCACAGAGAACACCCAGGAATACATCTCCTGTGAGATTCACACTTGTAGGTCCAACTGCTACTTACCATCTCTAGTGGACCTCTCAAACTTACTAAGACAAAAATAGAAGTATTGGTTTTCCATCCTGTAAATATCCACTATGATTTTCATTTTAAATGACACCACCCTAGATGCTCAAATAGACAAACCGAGGCATCAGCTTTGATTCCTCCCCTTGCCTCACCTTGCACTTTGAACCCATCTGTTTGTACTGGGAGTTCTGCCTCCAAAATACTGTTCAGCTTCTATCCCTCTCCAGTGCTACCACCTCAGGCAAGTCGTAACCATGCCTTGGTGGTTTTCTTGCCCTCCTCTTTATCCTCCTAAAACCTGTTCTCCACACAACAATTAGAAGGGTCTTTTGAAAGCAGGGAAGTCTTTTAAAATGTTTTAACAATCATGCCATTCCCTGCTTCAGACCCTCTCAAGGCATAAGGAACAAAAGGATGAGCTCCTCGCCCTGACACACAGAACCCTCCAGGGTCTGCCACCCCACGCGGTGTCGGCCTTCCCTTGTGCCACTCTTCCTCTGGTCTGTGCTCCAGTCACTCTGGGCTTGCTTTATTCTCACAGCCAAAACGTAGGCACAAAGGCATGAAAGGGTACTCAAGGGAAAGTTATTCGGCATTTCCGTGGTTCTTGCTTCTGGGCTTCTGGGCTGCTTCTCTCTGCCTGAAGCCACACTGTGTCAATTTTCTCCCACCCTATTCTCTCCTCATTCTTTTCCTATTTTTCCCCACAGACCTTCCCTTGGCTGGGTTTCTCCTCTTCCTCAGGTATCTGTGCAAATATCACCAAACAGGAGATAAGACTTAAGGACTTTGGACTTGCCTAAATGGGTCAAAGTGAAAAATACCTCTGACAGCCATACTTTTTAGAATATCTGGACTGCACGTATCCTGACCACAGATGAACACTGGTACTGTTGTATAGTCAACAGGGCAATAATTCCCCAAATTAATTAGAAGATGCCCTAAGATGACTTAGATGGTTATATAATCCAGTCTGCTTTCTGAATAAAACTATCAGAGACAAATTACATGAGTAATTATGGTACATTTTTATCAGCCAGTTAAAGTAATGTGAGGAATAATGATAGGCAGATGAATTATTTGCTTATTAGTACAGTCTTATTATAATGGCCCAGCATAATTGAAAATAAGCAATTTGCAAAGTCATACAAAGTAGTTATAAACCACACAGAATATCATCCCTAAGGCACAAGTTCTGACCTCTCCATCAGGAATCATTTTCTACTGCATTAAAAAAAGTTTCCCAAATGTGATATCTTCTTCATGATAAGACATTCTCTTGTCTCTTTAACTTGATTTATTTCTGTTTGAATATTTCAATACATTAACAGACTGTTCTGAGGGAAAAAAAAAACACTTTTATGTTAAGGAAGAAACCTAATAAAATGGTAAACTTACAGAAACGTTATTCTAAACCATAATGTTATGGATCAATGAGAAAATCTTTGATGATAGGTACATCTGATAATGTGTTATATAGCCTGAACAGATTTTATTTAATTTTCCTCCCATGTGGTAAGTCTACATGATAATAAATTCAATGCTTGTTAGTATACTGATAATTCCATATAATTTTTTAACTTCACTTTTTAGAATGAAATTTCCTCTGATATAAGATAACTTCCAGAGAGGAGGCATATAGGGATTAGAAGAGTGGAGAGTGGAGGCAGACTCTCAGGGTTGCAATCTGGGCCTTGACAGTTCTTGACTGTATGACCTTGGGCAAGTCACTAACCTTTCTGTAGCCATTTTCCAGATTTGTAAAACATGAATAATAATAGCAATCTCTTCATAAAACTGCCTAGAAAGTAGCTCTGATCCATACTGTTTAATAGATTTTAGCTATGATTCAATATTTTTTTGTTTCATAGCATAAATTCATTTATCCTGGAAAAAGCAAATTTCTACCTATAATTGTTCATGGGCTAAATGGAATTACTGCTTATCAAAGAACTTACAGTATATATTTTCCCTATAGTTTCTTTTACTTTAGGCTATTTCCCAACTCTATAGAAAATGCTCTAAGTTCAATAAGGCAATGAAAACTAAGACCCCAAAGAGTTAATCTACCTGTTTGTTAGCATTGCTGATAACTGTGTTAATGGGGATGAGAAGAGTCTACCTGGTAAGCAAAAGGAGGTGCTTTGGGTGTAGGATATTATAGCAAGACAAATGGGTATAAGGAGATATATTTCATAAGGTTTATACAATTGCTAGAGTGGAGTTGAAAATTTCATTTTACAATTCCTAGCATCCAAAGAAAATGGAGAATCTGATCATTTAAAAATGTAATAGCACCTATAAGGAAAAAAAAAATTTCAGTAACTCAAGAGAACAATTATGGTTGCTATGAACAGGTAGGTGCTACTATGTGCATGCTCAGCTTACGAGTAAAGAAACTGAGGCAAAGAGAAATTATGAAATTTCCTCAGGGGTCAAATGGGATTCAGAATTGGGCAGACCAGAACCCACACTTTGGACTACTTCACTATAGCGGTTCTTCTTTTTTAAGTAGTGCTACATCTTCACACAGTCAGAACAGGTTGGGTCAGGCATCGGTGCAGCTGCTTCTAGTCAGGCTCAAGACTGGGGGCCTTAGTGGCCCTATTTCTGGTAAAAAGAGAAAAACCTAAAGGACTGAGCCACATGCAGCCTAAATACCTTGTTAGTCATCATCTCAGCTGTCTCTGCTTTCACCACAGAAGGTCACAGTAAAACTGCCTCAAGAAGAAACATTATGTTTACTTGGGCACCACTTTCTCTACAGGTGTCTTGCCCATTCCTCTCCAGGCCCTGCGTCCACAGGCAGCCACCCAAACTGTGGGCCCTCCTTCTGCATATTTGCTAAATCTACATCTTTCCTTTACCTTCTTAGTCCATCTCTTGTCCAGGTCAGTGGGATAACCTCCCAACAGGGATTGCAGAGCAAATACTTCTAAAGTATTTGTCATTTGCTTAAAAAATCTATAGAAAGGCAGTTTAAGAGATTTTAAAAACTATTTGGATTTATGAAAAAGGAATATCCTAACATTTCCCAACTCAGACAATTTTAATTATGTGAGCAGTGTTAACCTAATATAATATTGCAATCAGGATTAAATTTAAGATACAAGTGTAACCCACATTTGTAGTCTAAGTAACAAAGTCCATACCAGCTTGTAAATCTGTTTATAAATAACCTTTTAGCATAAATAAACAATATTTACAAAGGCAAAACAGCATCTAGTATTTATTTGAAAATAAGGGAGTAAAAACAATGGCAAACTTATTTGTATGTGGCTGTTTCCTTTTACTGTTGGAGAAACTCATCACTATGATTCTAGAGAATATTTTATTGTCATTTTGGTCTGATTTATGAATGATTTCACTTGATTTAAATTATGACTGAAATTGGTATCAACTTTTACCCCTGGTTATATTGAAATAGTACTATACCTAGTGTAATTTAGAAAAAAAAGGATGAATAACTTTCCACTTTTGCTATAAGGAGTCAGGCCAAGATGATCAATCAATCAATCAATCAATGTGTCTACCCATTATTAAAAGTATTTCTTAGATCAGAGGTAAATATGAAATTAAAAGCCTAGTTCCTTTCCTGTGATTCAGTCCCACATCCCCTGACTTGGGCTGTGATTCAGGAAAAACTAGGAAACGTGTACCCTTTGAACAGCCTTTCCCAGTTAAGAGGTGAAACCTCATTAGGTGCTGGCATTTACATAGGCTCTTGTGGTAGCACAAGGGCAGTCTGCATGGCTGTTCTTCTGCCAAGTTAACTCTCACACACAATTCCAGCCTCTGCTCAATTAGGCCCTCAGAGGCCTTCCTCTAGCTACCTTCGATAAAATGCTACCCTCACGTTATTTATCGTATATATCAGCGTCACTCCTGATTTATTTTCTCCATTGCATTTATTAACTCCCTGACATATCCATTTGTTTGAAGGTTGCCTCCTCCCATCAGAATGTCAGCTCCACCAGGGAAAAGAATTTGAAGCTGTTTCACACAGAAGAGGATCTCAGTAAATGTAGAATGAATGAATGAAGTGAATCTAGGAAAGACCGAACCAGTTAAACGTTAGGAAGAGAGTCTTTTGGAAATACAATATCGTTATCATCATCATCATCATTATTATCTCTTTTGTACACTTCTGTTCAGCAGGATAAGGAAATGACGGTGACTCATAGCCTCTATCCACAAGCATAGAGACTAATGCTTTTCCAGGAAGAGCCAGAGGGGCAGCACATTTGAGCTCTCATGCTGAGAATTGTTTGGGTAACAACATTACATGGTTCAGCTGATGCTGCATTTCTGTTCCTCTATTTAATATCTTTCCCTGGTGACAGCACAAGCTCCAGGTATAAAAAACCTACAACTGGTTGAATAAAGATATGGCAGTTACTGTGTTATTTCCTGTGGGGTCTGCCTTAACTAAAACAGACAACATCATTACCTTATTTTCAGACAAAATGTATTTCCAGTTAATTCATTGTTCATTCTTGTCACCCAGTTCTAGGATTTGGGATCACAGTGGGAAGACATTTAAGAGCTAATGAAGATGAACCCTCTCACTTTCAAAGAGTTGCCAGGGGTCCAGACAGACTCCACCACTTACACAAGTTTACATGGCAAGGTCAATTGGCAGAGAAAGGATTATATGGCCTGACTCCCAATTCAGTGCTTTTCTCCCTTTCACATTTAGACCAATAGAAAAAGTTGTTTGATAATCAAAATGAGTCATAAAGACAAGGAAACATGCTGTACAATATTTTGAATGTAAAAGAAAAAACACATGGCTTAAAAAAATCTATGTCGAAAAAAGTATGAGTTTGCATTCATGGCTATTATTTATTGGGAATCAGAACACTAGCTGCAGCAGTACGTAGAAATCTTTATCATCCCTGCATATAACTACTGAGATAGGTGAAAGCAATATAATGTTACATAAAGGGACGGTGAGAGGACACGATTGGTATTTGGAGGGGAAAGTCAAGGCAACCTGCAGGGGTGTATGAAAGAAGTTTGGAGATGACAGTAAGTTTATATGTATGGATGCAACATAAATATGCTCAATTCTAGCATGTCAGTTTAGACAGTGCAGACAAGAGATTCACCATGAGGCTGATGGAGGTCAGGCCTCAGGGTCCCTTCCTTTTATGATCACCTCCCAAGGCGCTGGGGGGGAGCTCTAGGCATGTGTCCACATGACCTTGTATTACAACATTTGCAACTGGTTAAGATCACTGTCTCCACTCTGACAGTCCCTCACTTCCCTCATGTCAGGTGGCATTGGAGCGGCCATGGCTGTTTGTGATTCAGCTAAGGGAGGCTGAGTGGGAAATATTGGGTAAGTGTGATATGATTATATAGCTATACAGTTCACTTCTATTTTAAAATACAGTCATTCTCAGAGCAGAAAGAGCTTCCAGGAACACTCCTAACACCTTACATGCTGGTGCATGTAGCTTCATAATTCAAGGACAATGGTGATAAACTGTTTGATGTGTGATGTCAATCGAAGAGTAGTCAGTCACTGCACAAGGAAAGTTAAAATGCCCTGAAATCTTACAGGTCATATATGAAAGAAATAAGAAAATATTTTTCAATTTGATAATGATCTTATACCTTTAAGTTACATGATCAGTAAGGAGTTGTGAAGGTAAAATGTTAATAATTTTTTAAAACCCTGATCCACCAAGCTAGAAGCAGAATTATCTTTCTATTCTCTTTATAGAAAATATTATAAAATTGTCACATGAAGTGGTGATTTAAGAATATGCAGCCAAAAAACATAAGGGAAGAACTATTACAAGGCATTTCAGTTAGTTAACAAAGACGTTACATTTCCAGATTTTGCTGTTTATGGTATTGTCTGATTCTAAAAATTTGCAATTTGTTGTGGTTTCGTTTTTCATTCTAAATAAATATTCACATCCTAATTTTGAATGTGTAATTTTGCATTTTATTCCTTAAGGAGATCCTAGCCCTTAACCAAATTGTGTAAGCTTCAAATGTGGACCCACAAAACCTGGATCAGCCCTGTTCAGACCATACACTGCACATGCGTTCCTGAATTTCCCAAACGTCCTGAAGCACAGGAGTCTAGATTACATAATTCATTTCCGCTTTGCTTAGAATGGTACATTCAAGTGATAAACATATTTTAATGCAGGAAACATTAAAAAGAGAGTGAGAAGTTGTAATTTCCCTCTCTATTGCTCAAGGCAGATTTGGCTCAATTTAAATATTCTTGAAAGGAAACGATCACATTACAACTGGATCAGGACTGATGTAATGACTTTTAAGTAACTCTTGGCTTACACCAGAAACATGCCATTTATTTTTGGACTATGTTGGATGATGAACCTGAACAAAGTCTATGTTGACCCCCATGAATCTCAAAGGTTCAACAAAAGGCAGAGAACCTGTAATTTTGGGGACTGGCTAACTGGAGCACTTCTGTGCAATGCTGGCTGGCAGAATCTTTAAGAGTTATTAGAGTTTATAATACCATGAATATATAAGCACAGGAATAAGTAGCAATTACGTGTTCATCAATGAAGCCCATATTAAGCACACTGAAAACCTGTTTATTGTGCAATAGTCCATTAACCATAATATACATGTGTGGAGATTATAACTATCTCCTAAAGCCAGAAGTCTCCAAAATTTACAAAAAAACTTCTTCCTTTCTTCTCATAAAGGTGGTTGCCATAAAAACAAACAACCTAAGGAATAGCTTGATTTGACAGAAAGTCTAGGCCATTTATAAAACAGAAATATTAGTGATTTCTTCTATTAAGAATTCAAGACTCCCTTCTTTAGAATAATAGCCATACAGGTCCATAATCCCTTGAGGTAAGGTAAATTTCAGGATCCAAATTACTTAATTTATGAATTTCAGAAAGGTGATATGGTGCATATACCATATATTATGCAACATCCCCAGCAAAGTCTGGGACAACATTCTATAATCAAGCACATTAAAATTTCTGTATGAAATGTCTGAAGAGTCACATAAGTAGTATAAATAAAGATTATAAATAGCCTTAAATCATTTTAAGCCAGGTCTTGCTGCCAAATGAATTCAGGTCATGTCATGCTTTGCCATCACATAAATTTTTTAAAACTAGTCTGTGGTCCTTCTGAATTTTTTGTAATATGGAATCACAGATTAGGAATTGTGAGCCTGCATCTTCAATAGCCCTCTCTATTTTTTTTACTTTTATAGTAGAAGGATAAATCATACGTTTTTCATCTCCCAAGGCCTGGGTAGCTTTATTTCTATTTGGTTAGGCCTTTCTCCACAAAGCCCAGGACCTTTCAAAGTAAATCAGGACAGAAACAAAAGAAGGAGCTACCGTCCTCCTGGGGGTTTGGTAGAGGTTGCTGGGAGCAGCCTCTAGCCTCAAAGCTCTGCCTGAAAAACAAGCTGCCTTTTTAAATGCAGCACAGGGCCATGGAAGGAAGAGAGAACTGATCTCGCAGAATTTATAGATGGGGAAAAGCACTGCCAGAAATCATGCCTCGAGACAGCAGAGCAGGGCCCATAAATACTGAAGGTTCCGAGAGTTTCTGGACGGAGCTCTGCTGAGGATTCTTGCAGTACAAGTGCAGCCACTGCCATCACTCAAAACTCAGACTTCAGAGACATGCAGGACTCTGGGAGCTGCATGTAAACAACAGCATTTGATATAGAAAGATCATAAAGTTATGAAATGGATGTAATCTGGCTACTTAGCACTCTCTGATATGACTGGTGCAAATCTTAGCAGGACCAACACATTCTTTCATCTTTTCAAGGTAGATAAATGGGGGACAGGACCATTAACTCAAGGTTGTAGTGCTATGGGAAGAGAGGAAGAGATGAATGGGGGACTTTTAGAGAAGCTTTTAAAAAGCTAGCACTGTCACTCCCAGGGGACAGTACATGTTACTGTAGTCTAGGCATTCAAGAAGAGGTCTTGCCTTATTTCTATATTGTGAAAAGCATGACGAGCAACATAAAGATATTGGTATAATAAGCAGTTCTGGCAATAATCTATCCTTTTTTTGTTAAGAGCAGTTTTTGAGGACAATACAACTCACTGGGGAGAAGATAATCTTACTGTACCCAAAAGCATGAAGAAACACAGTAAAGACTTTTTGCCCCTTTGCTATTCATCTTCTTCAAAATGATTATGCCACAAACAAGTCATGGACTGTTACACAGATGATCAATATTTGTATAGTTTTATAAACTTCTGTTCAAATATTTCACTGGAGGCAGCTGTGCATGTTAATTCCCAGTAACAACAGTAACGTACAACAAAGACTATGTTACACTTAGATTTTTATTTTCTTTGTTACTGAGTCTGCCAGAAAAATCCTAAAGGCATTAGCCTATGGCATCAAAATAATTCTATTGTAAGTACTGCAACATTCCGATCACACGGCAAGTATAGAAATACTACCTAAATTATGACTCCCAATTTTAAGCATATAATGATGTAATTCCCAGGATAATTGGTTTAGTGTATTTTTTAGTTTTCATGTTTGTTTTATTCCCCTTCTAGTACAGAAACCTAAACGTTATAAAATTATGTATCTGTGCATTGTGTTTTGTATTATGGCATATCTATACTCATTTGTTCCATTAATTTGTACATTTTGTAAAAAATGTGACCAAGTTTATACTCTAATAGTGAGCTAGGTTCTTGCCTGATACTCTTTGAAGTAAATTGTTTTTGTTACTTGTAACCTTTCTGCACATCAGTTACACACAGAGTACTTTGGAATGTATAGTTCAAGGAAAAGGGGGAAACATCCCTGAGAAGATGAGACTTTGGCCCCACATGGACTATTTTACCAATTCTCAGATCATGGGTGGAATAAACCAAGAGGAATGGCTAAGTGGAAGGCACTGTTCGCGCTGAGCCTGCTCCCCCAGCTCCTCCTACGCGTCCTCTTAGCAGCTGTCCCCACGTCTGACGGTGCGTACACATCCTGCCATGCAGGGCTGCTTCAGGCTCTCATAAGGTACAGGCTCCATGTGCCTGGTCTGTGCCTGCAAGATGCAGCAGCCCGGGCCTTGTCGAAGTTCAGTGGCTATAGCCAAAGGGGCAGCGGTCTGATTCACGGATAAGGGGCAAGAAGGAAAAAATGGTTACTCTATCGGATAATGCTTTGTGGCAGCCCAGGCGGGAAGCATCCTGGGGCTTCTCAACCCAAACGACAGGGATGGCAATCATGACTGGAAAGAGCCTGCAGACACGACTTTAATTAGAAACAGTTTCATTCCACACCAGAGGAAATTTTCGAATTACTCTTGGATCTGTCATATCTAAGAGCAAATGAATTCAATTTTGGTAAAATATGACGACCAAAGTTGGGATAAATCATTATTTTGTTAATGGAAAGTGCTCATTTAGAGAAATCAACATGTCCCAAATCTTCTGTAGTCACAAAAGATCAATCAATCAATTATTTGAGTATGGAAATCTAGAGTTTATATCTATACCTCTGTTTTGCCCACCAAAAAATATCCTTGAGGGGAATTTAGCATATTTTTAACTGAACAAACATATATCAAGGACAGTGTTATAAGAAGGACCATTATATGGTCAAATTTCCATTTTAAGCATCTGCTAAAAATTGATATTAAGGATTAGGAGAGGTCAAATAAAGTAGAACAGTACAAATCCTCAAGAATAGTGTATATTTATAACTAAAAACATGCTTCCTTTAAGCTCCAAAAAGCTCTTTCATAAAATGTAGAAAAAAGCTAGGTTTTAAAAACAACTCTAAACCTTCTGTTTTATGTTTGTTTATTGTTAAAATGAGGCTACTAGTAATAATTTCTGTTTGACTGACTTTATTAGTAAACAGGCTATTGGATCTGCAAGCCTTTCTTTCTGAATAAATGTGACAGTGTGTGATTTATTGTACTTAATATTTTGCCCCTTAGTCACTTCCTTGGCTGAGATT
The DNA here is from genome assembly GCF_030020395.1 of Manis pentadactyla. Classification (NCBI taxonomy): domain Eukaryota; kingdom Metazoa; phylum Chordata; class Mammalia; order Pholidota; family Manidae; genus Manis; species Manis pentadactyla. The sequence goes on along the minus strand of NC_080025.1, from coordinate 59,854,346 downwards.
CCCAAACCTCATTAGGTGACTTCTTTCAGTTTATGGCAGATGGACAATGACCACAGGATATAAAATGAACAGCTGTCTTCCTCCCCTTTTGTACCTTTCTCCCTTTCAGCCCTATCCCCATTCCCTTACTTCCAAAATATTTGTATTTTTTTCCCCTTTTGCTGTCGCTGCTATCATAAGGGAGAAGGGGACCAATTCTCTCCCCACGCTATTTCCAATCACTTTTGGGTGCCCAGCCCTTTGCAAGTTTCCTCCCAAGCTCACAACAGAGGACTTCCACCAGATCCTATGCTGGGAAAAACACAAGGAAGAGAAATGCCAAATGTGTCAGGCTTGCCAGGTTCCCTGCCAAGCAGCCCTTCTTTCTCCAGGGCCAAGACCATAAAATCTAGGTCTAGTGCTCAGGTCTGGCTCATTCTCTAGGAGGATTAAACCCCACCTTAGGCAGCAGGTGTTAAGTAGGACCTCCCCACCCCCAGCAATCTGGAAACTCAGCATTATCACCCTAGATGCTGTTCTGGCTTTGACCTTGGTCTCAAGGTCTTAGCCTGGTCTCTGCCTTGTCTCCCAGCAAGGTGCCTCTCCTTAACCTTCATTGTGAGGCTTGCCCTCTGGGGCGGTATTACAGCTGCTCTTGTCAGTGTCCCTTCCAAATGACAATGCCTGACTCTGGACCACCTTCTTTCCCATACTTCGCAGCAGGCTCTGCTCGCACTCTCCTCTGTAGTCGGCTCCCTTTCCTTTGTTCTCACATGTGGACTTTGTGAAAACAAACTCCCTGAAGGCTGGGTAGTGTCTTCAGTTTTGCTTTCCCCACAGTGGATGTAGGCACATCTCTTTATACATAGCCCACATCCTAATATTACCCACTGATTTCATTCCTCACACTCCCTTGCCTCAGCAGTCAACAATGGGTATAGTCTCAAGCACGAGTATGGAACACTACTAAATCTCTTTCCTAACCTATGAATTCAATTCAGTTCAGTTTGAATTTATTCAGTTCTAGACATGAGCAAAATTCTGCCTTATCCACAAAGAAGGATACTAGTACATTCCTTAGCCCACAAGGAACATTTAAACTATAAAGGGTGAAAATGTTTGTGCTGAAGTGGCCAATGTATAAATCAAAGCAGAGTGAAGTAGGTATCATAAAATACAGAGGAAGTGGGTTTTCAGAGATGTCAGGCTTGGGCAATGAGTTTGGTTTTCATGGAGGAAAAACCAGTTAGTCTATATTAATGACATCCTGTAGTTCATTGCTATATCCTTTCTACTAGAACAGCCTTCAAAAAATATTTGTAGAACATAGTTATGAATGAATTACTGATATTTATTTTTTAAGCCTCACCAAGGTGAGTGACAAAGAATGAAATATTTCAAAAGGGAAAAGTTATAGTGTCTCTGAAACTGTATTTTAATTCATATAAAGATAACTAATTACCAGTTTTAATTAAAAAACACTTATGATTATTCTCAATAATCTTTGTCAGAACCCTATGCTTAGTGGAATTTTATAATATAGAATATTCCCTTTTATTACTTAAGTGAGGCTTAAGAACTTGGCAAAAAGTGGATTTGAAATATATATAAAGTTCACTTAAAGTGGTCTTCTAAAATACACATTTCCTGAAAAAGCAATAGGTCAATTCCAGGATAGAGAAGCAGGATAACCTGAATTATAATCAGTTTCAAACCTTTACTCATTGAATTTAGACAACAAAAGTGCTCCATATATAAATATTTCAGTTTTTGTGTTGGCATAGATCTTTGAATACCTAAAAACCAAACAATAAACAACTCTTATTTTAGTATCTTGTATATCCAAGAATCTTACCCTCAAATAAAACATGTATTTAACCTTAATAGCATACATGTTAAGCTAATTTTACCAATAAAATTTTCTAAACTAATTTATTTGTATTTATATTTGTTTTGAGCTCAAGTCACCATAGATTTTGTTAGTCTCATACTTAAGAGATTTCCATGTTTTCAGAAGAGATTTTCACTGTTTCATAATAAATTCTCCAAGGTCTTACCCACTTACCAAGGAGAGTGACTCTTGAACAATATGAGAGTCTAATTTAGAAATGTATCTCTGGAAGTTCACAAAGGAAATGAGGAATAATTCCTACCAAGATATGGAGGGCTCAACATCTCCTCCCTCTGAATTAGCTGTCCTGAGTTGAGAGTTTCTCTATTGGATAAAATTCTGAATAATTAAGATGTTTATGAATTAGGCTTGAGGGACAGCTGCTTCCCTTATGCTGAATGCAATATAATACCTTTTTACAAGTGGCATTGTATTTGTTGTACCTATTTGAGAAAAAATTTTGCCGGATTTCTTTTATTTTACAAAGCAATCTGCCAATTCAACAATAAGCATGCCTCTAACTTTTGCAATTTTCTAGTTCTTATTTTTCAAAATACACTCAGACAAAATGAGCAGGTTTCATTTATCTTTCAGACTCTATAGTATGTACAGTATATCAGAGAACAATTCAAGTCTAAGGATGTTTTCATATCTTAATCTGTAAATATAAAACATTTATGATTTAATGCCCTTCCTCTGTCTTGAGATGATTAAAAACAAATGAAAAAGCAGTAAGAAAATAAACACATTCACACACACCCTCAACTTTTTAGAATACTCGTAAGTAAAACTAAAGAATAAAGGTACTAATTCTATATTTTATGAACAAATAATGGATTCTAACTAGTTCAATAATAACAAACTGATAAACACATTGATATATATTTTTGCCTACTGGCTTCACTAAAAGCATGGTTTATTGGTGATTCTCCGTTTCCTTCTGGGTCATTTTTTTCCATTGATTGAGGTCCTCAGATCACTTCCCCCAAACCCCTTTTTGGCTTGAAATGTCTGCATCGCTTCAATTTATCACTTGGTTACATACTATTATAGATGTTTCTGTAATAGTTACTTGTTACTTGTCACTTGGGCAAGAAATATTTATGAGTATCTATTTATTTTGAATTCCTGGGCTACGGGCTGAGAATACCATGATAGACAAGACAGATTTACTTCCCAAGCCAAACTGTGCTTCATGGTGTGTAATGCTTTACCTTTAATCCCCATTTGGCTAACAAATTCCATTTATCTGAAGGAAAAAACTGGGCTAAATTGAATAAGCATATTACTTGACAAGTTCTTGTTGAGTGAGTCAGTGCTGATTTATATCAAGGAAGGGTCAAATTCACTCAACACAACTGCCCAAATAATCTTTCTTAAAATTAATTTCATTATATTTCTTTATTGGTGAAGAGTTAAAGAGGCCATCTTTCTGACTCTATTGCCTATTAAAGAAGTTAAAAAACTCCAGTCAGTGTAGATTAACTCTTCAAATGGATATGATTTTATCTGACATCGTTCATAGCTATCCCCAGCCAGTCCTTCTGCTTTAGGAGGGCACTCATGTCCCCATCCTACACCGTGCTTGTGTCCACTCTGTCTCCTCACCTGGAAAACCTCTGTTTTTTTCCCAAGGACTTGTGCTGTTGGCTTTCAGGGATTCTCCTCTCAAAGAAGCCTCCCTGAACTGCTCTGCTCCACAGGACCTGCCACTACAGGGACCTGTACACATGTCCATCTGTTTACAACAATCTGGCAGTTCTCTAGAGGTTTCATATTCTGTATGCATCCAGAGCCTTCTACCACACTGCTAAGCATTGTAAAAATGTTCTATTTTCTCACTTTTTTGTCTTTCCATAGTTAAAGTTAGCTGAGGAAAAGGCTGGGCACACAGCAAATATTTCATGAAATCTTGCTAAGTGTGAGAGCTACAAAGCATGGCCAGCATTTTCCTTGAGCCCAGCATTTTCCCTGTTTGGGAAAACAGAGTTTGGAGGCATCTTTAAGGGAAGGGTATGCAAGGGTACTGTCTCAGAGTTTTCTTCCTACCCCAGAGGAAATCAAAAGGAAATGTGTAAGTGCCCCAAAGGCCATGATGATAAATTCTACAAACTGAATCTAATGAATCAAGTGAGGATGATAGCACATCAATGTCTAAACACAGAAATGGATAGGAGATTTCTCACTGGAAGGGAAAAATAAAAAGTTCTTCAAAGAATATTTTAGGACACTTTTCAAAATGATTTAGCTGTTGATAATGGAGACGTTTTAGCTTGCAGAATTGCATTTTCAGGATGCTTTAACTTTAAAACTCATTTGATTAAGATATCACGTATATTTATGTATGTGTGTGTGTATTTAGAAAGGGTTGGGAGAGTCTTACTGCTAAACATTGGCATGACAGAGTTTACTTAAGATACTCCTGAGTAATTCAAGACATTTCTGTATGTGTATCTCTGAGGTACTCAGGACTATTTGTGATGTGATTGAAAATGCTTATAAGAGTAATATAAAAATATCGAGGCAATAATTTATTCGACTGTATTTGTATGTCTCTCATTATGAACAAAATTCATGACTGAAGCCATAAATAATGACAGAATCCCCTACAAAATTGCCTGTATTATATCTGAATCATCACATTATACAATCAACACTTAACATCCTAAAGGACTTTCTGAGGAGTGACACTAAACCTGACTGACCATATTTAGCCACACTATTAGATTTGAAGAATTCCACAATGCACAATGCAATATAAATGTTGAACTGTCTACATATAGTGTTTTTAACAACACAGTCAATATAATTTTTAACTGAACAAAATGCATGGCTCCTTTACTGCATTTGCTATATTTGGTTGTTATGGGATTTGCATAACCAGAATAAGTAACCACGATCATGACCTCTCTGGAATTTGTGCATATGCCCCAGTCTAGTCCTCACACCATCCATAGAAACAGAATGATGCTACTCCAAGTACTCATAATGAAATACACAAAATCATTTTTGAGCAGCTCTGCCCACTATGCTGTATTTACCATACACCCTACAGTTTATGGTTTGTCACTCCACTTCTTCTCAGCCATCCCAATCCTCCTTACTTTCCAAGAATATTTAAAATTGTGGTTGATATACAGTAGTACACTGGTTTCAAACACACAGCATAGTGATTCAACTGCTATATACATTAGTAAATCTTCACCCCAAGTAATGTAATTACTATCTGTCAGCATAGAAAGATGGTACAGAACTATTGGCTATATTCTCTATGCTGTACTTTCATCCCCATGATGAATGGGGAGGGGCTTGGTGTGGGTGAGTGAAATAGGTGAAGGGGATAAAGACACAAAATCTCAATCATAATATAACTTAGTTTCCAAGAATTTTTATTCTCAAAATGCAGCACATTCCCCAATGATGTCTTTAAGTAATAAATTATCATTTCTTTTACAAAATATTTTCCATTACATTCCCAATGACATATTAAAATTTCACTTTTGATTCTAAAACAGCCACTCAAAAAAGATTTCTAAGTGTATTCGTTACAAACTTGAGATATCTATCTATCCATCTATCTACTATCTCTTTCCAGCTCCTTGATTCTGTTACTCTTCCAGTTTTCTAACCTAGGGTTCAAATCCATGCTTCAGATAACACAACCAACTCTCTGGCCTGGTGGACTGCAGACCTCTGGAAATCAAGGGCTCTTGCTAAGTTACATGTTTTGGTCTAGTCCCAAGTCCTTGCGCATGGTGTTTCTGGGTTTTGGGGTTTCAGATAACAAACTCCACATTCACCACTGAGCTCCCCATTCTCATCAGCTTTATTGTTCATGGCAGGGTGCTACTGAAAGTTAGGGAAATGAATCCACGCCAGCTCTACATATACGCTCTTTATTGTTTACAAAAATAGACATTTTTTTTCCTTGGAGGAAGGATAATTTAATTGGTGCTGGATCTCTCCTATCTTGAATAAAATTCAAATGCTAATAGAATTGTGAGGCATATATTTTAAAGAGGATTCTCTTGTGTTCTTTAATTGCTTAAGGACAATATCTGAAATTAATATTCATTACTCCAAAAGTAAGACTACTTGGAATACAGATAAACAGGAAAACATTATTCAGCTTATTTTGTACATTGATAACATAATGAATTAAAACACATTTGTTCTGGTTAAGAACCTCTAAGTTACTTGCCTGTCATGCTAAAGCTTTCAACATTAGTTTTTATAGCACCACAACTTTAAAAAAATGAATTTTATATTTTTCTGATTATAAATGTACTACATGCTCATTATAGAAAACTTAGAATATATTTGTTAATAGATCAGAGAAAACCCTCTCATATAAAACTCATAGTTTTGTTTTTGCTAATAGTTTTCTTATGACCACATATTGACTCTGAATAGTGTGCAAACTATTGTAGGTAATGCTGTCAATATGAGAAGAAAATGACCCAAATGGTAATCAGAGTTTCACATAATGCCTACAGAAGCCAAAATGAGGCACACTGATGAAGAAGAGACAATTACAGGATTTGAAGAAAATTGCTCTTAGGCACAATCAACCACAGTGGCTCCTGGCTCTGAGAACACTGATTTACAATTAGGACTAGAAGGCTACTGAGGGAAATAGTTGTTTCACTAATATGGGATCTCCAAAGATAAGAGGTGGGAGACAGCATAAATCTGGGAATGCAATCCCAGGCCCATGGCTGCCAGCAATCTTCCTGTCCAAGAGGAGGCTTCCGTGGTATGGGACCAAGACCAAGAAAGCAAACCCCCATCTAGAAGGCAACATCTTTCTTCACCTAGAACATTCCCTTTGGAAACTTGTACATGTTATTTATTAATATATACCTTTGAAAATTAGAGTGAAAAGTAATAGCAAAAATATAAACACTTGATCAAAAGGTACCTTAGTTTTTGGATGTTTTGGGTAGGAAATTTTAACTCTAATACAAAAGCACTTAAAAGAAATATTGCCAAATATAGCCATTTAAAAATTATCCATGTCTGAATTAAACATAGATTATTTATGTCAAACATGAAGCCCTAATTGGTTTCTCTTAGCTACCAAAGATTATCTCTTTTATTACCCATTGGTAAGAGTGCAGAAAATTTAACAGATTTCAATCTTAAACTGAGCAAAACACAGCTAGCAAAGCAATTCTGCTGTAATGGAATAATCCAATATGGTCAATATCCATTTGTAAATTACTTTAAGATGTTTTGTATTATCTGTATCATTTTTAAATACCACTTGCTGCTAGAGAGACGTGAGGACAGAAAGTAGCATTACATTTTTTTCTTTCACTTTAAAAATGTTTTAAATTATTTACTGCAACATTAAGACTTACTTTTCTCTAAATCTAAAAGCATTTGGCACTATCATCTTGCTTGTACACTGTGATTAAAATAAACACTTCCAAGTTAAATAGCTGTTATTGCTAAAAACACTTACCAATGGAAAACTGGAGGACAGAGGCTGTTGTTGTATTAAGGCCTGTGGTAACCTATAAAAAGGAATATAACCAAAGTAAGACACGATAGAAAGAGAGGAGGAAGAAGAGATGAAAGAAGATGGGAGGACGGGGAGGACGGGGAGTGAAAGGAAGAGGAGAGAAAAAAGTCATCGACAGAGGCATTTATCCAGTGGTTAGCTTATTTCTATCAATATATCTGAACACAGATATTTTTCATGCTTCTCTATGGGGAACAAAACTGTGAGATCCACAGTTTATTTCTCAGCGCCCTGTTGAAACTGTTTTCAGTGTAATCTACCAGGGACTCTTGTGACAGCACTTAACACAGCCCCCTCTGCTCAGCCCGCCATCCCCCCACCGTCCTACACCAACACACCTGAGGCCCAAAATGAATGCAATAACAAGGCTATGAAACAAACATTGGCAGGTAAATTGAGAGCAAAAGAACAGAATAAAGTTATTCTGAAAAGTAAATAGAGCTCCAACAGCTAAAGGGTGCAGGCTTTCTTTGGGAGATGATGAAAATGTTCTAAAATTGTAGTAATGGTTGAATAATTTTGTGAATAAAACCCTTGAATTGTATACTTCAAATGAATGAATTACAGAATATGTGGATTGTTTCTCAATAAAACTGTTACTCATAAAAAAAAAAGTAAATGAATTATGGGCCTAGAAATGTCCTTCCAATACATTCTATTACTTTCCCTTAGTTCATGAAGAAGCATGCTTAAATAATTTCCCCTCTTCTGAAAGGGGAACAATATCTTATTTAATTTTAATTAAATTAAAATTAAAAATTTTTTTACTTATTTATTCTTTGGGGCAGTGACTTGGACCCATAACAGCTCAAACGAGATGAGAATTAAGGTTCTCATGCTCAGTGACTCTTGCTGGGTTCCTGACCCTGTAAGGTAGGTATGGACTACCACCCGTGACTGCACCTCATGAAACAGAAAGAAGTATATAACTGTTTTCATTGTGCCAGAAGCAGTAGGACGTCTTATACCTTCACTTCTCATATGTCATGAATCCATATCCTTAGACTTATCTCTGCACTTAGGTAACCTCCATCAGATGGAGCCCCTCCACTGCAGAAGACTCAAGAGACCCAGTTCAAAAGATGCTGTGGGAACCAGTGGACAAAGGAGTGAGCAAGCAGGGGGCCTCAAGAAAGACATTTTATAAGTTGTCCAGATATCAGTAGAGGTATCAGCTCCTAACTGATTTTAACAATAGCAAAAATCAGAGGAAATTCTTGATTTAATTTAAATCCTTCACTATTATAGATTATGAAAAGCAAATTGGCCACCATAACCAGACTGTTTCCTGCTCCCTTCCCCCCTCACTGCCAGTCATTAGAGAAAAATGCACCAATAGAATATTCTTCAAATAACTAGGATGCTAGGATGCTTGCTCCTTTTCAAGGTTCCTTTAAAAGAAGTATTTTTTTCACAGCTTTTAGATTAAGTTCAACTACTTGTCCTCATGGGTTTCCATTTGGATAACATGATCTTAAAGTCCAAAGAGGCACATGGAAATTCTTAAATTTTGGGTTTTTTTTTCTATTCATCTTTCCTATTGAATGAATGCTCTTTCCTCCTCTAATTTGATGTAACGGAGTGGATTCCCAGATGGATTATGAAACACTCCTGAATATAAGTTCTTTGAAACAATGATATTATAAAGTTAAAAGCACCATGGTAGCTGCTACTGCTGGTGTATGAAATGTACTAGAGAGTCTTAGATATTCATACCTATGGTGTAACAAATGATGCTTGTGTCACCTGGGATGAAGTTTCACAGCCATGATCTCTGTCAGCAAACAGTAAACTGCTTGAAATACTGCCAAATTGCAAAGTACATGAGGTAACTGCTCCTACACTTGGATTAGTCATTGATTCTACACTTTTTTTTTCTTCACCAGAGAAGAAAGGGATTGTTGGAATGGTTGACCCTCATTTCATTATCTTCACCCACTTAGTTTATTAGTAAAATTGTGAGCTACAAGAAAGAATAGGAAAGAAGAATAGAAAAAAAAACCCAAGAAGTATTGCCTATAAAATCTTTTCACTTACGTTTACAGTTGAGGATGATAAATTATTTATTATTTTTGAGTTCAAATATGTAATTCTAGTCTACAAAATTATTAAGTCTAGACATCTGACATTTTGAAAACTAAAGGGTCTCTTAAAAGGCCTTTGATAAATAATACAGCAACTATGAATGTTTGACAGTGAACTTTCTTCCTATCAAATCACTGCTCTTAAATTATCAACAGACTCCAAACTATAGAAAATTAGTATGTTCACTAAATGTATCTGAAGAATTCACTGTAGGCTGAGGCTATTCATTCAGCTTATCTTCCCTAGAAATTTTTATTCAGTTTGATCCTATTTTAGCCCCAATTCTCCCTTGTAACTAAATGCATTTCAAAATATGTAAGAAATTCAGTAAATAATTTCTTTTAAAAAAGAACTAATTTTGTTTTAAGCTCTCAGAACACATTTTCTTTTAAAGGAGTAGGTTGATGAATTCATCATTACCTTCATTTCAGATTAGGAAAATGATTAAAATTAGGTGCCACCACCTGAATTACAGAGACTCCACTGAGTTAAATAAGGTGTATGAGGGCTGCAACCACTTTGTTTTTTTATGTGAAACCTTCATAAGAGTGTATATCAATAATACCTTAATAAAAAATTTAAAAAAAAAAGAAAAGTGTTAGCCTACTAAGGTTCTTTGCCTGTGATTCTGTTTCACAACTTCAGTAAGAATTGGCTTTATGAAAAATAAGAAGGCCTATTTTAAAAAATGTGATATTTGGGGGCTGATAACGTCCATCCATTCTCATGTACAGCAGTTTTGACTGGATTCAATTCTGAAGGACCATGCAAAATACCATGTTAATATTTGAATTTTAGTAAACATAATAGCATGTTAACTGACAAAGTAATTCCTCACTTGTCATTCAGCTTATCTGTCTTCAGTAAACACAACTTGGGTACAATATATATTTTTTTTTTGCTCAAGGGACACCAATACAGTTTAAAAATTACTGAAAATCAGAAGTTGGTAGTGTGTAAAATGTGGATGTTATCCCTATCTTTGTTATCTTCATTCTATTCCCTTTGAGTCTATAACACAATTCATCTTAAGGAAATACTTATGATGGGAATATAAATTTGCCTATGTTTTTTTCTTTCTCAGTTGAGGACAATTATTTTGAATATTTTCCTTTTTAGTTGAGAGGCTAATCTTACATTAATTACATAATGTAATTCAAAACTAGCCCACTGAGTATATAAACTGTAATGTGAAATAAACTGGGATGCAGTGAAACAAGATTAAATATACATGGGCCCAAATAAACTAGATACTTCAGTTTTTGTGTTTTAGAAATATCAATTTTGACATTATGTTCTTAGATATGTTTATCCTGTTAATTAGTAGAAACAGAAAAGAATTTGCCAAGCATTGCTAGAAATGTTACATATGGGGGAACATTTCAAAATAGGCATTTATTCTAAGCTCAATTGACTGCAGTAAAAATTTAATTTTGTTTTGAGGTTTATAGATAATTAATTCAGTCATGGTACATTATTTAAAATATACTAGCAAATCTATTTCTTCAAGAAGAACTTCACTACTAGTCACATTTGTCTGCAGGAATATTATAACACCTGTGAGACTTGAATTATGAGCACCTATTATTTTAATTTGCATCCAATTAATTCTGTTTGTGTTCTAATTCCAACTAAAAACTCTTCAATTTATCAACGTTCTGAAGCTTGTATCTTTAATAAATTAAACGTATCCATTGCCATGAAAGGGGTACTCAAGCAGCATAAAGAGCCATGTTATAAGAACTGACTTTTACATTTGGTAACTAAATCTTTTTTTATTTGCCTACCTAGATTTTTCTCCCCTTTTTTACTATAGAAACCAGCCCTTTGGCCACTTTTAAAAGTTAATGAATTTGAAACAATGTGTGACATAGAGGTGAAAAACACAAAGTGTTAAGGAAGATGTGGCAGGAAAAGGAGATGCATTGAAGAATTCAAGTCAAAAAGCAGAAAAGCAAAGCATAGGAGATGTTGCCAGAAGAACATTAGGTGCGAAAAAAAAAATAAGCCAGGGGTATATATAACACTTACTTTTATATCCTTTTTCAAGTGTGTGAAATGAATGTAGTCTTAGAGCCAGAAAGTACCAAGTAACAACAAAGGCTCATTAGCTACTTGCTGATGACTAGTGGTTTCACTGCTTTCAGTTTTGAATGCTCATGTTTCATTTTCCACGGGATCGAAGAATTTATCTTTGGCAAGTAAAGTCTAATCAGTCTAAATTAAAGGCAAGTAATCTCTGTTCAATAATTTGGTATAAACCAAAATTTTTAAAAGCTGGTTTATTCAGTGTGCTCTTTCACTTAAAAAAATAATTAATGGTTAGGAAACAAAGTTTTAAAATAATAGAATTGCTCACCCAACATTTCTGGCTTGCAAGGAGAAAATAAGAAGTTTAAAAATAAAGCTTTAGACAAGACCTTATAAAGTCATACGCTATTTAGATATGATACATATATGTGTGTCATATATGTCATATGACATGTCATACCCATTTTTAAAAAGCTATATAATCATAATGATACACACCATGTTTAACGAGGTCCATTGATATTGCCAATTTTATTAACAAATTCTTCATTTTTACATTTGAAAATAAACCATAAAATAATTACTCCCAATTCTGAGATATTTGTAATATAAATAATACTCAGTTTCAAATTTTCATCCGAACTGGAAGAACATCAGAGAAACTTCCATTGACAAAAATCTCACTAATGACAATGCATTTGACATAATGTACATAAATACAATATACTTACCAGTTCTCTTGGGCCATATGGCTCACAGAAGGTGACAGCATTGCCATGCATGATTGCACCGCACTGTTCTCCAGTCTCACAGTTGTTACATTTAACCCTGTGGGAACACAGACCGCATGCTAGACTGAGAACTAAGTAACACAACGTGCTTTATTGCTCAGGTAAGGAAAGATGCAATAGTTATTCAGTACAAATTAACATTATGAGGAAGGTAATGGTATTTTGTATTGTGACATGTTAACAAAGCATGTCAGAAAGACTTGAACTTAAATTCTTTCAGTTACTTGCAGTGATGGACAAGTTACTTAACCTCCCCAAGATTCAGTCCTCTCACCTGTAAAATGAGGATAATAATACCAACCTGAACCTCACACAGCTATCATGAGGATTAAATGAGAGTGGGTATTTAAAACACGGAGTGAAGAATCAGTCTCATAGTAGGCACTTGATAATGGCAGATGGTATTATTATCAATAATTGCATATAATACATACCATTTTCAATACAAGGATGTTTGCAAATATTAAAAATCACAAAGTAATACCCACTTACATAATGCAATAAGACCTGTATCTCTGAAATCAAAAGATGTTTTACAAATTTTAAATCTTTTTCTTTTGAATTATGATTAATATAAATGTTTAAAATTACTCCCCTAAAATAAATTTGCAAGTCTACAAAATACATCATGCTAAAAATAATGGAATAAGAGTATATTTGATCCCCATAGTAACTTGAAATATCCACAATTCAAGCAAATTTTGGATACTGAGTTAATATGTTATCTTACAAAATAATTTAATTAGCTGTTTCCTTTTTTACTGTAACATTAAGTGGTTAATAAAACCTTAGGAGAGGTCTCAAAAATAAGTCCTGTCTTCAGTAGAAACTGAAGATATGAATATTCTGGATTTGACTTTGCATATATATAGTAACATTTACAATGTTCTGCATCATGACATTTCAACTGAAAATCATTACATACCTAAGATGTAGAAAGGAAGATCTATGTTTCCTCTGTCTGAACCTTAAACCACATAAGAACTGTATTTCATGCCGAGAGAACATTTTCAAAGACTTTCACATTCCAAGTGCCAAACACTGTGGAAAGGGCACTTTGCCCTTTGTTTTGGAGATCATTGTATTATGCCCTTTCAGCTCTTTGCAAATTTCAGAGAAAGAGGGAGTAGGAATTCCCATTCAAGGAGAAAGTAGGCAAAAGTGTGAAAAGATTCCAGGTAGCCCATAAAGCCTAGAGGCAGAATCACAGTAAGAAAAGACTTGGCAAATAAATCTAAGTATTCCTATGCATGAAATAAATGATTAGTATTGTTCTAATCTTTTGAGCTGTGTTCCATACAAGGAGATTGACAATGTCAAACCTTTGATTTCTGATATGGAATTTAAAATGCCAATAATCTCATAGCAACACAAATCTTAGTAGGAGAGTTAAATCCCTTGATTACTGTGAAGCATGATTCTAATAAAATGCCCTTGACATTAGAAAAGACATCATAGTGGCTCCCTAAGAGAAACAAACTTGTATCTTGTTCACTGCTTTGTGCCTAGCAATTCATATTCCATAAATATTTGCTGAATGAATGAATGAAGGAACATAAGACAATTTCATAAATAGAATTATTATTAAGGTCTGAGGTCTAAAGCACTTAGAATAGTGCCCGACATATAGCAAGCAAGCAAGCTCAAATATGTCAGTATAAATGTTAGCTATTATTATTATATTATTAATATTATTATTATTATGGATTTCCACCATTTTTGTCCAGAAAGTGGTAGACTGGATTTTTTTTCTTCCACAGAGAATCTATTATGAGAACTCCTTACTACCTTTTTTCTTTTCTCTAAACACTAATTTTTTCCAAGGAGTGTGATTGTGATAAAAGTACAGAGAAGTAGCACAGAAATTACAGTGGGGTTCTTACTTAGTGATAGGTGAGGGTTATTTGGCCTTCAAGTTGAGAGAAACATCAACTTTGAAAGAGAAAAATTAAAAGACAGCTCAGCACTCACAATGGTTATCTGCACTTTTCCTCCAGTGACTCTAAACTAAAAGCATCATTTTGATGAAAAGTCCAAGAGGCCTGATGTTTGAATTCCCTTGACAATAATTCTATCTATAAATATGGATCAGCAGTCCCCAAATCAATATATCAAAAAAATAATATCTGTATAATATATATGTATTACAGGCCCCTTTTCCCCATAGTTTTGATTAGATTCAGGTACAGCCTAGATATCTGTATATTAAGAGTGATGCTAACATAGATGGTCTACAGCCTGGCATTAGGGAACCAGTGAATAGACAAAACATGTTTGATGTGTTTGGAGAACCACTTCTATATGTGAAACAACAGAAGTTAAAAAACTAATAGACACAAAATAGAGCAAACAGATACTGTTCTTCTCTCCATTTGGTTTACAGCTCTTCTGGACGTTTTTCTTCTTCATTGTGTTTTATAGTTTCAGCTACTTAATAAAATTTATAAAGCCATTGGTACCCTGTTGAAATTTAAAAATTTAGAATTATCAGCTCTTTAGAATTAATTCACTGAGCTGCTACTTGGAGGTACAATGACTTCACCAGGAATTGATGGGATAAGTCCACCAGCTTTTGCCAAGGTCTTTTGTCTTTTGCTTTAATTTTTCACAGTCTGACTGAGTTTGTCAACATAACTTAAAATTTGTCCTGATTGTGCATCCCCCTGGGTGTTCAAATTCAACCTACTCTAAGCCGATGGTGTTATTTATTCATTTATCACTCATTAATTCATTCTTATAATTAGCAAACTTATGTTGAGGACCTACAGGTACTGTGGTGAGCTTTAGAGCTACACAGTCTAATAAAACAGTGTCATTTTCTTTCCGGACTTTACACTCCAGAAGGAAAGATAGTGAAACAAGTACATGATTACAATAAGGGTGTCATGCATTGACAGCTATTTATTGCATTCTATATGTGCCAGATATGCTAAAGCCCATTTAAATCTCTCAGTCTTTCCATGAGATAGTTATCAGTGTCTTAATTTTACTAGTAAGAAAATTGAGCTTCAGAGAAGTTAGGCATTTGCTCAAGTCATACACCTATGAAGTCAGCAGAGTTGCTGTTTGGACCCAGGACTTGCTAATTCCAACCAGCCATTTTTCCATAGCTCCTCATTCCTTTAATAGGGGTATGTACTGGTTGTGATAGAGCCTAACTCAGACTGAGAAAGTGAGGGGAAAGCTCCCAGAGGAGATGGTCCCAGAACTGGTCCCAAATGAGAAATAGGAGTTATTCAAGCAAGGAAGAGAAGTGAGAGGTGATAGGGCACAAAGGATGCACAGATTACGAGACAAGTAGAATTGCTATTTTAGTGGTTTAGTATGGCTGGAACCAGAGAAGGGTGTACTGGGAGCTCTACAAACAATGCCTCAATTAATTCATATAAAACCCCTCCCTCCTTTTTTGTCCCCACACAGAGTACGCTAAAGCTGTGATTTAAAGATATCAAATGCTTGTCCAAGGCTACAATGCCTGTAAATTAAAGAGCTGAGATTCAAATGCCTATTAGTCTGTTCCCAAAGTCAATGATACATATCCAACATTTAGGAAAATTACTCTAGCAAATGATGGATTGGAGGCAAAAAAAGGCAAAACTACTGATTTAACACAAATAAGTATAATAGTGCCTTGAAATAAGGTGGAGATGGAGAGGACTTCCAGAGTATTGTTATTCAATAGAAATATAATGTGATACAGCAGCCCAGTTTGAAAAAGACATATGCACCCCTATGTTTATCACAGCACTATTTACAATAGCCAGGAAATGGAAGCAACCTAAGTGTCCATCAGTAGATGAATGGATAAAGAAGATGTGGTACATATACACAATGGAATATTATTCAGCTGTAAGAAGAAAACAAATCCTACCATTTGCAACAACATGGATGGAGCTAGAGGGTATTATGCTCAGTGAAATAAGCCAGGCAGAGAAAGACAAGTATCAAATGATTTCACTCATCTGTGGAGTATAAGAACAAAGAAAAGAACTAAAGGAAAAAAACAGGAGCAGACTCACAGAACCCAAGAATGGACTAACAGTTACCAAAGAGAAAGGGACTGGGGAGGATGGGTGCAAAGGGAGGGATAAGGGGGAAAAAAAGGGGTGGGCATTACTATTAGCAGACATAATGTAGGGGTGGGGGGGCAGGAGGAGGGCTGTAAAACACAGAGAAGATAAGTGGTGATTCTATGGCATCTTGCTATGCTGATGGATAGTAATGGATTATGTTGGGGGGACTTGGTGATGGGGGGAGTCTAGTAAACATAATGTTCCTCATGTAATTGTAGATTAATGATACTAAAAAATAATAATGTGAGCCATGTATGTAATTTTCAGCTTTCCAATAGCTACATTAAAAAGTAAAAAAGAACAGGTGAAATTAATTTTTATATTTTATTTAACCCAATTTTTCAAATTATATTTTAACATTTGATTAATATAATATTAATTCATTTCATTTTTCTTGCATACCAAGTCTTCAAATTGGAGGGTGCATTTTACACTTATAGCAGTGTAAATGCTAATGATTATAATACAGATCTGAACTTCAGAGAAAGGAGATAGCACTGACATGACAATTAGGATATGGTGGCATTCACAGGAGTGCACATTACTGGGGTTTGGAGAGAAGGGAGGATATACAAAGTGAGAAGAGAAGAGGTTCAACAATGGATCCCTGGGGAACAACATATTGTCCTTAGTCTGGTTTCCAGAAAGCTCTAACCATCGTGACCCTTCAGTGTGTACTGATTTGAGTCTATCTCCACTTACATTTCCATGATTACTGGCAGTGAGTTCATTTCTCTTCATGCTCCTAACAATCCATGCTGCCCATCAAGATGACTTCTCTAATAGTGAATCTATAACATGACCTTCCTAATATTTTTCTTATCATTAAACCTCAGCATTGTACAACTACACATATAAATGCCATTATCATAAGGAAGAGATAAATCATGATTACTGAGGAGGAAAAATTCTGATGGAGACCAAATAGCACAAAGGGCAACTAGTGGCCATGGCTTCCTAGGAGAAAATAGTGACCCAGGCCAGGGAGATGAGGTGGTTTTTAAAAATCTACAGATATAAACACCCATATTCCAAGAAAAGTAATTTCTGGCTCACCCTACAATTTAAAGCAATTAAAGTCCTATCCCCCTCTTTTCTCAGAATGCCTCTGAGTCTAACAATTTAACTTGGTTGAGAAGAGTCAGATACTTAACCCCAATGTGCACTCTCTATGAATACTAGTAGTCTGAAATCCTATTTTTGCCTTAGGGAAAAGGTCTATGAGTTCCTAAGAACTGGAGTTCAATTTACTGGATGATGAGTTGTCCAATTTCTTCAGGCTTAAAGCCAAAGCAAAAAGGTGCTGTTTGTTAACCAACATTTAAACTGTGACCTCACAACTGAATTTTTCCAATTGAAAAATGATGGTTAGTGATTACCAAATTACTAACTTTGTAAAGTCAAATAACATATTCAGGAACTGGTGGGAAGAAAGAAGTGTTAAATAATCTCAGTTAAAAAGACTGTTTAAAAAGGAATGCGACCTCCCAGGCTAAGGATTAGAAATGAATTGCTTCTCTACCTAATGGCAAAATACTGAATATTTCTCTAATCTAAGAAAATATCCCCCTCTTTTTCTTTTTCCCAATATGAAAAAAAAAGCGTAAGAATCTGACAAAAATACCATGGCACATTATACAAATCATCTATGTCAAAATATATTCTGCCAAAAACAGTATGACTACTAAAGGACATTTTAAGGGAAATGCCTGCTATTCCCCAACATCATGCAAAGCCTGAATTTATTAAGCCTTCTCAACCTATTTATCACATGCTTAGGTTCCACATGAAGCTTATCTATTACTAGAGTTCACAGATCGCTGCACGTTTGAGTTAGAGGACACCTGAAATATCACCGAGTCTTATCACCCCTTCATTTTACAAATGATAGAACAGGACTAGAATTCTGGTTCCCAGACTCCTTGTCCTATATTTTTCCCACTCCACTGTAATGCAGCCGGTAAGAGAAAAATACTCCAATTCTATAAAAACAATGTGCACTTCAAAAAACATTTGTCATCATTTTTACTGTCAGTTTATTTTGAAAAGCTACAATGACTTTTCTTAAAAGTCCTTCTTTTCATTGTAGGATAGAGGATTTTGCTAATGGAATGTACAAAAATAAGAAAAATGTCATGGAGTTCATAGAAAATGTTAAGAATGAACTCTCTATACTGAAGGACATAATCAAATTCAATAATCTTTTGCCCACACACAGCCTTAGATAGTTCATCACTACTTTATATATACACTATTGCACTACTGTATTTTCACAGACAAAAGCAAAAAAGAATCAGTAAATATAAAGGCAGGTACTTGGCTGACCAACACAACTAGGGTCAAACCATAAACAAAGAAAAAAATGCTTTGAACCAAGGTTTTTGTTTTTCACTATAACAAACTCCTTGACAGTTTGAAACTTGTTATTTGGGAGTCAATTCTCTTTGTTTTTTATTACTTAGTTGGCTGTTTTTGTCTAAGATAAAGAATTATATGTGTTGTATATTTGTGCTGTAGAGGGTATGCTTTTGAAGGTGTAATTATCTTTTTAATCTTGATTTTCAAATTATTAGGTTGGAATACATGCCAAAGCACCATTTCAGTAGGCATAGAGAAAACCCAAGTGAAATGTCCCTAGAATCTGGGGTCCCCATGTACTGCAATAATTCACCCAGGACTTTTAGGATGGAAAGAGGAGGAGGATTAATGAGAATGCTCAGCTCCTTCACACAGAAATTTATGAATGGTTACTGGTGACATCATCCTGATAACAATAAGTAAATAATTGAAATATTATTGTCTCAAGAGCAGTCTAATTACATGGCACATTCTTCTTTTTAGATCAGACTGAAATCACTCAGCCTTCAGGGAGGCACTCTGCTGAAACAAGTTAATCACCCTGGAAACTCACTGACAATCAGTTATCATCAAATTCTTCTTTGAGATATGTGCTGTTCTTCCCCAATACCGAGGACATCGCATTATCTAGCCACAATTTATTGCCTCTGAAGGAGTCGGTGTCTGGGACTTGGCTGGAGAAGAAGTAATCTGGTATTCTATGAGCCAGAATTGTCTATTTACCAGCATTTCTGAATGGAGTTATAAAAATAATTTTAAAATTAGCTCTGATTATAAAAAGTGGAACAAGAAAAAGAAAATTTCTCTTGTAATTTCCTGTTTCCTGACCCTAAGACAGCATGTCTCTTCCTCCAGGTACAGCTCACATTGCATGTGCTGAAAAAATCCGATGTGTGAGCTCGCAAAGCAAGTCCAGATCAAGGGCTGGTGAATCCATCAAAGCAAAAGGGACCCTGCAGGACATTTGGTAGTTTGGCAGCCAGCTGACTTCTTCTGGAGATACAGGAGCTCCCTGTACTTTCCATTCAAGCCTCAAAAACCAGAACACTCAACTTTTGACCATATTTTATAATATGAAGACAGTGTTAATAATAAAGAGGGCAAGACTATTTACTAGTGAAGAACAAGCTTTAAAAAAAAAAATCTCAAAAAAATCCTATTCTCTTTGTAAATGTGGACTATTTTTAGAAAAACAGCCAAGAAAGTTCACTTGATAAGACTGAGAAAAGTATCACCTTCAACGATGTCATGCCTTTTTTTCTAAGGAGTGAACACTTGCTCTAAATGTGAAAAATGACAAACTCCATTTATAGCTCATCCTTTCTCATTACTTCCCACTGAGGAAGGTAAGAGAACTCTTCTTATTTCACTAGGGAGTTTAAAAACTGGATCTCTTCTTTGTTAACAGGTTCAATGACAAATATTATTTGGGTTAAAATAAGCCTTTTAATATCCTACTACTGCATGCAATATTCTGACCTCCTACTATGGTGAATTCCACTACATGCTGCTTGAAGAATTATTTTCTCACTTGTTTCAAATGTACTTGACATTTAATTCCATTGAGTGAGTTCTTATTTCTGTCATCCAAAACAGAGCTTAAAGAAGGAAATAATAAGCCTCCAGATTCATACCTTATTTTATTAGTAGGACACCTCCTGGTTAACCTTTCTATTGTAGTTGAAGCTTTTCCCCTGAGCACTTACATCACAGTGAGAAAAGAGGAGGAAGGAGGGGGAGGAAGGTTAGCAGAGCGTTTTGTAATAAGGCAAAAAAGTCAGTAACAAAAGAGAAGACAGTGAGCGATAGTGGAAAGAGGTGCAGAAGTCAGGAGGGAGGAAGTGGGAGAAAAACTAGAGAAAGATGAACAAAAGATGAGATTATTGGACCATTAATCCCAAAAAACTCAAATTATAATTCTACAGCCCCAAGATACAAAGATCTGTGAGAAGTTTTGGCAAAAGTATGCCATCAGAGAGAATATTTATTTTGCTTGACTTTTCTCATCTATTGACAATCTCCCTTAGTTACCTGCTTTGGAAAAAACGTAAGGTTAATGCTATATGTTACACAGGGAAGCCTATTAGGTTATATGTCTTCTGTGTCATTATTATTACAAAAAACATCCCTGGGTAATCCTCCAGCGGTGGTGTGGGGCCTTTGGGGTCTGTGGCCAGTGCTCTCCTTGGCCCAGCACTGTCTTCCTGGCTTACTGCCACGGGCCTGCTGGACGGTGAACAAGGTGGATGGACTTTTATCCAGCTTCTCTTCCAGTGACATTGTTCGTCAATCTTAACATTCTTCTGATTACCTAGAAATTCCACGTACATTGTAGTTTTCACACTTGGCTAGTAAATGGAGTCCCCACTCTTTTTGTTATTTATGGGGGTCCAAGATACTAGTGGACTATGAGGTAATTTTACTGCTTGCTGGCTTCTTTTCTCTTATGGGCTAAGCTAATAATCACCGAATAAAGCTCCAGCTAAAGTAATTCATCCCCAAGCCTAAAATCTCCATCTTTTTATATTCTTTGTTTGGACAACCATTTTTCTCAAAGAAAATAAGCTTCAATGCTTCAAATCACCAATCTTTTTGCTTCACCTCAGAAAAATTGCTCCAATAAATAAACATTTTTCAGGAGATTATCAGATGCAAGCAGTCTATGATCTCTATTTCCCTGGTCTTGTGGTATGATCTTTTATAAATAAAAATGGAAATGTTCCAATCTCTTCTTGATTCAAGCAATCCTATGCAATGCCATCCATGGCTTTGGCTTCCTTAGCTGTAAACTATGTGGCTTTCTGTATGATAAGCTGATTGACAGAGGTCTTCATGACCATAAGCTTTGAGGCAACTTCATGTGTGTCTTCCTGATGTCTCATATCCTTGTTGGCATCAGAACTTAGTCATCTAAGATGCTTCTTCTGAGAAGTGACTCCTGTTCTTCCCCGATCTCAGCTGAATAGGACATCTCTGCTATTATTATTGTGCTGGAGGGGAAACATCTGTTGTCATCTGGCTGCCATTTATTATCGTGATTCTAACAGTCCCATGTTTCCCACTGGAACTTCAGAGCCTAGTGATATTATAGCTCTGGATACCTTCTGTGATCTTCAGAAAACAAGCATTAAAGGATAATCAGTTAAGCAAAACAAAGACTTCCCCATGACTTTGTAATTGTTTGGAGGGTAAAGACACTTCTTTAGAAAAGTTAAGTCATTTTTAAGAATTTGTTCACTGTTTAGTTCCTTTAACTCTCTCTCTCCAAACTCTTTGTAACTGCAAGTTATGAATCAGAAATGTCTCCTATTTCTTATTTTTTCTCATTATTTTTTAAATTTTTTATTGAGGCAACTTTGCATACAGTGAAATACACAGGTTTCAAATTCTGACAAATACACACATCTATGTAACCCATGCCCTCTCAAGATACATAACATATTTATCATCCTAAGAAGTTGCTTCCTAGTTAATCCTTTAGCCCTGAAACAACCACTGATCTCATGTTTAGCACTAAAGATAATTTTGCCTATTCTAGGTTTCACATAAGTGGAGCCTAATAGGAATAACTATTTTGGGTCTGACTTCTTTCATTCAACATAATATTTTTGAGATTCAACCATGTTGTTTCAATGCTCAATAATTCAGTCCTTTTTATTGCTAAGTACTATTTGATTGTATCGATGTATTACTGTTTATCTATTCTCCTGTTGTTGGATACTTGGGATGTTCCTAGTTTTTGGCTAGTAGGAATTTCTAAAAAAAAAATAAAGATTTTTCTCCATTTATATGAAATACTAACATACTAAAATAGTTCAATTCAGAAAGAGGAAGTATGAAACTATAGTTGATGTATAAGTATTAGATGTTTAAGTAAAGTGTTATAAATAGTAGATGTTTAAGTGAAGTGTTAATGAGATAAAGTATTATATGTAGGTCCTTATATCCCTCTCAATTTAGCTATAGGAGGTTTTTCTTCCCACCTGTTTTTTTTTCCTTTTTGGTTGGAGGGCTGTCTCTAGATGAATAAGACAGTTCAGCACAGTAGTGCAAACAAACCGGAACACACAGTTCATAACGGACTGTTGTCAGCAGTTCTGCTAAACTGGTGTTGCTCCATCCACACCCTCTCTCACCACCAGGGGTTCAATGGCACCTTGGAACTGATGAAGTTACTTGTTACTTAAGTGGCTGAGGTATACCAGTGTGCAGTCCCCCATTAGGGCAAAGTTCACATAGAGACGCCTCACTCCCATTAAGTCTGAGCTGCCACTATATTCCCATGAAGGGTTTTGTTGTTCTCTTCACTTTTAACTTCACTGCCATTTCTCATTCAAACAAAGCAATCAGAAGTGGCTTAGAGAGTAGGGAGATAAAGGCCCACTTCCCTAGCAGAGCCCTGGAGAGATCTGGGGAACAAGAAGCAGAAGGACTCTGCTTTGCATCTCAAGACAGAAGAAACTTAGCTGCACAATAATGCAACAGAGCATTGCCTCACAAAGATGCCTCTGGACCAGGCCCAGAGCAGCCGAACAGTTTCTGTGCCCCCAGTCGGGAAATAAATCAGAGCCACTGCTCTTAAAGAAGCTGGGACAAGGGCAGGGGCTGTCTGTGCGGACCAGTCACCAAAGCCGAGAAGAGACGGGAAGGACCCAGGGGGCTGCTGCAGGAGCCCGTGACTGGGGGACCAGAGGTGCACCTTACCCCCTAGTTTGCACTAATAAGCCCTCTGAAACTTAGTTGCAACATCAGAGAGATGAGGGAGGGCAAGCCAAGGCTCACTGAAACTTAGTTTCCACCACTGGGAGAGGCTGGGTTATGAAAGAAAAAAGGCATTTTATTTCTCTGATACCCAAGTTTGTGGACAGAATTTGTAACTGCAACACTTACGTAAGCATAAACAATTCCTAGAAGGACTGAAAGAAACTTTAATGGTTATTGCTTCTGGAGAAATGGAAATATAGGTCTAGTGTAGGAGGAAGGCTTATTTTTATTTTTTATATCACCAGGCTTTTGCCAAGCACATTTATTAATTTTTAAATCAAATCTAATATTTAAACCAACTATATAGGTAGTACATTCAATATTGAGTTGATGTGAAAAGTTTCTTGGTTCTATTCCAATTGCTGTCAAACACTTGGAATAGTAACTTGGCTATTATTTTCATTCATATTAATAGTAATATCATTTTTATATTCCTTATTTTTTACGTTCAGTCATTTGTACTTGAGATAAGAAACTTGGATATCAAGAATTACATGAAATTTAGTGAAAATAACTTGATTTCATTAGATGAGGTTAATGGAAACAAATAAGCTGTACAGTGATTAATTTTTAAACTGATCAGCAACTTCAACATTGTATAGAAATGACTTAAGTTTCTTAATTTCTCCTTTTGCCTGTCCTTACAATTTACAAATTAAATAATGCATGTGATGCTTTTTGAACCCCTTAGGAGGAACATGCTTATAAAAATAGTACATTTTTGTCTTGCGGTGGATTACTTGGTGATGATTTGGGAACTGGGCAAAGAGCAGCACCCCAGGCACTTGGCTCCTGTCTGGCCGTTGTGTGTGGCAGTGGCTGGGAGCTCTGGCATTGGCAGCAAGGACTCTCCTCTCCACATTGCCCAGTGCTGCCCAGTGGTTTCTAATTCTGTGGGGTAATGAGAGTCAAAGACAATATCATAAGGGACAAAATGCAGGTACCAACATGCGTACCAAAGAAAACAGATTGCAGGAAAGTGAAAACTGACTATGAGGTTCCAAAACAAATTAGAACTTGGTTACTTTATTAGAATTTGCCGGGATATCTGATTTTACTGGGAGCTGGCTTCTGATGTTAGGGAGTTTACGTCTATGTTTAAGGGGTTAAGGCATCCAATACCCTCTTTTTTCCCTTCTCTATGATTCTGCTGTATTTTTATTAGTATATATTCCATATATTATATAATAGAGATGCATTTAATTGGATGTCTATTTTTCATCCAAATTCAGTGAGGGGAGACTTGGGGATTCATTTAAATAAAGTAGCTAAAGATTATTTTAATAATAATGATTTTTGGTTATATCTGGGCTTAGAGAAATCAAGGAGACCAATGTGCAAATACACCATAAGAGGAAGAAAGGAAGGGAAGGATTGGGGGAGGGAGAAAGAGGAGAGAGAGAATGGGAGGAAAAAGGTGAAGGGAGGGTGACAGACCAACAGGGTGGAACGGGCGAGGGTGGGAGGGGACCAGCTTGGAAGAGCATCCATCACACCTGGCGCGGTGCCAGGTCTTTCCAGGCTCAGCAAACTTCAAAACAAAGCTGTAAGGACAGTATTTGTCTGACTTTTATTGATAAAGAAATGGGCTCAGAGAGGTGAAGCAATATTTTCACTTTTCTCAGGATACCCAACTGGCAAATGGCTAGTCAATGGTCAAACTAGACCCGCCTGGTATCAGAGCAAATGCCGCCTTTGCAACAAAGTCATCTCTCAAATGATGAGAGTTTCATAGTTTGTTTGGGGTTTTTTATTCTTTAAAAGGCTAGATGAAGGAGATTGTGGACAGTAAGGGAGAAAGCAAAATTACTCTAAAACATGATAGAAGAGAGAAGTAGGTGGCTTTTTAAAGCTAAAGAAGTTTGGTATTGTTTTTTTTTTTTTAAGTAGGATAGGCCATAGCTTAAGTAAAAGGGACATAAAATCCATAACTTTGCGAAGCGAATATCAGATAAGTCACGAAAATGAGTGAAACAAAATCAATCATGTTTTATTGATTTAAAAAACAACAGAATTTGAAACACATAAGTCACATTTCGTATTTGTCAGGAACACTCACTGAAGAAAATGAATTAGCTTGACAGAAATGAACTTACCTTGAAAGAAACAAATCATCTGATAACATCTATATTAATGGAATATTAAAAAAAAAAAAAAAACAAATGCCAAAGGAAGTAGGGAATTTTTCCTGGGATAAGTGGTGCTTAGTAATTTTTTTTGGCCTTTTATTAGTAAAGATTTTCAATTCATTTTAAGAAATTTATACTTAGGATACATTCACTAGGAAGTAAAATTTTATTGAAGAATTATTTCTTTAAATGGCATATAAATTATGAGACTTTATGAATCTGTCTTATCTCATTTTTTGCACATTTATACTATCTAGATCTGTAATTCTTTCTAGAAAAGACATAAATAGTTTCTCTGTCTATATTTAAGCACCAGCACTCTGCATCTATATGTTATCTTCAACTCTCAAATGAAGGGGCACTGTCTTCAAGAGACTCTCACTCAAATCATCTCTCCTTTTATGGAACTACAGTATATATATCTGTATCCCTCTATCTGAGGAATTTCTATCCTGGATTATAAACTTTTAAAAAATGTTTTTAGTGTCTCCTCTACTAAACTAAAAGCTACTTGAGAGAATGAACCATATCCATTTTTAATTTACTATATAACTGAAATAATTACTGCTTAATATTTGTTGAACAATGAAAATGAAGAAAAAAAGAATATCATATGATGACATTTGAGAATAAAATGGTTATTCTCCCTCTAGTCTTGAGTATTGCTTGAATTTTGGTTGCAATTTGAAAGTTTACACTAGAGCTTGTAATTTATTTTGAATTCTTAATTGTATATACAAAACATTTACTATTATAGAAAACCCACATTCATATAGTCTCTCAAAATATGCAGACCGATTCTAGCTCTAGGTTGGTAGACCTATTTCTCCAAAATCAGCAAAAATACAATGAACTGCCAACAAATTCATGTATCCATTTATGTATTAAAGAAATTTTTAATCAATGAGTGCTGGCTTATTATTTCTTTGCCCTAAAACCCCCATGGAGTGGCACCCAAACAGCCTTCAAAGGAGAGATTGGAGTATAAATAATGAGGTGATCCAATAACAGAAGTTATTGGGAAATATGACTCAAATCATCTGTCATTTCAGATAAATCATTTCCCTTCTTTTGCTTAGCATAAATGCAATTATTAGACATATTAAAGCATAACATTTTTTATGTAAAGAACTTATACAACTGAAAAAACATCTAACCATACCCATGGCTTTGATGGGCACCTAGGTTCAGTTTCTGAAGTCAAGAAGGAAACATTTTGCAGTATACATTAAGCTTAGTTCTCCAGTGGAACAATTCTCCCTGATACCTTAGCATTAAAGAGCGATTTAATTTTATGTAACTACTCCAGGGGAGCAGTCAGCATAACTTTTTTTTTCTGTATGAAACAAACCAAAGTGAGGCACAGTCTTGTAACTTACCATATATTTGGATTCAATTCCAGCTGGTGGTAGGAGTCAAAGTCATCTCGCAGGATGATACTGTCACTGTGTATTTCAGCTAAAAGAAAAATGAAGTATTTAGGAAAGAATTATACTAAACAATAGATTTAGCTACACAAAAGGGTCAACATGCTGCATTTATGAGGAATAACTACTTTAAATTAAAACTGAATTTTAAATGGACAGTAGATTATATTTACTCTGTCTCTAAACCACTAAAGGACAAGGGTAAAAGCTCTGCTGTTTAGATACCTAGAAGCCTGGAAACCAGAGCCCCCAAAGAGAAACCCTACCAGTGTCATCAGGCATGAGAAGCAAGGACGTCAAGGTCAGCACTAATCTACAAGGAGAGGTCATACAAGACTTGCCTCTCAGAGCATGACACACCTGGCAAATATTTAGTATCTAGCTCAGTTTAAAGCATAAAAGGGGATGGAATGTTCTGGCTGTTTATTTTATTGTTAGCTAATATTGCAGGTATTTGCTAACCCATTTCCTTTTCTTTTTTCTGCTATCCCTTTTACCCTGGCTTGGTTTCTCTCATTCCTTATATTCACTCATTTTTTATTTAGTGAGTAATATTTGTTAACTTATTTTCAATTTTTTAACTTATTTTTCTGTAAGAGCTGCACAGGAAAAAATGATCCACATGAGTAAGTAAAACTCCCAAATAAAGTCATGTTAGAAGTCAGGAGGAATGCCGACGAACCATACATAGTTTAAAAAATCCTATCATTACACTTGAGATGTATTAAATACCCATTTTTAAACTCTATGAGATCTTTGGGCATGCCAAGAGCAAAGAATGTTTTCCTAAACTGTAAAGTGTGTAATATATTCTACTGAATTGAGGGTAAGCAAGTAGAAACAATTTCATGGCGAGCTACAAGGGAAGTGGGCTCATTTATAAGGTTGTGTGAGGAATGATAATTATTTCTACTCAGCCTGTAAAAAAAATGTACAGCTTAAAAATATTCTCATATGATTTCCATGGTTTGCTCAAACAGTTTATTTCAGCTAATATAAATTCTCTGGACCTGTACAATTTTGTTTGAACTGGTACACATATTTTTTGGAAAAATTAAAATCATATGATCTGATTAATAATAAGATAACCAAAAATTTTAATTTTTTTCAAAGCTGATATTTTACCCTTTTTTCCCTCACTCGAATATCATTCACTGGGTAATTAAAATCACCTCCAAATATTAGGAAGCGTACTTCCAAATTCTCTCTGGTGATATTGCCACCTATAGCCATCCTCACCCTCTTTAGAACGGGTATGCCATCAGGTAAGCACATAATGAAGTCCAGAAAGCCAGTGAATCAGCATGTTTGGACAGGAATAGCTGTTCAGACTTGAAGTCTTAGGCACAACAACAGGGAGAATATGGATTTATACTGGGGAGAATACTGTGATGTGTGCTGTGCGTGGGAGTGATTTAATGATTCCTCTGAGCAGTTAGATGCAGTGCCCGAAATGCCCACAGGGTACAGCTCTCTCAAATGCCCCACCTGGCCAAGATGCGGCGGGGCCACTGCGGAGCACACGGCTGCCCGAAGGCAGGCTCCTAAGCACCTGTGTTCGTCTGCCAAAGAAGAGGAGCCCCGAGCTGTAGCGCTACATAAAAGTCAAGCTTCTTAAGGCAGATTTTCCAAAGAGAAAAACAAATTAATTGGGTTTATAGGCTGAAAGGAAGAGCCCAAGGGAGAAATAACTGACCACTGGCACGTCCCCGCGAGAGACCTCTGAGACGGCGGCAGCCAGCTGGGATGGTTTTTCATTCTTATTAAACAGTGTTATGTAGGAAACTACTTTTAAAATAAATCTTCACTGACACAGATGAGAATTTAAAAAAATATTTTTTTTAATGAAGTATAGTTGATATACAATCTTATATTGGACTTTAACTCTTAAAGATCACTTGTTCTCTGGAGAATTTTCACAAAGGGTAAGCCTCAGTGGTTATTTCTTTCCAAATGCTATTATGTCACCAACTATACAGCTTTCAAATATGGATTCATTAATCCTCATGACAAACCCAGGAGGTAGGTACTATTATGATTTATATTTTACAGACTAGGAAACTGAGACACACAGAGGTTAAGTAACTTGCTCAATGTCACGTGGCTAGTAAGCAGTGAAGGTGAAATAAACTTGGGTAGTTTGGCTCCAGAATCAGTGCTCTTAACGACTACACAACCTCGCCTTGAGAGCTGTGGTGTGCTAAGTACATGGCACTGTGAAAGGTCAGGAGAAAAATGAGACATGGTAACTTTACATGTGCCATTAGACAGAGCACAGAGTTATTCAAACAGCGTCAATTTCCGTTTTTGAAAAAATGACCAAATTATTTCTCTTTTTACAACCAAGTACAATTTGAGCAGGTATATCTCAAATCTGAAAGACCTCATTTTCCTACATTCAACACTCCATATTCACTGCCTCTCTACGCTACTGCTAAAGATGGGTAGGGGCTCTGGAGAAAATTCAGCACTTGCACCCTTGGTCAAAAGATCAGACTCAACAGGATTCCACGGACGAACATACTAACAGGTTTAAAACTCTTTCCCCTAGAGCAGCATGACCACCTCTTTGGTGAGACCCTGTGGTTCAAGCATAATCTGGACCTGAGTTTGATTTCAGTGAATGATCGGCAAGTCAGAGAGGGCAGAGCATTTATTTCCTCACCTCTGTATCATCTGTTTACATAGCCAGAGGAGTGAAGACAACTATATGTGGTACTAAGATAACTGGCCTCATGGTCTTGAACACTTACCTAGATGCGGGTGCACAGTGGACTCTGTTGGAGCTGGACCAAGAGAGAAAAAGAGAAAGATAATTGATCAGCAACATAAACAATATCTAGTAATAAACCATCACAAATACAATGACAAAACTTAGGTCATGCTAAACAAATTGATGGCTATAACTTTTTTAGAGGAATAAGAAGAAAATGCTAATAAACATTTAAAGTAAGACATCCAACTATCCAGTTATTATATTTTAAAGTCATGCATTACTCCTAAAGTGAAGAGTAGAACCCCTTACACACAGATGGTAATCTGTGTACAGATACAAGTTTAGCCAGGTATCCTTTGAAACACAAAATATAAATGTGATATGATAGTCCATGGATATGCCAAAACCCTTTCTGAGCACCTATGATATGTCAGGGGCTGCTCTGCATGTTAGGAAAACAGACAAGAAGCACCATTTTTGCCCTCAGAAAAACTTCCCACCTGGTGGGGACTATTACAATACAGTGTAATAAGTGCTACAACAGAGTGTTCAGAGGTCCTGGGGTGAGGTGGAGGACAAAGAAGGGATACCAATGCCAGGCTGATCAGGAGAAGAGGTTTCCCAGAGAAGGTGATTTCTCTGCTGAGTTTTGAAGGAACAGTAGGAGGGAAATAGGTGAGGGGACAGGACTTCTTCCTGAAATAAAAGTGGAATGGCATAGAGAAGTAAGAGAAAAGGGCCTTTGGGGAGAACTACACAATTTCAGCATGGCTGAATGAAAGTGTAAGTGGAAGGGGTACAAAAGGCAAAGTTGGGAAGATTGGGGGACAAGATCACTCACATGAGTGTTAAGAAGCCTGGACCGTACAATGAAAGCATGATGACCTTTTGAACTTTTATGAGAAAATGAATAGATATTCAAATATGCATTTTAAGAAAGGGCACTCTGGCAAGAGTTTGGAAATAAGGAACACTGCCTAATTATTACTTTGGTTATATTTTTCCTAAAAGGACCTCCAAATGAGAAATATTGTCAATTTGCTATCTAAAATTAGAGTTCACAACACAGATACTTACAAATCTTTTACATTAGCTACAGAAGAATTTCAGCTAGATATGAAAAATTTAGTTTCTATCATGAAAGTCAGTGCTTCAGCTATATTAGATGAAAAATCCAGACTTAAGCTCAAAGCCTTTCCTTTAAGATCAGGAACAAGACAAGGATGCCCACTCTCTCCACTTTTATTCAACATACTGGAGGTCCTAGCCACAGCAATTAGACAACACAAAGAAATAAAGGGCATCCAGATTGGTAAGGAAGAAGTTAAACTGTCACTGTTTGCAGATGACATGATACTGTACATAGAAAACCCTAAAGAATCCACTCCAAAACTGCTAGATCTAATATCTGAATTCAGCAAAGTTACAGGATACAAAATTAATACACATAAATCTGT
The DNA here is from genome assembly GCF_030020395.1 of Manis pentadactyla. Classification (NCBI taxonomy): domain Eukaryota; kingdom Metazoa; phylum Chordata; class Mammalia; order Pholidota; family Manidae; genus Manis; species Manis pentadactyla. The sequence continues at coordinate 59,823,118 of NC_080025.1, read as the reverse complement.
TGCATCCTATACACTAACGATGAACTAGCAGAAATAGAAATCAGAAAAACAGTTTCATTCACAATTGCATCAAAAAGAATAAAATATCTACGAATAAACCTAACCAAGGAAGTGAAAGACCTATACTATGAAAACTACAGGACACTCATGAGAGAAATTAAAGAAGATACAAATAAATGGAAACACATCCTGTGCTCATGGATAGGAAGAATTAGTATTGTCAAAATGACCATCCTGCCTAAAGCAATATACAGATTCAATGCAATCCCTATCAAAATACCAACAGCATTCTTCAATGAACTAGAGCAAATCATTCTAAAATTCATATGGAATCACAAAAGACCCCAAATAGCCAAAGCAATCCTGAGAAGGAAGAATAAAGCTGGGGGCATTACACTCTCCAACTTCAAGCTCTACTACAAAGCCACAGTAATCAAGACAAGTTGGTACTGGCACAAGAGCAGAACAATAGACCAATGGAACAGACTAGAGAGCCCTGATATAAATCCAACCATATATGGTCAATTATTATATGGTGAAGGAGCTATGGACATACAATGGGGAAATGACAGCCTCTTCAACAACTGGTGTTGGAAAAACTGGGCAGCTACATGCAAGAGAATGAAACTGGATCACTGTTTAACCCCATACACAAAAGTAAACTTGAAATGGATCAAAGACCTGAATGTAAGTCATGAAACCATGAAACTCTTAGAAGACAATATAGGCAAAAATTTCCTAAATAGAAACATGAGCAACTTCTTCCTGAACGCATCTCCTCAAGCAAGGGAAACAAAAGCAAAAATAAACAAATGGGACTACATCAAACTAAAAAGCTTTTGTACAACAAAGGACACAATCAACAGAACAAAAAGGCATCCTACAGTATGGGAGAATACATTTTTAAATGACATATCCGACAAGGGGTTAACATCTAAAATATATAAAGAACTCACATGCCTCAACACCCATAAAGCAAATAACCTGATTAAAAAATGGGTGGAGGATATGAAGAGAGAATTCTCCAAAGAAGAAATTCAGATGGCCAACAGACACATGAAAAGATGCTCCACATCACTAATCATTAGGGAAATGTAAATTAAAACCACAATGAGATATCACCTCACACCAGTAAGGATGGCTAGCATCAAAAAGACTAAGAACAACAAATGCTGGCAAGGATGTGGAGAAAGAGGAACCCCCCTACACTGCTGGTGGGAATGTAGGGTAGTTCAACCATTGTGGAAAGCAATATGGAGGTTCCTCAAAAAACTAAAAACAGCAATACCATTTGACCTGGGAATCCCACTTCTTGGAATTTACCCAAAGAATACAACTTCTCAGACTCAAGAAGACACATGTACCCCTATGTTTATTGCAGCACTATTTACAATAGCCAAGATATGGAAGCAACCTAAGTGTCCATCAGTAGATGAATGGATAAAGAAGTGGTACATAAATACAATGGAATACTATTCAGCCATAAGAAAGAAACAAATCCTACCATTTGCAACAACATGCATGGAGCTGGAGGATATTATGCTCAGTGAAATAAGCCAGGTGGAGAAAGAGACAAGTGCCAAATGATTTCCCTCATTTGTAGAGTATAACAACGAAGTAAAACTGAAGGAACAAAACATGAGCAGACTCACAGACTCCAACAAGGGACTAGTGGTTACAATGGGGAAGGGTGTGGGAGGGCGGGTGGGGAGGAAGGGAGAAAGGGATTGAGGGGTATTATGTTTAGTATACATGGTGTAGGGGGGTCATGGGGAGAACAGTGTAGCACAGAGAAGGCAAATAGTGAATCTGTGGCATCTTACTACACTGATGGACAGTGACTGTAATGGGGTATGGGTGGGGACTTGATAATGTGGGTGCATGTAGTGACCACATTGTTTTTCCACTTGAAACCGTCATAAGAGTGTATATTAATAATACCTTAATAAAAAAAAGAAAAAAGAAAAATCCAGACTTAACCTCATTTTAAAACTAGAGACTGATGTTTGTTTTATTGCTTTATAACAACATATTATACATGTAGAAAATACTTGCATTCTGATTTTTGAAACAGACTCTATGGAAAGAGCAATGGATGCAGTTGTTAGAAAACAGTTAGTATATATATATACAAATGTTTTAAATGCTCAGTTTATGGAGCTCTTTAAAAAAAAAGAAACTTTTAATTATCTTGTATTTTGTGCTAATGCTTATTGGTTAAGTCATAGAAGAGTTTTACAAAGTCACGGAACTGCTAACTCTAATTTAAGATTTTCTTGAAACAAGAGAAATAATCGCCAGTTATCCAATAATCAATGAAAGAAATATGGCACATTGATGTGTGTTTCCTTATCAATATCACACTGCATATGAATGAGCTGAATTTGAAGCTTCAAGGGAAGCAAAAGTTTGTTTGCAAAGTAGTTGGAAAAGTAAGAGAATTTAAGTTGAAACTGAAACCTCTAAAATACAAATAAATAAGATTTCACACACTTTTCTAACATGAATCAATATGCAAAAGATTTTCATTGCACTTGACAGCATTTTCCAAATTGTCTGCAAAATTCTCCAAGAAAAATTTGAGGAATGTCCTGTTGATATTAATAATTTTAGAATTGCTTTTCAATTTACGCAATAACCCTATGAATCCCATGTTAATAATACTAGGGTTGACATAAGAATAAATGAATTTGCTTGGACAGATAGTTCTGAAACTGATAAATGTTTCCAGCAAGGTTAAATCACCTCTCTTAAAAAAAGATGGACAAATTTTGTCCAAGCAGATGTGAATATTAAAGGAAAATAATTTTTTGATATTTGATTCAGTTATTGGAAGTCCCTTAAGCAGCTATGGAACACATGGATATGTGTATCTAGTTTTCAACTATAAATTTTATGAAATCTTAGTACAGATAAAATATTCCAATACTTCAGATATGCTCTAAGTGTAAAATACACACCAGAGTTTGGATACTTAGTATGAAAAAAAGTAAACCATCTCATGAATAATTTTATATTGACTATATTACATTAAAATATTTACTTTTTTGTACTAATTTTCCTCCTTATGAAATTAAATGTTTAATGTTTTATATATTCTGTATTAAATAAAATAAATTATTAAAGTCATTTTTTTATGGTTACTAGAATATTTAAAACTATATATGTGGCTCATTTTATACTTCTATTGGACAGTGCTGAACAAGAGCCAGGAGGTGCTCCATACTGGGTATCAATTAGAGAATCCTTATCACACAGGAGGAGGTGCAGTCACAGAAGAAGACCAAGTCACTCAGAGAGAATGGAGAGTATAAAAAAAGATTTCAAATGAAGAGGCAAACGTGCATTTAAGGCACTGGTAGAAGAAGAGGGACTAGTAAAGGAAACTTAGAAATTTTGAGTTCATTTTATTATGGAAATAGGGAAAACAGAGTTTAAGAGGGAAGATGGTTGAAGGAGACACCAGAATAATTCCCATAAAGCTGCTACGCATTGAGAACAGACTGTTACCAAAGCATTGTTTTCAGCAGGGACTGTAGATGAAACCAGGGAGTTTGGCCTCAGAGGCCACGCTCTTAATGACTGGCAGACTGCTCTTTCAAGAAGGTTCATTGCAAAGACAAGAAATAAGATTTTGTAACACCTGATGAGGGAGTAGGACCAAAGAGATTCTTTTGTTTGCTTTCTTTTCTTAAGATATTTACCGTGTCCAGTATTAGCTACCATGTAAAAAGTGTTCTCTGTATACATGGGATAATCATTGTGAAGAAGGGGAGGAAATAACATCTATAATATACATAACTTCAAGAAAACTGGAAAGTAAGTTAGTTAAATGTAAATTTTCTGGCAGTTTTCCATTACAGATATTTACTAGCCAATACAATGGTTAGAGGAGTATAGTAAAATATCTAGAGACATCAGTTCAGTTACCACTTGATTTTAAATGACTCAGGCAACTTAGACCTGGATCCAATAAAGGGGGTAAGTTATAAGCTGTTTTACTCTGCTTTAACCCAAGGAATCTATCTGAATTGATATCTACCTTTTCTAAATTACTTTGGCATACGGCATTTTTCACTGAACTACCTACAACATAATCATGGGGGGTGGGGGTGTTTAGAAAAGACACTGGCTCAGCGTTTCTGGGGATGGAGCCTCAGAATTTGTATTTGTAAAAACCTCTCCAACTGCTTCTGACAGAAAGCCAAGCTTAAAAACCACTGGTCTTAATGATACAATCCAGCCCTTGTTTTTAAAGCATGCAGAACTGTTCTCTGTATCAGGTATCTCTCCCAAGAAGAAACAAATTCCTTGAAGGCAAAAAATATGCCCATCCAGGCACCAGCCTAAGCTGGAAATAGATTCTCAATACTGACTTGCATTGAGAGCTTCCTCTCAGTTGTAATATATTGTATGATATTTTGGAAAGTAATTGATGATCCAAACTTGCCAAAAAAGTCCTTTAGTATAAGTAGTCTGGATAGTTTAAACATCCAATAGGTATCCTCCTGGATTTAATCTAATTCAATAAATTTAAATCATGTTTTAAATGACTAATTAGGAAAACTCAATTCAATATTTTTAACAAAAATTCGCTGAGATAGCTAAACATTATTTACTCAAAAAGAAGAACATACTTAATACTTGATGAAGGGAAAAATACTAATTTCCCTGAAAAATATTCATGAATGTATGGCATAAATATGGTCCAAAATCTAGTTAAGTACTGGGCCTAGAAAGTTTATTTTAATCATGTCTCAGTAAGTGGCTATATCAGTCTAGTTTTATGTAGTATAACAAAAATTTCTAAGTCTGTAGGAAATTGACCATCTTTTCCACATTCACTGGGGGTAAATGTATCACAGAAAAAATTAGAATAAGTAGCCTGAAGTATAATATAATTCAACATCATTTATTACACTCCCACTTGAATAGTACCTGCTTTGCCTTATACTGCTAACATGGCTGAATTACTCCATTCTTGAATTATGTGAATTTGGTAAAAAGGTCTTTACTCTTTCCTTTATTAAATTTAAAATGCATGCTTCGGAAAGGTCCTAATTTGTCAACCTTCTATGTGCTTTTCCAGTGGCATATCTCCAAGTATACTTTTCCTGCTCCTTTGCCATTGAACTAGTTCTGATTCATTTTTCTAGATTGCTTAAATGTTTTTATCTCAACATTTTGTTGGTCTGTTATTGATCTCTGCCTCTCTGAGGACCCTATGCTACCCCACCCCACCACCCACTTCAGTCCAGTTTCCAAACTCTTTTGAATCCGAAATTGATTGACCGACTGTAGATACCATACAAAGTTGCCAAATGACTTAAATTGTGAAGTTTTGTTTCTAAGAATGAAAGAGAACAAAAATTTTCCTAAAGAAGTAGACTTTGGAGAAAACAGGACAGAACAACTTTAAGAGAAGTGTAACAGACATCCCTGTTTCTTCCAGGTATCTCTGCATCATGATAAGGAGACCAGATCAGAAGCTCAACCACAGGGACACACAAGGGAAGATGCAGTGCAGGTGGGAGCCCTGCTAGCTGTCAGAACACTGAATTAGAGAGAGAATACAGCCTGGAGTAGTTCTGTACCCAGAAATATCACTGAGGGGGAAGTTTTGTATGGTCCTCACTGGTGAGACACATGAACCCATACATAAAGGCCGGACAAACCTTTACACTGTGTAGGAACTCACTCTTTATCTTAACATGAAACTGTTAAATTTGGATATTCCTAGACTCACAACAATTGGTTGTAAATCCTACACTACAGAAAATACTCACTTCTGAGAAAAATTCTAGGAGTTTACTTTGGTTTATACAAACACTTGATTACTTATGAAATCATTTTTCTTCCCATAAATATGTTGGGGCATTTCAGCTTAATATGAAGTTTCTACCAATAACTTGTAAGCTCTTATAAGTAGCGCAATAGTTAGAGGTTAACTTTCAGTGGCATTTTAGATTTAAAGTACAATGCTGTGGGATGCCGCATCCTGCAGTTGGATTTCATGGATCACTCCAAGGAGATCCATGAGCATTGGCACTGGATAAATTAGCCCAATTTAGGGCAAGGGGAAAATGGAAGAGTAGGAGGACCCTGAGCTTACCTCCTTGCACAGACCCAGCAAGTCTGCAATTATTTATGAGCAACTCTCTCTGAGAATGATCTGAAGACTATCAGAATAGCTTCTCCACTGCTAAAGACATAAAGAAGCTTCAGTGAGAAGATTAGGAGGGGCAGAGATGTGGTGAGGAACCAAGTCCCCCAGCACTGCAACCCGCAAGCAGGAGGGATACCGCGGGTACAGGTCATCCCTGAGGAGTATGGAGGTCAGCCACACCTCAGGCAGCCTGTTCTGTGGGTCTGCCCCATGAAGATGGCCTACCATAATGACCAGCTTTGAAACTCTGGGAGAGCTGGAAGGCTGTAAGAAACTGAGACTATTCTTTTAAAGGACCCTCACGCAGTATTACTCACTCTGAGACCCAGCACAGAGGCAGCACTTTGAAAAGTACCTGGGCTATAATGAAGGAGACTTATTGACTAATTTGAGGTGTGTGCTGGATAGGCAGGTATCTGCAGGAATTGGCTCCAGGAAGAGAAAAACCGACTGGCACCATTTTTCTTGGCTTCATTCAGCCTAGCTGTCCAGATGCTGGTGGGCTCCACTTCTGATACTATCCACTTTGCTAGCACTGCTCACCCCTTTCCAGCAGTCCCCTGCAAAACCACCATGCTCTACCTGCCCACCCTGGCAGAAGCCCCTCCAAAGTGGCTACTGCCCTGTCACAGCAGGTGGGCAGACCCATCTGGGACAAGTGCCCTTCCAAAGCACTCTTGCTCCCAGGGAGTTGTGGGGGCAGTCATACCAACCAGCACACCTGCAGCCGTTGCTGCTGGATCCGTACTGGAGGGCTAACCTGGTGTACCAGCAGGTTCAGAGCATCTATATCCGGGCCTTTCAGCCAGAGTTATGGGATGCCAACCCTGCCCATCAGTGCACCCACAGCAGCTACAACCCAAACACACAGGAAGGTGCATGCAGACCACACAGGGGATACTGTGGAGCACTTGGTTATGGTGACTACAGGAGATTGCACTCCTGGGTTCCACAGGATGCCTTCTGCATAAGGCCACTATCTTCAGGACCAGGATATGTAGCTGACCTACCTAATACATAGAAACAGAGAGTCAGACAAAATGAGAAGGCAGTGGAATACACATTCCAAGTGGAAGAAGAAAACAAAACCTGAAAAAAGAACTAAACAAATGGGAGATGAGCAACCTACCTGATAGAGAGTTCAAAGTAATGGTACTAAAGATGCCCACTGAACTTGGGAAAGAATGGATGAACTCAGTGAAAAGTTCAACAGAAAGATAGAAAATAAAAATGAACCAATATGAGCTAGAGAATATAATAACTAAAATGAAAAATCTACTAGAGGGATTCAACAGCAGATAAGAAGGTATGGGAGAATGGATCAGCAATATGGAAGACGGAGTAGTGGAAACCATCTAAGCTGAACAGCAAAAAGAAAAAACAATTTTAAAAATGAGGACAAGTTAAGGGACTTCTAGAACAATAAACATACTAACATCTGCTTTTTAGGAGTCCCATTAGGAGAAGAGACAAAGGGGCGGGAAACTTACTTGGAAAAATAATAAATTTCCCTAAATTGGAGAAAGAAACAGACGTCCAGGTCCAGCAATAACAGAGAACCCCAAACAAGATGAACCCAAAAAGGTCCATACAAATGCAAATTATAATTAAAATGTTAAAAATTAATGATAAAGAGAGAATCTTAAAAGTGGCAGGAAGAAAGCAACCAGTTTACATAACAAGGGAAACTCCAAAAGGCTGTCAGCTGAATTTTTAGCAGGAACTCTGCAGGCCAGAAGGGAGCAGTAGGGTATATTCAACATGTTGAAGGGAAGAAACCTACAATCAAGAATACTGCAAGATTATCATTCAGATTTGAAGAAGAGAAAGAGATTTTCAGATAAACAAAAGTTGGTCACCACTAAACTGGCCTTACATGAAATGTAAAAGGGACTTTTTTAAGAGGAAAAGAAAAAGGTATAACTAAGAGTAAGAAAATTATGAAAGGTTCACCTGGTAAAGGCAAGCATATAGAAAAGTAGATGAATCACTTAAAAGCTAGGATGGACAAACATAATAAATCAACTATACCAATAATAATTAGTTAAGGGGTACACAAAATAAAAAGGTGTAAAATACAAAAAGTGGAGGGGAAAATGAAAATGTGGTGTTTTAGAAGGTATTGACCATCAACTTAAAATAAACTGCTATATACATAGGGTGTTATATATGAACCTATGGTAACCATGGACCAAAAGCTTATAATAGATACACAAAAAATGAAGATAGGAATCTAAGCATAAAACCTAAAGTCATCGAATCATAAAGGAAGGGAACAAAGAAGAAAGGAACAGAGAACTACAAACCAACCAGAAAACAATTAACAAAATGGCAATAACACACCTATCAACAATAATTTTAAGTGTAACTGGTCTAAATTATTCAATCATAAGACATAAAGTAACTGAATAGATAAAAAAAATAAGAGTCACCTTTATGCTGCCTACAAGGCAGTCACTTCAGACCTAAACACATATACAGACTAAAAGTGAAGAAATAGAAAAAGATATTCCATGCAAGAGGACACATTTTTTTCCTCCTGCCCTCTTTATTTATCTTTTTGTGTTAAGAGCTCTTAACATAAGATGTACCTTCTTAGCAAAATTTCTCAGTATGCAATACAGTATTGTTAACTATAGGCTCTACAGGTTCTATGCTCTATGCAAGAGGAAATTATAAAAAAGTAGGGGTAGCAGTACTTACATCAGACAAAACAGACTTTAAAACAAAGAATATAACAAGAGATGAAGGGCATTACATAAAGGGAGAAATGCAACAAGAGGTCATAACAATTTTAATATCTATGCATGAAAGTTAGGAGCATCTAAATACATGAAGCAAGTATTAACAGACATAAAGTGAGAGATTGACAGTAGTACAATATTAGTAGGCAATTCGCAGATGACTTCAACATCCCACTTACATCAAGAGAGATCATCCACAGAAAATCAATAAGGAAAGAGTGGTTCTGAGTGACACATTTGACCAGATATACTTAACAGATATATGCAGAATATTCCATTTTAAAATGGCAGAACATATTCTTTTCAAGGGAACATGGAACATTCCCTAAGATAGATCACATGTTAGGGCACAAAACAAGTTTCAATAAATTTAAGAAGATAGAAACACCAACCATCTGCTCCAACCACAATGTTATAAAACTAGAAATCAATTACAAGGGAAAAAACTTGGAAAAACCCTCACAGAGGTTAAACAACATGCTACTAAACAATTAATGGGTCAATGAAGAAATCAAAATACCAGCATCATTTTTCATAGAACTAGAATTAAGAAATTGAAGAGGAAATAAAAGCCTTTGAGACAAATGAAAATGACAATATCCTAAATTTTTGGAGACAGCAAAAGCAGTTTTCAGAGGGAAGTTTATAGCAAAATAAGCCTACCCCAAGAAACAAGAAAACCCCCCAAATAAACCATCTAACTTTACACCTAAATGAACTAGAAAAAAGAAGAACAAAGTCCAAAGTTATTAAAAGGAAGGAAATGATAAATATCAAAGTGGAAATAAATTAGAGACTAAGAAAATAATAGAAAAGATCTGTGAAATTAAGACCTGGTTCTTTGAAAAAATAAACTGAATTATTTTACCTTTAGCTAAACTCATCAAAAAAAAGAGAGAGATGGTTCATATAAAATAAAAAATGAAAGAGAAATTACAACTGACACCACAGAAATTTAAAAGATTATGAGACTACTATAAAAATTATATGCTAAAAAACTGAACAATCTAGAAGAAATTGATAAATTCATAGAAACATGCAAACTTCCAATACTGAATCAAGAACCAAGTGGAATATCTATGGTACATATACACATGGAATATTATTCACCCATAAAAGGAAATAAATCCTGCCATTTGTGACAACATGGATGGACTTAGAGGGTATTATGCTAAGTGAAATAAACCAGATGCAGAAAGACAAATACCATATGATTTCACTTACATGTGAAATCTAAAAACAAAATGAGTAAAACAGCAGTGGACTAATAGATATTGAGAAGTGACTGACGGTTACCATAGAGGAGGTGTTGGAGTAGGTGGGTGAAATATGGGAAGGGCATAAAGAGGCACAAAATCTCAATAATAATACAAATTAGTCACAGGGATGAAAGTACAGCACAGAGAATATAGTCAATAGTTCTTTGTAACATCTTTCTATGTTGACAGATAGTAACTACAGTAGTTGGGTTGAGGATTTAATAATGTATATAACTGTTGAATCACTGTGTTGAATACTTGAAACAATATAATACTGTATATCAACCATACTTCAATTTAAAAATATATCAATAACAATAAAAAGGAAGAAATAGAATATTTGGACAGACCAATAATAAGTAATAAAAGTGAATCAGTAATCAAAAAATTCCCCCAAAATATCCCAGGACCAGAGAGTGAATTCTACCAAACATTTAAAGGAGAATTAATGCCTACCCTTCTCAAAATACTCCAAAAATTTGAAGAGGAAGGAAAGCTTTCGAAGTCATTCCATTAGGACAGCACTACCCTGATACAAAATGAAAGACACTTCAAAAAACCCAAGAAATTTACAGGCCAATATCCCTAATGAACACAGATACAAAAATTTGCAACAAAATATTAGCAAAACAAATTCAAAAATACATTAAAAAGATCATTCACCATGAACAAGTGGGATTTATTCCAGGATGCAAGGATGGCTTAATATCTTCACATCAACCAATATGATACACTATATTAACAAAATGAAGGAAAAAAGTCATATGATAATCTCAAAAATAGATGCAGAAAAAGTATCAGAAAAAATTCAACATCTATATATAATAAAAATTCTTAACAAGGTGGAAGAGGGAGAACATACTTCAACAACATAAAGGCCATATATAACAAACCCACAGCTAACGTTATACTCAATGGTGAAAATCTGAAAGCTTTTCCAGTAAGATCACGAGCAGGACAAGGATGCCTACTCTCACCATTTTTTATTCAAGTAGTACTGGAAGTCCTAATCATAATGATCAGACAAGAAAAAGAAAGAAAAGACATCCAAATTGGTGAAGAAGTAAATCTGCAACTATTTGCAAGTGACACACTGTATACAGAAAGCCTTAAAGATGCCACCACAAAAGGATTAGAACTAGTAAATAAATTCAGTAAAGTCTTAGGATACAAAATCAGTATATAGAAATTGCATTTTTTGTGCACTAATATTGAATAGCAGAAGGAGAAATTAAGAAAACAATGCCATTTACAATTATATCCAAAAGAATAAAATACCTAGGAATAAATTTAATGAAGAAGGTATAAGACCTGCACTCTGCAAATTATAAGATATTGGTGAAAGAACTGAAGATAACACAAATAAATGGAAAGATGTACCATGCTCATTTCTTAGAAGAATTAATATTGTTTAAATGTCCATACCACCCAAAGCAATCTACAGATTCAATGCAATTCCTATCAAAATATCAATGCCATTTTTTACAGAACTAGAGCAAATAATCCTAAAATTTGTAAGGAACCACAAAAGACCCCAAACAGCCACAGCAGTCCTGCAAAAGAACAAAGGTGGAGGTATCACACTTTCAGATTTCAAGCTGTACTACATATCTCTAGTAATCAAAATAATATTGCACTGGCACAAAACTAGACACATAAGTCAATGGAACAGAATAGAGAGCCCAGAAATAAGCTCATGCTCATATGGCCAATTAAACCATGATAAAGGAGTCAAGAATATACAATGGGAAAAAGATAGTCTCTTCAATAAATGGTGTTAGAAAACTAGACAGCTACATGTAAAAGAATGAAACTGGACTACTTTCCTACATCATATACAAAAACAAACTCAAAATGGGTTAAAAACCTAAATGTAAGACATGGAACCATAATAGCTCCTAAATAGAACATAGGCAATAAATTATTGGACATTGGTCTTTGCAATATATTTTGGATCTATATCCTCAAGCATGGATGACAAATGCAAAAATAAACAATTGGGACTACATGAAACTAAAAAGCTTTTGCACAGTGAAGGAAGCCATCAACAAAACAAAAAGGTGACCTATTAAATAGGAGAAAGATATTTGCAAATGGTATATATGAAAAGGGACTAATATTCAAAATACATAAAGAACTCATATAATTCAACATCAAAATTTTTCTGATTAAAAAAATGGGATAGCACTAGAACAGACATTTTTTCAAAGAAAATATATAGGGGGCCAACAGGCACAGGAAAAGATGCACATCATTAATCATCAAGGGAAATGTAAATCAAAACCAGTATCACCACATACCAGTCAGAATGGTTAGTATGAAAAAGAGAAGAAATAAGTGTTGGTGAGGATGTACAGAAAAGAGAACCCTCATCCACCTTGGTAGGAATAAAAACTGGTACAGCCATTATGGAAAACAGTATGGAAATTTCTCATAAAATTAAAAACAGAACTACCATATGATCTAGTAATTCTACTTTCAGGTATTTATCTGAAAATGGAAACACTAATTCAAAAAGATAAATGCACACCTAAGTTATTGCAGCATTATTTACAATAGCCAAGGTATAGAAGCAACCTTAGTGTCCATTGATAGATGAATGGATAAAGAAGATGTAATATATATATATGCAATGGAATATTACTCCACCATAAAAAAGAAAAAAATCTTGCTATTTGTGACAACATGGATGGACCTAAAAGTCATACAGAGAAAGACAAATACCATATGATTTCATTTATACAGAGAATATAAAAAAATAAAACAAATGAATAAACAAAACTAAAGAGAGACAAACCCATATTTCCAGAGGACAAACTGGTGGTTAGAAGGGTGCTGGGGGCTTGGGTGAGATAGGTGAAGGGGTTAAGAGGTATAAACTTCCATTTATAAAATAAGTAAGCCACAGGGATGTAAAGTACAGCATAGGGAATACAGCCAATAATGTAATAACTTTGTATGGTGACAAATGGTAACTATACTTACTGTGGTGAACATTTCTTAATTATATAAATGTTAAATCACTATGTTACACCTTAAACTAATATAATATTTATGTCAATTATGCTTCAATTTAAAAATGAAAAAGTAAATGTTAACATCGAAAAAATAAATAAATAAATAAATAATTCATTAATGTTGGAAAAAATAAACCCAACATGCAATTCTGAATATTTAGTTTGTTACTAATCCTAGGCAAGATGAACACATCACTGCCTGGGTTAATAAAACACATGAAGATAAATCAATTTGTGTTTTAGTGAACTGTAGAGCTCATTAAAATAATCACACATCTTTGTAAATTTTACCCAAACTTATGGCATTGAGATCTACAAAAATTACAGAAACTATCTTCTCTGTAATGCTTAATCAGGTGTAAGTAATTGGGCCAAACTTGAAATTGAACTTAAATTGTATCTTGATAACTTACGGAGTATGCCAAGTGTCATCAAAATGAATCAACTTAGTCAAAATCACAGATAAATTATGAAATGTTAAATAAGCAAGTTAAAATGAAGATTCTACTTGCTTAAAAAAATAAAATAAAAGCAAGCCAACAAATGTAAGAGTCATGATAGCATCTCACTAAAAACTCCATATTTATTAAAAGTTGTTTCCAGCAAAGGATTAAGAATCAGGCATGGCATACTTTGATTCAATTTTAGTTTAAAAAGCCAAACACCTTTACAATGATAAAATAATCAACAAAAATTGGTGGCAATTTTACCAAGAAAGTATTTATAAATGAGGATCTATGTAATTTCATTAGCTAATTACCTCCTGAGATCAGGTGAGAAAAAAAATGGGAAATTTCAAAAATTTTAAGCATAATACAATTCTTTCATACTAGAGAGGTAATAAGTATTTTTAATGTCAAAATCACTTGTAAATGTGGATTTATTATATTTTTTTCAGATTCCTTTTGATGTTTGTGATAGTGCCACTTAAACGTTATTTGTCCTCCAAATTCTACAGCAGAACCCACCCAAGTTATTTGTTTTGATAGAATACAATGCTTTAGGTCAATAATGAAATGCTTCAGTGATATCCTAGGTCTTTGCTTAGTGAAATATTTTCACACATACTGTGGTACTATTAAGTAAACTGAAGATCAGGTATGCAATTTTGCCAAAACTTCATAGACTATGCAGAGGACAGAAATGAAATTTTTTGAATTGATAAGCTAATATAGTTGAAAATAATTCTAAATCATTTTTAGATGATACTTTAAAATTTGTAAGAAGAAAAATATTCCTTATAGAGCTTCCTTTTTAACCAGTTGTGCTATTTTTGAAATAATCTCCTTGAGCTACCTTAATAAAAAGACTGGAACTGCCTTGAATGAATACAAGAATTCTGTATTAATGAAGATTTGATAAATACAATTATGCCAAGAATAGTGAAGGTGAATGGTTATTTGGTGTAACAGTTAAGGGATCCAATTCACATCAAGACAAGCAATTCCCATCACAAAGATTGAGTAAGCCTAATTGAAAACAAGTAAATTCAGTAACAAATTTTTCAAGGAAAAACATGCTTTTGGGTCCCTTTAAACAAGATTACTACTTATTTGCTTAAAATAGAGTAGAAGAAGCATGTACTGACACTTTGTTGAGTGAATGAAATAAAGCCCTTAGTCCACGTATGTTAACGCACCTGTGTGCTGGTGCTGGTTCTAGAGCCACAAAAGTTGCAGGCCCCTTCCTAAGGAATATCTGTTTTTGGAGGAGTGAAGATTTTCCACAGCTCATTATTTTTCACTTAGTGTGAGTTAATCTGACCTTCACTTTGATATGAAAATACTTACCAATCCCTTTCCACATTTTTAAACACAACTACTGTTAAGCATCTATTGCTTAGCACATGTAGAGTTACTGTGCGAATATTACCTTTCATTTGCTAAATATATTTTCTTTATTATCTCCAATCAATTAGACCATCTCACAGACTATAATTAATAATTTGTCTTTATGACACTGACAAGGGAGCAGTATCCGAGCTTTGCAGACAGAGATGGAATATCAGAAGGTTTCTGTAAACTTAAACAGGAAGCAAACACCATCAATTCAATATTAGCTTCCATGGTTTCATTTGGATTTTGAAACTCACAGTCATATTTTTCTTAATTGAGTTCTAGTACCTTAAATCTTTGGGTATTTTTAAGTCAATATCACAAACATGGATCATTATATGGTTTCTCAATATTAAATTAAAGCAGAAATTCTTCCTATCACCAATTCAATTTGTCAAAGACAAATTACATGCTGAATGTAAAGCTTCATTTCTTAAAAAGCATTTCTTTGTTTATGCTTTTTCAAAAGCTGAGCCCACCAGCATCTCATGAGATCACAGCAGCCTAGAATAGGCACATAAGAAAGAATCAGGTTGTGTTTAATTCCTCCAAAGTTTGTTCTTTGGACAAAAGTGTTTTTCATTCCACTTTGTTTGGAAGGAAACTTTTAAATAATCATGTGACTCCAAAATATATTTCAACCAACTTGTTCAACAAATTGTTCAGTGCAAAAGATGAGATTTCCTTTCTGCTGGCAGAAGGAAAGGATGTCTAATAATGAATTGAGGCAGTGGTTAATGAGCTTTGTGTTATTCTTGATTACTTAAAAAGAAGAAAGCCTTTGAGTCAGATAAGCACTACATATATGTTGATAGGCACTTCTTACAAATAAAGGTATTATGTTATAGGAACTATATCTCTTGAATCATTTTAGAATTCAAAAGCCCTAGGTAGTTTTGCCTCAGGTATCTCTTCACCTAATTTGAAATTCAAATGTATGAAATTTCCAAAGCTAAATATGACAAATTAGACACAGTCTGTGAAGTTACCATTTAATGAGCTATGAACCTAGACTTTCATCTCCCCAGGAATAATTTCTTTATTACTTTTTGTATTTTATTGCAATAAAGCACCATTTGACCTTCAAATATGATAATTAAGCTTCCAAAAATGTTATAAATTTAGAGTGAAAATAGTTCTCCCTGTGTTCGGGAATATACTTATGATTGGTATAAAAGATTACTTAATATTTAAAGACAGCTAAATTATACACAGGACCAGCAATATTAGGAAGTATTTTTCTCTTCCCATCCTCCCCTATTTCCCATCTCAATTTGATTTGTGTCTCAAAATAATTTACTATTGCTCATATTCTAAAATAAATGGAAGAGGAGCAAAACTGAAATGCATCTTTATAATCTACAAATAGGGGAACACAAAATTCTTTCAGGTAAGATTTATTCTACTGTGAGCTGTCAATAATGAGATCTTAATCACTAAAGCTTGTAACTTACTGTCTTGCCATGCTCATGGGCCTTTTCTGGAGAATCATACATTTTTCAAAACTTTTCCTATGATATGAATAAAAGTTTAAAGCAAAAAAGAAAAATATAAGATAATATACCATCTGAACTGTTGGTGAATTTTCTAAATATGTATACTAATTTTTTTTAAATTTTAGACTTTTGAAAACTTAAAGAGATGATGTTCATAGCAGAGAGGAAGTACAGTTATCAATTGACCTGTGGCCTGAGCGCATATGGCTTTTAAATAACTGTGGGTAAAATTGCAGTATTTCCAGAATCTCTTGCCTGGCCTTAGTGTATCTCCATATCAATAGGTATTTCCAAGACGTGGAGAGAAGTAGTGCATCTCCATATCAGTAGGTAAGTACAAAGGCGAGCAAGGGCATATCTGTACCCGAGAGGTTGGGTGGGGCCCCTTCTTCTGCAACCAGGTCATGAGAGACACAGGAGAGCAGAAGTGGACAACTGCTTGTAAAAAATAAACAGGTTTCTCCCACTTTATTTCTCCCTTTGACTGATTTCAGTTTCAAAGATTTTTTGCCCTGGGATTTTCCCCCTGGAGTTACACTTTGCATACTCAAGAATAAACTGTACAATTCACTTTGTTTGAAAATAGATGTAAGGTAGCTTACAAAAAAAGGCAGACAATCAAACAAGACAATAAAGTGGAAAAATCAAAGATGATGGTAAATGAGGCTTGAAAAAAATACATCCAGTTGATAAGTATGCAAGATGCATCTCTGTATCTTAAATTTGGTTCTGAGCTATCAAGTTACAGAAACTGAAGAGTTCATAACATGAAAAGGACGCATACTGATCAGGAGAAGGGTTGCTCTTTCAGACAAACTTGAGAGGTTTCTACTGGGGTTTCTTAGAGAGGGACAGGGAGCAATGCAATGCGCATCATTTGAAATACCATCCATCCAACTCTGAGTTTTGAAGGGCTACACCTAGTAAAGTACGTCAATGCAGGAGGAGTGCATAATGCCTAAATACAATTGCATAAACATTTCTAGGGGTGCAGAAGGTACAGGTTGGCTTGCAGTTAAAGAAATAATAATGATTACAATTTCAGAAAGGCATATCTGCTGTTCATGGATCATTCATTCCTTCAACTAATATTTGAGTTCTCAGTATCAGGCACTCTGCCAGGTCCTGGAAATAAAAGGTGATCTGGTCTTTGCTACACCAAGAGGTTCAAAGTACAGGAGGAAATACATGCAAAAGTTAACACATGACAATGCAAAATGGTCAATTAAATTCAATTAGTATTAGGTGAACTAGTGATAAACATAAAGATGATGGAGAAAAGACTGGAGATGATGGAAAAGAGACTTGAGCTGAATCTTAAAGGATGAATGAGACTTCATCAGTAAGACAGAAGGGGAGGTAATGAGGTGGCTGCTCCAGAGAAAGGGATTGCATAGATTAAGACAGATACAGGAGGGCATATGTGATTAAGTCAGCACTCATTACAGCTGCAGTGGAGGGTTGGGTGTTCAGTGAGGGTGGGGAGTGTGGAGACACTTAAGAGGAGAGATGAGGTTGGAGAAAAAAGCTGGGTCAGATCACAGAGGGCCTTGAAAACCAGGGCAATGGGGCAAAATGGAGACAGTTACAGGATTTGAGAATGGGAATAAAAAAATGAGGTTTGCATTTAAAAACATGTTGATAGATGTGTGGAAGGAATGAACCAAAGAAATGGCTGTAGCTATGGGGGAAAAAAAGATTGGTTTAAGAGCTATGAAGAAGATGAAACATATTAGTATCAGACACATTGGGTAGAGACATAGATGAAAAAAAGGAATGAGGAAGGAAATATTATGTAGATCTTTTTAGTGACTGGGTTGATTATATTACTAATCAGAACTGCAATAAAGGTGTCCCGATTTGGGAAATGTCAAGTTCAGTTTAAAATACATTGAATCCAAGGGACCTAAGTGGCCTAATATTTATAGAGTATTTATGAGCTAACCCTTATCCCATGTCAGCATTATTGCATTTAATCCTCACAACTTTACTAGGTTCCTCTGGGCATTAACTATTGCACCAGGGTCTTGGGAATGGTATGGGACAACCAAGAAGGTAGGTACTATTATTTTCCCTGTTTTACAGTAAGGGATTGAGAATGAGAAAGATTACACAGCTATAAAGTTCCAGAGCAGAAACTTGAACCCAAAGGTATATAGTTCCAAACTCCATGCTCTCAAACACCTTGCATTACTGACTTTCTGTGTAAGTGCCAAGCAAATCGACAGAGTTCAGGAGCTGAATAGGTGGGTGTGAGATCACCAGATAATATAGAAACTCAAAAAGAAGCCCCAGGACAGCATCACTGCCACCCCAGAGTACCCATGTGGGAAGAAGAAGAATTCACTGAAGAAACTGAGAAGGAGCAGGCAAGTCAGACGGGGTGAGGACCAGTGTCCTTCAGATTGGTTGGCACCTAGTAAGTTACTGGTGAGCTGCGAATGTATGTGGTCTTGAGAACTGAAGAGAAGGCTGATTAAATATATGTTCAGTCACCTTGGGATAAACACCAGCAGCCCAAAACACCACTCTTTAAGAAATTAAAAAAGTAGTCAGACACACCTAGACCCAGTAGCAAGAAGTTTTACTACAGCCCATGAGTCGGCTGCAATTCCCTTAACATTTCTGTAGAACACTGGCAGTAAAGGCCAGATGGTGGGGTGGGCAGGAAAGCCTGGGAATGCACCCTGCTCTTTCAGGATGCTGGAGCGTGAGGGAAGTGATGGCCAGAGGAGTTCCCGCAGTCAAAGATGAAGTTCAATGTCCTAGTGGCCTTGGTACAGTTTAAGCATGAAGGAGGATGAGATGGTGAAGAGGAAAAGGCTGATAAGTTAGGAAAGAGGGCAAAATTGTTCAGCAAGGCCTCAGGACATGGGAGGAATGCCATTCAATTGAGTTCATATTTTTTTAGTAAATGTGTCTTGGTCTTTTTCTCCTAGGTTTGGACTAGTCTATCTATATTATAAGCTATTTAAGAGCAGATTGTGAAACTGCCTTATCTTGCCACTCTGCCTCTGGTGCCCACTGGGGACACCAAATGCCCACTGGGGACACAGCACAATATGTGTTAATTAATATTAATGAATTCCAAATCTTAAAAGCACAATTATGAAAGTCTGTATTAATTATTATATTAAGCAACTACAACTCAAACATAAAAATCAGTTTGGATTAATAGGTTGTATGAAATAATATTCCACAAGCCAAAATAAACCTGTCATTTAACTTACCACAGCTTTGCTCCCCTCTGCCGAGTTATTATATAGATCCAAACCTAGGCTTTGTCCTTCAAACTATGGGGGGATCCAGCAGATTAGAAAGGGCTGAATAGGAAGTGTATTTGTACAAGAACTCAATGTCAAATTCTTCTCAGGCATAAATCTTGGTGTTTTGACCTCAGACTAGATAAAGCTGTCATGGGGGAATGTATATAGCCTTGAGGACTGAAAAGAAGGCTGTTTAGATCTGTGCTCAATCATCTCGAGATAAACAGCAGCAGTCCAAAACACCACTCTTCAGAAAATTTAAAAAGTAGTCAGACCGACCTACATCCAGTAGCAAGAAATTTTACTATGGCCCATGAGTTGACTGTCATTCCCCTTAATCTCATCTGTCATTAGGATCACTGGGGGAACACTTTCTGCCCAACTACATTCCCAGGAGGGCTTTGGTTCTTTCCCCTGCTGAGTAATTTGTGAGACCTTGAAGCTAGACGGGAGATTCCTGGATGGTTTTACCCAAGCCTCTAATTCAGCCCCTTCATTTGTAAATTGCAAAGCACAGGGATGTTAGGAACAGCAGCTTTAACTGCTAAACTGAAATGTAAGCTACAAAACAGCCACAGGGAAAACAGATGTCTGAAGAGCAGAAGTTTCAACATTGGGCAAATTCAAGAGGAACACATAATTATTTTTCACTTTAACCATTGAATAGATATGGTAAAACCCAATCCTGACTATTAGTAGATCCTGACTCATTTGGTCTGAATTTATTTAAAAAATGTATTTAAGGTTATTCAAAAGATATTTAGTAATATAGGCGACTGAGCAACAAAGGATAGCCAAGGGAAGATTTTGATCTATAATTCATATGATATTTGTGCATAAAAGGTATTTTTTTCTCCAGCTTCATTGAAGTATAACTAACAAATAAACAATTGCATATATTTATGGTGTTTACCTTAATGTTTTGATGCAGTATACACTGTGAAATCATCACCATTACCAAGCTTACTAATATATCCATCACCTCACATTCTTTAAGTGCTGAAAAATATCTAGGTAGGTTAAACACTTCAGTCACTTTAGGGACTTGCTTACTGAACCTTTTATCCTCCTCTGTCTCACAGTTTAAATAAATTTTTGCCAGTCCTTATTATAAAGGATTAAAAAACTCCAATGAGTTTGGAATATGAATGAAGCATATACACTGCCTACCACCATGATCCAATGGTCCTCAGAGAACAGAGCTACACCTTCGACCACTCACTGTTCTGAGAGTGATGAACAGCAGAAAAACTGCTGAGCATGCCAGAAAGCAGCCAAGGTTTTCCACTGCAACTGTAAGCCTGACCCCTTTCCTCCTGACATAAAACATTTGCCTTTGGTTATATCCACTTCCATCAACCCAACAACAGAGAGTTGCAGCATGGATTATAAATGGCAGGCACCCTTCGGGGGCTCTACAGGGCATGGCTGCTGTCAGCAGTTAAACCTGCCATCTGGCCTTGCTAAATAATCAATGTGTGCATTTGAAGGGGGCATGCCAAGAAGCTCACAGGCCAAAACACACACCGTTATTCTCCCTACCCCAGCCCCCACCAGAATCTGTGCACACTGTCCAACCAGCAGAGGCCATGCTGATACCCACATCAGCTTCACACTTGCTATCTTTGTCTTACAAGTGTTCCAATAAGTGTGTATTCTCTCCTAGGTATTCAGGGAACAGGCAGTGGTAATTATTTTTTTATTAAAGTTGGGGTTCCTGGGGATTTTTTAATGTTTAATTTTTTAAAATTTAAGAATCCACTTGGTATAGGAGAACCAATGGGCTGTGAATAATGAGGTTTGGATTCTAGTCCTGCCATTTATATGTAGTGCATATTTTGTTCAGCAACTTTCCTGACTTTGTTGCTAATCTATGGATAAGGAACCTAAAGTTCCAGGGCCAGGGCATAAATTCAAATATCATTCTTTACTGTTGATCTCCAAATGCCACACTCATATTAACATTTTCAACAGGATTCCTTCCATGTAATTCTGAGGCATATAGATTAATTCTGCAGTTCTTCCTAGATTGCTTAATAATAGTTTCTGCAAAAGACTGATTTCCCCTAGTTCTTTTCAGGTTTTCAGTCTATTCTGAAGCTGCTTCTGTCTTTTGCTCTGACAACCTTTAACAGCAGTTCACAAAACACTACCACATTTGTCTTTAAAAATCAACTAGTGACATTTTGGACAATCCCCCAGACAGTCGCATGGCTAACTCCCTGCCTCCTTCTTGGTCTGTGCTGTGATGTCATCCTCTCAGTGAGGCCTGTCTGACTCACCTGCCTCCCTGTTTAACGTTGCAATCCTCCTTTTCCCTCTCTACCCAACCATGTAGTCTTACCCTGCCTTATTTTTAGTTTTTTCCTTTACCTACAGCATTTGCCACCTTCCAACATGGTATCACATTTAGTCATGTTATTATATCTCATATTTGTTGGCTCTCTCCTCTCTACTGCAATGTGGGTACTAGGAGAGCAGAGATCTTTGCTCTGTGTACTGCAAGATCTAGCCTAGGACAGTGCCTGGCCCATGGTAGTACTTGTTGAGTGCTGAATGTTAAAAAAATCCACTTCTTTATTTTCTATTGCCAGTGAATGAACCTAATCATCTCCCACTTTCAAAACAATTACAGTATACAACCTAGCACCTCTGCAACCATACCCCAGACCAGACATGAGAAAACTGGTTCCTCGTCTGTAATGTGACACATCACTATAACATGAGAGACAGCGAGCAAGAGGTGAAGATGGGTCTACGATCACTCAGGACCTCAGGATTGAAAGTGAAGATCTAAATAAAATCCCTGAACCCGGTTTATTTCCCAAGAGCACTCAGGAGACTCATTAGTACTCAGACGGAAATCTATGAACAGCTTTCAGATTTCTTGACATGATGGTTCATATATTTTTCAACCAAGGATAGTGTAAGGAACACTGTTTTGGTAATGGCCACACTACCACATGGGTTTCCATAGCAAAAGTTTTGTGTTACAGAACATTTTTCAGGAAAAGCAGTGATTTTTTCAATTGTAAAAGTGTTTAAAGTGATTCTTCAACA
The DNA here is from genome assembly GCF_030020395.1 of Manis pentadactyla. NCBI lineage: Eukaryota > Metazoa > Chordata > Mammalia > Pholidota > Manidae > Manis > Manis pentadactyla. The sequence continues at coordinate 59,800,275 of NC_080025.1, read as the reverse complement.
AACATTTATAGAGTATCTGCTTTATGCCAAGTATTGTTAAATGTTAAGAAAAACAAAAAAATAAATTATGGTTCCTACTTTTAAGAAGGTTCCAGCAGGAGGACATGAGTATTTAAGCAAATAATTATGACACAACAGAGACAATCATTTTAAGGGTTAGGCAAATCCTCACATAGGAGGAGACGTGGCAGTTGTCATTTAGAATTTTCCTTCAGTTCCTGGAAATGATTTATTCTACCTGCCTCAGTAGAATTGTCCTTCCTTCTTAACTATAACCCTCTATTTGTTATTTTGGGAGAAAGTGTAATTCCTTATAACCCAAGTAGTATAGATTGTATTGTAAAAAATTAGAAAATACAGATAAGTTTAGAGAACAAAAATAAGCATTTAAAATGTCACCATATTAATCTACTTACTTAGACTTTTTACTTCACACTGGCTGACCTTGAATAAAATTTTGCTCCAGCAAGATCCCTTCCTTTATCATTTACTGAGCCTATACTTTGTACCAGGCACTCTGGAGAGTAAAGTCACACAGAGCCTGGATCAAGACCTACTTCTCTGATTCCAAAGTTCTCATAAATCCAAAAGTGAGTGACTGCTCACTAGCTTTCTCAACTCAGCCTCATGGCATCCAGGAGCTGGCGGGGCACTCACAGCTGGGCCTTGGTGCTTTCTGATGAATATAATCGATTTCACAGAACATCACTGCAGACAAAGCCACTCTGAGTGTGTTCGGTCAAGACAGACACAGCACCACTTTGTAATCATGTCTGAACCCAGACACAACCAGAACATTGTCCAGCTCATGATACACCCAGCATTCCCCTCTCCTGCAAATAGGAGTGACTGCTGCTTTCTTTTTTAATCAGTTAGCCCCACTCTAGTGAGCGTTAGCATCACTCTAGTCTGCCCTCCCTAGCTAAGATTTATTGAGATCATTAACCATAGAATTACTTTTACCCCCGACAGCATCCAATCCACAGCAAACTCCCACTTCCTTAAAACCTAGCCAAAATCATGAAATACCATCCCAAATCTTGTGACAATTCCTTTTGTAACATCCTCTTACCGAGGTGTCCCATGGTTCCCCATGGTGTGCCTTCTCCTATACTACAATGAGCAGTCAACCCAACCTGTCACGGGTATGCTCCTGGTCGTTTCTGGCTCTAACACATTGGACACCTATAAATACATTCCTATCTTATGAGAAAGAAAGAGAGAGAGAGAGAGAAAACACCCATCCTTCCCTTGAGCCTGCTTTCCCTTCTGGTTGCCTTATCTCTCTCCTTCCTTTTAATCCTAGATTTTTTTTTTAAACCTCAACTTTAAACACTGCCTTAAATTTACTTCTCAAACCACAATAATTTTTTCCCCCTCCATTATCTGACTCCAAAGCCTGGGCAAGAACTCTCCACCCTGCAAGGCAGTTTCAGGTGTTCTGGCCTCTCCTGCAACCAGCTTCATTCACAGTTTAGTTGCTAATGACCTTCTAATGGAAAAATCTTAAAGCCTTTTCTCATACTTCATCTTCTCCATTCTCTTGGAAGCTTTTGTCCCTGTTGAGCGCCTCTACTGTGTGCTGGAATGTCTTTCTCGAGTGCCCCCACCCTCACGCCCCCCACCTTGCCGCTTCTCCAGAGTTCCCCCTTCTTCCTGCTCCTGCGCCATCACTAGCATTCCACACTGGGGCCCTTCCCCCCTTCTCCCCAGGATCTCTCTGGATGCGCACACTCCTTCCTCGCCATCAATATGCTGGTAGTTCTCAGATCCACCAGCAGGCTGCTAGTTAGCCCTGTGGGATGGAAAGAAACTTCCTCAGAGCCAATGTGTTGAAGTCCAATTTATTATCTGCTCCTCCAAACACCTCTAATATTTTCCTCACTTCTTCGCTCAGTTCCTGGCATCATGATCCACCCAGTCACCTGAGCCAGAAACCAAAGAGTGGTCCTGGATTCTCTCCCTGCCCTTACTCCCCACACTGCCTTCTCTGAAGTCTCTCTAACATATCCCCATCTTTCTGGTCTCCAAGACCCAATTTTAGTTCAGTTTAAAATTTAGCTATCACCAGAATAACTACAGTATCCCACTACCATGTTTCACTGCCTCTAATTCCTACCTTCTGCAACTCATTCCACCCCATCCTCAGTTTTTCTAAAACATAGATTGTTCATGTCATTCTCCTTCTTCCCACTGCCTACTGAACAATGTTTATGCTCCCAAGTATATAACAGAGGGCTTTTTGTGACCTGATCCTGATCCAATAATCCTCCCAACATCATGGCTTAGATGTAATGAATTGCTGGGTAACTTCCTCTTTTTCATATCTGTTAGTTTATTTTACTTCAACTGTTCATTCATTTCAATAAACATGTATTGGGGTGCGAACTATGAATCAGACATGGTGCAAGGCTTTAGAGAGTCAGTAATAAAAAGCACAGTCCTTACCCTCAAGGAACTTATATTTAATGGCACACAGGGAATGTGTGATGGTGTTCCTATTATGATATGCAATAAATAGTTGGCAAATAAATGAGTACATGGTTGATGAAGGGCTTTATTTGAAAGGCAGTATAACGTGATGGTTAATATCATGGGCTACATGCCACACTGCCTGGGCTCCAATCCCAGCTCTGCCAATTTCTAGCTGTGTGGCCTTTTATTCTCATGGTGGCTTTGTTTCCTCATCTTTAAAGGGGAGATAATCATAGTTCCTCCTTCAGGGAGTTGCTATAAAGATTAAAGGAGTTCATGCTTGTAGTGTGTAGAGTGGAGTTGGGCACATTTTAGTGGCAAGAGGGTTTCAGCTTGTACTATTATTGCACCATAAGAGTTGTATCTAGCAGTTATGTCACTCTGTATGAGAGTTACCTAGACCAGCTTGAGGAGGAACTTGAGGGAGATCAGAGATGTTTATTCAGGAGAAGGCAATACCTAAGAAGGGTCTGAAAGCCTGAGTTAGCCAGACAAAGATGTAAAAGGGTAGTCCACTGAAGAAAATGTGTGTGTGTGTGTGTGTGTGTGTGTGTGTGTGTGTGTGTGTGTGTGTGCGCGCGCGCAAATAATACTGGGGTGACAAGTTAGGTGCATTCTGGAAATTTCAAGGCAGAAACAAGAAGATGACAAGATATGAGGTAGGGAGGCAAATTGAAGCCAGATTGGATAAGATTTTCCTTGAACGTTATGAAAAGCAGTAGGAATTTTATCTTGAAGATAAGCAATTGCCTCCAATTGAGATATGGAAGGGCTTTAAGCCAGGAAATGACAGAATCACATTTCCATTTTAGAAAGCTCACAGAGCACCTCTGAATAGGGCACTGAGAAGGTGGGAGCAGGGAAACCTGGCAGGAGGCTCTCAAGCAATTCCCGAAGGAGGTGAGGGGCCTGATTGAAGGTGAATCAGTGGGAATGAGAAAGAATCTCCTCTCCCTTTTTCTTAAACTGCTTCTATCCTTCAAGATTTGCTCCCCGGGATGCCTTTCCTTAAAGCACCCAGACAAATTTAGCTACCTCTGCAATTCCTTGATCTGCCATTTACATCCCAGCCATCACGTAAGTCTTTATCACTTAAAGAGCCATGTTTAGCACTGAGCTAAGACAGGGTCTTGCAGATGCTGGATACATGTTTGTAAAATAAAACCCTTTCAGGAACGTCTTTTAAGGACAGGGATGGGGATTATAGACTAAGACATCACTAGTTATGTTTTCTGATCCTTTTACTTTTTCCATATGCTTAGCCTGTGCAATAGAGTCTTGTAATAATAGCTGTCCTCAACCTCTCCAAAGCAAAATTGGCTTTTTTTAATTTAGTTAAAATCAACAAATACAACTGTGTATGTTGTAATTGAAATGCACTGTGCTTTAGTATATAGAAACTGTCATTCTTTTCTAATAAATATATTAAATATTCCTCATGCAATGTATGGGAAATTATGACAGGTTAAGTTTATATTATCTTATTTGAGGAGATAATTAATGTTTTAATTAAAAGTAGGTAGGTCCAAAATAAATATATGGTTTATAGTGTCAATTATTTCTCTTATTATCTCTGACAGCAGGAAGCCATCACTCTTGTTAGTATTCTTTCCACCCCCTCTTGGATGGATTGATATGATTTCAGTTGACTGGTTGCTATTGAAAAACTCAATGTTTTCCTTTGGTCGTGGGCTGAATAGCATTTTTAATAACATCAATGTCTGCTATAATATAAATCATGTTTGTGTGCAACCCTACTATAGAAGGCTTTTTATTTCTTCATTGGTTGACAATTTTTTCTCATTGATTTCTCCTGTTTTTCCCCCCTTTTCATTTTAAATGAACCCAGTCCCAACAACTAATTTACAATAGAAAATATAAAAAATCCAGGGCTTTAAAGAAATCACTTTTTAGGCAATGACAAACGTTAGTAAAATTACACATATATTTGTTTCTCTGACACTATGCATTTTTCAAGATATTAATGTCCACCACTGTATATTCTGTGTTTTCAGTAATGTGAACATTTTCATAGTCTGAAAAGAAGATTTACATTGTGATAGATTTCTTGAGCCTACTATAAAGGTTATGATGCTTTTGCATTCTCAAAAGTCACAGAATAAAAATCTGTTTAACCCAAGGACACTGATAATATATTTGCAACTATAATTAGAATAGGGTTTTCTGATTCAAGACTTACGTGAACAATCAGAAGTTTGCCAGTAATAATCAAGTGTTACATTACTTAGTGAAAGCCATGTTACAAATAATAAATGGTATTCTCTTAGGATTTTCAAAAAACAATATAATTTTTCCTCATTTCTTTCCTAAACCCATTAGATTCTCTTTAGCAGAGAGATAATTGGCAGAAATTTCCTAGAATTATTAAGAATTCAATAATGAAATTCTTAAGTTAACACATTTTCCCCAAATATCACTCTATAAATAATATGCCTATGATAATGGTGAAAATGGTGTGACATTTACAAAGATGAGCTTCAAACGTATTTGTTGTCAAAATATTTCAATCAAGGAGTATATGATGGCTGAGAAAAACTTGTATTTAATCTATCAACATTTTAGAATGGTTGTTATATGCCAGCACCATGCTTCCGGGGAACCAAACAGCACTAAGGCATAACTTCTATTCTTGAGAAGCTCAATCTCTCAGGGATAGCATCCATCACTTTTCAGAGCTGAGTTTTCTGTGAGGTGGTAAATTCTACAGTGAAGATACAAATTAAGTCAGGTAGAAGTGCAAGAGGTAGAAGGAACAAACTTGTGGGGAGCATGAATCCTGGCTTTCACTTTTCATGGTGTGGGTGTATGTGCACACATGTATGTGCAGGTGTTTATGTGCATCTGTGAGAGTTTGGTATGGGTGAGAGTCTGATGTGCATGAAGCGGTCATAAAGTAGAAGTCACTTAATGTGACTACTTAATATACATTTAGTGTATCTCAAATGATACAGTATCTATCCACAAATCTGAAATTAATAGTATACACAGTTGAAAACAATCATATAGATACTGCACACATGATCATGTAAAACATGATCAAATACTGAAAAATAAACAAAAATGCTTTCCACAAAGTTGACAAGAAATTTCAGTGGCAAATTAAGTATGTGTGTTTTGTAGAATCTTAAAATTACTAAGATTTGTATTTGCAGAATAACTAAATGTAATCCATTAGGCAAAAAATTATGAGAAGATAAATTTTCTCTTGGTCTTTTTTGCTCACAGAAGTCTACAGATATTACCAATAATTACTAAATAACTAATTATTAGGGATATGAAAAGAACCATAATTCATTTTTAAAGCCTCATGATCAATAGTAATGAAGTGCTTACTTTGTACATAGAACACAGGGCCTACCTACCATGAATGATTTTGACAGAACTGACACAGACAAGTGAAAATGATTCTTACCTCCTTGTTCACACAACTGCTGGGCTAAAGCATCTTTGAAAATAATCTGGCCCCTGTGTGTTGCTGTGGCCCTAGAAATGAATAGGAAAAGGTTAACTCAAGTTTGGTGACAACAATGTGTTTTTTAACTTTTTAAGAAACCTCATTTTTAAACATTATTGTGCGAATATGCTTTTTTTTAAAAAAATGAGTGCTTCTGAACAGTGATACAAATGAACAATAGAGTCAAGGCTTAAACTAAGGCACCTAGATTGAGAATTATCTTCCGGTGTTACTCTGTAAAGATACTGTAACATTTGTGAGTTTCTTCTGAAAATAACAAATGTGAGCAAATCCTGGATAGAAAAAAAAGTATGGAAAGGATGCTTACTAAAATTTCTTCTTCAGAAGACCTTGATATAAAATGTTTTATGGAGCAACAATGATATTAGCACTGGAGAAACATGCTCGATGTACTTTTTTTCCTGTAACAAAAGGTACCACAACACATAGAGATTTGAGACAGAGAATTACATTTTTAAAATGTGTTTTTTTAAAGACTATTTGGAGCTTTCATAATTATAAAATTTGTCATAATAAAATACAGCTTTTCCCCCCACTGGGTCCAATTCACCACTTGAAGGAGATGTGCATCTTTTACCTCCTCTAATCAGAGCTGTGCACATGGATTGGTGAAAAAATAACGTCCCTGCAGCAGATGTGTTATTCAATGGCGATAATAGGAACTGTCTTATTAAAGGAAGAATTATTTATGCTTTACGTTTGAAGTGTTTTTCCTTAAAAAGGATTTTTCTGGCATAAAATGTATTGTTTTGACAAATTTAAAACAGAAAATCAAGTCTCTAAGAAACTTGATTTTAGAAAATAAACCATACAAAATCTTTTCAATAACCCAAAAATAATTAACATTAAATCTCAACTTCAGCTCTAGCCAAAACCACCCTAGGATAAAAATAATTTGATTTTGCCATCAATTACTGAAGATGGATTATGTACGAGGCACTGTGCTAGGTCACTAGAGGGCAAAGTTTGACCTCTGCATTTCCCTCCATATGTGTACCCCACAGTCAATATCTTGCCCTTTAGGACCAAACAGGACCTCATGGCTCCCACCATTCCCCACTCTGGTCTCCATGTGGGTGTATCTTCCTCCTCCATGCTGCAGACCTGTCTGATTTCTGTTCCTCACTGAATTGTCACTAACACTAGAGTCAGTCCCCCAGGATCCAGCTCTTTGAAAATAATCTGATAAACTAAGGCATGCTCAAGTATAAACTGGTGATGTTGCTCCAAGCTAACATTTCATCAGTGACACTGAAGATATTATACTTTAACACACACACACACACACACACACACACACACAACGGCACAATAGTGAGAGTTTTGAATGGTGAAGGGAGATATCATTGGAGAGAACAATCACCAGGCTGCCTTCAACTCATACTATATGTGAAGTTTGTAGTTTGTAAGGGCTATCAGCCCTCGTTGTTGCATATTAAGCATTATGCAGATTACAGATACACATGCTACCACCTCTTCCTCTATATTCCCATACATTTACAGGTTTTCCTTTGCTTTAGCAAGCTGAAAATGAGGAAGACTACACACAGGGCCAATCCACGCTGTAAACATGATCTATAGATTTACTAATCATTCCAAGATTTTATGTCCAGAGGGAATATGGAAACTTGATTTACCTAAATACATTTCATTGTTCAAACTTCAATTAAGTCAAGAGTTTCTGAGTTCACATACACTTCTAAAATAACACAGAAATCATAAATGTAAAATCTATATTTGATATTTGCTTTGGAAGGAACATGTTTCCTGAAATCACTAACCACCAAGAAAAACTCTACAATGTACACTGTTTAAACAACTGTTCATTTTAGTTGTCTTCTGATTGTAAAGATATGATATCCCCATTGTAACATTTCTTGCTGGTACACCAATCAGTTCTCATCGTGCTGTTCTATGCTCCCCAGGAACATGATGAGGCCAAAGTACTTATATAAAGTTCATCCAACAGAGGCTTTGCCTTTTTTCTGGATATCAGAGATACTGAAATATCTGTCTTGTCCACGCTGCTTTCCCCATTACTCAGTTTCCTCAGATTAGAATTTGCATTCATGTTCTCACTTCTGCAACTTTGGTTCAGTGAATAAATTTCTGAGAAACTAGAGAATAATTGAAATTGAAGGAACTTTTACCATTTAGTCAAAATTTCTTGAGCAGTGGTACTCATTCTTTAAACAAGTATTATGTAATTGTAATATATGAAACAGAGGAGCTCTAACTTCGGAAGTTATTGGCTTCCCACTCCTCAACAGCATGTTCACCACCACCCATTCCCCAAAACTTCCCAGTGCACCTCTCTGGAACTCTTAGGGCTTTAAAGCAGCAGAGTTTAAAAACCACTGGTCTAGCCTAACTGCAATATATGGATCAGGAAACTGAGGCCCAGTGAGGACCTGCTGAAGGTCCCACAGCCCGTTCATGGCAGATAGGACCTGATTCTAGGTCTTATTCCAAGCCCTGGATTCTTCCCACTGCATCAGTAGTTTTTAAAATGCCCCACAGTGGTGCCTAGGAACCCACAGGAGTCAGAGGGCAGGGCAGCGGACAGTGCTCCAGGGACCGGCAACTCTACCAGAGCCCCTGGGCTTTATGTGTGCTAATAATTTACTGTTGGCTCAGCAGTTAGAAACTGGCCAGAGGAGCACACCAGGCTCTCAACGACATTATCTGAAGTCCTCTGAAGTAGTAATAGTGCTAATGCAATTGGTATATGCATATGTAAACCATATTGTAACACCTACAATGAATTGAAATTTATCTCCTGCTAGGTGCTGTTATAAGGGCTTTACATAAATGAACTCAATTAATCTTGACAACAACCCTATGAGGTACATACTATTATCCCCATTTCCTGGGACCCAGACCTATTGTGTGATTTACCTAATGTCACACAATTGGTGGTAAAGTCAGGATTCAAATCCAGACAGTCTGAGTATAGAATCCTTGCTTTGAACCATAACATCAAATTGTCATCGATCTTGTTCAAAGATTTGTTGGTAGTTTCAATCTCTTTTCAGAAGGAGTGACTGCTTTCTGGGCCTGATCTTTAAATTCATGCCTCCTCTGGCTTGTGCTCTCTCCTGCAACCTTCCAGTTCGAGCTAAGCCTTTTTATTTAAATCCTTTCAGACCAACAAGCTTCTTTTCTCTTTCCAAGTTGGAACCTTAGCCACTTGGCCAGCAGCTCCACAGCTTTGCCTTTAAAAATACCACTTCTCTGGATGGCTTTTCCTGTAGGGCTCTGGGAGTCCCTCAACTTCTAATTAACTCAATGCAGTTTCCTTTCAATTCTGTGTCACATTTCCTCCAACAGTCTCCAGGACCCCTCACATCTCTCCTGTTCTCTCCCAAATACAAAGCACCAGATGCCAACCTCAGCCACAGCACAGCCCGATACACATACGTGTATGACAGATAATCATCATGTGCATCACTTTCTTCACAAACCTTTAAATCCTTCAGGTAATATTTTAATATAAAAATGTCCAATCAGATAGTAGCTACATGGGTAGCAATTTTAAGGACTTGCATATTCCCCAGGGCCTGGCTGACGTCAATAATGGCAGCCAGCTTTGAATATATCTAGAGACATGAAATAATTCATGATGGCTTACTTACAGACTCCCAGCATTTCAAACCTTCTATAGAAATATGTGTATTTATATAAATATATGTAGTTACATAAATATACTTAAATACAATGCAGATGTATACTTTAAATAGATACACATTTAAGTATATATAAATAATTTGAATAAAAATACATTCATATATAAATAAATATACAAACATAAATATAAAAACATTTATGTCTATATGTGGGTAAAATTGCAAGCAAGCTCTCCCCTGCCCTTAGTCTATCTCCACATTGGTAGTGGTTTATAAGGGGTGAAGAGCAGTAGCCCATCTACACATGAATAAATGCTACAAGGGGCTGGGAAGGCAGCAAGCGCTGGGACCAGAGAGGATTTTTTTTGGTTCTTCAGAGCCAGGACAGGGAAACACATGGGTGAGTGGAGTATATTACTTCTTGTAGGCAATAAATGGGTTTCTCTCACTTATTTTTCCCTTTGACCTATTTTGGCTTCAAAGGTTTATCTGCCCAAGGCTGGGAACATATTTTTCCCCCGGAGTTACACTATACTTAAAAATTGCCAAAAGCACAGTAACTCAGATTTAAAAGATTAGAGGTCATATCCTCCAGTTTTTAATCCACAATATGTTTTTCTTTTCTTATAAAAATACACAGTTATGGAATACAGTGACAGGCCTTATTCATTTTCAGAAATATTTTCTGGAATTTATAGGTCTGTTTAGGGGGAGTTCTCTCAGATTTGTGGTGCTAATAACTATGTTGGTACTAGTTGAACTTAATTTTCCATAATTAACAGTAATTTTTCAGAAGAGTTTAGAAAATACCTTCGTTGTTCACTGTTCTGAGGAGTAGATGAAATTTCTGAAATGAGCTTCTAATAAGTATTTATCATCTCTTTGGGAGATGCATAGATTTCTAGAGCAAGTTTGACAACAGTAAGTAATTTTAAAATTCCTTCAGACTGTTATGATCTATCATTTGAAAAGCTGTAAAGATGCCTCCAAATGAAGAAAGTTCATTATGATCACTATATTTTGAACTTGAAACAGCCTTATTGTTATGAATATAAAATAACATGCTATATTCTAATTTTAACTGAGCTCCTAGAACAACTGTCTGCCCAAGCCATTTAAGAATTAGTGCATATTGTGGTGAGGCATGATGCTGAAGTTCACAGTCTCTGGAATCAGAAAGACGACCATTTGAACACACTGAGCTACCACTCCTGAGCTATCTGACTCTGCACAACTTCCTTCATCACTCTAGGCTGCAGATTCCCCATATGAAGAGAGGGATAATAATAACAATATTATTTAAAGATATTAATAATGTTTGCTCTTCAGAAATTTACAGTCTCTCTACCTAAGCAGATTGCAAGCTCTGGAGTAGAAGGAATAGCTAATTAAAACAACTATCCCCCACAAGGCATCTGTCATAATGACTTGAACATAAGGGAATCAAAACTATATTTTTCAGCTCACAGTTTGCTTCCAACATGCAATATTGCCAACCAGTCTCTAAAAAAAGGAATAAAAGGGGATTTTAATATAGTTGCTACAATGTCTACCTAAATGCATTGTTTTCTTATTTTATGAATCTATTTGCTCACAGATTAACCTAATGAATCATTTTTAAACCTAGGACAATGTGCTTTTCCTCTAGGGATGGGTTACGTTTCCCACTTTTCTCTGTTTTAACAATGAGATCTGTTATGTTACTGTACCTCCTCCATTCCAATTGGAAGGGCTTTTATTAATCAACAATCTGATGTTAATCTACTATAATATCAGCATACCTGTGCCAACCACCCTCCAGGAAATGTTACTAAATATGTGGAACATGGGAAAAAAGAGAGGTGGTCTGAGTTTGGTAAATTTTACCTTCAAAAGAATCAGTCACTTGCGAAGATTGTTGCCTCTTTTTATCAGCAAACTGCTATACTTTCTAATTAGGCTAGGGATACAATTTGATGGTTATTAAAACAAGAAAAAAATTCTAAATTTTTAAAAACATATGAAAAGGAGTCATGAATAATTTCCAGGAGAAATTACCTTTATATTAAACTCTCAACTTAGACTATGCCAAGGTCATTGCAAAATGGTAAACATCTGTGTATGTTTTTATAATGCTTTTGCTTTTCAAAGTTTTACTGCTCTCATTGTTTCTTTAATTACATATTTTATTCTTAAACCACAGCATTATTTTCCTTCTGTCAAATATATAAATATTTCCTCTGCCTCAAAACAATAAGTTTCAGCATTAATGTTCATTATCCAATAATCACAAAGTCTATGTGTTCTTAAAGATGACCAAGTATTTGACTCAAACCTGTTTTCTGATCAAGGTACAACTTTCATTATTAAGACAAAGAACATATAAATAAGTTCATTCAAATAGGGCCAGTAAGTTAATGGTTAATAGTAACTTGTTAAAAAAAGAAGTGATAAGGAGGAGCCAAGATGGTGGCATGAGTAGGGCAGCAGAAATCTCCTCCTAAAACCATATATATTTTTGAAAATACAACAAATACAACTATTCTGAAAAGAGAGACCAGTGGATACAGTACAACAGCAAGGCTACATTTACATCTGTGAGAACCCAGCGCCTCACAAAGGGGGTAAGATACAAGCCATGACCCTGCAGGAACCGAGTATTCCCCCTCACCCCAACTTCCCAGCGGGAGGAAAGGAGTTGGAGCAGGGAGGGAGTGAAAGCCCAGGACTGCTAAACAAACAGCTCTAGTAATCTGCACTGGGAGCGCAGGCACACAGTGCACGGTGTGCTGCATATTAGAGAAATGCAAAAGCAAAATCTGTGAGCAGGTCCTCGCAACCAGCTCCTCTGGGACAAAAGAAAAGTGAGTGCTTTTTGAAAGTCTTAAAGGGACAGGGACCTCACAGCTGGATGGAATCCCTGAAGCCTCACACGCTGATAAACAGCCTTCCAGTCGTTCCCTCTGCCAGTGTGGACCCCGACATAGTGGCCCAGTAGCCTGAGAGCGGCTGTGCACACCTGCGGCAGTGGTGGAGCAGCCCAGGAGTGGCCGCACCCTCAGCAGCTGGCAGGATCTCCTTCTGGCATGCAGCCACCCGGGCCAGACCCAAAGGCCGCCACCAGGGCACAGCTGCCCGGTGCAGGCAGAAGAAACTTGTGCAAGGTGTGAAGAGGCACTGCTATCACAGGAGAGAACACTCGGTGCACCTGCCACTCCCTGCAGGGCTCTGGGCTACCCTGACAGTGACCCCGCTGGTGGCAGCTTAGGGGATTAATTTGGAGGCTGGTCCAGGAGTGCGGGTAACTGACACAGGCAGCGGAGAAGGGCAAGGTGACCAGCAAACAGGAAAGGACTTTGTTCTCCCAGCTGACACACACACTACCTGCCTACAGTTACCTCTATCACCATGCAAAGGCAGAAGAATTTGGTCCAGTCGAGAATTACCCAGACAACCCCCAAGAGAGGGCCTGGGGAGATAGATATAACTAATCTTCCTGAAAAAGAAATCAAAATAAAGGTCATAACCATGCTGATGGACCTGCAGAGAAATATGCAAGAGCTAAAGGAGCAAGTAGGGAGGGAGAATACAGAAATAAAACAGTCTCTGGAAGGACTTAAGAGCACACTGGATGAGGTGCAAGAGGCCGTTAATGGAATAGAAATCAGAGAACAGGAATACAGAGAAGCTGAGGAAGAGAGAGATAAAAGGATCTCCAGGAATGAAGGAATATTAAGGGAACTGTATGACCAATCCACATGGAACAATATTCGCATTATAGGGGTACCAGATGAAGAAGAAGAGAGAAAAAGGGATAGAAAGTGTCTTTGAAGAAATAATTGCTGAAAACTTCCCCAAACTGGGGGAGGAAATAGCCTCTCAGACCACGGAGGCCAACAGATCTCCCAACACAAGGGACCCAAGGAGGACAACACCGAGACATATAATAATTAAAAATGGCAAAGATCAAAGACAAGGACAGAGTATTAAAGGCAGCCAGAGAGAGAAAAGGTCACTTACAAAGGAAAACAAATCAGGCTCTCATTAGACTTCTCAACAGAAACCTTACAGGCCAGAAGAGAATGGCATGATATATTTAATGTAATGAAACAGAAGGGCCTTGAATCAAGAATACTGTATCCAGCACAATCATCATTTAAATATGAAGGAGGGATTAAATAATTCCCAGACAAGCAAAAGTTGAGGGAATTTGCCTTTCACAAACGACTGCTATAGGATATTTAAAAAGGGACTGCTCTAGATGAAAGCACTCCTAAGGCTAAATAGATGTCACCAGAGAAAATAAAATCACAGCAAAGAAAGCAGACCAACCAAATACTAACTACAGGCAAAAAATAAAATCAACTACTTACAAAAGCAGTCAAAGGAAACACAAAAGAGTACAGAATAGAACACCTAACATGTAAAGAATGGAGCAGGAGGAATAAAAGGGAGAAAAATAAAGAATCATCAGACTGTGTTTGCAACAGCTGAATAAGAGAATTAAGTTAGATGGCAAAATAGTAAAGAAGCTACCCTTGAACCTTTGGTAACCACAAATCTAAAGCTTGCAATGGCAATAAGTACATATCTTTCAAAAATCAACCTAAATGTAAATGGACTGAATGCACCAATCAAAAGACACAGAGTAATAGAATGGATAAAAAAGCAAGACCCATCTATATGCTGCTTACAAGAGACTCACCTCAAACCCAAAGACATACACCGACTAAAAGTCAAGGGATGGAAAAAGATATTTCATGCAAAGAATAGGGAGATAAAAGCAGTTGTTGCAGTACTAGTATCAGACAAAATAGACTTCAAAAAAAAAGAAAGTAACAAGAGATAAAGAAGGACATTACATAATGATAAAGGGGTCAGTCCAACAAGAGGATATAACCATTATAAATATATATGCACCCAACACAGGAGCACCAGCATATGTGAAACAAATACTAACAGAACTAAAGGGGGAAATAGACTGCAATGCATTCATTCTAGGAGACTTCAACACACCACTCACTCCAAAGGACATATCTACCAGACAGAAAATAAATAAGGACACAGAGGCACTGAACAACACACTAGAACAGATGGACTTAACAGACATCTACAGAACACTACACCCAAAAGCAACAGGATACACATTCTTCTTAAGTGCACATGAACATTTTCCAGAATAGACCAACATACTAGGCCACAAAAAGAGCCGCAGTAAATTCCAAAAGATTGAACTTCTACCAACCAACTTCTCAGACCACGAAGGCATAAAACTAGAAATAAATTGTACAAATAAAGCAAAAAGGCTCCCAAACACATGGAGGCTTAACAACATGCTCCTAAATAATCAATGGATCAATGACCAAATTAAAACAGAGATCAAGCAATATATGGAGACAAATGAAAACAACAGCACAAAGCCCCAACTTCTGTGGGACGCAGTGAAGGCAGTTCTAACAGGAAAGTATATAGAAATCCAGGCCTATTTAAAGAAGGAACAACAATCCCAAATGAATAGTCTAAAGTCACAATTATTGAGACTGGAAAAAGAAGAACAAATGAGGCCCAAAGTCAGCAGAAGGAGGGACATAATAAAGATCACAGAAGAAATAAATAAAATTGAGATTAATAAAACAATAGAAAAAAATCAATGAAACCAAGAGCTGATTCTTTGAGAAAATAAACAAAATAGATAAGCCTCTAGCCAGATTTATTAAGAGAAAAAGGGAATCAACACACATCAACAGAATCAGAAATGAGAAAGGAAAAATCAAGACGGACCCCACAAAAATACAAAAAATGATTAGAGAATACTATGAAAATCTATATGCTAAAAAGCTGGAAAACCTAGAAGAAATGGACAACTTCCTGGAAAAATACAACCTTCCTAGACTGACCAAGGAAGAAACAGAAAATCTAAACAGACCAATTACCAGCAAAGAAATTGAATCAGTAATCAAAAAACTACCCAAGAACAAAACTCCTAGGCCAGAGGGATTCACCGCTGAATTTTATCAGACATATAGAGAAGACACAATACCGATTCTCCTTAAAGTTTTCCAAAAAATTCTATGAAGCCAACATCACCCTAATACCAAAACCAACTCATTCTATGAGCCAACATCACCCTAATACCAAAACCAGGCAAAGACCCCACCAAAAAGAAAACAACAGACCAATATCCCTGATGAATGTAGATGTAAAGATACTCAACAAAATATTAGCAAACCGAATTCAAAAATACATCAAGAGGATCATACACCATGATAAATATGGATTCATCTCAGGGATGCAAGGATGGTACAACATTCGAAAATCCATCAATATCATCCACTACATAAACAAAAAGAAGGACAGAAACTACATGATCATTTTCATAGAAGCTGAAAAAGAATTCAACAAAATTCAACATCCACTCATGATAAAAACTCTCAACAAAATGGGTATACAGAGCAAGTAACTCAACATAATAAATGCCATGTATGACAAACTCACAGCCAACATCATACTTAATAGCAAGAAGCTGAAAGCTTTTCCTTTAAGATCCGGAACAAGACAAGGATGCTCACTCTCCCCACTGTTATTCAAAATAGTACTGGAGGTCCTAGCCATAGCAATGAGGCAAAACAAAGAAATACAAGGAATCCAGATGGGTTAAGAAGAAGTCAAACTGTCACTATTTGCAGATGACAAGATACTGTAGATAAAAATCCCTAAAGGCTCCATTCCAAAACTACTAGATCTAATATCTCAATTCAGCAAAGTTACAGGATACAAAATTAATACACAGAAATCTGTTGCTTTCCTATACACTAACGATTAACTAACAGAAAGAGAAATCAGGAAAACAATTCCATTCCCAATTGCATCAAAAATACCTAGGAATAAACCTAATGAAGGAAGTGAAAGATGTATACCATGAAAACTACAAGACACTCTTAGGAGAAATTAAAGAGGACACTAACAAATGGAAACTCCTTCCATGACCTTGGCTAGGAAGAATTAATATAGTCAAAATTGCCATCCTGCCTAAAGCAATCTACAGATTCAATGCAATGCCTATCAAAATACCAACAACATTCTTCAACAAACTGGAACAAATAGTTTTAAAATTCATATGGAATCACCTAAGACCCAGAATAGCCAAAGCAATCCTGAGAAGGAAGAATGAAGCAGGGGGCATCTCGCTTCCCAACTTCGAGCTCTACTACAAAGCCACAGTAATCAAGACAATTTGGTACTGGCAGAAGAACAAAGCCACAGACCAGTGGAATAGAATAGAGAGTCCAGATATTAACCCAAACATATATGGTCAATTAACATATGATAAAGAAGCCATGGACATACAATGGGGAAATGACAGCCTCTTCAACAGCTGGTGTTGGCAAAACTGGACAGCTACATGAAAGAGAATGAAACTGGATCATTGTCTAACCCCATACACAAAAGTAAATTCGAAATGGATCAAAGACCTGAATGTAAGTCATGAAACCATAAAAGTCTTAGAAAAAAACATAGGCAAGAATCTTTTGGACATAAACATGAACAACTTCTTCATGAACATATCTCCCCAGGCAAGGGAAACAAAAGCAAAAATGTACAAGTGGGACTATATCAAGCTGAAAAGCTTCTGTACAGCAAAGGACACCACCAATAGAACAAAAAGGCATGCTACAATATGGGAGAATATATTCATAAATGACAGATCCAATAAAGGGTTGACATCCAAAATATATAACGAACTCATGCAACTCAACAAGCAAATAATCCAATTAAAAAATGGGCAGAGTCGCTGAACAGGCAGTTCTCCAAAGAAGAAATTCAGATGGTCAACAAATTCAGATGGAGCAACACGAAAAGATGCTCCACATTGCTAGTCATCAGAGAAATGCAAATTAAAACCACAATGAGATATCACCTCACACCAGTAAGGATCACCACCATCCAAAAGACAAACAACAACAAATGTTGGCGAGGTTGTGGAAAAAGGGGAACCCTCCTACACTGTGGGTGGGAATGTAAACTAGTTCAACCATGGTGGAAAGCAGTATGGAGGTTCCTCCAAAAGCTCAAAATAGAAATACCATTTGACCCAGGAATTCCACTCCTAGGAATTTACCCTAACAATGCAGCAATCAAGTATGATAAAGACCAGTGCACCCCTATGTTTATCGCAGCACTATTTACAATAGCCAAGAAATGGAAGCAACCTAAGTGTCCATCAGTAGATGAATGGATAAAGAAGATGTGGTACATATACACAATGGAATATTATTCAGCCATAAGAAAAAAACAAATCCTACCATTTGCAACAACATGGATGGAGCTGGAGGGTATTATGCTCAGTGAAATAAGCCAGGCAGATAAAGACAAGTACCAAATGATTTCACTCATATGTAGAGTATAAGAACAAAGAAAAAACTGAAGGAACAAAACAGCAGCAGAATCACAGAACCAAAGAATGGACTAACAGTTACCAAAGGGAAAGCGACTGGGGAGGATGGGTGGGAAGGGAGGGATAAGGGGGGAGGAAGAAATGGGGCATTACAATTAGCATGTATAATGTAGGGGGGGGCATGGAGAGGGCTGTGTAACACAGAGAAGACAAGTAGTGATTCTACAGCATCTAACTACACTGATGGAGAGTGACTGTAATGGGTTTTGTGGGGGGGACTTGGTGATGGATGGAGTCTAGTAAACATAATGTTCCTCATGTAATTGTAGGTTAATGATACCAAAACAAAAAGTGATAGAATATCTACAAGTTTCCATGATATAGGCACATGATTTACAATGTGAGCATGATACAGTTAAGTGAGCACATACACATAGGTATAGAAACATGCAAATGCAGTCTGCATCAATAGCAGTGCTTCTCAAAATAGCATGGCACATACATACTGTTGGCCATGGTGTACTAGAGGAAGTTTGTGCCAGCTCACATTAACAGTGAGCTTTTTTTTGTAACAGTATATTTTTGTTTTAATGTATAATTTAATATATGTGTGTGAGTATAAGTGGGTTCTCTATACAGACAGCATAGCTAAACATCTAATTTAGCTACATCCCCTAACTCATGTAAAAATACAAACTTTACCCTAGTTATTCAATTCAAAGAGTCATAGACTTTACCTCCTCATTCATCAGCAAATTCCATCAATTTTATTTATTAACTCTCACTGAGTCTTCGCTATCTCCACAGCCACTGTTTTCATTCAGGACTTAATAATTTGTCATCTGATAAACTACAACACTCTCTAGATTGAAGTTCTGCCAGACTCACCCCCATGCCAAACCAACATCCACATTGTGCCAATTTTCTTTTAAAAATTGTTTGAAATCCTTCTGTTGCCCTTTATCATTTAAAGTATTCTGTCAAATTCCTTAAAATGACCTAAAAGGTTATTTAGGATCTGGTCCCTGCCTACATGTCCTGCTTTCCCTCCCACCATATCCTGGAACTAAGCCATAGAGTAGTCCTCACAAGTTCCCAAAATGCATGCTTTCTTTCATGCCCCCAGGATTTTGCATGTCCTGACCCTGTGCATGGACATCTCTTGCCAAAACACTTTTATACATCCTCTAAAATTTATCCAAGTATCACTTTCTCTTATTAAGCCTTGTTAGGCCTCCCAGATAGACACCATCTCCAAGGATAGCACAGCCTATTTCTGTAGCTCTAACATAGGAAATTCCTAACATATGGTGACTCAATTTGTAGTCCATGCCTCACTTTTTGCAGTCATTCCTATCATAAAGTCACACAACGTGGTAAGTAACAAACTCATACTCATGACTGCCTAACAACCTTAACCAATGCAAAGTCAGTGTTGACAACTCCAAAATCTGCCAAGGCTAAGTCCCTGCAATCCGTAGTGAAATAGTTTATACTATGGGTAATTAATCAGGCTTAAAAAGCTTTGATTATCTGAGTGCACAGTAAGATGCTCTGAATCTATATTATCTCAGAACCTGGAAAGAATTTTGTCAAAGGCATTGTCTGTCTTTGAAATTTTAACAGCAAGCTCAGTTGAAAAGGATGCTTTTATCTCTTCAAGGAGGGAAGTCGTTGGCTAATAGGCAGTTTTCTGGGATGAGTTGTAAGCATTGATATAGAAAAATGAAATACTTTCCCAGAAAATTTCTTAGCAGAAATCATTGAGAAGGAAGATTATTGTTTATACCTGGACTTTGAATCTTCTTTAAAGAGTGAGGAAGGCATCACTGGAAAAGATGCCACGAATGGTCTTCCTTATCCAACATTCATCATTTAAGGATTTTCAGAGGCATTCTGCATATTGAATCAGTAATGGGAATTTTCCAAAGAAGTAACTCCAACTTTGAATGTAGTTTAAAGGTCCTTTGGCAAAAACCAATCAACAGACTAACCAATAAATAAGAAAAAGAGAAAAAGAAAAAAAGAAAAGAAAGAGGAAAGAGAAAAATGAGAAGAAGTCTGGGCTAGTATACAACAAGAAAAAAAGCCATTTTCTATACAATCATCATTAGGTTCAATCCATGCAGAAAAATCTCTCCCAAAAGGATATTTCAATAGAGATTACACACTCTTTGTATTTATACATAGTATTTTTAAGGGTATGCATTTGGGTTTTATTTCTAATCAATTTTTATAGCTTGAGTGTATGAAAAGAGATTTCAGGAATGGAAACACAATTAATAAATTCTGAGCTTGAATTGAGATAGTTGGACTTTAGACCAGGCCTATAACTATAGTTCCATTTCCTACTTTTTAAAATAGAAAAAATTTCCACAACAGTTTTATGTTTCTGATTGAGAGAATCTTACTATACATGCCAAAAGAAATTCACCAGCTTCCCAGAAGAGATGTGGGTTAAGAGCACCATTGCCTGAATATGTGGGAATTTGGTGATACAGAAATGGTCTATGTTCACCTTGGAGTTGTGTTCATCTGTGGTATTGTATGCACATGACCAAATGCAGTTGGAACTCTGATTCTCAAAGCGTTTTCAGTAACACTGCTATGTGATACTTCCTTGAAGTAAAGAATAATTGTTTTGATTCAAGATGGCAGCATGAGTGGTGAGACTGAGAACTCATCCCAAAACCACATATAGTATGAAAATATAGTTAATACAACTAACCCTAAAACAGCAACAGGAAAAGAGGATGCACCAGACTGCATACAGACCTCATGAAACAGGGTAACATAAAAAGGCCTTGATTCAGCAGGACCCAAGTCCTTCCCCCACCTCAGCTCACCAGCAGGAGGAAGAGAAATGGAGTGATGGAGGGGTGGAAGCCTAGAACTGCTGAAAACCCAGCTCTGGAGTTCTGACTTGGAACACAAACCTACATTGTGTGGTGCTCTGGAGGTTTGTGGGGTTGGGGAGCTGGGACAGGTGGAGTGCTTGAGAGACTGAAATTCTGGCTGTTTGTGGAGGAGGGGATCCACACCTGGCTGCTCTGGGACAATGGAAAGGCAGGCGGTCTGAGAGGCTTCCTAGCAGCGAGAGGGCTACTGAAGGGGCGGGGTTTGCATGGAGCTTGCTGCACGGGAGAAGGAATAGGGGGACAAGGTTGTGTGGGTGCACTCTGCCCAGCAGGTTGGGAACTTTGAGGAGCTTCAGGTGCTCCATTCCCCTGGCTGGCTACTCAGCTCCAAGGTCCCCACTGTGACATGCAGCCTGCTGCACCTTCTTCCTGGCCTGCGGGCACAGGCTCCCAAACCGGCAGTCACTGTGCTGGCATCAGGCCAGACAGATGGAGGCCAAGCCTATAACAGCTAGAGATGCAAAGCATAGAGCCTTATGTCTGGGTGCTCAGCCCACTGGCTCTGATACTGGAGACAGGCACTGCAGCCAGGAATCAGGAAACTGCTCTTTCCTCCCCCAGGCACCAGCGCTGCTCCCCTACAACCCCCAGCCTCACTCTAGGGGCTGAGCAGCTCCAGAGACTAGAGCTTCTGGGCAGGGTGCCACGTAGAAATATAAAATGTCAAAGGAACCTGGTTCAGAACAAAATCTCACAAACCCCAGAAAAAGGGCCAAATTAAACTGAATTCACCAATCTTCCTGAAAGAGAGTTAAAAATAAAAATCATAAAAATGCACAAGGAGGTACAGAAAAATATTCAAAAACTCAGGAATGAATTTAAGATAGAGATTCAATTATTGAGAAATTACATATCTGAAATAAAACATACAACGGAGGGATTTAAAAGCAGATTAAATGTAGTAGAAGAGATGGTAAATGGGATAGAAATTAGAGAAGAGGAATGCAAAGAAGCTGAGGCACAGAGAGAAAAAAGGATCTCCAGGAATGAAAGATTATTGAGAGAACTGTGTGACCAATCCAAATGGAAAAATATTTGCACTATAGGGGTATGAGAAGAAGAAGAGAGAGAGAGAAAAAGGGATAGAAAGTGTCACTGAGGAGGTAATTGCTGAAAACTTCCCCAATCTGGGGAAGGAGATAGTCCCTCAAGCCATGGAAGTGCACAGATCTCCCAACACAAGGGACCCAAGAAAGACAACACCAAGACATACAGTAATTAAAATGGCAAAGATCAAGGATAAAGACAGACTTTTAAAAGCAGCTAGACAGAGAAAAAAGATCACATACAAAGGAAAACCCATCAGGCTATCATCAGATTTCTCAACAGAAACCTTACAGGCCAGAAGGGAGTGGCATGATATATTTAATGCAATGAAGCAGAAGGGCCTCGGACCAAGAATACTCTACCCAACAAGGGGTAAATTCATTTAAATTTGAAGGAAGGATTAAACAACTTTCAGATAAGCAAAAGCTGAGAGAATTTATCTCCCACAAACCACCTCTACAGTGCATTTTGGAGGGACTGCTATAGGTGGAAGTATTCCTAAGGCTAAATAGATGTCACCAGGGGAAATAAAACCACAGCAAAGTAGAACAATTAATTACTAAGTAGATGCAAAATCAAATCAACTACCCTCAAAGTCAATCAAGGGATAGACAAAGAGTAAAGAATATGAAACCTAACATATAAAGAATGGAGGAGAAAGAAAAAGGAGAAAAAACAAAAGAACCTTTTGGTTGTGTTTGTAATAGCATAGGAAGTGAGTTAAATTAGACTGCTAGATAGTAAAGGAATTACCCTTGAACCTTTGATAACCACGAATCTAAAGCCTGCAATGGCAATAAGTACATACCTATCAATAATCACCCTAAATGTAAATAGTCTGAATGGGTGAATCAACAGACATAGAGTCACTGAATGGATAAAAAAACATGAACCGTCTATATGCTGCCTACAAGAGACTCACTTCAAACCCAAAGACATACACAGACTGAATGTAAAGGGACAGTAAAAGATATTTCATGCAACTAATAGGGAGAAAAAAGCAGGAGTTGCCATACTCATTTCAGACAAAACAGACTTCAAAATAAATAAAGTAACAAGAGACAAAGAAGGACATTGCATAATGATAAAGGGGTCAGTCTAACAAGAGGATATAACTATTATAAATATCTATGCACCCAACACAGGATCACCTACATATGTGAAACAAATACTAACAGAAT
The DNA here is from genome assembly GCF_030020395.1 of Manis pentadactyla. NCBI lineage: Eukaryota > Metazoa > Chordata > Mammalia > Pholidota > Manidae > Manis > Manis pentadactyla. The sequence goes on along the minus strand of NC_080025.1, from coordinate 59,777,158 downwards.
TAAAAGGGGAAATAGAATGCAATGCATTTATTCTAGTAGATTTCAACACTCCACACATTCCAGAGGAGAGATCAATCAGACAGAAAATAAATAAGAAGACAGAGGCATTGAACAACACATTAGAGCAAAGGGACCTAACGGACATCTACAGAACACTTCATCCAAGAGCAACAGGATACATATTCTTCTCAAGTATACATGGAACATTTCAAGAATAGATCATGTACTAGGGCAAAAAAAAGAGTCTCAGTAAATTCAAAAAAGATTGAAATTGTATGAACCAGCTTCTCAGGTGACAAAGGGACAAAGGTATGAAACTACGAATAAATTACACAAAGAAAATGAAAAAGCCCACAAACATATGGAAGCTTAATAACATGCTCCTAAATAATCAATGGATCAATGACCAAATAAAAACAGAGATCAAGCAATATATGGAGACAAATGACAACAATAATTCAACACCGCAAAATCTCTGGGATGCAGCACAGGCCATGCTAAAGAGGGAAGTATATTGCAATACAGGCCTACCTCAGGAAAGAAGAACAATCCCAAATGAACAGTCTAAATTCACTATTAATGAAACTAGAAAAGGAAGAACAAATGAGGCCTAAGGTCAGTAGAAGGAGGGACATAATAAAGATTAGAGCAGAAATAAAGAAAATCGAAAAGAATAAAACAATAGAAAGAATCAATGAAAGCAGGAGCTGGTCCTTTGAGAAAGTAAACAAAATAAACAACCCCCTAGCCAGACTTATCAAGAAAAAAAGAGAGTCTATATACATAAACAGAATCAGAAATGAGAAAGGAAAAATCACTATAGACACCACAGAAATGCAAAGAATTATGAGAGAATACTATGAAAAATTATATGCTAACAAACTGGATAACCTAGAAGAAATGGACAACTTTCTAGAATAATACAACCTTCCAAGACTGACCCAGGAAGAAACACAAAATTTGAATAGACCAATCACCAGAAAGGAAATCGAATAGGTAATCAAAAACATACCTAAAAACAACATGCCTGAACACTGCTGAATTTTATAAAACATTTACTGAAGACTTAATACCTACCCTCCTTAAAGTTTTCCAAAAAGTAGAAGAGGAGGGAATACTCCCAAACTTATTCTATGAGGCCAACATCACTCTAATACCAAAACCAGGCAAAGACACCACAAAAGAAGAAAATTACAGACCAATATCCCTCAGGAACATAGATGCAAAAATACTCAACAAAATATTAGCAAACCAAATTCAAAAATACATCAAAAAGATCACCCATCATGACAAACTGGGATTCATCCCAGGGATGCAAGAATGGTACAACATTCGAAAATCAACCACATCAACAAAAAGAGGACAAAAACCACATGATCATCTCCATAGATGCTGAAAAAGCATTCGGCAAAATTCAACATCAATTTATGATAAAAACTCTCAAATAAATGGGTATAAAGGGCAAGTACCTCAACATAGTAAAGGCCATATATGACAAACCCACAGCCAACATTATACTTAACAGTGAGAAGCTGAAACCTTTTCCTTTAAGATCGGGAACAAGACAGGGATGCCCACTCTCCCCACTTGTATTCAGCATAGTTCTGGAGGTCCTAGCCATGGCAATCAGACAAAACAAAGAAATAAAAGGTATCCAGATTGGTAAGGAAGAAATCAAACTGTCCCTGTTTGCAGATGACATGATACTGTACATAAAAAACCCTAAAGAATACACTCCAAAACTACTAGATCTAATATCTGAACTCAGCAAAGTTGCAGGATACAAAATTAATACACAGAAATCTGTTGCATTCCTATACACTAACGATGAACTAGCCGAAAGAGAAATCAGGAAAACAATTCCATTTACAATTGCATCAAAAACAATAAAATACATGGGAATAAACCTAACCAAGGAAATGAAAGACCTATATTCTGAAAACTACAAGATCTTCATGAGAGTCCCGAAATTAAAGAAGACACCAATAAATGGAAACACATCCTGTGCCCATGGATAGGAAGAATTAATATATTGTCAAAATGGCCATCCTGCCTAAAGCAATCTACAGATTCAGTGAAATCCCTATCAAAATACCAACAGCATTCCTCAACGAACTAGAGCAAATAGTTCTAAAATTCATATGGAACCACAAAAGACCCCGAATAACAAAAGAAATCCTGAGAAGGAAGAATAAATTGGGGGGAATTAATCTCCCTGACTTCAAGCTCTACTTCAAAGCCACGGTAATCAAGACAATTTGGTACTGGCACAAGAACAGACACATAGACCAATGGAACAGACTAGAGAGCTCAGATATAAAATTAAGCATATATGGTCAATTAAGATATGATAAATAAGCCACAGATATACAATGGGGAATGACAGCCTCTTCAACAACTGGTGTTGGCAAAAATGGACAGCTACATGTAAGAGAATGAAACTGGATTATTGTCTAACCCCATACACAAAAGTAAACTCGAAATGGATCAAAGACCTGAATGTAAATAATGAAACCACAAAACTCTTAGAAAAAAACATAGGTAAAAATCTCTTGGACATAAACATGAACAACTTCTTCATGAACATATCTCCCCAGGCCAGGGAAACAAAAGCCAAAATGAACAAATGGGACTCTATAAAACTAAAAGGCTTCTGTATAGCAAAGGACACCATCAGTTGAACAAAAAGACATCCTACAGTATGAGAGGATATATTCGTAAATGACATATCCAATAAGGGGTTGACATACAAATTATATAAAGAGCTCACACACCCCAACAAACAAAAAGCAAATAAGACAATTAAAAAAATGGGCAGAGGAACTGAGCAGACAGTTCTCCAAAAAAGAAATACAGATGGCCAACAGACACATGAAAAGATGCTCCACATCGCTAATTATCAGAGAAATGCAAATTAAAACTACAATGAGGTATCACCTCACACCAGTAAGGATGGCTGCCATCCAAAAGACAGAGAACAACAAATGTTGGTGAGGCTGTGGAGAAAGGGGAACCCTCCTGCACTGCTGGTGGGAATGTAAGTTAGTTCAACCATTGTGGAAAGCAGTATGGAGGTACATCAAAATGCTCAAAACAGACCTACCATATGACCCAGGAATTGCACTCCTAGGAATTTACCCTAAGAATGCAGCAATCAAGTATGAGAAAGATCAGTGCACCCCTGTGTTTATCACAGCACTATTTACAATAGCCAAGAATTGGAAGCAACCTAAATGTCCATCAATAGATGAATGGATAAAGAAGATGTGGTTCATATACACAATGGAATACTACTCAGCCATAAGAAAAGGGCAAATCCTACCATTTGCAGCAACATGAATGGAACTGGAGGGTATTATGCTCAGTGAAACAAGCCAAGTGGAGAAAGAGAAATACCAAATGATTTCACTTATCTGTGGAATATAAGAACAAAGGAAAAACTGAAGGAACAAAACAGCACCAGAATCACAGAACTCAAGAATGGACTAACAGGTACCAAAGGGAAAGGGACTGGGGAGGATGGGTGGGTAGGGAGGGATAAGGGTGGGGAGAAGTAAGGGGGTATTAAGATTAGCATGCATGGGGGGGTAGGAGAAAGGGAGGGCTGTACAACGCAGAGAAGGCAAGTAGTGATTCTACAACATTTTGCTATGCTGATGGACAGTGACTGTAAAGGGGTTTATAGGGGGGACCTGGTATAGGGGAGAGCCTAGTCAACATAATATTCATCATGTAAGTGTAGATTAGTGATACCAAAAAAAAAAAAAAAAAGGGCAGTTTCTGTGTGGTAACCTCCAATGAATTCTACACAAGAGTATAAAGGGCATATAAAAGTGTAGGAAAAGGGTCTGTTTGTGTTTATACAGAGGATCAAAGCCTAATTGGGCTACCCAGAAAATGAACTAAGATACGATATGAAAAAGAACTTACAACATCAGCACTCTCTGGAAGACTCATGCCAGAAGATGATCATCAAAAAACCCCAACAAAGATCCACACACTGCTACAGCTGTAGATGCACTCATCCCACCGGTTCCTGGACTTGCTATGGGAATGAGGAAGGAGATATCTAAGCTGGCCTGTGCATACAGTAAAACAACAAATTTGACTTGATCTATACTGTTGGAACTCAATCAAGAATTAGGAGAAGTGCAAATTGTAGCGTTCCAAAATCTTACAACAACAGACTATTTACTGTTAAAAGAACATAAGGGATGTGAACATTCCCCAGGAATGGGTTGTTTTAATTTGTCTGATTTCTCTCAGACTGTTCAAGTTCAGTTGGACAATATCCACCATATCATAGATAAGTTTTCACAAATGCCTAAGGTGCCTAACTGGTTTTCTTGGTTTCACTGGAGATGGCTGGTAATTACAGGTATGCTTTGGTTATATAACTATACTCCTATTATGTTAATGTGTGTGAGCAATTTAAGTAGTAGCTTAAAACCTATACATGCTGAAGTTACTCTACAAGAAGATATGTCAAAGAAATAATCAATCTTCCCATGTTTTCTGCCGCCTGCTACTTCTATAGCTTTTTCTACTTCCTTCCTAATTACAACCCTTAAATAGAATTCGTGCCTCATATCAAATTTACCGAGTATCATAATTCTTTCAAGTGGTAAAGATACCTCAAGACAAATGCTGGGCATAGAAGCTACAGGGCATAAATATGCAAAGAAATAAAAAGCTAACCATTTCAAACAATAAGGCTTCTCTCTCACTTACCAACTTTACATTTCCCTGTATGGCCCCGGAAGATGACTGGTTAGCCAGAGACGGGTAAGATTCCTCAAGGGAGGAACAACCTAAGACAGGCACAGTCGCAGGGGGGCCATCAGGTGAGAAACTGGGGATCAACAGAGGTGAGGCTTAGAACCTCACCCCCCCTGTTCTGAGAGAAATCTTCTGCATACGTGGATGTTTTGTTGCCCTTGTCTAGCTTGGATTAACACATAGTCTACAGGCACACACCTGATCATCTACATTTGCTCTCTTACAACACTAAACTATGTTTTCTACCTTTATCTTGTATCTACCTACCACTTCAGCATTTTATTAAAAGTAATAATAATAAAGAGAGAAATGTGGTATCCACATATAAATCAAGTATAAAAATCAAGTGAGTATTCATATTTGAACTGACTCTTTATAGTTCATAATACATGAGCAAAACCGAAGGTTTCTGTGATGGCTGCCCTTGTACTGTTCACCATGTAAGAACTTATTCACTATGTAAGAATTTGTTCTCCATGTAAGAACTTGTTTGTTATGCCTCAGAAGATTGGAGACTGATGAAAATTAGGCTTGGGGTGGATTACTGATTGTGCATTGAGCATTGACTCCCCTATACAGAATTTTATCGTTGTTAACAACCATTTGATCAATCAATATGAGAGATGCCCTCACAAAAAAAAAAAAAAAAGTACACACTTCCAATGGTAAAATAATAAGTAACTGGGATGTAATGAATATAGTCAAGATATTGTAACAGCTTGGTTTGGTGATAGCTGGTACCTAGAATTGTCATGTATATAAATGTTGAATCGCTATGTTGTACACCTGAAACTAATGTAATGTAATACTGTGTGTCAACTACCCTTCAATAAAAAATAATTATCTACAAAAAACAAACGAACAAAAAAAAATGGGCAGAGGAGCTTAACAGACACTTCTCCAAAGAAGAAATTCAGATGGTCAATAGGCACATAAAAAGATGCTTCACATCCCTAATCATCAGAGAAATTCAAACTAAAACCACAATGAGATATCACCTCACACCAGTTAGGATAGCCATCAACCAAAAGACAAACAACAAGAAATGTTGGTGAGGATGTGGAGAAAGGGGAACCCTCCTACACTGCTGGTGGGAATGTAAATTAGTTCAACCATGGTGGAAAGCAATATGGAGGTTCCTCAAAAAACTCAAAATAGAAATACCATTTGACCCAGGATGCCACTTCTAGGAATTTACCCTAAGAATGCAGCAACCCAGTTTGAAAAAGATATATGCACCCCTATGTTTATCGCAGTTCTATTTACAATAGCCAAGAAATGGAAGCAACCTAAGTGTCCATCAGTAGATGAATGGATAAAGATGTGGTACATATACACAATGGAATATTACTCAGCCATAAGAAGAGAACAAATGTTACCATTTGCAACAACATGGATGGAGCTAGAGGGTATTATACTCAGTGAAATAAGACAGGCAGAGGAAGATAAGTGTCAAATGATTTCACTCCTGTGGAGTAAAAGAACAAAGAAAAAACTGAAGGAACAAAACAGCAGCAGACTCACAGAACCCAAGAAGGAACTAACATTTACTAAAGGGATGGAACTGGGGAAAATGGGTGGGAAGGGAGGGATAAGAGGGAAAAGGGGGAATTACGATTAGCACACATAATGTGTGTGGGGGGGCAAGGGGAAGACACTATATCACAGAGAAGACAAGTAGTGATTCGATAGCATCTTACTATGCTGATGGACAGTGACTGTAATGGGATATGGGGTAGGGACTTGATAATAGGGGGAGTCTAGTAACCATAATGTTGCTCATGTAATTGTACATTAATGATACCAAAATTAAAAAAATTTTTTTTAATTAAAAGAATAATTGTTTTGGTGATAAAGAACTGATAGTTGCAGGATATATAACACTAAAGAGAAGAAAACATTTATCACTGGCAGAGTTGTATCCTTTTTTTCCTTTGTAAATTAACAACAACATGGCTTCAGGGAGGGATGGTATCTTCAAGCAGATAAAATCTGTTTTGCTAGTGTGCAAAAGAACAGCCCTCACCAGCTAGTAAAGTAAGCAGAAACGCCAAAATTTCTCAGGACTGGTCACAGGATTTTAAAGTAAAGGAAGGCTGATTGGACTGATTCATGTATCAAGAAGGATTATACCCAGGTGTCAAACATCTGTCCCAAACTCCCAGTGCACATGCTGTATTTCTAAAACTGAATGGTGGAGTGCTGTATGTATGACAAAAATGAAGAACTTTTCATTACCTAAACTCTAAATAGCTTTATGAGTTTTATCAGGAATTCCCCTGATTCAGAAAACCACAAGTAATAGATCCTTGATTAGAATCAACAAAAAGATATGTACAATTTTTAATTTTAAAAGACCATGTTCTCTCTGCCTCCACTAAATAATTATTCAACAAACCTTTAAGGGTTATGATTCTGATGAAGTGCTAAGATATTAGCCTGCTTTAGGTACTCACATGTCTCAGACTCACCTTGCTGACATATGATAGCTCAGCTAATACTTTTTTTAGTTAATTTGAATTATGTCTTCTATAGTAGGCTATGGGTACCATGGGCAAAGGGATTTTTGCCTATTTTTTTAATACTGTGCTCAGTGCTTGACATATAGAGGCCATGCAGTAAATGTCTGTGGAATGAATGAATGATTAGTCTGCATTATGCTTACTGTATAATGTTAAATGCTTTGATACGTAACTGGCAAATTATTGCATAAGGAACACTTTGAAAAAGATGATTACGTGAGAATAGTTGGTCAAAATAAACATTACAACTAAGATTTACCTCAAATCAGTTAACAGTAAAAACAATAAAAGTAAATAAGCTAATTATTGCTTTACTATTGCAACATGTTTTCATCATTTAACATCTTCCAGAATATTCTTAAACCACTTGTATTCCAGGAATGCCTACCAAAACTTCAAAATAAAAATGCTTCACATACCACCTTTTAAAATCACTAACATTCATTAAAGAAAAGTCTTTGTGTGGCTCTGTTGTTTTAAACACCTTTTAACTAAGTAAGCCTGTGTCAACTTGTCTCAGGGCACCCTTAGACAAGACAAGGACCAAACCAGTAAAATAGTATACCAATTCCAAAGAAAACCTTAGTAACAATTACACTATCCACTGGATAGTGAATTAAAGAGTCTATTTGTTGAAACACTCATGCAAATTAATTAGGGCTCATCTCTGAGTGAACTAATAATAGAGTACCAGTTTCAGATACTGCCATGTTAATGAGTTACAAGAAATACATGTGGTCATTCAGGTGGCCAAATATATAATTCCCAGATATATTTGCTCTTCATCCACAGTTCCTGAAGACAGCAGAGTCTTAAGAGTGAAATGGGTGTTTTGTCATGTTAATGAGAGACTTTTGGACCCTACCCAAGGGCAGGGGCTGGAGGCTGAATCAGCCAGTGGCCAATAATTCAGCCAATCATGACTACGCAATGAAGTCCTCACAAAACCCCCTGAGAAGAGCTTATCCTTTTCTTGGATCCTGCTTTTCTGTTGGAGAGAGCTTCTATGCTTGGGGAAGCAGAATTCCTCCACATGTTCACAGAGCCAGGCCCCATGCTCCAAGAATACAGAAACTCCTTTATTTGGGACCTTGCCCTATGTATCTCTTCATCTGCCTGTTAACTTGTATCCTTTATGCTATTCTTTATTAAACTGGTAAACGGTAAGTGTTTTCCTGAGTTCTGTGAGTTCCTCTAGCAAATTAATTGAACCTAAAGGGGAGGCGGTGGGAACCTCCCGTCTATAGCTAGTTGGTAAGAAGCACAGGTTAACTTCCTGGGGCTTCTTACCACCTCTGGAGTTGGGGGTGGAAGATAGTCCTGTAGGACGGAGCCCTTAACCTGGGGAATCTAGTGCTCTCTCTGAGCAGTAGTATCATAATTGAGTTGAATTCTCAGACACCCTGCTGATGTGGAAGATTTGCTTGGTGCTGTATGTGGGAAGAGCCCCCCTTCCCTGCCACCACACACACACACACACACACACACATTGGAATCAGGTCCTCAAGTGGAGTTATACTACTATCAGTGCCGTGTATAATACTATGATTGTTGTTGTGTATGAAAAAACATCAGAAAGAATGTGAATTTTGTTCTGAGTCTGGGACTCACTATTTCCATGATTTAGGCTGTATCCTTTAACTTCTGTGTGTCTCATTTTCTTAATGTATAAAATTGACTGAACTGGATAATTTATAAGGTTCAAACAGTAGATCTGGAATCAGAAGATGTGGGTTTACACCACAGCTCAATGGTTTATGTGACCTTAGACAAGTGTTTATTTTTTGAGACAAGACTTAGAAACTTGCACTACTTATTTTTCAGGGATATGATGAAAATCAGAAGAGATAATTCCATGAAAACATTGTAAAAACATGAAGAATTATGATGACAATGTTCTTACTGGTCATTTCTGAAAATTATGGTGCAAAATTGAAAGATAATTTTTTATAAAAAAACATAATCCATAGGATTTAGGATCAAAAGTCACACCCTTGCTCTCAAATAGAAAAAAGAATACTGTACACTCTAAAATATTTTAGGAGTGTGACAAAGCTGATGAAAGCTCTAGCAAACAATAGTATTTATATCCTCGTTAACTAATCATAACTAATTAGGACAATATTTCAAAGAAATCCTGTCTTTATTTTACTTATAGAGAAGTATGTAATGTGTATACAAGAGTTACTCTGAAGGAGGAAACAAGTTATAAAACATGCCTCTCTCATAGTATATATAATTTAATATTTTTCTGTTACAGAAATAATTGTGTATCATGAAAAATTTTAAATATAGATAAGTATGGATGATGTAAAAATAAAATTACTTATATCCATAGCTAGAAGTGATTAACATTTAGTAACTATTTAATAAACTTTAACATTTAACATTTTAGTGAACTATATAGTCTACTTTGCAAAATTACTTCATGAATATAAAGTCTTTTAGAAAATTGACTACCTAAAAAGAAGATTTTATTTCTTTAATTTAGTTTTTATTATAAACAGTTCTTGCATCATAAAATATTTTTAGAACAAGATTTTTAAAGGCTAAAGAATATTCTACCATATAGTTTTATCATAGTTTCCTTAACTATTATACTATTGTTGGAATTTTTTTGCCTCTATTTTTTAATATTTTAAATAATGAAGTTTACAAATCCTTGACCATATCCTTTATTTTCTCCCAGTTTTATTGAGATATAATTGACATAAAACATTGCATAAGCTCAAGGGGTACAATGTGTTGATCTGATACATTTATATATTGCAAAAAGATTAATACATAGCATTAGCTAAAACCTCTATCCTGTCACATAGTTACCATTTCTTTTTAATGTTAAGAACTTTTAAGATCTACTCTCTTGGCAACAGTCAAGTATATGATACAGTATTATTAGCTACAATCACCATACTGTACATTAGATCCCCAGAAATTGGTTTTATAACTGTAAGTTTATACTCTTTGACTCTTTGACTTTGACTATAAAGTTTTCCCTATCCTCCCCATCCCTTCCCCCAACCACCATTCTATGCTCTATTTCTCTGAGTTCCACGTTTTTGGCATATCTTGCATTTTAAGAAGGATTTCCAGGAGTGGGATAACTGAATTAAAGGCATAGATATTAAGGCCATAATTCCAAATAGCATCTAAGGAAAGGTACATCTCTCTACCAGTGTCCTAGACAACATCACCTGTAGCACTGAGCATTATCAGTCTGCTGGTTTTCATTCCAAAGGTTTGATGGTACTTTTCATTTTCATCCCATTGATTATTAGGATATTTTGCATATTTGTTGGTTACATTTTTTAGTTTTGGGAATTACCTGTTCATGTCTTTGCCAACTTTGCTATGGGTTTTAATGTTTTTCTAGTTGATTTACAAGAGCTCTTTCAACGTCAATGCTATTAACTCCATGCTATATTTGTTGCCAAAATATTTCATGCAGTTTATAATTAGCCTCATTGTCTTTATGTTTTTTTATTTAAAAGTTTTAAGTTTTCATCTAATCAAATCTTTCAAATTATTCCCTTCTAGTGTTCCAGGGTTTTCATGCTTAGAAACTCTCTCCCATTCTAAACTCAGTTAAACAGATATTTGCATACATTTTCTTTTGAGAATTTTTTCTACTCATCTGGAATTTATTTTGGAATATGGGCATCCAGTGAGGATTTAAAATTTTTCACTTATTTAAAAATGTCCTTGCATATTTTATTGAATAATCTTCTACCAAACTATTACGGAGCTTTTTCTTTGTTATATTTTATATATGTGCATATCAGTTATTTTCTGATACACCTATACAGTTCCATTTATGTGAAAACCCTTGATAAATTTCCACACTAAAAACTTTGTATGCTAAACTCAATTATACTGAGTAATCAAGGAATTAGGAATAATGTTTTGTCATAATTTCTGACTAGATAAGAAATAAACAGTGCTTATATTAGCCATAATTAAATGGCAATCATGAAGCAGAAAGGCACAGTGAAACTTTCAAATCTGTAGATTATGCATATTTCTAGTCATTAAACCTCAGTTGGTTAGGACAATTTAAGGGAAAAATTCCTATGGTATTCAAATGCAGACTTTTCAGTTGAGCATTTATGTAGGAGAAATGGAATGAATTTTAGGAAAATATGATAAACCTGAGTCTTCTCTAGAAATTTTGAATCAGAGAAGGTCTGTAATTGAGAAATGAAGTACAATATAGGGGACTAAAACAGGAAGATGGAGAGAAAGCCTATGGCATGAAAATCTGTATTTCCACTTAATGTTACTTATACACATTATCAAGAAATTGCAAACAAACATAGATAAAGAGAAGATCCCAAAAGCTTCCAGGAAAGAAAACACTGTAACCTCTAAAACAAAAATAAATTTGTACCATTTTCATATTTTCAATTCCAGCATTGGAAGTCTTCAAAATTTTCAGAGAATATTTCTCTAAATCTAGAATTCTATTTCTAGCCAATCTGTCATCAAATGTAAGCAGTCAAACATTATACCTCCCAAATATATGCTCTCAGGAAGCAACTGAGAAAGCATTCCAGGAAAAATGATAGCATAAATTAAAAGAAGAAATCACTAATCCAGGAAAAATGAAAAAAAACTTATTTTTGTATATTGGTCTTTTATTCTATAATCTTGCTAGACTTGTTCATTAGTTTAAAATTTTTCTTGTGGATTCCTTAGTATTTTCTATACAAAATACAGAACATTGTTTAAAAAGCTAAAGAAAATTTAAATAAATGGAAAGAAATCCCATGTTCATAGATCAGATGACTTAATATCATTAAGATGACAATAATACCCAAATGGATCTAGGTTCAACACGATATCTATCAAAATCCCAACTGGTATTTCCCATATATTTATAAACTGATTCTAAAATTCAAATAGAAATGCAAGGTATTAAGTGAGCCAAAATAATGATGATAAAGAATAAGAAAGTTGCAGGGCTTGTACTTCTTAACTTCATAACTTAGTATAAAATTACAGCAATCAACAGGCATACAGATCTCTGGAACAGAACTGAGGGTCCAGAAATAAACATTCACACTATGGTTAATTAATTTTTGACAAAAAGGTCAGGACAATTCGATGAGGAAAGAGGTCTTTAAAAAAAAAGTTCAATCAATTGGATATGTACATGTAAATGATGAAGTTGGACCCCTACCCATATAAAAAAATTAACTTAAAATGGAACTTAGACTTAAATATAAGAGAAAACTATAAAACTCTAAAGAAAACATACAGATAAATCTTCAAGACCTTGTATTTGACAATGCTTTCTTAAATACAACACAAAAAGTGCAAGCAAAAAAAGAAAATAAATAAACTGGACTTTGTCAAGATTAAAATTTTTTGTGCAAAAAAGGATACCATCAAGAAAGCAAAAGGACAGCCTACTGAATAGGAGAAAATACTGTAAATTCTATGTCTGACAAGGGACTAGCATCCAGTATGTGTGTGTGTATATATATAACTCATAACAATAAAAGATGATCCAATTTTAAGATGGACAAAGAATTTCAATAAACATTTATCCAAAGAAGATGTACAAATAGCCAATAAACACATGAAAAGATGCTCAATATCATTCTTCATTAGGGAAATGCAAATAAAAACCACAATGAGATACCCATAGATCCATACTAGGGTGGCTTAAATAAATAAGACAGACAATAATAAGTGTTTATGGAGATGTGGAGAAACTGAAACCTCATCTATTGCTGGTGAGAATGTAAAATGCCATAGCCAGTTTGAAAACAGTTTAGCAATTCCTCAAAATGTTAAACATTGAGTTACTATATTACCCAGCAATTCCATTTGTAAATGTATTCCCAAGAGATATTAAAACATATGTTCACACACAAACATATATATACAAATGTTCCTAGGAGAATTATTCATAATAAACAGAAGTGGAAAACAACCCAAATGTCCATCAACAGAAGGATGGCTAAATAAAACATGGTATATCTATATAATCAAATACCATTCAGCCTTAAATAGGAATGAAGTACTGTTCATGCTATACCCTCAACCTTACAAGGATGAACCTTGAAAGCATGTTAAGTTTAAAAAGCTGCCCACAAAAGGATACAGGTTGCCTGATTCCGTTTATTTGAAATGTCTGAAATAGGCAAATCCATTCAGATAGGAAGTAGATTAGTGGCTGCCAAGGGATGGGGAATGGAAAGTAAGTGCTAATGGATGCAGGATGCCTTTCTGAGGGGATGAAAAATGTTCTGAAATTTTTTATGATGATTGCACAACTCTGGGAATATATTAAAAATCACTTAATTATCTATTGTAAATGGGTGGATTTTTTTGATATGTAAATTACATCTCAATGAAGCTATTAAAAATAAAATAGAAATATATCCTAGAAGGCTATATATAATCATTGTTAAAGACATTCACGAGGGTTTGGGGGTAATTTCTGTTTTCCTGAGAATGATGTTATAATGGATAAAAAGAAGTGTTTTGTTGTTTGAAACATTCAGAGAACAGAGATAAATTATTATTTTTTAATGCTGTCATCCTTCAATGCTTCATTAAAAAGAAAGCAGTAGGTGGCCCAAGGAAACTATAAGCCTCAAGTTGTAACCAAATTTCTATTAAACCAAAGTTTAATTTCTATACATTACATGGAAGTTTGAGCCCAAGGACAGAATAATTTTTCTTTTGCAATGTGTAAGTAGTGCTTCTCTTACCTGCCTCAGGACACATTTAGATGAAAGAAAACACATTAATTTATGGATGTAGTGATTAATTGAAAGTCCCCTTAAATTACCTAGCATATATAGCAAAGCCCTTTGGCCCTATGCAAGCAAAATTATAACTCTTACAAGTACATTCAAAAGCAGTCATGTGTACCATTTTTATTTTTATTTTTGATAAGTTACAGTATAGAAGTAGGCAGAATGGATGCTTAGGATGTTGTCAGGATGAAGGCTGATTTTATTCTGTGCCCTCCTCATCCAGACATACCCTCCCCTAGACCAATACAGAACTGTATTTGGACTGAATCTTAGTGTTTCAAGTAAATCCCTGTGCTGTTGTGTTGCTAGATAGAGTGTCCCAGTGGGGTTCCTGTTTATATCACCTGTTCTGTCACAACTGAGTCCAGTGTTGGAATAGCAAAGGTTCCAGCACAAGCTGAGAAAGAACCATTTTCTAGGCCCAGTGAAAAATATAGAAACTTATTGCCAAGTGTACACTTAGGCAGGAGCATTTTCAGTGAAATCAAAGGGAACAGGAGATTGGAATGGACAGTGAGGGTGGCAGTGGTCATCATGGATAGGACAAATGAACATTTTGCAACACAGACGATTTGGTTTTAGTTCAAAGGCTGATTCTAAACCATCTGGATTAGTGATTCTAGAAATGGGAAGCCATTAATATATACAGATTGCTAGGCCCCATTCTCAATCAATTTATTCAGAATCTCTGGGCCCAACTTCAGCACATGTGATTCTACTTACAGCCAGGCTTGAAAAGACTGGTCTGAACAGATGTATCACTACACATTTTTCCCTCTGAGTCAGAAATATTTCACCCCCACCCTCCATTTCAGTTATAGTTTCCACTCTTGTAACAACCATTACTACCAGCAAGTTGTTTTATTCCTTCTCTCTCCAACCAAATACCCTTTAGAGTAAGGATTTAAATTTATCCTATCGAATCATACTTAACAGTCAAAAGTTGAAAGCATTTCCTCTAAGATCAGTAACAAGAGAAGGATGCCCAATCTCACCACTTTTATTTAACCTAGTACTGGAGAAACTACCCACGGCAATCAGACAAGACAAATAAATAAAAGGCATCTAGACTGGTAAGGAAGAAGTTAAACTGTCACTGTTTGCAGATGACATGATATTGTACATAGAAAACCCTAAGGAATCCACCAAAAACCTACTAGAACTAATAACTAAATTCAGCAAAGTTGCAGGATACAAAATTAATACACAGAAATCTGTTGCATTCCTATACACTAACAATGAACTAGCAGAAAAACAAATCAGAAAAACAACTCCATTTATAATTACATCAAAAAGGATAAAACACCTAGGAAAAACCAAACCAAGGAGTTGAAAAACCTATACTCTGAAAATTACAAGACACTCATAAAAGAAATTAAAGAAGAAACCAGTAAATGGAAACACATACCGTGCTCATAGATAGGAAGAATTATGATTGTCAAAATGGCCATCCTGATTAAAGCAATCTACACATTCAATGCAATCCCTATCAAAATACCAACAGCATTCTTCAATGAACTGGAACAAATAGTTCTAAAATTTAAATGGAACCACAAAAGACCCCAAATAGCCAAAGCAATCCTGAGAAGGAAGAATAAAGCAGGGGGGATCTTGCTTCCCAACTTCAAGCTCTACTACAAAGCCACAGTAATCAAGACAATTTGGTACTGGCACAAGGATAGACCCATAGACCAATGGAACAGAATAGAGAGTCCAGATATTAACCCAAGCATATATGGTCAATTAATATATGATAAAGGAGCCATGGATATACAATGGGGAATGACAGCCTCTTCAACAGCTGGTGTTGGCAAAACTGGACAGCTACATGTAGGGGAATGAAACTGGATTACTGTCTACCTCCATACACAAAAGTAAACTTGAAATGGATCAAAGACCTGAATGTAAGTCATGAAACGATGAAACTCTTAGAAGAAAACATAGGCAAAACTCTCTTGAATATAAACATGAGCATCTTTTTCATGAGCATATCTCCCTGGCAAGGGAAACAAAAGCAAAATAGAACAAGTGGGACTATATCAAACTAAAAAGCTTCTGTACAGCAAAGGGCACCATCAGTAGAACAAAAAGACATCCTACAGTATGGGAGAATATATTCATAAATGACATATCCGATAAGAGGTTGACATCCAAAATATATAAAGAGCTCATGCACCTCAACAACCAAAAATCAAATAATCCTATTAAAAAATGGGCAGAGGATCTGAACAGACACTCCTCCAAAGAAGAAATTCAGATGGCCAATAGGCATGTGAAAAGATGCTCCATATCATTAATCATTAGGGAAATGCAAATTAAAACCACATTGAGATATCACTTCACACTAGTTAGGATGGCCAACAACCAAAAGACAAGGAACCACAAATGCTGGCGAGGATGCAGAGAAAGGGGAACCCTCTTACACTGCTGGTGGGAATGTAAATTAGTTCAACGATGGTGGAAAACAATATGGAGGTTCCTCAAAACACTAAAAATAGAAATGCCACCCCTATTTTTATTGCAGCACTATTTACAATAGCCAAGAAATGGAAGCAACCTAAGTGTCCATCAGTAGATGAATGGATAAAGAAGAGGTGGTACATATACACAATGGAATACTATTCAGCCATAAGAACAAAGCAAATCCTACCATTTGCAGCAACATGGATGGAGCTGGAGAATATTATGCTCAGTGAAATAAGCCAGGCAGAGAAAAACAAGTACCAAATGATTTCACTCATTTGTGGAGTATAACAACAAAGCAAAACTAAAGGAACAAAACAGCAGCAGACTCACAGATTCCAAGAAGGGACTAGTAGTTATCCAAGGGAAGAGGTTTGAGAGGGAGAAGGGGATTAAGGAGCATTATGATTAGCATTAACAATATAGGTAGGTCATGAGGAAGGCAGAATAGCACAGAAAAGACAAATAGTGACTACAGCATCTTACTACGCTAATGGACAGTGATTGCAATGGGGTATGTGTGGCGGGAACTTGATAATATGGGTGAATGTTGAAACCACGATGTTGCTCATGTAAAACCTTCATAAGATTGTATGTCAATGATAGTTTAATAAAAAGATTAACCCTGTTGACCCTGACAGGGGAATGCCCCTCACATCCCCTTGATTTTTCACTCTTTGGTTAGAGAATCACATGCACACTTAACTCACAATAACAAAAAACAACCAGAAAGAGTAATTTTTCAGTGAGGCAGGATTGCTGTATTCACCTAAAGAGAGACTCTATGGAATAATGCAGTTTCAGAGCCTTCTCTAGGATAGTATTTGCAAGCTGATGCATAGGCAGGACGTCCCCACCACAATACAACTGACATTTGAGCTGAATAATTCTCGCTGTGGGGCTGCCCCAAGCCTTGTGGAATGGTGAACAACATCCTGCTCTCTCACTGCTACATGCTGGGTATGGTAACAAAAAACGTCTCCAGACATTATTAAATGCCCCCCTGGGAGCATAGGCAAGATTGGGCCTGGTTGAGAATCACTGGTATAGATAGAGGTTTGTAAGAACTTAGCCCCTATCAAAATGACAATGTTTCCACTGAATCTTCTGTTTACCACACTGAATGTCATTCACTTTGACATTTACACTATGAAAAGTATTTCAAATTTGGAGCATGTCTAGGAGTTTAATTATATACAATATCCCCTAATGCTAAGGAGCATTTTCAATTTCTGTGGAACAATCATAACCAGCTCTCTACATTGCTTTGGGCAAGAGAGAAACGTAAGATCCAGCACACGCATTTTGCAGTCGATGTCTGTATGAGTGGACCTTGTTGGCTCAAGCTTAGTCTCAGCTTTAAGAAAGTTATTTTGTCTGATTCACATTTTCTGTGGGTTTACTATTTGACTAACACAGCCCTTGGAGTTGGCGGGACTGAAGTGTGTATTGTTTTTGTTTAAAAGGCCTTATTCCTGAATGGAATATTGTTAGAGAAAACTGAGTGTGGATAAATGGGAGCTGATGAAAATACAAGCTATAAAATCAAAGTTCAAAGTCAAGAGCATACCACAAAAACCAGAGGTTCCCTAACTGAGCAAAGGAGACTGAGTTAATCAGAAAATTAGGTATTTTACTGTTGAATTACATGCTTCATGATTTTTTTCCTTTTGCTAGGAAGACGTGAACAAACCATCCAATTTCAGGAAAAAAGAGCTAAAAGAAAGCCTTTATTACAAACAAAGGCAGAGACTGTATTGTTAAGAGTGAAAAGTAAGTCATGGAAAATGAATATTTTAAAATTCCTTTGGAATTACGAGGCATAGACCCCTGACTAACAGCACTAAAATGACAACCCGTCATTACAATTTTGCCCCAGTAAACATACACTATTTGAATTACATTCTGGATAAATCAGCAACAAGGAAAACCATTTTGACACAGCTTGGGCTCTTATAATGTCATTCTCTGCCTTTCTGTGACTATTCCATTTCTGTATAATGCTAAAGAAATCACATTTTTCATTTTTCTGTAGTTCATTATGGCTTTTTGCTGTAGCAACTGCCAAACCAGTCAATTTGTATAAATAATAGAACAAGCTTCTATTGTCTCTCATCTGACACAGTGCCAACTAGTCGGCCTACCTTTTTCAAGAGGGAAATCATGTTTTTAAACTCTTTATCTAATTTTAATGTCCCTGGAGTTACACAGAGTAAATTCTTTTGGAACACTAAACTGAGTTGAGTGTATGTACGGAGGCACTCATTCCTTTAAATTAGGTCATAGAAAGACTACTGATTTCCATGCTGCTATTAGATAAAGAACAAAGCCCTATGTGAGTATTTGAAAGCCCAAGTGAATTTGTTTTCCTTCTGATATTTTAAAACAGTGGCAATTTAGTGACCTTGGTTTTTCTAAATGACTAATCTCCCAGCACATCAATTAATGTTTGCCTCGTTCAGATTTCTGGAATCAATTGTCCTTCCCTGAAGAGGAAAAAAATGGCTGTGTGCTTCTTGCTTTGCAACTTTAATTCTCAGCTTGGTTTTTGTCTTTCAACATCATCTATTGCAGTAAGAAAAATAGATACAAACTCCTTACCCTGGCTATAATTCACAGCATCCAAAATTTGCAAAGCAGAAATATTCAATGGTTAAATAAGCTAAAGGTCTGTAGAAAATAAATGGGTACACAGCTATATATATGATTACCTTTACATACCTAGATGGTATGATCTACATGCCTGAAATTCCTCATGAGAGATTTATTCCTCTGAATAGTAATGATTTCTCTCTAAGGTCCTTTCACTACTTTAAATGTTTTATTTGGGATAATTTAAGATTTACGAAAAAGTTCCCAAGATAGTACAAAAGAGTTTGCATCTAACCTTCACTCAACTTCCTCTCTTCACATGACATGGTACACTTGTCAATACTAAGAAATTCAGATGTTAACAGTTTTTCAAATCATGTCCTCCCACCACCTTGCAAGCATCCAATCCAGGGTACCACACCACACTTAGTAAAATCGCTTTGTCAATACAAACATTTCCAGGCAGTGTAATTTATTAAGTCACCAACCAACCCTATTATGAACTCATTTATTACATCAATTTTCTTCTGGAAGGAAAAGATAAGGGCGACATAAAAATCCTGGGCATGTGAGGGTATAAAAAGGAATTGTGGTGGGAAGGAAATGCTGCCAAGAAAGGCGGTAACAAATCAAAGCCAAAGGACATTCAATTTTGCCTGGGGCAGGCCCTGTGCAGCTCTGTGTAATTACCTTCCTCAATTACTACATCTGACAAACTAATTTTCATTTGAGAGAAAACAACAAATCATTAATTATGGTAATAAGTCACAGATTAAAACCTTTGTGTGTAGCTTCTGCATCTCCACCATTAGTGCCCTTGGTTGGCCACCATTTTGCTTCCTCAGCCTTTCCAGCTCCTCAGTTCTGGGAGTCTTGTATGGAGACATCTCTGATTGTCTAGCCCAGGACAGCTCTGCTCACTGCCTCTGCAGAACCAATTCTGACCCAACTCTGCCACTGGATATGCCTCCCTCTGTTGCCCATAGTAGCTACAGTCTGTTCTGATTGCTTCTTGAAAGCAAAGATATATTTTAAGAAGCAAAGTGCTGTGCTTAAGAACATGAGCTCTGTAATCAAATTTGGGTTCAAACCTTAGCTACCACTTAATAGTCTTGATCTTTGGCAAAGTAAATAGGCCTCCCAAGCTTCCATTTGCTCATTTTAAAAATAGGAGGAATAATAGGAGCTAGCTATTTTTGTCAGGTTCACTGAATTAGATGATCTCCATGAATATGTGCTTGGCATATTAGTCATCTCTTGCCCATGAGGTCAATTCTTTTTTTAATTAAGTTATCATTGATATACAATCTTATGAAGGTTTCACATAAACAACATTGTGGTTTCAACATTCACCCATATAATCAAGTCCCCCCACATACCGCATTGCTGTCACTGTCCATCAGTATAGTAAGATGCCATAGAGTCACTACTTGTCTTCTCCGTGCTGTACCGCCTTCCCCATGACCTACTTATACTGTGACTGCTAATTATAGTGTCCCATAAGGTCAATATTATCCCGGGTTTTTAAACCAATCCTATGGTCAGGAAGGACAAAGGACATTGTTTCAGTCTTATCATTCTGTGAGGTTAGAATTTACCTGCCTCTTCATATGTAGGACCTTAGAGATCAGTCATGATTCTTGAAAACCTGTGTCGTTCTCTGTATCTCCTCACTGCCAGGCAGACTTGGGATGTTTTCCTCACTTGAACATCCCTTGGGTGGGCACTCCTTTTCTCCCTTCCACATTGTCTCATTAGACTTCAGACTTCTACCTAGGCACCTGCTCCCAAGACCTCCTGCTTATAATGCCAGGTACTACTCTAGGCACTGGTGAAAAAACAGTGAACAGAAGATGTTTTGTACCTTCAAGAAGTTTATGCCATAGTCACCCATAGATACAGTTCCAGATGCAAACCACCCTTTCTCTAGGTCCCTAGTGCTGGCTGCCCAGATTTGCCCCTGGGCTCCAACTGAGGGAAACTCTAACATCAGTGTCCGTTGGCCTGTACTGTGCCTGGCTGAGAGCCTCTAGTCATTCTCTGCTGTAGGGTGAGTTTCCTGAGCACTGTGTCAGACTCATCCCTCCTTTCTACTTGGTTTCCACATGTCACAGGTTGCCATGATCACCACACCTTGTACCAGAGTTGAGATTAATAATAAAAACATCCATGGAGTTACAACCTTACCAGTAATAATAAACTGAAATACTGTCAGAACAGTCTACATTAAGTAACTGGTTTATAGATTCAAATACTTTGTACCCCTATGTCTCCTCAACCTAGAGTGGGAAACACTCAAGAATTGCATAGCTGATGACATTCCTAGTTTCAAATCATGCATTGTCTGTCAATAATATGCATTTTTATATGAATAGAACTGGTTACATAGGAAGGAACTATATTTAGAACAATTGCAAAGTTAAATTGTTCAATAAATTGTGTCTCTGTAGAGAGAGACCAGTGCTGATAATGCATTCTGCTCTATCAGTATCACCTATCACATTTATAGCCTAAGGCTTCCTTTTGGTCCCTCTAACCACTTAACCATATCCTACCTCAGGACATTTGCATGTGCTATGCAATTACCTTGAGGAAAATCTCTTCCACAGGCCAACTCCTAGTCATGCCTGAGGTTTCATCTTATATGTGTTCCTCAGAGAGGTCTTCATTACCTCCCAGACTACATCAAATTCCTTGTTACAGCTGCTCATCATAGCTTTCATTCCTCCTTCACGGCATCTGTCACAACTATAATTATTTTATTGTGGTAAATGTAGTAGAGAGGCCAAGAGCCTGAGTTTAAATCTGATTTCAGTACTGTTGGGGTAAATCACATAAATAAGTGACTTAATTTCTTCATGCCTCACCAATAATAGTACCTATCTCATGGAGCTGAGGTGAAGATTTAAAGAAATTATCCACATAAAACACTGAGCCTGGTATATAGTAAGCCCTCAGTAAATGTTAGCCACAATAATTATAAATTAATATAACAACAACCATAATAGTACAAGTTCTATGGCAGGGACCACATCTATCTGTTCACTGACACATATTTCTAGGACTTGGAACAATCCATGACACACAGTGGATGGTCAGTAAATACCTGCCAAATTACTGAATGAGTGAGAAATAAAAAAATACAAATCAGGTTTCCTCCTGGTCAGAGTTTACTGTTTATATAGAGGGAAAAGTTGTTCACTGATGAAATGAAGTAAGAAAACGGAAGCAAGAGCAACATGAGAGATCAATAATTCATAATTTCAGGTGGAAAAAAATAAAGGAAACAATTTACCACATTCAAATTTTAGCCACAGTTTCTTGAAAATCACCTTAGGGGGAAAAAGGAAACAAGAATGATTAAATGCTAAAATGTATTATTTCAATAATAAATACTTAAGATATGACTAAATTGACAGAAGTAAAGTTGATATTTACTGTATATAACATGCATACATTCCTGAAAAGGCATATGATGGCATTCAAATATTAAGTGCACAAAGGGAGATTGCTAGTTGAAGGATTACAGATGTAAAACAAATTACAATCTTCTCAATAGTCTTTTTCTAAAAACTTGGATTTTCTCATACTGGATTTTGTCTTAGACTGAAGTTCACCAGAATTTAATTCAAATATAGACATGCTTTAAAAGCCACATAAATTCAAGATACCCAAGTGTGAAATCTGCAAAGCATTTTGTTTATCTGCAAAGGATAATATTAGCACTGTGTATTAAATCCCTAAGAAAATAAACTAGGCCTCTAAATACCAATATAATTGCAAGTTTCCTTATGAAATCATAGCACAACTTCCATTTAAAGGCTTGGATTGGCTTTAGGGATAGTTATATAACTATATCTGAAATATCTAAGCAGGGATTTCAAAAGTATACCTTTCTTATAAAGTGTAAATACAAGAATTCCTACAGTGCTTGTTTTACTGACTAAAATAAAAACAAAACCTCCAAAATAACCATGGTCACAAGACAAAACTATTTTAAGAATGTTGGCACTTTAAAAATGAAGTAAACCAACATTTGTTTCATAACGTAATATGTCTGATGCTGTGTTATTTTTATATTTCCCATTAGTATGCATAATGAATATTCCCAGGCCTGTTTCCAGGTGAATTTAAATTTGGGTCAAAATGGAATCACCCACATAGACATACAAAAATCAAAGTTTTGAGTCTCATGAATCAAGAATTACCTCACTTTTTTCCTAAAACTGTTTCCAGCTTTATGACTGCAATACTAAGATATTTCATCTTTATTCCTCCTCAAACTCACACTTCGTAAATACATTCTCAGTTGCTGGTTTTCACCTCTGCTTTGCCTTTAATCTTTTGTATATACTAATGTACTCACAGTGATGATGAACACAACTCAGTATATGGAGTACTTTCAAACACATCTTAACTCTTAATTCATTTTCATTTAATGCTTCTTCAGAGGCCATGTGTCCTTAATGTACTTAGTTTTTTTCCTTATATAATAAAACCTTCTGGGTTAGGGGTGACATCTGCCTAGAATGATGATAATTGAAAATTATGAGACTAACTCCATGCCTTTGCCTAGCACTCTAATGGTTGATTCAACAAATACTCTTTGGAACCTTTTAAATATAGGGCTTTAATGCTATGTTGCATGAGGGACAGATACCCAAACCTTGGTATCAAACTGCTGAGACTGCAGTTCAATATCTAGCTTCTAAGGCTAGAAAGAACTGAGAGACATATAAAATTTTCCACGCAGTTTTGCAAATTATGGGTGAAGATCATTATGAGACTTGATGACAACCTTGACTCTTACATTTCCAGGACAACAGGAACAGGCAAGGTTATAGATCTTAGGATGCTGTCATTTTTTCCTCTGCTCCTCTCCAAGCAACAGATGCAGTTACAGGAAATGCTTTAGAAATTGGGGTTCATTAGCTATTTTAAAAGGTAGAAGTTTTTATGAAGGATGAAAATTGCACCCAAAAATATCTCAAGGCTATGAAAACTGCTGAGAATCTTTGACTTCTGTGTTTAAGATCTTCAAATTATGTGTAATCTGAAAGGAGACCTCCATCACATAATTAGCTTCACCTTCACTCCCACTGAGGCAGACTGAATCTCTAATACCCATTTATTTCCTCTTCTCGTAGGGGAAACATTTTCCTATTGTTGGAATATTTTTAAAGTGTTCATATCTTTATTTTGAGACTTGTATTTGTTTATAGACAACTTTATAAAAGTTGATTTCATTTAGAGTTAGAGAAAAGTTATTTCAGGGATATATAAAAATTATTCTCAACTGTGTTTAACTATGATTGATAATGAAGCCAAAGTATGAATAAGGAGAAATCTCAAATTTCATCTGAAGTTGCTGGATATCCTTTTTTATTTCAAATAGAATGGCACTAAAGAATGGTCTGAAAAGAAACCCGTAAATTATGCTCTGAATCTCTGACAAATTAGGAGTAATGACTATTACACTATGCAGGTCACAGCCTGTCAGGTAAGCATTTCTTACTGTGTGGCAGGAACAATGCATATATTAGCTATGTAAATGTGAACTCTATACACAATTTCCAGGTAAAAATATATTTAAAGAATATGGTCATAAATAATGTGTAGTAATACCAAGCCTGATTCTGCAATGTCTAGGCATCCACAAATTATTTATAAGGAATAATAAGCAAATCTTTTAGACAGATCTAATGAACTAATACATATTATCACTAAGAAATGACATAGAAAATAGTCATAGGTTATTTCTTGCTAACAAATGAAACTCCTAAATCTTACATATTAATAGTTGCAAAAGTAAGTTAGAAAATAGCTTGCCCAATTACTCGGTGCAGTGGGCTTTTCATGAAGTGTTTCCTCTGAATTCTTTTACTAAACATCACATTCAGCCAAGATATTTTTAATTTGGGGGTGTGAACAAATAATCATGGGTGAATGATGAGCAATTATTGTTGATCAAGAAGTCCAGCAGGGAATTGCCTTTCATGGAAGAATTTAAAGGTGCTAACCAGGTATCCAATATAGATCTATGTAATACCTAATATAATATGTATTATACCTAATATCCAATATATATATATATCCTTCAGGTTGAATAAAATAACACCTCATTGTCAAGACATAAGATACGAGAAAAAGAAAACTAGATTCTTTATTCAGTGCATCCACTAAAAGTCTGGGTGAATGAACCTGATTGAGTAGTATAACCCGTCTAAGCAACAGATTCTTCAACTGGAAAATCGGAACAGTAGCTGGCCTGCCTGTCTCACAGACTGAGGTGAGCGTCACATAGCTAACAGGCATCAAAGTGTCTTGCTAAGGGCAGAAGACTCAATACACAGAGAGAATTAAAATCTAAATTTCCAAGAATCAATGCTCTTTAAACCAACTCTAGAACCACATGAATGTGCATGGAGTGTGAGCTCATACATATGGGCACCTACATGAATAAGAGCAAACAAAAGGCAACTGTGTTTTGTCAACTTTCAGATTTTAAAACTCAAATATTTGAATTCTGTCCCCATTGTGAATGTTCTATACCTCTGGCCTAAATATTTAAAACAATGTACAGTATGCGTCAGAAGAAAGAGTGGGTCCACCCTGCAAATCCTCCTGAATACTCCAGCCAACTTCCAGCTATCTGGATTGTAGTCTAAGGTCCTTCTCTTGGCCTTTGGTCTGATGATGGCTTAATTTGGGGGCTTAAAATTGGTCACATAGCCACTTTTAAAATGAAGATTAAGCCAAAATAGTTGGTTTTTACTTAAGGGACATAGGGCACATGATCACAGAGGTATCTAGAAAAGTGCTGGATAAGCAAAGAGGGACTAAAAGGGACAACGGAATGCATCCCCAAGGGCCTTTCTTATGAGATATTCCATGGGAATGAACACTGACCCGCTACGGTTTACACAATTTTTTTAAGCTCAAAAGAGGAACGATGTGGAAGAGAACATGTGGATTTTGTGTTGCTTAGTAAGGGGTAATTGAGATTTTATATCTGCAGGGAGTTTTTAATCCATCTTGAAAAAAACAGCCCACTTGTTAATAAGGAAAATTTAAAAATATATTTTTAAAGAAATTCAAATGAAGTCATGCTTTGTTTTTCAGATGAGAAAGTCCTAATACTATTTCAAATGTATTCAAGAATAGAGAAATAACCAAGCATTTCACAAACATCTAAGGTAAGTGCTGGGTAACTGCTGTGTCTATCTATAATTACTGGAGAGAGAGAAGAGGGGACTTCAGTCTAGTCACTGGCTAAGGTAATTATCCTCAATACAGAGACAGAATGGGCTCCCTGTAAGTACTTTCTTACAGACAGCCACAAAATATAATTTACTTTTTAAAAAAAGAAGAAAAACCGTGAATTGAGTAATCATCAAGAGAATCTGAAATGTGAACTATTATTTCTTTTTAAAACAACCTAAAAATCAATTTACCTTTTTCTGGGCCTTAAAAACCAAGTACCACTACAACTAAATCCTGAAGAGTCAGTATGATCTCTTCAGTATAGATTAAGTCAGGAAAAGCATTCCTTCCTTAATATCCCAGCATCTACGCTCATTCGTTCACTTAGCAGGTACTTCCCAGCACCTACTGTATTACAGGCTCCATGTAAATAGTGGAGATAGGAAGACACATCATACACAGCTTGCCAGTGAATGACCTCACAGACTAATGGGGAGGGACACACGAGATGACAATTACAGTGGAATGAGGTAAGTGCGATGACAGCAAGAGAAAAGGATTCCTAATTTGAATGGGGACACTGAGAGGCGCTATCTCAGCTGATTTTAATTGGTAACTGAGAAGTTGTCAGGTTTTAAAATGCACTAAACACAAACATCATCTCCCACTCCTTCCTGAAACCTCAATAAACTAAAGGAAAAGGTCTTTTAAAAGGCCATAAACCCAAAGAGCCGAGAAGACAGGAAAGATGACATCAAAATTTGGCAAACTGGAAAGCAGATGGATGAGTTGCAACTAACTGAGCTCCCACCCAAACCCTGAATCCTAAGCCAGCAGTGGGTAGGCTGAAATAGACTCAGAAATTAATAGCACTAGATGCCTTCTGAAGTTAAGGTGGAGGTGAGACTGAAAAGACTCTTTGTTGAAGTCTATTTAAGAAGCCTTCTCTAAGAGCTCCTCTCCCCAGTTCTATGCAGCTCAGTTACAGGTCCTCATCACACGAGCAAAAGATAGGAGGTTTATTCTCCAGAGAAACTAGGTAGATCTAAGGGCAGGGCACCATGCTGAAAATAGGGATAAATGAAAATCTAGGTACTGAGTGAGATCCCCAGCTTTCTGTTTCTTCTTGGCTCCCACAAGGTTGGAAACTAGGTTGGAAACTTCTCCTTCAAGAAATTAGAAGATCCTTTTTGGATACTGCCTTACCTAAGGGAAAAATCTAATGATACTGAGACCCTCCAAGGAATCAGCCAAGTCAGGTCAACCCACAGTGGTGACAATCACCACCAGCTTCTCTGATCATCCCTTGCACTTCCTAGGGGGTTCTGCAGGGTATTACAGCCAAAGATCATGCAACTTATGAGGAAATTTTCCATTATGAAAGATAGACCAGAACAATAGGCACGAAAAAAGTGAAGAAAATAGAGATTACACAGGGATACAAGAAAAAAAAAATGGTGCTGTTAAAATAAGTCTAAAAAAATATTTAAATGAAAAACTGTATTAGAAATATGAAACATTATAGGAGAGCTGAAAAACCACTAAAGGATTTGAAAGATAAAACTAAGGAAATCATTTAGAAGGTAAAGCAAAAAGAGGAAATTGTGGAGCAAAAAGAGAAGAAAACTAGAGGATCTGGTCCAGAATGCTTTATGTCAAGATAGAGTCATTCCAGAAAGAGAATAGGGAAAATGTGCACAGGAATGGGATAAACCTCAGTGATACAATCCAATCAAATTTCCTAGACCTGACAAACACACATTTGCAGATGAAGGAACCCAGTGAGTTTCTACTACAATGTCTAAAAATAGAACCATAACAATGTACATCATCACAAAAGTCCACAAATCCTAACAACTATAAAGAACAAAAGTTTACCTAGAAAAGATCAAGAATCAGAATGGTGTTGTTCTTCTCAACCTACATTGGGAGCTAGAAGGCACTAGAGCATTGCCTTCCAAATGTTTCCAGGGAAACATTTCCAGTCTGGAATTTGATACACAACCAACCTGCCAATCTAGGAGGTAGAATTAAGACATTTTCAGACCAATAAAGGCTCAGAACTTTCTTCTCAGGAAGGTACTGGAGGATGCTTATTTCCAAACAACAAAACCAATGACAAGAGTTGGTGTGGGGATGCAGGAAGTATATCAAGAAAGAGAAATACGTAAAAGAACATCAACAGGAGATCCAAAGAAGGGGAGAGGGAGAGGGAGAAGCCAGGATCCCGGCTGTGCCGAGGAAGAGGGGCCGGCCGGTCCAGATGAGGGCAGACCAGGGCTCCAGGAGAGAGTTCTTCAAGAGGTGTGAGCTGATGGAAAACTGAATGGGTTTGAATGCACTGAGAGAAGGTTTAAGTAACTAGGGGAGAAACAATTTCTCAGAAAACAAGGCAAATGACAAAGCCAAGGATATTATTAAATGCAGGGAAAACACAAAGTTAGTCAAGAAAGAAAAATAAATTACAGAATATGACTCAGCTATGAATGGATTTACATAATCAATATAATAGATCCATTAATACTAGTCCAACCAACATAACAAAATAACAGTCTAGGTCTCCATTGTGGAAAGGTACCACCTAAAACATCTTTGAGATAACACCTAAAAAAGGAAAGCCAAGAATGGGCAGAATAATGTGATGCAGAGATATGGAGGAAAATTCTGAGAGAGCCAGCTAAGAGAGGAGCCCTGTTGTGACAAGGAGCAGCCGAAACACATGCACGGAAGGGGACGTGTGACATCAATGACTCCTTGAGTGAGTAAAAATAGACTTGTATTTTTTTAAGCCACTCAAAGTCAGGTTTTCTCTTGTGCATAGTGGAACCTATTCCTAAATGATACAGTTCCAGGAAGCAGATTTTCCATTTGATATTGTTTTCAGAAATTTTCTATTTTAATAAATTGTAATCTCACAATTCATACCAAAAGTAACTAGTTTGATTATCTTGCTGTTACCACCCACCCATCTTCACTAATTTTTCCCCTGTGAGGCACCCTATTTCCCAGTACCTGTGTGCTTGCTTTCTTCCCCTCTGCTGACATGCCCAAGGGCATCCTCTGCTCTCCTGTGTGCATTTACTCTGCCCTTTGCCCCAAGTATTACGAAATCAATTACTTATTATACTCTTAAGTAATGTCATTTCCTCTCATCCTTTTGTCACTCAGGCCTTGAATGCAATAGCTCATCCATCTTCTTTTCAGAGCAAGGCCCATATAAGTAGGTCTTCAAATCATTATGACCTCAAGCTAAGTCTAATCAACTGTAACAAGAGGAAGGAGGAGAAGACATTTGTGTCAGTTTCTTGCATATGTTGGAATTATTTTCTTTGGCAGAAATATGTCACATTCTTTCTTTGTGACAGTCAGCAGAGCTGATCACAGACTACACCGCGGGCCTGTGACAAGGAGGCTCGACAACCTGGCAATGTTACCATCACCTCTGTGTCCTGGTCGCACCACTGCTGGAGCCAGATTACCCTTCTCTCCAGGAGAAAACTTCACGTCTTCTGCATGGATTATAGTGCATCACAGTGTTTGGTTCAGAGAATAAACAGTGGTCATTGCAGCACTGGAAACAATGCCAGTAAGATTCTCTTGACACTGGGAGAGTTAATTTTTTAGGGAAAGTGACATATAAATATATCTTGATTTCTGCTCTCTATATAATTGTTTGCTTCCAAACAAGCAAGGGACTGACTTTCTTTGCTGTATCTTAAGCTGTAATATTTCCCTTTTCTTGGACTGGAGTAACAAGGAAAGATACCAGGCCCATTCTCCCAAAGTTAGTTAAGCATTTTTAAAGGTATTACTCAAAATAAATTTTAAGGCTAAAAATAGAAAGTATTTTGACCCAGCATTCATGTTCAATTATTCTATTTTTTAAATGATATGCAAAAATATGATTTAAAAAATAAATTGTAGTCATTAATTCATATTTAATTACTTAAAGAAGACACAAGAATTGCAAACTTGAAGTAACTGGTCTTTCATTATATCTTCCTCGATGTTATTTTCTGAAACATATCCTGTTTATGGGGCAACAATAGAAACCAATCATACCTAAATAAAAATGAACTGCATTTATCTGAAAAACGGTAGAGTGTAGAGAAACCTATTATTTTTACCTGGTGCATAAAGTCATGTCGAAAGGCCTGGGTTTAATCACAAGAAGTACTGTAAAACACATTTGTGACATCCTCTACCTAACTCACGCCTTCATGAGAGATTGGTACATCTTATGCATTAAACATAAGTCCTGATTTATGTTCAGTTATCCCTCATATCAAAAACTACAGTAGCAGAGCTGTGTCACTGTGAATTCATTTAATGATATTGATGAGACAGCCGGCACAGAGATTGTAAAGTAACCGCCAGCATGTAGCACAACCCTATAAATCACTCCTGCAGAGTGGTTGAGCAATAAATAACAAATCATTAATCCACTGTAAGTTATGCTAAGAAGCTCAAACTACACATGTACCAGATTGTAAAGAAATGCTTCTGGTACAACATTCAAAACAGACAATGCTTGACGTTTAAACAATTTTATAAGAACAAAAATTAATTGGGCAGAATTAATTCACTGTGGACTTCACTTGGCTGACAGAAGCCAACACAAAACTTTTTTGAAGCTCTCCCCCAGCCCCCGCCAAATTTCTCTAATCTAGAAGGAAATGTATTTCACGTATTAAATCCAATGGAACTTTTTTGTGTCCCAAATTATGAATCTATCCAGTGAGTGAGATCCTGGTTCTGCCATAAAGCCCTTGAATAAGCCAATAGCATTTTTGTAAAGAATAAACTGGTAAGATGAGGCTAGTTATTTAAATGGTTAGCCTGGTTGCAACTATGGGACCAGCAGAGATTAGGTAGCTGTGGCCACAAGCCACTTCGCTTTCTAATACTAATCAGAAAACATTTGAGTTTAAGTGACTTTCCTAAGCTCATTTGCCCCTATAAGTTACCATCTAGTAAGCCCTCCCTAACCATCCTTTTTCCACAGGCTCTCAAAAATGGAATCTGTCAGGCTGCCTAAGGCAGCATTACCTGGCCCTACCTGGCCTCTCTGACTCTTGCGTAGATCCCATGCCACACATTTGTCTGTCTGGCCTCCACCACTCAGAGTCCTGCCTCTGCCACATGGCTGCTGGGCTCTTTTCAACAAATTCATTTCCAGTTCCTTCTTCCCAAGAAACACATGGACAATTCAGTGGGAATGGTTACAGTAGCAATCTAAGGGAAAGTGGGACTCTAAAGATAAGAACCTCATGCACCACTTCAGACAGGTGAGACATTCTGAGGGAAGAGGGGTCTTTTATTGTAACTTGTCACTGGCAAGCACTGGGTTTTCCTGGGCTGTAGGCTGTCTGCATACATACGGCATAGACTATTCTTTTCCTTACTGCTTTGTGATCTGTAATCAAGGAACTATTAATGAGGTCTCATCAGCAAAGAGTGCTTATCTCAGTCTTTATGCAGAATCTGAATACAAGGGTCCTAAATACAGTAGCATTTTAACTAGATCACATTTCAAGCTTATATCTAATTTTCTGCCTAATATCACCTTAAGGACTCTGTTATCATTATTGCATTCTAATTCTAGCTTCTCTAATATCAGTGTTTAAAATTACTTCCCCTCTAGAACATTTGCTTGCATTTTTAAGCTTCAATTTTGTCATTGTTATCTCCATCTCTAACATCTCTAGGGACCTTGTGAATTTTCTCACTGGTATTTGGTAAACACTTCCCCATTTGGCATCATCTGAGAATTTAATTAACTTGCTGTTTTCGCTTGTTTTGGATCAATAATGAGGATGCTAATGTACATGTGACATTAGTCTCCCTGGAAGGTCACTGGAAGCTTGTTCTCTTGCTACATACATGGCCCATTGCCTTCTATGACCTGCCCATCATTTGTTTTGTGTCCAATTATGCAGTAGCATCCTCATCCTTGTCAGTCTGAAGTTTCTTAGTAAGGCAGCATGGGAACTGAGACTCACCAAGAGAAAAGGTTTTGTGTCTTTACAGTTACAGACACCCAGGAGTGTCAAGGAGGCATAGGCATACACTGAAACAATTCTTCAGGATTTTCTCCAATTATGAAAATGCTAAATAAGAATAACTTCATCTTTAGATGGAGAAGCCAAGGCAGAGAAGCCAATGACATCAGAACTTTTCCAAGTTACTCCGACTACTTTTATCTTTATTTATTTTAAGGAGAGAATCTATATAATTTTTTAGAGCCAGCATATATACATACATAATAATGCTCCATTATTTGGACATAATTGGAAAACTGGATATTAGTACAGAAAACCAAAGTTTATACCATGAGCATGGCAAAAAAATCTTAAACTTGGGAGTTCAAATAAGGTATCAGGAAGGTCTTTGAGAAAAGGAGGAAGGCTCAAAGATCTCCTTTCTCTGTATTTTTTTCATCTTTTTCCTCTATTTTTCTATTGTAACAGCTAGTTTTAACTCCTTAGATGGATCAGAAGATCATGTCTTTTTTCTTTTAAATTTTCCCTTTCTCCTTCTCTATTCAAATAGTGGTTTTCCTAAACACTCAAAACTATTCATTAATCAATTTATTAACTATTTCCATGTAAGTAGATTCTACATTATAGTATTTTTAAGTAAGAGTTTCTTTTATTTTCTTGTTCTACCTTTACATATAGTAGCAATCAACTATGTGTGATCATCAGAAAAGCATTAAGGGCCCAAATTGGCCTGGGCTAAACCTGAGCTGGGATCCTCTTACTAGCTTTATAAACTACCTACAAATGAGAAAGCTATTTAAGTACTCCAAGCCTCTGATTCCTAATCTGTAAAATGGGGATAATAATACTGTTTATTTCATAAGATTGTTCTGAAGATTCAATAAGAAGAATGAGGTCAAGAGCCTAGCATAGTGGATGCCACATAGAAAGACGCTTAGGGAATCATACATTCTTAAATAAAAATGAAGATGGGTAATCTGACAAAAGCTTTTTCCTCATTTGGAAATTCATTCTGACTTACAAATGAATGAAGATTAAATTTTATACATTTATTAGTTAGATCCATATAGTTAATGGATGACCTTATTGGAAAGAATACAGTAACCTGAATTTGAGCCTGTTTTAGAAAACCCAGAATATAAGGTCACAATCCCTGTATATTAATAAATCCAAATGAATTACCCCATTTTCATCAGTAATCAAAGATCTGTATTACAGCATTTAAGTGCACTGCTCCACTATCTTTAAGGTAAAACAGAGATATGTTGGAATATTTGCTGTATTTTCATTGTCAACTTTCAGCCATTCAGTTGTCATCCAAATAACTCTACAGTGAAAATATTTGTTCATAAAAGTGGTTGTAGAAATGCAGACAAATATTACAGAGCTATTGTAGGGCTATTTCTGAGTCAATTTTGCTATGGGATTTTTTTTCTATTTGCAAATATTTATTTGAGAATTCAACTTTTAGTTATATAATCTTATTTTGGAAAACATTTGCCCTTGTAAAATTCTACACATTTCATGATGACATACAACAGACTTACTCTTCCAGTCAAACAAAATAAATCTTCACCCATGTGTTGAAGTTTCTAAGATAAGCAGCTGGATGGATGTTTTTTAATGTAACTTTCCTCAGATTTAAAGTTTAGTTATGAGTTTGACTTCATGCATCAAGTGAAATGTAAATTACCTATGAAAATTTAAATATACAGATATCATTATCATATTTCTACAATTTTACTAATTCAAACATTTGATTTACCAATAATTCATACTTCTTGTTCAAATACTGTTATTGGATATAGTGACAATTTTATACTCAAAAATAAAACTCCTACTTGTGGATGAGCATGAATGGGTTTTGCAAAGTCATCCTTGTGAATTGGCAGGGGTGCAACTAAAGTGCTATTAAACAACAGTTTTGGTAGTCCTTTGTAAGTCTAAGTTTTTAAACCCAAGACATTTAAAAACTGGCACACTGAAGTATGTTACTTTGAAAATTCCCATGAGAAAACAGCATATTTTTACATATATTAACTATCCAAGGCCATGTTCATTCATTGCAAATCAAAACCACAATGAGATATCACTTCACACCAGTCAGAATCGGTAATCATTAAAGAAATAACAAGTCTTGGTGAGGATGTGGAGAAAAGAAACAGTGCACTATTGGTGGGAATGTAAATGGTATAGCCACTAGGGAAAACAGTATGGAGGTTCCTCAAAAAATTAAAAGTAGAACTTTTAATAATATAGCAATTTCACTTCTAGGCATTTATTGAAAGTAAACAAAAACACTAATCCAAAAAGTCATAAGCACCCCTAGGTTCATCATAGCATTACAATAGTCAAGATATGGAAGCAACCTAAATGTCTATCCATAGATGAATGGATAAAGAAAATGTGGTATATATGGACAAATGAACAATATTAGTCATTAAGAAGGATGAAAACTTGCATTTCCAACTACATGAATGGACCTAGAGAGTATTATGCTAAGAGAAATAGGTCAGACAGGGAAAGACAAATGCCATGTGATTTTGCTTATATGGGAAATCTAAAAAAACAAAACAAAGAATAAATAGAACAAACAGAAAGACTCATGGATACAGAGAACAAACTGGTGGTTGCCAGAAGGGATGGAGATGGGGAAATGGATGAAATAGGTGAAGGGGATTAAGAGATTCAACCTTCCAGTTATAAAATAAATAACATATGGGAATGTAATGTGTAGCATAGTGAATATAGACAATAATACTATAACAACTTTGTATGGTGACTAAACTTATTGTGATGACCACTTCATAATGTATATAAATATCAAATCACTATGTTGCACACCTGAAGCAAATACAATATTGTATATCAATTATTCTTCAAAGAAAATATTGAAAGGTTAACTACCATTAGTCTTTGTGCTGCTGGCCTTAGTAGGGAAATCATAATACGGTTTTATTTCTGTCAGTTTGACTTCATAGTTCAGCTGAAAATTTTAATCAGGTTGACTTCATAGATAGCTCTACAATGACATAATACACTTTCATGGTTAGGAGCTTGCAAAGAACATGAACTACAAGGTTGTTCATTATAAAGCTGTTAGAATAGTGACTACTGGAAACAAGCAAAATGTCCATAAACAGAGGATCGATTAAACATATATGGTACAGCCATATCATAGAATACCATCCAGATGATGTAGCAGATGGATGTGTATTAGAAAAATATTTATAATTTAAAAAAGAAAGCTAAACTAGAAAACATAATGTATGGATAACCTCAATTTTGTTAAAAAATAAATAAAATCAAACACATACAAATGTCTAGAGAAATATACCTCAAGATACTTACTGTTCTTATTTCTAGTATAGGATCATGTGTGTGTGTCGGGGGGGCACTGTGTGTGCATAGGTGCAAGTGTCAGTGTTAATGTGTGTGTGTGTGTGTGTGTGTACATAGGTATTTACTTAACTGTAGTTTTAAATGTTTTCTTCAATAAAGGATTACTTTCACCAGAAAACAAAATTATTTTACAACTCATTTTAAAAGTAAGAGTATTTACTGTCAAGTTTAAATGTGAAAAAACAAAGTTTGTTTGTGCTATATATTTGTTTACTTTCATTCTTTTAAATTGTAAGTCCAAATTAAGGCATTTTGCATTCTGACCCAAACATGAAGTACAGAAAGCCAAAAAAAATTAACTTGCAATTTTTATGAAAAAAACAAACTCATAAAGACAGAATGTCTGAAACAAACAATTGGCAGGGAAAAATATTATATATTCCAAATATATCCCTTGGATTAAAAATATAATTTTTTTGAAGTCTGATTTGGAGTGGCCAAAGTAAAATATGGAATTGAAATTACAGAATAAATACTCCTCAAGAGAAAAATATGATTACCTTTGATCTTTGAAGAGGTCATCTCATCATACTTCAAATGAACCATTTAGAAATCTCCCCTTGCTACTTATTTGTATGGGATTTCTGATTGCACAACATATCTAAGATACATTACATAAAATAAAGAGACCTGTGTTTCAATAGCAAAATATGTAATAAAAAATTATTTTTCTTGCACTAATGAATTAGATCAGTTATTTATACTCTCAATTCCTTCTAACATGTTTTTATTTTCCCTTAAATCCATAAATATTGCTATAATTCCTTATATCCAAGACCTTCAAACAGAAATGAACACCAAACCCATTCTTCTATTTATAAGTTCTGATGCTATGTGGATAATACAGATTCATTTGCTTATCTGAAAGATACATGTAATATAATAAAAACTATCTTTTGCAATATATTTTTTAAAAATTCCTCCATGTTCCTGGCATTATTGTGCATTAGGAAATCTGAAAAGTATCAGGTTTTGTATTTTAATGTTTTAGAGTTTTGTTTAAAATGTCCTAAGATGTATTTACTAGATTTCTTTATCAAAGTATATAAATATTAATAGCTTTTCATTTTAACATCAGAAAATATTGAATTTCATAGTTGGTATAATATATAAAAGACTTAATGGTTTCACTCAATACGATTGCAGGTACATTTTTCTGTTCCATCTTTCCCTTCTGCATACAAAATAATTCCACACCAAATCCTTTAAATTCTCCTTTTGAAGTTTAAAACTAATTCCCATGGCTACTCTTCTATAATCCCCATCTTTTTAAAAATGTAAAATATGCTTATACTTTTTAATAAGTCAGATGAATCCCAAATAGCTGACTTATGTGCTATGCTTTTAAAAAGAAAAGGCACACACTCATTCTCAAAAAAGCTATTCATCAAGGAGTCTAATTCTGTAATTAATATGAACAATGTAATAATTTGCTTTAAGTGTCCATTCATAATGTTCATTCAATGTTAAACTATAAAAAATTTCCATGAAATACACAAGATATACACACTGATTCTAAATGAAATTCATTATGAGCAGCTCTATTATGCTAAATGGCAAATGAATTCTAATAATGAGGCACCTGATGTGTTAACCAGAACTGGGGTTGACAAGTAAACTACTTAGCTTTACTTTATAGTAGTATTATATCAAGTAACTAATAAAGCACATATATTTTTCAATTTGGAAAAATAAAAACTTTAAATAACATTACATTTCACCAAACTATAATATAGTCTATTTCCAGTACAGACTTGTCGAAGGCTTTACTCTTTTCTAAGCTCGTTTTGCCCTTACCATCAGAAGTCCGTAACAACAGATGCAGGATAATTAAAAACCTATCACTATAGACTCTTCCATCACATCACAGACTAGGAAAATGAAGGCAGTTTATGGGTGTCCTTGTCTCACTTTATCCACCTCTTCGTGGTTGATGTGTAGGCTTTAATGTGCATCTTTGCACCTCTCCTCCGGCAGGAAGCCTGTCTCTGGGGATCACTTGCAGAAAATAGGACACTGAGTCCATAATTAAAGTAATCTCTTTCCAGGCAGATGCTGCAGTTGGCTCTGTTATCACATATTACAAAAGGCATCTTGAGGGTTATAAAATGTGCAGCAAATAGCTTTGGAGATGAGAAACAGCAATTTTTCATCTAATTTTGATCCATAGACATGTAAGCAATCCATTGCTACTTTTTGGTTTTGAGCCAAATAACTATTATGGTGCTGAGATGAGCCGGGCAGTAACCAAAATTAAAGAATACTTTAGCTTTTATCCTCAAAGTGAGAAAAGCTCTTTTGTAACCATCTTTGCACTTAGCAAATAAGGATGCCATCTCGAATCTGAGCATTAATGCCTGCAGGCGGATTTAGAAGAAAGGCTTATGTAGCTTAGCTTTACAGCTGTACTTTCAATATATTTGCTTAAGTTAAAACCAGGGGTTGAAAAATAAAATAAAATAAAATAAATAAAACCAGGGGTTGATTAAGGGACCTCAGCTTAGCTCTTTTGCAACTATAGTAGACACTTTTTAATTAGAGGCATTTCTACTGTTTATCATTTGTATAATATTTTTGGACATTGCTCTTTCAAATACATGTCAGCACAGATAACTAATATGCTCACATTATTCATAATCCCTTCTCTAAATTCTAATAGCAAAAACAAATAGAGGAGATTTGACTTATACATTTTTGTTTCCAGCTTAGAACTTGTCAGTGGGTGTAACCAAACCTGACCTCAATATTGTGAAGTGCTAAAATGGAGGTGGATATAATTTTGTTTAGTATTTCTCAGTGCTAAATTAGGCAACTTTTGAATATGAGCTTACTTAATTTTAAAGAGGTAATCTTAATATTTCAGAAAATACATGGTTTATATTTTCTATTTCCTTAAACTATTAAAAAAATTTTTTTCACATGGACTTGGGCCTTTCCAATAAAAAATACTGTTCATAGCATTAACTTTTATATTTGGGCCTTTCCAATAAAAAATACTGTTCATAACATTAACTTTTATATTTTATGATAATGTCTTAACATTCAAAAACAGGAAATAATGTAATGAACAATAGAAATATTTGTATTCCAGCATGTTTAATCCTTCTGAATTTCTATTTAGAAGAATTTATATAGTATCACTTGAATTATTAGAGAAAAAACAATGGCAAGTCAGAATTTTAAACACTGATAAAATTTTGTTAAGTGTCTAAACTGATATTTCCAGAGTAGCTAAAATGTTATAAAGTCAGCTGTGACCAGTGCATGTCTGAAGGTTTAAATGGGATAGTATGAATTCTAATTCTCTAGCACAATCTTCTGATACATTCATGCATTCATGCAATTTTTCATTCACGTATGAATGCATTCATTCATCCATTCAAGAAATAATTTTTAAATAATTTTATAATTATATTATAATAGAAATATTAGAAAATATGTATACTCTGTATCCCACAACTTCAAAGACCATTTTCAGTTTTTTCTATATGCATGTTATTTTGTTCTTACATAATTACCCTTTACCTATAATATTATTACTTTTACTTATCTTGTCTGATATTAATCTAATGACACCAACTTCCTTGCTGTTAGCAGTTGTCCAGTATTTCTTTTCCAATTCTTTACTTTCAATGATTTTGTGCCATTTTGTTTAGGTTTGTCTTTTGGAAGAAGTACACTGCTAGATTTTTGAAACTGCATTCTGAAAGTCATAGTGCATTAACTGGTGAATTTAATCTGCTTACATTTATTGTAAATATATATGTATTTATACTTATTTATATTATTTTATATTACATTTTATACTTCCATGCTTTTAAAGTTAGCTTTTCCTTTCTTTTGAGAGACTAATTAAGTTTTCTATAATCTTTTCCCCATTCCCTCCCCTATTTTAGAAGTTAAATTTTATTTCTGCTCTATACATTTATGTTTTTATCATTTTTAACTAAGCCTACAACCTTCTTTCAGAATAACTGGAGAATCTTAGAAAACTTTAATACTGACCTTCCTCCTCTTTCCAACTTACACACTGATGTTGCTTAGTATTTTATTCTTTGCCTCTAAATTCTATCCAAAAATAGTTATTGGTATATATTTTATATATATATTTATTTATATATTCAATACTTATTTGGAATTTGTAACATGCTTACTAATTATTAAGTATTGCATCACACCATAATGTCTTACATCATACACCATTCTTCTGAATTTGTTTTCTTTAACTGAAGCACATCCTTTAAATCTTGCTTTAAGATGGCCTATGTGTGGTAAAAATCTTAGTTTTCTCAAAAAATGTCTTTATTTTGTGTTTCACACTTGACTGATAATATGCCTGGGTACAGAATTCTAGGATGATAATTATTTTCCTTCACCAGTCTGAAGATACTGTTTCTTTGTCTTCTGGCATCTCTTGCTGTTGATGAGAAGACCCTCCTGCCTGACTAAAATTATAGGAAATCTCTTTTCTCTTTGGTTACCTTTGAGATTTTCCTTGTATTTGGTGTTCTGAAGGTTCACTATGATCTATATGAGTGCTAAATTATTTATGTTGCTTAGATAGAAAAGACTCACATCTTAGTTCTAGAAAATTCTCCATTATTATCTCTTCAAATATGCCTGTCTTCATTCTTTCTATTCTCTCCTTCTAAAACTTCTATTAGATATTAAATTCTTAACTTGATGTTCTGTACCAGGTCAATAATATAAATTCAAACTCTTCACATGCTGGGAGTTTTAGTTTCTTCTAAGTAACTTATCTCTATCAAAGGCTCCAATCAGATGACAAGCTTCTTTGCTGTTTTTCCAGGAAAAGATGGATGATACATTGAGGCTCCAGGCTTCATGCAGTGGGCCCAGTGCTAGCTCCCTCTCCTTCCCTAGTTGCTGCTGTCTTTGAAGGGGCTCACAATTACAGCACTAGGTCCCACTTAGGTTAAAATTGCAGGCTTAGAACCTGAAACCAGGTTTAAAAAAGCTGTACCACAATGTCAGTTTCCACTTCCTGATCCAGCTTTTGCACCTCTCCTTTCTTCTGGCACCTTGTGTTTTCACTTTCTTTCTAACAAGTGTTATACATACTTTAAATATTTACTTATTCTAGCTAAAGTTTTTCTAGCTAAAGTTTTTATGCGATTTTCGTGGCAAGAGTTTCTGCCATGCCAACCCAGTCTTCCATGCCAGAAGTCTTCTGCAAACATAATTTTAATGTGCTTGAAATTGTAGAAATAAATTTTTTATGCTTTTATCACTTAATATTCAAGGCATCTCCCAAGCTGCTATACTGTCTTCATAATTATTATTTTAAAAGTGACATGGAGTGGTAATATAGGATGGCAGTTAAAAGTACACATAAGACAGAACTATCTCTGTGAGCTCTTCAAGCTCTTCCTTCAGTGACAGTGGTTCTAGGGGGAGTACAGGAACTTAGTAGACTATCTGGTACACAGGTTCTCACTAAATGAAAGTTGTTATTTTTACTACTACTCTCATCATCATCGTCAAGTGGTATTCTAATTTCATTATCACTATTTTCACATTAATAATGATTAGCCTTCCAGACCAGTCAATTTTAAACATTATTTGGTCATAAATTTTCATGGGGTAAAGGCACATTTGAAAAGGCCCAAAACTTAAAACACTGTGGCATGGGATGGGGACAACTGGCAGCATGGGAGCAGGGGCTGAGACCAAGGGGTGGGGTCAGGGAGAGGAAAGGATCCTGAGCCCAGAACAGCTAAAGAGCAGCCCTAAGCCCTGAGCACCATGAGAAGGTAACCAGATCCTTACCTGTCCCACTTGGCCTAACAGCGCCCATAACATCAAGGACCATACAAATTGCTGCACTAGCAGACAAAATGAAAAGGAACAGTTAGGTAATCAACTTTTTATATAAAACTACCCTATTTGGCCAGGTTAGCAGTTATGATGGTTCAAGTTCACAGGATAATTGCAAAATCTTAGCTTTATTCCTGTATATTTTTTTGAAGTACGTAGTTATATTCTGTAAATGTTAAGGTAACATTAAAGGAAAAAATAATTAGATTCTCTAAAAAGTGCTGTACACTAGAACTTTCTGTAATGATGGAAATACTTTAGATCTGTGCTGTCCAGGGTAATAGTCACTAGACATATGTGGCTACTGAGAACTTGAAATGTGGATGGTGCAACTGAGGAGCTGAATTTTTTATTTTATTTCATTCACTTTAAATTTAAATAACCACATGTAGCTTGTAGCTACCATGTTAGAAAGTACAGTTCAAAACAAATTTTAGAATATATATATATATATATATACACATACATATATATATACACACACACATATATACATATGTACATATAT
The DNA here is from genome assembly GCF_030020395.1 of Manis pentadactyla. Classification (NCBI taxonomy): domain Eukaryota; kingdom Metazoa; phylum Chordata; class Mammalia; order Pholidota; family Manidae; genus Manis; species Manis pentadactyla. Next base: position 59,735,079 of record NC_080025.1, on the reverse strand, counting down.
TACTGTATGTAAATAATTCACATATATAAATGTATACACACATATGCATAGCCAAGTAAGTTAAAGTAGACAAGATCAGTTCTTTAAAAAATTCTTATCTGGAAGAAGCAATCAAAATTTATTTCATATTTGTAGTAATGCTTTAATATTCTGAGATTTTACTAAAGCAGAGCTAAATAAAATCCTGTTGCTAGTATACATTATCCAAGTCACTGTATTGGCAAACCATGGAGTTGCTGATATCATGAGAAAAATTTATTCACCTGTTTCCCAGATATCTTTGTCATCACTATTTTTTACTGCATATGCAGTTTGAAAAAAAAAAATAATTTAACTTGGGGCCTTTAAAACTGACTTGTTCAATTCTACTAATACACAAATAACTCAAATCTCTGTCCATATCTCACTTAGGAAATTTCTGGTAGATACAGAGAACTGTTAATAATTGTAATACATAAAGCTTTCATATTTGTTGACTTTGGTTTTTTTATTTTTTTATTTTTTTGCTTTCACAAATGTTCCACATGGTTTTAAATAGTAAGTGCCAAGTGGAGCAGTAATCCCAGCTAAACCACAAAGCCTTGTAATAAGAGGCATCTCCTGGGTTCCAAACCGCAGTCCATTTACTTACATCCTCTTCACAAGTTATGATTCCATTACATGAAAGGGAGGGGTGGATTTGTCACAGGTTTTATTTTTCTTCTAGACTTAACATTAGGAAACTAATATTTCTATCTAAAAAGAAAAAAGCAGAGATTTTTTTTTAAAGGACAAATTCACTAACACAACTATTTACTGTGGGATAAAATTCCATAGATAAAAGTCCCTAGTTAAAAATATTTTAGTACTGAAATAGAAAGATTTTCCCACTATAAAGCACCTCTACTCCTCTAATGGACTAATGACTGTGATGCAAAAGGAAAGTGTTGCAGGGAGACTGGTAGATGGTCTTAATACAGCCAGTGCTGTTTACACTGTGGCTTCTTGGAAGGAGGAGACAGGAAGTGAGGGAAGAGAGGAAAAAATGAGGGGAGTCATTTTGCCTTTTGAATATCTGTAAATTAAAACATTTTTGTTATATAATTAATATAACAAAAATAATATCTTCACACCTTCCTGGAGATTACTGGACATATTTTACCTCAACATTTTACCACACTCCCTAAAATTAAATCCCCAAGAAGCATCTTGACTTCATTTGCTGAAATATTGATAAATAAGAATATACATTAGTCCCTGAACTTAGACTGTCTCCTTGTCCAAGCCTGATTGGCTATTTAACTTTGATGAAAAGCAGGGGCCTACAGGGCAGTGGGAACTATCAGTCAAGCTCCTGGCCATTCACTTTAAAGGGTAGGTAATATTTTTTTTTATCCTGTCATTCAAAGGAACATTTTTGAGCAGAACTGAAGTAATTGTCTCAAGTTGGGAAATGTCTTTTTTAAAAAAAGATAAAAAATAACAGTCTTGTGATTTAGGAGACAGATGAAATTCCTCCTTTAGAAAATAGCATATCTGGTTTTATCAAACCATGTGGATACAATCATTTCAGCCTTACATGAGAAGTAAATTATTTCTGCAATAAGCTATATATAACCTAGAAAGTAAAATAACATTTGCATGTATCAGTTGTTGGCATCCTTATCTAGTTTTGAATGTGCTCCCAATAAATGCACCCATGGGGGTGTCCCTGATCTTATTTCAAATGTTTAAGTAACAAGGCAAATACTTCTGCAATGTTTTCTTCTGATGGATGGAAATAAATGGGCAACCATACTATCTTTTCTGCGGAAGCCTCTAGACAGACTGGAATGGTTCTCATCAAAAATTAAAGGCATCTGAAACACGCTCAAGGCAGCACTTCAAATCTTTGCATCTGTATTATTTCTAACCCGTCTGGTATTAGAAACTGCTAGTATCTTCAATTTTTAAAATGATATTTCTTTGTCTTCTTATTTAGTGTACTTTCAAACAAATGGTTCCTCTAGAGAATCTTCCTTTAAAATATCAAATGTTCAAAGATGGTCCACCTGTGTACCTTTTTATTGACCTGAGTTCATTTTTTGTAGTTTTTTTTAGTATCTTAAATAGAACATTGCTTGATTCATTCTGTTCTGTTTTGAGGGAGTTCACTAAAGGTTAAATTATCACTAGTTAAGGCACAAATCGGGTCTTTTTATTTTAATATTGTTAGCATCTTTGTCCAAGCAGTTAAACCTAAGTCCAATGGTGATAAATTTTGCCTTTAATTCACACATTCCCTCCCTAAGTGGAATCCCTTTGTGACAAAGGATGAGATAAAATCATCATGCGGAGAATGAAGCTACATCATACATATCAAGATCAAACCCAAGTTTGATGTATTAGTCTAATGTATTCTCCACATTTCAGAAATTTACATCAGTGCCTATTGATATTTGAATGAATTAGATAATGTATCTTGTATAGAGATAGATTTCAAAATGAGGATAAGAGACACATTTTGTTCACTTTAAAAAGTTTGAGAGATGTTGATACCACACTACCAACTCTATTTTAAATTTTCATTGTATCAACACCCTGGGTATTTTACCATAATAAAATAGATAAGTGATCATTTTAGAGGCAACTGTAGTGAAGTGGCAAAATCACCTCTTTGAAACTGGACTGTCTTCTGAATCCAGGCTGTGTCAATCATTAGGTGAGTCCATTAGCAAAGTTATTTAACATCTCTGTACTTCAATTTCCTTATCTGTAAACTGAGATAATCACAGCACCTACTTCATTGAATTACTGTGAGAATAAAATGAATTAAAAGATGTAAACTACTTAAAACAGTGACCAGTACACTGTAAATTTTCAAAAATATTAATTAATGTTGTAGTTGTTATTTTATAACACCCTTTCCTTGGTAGTTTCTCATAAATTTTAGGGTTAGGTGGCTTGGATATTTCTTTCCTTCCTTTCTTCCCCCCTTCCCTCACCCTGTCCCTACATTTTCTACCTTTTTGCCTGTCCTCTCTTCCTCTTCCTCCTCCTCCTCCTTTCTCTCTGTACCCTGGACTTTCACTTTTTATTTTTTTGTATTTACAAGTAAGAAATTTGGATAATTAATTATCTCTTTTAAGTTGAGGCTTACTAGTCACTAAAGACTAATCAAATATAAAAGTAAAGACAAACTATACTGTCATATGATCTGGATATTAAGCAGATCCCTGAGTGAAATCACCACTAAAAATGTAAATATCATCAACAGGTGTCATAAAACTAATTACAAATAACTTTAGTTATGATCCATTTTACAGGTCTGTATGAGTACAGCCAGCAATTTCATCCTCAGGCCATCCTCTCCTCTATGTCTCTCATCTGATTATTTTTAACGAGGAAGGCAGTAAACAGACAACCCAAATGACTGTGTGGCTAAGTGGTTTACCAAGAAACGCTGGTTTATTCAGACAGTATGCCACTTACCCTTCTCTGGGAAAAGTACACACAGCACATTATATAAAAATCCTGGATTTCAGTTTAAATGTTCCATAATTCTTACTATGGTTTTTTTTTTTAAAGAATTTTAAATAGGTAACTGGGTTTTTAAATCACAGAGTGCGCATCATATATTTGCTGAACTAATATCAGATTTTGGAGTTGGGTGTAGGGTCAATTCAATTGCCAGCTTCAGAGAGACCATGCATATGGTAAATGATAAATAATTGGGTTTCTTCAAATCCAAGACACCATCAACTGTAAGATATTAATAAAATAAATGCTGCCAATTATAATTGTAAGAAGAATTATAATGCTCAGAAGAAAATAACAGTGTGATATCCCAGGAACAGTGAAACCCTAAGCCATCAAATCTTTTTAAAAAATAGATGCAATTGAAAACTTTATTTGGAAATAGGCAGTTCTCTATTGCTGGCATCGATCTGCTGTGTGTTCCTTCTTTTAAAAAGTTAATTCTTGTTTTAAGTGAAGAAGTTTTCATAGCAAGAATTGGCATCCTTCCAAATGCCAACATGAATAAGATGCACCATGCCAAAAAGAGAGAGTCAGAGATCATACTAAGATAAAGGAAAATACAATATTGAACATCATATAATTCAAGGGGCATTTTCTGTGATTTTATGTTTGAGATATTGTACAACCTGTGGGGAATCATAAAGAAGAAAGAATTTGTCCCCATCCAATCTAATATAGTAGAAAAGGTAAGAAGTAAATATATAGTAAAACATAATCAGCATTATAATAGAGATACAAGTAAAATATGACAATTCATATAATTTCTTTTGTTGATGTCCTAGAAAGCTTTCCAGAAGAGCTGGCATTTTAAGCAGGTCTTGAAGACTGGGTAGGATTTCAACAGCTGGAAAAGAGAGAATTAAAAAAGGATTCTGGACTAAGGGAAAAGCATGGAAAAAAGAGAAAGTCATTGAATGTTTAGGAAATTGTGGTAAGTCCTGCCAGCATGTGCCCTACAGTAGGTGCATGCTATCAGAGACAAGAGAGATGATAAACAGCAAGACTGGGAAGAGCCTTCAAACCCATGACAAAGAGCTGGACTTCAGAAGGGAATTTCCAACTATCCAAGTTTTGAGTAATCAAAGTTGTGCCTTAGGAAGATTAACCAGACAACAATATCCAGAATGGACTAGAGGAGAAATAGGCTAAAGGTGAACAGACTAGTTAGGAAACTATAACAATCATCTTAGCAAGAGGTACTGGAAAGAAAGGGTTCAATTTGAAAAACTTTTTGGGGGAGAAAACGATGAGTATAAATGTTAACCAGCTGGGTGGGATGGATCTGATGTTTGTAGCCTGGGTAACCCAAAGGATAGGCAGAAAGAGTATATAATCCATGGGGTGGAAGCCACAAGACCCTTGACACTGAAATATATATTAGTAAGTGGTAAATTTTGGAGTATTGAAGGTTTTATGGGATTTTGCTGTCTGAGCAGAAGGTTAGAATAGAAAACCATTCAAGATGCCTTCCCACTATACTCTGCCTGCTGCCCATACAGTAGCTGCTTTTCTGAATTTCCTCTGGCCTAATTCCATTGGCCTCACTGACTCAACAAATATTTAGTAGGTGCTTACTTTGTGCTAGGATCTGCTCTAGACAGTTGAGGCAACAGTGAACAAAACAGAGAAATATCTTGCCTTCAAGCAACTTGCATTTCAGCAGGAAGAGATAGACAATAAATGATACACATAAATAAATGAAGTATATCATGTTGTAGAAGTAAAAAGAAAATGGTATGGGCAAAAAGAGAGAGGTGACTAAGGAGGATGAGTCATTGTGTCCTGGGGCCTGGATGGGGTGCAGTCTATACTGAGACGTCACAAGCCACAACCTCTGAGCCACAGTGCAGCACTTACCTAAGGGTGTGGCTGGTCGTTGCCCATTACCTTCTCCACTGTCCTCTATTGAGTCCTGACTTCTCACCAACATGAATTGCCTAACTGATCACATTTCCTTTTCGGCTCTAAATTTGCGGTCTTCTGCCAAAATGTGTGTAGAGCCTCATGGCATTTTTTTGGTAACTGCTTTCATCTTATTTTCTGAACATTCATTTTCCTATTTGTTTCTTCAGACACGTTTATCTTATCATGCATTTTCATCAGCTAAAATCCAATTTAGAACTTGAGGTATAAAGAAATATGCAAAAATAAACTGCCAGAGTTAATGTTTTTTTACAGTTTTGACCTCTTTTTGACACCAGAATTAGTGGCTTTAATTAAGGTAAACCTGTTACAAAAGTACTTTTAAATAGTTACTCTCTATGTATAACCCCATGAGAGGTCTAGCTGCCTCCCATGCCTGTCACAGACACTTTGGGACTTACATGAAGTTCACGCAGCCCGTGCCGGCAGGCGGAGCGATCCAGACGAAGCTGAGGTTGGTCGTGGGCAGGTGACTCACATGAGAAGCCACCACACTGCACATAAACTGGTCACCAAACTGGTGGTCGGACATGATCCCTGAGACAAAAAGGAAGGCAACTTGTTATAAAAATAACAAAGCAAAGTCTGTCTTAACATTGCATAACAATATTTCCTGGACATTTTCTTTTATGTTAAGATTCATCATGCTGTTTGGCTTCCCCATAAAGTTATGCAATTTTTCACTTTCTACTGGTAGAAGGAAACTAATCATTTAAAACATTATTGTTGAGGAGTAATCTCCTAAATTCATTGCTATGGTCTTTGCTTTGCTCTGCTTTTGTTGACTGGTCTCTGTGCATCACCAAAGACCATGAGGACCACATGCTGCATAGCAAGTTTGGGTTGACGGGAAGTGTTCACAGCAAGGAAGACCAAACACTACTGGACTGGAAGGTATCTCAGTAAGAGGGTGTTAGGAGTGGCTTGCTAAAATATTTTAGAGAGTAGGGTTATGAAGCTCACCTAGGGATTTCCTGACTTCAGTACTGAAAGTCTTACATTCTGGGAACTGCCCCTCCCTACCTAACCTAGTTCTGTTGGAGATGTTACAGGGAAAGGTGGTTTGGCTTCTGGATTTGGGGCTTTCAGTAAGTGGGGGCAATTTTACCACTGAATATCTTAATTTTTATCTAGAACATGAGGAATGTAGTAAAGCTAAAGCTGTGACTGATAAAAAGGCAGCAGTGTCATGTTAGCAGAGAGGGGAGGATTTTGGTCAATTTTTATGGTTTGCACCATGTTCTTGTTCTTGTCTGTGTTCAGGCATGATTTCAAAGTGGCCTTGTCTGATGTCAATGTTCTATGAAGCTTCTTCTGTTCAACATGAGAGCATCATGGCCTAGCTGTGAGGGTCAGGTCAGCTTCTACCTGAGCTTTCAGGAAATGCTTTTTTTTTTTTTCTTTTTTAATAAGGTGATTCTCTTAAGTTTACCTGAGGTATAAAATATTAATAAATAACTAATAAGCAAATGAACTCAATTTTTAATAAATGGGCAAAAGACCTGAATAGACACCTCACCAAAAAAGATATACATATGGCAAAAAAGCATATGAAAAGATGTTCAACATCATGTGGCATTAGCAAATTGCAAATTAAAACAGTGAAATGTCACTACACACCTATTATGGCCATCATTCAAAACGCTGACAACACCAAATGCTGGTGAGGATGTGGAACACCAGGAACTCTTATTGCTTGTGAAAATGCAAAATAGTCTAGCCACTTTGGAAGATACTTTGGCATTTTCTTACAAAAGCAAACATACTCTTACCATATGACCCAGCAATTATGCTCCTTGGTCATTTCTCCAAATAACAAAAAAATTATGACCACAAAAACTGCACATGGATATATACAGCAATTTTATTTACAACTGTCAGAATGGGAAGCAACCAAGATGCTCTTTAGTAAGAGAATAGAGAAATAAATTGTGGTACATCCAAACAATGGAATATTATTCAGAGATAAAAAGAAATGAGCTATCATGCCATGGAAAAATATGGATGAATAAATGCATATTACTAAATGAAGGAAACCAATCTGAAATGTCTGTATAAGACTACAACTATATGACTTTCTGGAAAAGGCAAAATGAAGGAGACAGTAAAAAGATCAGTGGTTGCCAGGGATTAGAAGGGACAGTTAGTGGGGTTAGAATGGTTAGGAGGGATGATTAGGCAGACTACAGAAAATTTGGGGGACAGTGAAACTATTCTGTATAATACTACAATGGGGGATACATACCATTATATAGTTATCAAAACACATAGAATGTCTAACATCAAAAGTGAACCCTAATGTAAACTATGGACTCTGAGTGATAATGATGTATAAATGTAGGTTCATCTGCCATAACAAATATATCACTGTGGTGTGATATGCCAATAAATAGGGAAGGTTGTGTATGTGGGGATGGGGGTATATGGGAAATCTCTGTACTTTCCATTCAATTTTGCTGTGACCTAAAACTGCTCTAATATAAAATTTATTAATAAAAACTTGGCCAGGATAGGGCATTTAAATAAAAAATTCACTTACTCACTTTGTGAACTTGGACAAATGTCTTACTCTAAGATCTAGTTTTCCTGTCTGTAAAATGGAAATCCCATGTACCCTCCACGCTAAAGTTATTGTGAGAACTAAATGACCCAATACATATGACACGTCTAGTACAGAATCCCCATGTTAGAATAGGTGCCATTCCTACATGTCATCAAAGCAGTTCATATATTCCTCCATCACAGACCTTGACCATCTTTCCAAGGAGTCTATGAAGGACTTGGTCTTAAATTTTTATATTCCAAGCAACTATCACAATGCCTGGCACAATATAGATACTCAAGAAGTATTTTCCGAATGAACATTGGAATAATATAACTAAAAAAATAAAAGACAATAGAAATTATAACATATATGCTGCACTAACTAGTGAAATAGAATCTTCTAGACTAAAAGAATAGGTCATACTGGCCAGAAATAGAAATCTGTATTATGACATATCCTGATGATGATTTTTTTTCATTCACGTTTTAATTTTTTAAAGCTAGATTCTGAGATAAAATTCATCAAGCCAGAGAAACCACAAGGTCAGGGAAGGTAAGAACTGCCAAGGAAAATCAGAGTGAAGAAGGAGACCCAATAGCCATGATTCAGGAATGGCCACTCCCCCTGGCCAGGCATAAAGCAGGACCCTGTGTGTGGAAAATGACACATCATCAGGAGGCAGCCCGACCAAAAAGTAAACCAAAAGTTCTAGCCACAGTCATGTGGGAAGGGAAATGAATCAAACAAAAATTCAGGGTTTCAGAGCCTTGGTGACAGGATTCACACTGAAATATTTCCTCATTCCCCAAAACCCCTCTTAGAAAGTGAGTCAATGTCTAGGCTGCATATTAATTGATAGAATTTTATAAGGTAGCTATATCGTCGCAATTACCTCATGCCCTAGCCTGGACAAATACGGAACAGAACAACATTTTTGCAACCCAACAGTCCAGGACAGTAATTCTCCAACGTGGCTGCACAGCAGTGAGGATGAATAAACACTGCTTCCCAGACATTCTGAGTTAACTGGTTTGGAGGAAAGCACGGGTATCAGGAGTTTTTTAAAAACTCAAAAAGCAATTGTAATTTGTAGCCAAGCACATGCATTAAAAATGTGTCTTAGTAAACTGTTGTCCAGCACTTGGGGCTTAGAGTACTATCACTGTAGTGCCAGTACACAGTTTGAAAACCTCCAGCAGTGCCTTACAGAATGGCTCTGGTAGTAACACAAAATATCCTGTCCTTTTACCTGTTGCTCCTAACACCATCCCAAACATATATTCTGAGGACCTTTTAATGTACCTTCAAAGACTACGTGCATGCTGTGGTCTTTGCTTATTTTTTTTTTTTCTGGTGATTTTTTTTTTCATTAAGGTATCATTGATATATACTCTTATGAAGGTTTCACATGAAAAACAATGTGGTTACTATATTCACCCATATTACTGAGTCCCCCCCTCCATACCCCATTGCAGTCACTGTCCATCAGTGTAGTAAGATGCCACAGAGTCACTACTTGTCCTCTGTGTGCTACACTGTCTTCCCTGTGATCTCCCCAGTACCATGTGTACTAATCATAATACTCCTCAATCCCCTTCTCCCTCCCTCCCCACCTGCCCTTCCCCACCCCTCCCCTTTGGTAACTGCTAGTCCCTTCTTGGAGTCTGTGAGTCTGCTGCTGTTTTGTTCCTTCAGTTTTGCTTTGTTGTTATACTCCACAGATGAGAGAAATCATTTGGTATTTGTCTTTCTCTGCCTGACTTATTTCACTGATCATAATACCCTCTAGCTCCATCCATGTTGTTGCAAATGGTAGAACTTGTTTTCTTCTTATGGCTGAATAGTATTCCATTGTGTATATGTACCACCTCTTCTTTATCCATTCATCTACTGATGGACACTTAGGTTGCTTCCATATCTTGGCTATTGTAAATAGTGCTGCAAAAAAATAGGGTCTCTGCTTTTTTAACACAGAGCACAGTGTACTATACTGCTACCACATTTTAATTGGCATTTTCTTGGAGAACATCTAAAGGTTGGCCAGAGTTGCAACTATGAGAAATCTACTTATCTTAATATCAACTAGCAGAAAAAAAACCAGTATTTACAGAATCCCTGTTTTGCATCAAACACTTTCTTAAGCCCTATGGAGGTACACAGAAGAAATCAAGGACATAGTCTTAGCCTGAATGGCTTGGGCTTGGATGAGAAAACCAGAATAAACTAACATTCTAAATAAAAGGTCTGGAAAATAAGGAAGTGCTAACTGGGTGGTATTTGTGACAAATACAAAATAGAAGAGAAAAGAGTGTTTAATATGGACAATTATAATAATGACAACTAATGCTCATGGAGCACTTACTATGGACTAGCACTATTCTAAGTGCTTCACGAATATTAAACTAATTTGAGGTTCTTAACAATTCTGAGAAGTAGGAGCTATTTTTTTCTTCATTCTACTGGTTGGCACACTGAGACCGTGGAGAGAAAAGACCCTGCTCCTGGTCATAGAAAAAGTGGGCAGTATAGCCTGGGTCCAAACAGTGCTCTTGCTATGGTCAGAAGTGGCTCTAGTGCAGACATACATGCATAGAGTCTTGAAGGAGGAGCTAAGATTTCCCATATTTGTTTTTATTTACATGAGGTCACAGGGTATAATCAAAAGACTGTCCCTCGCTCTGCCTCACGCTGCTGTTAGGATGTTGTAGGGTGCCCCTCTCAAGCTTCAGTTCTGACATCTGTAAACTGCTGGCCCATGACCACTAAGACCCCTTTCAGCTCCATAGCTCTCTGAGTACAATTTAAATGAATAGAGGAAAGATGGGAGGATGTCTCACAGAGGCAAACACAATGAGCGAGGTGCACACAAAATGAGAAGCAGGAGAATAAGAGCAGTCAGAATCAGCTTCTAGTGTGCTATGAAACACAATTTACGGCATCTGCTTCAGTGATCTTCTGAAAGGCTTTTGTGTCATGAAAGACATATACCATCTAATTAATATATGTAATTTGGAAACCTATGCTTGGGACAATGAAATTTGAATTTGATAACCAATTCAAATTTATGATGGTGCTTTCCCTGTGGCATGCTGGATAATAGGATACATATTGAGTTTTTAGTACTACTTGAAAAAGGGAAAATAGGATCTACAATAAAAGAATTTAATTACATGTATCTCAAGGACATATATACATAGAAAATACATGTGTGTGGAATATAGTTTAATAAAGATTTCATTTTCATTGTGGCTATGTGTAAACTGTCATACAAAAATATTTTCATGTGGAATTTCTTCCCCAGAGAAAAAAAGCTATACTTTTCCAAGGGAACTGGAAAAGGAGAGAAAGTTAGCACTTCAGGAAATATGGCTCTCCTGATCTAATTTTGGGCAAAGAAAGTAAGTATATTTCAAAGAAACTCTAAAGTTCTACAAGATTGATAACTATCTTGATTTTAGCAAGATTTTAAAGCATCTGTTATAAATACATTTTCCTTTTGAATATTATATACATACATTTGAAAAATAGCATATTCACAATCTAGCTGTAACTTCTATATCAAGAAAGAATCAACGGAGCTCTTTAAAACAATTCCTTTGACAAAGTATGGATGTTTCAAATTCATTAAGTCATTCAAACCATTGGATATATCTAGTTCAAAATAATTGTTTGTCTTCTCAACCAAATTGTGGATAAAGGATAGGAATCTATACCAGAGCCTCTTTTATCCACATTACACTTCTTCAAGATTAGGTTTATGATGTCTTTAATTGTTCTAAAGTTGCTTCCATAATCCCTTTTAAGACAGTGATACATATTCCTGTGCCTTCTGGGATGTCATTTTCCTTGACAAGTCTTCAGTTATTTTAAGTTTGTGACTAAACCGTGTATGAACTTCATTTTCCCACAGGAATACTTTTCTAAGTTTCTAACATGCATACCTTGGGTCTTCAGAACTGTAACTACAATTTCTATGATTCTCCCATTTCTAAAATAAAATGTACATAACCTCATAAAAGTGTAAGCTATTCACTTCCAAGAAACACACTGAAGATTTTATTACCAAAAATAACCAATGTTGTGGGAAAAGTACACATTCATGTCAGATTTTTTCCTATATTTTGTAGATTAAAGATGTGGATTACTCAAATCTTTCAGTTTGTAATTTGCCAGTTAGTGTTAAAGTGGGTAGAGACGTGTTCTGATTTATTTTTTATGGGTTTCAAGAACTAAGATAACTGAAGATGGCCAATAATGGACAAGTACATTAAGAGTAGATTTTTATTTGTGAAAAATATAACCTTCATATAGAAAAATGATGAAATGCTAAAAGAAATATTTCATTAGTTCAAACACTTCCAGAAATCATGGTAGTGTGTTTTGTCAGGAACTTTTGTGTACATGAGAAATGTAAGAGAAAAAAATATTTAAGATGATTTTATTTCCTTTTATTTTCATCATTTGCTCTTTCTTTAAAAGGGATATCTAGAGGCTTCTATCAGTTAATAAAAAATAGATTTCTGAAAATCTAGTATGGGAAGTTAGTGTTACATTTTAAGTACAGAGAGAAAATTAATTATGGAGTTCTTCTATTGTCATTATTTAATCTTTTCATTGATTCAAGTGTGAATAACTGTTTACTTACAGAATTTGACTTATCTATTATTTGCCTTCTTTGCTAGATCAATTCAACATTTCAACTCAAACATTTCAGCAAATCTAAACGTGATTTTATATGTTGAAAAGTAATCACATAACTTCCTGAAAACATTCCTATTGCACCTTATCTGCGAAGTGTTATCCTGATGAAATGGACAAGAAAAGAAGAGCTGTCAGGTAGCACCATAAGAAAGTGAAGATACCTGCACACACACTCACGCATGTGCACTCAGTATGTTTACATTTTAAAGCATTGATTTCAAGACATTTGGTTTCAGATTTAAGTCTAAAAGCAAAAAAAGTACTAAAACCTTTTAAAAATCATTCTGGAATTGTATGTCTATGGGCATCAGTTAGAAAATGTATGAGGATCCATGCTATTTCCACACTTCTTGTCAGTAATACAAAAAGATCTTACTCTAAGTCAACCTGATTCTTTCCTCACGTCTTGCATGTACATGAGAATTCTTGCTGTTGCCCTCCTTTGCTGTTCCTTTCCTGGCACTACCACTTGCCAAATGCCTTCTCTGTGCCTGGTCTGTTACTCATACTACTACATTACTACTATCAGTGAGGCAGTAGAGGAGGAGGAAGGTGGAGAGCATAGACCCTGGAGGAGGTCTGCCTGGGTTAGATCCTTGCTCCACTACCAAGAAGTTGTGGAACCTTGCAGGCTCCCCAAACATTCTATTTCTCAGTTTCCTCATCAGGAAAATAGAGATGATAATAATAGGGTGGCTGTGAAAATTAAATGAGTATATGGTACATAGTTAGCACTGTTATTCTCATTCCTATTTGAGAGATAAAGGGGGAACAAGTGAATAATTAAAGTGGCTTGCCAAGGATAATGGACACAGGCACTTGAACACAGGTCTTTTATCTTATACTGTCCACTGGCTTCCTCTCTCCCTTGTCCTTCAGTGGCAGTACTTCTGTTCCAAGACAGACTCCAGTCCAAATCCAGTGATGGACTGCAGACCACCTAAGTGTGAGCAGCCCCTCTTGTACACTCCCCCTCATTTTCACTGTTCGCTCTCTCTCATACACCTCAGTTTTTCTTATCAGACAGTTATTAGATACCATCTGTCCTCTTGGTAGACACATCTCTGAGTTAGATATGGATGTGAATGAGACATCTTTAGGTCCAAAGTGCTCCTGTAAGGGCAAAGCCACCCGGTTACACTTAGGTCTATGTGGCCACTGAGTTTGACAGAGCAACATTTTTTCCAAAGAACTATGTAAATTCTGCACTATCTTTAACTGAAGCTCTCCAATTCACTGGTTCAAAGTATACCTCTGCTGCCTTTCCTCCTAATACTGCATACTCTCCCCATACCCCTAGCAGCTTCTTGGTGGTAAATAATCACTACACATTGTCTGCCCCAGCCTTTCCAAGCTAACCACACCATGTTGACTAACTGCCCAGCACTGTATTCCGCCTCACCATCTGGTGCCTCCTCCTCTGACTTATACTGGTGTGTGTTAGTGTCACAGCACACCTCCAGTTTAAAAGTCAAATTTTATACATACATAGGCCAGAGAAATCCAAAGAGGAGGAGACTTCAAAGATATAAACCCAAGCCAATGTAGTAGGCTGGAAAGAGCCTCAGCAAGACTTACTTTAAAAAACAAAACATCTTGCATAACTGAAACTTTATACTCCTTGAACAGCAACTCTCCATTTCCCTCCCCTCCAGCTCCTGGCAACCACCATTCTTTTCTGTTTCTATGAGTTTGACTACTTTTAGATACCTCACATAAATAGAATCATGCAGTATTTGTCCTTCTGAGACTGGTTTATTTCACTTGGCAGGACTTCTTTCCTTTTGAAGGTTGAATAATGTTCCATTGTATGTATATACCATTGTTTCTTCATCCATTCATCTCCTGATAGACATTTAGGTTATTTCTAAACCTTGGCTACTGTGAAAAATGCTGCAATGAATATGCAAATGCAGGAACCTCTATGAGGTCCAATTTTCATTCTCCTTGCATATATGCCTGGAAGTAGCATTGCTGAATCATATGTAGATTCTTTTTAATTTTTTGAGGAACCTCCACACTGTTTTCCATAGTAGCTATACCTTTTTACATTCTTACTAATAGTGCATGAGAGTTCCAATTTCTCCATATCTTTCCAGCACTTATCTTTTTTTTAATAATAGCCATTCTAACAGGTGTGAGATGATATCTCATTATGGTTTTGATTTGCATTTCTCTGATGATTAGTGATGTTGAGCACCTTATATTGGCCATCTGTACATCTTTTGAGAAGCGTCTATTCAAGTTCTTTGCCATTTTTAAGTCAGGTTATTTGTTTTTATGCTATTGAGTTATAGGAGTTGCTCCAGGACAAGCTGTTTCATCATGTATTTTTATCAATGCTTAAATAACAATCCCAGGTCTTCAAGCTTCAAATGCCCAGCATCTTAAAGGAGTAGTGAATCCTCCTCCATTCTCCCATCTTGACCATCATAGCCCACACCATCACTGTAAGAATGTGAACTGACCCTGTTCCCTATTTAGTCTATGACAGTGTTTCTCAACTTTAATCATTTTTTATTAATTTTTTATTATCATTTCTCTAACAGGCCTTTTTTGGCATTCCCCTAGTTGATCCATCCCATGAAATTTTATATAGAATATTATATAATTGAAGCCATGAGTATATCTATTGATAGTCTCAGTTGCAAACCATAGAATACAATTTAGTTAATTAAGGAATTTTTAGGGATATTAGTCAGCGTCTCTGTAAGATACAGAGGAATAAACTTGGATGCTGTGCATCAATGAGTGTTGTTTACCAGAAAAAAAAAAGAACTTTCTACTACTGCACTTGGTTGAATATGGATTTCCCCATGCTCAGTCCCCCCCTCATATCACACTTCTATACCCAAGTCTCATAAGGGTGAATCTTGTAGGTGAAAGCTAAGTTATATGCCTTCACCCTAGTAAGGAAGTATAGGAATTCTCTTTTGGGATAATGGAAACTTTATGAAACTGTTAGGTAATCATAGATGGTATATGTCTACCACAGAGAGCAAGTTCAGAGCCTATGAAGTTCTGGATTTCTGGATCTAAAAAGAACTAAAATAACTGGTAACCTTGAAAGGCCATGGCTTCTAGGACCATTTCTATGAGTCTGTATACTGAGTTCCTTATCCCTTACCTTGAATGGGCATTCTGCCACAGGAAAGGTACTGCTTATAGCAGTCAATCTATTTGATGGATAGGAGCATAAGCTCCCCATACCCCTCCTAGAGAGCCTAATAGATTTCCCAGGGAGTCACCTCAGAATAGATGTGCCCTTGCTTTCTGACTACAGATGGTGTAAATCTGGAATAAATGACAGAAATCCTTTCAACAACCAGAGCTCCTGCTGAAGGAGAAACATCAGTGGGTTAGCGTACTATTTATTATCTCAGTTGAAGAGCACTATCTATCTAGTCTTGGAGTCATTGCTGACCACTACCGTGACCCCAGTCAATCAATCATCAAGTCTTTCTGAGGCTACCTCAAAATTTTTCAGCTGTGCCCTCTCTGGCCCACCCTTCCCTCTACAGCTTTGTTTCAGGCTTCCATAATCTCTTTTTTCACAGTGCCAACAGCTCCCTAATCGACCTCTTTGAGTTCAGTTCTGCCTCCTCTGGCTAATTCTCAATACATGTATCTTTCTCAAATGCAAATCTGATTTTTATAATTCCACTAGTTTAAATCTTCATTGGCAATCCACTCTCATAAAAGTAGACTGGAGTTCCTCAATATGACATCCCATCCCCTATGTATCTCTCTGGGTTCATTTATCATGAGCCTTATTTAAATTTCATACTCCAACAAGACCAAACTATATATAGTTGTATATACATATCTCTCATCTTGCATTTGATCTCTCTGCCTAGACTATGGTCTGTGGGTCAAATTTGGCCCATGACCTATTTTTGTACAACCATTGAGCTAAGAATAGTTTTACATTTTGAAAAGTTGTAAAACAAAAAGAATATATAATAGAGACTTACCATTATGGCCTGAGAAACCTAAATATATTTGGCCATTTACAGAAAATATTTACTGATCCCTGGCCTAAAGTACTCTTTCTTCCTCTGGCTTGGCTAAACTCCTACTCATTACTTAATACACATATGAGATCATAAATCATCTCCTCCATGAAACATTCCCATACAACTCCTTCCTGTACTCAAGGCTAATATAGGAATATATCCATACTCTCATGCCCAGAGAATAGTTCTTTTTTGTTATGTTGTATTAAAGTTATCTGTTTTCCACATTAGACTATTAGTTATGTGTTATGAATTTTTTTAGTCACAAAATCTATAGACACATAATAAATGTTTATGGAATGAACTGTTGCTAAATAAGGCATTACTACTGATATGCATCACAGTAATTTTAAAGACAGGAGCTCTCCATGGTACTGAAGAAACTGCCTGCAGCTCCTTCCCAGAACCTTAGGTTTTGCATTTCGTACCTACTTTCACCAGCCTCTACACTGACTTTATGACCTTTTCTACCACTGTCCAGTCAACTTTCTGTAGAATCCCAACTAACTCTTGTCCAGCTCTTTTCTGCTTCAACTAACTGTACATACCTTTGGTTAAGGCATTTATTGCTCACCAATTAGCCATGTGCTCCCCAACCCTTTCTAGCCTCTGCAGTTCAAGGTGGCCATGTAAATAATTCTGATCAGTGGGGTATGAGTGAAATGAAGTATACTATTTCTTAGTCGAAGCACAGAATAGAGGATGTGAGTCCTCTAGGTTCCTTTATTCCCTTGCCTTGGTGGCAACAGAAGCCACACACTGAGATAGCATAGCCACAATAAGGAAATGTCTTTAACTGCTGAGTCCCTGCATGGAGGACAACTTCCTTGAAGAGTCTTTGACTCATATCAGTCTGTTGAGTTAAGCTGCTATTTGGAAGTTAATCTGTAACAGTAAAACTGAATTTCCCTGATTAATACATCCTTCTAATAAAACTCTGATTATGGTTTATTTACCCTATTTCCTTCACTGGATTTACTAGAAAGAAGTGATTTGGTCTTACTTATTTTGCACAGCATCACTCAATAATTGTTAGCTAAATGAGCAAACAAACTTCTAAGTCTGCTTTTCTCTTCTCCATGATACTTCCTGCTCTCAAAAAGAACAATCTGTTTATTGTACAGCAGTCAAAGGAAAACTATGATGAGAATAAGCTATACAGTAGTAATCAAGAGCAAAGACTCTACAACCAAACCGCCTTGTTTTGCATCCCAGCTCTGCCACATACGGGCTATGTCTTTGGTATGTAAACTCTCTATGTGCTTAGAACAATGCCTAACATATAATAAATACTATATAATATTACACATTACTGTACAATAAATACTATATAAATGTTGGCCATTTTTACATCACTAAAATTTCTTTTTAGGAGCCCTAACTTTCTATCATGTCCTAATGACCTATAAGATCAGTGTAATTTTTTCTGGCAAAGGCACTTCATTCAGTAACTTCAGTTCTCTTATTGAATTAATATATTAAAGAATGTTAAATCACACATGACCTGAAAAAATTACAGTTCAGCATATATAGTATTACAATTATTATAAGAACTTTATCTATTTACATCATGGTAGCAGTTTATGTATCATAAGAAAGCAATGACACTTGTGAGTGTATTCTATGAAATATATTTTGTCGTGTTTTACTTCATCTGATTCCAAATCAGATAAAAGAAATACCAATACATTTTTAAAGACAAATCACAGGAAAAAATGTTTTCAAATATGACCTATACTACCATTTAAATTTTATTAAAATTCATACTCCAATGAGGCAATAATTTTAATATTGGATTAGAAAAATGGGTGTTTCATACTCCTTGAGGCTAAATGATTTCAAGGTAGTATTAGAAATTCTTAAATTCTCTTCCTATTTAAAATATATTAGGAAAAGGAAAATATATAAAATAGAGCTATTTAAAAAGTTGTTATAGTCTATTGATTTCAATTTAAGCAAAGCATATTACTTTAAAATAATATGATACTGGGATTATGTGAATATACACTCACTTGAATGACCACAAAAAAATGTTTTTAATAAAGCAAGTTATTTGTTAAGGTAAATTTAATTTTGTTTCTACCCTACAGTTTTCATTTTTGTATAATAAATCATGGCTATTTGAACCCTTTCAAGTTTCTTCTTTTTCATTTAAATTCTATCATTCCAAGCATCAATCTGAACTATATTTCTATTGTATGGCTTCTTTTAGACCTCATGAATATTATCTTTAATTCAAATTTCTAATCAAATATTGCTTCTTATATATTTGGTAAAGTTGACATAATTTCTAGTTTTCATTCTTTGAGAGAAAAGAATTTGTATAGCTGCAGGCATAATGATAGCAACCACTGGAATTGTGTATACTTAGAAGGAAATACTAAAATGGTAGCACTGGGTAAGATGGATGGGTACAAACCAAAGAGTGTCAAGAACAGTGCCTGGAACTTACTATAAGAGTGCCTAAAATACAAAGTATATTAGAATATAATACCATATAGAATTAATGGGGAAAGTCAGAAGGGTGGGTAGCAGGACAGGTAAAGATAATTTACATCAAAAAACAAGTTATGTTGACAAAAACTGCTAGAAAAAAAATCTAGCTTTGCCATTGGAATTGCATGCAGGAGTCTACATGACTTGTTGAATTAAAATGCATCTGTACACAGAGGTAACCCATTGTCACCCATACTTTTTTTAATATTGAAAATCACTGGCTAACATACACCTTATGATAACATATAGACAGTTGAGTATAATGATCATTAAATTTGTCAAATAGCAAGAAGTCACTGTTCCTAGCAAAAGTTACTAGAAAAATTATCCTAGTGTATTTGCCAACTCAATTAACAATATTTCCTCCCCTGAAAACCTGCCCAACATATGCTATCAATTAAGAGCCAAGCAGAGCTTAGGCTTACATCATAATAATATGGTTCTTTATAAAGATGTCACAAGAGGTAACATCAAGACCTCTTTACAAAGACTGACTGCATAGTTAGGAAATACCACTATCACTGAATGTAGATTTTACAATGTTTTTTAGATATAAGGAATGCTCCATGAAAGACTGTGATAGCATTTCATGAGTGTGACTGCAAAAAGCCTACCTACACAGTCCAGTTTTTAAAGGAAGTTAATTTGGCCTCTTCTAAGCAGGTTTTTTCCTTTCCGTCCAATGTACAGGGGTGAAGTACAGTCTCACCTGTGTGTATAGGGATTAACAAACACAATTCCAATTACAGAGAACAGGATTTGCACACGTAAGGGCCTGCCCACAGAGTACGAATTCACCTTCTAATTTGCAGTGTTGCCCCTAGAGGCTGAGCGTGATTCTGCCCGCATATGGCAAGTGTGTGGATGCCCGCGCCCAGGGCCAGGTGGGAGGTACACAGCTCACAGTCAGGGAGCTGAGCAGGTGATTTACAGCTGACGTCAAAGCACTCCGGAGAGAACGGCCCAGCATTACACTAATTGCCACCAATCAGGCAAATCCAGTGGTGGCAAACAGGCCTGCCATTAACAACAGAAATCAAATATGCTCATCAGTTCTACTCTGGGAGAACAATCACCAGGGAAGGAGGCAGAAAAAAGCCACATCTTTAAGGCTTTGCAGAGGTTTTTGGTTAAATTTCTACTTATATCTCTAGTTATGATTTCACTGATCTCCACTGATATTTCTATCCCATTTACAATAGTAATGTTTTGTACAGGCCTCCTCTTCAGTGGGCTCTTTGGAAATCTTCAACTCTCCTTCCACGCTACCAGGAGTTAACTATGGCATCTAAATACATATATCATGTCTACTTTACTTTTAAATGTTCTCTATAGGATGCAGTGTAGTGTAATTTTTAAGAAGAACAGGGCTGGTGCTAGGCGGAGCAGGTTCAAACCCTGCTTCAGCTGCTTAGTATCTGTACTTGGACACCTTAAACTCTCTACGCTTCTGTTTCCTCACCTACAAAATGGGATTATAACAGTATCTAATTTTGGAATTGTTGGGGGCATTAAATGAGTTAATATAAGCAAAACTCTTAGACTAGTATCTGGCTTGTAGTTAGTACTCGGTAAATGTTAGCTACTATAATTCAATATAGTGTCTGTTTGCCTTTGACATGATGATTGTGTTCCTAATAAATACAACATTATAAAATTTGAGTAATCAAGCCAATTATTTTGATAGCTTACAATAGGGGCTAGGAGTTAGAAATATACAGAAATAAAATTTTTTCGGAGAGGTATTGGATGGTTATTTATTTTTTGTAGTTTTAAGTATATAGTTACAAATCCTAAACATCATGAAAAAACATAGTATTTGATTACACTTGGCTTATTCACAAGAGCCTTTCCTTTCCAACCTGTACCAGCAGCACTGTAATTAGTGTCCCTATACATTCTATGTCATCACCTTTATGAGCTGTGGCTTTAGCACACAAAACAGAAAAACACTCCAACAACTTTTATTCTTTATTATATCAAATGATGAAAATGTGATGCAAATTTTATTTACTAATTAATTGATCCTAATACGTCCTCCAATACCCTTAGAAATGAATACTAGTGCTGTAGGAAAAAAAGTCCCTGTATGTTTTATTATACATAATGAAGATCTAAACCCAGGCTTGTCTAAAGCACATAGAAAATAGAAGACTAGAGATAAAAGACCTCAATTGTATATTTTCAAATCTTCCTAATGTGGGCCTTTCATTGGAAAATATAGCAAATATTTGATCCTTTTAGCTTTAAAATTGGAGCCTCTAAAAAAAAAAAGTCAGGTGCATGTAAAGAAAGTAGAAAAGATTATAGAAATTATCAGATTAGCTTTAGTGAGAAAAACAGTTCTGTGCACTTTTTGAATGTGTGCTCTGACATTACTACTACTCAGAAAATGGATACTTCAGTTCCCTCATGATAATGCTCTGCACATTTGGCATATTTGAAGGTTTCATATTTAATCTTACAAATACTGGATCAAATATAATATAAGTATAATATTAATTGAAGGTTTAACAAGATGGCACACAATGTATCCAATTTTGTTTGATTTTTCCTGGAGAAATAATTTCACGACACTCAAACTTTTCTTTACAAAACCTAGAGTTGTAAGCTTGATTTTGTTTTTGTGTCAAATTTTTCACAATTTTCCAAAAATGTGAATAAATGGAGCATAGAACACAGTGACAGGGGTTTCAGGATTTGTCTGGCATGCCTTCAGCTCACTGAGAAAAGATTGCACAGGGAAGAAAAGATATCAATGTAAGATACTGAGACCACTTCAATTTTTTCTTAAATGTGCACAATGATAACAGTTAACATTCTTCAAATCCCCATGAATGTCAAGCAATGTAAGTAAATCATTAAGCCACATCCTCTAAAGGCATTAGTACAATTACTTGTTTTATTGGCTTTAAACATGCAAGCCAAGCCACGATAAACTGAATTGGGCATATGTTGTTCATTATATCATAGCTATAAATGGAAATTTTGAATATTCCCCAGCTGTTTCTATCAGTAGCAGAAGGTAATTAATGATGACAAGACTAAAAAAAATAAATAAATAAACCTCTAAAATAACTTTATACTCAACTCTCAAAACAATTAATATTCATCATATTTTGAAATCTGGGAGGCAAATATATTAACACTTTTTTTACTCTATTCCCTAAAGGATCAAGGTATTTAAGTTTTTATTTTAATTATAATGTGTAGCAAGCCAATTATATGGAGCAAGACAGTGAATGGGATCACACTGCTTTATGGGTCCTCTGATAGTCTTGAGAACTGAATGTTAAGATGCAGGAAACATATAATGAGCAAGAATTTGTTGAAGGACTATCTCAAGTGAGAGAGAGTCTCATTAAGCAAGAAACCATAATAACAACAGTAAG
Organism: Manis pentadactyla; assembly: GCF_030020395.1. NCBI lineage: Eukaryota > Metazoa > Chordata > Mammalia > Pholidota > Manidae > Manis > Manis pentadactyla. Next base: position 59,712,508 of record NC_080025.1, on the reverse strand, counting down.
AGCTACCATTTATTCATGCTTACTATATGACTTGCATTTTTTCCCCCAATAAATCAAACTACAACCCTATGAAATAGCGGCAGTGGTATAATGGAGCTGGCTCGCTCTAGCTAGAGAACACTAATTGTACATGACTCTTTCCAAGTTTTGTCAATTCAGTGACATCACACTGACAGCTTAAAATTGGCTATGGTGTAAGTATTTACATCACATAAATTGGCAAATACTATAAATCAGGGCTTCTTTTTCCCCAAACAATTGGTTCTTAAACATTTACCAGCATACCACTGAAAATAGGTATAATTATGCCCAATTTATAGATGAGACAACTGACTCTAAGTAAGATCAAGTAATTCAATCAAGATCACAAAATCCAAGCATGAGATTTGCCTCAAAACAATTCAGTGGAGAAAGAGAAAAAAGCATGAGGATACAGACAAAACAAAATATGCTCTGAGTTGAAGACTGTTGAAACTGGGTGATGAATGCATGGGGGTTCACTGAGCTATCACATCTACTTTTACATGTGGTTAAAATTTTCCATAAGTAATAGTTTAAACACACACACACACACATACATACACACATGCACAAACAATACTCACACTTGGATAAATAAATCAACATAATAAAAATCCACTGAATCAAAAGTTGAAGAAGTAGGGCTCAGTAATCCTTCTTGAGGTTAAAAGTTAACCACTGTTTTACACTACTATTTATTTAAGGCAGAAAAACCTAAAACAACCCAAATGACCATTAATAGAAGATGATGTGTAAATATGGTATACACAATAAAGTACCATGCAAGTGTAAAACAGGAATGAGGAACATATCTATATTCTACTATTGATTGATTTCCTAGAAATACTGTTAAATCTAAAAAAAAAAGCAACAAAGATAAAGAAACTGTGTAGGTTACTTCTACTTATCTAGAGAAGAAAATATATAGACACAGATGTAGATACAGATATATACTAATATAGAGATATTTGCTTATATTATAAAACAATGTAAAGAGAAACCATAATTTTTAAATGGTTCTGTAGAGGGGAAAGAATGAAACAGAGCAGAGAAGACAAGGAGAGAAACTAGACTTCTTTGAATAAATCTTGTTTTGTGGATTTCATAGATACTTTGTAAACATGTAAATTATTTACCTAATTCTGAAACAAAATTAAGTAAAAAGCAATTCCTAAAATTAACTTAAGCAAATTAACTCAATTACATCTACTTGGTGAGAATCGCCAAGAACTCTGCTAAGTTTCCAAAATACAGTACTTGGAATCTATAGGCCAGGTGATTTAAATTGTTTAAATCAGCAACGATGAGGTTATTTACATCACAAAAGTTAGCAAACGTTTTTACAACAAAAAAAGTTAAAAATCAGGATACCCACTCCAAAGAACAGGTTATTAAACACTTACTACTAAATTTGAATAAAGCATACTACTAAAGTTAAGTAAAAATCTTGTAAGCCTAAATTTAAAATCAAAGTGTCAGAAAGAACTCATTATATATTTTAATTTAAATGCACATAAACACACACAGATATACACAAAGACACAAACACACACACACACACACACATATCTGACCTCTGCTTACTGAAAAGGCCTGGAAACTATAGTCAACCCTGGAGCCACAACCAAATACTGTTGTCAAAATAGCTTTTCCAGTGAAAATAAGACAGGGATCCTTGAGAGGAAAAGTCTAGGAAATGAAACACATAAGCCTGAAATCTTGTCACATCAGAAAACAAGTAAGCTACCCAGGACGCAAAAGTCAACTTGAATAGACTTCCTCTAGCCAAAAATGAGATAATTTGAACATCAGTTAGGATAATAACCTCAGTGGTCTGAAACACATCAACAATATTTAAGCCATGAGTTTAAAATGATACTTAAATTCACAAAAACAAATCGGACATTGGAAACAAAAGGAAACTAACTCATTAATCTTGAAAACTGGAAACAATACTGCCTTACATATCCAGACTCTACCTAGAGTAAACAAAGAGTTGATGAAGGGTCATTTAGTTTCTGAAAATATTCTAATTAATAAATTAAGAAGGAATAACAGAAATGGGGTATTAACCATTTTGTAACCCATAATAAACTAGTTGACCTAGGAAATGATTATCATGCTGCTAATATCACAAAAGGAGAGACCCAAACATTATATACTTTCTGATGGAAATTCCTAATACTACCTACTAAGCAGTTTTGCCAAAAAATATCAATGCCATTCAAGCTTCCAGATCTGGCAGACAATACAAGCATCAGAGGAACCCAACACTTAAAACAATACCATAAGGATACAATCAGCAAACTCCAGAACAAAAAACACTGGTTTCCTCAGCAACAATAACAACAAAGCAAGAGGAAACAAAGAATGAAGGGAGAATCTCTAGTTTAAAAGTGATTTAAGAGACAATGATTTATAACAATGTACATATTTTATTTGGGACTTGGGTCAAATTTTTTCACATACAGGACTATCAGGAAAATGTGAATAATACTAACTACATATATTAGGGAAATACTGTTTTATATAACATGATAATGTTACGGTGGTTATGCTTTTTAAAACATTCCCTAACTTTTAGAGACACATACTGAAATATTTACAAATGGGTTGCTATGTCTAGATCACACCTTTGATTATTTTTATGCTTGAAAATAATCAAAGGGAGGAGGAAAAGATGGCGGTGTGAGTAGTGTGGAGGAATCTCCTCCAAAAACCACATATATTTTGAAAATACAGCAAATACAACTATTCCTAAAAGAGTGACCAGAAGGAACAGTATACCAGCCAGTCTACAGCTGGGAGAAGTCAACATCTCACAGAAAACAGTAAAGTAAAAAGCCATGACCCAGTGGTACCAAGCACTCCCCCAACCCCAACACACCAGCAGGAGGAAAAAAATCACAGCAGAGAGGGAGTGGAAGCACAGGACTGCTCAATAACCAGTCCTAGAAAAAATAAGCCCCAGGAGCACAGACCCACATTGCATGCTGCTCTGGAGATCAGAGGAGCTGAAAAGCAAAGTCTAAGACTAAGACTGTGAACAGGTTCCCACAACCAGTGGCCCTGGGACAAAAGAAAAGCAGCCGCTTTAAAAGTCTTATAGGGGCAAAGGTTTTACAGGTGGACAAAACTGTGCTGGCACACTCAGCCCAGCAGGCTGGGAACTTTCAGGAGCTTCAGGCTCCCTATCCCCCTGGTTGGCAACAAAGCCCTGAGACCCCTCACGGCGATAAGCAGCCTGCGTGCAAAAATGGATGTCTGCACCATTACTGCAGACAGGCCAGAGGGCAGCCCCGCCTACAGCAACCAAACAGCTTAATGCAGAGGCTTCACCCTGGGCACAACTAACCGGCCCAGACACAGAGGCTGCTTGAAGCGTGTCACTATGTGGCACAGACGGCAGAGATGGGTGTTGAGACCAGGAGCCACGAAAGGGCTTTGTTCCCAGGGCAACACCTGTGCTGCCCGGCTGTAACCCACACAGGTACCCTAAGCCATCCTGAGGGCCTCCCAACCCATTGCAGCTTAGGGGATTAACCCAGAGGCCGCTCCCTGTGTGCAGATAACTGGCACAGACAGCAGAGACAGGCATGGTGACCAGCAAGCAGGAAGGGACATTGTCCTCCCAGCTGACAACAGCACCACTCGCTGTAGGACCATGAAAAGGCAGAAGAAACTTGTTCAATCCAGAATTCCTCAAACGCCAAAAAGAGGGCTCAGTGAGACTGCAATCACCAATCTTTCTGAAAAAGAATTCAAAATAAAAGTCATAAGGATGCTGATGAAGCTACAGAAAAATATTCAAGAGCTAAGGAACGAATTCAGGAGGGAGATAATAGAAATGAAACAAACAATGGAGGGATATAAAAGCAGATTAGATGAAGTAGAAGAGACCATTAATGGAATAGAAATTAGGGAAAAATAATACAGAGAAGCTGAGGCAGAGAGAGAGATAAAAGGATCTTTATGAATGTATGAATACTGAGAGAACTGTATGACCAATCCAAATGGAATAATATTCGTATTATAGGGGTACCAGAAGAAAAGAAAGAAAAAGGGACAGAAAGTGTCCTTGAAGAAATAATTGCTGAAAACTTCCCCAAGCTGGGGAAGGAAATAGTCTCTCAGGCCATTAAGTCCACAGATGTCCCAACACAAGGGACCCATGGAGGACAAAACCAAGACATATAATAATTAAAATGGCAAAGATCAAAGACAAGGACAGAGTATTAAAAGCAGCCAGCGAGAGAAAAAAAAGATCACCTACAAAGGAAAACCCATCAGGCTATCATCAGACTTCTCAGAAGAAACCCTACAGGCCAAAAGGGAGTGGCATGATATATTCAATGCAATGAAACAGAGGGTCTCGATCCAAGAATATTCTACCTACCGAGATTATCATATAGATTTGAAGGAGGGATTAAACAATTCTCAGATAAGTAAAAGTTGAGGGAATTTACCTCCCACAAAGGATCTCTAGAGTGTGTTTTAAAGGGACTGGTCTAGATGAAAGTATGCCTAAGGTTAAATAGCTGTCACCAGAGAAAATAAAACCACAGCTAAGGAAGTAGACCAACTAAATACTAACCAAATGCAAAATTAAATCAGCTGCCCACAAAGTCAGTCATGGGATACACAAAGAGTACAGAATATGACACCTAATCTATAAAGAGCGGACGAAGAAGAAAAAGAAGGAAGAGAAAAAAGAATCATCAGACTGTGTTTATAATAGTGTAATATGTGAGTTAAGGTAGACTGCTAGATAGTAAAGAAGCTGCTCTTGAATATTTCTTAACCACAAATCCAAAGTCTGCAATGGCAATAAGCACATATCTATTGATAATCATCCTAAATGTAAATGGACTGAATGCACAAATCAAAAGACACAGAGTTACAGAATGGATAAAAAAGCAAGCCCCATCTATATGCTGCCTACAAGAGACTCACTTCAAACCCAAAGATGTACATATTAAAAGTGAAGGGATGGAAAAAGATATTTCATTCCAACAATAGGAAGAAAAAGCAGGTGTTGCAGAACTTGTATCAGGCAAAACAAACTTCAAAACAAAGAAAGTCACAAGAGACAAAGAAGGACATTACAAAATGACAAAGGGTTCAGTCCAACAAGAGGATATACCCATTATAAATATCTATACACCCAACACAGGAGCACCTACATAAGTGAAACAAATACTAACATAATTAAAGGGGGAAATAGAATGCAAATGCATTCATTTTAGGAGACTTCAACTCACCACTCACTCCAAAGGACAGATCAACCAGACAGAAGATAAGTAAGGACAAAAAGGCATTGAACAGCACATTAGAACACATGAACCTAACAGACATCTATAGAACATTGCATCCAAAGCAGCAGGATACACATTCTTCTCAAGTGAACATGAAACATTTTCCAGAAGAGACCACATATTAGGCCACAAAAAGAGCCTCAGCAAATTCAAAAACATTGAAATTGTACCAACCAACTGCTCAGATCATAAAGGTATGAAACTAGAAATAAATTGTACAAAGAAAAAAAAAGGCTCACAAACACATGGAGGTTTAACAACATGTTCCTAAATAATCAATGGATCAATGACCAAATTAAAACAGAGATCAAGCAATATATGGACACAAATGAAAACAATAGGGCAATGGCCCAACTTCAGTAGGACGCAGTGAAGGCAGTTCTAAGAGGAGAGTATATAGCAATCAAGGCCTCTTTAAAGAGGGAAGAAGAATCCCAAATGAATAGTCTAAATTCACAATTATTGAATCTGGAAAAAGAAGAACAAATGAGGCCCAAAGTCAGTAGAAGGAGGGACATAATAAAGAACACAAAAAAAATATATAAAATTGAGGAGAATAAAACAGTAGAAAAAATGAAACCAAGAGCTGATTTCTTGAGACAATAAACAAAATATATAAACCCCTAGCCAGACTTATTAAGAAAAAAAGAGAATGTACACACATAAACAGAATCAGAAATGAGAAAGGAAAAATCACTACAGACACCACAGAAATACAAAGAATTTTTAGAGAATACTATGAAAAATTACATGCTAACAAACTGGATAACTTAGAAGAAATGGACAACTTTCTAGAAAAATACAACCTTCCAAGGCTGACCCAGGAAGAAACAGAAAATCTGAACAGACGAATTACCAGCAATGAAATTGAATTGGTAATAAAAAAACTACCCAAGATAAAAACTCCCAGACCATATGGCTTCACCACTGAATTTTATCAGACATTTAGAAAAGACATAATACCCATTCTCCTTAAAGATTTTCAAAAAATAGAAAAGGAGGGAATACTTCCAATCTCATTCTATGAAGCCAGCATCCTCAAATACCAAAACCAGAAAGACACCACAAAAAAAAAAACTATAGACCAATATACCTGATGAACATAGATGCAAAAATACTCAACAAAATATCAGCAAACCAAATTCAAAAATACGTCAAGAGGATCATACATCATGATCAAGTGGGATTCATCCCAGGGATGCAAGAATGGTACAACATTCGAAAATCCATCAACATCATTCAATATATCAATAAAAAGAAGGACAAAAATTACATGATCATCTCCACAGACGCTGAAAGAGCATTGAAAAAATTCAACACCCATTCATGATAAAAACTCTCAACAAAATGGGTATAGAGGGCAAGTACCTCAACATAATAAAGGCCATATATGACAAACCCACAGCCAACATCATACTTAACAGTAAAAAGATGAAAGCTTTTCCTCTAATATCGGGAACAAGACAAGGATGCCCACTCTCCCTGCTTTTATTCAACATAGTGCTTGAGGTCCTAGCCATGGCAATAAGACAACACAAAGAAATAAAACGCATCCAGATTGGTAAGGAAGAAGTCAAACTGTCACTGTTTGCAGATGACATGAGAGGTACATAAAAAACCCTAAAGAATCCACTCCAAAACTACTAGAACTAATATCCAAATTCAGCAAAGCTGCAGGATACAAAATTAATACAGAGAAATCTGTGGCATTCCTATACACTAATGATGAACTAGCAGAAAGAGAAATCAGGAAAACAATTCCATTCACAACTACATCAAAAAGAATAAAATACCTAGGAATAAACCTAACCAAGGAAGTGAAAGATCTATACTCTGAAAACTACAAGACAGTCATGAGAGAAATTAAAGAATATACCAGTAAATGGAAACACATCCCATGCTCATGGATAGGAAGAATTAAAATTGTCAAAATGGCCATCCTACCTAAAGCAATCTACCTAAAGACAGCATTCTTCAACAAACTGGAAAAATAGTTCTAAAATTCATATAGAACCACAAAAGACCCTGAATAGCCAAAACCATCTTGAGAAGGAAGAATAAAGCAGGGGGGATCTCACTTCCCAACTTCAAGCTCTACTACAAAGCCACAGTAATCAAGACAATTTGGTACTGGCACAAGAACAGACCCATAGACCAATGGAACAGACTAGAGAGACCATATATTAACCCAAGCATATATGGACAATTAATATATGATAAAGGAGCCATGGATATGCAATGGGGAAATGACAGCCTCTTCAACAGCTAGTGTTGGCAAAACTGGACAGCTACACACAAGAGAATGAAACTGGATTACTGTCTAACTCCATGCACAAAAGTAAACTTGAAATGGATCAAAGACCTGAATGTAAGTCATGGAACCATAAAACTCTTAGAAGAAAACATTGGCAAAAATCTCTTGAATATAAACATGAGAACTTTTTCATGAACATATCTCCTCGGGCAAGGGAAACAAAAACAAAAATGAACAAGTGGGACTATATCAAAATTACAAGCTTCTGTACAGCAAAGAACACCATCAGTAGAACAAAAGGCATCCTACAGTATGGGAGAATATATTCATAAATAACATATCCGATAAGGGGCTGACATCCAAAATATATAAAGAGCTCACGTACCTCAACAACCAAAAAGCAAATAATCTGATTAAAAAATGGGCAGAGGATCTGAACAGACACATCTCCAAAGAAGAAATTCAGATGGCCAACAGGCACATGAAAAGATTCTCCACATCACTAATCATCAGAGAAATGCAAATTAAAACCACAGTGAGGTATCACCTCACACCAGTTAGGATAGCGAACACCCAAAAATCAAAAAACCACAAATGCTGGCGAGGATGTGGATAAAGAGGAACCCTCGTACACTGTTGGTGGGAATCTGAATTAATTCAACCATTGTGGAAAGCATTATGGACATTCCTCAAAACACTAAAAATAGAAATACCATTTGACCAAGGGATTCTACTCCTAGGAATTTACCCAAAGAATACAAGTTCTCAGATTCAAAAAGACATATGCACCCTTATGTTTACTGCAGCATTATTTACAATAGCCAAGAAATGGAAGCAACCTCAGTGTCCATCAGTAAATGAATGGATAAAGAAGATGTTGTACATATACACAATGGAATATTATTCAGTCATAAGAAGAAAACAAATACTACCATTTGCAACAAAAAGGATGGAACTAGAGGGTATTATGCTCAGTGAAATAAGCCAAGTGGAGAAAGATAAGTACCAAATGATTTCAGTCATCTGTGGAGTATAACAACAAAGAAAAAAACTGAAGGAACAAAACAGCAGCAGACTCACAGAACCCAAGAATGGACTACCAGTTGCCAAAGGGAAAGGGACTGCAGAGGGTAGGGAGGCAAATGAGGGATAAGGGGATTAAGGGGCATTATGATTAGCACACATAATATGGGGGGAGCATGGGAAGGCAGTGTAGCACAGAGAAGACAAGTAGTGACTCTATAGCATCTTACTACGCTGATGGACAGTGAGTGTAATGGGGTACGTGGGGGGTACTTGATAATGGGGGCAATCTAGGAACTACAGTGTTGCTCATGTGATTGTATATTAATGATACCATAATAAAAAAAAATAATCAAAGGCAAGAGACAGAGGGCATGTAAATGGATGAAACGAGTAGTCAAGAATTGATATCTTTTTAGAGCTGAAAGACTGGGTACATGATGGTCCGTTAGAGTATTCTCAATTCTCTTGTATATTTTGGAAATCTTTTATAGTAAAAAAAATTTTTTTAAGATAGACTCTTCGAGTTCATATTTAGGAAAGAATGTAGCATATTATAAATTATTGTATGTTACAGTGCAGGAAGGGAGAGGGATGAGGTTAGACTTATACAAGCCTGGAGGTTGACAGGATGAATCAAGAAATTTGCAAATACAGATTTTTTTAGTGAGTGACACTGTACCCAATTATATTACTGTAGTAAGACTGGTCAAAAAACAATTACAGAAACTTCTGCTCACCAATAAATAGGAAAACTTTTTCATAGGAAAACAGCAAAAAAGGAAGTTCCAGATATAGAGTGACCACCAGTGTCAAATACTGCCAAGAAACCAGAGAGATTAGGTTAAAAATAGACCACTGGATTGGCCTAATCGAAAGTCCTTGTTGATTTTCATAAAAGTAACTCAATAGTATGATAGGCAAAAACAAAGCTTTACAATAATGCATTAAGTAGTGAGTAGAAAGTGAGGAAACGAGTTAAGTGTGGCATTTTAATATGCAGTTTGGTGTGGGGTAAAAGGAAGAATTTCCAGAATCTCTCACCTGGCCTTAGGCCATTTACATGTCAATGGGTATTTACGGCTGCATCTTTGGATCCCTGGCAATGGGTGGAGAGAAAACAGCCATTCTCTCCTCACCTTCATTCCTGGTACATACCCTTTTACAAAAGTCACCAAGGACCCACCCATGGAGTTCCTCCAGGAAGCGGTCTGTCAGGAGTGCAGGTGCCCAGCGGCCATAGGGGACAGACCGAGCCAGGCCTGGCAAGCAAATTTGAGCAAACTGTGAGTAATAAAAACTTTTTTTTCCTTGCCTTACTTTGGTTTCACCAGTTTCATAGGGGAATTTATTCCTGGGAGGGGAATCCCCCCTAACCCTAATCTTAACCCCTAATCCTAACCCTAATCCTAACTCCAAAGCTACATTTGGCAATAAAGGAAAGCTGGTAAGCAAGTATGATTATGTTAGTTTGAGGGGGAAATAAGATCCAGTAGAGAGTTGACTTTATGTTTTTAGTCTTTTGAGCATGTTTGCAAACTGAAAAGCAGAGAAAGGGAGATTAAAAATAAAAACATGGAAGTATGCTAAACTCCAATTGTGTGTGTTGGAGGGGTGGGTAGAATTTCCCCAAACATCCTAACAATTGTCCATACACCAGCTGGGTGTCCTACAACTCAACTCAATTCTGACATCATTTACCCAGAGATAGCATCAGATCCCACAGGTTAAAGGTTCAGTCTGACAACACTGCCCCAATCCACCTTAGATGCCAATTTCAAGTCCAGATTGTTACCTGTACTCCTGACCAAATGCCTATAAATCAGACGTCCCCATGACCTCCTCCTTGGATTTGATTAATTAGCTAGAGTGACTCACAGAACTCAGAGAAATGTATTACTTACTAGATCCCTGGGTTTTTTTGTAAAAGGGTATGTTAGAAAGAAACACACAGGCCCAAAACAGTGTCACTTCTGCTGGGCCAAGTCACCAAATGAGGACCTAACACTTAAACTCAATTATAGTTTCAACTTCCCCCAGAAATGTAGTCAGTCAGGAGTTTGCTGCTCAGCATTATGGATAAAATAATCTGTCACATAAGCCTCTACATCTTCCCTAAAAGAAGATGAGATAATCTGCATTAAGACCCCCTGCTCTTCTCCATTAGAGAAAGTGATCTTGCCTGAAACAATCCCTTCTCTTCTTTTGCTAATAACTTCTTGCCCCACCGTCCTGTCTATAAAAAACCTTCTGTATTGTACAGCTCCTCAGAGCACCTCTCCACTTGCTAGATGGGCTGATGCCTGTTTCATGAATTGCTTTGTAAAGCCAATTAGATCTTCAAATTTACTTGGATGAATTGTGTTCTCAACAGATACAACCAGGAACAGCCAAATGGAAGAGATACATAGGAAAAGTATGTGGGGGGTGGCGGGGCACAGAGCTTCCATGTCCTCTCTGGGTGCACCACTCTCCTGGCATCTCCATGTATTCACCAACCTGGAAATTCCCCAAACCCTCTCCCTTTGCGTTTCTCATGGAGCTTTCATTGTATAGTCATGATTGACTAAAACATTGGCCACTGGCTATTGATTCAACCTCCAATCTCCCACCCTTTCCTGGAGGTTGGGGGGTGGAAGTTGCTGAAAGTTCCAACCCTCTGTTAATATGGTTGGTTCCCCTGGCAAGTGGCCCCTATGCTCCGGTTACCTACAACCTTTCTAAAAGTCATCTCCTTAACATAACAAAAGATACCTTTGTGGTTCTTATCACAGGAAATTCCAAGGGTTTTATTAGGAGCTCCATGCCAGGAGCTAGGTTGTAGACCAAACGTATTTCTTTTTATAAATCGCAATATCACATACACAAAAATAAAGTCAGACTTTGCCAGAGAGTACTCACAAATTGATTCAGAGGCTTCCCATCAGGTACAGCTCACTCTGGTCATAACTCTAACGTATGTTGGATAAAACCAAGATGTAGGAAATTCAAGGAGCAGAGTAGAATAAAACAAGTACAAGTTTTTTCACTGACAAAGGAAAAGCTAAGATTTTTCTGGTGGTATGGAATGGCTTATCTTTTGGTGTATGGATCGATTGTAAATGAGTTTGAAATATTACAGCATTGAGTATTTGTACATGATTGTGGTTGATACATGCTCACGGTCTTCAAGAAGATAAAAGGCAATGATAGCAGGAAATTAATTGGTAATTACAGTATTGGCTATTCTATTGTGATACTAATGTCCTCCATTTATGTCTTTATCTATTCATCATCTATCACATCTATCTACCCCATCTCTCAACCTCTCTCTCCATAACCCCCCTCTCTCTGTCCCTTTCACTCCCATGCCTCTTTCTCTTATTTTTTATCATTCTTCTTTTAGTGTTTCCACTTTTCAGGTTCTCTCATTGATGGCTCACATTTTCAAGGCATGGCATATGATAGGCCCTCACTATATTTCTACTGAAATAAAATATGAAAATTTTACTCTTAAGAACTCTTCATCTAAAGTCAAACATGATGATTCCTAGATAAGGGTCCAAGGACAAAGGGATAGCATGAAAGACAGAAAGGTCAGGATTACTGAAACATAAAGTTAAGAATGAACAGAAATCTAAGCCTTGGATACCCAGAGTCATCGAGCATGCTGCCTTCCAGTGGATAGGAGGCAAGGTGCAGATGGTTTTAAAGGATGGCAAAAACCCTTAATCTGACCCAGAACAGGCAGGATATCAGAGAATGGATATGGCTCTTTCCCCCAATCCAGGAATATAAGGGTTTACTTAGGGAGAGTCACATATTGAAAAGTGAACATCTATTCAAGTTCATAGGAACACTACTGGGGATGAAAGTATTCAACAGATGAGGCAGTGGGAGAGCTCAAATAGGCCAAAACAGAAAGGGCAAAAGGAAGAAAAGCTTTAAGAACTCAGTCATCCTCTATTCAGATAATAAAGCCCAACAAAAGAGACTAAAATGAATAAGCAGCAATACTATGAAAAAAGTGGTGGGTCATTTTGGATGAAGGCATTATGATGATCATGAATCTAAGAGGAAAAGACACAATGGATACAAGCAAAAGGAATGATTATGATCATAACAGTCTCTGCCCAAAAGACATCAGTGACACCATGCACCATGTGATCATAAAATGTTAGAATTGGAAGGTGCCCTGAACATCTGACTTAATCTCCTTTTGTAGATGAGGAAACTGGGGCCCAGGAAGGAGAAGTGATTTGTCCAAGGACATAGAGGTCTTTAGTGAGAGAACTGGGGTTAGAGTCCAGGTCTCAGAGACCCAGACTGCTGTTCTGAGAATCCCACATCCCTGTAATGAGAGCGGTCCTTTTAATGGTCTCATGCTAGTGCTGTCCTCAATCACATCTTCATGGAATACTAACTCTTGTAGTTTTGAGGAAGATTTTTATGAAAAAGCTATGGAATGGGGCTTAAAGTGGGGCATCTAAGGGACCTCAGTCGCACTGTGGAACACATAGGGTGACAGACTTTGCCCAGTGGGATTAGATTCAATAAAACATTCAATATCAATATAGCCTATATCTATACAGTGATTTTTTCAAGGTGCTTCTGTACATTTCTTCACCTGAATCTCCTCTGAGATTGGTAAAATAGACATTATTAGCCCTGTTCTATAGACGAGGAAGTTTTACTCCAAAGCAGTATGGGGGAGTCACATAAGGTAAAATCGCTTGTAATGAGTATTTTCCTTTAAAAAAAAAACCCTTATGTTGCTCAGCATTGGAAGAGATCACTGTTTTGTTGGCTGAGCATTGAATGAGATAGTTGACTTACACACATGTGACATGTTGTGCAAAACATACACATCCCTGAACAATAAAGTTACACTGAGCCTAGGGTGGGTGTTCCCACTTCTGGAGGCATGTAAGAACTCAGACAAACTGAAGCAACAGAGACTCACATCCAGAATTTCACCTGCACTCAGAGTATGTGCTCTCTGGATGGGAAGATGGGTAGAATCACTTGCATCATTTATTTTTATTCTTCTTTCTGTGTCTCTCAATTATAGTTGAATTCTCATAACCTAAATCCATATATGACCCAACTCCACTCTAAGTGACTAGCCCAAGGTCACGAGGCTAGTTAGTGTCATTTCAGGCTCTATGTCTATGGCATCATGAAAAAGTTAAAGCAAAGTGTTTCTTTTGGAGGGCAGAGTGAGGAAATCCCTGAACTTGCTGTCAGGACACCTTGAATTAGCACTTATATTTGATGTCTCAAAGCTATGGAACCTTGACCAATTTACCCAACCACTCAATTTCAGTTTCTTTACCTGCAAAATGAAGTTAATATTACCAATCTTTTATTTATAGTATGTTACATGGATCAAATTGAATAACAACAGAATTTGTTAACTGGAAAACCATAACAAAGGCAAGCATTATTGTTACTTAAAATTATCAGTTGCTATCTTGGAACTGGTCCTGGAAATGTTATAAACTCCTCAGTCTATTACTAGAAGCAAGCAATGAATACTATTTTATCATATACAAAAAAGCACTACAGCTTTAAGTAACAATAACAACCCTGTTTAGAGTTAAGAAAAACATCAAAACAGATTTGCTTTATCTTGGCAGTTCTCCAAAATCAAGTCAAGGTATATTTTAAAGACCCACTTTAGGGCATGTTTGACAACATGGTATGGGCTTGCTTCTTTTTAGGGATGGTTTTGGTAAGCCAATTTGTTAAATTCACAATTGACTACATATTTTTCAAAAACCTAGATATTTGTGATTGCACTCCTGAAATCATTTAGACCCCAGCAAATCATTTAGGTAACCAAAATCGATCATTTAACAAAGTAGTTATTTTTCTCTTATTTTCACATTTTAAGTCAAAAGAAAAGGTGTTACAACTGGATCAATAATAAGGCTTCCCTATCAGCAAGGAACATGTACTTCAGTATGTGTGTCTTTCTTTCATAAAATACATACATTTATTACTGCACTATTAGGTTATGCACATCATAAAATAAACCCCAAGTTAGAAATTGTAAAAGAAGAGGACACTGATAAAACAAACAATATAAAAATATAAGTTGTAATATTTTCTTCGCATAATCCAGTGGATCATCTTTGCCTCCATGACCTATGCATAGCCTCCCATGATCTCTTGACATACACACACTTTACAGACATAGAACTAAATGACATTTTGTTCAATAATTAGAAACAGAATTATTAACTATCCCTAATTACTGCTATACCAAGTCATTATATTTCACCTATTAAACAAAACCAGGTGGTACACAAGATAGAGCTGTATAGTTTAACATTAAGTAACCCTAACCAAAAATGAAAACTGGTAACACTGACATGAGATTGCTTCAGACACACAACTATCACTGCATAAATGTGACTTAAGTTTTGCAACAGCTGACAGTTAATATTTACTTGAAGCAATTGAACTAAACATTTCTGTGTGAATCTTGTTACAAAATAAATAGTATTTATGTACTCTGTTGCACACAGTGCATTCAAACCATGAGGCAGTACCTTCATTTAAAAGACAAACTTGATAAACCAGATCATTTGTATATCCCAGTTTGATAACAGCACTTCAAAATGCCAACCCTTCAGTGAAAGATTAGTTCATTCTATTGCATTACAGAAAAAAAAAATACTCACATGCAGGTTTGTTCTGTGTCTTCAGGGCATGAAAATATGATGTCATAGAAGATTCTGTGCTACTTTTTTGTGCTACCATTTAAAATGTGCTGAGCTTTCTATGCAACTATTATACTTAAACAAGAAAAGAATAAAAATTTAACTGAGCATATCTGAAAATATTTCCTAGAAGAAACATCATTATTTCTTCCACTGAAATATCAAAATTAATTTTTGGTACAGAATTCTTACCTTTTAATATGCTATTTTTAAAAAAGTTTTGGTGTTGCTCCTAATTTGGCATATATTCTTCCACTGTGTCTCATGAAATTTATATCCTCTTGACTGCAGGAGGCTATAATGTTTAGTAACTATACAAGCGGATAGACTCTGGATTTCACATCACAGAATAGCAAGGGGAAAAACATCTACCAATTTTCTTTGTGTGATAAAACAATTGTGTACCAATCACCAACTGCCTAATTCATATTCCCAACCAGAGTAGACCCCGGGCAACACTGTGAAGTCAGCCAAACCCGTCCACTGTATCCTCCCACCTCCCTTTTCAATGCCTTTTTTCCTCCTGGCGCCAAGTGCCCTCCTGCTCTGTCCAAGTGCCTGACAAAATTCAAAGCACTATTTTAAGAAAAAATTGGCCCTACCCAAAGGCACCCCTATGGCCACTTCCATGCATAAATTGGATGGTGCTCCGTATGGACACAAATACAAAGAGAGTGAGTGCCTGAGTTTTCATAATGAAATGCCACCTGCCTCTCTATAACCAAAAACACATGGATCTCTTTTTAATCAGTAAAATAGGATATTAGGAATCAATTTGAAAATTCAGCTTCAACCTGAACAAGCTAAACACTTTGTTGAACCATCTTATTTATATCCTAAGAAAGCTTCTAGGCCATATTTTTATGCTTCCTAAATCCTACTTCCATGTTAAAATAAAAAAAATTAAAAAGCAAAACAATGTTTTTAAATCCTGCCCCCACACAGAAATCAATTTAATGTATTTTATTTATAGAAAATGTAAAACATCTATTTGAGGATTGTTTCTACATCATTTCAGAACCTTAATCCCTAAGAAAGTGTTCTTAGTTTAAGTTTCTATGCTGTATATTCCTCCCTGCAGGGAGAAAGTCTGTTCATCCATATCACTCTCCACTAACCAGGCAAAGTGAAGAATAATTATTTTTTCCATTTTTGCCTGGTATGCTATGAACTCAGACTTACATTTAAAATCCCCCACTACATTTTGGATTTGTCTATTTCTCCCTTAACTCTTTCAGTTTTGCTTCATGAAATTTTAGACTGTGTTAAATGGTATATATATGTATTTAAGATCATTAGACCTTTTATCCTCATTAAATGTTCCTCTTTATGTTTTGCAATAACTTGATAATATAGCCACACCAGCTTTTCCTATGTGCTGTTTGCATAGTATATCATTTTCCGTCATTTAACTTTCAACCTGTTATATTTTTCTATTTAAACTGCACCTTTTGAGGCAGGGTATACGTGGATCTTTTTTTTTTGGTATCATTAATATACAATTACATGAGCAACATTGTTGTTATTAGATTTCCCCCATTATCAAGTCCCCACCACATACCCCATTACAGTCCATCAGCATAGTAAGATGCTATAGAGTCACTACTTGTCTTCTTGTCTTCTCTGTGCTATACAGCCTTCCCCATGCCCACCTTATGTGTGCTAATCATAATGCCCCTTAATCCCTTTATCCCTCCCTTCCCACCCATCCTCCCCAGTCCCTTTCCCTTTGGTAACTGTTAGTCCATTCTTGGGTTCTGTGAGTCTGCTGTTGTTTTGTTCCTTTGGTTTTTGCTTTGTTCTTATACTCCACAGATGAGTGAAATCATTTGATACTTGTCTTTCTCCACCTGACTTATTTCACTGAGCATAACATCCTCTAGCTCCATCCATGTTGTTGCAAATAGTAGGATTTGTTTTCTTCTTATGGCTGAATGATATTCCACTGTGTATATGTACCACCTTTTCTTTATCCATTCATCTATTGATGGATACTTAGGTTGCTTCCATTTCTTGGCTATTGTAAATAGTGCTGCAGTAAACCTATGGGTGTGTGGATCTTATTTTTATGTCTAGATAATCTCTGCCTTTTAATTGGAGTATTTAATCTGTTTATATTTAATGTAATATATTAACTTTATGGTTAGGTTTAAGTCTATCACTTTTTCATTTGTCCCTTCTGTAACAAAGGTTCAGGGTCAAGTAATAAATAACATTACAAATTTTATGAAGTGTGAAATGTGAAGTGTAAAGGTGTGAACTTGGAAGTTTGAAAAAAAGGATGTGTAAAGGGTCAGATGTGAAGTGGTAAAATAATTACGCATCTTAAACTTCACATTTTAATTTTTTCTTCTTTTTTTAAGGATATTACAAAAAGAAAAAAAATTCACCATCTTCTTTATTCATCCACTTTCATACCATTTCCAGTGTGTTCTTTATACCTTCTTTACTTTATACAGATCCAGGTTTTCACATACTATTATTTCTCCTTAACAAGAACAATGTCTTTAAGAATCTCATGACAATGAATTATTTTAGTTGAAATTTTCTGAAAAATATCTTTTTAAATTTCATTTTGAGGATATCTATGCTGGATAGAGAATTCTGGGCTAACAGATTTTTTTTCTTTCCTCACTTTAATGATGCCATTCAAGACTCCTGACTTCCACTGTGTCTGACAAGAAGCAAGCAGTCACTCTTACTATGTTTAGATGTCTTCTTTCTCTGGCTGCTTTAAAATTTTTCTTTTCACCTTTGGTTTTTTTACCCATTTGTGTGTTTAGGTAGAAACTTCTTTGTATTTACACTGCTTGGGGTTTGCTGAATTTCTTGAATCTACATTCATGGTTTTTTAAAATCAAATTTGGAAAATTTCAGGCCATTTTTTCTTCAAATATTCTTATTCCTAACTCTCACTCTCTTCTCCTTCTGGAAATCCTATTACTCATATTTTAGTCCATTGCCCATAGGTCCCTGAAGTTTTTCTTCACTTTGTCCTATTTGATCTACAGATTGAATAATTTCTATAGATTTGTCTGCAAATTCACTGACTCTTTCTTCTACCTATCTATTATGTTGTTAAACTCAACTTTTCATTTCAGTTGGACCTTTCAGCTCTAAAGTTTCCATTTGGCTCTTTTATTATAGTTTTTATTTCTCTGCTAAGATTCTATAAAAAACTCACTAAGACCATGTTTTAATTGAATGCTTTGAACATATTTTCCTTTAGTTCTCTGAACATTTTTATAATAGTTGCTTTAAAGTCCAACACCTACGCAGTCTCAGGATTGTTTTCAATCAACTACTTTTTTTTCTTAACCATGAGTCCCATTTTCCTGTTTATTTCCATATATACATTGCTAATGATACCATGAAGAGATTCTGACTTCTGTTATTTTCCTCTGAAGAGTCTTGATTATTGTTCTGGCAGGCAGTTCAATTACTGACTAATCATCTTAAATAATGTAAGCATTGTTTTATAAAAGCTTTGTTAGGACATATCTGTAGAATGCCTAGTGAATTTCCCAACTCCCTCTAACTTGGCAGGATTCAGCATCCAAACTCTATCATCCTTGAGGATCTTTGTCAAGGATTGCTGATTCTAGAGGACATCTTGCTCTAGGTCATGTTCTTACTCCTGAGGAATAGCCTTGCTGACCTTTTTGGTGTCTCTGCTGGACCCCCAAAGTGTTTTCAAGGTGTAACATGATCTGTCTACTCTGGTTAGGCCAGTCCTCCAGCACTAAACACCCTCTATGATCTCTATACTGTTCTCATCTATGAAGGAGCCTCTGCCTAGCAAGTGTCATATCCTGCGTTTGTTCAGCCTACCTGCCCGCCAAGCAATCAAAAGCTGACTCCATAAGCTTCTAGGGTTCTCCCTCTGAGAAGTTTCCTCTTTGGACCCTAGCCTACAGTTATCTATCTGCCTATTCACCTGCCCCAGAGTCTGATTTCTGCCTTCTTATCTCAGCAAGAGCACTGTGCTCTGCTTGGACTCTGACTTATTGCTCTGCATTTAAGAAACTGTCTGCAGGCAGAAAGCTGGTAGGATCATGAGGCTCACCTTCTGTCTTACACTGCCTGTGGTCCAGTAGTAAAAGCAGTTTCCACATATGTTTTGTCCAGTTTTAACATTGATTATAGTGGGTTAGCGAGTCCAATACCAGTACTCCAATAAGCTGGTCTAGAAATGTCTCAGAGTTAAACTGAATATTCAACTGAAGAAATTAACTTAAGAATTATGGAGTTATCTATCTTCTAAGTGGTTTCTTCTCATTCTTTACTTTGTGAACTCCTTTTTATAACTCTTTGTATGTTGTAAGTACAGTAGTTCCTCCCTTATCTCTTATCTACTGTTTCCCTTTCCATGGTTTCAGTCAACCGCAGTACAGAGTAGATATCTTCCTTCTGACATACTGTCACTATAGCACTAATTGCCTAAACAGTGCCTACATCCTTCACCTCACTTCATTTAACCACAAAGGCATTTTGTCATCCCACATCATCACAAGAAGAGGGTGAGTACAATACAGTAAGATATTTTGAGAGAGCAAGAGGCCATATTCACATAACTTTATTACAGTATATTGTTATAATTGCTATATTATTAGTTATTGTTGTTAATCTCTTACTGTAATGAATTAAGAAATGAAACTTTCTCATAGGTTGTATGCATAGGAAAAGCATAGTATCTATGGATAGGGTTAGATACTAACTGTGGTTTCAGGCATCCACTGGGGATCTTAAATTATATACCCTTCAGTAGTTTGACTCCAGAGTCTGTGCTCATCACCCGTGGGCTACTGACTTTCCTCTAGATCCTTAGCTGCCCACTAGGCTGTCAACTCTACAGCTGTCTTTGTTATTACAATGAAGCTTCATTTCCATTCTCTTGTATTTTTCTGCCATGTCCAAGAGTCATTTGTTCAAGATTTTTCCTCCATGAAACAACTGTTCTTGTCTACCAAAGGGGGGACTATTCTAGTCTCAGTCTCAGTTTTCAAAAGTGGGGAGTTATAAGTTACAAATGAATAACACCAACCAAATATAACCAATGAGATATGTTAATTCAATTATTATTATTTACATTCTGATAATATATGAATAACATATGAACATATTTTTGATAGACATTACAGTTTGAAATATTGTCCAAATATTAAACACAGATTGGCACTATATTCAATAGAGACTTAATGTGTTATCATTTCCCCAAATGCTAGATACTAAATGCAATCTAAGCAAACTTAGAATGCCTTATTAAAATTTAAAATTGGATATAAAACTATGACTTACTTCTTAAATGACCACAGCAAAAGAAAATACACACAAGACTTAGGAATTGTTTCTGAGCACAGTCTGGAAATGTCAAAAATTGAAACCAGTTAAAACTCTAAACCCTGAATCTCTCCTTTATAATTGATGAGTGGAAATCACCATGGGACCTTCTAAGTGAAATTTTCTTGGGGTAAGATGATTTTGCAGAGATTCAAGAGACTTGGGGCATAATTCATATTTCAAGTACATGTGAGAGGCAACCCCCAAGAGTCAATGCAATATCACATGAAAGCCACTTTCCAGCAAGCATTGTTGAAGAAGCATTCTAAAGACAACATGACTGCATAAATTCCCACAGTAACCAAGATGTTTTTGTTGCAGGATAGATATTTCTTTATTTGATTATGCACTCCTAGGGGACTATTGATTCTAGTTTTTGTCTCTCACTCTCTTTAATAAATGGCCATTATTGATACTTTTTGGGGGATAACCTTGTATAGAAAGACTGAAAAGAAAGGCATTTCACTAGGGATTCAATTACAATGAAATATCAGAATGTATCTTTTTATTCCCCCAAATATATGTTTGTTTCATCTTTCCAAATACATATATCTATGAAAGGTTGTGTGTGAGGGCAAGCTCACAGAGGATAAAGATATGGAGCATTAACTTTGGGATTTACTGTACTGTTGAAAGTTCTGAACATAAAGAATGTAAATGACTACTTTCCTTAATCACGGTTACATCCTGTCCAAGAGAATTTATTAGCTTATAAGTTTTTATTGATGCTTAATAGTAGATAGAAGTACAAAATATTATTGAATATAAATTATTACTATTATTAAGCTCTTATTGGTTTTGTACCTTCTGTTGCTATTAGTAATAGTTTATATTATAATTACACTAAGCATTAATAGGATAGAGCCTGATGCATGGTTGATTTTATTTTTACTATGTGAACTAATCTCTGTCTAAAGAGTTTAACAATATATGCTCATTTCATAAATATGCTATGTGATATTTAATGTTATCAGAAAAAATCCTGATTGAAAACACAAAAAAATAAATCATATGCTAAAATTTCAGCTATTAAAAAAGTCTCCTCAGGGGCTGGTCCGAAGGTAGTGGGTTAATTCGATTGATTGTTCACAGTCAGTTACAGGTCAAACTACTTGTTCTACTCTTTCCCCCCTTCTCACTACTGTACTTGACTAGAAAAAAAAAAAAGTCTCCTCAGTTAAAAACTAGTATTTCAGCTTTAAATTAGAAATTTTAAAAATTAGTTCATTTTGCTTATTGTTTTAGCACTTGAGAAATTTCTAGATATAGAAAGTCTAAATTAAAGTCCTCAACACTTCCATACTGCTAAAAAATGAACCCTTTTCAGGCTTTACTTCATTTGACTTCTCCACAGCTTTGAGCTACTGACTCCCTCACCCCTTCTGGAAATGCTCTCTTCTTTTGGCCTCTGGGATACCCACTCACTTTGTGTCTCTTACATCCTACCTGTCTTCCTCAAGGTCTTTTGTGAATTCCCCTCTTCTACAAACATTGGTGTACCTCAGAGTTAAATCTACTACTTTCTTCTCTCTTGCCCCTACTTGGGTGATCTCATCTACACCTATAGCTTCCATTGACATCTATGGAAAATAGTTCAGACTCAGTTTATATGTCAGGCCAAAGACCCTCTCTGAGATCCTTATTGTTGCATATTAGACAGTTCCACTTAATATCACAACAAATCTGACTCAACTCATCATCTTTGATGTGTTCCCTGTCAGAATGAAGACCATCAACTTCTAAACATCAACTTCAGAAACATGAGTGTTATCTTTGACCCATCACTCTCCCTTAACTCCAACTTCCAAGCCTGTAGATTCTTCTTCTAATATCTCTTACATACACTTCTCTCCATCCCCTCCATCATCACCTGTGTTTACCCCCATCACTTCTCCCTTGGATTGCTACCAAGAGTGTCCCTTGTCTATTCCTGACTTTACCTAACTGATTCTCCATATCCAGTGCCCAGAGTGATCTTTCTAAAATGCAAATTGGTCATGAGACTCTCATGTTGAAACAATCTCAAGTCCAGACTCCCTAGTATGGCCCATAGGCCCTGTACATTCTTCTCAGGATCCCATTTTCTATCTCTTCTCCAGTCATGCTAAATTTCTCCCAGTTCAAAATAAATATTCAAAAATGCCATGTTGTCTCCTGCCTACAGACCTCGCCATAAACTGGTTCTGCTTTCTGAAATATCACCCTCCTTCCTGATCCTTAAATTTCACACACAATTAAGCATCTTCCTATGTCAGCTAAGAAGAAACTCTGACCCTTTTATACACTCCCTTAACATTTGTGCTTACCCTGATCTTTACAACTATGGCATTGAACAGGATTGTGACTCATTCAACATTGCATTTCTAGTGACTACTTTGGTAAACATTTATTGAATTGTTGAATATTTTTCAGTTGTTGGTGTTTGCTCCCTTCTCCCAAGTTTCAAGTACACACATCTCAGAGCAGTTCCTGAGAAATGACTCATGCACTAAGTGATGGAGGTGTCTCTGCCACTGAAAATAAGAGTAGGTGGAGATCACAGAGACTCCCACATGAGAGGCTGCTTAAAGGTGGGTGAACAGGACTCCATCAAAATGCATGATGAGATTTCCATCTTCAAAGACTTTATCTTGAATGGATACATCTAAATAACACATCATTTGTGCCCAGAATAGAGATCAGATACTAAAACACTAGCATTCGGTTAACAAATAATACTGACTTTATTTTCCTGTCCTACCTATTTACCTTATTTACCTATTTCCTTACTTACCTATTTCCCTAGGAATAGGCAGATGGTCAGAGCTAGGCTCTATCTACTCTTACTCAATCTTGAAACACTAGACTTGGAGTCAAGTCATAACCTGGGTTTTTACTAACAAAGTAAACTGAAGGCTGATGCCCTAATACTCATTCAGGCCAAGGTAAATAGAAGTGTTTAAGCTGTCTTAGATTTCAAGCCATTTATAAAATACCAACCACATTCTTTTCAGATATGGAAAGGAGTATAACTTCACAGTTAAGAAGCTAAGCTCTGCAGTTAAAGAGACCCAGAATCTATTCTCAGCTCATTGTCTATATAGATATAAACTGAACTATATATACTAACATATATAGATATAGAGAGATACAACTTTGGGCAAATAATTCAAACTCTCCTATCTTTAACTTACACACAGATTGGATCTTTTCCAAAGCATTTTAAACAGAATAATTGAGCTAATATATGCAAAGCATTTAGCATAATGTCTGACACAAGTAAGTATTAGATACCTTTAATAATATTACTACCATTCCTTCCTTTTCTGTTTTACAAGTCAGGCAGAGATACCTGGAGTTAGCAAGAAAAGGGAAAGGAGAATATCTCTTGTTTCTTCATGTTCTGATGTTTGTATTAAGTGCTATGGATTTGCCCTCCACGGTGGGGGAAAGAAACCATACTTCCACATTCTACTGGAAGGACGGTGTACTGCATGCAGGCCTCTAATGCCAAAACATTCATTTCATTTTGATTCAAAGGGAAGAGAATCACCTGCCAGAACACCAACAACCATGCTTCCTGCAACATGTGAATTTCTCTGACAGGTGACTCCATCCCAAACACTGGCCAGGCCAACCTAGCTAGAACAGATGGCCCACTTGGCAACATGCACATTTTCATCATTCTGCAGTTGCTCACAAGTCCTAGGAGTGAGTGGGATAACTCAGGGTTTTCTAATGTTTTCATAACCTTGACTGCTGTCATTCCCATGGGCCAATTTTATTTTTGACATATATCTAAGTTTTAATATTTGACAACTGAAGACAGTGATAGGAAAATAAAAACATTTTTCTAAAAATTGATCTTCCACACATATAATCACACAGCTGGCTCCTTCCCAGACATCATTAATTTCCTTTCTCTTGAGCCATTTTTCTCACCTATGTATCATGGCAATGTTTACAAAAATACTACAAAAACTGCTTGTAAGCCTTTTCTATGAGCTAGGGTTTAATATTACCATGTGTTTAAATAAGGCATTTGTCCTTTACTGAAATGAAAAAGTACAAAAATGTAATTATTTTTTCATAACAGTAGCCAAGGCTGAGCCCACTTGCTCTTCATCTGTGTTACTTCTAGACTACAAACAGATGGCTGATTTAAGAAGCAGGAAATTTTAACATCCACCATCACAAGCAGAAAGGTGGCATAGCACATCTAAGTAGGAATGCTTACACATCCTAGGTAAAAAAAAAAAAAAAAAGTAATTTTTATTTAGAACCTGAAAAAAGATTTAAAATGCAGATTAGAATTTGTTATATGCAATACTTCACATTTTTAAAAGTTATTTTTAGCTATCATTTATTTTTAGCTCAGTTATGATGCAGATCATGAATCACTACCATTATAAAGCTATTACACGTAAGAATATTAAGGCACCAACAATAATAGGCTACATATATAAAATGTCAATCTCAAAATTCAGTGGAAGAATCCTTCTTTAGCACACCACCACCACCACCACCATTACCGCCACTACCACCCACCCGCCCCCCCAAACCACCATTGTCATATATAGTGGTTAAGAGCACAATGGCTGAGAGCGTGAGCTCTGAAAAAGGAGACCTGGGTTCAAACCCACCCCTTCCCTTCCTACCTTAATAACCTTGAACAAATTGCTAAGTTTCTCTGACTTACATGTCTTCATCCAGGGACATAATAAGCACTTAATAAATGTATTTTGCTTGTTATTTACCAGTTACTTTTCACAGTATGCTAAGGCCTCTCCCTTTTTAAACAAACAAACCAACTCTCTCTAGCTACTGTTCTCTTTCCCCTCCCTTTTATTTCCTTATTTCTTAAGTACTCAATCCTTTTGTAATCTGGCTTCTGCTTCTACTAAAACTGGTCTTGCTAAGGCCACTAACCACCACTTCTCAGTTCTAAATCTAACTGACACTTCTCACTCCTCATCTTTCTTGAGCTCTCAAGAGCATGTGATCCTGCTGATCATGTGCCCTTAGAACAATCTCCTCCTCTGATTCCCATGATAACTCTCTCTTGGCTTTGTTTCCTACCTCTGCCCGCTCCTTCTCATTTCCTGTAAACTCCTCATCCTCAATAGACTCTTAACTTGGTATCATCAATATCCTCTGCTTTAGGTTTTCTGGTTCAATGAACATGACCCTTTGTGATCTATCCCTGCTTATTTCTGTAGCCTTACTTCCTATGATTATGACATACTCTTTTTTATGCCCTCCTTCTTCTGGCTCCTTCACAGCATTGGCCTGCTTGGAGATCCCTGAATGCACCATATTGCTTACTATTTCTCAGCCTGCCATATATCATTTCTTACTTTTTTACTGCTCATTCTCTTCCCTTGTCTCTTGTATTTGTCCTTTAAAACTCAGCTCAAGCATCACCTCATTCTTCAGCTATCACAGCTAAGGCATTATATTTGGGAGTGAAAAAGTCATTTTGGATGTTCTATCCTCAGTAGACGCCTCTACAAACAGAGACAAATTACCCTCGTGAAGCCCTTCCCAAATTACAGAATCATGATCAAATAAATAATTATTTAAGCAACTAAGTTTTTGGTGTTTGTTGGACAGCAGTAGGTATAAAAAATTCTCCCAACTCACTATATTATAAGCTCCTCAGGGATGAAGTCATGTCTCATTGAATACTGTATTAAAACCAACACTTTCCCTAGTTCATGAGGCTCCCAGGAATGAATGAATCAATGAATCAATAAATCAATTAACCAACCAGCTAACTAATCAGCCAGTTCATCAATCAAAGGTCCCTAAATTTAGTATTTTTCCCTTGTTTTAATTAATATTTATTTGAACCAAAGCACAAGGAAGCCAACAAAGTAGGGAAAAAGGATAAATGAAAAGAACTAATGCTACTTAAATTCATGCCAATGGAGGCACCCTCCAATCTAAAACTCTAGTTCTGATCGGCTTCTATAGCTACACTCTCATTTCTAGTTCCTACTACCTATTTCCATTCAAGTATGTCCTTCTCTGTTATCTCAGACTGAACTTTTGCAAACCCTCCAAACCAGGGACTTATTTGATCATTCTGGCCATATTAATATCATAGTTCATTCTCTAAATCTCCGAGTCATCTCTGACTACTCCATTTATCTCTCCATTAATATATCCAATCTCTAGTTCCCATCAATCTGTTTTGTTTTGTTTTTGATGTTGTTCATCAACATCAAGATCCTTCAGTCCCCAGCATAGTTCAGACTCTCATCACTCGACTCCTATATTACTGTGATAACTTTCTAAATGTTTAAAATTTTTAAATGCTGTACAGCTAAATGCATTGAAAGCCTTATTGTTGCATTTCCCAGTCACAGGTGTGCCCAACCTGAAGATCTTTTATAAATTAACCTTTAATGTAAACTAATTAGATCTTTTGTTTTTTAGAAGAGATGGTAGTTTTTTTCAATAGCCATTATGCACTTCCAAAAAGAAATTATATTATTTAGAATAATAAGTAAATAGATCTTAAAAATAATTTCTGAGAAGTGGAGACTTGTATCCATGAACAGTGCCATAAGAATTAGGTGATAGATGGTGTTTGCAGTGAGGAAGCAATTTAAGCTTGTTTTTGTTAGTCTTAAATCCAAAATGACATAAATAAGCAAAAGAAAAGAGAAAAACAAGTGAAACACCCTCTCTTTGGTATGCATGAGTCCAATCTCTGTTAGTAGGATAGAGAATACATTATCCATATCAAGAGGAAATGGACAAACATTTTATGCCTGATAAGATTTTTTCTTTATGCATTAAATTCTTTAAAAGATATACAACTGGAAGATAGTCTTCATCATGGAAAGTCTGGAGAAGGGATTTATCCATTTGCTAAAATCTATCAAAGCTATTTCCTGAGTTTATACTAACAGAAGTTAACCCCAATTAGCCTTTTTCAATCAAAGGATTATGTTTCATGTACAAATTAATGCATATCTTGATTATAAGCTATGGTAAATTATTTGTTTTGTGGGAACATGAAAGTCATTTTGATATTCAAAACAGAAAAAAACTAACTCTAATTAAGTAAATCCCATGTTATAATCTTACCTAGGAAACAGCTATGAGATAAGGATAGCTGTGTATGAACTAACAATTCTGATAACAATTGAAGTCACTTATTAAACTTATCACTTATAAACATCACTCCCTGATGAAATGTCATTATTTTTACATATATTGTACATATTTTTACAATGTATTTTATTGTAAAATATATTTTTACATTATACATATTTTTACATAAGGGCATATTGCATCACTTATGATAATTCTAAACCCAAACATATCTGTCTTCCTACTAAGTGCTATGGAATTATACTAGGCAGCTACTACCCTTGAACTCATTTTCTCATAACCTAGTGGAGTTATAGAGCAGAGAAAGAAAAATTAAGAACTGGAAGAAATAAATATAGGTAGCAAGACAACAAAGACAAAACAATAAAGAGGAAAAGATGAAGACCAGGGCAAGGTGATTTTTCTGCTTCATGCAAATGTTGTTTCTACCTAGATTACCATGGAGGGGTCCTTATTAACTAACAGCGTAGTACTTCAAAGCCTCTGCTTCCTCCCATCCCTGGGTCCTGGCAATGATTAAAATGCCAAAAAGAAAGCATGTCAATTATAATACAAGGTAGCTCTTGCTAAAGAGATGAAATAGATGTTGGGTGATTCAGAATTCATTTTCTCTTCCAACTTCAATATTTGGCACCCCAAAACTGTGATAACCTCACACTATTGGTATTGGCTGATTAACAGTTACACAGAAGTGGGCTTAGCTGAATGTCGTACGATGGGATCTAAGTGAACAGAAGAAAGTTGCCTAGCCACTGCACCTGAAAGGATGCAGAATGGAGGAGTCTGCTCCTGATAAGTGTACAAGAACAAACCAAAAGGTGAGTTGCAGGACAGAGGGAAGCTTGCATTGATAGGAAGATATTACTCAAATATTGGCAACTAAAAGATAAATGATGTAGGGGAGAGTCAAAGTGCTAGGAGAGGGCTGAGTCTCCTGTGCAAGAAAAAGACAAAGGAAAATGAACGAAGGGTGTAGCATGGCGATGCTTGGTGGTCTACTCTGGCTATGGCAGTTGGGAGGGGAGGAAGGGATGTAGACCTAAGAGTTGGATGTTGTATGAGTAAGAGGTTTCTGTGGTCAGACATGAGATCAACATAGTCTAGACAAGAAGAACATTCATGGAATGTCATACGGAGAGGAGGTGCTCTGTCTTTTCTCTAATTAAAGTGTTTTGGTGTGTACATGGGTGTGAGAAGGGGGAGGGAAGGTTGGATTTAGTAAAGGGGCAACAGAACTGGGAAAAATCTTCTGTTCCCTTACCTTTGCCTTTGACATTCTCAGAAGAGGTCTATAAAGAATATGTTCATCTCTCATATTACACATAGACGTAAAATGGCCAGATAACTAGGGTTGAGCTAGCCCAGAGAGTTCTCTCAGAGGCAAGGATCAGCTGCACTCCTTTTGTTCCAGAAGCTAAGGGGAAAACATTAGCTAGCCTCAGCCCTCCAGCATTTTCCTTGCTTTATCCTGCCCTGTAAGCATTCCCTATGGCTTCCAGACATCCCAGGATATCATGAGAGTTCTAAGTCTACCCTATGGTCTGCCCCAAAGTTTCATAAAAATCTGCTTTTCCCTAAAAAAAATTCCCAAGTCTCCCAAACTGACATGTGGATCTAAGCTCTCCTATCCCAGCTCAGCTGAGAAAAAAATTTAATCTGAGAACTAGGAATCAAATGTGTTTTTGCAGTGAAGATATAAAGAAAACTAGGGAAGACTCACAGGAGCTGGTGTTGCCTGCGCGCCCCCTGCCGCACAACCACAATCTTCATTATCCCTTCCCACAGATGGGGCTTAGACCAGGACCTCTGAGATTGGCCACTGAAAGCCAAAGAGAACCCCAAAAGCTGAAGCAGAAACCGCTTTAGTGTTTAAATGTCCTTCATGTTATTACATTGATAACATTTGACAGTGTCTAATCCTATCTAAATATTTAATAAGCTTTCTAACAACCACTTATTTAACATCATGCTAAAGAGATGGGCTCATTTTCTATATCTGTTCATCTAGTGATGGAAATTTAGGTTGTTTCCACATCTTGGCAATTGTAAACAATGCTACAATGAGCAAGGAAGTGCAGACATCTCCTTGAGATCCTATTTCAATTCCTTTGGATAACTACCCAGAAGTAGAATTGCTGGATCAAATGATAATTCTATTTTTAATTTTTTGAGGGACTGTTTTCCACAGTGGCTGTACCAAGTTACATCCCCTCCAACAGGGCATGAGAGCTAACTTTTCTCCACATTCTCACCAACACTTGTCACCCTTTATTTTTCTGATAATAGCCATCTGAACAGGCGTGGGGGTGGTATCTCACTGTGGTTTGGATTTACATTCTCTCATGTTGAGTGATGTGTATTTTTCATACAATGAAATATTATTCAGCTTTATAAAAGAAGGAAATCCTGTCATTTGTGACAACATGGATGGATTGGGAGGATATAATGCAAGTAAAATAAGCCAGACACAGCAAGACACATACTGCATGATCTCATCTATCTGTAGAATCTAAAATAGTCAAATACCTAGAAGTGGAGAGTAAAATGGTAGTTGCCATGGGCTGGGGAGGGGAAAATGGTAAGGTATTGGTCAAAGGGGATAAGTTTCAGTTATGTAAAATAAATAAGTTCTGGAGATCTACTGTAATAAGATTCTCTGGCAGAGCTACTGCTAACCTATTCTTGGCCTCTGCAGAAAGCAGAGAGACACTTTCCTCTGAACAGATGAATCCCAGTGACCCCACAACTTGATATCCATGGGTGTTTCCTCTCAGAAGGCACAGTCCTGCACCAAAATGGAGATCTGGCAAGCACAACACAAGCCGATTGCAGCCCCACTTGCCAGGAGTCTTTGTGTAAGGCATAAACTGCACAGCCATTCACAGCAGCTCCCTAGTCTCCAGACATTTGTCTTACATCCCTGGAGGACCCTTACTGGCCCATCCTTACCATTCTAGCTTTCTGGCCTCAGATCCCAGCGCACCCTGACATTCTCACTTGGCCCGCTTGCCACTGACCCATAAGCCATGACCTCAACATGCCGAGGACTCCTGTGCTGCAGCTCCTTGTTCTGATCCCCTGTCACCCAGCCCTGATTTATGACAAGAGAGAAAACGCAGAAGCCCAAACAGCCGATTATGCAGCCTTATGTTTATCAGGGTGATAATGTTAGGAGTGGAGAGGCAGTTTACACCAATGTTTAACTATTCTAAGTTCTAAGACCCCAGACCACTTGAGGAGGTGGTCTTCATGTCCTGTATAAAACGCCCTTGCTTCTGGAATATCATACTTTTAGGAGGTTATTAGCTGGGCTGGCAGCTCTTGAACTATACAGGAATGTTGACCGCAAGACGGCAGCTGATTCCACCCACTGAGAGCACTGACAGCAGAGGACGGAGGGTCACCGCCCTTATTCCACTTTGGAGAATGTGACCAATAACTGAATGTGTCACTTAGGAGCTAAAGGTGGAACTCACAGAAAGTGTGAAAACCCATATAAGATTTTATTCTTCTGAGAGTCGAGAGGGTTAAGTGGAAATGCCGAGTGAAAGGCCATTGAAAGACACTTTTTGCTTTTCTTACTCTTCAGTCTCTATTTGTAAGACTGGGCTTGCATGGAGCCACAGCCTCATCTGAAGATACTACATCCCTCCAGGGTTTATCTTATTCTCTCCATCTCAGAGAGACAGATGGAGAAAGGAAGAGAGGCAGACAGACAGAGAGAGGCAGGTGGGCAGAGACACTGATACTATAAATGGGGATGACATTATAAAGACTGGCAAAGGTTCTCTCAAATGCCTGTTTTCTGTGGTTAATCTACAAACACTCAAATATTTCCTTGTAAAGGAGGAATAAAGCACTATTAGACATGCCATCTCTAAAATCCTGTCTAACTGCCTAGCACGAGAAACATTATTCCAGCCTCCTCCAAGTAGATAGCACAACACAGGGTTTCTGCCAGCTGAAAATGTGACCTTGCAGCACCGATTCAGCTGGCACTTTGGTGTGGACTTCTCTAAGCTCTGAACACCTCATTACCACCAATCCAATCCTTTTTTCCAATTCAATGCCCTTTTTGTTGTTCTATTGACTCCTCAATTCTCTATGTTCTATTGACTGCATTCCAGTCCTTCCCGTGGCACCTCTGGCAAGTGCTTGCACTCCGCTGGGCACTGTGCCTCTGGTGTGCTCTTCCCGTGTCTTGTGTATCGCAGCTGTACCTATGTGTGCAGTGGATAGCACTTGGAAATTTGTTAAAAAGGTTTTTCTTTCTAGTTAAGCAAGACTATCATTCCTTCTCATTGCAGCTCTAGGGCAGTGTGTCTACCAAACTGTAGAAGACAGTCCTGGGGATTCACAATGTGAGACTCCATTGGGGGGTGACCAAGGCCTTTTGGGTATGTGAGTAATCAAGCTCCTGCATGTGGAGAATTATTAAGCACTATGGAAAACGGTATGATCCTTGAGTCCCATTCTCTCTCTGAGTCAAGAAGTGGGTAGTAGCAACTGAAAGTAGAATTTCCTCAAAGTCTATTTGCCCAAGAAGAAATGACCAAGTCCTCTCACTGGGTCATCCTTCTTTTGTCTCTAAAAAGTCTTACTTAGCTGCTCTACCTGAACTAGAATAAGAAATGTTCTTGCATCTTAAAAACAACCCTGTGTTCAGTGTAGACACTTTCAGGCTTATGGCAGTGGGATTATATGCATGACACTGGTTGGGCAGCATGTGGTGATCAGTGTCACTGGTGAGACACGAGGCCCATCTCCAATGCCTAGTGACTCTGACCTAGCCCGAGCCCTGCCATCACTGTGTCCACTGCCTGGACGGATGGCTCCTTCACAGCCTTTCCTCCTGGCAAACTCAGAGCCAGTTACCCTCACCTCCATTCACCTCAAGCAGTGCTTCAAAGGACATACTGGCCCTTTCCTCACTCATAATTGTTCTACCTGTAAAGTATTAGTTCCCCACACCCCAGCTCTGACCAAACGCTACCATTCTTGCAGTTCTTCTTACTTCACTCTCACCTTACTGTTTATTCATTATCTATTTATTCAACAAATACCTACTGACTTCACAAACTTATTCAGCTCTCTGATTCCTTTATTTCCCTTGCCAACCCCCATTCCGAGGACCCCCCCCAGCTTCAGTTCCTTTCCCAACCAGTTCATATCCGCTGTGCATTGCACCATCTAGGTTCGCTAGCTTCAAAGCAGGGGAACAGAATGAAGACAAGGAGGGCGGAACCTAGTGTACCGGGGCAAAGGGTGAGAGGAAGGATGTATTGGAGGCAGCGCACTGTCCACCAAAACCACACTTCCCGCAACACAACAGAATTGTTCCTGGAAAGCAGCTGCCCCATGTAGACCTCTATTTTCCAGCATACGCTCCCCCTAGACCCCAGTGTATCCAGGCTAAGATATGTGACTAGTTTTGACTCATGGACTATGAATGGAAATGATGTATCATTTCTGGGCCAAGACAGTTGAGAAGTAGTTACACATTCTTTATGCTGTTTTCTCTCCAATCAGTTGGAAAATAATAACCACGGTGACCTAGGAAGCCCTGTGGAGACAGCAGAGGCTCTGTCAGTCAGCCATTCCCTGAGTAACTAGAGCAGGGTCTCCACGTTGACCAGAAACACCCACAAAGGGCTGATACACAAGTGAGGAAACAATTCAATAGTTCTAAGCACTGCATTTGGGGTATGTATGACAGCACCCAACAATTCATTAAAACATTTAAAGGATGAAAGCAGAGGCAAGAAAACAATCATGGAGAGCACACGGTATGTGCTGGTAGTTTTGCCTCTGTGAATTGCTCCCAGTCCTCTCCACAGCTATGTGAAGATACATCCATGTTACAGACTTGTATTAGGGAACTTGGGTAACTTTTTATGAGATCACAACCAACTCTGCTTGAGTCTGTTTTGTTGGAGTCTTTAAGAATTACACAGGACTGATACATTTGTGATATTTTGTACTTTGGAATTCATTAGATATCTGAAATATTTGGAAGAAAAATTGTGAATAGGGAGCATAAAATCTGATTCAATAATTTTAAACAGAATTTAAAATAGGTTTCTATAGTAAACTTGTTATTTTAAAATGTAACTTAAAAGTTTGCTTTTGTTCCACACTCTGACCAATCACCCGATAATGCTTCACAGTGTCGGTCCCCCACCTCAGGCTGCCACTTCTCTGCATACCTCTTGATAGGCCTTCATAAGTCTGCTCTGCTCCCAGCATGCTCTCCTTGATTACGTAAAATATGCCAGGAACCCAAATGCTATCACTCTGGATAATCCAAGTGAGCAAATGCTGCTTACATCATGAGGGAAGGTATAAGGGACAAGAAGAGAGGGCGAGTTGAGGCCAACAGAAAAGATGCACCAAAGGGAGGGCAGGAAAAGTGGGGGCAGGACAGTGGAGAGAAGAAATGGGCGATTAAGGGAAGGATAAAAAGGCATTAGATAATTGAAAGAAAGGAGCAATCCACAGAAGCAGAGGTAGAGAAAGGAAGCAAAAGCACTGAAGGGGATTAAAGAGAGGAGTTTAGAAAAGAAAGAAAAAAAGAAGTGGCACAGGACAGAAATTTGAAATGGAAGAAAAGAGAAGAAAATAAAAGGAAAAGGAGAGAGAACTAATAAGACACCATGCCTCTCAGCCTGGTGTGATCTCCTGCTGGCTGCTGAACATCCTCCTCTCTCTTGTCTGTCCTCCTTACTGCCCCAGGGACCCATCTCTTTCCCAGGGATTGGGCTCAAAGAATGTCACATATTCATCTCTGAGACAGGCCTTTCTCCAACATAAAAACTGTACTGGTAAGTGTTTCAATTATATATAAGGTAGTTAAAGGTTTGAATTCTTAAAATTTCTGGGAACAAAAACCTGTTTTAAAAAATTAGGTTTGATCACCTATTCCATTGCTTTAAAAATGATTTCAATTTGACAAATCAATGCAGCCCTCAAGGCTGTAATTCATTTTGCTTATTTTTTTCATGCCTCAGCAATAAAAATTAGCAACTAGTTTAAAACTAAAATCACTAAATCTTGCCAGCATAATACTGCATTTTTTAGCACAGACTATCATTCTGAAATTAAGATCTTTCAGGAAATTCCTAGATGTCTATAGGAAAAAACACAGTTCAGAATATACCTGCCATCAATCAATCTCTGTTTAGATATATAACAGGAAAGCTGATGGCTTAGCCAAAGGGGTCTTTAGTTTTGAGCCCAACATAGGAATTTCCAAAAAGAAGAGAGAGACTCTGGGGCAGATTTCTGGAGCCTTCTTGGCAGGCCAGGGGGATCTTTCTGCACAGCCCAAGTGCCTGGGCAGAGGAGAGAGAGATGTTATATGTGATAAAGGAAGAAATTAAGATTTCCCCCTTTCTGCTCCCAAAAGCTGTGTTCACAGGTGACTCCATGTGAGGATGGAATACAGGGATGCCAGCAGTCAGCTAGAAATGAGCCAGAGGCCCACCCCACACCCCATATATACCTATAGGATGCAGAGTCCTCAGGTGGGGTCCAGAACATTAGAACCTCAGAAATGTGAGTATCCAAGCTAAGACTCTTCTCTTTCCCTTCATGTTCATCTCTATCTCTAATGGTTGATATCTTTGTAGGGCAATTTTCATATAGAAACACTTCCATACTGGATAAGAACAATTGGAGAAACACAAAAAAGCACTGAAATATGGATATTGATAAAAGAACTTATACAAATCAACACCAAAAATTATCTGATTAGAAAATGGGCAGAGGACCTGAACAGACATTTCTCCAAAGAAGACATACAGATGACCAACAGCCACATGAAAAGATGCTCAACATCACTAATCATCAGGGAGATGCACATCAAAACCACAATGAGATGCCACCTCACACCAGTCAGAATAGCAAATATCAGCAATACAAGAAATAACAAGTGCTGGCTAGGATAAAAGGGAACCCTCCTACACTGTTGGTAGGAATGTAAAATGGTACAGCCACTATGGAAAGCAATAAAGAGGTTCCTAAAACTAAAAATGAAAATATCATAAGATCCAGCAATTCCACTTCTAAGAATTTACCCAAAGAAAACAAAATCATTAATTCAAAAAGATATATGTACCTCTATGTTTATCACCTCATTATTTAAATATCCAAGATGTGGAAGCAATCTAAGCATCATTTGATAGATGAATGGATAAAGAGGATGTGGTAAATATATAAAATGGACTATTACTCAGTCATAAAAAATAATGAAATCTTGCCATTTGTGACAACATGGATGGACCTAAAGAGTATTATGCTAAGTGAAATATTAGAAAGACAAGTACCATATGATTTCATTCATAGGTGGAATCTCAAAAACAAAACAAACGAACAAACAAAACAGAAACAGACTCATAAACATGGAAAATAGACTGGTGGTTGCCATAGGGGTGGGGCTTGGAGGGACATATAAATAGGTGACAGAAAAATATTAGTGAGTATGTTTGGTACCTTGAATCTGGGCAGTAGTTACAGGAGTGTACACACATGTCATAATTCACCCAGCTGTATACTAAGATATGGGCATTACTTTATGCACCTCAATATAAAAAATTATACATTTTTTAAAAGAAATATGGATATTGAGTGGTTACTCACCAAGTCTAGAAGTGTGTATCTTTCAAAGTGGTGCTTTAGCTGAATAATAAGTTATTACATGTTCTCTGAGGGTACTTAGTAGTTATTGAAACTGTAAATGTTCAACCTCATATGCCAAAGATCAAATATATATAAATATCTGAACATAAATGCACACACACACTTAGGCAGCCACTCTGTTGGAGGGACCTCTTAAAATAGTGAGTGTTTTCCAAAGTTCTATAATACCGCAACCCAGCAGAGAATATACTTTTTACTTTACAACCAAGGACACACAAATATATACTTAAACAACCAAAAAATAAATAAAAAATCATGAAAAAACATGTACCTTTGTCATGATGTGTTGAAACATTAACAAAAGAATATTACATATTCTAAGGCTATGGCTCATCAAGACATAGGAATTATATAATTGCTAAGTAAATAGGTTGTGATTCCCCATCATCAGAAAAGCAGACTAATAAAACGAAATAACACAAGCACACTGCACTGATTCTCTTTCCTTCATTCTTTGAAGACAGGCTACTGTTAGGTAGGGCTGAAGTCTGAACGTAAGGGACTAAATTATAACATTAAAATTCCTATTTCAATAACACTTCCCAAACTTTCAATGTGTTAAATGTGTGTGTACAAGGATTAAAATGTTATCACTACAGAGTTTTCTTTATTCATTTTCATTTATTTTTAGCAAAAATATTCTTCATTTCCACCATAATCTATGAAGCCATAGTTTTTTACCAAGCATTCTATCATCTTGCTATTTTTTGAACAACTCAACATTTTATTATTTACAGAACTTCTAAATTCTACAAGTTTTTTTTACCCACAGTATTTTCTTCACTGTAGTAAAAATGTTTTGATAAAAATATGCATTCATAAAGAAATAATTGAATTTTTAGCTTTTATCCAATGATTAAAATACTCTCCATACAAATGGAATTTTAAAACACTTAAATCTTTAAACAGTGTGTATTAAATGCATACCACTACCCACTCACTCATTACTCTAAATGAAAAAATTAAAAATAGGTTTGAAAGCATGCTATTCTTTAATAAAAATGTTAACTTCTTAAAAAATGGCTTAATGTGTTTTCAAATACTTTTGAAGAATAACATATTGGTAATTCCTGCATTAATAAAAACAAAGAAAACTGACGCTCAAGTTATTATTTTCTTCTTTGTGAATCTCCAGCTACCAGTTTCATGCACTCAGGCCCTAACTCTCAGCAGAAAAACACAGAGAAGTCTGTGGTCCGATTTCATGAGGATATTTTAAGGCTGAGAAAACCCATGTAATTATTAAGATCAAGAGGAAAGCAAATTAATGAAGCCTCAAATCTTATGTATTAGCAGTGGAGTAGCAATCAGCAGTTGGTGTTTTAATATTTAGAGCCAAAGATACATTAATTCTTTAATGAAATGACCATCCACTTTAAGCACTCCAATGCTAAGCCAAGGTCACACAATCTTTACTTCACTCATGCTCTACTCTGGTTCAACAACATGATCTTTACAAAGTGTGTATATTATTGATTTATTTCACAAGAATACTTCATCTGTAAACTTTCTTGACCAGCATTA
The DNA here is from genome assembly GCF_030020395.1 of Manis pentadactyla. Taxonomy (NCBI): domain Eukaryota; kingdom Metazoa; phylum Chordata; class Mammalia; order Pholidota; family Manidae; genus Manis; species Manis pentadactyla. The sequence continues at coordinate 59,674,523 of NC_080025.1, read as the reverse complement.
ACTTGGCACCAACTCATCAGTTAATTAACTGTTAACAGATTCTTCTAGATATGACTACTACACAGATATTTTATCTTCCTGTTAATTGGTAATTATGCACTGGCAAGAAAAACAGTGTTTCTTTCCAATTACCCCAGAACTCAGCGATTATCTAAACTTGGCTAATTAGCATTAGATAGCTGTACATCTTCTGGGCAAATTGTGTTTGATAATCCCTATTAAAATATACATGGTGGTTGTTGACTTGTAACAAGACAAAAAAGTAGCAGTTCAAAGGGTATTAGATCTAGCACGAGGCAAATGTGGGCCTATTAAAATTTCCCCAACTGCTGTAATGAGAATGCCGAGGGTCATTTTTACCTAGTTTACCATCTGTTTGATTTCTGGCATGTGTCTCCAGTGTGAAGGGAGTGTCCTGAAGCCTATTTGGTTTATCACAGTATAATCCGGGAGTCTAAAGCAATTTCAGTCGTTTATAAAGTGGCACATTAAAATCAGAAGCTTACACATGTGGAATGAAAAATCTGAAGCATAAAAATGATGCCATATAATGGAAAGTGTCCTGACTTTTTTAAAACAAGCAAGCAATGCTTAACAAGAAACTTTCGCAAGTAATGTATGTTAGTCTAGTATCTGCTTTCTACTCACCCAAATGTTAAGGAGATTGAAAAATAACTACTTTTTAGGCTCCTTCACCTGGAGCACACATTAAAAAAAAAAACAAATTTGCATTGGGGCAGGCAACGGTTTCCTTAGATAGGACATAGAAAGCAATAACCATAAAAGAAAAAAAAATTTATAGAGTCCACTAAATTTAAAACATCTAAGCATAAGATACCATTGAGAAAAAGAATAGAAAAGTCACTAATGGGAAAATATGTTCACAAAACATACATCTGATAAAGGATGGGTACCCAGGATATATTAAAGCACCTATAACTCAATAATAAAAGACAACTAAATTTTTTTAAATGGGCATAAGGTTCAAACAGACACTTGACAACAGTGGCCAATAAGCGGCCAAAAAGTGCTGAACATCATTAGACAGCTGAGAATGCACATTAAAACCACAATGAGATAACACCCTATCACCACCAAAGTGGCTAAAATTAAAAACACTGACAACACCAAAAGTAGGTGAAGATGCAGAGCAATTGCAACTCTAATAGTATGTTGGAGAGTTTACAAAAAGGTATAATCATTTTGGAAAAAGGTCTGGCAGCTTCTTAAAAACAAGACCGAGCAAAGCCACCACTAAGCATTTATCCAAATAAAATGAAAACAGAATCACACAAAGACTTGTACAAGTATGTTCATCATATCTACAGAATAATAACCAAAACCTACAAACAACCCAGGTATCCAGCAATAGGAAAAGGGAAAAACAAAGGAACACTACTTAGCAATAAAAAGGAACGAACTACTGAAAATGCAACATGGATGATTCTCAAAAATACTATGTTGCATGAAAGAAGCCTTATACAAAAGGATATACATTACATGACTTCATTTGTACAAAGTTCCAGAACAGGCAAACTAACCTATAGTGGAATAAAATCACAACAGTGGTTGCCTCTGGCAAGTGGGAGTTTCAGTTGGTGGAGAAGAGGCATGAGGGAACTTTCTGGGCTGAAGGTAATGTTCTATATTTTTATAAGGATTTGAGTAACAAGTTTGTACATTTATCAAATCTCACCTTATGTATCTCTAAGATTTGTGCATTTCATTGTATACAAACTTTATATGTGTTCACTTTGTAAACTTCTTTCAACTTTGATGCATGATTGATATTTTCATAATGGAATACTAAACAATAGATTGAGATAATCAAATCCCTATCAAATTACTTTTTAAAATAACATCATTTCATTGATGAGTACCTACACATAATATAAAATCATGTAAATATAGCTGTGATAGCATTTCTTTCACCAATTTATTTGGTCACATCTGCTCTGCACATGGGGGAGTAGGTACCACTGTTTTTTGTGTTTGATTTTTTACACTTCCACAAGTGTGCTTCTCTGGTGTGTTCTTATATGTGTGCTTATCTAGTATGTGCCCCCAAATCTATTTATTCCATTTGACCTTGTTATTATCCCAATATAATTTTATTAAATGTTTTATAAACTAATAAAAAATGTACATTCCTAAAAAGAGATTTGTTTAGATACACACTAACTAGAATGCTTTGGACAGACTTGAAAAAATGAACTAAAGAAATAAATGTTGTCTTAATTTATGGTGGAAAAGGTACCTGTAAAAAATTACAAAGTAAAAATCATAAATATCTAGAATTTTTCACTCAGATTTTTTCACAAGTCTCTTTATGTTCTTGCTTCATATTAAAAACACTAAAACTGGAAATGAGGTTTATGTGGAAAAAGCCTAGAGGAACTCTAATAATGGACCCATATTTAAAGAACAGTCCTTAGTTGGCATCTGAAAACTGGCAAATATACTACCCAACTATCCTATTTAATATCAAAACTCACACAAGTACTCCCAGTCACCCTCTTCCTAGCCTAATCCTTCCCCATATTATTGAGCCTTTTAACAAACTATCTTTATTCATTCATAGAAAATAAACAACAAACATGTCTAACCAATTTCTTTCAACTGACTCAATACCAGTACTGACCATGTCAAATAAGAGGGTAACAGTTTCTTTAGTAAATGAGTGTGTGTGTGTACACATGTAGTTATATCAATTGTACTATAAGCATTTCCTCATGCCATTAAATATTATTCAAAAATATCATTTTAATGGCAATATATTATTCCTTTCCATTAATACTCTAACTTATTTTATCATTTCCCTCTTATTGGACAGTTAGATTATTTCCAAATTTTTCCATCATAAGTAGAGCTCTGGTGAGCAACAATGTACATCATCCTTTGTCTGCATTTCTGTTTTTGTTTAAATTTATAAGCGATTTGCCAAAGAACTGTTTTAATGGCTTTGTTTACATAGTGCCAAATTGCTTCCTAGATAACCAAACCAATACACACCTGCATCAACAATAAACACTTATTTTCTAGTATTGATACCAGAATTAAGTAGACATGATTTTAAACATCTTTGCCAAATTAAAAAAAAATTTTAATTCAAAACATTCAAGAACTTTGTAATTGTTTTAATTATGCACTTTAATAGTAGTGAGTCAAATATTTTACTCATTTTTATTGGACAATTGTCTTCTTTTGCAAATGGTCTGAGTTTTGGCTACTTTTCTACTAGAGTACTGGGGTACTGATTGTTTTCTTTTGGTTCTATGAAGGCTAAAAGCCCCTTTACACCTCAGGAAAAACTCTTCTTCATCTTTTTGATTTTTTAAATGAGCACTTTTTAAATTCTTTGCTGTCAGAAAAATTAGGAAACAGAGAAAAAACAGATGTTTTAAGATTAAAACAATGCTTCCCATGCAAAAACAGACTGTGCAATGCAGTTCTGAAAGGAAGTAAACAGGTGTTTCTTGGAAAAAAAAAAAAAGAAATCTATGTTACCATAAATTTTTTCAGATATCTCATTATGCTCTTCTTAAAAATCCACAATATGAGAAAGCATATTAAATGTATGACTCAACAATAGAGTGATAAACCAACTTTTAAAAGGGGTAAAGGCCCTGAAAGACATTTCTCCAAAGATATACAAATGACTGAGAAACACATGAAAAGATGTTCAACATGATTAGTCATTAGAGAAATGAAAATCAAACCACAATGAGATACCACTTCATATCTACTGTAAAAAAACAAGAAGAAAATAACAATGCTGTGGAGGATGTGGAGAAATTGGGAGCTCATATATTGCTACTGGGACTGTAAAGTGGTGCAGCTGCTGTGGAAACCAGTTTGGCAGTTCCTCCAAAAAATTAAACATAGAATTACCATATGACCCAGTAATTCTACTCCTAGGTATATAATATACCCAAGAGAATTTAAAATTCATGTTCACACAAGAACCTTGTATATACGTGTTCATAGGAGTATTATTCATAATAGCCAAAAGTGGAAAGAATCCAAGCATCCATCAACAGATGAATAGATAAAATACAGAATATCTATACAATGAACTATTATTCAGCCATAAATAAAAGTGAAGTACTCCATTCTTCAATATGCTTCAATATGGATGAACCCTAAAGATATGCTAAGTACAATAAGCCAGCCACAAAAAAACACATATTATATGATTTCATTTATATAAAATGTCCAGAATAGGCAAATCCATAGAGACAGAAAGTAGATTAGTGGTTGCAGGGAATGGGAGGAGGGGGGATCTGGGACTGATTGTTGATAGTAACAGGGTTCTTTCTGAGGTAATGAAATTTTTTTTGAATTAGTGATAAAGTTTGCAGAACAGAATGAATCATACTAAGAATCAGTGAACTGTACACTTTAAAATGGTAAGTTTTATGTTATATGAATTGCATTTAAAAAAGAATAAATAGCATACTAAGGACTCCAAGAAGTACTGTTTAACTTTGTTTAACCAGCATATTTCCAGCTTCTTTATACTGCAATACTCTTTTCTATTAACATATCATGAGACCCTAATGTTTACAGAAACAGTGTGGGAAACACTGCTCTAAACACAACTTCTTGAAATTCACTCTAAGATGTGGCTGATATCATCTCCTTGCTGAAAAGGGGACAAGAAGAGAGAAAAGAGAGTGGGAAGCCCAGGGGCTTGAAAGATGAACTTCATCAACTTCATAATTATCCTAGAACTTGTCGTTTGTCCTAATTCTGTAGAAATGGAAAACCAAATCTTAATTGAGTTATTTTATTAGTAAAAGATTTCTTTCCATTTTTATTATTGTTGTAGAAATGCTGTTGGATCATATAGGTTAAAAGTCAGGTCAAAAAGTATCTTCTCATAATGCAAATAATTAATTCTTTTAAAAAGAAAACAAGGATAAACAAAACGTCTTCCCAGAGCATGATCTCTGATAGTTCCATTTATTTTACTTTTAACTTTCTATTTACTAGAGTTCATGTGGAGAGGAACTTTACTGAAAGAGAATCAGAAATAACATAATTAACTAGATGGTAACAACAAAATGGTTCTGATGTATGAAAATATCTAAGAAGAAGAGCAGAAGGGGAGCTTAGACTGAACTTTTACCAAAATATTAACAGTTTTTTCTGCTCTGTTTTCCAAAATGTCAACTCCCACACTATCATGAATCTTTCCATTCAGACATTCAGAGTCCTGAAAACAGTAATTTAGTTGTGTGCTTGCCTCAGAGAGCAGCCTACGCGTCTTTTAGGCTACATGCAAAACTCAGCATCAGAGGGTTGAATAGAAGACAGAAGACAAGAGTGGAAACAGAACTGGCATTTGGTAGTGCCTTTTATTGGACTCCTACATCTATTTTCAAATTCATATGTTGCGTTCATAACTATTTTTTAGGCGATACTAAGAATTTACTATTTACTATTACTACCTTTTTAATACTTCAAAGATTATTATCAGAATGATTTCTAGGAAATAATAACATTACATAATTATTCTAAGTTGTTCTTAGATTTTACTGCCAGGAAAGAAGAAGCCAACTTTATCCAAGAGTAGTTGGATACCCAAAAAAAGGACTGGAAAACTTCAAGAGTAAACCACATTAACAACAAAATGATTGCTAGTTCCAAGTCAACACTGGAAGTTTATTCCCTTAACCATATACTTCGATCTTGCCGCCCACTAAAATGGACAGTCTGGCACACTCTGTAAAGTGTCACTCTTGTAGAAAACAGTACTTCTTACCAGCAAAGACCTACAATTTCTAAGTAGTTTTTAAAATTATTATGTAAGAAAAAGAGAGAAAAGTATTCCAGATTCTGTTTTTACCAAGTGACCTTATAAGACCTTATGTACAGAAACATATTTTTTCAAAATTTTTAAAAACTTTGGCATGTGAAAAAGTGCCCCCATATAATAACCTAGTGCTCTATGCTTATTTGTTCACTGCTCAGTCTTTAAATACCTTCTTTAATAACAGAAACAAGGTTTCATTTGCCAATATATTAGTCTTTTCATAAATAATTTTTTATCAATAACAGACAAAATTATAACAAAATAATTTCAAAAATCATAACATACAGCATAGTGGCAACTAAAAATGTTAATTTCCTGACATTCTTATTTATGAACAACCAGCTTACTGTTATTCTGAGCACATGGATTTGAGCAGGAATAAGGAACAGAAAGCAACTAAAACAACTCCTCTTCCTTAGGAATACATTTTTAAAGTATCTACAGTGGTTCCTAGGCACATATCTTACCAGGGCTAAGTTCCTCTGTCTAGAATCTGTAGAGTATCCAGAGAAAACTGACAAGTAAATTATTAAGGAGCTATTAAATGGATGAATTTTACGTGTATTTTTTTTTTTTGCTTAAAGGAAAGGAAACAAGACCTAATTACTTTTTTAACAAACACTTACCATTTCAATTGTGTAAGAAATTATATTTAAAAAGTGTTAAAGTTAAATCAAGGATTATATGTATCTGTCAGCAATATTCATAATCATCTCACTTGATGTCATCTTAAAATATGTTCCCAAGAAATTAGAATCATTATATGACTCTGTGGTTGTCATTTTTTGGACAGATCTAAGAGATGAAATAAGAACTTAACTATCAAGTATCATTAAGACATCAACCTGCCCTAAGATATGAGCCTGGATAATCTCTGGAAGTTCTTTCTAGCCCTTGATGCTACAGAAAGCACTTCATCAATCACTCTCCTATCTGAGGCACTGTGGTGCCTGCCACCTCTAGGAAAGAAAGGGACAATGTGATAGGCAGGATAATAAATGTCCCCAAGGTCCCCGATGATAAAATTTACATATATTTGTATAGTTTTGAGTATATGTATATATGTGTACACTTCCAGATACATAAATTAGATTCAGAAATATCCTCAAATTAAAGACAGTTTAATTCTCTCTCATCTATACCTATACACTTGTGCACATACATACATGCACATGAATTCTCTAAGATATCTTTATTGATTTATTCATTCAGAAATATTTATTAGTGTACTTGCTATGTGTCATGAGAGTGAAAATGACTAGACCATTTCTTGTACCCAAAGAGGTGTAAAGGTTTTTAAACTAGTAAACCCCACAGATTGTTAGAGACGCCTGGTGGAGAAGAGAGAGAAGGAGTAGAGAGCTCCAGAGAGGTGAGGGCCATGTAGGAACACAGAGGAGGGTCATACAGGCTCAGTAGGGGAGGTGAGTCAGGGCAGAGGCTCCAACGGTGGTAGGATGTTTGCCCAGCAGACAGAGCCAGAGGGAATTCCAAGCACTATGGACTGGGATTTTGGAACCATGTGTGGATTGTTATGACTGGTGCATGGGAGTATATGTGTGCATGTGGTGGGAATGTATGTGGCTCTAATGGAATAGACAGAGGCTGGGGACAGGCAGGACTACAGAAGAGGGGGCCTTTTTTCCATCAGGGTTCTTTTGGTTGTAGTAGAAACCATCTCAAGCTGGCTTGGGCTGCAAGGGGAGCTTAATGAGAGGCTACAGAGCCAGGTTTGAATTGGGGCTTTGCAACTCTCTACATGTGACTTTGGGAGTTCCATATCCTGTTCATGCCTCAGGTTCCTTATCTACAAAATCAGGATAATTATAGTAGGATTTTGTTAGGATCTACAGAATTAATACCTGCAAAACACCTGGCACATAGCAAGTGCTGATAAATGCTAACTCTTTTTATTATTGTTTCTTAGATCCCCAGAATACCTGAGCCTGGTCGGAGGAAAGCCTAAAATAAGAGGCTGGGAGGCTCTGGTACCTCAGGCAGCATCCTGTCTGTCTCCTGTCCTTTCCCTGCATGACGTTCCTCTCACCCATGTGGAGGATGGCTGCACAGAGCTCCCAAATGTTCACATGTGTCTTCATCTAACTCATGAAGAACTGGACTGGGATTGATGAGTCTTGATTCCAAACTGCTGTACTAGTAAGTTTTATTAGCTTAACTTGGTCTCCCATCTTGTGGTTTAAAATGAGGCCAAGAGGTTAAGGTAAAAACATGATACAGTGGCCTATCTCCCTTGAATGGCAAGAAAGAGGGTAGAGGAGTAATTCATCTTGATTCCTGCATTTAACCATTTTCAGGGCTGCCTTAGAACAACCTAAGCAGTTTGGATCTTCAGAGGTTTGAGAGCAGCTGATGAGTATATTTAAGGAATTTGGTGGTCCTTTTTCTTTGCATCCTCCTTAAACTTTTTTTTTCTAATTTGCACAGCCCTAACTCCTTTTAAGAATCTGGGAACTGCCAAATGCCCAACCAATAAATAAAATGTAGTATAGCTATATACAGTGGAATATTATTTAGCCATAAAAAAGAATGAAGTACTGATATTTCATAGATAAATGTGAATAAACATGGATGAACCTTGAAAACATTATCCTAAGTAAAAGAAGCCAGCACAAAAGACCATATATTGGATGATTCTAATTACATGAAATAGCCAAAACAGGCAAATCCTTAGAGACAGAAAGTAGATTAGTAGTTGTCAGGAACTGAGGGGAAGAAGGAATGGGGAGCAACTGTTAATGGGGATGAGGTGCTCTTTGGAGGTAATGAAATGTCCTGGAATTAGATAGTGGTGTTGGTTGTATAACCTTGTGAGTATATTGGAAACCACTGAAACATATACTAAAATGGCAATTTTATGGCATGTGAATTATATATTTTTCTAAAAAGTATCTGAGACTGGACATGATGTCAGAACACCTGATTTTAGTTCTCACACTTACACTATCTTGTGTAACAGCCATACTTGCCCTTCCTAAGCCTTGATTCCTTACTTATGCATGGGGGCAGGGGCTGAGCCAGGCCCCACTAAAGGTCCATTTCAGCTTTAAATTCCATGGGTGAAAGCTGGGCACATACTCCCCCTTCAAATTAAAGTCAACCTCTCTTTTTCAAACAATCTGCCACTTGAACAGTCTTCTCATTTTGCTTCCTATTTCAAAGAGAGATATCTCACTCTTTCTGAGTTTTTAGATAATTTATACATTTTTATTTTTTTATTATTTTAAAAATACTTTTAAAAAGTACCTATTTCAAGCATACATACTAGGCACTTGAATAAATAATCTCATTTAATCCACCCAACAATCTTGTGAACTAGGCACCTTTGTTACTGTTAGGAAAGAGTATAAAACCTAAATGTGAATTATTCCCACTAGGATGTTTAAACATTTTAACAGTAAAGTAGTAACGAAGGGCCACGTGGTGGAAGCTGCTCAGGCTGAGGGTGGGGTGGGGGAATTGATAAGGGCCTGGCAATACCTGTTTGAGTTTTTTAAAAGAAAGATATAACTAGCTTAGGCGACGAACGGGAAAGAATGTGAACCCTGTAGTACTCAGCCAATGAGGAACCAGGGGAGGGACTCGCGTACTAGGAGATAAATTATTGGCGCCAATCTCCCCAGGTGTGCCTGCCCACCGGACACCCGATCTTGCAAGACCGTCATTAAAGCCTCGCTCCACTGTTCTCTTTGTCTTCGTGTCCACTTATTGAATTTGGACCAGTGAGTGTGTTTCTCACAGTTACCATCCTCCTTTAACAAATGCAGGCAATGAGATTAAGGGAAGGAAAGTATGTGGCCCAGGTTAAAATAAGCAGAGCTAGGCATGGATTATGAGCTGCCTAATTCCAAAGATCATGTAACAAACCATTGCAGTTGCCTTTCTCTATAAAGTCTTTCATTCGGCCTAAATCTCATGCCCCTCAATATTTGCTTTAGCAATTTGGGGACTGAAAATTCAATAGCTTTATATTCATCATGTCCACTGTTCTAGTAAGTGATTCTTTTTAGTTATATAGGAATTGGGAATATCCCTGAATTCTTTGTTATATGTCAAATACAAAACAGATAATATCATTTTTTAATGAAGATAAGACTGGCATACCCAAATGGAATGAATAAAGACCAAACTTAGGTAAATAGGAAATAGGAAACCTGTTTCCTTAATGACAATTTCATCTTTTGCTGGCAATGCTCCTTGTACCATTGACTAGAGTAATTTGTTTAATTAACCTAGAGTCTTTTTGTTAATTACAGATTATCTTCTATACCCTATGAAATGTCATGCCTTGGAATCCTTCATTATTTTAAAAATTCCTCAAGTATGTTACAAAGAATTTCTTTATAAAGAAACAAACAAAATAAATTTAACAAGATCATTCTGAGTAACTTCATCTAGGCTAGTTAATAAATACCAACACTATACAGGACCCTACTTAATGCAGTGGCTAGTGGCTGCCCCCTCTTTACAGATATTAAGGCCTAAATATATGCATGTATTCGTAATATGTGTGTGTATCTCAATGTTAAGTTCGATGCCTAAGACTGAACTGCAGCTCATGTCCAGAGATACAGGGGCTGTGGTTGTGAAAGGTTCTTAGTTTTAACATGAAGGATAGCCAAAAATTAGCTTGGACAGACCCTGTATTTTTATTTGTAGTGATAATAAAACAAAGAAGTAGCAAAAACTTGCATCCTGGCAATGAAACATTAATATGAAATTAATATGAAAAATTAATATGAAACATTAATATAAAATGAAACAATCTAAATCTACTGGTAAGGAACATATTTTTAATCACTAGTACCCAATATAAGATTAACTAAACTTTCAAGTCTTTCTTAAAGCATTTTAATAATTCGTTTTGAAAACACATCCTCGTTCATCTAAAGTTACTGCCAAATCACATTGAAATAAATCAGATCATTAAGTTAAAAAATTCTAATACCATGTTTTAAAAATAACATTGAAAACATTAAGTTTTCATGTTAGTAGGTTACTCTCTATTAAAAATGTGGCATGATTGAATGCTTAGGAGAAAAAAATTTAAAAGAATCTTGGATCTGTTCACTACATTTCTCCCCAAATTTAGATTTTATCAAATCTGGCCATTTTAAGAGTTTTGTAACTTAAGAAATGATTGGATCTAGGATACCTAATCATTACAGAAAAAAGAAATGAAACACATAGGAAATTACAGAATCAAGTGAACAAGTGTTCAGATAGTTGATGTGTTAGGTGAGCAAAATTATCTAGAAGTTGCTAAGCACTTTTACAAATTTATGCAAGGTCTAACAATTTGAAGTATGGCAGCTACTCATCAGACCTGCAAACCTGATCTCAGATTTTAGAGCTAGAATACCAAAAGTTGAGCAAAATGCTTTTAGAGCCAGAATACTAAATATTGAGTAAAACGCATTTCAGCCTCTCTAAAAGGAACAATTTTGCATGAAAAGATATTCAAGTAGCCCTTCATTGAGTGACCACAATGAGCCTCGAAGATTTACATGATTGAGCTGGAATTCAATGCCATAACAAGAGGGAAACATTTTTTTTCTTGGATGCACAAAGATATATTCATAATTAAACAGCACTCTTCCCTAGGGCAGCATGTTTTCTTATATTGACAAGCAAAATGAGGTATTTGAAATCATGCACTGCTGGCATACAGTCATCTTTTGCATAGCTATTGTTTTACCATATTTCTGGCTCTTAGGCATTTATCTATTTTTGGTCAGTGAGGCATGCATTTTAAAGAATTCTGGGTTTTGCATAAAAGGCTGTAGTTATGTTAATGGAATTACATTTATACAACAGCATCTTAAGAATAATTATGGCCTTATTTTGGCTGGTCATATACACATTTTATATTCAAAGGAGAGTGGCTGCAACTTCAGTGTCATAAGTACAATTAAAATTAACTGTAAGTGGAAAAAGCTTTCAGAAGTACTGTTTTAGATGCAAGTATATGTTTTACTTCGTTTTATTCACTTTAGCTAGTTAAACATATTCACACACGAATCCTATGATATGTTGGGAAAATGCCAAACAAATCATGTTTGCTTAACATTCCATCAGTTAAGTCAGCCTAATAACAGATTATGTATTCAGTAACTCTTCTGTTCCACATTAAAGAATACCACATAATTTTAGCCTGATCATATTATATATATAACTACTAAACTACCAAAAAGCAGCAATTCTTTTACATTTTACCTTCTTGATCATTTTCCTCTACTTTCTCATCTGTGCTCACTCAAATGAAATCTTTTTCAATTTTGTTCTTAAGTTGTAAAGAATATATTAAATAAATCAAATTCTTAAACATTAATGTGTTTTTGCTTCCAAAAGTGACTATTTATATAAAAAGATACTTAACCTCCTGCTTTCTATTCAAAAACATTATTTATGAAGATAACTCTGTTTAACAATATTCAGATAGGTATATTAATAAATTTTGTTTTTCAGGCAATTACCACTATCACATAAGTACACATAAAATCCTTTGGATGTCAATGTAACTTAAAAAAAGATCTCACTTATCTGTCCATGCATATAAAAATCATGTCCTATAAAAATGCCAAGCAACTATGGGGAAACCTAAGCATTTGGTTATGGAAGTCAAACTACCATCAGTGGGCTTTGTGTTCAGAAGCCTCTTCAGACCATCAACCCGTTGATGTAGGGCTGATAGTGATTGGAAAACTAAGTGCAATTTAAACTATTTAGAGGACAGTCTAATTCAAGTGAACTGCCTTTTTACAGCTTTCAGTCACCAAAGAAAATGTCTTGAAGCCTGGATGTCTTTAATAATTTCTGACAATTGCATTGTTCATTTTCTGTTTAGCTTACTAGCTAAAATCTGAGACAATGTACATGCGTTTTATATGTTCTTCCAAAAATGTGTTTACAACATGCTTATGAGTGACATTTAAAGATTTTTTCTCATTTAAGGCCTCCATCTTGGCTAGTTAGTTAGTTGCTTCATTCAGCCAAGTCCTGGCAAATCATCTGGATCTGTAAACCCCAGATTAATTCCATCTGAGAACTCTTTTGCACAACCACATACACACACCCCACAGGAAGAATATACAAGCCCTGGACTGAGGAAAGCAGCTGCTTCAGTTATTAAGATTTGTAATTTTGGAATACTTACATTTGCTGAGTGCTTTCTATGTGCTAAGAGCTCTACATGCATCACCTCTTTTAATCCTCATGACTACTCAGCTTCTTCTGGAGCAAGCACCATTTCGCAGATGAGGAAGCTAAGCTTAGAGAAGTTAAATAGCTTGGCTGGGTCACTGGGTCTGCCAGCAGGTCTGCAGGACTCCACCAGCCACAGTCTCACTCCTCCACATTCTGCTCCCGCTTGGTGCCGATGCCAGTCTCACCAGGATTCCTCTGTCATATCACAACTTATAACCACAGAATAGTCCTTCCACATCCACTCCTGGACGCCGTGCTTTGTTCTCTATGCTGACCCCAGAATGATCTTTCTAAAATAAAAAGCTGTTCAAGTCTCTCCTCAGCTGAAAATTCTAAGTAGCTTCCCCTTCTCAAGATCCTGAAAGGGTCTGGTCTCCTATTCAGCCTTGCCACTTTCCCTCTTGACCAGGTCTAGCCACTGCAGAATTTTCTTTCAGTTCCTCTAGAACATAGCCAGCCTCTCCCTGTCCTGAGGCCTTTTCATCTACTATTCCTACTCCAGGAGGTGTATTCTGTGCCCCACCTTCCACAGACCTGTACCTAATTCCTCCTCATCCTTCACCCCTCAGCTCATCCCACTTCCTCAGGAAAGCCTTTCCTAACTACATCCCATTTTACTCCAGACTAGCTCTAGTTTCTCCATCACATCCTTTCCCAGCGCTCAATACCTTTCCTAGCTAGTCTCAGCAAGACTTGGTGTTACATATTTATATAGTCATGTAAATAATGTCTGTCACTCCTACTCAATTAATGTAGTTGAGTGTTTTTCAAACTTTAGTGTATATCAGAATCACTTGGAGTGCTTATTAAAAATCGATCACTGGGTCCCACCTCCAGAATACCCAGTAAAGCCTGGAACTCTGGGTCAAAGTTCCCCATGAAGCCGAGGCTGCTGGACCCAGGAATGATCCAGTAAGGTGGTTCTCAAACCCACGTAAACATTAGGACCACGTGGGAGCTTTAAAAATTACCAACCCCCAATTCCTGCTCCCAGATGCTTTGGTTTAATTAGGCTAAGGTAGAACCCAGGAATGTCTTATCCCAAATAGTGTATCATTATATTAAAAAAAATTATTTATCTAAATAACTGGATATTAAATCCATTTAACTGAATGTCCTAGACATTTTTATTTGTTCAGTCTACCTACCCTACTCGTGAGTCCTCTTGTAACATAACAGGTTGTGTCATATATATTATGTACATATATATGACTGTAAGCTGACCTTTCCTATCTGCAGAGCACAAAAAGGGTGGGGCTAAAGAAGTGGTATTTTTAGATCTAACAAGAATTTTTTTCTTGAGGATTAGACCTTAGAAGTAGTTACCAAAATATTGTAAAAGCTTATCTGGGATCTTTTAGAAATAGGGCAAATTCTCAATCTCAAATAACTTAACAAGATGGTTAAGTGGCTTCTAGGTTCCTTTAAACCCTGAGGCTGAGAACCTTATCCTGGGCCAGCGGGGAGAGGACGCAGCATCAGCTTCACCACTCGGCATCAGATTGTGAGTCACCTGGGCAGAACTACTGCTGAGATGCAGAGGCAGTGCCCTTTCATATATCAAAAGTAGGTAGAAGTTATTTAAGTTGAACCCATGGCAGCCTTTGATAAGGCAATTCTATCTTTCTCACATCAATGAAGGAAGTCCTGTGTAGTTTTCCAATTTTAGAGAAAGATCAGTGATTTCATTTCTTATATAAACTGTACACTAAATTTGCATTTTTGATGCTGAAAAGGGACTACTTAATCCCAGGTTGGTGTGTTTACCACATATGGGTAAACTAGGAATATTCAAATTGAGAATCGCCTGTGATCACCATGTAGCCTTCTGCTTCTCCCCATCAGAAACCCGCCAGACCCCTGATTTAACAAAAGACTCCCTGTGTTTTAAATATTAAACTGCATTCTTTTATGAGTACTCATAGAATTCAATCATTTTAGCAGTTACTATCTTCCACTTCGTACAACACTTACTAGCTAAACTTAACATGTCACTTTTCACTTACTCCAGGATTTAAAGAACTGTTTCTAAAAACAGGTCACTGAAAAATTGCATGCACAACAGAGTGAATTCCAATTTCAGCAAGCTAAATGACAGAACAGATATTACTTGACCTGCTCAGGACCAAGTGTAATAGTGGCAATAGGTGGGAAAGGATATAAGGATCTTCACATAAAGGTCATGGCTGGCTGCACATTTACACGACTTAATTCCAATTCATTAAATTCCAAGCAAACACACAAAGATCACTTCGGATTATTTTCTCTGAAATAATGTCTAATACTTTTACATTTCAAAAAATAAGGCCTAGTACTGACAATTACTGGTTTCCTATGAAAGGAGAGCTTACCAAATCCAAAAGCATTGGAACCTCCAATGCTCTGAGAAGTCTGAACACTTGTAGATGTATATAGTCCTGTCACCAGCAAGCCATCAAAGAAGGTGCTCGTTGAAATTGTCACTGAAAAACAGGGGGAGAAAAGAACAAAAAACCTCAATTAATACTGCCAGAATAATGAGATACATTTCTGAAGTGTTAGACATTGTCAAAACAATCTTTACTCATTATTAACAAATTATTTTTACACTATTGCCAGTTAGTATTTTTTTTATATTAGAAATTACAGAGGATCAAAAAGAAGCTCAGAACTCCAATGTCTGTAATTGCTGGTCCTATTTTTAGTACATCAGCCCTATCTTTCTGCATTCATTTACACTTTCCTTAGCTGTGTGCAAAATCATCTGAAAATAATGTAGTATTGAATAGCTAGTTTCCCCCACTTCCACCACCACCCCGAAGGCACTCAAAGGCATTGCTGGAGTTTTGGCACTGCAACGAAACACTTTTTTTAACAAGTGTTCCATACTGTGGGAAACAATCTGACGTCGGCCAAAGGAGAACAGTAAGATGCACTGTAGTTTTTATTGTGAGTCTACGTTTCATAGATGAGTCCCCTGAAGCTTCTCAACAAAAGCAGGCTAATTTGCATAACGACAGTGAGCCCTTTTCCTTTTGAGTACAAGAAAGGAAGACCACGGCATGCTTTAAGTTTCAGAACAAAGTCTACAAGAGGAGTTCAAATGGTTTCATACCCAGAAAACCAGGATGTTCCTGGGAAGAAAAGAGTCAAATGAAATGTACCTGTATGCTATTCAGCTTTGGCTTCTGAACATTTTGTCTTGCTCTCCACCCTAAAAAATTATCAGTTTTCTCCTTGATAATACTTTCTTCTGCATTGGTTTTATAAGATCGAGATAATGCCACTTGCAGGGAGCAGTCAGGAGAAGGTAATGTTACTTTGGTAGTGCACAGACAAAGCTGTCCTTATGCTAGGAGGCAGTAAGGAGAATGGCCAGTCCCATTAACTCTGATGAGAATGTTTAAACTCTAGGAAATCCAGTAAGTATAGCTGAATGGTCTGAAACATCTAAATTAAAAAGCATAAAAGACACAAACCCCATACACAAAAGTAAATTCGAAATGGATCAAAGATCTGAATGTAAGTAAGTCATGAAACCATTAAACTCTTAGAAAAAAACATAGGCAAAAATCTCTTGGACGTAAACATGAGCAACTTCTTCATGAACATATCTCCCTAGGCAAGGGAAACAAAAGCAAAAATGAACAAGTGGCACTATATCAAACTAAAAAGCTTCTGTGCAGCAAAGGACACCATCAGTAGAACAAAAAGACATCCTATAGTATGGGAGAATATATTCATAAATGACATATCCGATAAGGGGTTGACATCCAAATTATATAAAGAGCTCACGCACCTCAACAAACAAAAAGCAAACAATCCAATTAAAAAATGGGCAGAGGATCTGAACAGACACTTCTCCAAAGAAGAAATTCAGATGGCCAACAGACACATGAAAAGATGCTCCACATCCCTAATCATCAGAGAAATGCAAATTAAAACCACAATGAGATATCACCTCACACCAGTAAGGATGGCCACCATCCAAAAGACAAACAACAACAAATGTTGGCGAGGGTGTGGAGAAAGGGGAATCCTCTGACGCTGCTGGTGGGAATATAAATGAGTTCAACCATTGTGGAAAGCAGTATGGAGGTTCCTCAAAAAACTCAAAATAGAAATACCATTTGACCCAGGAATTCCACTCCTAGGAATTTACCCTAAAAATGAAGGAGTCCAGTTTGAAAAAGACATATGCACCCCTGTTTATCGCAGCACTCTTTACAATAGCCAAGAAATGGAAGCAACCTAAGTGTCCATCAGTAGATGAATGGATAAAGAAGATGTGGTACATATACACAATGGAATATTATTCAGCCATAAGAAGAAAACAAATATTACCATTTGCAACAACATGGATGGAGCTAGAGGGTATTATGCACAGTGAAATAAGCCAGAAAGAGAAAGACAAGTATCAAATGATTTCACTCATCTGTGGAGTATACGAACAAAGCAAAAACTGAAGGAATAAAACAGCAGCAGACTCACAGAACCCAAGAATGGACTAACAGTTATGAAAGGAAAAGGGACTGGGGAGGATGGGTGGGAAGGGAGGAATACGGGGAAAAAGGGGCATTATGATTAGCATGTATAATGTAGGGGGTGGGGGGACACGGGGAAGGCAGTATAACACAGAGTAGACAAGTAGTGATTCTATAGCATCTTACTACACTGACGGACAGTGACTGTAATGGGGTATGTGATAGGGACTTGATAATAGGGGGAATGTAGTAACCATAATTGTTGTTCATGTAATTGTACATTAATGATAGCAAAATTTTAAAAATTTTAGAAAAAGGAGACATATATCAATAGCATAGTATGACATCATGCTACTCCCAAAATAGCATTGGATGTTGGAGTAAATTACCTTCACATTCTTTAACAATAGCTCATATTTTGAGTGCTGGCATGTAAACCACTCAGCTGGGAATCAAGATGTGTAGTTAAGATGTATTATCTCATTTTATTATCAAAACATCTCGATACAGGGGGTATTATTATTTATTCCCCGGATACAAATGAGGACTTCATGGCACAGAGCAATTAAGAACCCTGTCCAGGATCATACGATATCATCGAAAAAATTTTGATGCTGCTTACCTGGCTTCTGTCCCATTTTCTGTCTGCTCCCCTGGGATCCCAAAGTGGCAACGTGGCCATGGCCAAACCTTTGTTAATAACCTCTTTCCCAGATTATTCATGAGCATGAGGAGTATCTGAAGAATAGGAAAGTGAAAACTGCAGGAGGCAGTTTCTCACTGTTAGCAGAGAGGAAGAGGGCCAAGGGCAGCCAGGAGGTTGCCTATGGGGTGGTGGAAAAAACCCTAGGCCCCATAAGGGATGAGATGTGGGCTCTGGGCACTCATCTGCTCTTGATCTTTCCTCCGCGACCACCAGCTATTCAGCCCTGGTTTCAAACAGCTGTGCCCCTCCCAGCAGAGCAAAAGCCCTGCCAAGTCTCCCATGACAATTGATAAATTCATGTATTGATAGCTTTTACACATCTAGTGCTGTATCAACCCCTTAGAGATGTGCATCTAGGAAGCTGCCTACATGGCCTTTGACTCATTTGGGTACTGAGCATGACGAAGGTCTGCTGTACCCCTCAGATGCCCATCTAGGCTGTTAATCCCTAGCCAGACCTCCTCTCTCCTCTGCCACCCAGCGTCTCTCCGGACTGAGGATAAAGCAAATTTTGATCTTAACTCCCCATACACCACAATGCCTGCTTCAGATCAGTTCTCTTCTTTACAGAGATTTTGGGTGCTGAAGCAGCAAGGTCTAGTGGAAAACATCTCAGGACTGGTTTTTATTCCTAATATTATTAATTTATAATTCCCACTACAGATATTTTTGTTAAGTTTCTGATATTCTGAATTGGAATGTTAAAGTACCAAACTGCGTAATTTAAAAGTTCCAGGCTAATGTCATTTTATTTCCCTTAAAAAAAATTTCATGAAGCCACCTGTATAAGGAGTTATAGTTAAAAGATACAGATTTGGGTAGACTGAATAGGTGAAAATTGCACAAAATTTTTACATTTGAACTACCTTTAAGATAAACAGCTGTTCAGACTACCTGTATCCAATTGATATCTAACTAGCTCAGTTAATTTTTAAAAAACCCTTCATTCTCTTTCCCAAATTTTCAGCCAAATGCCCTAATTAATGTTAAGATAGGGCAACAAATAATATTAAGTAAGTATCAATTCACCTTAAAAGAAATTCGTGTAATATGAATAGTTGCTGACTCTAGGTGGTAGGTATGCAGATGTTTGCTGTGCTAGTTTTTAAACTTTCATTTCAGAAAAATTTCATGTTAAATTTTGAGGGAAAGAAAGACATTTATTACAATACCCGTACCAGAAAGTATCCAATACACTCAGACTTTAAAAGCTAAGCAACATATATGAATATTGTGATTTTATATAAACTTAAATCATCCAAGAACTGTGTTAGCAATGTAATTTGGGTTTTGTTAACTACAAAGGCATAAAGAGATATTTAGAACTAGTTTCCTGTTAGCAAAATGTTTATAAACTCTGACATCCTATCAAGTCTAGCTACTATGTATGTGTGTGTGTGTGTGCACACAAAACATATCACCACCACGGAACAGGACCCCCCAGTTACCCACCGAAGGTTTATGTAAAATCATCAAATAATAATTCAATAACTTTACCTAAATAGGTAAACTCCTACTTAAAGAATTCAGTCTGCCACATGAGCTACTTCTTTACACAGCTTAACCAATTTTCACGGTAAATTTTAAAAAATCCTTCCTCAGGTGACTTTTTTTTCCTTAGAGTCAATTTTTATATCTTTCATATTTTTGCATTAAAATGTTATACAGAACTAGCTACTTTAATTATAGAGGGAAAAAGCAATATCAATATTATGGGTTGCAAGTAGAAGTTTGAACTTACCAGTACACTTTAGGGGATAAATAAAGCATGTATATTATTACCTATAATCAGAACGCAAATGTGTCTTATCAGATCACATCATTTCCTCGCTCAACAAACATCTCTAGTTTCCTATCATCCACAGATTAAAATTCTGTCTGCAAAGTGGTTTCTAAAACCTTCAGGTTGCGGGCAGCCTCTCCAGTCAAATGTCCCCACTTCAGATGAAAATATCCTTTGATCTAGTTAAACTAGAACATGTTATTTCCATCTCCTTGCTGTTCTTTAAAGGGCGCCCTCACCTAGAAGGATTTTCCCTGGTTTCTTACGTAAAAATTCACCCGTTCTCAGGCGCAGGCTCACATGCCATCTTTCTCACGCAGGGCTTTCCGACCTGCTGCGGAAAGCCCCCTCTCCCGGCCCAGCGACCCCAAAGCTCTCAGAAACCATGGGATGCTTGATCACACTCTACCTGTGGCCTGAGGAGGAGCTCAATCAAACTTTATTGAATTCAATTGTACAGAAACATTTGCTACAACATAAAATAACTGAAATAAGGTGTAACAGAATACAGTATAGTCAATGTAACTAAAATTATGAAATCTGACATCTCTTATACAGAAAAAAAAGGACCAGAGGTATAGGAAAATAGAGGTTTCTCCTGAAAGGAAACAAAAAAAAGAAAGAAAATGAATCCTGTATTTTATTATGGTGCTCAAAAATCAGAAATACCTTAGAAAATTTTGGTTGACTTTTACATTTAACCTTAACAGTGTTTCTTTTGCATATATGTCCTTTGTGTGTGAATATATACATACACATTTTGGTATTTTATGTACATACCAAATTAATCTTCTAATAGTTTTGTCACTAAGTCACTTTAAACTCTCATCCTCATTCTGAAGTTACTCTGCCATTTCCTCAAATCAAAAATAAAAAGGGGGCGCCCGGCGTCGCCCCGAGGGCGCCAGCCCAGCGGCGGGCGGAGCTCCCCCGGGCCGGCCATCCTGGGGCCCGGGCTCGCGGTCGTGACGTCACGCCCGAGACTGGCACTTGCGGCGAGGCCTCGCGTCCGGTAACGGCCGGTCGCCCAGGAGACGCGAGTACACTGAGCGGACCGGCTCCGACCGGAGCCCGAGTGCTCGTGGCGGTCGCCTCTCTGTGGATAAGCCGCGTCGCGGGCGCCATGAGCCAGAGGCAGGTGCTGCAAGTGTTCGAGCAGTACCAGAAAGCCCGGACCCAGTTCGTGCAGACGGTGGCGGAGCTGGCGACCAGACCCCAGAACATCGGGACGCTGCAGAACGCGGGTGTGATGTCTTTGCTGAGGCCTCTTCTTCTGGATGTGGTTCCGTCAATTCACCAGACTGCTGCTTTGGCTCTTGGGAGACTGGCTAATTACGATGATGACCTAGCAGAAGCAATTGTGAAGGGTGACATTCTCCCACAGCTTGTTTCCTCATTGGCAGAACAGAATCGTTTTTACAAGAAAGCAGCTGCCTTTGTGCTAAGAGCAGTTGGTAAACATTCACCTCAACTAGCACAGGCAATAGTTGATTGTGGAGCACTGGATGCGCTGGTAATATGCCTGGAAGATTTTGACCCCGGAGTCAAGGAGGCTGCAGCCTGGGCCCTTGAATATATTGCAAAACATAATGCAGAACTGTCACAAGCTGTGGTGGATGCAGGAGCTGTACCTCTTTTAGTACTCTGTATCCAGGATCCAGAAATTGCTTTGAAAAGGATTGCTGCTTCGGTCCTCAGTAATATTTCAAAGCATTCTCCGGAGTTAGCACAGACAGTAGTGGATGCGGGAGCTATTGCTCACTTAGCACAGATGATCCTGAACCCTGATGCTATATTGAAGAGCCAGGTCCTTTCAGCTCTCAGTCAGATTGCAAAACATTCTGTGGATCTGGCAGAAATGGCGGTTGAAGCAGGGATTTTTCCAGTTGTACTTACCTGTCTGAAGGACAAAGATGAATACGTGAAGAAAAATACTTCTACTTTAATTAGAGAGATTGCAAAACATACACCCGATCTTTCGCAACTGATAGTTAACGCAGGAGGAGTTGCTGCTGTGATTGACTGCATTGGGTCCTGCAAGGGGAATATAAGACTGCCTGGCATCATGATGCTTGGTTATGTAGCAGCTCATTCTGAGAACCTGGCAATGGCAGTGATCATTTCCAAGGGTGTGCCCCAGTTGTCAGTTTGCTTGGCAGAAGAACCAGAAGATCACATTAAGGCTGCTGCCGCTTGGGCCTTAGGACAGATTGGGAAACACACTCCAGAGCATGCCAGGGCTGTTGCAGTCACAAATACTCTGCCAGTTCTGCTTTCTTTGTACATGTCAACAGACAGTTCTGAAGATCTTCAAATAAAAAGTAAAAAAGCCATAAAGAATATTTTACAAAAATGCACCTACTTACCAGCCCTTGAGCCATTTCTGTATGATGCTCCTCTCAATATTCTGAAGCATGTGGTTGGACAGTTCAGTAAGGTGCTGCCACATGATAGCAAAGCTCGGCAACTTTTTGTGACAAGTGGCAGACTCAAAAAGATTCAAGAGATAAAAGCCGAACCTGGATCTCTCCTTCAACAATACATCAACAGTATTAACAACTGTTACCCAGAGGAAATAGTAAGGTACTATTCCCCTGGATATTCAGATACACTTCTGCAGAGAGTGGACAGCTATCAACCACTTACTAACTAAGAAAAGAAACTTTTTATGAATGATAGTTAAAGCTCTTTTTAAATATCTGAACTAAGAACATTCCAGATTTATTCAATGTGAAATACCTTTGAATAATATTTCTAAATGTATGCAATACTTTAAACAT
Organism: Manis pentadactyla; assembly: GCF_030020395.1. Taxonomy (NCBI): domain Eukaryota; kingdom Metazoa; phylum Chordata; class Mammalia; order Pholidota; family Manidae; genus Manis; species Manis pentadactyla. Next base: position 59,651,749 of record NC_080025.1, on the reverse strand, counting down.
TAGTGGCTTGAATATATGAAAAAGTATTCATGATCATTTGCATAGGATTTGCTCTAAAGGTAGATTTTAAAAGGACAATAAAGGGTTTTAAGGAAAAAAAAAGGAGGGGGGGATCAAAAGGCTGAGGAGGTTGTACATATCTCTCCCACATCTGTGTTAAATTGGCAATGAGCTTAGCACCAGGAGTCCATGAATATGGATTGCTGGCTTGTGACAGCAGAATAAAAACATGATGTAGCGACACAATTCAATTCTTATCAGTGGCTCAAAGAGTACCTCTGTTTTGAAATGACTAATTACAGAGCCAGTTGTTATCTATTATAGCTTCTATTAACAGTTCTCAACAAGACCCTAATACCATTCTTGCAGAAAATCACTATAAGATGAAAGTCTGGAAGAAAATAAATTTAGACATTTAATGCTATTTGCATTTCATCTTAAAGCTGGCCTACAAATGCTCTATGGTCCATTAAATTTTGATCATTTCAAGCATATTCCATTACTACTTTATACAAAAGACCTTTAATATGTGTAGAAAAGAAACTAGTATATAATACACGAAATGCTGTTTCTGTCTTTTACATGATGACAAACATCAGCAACAGCAAATTGCAAAAATGTTGAAACCATGTATTAGTGATGATACACTGATGCAGAGTTTCCATTTCTTATTTTTGTATACTTTGAAAATGAAAAACATGAGAACTAATATTGCCAATATTTTTTTTAAGTTGCTGCATTTTGCCTTATGCACAAAAACTCATTTGCCTTTTGAATACAGAACAGATTAAATAGCCTGAGGAACAAACATATTACTCTGAAAATGAAACAAACCAAGTTTATTTGCTGCAAAATTTCATCAACATGGTGTGTTGAACTACTGATTCTTTAAGGTGCCACTAGCTCTGGGTACCAAATAAAGACTATCTAAAAACACATTATAATTTACTTTCAAATCTCTGTAAGAACATGATCACTGAACTACTTCTTATTGCATATATTAATTCCTTATGACATGGCTTTATGTGGTTTTCAAATATTAAGCTAGGCATTTCAATAATAACATCTCCAAACCAACAACAAATAAATACATAAAAGAAATGACTGGAGGTCGATTTGATTGAGGGAGGGCATGAATCCATTGTAGTAAACTGAACAAAGATCTTTAAAAATTAGACCAGGAACAAATGGACTCCAGTCAGCCTCTTGTGAAGGGTGGAGAGAGATCATTCATGCTTTATCTATTTATTCTACCACCCACTCCAAAGGGGAGTGATGAGAAATGATATGGCTGCCCACCAGCATAGTCTCCATTACCTCTACAGAAACACTGCCCTTTTCCTGCTTCCCTAAGTCTTTATTATGTGGCTGAGATCCTCTGTAAGAGCTCTTTACCCTCAGATTTAATAGATACCTTGACAATAGTGATAACAGTAACTAAACATATTTGAGCATTATATGCCAGGTGCTACTTTAAGTCCTTTGTAGGAATTAACTTATTTAATCCTTTCAGTATCTCTATGAAATAAGTCATATTATTACACACATTTACCCATGAGAAAGCTGAAACAAGTGGGGGTGGGTTCATCGTGGCATCTTAAGTGGCATGTAAAATGTGGCTCTAAATAATGGAAGCTGTGATCCTCAAGCTGGACGCACTGCACAACACACAGTGGTCTCCATCTCCTGGAAGTCCTGAGAGGGTGGCAGAGGCCTGACCTTCTCTTGGAAGGCAGTGGTGCAGTGGTACTGCCAAGCCGCAGGCACATGGGTGCAGTCTCCTGGGAGTATGCCCAGCAGCAGCTCCGCAGAAAGCATTTAACCAGTCATTATCACAGCCCTTTATTATTGCTATTATTACTTCTCTTTTTCATTTTATATGGAATTGTGCTGTTCCTTGGGGGACAAGCAGGCAGAAAGAATGGCCTCCGGGGAGGACTAAATGCAGTGTGATGGAGGACTAAACTGAAGATCAAAATAATAAGGTCAAAGAGTCCTCGATCAGCCCACCTCTGAAAGCAGGGGGAGAATGACCCGGCAAACATCCTCCTACCTTTGTCTCCTCCACCTAAGAGAGAGGAAAGACTGAACATGACCTGAGAATTGTGACAGGTACAGAAGACCAATTATATGCAAAACTATATGATGTATTAAAACATTTTCTTGAGTGTAAAAAATGCTCTCTGCTGGCTGGCAGAGGGATCCAGCACCTCTGTGGAAACCTACTATGATCTTTATTACAAATTCAGATTCAGATGAACCACATGTAGTCTCTACATCTTATCTTCCAACACCACCAGTAAGAAAAGGAGAACCACTGAGACTTTTTCCCCTCCTTTAAATTCTTCTTAGGCAATAAAATGGGTGCAGTCAAATGTATTTATGAATTTACTATTTTAAAATTAAGTCCTTTGGAAGTTAAGTTTAAATGACAGTGTTTGGTGAATGTAAAGTAAATCCTCCTGTTTCTCCTTCCCTCCACATCACCTTTCTATTTTATTCCCTAAGTGTGTGTGTGTGTGTGTGTGTGTGTGTGTGTGTCTCCCTCCTCCTTCAACACACGCACACTCAGTACTTCTGAACCACTAACCTTTGAGGCTAAAATCTCACATATCTTATTCAGGTAAAATCCTTTTCCAAGACCTGGAAACCCATGTCAGAATAAGCACCTGAGATGAGACAATATTTTTTGAACCTCAAGATTGTTCATTCTATGCTAAAGACAAATCCATTAAATAGTGATCTTGAAAATAAAGACATACTAGTTTACAATATAGCCTGTTTCTAGTCCCAACTGCAGTGAAAGCAGTAATGATTTTTTTTAACTTTTGACTTTCATAGTGTAATTCTGAATTTTAAAAAAATTTCTACAAATAATGACAAAATGATTTAGTTTCTAGAACCAAAAATATTTATTTTCTTCTTTATAAATGACATTTCATTTATTATAATTTAGAAGCCTGTAGCCAAGAGTTACTGGTATTTGTGATTTATCTCTCACCTTATTTTTCATGTGTTACTCTTATATGAGGCTGGATGATACTCATAACATGAAAATTTCATATTGTTGGCCCTGCACTCGATAAATTATTAAAGTGATGTGAATAGGAATGTGGTGTTCAGGTTTTCATCAATTTTTATCCTTTTGTTCTTTCTTTCTTAAAGGGAAGACTACCTTGCCTATAACTCATCATACCTTTTTAAAATTTAAGCAAAGATTAGCCTTAAAAGAAAGCATTTTGGGAGATTTATTACCCTCAGCCTTTTTAACGAAGTTCTAAGGATTTTCTTTTCTTTGACACATGGATGTTAATTAATCTTTTCTGGGCTGAGAAAAATAAGCCTAGTAATTCTCCTAAGCACATATATTGGTAAATGTATTACAATAAAAGGCACAGATGCCTAAAGAAAAAAATACATATGTAATTTTTTCCCATATAATCAGGTGTTTAAAGCCTTTACACAATCAAAAAGGTCTATAATTACTTTGTTTTTATTACACTTTCTTATATTTTTTTTCTTTTTAACACAAAGTGTCCCTTAATTCCTCCAAAATGTGATTTTGACTAAGGGTAACTAAAGAAAATTAGAACTATTTTAACAAATCACTGGTGATTCCTAATAGTGTCCCAAATTGTTCAAAACATTAATATATGCTTTTCTTTGTAGTTTTGCTTGGTTTGCTATTATACCATAAAAAATTTTCAAAATATTTTCATATTTGCAACAACACTGTTACTTGTTCAAGAACATGCTAAGGGTGACATTGCTGGTACTCATGTGCACAGCATCTCTCTCTCTCCATGTTATGTGACAGAGATAAATAATACTTCTTCATGTTTGTAAACTCATTAAATCAACATTAGTAATTAATAATTAATAGGACTCCTAGGCATAGTTAAACTGAATATAGGTATAAAAATATTACATTTGTTTTAAAAAGGGGTTTTCTATAGTATTATCATTTGACTTTTCTGTTATGTTCATTTCAATACACTTAACTAATTATAAACAACTGGGCTAAAACCAAAGAATTCATTAAATGCATATTGAGTGAATTTCACATAAGGTATACATGTGATTAAACTATAACACTCTATAGCTAACTTATATAGGACAAATATAAAATTCCCAATTACTTTATGGTAAGACCAAATGTTTGTATGTATGCGTTTGTGTGTGTGTGTGTGTGATGTGAGGATGTGTGTGTGTTTATCTTGCTCAACTCATTCATTCAGTAAACATATTTATAAAGTGCTTAACTTGATACTGGTGATATAATGTGAAGCATCTGTATGTTTACAAAAATAACATATGAATAATTGTTCTTGCCCCTTTTTCATAAGAATCCATATTCTACATTTTAAAATCAACTCATAAAATCCAAAATTGCTAACACTGAGATTCAATGATTCAGATCCCTAGGTCTCCTGCTCCCCTAACCTGACTTCCCCAGAGATTCTGGTTCTGTAGGATTGGAATAAAGCCCAGGAATTAGCATGTTTAACAAGTATTTATCCCAGGTAAATTTTGTGTAGGTGGCCCTGGGATAGACCAATTACAGTGATATGAAATTCTTCAGATTGCTACCTCATGGGAAATAGAATTTCCAATGAAGGCTATCCATAGAACTAAAAATTATAATTGAGTAGAATTGAAACTACATTAAGAATTCCACTATAGTAAAAAGCCACTTTGCCTTTTATTATTCTGAGGTTTCCTCCTAGTACAAATGATGTTTAACAAGATGAGGATATAATGGGACACCTGTTCTTAGGAGACCTTTTGTGTGCCAGCAAAATCTCTCTGATGAGGACAGAAACAAATCCAGCATGAGAATGAGCAGCCAAGGTTGGAATGGTTTTGAGCTGACCACTGAAGAGCAGTGCCAAAGCCTGTGGTAACATTTTGGCAAACAGAGACTACTGTATGTCCTGACCGTGAATGAAGAACAGAAGCTAACTAGTTCCCGAATTTGTCATTTAAGAACATTTACCCGATGTTACATAGGTTATGAACGTAATACTGAAGAAAATAAAAAGTGGAGGGGAGGTGGTGAGGTTAAGTTAGCATATCAAGAAGACTGGAACCCTTTCTTGATGCTATGGTGCTCCCCTCTCTTTTCTGATAGCTGGTAGATCATTAGAATTTATAGAGTTTATGACTGAAGCAACATACAGTTATAAGGCCTGTGGTTGCTGGAATCTTTATCATCAGAAGTAGTCATAACACTGCTGCTATCCATGAAATCGAGAAAGAGTGGCTCAGAAACTGCAAGTGCACACTCTTCAATATCATGGCTAGAGGACTGAGCTCACTTCTGGAGTCTAGGTAATATCATTACTTCCTTATCTACCTTGAGCTTCAACTCTTCTCCAAAGGTGCTTGTGCTCTACGTTTTTCATCTGGAGTAACCTTGCTGGTGGAGAAGTTGTAAACAAAATTTGGATGACTAGGCTTTCCCACCATTCTCCAACATCACACAGGTGATTCCCGTGGTTATGTTATATAAAGCCACCATACATGCTGGATTAGTGAATACTCAGCTACTGCTCCTAGGGGCAAGGGTAGGTTCCTTTGAGCCTCTGGTCACATTTCCATCTGCCCCAAGCCAAAGGCCACATTCATTGCTTAACTTCACGCCAACGTTATTGGTTTGCTATGGCTGCCATACAAAGTACCACAGACTGGGTGGGTTAACAACAGAAGTTTATTTCCTCACAGTTCTGGAGGCTGGGAGTCTAAAGTTTGTCCTGAGGCCCCTCTCCTTGGCTTGCAGATGACCACCTCCTCACTGTGTCCAAATTTCCTCTTCTTATAATCATATCAGTTATATATATTGGATTAGGACCCACCCAAAAGATCTCATTTTAAGTTAATTACCTCTTTAAAGGCCTTATCTCTAAATACAGTCTCATTCTGAGGTGCTGGGAGTTGGAGCTTTAACACATTCATTTGCAGGGACACATCCCAGCCCATACACCATCAGTGGCTTCCTAGGATACATCACTTTTCCCCAAACTTCAGTTCTTCAGTTTATGCTACTGACTGTGTGTGTCTCCCTTTCTGCCTTTTTTCAATGCCTTTTGAAATCCAATTTGATCAGAAGCACACATAACAACCTGGACTTGTAACTGGCATACCAAGTAGGGGCAGGCTTGTGGAACTATCTCCAGGTAGATGGCATCAGAATTGAGTTGAATTGTACGACATCCAATTGGGATGGTGCTAGAGAACTGCTTGGTGGTGTGGGAACTCCTCACCCTCCCCAACAAGGATATTAAATGATACATATCAAATGCCACATGAATGGGATGCATGTGGTGAGGTAAGTGGGGAAGGGTGTGGAGCTTCCACGCTCTCTAAGTACCACTTCCCCTGCATCCCCATGTGTCACCAACCTGGAAGGTCTCCAAGCCCCGTCCTTTTGGATTTTGGTGAAGGCTTCATTACAAGCATGATTGATTACATCATTGGCCTTTGGTGATTGAACTCAATCAGTAATCCAGTAAGTAAAATATTTATCTGAGTTCTGTGTGCTGGTCTGGCAAATTGATCAAACCCAAAGAGGGCAAAGATTGAAATTCTACCAATCAACTTTTCAGACCAAAAAGGTATAAAACTAGAAATAAATTGTACAAAGAAAGCAAAAAGGCTCACAAACACATGGAGGCTTAACTACATGCTCCTAAATAGTCAATGGATCAATGACCAAATTAAAATGGAGATCCAGCAATATATGGAAATAAATGACAACAACAACACAAAGCCCCAACTTCTGTGGGACGCAGCGAAAGCAGTCTTAAGAGGGAAGTATATAGCAATCCAGGCATATTTAAAGAAGGAAGAACAAACCCAAATGAATAGTCTAACATCACAATTATCAAAATTGGAAAAAGAAGAACAAAGGAGGCCTAAAGTCAGCAGAAAGAGGGACATAATAAAGATCAGAGAAGAAATAAATAAAATTGAGAAGAATAAAACAATAGAAAAAAAATCAATGAAACCAAGAGCTGGTTCTTTGAGAAAATAAACAAAATAGATAAGCCTCTAGCCAGACTTATTAAGAGGAAAAGAGAATCAACACACATCAACAGAATCAGAAACGAGAACGGAAACATCACGATGGACCCAACAGAAATACAAACCCAAAGAGGGGCTTGAAAGACACCTTTATCATGCTCATCACTTAGGAAATTTGAAGGGTTTTAGGAGCTCTGTGCCAGAAATGGGACAAAGACCAAATACATATTATAAATCACAGTATCATACTCCTTGTCCATTTGGGCCTTCATTTTCCCTCTAAAAGCTAGTCACTCTCACCTATATGAAGCTTACCACCCTCTGCCTTGAAATATTTGTGTCTGATATCCCTTGGTAGGTTATAAGCTTCTTGGAACTAGTGGCAATGTCTTAGTTATCACATCTCCATACCACTGAGCACAAATACTTAATAGATTGATAGGAATTGCTTTTTAAGTGGATATGCTCTGCTTTCAGAAGAACTTGAATTAGTTGAAACTGGCCACAGGTGAAGTCCTTAATGGTTACTCTATCTTGCTTTGCTGCCAGCTATGAGGACGCACCATCCATGTATGCCATGGGGCTAGCTGCCTTACTGTTGACTCCACAGGATATCACTCTTCTGCCTTTTCCTTGATCCTGCCCAAAAGTCCTCCAACATGCTCCCACCTTCCATACAGCACTGCCCTCCTGCCTTTTCCACAACTGTCAGAAGGGGGCCCTGAGGCAAGGGGGAGAGAGCACCAGCAGAGAAGGGCACACAGGGAAGGGAGGGCCGTCCAGAGAAAGCAAAACATGAAATAACCCAACATAGTGGGCAACTGAAACTTAATCCCAATGTGGAAAAACTTCGGAAAATAGGGTAAAACACTTGCTTCAACATTATCCCCCTGGAGAGTGCAAAGAGCAGGGGTCTTTATGCACTGGTTCCCATCATTCACTGGTGGGAGATGCACCCAGGCAGGAGCACAGCAACCTTCCAGAAGTCCTCTGGCTCAGAGATGTGGCCACGGACGGCATTTGGAAGCACGCTGCAGCACAGTGAAACAGCAAGGGTCAAGGGCATGGGCAGTGATGTGCTGCTCAATGCCTCTCTGGGCAAAGGGCCCTGGTATTTTATAAATACTCCAAACTCCCACCGTGGCTGATTTAAGGGTAGCAGCTGCTGCCTCACTGAACACTGAGCTGGGAAGAGAAGCACCACATGTACCATTATTCCACCATGGGGTGTTTTACCCATAGAGATACCCGAGACATAAACAGTAAGATGTAGTATAACAATTAGGAAGCAATGAGTTTTGAGTATGTGTTGCCTTTATTGTTAATATAATTTGTTTTCTGGTAATTTTACACAATTTAATTTTTAATAATCACTGTGTTTAACAACTGGCTTGAAAAATTCCTGAAAATGTAACACTTGTGAGCTGATTGGATATGGGAAGGCACTAAAGTACCTGTTGAACAACATACAGCCTTGCTGTGCTGCATTCCAACCACAAATTTTATTCTGTCTATAAGGCAATGAGCATAATTGTCTACAAGTCCAAGTGTCCCATTAGCGAGGTGCAGATAGGTCCTCCTATCAGCAGGCGAGATGCACCCAAACTCAGCTTCCCATCTAATGGGGGGCTTCCTTCCCCACTGTGGGCTGCAATATTCCATGGGACCTAAGGTTTCCAGAGACTGGGCAGGTGGCTTTCCAGACAACTCTGGTTTCCAACTAGTTGGCCCCAAGCAGACTGACTATTCTACCACGATAGACTGCTTTTTTTTTTCACTTGCTTTATGGAAAGGGAGAGCCAAGGGAAGGGAAGGGCCCCTCCACTGAAACACAGACCTACACTAAGGGCACCCTGGTCCCCACTCATCTCTACTTAGGATGATGAGAGACAGCACAAATCTTCCACTTGCAGCTGCTTGTCTTTTAAGTTTTCCCAATAACGACTCCTTATTACCCATGCCATAACATTGTGAAATTTGTCCCAAACCCTTTCAGAACAGTTGGCAACCACAAAGGAACTCACCTTGCAGGACATGTCCAGATCTCAGTTACAGTTAGGAAATACATTATCTTCTTATATTTCATATTCACCCTATGTATCTTTTCCACTGTGATTCTTTCTACTTCATACTTGGTGTCCACCATAAAATCTATCTTTTGTTTTTTTTCTTTCAGATTTATGTAGGCATTTCCCACTTTCTCATATTCAATGAAAATCACATGCCTGCTAGACACACTATTTTTTGTCTTCATGAGATATATTTTATCCTTTGCCAGGAATCATCATTCTTGTAGCTTAAGCCATAGGCAGAAACCCAAATCCTGCTTTTCAATACTTATCTATGTAGCCAGATGATCATATCCTGTATTCTCCCTTCTCTTCCAAATTCAGCTTCTAAAGACAGTCCTGCTTCCCAGCCTCAGAACCACAACTTCCAAAGGTGATGTGGGGGGTCCGCGTTATCACTGTTCCCATTAAGCACCTAGCGTCAGAATATATTGTGCCCATATGTTGACAGACATCAGCATCTCCTCCTGTTGCTAGGCAACCATGCTGCCCCATAGCACATGTCTGCCCTGTTATTCTACCAGGCGGTGGTGACAGCACTTATTCACTGGCTCTGGGGTCGGAATGACTGGTAGCAGCACTAACTTGGGACTCTCATTAATCTAGAGACACAAAGCGATTTCAGGATGGCAATGAGAAGAATGTTCATCTCACCTCCTCCTAGACAGAAGCACAATCTTTGAAGAAGCAACTACACTGGGAGGGATCCTGTACAGAACAATATTTTAACTTACACACTTAACTAAGCCTTTAACAACTAGTGGCTGAAATGCAAGGTATACACATTTCCAATCACAGTGGCTACACAAGAAAAAAAAGCCAGCATCAGCATGACATGTTTATTTCTTCAGCCTAGGACTTCAAACAAAAAAACACTCAGTAAATAGTTGGTTATAAGTAAATGAAATTTCTCTGCCTAAGTATTTATATTAAAGTACATTCCAGTTTCCCTAATTCCTGGGGTTTTAGTTGGTCTATAATCATATCTTATAAGTGATCCAATATTTCCATATTTTACCCCCAAACTACTGCCTCCATTTCTTCACTTCCTATTCACTTTTGGATCAATTCTAATCTAGCTTTACCTCAGACACTCCACCAGAGCAGCCCTCACTAAGGTCACTAATGACTTCCAGGTTGCCAAACCCAATGGCACTTTTAGTCTCCATCTTACTTGACTTCTCCATGCTATTCTACTCTTTCTTCTCTTGGTCTCATGGGCCTCACTTTTTCTCTCCTGTATAACTGGAAATGCCTTCTCATCCATTTTTGGCTAACCCCACCCCACCTCCAAAGAAGGGTAGATTCAGGCATTGCCCCAGGCCTTTTCTGCTTCTTATACTATTTCCTGTGCCAGCACAATCTCAGCATCTTCAATCCCCTACATATCAATAATCCCAAGTCACCCTCCTCTAAACTCCAGCTTAGGTCCCCATAAGTCCAGACAGCTACTTGACATTGCTATTTGCATGTCTCAAAGACATTCACACTCAACCTGCCCAAAACTGAATGCATAATCATTTATGTAACAAACTTTTGGTGAGTGCCGACTATGTGCCAGGCACTGCTCTGGGGCTGAGGGACATCAATGAATGAGACTGTGCCCCCATCTTATAGAACATAAAAGCACTCTCCATTGCCCCATCTTCAATTTTACCCTTTCTCAGTGTTCCACACTTCCCTGAATAGTATAGCCATCCACCAAGTGCAAAATCCAAAAATCAAAATAATTTTTAATCTCTCTCACCACTCCCCACATACCCATTCCCAATACTGCCAGTTTTACCCATTAAATGTATCTGAAGTCTTCCGTCTCTCAAGTCTGCTCATTTCTTCTATTACCTCCTTATTTGAAGCTTCGATTATCTCACATGCAGTGGTTCAACAGCTTTTACCAGATCTTTCAGCATCCACTCTACCTCACCTCTCCATACAGCAGCTAGAGTAGTCTTTTCAAAAGGTAGATCTGATAACAGGACCATCCTTCCTAACTCACACCCCTGAGTTTTAACCTTCTCATTAGCTTCTCTTTATTCTTTGGAAGTAGGACAAAACCATAAACAATGGCCTACAAACCCTTGGTTAATGTTCAGCCTCATCTTGAACAATATATCCCCTCCCTGTGTGTTCTAACTACACTTCCCTTCCCCTTTCACAGAATACAGGTACTTGCTGTTGCCTTTACTGGGAACATTATTACACACACACACACACACACACACACACACACACACACACACACGCTCACTCACTTATCTTTGCGTAGTAAGATTCTATTTTTTCTACAAAATAAGCATAAGAACTTTCACGTGGCCATTAAATTTACAATTGTATTCTTGCTTTGAACTGTCCATCAATGACAGTCATCAAAAGTCAGCATAGGATATTTCTGGACAATCTTATATTACATTTGTTTTCCTTTTTTTTTATATATTTAGCTACCATGTTCTATCTTAGGGTTTTCTAAAAATTTTTAAGACAATTTTTCTGAAGTTATTCCTTTTTTCCCTATGTTTTTCAACATCCTTTTATCCTTCATTTTATCCTCTTTATGGGTATGTTAAGGTCTGTATTTATAGCCCTCAGCCTCAAATCTGCTTTCATAAGTAGATGACAAGTGTATAATCAAATATATGAAAATGTCTGCTGAAAGTGGGCACTGAATAGATACTTAATTAACAGTAAATCAGAAAACCTGCTCTTCCATCCCTACTGATACTAACTTTACTAGGAAGATAAATTTATTTTAAAAATAAGATTAGAAAGATGGCAAATTGGATACCTGCAAGCCAAATGTGGCTATGCGTATGTTTTCTTAGGACACCACAGTGTTTGAGTAACCTTTTGAACTTGGTGCCTTTAGGTGGGGTCCATTTTCTCCAGTTTGCATAGTCAATATTACCTCCCACTGCCTGACCTCTGATAACCTCACATAGATACTACTGGCCCTGGAAGGAATTTGGGTTTGAGAATCCAAGACCATATGATCTCTAAGGTCCCTTCTAGCTGTAAAAATCATCTAATCCCTTATTGCATATGAAATAGTTACTTATGAAATGATAGGGAAAAACTGGATTTGATTGACATCAAAATGTAGTACAAAGAATTAACAACAGGTAAAGCTCACAGTTAATATCCAGATACTTCAGAGACTATTCTGGCAAATTCATTTCCAAAAGAGGAAAGAATGGCTTAATGCTTATAACATCTGGAGATCAGAATTCTAACCCAGGGATTAAGACACACATGTTAACATGGCCTCATCCTAATAGGCCCAGAACTGCAGGTTATCTGTCCATATTACAGAAAACACAATCTGCCAGTCTTGGCAGCCTCTGCTCAGTAACCAGTCTTAGTATAGAACCAGAGGCAAATGGAGACACATTTGGCAACAAGAAACAGACTTCATCCCCACTGACTCTCACTCTTGCGAATTAATTCTTTCTTATTTTATTAAAATTCCACTGCCTTCATGTAAGAGCTACTTAGAAAACACCAGTTCCTGAAATTATTAGGGCTTCCTATATTTTATATCTCCCAGATATGGTAATGAAAAATCAAATGTACCTTTAAAGCCTGAAAAACAACCTCTTTTAATATCAACTTTTCCATGTACTGAACAGCCAATTAGAAAGCCTTTGATATATATCATTTTAATTCTAAATTTTATTTATAATCCTCCTTAAATTTCAGGAATGGACACAGGTTTTTCTCTAAAACAGTTGTATGGATGCTTTGAAAAAGTGATCATAAAGGAAAACTTATTTCATCACTTTCTTAAATTTTTATGAGATGACATATGTGGAGTATAAGAACAAAGGAAAACTGAAGGAACAAAACAGCAGCAGAATTACAGAACCCACGAATGGACTAATAGTTACCAAAGGGAAAGGGACTGGGGAGAATGGGTGGGAAGGGAGGGACAAGGGTGGGGAAAAAGAAAGGGGGCATTACGATTAGCATGTATAGTGTGGGGTGGGGCACGGGGAGGGCTGTGCAACACAGAGCAGACAAGTAGTGATTTTACAGCATCTTACTACACTGATGGACAGTGACTGTGAAGGGGTATGTGGGGGGGACTTGGTGAAGGGGGGACCCTAGTAAACATAATGTTCTTCATGTAATTGTAGATTAATGATACCAAAATAAAAAAATTAAAATAAAAAAAACACAACATATATATATAAAACAGGCAGACCATAAAACAGACAGATGGAGCTTGTCATAATTCCCTTCCTCCTACCTGGAACAAAGATGTGATGCCTGGAGCCAGGGCAACCGCCTTGAGACTATGAGATTACAAGCAATACTTTAAAGATACTGACATGAAAAGACCTTGATAACATAGCTGAGCCACTGCACTAACTATGAACCACTTTCCTCATGATCTTTTTGTTGTTATGTAAAAAATAATGTACTGCTTAAGCCATTGTTAGTTAAGAGTTTCTATTACATGCAAGGAAAAGCATTCCTACCAGACACTGATTTTAGTGAAAATTGGTTAATTGTCTTCTAAATAAAACATAGTGGTTGTGGTGCCTTTGACAACCCACTGCACCTCTGAAAGTTCAGTTTCTTCTTGAGTAAATTAAGTTGAATGATATGACCTCAAAGGATTCTGAGGATTAAAGAAGATGGGGCACCTATGGGTAGAGTTGGCACATAGTAGGTTTCTGCATATATATGATAAATAAATACGCAAACAAACAGAAAAAAAATTTTTATGAGATGACAAAGACCATTCTCCTTAAGTTTTATAAGCTTTTATCTCCCAAAGAAATTAAAACAAAAATAACTGGGTAATGTTATAGTTATATTTTAATTTCTATATAAAAGAAGAATAAAGTAACATGTCCAATAAATGTATGAAAACACATTAATCTCACTAATTAAAAAAAAACAGTGGTCAAATATCAATTTCTACCTTTTAAGAAGGCAAACACAGACAGACACACACACACACACACACACACACACACACACACACACACAAAGAAAATACCCAGTACTGGAATATGGGTACTCGTGAACACTGGTAGATTAGTATAAGCATTCTATCGGGTATTTGTTAATATGTATCAAGAACTTTAAAATATTCATGTTTTTTGATCTAGTAATTACAGTTCTAAAAATGTATCCTAAGAAAATAATCAAAGATGCAGCCAGAGATTTATGTTCAATACTATAATCTACAATGCTATTTATAATAGTGAAAAACTGAAACAGCCTAAATGACTAATATTCAAAAAATAGTTACACAAATTATTATACACCCACTTGAAAATCTATCATGCAACCATTAAAAACTTTTCTTTTTGAGGAATAGGTAGTAACATGGGAAATGTTTGGCAATAAAATGTTAAGTGGAAAAAGCAGGATGCCAAACTCTAGGTAAAAGCAGGATCCAATTCTGTTTAAAAGTGTATTTATAAGGCTCTGCTTGTTGATCGGGTGAAAGTGACACAGGGGTGTTCAGTTTGTGAAAACTCAATAAGCCATATATTTATGTTGTTATTTTTCTGTGTGCATATGCATCAAAATATTTGTTAAGGTTTGACTTACTGTGTCTTATACAAATACCAGGTTTAAAAAAAGGAAGGAACTACAAAGATACTTTAATCTCTCCAGCATTTGCCTTAGTAATTTACTGGGTTTGGAGGAACGCCTATCTAGAAAGCAAAAAGGAGCTACAGGAACTAAATAATTTACAAAATTAGAATACTGTCTGATACATGTTGTATGTTCAAAACTGTTAGAATGACTATGAAACCTTTAAAACTACCAATGAACTGGGCTTGAATTCTTACTGAGAATGAGGTATTGAAAGCAGTCACAGAAAACACAAATTTGGAGAGGATACTGTACTACTGTCATCAAGCCCCTACCCCACATCATACTGCTTAGCAGCAGCTGCTATCATTTCCACATTCATCTCCTGATGTGGATCCCCCCAGCCTCTCATTCCTTATAGCACCCCATAAAGTTCTTGAGTTAGCAGGGCAACTGATAGATGGGCAAATCTTACACCTAAGGATAACTAAATCACTTTAAATTGTCTCCAGATTCAGTGAAGTCACTTAATTTGGAGGTGGCTGGGTGATAGACTAGATAATGGATTTAAAGAAGAGATATTCAGAACCAAAAATTTCCACAGTTGACTTTGCTAATGAAGAAATCTTACAGGTTATCAACTGTGGGCAACATTTCCTTCCTTTGTTAAGTTTTTACCTATTATCTACCCTTTGATGGACACTTTGGATCCAATCCAAGCCTGGAAACTGCATTGCTAAATTAATAATAACCTCTTTTCCCAAAGGTCAAGGATGAACTGAGGTTAGCTTCTACTCAGTGAACATCCAAAGCCCAAATCTTCCTCCCTGGATGACATTACTTCCTCAGTCACCTCCCCTTACCTTCCTGCCCCCATACTGTCAGGTCGGCGCTATCCCCTCAGAAGAGATCAGACTTCCATAACTGTCGCCTTGGGATGGTTTTCACAGAGCAAAAAGGAGAAAGACATACTGAAACTTCCACTACAGTTATTCTACCCATAAATCCCAGGTCCTCTTGTGTTTCCTCTAAATGGGAAGCTAAACCATTTTTAGACAAACTGAAACGTATTAAGACAAATACAGGTTGTCAAGATTGTCCAAAGGGCATGGAAGAATTCAAGCTGTTTCTTTGCTTTTAAAGGAGACTGGATTTTTCCCTCCTTTAACCAAACTCACAAGTTAAACCCACATTTAGAACTAATTTATTTCTTCTCTTATTGGGAATGCTATTCTGTTTTGTTTTTATTTTATCCTATTGATTATTTTTAGTCTCCATCTCCCACCAAACTTATCCAGATGAAATTATTTTTTACTTATTAAAACTAAATTACATTTTTTCTAGTTATAAATATAGTGCCTAATCACTGTAAATTTTTGAAAACATTTTAAAATGTTAAAAAAATCTGAAATGCCATCGTCTTGAAATCACTACTGTCAACATTTTATTCCAGACATATATACAAAGTTATAACATTTAACCAAAGGACATTTGCCTACTACTTGTCTGATAATCAAAGAGCGTATAAGATTCTTAAAGCTAAAAAGTTACAACTAAAGTTTTGAGTCTACTGATGACACTGCCAGATTGTTTCAAGGTTCCACAGAACATTAGGTCACTGGTGCAAAGAGAGAGAATTTGCCAGGCAGAAGTATCTCTTTAAGTAAAGCTGATGTGTGAATATTACAATTAAAAAAATACACACACACACACACACACACACACATCTATATAAAATATGTATGTATGCATATTGAATATTTGGCTTAAAATATCACAGTTAAGGTTTAAAATAAAATTTGACTTAATTTTTTACATCTATTCTAAAAAGCAAAACTAGATTTCTATCTAGAACACATATTAAGGGACACAATTCTTAATCCAGTGATTTTTGAAGTGTGGCCTACAGAATATAAAATATATAGAAATCACCTATGGGACTTAGCAGTAATGCAGATTTTCAAAGATCTTACCTTCTACCACTATTGCTACTAAAACTACAGGGTCACTGATCTGACCTACCACAGTTTTATCTTACCTTACCACAGATCTTACCTTACCAAAGATCTAAGGAAACAGATTTCTAAGCCATAACTGGGAGCAGCAGGGAGGAAGACCTGGGGAATCTACACATTTAATAGGTATTCCAAATAACTCTTAAAGTGCTAAAGTTGGAGAACCTCTGCTTTGTTTCTTAGTAGAAATGGCAACTGCAGTTGTCCTGAGAATCGTAACTCAAAAGAAACAGGTTTACAGTTTTTTGGTGTCACTGTACAGACTTGCTAGTAATTAACTACACATTTAATATGATTTATTTATGAGATTGACTTTCTCCAAAATTGAATACAGTAAACAATATGTGATGAGATAAAATAATCATATCATTACAATCCTAATTTTCCCTTTTGAAAAGAGAAAGGCTTCACTCTCGATAGTGAGAAGGCAGGTTTTAACCTTGGTCATGATGGATGTGAGAGGGGGTGGTACCAAGATGAAGAGAAGATGGGGCAGTGAGCACAACCTGGATTAAACTTGTGAAAGCTGCCCTGATCCAGAAACACCTTTCCATCCTGACCATCAGTCTGTTAGAATAACCATGCAAAACTTTGTGCCTGCGATTTAATGACAGGGAAGCCATGAGGCTTAGTGGCGTACCAATGGAAATTTAATGAGAGCTTCTTGAGGCCACATTCAAGTTAGATGTGCAAATTTTGGGATGATACACTCCTGAAGACTAACTATACCAGCCAGATAACTAACTGTTGTGTGAGTTCACAAAATTGAGGAGGTCTTAAAAATTCCTTCCAAAAGTGATAAATTGGAAATTACTAGTTTCTCCACCATTTGCATAGAAAACTGTTTCCTTTAAATTTAGAATTCTTTCTGGATGGCAAGATAATGTTGGACCTGGTCAGACTGATTTAAGGCTTCAGTGCCACACTAGCAAGGAGATTGGATGGCTGCTGTGGGGCTTGAGATCAGACAGGCATTGGGACTCTTGGGATGGACTAACTGTCTCCAGAAACTTGAGAACTGCAGGATGCTGGAGGTAAAACTGTGGTAGGTCAGATCAGTGACCCTATAGTTTTAGTAGTAATAGTGGTAGAAATTCTTATTATTACATTAATTAATAATCCTTAATAATAACTCTGACTTTCTGCTGAGAATATTGTGGTGGCTACTGGGTGGACAGTGATTGGGGTTCTTAGGCCAGATTTATAACTCCATTGAACACAGACTAAGTACTGACACCATGTTCTTCCTGGGGTAAACAGGGCAGTTGGTCATCTGCCAAATGGTGGCAGAGCAAGGCTTGGAGGCCCAGAAACAGTCAAGTCCAATTCAAATAAGAGCAATAAAAGCCAGGAATTGATACACGATTTGGATTACATCATGACCATCAAGGAGCCCCATGAATTCGCACTAGTGATTCTCAGAATCCGTCTGAGAAGGTGGAGGGCACATTAGGGCTCATCTTGCAAGTGAGGGTATAGGCAGCCAGATGCAGTATCACTATGCCTTTGTCTCTTCAACACTAGTCCCTGACTGGCAAAACGCTGGCCGGGGCAGATTTGCAGGTTCACGGTTAATGCTCTGAGTTGCCTTCCAGTGTGGTAAGATGGCCACAGATGGAGACTTCAGCCACTCACCCTTGCAGTTTGCAGACTCCAGTGTGAACAAAAAAAAAAAAGAACAGAAGACCCCAACACTGGCTACGGTTTGGGTGTTGGAAATGGCCCTGTGCTTGTTTCAGTTTGGTGTAAGAGGACCCTGTAACTTCTATACTAAAGCCATTGGAAGGAGGGTCCTCCGTATGGATATTTCCTGAGAAGTCAAAATTCCTACCCACCCCCTGATGTTTTTTAAAAACCTATGGATCCCCTTGTAGCTCCATCTGGCAGTACTTCCAGTTTACCTCAAAACAGAATTACAAAAAGTATGGTAACAGCTAATCACACTCACAGAAAAAAAAAACACAAGCTGCAAATAACAAAAAGTCTCTGAACTGCACTGTCAAATACTCGGAGCCCCCAGAATTGGGGGATGCTCTCAGAAGACTGACCAGGGAAAAGCACAGCAGGACAAAATGACTGACGTGAGAAAGTTCTACCCCATCCTCCAACCTTGCCAAAGAAATCTTGTAGTGGTATTCCTTTATCTAGGATCAGTATGATCATGAAGACTCCCAAACCATCATTACAAACTGAGATCATACGACTGATTCTATAGGCTTCTCAGACACGTTCCAACAGTTAATCTCCCACTACACCTCTGCAGCATGAGCCATTTATCCTTTCCTGTGTGTTGTCACTTTTCTTTCCTTCTTGGGGAAGAAAAACAATTCTCATCTCTAATATTACTTTGGACTTCAAACCTGTTCAGTGTACCCTCCTCCCAAAGATTCACAGGCCTCAAGCCTTCGTTGTAGTACCCCTGCCCAGAATGCTCACCTCCCCCGCCCCTCCCCTGGTCAAAGGTTACTCTGCCTGCAAGTCATAGCATAACTGCTTGTCCTCTAGGAAGCTTTCCTAACCGCTCCCCCTAACTCCCCACCCCGGGTTGCAAGCTTCATTAAATATTTCTACAAATCACTCCTCCTGCTTAGCACTTACAGTATTGCAATTAAATAGTTAGTTATTTGAGTGATTCTTTGTTCAGTCTCTAAATCCATCAATAGACCATAAGCTTCATGAAGCCATGACAGTGTCTTATTCATTGCTGACTGTTACCCCAGTGCTGAGAACACAATAGATGCTGAAAACTATCTACTAAATGAATAAAAGAGTACCTAAAAATTAAAATGAAAGTAAAGTCACCACTAAGATACTTCCACCCTATTAAGACTATGCAAAGTTAACCTCAACTATTATTTTAAAGACAATTATGGTTTAAAATGTTAACATGTGTTGCTAACCTTTAATTTTTCATTCTGTTCTAGCTTATGAACAGTAAACCAAAAATGGTGAGGAGTTCCAAATAATATTTACCTAAAATAAAATGAATCATTTTATAAACTGGGCCTGCAAATAAAGATAGTAACTTAAGTAGTCCTATAGTGACCATGGTTCCAGTTAAATAATACAGTCAAGGCAAGATACAGATATTAAACATTCATGATCTGCTCAGAATATTATGAATTAATCAGTGCTTCCTCATTTAAATGTTTAATATTTAATGCTAGTGCTTCTACAGTCTCTTGAAATTATTACACTTTACTATGTCTCTTACAACTGAATAACAATAGAGTTGATAGATAATATCTGAGAATTCTGGTTCCATAATGATCTGTACCTTAGAGGAAAACATGACTGTAGTGCATTAAGCTTTTGATGAAATTCTCTACACATTTATCTCAGATGTAAAGAGATACTAATAACAAAAACAAACATAATAAGCAAAATATCATGATAAGTGCTTGTGGAATATGATTTCCTTTAATCCACAGTGAATTATTTGAACTCCCCTAGACAAATATAAGTGGTATGCTAAAGACATTTTAGATAATACAAAGTATTCATGCTTGCATGTTAGTCCAGTAAATCTTCTAAACACTAGCTGTGGAAATAGAATAATATTTCCCCCAAATGAATTCATTCATTCCAAGTCCTCTCAGGCATCTTAAAAGTAACAGAGATATTTAAAAATTCAATAATAACCATAATGTTTTATTCTTACATATACTCTACCACTACAAAATCTCAAGGAAATTAACTGTGACTCATTATATCTTATAACATATTCAGTTCTTTTAACTCTATCAGGAAGGCATCTTTGTGCATCAAATAAAAAACAAAGGTGACTATTAAGGGTTGAACTGTGCACAACACCCACCTCCCACCCCATGCCCCAATTCGTATGTTGAAGTCTTAACCCTCAGTACTTCAGAATGTGAGCTTATTGAGAGATAGGGAATTTACAGAGGTAATCAAGTTAAATTGAGATCATTAGTGTGGCCTTAATCCAGTATGATTGGTATCCTCATAAAAAGAGGAAATTTTGGCCACAGAGACAGACCCATACAGAGAAAACAGTGTGAAGAAACAAGCCAAGGAGCGACACCTGGAACAGATCCTGCCCTCATGGCCCCAGGAAGGAGCCAGCTCTGCCCTGGGGATTTCAGACTATTAGCTTCCAGAGCTGTAAGACTATTATTTCTGTTATTTAAGCCACCTTGTTTATGATGCCTTGTTACAGGCAGCCCTAGAAAACAAATACAGTGACATAAAATACTTTGCATTACAATGGCACTATTCCATTCATAAAATAAATAAAAATTAAATTTTCCAGTGAAGCTGCAATTTGGCTCTTGTGCATAGAATATGTAAACATGAGAAATGATCATATACTATATATTACTAAATGTTACTTCTTACAATGTCCTGTTACTTAGGAGAATTATAGTTGGATGGCACTTGTTCCTCTGCAATTTCTTACTTTTTCCACACTGATGTAGATTTTAGTATGACATTGCTTTTTTCTCTTTTGAAATAAATTACTTATTTCTATCCATATATATTTATCTATAGCAAAACTTTAGCAAAGAATAAAGTATAAAATATAGCCATTTTTATCAGATGAATAACAACACATTTCATTAAATAAATTCAAAGCAGATACATAAATCATAAACAAGTATATTTACATGTATATTAATGCCTAGCACTATTGATGCCATGTCCATTATAATCATTAATGCTTAAAAATATTTGATAAAACATGTGAAACATTTGTAAACACTTAATACCTACACATACTTTGGATGCTTTACACCAGAAGTACATTTATATAACTGGAATTACATTCTAGGTGCTCTAGAACTGGATATAAATATTTGTTTAATATACATGTGCACACACACACACCCAATTCCTTCTTTATATAACCACTGTATATGTGTGTGTATTTTTTTTCAACTTCCTTCATTTTACCTCAACTGATATTTTTTAATAATTTGGTCATTTCATGTCAAGTTTGCATAAATTAGAGTATATATTTATTTTTTATTTGATTTACTAGGTTTTAATTCTCAAAATGCCTATGTGTGAAAAATCTAGAATGTACAGTATTAATTATATTCAGAAATTTCCACTGAGTGAAAAGTAATTTCCCCAAGGTCATAGTTTAAAGTCCAAATTTGGGACTAGCCTATTCTCATACGAGTAAGAGTGATAATGATATTCTAGATTATAACCCTTTCTTTCATTGTTAGTGGACAAATTAACTGGTATGGTATCTTAAGAGTATAAGTTTGAAAATAACATTTTCTTGTTTACTTGCACCCCTCACATATAGTATATCGAACATTTAGCTATAAGTTACACAGTTAATGCCCAGAAGTTTGGTGAGCTGCATTTATACTTCTGTATCAAGACGCTAAACAAAGGAACTTATAGCAAGCTTTTAGCACATGTTTTAAAGGAAATTGTGTTCTCGACATGTAGCCTAATTTAAAATAATTAACACTATTGTTTACTAAGATATAAAATACATCATATTCTAATATGAAATTTCAAAAAATGTATAGAGAAGTAAAACTACTAATAAATTAATTCACGACAAACTAAGATATGAAAAAAATTAGCAGTATGGAATTGGTATCCAAAAGACAGCACATAAAATGCTAAATCTAGATTTTTTTTTCCCCAGTGGCCCCTGAGACTTTGTCCATATTTATGCAAATATATAAACTTTTAGAGTAAATACCAATGATTTCAGACATTGGTCAAATATTACTAAATGATTTTAACATCCGATCTCTCCAATTATTTAAAGGCATTTCCTAATGTCTTCTATTACCAAGGAAAATTCTGAATTTATTTTTATGTAAAGACTCTTCATAAGTGCTTTTGACTCTTAGAGAACAGTTATCATGAGAACATGTCCTTTCCTACATTGTATATACCATGATGTGATCTATTCCCATTCCTGTATTAAAGAAACTGCTGAAATATTATTGAAAATATAATTCATGTAAATAATATTGAAATGTTCCCTAGCAAAAAACAATCTCCAATGCTGTCACTATAACTGCAGCTGAATTTTTCTAACCAGTGAGTTCCACAGTCCTCTCCCAAGTCTACCAGCAATCAGATCTTTTAAAAATCTGATATCACTTACACCAACTTATTCATCCTCTTACCAGCTGTTAATAATCAACAGTAAACAAATAACATCTGTTTCAGAATACTGTCTTTGTATTATATCTAAATGAAATAAAGATGGAGGAATAATATTTTAGAGAGTAAACATTTTTTAGGGGAAATAAAATACTATGTTCTTCCATTTAAATCTTATAATTGCCTTATCATGACATAATTACTATTTTGGATATTGTACATATCCCCAAATCATAGTCCTAACAAGACACATATGACATGGTGGGAATTATATTCACCAGTTTTTTTTCTACAGCAGCCTGCTTGAAGGAGACATCCCTTTCACTCTAGCATGTAGCATGAATTTTTCTTATCAAACCTTCCAACACTCCTTACCATGCAAACATTTTCTTTAGGTCCTTTATGTGAGTTTATGTGATCTAGTTTTCACAAGCACCCATATTCTAGGCCTTCTTTGGCTTCCGAGCCCCTAAGTTTACAAGTCTAATGCACTTACATTCACGAATTCAGACACCAGTTTCTATTTGGGTAGTCAAACATCTTTCCTTTGTAACAGTTGTTAAGTTAATACTAAAGAAAATAATTTAGATTTGGTTCTATTGCTATTTATTGCTTTTCAGGGCTTGCTTTATACCAGGGGTTTAAACCTTTATACCAGCAGTTGTTGTTCCATTTTGTTTTTTAATTATTTCATGAAATTTAAGGCAGCAAAGGGTGAGTACAAGAATCAGTGAGAAGCTTAGGTGTGACTTTTCATGTCATCCTACAGTTTATTTGCCAAGTCAGGAAATGTAAGAAACTGATTATTAAAAGTAGGGTAATCATGTACAACTCCATGATTTTTGATTTTACTAACACACTGTACAATATTTTTTTAAGTTTATTTAAATTTATTTTAAAGTTTACTCTTTAGTACTTAAGCAAGTATTTATTAACATCTTGCTCTCAGCCCTTTCCTGTTTCCAACTAAAATGAGTATCTCTTCTGATACACTGCTATAAACTTTTCTTTAAACACACTCTGCTTCTTTCTCCATCTTTTTCCTTCTCTTGACACTGTAAGAAAGTCTCTGGGATCTTGAAATATGTCACTGGAAATAACCCCAAATGCATAAATCCATATGAAGTAAATGAAGACTTGAAGAACCAGTATCTTTCCCACATAAAAAGCATTAGGGAGATGTGCACTAAAAAAGCACACACAGTTGCTGTTTACATTCACAAGTTCAGGAAACTTTTAAAAAATCATTGTAGTGTTTAAAACATTAAGGA
Source organism: Manis pentadactyla (assembly GCF_030020395.1). Taxonomy (NCBI): domain Eukaryota; kingdom Metazoa; phylum Chordata; class Mammalia; order Pholidota; family Manidae; genus Manis; species Manis pentadactyla. The sequence continues at coordinate 59,627,719 of NC_080025.1, read as the reverse complement.
TGCTGAGCAGTACCATAATGTCTCTGACACTTTCACAGAAGGATTAAAGAAATATTCTGATAAAATGCCTTTTTGCTATTTTTTAAAATTCCATCTTACTGAAGAAAATTATTCTAACAAGGAAATGGGCTTTACCCTCATTAAAAGGTGTTTTCCCCTGCTAATCCCTCATTACATGAAGTCACACTCTTCTATGATGTTACAGCCATCACTACTGCCATGTCTCAGTGGGCCTGCTTCCACCCTTTCTGTTTCTCATCCTGTGTGTTGCCCAAGCTCCAAGATTCCTACTGACTTCAAAGGGAGATTTGCTCCAAGATCAGCACACAATAGGGAAAAATCAGGGCAACAAAAAGCTTCCAAATGAAGACAAACTCTTTAAAGTCTAAATTCATATTTATTGCAAAGAGTTCACTGAAAAACCCAAGACATTCCCCTACCTAAAGTTCACAATACTAATTTGAAGGGTTACCCTTTTTGTCTGGTTTTGAATTCATGTGTGCAGTTCACTGCGCTCTTGGCCAGGATGCAGGGCAGCTTAGTGCAATTCAGTCACTAGCAAAGTTCTGTTTTCTCCACAGCTTCACTTAAGCAGTTGGGATGAGCTCTTGGCAAATCAATGTTCTGACAGTGCTAACATTTTTGAAGCACTAGTTGGGGGAAATATACATACACACACAGAATTTTATATAAAGAGTATTAAATATGTTGTTCTAAATATCAAGTGGGAATATAATCTCAACTATCAGCTGCAGTGATTTGTTTTGGAAAAAATAAATTATCAAAACCCTCCAAATGTGTTTAATTCATACTCTACTTTTATCTTTTCTAGTTGTTAAGTACAGTTGCTAACTATGCTTTGGTGATAGTCATGTAACCCAACCCTGTGGAAGAGAATGGGTGTGGATGTGTGTTTGTGAATGAGTGTGTGTGTGTGTGTGTGTGTGTTTGTGCATGAGTTATTTATCCCATTTTCCTTTATTGGGAAAAAAGGATGTTCTTCATATATCCTTCCTGGCAATCCACTGACAATCATTTTCCAACTGATAGGCTGAATTAATGTCTGAACTCCTGCATTTCCAAATAGTCTTGAAGCCAAGTTCTGGCATGAAAATATATAAAATGAGCAATTATACATAAAATTAGACATATCATATACAGATTTTATAATTGGATTGCCAAAATGCTTAAATCTGGATAGGCAAGAACCAATTTTTGTGTTCTGTTAAACTAAAACAGAATTGACAAGGAGTATTAATCTGGATACAGGGTAAATCCTCGATATATCAAAAGCACACAGAGGTAAATATGTCCATGTATATTTTATGCTTATGTTTTTAAGGACAGTAATTTTGACAGCCTCAGAAAACACACTTAGAAGACTGAGAAGAAACAAAGCATTTTTAGCTGAGGAAAAAAGCCAAGGACAATCTACTCTTATAAAAGATGTTTTAGCTAATGGCAGGCAATTGTGCTCATCAAACACAGGAAAGGATACTAGCCAGCAGCAGTGGTCTGGTGCTCAGATCTTTAAGTATCCAGTACTTATATTTTTCAAAGGGTACGTTATTTAATTCAATTCTAAGTGAGTTCATCCTCTCTTTCCAAAGCTAGGAACCTTGAGTAATCCAACCATTTTTTCTGGACCTCCATTTAATGAACCATAAAACAGAAGTAGATTGAGTGACATACAAAATGTTTTCCAGCTTAAAATCTCTTATGACCCTCTGGTGTTCTTAGGAGATGTATTAATATATTACCATGAACAAGTTATTAAATTTCCTTCTCTAGAAATTAAAAATGAGTAAAAATAATCAGATACCTTTTTGATGGAACTTAAGGTTATTTTATCTGTCAGCAAGGGAACAGCTACAACTTGGTAATTTGAATCTATTCCATACAAACTAATAGTACTCAGTGATACTCAGTGTATATTTTCAGCCTAAGGGCTCAAAACTTTCTCTAATTTTAAAAGATTCTCTGCCATTATTCCTCTGAATATTGCATCTGCCTCATCTGCTGCACTCTCTCCTTCTGGAACTCCCGATAGATGTAGGATAGTGTTGCTATGTTCTCGGTTCAGATTTCTGACTGTGACTGGTGCAGATTCAGGCCTCTACCTGCATGTACAGCAGGCTTTAGTTTCTATTCCTCTCAGGTGACCTTTTTCTCCCCCAATAACCAGGACAAGAAGCTTACCTTCATGTAGTGCGTCAAATTCCACAGGCAGAGGTCCTCCAGCCCTCACGCAGACACAGGACAACCCCATTCCAGCTTTGGGCCTCATGCTAGGGACTTAGGTCTATCTATGGATCCTTGATGCAGACTTAAAAAAAATCTCTGTTCCTAGGGCATATATTAGGTCCATATACCCCTGTGTGTCATTGTAGCTTCTACTCTACCTTGTCTTTGGGTCCTTTCTTATTGCTGACACCTGAAGATTCCCCCTAATTCACTTTTGAGCTCAATGATGTCCTTCAGAATTCTTTTTCTATCACATTTTATCCAGTGTTTAATATTTCTGGAATGGCATTAGGGTTTTCCCACGTTAGTTCACCCTATACCTAATGCTAGATCTACATTCTACATAGGCAATAGAGTGCTACATTCCTGGTGGTCCTTCGGGAACATAAAAAAATTCAATTGCAACGTCAGTTCTACTTTTTGTATTGCTGTTAGTCATCAGTCATTCTTTCTTCTAGAAGAGCAACTTTCTGAAATGAATAGACTTCTTGAAAGACAGGAGACCACAATAGAACTAATTTTAATATTAGAAGTGTTCAATGAGGAAAACTAGGTAATAATATCGCTGAATCAATCTCCCATGATGGAGAGAAAAGGCCAGGATAAAACCAAATTTAAGAAACATGGGAGTTTTAATCAGCAAAACACAGAAGCATATCTTTACAGAATGACTTCTGGGTAGAATAAAAATAAACTTAGGAGAAAATCTCTCCTTTGGGCTAGTTTTCAAAACTTTTTAATTAGGAATCATACTGATATACTATAATCTTTGGATAAAAGCTTGTTAACAAGAAGAAGATATGGAAGTGTGTTAGACTAAAAAACTGTGTTTACATCTTCTCCCAAAAGGGTTTATTAGCAAAGATTTAAGGAAGCTTGGAAGTGCTAAAATAATTTTGATGCAAACTCGAAAAGGAAGTAGATGCTAAGGATGAAGCTGTAGATGGCGAGTACTGTTGTCCTGGACCAAAACGCAGAAGAATGGAATCACTGCGGTGTTAACAGAACACGGTCGTGGCAACTTTACAACTTGTGCTTAGAAATGACAACCAAAAAGGAACATGAAAAGAAATTTTTAAAAAATTGCCGAGAGGGATGAATGAAAGTTTTGGCTGCCTTCACTAAGTCAGAGAGAGGATTAATACTTCACATTTGGAACCGGAAGCATAAACACAGGTAGCAGGAGACTGAGAGGCCTGCCCAAGTAGGAAGGAGATTGGCAGCGCGCAGGAAAGGAGCAGCGGCTCACGCCGCAGAGGTGGGACCAGAGGGCACTGGGCTGTTTGCCTTGGCTTCACTGAGCCATTCTCATTGGAAATATCTCTGGAATTCAGTTCCCTTGAGTCAAAAAAAAAAAAAAAAAAAGAGAGAGTACTACAGTGAAATCTGTCCCAAGTGAAATAAGATTTTTTCAAACTTTTCTCAGCACTCCAGAATAAAATTAATATATGAAGAAAACCAAATTATTCTTTTTATATAGAGTTTTCTAAACAAAAATGAGGGAAGTTACAATAATTACCTCAGGAATTGAAACTAGATAATGAGTCCCTTGGTTTTTTTTTTTCCCCTTGGTTTTTAACTGTAACAAAAAGTGATCTAATTCTAAGAGGGCTGACTCAATCATCAGAGCAGTCTTTTACATGCCTGTCATGTCATAAACACTGCCTTGTGTCCAACTGAACCCTCACAGTACTCTTATAATGCAGACAGAGTGGAGATGACCTGACCTCTTTTGCCTTTTTGTGAATCAGGACCCAGGGAAGTTAAGTTATTTACTGAGGGTGTGCATGCACACACACATACACACACACAAAGTCACCAGCAGGGCCTCAGTGTAACACCTGCTCATTCACTTTTATCTCAGGTCCTCCACATTCCCCTACTGAGGACTCCCTCTCCTGAATGCATCTGTGATAGTTTTATATGTGTTTGAATATTTTCAAATGGGGTTTTTAGGTTTCATCGTCAATCCTTGATTGTTGGCTAAATAATGCTCATGTGTTTGCATGACATAGAGGAAATATATTAAATATGCAGAAAATTTGCACAGCAAAATATTTACCTTAATGTGGATTTGAAAAAGCATTAGCACTTGTCTGAAGGGTAAGAACATTCGCCTGGTTTTCACCTGACCATAGAAATAACTAGAAAACCACCACTGGCTAAGTGCCAGCACAGGCTCGGGCCCCTTCAGACCCCCTCAGCAGACCCTCGCTCCCCTGAATTTGGCTCTCTTGACCTGCCACCCTAAGAATACAATGTGGGTCAGGTAACAAACATGAGCTCTGAGGTCCCAGAGCACTAACTCCTAAATTTACTAGCCATACTAACATGACCCAAGGTAAGGACTTGAAGTTATTTGAGGCTCAGGATGTCATTTAAACAATGGGAAAAATAGTCGCCACCTCACCATGCTCACATAAGGGTTTAACTAAATCAGAATAATGTATATGAAGCACCAGCCCTGCCCCCTGCCACACACGCAGATTACCTACCCAATGAATATTCCTTTCCCCTAACAATAAGTCACTTTTCACTGGCAATTTATGGAATACATACATGAAGACTTTTGTCATGAATGGGACCCAGTGCCACTCATTGTTCCTGAAATTTATAAAATCTTGTGTAGATTTGGCTTCCACCATTTCAAGGAAAGACAGTAAGATCCATGGGCTGAGATTCCTGAAATAAGAATTAAGGTCTGATTTGTGACTGATTTCTTGAAAGTTTAAAGAAAATCTTTGTATGGCAGGATGCCTCTGGTCCAACATGAGTGAAGCAGCCTCACAGATTTTCCTCTATCATTCACTGTTCTCTCAGCCATTCAACCATCCCCCCTCCAGCTAAGAACACAGAGGGAATATCTCCACAATCATGAGGGTCTCAACATACTTCTGATCTCAGTGAATTATCTGTGTGTGTGTGTGTGTATGTGTGTGTGTGTGTGTGTGTATCCAATGGAAAGGTTATCAGAATGTGTGTCTCCGTGCATGAGCAAGCATGTGTTTACTTTTGGTCCAAGCTTATGTTTGGACAAAGGAAAGACTAGGGTCAAAAATAGTAACTGTGATTAGCCATGTGCAAATGATTCATTATACATTGGCTCTCAGAAAGGATTTTACTGAACCAAGATTAAAGTATCTGAGCTTCTCTTTGCCAAACTAAAAACTGAAAAAAATCAGAAACATTAAACTTTGTATTTCAGAAATGACCAGAGCCTTAGACATCATCTAATCCAAGAAAGGGATGTCTGAGGCTATTTAATTCTCCACTCTACAGCAAGAAAATGAGTCTGAAAACAGAGATCTCTTCAGTCACACAACCTCCAAATAACAGTCAGTGATTTTTCATAAACACTCACAGTTCCTTTCCCTCCAGCATTATGTAGTGAAATCCCATGAACTCCTAACCACAACCCTCATGATACCATTTATATGCATTTCACACCCGTATCTCCAGTCCAGACCTCTCCCCTGAATTCTAGATTCTTGCAACCAACTTCCCAAGAGGAGTTCTCACCTGTGTGTCCAACAGCTCTTTCAAGCTCAACATGCCCAAACTGAGCTCCCTGTACTCTGCCCAAACCTCCTTTTCCTGAGTCTTCTCCTTCTCAAGAAATAACAACCGAGTCACTCAAGATCCAATTCTTGAAGCCATCCTGACTTTTCCCTCGCTCTGGGCCTGCCTCTCTCCCTCTCTTTCCAAAGTCACACCCTCCAGCCACGTTATGTAAACAAACTATAATCTGATACCACCTGGGTCCAATTCATCACCATTTGCCAACCACCTTGTTACAATGGCCTCCTAACTGGTCTCTGCATCCATTCTCAATTCAGCCCAGAATGATCCTTTGTAAAGGAATAAATTAGATGGGGTTGGTCCTTGGCTTCAAAAGGTTTGCTTTCACTCAAGTCCTTATAAGTCCTACACTGTTGGCTCTGTCCTTCTCCCCTTTCCCTCACCTCCCTCCCTTGCCCCCCACAGCCACACTCTCCACCCTAGCTGAACTCAAACACAGAGGCAGGCTCCTATGTGCTTATCATTGCTTCTGCTGGAAAGGTCTTCTTCCAGACAGCTGCAGAGCTCCCTCCTTCAACTCCTTCAAGTCTTTACTCAAAAGTCAGCTTCTCAGGGGGGCCTTCCACCCCACTCCCTACTTTTTGATATTTCTTATTCCCCTTCCCTGTCTTTTTTCTCCTTAGCTCTATTTTTCTCATCTAACATACTATGTTTTTTATTTACTTATTATTTTTGACACCCTCATCTTGGCTATAACCTCTGTAAGGGTAGAGAGTTCCTGGAATAGCTGATGAGTGAAAGGAAAAATCAATTAATGAAATAGTAGAATCCTCTCTAAATAAAACTGGTTCTCAAAGCAACATGAGAGTGACCAACTGCTAGGAAAATCAAAAGCTTACATAAAATGTCTCTACATATCTTTATTTATATTTGTGCATATGTATGACCATGCCTATGTCCATATATGCATATGTATGTATAGGTGTATGTTTGCTGTGAAGATTCCTGTGAATGAACAAACACTCTGATCTGACCCCCAAAATCTTCTTTATATATAGAAAAAAGTTCTGTAAAATTGTTTCCCAAAGATTAGAAATGGCAAAACCAATATAACAAAGAACATTGCTTTAAGGTGCTTTGCACATATATAAGCTGATTTTACTCTTTAGAAATCACTAACAAGCTTGGGCAAGCTTTTAGATAGCTGGTGCTTTGGATGTGAGTGTGCACAAGAGATGTGTAAATTGTTAGGACAGATGAATGTGGACTACGTGTTTTGTCAGCAAATTGCTAATGAACAAGGGAATTTAAAATGTTGCTTGTATAAGAAATACAAGAACAGAAAACATGTCTGTTATAGACTTCTGTGTTCTTGGCTAACTAAGATAAACACGACAACTTTGAAAGAGTACAGAATTAAGAAGATATTCTACAACTGTTCCAGATTCTGATGAAGAACCAATCCATTTTTTCTCTCAAACTGTGTGTTTTCAGTGTATTTTAAATTGTAAGGAATTCAAAACTCATATTTAAAATGTATGGTTGGCCATAGCTATCTGAGAAATATTTTGATCAATATGCTTTACCTGTGGAGCAACTAAACTGAGGCTTAGAAATCACAGACTGATGACTTTAGTTCCCTCCCCACCCCATTTTCAATTATTTATATTCTGTAGCAGCTAATAAGCAACAAAATGGGAAAGATAAGACCAAAAAATGAAATAAAGAGAAACTAGTTGATTGGGTAATGAACTTAGCAGGTGCCAAGTAATTCACTCATGCATAGTGGAAAATGGTGTAGTCTTACAAGCTCAAGAGCAAAGCAAATATAAACATCATGTCTGCTGAACTAGTTTCTAGGGGACTTTGTTGGGGTTTTTTTGTTGTTTTTTTGAGTTGCTTTGAGACAAATACATCTAAAGTAATTCACAATTGCGAATCCAAGCTCTACACATTTTACACATGGAGAGACTAAGGCATGAAGAGAATTATGTGACTTTCCTAAGGTCATAGAGATAGTAAGTGGCAGAGTAGAATTTAAACCCAGGCTGGTCAATGCAGCAGTCAGAACACACACAATATTTATCTATTAAATTCACCACCTTACTTGAGCGTGGTTCAGGGCCCCTCAGAAACAAACTATTGCAGGAAGAGGATCTTAGCAGGGTCTCCCAGCAAGCATCAACCACCACTATTCAATATCACCTAAAGCAAGAATATCTCACCTATCCAGATGATGTAAGGCGAAATCTACAATTATCATAAGGGTCACTCCCAAGTCCACTAAATAAATTACTTAAATCATTGGCATCTAAATTTCAGGCTCTGTAAACGATTAGAAACTTTCAATTTGCTCTCCCCTTTTTATGATACAAAAGTAAAAAGTAAAAAATAAAATCATGGACACAAGTATTTAATTTCTGCCATTTCATTCATCCTTATGCAAAGGTACCACTTTATAGGCGCCCCAAGGCATTCTCGAATACTTCAGTTCATTTAATCCAATGTAAAAAGGGACTATGTAAGAGTGATGCTGAGCAAGGCCATTCCTAAGCGGATGCAGCCCAAGACCTGGAGCCAGAGACCTGGCATGTGTGCCAGCTCCAGCAGTTACAGGTCATGAGACTTTGGACAAGTCACCCACTCTGTCTGAACTTCTGTTTTGTCATCTTTAAAATAAGGATAATAATGCTGCCTCGCACATTATTATAAGGAACAAATAGAATAATTTCTGTGAAGCCACACTGAAAACCATGAAGCACTGTAAAAAAGGTATAGTATTGCTATATAGAAATGTTATTTAAAACACATTTTTTCATGTATACACACTGTGCTTTTTCAAATCCTGGCCCGAGAAACTTCATTTCTTTTACAGATCACAGAGCCAAGATTTTTCATACTTGCTGTCTTATGACATCTTTTTCAATCAAAATGATAGAATTGTTTAAATGTTGCCTGTAGAAATACTTATGGGTTACTAAACACCAAGTACATTAAATAGATATAATAAGTTAATATATCACAAGAAATGCTGAAAAAAACCTAGAATTTAAAATCAATGAAGTACCTTTGTCCATATAAATAAATAGCTACCCTGAGCACTTTTATCTGTACTTGGTAGAAAATTCATTATAGAGTAGCCTTTTTAAATGACAGATTAAATAAATAAAACTGGATATGATAGTGTTTTTTTCATAAAATCATGTCTTTGAGTAGAAACAATATAAGCCATCATTTTTAGGTAACTTAAGGACTCTGTCCCATATGTCGATTCTTGGTCTCTTGGTATCTTAAGGTTAGGACTCCATTCTAAATAATCCATTTGGGCACAGAAAATTAATCTTGACATTAATGGCAACGATAACACATTTTATTCACATATTTCCCTACTCACTTGGCTATATCAGTCCAATTCCCAGACCTTTTATCTTTTCTGCCAGCACAGCAGAGTCCTTTGTTTCATATAAAGCTAGAGAATCTAAGAGCACTTACATGAACAGTACTCAATTTTTGGAAAAGATATTTTATATCAAATATTAACATTGAAAAATTCTTGAACAATTACTTAATTTCATGAACTAAAATAAGAACTTATCTAATCCAAACCAATATCCTTTGCTCTTTCCCTATTCCTAACATTTGAATAATTCCTACTTATGTAAATCTGTTTACCACATCAAAATCTTAGATTTAGAATTTAAGGAAAACTAAATCACTGAATTTTCGCACATAGCATATGACAATAAGGATATAAATGAAAAAAATCCATTGTAGTTCTTCTTATAATCCATAGATGAATGTTTCAGATTAGAGATAGTTGTACCAGATGCCAGACGACAGAATTTATTTTCCTAATGTAGGTATTGAATGAATACACCAAACACGCTGCCCATTTTAGAATATTCTGGTTGTCGTAGAGGAACTCACACATCTTTCCTCTGAAGGAAAATAATACCCAGAATGAATCCACAACCTGACATGAGAATCTGCACATCTTTCCAAAACTTTTCCCCACAAACTGCCACTGTTTCCATCATTTCTTAAACAACTCAGATGTTGGGGTCACCATGGATTCTCTCTTGGTTTGCCCTCACAACAATTGGTCAAGCCTCCTTATCTTTCCTTTGTAACTTCCCTGTGACTTTCGCAGCCTCCTCATTGCCAACATTCCAGTAATAACTAACATTTACTGAACACTGACTGCATGCCACTTACCGGGCTGGTCCCTTTACACACTCTAAGAGATGAGTGCTGCTGAGGAAACAGAGGCTTAATAGGAAGAGAGGCAGGATTCTAGCCCACCCAGACCAACAACGGAGCCCACACTCTCACCCATTCTGCTGGATTGCCTCTCCTCTTAGTATTACCAGTACCCTAGTATCTAATCTCCCTTCCTCAGGCTTCCACCACTCCAGCTCACCTTACACAGCCCCACAAGGGCTGAAACACTTCCCAGGGACTTGACAGACCTCTGTCATCTGCCTCATTAATTGCCAGCTGATTGAGGTGTTGTTTGCATTTCCCCAGGTAACCTGAAAGCCGCACACCCACCAGCTGTCCTCAGATGGAGTCTTTACTTCAGTCAGTGTCTAGGAGCCCCCACAGGTGCAATTCCTAACAAGCTTTCAAGGTACAGCTACCCAGCTGATAAACATTCAGCGGCTACCTGCTGCCCCAAGGTCCCTGCTGCCCCAAGGTCCCTGCTGCCTCAACCTGGTGTGCAAGGCTCAGGCGTCAAGCCCAACCTGCTGAAGTCAGCCTTAGTTACCTCTCTTTTAAATAACTTCTCATTTCCAGCAGGACTGTTGGCTCACTGTTCACCTAACCTTTCCTACAACTCTCTACTGCCACTTTGTTGTGCCCCCTTTCTCCCTCCTTCCTTTCTATCAAAATCCTAAGCTTCAAGGTCTATTTCCAAACTATCTCTGATTGCTCTAGGTTGGAAGGCTTCTCTACGTCTAATGTTTGATAGCTCGTGTGGCCTGTGCCACTTCCTTGCCACATCATTTATGTTTGGTATCTGCACTTGCCATTTAGTTTTCTTTTCAAGGACACATTTCTTAAACTAGTTTACAAATTCCTTGATGGCAGGAAAACATCAAATATTTTTATTTCATTGGCCAGAATACTTTGTTAACAAATCAGGCCCTCAATGAATGTTTGCTGATTTTAAGGAAAATAAAGTCTCTTCTCTCAAGAAAAAAAAAAAACTGGGCAGTTAAATATCACTTTATGATGCATTATATGTAATAGTCAACCAAAAGGCTTGTTAAACATGTCTGAAGGCAAGGGGAATGTCCTAGAATTCTATTTACTATGAACTGAAAAATCAAAGAGGTAGAAGAGTGTACGAGGTTATCCCGGAGATGGTGCCTGGAGCCCTGAGTGTCCCTTTAACAGCTGGTTTGATATCCAGGTTTGCAGGTACCAGCAGCTGCTACTGAGGACTAGCCGATGCATGTGAGAAATACCTGAGAAGCAGAGGGATCCACTGTATGACCGTAATGAGGGGCTGGCCTCGCTCTCCGATGTCCGAGCAGAAAACTAGAAAGGACAGAGCCCCAAAACCCTTTTCCTGCACAGCCCATCCAATCCCTCTAAGATTAGAAGGGATCATTGCCCTGAGGTAAATTGGATAAAGCTTCTGCAGCTATAGTGTTTTCATTCTTAATGTGGCCAATTACAAACTGCTTATTTTATTAAGATGGAAAACAATGAAAAGTTAGGGAATTATTTTAAAAATTAAAATACATAATGAAGAGAGGGGAGAAAAGGAAAACAAACTTAAAGTATGAAATAATTTTAGAAATGGAAGTAATTGTAAAGAAGAAATTAAATCCCTTCAAAGATCCAAAAAGGCAAAGAATATTATTGCTTCCTTGTTCAAACCCAATCTAACCATCTAGTAATTCTTTCCACTAAACTATTTCTTTTATCTAAACTATTCATTTGCAAATAGAGATATGAGGCACTAGACTATTAAGAGCCAGTTAAAAAAGATGGAAATGATCAGCCAAAACTGCTAAATGATGTCAAATCTTTGCAATGCTGCCTGGATACAAAACAAAAAAAAAGCATTAAGTGTAAAACCTCATAGCATTTAAAATAATTTCATATGAATTGTCATGGTTTTATTGAAATATATAAAAGCCAGTTCTACAAAATTCAATTAAAATTTCAGAATGATCAGAAAGATGACTGATTTAGTTTGACATCCTGTAGGTTTCAATACTGTGCCTATATTACTCCAACTGTAAAACAGGAATAATACTAGTACCTATCCCATCAGGTTCTCTGAAGAATAAATGAGTAAACTCCACAAAGGGTTTAGAGAGAGGCCCAGCACATGGTAATGAGAACTCAATTAATGTGGTGCTGTATTTTTTCTCATCTTTTGAGTTTCCTACCATCCTTGTTTTCTCATCCATAAAATGGAGGTATTTGTACTCACAAAAGAGATGCTTCTAAGATTAATCAGCTGGGGTTTTGAAATCCCTCCAATCAAGTATTCTAAAATTTCAGTGTATTATTTTTGCCCTAATGACCTGTTGGGAATAAATATTATTCAGCAAGATGTAAAATTAAGCTGTTGTGACCCCTTTCTGGTTTGTATACAATCTGCCTTTTTCCTCCATCCTGCCTACTCATTTTTTTTTGTTATCATTAATCTACAATTACATGAAGAACATTATGTTTACTAGGGTCCCCCCTTCACCAAGTCCCCCCCACAAACCCCGTTACAGTCACTGTCCATCAGCATACCCTACTCATTTTTGAATGCCTTAAAACTGTTTCCTAAAAATAGAACATCAACCCCAAAAATATTGGTAAAATCATTCAGAGTTCAATAATATGCCTATATAAAAAATATATGCAAATTAATAACATTCCTATATACTAGAAATGGCAAGTTAGAAAATGTAATATAAACAGAGGTGAGGCTTAGAACCTCACCCCCCCGTTCTGAGAGAAATCTTCTGCATCCGTGGATGTTTTATTGCCCTGGTCTAGCTTGGATTAACACATAGTCTACAGGCACACACCTGATCATCTACATGTGCTCTCTTACAACACTAAACTATGTTTTCTACCTTTATCTTGTATCTATCTACCACTTCAGCATTTTATTAAAAATAATAATAATAAAGAGAGAAATGTGGTATCCACATATAAATCAAGTATAAAAACCAAATCAGTATTCATATTTGAACTGACTGTTTATAGTTCATAATGTATGAGCAAAACCGAAAGTTTCTGTGATGACTGCCCTTGTACTGTTCACTATGTAACTTATTCATTATGTAAGAATTTGTTCTACATGTAAAAACTTGTTTGTTATGCCTCAGAAGATTGGAGACTGACAAAAATTAGGCTTGGGGTGGAATAATGATTGTGCATTGAGCATTGACTCCCCTATACAGAATTTTATTGTCGTTAACAACCATTTGATCAATAAATAAGAGAGATGCCCTCACAAAAAAAAAAAAAAAAAAAAAAAAAAGGACAGACTTCCAATGGTAAAATAAATTAGTAACCGGGATGTAATGTATAGCATAAGGAATATAGTCAAGATATTGTAACAGCCTGGTAGGGTGATAGCTGGAACCTAGAATTATGTATATAAATGTTCTACCACTGTGTTGTACACTTGAAACTCATGTAATGTAATACTGTGTGTCAACTACCCTTCAATAAAAAATAATTATTAAAAAAAAAAAAAAAAATGTAATATAAAAGATCACTTGTACTATAGAACAGAATACTTGAAAATTTGTAGGAGAAAATGCCCTATTCAATAAATGGTATTGGGAAAACTGGCAGAAAAAAGTCACTGCCATTCTTCTTACATGAATTCCAAATAAATTTGAGAGTTAAGTGCAAAAACAAAACGTTTTTACAAGTACTAGGATAAAGACTAAAAGAATGTTTTGAAATCTGAGGGTTCAGGAAGCTTTTTATATGCACACTGAAGGCAGCAGCCATGCAACAGTAACAGCTAACATTCACCAGCTTACTAGATACTAATCTCATTTATTGTCATGTCACTATGATGTAAGTCTTCTTTTACATAGAAAGAAAGGGGGCTTAGGTTAAGTAACTTTCACAGCAGTGTAGACAGTCAAACCTCATTATTCACGGATTCCTTATTTGCTAATTCACCTACTCACAAAAATTTATTTGTAACCCCCAAATCAATACTCAAGGTGCTTTCCCAGTCATTCGTGGACATGCACAGAGTTGTAGAAAATCAGAGTCACCAACATGCACATTCCCAACTGAGGTCAAACAAGGCAATGCACTGCCTTCTTATTTCAGCTCTCATACTATAAACAAGTATCCTTTTTGAGATCTATTGGTACTACATTTTTCACATTTTTGTGCTATTTGTTGGTGATTTCACTCTTTAAAATGGCCCCCCAGCATAGTGCTGAAGTGTTTAGTTTTCCAAAGTGCAAGAAGGCTATGCCTTACAGAGAGAATAGGCTCACCCATGAGTTACAGTGCTGTAGGCCATGCATTTGATGTTAATGAATCAACAATATACATTAAACAAGATGTCTTTAAACAGAAACATAGCACATAAAACAAGGTTGTGTATTAATCGGTTGATGAAAACATGACAAGAGGCTCATAGAAACCTAACTCTTTTTCCTCTAGGAACAATAGTTTAGTGTTTATTAGTTCGGTTTGTTCAGAGACTTTATAGAATACAATTACCAGAAATAATGAGAATCAACTACTAAAAAAAAAAGTAACAGAACCAGAATTAAAAACTAGGCATGTCTGATTTCAGGCACCACAAAACTTAAACATTCTGTCATTCTCATTTATGCTCACTCTACATAAAAGAAACAATTGACAGGTTTGACGACACAAAAATTTAAAGATAAAGGTAAACAGGGAAAAAAATACTGATAACATATATTACAAAGGACTTATTAACATGATTAAAGATTTCTTCAAACCAATATAAAAAAGAGGAACTTTAAAGTAGAGAGATGAGTAAAGGATCTGACAGATAATTCACACACACACATATTAGTAATGAGACAAGAAAAGTACTTGACCTCCACAGTAATCAAAGAATTAAAGATAAAATAATTATAAAATACCATTTTCAAACTTACAGATTTAGAAAGACTAAAAAGAATTATATCATTAGTATTTGTGTGTGTGTGCAGATAGACAAAATGTAAACAAATGTAATCTTTTTGGAGGACAATTTGACAGTAGGTATTCATGTTATTAATGTTATTAATAAATTTTGAACCTAAAATTTCAGTTCTAGTTATTTATACTGTGAAAGTATTTGGGTGTCAATGAGTGCATAATGAATATCAAGGAAAAAAAATATCTTGCAATGTTGTATGTTATACCAAGCTTGATTGCTAGAGGAGACTAAGTATATTTGTGTACATCCATACAACGTAATGACCCTTGCAAATGTTCATGTTGATATCTACAAGTTTGTAACCTCTGATCCTTTCTACACTTGCAGTATATCCATAAGTGAAATTTAATGAAGAGCAAAATAGTTCTTAGCAGCTGTTCCCTTCCTATACTTATCACTGCCCAAATAGGTTTCTCTTTAAAGATGAAATATTTTGAGACATTTTTTTAGTTTATTTTTTTGTGTGTCTTCTATCAGGCTATTACATATCTCTTACATATGTAATACTATGTAGTGACTAAACAAAGATGAAGCTCTGCGTTTACTGGCATTGAAAGATACTGAAGACAGCTGAGTGAAAAAAGCTGACTATGCTAGGTATGGTTTGATCCCATTCGTGTCTGCATGCACACATGTGGATAAAAACAAGAATTGCTCACAAGTAAGAGATTAGCTTCCTCTCTCGCACTGGAAGGATTCAGTCCTGAGGACAACATAAAAGAGGATTTCATCGGATCTCATAACTAAACTTTCTAAATTTTCTCACTGAGTATTTCTGAAAATTCCAGGGCAAAAGATACAGTACTATTCCACTGAGAAGCAGTACAGGGCTGGAATGAAGGTGAGGTATGGGCAGATCCAATATCACAATTGCTGGTCAGTCACCTGACTTCTGTTTGGAATAGCAGGGACAGTCATCACTACAGATTCCTGAAGTTCAGAAAAGAGAAGACTGTGGTGAGATACAGAGGCTTACAAGAAAGGAAAAGATCAGGGTTAAAGAGCAACAAAAGTAGTCTGAGAGCTCAGAAAGAATGAGAAACCTACACAGTTTGCATATTACATGTGTTCACTTACTGGCTTATTAATATTTTCTTTGATAAAGAGGTAGATGCTTCACACACTGCTAATATGTGTAAGCATAAGATAATATATATATACTACAAGATTAGATAGAAATGCTTTTATGATTGGAACCAAAAAAAAGGTACCATCAGCAAAAGAGTGTATTCATTATGTCAGCAGTTTTTCCGATCCAGCAATGTTTCACAATTCAGACTACTAGAATCCAAAAAGAATTCTGTGCAGGAGAGTGAACTAGTCCACACTGAAAGAAGCAAAGTTCCCCCAAAGGCTTAACTAAAGGCATCTGGCATTTGCACTTAACCAACGCAGTCAGTAGCAATAATTAAATCCATATGGTGCATGAGACAGCTTTTTCAAGAGCATTTCTAACAGTAACTAAGACAAAGAAAGTAATGGCAGAAAGTTACTATAACAACAAAATGCTTCTACAGGAGCCACCTTCCCCACAAAAAAAGTCACAAACAAATTAGATCAATGCGCTAACAAAGCATGCAAATTATTTTAATCTACACTTTAAAATATATTAAGATAGGAAAAATATTTGTGAATATTTACTTAGTTTCTAAGTAGTAAAAATCTTTCTAAGCACAAAAGCAATATGACAGAACAAAAGAAACAAACATGTGCTTTCATAAGTGTATTAATGTAATGTAATTCTGCATAAAAATTCATGAAAAATAAAAACAAGACCACAGCTTGGAAAGAATTTTACAGAAATTTGGAAGATATGCAAAGATATTCATTATAGTATTTACAATATTTAATACAAAATAAAAATATCCAAAATGTCAAACATATGTAAATTGATAAATTATGCTACAATGATACAATAGAATATTATGCAGCCATTACAATTGTTTTTGAAAAATGTCAATGTAGTGTGCACATGATAAGAAAAAAAAAGAGTATAAATCCTATCATTGTGAATACAGATCTATTTATTTATAAGGGGAAAAAATCAGATAGTATGCCACAATAACAACAATACTTAACATTATTTTCTGTGCCAGGCACAGAATTGTTTTGGGGTTTACATGCAGGACCTCGTTGAAGCTTCTTAACAAATGTATGAAACAGTACTACCATCATTCCTGTTTTTCAGAAGAGAAATCTGAGACACAGAGAGGTGAGGTCACTTACTCAAGGCCACAAAGCTTGAAAATGCCAAGTTCAGGAATGAATCCTGCCAGTACCCTGAGCTTGGGTGTGTGCTCTCCACCACCACAAATCCCTACAAGTTAAGTCTCCTCTGATTGCAAAGGCTTTTAAGTATTCAAATATGTTAGAAATAGAATGGGAAGAATTTTTAAAATCTGATATGTAAAACTTGAGCAATTCTCACTAATGACTCCTGGAAACATTCATTTTAATATCTACAAGTTTGGAATCTCTGATCCTCTCTACACTTGCAGTATATCAGTAAGAGAAATTTAATGAAGATGGAGAGTTCTCAGCCACTCTTTCCTTCGTATATTTATCACTGCCCAAATAGGTTTCTCTTTAAAGATAAAATCTTTTGAGACATTTTTTGAGTTTCCTTTTTTGTGTGTTTTCTATAAGGTTATTACATATCTCTTGAGTATGGAACCAAGCTATTTTGGTCTCTGTTCTTCCCATTATTTATTCCTGTTCAGATGAAAATTTAAATACAAACTAGCTACCCATTCATCAAAATTGCTTCACATTTATTTATGGTGCATCTTAGAGGAGCTTCTGGGAATAAGACCTTAAAATCTATTATAGTTTCTATTAATAATTATAGTCACTAATTGCTATGAGAACTTTTTTGGATACACTAATATATAGTTAAAGCAAAGGCAGTCCAACAGACTTCTATAAATAGCATTGCACAGTCTCATAAAAGTCATGAGAATTTTGTAAGTTTAGAGGGTGGGAAAATAGAAACATGGTTTTCAGACTTTTTTCAACATAGTTATCATAGATTCAAAAGGCCAACCTTTAGAAATTGTACTCATAAATCCACCTTTATATATTATCCTCTTGATTATTTTGCAATTATCACTTTCACACAATTTTAATTGTAACTGAGATAGACCGGGTTCCCAAGTGCTATTTTTGCTCATTGATTCATTAAATCAAAATGTTTAAAGTACCTGCTGTATACCAGGCACTATTCTAGGCACAGGCAATAAAGCAGCAAACAAAAAAGACAAAATCCCTGCCTTGATGGAACTTAAAGACATTATACTGGTGATACATAGAAAGCCAACAAGTTAAAGAGTGAAATATATAGATGATGATAATAGCTATGAAGAAAAATAAAGCAGTCTGGGGGCTGGTGGCACTGGGGAGAAGGGAGGAGGGGGCAGTTTCAAATAGTGTGGTCAGGGAAGGTCTTACTGAGAAAGGACACTGGAATACAGACCCGACTCAGGAAGGGAGGCAGGATGGGGCTCTCTGGGTAACAGCTTGCTACAAAGGGAAACAGCAAGTGCAAAGACCCTGAGATGGATCTGGGCCCCTTGTGTGTTCAAAGAAAAAGATGCCCTTATGGTTTCAGTGGAAAAGTACTAAGAAAATAGATGTAAGATCAAAGTAACAGAGGAACCAGATATTCTGGGGCCTTACAGGCCATGCCAAGGATTTGCTCTCTTTCTCATAAAGAGATGGGGAGCAATGAAAGAGATGAATAGTATTACAATAGAATTAATCATTCAAATTCAGATATTGTTGTTGGTAAAAATGCTGAACCGGAGGAGACACTGGGGAAACTGAGGCAGATCAGCGCTATTCCGGGGAACTTGGTGGAATGTACAGTTGCCCTAGGCATGGAGCAGAGGAACAACATGATTTTGGTTTTAACTTGATCACTCTGGCTGCTATTTTAAGACTCAAATGAAGGTGAGCAAGCACTGAAGCAGGGCGAGTGACCAGGAGCCTGCCATGATCCAGGTGAGAGGTGGTGGTGGCAGTAGCAGCTTCTGGGTGTGGTGTTGGGTAAGACCAGCAGGACCTAGAGATGGATGGGATGTGGGATGGCAGAGAAAGAAGGTTCAGGGACTAAACTACTGTAAGGACTCAGGAGGCAAGAAGGGAGTTCAGAAGACTCAAAGAGGAGGCTTTGGGGGTGGCAGGGTGAGGGAGACAAGAAGCTCAGTTGGGGGCATATTAAGTTTGGATGCCAATAGGCACCCCAGTGAGGTGTTGAGTAAGGAGTAAGACACAGGAGTTCAGGGAGTTGGTGGGAGTCCCAGCATGCAGACAGCACTTGAAGCCTCACAATGGATGGCATCCCTAGGGACACGGGGCAGATGAAAATGAGAAAAGGAAGAAGGACAGTTCCCCGGCATCCCAGCACTACCGAGTCAGGGAAGAAAGGAAGAAACTGAAAGGAGGCAAAGAAGGGGCAGCCAGGGAGGTGAGGAGAAACAAGGAGGGATGGAATCCCAGAGGCCCAGTGAGCACAGTGCGCCAAGGAGGAGCGGGTGATCACCTGTGAGAAGTGAGGCTTCAGTCCTGGCAGGCTGAGGACTGAGAGAAGCATTTCAGCAGTGAATAGGGATGATCTGTCTCTCGTGACACATGAAGGAAGAGGCGTGTACTCACTAATTTACCTTCACTATTCCCTTGCGGGTCACTGAACGGAAGATCCCTGGGAGTCTGAAGTGAAGAGGAGCAGAGAATGTGCACTTCTTGTACACAGAGCCCAGTCTGTACTGCACTGTGTGCAGAATTAGACATTTTCACAAAACTATAAACACATGATAAAGCACTTTAAGGCTAGATCTATATGTAAAATAAGAAGATAATTCTGCCCCCTGCTCCTCCCCACAAAAAATCCCTAAAACTCTTCCCCAGGTGAAGGATGCTACAGTATTCCAGAGAACACTGTTTCTCCTCATGTCCTGGGCTGTGAACAGCTCCCTGCTGTCCCAGAGGTCACTCAACATCCTTTTTTCCTTAAACATATATACTGAATATCGTGGCAGTCATTTGTTGTTTTTGCCAGCCCTATACCCACTCTCCCTTTTTGGGGGTAACAGGACCTCAAATTTCCTTTGGAGAGATGTCCCAAGGATTCCCACCCCAACATCTATCTCGGCAGAATGGTCATACCCCAGGCAGGCCAGTGGGACTTGTGGTCCCGGGAATAAGAATTCAGTGACACAAGAAAGAACAGGAACTGGAATGCAATATGGAGGTTCCTCAAAAAACTAAAAATAGAAATACCACCTGACCCAGGAATTCCACTCCTAGGAATTTACCCAAAGAAAACAACTTCTCAGATTCAAAAAGACATATGCATCCCTATGTTTATCACAGCACTATTTATAATAGCCAAGACATGGAAGCAACCTAAGTGTCCATCAGATGAATGGATAAAGAAGAGGTGGTACATCTACACAATGGAATACTATTCAGCCATATGAAGAAAACAAATTCCTACCATTTGCAACAATATGGATGGAGCTGGAGAGTATTATGCTCAGTGAAACAAGCCAGGCAGAGAAAGACAAGTATCAAATGATTTCCCTCACTTGTGGAATATAACAAAGAAGGAAAACTGAAGGAACAAAACAGGAGCAGACTCACAGACTCCAAGAAAGGACTAGCGGTTACCAAAGGGGAGGGGTGGGGGAGGGCGGGTGGGGAGGGAGGGAGAAGGGGATTTAGTGGCATTATGATTGGAACACATGGTGTAGGGGGGGTCACAGAGAAGACAAGTCATGACTCTGTGCCATCTTACTACACTGATGGACAGTGACTGCAATGGGGTCGGGGGGGGTACTTGATATTATGGGTGAATGTAGTAATCACAATGGTGCTCATATGAAACTTCATAAGAGTGTATATCAATGATACCTTAATAAAAAAGGGGGGAAGAAAAGAAAGAAAGGGAGTTGGAGAGGTATCATCCCAACTGTGGGGCCAGAAAAGCCTGAGAATCATAAAAAAAGCCAGAAAAATCAGAAAAGCCTGAAAATTGTGACTTTTCCTACCACAATGCCTTTAGCAGTCAACCACTGCCTCTTCTTTGACAGACTATCATCATTCCTAAGTCTAGTGTTTGGGTTTTCTTTCCATTCTGCAAGTTAACCCACCTCCTATTAACAAATTTCTTTAGCCCAACTCAGCCAGAGTGGCTTCTGCAGCAAGTGGCTGGAGAGCCCGGGCACCCCTGCTCCTCTCCACACTGTACAGCTCTGTGTGCACTGGCAGCTACGAAAATTCATAACTCTCCAAATCAGGTCAGCTCTAACAGAGTAAAAATAAAAATTTAGAGGCTGTTAACATACTGGCAAAATAAAAGCTTAAGAAATTCTTTTATTTGGAAATATACCAGTAACCATCCTTGACTTCTGATTATGTTTCTTTCACTGACCAACACTTCTAAGGAGAAACATTCTTTGGTTTCAGCAGAAACTTTTATTCACCTTTAATTAATCAAAGAGGGGACTTTTTACTTTTAATGGTTTTACAGGATGGCAACCAAGCATGCATCTCATTCAAGATTCCTGTTCTTTTTCAGGGTTTCCATGTTTTTCCTTACGTTGTAGGAACACTTGGGAACACCTAGTATAGCTGCGACAGGACAAACTTGTTCAGACAAGCAAGAATCAGTCAGCAATGCGGGTTAAATCAATGGGTATTATTTTAGCAATTGTGAAGAGCTTGATTTCCCAAGCATTTGCATTTTATTTCAATGAATACAGATAGGTATCCCTTGGGTACTCATTAGTGGCACCAATTTTGAATTTTCATTTATTGTAGTGTTCTATGTGTTTAAAACACTTCACAATTGATTTAGAGTTGAAGCATCTGTATCATAGATTCTGTTAAAGGGCTGACATAAACCATTTATGCTTGAGAGAAATACTCTAAAAGGTTTAATACGTGCATCAGGTCAGATCACCAGGTGAGCAGTCTTAGGGCCTCCTACACCATCCTTGGGGCTTACATTTGCCCATTAGATAAACATTGGCATAACTCACCAGTGAATGCTGAAGGGAGAAGTGATCCGGTTTGTCCCGCCTGAGAAAAGAAAACATCTCTATGTGGATCTTCTCTATATTTTTTGGTAATATCTTTATAAAAGCTACCATCCTTTCGTTAAAGTCCAAGGAGGCAAATTTTTTTCTCCGAGTGAAAGCATGGTCCTCACTTCAAGCCCTCTGAGAAACTCCATGGGTTCTGAATAGAAAGCTTCCTCACCCTGAATCTGTTCTCCACCCTCTGATTTAGCTTCCACCAGGGGTCAGTGGATCTCAGTTCAGATTTGATGGCAAGCTTCAGGATAAAGTATAGTGGTAACAAATCAGGAAACATTTGTTTTACTAATATAAATACAAGGCAAAAGCAGACCCTGCTTCTCAGCACCAGACACCAAGAGCCTTGCAATCCCTCATGTGTCACCATGGCCTGGTTGCCGCAAAGCCTAGAGCTGACCTCTGCCCTCCCAAGCAGGCAGTGGATTATCTGGGGGCAAGGGAAGGGGAGGGTCCTTGGCAGTTGCTCCTTTTTTCTCATCCACACAAGCTCAACAGAGTGATTTTTAAAGATCTGATCCATGTATGTAAAACAACCCTACATTGGCAAATATAAAACAAACAAGATACCACTGGTGTCAGTATCACTGTGCGAGCAGATCTCTGACCAGTGAGCAAGTCAGACACTGCAGAAAGCTCTGGGTTGTTACCAGGACTTTCACTGTGTGCCACATCACTCAGTTTCACAGGCTGTAACTGCAACTGGTAATACTTAAGGGAATTTCCTAAAGGAAGAAATGTATTACAAATAGATGAACTTCAATGAAAACCTTTTAAAACATCTCTCTGCCTAAGTTTATAACTTTACTCTTAAATTCAGGTCCTACCTAAGTTCTATTAGTGAGTCAAAGAACTAAAGTCTTATTTACTTGAAAATCTTAATAAAAATTGCATTCCTCAAAATGTTAAAAATAAATTTGAACAAAATTTCAAATCAAATTTTTATATTATTTTGTCATCATCCTTTGAAGGCATGTTAACTCTTTCAGGTCAACAGTATACTAAATGATATCTTTCTTTGTATTGTATCTGGAAGATAATATCTTGTCAAAGACTATCTGAGACTATAAAATTCTGGCCTTGGTGGGCATAAATATCATGTTTCTGGTTTGATTTCACAATCTTTATTTTAAATAACAAAATTAGCTTTTGTTTTTGTCTTTTCTTTCTTAAAATGTCTTTTATTATTTCTTATTATTATCCCTTTCTTGAAATAACTGTCATTTCTAAAAATAAATGCATACAGGTTTAAAGTATGGATTCTGGAGCAAGACATACTAAGTATTCCTACATTACAGCTTTGTGATTTTGGGCAAAACACGTACCTCTCTCTGACTCAGTTTCCACATACATAAAATATAAAAGGAGGATAACAGTACCTACCTCATGAGGTTGTTGTAAGAATTATATGAATTAATATATGGAAAGAATTTAGATCAGTGCCTGGCACATACTAAGTGCTACTTTAACATTGTTGCTATTGACTTATTCCTAAACCCTTGAGCTGCCTTTTTTAAAAAATTATTTTATAGTATCAGTGTTTGGTATGGGAATGCATACCCACTTTTTCTACAAGAGCCTAAAACCAACTAACTTCTTTATATTCCTCCATGACAAACACTGGACATAAAACTTTTTTTTTTTCAGGATGACATGCAGGAAGTGTTTACATGAGAAAAGGAAGAAAAGAACTGAACCCATGATCATGGGATATTTCAACATTCATAACAAAGGCGGCCTGAATGAAAAGATGACATGTTCCCGAAGGTAAGAATGAGATGCCTGTTTCCTCTGTCGATATGCAGCAAGCAAGAGAAATGACAATGCTGGATTCGGTCCTAGAGGCTGAGCCAGACATAACAAACAAGGTTAAGGTTGGGGCAGAGCTCACATTCACAGCTAAGGCACACATCTCAGTGTTTTAAATGTCAACAGGATTTATATATGGTGATACCGCATTTTAGAGAGATAGGACTGTCCGGAAATAAAGTTGGGTAAAGGAAACTAACTAGCATAAATTGTCAGTTAAGGAACTCCAGAAATTGAAGGTCAGGGACAGTACCTTCTCAAAGCATGACTCAAAAGTTAACATAAAATGCACTATTTTCACCACCTGCAAAAGTAGCACACCTTGAGGGATATTTTGAAAATATATCATCAAAAGTGTCTTAGGAACCATCCTAGTTCCATGAAAGTCTCTGCAAGCAAGTCTACGGGAGGACAGAGCGACTCAGAGCTTGCCCCAAATGCTGTGACTGACCAAAGAGAATGTAAACTGCAGTATTTGTGTATTTAGGAGAACTAATTAGGATTATCATTTTAAGAAAGAAATAATTAGGATTGCATTCAGTTGTAAATAACAGAAACCTGACTAATTTTTCTTAAGTGACAGGCAGTCCAGAAGAGGAATTCCAGGCTGGTACAGATACTCAAAGGTATAAGTATAGACCCAGACTCATTCTAAATTCCTGGACCACCATCCTTAGCATGAGACCACTATCCTCAAGGTCGTAAGATAGCTGTGCTACACCCTGGCCAAAGAAATGGGTAAGGGTAGAGCAAAAATCAAGTACTTTTGAAACTATTATTTTAAATTATATTAATATCATAGACTATTTAAAAAAAATTTTAGTCTTTTTAAGAATCATCTTTACCAATTGTATCAATAATCTTTCTAAAGACCCCACCCAGTGGACTTCAACTTCATCTCACTAAATTAATGGTAAGGGAGCCTTGGAGATGAGTATTTTGAACTGGATGCATAGTTGTTCTCAAAAGAAAGGGAGTTTTAGAGATGACTGGGTAGACAATGCATGCCCTATAATGAGGCATTATGGAATACAGAGACATGATAGTCTTCTTCCAGTGCTATCTAGGGGAAAAGATGCCAACCAGCCCAGCTGATGTGAGTTGAAGAGTAACTTTCCGAGATGCTGAAATCTGCCATTGAGGTCATCTAACTCCATGCTCCTAAACAACCTACTAACAATCATTTGCCCACCCATATAAACTTCACTACAGTGGACAGACAGAATACACTGCCCAGCCAGTGCCTTTATCCTGACCAGTATGTTTTTTATTATAAGTGAACTAGCCTTCCACTTCACCACCTGACCACTTGTGGACTTAAGTATCCTCAGTCAGTCCTGGAGGACCTGGTGAACTCTGGGACCACCATCAAAATCCATCTGTCTCAATTGTGGTTTGGTTGAAACAGTATTGTATTTTTAGATTATTTTACATGGGCTGGAGGCATATATATTATATGATTTGACAAAATGTATTAAACTGATGTCAATATTTACTTACCTTGGCATCTTTTCCAGACTACCACCTACATCCACAAAATTGGTTAAACAACCATCAGCTAAGGAAATATACTCAACTTAGGAACAGGAAGGTTTGACTTAGGAATTGGCTAAGTTAATAAACGTTTTGGTTGGACTGGAATCATACTAATTAACTTTTAATTCTAGGCAAGTTGTATGTTTATTTTGGCTGGGAAGCATTTTCTGATCACACGTATTTGGTGATGAGTTGATTTTTGTTTTACTTTTGTGATCCCCTCCTAATATATTCAATTTGGAATTGCCCTTGAAAGGTACCACATATTGACAAGGCAACTAACAAGACACACACTGGGTGAACAGCTCCTATCTTATGGTTCCAACTATCTTCCTCTAATGTTGCTTGTACCAGATGATAACACATACTATCTAATACTGTGTGTCAGGCATTTTATATGCATTACCTATTTAGTAATTGCAACCCTAACATATGTATATCATCATTTCTACATTAGAAATGAGGAAACCGAGGCTCAGAGAGGATAGGTAACTTGCTGAAAGCACACATCTAAGTGGCAGAGAAAGGGTCTCTCTGCTGCCAGAGCTGAACTCTTTCCACAACATCATTATGCCTCCCTAGACTTCTCTTTCAGTATAAGTCTGAACTCCCAGCAAAGGAGTCTGAATTTTTGAGCTGAAGTAGACAGAGTTCACATGGTACAAAGCAAGAGAATAGATCTTGCTCTCCCAGTCTAACGTTTGCCTTTTACCAAGGTTCCCTACCCCTATTTGAACTGCCTGTCAAGTACCAGCTGCCTAAAAAGATGGCAGTGGAACTTCTTAGCTATGGAACTGCAATTATGAGACTCAGCAATGAAACAAGCCTGTAAATGAGATGACTCGAGGTGGCTGAGGTGATGACAGAGACAGTCCATCGATTTACTGGAAGAGTCTATGCATTCAAGCATTCACACATCTCCAAATCGAGCTCCTTTTAGAGTCAAGCAATTCAACATGCATTTCTCCAACTTCTACAATTTATATCCACACGGTGTATATAAGCACTTCGGTGCACAAATTTCAGATTCTATAGTTGGACCACATAACTGACAGTGGGGAAAGTAGCTAACTCAGAATTAAAAAGATACAAGCTTGAAAGTTCTTCTAAGAGGTTTTACTCTTCTAAGAGTGTAGGAGGAAGGGCCCACTTTCCTATTAGGAAAAAGTAACCCATAATTTTTAAAAGGGCAAGTGCACATCACAGAAAGATAACATTAATTTGTAATAGAGCAATATAAAAACTTTTATTTTGCAAATGTCCAATGAGTACAATAATTGATATAAAAATGTTGGTATTTTTCATTTCATAGTCAGAGGAGAGAAATGGAGTAGAGATAATGACAAGAAATCTGAAGGGAAGAAATAAAAAGAATACAAAGAGCAAAGGAATAGCTGTAAAACAGAAAAGAGGAAGGAAGAGGAGAGGGAAAGCAAGGACCTGTGACATGGTGGAAGGGAGCAGAAGAGGAAAGGCAATGAGAAAACTTAGGAGGAGGAAGAAAGGCGTCGAGGGAGAAAGCAGGCAAGATACAGATGGAGGAGGTTCTGAGGTGAACATACCACTTCTTGGTAAAAACTATTATCATGTCGCTTGGTCTGTGGGCACTGACATACAACAATAACCAGTGTTATATGAAACATTTGTGAGTTATCCTACAGTTTCAAAGAATCCTTTAATCAATAAAATTTACTTTTTCCTCTTTTCCAAATAAAATTTTACTTTGCTAAGGAAAAGCTAATTTAGCATTAAATGGTAACCTGGGTTTTCAATGTTTATTTTGAAACCTCAGAGTTCCTATAACTATCTCTTTGTGACATTCAAAAGCTAATTACCTTAGCTTTGTTTTTGGAGTGACTAGAGCTGCCTTAAGCCACAAACCAACCTCTGTACCTTTGTACTGACCCTTCCACACACCCCCAAATCCAGTTTCTATAGTTAGTTCCTACAGGGTGTCGAATAAAGAAGGGAAAAAAATGTGCACGGTTTTAGAGAAGCACACGTTTTAGAAATAATTGGTTAACCCTAGGCACAGCATTCAACCCTTCAGAGGCTCTGCCTTCAATAAGATGGGCATGGCACCTACCATAGCAAAAATTACTCTCTGAGCTACATAATTGAAACTAAAGAGAGATTGTCTCATGGGGAATTTCATGAGAGCCAAGAATTTTTTTTTAAAATACACCATTCCTATGTTAGAGCAGTCATTATGAAATCTTCATATTTGAAAATTTAATACCAATTTCTGAAATGAGTTAATACTCTTTGCTTAAGGTTTATGAGTTGAAATACACAGTTTGGTTACTTAATGAATTTTTATGAGCATTTTATGAATACTCTAAAATTGTTGGGGGGTAGAGGTGGGGCAGATTAATTACCACAATGTTTCTTGAAACCAAAATAGTTAGATAAATGAATTCCCCTTTGCATACATGAGTGTCATCATTACACAGACACTGCCTCAACACTTCTTTCTATTCTTGGTGACCCAGCCCATTCTAACAGGATACACTCTGCCTTCCTTCTTTTCTTGACAGTGTGTAGGGTCACCCATTTTTTTCTATTTCTATATGACATAAAGAACTGAAAAAAAAAAACTTTATCTATTTGTGTGAAAATATATTCAAGTTTTTCTAAATGCCAGTGTTCAAAAAGTACTGGTCACTCTATGCTTCTCAAATGTACAGGCTATTGGAAATATGAAGGGGTCAGGGCATCAGCAACAATTTGGGAAGATTAAAGAACCAATAAATTTGTCAAAATAGCGTTTGAAATAATCAGAACAATTATGGCTTAATATGCAACATATCCTAAATAATTGGTAATGTAAAGTTCCCAGATCATTCTATAAAATTAACCAATTCCAGAGAGGGGAAAAATATATCAAAGATAAATTTTATATATTTTCTTTTGAAAGAAACTAATTTATGAAACAATTTGTAAGTCAATGGTATTGACTTTGAATTCTTATCAAACTTCCTGTCACCTATTTTTTAAAGATGAAAAGGAAAATATATTAGAATAAGACAATTCTTATTTTAATAAGAATTATTATTCACATAAAAATATGTGATCACAATGGTACAACTTTCTCATTTATTCTTTAACATTTTTAATGAAAATAGTTTAAAATAAAGTCATGAAAAGTGAAGAGAAATATTCTAATTAAATAACTTGTAGTAATATTGTGCTGTAAATGAAGTAAGAATGTCTGCCTAAATGAGAGGCTTTCAAATATGATTCTAAAGATCTGATTTTTTTTTAGTTTATCCTTGGAATTGAAACTCAATAGGGAACACATGTTAAAGCAAGACATATGATTTAAGAAACAATCTGAACCATGGTAAAAGATGTTTGAAATAGATTGTAGAGAGGAAGACGAAATATATGACAAATAGAGCAAAATGCTTTTAAAATGCTCAGTTTTCATAGTCATACAAGCAGGACACAGCTATATAAGTTCACTTATAAATTATATTTAACAAATGAGTCTGAGAGTTTCAAAATGCTGATTCCAGAATCTGAGACATATAAAGAACAATATAACCATATAGCTGATCAACAACACAGTTACCTTAGCAATGGCGGGTCATTTTAATTCAAATAATAAAATAATATCCTTGAAAAGAATTTAATCTGGGGCATATTACCAAAAATTATGTCTGACATATATATCATTCTGGTATTTGAGAAGTCATTACATTGCACTGCCTTTGAACAGCAATTTTTTAAAATATTGCAACCAGTTGATTCCAGAATACACATACTTATAATAGTAATACTGGCAATTGTTATAATGCAGTGCCCTAAATACTTCATCCTGATTTTTTAGCAGTAGGAGTTGATTTTCTCACATACCTCACAGAGGATTAAATAAACAATGGAAAAGAAATGTTGCATGAAGGAACTATCAATAGTGATACTGAATTTACAAAATACAATAAAGTCCCCTTTTTAAAGCATCATGCCATATTACCAATTCAGTTCTGTCTATGACTAAATTCTTTCCCCTCAATCAATATTTTAGAGCATATTTTTCACTGTAACGGGACACTTTCCCCACCATATGCCATTGTAATTACAGGAATTCTAGTCTATTATGGAATCCATATAAATTGTCTCACCAAAGCTAAAGCACTTTCACAGACTCATTTAACTGTGCTTGGCCTTCACAACTTTTTTTCTAATGTATAACCTCTCCTTTCTGATGGCGACTGAGCAAAAACAATCTTATGAGTAGGAAGGTACTCACTACATGATTTCAGGGGTATCTAAAAAGTCTTTCTATCCCAAAATATATTATGCCTACTCAGTGATGCCAAAATTCTTTGAAACAAAAAGAGGAAAACATCTTTCCACAGTTGTCATTAAGACTGTGGGAGAATTTAATATGGACAAGTCACATTAACTATAAATCAGTTGGAGAAGAGGGTCTGCCAACAAAAAAGTGGGTAACCCCCTGAGGGCAGGGGGTGAAGAAGAGGGATTAAATTGAGAAAGGAAAGGTACAGATATCAACCAAGCCTTTGCATGTTTCACAATACTGCCTTGGCCCCTAGACGAAGGAGCAGCGAATCACTGGGCATGGCTGGAAAAGAGAAATGGCTACCTGACAGGACCATTTACATTTCCATTTCCTATTTTCCCATCATTTGCAACTTACACACACACAAAAAAAAACCAGGCCCGGGCCTGGAAACCATTTTGCTGAATTGACCCTATTTTGGGTCATGTGCAAAAAAAGAGAAATTCTAAGAAAGAAATTCTAATTTCTGATCCTGAGACCTTTCTAATTCAACATGATGTATATGAGAACCCCTTTTTGCTGAGTTCTGCACTGTGGTGTGCTCATGCAAAGACACCAGAGTTCATTGTGACTAATGGTGCTATATCAACAGTCATAGACAACAAAGTTTAAAAGATATAGGAAGATGAAGCAGAGGTACTTGAGTGACACCTTTTCATTAAAAAGATGAAAACTAGCAGAAGTAACCATGCACTGTTTACAGAGTTGCCAAAACTGCAAATAGATGGATATACTACTTGAAACTGGAAACATGGGCAATTCTGTTGGGCAAACAAGCTTGAGATTCTTTAGTAGTATATTTTTTTTCAGAAGATTTTCAAGAGAATTCTTTAATATGACATATACAGAGACCCATAATTTTGAACCACTTTTATACTAGATTGATATTTGCCCCCCTCTCCCATTTCACATTCAGAGCTCTGTCACACAGTACAAGCCTCAGAGGGCGGCTGACACAGTCTGAGGTGCAGTAATGTCCTGTGTTAGGTGTCATTGTACATACCACCCCCTATTTCAATGCAGTATTGTAGGTCAAAAAGTGACAACCATCAGCTGTACCCAACATAATTCCTCCAAATGTTGAGTTCAATGTAAATCGTAGATAAGATGGATTTTTCCTGACATAACTGTTACATTTTAAAGATGTATTTGGTTAGGAATGAAATATCAAGGTAATATTTTGCAGATTTATTACCTTTAAAAAATTTTGGGCAAATGACCTTATGTTTTAGTATGGTATAAAATGAGCTAACCACAAACGTACATTTAAGTTTCTGATCAGTTCAATTCTTAAAGATGCTATATAATTTTTAACATTAATTTTCAAAAATCTAAAAGAAAAAGAGACACGTGTGAGCATCATTTCATTTTTAAACATTTCTTCTAACTGTAGATCATCTTATAGGGTAAAACTCTTACTAGGGCCTGTAGATACAGCCAGTTTCAGAATCTGTGTATTTGACAAAACAGTTACAGGAATTTAAAATCTGATATAAACTATTCTCAAAGCTTATAATAATGTTATCTTCTTAAACTTAGAAAATAAAATTTCTCCACCTTTTCTGGTGGCAGAAAAGAGGTAGAAATTGAGACTCCCCCCGCCGCACCCCCAGCCCCATGTCCAACTTGAAGTATTATATTTTATTCTTACTCTGTATCATTCTTTCCTTTTCAGACTTAGGTATGTGCTTACGGTCAATCTTAGACTGACTTATATTTGCTAGCTTTATAGCAAAAGCAAAGGATGTGTCATATTTTGGTATTTTTAAGTCTATGCCGGCACCTTACAAAGGATTTTGAAACAGATAAATAAATAAAGAAGGCTTTGTACTATCACATGGTCTTCCATCACAACCTGACAGTCATACCTTTTGGCCCGTTGGCTCACTAACCTACCACTCTCTCTCAGAACTAATAACAGGCAGGCATCTTTGCTAAGGGTCACACCAAGTTGACAGCCTGAATCAATCAGTCTTTGGGTGAGGTCTGGGTTACCATCATATTGGCTAGTCCTTCCACTTAAAGATTGTCATGGCCTCAGACAAACACCAGATTGTTCTTGGAAAAGAACGGAGTCAGCATTTTTATTATAGAAGGGACTAGTTACAGAAATTAATTTTCCAAAGCTAAAACTGCACCAAATTAGACTCCTTCTTTACAGACAAGGCTGCCACCATGCCACAAGAAAGTTGTTAAACCACCGTTTTAAACCTCTAGAAAGCGTTTATTTAGGCTGAATATTCACAAGCAGATATGAAGGGGTTTTTAATAGAAAACTTAAGGACTTTTATCATTTTTACATGCATGTTTATCTGAAATGCCAACTGCTCCATGGCTTATCTCCTGCTATGTCAATAATCGTTAGCCTACAAGAGATCGAAACTGTAATATGAGATTACTAGATGATAGTTTCTATTAGGTTGGGTATAAGTATTTTTGCCTTGAAATTCTCATTAAATAGTGCCTGTCACGGCTTAAAAGCTCCATGTAAGTGAAATATTCATACGTTCCAGCGGAAGTAACAAGAAAAATCTTATTTTCCCACATACTCGTTTACTAGCTTAAGATAGTCGAAATGCATACATTGCATAAAATTATATTTCTGGAGCTAAATTTTGCTTCTTCAGTAGCGTTTAGTTGTGATGAAGAACTCCATAATGGTCCTTTTAAAAAAGGTACCTTTAAATTATTAGGGGCTTACAAACCCTACCTGGAAATGAAGGCTGTGCAGATAAAAAGACAGTCACTAATAAACAACCCAGAGATCATTCTAAAAACAAGCAGCATGTGAAAAGTAAGAGAGTCATCCAAAAAAAAAAAAAACATCAATTACTGACATTTTAAATGGCACTTGAAAAAGAATAGAGAGCTGGAAGCAGCCGCTACGTTTCAGGAGGACTGCCTGAATGAAATGAGAGGGACCTCTGGCTGATGAGCAGCGGGAACTTTGCAGCCGGCGGGCGACGGCGCGGGGCAGCCGCGGACCGGGGCGCGTCAATCTGTCACCAGCCGGTCAGCAAAGCCCAGCGCCAGCCCCACAGCCACCAGGGTACCTTCAGGGGGAACGGGAAAGGGACAAAGGTCTGGAATCCGAGAGCTGGGGTTAAGAAAACAAGATGCGCGGAGTCATTCAACGTGTCGCCTGCGAGAACGAGGAGTGAAGGGGAAAGACGCCAACCCCCAAATTCTCAGGCATTTCTCACAAGAATCCGCTCATCAGGAGACGCGTGAAGGGAGTGTGTGGTGCGGGGATTGTGAAGAAATCCCAACTCGCCACTGGATTCTCACTAAGTTTGTTCTCTGTGCCTCCACAGAACGCGATGTTGAGGTAAGGGCTGCCCGCTCCCTGTTCCAATGGCCCCTTGGCAGAGGGAAAGGAGGATCAGCAGCTGCGCTCGCGGGCGCAGCGGCCGGGCGGCGAGCGCGGAGGTGCGCGGTACCTACCATGGTATTCTTGTCCCGGTACGTAGTAGGTGGGGCTGCCCGCAATGTGCAGGGAAATGAGCACCTCGCCCTGCTCCCCATCCCCTTCCAGCTCCCCGTGGTGGGTGCACAGGAAAAAGAAGGGCGAGAAGCGGGGGTAGTAGCCCGCCGCCGCGCGCGCCCTCAGCGTCGCCCCCAGCACCAGCGCCAGGAGGACAGTCCGCGGGGCCCAGCAACCGCGTTCCATGCCGCCGCCGCCGCGCGCCCCGAGCGCCGCTCGCTCATTCAGTTTGGGAGGCGCCGGGACCGACGAGCCGCGCGCAGCGAAGGCGAGAAGGCGGCGGCCGGGGGCGGAGAGCGCTTGGAGCGCAGCCCCGCCGGGAAGTTCCGTGGGCAACGGCGGCTCCCAAAGTTTCTTTGGGCCGCGGGAGAGCGGAGCCGGGCTGCGGGCGCCGAGAGCGCGTGGTCCGCCGCCGCCGTGCGCCGCCGCCTCTGCGCGACGCCCCTCGGCCAGGCCTGGGAAAGCGCCCGCCCCCCTCCACACCTTCTTAAAGCCCCGGGCGCCGAGTCCCCCCCGCCGCTGCCACACGTGTCGCGGCCGCTCCCCCGCCCCCGCGCTCCCGCCGGCCCCCGCCCTCTCGGGCTCGCTCACCCGCACCTCGCGCGGCCGGGACGCACGCCTCTCCGGGGCCCGGCGCGGGAGCCCGGGCCGCTCCCGGAAAGGCGCCGAGGGGCGCGAGCGGGGGGGCGGAGGGGGCCGCGAACCTACAGGGAGGGGTGTGAACGCCCGGAGAGAGGGAACCTCCCGCCCGGTTGTCGGCGCGGGCGAAAGGGGAAGAGTATCCCCTGTGGCCCTCTGATTTCCCTCTTTTTCCTAGAGAAAGCGAAGGGGAAGGAGAGGGGCGGCGGGGACCGGCGCGGCGCCGGCTTCTTTGTCTGCGCGGCTGCGCCCCGCGCCCCTCGGGGCTCGCCCGCCTCGCAGCCGGGCGACCTGCACTGCTTCCCCGCCACCCGATCCGCGAGGGGCTCCGGAGCTCCCTTCCCGTCCAGGCCTCGTCCCTCTCGTTGCCCCCCTGTCCGGCTCCTCGACGCAGCGACAGAGCCTCATCTGTAGCCGGATTTTAAATGAGATTAAACGAAAGTGGAATTGGCAGCTTCGAGTCGTGCCTGGAAATGGTGATTTGTGCTGCTCGGGTGGGGAATTGTGTGGCAGGAAGGGCTGGCGGAGCTGAGCCCCGACAGGCGCTCGTCGCTGGACTGTTCTGTATGCACTGATGCTGAGTTCTTCAGGCGGAGATGGTTGTAGTTTTTAAAATCTGTTTATTTCATTTAAATGTCAGCTACAACCAGTGTCCCTGAAATGAGGGAAGGGGAAAACGTTCTGGGGAGATGCTGGCAGCGGTGATTGAAGCGGGTGGTAATGAGCTGCTGCATATGAGACTGCGGGGAAGTGAAATAAAAAGCACGTTTTTACCCGAGGACGCGCTGGCACGAGCCCTGCAGCATCCAGAGATGGGGGAGCGGGGTTGCCTGGTTTTAATGCCTCTCCCCACCCATTCTTGGCCTACTACCAAGCCCAAATAAACCCGCACTACAGAAATGAGATTATAAAATTGGAAAGGATGGTGTCTTTGCCTGCACTGTGTGTGGGTGGGTGGCGTAGGGGGTAGATGAGGGGTTCAAAGGCAGGGTCCAAAGGGAAGCCTCTGTAGTCACTTCATTGCAAGAGATTGTTTTTCTTCCTCTTACCCAGGCCAAGTTCACACAGGTAGAAAGAAAGGGCCCACTTCCAGCTGCCTTCGGTTTTCCTCTCTTCAAAATCCCGGAGGGCACGACTGCTATGTATATTTGATATAATAATCATTTCCACTGCAGCTCCGTGCTGTGTGCAGGCTATATGAACTGAAGGTAAATTACCTAAATTTAATCCCCACTCCACTCAGAGAGGCAAACAATGTCCCTATTTCAGAAGGGAGGAAACAAAAATGTTAACTTCTGTCCAATTCCAGTAACAAAAGGTGGTTGGAAGGCAGCCTGGCTGCCGGCTCCAAAAGCTCTCACCCATCCTGGCCCTGCAACCATCTACGCCAGCTAGAAGGAAAGCTACCACTACCACCTGTTTACAGGAAATGTTGCCCCAAACACAATTACAAGGAACTCGCCCTCAGCTGGCAAGATTGTTACCACGTCTTCCTGTCCAGTTATGTGAATATAACTTAAGACAAAATGAATCACTTCTAGGAAGAATCCAAAATTATTGAACGTTTTCAGCTAACACTTTAAAAACATTTACTATGTATTAAGTGCTCTCCTAAGTACTTTACATAAACCCCTTTAATCCTCAGAACAACCCTGTAGGGAAAATACTATTAATGGCCTCATATTACATATGGTGAAACTGAAGCACAGAAAGGTCAAGAAACTTGTTTAATGTCACAGAGCT
The DNA here is from genome assembly GCF_030020395.1 of Manis pentadactyla. Classification (NCBI taxonomy): domain Eukaryota; kingdom Metazoa; phylum Chordata; class Mammalia; order Pholidota; family Manidae; genus Manis; species Manis pentadactyla. The sequence continues at coordinate 59,592,173 of NC_080025.1, read as the reverse complement.
GATAAGTGAGAGAGCTATGACTTGAACTCGATTTGAGTCCCAGCACTCTACCCCTGCAAACCACCTCTAAGGAATGAGTGTTAATGTTGTTAGAAGAATGGGAGAAGAACTATTCTGTATCTAATCCTTTCATTAATCCTCCTCACTTAATCCTTTCATTAGCCTGTGAAGCAGGTATAATTATCCTCATTTTTTAGAAGAGAAAGTTGAAATTCATAAAAGTTAAGTTGTTTGTCAAGGGTGCTCAGTAAGAAGAGGAGACTGGAATCAAATCTGGCCATGCTTGGTGCCAAAGTCGCTGCTTTAAGTTTAAGTGAACTGTCTTTAGTGAAACACTGATACTTCGTCCAGGTCATAACTGGCTTAATTCCCAGATGATTCCCAATTCCCAGAAGGTCCCTCTCTTTCCACTCTGTAAGGAGCATTGTCTTATGCATCTCTCACTATGGCTTTCTTAACACTCAATTTATGTTACCTAGTTTATTTTCCCATTTTTCCCATTTTTGTGCTTTGTTAACTTTTTACAACATTACTTGATATGTGCATTTGGATGACTTTTATATACTTAGCTACTCAGGCTCTAATCTCTGACTACAGCCAGTGATTGTTCATTAACAGGCACAGAGACTGTTTAAATAATGCCTTGAGGGGTATCAAGCTGCTTAAGAAGGAGGTAGATGCTAGTTAGTACCCTCCACTTAGCAGTCCTTTGGCCTGGCATGAGTACTTGTGCCCTTACAGTAATAGAGGTCCAAGTTCATACATCCCAGACTTTCTTGGTTGGATCCAGATTATTAATACTTTTTAATAATCTTAAAAATAAATCATGAAAATACACAAGATGTTTGAAGAATCCACTTGAACATTAGGAATAGCATCTTTCTCGTAGAGCAGTTTACTGAGTCACACAATAGGTGACAAACCAGGTTACAGTTCAAAACTTCTAATTTCCCAGAGTGTGTGCTACACCTTAGATCTTACTTTTTAGTAAGTCATAATAAATATATTCAAGAATATTTGTCTAGTCCACACAATCAACAAACTTTCAAACTAAATGGAAAAATAGAGAAGTGCTTTCTAAGAAAAATTGGTTTGCATTATAAAATCTGCAAAAGATGTCAAGGTGAGAAATGAGTAAATCTGTGGGAAAGGAGTTTAAAATGGGATCAGATTCCTTTTTAATTAAAAGAGCTTTGAAGTGATAATTAGTCTACCAAAAAATGATACTTAACCATTCTTGGAATATAAATCCTTTCTTGCTGAGAAGTAGAAATTAGGGCCCAGTACTGAATTCAAGTAACATAAAGAATAGCACAATGGGAATTATATTTATATAACCAGATCCACAACTTTCAAGTCTTTGGAGGATGATGAATCTAAATAAAATACAAAAAAGATGTTGAATTATAATTAAAAGTTGCAAGAGTTCACTCACTGTCTGCCTTTATTGATCTTTTTGAGCCAAAGTATCAAAGTATCAAGGGATGCCCAGTACTTTTGATACACATAGGAAAATGAATCCCTACACTTATTTACTATGTAATAGTCAAGCAAAAAGTATATGAAATTTTAAAATATATAAATACATATATGGAGAGAGTGAGTAAACTGAAATCAGCCAACCCTTGAGGCTCTAAAATAGTAATAAATATTAATATACAAAAATACATAATATATAAAATTATCTATATAAAACAAATATAAATGTATATAAATAGTAAATAATAAATATCAAAATAATAGTAAAAATAAATTAGAAAATCCTTGTTTACATAGCAGTTGCTACACTTATAAAACCTATTACCCATAAAATGTGATACCATTTGAGGAAACTGAGGCTCTTAAATAAAAAAACAGCCAAATCTTTAGGGAATGAACCTTCACTAGGAAAGATGGGATATTTGAGGATTGGTGCCAATGTTCATGTCCCACCAGAACATGTTACTTAATGCAACCCAAATTAAAATACTGAGATGAGATAAACCATGAGTCAGTAGAAAGTCATTATATCATAGAATTTCTGAAAAAGAACCCAGTTCCTCAACATTGAAAATCCCTCTTTTTAAGCTTCTCTACTTTTGGGGATGTTCACATGCTGTTGCTTCTTTCGGGAATGTCCTTCCCATTTCTTGTGCCCTAATTGCACACCCTCAGCATCCCCCTCCCCCACTTCATCCCCCAAGCCTCTGTTTACATGTTTTGCCTCTGAGAGACCTTTCTTGACCCACCCTCCTCATCCTAAATTAGGTTCTCTAGAGCTACCTTGCCCATTATAGTGGCCCTAACCTACATGTGTCTATTCAAATTGAAATTAAATAAAATTTAAAATTAAGTTCCTCAGTCACACTAGGCATACTTGAAGTATTTGGTCCCCACATATGGCTAGTATTTCATGTATTGGATGGAGCAGATTTATAGTCTGTGACGGTTAACTTTACGTGTCAACTAGACTGGGTTAAGGGAGCCCCAGATAGCTGGCAACACATTATTTCTGGGTGTGTCTGTGAGAGTGTTTCTGGAGGACATTGGCATTTCAGCTGAGTAAAGGAGTGGACTCTCCCAATGTCAGGGGCATTATTCAACCAATTGAGGGCCCAAATAAAACTAAAAAACAGAAGAGCAAATTCACTTCCTCTTCCTGCTTGAGCAGAGACATCTATCTTCTCCTGCCCAGACATCTGCACTCCTGGTTCTCAAGTTCTGGAACTCAGATTAGGACTTAAACTGCCAGACCAGACTCAGACCGAACACCACCACTGACTTTCCTGGTTCTCCAGCTTGCAGAGAGCAGATTATAGGACTTCCTGATGTCCATAACTGCATGGCCAGTTCCTATAATAAATATCTATATAGTTGACACTTGAACAACATAAGGGTTAGGGGTGCCCACCCCCCCATGCAGTCAAAAATCCATGTATAACTTTTTGATACCCCAAAAACTTAACTATTACTAGCTTACTGTTGACCAGAAGCCTTACAAATAACAGAAGCAGTTAACACATATTTTGTATGCTGCATGTATTATATACTGTATTTTTACAATAAAGTAAGCTAAAGAAAATGTTTTTTCAAATTGTCACAATCTCCAAAAATTTTCAATACACTTACCAAAAAAAATCCACATACAAGTGGACCTGTGCAGTTCAAATCCATGTTGTTCAAGGGTCAGCTATATATCCTATTGGTTCTATTGCTGTGGACAACCTTGACTAATACTTACTGACTGCTTCTATGATTACAGAAAGTTCTGTTACTCAGCACTGTCCTATACTGGAAGGATGAATGAATGCTCAGTCACTAACACATTAATTCGATCAATATTTCTCAGATACCCCCGTGTGCCAGTCAAGGCGCTAGAGGCTGTGGGCACAACAGTGAATAAGGCTAATACTGTGCCTGGCCTCATGGGGTTCACGGTCTAGTGCTGGGGACAGACCGTAAACAAGTACAACAAATAAGATAATTTCTGACACTGGGAAATACTAGGAAGAAATAAAATGGGAAGATGTGGTAGGAAGTGTCTAGGGCAAGGAGGTTCCTTTTGACTGAGGAGTCAGGGACAACTTCTCTTGAAGAGTGACCCTGGAGCTGAACCTTCATGGATGTGGAAGAGCAGTCCCCTGAAGTATGAAGGCCCTAAAGCAGGACCTGCTTGGGATGTTCAGGGTTCAAAAAGGGCTGCAGAAGAAGTCAAGACAGTATTGGATGGGGCCAGAGAGGCAGGCAGGGCCCAGATCACATCGATGTAATGAGGAGATTTGGGTCAGGGAGTGACATGATCCCAAGGAGTTAACTAAGTTATAGAATAGCTAGAATGCCCCCAAAAAGTTTGAGAAAAATATCTTCTAATAAGTTTCTCCCAGGCTTTAAATAAATATCCAGCATACCATTTTAATGTAACGGTCTCCAGCAATTTCTATTATAGTATGGCAAAATATATTCATTCATTTATTCATTCATTAACTTGGCAAATATTAACTGAACAGTTATGACACGCAGAGTACTGTGTTGGGCACTGAGAAAACAGTGGTCAACAAGACAGATACAGCTCCTGCTCCATAAGGCTTATATTTCAGTGGGAGAGAGAGATATCAAATCAATTACTGCCATCAGTGATGGAGTTATAAAAATGATGCATGCCTTAAAGGAAAGCAAAGGATGGCAAGTTAAAAAAGAGAACAGAAGAAGCTTAACTGAGAAAGAGGTTGAAGCTAAGATCTATGAGTAGCTTGGTAAAAAAGTGCTGAGAAGGAGAAGGAGGAAAAAATGTCAGGCCGAAGCACCAACGTGTAAAACAGAGCCTGTGTGGAAAGGGAAGTGGCAGATTCAAGGCCTGAAAGAAAGTCAGTGCTGATGTAAAAAACATCAAGAGAGCTTGACCCTGATAAGCAACTAGCACGATTGGCAGAGCCTTGGCCACAGCAAGGAATCGGGTCTACTTCCTGAAAGCAGTGGTGAGGCATGTCAGGGATTTTAAGCAGGGATGTAACACTGTGGTCATACTTGGGTGTTTGGAAGGTCATCTTGGTGACGTTGGATCAGAGAGAAGTGAAAGATGCAGGGAGAGGATTAGGATGTGTTTAAGTAGCGCAGGTGAGAGGAGATGGAAAGAAGAGGACAGAACTGGGAAGATGAGTTAGAACCACAGGACTGAATGGTAGACAGGATCATTGGCTGGACATAGAACTAAGGGGAGAAAAAAGTAAAGATACCCAACTTTCAGGCTTTTGCAGCTGAGAAAGCTTTTTTGGTGACTTACTGTTAGATAAACTATTTTTAAAACTACTTTTTATTGAGTAAACTTTTAAATAAATATAGCTATGCACAAAAAATGAACAGATAATAAGTGTAGATCTGAATGCATTTTCACAAACAGAGCACCCCATGTGAGCGGTCTCCAGAGAACGTTGGGCAGACGTGCACGTGACTCCTGTGAGCCATCACTCCCCCCCAGGGTGTGGAAGGGATTTTAAGCAGGGACATAACATGTCTTCAGTATGATTAATTTTGCCTGTCTTTTAAAAACTTTAGAATTATACTATATATATGACTTTATATATCCTTCTTTGGCTCAACATCATGTTTGTATGAATCATCCATGTTTGTATGAATCATCCATGTTGTTACATGTAGCAATAATCTGTTCATTCTTATTATTGTATAATATGGGGGGGAGAATCACAATTTAATGGAAATTTGGGCCTTTTTCAGTTTGGGGCAACTATCAAATTGTGGTTTAAAATACTCCTTTGCATGTCTTCTGGGGAACACATGCATACATTTCAGTTAGGAAAGGGAGTGTTGGATCATGGGGAAACCTCTTTTAACGCATTGCCAAACTAGTAAGATATAGGGAGAAATCTTTAGAGGTCAAAAATGAAGTAAAAGCAAAAATCCAGAGGTAAACAAGTATGTCCAACACACCCAGGACTCTGTGACAACTCCCATTTCAACAGACCTTGAACCTTCATTCTGATGGCTGTGTGAGGTGTGGAAACAGGATATAAAGCTTAATGCCTGTCCATGGTGGGAAGAACAAGATAACTCTTCCTCAAAGTGGAGTTTGCCAGTTAAAAATTATCTGATGCCAGTTTATGTTGAGATATGTACAGAAATTGAGTTGTTAGGAACTTTTAATTTTATAATGTAGTAACATCCAAGCAGCATTCCATTTTTCTACTAACTAATCTATTTTATAAAATTATGTATGTGATGGATTACAGACAGATAGTTTGTGAAGCACTGAGATAGGAAACCCATGAGTAAATCTATGACCCATCCTCAAATAGCTAGACTGTAGAAAAAAAATTTTTTTCCCTCATTTGTCTCAATCTTGTTATAGGATAGTGACGGCAGGGGAATTTTCTCACCAAAATTTGAAACTACAATCTGTCTCTCAAGAGTTTATGGCCTACATTCATACTTGCATTTGATTTGAAAAACCTCAAGCTAAGAATTGATTTTAAGTGTTCCTGGGTTGAAAGTGCTCCCAGGCACCTAGAAGAAACAAATTTAAATCATCTCTAGGGAGGAAAAAAACCACCTTCAAGTCAGACTTCAAAGAATTATGGCAAAAATGCACTGAACATATGTCCATAATCAAAAATCACCGATATGTGCAAAAGCAGAACCCAGTGCGTCAATAATACTGTAGATAACCAGAACTGAGCCCACAAAGACTTCAGGTATTGGAATTACCAGCTACAGAATACAAGGTGCAGCTATATATAATAAATGTACAAAAATAAAATACTGTTTCAAAAATATAATTAAGAATAAGGGACCATCAAGAATGGCCAGGCATTTCAAAGTGAAAAATCTGAGAACGAAAATTTAGATTTCCAAAGACAGAGGCATATGCTTCTGACAGCATGGAGTATGAGCCATTCTGGAAGGCCTTCTCCCTGTACACAGCTAGATCCAGCATAAAACATTATTTTCACGTGTTACTGGGCTCATAGAGAGTAAAGGAAGTCACTAAGAGAACAGGAAGTTTTAAAAAGGAACGAACCATGAGGGGAAACCAGAACCGTGTGCAGTGAGCACATATGAATGTGGGCCCCTCACTGTATGGAAACTCAATATACAGCAGCAGGCACGGAAAATCAGAAAAGAAAAAAGTAGACCCCAAGAAAATATGCTGAGACAATTGGCTATCCATAGAGAAAATAATAAAATTGGACCTCTACCTTACAATGAGGCCCATAGGGCCTGCATGAACCTCCTCTGAGGCCCTAGGGGACCTAGAAATGGGTTCGCATGGTATGTTTTTGTAAAATTTGAAAAGTAAGGTATTTTGTGACCACATTTATTAAGATCACTGTCCTTTCTATTCTAGCTACATCTCTGCCTTGTTTCTCTGTGTAGAGTGTCATTGGAGCAGTTGTGAATAAAAAAAATTTTTTTGGATGTGACTAAAGGGAAGTTAATTTGGAGATTCATTGCATTTGAGTTTAGTTGGGTGTTTTTATATGCTTTTCAGCCACTCTGTGTTCACCTAAGTTATTGCTAGCTGCTGTCCCCATAGCAAATGACTTTGGGAAATGCTTTTACTGTCCACTATGTGGACCTAACTGGATTAGAGCTTATATCATAGACCTTGTCCTATGGCCCCTGACACCAGAAATATGTGGACAGTGATTGTGGATTTAAGTTAGTCAGTGGAACATTCTTCCAGTCATAAGATGTTTCTCTTATGCAATATAAGTTCTCTTCTGTTAAAAATACACAAAATAATGCAGTGTTTACAGTTATACCTACAGTTTTTGGATAGGATCACTTGAAATATAATTAAACTTAACCAGAATCCTTTATTTGAAAGGCACAAATCTGTAGGACCACTACAAATAGCACACACATCTATAAGTGGGGTCTTGGGCTTCATGATTCCTAGATGTGGTGTGTCTGATATACCTTGCTCTGACAGTCTGATGGTTCCAGACAAAACAGTATACAAAATTGTCACCAATGCAGTGAAATGACCTGAAGAAATAAGTGTTCCAGTGACATATTCATCAGTAGAAAGAGGTATGTAGTAGTAATAATGTGAGTAATTTGGTGATACATTGCATCTGACTGCTTTTGGTATGTCTCAAATTCAGATTAATTTAAAATTTTTCATAATTGTTGATTATACCAAAATCTAAATATGGTAAAGGAGACATATTCTAAATAATGTCAGAACATAAATATAAATTTAAAAATTGGGGGTAGTTTTGAAATGTCAAAACTATATATAACAATGGGAACCAAAAATTCTGAAGGTCAATTTCATAAAGACAAAGAATTAAGATAGCCAAGAAAATATAGATGGCAGAAATGAAATTATTTTAAAAAACAAAGAGATTTTTAAAAATTATGAGAATTACTACCCTCCAAAACAGGAAATGAAATGAGGAAGGTGAAAATAATAATAAAGAAAAACAATTTATATGATCAACAGAATATACTTTGAGTTCTGAAGCCACTTCAGTTTGATAAATTTGTTGACTTGGATAAGCACCATGATCTTTCATTTTATCCCATTCAGATGGATTATAATTCACTCAACAGTTGATGAAACTTCTGTAAAAAATGTTTTCAAATTGTAATTTCATTACTAATCATAGAGAATTAAGCAAATCATGCAAAGAACGAGAGCTTCTCAAATGGGTATTTTTTTTTTGATGTTTTCAATAGCAAAGCCACTATGTGATTTTATCTGGGCTATTGTGAGAGTAAAGTATTGCTTTTAATGTTTTGTTTGAAAACTCTTTTAACAAGACATATGAGTTTGTTCGTACCAGATGGATGTTCAGATGGAATGAATTTATTAAGAACCTCAAATTCATGAAGACTCCACAAGGCATAAGAAGTCTGTGACATATGTAGCAGTTTATTGAAGAATATGCAGCCAAAGATGTAGGAAAAGGAGTATTATAGAAGTGGGTCAGGCAGTTCATTAATAAAAATATTATGCTATTTTCCCAGATTTTGTGATGTTTGCAGTATTTGCTAGCTTTAAAATTTTTGTACTTTGTTGTATTTTTTCCTTATTCTTAATAAACCTCTTTCTTACATAATTTATTATTTTTATTAAAGAGGATGCCCAGTTATATATGTCTCATGTCACACAAGGCCTGACTCCACCTCTCCTGAGTTTCAGTCAGTTGTGCAAAAGTGTGACCTCACCTGATGTGAACAGGTAAAATCAATTCTGACTAGTGGTCATTGTTTCCAATTGCTTGTGCCCATGCTGTATCAGTTTTTATTTTGGGTTAATTTTATATTTTTCATTAAGGTGTAATTGACATACAGCATTATATTAGTCTCAGGTATACAATACAATGCTTCAAAATTTGTATGTGTTGCAAATGATCGTCACAATAAGTCTTGTTAACATCCATCACCATACATACTTACAAATTTTTTCTTGTGACGAGAATATTTACTCTCTAGCAACTTTCAAACACACAATACAGTCTTATTAATAGTTGCCATGCTTACATGTCATCCCTATGATGTTTTTATTTTATAACTAGAAGTTTGTATATTTTTGCTCCATCATCCACGTCACCCATTCCAACCCCAATGCCTTTGGCAACCACCAATTTGTTCCATATCCAGGAGCGTGTTTTTTTCTTTTTTTAAGATTCCACGTATAAGTGAGATCATTGGATATTTGTCTTTCTCTGACCTACTTCACTTAGCATATTGCCCTCACCTTTCATCCATGTCGTGTTGTCACAAGTGGCAAGATATTGTTCTTCTTTATGGTTGTGTAGTATTCCATTGTGTGTATATATACCTGTATATATACCACATCTTTATCCATTCTTCCATCAATGGATATTTAAGTTATTGTAAATCATGCTAAAATGCACATGAAGGTGCATATATCTCTTTGAGTTAGTGTTTTTGTTTGCTTCAGATAGATACATTTCTCAGTCATATGGTAGTTCTATTTTTTATTCTTTGAGAATCCTCCATACTGCTTTCCATAGCAGCCACACCAATGTACATTCCCACTAACAGTGCATACGGGTTCTCTTTTCTCCCCATCCTCACCAGCATCTGTTATCTCTTGTCTTTTTGATACTAACCATCCTAACAGGTGTGAGTAATAGCTCACTGTGATTTTGATTTGCATTTTCTGGATGGTCATGTACCTAATGGCCATCTGTATATCTTCTTTGGAAAAACGTATATTCAGATCCTCTGCCCATTTTTTAAATCAGATTGTTTTTCTTTTGCTCTTGAGTTGTATTAGTTCTTTATTTATTTTGGATATTAGCCCCTTTACAGATATATGATTTCCAAATATTTTCTCCCATTTGGTAGATTGCCTTTTCATTTTGTTGAAGTTTTTACATATTTTGAATATGAAACCCTACTCACAGTACAGACAAAAAAAATCAATTGCTAAAAATCAAGTTTTAAATGTGAAAAACAAAATTTCAAAACTTTTAGAAGAAAATATTGTGCTGGATTTCTTTCATTTGCCCCCACCCCCAGATCCATTCTCCACTCTTTTCCACTATGAACTATGCTCGAGGTGCTGACCTACGCAGAAGGCATCAACAGAGAGCCCATGGCCTCTGTTTTCTGGGTGAGTTTGGCCAGTAGGGTAATGAGGCAGTAGACCCAAAAGAGGGGGAAAATGAGAGTAAGGATGTTTACAAGGCCGGGAAACATGAGGTGAGTAAAGCATCACTCTGAAATTTGCCTCTGTATATTCTGTCTTATCTTGCCTTCTGGAACTCTTTTCAGATGTAAACTACATTTTTATCACTCACTTTTTCCTATCTTTAAACCTTTCTGTTATGTTTTCTATTTGTCTCTCTGTCCTGGATTTGAATTTCTTCAGATCTGCCTGCAGTTAATTAATTCTCTCTTTCCTTTTGTGTGTCTAAGCTGCCATTAACCTATCCATTGGGCTAACATTTTTAATTTTTATCATGTAATATTTGATACTGAAGGAAGGTCTGAGACACAATACTGTACTATATACTTAAAATTTCACTAGAAGGGTAGATCTATGGTAAATGGTCTTAGCACAGAAAAATAACAATGAATAATGAGTGCAAGAGGAAACTTTCAGCAGTGATAGATATGCCTATGGCAATAGGTTATGGTGATGGTTTCACGGGTGTAAACTTACCTCAAAACCCATCAAACTGTATATATTAGATATGTACAGATTTTTGTATGTCAATCATACCTTAATAAAGTGGATTCTTAAAAAAACTGTGAGAATAATGGTAATAATAAATATAAATGTATTTTGTAATGAATAAATGTACATATCAGAATTTAAAAGTTAAGTTGTAGAAAATATATACATAGATATGTATATATAATTTAATTTGAGACTGAGGTAATCAGAGTTAGAGTTGGTTCAGGAGGGAGGAGCATACAGACTAGCTTCAATTTTTATTAATAAGAGTTTAATTAAACCTCATGTTCAATATGGGTATCCATAGGGCTTACATGGCAGAAGGGTGACCACTGACAGGAGTAGAAGGTGAAATTAGCCAGTGCACACTTGCGACGCCCAGAAAAGAAAATATGAGAATGGAATATTATTGACCAATCTCCATCAGTCATGTACAGAGATGCACAAATTCTAAACAATCTACTAGTAAATGGAATCCATCAAAATATAGAAAAGATAATAAAGGATGACAAAATTGGGTTCACCCCATGACTAAAATAATAATTTAACATTAGGAAAGCTCTTCACTATATTAATATTTAAAGAAGAAAAATTAAATAACCATTTCAATAGATACAGAAAATTCAGCATCCATTTATGATGAACTCCCAGCAAAAGAAAATTGAAAAGAACTACCTTAATTTGATGAAGGGTATTTCTAAAAATGTCTGCAAGAAACATTATTCTTGTTGGTGAAACATTAAAAGGATTCCCTTTAAGATCAAGAATGAGACAAAGATTTCCCCCATCATCATTTTTATTTAACATCATATTAGAAGTCCTACTAAGTGAAAGAAGAACAAAAAAAAAATGCAGTTGACCCTTGGACAATGCAAAGGTTAGAGGCGCTGAACCCCCGAAAAGTTGAAAATCTATGTACAACTTTTCACTCCCTAAAAAACTTAAAACTACTAATAGGCTGCTATTGACCAGAAGCCTTACTGATAACAAAAACAGTTAATACATATTTTGCCTGTTATATACTATATTCTTATAGTAAAGTAAGCTAGAGAAAACAAAATTTTAAGAAAATCTTAAGGAAAATATGTACTGTACTGTATTTGTTGAAAAAACTGGTGTGTAAGTGTGGGCCCACACAGTTCAAACCCATGTTGTTCAATTGTCAATTGTATAAGAATTGGAAAGGAACAAACTGAATTCTGAGTTGGTAGTTAATTTATTTCAGCATTGGAAGATATCATTACATTATCTCTTGGCTTTCACTGTTGCTGTTGAAAGTCCATTGTCATCTTAACACTCCTAATTTGAAGGTAACCCATACTTTTTCCCTGACCCTTCTAAGAATTTTGCTTTATCTTTGGAGTTTAACTATGATATATTTAAACTTCAGTTTAACTATGATGCATTTTTCCTGCATAAAAATCCAAATAACTAACCCAGGCAGAAAGACTCTTAGCAACTAACCACTACACTATCCTGCCTTGTGTCACAGAAGGGGGAAACACTGGTGTCTCATACCAGATGGAAAAATGTTGCAAAGCAAATTAAAACAAGACACCATTTTTTACCTATTAGTTTATCACGAGTTAAAAGTCAGACAACAGCAAGTGCTGGTAAGGTTATGAATTGATGAGAGCTCTTACATGCTGCTGGAATATAAATGGTTACCACCTGGAAAGCAATATCAATATCTAGTAAAGTTGAAGCAATATAATAATTTTGCCTCCAGCTGTACACCAGAGACATGCCCAGTGGGTGCAGAAGTAGACATGTACAAGAATGCTCATAGCAATATTGCTATTAATAGCAAAAACAAACAATGGAAACCACCTAAATATCCATTAGTAGAAGAATAAATAGATGATCTGGTCACACAATGGAGCAAAGACTGTTGCTTTTTTTGACATCCTTATTGAGGTTTAAGTACCATAAATTGCATCCACTTTAAGTGTACAACTCAGTGATTTTGTTAGTAAATCTACAGATTGTACAACATCATCACAATCGAATTTTAGAACTTTGTATCACCCTAAGAAAGGTCCCTCATGCCCTTTTGCAGTTAATCCTATCTTCCTCACTCCCAGCTCCATGCAACCACTAATTTATTTCTACATGTAGATTTGCCTTTTCTGGACATTTCATATAAGTGAAATAAAAACTTATGGTCTTTTGTATCTATCTTCTTTCAGAAAGAAAGTTCTAGCTTTGGGCACAGCATGATGTTGCTGCGACTCCCCTCACTCCCTCTCCACCTCTGAGCTCTGGTCTTCCCTGCAGTGGTACCACTCTCAGGCAGGCCCTCTTAACATGGCAGCCCAGGGCAAGTCCAGGCATACTTCGTCATTACAGGATTGAGTTGCAACATTATTAGATCAGCTCTGAGTTGTGTGCCAATCACTGAATCGTCACCAATGGAAATGCTGATTGGTCCAGTCAGGGATATGTACCCTAGAGCACAGGGTGAGTAAGTGTAAAGTCAGGTCCACTGAAATTACATGGACTGTAAGAGAGGAGGGGGTGGGTTTCCAAAAGACAATGTACAGAAAGAAGGGAAAATGAATTCTAAGCAGAACGAGCAACAAATCACAGCTGAGGACTGAAATGTCCCTGCCTTGTCCAGCAATGGAGGTTCGTTGTGGTGTCATACAGTTCTGCAGTAACTGCAGGATGTCTGACAATACGTCCTAATGGATTCTTCTGCTTAATGATGAGTGATCAGGGCTGGTTTTCAGAAGTAGCATTCATGGAAGGGTAAATTTTAACTTCATCAAGAAAAGTCTGGACCATTATAAAATAGAAGCTGGGCCTCCATGTTCTATAAAACTTAATAAAATTAATGATGTTTCCGATTTGGGGCCTTACTTTGCTACTTCCATGATGAAGTCATATATGAATAACATATAATTCTATAAATCTTTCCAGTAAAGTTAAATAAAGAAGAAACCTTTATTTAATACTATTGGATTCAATGCTGTGTACTGATGTAATGGGAAACTATTCAGGAATATTTCATTCTTGAGAAAATACTACCCGTATTATCAATGCCTTGACATACCCGGGCTTATGAAAAACTATAATCAATACTTTCTGAGCACATGACCTTGTTGGCAACTTTCACCACAAAAAATAAGATAATTTTGAAATTCAAGCTATTAGCAATGCTCAAAAAGTAAGTTTCCAGTAACAAACAAGGATACAATTGCAGATATCTACCCACTTCCTTTTCATAGTAGTCAAGGAAATTTTCTGAGTATGTTCTCTATTATGAACATTCTTCTCAATGAAAAAGGACAAGAATTCTGCTTATCAGGGATTAAACTGAGAGAGAATAATAAACATTGATTCATTAAATATTGTTCACCAACTGTATCCCAAGCACTATGCTAAGCCCTGGGGATATAAGACTGAAGAGAGAAAATCGAAATTCTCAAGGAGCTTATAGTTTGATGGAGGAAACATATAAATAAGTAATTAAGATATACTATGATAACTAGATTAAAATGAATAATATGCATTGAGGGTCAGCAAGAAAAATAATGGAATGGGATGGCAGAGGTGTTGGGGATGATTCAGTGGGGAATAAATGTCTTAGGGGAGAGTTGGACTAAGTCTTAAAGACAAGTAGGAGTTATCTTGGTACAAGGGGTGGGGTGGGGATGGAAAGAGAAACCCAACCAGAGTAAACAGATAAAGGAGCAAATGTAGTGGGTTCAGCTAAGTAAAAATAGGCTCAAGTGAAGTATGTATGTAATTGAAGATGTAGGCACTTCCTGGGAGGCCTTGAGAAGGGTACCTACTAAAACCTATTTGTCAAGTACCCACTGATATTTTATTCATTTAATTGCAATTAATTTTGTCTTAAGAACATTTTAATATGCTAATATACCACAGAGTGGTTATGGGAGAGATATCAATCATCCACCTCTTAATATCAATTAGTTTAATCAGTTTGCTGCCCTAACATTTGGTCTACACCTGGGGTCAGTAAACTTTTTACATGAAGGCCCAGATGGTAAATATTTTTGGCTTTTTGAGCCATACGGTTTCTGTTGCAACTACTTAACTGTACAGTTGTATTGTGAGAGCAGCCAAAAGCAATATGTGAACAAATGGACATGGATTTGTTCCAATAAAACTTGATTTACAAAAACAGGTGATTTCTCCCATGTCTCTAATAAGTGATAGAGCTGTAAAGTAAACCAAGGGCTATAGCTTCCAAAAATAGTGCCCCTTCATAGTCATATTGACCCCAAGAACAAACCTTGAACATTTAATATCTGCCCAGACAGACAGCCCTTCCCCTTCAAATTTCTCTTAAATTGTTCCCTCCCACCCCCCACCATGCTCTAGAGGCCATATAAGAAGTTCTTCCTCTGTTTGGAAAGCAGTGCTTAAGAGAAGAGAAACATGCCCATCCCTCACTGATCCATCCCTGCCCCAAAGAGGCAGGATGGAGGAATCTTACACAGCTAAGTGGCTTCTTTTGTTCCAGGGCTAAGCCTCCCTTTCAAGTTTATATTGTAAGGCATTAGACTTCCACCCCTCCTCATTGGCCTGGCCTGTGCATGGCACACAAATGTTCATGGAAGTGATTTTGGCTATATGCAGGTTATAGGCAACATTGCTTTCCAATTCTGAATTGATTTCCCTCCCCTCACACCTTCCCCAAATATAGTACATACATCACAGTTTTAGTTTAAGCCTAAACATAAAAGCCTATTTAACACATTACATAGCTAAAACATAGCACTATTCCTGCTTAAAGTCCTGTCATGTTTAGTAAATGTGTGGGTCTTGGACCATGAAACTCACTCTGAAAAGCATAAGGACATGTAAGTACTAGGAATCCCAAGACTTTTGAGAAGGGAAAAAAAAGGATAAAACTGGCTACCTTTAATAATTTATTTCTCTCATTCTTTATCCTCTTTTGAATTTGAAAAAAATCTGTAAGCCTAGAGGAGACTTGTTCATGCCAAACAATTTATTTCTATGAATTCCTTTTTTGTGCACTTTACATGTCAGAGACTCCCAATAATGCCACCATTACTTGCCAGTTGCATGAACTTTGATCTTAAATGGGTCATGGGTCAGTTTCAAACAAAGCTCTAAATGTGAAATGATAAGCAACTTCCATGCCTATGATATTACGAGATTTTATTTTTCACACAGTGGATACAATGGCATATTTTTGTCTTTATTTTTCAGTTAGTGACTATAATGTGGATATTGCTCAAAATCAGGGACAGGTCTAACAATTTTGTTGAAGACATAAACTCAGCATTATACATCCAGCATAACATACCTTATTTTCTAATAATTCAATGTACATTTCATTGTTCACTAATATTGGAGAATTTAATAAGGGTCCATTGACAAAATTTGCCTTTTATTTAAAAATCTAACATTCTGCGAGCTATAAAACTGGTCACTGTTAAGACATGGTTTCTCAAAGCTGTTACTGAAGTGGCAGACACTAATGCAAAAAGTGATGATAATAATTTAAAAAGCCTTAACTTAGCCAAATTCTCTATCATTTATACAGGTAGTGTTAAATATCACGTTTTCTAGTAAAATGTGAGGCAAGGTATTTGTAACAAGAGCAATGCTGTAGCTTTAGTGCTAAGATATGTAAATGCATTTGGATCCATAAATAAAAGTACTCAAATCCTGTTGGTCTTGTAAATGATGCAAATGTTGTAACTGTAGCATTGGATTTGGGGATTATAACCAGCTATCTCTATCACTTTGCATGAAGTGATGCAAATGGTGTAACTGTAGCACTGGATTTCGGGATTGTAACCAGCTATCTCTAACAAAACCCCAGTCCTTTCCCATGCCCTGCTAGCCCTCTGTGGTTGTGATTATTTCAGAGGGCTTTGTTTTGTGAGAACCCACAGTCCCAATTCAATAAATCTACTAACTGTAAATTATAGGCTTACTTTTAAGAAATGGTAGTTATGATTATTTTTTAAATGTTATTTTAGTACTTTATGAATTATATATGATAGTTTGGCCAAACTGAAGCCTTTAAAATTATTACATTATTATTATTTTGCATTAGTATGTGAAGCATGAACAGCAAATGTGTGCAACCACATCTTAACAGTGACAAGTTTTATAACTTCAGAATTGGATTTCTTGATTATAATACAGATTTTGTTATTGGCTTTTCTCTTATTAAACTCTTTTTAACAAAAATCACAAAATTATTTATGACATTGCTCCTCCTTTCCAGTAAAACTCCTAGTTTAGTTCACCAAACTACTGCCAGTGAGGTGGGTTAGCAATTTTTTAAATCTACTTAGCTATTATCTGAAGAGTTCTTGAAATATGGATGATCAAAAAATCTCCTTCTGTTTTCTTACAGTTTGTAACTTAATTTAAGGTACACAAATAATATAAATACTAGTTGTTTGCCTTTTCAGTAAGGGTAGAATTTAAGTCAAATGTATTAAGCAATTTATGATTGTGTTCTCTGGTATGATTAATTTTATATCTTCGGGACATCATAGGCTTAGAAAGCTAGCAAAAAAGATTACCTTTCATCTTCTTATAACTCATGGCTCTCAGAAAATGCACTGAAATACTTCCAGAGTTAAAATATCCATTTGATTGGGATTGACAATCAAATGTGTTACATATAACATAAGGGATGATTTCCTCACTTTCCTATACTTTCATGAGAATGCAATCTAGCCACCCTGCTTTATTTTGCAGAAGCCCCTCTAGTGGGTGAGCCTTGGTTCTTCCAAGAATCAGTTAAAGTGCCTGAGAGAGGAGTCTCTCCAATAATGAGCAGTTCAGAGGCTCCATATGAGAGGAGGTCAGAAATGCTTCCCCATCAGAGGGCCCAGGGCCCAGGTGCCCCACGGTGAGGATGACGTGCCCGTTTCCAAGGGCCCTCTGGTCCATACACAGGGAACGAGAGCCAGTGATTTATTGGGATCAGGCAGCTTTGCTTGCTGATACTAAGCCCTAAACTTTGCATGTCAACAAGCAGTGCTTTCTGGGCACTCAGTACTGGTCTTCCCGTACAAACCTTCTCCCTGCTTCTGTTAATCATTGAGCTCCCTTTTACTGAATTTGAGAATGAGTCATGGCCTTAACTCTAGGGCAGCCTGAGAAAGGTCCAGTATCAATGGCCTGCCCTGGGATTTCCAGGTCAAAGGAAAAGAAAAAAAGGGGAAAATGAAACAACTGTCAAGTTAAGAGAGGCCTGTGACAAGTATCATGTTGAAAAATAATGTTAACCTCAAAATGACCCTCACTACAACAGCTCTCCCTGCTCGCGGATAAACTGAGCCTAGACTAAGACATGACATCTAAAAGTGGGATGGAGCTTTTATCTATCACATTTTGAGTTTTGCTAATATTTGGTGTAAATGGCTAATCTTGACTGGGACAACTATGGTCTTGATTGAAATATAAAGCAACTGGTTCACTGAGGTTTAAAGTGAGCACGTATGACTGATTGTTTAAAAGAAAATCATATGTAAACCCACAAAGATTTTGAAGGTCCTAGCTTAGTGACTGCATCACCCAATAATTACTGTTGATGAAACTGGGCATGATTTTGTTATCTTGGAGGCATTAATTTTTGTCACAGTCATTTTAGGCATCCAATTGCTAGTATTCTTTGGATATCTTGAAGCCAAAATGATGGGAGCTTTTACTCAGTCAAATTAAATACAAACAAGGAAATGTGAGCTCAGGGAAGAAGGAAATCACATTTCAAAGATTCAATATTCAGGATAATTTTCTAATTATCCTGCCAGATGAAATTTTAAGAGCTCAAATGAGGGCAGTTTATGTTAAATTAGGCCAAGGTGTGGTTTTATGATCAAATATACTGTTTGATCTAATTACTAAATTTAAGAAATATATACAAGAAGAAGTTCAGGGATTGAGGAAACCCTGAGGTCACATCTTAATGTATGCCAGGCAAACCCTATATGTTGCCCCAAATTCCAATGAGCAGTCTATTGCTGGTGGAATTTATTTTCCAAATTGCTTATTATTGAACTATAAACTATTACACAAGGCTCAGGGGAATAAAGTTACAATAAGTGTTCCACAGTGACTTAGTCATGCAAGAGTCTAATTTTGGTAGAGTTTCAGACTAAATTTTATATTTTCATAGTATTCTATAATTGAGAAAACACTTGCATGCACAAGCACGCATTTTATGTAATCCTCAAAATAAACCCATGAAGTTAGTATTACCATTCCATTCTATAGATGCAAATGGTGAGGCTCAGTGAGTCTAAGAGCCCTCGGTAGAGATTCATTCATCCAAACAATTATTGGCTGAGTGCCTACAATGTGCCGAGCACAGCTAACATATAAACTTGGACCCAAATCAAATAACTAAAGCTATTGTCAAAAACATGGTTTTAGTATCTTCCTTAGCACAGAGAAGCAGGCAGCAGCTTCCCATCTATTCAAGTTGCCACACCGGTTGAAATCTCTTTGCCATCCCAGCACTATGCCAAGCTACCTCTGAAAAATCTGCTAGCTCAAAAGCAATGGCTTTATCTAACCCCTGCAGTACTACTTACAGGCAAAATTGTGAGACAGAGCTGAGAGCCAGCTATCCCCTTCATCACAGGGCCTTCCTCTGGGCCTGCCCTCCACTCTGCCTCTGTTCTATCTTTTTCATTTAATTAACTCTTATTTGAAAAGCAATCTGAAAAAAAGTGGGTTCTTTAAGGAAAAAAAAGAGAGAGGCCTGATTAAGAAAAAAGAAAGAAAGCAAAACATGTATGGTTTAAAAAGAAAGATTTAACCACAGATATGGAAGAGATTATACAAATTGTTGGAAAAATATGTACAACTCTATAGCAATAAAACTGAAAATCTAGGGGGAAGTGGTTATATTCCAGCAAAATACAAATTACCAAAATTAGCCTAAGAATGAAAACTTAAACAGATCAATAATCAATAAGATAACTAAAGATATGCCTTCAAGAAAATCTACAAGCCCAGGTAGTTTTACAGTTATATTTAGTTTAAAAAAAAAATGATGATTCATGTCATTTAATGTACTCTACTTCACAGAAAAATGCGTTAACCTCCATTTTATGCAGCTAGCAACACCTTATTAACAAACCCAATGGGTAGTACAAACAAGAAACTTTTAAATCAGTTTTGCTTATGAACATATATGCAAAATTCTAAGTATTGTCGATCTAAATTATCAGTAAGTGAAGAGCAACAATTTGAGTTTATTCTAGATATGCAAGGACAATTCACTATTAAACAATCTTTTAAGATACTTTGTTATGCTAGCAAATTGAGTGTGAAAATGAATATTGTTATGAATATAAACAATAGCATACTAAAACAAGATTTATCAAAATTAATCACCTATTCCTAATTTTTAAAACCTCCAAATAAAAAAAGAAGAGACAAAATATTAAAGGGACTGCTTGCCACAAACCAAGAGCCAACATCAAACTAAACAGTAAAATGCTAAAGCCATTTCTATTAAAATCAGGAACAATGTGGAATGTCCACATCAACATTACATTTAATATCGTTTTAGAGCTAGTACACCAGACAAGAAAAAGCCTATATAAATATTAGAAAATAAAAAACTGTTCTTTTTCCCAGGTGTGAGTATAGACAAAGAAACTCTAAGAAACTAGTTTAATGAGTTAATAGCATAAAAAAGGAATGAATTTGAGCTAATATACAAAAATATTTAGTTTCTCTTTACACTAGCAATAACTAATAGAATAGCTGACCATATTAATAACAGATAAAAATAGAAATACCATTATGACAGCATTAATTATAATAAAATATACATAAGAAAAATATAAAATTGTATTAGAGAACATAAATCAAGACCCATAATCAACAAATTGAATGATATACCCTGGCCCTGAGAAAGGAGCTTTAACATCACAAAATGTTACCTTTCCAAAATTAATATGTAAATTTAATTTAATTGAAATATACATATTTTGAGGCTGAGTAACATTTTAAAGGTCAAATGAAGGTACCTAAGAATAGCCAAGAAGACTCTGAAAAAAAGAATTTTGATATGGGACTTGCTTTGTCAGATATTACATGTAATATAATGCTGCCATAATAAAAATAGTAGAGATAAGCAATAAAATATAGAGTGAAGGAAAAACCACCAAGTATACATGAATGATATATGGCAAAGGTAGCATTCCATTCATAGGAGAAAACAGAATTTATTTAATATATGGTACAAATGTAGTAGGCTAGTCATCTAGAAAAAAAGCCAAAAGTCATTCCCTATCTCACTACATATGGAAATAACTTATAAGATGGATTTAGGTTTAAATTAAGACAAATAAAGCTATTAATTTGCATAATTGTGGGGCAGAGGAAATCTTTATAAGCAAAACCAGAAAGTCAGGAACCATTAAGCAAACTAATAAACACAGAACCTATGGAACATTTAAAAAGCTCTCAGGGCAAAACATATTATAAAAATAATACTAGCAAACAAAAAATTTTGGCACACTGTACATCAGGTGCTATTGTATACATATTATATTTATTAATTCATTTCATCCTCATCCCATCCTATGAATTGGGTGTTATTATCTTTCCCATACTTCAGATACTGACTTGATAGCCCCAGATCATATAAACAATAAATAATAAACCTAGAATTTGAATTCACACAGTCTGGCTTCAGAAACCAGGCACTACACTAAATTGTCTCTCATACCATTGATGAAGAAAATATATTTGCAACACTTATTACCACCAATATTAAATTAAAATAATAAAAATAGACAAGAAACTCAATAGAAACATTGCCAAAGGATATGAATCATTAGTTCACACAAAAAAAGTACATTCAATTGGCTGATAATCATAAAAAATGTTCACCATACTAGGTAAATACAAGTAAAAGCAGTATGCAAATTACAAAAAATGATAAAATCCAGTGCTGTCAAGGGTGTGGGAAAAGTCACACTCAGTTATTGCTGGTGGGTGTTTGAGGATAAATTGCCACACTTTTGAAATCTGGCCATATAACTAAATATATAATACATATATACAAATATCCTTTTACCCATAGACTTCACTTTTGGGAATCTATCTTACTAAAGTAAAAACATGAGAAGACCACTATATAATGAAATTTATTATAACATTTTTACAGTGCAATTAGTTATGCTATATCCATTCTATGGACTATTTTGTAGCTATCAAAAAGAAAAAAGTAAGATTTATATCTTCTACTCTTTAGGGATGCCCATATATTGTTAAGTGAGAAACCAATCCAAATAATGTGTAGTATTTTGTCCCATTTAAAAAAAATCATACATTATAAGATATTATTTGCTTTTATATGAGAAAGGCTGTTAATACTAATTTCCCATGGAAGTCAAATAAAATAGGTGGGTATAAGACTACTATCTTTTAAATATATGGATTGTCCCACCTGAAAAAATTTAATCTGAAACTAAATACCTGCATATGAAGAGAAAATTTCTAGCAGATATCCAAGAATGGAGTGGAATTTGAGTACAGGGTAAAGAAACTTTTTCTCTTTATACCCTTGGCACTGTTTGAATTTGTTTTTTGAACAAGGAATGTGCTCATTTAAAAAATTTGATAAATTCCAGTGATTGAGAGTAGCTTAATGTTACCTTTTAAGGAATATTTAATTTTTAATGGGTGACTCAGAACTTTTTATATGGGAAGAATAAGTCTATTTCAAATAGATCATCAGGGCCGACAGGACAGAAATTCCTCAAAACATACCATAGAGACCCATTAACTTGGTCTACTTACTCAGAACTCTTCAAATTATCTCCTTTCCGACGTATAGAACCTTAGTTCCTGAACTTAAAAGCTTTGCTGTCAGCATTTCAAAGAACTGGGAGAGGCACATTAACCATTGGGATAACAATCCATGAAACGCTTGAGAGGAAGGGGTTGGTAAACATATCATATACATCTGTTAACACTTTGATTTCACCCCACCGCATGTTTTTCTATCAAGCTGATTCAGAGATCAGAAAAAAACAGAAACCTGTATGTATCAAAGTTATTTTCTCTTTACATGTCTCAAGGAAGCCAAAAGTCGGTGATTGCATTTCACAAGGACGTCGTGAAAAGCCATTCATACCCATCCAACTTCATGTTACCAGCAGAGAGTAGACACTGATCACATAAAGAACAGATGGCAATACTGAGAGAATAATTAATCTGCTGTTATTCCCGGGCAAGTCCAGCAGACAGAAATCACAATCATTAATAAAAGAAGAAATCAATTTTTACCTAAGTCATACTGTAATATATGAATTGATTGATGTGGGAAAGCATAAAAAAACACTTAACTGTTATTTATTATTTGGAAGTCCTGGAGTACAGTTTTTCTCTTTACATTATCTTAATAAATCACACATCTAATAAATAGTGTTGAAGGAAAAAAATTAAATGAAATGAGAGTTGAATGGCAGGTGAGTAGGAAATTTTAATTGGAGAATAATGGCCTTTGTAGATATGGATGACACTTTTAAGTGAAGTTATCACTTCCTTTCTCTCTCCCATCTCAGCCCCTAACACAAAGTGATAATTGCTTTAAAAGCAAAATTATTCTGGATACACTGATAGGTATTTTTTTCCCAAGGACTATAAGGAGCAAATTTCAACACCTGATGAATCATGTTATTTCTCATCTCACTTAACAAATTCTAATAGGCAGCTAAAAAATCTCTTACAGAGTAGTCATTTATCTCAGTGCAAAATGTTTGAGGTTGAAATTGGCCCAGAAAATGGAGCAGAAAGATCAGGAAAAGGAAATTTTATAACTGTCATCACAAATAATATTCTGTTCTTCTGGACTGAGCCACAGCATTTTTACCATGAATACCTATATTTCCTTCTCAAGAAAAATATCAAAATTTCAAAATCTAAATAAAATATGGACAAACTTCAAGCCTCCTAAATGAACTCATTGTGGAAGAGTTAAAAGAAAATTTTAAGAAATACAGTACATAAGGGTTTTTATAGAAGTGGAATAAACACTACAACATTCATAGAACAGACAGAAGATAATTGTGGTCAATTATATTATAGTCCTACTCCTGAGAAAATATCTCACAGTCTAGGAAATGAGTTCTGAGATCCTTCCTGTATTTGGTAATATGTCCCAGTGAGCCTTATTGTCTGTCTATTAAATACCCTACTTTCACACAGTCTAAGAGTAGATATGCCTTTCTATTCATTTTTATGTACCATATGGTCTGTTCCAAAACAGACTTAAGGTAGTTTAGAAAGACATATAAAGTGCAAGAAGATATCATAAATTATGGGCAAAGAAGAGAAGAAAATGTGGGTGGTAGCATAAATAGAGCCCAAAAAAGACCAAAGAAGACATATTATAGTAACCTCACTCCTGCCATGGGAGGACCACAGGTTTGGTGCTAAGCTCTCCAGCAGTGACTGAGAAAAGGAAGACATCACACTCTGGTATATCCTTATAAAAGAAAAAATATCCTGATGAACCTTCAGCATTTTTATTTTTAATGGTAGTAAAAATATAGTAGTAGTTAAAAGTAGAGCTAACTCATAGAGTGCTTACTATAATTTCAGGTACTCCTCTGAATACATTACATTTATTTATTAAATCATTTAATCCTTGCAGAATCTAATAAAGTAAAAAGTATCATGACTGCTTTTTTTATAGATCAGGAAACCAAAGAACAAAAAAGTTATGTATCTTGCTTGAGATCATGTGCCTAGGAAGTAATAAAGTGAGGAGCTACTCAATGTGTCCCTACATAAACCAGGTATACACTGTGTGCTTATGACTTTTACATATTCACTTATATGAAACAAATTTGATTAAATATAAACAAAGTCACAAAAACAAGCCAGTTGACAACTTTAATTCTACATGATAAATGGGGTTGTTTGAAACTGAATCCTGCTTGCAGCACTGACATGGAATTGAGTGCTGAGAGGAAAGCTCATTTTAGGCTGGCATGCTACCATCTGACGACTCTGTTCTCCCTCTGAGTTTGTCTAATGAGACTCCTGAGAAACCTAGCTGCTGCAGCCTGTTGTGGGGCTGGTTGGCCTTCCCTGGGTGAGGCTTTCCTTTGGACATCAATGAATTAAGCAAACCAGTGTTCTTTTCTCATTAGCTGACAGCAATTCAAGAAGTACTGCTCGGCATCAATTCTATTGGAAGCACAAACAGGAACCCAGGAGGGTGAAACTGTGGAGTAGTTTTCAATTATAAGATACAAATGATCTGAAATAATGCTTATATTAATTTGTTTTCTAGAATGTCATTTAAATAAAAATACAAAGTTTAAGTATTCTTGTGACTAAGCCTCAAGTCCCCTCTGTTGGGAAACACTTTTTTGGAGAAACATACTTGACTTTTAAAAATAAATAGATTGCTCAGGTATCACTAATCTTCATACTAAAAGACAGTTATTTCTCATGGGAGGGGGACAATATAAAGAGGACAGAGTAGAATCAAATTAATAATGGTTTTGGCACTTCTGCAATAAAAAAGGATCTTGAAAATACAGTGGTGACATCACACCAATGAGCAACTCAGTAACTATGAGGATCTGGTGTGATTTGAGGGTTTATTTTTAAGTAGTGGGAAGCCAAACTTTGGGGAAACAAGTTTGCAGCAAAGAACTCAGAGGCGTCAAGTACCTGAATTCAACAATCATGTCTTGCTGGTTGTTCTTGTACAGAAAGCTAAAGGGTCCAATAAGGGCCCAGTAAGAAACTGAACCTCAATAGACACTTTCCACTTTTATTCACAGAAGAGAATATTCTCAGAATATTCCTTGAAAGTCTGCCATCCAAACATATATATATTTATATAATGTCCTTAAGCTTGGAAATAAACAAGACCTTAAAAATTCATTATTATTTCATTTGTTTCCATTTTCAGTACTGTCAAGAGTTAGGATGCTTTCAAACTGACTTAAAGAATAATAAAATGTATGCTCTCATATAATAAAAAGTCCAGGGTAGGAGAGGCTTCAGGGAGACTGATTTAGCAGCTCAAAGAAGTCCAGGCCCCGTGTTCTCTCCATCTCACTGCTTTGCCTTCCACAGTGTGGACTTCTTTCTACAACAGTAATCGGAGCATGGTTACCCATAGTAAAAGGGTACACAACTCCTCATGTATATCTAACAGAGAGCAAATGAGCAGTTCCCCATCAACGACACAATAAAATCCCTTCCTTTCAGTCTAATTGGCCCAACATAGGTCCCATGGCCAAGAGAATGCCAGGAACTGACTGCTTAAACCAGGTTACTTAACCAACCCATGTAAGAGACATGAGATAACTACGATTGCTTTAGACTAATCAGAGTCCATTCAGGGGCTGGGGCTGGAATCATCTTTCCCTGAGTCACACGGGCTGCATTTTGTAGATGCCTGCATAAAATCAGAGTTCCTCTCTGAAAGGGAAAGTGAATGCTGGGTGGACAATCAACAAATCTTTTGGCAATAAAATCTTTTCCTGAGTATATCAAGGCAAAAAATTTTGTACCGAACCCTGACTTATCTTGGATAGGCTCTAGGGGGCAATAGTAGCTCAGTACTCAGTGAATTTCTGCAGTGCTGTAGTGAGGGACACTTCTCGTTTGCTTTAAGGTCAAACATCAGTTGCTATCACTAAATCACAAGTGGTATTTTCACCAATTAAATCACAGCTGCTTAGAGTTGAACCCATAGAAACAATAATGACTTGTTCCTTTTATCAGTATCTCTAATTATAGGGCCTTTATGAACCTTTAACTCAGAATGATTTGAGTTAGCAAGAACAGATTATGCATTTGATTAACCTATTTTCCCTACCAACCATGTATTTGCCTGCTATGTGCTATAGAATGGGTGCTATACAGAATGAGTGAACAGGCAAAAGACACTTCTATGTATTTATTCTTTACAAAGCAGTATGGTTAACACGAAACTCAAATGTTAAAAATGTTCAGAAGACAAGATAGAAGCCATGCTAACTTTTGATTAGGAAGACCTCCTGGACAAGTTAGACTCTGAGCTGAGATGAGTGAGAAGGCAAGACAGAGGGAAGGTATTCCAGACAAATAAATCCAAGGGACAAAGAAAGAAGGCTAGGGAGGGTGGTAACTGTCTGGAAAGACAGTAGTGGATGGAGGATGGAAGAAAGGGTCACAGCACTAGGTCACTCAGATCGGATTTGAATGGGTAATGAGAAACCTAATGAAGGAGACAGGAATAAAGCTAACCTTCGTTGGTCATCTAAAATGTGCCAGACACTGTGTTGGGTGCTTAACATGTTTATTTTATTTGATCCTCAGAAGAAATAAACAAAGGAAGCTTTATCATTATCACCTTCTTTCTTTGGATGAGAAAAGAGAATCAAAGATGTTAAGTAAATTGTCCAAAATCACAGCTAGTGAATTTCTGGAGAATGTTAATCCAAAATTGTTTACTCCAAATCCTGAGCTTTTCCTGCTGTCTAAAATCTTCTCCAGTTGGAGGAGAGAATGATGTAACAATAATCTTAGCACTCAGAACTGACCATGGCTACTGGAGGAAGACCTGAGAGAGGGCACTCCAATAATCGAAAAAGGGGGTAGGGGGCTTGCAGACAGGGCTTGTGTGAAATGTTTGATTATGGAGATTTAGATGACATAATATGATATGTAAGGTAATGACAAATAGATACGTAAGGTAAAAGATTCTAAATTAATACCAGGTTCTATTCTTGGTTAATTGGCCAAATGACTCTGCTTCCAACCAAAATACAGAAAACGAAATATCAGACATTGACTGTCATTGCTATCAAGGATAGTAATTGGGCCAAGTAACACGTGGAAGATATTTTTATATGTAGCCCCATGGGTAATATCCCACATACCTCTCAGGAACAGAGCTAGGTTTCAAATTTTCTTAAAAGGTACTTAGTACCCAACCCAGTTGGAATTTTTTCTAATTTAGAAAAGGATTAAGTTAGATTTCTCTTTTTTTTTATACATTAATGATATAAGAAATATATTATAAAATCTAAATTTTTAGGGCTTAGAGTCTAATCAAACTGAGTATTGTTTAAGGTCAATTGACAAAGAAAACAAACTAGAGATTGAATATTCACATTACAGTATAATTCATGGTAGTACTCCATGAAACAGCAAGTTCTATTTGAAGTTTTCTATGACAAAGTTCTCTTCGTCAACTGTAGATACTCAGCTCACACTCTATAAAGTCCCATCTTCTTTTGATTGCATATATTACAACTGAGGTTGGCTTACAGGTCTGTTCTCCTCAGTAGGAAATTTTAGGGCAGAGATCACAATTTAAGAAAACTTCTTCAGAGATTTAAGAGGTGTATGGTAGATGTTGTTGAATGACAGCATGTTCATTAAATGCAAATTCAACATTTTATATTAATACTGTTGGAAAGGGAAGAGTTCCTGGCTCCTCTGACTTTTTGCTGCATGATTTCAAAGAAAATCTTTAACATTCTGAGTGCTACCAGTGTTGCCTTCTGAACAGCACTGCTGTGAAGACAAACATAGCAAAGTACACAAAGACACCATATAGATATCATTTATTTTATTAAGTAAATTGTCACAACTGTGCAAATATTTTAGACAGCATGCTGTTGAGCACCTCAGCCATCTACAAGGAAAACCTTGATAATTTACTCTGAGGACTTGACAGTAAATGAAAGACCTTCTAACATAGTCTATAATCCAACTGTCTTATAAATTCAGCCTCAAAAGATTCCTCCTTTCCAGTGAAATGAAGTTTAATAATAATAAAAGATGAAAAAAAAGACCCAAGAAACTAATACATGCTTCCTAGAATATGAGTTGTTTTTTCCCCCTTCCCCTTCTCTGTGGACATTCCCTTGAGCAAAGAAGCTATTTCTTTAGATTTTTGCAGTACATCTACTCTGTACAACTCAAGTCAATGATGATATAACTCCCAAATGACTCAAGTAAGTTTTGAACTAAAAACAAATGTCAATGCTAAGAGTATAAGATATAAAAAAGGACTCCTTTGGGGGAAGAACAGGAAGACAGAGAAATAGAATGATGGGCGTAGCTAAAAACTATGGTTTCAGTCTTGGCTTCGAGGTTAAAGGAAGGGAAAAGGAAAATCAGAAAGGCCATAATTCTAGAGCAGCCAGCAACAATCCCTATGATGAATTCTAAAAAGTTGATCCCCTCAGGCACAGATGCTTCTTCCAACCTCCATTCCTTTAAGGTGCAGTACAAGCAAGTATTTTTTAGACATTGCCTACAAGAGCCACTGTGGTGCTGGGGAACAAAGAATAAATATAGATTTAGCTCAAAGGTCGACACTGTTTGCATATAGGTCTAGGCCATACTACAAAATCCATACCCGTAACTTTACCCTTAATCCTGACCTGGGCGACAGAAAATAGGAGGGAGGGGGAAGCAGAATCATCTGGCCGCCATGGTGCTGAAACGGGCAGCTTTTTCTCCATTCACAAATGAAGTGGGTGACAAATTAAGCTAGAAATTAAAACAATCACATTTAATGCAGGTGAGATTTTTAAATAAAATCTAAAAATGTTATTAAAAAATTAGAATAGTTCCTGAAGACTTAGGCTTTTTTACTGAGAGGCTCCCTTCCCTCTCTCTCCACTGCCCTGAGGGTGGTTGTTCTGTCCTCGGGTTTTTGGGTAAGAAAAGATACTGGGCAAGCTATGCAGAGGTCAAGCCCTGGAGTCTTAATAATCATAGGATTGAACTGATGCAATTACTAGCTGGCTGGGTGGTGGTCAGGGAGTTATTCAGCCTCTCCAAGCCTCATTTTCCTCGTATATAAGTAGATACTATAATAACAGTACCTGCCTCATAGAATTGTTAGAGTGTTGCCAAGCTCAGTACCTGACATGCAAAGATTCAATAAATGTGACCCATTCATATTAAACATAGGCCCTGTTAACATAGAGCAGGAAATCAGCGGCTGCTCGTTTAGGAAAGGATGCCTTGCCTTGAAATGAAGCAGCAGCATGTAGAGCACCGAGGAAAGCTCCCTCACCGCCCCCAGCTACTGGGTGGCCTGGACCTGCTACAGGAAGCGGACGCAGGAAGAGGCAGCTCAGCCAGTCCCCAGGAAGGGCAGAGAGGACGCAGTCTGCCTTTAGCTGCACCTCCTTCAATGGAGATTTGTGTGAGCAACAGATTAAGTTAAAGTTTTTGCTTTTAACTTTTAAAGCTCTTGAGGACTGCTTCCAAGTGAGCTTTATGAACTCTGGGCCAACCCTTGCCTTGAGGGGGTTTGAAGGAATGGAGCTTTGGACTTTGGGGCTTAGAAGAACATTAAAGGGATTGTACATCTTTCCTTATGCAGCCCCTGGGCAGAGAGGATCATCTCTCATTTTAAAAAGCTTTCACTTTTCAGGGCCTCTAGGCACCTCAGGTTCATTTTATATCTGAGTTTTTTAGCTGTTATTTATTTATTTATTGGTAGCCTACATTTATCTTTTTTATGCTTTCCTCATGCTCTCTCTTTTTGGATATCGTTTTTGGGAATGCACTTTGGATTAGAACACAGCTAATGGGCGCTAATGACAAGAATATCCAAGGTGAGTTTTTGAAAGATGGATAATCAGCAGAGTATTTTTAAAAGCCTTGTAAAAGACTACTTTAAAAGCTCTTTTTAAAAGTCAAGGATACTGCTTTGTAATATAAATAAATATATATATATGTGTGTGTGTGTGTGTGTATACGTTAGTCATTTATTTTAACACATGTCATTTAAGAAATGACAACATGTGGGATGTTTTTAAAGCCTTTTATCTGAGTCTCTCTGAATAAGCTTTTATTGTGGTGGGCCCATGGGTCCAACTTAATATGTCACACACAGTTTCCAAAAAGCTAAAAAGAATTACCCAAGATCATTAAATAAATTGTAACCAATCCAAACATGTAGTCCAGGGCCCTTGACCAGTGCTGGGTCCTGTATGTGCATCAGAACAACTGAAAAGCTTTTCAGACATGAAGGTTTTCCCACCTCCATGATGAGAGTCCATGTCAGGGATGTGGGAAAGGGCCCAGGAATATTCATTTTTATACATATTACTTTTAATGATCTTAAGGTTGATGGACGGCTTTTGAAAACCACATCTTTAAATCCAGTTCAGAGCTCTGACAGTGAGTCTCAACTTTTGGTTTCAGGAACCATTTAAACTTTTATAAAGCACTGAGAATCCCAAAAGGCTTTTGTTTTTATAAGTTATATCTATTAATATGTATTATATGTATATGTATATAATATGTATATGTATTAAATAATGATTTAAAATTCTTATAGATTCATTTAAAAATAACAAATCCATTACATGTTAATGTAAACATTTTAGTTATGAAAAATATATTTTCCAAGACAAAAAAATATTAGGAGTAAGAGTAGTAAAATACTTTCACATTTTTGAAAACCTCTTAATGGCTAATTTAATAAAGACAGCTGGATTCTCCTTATCTGCTTCTACATTCACACTAATACAATATGTTGCTTTGGGTTGAAGTATATGAAGAAAATCTGGCCTCACATGATGCTTAGTTGGAAAAGGGGTCTATTTTAATAACCTTTTTGTGTAATTGTGGACATTCTTTTTTGATACAACTGTGAAACTCAACAGGTGGAAATTTCCTAAGGGTTGGTTGCAGTGAGGAAACTAAGACTGTATCGATGAACTTTTCACACCCTGTCACATTAAAATCCACTGGCCTCGCCTGTACTTTGAATATTCTTTTTACCTATTGCTGATTTTGTAACCCCACGTATTAGTCATTTGGAAAATATTGTTTCAGTGAGTTTACTCAGATCTTCTAAATTTTGACTTACTTCACTATACAATATAAAACAAACAGATCTATTAACATCCCCACTAATATTGTCAGAAAAGTCATAAAGCTTTGACATGCTATCAAGCTCCTGGCAGCAGATATGAACTTTCCAAATCCTGATTTTCACTTGAAAGTTCACTTTTCACTGTTAGCAATAAATATCAAAGGTAGAAGCAGGGTTTACTTGGTTTATGTTTGCAAAGTCTAAAAAGCCATATTTTATATGTCAGTTGTCCTTTTGAATTAAAATAGTGTTCCATGAAAAAAGTGGCTTAGGAGTCAGATGCCTGCCTTGTTGCCTTCCCTTGGGGTAACCGCTGGACCCTGCTGCTCTGTGAGCGCTTCCCATTTTGCCACACAAAGTAAAGAGACATGTTCTCCAAGATCAAGACTTCATAAAATTAATGATTTTATTGCTTCATCAGGGACCTTCTTAACTGAAACTAGGGTTTGTTTGTTTAACTGCAAGTGCAAAATGGGGAAGAATAACTACTAGTTCAGTTTGGTATCATTGCCTTGATTTGGGCTGAGGTGCCACCAGCTTGCACTAGCAAGGCCGTCAACACTGCAAAAAAGGCAAGTAACTTAGCGTTTTTACGAAGCTAGTTCTGACTTTGCAGACCCTCTGAAAAGCTCTCCAGGCCTCCCAGCATCTGTGGACCACACTTTGAGAACCACTGCTCTAAAAAAAACCCAGTGTACTATTATTTTAACATAATCCATCCTGGAAGATAAAAACACAAATTGAGCAGGATGGCCTCATTTTTATTGGTTCCTCTTCCCCGCAGAAGTGACACATTGAGTACAATTAACCCATCATTTCCTTTAAACCAACTAAAAACATGTGATCTTGAAAAGCTAGCAATCTGGGAAGAATGCAACATGAGATAAAAACTCATCATCATTGACAGAATGGATGATAACCCAAGTGTCAAATGATTGTTACAATCTATGGAGTGTCCAAGTTCTATTGTTTTACTCTTGACCCAATACAAATTGAGGGATTGGAAAGAGTTTGGGGAAGTTTGGCTCTGGAGGCTATTTCATCACAAAGTAAAACATATTCCTTAGCTATGCATTGTATACTATACATATTCCTTAGCTATGCATTGTATACTATAAGCAATACAGAAAAAAACTTTACCCACAGGCATAAGTGTTCTGAATGCTGGGGGTTGAAGAAATTGCTACTGAAAAGATGATAACGTGATAGGAGAGATACAAATAAATTTGTCATTGCCCCATAGGTGTTCATCTGGCAAAGACTGGATGTTACCCTTGTATGCCTTTCTTTTTCAGGCACAAAGATGGAAAGGTGCTTCAAACTCAGAGAAAAAAAAGGCTAGACATCTGCCTTTAGCTATAACTTTCTACAACACAGTTAAAATCGCTAACCACGGTGGAGTTCCTTCCATCTGATACAATTTACCATAACCAGGGAACTGGAAGGTGCATTTTAGAAACTGAGAGATGTTTAATGACTCTAAAATTAGTTTTCAGTGTCAGGCATACCTCAGAGATATTGCAAGTTCAGCTGTAGACCACTGCAATAAAGTGAGTATCATGATAAAGTGGTCAGATGAATTTTTTGGTTGCTGAGTGCATATAAAAGTTTTGCTTACACCATGCTATAGTCTATTTAGTGTGCAATAGCATTATGTCTAAAAAATGTATGTGCCTTACTTTAAAAATGCTTCATTGCTAAAAAATGCTACCCATCATCTGAGCTTTCACCAAGTCATTATCACTTATCACAACAAATATAATAATGAAAAAGTTTGAAACATTGAGAGAATTACCAAAAAGTGACATAGAGACACAAAGTGAGCAAATTCTTTTGGAAAAATGGCGCAATGAACTTGCTTGATGCAGGGTTGCCACAAGCCAATTTGAGAGAAATGCAATATCTACAAAGAGCAATGAAGCAAAGTACAGTAAAACGAGGTGTGCCTATATTGCCTGTGATGTCTGTGGATCACTGGTTTGGAGAGAAAGTAAGAGCCTTGGATACCAATGCTTTCTCATCTCCTTGTTAACTAGTAGTTATGACCTTGAGCAGGCCTCAAATTTCCTATCTTACATGTGTAATGAGTGCTAGAACGCACAAAACCCTGCAGTTGGAGGGTCTTCGGAGAATATTAGCCATTTCAATCATCTTTCTATCAGAGCAAAAATAGCCACTGCTAACTGACCACTTACCACAGCCATGTGGCATGTAAAGTCTTTTGTACATATTAAGCCTCTTAATTGTTAGCCTTGTGAAGGAGATGGTTATTGATACTATCGGCAGTTCTGCTATAACATGATTTATACATTCCTAAAAATCACCACTCTATACAAAATCCTGCAATAAAACACAGGTCTTATGGGAAAGTGAGTTTGGGGCATAATACTCAAACACTTGCCAGCAGCACACTTTTAAAAAGATAGAAACCTTACAAAAATGGTAGCGCAGTTTCATAGGTGTGAAATAGGCAAGTAATACATAATTACTACAATAAATTCAGCACTTGAAGAAAGACTCACACCTAGTTTGTGTCTGCTCGCCATGGCCCCCCACCTGCTCCCATCCATGTGTGCAAATAAATACAGGAAATGAGTGAGAGGGAAGAAAAAGAGAGAGAAAGAACAGAATGGAAAGGAAAAATACAAAATAGGCTGGGAAGAATGAAGGAAAGTTAATGAGAGAGGAACCAGTCCCGCGCATGCAGCGCTGCAGGAAGGGAGCTCAGAGCGGGCGGGAAGGTGCGTGGGCGTGGCTCCTGGTTCCAGCCAGGTGTGTGTATACTCCCCGGGGCCTCAGCTCAGCTGCCTGCGGTTTCTGTGTTCATGATGTGTTTCTTGCTATCAGACACAGACAGCACTGTGCTCAACTTCTTTGAACAAATTCACATTTTCGTAAAAGGCATTACAGCAGAACTGAATATATCTCTCTCTTACAAATGAGGAATCAAATCAGCAGAAATGAGGACTCAAAAAAGCAGAAAGGCAGCTAAAAAGAAATAAAAATAATACTTGAACTTGGGCAATCCACAACAAAGGCCATGATTTTTCTCACTGTGCTACAACACCCTCCTGAACTTAGGTTGGAAATGACTGCACCTAAAGCCTATGCAATTCAGTCCCCAAACCTAGAGATCTAAAAGCAGGAAAGGAAACAAAATAAAACAAAAAGGTGGCAGCTGATAAGTGGTTCAGAGAAAGAGAGTGACCACATAACCTTGGTAGCTATTCATCTACTATACGGTAACTATATTTATTCCCACTATTCTACTCAGAAACCAACCCGCAATGCTAAGGTCTCCATGTTTCACATTCCCAAAGGCATTTTCCAAGACATTCTGGTTGTCCTTTATTCCACAACTACAAAATTATACTGCTGTGTTCCTTAAAATCTTGGAAGAACATAAGGACAAACATTTTCTGTATCAGTACAGAGTATTTTCCTAACATGGATGAGGGAGAGGCACAGACATTTCTCCATGAGCTGGGGCCTTGATGTACTGAGGAGTTGTGGATAGCCCTGATTTGTGGCATCTGACCATTTTGTGGAGTAAATTTTCCCATTGTGGCCAATTTCAAGCTATTAAGGTTTACAAACAACTTGCAAAAGTTCTGAATATTTAGCATTCAACTCCTCCAAGTTAGAAAGAGCTGCCTCCAGCAGTAAGAGCCTGGAAACTCACTGACTCCTAATGTTAACGAACACTAAAAACAAGGATGGACTTCAAAACAATCACTAGACCAACAGCTACAGTTATAGTTAAGCCATAAAAACAAGAGGATGGATCCCAACTCTACTTTACAGATGAGTACACTGAGGCCCAGTGAAGTTACTTGACTTCCTGTGACCACAGAGTCTGATGATAAGATTTCTGGTGTTTGCACTCCTATTTCATTTAATAGTCTAAAGTGGTAGTTCTCAAATGTTCACCTACAGTAATATCACCTGAGGACTTTTTAAACCACTCCTACACCAAAATGCAACTCCCTCTATACCTATTGTTCTTGAATGTTTTTATTTCCCAGATTCCCCTGAACCTTCATACTTTCTGTCCTTTGTTCAATATATTCTCTCTGCCCTGTGAGCCCTTTGTTAGAGACTTCCCTCACCTTGAAGGCCCAGACCAAATTTCTCCTCCAGGAAAACCTCCCAGTTCTCCTTGGAGAAAGACATTTCCCTTCTTTCCAGTCCTCTGTCTTCTGATGGGCTCACTGATTAAGATCAAGCCCACCCAGAATTTCTTTTTATTAACTCAAAGTCAACTGATTAGGGCATTTAATTACATCAGCAATATTCCTTCATTTTTGCCTTGCAACATAATTACAGGAGTGAAATACCATTATGTAGTTAGTTCCAGCCATACTTAGAGGGAGATTATACAAAGTGTGCACCTACTCAGCAGTAGAGAGATGAATATCAGAGAGAGCTCTGCAGAACCCATAGTTGAGATGACTAAGTAAGAGAAGAAAAGAGCCAGAGAAGAACCTAGAAGAACCACATTAAAAGCCCAAAGCAGTTTTTTCTTAGATGTAGATAAAAAATAGCATCAAACCAACAATTAATGAATCACTACAAAAACAGTATAAATTGCATACTGATTTATTGAAAGGAAAGAAAAACGTAGGCATATCTCCTAACTATGGTGGGCTTTTTCCATTTCTAAATATTCAATGTATTAAAAATTAAACTGGAGTGTTTATAAGGTTGTATTATAACAGTGATCCCTGGACAAGGAGCATGAGTATCACCTGGAAAATCTTAGAAGTGAAAGTTCTTGGGCTCCACTCTAGACCTAAAGCTTGCCAGTAATCTGTTTTAACAAACCCTCCAGGAAATTCTGTATCACCCTAAAGCTTGAGGAAGAGGGTGGTCATAATCACTAGGCAGAGACTCTCAGTACTGATTGCAAAGGGTAAAAGAAAGATTGTCTGATCTAGGGAATGTTGGCTATCAGAGTATCAGAAAAAAATCTGTTCAGATATAAGACGGAACACAGATCATCCTGATAAAATGTCCTCAGAACAGAGCCAGATTACTTGCCTAAAAATGTATTGGTTACATTTGATGGTTATATATACCACCAAAGTCCATCTTTATATTAACATTAGAAAACAACTGATGAAAAAAAACTAAGAGGGTGATTGAAAACCCTTAGTTGATCATTACTCTGTAGAGTTCTGTAAGTAAACAATCCCTTTATTGTAAAATGGCAAGATTAGACATAAGCCACATCTCATAATATTTTCCCACTCATATTCCAGTACATCCAGCTGAAATACAAAGCTCAAGGAATTCTGAAAACCAAAGCTAATAATATGGCACCTTAAATTGGTGATAATGACTGGTTTGTCACCATTGTGAACTGGATTAAATAATTCATTTGCAAAACTTCTGTGAAAGTTTATTATAGAGAAATATAAAGCCTCATCAGTCTTTCTCATATGTTGCTGCTGATGATTATTATTATCAATATTTGTTATCAGAGAGTGTTTTTGCTGTGAGAGAAAACCTCAACCCAGAATGGCTTAAGCAGTAAGAAAACGTTAACTGGGAGCTCAGAGGCAGGACCACTCCATGCTCAGCACTCAGGGTTCTACCTCCCAAACCTGCCCTCCTCTGAGTATTGGCTTCACCCACAGGCTGACAGCAACTTGGCTCCAGCTGTTCCCATTATCACACGCAGGCATGACAATCTCCGAAGAAGAAGAGGGGCCAGCTCTTTTATGCAGCATTTTTTTTAACAGCAAGAAAACCTTTCCCAGAAACTCCCCAGCAGACTTTCCCTCCTGTCTTATTGTCTAGAATTGAGTGACATGCCAACCGTGGGGCTTACTGACACAATACCCATTAGATGACCACAGCAAATCACTGGAGATCGATCCTGTTAAGGGGAGTGGACCAGGCCAGACTCACAAACCCCTGGCTCTCTAGGTTCTCTGGGGATGTTCATTAAGAGAGTTGGCATTTAGGCATTTTTATAAAATTATAGAACATTTATCCTTTTTCTGTTGGTAAAGATACAGTCCCAGTAAGTGTATAACCATGACTAGCTCAGACTAACACTATGGGGTGGAATAGATGCTGGAAAGTAATCACTATGATCACCGCTAGTACTGCCGTCCACTGACATTCTCTCTGGGTACTGCCTATTGTGCTGGGGACTACGCTAAACCCTTCACATGCAGCATGTCATTTAAAAATAAATACAGAAGAAACATAATTTTATTAATTTCATGTTATATGTGAGGCAACTTAGGCTGAGATGGGTGAGTCACTTCAAATTACACATGCAGTAAATGCTGAGCCAGAGCACAAGCCTACAGATGACTCCAAAGATACTCTGCTATATGGAAAGAGCACATGTAAAATTGCTGTTCAAATATCAGGACTTCTATCAAGGTAAGCATGGCATGAACGTCAGCAAGACAGGAATGGAAAGACTGGAGAGAGAAGAGATACCAATTAAGAATGTATTTTGTGGCTCTGAAGGCATCCAACCTTTCAAGCTCTAAAACTTTTATACTAAAACATGGAAAGAATCTGACTTTTGTGATGTCATGAAGAAGGAAAAAACAAACATGAAAAAACTGAAGAAAGGCAAATGCCTGAATTTTCAAGGAGTGAAAAAGAGTAACTTGTTAACTGAATAATAATGGCTAACATTTAGAGTGTTTCCTCTGTGCTTGGGATTGTTCCAACAATTTTGTGATTTAGAGTTATTATTCTCGGCATGTTATAGATGATATACTGAACTCATGGGGTTTCTGAAAGGATTAAATAAGTCATTAAATAAGTAAAGTATTTAGAATAATTCCTGGCACAATAGTAAAACCCTCCATAAATATCGGCTATTATTGTTATGGAGAAACCAAAGTTCTCCTCTTTGTGCCTGCAGTGTGCCATCTTTATTTATTTCATTTATATTTATTTAATTTATAGCTGCAATTTGCTTTTCTAATTATTTTTATTAGCAATACTTTATAGCAATATTATGTATCAAAGGACAGCATAATGTTAGTAGATTCATTTTGCAGGTAAAGAAACAGGCAAGCAAATGAAGTGATTAAGATGAGAGTCTGTGACTGGGTTAGTATTGAAGCAGGGTTAGTACGCTAACGGCCAGACTCAGAGCAGGTAGGTCCTCTCTGACTCGCCAATGTCCACTGCTCCTGAATCCAGCCTCTTCAGCAATCTGGAGCCTGGGAGCGGATTCCTCTGCTGTGCTTAAATTGCTGATCTGTTATTTACTGAGCTACTCTCTTTTCCTTCCTTTTGTGTTTCTGGCCTTTGTCTGCAAATAGTCATAAAAGTTTCATATAATGACAGGTAAGGGACTTGGAAAAGATACAGGCATAGGAAATCTGACACTTGAAAGATACATTTGTCCTTCAACATGCTTCAAACAAAGCGTTTTTCTGGGCATTAAAACAATAACAATGGAAGAACCCGAGCCCCTGTCGAAGCTGAATTATTTTGGCACGAGAGCCATTTTGCCTCACCTCGTAAAAATAAGTGTGTTTGGTTCTTAGACAGACTTGAATCGTTGGAATGTCTAAGCAGTTCAAGACTGAAAATTTTTGCAAATTCTGTTTTTGAGAGCAATGGTTCTGTCTAATTATTTATTTGGGACAGGAATTTAGACCTCTACCATTGTGGGTCTTATTAGCACATGATTCCCACTAGATAGCTGGAGACTTATTCTATTAGGAGGAGTGGACCATGCCAGATTCACGAACCCCTAGCTTTTGTAGGTTTTCCTGTTATGTTTGCCAAGTAGAGGCATTTTTATAAAATTACTGAGTACTTTTCTTTTTCCTAGCAGTTAAAATATTAATTCTGAGATCAATTCCTTTCTTGTCCCCTAATTTGACATTGCTCTGTCACCCCAAGTGTATTTACTGCTGTGATCAAGGATCACCTAGTGAAGTAACCACGCAGTGATTCCCCAATACATGGAAACTGTTGGTGTGACCACGATCCAGATAACAAAACTGAAAGAAGAGGGTTCGACTTTCAGTCCTGATGTGAATTTACATTACTGAAACCAAAAAAGCAGGCCCTTGGTCAGGGAAATGAAGGCTGGTTGGTCCCACTAGTGGCTCTCTCCACCTCTCCACCCTCAGACTAGAGGAATCAGAGAGCTTGCTGGCCATCTGGGAGTGCTGGTAAGGGTGTCCTAGCCACTCTATCAACCGATCAGATACAGGACAGAATCCCACCACATGTACTGTGACATGACAGCTAAATTATACAGTATCCCAGCCCACTCAATGCCCTTGGGGTGGCAAAGATCTGTGACTGATTTTCTAGACCTATTTGGGTCAGCTTTGATCTCCACGTTTAGACATAGGACTTTATTCCTAGACTCTTGGGTGGGCCTGCTGACCCCAATTATCAGAGAGTATTCCTTTGGGTCCTTTCTCTGTATCTTCTCATATTTCTCTTAGAAATACCTCAGGCTCTATAACCACCTTTCTACCCATCCCCAAGGGTCAGACCCCATCTTGTGTCCTGTTTCTGCGGATGGTTGCAGTCACTCTGCACCATTCAGTTCATATAACACACCAGGGGAGAAAGGGTGCTTCAGATCCCATAAGAGAATAGGAAAAAGGAAGAGATATCCCATAAGAGAATAGGAAAAAGGAAGACATATCAAAGAGAACTAGCCTAAGAGTGGAAAAGTCTAGCAACCATTCAGATGGGTCACATCACAAGGTAGGTCCCTTAGGATCCCCACTGCATCCAGCCTGATATTTCAGTGTCTGTCTCCTTCCCTTCAGTTACATTAGAAACAGCTCCCCCTCTTCCCTGTCCTAACGTTGGGAAGGACCAGGTTCCATGATGGGTGCAGGACGGATAGAGGAATGGAGAAAGGGGAGAGATAGATAATTCTTCCCATAATATTGTTATCACTTTAGGGATCTCTACCTGAACACGCATCATTGACTATAAAACAAGAGTGCTTTATTACAACATTAAATGTATGTGATACCATAGTTCTGCATATACACAGATGGGACAGAGGTGTTGTGTGGGGGTGTGTGCAGATTTCCAACTTCCCCCAGTATACAGAAATATCCTGCAACTTCCAGTCTATTCCCTGTCCCCTTCAGTCTTGTGAAGAGGGAGAGTTCTTGCCTTGCTCTGAGAGATGCTGTTTACTTACACAATGAAGGGATTAGAGAGAAGTGAAGTGGTATGGGAAAGGAAGAACAAATAATTGTTGCAAAGTTCAAAGAAAAAGATGGCAGGATGGAAGTGGAGAGAAAGGGCAATGGATAGAGCAATATATTTGGATTCCTTTCAGCTTTCTTTGGAAGAGGCAGGTAAGGAATGGAATTCCTTTTAAAATATTTTCGGCTATTAAAATGTGCTTCTTTGTTCACATTTTTAAAAACAGCTCTTTTGAAATGTAATTCACACATCATTCATTTTGCCATATTAAAGTATACAGTTCAGTGGTTTTTAGTGTATTCACAAAGTTCTGCAATTGCCATTATTTAATTTCTGAATATTTTCATCACCCAACAGGAACCCAATACCCACTAACAGTAACTCCCCATTATTCCCTCCCCCAGCCCTGGCAGCCATAATATGCTTTCTATTTCTATGGATTTGTCTATTCTGGACATTTTATATAATGGAATCATACAGTATGTGTCCTTTTTTACTGGCTTTTTCCCTTTAGCAAAATTATTTCAAAATTCATCCATGTGGTAGCATGGATCAGTATTTCACTCCTTTTTATGAATGAATACTATTTCATTGTATGGATATACCACATTGTTTATCCATTCACCCACCAACAGGTATTTGTTTCTGCTTTTTGGTTGTTGAAATACTGCTGCAATGAACATCTGCACACAGGACATACATTTTCATTTCTGTTGGATACATACCTAGAAGCAGAAATGATGGGTCATGTGTTAATGTTATGATTAACATTTTGAGAAATTGTCAAACTGCTGTACTACTTTACAATCTCACAAGTAATATGTGAGGGTTTCAATTTTATCACATCTTTGCTAAAACTTGTTATTGTCCACCATTTAGACTACAGACATCCTAGCCAGTTTGATGTGTTATCTTACTGTAGTTTCAATATACATTTCCCTATTGTTTAATGATGTTGAGCATCATTTCATTGTATATTTTCTTAGGAAAAATGTCTATTTCCATCTTTTGGCCATTTCTAAATTAAGGTATTTGTCTTCATATATTCTGGATTCAAATCCCTTATCAGATATATGCTTTGTTTATATTGCCTCTCATTCTATGAATTGTGGAAAGCTGTCAGTTTTTCAGCATTAAGTA
This sequence comes from Manis pentadactyla, assembly GCF_030020395.1. Classification (NCBI taxonomy): domain Eukaryota; kingdom Metazoa; phylum Chordata; class Mammalia; order Pholidota; family Manidae; genus Manis; species Manis pentadactyla. Next base: position 59,550,354 of record NC_080025.1, on the reverse strand, counting down.
TGATATTAGCTGTGGGCTTCTTTTGTAGATGCCCTTTATCAAGTTGAAGGCCCTCTTCTGTTCTGTGTATGTGTATGTATGTTTATCATGAAAGGGTGCTGGAACTTGTCAAACGTTTTTTCTGCATCTATTGAGATGATTGTGTGGTTTTTGTCCTTTATTTTATAGCATGGTTTCTTATATTAATTGATTTTTGTATATTAAACTAGCTTGCATTCCTGTGATAAATATCACTTGGTCATGTTATGTAATCTTTTTATATTCAGTTTGCTAGTATTTGTTGAGGATTTTTTACATATATATTCGTAAGAGATATTGGTCTGTAGTTTTCTTCTGATGTTTGTTTGGTTTAGCTATCAGAATAATACTGGCCTCATAGATTCAGTTTAGAAGTGTACTCCCTCTTATATTTGTTGGAAGTTTGTGAAGGATTGGTGTTAATTCTTCTTTAAACATTTGGTAGAATTGACTAGTGAAGCCATCTAGACCTCAGATTTTTCTGGTGGGAAGTTTAAAAATTACTAATTCAATTTCTTCACTTGTTATATGTCTCTTCAGATTTTCTATTTCTTCTCGAGTCAGTTGCAATAGTTTCTGTCTGTCTAGGAATTTTTCCATTTCATTTAGGTTATCTAATTTGTTGGCATGTCCTCTACATGCCATGTACATGTTCCAGGCTCCAGGAAAAAGGGGTGAGCAAAAGAGATAATAACTAACCCCTGTGGAGCATACGTTTTCTTATAAGAAATGTGAACAAGAAGTAAATGATAATAGTTATAAAATGTCAGGAAGAGTTTCAATTACTGAGTACAGTTTAATAAATGATACCTTATCAATGCATTGAACATTATAGTCCAATCATAATAAGTTAATAAATGAACATAACATACTGGTAAGATGCCTATCAGGTTAAACAGATTCTCAACAAATTTCATAGATCAAACTCATTGATTGAATAGATTTGCATATGCATTTTGAAGAAAGGGACAAATTAAAACACCTGTCTTCTTTAATGATTAGTTGTTTTGGTGGCACTTAATCCTCCTATCACATAGCTTATGTGAAGCAGTTTGTCAGTGGTCCCACTTGAATTTAGTCAAAATGATGGCCCTACATAGATATAGCCTGACACCATCTACTTGATAAACTGTACATACTGTACAGCTCTGGGCAATCCAATTGTGTTGTTCATACTGTGTCATAGTGGTCTATGATTCAGAGTTCACCTCAGTACCTTGGACAGCACCTGCTTAAGAGCTCTTCTATTAGCACATGCAAAAATATTAATTTTAATTACTAGATTATGCTAGATTCTTTATGAACACAATCTCATTAACCATAATGACACGGAAAGGTATATAATATTATTTTCCTTCCTTTAGAGATGAAGAAACTGAGGATCTGACACATAAAGTGACAGAGCTAACAGATAAATGAGATGGAATTTGAACCCAGGATATTTGATTTCAAGCTGATATGTTTTACCACTGTATGATCCTGCCTCCCTTATAAAAGATTATGTATATATATAAAGTCCTATGTCAGTTACATGTGGCTAACCTCATCTCTCTCAAGTTATATTCATTAATGGAGAAATCTGCATATGTGATTTATTTAAAAATTAAGTTGGTGTCCACAAAGCTATTAATTGGTCAAGTGTATTGTGCTTCCATTGTATGTATAATTCACAATTACCATAATAGAAGCACTCAGTTCTCTAGCTGCATGATGATGAACACATCAGGTGAGTTTGTGGGAGAATGGTGATGAGCACAATCAGTCATTGTCCAGAGATCTATGATTCACACATAAGATCAACAGTCTGGTGTGCACTGATTATTTTACTGTTGATCTGGAGCATCTTTCTCCACCCAGTAACCTTAAAGATTTCTTAGATAATATTGCAGGATCATCATTTAAGAGACATTACCAATGGCTCTCCAATCCCTTTTGACTAAAGCAAAATTGATATAAGACCACTTGTCAATGAGTCTCAGAAATTTAAGACTTATTACAAATAAATATCCTATCCATGAAATTAGGCTTTACTAACAAGTTTAGCAAAGGGAAAAAATGCTCCATAATATCTGAAGATCATATTAGACATGCCAATACCTACTCTGCTTGAGTATTTAAGGATATAAAATGTAAGTTTTGAACACAGTAGGTCTGTCTTGCTAAAACAAACCACTACTGATTTAACACATGGCCTAATGACTGTGTTTAGACATAGGGACAGAAACCATGCTTACTAAAGATCCAGGTGCTCTCTCTATGGCAGTGCCTTTTAAAATGATGCAAGATACAGCATTCTGTGAATATTTTTTTCTAAAGATCAGCCTATACTTTCACTATGTGCTTCCCAAACCCCTGAGGCCATATGACTAAATTGACCAGTGGGCTCTGAAATGTGTCCCTTCCAGGTTGGGGCATGTAGGTGGCTTCTTCATTATTCTCTCTCCCAGTGGAGGCAAACTTGGAGAGCATACACATACTTCATGGAAGATGGAGGCTTGTCTGGCCAACACTGGGCTGTGATGAGAGTGAGAAATAAACTTTTATTGTGTTAAACCCTTGAGATTCAAAGTTGTTTCTTGCAATTAATTAGTCTCAGTAATACAGCCACAAATATCAGAAGACATTGAAATTTCTCACCACTAAGAACAAATCTTACTTTCACAACCAAACTGGGTATAAATCAGGAAAGAAGTTTTTCTCTTATCAAAAGAGTTAAGAGCTCTGCTGCTAGTCTAATTCTAAGGAGTGCCTCTAAAAAGCATGCTGATCACAAGGTCCTTTGGGTCTAAAAATCAGCCTACGCCTTAGTTGAGAGGTATGCAAAAAAAATATCTCTGTCCAGTTACTGCTATTCCAATCTTAGAAACAGGCTGGAAGAACAACATGTAATTCCAGTACCCTGGGCTTCCTGTCCCGGTGGCCTCCAGACTGTGATAAGCCATGTTTCCTTCAAGAGCTTTAATGTCAAATACTTCCTTGATCCATCTTTTCAGGCTGATTACATCATAATAATTGGCTGGACTCAAATGCAGTATGGACGGGATAGCCAGAAAAGAAAAGGAGAGGGACCCAAGATCTTAACAAGCTGACATCAGGAGCTATCTGTCCACAAAGAATGGCTTTTATGGAGAAATCTCATTGTTATTCCAGAAGGCATCTGTCACATTATCTTAGCCACAATAGGTGAAACACAACGAAGCAATTGTTTGTGGGAAGTCCTTTGCCATAAGCTACATTTGGTGCCTTGGAACTGATTACAGTATTGTAAGGGCTATAAAAAACCCTGTGGTGTATGTGACAATACTGCCTGTAACTCATCATAGGAAGTTGTCTTCTGTGAGATGTGACTAAGAAGTCTTGTTCAGAAATATATGTCAACTTCCTGTACCGGCATTACATGGAGAAATCTCTATTTTAGAAGATATCTCAAAATGTTTTCCCATTATTCACTGAATTTTGTGTGTCTATTTTTTTCCACAATGGCAGCCTGACTACTTCCTTAGGAGATACTAAAAAGAATCCCTTCCTTTGTGTGCATGGAGAACACAACAAATAGGAAATCAGCAATTTTACAAGGCTCCAGTTGGACTACAAGGGACTAAGTTCTCTCGCCTGCCACAGGTTTCTGTCCTTGTGGAGGGATATCCATTGCCTAACACTCCTGGACTCTCTCACCCCTTCTCCATCCTCAGCAAAGGAGGGATTTCTTAACTGCCTTGTGACTTCAGAAGCAGGGACTGTGACTATGTAGCTCAGTCCTCTCTCCACTTCTTTTCTCTTTGGAATTTGCCTGGCAACAGGGAAAATGTGCCACAGGTAAGCTCTGTGGCAAAGGCTCTGTCTCTGCAGAGGGTAGCCACAGTTTTCTTGTGCTCCCCGAGATGAGTGGGTAGGTTGGTCAAATTCTGGTATTTGGCACTAGGAAATTCTCTTGTCGCACACACCTAAATTACATCCTCCAGTTCAACATTAATCAGCCTAAACTTAATACTTTTATCTTCATTTGCCTGACTCCTCTTTCTTGTGGTTCAGAACTTGGTATGAGGGAAACAGCATGCCAACTCGGGCCAGAAATCCCCCATCCCAACTAGGGAAATTTGTCTATAAGACAGTTTGAAAAGCTCCAAATGAGCCAAAAAGTGTTCAGATTCTCTGTATTAGACAACTGAAACAAACTCAAGTGGGTGGGGGAGGGAATGTAGTTTCATATGAAGTTATAGTGATGGTTCATTGATCCTGGGGCAAAAAGCTCTTGGACCTCAGGAGGGAACTGGAACCAGGCAATGTGAGCCCAGCTGGGTTCTCTTACCACTTGTCTTGACACCCCTGTGTACTTGCTTCATTTTTCTCTTTCTCTGCAGACAGGCTTTCTCTGCTTCTCCAGACCACGTGGGGTTTTATGTGTGTGTGTGAGGTTGTGGTGGGGAGCTGTCCACACTGATCACATCAGTTGTTGTCATAACAAGAATCATATAGAACAATGTGTCTACTGTATCAATAAATCAATAATGTAGATTCCCAGCTAAGAGATGGGAATGGAGAAGAACTATATGAGGTTTGGGGACTAAGAAGATACTGTAAAATAGTTGGATGGGAAAAAAGAACTGGAAATCAGGCATCGTAGCATTGGTGGTCTGTGCTGAGGGCACCTGGGAGGTTTGTGGTCCGGTATTTAAAGACCAGTCCTCCCAGAAGCAATTGTTTCACAGACATGAGCAGCTGCTGCTATGAAGACACAGGATAGGCAGAGAGGTGAGTTTGACCTGCATTGCCTTTCCATCAGATGAGAATATCAGAGAAGAGAGATGTTGAAAGTATTTGGTGTGGTCTAGGTAAAGCTACTCTGTTCCCTTTTGGTTTCCACTTAAATACATTCTTATAGGAGCCTCCTGACTTGCTCTTCTAATTTGGGCTAATTGCTTTCCAGGCCTGCTGCAGAATCTTCTCCTGGAATTTCTTTTTAGTGTGCACCTGAGTTAGTGTCACCATATTTTGCATCCTACAATTTCTTTCGTATTACTTATTACCTTATTTTGTCGGTAGAAAATTCTTTAGAAAGAGTATGTTACTTGTAACTTTTCTGAGACTTTGCATATCTAAAAATTGTCTTTATGATACCATTACTGTTGCCTGATAATTTGGGTGTAGAATTCTATCTTGAAAATTATTTTCCTCGGAATTTTGAAGGCATTGCTTCATGACTGTCTGATTCTTAGTCCTTTATGTGGTGACTTCTTTTTCTTCCATGGAAGGATTTGGGATCTTTCCTCTATCCTTGGAGTCCTGAAATTTCATAATAATATGCCTATTTGTCTTTTTCATTTACCCTTCTCATAATTTGGTAAATTCAATCTTAATTTAAAATAATCTAGGTCAGATTAACACTAATATAATTTCAATATTACACAGAAACTTTTCCCCAATATACAATTTCCCTTCCTTCCTCCCTCCTAGGGTCATTACTGTCATACAAATTATATCTTCACATGTTGGAAGTCCATCAGCATAGTTTTATAATTACAGTTGTATGCAGTTACCTTTTAAAGAATTATGAAAAAGGTAATTTCAGTCAATTACATGTGTCTGTAGCTCTGAGAAATTATCTTCTATTATTTCTTTGATAATATTTCTTTTTTCACTTGTTTTCTTTTTTTTGAAGCTCATACTAGTAATATTTGCTGTCTCTTTATTTATTTGCTCTGTTATCCCAACTCTTCTATTATTTTGTCAATAGAGTTTATACTTTCCAAGATCTACTTCTTGTTCTCTCATTGTTCCTTTTCTATAGTTCTTGACTTATGGATATATTTTATAGATTTATTGATTGTAATACTTATACATGCTCCTGGGACAAAACTCAATAGGTTAAAAAAATTACAGTGACAAGTAAGCTCTCTCTCACCCAGTTTCCAGTTCTAGAGACAATCTTGTTATTAATTTCTTAGGAATCCTCCAGAGACATTTCATGATTTTTTAAAACATACATACACTTCAAAATATATTCTTGAATCTCTGAAAATATAATTTCAGTTTTGCTTTTGTTTTTCTACTCATCTCTTTTTCCTAAATTATCTTGTATTATTGGGGGACAGATTTTCTCTTTATCTTGGACTTTTGATTTCATGATTCTGGTTCTCTTCACATAATTCATTGTCCATTCACATGTAAACATGGACTAGATTATTCTCTCTAGGTAGCAGATATGGATTTTCTCCTGTTGCAAATGTTAGTCTGTTTTCTTGATCATTCTTACCCCTGAGTAGAAAAGCTGCCTAGGGGTTATGTACGTGTGTAGTATGGTAGAGAGGGTGGAGAGAGTCAGTATAAAGGATTCATTTTGGAATAAGTGGCTGAAAGTTGGTCTATACGCTGGTCAAATGAATGAATAGAGAGGCCAGAACCCACCCTGCAGCCTTCTCTCTGGTAGTTTGTTCTATGTGTTTACACACACTTCCAATTAATGCCATGTTTTACATCTCCATTCTCACCCCCACATTCCAACCCTGCCAACTCCAAGTGCAGAATCCCTCTGGGTTTTGCTTGGCAGCTCGGCTCTCTCCACGCTATTGTCCTTTTATTGAAAAAAAAAAAAAAAAGGCAGAACTTTTCAGGGCTATTAGCTTCCACTATTTTGTAGTAGTCAATATCTTCCACCAGATGAAGAATCTCATCTGCTGGTGGTTCCTTCCAGGATGCTGTCCTTGGAAAAAGTTCTGAGCATTGGTAAATAGTGAAGTTAAAATACTCCAGACTAGCCTGTTAGGACATTTGTTTAGTAACTTAAAAGGATAGCCCATGTGAGGGTGGGTACTTCTCTACAGGATATTTTTTAATGTGAAAAGGCTGTCAATCTGTTCTTGGAGACACATTTTTGGAGAGCCCTCCAAGAGGAGGGAAAAGATATGCTATTTTTATTAATTTGTTCATACGTCTTCCCCCGCTCCCCATCTGGAATACTGGTATTTTCCTAAGAGACATCTGGCAGCCCTTTCTGTTTTAGGGTTTCTCATTAGTTTAAACAATACAGAAAATGTGGGGTAGTTATTATTTCTTCCTTACAAATGCCACATCGTGCAATGGGTGCAGCACTTTTGATATTATCATGGCTTCATCTCCCTAATATTTCTCATTTCCTATTTTGAGGTACATTGTTCTTTCTGATAGAAGGAACTTCACTCATCTAGGCTTCTAGCAACACTATAAAATTAGAAGAAAAAACTTCAGAAGTTGCAAAACAGATGATTAACAGTAATGCTGTGGCCTTATTAAGTTAAGGATCTCATGCTGTTTACCCATTCACACATGCTTTTTGACTTAATGTTTTGTAAATTTAGCTCTCTTCAGTCTCAGCTGATGTGTGGGTGCATATACCAACCAGACTGATATGTGTGCCATAAGTGAGAAATAACTTGATAATTTATGAGTGGTGAAACCCAAAGTCAAACAGGTTTTCCCTCAGGAAAGGAAAAAACACTCGCAGCACATTTCAGACAGCACTTGTCTTTGGCTCTTTCATTTTAAGAAGGTCTGCTCTTTCTGGTGGGGTGGTCGGGGGAGAACTATGCAATCCAGCCAGCCCACATTTCCTTCTTTGAATTGTCTCTGGAAGAAATATGCCTGACTGATGGATGTTTTTCCTTCTTTTTCTCTTTGTCTGTGCGGAGGCTGGGCCTGCCCTAATGAGGACATCCTGGAGTTTAGGGGACACATTTGGGATGTCCAGGGGTCAACGCTAAGTGATTGGCCCATGGAGATGCCATGCTGAGGGAATAACTAGTAAAGTAAGTCTTATGCAATGTCTGATATGAGCACCTCTCTTTCTTATATGCCCTGTGTTAGACAAAAGAGCGCTCTGGGTTTTTTTTTTTTCTTTTAAACCAGGGAAAAGGATTTGGTTACAAAGGGGCAAAGGAAGCTCTTCCATTAGAAGGGTACTTACCAGTTTTGGGAGGAGAGATTAGGGGAGAGTTGCTTCAAGTCCTTTTAGAAAGACATCCAGATACACACACACACACACACATGCACACATGAGCACACACGCACATGCATGCATACACACATGCTTGCACACATGTTCATGCTTACCAGCATACTTAGTGGTAACAAGGATGCGGAATGCTGAAGGCAAACCAGGAGAGCCAGCCGGTCAGGTCCTTCCCTCACAACCTTGCTCTCCTTTCATTTGGAGAAGTCTATGGCAGCCCAGGGACACCTGAGCTGGGAAACTGATCTAAAGTACAAAAGCTTTCACCAAAAATCTCTTCCCTCTCAGCTGCATAGCTCTCTCAGAGACCACGGATTTCAGTGCAAGACATAAGCTGCTTCAGCTTAGTTTTTGCCCCTGGCCTGATTCAAAGGGTGATTCAAGGGGGAGGATGGAAATGGGGGGAACACAAGGGGAGGAACGCAGCAGTCAACAGTCTGTCATAGTTCTGGAAAACAGGCGTATGTTGTAGATTTCTTGAAGAAAGCCCAGTACTGCTCCACAGCTCTTGATTTCCAGTTCAAGCTCACAGTACCTCCGCAAGCACAGTTCTCTGAATTACTTTGAGGGTTCTCCATGAACCATATCAGGTTTCAGTCCTTTAAGAAAGTCACAACCTCAAATCTCTTCAAGATCAGCTCTCTTCTACCTTGGAGTCCTTATGCAGCTGCTGTGTGGCAGTCCCTTGAGCCTAAGAGGCTTCATTGTTTAGCAGAGGGTATGTGAGGGACACCTTAAGATCTTTAGAAGGACTTTTGTCTACTTGAAAGGTTCTCTGAGGTAGCATCTTAAATTATTCTGAGGTTTTAAAAAAGGATCTTACAGGTTCATTTTAGATTTGATCTTTCCTTGGAAGCCATTTCTTAATTTGAGGATCATATGTCATCTTAAATGGTTGAGAAAAAACATACTTCTGTTTTCAAGTCTAAAAAGTCCTGGCTCTATATTTCTTCAAATTTTTTCTTGAAAATCAAACAACTGCCATATTAGTTTTTTATTCCTGTGTGACAAATTATCACAAATTTAGTAGCGTAAAGCAACACCAATAAATTATTTCACAATTTCTGTGGATCAGGAGTCTGGCATTCTTTAACTGGGTCCTCTGCCCAGGGTCTCACAGGCTGCAGTTAAGGTGTCAGCCAGCTTTTCTCATCTGGTGGACTGACTGCTGAAGGGCCTGCTTCCAGGTTCTCAGTTGATGGCGGAGTTCACTTCCTTGGGCTGTACAGCCGAAGCCCCCATGTCTTCCTGCTCTCGGCTCTTAGAGGGCGCCCAGGCCCTTGCCGTGTGGCCCTCCCATGGCCCCTCACCCTTCAAATCTCTTCACAGAAAGGGACCAGTCCCTTTTAAGGGCTCAACCTGATTAGGTCAAACCCACCTAAAATCATCTTCTTTTGGGTAACTCTAAGTTAGCTGATCAGGGACTTCAGTTACATTTGTGAAATTCCTTCTGCCACATGTAGCCTTGTCGCGGTGTAATACCAGGGGGAGGAGGCCGTAGGAGTCATCCCTGAATTCTGCCTGCCACTGTTCCTTCTGGTTCATCTCGTTTCTCCCATTTTATTATAGGTAGCCAAAAACACAAGCAGAATCAGAGATGTTCTTCATGGAAAACTTCCGTAGCTACATCATCAAGTTTATTATTATATTGTCTATTCTTCACATTCTGCTACTTATATAACAAGAGCCTCCATTTCTCCAGCTTCAAATAATATTTTCCTCTCTTTTCTTTAGGCCCCTCCTGGCAGTTTCGTAGGGACCTTTTAAACTTCTTCTATCACCTTTCTCAAGGCCATCTGGGTTTTCACTAACATTCTCCTTGTATTCCTAAGTTCCACTAATGTGGTGTCAAAACCAATGACATATTTTAGGCTTTTCTTATAATAGCTGTACAAAATTAGGCACTATTAGCAAAAATTGCATCATCTATCCATGGCAGTATAGCAAGTCATTCTAAAACTTAGTGGCTTAGAACAATAGCAACCAATTTTTAGCTCATGAATCTGCCAGAATTCCAGATGTAGGTCCATGTTTACTGAAGCAATTAACATGTAAGATGAGATGAGATTGCTCTGTTAGATTAAAATTTTCTGGCCTAGGAGTTCTACCTTTTAGCCACTGAAAATTAGTTGTTTGGACTAAACTCCCTACTGAGAACTAGAAAAGCTGAAAGACACACATGCACACACACACACACACACACACACACGCACACATACACCAAGACAGTTAAGATGTGTAGGAAAATATATTAGGGAGAGAAAGGAAACCTAAAGAGTTGAGTTTGGAATTGGTGCCATGTCCTTTCAAGAGAAATGGCATTCTTACAAGCAGTAGATGAGAAGCTGGGCAGAACTTTGAGCAGACAGAAGTCTAGGGGACAAAAACTGAAGTTCAAGGCTTCAGTTTTTGAACATATGCTAGTTCCTAAGTAAAGGAATCTATCTCTAGAGGTGAACTGGGACCCCAAAATGATATACACTAGGAGTAAGAGCAAACTAGAAGTAGACGAGCCCTTCCAGACACTGACATGGAACTTCAGTCATTTAAATTTCTTATTATAAGGTGATCTGGGGTCCCTAGCTCAAGGTCAACTTTCAGAAGTAAAAGAAAATTCTCTCTGAAGGAAGATAAGGTTATCCAGAGCCTCAATTTCCTCTCCAACTTTTATATAAAATGTTTGTTACCCAATTAAAAACATTGGGTATTTAAGAATATGGTCCTTAACTGAAAGCCAAGATAATAAAACATATGATATATGTTTGTTATTTTTTTCTGATGGAGTTAACAGACATGAACTTCAAAATAATATGTTCAGGGAGCTAAAAGAATGAAACAGAGAATTTCAGCAGAGAAGTTGAACTAAAGGAACAAAATAGAAAACTCCAGCTGAGAAATAAAACAGAAGAATGAAAAGCATGGTAAATCCTAATATTAATAATAATTGATATTAAGAACTTTACAATTAATACACTTGACCCTTTATATGTAGAACAGTGCACCCAACAAGTACAGAACCATTTATCAAAACTGAACATATGCTAGTTCATCACTACTCTAACAAATTTCATAAGATTAAAATTATAGAGTATTTTCTCTAGTGCAAATAAGTTAGATATCAATAAAACACAACTGTTGAAAAAAACCACAAAATCCCTGTATGTTTGGAACTTAAACAATATACTTCTAAATAACTCATATGATCCAAAAGAAATAATAATGAAAATTAGAAAATACTTTACCTGAATAATAATGAAAATCAGGTATTATAAAGTTTGTGTGATGAAACTAAAGCAGTGCTTAGGAGGAAGCATGCATATAAGAAAAGCAAAGGGTCTTAAAGTCAGTGACTTAAGTATCTATTTCAGGAAGTTGCAAAAATGAAATGAAATGAAATCCAAAGTAAGTAGAAGCAGGGAAATTATAATTACAAGAGCAGAAATTATTTAAGAAGAAAAACATGAAATAAAGATTAACAAAGCCAAAGATGTATTCTTTGGATAGCCTGAAAATTGATAACACCTTGGCATGACTGCTCAATTCAAAAAAGATAGAAGGCACAAATAACCAACAATATAAATGAAAAAGGAATATTACTACTGGTCCTTCTGGCAATACAATGCAATAACATGAGGCTATTAGGATTATGATGAGAGATTAGACAGTTTAGGTAAAATGGAAAATTTCCCAGAACACACTACAACTGACAACAAAAGGTAGAAATTGATCAACTGACTCTAAAATTTATAAGGAAATAGAAAGGGCTTATAATTGCTGAGATAATGTTGAAAAAAAAAAGAACAAGAGTTGGAGGAGCCAAGCTACTGAATATCAAGATTTGTTATAAAGCTACTACAATTGAGGCTATAATATTGCACAAAGATAACCTAATAGAGACATGGAACACAGTAAAATCCACCAAAAGACCTGGCCACAAACAGATATGTGATTGATGTGAAAGGTGGCACAGCAGAGAAGAAGGGAGACAATGGTCTTACAGTAAATGTTTCTGGGTTAATTGAATATTTATATGAAAAAGAAAACTGAAAATAAAATTCAGCTATTATTTGACTGCTCCCACAGTCATGGTAGGAAGAAAATTCTAGAAAAAATTATGAAGTGAGGTTAGCCAAGGTTTCTTACCTGGAAGACAAAAAGCACTAACCATAAAGGAAAATATTAATAAACAGGAATAAATTTAGGAATTCCTGTTCCTAGGAAAAGACTCCAATAAAAGATTGAAAGGCAAACCACAGTATTTTTAAATATTTGAAATTTGAAAAATATAAAACAAAGGGCTTGTATCCAGAATATGTAAAAATAATTTCTATAACTCTGTAAGAAAAATACATATGATTCTATAGAAAGATATTCAAATGGCTAATAAACAGACAAAAGGATGCTCAATATTATTACTAATCAGGGAAATAAATGAAAACTAGAATGGCTAAAATTAAAAAGACTGATAATATCAAGTGCTGATAAGAACTTCCATGCACTGCTGGTGGGAGTACAAGAATTACATGTACATCTGCCTTATGACCCAACTAGTCCTCTTCTAAGTTTATACTGAAGAAAAATGCTTACATATATGAACCCAAGACATGTATAAAAATATTCATAGCACCATTATTTGTAATAGCTTACAATTTTTTAAATGATAAAAACCAAAGTTCCATTGACCACCAAATGATACTGTGTGATTTAATCATATAATAAAACATGTGGCAATGATGATAAATGTGTCCATGCCACACAACATGGATCAACTTCACAAACATAGTGTTCACCAAGATAAGTCAACTCCTCCCAAATACATATGATTTCATTTATATAAAGTTCAAAAATAGCCAAAAATAATCTTGCATGGTTATCTTTGGGGAGGATGGAGGAAGCAGAGATTAGAGGATGGGTCTTTCTCCAGCTCAAGGAGGTTCAGTTCACACCCGCACAGGCCAGTATGCAGCCAGAGTCTCAGGGAGCCCTCTGCTAAACTCCAGCTTTCTCTGTGCACCTTCCTCCTCTCTCATACTCAGCACCACAAATTCTAGCCACTCTAGCCTCCCAGAAACCCACAGAAACACCCTCAGGCTCTGTTTGGATTCCCCTCTAGCTGAGTCCCAGAAACAGCCTCCAGACAAGATGCTGTAGCAACTGAAGGGCTCACCTCATAGTTTGCCTCCTACCATAGATCACAGTCTTGCACAGCCTGTTATCTGTTATCTGTTATTCAGGGTCTAACAACCATACTTTCATATATTTTCACCAATTTTCTAGTTGTTTATGGCAGGATCACAGTATTAAAAGTGCATATATTTGGATCCCATTCCTGGAAATTCTGATGAAGTCCAAGGTGAGACCCAGGCATCTGCATTTTGAAGAAGTATGTATAAGTGATTCTGTAATGCAGTTCCCCAGTTGTCCAAGAAGAAAAAGAAGCTATTGGCACTAAATGATGGACTATGGTTCCCTGTTTGAAATACTGATGGTCACATTTGCACACACACACATAAACACACACATGCAGACAATGTGTACATTCAATTAGCATATATTATCATTTCAATTAGTATGTGTTTATATACATGTTATTTTAATTATCCTGGGCATTATGGACCTATGAATTTGAATTCTAAAGTGAAAATATATTCACCATTTTAAAATAAAAAGTCAAGTCGGCTTGACATACATGCCTAATGTTTAAAAACCAGGTTAGATATCCCTATACAAATGGCATCTCTGTTCAAAGATTTAAGATTTATTGATCTTTTAACAAAATTGCTGGGCCCACTTACATCTGGATTCTGTAATCTGTGGCAGTTTTTAGATTATGAAAAAACACACACCATAATTTACATACATGTATATGTTTTAAAATCATATAATAGCATTAATAGCTAATATTTATTGAGCATTTATATGTCAGGCATTGAACTAACTTCTTTATATTGATTATATCTTTTGAAGCTCAAAACCACCATAAAATGTAGGTCTTGCTATTATCTCCTTTTGTAGATGTTGAAATCTTGCCCAATTTAGGCAATGAGAAGGTGGAACACAGCAAATCAGCTCAGATTTGTGACTCCAAACTCTGTACTTATAGTAACAGTGCTGCAAAATCCATATAGAGTCAGAATAATTCCTCCAAATATTTTGAAATAAGATAGGGAAACAATACAGAAAACTTGACCAAAGTCCCCTTTCTCAGATTAATAAGATTTTTAAATAAGCCTCTTTTATGGATCGAAGTAGAGTAAAAAATTTGCAAATGCGAATTTTCTAATGATAACCCTTTTACCTCAAGTAAGCAATGACTGTTCAAGTCAATATTTACTGTTATTGATTGAAATCTAAACATATAGTAAGTTCAATTGAAAAAGAAAGTCTTGCCATATCAAGAACTTTGATACAGATAAAGAAGAAAATGATTAATCCTGGGGGACTCAGAACTTTGATCCCTTGTTTACCCTCCGGTGAATGGCAGCAGACACTTTACCAAAGCAGAGTCATTAAAATGAATCAGTGACTTCCGGATTCCCTTGGATCAATATGTAGCCCTTCCTCTGTTTGTAGAGGCCCATCTGCCTCTGTGGAGACTGGATAGGTCTGTTCAGACATCTCACAGTACCACACATTCTCTGTTCATTAAAGCCGTAAAGGCTGAACTCAGGATAGTTCAGCCATCAGGTAAGGTATTGCCCCATTTCCAAAATAAAGGTCTTAGTAACTTTCACTAAAAAGACTAAGGCTGTCTGTGCCTATGTGCTTCAGAGACTACCATAAAAGGGAAGAGAAGGGGCTATTTTCCTATTTCTTCTGTTTTTGCTTTTTTTAAAGATACACCACCTTCCTCTCCTTCATGCTTCCACATCCAGAAGCATTTGGTTGTTTCATAAAACTCAGTTTAAAGAAATTTGGGTTAATGAACTCCACATGAATAGAAATAATGTCCAGGTTTCTGTGGTGAACATTTAGGGTTACTCATCTTCTCTACCTCTTACAGCAATTGCTCAGTGAGAGTTATACCAGCCTGGATGTCTAATGAGCACCTGCTTCATTTACTCCTGATATAACTCAAGCTGCTGCAAAAATTGCTTTTGCAGAAAAGATGAGAATTATAAACAAGCTCCTCTTCCCAGAGGCATAGTAGCTTATCCATAACTGTCACTTCATAAACAGATTCGATCCAGTTCTCATCTTTTGGTGTCTCATTGGAAACAGAGCAGGAGAACATACACTCTGGCTCAAATTCTTGGATTTGGATCCCAGCACAACCACATGTTAGCTGTGTAATCTTAGGCAAGTCACTCAACTATCCTGTGCCTCCCTTGCTTATCTGGAAGATGGAAAGAATAATAGCACCTATCTCACAGCATTAGTAGGCATTTTTTCTTTTTCTTTCTTTTTTTCAGGGGGGATGCTAAAATTCAGCTTTATTTGATTGCTCCCATGGTTACTACAGGAATTTTCCCAAATATATATCAATCTTATTTGAAATTAGACAATAACTGATAGTTAAGAAATCTTTAAACCAACCTTATTTGCAGTATACTCTAGCTAATTTCATCCAGCCTCAAGACCCTTTACAAATGCCTCCTACACAGATAATCTGTGACCAGCCTTGATCAAAGGCCATCATGAATATTCCGGCAAGTTTCCAAATCGCTAAATGCTGCCCGGCTCACCCTTGTGGTCTATCACATACTGTCCTGTATTATCAATTATACTTCTTTTTATTTATGAATTTTCTTCCTACAAGACTCTGAGCTACTCGAAGGTGGGAATCGCAGTATTTCTTTGATTCCACCCCGACACTCAGCGGCGGCATCATCACCATGCTACCTCCTCTTCTCCCTTGAGCTGAGGCAGTCTCCAGAAGGGGCCCAGCTGCTGGGGTCATGAATCCTTCATTCCTGAGGAGAAGCCTGGAGGGCACATCAGAATGCCTGCTATAATACTCAAGACATGAGTATGTGTAATAACCATAGGACATAGAACCACACCTTCCCACACTTGGGCAGAGATTTCCTATCACTCCCTTTGTGATAGTTTTGGGTGCAGGTTTTCCAGGGAGGTAGACAGGACGACCTCTGAAGGTTGACCCTTGTCTATTATCAGCCCATGAGTCAATAGCAGGTGAGAGGCTTCCTGGGACAAACAATTATTGCCCTAGTGAATCGGAATGTGAATTCTAACAAAACATAGGTATCTGTTGGAGTAAGCACATTCAATCACAGGCCCAAGGAATTCCACTGATGATTCCCTTTCCCAAGGTGAATGGAAGAGAAGCTGAAGAAGAGGTCAGAGCAGGCTCCACAACTTATAGAAAACAAAACAAAAATAATGAGAAGCTCTTTGAAAAAATAGAAGGTCATTGGTTCTGAGGTAGGTAGATGCTCTAAAGGCCCAAATGGGGGTAGGCTCCAAGGAATTTTCTAGTTGAGTTCTTTTCTATCCCCAGTATTTCCCTGAGCAGATCATTGCCTTCTGTGCTACCACAGGGCCAGTAAGATAATGCTTTGGAAGCTCTGAAAGTGCAGAGGTAAAGAATAGACACCATAAGTGCAGAAGAACTGGCAAGCACCTAAGCAACTGCTTCTCCTAAAACCACCCTACAGATTAAGCAGTTACAACATCCTTACATAAAAGCAGTTCCTGGGAAGAAGACTGAGCCCATGGGAAGGAGAGAATGACATAGGGATGGCTTAGTCCTGTATTTCAACACCAGGGTCTGTGCATCACAGGCACTCCCCCAGAATCATGTGGCATATTGCTCCCTATCTCCTAATTCATTTGGAAAAATAATAGCCAGGGTCTATTAAGTTTTTTCCCTGAAAATCAAAACCACAGTGAGGTATCACCTCACACTAGTTAGTGTGGATAATATCAACAAGACAAAAACAACAAGTGTTGACAAGGATGTGGAGAAAAATGAACCCTGGTACACAGCTGGTGTGTTTGTAAATTGATGCAGCCACTATAGAAATCAGTATGGAGGTTTCTTTAAAAACTAAAAATAGAAATACCATCTGACCCAAAATTAAAGTCGTGGGAATTTACCCAAAGAAAACAAAATCATTAATTTGAAAAATATATGCACTTCTATATTTATTTCAGCATTATTTACAATAGACAAAATATGGATATCCTATATTTTGCCCATTGATAGACAAATGGTTACAGATATACATATATACAATGGACTATTAATCTGCTATAAAAAAGAATGAAATCTTGCCATTTGTGACAACATGGATAGACCTAGAGGGTATCATGCTAAGTGAAGTAAATCAGAAAAAGAAATATTATATGATTTCATTTATATGTGGAATCTAAAAAACAAACAAGCAAACAAAACAAATAGATTCATAGACACAGAGAATAGACTAGTGGTTGCCATGTGGCGGGGAATGGAGGGATGGGTGAATTAGGTGAGGGGGAACAATTAGTGAGACTGTTATCTTGATCTGTGCAATGGTTACATGAGTGTAACACACATGTCAAAATCCATCAAACTTACACTAAGACTAGTGCATTTTATTGTATGTATCTCAGTAAAAATAAAATAAACTTAAAAAAATAATAAAGTTTTGCCCCTCTCTTTAGGTGGATATCACTAGCTAAATATACTAGTCAGGTTCCCAGCAGGAAATGGTGGCATACTCAAACTGGTAATTTGAAAAGAGTTCAGTTGTAAGAATGTTCACAGTTATGTGGGCAGCATATAGCAGTCCTCAGGTGCAGTGACAGAGCTGCCTGAGAGGGAGAGGAGAGGTAGGAGTTCCCAGACTCACAGGGCGGAAGTCATTTGGAGAGTGTCTGGATGGAAGTTCTGATCTTCAGTCAAGGACACAACCGTCACCGTAGGGCATAAAGTGAGAACATAAATCCTCCTGACGGCACTCTCTTCCCTCCCACCATTCTCTTGCTGGGTCTCCCTGGTAGCTGAACCCGCTGGGAAGCCAGAGGACAAAGGGGCCTGTCAATGTCATTTGTAAAGGTCAGCCTTCAGGAACAGCAGGCAGGGCAGGGGGAAAGTGAACCTGGAGAGGCGCACAAAGACTTTCAGAACACCAATCTCAAGGGACAAATAATGAAATATAGGCACAAACACTGTAAAATGAAAACAAATAATGAAAACCTTGTGCCCAAAAGAGAATTAATGTAAGACAAAATCTTTCTAATAAATAAATAAAATTCAGAGACATTGAGATATTAAGGAGGAATATGAAAATATGAAACAGAGGAAAGCAATTATAAAGAATAGACAGTGTGACATATAGTGATAGTGATGGAGACTAATACAGCAAATGGGTTTATAGCAGAAACAGCTAGTGTCAAAGAACAAATTAGTGAGCTGGAAGAGCAGGTCAAAGAGCTCTTTATTTTATTAAGAATGGTCAAAGAGATGAAGAGAATGAAAGAGAAGTTAAAAGACATGAAAGAAAGGCCAGCATCTGTCTGGTAGTAGCCCCAGACACAGATAAGGATTAAATGAAAACAAGAACATTTTTTAGGAAATAATGACCAAGAATCTGCCATAATTAAAGAACCATCCAAGACTCCAGAATGACAGGATAATTCTGAATAGGACCCAGAAGAAAATACCTTTTCCAAACACATTATAGCGAAATTTTAAAACATTAAAGAAAATTTTTTTCCACATTTCTCAACAGAAAAACAGGATAGAAGAGAGATACATAATCTCTTTGAAGGGAGGTGAATAGTGAAAGGAAAGTAGCTTTCAACCTTGAGCTTTACAATGAACTTATATATGATTTAAATGGAATAATGGATGAATATACTCAGATATACATGTTCCAGAAAGTTTACCGCACCAATACTCTTATTGAAGGACTTTTTTTGGAGTATGTAGTTTGCAAGAAAAAAAATTAATATAGAAGGACAAGATATGAGGAAAAAAAGGATGAATAAAGAATAGAGTAAAGTCTTTTTTATTTATTCAAGCTTTGGCCAGAACAAAGTACAAAAACTATATCCATAATAATCCAGAACTAAAATTTTGGCTACTACCTATTTGGTAGGAAAGGGGCTGGGGGTGGGGGTGTTGGGTTGAGGAGAAGGAAATGATAGTATGCTAAAGTTCCTGTCTTCTTTGCTGGCACACATAGTTTCTGATTATCTTTAGGTACAGAAGAAGAAACAAATAAGCAAAAGCAAGGATTTAATAAATTAGGATTAACTAACATGAGAATAGGAAGAGATGTTCAACTTTCCAATACCAGAAGAAAATTTCAATCTATCGAATTGAAGAAGACAGGAAATAAGTAACAGAAAAGAAGCATTTATGTAAATCAGAGAAATCAGTGTAAATGGAACAAACTAACTGAATAATCTGCCAACATATAGATTGAACATGGGGGTAATAGCAAATAAATAAATTGTTTGCAACAGATACTGAAATTGACCTCACATAGTTAAATGAGAATTATATGATCATTTTAATAAATGGAGAAAAAGCATTTGATAAAGTTTACATTTATTTTCTATTACAGGAGCAGACAAATAAAATAGAATAGTGTTAGGTTCCTAGCAATAGATAGATCATGAATATATAACAACTTGATACATGATGGGGTATTATCACAACCAGTAGAAAAAAGATTAATCAGCTGGCAGATGGGGAAAAACAGGCTCACTATATAGAGAAAAATAAGGTTGGCTCTCTCTACTGTGACAGACAGAATCAAGGGAAGAAGAGGAAAGACTTGCCTCCTCATTTTAAAGAATGTTCTCAGGAGTCTCTCATATACTTTTTTTTATATGTAACTACTGAGAACTAAGTCATATAGTCTCACTTAATTTTAAGTAAGTCTGGGAAATGTAGTCTTCATTATGGGTAGCAGTGTGTCCATCTAAAATCTGATGCTATATGCCTAAGGAACAAGAGGAGAATTAAGAAGTAACTATCTAAAATTGACTGCAATAAAAAGCTCCAAATTCGTTAAAAACCAATGAGAGATATAGAGCCAATTAAATAATATAAAGTTAACAAGATAAAATGTGGAAAAATATCTGTGATATTGGAAATGAGAGGGAGAGTGTGAGTTTCAGAAATCAAATCATATGAGGAAAATGGGTGGATTGTACTATAGCAAAAGTAAATATTCCTGCTTAATGAAGGTCACTAAGATCAAGTTTCCTATAGACAGGGTGATGGAGTGGAAAAAGATATTTGCAAGAAAACAACCAGAATTAATATCTAATATGCTCCTCAAATTACTAAGAAAAAAAATAGGAAAATAGGCATTCATGGATGGGAAAGCCTAAATGGCTATTAAACATATAGGAAGATCCTCAACTTTACAGTAGTCAGAAATATGCTAAATAAAACAGTGGGATCATTTTTTGCCCATGAAGGTGGAAAATACTCGCAAGTGGCATTTGGGGCTGACAGTTATGTTGGGAGGGAAGAATCCTCATCCACAACTTGTCAGATGATTCTGGAAAGCAATCTGGAGGTACTTACTTATATTTAGTTTACTTACTGACTCCGCATTCTAGCAAGCCTCCTTCTGCAAAATAATCCAGAGAATTTCTTGCACAGGCCCACAAGAAGCTATGTGTAAGTATGCTATTTGCATCATTGTTCGTGGTAGTAAAGGATTTCAGGCAAACCATGGGATCCATCTCTTGGAGAATAGATAAGTAAAAGACGGCATATATTCCATATAATGGAACTACCTGTCATAAGTCACAGACTAGATTGCATATGTATCACAAACAGAATGTTGAGAGAAAGAAGAAATAATAAGATATAGAATGTTATGACTGTACTCTGTCCTCCTCAAATTCATTGTTTAAATTCCAATTTCCAACACCTCAGAATGTAACTGTGTTTGAAGATAAGGTCTTTAAGAGGTGATTGAATTAAAACAAGGCCTTTAAGATGGGGATGTAATCCAATCTGACTGATGCCCTTATAAGAAAAGGAAATCACAACATACATGCAAAGAGAGGTCAGGAATGTCCACGCACAGAGGAAAGGCCACGTGAGGACCACAGAAGACGGCCATCTGAGAGCCAAGGGAGAGGCTCAGAGAAACCAAACCAGCTTCCACCTTGATCTTGGACTGTAGCCTCAAACTGTGCAAAAATACACTTCTGTTGTTTAAGCCAACCATTCTGTAGCATTTTTTTATGGCAACCATAGCAAATTAAAACAGAGTACAATGCCACTTACCGCCTTTAAAAACACATGTAGCAACGCTATATATATATCTTTTTTCAATGAAGTACATGTATATAAATGAATTAGGACTAGCTTGGAAGAGTATACATATATACACCCATTAAGGGTGTTAAAAAGAAAGAATGGGAGTGAGGAGAATGGAGGCAGAAAAATGATCAAGCAAAAGAAAGCAAAAAATGGCCTTACGCAGACTGAGGATGCTCGAACACCATGAACTGAGGGGTATAATCAGCTCAGTTCCATACATCTGAGTCTATCCCACTCACCACACCACCAGAGGAGGAAGTAAATTCCACACTGAAAATAGTGAGGAGGAGGAGGGGGAAAATCAGACTGAGCTATAATGAAGCACAAAAGAAGTGGGATGTCAGATTGTCAATCAACTCCATTTATAATACAGGTAACCAGAGCCACAGCCTTAGCCAGGGGTCTTCTATGGATGGTAGAGAGGAGATACTCCTGGGTCAGGAATGAGGTATTACCCAGAAGGAGACCCTGAGAGACTAATTTCTTCATTCACACACATGATGGGACATGTCAGTAAGCCAGGCAGGGGTCATTCCCTGAGACTAGTAATGATGTACAGAGATTGTATTATTAGGCTGGGACTCTGGCTGATGAAAGACTGTGTTACAAGCAGGGACAGAACCAGACCCGAGTAACTCTACCTTGAAAACCACAGTCATGGGCATCTTCTGTATGTTTCCTTTTGTCTCTTTATCCTGAAACACCATAGCACCCACTATCCCAGTTCTCACCAACTCTATCCCAAGTATGGGAGGCCAAAATTATTACCCAAAAACCTACAAAGGAAAGAAAAAGACAAGTCTTTTAGTGGCTAAAAAGCCTAGCAATAATAACCTGAATGCAGAATAACACATAGGTGATAAATCACAACCCTCAACCTGCTTATGAGCTGTTATGTGGAACAAAATTTGAAGTCAGAAACTTGGCTCCAACCACTGAAGAAGATAGATTGTTAGAGCACAAAGGCACCTTACATATTACCTGATTTATAAATCCATTCAGTCACCCATTGATTCAACAACTATTTCCTGAACACCTACAATGTTCGAGTCATAGCGTTAGGCTCTGGGGAGTCACTAATGAGGCAAAACAGATTGGTCTCTTGCCTTCACTACATTTAAGTCTAATGGCAGAGATAGTCAAACTCCTTCCTACCTTTGAGGCTTCACAAATGTCTGTTTCTTCTGTCTAGAAAGAATTTTAAATGAAAGTCTTCTTCTCAAATGTTAGTTTGGAGCTGAAATGTTAGAGGCCTGTCCTAACAACTCTGTCTGAAGTGGACACCCACAACACACACACACACTGGTATGATTCTTCTATCATTGCACCCTGTTCAAATCCCTCAGAGTGCTTACCACTGTTGGCAGTTATATGTTTATTGACTTGCTTTGTTTGAGGCCTAACATCTATAGATGGTAAACTGAGGTCCAGGGAAATAAGTGGACATAGAGCAGATCATTATCAGACTAAGGATTAAATCCAAGCTGCCTATGTACAAGGAAACTTTAAGAAGCAATGTAACTTTCCTGAATCTCAGTTTTCTCATCTGTATAATTGGTCAGTAATGCATCCTACCATTGAAAACAGGAAAGAAAAAAGATATAAAAGGCATCCAGATTGGAAAGGAAGAAGTAAAACTATATTTCACATCATATAGATGACATGATCTTGTATATAGAATATCCTAAGAACTTCACACAAACACAAAAATATATGTATTAGAGCTCATGAATATAAGTTCAGCAAGCTTGCAGATGCAAGATCCATACACAAAAATCAGTTGATTTCCATATACCAGAAATCAATAACCTGAGAAAAGAATTAAGAAAATTCCATTTATAATACCATCATAAGGAATAAATTACTTAGGAATAAGTTTTATCAAGAATCAAGAAGGGACTTGTACACTATAAGCTATAAAATATTATTGACAGAAATTAAACAAGACCTAAGTAAAGAGAAAGGCATCCCATGTTCATGGACTGGAACACTTAATATTGTTAAGTGTTCTACAGATTCAACTGGCCCAGAGATTCAATGCAATTCTTACTTAAATCTCAGCTAGCTTCCAAAACAGTTTTGAAAAAGAAGAGCAAAGTTAGATGACACAAACTTCCCATTTCAAACATTACTACAGAACTACGGTAATAATCAAGACTGTGGTATGACATATATATAGACATACAAATCAACAGAACAGAATTGACAATCCAGAAATAAACCTGTACATTTATGGTCATTTGATTTTATCAGGGATATCAAGGCAGTTCAATGGGGAAGAGAATAATTTTTTCAACAAATAGTTCTGTGACAACTGGGTATTCATATACAAAAGAATGAAATTCAACTCCAACCTCCTACCACATACAAAAATTAACTCAAAATTGATCATGGATCTAAAGGTAGGAGCTGGAACTATGAAACTCCTAAAAGAAAATAGAAGGGTAAATCTTTACATTCTTGGACTAGACAGTTGTTTCTTAGATATGATATGAAAAGAAACAATTGATTCAATGTCCTCAAGTTAAAAAATGTTATACTTTAAAGAACACTATCAAGAAAGTGAAAGACAGTCCACAGACAGAAAATATTGCAAATCATATATTTAATAAAGGCCTAGTATCGAGAGTATATAAAGAACTCTTACAACTCAATAAAAAGACAACTAACCCAATTAAAACATGAACAAAGAATTTAAATAGACAATTCTCCAAAAAATATGTACAAATGGCAATTAAGTACATGAAAAGATGGTCATCATCATTAGTAATTAGGGAAACGGACATTAAAACCACAATGAAAGACTACCTCGCACATTAGGATGGCTATAATAAAAAAAGATGGACAATCTGAAGTGTTAAAGACATGGAGAAACTGAAATCCTACATATTGCTGGTGGGAATGTAATGTGGTTCAGCTGCTTTAGAAAACAGCTTGAAGTTCTTCAAAATATTAAACATAGAGATAGCATATGTCCCAGTAATTAAACTCCTAGTTATAGACTCAAGAGAGTTGAAAACATATAGTCCACAAAATAATTTGTACATTAATGTTCATAGCAACATTATTAATAATATCTCCAAAGTAGAATCAACCCAAATGTTCATCAACTGATGAATGGGTCAACAAAATATAGTATGTCCATTTAAGGGAATATTATTGAGCTACAAAGAGGAATAAAGTACTGCTCTACAACATGGATGAACCTTGAAAACACTATGCTAAGTGAAAGAAGCCTGTCACAGAGGGCTACATGTTTTATGATTCAACTTATATGAACTATTCAGAATAAGCAAATCCATAGAGATATAAAATTGATTAGTGATTGGTAGGGGCTGGAAAAAGGGAGAATGAGGAATGACTGCTAATGGGTAAGGGGTTTCTTTGGGTGTTAAGAAGATGTTCTAGAATTAGATAGCTGTGATGATTGTACAACCTTGTGAATAAACAGAAAACCCCCAATGAATTGTGCACCTAAAAAGAGTGAATTTATGGTATGTGAATTATAACAACATAAATATTTTTTTAATCTTTCCTAGTATAGTGCATATCAACTACTCACTCTCCCCCACCCTAGTGTTCTTGAACTTGCTTCACTCTCCACCTCCCATTCTCCACAATCATCATGAGACATCTAATAGGACAGTCGTGTGTTTATAGAAACATATACTTCCTGGCCTCCATCTACTGCTCCCTATAAATCTCTATAAATCAACATCCTTCTCCAGAATTTCAAACTTGGGAACAGATAAAGAAGCAGTCAATTCTTCATCAGTGTTGGAAGCTGTTAAGAGTTAAATCTAAGTTGAAATCAGAAGCTGTTACATACTATGGAAAGAAAGCCAGTCTGCAGTGAGAGGCAAATTAAGATTATCTTAGAAGGAGGTAGGAATGAAATACAAAGAACATGTTCTGAGGGGCATCCAAGTCCCAGTTCCAGGGACCCTGGACACCAGATACATCTAGGACTTTCCCACAGTTGGGGGTGTCCAATTTCCTTGAGTTCTGTGAATCAGTATGTTGCCTTTCTGTCTAAGCTAGTTCTTTCACTGACTACCACACAGATATACTTTAACACCACAAAGCAAAGTTTATTATGAATAAAAAATGAACATAGGTTATGAAAAAGAAAATAATTCTAAGAGCTTATATTTATGGAGGTCTAGGTCTGTGTCAGACATCTTTTTAACTTCTTTAAGTGTCTTAACACACTTGCTTCTAACAACAATTTTAGGAGGTAGATACTATTCTTATCCCCACTTACAAATGAAGAAGATGAGGCATAGAAAAGCTAAGAAGCTTATCCAAGATCACACAGGTAGTAATTAGCAATGTCAGTATTCTTAATCATTGCACTATGTTGCCTTATATAGAGTAAAACACTATATGTATGTAAAGCATTATTATTATTTGGAATAAATTAAAATAGGAAGTTTCCGTGTTACTGTGATTAAATAACTATACTGAGATGTGGATTTCTTTTAGAAGCAGTATCTCATACAGAAACTTTTAAGAATTATTCATGATATTTGGTACTTCTGACCAATGACTACAGTTCTCTGACTTTAAATACTCATACCTATTACCTGAATTCAAATTAACCTTTATAGTGGCCCTGATTTTTAATGGATGATTGATAATGGTGTTTTGGCTTATATAGCCACAGAGCTACATAGTGTTTACCTCTCTGTTATGCTCCAAAAGAAAGGAATGTTCATATTCTGATGTTTTTGTTATCAGGAGAGTCAGTAAATGTTCTACCCAGAGTTCACACTAGAGCTGCAGTCTTTGATAGAATGTGATCACATCATGTAAAATGCATGCAAGGTCAGCCACTGCAGCTGTAAATCAAAAAGACAACACTTGTTCTGCCTAGTTCTCCTTGCAAGAACATCCCTATATTAATGTTAAATTCATAAACTGCTTTCTCGAGATGATTAGAAAATTGGATTCTGGTGAATCCCAATGCTTTCCCATATTATCCAAAGCAGAGATAAGAAACTTGTATGTTGAACTTTTCCTTTCTTTCCCCCCATCCTGCCTTGCTGAAGATGTGCCAACTTTTTGTTAAAGGAAGCACTCAAGGGAGAGAGGCTTTTTCTTCAGGGCTTTTCAGTCTCATGTGTCTTATTTCCTACAGAGTGATAATTATGGGTAGAAATCTGTTAGATGGAGTTTGTGCTTTGGGCATCTTTGTACAAGGAACCTGAAATGAAATTACCACTTGATTTCACATAAATATCAAGTTGTCACCAAGAAGGTAACAATCAGTGCCAACTTGAGATATGAACTGGTGACCCCCAGGGAGCATGCTGGCTTTAGATGTAAGTTAAGAAGGGTGTTGAAATTGGTGAGGAAACTAAGCTGGCCAGAAGTCATTTCTCCTATTGCAAGATAACACCTGCAAGAGGTTTGAGTTTCACAACTTAGTTTAAGACTTACTAGATTATTGAATTGCAATTAATCAAAGAGAAAGGAGATATTTTCAAACTTATCAATTATTTGTATCTTATTGTGAATGAGTTTCTGATCTAATCCTGTGACTATGTTTTAGGAATGGAAAGGAAGAAAAATAAGAACATGGGCCAGGAGGGAGCGATGAGGAACAGGAGCTTATAAAAACCCAGTGTCTTGTAGTGCCATCTCTAAGTCTCGCTGAGTCAGTTAGTCATTGAAACAAAGGAAAATCGGAGGGTCCTGTACACTGCACAGGAGGAACTGAGAATTCTTTCATAAAGAGGAAATTATGGTAGGCATCAAGAGAAAGGGAGATCCTAAGTGACATTGTGTTG
Organism: Manis pentadactyla; assembly: GCF_030020395.1. NCBI lineage: Eukaryota > Metazoa > Chordata > Mammalia > Pholidota > Manidae > Manis > Manis pentadactyla. Next base: position 59,523,320 of record NC_080025.1, on the reverse strand, counting down.
TGGTTGCTAACAACCAGTAAAGTCACAAACCAACATGTTTTATCAGCCATAATGGACTAATTGTTTTAGGTGAAGTTCTGCTTGAAGGTGGTGAAGGAAGAAGAATGAAATTCAGTAGAAATGGAAGAACTACTTGCCCTCATCCTTTGAAAATCCAATGAGAAAATTCATATAGACACACAAAACAAGTAAGAGCAATTCAACACACTAGTACAAATGAGTAAAACAAAGGCAGAGTATGTAAGTGAAAGTTGAATCTGAGCAAAACTGATTAGAGAACACTTACTGCAGAAAAGATCCAACCCCACTAAAAAGTAATGTCAATTTTACTTCTTCATTACAAATTTGGATGCCTTTTCTTTCTTTTGCTGTCTAACTGCTTTGGCTAGGGCTATGTTGAATAAAAGTGGTGAGAGTAAGCATCCTTGTCTAGTTCTTTATCTTGCAGAAAAAGTTTTCAGCTTCTCACACACCGAGTATAATATTAACTGTGGGTTTGTCATACATGACAAATTTTCATTTTTTATGTTGAAGTATGTTCCCTCTATACACACTTTTGTTGAGAGTTTTTATCATAAATGGATGTTGAATTTTTTCCAATGCTTTTTCAGCATCTATTGAGATGATCATGTGGTTTTTATCCTTCCTTTTTTTAATGTGGTGTATCATGTTGATTAATTTGCAGATATTGAACCATCCTTGCATCCCAGGAATAAATCCCACTTGGTTGTGCTGAATGATCCTTCTAATGTATTTTTGAACTTGGTTTTCTAATATTATGTTGAGGTTTTTTTGCATCTATGTTCATGAGGGACATGGCTCTGTAATTTTCTTTCTTTCTTTCTTTTTTCTTTTTTTTGGTACTATCTTTGTTTGGTTTTTACCATCAGGGTGATGCTGGCCTTGTAGATGAATTTGGAACTTTCCTTTCTCTTCAGTTTTTTTTTGGAACAGTTTGAGAAGACTAGGAATTAACTCTTCTTTAAATGTTTGGTGGAATGCTCCTATGTAGCCATTCTAGTATTGGATTTTTGTTTGTTAGAAGTTTTTTGATTACTGATTCATTTTTGTTACTAGTAATTGGTCTGTTCAGATTTTCTATTTCTTCTTGGTACAGTCTTATAAGACTGCATGTTTCTAGAAATTTATCCATTACTTCTATGTTGTCAAATTTGTTAGAATAAAATTTTTCGTAGTAATCTCATAATTGTTTGTATTTCTGTGGTGCTGGTTGTAACTTCTCTTTTGTTTCTGATTTTATTTATTTGGGTCCTCTCTCTTTTTTTTCTTAATGAGTCTAGCTAAAGGTTTATCCATTTTTTAATCTTTTAAAAAGAACCAACTCTTAGTTTTATTGATCTCTATTTGAAGATGACATGATACTATATATAGAAAACCCTAAAGACCCTACCAAAAACCTATTAGAACTAATAAGTGAATTCAGTAAAGTCACAGGATACAAAATCAATATACACAAATCTATTGCGTTTCTTTATACTAATAATGAACTAACAGAAATAGAAATTAAGAAAACAATCCTATTTACAATTGTATCAAAAAGAATAAAGCATCTAGGAATAAATCTAACCAAGGATGTAAAATACCTATACTCTGAAAACTATAAGACATTGATAAAAGAAATTGATAATAACACAAATAATGGGAAGATATTCCATGTTAATGGACAGGAAAAATTAATTATTAAAATGGTCTTACTATTCAAAGCAATCTACAGATTCAGTGCAATCCCTATCAAAATATCAATAGCATTTTTCACAGAACTAGTGCAAATAATCCTAAAATTTGTATGGAACCCCAAAGACCCTGAATAGCCAAAGCAATCTTGGGAAAGGACAAAACTGGAGGTTTCATGCTCTATGAATTCAAATTGTATCACAAAGCTCCCCTAATCAAAATGGTATGGCACTACCACAAAAATACACACATAGCTTAATGGAGCAGAAAAGAGCCCAGAAATAAATCCTGCTTATATGGTCAATCAATATATGACAAAGGAGGCAAGAATATGTAATGGGGAAGACAGCCTCTTCAATAAATGATGCTGGGAAAACTGGACAGCTATATCAAAACACTGAAACTGAATTACTATTTAATGCCATACACAAAAATAAACTTGAAATGGATTAAAGACCTAGACCTAAATATAAGACCTGAAAACTTAAAGTCCTAGACAAAAACAACAAAACCGTTTAACATCAGCATTAGTCATTTTTTTCTAGATATGTCTTTCCAGGCAAGGGAAACAAAGCAAAAAGAAACAATGGGACTGCATCAAACTAAAAAGCTTCTGCACAATGATAAAGGAAACCATCAACAAAATGAAAAGACAATCTAATGAATAGGAAAAGATATTTGTAAATGATATATCTGATAAGGGGTCAATATGCAAAATACATAAAGAACTCATACAACTAACACCAAAATACACATAATCCAACTTAAAAATGGGCAGAGAACCTAAATAGACATTTTTCCAAAAAAGACATACAAATAGTCAACAGACACATTAAAAAATGCTTGACATCATTAATCATCAGGAAAATGCAAACCAAAATCACAGTGAGATAACACCTCACACCAATCAAAATAGCTATTATCAAAAAAAAAACAAAAACAAAAACAAGTGGTGGTAAGGATGTGGAGAAAAGGGAACCCTTGTACACTGTTGGTGGGAATGTACATTGGTACAGCCACCATGGAAAACAGTATGGAAATTTCTCAAAAAAGCTAAAATACAAATACCATATGATACAGTAATTCCACTTCCGAGAATTTACCCAAAGAAAACAAAATCACTAAATTGAAAGGATATATACACTCCTATGTTTATTGCAGCATTTATAATAGACAAGATATTGAAGCAAACTAAGCATCCACTCATAAATAAATGGATAAAGAAGATGTGGTACATATACACAATGGAATATATTCAGTCAAAAAAAGAATGAAATCTTGTCATTTGCAATAACATGGATGGACCTAGAGGGTATTATGCTAAGAAAAAGTCAGACAGAGAAAGACAGATACCATATACTTTCACTTATATGTGGAATTTAAAAATAAAACAAATGAACAAACGAACAAAATACAAATAGGCTCATAGACACAAAGAACAGACTGATGGTTGCCATAAGGGAGAGGGATAGGGGGATGGGTGAAATAGGTGAAACTTAGAGTTATAAAATAAATTAGTCTCAGGATGAAAGTACAGCATAAAAAATATAGTCAATGTAATATCTTTGCATGTTGACAGGGAGTAACTACACTTATTGTGGTGAGCATTTAGTAATGTATGTAATTGTCAAATCACTATGTTGTACACCAGAAATGAATACTGTATATCAACTATACTTTAATTTTTAAAAAAGGCAAGGCCAGACATAAGTGTCAGATATACAGTGACCATCAGGGAAGAGGTCATTCTGTTTTTGGTTTTGTTTTAGTTTTTTAATAACTGCCCAACATACACAAATGAGTGTGGACAATGGTTACATGAGCCTTTATATTTCAATTACACTATGAGAACAAAGGCAATTCTTCAGTAAAACAAGTCACCCCTGCTGTCACTTAAAGTACTAATATAACTATGGACTGCAGCTATGAAAGCTTTCCAAAGTCTACCCACCCTCTGTAACCTCTTAAAACCCAATGTCCATCCCTTCCACTGTACTTGCAATATTATAATAATCTACTTACAGCTGCTTTTCCCAAGAGTTTGAAAGTTCCTCATGTGCTGGGATCATGTCTTACTTATCCTAGTAACCTCAATACCTGACCTAGGATATAGTACACAGTTGACACTTAATATTCATTTATTCAATCAATATTAATTGAGCATCTACTATATGCCAGGTGGCATAGATAGGTGAACAAGATCGAGGGGACTCTTGCTGTCATGGTGCTTACATGCAAAGCCTGTCAGTGAGTGGGTAAATGGAAGGAGTGAATGGATGGATGTTTGCATATTCAGCTGCTGTAGATGTTGCCAGGACATTAGAAGGTCTATAAGGCCCTTCTTATTTCTTGAAAGGGATAAAGAAGTTTGTTTGAAAACTGGTGCTTGTCTTACCCATAAGGGTGTCCACAGATGTCCAAAGTTTCCCCCTGTAGCAGAAAGCTTTGAGGTTGGATGGGTCAGAGGGGGGCTGTCAGGAGCAGACGGCCTGGCAGGGCAACAGGGACCAGGATACCCAGGCCCTGGGCCTGAGCACCAAAAGGGCTGCTTCATTAGCCTTAAATGAAGTTTGTCACACAGTATTTTGCTGAAGTTCTCTCTCTTCTTACTATTTCCTGTTTAGTCAGCTTGTCAATCCTATTTACAAGATACCTAAACTTAATTTATGTGCTGTTCCTCTCAAGAATCTCATGATAAGAGTTTCTAGTTAAATCTAATGTTTCTGTTTTTACTCTCTGAAGAATGGCCTGATACACTCTTTTCCCTAGTAGACTGGAAAATATAGTTAGGCATCAAACTAATTGGTCCTAACTATTCATCACCTAACACTAAGTGGCCCTGAAATTTTTCTAAAAACAATTTGAATAGGAAAGTAAAGCATGTCTTAAATTCATAAAGTTAAGAGAATGGGGGCAGAAAATTGACTCATCACAAAATAATGGTTTTGAATTTGTCATAATTCATTGGTGACAGACACTCCAATCTCTAAAAATGCACTTTTAGAACAAAACCATTAAAATTTGTGCTGTCTTTTATGAATTCTCTCTTAATTCTCCCAACCAACCCATAAAGGAGATAGTAATGGTACTTACTATGTGACAATTGTTGAAACTTTAATTTAAAGGACTTACTTTCTGTTCTCTTTTCACCAACTTTATTTTATGAAGACTTTCAAAAAAAAACTTGAAAGAGTACAATACACACTTAGTTGCCCACTACCCAGATTGAACCATTGTTAATATTTTGCTAACTTTGCTTTATTTATACACATATGAAAATATTCCTCTTTTGCAGAATCATTTGAGGATAAGCTGCCAACATCATAAACTTTATCCCTAAATATTTCAGAATTCATTAAACTAACATCATGTTTAATAGCATTATCATATTCACCTTAAGAAATTAGAAATTATTTCCTAATATTGTCTAATACTTACACTATGTCTACATTTTCTCAGTTGCCCCAAAAAAAGTTCTTTTGCTTTTGTTTTCTATTGAGACATAATTTATATACCATAAAATTAATCTTTGCAACAGGTACAACTTAGTGTTATTTGTATATACGATCATGTTGATCTAATACCAGAATATGTTCATTCCTCAAGGAAATCTCTTACTCAGTAGTAGTCACTCCTCATTCCCTCCTCTTTCAGCCCCTGCCAACTGTTAATTTACTTTCTGTCTCTCTGGATTTGCTTATTTGGGACACTTCATATACATGAAATAATACATGTAGCCTTTATGTCTGGTTTCTTTCAGTTAGCACAATAGTTTCAAGGTTGATCCATGTTGTAGAATGTATCAACACCATTTCTTTTCATAGCTGAATAATACTCATTGTGTGGATATACAACATCTCATTTATCCATTCATCAATTGATGGGCACTTGGATTAATTCTACATTTTGGCTTTTATGAATTATGTTGCTATGAACATTAATATGAAAATTTTTGTGTGGACTGTGTTTTTAATTTATTGAGTCTAAACCTGGTAGTGTAATTGCTGGGACTCTATGTTTAATATTTTGAGGAAATTCCAAACTGTTTTGCAAGGCAGCTGAACCATTTCACACTCTTACGAGCTATATGTGAGGGTTCCAGTTTCTCCACATCTTTACCAACACTTGTGAATGTCCCTTTTTATCATAACCATCATAACATATGTGAAGTGGTATCTCATTGTGATTTAGTATGCATTTGCCTAATGACAATGATGCTGAGAATCTTCTCATGTACTTATTGACCATTTATACATCTTCTTTGGAGAACTGTCTATTCAAATCCTTTGCTCATCTTAAAATTAGGCTATTTGTCTCTTATTGTTGAGTTGTAAGTGTTCTTTATATATTCTGTATATCAAACCTTATCAGATATATGATCTGCAAATATTTTCTCCCATTCTGTGAGTTGCATTTTCACTTTCCTGATGTCATCCTTTGAAACACAGTTTTCAATTTTGATGACATTCAATCTATATTTTCTTTTTTTATTGTTCTTTTGGTGTCATATCTAAGAAACAATCATCTAGTCCAAGGTCACAAAGATTTACCTCTATATTTTCTTCTAAGAGTTTCATAGTTTTTGCTCTTACATTTAGGTCTATGATTAACTTTACATTTTTATATATGGCATAAAGTAGGGAGCCCGACCTTTTGTTGTTGTTGTTAACAGATGGATATCCAGTTGTTCCAGCATCATTTGATGAAAAGACTATTTTTTTCCCATTGAATTATCTTCACACCTTTGTCAAAACTAGGTCGACCATAAATGTATGGGTTTATTCCTAAACTCTCAGTTCCATTCCTTGAGCTATATGTCTAAACTATGCTAATTTTATGCTAGTCTTATTTGTTGTAGCTTTGCAGTAAGTTTTGAAATTGTTAAGTGTGTGTTCTCCAACTTTGCTCTTCTTTTTCCAAGAGTGTTTGGTTATTCTGGAACCCTTGCATTTCCATACGAATTTTAGTATCAGCTTGTCAATTTATGCAAAATGGACAACGAGGGTTTTGATGGAGATTGTGTTTAGTATTTTTTAAATTTACAAGGAGTGATTATTAGGTGATAGCCAAGAAGCTTTTCTAAGCAAAGAGGTTTTTCAAGGACAATCACTTTTAACTATTTTAATTGTTTCAAAGGACTAAATGTGGGATATTCATTCTCATTTTCAAATAACTTCATTCATTTTGAAGAAAAATACATTAAATACATGCAAAACTGAATTTCAAAGGGTGTTCATGAATAAAGATGTGTGCTGCCAAGTAATCTACTGCACTCTTACCAAGAACTAGTGCTCTTTAATCAGCAACTTTTTTAGAAAAGATAATATTGCGAAGGATTTTTTTTCCTTCTGAAGAAATCTGATTGCTAATTATTACAGAAAGTATACATAGCTCCAACAACTAAGTGAGAAACAGCTTGAAACATGAATTCTCAGCAAATGAAAATTCAAAAAGCAACAACCATACTTCAATCTGTTGGTATAAGCTCTTAAAATGCTGTTTTATAGAAGTCTGATTGCCAGGATCTCAGTTAGCAATACTGCCGAAGGAAAAGATTTAAAAATGCTTCCCTGATGGGTTTGGTGCCAAGTCCTTGCAATCGATTTTTTTCACTGCTCTTTCTCTTCCTCAGCTCCAGCTCATCATTCATCCAACCCCCAACTCCTCTTCACTGAGCCCTTTGCTTTTAGGTGGGAATTTCACATATAGATTTTTTTTAAGTATCTTAACATAAAGTGAAATACATTATTACTTAAATAATCAATGTTTTTACATCCAGGCCACTGTTGACCCATTCTATACAAGACTCTTGGGTTACATCCTGAGAAAGTGGTGGGGAAATGTACAGATCAAGTCAGGTGAGAGTGCACATGGATATCAGCATATGATGCTATCCACCATCTCCTAACTCTGACTCTACAATAAGACAAACTTAGGTATAAAACTTCCTAACAAAATTTTTTTGGTACTTCTAAGACAAATTCATCTTCAATAAGACTCAAGATTGATTAGATAAATTATATTTTTCTCTATGACAAATATGATGTAATAGAGGAAATAATAATACTCAAATATATATACACATATATCATAAATGTGAATTTTGCGAGCTACAAAATTTCTTATAAAATTTTGCAAGCAACAAAATTTCTTGTAAAAAACTTTATGAATTATATGAAGCAAATTTTGTGAGCTACACAATTTCTCATAAAAAACTTTATGAATTATATGAAGCAAATTTTAATCCCTAAGTGACAACTTTCAGTCATTCAGTTTGCTCCTCAGTCACCCAACTTCCTCCACTGTCAGAGAGTCTATGTTCAGAAAAGAAAACTGATTTTAGTACAACTATACAGGAAACGTCAACAGTGAGCAAATTTAGTGAGAAAACTCAAGTAGCATATTCCAGAACAAATATGAATTGTGTTTTTCTTAACCAGTTTTGAATTCTCTGATATACCTAGCTTCCCATATATTACCCTAAATTACCAAAAGTTGAAGACATGTAGATTTAACATGTTTGGGCTTCACCAAGTAATGTGTAAGTCACAGATCCACTCACACACAGGTCCACTTGCCCTTCCACATTTTACTGAAAAGTTTAACCTGTTAGGTGCAGTTTCTGAGAACACCCTTGTTCAGTCTGATTTGAAACAACTCAAGCCTGGGCTCTCCTCACTACAAAATCCTGGTGGAAATTTATTATAATAAAATATACTTTTCAAAGAATTGGGATATTTTGGTATTTTTTAACTTGTAATTTAGTACCACTAAAGAATGTTCCCTATGACAGTAGCTTGGAAGCTTTTCACTCTGACCCGTATAACAAATCTATGTACATGCAAGTCAGCACCTACACACTGGAGTGTCTACATGGGTATGTGTGAAACAATGAAAATTCTATAAAACAATATTTACCCTTACAACACACATTGCATTCTGATATTTTCTATTCTATCTCTTTACTTTTTCAAAATGCTGAGTAATCCACCCAACTCATTTCACAACTCAGTAATGGTTCCCCGCAGTTTGATAAACACTGTTCAGAGAGACAGTCTTATCACATCAGAGTAATCCAAGAATCAGACCTCAGTTTGTTACCTGATAACCCCAGCTTTGACTCAGCTGCTACTCCATTTTGAGTGATAGAGAAGGCTTATATTCTTTCCTGTTCTCTTTCTTCTGTAATAATCTCAGATGCCACAGACTGCAGGTAAATACAAACATGCAAAGAGATAAGAGTGAGCAATCCCACAGCATCAGTCACAAGCTTTTTTAAAATCCCTCATCTTGAACATAATAATCTATAAAATTGGTGATTATGTAATCAGCAATCAAGAGAAGGGCAAATATTGATGGAGAAATAGTCCCACAAAAGTAAAATACAGTCTTAATGTTCTGCAATCTGCCTCTCTCTAGACTCATTTTTTATCCACTGTTCTGCCTAATGACAAATTTTCTGCTCACTAGGTAGAATACGGTTGCCTTCTTTGCCCTAATGTCCGCTTTCTTTCCCAGAAAGTTGCTTTTCTCTCAGACTCATGGCAGCCTTCCATGCGCCCTCTCCACATCTTTCTCTAGCACTCTCTGAATAATGGCAGCTCTTTTATTCAATCCAGGGCACTAGCTCTCACTTGACTCCTTACCCACTAATCAATCACTCGTAGCCCAAGGATTCCCAATAAACTCTGGCTCCCCTTCCTCCCCTGCCAGAATGTCTTTTCAGCTTTAATCAAAGGCACATGATTATACAACCAACCTAGATAAGAATAACCAAAACCAAAAGAGGGGTTTAAAAAATGTTTTTATTTCATTCAGACAACATTGCAGTCTATTGGGTAGATATTATCTGCCCCGCATAAGATAAAGATTTTATTTGATTTACCCAGGGATGAGGTGAAATTAATTCAGCCATAGGGAATTCCCTGCCTGGCGCTGGCTAGGGGAAAATTCCCTTTAGTAATCTTGGCCTTTCTGTTTAACTGCACATATCACCTTGCTAGTGAGGCTGTGTCACTTTTTAATCTTCCATCTCATCATCTGTGGTTTTTGTTAATTACTTTTACTTTTCCTATGTCTCCTCCTTTTCTTGTTACTCATATGGCCAAAGTAAATACAAATTAAACTTGTAACCCAGAGAGGAGCAGAACTAGACCCTCAGCTTTCTGCTTAAAAAAAGTATTTCAGTATCTCCCATATCATCTCTTTGGAAATCTTATTTTATTATATCATTCAATCTAGAAAAGATGAGCTAGGTAACATTTCATGTCAGGTGACAAAGCTTAACAGAGAAATAACTGCTTGACTCTACTTGACTGCTTTTCCCTGATTTTTAACTAAAAGCTATCCACATACAACTGTTTCCAATGTTATATAAAGGTGTAAAGATAAAGCTGAAAATCAACCATCACTCCACCACCTAGAAATAATCACTGACAACACTTAGGTACATATCTGTGGAGATATTTTTCTCATACATATGTATTACCCACCCACCAATACACAACACACTCTTTCATACAATATTTTAGACAATTTCAAAAGCAGTTGCTTTTGTTTGATTGAACTAGAGATAATTTTTCTCCTACTTCTTAATAGTTTTCTCTGCTTTCCATATTCTTTATATTGTCCAGGCATTGGTTGCAAGTCACAATGAAAGAAAGTCAAAATCAAAAAAGACTAACCGAGGAGCCAGGGTGAGGAGTGAGGTCACACGTCAGGCAGGCGGAAGGCCCGGCGCAAGCACTGCGCAGCCGTGGAGAGGAGCGCAGGTGGGCCTGGCGCGGGGCGGGAGGGCTGCCTAATCCTGCCTAATTCTCAGCTGCCGTTGTTCACTCAGAACTTTCAGACCTGGGCACTTTCACCGTTATTTTCACATATGTTTATGTTTCCTAAGACTTAGCTAAAAGCTGATAAAAAGAAAATTACCTAGATCTTTTACCAATATCAAGAGAGGATAATTTACACATATTTCCTTAACTTCTGCTTCTTGGGTCACTATGAAAAATCCTGCTCATTGATAGGATGTAGCTGGAAGGAAAGATGTGATTATTATCCGTGTTCTCTACATCGGGCTCAGATAGGAAGAAGGCACACATCTCTGCAGGGCTAGCACTGACTCCCCATACGCCACTATTTCAATCCAACTCTGTTAAATTACATTCCTCCGCCAATCCCAGGAAACTCCCCTTTCCCTAATGAAGCATTTATCACCCTTTCCACCCTGAATCTATAGCTTGTTCCCTTTCCTGCATCTTCATATCTTAGCCCCATCCATCTCTTCCCTTTGTTTTACTTTGGGAGGGAGGTTTGTTATATGCTGCTTGTACAATGCTTTAATCATGGATTATGGGTTGTTTTACAGCTCCCTGAATGCCTTGGCAAGGTCTCTATATAAATAAAATTATTATTATTAAAGTCAATTAATCAGAGACACAATTCACTTTTCAGCGTCTGACATCCTAAAAGCTTACTGATGCAGAAAAGTGTTTTTGTTCTCTACTATAATATTTTAGGGAATCAATAATATAGAACATGGTACTATAGAAATCCTTAATTAGATTGTAATTTCTACATCCATATGGATGCATTTCTTGTTAACCTGTTAAGGATCAGTGATTGGTCAGGAGTGAAATAAGATAGGCTACAGCGTAATTATGTTTAGGACGTGCTAGTGAGGCTTGTCATATAATCTGCAAGCTATTTTAATTCACACTCAGCAAAATAAAGAAAGAAGAACTGCCTTATATAATTAGAATCTCTCATCCACCTCAATTTCTTTCTCTGTCTGGAGTAGCTAATTATTTTTCTTTTATTCTTTTAGTAAGCTTTTTATTGAAGCATACATTATAAATATACAGAGAACTACACAAATCAGAAATGTACAGCTCAATAATTTTCACAAAGGAAACACTAAAAGCACTGCCCAGATCAAGCAATAGAACATCACCACGCCACAGCGGCCCCCTCACACCACCTCCTATTTACTACCCTATTCAAAAGTCTTCCTGACTCCTCCCCCAGATTAGTTTTGCTTGTTTTGGAACTTTCTATACAAGCAGTGACGCAGGATGTGTTCCTTTGTGTCTGCCCAGTGATTCAGTTTTCATGGTATTTAGGTTTTTTATTTATCGAGCACCTGTCATAAGGCAGGAATCACACTAAGGGCAAGGACTATACAGACCATCGAAGACAGTCCCCACCTTTAATAGTCCTTTACTTGGTGGGGGTGGGGGACAGGCATGCACACAGATAGTGTGAGGCAGCTGTTAGTGGCTCTGAAGGAAGGCAGTGGGACTCCCAGCAGACGGGTTCGCTCCCGCCGGGCTCTGTACGTAGGTTAAAAAGACTCCAGACATCTATCTTGATACTTACAACAAATTGTAAAATTCTCTAAGGACTCGAAGAGTAGGAAGGCATAATAGTGTGTTTGGACAAATGATTTTGGAGGCCTTTCTTCCCTTTCCGCTCATTCCATCCCTCCTCCCCTTGCTAGCTCTCCCAGCCTGTCCTCCTCTAAGTTCCCTTCTTCTCCCTTCTTCCTCCCCGTCTCCCTTCTTGTTGTCCCCCACCCACCAGGGCCCCGGCTGCTCTGGAGTCCTCTCTCCTGGCTGGCCCCTGCTCCCAGCGAGAGGAGACAACGCCTCTGCGCTCTCCATGGCCACGTGCCTGCCCCTTCACCTTCCCACGGGGGCTTCCTTAGGGTGAGTGGGCTCACAGCGCTCCTGGCGGCTGAGGACGAGGTGGAAAGCGTAGAGAGAAGGACAGACGTGGGTGGAGGATGAACAGAGGGATGAGCACAACCATTTCAATCAAATCTTTGTGGTTTCTCACTTTGAGTCCTACGGAAAATCGAATTAAGTTTGGCTTATTTGGTATTCACTGTGCTCCTTGTATCATCGCCAAGCACTGTTCAATGGCAGGTGTTGAGGTGGAATGGATAGAGTTTCGTTTTGTTTTTGCTCCAGCAAATCCACCCTTCTCTCCGAAAACCCAAAAGATGGTTTGTGGTGATTGCTCCCCCACTGAGGGGAGGCTGCTCTTATGTCTCCGGCCGGGGGACGCTCCCTGCTCAGTGCCAGTGTGAGACCACTTAATACACCAGCAAGGGACCTGGACCTCCTGCTTCATCATTATGCCAAGAATCCCCAGCCTGTATTTCTTTTTTATCTGATTCCGACAGGGTGGTTTTTGTATTTTACCCACTGGCTGCCTAAATTGGAGACTTGGCTGAAAATGAACTGGCTGAAGTTCAGTCCAGAAAGATGAATGCCCAAGGTTGGTAAACCATAGAAACTGGAAGAGATAGCCTGGTACCTCTTTACATGGGATTTTTCACAAGGAGATGTTAGAGTTTTAGAGGACAGAATGTGACTGTCATTTGGCAAGTGTTAGGTGATGTTAAGAGGCAGAGTATTGAGGTGGTAAACATTAAACGGTTTTGAATCAAACCATTTGAGTTTAAATCCTGGCTGAATCAACTAGTTGGGTGACCTTACGCAAGTTGCTTAAACTCAAAGCCTGTTCACCCACCACCGGGGATGGTAACACAGACCTCAGAAGTGGGGGGCTGGAGTCAGGGAGATTGTGCTGACGGCTTTATCTCTTCTGGATGGATTGTTTGTACTTTCTTCTTAATCTTTTTTCATATTACTTTTTTATCAAAGTATAATTGATTTACAACACTTTATTAGTTTCAGGTGTACAACATGACTCAGTATTTGTATATATTGGGAGATGATCACTATAGTAAGTCTAGTTAACATCAGTCACCGTACAGAATTACAGATTTTTTTCTTATGATGAGAGCTTTTAAGATGTATTCTCTCAGTAACTATCAATATGCAATATAGTATTTATCAACAATAGGTGCCATGCTGTACTTTACATCCCCATGACTTATTTTATAACTGGAAGTCTGTATCTTGATTCCCTTCTCTGATTTTTCCTATGTCCCATTCCCTGTTCTCTGTAACTATTTGTTTTTCTTCCTTTTTTTAAGATTCTACTTATAAGTGAGATCATGTAGTATTTGTCTTTGTTGTATTTTACTTAACATAATACACTCAAGCTCCATCAAGTTGTCACAAATGGCAAGAGTTCATTCCTTTTCATGGCTGAATAACAGTCCATTGAATATATTTCACATTTTTTTAATCCATTTATCCATCAATGGACACTTAAGTTGTTTCCATATCTTGCTTTTGTAAGTAATGCTACAATGAACATGGGCTGTGCATATCTTTTTGAGTTATTGGTTTTGTTTTCTTTGGATAAATACCCAGAAGTGGGATTGCTGGATGATAATGGTAGTTCTTTTTTTAATTTTGTGAGGAACCTCCATACTGTTTTCCATAGTGGTTGCACCAATTGCATACCCACCAACAGTGCACAAGTGTTTTTTTCTCCACATCCTTACCAGAATTTGCTATCTCTTATCTTTTTGGTTGTGAGATGATGCTTCCTTGTGGTCTTGATTTGCATTTCCCTGATAATAGTGATAATGAGCATCTTTTCATGTGGCTATTGGCCATCTGTATGTCTTCTTTGGAAAAATGTCTATTTAGATCCTCTGATCATTTTTTAATTGGACTGTTTATTGTTTTGCTATTGAGTTGTGTGAGTTCCTTGTGCATGTTAGATATTTACCCCTTATCAGATATATGAATTGCAAATATTCCCTCCCATTCAGTGGATTGCCTTTTCATTTTGTTGCTGATCTATTTCACTGTGCCGAAGCTCTTTTTAAATTTTTTTATGTAGCCCACTCATTCACTTATTTTTGCCTTTGCTTTTGGTGTCAAATCCAAAAAATCATCACCAAGACCAATGTCAGGGAGCACACCGCTTATGTTTTCTTCTGTATTTTATGGTTTCAGGTCTTACATTCAAGTCTGTAGTCCATTTTGAGTTAATTTTTGTGAATGGCAATAAGATAGTAATCTACTTTCATTCTTTTGCATGGAGCTGCCCAGTTTTCCCAACACCATTTATGAAGAGACTACACTTTACTCATTGTATAGAATTCTGTTTTTAAAACTAAAGGCTGCTCTGAGGCTAAATGCATAAGCTTGCTGATGTCAGGGCCCTATGATAAAAGGCAGATTTTACAAGGGGTGAGATTTCAGGTGTGACTGGAGGTTAGATTTCAGAAGAGATATGGCTGAAACAAAAATGTAGCTCTCTGATTGCATGTCTCATGAACAGATCTTATAGAATGCCAAAAGCCTACCGGGCCCATCATCTCTACAACAGACAGCATGTGGGTGAAGATCTGGTCTCACTGTGCCGCCACCAAGGTCCAGTCCTCAAATGACAGAGAAGTGTTTCTAAAAAGGTAAGTCCTTGTGCTTCTTTGAGCTGGGAATTCCAATAAAAATCAGAAAATATAATTTACCAATATAGAGGCTTAAACGGCCTAAACTCCCACTGGGAGGTAAAACCCATTTGAGTAAGAATCAATATAATATAGATACCAATATAGATATTTAATAGAAGATAAGTGATAATAGGGTGCTGGGGTTATTTACTGTTTATTGTCTCAAAGGATGTGTGCGATAATCACATGCAGGTTATCTTGTGTGTAAGTGAAAGTATATTAGCCTTTTAATGCTATAAAACATTTATTTAGAGCCTGTACTGTGCCTGGCATTGTGTTTTATGCTGGAGGTAGAGATGGCCTCTGTTTCAAAGGAGGCCACAATCCAGTGTTTGAGTTCAGGGATGTTTCTCTGAGGAAGCAAAGCTCTGAAGTCATAATGGTAGAAAAAACGATGTGAGACCAAAACAATTTATTTCTTTTTCTCTTATGTGCGACATCCCCATTGATCAGGAAATCCTGTTAGCTCTACCATAGAAACATACCTAGAATCTACCCACTTCTCACCACCTGAACCAAGCCCTCATCATCTCTCACTTGGAATAACCTAACCAGTCTCCCATCATATTCTATTCTAAACACAGCAGCCTGAGAGACCCTTTTAAAATGTGCCACCCCTGTACTGTGGTTTTCTATTTCACTCAGAGTACAAGCCAAAGTCCTTACAGTGACCTGGACCCCCATCCCCTCTCTGATCTCTCCTACCACCTCCCTGGGACTCCCTGCTCTACTGCACTAGTTCCTTGCTGCTCCCCGACCCACCCTCCCAGCTGCCTGACCCACGGTCTTTGCAGTGACTCTTCCCTCGGCCTGGATCACCCTTCCACCATTAAGCCACATGTCTAATCCCTCATGATCTTCAAACTTCTATTCAAGCATCACCTCTTTGAGGAGGCTTACCACAGTATTTTAAAACTTCACACACACACACACTCATGCACACACACACACCTCAACGTTGGCATTCTGGACACCAAACTTTTGCATTTCTATCATTAACTTATTGTTCTAAATTTGTGTAATTTACCTGCTTATTATAGTTCCTGTTTATTCTTTATCTCTTTCCACTAGCATGTAAACTCCATTTTTGCTATTTTATTCACTGGTGTATTCTAAGCATCACCTGGAACACTCAAAAATATGTATTTACTTATATTTTTTATATTTTATTTATATCATCAAAAAGGTGATACTGGGTTAAAAGCTTGAAATGAATGAATTAATTACACAAGTAGGGTAAGAAGATACCCTAGAAAAAACCTGACCACCCACCTGATACCTCAGACTTCTCAGGATGCATTTAATATACAAACAGAGAACAATCTGTATACTTGTACACTCTAAATTCAGTTCTGCTAAGAGTAAACTCCTTGGCAGTAGAATTGTTTACATAGTTCAATTTGATTTTGACCAATGCTTCTAAAATTATCTGCAGTGAAGAAACTTCTTTTTAAAAATATGCCATCTATGGTGAGCCAATACTTTTAAAGATTACAGTAAAAATTACTAAAAATAAAATTTAAAAATAGACATATAATAATAAAATTAATGATAAAACATAACATATTCTTATTAGATTCAATGAAATATAATTTATCAAATCGCTATAAAAATTCTGAGTAATATCTACCCCTCTGTCTTGAAGGGCAATGACAGTTGGAGAAACCAGCTTTGAGGAGCACCCATCCGGACTCGGCCTCAGCGTTCACCCCGCTTCCCTGCCCTTCCCGGAATCTCAGCAGGCCCTCCCCCCCATGTGCTCAGGGGAATAGGTCAGCCTATGTGTTCTGCTAACTCTGTCCACAATTTCCTTCTGGGGAAGGCCTCCTATGGATTTCTTGCAAATTCTAGTTTAACAGAAGTGCAGTGGGTTGACCTTTGGAACATGGGGATAAAAACTTATCTTTTCAAAGCTTTTTATTCTTCACCTGGGGAACAGCATAGCCACTGTTTTTTTTTTAGTTTATTTTATATTCCATTATGCTCACTGTTATTAAAAAACATATTTCTTAAAATGCAACATGCTCAGTACACTTTGTATGTATAGTACCTGGGAACATCTAGAAATAAATCTAACATTTTATCCATATGTATGAATGTAGTGGACCATATATTTCTCTTTTTTCGTAGCAGTTAATAGTCTATTGCCTGGATACAGTAAGAATAAGGATTGTATCCATAAAAAAAGATGTGACTATTTTTAAATTTCTCAATGATTTTGGCGAGGAAGTTGAAATGTAATTTGGAAAATAGAAAAGGTAGTAAACTCATATTTCTCTAGATGTTTATAAAATATAATACATGCAACAAACAGAGTTCAAATTTCAGTGTGCTGCAAATTTGTCCTTTAACAATACCCTGAATTGAGCTACTGTAAAGTTACCAGGCATTTGTTTTCAGTTTATGTACAGGATTTCTCCATGGAGATACGTTCATAACATGAAGGCATCCAATATAGAAAATGACATGCAATGCCTTTATTCTTCCAGTTTAATTAATGCTGTGACAACCACTTGGCAGAGACTGCAGTGGAAAGGAGGCCTCTGTAGGGAACTGCAGGTTATAAGCAGTAAGGAAACTGTCAAACTGTTCCTGGGATCCAACCTATCAAAACCTGAAGCTTTCTTTGCAGCATCACTGGAGAGCAATTCCAAGGAGATCAAGTGACTTGAAAAATTGGGTTGTTAAGTCTAACAAAGAAGAATGTCGGTAAAGGTAGAAGTCAAAATCTTTCATGCACCTCAAATTTCTAGAAAATGGCTTCCCACCTTTAAAAACATAATCCTAATACCTGTCCAAACTAGAAAAGCTTTCAATGTCCTGAGTATTTTAAGGAATTTAAGTTTCCTTCCTTCAATGGTGATTTATTGGGCCCCAACATCATGCTGGGGTCAGTGGCGAATGAGGCACAGTTCGCGCTGCCCTGCGCCGTCCAGCGGGTGAGCAGCTCGTCAGACACCGGGCTGGTGGGTGCGGGAAGCGGGTGCCAGAACAGGCGGGGCGGCAGGGAAGGCCTCTCTGATGTCCGAGCGGGGACCCTCGTGAAGGGAGTGACCGAGACCACCGAGTAAGAGGGCTCCAGCCAAGGCCTGCAGCAGGAGCCCGTTTGCAGGGCTTGAGAAAGAGCCAGAAGCCAGTGCGATGCAAGCAGAGAGTGCAGGCTGGAGTGGCTGGAGGTGAAGGGAGAGTCGGTTGGGGGCTGTCACATGGCACCTCAGGAAGGCTCTCAAGTCTAAGAAACCAAGGCCCCTTTTATTTAACGAATGCTTTTCATGGTCCCTTTACTCTCCTGTAATAACGTTGGTGCATAACATAACCTTCACTCATGATTTTTAAAAATTAATATAATGCCCTAACTCCAGGAAGAAGTAGAAGGCCTAAGTAAAATAAGTATTTCCCAGCCATACCAGAAACCTAATGAATCAGTAAGATCCTTGCACCTGTATTAACATCACTGCGAATGTGATGGCAGACTGATACCAGCGTGCTGGCCACTCAACAGCATGTGCCGCTGTCTGTATCAAGATTTTCTGGAATGGTGACTAGCTCTTGAAAAGTTCTAAACAAAATGAAGTACAGGGGTCCCTGAGGTATGCATATGTATATATGCATACTTTTGCATTCTTGGATAATTTGGTGTGTGGTAAAACCCAGAAAAAATTAGTTTGTATTTATTTATAAAATGGAGTTAAGATCTAGGCTCAGGTCATAATGAATAGGTTTTAGGAGGACTTTCAGAAGTCCTGCTGGCCACAGGACAATTCTGCATTGTGTGAAACTATTCTGCACGTTGCAGGTCTGGCATTCCTGGTCCTCATCAGTAGCACTCCACATAGCTTCCCATATGCCTCCCCGCAGACAGTACCATCTCCTTGGAGACCTCCGTGATAGGCCATGACAGAGACTTTGGGTTTTATGAGTTGTTGGCGGTTTTGAGCATTGCTACAGACCAGTGCTGTCCCACAGAACTTTACATGAGGAGGAAGATGTTCTGGGTTTGCCCTGTCCAATAATGTAGCCACTAGTCACAGGGAGCTACTGAGCACTTGTAACATGGCTAATGCAACTGCAGAACTGAATTTTTTATTTTATTTAACTTTATTTAAATTTAAATAGGCACATGTGGCTAATGACTACCATGTTGGACAGAACAGCTATGGACCATAAAAACAGAATTCTAACACCCAGTTTCTTCTTCTGTAGTTGCCCCTCCCCCACCTTATTTTCATGATCATTTCTTTTTTATTTTATGGATTTATCCCCATTTGAAAAACTAATTGGGAAAGTTAGCCTTGGACTACTGCACCATTACTTACTTAAGGGCCAACCACGTGAAGGACGGCACCCCCCCTGCATTCCCGGGGTCGGGCTAGAGCTGTGAGGGAGCCCCTCTCCCGCCCTGGTACCCAGGGCCTCTTATTAAATAGGGACGGGAGGAATGCAGGAGTGCATCTCCCTGTTAGCAGGATCACCCGAGGGACCAAAGTGTTCCAGGAATTTGAGGTTTAGAAGACAAAGTTGTAGCACAGTGAGGACTGAGAATGGGAGGAGAAATAATAGGGGAAATGAAGACAGAGTTTAAAGGACCGAGGGAGCAAGGACACAAGAGAACAGCCTAACCTGGGGCAGAGTGGGGCAGCCTTTAAGAAATGGCCCAGTGTGGTCACACCAGGGGACAAAGGTGTCCCGCCACGGCTGCCGGGAACCAAAGAGGCCATCCCTGTTGGGCAAGACCCCTGCCCACCAGACCCTCCCTCACCCTTCCTCCTGAAGACGAAAGCATTCCTTGCCTCCAGGCTTTGCTCACCCAGGTTCCTCCACTTTGAAACCTTGGCAGTTCATCCATGCCCAGGCCACTGCCACTGTCTCCCCCAGAAGCTGTCCCCACACAGCGAACGGTCTCTATTTCATCCAGTTGAATGAAGCATCTTCCCACTCCTCTGCCCTGTGTGCCTCTATCACAGCACATAGTCAACCAGGGAAAAGGAGGCCTCCCCTGACCCCCAAGTGGACGTGACCTTGCCCTCTCCTGAGCCCCTTGGCACTGTCCTTGGTCACAGTGTAAAGTGGTGTGTGATCCTGGCCCCATTGCCCTTACAGATGGCGCTCCATGCAGGCAAGGATGGCTTCTTGCTCACCTGTGTATCCCCTGCATAGTTCCTAGCCGAGGTGGGTGCTTGATAAACATCAGTGTATGGTAATCCAGCTATATTTTTCCTTTACAAAGATGAGAATCCTCTGTGTTAGGCATAGTAACAGCTCCCCCAAAAGGTCCATATCCTAGTCACCAGAACCTGTGAATATGCTGCTTTACATGGCAAAAGGGACTTTGCAGATATGACTGAGTTCAGAATCGTGAAATGGGGAGATTATCCTGGATTATCTGCGTGGGCCCAATGAAAGCACAAAGCTCTCATAGGGAAAGAGGTGTCAGGAGAGGCAAAGGAGACAGATGACAGAAGAGTGGGTCAGAGTCAGAGAGGGATCTCAACATGCTTGGCTGCCGTCTCTGGATATGAAGAAGGTGCCAAAGCAAAGTGAGGCAGGCAGGTGTGGCTTCTGGAACCTGGAAAAGGCAAAGGAGACTTTCCTCCAGGGTCTCCAGGAGCTCAGGGCCGCCAGCAGGTGGTTTTTAGTCCAGTGAAAACCATTTGAGACTTCTTACCTCCAGGACTACAAGATAATAGACTTGCATTGGTTAAGGCCATAAAATTTGTGGTTGTTACAGAAGCAATGGGAAAATAATACACCCTATCTGCTCTTCAGCTGTCAGGGGCCTCTCCCTCCATGGCAGGTGAAACTCCAGGCAGCCTGAAAGAATTCTACTCTGACCTCCTTTAATGCCTTTCCAGCAACAAGGTGTGTCTACCGTTTGCACAGCCTTCCAGGTCTTTTAAAATGTCTCCACTGGGGCAGAGACCACATCCCACCCTAAAACCACTGAGACTGGGATTTGCTCAGGCAGAAAGGCCCTGCTTAAGGAAAGCGTATACTTGAAAGTGAAAGATTTTCTCTAATATGTTGATAAACCCAGAAATGTTTCCACCCTGTGCATCCTGAGTCTGGGCAGAGACGAGATCTCCCAAGCTAGCCTGTGGAGGTGCCAGGGAGCAGGCAGCTTCCTGCAGAGGAAATGGGACCCCCTCAACATTGCCTGCAGGCCAAGAAGGCTCTCACAGACTTGATATGCTCCCGACATTCCCTGAGCACCCCCATCAGCTTACCGGTATTTCCTCTGCAGCAGCCCTCTTTACTGCTGGAGGGCATAGGTGTGGGCACAGAGTCTGAGTCTCTTACTTGCTGTTGCATGTCCAGGCCCAGCACAACGCCTGACCCACAGTGGGCAGCGTACACCTGTGTGGGATGAATGAAGCCATTACCAGATGTATTGCCTAAAAAGAAAGCTATCCAGAAGCAGCATTCCTGGGCAGCTCAGGAAGGCACATCAGTGGGGTTCCTTATCTGGGATGCACCCTTTGAGTCACTGCAATCTGCCTTTTACCCCTCTTCAATCTTTGTGGTTTGACAGTTTATACTCTTTGCAGCTGACATTCTCTTCACTGGCGTCCATGACCCAAATTTCTCTGGTGTCTACCTTGGCGCTCCTTTCTTTTCACTGTTCCTTTCTACAGGATTTGATCCACAGTCAGCACTTCAGCTGCTACCCATGAACTAATGATTCCTGAATCTACCTCTAGTCTGGAGTTTTTCTAGAGATGCTCACTATCTTAAAGATGCCTTACTGTAGGGACAAGCTAACATAGACAGAATAATCTTGAACAATATAAAGTAATAGATGATGAGGCCCTAAATAATTTGAAAATGCCAAATGGTTTTCTGGCTTCATCACCTAAAGAGGACAAAGATACCCTGATTTATCAAACTCATTCTTACTTAAAAGTGGTTGCTTCAAGGAGGAGAAAGACAAGTACCAAATGATATCACTCACTTGTGGAGTATAATAATAAAGCAAAATTGAAATGAATAAAACAGCAGCAGACTCAGACTCCAAGACGGGACAAGCAGTTACTGTCGGGGAGGGTGGGTGGGGAGAGAGGGAGAAGGGGATAAAGGGGCATTATGATTATGTAGGTATATAATTATATAGTAGGTCATGGGGAAGGCAGTACAGAACAGAGAAGACAAATAGTGACTCTGTGGCATCTTACTCTGCTAATGGACAGTGACTGCAATGGGGTGTGGGGGGGACTTGATAATATGGGTGAATGTTAGAGCCACAATGTTGTTCATGTGAAACCTGAACAGAGTGTATATCAATGATACCTTAATTTTTTTTTAAGTGGTTGCTTTAATTTTATACCTCATTTAGACTTCCACGGATATAAAAACTATCTGTGGGGAGGCGGAGCCAACATGGCGGGGTGAGTAGGACAGTGGGAATCTCCTCCCAAAAACATATATACTTTTGAAAATACAACAAACACAACTAGCCCTAAAAGAGAGACCAGAAGACGCAGGACAGTGGCCAGACTGCAGCTACACCAGCGAGAACCCAGCGACTGGTGAAAGGGGTAAGATACAAGCCCCGGCCCGGCGGGACCCGAGCGCCCCTCCCCCCAGCTCCCGGCGGGAGAACAATAGGCAGAGCGGGAGGGAGACGGAGCCCAGGACTGCTGAACACCCAGCCCCAGCCATCCGGGCCAGAGCGCAGACACAGTGCGTGCCCAGGGGGCCCTGGATACTGGGGGAACAGGGAGTAAGACCTCTGAGCGGGTGCCGAAGCTGATGCCCCTGTGACAAAGAAAAGCGGGGGCTTTTTGAAAGTCTTAAAGGGACAGGGACTTAACAGCTTGACGGAAACAACCCAGGTCACAGTACAGCAGCTGGAAATTACAGGGAAAACCGGGTGCACTAACCCCCTGGGCAACAGCTCTGAGACCCCTCACGGAGGCAAACAGTCAAGCAGCCCCCCCATCCATTACCCCACCGGGCGCTGCGAAAGCAGAGAAGCAGCCTGAGTCAAATTCCGCCCACAGAAAGGGAAATTTCTCCCTTCCGGCCGGGCAAGACACAAAGACCCACTCTACACGCAATTACCCAACACAAGCCACTAGGGGTCGCAGTTGTCCCAGTAAAGAAAGGCCAGTAGCAAGTGAAAATTTTGGCCCTCCCAGCTGACAGTCAATAGCACCTGTCAACATGAAAAGGCAAAAAAATATGATCCAGACAAGACTAACCCAGACAGCTTCGGCATCTGCTACATCTTCCCCTGAGAAGGAACCTGGGGAGATAGATTTAGCCAGTCTTCCTGAAAAAGAATTCAAAACAAAAGTCATAACCATGCTGATGGACTTGCAGAGAAATATGCAAGAACTAAGGAAGGAGAATTCAGAAATAAAACAAGCTCTAGAAGGACTTCAAAACAGAATGGACGAGATGCAAGAGACCATTAATGGGCTAGAAAACAGAGAACAGGAACGCAGAGAAGCTGATGCAGAGAGAGATAAAATGATCTCCAGGAACGAAAGAATTTTAAGAGAGCTGAGTGACCAAATGAAAAGGAACAATATAAGAATTATAGGTATTCCAGAAGAAGTAGAGAGAGAAAAGGGGATAGAAAATGTCTTTGAAGAAATAATTGCTGAAAACTTCCCCAAACTAGGGGAAGAAATGGCCCCTCAGACCACAGAGGTACACAGAACTCCCATGACAAGGGATCCAAGGAGGGCAACACCAAGACACATAATAATTAAAATGGCAGAGATCAAAGACAAGGACAAAGTATTACAGGCAGCCAGAGAGAAAAAAAAGGTTACCTACAAAGGAAAACCCATCAGGCTATCATCAGACTTCTCAACAGAAACGCTACAGGCCAGAAGAGAATGGCATGATATACTTAATGCAATGAAACAGAAGGGCCTCGAACCAAGACTACTGTATCCAGCACGAATATCATTTAAATATGAAGGAGGGATTAAACAATTCCCAGACAAGCAAAAGTTGAGGGAATTTGCCTCCCACAAACCACCTCTACAGGGCATCCTACAGGGACTGCTCTAGATGGGAGCACTCCTAAAAAGAGCACAGAAAAAAACACCCAACATATGAAGAAGGGAGGAGGAGGAATAAGAAGGGAGAGAAATAAAGAATCATCAGACTGTGTTTATAATAGCTCAACAAGTGAGTTAAGTTAGACAGTAAGACAGTAAAGAAGCTAACCCTAAACCTTTGGTAACCACAAACTTAAAGCCTGCAATGGCAATAAATTCATACCTTTCAATAATCACCCTAAATGTAAATGGACTGAATGCACCAATCAAAAGACACAGAGTAATAGAATGGATAAAAAAGCAAGATCCATCCATATGCTGCTTACAAGAGACTCACCTCAAACCCAAAGATGCGCACAGACTTAAAGTCAAGGGATGGAAAAAGATATTTCAAGCAAACAACAGAGAGAAGAAAGCAGGTGTTGCAATTCTGGTATCAGAAAAAACAGACTTCAAAATAAAGAAAGTAACAAAAGACAAAGAAGGACATTACATAATGATAAAGGGCTCAGTCCATCAAGAGGATATAACCATTATAAATATATATGCACCCAATACAGGAGCACCAACATACCTGAAACAAATATTAATAGAACTAAAGGAGGAAATAGAATGCAATGCATTCATTCTAGGAGACTTCAACACACCATTCACTCCAAAGGACAGATCCACCAGACAGAAAATAAGTAAGGACACAGAGGCACTGAACAACACACTAGAACAGATGGACCTAATAGACATCTACAGAACTCTACATCCAAAAGCAACAGGATACACATTCTTCTCAAGTGCACATGGAACATTCTCCAGAATAGACCATATACTAGGACACAAAAAGAGCCTCAGTAAATTCCAAAAGATTGAAACCCTACCAACCAACTTTTCAGACCACAAAGGCATAAAACTAGAAATAAACTGTTCAAAGAAAGCAAAAAGGCTCACAAACACATGGAGGCTAAACAACACACTCCTAAATAATCAATGGATCAATGACCAAATCAAAATGGAGATCCAGCAATATATGGAAACAAATGACAACAACAACACTAAGCCCCAACTTCTGTGGGACACAGCAAAAGCAGTCTTAAGAGGAAAGTATATAGCAATCCAAGCATATTTAAAAAAGGAAGAGCAATCCCAAATGAATGGTCTAATGTCACAACTATCGAAATTGGAAAAAGAAGAACAAATGAGGCCTAAGGTCAGCAGAAGGAGGGACATAATAAAGATCAGAGAAGAAATAAATAAAATTGAGAAGAATAAAACAATAGCAAAAATCAATGAAACCAAGAGCTGGTTCTTCGAGAAAATAAACAAAATAGATAAGCCTCTAGCCAGACTTATTAAGAGGAAAAGAGAGTCAACACACATCAACAGAATCAGAAACGAGAAAGGAAAAATCACAACAGACCCCACAGAAATACAAAGAATTATTAGAGACTACTATGAAAACCTATATGCTAACAAGCTGGGAAACCTAGGAGAAATGGACAACTTCCTAGAAAAATACAACCTTCCAAGACTGACCCAAAAAGAAACAGAAAATCTAAACAGACCAATTACCAGCAACGAAATTGAAGCGGTAATCAAAAAACTACCAAAGAACAAAACCCCCGGGCCAGATGGATTTACCTCGGAATTTTATCAGACATACAGGGAAGACATAATACCCATTCTCCTTAAAGTTTTCCAAGAAATAGAAGAGGAGGGGATACTCCCAAACTCATTCTATGAAGCGAACATCACCCTAATACCAAAACCAGGCAAAGACACCACCAAAAAAGAAAACTACAGACCAATATCCCTGATGAACGTAGACGCAAAAATACTCAACAAAATTTTAGCAAACCGAATTCAAAAATACATCAAAACCATCGTACACCATGACCAAGTGGGATTCATCCCAGGGATGCAAGGATGGCACAACATTCGAAAGTCCATCAATATCATCCACCACATCAACAAAAAGAAAGACAAAAACCACATGATCATCTCCATAGATGCTGAAAAAGCATTTGACAAAGTTCAACATCCATTCATGATAAAAACTCTCAGCAAAATGGGAATAGAGGGCAAGTACCTCAACATAATAAAGGCCATCTATGAAAAACCCACAGCCAACATTATATTGAATAGCGAGAAGCTGAAAGCATTTCCACTGAGATCGGGAACTAGACAGGGATGCCCACTCTCCCCACTGTTATTTAACATAGTACTGGAGGTCCTAGCCACGGCAATCAGACAAAACAAAAAAATACAAGGAATCCAGATTGGCAAAGAAGAAGTTAAACTGTCACTATTTGCAGATGACATGATACTGTACATAAAAAACCCTGAAGACTCCACCCCAGAACTACTAGAACTGATATCGGAATACAGCAAAGTTGCAGGATACAAAATCAACACACAGAAATCTGTGGCTTTCCTATATACCAACAATGAACCAACAGAAAGAGAAATCAGGAAAACAACTCCATTCACAATTGCATCAAAAAAAATAAAATACCTAGGAATAAACCTAACCAAAGAAGTGAAAGACTTATATTCTGAAAACTACAAGTCACTCTTAAAAGAAATTAAAGGGGACACTAACAGATGGAAACGCATCCCATGCTCATGGCTAGGAAGAATTAATATCGTCAAAATGGCCATCCTGCCCAAAGCAATATACAGATTTGATGCAATCCCTATGAAACTACCAGCAACATTCTTCAATGAACTGGAACAAATAATTCAAAAATTCATATGGAAACACCAAAGACCCTGAATAGCCAAAGCAATCCTGAGAAAGAAGAATAAAGTAGGGGGGATCTCACTCCCCAACTTCAAGCTCTATTATAAAGCCATAGTAATCAAGACAATTTGGTACTGGCACAAGAACAGAGCCACAGACCAATGGAACAGACTAGACAATCCAGACATTAACCCAGACATATATGGTCAATTAATATTTGATAAAGGAGCCATGGACATACAATGGCGAAATGACAGTCTCTTCAACAGATGGTGCTGGCAAAAACTGGACAGCTACATGTAGGAGAATGAAACTGGACCATTGTCTAACCCCATATACAAAAGTAAACTCAAAATGGATCAAAGACCTGAATGTAAGTCACGAAACCATTAAACTCTTGGAAGAAAACATAGGCAAAAACCTCTTAGACATAAACATGAGTGACCTCTTCTTGAACATATCTCCCCGGGCAATGAAAACAACAGCAAAAATGAACAAGTGGGACTATATTAAACTGAAAAGCTTCTGTACAGCAAAAGACACCATCAATAGAACAAAAAGGAACCCTACAGTATGGGAGAATATATTTGAAAATGACACATCCAATAAAGGCTTGACGTCCAGAATATATAAAGAGCTCACACACCTCAACAAACAAAAAACAAATAACCCAATTAAAAAATGGGCAAAGGAACTGAACAGACGGTTCTCCAAAAAAGAAATACAGATGGCCAACAGACACATGAAAAGATGCTCCACATCGCTAATTATCAGAGAAATGCAAATTAAAACTACAATGAGGTATCACCTCACACCAGTAAGGATGGCTGCCATCCAAAAGACAAACAACAACAAATGTTGGCGAGGCTGTGGAGAAAGGGGAACCCTCCTACACTGCTGGTGGGAATGTAAACTTGTTCAACCATTGTGGAAAGCAGTATGGAGGTACATCAAAATGCTCAAAACAGACATACCATTTGACCCAGGAATTGCACTCCTAGGAATTTACCCTAAGAATGCAGCAATCAAGTATGAGAAAGACCAATGTACCCCTATGTTTATCGCAGCACTATTTACAATAGCCAAGAATTGGAAGCAACCTAAATGTCCATTGATAGATGAATGGATAAAGATGTGGTACATATACACAATGGAATACTACTCAGCCATAAGAAAAGGGCAAATCCAACCATTTGCAGCAACATGGATGGAGCTGGAGGGTATTATGCTCAGTGAAACAAGCCAAGCAGAGAAAGAGAAATACCAAATGATTTCACTCATCTGTGGAATATAAGAACAAAGGAAAAACTGAAGGAACAAAATAGCAACAGAGTCACAGAACTCAAGAATGGACTAACAGGTTCCAAAGGGAAAGGGACTGGGGAGGATGGGTGGGTAGGGAGGGATAAGTGGGGGCAGAAAAAGAGGGGTATTAAGATTAGCATCCATAGCGGGGTGGGAGAAAGGGGAGGGCTGTACAACACAGAGAAGACAAGTAGTGATTCTACAACAGTTTGCTATGCTGATGGACAGTGACTGTAAAGGAGTATATAGGGGGGACCTGGTATAGGGGAGAGCCTAGTAAAGTATTCGTCATGTAAGTGTAGATTAATGATAAAAAAAAAAAAAAAAAAGCAGTTCCTGTGTGGTGACCTCCAATGAGTTCTACACAATGATATAAAGGGCATATAAAAGTGTAGGCAAAGGGTCTGTTTGTGTTTATACAGAGGATCAAAGCCTAATTGGGCTACCCCGAAAATGAACTAAGATACGATATGAAAAAGAACTTCCAACATCAGCACTCGCGGGAAGACTCATGACAGAAGATGATCAGCAAAAAAAAAACTCCAACAAAGATCCACGCACTGCCACAGGTGTAGATGCACTCATCCCACCAGTTCCTGGACTTGCCATGGGAATGATGAAGGAGATATCTAAGCTGGCCTGTGCATACAGTAAAACAAAAAATTGGACTGGATCTATACTGTTGGAACTCAACCAAGAATTAGGAGAAGTGCAAATTGTAGCGCTCCAAAATCTTACAACCACAGACTATTTATTGTTAAAAGAACATATGGGATATGAACAGTCCCCAGGAATGGGTTGTTCTAGTTTATCTGAATTCTCTCAGACTGTTTAAGTTCAGTCGGACAATATCCACCATATCATAGATAAGTTTTCACAAATGCCTAAGGTGCCTAACTGGTTTTCTTGGTTTCACTGGAGATGGCTGGTAATTACAGGTATGCTTTGGTTAGGTAACTATATTCCTATTATGTTAATGTGTGTGCACAATTTAATTAGTCGTTTAAAACCTATCCATGCTGAAGTTACTCTACAAGAAGATATGTCAAAGAAATAATCAATCTTCCCAGGTTTTCTTCTGCCTGCTACTTCTATAGCTTTTCTTCTTCCTACCTAATCACAACCTTTAAATAGAACTCGTGCCACATGTCGAATTTGCCAAGTGTCATAATTCTTCCAAGTGGTAAAGACGCCTCAAGACAAATGCTGAGCATAGAAGCCACAGGGCATAAATATGCAAAGAAGTAAAAAGCTAACCTTTTCAAACAATAAGGTTTCTCTCTCACTTACCAACTTAACATTTCCCTGTATGGCCCCGGAAGATGACTGGTTAGCCAGAGACGGGTAAGATTCCTCAAGGGAGGAACAACCTAAGACAGGCACAGTCGCAGGGGGCCATCTGGTGAGAAAATGGGGAGCAGCAGAGGTGAGTCTTAGAACCTCCCCCCTCATGTTCTGAGAGAAATCTTCTGCATACATGGATGTTTATTGCCCTCGTCTAGCTCGGATTAACACATAGTCTACAGGCACACACCTGATCATCTACATTTGCTCTTACAACACTAAACTCTGTTTTCTACCTTTATCTCGTATCTTCCTACCACTTCAGCATTTTATTAAAAATAATAATAATAGAGAAATGTGGTATCCACATATAAATCAAGTTTAAAAATCAAATGAATATTCATATTTGAACTGTGTATAGTTCATAATGCATGAACAAAACCGAAAGCTTCTGTGATGACTGCCCTTGCACTGTTCACCATGTAACTTGATGAAAATTAGGCTTGGGGTGGATTAATGATTGTGCATTGAGTATTGACCCCCCTATACAGAAATTTATTGTTGTTAACAACTATATGATCAATAAATATGAGAGATGCCCTCACAATATATAAACACACTTCCAATTGTAAAATAAATAAGTAACCGGGATGTAATGTATAGCATAAGGAATATAGTCAAAATATTGTAACAACTTGGTATGGTGATAGCTGGTTCCTAGAATTATCATGTATATAAATGTTGAATCACTGTGTTGTACACCTGAAACTAATGTAATGTAATACTGTTGTCAACTACCCTTCAATAAAAAAAACAAAAAAACAAAAACAAAAAAACAAAAACAAAAAAAAAGAAGAAAAACTATCTGTAAGTAAGCATCCTATTTCAAATATCCTCCACCAAACAATAAGTCAGAAATACAGTGATCTCTTCAGTGGATATGAAACCAGGTAAAGGAAAATTCTGAAGGAATGGAATCAATAGGAATAATTACATGTCCTCCATAAAGTCCATACCCTTGCCTAAGCTACCTTCTTGGCAGGCTACTGTGCCACTGTAAGATGATAAGACCAATTACCTGCGCCCTGTCACCCACCATCTATTTTGGCAATACAGTTTCCTGGAGCTTCTTGCATTCAACAAATACATATTCAGTAGAACTTTTGTTATAAAGATACTGTCTACTAGGGACATCCCTGAATTCACCAAGGACATGGCTGGATGATCCTTAGAGTGAGTGACTGTCAGAGAAACACTCTGTGATTGGTGGCCCCCCTCTTTTTTTTAATGCTCATCATGTTGGCTGTTATTTATTTATATTGGATATTTTCCTTTTATATATATTCTTCTCTCTTGTCCATTTATAATTTTATGGCTGCTGACACTGACTGATTCACAACCAGAACAATTATGAAGCATTACCAATGCATGGTGTATCCCACAAAGCACCTATACAAACTTAGTTCACACACAGGTTCTAACCTAAGCCCCGGCCCTAACTGAGGACCCCTCACCTTTCAGTATGTTGCTACTGAATTGTCTTTTTATGGGCTTAACATTTTAATCAATACACTTTTAGATGTATTAATTTACAAGAACTAGTTTGGGGAAGGCTTTTTTCAGATGATTTTATTTTAGTATAGACAGATTAAATTTGTGAATCTACAGATATAAGGCTAGGATGTTCAGAAAATAATTTTCAAACCCTTGCTGTTTTCCTAATAAGTCCATCACATTGACTCAGTATCACAAGTCAGATTTTTAATGTAGCATGTTATGCTTGATGCATTTTCTTCCTCTCACTGTCAGCATTTAAAACAGTCGAATTCCCATGACAACTGAACCCCATGGGGTCCCCACTGGCTGCTGCTCATGACTTAGTGGAAGACTGAAAACCTGGCCAAGATTGATGGCAGGGTCACAGGCTTCAGTGGCAGCCCCTCACCATTACCCCAGAGCATTTCTAGTGAGGAAGGAGACACGCCTGGCTTAAACCTGTCAGCAACATGCACCCTTCCCCATATACGAACTTCTTGATCGTACGCCCTCTCTGAGCTAATCAAGGGCAAGGCTTCAAATGAGGAATGGAAGCCTCACCACAAACATTCTGGGTCCCCTTGGAATTCAGTATCATGCAAATATGCTGACTCTGTATTTGGCAAAGGTAAACTAAGAGATACCAACATCCATATTTGTGGTGTCTACATTCCTGTTAACTAGGATTCCAAGGTTTATCTCAAGTACTCAACCTGTGAAGTATGCAGTTTCTAGAGAATAGTTTTGAAAATACACTGATCAACGCAGCCTCACCAAAATTATAGCCGTGATGTAATGCGGCACAGCATAGCTTTGGTTTGAAACCTGGCTCTGCCTTACTCAGCTGTGCCTTGGAAATAACCTAACCCCTCCAAAGCTTTGGTTTAAGCTTGTGCTTTCTTCATGATAAAAAAGAAGAATGGTATTTCCCTTGCATGGTTGTTGAAAGAATAGGAGAATTTTTTTTAATGGAAAATTTGAGCCTATAGTTCTTTTCCCCTTGTTTGTTTTTGCCCTTTGTTTTGCTGGTATGATTAAAATCACTACAAATATTCAAGTACAGTTGTGTTTTTGTTTTGGTGGGTAGAAGCTTTCATTTCTCTTGAACTAGACACTAAGAGTACAATTGCTGGGATGTGCAGCAAGCGTTTTAACGTTTTAAGAAACTGGCACACTGTTCTCCTAAGTGGCTGTACCATCTGGCATTCCCACCAGTGTCAGACATAAAAGCTCTGCTTGCACTGCATCCTTGCCAGCACTTGATATCTTCAGTTTGTTGTTTGTTTGCCACGTTTAGCTAATATAATAGGTGTGCCATGGTATCTCACTGTGGTTTTAATTTGAATTCTCCTACTGATTAATGATGTCATCTTTTTTCCAATGATTTCGAGTTTTCAGCCATCTTTACATGTTTTTTTATAAGGTGTTTGTTGAAATCTTGTCAAATTTTAAATGGGTTAGATTATTGAATTTTGAGTGGGTTCTTTATATATTCTGGATACCAGCCCTGTGTGTTTTGCCAATAGATCTCCCAGTTTGCAGCATGCCTTTTCTTTTTGGTTTTTTTTTTTGGTATCATTAATCTACAATTACATGAGCAACATTATGGTTGCCTTTTCATTTTAATAGTGTCTTTTTAAAAAGAAAATTTTTAATTTTGATGAAGAATCATTTATCATTTTGTCCTTTTATGGTTTGTGATTTTGTGTCCTAATAAATCTGTCTAATCCAAGATCACAAAGATTCTCGTTTCCTTTGGAAGTTTTATAGTTTTAGGTTTTGAATAAAGATTTATAAGACATTTTGAGTTATTTTTTACATATGATCCAAGTTATGTGGTTGAGGTTTTTTGTTTTATATATGGATGTCCAATTGTTCCAGCATCATTAGTTGAAAAAACTATCTTTTCTCCAGTGAATTACCTTGGCACTTCCGTACAACATCAGTTGATACTGTCATCAATTAAAAATATATGTATAAATATTTATATTTGTTTCTGAGGTCTTTATTATGTTTCATTCATCTATGTGTATATACTATGTGTATACTAAGTTTCACTGATATATGTGTATATATATCTACTATAATATACTTTGAATAATACCTCACTATTCAAATGTGGACATGGTACATTGGAGATTTCTATTAGGTATCTAAGTGAAGATGTCAAAGAGGCAGCTACATAAATTTGGGGAGAAGTGACATTTTAACAATGTTGAGTCTTTTAATTCATGAACACAGTATATATCTCCATTTATTTGGTCTTTTTTTTCTTTCTTGTTTTGTAGTTTTTGACATACAAACCTTGTACAAATTTTATCTAAATATTTCATGTTTTTTGGTACTACTGCACTTTTTAAATTTCAATTGCTAATTGTTCATTTCCAATATAAAAAAAATACAGTTGGTTTTTGCAAAATGACCTTGTATTGTGAAGCCTTGTTAAGTTCACTTACAAGATCTAGAATCTTTTTAGTAGATGCTTTCACTTCCTACATAGTAAATCAGGTCTCTGCAAATAGTGAATTTTATTTTTCGTTTTCTAATCTGCATGATTTTTACTTCCTTTTCCTGTTACTTCATGGCCTCCCGTATATTTGATTTAATATATTTATCAGGAGTATACTTCATAGGAGCGGTAAGAGCAGACATTGTTGCTTTATTCCTGATCTTAGGAGGGAAACAGATCTTTCAACATGAAGTTTGATGTTAGCTGTAGCTTTTTCACAGATGCCCTTTATCAAGTAAAAAAAGTTCTCTTTAATTCATTTCCATGGATTTTTAAAAAGATATGAATGGCTGTTGGATTTTGTCAAATGATTTTCTACATCTATTAAGTAATTGTTTGGTTTTTGTTCTTCAGTGTATTGGCAGGATGAGTTATACTGACTGATTTTTAAGTACTAAATCAGCCTTGCATTCCTAGGAAAACTCCACTTGGTCATGATGTATTATTTTTTTTATATATTCCCTGGCTTTGATTCATTAATATTTGCTGAGGATGTTTGTGTCTTTCTTAATGAGGGATATTGGTCTGCAAGTTTTCTTAGTTTTGGTTTTAGTATCAGGGTAAAAAAAAAAAAAGCTGGCCTTAAAAAAATGAGTTGAAAAATGTTCCCATCTCCTCTTTTTCTGGAGGAGTTTGTACAGAATAGGTATGATTTATCCCTTAAATGATTATTAGAATTCTCCAGTGAAGGATATGGCTATACAAGTTATTTATTTCTTCTTGCATAAGTTTTGGTAATCTCTGTATTACAAGGAATTGTAAATAATCTAATTTATGGGCATAGATTTACACTCTTTATGTTCATAACACTCTTATCCTTTCAATGTCTGTGGTTATATCCTTTCTTCCAGTAAATTGTGTCTTCTCTTTTTTCTTGGTTAGTTTGATTAGAAGTTTATCCATTTTGCTGATCACTCCCAGAGGTAGACAGATTTGTTGTTCCATTCCCCTTGCTACAGTGTGCCCCCCAAATCACTGGAGTTTCAGTTTCTGCCTTTCCCCAATGTTTATGGCTTTTTTCGTAGGGAGACAGGAGAGACATGTGGGGGCTTCATGCCTTTCCACAGCAGCTCTACCCCCCAGTCTACATAATAAAGGAGGATATCTTTAGTCTCTTGCCTGCCACCAATCTCTCTTGTGAACACCTGGAAAAGAGCCTGTGAACACATGCAAATTCTCCTTGTGTCTGCATCTCCCAGGAATTCTATATTCTCCTGCCAGCCCATACTCAGTATTTAGCAGTTTGTTAAAAATTTTAGCTGAATTCTTACCAGCTTATATGACACCCAGCATCTGACCCAGGTAAGCAAATCCTCATGTCCTACTTTTTTTCTGATGTCAAGTTATCTATTTTTCCTTAGATTTTAAGCTAGTTGGTTGCCCTGCCTCCACAGCTTTCTGATGGACTCAAGAAAAGTCATGATTATCTTTTTCTTGTTGTAAGGTTGGAGATGCACTTTCTGACTTTCAACATTCTAAAGAGAAGCTACAAGTCCCAATACACAGTCTTGATCTAGCAAATGCATTTTTGCAATACCCATCAGGAGGGAGAATCCCATGCATTTATCATGCCCATACGATGGAGAACTCTAACTCTATATAATCATGGTCTTACCGCAAGCTTATGCAATTCTCTTGCTCTCTGTTACAATATAGTCAAAGGCCTGATTGGATATCCTATTGGATATCATATAACACATTGATCCACTGTGTTGATGACATGGTATTAATATAGACTCTTGAGTAAGAACCTGTAAGGACTCTGGATGCTATGTTGTGACAGCACATGTCCTCCATGTGCTGGGTGGGAAATAAGCCTCATGCAACTTCAGAAGGCTTCTACAGTGGTGAAGTTTTAGGGGTCTGGTGGTCTAGGATACAATATAACATCTCTTTCAAAGTAAAGGTAAAGTTATTGCCCTTGCATCTCCTATTGCTAACAAAGAAACACAATGCTTCATAGGCTTCTTTAGACAACATATACTGTTCCTACCCACTTATCCATGATATGGAGGGCTGCTATTTTTGAGTGGGGAACAGAGCAGGACAGAAGTCTATAGCAGATCTAGCCACCCTACCTTTTGGGCTATACAACCCAGCAGATCCCATGGTAATATAGACCTGTGGCAGAGAAGGATGCCGTGTGTAACCTCTGGCAAGTTCCAATAGCAGATACATCGCAGTTCCCTTCAGGGCCAAAGTAAATAGCTCTTGGCATGCTATAATTCCTTGGTAGAAGCTGAAAATCTTCAGGGATATCAAGTGTCACAAAGCCAAAATGACCCATAATGATGATGAACTGGGCACTCTCAGACCCACCAATTCACGAGCAGCTGTCCATCTTAAAATGGAAGTGATACATCAAGGATCAATCTCCAATAGGTTCAGAGAGCGTAAGTAAGCCACAGGAACAGGTGGCCCAGATCCACCAACGCCTCTCCCTCAGCTCACACCTATGGCTGCCCCGTGATCAACTGATGGAGGAGGGGAATAGGCTGGTTTTGTTTCACAGGTGGGTAAGTTCTCTATGTTGATGCAAGTTGAAAACAGACTGTCGCTGCACTAGAGCCCTTCTCACTGGGAGTGAAAGACAGTGGTGAGTGGCAATCCTCCCACAGAGGTTTGGTGGGTCACCCACTTCACATGGAGAGAGAAGTAGCCAGAGTTGAGGTTACAGTCAGACTCAGGGCCAGTGGTGAATGGCTTGGCTAGTCAGAGCCTACAAAGAACAAAACTGGAAAATCAGGGACAAGATGGTCTGTGGAAGAGGCATGTGTATTAAATCCGCGGGAGCGGCACAGATTCTGAGGAACTTCTGCACCCACCGTAGAGGCTGCACTAAATCACCAAGGGGAAAGAAAACCAGGGTCTGAAGATGTCAGCCAGCTTCAGTCCTCAGCTCTTCCAACGCTTGCACAACAGGCTCAGGAGCAGCAGAGATTCAGGCTACACAGGGGCCTGGCAATATGAGTGGAGGGGGAGGAAAAAAATCTTAGGAAGTCCAGTTTAAACTAGAACAGGGTGAGTTACTCTTGAATTGCCTACTCAGCTGTTACCATCAACAGAAGTGGGGCTTAAAAGCTAAGTAGATTTCAGTCATAAAAAATGAAGCACAAAGATGGTGCTGTGAGAGGTGGGACAGAGGCTTCCTCTTAAAACTGCATATAATATGAAAATATAATTCATACAACTAATCCTGAGAGAGCAACAGGAAAGACTGCGTCAGACTGCACACACCTGGAGAAAAGAGCAGAACTCAGAACTCATGGAATAGGGTAAGTACCAGAGCTGTGGCTCCGCA
Source organism: Manis pentadactyla (assembly GCF_030020395.1). Classification (NCBI taxonomy): domain Eukaryota; kingdom Metazoa; phylum Chordata; class Mammalia; order Pholidota; family Manidae; genus Manis; species Manis pentadactyla. Next base: position 59,486,567 of record NC_080025.1, on the reverse strand, counting down.
GGACCCGAGCCCCTCCCCCACCCCAGCTCACCTGCTGGAGGAAGAGAAACTGAGTGGGAAGGGAGTGGAAGGCTTAGGACTGCTGATTACCTAACTCCCGAGATCTGCTCTGGGAGCACAACCCACATTTCATGGTGCTTTCATGATACTCTCATGTTTACGGGGTTGGAAAGCTAAGACAGACAGAATTCCTGGAGAGACTGAGATTCCAGCCACTTCTGAAAAGCAAGGATCCATATCCGGCTGCTCTGAGACAAAAGCTTATACCTGTGTGCTCGGCCCACTGGTTCAGGCAGTGGAGACAGGCAGAGCAGCTGGGAAGCAGGAAACAGCTCTTTCCTCCCCCCAGGCACCAATCCCACTCCCCTGCAACCCCCGACATTGCTTCAGGGGCTGAGCAGCACCAGAGAGTAGAGCTTCTGGACACCAGAGGGCGCCATACACAAATATGAAACGCCAAAGAAACCTGGTCCAGAGTAAAATTAATATAATCCCTGAGAAAGATGATATGGACCTCATGACTCTTCTTGAGAGGGAGTTCAAAATAAAAATCATTGAAATACTCATGGAGGTAAGGAAAGATATTCAAGAACTCAGGAATTAATTCTGGTAGGAGATCCAATCATTGAAGAGCACAATGGAGGGTATTAAAAGCAGTTTGGATATGGGGGAGGGGACGATAAATGAAATAGAAACCAGAAAAGAGGAATACGAAGAAGCTGAGGCACAGAGAGAAAAAAGGATCTCTAAGAATGAAAGAATATTGAGTGAACTGTGTGACCAATCCAAACGAAACAATATTGGCATTATAGGGGTACCAGAAGAAGAAGAAGAGGGAGAGAAAGGGATAGAAAGTGTCTTTGAGGAGGTAATTGCTGAAAACTTCCTCAATCTGGGGAAGGAGATAGTCTCTCAGGCCATGGAGGTGTACAGATCTCTGAACACAAGGGACCCAAGGAAGACAACACCAAGACATATAGTAACTAAAATGGCAAAGATCAAAGATAAGGACAGATGGTTAAAAGCAGCCAGAGAGAGAAATAAGATCACATGCAAAGGAAAGCCCATCAGGCTAACATCAGACTTCTCAGCAGAAATCTTACAGGCCAGAAGGGATTGCCATGATGTATTTAATGCAATGAAGCAGAAGGGCCTCGAACCAAGATTACTGTATCCAGCAAGATTATCATTTAAGTTTGAAGGAGAGATTAAACAATTTCCAGATAAGCAAAAGTTCAGAGAATTTACCTCCCACAAATCATCTCTACAGTCTATTTTAGAGGGACTTCTATAGATGGAAGTTTCTTAAGGTTTAACAGCTGTCACCAGAGGCAATAAAACCACAGTAAAGAAAGTAGAACAGCTAATTACTAATCTAATGCAAAATTAAATTAACTATCCCCAAAGTCAATTAAGGGATAGACAAACAGTACAGAATATGATACATAATATATAAGGAATGGAGGAGGAAGAAAAAGGAAGAGAAAAAGAAAAGAACCTTTAGATTGTGCTTACAATAGCATATTAAGTGAGTTAAGTTAGACTCTTAGATAGTAAGGAAGTTAACCTTGAACCTTTGGTAACCATGAATCTAAAGTCTGCAATGGCAGTAAGTACATACCTATTGATAATCACCCTAAATGTAAATGGACTGAATGCACCAATCAAAAGACATAGAGTCACTGAATGGATAAAAAACAAGACCCGTCTATATGCTGCCTACAAGAGACTCACTTTAAACCCAAAGACATACACACACTAAAAGTAAAGGGATGGAAAAATATATTTCATGCAACTAATAGAGAGAAAAAAGCAGGAGTTGCAGTACTTGTATCAGACAAAATAGACTTCAAAACAAAGAAAGTCACAAGAGACAAAGAAGGACATTATATAATGATAAAGGAGTCAATCCAACAAGAAGAGATAACCTTTATAAATATCTATGCTTCCAACACAGGGAGTACCTACATATGTGAAACAAATACTAACTGAATTAAAAGGGGAAATAGAGTGCAATGCATTCATTCTAGGAGACTTCAACACTCCACTCACTCTGAAGAACAGATCAACCAGACAGAAGATAAGTAAGGAGACAGAGGCACTGAACAACACAATAGAACAGATGGACCTAACAGACATCTACAGAACTCTACACACAAAAGCAGCAGAATACACATTCTTCTCAAGTGCACATGGAACATTTTCAAGAATAGATCATATACCAGGCCACAAAAAGAGCCTCCATAAATTAAAAATGATAAAAATTGTACCAACCAGTTTCTCAGACCACAAAGATATGAAACTAGAAATAAATTATGCAAAGAAAATGAAAAATCCCCAAAACACATGGAGGCTTCACAACATGCTCCTAAATAACCAATGGATCAATGACCAAATAAAAACAGAGATCAAGCAATATATGGAGACAGATGACAACAATAATTCAACACCACAAAATTTGTGGGATGGAGCAAAGGCTGTTCTAAGAGGAAAGTATACTGCAATACAGGCCTAACTCAGGAAAGAACAATCCCATATAAGCAGTCTAAACTTACAATTAATGAAACTAGAAAAAGAAGAACAAATGAGGCCCAAAGTCAGTAGAAGGAGGGACATAATAAAGATTAGAGCAGAAATAAATAAAATTGAGAAGAATAAAATAATAGAAAGAATCAATGAAAGCAAGAGCTGGTTCTTCGAGAAAATAAACAAAATAGATAAACCCCTAGCCAGATTTATCAAGAAAAAAAGAGAGTCTACACATAGAAACAGAATCAGAAATGAGAAAGGAAAAATCACTACGGACACCACAGAAATACAAAGAATTATTAGAGAATACTATGAAAAAATTATATGCTAACAAACTGGATAACCTAGAAGAAATGGACAATTTTCTAGAAAAATACAACCTTCCAAGGCTGACCAAGGAAGAAACAGAAAATCTGAACAGACCAATTACCAGCAATGAAATTGAACTGGTAATAAAAAAAACTACCTAAGAGCAAAATGGCTGTACCAGATGGTTTCACCACTGAATTTTATCAAACATTTAGTGAAGATCTAATACCCATTCTTAAAGTCTTCCAAAGAGTAGAAGAAGAGGGAATACTTCCAAACTCATTCTATGAGGCCAGCATCACTCTAATACAAAAACCAGGCAAAGACACCACAAAAAAAGAAAATTACAGACCAGTATCCCTGATGAACATAGATGCAAAAATACTCAACAAAATATTAGCAAACCAAATTAAAAAATACATCAAAAAGATCATCCATCATCATCAAGTAGGATTTATTCTGAGGATGCAAGGATGGTACAACATTCGAAAATCATCAACATCATCCACCACGTCAACAAAATGACAAAAACCACATGATCATCTCCATAGATGCTGAAAAAGCATTTGACAAAATTCAACATCCAATCATGATAAAAACTCTCAATAAAATGGGTATAGAGGGCAAGTACCTCAACATAATAAAGGCCATATATGACAAACCTACAGACAACATCATACTTAAAGCGAGAAGCTGAAAGCTTTTCCTTTAAGAGTGGGAACAAGACAAGGATGCTCACTCTCCCCACTTCTATTCAACATAGTACTGGAGGTCCTAGCGATGGCAATTAGACAACACTAAGAAATAAAAGGCATCCAGACTGGCAAGGAAAAAGTTAAACAGCCCCTGTTTGCAGATACCATGATATTGTACATAAAAAGCCCTAAAGAATCCACTCCAAAACTACTAGATCTAATATCTGAATTCAGCAAAGTTGCAGGATACAAAATTAATACACAGAAATCTGTGGCATTCCTATACACACTAACAATGCACTAGCAGAGAGAGAAATCAGGAAAACAATTCCATTTGCAGTTGCATCAAAAAGAATAAAATACCTAGGAATAAACCTAACCAAGGAAGTGACAGACCTATACCCTGAAAACTACAAGACACTCATGAGAGAAATTAAAGAAGATACCAATAAATGGAAACACATCCCATGCTCATGGATAGGAAGAATTAATATTGTCAAAATGGCATCCTGCCTACAGATTCAATGCAATTCCTATCAAAATACCAACAGCATTCTTCAAAGAACTAGAGCAAATCATTCTAAAATTCATATGGAACCACAGAAGACCTCGAATAGCCAAAACAATTCTGAGAAGAAAGCTGGAAGCATTACACTCCCCAACTTCAAGCTCTACTACAAAGCCACAGTAATCAAGACAATTTGGTACTGGCACAAGAACTGACACATAGACAAATGGAACAGACTAGAGAGCCCTGATATAAACCCAACTATATATGGTCAATTAATATATGATAAAGGAGCCATGGATATACAATGGGGAAATGACAGCCTCTTCAACAGCTGGTGTTGGCAAAACTGGACAGCTACATGCAAGAGAATGAAACTGTATTATTGTTTAAACCCCACACATAAAAGTATTTAAGACTTGAATGTAAGTCATGAAACCATAAAACTCTTAGAAGACAACATAGGCAAAATCTCCTGACTATAAGCATGAGTAACTTCTTCCTGAGCACATCTCTTCAAACAAGGGAAACAAAAGCTAAAATGAACTCATGGGACTACATCAAACTAAAAAGTTTCTGTACGGCAAAGGACACCATCAACAGAACAAAAAGGCATCTTACAGTATGGGAGAATATATTTGTAAATGACATATCCAACAAGGGGTTAATATCCAAAAATATATAAAGAAGTTATATGCCTCAACACCCAAAAAGCAAATAACCCGATTAAAAAATGGGCAGAGGATATGAAGAGACAGCTCTCCAAAGAAGAAATTCAGATGGCCAACAGACACATGAAAAGATGCTCCACATCACTAATCATCAGGGAAATGCAAATTAAAACCACAATGAGATATCACCTCACACCAGTAAGGATGGCCAGCATCGAAAAGACTAAAAACAACAAATGCTGCCGAGGATGTGGAGAAAGGGGAACCCTCCTACACTGCTGGTGGGAATGTAAGCTAGTTCAACCATTGTGGAAAGCAATATGGAGGTTCCTCAAAAAACTCAAAATAGAAATACCATTTGACCCCGGAATCCCACTCTTTGGAATTTACTCAAAGAATACAACTTCTCAGATTCAAAAAGATATATGCACCCCTATGTTTATCGCAGCACTTTTTACAATAGCCAAAATGTGGAAGCAACCTGAGTGTCTTTCAGTAAATGAATGGATAAAGATGACGTGGTACATATACACAATGGAATACTATTCAGCCATAAGAAAGAAACAAATCCTACCATTTGCAACAACATGGATGGAGCTGGAGGACATTATGCTCAGTGAAATAAGCCAGGTGGGGAAAGACAAATGTCAAATGATTTTCCTTATTTGTGGAGTATAACAATGAAGCAAAACTGAAGGAACAAAACAGCAGCAGACTTAAGAGACTCCAAGAAGGGACTAGTGGTTACCAAAGGGGAAGGGTGTGGGAGGGTGGGTGGGGAGGAAGGAAGAAGGGGATTGAGGGGTATTCTTAGTACACATGGTGTGGGGTATAACGGGGAGAACAGTGTAGCTCAGAGAAAGCACATAGTGGATCTGTGGCATCTTACTACACTGATGGACAGTGACTGCACTGGGGTATGGGTGGGGACTTCATAATATGGGTAAATGTTGTAACCACATTGTTTTTTCATGTGAAACCTTCATAAGAGTGTATATCAATCATACATTAATATAAATAAATAAAATGAAACACACGATACTTTTTGCTTGAGTCACAACCAAACATGTCTGAACTCCTTGTTTGGAGGGATGGGGTTTGAATCTTACATTCTCATGGTGACATCTAACCAACTTCTCACTTATGCTAACTTCTCACTTAAGGTTTCTACCTGGTATGTTGTAGACTTTAAAATAAATTCACTGTAGTACAAACCCACACATAGGAAATAGCCTCTTCCTGATGATGTTTCACAAAACATGGCTGTTGCATGTAGCAGACTGTTACAGAAAATTTAAGGGTTCCAAAAAATGGTCAAATCGTAGAGCAAGAACTTAAGATTTCTCTGGCTGCCTCACCCTTACAGGGGCCCAGCCTACCAACTTTTTTTGTGCTCTTCTTCTGATCCTCAGGAGCACAAACTATTTTTTTTATGAAGAAGTTAGAATTTAAGAATCTATCTTTCGGATGCCTTAGCCTCTTCCAAGGAACTCTCAGGGTCTCATCTCCTGCCCTTTCTGTATCTCCTTTCTCATCTGCTCCTAGTCACTCACTGAGGTATTTTCTTCCCTAAGGGGCATGCTGATGTCTGCTGCGGAGTGAATACATTTTCTCATCCAAACTATAAAAGCATTAGAAATACTGAATGTGAATTTTCTATTACAGTGCCAGGCACATATACATCCAATTGGTAGTTATCATTATTACAATCACATCATTTTAACAGTGAAAAGTGAAAGACGAAGAGAAAAATCGATTTCTATCTCAAGGGACAATGTGTCGAGTAATCCCCTTAACTTTGTCCTCATCTTCCTTGTTCGTAGCTCTTACTTATTGTATGATAATGATAGAACCATATTTACAACCATTACACAGTGCTGTCAGTTTTGCTCTGTTCGGTCTTCAACTGTCTTGCTAATGAGTGCCACAGGTCACGATGGAGATCAAGAAAGTATCTGTGCAAACCAGGCCAACACCTGGAGCCTCTACTGAATGTGACCCAATAGTGGATTTATTATTAGGATGAAAAAAATAACAAAAGATAGTTGGACATTTCCAGGAAAACAAAAAGTTAGGTACTAATAAAAATATTCTACACTTAGATCCATTTAGAAGGAACTTTTATACCTAATGGAGAAATTCAGCATATAATCTTACTTATTTCTGAAATGGAAAGTAAATGCATAGTAATAGGAATAGCTTTCAAACAATGGGCTTTTGGAATTTAGCATACTTGATCTGTGAGCTCAGTATTTAGAGGACACTTTGACTGGATTGAGCATTTAACATTGCTTTATCTAAAACTATGTCCCACTAACCCCTTTCCTGTCATTTTTCTTTTTAATATTGCAAGGATCATTTGGTACTAAATATTATTATTTGGAATTTCAGTATTTAAACAAAAGCTACTGCAATTGTATCATGAATCCTATCTTCCCCTAGAAGAGATTAGCCAAAGTTTCCTTACAAGATAGCAGCAACTAAGGGTTGGGAGGGTCACCTTCTATTGGGGCTCTGAATGCTCCTGGGCAGCTAAGCCAGTGAATAGGAGGAGAACCAGAAGAACTGACCCCGTTTCCTTTACAGACACATTTCCCTTACCTATTTCCATTTGGGTACTGACTACACCCACATTTGTATCTCCAGCCTGGGCTTCTACCCTGAACTCCAGACTGGTCTATGTATCTGCCTCCTTGACATCTCCATGTGGATACCTCATAGAAATCTCCAATTCACTGGTCCACACACAAACCCCTGATCTTTTTTCTCTTCTCTACCCTTTCAGGTGTTCAGGTCAAAAACCCTGGAGCCATCCTTGGCTCTTCACAATTGGTATCTAATCAGTTATCAATACCAGTAGACATTTCTTTCTAATTATTTCCTGAATCACAACTTCTCACCACCTCCACTGGTAACACCCTTATCTGAGCCACCATTCTCTCTCACTTGTATTATTTTAATAGCCTTCTAACTGCTCTTCCTGCTTCCACCCTCATCTCCCTACAGACTATTATCAATGTAGCACCCAGTGATTCTTTTAAGAAATCTAAGTGACATCATGCGACTCCCTTGCTCAGAACTTTCCCTTTCTCACACAGAGTAAGAACTAAGTCCTTCAATGGCCTGCACGGTCATACACGACCTGGCCCCCATCAGCTCTCTGATCCCATCTCCTACCAGTTGCCTTTGCTTCCTATGCGCCATCCACACTGGCTTTCTTGCATCCAGGGCTCCTGTGCTTTGGCAGAAGGGAGAAAAGATACTGGTAGGGATGGGGGAACAGCCACCAGTCTTGGCTATACCAATTCAAATTTTGAAATGACTTAAAATATACTCCATCTGCACATCACTGATATTATTTTCAGCCTATTATGTTCTGTGTGGTGACTTAAAGCATGTTTGCGAATTCTTTGACACCCCTTTTAATAGTTGGATCTAATTTCCTTTCCTTTAAATATAAACAGGCCTTAATTATGCCTTAATCACAATGCTGCAAAAGTGATGCTATGTAATTTCTGAGGCTAGACTAGAAAAGCCTGGGCAGTATCTGCTGGTTTCTCTTGGATGCTGGCTTTCGGAACCTCATTTCCGTGTCAGGGGCAAGTGGGGAGCACCTGGAGACACCACACGGAGGCGCTGCAGGTGAGAGTCACCGGCCAGCACCAGCCTGCAGACAGGAGTGAGGCCAGGCTCCTGTGATCCCAGCTCGGGTCCAGTTGCCTGCCTCAGCGGACACCGCATGCAGCCGAGCCCAAACTGCAGATGCAAGATCAAAACAGATGACTTCTGTTTTTAAGCCATTAAGCATGGGGTGGTTTGTTATCCAGCAAAAGGTAATTGCAACATCCTGTTTCCGTGCTTTTTATTCATATTTCTACAAGTGGGTATCTATTTCACTGCCCTCCTCCTTCCATAGCTCAATTTTTTTTTTTTTGGCTTTCTCCCCTCACTTTTTGCTTTTGTTATTTCTCCTTGTTCGTTGTCATGATAAGCATTTTTAAGCAATTCTACTGAAAGAAACATACAAGTCACACATATTTGAGAGTTAGTTTTTTATGTTGTCTTTGAGATACTGCTTTTCCTGATGATAATGTGGTTCTACATTTCAACTACCTCTATATAAATGAAAAGACTTGTCACTCTAAACATTTTTGGTGAAACTCCAATCTTAATCCTAACAATCATATTTCCCACGCCATTAAAAGCACCGTTAGTCTCCATCTGACCTGTCCTTTTCTTTCTCAATATGAAAGGCACAATCACACTTTTTTCTTTAGATTACAAGAACACTATAGTTACTAGAAGTAAATATACCAAGACTTTCACTTACAGGGGTTATCTCTTACTAACTGGTGATTTTTCTTTCTTCTTCATGACTGTACCATTTCTACAGTAAACATGTATCCATTTTATAATAAATAATTAAAGACAGCCCTTTTCATTATGTGAAATAGCACTAGGAAAAACAAAGTATTCTTTCTTTGGGGTGGGAGTCTTTTCACATTCTCTCCTTTTCAGTTTAACCCAGATTATCATAACAAGCCCATGCTGCAGGGAGCAGTGAACATGTAATAAAACAGTTCAATTCAACAGTTCCAAAGTTTTATTCCATTCAACAGTTCCAAAGTTTTATTCCTACTAAACTGGGAGTTGTCATAGCCCTCCTAATCCAGCAATCTAAGAAAATTTGTTTTAGTGGTACATGTTTTATTTATCCTACTTTTAGATATAATATCACAATTTTTAAAAAACCAATTACTTATACCTATTTAATTCCTTTCTCTGAGGGTCACTTCAGCCTAATTTGTGTTTTTACACTCAGAGGCATTTGTAGCAGCCGCTGGTTTTATCCCCCTTTGAGTCGTTCCTTCTCATGTCTTTCCATCCACTCAATGAACTACCAGGCTCTGGTCAGTCAACAGTTTTCAATGAACAAAGGAAAGGCGGATGCAGAAAACCACAGGGTGCCGGGTGCAGCGCCCTTCCTCCTGGATGTCGACAGGGTTAGGGCACCTCAGTTTCTCTGAGGCTCTCTCCTCACTGCCAGCTGTATGAGTCCCACGAACTAGAGATGGCTGAACGTTCCTCCCAAGAGGAACTGAACCTAAAAAGGGTTCAGAAATTCCAGGGCACACCTGCGCCAGAGCAGCACCTCTTATTATTAGGAGGGTCGGCCCGAAGTGACAAAGTACGTGTTTGCATCTAACACTGGGAACTCAGTGGGCTTGACTTTTTCCTCTGGGGACCAGATACTAAATGAGACTTAGCTCATGTTTCTTACTAGTGGCTGCCTCATATACTGATGGGTACAGGGTTTATATGAATAGTGGAGAACTGTTACTTCAAAAAAATAAAATTAACTTGCAGTAGGTGAGTTGAAGAGCAACAGTTAGGACCACCTTCTCTATACATTAACTCATTTCAAGATGCTTCTCCCTCCCCATAAGCACTAAGACCTCTAACTCACTAAATAAACACCTCTATTCTGATGATCCCTACATTTATACTTGGCAGCAACTCTGACCTTTAACCTATATCCAACTACCTATTTCACATGGCCACCTGGATAAGCACTTTAATGGCAACATGTTCAAAACTGAACTCATGATCTTCTTCACACCATAGACCTAATCCTTCCTCCAGGATTTCCTGTCTCAAGGACTAGCTTGCCAATGCTGAAAGCAACTGCTGTCCAGGCCAGAAATCTGTCTCCTTTGTCCACGGCCATTCTCCTACACCTAACACAGTTCCTGGCACATAGCAGGTACTGAGTATTTTTTGGATGAATACTGAATACTTTTATGGAAACTGCCATTAAGCCAGACTCTGAATCCTTCAAAGACCAATGGAATGGATTATGTATATCCCAAACTCAAGCAAATCTTTACTGCCTCTAAAATCCAGCCTCTTTCCTCATGCCAAAGTTAGCACTATTTACTCAAACAGTTGAATGCCTTCTAAAATTCCCATCATTACTGTGCATCAACATGCAGTTAAATGAATGAATTGATTATAATTTTCTCTGCTCTACCAAATTTCTACTTCTCATACTGTGCTTCATGAATGTGTCACTGCTGGAAAATGAACACTAACTGTGTATTCAGGGCATTTAACAGCAAATTTGAGTGAAATGTTGATATCTTGATAGGAAAGATTTCCTTGAGCTCTACTACTAAGCATTTTTAAGAGCAAATTGTGTCAGCAGTCTGAAATTACATGCAAAATTATCTAAACTATTTACATGATAGACAGGCACACTTTGAAACAGATAAAGCTTTCAAACTGTAGGAGATGAAGCTGAATAATTACCTCCAATCCAAGTTTTGTTTCCGGCTAAAGGCGTAAAAAGCAAACAGTTATGGTACACAATAGTGTGAGACTTCAGGTAGCAACAGATACAATTATAGCCCTGATGCACACATGGGGCAGCTGCTGCATTTCATCTACTATTTTAGAGACTTACTGAACACGTAATGCAATAAGAGATGAATTACTCCTGGACTTGGTCCATTACTTTACTTTTTTTTGCATTGTACAAGCAGAGTGGTGCATACCTTGGAGGGACTAAGGAGGCTTCTTCTTATGTCTAAGCTTTCTAGGCTCTAGACCATCTTAATTACATTAAACAGTTGTTGGTTAACTAAAACTGTTGGAGGTATACCACTAATTGTTCAGCCATCACATCTTGAGGGAAAATGATGTAAGTCCCCTGCTCTCTGATTTGATCTTTCTCAGCTCATGCTTTTGACTATTCAACAAGATCCTGAAAAACAAGTGTGAAATCTGTGGATTAGAAGCCAGTAGATAACCTTCAATCTTAAAAATCAAAATTCAAGATATTATGTCCACTTGAATCATTCCAAGATTTTAAAGAAGAAATAATCTTCTCTTTTTAGTTGGAATGTTTCCATATTCTTTCTTATCTCCTTTCTAGGCCACAAATACTTCAGGGTAACAAGTTAATATTTAACTGAGCACTTAGTATGTCCAAGTACCTTACTTAGAAAACGATTTCTCAACCTTGGTACTTTTGACATTTTTGGACCAGATAATTCTGTTTTGGGATATTGAGCAGCATCCTATGCCTGTACCCTCCCCACCCCACACCTAGCTGTGACAATCAAAATGTCTCCAGAAATTGCTAAATATTCCCTGGTGTACACAATTGCCCCTAGTTGAGTACTGCCTTATCTATCAGTTAACTTGACCCTCTGAACAATTTCATGAGGTTACGTTCTATTCTCCACTGTAACGGTGAGAAACAGGCACAGATTCAATAACCGGCCTGTGGTCACCCAGCTCTTGGTGATATGGCCGGTATTCGAGCCAAGGTAGTCTGACTCCAGATCCCCACTCTTAACTGCTGCCCTAAAGACTTAACTCCTTTCTAACTATAGGGCTTAATGAGAAGAGGCTCATTGGATCAGAATCCCTTCCAGTTATTGAAAAGGAATCGCTGACCCAGCAATGACGACTGATTCTGAAATCGACTTAAAAGTAAAAGGGAAGGCGGAGTAAAATCTCCATCTAACTATGTATATCTGAGACAGAGTAATTGAAAAACATTTCTTAAACAGAGGGTCTAAAAACCCACAGCATGGTATCTTCTTCTATCACCTAAATCATTTTTATATTTAAGTAGAAAAGATACTAAGGATAATTTAGGCACTTTTGTTTTTTTACAAATGGTACAGTAGAACATATTTTTAATTACATAAATTATTTGCTGATAAGTTTCAACATATTTTATATATTTCATCATGTTTGGTGTTAGAAATTGAAATTATATTAAAATTTGGGTTGAAACAAGTTATTTTTTTTTCTTGTGAACTTTTAAGATATACTCTCCTAGCAACGTTCAAATATGCAGTATTATTCACTATATTCACCATGCTCTACATTGCATTCCACGACGTTTATTTTGTAACTGGAAGTTTGTAGCTCTTAATCCCCTCTACCCATTTTATTACCCCCTGCCCCTGTTTCCTCTGGCAACCATCAGTCTGCTCTCTGTATGAATTTTATTTTTTTTTAGATTCCACAAATAACTGAAATTACACAGTATTTATCTGAGTTATTTCACTCAGCATAATGCCCTCAGTCCTCCATGTTGTCATACATGACAAGATTTCTATGGCAAACTAGTATTTCTTTGTATACATATATATATATATATATATATATATAAATGCACCACATCTTCTTTATCTATCCATTCATCTATTGACAGACATTTAGGTTATTTCCATATTTTGCTATTGTAAATACTGCTGCAATGAACATGGGGCTGCATATATCTTTTTGACTTCATTTTCTCCGGATAACTACCCAGAAGTGGAATTGTTGGATCACGTGGTATTTTAGTTTTTTGAGAAACCACCATACTGTTTTTCCATAGTGGCTGCATTCTTAAAGCACCTCCTCTCTTAACAGAAATATTGACTCACCAGCTAGTATAATTCTCATCATTAGATACTATTCAGTGATATCTTCCACTTACAGAATTCATTTGCAGATGACCCTTGTTAAAATGCTAATATTCATATTAAGTCCTGTTAGTCTTCATTTAAATAAATTAATTAAATTAGTGAGTCATTTAGCAAGCTATTAGAAAGTGTATTATAAAACGAAAGTTCTGATAACCCAGTCAGGAGTAGGGAAAATCTGGTTACAAAGTATTGTGCAGGAAAGCCACACACGGAGCCGGTTGCAGAGTGTGGGGCAGTGTAGGACAGGCAAGGAGCCGTGCAGGGGACAGGTGGCCAGAAGTGAGGAGGAGGCATGGAGAGTCACTTACAGGAAACTTTTGCTTCCTTTCCATCCTTCTCCCAGCTCCTTATTTGACAATCTCTTCCTGTGGTGATATTCTGGAGTTCTTCTCTCAAAATGAAGATCGGCCCCAGCCTGTCCAAGAAGGCTACACAGCACACCTGCCACTTTATGGCAAATTACTTGGGGCTGAAAACTCCCCCAAGTGTCATTGCTCTTCTATGAATCAGCTATCCAAGCTGCTTTTTACGTTAATGAACATGGATTTCTACATGTAGGAAGCCTAAGCCTGGATTCACTATGCACATGGCTTTTCCTTGGTCCTGGCTTCTCCAAACACCTTGTGGAACACAAAATTTCACCATCTTCTATAGAACAAGAGATATAGGGGGAGGGAACTCTATCATTCCTTGTGGATATCATCCTGTTGGCAGGAGTCTTCTTTTACTGTCTTATGTAGGGAGGAAAAAGGATTCCATTCCTTCTCCCCCTATTCATTACTTCTAGATAAATGTTAATAGACAACTACTTGTTTTCTTTAATCCAGAGAGTGTCAGTCACTATGTTAAGGGGTTTCCTATCTGGGAGTGCCTATTGTGAGAATCTCTTTTCAAAAAAGGAAGGAAATAATAAAATGCCACTGAAATTCAAACTAGGTTCTGTAACTAAGCACTTTAAATATGTTCAAAGCAATTTTCAAATATTCAAATGCTATCAGAAAGCTTCTCTAAAAATATGGACAAGAAAATCAGACTCAAAGTCCACAGGTGATATAACAGGCAAAAATTTTATTGTGGAACTCTTAGAGGCCAATGATGAAGAGAAGAAAACCATCACATGGATTGAAAAGCTAGTTTGGGTGGTTAATTGCAAGAGTGAGCAGATAAAGCCTCACATAGAGTAGCTATCAAGTAGGCTTCAAGATGTAAAGTTGGCCTATATCTAAACTGTCTTTTGAGAAAACCAGGGAGAAGGATTAGCATATAGAAGCTTGAATTTTTTTAAAAAATCCTCTATTTATTATATTTTGCAACTATGGTCTTTTAAAACAGGGGCCTTAGGAAAATCTGCCTTGGCAACCAACTGCAGAGGCTCCTGTGGAGAGGAAGTGAAAAGGTGAGGCCTATATACAAGGGCTGCTGGCACGTCCAAAGCGCAGGGGATAGTTCACAGAGCAAAATGTAGTCCTAAGTAAATGGGTTTCAGGCAATTTCAGTGTTAAGATAACATCATTAAGAGTAGAACAGATTGTGCTCAAACCCTGCTGTTTATAATTAACACGTTGCTTCCAAATACTCCAGGGTCCCTGATAAATAGTCTTCTGCTCACATCCACCCAGGCCAATCAGAGTATTTTCATCAGATTCCATGCTGAGCCAGCACCTGTCTGGACAAATCCAATAGAGCCGAAGAACTCCTCTCCTTGGCCAGCTAAGGAGCTAGATGAACACAGCTTGGCTTAGTCATTGTCACAGTGTCCATATGGCTTTGACGCTTGTTCTCACAAGAAATCATACAAGTATTTTATTATGTCAAAGTTCACCGTCCTATAAACAAAAACAGATAATATGTTAGCATGCTTACCTCCTAGACTGCTCAGCTTTGTATATATGCTTCTGGAAAGCACATGCAAAATAACTCACAACTAAGGCTAACCAAACCTTACAGCACTACCAAAAACTCCATGATGAGATGAACATGAACTTCTGAAAAGGTCATTAGGAACAGTTTCTTTTAACAGTTTCTTCCTCCCACCTCCCACCCCACCCCATGCAGAAAGTTTGCTTTTCTAAAAAAAGGAAACAAAGTTAGAACTACTCAACATTCTGTATTTCAATTATGCTACAGAAAGTTTAGATTTCATTTGAAAGCAATTTGCTTTTTGTCTAACAGAATAAAGTAATTAGCAATGCAAAAGTATTTAAATCTTTGCTTCTGAACATTGTTTATCTTTCAAAGCCCCTGTTTTGTCATTACATAATGCACAGCTCATCTGTCCTCATTTGTAGTTTTCCTTCTTTCAGTCTTTTAACACTGGCTGACCTGTATGTGTATTGTAACTAAATCTGTATGATCAAAGAATACGATACAACAGACATGTGAATGTATATTTTTGTACTCTGATGGCAGGCAGAATAAAATAGCTGGGAGACAGAGACATATAATTATTTTCCTTTCTCCAAACTCATTCTTCACTATAAATATTCAGACTTGGAGGTTTATTATTTGAATAAATGGTCAAAATAATTAGATATAATGATCAAGCAATAAGTATAAAATTAAAGCCTTAAAATATTCAATTCTGCAAAAATAATCATCCATGTGAGAATAGCCTTTTTAAAGATTCACTAATTGCATGCTCTTATTTATTAAACCATATCAATTAATGTTTTTGCCTACCATTTTGTAATACACTTTCTAAAAAAGTTTCTAAGCAAATAACTGACATAAAACATTTTTAACAATTTGGGATGGGGAGCTATAGATACTGCTTATGAAAACACATTTAAAAATAACTCAAATGAGATGCTCCAGCTTTTGTGATACCTAATGTTGGACTGAAGAATACCTTAACTGTCTCATTACAACAGTGCCTCTCTAAAGAATACTAAGCCTTTCCAAATCGTATAAAAACACTGCCAAAACAATCCTGTTATCATTAGCAGTAATAAAAAAAATAGTTACTGAAATTTAAAAAACATCCTATCTTACGCATAAAGACACAAAAGGTATAGTTATATCATGTTATATTATGTTCAACTTAGAACCCCACTCCCCACCCCCAAATTTACTTACTGGTAACAAGGTGTACCACTAACAAATCAATTTTTTTAAAAATCATGATATTAGGTGAAAAGATACTTTTAGAGGATCTTAGAAGAAAACAGATACAAATAGGCTATTTTTAACAACAGGCAAAATGGGAAGTGGTCTTTGTACATCTATCCAGGCACATTTCCCCCCTATGACTTTGGGTCTTAGATTATAAGCCTAAACTGACCAGGTAAAGTGGACTTAATGTTGTTTTATTGTTTTTTGGTGGTTTTTTTTTTTGACATTGGGTAAAAAACTTCAGAAGAAGCTAAGGTTAAAACAATTTAAATTCCTACACTATCGGATTAAAAGGCATTATTTGATAGAATAGCCATAAAAAATGACTGATGGAGACATACCTACAATATTAAAAGGTAAAAGAGAACGGAGAATTGTGACTACATTGTGATAGTTTAGGAGGTATGTTTGTATAATGGCCTAACACTGTAGGAAAATACAAACAAGTGGAAACGGTGTGATTTCTTAGCAGTAGGACTCCTTTATTTTATTCAGCGATCTGTTTGTGTAACTAAGTGTTGTTAAGGGAATAACATTTTATTTAATAGAATAAATTGACTTAAAAACACTAAGCAATTTAAATGTACTCATTAACAAAAGCTTAACTACATTCCATTTCTCTGATTTGCCTTTGGGAAGTACTCAAACAAGTTGAATCATAGTTAAGATCTTAGGACTTCTCAAAAAACTGATCAGGAATTGAGTATGTAAGATTATTCCTTTAAGGAACATTTACTGCCCAAGATGTATGACTGTATCTTTCCACCATCCCTCCATTGCCCAATATAAACATGTGACTGCCAACTAATGCCCACATATATATCCTAAGACGTGGAAGAATTTGATAGAATCACCACAAGGGCAACATCAAAATTGTGTCAAACATCCCAAAGATAACTTTATGCTTTAAAGGACTTGGAGACAAAACAATTCACTTTACAGAAAGTTTTAACTTACAAAGAGAGTTATATTCTTTGCATGTATTTTCTCTGGCTTTTCATGGCTTCAGATGCATTCTAGACTCGTATAAATACAACTTTTAAGATTTTGGATAGTTTAGTACAGAAGATTCTCTCTCTCAGAGAACCCAAGTGAATTATTTCCTAAAGAAGCATCTAGAAAGAAAGAGGACAAACACAAAAAAATACTGGTGGCAATCTGCCTAGGAATATTCTTAACTCAGAATCTAGAATACTGTAATGCAAGTTAATTACATAGCATGTTCCTAAGGATTTAACTCTGCCTTTATCCTTTGATTTCACTTTGTTGATGTTTTTTACTACACCAAAATACTTTTTTCTCATAGGATGCTATTTTCTTTTCTTTTACTTTTGTCGGTAAGTTTGAGGTCCTTTTTAGTTTTGTTCTTCTGATGACTTGCAACCATACAACTTTATGTTGCAAGCTTAAGTTATCTTATAGGTCTTCTCACTGACAATGGAAGGAAAAAATTGGAAACTTATAACCACCACTTACATCAGGAACAACACAAGGACATTATTTAATAAGCTTCTCATCATCTATCATCTCTCTTTGTCCATACTCTACCTCTATATCGTGTGCTCCCTTTCCAGAACCAGCCTCTCACTGCTTCTCTGTCCAAACCTTCACAAGGTTCCTTGGTCAATAAAATTCTCTACATCCCTACCTCTTCCATGAAAGGTTTTTCCTTTTCTGGGCTTAACTAAAGTTGGCTCCCCTGAAGAGCCTAGCCTCCTCGTCAGCTCTTTCCAACGAGGCTGGATTCTCACTGCACCCAGGCAGTCCTGTTGTCCTGTCAGGAGTTAATGTCTCTGTGTGAGAAGCTCTGCTCCTTTGAGACTCAGACCATTCCACTGACAACCCTTTATCCCCATCACCGTTCTCGGTCACTGAATAATGCAGCACCCAGTTCAATCATCCTCTCCATCCCAAATTCTGCATAAGCCTTAGTGACTACACTTGTCTTCCTTAACTCCAATGGCTTTATTTCCTACAATCAAGATCATATTCAGAAATGTACTGCCTCTGAAAACATAATCAGACATTCTACCTCAGATACCCAATCTCTTCCCATAAGCTCTCTGGAACACCTTGAGACAAATAGTTGACAAACCCCTTCATTTTCTCCTGATCTACACACACTGAGTATTATGTGCCAAACACTAATATTAGCCCTCTCCTGGCTTTACTGCGTTCCTTCCTTTCTAGCTTAAACTCCATGGTTCACCACCTCAAGCGCTTGTTTGCTAGCATCCATTGAACTCATCTGGCAAAACCCCAATCCTATGTGACTCCAATTATATCTATCCCTTTGCTATCCCAGTACCTAGCATATGGAATGCTGTTGGAGAAGATCAGAAGTTTCACAGATTGGTGCCACTGTAAACTCAAGGTCAGAAGCCTCAACTGGGCCCTGCAACACTCCCAGCAAGTTGCTTTCTTTGTCAGCACTTTCCTGCTTCCGCATGGCACTATTTCAAATATCCATATCACTCTCAAACTGCTATGATTTCTGCCCTTACTCACTTCTGCCTCCTCGTTGAAAAGGAAAAAGACATCAGAACTCCCTCAACTTCTTGTCACCAAACCTTAAACTCAGCCTTACCTGAATTCATCTTTTCTTCTTGTTATAATGCAAACAGATTCCTTCTCTCATCAGAGCTATTTTTTTCAACTAGTGTTTCTAAATCTCACATTTATATACCATTTCTAGGACTTCACTGCTTTCAATTTAGTATCTCTCTCCCTTGTATCATTAACTCTTCTTCTCTATCAGCCTTTCATATTAGCATTTAAATATTTTCAAATCTTTAAAAAATATTACCCCTTTCACCCCTTTAGGTAATAATCTTCTCTTCCTCTTTATGACAAAAAAATTCCAGAATATAGGCTCATGAAGAGATGATATATATCTGTTATGCTTGTTGGTATATCCCAATATATATCCCCACTCAATATAACACAGTGATTATAATGGTAACACAATAAATGATTAATGAATTAATAAAAAGCATTCTCTTCAACTGCTACATCTTCTTATAAATACTATTTACATGCACTATAATGTGATTTCTACCCCACTGTATCCCTAAAGTGTTCCTAATAATGTTGTAAGTAACTTTTTCATCATTATATCAATGGACTCTACTTGATTTCCTGGCAACTGACAATTTTGATCACTACTCCCTTCTCTTAGGTTTTCCTACTTAAATATACAATCACTGTATATAGAAAACCACTTCATCTGCTTAGGCTCATACCATGGGTATTTTCCCTTTTCCAGCCTTCAAAAGTATAATTTTTAATAACTTCATAGTGGCTTTATAAGAATATACAATAAATTACTTCTCCATTCCTTTATTAAAATATCATTTCCCTTATTTAGGTTGTGTACTGTGACCTAATAGTTCATTCTCTGCTACAGGTGTCTGGAACTAAGCCTATCTCCCTCTTCCTTGGTAAATGCTCCTGGGATCACCTATCTCCACCAAGCGTCAATCTGGAAAATGAAACTGTCTCCTTAGCTTCCTTCTTGTTGCTGCCCCAAAAGACAAGCCCACATTGTTTCATGTGAAGCTTTACTGCTCATCACTACAGGAAAACATGTATTTTTTAAATATATACATATATATAAATATATATGTATATATTTAGCATATACTAAGTTTAAAGCATAATGAAGTGACTGACAGAATCATAGTCTCTGCTTTCAGCTTCATCGACTTTCAGTGTAAAAAAAAGATGAGAACTCTAATTAATTGAAAGTATGACAAGTATCAGAAGATAATCTGTATAATTGTGTCTGTGAGTTGGGGGAAGGTAATGATGGTATATTTGAGAAGGTTTCCTCAAGAAACAAACATTTAAATTGAAATCCAAAGGTGCTGCAGCAGTCAGCTAGATAAAGGAGAGGAGTAATTGGTAAGTGCTGCCTATGTAAAGGTGAGAAGCAGAATTGTGAATATGAGGAACTGAAAAGAGCCAGAGTGGTTAAAGCGCAGGTACCTGGGGGGGCTACTTAGCGGGGAAGCTGTGTGTACCTGATGTGGCTGGACACAAAAGTAGGGGCCGATCACTGGGGTCTTGTAGGCTATTTTGAAGATTCTGTTTTCTATCCCAAGGTATGGAAACTATTAAAGACTTTTCAGTAAGAGAGTGACATTACATTTTTATAAGATCATTGCAGCTATAGTATGGGCAACAAATTATAAGGGGTCAGAGTAGATAAAAGACCAATTAGGAGGCTACTAGAGAAGAGAGATAGTGGCTTGGTCCAGAAGGGTAACAGTACAAAGGATAAAAGTGAGTGAATTCTAGATACATAGGAGGGATTTAGTAGGGTCAGTAGCACCACTACTTGGCCACTGGGAGTGTGAAGAAAGCAGTGACAAGAGTGATTCCCAGGTTTCAGGCCTGTGTAACCACAATGGACTACAGTGCAAATTGCTGACACAGGGAACACTGGAGGAGGGCTGGATCTTTCCTTTTTTGTTGGCAGGCAAAAGCGGAGATCAGAAATCCTGAGTTCAGTTTTGGAAATGTATTGATGTTGCTGGGAAACATCCAATAAAGGTTAAGAATATCAGAAAAAATACCTGGCCTTTAAAAATTGGGAAATTATTAATATAGAGATGGTTGCTTAAGTCATGGGTTTAACTAAAACTGTCTAGGAAAAAAGCATATGTAAAGAGAAAAGAACCAGGTCTCAAGGACCAGCTATATTTAAAGGTCAGATGGAAAGGATAAGCTGGCAAATGAGCCTTAGGAAAAAAACAGCCAAAGAATAAAGAGAAAAACCAGAGGACTGGAATCATGGGGTATAAGCAAAAGAGCTTTAAGAAAGAGCACAGTCAACAGTGTCAAGAGTCATTCAGAAGGCAAATAGCCTGAGGACTAAACAGGTTCTGGGAAACTGAATTCAGAGCACAGATGGGAGAAGCCACCTCAGACAGGGAGAGGGGCCTGATGCTACTGAAAAAGACAGGAGATGAGCACGAAAGTAGGTAGTTGACAGTGTCCCAACTGCTGATTTCAATTTCATTTAGTGAAACACAGTAAGTACTCAACAGTGAATATAGATGTTAGGATTTGTGGTTTGAATAAAGTCAAGAATCTAGGTTGAAAACAAGCCTGTGAAAGATGTGCTCTGTTCTTCAATAGATGATGTGCAATTGCTGGGAGGATGGGAGAAGATAATCCATCATAAGGACAACAGGAGAAAAAGAGCCAGATTGCATGAGTCTCAAAGAAAGCCACAAGAAGCTGGGGACAGTAACAATCTGAAAGCAGCAGCAAGAAGAAAGGATGGCACTTAAAAAGAGCATTTAACCCTGAGAGACTGGGATCTAGGAAAACAAGTAGCTACCAAGAGCACAACTCCAGGGGTAGTAGCATGCCCAGGTAAGAATCAGGTTTTGATTAGGCAATGAGGAAGGATACCAGGAAAAGATGGAAGGATGTGGGAAGGAAGGAAGGAAAGAATGGAAAGGTAAATAAGCAGAAAGGAAGTACAAGTCATCATGGGGATGAGAGAGTGGAAGAGGGCAGATGAGGGAAGAAGGAGGTGGTTATCCTCTGGATACTGCCCAGGGAAGGCAAGGAAGAGAGAAAACAAATTAATGAAGCAGGTTACAGAGTTCCAAGTTCTATAGCCAACTTCCAGGTCTATAATTCCTGTTCCTTTCGGACATGGGAAATGGAAGTGTAGTTCTCTGGGTGTGTTTAATACCACTGATGCTGAGGATTAAGTAACACCCAGTTCTGTTGGGTTCACTGTATATTCATCATATTGGGCATTCAAAAACCTTTGTCCCATGTAGATTATGTGGGGGCGCAACCCAACACATTCCAAGTGATGACAAAATCCTTGAAATGAATGTTTCATTCAAAAAGTTACGTCTTTGATAGACAGAGGCTCCTAGATATAAAGCAAAAATACAACTGTTTAGAAAAAGAAGTTATTTCCTTATGGTCATACTGAATACATTAAAAAAAAGTTTCTGCTCAGTTTCCTCTATGTAAAAGATTCTCCAGTTGTAGCAAAACAACACATTTCAAAATCGTCATTTAATGTTTTAGAGTCTACACACAATCAAAATGTCTCAAATACCTGCCTCATATTATCACAGAACTTTAATTCAGAAGAGACTTCAGGGCAGAGGATGCCTACCTATGGACTTTGGAATTTCAAGAAGCTGTAAGATTTGTTAGAGGAGATCTGTAAACCCATCCCCACGTCAAGCACTGTTTTAGGCTAAATAATGTCTCATGCCTATATGCTATTAATTTTGAAATATATGTAAATACTTTTGTGATTAATTTTAAAAGGATATTAAAATGAAATCTTCATATCAAAAAGGCTGGAAAAGCATTGTCCTATGGATTGTCGTCTTCCACCTACCAGTCTTCACATACATTACCTCTTCAACAAGTCCTGACAGACTGTTATCCAGCTGCACACATGAGATTAAGACATCTTTTCGTATAAATGACTGGAACATTTTTCATAACAATTAAGTACACCTCTTTGTAGGAAACTGGTAACATTTTTAGACAGCTCTTATTCTGACAGACATTATTTTTTTCTGTAGAATTTCTAACACTCTAGAATTACTCAGAATTAGTCTCATCCATTTTGCACATGACAACCCCTGAAATATACTGAGACAGTGACCTTATCTTTCCTAAGGCTTTTCTCCCACACCCTGTCCCTCAGTCAGGGATGTGACATGGTCTCTCAATCTACCACTCTCCTCCTGTCCTTTCAGCATGTATCCATTTGTCAACGCCCTTATTAAAATTCCAAGCACAGCACAACACACCAGATTTGATCTGCCTATGGCAACATACAGTAGACCTATTATATTCCTTGAATCAGACACCTGGATTTTTTAAAACCATGTACTCAGCTAAAATACTTAGGACTTAAGCCAGGTCCCTCCCATTTTGTTTTAGGACACAGGAGTGTTTGATGGTCAAGTGTCCATTAGATCCTACCTTGCTACTATGGGACCATTACTGCAGTCTGTTAAGGTCTTCCAGAATCTACATTTTTGCCATCTAACATATAAGCTAATTCTCCCAATTTTATGTCATTTGTAAATTTGATGAAAGGGTTCATTCTACAGTGAAAGTTATTCATTCTTGGCACTTAAATCATCTTTTCTTGCTTAAATGACTAATGACATTACATTAGGAAGAACATTACTTTTTATATTTAGTATATCATTTACATAATTCAAGACATTTTACATTAACAATTATTCTATGCTTACCTAGCAACAGCTCTGATGAAGTCAAGAGATACTGTGCATTTGTATTTTGGTCCATCAAGCTGATCATCATGGCCAACCAGGGTTAATAGCTGAAGGGTCACTAGAGAGGTGATCTAAAAATAAGAAAGCATTTTTATGAGAAGTTGGTTTAATGAGATTACATGATACCCTTATTTATGAAACATTGTATAGTTCCTTTAATAAAAATATGTAAGTGAATTCACAAGAATATCTGCAAAAAATGACTTTGAAATTTGTACACACAAATTTGTACATATGCTTAAAGTCCTAGTAAATCAAACTAACAATTAGTCTTTAAGGATACACAGAGACAGCTTTGTTTCATTAATGACACACACATGACTGTTAACTTTTTAGACACTACAAATAAAGAATGTAAGAACTCTCTACATCAGAATTTTCTTCTACACTTCCTTGAAAATTGGGCAGTTAAACTGAGAATGTGGGTCTTTTTCAGTAGATGGTTAGACAAAAGATAAATACATCCTTCACACCTGGACTTAGAATTGCTTTAAAACTGTTCACCAACTAGGTAGTCAGGAAAACATCAGAAGAATTAATCTTGGCAAAATTGTATTCTGACAGGTCAAAGTCAAAATACAAAATAACTTCATATTCGTAAGACTAAAAAAAGTATTAAGTGATCTGAAATCTGAGAAATAAAGCTGATCAGAGATGAAATTATTTGAGCACTTCTCTTCTCCCAATTTCTCATCCTCATCTCCATGAGACTGACAGAAAAAGAGGCCAGCAATGGGAAGAAGGAATGATTTGGAGACTTGGTGATCTGTAACTGCTCTGTGACAACAGAAGCAACAAGTTATAATATCTGTAATAACTAAACATATGTGTTAGGAATCAAAAGTGCTCACTTAATTTGAGTCTATACTTGGCAGATGCTCAGAGCCTTGGGGATAGGAAGTAACTGCAGATCCAGGTGGTGTGCCAAGAATTCACAGCTACAGTCCACGCTCATCCTACTACACTACCCAGACTCCCATTACAACTCTTAAGGGGAAACTTCAGGTAATGTTCAGTCAACTGTGATGACTCTATTTACAAATTAAAATATGAACAGATGGTAGATATCACAGGACTTTGTATACAGAAAATAGTGTATTT
Organism: Manis pentadactyla; assembly: GCF_030020395.1. NCBI lineage: Eukaryota > Metazoa > Chordata > Mammalia > Pholidota > Manidae > Manis > Manis pentadactyla. The sequence goes on along the minus strand of NC_080025.1, from coordinate 59,461,856 downwards.
AGCAAATATGAAGCATTTTTTTCAATTAGAAAAACATTCTGTATTAATACATCAAAATATGAAGCTCAAAAGGCTAAGACTAATTCAAAAGGCTAATTCAATTACAAATTACAAATTAGGTTATGCCTTGAAACATTTTTTACAGATATTCTGTATGTTGAAAAGAGCATTCTGCAGCTGTTGTATGTTCTCTTCTATATACATCTATTAGATCAAGCATATTTGTGTTGCCAAAATCTTACATACACCATTTTTTATGTACCTACCAGTATATAAAATGGACTTTATCCACTTGACCTACCAAAACTAAGCAGTACTGAAATTCCCACATTATGTCAAGGAGTTTGTCCTTTTTCTAATTGTAGTTTCTGTTTTCGACCCTATGTTATATTTTCGACCCTATGTTAAGAGCATACACTTAAAATTACTGTGTTTTGCTGGCAAATTAAACATTTCATTATCTAATGGTCCTTTCCTTCACTAAGGCTTTTTTGCCCCGCAGTATATTTTTTCTAATGTTAATATACGTATGTCAGCATTCTTTCAGGTGCTAATCGTTTCCCTTATGTTACTTTGCATCATTTTACTTTCAAGTTTTATATTTTCTTAATTTCAGACAGTTCTCATGTAAACATGTAGTGGGGTTTTCTTTTTATAGGCAGTCTGACAACTTTTACCTTTCAGTTGGACTATATACTCCATTTGCTTTTATTGTAGTTATATTCTGAAATTTTATTTCTACCATTAACTTTTCTATTTGTCCTTCTATGCATCTTTTTCCTTTCTTACCTCTTATCAAACTGAATTATAATATTTTCTATTCTCTTACTCTACCTTGGAAGTAGCTGTATACTCCAATTTAATTCTCATTTCCATTTTTATTTCTTCTTTGGCCCCAAGCTATTTTAGAATTCTTTAATTTCCAACTTACGGCATTTTTCTAGTATTTTTTGTTTTGTTTTGGTGGAGGCAGGGGTGGGTGGGAATCACAGAATGCGATCTATGTACCAGCAATCCTTTGAAATGTGTTGGGACAGCTGGCTTCTCCAGAATGAAAGCAGAGTATACAGGGGCCTGAATGTCACTGTGATGAAGAGTGAAATATACTGTGATGGCTGCCCTCCCTGTCCTGCATGCCAGGGCCCTTCATCTCTGTCCCAAGAATGTCTCCAGCCAATCTGCAGCTGAGTGCAAAACAGGCCCACAGAACGGAATGATCCATGCCAGGCAAACAAGGTGGAATGAGATGAGTTTTCTCTCTTACTTATATAAGTACCTACATAATATCCTCCATTTTGCCTCCTGCCTGCAAAACCTAAACTATTTACTAGGTGTCCCTTTAGTGAAAAAGTTTACCAACCCCTGCATTAGAGAATTACTAGATACAGATATTAATTCAACCAATGTGGAAATTAAGATGTTCAGTGACTTGCTCTGAGTGATGACTGTATGGTTGCAGAAACTCACTTGACTAGGATTGGGGTCTCATAACTATAACTCTAAAATTTTTGAAAAGCATGATGAAACTGTCATCAGAGCTGAGAGAGTTAACATCTAATAAGCTGTATCATACTCTTGCCTGAAAAAAGAATGTGTTAAAGAAAAATAGGGATAATCTGTAAAAAGTGGAATGTTCAAGAGAATACACCTGGTAGTATGCCTCTAGCATATTGGGGCTCCTCGCCCATTAACCTGGAAATCTGGTACATGCTACAAGTATGTATGTGCTCACCACAGAGGTGTTTGTCTAGCTGTCACTCAGGGTATTAAGATCATCTAATTATCTCCTTCCCACAACCCAGAGCCCCGGGTCCATTCTGATTCCACACTTAATCTTCTGATTTCAGAAAAGAGAAAGAACATTCAAAGTTAAGAAGACCTCCTTCAGGCTTACCAGCAAAACTCAGATGTCACTTAAACAATCTATATCTCAGTTTTCAAAACTAAAAACCAGAATAATAAGACATTAACCATATAGGTATGTTTTGAGTACTTGTGAGAAAACTATAAAAATGCATATAAGTCAAGGTCTTTAATGCCTGGCACAGAGCAATTGCTCAATAAACTATACCTATTATGGTTAACAGGTATAAATTTATACCTGCTTAAGAAATCAAGATTTTGAGCTTATTGAACTCATCAGCAAATTTAAATATCCCATTTGCTTAATAATTTTTTCAATATCTAGTCTGCTTAACAATATTATCAGTAAACTAGCATTCTGGCTTAAACATCTGTGTCTTGAGATTTGACTGGTATCATTAATTCTAACCATATGCCTAAGATACTGGCCACCTCCAGGAAAACCTACAAAAGCCTGAAGAGCTAAGGGCCAGTTCCTGAGCTAAAGCTGCCCACCCAAACAAGTGCTTTAGAGAATTCTGACTCTCCAAGCGATACAATCCTACCTCACCAGTGGTGCCCTCTAGTCTCTCTATTAACTGCCTCTAACTTTCAATTTTCCAAACTGTAACATGAAAATTTTTCAACTTATATTTAGTACCTGCAAATAAGAAAATACAAGATGTGACACTGGTATGTTTGAGTCCATGAGGTTAGACTCTATCTAAAGTGAAATCAAGTCCTTTATCCAAATAATTACACAAATGATTGTAGGTGATCGGAAAGATTTGAAAAATAGCGAAAATAAATAAACTGGTAACACTTGCTACCTATCTGGAAATTCAGTCATTAGACATAAGTGTTCTGTGGGGATAAAAATCCTTAAAAAGCAATTTTATGTTTGTCAACAGATTTGTTTATATCTTACAAAGCCTTTGTTAAAGGACAGAAGAAAAGACCAAACTTAAAGGTATCTTCTATGATTACTAAAAGAATAAACCATCAAAGAATGAAGTGAAATAAATGAAAGCTCCTTATAATAAGCAGTACAGAATTAAATGCTTCTTTATACTACCATCATTTTTAAAACCTTTGCAAGATTCACTGACCTCAACCACAGAAGCATTTTATTACTTACCTAGTTTCCTATGCCATACTTCAGAAAAGAGATTTCCATTTAGGCATCAAAGGGCCCTGCTACTGTTCATATGATGAAAGTAACTAGACTTTTACTAGAAACTAATCCTGTATTTCCAAAAATGAGTAATTATTAAATAATCTACTATATATAACACTTTTCAATTCATTAGGCAAATATTTACTGAATTTACTATGGCTCCACCATTTTGGTATACATATGTGTTATTCCATTCCATAAAATTAGAAAAGATGCACTCACTTCTTTGGTAGGGCTTACCCCCACATAATATGTGTCCACAAATATCAAACTGATATATATTACAATAGAGATGAAAAAGATATGTTTAGTCATTACCTTTAACTTTTATTTTACCTGACAAGTTTAAAAATAACTACTAATAGCTGAAAAGTGAAAGGTCTTTTTTTTAAAATTTTGAATTAGGGATTAAAATGATAAGAGCTGGTCAAAGAGGTGATTAAACTATTTCAATCCTGTAAGATCTCTTCACACTTTAATTGGAAGTGTGAAGAGGGTAACAAAGTGATAGGGAGGGAAATCCAGGTGAAATAAAGTCAAGGAGAATCCAGAGTAACCTACACCTGGCACAGATTACTGTATTTTCTAAGTGAAATTATTTCTATTGCTAGTATTTACATCTAATGAAGATATAAGGAAAAGTAAAACTGGTTCAAGGCAAAAATGATTTCGTAAGCTAGTAAATGCTTTTCTTAGTAACATTTTATATGCACATATGAGTAAAGTTAATGAAAAGGTTAAAAAAAGTCAGGTTACTCAACATTTTTATAAAAATTAAGAGTTTCCATTTACTAAGGAGTTAAGTTAAATGAAACACAATTGTTAAAAGTTGGTTGTTAAGAATGTGTGAAACAGGGATGAACCCATTAAATTAGGCGATCTGTAGAGCACTTAGCACAGTGCCTGGAACACAGTATTCACTAGGATGAGATATTGTTTATATTATTACCACCTGTTAGCATTATTTTTTATTTTCAAGTTTAATGAGTAGGTTTCTTTTCTAAAAGCTCTTAGTTTACTTAAAACTATTATTTTATTGGAAAGCATTGTTGAATTTTGTGTAGCTTTCTGAATATACCATGCTTAATCTGCTTAAGTAATGTAAGAGAAAACTACAGATTAAAAATATCTGTATAAAAATAAGCAAAAATTACATGGCAGATTGGATACAGACATAGCAAAAATTAAGGACTATGAGACTAGTCTGAAGAATGCAGACTAAAAAGATAAAAAGAAGGCAAATGTAAGAGGCTGAAAACAGAAAAAACAAAATGAGATCTAACATACTTCTATTCAAAGATTTAGGAAGAAAACAGAAATGGAAAGAAAGGGGCAAAAGCAGTATTTGAAGATATAATGAATGAAAATTCATTTGAGGAGATGAAAAACACCAACCCACAGAATTAGAGCCAAACAACTCAAAAGAAGGAAAAAAAGAAATCCACACCTAGACACTTCATAATGAAAGTGCAGAATACCAAAGATAAAGAGAAGCTCTTAAAAGTACCTAAAGAACAAAAAAAATTACCTTCAAAGAGTGACAATTAGACTGAATGATAAAAGCCATAAAATAGTGGAAAGATAGTTTCAATATATCAAAGAAAATAACTGTTAACTCAGAACTGTAAACCCAGAAAAAACAATCCTTTTAGATTGAGGATGAAATAAACACATTTCCAAACTAAGAACTACCAAAAAAGTGCTACCACAAGATCCCTACTCAGGGCAATTCCTAAAATGTACCTGCAGGTCAAAGTAATGTGATCTATTAGAAGGTCTGAAATACAAGAAGGAGTAAAGAACGAAGAAAGTGGGAAATAGGGTGGTAAATCTAAGGGAATTTGCCTGTAAAGATGATAATAACATATTACAGGTTTAAAAACAGGATTAAGGTACACAAGTAATATATAAATTAGGGGTGGAGAAAATGAACTTAAAATGTTCTAAGGTATGTGAGAGAAAAGTGAAAGCACTCATTAAATTCTTAATTTGATAATTATGAAAGTATGAATATTATAATTTTTAAAGTAACAACTTTAAGAGAACAGAAATAATGAGTATGTACTTCTCAATTAGTAGAGGGTAAAAACTGAATTATAAAAACAATCAATCCAAAAGAAAATAAGAAAAAGAAACAAACACAGGTAAGCCCAATAGAAAGTATAAAACATAATAATATAAACAAAATTATATTGGTAATTATACTAAAGGTAAATTAAATGCTGCAAATAAAAGAAAATAATTGACTAAAAAAAAATCTACATACTGTTGACAAAAAACACCTCTAAAACAGAAGAATATGGGAAGGTTAAAAGTCAAAGGACAGAATGAGATATATCATTTGCTAACTAAAAAGAAAAATGAAGATATATTAACAGACAAAACAGATTTTAAGAGATTTAAAGATAGGTTCACTTAATAATGATAACTTGCAGTCCTGAGCTCCTCTCTCTTACAAGATGAATTAATTGCTTGAGGCCTTTAATATGAAGGAAGGAGACACAGAACAGGGTGGGCAGCCAAGGAATAATGGGGCCTTTGGGGAAATGTAAGTATTGCTTAAAGTCAAGACAAAGTTGTTATCCTTCCCAGTTTGGAAACAGCTAGCAATCAGGATGAGAAAGTAGGCCTGAAATTTTAATGAAGGGGAGGATATATATATAAGAGTTAACATAATCTCCTATGGCAACATATATTTACTAACTTCAATCTTTTCTATTTTTCTGCAAAGGATTCATTGCTTAAGTAGGTTAGTAATAGTCATTTGAAACTCATATATTAATCTTCCTTTATTACTAAAGGTAGGTTTCTTCAGTAGTTCTTTTGCTTTTGATATAGAAGAAAACATTAATTACCTTTTACCTTGCCAGTGGCATTGCCATATAATAGTTCTTATAACTTTACTTTCTTGTGATTCAAATACTCTCATATATTTAATTCTGTGACTCAAACTATATGTCAAACTACTCTTTCATATTTTTCAGAGAAACACAAGAATCTGTCTTCCATAGAATTTAGAATTTCAAGTTTTATTGCTTTATCACATTAATTACAACAAATTTCCACAGGCTTCCCTGGATAAATTAACCATGTAAATTGTACAAAGAATATAGTATCACTTCAAGATGTAACATTCAAAAAGTCTTTCTAAAATATAAGATGTTGCTCAATAATTTTTTTGGGGGGTGGGGTTCTGATTTAGGAAAAGCTAATCCACAAAAAATCTAAACCAAAATGAAGCAATTAAATTAGGATGTGGTCTTTCACATTAAAAAAATACTAATTTTAGAGATCATTTACTCCTTGACCTTACCATATGAACAAAAACAAGATACAGAGTTTAGGAGAACATTACATAGAGCAGTGAACAAATGTACCAAGTATATATAATTACTTTGCCAGTTTATTATACGATTGCTAGAGTATAATAGGAAAAAAAATCAAGTACAAGGATTAATTTATAGGGTCAACATTCAGAGTCTCAAACACATTGATTTATAACTTAATGAGAACTTCTGGGAAAAAATATGAAACACCTGGAAAATTACTTCTAAACATGCCTAAGTACAAGAATATTCTTCTGCCTCTCTAGTATCCAATCCTTAAAATTACCTAATTTCTATTTCCAAGTGTTTATCCATGAAACTCCTGAGACTTCCCTTAGGTACTGTGCATTCAAAGATGAACGGGATCATGGAAAATACTGACTTACTTCCTTGCCCAACTTTAAATGTTCATGACAATATTGATGAAGTCACATTTTCAGGCTGGCATTAAAACATCAAATTCCAGGCTGGCATTTGATACAGTGGGAATATGGCATAAGTCTCTAAGACAATGAAGGTGCTCTGGACCAGATTCGTAATGGTGTCTCAGCTTCATATGCATGCATGTGCACGCTAAAGCAGAGGCGGGACCAGTCTTCCCCTCTGCTACAGCAGCCATTCCATTCCTGCTGTTAAGACCCCCAATGCAGGAAGTGATTTAGAGTAAGGCTCTAGTTCCAACAAAGAAAAATAAACTGGACTATTTTACAGCAATAAATTTTGCAATAAAATTAATGTCTTAGAAGGGTTTAATCATTGTTGGGGAAAAGCTCTCTAAATAATGGTAAAATATACTTGAATATTCTGAAATCTTTTTTCTCATTGTCTAATTTACAGAAGGCTTCTCATGCACTTGATAACATATGGAACAAATTTCATAAACAAATACTGACAATGAGGCTAGACAGAAGGGTTAAAGAGGAAAAAAATACAGGTGTTCTCCTGGTTCAGATAAGATGGCATAGACTTATATTTACTGTTCTCCCTGTCAAGTACAACTACAAACCCTGGAAATAACATAAAAGGCAACCAAAGGAGGACTCTGAAAGTTGGGAAAAGGTAGATTTCTTAGGGACCCAAGACTGGAGGAACAATACAGAAACAGAGCCTGTGAGTCCTCACCCAACAGCACAAGGTGACCCACACCTGTATCCCCCAATCTTCAATCCAGAGCAAAAAGCTCCCCACATAGGCTTATTCCTCCCCTGGACTGAACAGGAATCCTGCCAAAAAGAACCAGCAATTGTGAATTCATATCTCAAAGAGCTATCCTTTGTGAATGAAGTGGAAATCTTAAATTCTTCACTATTTGTCACTAGCAGACCTACCTGTTAACACCTGGTTAGAGGAAGTTTCTCAAAAAAAAAAAAAAAAAAAGGAAATGATAAGAGAAGGAACCCTGAGCACCAAGAAAGAATGATGGAAAGAACAGAAATATGGACCAATCAAGTAGACTATCTCCTCATGAGTTTTCTAAATCATATTTGATTAAAAATTATACCTGCTTTTCCACATGATACTCAAGACAAGGATATTTAAAAAGTGGGAAGGCAAAGGGACCTAAACAGAAGTAAGGTTACCATACTTCACTGGAAATAGAACATTGATACCATTTATAAAACTAAACATGTAATTACCATATTACCCAGCAACTGCACCTTCGGGCATTTATTCCAGAGAACTGCATGTTCACACAAAAATCTATTCATGAATGTTCATAGAAGCTTTAATAGTAACAGCCAAAAAACTGGGAAGAACCCAGATGTCCTTCAATGGGTGAATGGTTAAAAAAACTGGAATGTCCTTATCATGTAGAAAATATTCAGCAATAAAAAAATGAAGGAACTATTGATACATGCAACAATTGGAATGAATCTCAGAGGAATTAATTAGCTGAGTGAAAAAATAAGAAATCTCAAAATGTTACATACTGGATGATTATGCTTATATAAATCCTTGAAAGGACAGAATTTTGGAGGTAAAGATCAGTGGGTTGCCAGGGACTGAGAGGGGGCAGGAGATGGGTGGGTGCAGTTATAAAGGAGGAAGTTCTTATGATAATGCATGGGTCTGTATCTGGACTATGGCGGTGGGTGCACAAACCTACACATGGGAAAAAAGTTCACACACACAAAAGCGAATGTATGTACAGGTAGGAAACTTGAGTAAGACCAGTGGTTTACATCAATGTTGATTTCCTGGTTGTGAGACTTTTTTTGGTTGCAGGATGTTTCCTTTGGGGGAAAAATGAGAAAAGGGCACACAGTGAGAACCCCCATACCATTTCTTAGAATTTTTGATATGTGAATCTACAAATACCTCCCCCACAAAACTCTAAGCAACACATGAAAAAAAAATTTTGTAACTATGTATGATGACCGATGTTACCTTACCTAGACTTAATGGTGATCATTTTACAATACATACAAACATCAAATTATTATGTTGTGCATTTGAAACAATGTTATTTATCAATTATACCTCAACAAAAATATAAATAGACTGACAGAATACCCAAAATATAGAAGACTTTGAGAAAACCCTTATAAGCCACTAGTATAAATTTTATCTCAATGTGTTTAAGAATCTATGAAGTTACAAAGATCTACTTGTAGAAATGAAAACATTTTTGGCCCTTATTTATGGGGATTTTAAAGAAACTACCTGATAAAATATTGCTTAAAGCTGGCAAATGAGAGAATGTTAATAATTTCACTATTGATATTACTGGGGTGAGGCTATATGGGTTTTGAAAAGTTTACAGATTGCAGTTTCTTATTGAAGGCTATACGATCAGTAATGACTGTGGTTCCGCTACTGGCTTCATGCTGTGAGCCCATGAAGGTCTCACAAAGTTACCACAAACCTGTGGCTTGACAACTTATTATCTCCTCTACAGCATAGGAGGATTATAGCAAAACTGTCATGATAAAAATACCAACCTGAGTGGTTCTATATTTCACCAAATTCTATTTTTTAATTTTGTTTTTGAAACTGGTGAAATTTTTGTTTTTGTTTGGGGGTGGGGGAGGCTATAAAAACCAAATGCACTTAAAAATTACTAAAAACTAAAATGTTCCAATGTAAAAATTATTACAAAATAAAATTCTCAGCTAGCCCATCAGGACTGAAAGCCTTGGGAATCAATGCCTCATTTTACGGATGAGAAAACAGACATCATAAAAGGATGAATGGCATTATCACCTAGTCAGTCACCCTAAACAAATACGTTAAGGCACTGTAGCAGATGTTTCAAAATTATTTAATCCAAAAGTCCCAATGAAAAAGGATGCAGTATATATATAGACCATGCTGAGGCTTACTAAAAAACATGCTAGAATTTTGACAACATATTTTAAATAAGGCACTATTTTAAGGATAATTAACATACTAAAAATGTTTAGCCAAAATAATGCCTTGGTTTGGGTGTTGATATGAGAAGGTGGTTTGCCAAGACTACTAACTACTATAGTAAAGGCCCCAGTCAGTGCTTTTATGTTCTCTTCTGGCCTTCAAAATTCCTGAGAATGACACATATGAAGCCTGACATTCCCTCCTTCCCTCAGGATGATATGAACAAAGAAAGGTAGAAACTGGTTAATATTAGTGATTGTGGGTAATTAGTGGTGTAGGGATTGGAACTTACTACTGAGTAGAGGCTCTGAAGATCAGACATTGATAGATCTATACCTATAGATTATACAGATATAGTTGAATAAGTTAGGATAAATACTAAAATTTTTAAAAGCAAAGGGAATAAAAAGGTCTCTTTGGATCAGTGGAATCATTTTCAAGAAATGTCATTTTAATTATTTAATTTAAATATTTGTGGGAAAATCATTACTCCCTTTCTTGGTTTCTATTACCTATGTGGACACATTCTTTTGCTAACAATTTTTAGATTTTAGAGAGGCATATACTGTTTTCCACAGCTTTTCTTTTCTATTGTGTCAAGCTCAAGTTCAAATGAATGAAATTCAAATGAATAAATAGGTAGCCTAGGCAGTGGATTTTCTTTTCAAAGTCAGGATTTAGATTTTGTTCTAGGAAATACAAAATAAAGTGTTGTTTTTTTTTTAATGTTGTACTAAAAGTCAGTGATTTAACCTCTAAGTTTTAGTCATATGTTTCCATCAACATTTTTCCTCAAAGTAAAAATTCTGGTTTTTTAGTTCTTTAAAAGTAAACACACAAAACTAAAAATCTAAAGCAAGTTGCTGTCAAAGAGAATGGCACTTCCCTTGTTTTCATGTATTAGCAGCACACTGACACTAAAGGATTTTATTTTATCTTAAAATAATCAATCTACCTAATTCAAAAGCCAAAGTATATATTTTTTCCCCTCTGAATAGCTCCTGTGTCATGAATGAGGCATTCACAAAAAACAAAACACTCCTTATACATAGGATATTCTCAAATTTACATCTTAAATGGGGTCATGCAATATTTGCTTAATCTTTGCTCTGTGTACTATTCTTTGTTCTTACCCACATAGGGCATGAGCTGATTACTTAAGTCTTAACAATAGGAGTTCATGTACCACAGTGAGGATTTTTTTTTTTCTTAATCTGAGAGGCAGTCACTAACAAGCTTCAGCTGGAAGTGCTTGATGTTAAAACAGTGTGAACCTGTTCCTGGGCTAATAAACTACATTCTTTCTGCCAACAAAAGAAAATCAATTTACAACTGTAATTAACTGTTAACATGTTCATTATTTTTATATTTTTCATAAAAGGTGGTATATATATATGTCAATTGATTTGTGAAATAACCTATCTTGCTTGTCCTAGAGAAGCTTTACAATCTGAAACATTAAATTTAAGAACTTAACATGTGACATGTCAGTGTATCAGGTTGACACAATTCAACAAGCACCACAATTGGTCTGATTTTAGAGCACCACAATTGGTCTGATTTTAGGTTATGTGATAGTTCATAAGCATGTGGCATACACAAAGAGAGTTCAACTGACAGTTTTACACACACAAGGTAGAGATGATGAGTACAGCAATGGAAATGATAGGCAAATACTTTCAAAGCTGTTCAACTTAAAATTATCACCTTTGGAAATTCATCTTTGGAATTTTTATTCCCAAAAAAGAAAAAAAGGGCGTGGATTGTTGGTCTTCAAATGTGTTCAGATAAACAAAAAGTGGCATGTATATTTATATAAAGAGGAACTAAAGATAGCAACTCTAATCTCTGGGATTTACTAGCACACAAATGACTGCAAATCTTTACTATCCAGGAATACCATAAATGCATGCTCGGAGAGTGGGAGGTCATTCATTCAATGAGTGAACCCAATGTTCAAGATGAGACAGAGTGAAAAAGCTTGGCATCTCTGCTTTTCTATTCTATCTGTCTCTTTTGCTGCCTTAACCTTGAGTCAAAAAGGTTCTGCTCAGTCCTGCAGCCCTGCACATAGGCTTGTAAATCATCAAAAGGAATTTTGCTAGTGACTTAAGATTGATGCAACCAGCCCCTTACCCAAAACTCACCTCCCCCAAGGAGACAAAGAAGTATGAACAGAAATGATGACCGTATTGTCAAGGACTTATAGGAACATCATGGCCAGACCCATGTCAACAAAATGACTGGAGTCAACTAATGAAGGACAAGGATTTCACCGCCCTCCTCAGACCCTTGGTAATGTCCAGATGTGTGCACCTACTGACCTCAGCCTCATCCTGGCTCCCCTCTTCCCTAATATAAAACAAGCTTGAAATCAACCCTAAGTTAAGATGGTTCTTTAAGACATCAGCCTACAATCTTCTCAGTCTGTAGGTTTTCTGAATAAAGTCACTTTCCTTGCCCCAATGCCTTATCTCTCAAATGGCATGTTGTGTGGCAAGTGTCACGAGCTTGGACTTGTTAACAAAGATACTTTGCAGAGTCACAAAAATGAAAAGACAAAGGTTTTTTCCCTCAAAGAGTTCTAGATATCAGGGGAGACAAACATAATAAAATGGTAATGATACAATATGAGAGCTATGCTAGTGATATGTATAAAGGCAATTATCTAAGAGTACAGAGAAGGGAAAGAGGAGGGAGGCATTTGAAGGATGGACCACGAAACACAGAAAGAGCTCCAAGGCAGCAGGCAGACGGCACATGTACCAATGAGAGAAAACTGCTGTGCTTTCAGAGAGCAGTAGCTTATTTTGAACAGTGTAGAGGGTGAATGAAGGAAGTGGCAGAAAATGGGGCCAGGCAGAAGGGCCTCAGAAGAAATGCTACAGAAAGTAGACTTGGGTTCTGTAGACTCCTTAACTCATGAAAAAAGTGCAAGCAGAAAAACAAGATCAAATTTACTTTTTATAAACCGTCCTACACTGCTGGTGGGAATGTAAACTAGTTCAACCATTGTGGAAAGCAGTATGGAGGTTCCTCAAAAAGCTCAAAATAGAAATACCATTTGACCCAGGAATTCCACTCCTAGGAATTTACCCTAAGAACGCAGCAGCCCAGTTTGAAAAAGACAGATGCACCCCTATGTTTATCACAGCACTCTTTACAATAGCCAAGAAATGGGAGCAACCTAAGTGTCCATCAGTAGATGAATGGGTAAAGAAGATGTGGTACATATACACAATGGAATATTATTCAGCCATAAGAAGAAAACAAATCCTACCATTTGCAACAACATGGATGGAACTAGAGGGTATTATGCTCAGTGAAATAAGCCAGGCAGAGAAAGACAAGTACCAAATGATTTCACTCATCTGTGGAGTATAAGTACAAAGAAAAAACTGAAGGAGCAAAATAGCAGCAGAATCACAGAACCCAAGAATGGACTAAGTTACCAAAGGGAAAGGGACTGGGGACGATGGGTGGGAAGGGAGGGATAAGGGGGTGGAAAAAGAAAGGGGGCCTTACGATTAGCATGTATAATGTTGGGGGGAGGGCATGGGGAAGGCTGTACAGCAAGGAGAGGACAGGTAGTGATTCTACACCATCTTACTACGCTGATGGACAGTGACTGCAATGGAGTATGTGGGTGGAACTTGGTGATGGGGGGAGTCTAGTAAACATAATGTTCCTCATGTAATTGTAAATTGATACCAAAATAAAAAAATTAAAAATAAATTAAAAATTTACTTTTTATAATTTATGCTGGTGACTGTATGGAAGATGAATTTTAAAGTATCGTGACAAGGGGACTGGTTAAGACACTGGGGCAATAGTCTAAGAAATAATGAAACTGATTTTAAGGCAGAGGCAGAGGGGTGGGAAGGGAGGAATAAGTTCAAGAGACATTTGTATTTAGGAGGAAAAAAATATTGGATCAGTAACCAACTAAATGGAGTAGAGATGAAAGAGGATTCAGAAGACAACTTCTCCATTTAACTAAAAACTGGACACTGTATATTATCTGTCTGTGTTTTTCTAGCATCTAACATTGTGCATGCCACTAAGTATGTGCTTTATAAAGAATAAATGAATAAATGACTAGTTTTGAAACCTTGATAAGGCTGAAAAAACACAGGAAAAGATGTAGGGAATAATTTGGTTTTAGATAGATCAGTGGGTGATGGGTATGGCGCATCCAAGTATGACTGCTCAGTTGACAATCTGGGTCCTGAGCTAGAAATCAGAGAATTCAAAAGATATCACATACACATAGCATTGGAAGCCAGGGGAATAGGTAAGACAGTTCTGGCAAACCTAGCTTCCTATTTTCATTCCTAACTACAAGGGCATGATGACTTTCTATCCTAAGAATTCAACTGAGTGTCCAAGGTGAGGGAGAAATTAAGTTCTACAGGTGACTTGGGACAAAGGACCCTAATTTCTCATCTACAGGAAAGGACAAGGACTTTTGTATAACATCAGCTAAACCTGAAATATGTCTATGTATAGGCAGGTGAGGTCAATCTCCTCCAAAGGACTCCAGTTAGTTGTGAGCTGATAGAGAATCAAGACAATTTCTCATTGAAACCCCCATTAAGCATCAACTCTTCTTTTAAGCTTTTTATAGACATATTTTTAAATGTAGCACACATTTTCATAATGTAGATTTTTCCAAATCATTTCTCTCCTGACCTGTTCTTATTAAAATTACTTTTTTCATTAAAACAATATAGTCACAAAGCTTTACCTAAGGGATGCATATGCCTATATGGTTACTATATTAATAGTATACTTTTCTTAAATAGGAAGCACATATCCACACAAGCTTTGAGTGCTTTCATTGAAAATCTGTCCAGCCAAATAAAATATACTGGCATTGAATACATTTCCCCAAAAAAATGTGAACAAAAGGTATAAAATTGGTATATTTATTAGAAGCAATATGAAGTTTCAAGAAAGGTAGTTATAAAATGCTGCCTACAAAAATAAGGTACCAATGTGTTAGTCTACTCAAAAGTTAAAAGCATAATTTATGCAATTTTTTTATCCCTTAGGCAGTATTTTACATGTCACCCTTAAGCAATGGTTCCATTTTTTTAGAATGCAGGAAAAATGCCTTCTACTGGGCTGATATATTCACAAAAGCAAAGTGGTTACACTAAAGAAATTTATCACCAGGTTTAAGGAAGACAAGGGAAAAGTGGGGGTAAACAGTGATCTTTCACAAATGGAAACAAAAAAACCCCTTACCCCTGGGCAAATAGAGTAAAATATACTGTGCCTTTTATTACCCTTGGTAATGATTAGTATTAGTATTCCTTACAACAAAAGAGCAGTTAGTGAAAATCATAGACCAACTTTACTTTTCTCAGATATGGAGCATCCCAAACAGTTTTTAAAAATCTCCTGGAAAAGGCTCTACTGTAGAGTGGTCTGGTGGCAGAACAGTAATACATCCACCCCAGGGATGGGAGATTGGAGAATCTAATTCACTGCACTAGCAGAGGCTGAGTATCAAGGCAGTAGGGCTCTGGTGCTGCTAGAGAGGGCCTGCCTCTGCCAAACAGCACTCCTGCTGACGAATTCATCAGCAAAGTAGGCATTAAGTAAGGCTCCTTTACCATCTTTGGAACCAACTGCGTCACAATCTCAGTTGTGGTTAAGAAAAAAATGGTAAAATTGGGAGAAAATGTCAGCATTTAAGATATTTTCTATTATTTACATAATTTACCTTAATAGCATCAGGTTTTTAAGTTGGATATTTTAGAGACACTGGAATGCTGGTAGAAGTCAAATGAAGCCCAGAGAAATTGCAGAATACCTTTTCACATTTCCTAATACTCTAGTAGCCAGGGAATTTCTTTTTAGGAAAACTGTCCCTTTTGTTCACCAACTTTAATATCTACAGAAATTATTCTCATACTTAAATAACTTTATATGAATACCCTATAGCTAGATTTTAGGATGTTACACTTTTTGTTTACGAGGTTCAAAGTCTTATCTAATCAGTATTGGATAGTGTTTCATCAACTACGGCTTCCAATGTAATGACTAGCATTTGATAGATTTTATTACTTTTTTGTAGAAATATAACTCAAACAACCATAATATGCAAGATAAAAACTGATTAAAGTAAAGAGGTTTTATAATTAGAAGTCTATATAATCAGTTTATTTGGTTAAAGTACTTTTGGTTAAAAAAATCTATAAAAGTAGTTTGAAATAATATATATAAAATGGTAACTTAATGGAGCTTTTAATCATAAAGTATTAGAAATATAGCTATGTAATTTTTTAACAGCCACTTATAATAGGCCACATACAATACACTACTGATTTGTCCATGACTTAACCAGTTTCAACTCTTAACTGACATTGTTTGATACAAATAAACATAACTAAATCTAATAATTTAGTCAGTTGTAACTAAAGGTAATGTGTGTAAGCAAAATTTAGTTATGAAAGGGGTAACAAATGATCATGCTGCACCACACTAAGTTCAAGGCATGTCAGAAGGAAACATTCAACAGGTTTGTTATTTCAGTTGAAATAAAACACGTTAAATACCTGTCACCAAGTAACAGGTGCTACTGAAGTGAAAAATCCTATTTTTATTCATTCACTTTAAATATTAGCTTTCACTTTAAGTATTTAAGCATTAGTTCCTTCAACATGTATGCCCTCCCAGTATATACATACACATATCAACTCCAGTACAAGCTAGAATCCGGGAACTGCACCAAGTACAAATGAAGGGCAATGGAAGCCACAGACTAGACTAAGTTCCTTGAGGGCAGGAACTGCATTTTCTCCACTTTTTTATTCTCTTTATCCAACATAGTGTCTGAAACATAGCAGACCTTCACTAAGGAACTGTTAAATGAAATTTTAAGTGGAGAAAGAAAAATGTAATTCCAATGAGGGAAAAAAGATAGATACTAACTTTAAAGCTTCAATTAGATTGAAATAGTTCAATTTTTAAATGCTTTTGAATTAAATAAGATTAATAAATCCCTTAATTTAAAAGACATAAAAGTATATAAATTTACTATACATCTACCTATATATATTTGAGAAAAACTCCAAAAATTCTGTTTTGGGGTCAATAAAGTGTTAGCCTCCCTAACAAGTATAGCAAAAACATCTTCCTACAGCAATAGTAAACTAGAGATGAAGCATCTGCTTCAAAAAAATCCCACAGATAAAATAACTAAACTATCATTGTTTTTTAATGATAAATTCATTTGGAAAACATCAAAATAATCAGTTTATACCCTGTATAGTTCATAAAACATCTAAATAAGTAGAAGGCATAAGGTCATCTAAATGCTACTACAATTAATTCAAGTTTTATGAGAAAAGATCAAGTTGATTTAGGACTAAAAAATTAAACTGATGTAACAAATACAGTCTAAATATATTCCATATATAGATAGCATCATGATGAGACTTCAAGGTTCGAGAAAGGAGAAATAGAAATGTGTAATTTTGAAAAAATATACTTTATACTTTGTTCCAAACTGGGTATTTTAATGTTTTCCTTATTAAGTTATATATCACAAAATATGAAGCCATTCAGAAATTAGTTATTAATGAAAAAATAGTTTTTAATGAAAAAATTGCAACGTATCAGTATGGCATATATAACTATTTTTTAAAGAAACTATGCTACTTTATCTTTCAACTATTTCTTGATACTAATTCACTGTAGTTTCTTATAGTAATATAGTTATATTATTTTAAACCTTCTAAATTGTAGAATTACAGTAAACTACCTTCAGAAATTTTTCAAGATACTAACTGATCAAATAAGATCAATGACAATATATGATAGGAAAACAGTCATTTTAGAAAGTTGAATCAATATTTTAGAAATAAACTCCTAAGCAATTTTATCATCTAGGAAAAGAAAAAGCAATATGGCTTAAATTGTTCAAATAAGTTTTATACCTGAGAACAGTATTAAAGTACTGTTCTCTTACTGCTTTCAGCTAACTACAAGACCATGGAGGGACTGGGAGGGATGAGTAAGAGAAGATACGGAAATATCAAAAGGATGAAATAGATCATTCAAAAATTCCCAAATCACCTTTTTTTTCTTCAGGAAAGGAACAAAAAACAAAATAAGAAAGTACAACCTGGTTTTAATATACTTCTGAAAAAAAGACAATTCAATAGTATTTCTTTTAAAGATGATAAATGGTTTTCAATAACACATATGATCAAATTAAATTTTGAAAGTAAAACCTATGAACTTTTAACATTTCTTGCATAAAAATGGTAGTTTATTCATTCTATTGATGCTGAGGGGAAGAAAGAATGAAAACACCAGAATCAATGCTTTGTCATTCACAAGGTTCAGATATATAATTTAAGAACCACATTTATTTTATTTGAATGGAAATTTTAAAATGATCCATGATCATGACTGCAAAATTGTACTAACTTTGGACAAGGCTAAAATTATGTTAACAGCTTAAGAATAATTTAAAAGCCATATTTCAATTCAATAAATCTGAACATTAATTTAATTCAGGTTAAATGTGCTAATATTCTTTTACTTCTTTGAGACTAAAAAGTTAAAGAGAATTTTTATTTAAAATTTAATAAAGAACAAAGAAATTCAGAAGAATACCAGCTAGAGAATACTACTACTACAACTACAAATTTAATTATTCTCAATTATAATTTTATTAACTTTAAAGATTCTTTAAGTTACTATTTTTATAACTATATTACAGAAGATATTTAAATAGATTTAAATGAAATGTGATGGAAATAAACTTTTGCTTGAAGAGAAATTTTAACATATATACCACATTTTATCAATTTATCACATGTAAAAAATAATAAATAACTATGTAACTGGTATATCAAACTATAAAAACAGCACATTACTATAAAATAAATCCTTAAAACAGTTGCATGTAGAATTAGTGAATAGAAAAATAACAGATTAATAATCTCATATAATTCATTACATTACAGTCAATGAAAAGTAATTTATTTCCAGGTGGAAATACTCAAGCAACACAACTTTTTTTTACCAGTCATATTTATATTTTCATGGAAGTGTATACATGCATATGCAGACACATAAATCATTAGACATCTTCAGGCAATTTTACCTTTATTCAAATAAACCAATATTTTTAATTAACAGCTCTCTTCAAATATCAAGGACAATATTAAAAAAGATGTTTTCCGAGTTCATCTTAAAGCTAGAATGCAACAATATTGCCATCTAGTGTTCCTATCATTAAACACTTCCAATCCAAGTGTTGTCATACTTTTATTTTTCACTTGAAAAATTAAGTGAGAGTAGGTTAAACACGTAGTCATTCCTATGCACAAGGGCGTAATTTTGATGGATGAATACAAGGAGAAAAACTGAAAAGGTCACTTGGGAATCAATAGGAAGAAAAAAAAACAAGGCATGTGAGAGAATATCCTCCTTCTGGATGTGATTTTTGCCACATTTTGTTCTTAAAGTAGATATGGTACTTGATTTTCTTGGCTACTTTATTGACCAAGCAAAAGTAAAGGTCAACTCTCTGATTGGCTGCATCTATCCCTTTCTACCTGCCTCATACTCTTTGTGTCTTAAATGGGAATCGCTGAGATCAAGTCCTAATTGATCTGTCATCAATTGAACATAAATTCACTTAAAGCCATGCAATATTTATCATTTTGATTACTACTAATTAAAGAGATAAAAAATAAAATATTGTTCTGGGTTGTTAAGGTTGAAAAAAATTTAGCTTCATTAAAAAATAAAGATACATTTTAGGCCACAATGTTTTTAATTATGATATTACAGGCATTGCTGAAAGCATAAAAAGACTGGTAACATTATTCATCCATAGTGAAAAACCTCAGAGCAGCTAATAAATCTCTAAATAAGCAACATCTCATTGGTTCTGATCATCTATCCTTATAAACCTAGTCCTGCAGTCAGGAAAGTCTTCATTCAAGTCTAGAGACTACCAGTGATTTACTGTGTAGCTTTGGACAGATGTCTTAGGCTTTCTGAGCTTCAGTTCCCTCCCTTTAAAGATTAACTTAGTATGTTACTAGACAAGACTATAAAATGCGAAGAGGTCTACCAATGTAAGGCACAATATACATAAAGTCCCAACAGCAGGTATGCTGTGTCAATGGTGCTTACCACTACAATACAACCCCATCCGCTTTTGACTAATTTGCAAATGGGTCCTGCTTGTTCCTAGTCCCATACCTTTGCTCATATTATTCCCCAATTCTTAAATCTCTAGTCTAACTAAACTCTATCCATTGGAAATAAGACATCAGCTAATTTTATGAATTATTTTTCCTTTCTTTTTACTTACCCACTTTCTCATTTTTGTACAATAAACATATATAACTTAAGTAAATTACAAATACTTGAAAAAAAAAACCTACTCATTCTCCATAGCGCAGCTCCACTTTTTACCTTTTCTGTAAAGTCAACTTTCATTCATATCCTGTCCAACCCAGAAGTCCTCTCTCTGCTCTACACACAGTAGCACTATCTAGAATTCATTTACAGCCTTCTATTATTTAAAGTACATGCTTTATCCCCCCAAAATAAATTATGAGCACTCTGAAAGAAAAAAATATTTACCCTGGTGTCCTCCATAAAGGTAATGTTGGGGTACCTGAGGAGTACAATCATATGTGGTATCAACACTGTACTTTTCTGTTTGGAAGCCCTACCCACCTCACTTCCCCAAGCTTTAATTCTCAAAGACTTACTCGTTGTGTCATATCAGGGATATCACTTCACCTGAGGTTACTGTATTTCTTACAATAAAAAAACCCATTAATATCTGCTATCTATTTCATAGCTACCCCAATAACAAAAACAAAAATCATGTATTGTATGTAGAAAGCTACTAATAAAACATAGTTTGATTAAAAACTACTTTAAATTTCAGACAAAGCATTTTTTGAAAATGTATGGAAAAAAAAATCTTGTAATACAGATTAAAACTGAATTAGATTTTTTAAATTATCAGTATTAGGGCTACCAATCTACCTATGTACCTGTTATTTACATAGACTAATATCTGACTAGACTACCTTTCTTCAAGAACACAATAAATGTGGATAGAATTTTCTATAATGCTGACTTACACAAAAATTATCTCACTTCAATAATGAGAACATATCTGTTTTTAGTTATCAAAGATTTCTTTAAATGAAGAATTAAAAGTTAACACCACACATTAGATTATAAAATCTAACATTAGGGATCCAATTTATCTGCAGTAAATTAAAATATAAATGCCTATTAATGATGCATTTCTCAACCTAAAAACATATTCATAAAACAAAATGTTCACTGCAACTTCTGGGGTGACTTTGCTTTTCAACAAATACTTGTCACATCATTTGCTTTTTGTGTATCTATCCATACCATGTCCTAAGTGTTGTTTTTCTGAATCATTTAAGAAATCTACTGGGGCCATATTTTTAAGAAATCGTTTTTTCTTAAAATGTCAAAAACAGAAAACAAAACCTTAACTATTTTACTTAAAAAAAAAAAAAAGATTTACAATTTTTATGCTACTGCTGCCATCTAGTGAAATTTTGAGAACTTAATCATTCTGGAAAATAAGATGTTTTTTTTTAAAATGCATACTGCCAACCTGCAAGGTATATAAATATGAGGAATAAAGATAAAATACTTTTTCTTACAAATATATTCTTTAAAATTTTGCTTTTTTCATTAAATTATATTATATATTGTAATTCACCACTTGATCATGAAGCCACTTGTTTATTTAATCAGCAGGATAAGTATGATCATTTAAAAATCCCTTTACAGGGTAAAGTAAAAAACCCAGTAACATCAAGCCATTTTTGTCATCAAGTTATACCTGTAAATACATACAAAGTCAGTGACACCTTCAAAGATTCTATATTTGGAATTTTCAATTACTTACCAAAAATACTGTTCATTGTATAGTTAAAATAGTAACATATGATGACCAAAAATCTAAATGCCTGGAACTCTACCAACTAAATAAAATAAGAATCTAATCTACCTGCACAATTCCATAAAGATAAAAATGGTAGTTAATAACCTATCATCAAGCTTACCTGGGAAAAGATATTTGCTGTTGGAGCAACTCTGCTGTCCACAATACTATACAGTATTGCTAATAATCTGTCTAGCGGAAATGGTTTTGGTCCAAGGAGATGATTGCTTGTCTGTAAGAAAAAACAACATGGATTTTCTCCTTATAACACGGCACTAACTTTCTGTACTATGAATTCCAATAATGTATTTATACTATATATAGTTCCCAAAAGATGCTAACAAATCTAGTTTGCAGTCTGTTAAAACTTTACTTAATACAATCATGATTTATCCCTTAACATTTTCTTCACTATTTTCTTAGCATCAACAAAGTCACTTTTTAAAGAAAACATTTTTAGAGGAAAAAACTCACAAGTCCTTCATTCTAGTCCTGAACATCGCTCCTATTTTGCTGTCATAACCACACGTTAAGTGAGTTAGCCAAGTCACTGCTCAAGACAGCACTAGTCAAAAGCAGGGTTCAAGTCCCAACTCCTAGACTAAAACTTACTTTCTCACCATTCCTCTTTTTGCCACCACCTGGAAAATGTACTTATTCAACATTAGTTCTAAAAAGAACAGTTATAGTAAATACTAGCTTAAAAAAGTAATGTTTTATAATTTGTGAATAAACTGTCAGCCTGAAACAATGTAAAATTAAAAGTTTTAGAGAATGTAAAAACGTTTATGCTTGTATACAAAGTCATATGGTACAATTACTTGTCATTAGCAAACTAGTGCTCAACATCCACCCTATTGAATAATTTTAGTAGCAATATAAGAATATAAGTACTCTGTAATAGCAAAGGCATATAAAATAAGAATCTAAATTTACATGCATAGGAATAACTACTTCTTTAAAGAAGAGTGACTATAAAGAAAAATACCTACTCAGAATTATAAAATGAAGTATTTACCTCAGCTATTTATATCTAAAAGCTAGTTCAGAAATCATTTTCCAGGTCTTAAATTTTATATGCTTTTCTCATTAAATACTTCAAACATTTAGGAAAGTACAGAGTTTAAGATAATCAACACCAATGTATCCACCTCCCAATTTTATCTAACTTTATCACTACAAAATAAGTACAAAGAAATAAAATATTAGATCACATTACAGATAGGATGAAGCTCTCTTGGACACCTCTCTCATCCCTTTCCCTCCCTAGAAGGAACCACCATCCAGAATTTGGTGTTTTTAATCCCTTTCAGGCAGTTTTTAACACTACTACTACATACGTATCCATAAACAATATACAGCATTGTTTGCATGATTTAATCTCACAGAAATAATACACTTTTGGACATATCATTCTACCAAGTTACTTTTTTCCTTCAACATTGTTTTTGAGATTTAACCATGTCAATTCATGTAGCTCTACTCCATTTTTAAACTATGCTACAGAATTCCATTTTATGACAAATCACTGTCTTAAAAATTCATCACTATAATGCATCACATAGAAGACAGTAATGGACAATCCTGGACATTTTTCCTTGTGCACATGTGCGAGGCTAAGTGGAATTGCTAAATTAAAGTACAGGGTAGAGACAATGCTGTATGCTTACCAAGTCTATTCTTGGGCACACAGGAAGACTACATTTCTCAGTCTCTACTGCAGTTAGATGGAGGCCACCTATTTTGAGTTCTAGCCAATGGAATATGGATGAAAGTGACATAAGCTACTTCCAGGCCCGGCCTTCCAAACCACTGGCTCCCTTAGTTTTCTTCCCATTGGTGGCAACTCTGGAGGCCACTGTTTCCCCTGACATCACTATAAGATGAAAGAGGGCCCCCAACTCACATTCAATTGTGTTGTAAGCAATATATAAACCTTTGGTATGTTAAGGCACTGAGAGTTCAGGGTTTTAGTTTTTACCACAACACAGCTCAGCCTATCTTGACCAACATAACATTTTACATATTAACTTTGTTAGATATCACCAACCTACAGAATATGCAAGCTCTTATTCCTCTACATTATCACCAACACTAGGAATCATCAGACTTTTTTTGGTTTTGCCCATCTGAGAGAATGAAATAAAATGTTTTTTAAAGTTGCATTTCTCTCATTAGAGAATGAGGTCGATAGTCAGGTCATGTTTGTTAGACATTTAAGTTCCTTTCTGTATCATTTACCCACTTATCTACTGGATTTTTGCCTTTTTCTTATTGTTTTGTATAGTCTTTAAAAATTCTAGATACTAGTGATTTGTCAGTTATATGAACTCAAGAACAGTGGTTCCCATTGTGGTGTGCTTTGGAGTCAGAAAGACTTGGAACTGGATGTTGGTTCTACCACATGAACTATGTAACTTTGGGCAAGTTACTCAATTTCCACTCAGTTTCCTATCTAGAAAACAAGGATATTGATAATCACCACATTCATGATGTTATTGTGAGAATTAAGTAAGATCACACACAGAGCTTAACAGTGTTTGGCTCATAGGTGAGGTGCTCAATACTATTATCTTCATGATACACTTTTATGTTTATTTTTTCTTTTCTAGACAAATGCCTTGAAAACAGGAAATGCTTTATTCACTTTTTTACCCCCAGCACAGGATTATTAGATAAATGAATAGATGAATGGATAATGAATGAATGAATGGTGTTAGAGAAAAGAAAGAAAAAAATAAATGTTGAGCTATCTAAATGGAATTGGTGTCCCTGTTCTCATTAACACTTAGAAGAGACTTGAGGTTAGTAAAAATTACCTAAATCCCTGAAGTGTTGGGAATAATGTGGGAGGCAATTCAACTTGAGAATCACATTGTGAAAGCTGCTGATACTTTTTCTGATTTTCACTTTTTAAAATTTTGTGAATAAAGAACACATTTCCAATTTAAAATTAGAATGTAGGACATAGGAAATTTATCTTCTTCACTGAACTGATTTTGTGTGCTACACATGCAAACTGGCTTCCCATCTAGAAAGGAAGGCAAAGTCTGTATTAGCAATGGCAAATAAAAGAAGAATCTATATTTACATGCATGGGAATAAGCTCACTTGAATGCACCTTCAATCACTGTATTCAACATAACAAAATATTACTATAATGTAATTATGATGCATATCAATACAACTTCTCATGTCCAAGTGACTAATAATAAAGCATGCTATGTCCACTTCCAACAGTATACTAAATTCCTGAGATTTTCCCATTAGAGAAATTAAAATGTAAATACCTTCTCATGTTTCTTTAGAAAGTTGGTTTTCTTGATTTTCCCATGATGCTGCAATTAAAGAAAATAGTTTCCAAGATTAAAAAAAAGTATTCTACAAAAACAGAAAATATAATTTGTTTAAAACATGGCACACATGATGCTAATTTATGTATTTTAGGGCTGTTTATTTTATTTGCCTTAGAACCTAAAATATCACCTTAAAATACCAATATATTTTAGGGTAATTTCACTTAGATTTTCAACATATACAAGATTACCTGTCCACGATAATAAAGAGGTTTTTAAGTAAAAGTGATACTTCATTAAAAAAAACTTATCTTGATTTACTACAGCTTTATTTCTTTAAAAACAAAAATTACTAAGATAAATGAGCTTTTAATCATCCCTTAAGCAGGATGTCAATTCACATAAAAAACATTGATTGAGAGCATTTAGCTGAGCACTTGGGATTCAACACGGGCGAAAATAGATATGGTCCTTGCCCTCATGAAACTAAAGACTAGTGGTAGAGAGAAGCAAAAAAAAAATTGATTACAAATACATTTAATAATAAAGCAAACTGCATATTATGTTTCAGAAAGAAAATAATTCTAAAATAGGACTTCTTCAACTAATGTACATGCAGAAGCTCCTGAATGTTCTGGATAATGATGTATAGAGTACATGACATTACTTTAAGAGCTTTAGAATAAAGGAGTTAGCACCCTTAAAATTATCCCCATCTCTCATACAAGTGAAAAGATGTAATTATTACCTTAAGGAAGAACCTCTTATCAGTTCTTGCTGGATTGTATGAAGCAAGGTATGCAGCAATTAGAATAAACTTAGAATAATATGGAAGTTCCACATGAGTATGTGCTGAGAGACCTACATGGCAAAAAACTTTTATGAAGGTTTTTAATAAGTTACCATTAGATTTTAAGTATCTCTTATCTTTCCTCACTTATCTTTTGACTTCCATTATGGTATTTTTTAGTCAAAAAGACCTACACCCTGAGTTTAAAGTGCCAGAAAGAGGTCGGTGGTGGTGGACACTACTGATATGCTTTGCTTATTCTATTCTTATTGACTTCTCCAATTCTGAAGTCTAAATCCTATTGAACCAGCCCTTCAAAGCCACACTATACATTAAACCTTCCCTGTCCCAAAATTTAAAAATCTGCTTTTACTATGAATTCCTTTGTGTATTTCACTATGGCCCACATTACTTTATACCTTACATTAACAGTTAATTATCCATAAATTATATTTCTTACCAAGCTATACTGTTCACTGAAGAAGCATCTGATTTTTTTTATCTCTACACTGCCTTGCACAAAGGAAATAATTGAATGGATAAATAAAACAATAGAGCCAATCAAGCAGCACTGGTACTTATGGGAAGGGAGGAAGGAATCTGCTATTTATTGGATATCTAATATGTGTCAGACACTGTGCTTTACTTAAGCATTTCTGATTCTTTGCAGTAACTTACAGCTAGATTATTTTTCCCATTTTAAATGAAGACACTGAGTTGGTTTAAGTTCACACCATTAGGGAGTAGCACAGACCAATTATTGCAAATTTTCTAACTTTAGCATCTATTTCTTTCCATTATAACACAAAACTGAAAATCACTTGTATAGCATCTTAAGCATTTAGAAACCAAAACAAAATGTCAACCACTTCATTTTACATCATGTCCCCTAACTGCTAGCTACTGATTTTTTTAAATAAGAATATTTTAGATACTCATTTTTTTTAAGTAAAAATTGTTCTAGCAGAATAAATCCAAAGTAACAGTTTCTTTAAAGAAAGCAAAAAGTACAAAGCTTTTAAAACATAACCAGCTGAAATGCATCCCCCAAACTGGGTTAATATAAATGGGATTTTATTCCATGTAACTCAAGAAACACACATACTGAGATAAAATTGTGTCATATACTTGATTGTTTTGATTGTTTTAACTAAAGCATTTAAAGAACTACAAATTGTTTTATTCTCACATGATAAATCCAACATTAGGAAGTAGAAAACTGAGCTTCGCTTAGTAAATTGTCTTTTGTAACACATTTATAGACTAATCCTACCCTACCTTAAGTATTAACTTTATAGCATCTTGATTATTAGTAATCAGTTAAAGAAGTGTCTCTGGCAACTGTCTCAGTACTTCTTTGTTACCTTTCAGCTGTCCTGGATCTGTGTCATCTTTCTGTAGCTTTTCCCACTGTGAACTGAAAGAAAAGAGAAGAGCAATAATTAACTAAAAATACATGAAATCAGTATACTGTACTTAAAACAGTCCTAGAGAAACTAAAATTTTGATTTAATGATAAAATAGTCAATAATACAAGTATTATATACATGAAGTATACATGTTTGTACATCTACAAAATCAGTGTATACTAGAACATAAATTTATATATCAATAACCAATGGTAATTTAAAAAAATCTTTTTCTGATCGTAATTGTAACACTTTCAAAAAGTAGTATTATCTACCATAATAAAACTCCCAATGTTCCAGTTACCATATTAAGATACCATCATCACACACTATTTCTAAACTCTATAACAACCTCTTAAAATAAGTATTACTAAATCGGAAAACTGAGGCCCACAGGTGTAGTTGCCTAAAAACACCCAATCAGTAGTGCAGCTCAGAGCTGAATTTCTGTAGAATGCCTACTGAGTTCATACTATTTACACTACCCCACTCTGATCTTACCTGCAATTAAAACTATTAAAGAGCCTCAAATATTATTATGAATATGATATGACAAATCAAATTCATAAGGAAAAACACTATAGTCCAGTACAAAGACTGCCCTGGGAGACAGATGTCTTAGCTATACGATCTTGAATAAATCAACCTTCTCATAAAAAAATAAGGCAGTTTGATGCTGAAACTCTCTTAATACAGATCTTAAAATACTAATTTAAAAATAAACGCCAGAGTAAAACAATTAACCACCCAAAATAAAATGGTATATGTATTTTATATCTATAAGCAAAGCTGAAAATTCTCGAAATACAAGCATACCTTGTTTACTGTGCTTCACAGATACTGCCATTTTTTTTTTTCTAATGAAAGGTCTATGGCAACCCCACACTCAGCAAGTCTCTATCAGTACCATTTTTCCAACAGCATTTGATTACTTCATTTTGTTAATTCTTACAACGCTTTAAACTTTTTATTATTGTATTTCTTATGGTGATCTGTGATCAGTTATCTTCAATGTTTCTACTGTAATTGTTTTGGGGTGCCATGAACTGGGCCCATGTGAAGTGTTGAACTTAAATGTGTGTTATGACTGTTCCTCCATCTCTCTCTGTCTCCTCAGGCCTCCCTATTCCCTGAGGCACAACAATATTCAAATTAGGTCAATTAAAAACCCCACATTGGTCTCTAAGTGTTCAAGTAAAAGGAAGCCACACATCTCTCAATTTAAATCAAACACTAGAAATGATTAAGGTTAGTGAGGAAGGCATGCCAAAAGCCGAGAGAGGCCAAAAGATAGGCCCCTTGCACGAATTAGCCAAGCTGAAAATGCAAGGAAAAAGTTATTTAAAGAAATTAAAAGTGCTACTCCAGGGAAGAAGTGGACAGTAAGAAATCAAAACAGCCTTATTACTGATGTGGAGTAAGTTTTAGTGGTCTGGATAGAAGATCAAACCAGCCACAACATTCCCTTAAGCAAAGCCTAATCCAGAGCAAGACCCTAACTCTTCAATTCTATGAAGGCTGAGAGAAGTGGGGAAGCTGCAGAAGAAAACCTAAAGGCTGGCAGAAGTTGGCTCATGAGTTGAAGGATAAAAGCTGTCTCCAGA
Organism: Manis pentadactyla; assembly: GCF_030020395.1. Lineage (NCBI taxonomy): Eukaryota > Metazoa > Chordata > Mammalia > Pholidota > Manidae > Manis > Manis pentadactyla. Next base: position 59,433,075 of record NC_080025.1, on the reverse strand, counting down.
ACATAAAAATGCAAGGTGAACCAGCAAGTGCTGATGTAGAAGCTGCAGCAAATTATACAAGTTAATTAAACAAGGTGGCTACATACAGAACAGATTTTCAATGTAGATGAAACAGCCTTCTAGTGGAAGCAGCAGCTATCTAGGACTTTCATAGCTAGAGATGAGAAGTCAATGCCTGGCTTCAAAGCTTCAAAAGACAGACCGATTTTCTTGTTAGGCGCTAATGTAGCAGCTGACTTTAAGTTGAAGCCAATGCTCACTTACCATTCTGAATATCTGAGGGCCCTTAAGAATTATGCTAAATGTATTCTGTCTGGCTCTATAAATGGGACAACAAAGCCTGGATAACAGCACATCTGTTTACAACATGGTTGTAATTTTTAAGCCCACTGAATACAGTTTAAGCTCACTGTTGAGACCTACTTATAAGGAAAAAAAGTTCCTTTCAAAATATGATTGCTAAACAATGCACCTGGTCAATCAAGAACTCTTACAGAGATGTACAATGAGATGAATGCTGTTTTCATGTTTCCTAACACAACCATTTTGCAGCCCATATATCTAGGAGTCACTTTGACTTTCAAGTTTTATTATTTAAGAAATACATTTTGTAAGGCTATAGCTGCTATAAATAGTGATTCCTTTGATGGATCTGGGCAAAGGAAATTGAAAACCTTCTGGAAAGGATTCACCAATCTAGATGCTATTAGGAATATGCGTGATTCACAGGAAGAGGTCAAATATAAACAGTAGCAGGAATTCGTAGGAAATTGATTCCAGCCTACATGGATGACTTGGAGGGGTTCAAGACTTCAGTGAAGTACCTACAGAAGTGATGAAAACAGGAAGAGAACTAGAAGTGGAGTCTGAAGATGTGACTGAATTGCTGCAATCTCACAGTAAAAACTTCACGGAGGAGTTGCTTCTCATGGATGAGTAAAGAAAGAAGTTTCTTGAGATAGAATCTATTCCTGGTGAAGATGCTGTGAAGATTGCTGAAATGATGTCAACTAAGTGAAGTAAATGAAAGCAACCAAGTTTATGTTAATAAAGTGGTGGCATAGTTTGAGAACACTGACTCCAATTTTGAAAAAAGTTTTACTGCAGGTAAAATGCTATTGAACAGCATCACATGCTACAGAGAAATTATTCATGAAAGGAAGAGAGTCAAATGATGTGGCAAACTTTGTTGTCTTATTTTAAGAAATTGCCAGTTACCCCGCCTTCAGTCACCAGTACTCTGATCAGTTAGTAGCTTTCAACATCAAGGCAAGACCCTACACTGGTTAAAAGATCACTTGCTGAAAGCTGAGATGATGCTTAATATTTTTAACAATAAAGTATTTTTAAATTAAAGTATATACATTGATTTTTAGACATAATGCTATTGCATACTTAACAGACCACAATAAAATATAAACATACTTTTATACACACTGGCAAATCAAAAATTCATTTGATTTGCTTTGTTGAGAGATTCACTTAATTGACGTGGTCTGGAACTAAACCTTTAGTTTCAGGCAGGTATGCTTAAAAACAGTAATATGGGAAATTGTGATAGGCTACTGGCAGCCTAAGCGGAGAGCAGACCTAGTCCAATAAGATGACTTTCAAAATAGATAATTTCCTCCATCTTATAGTTGAATAGTGGTTCTCAGATTATAAGGTATTTTTACATTCATTATTTCTTATGAAAGCAAATAAAAATTTTATCAGTTACAATGTTATTACTACACTTCATGAGTTTAAATTGGTAAAATTTTCTTATACAGCAATTACCTATTTAATATTGTTAAATTCGCAAAGGATAACAAAGGGAAAATTGACCGTCTTTAAAGGGAAGAGAGGAAACTAACACTTATTAATGTTTTGTAAACCCAGCCCTTAACATATCCCATTCAATCCTCATGAATTTATAGATAGCATCATTTTTCTTTTTTTACAAAAGACAAAACTGAGAGTCAGAGAATTTAACTAATTTGACTAAGGCTGCAAATATCCTAAATGGTGGAACCAGAGTTTCAACTGAGAACTGACTAAAAAGTCTGTCCATGTTCTAAATAAATATATATAAACTAACAAGGCCCAGAGGTGATTCAGAGTCATAATAGTTATATTAATTGATGTTGAATAGGCTAGAATTTTAAGATAAATCAGGGAGCAGGTTGGAGTCTTTTTCATAATTCGTCCAAACTGCTCATTAAAGCTATAAAAACAACATGTATTCCAAACAGCTTGCTGAGTCAGGATCCAGCCATCTAGGACTTCTATTTTCTTTCTTCTGCTTATCTCAATTATTAAATCTCAGGAAATAAGAAATATATGACTATTATTTTCTGACTTAGTAAATTTTATTATATGTGGGTGAATGGGATTCAGGGGGACTGTGGAAACAAAACAGATGAGTCATTTACTTTGATGTGATTTGAACACTTTCAAATGGACTGGATTATCACCAGGCTTACAATGTCATTTCTCCATTACACTATTGTAAAGTCTCACTAATCCTTCATGAGACATTGCAAGAAAAAATGCATCTATGGGCATTATAAATTTCATGACTATAAAGGTAACTAACTAGTTGGGACAAAAATGTAAACTGCCTTAACTATCAAAAATTTTTATTCAAAAAAGAAAATAAACACATACAGAAATTTAGCAATTCACTCATTAGAAACAAAGGTTTTCAGAATGCCTCAGCAACGCATCAGATTAGCAATGTTCATTTCTTTGTTCTATACCTTTTATGAAATAAACATGTTACAGATTATATATTAATTGCAAAAGGAAGATATCTTCACATATACAAAAATATATGAAAAATTTTTTTAAAAGATACAAGAGGACAAGCCAAAAATTATATAATTTTAGGGAGGTGAAAGGGCTAAGAAAGGATATGAGACATATACTTAAAAAAAAAGTTTTAGCTTCTAAATTATTGACACCCATCTTTTAACTGTATAATCACTGAGTTTGTTCTACTTTCCTCTCTCCTCTTAAAATGTATTAACAACTGTGTTATTCCTACCATGTCTGAACATGCAATATTTACACAATATTTTTCTACCCTTTTCCCATTTTCATTTTTGTTCTGAGCTCAAATTAATTAAATTCAGTGCTTATCATCAATCCTTTTGCCAAAATTTCCCTAGTCATCTCTATTGCACCAACGTTGTCACTAGAAGACTCTTCGGAAATGTTCTGTGAATGTAGTGTTCCCTGAGTTCTCACATGTTTAAAGCTGTTCCTAGAGACCTGATACTTGATATAAAATCTTTTGCTTTACACTTCCTTTCTCCTTGAGTTTCTTGAAAGCGGTATCCACTCGTCTTTTTTATTACAGATTCACTTTTCCTTTGTAAGTGATTTATCTTTTTGCCTGGAAACTCAGAGATTTTTTAAAATTTAATTTTTAAAGCTAAAGTACAAGAAACTCTGCAGTAAACTGAGTGACAGTCCCCTAAAGATACCTATGCCTGAAGCACTGGAAGCTATGACTGTAACTTAATGTGGCATGAGACTTTGCAGATGTGACTGAATTAAGGATCTTGAGATGGGGAGCTTATTCTGGATAATGTGGGTAGGATCAATCTAATCAGAAGGATTCTTCTAAGAACAAGACAGGTGGTCAGAGAAAAGAGAAAATGATACATTGTTGGCTTTAAAGGTGGAGGAAGAAACACAAAGCCAAGGAATGCAGGTAGCCTCTAGATGTCAGAAAAGGCAAAGAAACAGATCCTCCCCAAAAGCCTCCAGATGGAATCCAGCCCTGTGCACCCATATTAGATTTCTGACATCTGTAAATGTAAGATAAGTGTGTATTGTGTTAACTACTAATTTGTTACAAAGCATAGACTAGGAGAGTCTCAGAATCAACCATTCTGGGTCAAAGAAAAGATGAACCCTTTAACAGGTAAAGCCAGATCTTTTACTTCTGGGAAGTTTTTCTTGGTTTATAGTTTTAGATCTTGATTCAAACCCAGTTTTCTATTTGTTCTTTGGGAACTCCAATTATACATATATTCAATCTTCTTTGCCTGTCACATTTATTACATTCTTCTAGATTATTTTTATCTATTTAGTTTGGACCTCTTACTTGTTTTAGTCTTCTTCTTGATATCCTTTACTATATTCTGTTGAATTTACTCCCCCTTGGCTATTTTTAAATTTCATTGTCATTATTGAGATGATTACTTTTGCCTAAATTCCGCTCCTAAGTTTGGTCAATTTTTGTTTCACGTCCTCCTGCTCTTTGTCCATTTATTCTGAGTTGGATTTCTTTTTAAAGGTATTTTTCATATCTGAAAATGTTTGTTTAAAATGTAAATCAGGTTGGAGAACTGTGTTAATCTTCGTCTTCTTTATTTTGGGTGGGAAGGAGTAATTTTCTTTAGCTAAAGTGCTTTTATTCACATTTTCTGTTTCTCCTTAGAATACCTTTTTATGGCTTTTCTATATTGTTTTGTCTTCATTTTGAAATGCCCAATGTTCACCTGGATCAAAAAATAAATATGATTCTGTGAATGCAGGAATAAAGGTTTGGGTCAACTTGTTAGACTTAATACTAAAATGCTTTCTTCTGTAATAATCAAGTGCAGTTCCTTTAATATATACTGCCATTGTGATGGGGAGGGATTGGCTGATTTTCTGCTTTTGCCATTCTCTTTTTGTTTGATGGTGGTGGGATATTATTTTTAATTTCCACCCCTTGCTTCTGTCTTCACTACAACCTCCAGGAGATGCCATGTCCTTCCAAATTCCCTCCCTATATCCAGTCAGGAATTGTACTTTCCCAAGACTACCATGCTAAATCTTGTCCTATATATTCTTACAACATTTACTTTGGATTCTCCAGTATCCAGAGCTCTAATCCTTCAGTTCTCTTTTTTTCTCAATATTTTCCCACTCAGGGTTGGACTTTCTCTTTCTGGAGATGATTTCAGATGTATATTACCCCTACTAGTCAACCCTACCTCCTGCCCTCACTGTCGTCTTGTTTCCTTGCAGTCTTTGCTTAACTTTTCATTTCAGCATGAGCTCCAGAGCTGGCTCTGCTGGCTTTGGTTGTTTACTTCACTATTTACATATAACTTGAAGTGTGTAGTCAACTTTATAGACTTTATCTGTATGGCATGCAAGGGTTATGAGTGATTTTATTTGCTCTCATTGTTCTTGTGGAGAGAAGATTTAGCTGGTCATCATTATCTTACGGGGAACTATAAGTCCTTTATTTTTGAAGAGTCATATTAACAAGCATCCAAATTTATCTTTAAAAGGACAGATTACAAGTTTTTCTATTCTGTGATGTCCAAAAATCCTCTTCAAATGCCTTTTATGACTGGAAAGAGGAATAATAGTACCTTTGCAATGTTTCTACTTATTCAGAACCTATTAAATTTTTACCTGAATTAATAGTTTCATGAGCTAATGAAACTAAAAGCAAAGTTAGTAAAGAACAGTAACTACTTAAAGTATTTATGAGAGAAAAATAACAAAAGTGATTACAAAGTGAGAAAAGCAGATAGCACTGATGTTCTGATTTCCTGTATTACTTTGTAAAATAGGCTTAACCACTTTATAATTCAAAATCATTTTCACATATATTATTTAAATCTTCTAAGGTTTGTTAGGAGGAGGAAGCCAAGGGCTAGAAGTTTTAGGTGACTTGCTAAGACTACAGAGTGAAGAAAATGGCAGAGCTAGAAATAAAAACCCTGTTCTTCCCACTACACTTTGTGCCACTATGTCTCCAGAGAAGTTTCATTACTATGAAATTCTAGTAATAGACAAATGTAGGTAATGACTTAGTTTATACATTTAATAATCAAATTTTCATTATATCATTCAAATACCTATCATAAATATAAAATCAAAGCTGTAACTGATTTTTAAAAATTAGCAATTGTTAAATATATGCCGTGTTTCAAATTGTGTAAAACACTAGTTAAAAATTATTTGTCCTCCCCCAAAATAATAAATGATTCAACTTCAAAAGTTTTTCCATGTGAAGGTATACATGTATCCTTTCATAAATATCCCAAGTAAAGATAAAAACACACATACTAAACAGAAAATTACCTTGATATTTCCCTTAGATAAACAGTCTGCATGGCTTTCTTCAAATGAGGTTCAATATTTCTCCAGAGTTTGCGAGTATCACGTTCACTGGCTACCCCAACGGGGAGAAAATACCAGTAATTTAGATTTTACAGAAATTTTTTCAAAAGAAGTATTAATAAGTAAAATAACATAGTTACCTTCTCCTTTTACCACAGGTTCACAATACTTAGGAAAATTAAGTACTGCCTGTAAATAAATGGGGGAAGAGGAGAGAAAAAATTTACCACAATTAGGAATTATTTTTCAAATAAAATTTTTGTTAGAATTCAGGCCATTTTATTTCAATAGAACTACTCAAGCAAAATATTATTAGAGTTTATTATTATAATAATAAAACAGCAAATATGAATAATGACAGTAAGGCAATATATAAAATATTTCTTAATTTGCCAAATCCTGCCTTATGTATTAACCTCTGGATATAAAGTAATTTAACAAAGTATAATTTGTAATTTTAGGTCACTAATTAGGTCATAAAGGACAATAAAACATTCAGTTAAATAACCTGCTATTTGCCAAGGTTTGAATGTTCTCACACATAATCTAGTTCTCTACACTCAAATGTGATTGACAGCACTAGCTGAGACTGTAATTCCAATATCTTGGCACTATCACAGGCAAACTAGATCAGCTCTGAGGATGAGGTCCAGGAATCTGTCTTAACAATCTCCCTAGGAATTCTATGCATGCTAATGTCTGAGAAGCACTAACTAATCATAATTACTTTATAGTTGTCCATGATTCAACACTGGATTCTACTGAAAGAAAGTTTAAGCAAATTCTTAAAAACATGCTGCTGTCATTTATTCATCTGGTCTCAAGTGTTTCATATTGAATAATGTACAACTATACAGAGAACTTATGAACCAAAACCTTAAAAATTTTTCCTATTAAATTTCATAAAAAGCAACTGTTTAGAGCAGAAAAATCTTGGAAACTCTGCTAATGTTAAGTAGAGAGAAGCCAAGTTTCTTAACTGTTTCAGATTTTCAGATCTAAGCATTAGTTAATAACGCTAAGGTGTCATAATGTTAGTAGTGACTAGTAAACAACTTGATAAATAAAAGTATACTTTTTTTTTTGGTTCAAACATTAACATATATCATTGATTATTTACAAAATAGTAAAAAGGCAGTGAGATAATATTAGGAGACAATTTTTCCAGCTTAATAAATTAGTGTTTTCCCCATGTCATCCACAAGAACTTACTGAGTGTATAAAAACTACACGATTATGAGTATTTTAATTGTTCAAATACAATCTCTATATTAAAGTAAATCTATAAAACCTAGTCTTACTAACAAATAGAATTTTACAAACAGAACCTCTGTCTTAATACAAAAAATTTTTCACAAGTTTGGTTATTAACATCGAAATATGCTCTCCAATACTATGCCCATTTCACCTATACTACTCCCCAAACATAAGCAAATTCTCACTTTTGTGTATTGTGTTTATTTATAGCAAAATCCAAATTTAAGCCCACTGGTATTTTAAATTGTCCTGCCAACTACCCAGAGGATGAACATAAAAAGGGCGCTAACAAAATTACAAGAATAATTCCAAGGCCCAACAAATAATTTTAGATGATTTTCTTTTATGAACTTTCTCTACCACTATACAGTCCTTCATTTATCTCCCCATTACTCCTTAATTTTCAAGCATACCGTTTACTCATCACTAGTTGTATTAACGAAACGGGAAGAAGGGAAAAGAGGCATAACTTCATTAAGAAACTACTATGCACACAGGAAATATTCATGCTCATAATAGTAACAGAAGCATAATTATCAAGAGGTAATTATGGCCACCTGTTATGGCTTTTTTTCCTGACAACTTCACTTTTATTATATGCCCATTTGTAAGCTGAGGGAACAGAAGCAAAATATAATTGTCTACAGACACACAGAGATACCACTGCTTGAATTTACAACCATGGATTTGTGATATATTCTGAGCATTCACTTCTAAACCAATAGGGACACCATGTTATCAAAACCTGATTCTGGTGAAACAGAGAGACTTCCTTTACATTGCAAAGAAAAATTTGGATTACTTTAAGAGGACAACAATCTATTATGAATAGCAACTAGCTCGCCACAAGATAGGACAGGCAATTTTGGAAGCTTTTCTAACTCTTCCTCACTGAGATTTTCAGCAAGGCTTCCTTACTGTATTTGAAATTATTTGTTAGAAAACTACCTGATACATATATATTATAGTAGGGAGAATTCTGAGATAGGCCTCAAGATTCCCAGTCCATGGTATACACATACCTCCTCCAAATTATTCAACCAAAAAGTAATTCAGGTACTACTCTGAAAGGATTTTATAGATGCAATTAGCACCCCAATGATTATACTATTTATGCGAAAATAAAAGTAAAGAGATAATTAGACATGTCTGACCTGATCAAAAGAGCACTTTAAAAGCAGAAAGTGTTCTCTGGCTGGTCACAGAAGTCAGAGAGAGGCGTTTCAGAAGGATTTCACATGACTGTGCTGGCTTGCAGATGGAGAAGACCACGTGGCAAAGACTGTCAGTGGTGTCCAGCAGGCCTGAGGCTCTCAGCTGAACACCAGTAAGACAGCTTCAGACCTCATTCTTATAACCACAAGGAACTGAATTTTGCCAGCAATCTGAATGAAGTTGGAAGCGGTTTTCCCCAGAACCTCAAGATGAGAATATAGTTCAGCCAAAACTTTTAATTTTAACCTACGATATCCCAAAGAGAAGTCATCGACACAGTGCCTAGAATTCTGACCTACAGAACTGTGAGCTGATAAATGAGTGTTGTTTTAAGCAATTAAACTTATGCTAATTTGTTATGGAGCAATAGAAAGCTAACACACATTTTGAAGTATAAATATAAAAACATATTCCAAGGTCAAGTAGAAATAATTTCTGAACTGTTCTTCCTTTTTAAGAATACAAATATTTATTTCTGAAATATTAGAGGAACAAAAATCAGAACTGAGAACATTTGCATTAATGTTAATTTACAAGAATTTCACCAAGTAGTGAGGCCTTCCTGTGTGCCAGGTCTTAACTATTCTAAGTGCTCTATATGTATTAACTCATTTGACCCTCTAAATAATCCTACGAGATAGACATTATCATCCCTATTTTACAGAAAAGTTAAATTATGCTTCAAATCCCTGGCTTCTTTGATCAGTCACAAAAAAACTCTCCACTTTTAAAGGGCACATGTGAGTAGGTAAGACTCACCCTGGTAATCACCCTATCTTAAAACAGGTTATCTGAACCAGACATATATGAAAAAATGACTCTGGGATTCTAATGAGGAGGAAAATATTTACAAGGTTTCACACTACCTCCTACAAATACATATTACAAAGGGAAAAAAATACCACCTTAATCAAATGAATAAAGTGGACATTATCAGCAGTGGGATAAAATGAAATCCTATAGCTAGAGACAAAAGATGGCAGTGTGAGAGGTGAGACAGAGGCTTCCTCCTAAAACCGCATATAATACGAAAATATAATTAATACAACTAATCCTGAAAGAGCAACAGGAAAGAGGGCTGTGCCACACTGCATACACCTGGAGGAAAGAATAAACCTCATGGGAACAGGGTAATGTAACAAAGCCATGACTCGGTAACACCCAAGCCCTTCCCGCACCCCAGCTCACCGGCAAGAGGAAGAGAAATGGAGCAGGGAAGGACTGGGGGCCTGGGACTGCTGAACACCTAGCTCTGGAGATGTGCTCTGGGAGCACAAAACTGTATTTCATGGTGCTTTCATGGTGCTCTCCTGATTAGGGGGGTTGGAAAGCTAAGACAGGCAGAATACCTGGAGAGAATGAGATTCCAGCCACTTGTGGAAAGCAGGGATCAATATCTGGCTGCTCTGGGACAAAAGAAAGGCAGGGAGTCTGAGAGACGTCCTAACAGCGAGAGGGCTGCTAAACAGGCAAGGATTGCACAGAACTTACTGCTCAGGAGAAAGGATGGGTAGACAAAATTGTCTGGGTCCCCTCTGCCCAACAGGTTGGGAACTTTCACAATCTTCAGGCACTCCACCCCCTGGCTGGCTATGGAGTTCCAAGAACCCCCTCTGTGATACACAGCCGGCTGTGCCTTCCTCCCGGACAGCCTGCACCTGGCAAACCCTGCCCTGGCATTAGGCCAGCTAGAGGGAAACCCCGCCTACAGCAGCTACAAACACAAAGCATAGAGGCTTATACCTGTGTGCTCGGCCCACTGGTTCTGTCAGTGGAAACAGGCATAGCAGCTGGAAAGCAGCAAACAGCTCTTTCCTCCCCCAAGGCACCAAAACCGCTACCCTGCGAACCCTGCCATTGCTCCAGGGGCTGAGGAGCTCCAAAGAGTAGAGCTTCTGGGCACTAGAGGGTGCCACATACAAATATGAAAAGTCAAAGGAACCTGGTTCAAAGCAAAATTATAAATACACCAGAGAAAGAGTCAAATGAAATCAACCTCATGAATCTTCCTGAAAAATATTTCAAAATAAAAATCATAAACATACTCTGGGAGGTATAGAAAAATATTCAAGAACTCAGAAATAAATTCTGGTCAGAGATCCAATCACTACAGAACACAGTATCAGAAATGAAACATACAATGGAAGGTATTAAAAGCAGATTAGAGACAGTGGAGGAGACGATAAATGAAACAGAAATTAGAGAAGACTAGTACAAAGAAGCTGAGGCACAGAGAGAAAAAAGGATCTCTAAGAATGAAAGAATATTGAGAGAACTGTGTGACCAATCCAAACGGAACAATACTCATATTATAGGGATACCAGAAGAAGAGAGAGAAAAAGGGACAGAAAATGCCTTTGAGGAGGTAATTGCTGAAAACTTCCCCAATCTGGGGAAGGAGATACTCTCTCAGGCCATGGAGGTGCACATTATCTCCCAACACAAGAGACCCAAAGAAGACAATATCAAGACATATAATAATTAAAATGGCAAAGATCAAGGATAAGGACAGACTATTGAAAGCAGTCAGAGAGAGATAATAACACATACAAAGAAAAACCCATCAAGCTATCATCAGATTTCTCAGCAGAAACCTTACATGCCAGAAGGGAGTGGCATGATACATTTAATGAAATGAAGCAGAAGGGCCTCAAACCAAGCACACTTCATCCAGCAAAATAATCATTTAAATTTGAAGGAGGGATTAAACAATTTCCAGATAAGCAAAAGCTGAGAAAATTTACCTCCTACAAACCATCTCTACAGTGTCTTTAGGAGGAACTGCTATATAAATGGAAGTGTTCCTAAGGTTTAATAGCTGTCACCAGAGGTAATAAAACCACAGTAAAGAAAGTAGAACAGTTAATTACTCAAATGCAAAATTAAATCAACTGCCCCAAAATCAATCAAGGGATAGACAAAGAGCACAGAATATGATACCTAATATATAAAAAATAGAGGAAGAAGAAAAAGGAAGAGAAAAAAAGAAACTTTAGATTGTGTTAGTAATAGCATGCTAAGTGAAGTAAGTTAGACTCTTAGACAGTAAGGAAGTTAACCTTGAACCTTTGGTAACAACGAATCTAAAGCCTACAATGGCAATAAGTACATACCTATTGATAATCATCCTAAATGTAAATGCACCAATCAAAACACACAGAGTCAATGAATAGATAAAAAACGAGACCCATCCATTTGCTGCTTACAAGAGACTCACTTTAAACCCAAAGACATACACACACTAAAAGTGAAGGGATGAAAAAAGATATTTCATGCAACTAATAGGGAGAAAAAGGCAGGATATGCAGTATTTGTATCAGACAAAATAGACTTCAAAACAATGAAAGTCACAAGAGACAAAGAAGGACATAACATAATGATAAAGGGGTCAGTCCAACAAGAAGATATAACCATTATAAATATCTATGTACCCAACACAGGAGCACCTACATATGTGAACCAAATACTAACAGAATTATAAGGGGAAATAGAATGCAATGCATTCATTCTAGGAGACTCCAACACTCCATGCACTCCAAAGGACAGATCAATCAGACATAATAAAGAGACAGAGGCGCTGAACAACACATTAGAACAGATGCACCTAACAGACATCTACAGAACTCTACACCCAAAAGCAGCAGAATACACATTCTTCTCAAGTGCACATGGAACATTTTCAAGAATAGATCATATACTAGGCCACAAAAAGAGCCATGGTAAGTTCAAAAAGATTGAAATTGTACCAACCAGTTTCTCACACCACAAAGGTATGAAACTAGAAATAAATTTCGCAAAGAAAATGAAAAAGCCCACAAACACATGGATGCTTCACAACATGCTCTTAAATAACCAATGGATCAATGACAAATAAAAACAGAGATCAAGCAATTTACGGAGACAAACGACAACAATAATTCAACACTGCAAAATCTGTGGGATGCAGTGAAGGCAATGCTAAGAGGAAAGTACATTGCAATACAGGCCTACCTCAGGAAAGAATAATAATCCTATATGAACAGTCTAAACTCACAATTAACGAAACTAGAAAAAGAAGAACAAATGATGCCCAAAGTCAGTAGAAGGAAGGACATAATAAAGATTTGACAGAAATAAATAAATTCGAGAAGAATAAAACAATAGAAAGAATCAATGAAAGCAAGAGTTGGTTCTTCGAGAAAATAAACAAAATAGATAAACCCCTAGCCAGACTTACCAAGAAAAAGAGAGTCTATGCACATAAACAGAATCAGAAATGAGAAAGTAAAAATCACTACAGACACCACAGAAATACAAAGAATTATTAGAGAATACTATGAAAAAATTATATGCTAACAAACTGGATAACCTAGAAGAAATGGACAACTTTCTAGAAAAATACAACCTTCCAAGGCTGACCCAGAAACAGAATATCTGAACAGATCAATTACCAGCAATGAAATTGAATTGGTAATCAAGAAACTACCTAAGAACAAAAGCCCTGCACCAGATGGTTCCACCACTGAATTTTATCAAACATAATATAGTGAAGACAGAATGCCCATTCTCCTTAAAGTTAGCCAAAACATAGAAGAGGAAGGAATACTTCCAAACTCAGTCTAAGAGGTCAGCATCACTCTAATACCAAAACCAGGCAAAGACAACACAAAAAAAGAAAATTACAGACCAATATCCCTGATGAACATAGATGCAAAAATACTCAACAAAATATTAGCAAACCGAATTCAAAAATATATTAAAAAAATCATCCACCATGATCAAGTAGGATTTATTCCAGGGATGCAAAGATGGTACAATATTAGAAAATCCATCAACATCATCCACCACATCAACAAAAGGAAGGACAAAAACCACTTGATGATCATATCCATAGATGCTGAAAAAGCATTTGACAAAATTCAACATCCATTCATGATAAAAACTCTCAATAAAATGGGTATAGAGAGCAAGTACCTCAACATAATAAAGGCCATATATGATAAACCCACAGCCTTCATCATACTTAACAGTGAGAAGCTGAGAGCATTTCCTTTAAGATCGGGAACAAGACAGGGATGCCCACTCTCCCCACTGTTATTTAACATAGTTCTGTAGGTCCTCCCCACAGCAATTAGCAACACAAAGAAATAAAGTGAATCCAGATTGGTAAGCAAGAAGTTAAACTGTCACTCTTTGCATATGACATGATACTGTACATAAATAACCCTAAAGAATCCACTCCAAAACTGCTAGATCTAATATCTGAATTCAGCAGTTGTAGGATACAAAATTAATACACAGAAATCTGTTTCATTCCTATACACTTACAATGAACTGGCAGAAGGAAAAATGAGAAAAACAATCCCATTCACAATTGCATCAAAAAGAATAAAATACCTAGGAATAAACCTAACCAAGGAAGTGAAAGACCTATACCCTGAAAACTACAAGACACCCATGAGAGAAATTAAAGAAGATATCAATAAATGGAAACACATCCTGTGCTCATGGATAGGAAGAATTAATATTGTTAAAATGGCCATCCTGACTAAAGCAATCTACAGATTCAATGCAATTACTATCAAATCATCAACAGCATTCTTCAATGAACTAGAGCAAATCATTAAAAATTCATATGGAACCACAAAAGACGCCAAATAGCCAAAGCAATCCTGAGAAGGAAGAATAAAGCTGGGGGGATTACACTCCCCAGCTTCAAGCTCTACTACAAAGCCTCAATAATCAAGACAATTTGGTACTGGCACAAGAACAGAGACCAATGGAACAGACTAGAGAGCCCGGATATATATGGTCAATTAATATACAATAAAGGAGCCATAGACATATAATGGGGAAATGACAGCCTCTTCAACAACTGATGTTGGCAAAACTGCACAGCTACATGCAAGAGAATGAAACTGGATTATTGTTTAACCCCATACACAAAAGTAAACTCGAACTGCATCAAAGACCTGAATGTAAGTCATGAAACCATAAAACTCTTAGAAGATAACATAGGCAAAAATCTCCTGAATATAGGCATGAGCAACTTCTTCCTGAACGGATCTCTTCAAGCAAGGAAAACAAAAGCAAAAATTAACACATGGGACTACATCAAACTAAAAAGCTCTGTACGGCAAAGGACACCATCAACAGAATAAAAAGGCATCCTACAGTATGGAAGAATACATTTGTAAATGACATATCCGACAAGGGATAAATCCGAAGTATATAAAGGGTTGACATCCAAAGTATATAAAGAACTCACATGCCTCAACATCCAAAAAGCAAATAAACCAATTAAAAAATGGGAAGTGGATATGAAGAGATAATTCTCCAAAGAAGAAATTCAGATGGCCAACAGGCACATGAAGAGATGCTCCACATCACTAATCATCAGGGAAATGCAAATTAAAACCACAATGAGATATCACCTCACATCAGTAAGGATGGCCAACATTGAAAAGACTAAGAAGAACAAATGCTGGTGAGGATGCAGAGAGAGGGGAACCCTCCTACACTGCTGGTGGGAATGTAAGCTAGTTCAACCATTGTGAAAAGCAGTATGGAGGGTCTTCAAAAAACTAAAAATAGAAATACCATTTGACCTGGGAATCCCACTCCTTGGAATTTACCCAAAGAATACAACTCTCAAATTCAAAAAGACATATGCACCCCTATGTTTATTGCAGCACTATTTACAATAGCCAAACTATGGAAGCAACCTGTGTCCATCAGTAGATGAATGGATAAAGAAGGTGTGGTACATATACACAATGGAATACTATTCAGCCATAAGAAAGAAACAAATCCTACCATTTGCAGCAATATGGATGGAGCTGGAGGATATTATGCTCAGTGAAATAAGCCAGGCAGAGAAAGACAAGTGCCAAATGATTTCCCTCATTTGTGGAGTGTAACAATGAAGCAAAACTGAAGGAACAAAACAGCAGCAGACTCACAGATTCCAAGAAGGGACTAACTGTTACCAAAGGGGAGGGGTCTGGGAGGGCGGGTGGGGAGGGAGGAACAGAGAAGGGGATTGAGGGGTATTATGCTTAGTACACATGGTGTGGGGGGTCATGGGGAAGACAGTATAGCACAGAGAAGGCAAATAGAGAATCTGTGGCATCTTACTACACTGAATGACAGTGACTGCATTGGGGTATGGGTAGGGACTTGATAATATGGGTGAATGTAGTAACCACATTGTTTTTCATATGAAACATTCATAAGAGTGTGTATCAATAATACCTTAATTAAAAAATTAAAATTTAAATAAAATTAAAAAAAAAAAGAATTGGGTTAATACTGATGAAAGGTTTAGAACAGGGCCCAGCATACAATAAGTACTCAGTGAAGTTGGCTATTATTTAAGAGGCAGTGTAGTACAGTGCTTATGAGCATATGCTCTGGAACCAGACCCCAAGATTCTTTATTCACAAAATTTTATAATCTAATCATTTAAGTTCTCAAGGACCATTTTTCCCTAGCATACAATCATTTTGTAAATAAGGAAAAATAACTAACATGTGTAGAAACACATTAGTGTATACTGTTTTCGTGAGTCCACTGACAGCTAAAAAACAGATCTGCAAACATTTCAGAATTCTGACAATCTCTTCCTCATCAAAACAAAAATTGTTTAAAAAATACATCACAAAATTGAGATGTGAGAACATCATGACCCTTTGAAATAAAAATTACCTTGGGCATGCGAGACAGCTGAATTATGTGGGGGACAGCAGGAGAATACCTGTACTTTAGCAGCATCTCTGTGCCGCCCCCTTCACTATCCTGCTGCCCAGTACCTACTCCTCCCTCTCCTCAAATATACATAGCCCCATTCTCAGAAATAAGTGCAAAAATTCTATTCCCGAGGAGTTGCTGGGTCCTGGCCAAAGGAAAAACAGCAATATTATTTAAGTAAAATAACTCAGAAAAAGTAAATGATACTCCCAGGAATTATCTGTATTTTAAAGGGAAGATATTTATTCAAATGACAATGTTATCAGTAACATCACCTAACATCTTTTAGATATTTATTATTTGTGAGCCTTTAATACAGTATTTCATTTTATACTCATAAAAATAATCTGAGTTATGTATTCTTGGAAATCTTGGTCTCCCTGTAGAAATGAGGAAACTGAAGTACAGAAAATTAAGTATCATACTCCACATGACACACATGGTAAGTAATAGAGCTAAGGTCTTTTAATATTAAGCCCTTTGCTCATTCTACCATATGTACTTCAATTATTTGACAACCTTTTCTTAGTCATTATGTCACTAGCCACAAAGCCAAATAAAACAAAACAACAGAAATAGGCATCAGAAACTTAGAATTGCACTCTAAAAGATTAATAAGCTCTGGTTAAGCAATTCATTTACCTGAGTAATTTCTAAGATAATTATGATATCGAGAGGGAAAGGGTTTGAAATGCAATAAATTTGATGTGTGCACATACAGAGAAACATGCCTGAATGAATCTTCTGTGGGTGATTTATTAAACTTTAAAGAAATATGCAACTTACGAACTTTGAAACAGATAACAGTATCCATTTGAAGAAAAAAGGGAAATTATCTTTATTATCCTATGTTCTAAATACAGAGAAAAATAACAATATGCTGTTTTCTTCTCCAGTGCTTAAAGATCATTTCTTATACTGATTAGTATTACTGGTAGCAGTAAATGCTTAAACCATACTTCAAGCTTCAAGTTTATGAACATGACGCAATAATAAAAAAAAAAAAACCTGCAACCCCATCCCTAAATAAAACTATTTCTCATTTAAACTCAAAGGACTTTGTAAAATACCATATTTAAATATATTATTTCTCCTTTTACATTTCTTTCCTAGAAACAGTTTCCCTAAATAGTTCTTCCTTCTTGTACTTTATTAATCTACTTTGAAATGGCTGTCAGTAAAGATTCTCACAAGATTCAAGGACATTAGCGCTAAGGAGTGGTAACTGCAGGTCATTTCCTAGGAAAGAGAGTTTGTTCCCGACAAACAAAGATGAGTATTTGTTCCCAACTCTATTTCACCCAAGGACGGTCACTGACCACCCCTCTCTCTCTCCCTGCTTTGTAAGCCCGTCTATTGTCATTTCCCTTTGGTGCCAGGAACCCAAGGCAGTTGACTTCTGGAGAGATGTTAGTGATGAACTTGAACTAGAACAGCTTGTCCTCTGGGTTCTTTCTCCTACTCAGAAGATACTTGAAATCTATATTGAAATCAGAAGAGGCCTAAAATCTAAAGCCTCTAAAAACATACTAAATAGAACACAATTTTAAATGACATTCAAACACAGTGAATCCCTCTAAGTAACACTTCTCAAAGCAAAGAAAATGTGTTAGAATCTCTTCCTTTGAAAATAACTGCTTTGCAGCCTTTAATATATTACTTTTTTCTGTTACATTGAGATAAGATCTTAAGTATTAACTGAGGTCTTCTAAAAGAGAAACCAGATATTTTTGCCTCCTCCTCTCACATCCCCACAATTAAGGTAGAAAGATCAAAGAAAAATTAAAGTAAATATGATCATTTTCCAAACTACCTGTGAAATATTAAAAAAGCTCTTCTATTGTTATAAAAGAAATTTTTAAGTGATCTTTTATATAAATATTAGAAGTGATGCTTTAGATAAAGATTACTAACTCAAGGTCAGTGGCTAGGAAAAAACCTGTAATTAGGACTTCTGACAATATTCAAGTTCATCAAGTTCATCTAATGCCAGAACACTATTAGTACATACATAAAACCTGAAAAAAAAATGTTATAAGAAAATTAACAGAGATGCAAAATTGCTCAAGTTCTTACACCTCCTTTCTATTACTCTTTATTTTGATTTTAATGGAGTTCTACATTTTCTTCAATTAGAGAAAACAGCAAAATCACTCCTAAGGAAGAGTAAAAGGAAGTAACTAAAATGAATGAAAGTTTTCTGATCAAATTTATACTTACCCACAGGCTCTACCTTCTTACTGTATACTAGCCTCTAAAGGCCATATCCAAGTTTCCAGAATAAATGTTCAGCTTCTACCTATCTCACACCATTTCTACATGGAAAAATATTACGAGATGTACATTTTTTTAAAGCAGAATGCTTACTCACCAGATGTCTGAGCTCATTCAAATCCCGGCAGACGGTATAGAAAACTCCCAGGAGAATATTAATGTAGGCAGCATAGAAATCGGCAGAATACTCTGGAGGATGATCATGCGACAGGATCTTTTGAAGGTTCCCTGTTCACAAGACACAAATGAACTTACAATGATTAACATGGCATAGTATTTTATAACAAACATTTAAAACAGTAAACACACAGGCCTAGCAATTAAGGAATATAACTATTATGAAATTAGAATAGAAAAGTAATGCAAATTTTTAACCTGAGGTGTAAGAATTATGCATCTAATGTTCTCAAAGTTACTAAATGTTGCTTAAGACAATATTAAACAATGACATTTAAATAAAATTTCAAGAAACTACGGGCAAAAATCAACAAAAAGGGTGAAAAATAATACATATTCTAGTTTATCTTTCTGCCTCTTAAAATTAATGAGAAAAAAACAAAGGGGTATTATGTAAACTACCACCAAACTGGAAAATGCTCATTTTTTGTAAAATGAAAAGAGTTCATGAATTTTTAAAAATGAAAATCTTTACTTTGTCATTACCCTTTTATAAAACATGTTTTCTTCCTAGAATTTCTCTTCTTTTATCTTAAACCCTTTATACAGTACCATACATTCAGAGTACTAAACTTGTATTTCACCCTGCTAGAAATATACCATAGAGGCACAGTTAAAATTAAAGAGAAACAACTACTTATTATTCAAAATCTCCCAGTTACAGTACATGAATCAATTAGTCATTCACTTCTTATTGCAATTCCCTCTGACTTCTTGAGGCAATGGTCTCTTTAGGCTCCTCAGTTAAGAGCTCTTTGAATATGACTAGTAATTTAAACCTAGTTCAACAAGGTTGAGGACTTTTACAATACTTTCAAGTAAAAACTCTTATAAGATGTTCTGATCATGTCAATTTCCTTTTGTTTAAGGACCTCACTAAGTTAGCATTTTTACCATGGATACTACACCATTTACCACCATCCCTGACTTTAACTACTCTCTTCTTCCTCACAACCAGTTAGATGTAGGTGCAAGATCAGACAAGATATATGACCTATCATGAATATTCATAAACAGAAATTTAGAAATAGCTACCTTAAAGAGATCTTTTAAACATGGCAGTTGAACAAAAACAAACAAAAAATTTTTTAAAAATTTCAAAGCCCAGTTTCATGCTTAGAATATTATCCTGAAGGAATTCCAGATGGGAGACTATCTGCATTTTTATATCACAACCACTGAAACAAATACACAAAGTCCAAAACTTGACTTGAGTCTATTTATTTTTACATTCTAATAACATATGTAAATTTAATGTTACTAAGCTTTTTAAAACTATGCCTAAGTATTAGATAAACTGAAAACTTCTAAAAGATGGCTTAAAACTTTTTTATAAAGATTTGTGTATATAAAAGCTGTCAAATAACTAGATAGATGGGAGAAAGGAATGAGGAAGGAAAATAGGAAAGGAATGGATGCTCACACAGATGTACATAACACAGGCAAAAAAAGTTCATCTATAAATGCACAGATGAGGAAATACGGAAGACAGTTAAGTCTCCAGTTCCGGCTGTACTGCTAAGCTGCTCCTGAATCTCTCTCTAGATATCCCTTCCAGGTGACCCTCAGTGCCTTCAACTGACCTGAAAGTTGATCAGATGTTACCACCAGCCCATTTCAGTTCTGGTGAAAGTCTTAGAAGAATTAGGACATTCATTATGTTGCTATATAAATAAACCAGCTGCTTAGTTACAGAGTACAGACAAAATCTCAGGGTATAACTCCACATTAAGAAAGCCACTCCAATAGTCTAGGACTATTCAAATTTACAAAATATCCCGTTGCTAACAGAAAGCTGAAGACACTGCACCAACAGAGTAGTAAATGAAAGGAAGGAGCAACCACTTGTTGATCTCCTGTTGTCTTAAAATTTTGCTATCCAAGTATGGTCTAACATAGAAAGAACAACCATTTCTAACTTGGAGACGGACTTCTGCTTCTAGTCATGAGGAAGGAGCAAGAGGTTCCAAAAATGCTCTCCTGTAATAAACTAAAAAATGGACAATATATTAGAAAATTATTTTCAGACATCAAATAATAGGCAACAAAAGACTGTGATACCTCAAAAAGGGGTAACAAATGAGGTAAGTCCTACCACCAGCCAGGTTTTCTAACTAGTGGTAGTTTTAGAACTGTAGAACAGCAGAGTTGCAAAAAGAGCCCAGTAATCTCAATGAATTGAGGAAACTGAGATCAGAGTAGAGGGAGCTAAGTCAACCAGAATTTGCAGGGCAGCATACATGAGAGAAGGGAGCTATGGAAAGAAAGACTCCAGAAATCTGCACAGGGGTTCCCCTTGAATCTTGTCTGAATACCTATCTGTGTATGAACAGAATAAAATCTCACAGGCCATACAAGAACAGCTTCTGGGGAAAAATAATTAGCGGAGAGCTGTAAGTCAAACAATTACTAGGGCTTTGAATTGTTCATTTTGCCACCAGTTGTCATGAAGAAACTATGCTGAATACATGGGGTATTCAGCAGAGATCCAAGAAGGGCTATACCTTAGAGATGAAACTAAAATTAGCCCTGGCTACTCAAGATCCTCTCTCTAGAAAAGTTTAAAAATAGCCTTAAAGGGGTGAGCTATACCTTCAAGTACCTTACATGCTTAGCAAAAAAAGTCCAACATTAACAACAAAAAAATACTATCACTTGACAAAAATTACTAAACACATGAAGAAGCATAATGAATACCCACAGTAGAGAAAAACTGTCCAGAAACAAACCCAAAATGAAATAGGGAGCAGAATTAGTAGACAAGGCCATTAAAACAACTATTATAAATATGCTCATATACTCACAGAGACAAAGAAAACAGCATGAGATTTGCAATGAAATGTTCCACTGGATGAGATTAACTGCAGATTAGGCTCTTGTAAAAAAAGGTCAGTGAACTTTTAAGACACAGAAATACAAATTATCCCAAATAAAACACAGAAAAAAATTAAATATTTAAGATTTAAATAAGTGAACAGAAATTCGGTGGGGCAATATTAAGTGGTCTAACACATACTCAGTCCTCCAAGTTCAACAGATCTCAAGCAGAATAAACAATAAAAAAGACTTTCTTTCTTGTCTTTTTCTTTTAAGCCCAAACAATAATAATGTATTATGAAGTTTATAATAACTGTATAAGGCAAATTGTAGGCCAACAGTAACACAAAGGTTGTGAGGTATGAAACTCCAAGTCAGTGAGATTTTCAGACTATTTATTAGAGCATAACTTATCCTGACTAATTCACTAACTAAACCAAAACATTATAATGTCATGCATATCAACTTATGATTGGATGACAGCCACTAATATTACCTCTTCACTCTGGTTCCATGCTTACTTCTCTGACTATAATTTGGCTTATCAATTGTTTCTTTTTTGAATGCCTTTTATGTGATTATAGTGTTTTGCTTTAAAGAAAAAAGAAGTCTGATATGTAAAAGGCCCTAAAATTTAATAATTAGATTAAACTTGGCTCCATTATTACATACTTTTTAAAAATCTACTAGCTTACACTCTCTAAAATTGTCAAGGTCACTTTAATTATTTATGTCTTCAAATTCTCTCCATCTATGCTGCTTTGTATCTTTACTTTTAAAATTTAATCAAATTCTACAATTCGTTATACCATACTTTAATCCAACTTCACTAAGATGTAGAAAATCAGCATTTTCTATTAATTTTCTTAAATTATTAATTTTTCAGTACTTAAGCCTAAAATAGGTCATGAGAAACATTTCAAATAGTGATGACATAGGTACAAAGTTACATGGGAAAAACATCAAACAGTAATGACGTAGGTACAAATGAATTTTTTTAATGAAATACTTTGAATTATTCCTTTTCTTTCTACCCTTTTCTCCTTACTTTATCATATCCATGGAAGAGATGCTACTGAAAAGAAGGGCTCCCTTCACCTATTTTGGTTAATTTTTCCTATCTCAGTTAATTAGCAAAAGCCGATAGTGTTACTTGATTGCTGTTCTTGTGAAAACAGACAAAAATGTGTTGATCTTAACAATAAATGTTACAGTTGATTAGTTCATAAGAATAGTGTTAATGAGGCCAAGGTCAAGGAATGCTATTTTTTCATAGCCTGCTAACCACCTTATGATTCAGTTATAAATTTTGCATCAGAAGTTTCACACTTGTACAGTGACAATACAGTATTAATCTACAAAGCTATTCAGCAACACAAAAGCTACTGTTCTTCCAAAGATAAAAATAATCAAGATTTAAGAAATTTAAGATTAAATACAAACCAAAAAGAAATAAATACAAGGGTTAGCAGCTGGTACTACAATAAGTGCAGTAATGAAAAATAAGATTTACAAAATCAAAAAATACTTTCCTCTTTGTACTTAACCCAACCACATGGTAAATAAAGATTTCCATACAATTTAAATGTGCTCTGTCAACCTAGTCTTGATTCTTACCTGTATGAATGTTATAATCTCAATATATACATCTTAATTTACCAACCAAAAAGTGTGAAAATATACCATGAGCACATGTCAGACTGCTCTTTCAAAAAATTTTAGTAATTATGTGAGAATAATTCTCATAGTTCAAAAATCAAACCTCTGAAAGCAAAGACACATTTGCAACATTTTGAGATTGAAAGCAAACCTGAACAGAGTAAGACACCAAAGTATTCCCGTTTGAACATACTAATTATTCAAACACCAAAAACAACTGTATGAATATCATTTCTCAAAACAATGTTTTAAAATTTACCTATGCTATAATCAGGAAAATACAAGACAAATGGCTCAAAGCACCCAGTATTTGGACGGAACTTTTCCCAGACAATTTCACTGAGAAAGATGACAGTCACATTTCTGTCGGTCTGTAAAAGAAATAAAAGTAACTCTGCATTTAAAAAATCTTAATCAGAGCGGTAATTCCATTTGAATTTTCTTTCAAATAAATCCAGCAAACTTCCAATACATAACAAATTATTTGCATATTAATAAGCCATATTTAGAAAACTTAATCACAGAGCTCATCCACTTACAAATATTCATACATAATTACTTGGTATTTCCATAAAACGTATAGGTTAATCGACACTTCAGTTACCCCATGAATGCTAGTCACACAAGGACTTATTTTATCGAAATTTTAAAAAACACACATTTGCTTGAATAATTAACACATGAACTTTTTATGGGAATTTTTAAAGAAATCATATGCTTTCAATCAAAAAACAAAAATAGACAAAAGTTAACATCTCTCATTAAAATAGGTATAGCAACCCAGAGAAAAGGAAATATGAGTTCAAAAAAATCATATATGCTATACTATATAACCACATAAGGAAAATGTAAGGTTTTTCTTTAAAAAAGGTTACTTTTACACAAATTATTGAGTAAAATTGATGCTGAATATATACTAAAAATACAAACAAGTTTACAATGTTAAGTAAACAGACATCTTCTGAAGAGTATTTAGAAATAATAATTATATACCAAAAAAGAGTATTAAGAAAACAGGCTCAACATACATGTTATCCTTCTACAGAGTGGCCACAAATTTCCCATGCATGCTAATTAGAGTTTATATGTAGACACCTCCACGTTCTCAACATAAATTTCAATTTTTCCCATATTCTTTTTACTATCTCCTAACTTGACAATGCAGACAATAGCTGTTTTATTCTCTAACTATTCTTACATCCATAAATGACATCTATATCACAACCATAAATGAAACTATACTTTGATGATTATTTACTATGTATTGATTACTAACATGTGTAATCTTATATTCTAATTCCCATTATTTAGAAAAATGTTCTTAAGGTATTTAGGAAAAAAACAGCTGAGTTCAATAAATTAATTCCACAAAAATCTAGCACCTTTATGAAAGAGAGGAAAAGGCTTTAATTTTCAAATGCCCTTTTGTCTTAAAAACTCATTAATTTTTAAGAATCCTTGAATTTATTTCTATAGAGATAAAAAAGCATGCTCTAAATACAATTTTGATTACAAACATTGGGTTGTTTTGCTTTAAAATGTGATTATCTAAAAACATCTTATAAAGTCATTTCATAAAAAAAATTGGTAAGTCTAAAAAACTGAAGATATTAATCAGTCTGAAAGGATTTTAAGTTGGTAATGTTCTCATCTGTTCATCTGAAAGTACTTCTAATATGCAATGTATCACAATTTAAACTTTTAATATAAAAAATGATAAATGTTTTTGCTATATTTCTCTTAAATGAAACACACTTTTTAAATAAACACAAGCATGTTTTCAGAAATGTGAATACAATTTTCTGGTAGAATCAAGATTACTATGAATCTTCTAATTTTCTTCAGTTTCCATAATTAAAACTAAAAAAAAGTGAAAGCCTAACTACTTCAAAGGGACTCAGCGGTACCATTACGGGGCATGAGGGAAAAAAGTAGGGTAAGCTATACTGAAAAGGCTAAATGCCAGCGAATGCACTCTGGATACCAAAGAGGGAGTCCTAGAGCAAAGGAGTGGGAAAGAACAGATGAAGGTATGAAAAAAAACCACAAACACAACACAACAATAAAAAGAAAGAGGAGGAGACACCTACTCAAAGATAATGGGTCCCTGGTCTCAGTAGTAAAATGCCAAAAGTTAATTGAAACATGGAAAAGCTGGACCATGAGAGGAAACTTCCATGAAAGGCTACCAAGAGCCGCTCCTGTCCAATCCATAACTTCCCCCACAAGACTATTACTAAAAGTAAATTTCAGGAGTTGGCAATAGGCACACAATGATTTCAGTGGCATTTGGAAAGCCTCTCTGAACTTCCAGCGGTTTCTCAAATTTGAGAATGGTGTTAATTTCCACTGGTGGAAATTGAGCAGTTTCAATAATTTCCAAATGGTGTAGATCCCTATATTCCCAAATATTTACTTAATTTTTATTATAATATTACTTAATACTTAAAAACAGACATAAAACTATTTATGTCTAAAGCACTTATAAAGTCTTAAGTCCAAGATAAACTTGTAAGTTAAAAATAAAACTACAAAACCAATAAAATTTAAATTAACATTAACTGAATATGATGTATAGTACTGTTTAACTCAAACTAAATCTTTGCTTCCTTTGTGAGTATAGTACCAATAAGAAAAAGCCACAGTTCTTCTGAGTTTAACATTCCTGTACCAACTGGTATTAGTGAACACTGAATTTTCTCATTCTCTCACCAATTTCCTTTTATTTAAATTTAAACTACTGCAAAACCGTTTTTGCCATTTTATTATTTGGCTTTCACCTGACACATGTGTATTAAGTCCACCCCTGTTCTCATGAGACCACGGCAATTAGAGTAGTATTACTACCATTTGGTGCCAACACAGCTGTAAATTGAAATACAATGCTGGTTCTGATGCTGAGTGGCCATGAAATAGAACTCAGATGATGCAGAACAGACATACCACTCTTTATTTAAAATTACTGAAATAAAAAGAAAATTTTAAATACTTGCAGAAAGTTCAAAGTCTAGCCCCCCACCACTTAACCTAGCAAACACCTAAAATCTTTTAATAAAAAAGCAGTGTTAATCACCTCACAATGAAAAATAAAAACCTAAAATAATTGAGGAATAAATGTTATCAAGTCACAAATTGCTTTAACTTTTAAAAAAAGCTAAACTTCACTCAGACTAGAGATACACAAATTGGAATTATATTAAAATATCATTTCTCACCTAGCAGATTGGCAAAATGAAAAAAATTTGACCAGACCACAGGGGGAAAAAGACTACCATGTATTACTTACCAATTCTTGTAACCTAAGAAACCCAGGCAAAAGATTTGCTTCCATATCTCGTAGATACTCTGCTTTATCTAGAACCTTATAAAAAAATGAAGTGTCAAAATCAATTTACAAAGCCCTTTACAAAACATTTAATAATATGCTACATAATTGAAGACTTAGAACTTTACATGTTAAAAAGTTGCAACCTATGAATTAATTTTTAAGTGCTATTTACATTGTAGAAGACATCTCAAGGAGGTCCAAATAAGTTAAAAAATGAACTACTTATAACATATTTTAACCCACATTTCTAAATAAAGAATGAGTCATAGCTACATTAAAAAGGTTTATTTTATAGGTATACTACCAAAAAGACGATATAAGATGCTCTAAGGACACACAAGAAATACAACTGTATTTTTATTCCATTTGATAAAAGATAAATGTCCACTGTGAACCAAAAATTAGAGATCTTTCTGACTGGAGAGAAGAAAATTCTGAATTTCATCATATAAAACTATTCTTGAACTTTGTAACTGCATGTTAAACCTTATTTTAACTGGATAACATGTTAAGAATGGTTAAATTTTTGTTCAGTATTATAATGCTCTGCGATTATGTTACTTTAAAAGGTACTTATCTTTTAGAAATATATAGTGTACATATATACCATGTATAAAATATATAGTGTGTGTATATATATATATATTTATGGATAACATGATATACAGGGAATGATGAATGGAGTGTAAATGATACAAGTCTGGCCAATTGTTAATAATTATTGAAGCTGAGTGATGGGCTCATTAAGATACATCACACTATTCACTTTAAATGTTTGAAACGTCTATAAAAATGTTAAAGTAAAAAAACCTCTGCTTCAAGAGATCACCCATTCATGAAAAATCAAGGTACTAAAAGCATTGTCTAAACTATCTAGTCTGATACTTTTTGTTACACAGGTTTTAAAATACATACAAAAGAAGAGAGATTAATACCATGAACTTCCGTATATATTTTGCTAGAGTAGGAAGTCAGACAGGAGCAGAAGGGGAGAAAGGAGGGTGGCAGGCCACCCAGTCTCTCCCCAGAAACCCTGACTCCCTTAGACCAACCCCTTTTGCAGTTCAACACAAACTGATAAACAAAAGATAAGGACACTAGGACCTTCCCGATTTTAGAACACTTAAAGATTTTTGTCACTAATGACCCTCAGGCCATCATATTATTATCACGTCATTTACATTACATTTTGGCCCCACCAGGGGTTTCCCTAGATACTCGAGAAAATCACAACACAAACTTGTGCTAAGAGGCTAAAAGGAAGGAAGCAAGACAAATCCAAAGGATGATGTAAGAATGACAAAATGGGAAGAGGAAACCAAACAAGACCCCATTAAAAGATACAATGTAAAACCCAGTGAGCAGCTACCCACCCTCAGGTCAGCCTTTCCTCTATTGCTGGAGCTTACTTTCCTTTTGCTTTGATCCCCTGCAAGTCTCTCAATTGAATTTTTTCCTTCAAGAAGACAAGAACAAGGAATTCCACAATCCACCATCCTGCAGCAATTTCACCTAACCCAGCAAACATAACATATGGCCAGTATTTTTCTTCTAACCACCCTCCACTTCTCCCCTCCATCATTTAGCTGGACTATTTAAAAGCAAATCCCTGATACATCATTCCAACCACAAAATATGTCAGTATGTAATTCTAAAAGGTGAGGACTATTTTTTTTTAAACATAACCACAGTATTACTATCATGCCTTAAAAACTTTTCAATATTCCACAATATCACCTAATAACCAGTATTCAAATATCTCTACTTGTCCTACAAATATCCCCTTAGAGAGTTTGCTTATTTCATTTAGGATCCAAAAGGTCCATAAATTGCAGCTTACTAGATTTGGTTACTTGTCTTCTAAGCCCATTTTAAATTATACAGTTCCCCTGACCTTTCTTTTTTTTTCCCTGTTATTTATTTGTTAAAGAAACCAAGTCATCTGTCATGCAGAATTTTCCATTACGGATTGACTGATTGTATCTCTATAGTGTGATTTAACATGTTCCTATAGCCCCTATATTTCCTGTAACAGTCAGTAGATCCAGAAGTTTGGTCAGATTCAAGTTCAAGTTTTAGACAGGAGTACTTCACAAGTAGTACAGTAGATTTCTTATTACTGAATTACATCAGCAGGCATACAATACCTGGCTGTCTCTTTTTTGTGATGTTACACTGATTGACAGGTTCAGGTGTTGTCAGCCTGACCCATTCATTATAAAATTCCCCAGCAGCCTTTCACTTAGTGACTTCAGCATCCATTGACGATCATTGCCTATATCCATTATTTCACCAGGGTTTGCAAAACTATGATCTTCTATGATTCTGTCTGCATTTATAGACATTTTTCTGGAAAGAACCTTCATTCATCTACCATTTGGCTATTCAGAAATAAAGTTCACACAGGATAAGAAGGATAAATACTTGATTGCTTCTCTTTATTACCAATTTTCAGAGTGAGATTGTGCTTGTATTAGATTTCAGTGGTTGTTATAATACATTACAAAATTGGTGGCTTAAAGCAGACTAAAAATTTATTCTTTCACAGTTCTGGA
The DNA here is from genome assembly GCF_030020395.1 of Manis pentadactyla. Taxonomy (NCBI): domain Eukaryota; kingdom Metazoa; phylum Chordata; class Mammalia; order Pholidota; family Manidae; genus Manis; species Manis pentadactyla. The sequence continues at coordinate 59,403,948 of NC_080025.1, read as the reverse complement.
AGTCAGAGGTCTGAAATCAGTTTTGCCTGGCCAAAATCAACATATCAGCAGGGCCACAATCCCTCCAGCAGCTCTAGGGTAGAATCCATCCCTCCAGTATTCCAGTGTTGGTGGCTGCATTGCTCTAATCTACATCTTCTCACTTACGCTGCTTGCCCTGCTTCTGTTACCTGGTGTGTGGTGTAGTCAAACCTCATTCTGCCTCTCTCCTATAGATAGTTGTGATTGCATTTTGGGCCTACCCAGATAATCCTGGTAAATCTCAAAATCCTTAACCACACCTGCAAAAACCCTTTTCCCAAATGAGGTAACATTTACAGATTCAAGGATTAGGACCTGATACATGCAGGGGGCATTACTAAGCCTACTGCAATGCCCTAAGTAAATTACACTCCCATGGTAACCAATGAGTTGACGTTTTGTGTTTTTATGTATTTGTTCAGTATCATTATAAATGCATAGATTTTAACATATATAATGTGCTTCTATCCATTGAATTCATTATTCTTAGGAAGGTCAACTGTCCCATCTTTGGCCCGTGCAGGCCTCTTCAAATTGACTTTTATGTTTTCCCCACCCCCTCACTCCGCCACCAGCTTTATTGAGCCATAACTGACATATAACACTGGGCAAATTTAAGGTATACATAGTACATATACATTTACATATAATACATAATTATACTAGCATGTATGTTTCGGGTATATTACATATAGTATATGTGCAAGCATGTATATGTGTATATATACATTTATACTATCTGTAATATACACTTAAGTATTACAATTATTACCATCATACCACCAGCTAACACCTCCATCACTTCACATAATTATCAGTTCCTTTTTGTGGTGAGAATACTTAAGAGCTACTCTGTACACTTACAACTTTCAAGTATATTAATACAGTACAGCATTATTAACTATAATTTCAGTACCTTAGATTCCCTAGAACTTACTCACAACTGGAAGCTTGTATTCTTTTGACCAACATCTCCCTATTGCCCCTACTCCCCAGCCCCTAGTAACCACTAGTGGACTCTGTTTCTATGAGTTTGGCTTTTTTAGATTCCACATAAAAGTGAAATCATATAGCTTTTGACTTTCTGTATCTCACTTATTTCACTTAGCATAATGCCCTCAAGGTCTATCTATGTTGTCACAAACAGGATTTCCTTATTTTCTCATGGCTTAGTAATATTCCATTGTGTATGTGTGTAGTTGACCTTATTACACAAGGGTTTATTCTGTTCCATTCATCTATGTGTCTATTTTAATGCCAACAGCATATTGTTTTGATTACTACAGCTTTGTAGTATAGTTTGAAATCAGAAAGTATGATGCTTCCAGCTTTGTTCTTTCTCAGGATTGCTTTGGCTATTCAGACTTTTGTGATTCCATGCAAATTCTGAATTGTTTTTTCTACTTCTGTGAAAAATAGCATTGGAGTTTTAATAGGAACTGCACTGATAGGGACTATGCCCTTGGGTAGTAAGGATACTTTAACATTAATAGCTCTGATACATGAGCTTCTGTGTCATTTTTAAATGACCCTAGTAGTAGTTGCTAGTTTCCTAGCTTGCCTTTATGGGAAGATGTTCTAGGTTCATTTAGTACATTTTCTTCCCAGAATTGAAGAAAGCTGGCTTGTTTTCTTAAACATTTACACTTTATTAATGAATCTTCTTATAAATTATAATCATTTAAATTGGGAACAGAATTAAAATGCAAGGAATGCAATATTATTTCCCTGAGTCTAAATTGTTTTGTATCTGTTTTATTAATTGACAGCTTGAAACAATCTATGAGAGTAATCAACTTTAGATATTTCACTCCTAATTAGTTTGGACAAAATAAAGCTAAAATTTACTGCTAAAAAGATAAAAATTAGTTTCTCTATGCATTCTCATTATGCAATCTTCCCATCAATCTCCATTTAAATAACTCTCTCATCCAGGACACAGATTAATTCAAATACATTGGTCCATTTGTAGGCCCATTTTAATGCAGAATACAAAGCTAAGCTATGAAGTAACAGTTTATTCTTATGATTTGATATAGCTAACCCATTGTAATTAATGATTTGATGGTATTCTAGTAAATGATCCTTCTTCAAAAGCAATTACCAGATAACTAACTATAAAAAATAAAAAATTTAATTCACATCCAAATGTTTTTCTTAATAATATACACAAAGGCATTCCAAAAGACTCTTGATTTGAAAGCTTAGTTTGTGGACTAGAAGGCACTCTCAGTCATCTTTCTGGAATACCTCCTAAATTTGAAGCTTACTAATTCATATCCTAGATAGCTGAATAATCTATAGATTTGCTCCAAAAAAAGTTCTACATTAAATACCTGCACGCTTTCCCACCCTTAACATTAAGTTAACTAACAAGCTCTTACTGAAATCCTGCTTTGGTCCACTGAAAAATGAGTAGGGCCCTACTTACTCCTCATGGCTGTTTCCAGAATACTCATTTCCCCTCCTCCCTAAAGATATTCAGCACTAAAGCGCTACTTACTGCAGTCATCAACATGTCCTAGGGCCACTCCTCCTCATTCTTTAAATATCAGAGTTTCTGACTATGGCTTCTCTAATATAACTCATATTTTTTGGATATTTCAATGCCCACATCTTCTGATATGGCCGACTGTGAGTTCCTTAAATTCATTTCCACCAGTGATCTTGTCTCCTACATCACCTCAGGGAAAAGCTGACTTATGTCTTATGGTTTTTTAAGTGTGGCCTGTGGAGAGGTTGGGAGGAAGTGGTCCTCCTTTCAGGAGGTCGGTATGGTCAAAACAATTTTCGTAATGAAACTAAAATATGATTTGCCTTTTTCACCATGTTGACTTTTGGACTGATGGTGCAAAACCAACAACAGGTTAAAGTGAAATCACCTTAGCACAAATCAAAATAATGGTGTGAAACTGTACTAGTAGCAATTGCATTCTTCACTAGGTACTTGCATTAAAAAAAAACTGGACTTCCACTTCTGAGAAGATGGAGTAGATGTACTTTTTCCTATTCCCTCTGAGTAAAACTAAGAATCTTGAATATTATATATAAAACAAACAGGGCTCAGAAAGGTGGAAAGGAGAAAAGAAGAAAGCAGACCAGGTAGGGACCTCAGGGCCAGAACAACTCACCTCAGAGGGTGAATTACCAGAGTTGTCTTTTTGCCTCACGTATCCCATAGTGGCGCTGAAGAAGCCAACAACACAGAAAGGCTAACAAGCACAGACCAAACAAGCCCCCCAAAAGCCTGTTCTCCTTAGCCAAAGGACCACAAACAGGCCACCTAACAGGACTTCCAGAACACTTCCAGTACTCTCCAAGTTTTCTTTGTACATAATTGATTTCTTCTCTCTCCTCATCTCTTCTTCCTCACCCCATAAACACTGGACTGCCACAGGACTCAGCACTGGAGTCATCATTTTTCTAACTCACTTACTCTCTTGGTGACCTAATCCAGTCTCACAGCTCTAAGCTCACAACTCCAAAACAGTGTCTCCACGTCGGACCTCTCTGACCTCAGACTTTAGTCCAAGTGCCAACTCATCATCTCTACTTGAACTTCTCATGTCCCAAACCAAACTCCTGATCACTCCTTCCCCAGCAGCAGGACCCCACCTGCTGAGTTTTCTCCATCAGATAATAACAACTCCACCCTCTCAACTGCACAAAAACTTCTGAGTCATCCCTGACTTCTTTCTTTCTTTCCTTTTCCATTACCAATCTATCAGAAAATTCTGTCAGCCCTAACTTCAAATATAGCCAGACCAGTTAGTTCTTAACACATCCACTGCTACCCAGGTTAAGCCAATATGATGTTTTGTGTAAATGATTACAAATGCCTCATAAATAGTTGTATTAGTTTCCTAAGGCTGCCATGCCAAAGCACCACAAATGGGTGGCTTAAACAACAGAAATGCATGTCTCACAGTTCTGGAAGCTAGAAATCCAAGATCAAGGTGTTGCCAGGCCCATGCTTCCTCCAAAGGTACTAGAGAAGACTGTATTTTGCTCCCTGTTCTATGTCCAGTATTTAGAACAGTGCCTGGCATATAGAAAGTGCTCAACTAATATCTGCTGAACAAATGAATGCATGAAACTAAAATATGCTTTTAAAAACCACTACTGTAAAGCACACTACATATCTTCGTTTGTCCGCCAGTCATTTTCACACTGATCTAAAAACTACCAAACTTAGCCAACCAAAAATCAAATGATTCATCTTTCCCCACAAACCTACCCATATACAACTGAAGAATCTGATCTTTGCTTTCTCTTCCATTTATTCCTTCCTGCATCTTCTGCCTGAAGTCTAGCCCAGGACCAAATTTCCTCTAACGCAGCTATAAGAGCCTCAAAATCATTCTTTTGCTTTCAGTCTTTACCCCTCTCCAATCCTCCTATTCAACATGCCTTCAGAATAACCTTCCTTAAGCATATTTTTTGCTCTACAATCTTCAGTATCTCCTCACTGCCTAGTACCTGAAATAAAGTACTTTAGTACACTTCTCAAGACACTCCATCATCTGCCCCAACTATCTCTCTAATCTTCTTTTTCTCCCTTTATATTTTATTTCCCACTAGACTTTTTGGCATCCATGGCCTTCAATCGCCTCTGCATGCCTCTGCTTACACAATTCTTACCATCCGAAATTCCTCGTCTTCAGTTTCTTCCTATAATAGCCTAATTATTCTTTTAGGCCTCTCTCAATGCTATCATCCCATGAAGCTGTACCAGATGTGCCTAAAATCACTATTTGGCATCTCACAGTCATCACTTACCACATTCTGCAGGCAGTCATACACAGTATGTACAAAAACTTGCCTATGAAGTTGAAGCTCCCTTTGTATAAGTGATACATCTAAAACACTTTTTCTATTGCTAAAACACTTTGGACAGTGCACTGTATATAATTAGACTCAAAACAAATGGGAATTGAGCTGACAAACAGATCAGTTTTCAAATAAGAGATATAATGAAATTAAATTACTTACAATATATACAGTTTGATCCTTGAGATTTTCAGTTTCAGTTACTTGTTTAAACAAGCGAACAAAGTCATTAAATGTTTCACAGGTTATTTGAGTAGAGCGTCCATCCTCTAAAGAACTAAGAGGATTCAACTTGTTTAAAATTGGTTCCAAAAGCAGACTCAAGGTAAAGCATTCAACACAATTCACAAAGACATGTGGGAGCTGAAAACAAAAACCAAAAAAATATATAAATAGAATAGAAAACACACATATACAATAATTCCACATTGTCCTACTTAAACCTATACCTGACTTATGTGCTCTGTGCCCCAGAAGTCTGACCACCACAGACTACATCGCCCAGACTCTATTTTCTGGCCCTGGTTTGAGTCAACCAATGAGAAAAACCAGGAGCCTGAAGGAGACTGAAAAGAGAGAGATGATGAATATTTATTCCTGTAACTCCCACCCCATCCCTCAGTGACCCGCAGTTCCACTGTGGCTATAGTCTTCTACCAAAGGCCACAGCTCCAGCTGGGCAGCCCCTCGTCTAAGGTTACAGCTCTTGCTAGAAACTGGTAACAGCTCCTTCCTGTGGCCTATTTAGGTCTAAGGGAGGAAAAGGCTCTCGGTGTTTCACCATCTCAGTAGTTCCCTTAACATTTCTTCAACCTGTGTGCAATGGCTCTTTCATTAAACTCACTTCAGTTATTTCAGTTTGCCATTTCTTTCCTCCAGGAATTCAAAGTAAACTTGTATTTTCCTCTAAAGAATTCTATAAAGAAACCCAAGTACATTTGAATGTTAAAATTTTTACTGGGCATTTTATACTTATAATGTTAAGATAATACTCTCAATGATGAACAAACGTAGATCAAAGAAAGAATTTTAAGGGTTAGACACCACAGTTTTCCTCCTGGGAGGATTAAAAATTACCTCTTCATTTAGAGAACAAAATGGAGGTAATTCCAGAATAATTACAGTAATAAGGAAATGAAAGACTTGCTCACAAATACAGTCTGTTCTCAAAATTATCCCAAAAGCAGTACTTCAGAGGAAGATAACTTACAGCATCTGCCACAGATAATGGAACCTTCTATTAATCGCACACAGAAGGCGGCTTTTTTTTCTTAGAGTAACAGTGTACTTAAGGCTACATTATACTTACTTGGCACAGTTTTACGAGTGTTTGCTGACCTCCTTTACCCCCATTCCTTTATAACTAGAGTCCACAATACTACTAAGAATAAATGTCCTGCCTGCTGCTATCCATGATCTTTAACGGCAGCACATTCTAAGTGTCTCTGGGTACCTCTACGAAAAGCAGTGATACTCATCATCTATTACATGATTAAGTAACAGCAAAAATTATGTTATAAAAAGTGAAATATTATCCCTTAAGTATGGAACTTCTTTATTCAGTTTTTCATGCTTTTATTCAATACAGATATTTTTGGACACTTCATACAGGGAATTCTCAAATACAAGTACCTGAGCCAAGACCTTATACATTCACATTCTGGAGTCTGGTAAGATGCCCAGGCACCTGTATTTTTAAAAACACATAGGTAATCATCAGGATCAAAGGCTAAAATCTTCAAGTCAGTATGTGCTGGGGATAATCTCAAGAAACTCATAGTCTTGAGCCAGGGAAACATATCACAGCTGAAAAGTTAAATATTACGACAGATTTAAGCAGAGGAGTACTGAGGTAGCACAAAGGGGCATCTAACAGCCCAGGGAGTCAAGACAGAGTGTTAAGTAGAAGAAAACATCACAAAATAAGCAGGCATTGCCAAGGAATAGATAGGAAAGGTAGAGCAAGTGAGACAGGTAAACCATTCTAAGCAGAGGGAGCAGTATGTGCCAAGCTTGAAAGTAAGAGAGAGCAGGAACTCTAAGTAGTTCAGTATGCATGTAACATAAAGTTGTATTAGAACACAGCCACGCCCATTCAGATTGATACTGTCAATGGCTACTTTCACAGTAGAGTTGAGTGAACAAGAGAAACTTTATGGCGTGCAAGCCTAAAATATTTACTGTCTGGCCCTTGAGAAAAAGCTTGTCCATTCCTAGCTAAGGATATGAAAGAGGGTATGGCAATAATGATTAATAATAGCAGCTAACTTTTACTGAGTGCTTACTATGTACTAAGCACTATAGAAAGCACTTTTCAATTATTCACTCATTTTATTATCACACAATCCCAAATGTTATCACTATTATCCCAACTTTTCTAATGGGGAAAACACTAAGTGGTGGATGAAGAACATGTGTCTACCAGACTCCACAGCTCAAACTCTTAGCCACTATATTATGGAAGATAAACTGAACTCAGCTCATGAAGGGTTTTATATATCAAGCAAAGCACTTGAATGTTTTCCTGAAGATCTTAAATAAGATTTTCATGGACTAGCTGATGGATTGCACTTAGGCAGAAATAGATGGAAACATCCGAAACTGAGATCGCAGCAGTGGCAATCAATAAAGGTAGATGGAATCAAGATTTTCAATGATGTAGGCTCAACAGAACATGTTTACTAGTTTAATTTACTGAACAAGTGAGAATGAGGAAGGAGAAAATAGCAAGTTTAGACAACTGTGTGAACTATACGACCATTCACTGTGATAGGCAATGTGGAAAGAAAGGCCAGGCAAAGGTGGAGATTACAGTAACAGGAAAGAAACAGATTTTAATATTTTTTAAAGAATTTATCATGATGTGTGTTTTCCCCTAAATAGTATCAGCCAATGAAAGAGAAAGGAAAAGTGGCTCAACTTAAAAAATAACTTTCTCAAATCAAGGCTCAAGTTACTTAACAATGTTTTCTGAAGTTTATAGTCTTTGGATTATTCAAACAAAAGGTAGTCAGAGATGTTTTATGTGGAAGACACTCCTTCAGAGAAATGTAAACTGGACTAAATAATCTCCCAGTTTCCTTCCATTTCTAGGAGTCTATGTGTAAAAAAAAATCAACTAGCAATGACTTACAGGTTATTCTTACCTCTAAAGTTTTCAACAAAGTTTGTGTTACATAGGTCTTTCCACTGGCAGTATGTCCATAAATAAAAATCGATGGAAAGCTGAAATGATGTCTCTAGGGGAGAAAAGACAAGTATCAGTATGTACATACAAAACAGAAAAAAAACAATGAACAACTCATGAGATAGTTTTATGGGATAAAATAAAATACTCAAACCAAATTATTTCAACAAATTATGATTAATAATAGCAGCTAACTTTTACTGAGTGCTTACTATGTACTAAGCACTATAGAAAGCACTTTTCATTTATTGACTCATTTTATTATCACACAATCCCAAATGTTACCACTATTATCCCAACTTTTCTGATGGGGAAAACACTAAGTGGTGGATGAAGAAGAACATGTGTCTACCAGACTCCACAGCATACAGTGGATTCATCATCACGCACTGAAGTTACCTGAATTCAACTCTAAGCACTTTCTCTGTTAAGAAATTTAAATTTCTGAAAAATTCTATTTGGCATTTTTATTATACATTAAATATAGTGTATATATGTATTTATACTTTTCATTATTGCACAGGTTTATATATACATACTGTGTTTTCAAATTTATAGGGGATTTCAGAGATTCTTCAAGGACAGTTTGACCATTCTGTATTTTTAACTCTTCTTTAAAGAATCTAATCCCACAGACTCAATGTCACTGTACATTCTAAAGCTTTGAAACTAAGCATAATCACAGGGTTAGGAGGAATTTCAAGAGTCCTCTGTTCTTAGGAAAACTTACAGAATACTTTTGAATTATATATACTGCATTTACCCAGGTCTACATGTATACATCTCATCCAACAAAACAATGATAAAATCTACATAGCTTATATTTCAAAGTACATATTCCCAAGATCCTCCTAAGAGTATATTAATAGTCTGCTGCCCAGCAAAAAGTAAAAATCATCAAATACCCCTATCTTGATCTAATCAATACTACAAATATGTTTCATTCATTCAATGAACATTTCTTAGACACCTACCAAACACTGAAAACCATGATGTACTGAAGAGTACAAATATCAGTTAAGGACAAAATCTGCTTTGGAGAAGTTCACAGTCTAGTGAGAAGACATACACTTTAAAAACAATTACAAGAAAATTGGATGATGCAATAATTTCCATGGGAAAGTAGAGTCTCTGATCATCAACGAGTACTACAATATTAGCCACAAACATTTATTCCATTCAAGCCACTAAGTTACACCTTTCCTTTCGCAAGACAAATAGGAACTGAACTTGGACTTACATAGGAAAAAACTTTCTAATGGTATATGCCTATTGCAAAAGTAGTCCAAATGCTACAAATAGACTAAAAATGAATGTTTTGACACATGTACCTTTTTTTTAAGTTTATATGTAACAATTCTGTAAGTTAACTGGCTGAAAAATTTTGTCCCCAAAATTAAACACATGCTGTCTGAACATCTCTGCTATGCAAATACTGTATTTCACCTTTAAGGAGAAACTCAAGACATCCTTAGGAAATTTTTCCAAGCCACACTGAAACTCCTCTTCTGGAATCCAGCCACATTTGTCTGCATCCACTACTTGGTGCTTAGTAATAATATTCCACCTTATAACATCTTTTCTATTGTCACCTAGAATCAGAATTGTATTGAACTCTAGCACTGTTATTTAACCTTTCACCTCCATAAACCTCCATCATGTAAACTGCATAAGCCAGGATCTGGCACAGTGCCTGACAAAGAGAAGGTGCTCAGTTAGTATTTGTTTAACAAATAAATGAATCTGCTTAGAAATATGAACAAGTTTTTTACAGTTTTTTGCATCTCCTACATGCACAGCACTTTGTAGAAAAGTGTTATCATTAAACATGGTTTGCTGTAAGAGCAAAGGTCAAACCCCTTCTGTGATCCACACCAAGTCAATACTAAATATCTCTATTTGCCAATATTCTTTTTCAGGAGCACCGCATCTGCTTGAAATGATCTAGGTTTGCCAACTCCAGAGAAGGAATACATAAAGCACAACCAAGAGAATGTTTCAGTCATAACAGGATAACTCTAATTAAAAGCATTATTATATCTAGAATACTAGATTGCAGACATGGACCTCTTATTTCCCTTACTAATGTGCCTCTTTAGAAGGCTGGTACTTTCCCACTAATACTTCAGGCTGACATCCAGTATTTTTCATTAGATAGAAATACTTCAAGCACTTAAGAAAGCAAACAAGACGATGGTGGGGGGGGATGCACACACAGATAATAAGTATGACCTTAAACTCTCATTTACTCTCCTGACAGATTCAAGTCTGATAATTCCATGTCTAACTAATTAATCTTAAGCAAAGGGCTCGCCAAAGGCCACCAGAATAAAAAAAACAGATGGAAGTTTTGAACTGGTGAATGCTCCCTCCTGCCTATGGAAAGGACGGCCTAGTGGTGTTCATCCACTTAAACCTCTCCTCTTAGGCATCACCTGAACAGCCCAGTCAAGAAGTCTAGACAAGCCCTCTTCGGGGTTTTTACAATTCTAGAAAAGACGCTTAAGTTTTAAACCTGAAGCCTGCTTTGACCCTCACTGGTCTTGAAAATCACCACCTGTAACCTCACTTGACTTACACCAACTACCTCACTGAAACATGCTAAATTACATTTGACTAAATAACACTGTGCAAGTGATGCCGGGATTCTTGTTTGCACAGTTGGAGAATGAATTTAGCAAACTGTCAAGGTAGAAGAGCCAGGGAGAGGTCTTTTATTTAGAGATACAGTGAGAGGATTGAGCTCCTGGCTCATGCCAGGAGAGGACAAGAGAGCCCCCAGTAGAGCATTGTCTAGAGGTTTTATAGGCAGTTGAGGATTTTTGGGAATGTGAAAAAAGACTTAGGGGTGTGGACTTGTTAAGTGGTCTCTGAATATTTAGAATTAACTTAACATAAGGAATTTCCTGCTTTGATTTCTCCTTGGGATACTGGCATCTCCGTCTGGGAGCATATCAAAAGGCCACCTGCCCAGCCCCCAAGGTGAGCTGAGGTTATTGTCTGTTTGCTAAAGTGTAAGTTAAGAATCTTACATTTTTAACTTCCAGGATATTTAAAATACAATCTTAATAAAGATGGAATCCTTCCTGCCTTTCACTATGTTGTTTACAGCTGGGTCTGCATGCTAAATTAGTTGCCCAGTTGGCAAATCACTTCATCAGATCTGAAGGAGAAAAGACAACACATAGGCCTGGGCCTTTTAGCATGCTAAAGTGAATCTTACACATGATTACAAATGATTAGCATAATAAGTGCAACTCCTCTTTATCCGGGGAATATTAACTGATCTCACTGAAGAATGACTTTAGAGCTTAATGTTTAACACGGAGTTTTGGTAGGGGGTTTCCTTGCACGTAGTTACATTGCTCTGACTGCAAATATCCTGCCTTGCTTTCTCCGGAGACCCTCACTCTACTCTGACGACACCCACGGTCCCTGTCTCACAAGCACACCTGCTATATAAAATCCTGTTCAGCTGGGGTCGGGTAATAAGCAACTCCCAGTGACCACTGGGCCAGCAACACCTCAGAAGTGTGGCCTGTGTAAGACATGTACTGGGTCAACATCTTGCAGAGCTGGCCGGTCCTTCCTGGGAAGTTTTCTTTTAAAGGGACTACTCAGAAGTTACTTTGGCGTAAGAGTCGGGGAGACCTACGACATTCCCTTCTCAAAGCAAAAGACGGTTTAGTGGCCCTCAAATCAAACACGAGAAAAATACTGGAACCCGTTGCAAGACCTCGGAAATGTTTGCCTCCAGGATTTCGAAGAGAAAATAATTTAACCACAAACCTCTCCAAATAGGGACTGCAAAGTAGACACTTGAGACTCGCGACAAAGCACCACGTTTTCCATGTGAGGCATTCTGGCGGATACCGGAGGACAGCGCAGGTTCCCAGGCCGGCGGTCAGTGCTCCCGCCGGAAACCGGACTCGCGCGGGTGTGGGCAGGGCCGGCGTGGTCGTGCGCCGGCGTGACGTCAGCGCGCGCGCGGCGCGACGCCCCGCCCCAGACTCCCGGGCCTGGGGCCGCCGGCTCAGTTCTACCCCGGGGTACCTTTGCCATCGAAAGGCCGAGGGGACGATGCGGGAAGGGCGAAAAGGCTGGAAGAAGCTAAGGGGAACCTGCGAGCCTGTGGCCTTTGGTGTTCCCGCCTGCGGGCCCCAAATGTAGAAACCTTGAGTAACAGGGAGCTTTCGGCCTGCTACTCCGCCGGGGTCCGCCCCCGTTCAGGAACGTGGGGACGGAGGACTCAAATGAGCGGCAGTCACAAAAAGTGGGGGGTTTTCCCTGACAAGAGTGTGGGAAATTAGCGGTATCTGGTGCAAAAAAATGAGTGTGATGGGAATGAACAGATAACTTGGAGTTACTAGGCTTTGTGCAAATCTGAAGCCAGATCTGGAAATGCCATTTCCTCTTAAAGGGAGGAAATCCTAGTGTACGTTGTTGAAGGTGACAGGTATAAAAGTAATGCTGCCTTTAACATAAGGCTTTCACGTGTACTTACTCATGCAACACCTACTAGGAGCCAGATGCTAGAAGATACTGGAAATGAAAAAATAAAGAAGTAGACAAATGTGTGGTAAAAGAAACCCCTGAGTTGGGGCCAACTCAACTATTTCCAAACAGATTTTGGAAGAATCATTGACCATTTTAAACCTCCATTCCTCATCTATAAATTGAGGATAATAATAGCTGGGTTATTGCTAGGAGTAAAAGATTATGTACTTAGTGCCTGGTGCACAGATTTAAATTGTGGACATCATGACCAGAATCTTGTATTTGTGATGGCTAAAAGGATCTATTAATAATCATGATCCCCTATAACTTCTAGCTGATCAAAATCATATTTAAACAATTCAAATGCAGTTGACTGTGTACTTTAAAAGGGAATTAAGAAGGGTACAATGAAACTATCAAATCATTCAATGTCTCTTCCTAAGGGAAGTTAGCTCTTACCACCCTTCCAAGATTGGGCTATTCATCCTCATGACAGTACATCTTTATAGCATTCAACAAAATTATAACTGAATAATTATCTAAATGTGAGTCTCCATCTCTAGATGCTTTAGAAGGACAGAAAACCTGTCTTCCTCACAACTCCATTTTCAGCATATACTATAGTGTCTGGTACATACATAATAAGGAGTCAATAAATTTTAAAAAGTTGTCGACCTGAGAGGAAGTGCCTTACTGCTGGGACAGATTTAGGAAAGGTTTTCAGAGTTGGAAACCAGGAAGCTGAGTCTTCAGAATAAATGATCACCTCTGAGACCAACAAAGAAATTCTAAGCAAAAGAACAAGGACAAAGACAAAAAACGGGCAAATAGGTGATCCTATGCCAGAAACTAAGTCAGCGTTTTTTAAGAATAAACCTAGAGTGTGGCAGGAAGGTCAGGCTGGGGATGAGTGTATGTTATGCTAACAGTATTGGACCTTATGTAGAGCACAGGGAGCTAATGAAGAATTTTAGGCCAAGAAGCAAATGATGAGACTTAACATTTAGGATGTTCCCTTTGGCTATGGCATGGAAAATAGATTCAATTGGACTTATTAAAAAGACTATTGCAATGTTCCAAATAATAAATGATAATGGCCTAAACTAAAGCAATGGGAATAAAGTTGAGAGGGAATGGCAGTTAAGGTTTATTAAAAATAAAGTGGCAGACACTGGGATAAATACATTATCTTATTTAAACTTTAACAATGTAATAGAGAATTATTTTTGTTCTGTAAATGGAAAAACTAGCTGAGGTTAATTAATTTATCTCATAATTAGTATATGCTTGATCCTAGATGGGGTTGACTCCAACATCATTAATCTTTCCACTACACCATACGGAAGGGGCTGAATCTGAGAGAGATTTAGAAGTACATTTCATAGAACTCAGTGGCCATTTTAAAGAGACGGAGGGTTAGCCTTTGAGAAAATCATTTAGGTTTCTGACTCAGGTGATTTTAGGTTTTGCCAGTAATGAACTAAAAAAGAAACAGCAGGTTTATTGATTTCACTTTATCTTTATGGGATAATTTTAGTTTTATCTTTTATGAAAAAGTGAGTTTGTCATATTAAATTTGAAGTATCTGCAGAATGACCAGGTAAAGAAGCCCAGTAGAAACAGGATCTGCAGCTCCGGTAAGAGTGGCCCAGAGAGAGAAGAAGTTACCACCATGTAGGCAGTTGGGCCAGTCCTCTGGATGAGATCACCCATGGAGAATATGTCTGTTACACATTAAGCCTGAAAAAAATCTTTTTTAAAAAAATGTAATAGGAGTAGATGAAAGTTTTGATGCTCAAGTACTGTAAATTGTTTTCCCACAGAAAGAATGTGTCTTCAAGAAACATCCCAATAGTAAGACCCTCACTGAAATCCTCTACAGCATATTTGATAGCATATTAATTGGCCAAGACGGCCTGCTGTATTAAAACAAATTTTAGTGAAAAGAAGAGTCAGGAGGACTTAGGGTCACAAGCAGAGAAGCAGAGATCTGAAAATTGCCAAATCTATCCATATAAACATAAGGAGCAAATAAGTACATTATTTATGGGTTAAAACGTTTGTTAACCATTTTAATCTTTTAAAGCTAAAACACTGAAACAACAGGAAAATTTTTTTGAAACAAAGCTCAAATTTCTTATAATACTGTTTCGGAGTCAATAAAGGAAATAAGGAGAACAAATGTTACTATCTTCAATAAAGAATTCACCTTCCTAAGCACACGCAAGCACATTTAAGTTGACCACCATGCACCAGGGCATAAAGCAGATCTGTCACGCTGGAGTGCCAGGGATGCAGTGTGACCAAGAGAGATATCGTACCCATCCTCTTGAAATGTACAATCTAGCGGGGAAGACGGACAATGAAGATGTAATTAGAAGCTTATTGAGTGTTAAAAATGCCAAGTTTCAGGAAGTAGTAATAATTAATATATAAACAGAATGAACGAGGGGTTGAATAAATCTGTGAATAGTAATCCCTTTTCCACAATTTTTTCCCTCTTATTTATATTACATTTAGCCTAAAATAAAATGTTTCTTATGGTCACTATCACATTATTTGAGAATTTCACTGTATATAGCCCCAGAAAATATTTTTCACAAAACCTTTCCTATGACAAATGATCCAAAAGTAGCTCTTTGTAAGCATTGGGTTTTCATTACAGGACCATAATTTTCAGTGCTTCATATGCTCTGAGAGCTGGAACGTCTATTAGAAGGCTTTTTAATATTTCATTAAATAGGACAAATAGTTTGAAGTTCCCCTCAACTCAAATTTATTTCAATGAGATAATCTTAACAGTTATAGCACAAAAGAAAAAGAGTAATAAAGATATGTAATGAAACTATTTTCCAAGTAATTTATGTGCTGAAATATAAGAAAATCCAATAGCAGAATGATATTAAATCAATATTAAGTTGAAAAAGCAGTTAACTTTGCTGCTGCAACAGCCAGACCTATTATTTTTAGGTTACTTCTTTTTAAACTTTCAGTCTTGCATTTCTAAGGAAAATTTATGGACGGGCTAATTTAATGCTTCTTAAAAGACATTATATTGAATATTCATGATACATTCTTATTCAAAAGATAAATAATAAAGCGTAGGCTCTAGATTAAACAGACTTGAGTCAGAATCTTGGCTCCAACACTCGTTAAATGTGACCTCAGGCATATTATTTATGCAAGTCTTTGTTTCCTCATCTTTAAAGTGGGGAGAAATAAAAATAAAACCTACCTCACAAGGTTGAAATCTCCTTTCAAGGAGATGACTCCCCACCCCCTCACACTGAACTTCCTCAGCAGCCTGACCATCCCTCATTAGAGCACAAGCCGCACAATGAAGACCAGCTCCTAGAAGAGTGACTAGCATGTATAAGGTGCTCAGGGAGTATTTGCCGAGTATGTATGTGGTGGGCTTATCACCATGCTCAGCACATAGCAAAAACCCAATAAATGTCATTATGTTGTAATCATTCTGCTGATTAATTAGTCTGACCAAAACCAAACTTCTAAATCTTGCCTGGCTGCTCTCACAGTGGTTCCATCTCAGCAAACTGACACTGCATTTTTCCAGTTACAATTTTGAAGTCATTTATTTCCCTTTTTTCTTAATACCTCACAAATCAATCATCAATCCTGGCCCTGTCTTCAAAATCTTGTTGTGAGACACTTCTCCCTGAGTCTCTCACATTTCTGCATGTCTTGTGAGCAAGACACACTACCCTTTTTTCAGGACCATTTCTTCCAGGAGGTTTATCTAGCAGACAGCTTTAGAAGAGATAGCGTGTCTCTTGGAGCAAGCAGGCAGGCAAACTCTCTGTCCACTATAATAAAGATAGTATCTCCCTCAGAAGCAAAGAGCAGACATGTTTACCGTCTATTATAAAAGACTTAGGTTTCCCCAAGCTCAGGGTTCCCTCTCAGCAACAAACCCACTGCATGCACAGTTGTTATCTGGTCTTTCTTGTGCTGCCGTGTCAGAATTGGGGATTGAGCAACTCACACAAAAATGATGATCCTGGACATAAAATAAAAAGCGCACATGGTAGACTTTCTGAAGAAAATTATGTCTGATTTGACTACTGAAATATAAGTAGGAGTTAGCCAGGTGAATAAGAAGAATGTGTTAAGGTCCAATGCTAGAAAGAGCATGAAAACATTTTCTGTTTTCTAAGCTGCAGATGTTTCAGCAGAGCCAGAGTGATGGGTATAAGGTTGAGAGAAGGAAATGGAGGAAGAAAGTTGAGGGAGAATGTCAAAAAAATTTGGAGAGGTAAGAGTGCACTGGGCATTAAAGGTCATATATACCATAACATGGCATTTAGAGATGATCTTAGAGATTATGGGGAGCCCTTGAAGGATTGTAAGCATGGATATTTGCATCTTAGAAAGGACACAGCGGCAGCACGATTGAGAATGTTGAAACACGCAGGATTGGAAACAGAGACCTTTCAAATCTCTGATTCAGTAAACCCATTTTGAATTTTTAAGGAATTCAAATAGCAAATGGCAAAGGGAGGATCAGATTAAGGACTCAAATCTTGCAAAGATTATGTTTTCAAGTCTCCCCCAACCATGTATATTTCTAATAAAAACTATATTTAGGTATAAAATATTTATAAGGAAACTCAACGGTTCTGAATTATGTTGAATATAATTTTTTGATATATCAAATATTCCTTCCATTTTTTTTCTTCTTTTTATTTATTTTTGATTTTGTTCTTGTTTTTGATTCTTAGGTTTTCATAAAAATCACTGGTCAAAGATAGGGGACTTCCTCCTACCTGTTAGGGTATAAGCTAATTACCTACTTTGAAAGACTTAGAACATAAACAACAAAAATCAGTCAAACAGTTTTTAAACCAAGTCTTTTCCATTTGCTTTTATTAAGCAATAATCAGATATCATCTAGACCCTGGTTTCTCAGTTCTCAAGTGGTGAGGTTTCTTTCTCAAACCTGTCCCATAATTCTAATAATGAATGCCTCTCCTGTCACAGGGATAACTGATAAAATGATGTCTATTTATAGTTAAACTCTGTGGACATGATCTGGTCCCTGCTGCTGCGGGGGAGGAGGTGTGCAAATTAAGTGCCTCTCTCTTTTATATGAGATGAGTGACAATGAGAATGTCTAAGTACAACTTTTCCTTTCTATTTGGGGTACTTAGAGTTGGGCTTTCTATACTGTTTCTTAAAAATACTGCAAAATAACAAGTATGTAAAAATTCCTATGACCCAGCAAGATAAGATTTTGAAGAACATCTAATATTTTAATGTCTTCCCACTGCAATAGTGTCAATTATTTCTTGAACAGGACGGAGCAGATCTTAGTGTTCTGGTGCCCATTTATCAAGTTCATCTTTTTTTTATCAGATGAGGGTAGAATTCTTACATGATAAATAGCCATGAGTCTTGGTCAGTAAAGGGGGCGTTTCTGAGGGCTCCCTGTGACCCCATATTCTGCTAGTGTCCTAATCATGCAATGAAGCTATCTATTAGATAACTCAAAGCAGGAAAAGGGAATAAAGAAAAATAAACAGGTTTGAGAGCTCTTCAGATGGTAGAATTGACAGAGCTGTTCGGTTACAGAGAGGGAGACGACAATGATACTGAGTGAGATAATGGCCATCACGGAGGTAAGGATTCGTGGGCAGAGTGGTTTTGGGAGGAGGGGAAGATGAGTTTTGTTTTGGGCAGGTGGAGTTTGAGGAGCCTGGAAGACAACCAAATGGTGATGCCTAGTTAGCTAAATGACTCCGGGGTTTAGGAAAACCATTTGAGCTAACCACTCAGATTTGAGAGTCATTAATATTTAAATAGTTAAATTCATGGTATAAGTGAAGTCACTAAAGAATGGATAGAATGAGATGATAAAAGAAGGGGAATACAGAAATCTGAAAAAAACATCAACATTCAGAAGTGGGCAAGAGAATAGTTGAACAGATTTTAACAGATTGAGAAGACAGCCAGACAGAGTGCAGCAAAATTAAGAGTGAGCAAAGAGGTGTCGTTTAACTGAGAAAGGTTCAAGAAAGAGGGAATGGTCAGCAGTGTCAATTGCTGCAGAGGTCAAGTGTACCATATATTGGGATTATATTATAAATGCTGTTCTCTAGACTGCTTTTTTTCTTACAGGATATTGCAAACATTTTTTTTTCAATAATTATAGATTTGCCTTGTAATCTTAATAGCTACAGTGTACCTGCTTATAACTCCAGGGGAAAAATGTGTTCCCACCTTGGGAAAATAACCTTTGAAGCCAAAATCAAAGGGAGAAATAAAGTGAGAGAAACCCATTTCTTGCTTACAAGCAGTCTTCTATTTCTGCTCACCGGTGCCTCTCATACCCGGCTGCAAAAAGGGACCCCACCAAACCTCTCCAGTTAGATAGGTCCTTGTTCCCCTCACCTTGTAATCACCTATTGATATAGACATGGGCTACTTCTCTCCACACCTTGGAAACACCTATTAATATGGAGTTGTACTAAGGCCAGACAAGAGATTCTGAAAATATTGCAGTTTTACCCACACTGCTACATAGAATTTAATTGTATGGATGCATTATAATTTATTCAACTAATCACCAACTAAACTTTAACATTATTCTCAATTTTTGCTTTTACAAAAATTTCTATGACTATCTTTGTATATAGACCTTGACATGTATTCAAATATTTCCTTAGGTAAAAATACTAGAATTAGAGTTATTAGGTAAAAATGTCTACAGATTTTTGAGGACTTTTGGTATATTTACCAAAATGCCTTCCAGTAATTTGCTTTGATTAGCTAACCCTAGTGTTACTGGCAGAGATGTTGTTTTTCCCAGGATCATGTCTTGCAGGCAACAAAGAATAAAGCCAACAGACAAGAGTATGGAGCAACCAGTAAAGTTTTTAAAAAGGGAAAGAATAGAAGACTCCCTCTAAATGGGAGGGGCTCCAAGAGTGGAGCTATTAGAGCTTCAGTTTATAAGCCAAAAAAGAAGGAAGTCCACAGGATTAACACGGGCTAGTTGCTAGGAAGACCCCTTTGTTTTTCAGGCTGAAGTCTCCAGATGTTCAGGATGTGGCCCCTTGTTTCTCATGCTGAATTCTCTAGATGCCCAGGATATGGCCCCTTATTTACTGCAAGGCCTTGATCCTACTTCCCTCCTGCCTTCTCCTTACCAGGGCCACGAATTCTATGGCTGCCTCTGTCTCACTAATTCCTGCCTCGCTAGAACTTCTGGATTAAACCAGGGAGACTGGATGAAAGGTGGGTGGTCACAAGCCAGTAATGCCACCAGATTCTGGACATCCTCTATTGAGAAAAGCATTTGTGGAGAGGCTCTCCATAGATTAAGATCTACCAATCCCAGTGTCTGCTACTGCAAAATAAATTGCTGGACTGACCGAAGAGGAGGGGTCAGGCATGTCCTCCGCATTCTTGAACAGTATGGGCAGAAGCAGAGAAGCGTTTTTTGAGCCCTAGGCTGCACCATCTGGAAAGAGCATGCCAAATTAGGAAAAACCCTCAATTGAGCGGCAGGATTTGTCAAATAGAATGATATGTTTCTGACTCTGGGCCAGATTCTTTGGGTTTTGCTGGCAGCTGCAGCTCTAGTGTAGAGAAAGAGAAAGCCAGAGGACTTGTAGGAAAACCCTAACTGGATCCACTAAAGTTGCAGAGACTGGGTAGATGGGAAAGAGAAAGCTAGAGCGGTATTTAGAGAAAGAAAACCTGGTCAGCAAGAAGGGAAGAAAGAGGAAGACAATAGGGGAGGAGGCTCTGGGAAATTCAGTTCCCTTTAGGGATCACAGCCTTTGGCCTTGCCCTCCATACCCACAGCCTCCCAGTCCCAGAAGATGGGGGTGACCCTCTCATGCCCCTCCCCACCAACCCAGGCTGGTGCCTTCTTGCAAACCTGGCCATTGGGGAGCCACACAACTGCTACCCTTGTTGGCTCTGCTGAGACTACAGAGGCCGAGGGTGGGCTTGGTCTTGCATGCTCTCCCGCCCAACCCCTGCGATGGCTGATAATTGCAGCAGGAAAATTCCACCTACCCATTTAGTTTTGGACCTAATCTTTGAGAGCTGGAGCTCACATATCTCCCTGCTGATGGCTTTCAAAATGGAGACTCAAGTCTAACTGGAATTCAGTCCAAACTGGGCAGCATTCTGAGCTCTCCGCCGCTCTATCCTGGCCGGAGCCCTTGTCCCTGGGGAAAGAGGGCCTCAGGTAGAGAGAGGGCTTGGAAAGAAGAGTAAGATAGTTTCAGTTAACTCTGCAGCTACTTCTCTCTGCCTCTAGATGTCGCCCTTGGAGTCAGAATAACCACTCCTAGCTCCCTGCGCACACAACGCTCCAAGAAAAGGATTCAGAAGGAACGACAAATCCAAACTGGTTGAACTTAGACACGTCCGAGCCCAAAACTGAAGGGCTTCGGGAGTGGAAGTCGGGGCAAATAACAGCTCTATATTTCCCTATTGCCTGATATCTGAGGCTGGAATTATGGTATAATAATTGAATTGTCTGAAAGAGACTCAGTCTGTTGCCTGGGCGATCACCTAGTTTGGGCTGGTAGCTACCCATGACTTCTTACTGGCCCCAAGATCTCCAAGGTGCTGGTCAGTTGGGTTTCCCAGAAAGCTCCTTGTAAATAGCTGACATTGGAATCAACATGGCCTGGAAACCAAGTGATCTGTTGTCCCACTGAGAACATTATTCTTATGCTTGCCTACTAAAAAAAGGGGAGGGGAGGAGGTGTTTCTTCACTGCAGTGGGGTTGTATGGCCCCCAAAGGCATTGAACTCTATGGGGTAGAGGAAGAATTGGGACGCCCGGGTCCTTGCTTAGTGCCTTTGGCTTGTGAGTGTCCCCCAGTAAAGCCCATGCCTCCCCCATGCCATGTGCTACTGCAGTAGAATCTGCCTTCTCCACCTCACCACACTGCACAGAAGCAAAAAGAAACGAGATCACAAAAACAACCCAAAATGTTCGATGTTTAGCAAGAAATCACAAATAGACTGATAGGCTTCCTATTCAACAGCAAAGACCAGGAGAGGAATAATATCTATAAAGAGCCTAGAGGAAATATCTATCTCAAATTGTGTGGCCACAGAATCTTTTCAAGAATGACAGCCAAGTAAATACATACATTTATTTTAATAGAAACTTAGAGAGCTTGTCACCAACTGACCTGTACTTCAGTTATGTGTGAATGTTATACTTCAAAATGAAGGAAAACTATACCAAAAGGAAGGTCTGAGAGTGCAAGAAGCAATGGTGAGGGGGAAAAAGTGGTAAACATAGACGAATCTAAAACATTGCAATACAATGATACTGATAATAATAATAATAATAATAATAATAATAATAATGTCTAATTTAGGGAGCTTGAGAAAGGACAGAACTAAAACCTGGAGCAACAATGGCAAGCAAAGTGGCAGGGAGTAAGTAGGAGTCTAAGTGTCCCAAAGCATTTTTTAGATGGGAGTAAAGTTAAGATATTAATTTTAGGCTTTGATATACATTTTTCTTTACATATCTTGCTTTGTATAAATAATGACTTAACAAAACTTCTTTGAAAGGGGAAAAATAAAATGTACATCTGGAAATTTCAGAAGTGTATAAAGTGAAAATCTCTCCTTAATTCTGTCATTTATACTCTCAGATAGAATTTTTTTGTTTACTCCTGCACATAAACACATGCACACAAGTGTAATCAATTTTTTTAGAACTCTTCAATCTGCTTTCTCACTTGGAAATAATCATGGATATTGTTGCAATTCAGTATATATGTAACTATCTCATTCTGTTTAGTAACTGCAAAATATTTTATTGTCTGAAGTACCACATTTTTAGAAAATTCCTTTGATTTATAGTTAGGTGGTTTTGGGTTACTACTACTATTTCAAACAATGTTGCAATAGATATTCTTATACACATCTCTGATAGTGTTTTTTTATAGTGTTTTCAATTAGATTATTTCTATGGGATAGATTCCTAGAAATGGATTAAAGGCTACATGGAACATTAATTTTGATAGAGTCAAATTACCCGCCAATCCATAGCCCAACAATGTATGAGAATGTATGTTTCCTTGCACCTTCCTCAACACTGGAAATTAATCCGTTTTTTATTTCTCCAATCTGATAAGCAAAAATTATTTTTAAAATGTATTGTTTAAATTGCATTACTTTGATTTTTAATGAAAGTATTTTCTTAACACATTCTTGGCTATTTGCTTCTTTTGTGAATTAGCTATATATTTCCTGTTTCTACTAACTTTTAGTCTTGTTCAAGTTGATTTGTAGCTTAGGGGGTGCGTATAATCAACATACAATAAACTGCATATATTAAGGTGATTTAAACATACATTTTGATAAACTTCAGCATAATATGTATTTGTAAAACCATCACCACCATCAAAATAATAATAAATAAGAGATTTCCAACACCCCAAAAAGTTTTATTTTTTAAAAATAATTCTGCTCTCCTGATCTTCCACCCCACAGCAGCCCCAGGCAATCAATCATCTACTTTCTGTCACTATAGATTCATTTTCTAGAATTTTATATAAATGGAATCATACAGTATGTCGTCTCTATTTTGTCTGGCTTTTTTCATTTAGCGTAAGTATTTTGAGATTTATACAAACTGGTGCTTATAAGGGCTCTTTCAATATTATAAATACTAGTCCTTTTTATATGTAATGCAAAAGATGTTCTAAAGTTCTGTCTAAACTTTATTGTGGATTTCATAGTCTTTTCTCATTGTAAAAATTAAAAAATATTTTACAGTAATCTCTATTAGCACTCTGCTTATGACCTGATTCTTAGGTTTGGATTCAAAATTAAAAGGCCCTCCCCATTCCAAAATTACAAAAACATTTTAGAATTTTCTAGTATTTTTTAAATTAAAGTTACATTAAATTTATAGATGAACTTAGGAAATAACTCTTATTATCCAGGAACATATGTTTCTCCATTTATCCATATCGTCTTTTACATCTTTCAATTAGGTTTTAAAGTTTTTAAATATAAATTTGCCCATTCCTTTTTGACTGTATTCATAAGGATTATAATTTGAGAGTAGTTATAGTGAATATTTTTCTTTTTATTTCTTACCAGCTCCCCTATCAGATTAAAATATATATTCTGATTGTTGCTTTGAATTTTATAGGATTAAGTGATTTTATATTGATACAATATAGTCTCGCTTGTGTGGTTATAATATGCATAAGTTTCAGTTACCATGATTTCCTTAAATAGGGTCAGTCTTCAAACAACATGATTGAAGTCTCAGTTACCATAGTATATTAGCTGTGAGTAATTGCATAAAGAACACAGTCTACAAATCAGTGCAGACAGAACAGATGAGCAGCATGACCAGTGACCAGTCACATCACTTCTTTCAAAGTCTGTCTGTGATTGGTCGCTGTGCATTTGCTAATAAGTTCAAACACAGACTACAAAGCATGTAGTTTTGCTGCCTCCTTGTGTCCCAGTGATAAACTTATATGAGGACTCAAAAGAGGGAATTGGTCACCAAAGATGAAAGTGCAGCAAAGAAATGAAAAGTGATAGCACTGGAAGAGAAATTTGAACCACTCAAGAATGGAGTTATAGAAGCAATAGCAGATGTGAGTGTGTTGACAATGGCACCATTCAAGAAACTTTAGACAAACAGTCAGAGGAACTTTGTGAAGGTGAATTTATCAACATAAATAAGGAAAGTGGTTGCAATGAAAAGGATGAAGATGTCCCAGAGGAATGACATAGCAAAAATCTTCTCCTTAAAGGAATGCCCAGAAATATTTCACAACACTGATGAAAGTCAATAACATTTATATATACCAGTAATAAACACTATAAAAATGTAATTTAAAAAGTATTTGCCAAAACAACAATAAAATAAATTCCTAACAATAAATCTAAAAAATAAGCAAGGCTTTTAAGAAATCATGAATTTATCACTCTAAAAATGTATACATATATATAAACTTTGAGCTATTTGGTCTCACCTGCACTCACTTGGGAGCAACATCTGGAAAACCCTCAGGGCCCTTGCAGGAACACTCTTGAGGGATGGAGAGGCAGGCTGAGAGGGCCTAATACCAAACTACTTACAGTCTTTATTTGCCTCACTTGGTGTGAGTCATCATACATTTTTCTGGAGAGATATTAATGTGCTTGATTATAGAGTGTTATCTCAGACTTGCTGAGAATGTTAAAAAATATATGGCCCATGTACCATGTTTTCTTCATAAAATCAGAAAATGTCTGAAATTCAAAAGATTAAACCACAAGGGTTTTAGAAAAAAAGAAAACGTACTTTGACCTTATGGGCTCATAGTCAGAACTGTTCCAAGACAGACCCGTCAAGTTGGTTCTGACCACAGGAAATATTACATCTGAGCAGATAGGCAGGGTAATCACTCTTGAGGTTGATTAACCTGAAGGCCTGGTCTCTCCCGAGGGCAGGCAGGGAACGATAAACAGTGAGGAGAGGTAACGTGTGGCCAGGGCTCCCTGTCCCTCTCTGTGGTGTGTGAGTTGGCCAGCCAAGGAAGCAATAAATCCAGGATAGTAGTAACTCTCTCCTGTTGGCTGGGCTTTATTTGCACCTTGGGAGCTAACAAGGAAGCGGAGGCTATGTTCAGTGTCCTTGAGATGGAGGTGAAGGGTGGGAGGAGACGGGAGTGGGCAGTTGCTGTTACCCAGCCTGAAGCTTATTAAGAGAAAGGGATCTTTTGGGGAACATAAATTCAGGTCTTGCAACTTACCAAGGGTTCTTGCCAGATAGGGACCCCATGCTTATTAGATCTGAGTTTTCTGTGAAAAAGAAGATGCAGTTGGGGAAAACAAAGCAGTAAGGAAAATGAAATACGAAGGCACTTCAATAGGAAATGGTTTATTTCTTTATATGAGAAGACCAGAGCTAATACACAAAGAGGAAATTAAGAGGTAAGGATGCAGACAAGAATTCAAGAAAATCAGGAGGAAAGGTTCTAACATACGTGGGCCTCTTTGCTGCTATTTCACAGCCTGAAAAGACATCTGGGGGTTATTTTCACAGGTTGAGGAAGCATCCATAATGTGAAAATTTTATTATATAAGAAGGCATAAACATGAGCTGGTTTAAATGCTTCTACAATCAAGAGAGGTGTGAATAAGTAAATAAACAAGTATGATTTTCTACCACGCATATAAGAAATATACGCATCCTGGAGCTGTGCAGTTTGTTCCTTACACAATACCGTTACTGTGAGCTCTAAGGAGCTCAACATAGGATTCGACTGGCTTAAACTCTTTCCGTCCCCATTAAAACTTGGCAATCTACTTGTCCTGGAGATATCCTTGTTAACCATATGTGTTAGAGTAATGTTTGCTCAGTAATGCACATTTTCATGAAGGAGCTGAGGCGGGGGTGTAATTCTCACAGGTCGATTTGATCAACAGATCAGGGTTAGATTTAAGCAATGGTCCCATTTTCCTATGTAGGCTGTGGGTGTGGCGGGGGGGTCTTCTGACCCTCTGGCTCCCTAGGGGTCCACTGGCACAAGCTGTAGAAAAGGCCTTTGACCTACTTTTACACGCTGTCGGTTCTCTTCTGACGTTATCTCCAGCACCTTTCTAATTGCCTGTACTCTTAGTTTCTGACTGTTTTCTCACCTTTTTCTGGGCTGCCTCCTGAGATTACCTTCTCTTCACCCTTGGTTTGTGTCTTGTTTCCTGGCTTTGGAATGTCATCTGTCCTGCTTGCTCGCCTGGTTCTCATCAGTTTTCTGGCTAAATTCAGTATCCCCCATCCCCTCAGCCCTCTTCCTGAGAGATGCTGCATTATCTTTCCCTTTGATTAGCCTCCTCCTTCCCTGCCACACTCCTAATCAGCGTTCCCCTGATTATTTACACATTTAGAGACCAGAGACTGCCATGTATGTCAATTAAATGCTGCATGATGCCTATCAGTATTGCTGGACAGTATTAATTGCTCACTGAATATTTGTCAAACTGAGTATCAATCATACTAGTTTTCAAACTACTCACAATCAATCACAAGCATGAAAACATTTTGGTAAATCAGGACTAGGATTTTTTTTTTGTAATGAAGTAGGGTGTGATAGAATGGAAAACATCTGAGTGCCTTGCAAAACAGAGTATTCTTTTGTGAAATTTGTGTTTTCCAGAAGTTGGGAATCTTAGACTCATGTTAATTTTTCATCACAATAGGTCATGGTTTTAGAAGTTTGAAAGTTGTGAATTAGATTGTAGAATGGGTTGGATAAAAGAACTAGAATTTGTGAGTTTTGTCTGTCTCACATCCTCTCTGGCCATATTCAGTCAACAGAACCTCTCCCATTCCATGCTTCCTGGTCAGGGCTTATCCACCCACGCAGCCTTGTCCTTAGAGAATTCCATCCCCTGGCCATGGTGATGGCTGAGGAAGAAGCAAGTGACACAAGCCAGTCTAATCAGAATGCCCCCTGGGATCTTATTTTTCTCTGGAGCTATCAGGAAAATCTTCTTTCCACTGGAGTTGTCAAATTAGTAGAATACGATTTTAAGGCCAGCAGTGGACATGTAGGAGAGACCTGGAGAGAAGGACACTGCCCCTGGTCCCAGTGTTATTCCTGGTCTTTCCCAATACATAATAAACCAGTGCACTTCCTTTTTGGCTTAAGGTAGTTTTAATTGGATTTTTACCATTTGCAACTGAAAGAATCCTGGGCAATATAAAAAAGCATGTAACACTGTCACATACTAGGCATGTGACCTTTGGAAAGGCTCAAAAGCTGGATAGGTCAGATGCCTGCCCTCCTTACAGATTTAGGTTTTGTGAATCAAAATCTATCAAGTGTGGCCCAGGCAGGCATTTGTAATTCCAAAATGACCTCATGTATTCTGATGCCCAGCCAATGTGGGTAAGTACTAAACTAGGTAATCTCTAAGGGATTTTCTACACTCGTACTCAGCACTCTTGTGATTCCTCTGAAAACCCAGTCTGAATTTTCAGCAGTTGACATAGTGGCAAATGCAGAATCTGGATTCACACTATTTTTGTTGATCAGCCTGAGATGAATGATGCAAAGTGAATGGTAATAATGTCTAATAAAGATGTCCTATTGTTATTCTTAATTTGCCTTATAGAGAAGTAACATTCACCAACGCATCAGATTTTCTTAGTAGAGGTGCCAACAGTGCTCTGCCATCAGAATAAATTCCTTATTTTCCCTGAGAAGTACAGGAATTTGCTTTGTGTCATTACAAATATTCCTGGTGTCCGGAAGTGTCACATTTCAGTTCTTTCCTGTGTCAGAGCACAAATGTAAATTAGAGATGTTAGACAAGTGATAATGTAATGGCCCTGGTGATCTTTCTAAAGCAATTTTTTCTTGTCTAAAGATTGCATTCTGTGAAGAAAGACATATTTCTCTCATTAACAAAAAATCCACAGAGATAAGTCTCATTACCCCTACAGCTTTGTGTCTATTTTCCTCTTTAGTATGCTTCAAGATAATTCATTAGTCTGTTCATTGTTTTTCACAGCAACACTAACAAGACTAGCAGACTTGAAGTCCTTTGTCTAGGAGACTGATGTCTTGGTAAATTATGCTCCTCTCCCACCCACTGTTTGGTGGAAAATGCCATGAGTGAGGGGCTAGCTGCAGAGATGTATACCAGGCCTTCAAATGCACATACTCAATTCAGTGTTCTGGGCCTCCAGGAGGTAGTCACAGAGGAGAGAGAGATGTGCCGGATCTGCTCATGAGTGAAGACCTTTGCGGAGGAAGAATGGCGATGCGTGGGAACAACCAACCAGGCAGGATGGGGGAGGCAAAATAGACAATTTTGAACCTAAGGAAATAACTATTTTTGAAATGTTAGAGTAGCGTGTCAGCCTTGACAATTTTTTTTTTTCCAGATTCTGAGGAAACCAGGGTGAGTAATTATAGGCAGTGACTGTCATTGTCAAGATAGTTTTGTAATTAGAGAAACACAAAATATGTCTCATTTAGAAGTACCTCAAATAGAACCATGGGGCAGCCATCACTTAGAAAAGGTTAATACAGTCAGAACAGTCAGATGATGGTGCCGAAGCTGACGACTACAGCAATGTGCAGGACAGGACAGGACAGGACATGCTGCCATCCTTAACACTCGGACTTTGCTTTAAAGCAAATCTGGACAGAGCAGTCTGGAAGGGGAAATGGCTCCTGAAATTGCAATAAAACTGAAGGGAGGACACAGAGAAAAAGTCTACTAAATTCCTGTGCATTAACCAGCAGATTTTTAAAAGGTCTATTTGCTCTCTCAGGTTTAATGGAATGAAAAATACTTTGGAAGGAGGAGGAAGCTTCTTTCTTTAGACTGGTACAATTGGAATACATTTTTGTTCATGCGTAAATCCAATGAAATGGTTTAAGTGAGTCAGCTCACTGTCTCAGCCATCAGTGTTTTAGTAAGCATCAAGTTGCAATCTTAACCACCTCACAATTTGGGAAAACAAGGAACCTTCACCCAAGAAAGCATGCAGGAAGCAAATATGTATAAATTAAGGAGGCAGTTGAAAGAACATAATCTCCATTATTTATTTCATAAACAGTAGAAGCAGTTGAATGCAGCTGCCTTTGGACATCTGGTCAGATTTATGGGTGCCCCGACAGACATCCTGAATTCTAATAAAGGCATGTGGTCAGAATAACTAATTGCACACACAATCTTGTTATGTGGGGTTTTTGTTTCATTTTTTAATTCAGAACTGTCTCTCTTATTATTACCACACCAGTAAAAAGAGCTTAAGAGAAAAACATACCTTTAGTTTTTATGTAAACACATGCTTAAAATGATTTCAAAATATAAGAAAAGCCCAAGAAAGTTTGTTTCCTCTAAAGTCAAGTAACATAGTCTCTCTTCCTCCTTCTCCTCATCCTTTTCTCCTCTCTCCTTTACTTTGCATTTTATATTTAGGATATGAAATCTCTGTAAGCAAAATGTGAGAACTATGTGAAAATTAGGCTAAAATGGAGATCTTTATTTATTTTGTTTAGGAAAGCTTTATTCATCAGCCACAAATAGATATGATCTTTAAATACTAACACCATATCTTAGTCTGGATGTAAGAATAATTTTAAAAGTCATGTTTAAAAAGGAAAACAAAAGTATTTCAATTTCAATTGACTACACCAGACTGAAAATATTTGCCCACATATGTAAATTTTTTCCTTCTCATTTAATATTCTATGTAATGGAGTCCGGTTTTAATCTTGTGTTTGAGTCAATGATATCATAATCAGTACTGAGTTCTGCCAAGGATAGTGTTACCTGCTGGTAGGTCCAGGGGAAGCAGTTGGACACTACTGACGGTAGGCCAGTTATAGTTACAGTTTTAAAAAAGAAGTAGTTAGAGTTTAAACTGTTGTGGCCTCATGAGTTGATTAAAAATTTAACATTGCTGGTTCAAATAGAAATGTTAATTACTTGTAAAGAAGAGAAATGAAAAAATGGTGTTCTGTATAATCCCAATCTTCTACCTGAGAGGCTCATAGCACAAAGTCTTCAATACTTCCATTTCTGTTGAACTGATCTTCTGTCCAGAAGCTGGGACATCATCTCCCTAGATAGCTCCATATCATTAATTGCAAGGCTCTCCCACCTGCAAATGTGTTGGAACTATTCTTTCACTCCTCAAATATTGATTAAGACTGGGTAGAGATGCTGAGGAAATAAAGATGACAGGGGAGAGAGATGGTTTCACCACCAAGAAACCCAAAATTTAGTCAAGAGAAAGACATTTACAAATACATGTTGTATTAAGTTCAGACATGGGAGCATGTCTGAATGCTAGGAGAGTCTAACACTGCCAGGGAGAGTCAAGAGAAAGCTTCAGAGAGTGATGTCTGAGTTGGGTTGTGAGGGATGATTAGAAGTCTCATAGACAGACATGAGTGTTCCAGAAAAGTGAAGCACATGTGCGAAGGCATGGAGTCATATATGAATAGTTGAAAGCAGCAATTAGTTTAACTGGGTTAAACAGAGATTGAAAATTTGGAGGTTAACTGAAGATAAGGAGACAAAAAAGATAAGTCTGAGGCCAGATGGAGTTTGTCCAATTGGCCAGTGATTCTTGGCCTAAGGAAATGCACACATACCATGCTGCAAAAAAAATTCAACCCAACTCATAGACTTCCTTTTCCCATTTCCTGCCTTCTACCAAAGTCTTCAGGTTATGAACCCCTGCTAAGGGCAGTAGGGACCACTGAATGACATAATAAAATTTATGGTTTAGAAAGAGTACTTTACAGCAGTGTGGAAAATGTTACTTAATCACTTCTCATATGCCAGGTTTGAAGAAGGACAGACTAGAGGACAAGAGATCCATTAGCATCTCACTCAGCAAAATTTCTTCAAAACCTGGCTCTCATTTCTATATGTAATGAAAACACACTCAAGGAGAACATTTCAGGGTACAAATGGTATGTGTATCTCTGGTTTCCTGTGTAGTCTCTCTCACCTGTCACACTGGTTGACTTGCTTCTTGGCTCATGGTTTTTTGACCTGCTGTCTGGATTCTGATTGAGATCTCTCATTTTGCAGGACATCTCACAGAATAATAACTGGTTACAAACCCCCTTTTGGAACACCCTCAAGGCTTCCCACATCAATGTATGTTTCTCAAAAGCTGCTCATACCAGATTTCCTTTAGTCCCATGAGCTGGCCCCAGACAATAAGGAGGCTAATGTCACGTCTAGGTGAAAAGGGACACAAGACTAAACAACGATAGGGGTCTTGGGAATGAAGATGTGTCACAGAAAGAATTTTAGGACTTAGCCACCAGTTGGATGCAGAAGATGAGGGTAAGGGTGAACCATTCATGACTTTCAGGTCTCCAGCCTGAGGGAATGGGATGCCTGATGAAAGGATATACAAAGAAAAGGAAAAAATATGAAATGCTTTTGAGCCTTCTTCAATTCATCCAGGTTCAGTAGGTCATGTTCTGCTTGACTGCTACACGCTGATGAATCCTAAGATTCGATTCTTGCTTCCCTCGTCTTACCCCTGCACACAGACTGTGCATGATCTCATCCATCTTCATGGCTTCAACTACCAACTGTCTGAATGCTGTTCTCTCTGTTTCCAATTTCTCCCTTTTCTAAGTGGCTACTGGGAACTCAATAAATATTCATTGAATAAATGAATGTATGGTTGACTGAACCCATCTTCCGTAATGCCTCAGGAGTTCTCTTTCTAAAACATAAATATGAGTCTAAAGTTAAGGATCGTGGTCACTCCAGAGCCAAGATCCATTAGTGTAGAATCAATTAGTGAAAGCTTGGCAATGGATGAGTTCACCCAGGGATAATTTGTGACAAGAGAAGAAAAGATAATAGAGGAGAGAGCTTGGGGTGTCAACAGTATTTAAGAGTTAAGCAGAGGAAAACAGATCAGGGGAAGTGACTAAGAAGGGGTGAACAGGGAGGTGGCAGAAAGACAAGGAGATTTTTTGTATCTTAGAAGTTAAGCAAGAAAAATTTTGTGGACAGGAGGGCACACAAGTGAAGCAGCCCTCGTGGCAGGAATGGAGGATACAAATGGGCCCAGAGTATGGACTCCCACTTACCAAGACTTACCTAGTTATTGCCAGTGTCAAACATCCACCCTGTTATCAGTAGAAACCAGCGCACAGCTCCCATCACGTTGCTGTCTGTCAAGGAGTTCACCAGCCACTCGGTGGCTCTTCTACTCTGGAGGAGCCAGCAATTCAAGCTGACAAGCAGAGACATGTATTCTGGCATGGGCTTTCCTTTTCTGCTTGTGAGGCCTCGGCCAGCACCATTATTCAAGGGCTTAAAGAATTTTTGATTCACAGACATAGAATCCCACATAACATCATTTCAGATCAGGGCACTTTCTTATAGGAGAGGAGGAGAGGGATAGGCCTTTGAACTTGGGATCTGTCGTTTTTATCATACCGCATTACCCAGAACCCAGTGGCCTCAGAGCATTGGAGCATCCTGTTAAGGGAATAGCTGACAGGTAAGCTTGGAGACAATACTTTACAGGGATAGAATGGTGTGATATACACTCTGAATCAAAGAACTTAATAGGTGCTGTGTCCCCAGGAGGGAGATAGATGGGTCCAGCAATCAAGAGGTGAAAGAACTAGAGGCCCTGCTTGCCATCACACCCGAGTAACTGCCATTGCTTTCCATGGGGGGCAGTGGTCCTTCCCATCCCTGCAGCTCTGACCTCTGAAGTTTTAGAGGTTCAAAAGAGGGAATACTTTCACCAAGGGACAAAGCAGAAACCCCACTGAGTTATAAACGATCACTGCTGTAGCACTTCATGGTCCTTGAGCCAAGGGACCAGCAGGGAAGAGGGGGAGTCACCATCCTGGCAGTAGTAACTGACCCTGATCATCAAGAAGAGGCAGAGCTACATGATGGAAGCTGGGAAGAATATGTGTGATACTTAGGTGACCCACAGGGGCATCAGTCGGTACTTCCATGCCTAATTGTTACAGTAGATGGAAAAGTGCAGCCACCTTGTCCTGAGAAAATCACGGTGACCAGGGTCTGACCCCTCAGAGATATGTCACACCACAAGTGTGACTCTGAGACCAGCAGAGGTGTTAGCTGAGGATAAGGAGAATCTAGAATGGACAGTGGGGGAGGGAGATGATGAGTATCAGTTGTAGCCTTGAGACCACTTAGAGGGTCAGGGGAATAATTCACCCCACTAACCTCTGCTAGGAGGAACCTAGCAATCAGCTAGAATCCCAGAAGAGCTGCTTCCAGAATGTATATAAAGAACTGGATCCAAGTGGCACAGATCATTCACTGTGGCAGACACTATGGTGCATGACCCAGGTCCCTCTTCAGGGAAGAACTGGTTACCCAAGTTGTTGGGAGTGCTATCTAGACAGCCTTCAGCAGTCAGCCCTTTCAGGGATTCCTGCAACTGAAGAAAGTGGCTTTGCCCAAGGTCTCACCCCTTCTCAGGGTGACTCACATCTGATGACTGATTAATGTGGGAGTATAACAGGCTGGCCATCTTGGCCCAACTTGGGCTAACTTGAAGTTCCAGTCTAAGGCTGCCGTTGGGCTGTGCTGTGGTCCCACTTCCCCCTCCTCCCAATCCTGCGTCATTCCTCTACCTTCCACAGGCACCGATCTCAAGACTTCCAGTCCCCATCTGCACGCTGGACCCAGATTCTGCTCCCCAGGGAGCCCAGCTTGTGACACTCCCCTGATGACAATCGCGTCCTTAGTCCTGGATGAGGGTTCTCTTCACAGCACTGTTTCATCTGGGATCGGTCCTCCTCAGGGATCTCGAGGCTTTGGTTTCAGCTCCTGGGGTCCTTTGGTCATGGGCTCTCTTCCAGGTGGAAGTCCATCTGGCCTGGCATCTTCTTCCAGCCATTTTCTTTATTTTTATTATTAAGGTATTATTGATATACACTCCTATGAAGGTTTCACATGAAAAACATTGTGGTTACTACATTCACCCATATTATTAAGTCCCCCCTACCCCACTGTAGTCACTGTCCATCAGTGTAGTAAGATGCCACAGAGTCACTATTTGTCTTCTCTGTGCTACACTGTCTTCCCCATGATCCCCCCCTCACCATGTGCACCAATCATAATACCCCTCAATCCCCTTCTCCCTCCCTCCCCACCCACCCTCCCCACCCCTCCGTTTGGTACCCGCTAGTCCCTTTTTGGAGTCTGTGTGTCTGCTGCTGTTTCATTCCTTCAGTTTTGCTTCATTGTTATATTCCACAAATGAGGGAAATCATTTGGTACTTGTCTTTCTCCGCCTGGCTTATTTCACTGAGCATAATACCCTCCAGCTCCATCCATGTTGTTGCAAATGGAAGGATTTATTTTCTCCTTAAGGCTGAATAGTATTCCATTGTGTATATGTACCACATCTTCTTTATCCATTCAGCAACACTTAGGTTGCTTCCATATCCTGGCTATTGTAAATGGTACTTGAAGCCCTTTACAATCACCCACACTTTCCCTGGCATGACTGCTATTAGGATGTGGAGCCTTGGAATACCGTGCTATTATGGCCAGAACTTACAGCTTTTCAGTAGATCACACATTAAAGGAAATCTAATCCAACTAATGTTTATTGAACACGTACTGCAGCAGAAATACCAGCTGCCACATGGGAGTTTTATAGAGATGTATTAAGTCTTTTTCTCAAAGAACTTACTTGTGCCGGACTCACAATTTCGTCCTTTGGAGATTAACCCAGGAGCAGCAAAACTTTTAGTTTTTCACACATTGCATACTTCATTTCAAGTGCAGCTATTGGCACAAGCTTCAAAAACAATGTTCAGAAAACTTTCAAAAGCAACATTCAACATACAGGCTGAACTCATCCTAGCCTATTTGCCCTTCCATTTCCCCAACCACAGGATCAGGCATCCAGTTCTTTCTGATGTGCTTCATACCTGAGTCCCACACCACAAATGAGGGTCTCCTGCCTTATCTTTACCGGGTGGTGGATGAGAATGATTATTTCAAGTAGTGTACTCAGGGAAAAGCACGTCATGGATGTCATTCTGCACACCAAGTAATTCATTAAGGATGGGTGGACCTAAGAGGCTGTTTCCAGTGACCTATATTTAAGTGTAGTAATTAAGGAGGTCAGGGCTCAGAATCCTGGCTCTAGACAAACAAGGTCACATTCAGCATTGTACACTGTTACACACATGCTGTTCTAAAAGGCCAGATTCCACAGGGAGTTTCCTCAGAGACCAGTTGCTATCCTAATAATATCTTAGATTATTTTATTAGAATATAGGTTCAACTTCTCCCACACACATAGGAAGGGGCTATAACCTCAGTTTCCTTGTTTATAAAATAAGCATAATAATGCCTATCCAGCCTGTCTTACAGTTTGTCATGCTGATCAAGTGAAAATATAGGAGTTCATGTCCCAAAAACTAAAACACTGAACCAATGATCTCAATTGCATAGCCCAGAGACATGCTTGGTTTTGATAGAATAATATTTGTTTTTAATTTTGGGTACCTTCCCATGAATGGCAGTCCCCAACAGGTTTAACACCTGGTAGGCTTCATTAATTTATATAAACTGCCTGGCCCTGAAGGCTTGTGAGCTTGTAATTCTGCTTATGCAAATATAAGATATTATCAATGCATTGAAAGAAATTCCTTCCATTACAGTGGTGCATACAACATTAACACTCTAATAAATTATAGATAAATCTCTATATTAACTGCAAATACACCCCATTTGACTGTGAGCTCATAGTCTCATGCATTATGATATCACCAAAGCCTAAGATGGTTCCTGGGCCTTGCAAATGTCCAGTATAACTTGTTGGTCCTAATTGAACCAGATGGTGGGGAAAGTGAGTCATTGTAATAGGATAGATGTTAATGAGAGCAGGACACAGAAATAAACAAAAAAAACCTAGAAGCATACAAAGTGTGCAAATAAGTGGTCTAGTAGATATTGGGCTTCACTCTTTAAAGAGAAAAGAAAAATACAAAAACAAATATTGAGCACCAGGTGTACACGGGGACACATCAAGGACAGTTTAGACTCCAAGGGATAAGGTTCAGTGAAGGGGAAATGGAGTGGGTCTTTTAAAGGTAAAACACTGGGGACGGTGTCTGTGCTGGTTAGGAGAGCAGAGCTTCTGTGCCGCTGACTGGCAGGCAGTGTCTGGGCCTGCTGGACTGACACACCCTGGGCTGGCAGGAGGTGGTCTGCTGCACGTGTGCTGGTGCCCGTTTAGGATTATGACACCAGCTGCCTCTGCTGCTTACCTAAGATGTCTGCCTAAGCTTATGGCATCAGCTCACCTCTGTTCTGTCTGTGAAGTACCCAAATCGGGGTCATGTCACCCAGCCCCATCCGCACAGGTGCCAGGTCATGGCTTATTGGCCTCCAGTCTTCCTCTTTCTGTAACTTGACGTCGCCATTCACCAAGGCCTTTCTCCCTCAGTAGGAAGTGAGCCCCAGCCTGGGTTGGAGAGCAGACTTTATGCACTTTGTGCCACATCTAGACACCTTTTGGCTTCCAGATGCCAACCTCTTGCTCAACTCTTAATACATCGGATTTGTAGCTCCCTTACATGGCCCCCACTTGTGTTTCAAGTTGAATTTAAAGTCCAGTTGCAGGGATTCATCCTTATGCTCCCATGAAAACCTCCAGCTGCATCCATTCCTGCCAGCGACACCCTTTCTTCCCTCAGGCCCTTCCTCTTACCCTCACACTCTCCTAAGTCTGGGTGTACTCCATTTACTCGTTTGCAGTGGTCTCCCTACTTTTCTTCACCAATCATTCATCATTCTAATTTCAATTTAATATTTTAGTTTTGAAATACAGACTTTTTGAAAGTTCTAGCAAAGGAATGCATTGACTCAAGAAGTCCTAAGCATGGCTTATCTATCTGGGTAAATGGCCTTGTCATTTTGGGAAGGACACACACACCATGGTGACGAAGGAAGGGGATTCCCAACCACACCACCACACTGCACACCCACAGAAGAGTAAAGAGAGCAAAACTACCTCGACCTGAAGCAGGAATCAGCAACTAGGGTCTATTGGTCAAATCCAGCCAGCTGCCTATTTTCTTGTAAATGAGACATTATTTGAACCACTGTCTTGCCAGTGGATTTCAGCCCCGAGCAAGTTCACTCTTGATTTGGTGAGACCAAAAAATGACAATGGAATGTTCTTGGGGTGAAAGGGTTTATACCCAACTTTATTCTCACGGTGGCAGGTCAAGCGCTAAAATCCCATCCGCCTCAGAGTGAGTCTGCATGCCACAAACCGATCTCCACCTCTGGGCCCTCTGCCCCTGCAGCCGTCTCAGTCTCTGTCCTGGGCACTGCCACCACTCCAGTCTCTGCTCTCCTGCAGTGTTGCAGCCATGCAGCCCAGAGCACTGGGCGGAGCTCTTTATATAGAATCAATAACAACATATTGCCCACACATGTGCAGTGAGCAAGCCAACCAGGGTCAGGTAAGAATCCTGGCCTAAGGAACTGTCCTGTTCTCCGCACACACCCACACTCGTTCATTGACACATTGTTTACGTTTCTTGCAGGTCACAGTGGCTGAGTTTAGCAGTTGCAATAGAAACCCTATGGCCTGAAAAACCAAAAATTAAAATTCAGCATCTAGCTCTTTATAGAATGTTTGCTGACACCTGACCTACAGTTTTCTTGTTTATTTTAGCCTGTTTGGTCTCCTCCATTAGACCAAAGCCTACTTAAGAACATGTGTATTATTTCCCCCATTGCCACTGTAATATACTCCAAACAATGAAAAAGTTGGATCTGTGATTGAATGACAGGTATTTATCCAAGAAACGTTTTTAAGTGCACCAGATAGCAGAAAAATCTAAGATTATTTATAAGTTTTATGTGGTGGAAGAGCTATTTCCTTGCCTTGTCTCCTCAATACATTGAATTTTTAAAATTTTACTCCACAGGGGCATCATAATAAAAACATCTCAAAGTTTGTTGCAGAGGTTTTCAGGAGACACAATCTCTCTGAGGAAGGGAACTAACTGCTTTACCGCTGCAGCCCCTGTCCTGTTACAGTGCTTGGCCACAGAGGGGCTGCTGGACAGATACTAGTCAAATGAATGATGAATAAATGAGCTGCTTCTTCAAGTTGCAAATAACTTTATTTAAAATACGTTGTTTGAAAACATATGCAAACTTGAATTTCACAATGTTCATAACTCCACGGTTAATTAAATAACACCCAGGCATATGTTTGTTTGGAGAATGCCAACATATTTGCAGAGAGATCATTTAAAAAACAAGCACTGCTCTAAGCCCATCAGGCCAATTCTTACTTTTATGAAGAATGTTTTCCCCACCCCAGAACAATAACAGCATTGAGATCAACATGAATATCCATTTAAAACACAGATTGTGCTTCAGAATGTTACTGTAAGTCAAGATGTTGACCTACATTTCCTCATAGAAACAGTCATATAAGGAATGGCTAGATTCCAGTCCAAAGAAACCACGGTGGTGAGGAGGGCTTTGTTCAGAGGAAAACAAATCTGGGTTCAATCAGTCCTGACTATGCCACTAATCAGCTGATTTGGGCAAGTCTATTCTCTATTGCTGAGCTGTTTTTCAATCTGTAAAATGTGGAAAAATTACACAAGAACTGTTGAGAGAATTAAATGTGATGATATACATGAATTGACTTTCACAATTCCTGGCACATATTAGATATTTTAAAAATTGTTTTCCTTTTCCTAGGCAATGGTGAAGTTTATATTCGAAACCTCTCTTTCCTTCCTGCACACCTCCCGCTCCTCTAGCACACTGACCTCCCTGGAGAGCCCTGATCCAAATCTTTTTCCAGGTCTGTCTCATTTCTCAGAGTACTGCATGCACCAGAAAATGGAAACTCTCATTCCTCCAACACATCTATTCTTGCCCGGGTGTTAGAACGAAAGCAGGGCGATTGAATTTCTTTACGTTGCCATGTTAATATCTCATCACCGCTTTACTCTCCCAAAATCCATAACTTTTTTAGAATAGAGCTACTAGATCACCCAAATGAATCTCTAGCAGGCAAATTAAAGTGCAGGTAGAGGACAAGAAGTACCATTTCATTTCCCCTCCTGAAATGATCTCCCCCATCTTTACCCCAGAGGTGAGGTGGTCCTGTCTGGGTGGCTGCTACTGGGGTCACTTCTGGGCCTGTGGATAAAGGGGTCTGGAAATACTCTGAAATCATACATGACTAAATGAGGGTGAGTTTTTCTGGGGAGAGGTCTTCAGCTTTCATTAGATCCTAGAAGTGATATCTCATGACTCTAGAATGATTAAGAACTTCTGCTGTAAGCTGTACCTGATTCCCCAGCTTCTTGTACTTCATAAAAAACTACCTGCCTGTACCTCATAAAATCTCAAGATACCCTTCACTACTCTAGGTGCCCAAGTTCTGACTGTCTTCACTCCAGGCACCTGAGTACTCTTAGTAGGTGAGAGAAAGGGGAAGGCAGACAGTGAAGGAAGAGTACCAGTTAATTTTTCTACAGGACTTTTGCAAACATAATTTTTCCTTTTAAAAGTGAATTCTCACTAAAGGCAATTTAAAATGAAGGAAAAATAGAAAGAGGGGGCAGGAGAAAAGAACTCTTGTAAGTATGTGTGGATAAAATGAAAGTTCCTGTGGCCAGAATTCTCACCTGGCCCTAGTTGGCTAGCTCACTACACATGTGGGGGCTATATGTTGCTACTGACTCTATATAAAGAGCTCTGCCCAGTGCTCTGGGCTGCATGGCTGCAGGAGAGCAGAGCAAAGCAGAGGCTGGAGTGGTGGTTGCCCTGAGGACAGAGGCCCAGAGGTAGAGACCAGCTTGCTGCATGCAGACTCACTCTGAGTGAATGAGATTTTAGTGATTGACCTGCCACCATGGAAATAAAGTTGGGTATAACCCTTTCACCCTAAGAACATTCTAATGTCATCTGTTTGGTCATATTGAATCCATAGTGAACTTGCCCGGGGCTGAAACCCATTGGCAAGACAGCATGTGTGCCAGTTTAGTAGCTGTATGATCATTGTTCCTTAGTTTCTTCACTTTTTAAGTTATTTTTAATCTTTAAAAATTTTTTTCAGAATTCATACAGCATTTATTCACTGAACTCAGAAGAATGGCACATTAGTAAAACATGGCGTAGTGAAGATTTCACACCCTAATCAGAATTAAAGTGTATTTTTTCCTATACCTCCTTATTGAGGTATAATTGACAAAATGTGTATGTTTAAGGTGTGGATTAGTTGTCAAATTCTAGTAAACATGTATAGCAATCTCTGAATTGTTAATCTGTTCTCTGTGACAAACAACCTTATAGACTACAGCACATTACTTATGTGCAGTTCCTTTTGCCTTTCACCTTCCTTGCATTTCCAAGGTTCTTTAGGTCAGTATCTTTCCCCTTACCGCCCTCAGTGAGGCTGGTTCAGACATGTGTAACACAATTAGATTCTCTTATCCCAGTCTGCATTTTTCCTAGGATCTTCCAACCTCCTAAGTGATTTTTTAAAAATTTATCTACATCAAATGCTACTCTTTGTGTTGTAGAATTCTATGGGTTTTGACACAGGCATAATATCATACATCTATCATTACAGTACAATATAAAATAGTTCTAGCACTCTAAGAATCCCTTCTGCTTCACCTCCCCATTCCTTCTGATGTTCCCTGAACCTCTGGTCACCACTGATCTTTCTCATTGTCTTTATATTTTACCTTACCCAGAATATCATTTGGTTGGCATATAACTCCAGAATCTCACATCATTGGAATCACAGTCTACTCAACTGATATCTTTCATTAACGATATGCATTTAAGGTTCCTCCATGTCCTTCTGTGGCTTGATAGTGCATTTCTTTTTATTGCTGAATAGTAATATTCCATTGACTGGATATACCAACCTTTGTTTATTCATTACCTGTTGAAAAACATGATTGCTTCCAGGCTTTGACGATTATGAATAAAGCTGCTATAAACATTCCTATGCAGGTTTTTGTGTGGACATACATTTTCCTCTCAATTGGGTAAACACCTAGGAGCAAAACTGCTGAATTATATACTAAGACTATGTTCAGCTTTGTAAGAAACTGCCATATTGTATCAATTTGCAT
Organism: Manis pentadactyla; assembly: GCF_030020395.1. Classification (NCBI taxonomy): domain Eukaryota; kingdom Metazoa; phylum Chordata; class Mammalia; order Pholidota; family Manidae; genus Manis; species Manis pentadactyla. The sequence continues at coordinate 59,362,755 of NC_080025.1, read as the reverse complement.
TCCTACCAATGATGAATAACTATTCATATTGCTTCACATCTTTGCCAGGTTAGTGTTGCTTAGTGTTGTCAGGGTTTTTTGTTTTTGTTTTTGAATTTTAGATGTGCAGAAGTATGTCATTATTGTTTTAATGTGCAATTTCCTAGTGACAAATGATGTTGATCATCTTTCCCTATATTTATGTGCCATGTGTATATATTCTTAGTTGAAGTGTCTGTTCATCTCTTTTGCCCAATTTTTATTGGGGTTTTAGTTTTTTATCATTGAGTTTTAAGAGTTCTTAGTGTATTTTTTGGCAAAAGTTTTGCCATAAAGGGTACAAAGTTGGGATGTATTCTTCTTATATACAGTAGTACTGGATGGAATTGTCACTAGGTACTGTTGAGTAGGTCTTATTCAAGTAGACAATACACAGTTATTGACTTTACATAATTATTTTATTCTGAAATTTATCTAATTAGCTAGACTCTTCAGACTCATTTTGTCCACTACATGTCTTTTGGTTTTTGTTTTCTGCTCTACTCTTTATTATGTCCCTCCTTCTACTGACTTTGGGCCTGATTTGTTCTTCTTTTTCTAGTTTCGTTAATTGTGAGTTTAGACTGTTCATATGGGATTGTTCGTCTTTCCTGAGGTAGGCCTGTCCACTAAGTTTTAAAAATAATTTTTCTTCCTTTAGAAGAACTAGAAAATAATACATTTTATATGTATGGGTAAAGACTGGCTGAAAAATTGTATGAATAATAGGAGGGTAAAATCAAACTGCCAACTCTAAAATAACTTATTTCTTCAATATTCATTCATTAAAAATAGGAAGATAGAGTAATCCAAAAGATTAAGAAAAGGCATTTAAAAAAATTGCTTTGCACAGATAATAATAAGTAGATTTCACAGTATAGAGCCTTCATTGTAAAGCCAAAGAAATAGAGAATAAATGGTGGCAGTCCAAGAACAGTTGATAGTGGCAATTAATATTCATAACAACCATCATATAGCTATAAAATATTACTGATTGTTATAGCTAGTATATAAAATCCAATTGACTTCCTCAGGATTAGCACAGTAATGTCATTATAGTCTGAAATTATGTTATAAAACTGTAATCATGCTGCCCTAAATAAAATGAGAATTTGTACCAGAAAAAATTAATCCATTTACTTATATTTTGCATTTGACTTAACCCAAACGCCTCCTATCTACATTGTACATCACATAGTCCTATCAGAATTTTACAACCTTGGTAGAAAATGGAAGTACCAACTAAGGTGCCATGTATGGGGTATTATAGAAAATGCAAAGGTTATCTACTGTAGGAATATCTCATTAATAAGAAACAAACCTATACACTACCTTCAGGGATGGAGGACAGGCAGGAGCAAGGTCTCAAAAGGCAAAGCAAAGTACAGGACCAAACAATTCTTTAACTACTATAAACTACTATTTTGAGTTGATTGGATAGAGAAACCTCATAGTTTAAGTAATGAGCTACCATCCTCATTTGTATATGATTTCATAATTTCTATGCACCAAATAGATGACAAAAAATTTTTGCAATATCTCCTTCTGAATGTTTAAATTATCTAGGAGGCATTTTGAAGAAAAAGAATCTCAAAAAAAAGAGTTGAGAGATCTAGGTTCAAATCCAACTGCCATTTACTAGTTGTATAATCTTAGATTACAATGTTTAAAAAGTGTGGGTCCTGGAGGTTGGTTCCCAGACTTGAATATTCTTCCTTTCTTCTTCCCTCAGTTCTTTTCCCTTCCTTCAAGATCTCCTCCCTTCCTTCTAGCTTCTTTCCTACGAACATATCCTCTAATGTCTTTCCTCTCCTTCCTACTTCTGTCTTCTTTTGCTGGCCTCTGTTCCTTTCTTTCCCCTCATCGCTATTCTCCTAATTCATGGATTTCTGAAAGACATTCACAAAACTTGTTCTTTTTAACCATCCACCATATGTTAATAAAATAGCTAAGCATATTGTTCTTTCACTGATGTTTTATTTTCATTATTGTGAATTGTCATGTTTTCTGATTGCCCAATGTATTTTTTTAACACTCTTGCTATATTTGAGGAATTTGCAGCTTTGACTCCACTGCCTCCTCCACAGCCTTCTTTGCAGCCAAAGCACAGACATATGACCTGGTTAAATTCCATGTATAGGACTCAACCACATGAGACCCAAGATTTGGAAGAAGGTAATTCAGAGCACGACACTCTGCATGCTGGCCAAAGTGACAAACGTGTGGCAACCATGAGGATCCATGTGAGACCTCCAACTATGGGGAACGTAGTTGACCACAGGCCCTGGCGTCTGCCCCCTGAGAGCTATGGCAACATTTGTACTGAGGTCATCCTTCCCACACAGCTGCTTAATGAGTGACACAGCAATATTCAGGCAGGCCCATTCCTGACTTCTGATGTCTAGCTTCAGTTGGAGGAACCCTGAAGCACCTTCCAGAAACTTCTTAGACTGCAGCAGTCTAGCACACCTCTATTCATTTTCTCTCCCTTGCCTTTTACTCAGGGTCAGACTTGGTTGGAGGTCTGATACCACTCCCTATTACAGCACCTTCCCATTTTCTCCCACATGGTTATTTCCCCTAATAAAATCCTTGAATGTTTTATTCTTTCTTGGTGTCTGCTTCTGGGAGGACCCAGAGTAACATGAGAGGCACTCAGCTTTGAGGGAAAGAAGAGCCTGCAAGTCTGAGTCCCTAGCACTGAAGTAGCAATGGTTGCAGAAAAGTTGAAGTCCTGGTGTCACCGCTTGGTAAGGGCTGTGGTGGTTGCTTCCTTATCAGGGCAGTTCTATAGTATGTTTTGGGCAATTTTCCCTAGCAGATTAGCCTCGAACCTCATTATCTGTCTATATCTACAATTTCACAAGCTTCTTGATAGCCAAATATAAAGGATAATTTATGCTTACTCAGCCAAAGTAACTTTTTCTTCCTTACAACTAAGAACTCATGATACAGAAATCATTTACAGAAGTGGCTACAGAAAATAGAACCTCAGAGAAATGGAAAAAATCTGGAATGCATTATCTGATGTAGTTGGGGCTGGTGGTTCCTAGAATTCAGTTAACAATAAGAGATAGATTCTGGCATTACATGGTGCATGCACACATTGGCATAAGAGCTCTTTAAATTTAGTAATACGATTAACATCTACAGCCACATGAAATAAAGTGTCCACTGAAGGCAAGATTTTGAATGACCAAGTGGCTGCTATCATAGAAAAAATGGGAAGGTTGTGAAGAATGTAAAGGCTGTAAGATAAGCTGGTTGCTTCCAATTGTACAGGGAAGCTTAAAGAAAGAGGATGCAAGTCTCAACCTATTAAATTCTCAGCTCATAGAAAACCATGGGGTATCTATGATTAAGATATAAGAATCTTTTATCAAAAGTAGTTGCCAGGTAACATGCCAGAAAATAAAACTCAAAATTTCATTCTCTGGATTGCCTCGTTAGGTCACCTGAATTCAAGACCAACCCTGTTCACGTATAAGAAAGTTAAGGGAAAGAATGAGACTCCAAGAATTGGATGGGAACTTGTGGGAAGATTTGACTGACTCAGAGCACTCCAAATCCATAAATGCCTCTGAGCCTCTCTCCAGGAGAAGCATCACCTGCCCCTTTGTCTGAAGAGGCTCCTGCCTTGGGTAAAGACCCTGTGACTATCTTGCCTCAGTTTCCTCTGCCAATCCAAGGCTTACTTAAAGGGCCCATGGAAGACATAACTAACTCAGTCAGAGTCAGATTCTGTTACTTGAAACTGAAGACTCTAATGTAACATGTATCTGTAATTTCAAAAATTAAACACAGGTATATTAGGATTCTCCAGGAAAACAGAACCATTAGGATATTATATACATAGAAAGATATTTATTTTAAGAAATTGGTTAATACTATTATGGAGGATGACAAGCCCCAAATCAACAGAATGGGCTGAGAGGCTGGAGACCCGGGAACACTGATGTTACAGTTCCAGTTGGAGAGCTATCCCTGCCGAATTTCCTCATGCTGTGGGGAGGTCAGTTTTTGTTCTATTCAGCCCTTCAACTGACTGGATGAGCCCTATCCCATGGAGGCCATTCTGCTTTACTCAAAGTCTACCTACTTAAATGTTAATCTCACTCAAAGCATTTTTACAAAAACATCCAGAATAACGTTTAACCACATACCTGGGCACCATGGCCCAGCTAAACTGTCACATAAAATCAACTACCACACTAGATAAATAAAGCTCTTTATCAGAAGAATAAAGAGGATCTGCATTATAAATTGAGAATTATTTCCATAGATAGCTGTATTCCATCTTTTTTTGTAAATAATCCAAAAAATGAATGACTAGGACAATGGAACTTGAGCCCAGTTTAAAATGTTGTATTTAAATGCTACAGACCCTACTCTACACTTTTAAAAATTGTTTGTTCTCATCATTAATGGTTAGACTAGGAAGGAAGCAGTCTATCATGCTCGCTCTCAATTCTTTCTTCGCAGTCAATACACTTTATTCAGAGATCCCAAGCAGATAAGCTTGGTATTCATGGCACAGAGCTAAACAGAAGCCTGTGAAAGATAATGGGTAAACATTAAGACTCCAAAGTTCTGATCTATGGGGTCATCAGACTATTGATCTTGCTTGTTTATATTTGTCCTGCCAATGGAAATCCTAAGATATGTCACCTTACTGTGTATTACTGGACAATAACAGCAAAATCACAGAATAGATCATACACTTCAGTGACAGACAAACATATAAAAGTGATTGAGCTTTAGAGACATTTTTCCCCCTGGACAAATGGAGACTTAACAATGAAAGCATAGTTTTTTAATGAATTCAGTCAAGGTTACTTTTTCATGATGTTAGGGTGATAGAGGCCCTGCAGATAATATTCTTATAAAAATTTATCTGCCAAATATATACACTTAAAAGAGATATAAAAAGAATCAGTGAATTATTCTGTTGAAGGCAACTTTTTTTGTAATAAAATATGCAGAAAAAGATGAATTAACTTTGTGCATTATGATATAATTATTTGACCTCCCTTGAACTGAGAATTTCAAGGACTCTGAGAGCCAGACAAAAGCTATGTCATTTCACTGAAGCCTTTATAAGCTTCCCCTTTAAACCAAGCTTGATTTCAGTGTTCAAAGTAATTGTTACTTAGTGATTTACAGCAGGAGTTTCTTGGTCACTAAAAGAAATAGTTTACTAAACACACTAGTTTCACACCATGTCAGAACCCACAAGTGTTCCCCAAACCAAACTGCCTTTGAATAAGCCTGACTCTTCTAGGAAGTGTCACAGGAGTGCATATATAAGTTTACCTTTCTCAATATGACATTTAAGAAGAACAGTAACTTAATTATTATTTCAAATCATCTTCAACAGTATAATGATACAGCTAGCTGTGGCATGGTAAAATATTCTCTCTTCTGTCCACTTTCAGTTCACAAAATGCTTATGCAATCTGTGGCTGTTGCAGTAGATGGCAGTGTTTTAAAACTTCCTCCATTTGCAAATCAGGAGGATTGGACGATCATCTTTAATCAGGCTATTTATATTATATAGAGATGAGTCTATACAAAACACTCATGCTTTGATTCTCACATTTATACTTCCTGGGCAAATGCGAAAAGGCAGTGAAACTTGAATTAACAAACATTATCCATGTACTTAGAGGTGCCAGGTGTTTCCTAGGGAGTACACAGAATTCCCTGAACCAAGGGAACAGGAAAAGTCAGGGTTAAATTGGGCTAATAACGGTCATCAGCAGAGACTAATAAAAACCAGAGAACATTAAGTGTATTTTTAAAAGAACCCAGTACTGAAAAGAGGATTTTAACCCCAGGAGAGGTAGAATATTTTCTCCATTGAAAAATACTCTGACACTCAAATTTGCATTGGAAATCTTTAGAAAATGCTTTTGACTGGGTATTGTGCAGCATCAGTAATATGTTATTTGTTTTCACTGACTAGTATAAACATATATGTCCCTGACTTCTACCAACTCCACTGAGAAGCAGTTACTTAAGCTTTGCTTTTTTTTTTTCTTCTTAGTCATTGTCTTTTCACCGTTTATCTACAGTGAAAATAAAATCTTCTCTATTATCCCTGACAACAGGTGGAGGTTCTCATACTGGGAGGAAAATAATTTCTGAAAGGCCTGTGGTAAACCAATATAGCTCCTGATTAAGCATTTTGTGGCATCCATTCTTCTCCATCCTGGCACTTTATTTTCCTCTGACACTTCCTGAAAGCAGAATATTAAACACTTCAGCAACCAATTATGAGTAATGATCCTGGAAACTCTGCTTCCTACACACTCAGTATGTGTTTTTCCTATTTTAGATCAGTCCCTGTGTCATGATGCTCTTGGTCCTGCTTCCTTCTGCTTCTTTGGGAGCTTCACGCCACTAATTATCCACTCTGCATTTTGTTTCCTAAACTTTTCCTTTTTCGTGAGCTTCCTCCTCTTACTCTAGAAATATGCTCAATCTTGTCCATCCAAAAAAAAATTAGATTAAACATCTTCCCCTTGATCCAGAACCTTATTCTGGTTATTGCCTTTCTTAGCTCAGGCTGCCAAAACAAAATGCCATAGCACGAGTGGCTTAAGCAACAGAAATTAATTTTCGTGCAGTTTTAGAGGCTGGCAGTCTAAGATCAGGGTGCCAGCAGGGTCCTGTTTTGGTGCGAGCTCTCTTTCTGATGCGTGGATGGCCGGCCGCCTTCTCACTGTGTCCTCACAGGACAGACAGAGAGAGAGAGGGCGCTCTTTCTCTTCTTATGAGGCAACTAATTGCGTTTGAGGGCTTACTCTTGTGACCTAATCTAACCCTAATTACCTCCCAGAGACTCCGTCTCCAAATATCATCACATTTGAGGTTAGAGCTTCTACCTATGAATTTGGATAGGGGAGGGTGGGTCAGAGCACACCAACATTCAATCCGAAACATTGCCCCATTTTCCTTCCTCTAGAACTTTTCAGATAACATTTTGGAGAGAATAACCTTCACTCCCTGTGCCTTTCCGTACTTCTCATTTTCCCACACCTCCACAATTTGGCTCCTGGTCTCCTAATGTGATTGCAATCACTAAGATGACCATTGGCCTTATGTTTGTTAAGTTCAAAGACTGCTTTTCAGTTCTTGCTTCACTTGATCTCTCTTAGGTGCCCAATGCTGTTGACCATTTTATTTTCTTGGCTTCCTCACTTGGCTGCCACTAAATGATACTGTTTTCTGCTTCCTAACTCCTTCTCCTCCTCAGTCTCCTTTGGACTGTAGTCCTCAGGGACTCCAATGTCTGGGGTCCACCTTGGTGCTCTTCTCTTTGTAATCTGTATCCTCACCTTCTACTTGTGCCCAAGTCTTAATTACCGCCTCTGTGTGGTGGTAGATCGTTCATGGACCTCTGTCCATAGGTAAGGGCTGCTAATCTGTATCACCGTATCACTGTCCTAGTTATTTAAATAAGTATTTCTCAGACGCAATTGAGAAATTTTACTGATACTGTATTTTTCCTTTGTGGCAATATAAAACAAATGTATCTTCTCACTTCTCTAGGAAAACTCTTAAGATATATATTTTAAAATATTTATTATTGACTTCTTTTGTTGCCTTTTTGGTTTTCTGTTTTCTCTTATCAACACTAAGTAGCATGTTATCTTCCATTGCTCCTTGATAGGGATGGTCTGTAGGCTGCTCCAATCACTCTAGGGTATTTCACTATTTGTCAATGTTTTTCTTAAAATGTGCCACTAAGAAAATCAAATACAATACTCCAGAAGTGAAAAATATATTAGTCTCATGATCTGGACACTATTCTTTTTTTTTGGACACTATTCTTTTTAAGAGAATGATGTTGTAGGAGATGTTTCCATGAAAAACAATCTGTTTCCAAACCATGCTTTGAAAATACATGGGGTTTTTCTAATGAAAAAATGCATAAGTTAATCATTTATTTGTATTACATTTCACTTCACAGATATTTAATCTGGTATTCTAGCTCAGAGAAATAATAAATTATAATTATGTAATATATTGTGCAGTTTCTTTCTATTGAATAAATCAGCATTCCTAATTTACCTTCTGAAATTTGGATAAACTTGCTCTCTAGGACTTTATCCACATCACTGGTATTATTGAACAGGATGAAGCCAAGGAAGAGCCTCAGACACCTTATTGAAGATGCTGCCTCATTGGCAGTGTTGTGCTTTACCGAGGATTTGCTCTGGATGTGGGCTGACCCAAAGTGTCATTCATAAGCATCAGCTGTGGTTATGCAAGCTGCTGTAACTCACCAGCGATGCTGTCAACAATCCATTCTTGAGGCTATCATGGAAATTTTCATCTGAATATTTATTAAAAATAAAAAATGTAAAATGTCTATGATGTTTCCATGTTCCACCAAACATAAGTCTTGCCCCAAAAGGAAAAGATTAGCTGATACAATCTTAGCAACCTTGTTTTTGTAGCCGGTGAGTACTACACTTTCCATTAAATGCTCTGCTTTATCACAAGTCCAAGACTTGTCACTTTACCTTGATTTTTATTTCAACTTTCAACTTGTAATTTGTCTTTCTCTCTCCTTTCTCATTTGCTTTTCTCAAGGCAAAATAGTTAGGGCAGGTCACTGGTCAGAGAGAATTCCTTTGTTAGGAACTGTTTCATTGTTCTAGGGTATTTTGCTGACATGTATTTGCATCACGATTTGTTATGGTGACTAGAAACTCTTCATAACCTGAAATATATGGATTTCTCTTCTTGAGTAAGTCTTACCACAGTGTCACACAGGAGTCACTCAAAATATAAAACTATGCTTTTATTGTCCCTTGCATATCACAGTCTCCCAAGTACGTTAGTGAGATTAAGAGTGCTATTTTCCTTCAGTATTTTAACCCCAGACACATGAATGTAAACATATTTCAGTAAACTCTGGTCGGCGATATCATGGGTTTGTTTCACACTCCTTTATAAACATTCCAGACACCTTGGAGTATAAATGCTTAGCTTCAAGATTCTTCCACATCCTAAAATATTGACGCAAAATCGACAATTGATGATCCTTTCTTCCCAATTTTTTCAGCTTTCCAGAAACATTTCAGCCAAGTAAATACACACATATAAATTCTACGACCTTTCGTGCTAAAAACTAGCAGTTTTGCCTCTGCTAGACTTTCTCTGACCTACTTGCCGGTAGGGTGTTACCCAAAGGACAAAACCTCTCTAGCACCTCTCTCAGCCTTCTGACCACCTACCTCCAGGCCACATTTCCCCTGGAACTGTTCTTGTATTGTCTCTTGCTCATCACTGTCAGCCTTCATCCTCACTCTTGCTGGTCCATCTTTAATCTTTCCAATCTACACAATGAACCCCCACAAGCAGCATTTGCAGTTAGTTTGAATCTCATCTACACTGAAGTTTAAATCTTCTAGGTATTTGCCTTTGATTTCTAGCTGTGCAATAAGACACTTTGATTCCTAAGAAAAGAATTTCAGGCCCTAATCAGCAGATAGAATGAAGTTTTGCTTTTGGTTGGGGATTTATTTTCTTCTTGCTCCTGAACCAAGTTATGCCTAAAGCTGGCCCTGAAAGTGAGGTACAGCAGCTTGCATAACCACAGCTGATGCTTATGAATGACACTGTGGGTCAGCCCACATCCAGTTATTTAGGGTGCCTGAGATAAAGAGGAGCTTTCTCAGAGTGGGCAGTGGAGAGTCCAAGCCAGTTCCTTAAGACAAGAAAATTATTTCAAGAAAATTCAGGACAGCATTTGGGAAAGAAAAATGTTTTCTTTCCTGCCCCCCTCCCAAAATTTGGTCATGTGTAGCAATTAATTTGACCAATTATGGAATTCTTTGATAGTTACTTTAATCTACATATGTTCAACACAAGGAATCATAAAAAATCTTAGAGCAGAGTAAAAACCAAAGTAACCGTTCAAGCTCTAGAATAACCAAAAGGGAATTGAATAACAGACACCTCTTCCTTGATTTTCAGGACTGGAACTAAGACCTTTAAGGACTCTAGAACTGCACCGAAATGTATTTTTGTTTCACAAACCTCGTGGGTTATAATAAATTGTTGAATAGCGTGGTGAGCAGCACTTGGCTAAAGTTGATTCTATTTGCTTGATACCAGAAATTATAATTTCTGATAAAAATGATTAAGTCATGGCTGTCAGTGAGACTGACTGAAACAAAAACATATTGGGCCCTCTAACAAGTAGTGTAGCCACACTAGAGAGCAAAAGATGACCCTTCCGACCCAAAGCTAGCATTTTACTATAGCAGTCTGCATAATGACAAACCATGGGCAGTTCTCCATACATAACCAATCTTGCTCAGGAAAAAAAAAAAGTCAGAGAAAGTAATCTTTATTTTATTAAAAAAAAACAGTCTACTCCACAAGTTGATTCAAGTCATGAAAAATGTAGTATTTCCCCTGGAAAAATCAAATTTGAACTTTCCGCATTCAATATTTTGAAGAGGTGGCATATCAGTAAGGGTGATATTACTGGAAGCAGAATTAGTTGGTTGCTCAGATGTAAAACCAAAGGAAAGAAAGCCATATAAAATACTAGTATAGATTTTCGCAGGCACAGTTGAGGATCCATGGTTATTATATATAATGTAGGAAGATGGCTAGTAATTGGAAGTATACTATAATTTTATGATATGGGGCTGTGAACTTCATATTTGGTTGATTCACGTTTGGAAAATGAAATAAAACCTAGATTGATGGAATTTCTGTGTATCTCACAAAATATTTCTGCTCAGACATTTTGAGAACATCTTTTTAGAAATAGTCTTCCTTAGAATGATATGGAGGAGCTGTATACATTGATATATTTATGTTCATTCATTTACATTGGCATATTTCCAAGACCATTGCAGCTGGAAGAGGATGTGAAATCCATTGTATAAACACACAAGTCCAGTGTCAGTGAAGTTGGTATTCTGTCAAAAGTTAGGAAATTGCTTAGTGACCAAACGCAAATGAATGAATGACTTGTTGGCATATACAATTCCACTGACATAAACAGAAGGCCTTCTCAGACCCCTTACCTCAGTCATCCTTCTCCCTAACTAGGATTAACATTAATAGATTTAAAAAGATGGTGGCCTTCTTAAACTGTATCTGTTGATATGGTATTAACTTTTGCACTCCCTTTTTCTCTTTTTTTATGTATCTCATAGAAACCAGTCAGAAATCAGACTTCAGGAATGGGTTATCTATTCCCATACAGGTAAACAGGCCCAGCTAAATAGAGATTCACATGTGTCTTATCCAACATTAAGGAACTCTATACCAGCAAAAGCAAGTGGTCAAAGAGTTGGAATCGGGAAGTTCTTTAGTTCTAAATAAACCTCATGGGAACTTCTGGGTGACTAGCTTCATGTCTGTTACCTCTCACACACTGGTCAGACACTGCCAGCCTTGCTTACAAATTTGCATTGCACTGCCTTCACACCAAAGCTTTGGCTTGCTGGGAAATAGCTGCAGCAGGGACCACAAATTGATTGGCCATCAGAAGACTGCTGACTGTTTTTAGTAAAGGTAGACCACGAGGCAAGGAGCAAAGATTTTATAAGATTTGACTCAAGAAATAGCAGGCTTCCCTACGGAGCACCTGTGTCCTGTGGGGAAAGAAGAGCTAATCACCAAAGGACATTTTTCAGCCTCAGATGGGCTAATGCACTGCACTCAGGAAGTAGCAGTGGCCACAGCAATCATATGAATGTGTAGATTTGTATGCTGCTGCATATGTGGTATGTTACTTAAACTTACCGAAGAGAGCCATCTCAAATTGTGTGTGAAGCTTATTCATTTAAGAAAGTGGCATTGCAGAAATATTTTATCATTCAATAATCTGTGATCTCCTCTGATTTAAAAATCATCTAGTGTTCCCAGTGAAGACTTATACTTGCATGGGAAAAAGCCAAATTTACATGGCGAGAGTATTAAAGCATGGACTAGCATGGCAGGGGATCTGCAGAAGAATAGACTGGATTGATCAGTAACTCCCAAAGGCATGGAAATCAACATTTTCACCTCCTGAAAGGATAAAAGGAAAAAGAAAAATATATATTCAGCAATGTCCTGGCATTTGCCATTAATTGTAACTTAACCCAGTTTCATATTGAAGAGCAGTTACAGTCCTTCAAGATTTATGTAACACTTACAGCTGTATGATTTATTTACAAAGAGCTCCTTTGATGTGCTCTTTGAACTGCCTGGTAGTCATATCTCTCCCATCCAAATAACTTTTGATTTGAATTCCAAATTCAGTCCTGGAAAGGAATGCAGGCAGTCAAGTGCATATGCTTTGGACATGAGCCATGTGAGGATCCCAGGCCTCTCAGAACTGATGTCAGCTGTTCTGTCCCCGCTGGGCTCAGAAAGGCCTCCTGAGGAGGCCTTCTTTACCAGCACAGCGCCCTGAAGGCAGAGGTGGTGGGCACCGTGGTTTCCCCCTGTCCAGTGTCCCATTTGTTGCCCAGTTGCGCTCTGAAGAATTAACACTCCCTCTTTCACTGGATACAGACTTGATGGGCATAGCAATCAAAATGTTCTGCCATCCCCTCATTGAGGGGTAGGACTGTGACCCACATTAGGTCATTAGAGACTTTCTTCTGGGAATCTGACTCTTGAACTGAGACTGATACAAGAAGCTGGCCCATCCAGGTGATGGTGCTTTAAGAGACTGACCACTGGTTCTTGTTATTGAGGTCCCCAGACTAGTCTGCATGTGTCCTTACTGCGTATTTTGCTGATTTGAATTTGCAAGTCACCTCATCTTTCTTTCTTTCTTTTTTTGCTTAAATTAGCTATTTATTGCTTGCAAACAAAGAAGCCTAACCACTGAACTATGCCTCTCAGCCTGCAAACATTTCTCTCTGGAATATCTATCCCTGAGTCCAGTCTCCTCCATTACTCCAGTCTCCTCATAATCTCTAGTTCACTCTTGCTGAGTGGCCTGAGGACTGCTAAGGGGAGATTCTTCAGAGAAGAACATGAAATGAAGTGAATAAGGACAGGAAAAGAGGAGAATAAGGGTTTTAGTAGCAAATATTTAGTATTTTAGATATCAAATCTCTTTTTGCCTAGGATTGGAGGTACTTCCTTACACATCTAAACCCTTGATATACCAAATTTGGATCCTTCTTCATCAGCAATTCAAATAAAGATGTTCATCATCGACCATTAGCCATTCAAATGAGCACCTGGCACGCTGCCAGAGACCTCTGCATATCCTACTATTCAAGAATGCCCCTGCTTATTTCTCTCTAGCAAATTGTGTACCAGACAGGCTTAGAGGGGAGATTCCCCCACACACACCCTGGGATTTCCTGGAAATCACCTTGTTGAGAACCAACTGTGCCCTCATGGCTTTCTCTTTTCTCACTTTTTCTGCTATACCTTCTTGTCCTTCAAAGCCTTCCAGCTCCAATTCCATATTCACTTCTCTTAACATCCAGATTTCTGGTTTGGGGTACAGAGGGCTGGTATGATCACTGAATGCCCACGAATGTGCCAGGTATTGTGTTATCCAATTCCTCTTCCAGTACTCCTAGAAATTAGCTGTTTTTTTTCCATTTTGAAAATGAGAAAAAAAGAAAATCCTTAGAAAAATATTAAAACCTTGCTCAAATTCACAGAATGATTATGGGCTAGGACCAGGATCCAAACTCTAGTCTTCTTGATTCCAAAGCACCAGCTCTTTTCAGTAAATCGGGCTGTGCTCTGGAACTCATCCTCTCCTTGTCCTTCAAGACCCCGTCTACAGTACTTCCTCCTCCGTGAGGATGTCTCTGACCTCCAAGGCAGAGTCAGTCAGTCTCTCCTCCTGGTGCTGGTGCCACGGTGTACACAGTGAACTACCGCGGTATGCTCGTCACATTATGTTGTAGTTGTGTACGTGTCTGCCTTCCCCTCAGCCTGGGGGACAAGGGCCACAGCCAGCTCATCAACAAAGAGGCTAGCTGGGAGGTGGAAAGAGCGACAACTTGTCAAGAGTTGAATCCCATTTCTAGTATTTATTAACTGCTCAACCTTGACCAATTTACTCTGCCTCACAGTATTTCTTCACCAACCCAATAGTGATGATAATGCTGTAGGCAAGACTTCTAGTACTTAGAAGGCTCTCAGTAAATGCTGAAAAGAAAACTTGTAAGAATATATGACAGTTTGGTAGTCCTTTCAAGAGAAACTAGCATTTCAGGGATAACTCTAATCATGGGACTTTTGGTATTTGTGGGAGGCTGGAGGGAGAGGTGGTTCAGGAAAGGCAAGGCATCCAGTATTCCCCTAATGCCCCAGATTTTGGTACCCCCGATGCTTGCCCTACTGGGATGGCCCAACCTCTAGTGGAAACAACTTATTCTTAGATCTGTTTAGCACCAGAGCCCAGCCCTGTGCTAAGCAGGTGTTGAGAATGTACTCACTGATTGATTGTTTTGCTAATTGAAACTCTTAGCTTTATAAGGAAAAAATAATGTGCATTTTATTGTACATTCATGAAAACCACTCAGTAATAGACTTTGTTTCACAAAATATCTTTAAAGAAAAATGTATTCCCAAAAGATCTTTCATAAAGCTAATTATTCCATTTTAATATTTATGTGAATCTTTCTATCTAAATAGACATGAAAGCATTTTGCAAACAGATTTATTACCCATGTAGTGTTCAAGTCAATTAAAGTAAAATTCAATTAAAATGCAACCACCTCTAAAGTAGGGCACAGCAGATGTTTAACAGCTCACAGCGACACCTCACAGTAGTGCAACTTAAGCAGCGGTTGACGAATGAAAATAAAGAAGTCCATTTTCTATTTAAGCTACGGGAGCAACAGAGAGAAGCAGAATGTAATTATTCAAATTAGAAATTTTCTGTGACACTGAGGTCACCGTGTCTGCTGTTCACAGAAGGGCCAAGAACACTGCTTTATGTCCACGCTCATAGGCAGCCCCCTCGGGCACGTGGCCAAGTTCTCCAGTGAGGAACACTCATGACCAAGCTAGGGGTGCTCTTCAGGGCTTCCAAAAGGCATTCCTTATTTTCCTATGGCTGGGGTCAAAACTGGGCTTGACCGTGAGACTGCCTACTGAGTGACACAGTAGAATATGACGTAGGACATACAGCCAGACTGTATCATTTCATCCAGGGCAGAAGGAATATTACTGATATCCAGCTTGATCCTGGATGGAGCAGAAACCATTCTGACCACTTCATTCTGTGATTTTTACATTCACTGCTTCTGAAGACTAAGAGACAGTAAGGTGGGTCAGGGTTTCTTCCACAGATACAATTTGAAGATAGTGACTACCTGATATCAAAGCAACCATACAGAGTAAAAAATCCACTGTACTGAAAAATGCCTGGGTGGAGAGCTGAGTATGTCTCCCTTTCTTCTAGACATGACCTTGTTCTGCAGCCACAAAATAGCTTGGTCACTTTGTATGTACCAATCTTATGCCTATTATAATGCATTGAACTTAAATGCTGGATAGAATAAGTTCTCAGTTAGAAATTAAAAAGAATAACCTATCGTTTTCAGTTTGACTGGATGATAATTTGACTCAGTTTTGCCTTAATCTGATAGAATTCTAAAATTAGAAACAAAAACATGTTAATAGATTTGTCTCTGGGTCAGATTTCTATATCAACTGGCCATCATAATGCTAGTATTTAATTCATTCATTTTGGTAATGGCCCCTTAAAAACAACGTACTGATACATACAATTAACGTACTGTTATATATAATTAACAATTACTCTGTCCCTATGTGCTGAGGAAAATACACCTGCCTCTGAAGGACAGGGGAGCCAGCAGTTCTGGTAGAAGCACTGTTTATCTTTAAATCACAGTGTGTTTAGATGTTATAGCAGTCTAACCTAGTAAGAAATACTACAAATGCTGCTTGGATATTATTGCGTGACCTCACTTCTAGACTATGGATTGCAGGAATTAAATACTGAGATAGTTCCCTGTATGGCCCCGGAAGATGACTGGTTAGCCAGAGACGGGTAAGATTCCTCAAGGGAGGAACAACCTAAGACAGGCACAGTCGCAGGGGGGCCATCAGGTGAGAAATTGGGGATCAACAGAGGTGAGGCTTAGAACCTCACCCCCCCGTTCTGAGAGAAATCTTCTGCATACGTGGATGTTTTATTGCCCTGGTCTAGCTTGGATTAACACATAGTCTACAGGCACACACCTGATCATCTACATGTGCTCTCTTACAACACTAAACTATGTTTTCTACCTTTATCTTGTATCTACCTACCACTTCAGCATTTTATTAAAAATAATAATAATAAAGAGAGAAATGTGGTATCCACATATAAATCAAGTATAAAAACCAAATGAGTATTCATATTTGAACTGACTGTTTATAGTTCATAATGCATGAGCAAAACCGAAAGTTTCTGTGATGACTGCCCTTGTACTGTTCACTATGTAACTTATTCATTATGTAAGAATTTGTTCTACATGTAAAAACTTGTTTGTTATGCCTCAGAAGATTGGAGACTGACAAAAATTAGGCTTGGGGTGGAATAATGATTGTGCATTGAGCATTGACTCCCCTATACAGAATTTTATTGTCGTTAACAACCATTTGATCAATAAATATGAGAGATGCCCTCACAAAAAAAAAAAAAAAGGACAGACTTCCAATGGTAAAATAAATTAGTAACCGGGATGTAAGGTATAGCATAAGGAATATAGTCAAGATATTGTAACAGCCTGGTAGGGTGATAGCTGGAACCTAGAATTATGTATATAAATGTTCTACCACTGTGTTGTACACTTGAAACTCATGTAATGTAATACTGTGTGTCAACTACCCTTCAATAAAAAATAATTATTAAAAAAAAAAAAAATACTGAGATAGGTATTTTCCTCCTGTGTAAGAAAAATGGAAGTCTTCTTTAGATTCATATAGACTTGATTTTCTCTGGATCAGGCAGATTCCAATCAACCCATTTAATACACACCACTATGTACACAAAACTATGCTGAGCACTAGGCAGATATAAAGATGAACACAATAATCTCTTGAATCCTTACAGTATTTCAGGGATCTAAGAAGCTAACATGGAGCAAAAACTAAGAAACAGGGTCACATAGAACGCTTATGGTAGGGCCAGAAATCACATTAGAACTTCTTTTCGTAGTCTGGTGCCACTCTTTAAAAGCAGGGTTTGGAATTCACCTTGGAGATTGCAAATTATTCTCAAGAACATACATAAAGAGTAATGGAGCCAAGTAGGTCACCTTGAAGACAGCAGAGGAAGAATTGTTCCTAGACACATGGAAAGGAGACTAAATTTGAAGACCGATGTGGAGGCTGTCATCTTTCTCCAGATTAAGATTTCTCCTGTCACCTGACAAACTTCAGTCCATCATTAATCTCCCTCTCCCGTATCTACCAAGCCTCTCCCTGACCGCTGGGTCCTTCTCAGCACAGAATTTGATCACAGAATCAGACCTTTAAGTCTAAACTGATCATATACACAAGCACGATCTTACCTGAAGCCTGGTACGCTCTGCATTACCCCTCAGTCTTTCTCCTCTTTCCAGCCAGACTTGGATCAGGAGTAGCCTGCACTTACTGCCCCTGCTTATTTATCTAAGCCTTTCCCAAGGCACCAGCAATCTGGCACCATGCCATAGAGATTGCTCTCCTAAGATCACCAGTGACCATTTTACTGTGGCTTGCCTCAGTACAGCAATGATCCCTCACGATGGGTTCCCTCCTCTCAGAAGCTCTCTCCTTACTGCTGCCTCTGTGACACCAGGCCTTCCCATCTTTCCCTCCTCGCAGACCACCCATTCATGGTCTGACCCACAGACTCCTCTTCCTCCACTCGCCTTGTTAATTCTTGGTCCTCTCACTTTGCCAGCTTCCCAGAGCACCATGGAGAGTGGAAATAACATGAGCTTCTGATAGTAGTGCTTGGAATGTCGATTCTTCCACCTAAGCTATGTGATCTTGAACAAGTTATTTGATCTCTCTTGACCTCAGTTTCCTTGTCCTCAGTAAGATGGGGTGAATTACACATAACCCACCAAGTCCTTGTAGAGAAATAAATGCAAAAATAAGAGATGATCTCAGATCTTCCATATGGTACATGCTCATTAAATGTTCATTCTTCTTCCCCTACCACCTCTGCACTGATAATGCCTTGATTTTTCTCTCCAGTGCACACCTTATCCTCTCTTAGTAAAGGCATAACATCTCACCAGGGCCACCATATGTCCTGTCCTCCACCTCACTCCCACATGGAATCCCATTGCCTTTAAAGATTTTGAATCAATTACCCTCTCATTTTTCTACTATGACCCCAATCTCACTTTGGGTACCTTCATCCTTTATCTGGACTATTACAGTAGTATTTTAGTTGGTCTCCCTCTCTCATTCCCACTACCCTCCCCACTCCTCCTCCTTCCATAGCTCCCATCTAATGTAGGTTCCCTACTGGAAAGCCTGCACTGGCTCCCTATGTCTAGAGAGCATAGTTCACATCCTTGGCAGCATACACAAAACCTCTCAGAATGTTCCTCTTACTGTATCTTTCCACCTTTATCTCCAGCTCCTTCCCATAAACTTCTTACAAACCTTACTAATAAGTTTCCTAACTCACATATCCTTATGTTCTCTCTGCCTTTTATATTCTTATTTCTCTGTGGGGTATATGCCATCCCCTCTTGTTCATCCTTACACCCTGATCTCAGGTATCACCTTCTCTATGGAGCCTTCCTTAGTGTTTCCCTTTCTTTCATCTTTATGCACTTTTAAATTCAACAAATGTTTATTTCTTCATTCATATATATATATGTATATATTTTGGACATTGAAGTATCTATCACTCCATAACAAATGACCCCCAAATTTAGTGGCCTAAACAACACTTACTAGATAATAGTTCCGGTGGGTCCGGAATTTGTGCACAGCTTAGCTGGGTTCCCTGGCTCAGGCAGTCTCTCACAAGGCTCCGATTAAGGTGTTGTCTAGTGCTGCAGGCATCTGCACATTTGCCTGGTGAAGGGTTAGCCTTCCAGCTCACTCACGAGAGCAGCATTCAGTTCCTGGAGAGCTCCTACACTGAGGCCCTGAGCTTTTTGCTGGCTGTTGGTCGCCGTTACCCTTACTTCCTTGCCTCTCCACAAGTAATGTCACAACATGGAAGCCTACTCCAGAGAAAGGATTTTTGAGATGCAAAGACTGTGCTGGAGTATCAGTAGACCCAATGGAAAAAAAGGGACCCTATAACTAAGAAAGGGAAGCTGAAGAGGCAGAGGAGAAGATGGGAAGGAGATGGGAAGACAGAAGCAAATGTTCTGACCTTCAGAACTAATAAATTTGTGTTGTTTTAAGCCACAAGGTTTGTGGTCATTTGCTACAGCAACCATAGGAAACTAATCCAGGACAGCAAGGTGGAAACTGGGCACTGCCCCTTTCTCTTTTCCACTTGAATCCTGGCTCACTTTCATCACAGCACTATCACATTCCTCTCATGGACCACAGAGTCTTTGAGAGCAAGAATGGTCTTATTTCCTTTTGTGTCCTCAAGGCCAAACACATTTTGTGACACATAGTAACAGACACTACATTGTTTTCCAACAAATAAATGGATGAATTATTAAAGAAGTCTCTTATCCAGTAACAGTTAAGTATTTCAACAAAGGAGGTAAATGAAAATCAATTTCTAAACATTCAGTGAAAATAACTGGATCCATAACAATACAGAATTTATGGGACAGGATTTTAGGAAGTCAAAAAGGGAATTATGGAGTGTCCTAACACTCTACAGTGTGGAGTGTGAGTTTTTTTAAGTGTAAACTATCGTGGTATAAAATAACCAGAGAAGAGAAAGTGAGAGAGAGACAGCACAAAAGGTAAGAAGGAGAGGGAAAATAGACTCATAGGATCCTGAATAATGTTTATCTTGACAATGGGTTTCAGCCCCAGGAGAGTTCGATATGGATTCGGTGTGACCAAAGAAATTAACAGCAAAACGTTCTTTGGGGTGAAAGGGTTTATTACCCAGCTTGTTCTCCCAGTGGTAGGTCGAGCACCAGCGTCTCTGCTTCCACACCTCTCTGTCTGCACAGCCGTCCTGCGGGCCTCTGTCCTCGGCTCTGCTCTACTGCAGCCTTGCAGCCCTGCCACCGTGTCATGCCCAGAGCACTGGGCGGAGCTCTTTATATAGAGTCAACAGCCATGTATTGCCCACAGGTGTGCAGTGAGCTAGTCAACCAGGGCCAGGTGAGAATCCTGGCCATGGGAACTCTCATTTCATCCACAATGTTTTACCAGAATAATTAATTTCCAGTCTAGATCAAGTAGGTAAGT
Organism: Manis pentadactyla; assembly: GCF_030020395.1. NCBI lineage: Eukaryota > Metazoa > Chordata > Mammalia > Pholidota > Manidae > Manis > Manis pentadactyla. The sequence continues at coordinate 59,342,382 of NC_080025.1, read as the reverse complement.
TTCCCCAAATGGAACTCACATGTGAGAATTTAAGCTATTAGATGTTGGAAGTATTGCTACGGGGTTAAAATACAGGTGGTTTTTATGAGTTGCTCTCTTAGTATTTTAATGGCTCCCAATTTTAAAGGCCATTTCTTTTCTGGAAATCACAAAAATAGGAAGTTTATTCACTTCAATCACCAGGCTGCCTAAAAACTACTGGTTTTCTTAAGGTGTTATTGATGATAATTTTAGGCAAGAACTGCAACACTTTCAGTTACCAAACCTGGAATATCAAAGTAACTTCCCATCTGTTGTGCATTTAATTTATTTATTTAACACAAGCCACTTTTAATGCAGTGGAAAAGCAGGAATAATGACACTTAGTTAAAGGAAAAAAAATACCTCTAATTATTTATAAAGGATATGATCATAGGCTCATATTCCTTCTTGCACTTTTCTTTCTCTGATTTTTTTTGCTCAAGTGAGGAAGCATTTGATAAACAATTTAAACAGTTGGTGATGGTATTGGGGAGAAGATTTTATGAAAGCTAGAAAACCTTACTATTTATGACAAAACTAAATTGGTCTCTGAGCACACTGGAGGAATCAGCTTGGTAATTTTCCTACTTTCCTATTGGAATGCATCCCAACTCTGGGTACAGATTACAGGCTTATCACCCTAAAGGAAGATTCCTTCTCATTTCACAAGGAAATGCTTTCTGTAGGAGGTGAGATTTCTGAATAATGGGAAGAAGAATAGTCAGTACATTTAAATCACAAGATGTAAAGTCTGGGAATGAAACCTGACTGCCTGGCTGCAAGTCTAGATTCATCATTTACTAACTGATTATCCACACTGCATCTCAGTTTCCTTCTCTGTAAAGCTGTGGTAATGATAATAGAACATGTGTCATAGGTCACTGAGGATTTTAAACTCACTGATTAATGTAAAGTGCTTAGAACAGGCCCTGACTTGCAGTAGGCTTGTAATAAATGCTAGCCTTTTTTATAATCTCTGGCTGTTCTGAATGACCTAGTGATTGCTAACTTCAAATCATGGAATTTTTATAATAGAAAAAGTAATCTTAAGAATCACCTGGTCCAATCCTTTCAAGAGCCCTCTCTCCATCCAATTTCTTCATACAGTGGTCAGAGTGATCTTTCTAAAATGCAGATGTAATCAATAACTGCCTGTCCCCAAGATAAAGACCAAACTGTTTCATCTGGTTTAACACCTGAGCCCCTCCCCTCCCCCATCATGTATCAACAGTTAATCTATTTTGCCGAGATGTCCCCTACTTTGGTTCTTCTCAGGAGCTGTTGCTTCTGTCTCAAACACCCTACTGGACATTCTTACCATCCTAACTCCTGTCTTGCCAATGGGTTTCAGCCCTGGGCAAGTTCGCTATGGATTCAATGTGACCAAAGAAATTGACAGCAGAACGTTCTTGGGGTGAAAGGGTTATACTGAACTTTATTTCCACGATGGCCGGTCAGTTACTAGAATCCCATTCACTCAGAGCAAGTCTGCATGCAGCAAGCCAGTCTCTGCCTCTGGGCCCCTCTGTCTGCACAGCCGTCCTCTGGGCCTCTGTCCTTGGCGCTGCCACCACTGCAGCCTCTGCTCTGCTCTCCTGCAGCCTTGCAGCCGTGCCACAGTGCCACGCCCAGAGCACTGGGTGGAGCTCTTTATATACAGTCAACAGCCATGTAGTGCCCACAGGTGTGCAGTGAGTTAGTCAACCAGGGCCAGGTAAGAATCCTGGCCACAGGAACTCTCATTTTATCCACACTCCTCCTTACCTTAAGGTAGGTCCCCTCCTCTGAGTGTCCAGAGTACTCCCGTACTTTCTCCACCAGCACTTAGCACACTGTACTGCAGTCACTCTGTGAGGGGAAGGCTAGTCTCCATCTTCTCCATAGCTTTATCTTTAAGACTAAGTTCAGTGCCTGGATCATAGTTGGTATGAAACAAATAGTTGTTTCATGAATGTATCAATCAATCAGTTATTCTCACCCCCATCCCCAGGTTACTCAGGGCAAAGATGGGCTTAGAATTAAGGTCTTTCCTCCCTAGGTATTCAATCAGTTCTTTGGACAAAATGGAAAGGCTTTGTTCACAGCACTGAAGTTATCAGAAGAAATGTTTTCCAAGTACCAAACATAGATACTCTTATAGAAAAAAGCACCAGGATTATATTTTAAATTCACTTCTTATTTTTTTCCTATGTCTATTCCTCATTTCAGCTTCTTATAAACATGAACATATTTTTATTTCTAGATGATTTTATTCTTTTAACTTGGCAGATAATCATTTTCTTTTGCTTTATGTGTGTATGTTTAATGCAACTGAGATCAACATGGATATTTTTGCTTGACAACTTCAATTTCTGAAGCTTCTTATTATAACCAAACATCTTTAATTTGATGCTATATCAGCAATTAGAAAGGGAAAATTTTTATGATAGGGAGTGTACATCTCATAGTTACTGATTATTATGATTGTGAGAAAGAAAATGAAATCATTCACCTGATCACATAAATGTGCTGGAAGTTTTAAATTAAGCAAAGACTGCTTCTCCCTTGTGTAGAACTGAAGACAGAGGCTCAGAGTGTCTGAAGCTCCATGGAAGCCACTCCATCCCAGCCTTCCTATCAACTCTGATGGGAGGAAACTAGACTCCAGCACTCTGCATTCCTGGCAGTGCCCTCACCTGTCTCCCCACCTTCAGGCACAGACTCTGCAGCCTGCTTTGCTTTGACAACCCAGGACTAATTTCATTATGTTCTTTATCTCTGCTCACTTTTGTTGCTGGTAGATGCTCCAGATGCCAGGTCTTCTCTTTTCTGGCCCACTCTAATCCCCAGGGAATTCTGCATGTCCTCCCTTTAGACTACCTCATGCCTTCCCTTTCAGCAGTTCTCTGAAACTCATGAGACATCATCAGAAAACATCCTTAATCTTCTCTGAACATTCCCCAACTCTGGGATATTTGCCTGCAGGAGGTTTATTGGGGCACATCAGGAAACAACACTTGTAAGATGGTAAAGGAAGTAAGGTTAGACTGGGGGAAAACTGATCCCTGATGTAGCTGCAAGAGAATCTCATCTCCCTCCATGGGGAGCACCAGAGTTGGAATGTTCCTTCAGAGACATCCCCAACTGATGGAAGGCAGACAGGACTCTGCATTCATCATCAAACTCTTACTCTTTGGAGTGTGTTTGTCTTACCATGGCCTCCAATATACTTAATCATTTCTTGCTCAACCAGTCTGATTGACATGACCTCACTGATCTAGTAAACCAATCTGATACTCTGCAGAATGTTCTAGGTCGTTCAGAGTAGGATGAAGGTTTTAGATTTAATAGCCCTGGATCAAGACCTAACCGTGTACTATTGTCTATGCTACATTAATATAAACTACTCCTGAACTTTAGCTTTCGGAGATATTAATCACTAATTCATACTCTCCTCACCCCCAGCACTTTCCTGTTCATTTCCTTCCATGAATTCAGTAGTGGACTCTGTGCTTCATTGACACAAAAGAGAAAGGGACAAGCAGACAGTCCAAAAGTCATCTATAGGACTTAGTATCTCTAAAAGTGTAAGCCACTGGAAAAGGTTGAAGCAAGTAAGAGTGGACTGAAAGAAGCAGAAGGGAGAGGTAGGCTCACATTAAAAGAAGGCCTTCTTGGCATAAGAGAGAGGCCTACAGGTTCCTGAGACAGTAAGAACTGTGCTTTATCTCTTGATAGCACATAGGGACTGCTGGGCCCCACAGAGAAATCATAGCATGCGTTGTCAAGGCAGTGGTGCTCAATCACGGTTGCCCATCAGGTGATCTGAGAGAATTTTTTTGTTTTTATTTTTCTATACCAATACCCAAGTCCACTTCTAAAGATTCTGATTTAAATGGTCTGGCTTGGGGCCTGGAATAAGTTGTTGTTTTTTTTTCAAAAGCTTTCTAGGTGAGTTTTATGGGTAGTCATATTCACTAGTCCAGGGCAGAATTCACAGTCTCATCACTGTTAACAGTGTACGTGGATGATTATTTGGTGGTGGGGAGGGCAAGGGGGCTGTCTTTGCAGTGTGTTCAGCAACACCCCAGGCCTCTACTCACTAGATTCTAGCAGCATCCATCCATTCCAAGCTGGAGCAATAAAAAATGTTTCCAGATACTGCTAAATGTTCCTGGGGGCTAAAATTGCCCCAGTTGAGAACCACTGGTCTAGGAAAACCATAAGACTTCAGGTTCCTGGCCTCACCCATGAGTGACATGAAAGCCGCAGAAAGCTTGTGGCCGTGGAGGAAGCACTGGACAACTCAGAGGAGAGGTCTGAAGACCATGACTTCTATAAAGTGATGACTGGCAATAGGAGTACCTCCTCCCCACCGCTCAAATCTAGTGTTGGTCACTGAAAGCTTCTGAGCTCTTGGTAAAACCTGAGGATGGGGGTGAAGGATGGGAGCTTGAGAGGAGAGCTCTGATGTAGCTATAGAGGAATTTCCTGCCACCCAGGTGGTATGGGTGCTTAACTGTTTAAAATGAAACATTAAAAGAGAGAGAAAGAAGCATGACATTTCTTGAATACCTGAGAGTGTGGCCTGATTTTCATGCATTATATAAAGTTCATGTCATATTGTCCTATTTGTTATCAAAAACATATCATGCAATCCTGTGGTAGGCTGGAAGGTCAAAAAAGATTGACTACAATGGAAGGAGAGCTGCCAGGGGAGGCTTCTAAGCTTATCCAGGAGGTAAGTGAAATGTCATTGCAGAACTAGTGCTGGAAAACAAAGTCCTTTGGGAGGTCTCTGCAGCAGCCAGAACAACCAATCACATGTCACTCAGCCCTCCAGACTCTCCCACTACCTGGAAGCTCAGTGATCTCTGGTGAACAGATTTTAATTCAGGTAGACAACTGATAAGGCATTCTCTTCCCTGAAGGGGGCAGACATCTGCGCTCTATGGGCTTCACAGCACCAGACTAAAATGCCCACCCCATGTGGCAATCACCCATTCACTCATCTCTTTCACTTATAAGTGGGTTTGTCATCCTAATTACATTTAGAACCAACACACGCTTAACACCATCCCTTTGAAGCCCATTATTTAAGAAACAGGAAACCTGAAGTCCAGAGTGTTACTAATAAGTAACAGCACCAAGACTTGGGTCCAATGCCCATGAGACTGCTAAATTTTTCACTCATCAGGATGTCTCAAAACACAGATTTTCAAGACTTGTCCATTTACATTAGAAGTAAACAGAAAGGAAAGGCAATGTAATGTAAGTATACAGAAATTATCAATCGGGATTATTTCAGGCAGTGGCCTACATTCCAATAAGTTTTGAGCAATAGGGACAAGGAAACTGCCTATATATTTCAGCAAGTTGGCAACTCCTAGAAGTTTTGCCTGAGCCAGGCTTGGCTTGCAATAGATTGTGAAAGGAGTTTGTCTTTGCTCCCAGCATAGTCAAGGCGCATGTGCAAAAGATGGCTTTCAGATTTATGCATATTCTCCACAAAATGTTGCTTTTACATCTTGTACCCATCTCTGCCTCTACAGTGCCATTTTCCTTTAAAGTTCATAGGAAGGACCTCCAGAAAGGGCTTAGACTGATGGTCTGGTTCCTCACTTTTAGAGATAAACACTCTTAAAAGGAAGTGGTGATGGGGCTACAAGGGAACTTCTGGGGAAGGACGAGGCCTTGATTACATAAGAAATTCATCTGACCAGACAGCCTGTGCTGCCTTCAAAGTACAGAATGGTTGCTGCAGTGGTCTACCATATCCGTGGTACCGTGTAATGACTCACCTGAATCCCTTCAAGGACCCATTTTTTTGAAGTGATATCAAAGGCTGAATGCCTTCTTGGTTTCAGAGACTAATGAACTGTGACGCACTGTAAATTAAAGGTGTACAAGAGATGGGAACTGAGCTGGTTAGTGGTGTTGGAACCAGAGCAGAAGTGGAGCCAGAAGTGGGATCAGCAGGTGGCATCAGAGGCTAAAGTTATATTGGCATCAGAACTGAAACAGTGATGTACATGGGTCAGTCAACAGTGGCAATACCGTACTACTTCCAGTAGAAGTTGGAGCTGGTGTGGCATGAGAGTTATGCGTCATTTCCATGGCTTGTCTTCCTTATGAGGACCGCAGCCTGGTACCTTCACTTTTCCCCATCAGTCCGACAAAACTCAGTTCCTGGAACATACCAGGAGCACAGTGAACTCAAATGAATTGATCAGGTATTCAAAGAGTTTGCTTTCCCAAGAATGTCTGCACTTTATAGAGGATGCTCTATGAAATTAACCCTTAGTTCAGACACACCTTCCTCAGACTTGAAAACAAGTAAAAATGCTGACTTGAAAACAAACAAATTTATAAATATTACAAATTTACCTTTCAATATTGAAGAGTTGATGAAATAGTGGGGAACTATCAGACAAATTCTGAGAGAAAGCCTAATTTTGAAGAGACAAGGAAGGTCACCAGGCACCAATGCTGTCTGTGGGCATTTGCCAATGTTAGGGGAGATACCAAGAAACTTGAGCTTTGATTCATCAGTCTGAAGGGCAGGAGGAAAGAAATCAAGTCCTTTACCAGAAAATTCTACCAAACATTCAATAATGGAATATTTCAAAGATGGAATCAATCCTGCATGAACTCTTCCAGAGAATAGAAACAGGGAACATGTCTGCACTCCTTTTGGGAGGTTAACATGTCCTTGATTCCAAAAGTCAGTAAGGAGAGGACACAAAAGGAAGAACAGAGGCTAATCTCACTGTATAAAAATACTTGCAAAACCCAGGAATGTGATGTTGGGTTAACATTACAATCAATCAATACATCTCATCACAATAAAAAACTGAAGTAGAAAATCATATGATCAACTCAAAAGATGAAGAAAATAAAGCCCAAATGTCCATCATCAGTGGGATACAGTGGAATGCTATACACCAATGGCAGTGAGTGACATAGCTAAAGGCCACAAATAAATAAATCTTACATATACTGTTAGCAAAAGAATTGTGATGTTAAAGAATACCTATAGTATGATTCCATTCATATAAAGTTTTTAAAAACAGGCAAAATGCAATTATGTTGTTTAGGAATGCATACATAGGTAACACTATAAAGAAAAGAAATTGTTACTATAAATACAAGAACGCTGTCCATCTGGGAAAGAGGAAAAGGGCTGTGAATTGATGGGATACAGAGAGGGTTTGGAGGAGTGCTGTCAATGTTTTATTTCTTGATTTAAGTGCTGGTTACTCAGTTGTTCATTTAATAATTACTGTAATTGTTAAACTTTATGGTTTGTGCATTTCTAAATATGTATCTTATATTGCAACCAAAAAGAATTGTAAAGAAAATCTTTCAAGAATCACAGATATAAAGCTCTAATGGTGGCATTTCAGGCGCCAAGTGTGACAGGCAATAGGAAAGGTCTTTTTGGGTAAGGTGGGCAGACCCATAGTCCCTTCAGCCATATTACAGACCCAACTCTTTGCTACACACGGACAACCTTTCCCTCCACAAGCTACCTCACTAGACTGGAAAGCCTGGTCCTGGTCATTTATACAGCAGGCTATCTTTTTGCCATAACCTTTCAGAACCAACCATACCAACATTACAATTTGTTCAACCATAACACATCTTGTATTTAAATTGAAAACACAGCAATTATTTTCATGACTTTAAAAAATTTTGAATTACACAAACCAGTGAACATAATCCCAAAGCAACTAAGATAAATATCTATGCCTTATAGTTTGTCTGTTCATGGGTCATAAGAAATAAGAAACATGAAACAAAACATCCTGAAAAAGTAATGGTAGAAAATAAAAAAGCAAAACTTAATTTTTTTTTGAATGATTGCAACAGCTCATCAGAGAAGAGCCTAGGTGTTGTCATGGCAACAGTAAAACAAGAAAGTAAGCCCCTAGCCTCCAAGTCTCCTTTTCCTCTCTTTCCTAATACCAGCACTAAATAGTAAAGAAAGGCCCCAGATGATGTGTAAAACCCATAATGTTGATAAATTAATCTCAGTTTAGCTCATACAACAACCTTGGGTTTCTAAACAAATAACATGCTGATGAATGTTAAGAGAGTAGAGACATCTTTGATGAATGTACAATATATCCAGGTCCCATAAAATAAAATAATAATGGCATATGGTTGGGTTTATGTCATCTCTCCATATCAAACCTGATTAGTATCACGTGTAGTATCAAGTTCTAAATTTTGCTCCATCTTTATGATACTTTATTGTGATACATCTCATTCCAGTTCTAAATATAGACTCTTATCCTTCATCTCCAATCAGGATACCCTTATTTATTGTATAATAAGTAGGTAGGAGCATACACTGGTTTAAAGAGTAGAGCTTAGGGCCAGATAGGCTCAAATTAAATTTCCAATACTGCTACTCATTTGCTGGACAATCTTTGGTGAGTTACTTAATATTTCCAATTTCAAATTCTTCATCTGTAAAATGGAGATAAGTGTAATTATAAGACTTCTCATGGGTGGGTTGTGACGGTTAAATGAGATCATGTGTATAAAAGCACTTAGCATAGCACCTAACACATATTAAACACTCTTAATATAATTTATTATTATTATGCATAAAATACTGTCCAAGGCCTCTCAGCATAGATTTTTCTAGCCATTTTTGAAAGCCACAAAAATATTAGAATTGTAATGTGCAGCCTCTTTATTCTACTTCTGTTTCTATTCTTGATTTGGTGTGTTTTATTTCTCAGTTACTTGGAAACACTATTCAAAGACTACTCTGCTAGCCCTCCTCTGTAGCTCTAACTGCTTTATTATGCTCCTGCTTAGGTCCCAATCTCAGTCACAAAGAGTGTCAAGTTCTGAGAGACAATGCTAAGTTTATTTCCTACTTTAGCTATCATTTGGTAGTGAAATAAATAAAGGATATAAGTATGTCATGTTTACTAGTATTAAAAAAATGGCACATTGGATAACTGGCAAAAAGCTCAAACCAATAAAAATAATGTGGAACGACGATCTCACAACAAGAATTAGTCAAAAATGAGCAGAAAAGGTTTGGTAAGTTCTAATGAGTAGAAATAAGATTATGGTAAAATGCACTGGGTCCACTCATTCTAGAAGGCAAAGAAAGGTCATAACCAACCAACTGAGATCCCATTCATTTGATCCCAGGAATTCTGGGAGTAAAACAGAGATGGATTAAAAGAACAAAGAGTGAACTTCTTGACCCTGAAATAAAAACCTTCACCATCAACTAATAGCTGTGGATTAGGAGCACAGACTTGAACCAGGCTGCTTGCTTTTTTTAATTGAAATATATATGTACAGAAATATAAATATTTTGTGTATAGCTTGATGAATTCTCAGAAAATGAACACACTCATGTACCCACTACCCAGATAAAGAGATAGGCCATTATCAACACAGCAGAAGCCTTGGGAGACCCTTCCCAGCCATTACTGCCTTCAATGGTAACCATTTTCCTATCATTGTCAATTAGTTCTGCCTACCTTTTAACACTGTAGATAGGATCACACAATGAATACCTGTGTTTGTTTTCTTTTCATCAATAATATTCTTGGGAGACTGTGATATTGTGCTTTATAATAACAAAAAACGTATTTTGTTTTTGGCTCCATTCCTGTCACAGAGCTCTTGAAACTCTTGAAATTTCCCAAGTGACAGAAGAGCCAGCCTTGTGTCTTTTGTTATGTTAATGAGGTGACTTTGGAAAGGTCTTAGGCCACCTAAGGATGGGGACTGGTTGCCAGGGGAATCAACCCTGTGATTAGAGGGTTGGAACTTTCAATCTCCCCGCTACAACCTGTGCAGAGGGAATGGAGGTTGAATCCATCGCCAATGGCCTATGATTTGGTCAATCACCGCTACGCAATGAAGCCTCCCTAAGAACCCAAAAGGATAAGATTTGGAGCACACATGGAGGTGCGGAGAACAACTTGCCTGGGGAAGGCATGGAAGTTCTGCACACTTTCCCCACACCTTGCTCTATGCATCTCTTCATCTCTTCCATCCTGCTGTTCCTGAGTTATATCCTTTTATAATAAGCCAGTGATCTAGTGCGGAAAATGTCTGTCTGGGTTCTGTGAACAGCTTTTGTAAATTAGTTGAACCCAAGGACATGGTCTTTGGAGCTTGCACAAACTATGGCCAGTCAGTCAGAAGTCCAGGTGAAACCCTGGATTTGTGACTGGCAGCTCAAGAGGCAGGGGTGAGGATTGGGAAGGGGGAGTAGCTTTGTAGGACTGACCCCTAAACCTGAGGGATCTGACATTATCTCTGGGTAGACAGTGTCAGAACTGAGTAAATTATAGGCCACCCAGCTGGTGTCAGAGAATTGCTTGTGGTGTGGATGAAACAACCTTACCGCTGCACACACACATTGGAACTGGTGACCAGAACATTTAGAGATTCACCCATGTTTGTGCAATTGTAGTTTGTTTATTCTTATTCTTAGTATACCATTGTGAATATATTACATTTTTTTCCCACTTACTGTTGATGGACATTTGACTTGTTTCCATTTTGTGAGTTTTACAAATGGCAGTGCAATAAGCCTTGCTGTACCTGTTTTTGGCACACACTTATGCAGAATACCCTGAATTTCTGTTAGGCTATGCATCTAAGAGTGAAAATGCTGGATCATAGAGTATGCAGATGTTTAGTAGATACTGACAAGCCAGTATCTCCACTTCACCAAAGTAGTTTCACCCAGCTGCACTCTTACCAGCAGTATATGAACTTCCAGGTGCTGCTTATCCTCACTAACATGCAGTATGTGTCTCTTTTTAATTTTAGCCTGACTGATGAGTGTGCAGAGGTGTCTCACTATGGTTTTGATTTTCATTTTCTTGACGAATTAGGTTGAGCATGTTTTCATGTGTCTATTGACCTTTTGCTTATCCTCCTTTGTAAAGTGCCTTGCCAAACCTTTTGCATAATTTTCTATTATATGGTTTGTTTTTTCTTATTGATTGGCAAGAATTTATATTAATATATAAAAGTTATTCTGAATATAATACACTGGATATGATTCCTTTGATATAGAAATTGCAAATATCTGCCCTCAAACATTGCTTTTTATTTCTTTTTTACTTTCTTAACACTGCCTTTTGAAGAATACAAGTTCTTAATTTCAATGCAGTCCAACTTATCAACAGCATAGTGTTGAAATAGTAGGCTCTGCAGTTGGACAGATACATGTTAAAAATCAGTTCTGAGTCTTACTAACCCTATGTGATGTGCTTTACCTTTCTAAGCTTGAATTTCTTCATCTATAAAATGGGACTAATAATCTCATCTCTCACATAGTGCTTCTGTGAGGATTAAATAGGACTGCGGGTGGAGCAATTTAGAACACTAATAGGTATGCAAACTGATACTATTATCTTTCACATCATTATCAACATAATTCTCATTATTTCATTCCCATGCTAAAATATACATGTGATATAACCATAATTTGAATAGGTTCACATCATGGGGTAAACAGAATTAATTTGTTCATATTAACTTTAATACAGAAACGTAATTTTCTGACACTGTTTCACATTGTATTGCAGGCCTGGATCAGGCAGTGGAGTTGAAGAGAATTTCCTCATTGTCTAGAATCTATGTGACTAGAAAGGAGTTGCTCTGCCAGCACAGTTGATTTTGAGTCTTCAGTTGTCTCAATCCATTTTTATATTTAATCACATCAGTTATGCCTTGATATAGTGAGATTCCATTGCACTATGTAGAGAAAGCTTTTAAAAAAGGAAACATATTGCATTATTCCCCCTTTAACCCCACTGGGAAAACATTCTTACAATCATATAATCAGTTGTTCACTGAGATTTACCCAAAACTTTATTAAGCAATTCCCTGAAAGTAAGGTAGCTATTTCTGGGCATTTGCTAAAGACACTATGGTATCATTCAGCATACTGTGGTCTTTATTTTCTAAATGATGTTTGGTTCCCTAAGTTACTAGTGCAAATTGAGAATTAAGGTTGTGCTTCACCTGGGGAACTTGTCATAAAACTGCAGCAAACATGAAAACAACAGACATGGGAATGGAGTGATTTGATATGGTGAGAGGTAGTCTTAAAAATTATAAACGGACTCATTTCTTTCAAGATTGCTTCACATGAACCATCTTTCTATAAAGGTCATGCAGAGATTGGCAATCTAGAATGAAACTGGAAGCAATGACTCATGATGAATACAGAGTAAGAGATGGGATTTACTGAGCGCTTTCAGTTGCAGAGCACCTCCTTGATGTTTCATGCAGATTATCTCGTTTAACCTTCCAACAATCCTCCAGACGGGGTCCCATTATATACCTATCATATACCTAAAGAAACCTTGCCTTGGAAAGAATAAGTAATTTGTCCAGTGACACAATTAGTAAATGACAAGTCAGGATTCAAAGCCCAGTGGTCAGACTCAAGATCAAGCACTCTTTTTTCACAATATATTATGCTGTATTTGCATCCTGTCAGTAGACACTTAACTTTTTGGTGAAGAGCTTCTGAGGTATACCTGAGATAGCAATTGGTTATATATACCCCCACCACAACCATGATCTTGTATCAGCTTAATCAGCAGCCATATTGCAACGAATCCACAAAGTCCCTCAGTTTATCCACACCCAGGAAGACACATGCCACAGAGCAATGCAAAAGTAACAGCAGGAACCTAAACCATTCTAGACACTTTTGTTCAGAAGAGATGTCGCTGGGAATTCCTTTGATCAGGTGTTTCCATTTTCTTCGTAATAGTCTTTCAAACTGCTTCTCTTCCATTCATCCAAAATTATCATTGGCTTGAACCCTGTACCACAAAAATTACACTGAGTGAATTCACTGGATTGAAATAGCACAATAATGGGAAAGAAAAGACTGAAGAATAATGGAGTGGGCAGAAATAAAGCATAGAGTTGGGATCTAGACTGTGTGAAAAGTCATAAATCCATATTAATATGGTTTCTTTGTGACTCTCTGATGTGTTCTTTTAATGGCTGCTTCTGCTCTGTTCAATCATTTATTTATTTATTTATTTTTATTTTGGTATCATTAATCTACAATTACATGAAAGACATTATGTTTACTAGGCTCCCCCCTTCACCAAGTCCCCCCCACATATCCCTTCACAGTCACTGTCCATCAGCATAGTAAGATGCTGGAGAATCACTACTTGTCTTCTCTGTATTGCACATCCCTCCCCGTGCCCCCCCCACACTGTACATGCTAATCTTAATGCCCCCTTTCTTTTTCCCCGCCCTTATCCCTCCCTTCCCACCCATCCTCCCCAGTCCCTTTCCCTTTGGTAACTGTTAGACCATTCTAGGGTTGTGTGATTCTGCTGCTGTTTTGTTCCTTCAGTTTTCCTTTTTTCTTATACTCCACATATGAGTGAAATCATTTTGTATTTGTCTTTCTCCACCTGGCTTATTTCACTGAGCATAATACCCTCTAGCTCCATCCATGTTGTTGCAAATGGTAGGATCTCTTTTTTTCTTATGGTTGAGTAATATTCCATTGTGTATATGTACCACATCTTCTTTATCCAATCATCTACTGATGGACATTTAGGTTGCTTCCATATCTTGGCTATTGTAAATAGTGCAGCGATAAACATAGGGGTGCATCTGTCTTTTTCAAACTGGAGTGCTGCATTCTTAGGGTAAATTCCTAGAAGTGGAATTCCTGGGTCAAATGGTATTTCTATTTTGAGCATTTTGTGGAACCTTCATACTGCTTTCCATAATGGTTGAACTAATTTACATTCCCACCAGCAGTGTAGGAGGGTTCCTGCTCTGTTCAATTATTAAAATGGTTGATTGAAAAGCACTTTGTAAGGTGACCAAAAATTCAGTCTGATGTAGTGATCTTGACAACCTAATTTGGATATTTTGTCTGTTACATATGAATCTCTTCTACTATGTGCTCCAGTTACTTCTTGCTGCATAACAGACCACCCCAACACTTCATGGTTTAAAGCACCAGCAGTCATTTCTTTGGAGGCAGGGCTTTGCAGGGATGGCTCATCGCTGCTCCACACAATACTAGCTGGGGTGGCTCAGCTGGGGGCTGTCGGATACATTATCAGGGTGGATCACACACACACACTGTTAGACTGTGTTGGCTGACAGCTGGGGGCTCAGCCAGGGCTGTGGAATAGGGGCCTCAGGTCCTCATTTTACAGGTTTTTCCCCAGGCTGCTTGAACTTCCTCATGTCTTAGTGGCTGACTTGTAAAAACCAAAGTCTCAAAAGAACTAGGCACAAGCTGTTGCCTTTCATGGCCTAGCCTCAGAGGTCCCACAGCATCACTTCTGCTATAATCACAAGCTTGCCTAGATTCTAGAGGGGGATACAGAGTCCCTACCTATCAACAGGAGGAACATTAAAGCCACACAGTAAGAAAAGCATGCAGGATGGGAGATATTGTCATAGTCATTCTAGGGAAGTGCAACCAGCCATGCCACATTCATTCATTCATTCGTTCATCCAATAGATATTTATTGAGCACTGAATTAGGAGTTAAGTTTACAGCAGTGAGTAAAAATAAACACTTACTGTCTGGTAAGGGCAATAGGCATTATTTAAACAGTCCAACAAATAGTTATGTAGTTAGAATGGTGATAAATGTGCAGAGATGGATCATGAGGGAGTGTGAAGAGGAGGTCTAAGAGGTCAGCAAAGGCTTTTTTCCAGAAAAACAAATAAGTTAAACTGAGATTTTAAGGATGAAGAAAGGTAAATTTCTCAAAGAGTATTCCATGCACAGGGACAGCATGTAAATCCCTTGGCAGAAGGAAGAAACATGGTGAGGACAAGGAAGGCTTGTGTGGCTGGAGAAGTGAGGGAGAAAGAGGGGCAGGAAGAGTTGAGGCTGGCAAGGCTGGTGGAGGTGTCCAGACCAGGCAGGGCATTTGGCCTCTAGTCTCAGAGCAGTGAGAAGCTGTAGAAGAGAAAGCAGAGGCAATGGCCTAATTAGATCTGCATTTTAAAAAGTCTACCATTCTCAGTGTGAAGGATCAGTAGGAGAGGGCGAAGCAAGGAGAGCAATGCTGTGGCTATTGTAGCGATTCAAGCAAGAGGGGATTAATAATTTAGACCAGCCTGGTGGTCAGGATGGAGAGAACTGAACAGATTCAAGAAACAGGAGGTCCTGCAGTTATTCAGGTTTCTTCTGAATCCCTGGACTCCTACTCACTGGAGCAATAGGGGTCAAATTTTTATAACCTTTGAATCTACATTCTTCAGCCAGCATCTAGAATTTAGGAGATAGTGATGAACAGATGGATGGATGAAAGAATGAATAAGAAAATAGACATCTTTCCTTCAAATCTGGATTCCCTAGCTCTCTCCTGCCCTGGCGCCTTCCCTTGTATTGCTGTCTCTTCTTGCAACATCCTCCCTGTTCATTCTCCCTTCCCTTTATCCCCATCAGTCTGTCTAACCCTCATCAAGGGAGCTTTCTTAGATCTCAGGCTGGTTAGATGTTTCCCCTCTGTGCCTCCAGAGAGCTTCTCTATGAGATGTTAGAACCTACTGCCTTGCATTGCAATACCCAACTTGTCTCTCTTTAACCTGATTGTGTGAGCTCCTTCAGGTAGGGACTGTGTCTTGTTCATGTCTGGAACCCCAGCAACCAGCACAGTGTACTGCCTGTAGTAGGCACTAGTTGGTGTTTGTTTACATCACTGAATGGATTCTATGTGTGTAGGACCCCCAATTACAAAGGTGTCAGAGCTGACATTCTGGGGTAGGGAGGAATTAGAAGTGCAACCAGTCTTATTTCCCAAAGGGTTGCCATTGTCTCTGCAATGGGAATTGGGCCCAAAACTGGCTGGTGAGCCATCTTTACTTCCTTCTCCCTCCTCAGATCTGCCCTTCCACCCCTGAGAATCTGCTTCAGCATTTGGAGAAATACTCAGCTGAGATTTCAGAATTCTCCATCATCAAATATAGTAAGAATGAATTGGGGCCAGAAAAATACTTAAAAGCAGGTGTTCTCAATAAAAAATTTAGTAGGTAGAATACACCTCCTTAGTTGAAGCATGATTTCATGCTTTAGTGAAGACACAATGAAATAGAAAAATACTCATGAACCTGAGAAACAGCAGTGGGTGGATGCCTAATGATTTAGGCTAGTCTTCTTCAGCTGCTTCAGGTTCACATGAACCTCAGCTGAAGTTGTCTGGGAGAACTTTTAGTTTGTTAGATGCTAATTTAAAATTTTAAATAAGCTTATTTCAAGTTATGTGATACTCTTACTATCTGGTGGGGAAACAGGTTGAAACAGTACTGACAAACAGTTTGAGGACAGAGGAGGGCTCCATATTTATGACAGCACTGACGCCAAGTGATCACCCGAGTGTAGTTTGAAATGTTTTGGTAAGCGTGTCCAGCTCCACTATACATCCTAATGGCAGGATAACTCATCCCACAACTACTTTTATACAACTCTTACTAGTTTCAAAGACAAGGAAAAACAAAACAAAAACCTCTTCTTTTTTGCAGTGAGAATTTGTAATCGAAAACCATTTTCACAGAATAAGATGTTAATTTCTTATTTAGTGACTATGATACTATCATTCAATACAGTGCATCAAGGCAATATTGTGAAGTCATAACATGTAATAGAGGTGGTCTTTATGTGGAAATTGGTTCATTCATTCCTTTGATGTCTGCAATATGCCTTGTACTGTTCTATGTTTTGGGGAAACAGTAGTTAAGAAGAAGAATTTCCCGGCTCTATGGAGCTTATATTCTAGGGAATGACATCTAGACACCAAGTAAAGCCAAAGCACTCTATGATCCATCTCTGCTAAGGCAAGTGTTACAGGAGTTTGGAGAGAGAAAAATGTTGAGAGAAGTGAGTTGCCACAGAGCACATTGTAGTCCAGACATTGCAGCATTAAAAAAAGCCTATGCCAGATCAATTATGGCCAAATTCACAGTTAGAAAGAACTTTTGAGTTGCTCTTGTCTTTATGTAAGCTTTCTTGCAGCATTAGTATAAGTGAATAAATAATACTTAAGAAAAATAATTTTATTAGGTGGTTTCTTCAAACTTTTTTTTTATTTTGGAAATAAACTGAACTTTATTTGGTGATTTGATTTTAATTTGTAAATGGCTTTTGTGTTAATAATTACATGACTAGATTTTAAAGGAATTGTAAGCATTGGGAGTTTAAATTTAATTTTACAAACAGATTTATTGAACTATAATTTACATGCCATAAAAGTCAACCATTGTTAAGTATGCTGTTCAATGATTTTTTAGTAAATCTCTACAGTTGTGCAACCATCACCATAACCCAGTATTAGAACATGTACATTTTCTCAAAAAGTTCTCTTGTGCCTATTTGAAGTCAAGACCTCCTTCCACCTTGAGCTTTAGATCCTCACTAATCTACTGTCTTGTTGGTTCGCAGGCGCCTCAGGAACTTCCCATGTGTAATCTGGAACAAAGACCCCATGAGCAGAGGGCAGGCCACTTCAGATTGCTGGGCGCCAAGTTTAATAATAATAAGGAAGGGAACATATATACAAAGCTTGTCTGGGTGGCCGCAAGATGAGTAGATCTCCACATCCACCTGCCCGCCAAATCTGAAAAGGTTTGTAGAACATTTAACTGGGTTCTGTCATCCATATGTTCTCAACACATCACTCTCTCAGGCTACGTCCTTGAGGCAGCCTCTGGGAGTGGGCAAGGCAGGCAGAACCCATGGTCCAAGGATGGAGCATCCCAGAGGTCAACTGGCAGTCACATCTTCTCAAGGATGTTCCCCACCATATATCTAGGCACTTTCCATTTCTGGAAATTTCTTATAAAGGGATCTTTCACGTCTGGCTTTTTTCATTTAGCATAACACTTTTGAGTCCATCCAGTTTGTAGCATGTATGAGTAGTTTTTCATGTCTGTTGCTAGATAAATTATGTTGTATTGTTTATTCATTACCAGTTCATAGACATCTGGACTGTTTTCTAGCCAGTCTGACAGCCTCTTTCTTTTGATTGGAGGGTTGTATTCACTTTTTAAGGTTTAAAATATGTAGATGTTTATTTTTACATATAAATTTTAAATTAAACTTTTTATTTTGAAATAATTGTAGATTCCCATGCATTTATGAGCAATAATACAGAAAGATTTTTGTGTACCCTTTACCCAGTTTTCCCCAATTGGTAACATTTTGCAAAACTATAGAATTGATACAGTCAACATACAGAACATTTTCATCAATACAAAGATGCCCACCTCACTTCCCAAGTCCCATACCCACTTCTCCACTCCAAGCAGCTATTAATACGTTTTCCATTTCTATTATGTTTTTGTTTTAACAATGTTATATAAATAGAACCATACAATACATAAGCCTCTGCGATTGGCTTCTTTTTTTCACTCAGCATAATTTACTGGAGATACACCCAGGTCATTGCATGTATCAGTAGTTTGTTCCTTTTTAAAAATTGCTGAGTAATACTCAGTTTTGAAGGACGGTCTTCCTGGATATAGGATTCTTAGTTTATGGTTCTTTTTCTTTCAGAATTTTGAATTTGTCATCCCAATGCCACTGGCCTCCATTGTTTTTGAGAAGGTAGCCATACATTGTATTATTGTTCCACTGTTCCTATGAATTGTTTTTCTCTTGCTGTTTAAAAAATTTTCTCTTGTCCTTAGCTTCAGCTGTTTATGACATGTCTAGATATTGATCTTTTTGTGTTTATCATACTTGGAATCTGTTCACCTTCTTGGATCTGTAAATCCTTTTTTATCTAATTTTATCTGTAAAATATGTTATCACATTTTATCTGTATATTTTTTCTGTAATAAATTTTTATCTGTAAATTTTTTTTTCTCCTGCTTTATGGGACTCTCAGTACACATTTTTTGGTATATTTGATATTGTCCCACAGATATCTGAAACTCTGCTTATTTTTTTAAATCTTTTTTTCTCTGTGTTCTTCAGATGGGATAATTTCTCTTCAAGTTAACTGATGTATCATTTTTCTTGTATTATGTTAAATCTGTCATTATTGTTGAATCTATTGGGCTTTTCATTTTG
Source organism: Manis pentadactyla (assembly GCF_030020395.1). Lineage (NCBI taxonomy): Eukaryota > Metazoa > Chordata > Mammalia > Pholidota > Manidae > Manis > Manis pentadactyla. Next base: position 59,323,301 of record NC_080025.1, on the reverse strand, counting down.
ATTATTTTACTTTTCAACTCTAAAGCAACCAATTGCATTTTTTTGTTGTTTCTATTTCTCTATTGAGATTCTCTATTTGTTGAGTAGCAGTAATTACACTTTTACTAAATTCTTAGAACATAATTTCCTTCATTTTAAAAACATGTTTTAAATGGCTACTTTGAAGATTTTGTCTGCTAAAACCTCTAGCTAGTACCACTCAAAGTCAGTTTCTATTGACTGATTTTTCTCTTGAGTAAGGATTACGCTTTCACATTTCTTCACATATCTCTACATTTTTTGTTGAAAACTGAACAGTTTAGATAATAAATTATAGCAATTCCAGATTCTGATTTTTCCCTCCTGAGGGATTTTTTTTTTTTTCATAACTTGGCTGGACTAATAGAATCTGTCTCCTTTATGGTATATGGTTCCTAATATCTCTGCTCAGATTAAAAAAAAATTATTGTTATATTTATTGTTTCGTTTGGTTTTCTAGAGGTTTCCCCTGAGTGTCAACAGCTTAGTAGTCAGGCAGTGATTTGGGTAGAGCTTATGCTCAAATACTCAAACCTGTAAAGCTTCCATCCTCTGACAATGGATTCAGGCATTTTTCAAGTCTTCCTCAGCTTTTACTTTCCACCAAATCCTTTTTTACCTCCTTTAAATGTCCATAGCATTCTTTGGTTGGCCAAAGGATGTGTGGAGAGCTTATATAGCTTTTCCGTGGCTCTCTCATTTCCAGGGTATCCCCATTAAATTCTGACTAGTCCGCTGCTTGCCCAAAGTGGGACCTCAGGCTAGCAGAGCCATAGATTTTCCACCCTCATTTCCTACTGAGTTTGCTAATTTCAGTATTAAGGTTGTTTGACATGGACTTTTGTCCTCCACTCCACATGAAGACTTCCCCTTCTAGCAGAAGCTGATGATATTCACTGCCAGCTCTGCACTGCAAAATGAATAATGCAGATGGAGCTGAGCCTAAGTAGGAAGGGAGCCACCTTGGTCAAGAAGCCCACAGACTCCCACTTTTCTTATCCAAATGCCAGCAGTTCTCTATGAATAAAAAAACCTCTCAATTTGTTGTCTTTGGTCAACCTTCAATGCCTTAAAATGGTTGTTTTGACCATTTCATTCAGTTTTACATTTGTTTTGGAGGAGAGGATACACTGACTTCTTCATACTCCCATGACTGAAAATTGATTAAATTAAGTTTCATACTTCTAATATTTACTTTGTACATTTAAGTAACATTACAGTAATAATTTTATAAGTCACTACTGTGGGTACACTGGGGTTTTTTTTTTTAAAGAATCATACTTAAGTTTGGAAAACACTGTAGGCTTGTAAGAATTCACAAGGCAATGTGTATTTTCTCCATTTTGAAACTAAATACCATTTTTGATCAAATACCCCTTAATAGACAGAATTATGTATCTTGTCTGAATATTGTATAGTGAAGAAATTCATTATGAATTTAGCTTCTCATGGACCATTTCTCAGTTTAGTTTTTCCATGAGAAAAAAAAATTGGAGGCATATTCTTCAATAAAAAAGTGAGTGAGATGAAGTGTGTATTCCAAGTGAATTGGCCTATAGCCTTTAAACAAAAATCATATATACATACAGTCTTTCTATTTTCTATTTGAAAAATGAGTTAGTGTTAAAGTTTTATCAGAGATGGATGTGGTAGATTTTAGTAAAGTTCTCGATTTTTTATTTGCTTCCTGTAAGATTTTCTATCCGTAGCACATTGACTTTTGGCTTCTTCCTAGCATATGCTTTGGTCAATGGAATATGAGATGACATATTTGAACTGAAGTTTTAGATATAGTTTTATAATTTGCCTCAGCCTTTTATAGTTCTGTCCTTAGGTCAACAAGGTGTCTCAGATAGGGGCTGCTTCTTCAACTGGGATCTCAGAAGGAGAAGAGAAGCACACCTGCAATCAGGTCTATTGCCTGGAGCAGGATTTTAGCCAACAATCAACCGGCGTGTGGTGCAGGGATAAAAGTAAATGTCTACAACAAAAGCTGACTAAGGCATAAAAATGTGCCTCTTCAACAAAAGCATTGAATTATCAAAATTAATATTATTGTGTCACTATAACAGTAAAAGAAAGCATCTGGAGGGGTTTCCTTCACATTCAGAGGGGTACTTGAGGTTATAAGACTTCAAATATATGTCTTGTGTCTAGGGGAGATTCTCAAAAAGGCTGAACCTGAGTTTGAGAGACTCAAGCAATTTATAGATAGAGGTATCTTTAGCACAGAATCCAAGCAGTGGTTTCATATATGAGCCCCAAATTGAAGGTACAAAGGTAGATGTTTGAAATGAAGGTGTTGATTTTTAATCAAGGGCCCCTTGAGTGGGAAACCCATGAAACATATTCAGAATAAATAGCAGATAGAATTCATTTTTTTAAAGATCAGGAAGACCAACTATTTGAAAGAGAACAGAACCTACATGTGAACTTAAAACTTTAATGTAATATTGCTCCTTTACAGATTATTAAAAAAATCATACCTCAAGTGATGGTCATGTTTCTGTAGCATTTTATTCAGTAGAGGTCACTATTTACCTTTACACAGAATAGTTCTGAAAACTTCAAGGGCTTAAAAAGGTCAACAGAGAGATGGTTCTTTGGCATAGGCTGTATAGATGTTCAGTTTTGTGAGAAAACAACTTACGTTCTTAGCTGGGTTCTGGAAAAGTAAAAAGAATATACAAAAGTGTTACTTTTAGAAACCAGTTCAAAATAGAAGAAAAAGGGAAAGGAGAATGACTGATATTCCCATTTCTCTCCACATGTGAATCTCCCATTTGTTTGTGAAGTGCTACAGACTGAGGTGCAATGAAATTGGAACCTGGTGATCAATTAGATCTTGATTTGCAGGGGGTGCTGAAACACTCAGTCCATCTGATTGCCACCGCTAACCTACTGAGTGATTAACCAAGAAGTGTTTCTTGATTTCTGAAAAGCCCTAAAAGCAAGCCAAGTGGGGGTGGTGTGGGGTGGGGGAGGGAGGAGCCGAGGGTAACCGTTAGTGAATGAGAAAAGGTTTCAGTATTAGAACCTTTATCTTCTGGAATGGGATCTGATACTGACTTTGGTAATAGCCAAGGTAACAGATATTAGAAATCGTCTCTTTCTCCATTTTCCAAGATCACAGCAATGACTTACCTGAAAGTGCTAAGTACCCATTACCTGAAAAATTATAACTGGATTTCAGAAGGGATTTTCAATTTTAAATAAAATGTCTACACCACCAGAGTCTTATACCTCTTGTTAAATCTTGCCTCATTTTTCTCCCCCCAAGTACTGGGTTTTACTTTTTTTTTTTTGCAAAGTCATCCTGGAATAGTCTTTGTAGAACAGACTAGAACTTTACTGCAGAAAGGGACCTTAGAATTAATCTGATGTCCCCTCTCCCTCTCCATAATTCTAGAGATGAGAAAACAGATTCAGGAGCCTTAGGCTCTCAAGGTTAGGCAGCAACCGAGTCGGGTCTGGATCACAAGTCTCTTGCCTTCCAAGTCTTTCACACTCTCCGAAGCCATCACAGATTAGTTTGTGATCAACACTTTTAGTCCTTTAATTCACTCACAATCTTTTGAGCAGTGTTACAGCCAAACTATTCTGTTGTTTTCTCTTTTATAGTCCCAACATTAAGACAGTTTGGGAAAAGAGTGCATCTCACTACTGACCCTTTGTGGCAGTTAGAGGAAAACATTTTTAACAGTTAAGTTTGAGATTTGAGTGTTCAGTGTGTCTATTTCGATATTGTCAATGACACTGACTTCTACTAGTTATTTAGCACATATGAATCATGTTATAGTTTCAAAATACTCTTCTATCAATAGTAACTTCTTAGCATGATTCAGGCTAGTTTTATTATTTCCTCCTCCTCCAAACAGCTTTCCTGGTCACACCATATTTGATTAACGTGATGAGTTGCCCAGATGCTTAGCTGTCTGAACTCCTAAAGAGTGCATGGTGTCAGACAAAAGCTTTAGACTAAAGGTAGGGACTGTCTTACCTCTGGGGTGTCTGGATGCCAAGGGCAAGGTTGGGGATGGGCAACAGAGGATTTAGAAGAAATAGGACAATCTGCATTCCCTGATGGCAACTGAAAAGTTCACAGGTATTCTAGTTCATCCTTAGTTCCAAGAGTCTTGGGAGACCCTACTCATTCTGGAAATGTAGTGCTGTGGTGCAGGGCAGGATAAAGGCGATGAGAAGGGTCACTGGCAGAGTTCAGTTCATCCTGACTGACCCCTTACCTCAATAGACAACTCACATTCTCAGGGGACTCTGGGAACATATACCAACACCGGTCTGTTCCTACTTGCTGTTGACAAGAGTGGGACACCTTGAGTGTGCCTCTTGGCATAGTGATTCTGAGCACAAACCTAGAGGCAATTCCAAACCTGGGATCAGAATAAGGCTCTCCATGGGCGTGACTCAAATAAAAGCTCTTTGAATCACGTTTGAATCTGAGTCACTTGCCAGTCTTTTCTTTGTCCTGTAAAGACAATTTAAGCACTGAGGCCTAAGCCAGGCTTTTTGATTCCCAGGTTTTTCCCTCTCAGCAGCATTTCATCTCAGCTCTGCCATGGGAACAGTAAGATCTCTTTCAGGCATTGATTTTAAAGACCACGTCATACAAGCAGGTTTGGGGGTATTTGAGGGCTTGGGAGAGTCGCTTGAAATTACTGTCAGTTCATGCTGTAAAGCTCTCTCTGCCCTTGGGACACATGGCCTGCCAGATGGCCCCATAAATCCGATTATCCTCACCTTTCGTCTTCCTCCTTCCATATGAAAACTTCTCTGATTTTCCAGCAACTTCAGGGGAGTTGAACAAACAGAGCCTACCAGAAGTTCTGACCCTCCATTGCCACCAATACACTGATGATGCATCATCATGAGTTATATTTTTAGAGGCTTGCAAGTGTTATATCGGGCTGGCTCGTATTTAGGTCACCTCCTCACCTCCCCCAAATCCCTCTGACTTTTAAAGACCTGAGAGTCTACAAACCATACTTGCGAAAAATTCTGAGTCACCTAAACTTCCATGTCTCATGCTACTGTTTAATTCTGTCCTCTTGATTTCCAAAGACCTGCCCAGTGGACCTTGAATTGTACCTGAATTTCATGTCAATAAGAGAAGCTGAATATTCCAACACACACCCTTTTAAATTCTTTCCCAGTTTCAGGAACTTCATTATCTTGTGTGTTTCACATACCTATTTCTACCTTCTTTCCTGTACAATCTCAAATCTTGAGACTATCAGATGAGGGGCATGGTTAGTCTTCATCACTTGGGGTATCACCCCTCTTGCAGTCAAGAACATTATGTAGCCAAATACATTTTGAAAGTTTCTCTCAACCCCCCACCAAAAAATAAACAAACAAACAGAACCACTATAAAGCTTTCTTACCCACCTCTGGTAGTACTGCACCTGGTAGCCCATGTGTCTCACTGCTCTAGTAAGAAGGTGGGCAGTTTGAGCATACTGGCAAAGAGCTCACTATATATTTTTTACATCATAATAAAGTGTGCAATTAAGTGTAGACTTAGGAGTCACATTCTAACAGAATTCTCTCCTTTCTGCTCAGAGAATTCAGTGGTCCTATGGTTCAAAATGGTCTGTTATCAAAATCTGTCGCTGCTATTGGGCATTCTGGTTTCGATGCTTTCAGTGGGGTTTAGATGCTTCCTTATATCAGAATCAGAGGGAACTAGAAAAGTAAAGACATGGAGTTGGAAAGACAGGGACTGTTAAAGGAGCAATAGAAAGACTGGAAAGGGAAAGCAGTAAGCTAAGGAAAAGTGCAAACACAGCTGTAGGACAGCAGTGCTACATGAAAATGCAAGGAGTGATACATGGATACTCCAGGGGAAATCATACTCTGAAAACAACTCGCTGGTTAGCTGGAGCTGTGGGTTGGGGGTTGGGGTGGGGAGGTACCTGTAACAGGACAAGGAACATCTGCTGTCCGCCTCGCTGTACCCTTAGCACGCAGCATGGTGCCTGCCCAGAGAGTAGCTGCCAGTGAGTGTGTGTAAGAAACGTAATCCTGACCAAACCACCCAATGTTTTTAGAAAAACTATACATTTCTGTGACAGTCACTTTCAGTGCCCCACAAGCCCCATTTATGTCAGGATTTGTGGGAAAAAAATGACCTGACTTACAGGAAAGTATAGGGCCTCGATTGGCTACAGTTAATCTAGCTGTACAGAGGGCGGAAACGCGAAATGGAGACAAGCTCAGTTGTTTGCTTCCCCCCACCGTGGGCGTCTTCTACATTATTGTCTTCCAGGCTCCTGCCCAGCTTCTCCTGTCTGCACCTCGTGGAGCACCTGGCAACCCACGAGTTGGCCAAGGCCAGTTCGGTGGTTAACAGGGAAGTCTCCTGGGGACAGTCCTCTCCTCTCCCCTGGTGGCTCCCACCTGCACCGGCAGCGCTGCTTCTCGCGCCTCTACAAAGATGCAGAGGTCAAAGCACGTTTCTGTGCGGTGCAGCAAGCCTCCCCGAATCAGCCTCCCGCAAGGCCCCTACACCAACGGGGTCCTCGGATCGCCTCGGGGATCCCTGAGGGTGCTCCCCGCCCCACGCCCCACGCCCCACGCCCCGATTACATTCTCCCTCCCCAACTCCAGGCCGGCTTCTCCGGCCCACGCCGCAGCTTGAGGGGCGTCCCCGGGACGCCCGGCGGCGCGGGTTGGGCTGGGGGTGGGGAGCAGGCGGATGGCGGGAAGCGGAGTGGGGGGCGCCCGCGCTCGCGCGCCTCGCTGCCCCGCGCGGGATTTGCCGCCCTCAGCTGCAGCAGCTGCGGCGGTGGGAAGAAGGGTGGAGGGCGGTGAGGAGGGCTGGGGCCCGGGCCAGCAGGGAGGGGGGCCGGGAGGCAGTGCCAGGCGAGTCGGAGGGGTGCTCGGCGCTCCCCCGCCCTCCTTCCGGGGGCCAGGATGCAGACTCTGAAACTGGCGCTGCTGGGCTGAGGCGGAGGCAGGGGAGTTGCAGCGCGCGCGTCTCGGTGAGTGTGTCTCCTGAGCGCGGAGGGGCGGGGGAGGCGGAGGCCGAGGAGGAGGCGGAGGAGGGGGAGAATGCCCGGAGCCGCCGTCGCTGCCGCCGCCGCCGCCGCGATGCTCCCGGCTCAGGAGGCTGCCAAGCTGTACCACACCAACTATGTGCGGAACTCGCGGGCCATCGGCGTGCTGTGGGCCATCTTCACCATCTGCTTTGCCATCGTCAACGTGGTGTGCTTCATCCAGCCCTACTGGATCGGCGACGGCGTGGACACCCCGCAAGCCGGCTATTTCGGGCTCTTCCACTACTGCATCGGCAACGGCTTCTCCCGGGAGCTGACTTGCAGGGGCAGCTTCACGGACTTCTCCACGCTGCCCTCGGGCGCCTTCAAAGCCGCCTCCTTCTTCATCGGCCTCTCCATGATGCTCATCATCGCCTGCATCATTTGCTTTACCCTCTTCTTCTTCTGCAACACGGCTACCGTGTACAAGATCTGTGCCTGGATGCAGCTCACCTCCGGTGAGTGCGCGCTCACCTCCGCGGAGGCGGGGGACCTCGGGGCGCGAGCGGGAGGACGGGGGCTGTGCGCGCCGCCGGGCGCCCGCAACTTAATCGGCTCGGGCGCGGGGCGTGGGGACGGGAGCCTTGGGAGGCCGGGAGCTCCGGGGTTCCACAGCTCCGGGCTTTCGAGAACCTCCCAAGCGCGGGGACGCCCCCCAAAGGGGTGCGCCGCAGGCAGGGCGGCTGCTGGGCCGAGTCCGCTCCCAACTAAGGAGGAGGGAAAGCCGGGCCCCTCGGAGCGCGTGTGGAGGGGCTGCGGAGAGACTGATTCGTGTGGCGAAGAGCGGATTTGGAGAGGCTGTTGTGGAAGGAGAAGTCAGCCTGCCTGGCTGTCTCTAGGACTGTTTGTGCCATTGCTGCGTGAGGGTGGTTGGCGGAGAGGACTGGAGTGAAATTGTTTCTTTTTGTCCCGGGCAGTTGTAATAATTTTATCACCCAACTGGAAATGAATAAATCCTAATTCTGTTTTGGGTTTCAACCTTTTAAGAAAAATGTAGTTTAGAATGTTCCTTAGCAATTCCCCAATGTCAAGGCTTCAGTTTACTTCCTTGTTAGAGCAAAGGTCCTTCCATTCCTTCTTTAAACAGAGAGAGCTCTCCAGGGGATCAAGATCTCTCAAGATCTCATTTTTGGGAAGTGGCTTTAGGGAGATAGGCAGAGAGGAAAACCTGTTTCATTAGCATCTATGATCATTCTTTGACTGGTTGAGATTGTTGGTAGCTGGAGAATATGAAAGCACTTTTTCGAGAGTTACTTTAACCCAGAAAAGATGGGGATGAGACTCCTTCCTCCACCTCCCATGAGGCCAGTGCCCTCTCTGCTAGCCACCTTGAGTGCCCTGCCCTCTAAAGGCAAACCCTCTTCCAACATTGTTGGGGGTCCTTGTGAGTTTATGAATGATCTGGTTGTGGAGGAATATGGAATGTCTCAGACAGCCAAATTTTCTGATTTGTGTTTTGTTTTGTTTTATTCTCATTCTTTAGAGATGTTACCTTCAAGATTTTGTTTCCTAAGCCTGGGATTTGATCCCTGAGGCCACTAGGGATGATTAAGTGTTGTAGGATGATTAATTCCTTAAACATCCTGGACATGCACATTAAGGTACATGAACTTATATTGCTAGATTGATATGAGAGAAGCTTGTGGAAGACTGAACTTGTATGGAAGTATTTGCTTTGTATTGAATGTGTCTCAGCTGATTTTGATTTGCCACATACTGTAAACGTGTCCACATGGAGGGTAAGAAAGGAGCACCAGCAGACCCACCCCCACATGTCATCCTCCTCCTAAAATGTCAGAGTTTTCTGCTTTTTCTTCAGTCCTGCCACCCCCAACTTCTTGAAGCACCCGCCACACACTCTGTTTTTAAATGTAATGCTAACTTTTATGTCCATTTCAAGAGCAGACAAACTTTGAGATTTGGAATAAATTGATGCATTATAGTCGTTCTTGACACTTGGTTCTGGTGTGACTAGGAAGACAGTAGGACATTGAGGATGCAGATGTTTTAGAAAAAGAATTGACCCTGCACAGCTAATTTTAATTTTTCCTAAGTTAAATGACCTATTTAGACAGGTGATTCAAATTAGATTGTTTTTTAAAGGTCTAAAAGCAATATGCAGGAGATTTCTCAACATTTTTCTAGATATTTGTTAAATGAGATTCTGTAGTTTGTTTTTTTTTAAAGAAAAAAACCATCTTTGGGACAAAACTACCAGTTCTGAAGTTACTACAACCTGCAACTATTACAATGTTTTTTCCTCTTTCTGGAATAGAGCACACAAAAGTAATTTTCTGGAGTAGTGAAGTATAATGTTGTGGTTTCAGAAACTTGACACATATATACTTTCCTGTTTCCCCTATGTCAGTGTAAAATGTGGTGATAGCCTTTGTACTAATAAAGATTTTTTTACTTCATTTTTAGAGAAGTGTAAATCCTTAAGTTCCAGGTGTATTTTTTGAAACCTTTATTTGCAATTATTTGGTATTTTATCTCCAGATAAACCACAGAAGGGCATAATTTTATTAATGACATATTAATGAGAAATTTACTATGATGACGGCATTTAAGAAAAAGTTATATTCATGGAGTTTTAAGGAATGGGATATAGAAGGTATTTCTGAAGAATGTCACACTTCAGTGTGGTTTTTCTGCATTGTTTTTTAAAGACTCATGATACTAACAAGAAATCTAACATAATGCTTTGTAAGTTTTAAAGTTTGGTATTCCTTTTCAAATTAAGCCTTTTTCATAATTTAACTGTACTTCAGCTAATCTCAAGTGTAAATTTGCTAACTATGAAAGATGAGTCTTAATGTGCCATTTGCTTATTAGACTGTTTAACCCTCACTGGAAGTGAAATGATTAATTTGTGTATTTTATTATTCAAACATTTTCACCTAGTAACATTGGAAAGCAGAGCCAGGTAGAATATGAAATGCCATATGAAATAATGCAATAAGATGACGAAGTAGGAGACTTTCTTGTGGCAGTACAAAATTTATGATTCTGAACAATGAACTAGAAAAAGGATTTAACTTATTGGACCCGAAAATGATGTTGCTCTTCTACATAGATGTGTGAAGTGCATATAATTAGTGGTGCTATAAGGAACACCTTGCTCTCTCTTTATCGCTCTCCCCTCTAAATCATTATTAGCCTCAGTAGAGTGAAACTACACAATTAGGAGCTAATATGTCACACTACTTCTGGATGTAATCCTATACTTAAGGACCGTGCCTAATATAAAGATTGAAGACATAAAAATAATACATAAGATAAATAATAACAAAGATGCAAAATTTCCAAAATCTACAGAGACTTTTCTTCTTTCTGCATGATTTCTGTTAATACTAAAGAGAAAGAGATAGATTTGCAATTGGTCAAGCAGGGTAATCAATCCCAGATTTTTTAAAAATCAGAATGGAAAGGGAATTTTGTTGCTCTGGGAACTTGATTCTCTGCTTCCACATTCTTGTTCTTTAAATCAGTGTTTCATTCTGCTTCCAAGTCTATTAATAGCATAGTCTCAAAAAGGTGTTATTTTGTTTGTTTTACTGACTATAAGCCATGTCTTGAATTGCTTCCAGAAGCCCAAGTGCTAACCATTATAGGCCAAATCTTTTCTATTTTTTAATAAGCAAAAGCATTAGGATAGAATTTAAGGATTTTTTTGACATCCACCATGGTCTTGGTCAAAGGCACAGATGAGGAGGTAATTGCTTTTATCTGTGAGGAAGGGGTGTCTGAACCTTATTCAGGAGGGATAAGGATAGGAGAATGGGGTTGCATTCACCAGATCCTTTATCTCTTGTCATTCTGAGCATACCAACAAAAAAAGAAGGGCCATCAAGATGGCCCTGCTCTATGGCAAGGGTTAAGAGCTGAATTATTTAGTCACTTTCCCAACCTTAGTTTTCCCTGGCTCCTTTTGGCCAACTTGCTTTCCTAAATTTTATAACTTAAATTTAGGTGAGATGAGAGTTATCAGAGGTAATCACTGTGTTTCTTAGCCAGCAAGAAGTCCCTTTGCAATGTTATATCATCCTATCTCAAGGCACTTTGTTCTTTTCTATGTATTTTATCAGCCTTGGAGATTACAAATCTGTTTGTATGTTTATTTGTTTAATATCCGTATTCTCCAGTACACTGAAAGTTCCATAAAGCCATATCTGTTTTTCTTCATATAATGTAGTGACCAAGATCACAGACACTGGAGTAAAAGGATGTGGGTTTGAACCCTGGCTCCAGCACTCACTAACTGTATGACCCAGAGAATTAATCTCTCTGTTGTTCAGTTGTTCATCTACAAAGTGGGCATATAATTATACTTCTCTCAGGAGACTGGTGCATTAAGTGAGCTAATGTGTGTCTGAGAACAGGGCCTGGTGCACAGTAAACAAGCACTAGATGAGTGTCAGGTATGGTTAATGTGCTTGTGTTATTATTGCTGTATCTTGGCACACAGTAGTATGTGTATGTCTAACACATAGTAGGTGTTCAATACATTTTTGTTAATGAACGTTTTGCCTGAAGGTTTCAGCCCCCCAGCAAGTTTATTATGGATTTAGTGAAGCCGAGAAATGACAGTGGAACATTCTTGGTGTAAAAGGGTTTATACCTGCCTTTATTCACTCGGCAATAGGTTGAGCACTAGAATCACATGTATCCAGCAGTCTCCTCCATCTCTGCCTTTGTCCAGAGCACTGGGCAGAGGTGTTTACATGGTGACTCAGTCAATAATAGCTTATTGCCATTGGGTATGGAGTACTATCCTAGCAGTAGGCCAATTACATCATCAAGTAGTTTAGGGTCAGATGAGGATCCTGCCCATAGGAACTTCCATTTTTCCCCATACTCCACACCTCCAGGATTCTTGCCTCACAATCTACATACCCTCAATCTTCCATGATGGTCCCTGTGTGAGAAAACTGGAGCATAGTAATAGATTCCACAACAGTAACAGAGGATAATAACGACATACAGATAATAACAAAAATTATGATACAATAAAAATTTTGATATAGGTAACAAAAATTATAATCATTCTCAAGCCTGAGGAGGTTATCCCAGCTCAATTCAAAACTGTCCCAGTTCATAATTATCACTTTCCACAGGAGGCCAGTAGCAGTACTGATAGGGAACTCCATGCACCCCAGGGAGTAGCAGTTTTTTGTTAGGGTACACATGTTTTAATGACAGCAACATAGGCAAATCTTGCCCACCAGGTAAATGCATGCAAGAGTCCTGTGATAGGACTGTGGCAGGAAGGGCATCCTGTCCAGGTCTAGTATACCATACTTTTACCCCTCTCTTTGTAGGGGTTACTGAGGAGTCTATGTATAGTGCTACTGGAGGTGCATGCACTGGCCATCATGATAAAAACAAAACTCCCTGGTAAGATGCTCCTACCTTCCAGCTGTTTAGGGTACACTACTGTGATCTTTGGGGGCCACTCTGCTGTTACTCCAGGAATACCCAGGAGGCTGGCATTCAGCCCTTGTCCCCAAGGTACCAGGAGGGCCGGCCATCGCTGGTCCATGTTTCTAAATATTCAAGACCACATCCCCTAAATGGTGTCTCCAGGGTTTATTGAAGTTGGTACTGACAGCAGGATATTATTGCTTGGCTTCAAAATCAACCTTGGCTTCAATGATTCCTCCTTGGTTTGTACTGGCAGTTGTACAGGGGAGGCAGTAGTGTGTGGTAGCATGTCTATGGGGCTCAAGGCCCTCTTCTGGGGCTTCTCATTCAAGTCTGTCCATGAGCAGACTGACCATCCCTGAAGACTATTGGTATCTGACTTCAGTCTAGATTATAGCAAACCATTGTACCTCTCTATCATGCCTACCACAGTAGTACTGTATGGCACATGAAACTTCCATTTCATCCCTAATAGTTGCACCCATTCTTGTAGTGTGTGTCTGGTAAAGTGGGTGCATTGATCACTCTCAGTTACCTGCAGTTGGCCATAGGCTGCAAAGAGATGCTCTACGCCTCTTTTCATTGTCTACTGGTCTGCACAATGTGTAGGAAAAGCAACCAGAAGTCTGGTAGCTGTTTCCACACAAGTCAAGGCATATTGGTACCCTTCTAACAAGAGCAGAGGTCCAATGTAGTCTATCTGCCACTTGATGAGGGGTATTAACCCCTTAGCTATTGTCCCACGTTGCTGTGGGACTCTGTGTAAGTCCCTTTTAGAGCATACAATGCACTCCTGTCAGGCTCCGCTGACTTTTTCAAAGGTCAAAGGCAAGCCCCACTGACAGGCTACAGCCAACATTGTCTTTTGCCCCATGTGCAACAAATGTTGATGTAACCACTGGGCCACATCAGAGGCAGGCTTTCTTTCTAGCTGGTGTGCCTGAGCCAATTCATCTGCTTCATCGTTTCCTGGGGATGCCAGTGGCTAAGGGCCTGTCACATGATATACTGTAACTGTTTTAGTCTGACCACAGGCCCATTAAGACTTGCCACAACTCTTGCCCTCAGTCCTGGAGTGTGGCCCAGTCCTTTAGGAGGCAAGCCACCTCAGACCACATGCCCACTGGGGGACACTTAAATGTCTCTCCATCTATAGGGGCAGCCAGCTGAAGCACCCTTCCCATGAGGGCAGCCTGTTCCCTTCTTCAGTCTACAATGAATCCTGCTGACTACACCAGTTGTCTTGCCTGAGGCAAGCTGAATTTGTTCAGCCCTGGGCAAATTCCCTATGGATTCAGTGAGACCAAGAAATGACAATAGAATGTTCTTGAGGTAAAAGGGTTTAATTACCTGGCATTATTCTTCCAGAGGTAGGTCAAACACTAGAATTATGTCTGCATCCAGCAGCCTGCAGGTCCATGATCCACCTCTGTCTCTGCCTCCACCCAGAGCACTGGGCAGAGCTGTTCATATAGTGACTCAGTCAATAATAGCTTATTGCCTATGGGTGTGGAAGCATTAACCTAGCAGTAGGCTAATTACATCATCCAGTAGTTTAGGGTCAGGTGAGGATCCTGACCAAAGGAACTTCCATTTTCATCACAATGAATAAATAAAGAAGGAATGATTAGTGGGGTGAAGAATCAAAGGAGAGAAGAGTAAAATTAAAATGCCCCACATGCCATGTTGAGAAGTGGCTATCACATTCTTTGAAAGCCATGATGCTCACCTATCTCACTGGTTTGTGGCATCAGCAGTAATTGCACTAGAGGAACTCTTCCAAAATTCTTAGATGAGAATGCTTATAACTTGATAGCCTCATTTGTGATGAGCTTTCTCCCAAATGGAGGCTTCTCTGGATGCAGAGGCAATGATCTTTATTGCAGAATTGGGATATGATCGAAGTATACCTTAGGATTCAGAAAATTTCCCCTTGCCATTTTGTTTCTCATGAAAAAAAAATCACATTATTCAAAATGGAGATTTTATGCAAGAATCAAATGATTCTTTCTAAGAGTGGGGACATTGTTCTAGGTTGGGTTTCTTATGTACCTTCAGAAAGAGTCCAGACAGAAGAGAATGTGTCTTTCCCTTCTCCTCTCTGGGCATCAGTGCAGATGTGCTTTTCCTAGACCTATGGGGAGCCTGCCAGACCTGCTCGGTATGGGTGGTGCTGTGAGTGCAGAGCTCTGCTGCAGGTTTAACGAGGAGGGGACAAGGTTGCAATTTGCTGGCATCAGAACCATCATCAGTTCTTACCATTTGTCTGGTGCTGAGCATGAGAAAGCAGGGTCTTGCCTCAAAAGCTGCTGATTCATCCTAAATTCAGATTATGGAATGACCCTAAAGAGGGGTTTTTTCTCTGCCAGAGCATTTTGAACTCTCCCCCAGAGGGAAGAATGTGTACTCCTGGTGAGAGCAGTTTTCATTTTCTAACATGTTCCACTTATAAGAATTTTCTGTTTACCAAGCCAAACTTACAAGAAAGTGATTTAGAAAGAAATGAAAATTTAGAAACATTTTTTGCTCTTATATAATGTGACAAGGAATGTGACAGTTGAAGAGATGTTGGAAAATATATTAATATAAATGTCAAAGCATGGTTTTTATAACAGTGAGGCTTTAAATGAACATACGTGGAAAATAACAGGTCCCATATAACCCATAAGGCATATTGTTTGTTTGTTTGTTTTTCTTCGTGCAAGGTTGCACATGTAACAGCTTTTTTCCATGGTAAAAATGTTGGTAAGGTGCTTACGTACTTCTATAAGTAATAAATAAATACGTGCATACATACTTAACCAGAATGTGGTATTAGTTACTTAACATGAAAACAATTAATTAGGAATTGGTGCTTATGTCTGGTGTGATGCTTTGTCCCAGTAAAGAGAATCCAGATGGCCAGGCCAGTATATTGCATTTTATATATATCCCTTAGAAATCTTTAAAAATGAAAATTTTTAAATAAAAAAAAGCAGAGCATATAGTTATAGTTGCATATATGGCTCAGTGCACTTCTGCATGTGGTGTGAGGAGATAAACTATAGGGGGAGAAATAGGGAGAACTTCAAATCACAATGGCGTGAAGCAAATAGCATCCAGAATTCTAATTTGGGGGCTTAATAGCATGGTAACTGAAAAAGTTTTGCAGTGTAATTTTCATAATATATTTGAACTTTGGGGGTCAGCACCAGCTTTAATTAATGTGAGTTTTTTCCTTATAATGAGTCAACTGGAATTTTTATTTGATATGAGGAAAGACCAAGGAGATGACCTTTATTCTTGATAATAACAAGAAGATATTAATAATGACAGAAAAAGACTGGTTCATACAGCAAATAGTAAGTAAATTACTTGATGATTTAAACATAAAGCTCATTGGGTTATTTTGAAAAAGGAATTAAACTAAAACAACCTCTCCCAGCATCCTAAATGTCCATATAGTTAATACCATGCAGCTCTCAAACTGTGACTATGATCTTATGATGTTCCTACTGCACAGAGTCATGGTACCATCCCTAGTTTAAATTGTCCTAACTGTAATCAGGAGCACATTTCTTGACTCTTCTGTTAAAATAGAACAGAAAAATAAGTGGCTTGCAAGAGAAAGATAAATAATTTTTTGACCAATAGAGATATGAACCATGTCTAATTGCTATTGAGCAGAATAAAAAAAGAAAGCAAACCTTTCTAAAATAGAATTGCTGGCATAATTGCCACAGTGGGTCTCTCATATCTGCACTCTGACTTCTTTCCCAGACTAGCGAAACCAGGTGTAAAGCAGGGTAGGGATTATCTATGTGTGCCTAATAGGAGAAAAGACCTCAATGATAGACTGAATAAAGTTAGTCTAATTGCATGAAAATTTGAGATTATGACTTATCAAAGGAAAAGCTAGTGGAAAAGTAGTGAAAGGTGGTAAAATAAATGGTAAATAGTTGTAGATCAGAAAAGAGGCCTTAGCTCAGAAACAGATGTGCATAACTTATCAAGGAGCTCACATTCTTTGCTGTTAGAAAACAGTGGGAGACAGGAGTTTGAGGGGAACTCAATTTTAGTTTACTCTGAAATAGTCTGTGGGGAGGTGGTGTTCTGCACTGCTCTCTTTTGGTTTCAATAAAGATCAAGAGTGAGGTTGCAGAAATCAAAATGGAAAATGTATCTATCATCAAAGACATCTCAGCATTTGAAAAACAGGCAAATAGATCCAGGTGTGAAGAATGACAGGGACATCGAAGAGTGACACCACAAATAAATGAAGTATGAATAGAAAAAGCATGAAGAAATTCAAGGTTGAAAAGCCTGTGGCATTTGATAATATCAAAAGCCTGTTGAATTTGATATCATCAATGGCTTAAAAAGCAGAGAGCTTTCCAGTGCAAAGCTGTGTGCAAATCGCAATTACTAAGAAAGAAAAATGCTCTGCCCTCCGAACTCCCTGTGCCCAAGGTATGATAATAGATTCTAGGATCAAGCTATCCAACCAGAGAGATGATCAAACTTACTGTGTGGCAGATGGAAATATGGAGAAGGATTAAAATAAGTCAACCTAAGAAAGAAAAGATCATTGTAAAGTTTGATAAATATATTCCTATAGTTTCTCTTTGAAATATAGTTACAGGTTGTGAAGCTAAATTGATTCTTCTATAATACCTTTAGTGGGGAAAGGGAACTTACAGTGAATATTTAGGATAAATATAAGAGCATTTTAAGGACATATGTAGTTACAAACTAGATGAACTTAATTTATCTAAGATTGAGTTGATTAATAACCAGTAATACTGTGGATCTGTGTAATGCCAAATATTAGTTAACTGAATATCCACATTTAACCAGTTGACTGGACAGGGTATAGTACAGACTAGTTAGCATTTGAAAAAAAAACCTTCATAGGGAAGGGAATGCTCTACCACAGTGTTTCACAAACTATGGCCAGTGACCCTGTGATAGGTTATAATATCAATCTAGTGATCATCAGCATTGAAATTTTGATTAAAACAGAATAGAAAATATGAATGCAATTCATTTATGAAACCTTTATTTTCTAAAATGTTTACATGTGTTTGTGTGAACTAGATTGCAGTGTATAATGTATTGCTTACTGTAGGCTGCAGTCAAAAAGTTTGAAAGATACTATTCCAGAGCAAAGATGATATAGAGCAATTATTTAGAAAAATAATTGTCTCATTTTTGAAAAATTGTTAAAGTTTTGTACGAGTTCATAGGTAATTTTGTATCAGAGGGTGGTTAGGTTAAATATACTTAACCTAAACAATCTGAGACATTTTAATTTTCTTGCTTCCATTAACAACTTCTGTTGCTTTTGTACCCTAATTAGATTATGGGTTGATTGAAAATAAGAATTATTTTTCCAGATGTAATTTGATTGGCCACTCATGCTATTAAAAAATGGCATGGTCCACCACTGAGCAACAATCAGTCTAAGCAAACATTTCAACAAGGGTAATTAACCTAGTTCTGAATAGATATAGATACATAGGCTTTCAGAAGTTGGGGGGATATTAAAAGTTATTTAAACAGTCTTCTCATTTTCTAGATAAATAATAATGGTTAAGCAACTAACACTTGTAAAAACCTTCTTTTGCATACTTAACCTTTACAACTCCACAAGATCAGTATTATTATACCCATTTTGCCTATGAAGAAATTGAGGCTTAAATAATTGTTCAAGGTTACAGAGCCAGCAAGTGGTTTAAGCCAAACTCAGATTTCCCTGCTCCCCTACAAAATCCTGCCTCTGAGTTTGAGAGAAATTGAAAGTTTTACCAGAATTTCACCTTGGTAGAGTTGAGACTAACACATCTGATTCCCAGGGCAGTGCTATTTCTACCACTTTCTTTTGCCTCCCAATTTAATGTGCATTTACTTAGTATAAATCTTCTGTATGCATTTTCACCATTCTCTACCAACATGAAGGGAAGGAGCTGGTATTACCAGGAAAAATAATTATCTACCAGTTTACGAGACTTCCTCTTCAAGCATGTTAGGTGTGACAAGGTACTTTTCATCCCATCCTTATCATTTTCCTAACTTAGAGCCTGGGAGGTTTGCTTGCAAAGAACTGGGTTACACCTCTGACCCCATTGCTGTTATTCTTAGACTGTCAGTTCCTATAGGGCAAGGGCAAATGTCAGCATTATTGGCTCTGTGTCATCCATTTCTGCCCTGCATTAAATGCAGAAATGTTCTTATTAGACTTGCTTATTGAAGGCGGTGGTGAAGGTGGCAATGGTGGACAGGATTGCCAGGGTCCAAAGAGGTAACAATAGACTTGGGCAGCTGGAGGAGGCAATGGGGTGGGGAAGGGACCCTGGGTCTGTGGTTAGAACACTTCCATCTTGGTCACTTATTGGCTGAATAACTTTGGGCAAGTTATCTAACTACTCTTGACGTTTCATTTTCTTGATGTTGTATTTCTAAGGTTAATATAATTGTATTCTAGATACAGAAAAAGATATTGTGAATTATGAATGTTAAAAATATATCATCTGCTAACCAAATGTTGCATTTACCAACACAGTAAGTGTTAGGGAAACCATCAAAAATAGGGTGAAACTAAGAAAGCAAATAGGGAACAATCCTAGACACGCAGGTAGGTCTCCAGTGTTAGGTTTCCTCAATATAGTGAGACTTTAAAATTAAAACACCTATCTACTATGTTTATGGGAATATTGAATTAATGCATGCAAAACACTTAAAACTGGACCTAGTAACAGCGAGCACTCAATAAATGTTATCGATGATTGCTGTTGTCATTCCTGCTCCTGCTGCTAAAGACAGCAGGGCTGGAGGAGTGGTTAGTATTCAGAAAATTTAGTAGACAGAAAAGTTGAACTCAAGTCATTTAAAGGACAGTTTTATTTCACAACCTGTGCATGCCGGACCCAACTTGTTATGAGGATCAAGAAAGATAATGGCTGTGAGCCTTTTAGAAACTGTAGTGTTACAGAAATGCCATTGTGATTCCAAAATGGATTTGTACCTTACTAACAAAACACCCTGTTCAGTTAGAAGTTTACTTTTGTATTAACATGGTCTAGCTCTCCCATTTTGTTTGTCTAGAGTAGTAACTCAAAGGAACAAGAATGTATTTTGGAGATAATTGTGAACTGTTTGCTAACTTCAACTGAATACAGTTGAATAAAGAAGCCATTTTGAGAGCAGTGTGGACCAGACAATATTTTGATCAAGTTAAAACCTAAGCACTTAGACATTCAAATAATAGAGAAATATTTCTAGGTATTACCCAAATTATCACAAAAGCAAAATAATGTATTTTTGCTCTCTAATAACATCATTTAACAGAAACAAATCAGAAATAACATTTTTTCTATGCTATTTTAAATGTAGCTACTGTTTTACAAATAAAGTATCACAATATTGTATCTGAATCTTTATTTTTGTCCTAAGCAAAGCAAGTAGTGATTTAAGATTGTCAGATATGCTCAAATGAAGATTATGTTGCTGTGTTTTTCATTAACTTGTTAGTTCCTTGTATTTGTTTAGCTTTTCTAAAAAAAGGCCAGAAAGCCCAAAACCTAACATTTCTTCTTATTAATATTTTCATTTCAGGTTTAAAGTCATCAGTTTATTGTAAAATGAGAATATCAGTCATCTATGACTATGACCCAAACCACTGGATTGAATAATGAACAAATGAACATTCTCTGCCCTACATAGCATCAAGATCCCTTTTGCGGTGAATATCCAGGGTTGATGTTGACAAGTGAATTTATTATATAAGCATGCTCTATCAGAGTCTGCTTCTAGGGATGATGCTGAGCTCTGCTGGGCAGTCTCCCAACTGCAACCTGTAGATGGTAGTGAATAGATCTGCTCTCTGGACCTCACCATCAGCTGGAAAGGGCTGTCCAGCAAGATGAGCTAGGATGGGGAAATGGGCCAGGATCCACCCAGCCCTAGTTTTTTTTACTGAAGACCCTCCATTGATTGCAGGATGGGCTCTAGAGGGAGCTCCAGCCCTGTCATCTCATAGGTCTCAGAACTTTCCCTTTTATAGGGTCAGGTCCAGAGTCATTTTACCCCTGACACTAATAATAAAACAATATTTTAGAGGATAGAGGGTGGAAGATAGAGAAAGAATAAGAAAAGAGAGTCATCCAGAATACATGCAGTAGAAGGGAATGCTCCTTTACCTGCAAAGAAATAGCCAGCTCCTGATGGATTTTTCTATGGCCTCTTACTTTAATATAAATGCCTTGAAATTACTCTCTATAACTTACCTGACCTTCTAAGAAGCTGTTGTGACTTTCCATTGGTCTGCTTTTTAGAGGACTCATTGGGATGGTCTCCCACAACAGAAAGAACATTTTCGCTATTATTTCTTAGCCTGGAGATGGACACTTTGGAATAACCTGGACATCACTGGAGAATTAGTAGCTCACTGGAGACCTGCCAATATAGTAGGTTACTGGAGAATTCAAAAGAAGTTTGAGGAATTCAAAACTTAAGGATTCTAAATAGCCATTTGATCTTGGTGGTCATGAACTATGCATTTTGGTTAAATAAAAAAAGTTGAATTGGAAATTCCATTTCTTGGGAAACTTTAGAGAGTTTTCACAACTTAAAAATAATGTTTACAGTAACTCAAAACGTGGACAGCCATAGGCAGATAATGCTTCCCATGATCAGAACGAAAAACCGGGCATCTAATTTCATCCAGCTCCTGCTTTCACTTTCCAGTCTCTGTTTCGTTAGGCACAAGGCAAAAAGAGAAAGAATGAGTGCCTGCTATACTCACCCGTAGCTTTCTCCACTGGAAGCCCCTTGAAGAACATACACATTGTGTTCTTCTTTTTTTTTGTCAATGGTACTGAACTCAATCTGGTTTCCACTTTATTTCTTTTGGAACCTGAAGTGCAGAAAGTTCTTCAGAGGAAAATTTTCAAAAAGCACACTTCCTGCCTTAACATCAAACCTTTTCTTTCAATCTCATACTCAAAACACATTTTTTGAATTCTCACCAGAATTCTCCCCAGTAGCCTCAATGCCCCCACTTTGGCCTCAGTGCCCACCAAAGTGTCTGTACCTGAACAGGCCAAGCAAAATAATCTGGAACTGGACTGACATTGCAGTTCAATACCACACACCAGCATCGCTGTGCTACTTCTTAGAATTCAGGGGCTGAATTTAACGTGCATAGAACGCAGGGGAAACATCCTGCAATCAGCGTGAGTTCATTTGAGAAGGACTGTTCCCTACCTTTTGGACTATCCAAGAATTGGGTATTTTACAAAATGTTTCTTAAACATCATCCTAATGATTGAGAGAGGTGGTCCCTCAATCACTACGTTTTAATTGTGACAGATTTATTCAGGAAATTGAATGAGTTTCACATGCAATGTGAAACTTCCTCTCTAAGTGTCATGGTGACACTTCCTGTCTTAGTGTCATGGTGACATACGCAGTTCATTTGGAATTTTTCCCCAAATGTGTTACAGTATGATTTAAGTTTAGTGTAGAAATATGACTTACATGTGAACTTACATAGTGAAAAAGAAGGTGATTTAAATTTCTGTGGTCATTCTTATGCTATTTAGCTTAACCATCATTCTGATTTTAACGTTTGCAGAATGAATCACTGTTTTAGTTCATCTGCATACATGTTATGAACAATATATTTTACATTTGTGTGTAAGTACCTGCATGTGTTTGTGTTACAGTTTAAAGAAGAAGAATTAAATGACCATTTGTGTATCTGCACCATTTGTGTATCTGCTATCCCCCTTCCCAGATTATATCTATCCACGGGTAGCTACCTCCCTGAGTCTTCTGTTTTTACCCTACATTCCTTGTATTTTATCATGAATGAACATATTCCTTAGTAACATGTTGTTTAATTTTTGTGTTTTTCTGTTCTTAAAGGAAACGTTTTTTAATCTTTCACTGTTTAGTATGACTTATGCTACAGATTTTTTTTCTTGTAAATACCATTTGTTAGGCTAAGGAAATTCTTATATCCTAACATCAATAAATTTTTGGATTGTAAATATATGTTGAATTTTATTGAATGCATTTTCTGCACCTATTGAGATGATCAGGTGACTTCTGAATTAATATATATTGTTGAGATGAATTATAATACTATATTTTCTGAAGTTGAAATGATGCATTTTAAAAACAGCCAATTTTCACATACATCTGAAACTCCACCTCTGTTTTTTGAAAGTATTTTCATGAGTAAGGTTTGCCCTTTTTTTTTCTGCCTAGGTATCAGGGTTATGCAAGATTTATAAAAGTTGTTGAGAAGTCTCTTTCTGTTCTTTGAAAAAATTTGTGTACAATTGGAATTATCTATTCCTTAAATGTTTAATATAATTCTCTTATAAAACTGTTTGAGACTGATATTTCATTGTAGGAAGATTTTTAGACTACTGATTACATTTCTTTAGTTGTATAGAATCATCCAGGTTTTTAATTTCACCTTTTGCTTGTACAGATATATTTTTCTAACAATTTGTTCATTTCATCTACATTGTCAAATTTATGGGCATAAAGCTGTTCATACAAGACTCTTATAATCATTATGAGTTGTTTTTTTAGGTAAATTTTACCAAAAGTTTGTCAGATTTTTAAATCTTTTTAAAAGAACAGCAACTTTGTTTCTTGTTCTTTTCCATTACATCCCTCTGTTATGTAGGATTAATTTTTGCTTTTATTTTTTATTTCCTTTCTTCTGTTTTCTTTGGGTTTGTTCCCTTCTTTTATTTCTGACTTCCTTTTCTAACTTCCTAAATGGTTACCAAGCTCATTAATTTTTAGCTGCTGTGAACTTATGGAAAAACTGTTTATAGTGAGATTTTTGAAGAGATCATCATTAAAAGTTTTGATCAGGAATTGCATGCAAATTCTCAAGCATGACATAAAATGAAAAAAAAATATGTTCATGAAAGAAAGCTCAAATTACTTGCTAAAATATTTATAAATATTCTAATGGCATGGTTGATACAAATGCAGTATTTTTAATATTGAATATATGTTCAATATATTTAATACTTTATGCCCTATTTTTCTTATATTAAGTAAACATAATGAATGTTTTTGTTAAGTTACATATAGATGCTCCCAATACCCTCCCATATTCTTGCAATTATTATTGTTATAATGTCATTTTCTGTGTGTATCATGATATGAAAATGATACTCTTGGTAACTAATGATCATTTGATGCTACCAAGATGGAAGCTTTAGGGCTCAGTTGCTTCTGGGAATTTTTGTGTTGTCTTTTTTCTTACCTCTAAGGATTTCTCTTACTTTCTTATTGCCCAGCCATGAATGTTAAGAAAATGTTTTGAATTTCTATCTGCATTTTTAGGTATTGTATTTGGGAGGGTTTTTGGGTTATCTCATCTGCCATGGTGCCCAAATATAAATCCCATGGATAATATTCAGTTGACTTTGTTCAGTTCTGTGGCCACATGGGTTCTAACCTTCAAAGGCCACGTCACCAATTTATGCCATTGCTAAAAGGGGGACAGGATCAGAGAAGTGTGGATTGATGCATGCAAACTGATTACAATTTCTGAACCTACTACTCAAAACTCATGAATCTCCCATAGTGAGTTAGCATCATATTTTTCTAAGAGGAAATATATATTAGGAGCAAGGAAGTGAAGTTCTCCACTTCCAATGACATGTGCATGTAATCTTGATTTCTCTTAGTTTTAATATAAAAATACCAAGTTAAATCACAGAAATACTGTAATTGGGTTTTCGGTCTTTCTTTTATGCTTTCATTCATTCATTCATCTTTCCATATTGCATGCCTTTAAGCATATTGGGGAAAATATGAAGACTAAAACACTTTTTAATATTAAGGATCTCTTTGCCATTGTTTTTTTCTTAGGGTTGGAAAGGATTTTGCATTATTAAGCAGAAGCAGCTATATCATACTAGATAAGTGCATAAACTTCTGAAACCAGAGCATCTGAGTTTATGCGGTGGCTGTTTCATTTACAAGGTCATTGTATGACCTTAGAGCAGTTCCTTAGCCTATGTATGCTTCATTTTCCTCATCTGTAAAATGAGGATAACTACAGAATCTGTCTCACGTCTGGAACACAGGAGACACCATTTATGTGAGGTATTAGCATCACCATCATCATTGTCGTCATCACCATCACTCAGGAGAGGCAGTTCTGGAAGGGACTAAAAGAAGTGTAAAGGACATAGTAGGTTGCTGTTCTGTAAAAACCCCACATGACCTTAATGTTCTATTTCCCTTTTAATCTAGAAAAGGAATCATACATTTTGAAGCTGTCAATTCATTGCTACTCCATTTTTTGTTGGATGAGGTTAGCCCTTTGCATTCTAGAACTTTGTAGAAAGTGAGAGGAGAACAGAGGAGTAGTAGAACCCCCATAAAGTGGGTGCCCTTTTGGCCTTCTTTTTGGGTTGGAGACTGGGGATCTGTAGAATGATATCCTTGAAGCTCAGACAGGAACTATAGTAGTCAGCGACTGCATCTCTGGTGCCTTTGTCTCTGGAAGCTTCCTGAGGGCATGGAATGTGGGCATTTTATTCACTCTTGTGCATTTGGTGCCTGGAATGCTTTTATTGTAAGTTTGCCTCATCTTCCAACATGTTCAGCTGATGCCACAACTCAAATCTTTATCCTAGGAATTGATACAAGATAATTTCTCAGCTCTTTTTTAGAGAAAAGGTCAACCCTGTGTGTGGTCTCCCCACAGAGTCAGTACAACTAGAAATCTTACCAACTCTGTATGATTTAAGCTCTGCTTAAGAAAACAGGGCCTATTTTTATAATTTCAAGTTTCAAAATGATGAACTATAAACCAAACTTGATTTTGCTTTAATATCTTGTGCATATGAATATGTAATGACACATTCTAAATAGCTCACCTTGGCCCGAGAAATTTGGCACTCAAAAACAGATGTTTTGGTAAGATCAGATATGTAGGTATTATGGTTTGTAATTTTTTACCTGAATACAGAGAATAAAAATGTTGCAGAAGTAAGACTGACATATTTGAGCATAAAACCTTGTTTTTAAGCAGATTATTTTACAAAAATTCTTTTAGTTCTCAGCCTTTAAGGTAACAGCCATAAGATCTGAGAATCTGAGCAAAGTGGAGAAGATCTAGAGGACAGAGGAGAAAGACAAAGGACAGAGTAGTTTAGTCAAGGTGTTAGCAGATGGGACTGGCATGTGACAAAAGCGGCAGTAATCTTGGGCAGTTCCTACCATGCTTGTTCCATTGACAGACGTTTATATAGTGGTTGCAAGAGCAGAACTGATCAGCTAAAGTCTAATCAGGGAGCCAAATAACCTTTTTATTCCTCCTCTCTTCCCCTTCTTTGCACTCTTGGGTTGGCATTCAAATTCTCTGAGATTGAAAAAAAAGTATGAACGTTTATAAAGGGGAAAAAACCCCATATAGTTGGGGAAAGAACATTTCATTTGGATGCTAACAAAAAGACAATAGAAAATAATAAAAAATTAATTCAAGGCTCCTTCAAAATACCACATCAGTGTGCTGCTTTCCAGGGCAATAATAAAGTGGTGTCATAAGATATATTTTGTAATTATTTTCTCTTATAAAATAATTGTTTTCCTTTTGTCACTGTTGTGAGCTTTTAGAAAACACATAGACCCTCAGAAATAAGGAAAGTGTGTAGAATCTTGGGTGCAGTAAAGGATATTGAAAGCTGGGGAAAAGTGTTGGGAAATAAATTATTCTGTATGGTAATGCCAGATATATAAAGGAACCCTTCATGATATTGCTCAGTTACATTGTTTACAAGGATTTTTTAAGAAGATGCTGGTGGACTTTGATTTTGAAATTACTTTGTGATATCTGGCTGCTATGGTAACTGCTATTTTATTAAAGAGAAACATTTATAGTCAACTAAAATTGTCAACTAGTTGGCATGCTATTCTCGATTTCCATTACATTTATCTGTTTTCTGGCTTTTCACATTATTGAGTTCATCTTACTTTTTGGAAATGCCTCTATTGCCTTATATTTATTTATATGTTAGATTAATGTTTTTATGGTTGAATAAGGGTCCAGTGTTATTGCAAAGCCAGCTTCTTTTGCCCACAGTACCATTATTTCCTGAGAGCTCACTGGGTCCTGGGTACTGTTCTAATGCTCTGTGTATTGCCTGATCTGGTCCTCACAAAATCCTGTGGGCTTCTGCTCTTGTTATAACCACTTCACTAATGAGGAAGTGGAGGCACAGAGAGACGAAAATATATTGCCCAGGATCACACTGCTAGAACTGTGTTTTCCAGTACAGTTAACTTCTAGCCACATGTGGCTACTTAAATTTAAATTTAAGTTAAACTAAAAATTCAGATCCTCAGACTAGCCATACTTCAAGTGCTCCATAGGTCCATGTGGTTTGTGGCTACTGTACTGGACAGTGTAGAACAGAACATTTCTATTGTTGCAGAAAGTTCTAATGGACAGTGCTGTTGATGAAGCAGTGAAGCCAGGCTTGAACCCAGGCAGGGTCCACACTCATAACTACTGAACTGATCTGTCTTATTTTCCCCCTCCCATTAACAATAAGGGATTGGCACTGTGAGTCTTTGTGGCAATGTTAACCTGAAGGCTGAATGGCAAGACAAATGACTTAAGACTACATGGGAGATCCATTCATTCATTCTACAGATGTTTATGGAGCCCCACAGAGTGATAGATACTACTGTTCGAGATGCTAAACCAGCAGCGAACCAAACAGATGGATTCTCTGACCTCACAGAGCTTACTTTCCACTAGGAGCATACAGACACAAATAATTAAATACATATAATATATCGGTGGAGATAAGTGCTGTGCAGGAAGCAAAGCAAGGAAACAATGATGATGGGGAGTGCTGATGAGACACCATTTAAGAACAGTCCTGTGAGAGGGAAGACTTGCAGAGAGGTGGGAGGAGTGGCAGGGTGGTGGGAACAGCAGTGTAGAGGCCCTGAAGCAGGGATCCGTGAGTGCAGTTAGCACAGTCGGTGCCACATGGCGCAGCAGGCATCTGCAGAAATTCCTCCTGTTCCCGATTGTCACGCCTCATCGATTCAGCCTCCCATCTCCTTGGTGTGATGTCACCCCTCCTTCCTCTGCATCTTCCTTGGAGACATCAGAGCCTGTTTCATTTCTCTAACAAATAATATTGATTTTGTAGTTCACAGAGGTCAGAACATAAAGCCAATCTTAGCACCTTTGTATGATTACCCTTGTCTTAATGAGATCACAGGGCCATATTTGTTTGAAAACCTTTTTGTTTTTCAAGGCCTCCTTCCCCCAATAAACAGAAACTAACCTACCAGATCAGAAGTTTTATATGTAAAGCCAGGCTGATACAATTATTTTTAGAAGAAAATTAAGTTGAAAAAGAAAGTAAATCATAGTCTAAAATTTTAATTCTAGACTCAAGAACCAGTCTTATGAATTAATTTAATTTAATTATGAATTTAATCTAATTGTCAGTAGTTTGACCAAATCTAGAAAATGAATCCCAAGTCTTTGAGTAAATTTAAATTTTTCAAGATGGCAACTACTTTGACATCCATAAGGATATATTCAACCTCTCATTTGCCAAGTATTAGGAAGCTTTGATTCGTAAGGCAATACCTAGTAATTTCCATGCACCTTCCCTTCCTGACTATGCATTTTCCTCCCTTGGTCTCCTGTAAATCCAAGTCTGTACTTTCTTTTTTTTCATTAAGATCTAGTACAACTAGATCACTACTCCCTTCTCCTCTTAACTGTGAGGACAGAATGAATGAATGAAAGTAAAGCTTTACTTTTATATTTTATTATAAATATTTTACATATAAAGTACTTTTACATGTAGAAGTCTTAGAATAGTACAAAGTTCCTAAGAACTCCAGAAAGATTAGCTGTTATCATCATTCCCAGTACTCTAATCCCTTTCACTGCTTTATTTAAGTAGGTCTTGCCTCAAGGCATCCTCCTCTCCCTTGCTGCAGCCCTCCTGCATCTTCCAGTCCCCCTGGTAATCCTGGGCAGTTCATCCACTGTGCATGTCTCCTATGGTGAGCACGGCCTCCTCTCCTAATCTTCCTACTTTATTCTGCAAGTGGGTGTTCCTGTACCTTGGAGACCCTTTAAAATCCCACAGGAGGCACTACTGAGCTTTCACCTGTTCACCTCAAGCATTTTGTAACCTTCAAGGCAGAAGACAATAAGCCCGTTTCTCCAGGGCAGGAGCTTCCTCCATCCTTTTCCCTCAGTGTAGGGCAGATCGTGGGGGCCCTACACATCTCAGGCAAGAGTCTGGGTCCCGTGGGCCAGCATCCAAGTAGAACCAGCCAGATGCTCCTGGCTAATCTTCTAGTAACAGTTGGGACTCCCCAGCCCCGTTTAAAAACAGCCTAGGAAAGCTTGAAAGTTGGCAGCTGAGAGGGAGTGAGTCTCCAACTGCACTGGGCAGGTGCTGGATTTCAGGGGGGAGCCTGCAAGGGCCACACAGAAGGGCTGTTTTCCCTCAGTGGTTCTGGAAGCCTCACTGAGGCCCTAGAAGGGTCAAAGTTTGCTGATTTCCATATGCAATGTATTTGAGAGGAAGCACTAAGAACTCTGACACGTGCATGAAACGCAGCATTGTGTCCATTTTACATTACAAAACAACAGTCCATATATAGCACACTATAGGCCACTCTGTGAGGAAGGGTAAGATACTCAGCAGTAATCAGTGCTGTAGGAATTCACATTTTAAAACTACCTGAGCTTGTAGGCAACTGTCCTGCAGAGGAGATGAGGATGTGCGGTGCAGCAGTGATGTTAGCTGAAAGTGAGGGAGGAACGCAGTGCATGGGAGGGATCACAGTGTCCCCAAAGCTTCATAATAGTCTGTCATTGAATCACATTACTCCTTTTTATTTGTGTTTCCTCAGGCCTCAGTTTGGGTCTGCACTCCTGATAGCTACAGTGATAAATTATTCATTTGTATACAAATAAAGATTGATCCTGGATAGAAGTATTTGCAGAGTGAAGAGTAATTCCTGTAAAATAAAGGGCAATCCTCTAGAACTATCTAAAATCTGAACTTTGGCATGTGATTTTCTTCCCTGATGCCTGATTTGCCTGGGGTTGAATAAGCTATGAGCATCAGTGCCTAATAGAGCGGGAAGGACGTGCTTCAAAGGGTGAGCAGAACCCGCATAAGCTCCAGTGATATTAGCTGTTTTCCATTAAGGAACCCTGCAATATACTAGCTCTGTGCTAGGTTGCTTTTTATACGGCTCATTTACTTTTCATAACATGACTTCAAGGTAGATTTTGTTATTTGTTGATGATGTAACCAAAGCTCAGAGAGGCTCTGTGGCCTGTGCAGGGCCACCATGGAAAGAGAAGAGCAAGGCTCAGTCCTGTGCCTCTCTCTTCCTTGTGTATTTCTTCTGAGTAGGCCCCTCTTCCCTAATTCCCTAGGCCCGTTGCCTTCCTCACCCAATGACAAACCATTATCATGACTCTGATGTGAATCCTTTGGCTTGTATGGATTCTTATAAAAAAACAAAACTCTCTTTTGGGCTCCTGTATTTTTAATTTCAGTAAATGCTATTCTGCTATAGATTTCTTTCTTTCTCTTTTTTGTTAGTCACTGATTTGTTTAAAACACTTTTCCCTGCAACGCTAGGTTTTGAAGATCCATCTGTGTGGCTGCATGTGTTTGTGTTCCATTGTTGCTACTGGCTGCATGGTACTCTAGAGAATCCCTTACATTTCATGTGGTGACAGGCATCCAGACTCCCCTAGTGCTCCTCCACACTGAATAACCTTGATGAACCTGTGTGGGGTTGTTTGGGATTAGCTGGACCACAGGACACACAGCTACCTCTGACTGTATTGGGTCAGTATCCTGCCTGGCCTGGCTGCTCAGGCCCGATGTCCACCCCCTTTGCAGGAGGGTGCCTGTATCCTCTCATCCCCACTGGCACTTTCAATTTTCTCACTTTTCTAATTTTTCAATTTTGATCAGACTATGTAATCTAATCTCATTGTTTTACTTTGCATTTCTCTAAATTTTTTGTTTTTTAAAAGTTCACCTCTTTATATGCCTGTTAGCTGAACTTTTCCCACTGCTGCAATGGGCTCCAGTTCAGGGGATGAAGGTCATGGTCAGCATCCTGCCCATCTCTCTAGACCAGTGCTATCCATTCAAAATATAATGCAAGCCATGTATGTAATTTCAAATTTTGAGCAGCCATATTAAAAAAGGTAAAAATAGGTAAAATTAGTTTCAATACTATATGTTTTCAAATCAGGAGATATAAATTATCATTTCCACATGTAATTAATACAGCAGTTACTAATGAGATGTTTTATATTCTTTTTTTCCAAACTCAGTCTTCAAAATCACATGTGTGTTTAACAAGAAAGCACATATCAATTTGGATGCTAAACTTCCAGTGATTGAAGTGAAATGTCACTTTATACAAGTAAAGTTTTATTCAACAGAAAAATATTTTACATTGTTTATAAAACATTGGATATGTTTGATTATTAGAAAGCCCTTCTTATATTGAGCCAAAATCTGCTTCTCTCTCATTTTTTACTCATTTGTATTAGTATGTCTAGAAAAGTATAGATCAGATGTGACTTCCTACTGGCAACAGTTTCTAAGCAAAGGGAATCAAACTTATAAAAATTATATTTATTTAAATAAAATAGTAAGTTCCCCTCCATTGTAACTCTTCCCCAAAAGCCTTCCAAAGGCCCACTGTCACAAGTAACTGTAGCATGCCTTAGATGACTGGAGAAATTTCCTGGGCCTGAAATCAGTAGAAAGCCTCTTTCCCCACCAGCATCTATCTCTCATGAATTGTTTGAGTCTTTGAATCCATTGTTGATCTGACATAAGATTAGTTGGTGTATTTTACTGTAAAGGCAAAGCCAGCACACAACCTCATTAATTAATTAGAAAAACATGATATAGAAAGACAAGTGCTCATTATGATATTTTTGATATAGTTCATTTCATAGATGTACCAAATTAAGAGATAGTGATATGCAATGTGGTAACATTAATAATAAAGAACATGTGAAAGATTGTAGGGCAAATGTAGTATCAGTAAAATGATTGTATTAGGATCTAGCTTTTATTACGGAAGGAAACATGCTGTAACAAAGGAATGAAAATGTGGTTGCTTGCAACTCACAGTCACATATTCAGACTTGGTCCCCGCTCAGGCCAGGGGGTGAAGAGAAAGGTACAGAATCCAGACTCAAGGCAGTAATATAGCAGGTAAATGATCCTTCTTTGTTTTCTCTACTCCTTCATGTTGACCACAGACTACCCCTGACCATATAACCAGGGAAAGGGGTAACAACTTTAAACCCTAAATTAGGCAAGGACCTCTGTAAAAAACACAATGGAAAGGAATAATCAAGGGGTTGGGATGACACGAGCCTGGAATCATCCTTACCTGACCCTTATGAATCCCCTCATTTTTTGTCATTTCCAGGAAGAGTTTCATTTGGACCAATGAGAAAGGATGTTCCTTTAGCTTTGGTAGAGAAGGGGGACAGGGAGAGCAGGTGGTGATTGGGGAAGCAGTACGCAGTATTGGCCAGACACCTGGTCAGAATGAAGAAAAGAAAAACCTAGTGCTGACCCACAAGGATTTAAAGATGGACTCTGTGCCTCCCATTTTTGCCTGGACTCCTAGGACTTAATTCACTTGAGCAAACAGTCTCCTAATAGACACTGGGCTATTCTTTATAGGATCATAAAGATGAGTGATGCACCACTCCCACAATCTGATGGGGAAGAGATGGTACCAAAACCCAGACAGTGAAAGTCAAGGGCAGAGTGTGCTAAGTGATCTAAGAGAGATACAGAGTGTTGTAGGAGTTCAAAGGAAAGCCTTCATATTTAATTTAATTTGGGGACTTAGGCTAAACTATGTAGTAGTCTTTGAGGTGAACTTTAAAGGATGAGAAGGTTTTTCGCAGACAGAGATGAGCTGGAAACAGCATGCTGGGCTATTCCTTCAGTGGGAGGTCCTAAGGGCTATAATTCAGGCAGAATTCCTTGCTTGCTGTACTTGAGTAAAGGGCTAAAAAGTAAACACATCCATGTCCATGCTAAACAGGTCACACAGCGCCATGAAGATGGCCCAGAGCAGTCTCAGATATGTGCGATAAGGGCCTCCTTGACGATTCATATGCAGTATTGGCCAGACACCTAGTCAGCAGTTATGAGTCTGAACCCACGAAATAGATATAGTCAGGCCGTTTTCCTCCTCTTGATGACAGCTACTAGGTTTTGACTGAGGCAACTGGGCAAATGACTATCCAAAAACAACCATTTAAGACAAGATATGTTTAAAGCACTGACTTCTAGGAAGTCAACTTCAGTGAACTAGAAAGACCAGAATACTAGATAAGCCCCTCTTTTTCCTTCTCTATGAGTCAGGGTTCAACCAGAGAAACAAAACCAATAGGCGATATATTGACAGATTTATTCCCAAGTATTGGCTTATGATTGTGGGGACCAGCTGAGCAAGTCTGAAATCTGCAGAGCAGGATGGCAGGCTGGCAGGCTGAACTCCTGGGCATGAGCTGAAGCTGCCATCCAAGGTGGCATTTCTTCATCTTAGGGGAAGCCTCCGTTCTGCTATTAAGGCCTTCTGGCTGATTGTGGACTTTGATCACATTTACAAAACAGCTACAAGGCAACATCTAGGTTAATGTTTGACTGAATAACTGGGGCCTGTAGCCTGGACAAATTGACATGACAGATAGACCATCACACCTCCCATAGACCAGCCCTGATCCATGGTGAGGGCAGGTAATAGTAACAGTGGGATCAGGAATCCATCAAAGGGACAAAACACTATCATATGAATCTGTGAATATCCATAATAGACAAATGCACAGAGACAGAAGCAGATCTGTGGTAGTCAAGGGCGGGGGGGAGGTGGGAAGTGAGGGGTGACAGGATTGTGAATACAGGGTTTCCATTTAGGGATGGTGTCAAAGTCCTGGGGCTGGATAATGGTGATGACTGCACAACATTATGAATGTACTTAATGCCTTCAGACTGTACACTTTAAAATGATACATTTTACATTATGTGTACTGTTACAATAAAAAAATAGCCAAATGCAACTGTCATTAAATGGTGCTCTGCCTGACTGACTGCAGCAGCCTGAAATTGGAATACTCCTCTCATGTGGGTCTGAAGGGTGTAATGTAAAAGTGCCAGCTCAGTGTGTGTAGTTTTGCTTTAGCAAGGGATTCATGTCCTTGGTAAGTGTCAGCCTTATTTCTTTCACACACTTGAGATGGATATTGTTCAAGCCTATTGTTCTGAGTCCCCAGATTATGACTTATATATATGTTATATATATATATAAGCAGGCTTTGCTTAGACAACTTGAACGTGTATAGAGGAACGTGTATTGAAACATGGGTTTCACAGAGCCAGTGATGGAGATCTTCAGATACAGGGAGCTTTTGTTTAGGGTTCTGATTGGGAAGATGGTTGGGAATCTGGCCTGTCAGAAACCTGAGAGTTAGCCTGGCTTTGTACTTGGGTTCCTGGGAATATTTTACAGCCACGACTCTTTTCTTCTTGATAAATGCCTTTCAGACTTGCTCTTTATTGGGAACTGTGATGTGTGGGTCTTTTCCTCTGTGTACAGCATGAGCTCTCGCTCAGTGTACGGTGGATGTCAGCATAATGATCCTTTTGCAGTGGTGACAGTTCAGAGAAATGTTTTTCAAATCTGTTGCTACTGACGGACATAGATGAATTTCCAACTAGAGTTATGGATCACCAAGAAAATGGGCTCTGACAGTGCCCTGGAGCCAGGGAGTGAAGTGGACCTTCCCTGGAAAAGACTGTATGAAGTGCATTTTCCCAGCTGAGGTGCTGAGCTGTGCAGAGAGGGCGGCTCAAATGTCTTCTGTTTATGTCCATGCTTCTTTCTCAACTGGAAAAAATGCATTGTATTTTTAATGCCCTCAGTAAAGAGGTTTCTCCTTGGAAGTATTTTCAGCTCTTCTAGAAGCAGCATTAAGTATTTGAAGTCACTAAAGAAAAATTCATGTACTGGCATAAGTGGAACTTTAGACAACTGAAAGAATCTCTGGGAGGTCCTGTGTTGGGCTTTGTTCTTATCATTTTTACAAGTTAAAAATGAAAAAAATGAAGTTTAAACTATTATTCATGATCTATGCTGATTTCAGCCTTTAGAAAGAAGATTTTAGACAAAATTAATTTTTTGAAGTGTGAATGTTTCTATCCTTACTGCCTGGACGAATATGTGAAAAAGCTAAGTACAATTTGGTGTGGTCTTTTCCACAAAACTGAATCAGCCAACTTATATATATCAGGCATCCTGCGACCCATTCATGTCCCCGAGTCCTGCACATGGGGATCTATGAGCAGCTTTATATTTATAGAAGGAACAAATCTACCCAAGTCTATACCCACCATGGCCCAGCACAGTGTTCAAACAGCTACTGTTGGGGCCCCTCCTTCAGACTGTCCTATCCCTAGGGAATACCTATTGGGAGATTATTATTTTGAGTGTGATGGGGTATGTTTGATATCTTAAGTTGTGTAGGCATACCATACACATGATTTTATTTTTTCTAACAATTTTCTGCCGTATGTGCCATATAAAACTGACACTCAGATGAGTAACTTGCCCGAGGTCACACAGTAAAAGACAGAGTTAACTTCAAACCCAGGACAGTCTGATCCTAGAACCCTGCCACTTTCCACTGCACCATGCCAACAAGGATTTTCAGCCACTGAGCTGATGTCTGAGTTTGTTCGGGCTGCTGTAATAAGATACCACAGGCTGGGTAGCTTATATACAACAAAAATCTATTGCGCACAGTTCCGGAGGCTAGAAGTCCAAGATCAGGGGCCAACGTGGTTGGGTGAGAGCTCTTTCTGGGGGTCACAGACTTCTCCTTATATCCTCAGATGGGGGAAGAGGCAAGCAAGCTCTGTGGGCCTCTTTCATAAGGGCACTGATCCCATATAAGAGGGCTCCACCCTCATGACTTAAGTGCCTTCCAGAGGTCCCACCTCCCCATACCATCATCTCTGGGGGTTAGGATTTCAACATATGAATTTTAGGGGGACATAAACATTCAAACTATAGCAGCTAGTCACCAGAGAACAGGGCACCTATACGTTTCAAAGGTGACAGTGCGATTCAGGGAATCTTCTGGATAAGAAGACCTGGGCAACAGCAAGTAATTCACTTGAAGAGCTTCTGTTCTTTTAGAAAACACAGTTTGTATGACCTCCTCTTTAAAACCTTGCATTCCCGAGAATCAGGTTCCATCATTAACCATGCCCTCCTCTGTGCTCGCTATACACCTGATCATAAGTCTCTAGTCATGCTTCTCATACTGGCACAGGGCCTGGCATAGAGTGAGACATTAGTGAGTGCTTATTAATCAGATAAAGGCATCCAGGTACATCCTGGCAAATAGGCGGACCAGGGGGAGGCTGGGCGGGTGCAACAGGAGACCGGGGTTTAGCTAACTGGACTTGAAGACAAGCCATCTATTTCTACATTTGCCTGAGATGGATCAGCCGGCTCCTGAAGTATAAATGCAGTGACAAACATGATGATAAAATCAGGCTTTCTATTCATTGTATTTTCAGCTGTAGGACAATTAATTTCCACAGTGGGTATATTTTTTTAAGTAAGTGCTTTCTCGTGTGTGTGTGTGTGTGTGTGTATACATTTATATGCACTCTTGCCCAAGATGAAAACAAAGGAAAAATGGAGAAAAAGTTTATGGAGAGTGAAAATGGGAGGCCATCTGTTCTGACGACGCAGAAATCTCCATTTTGGCCTCCAATCAAAGGATCAGGCCAAATATAAAAATATATATATATATATTTATTGATATAGTCTGCTGGCCAAATCCCTCTTGCTGTCTGGTTTTGTATAGTCCTACAAAAACTGAGTTAAGTATGCCTTGCATTTTTTTAGTGGTTGAAAAAATAAAAAAACACTGTTCATGATATGTGAAAATTTTCTGAAATTCAGATATCGGTGTCCATAAAGTTTTATTGGAACCCAACCATGAACACTCATTTGTATATTATTTATGGCTGATTTTATGCTATAGGAGCTAGGCTGAATAGCCCACAAAGCCTAAAATATTAACTATCTGGTCCTTTGAGGAAAACATTTGCCAACCTCTGCTCTAAGCCCTAGTAGTATCCGATCCTTTTAAGGCTGGTGGGAAAAAACAGGACAGCATTGTTTCCATTGTTTGAGGAGGCTTCTAATGCAGCATATTGATTTATGTATAGATTCCTATTGATTTTTGGTGTTACTTTAATCTGTGTTGGCGTGAAGGGCCTGGAATAATTGTTGTACATTGTAAAGGTACATTCTAAATAGCATCTGGAAAACCTCTCATGATTGATTTGGGGTAAAGAAGCTTTAATTTTTAAATTGCTTTTGAACTTTTCTGTCTAAGAGTGAGCACTGAAGGGAAAGGGTGGAATGGGTAATAGCAGCCCTCAGCCCCACGCCACCTCCCATGTTGCCATGAGGACTAATGAGATAATGTACAGGCAGAGTTTTATGCTTCTCGAGGAAAGGAGCTCCATAACACATTATTATTAATGACACACAGAAAGCCTTGAGGTAATGATCTTCATCTCTGACTCACAAAAGAATAAGTTTCTACTTAAATCAATTTATATTTGGTGATTGAATGCATGTTTGTAAGGGACCAAAGTAGCAAGGAATCTTAGAACTATGAGAAAGACCACTGTGATTTTGAGACATATAGATCTGTCTTGATTTTTAAAAAGACAATTTTGGGGAGGTGCTCCTGAGAAATAAAAGTGAGGAATCGGAGAGAGTAGGAGAGGGAAGAGGAAAAGCCAGTAGAGGGCCTAATTCTGGGATGGTTAACTTGTGAACAGCTGGGGACGCTCCAAGGCCTCAGACTGTACCTCCTAAGGAAGCTGGGATTAGTCAACTCATATAATAAACATGACCCTTGTGAGGTTTTGAAGTCATACATTGTGCCAGGAGCCTTGCCTAAGTCATTTTATTTAAGTCTGAAAAAAAGCTGAGAAGGTATCTTAATCACATTTTGCAATGAGAAATTGAGGAGTTGGTACAAATCATGTAAAATCACTTAGCTAGTAAGTGCTGGGCCCAGGATACAGATCCAGGTCCGCCTAACTGCCGGCTCATGCTCTTTCCTCTATGCTATGTAGTGATGTCATTGCCTCCTACTAAAATTTTAAGTTCTTTCTAATTTGCTAGAGGATGAGTATATCTTGGGAGGTTTTCCTACAGTAACAGATAACCCCCAAATCTTAGTAATTCAACCACAACTTACTTCTGTTGCTCTGTGTCCAGGTTGGTGGCAGGGTGTCTCATGTTGATATCACCCTTGTTTAGGGAGCTGACTGATGGGGCTGCCACTGTGTGGCAGGTGAGGCAAGGGGGGCACTGCCGGGGTCCGGGGGTTGCTTTTGAGGTTTTGGGGCAACACGAAGAGCAAAGAAGGCAGCAGGAGTCATCATGGAGGGTGTTCAAACAGGCCACTTTATTCTGCACAAAGCTGTACTTCTTATACTGCTATACTACTAATTTATGGTTACGTAAGTGTTGAAGACACGCATGTGTGTGGCCTTCATGGTCAGGTGTCTGGCCTTCAAGGCCCTTATCTAGCTCCTTTCCCATGGGTACAACACGGTGTGTTTTCAGGTTTCTCAAGGCCAGAAATATCTGGCTCCATACAAGGTCAGACATATTCGGGGTGAAGCAGCAGGCAGCTGTCCTCATAGAACAGTAAGGAAACTGGGGGTGGGAGGGGAGGCTTCCCTACAGGCGCCTCTGGCCCTCACACTCAGGGTCATACAAGTGCCGACCCCGCACTGACATGTCCTGGGGAGTGAGTGCCTCCTAATGTTTGTACCGTGGTGCCTTATTTCCTTTGCCTGAGTCCAGCCCATGTGGCTGAGGAAGAGAGCTGGTGAAGCACATGTGTAGCCTCTTAAAGCTTCACCCAGGGTGACATGCTATTTCTGTTCACATTTCATTGAAAAAGCAGGACAGACACAGATATAGATGAACAATAAAGAGTCTTCCAGAGTAGGTTCAACTTAATTCATTTTTACAGTTCTCTTCCTTTTCTTGTTAATAGGTTAACAAGTGGAAGCTATTAGGGAAATCACCATGGCTTGGAATATATTTAATGTAGATGTTAACTTTCCTATGTGGTCTCATGAAAATTCAGAGTAACCAAATGCTGTGGCTGAAAGTTACTGTATTTGAGTATTAGAAAGTAGAGTAACCAGGATGGTGGTCTGTAAGAGTTCCTACCCCTAAATCTGCAATGCAAAGCTAATCTTGGGATTTAGCCAATTCCAAGATGGCCTGGGAGACAGAGGAGACAGGCAATTATTACCCAAAGATTTCATCTTGAACATGTTATAAGAGCCTTTGGTAATAGGCACAGTTTGATAATATTACAGCGTGATGGTGGGGGGGTGCTTATTTATGAGTAGTTGCCATTTTCAGCATGTAGTCCACTGACTTATTTCATTGTGGGCTGCATTTTCTCTGTGAGCTGGAAATACAACCAGAGCAAATGTAAAAGGAACATTAACCACACACATATAAATACATATACATGCAATTCAAAGAGCTATTGCAAGAAGAAAAATGGCTTTGAATAAATAACCACAGAGCTGCTATAGGTACTTGATTTTTATGTCTGTTTAGCCCTGTTCAGAAGTCCAAAGAATCCAGATCTTCTACCAAAATTCTTCTCCTGTTCCAGGGGCAAGTTCTAGGGGTGAAAAATGGTGTGGTACAGTCACGATTAGAATTTAGGTGTCAGGGGCATGGGCTGGGTGTCAAGAGGAAGAGAATCATGCCATGAGGAAAAACTGTCGCATCCTTGCTCTTTTGCCCATTCTAACATGAACAGATCATGTGTCCACAAACAAATCAGTTAATCTTGTTTTTTTTCATTTGTCAGGTGAAACTGGAGGAGAAGATTGTAGCTCTAAATTTGGTGATGAAAGTAAAGAGATTGTCAGTTCAGAGGGAGAGCAAGGCTGAGTGATTTCTTTTGTAGGCTAGAAAAGACTTTAGAATATTTGTACTTAGGCTGAGAGAAGGAGTTGGTTGAGTTACTGAAGGTACAGGAGGAAGAAACACTTCTGCCGTAACAAGGTTGGGATGGAGGTGGGAGAGAGGGACATCAGGAGACAGGTGTGGATGGTTGGGTCCTGAAAGGTGGGGCCTCCTCCCTCTCAGACAGGCTCCACAGCGGCTGGAGATGTGGTTAGGAGGGTGAGGCAGTGTCAAGAAGATACAAAGCCTGTGCTGGCTTGGCTGGCTGCCTAGAATGTGTGGGCAGGGAGGGGAGATGGATATATTCCAGAGTAGAGAAGAAGTTCACAACAACTGTATGGGGAATGACCAAGGAAGTTACCAAGAGGGGAATAGAAACATTTTAGAACACAGAAAGGACTCAAATGAAGTTGAGGAATGTGTGACCCAGTCACTGTATTTTTCATGATTTGACACCAGGAGAAGGGGTCGTGTAAGACAGGATGACCTTGACATGATTGTCTTTGGCAGCTTGGCTTGGGAGGAAAACAGGAATTTGAGGTTTCCTTTGGTCTCCCTGTGGGAGTAGAGAAGGTTCTGTAGGCACAAAAGTGTGGGAAAGATGGAAGGAAAGGAGTTTGGATGTGCAGGGAACACCAGATGCAAAACAGTACTCAGCAAGGGTTTACTAAGACCTGTGAGTGACGGCAGTGGAGTGAGGAAGGTTGTGAAAGAGGGGGCCAAGTGCTAGACAGTGAGCCCAGCAAGGCCAGGACCAGGGGCTCCTTTATTTTGATATCCAGCCCTTAGTATGTTGTCGGGTGCATGGTGATGCACAGTCAATCTTTATGGAGGTAAATTAAGTTGAATATTATCCAGGATGATGGCAAAAGATAGAGTCAGGAAGAAAATTCTGCAATGACTGGGCCGTAGACAAGGTTGGCACACACAGGTCTTGTCTCATTCAGAGGAGATGACCTAGTTTCTCTTGCCAAACTCCCCATTGAGGGCTTTCCTTTCCTGTGTTTACGACCGACTCCACACACAAGGAGTAATTTCCTTAACTATACCAGGTGTGCTTCCCATTTCTGTAGAAAGGGGTTCTGTTCTCATCCTAATATAAAATTATATCCTCTTGCTTGCCTCTGTGAGTACATTTTACGGTCATGGCTTTGACTACATTCTTGATAAAAAGGCATTCCTAGAGATTCAGTGGGTTACTAAATTTTAAAAAAATAGCCAGGAAAGATAAAACAAAGAAATCAAACAGCTAGCACTGCTGAATGTAGGTTTTTATTTCCATTTATTTTGCCAAGTGTGGATGGTCGTTAATTACTATTTATGATAATACTTCATAGCTTAGTTGTGAATGTCCTGAAGCATGTTTCCTAAATGTAATGAAGTCTGGACCGCATGAGGCCCTCTTGTTCCATTATTCTGCGATTAAATTTTGTCTGGGAAGTAGTTTAACTTTGCTATGGAGTTGGTAGGTTAATTATATTGGGGTGGATTTAGCTGGGTCTGATGATCAAACTATACTACCAGAGAGACATTACTAATTTTTGAGAGGTTCTATAAAGTGTCCCTTTTTTGTCTACAAATAATGCATTTGATCATCAGAGAGAACTATTTCAATACTGAGTTCTGAGGGCATATGGGCTATAAATGTCAGGGCAACCCTTTAATTTCCAGCTTGGGCATTGG
The DNA here is from genome assembly GCF_030020395.1 of Manis pentadactyla. Taxonomy (NCBI): domain Eukaryota; kingdom Metazoa; phylum Chordata; class Mammalia; order Pholidota; family Manidae; genus Manis; species Manis pentadactyla. Next base: position 59,281,995 of record NC_080025.1, on the reverse strand, counting down.
ACGCCCTCTGTTTGACTTACAACCTGAGTGAACATCCTTCTTATTCTCTTCTTTCCAATTGGTTTGCTGTTTTACTCAAGATTCTGTGTCTTAAGATGAAATTCAACTTTAACCCCTATCTAGTATGTTGGGTCAGTTAAAATGGTTGTTAATGGCTTTGGGATATAGATTATTGGATTTTAAGCAGGCAGAAGGAGACTGCTGGCTTATTGATGACCACAGCTAAAAATAAAGGGCTTGGAAACAATCATCAGAATGGATGTGTGTTTTTCAACTTGAGAACTCCAGAGCTATTCACATAGTATTAGAAAAAAGTGTGTGTGTGTTTTAGTTTATTTGTTTTTGTTTTTGGCTGTCCAGACAATGTTTAGTTGTTGTGAGTTGCAGATGAAAGTGGCTGTTGCAGAGGGATGCTGGGACTTAAGGAGGGCGGGTATCCTACAGTAAAAAAAATTTTTTTAAATTTTATCTACAGACACAGGGAAAAAAATGCATCTCTGTAACGGCCCATTTACTAGAAGTAGCTATATTCCCAAGGCTTACTTTCTTCTTAGACTTCTGAACTTTAAGCCTTTAGCCCAGCAGCACTTAGGAATTTGTCACTGTAATTCTTTGGCTATCATTTCTTGCCTGTGAACTCCACTTCCTCTCACTGGGCATTCAGTGCCCTTGCTAGGTTGTTTATCCATGGAGAACAGTGTTGAGTGAGACTGCCAGCTCATTAGCAGCAGACCTGTGATTTAGGTGTTCTGTGGAAATAAGGAGGATGCCTTGCCAGGCAGCCTTGGATGTGGGTCCTTTACTTTATTGTCCCCAGCAGGACAGTTTGGGTTTGAATAACATTTTCCTTGTGGTTGAAACTTCTGTTCAGCTTCTTTTGAAGAGGTGTGAAGGAGAAAGGAAGGAAGGGACCAGAATGCTTGTGTTTGGGACTTTTAAGACTCTGATTTCAGCTTAGCAAAGAGCTGCAGGACCTTGACCAGGAGAGGCAAGATGCTTGTAGACACCCAATGGCCTGATTGGTCAGGGAGGTGCGGACCCACCTCTCTGACTTGCAATCTCTCCCTTTATGCCCACCTGCTCTTTCTTTTCATTTGTTTCTTTGTTCCCACCTCTGCCTGCCTTTTCCTTTGTTCCCAGCTCTGCCTGTCTGCCCCTGACTCCCAGTCCCAGCATCTTTGTCCTGTTTCCAGAGAGCATTTCCATCATCCCCCAAATACCCATAAGCCTGTGTGCAGTCAGTACTTGCTTACATTCCCAGCCTCATGCAACAACTGCTTCACTTTATATCTCTGTTAACTGATCTTTTCTGGACATCTCATATAAATGGAATTATAGAAGTGTTATTTCATATCTGGTGTCTTCCACCTGCATAATGCTTGTGAATATCTTGCTGTTTCGTGAATCAGAGTTACGTTCCTTTTCATTGGTAAATAGGATTTATTGTATGGATAACTGCATTATGTTTATGAATTCCCCAATTGATGGACATGTACATTGTTTCCAGTTTTTACTATTGTGAATAATGGCTGGGCATATGTTTCATTTCCTTTGGATCAACTCGTAGAATTCAATTACTTGGTTATATGGTAAGTTATGTGTAATTGTTTTCCAGAGTGAATGTATCATTTTGCACTCCCACAAGCAATGTGTGAGAATCCCATTTTCTTCATATCCTTGCACATGCTTGGTATTGTCTGTCCTATTTTTATAGTCATGTTAGTAGGTATGTAATGGTATCTGATTGTAGTTTTAATTTGCATTTCTCAAATTTGTAATGATTTTGAGTACTTTTTTCATGTGTTTGTTAGCCATTCATATATCTCATTTGGTAAATTGTTCAAGTTTTTACTGATTGTTTACCTTCTTATTTTTGAGTTGTAAGACTTCTTTATATATTCTGGATATAAGTCCTTTATCATATATATATGTTACATCACACATACACATACTATATATATATGTATGTATGTATGTGTATATATACACACACAATTTGCAAATGTTTTCTCCCAACCTGTGGCTGGTCTCTTCACACATTATTTTAATAGAGATAATTTAATATGAACAATTATCAGCCATGTTACATATATGTCAGCCGTGTACTGAGGAACTAAAAAGGCAAAATGAGAACACACAAATTTCATAGAGACAAGTAGCTAACGCTTCTAAGGCTGGAAGAACAAAGGGAGGAGGCTGAAATTACAGGGCTTAAATGCTTGAGGAAGGAGCTAAAACTTAGTCCTCTTAGGGAAGAAGACTGCCCAGTTGGAGCTGGTGTCTCAGGGCTACAGTGAGGCTGGTTCTTAGAGTGTTGAAAAAATGCAAACTGGAATCAACTGCTGCTTCTGGAACTAACTGCCACTAATGGGAAGAAGGAAAGAGGTGAAGCTGGCGAAAGATCCAGAGGCCCCATTTTCCTCCTCCAGCCTTTCAGTCTCCTGTGGCCTCCCACACTGGCAGGTCCCAACAAGGAACAAGAAGGCAGGAGCAGAAGCGTGGCTTGCCTCAAAGAACGGAGGACAGAAGGATGGGTTTGAAGCTGGTAGGCAATAGCTTAATCATGAGAATGGGCAGGTGCTACTACTGTTATTCCCAGTTTACAGATAAGGAAACTGAGGAATAAAGAGTTTACATAACCTTCTCCAGATTTTCAAGCTGACAAGTAACAGAGCTGGTATCTGAACCCACAGGTCTGGCTCCAGGGCCCATTTTCTTAGTCTGTCTCTCTGACCCAACCATATGTTGTAATGAAATAGTTTGCAAACAGTGTGCATTTCTATTGTGAACTCTTGGATCTTCTGTGGGCCTGTGGTCTTGCTAGTTGAAATAAAACTACCACAGTTCTTCTGAATTCTTGAAAGCATTAGAGAATCTTAGTGTTCTAGACCCCAGACAGTGAGCTTTGGCTAGTCTCCAGAAGAAGCCAATTTGTCTGGTTTATGCCATGTTTCTTTTCTTATAACTCTGTCTCTCACTTGCAACTCTCCACTTCCTACGATATTCAAGTGTTTACTAACAAGAGCACATTGTTTTTCTCCCCCAGTGTTACCTGCAGGGAGTGGGGCATTTGGTATTAGAGGAAAATCATTTGGCTGTGGTTCTCTCTCAGGGCGACAGTCTGAGTCACTTGATTTCATGTTTTCCAGTTGTTTATGTCTTTCTTGACTATTTTTTAGTTGCTTTCTCAGTCTCTGAGTTTCAGAATATAGTTCACTGTTTTCACTTTGGGCTTGAATTTTATGCTTTCATTGCTTAGCTTGTAAATTCTAGAGTGGTGATATTACCATGACTTTCCCCTTGGTAGGAAATTAAGAAAAGTAAGCACTTAGGGGAACAGTGAGCTAGCGAAAAATGATGGCAATCTGTTTAATACAGAAGATGGGGGGAGGCAGCTCTGAAAACGGTAACACGGTGTAGGATGCTAGAGAACTCTAATGATGCATTCTCCAGAAAATAAAGTGAGAGAAATACTAGCCCATGCGGGTTTGCCTCCAGAAACCTATCGCTGAAGTGGAAGATCCAAAATAGTGTCTGTGAGGTTTCCTTTGCACTCATGAAATAAAGCAAATTATCTTCTTTTCCAGATGAGTCACAGTATGGATCTTAGTTACACATACATAATCTGTTCAGTAGACTGTGTGGTACTCTTATACTTAGAATTTGCAAGGACATTTTAGAATATTGTAAGCGTATAGGCACATATTTTGCACAGAAAAATAGTGTTGCAACACAATAAATTAAGCTATCTGGGATATGCACAGAGCATATGAGGGTTTCCCCATTCTATGAATATACATATAGGAGATATATATTTTCTCTGATAGATTTATCTAGACTAAAAGCCTGGACCCAGAATTATCTCACTGCACATTGAGAACATCAGAGAGGATACATTATTTGGTGGGTGGATTGTTAATGGCCAGTTAATACGTTTTTCTTTTCAGTGACAGTTACAGTTCATTTCAGAATAACCTAGCCCTATCAGAACCATTGCCTCTTTGGTGATCATTTGTTACTGTTCCAAACAGCCATTAAAAACACCATGAATTCAGTTAGAATGGGCAGGACCTGAACACAACTACTGTCTCGTAGCTGGAAGTACTCGCATGTCCACCCACGACATAAAGAGCCAGCCTCTAATGGCTTGGGTGGTGGTGGGGAAGCTGCTTTCTCACATATAACTTCCACTTTCAGGCTTTTGTCCTGTTCTGGTCAAGGAGCCTGTGAAATAGGAATTCAAGGTTGCAGTTCTGAATACATGATGTTGATGTGGGACCAACAGGAACAGGAAATCTGATACTTGCAGCTAAGTGTTGGTACTGTTCTTGATTTTTCATGCCTTCAATGTTTCTGAGATGTTGTTCATATCCTATGATTTCTAGGATGAACTGGATGTGATTTCATTATATATTATCCAGTGAATGGTGGAAAAATGAATTACTCCAAATAAAACACTCTGTGCCTGTCATTGATGGTGCTTCTGAGTAAAGGAAAATATCTATGGCTTAAGCATTCATTTCCCTAAGTATTTCTGAGATACTTTAAAAAATAAGTTCCTTGGGCAAATAAGTTTGTGAAACGCTGCATGCTCTAGTCTTCTGCCAAAGATTTACAAAGCACACTAACATATTAGAGGTTCTGAGCACTCCCACAATTGTTAATGTTGGTGACTTTGCTAATCCAACATGTTCTGCTTATTGACCTTCCCCCCATGTAACATCTAAAGGAATAGCATATCCATTTGGTATATTCTGCTTTAAACACATTTTTCAAGATAACAGGGTGCTTGAAATTTTACTTAAAAATATCGAAGAAAGTAGCTTTACTTATTTGCACAGTAGCACTCACATTTCAGGAAAAATTGTAAAATAAATGAAATAAGCTTTTGGTTGGATGAACCTAGGCAAGACTTTACTCCAAAGTATTGTAAATCTGTTTCCCAAATATATATGTTCTTAATATTTGTGAAGTTATTTTTGCTCACTATTTACTGATAGTGTATTATAACCTGCCATTCCTTCAAGTGCCAAACTGGGAATAAACATGTCTTGAATATTTGTTGAGTTGGAGGATATTTCTATTATCTACGAAAATGTACTAAAGTTTATTTGCAGACTAGGGATAAAGATGGGGTGGGAGACATATGAAAAATGGAAATTAGGACACAGGAAGTACAATGTGATAGTAGCCTGGGGTTTTAGAAACATACAGAGCCCCACTTTTATCTAATGGGATATTTTTGGTAACAAACACCTATGAATGGCATCAAAGGAACTCACATTATTGAAAATGATTGTGGAGCCCACTGGAAGTGTGGATTCCTCCACCAGACTGTGAGCATCTTAGGCTGGATGTGTTCTTGTTGCATCAGTTCCTAGTACAGTGATAGGCACATGATAAACATGAAATTATTTCTTTGAATCTTCAATTAACTAGTCAAATTGGGAACAATGTTTTGACCCCACCTGTCATTCAGATAATATTTCTTTGCCTTACTAATGCTATTTCCTTCAAGAAATAAATATAACCTATTAGTTTGTTTTTAATTCAATTCATAATGAATTTCATCTATAGAAATAATAATGCAAAGTCAAAAGGAAAATGATAAACACTGCACGGTAAAAGTTGGTATGTTTGGCAAACTAGTTGTAAATCTGTTTACCAAATATGTTTGGTAAAGTAGAAATCTATAAAGATTGACCTGGGAAAAATTGGACTTGATGAAAAGCAATCAAAATAATAATATAAGACTATTAAGACCCAAAATTGCACATGGTTTAAATTTCTTACTAAGAGTTCACACAAGAAGGAAATCTTGACATTTAGATTTGCGAGATTTCACACACACACACACCCGCAAAACAATGAATTTGGTAGAAACCATGGGTGCAAAGGAAACCTCACAGACACTATTCTGGATCTTCCACTTCAACAATGGCTTCCACTTCAACAATGGCTTTCTGGAGGCAAACCCGCATGGGCTAGTATTCTCTCACTTTATTTTCTGGAGAATGCATCATTAGAGTTCTCTAGCATCCTACACTGTCTTACCATTATCATAGCTGCCTCCCCTCATCTTCTGTATTAAACCGATTGCCATCATTTTTCTCTAGCTCACTGTTCCCTGAAGTACCTAAGCATCATCTGAAATACTTGCTAAAAATCCATATTCTTGGGTTCTCCCCCTAGACTGCTGAGTCTGAATCTACAATGTTTGGTCTAGGAATCTGCACCTTTACAGCATACTGGGTGATCCTTATGCAGATTCAAGTTTGGGAACTACTAGTTAATATGTAGGATCCATGATATTGGATGTGGGAAAGGACATAGACAATACTGTTGGTGGCAGGATGTTAGGACTGCACAATGTCATCCATTCATTAATTTATTACTTCAGTCAACACACAGTTTGTGGACACTTTTATGTCCTGGTGTTCTGTCCTCGGTGCTGGGGATATGGGAGGTGTTCAACAAGATCAAGACTCTATCCTCACTAAGTTTACATTTTGGTGTGAAAGACTGGCCACACATAAGAAGAAAGTATGTATTTTTAGGTAGTGAAGATTGCAGTGAATAAAGTGTAGTAAGTTTTCATGGAGAACTTTTCAGTATATAATCTAATGCCAGGAGCCCACAGGCAGGGAGGTGCTTGGTGAGATCTGAAGGCAGTCATCTTCCCAGTAGGGGAAAGGGTAATATTGCATATTTTTCCCTTTCCATTCTTTTGATCATTTCCCTGTTACTTCTCTTGGAATGTAGGTTGTCATGGTGATCAGATGGGACTGAACTGGCAGGGGTTGTGAAAAGTGGCATCATGAGAAGGAATTTTTGCTCTATAAGCATTTTTCAAAGTACACTTCTTGGGTGGACATCAAGAAGGTAATACAGTTGCTGGAGTGTCTGCAGGCCAGTCTCTGTGTCCCTGGGCTGCCAGGGAAACCGGCTGTCCTCTTCCACATCACTGCAAGAATATACTGGTGAATTATATTATTTTAGTCATTTTTTTTCCAATAATATTTGTACATCTACAGTTCAGGATATAGAATTTTCCTTGAAAACTCTTGGAGTCCTGTAAAGAAAATAGCGTAATTGTTTATGTGCAGTATTTTTGGATTATGACTTTAACATTTTGATATATGATGTTGAATAAAGCTTAATTTTCTTGTTAGAAATTTTGCTTGGTCAGGACAAAGAGGAAACATCACAAATTGGCTATATTCTCCCAAATATCTGGATGGTTTCCAGTTCCCAACTAACCCCATTAGGACAGTAGGAAGGTCGAAAATAGCCCCGTTATTGTGGGTGGCAGGGAACTGGATGCCTTGTGACATCTTGTAAAGTTCCATGCCTTGTTTAGTCACAGGATAGAAGGAAAGAATTTGCTGAGTCACCTGCTCTCCTTGTAGGTGCCTGATTTAAACCATCCCTATGAAAGTGACCGAGAGAGAGATCATGGAGTGCTGTAAACACCGAATACTCTTGCAAAGCACAGCTAATTGTTAAAGTGTCTTTTTATTTCCTTGCTTATTTGTTACTTGGAGGGAGACATAGCTCCATTCTTTGCAGGAAAAGGAGGAAAATCAGGTTTTGATGTATCACAAAGACATAAAGACGTAAGAGGAAAAGGAAGAGTTTACAGAAGGGAATTTCAGACTACTTGAAAAGGTATCTCTTCATCATATCTTTTTGTTCTTTGGATTTAATTTTGAAAGAAATAACAGAAGCCTCATTATTTGGCATGCTTAAAAACATCTTTGGACTTTTCTGAAGAATAAGTTTGTGCCTGTGAGGAACTGGGTCGGTTAACTTATGTTAGAAACAATGTTTTGGCCCCACATGTCATTCACCATTTTCTGCAGTGGCTGGTGAAGCTGTGGCTGCTCCACCTCCCCCACGACCCCCGCTCCAAGCTGTGGCAGGGTCTTCTCAGTGTTACATAACCCCTGAGAAGGACAAGTCTGCATATCGAGAACACTAATAATGCTTCCTAAATTTCCTTGTGTCTTTTCAATGATAATAGCTACGTTTTTATTTGCCTTTAATTTAGAGAACTAGAGTTCACTCACCTGTGGCTTCTTCAATTCTTGTAAAAGTTCCACCTTATGAAAATAAAATGGATGCAGCACTGCACTAGAATTCTGAATTTTCCCAAATGAAATTTACTTTGGGCCCCGTCTTCTTAAAATGTCAACTCTTTTAGGGTATAATTTTCATATAGTAAAATGCACTCATTTCAAGTGTACGGTTGAGAAGTTTGACAAACTGTATCCATAAGTAACACTGTCACAATCTAAAGGTAGACTATTTCTGTCACCCCCCTACTTTGCTTCTGCCCCTTTGTAGTCACTCCCTCACCCAGGCAACCGCCGATCTACTTTGTCATTATAGGTTAGTTGACATTTTCTTGAATTTCAGAGAATTGGAAAGTGCAGTGTGAAGTGTTATGCCTCTTTTGCATAGCAGTCTTTTCAGATTTATCAAAATTATTTTTATCGGTGTTTATCAGTTCATTTCTTTTCATTGCTGTATAGTATATCCTGTCTACAGAAGTACTACATTTGTTCACCCGTTGGTGAGCATTTACGTTTTTTCCAGGCTTTAGCTCTTACACATGAAGCTACTGTGAGCATTCATGTACAAGTCTTTGTGTTGGCACATGTTTTGTAAATACCTAGGAATGGCATTTCGTGGACATAGAGTCAATGTATGTTTAATTTTTCTAAGGAATCACAAACTGTTTTCCAAAGTGGTGACATCATTCTACATTTCTACCAGTGATGTCTGAGAGTTCCACTTACTCCACATCTTCATTCATATTTAATATCACCCGTCCTTCAATTAAACCCACTCAGTGCGTTTCTGGAGGTATCTCATTGTTTTAATTTGCATTTCTCTGATTATGATGTTCAGTATCTTTTCATGGGCTCATTGGCCACTAGTGTATCTTCTTCAGTGAAGTGTCTTTTCAAATCCTTTGTAAGAGTTTGGTCTGAGAACACTTCATATATCCTTGATACTAGTCCTTTGATATATATGTAGATCTTGTATATTTTCTTCCAGTCTGTGATTTGCCTTTTCAGTTTTCTTAATGGAGTCATTCAAAGAGTTCAGTTCATCAATGTTTTTCTTTTATGCTTTGGCTCAACTTACTCTTAAATCTCTCAGTGTCCCTGCATTCTGAAATCAGAAACCAATCATACCAGGTGAGAGTGCTGACTTTTATTTCACAACTTAGCACAGAAGTGTTTAAAGAGATAGTCTTAGATGGCCTGGAGATATAGACCTTACTGTTTCCTGCCAACTTCAGTCCAGCCAGGCCCACTTCTAGGGCAAGCTTGGAAATCTAGATTGATTGGCAGATCACTGGTGCTGCTCCAGGACTGAACCAGGTCTCCAAATTGGTCTCTTAGGGAATTAGAGATAATTTGGGGGAACAGCCCATCCTACCTGGGTGTCCCTCAGTGCACACCAGCTTAAACAAGACCAGACTAACTGCTGATGTTGGTGAATTCCCTGTAAGTTTGTAAGTGTTCCTGTGCATTAGTGATTATTTCTTGTACATAACAGTGGAGTCCCTCCCTTATTCCAGGAGGCTAGTAACGGGGATTAAGGCTCATGAGGCATCTGAGGAAAGTACTAAATCTGAAATAATGAACTGCTTCTTTTTTAAAAAAACCTTGGACAAGTCAACTATTTTAATTGTCCCAGCTGGCAGTAAGGAAGCAGATATCTGGTGAGGAGGGTGGTATAATGGACACATTGGCTAATGGAATTTCCTGTAGGTGCACCAGTTAATGCTTCTAGAACAAGACCAAATAGAGCAGAAAGCCACCCAGCTACCAAGGAGGAAGTCACGAAGTTTCATGTATATGTGTAGATTTGAACTTCAGGGGAAATATAGGTGGAGAAAGGGCTTCTCACCATAGTCACTGCTCTGCTGTGTAGAGGAAGATGTGGGTTGATCCACAGTCTGGGAACCCTCAGTCCCAGCACTATCCCAGGTTTTACTAAATCTCATGCTTATCATGATTGGAAACACCATATTTGACTATTTATTGGGCTGGTTTTATGAAAATCCTCTAAGTAGAGCAGAAACAATGAATACTACCCATGGCATAGATTTAATGGAAAAAATATACTTTGTATTTGCTGGTATTATAAAGTCTTATCTGTCGTATTATGATATATACTCTCATTAGTAAGCCTAGTGGTAAAGAGCATAACCTGGAACATCAGAATAATTGTCTTCCCATCATAATTTCATCATTTACCAGTTGTGTGATCTTGAACATGTAATCGTGTTTTCTCTAAGCTTCAAGTTTCTCAACTGCAAAATGGGGTTGAACCCCATCTCATAGAATAACAGAACCCATCTCATAGAATTTCCTTATAAAGATTCATTAATATGATCCATGTGCCTGGCATATGGTGACTCCTTAATAAATATTAACTATTATTTCACTTAAAATAATACACTTGTATAGATATGTATGTATTTATATATATTGAGAGGTGAAATTAAGAGATGTTAGAGGTAGAGATGGGAAACAATAAACCAGAGTGTGGTAATTGGTGTTTCCAACAGAAGATTTAAGAAGAAATGGAACCTAAGCAGAATTTAGAGATATAAATACAAGAAAATGTTTCAGGCCTCTAGGAACACCTAAATCTGCAGATTCAAAGAGTTTACCATGTTTCAGGAAAGATTAATGAAAATAGCTATAATCTAAACATAACTGTGTGATATTTTTGAATTTCAAGAGTAAAGAAAAATTCTGGCAAGCATTCAGTAAGGGAAAAAAGTTCCCTACAATGGAATGAAAAGTCAAGTTAGTCTTTGACACCTCCACAATATGAAGACCATGTGTCAACAGAATTTTAGGAGAAATATTTATAACAGAGGAATTCTAAACTTTATATTCTTGAAGGAATCAGAAAGACATTCTCATATTTGGAAGGGCTTAAAAATGTCATTTATTAACAATCCTGAAAAATATACTTACAGGAATTCTCTAGCCAAAAGAGAAATAAATAAATACAAAGAAAGCGAGAAAAGGGATTTCATGTCATAAAAGGAATTATTGTGAACACTGGAATCAGTGGTGTAGATTTAATTCTTAATTGTTGAAAATTTGTTTATTGAGTAGAATATAATTGTAATAGATAATTCTTAAGACAGAAAATAAATACTAATTTAGTACTTAAAAGCTTGATAGAAAAATCCTAAATCACTTTTAAAAATAGTAAGTGTGAGGAGTAGTAAAGAGAAAAATAGTAAACATGTTAATTTTTTAACCTCAAGAAAGGGAGTTAATAAGTACTGTTTCACTCTCTTGCTGATAATTAGTGTCATAGGCTCAATGTGCTTTTTAAAGCTGAAAGGCACTTATAAGTAGAATTAGAAATAGAGCTATACCTTCTAAAAAGCATAAAGACTGCAAATGGTGAATGCACTGGGTGAATTTTAAGGCATATAAATGATAGCTCAGTAAAGCGGTTTTTAAGAAGTATAGAAAAATAAAATATAATCTATGTTCCAAAGAAAGACTGCAAAGGAAAGATCAAGGTACTATACACAGTGAAAAGTATAAAGCATGATGACAAGGTTAAAACCTGGCATTCACTTATGACTTTTTACAGTTATGCCTGTAAGTTAAAGTGGGTACTACTCCTCTGTGACTGACCAAGATTGACAGATGAAGTCGATGAACAAGACAGTTCAACAGAATGCTGTGTATAAGAGCAGATGTTTAAAATATCTAAGGTGACTCAAAAGGTCTATCTACTGTAGGACTTCTGCCTTATGTGTGTAAAAGTTTTTCTCTTCCATCTTTCCATGTTATGCTGTTCACACATCAAGATCGTGACTGTTGGAGAGTGGATCATACCTTCATCCCTTTTGCCTCATTTATTGTTCTATGTTATTTCTTCCTTCCTTGCCCTTCTTCCTAATCCCCTGCTTTCTTCTTCCCTTCCTTTATTAAATGTGCAGTTATTGAATATTTACTATGGGTTAAGCACTACACTTATTCTGGATATGAAGTTGTAAGTAAAACAGGGTCTTTGCTTCATGGAGCTTCAAACATAATGACAAATTAAAATTGTGACTCCTGCTTTCATTATTTGCCTAATGAATCTCTGCTCATTCATTTACTATAAAATATCTTTGTAAATCAATAAAAGTTGATTTTGACTTTTAACAAATCCAGTCTGTTTCATTGAAAGCTTCATGTTAGGTGAAACATTACTGCTTCCACTGAAACAGATCCACTGAAATAATGAGAGACACTAATGTGATTAAAAATGAAAGACACTAATTTGATTTAAAAATGTGATTGAAGGTTAACATAAAAATGCACATCCCTGTCCATCATTTGAGTTAGCCTTAGGAAAGAAATTGTGAGGTGGGCAGGTGTGTGTTTTTTCCATATGGTGTGTCCCTAGACTCCATTCTGGGACACTTAACCTCCCTTTTAGCTCCCTATACATTCACCCTCCTATTACATTTTGGCTCCTCAGATTAATCCAGGCACATGGATACAGAGGGAATTTCTGATGGTGTAGAGCAGTGGTTCTCAGAGCATTTTTCCTGGACCAGCAGCATCGGCATCATCAGGGAATTTTGTTAGAGATGCAAATGCTCAGGCCCTGTCCACTCTACTGAAACCCAGAGGTTTGTGTTTAACAGGTTCTCTGGATGATTCTGATTGGGCAGTCCTCAAGCTTGCACATGCTGGAATCACCTGGGGAGCTTTGCTGACTCCTGATAATTGGGTCCTACCACCAATGACACTGGTTTAATTTTCTTGGATGTGGCCTGAGCATTAAGAACTTTGAACTTGTACAGCCAAGTTGAGTACCACTGGCCTTTGTAGACTCATTCTCTTCATACCTCATTTCTGATCACAGCTGACACATCCTATGTCCCATTTACACAAAGAAATCTGAAAAAAAAAAAAACAGCCAGCTTCGTTAAGATCTTACGTTGGCATGCAACTTGCACACCTGCAGATGGTTCTGACTCCTGTTTGGGGCTGTGGCACTTACCTGCACTGTAGTTGTCAGCAGGTTACCTCATTGCCTTATGGACCAGTGTTCTCATCTGAAAAATAATAATCAAAATATCTGTTACATACTTACTGTGTGCCAGCCACTCTTAAAGGCAGCTTATCTACAATAACCCATCTACTATTCACAGCAGTCCTGTAAGATCAGCACATTAATTGCTCCCTTTCATAGATGAGAAGACAGAGACACAGTAAGGCACTTGGTACATGACAGAGCCAGGCTTCAAGTCCTGTTAGTCTACTACCACCGCTCTCCTGGCCGCCAAACCATAACACCTCATCACCATGACAGTAGCAGTGAGCAGCTTATATAGTAACAGGATCATGTATAGTAACAAATGTGACAAACCTGGTAGTACTTTATATCTGTGCTTTTCCTCCCCTTTCCTCCTCCTGTGGATTGAGCCTGTTTTAGCGTCAGTGGTTATGGATGCTCCTGCCTGAAACACAGTGACGATGTGGAGGTTTCAGGTGCCAACACAAAGTATGCATGGGGTCTTGGGCAAAGGACTGTCAGTGCCTCTCACAAATAAGCAGCTTCCTAATCTGTTTAGGCATAGGCTGGCCTTGTCTATCACCATTAAAGTTAATTTGTTAAAATGTACATGCTAATTGGCCTCTGTGAGCGAACTTCCTTAACCAAATAATCAGATGAACCAGCACTTCAAGAACTCCAGTTGAAATTTTTGCCCTGAGATCTTAGCATTTCATTAGCATTTGCTGATTAAATACACAGCACCTGGCTTCTCTTTCAAAGTGTTGTTATGAAGTAAATCATCTTTTCTTCTAAGGAACAACATTTTAAATTCATTTGATTTCTAGATGGAAAAATGTTGCTCTCAGTAAGTTTGGACCTTGTTATGAGTTTGATGCTCTTTTTAACAATATTTAAAGTCTGGAGGTAAGATTGCTGGAATTGCTTGTTCTGTTATTTTTTTTAAACTGTAAATATGCAAGAAAGCAGTGGCACTTTTTTCTTTCTTTGTCTGGTTGTTAGGGGGAGTGGAGGAGATCTCATGGACCCTCATTAAAGGTCATTTTTGAATCTTAAATGCTGCAAGAGCTCTTTTCTATGTGCCTTGTGGAATTGTTTTTAAGCATGTCTTCAGTTGTCTGACCCTAGCAATGCCTTTCAGCTCTCAAGAGTGCATCTTGTGAATCCTGGAAGCTTGGTGGACGTGAGTGTTACCTGGCTTTATCATTGCACCTGTAGTCTATATGGGTGAGAGGAATGGAAATGAGAGAATTTTTAAATAATTAGAGCAGGGTGTGAGGGGAGAACAAGTTAGGTAGTGGATCGTAATGATGACAAAACTAAATTAAATAAACCACTGAGGGCATTGAGGATGGGAGAAATGGCAGGCCTAGTGAGTAAGCATGTGAGAAAATGTTATTGACTCCAGAAATTGAGGGAGATGAAATCAAAGATTTAAGAATTAAATGAAGATAGAAGGCTAGATGAGTTGGGAGGGGAAAAGAAGATCAGGAGCCTTTTTAGACAGCTATCTGGACACAGAAAGGTACAACACCCGTTTGATGCAGACCCCCAAAATACAAAACTGGGTGGTAGCAAAACTGAGATGCCTCCCAGTTGGAAGGGACTTGAATGAAGCCAAAGTAAGTCTAAAGAATGAACATATCAAAAGAGCAAAAGAAAAGTTGTTTGGCAATGGCTCACACTAAAAGAGGAATCAGCAAAGAGGATCTTGGCAAGAACCATTCAAACTTTGCCCAGGAGAGGGAAGTCTTTGGCACCAGAAGAGTAAGGAGCAGTTGGGAAATTAGATGTTAGTCATGCTTTGCATGAGGAGTTCTCTGGGTTACCTAGACTAGAGAAGCTGGGCCTCTAGTTTGCCTTCGCTCTGCTAACTGGAGTGGCCCATTGAAAACCTGGGGCTTCTGAGCAGATAGCTACTGAATGTCCAATTTTTTTAAAGGTGACTATAGGCCTCTGCCACTGTGGCACCACTGTTCCAAATCCTGTCCCCTTCTCACCCTTCCTAATCCCAGGGAAACCACATGCTCCCCAGGTCAAGTCACTCCTCCTCTTATTTAATCATCAGTCTCTCTCTCCTTCCCAGTTGGAGCCTTGCCAGCTAAGTCTTTCTGGGCTCAACCTTCCAAAAAGTGGGGATGGTCCAAAAAGCACAAAGAATGTGCTCATTCCCTCCCTGTCCTCTACTTCCCCACCAACCCACTCCTCCAGGTAAAAAGAGTTTTAGACCTTACATGGTAAGATGACCTTTTCATTATCTCCAGACTTCTAAAGCAACTGGAACAAGGTGGAACTTCAGATTTTAATTGATTCTCAGGCCTCGGTAGCCCAATGTCATTAAACATTTGACTTTTATAACAATTCTCATTGTCTTGTTTCTTCGCTTACCTGGCAGACTTCTCAGAAGTATTTGTCTTTCATGTAGACAGGGAGAAAATGCTCCAGACCTGCTGATATAATTATTGTGGTCCTCATGGCACTTGTAGTTCTTACTGTAAATTAGTAAGTTGGCATTCTGATCTCTCTGAGCTGGGTTAACAAGAAGCTGTCTGAGAGATGTGGCCCACTTATGTGCTGACAGATTGGCTTTAAGCTGAGTCTGCAAAGCTAAAGGCTAAACTTGGCACCAGGGTAAAATCATCAAAATAATGATTACCTTTCTAGAAGGCATCTTGGTAAGTAGCCACCCTGCCTTTCCTGGTGACACGAGCTCCCAGGGATGATGGATATTCATCATTTATGCATGCATCACTCACTTATTCATTCACCCTCTCATGTACCAATTCACCAATTTATTCATTAAGAAATAGAATGAGTTTTATTTTAATGTTAGGATGAGTTAAGGTAACTGCACTTTGTTACCTACATTATAATACTGTGAACTATAAGTAGTTCTAAATTAAAGATGAATGCATCAAGTGTCACACTATGTTCTTTTGTTCTTTCAGTATAGAATAAGTTTCAAAATACTTATTTTTAAAAGTTTGAAAGGAGGAAGCACTTCTGGAGAAGACCTGCAAAAGTTATCCTTCCATAAAGGCAATAAGAACACTGGCAAAAGTTAACAAAATCAAAATTTTCAGGGCTCTGGAAATTAATCAAAGGCTTGCAAAAATCTAAGCATCTATTCAAGAAAAACAGCTGAATCTGAGTTACCTAGACTAGAGAAGCTGGGCCTCTAGTTTCAGTGAGCTTAATGACATTTTTACCTCCTATCCCCTCACTCTCTCCTCAGCTCTGTTGTGGTCTTGAATACTAGTAGTCTCACAACCATGGTAGTTGTGAAAAACATCAGCCTAGAAGCCACTGGAGGACATAAGAGGCTTGGAACTCTTCAAAAAGCCCCATCCTCAAAGCATGGTTGTTATTTGACCTGTCTCACAGGTCCCTGGAAGAGCACTATTCACAGGGCATTGTCATTATTTGACCTGATTCAGAGCTGACTCTGCAGGAAAACCACTATTCCTGAGGAATACTTAAAAAAAAAAATCATGGGCAATGTTTAACATCATAGCTGCCTGAGGCTGCATTGTCAATTGGGCCAAACAAGGGTCAAAAAAAAAGTTAAGAAGAAGATGTAAGAAACAAGATGTCCATAGGAATTTGAAAAATTTTGCCATACTCCTGGGGATTTAGAAGACCACATATATGTGCAAGGCTGTGATCATGTCAGAAAAGACCAGATATTGTCCTAATTTTTCATGTCTGGCTGACTTTCAGACTCTGTAAAACAGGATATGAAAACACTAAGGCAGAGTTATAAAATTCCAGAGCACTACAGGTGTGCCCCATTACACACATATAGCCCCTCAGCAAAGGCTGGGAGACTGTTGGTTCAAGGCAATTAAGAAAATCCTGGCCAATCACAAGCTGAGCATTAAGCTAACTGAGAATATGCTTCTATAACTACACATAACTTAGAGTATAGATTTTACGGAATAGTTCAGGAAAGACATTGAAAAAATGACAACAAACCCTGGGGTGACAGTAGGATCTGATTTCCAAAGTTGTCACATTATATTATTTAAAATGTCTCCTTTTCAACAAAAAATTATAAGACACACAAAGGAACAGATATGGTCCCTATAGAAGAAAAAAAGCAGTTAATGGAAACCAACCCCAAGGAAGCCAAGATGTTAGACTTACTAGACAAATACTTCAAAGCAGTTTTCTAAATATGTTCAAAGAACTAAAGGAAACCATGCCTAAATAAATAAAGGAATATATAAGAATGGTGTCTCACCATATAGGGAATATCAATAAAGAGACAGATTGTAAAGCACTGAATAGAAATTTGGAATTGAACAGTACAATAATTACAATGAAAAATTGGAAGTTGCTTAAGCAGATTTAACCTGTCAGAAAAACAAACCAGCAAAACTGAAGCAAGCTCAGTTGAGATTATCCCGTCTAAGGAACAGAAAGAAAAAGAATGAACACATTCTCTGAGTCTCATAGATCCATGACATTATCAATCATGTCAATATATAAGTAATAGGAGTCCCAGAAGGCGAAGCAGGAGGGAAGAGAGACAGGGAAAAGGACAGGAAGAATATTTGAATAAATATTGACAAACTGAAATATTAGCAATTAACACATTGATCCTAAAATTCTTGTGGAAGTGTAAAGAACTCAAAATAGCAAAATAATCCTGAAAAAAAATGAACAGAGTTGGAGGACTGACATTTCCCAATTTCAGAACATGCTACCAAGCTACATTATTCAAGGTAATGTGGTACTGGGATAAGAATTGACAATATAGATCAGGAAATAGGATCAGAAATATACCTATACATCTATGGTCAATTGATTTTCTTTAAACAAGGATGCTAAAACCATTCAGTGGGGAAAGACTAGTCTTTTCAACAAATGATAGTGAAACAATTGGATATCCACATACAGAAGATTGAAGTTAGGCCTCCAACTTAACACAATATACAAAAAATAACTCCCAACAGATCACAGACCTAAATGTTAGAACTGAAACTAAAACCAAACTCTTAGAAGGAAATATATTTGTTAATCTTTCTGATCTGGGGTAATGGTTTCTTTGCTATGATACCAAAATCACAAATAGCAAGGGAACAAATAGATAAATTGGATTTCATCAAAGTTAAAGTTAAAGCCTTTTGTGCTTTCAAAGTACATCAGCAAGAAAGTGAAAATACAAACCACAGAATGAGAACAAATATATATCTGTGAAGGGCCTAGTGCTCAAGATATATAAAGAACTCTTATAATTTAGTAATAAAAAGATAACCCAATTTAAAAATGGTCAAAGATCTGAACAGTTATCTACCCAAGATATACAAATGGCCAAGGAACACATGAAAAGATACTCAACATCATTAGTCATCAGTGAAATGTACATCAAAACCATAAGGAGATACCACTTCACACCTACTAGGACAGTGAAAATCAAAAAGTCAGATAATAGCAAATGTTATCAAAACTCTAATACAATGCTGGTAGCAATGTGAGATGGCAGAGCCACTTTGGAAAATAGTCTGACAGGTCCTCAAACAATTAAACATAGAGTTACAATATGACCTAGCAATTCCACTCCTAGGTATGAACCAAAGAGAAATGAAAATGTGTGTCCACATAAAACCTTGTATAAGAATGTCCAGAATAGCCAAAAAGGGGAAAAAAACAATGTTAATCAACTGATGAATTGATAAACAATATATAGCCATGCAATGGAATATTACTTAGCAATAAAAGAGTACGGGCATATGCTACAACATGATGAATATTGAAAACATTATGCTAAGTGAAAGAAGCCAATCACAAAAGATGATGTATTATATGACTCTATTTCCAAAATTGGCAAATCCTTAAGAGATAGACGATAGATTAATGGTTGCTGGGGATTTGGAGGAAGGAGGAGTGGGAGTGACTGCTAATGGGTGTGGGTTTTTTGGGAAGATAGTGACAATGTTCCAAAATCAGGTAGTAGTAATGCCTGTACAACTCTCTGAATGGAGTAAAAACTAATTTGTATGCCTTAGAAAGGTGAATTGTATAGCATGTGAATTATATCTCAATAAAACTGTTATAAAAGAAATTCTGGCTCAACACTTTG
Source organism: Manis pentadactyla (assembly GCF_030020395.1). Lineage (NCBI taxonomy): Eukaryota > Metazoa > Chordata > Mammalia > Pholidota > Manidae > Manis > Manis pentadactyla. The sequence continues at coordinate 59,262,845 of NC_080025.1, read as the reverse complement.
GCCAAACAAACTAAAAAGTCTACCTGGTATAGTAGTTCTCAATTTTAGTATATATTTAGTGTATCACCTGGAGAACCTTATTGAAATGCATATTCTGATTCAGTAAGTCTGGAGTGGGACCTGAGATTCATCATTTCTAACAAGGTCCCAGGTAATGTTGATGCTTCTGGTCCTCAAACTAATAGACTTGCAAGAGAAAAAAGAAGTCTGGAAAGATAACTTAAGAAAATTATCAATTAATGGGCCTAGTGATGTGATTTAGGTCATTTAAATTTTCCTTTTTATACCTGTCTTAGTTTTCTGCTTCTTTGAAATTTCTTGATTTTTTTTTAAATAATTGGAAGAAGTAAATAACCATTTCTAAAAAAGAAAAATCCTCTGCATTTATGTTATATTTGTTTTGGGCTAGTGTTAGTTTTCTATCCTACATTACTGTCAGATTTAATTCTGTAATGAAATTATGGATGAAAATCTAAATATATACCTTCATATTATTATTGATTTTATATTTCCTTTTTTAAACATTCTGGTTAGCCTTAATAAAGCAATTGAGATGAATTATTTATAATTACTAGCCATCATTTTCTAAGGATCAACACTGCCATATGCTATGATTGGTTCTTGCCCAGAGAGCTAATTTTAATGTCAATTAATCAATATCTACTATATGTCTCATTGTCATGAAAGACACCAAGGAGGATGAAATTCTAAAGATCTTATTTTAAGAAGCTTACAATTTTTAAATAATTAAGTACTGGATAACCTACTAAATAACAAAACTCATCTTAATATGATCAACAAACATGGAGATTTTAAAATTAAATCTAAATTTTCCTGAAATTTAAAGAAGCTGACCTGTGGTTTGTCACTTTGAAGCAGTTCAGTTATCATTGCAATAGCTGGATCCTATCATCTGTTCACATGCTGTCCATGTTCTTTGGGTACATTCAGTGGCTTCACTGCGTGCTCCAGCCAGCCTGCCACTTAGTGTCATTAGAGGCAATAATTTCTTTCTGGAACTAACCAGTTTCTTTGCCACCTATTTGCAGACTTTCTCCTCCACTTTTAGCCCAGAGACACTCTCCATAGTTTTTATCTACTTAGTTATCAGAAGGGCTCTCTGACAGAAGTTGTAGTTAGGAAATGTGGGAGTAATCCTAGTAACAGGTGGAAGAAACAAACTGCCTGCCACTGAGATACTTTCTTCCACATTTGCTGTCTCAATTTCTGCTCTGTCCCAAATATACTTCATGAGAATAAATTTCAATATTTTGAGAATAAATTCCCTCAGTCTGGATTCTTCTAGGGCACCAGGTGATTTCCCATATTGGATTAAGTCATAAATGACATTTATTCTTTATTTTCTAATGTTTATGGTGTTCAGCTAGCTTTAGATATTACAACATCCTAGAAACAAAACTTTGCTTTTTATGAATGTGCATTGACTAATAAAGGCTCTTTCTTGCAAAAAGTGATAGAAATAGGCAGGTAAGCCTAATTCCCACACGGGAAATTCAGGGTTGTCTCACTGGCCTCAAGGATAAGAAGGCAAGTGGGCTGAAGGAAGGAAATTGGAAGACTACCAAGACGCCTCTCTTCATTCCTCTCTCTCTGTAGAGCATCTTTCCCTGCCCTTGGGGCCACATGATCCACAACATGGCCACTCTGTCACCTCTGGATTTATGTGTTCCTAAGCCTGTATGTGCAGCTGCACTAAGAGGAACCAGCTTTCTCTTGGACCTGTTCCAGATCCTTAGGAAAGGGAATTAGCCCTGCTTTTTAAAAAAATTGTCCACCTTATGTTAAGTCTGTACAAAATGGTTCCCAGAGACCCATAGCTACAGGGTGACATGGGGGAGGTCAAATGAGGGGAAGTGGAGATGGCACAAAATGACACAAAATAGCATTAACAAAAGAGAAGTAAGAGTGAAATGAAGGTCTCCAGAGCACTGGTTAAGGTGCGGTATCTGAGAAAGTTGGTAAGGGACTGACTGACTATAAGCAGAGGGTGCAGCCAGCAAGAGTAGAGTTCCATCATGATAGCCTGATGCTGTACCTCCCCTCAGGGGAGCAGAGGACAAGGCTGTGGTGTCCCTCCAATCTCCGGCTAGGGGAATCAGAGGCATCCTCTTTTTTCCAACCTGTACTCTTCATTAGGTCCACTTTGTCTTTACTGTGAAATATGGTTCATAGCATAGTAATGAAGAGTTAAGAAAACAAAAAGAAAGCTGGAAAATGTACAGAGATTTTCTTCTGTTTTTAGTTGTAGTATAGTACCGAGAATAGAGAATCTTACTGTGTTTGGGGTTTTATTACCCAACAAACCATTGCACCATGTTCCTCTTAACTTAAACAAAGTTTATTTCATTACACATTCTTTTTATGAACTGGATTAAGTTGTACTTAACTTTGACCTTTCACCACACCACCTAAAATTCCTGAGACCCTTGTGACATTCCTGGAATCCCTGGGAAGTCATGGCCATTCTTGCAGTGACACTGCAAGCAGAGAAATGTAGCTCATAGTGGAGAAGTCTTCAGCCACTTCATCACATTACCCCCTTGTTTTCCCCATGGGACAACATTTTCCTTTCCCTTCTCTGAGAGCAGTCTGCCCTTCTCCCACTGCATAAGCCTACTGATATCAGAAGAAGGTGCATTTCTTACCCTCCAATGGCCCACTTACTCAGCAAACACTCACAGAGCATCTCCTCCTTGAAAGGCAGAGGAGGGGTGTGAACAACCGGAAAAGCAGCGGTGCACAATGGGAGCCAACCAAAGAATGTTTAGTTCAGAAAGGAGGTAATGGTAGGCTTGGGCCTCGCCGGGAGGGTGAGAATTTGTCAGCGAACAGGGGAAGGGCCTTCCACGTTGAGCAAACAGCTCCAGTGAACGCGCCTGTGGGTAAATGTGGGTTTGTCACAGAGAACAAAAACAGAACCACTTCAACATGCAGTTTTCCCTGACAGACAGACAGGGTGAGCCCTTTTAAAAAATGTATTTATTTCAAGACAACAAATCAACCCCGTTTAATTTTTTAGCATGAATATTATTTTTGGTTCATTTAACTCTTTTTAGGTAAGTCTCTTGCTTCTCCTCACTTTTCTTTTAACATAAATATTGCAACTATACAAAATGCTTCTAGGAAGGTTTTACCAGGCATGAAGTGAACAGCGGAAGTAAAGGAGTCCTTGTCCGTTTGTGAGAAGTTCACAGTATTCTTTCCACTTGTTCAGAGTTAGGTCCCTTCCCACGGGAAGCAACTCTGTATTATCTTCCATGTGAAAAGCGTCAGGGAAGACAGAGCTTCGGGGATCAATTCCTGTTTTCAAATATCATTTCCTGAAGAGAGGAAACACCAATATTGCACGTGCAAAGGTAATTCCAGAGAGTTAGGAACCTATTGCTGTTCCATCTGGATCGTTTTCTTCACGTTGTTTGTGGATCTCCTTTTTCTCACTTGGTGGGGAAACTGGGACAGAGTGCGGAGGCAGGTGAAAAACTGTCCCCGTACAGGGAGTAACTAACATTCTTAATGCTTTACAGTTTACAAAGCATTTCCATGTGTATTGCCTCATTTAATTCTCACATACATTCTGTGTTTGGTATCCCATTTTACAGACAAGAGAGCCATACAGAGAGAGGGTATCTTCTCAGCACCTTCCAGCCACTAGCAAGGAGCTGGAGCCCAAGCCTTCCTGCCTTCCATGTTAGTATACATAATCCAGCAGTTCTGAGCCGCCTAAGCAGCCGCCCTGCCCCATTCCTCGCCCTTACTCTTCTGTTCCTCACTTGCAAACCTCTGTTTTCCCTTTCTCAGGGAATTTTCCCTGATGAAAGGAGTGTCCCCTGAGCACTCTCATAGAAGCAGCATGTCCCTGGGTCAGAGCTCTTGTCACACTCACTGTGGTTTGTTTGCCTGGTTTGCTCTCTCGCTGGCATTAGTGTCATGGGAGCTTGGATGGAGTCTCATTTGCTTGGATGTCCTCAGTGCCTACCATAGGGTCTGACATACTGTTGGTGCTTTAAAATGATCAGTTCCCTTTCTATTGGTTGGGGGTTATAGTCACAGTTGGACTAAAAACACCAGGTGCCAGGAGCATTTGTGTGCTGCTGAACAGGCGGCAAGGCATTGAGGGGCAGAGGTCATATTCTGTCGAGTTTTCTGAGGGGTAGAGGGTTTCTGTGAGCCAGCCCAGAAGCTGCTGCCCCTGATGGTCTCTCACTTCCCTGGATGTCCTAGATTCTTAGGTGGGCAAGAACCTGGTCTAGCTCTAGGATGCAGGGGTAAGCATCTGGGCACTAACATGTTTGAAATTAGAGTGAATGTTGGTGTTTTGTGCAATTTTAATTTTGCTGGCTAATTAAGATTTCTGTTATTATTGCTCTGATGATTTTCTCACATCTCTTCTATAACTGGGTGAGAGCAGAGCACATAGTCTGAAAGTTCCTTTATGTTCTTCTGTTCTTAATTATGTTACCCTGGAGTGGCTACCCAAGATCTTCAAGGGGTTATATAAAAAGTCAATGAGAGAATTGAAATTGACCTACCATGTATTTTTGCAGATTAATATCTTTGAGCATCACCTAGGGTTGTGTTAGTTATTGAAGTCTGAAGAAGATGACGTGCATTCTCAGCTGTGATGATGGACACAAAAACTGTCTGAACCTGCCAATTAGCTAATCATTAAAAGAACAGTTTGGCATAAATTATACGGCAACTAAAGTTGAATTTGGCAGATTTTGTCCAACATTTAATGGGAGAATATAATTAACCCTATATGGTAGGTCAATTACTTCAGCTCTCTAGGTACATAATCTTAAGGTTATTCATTATAAGCCAGCCATCTGGTTGCTATTATATTAAAGAAAATCAAATATTCTACATAAACCATACTGAGGCTTTTCAGTTGAGTATTGTTTGCCTAACATTCTAGACCCCAAAGATAATATTCTTTCCACTCAGCCTAATCAACTCAAATACTCTTAAACACTATCTGAATTGGCCCAGCCTCTATAATTTCTGTGAAAACCCTAGACATTTCAAAATTTTTCTCAATGTTTTCACTTCAAAAATTTCAAGCTCCTCCTTCTCTAAACCATTCATAAAAAACTTTCTGATTTGTCCATCATACATCATTTGGAAATATTTTTAGAAATATTCCCCAATGGTGAGGACAGTCACCATCTTAAAGGTTCACTAAACCATTATATCGTTGTAAGTAATTAAGAGCCATGAATTTTATAGTGTCTTGCCAATGGGTTTCAGCCCCAGGCAAGTTTGCTATGGATTCAGTGTGACCAAAGAAATCGACAGCAAAACGTTCTTGGGGTGAAAGTTTATACCCAACTTTATTTCCAGGTGGCAGGTCAGTCACTAAAATCCCATTCACTCAGAGCAAGTCTGCATGCAGCAAGCAGGTATCTGGCTCTGGGCCCCTCTGTCTGCACAGCTGTCCTCTGGTCCTCTGTCCTCGGCGCTGCCACTACTCCAGCCTCTGCTCTGCTCTCCTGCAGCCTTGCAGCCCTGCCACCATGTCGTGCCCAGAGCACCTGGTGGAGCTCTTTTTGTAGAGTGAACAGCTGTGTATTGCCCACAGGGGTGCAGTGAGCTAGTCAACCACCAGGTGAGAATCCTGGCCACAGGAACTCTCATTTTATCCACACATAGTAACATCTATACTGGAGTCCTATTGCAGTAACAGAATGTCTGTAATTTTGTTGTTTGTTGGGTGGAGCGGAAACCCTAGGATGGTTTCTAGTCTGGGGCTGGGCCCTGGCCCTGGGCTTGGCTGTTGAGTCACTTCATTTCTCCCTCATCAGTTTCAAACACCCTCAATCCCCATGTTGTGATCAAAAGCAGCATATGTAATGAATTATGGGTAGAGAACAATCAAGATTCTCAGCTGTAAACTCTAAACTCCATTGGACATGGCTATTTTAGGCCCATTTGTCCCAAATTTATAAAGATCTTTGAGAATCTTGAAGGAAAAGAAAATCTGAGAGAAGATATTATTTTCTTCTCAAATACATACAGAAAATACGTGTATTTTTTGAAGGATGTAGGATGGAATTTTTAAATATGTATTTGGCATAACATTTAAGCTAACATTTTCATTAAATAAAAACAGCCAAATCAATTTCAGCAGTGTTCAGAAGACCAGAAAATAATTTGTATTTACCAAATAAAAAAGGACAGAGACCAATGGAGAAAAAAAAAGAAAAAGCATAACCTTTTGGATGACCTAGAATTCGAAAAACAAAGCTCAAGTAAGTTTTATTTAAGGAAGAAGAAGAAACCCAGTGCCAGATATTTTTCAGAAATTCAATTTGGGAAAGAAAATATTTATAAATTACAAGTCCAGACAAACTGGATTTGTAAGAATAACAGCCATAAATAAACTAACACATTCTCTGTTTTTGCTCTTGGTATTTGAGTGGCTCAGCTGTGGACCTTTCACTAAGAGAAAGATTCAGAAAATTGAAGAAAGAATTTAGTAAGGAGGAAACAAATAATAGAAATTATTAAGGGAACAATGGAATTAATTTATGAGCAAAGATTAAAGTAGCAAAGAATGTCTAGCTTTGCTTAGCAGTGACTCAGGGGAGTGATAATAACAGTCTACAAACATTTAAAAGGTGTAAAACACTGAGAAGAAAGAGGAATTATTAGCACAGTGCCATGTGGGTATAATAAAAATAACAGGATAAACTCAAAAAAGTTCTCAAAAACAGGTTCCAACCAATGAATACTTATGGATGGCTGAATATTTACTCCCACTGGAAGTGCTGTAAGGTTTAAACCATTGAGCTTTCTGAGCAAAGAAAACATGAAAGGTCTTATTTGTTATTATTTACTAGTCTCCTCACTTAATCCCCTAACATTCCTAGGATCCAAATTCCAGGGAGGTGGGGGAGATCCCATAGTCTAATTAAAGTAAATTTATACAAAAGTTTAAATTAGGAAATTGTGTCTGGCTTACTTAGCCAAGGTATTTTGCCGATAGACTTTGTTTATGCTGTTCTCCTTCACCTTACCTACAAACTCTGCCTTTCTTGGAGACTCAGATCAGAGAGCTCACTGGAGAAACCTTTGCCACAGGTGAGGGCTGGGCATTTGACCTAGGTCCTCCAAAGATGGAGTGAGGATGCGTGCACCCCTAGCACAGCACAAGGTAATGGAATCCCAGCTTGTCTCTCTCTCCTGCCAGACCATGGCTGCCTTTAGGGCACAGTATCTCACTCATCTCTGCATGGCCAGCACTTCTCAAGGCACTGTACACAGAGTAGGCACTCTTCAAAATTCTGTTATGTGAATGAATAAGAAAAAGACCCAATGAGTGATGGAGTTATTCCACTCTTCTTCTTTTGAATGCATTATTTTGGTCTTTGGGTAAGTTTTCGTTTCTCAGATTCTTCATACCTTTTTAAAAAGTGTGGTTAAATGTATCTTTGGAGGGAAGAAAAAGGAGAGAGAAAGACTATACTGCAAACCTCCAGTATCTTGCTAGAATGAGTTGTGAATTTGGTGGCGCTGGGGATCAAAGCATGTTCTCAGTAAGCGTAGATGCTCTCTTTCTCTTTACACTCAAAAAGCCTCTAACATAGTTGCTGTTCCTATGCCATAGCTAGAGCAGGGATTGACAAACTACAAGTTCCAGGCCAAATCTGGTTGCCACCTGTTTTTGTATGATTCATTGTCTAAGAATGATTTCTGCATTTTTAAATGGTTGGAAAAAAATCAAAAGAAGAATAATATTTTGTGATATGTGAAAACTTTATGAAATTCTAATTTCAGTGCCCATAAATAAACTTTTATTGGAACACAGCTATGCTAATTTATTTATATATTCTTTGGCCCCTTTTGAGCTACAACAGTATAATTTGTGGATCATATGGTCCATAAGCCTGAAATGTCTATCTGGCCCTTTAAAAAAAGAGCTTGCTCACCCTTACTGTAGAGAATAGAGTTCTACTATACTGAAAAGAATGGTATCATGTATCTTGATCAATAAGATAAGTCTTTAAACATCTATTTTACTGAGATCACTTAGTTAATTATTTTCTGATTTTCCTGCTTTCTGTAATAGATATCAGTGAAATAGCCACTGTTTAAATATTTGAAACTAAATGTTTTTTCATTTTCAAAATTTAATTACATTTAATTAAACATCTTTAGAGTTAGACTGTCAGCCAAATGAAGCAAAGGTGTTTTTTTTTGAAAAATGCTATATGATTCATTAGAGATCAATAATGATGTGAGTATGGGTCCATAGTTACTGGTGTAAAATTGTTTGAAAAATGCATTTTATGCTTTAGAGGAAGGATTTTGAGAGGTAAAGTCTGGTTTGAGAATCAAGGTTACTGGCTTTTGACTTTGGTTGGTTGAAGTAGTAGATCACAGTCGTCACCTTACCAGCCATAAAAGGAATCAGAATTGAGCCATAGAAGTGTAAGACTAACTGCTCTTGTTCAGACTCGTGGTTCTGTTGCCTTGGTTTTCTACCTCTGTGTCTGAGAAGAGCCTTTTTAGGCAGAGTAGCTGAACTCCATGATTCAGACCTGAAAACCTCAGGTGAATAGGTGGTCCCTCCGTGCTGGTGACCAGCTACTAGCTAAGTATTCCTTGAACCGTTTTGTCTTTTCATCCTATCCTACCTTATAGGGACTGTAAGTGCCTTGATTTTATAGCTTATTATTCATATAGTTTAAACAAAAATATGCAAACTTCTGTAGAAGTACCTCTATAAAGGAGGTAAATATAAGGTTCTTCTCAAATTTGTTGTTTCACCCTGGTCCATTGCTGTTATTTGACAATTAACTGATCAGGTCCATAAAAGTCAACAAGTTGTTATATTTACCTTAGTTACTTAGGTTTTTAAAGAAAGGTGTGTGGACTGAGTGTGTATATGTGCACATGTGTTTTTGTAAGTATACATTTGTGATTTGTTTGTAATAAATTCAAACAGTTTTTCAAATAGTATTGATTCTATTTGTGAGATACTACTTTTTAAGGTAAAACCATGAAAGGATTTCTCAGTCTGTTTTTTTAATGATTAGATTTTTGAACATAACAAAACAGTTTCAGCACTACAGAATTTTAGAATGAAGAAAAAAATAACATTTGAGATGTTATTGTCTCCTAATTAATATTTTATGGTATAAGACTATTATTTCTCCTCCCTGCACTATTACTTATTAATAATGTAGAATAAAATGCTTTTCATTGCTGACTTCAGTAGGACATTTAATCCTTAATTTATCAGATGACTGGAAATGTAAAAATAAAATTCAGATAATGATAGTCAGCATTTACTAGAGGATTATTATGTCCCTGGCATTCTCCTTAAAGCTTTACATAAAATTTATCTCATGAAGTAGGTGCTATGATTATCATTTTAGAACCTGGAGCAAAGAGAGGGCAAGTAGTCTAAAGTCACATAGTAACAACAGATTCAGGATTCAAATTCATACTGTTTATATCAAAAGTCCTAGATTTTAACCACTACACTGTACTCATTATTTTTCTGGCATCTTTTTAATTACATTTTTTTGTATTCAGAACTTTGGGACTAAACAGAATGTTTCAAGCATGGCTATGTTTAAGAAGATTTGGATTCTGTGTATATTAATTGAGTGTTATTATATGTTAGACCCTAGGCCAGTGGCATTGATTTCCTATAATTGCCTTTAACCCTCACAGGAGTGTTGATTATTCTTGTTTTAGGTAAAAGAAGCTTAAAGAGGTTAGCAAGTTCCCCTGAGTTGAACAGGTAAAATGAGAGCTAGAATTCTAACACAGATGAACTCATTTCTGAATGTATCTGGCTAGGAGTTTCTTTTTTCTTTCTTCTAGATAAGGATTCATAACTTAGGTATGCTGTCAGGTCATACTCACTAATTAAAAGCTTTCCCTTTTAATTCAACCACCCTCCACCCAGATCCTTGCCAGTTGGGAGCTTCCCAGTGATCAGGGACCAGACCAGTGGAGATGTAATTGTGCTGCAGATGGATTCCTGTTTGTCCAGAGAAGACCATGAGTCCATACACTGTAGATTTGGACCAGCAAAACCTCCTTGCAGGCAGGAGACAGAGGGATTATTTTACCTGCCGAAGGCCAGGTTGAACATAAAACAGTATTTTTTGTGCCAACACTAGCCATGATTGTCCAACAAAGGGTCAAAGAGATAACCTATACATACTGCCACAAAAGACTGAATGTTTATGTCTCCCTACCATCTATATGTTCAAGAAGATAGCCTTCTGTGAGCTAGGAGTGGGGCCCTTACCAGATACCAGCCTGCCAGTGCTTTGATCTAGGACTTCCAGTCTCCAGAACTGAGAAATGAATTTCTGTCACTTATAAATCACCCAGTTTATGGTATTCTGTTACAGTAGCCTGAACTGACTAATACAACTGCCTAAGACTGTGTGCCAGGAGATTCATATACATGCTGTCATTGATTCCTCAAAATCACTCTAAGAAAATATATTTTTTCTCATTTCTGTTATTTCAGGTTCTCTTTATTACTCAGTTTCAGCCAATGGCAAGGGTCAATTTTTGAGCTACCTGGTTCTTGTGGGAATAATTTTTCCTCAGACTGGATTTACCTTTCACATGTGAGTTTTCAGTGTTTATATACAACCCGCTGGTAATTTGCTCACCATATCTTCAGATATCTAGAATAAATTGGATAGCCTTCTGCATCCCCAAAATATTAGGCAATAGTTGCCTAGGTGTTGTACTGTGGTGTCATGTGTACTGAGCAGACTGTCTCTATGGGGCCCTGTCTTTGGATATAAGTCCTTGAACCAGAGGAAACTATCTGGCCACATTAATTTTATCACCACAACATAATAATGGTGATCAATAGAAGCTATCTCAGAAATAGTAAACAGGTTACCCTCCATATGCTAATTCTGATCATACACATGGAAAGGTCTATCCTTTGGGGAGAGACTGTCTGGACACTCGAGGCGAACTCTGAGACATGTTTCTGCTCATTGGAATGAGCAGTCGCGGGTGAGGGGGCAATACTAATGGAGTAATTGTCTCCCAAAAGGAAGATAGCTCTCAATACTTGCTGCTTGTTCAGAAAACCAGAAAAGTGGCCCTCCTACATCTTCATCTGATATAATCTATCAAAAAATTTAAAACCTATATATCTGTCTGTGTCTGTGTCTGAAAGTTATCAAGTCTTACAAATATGAAAGAATGTTGGGTGAACCCTTGGTGTTGCTCTCATTGTCAGAGACCTGTTTCTGTTAAAGAATAGACTTTAAAAAACCATTTTGAAAATACTGAAAAGTTAAGAAAAATTTAAGAATCTCCCATAATTTCACTACTCAGTGATAAGTACTGTTAGCAGATGTTATCCTATGAGTACGTTATAAACATCTTCCTGTTGTTCAATAATCTTCAAAGTAAAATGAATGCGTACTATTTCATTATACTTAAGTGATTAAAACATTTATTCCTTCTTTTTGAATATCTGGGTGATTTTCAATTACTTGCTATACAAATAATACAAATACAAAGACAAATGTCTGTACCTAAATCTGTGTTCATGTCTGACAATTTCTCTGGACTCCTAGAAATGGATTAGTGGGGATATTGTAAGTGAACATGCTCTTGTCACAGATCAACAGATTATTTTAAAAAGAGGTTGTATCAATTAGCTCACCAGTGTCCTTAGGACTTAAACCTCTCAGAATGCAGTGCACTACTGGTATACTGCCTTTTCTCATACCCACATCCCCAACCCTTCCTGGTTCCTGTAGTTTTCTGGGTGTAAGAATTTCAGAATGAATGTAGAGTGAGGTACCCAAAGAGGCTGGAACCAGCATTTAGCAACAATACACAACAAATACCCCACGGAGAGATGGCACAAAAATTTTGGATTGGTGCAGGTGCTGGATTATTGAGGCCAGGAGCCAGGGGGAGTGGGGGCAGGGGGTTGGTGGGTAGGAGGACAGCTCTGTCTTCTCAAAGTTGTTGGTATTATTTCAGTGGGAAGGATATGGCAGACTCCAGTTCACATTCTCAGTTCAGTTCCCCTGGCTTTATAGTTTATTACAAATTCCATGGTAGTTAGTTCCCCCATTTATTTTTTTGTTTGTGTTTTAATAATTTAGCCGTGTGTGTGTGTGTGTGTGTGTGTGCGCACGCATTGGTGTGTATATGTATGTGTATATGTCTTAGAAGAACACTGAAAGAGGCTGAGTCAGAAATTAATAGCCAGATGCCTTCAGACAAAATCTTGGTACATGTCTTACTTCCTTCCTTCTTTTCTTTTTTATTAGAGTGTTGAGGGGAACATTTATTCCCTACCCCAGCTTTTCCATGTGGATGGACCTCTCTTTATTCAGTATCTATTTTCTTTAGTGAGTATTCATTAAGTCAATCTCTGTCTCCCCAACTTTGTTACGATAGAATTGACAATATTGTGTAAGTCTAAGGTGTACAACATGGTGATTTTAATGCATACATATTGTGTACTGATGACCTCAATAAGGTTAGTTAACATATATGTCACCTCATATAATTACCATTTTGTTGTGGCAAGAACATGTAAGAGCTACTCTCTTAGCAAATTCCAAATATTTGGTGCAGTAGTAGTAACTATAATCACCATGCTGTTTATTACATCCACAGAACTTATTCATCTTATAACTGGAAATTTGTACCCTTTGGCCAACTTCTCTCCATTTACTCTACCCAGCCCCCCCACCCAGGTCCTGGAAACCACCATTCTATTCTCTGTTTCTATGAGTTTGGATTTTTTAGATTTCATATTTGAGTGAGATCATGCAGTATCTGTCTTTCTCTGTCTCATTTATTTTACTTACCATTGTGCCCTCAAGATCCATTCATGTTGCTATAAAAGGCAGAATTTCCTTCTTCTTTATGGCTGAATAATATTCCTTTGTGTATATTTGCCACAACTTCTTTATCCATTCATCTATTGATGGGCACAGGTTGTTTCCATGCCTTGGCTATTGTGAATAAAGCTGCAGTGAACGTGGAGGTGCAGATCCCTCTTTGAGATGCTGATTTCATTTCCTTTGGTTGAATATCCAGAAATGGAATTGCTGGATCTTATGGTAATTGAATTTTTAATTTTTTGCAGAACCTCCATACTGTTTTCCATAGGGGTTTCATCAATTTAATTCCCACCAGTGTGGACAAGGGTTCCCTTTTCTCCATATCCACGCCAACATTTGTTATCTCTTGTCTTTTGGGTTACAGCTATTCTAACAGTTGTGAGGTGCTCCCTCCTGATTATTAGGAAGAGTCCTTGAACTCAGACTAGGAAACCGGGTCCAGATTCCTTCGCTAACCAGCTACATGACTTGAGCAAATTATTTAACCTCTCTGTGGATCCATATTATCCACTGAAGAACTTGTCTTACCTGTCCACAGGGTTGCTGTAAGAATTGACTGGGTAAGGTAAATTAGTGTGAAAACAAGTTAAAAGTTAACATAAATATATGTCTGTTAGTGACTAAGGGGACTAGTTAACCACGAATTAAAGTATTTCACCATTAAACCTATCCACTAAATAATTTGTGAGTTATAACACATTTTAAAGATATAATACATATTTAAAGTTATAACATATTAAAGATTCTAATAAGGCCATGCAAAGGACATAAACAGTGCAGCAGTGAAGAAAATATGTGTAACAATGTACATATTGTGTTGATTAATATGAATCATACAAAGATAATCATCAAATGATCTTAATGACTCAGCAAAGAGGCAGCTAAAAAGGTTATTAGTAAACATGTATATTAAAACAATTGAAGGATGGATTGGCAAAGCAAAATGTCTAATGCTGCTGTATCTTGAGTGTCTCAATGTGGTTCTGAGTGATTTCAGAACTGTGATTTAATTCCTAAATTATGCAAGAAAACAAGAGTATCAGGGGACCCAACCAGAAATTATTTTAATGGAAAAGAGCTCCTCCTGTGATGTAAACACTGCAGAATAGTGAAGATATATTGACTATGCTGTCATAAAAGTTGATTCTTTCTAACTGGATTAATTTCAGTGAGGATATTTTAAATAAAAGATCATATAAACTTAGTTGCGTGTAACATGTTATAACTCTGTTCTCATGCTTCCTGGTGATCAGTGGGTTTTAAATGTGTTAACCTCTTGATTTATGACTTACAAGTTCAGTTCTAGGTTTCAGTAGTTTTTTAAATTGATAAAAGCTTGATTACCTTTATTGTAAAAGGATTAACAAAATGATTGCTCTTAGTGCCATTGATTATGTTATGAATATGTTTAAGTCATTTCTTCAGAATGGCAGGTTATTTTGGTTAGATATGTCTTTTTGCAGTAGAACAATCAGACAGATTTATTAGTATAACTTTTGGACTAATGATATGGTAAGAGGGGATAGATAGTTCATACAGTTTTTGTATGCTTTCCCAATGCAGTAGTTCTAATTCATTGAAACATACAGGTAACATGTATGTTCTTCAAGGACCCTTCCATCTTCCTCCTAAAGTCATCCATCGTACACCTAATTGGGTCTTAGAAGTCACAGGTTCAGAGCAATGGAAACAGGCTGCCCAGAAGCAGCCCTCAGAAAATAAAATTTGTTCTTTTCAATTCCTTTAATGGCTGTGGGTTTGTTCTAATTTCATTTGAGGCTATCAGAATATCAGCAGGACAAATAGCACATATATGAAAAAAAGTTCAGGCAAAGGCAGTGTTGAAAATAAACCAAAGAAATATTTTCCTTTTAGAAGTAGCACTGCAATACTGCAAGTCAGCTGTTAAAAAATAAAAGAACATTTATTTGAATTGGTGGCATTCTGTAGAACTGGATTTGCAAACTCCAGAAAACACATTCAAAGCCTGGACCAATATTTTAAATTGTTTTTAAAAGTCTGTTTCAGAAGATGTGGCTAAAGTTCTATGTGCAAATTTCCTTTTTCATTGTTCAGATAGGAACAAAGAGAACAATGCCATGAAATTAAGGTGAAAGAACAAGATCTTTCTCATTTTACTTTCTCTCCCTTCTCTTACCTGCCAGCAAGAGGCACTGATCTAACATCCAGTAAGATCTCCCCTTGATTTTAACAAGGGCTATGATTTAGAAGTGTTTACCATACTTTTAAGCACTGTTAAATCCTTCATATGTATACTATATTGCTCATTTAATCCTCACAGTAATCCCTGAGGGAGCATGGCTCTCTCCATTGGACAGATAAGACTAAAATGAAGGCAGATTAAAAACTTGCCCACAGCTTTGCACTCAGTGAATGATGGAGTCGTACCCAAAGCCCCTGCTCTTCACCAGTCTACTTCGCTCACCTGCCTCCCTGGCTGCTGTGTGAAGATTGTGACAGAAATGGAGCAAATGACACTGAAATTGTTCATCATTATTCAGAATAAGCCTAGACAATACAAAGCAACAGATAGTGAAATCATACGCACACATTACAACATCTATCTAGTGTTAAGTGTCACTAATAATTTCAAGGATGCAAGTAATCACAGGGCACAGCAGAGCAGGGAGTGGTCCAGCGCCTCCAGCATGGCACCCCAGGTCCTTTCTTGCTGCATCAGGATACACTCTGGGTCAAGTTGAACACCGGAGACATGTAGGTGATGTGTACAGTTCACACTGCTCACACAGGAGGAGACTCTCCATTTTATACTAGAGAGTTCCATAGCTTCTGTGACATTTTCTATTTTATGTCCCATTAATCTATAAATTCCAGGAATGTTTACCATAAGCAATTCTAGTTGACCAGATACATTCTACTGAAAGCATTCTAGATATGGACCTTTTTCCTAGTGAATACCACTAGCTTGTTTGCCAAGGGTCTGTCATTATTTTTACAGGAGACTGGAACTGGATACTTGCCTTCTTTCTTTCCAAAGTTCTTCATCCCCTCCCAGTCCACCCAACTCTTATCCACAATAAAGGGAGAGAATGGATTGCAAACCTGATCTTGACCCATTTTCTTCATGTATACTTAGAGGAAGACATGGTAGCTGCTAGTCACTTCAAAATCAACTACTGGCTTAGAAATATATCAGGCAAAGGGAAGGAAAGAGAGATGCTCTAACTTAGTGCTCCCTGCAAAGTCCTTCCCCATCTGACTAGTCGGGCTGGTGGCCAGCACCAGTCAGCAAAGCTAGACCCCTGGTGGTGATGACTTGATTCTTCCCTCAGATGAATCTGATGTCATTAAACCAATGCTGACATAAAAGCCGTGATGTAGGTTTCACATCCCCACCTGGTTTGTCTCTGCCCAGGACATGCCTGTTTCCCCAGGGGGACTTCGCCCTTTAGTTCTGCTTTTCTGAACCCTCAGCATCCACAAACAGTTACACTGGCCTGAGCACTTTCTTGTCAGACCTCGTCCAAGCTCCTTTTATATTAGCTTACTTACTCCTCAGAAGAACCCTGTTATACCTATGTTGTAGGCAAGGAAACTAAGACACAGAGCACTGTGGTAACTTGTTCAAGGTCACAGGGTCTATCAGAGGTAGAGTGGGAATGGAAACCCAGGTGTGTGGCTCGAGTCCATGCTCTTGACCACTACACTCTGTTTTCTTAAAGAGAACTCAGCTCCGTGTCCCTCAGCCCTCGTGAACCCTCTTTGGGATGCTCCGAATGGCAGTGAGTTCTGTTCTACAGACTTCAGTGTGTACTCATGGTAATGCCATCTCACATTGTTTTTCATATCCTAGGTCATTGTTTATGGCCCCTCTATATTTCCATCATAGTTAAATGCCATATGAAGCTTCCAACATAGGGACTTACCTATTTTTGACCAGGAGCTCTATTTTTATTTTCCATTTGACTCACTGGCCAGATTAATTCCTTTTCTGAGGAAAGGGTGATTTAAAATATAAGAATCTCTCACTTGTTAGGGAAGACAGATTTTTTTAAAGTATAATATTATAGTGGAGATGGAATATCTAAATGAATCCCTTTGTCCTTCTAAATGTGGCACTGTATATTTCTCCATTATTTCAGTGAAAGAGAACTGTATCAGATAAAAGTTTGTTTTTTCTTTAAAACCTGATTGTTGGCATTTAGTAGGAATAGTAGGTGGAGAATCCAAGTTATACTGAAAATGATGAACCATCAGTCACAGTGGCTTTCATATTTTATCCATGTAAAAAATACACTTTTATTTAGGATTTCCCTCTTACTTTTTAAGAAACATTCAGAGCTTAGGAATAAGAAGAGGAAATTGCAGCAGATGAGTATTTCAGGACCCCTAGCAGAAGAATTTCTGTATGGATGTTTAAAAGAATCCTACAAAGGAGAACACTGTTAGGCATTTCATAGAGTTTCTCGGGAGCCTCTATATTCTGAGAAACACATGATTGTGCCCAGATCTGAGGACAGGGAACTCTGAAATGAAACACAGCTGTCCTGATATTTTTAAGAAAATTGTAAGGGAGACACTGTGCAATCAATTAAATTGTTCTTTCCTCCCCTTTCAAAAGACAGAAACAATTTGTAAATTCAGAGTTGCTGTTGAGAATATAAATTGGCTGGAGTATCTGTTTATGCTGTTAGATTTATGCATAAACTGTAGATGGCATAAACAAGGTCTTATTGACCTTAGCAGCTAAGCAGTGATCCAAAACAGGCTCATCGCATTCAATTTCATGCTGCCAAGCAGCAGTTTTAACTTTTCAGTTTTGAGGGCTGAATTCTCTTCCTGATTTAAACAGAACTTTAGAAAATTCAGAACGTTGCCATCTGAAATTCATACACCATTCCAAATGAGTGTGGTTCCATTATTTAATAATGATATTGTTTCAGATGTGTTTGGATTTAATGGTAGTTAACATTTATTCATGGGTCAGCCTGAGAAGAAAACAAATTGCCGCCGGCGTCATACCACCAATAAATGTTAACTCCGATTAGCATGTAATTGAGATCATGTTGAAAAACAATGGGTACAGAAATTGATTTAAAAGCAGAACTTTTTCTTTCATTTTTTAAAAAATCATCGACGGGTGTCAGTTGAGCAGAACCAAGAAACTGGAAATAGAAACAGAAAAGTGAGAGAATAAATTCTTAAACCTACATCCAGGGCACTTGCTTACTCATGCAATTACTAATAATTTAACCATTCAGCAACAAATATTTGTTGAGCACATTCTGTTTGTGATGTCTGTGCTACGTGCTTACAATGAAATAGTTCAGATGCAGTTTCTGGCTTGAGAACTTGGTTGAGTGGCTGTCACTCTTAACTATTCTGGGAGTGATGCCTAATGTTTTTTTCCTTCAATATCAAAGTGTTAGATGGATTTCCTATGTCCGAACACTTCCAAAATTCCTACTAAAAAAACAAAAAATTATAATACCAGCTTGGAGGCAGACTCTGTCATTGTTTCTTTTCTTTCTACCTCTTCTGGAATTTTTGAAAATTAAGAAAATTCTATAATAATATGAAAGACAAATGTGAAAACTTTATATACATACATATAATTTTTTAAAAGAAACCATTGTGTTGAAAGCTTTCAGCAGATGGCAGCAAGGTTGCTGCCCTTCTACATACGAAATTCTGACCCAAACACAGGTCATTTATGAATAATTTGGCACCAATTTAAATATATTTATTAATTAGCAGATTTTTTGGAACAGTTTTAAGTTACAGAAGAATTGAGAGGAATTTCCATATTGCTCCCCCAACCCTGAACAGTTTTCTCTGTTAACATCTTGACATTAGTGGAGCACATTTGTTACAGTTGATGAGCTAATATTGATCTTTGTTGTTAACTGAAATCCACAGTGTACTTGGTGATTCATTCTTTATTGTTGCACATTTGTTCTTCCATAGATGAATGGATAAACTGTGGTATATCCAGACAATAGAATATTGTTCAATGATAGAAAGAAATGAACCATCAAGCCAAGAAAAGACATGGATGAACTTTAAATGCATATTGCTTACTGAAAGAAGTGAATTCGAAAAGGCTGTGTATTGCATGATTCCAACTATATGACATTCTGGGAAAGGCAAAGCTATAGAGACAAAAATGATCAGTGATTGCCAGGGATTGGGGGGTAGGGAGAGATGCACAGAAGGAGCACAGGGATTTTTAAGGCAGTGAAATTACTCTGTATGAAACTGTAAGGGTGGATACATGCCATTATACATTTGTCAAAACCCATAGATACAAAACTATAACTATTCTTATACTTCTAAGTGGTTATATAGCACTCTTGGTTAAAAGCAACAGAAATACAGCAAATTTAAGTAGGAAAAGAATTACTCAAGGAGTTTCTAGAGTTTCCAGGAGGGCTATAGTTGGCTAGAGACTCCAGTACAATGTCACAGTCAGATCATGAGCATGAGAAGTAAGGATTCTGCACCACTGCCACCAAGCCTTAGACATTGCAGCTTAGACTGAAGACATATTGGACCGGTCAGTAGATACTACCTGTTATGGGTTTTATTGTGTCACCCCAAAAAGATAGGTTAAAGTCCTAACCTCCAGCACCTCCAGTTGTGACCTCATTTGGAAATAGCTGGAGATGTAATGAGTTAAGATGAGGTCATACTGGAGTAGGACAAGCCCTAAGTCCAACATAACTAGTATCCTTATAAGAGGAGAGAAACACACAAGAAGGAGATGATAATCTGATGACAAAGGCAGAGATTGGAGTGATGCAGCTACAAGCCAAGGAGTGCCAGGGATTGCCAGCAAATCTCAGAAGCTGGAAGAGGCAAGAAGTAAGTGACCCTCCCCTACTGGTTCAGAGGGAGTATGTCTCTGTGAACACTTTGATTTTGGACTTCTAGTCTCCAGAAGGATGAGACAATACATTTCACTTATTCTCAGCCACCTAGCTTGTGGTGCTTTGTTACAGCAGTCCTAGTAAACCAATGCACCACCTGCCACCATATCACCTAGCCAGTGCCTGTCACCCCTGCTCTCTCCAGAGGGAGACCTTTCCTGGCCCCTCTTTGTGGATCACCAGCTCTCCTTTACAGCATGGCAGTGAATGCTTGAGCACAAGCCTGTGCCATAGCTGCAGGAAGCCTGGGAAAATGAGGAACAGTGGTTTCTGATTCTGTTGCCTCTCACTGAAACTCATAATGTATGGAATTGCTCCAGCATTGGAAGGGGCTAAGATGCCAGGCAACCAAAAAGAGTGACAAATGTCCAATGTAACTGACTTTGTAATTGTGAATTTTAAGAGCGCTTCCATTATGTTGATGCCATTATTCAAAAGCTTCTTCTATTTTTATTGGGGAGTTAGTGATTTTCAGATTGCTGTTATTTTGCATGTGATATATGTGTGCCCATATGTTTTTGCTTCTGTTGAGCCATGTCTGAAGTAGAATATAACAGCCTTCTTAACTCCAACTACACATTCGTAGATTTCGTTTCAAAAGCATTCTGTTTACAACTTCAAGCATACACATGCCTATTTCATCACACTCGAGTATTAAGTGATTTTTAAAGTTTCTTTTTATTTAATTGGTAAAATAGGTATGAAATGGCACCTTAAGGTTGATTGGATTTGTATTTACTTGATCTTTAGAAAGAATAAATATTTTATACTTTGCATTTCTGCCTAGCAGACCATGTGTTAACTGTGCACTACACCTGCATTATAAAGCAAGCCTACAAGGCAAACACCATTATTGTTTCCATTTTATGGATGAGAACATTATAACTCACAGAGGTTATATGATTTACACAAGGTTACACAGCTTCAGTGGTAGAGTTCATAGCTTAAGTTCTTGTTTGTCTAACCCTTGAGCCAGGCTCTTTGCCGATTGGAGGAAATTATCTCACACAATAAAAGTAGCAGATCCAATTTGGTTGCAGTTTAGGAGGCATCTTAGATATTCCACCAATATTTAACTTCCATCAAGATAAACCAGGTTTATCTTCTATCAAGGTAAAACAAGATTTATATTGATGAAAAATGATGGAGGTGCTTAAATGTCAGGTGAAGAGGTTGGAACTACGTTTAGTAGGGACTGGAGGGCCTCAGTATTCCGAGCAGCAGAGTGAGCATTGTTTTGGAAGGGCGATCTGGTGACATTGTATAGGATTTATTGGAAAGAGGGATACTGAAGTTAAGGAGGTCAGTTAAAGAGATAAATTGCCATTGATAAGGTAACAGGAGCTTGAAACATAGTTGAGAGATTGATATAGAACAGCTGTAATTTTGAAGGACATTTCTAAGATGAGTGAGCAGAATTTAGGGACTCATGAAACTTGGAGAAAAAGAAATAAAAAGAGGAAGTCAAAGATTTATCTGTGTTTCATATTTGAGTGACTGAGG
Source organism: Manis pentadactyla (assembly GCF_030020395.1). Taxonomy (NCBI): domain Eukaryota; kingdom Metazoa; phylum Chordata; class Mammalia; order Pholidota; family Manidae; genus Manis; species Manis pentadactyla. Next base: position 59,241,547 of record NC_080025.1, on the reverse strand, counting down.
GTTATGATACCACTGAAACATATATAGACTTTAGAAAGAGAGTGGATTTTTAAGGGAAAGATTATAAACGACTTCAGACATGTTGATTTTTGAGTCAGATATCTTCATCAAAATTTGAAGAATTCAGAACTAGAACTAAGAAGAAGGATGAAGCTAATGCTATGGATTTGGTGTCTTCTGAGTAGAGATATCAGCTGAAGGCTTAGGCCATATGGGCTGGCTGAAGGAACAGTGGAAAAGAATGAAATGGATGCTGGAAGCTGAGGAATATCCCACAGAAGAGAAGGGAGGGAGGAAGAAAAAGGGGCAGAGAGGACACCAAGGAGGAACATTCTTCTCTGTGTTATGATGGGGTGCAAATATCCAGCCAGACTAGGGTGCCCAGAAGTACCCTAGACATACCCTTGACCAGTTTACTCTTATCCTCAGATTCCAAGTGAAACAAATAGTTCAGAGAAGGCAAAGGAGCACTAAAATAGTAGAGTTTTGGCTCCAGCCCCAGGAATAACTCCAGTGGCCCAGACTCAGCCATGCAGAGAACCTATCTGTCAAGACTGGTTAAGTCTTAGGAGCCCAGGAGCAATGTAGGATGGAAAGCACTTTCTGGACCTTTTTCCAGGAGTTATAGCCAGAAAAGGGGGAGAACCAGAGGGCCACACTAGTACTGGGGCCCACCCCCCTGGCATGGTGGTCGAGAAAAAGTCCATAGCAGCCTTCATGCCTCTCGTAGATGGAGCGGAGGAACCGGGACATAGAACAGCTATGACTGCCCTCTGCCTTATTTTTAATAAAGAGAAGAGACAGGTAGGGAAAAGACAGTTGTCATAGAAGAAAAGAGGAGCTGAGAGGTAGAGAGGTGGTGATGTGTTAAATTCCATATAAGGACGGAGGAAGGTGAAAATTGAAGAGAGGTTGCATTTAAGTTTTAGGTGGATCCTGGTGGTCTTCCCAAGTATGGATTTAGTAGAATAGCAGATTTAAACCAAATTGACAGGATGAAGAATAAGCAGGTGGTAAGCATGGAAAAAAATTAATATGGACTATAGTTTGGGGTAATTTGAGTTGAAAGGAATGGGAGATAGGGGCCAACAACTCAATGGCATAGCCAGATTGTAATGTTTGTAGTTGTTATTGTATATCGGTTGAAAAATAAGGGAGACTGGCAGAGAGAGGAAACAGCAAATACAGTAAGTTCATGTAAAAGAGAAATACATTCTAATGAAGTAAGATCCTGGAGAACATGAGGAAGGATAGAATTAGAAAAGGACTTATCATTGAAATTTTCCATAAATGCTCTGAGTTTTAAATATAACTGTATTTCTAAGGACTGGTGAGAAAGGATGGTTTTGTTTCTGTGAATTTAAGAAAGAAAGATAAGATGTAGGCAGATTTGAGTGAGGGTCAGGAAGAGAATAGGTAGAAGTGAGTCCTGACCAGATGAAAGGCTTTGTGGCAGGAAATAACTTGGCATGTTGCAGACGGCCACCTGTTAGGAGCTGATTTTTCTTGGAATGATATCACAGAGTTAGAGGTCAGAAAGAAAGACCCAAAGGAGAATATTGGGGAGAAGTAAATGGACTAAAAATGTGACATGTGGTAGAGGAACATCACACATGATGGGGGAAAGTCACTTGAAGTCTTCTTGGGAAGAGGCCATGAAGATTTTTTTCTGCAGTGTCTTGAACTAGAGGAAATGAAGTCTTCACTGAGTGTTGGAGAGACTCTACCAGGGAGGCCAGAGAGAACACAATGGCTGTCAACACTGCAGATTACTTAAAGCACTGCAAGAAAAAAGCTCTGCAGAGAAATAAGAGAAAGAATAAGATAAGTTGCCAAGACCTAGAGGAGGAAGAAATGGATTCAAAAATTGTTGAGACAGGGAAAGCAGAGATTACTGTGGTCCTCCTGATGCTGGTCTCTCCAACTCCCTCCTTCTCCAGAACTAATTATGCCAGGCTATTTGGCTTAAGCAGATTCATTCATCTTCAACTAACTTTTACTGCAAAATAGTGAAGCAAGAGTTCTAGAGTTAAACTGCCTAAGCATGAATCCCAACTCCACTGTATACTGTCTGTGTGACTTGGGCACTTTACTCTCCAAGCCTCAGTTTCCTCACCTGTACAAGGGGGGTAATAATATTATACATACCTCATGGTGAAGATTAAATATGGTATTGCACCAAAAAAGGGTCACAGAACTAGCAACAAGGACACATTCACTAATATTCCCTATTACCATGATGATGGGGATGCAAATACATTGTGAGTTTAGAGACGAGTAAGATAGAGTCCCTGTCCTCAAGGACTCAGTGGCTATTGGGAAATATATTAATACCTTCAAGTGAATCCATAATTATAGTAAAATTAATTGATTCATTGAACAAACAGTTATTGAGGCCTTTACAGTATTCCAGGTTCTGAGGATCCATTGGTTAATGAAATATACCAAGATTCCCTCTTTTCACAGAATATTATATTCTAGTGAGGGGAGAGAAAAAATAAGTAAGTACAGTCTATCAGAAGGGGAGAGAAAAAATAAGTAAGTACAGTCTATCAGAAGAGGAAAAGAGAACAAGCTAATGAATGGAAGTCAGGGTGGTGGAGATGTAACAGGAATGCCAGTAAATAGAGTGGTTAAGGCAGACATCACTGAGCAAGATACTTAGGGGTTGTGATGGACATTTATAATGAAGTCATCAAATGGCTGCTGCTTATGGAAGTATAGAGGTAGGCCACCCAACTTGGCCTGGCCCTGGGAGAAAGGAAAGGCTTCCCAGTCCAGGGGATGCTTGAACTAGAAGGGGCCATCAGCAATCAGAAGGACTGGCAGAACTACGGGGAACAGTACAGAGGTTCCTCAAAAAATTAAAAATAGAAGTACCATATGATTCTGGGATATACCAATGGAAATGCAATATTTTGAAGAGATATCTGCACCCCTATGTTCATTGCAGCATTATTTACAATAGCCAAGACATGGAAACAGCCTACGTGTCCACTGACAGGTGAATTAATAAAGAGAATGTGATAAATGTGTAATGGAATATTATTCAGCCATAGAAAAGAAAGAAATCCTGTGTCATTTGCAACATCATGGATGAATCTTGAGGGCATTTTGCTAAATGAAATAAGGATAGAGGAAGACAAATACCGTGTGATCTCACTTATATGTAGAATCTGAAAAAGGAAAAAAAACAACTCATAGAAACAGAATAAGATTGGTGGCTGCCAGAGGGGAAAAAGGGGAATGGTTGGTCAAAGGGTTCAAATGCGAATAAAAAAAATGAATGTGATGTACAGCATGGTGACTATAGTGAAGTATATTGTATTGTTTGTTTGAAAGTTGCTAAGAGTAGATTTTAGAAGTTCACACCCCACACACACGTTGTAACTTTGGGAGGTGATGGATGTGTTCTAACTAACCTTATTGTGATAATCAATTTGCAGTATATGCATACATAAAATCACTACATTGTACACCTTAAACTTACACAATGTTTATATCAATTATATCTCAATACACCTGGTTGTAGAGTAGGGGCGGCATGTGGAAAAAGAAAGAAGCTGGCAGTGAATCAGCCTGTGGAGAGGGAATGGCCTGGGAGGGCTTCAGCTTTGTTATTAAAGGAGGCATTATGATAGACGCTAATGGCTCTCCTGAAACAACAGGGTAAAAAAAAAAAAAAAATCACTCAACTAGTGCTTTAGATAAGAAATTATCCTTTAAATACTTCTCTCTCTTAAGAAAAGAAGGGACTGTGGTTTATAGTGTTTTTCATATTAAGTTTCTTAAAACTATGTTTACTCTACCGAGTGTGTGATTCACTGGTATTATTGTAGAGAAATTGGTTTTCTGATTTAGCTGTCTCTTAACAGACATTCGCTGTGCAAGAGGCAGCAGAGCTCCCACTTGGCTCGAGGTACTTTTGCTGGGGAATCAGAGAACTGTCTGTTGTAATTCACAGAAGTGCTGCTATACTGAAGGTACAGAAAGAAGAAAGGCCTTCCTCTGAAGCACAGAGGAGCTCTTAGAGCATCTGCACCAGAACTAGACAGCCTTTCAGTTCATTTCAGAATGCTCACAGCTTTTCATTATAGAGAAGGCTATGTAAGACCAAAGAAAGATAATAAAAGTGTAGACTAACTGAATAAATACACTGTAGGTCCCCTAACAATAAATCCAAATATTGCTTAATCTAAAAGGTCAGCCAGGTCTGGTGATGTTTTTGGTTATCACAGCTGGCTGGGAGAGGAGCTCCTGACATCTGGTAATCCTGGTGGGTCGGGGTCTGGGATGCTGTTGAGCTGCTTCTAATGCACAGGACAGTCCCCCACCACAAAGAACTACCCAGCCCAAAATGTCAGTAGTGCCAAGATTGAGAAATCCTGTGACACAGCATGGACTTTAAGCTTGGAAAGGGGTGACAAAGACATGAAGTGGGTGAGGAGCAGTAAAAGTACAATGTCTAGAGTGTAAGGTCCAGGAAGTCTAGGAGGAAAGTCCAAGAGGAAAGTCATGTTGGAGTTAGGGGGGTGGACGAAATGAGGCAGAAAGCAGGCTTGCGGTTGGAGGGAGGGATGATTGAAATGGAGATTTTTGGAGCGTGCTGTTCCCGTTATTTTTTCCATATTTTCTTTGAAATATAGTTGATATATAATTTTATATCAGTTTCAGATGTACAACATAGTAATTCGACAATTATATTCATTACTAACTGCTCGCCATGGTAAGTGTGGTATATTTCACTTGTATGTGGAATTTAAAAACCAAAACAAACAAAACAGACTCCAGTTACAAATATTGACTAAGGATGTTTATATGTCACATACACATAAATGTGAACTTGCGTGTCATTTCCAACATGTAGTATGTGATCTGTTCACTTCTCTGTGCACGTTTTATCTTCCAAAAACAGGCACTTTCCTCATTTGCCTGTTAGAGATACGGAATGAGATAGTTATATAAGCTATTTATTTATTTATTTATTTATTTATTTATTTATTTTGACTAGATGCTGATTGTTTTTTAGGTGCCATTTTGAAAATGACGGTCAGTGGACAAGAAAAAGCACAGCATCTTTTAGAGCCTGTGATGAATTCTGGCTCAGAGGTTTCCACTTGTGGATCTCTGGGGACTCCTCTGTGGAGCTCCAGGTCACTCACCTACACATCTTAGATCCAATCATGTTTATGAGTACAAGAGCTGATGGCCATAAATGCACAAGGAAAAAACCTTTTAAACTGGCTGGCAGACCAGGGTAACTGTTTCTGCCAAACAAGTAGCATGCAAGCTGGGTTGATTTCATTTTACCACCTATATTCTGTCTAAAGTAGGGACAATATAGTGTTCATTTCTTATATTAAAATTGCTTATTGCATGAGGACTTATACTCTTTGATAAAGAAAGTATATATTGTATGATACCATATACTAGCAGTTCACTTTTTTCCTTTTAAACATGATTAATGACCATACTGCATTTTTTAAACTGAAGTATAATTAACATAATATTCTATTCATTTCATGAGTGTAGCATTTGTGTACACTACTAACTAATCGACACAGTAAGTCTAGTTACCATCTGGTCCCATACAAATTTAATAAAATTTTATTGACCGTAGTCTCCATTTTATATATTTCACTCCCATGACTTATTTACTCTATAACTGGAAGTTTGTGCCTCTTGATCTGCTTCACCCATTTCACTCACCCCACCCCAGCCCTCTTGCCCTCTGGCAGCCACCACTCTGTTCTCTCTCTCTGTGAGTCTGGGTTTTGTTTTGTTTTGTTTGTTTGTTTATTCCACTTATAAGTGAAATTGTGCAGTATTTGTCTTTCTGTGTCTGACTTATTTCACAGCATAATGCCCTCATGGCCATCTGTGTTGTTGCAAATGGCAAGAATTCATTCTTTTCTATGGCTGAATGATTGTTCATTTTATATATGCACCACCTCTTTTTTTATCCATTCATCTACCAATGAACACTTAGGTTCCTTCCATAGCTTGACTATTGTAAATGATGCTACAATGAACGGATGGGTGCATGTATTTTTTTGAATTAGTGTTTTCATTTTCTTTGGATAAATACCCAGAAGCAGAATTGCTGGATCATATGGTAGTTCTATTTTCAATTTTTTGAGGAACCTCCATAGTATTTTCCTTAGTGGTTGCACAAATTTACATTCCCGCCAACAGTGCATAATCATTTTTTCTCCACATCTTCACCAGTACTTGTTATTTTTTCTCTTTTTGGTAATAGCCAATCTAACAGATGTAAGGTGATATCTCATTGTGGTTTTGATGTGCATTTCCCTGATGATTAGTGATGTTGAGCATCTTTTCATGAGCCTGTTGGCCACCCGTAGGTCTTCTTTGGAAAAATCTATTCAGATCCTCTGCCCAGTTTTTAATTGGATTGCTTGTTTTTTTGTTAATGAGTTATGTGAATTCTTTGTATCTTAGATACTAACTCCTTATTGTACGTATGATTTACAAATATCTTTTCCCATTCAGTTGTTTGCCTTTTTGTTTTGTTGATGGTATCCTTCACTGTGCAGAAGCCTTTTAGTTTGATGCAGTCCCACTTGTTTATATTTGCTTTTGTTGCCCTTGCCTTTGGAGTCACATTCATAAAAATCATCCCTAAAACTGATGTTGAGGAGCTTACCATCTAGTTTTCTTCTAGGAGTTTTATGGCTGCAGGTTTTACATTTAAGCCTTTAAACGATTTTGAGTTAATTTTTATATGTGGTGTAAGATAGTGGTCCAGTTTCATTCCTTTGCTTATAGCTGTCCAGTTTTCCCAACACCATTTATTGAAGAGACTATATTTTCCTCCATTGTATATTCTTGCTTCCTTTGTTTAAATTAATTGAGCATTTATGCTTGGGTTCATTTCTAGACTCTATTCTGTTCCATTGATCCATGTCTTTTTTTATACCAATACCATATTGTTTTGATTACAATAGCTTTGTATTATAGTTTGAAATCAGGAATCATAATATCTCCATCTTTGTTCTTCTTAAAATTGCTTTAGCCCCTCAGGATCTTTTGTGGTTCCATATACCAAATAATTATTTGTTTTCTTTCTGTGAAAAATGCCATTGGATTTTTGATAGGGAATGCATTGAATCTATAGGTTGCCTTGGGTAGTATGGACCTTTTAACAATACTTATTCTTCCAATCCACAGGTATGAAATATCTTCATTTATTTGTGTCCTCTTCAATTTTTTCATCAATGTCTTATTGTTCTAAGTGTATAGATTTTTCAACTCCCTGGTTAAATTTATTTCTAAATATTTTATTATTTTTGATGCGATTGTAAATGGGATTATTTTCTTGATTTTTCTTTTTGATAGTTATTAATGTACAGAAATGCAACAGATTTTTGTATGGTAATTTTGTATCCTGTACCTTTACTGAATTCATTTATTACTTCTAACAATTTTTTGGTGGAGTCTTCCAGGTTTTCTACATATAGTATTGCATCATCTGCAAACTGAGAGTTTCACTCTTCTTTTCCAATTTGGATGCCTGTTATTTCTTTCTCTTGCCTAATTGTTTTGTCTAGGACTTCCAATACTATGTTTAATAAAAGTGGTAAGAGTGGGCATCTTTGTCCTATTCCATTAATTAGTGTCATTTTTTTTCAGTTTAATGAAGTCCCTTTAACATTTCTTAAAAAGTTGGTTTAGTGGTAACAAACCTCTTTAGCTTTTGCTTTCTTGGGAAACTTCTTATCACTCCTATTCTGAATTATAGCCTTGCTAGATAGCGTATTCTTTGTTGGAGATATTTTCCTTTCAGTACTTTGAATATGTCATGCCACTCCCTTCTGACCTGCAAAGTTTCTGGTCAACAATCTGCGGGTAGCCTTATGGAGTTTCCCTTATATATAACAGTTGTTTTTCTCTTGCTGTTTTTAAGATTCTCTCTTTATCTTTAACTTTGACATTTTACTTATAATGTGTCTTGGTGTGGATCTTCTTGAGTTCATCTCATCTGAATATGTGGGCTTCCTGGACCTGGGTTTCTGTTTCATTCCTTGATGAGGGACGTTTTCAGCCATTATTTCTTCAGATAAGTTTTCTGCCCCTTTATCTCTCTCTTCTCCTTCTAGAACCCCTGTAATGCTGATGTTACTCTATTTCATGTTTACTCAGAGGTCCCTTAAACTATTTTCACTTTTTTAAAACTTTTCTCTTCTTCTGCTCTGTCTGGGTAAGTCCCATTGTTTGTCTTTCAGCTTGCGCATCTGTACTTCTGCTGCATCCAGTCTGTTGTTGCATCCCTCTGGTGTATCTGTCGCTTCAGTTTTTGTATTCTTCAGCTCAGTGACTTCTGTTTGGTACTTTCTTATATTTTCTATTTCTTTGTTGAAGTTCTTACTGTGTTCCTCCTTTCTTCTCCCAAGTTCAGTGAGCGTCTTTGTGACCATTACTTTGAACTCTTTATCAGGTAGGTTACTCATCTCCAGTTCCTTAATATTTTCTGAAATTTTTGTCTTGTTTTGTTTGAGATATACTATGCTGCATCCTCATTTGCTTGATTTTCTGTGTTTGTTTCTACATATTAGGTGAAACATACCTACCTCTCACAGTCTTGAAGGAGTGGCCTCTATAAGAGATGATCTGTGAGGCCCAGAAGCACAAGGAACACTGGCCACCAGAGCTAGGTACTCAAGGGACGTGTCCCCTCTGTGTGCAAAGCCCACCCACCAGCTATGGCAGGTCCATGGCTATGGTGCTGGGGGGATGCTTGTGTAGCTGGTTTTGGTGTGGCTGTGGTGCAGGGAAGTGGTGGGTGCTCAGCAGTACTAGCAGGTTAGAGAGAGATTGCCAAAATAGCACTTGCCAATACTGGCATTGGCAAGGTAGAAGGAGATTATAAAATGGTGCCCACCATTACCTCTGTCTCCAGAGAGAATCCAGAAAGGTTCTGCCTCTCTGGCAGTTTCTTTAAGAGTAGTAAGTCAGTTTCCTTCACATATGGTGCAGGTGCATTTTAAACTACTGCTTTTGTGCTAAAGAGAGTCTGCATGTGACCCCTTTTAGAGTGGTTTCTCTATTCTCTCCAGTTCTAAGGTTCTCCTGGATGAATTCTCTGTTGGTTTTCAAAGCAAAACCTTTTGGGAACTTGTCTCTCCAGTGCAGGACCCAAGGGTTGTGTGTCTGATCTGAGTGTCAAATCCCTCACTCCTCAGAGAAAAGTCCAGTATTTCTGCGATTCACAACGGTGGGTTGCGGTGCCTTGAGTGGGGTTTATGGTGAGAGCTTGTCCCTGCCTCTCCTCATTTTTATGGCCCATTTATCCTTGTGTTGTAGGTGTTAATCTAGTTTTCAGAACCTTTTCAGAGAAAATTATTCCATATGTTGCTGGGATGATGTGACTCAGATCTTATGCCATCATCTTGAACCATCTCCTATGTAAGCTCTTAATATAATGCTGCCTGGAATTTGTTAGGTGATAAGAAAATGTTAGATCTTATTATCACTATTATGATGATTAGAAGGGCAAACTAGTTATTTGCTATATTGTCACCAAAGGGGGAAAAAGATGGACAAAAAATGAAACAAGGAAAAGAGTTTAGCTTAAATGCTTTTGTTGAAGACTTAGCTTTCCTTTTAGCTGTAATATCACATCTGTAGGTACTTAGTCATATCATTAAATTATATTTTTAGTGATGAAAATTTATTTATATTTTTGCAGTTAGGAATGCCTGAGGGATTCTCTTAACTCTGAGAGGAGATGTTTGGTGAAATTATTTCCTAGAAGGCTTTTCTGAAACTTTTATATAAAGAGGAATAAATTAAGTATTTCTTTCATCTTCTCATCTTTAGCCTTTTATTTATAAAATAAATCTTATCCTTTCCCATCTTTCCCTTATATCAGGCTAAATACTCTTAAACTATTATACAGAGAGGATAAATTTCAGGGAAGCTTCTGTGTCATTTAAACTCTTGTTCTATTAACACAACCTATTAATTCTGTTCTGAATGACAAAACTGAAGCTGAACACTCATAAAGTAATTTAAAATGTTACATTGCCCCACTGATGTTGTGTGGCATTAGGTTATCTTCAGTGCCATTATTGACAGGCATTTTCTACACTGTCCATTTAAGCATTGTATTCTTGTCCAGGTTGGGATTTTAATTTGCTTTTTTGTTTTTCTTGTTAAAGATTGAAATTTCTTAAGTTGACTTACATACGATATTTTTATTGTGTTCTGCACTATGTTCCAAAGCATAGTAAAGTTCTCAAAAAAAATGAAGTTAGTGTTTATGAAAGGAACCAAATTAAGAAGAGATCAGAGAATTTTTAATGGCATGCCAAGACTAACATAGTCCTCTTAGTTCCTACCTCAAACTAGTTATTTGCTATATTGTCACCTGAGGGGGAAAAAGATGGACAAAAAAATGAAACAAGAAGGAAAAGAGTTTAGCTTAAATGCTTTTGTTGAAGACTCAGCTTTCCTTTTAGCTACATTTTGTGTATACACAAAATATACATTTTGTGAAGAATTTTCTTTCCCAAAGACCTCCTTTATTCTTGGACCAACTTCATGCATTCATTTAAAAATGAATGTTTGCTGAATGTTTTAGCATTGAACTTTCACACTGCCTTATAGTTATCTGCTGTGGGCTTTCTCCTTTACTAGATATAGTTCATTTAAAGAGGAAGAATTGTGTATTATTCATTACTCTCACAGCCAACCCAGCCACCCCCAGGCCCAATGCCTGACACATAATAAACATTCAAGAATGCTCATGGAATAAAATTAAATTAATGAGTGATTACTAAACATTTATAGAGTATGTACTATGTTCTAGGTACTGTGCTAAGTTCTAGGGCTTCAAAGACATTGTATGTCAAGGTGTTCAGAGTCTATCTAGTCAAATCCAGCAGAGACTTGTCCATTGTCAACACTCAGTGATGCTTGTGGAGGAATGGAAGGTGAGGAGGAAGAAAGGAGGAAAGAAAACATACAATGTCCTTGACTACCTTTAAGACCAGTCCAGTTCTCCACTGAAACCTCTGTAAGCTTGAGAAGCTAGCTTTGCGGATGAGTGAAATATCATTATTCCTATCTAGTCCAGCCTACACTAAACTATCTGAGTAGAAGGGTCTAAGAAATCAACAGATGAAGTAATCATAGAACTTCCCTCCTATACTCTGAAGGAAGCAAATTATTCTTTTTAATCTGTTAATTGCTTACAGAAAAATGGATGATGTCATATCATTCTTTAAAGCATAACTGGCAGGGTCTTTGCTTGAGAATATTTTGTTAACATGTAGTTTGGGTTACTGTGTAAGTTTGAGAGAACCAGACCACAGATCTGAAAAATAATTCTACCCTGAGGCTTTATATGATGCAGCCTGATTTGGCTAATTTGATCCACATTAGGGCTCTACTCTGCTCTAAGTTGAAAGCATTTGTGCTCTGTCAATATGAGGTTATAAGCATACCAGTGGTTTTTGTAGAATCAGAATTCCTGCACCCTGTTTCAAATTCAAATTTTCTAGTTTTTAAAGTACTTGACATTTTTACACACAGGGTCATGAACAAAGTAGCTTGGATTGTTCAAGTAATCACAACTTGAAACACCTCATGTATCGGTTTTTGCTGTGATGAGCATAAAAAATGAGAACTGTCACCAGCAGTCCCAACTGCTTCTTCAGAACATGAAAGCTGTCTAATTAAAATGGATGGAGAGTGCTATCCCAATAAGGCAGATAATACCTCAGTGTCACAATGCATCAGGTGGGTGATAGGAACATTTCACTTTGCTCACTTAGTTTTTAAATGGTCATTTAGCCACTTAGAACTACAGTCATATTGTGTAGCCTTTGCCTAATAGCATCCTAAATGATGGCCATCTTGTAGATGTCTGTCCACAGTTATGTTAAAATCTACATATATAACCTGGCAGTGTGGTCCCATAATGCCAAGTCTTCTTCACTTAGGAAGAGACTATGAAACAATTTACGTATGAAAACAGGAACCTAAAAGAATCATTAATTAAATTGTTTCACCATACCTGAGAAAGCTTTTACTGCCTAGGTAAATTTCCTTACAGTTAATATTCTTTATTTAGAAGTGAGAATAATTGAGTCTTCTTGACGACTTTAGGAAGTATCAAAAGTAGGCATTTTCTTTTGAGGTTTGACAATTTAGCACCTTCTCTCTCCAATATCTACCTATGTGCACTTGACACATTAACAATCACGGTCCTGATTATATTGTCTGATTAATGTTGAATCTAGATGTTTACTTAATCAGATCTTTACAGAGCTTCATGTAGCATAAAAATGTCTGCCCTCAAGCCCAAGTCATGGCTTCTAGCTTGTCACTTATGACCTGTCTTTGTGGAACTATTAGAATCACCACTTAGGACTCATAAAATATCTTTGTAACTCAAGAAACTTTTATTTTGTTTCATATTTCCATTTTTTTTCATTGTTTTGAAATGAATGACAAAAATGTGTTTCCCCCATCCAAAAGCTACATTTTATTATGATATCAATATAGTTTTCTCTGGCAGACTAATGAATTGTTACTTTAAATAACTCAATTGGTAGGAAAGTATCTTTGGAAGCTTTCCTTGGGTCCCCATACCAGCCTCCTGGCATTAAACACAGGTGTCAGGGCTGGGTTCGGAATTTAACCAGAAATAACAAACAAAACCACCCTGACTTCCAAGTGCTTGCACAAAAAGAAAACTCCCTCTGAGAAACTGGAAAACATAATAAAATCAGTAGCCACCAGTGAGTTCTGTTGTTCTTCTCAGTCATGAGTATTTCTCATTTTATTCAGAGATGTACATTTTTTTGATGAAATTGCTGGTGTGAAAGCATTTAAAAATTAACCCTAAAAAGGTAAGTGGACTCACATCTGCTCTATTTAAAACCAGCAGCATAGTTTTTTTTTAATAGAAGGACTGTGTATTAAAGTAATTCATGTTCCATCTTGCTCAAGAGTGGGACAAGGTTTCACTCTTTCCTATGGAAATAATTGTCTGCACCTATTCATGTGCTCTTAGAATCTTCCCTTGGCTTTCTGGGGCAAACAAGAAGTCCCCTCTGAAACAGCCAAGGGATGGAGCTTTTCCCTTTATATTCCTACTAGGTACTCTGAAATAAATTTGCTTTCCCAGCTGGAGTTTATGTGTTAACCATCCCTGATATTATTTAAACCAACAAAACAAAACAAACAAAATACCATAGAAAATACTGGAGCAGAGAAATAACCATTAAAGATCCAGGGAAAGATCCAGGGACACACACTTTGGAATCTGTGTTATTCCTTAATTATTTCTTATAAAAAGGTTGGGACTCAGCAACACCGCTTGGGCAAAAGCAGTGTAACTTGGGCAAGTGCTCTAGTTTTATTTCTCCTTATCTGTAAGGGTAGGGTAGTAATACATCACAGGGTTATTTTGAAACTTATATGAAATTATGTGTGTGTATGAATTTGAAATATAATTAGGGAAAATAAACGGAGAATAATGCAGGTAGACTTGAAAATCCAAGCCAGGAAAAAAGGGTAAGAGCTGCTGAGGTAGACATGCAGTTCATGACCTACAGTGTGCCTGCTGATGTTGAACTGTTTGTTAAAGGCAAGTCTTTAGTTCTGCTCGAGATACCGAAGGACAGAACCAAGGAGAGATGGCTCAGTGGCTCCTCAGCTCTGGTGCTTAGTTCCTGGCAGGACTTCAGTATGAACTGAATGGGATTGTCATGTTCATTTAGGAAACATGAAGGAATAAACAACACAATGGAAACAAGATGGAAAAGACACTCAATTTAAGGCATTCTTTAAAAAATTTGGTTTGCAGAAAACATCCTTTCAGTCTTTATCCTGTCTGCTTTCGAGTTGGAGGAATTGATCCCGTAAACAGGAGACATCTGTTCTCTGGAAGATAATGAGGACATTAGAGTAGAAAATGATGGACCAGGACAAGGACTTAGTGAGCTCTTCTGGAGTCTGTTGCAGCATCCTGTAAATGCAGATTGGTGTTCTAATCAAAATTCATGTTTATGTAGGTTTATTTTTAATCAAAGTGCTCTTTATCTTCGAACTGGCTGTTAGGCACCCAGCACCCTTCTCCATCCTATCTTTGCGAGTAAGGTATGAGTTTTGTACATCCAATAACTTAATTTTTCCCTCATTCACTTCCCCATTATCCTGATTTGCTCATTGGTTTGTATGTATTTCAAAACTGCTTCAAATCTGTTTTATGATGATAAATAAACAGAAATGCTTGGTTCCTTCTCATCTGAGATACCCTCCCATAGACCAGTCACCTATATGTGGCTTTCTCTCTCATTTCCTTTACAGACAGTTTTTAAAGAGTTTTCTATAGTTGCATCTGTGTTTCTTTATCTCTCACTCACTCCTAAAACCACCATTATCTGGCTTTAGTCCCCCAGTACCTTTCTTAAATTGATCATCACAACAGTCAAGAACAACTTCCTTCCATGGAACATGTCTCACTTGGCCTCTCTGCCATAACTGTGCCTTCTTGTTTTATCCATGATTTTCAAATCCTTAATTTAGCATTGTCTGCATGTTTCCCCAATGAGTCTCCCTCATACTTTTAGCCCTTGCAGCCCCATACCATCTTGACATCTCTTGGGATTTAGAACTGGATTGTCTTGGGTCATGTGTTTTTGTTTCTTCAGTCCTTGCTTTTTTTTAGAGGATAGTACATTTTTCTGATTTATTTGATCATTCTTATCTCCTGTATCTCTTGCAAGATTATCCTCAATTCATTTCTCATCTTTTCAAAGCACTTCCTCTGACAATGTTTCTAAAGTGGACCTTTGTGTGACAAATGTTCAGAGACCTTGTAAATCTGAGAATATGTTTATTTCGCCATCACATGTGTATAATAATTTATTGGACATACAACTATAGGTTCAAAATATTTCCCTTAAGTATTTGACAATATTACTTCATTATCTTTCTGCATCTAGCTTTTCTACCGAGGGAGATGATTTCATTTCAGATTTTTATCCCTCTGGAGATGATGAGCTCTTTCTGCAAGGCTTTGAAGTTTTCTCTTGTCTTGCATTTCATTATCATGCTAATCTCCTTGGTCTGTGGTCTTGTCCTGGAGGCTTGAAGGTGACAAGAGGTGGAGGAAGACGTGTTTCAGGAGTCAGTCAGCCTCTCTGGTGCGCTCCAGCTCCCTGCCCGCTGTGCTTTGAGCTGACATTGTACCACGGAAACAGGCTACTGTGGCTCGTTTCTGTGATCTTCTGTGGCAGTGCCAGGTGGAGATAAGAACAGAATTTAAAATTCCCTCAGCCTGTTCTCCCATTGCACCAGACTGCACTTAACCTTGCTGGTTCATGACTGCCTTCCCAGGAGTCACCTAGTTTTTATGTTGGTACTTTCTGTCCATATATCCCGGAGCTTCTGTACTTTCTCCAATGTTGATTTTGGGGAAGGAAGTCAGCAACTGGGTCTGGATGGCCACCTTGTCAGGAACTGGAAAACCCCCTTTTGACAGTGTTTTACACAGCTGACTTCTTCCTAACACCGGCACCATACCTTCCTGATAGTGTGTTTATGTACTGCTTCTTTTCCTTCTCCTTGAATGAATCCTCCTCTTCTGAGCACTCACTTTCTCTTCCAACTCCTGCTTGCTTGTCATGCTCCACATTCTCTCTCCTTTAAAGACCTAATTACCACCTACATGCTGAGGGTACCTCTCTCTTTCCAGCTCCAAACTGTACTGTTCTCTAGACTTACAGAGCCAGCTCACCACTGAGCACCACCAAGGGGATGTAAAACACATCCACAACTAAACTCATCCCACTCCCGCTGGATCCTTTTGGGTTGCCTCTGCTGTGAGGCCTTTGCTTAAATTTCGAAGCCAGAATTTGAGCATCCTTCTTGACCTCCTCCTTATATCCCACATCTAATTAATTCTCAAATTCTGTTATTCTACCTCCTTAGCATATCTTATTAGATTCATGCCCTTTCTCTATTCCTAGTTTAAGCTTTAACCCAGGCCACTAGCATCAATCGCCTGCAATGCAAATGACCCTCTTAACTGTTCCAACATTGCCCTCTCCTTCCCTCCCTGTTCCTTTCAGGGCAGCTGGAGTGAAACCTTGAATTCAGCAGTTCTCAAAACTTTTTGTGTCAGGCTACCTTTGCATTCTCAAAGTCTGCTGGAGAACCCAAAGAGCTTCATTGTGTGAGATAGGTAGATAGTAGATAGGTAGGTAGATAGATAGATAGATAGATAGATAGATAGATAGATAGATAGATAGATAGATAGATAGAAAGATAGATAGATAGATAGGTAGATAGATAGACAGACAGACAGACAGACAGACATAGATACTGACCCTATTAAAACTGAAACTGAGAAAAAAATCTAAAATACAAGAATAACATAAGCACATATTCTAAGAGCCATCAGACCATCCACACTGGAGAAGCCATCATTACGTACGACGCAGCCTCTGAAAAACTCCCCAACTCCCCTGTACACTCCTCGAGAATGAGAATGAGAAAGGTAAACAATGCCTTAAATATCACTGTGAAAATATTTTTGACTTAACAGACTCCCCAAAGGTTTTGGGAGCCACTCACATCTCTGTGACCACACTGTGGGAACCACTGCCTAACTTGTCTACCTGATCCCTTTGCTTCCCAATTTAAATCACTTTAATGCTGTTCTGGAGATGTCCCCAAGCTGAACTCTGCTTCAGGACTTGCCTTTTCCTCTCTCTTCTCCATGTTGTTGCTCCTGCTTTTCTCTTGGGCTGGGATGCCTGTGCCTCCACTCCTCCTTCTGGACTAAGGTTTATCTGCAACTTAGCCTAAACCGTCTCTGACAACAGTTCCCTCCTTCAGCTTCCTTGAACTTACCATCCGAGCATTTATCCTCTTCCTTTGCAACTGTTGTTTACTTGTATCTCTCTCACTGGACTCAAACACCCTTGAGTCTTTTTTTTTTTTCTTATTAAGGTAGCATTGATATACACTCTTTCAAAGGTTTCACATGAAAAACATTATGGTTACTACATTCACCCATATTATCAAGTCCCCTCCATAACTCATTGAAGTCACTGTCCATCAGTGTAGTAAGATGCCACAGAGTCACTACTTGTCTTCTCTGTGCCATACTGCCCTCCCCATGACCCCCCACACATACCATGTGCACCAGTCATAATACCCCCTCAATCCCCTTCTCCCTCCCTCCCCACCCGTTCTCCCCCACCCCTACCCTTTGGAAACTGCTACTCCCTTCTTGGAGTCTGTGAGTCTGCTGCTGTTTTGTTCCTTCAATTTTGCTTTGTTGTTAAACTCCACAAATGAGGGAAATCATTTGGTACTTATCTTTCTCCTCCTTGCTTATTACACTGAGCATAATACTCTGGAGCATAATAATCTAGCTCTATCCATGTTGTTGCAACTGGTAGAATTTGTTTCTTTCTTATGGCTGAATAGCATTCCATTGTGTATATGTACCACATCTTCTTTACCCATTCATCTACGTCAACTGATAGACATTTAGGTTGCTTCCATATCTTGGCTGTTGTACATAGTGCTGTGATAAACATAGGGGTGCATCTGTCTTTTTGAATCTGAGAAGTTGTATTCTTTGGGTAAATTCCAAGAAGTGGGATTCCCGGGTCAAATGGTATTTCTATTTTTAGTTTATTGAGGAACCTCCATATTGCTTTCCACAATGGTTTAACTAGTTTACATTCCCATCAGCAGTATAGGAGGGTTCCCCTTTCTCTGCATCCTCACCAGCATTTGTTTTTCCTAGTCTTTTAGATGTTGGCCATCCTAACTGGTGTGAAGTGATATCTCTCATTGTGGTTTCAATTTGCATTTCCCTGATAATTAGCAATGTGGAGCATCCTTTCATGTGTCTGTTGGCCATCTGAATTTCTTTAGAGAAATGTCTGTTCATATTCTCCGCCCATGTTTTGATAGGGTTATTTGCTTTTTGGGTGTTGAGGCATGTGAGTTCTTTATATATTTTGGATGATAACCCCTTATCGGATATGTCGTTCACAAATATATTCTCCCATACTGTAGAATGCTTTTTGTTCTGCTGATGGTGTCCTTTGATGTACAGAAGCTTTTCAGTTTGATGTTGTCCCCCATCTTTTCATTCTTGCTTTTGTTTGCATTGCCTGAGGAGATGCGTTCAGGAAAAAGTTGCTCATGTTTATATTCAAGAGATTTTTGCCTATGTTTTCTTCTAAGATTTTTATGGTTTCATGACCTATATTCAGGTCTTTGATCCATTTTTAGTTTACTTTTCTGTGTGGAGTTAGACAATAATAATCCAGTTTCTCTTACATGTAGCTGTCCAGTTTTGCCAACACCAGTTGTAGAGGCTATCAATTCCCCATTGTATATCCATGGCTCCTTTATTGTACATTAATTTACCATATATGCTTGGGTTTATTTCTGGGCTCTCTAGTCTGTTTCACTGATCTATGGGTCTGTCCTTGTGCCAGTACCGAATTGTCTTGATTACTGTGGCTTTGTAGTAGAGCTTGAAGTCTGAGAGCGTAATCCACCACTGCTTTATTCTTCCTTCTCAGGATTACTTTGGCTATTTGGGGTCTTTTGTGGTACCACGTGAATTTTAGAACTATTTACTCTAGTTCACTGAAGAATGCTGTTGGTATTTTGATAGGGATTGCATTGAATCTGTAGATTGCTTTAGGCAGGATGGCCATTTTGACAATACTGATTCTTCCTATCCATGAGCATGGGCTGTGTTTCCATTTATTGGTATCTTCTTTAATTTCTCTCATGAGTGTCTTGTAGTTTTCAGGGTATAGGTCTTTCACTTCCTTGGTTAGGCTTATTCCTAGGTATTTTATTCCTTTTGATGCAATTGTAAATTGAATTGTTTTCCTGATTTCTCTTTCTGCTGGTTCATCATTAGTGTATAGGAATGCCACAGATTTCTGTGTATTAATTTTGTATCCTGCAACTTTGCTGAATTCCGATATTAGTTCTAGTGATTTTTGAGTGGATTCTTTAGGGATTTTATGTGCAATATCACGTCCTCTGCAAACAGGGACAGTTTAACTTATTCCTTACCAATCTGGATGCCTTTTATTTCTTTGTGTTGTCTGATTGCCATGACTAGGACCTCCAGAACTATGTTGAATAAAAGTGGGGAAAGTGGGCATCCTTGTCTTGTTCCTAATCTTAAAGGAAAAGCTTTCAGCTTCTCACTGTTAAGTATGATGTTGGCTGTGAGTTTGTAAAATATGGCCTTTATTATGTTGAGGTACTTGCCCTCTATCCCCATTTTGTTGAGAGTTTTTATTGTGAATGGATGTTGAATTTTGTTGAATGCTTTTTCACCGTCTATGGAGATGATCATGTGGTGGATGTGGTGGATGATGTTGATGGATTTTCTAATATTGTACCATCTTTGAGTCCCTGGAATAAATCCTACTTGATCATGATGGATGATCTTTTTGATGTATTTTTTAATTCAGTTTGCTAATATTTTGTTGAGTATTTTTGCATCTGTGTTCATCAGGCATATCAGTCTGTAATTTTCTTTTTTGTGGTGTGTTTGTCTTGTTTTGGTATTAGAGTGATGCTGGCCTCATAGAACGAGTTGGAAGTATTCCCTCCTCTTCTACTTTTGGAAAACTTTAAGGCGGATGAATATTAGGTCTTCACTAAATATTTGATAAAAATAGCGGTGATGCCATCTGGTCCAGGCATTTTGTTCTTACATAGTTTTTTGATTACCAATTCAATTTTGTTGCTGGTAATTGGTCTGTTCAGATTTTCCATTTCATCCTTGGTCAACCTTGGAATGTTGCATTTTTCTAGAAAGTTGTCCATTTCTTCTAGTTTATCCAGTTTGTCAGCATATAATTTTTCATAGTATTGTCTAATAATTCTTTGTATTTCTGTGGTGTCTATAATGATATTTCCTTTCTCATTTCTGATTCTGTTTATGTGTGTAGATTCTCTTTTTTTTATTTTGATAAGTCTGGCTAGGAGTTTATCTATTTAGTTTATTTTCTCAAAGAACTAGCTCCTGCTTTCATTGATTCTTTCTAGTGTTTTATTTTTCTAGATTTTATTTATTTCTGCTCTAATCTTTATTATGTCCCTCCTCCTACTGACTTTGGGTCTTATTTGTTCTTTTTTTTCTAGTTTCATTAAATGTGAGTTTAGACTGTTCATATGAGGTTGTTTTCTTTCCTGAGGTAGGCCTGTATTGCAATATACTTTCATCTTAGCACTGCCTTCGTTGTGTCTCACAGATTTTTGTGGTATTGCGTTACTCTTTTCATTTGTCTCCACATATTGCTTGCTCTCTCTTTTTATTTGGTCATTGATCCATTGATTGTTTAGGAGCATGTTGTTAAACATCCATATGTTTGTGGGATTTTTTGTTTTCTTTGCATAATTTATTTCTAGTTTCATGTGGTCTGAGAAGCTGGTTATGGTCTTGTGGTCTGAGAAGTTGGTTGGTACAATTTCAATCTTTTTTAATTTACTGAGGCTCTTTTTGTGGCCTAGTGTGTGATCTATTCTTGAAAATGTTCCATGTGCACTTAAGAAGAATGTGTATCCTGCTGCTTCTGGATAGAGTGTTCTGTAGATGTCTGTTAGGTCCATCTGTTCTAATGTGTTGTTCAGTGCATCTGTCTCCTTACTTATTTTCTGTCTGGTTGATCTGTCCTTTGGATTCAGTGGTGTGTTGAACCCTCCTAAAATGAATGCATTGCATCTATTTCCCCCTTTAATTCTCTTAGTGTTTGTTTCACATATATAGGTGGTCCTATGTTGGGTACATAGGCATTTATAATGGTTATATCCTCTTGTTGGATTGACCCCTTTATCATTATGTAATCTCCTTCTTTTCTCTTCTGACTTTGTTTTGAAGTCTATTTTGTTTGATACAAGTACTGCAACTCCTGTTTATTCTCCCTGTTAGTTGCATGAAGTATCTTTTTCCATTCTTTCACTTTTATTCTGTGTATGTCTTTGGGTTTGAAGTGAGTCTCTTGCAGGCAGCATATAGATGGGTGTTGTTTTTTTATCCCTTCAGTAACTCTTTGTCTTTTGATTGGTGCATTCATACCATGTACATTTAATGTGATTATTGATAGGAGGTACATATTGCCCACTGCAGGCTTTAGATTTGTGATTTTGAAAGTTTCAAGGGTAACTTCCTTACTATCTAACACACAGTCTAACTTAACTCACTTAGTATTCCTTTACAAACACTATCTAAACATTCTTTTTTTTTCCTCCTCCATTCTTTATATATTAGGCATCATATTCTGTACTCTTCATGTATCCCTTGACTGACTTTGGGTGTAGTTGGTTTGATTTTGCATCTTGTTTGTATTCTTTCTGTGCTGTGGTTATATTTCCTCTCATAACAGCTGTTTAGCCTTAGGAACACTTCCACCTGTAGCAGTCTCTCCAAAATACACTGTAGAGATTATTTGTGGGAGGTAAATTCTCTCAGCTTTTGCTTATATGAAAATTATTTAATCCTTCCTTCAAATTTAAATGATAATCTTGCTGGGTAGTATGGGATTAATATAGAAATCAAGTATAGAAATCAAATGTATAATCATATATGACTTGTTTATTTTTCCTGTAATTCCTGGATAGTGATCAAGAACAGAACAAACAAGACTAAAACAGTTTCTGTGACCTAATTGCCCTTGCTATTGTTTCAATACCATGTAAGACATCATGCCCCAGGGGACTGGAGACTGCTGAGGATTAAGTTTAGAGTTAGTTAATAATCGTGTATTAAGTCCACCACACAGAATTCTACTGTTATTAACATGTATTTGCTCAATAAATATGAAGGGTGCCCTCTCAGCACCACTCTTGCGCTGTTAAGCCTCGAGTACCCTGGCTGTTCCTTTCAGGTCTTCGATATCTCGTCATGTCTCCTCCCTTATCTGCAGGTCAGAAGCAGGGAGGGACCAACAGGTAGAGTATTCTGGTTCAAGGCCCTTCTGCTTCATTGCTTTAAATATCATGCCACTCCCTTCTATCCTGTAAGGTTTCTGTTGAGAACTCCTGATAGCCTGATGGGTTTTCCTTTGTATGTGATCCTTTTTCTTTCTGGCTGCTTTTAATACTCTGTTCTTATCCTTGACCATTTTTATTATTATTTGTCTTGGTGGTGTCTTCCTTGGGACATCTGTTAGGAGATCTGTGCACCTCCATGGCTGAGAGTATCTCCTTTTCCAGATTGGGAAAGTTTTCAGCAATTACTTCCTCAAAGACACTTCTATCCCTTTTTCTCTCTCTTCTTCTTTGTTACCGCTATAATGCGAATTTTTTCCCATTTTGATTGGTCACACAGTTCTCTTGATATTCTTTCATTCATAGAGATCCTTTTTTCTCTCTGTGCCTCAACCTCTTTGTATTCCTGTTCTCCAATTTCTATTTCATTTACCATCTCCTATACTTCACCTAATCTGCTGTTAAATCCCTCCATTGTATGTTTCATTTCAGATTCTATATTTTTCAAAATTTCTATCTCATTCTTGAATTCCTCCCTGAGTTCTTGAATATTTTTCTGTAGCTCCGGTAATATGTTTGTAATTTTTATTTTGAAATCAAATATGATTTTATTTGAAATATAATGAGTTCAGTTATGCTTGGCCCTCCTTCTGGTGTTTATGGGATTTGGGTTTGAACTAGGTTCCTTTGACATTTCATATTTGTAGGTGGTGCCCTCTAGTGCCCAGAAGCTCTACTCTATGAATCCACTCAGCCCCTGGAGTGATGTTAGGGGTCGTAGGTGACCTGTGCATGAAGTATCTTTTTCCATCCCTTCACTTTTATTCACTTTTATATTGAACCTTTTATATTTATTCTTGGGAGATAAAGCTCCTTCCTGCTTCCTGGCTGCAATGTGTGCCTCCACTGCCAGGGCCAATAGGCTGAGCACACAGGGAGAATCCTCTGTGTTTTGCATTTGTAGCTGCCAGAGGCAGGGCTGCCCTCTCGCCTCACACAATGGTGGCAGCAGCTGATTTGTGAGCAGGTGCTGGCCAGGAGGAAGGCACTGCAGGCTGCATATCACTGTGGGAGTTCTCATAGCTGCTTTCCAGCCAGGGGGATGGAGCACCTGAAGCTCCTGAAAGTTCCCAACCTTCTGAGAAGAGTGCACCCATACAATTTTGTTCTCCTGTCCTTTCTCCTGAACAACAAGCTCTGTGTAGTCCTTGCCCTTTTAGCAGCCTTCTCACTGTTAGGAAGTCTCTCAGACTCCCCACCTTCCTTTTGTCCCAGAGTGGCCAGTTGTGGATACTTGTTTTTCACAATTGGCTAGAATCTCAGTGTCTCCAAGTATTCTGCCTCTCTTAGCTTTCCAACCCCAGTAATCTCCAGAGCACAATGTAATGTAGGTTCATGCTCCCAGAGCAGATCTCCAGGGATTTGTGTTCAGCAGTCCTAGGCCTCCACTCACTCCCTGCTCTATTTCTTTTCCTCCCACTTGGGTCCTTCTGGATCATGGCTTTGGTACTTTACCCTTTTCCTTGAGGTCTGCTGTTTTCCCCAGGTGTAGGCAGTCTGCTACAGCCTTCTTTCCTGTTGCTCTTTCATGATTAGATGTATTTGGTATATTTTCATATTATATGTGGTTTGGGGAGGAGTTTTTTGTGTCATCTCTCACACCACCATCTTTAAGCCTTTCCCCCAGAAGTCTCTTGGGTCTTAATCATGGGTTTCCAGCACAGTGCCAGGTATATCATAGATGTTCAATAGCTTTGTTGAATCAATGGATGAAAACACATATGTATAGTAATAAAAGGTGTTTATAACTGACTTACATATTTGTCCTTCAGTTCCTTAGTAAATGGGGTTATGATTTTCTATAATGTATATTTATTCCCTGCTTTTGTTAAAAAATTCCATTTTAAAACAGTTATGAGATATTATCTGTGGATGCTGTTGGGTATATGGCTGTGGACCAACTTATTTGGTGGTAACAGAAGATTAACTGCCCCGGATTGGGTCCCCCTTTACCTTACCAACAGGAAATGGGTACTGTGGGACTAGGTCATAAGAAGGTGAAGCAGTTCCATGTGTGTGGCTACCTGCTTAACCACCAGGACTATGGGATATTTACCTATGGGGTATCTTTCTATACCAGCACTAGATTAACTTAGAGAACCAGAGAGGACACTATGGAAATTGTATGTAAAAGCTTTTCTATATATGAATTTGTCTATGAAGGGGATGTATCACTTTCACCTTTGAAAGGGGTCAAGGGTTTAGAAAAGTATAAAAGTCACTTTGCGAAAATGAATTGGTTTCTGTATATTAGAGTGCAAGATTGATAGGTATCCAGGTCCATTTTATCATGGCATATTTATACCTACCATGACTGAAAATTCTTTATTGAAATTGTAGAGCTCCATACTGTATGCAATGTGAACTGAGGATGTGAATCATTCTAAATTAGACAAATAGACTTGGAAACTGATTAAAGGCAAATTCATACCTTAATTTTTAGGTTAATGTTAACAAATTACATTCAAGATAGACATGTTCGCAAAGCTATTTTGGAAGATCAGATTTCAGTTGCTGGTCAATTTTGTAGAAAATTTTTAAATCAGCAATATTTTTCATATAGATACTCATTAAAATATGATTTATTGTATTAGCTTTTTACTTAACAAATAATTTATTAATATAGTATCTGTTAGGTATGTTAGTGTTTCTTAAGTCTTTTGTTTACATTGGGGTTGTATCTTTGTTGCCAAAAATGTGATTCGCTTATTTGGTGGCACAACATTAAAGTAAAATAAAACACTTAAAATGAAAATGAATGGAAAAATGGGATTAAATGCTCTCCATAATATTCTCTTTAATACTCATTTATTGAAAGGCATTAGACTTTGATACTTTTCCTTCCAGATTAAATTTCTTTTCTTATTTTGATCATCCCTTCTACCCAAGATATACCAAAGATATTCTCCTAAACTCTTTTTCATAGGACATATTCTAGATTTATTAGGGCATAAAAGACCTCTCAATCAGTGGCCCCTTGCTTGGATTGTTGAACATCATTTTTTCTTTCTGTATTTTGAAATTTCACCTCAATAAAGTCTGTTTCTTATTGAATTCCTACTTAAATGTACAATTCCTCCTACATTCATTTCATGTTTTGGGTAACTATAAAATGACTTATTCTTTACAGAATGGTCCCATGACCTGTGATTCAGTCTAATAAGGTGAACTGGTTTCTTGAACTTTCAAACAACAAAAATAAGGGCATTTCCAAGATTCTAGGGGAGGAATGGCCAAGATAATACTATTATATTCAATCTAGGAATAAGTCTTGGATTTGAATTTGATTGTAAGGATGTATAGTGTTTGGAGAACTATATAGGTAATAATAATAATAAAACTATTTCAAATAATAGCTGTTATACATATTCATTATATTCTAGACCTACACTAGCCAATATGGTAGCCACAAGTCACATACAGCTATTGATCACTTGGAATGTGGCCAGCACCATTGAAAGGATTATATTTTAGAGATAAAAGGTTAAATAAAAATATTATTAAAATTGGTTTCACCTGTTTCTTCTTGTTTTTAATCAGTCTACTAGAATATTTTTAAGTTACATAATGGCTTGTGGTACATTATTTATTGTATGAAGTTATATTGATTATAAAAACTCATTACAAAGTAATTGTTACAAAAATTATTAACATAATACAGTGCAAAATTATTATTCAATATTATTGCATTCTATTATTAATTATATAGTGTTACAGAAGTTGCTGGCACTGGACTAGATACTTTATTATGTATTTTAATTTCATTTAATCCTTCCTTAAATGGAATCATATAATCCCATGAGGCATACATCTTTATTATTCTAATTTTTCATAGAAATAAACTGATAATCAGAAGATTGAATAGCTATCCCAAGATTATCCATGGTAGAGCCAATACTCAAACCCAGTTCCTGCTCTTAACCAGTAACCACTAGCCTTTTTGACAACAGACCCCTGATAGTTCTTGTTTTGCCAACAGAGATAGCAGTATGTCTGTATATGCTTTTTTACTTTTCAACTCTTGGTTCCCTACTTTGCAATACAGCATTCTGAAGTTCTCATTCATTTTTTAAATGCATGCATTTAATGGATCTGGTGGCTGAAATATGTACCAAACAACAGTATGTACACCATGGGGGAGGAATATCATTAATGGTACTTACTAAATCACGATGCTCAACCTTTTTCTCCACTCATTAATTATACAAAGGCTTTTTATTGAAATTTAGGTAGCAAATTTCTGTCTCTCCTCATGTCATTGTTATTCTTGAAACTAATTGGATGATGTTGTAATTTCACATTATCAAGTGGTTCCTCCTAAACTTCTTTGAAAGATTTTTAAACAGGTTTAAAATGATACAAGACTTCTTAGAGGTGACATATAGTTTTTATGAAGAGGAAAATGGAAACATCTCCATATGTTTATCTTTTTGTATTTGATCTAAGATCATTTTAGCTCTCATTGCTAAACATGACACCTTTACTTTTAAAGGACAGATTAAGTGTGATTATATATATTTTAAAATATCTGCTGTGCAACATACTACTGTTAACTACTTATCACCATAGAGAAGTCCAGCAAATTTATAACACTTGTCCTTCGTCAAAAATTTGCAACATCTCTAAGTTTAACAGCTTTCTTAGTTTTCTACTTTGTCACAAGATACCAGAGATAAAACAATTTTTATAGTTAGTAACAATCTTATTTAAAAGTATTATAAAGATTCTACCAGATTCTACTTTTTAAAAAATGTTGATACAAAATGAACTACATTGATGACACTCTGTGAACACTGTGCACTTTTGGCTTCCCTTGTTGGTGGCATCAGCTTATCTGTGCAGGGAATGAACTGTACCTGTGGTGCTTTTACTGTAACCTTACTTTAGAAATACCTTTTAAAAATACTAATTTAAAATTACTCTACCACTGGTTACACTTGCATAGGTTTTCTATAAAACATGCTTCTCATCAATTAATGTACAGTAAGGCTATGGATTCTTTGGTACATCTTTTGAGGCTTATGAAAATTTTTCATGACTTTGTTACTGAGTTATAATTTGTGTATAATGGGAATTAGGAAGTATTTAAACCTTAATGATAATGAAAATACAACATATCTAAATTTGGGATACACTTAAAGCAGTGCTTAAGAGAACTTTATAGTATCAAATACTTATATTAAGAAGGAGGAAAGGCTTAATCAGTGATGTAAGTTTCCCTGTTAAGAAGGTAGAAAAGATGAGTAACTTAACCCAAAAGCAAGTAGAAGGAATAAAATAGTAAATAAAAAACAGAAATCAATGAAAATGAATACAAACAACAGAAAATTAGCAAAACCGAAAGTTGATTTCTGAAAACATCAACAAAATTATTAAATATAACAAGGCTATTCAAGAAAAGAGAGAGAGGAAATGCAGAATACCAGTATCAGGCAGGAGAAGGGCTATCACTACAGTCTACAAACTAAATGAAAGTACAATAAAATAATATGAACAAGTTTATGCCAATAAACTCAACAACTCAGATGAAACAGACAACTTATTGAAACATACAATTTATCAAAACTGATACAAGATGAAATAGAGAATATGAATAGGCTTATAGCTATAAACTGAAATTTATTAACAAAATGTCCTCCCAAAGGAAACTTAAGCTCTAGATAGTTTCATTGGTGAATTCTATGAAAGAATTAAGGAAGAAATAATAATCTCATACAAACTCTTTTAGAAAACAGAGGAAGAAGAAACAATTCCTGACTAATTTTGAGTCCAGAATAACCCTGGATACCAAAGCCAGGCAGACACTAGAGAAAACTACAAATGAGTATGCCTTATAAACATAGCCACAAAATCCTTTTAAAATTAGCAATACATGAAACACAAATATAGCAACACATGAAATACTTTTTATATGTGATATATATAAACATATATATATGACCCACTGAGGTTTATTCCAGGAATAAAAAGTTGAATTAACATTGAAAGATCAAACAATGTAATTTACTATATTAACAGAATAAAAATAAAATATATCATATGATTATCTCAAATGATGGAGAAAGAGCATTTGACAAAATTTAATATCCATTCATGATTCAAAAAAAAACAACCATCAGTAAATGAAGAATAGAATAAACTTTTTCATCTAGTAAAAGGCATTTACAAAAAGCCTACAGCTAAAATAATAGTGAAAGGTTAAATGTTTTTCCCCTTAGATCAGGAACAAAGAAAATACATCTATTGTCACCATTTTTATTCAACATAGTAGTAGAGATCTTAGCAGTGAAATAAAGCAAGGAAAAAAGGTAAAACAAAAATGGTAAGAAAGAAAGAAAATTGTCCCTCTTTATGAACAACGTAATTGCACAAAAATTCTGAGGAAGAAACCACAACCTCAACTGCCACAACAAAACATACTGGAACTAACAAGTGCGTTTCAGAATACAAGGTCAGTTTAAAATTCAAAGCCATGAATTTGTCATCCATAGAGTATGGTCTTAAATGAAACAAAGTATTAGTTTGGCCATATAAAATCTTGTTCTACTTGAGTTGTAGTGATATGGAACAGCTTAATAATAAGGGGATGAAAATGTGAGTAATTTTGATTTCCATATAGCTAATCCTCACATATGTGCACATATACACAAATAAATGATAATCAACCTACACTTTTTACGTCCTGTCTTTGGACATTCATAAAATTGAAGAGAATAAATCATTGGCTTATTCTCTCTGTCTCAGCTTTTCTCAGATTAGCACTAATTGGTACAGAAATAATTAGAGGAGAAAAGAAAAAGGAGAAGGTGAATCTTTTTAGCTGCATAAACTGTGATTGCATGTTGACTGAATTAGAATGTTAGAGAGCTCAGGCTAGATCATCACTACAGAGATGATGATGGTTGGTTTAAGGCAACCATCTGGTTGGTTTAAGACATATGGACTTGGGACTCTATTTCTAAGGACTTGTGTGATTATGTAGATTAACCATCCATCCCAAGGAAGATAGGGCATCTACTTGTAGGATATTTACATACACTAATATCTGATTTGTGACTTAAGTTATATAAGTTACTCATTTCAATTCTTTTTTTTGCTTCATTTTTTAAACAGTTTTATTGAGGTATAATTAATATATAAAAAACTGTACATATTTAATGTACATAGCTTGATGATTTTAGATACATGTATACATCTGTAAAACCACCACCACAATCAAGGTAATAAACATATCTGTTACATCCAAAAATTGCCCTGTGCCTCTTTTCTTTCTTCCTTCCTTCTTCTTTCCTTTTTTCCTTCCTTTCTCTATGATAACACTTAACATGACATCTTCCCTCCACAAAATTTTTACGGGCACAATACAGTATTGTTAACTATAGGTACTATGTTGTATAGCAAGTATGTTCAAGTTACTCATGTTGTGTAAGTGAAACTTTATACCCATTGAACAACACCCCTCCATTTCCCCCTCCCCTCCCCCCACCTCTGGAAGCCACCATTCCACCCTTTGACTCTATGAATTTAACTCTTTTATATACCTCATATAAGTGGAATCATGCAATATTTGTCCTCCTGTGACTGGCTTACTTCCCTTGTCATAATGTCCTCCAGGTTTGTCTGTGTTGTCACGTGTGGTGGGATTTCCTTTTTAAGGCTGAGTAATATTTCATTGTATGTATATACCACATTTTCTTTATCCATTCATCCATTAATGGACAGTTAGGTTGTGTTTCTAAATTTTGCTAATGTGAATAATACTGCAGGGAATGCAGCTATTTTTTTAAGATCCCAATTTCAGTTCCTTTGGGTAAATACCCAGAAATAGTATTGCTGGACCACACGTTAGTTCCATTTTAAATTTTTTGAGGAACCTCCATACTGTTTTCTATAGTGGCTGTACCATTTTACATTCCTACCAACAGTGTAATAGTTTTTCTACATTCTTGCCGACACTTAATCTTTTGTTCTTTTGATACTAGCTGTTTTAACAGGTGTGAGATAATATATCACTGTGGCTTTGATTTGCATTTTCCTGATGATTAGTGATGTTAAATGTTGAGCATTTTTTCATATTGGCCATTTGTATGTCTTCTTTGGAGAAATGTCTGTTCAAGTCTGTAGCCCATTTTTAAATTGGGTTATTTGTATTTTCTGCTGTTGAGTTGTAGGAGTTCCTTATATGCTTTTGATATTAACCTCTTATCTGTTTCAAACCTTTTAAGAAAATCCTAGCCTTACTGTAGTTCTTCTCCATTTCAGCCTGTGTATATAGACATTGCCATGAAGCTTTGATACAAGGATTCTCACTTTTAGAAAGATAAAATGAATGACTCATTATATGTTGAACTGAACTGAATGAGAAATGTGTGGAGGCTGAGGAAAAAGCATACAAAACCTGAAACAAATATCCAAAAGTATAGATGGCTAAGGTTTTGTGGGCCATTTTATTTTCATGAAGCAATTTATATCTAGGAACCTAGATTTGTGGCCTGCTGGATAGAATCTGGGTTTTTAGGTTGATGATTCTCTGAGTATTTCTTCAGCCAGATGGTTCTGCAGGCTGGGTGCCATCTGACCAGGCAATGTTTAGTTAGATTATTTAATTGTGTGTTTATTAATGCTTGCTCTTTCTGGCAATACATAGTACCTTTTAAAGTGTCTCCTTGGAAAACTGCTGAGTTTGGGGCAGTGATTGTTTTTTAAAATATATCCCTGGGGCTGCCAGAGATCACTAGTTACTCCCCTGTGCTTTAGAATGCTAAAGAATAGGGCTTCCTTACCTCTGGACCTCACTGTACTACCACGGCTACTTTTCATTTTTAAGCCTGATCCTTAACTTTTGTTAATATCTGGAGTTGGCCTTGAAGTGGTTGTCATAGGTGGTCTGGTGACTGAAGATTGAGACTTAAACCCCTTGTTGACTTGGGTTATTTGGGAGAATCCCAATAGTTTATACCTGACAGTTGGTAACCATGTCACAACCCCATTTTCAGAAATTGTGGTTAGGGTAACTTAAGAAGACAATGATGGATGTGGCTGGTAGAAACTTGGGAGATTTTATGTCCTGTATTACCACTGAAGGGGATGGAAGACAGGCAAGATGTAGCCCTAAGCCTGTCCCCAAAGTGAACAGCACAGCATCATACAATACTACCACATCCCAACCCTGCTCACATGCCAGGTTAACACCCACCCTGGATGGCACAGGTTGGGGTGAATGAGTTGTTAGAGGACACAGGGAGAATCCATGACCATTATTTCTACTGCATGGTGCTTGGTTTCTGGGGTCTGTGCTCTCCTATGAACTTGATTATTTTGTGACTGCCAGTTAGCACTGAAGGATATAAGCACCATTATATATCTTGGCACAGTACCCATTAGCCCTCAGGTCCACCACTCAGATTAGGCAAATGTCTCAGAAATGCTAGAATTTAAAGAGACCCTCCTTATCAGCCAGGAGAAAATTCAGAAGCATTCCAGATAAAAGGAATCAAAGATGACCACAAGTGCTTCTGTTTGACCAACAAGGACATGAAATTATAGAATTCCTTAATTCTGAGCCGCTCCAACACCTGGCCTCTGGTAAGTGGTCTAAGTGACAGGCTGGAACCCCACCCCTGTTTCAGACAAAGGTGGCCCTAACAGTATTCTGTAGACACTGGTGGCCTATGCTTCTACAGGTTGTTCATGAATGTTATCACAGAGATGTCCTTCAGTGATAAGAAAAAGCAGAATGGGTGTAATTCTTGTGGGACCTGAAAGTGATGGAGAAGTATACAGAGAGCACGAGAGAAATTATAATGATAAAGAGATGATTTTTCAAGATCTAGCATCTTGATGAATTTATTGAACTGAAATGTAGATCAGTGCAGTATTTATCCCTCAGAGGTCAACCAATCATTACCACCTAATATGGGTTGTGTGCAAATTAGCACAACCTTTGGGAATTTTATAGAGGGTAGGAAAACTATTACTACACATGCAGTTACATAGTTACTCTGAATCTGGATTCCTTTGGTGAGTTTCTCTTCTCAGGCATGGTTCAGGGCAGGAGTGGAGAGACAGGTAACAGCCAGGGGCCATTTGTACTCAGTAGCAGCTCTAACATGCTTGCAGAGTGACTTTACCAATTACTAAAAGAAATCTGTGCATGGTGACTCTGCCCAGGCGTAGGAAGCAAACAATAGCATTGGGTTTTTGGTGTTGTCATGACAATAGTATGTGTATCAGTTAAGCAAGTGCTAGGTTGTGATTGCTTCGAAATCCCTTAAACTGAGTATTGGTTTAATTGACACCTAGTTTGCACATGTGTTAGAAGCCTCTCCTCAGTATTTTCAGACATTTTATGTATATGGATTATGTTTAAAGGAATTTTAGAACACTCCATTGAAGGTTCTGGGTACCTCCAGTGTGTTGGTTGTAAAATACCTTTTATCAACCTGACATTGTTCTTTCCCAGTGATTCTTAATCATGATTTCTAAGTTGTACTCACCTTGTTTATCAAATCATAAATATGGGCTGGCACGATCTAACTGCAAGGAACCCGATTTGGGCAGCTTGATAATTTTCTACAGAATATCATAGATGTGGAAACCTTTCTGTTATTTGTTCATTTGAATGTGCTTTACAGTTGATCATAAGTTCTGGGTTGTGGGGGCAGTTTTCAGTTTGTGTGTTTATGGTAGTTGTTGTTTCTGTTTTTAATACTTTATTTGTCATCTGGCCAAGATGTGGTACCTTGGGTGTCTGCTTGCTGTTAGCAACTCTTTAAGTGCCTTATGTTATTAAAACACAGGTTGGTGTTTTATGCTGAAAAATCAGTTTCACAAGCTTTAGTGTATAGGGAAATGGTATAAATGATGAATAAGAACACTGGTTCTGGAACCAGAGTTCTTGAGTACAACTCCTTTCCTTCTTGCTAGGTGTGTCCTTGGGCAAGCTACACAATCTTTCTAAATTTTTGCTTCATTTTTAATGGGGATATGAAGAATATTTACCTTCTGGGGATGCTGTAAAGATTAAATGAAGTAATTCACTTAATACAGGGCCTGACACACAGTAAATGTTCAATAAACTTATGTTATCTCCCCTATTAACTTTCTCATACACGCTTGAGAAACGGTGCCTGTCCCTGGAGTTAATTGTCTCTGTGTGGTTACTACATTTATTTTAAGGAAGTGACACAAAATGGTCAGACTTTTAGCCTAGTGCTTCCTTTATTATATAAATACTTCTTTAATTTATAACCATCAAAATGCATATCTTGGCAAAGCTGAAGACACAAGACTTAGAACAGTTAATTTCATGCTTTTACATGTCTTTTAAACAGGGTTTGTGCACATTGTAGTAACTTCATCAATTTTTCAGATCCCTCGTCTCTTAATATCTCTCCTGTAGGTTTACAGCAGCAAAGTGAGGACGGAACCAAGACCATTTTCTGTCCTTTGATTTAATCTGAGTCTCTTAACCCTGATCCATAAAACAGGATATTTCATCTTCTGCAGGAGCTGCTAATGAAAGTCAAGTGTTATAAGACAGTGTTCTTATCACCAGGAAGGTTTATTAGGTAGTGCCTTCTAAGAGGGACACAGGGTAATTGGGCAAAGCTGGATATTTATTTGATAAAATGCCTTATAGGTCAGTTTCTATGAATTTTTTTCTCAAGAGGCCTGGGAGTTATCCCAAAAGTGAAAAAAAAAAGTTATTTGAGCTTGAGAAGTAATTTTCAGTAGAAATTGACTTAAGAGAAATCAGTCTGTTGGTGTTTTCTGCTCTCTGATCATTTGGAATGGCCTTTCGCTTTACAGCAAGAAGTTGGCAAATGGAAAAACATAATCGCTGAAGATGCAGTCACCCGGAGATCATGCAGAGCTGTTTATGTTCTTTATCTATAAACCCTTTGGGTCAGAAGATTCTTCATCAGAGCTATTAGTAGATAACAGTTTTATTGGCATTCGTGCCACATCTAGATCTGAGCACCTTTAGAGTCTTTTTATTTTTATTAATGTATTATTGATATACACTCTTATGAAGGTTTCACATGAAAAAACGTGTTTACTACATTCACCCATATTATTGACTCCCCCCCATACCCCATTGAAGTCACTGTCCATCAGTGTAGTAAGGATGCCACAGAGTCCCTATTTGCCTTCTCTGTACTACACTGTCTCCCCCACACACACCATGTAGCACCTTTAGAGTCTTAAAAAATTTTCCCCGCAGATTTTGTCACCTGTGTTTTTAAAATTATCAGTTACAAAATAACATGCTTGCTCTGATTAACTCATACAATTAGGCAAGTAAATTCTTAACTTCAGGAGAGTTTTAGTTTCCAGAAGCACAGATAGGAAAACTCACACTAGGGACAGTAGTGAAATCTATAGTTGTTATATTGAATTTGGGGGTCTTGACTGCAACTTTCTAATACATTTTGTCCTTTACTATGACTCTTTTTCTAACATATTATATAGTTGAATATCAAACTGTATTGAGCTTTGGTCTTTGACAGCAGAGTCTGGGGGCTTGTGCATTTTGTTGGGGTAAATGCTAGGATGAAGCTGGCGCAACCTCTAATGCTAAACTTACTTTAACCTGCAGCAAAAGAAAGATTGTAAGTTTCCATTCCCCATGGTCTTTAGGATTCACTTTCTAAATACTGAATTTAAAAAGACAATACTTTCTCTAACTGGTCAGTCAAAACACGGATACAAGCTATTGAACCAATTGAGCGACTCAGAGAATTACAAGTTTCTTACCTTCAAGAAATTTTTCATCTAATTGGTGATACAAGTCAAGAAGCCATTCAGGCTCTTAATAAATCAAGGCCACCAATAGTCTCCAGATCTTTAAGTCAAATGGCATTTTCTTTGTATGGTTTTCTTTAGCTCTCAGTAGTGTTGAGCCAATGCCTGCCCCTCATTCTGGGAATTGTTAGGCTAGTACTCCTTTTACCTTTTGATCTCTGTGTTCCCTAAATAGTGATTTCATCAAGGTTCATATCTTGGCCATTTTCTATTCTCTCTGATGGATTTGATTTTTATAAAAATGCTTTTAAGATGTCACTTTATATTTTTACATCTTTCTCTTAGTCAACTGAAGTAAGCAAAAATATCCACTTATATGAAAACAAATGTTCAGGACACATGTATGATTTTAAATTGGACCATATGATTATGATTTTTATAGGTCAAAAAATAGTCAGATATTGGCAATTTCCTCTTTTTCTCTTACATTTTATTTGCTTTCTCTACTACCCTTTAGAAAATCCATCTTCTGCTCTAT
This sequence comes from Manis pentadactyla, assembly GCF_030020395.1. Classification (NCBI taxonomy): domain Eukaryota; kingdom Metazoa; phylum Chordata; class Mammalia; order Pholidota; family Manidae; genus Manis; species Manis pentadactyla. Next base: position 59,206,179 of record NC_080025.1, on the reverse strand, counting down.
AAATTGAGAAATGATTTACCTTTAGACTTTCCAATACATTTTAATGAAAAAATCTTATTTTCAACTAAATTGATATATTTTGATGTTACGTTTTCCTCCTCAAGTCATGTGGGTAACTTCCATTATCATAAGCATGGTACAAACTCCGCAAAGGAGGATGGCTTCCTTGAGTTCTTTTTTAGTAAAATATTGGAATCACAGATTTCACTGGTAGACTCTTTTGTCTTATTTTTTCTTTTCTTCAGTATAGTTTATTCATTCCTGTCTGCAGTGCTAGAGTTAGAAGTAACTGTAGCCAGATCTCAAGGTCTCACCCTGAGCAGGTTCATTGCGTTCCTTGGCAGGCACAGACAGCGCTTTATACGATGGCTCTATAATTACTTGGTTTTGGTAAACACACATTATTTAGCCAATACAGCAAAATGGCTCCTTCAGAGCCATTACATTGCATCAAGTAAATAGTGATTTAACCATTTTCATGAAAAATGTGTGTTATTTTGTTGATAGCTTGTCAATCCTCAGCATTCAGCTAATTCTCGATCACCCTTTATGAGTATTTTGGAAACTCTTTTTGAAAACCATTGCTGTACTGTATGAAAACTGTAGTATTTCAATATAACAATCACTTAGTGTTTGTTTTTATAGATATTTCTATTATGAACAAAATCTTAGTGCTAGAGATTCCAGGACCCAGTGCCCAGGCTATGAATGTGAATTGCTTTGATAGGAATGAAAATGGCTTGATTGCTTTTAAAAAATGAGAGAAATCATTTTATAATGTTTCAGTCCTGGCAAAATGCTTACTTGATCATTTAAGTCTGGAAAAATTTAATGACAGAACTCTAAAATCCATTTAAAAAGGTACTCAGAGGTGTCTATTGCTACTGTCTGAAAGCACAGGTGGGAATGAGCTTCAACACCAAGAGTCAGTTTCACAAAGATGCCTTTCAGATTAAAATTAAGGTGATGTCTTTTCCCTGAGAATAAAATGACAGCATGGGATTTTGGTATATTTTCCTGAGGGGCAAGCGCCAAGGAGTGGACTTCAGAACCCTTAGATAGAATTCCATGGGCACAGCGGTGAGGAATCTGCAGTCAATTTTTTTTGCAGTTGTGCGTCATGCAAGGATTTCTAACAAAGCCATGTATTAGGATGTAGATGGAGTTCCTATCCACTGTAATGATTCTTTTCCCCTGAAAGGCAAAAATAGCTGCCTTGCCCCACTGTGCTGCTGGGCCTTGATGGAAAATGTCATGCTGCTTCTTGCTTCTTCCCTGATGGCATGATACATACATATATTGAGTACAGGTGTGACAATCTAAGTCTATTTAGCAAATCTCTGCACGGCACAGAAGTGGGAAATTAGAATGGAATCATGTAAGGACTTTGAAACGGAGTCCCACAAACCGCATCAGGCCTTGCTGCATTCAATAACTCTATGAGGACAGGGCAAAGAATAAAATCCTGATTGCACCTCACATGTGAATTAGCAGTGACTCATATTTCAATGTGTCTTTATAGGCCCCAGTGCAGAGGTTTGCTTTAATCCATTTATGTTCCCAAGAAAATTCTTTTAGTCCACCTTGTTCATCCATGTGTGATTTGATCAGAACAGAAAACTGAGTTTGATGGCAAAGGACATTTCTCCATGGCGATTTCCCATCATTCCTTGCAGCGATAATGGCCTCAAACGCTGCTTTCTCTCTCCAGCAACTCTGGGCTATCTCCCGTAAGATTGGTGAAATGTTAGTAATAGTTTCTGTCTTGAAGGACCTCTTGTTTGATAGTCTAGGATGTCTGCCTGCATTCTCTTGGTTGGTGACACAGGAGGAGGTCAGTTGCTTCACATTTCAGCTGCTTCTCTCAGCTCATACAACTTTCTGGGTTTGTTTTCACATTTTCCTTCTTCATTTGAATAGAACTATTATGGAAAAGGGCCAAAAGAAAGCCCCCTCATGATGGATACTGTATGGCAATTTGTTTTCTGTGCTTTATTTTTCTCAGAAACATTTATGTCTTCTGAGTTTTCCTGAGGAATCTCAGGGAAAAGAATCTCCTGAACCTATCAGAGAAATCTAGAGAGAAATCTACAGAGTAGGGAGAGGCAGAAGGAAAAAGGAAAAAAAAAAGCTGTATCGCTTATGGAGCTTGATATCTGAAGTGCCATATTCAGCATTAAAAGGCCCTTCCTGACTTCTAGATTTTAAATAATGCCTTTTCAAAAGTAGTTATAGGAAATGAAAGTGCCCTCTAGATAGGAACAAAAAGAAAAGGATGTCAGTCTGTGCTCTGGGTTTGCCCTCACGACTTAGTCTATGAATGTCCTTTCCCCTTCCTACAGGGAGCTCTTTGTCACTCTCTCTCTCTGAGAAACCTTCACCAAAGAGACAAAGCAGAATGGAGATGAATGGATGAGGCTCCTAAAACCCTGTTCTACTTCTTGCCTTTGTCCCCCTATCCATGTGGGTCCTCGGAGGTGGGAGGTTTATCGGTGGACCAGAACCCTGAGCAAGGAGCCCACAGCTCCTCCTAAGAATCCAGTGAGATTGGACCAGAGAGAACTGAAAATGGACTTGGAACTATAGATCTAGATCTCACTTTTCTGGATATGATAAGCATGGAATGGTTAATTAGCTTTTTCATGGAGGGTGTGAGGGAGAGTGTAGACAGATGAAAGGGGACTCCACTCAGATCACTGCTTTAAAAAGGTCTTTCTGGTGATACACTGGCGAGGCTGGAAAGTGAACTTGGCTGTCATGATCCAAGTTTAGATAACTAGAGGAACTGGGATCAGTAAGCATGCCAATCAATTACAAATTGATTAAGCATATCTAATCTGTAAAGTGGTAGGGTGTTAGGGGAGAAGGAATGCCTTGATGCTGGCAATGAAGAGTTTTGGTTTTTTGTTTTCTAGTGCAATAGTTTTTTCTGATTTTAAAAGTAATATATATGAAAACAAACAATACAGAAACATTATGAAGAAAGTAAAAATTGGTAATCACCTTAATATACATAGTTAACAACTGTTGACATTTTGGAAAAAATATCTTTTCTTCCATGCTTAAATATAGATGATAAAATTGGTTTTAGTGTATATATTTTATGTTTAAAATATTTTTATTGTTTTGGTAAAAAAACATGTGTTCATTGCTTAATGTTTTCAAATAATATAGCCAAACACAAAGAAAAAAGAAAGTAAAAATGGCCAAAATTATCACGCAGAAATAGCCTCTGTTAACATTTTGATGCTTTCTCTTTAGAGTCATATCTTTGCATTCATAGGTATGGATCGATTTATGCAGCTTTTACATGAATGGGATCTGCTTATTTACTCAAAGTATGGTATGACTTCTTCTCATATCAGACATCAGTTTTAAGGGCTACATGTACCTTGATCTGTGGATGCATTTTATTTTGCCATTGCTTTATCAATGGACATTTATTTAAGTTTACAGTTTTCACTCAGTGGTGCAGTAAGCATCCTTGTGCCTTGAGCCTTTGTTCATTTACTCAGATCATTTTCGTGGATACATTCTTAAAAGTGCAGTTTATGGGTCAAAGAGTATGCCTGTTATAAAGGCCGGTTATACCAAATGTTAAACTGGTATTTTATAGTTTTAGTGTACATTCCTTTGTTTGCTAGATAGACTTAACCTTTTCATATGTTAATTAGCCATTTATATCTTTTTCTTTTAATGCTATTTCTTTTACCCTTTTATTTGTATCTTTTTTGTGCATTGCCTGTTTTGCACTTTTTCTTTTTGATTTGTAAAAGTTCTTTATATAGGAGATACTAACCCTGTGTCTGTTATATGTATTCCAAATCCTTTTCCAGTTTGTAATTTGTCTTAAAAACTTACTTAATAGTGCCTTTACAGTTGGCTGGTTCCTGAACTGAGACTTGCTTATGTAAAAGAAAAATTCCTTGTATCAACAGGCAAGGAAGACTTTATTCAAGACTATTGCAGTAGGGCAGAGATTAAATTCACTGAAACAAAAAATGATGTTTTTAAGCACTAGAGTGAGCTAGTGGAAAAGCATAGGAGGACTTGGGGATGAGGAGAGGTCAGTCAATGTAATTAGGCCATCTGTGTTTACTAATTGGTACTTTTGAAGTTAAACTCCTACCCTTATGAGAGACTGGGAGATAGGGGTGTTGTTTTACCTTTTGAAGGGACAGTTTCCAGGTCCTTGAGAAGGATATTCCTGGATCATAGAAGACTTAACATCTCAAAGGGGCAGAAAAAGAATTGACCATTGAAGGTTTCTAAAGTAAATGCTCTAAGAAAAGGGAGGTTTAAGGGCCTACAGTCAGGAAGAAACCTGTGTAATGTGCAGTCAAGCCACGGGGGACATTAAGACCCTCTTGCTCACTTGGAGAATGGTAAAATGCTTTTCAGGAATTGGAAAGGTAATCAAAGGAAGCGCTGAGGAGATGAATAGTTCTGACTTTTCCATACACCGGTTGAAGTACTTCTCAGGCAGATGCTAGGACTGGAATTCATGTCATGTATGTGCAAATGTTTGGAATGATAGAAACATGGGGGAGAGACATCAGTCAGACCGTAGACAGACCTATCACTTGTCTCCCTGAAACCGTCCACCAAGGTCAGGCTGTGGTAAATAAAGCAGGCAATCAAAATATATTATTGTGAGACTGGTTCTCTCCTGTGAGAAATGAGAATTATTATTACCCCTGGTTCCTCAGAACTTGGATTCTGCTCGTTCCTACTTGAGTTACTGCATCCTCACCTGCCACAAACTGTAGCTGTCAAGAGCATCAAGAGGTGGTACCCATAGCATAAGACTGGGCAAGAACATTGAGACATACAGACCTGGGTTCTAATCATAGATCTATTTTTATTAGTACCCTATAGACAAGTAATTTAACCTCTGTGAATCTCAGTGCCTTACCTGTAAAATGGGGATAATAACTCTATTCAAGATTATTGGGTTAATTCAATGAGATCATTTTTGTTTCCTTCCCTACCATATTGCCTCCCCAACCCATAGATGCCACTCCCCTACTTTGATTAAAAGACATGAAGGGCATAATTACCTACCTGTTCAGTTCTTTAATCTCTATATTACTGATCTATAGAGGCATAAATTACTCGGAAATCCCATCCTTTGGTTTCATGGTCTGTGCTATGAGGAATGAATACTGAATAGAAAGGAAACGAAGTTTGTAACCCATTTCTTCCATCTTGTCTTATTAGCTGTGATCAGTTAGCCAGCTGCCTTATTGTGTCTCTGTCATTTTGCCTCTTCAGTGTTGTTCCTTCATAGCTTCATTTAATGTTCATGCACAAACTAGGAGTGGATTGCAACTTTTCACTTCATCACCAATATCAACATTGACTTATAGGCAGCCTATTCACTAAAATTGGATCTTGTGATTTAAAAATGCACATGAATTAGCATTTTGCCTTTAATGAATTATTGGTGATGAGGCAAATTAATGGAGTCATAAAATACTTATCTTAGGTCTATAACGCGCAAATCAGTTGACTCACAACTAGTTGAAAGGTTTCTGATCTTAAGATTTGGACAATGTATGGCAAGCCCTTCAAAAAACAGAATCTAAAACCTGAGTCATAAAAAGGGGGACTTAGACTTTGAATACTGTATCTTAATAGTTATTTCTCTCAGACTGCTAAGAATTAGCAGCTCAAGACAATGACAAAGTATACTCCTTATATGATTGCACACATATTTAGATTATTTGCCAGAAAAAATACTCAGAAAAGTCAGAGCAATCTCTAATTTCATAAACCATTGCATGTAATTATTCAGTAGTAATTATTTTATATCTTAAGTGTTCATGATCAGAATTTAGTGAGCTGATTATGGAGGCTTCGTTTCTGCTTTTGGTTTTCTGATATCCAGTGCAGCATGGAGCACCTAGGGACAGGAATGCTCTTGTTGTCTGAATTTGTCAGCGTGATCATAGCATCAATTTTCAGTGAGTTGACTATTGCAGTTACACATAGCTAAATGAAAAGTGTCTTTTGTCATTGTATATACTCTATGACTCAAGAAAGAATATAAATGTTCATATACATTTAATTTGTAAAGTTGTATTTATACAATGTGATGCTTTATGTTTTTATAAGCTCAAAAATAATGATGAAATAGTTAATTCCAGGAAGAGCTATTAACAAGTTGTCAGAACTTTAGGTTTACCTGTACAATTGAAAGGTAGAGGACTAATGGTATACACCTTAAAAAATTTAGAAATTGAAAACAATAAAGAGCTACATTACTCAAGTGTGTTCAGACTGTAGTTTCAAAAAAATGTCCCTATATGTAAAAATTAAGTTAGGGAATGTTGCCAAAGACCTGATAAGAAATGTACAGTGGCTTTACTTTTTAGCTTTAATTACTTTAAGATTGTTTTCAGCTCTTATCCCCAACTCACTTTTAAAGGGTCTCTCTTTCTTCTTCTATTGTTTTTAGCACTGTGTGTGGCCACGGACCTATTTGCTCTCAGCTGCCCTGTGCTCAGCTAGGTCCTGGCACCCTTGGACTATATTTGTCAAATCCCGTTGTCAGCTGGCTTTCCATTAGGTGTGCTAATGAAAGGCACTGTTAGAGGTGAGGAGATGGGAGTCGTCCTGTTTCTGGAAGATTTCTAACAGTGCAATAGAGGAAACAGCATTGTTGGCCTCGGCCATGGCAGTGTGGCTGGGGACATGTGTCTGGGCTGCAGAGCTTTTGGCAGCAGGATCCTTGTGGCTGAGGCTGCTCCTGGGCTCCTGGGCTCCTGTGCTTCTGTGCAACAGACAGTCAGAAACCTGCAGCCCAGAGCGAGGGTCTCTGCTCCTCTAGCCGGAGGTAGCAGTGGCTTCCTACTGCTGGTAGGCAGGTAGACTGAGTAACTTTACCTTTGTTTGCTTTGGCTTTTTAAATGCTTCCAACACCTGTGTAACTAATTTCTCTATTAAATTTCTTCTTTTTGAAATATCTAGAGTGGTTCCTGTTTTCCCATCAGTACTTAGTGCACTGTATTCAACCCCATATTAAGTACTACTTATTACCTGTTCATGTGTCTAAGTTGGAGGTGGAAGCAGCCCAAGTCACCCCCAGCAGACTGACACCTCTTCCTAAACTGTAAGAGATTTACAAAGATCCCTCTCCAGGTAAGCCAGATGGCGGTTAGGATTTCAACAGAGGAATTTTGGGGGGACACAAACATTTATTCTATAGCTGTACACTGATGCTACTGTGAAAAATATCTAGGTAATGTGAGAGTAATCCACTCTTCCACTGCTAAAAAGTGACCATTGTTTTTTCCAATGCTGCAGCATCTGGTTAAGTCCCAGGCTGTCGTTGGTGTTTGTTCACCTATGGCTCTGCCAGTTTTTCCATCATTTCTACCCAACTGAGCAAACTGAGCTTTTATGCTGGTTTTTTTTTTTTTTTCCTGTTGGGCCAAAACTTTATGGATAAGTGGAACTGGGTGTTTGACCTGGCTCTAATCCTTGCCTGTGGATTAAAAGGGATGTTAGCTGGAATTAAAACCTTCTGATGAGAATCAAAGGGAAACCATGTTATAGGGCTCCACATGTTCCAACAGCTTAGCATTTGCTCAGAATCATCATGAGTTTTGGTTCCTAGTTCCATTTTTTTCTTTCTCTCCATTTTTAAAATTCTCTCCCTCTCCCATTAAAGACTGACCACTGCTAGGGATAAACTTATCCTAATGCTTCTCCAGTGGTCATCTCCTTTATTAGCATCAGTTTCCTCTTTAGCTTTGCATTGGTACCCCTCTCTCCCAACATTCTCCCAAGAACAATACATTTTTTTATTTTTGTACTTGTGTCTGTGAAGTCCAACAGTGTCTAAAGTTGTTTGTAAACCAGATAAGGGCAGTGACTTTGAGTTTATTGTTCTTTGATGGTGTCAGTAAGATTCACTGTAAAAATGGGATGAGAGTTGTCCCTTGTCCTGCCTGTCTCACATGGTTGGTGTGACAGTCAAATGAGTAAGTAGGATGCAGTAAGGGGTAATGGGGAGGACCCAGGACTGGGGGAGGGGCAGAAAATGATCTTAACTCATACTTCTGCAACTCAGTAAGATGGGGGGGGGTCTCCTTAAGGGTCAGTTTCTTCTGCTGTAAAATAATAATAATAATTCCTGCTTATCCGTTTCACAAGAGTGTATTGGAACAAGTGAAGTACAGTAGTTGAATATAGTTTGCACAATATAAAGTGCTATAAAATATAGGTTATATAGGCTTATCTCTGTTCAGGAAAAAGTAGCAAATTTGCCATGGGGGATTAATCCATTTCATTGTCCCTGTTTTAGATTGTATTGCATGACCAATAGGCTATTTTCTGTGTACAGATGCATATCCAATTTAATAACATTTCTTGGGTTGGTTTCTCCTCACCCAATCAGGAAATTAGATATATTTGGACCAGAATGTATTTAAGAATAGGCAGATTGAGCACATGCATTGGCAATAACTGAGAATTTGCATTGAGCAAATTATATCAATTTGGATGTGAAGTCATTTGGTTTCTTTCTTCATTCTTCCCCACCATTCTGCTCCTCCTCCTCCTCCTTTTCCTCCACCCCAGGCTGGTTCTGTCTCTCTCTTCTCCATATTGTTTACCATGTCTTTCACTTGTAGGCTGACCCATGAATTTCTGTACTGTCCAGTGTTTTTGCCTTCTCGTGTCATTAGCCAGAGGGGGCAGGCATTTCTCCAACTTTCACCAAGGAGATAATGTCAGTTTTCAGTGCACTTGAGATATTTTAAACAGAAAGATTTAATACATAATTAGTTGTTTACAGAATAACTGAAAGGACTGAAGGAGCAGAAATCATCCAGACTATTGATTTCAAGGTAAATTATCAGAGCTGCAACCAGAGATCAGGAAGCTGCACCTGCCTTCCCACCCGTCCCACCTTAATGGCTTCCACCCTTGAACCTGGTGACAGGACAGTGGAGTATGGAATTCAGTTTCTGAGGTCATAACTACCCATGTTGCCAACCAAAACTCACATGAGCGCATCTCACTGGCAGAATGTATTGCATCCAGAACCCAGGCCACTAGGGAATCTAGACATGCAGTTCCTAACTTCCCATCCTCTGCAAGAATGGGGTGAGAATGGAAGCTATTGCCAAGAGCTTCAGCCTGGAAGTCTGGCTGGCTTACATTGCCAGATCATCCTGAAGTTTTTAGAAACAAAGGTGGGAGGGAAATGACTTTGGGTTATAGAAAACCAATAAAATGGATGCATCACAAAATGTAGTTGTGAGTGAGAGCAAAGATATGGAGATCTGCTCTCAGACTGAGAGCGGTAGAGGCATGTTTCAGCATGGAGCAGTTTCCATGGAGAATGACAAATTCCCCCAAGTAGCAAGGACTTGGGAAAACATTTCCTACCTTTAACCATTGTAGTGCTTCCCAGGGAAGCAAGCTTTGATTCACTCAGCTCTCGTGTCATTCATTCCATAGGAGACTCCAATTTAACAAGCTCATATCAAACCTTTGCCCTGTGGACATGTGAATAGTCTGATCCAGCTTCTGGTCACTGGAGTAAATAAAGTGAGTGCCAACAGCTTCAGAGCTGACAGATATATTTCTGAAATGGCCGCTATAGATCATTGCAAATGCTTTGTAGAAACAGAGAAGCATTGCCCTGCAGGGGCTAAAAGCAGACCTTGATTCTGTTCCCAGCTCTTCAGCAGTGTGTTCTGTGTAAGTAAAAAAAAAGGACAGGGTCTCTTTAGCCCCCTGCCACCTTTTGTGTCATAACCTGTGAAATCAGCATATCTGATGGTACCAATGTGAACACATTTTGAAAATGTACATTCTCTTATCAGTTTTCCTGCTTAGCCTACTTGAATTTAGCTCTTGGAGATCTCCAGGATTCATGATGGTTCTCCCTTCTAAATTACCTTTAACTGGTAGAACTCGGTTCCCTATTAGTAAACTTGAAGTTTTATTTCTTGTTTTCTAGAAGTCCACGAAAAATTAAAGAAGAACTTTAATCAATTTAAATGAATGTAGCATTGTTTTGTTGTTATTGGTTAGATAAAGGTGACATACGTTTCTTAACTTAGAGGGATGAATGAAGTACAATTACCATTCTGAACATGAGACAAATTATGTGTTAATGTCTATCCCTGAGCTAACATGCCCTCTGAGCACAGTTACAGCAGTTATGGAAAAGTGTAGGGAAGCAGGCCAGGGACAGTACCAGCAAGCCCCTGACACTTCCAGGGCTTGCTTCATGCAGCCACAAACAGCTCTACAAATATTAACTCACTGAACTCTGATAATAATCTTACTGTTGTACAGATTGGGAAGTTGAGGGACAAGAGAATAAGGAACTTGAGCAAAGTCACACAGACAGTGAGCCCCAAAGTGAAATCTGATCCCAGGTACACTTGCCCTGGAGTCATGTTCCTTAACCACCTGGCCCCCAGCACAACCAACTACACGCACAAAGCTTGTAATAGTCTCTTCATCGATGCTTTCCCTTCACAGCAATATTCCTGGCTTTTCCTTCTCTTCCCTTTCATTCCAAATCTCATTTCCATAATCTGATTTCTATTAGGACCTTGTATGTGCAGCCTACACATCATAGCCAGGACACTGCCTTCCCACCAGTTCCCAGCCCAGCTCACAGCATGCTTATTCTACCCTCTGCCTTGCTGAATCTTTCTCAGGTCCAGTGAGTGCAAGAAATCTCAGCTTCTCTACAAAGACATCCCTAACCAATAAGAAAGCAATTTCTCTTTTTAAATATGCAGCCCCCATCTTTTTCTCATTTGCTGTATTCCTGATGCATGATCATTATGCTATACACAGTAAGACAAATATTCCTTTCCACAGGGCATACCCATTTACTTTGGTATATTTTTTGTGTGTTTGTGTTAATGGTCTCTTAGACTCTGAAAATCAGGAGCAGTACTTGTAATTTGGTTCTAAGTAGCCCATGGAATGTCCTTAATATCCTCGATGGCAATGATAGTAGTGCTTGACAGTGACAATGTAGGATGGGAATGTGGTGTTCTGCTCACTGTTGAAACAAAGCAAAGTGGCTTCCTCATCGTTACCTTCTTCTCTTGCTCCCCTTCCCTCCATCATTGTGACTGTGTGCCTATAGTGTTTACAGTGCACCAGCCACAGTTCTGGCATTTCTTGTGGTCTTGACAATTATTGTCCTTAGCTTATGGAAACCTTGATGAACCCCAGATAAAAAGTTCTCTCTCTGCTGTGTGACCTTGGGCAAGTTACATAATCACTCTGCCTCATTTTTCCCGTCTATGTTTTATTTTAATTAATAGAATCAGAAACAATTCTCAATTTCACTGCCTCTAGTTCCACTAAGAATATATGCAATGGGACATTGCATCATGCAATTTCACATTTTGCTCTTTCCATTTGGATTCATACCTTGAAATTGAATTATATTAACAAATATATATAAATATTATGAGAAATTACACTGAAGTGGGATTACTAATGCTTTGATCAAATATTTTACTTAGTGTAAAAATTTCAAGGTTAATAAACAGATACTACTTCAGTCACTTTGATTGAGCAAAACAATACTGGTCAACCTTATGCCACTGATGAATTGAATCTTGTATGCTCTTAAGAAGTAAAGTGAGAGGTGAGAGAAGCTGCACTTTTAGCAATTCAGTCTCACTTCTCATCAAATGGGTAGTATGAAATATTGTCCTCAAAAGCTATTTCCTTCTATTTTTAGAAAATTTTAAATACTGTATGTGCTTTGTAGAATATTAAAAAATATAAGCAAGCAAAAATAAAATAAAATAAACAACAAATCATCAAATTCCTACTCAGAGATCATCACTATAGCCCTCTTCTACATCTTTCTGGATCCCTTTATATGCACATAGGTGTATGAGTATTTGTAGATATTCATCTTTAATTAATGAAAATGTAATCCTATTATACCCATTATTATGTAATATGAGCTTTGTTTTTTTTTCAACCAAAGATTTCCTTTCCATTTAGGTAAAATTTCATTTCATCTCAATCAAGCCCACATTCATATTTCCCTAAATGACCTAGTAGTATTTTTCTGTACATTTGGTTTGTTCAGACCAGTATCATTATATATTATCATTATCCCTTAAGTCTCTTTTAATTTAACACAGTCCTTTTTTTTATGACACTGGCTTGTTAAAAAAATGCAATTTCATTGTAAAATGTCACAATCCAATCCTTGATTGAAAAATCTCAAACCTGATCAAAATAAAATTTGATATGGCATAGGAACCTCCTTATTAGACCCTCCAAGAGATTGATAACAAATATAAATGATACTAATAAAAGATATTCCTAATTTAAAACAGCTGTTATTTTAATGAAATTAAGATTTTATTCTTAGTGGAACTAGAGGCAGTGAGATGGAGGATTGTTTTCAAACGAATGGCTCAGAATTATACTGACATATTTACATTTATGAAATGTGTAATTATGAAATAGAAATCCTACCAACATATTGTCCATGGTGAGATCAACTACCAGAACCCTATAGGGAATAAATGCTTCTTTCAAACATAAGTTTTACAACCTGTTAAAGTGTTCCTGTGCAATTTACGGTTGGCCCTTCTAAAGTTTTCTCTTATTGTGATATTTTCTTTATGCAGATTCTTTCCAGTTGTACTTCTCAGTAGGACAGCTATATATACAATTTTTTACTTATATCTACTATAGAATGAATAACAAATGGCAGGCAAGTCAACATTATAAGAACTTTCATACAATTATGCTTGGTTCCTATAATCTTCTTGTCTTAGCAATTGCTTCCATTCTTTGCCAGGAAAACAGATATTTATTCACTGCTGACTTTGTGCCCATACATGCATTGTGGTGGAGAATTTGAGCTCTGGAGTCAGAACAGCCTGGTTTGAAATCCCTACTCATTGTGTGATCTTGGGCAAATCACATAACTACTCTGTGCCTCATTTTTCCTGGTTGTAAAATTAGAATAAAAGTCTCTGTCTCATAGGGTCATTGTGGATATTAGGTGAAATACCCATGTCAAGCATTTAAAATAGTGCCTGGCACATAATAGGCACTAAGAAATCTTAGAGTAAATTTGCTTTAAAAATTGAATTTGACAAATCGCATAAGATGGCAATGCTCGGAAAAATGTTTCTTGATGTCCACCCTTCACCAAAAGAAACAGGTAAAACATTTATTTGAGGAAAAGTATTTACAAAGATGTGTGACATACATATGCTCCTTTCTGCACCTGAACACACACCCTCATACGTATACATGCTGTGATTACTTACCCACAAGCTCACCATTCTGCCCTCTAACCTGACACTATCAGGGAGCAGGTAAATGTTCAAAGCCAGGAGGCACATGTGATCTACTCAGCAGAGAGTCATGTAAAATAAATCCTAAGACCTCTTGCTTTTTCCCAAATTCATGGTAGTACTAGAAAAACATTGCAGCCCAGGTTAGTTCATCCCCCACTTTCTGTAAGATGCAGATATAAGTCATCCCTGAACAATTAGAATCCAATGTGCTCCTAAAGACCTTCAAAGAAGTCTACTTTAAGACTCAGTTCAATTCAGCTGGATAAATATTTGAATGTTTATTATAAAAAGGCACTGTGCTAGGACTAAGATGAATGAAATGATTAAGAAATTATTCTTGACCTCAAAGACCCTGAGGCTGTAGAATAGGGGATGTAGATAGCAGAGTGAAATATATGCTGAAAAGACATAAGCAAGGTGTTACAGAGAGGCTTTGTTTTCTGTTGCAGAGAAAGTGGGTTTTTCTTAGTGGAAAAACTGACTTCTTCTGAAACCCTAAAAAGACTCCTTAGCCTCTTTCTTATTATTATTATTGCTAAATGAAAGAGAGAAAAAGAAAGGAAATATTTTGGAGAAATTATTTTCACTAAAATCTTATTATTAGATAAGTTAGAAATAAATACACTCCATAGGAGTACACATCTGGAGTAACAACTACCTAAGGCAAGAAAGGGACCTATCAATAAATTACTGTCGATCTGGGTTGATGGTTTTGCTGCAATCCTGGTCTCCATAGAATATAATTCCTTAGAGATAGTTTCATTTGTTTTTTTATTCATTCAGTAAATTTTTATCAAATGTGGGCTACATGCCAGCACCATCCTAGGCAATAGGCACAAAGTAGTGAGCAATTCCAGTATAGTCTCCGCTCTCGTGCAGCCTACCAATAAGAGGAGAGGATGAACATTAAATAATCACACAAATGAGTGGATAATCATAACATGGTGATGTGGTTTAAAGAAAGGAACACTGTCCTGAAGAGCACTGACAGCACTTAAGAGGTCAAGGACAACTTCCTTCACCGAGGAAGTGATGCTTAACTGAGATCTAAAGGATGACCAAGGATCAGCCAGGTGAGGAGCAGGAAGGACAAGCTTTCCAGACATGTGAACGACTGACCAGAAGGAGCAGGGACTGGTCCGTGTTGAACCCCACCTCGGGGAATAATTACTGGAATCTATAAAAAGCTTATTCTCTATTTTGCATTGAGGAAGGATTAGAAGAAGAAGCATGAGAATGTTAAATGTGGGTGCTTTGTATATATTTTTTTGCGTTTTTATCCTTTTTTAAAAAAAATGAAGATACAATATTTTTAAAGTTACAAAGTTATTTGAAATTGCCATGAATCAATAAGAAATTTTATTTGATTGATAGTTTTATAGGAACCCTTTTATGAGGCTCCATTATCTTAATAAAACTCCTGATTGGCTGAGAATTTTTTCAACTTTCACAAAATGACCTGTCCCGGGAAGACGGGTGGTCTGCTGGCTTCTCCAGCCGCCAGGGATCCCCGGAAGTCCTGGCTCCTGGATGAGTAAGACCCAGGGTCATGGACGTCGGCGGGCTCTTGGGGCAGTTTTGGGGTTTGCTTTTTTGGTCCTTGCTGCCTTCTCTACGCTGCTCCACTCCTCTGGACCCAGAAGGTCTGACCGTGGCATAGAGGCTTCCAGAGGGAAAATGGCCCCAGAGTGGGGATGTAGGAATACACATGTAGGAATACAACCATGGTGCGCCAGTTCTTGCCGGTCCAGCGCTGGCCAGTGTTTTATCCTTCCACTTGCTCTTGTATCTTCCGTGTCCCTGGCGTGAGGATGCCGAGGAGCAGGGGTATGTTGTTCTCTGAGTGCCGCTTCCAAGTGCGCTCTATGCATTCTGTGCTTGCATCTTTAATCTCTCAGGAAAAGCCAGATAAATACTTAAAGGTTACTAATAAAAGAGCCTTACCAAGTTTCAGCCACTCTTGGGTCTGTGGCTGCAAAGTTCACTCTTAACTATTAGTCTTAACACTAATGCACAACGAATACAGTGCCTCTGGGCGTAGCCCCAATGCCCTGTGGAGACAGCAAGCCCTGACTGAGGGTGGTGGGGAAGAACAGGACAACATGCCCAGAGCCAAATTAGCGGAGGACAATTTGGTTAAAATAGTCTTCAGAGAGTGGTACAAAATGGCTCTTGAAACCATGCATTTGTGCTGTAGCGGAAGATTTCTGTCCACTGTGGAGTAGACCCACTCCCAGGAAAACCTGCCTTGACTGGAGTCTGCGGTGGACTGGGGTTGGCTCTGGCTCACATGGGGAAAGGCCTTCGCACAGGGAGAAATCCCCAAGAGCCCATAGGACCCTTATCTGAAAGGGGAGAACAGAGGGGGCTTAGTTTACCTAAGTCTAGGCACCGAGAGCGGGGACCGGTAAGCGTTGACAATTTGCTTTAGGGGATGACTATTTTCCTCAGGCACTTCACTCTCTAACGCCAGTCTGAGGGATTCTGTAGGGTTCTTAGGTCTGATACCACCCCCAGACCAGCAGGTGGTCAAGGGGACACACCCGGTGCTGTTCCTGGGTCTGCTAACATTAAACAGCCCCAGAGGGGAAACGTCTTCAATTCCCAGACTTACAGTGTCCACCAAACCTACAAGGTTATGGGATCCCCCTTCCCCCAGCGTCTGTCTTCTACCCCCAAACTCCCCAGTTGTGCCTATTATGTACTACACATGTAGGAATACTTCCCGTTTGTGTAACAGTTCATTACTTTTTAGAAACTTCTTGTTGATTATCTCATTTGTTCCTCACAATCCGTAAGGTTGGGAAAATAGGTTTCATTATCTTCATATGCAGAACAGAAAATGGAGACTTTAGGGTGAAGGTTATGTTTAAATGGTATTTACCCATCACAGTTTTCACAGCCACATTTTGAAACATTCCATCATGGATTTAAATATGGAGAGGAGAAAGCATTGCATATAGGTAAATCTGGCCTTGGAGGAAGACAGACCCCAATGTGAATCCTGCTATAGAACCTTGATTAATCATTTAACCTCTCTGTGGCCCTCTCTTTAACTGTAAAATAGGAGTAATGATTCTACACCCAAGAGACTTGTGAAGATGAAATGAGATTACATATGCCAGTCATCTAGTTCAGAGCATAGCAGGTGCTCAACAAATGACACCCAGTGATTTCCAAAAGGCATACAGTGGGGCAATACTCACATTAACACCTAGTTGTGAGTAGCCAGTTGAGACAGCCCTTTCCAACTGCAGGTGAAAAGTCATGGAGAAAATGGCATTTTGTGAAATGGAAAATATATTTGGAATAGAAAAGAAAATAAACAACAACTTTACTTGGACAAATGGAGTGGACTATTCTCAGAATATTTCTAGGACACGTGATTATGAGCTTGAACATTAGTTATTTAAGCCCAGTTGCCAAGTCGAGAGTTGCCTCTGTACAGCTTTCCATTGTAACCTGTTTTGAATCACTTCATTAAAAAACTAAGTGTCTGAAAAAAATAACAAATTATGGAACATATCCTACTGTTGTTCTATTCATAGAGTGTCCCAGAGCTAAAATTATAGCCAGAACAGGGCCATGCATAAAACAGGTATTCAATATGCAAAGAAGCTAACAGTAATGAAATCTTGAATAACCCGTGGGCAAAATCAGGAATTTTTATAGGTGGATGTTTGCAGCTGGCATTTCAACTAGACTGGCTGGGGGTGGGGGAGTGGGAATTCTGATTTATTTATAAAAGTGTAAGACTTACCTGTTCATGAAATAAAGCTTTAAAGAGCTGGCCTTTTAAGGAACTAGTTGTTGGGGAACTCTTGGATAAAGCAAGGAGACCAACATTCTAGTCTCACTGATGCCACAGGTCAGTCATGTCACTTAGCCTTGCTGGGTAACATGATTCTTATCTCTTAAATGCTAGGCTGCTCTAACACAGACATTCTACACTTCTATGAACAAGGCCCCTGAATTAAAACATAGAAGGCCCTCCATGATTAGGCTCTCTATGTGCCATTCCGGCCTTTTCTCTCACGTTGCCTCACCCTAGCCTCCAGCAATGCAGTTACTTCAGGTTTGCAACACACCCGGATACATGTAAATGGTGATTCAGAACCCAGAGGTCAAGCTCAGTTAGTTTTGTGGAGATCATTGGCACGGAAAGAAGACTCATGTTCTCTCAGGGAAATGTCCTGGCCTCTTGTCACTTGAACTTCCTTCTCTAAAAGGTAGATGCCATCAGTGAGGAACAGTGGGGACAGGGCATGGAAGTCTCATGGGTATGGAAGGAGATGGAGAAGGAAACATGGTTGGAGACTGGGAATCAGAAAAGAGGATAAGGACATGGGAGCTGGTGCTCATGAAATTATTTGAAAGAGTATTGCTGTGCATAATGGAAAGTTTTTAAATATCTCCTTAATACAAGATACATGGTAGCCCACTTCAAGCATTTTTGAGTAGAAATAAGATCCATTGCTTGTGAAGATAGCTCTTTTAGGAAGGATATAGGCTCATGCACTAAGTAGCTGACCTTGCAGGCTAGAATATGCCACCATGTGGTGGCTGCTGTTGGGGCCCTGCCCACATCTGCAGTGGTGCACCCACCTACCCCCCTTTTCCATAAATGTTGGCTGCTATGGGTTCATACTTGCACCTTTCACTGGAGAATTGCCCTTATTGGAGGGTAATTGCCCTACATGAATGCTTCCACCCTTCCCTCCGCTCATGGGTGACTTGCAACTGATACTGATTAATACAGGGGACCAAAGCCCAGATCCTTTTCTGTCAAGTGAAAGAACTCTAGTACTTGCTCTTTTTCCTCTAGAGCTCCCTAGGGGATCACACTGAGGTTAGAGTTCAGTAGAACCACATCCTTGCTTTATCTCTTCCCCTGTCAACCCCTTTTCCCTCACTCACAAGTTTATCTCCTGAGCCCACTCCCTCATAAATCACTTGAAAGATTACTTGGCTCAGGCTCTGCTTCTAGGGACCCAATCTAAGCCACACCGATCTGGAAGCTCTCTCCTGGAGCCAGACCTTCCTGATGAAGGGGTTCCAGAGGGCCACTGCCAATCGTGTATTTGTCCAGATGGAGCCTATTTCAAGCCACTCTTCTCACCCTGATTTACATGTCATATCAGTGGGAGAGTTAGCAAAGCTCTTTTTTAAATTGGGTCTATCCTTTTAGACTTTCCTGTGTTTATACACATGCAACTCTGTCCCCTGCTCTGCTCTACATAGTAGGCAGAGTGAGTCAGTCATTTGTCACAAATGGGGCTAAAATAAGATACTGCCTTTCTGAGG
Organism: Manis pentadactyla; assembly: GCF_030020395.1. Classification (NCBI taxonomy): domain Eukaryota; kingdom Metazoa; phylum Chordata; class Mammalia; order Pholidota; family Manidae; genus Manis; species Manis pentadactyla. The sequence continues at coordinate 59,187,550 of NC_080025.1, read as the reverse complement.
CTTGCTTTTCTTGTTGTTCCTTCTCACTGCCACCTCCTTGAACCTTAAAACAGCAGTTGTTTGCATCCCAGGAACCTTGAACAGATTGAGAACCCAAAAGGCAGCTGGCAGGTTGCCCAATGTGCCATATGCCTCCTTCTCCCACTCCAGGTGTCCTCCCTCTTGACTGGCAGCTCACAGGCTGGCCGTGGTCCAGGCTGAAGAAAAGAGAAGATCTGGGAAGATGCACTCAGCATACATCTTCATAAAGCCAAGTCTCCACGTGGGTTTTAGTTTGTCAGACAATGTTTATTATCCACCCATATGAAAATGTACACAGGATCACAGGAAGGAGGTTGGATGCATTTTGTGCACTGATGATCCAGACACATGTGGAACCACAGGTAGACTCTCAACCTTGGTTGTGCAGAGTTGGGGAGCACTCCACCAACTTATCAAAGAACAGGAGCTGTCACTTGTTCTCACTCTTATTCCTGATTTGCTTTTGCAAGATTGATTCTATTCTCTTAGGTGCTTTCTTGTCTTAAAGGAGGATGGAAAACAATCTCCAGCAAGTGATAATGCTCAATTAATTGTTGATAAACTGGCTGCAGGTACTGAGATTAAACAGAGGCAAGGTATAAATCACTGTGACTGCCACTGTAATTCATTACTTTATAAATTTTATGTTCAGTTGCCATTTCCTTTCCTTTATTCACCAAAGAGCAAGGCTTTTGAGTTGATTCTTTACAGACTTCCTCAAACTACACGGTAATTTTTGCTGTTTGTCTCAAGAAAAAAAGGTAAATCATGTAAAGGGAATGTATAAGTAAATATGTGGGCGAAATACTCTTGACACATTTTGAAATATTTGTAGTTCTTCCAAGTAACTTAGTAAAAATTCTTAAACTTGTATTTTAGACATGTCATCATTTTATATAAGTTGTTGATTCAAGTAAATGAGCAGAGTCGGCTTATGTGGCAACTTTACTGATATGTCTCTACACAGTATCCTTGAGATTTTCAAGTTGTCTTAATTATAATAGGCCTGAAGATGAGAAGTTTTCATTCCTTTCCCCTTCTTTTCCTTCATTGATTTGGGGCTCTTTGTTTTATTTCCTTTCTCTATTAGGAAAACTCATCTAGCTGTGGGGTGACTGAATTCCACTTCCTCCATCAGATTTTGAATGGGGCCTCTGGCTCTGAAAAGATAAAGGGAAGCAGAGAAATTGAGCAGACAGGTACTAGTGACATCCCCAACCCACAGGGGGCCTCAGAGCTCCCCACCATATCCTGCCCTTACATATAGACATCTTCCGTCTCCTTCCCTCCGTCCCTCAGAGCATGGACGTTCCTGGGCCAAAGTGCTGGAGATAACGTGATGGAGAGGAGAGCGAGGGAGATGGAAGGGCCCAAAACCCACAGGGAATGTGCTCCTGCTGATCTCTTTGGCTTCTGGGTTCCTTTTGGGTTTATTTTTTTTGAAGTGTCTCTCAGGGCAGGTGAGGCAAAGGATTTAGAGAGTTCATACATAACAAGAGGGGTTCCCCACAGGTGAAAATGGGGTGGCAGGTAGGGGAAGGAAGTCCTGAGAAGGTCTTTTCTTTTTTAACAAATTATTCATACAGTTTTTTTTTGTATCATTAGTCTACAATTATATAAGGAACATTATGTTTACTAGACTCCCCCCATCACCAAGTTCCCCCCGCATACCCCATTGCAGTCACTGTCCATCAGCATAGTAAGATGCTGTAGAATCACTACCTGTCCTCTCCATGCTGTATTCCTACAGTTTTTAATAGATGATTCATTCATGTGATTTAAATATCATGAAGTCTATTAAAAAATACCATGAAAACTCTGTCTACCTATGTCTTATTCCCTTCCTGTCAGTTCCTAGGTGTGATGTTGACTTTTCCATGAAGAGAAGTGTATTTTATCATGCAAAGGGAGTATCCTTAATTCTCATTTAATGGAGTGTTTTTTTTTTTTAATTTTTAAATAGTGGTGATCATATGTTTTTATCTGCTTGGAATTACTGGTGTGGTGAATTACATTACTGTAATTCCAAGTATTAGATCAGCCTTCGGTCACCGTGTACTGTTGGATTTCACTTACTGGTATTTTATGTGAGATTTTTATATTGACATTTATAAGTGATATTGACCTGTGGTTTGGGAATTTTTTTGCCCACTCTTTATCAGCTTTTGGTGTTAACATTATACTTACTACATAAAAAGAATTTGGAAATGTTTCTTTTGTTGTTTTTCCCTGGAACAGTTTAAATAGCATGATCATCATATTCCTTTTAAAGGTTCGGTAAAATTTTCTCATTCAAGTATCTTGGCCTGACACCTTTGAGGGGTTGGGGGAGAGCCCTTTGATAGCTTTCTGTGTTTCATACATGGAAATTAGACACTTTAGATTTTCTATTTCTTTTTCTTTTTAATTGAAAAAAGAAGGGGCAAGGGTAATACTGCACACAAACTAAGATTCATGAACCAGAAGCTCTCTTCTTGGCTGTCAGCAAGACAGGCTGCTTCCTGCAACTATGGCATGTCTCCATGATTTGTCATACAGTCCTCTCTCCTTTGCTTCTCTGAAATAAACCTGCTCAGCACACTCATCCCTATGCCCCTCCTTCCCCCCACCGCTGCTGCAGGCAAGGTCCCCTTGGAGTAAGCCTCTTCACTTTGGGCAGTATGTTTTGTCCTTGCTTTAAGAGCCCTCCCACAGCCAAGTTCCTGCCATGGACATCTCTGCTAGGTTCCTCTCCAGCGTCCTCCACACAGCTCCTGAGTGAACTTGGTTGCTTTTCGCAACCCCTGCAAGTATTTAGAGTTTCTTCTTTTCATTTCACCAAAAACTAAGTGAGCTGTTAGATGATTTTCCAGAGGAGAAAGGGAACATGCTGAATTACATGTACATACCAGAATTCCTTCTTGAATTTTGAATTCTTTAGGGAGCAATCCTGTTCTCTGGTTCACAGTTCCTTGGAGAGTGCGAAGATCTTCAGTATACAAGGCAGGCACCCTGCTCCTGCTGTGGCCCACCACTTGAGTTTGGCCTCCTGACCCTTTGCTTTTCACATAAGGGTATGACTGCCCAATCTCTCTCTCACCTCCAGAGCCTAAGGTCCAGGACCTGAATTATACCTACTTTCTCCCTCTCGGACGGGTGTCAGATGGTCAAAGGATGTGAGAAAGTCCAGCTGACTGTGAGAGGAGGTCCAACCAATCAGGCAGCACAGGGCATCTAGACACATGGCAGCAGACTGCAGGTGCAGCTCAGGGGCAGTGTGGCCTTAGGGAAAACAGGTAATGACGCAGCAGAGTGGGAGGTGGCAAAGTCCATGGGCACTTAGGATCCAGCCTCTGCCCCTGAGAATGAACTGAAAGTGATAGAAGGCAGGTTCTGAGTTCTTGGGAGACTAGGGTTTCGGGCAAAGAGAGCAAGGCTGTATGGCCAGGGCCGGCTTCCCAGGCCTGTGTCCTGTGCCCTCACAGGGGCCCATGCTCAGAAGGGCCCCCATGTGATTCACTGCTCTCCCGTGAAATTCTTGAAATTCTTAATGGTTTTTGAACAAGGAACCTGGATTTTTCATTTTGCACTGAGCCCTGTAAATTCTACAGCAGGACCTGTGTGCAACTCAGGATACAGCCCAGGGAATTCCTATCCATTCTTTACATTTTAGTTCACACCCCCAATGTGTCCTCTTACCTTTGTGTCCTCATCCTCTCATCTGCTTCAGTAAATACTTACTCAGTACATGAGCATGGTGGTCACCAGAAGAGGGGTGCAAGCTCCAAATAATTGGCTCTTCTAGCTCTCCCTTGTCAGGAGTAAGACGGCGGGAGGAACAAGACCACACATTATACAACTTGAGCCATTGAGCAGTGTGAGGGCAGGGGTGAGCCCATTAGTGAGCGTAGGTGGTGATGCAGTGTCACACCATGTGTGGGGTGTATGTGGTACCATCCAACCATGACTGATAGCCCATCCCCAATCCCAGTCGATATGACCTTCCAGTTGATGGGAGTAATTTGGAGGCAAGGACTTTTTGTGGGGAGTCAGCTGTCTCTCTCATTTGCAAGGTGGCTGAGCGCAGTTTACAGCCTCCTAACATCTGACACCCTAAGCCTTTTCACTTCCTAACCCCGCTCAAGGGGACCTACTGCAGGCTTACTATGCACTAATCGGAGACTGTATGCATGCCAGCCATCCTGCAGGCTAGTGTGCTGGCCAGGAGGGACTGGCTCTCAGAGTGTCCACCTCATCATCAAGTCCTTGTTAGGCAGTTTGTAGCTATTTTTCAGATAGTTGTTGTTGTTTTATTATCAGTCCCACTTGTTGGCTTCCTAGCAGTCCACATTTTTTTTTTCTTCAGAAACCAGACATTCTTGCCTCAACCTCTTTTCCTAATTATTTCACTAAATAAGATAAAAAAAAAAATCCCAGCTGAGTGGCCAACATTCCCTCATCCTTTTATGCCCTTCCCAGTTTGCTCCTACTCTCCCAAGTGACTTTTAGATGGAAGCAGCTCTAATCACCCCCAGTATGATGATCTCTCTTCCCAAGTTATAAGAGACTTACAAACAAACAGTGATCCCTCTCCAGGGAAACCGGAGGGTGTAGCAAATGCATGGGGACAGTAGTTCTTCTTTTCTTGACCTATGGCAGAATATCTGAAAATCAATCCCTGAGTACTCAGATCTAAGAATTACCCCTGGTCATAATAGGCAGCCTTAAAAAAAATTTTTTTTGAGTTCTCCACTCTCCAAAAAACCCACAAAAAAAGCCCAAAGACCTAAGGCTACTCATATAAAAAATTAAATCGCCATGTGTTTAAAATGTAATAATAATAACCAGAAAAGTAAGTAGGAAAAGAAATCAATTTAACTGTTTTGCCAAAAAACCTGATAGAATAACATATAATATAAAAACTGAGCCTTCTCTATCTAAATATTACTCTCTAGAATTCACTCTTTCCTCTTCTTACATGTTTCTTTTTGGGGTGCCACTCCCTATTTTTAAGGCCTACTTACGGAGCTGCAGTTAAAATAGCCTCAGCCACCCAGGCTTGGTCCTCTTTCTGCCTTGTCCTCTGTCTAGTTGCTGGCGACCCCTCCAGGGTCCCTGTGAAATTTGCATAAGAATTCATTTACATACTGAGTTCATTTATTGCTCAGTGAAAGTTCCTGTGAGGATTGGTATCTAGTTCCTAGGTCCCCAGGATTTACCCTTAGGGGTGTTCAGATCCAAAAGAGCAGACCCCCAGAGGAGGAGCTGTGGGTCTCACTCCAGTTGTGGCTCTGGGAGATAACCTAGGGTTTAGATTGGACCAGAGACTCAGATCTGCAACACTGGTGTTTCATTTCTGTCCTGACTCCATAGATTGACCTTTTGCATCAGCAATCAATTAACTAGGAATTCTGGCAGTACTTCCCCATGGAATATACAAATGGGGGAAATGAAATGGAAAATGATTACTTTCAGCCAAGCTTTAGGGACTTTTCAATGTGTGCATAGGTGTCTATCTCACCTGATTATAATATACTCCAGCTGAAGTTCCAGATTTGTATTCCTTCCTAGGTATTTTCTTTAAGCATTACAAGTAATGAGTTGACCCTATAGGCTTGGCAAAATAGCAAGAACTTCTCCGTGTAAAAAAAAACAAATTATAGATGGAAGTGAAAGATAGATATAAAAACAGCAGCCCACACATTATCTCAGGATGGACGCTACCAGATGCCTCCTGGTGAGTAAATCGGGTCACAGTAGGTGAGGGTTGGTTGACCCTCAGGGTTTGCCCACCAGCCCCTGCACCCTGAGAGTGCTAAGCCAATGTGGTAGTGGGAGCATAGAGTCATGAAATAAACAAACATATAGAATTATAGTCCTTTTACCCTTAAAAGTGATTTCTATTGTCTGTGTTTATATCATCCAAATTACACATTCTGAAATGTGCAAAATAATCAATAAAAAGTTTTCCCATCCAAATTAAAATGACCAGCACAGAAATACAAATTTTCCAATTAAAATTTTTTTGTACTTACTAATATACAATCATCAGTTTTAGTCCCATCACATTTTTAATGCAAATATTCTCATTCAAAAGTCACACAAAAATAAAGTCTGTGTTCTAAGGGAACATATGTGTGTGTGTGTGTGTGTGTTTACCAGTTGGACTGTTTGTGTGGAAAAAGTTAAATGGGTTTGAATGTTTCTTTCTTTTAGTATGTGCTGATTCACCAGGAGTTTATTTTAAAACTATTCAAGATGTTTTCGCTTTTCTAGCATAAATTCCCAACAGTAGGTAAGAGCTATAAGAGCATTTAAATAACTGCTATTATGAATTAGATTTTATTTTAAAACGTTGGGTTTGCATTTAATGTTTCATTAAATGATTCTTTCCAACATCAAATTCCTGTAAGAGAAATAGGATTGGCCCTCACTTGATGCACTGGACCTTCAGGGCAAAGAGGAGAGACCTTTTGCCTTCTGACTCATTTTAGGGAGAATGTTTGGGTTCCAAACTGTTGTCTCTGAAATGGATCCCTTCAGAGCATGCAGGAACCTACGGTTTGACCCAAGACCATATTGAATTCACCATAGAAATGGTACTTTGTGAGGCATATTAGGCAGTAGCTCTGCCTGGCACGTGGCTGTTTTGTTGGCTGCATTTTCCATTTGGAACTTCATACAGTTAGCACGGAGGAGCTTAATAAATATTGTATAATAATAAATATTCAAGACATATGGTTCTTGTTCTTATGTAAATTCTCTGAAAATCTGCTTTCACATTCATTTATAACTACCATGTCCACTAATTCAGGGAATATTTGTTTTATGAGAGCCTCCAATTCCTTGCTTTCTAATTTTCAGTGTCTGTTTTCTAGCCTACCCTGTCTCCTTTCCTTTATGTCTTAGAGGGGTGGAGATGTTTACCTTGTTCTCCCATTTGCATCTGATCCCAGGCCCTCCTGACTCTCCGAGGGCCTTTATCCCTCCATCATCTCTCCCTCCTTCCATCCCTCCTTTCCCACCAGATCCTTCTCCTGAGTCCATAAACAGGGACTAGTCCCAGTGATCCTAAAAGACAAAGCATCAAAAACTTCACTTGCTTCTTCCAGCAGTTCTCCTTTATTCCTTGTTTATTCTTCAAATTTATTAAAACAGGGATATATATATGTCCTGTTCCACTTCATTTTCCACATGCTCTTTAACTCCATGTAATTAGCTATTGCTCCTGCTATGCCCTAGAACCCGAAAGGTTATCAATGACCTTGTTAAAACCCCTTTCAGATCTAGGTGCTCATCCTCCTTATCCTCTGCAGAATCTGACCCTCTCCTTTCTCGAAATGCAGGACTTTCCCAATCCTCTGACTTCTTTGATTGCTCAGTCTCTATCTCCTCCCGCTCCCCAACCCCACCTCCAAGTGCTTGCTTAAAGAAGCACTTCTTTAAAGTTCCCTACCGCTGGAATGTCACCCAGTATCTGAGTTGCAATGTCTCCTCTGTGCGATAACCTCCCGATCTAACTTCAGTAGCCATCCTCTCTCTCCAGAGCTCTTGCATCTGGAGAGCCTGCTCACCTTGTTCATCATGATGTCCTTCAGACACCTTCAAAACTGAACCCACCAGCCAGCTCATCTCCCAAGTCAGCTGCCCCGGCTGTGTTCCCAGGCCAGCTGCTTCCTCCCCAACCCCCAGTCTCGGAGTCACTAGAATCAGTGTTGGCTCCTCCCTCCTCTTTACCCCATCATCAAGTTAATCTTCAGTTGCTGTTGATTTTACTTCTGCAATAATTTTTACAACTGTCTTCTTTCTTTGTTCTCACCACCTCTATCTAAATTCAAGCCCTCATCACTTCTCTCCTGAGCTAGTACAGTCGTCTCCTGACTAACCTCCTCTCCTGGTCTCTTACTTTCCTACACCATCCTGGGCATCTATGCTACCCAGTAGGGTGCTTTTGGTCACAAGTGACTGTTGAGCACTTGAAATGTGCCTAGTCCAACTGAGATAGGCAGCAAGTGTAAAATACATACCTGCTACCGAGTACATAGTACTAAAAGAATAATGTCAAATATCTCATCAATAATGTTTATATTGATTACATGTTGAAATGATAATATACATATCTTGCAATTAATTTCACCTTTTTGTAGTGACTAGAAAATTTAAAATTACTTGTATGGTTTGAAATATATTTCAATTAGGTAGTGCTGTTGTAGAGCAAAGTGAGAATTTGTTACTTTTCTCCTTAATTACTTTACTAGCTTCTCATGACCATGAAATGAGATGGACAATGGAAGCAGTAACTAACATGTATTGTTTTACAAAGTGCTTTCACTCAACTGTCTCCTTTAGCATCCAATCCAAATCTTTTAGCTCACCATTCCATGTTCTGAACCATCTGGTCCTACACTATATTTCCCATTAATTAATTAATTCAAGCAACAGATATACATTATACCCCTCTCTTCCTTGTTCATATCTTCCATGCCTCAAAACTGTGTCTGCCATGTATTACCCAGTCATACACTGCATTCCCACCCCTTTGTTTATGTCCTTTCTGCATAAAACTCTTCTCATTTTCACATGTCCATACCCTCCCATCCTTCACTAGCTTTATTTAATAATATCTCCCCTACTTCTTCCCTCCAGAAAAATACTCCCCACCCCCCAGGCCCCTTAACGTTCTGTGTGATGTATGCAAGTTGCTCCATGATCCTCAGAAAGATCATGCTTGCTTGATTCCCTTCCTCTTTCAAAATCCATAGCAAAAGGCAGAAGCCAAGATTACAGTTGGTTTCCACTGTGTCACCCTGTTGGCTCTGTCCTTCCATCCTAAGGCGTTTCTGTGGTTCAAACATCTCCTCCTCAGGGAAGGCTCATTCCCTTCCCTCCCATCCCGCCACCCAGAAAGTGGCTAGCGTCTTTGGATTTTCACAGCACCCTTATTTGAGCAGTGCTCCATTTCACTTTGCTCTCAGTACACTCAGGATACATTATCTCATTTAATCTTTGCTTATTACTTCCCTTTAAGATGAGTAAGTTAATTGTCTGAAATCATACAGCTAGGAAATAGAGGAACCCTGATTCTAAAGTCTTGCTGGTTCCAAAGTCTGTGTTTAGCTATTAACCTGTATTACTTTAGCTTAAATGTAATTAAATACATGCCCTTGAATATGTGTCTCATCATCACTTCTAGATGCTGAAGCCACTGAGGACAGGCGCTCTGTGCCCAGTGTGGAGCAATACACCCAGGACGTGCATGCGAAGCATTCCTGGAAAGAGAGGAAGGGAAAACCTAGACAAATTTTGGTCTAGTTCTTAGAAACTTTCCAGTTCTTATGAACTCTCCCAAAGTATTTTCAGATGTTCTTTCTGCTTCTTTATGATGTAAAATAAAAGTCCTAAGTGAAGAACAAGATCGCTTTTGCTCACCCCGTCATTCCTGCCCTAAACATGTCCCAGTCTCCTTAGAACCAGGGGAAATCACCCTGCACACCTTTCCGTGGTTTGAGACCTTGGTTGTGACAGGCGCCTTGCTGGGTAGCTGAGCTGCTGCGCGTGTGAGAAGGGAAGAGGGATTATCTGATTACCGTGATCGGGGTGTCAGTGTGACTGACAAGGCAAAAAACAAAGCATTCTTCCTGGAGCAGGTTTTTTGCATTTACACGGTTTTACTTGTATGACAGAACAAAGCATCGCTAATTCACGTGATAAAGATGACTCTTAGGTTTCAGTCTCCAAAAACAAAATTTCCTTGTGAACATTACTAATTAAAAAAATACGCACATATATCATGTGAAGATACATATGTTAAAGGTAGAACAACAATAAAGCCAAGTGGAAGCCACACTGGCAGCCTTTGTCCTCCTCCGTGAGAGATGGCAGAGCTGCCACTTTTAGTGAACAGCCAATGATAGGCATTTTGGGGGTGAAATCTCACATCTCTTATTCTTTTGTTACTATGGTTACCATCCTACAGAATCCCTGCACACACCAATAAAAATAGGAGAGGAGAGCACAAACATAAATCTCAATACAAACATCCTTCCCTGAGTGTGCAAAGCTGAGACAGGATATGCTGGGGTGTGGAGAGTGCCGGCAGTCCCTCCGCCCAGAAGGGCGCGCCCCAGGAGCCTGCCTGGAGGCTGGTACCCCAGTGTTGCCCACTAGTCCTGTCTCCAGCACCGCTGTGGAGGTCAGCAGAGACCCGGAGGGCTGGAGAGACCCAACCAGAGCCCTGCATGGCTCGTGTTGGTAACTGTCTGGACTCCTGAGTCCTGAGTCACAGAGTCCGAACACGTCATACTGGCACAAGCGACATGTGAGAAGCCAGGATCCAAAGGCCCAGATTTAGGGAAGCCAGAAAAACCAAGCATGTGGGACGCAGGCCCAGGTGCCCAGGGCCAGAATGACCTTGGTCAGGTTTCCTTTCCTAAGGCGGATTTATCTTTGATCTCAGTTTCCTAATCTCTAACATGATGACAAAACAATATGTTGTTGTGAGGATTAAATAAAATAATCACTGTGGATGTACTTTTTAACTCACAGGACTGTACAATGCTATTTTTAATCACTGTGGTTATGGTTATTACAATGACCACCATGGCTGGGAAAATCCCCACGTGTTCTATCGCACCGTCAGCCCCTGTGGCTTCCCTTGTCACCTGCTTCCACCTTCTGCTCTGGACATCTTATCTTTGCACTGGAAGATAATTGGGCCAGGAACTTTTAATCTGAAATGGATTTTAGCCCTCATTTATTGCATTCACTTATGCTTCACTCTCTGCACATGGAAAAAGTTTTTATTAAAATTCCCCTCTCCCTTAGAAATAAGAAGGCTTAAATATGCCAGCTGTTAGGGTGAAATGGCTCCATAGTTCTTTCGCAGCTAAAAATAGAACGTTTAGGTAAATTTTTAAGTGGAAAGATGTATTCTTCTATTTATCCTTTGAGGACCAATTCCAAAAATGCTCAATGAATTTCCTTCCCTGATGATAGTGGGTCTAAGATTTGGGCACAAACATTTCCAGGTACAACAACTTCTAGGAGCTCAAATTAAGTGAAACATGATTCAAAGTCAGTTTTCCTCCGAAAGTGATGGCATGGAACATGGCTAGTAAGACTTTTTATTGCCTTAATCTTATTTCTGAGTGAAGTGATATCATCTTAGCCACTTTATGAAGAAAAGGAAAATACAGGGAGAAGAGTCAGGAAACCTGGAGTCCAGTCCCCACTTTGCCATCACCTTGATGGGTGATCTAGGAAAACGGCTTAGCTTTGCTTTACCTTGTGTCCAAGGTAAACTTGTACTTGTTTGCAAAATGAGTCGCACTTTCCCTACTCATCTTAGCAGAGTTCTTGCTGTGAAACGAAGTGATGGATGTCAATGGGCTTTGAGAAAAAGAAGCTTTAATGCTCTCCCAAACCCGCACTGTTTACATTTTTGTTAGTATTTGCTTATAAAGGAAAGAAACCTATTAAGGTTACAATGAAGCATGAACCAGCTCTTGTCCTTCAAGTATCTCCCTTAGTATCACCCTGGGTAGGCCCTGTTGGAAAGTTGTACAGTCCTCTTGGACTGTAGGCAGTCCTGCTAGTCTCAGTGGCTCCAGGCCTTTGGAGAAAGGCCTTCAGGAGAGTGAGGGAATTCTCTGTGTTTGCGTTAGCTCTCAGTGCACCAATATTTTCTCATTAATTACAGTGTTTCCCTCCCCAAAGAGTGACTAGTAATAAGATGAATTCACTCAATCTGATATGTTAATTTATTTTTATTGGGAAGTTTAAATCATTAAATTAATGATCTCATCCATATTTTGAAGCAAGATAATAAAACACATGCAGTTATAATCATATTTAACCCAAAAGCTTTATAGAACTTGGTAAATTGCTTTAAAAGATACCATTAGATTTTAATAGTGCTTTCTTAATAGTAGAAGAAAAAAGAAAATACTACTAGAAATAATGAAAATAGTAAAATGAACCAACAGATTCAAAGATGTTTTACAGCTTTTATTTTTCCAGATGCAGTAAATGCATTATCCTGTTAAAGAATTCTTTATATGACCATATTATTTCACTTATTGTAGAATATAGAAACAAAGCAAAACAGAATGAACAAAGCAGCAGTAGACTCATAGACACTGAGAAGTGGCTGGTGATTACCAAGGGGGAGGGGTTGGTGTGGGTGAGTGGGGAGGATGAGAAGGATAAAGGTGCACAATAATTCCCAATCACAATGTAAGTTGGTAACAGGGACAGTAGTACAGTATGGAGAATATAGTCAATGATTGTGTAACATCTTCCTATGTTGACAGATAGTAACCACACTAGAAGGGGTGAAGATTTAATAATATAGGTAACTGTTCAACTACTGTGTTGTACATTTGAAGTCAGTATGATTGTATATCAACCATACCTCAATAAAAAATTTTTAAAAATTGAACACACAAGTAAAAAGAATTCTCTACATGTATAAACACACACATATATGGATATGTATATATGTGTATGTATGTATGTATGTATTAGATATATGTATATATATGAAGCCACAATTTCATTACTGAGCATTTTGTATGTCAATGAGGGATGAGGTCCCTGTGACTTTTGTGCTGTCTCTTAGACCCACCCACCTGCTCTCTTTCCTCCTTACTTCTGGGCATTTCAGGCTTTCATCCTCTCACCTGGACCATTGTAATTAGGCCCCTTTGGTTCCTCTGCCTTACCTCTTTCTCTCTTCCATGCCTTTCCCTCCCAACAGAAGACTGAGTGAATTTTCTCAACATAGATTAGATGACTCATGAGCCTGAAATTCTTGAGCAAATACCTGCCTATAGAATAAACCCTCTATTCCATTCATACATGACTTAGCAGCTCTCCGAACACTCCAAAGTCCTTCAAGTCTCCCCACCTCCTCTCCCAGGAGTATCCCTAGTGACCTTTCAAATGCCTGTCATCCTTCAAGTATCACATGCCCCTGAGCTGCCCTCTCATGCCTGCCCCATCTTCCCTATGCTTCTAGGCAGTCTTACCCTGGTATGTAGTTATCTTGGTTTGTCTTCTTATCATTTTATATTGCAATTTTGTATTTACCTCTTGCTTCTTCATCTTTATCATTAATATATTCCCAGGGTTTATCACAGTGCCTGATAAAATGTGCTCAAAAAGTGTTTATTGATTGGAGGAAGAGTAAAGGAAAGAACAAACTATTTGGTTTGTTCCTTTTGAATTTCAGATATCATTCCTTGGTTAATCATAAGTATATTTTCACAGACTCCTTATATAATATAAATATAAAAGCCAGTATCACTTTAATGCTGCCTTTTTTCCAACAACATCCGTTCTACTAATTTAAATGCTATTAAGTACAAAGAAGCCTTCAAAACCAGTCAACTAAACTTCTCCAGTCACTTGGGAGCAGTTAGTGCTTTGTACAATTGCTAATATGATTTAAACTGAAGGCAAACGTCTTTAGAGTTAAGTTAAGAGCAAATAAAATGCCAATAAAATGTGGAGCTCCATCTAAATGGAATTTTTTTGCACATGGTTGCATTGTTGTGAACTATAGACTTGAAAACGTTCCCTATTCCCTAATGTACTGGTGAGTCATACTGACAACTCACTCCTCCTCTTCTGGGTGCTTGGGAGCTATATTTCCCAGCCCTGTTCTTCTCTGACATCCCTCATAAAATAACCTGAGTTCAGAAGTTCTGGGCCAGTTGATCTGATAGTGCCTTGGGATTATGTATGTTAACAGAAATGAAAGAGAGTGCTAGAAATGGTATGTTCCCCTTTTATTGAAATAGATGGAGAAGAAAAGTTGTAACTCAAGGAAAATCTCTCAAAGAAAACCAAATATACTCTGGGATACTCTGAATTAGCTGTAGCATAGTTAATTTGATGGGTTGTCCTTTTTCTTTTTCTGGCTAGAATAATGGGATTTGTGAACAATAATTTAGATCAATTGTATTGTGCTGGGAGTCAAATTAACCAAAAGGAATTTCAAAATAAACAGATTGTGGTCTGCTTATTGTAAATGTGTTTGGTTAAAGAGGTGAAAATTATATTCTTAAAGATAGCTATAAGGAAAATGTTTTGGTTAAAATAGACATGAATCATCAAACCCTCACATATCATTGAGATTTTATGGATGTTGAAACAGTTCAGAATTGTTTGTGTCCACAAGGATGGTAGATCTGGTATCCTAAATCTCTAGCACATTACTTCCTATGTTATCTATGAAATAAAGTAGTGTAAAAACACAATTGATTTGCTAGCACCTGAATAAAATTTGTTGTCTTTGTCCCTTAGTTTGGAATTGGGGAATAAATTCCACTTTTACTTCAAGAGCAGGGAAGAAGTCAGTGTTTAATACTTCAGTTCTTAAAAGATATAATGCTTACCACCAAATTAAAGAAAAAAGTGGTCTTATATTCTTCTTATTTGAAGTTAAAAGAAAAGTGAGAAAAGACCATAGAAACAGGGTCCATATGTTGGCTAAGCCATCTGGCCAATAGGTACTTAAAGAGCACTTGACTCTGATGGCATGAATTATTAGTGCTCCACATTAAGATTACAGAAAATTGTATCTGTTTTCCAGGATGGATCTAGATCTAGCTGTATTTCACCTGCCTCCATTACACACATCACATCCTGAGGTATTTAGGGATGCTCCTTGCGAGGAAGGTGAAATACACTTGCGTAGTGTAACTTGTCTAAAGTACTTTTCCAACTCTTACAACTCAAAGGGTTTCTAATAACATTTATTCTTCCATTGTCAGTATTGTTAGAGTATAAATAATATTTCTTATTGTTCAACTCTATTCCATACTCATTGGGTTATAGGATGGTTCTGATAGATTTAGTTTTCAGGGCATTATGTGTTAAAATGATAATAGCTACATCAAGTTTTTACAATGAGTATTCTTTCACACTCTTAGTGATAGCATAAATCATTTCAGATTTTCTGGAAGATAATTAAGAAATAGTCATTAAGAGTCTTAGAATCCTGCAAACCCTTGATCAGCAATTTGCTTCTAGAAATATATACTAAAAAATGGAATTGCATGTATTTACAAAATATCATATAAATGCTCATTACATGTTTGTAAAAAGAAAAACTAGAAACAACTTATCCCATATAAGGGATTGGTTAGATAAATTAAGCTTTATAGGAGAGTGGAATATTGTGAAGCTCTGAAAAGATGTCCACATATAATTTTAAGTGGAAATAGCAGGTTAAAAAATAAAATGAACAAAACTATCCATTTGGGGAAAAACAAACACATGTATGCACATACACACACATACACACATATACACACATATAAAGAAAACACTGGAAGGATTTAGCCCTCTCTGGCTTGTGGAATTGTTGGGAAGGAATTTGGTTCAGAGATGCAGGGAAATCAGAATGAAAACAAAGTCAAGAAAGCAAAGGAAACTTTATTACACTCTGTAACTGAGTAACAGAGTGGGCCTGATTAAGATTAGACCATCAGGCTACTAAGAGCACAATTGTACAGCTGCAGTCCTGCCCAGGTCACCCAGGCAATGGGAACTTGCAAGCCCAAATCAGAGCGCTCGTTAGCCCCTCCATATTTATCTGGAGTAGAACAGAAGCAGAGTGAAGACTTGTGCTGCAGTCTGGAAAATAGACTGAAATAGCGAAGTAACAAAGATACTTCCCACTGGAAGGTTGCAGAGACAAAACACAGTAAGCTGAGCAGTGAGAAGGCTTTATTTAAGGCAAAAAGTACGCACTCGAAGAAAGGGGAGTGCGGGCAACTCAGAGAGGAGGTGTACTTAAGGGTTTAGGGTTTGGGGGTTTTATAGGGCCTTTTGGGTAGGGGTCAGCATGAGGCATGATATATACAGATAATTCATAATTTCTTTGAAGTTTTATCTTAAGAATAGGTTATTTAGGTGACTGTGTTGGTCCAGATCTTGGCATTCTTTATCCACATAAGTTCATTTACACTTTGGAGGTCTATCTCCTGTACTGGTTACAAAGTTACTTAATTGATTAAGTGGCTGGAAGAAGAGGAAGAAGAGCATATAGATTAAATTAAAGAACAAGATGGGCCTTTTTCCCAGGCTAAGTAAATTTTCCAGTGGCATGACTCTTATCCCATTTCCCGGCCCTACCTCATGGAGTAGCACAGAGAAGTCCTTGATTGACAATCTTTGGCCTTGAAGGCCAGATCTAATTGGTACAATGAAGATGTGCTCAGATGTTTTTCTTTATCTGGGAGTTGTTTTTCATCTGGGGAATATCCCGACATTCCATGTCACTCCTAGCCTTTGAAACTTCAACTAATATTAACTCTGTGAGTCCTTTCTGGCTCTCTGGTTTTATCTGGTTAACTCTTTGAGTCCCTTTTAGTGGGCTTTACTGGCTTTATTCTCTCTCCACTCCACTCATGTCTGTCTTTCTGCCTAACAGAATTATAGATGCTTTTTATATCCATCACTTTACTCCTCAACTTTTTCTGGATCTTCTATAATGAATGTTTATTTTATAAAAAACAGAAAAACATTTTTATGTTCTCAAAGCAATGATTTCCCAAATGTTCTCAGGTACTCTGTTTCATAGTTCAATCATTTCCATATTTATGAAAAAATTTTAAATCCCACTAACATTTCTTTAGCATTTGTGTAAGCCCATTTCTTTTCATTAGGCCCTTGTTTTGTTTTTATTTGGTTGATAATGGGAAATAACTGTTTGGCACACTTGCAATGTCCATCCTATACTTGAAGATAGTCAGTCACCTGTTACTTATTTTTCTCTCTAAGCCTAGAAATACCCCATTCCTTTCATCATTCTAAGTGAACTGATTTTCTATTCCTTTAATCTTCATTTTTTCTTCATCTCTGAACTTTCTCTACTTTCTTCATATAGAATTTAAAATGCAGTGAGAAAACTAGTGACAATCCACAGAGGGATGTAGCTGAGAAGGAAGGACTTGCTCTTAACCCTTAGCTATTCAAGAACACAACTTATTTCCATAGTCATAGTTAATTGTGTATTCAGTTTACATATATAAACAGTTAATATTTCCCAGGGCTTTCTATTTGTTTGCTCCATTTTTATCTCACTACATTTATTCCAGTTTTTAATGTCTGCTGCTAGCTTTTTGTCCTAAAGCTTTTCTCATTTATGTGCTTACACTGATGGCATTAAATGGCATTCTTTTGATTCTAAAATATCTCAAAAATGTCAAGGTCATTTTGAATGCAGTCAATAGTGTTAAGAGTAGTAACAACCCTTCTGATAGAGAATTCTCCACAGATCTGGTAAGTGCATTCCTGATTCTGGGTCATGAATGTTGAATGCAAATAAAGTAGCCTCTGGGCAGATTCCAATACACACCACATCACCCCATCCTCCAGGTTGCATTCTTGATTCAACTATCTGCACACATTTCAAGAGGGGCAATAAACACTTTACTTCCTACCTTATTGGTGATACATGCTATATAATGGCATTAAAACTTTTGCCATATTTCATGGTAAATTAGTTGAATCATTATCCCTTTGTTTTTGCTGTGTGACAATATCATAAAGAGAAATACAGTTGGTTCAGTGTGCTTGTTTTTCAGAGTTATTTTGGCAGTTTTTTATTGGCTAATCATCATCAATGGGACAGTTAGCCTGATGAGATTTTCCTTGTCTTCAAGGATTGCAAAATTATACTGCTTATATGTAGGAGGAAGTGCCTCAGAGCTAAACTTTTCAACATTTACAGTTGTGTCAGAGTGTCATTGGCGCCCAAAACCAACATTCAGTAAGATGAGCATTAAAGAGGATAACGTATTACTTTTCTGTCCACTGGGATATATATCATAGAACCAGTGGAATTTTTGTCTTTTAACTCCATGATTACATTCAATCACGAACAGGAGAAAACATTTTACCTGGGCTGTGTTTATTTTTAAAGTCATCACATTGAAATGAGGTATGGAAATAAAAAGCTTTCACACTGCTGATGTTGAAGATCAAATTAGAAGCAAATGATGATAATTACAAAGCACAACCTTGTGTTCTTTGGTATATGCCTAAAGGTAATGAGAAAGCAGAGGGCAAAAAGTTGGAGTTGGAAAAGATGGAAAATGGTGAGTTGTCAGTGAGTTCAGATGAAAAAGGCATAACAACATGGATGGTGCTGGGTGTCATGGGGAAAATTGTCTGAGCATACTTGAATTGTTTTGTTTGAAAGGAAAAAAATTAAAACTCCTGGGGAATATTGCAGTTGGTTAATTATCATACATATATTTATACACCCAAGAAAAGATAAGCACAAGGTAAAAAATGAATGACTATATTAGAAAAACCCAATCAAGTATTCAAATATGAATAAATGCAATTAATTGAATTAGTCACTATAACAATTAGCAGAGCATATCATTGTAATATAAAAAGTTAATCTTAAGTATATTAATGACAAGTCTTTAAAAAGTTACTCTTTTTTTCAAAGATCTTAGTTATAGGCCAGAAGTTGTATGATGAAAAGACATCTTGTATGTATCTCTTCCTCCAAAGCCAAAAATGGACTTGATTATGCATAATATATACACATTTCTTTGAACTTGAACATCACTTTCGATTCACTGGAATAGCATTAAAATTGACTTTATAAGAAAAATATTTTTTATTCTAATACCTCAAGAGTATGCAGAGCACATCTCATACATACTGCTAAATAACCAGCCCTAGTAATCCACACCGGGAGTGCAGACACACATTGCATGGTGTGCTGGATATTAGGGAAATGGAAAAGCAATATCTGTGAGCAGGTCCCCACAGCCAGCTCCCCTGGGATATAGTCTCATGATATAACATGAAAATGCCTAGATTTCAGTCAAAAATCACTTGTCACATCAAGAACCAGGAAGATCTAAAACCAAAGGAGAGAAGAGTCAATGCTGACACCAAGATGACAGAGATGTTAGAATTATCTGACAAACATTTTAAAACAACTATGATAAAATACTGCAACACAAATAAGCTTAAACAGATAAAAATAAATAGAAAGTCTCAGGAATGAAGTAGAAAGTCCTGGCAAATAGAGAATATAAAAGAAAAGACTAAATGGAAATTATAGTACTGAAAACACATTAACTGAAGTTAAAAACTCAATGGATGGGATCAACAGCAAAATGTAGGGGTCAGGGCAATCAGTAAACTGAAAGATAGAACAATAGAAATGACTGAATCTAAGAAACAGAAAAAAAGAGATAGAAAAAATGAAAAGAGCCTCAGGGACCTGTAGCATTATAAGAAGAAATCTAATATTCACATTGTCAGAATCTCAGAAGAGGAGAAAGAGAATGAAGCTAAAAAAAAATGCTTGAAAGAACATTGGCTGTAAACTTCCCAAATGGAGGGAGATATAAACCTACTGATTCAGGAAGTTGATCAGTATAATAGGATAAATCCATAGATATCCAGACCAAGACTCTTCATAATTAAATTTCTGAAAACTGCAGCCAGAGTAAAATGACACCTTACTATAGGGAAAAAAATTCAAATTACAATGGATTTCTAATTAGAAACTGGAGGAAAGAAGGAATTGGAACATCAGTTTTCAAGGGCTGAAATAAAAGAACTGTGAGTCCCAAATCCTGTACCCTGCAAAAATATCCTTCAGGAATTAAAAGGAAATCAAGACAATCTCAGATAATGGGAAACTAAGGAATCTGCCTCCAGTAGACCCATCCTAAAAGGAAATTCTCAGAACAGGAAAGAAGCAATAAGGGAGGAAGGAACCTTGGAACATTAAGAAGGAAGAGAGAACATCATAAGCAAAAATATGAGTAAATACAATAGGTTTTCTTTTTCCTCTTTAGTTCTCTAAATTATGTTTGGCAGTGAAAGCAAAAATTATAACACTGATGTGGTTCTAAACGAATGTGGAGGAAATATTTAAGACAATTTTATAAATGAGGTAGAGTAAAGGTATGTAAAAGGAGGTAAAGTTTCTGTATCACAATCGAACTGGTGAAAAGATGATACTGGTAGACTGTTCTAAGTTATGTATAATATAATGAGATACATAGAGCAACCACTCACTATAGATAAATTAAAAATGGAATTCTCAAAGGATGTTTATGTAACCACAGTATGGCAGAAAAAAGAAAACCAGAGGCCCAAAAACTAGACAAAACAAACAAAATAAAAAATTAAAATGACAGACTTAAGCCCTAACATATCAATAACTGCTTTAAATATAAATGTATATCAATATTACTTTAAATGCTAAGCACAGCAAAGAAATGATAGAGTGACAGAGTGGTATTAGCAGAAGGAGAGATGCATAGATCAATGGAACAAAATAAAGAACCCCAAAATGAACAAAGGTACAAAAACATTTCAGTGAAGTAAATGGTGGTAGAGCAATTGAACATCCATAGATATAAAAATGAATCATGGCCCTAAGTCTCACACCTTATACAAAAATTATTTCAAAACGGTTATGGTTTAAATGTAAAACTATAAACCTTTAGAAAAAATCACAGAAAGTCTTTGTTAACTAGGGCCTAAGCACAAAGTTCTTAGATTTGACATCCAAAATGCAAGAAATATTGAAAATTGAGTTTCATTACAATGGAAAACTCTTGCTCTGTGGAAGACCTCGTTAAGTGAATGAAAATACAAACTACAGAGTGGGAGGTTGCATTTTACAAACCATTTGACAAAGGTTTGGTATCTAGAACATATAAAAAACTTTCAAAACTCAGCAGCAAACATGCCAACAACACAATTAGAAAATGGACAGAAGACATGAAAAGACATTTCATTGTAAAGGATATACAAATGTAAAATAAATATGAGAAGATATTCAATATCATTTGCCATTAATGATATGTAAATTAAAACTGTAATGAGACATCACTAGACACCCATCAAAATGGCCAAAATAGAAAAAACAGTGATACCACCAAATTCTGACAAGGCTGTAGAGAAAATTGATTACTCATACATTGCTGGTAGGAACATAAAGTGGTACAGCCACTCTGAAAAACAGTTTGGCAGTTTTTAAAAAAAACTGTTTAACTACCATAAGACCCAGCACTTTCATTCTTGGACATTATCACAGAAAAAAGGAAAATATGTTCACACAAAAATGTGTACACAGGTATTCATAGCAGCTTCGTTGATAATACCCAATAACTGGAAACAACTCAGGTGTCTTTCAATAGGTGACCTGCTAAACAAACAATGGTACATTAATACCAGGGAATACTGCTCAGCAGTTAAAAGGAACAAACTATTGATACATATAACAACCTGGGTGAACATCCAGAGAATTATGCTGAGTGAAAAATGCCAGTCCTAGAAGGTTATATGCTGTAAGATTTTATTTACATAATGTTTTTTAAGTGACAAATAGAAATAGAGAACAGATTAGTGGTTGCTGGTGACCGAGGAGGTGGTGGTGCAGGGGAGGGGCTGTGGCTTTAAAGGACCACATGAGGGATCCTTGCTGAGATGGAAATATTCTGTGTCTTGAATGTATCAATGTCAATATCCTGGTTGCATATTGTACAAATGATGTTATCTTTGGGGGAAATTGAGTGAAGGGTATAAGGGGTCTCTGCATTATTTCTTATAACTGCATGTAAATCTACAATGAGCTCAAAAACTTAATTTTTCTGAACAAAATGCATAGAATCGCTAGAAAGGAAAAGATTGAAGATGAGAGAAGGTAAAGGAGCAACAGGAGCAGGGAGTTTTCCTTTTCATTTAGGAGCTCTCCCCGGTGTCCCTGCAGTTTTAATTCCAATCCAGCTGTTTATTAAGAAGTCATAACAGAGAGGAGATCTCCATTACATGGTGAGTCCTAATGCATCAAGTGAAGGCAATAATTAAAGACGGAGAGTGGCAAATACAAACACAATTTATTTCTTCCCTCCTTGTATTCTCTGTGATCAAATCCTCAACCTAGACAGTGATTCTCAATCTTGGCTATACGTAGTGATCATCTATGGCTATGCGTAGATTCCCAGACCCCCAAAGATTCTGATTAAATTGATCTAAGGTATCTCTTGAGCATTAGCATTTTTAAGGGTCTGCAAGTGATTACAAAGTGTAGCTGGTGTCAAACACCTTGGCCAAGTGGAGGTCCATGCTTGCTTGAATCTTATTTGTGGGTACAGTCATACATGTTTATTTCAAATTGTACATAAAGGGACAAGGTGTACTGCCTGTAAATCATTTCATTGTGCCCCAGTGATGAGATTAAGTACATGTTTTAAGGCAGAGTTACATTTATAAGTGAAATTAACACCATTGGTTGTCAGCTCCCCAACGCTTCTCTGCTGGCTTCTCTGCCCTTCTTTCACAGCTCCTGGAACCTGCCATGTTTTCTTTTGCCTCATAGCTTTCTAACATACACCGTTCTCCTACACAGACCGAGTCTCCCTCCTTGTGAACTCCTCCCGCCTGTTGTCTCTCTCACAACCTCGCTCCTCTTTTCCTCCTTGGTCTAATTAATCTTCAGATCTCATTCAGTCTTCAGATTCCCAGAAAAGTCAGCCTTTGGGCTATCATGAACCTCTCCTTCCCAGTACTTAACTACAGTTACGATTTTACAATTATTTTGCCTCTCCTTCCCAGTACTTACCACAATTATAATTTTACAATTATTTTATCACTATCCCATTAATGTCTATCTCTCCCACTAGACCATAAACTCTGTGAGGGTGGAAATCTCATCTGTTTTTGCTATTTGAGCACCAGCCACCAGCTCAGTGCCTGACATATTATGGGTGATCTATACATAATTTGTTGCCTGAATGAATCAATCAGTCTCAACTTAGAAACCTGGGGAGTGTTCACCAGAGATAGGGGACATCATTAAAGCAGTTGGCTAGGAATGGTTCATCTGAAACTAGTTAAGGTGACCTTGGGCAGGTCACTAAGTCCCCCGCAGCTCAGCGTATACATCTGTGATGTAGGGGTAGTTCTCAAGCTTGGCTGTACTTTAGAACCACTAGGGCGATTTTAAAAATACCAGTGTCTGGGCCTCAACATAGGTGTTATTTATTCAACTGGTTTGAGGTGGACCCCAAGTATTAGGTGTTTTTAAATGCTCCAGGATAGTTGAATATCTAATCAAAGTTGAGACCCACTGGATGAGGCTTACTGGTGTCTAAAATCTGACACTATTATAAATTTATAGGTCATATATAGCAACCACTTCCCTTTGAAATGACCTTCCCTTTATGTTAGGATAATCTGGACTCAAAGGAAACCAAGCTTGTGATAATTTGAGGACAAATACAGAGTGAAAGGTGTTTGTGACCCACCACATGAATTTTTTCCTGCTGCTTTTGCTGTCAGTAGTGGTATTGTTTGCACTGCCATCTCTCCACAGACTTGGTCTGCTGACACCCTACAAAGTGGGATAGTACAAATAACTTGGGAATTAATTATTGACATAAAAGCAGAGCAAATAAAAATTTGCTCTTTTGATTGTTAACTTTCTGGTTTTCAAAACAGCAGTTTAAAAACACATCTTTCCATCCAAATGCCCAAAGGGATTAATCTGTACTGAAGATTAATTCCCTAAGATGTTTCATTCTTTAGCAGTCTGCTGGCTTGGTTTTTAATATTTGGCACTAAAAATAAAGTCTGGTGCTAAATTTCATTTATTGTCACTTTTCAGCTGTAATTTAGCTGTAATTATAACTGTGGTTAAGTAATGGGAAGGAGAGGTTTATGATAGCCCACAGGCTGACTTTCCTGAGAATATAAAAGATCTGGACGAACTCATCAGGTTCCGTGATTCTCATCCCTCACAGAGCAGTGCCCCTGTTCAAAGAGCCAGGATCGCAAAATGCAAATAAGCAGAGAGCTTGTTACCCAAGCACAGAAGAGGCTGCTCTAGAAATAAAACGCCAGGGCTGTATCCTGTCGCTTCTGCCAAACTGTACTATTTTTTCTGTTGTTGACTGAGGTTGTGACATAAACCTCAGCTGATGAGTAGAATGACTGGGATTACAAAGAAATGGTGCTTTGAAGTAGTATGATTTCATCCTAATTAGAAAAGTTCATTGGCATAAGAAACAAAGGCAAATGAGGAGTTTTTGACATATCATTGCAGCCATTGAGATCAAGTTCTCTTCCACAGTGGTCAGTTCACAGACGTGAGAGCTGTGTGTGGAAGACACCAGGACAGGTTAAGGGTGGCAATCAGGAAGCCCTCCCCCTCTGTTCTTGAGCAGGGTGAGCAAACATGTTTCCTCCTCTACCGGAGTCACTCTGTACTCAGGTGAATGCCTGGGAGGCCTGTTTGCTTCTTGAAGAGGGAAGGGTTTTATTTGAGCCCATTCTTCAGTGGTTCAGTTACTTACATGCTGGCTCCCTGAGTGCTTAACGTACTCCTAGAAGATAGATGCCTGCATGCACTTGCAGTGAATTAGGCATAGAGAAACCTTTTATTTGGGAGCAGAAGGAGGCAGGCATATATATGGCTAACTTTCTGTTTTTCTGTACTGGGGGAGAGTAAAAAGGGAAACTCTTCTTTGTTAACTTCTACCCCTCAAAACAAAATAACCCTGGTCATAATCCACCAATGACTTCTCTTTTAGAATAGAGGCAACCTCAGAGAGATTTAAACCTTTTGACCATTCACACTTTAGTATGAATTATGTAAATTAGAAAATCAGGTCACTTTCTTCCTCAGGGAAATCAGCCATAAAGAGAGGCTGAGAGTCTGCTGGAATGGGAGAGAGATGAGGAGTGAGGTTAATTTCAGAACATAAGGAAAGAAGGTTTGAAAGGGGTCTCAGGGTGGGGGATTTCAAATGGTTGGAAGCAGTCTGAGAGCTGTGGAGTAAGGCATAGGAGTAAGGCCCAGGAACAGGGAGTGAGATAAGGAAGACTAGAGGTATTTTAAATCAGGTTTTCTACTTGTACATTTGCCTAAATTTCGCCACTGAACTACGCGGCAGTGAAGCATACACTTCCTGAGCTCTATTGGATGTGTACATTGCTGGAGGCAAATAAGAGATTTTGTTCTCATAACCTAAAAATTAGGAAGTATGACTTCCTTAGGAAAACTTGTGCGATGCCAGCGTGCAGCCCACTGTACTCACACTCTGCCCGTCTGAAGATCCACGCCCTGACTGTAGCACTGCCTTCCTTCCTTCCCTCAGTTCCCTGAGGCCAGAGAATTCCACGCTGGGACTCCAAGGGAGTCTGCGCTGCAGGCGCACAGACAGCATAGGGAGTGGGTTTCCAGACCCTCAATGTGCACACGTGGTCTCCTAAGGCTGATCTACCAGGGAGGGAGGGCCTTGCAGGCAACGTGGTGAGGCTCTTCCTTCCCACCTCCTTTGCATAGTCCCCTTCTTCCTGCTTTACAAATTCTCTCACCTTCCCATATTTCACCGTGGTAACACCGGGAGGTCAAACAAAGGGACAACTGAATATACTGGAGCTGGTAAGTCTCCCTTAATCAAAGCACCTGGGCAGGGCAGGTGTCCTCCCTGCCTTGGACGCATTTCTGTTACAGGCCAAGCATGGTGCTAGGAAGCAGGCATGTTGGTCCTTTATGAACCGTTCTGAATTCCCAGAGCAGTGGCAGTTTTTCTTTAAAGACCTCACTTTCCCTCCCCCCACCCCCAAATATTATTAAAGAATGTATTGCTTCTGAGGGAGAGTTATTTGAGAGCAAAACAAACAAAACATTAAAAAAAAAGAAAGAAGAAGATGGCAGTGCTTTATTTCATTCTTTCAACAACTCTTGGCAGAGCTCCACACCCTATCTACCTCTCTATCTGAGAATTAAAAATCTGAAATGAAGTGGCTGTCATGAAGATGCCAAACTGTTTCTTACAAAAGCCAATTGTTTGACAATAAGACTGCTTTGCCAATTACATAACAAAGATATCTTTCCTTCATTGAATGGACTAGATCTGCAGCTGCAATGTTTCTGACAAAAATTTGTCATGTTATAAGAAAACCTGTATTGGCAAATAAGTATTGAAATTAATAATATTTTTATTTCTTCAACCATCTCTTAGTACACTAAGTTAAATAAGATGCCTTTACACTGAGTTAAATAAGATGCCTTTAAGTGAAAGAGAAACAGGTATACTGAATAGTCATTTGGAAAATCTTATAAAATCTTTTTGGTACATTTCCCAAAACCTGATAAAGTTAATGACTCTAATAAATGAGTATCAAATGTTCTTGCAAGACAGGTTTCTGTTTTCCAAAATGAATTAAACATTGCCGGAGGCAGGGGGTGGAGGGGTGGGCCAAATGGGTGAAAGGGATCAAAAAGTACAAACTACCAGATATAAATAAGTCATTGGATGTAAGGTACAATATTGTGGCTATAGTTAATAATACTGTATTACATATTTGAAAGTTGCTGAGAGTAGATAATAAAAATTCTTATCCCAAGAAAAAAAATATTGTGACTATGTATGGTGATATCTGTTAACAAAAATTGTGGTGATCATTTCACAATATATTGCAAATATCAAAGCACTATGTTATATACCAGAAACTAATAAAATGTTATATGTCAATTATTCTTCAGTTTAAAAAATAAATTAAAAGATCTAGAAAGAACTAATTATTCATATTAAATTAATTAACTAAATTCATTTGACAAAATAATTTTAAATAAATTTTGTTATTTAAATTAAGAAATTTAGTAATAGATCACCCTGTGATTTTTGACATATATCTCGAAATTTGTTGAAATAAGTGGTTGACATTATTATAACACAATCCCAACTACTTATTTATGTAACAACATTTCCCAGTATATCTCTATAAAAATGAAAAACCAGAATAAAATTGATGATGAGCCCTGTTTCATCTGAGTAATAATTAATCTAGGACATCTGAGCTAGGTCAACAATAGGAATAACAGCAAACCATTTAGAGCTTCATCTCCAGTAACATTTTACTTGGATAATTTATCAAAATTAATAATCTATGTATATTTTTGATCACTTGTATACTAATAATATTTATATGTTACTACTAATAATTACAGTTTCTCATTCAAGAGAAACACTTTCAATTTTTTCAGCCTTATGGTAACAGGACACTTTTCAAAAATTCTAGTTTGTATACTTTTTTGTTTATTTCAAAGAACTATGATAAGGTAATCAATAAACGTTCTCAAGGATAAAAATACATCATGTTTGAAAAATAATTAGTGGGGAAAATGGAAGACAAATACAAGTAATGGAGGAAAGGAATGGTATAACATCCCACAAGAAAAGCTTGGGCCTGTCTTTTTTAAATGAATGGTAATGGGCTTCCAAGCTCTCTGATATTTAAATTCTATTGGATATGATTAAGAGTGATGTAAGAGGTTTTTTTTTAGAATATTGATATACTTCCTTTATAATTGTTTTAATTTTATAATAAAGAATTTTAGATGTTAACTTGAAAAATGTGTGAAGGGGTACATAGTTTTCAAAATTTGGGGGACTGGAATATATGAGCAAAATGTTAGAGATCCTTATCTCAGAGTGGTCCTTTTACTTCCAAGAAAACTCTCCTCCTGTTCCCTCAGCACCTGCAGTGCTCCCTGGCAACCTGATGTGCTCATGATGCTCTCTTTAAGTGTAAGTGACTGATATTCACTTACTTTCCCTATAAGGCATTTATGCTGTACAAGGGTTTCCAGGAAATAATAGCATAACCTAAAAGAATGAAGTTAGAGTAGAAATTTTCAGCCAGGGACATAGGCATTTAAGGGGACATGGAAGGTTCCCAGAATGGACCATGGGTGTTTTGCGATTTGCTGGGCTTCTGTAACTGCAGGTTAAACAGAGAGTCAGAAGAGCCCAACCCAGGACGAGGCATTGGTAACTTCACTGGTCAAACTGAATTTCCATTAAACTCGAGACTGACAAAATTAAGCTTATTAGATATGTGCTGCTTTTTATATTTTGACAAAGATATCTCTAGTATTTTGAAGAAGTTGACCATTTGCATTCTTGGATTTGTTTGGTTTTTTTGTTTTTTTTTTGAGAGGGCATCTCTCATATTTATTGATCAAATGGTTGTTAACAACAATAAAATTCTATATAGGGGAGTCAATGCTCAATGCACAATCACTAATCCACCCCAAGCCTAACTCTCGTCAGTCTTCAACCTTCTGAAGCATAACAAACAAGTTCTTATATGGTGAACAAATTCTTACATAGTGAATAAGTTCTTATATGGTGAACAGTACAAGGGCAGTCATATCACAGAAACTTTCGGTTTTGATCACACATTATGAACTATAAACAATCAGGTCAAATATGAATATTTGTTTGATTTTTATACTTGATTTATATGTGGATCCCACATTTCTCCCTTTATTATTATTTTTAATAAAATGCTGAAGTGGTAGGTAGATGCAAGATAAAGGTAGAAAACATAGTTTAGTGTTGTAAGAGAGCAAAGGTAGATGATCAGGTGTGTGCCTGTAGACTATGTGTTAATCCAAGCTAGACAAGGGCAATAAAACATCCACGGAAGCAGAAGATTTCTCTAAGAACAGGGGGGGTGAGGTTCTAAGCCTCACCTCTGTTGATCCTCACCTGATGACCCCCCTGCGACTGTGCCTATCTTAGGTTGTTCCTCCCTTGAGGAATCTTACCTGTCTCTGGCTAACCAGTCATCTTCCAGGGCCATACAGGGAAATGTAAAGTTGGTAAGTGAGAGAGAAGACTTATTGTTTGAAAAGGTTAGCTTTTTACTTCTTTGCAGATTTATGCCCTGTGGCTTCTATGCCCGGCATTTGTTTTGAGGTATCTTTACCACTTGGAGGAATTATGATACTCGGTAAATTCGATATGAGGCACGAATTCTATTTAAGGGTTGTAATTAGGAAGGAAGAAGAAAAGCTATAGAAGTAGCAGACGGAAGAAAACATGGGAAGATTTCTTTGACATATCTTCTTGTAGAGTAACTTAAGCATGTATAGGTTTTAAACTACTAATTAAGTTGCGCACACACATTAACATAATAGGAATACAGTTACATAACCAAGGCAGATCTATAATTACCAGCCATCTCCAGTAAAACCAAGAAAACCAGTTAGGCACCCTAGGCATTTGTGAAAATTTATCTATATGATGGATATTGTCCAACTGTACTTGAACAGTCTGAGAGAAATCAGACAAATTAAAACAACCCATTCCTGGGAACTGTTCACATCCCATATGTTCTTTTAACTGTAGATAGTCTGTAGTTGTAAGATTTTGGAGCACTACAACTTGCACTTCTAATTCTTGGTTGAGTTCCAACAGTATAGATCCAGTCAAATTTGTTGTTTTACTGTATGCACAGGCCAGCTTAGATATCTCCTTTTTCATTCCCATGGCAAGTCCAGGAAATGGTGGGATGAATGCAGCTACAGCTGTAGCAGTGCGTGGATCTTTGTTGGGGTTTTTGATGATCGTCTTCTGGTATGAGTCTTCCAGAGAGTGCTGATGTTGGAAGTTCTTCTTCATATCATATCTTAGTTCATTTTCTGGGTAGCCAAATTAGGCTTTGATCCTCTGTATAAACACAAACAGACCCTTTGCCCACACTTTGATATGCCCTTTATACCATTGTCTAGAACTCATTGGAGGTCACCACACAGGAACTGCTTTTTTTTTTAAGAGAAAGGAATATTATCAGAAAAATGTACCTCCATAGGTGATCATCTGACACCCTTTAAGTGATCAAAATTAAGGATATTTAAAGCATGCATTAATCGTTGATTCACAGTTAGTTTTATCCTATCAGGGAGTAATCCCCCTTTTCTTTCTTTTTTTTTTTTTTGTTATCATTAATCTACACTTACATGAAGAATATTATTTTTACTAGGCTCTCCCCTATACCAGGTCCCCCCTATAAACCCCTTTACAGTCACTGTCCATTAGCATAGCAAAATATTGTAGATTCACTACTTGTCTTCTCTGTGTTGTACAGCCCTCCCCTTTCTCCCACCCCCCCCATTGTGCATGTTAATCTTAATACCCCCTTCTTCTCCCCCCCTTATCCCTCCCTACCCACCCATCCTCCCCAGTCCCTTTCCCTTTGGTACCTGTTAGTCCATTCTTGGGTTCTGTGATTCCGCTGCTGTTTTATTCCTTCAGTTTTTCCTTTGTTCTTATACTCCACAGATGAGTGAAATCATTTGGTATTTCTCTTTCTCCGCTTGGCTTGTTTCACTGAGCATAATACCCTCCAGCTCCATCCATGTTGCTGCAAATGGTTGGATTTGCCCTTTTATTATGGCTGAGTAGTATTCCATTGTGTATATGTACCACTTCTTCTTTATCCATTCATCTACTGATGGATATTTCGGTTGCTTCCAATTCTTGACTATTGTAAGTAGTGCTGCGATAAACATAGGGGTGCATCTGTCTTTCTCAAACTTGATTGCTGCATTCTTAGGGTAAATTCCTAGGAGTGGAATTCCTGGGTCAAATGGTAAGTCTGTTTTGAGCATTTTGATGAACCTCCATACTGCTTTCCACAATGGTTGAACTAATTTACATTCCCACCAGCAGTGTAGGAGGGTTCCCCTTTCTCCACAACCTCGCCAACATTTGTTGTTGTTTGTCTTTTGGACGGCAGCCATCCTTACTGGTATGAGGTGATACCTCATTGTAGTTTTAATTTGCATTTCTCTGATAATTAGTGATGTGGAGCATCTTTTCATGTGTCTGTTGGCCATCTGTATTTCTTTTTTGGAGAACCATCTGTTCAGTTCCTCTGCCCATTTTTTAATTGGGTTATTTGTTTTTTGTTTGTTGAGGCGTGTGAGCTCTTTATGTATTTTGGATGTCAAGCCTTTATCGGATCTGTCATTTACAATTATATTCTCCCATACTGTAGGGTTCCTTTTTGTTCTATTGATGGTGTCTTTTGCTGTACAGAAGCTTCTCAGCTTAATATAGTCCCACTTATTCATTTTTGCTGTTGTTTTCCTTGCCTGGGAGAAATGTTCAAGAAGAGGTCACTCATGTTTATGTCTAAGAGGTTTTTGCCTATGTTTTTTTCCACGAGTTTAATGGTTTCATGGCTTACTTTCAGGTCTTTGATCCATTTCGAATTTACTTTTGTGTATGGGGTTAGACAGTGATCCAGTTTCATTCTCGTACATGTTGCTGCCCAGTTTTGCCAGCACCATCTGTTGAAGAGACTGTCATTTCCCCATTGTATGTCCATGGCTCCTTTATCGTATATTAATTCACCATATATGTTTGGGTTAATGTCTGGAGTCTCTATTCTGTTCCACTGGTCTGTGGCTCTGTTCTTGTGCCAGTACCAAATTGTCTTGATTACTATGACTTTGTAGTAGAGCTTGAAGTTGGGGAGTGAGATCCCCCCCTACTTTATTCTTCTTTCTCAGGATTGCTTTGGCTATTCGAGGTCTGTGGTGTTTCCATATGAATTTTTGAATTATTTGTTCCAGTTCATTGAAGAATGTTGCTGGTAGTTTCATAGGGATTGCATCAAATCTGTATATTGCTTTGGGCAGGATGGCCATTTTGATGATATCAATTCTTCCTAGCCATGAGCATGCGATGCGTTTCCATTTGTTAGTGTCCCATTTAATTTCTCTTAAGAGTGACTTGTAGTTTTCAGCATATAGGTCTTTCACTTTTTGGTTCGGTTTATTCCTAGGTATTTTCTTCTTTTTGATGCAATTGTGAATGGAGTTGTTTTTCTGATTTCTCTTTCTGTTGGTTCATTGTTAGTGTATAGGAAAGCCACAGATATCTGTGTGTTAATTTTGTATCCTGCAAATTTGCTGTATTCTGATATCAGTTCTAGTAGTTTTGGGGTGGAGTCTTTAGGGTTTTTTATGTACAATATCATGTCATCTGCAAATAGTGACAGTTTAACTTCTTCTTTACCAATCTGGATTCCTTTTATTTCTTTGTTTTTTCTGATTGCCGTGGCTAGGACCTCCAGTACTATGTTAAATAACAGTGGGGAGAGTGGGCATCCCTGTCTAGTTCCTGATCTCAGAGGAAAAGCTTTCAGCTTCTCGCTGTTCAGTGTAATGTTGGCTGTGGGTTTATCATATATGGGCTTTATTATGTTGAGGTACTTGCCCTCTATTCCCATTTTGCTAAGAGTTTTTCTCATGAGTGGATGTTGAATTTTGTCAAATGCTTTTTCAGCATCTATGGAGATGATCATGTGGTTTTTGTCTTTCTTTTTGTTGATGTGGTGCATGATGTTGATGGATTTTCGAATGTTGTACCATCCTTGCATCCCTGGGATGAATCCCACTTGGTCATGGTGTATGATCCTTTTGATGTATTTTTGAATTCGCTTTGCTAATATTTTGTTGAGTATTTTTGCATCTACGTTCATCAGGGATATTGGTCTGTAGTTTTCTCTTTTCGTGGGGTCTTTGCCTGGTTTTGGTATTAGGGTGATGTTATCTTCATAGAATGAGTTTGGGAGTATTCCCTCCTATTTTTTGGAAAACTTTAAGGAGAATGGGTATTATGTGTTCCCTGCATGTCTGATAAAATTCTGAGGCAAATCCATCTGGGCTGGGGATTTTGTTCTTTGGTAGTTTTTTGATTACCGCTTCAATTTCGTTGCTGGTAATTGGTCTGTTTAGATTTTCTGTTTCTTTCTGGGTCAGTCTTGGAAGGTTGTATTTTTCTAGGAAGTTGTCCATTTCTCCTAGGTTTCCCAGCTTGTTAGCATATAGGTTTTCATAGTATTCTCTAATAATTCTTTGTATTTCTTTGGGGTCTGTCGTAATTTTTCCTTTCTCATTTCTGATTCTGTTGATTTGTGTTGACTCTCTTTTCCTCTTAATAAGTCTGACTAGAGGCTTATCTATTTTGTTTATTTTCTCGAAGAACCAGCTCTTGGTTTCATTGATTTTTGCTATTGTTTTATTCTTCTCAATTTTATTTATTTCTTCTCTGATCTTTATTATGTCCCTCCTTCTGCTAACCTTAGGCCTCATTTGTTCTTCTTTTTCCAATTTCGATAATTGTGACATTAGACCATTCATTTGGGATTGTTCTTCCTTCTTTAAATATGCCTGGATTGCTATATACTTTCCTCTTAAGCCTGCTTTTGCTGTATCCCACAGTAGTTGGGGGTTTGTGTTGTTGTTGTCATTTGTTTCCATATATTGCTGGATCTCCATTTTGATTTGGTCATTGATCCATTGATTATTTAGGAGCGTGTTGTTAAGCCTCCATGTGTTTGTGAGCCTTTTTGCTTTGTTTGTACAGTTTATTTCTAGTTTTATGCCTTTGTGGTCTGAAAAGTTGGTTGGTAGGATTTCAATCTTTTTGAATTTACTGAGGCTCTTTTTGTGGCCTAATATGTGGTCTATTCTGGAGAATGTTCCATGTGCACTTGAGAAGAATGTGTATCCTGTTGCTTTTGGATGTAGAGTTCTGTAGCTATCTATTAGGTCCATCTTTTCTAGTGTGTTGTTCAGTGCCTCTGTGTCCTTACTTATTTTCTGCCTGGTGGATCTGTCCTTTGGAGTGAGTGGTGTGTTGAAGTCTCCCAGAATGAATGCATTGCATTCTGTTTCCTCCTTTAGTCCTGTTAGTATTTGTTTCAGATATGTTGGTGCTCCTGTATTGGGTGCATATATATTTATAATGGTTATATCCTCTTGTTGGACTGAGCCCTTTATCATTATGTAATGTCCTTCTTTATCTTTTGTTGCTTTCTTTATTTTGAAGTCTGTTTTGTCTGATACCAGTGTTGCAACACCTGCTATTTTCTCTCTGTTGTTTGCCTGAAATATCTTTTTCCATCCCTTGACTTTAAGTCTGTGCATGTCTTTGGTTTTGAGGTGAGTCTCTTGTAAGCAGCATATGGATGGATCTTGCTTATTTTATCCATTCTATTACTCTGTGTCTTTTGATTGGTGCATTCAGTCCATTTACATTTATGGTGATTATTGAAAGGTGTGTACTTATTGCCATTGCAGGCTTTAAGGTTTTGGTTACCAAAGGTTCAGGGTTAGCTTCTTTACTATCTTACTGTCTAACTTAACTTGCTTGTTGAGCTATTGTAAACATGGTCTGATGATTCCTTATTTCTCTCCCTTCTTATTCCTCCTCCTCCCTTCTTCATATGTTGGGTGTTTTGTTCTGTGCTGTTTTTAGGAGTGCTCCCATCTAGAGCAGTCCCTGTAAGATGCCCTGTAGAGGTGGTTTGTGGGAGGCAAATTCCCTCAACTTTTGCTTGTCTGGGAATTGTTTAATCCATCCTTCATATTTAAATGATATTCGTGCTGGATACAGTAGTCTTGGTTCGAGGCCCTTCTGTTTCATTGCATTAAGTATATCATGCCATTCTCTTCTGGCCTGTAGGGTTTCTGTTGAGAAGTCTGATGATAGCCTGATGGGTTTTCCTTTGTAGGTGACCTTTTTTTTCTCTCTGGCTGCCTTTAGTACTTTGTCCTTGTCTTTGATCTTTGCCATTTTAATTATTATGTGTCTTGGTGTTGCCCTCCTTGGATCCCTTGTCATGGGAGTTCTGTGTACCTCTGTGGTCTGAGAGGCCATTTCCTCCCCTAGTTTGGGGAAGTTTTCAGCAATTATTTCTTCAAAGACACTTTCTATCCGTTTTTATCTCTCTTCTTCTTCTGGTACCCCTATAATGTGGATATTGTTCCCTTTTGATTGGTCACTCAGCTCTCTTAGAATTCTTTCATTCCTGGAGATCCTTTTATCTCTCTCTGCATCATCTTCTCTGCATTCCTGTTCTCTGTTTTCTAGTCCATTAATGGTCTCTTGCATCTCGTCCATTCTGTTTTGAAGTCCTTCCAGAGCTTGTTTTATTTCTGTATTCTCCTTCCTTAGTTCTTGCATATTTCTCTGCAAGTCCATCAGGATGGTTATGACTTTTGTTTTGAATTCTTTTTCAGGAAGACTGGTTAAATCTTTCTCCCCCGGTTCCTTCTCAGGGGAAGATGTAGCAGATGCCGAAGCTGTCAGGGTTAGTCTTGTCTGGATCAAATTTTTTTGCCTTTTCATGTTGACAGGTGCTATTGACTGTCAGCTTGGAGGGCCAAACTTTCCACTTGCTACTGGCCTTTCTTTACTGGGACAACTGCGACCCCTAGTGGCTTGTGTTGGGAAATTGCGTGTACACTGGGTCTTTGTGTCTTGCCCAGTCGGTATGGACGAAGCACCCTTGCTGAGGGTGTTGCCAGCCTTAGGCTGCTTCTCTGCTATTGCCACGCCCCGGAGGGGTAATGGACGGGGGGCTGTTTGGCTGTTTACCTCCGTGAGGGGTCTCAGAGCTGTTTCCCAGGGGGTTAGTGCGCTCGGGTTTCCC
The DNA here is from genome assembly GCF_030020395.1 of Manis pentadactyla. Classification (NCBI taxonomy): domain Eukaryota; kingdom Metazoa; phylum Chordata; class Mammalia; order Pholidota; family Manidae; genus Manis; species Manis pentadactyla. The sequence goes on along the minus strand of NC_080025.1, from coordinate 59,152,246 downwards.
TGGAGTTTCCAGCTTCTGGACTGTGACCTGTGTTGTTTCCATCCAGCTGTTGCGTCCCTGTCCCTTTAAGACTTCCAAAAAGCACTCACTTTTCTTTATCACAGGGGCATCAGCTTCAGAAACTGCTTAGAGGTCTTGCTGCCCTGTTTCCCTAGTTTCCAGCCCTCCACGCATGCACTGTGTCTGCGCTCTGGTGCGGATGGCTAGGGCTGGGTGTTTAGCAGTCCTGGGCTCCCTCTCCCTCCCTAGTCCGACTCCTCTCCTCCTGCCAGGTGCTGAGGTGAGGGGCCTTGGGTCCCACCGGGCCGGGGCTTGTATCTTACCCCTTTCACCAGGCACTGGGCTCTCGCATGTGTGGATGTAGTCTGGCTGTTGTCCTGTGTCTTCTGGTCTCTCTTTTAGGATTAGTTGTATTTGTTGTTTTTTCAAAAATATATATGTTTTTGGGAGGAGATTCCCACTGTCTTACTCACGCTGCCATGTTGGCTCTGCCTCTTGGGTTTTTTTTAATGTAACATTGACTCTGTCCTCCCCCAACAGAGCTCTGTGCCAAGAAAACACTTTTAATATTTTTTTTCTATTATAAAAAGTCTGCTAAGCAGGCTAGGGTCATGGCTTTGATGACTGTGTTAACTATTAATTTTATGTTGTCTGGGAGTCAGAGACAGTAATTGATACAAGGGGGCAAAGTCAGCTGTGTACAGGTGCCTCCACATGCTTCTGGGAAAATAACTGTACATGTTGTATAAAGGGGTGGTCAGGAGCATCATTTTTATAAATGAAGAATTGCAATTTATAAATGGGGTTTTCCTTGGTACTCATACAATTGATCCTTCCTATTTCTCTGGACTTCTGCCATTGTCAAGGTCTTGTGAGTGTTAAGATCTCAGCTCACTGAAAAAAAAAAAAATTGTAAGTGCCTGGTATATTCCAAATTAAGGAATTTTATGGCATAAGATATGGTTCCAAGCATCAAGAAACCTAAAATTCAACTGAATAGACAGGATTTGTTCTTAAAGAAATGAAAGGCAATGCAAACAAGTCTTTACTGTGATTTGTCCTGTGCTATGGTTCATGTGTAGAAGATTTCACTTGGAGCTAAGCCCACAGAGGAAGGTTCACTGCATGGTACAGGATTTGACTGCGGCCTTGAAACCATGGTAAGACTGAAATGTGGAGTGAAGTCAACAGGACATTCTAAGCAACAGGGAAATGCTCACAGGGTGTTCCGGTAGTAAATAGTTGGCAGGCTTAGAGCTGTGAGTTTGAGGGACAAGGGTCAAGACAAGGTTGTATATATGTATGCACACACACATATGACATTACATTCTAATTATTTATTCACAATTCCATATAAATATGCTTCTCAAAATGATCCTGGTTAATGGCACCTTCCTAATAATAATCCACAAAGTGGTAATCCTTTAGCATGGCTGCCCTGCCAGGGCGAGCTTAAGACATTCAGATCCATGGTACTCATCCTGACCCTTATTTAGAAAGCGTCTCCAGGATCCATCCCAGGACTCCATGACTTTAAAATTTTTCTTCAAATGATTCTGATGAGGTCAGTTAACTAACAAACAGCTATTTAGAAACCATTTCTATCAATGAATATAACAGAATCTTAATGAATTTAACAGGCCTTTTCTCCTTGGTCCTACACTTTAGCAGTATCATATTTCTGTTGAGTTATATAACAGTTTCAGAGCATCTTCCCATGTGCTTGTTGGCCATCTGTATTTCCTCTTTGGAAAAGTGTTCAGGTCCTCTGCCCATTTTTTAATTTGTTATTTGTTTTTGTTTTCAGTGTTGAGGTATATGAGTTCTTTATATATTTTGGATGTTAACCCTTTATTAGATAAATCATTCATGAATATATTCTCCCATACTGTAGGGTGCCTGTTTGTTCTGCTGATGGTGTCCTTTGCTGTGTACAGAAGCTTTTTGGTTTGATGTAGCCCCACTTGTTCATTTTTGCTTTTGTTTCCCTTCCCTGGGAAGACATGTCCAGAAAAAAATTGCTCATGTTTATGTTCAAGAAATTTCTGCCTTTGTTTTCTTCTAAGAGTTTTATGGTTTCATGTCTTATATTTAGGTCTTTAATCCATTTTGCATTTATTTTTATATGGAGTTAGACAGTAATCCAGTTTTATTCTCACAGATACGTAGTTATAGAATCTATTCACAGACTATAGCACAGAGGTTGATGACAAAATAAGGACAAGAGTTGGGTAAGGCAAGTAGGATGGCAGGCCAAAAGGCAGGATTTATAGTAAAGAAAGCATCAGGGAGATATAACAGACACAGTCCTTGGAGCTGAGGCATGAGCCACACTGACACAGGAGTCAGATCCATAGGAAGACAGGGGAGGAAGGCCAGGCAAATGACCCAGCATCAAAGAGGTCTCAACCTCAAGAACCTGAGGCTGAACGGAACTCACTCATAGGAAGCAATTCATTTCCTGCTTTTTTGCGGGACCAGTAAGTGGTCCTTCTGGTTCTAACATCAGTGGAATCTGCTTATGGATCTATGTCTTCCACCAGCTTGGAGTATCTAGAAGGCAAACCTGGTGTCCATGACTCCCTGTATATCCTCAAGCCTAGTCCAGGGCTTGTCAGTGTTTGCTGAACTGAACTGAACTAAATCAGTGACCCCTGATGGGCTCTAGTCCACTGTATTGCTCAAAAGCCATAAAATCTTATCCACAAGAAAAGGGTATGCTTTGATTTTGGAACACTAACTACAGTGCTACTTTGAATAAAGACCAAGAATTATGGGAACACTTTAATGCTGAGTTGTGTTTGGCCTACATTTCTTCAGCTTTCTTCCAAAATTTATAGATTCTATGCCTTCCCTAAAGTATTTGTTCTTTTTTACTCTCAGCAGTTTGCTAAAAAATAAAATAAAATAAGGTTTTCATTCATTTTTTTCTGGTTTGGCTTCTTCAGTGCTTCAAACAACTGACAAATTATATACACCTAGTTTTTCCACTGTAATGTTGGCTTCCTAAAGAAGCAGAATGTGCTGTGGCCATATGCATCGTCGTGGAAATACGAGATGGTGCTGATTTAACAGTTCCTTCGGCTTGTGTTGGAGTAACAGTTCCCCTTAAAGTAGTAGTGGGTGTGTTTGTTTCCCACTCAAGAGCTGAGCTCCTCAGTGTGTATTACACATTTAAATCTCAATATGCTGCTCACTGTTTCAGCTCCAGCATCCACAAAATTCAGTCATCCCAAGAGAAGCAATTCCTCCCCTTTTCAAACTGCTCATGTTACCACTTCTATGTGTACTTATTCCATTCATAACGGAACACACCCACTTCAGGCATTAAAGTATGAAGGCTAATGGCATCAGTATAAACACGTATGATAAATATTCCAGGTGCCTTCTGGAGCCTCCAGAGTTTATTATTTTCATGGGCTTTATTTTGCTCGAGGGCAGTGAGGACACCTTTGGAAGTGACAGAAACCCAAGCCGACAAGTTTAAAGCAGAAGCAGGAAGTGTGGGCTCCCGCAGCAGAGCAGGCCACCGAGGCGACTCTCGAGGCTGGAAACAGAACTTGAGGGATCAGGCTTCAGGGCCTGATCCAGAGGGACTGTCTCCATATCTCTGTCCTTATCTTCTCTGACTCCTTGTCTCTCCTTGGCTTTACCCTGCAGGCAGGGAGGCCCTCCCCATGTGTGGGAAAGAGGGCTGCTGGGAAGACCCAGATTGGCAACCCCAGTACAAAAATCATCTTTTTCTCAGAGTACACCTATCAATCCAAAAAGATATCTTGATTTGCCCTATTCATACCCCTTTAATCAGAATTCCTCAGCTTTTACTGTGCGTAAGAATGACCGCAGGTGTTTTAGAAAATTCAGACTCCCAGATACTACCAGCAGAAATTCCAATTCCGTAATTAGGAAAACCACATGAAATGGGGAAGAGGTAGTTTTCCAAACAAAGAGACACTAGCCAAACAAACAAACAAATACATCAATTAAAAAGCTTCATTTAATATTTGTGATTCCATGAAAATGTCCACAAGTATCTATGTGACACAGCAATGATACACAGGGATGGTAGTACAGCATGGAGAAAATACAGTAAATGATTCTATAACATTTTCTTCTGTTGACAGATAGTAACTGCTCTAGAGGGGGTGAGGATAATATGGGTAACTGTTGAACCACTGTGTTGTATATTTGAAACCAATATAAGATTGTATGTCAATGATACTTCAATAAAAAGAATTTTTTAAGATGCCATAAAAGCATAAGGATGGACAGAAAAGATGGAGTCTTTTGTATAAAACTATCTCAGCAGTCCCAATTTTTCTAATAACAAATGGCAAATTAACTACTTAAGTTCCCTATGCCTTGTCTAAGCAACTAATGGCCAGTGTCAACTTGAAAATGTGACACACCCTTCATGATGTTTTTGAAACATTTCTTTAAAATGCTTATCACTGTGTATGCATTGTGGGGAGACACAAACATTCAGAACACAGATCTGGGGGAAGAACACAAAGGTAAAGGCCTTCAGGTGTCCACAAGCTTGGTGTCTTCCCATCAGTGTGGCTGCAGCAGCCAGCCGTGGGTGATGGAGCAGGAGGGGTGGCTGGGCCTTGTAGTCCATGCCAAGGAATCAGTCTGCATTCTAAAGAGGGTATGGAGCCGCTGGAGGGTTTGGAGGTGGCAGTCGTGAGATCCAGTTGTAAAGTTTTAAAATCTCTCTGGTTTTGGAGGGCGGGGTGGGTACATAGACTGAATGGCCCAAGTAGAAGCTAAATGATTAGGTAGGAGTTTGGGAAAACTTGTCCTTGGATGGTAGCAGTGGAGGTGGCGTGACACGTAGAAAGATTTGGAATAGTACTGGATTGGAGGCCAGGGGGAAGAGAGTTTCAATGAGAAGAGGGCAGGAAGTAATGCTAAGAATATCCAAAAATAGGGAGAGTGAAGACTGAGCAAGTGGCTTTAAATTGAACAATAGGTCTGTTTTTAAGTAGAAATCTTTGAGAGAGTGCCAAGTAGAGTGTTAGGGAGAAACTGGACAGAAGAGGAGGAAGGGAGAGATGGGTGACAAGGAGGATCAGGCAAAAGACCCAGGGCGGCCCCTTAGGAAGCCTCGGCCTCGTTCCTGCCATCAGCTCGCTCTGCCCTCAGTCACGGATCTGAACACAAAGTTCATTTCTCATCTCCTAAACTCTTTAGGGAACATCCATTTACCTCTGCCTCCCTTCCTTATAGTAGATAGCCAGGGATTCCAAAAACTGTAAGCAGATGGAAACTGTACTTTTAATATTCAAGGAGGATGACCTTATTTATTTAAATGGAAATCACAAATCAAAGTTTATGCATGGTTATCTTCAGGGATATTGATCTTTATCCTTTTCCATCTCTTGGAAACGCTGTTCTAAATTAATTAAACATTCAAGAGAGCAGAGGATTCATACAAAAGACTAATAATTAAATTAATAGCTCCTTAGACCTTGTGATACATTTTTTCACAAAGGAAACCAAAATAAGATGCTTTTACATCAGGAATTCTGTGGTTTGATTATTTCAAAGGGATTGGTGTTTTCCTTTTGGGTTCAGCAGCCACCAGGGGATTCATCAACATATTTCAAAGCAGTTGGGTGAGTTGGCATGATTGGTAAAAGCATATAGAGGAACAGGAAGGCTTTGAAGTTATGTAAATGAATCAGTTTCCTCTTGAAGAATAAGCAGTGTTGTAATAAGGAGTTTGTAGCTGAATTTGATGATAAGGATTCACAGTCTCCAGTAAAAGATACTGCCTTCCTTTGTTCATCCTTTTTACCCCAGGCAGATAGGCCATTAAAAAACACCACTGTATGCTCTGGATGGTATTGTGTATACAGACTCTGGGTATCATCAAGGGTGGAGCTGGTTGAGTGGACAAGATGAGCACATGAGAATCAGTGATAAACAATCTAAGGTAATATGTTATGGAGGGCCAAACCATGTGCAGCAGAGTATCTTAAGAATGTTCTAACCATGTGGAATTATTTTTATTCCCTGAGAACACGAGAACTTTTTCAGGATTATGATCAGTCAATTACAACTTTCATATTAATGAAGATAGTCATAACTATGTAGATTCCATGCCTTCACACTCCTTCTTTTTATTTTCTAGAGAATTAAGCCCAAACACCATCATGTGGCATCCAAAATGCACGGATACAGACTTTTAGGTTGAAAGTAGTGGTTGGGTGGTTCCCAGATCCTGTCTGTGGGTGACCATCCCTCTTTCTCTACAGAAGGCAGAGAATCCTCTTGAAAGATCTAAGATCCAGACTAATTGAGAAGGTGACAGGAGAGGAGACAGGTGGGTTCTTCAGCTGGCCTAGAGAATGGCATTTGGAGTCAGGACAAGGCATCTGTGTAGGGCTGTTCCAGAAAAGGATGAATCAGCACAGAGGATGAGGGATACTGCGTGGGAGCCTCGTGTCAGACAAGTCAGGCTGGGATGAACTAACAAGGGCAAATCTGAGACTGAGACCCAGGTCTTTGAAGGGAGTGTATGTAGATGTGACCGAAACGACGAGGATGTGCAGGTACCGAGGCCCAGACCCAGCTGGGCTCTGCAAGGGTATTGTTCCAACAACTTTCCACCCGAGGACGTGCCTTCACTGTGCTTGTATCCTCCTAGTCTCGGTGGTCTGTACAGCTCCTGTTGGAGTGCTGAAAGCAGTGTAACATCTGAGATAGTTGGAAAGAAAAGATACGATTGAATAGTCATTATTATGATTGCAACTCAGTGTTTGGGACTTGGGCCCTTTGTTCTACATCTAAGTGATTTTACATCCCACAGAAATAAAAACAAGTTAATCCCCATAGACTCGCAGAAGTTGAGATACTGGTTTTATTTTCCAGTGACTCAAATATAGCCCAAATCACTTGCACTGGAGGCTGTATGGCCCTTTAGGGGCACAAACAGCAAGCATATGTCCTAGAGAGTGTGTTCCTGCCAGCAGTTACATTTCCAGCACACCTAGGGCCCCGTGCAGCCGCCGGTGTGCTGGCATACAGCTAGGATGGCTGCTGGTTTCCTTGTCCTTGTAAAATTGGGCATGACAAGCCAATAAGGGGTGGAGCCATGCCTGTTGCAAACACATTTAGAATTCAAGAAAAGCGAAGTGTAGATTTGAGAATTTGATTTGTGAAGCTCATAGCTATTCATTCATTTCTTAACCATAGTTCGTTAAATTTAACAGTTGTGTGACTCCAAATTCACAGATGACAACTGCGACATATTTTGGGCAATAAATTACTAGCTGCTTTAAAAAATGGGACTGATTTAACAGCATATTGTGGAGCAGTAATAGAAGCACTAAAATCTGTCTTTCTACCTCCAAGGGGTTTGTTTTAAAGGTTTAGATTGTAATAATAAACATTCTTTCACTCCTTCACCATGCAAGCAAGTCCACTTTCAGAGGCAGTCATTTACTTGTCTTGTAATAAAAAGTGATTTATGATTCGCCATATCGACTTACATTTGTGCTTTCTCTCTGTGGCAGGGGCATAATGCTCTTTGGTTGTTGTAGTGGAAAGTGTTTTACAATTATCTAATGTCTGAAACAAAAATACTGCCTGTATTTAAAAAATAAAAATTCTGAAAGTCGGAGCAGGGCCTGGAATGGGTCCGAGTGACAACCCAGATCAGCACAGACATGCCCACATGGCGCTTGCTTCTTGGGCTAACCCACTGGTGTGTGCTTTATGACAATTGTTTCATCTCTTCTCATTTGGTTTTATTTCTGTCAGCATCGAATATTCTTTTCTTTCCCTCCACTGCCTTTTCCTCTCCCTGCAGTGTCCAGACAGATCAGGTCACTTTGCCAGCTAAGAACTTCAGGGAGCAGAAGGACTCCTGTGAAGATAAAAGCAGTATCACAAGCTAACAGCCATAACATCTGTTAACTACTAGATAAAATAAGAGTTGGCAAGGGCCATTGGGTCTGAACTGATTATTTTCCTAGTGGGAGGGTTAAACTTCTGCTGATTAACACACTCAGGATGTTTTCTTAACCATAGTTCGTTAAGAAAACTTTCATGTTTTCTGACAACCCGATTAACTCGATGGCACAGTGCTTGCTTTATTACGTCTTTGGCCTTGTAATGAGAATGTTACTTTCAGAGATGCATCAGATGCAATTGTTTTACCTGTAACCCAAGACCCTCACAAAGACAACCTGGTCCACCTATTGCCTGCAGATCTGTCTTGGATTTCCCCAAAGGATCACATCCACATGTATAATGAAGGGATCCATGTGAGAAATCCTTTATGTTGTGAGTATGAATAGAGGGCCACAAACTCAAGAGTACAGGAAATACGATATTTCTTTATTTTTCAGTTAAAAATTTAATTCTAACTTTGCAATACACCACATTTTGCTGAGAAATAACCCTAGCTATCCATGGGGCTCTACCCACCATGGTTTTGCTAAAGTTGTAGGAGTCAGGATGGGCCCCCAGCCATGAAACATCTGTCCCTACATCATCAGAGCCCAGGTCATCAGTCATTGGTGGGTGGCTTTGGTTTGACACTGGGCACATGAGAAACTATGTCAACACTGGGAGACCTTGGGCCTTGATTTCTCCTGGGTTCTTTCAGCTCTGGTACTACCAGGGACTAACTCAGATTCTAACACCCAAGGAGCCACACCCCTCTCTCCTTCCAGCCTGGATAATCTGTTCATAGCTTTGGAAAACCTTTCCCTTTCTCCCTCTTTCTATCAGAAGCATGCACATAGACTTTCTTTTCTCCTTCCTCTGATCCTGGGTAATCTCTTTATATTTGGGGAAATACTTCTCTCCTTTCATGTTTTCTGACAAGTAACCCCATCTCCTTACACCCCATTTTGCTCAATGGGCTTTTGCTTCTGAAAACATTAAGTCAGGAAGGGAAATTTCCATAGGCAATATTTGTTTCTTTCCCTGGAGGGGAAGAGAAAATAGAAAATACAGGGTGAAAATTATAAATTACTATCACAAATAATTGTCCCATCATAAACACACACATACATTCTCAAAGGCAGAAGCCTGATTGATTCACTTTTACACTTGGCTAAAAAGAAAAAAACTCACTAGACAAAAGGACCTGTAAATCTTATGTACTGAGTAATTTATGGGTTTGTCAGCAACCAAGGTAGAAGAGAAACTGAGCTCTGTTTAATTGAGGAGAAAGTAAAGAGAAAGTAAAGAGAAGGACTCTTCCAAGGAACCTAAAATTGTCATGCTTCTACTTCCAAATTTTATCTATTTATTTATTTATTTTACATATATGTAATATGTTGGTATATATTGACATATATATGACATATGTGTGTGTCTATATATATGTATATATATAGACACACATACATATATATATATATATAAAATTCAATGATTTGGGTATCCATCTTTTATCTATTAGCATTAGCCAAATCCTCTACATTATAATGGTTTTTTATAGAAGTCCATGTTTATAAATGAAAGAACAGGACTAATGGACTTTCTCATGACCTCTGTCTGCATTGAACATGCCTGAGTGCTCTTTTTTGAAACTCTCTTCTCCCTTGGATGTCACAGAAGCATGCTTTCATGGTTTTCCCCCTGCCTTTCTGATCTTCCCCCCTTGAAGTCCTTCATGAGGCTTCTTCCTTTACCCACATCTGAATACTTACCTGTGTACAATTCCAGGCTTCCATTCTTGGGCCTCTGTTCCTCTCAGGTAACCTCACTCACTCTCAGGTTTTGACTACCAGCCACCTGCTGATGACTCATCATTGTTCAGCCCTTGAACTCTGGACCCTCACCTCCAAATGCATGCTGAATACCCCTGTGGAATGCTCCACAGCACCCCCAACTCAACATTCCCACTGCAGAACGCCTCAAGTTCCATCCCACTAACTGTATCTCTTCATGGTTCCTTTCCTCATCCATGCAGTGGTAATTCCCATCCCTGCTCCTTGATCTTCACCAGCCAGCCCCGGCTCATGAATCAACACCCCCTCTAAGTAGTTGCTCCTGCTCCTCCAGCCTTTCTCCTAGTCTCCTTGTTTGTACTCTTGTGCAGCTGGTCTGGATTCCAGGTTTGACCGCACTCTGCCACTGACCCTGCCAGTCTGGAAATTGCTGCCCTCTTATTTGGCTTCTTGGACTTCAACTTCCCTTTTAATACTTGACTCCATTCTATCTCCTTGATTTCCTTGCAATCTTAGACGAAAACTCTTTTGACCATTGGCTAACTTTCTAGGCTGCCCTCTACTGGTGAACGATGAGCCAGATTCCTGACTTCTAGGCTTGGCTTGACTCAGTTTCCTTCACCTGCTCATGTTGAGTTCACCACTAAGCCAGTCGCTGAACCAGTTCTGGACTTTCCTTTACACCCCTGCTGGCACTGTCTGAATTTAAACCTTCATCCAGCTTTTCTCTGAATCATTCAAACAGCTACTACATGGCCTTGTTTCCTAGTTTTCTCCCCATATGGCAGCCAGAATAATTGTTCTAAAATGCAGTGGTACTCATTCCTTTGCTTAAAATTCAACCCTAATATCTTATCAGAAAAAAAAATCCATGAAACGTTTCAAATATGTTGATTTGGGCTTCATTTCCAGAGATAGTAACACAGTTTACCCGAGATAGAGAGGGCTATGGCAGCAGCATGCTGCAAGAGCTCCTGGGGTAACTGATGTGGAGCCCCTGGTGTGGTCCCCCAAGTCCACCCTGGCCAGCAGAGCTGGAGGGTGCCTCTTAGCTTTCTCTCTCCTGGGGTCTGTTACAATTATGATGTTCATTGACATTGACTGGACTGCTGCAGAATGACAGCAAGTATTATCAAACAGCCAGGGCTTTTTTTGAGGTCATTAAGGACCCTGGAGCTACAGTTTAAAGAATTCCTTTGTAATTGTTCATACTGTAATTCAATGTATTCCTTTTCTTAATTCCATGTTCAGTGCTATTTCTGTAGAGTTCCTAGACAAAATAATTCCTCACCCTTCTTGGTATTTACACCTTGGAAGTATTTATAGACTGCCTTTATATCCTCACTTAGTCATCACTTAACTAAGCAGTATGCATTTTACTTCCAAACTATTAATTTAGAAATCCATTCCTTTGTAGGTGATAACTTTTCCTGAATTATCTATTCTTTTATGTAGTTCTTAAATTGTGGGTTTTCTGCTTTGAATAAGGAGACTGTAAGCCTGCTGAGGATAATCATGACCTATAATGATGAGTTCACTTTCACTGCTTCCTCTCCCATGCTTGACACAGACATGGGCATAGAATATAGGCAGTGGGGAGAGAAGAGGGGATTTACCAAGACTGTCTAGAGTCAGTAAGTCTGACTCCTCTCTCTGTCATTTCTTTAGTCCTGTTAGCCTATGTTTAAGATGCTCATTACTCCTGCCACTGGGTGTTTTAGGCATCAATATTTCTCTGATTGAATAGCAAATAAGCTTATTCAAAATGCATTATTCTTTTGTTGTAAAGAAACCCTAGGAGGAAATGGAATACTTTGTATTATTTTAAAGCTGTGGAAAAGGATTGATCACATCATATTACTTGATGAGAATTTTCCCCAAATCAAAATGATGCTTCTATCAGGCAATGAAAATTGTCATTCTGGATCTGTATTACAATAATTTGTATTTGGATACATCCAGTGAAATACACCAAAATGCAATTTCTAAGGCGTTCATAACCATAGCCTTCATTTGATTCTGTGCATGCCCCTGTAGTAGCTGGGAAATATTCATTAAGTTTCTATTACTGAGTGAAATAATTCAGGACCCACTTCAATAAATCCTTGATAGTTCATAGACACCCTCCCCACTGACAGCCCCCTCAAGCATCCAGTTCTGTTCCAAACTCAGGTACAAGTGGAAGAAGGTCTTTAGCAGCAGTGGAGTAACCCTTGAGCCCAGCAACACTGCAAGCCTCCGAACACCTAAGTTTCACAGAGAACACTGTGGCTAGTTGTGAGGTGTATTATAAAGAGAAAATGCAGTGGAGGAATGCAGCAAGGCTGGGCTGGCCTTTGAGAGCCAAGGAACATGGCAGAGGTGTGGGCATCCAAAGAAATAAGAAAGAGGAATATTAAAGCAACAGGGATAACAAACTGTGGAGATCATAAGCTTGTTATTACAGATGTTGAGATGGAAAGACACAGAAAGACAGAAAAGAGAATAGTTACATCATGGGAAAGTGGGAAGCAATTGGCATCAACACACACCTTAGCGACCCCAAGCACCAGCCATGTGTGCTTCTGAGCATGGTTAGTGTAGCTCTGCCATCTGGAGGGGCCATCACCATCATGGTGCCTATAGGACTGCCTTAACAAGCCACATCATGTCCTGTGGTCCATACTATCTATACGTCCCTCTGCAGCCATAGCTGCATGGAGAGCACAGCAAATAAATGGTAATCGTAAAGAGAACCCAAACTCAAATCAAGGTAAAATGGCACTTAGTTTTCTCTGTTTAGGAAGGCACAGATGTGTATAGTGCATTTTGAAAGATTTCCAGCTTTAGTATAGACCCTCCAAGAAGGAAAACAAAGTAGCCTTGTACAAAACCTCTAATGAAACTGGGAGACACCTGCATCCCCACGCTGCGGTAAATGGGGAAAAAGAAGTTGGGCAGCAGCAGGAGATGAGGGGACAGTGAAGTCAAATTCTGATTAATTCACTTATCTTTTTTTTCTGTGTATTTTTTTTCTCTTTTATTTATTTTTATTAAGGTATCATTGATATACACTCTTATGAAGGTTTCACAATAAAAACAATGTGGTTACTACATTCACCCATTTTATCAAGTCCACTCCCCCCATGCCCCATTGCAGTCACTGTCTATCAGTGTAGTAAGATGCCACAGATAATTCACTTATCTTTTAATGGTTGACCCAGCCCACCTGCCTGGGAATACTGGTGATGTCACCACCAGGCTACTCTGACATTTTTTTTCCCCAAGTACGATTTCCCAGACCATTACCTCAAGTCTTCCCCTAAAGTAGGAATAAATAGTTGGCCCTTTCTCAATATCAGTTAGCTTGTGCTGTCAGAGGAAGCTATTGATCCAATCTTCTGTGACCTGATCTTGCTCAGGCAACATGAAACACCACTTTTGACCTCTGGCTCCTCACATGATTCTTCTGAGTGCCATCCTCAAGTTTTCTATTTAATTTAATCCTTTTACACTAATAACATGCCCTTATCATTCACATCCCCTATACCGCCTATACTGTTTACTTGCTTCAAAGAGATAGCAGATTAATCTTGCATTTATGCAAAACTCTCCTACTAATTCCTTTCAAATCAATACCTTTATAAGAAAACACACCAAAAAGTGCTAAAGAATCTCAATAATGGGCACCAGCGTAGCATTAATGGCTTAAAAAGTGGTTAATTTCATCCTTCCTGTATTCCTTCCTGTAGTCCTTGATATCAGTATTGTGGATTGTTTGATCCCCCAACTCAGGCCAACCTTTTTTTAGGTGGCAAAAGATGCTTCTGTCACTCAGGATATAAGGCAAAAAGGAATCCTAACTGTTGAACCCTTACAGCTTCTTTAATGAGCCTGGCTGACCTTTAACCCAAGAAATTGGTGGCCCATCTGCTCAAGACGAGCTTGACTACGGCAGTTGCTTGGCTTGCGTCACGGAAGGCATTTGAGCACACAGCCTCCATCTGGTCACTGTTGCTTGCTGATCTAAAAAGAGACTTGAGGATGTGGGGGAGAGTGACATTTCCAGTTAAGAGTTATTTCTAAAAGCTCTCAGCTTCTTTTCACATTTCCTCTTCCTCCTCACACATCCCTTTCCCATGGAGGACTTTTAGAAAATGAGGTTATCAGTCGAATCTTTAGACTCTTTATAAGAAAGAAATTCTCATGCCAAAATTCCCTCAGGCAACCTTGGTCTGGCGTCTTGGTTGTTGGTGTGTTGCCCTCTTCCCCCTGCCCCACCCCCACCCCCACCGCCTACTCAGTTGTAGGTTCCAGCCCCAGTTTGACTTTCCTGGGTACACTGCACATAGCTGGAGCACGTGTGGTGAAACAGGGCGATCTCACTACGCCTGCAGCTGAACCATCATCCAGCCTCTCTCGCTGTTTTATCTGTCTTGATGGGTGGTAAAGGTTGTGCATGTAAACCCATGATATCTCTGTCAGCTTTGGCTAACCTGGATGAAATTGTTGGATTCCCTACTTCATGGATGTGAACATTTCAAAGCTCAGATAATCAAATATAGATGATGGACTATCATCAATGATACACCTTTTGCTAATCTAAATCAAGACGGCACTTTCAAAATGTTATATCTATTTACAGTGGCCTTGAAGAAGGACATCCATCCTGGAGGGCTTTATGCTAGGTGAAATAAGCCAGACACAAAAAGACAAATACTGTATCATCTCATTTATATGTGGGCTCTTAAATAGTCAGACTGAGAGAGTAGAATGGTGGTTGGCAGTGGCTGAGGAGTGGGAGGCAATGGAGAAATATTAGTCAAAAAGTATAAAATTTCATTTATGCAAGAATAAGCTGTGGAGATCTAATGTACAGCAGGAACATACTGTATTATAGATTTGAAATTTGCTAAGAGGAGGTATCGTGTTATCACCATAAAAAAAATGAGAAGAAAATGGTAGTGACATGAGTGATAGATATATTTAATTTGAGCTGATCATGTCACGGTGTATATGTAAACCAAACATCAAGTTGTACAACTTAAATACATACAATTTCCATTGGTCAATTACCTCAATACAACTAGAGGAAAAAAACAGCACTCTTTCCCTAGCGGTCTCTAATGCAAATAGAAGTGGGAGAGGTTTGTCTGGAGTAACTTAAAAACAGTCCTGCCTGTAAACAGATGATTCCACACGATTCTTAGCCACCAAGGCCCTTGTCATATAGGTAAAGGCTGTTCTGAAGCCAGCGGCAGTTTTGCACATTGTCTGACCACCTCAACAGACTGTAGGTTATAGTGAATGGAAGTCAAGGCAAGGTTTCTTCTGCAAGGAATAGTCTCTCCTGAGCCCTAATAGAGAAAATAAAACTCTGAACTCCAGGTTTCAGTTCAATGACAGTTAGTGATGAATTCTGCCACAAAGACCTTACTTAACATGCACTATTATATTAATTAAGTCTTGAAGGGCCCAAGCCATGAATCACCACTGCATAATCAATGCTAAATTTTTAAACAAAAATAGTCCTTTCTACTACACACAGGCTTTGCAAAATCTCAACACTGACAGCTAAAAGGGAGCTTGTGAGCAGTGTGTTCTTAGATCAAAGCTCAGGAAGCCTAACTGTAAGGTTCCAAGATGCTAAAAATACACCAATACCTAGGGACATGTATTGCCTGATTGTGCAGAGCTGAGTTGCAAAAGCTGGAGGCTAGTTTAGAAGATTGTCTTTCAGATGTCTTGTGTGGCCAAGAACGTTTTGTCTTTGAACACAGAACCACACATACCCTGTGTTGGGGGAAAGCATCAGTGCATTTTCAAATGCCCTCTAAAAGATATCGCAGAATAAAACACTTTCTCTGCCTCTTCATCCACTCCATGTGGCAGCCGTCCATCAGGCTTTCTTTACCACTATAGTATTGGAAGGAGCTTTCTGTCTACCTAGACCTGGGTTCAAATCCTGATTCTGTTATTTATTATTTCTGTGATCTTGAGCAAGTTTCAGATCATGTATAAAGAGTGATGAATGTGGATTGATAAACAACAGTGAGGGTGGGTGTGGTAGGCAAAGTAGTGGCCCCCAAAGGTGTCCACAGCCTAATCATTAGAACCTGTGAATATGTTACTTTATATGGTAAAAGTAATTTTGCAGAGTGATTAGATTAAGGACTATGGGATGGAAAGTATCCTAGATTATCCAAGAGGGCTCAGTCTAATCACATGGGTCTGTAGAATCAGAGAACCTATTCTGGCTTCAGTCAGGGAGAGGTGTGGCTATGGAAGAATGATCATAAAGCTGCAACTTTGCTGTCTTTGAAGGTGGAGGAAATGAGCTAAGAACAAAGAAATGTAGGTGGCCTCTACAAGCTAGAAAAAAACGCAAGGAAACAGAATTTCCCTGAGAGCCTCCAAAAAAGTATGCAGCCATGCCAACACCTTGATTTGAGTCCAGTGAGCCTATGTCAGCCTTCTGACCTAAAAAACTGTAAGATTAAAAATTTGTGTTTTTTCAAACTGCTGAGTTTGTGGTGATTTGTTTAGGCAACAGTAGAAATCTAACAGAGTTGTTGTTATTCCTGGTGGAGGGAATGGAGTGTCCAAAGCTGGAGTCAATTTGGTCACTTCAGCATGCATTTAACGGATGCCCACTACTTACCTGCAAGGCCCTTTGCTACAGAAGTGAAGAAATACTGCTGGCTGTGACTCATAAACAAACAACTCCAATAGGTAGAATATGGGAAGTTCTGCAGCAGGTAAACTAAGTGAGGAGAAAGCTTGTCTCTGGTTGGGACACAATTTTTAAATGTTGTCTTTGAAGGAGTAGAAGGTTTCCAAGCAGGGGTGGGTGGGAAGAATGCACTGGGGTGGGACACACAGAGGCCCAGAGGCCAAGAGGTTCAGGTCCAGGAAGAAAACAACCCAGTCAGATCTGGTTGACCTAGAAATGAGATTAGTGGTCCCATCACTTCAGAAATGAGGAAAACAAGAACAATGTGAGCCCTTTCATAACACTAAATTCATTCCATTTAAATTCCTTTCTTTTATCCTGGGATTAGGTTCCTTTCTTTTTTTTTTTTTCTTTTGGTATTAAAATTCCCTTTAACAAAATGATGGGGGAATGTGGTTGCCACTATTCTTGTCTTTGTTGAAATGTTCTTAACTGGAAAGATTAAAAAGCTGGCAAACCTATGTTAGTTGTCATTGTGTGGGTGTGCTGACGTAGAGAGGGTTCCCTGGTCCACAAAATGCAGAAGTCTGGAAGGCAGAGGGTTATGGCTAAAGGTGAATTGGAGGGAACAATAGGAGATGAGAGCCAATTGGCAAGTTAGAGGGATAGATTCATGCAATGTTGACCGCCATACTAGGAGTTTGGGCTCTAGTCTCTTGATAAGAGAGTTGATGAATGTATTGTTCAGTGACATTCAATGCTGTGTTCTAGGCATTGTGTAAGGTGTGGGGAAATTATGTGATGTGAGATGCAAATGAGATTGTAAAAATCTTTCATCTGGATAGAGTGGGAGAAGGTCCATGGAGAAAGAAACCTGTATTTTTGAGGATGAGATATGGTATTAAAAGTGTGGTCGGCAGAGGAACAGAAAATTCTAGAGCAATGGTTATAAACCACAGCTGATTCTCCCCCCATCCCCATCCCCTGGTTACAGGGATGTTGACAATGTCTGGAGACACTTCTGATTGTCATCACTGGGCTGGGGGTACAGCTGGCATCTAGTGGGTAGAGGCCATTCCACAACACACAGGACAGGCTCCCACAATGAAGACTTATCAAGCCCCCAATGTCAATATTGCCAAGGGTGAGAAACTCTGCTCTGCAGGAAGTTAGTTT
Organism: Manis pentadactyla; assembly: GCF_030020395.1. Taxonomy (NCBI): domain Eukaryota; kingdom Metazoa; phylum Chordata; class Mammalia; order Pholidota; family Manidae; genus Manis; species Manis pentadactyla. Next base: position 59,134,723 of record NC_080025.1, on the reverse strand, counting down.
CAATATAATAAAATAACAGGGAACTGCTATGCATTCTGGGTGGGGTATTGCAAGATCAACACAGTGTTCAGGAAGGAAAGAAATGAAATTTTATTGACGACTTTCTATACATCAGGCATTCTCATGTGCATAGGGAAGGTTGTGATTGGCTTGCAGTCAGTAAATGACTACAATCAGTGGTGTTCACTTTAATCACTCACCAAGGCAAATCAGTTATTAATTATTCCATCGCTATGCATCCCACTGCCACAATCTTCAAGGCAGGCCACTATTTCCTGGGTTACTGATGGTGGCAACCTCCAAAGGCTTTCCTCTCCTGCCTTCTCCTGACTACAGTCAGAGGGAGCTTTCTAAAGAGTCCTTGTGACATTCTCACTTTCCTGCTTAAACCCTCTAGCGAGGAGGCACTGGCAGTTTCTCTACTTCACTATGCTGGTGCTTGTTTTCCTCATGTCCACATCCTCCCCACAACACACACACACACACATGCAGGTTAATTCTTGTTCCAGTGCCTTTAGAACTCACTTTCAGGGGGAGCTTCTCTGATCCCAAAGGCTGAGGTAGGTGCCCTTCCCAGGTGCTCCCATGTCACCTGTACATACACCATCCTTGTCTTTATCTTTTGCATTAGTGGTTCACTTGCTTGTCTGTCTCTTCCACTAAAGTGTAAACAACTCAAGAGCAAGGACAGTGTGATTCCACTATGTACCCAGGTAGTAGGCACATAGTAGGCACCAAGTGATCTAGGCACGTAGTAGGTGCCGAATGATCTATGTTGACTGAACGATCACCATCATCATCTGTATGAACATGGAGTTGAGTTCCATATTCACACAGGAGGGTTAGATAAAAGGCTGGCTTCTCCTCCTAGGCACAAGGTGACAAGGATCATGAGTAAGTCTTTGATCATGGGACAGGAAAGGGAAGATGTGAAACACACAAAAAAACAAGTCTATAAGACCTGCTGACATTGGCAGTGGAGGAGGTTGGAGAGGGATTACTGAAAAGGATTCTTAAGTGACCATATATATGGGGCCAGGATGCTGAGGTTGTCATAGTAAATGCCTCTCTATTGCAAATTCTTCATAAATGTTGAATGAATCAACCTGAGCCTAAGACTAAGCCCAGGGAACACCAACAATTACAGGTCTTTAAAGGAGGAGCCAGGGATGGGGATGAGAAAACAGATGTCAAAGGTAAGAGAAAACCAGAAGAGTGAGAACGTGGTATGAAAACCAGCAAAAGAAAGTGTCTGAAGGAAGAAGTGGTCATCTCAACACAGTGCTGCTGAGACTGAGTAGTATAAGGGACCGACGGACAGAGCATTCCTTCCTGGTACCAGAAGCACTACAGACACTGAGAGCAGCAGAGATGGCTGCCCACGGCAAAGATGGCTTGGCTTTTTGCGGTCCCAGTTCCAGGAGCTCCTCATGGAGACCTGGCCTTAAAAGTGTTTTCATTCCTTATATCATTTTGACTTTGTTTCCCTAAGCAAGATAAGGCAACTCAACTGATAAAGATTAAAGCTCTCCACATGTCTGAAGTGGTCTTAAGGAGCCGGCAAATGGCTTATCAAACAAGCTAATGGGTGAGCCAGTGAGGAGGGCCCCATCTTCTGAGGAACAGAAGCAAGTGGGGTATTTGCCATAAGAAAACCTGAGACCTGATCACAGACCTCAGCCCCTCTTTGGGACTTCCCAAATTAGTCCTGTACAGAACATGCTCTGATTCCCATCTTCCCCCAGTGGAACCTTGTGTAGGACGCCCTGCCGGGATGGAACATGGTTCTCACTAAGACACTGACTGCTCTTGCCTCTTCCACAAAGGTGGCCGCCCCAGGTAGGAGGCTGCTCGCCCTGCCCATTGCCTGGGACAGTCAGGAGATAACCGATGTACTTCCTCTTCCTTCTACTCTTCTCAGAGTCAGAGCTCTTTCAAAAATACCTACTGTTAAGAGTTTTCAATTCATTTAGCCCACAAAAGTGGGTGAGGAAACAGAGAATTGTCTGATTTTAATTCTTCTAGTGAACCCAGGTGCCATTCAAAGCAAATGGATCTAATCAGTATAATTCAAATGGTGATGGTACTAACACATCACTAATAAATAGAATTTCAGTCCCTCCCAATGAATGTTTAGATCCCATTTTAGAGAGTAAAAGTAACTCCAGGAATAAACTCAACCCACATTTATAGGTGTTGGGCCAATGTTTGTGGCTCCAAGGCTGTAAGGATATAAGCTGACCATGTACACAAGCCACTTTGTGTACCAGCCATGATTAGGCAGGCATTCACAGGGTTATAATTTTCCTTCCTTTACAAAGACAGAAATTTGGAACATTATAGGGTCAGATGCATTTTGCTGGGACATCTGTTGTCCTCTCCCTCAGAAATAGAACATTTTCTTTTCCCATTAACCCCAAGCCCTGAAGTCATTTCGCTCTCAGTTCTTCCTAGGGCCACTGGGAACTTTAGCTGAGAAATGGTAGGGAGAGCAGGTCAGCATCAGTGATGGGGGCTCTTAACAAAGACAAAAATAGTCCGCCCCATAGGTCTGTTCCTGCTCCACTCCATCCTTCATCTTGCATCTCTATTTATCTGCAAAGACAATTTCTGTATGTTTTTATGTGATAAGTAGAGAACTATTGGGGGAAAGGAGTGTGCATTTGTGGAATTCTTCAAAATGACAGGTCCTCTACCTGTCCCTCTCCAGAAGTGGAACTGTTGCTATAAAGCAGGCTCTGGAAATGTCTTTTAGCCATTTGAACAGGTATTTGGCTTAATTGAAGACAGCATCATTTAAACCTCAAATTTAGGGTTTCTAGGTTAGGTGCATTAGATAAAACCTGACAGTTTGTCCATTGGGATTTATATACCAAAATGGATGCTGCCTCATCTCATCTTGAATTCAAGTCTCTGTGTCTTTTTTGTCCCTAATAAGCTCTCAAGTCGTTGATACCTTTGAAAGTTATCCAGTTCCTTCTTTGGTATGATTAGTGCCAGCTCAATAATATGAAAAGCACTCCCATTTATACCATGCCTATAAAAATACATGATTCTCCAGTTACTACCTTTTTATCCTCATATTTTTCTGGCTTTGTTATTTGTCACTGAAGATAAAGATCATAAGCCTCCCCAAATGGGATCAGCCCCTCTCAGCTCTAGGCATTTTACCCCTGAATGGTCTGTTCTGGGCCACCTCTCTAACGCTCATCCCTGCCAAGTACCATCACCCCCTGGATTCCTGTGTTCTTCTGGGTGCTGGCCTCCAGGGAATATCCAAATCTGATTACCAGTCAACTCATCTGCATCTTTGCCTGCTTGCTCTGAGTAGAGTGTGAAGAGGGGTCCTAATCTTCCAAGGGCTTTCCTCCAGGTAATTTTATCTGGTTGGCTCTGGCAGAATACTGTGCCAGCTGCTCCCTCCCTCCCCACCAATTATAGGACAGCCCTTAGAGATGTTCCCCTTGCCCAGGGCTTAGTTTAGCCATTTGCATCCTTCCAACCTGCAGTTCTTTCCTGTCATCCTCCAGAAAGTCCCATAATTGGAGCTTGCTGCTTCAGCAAATCTATTTGAAAAGTCTGGGAGAAAGAGAAGTACTCTGTCAGTTGTTCTGGGTTTGCCCCTATTCCATCAGACCCACTTCTAATGAGGCTTTGCAAACTGCAAAGTACACAGCAGCTACACACTATCTTCTACATCAGTAGGCAGGCATTTTCTTTTCCTTCTCAACTTGTGGGAAAATCTTCAGAAACTAAAATTTAAAGGATTGTTGGCTGCCTATGAGCCAGCTGCAAACTACAAATCTTAGAAAGGACAGTTGACACACACACACAAATTACAAAGGAGGAAAATTTGGCCCTGGTATTTGCAAACTAAATTTTCACTTCAGAGGCTGGTTCTGAGCTATGGAGGCATGTTTCATTATGACATAAATGTTTTAACTAACTTTCTGAACCAGAGTGTACTTAATGAGTCTTTAGTGGATACATGCTGTTTGCAGCCTGACTCAGAAAGAAAAATCCTAGGAAAAGAACCATGGAACTTGATGTAACACCTCATTTGTAGTTTGAATTTATTGTATATTTCTAGTGGAAATACATGAATCCATAACAAAATATTTAATCTGGCATCTTTGGATCAGTAAACCAATTTATCTTTGAAATTCCCTCAATATGTATTCAAGATTCATTGCCAGCTATTATTATCCACACACTGTACATTGAAGGTTTATAAGGCACCAGATAGCAAATAGATTTCTTTCATTGTAGTACAAATTTTTACTATTGCTAATGTTCTTAATAACACATTGAACTAAAGATTCACTGTAGCTATAGAGGATCATAGAGAGAGCTCATTACACAATAAATTGTGTCCTCCAGAGGCTTCACAACTGAGTTATGAACATTCTTGCTCTGGATTTGGGGACTTGGGTTCAGATCTTCACTTCTTGGGCTGCTCAGAAAGCTCTGTGACATTGGTCATTACTCTGAGCCTTAGTTTTCTCTCCTATAAAATGAGGGTAATAGTCTGTACCTACCATGCAGGGTTATTGAGAGGATTAAATGAGAAAATGTAAGGTGTGTTAATAAGAACTCAACAGATGGTGGTTTCAAGTACGTATGATCTGTGCCAGTTACTGCCCCTGCTTCCAGGTGGAACTAATCATTCACCTGCCAGTGTAGACAGTTACATTGGTTACTTCAAAATACTTGAGGGATGTAGTGCAGTTCTTTTCTAATAGTGTATTCCAGGGGCTGGAATTTAGACTTGGGAGCATGAGAGTTATAATGGGTGTGAATAATCAACAGTGATGTGGTTCTGGGGTGATCCTTCAAGGTTGCATCTTGAATATAAAAGCAGTTTGTGTGCATTTGTATTCTGTATAAATCAGTCATGACTTCTGAAGATGGTGAGAGCAGACAGGATTCTCCAGCTGTCCAGAGAGTCATGTTTCTACTGCACACTGTTTCCATGCTTAAAAGACTTGTAGACAGCACATTGACTTGCCAGTTCATTGGCCTTCCTCATAGCAAAGGACATGAGGAGAAATAGGGGAATGAAACAGAGATTTATAACCTTGCGAGTTTCAGGGACTAGAAAAGCCTATGGAAGGAATATTTAGGCCATTACCTCTTAAATTTTCATTTATATTAAATGTATCTAATGAAAAGTAATATGACAACCAGCTAGGCTTTCAAAACTTTAGAAAAAAAAATCTTTTCATTTGTTGTCACAGTAAATATCAACATATATAAATACAATCCTAGCTATTCCAACTTCAGGAAAATGGCATACTGCAACATTATTTTTCAGAAATATAACACACATCTAGACAACTAACATATATGATTAATTATTACTTAAAGATGAAAAGCTCACTACATTTTTTAGAGTATTATTTTTATCCTGAGTAGTTTCATCCTAGGTTTAAACTAAATTAGAACTTAAATGTCTGAAACCAATATTATTTTAACCATAAAATTCTTTTTCCAATAATTAATAAGTTTTCCTCTCTGTCAGTCTTGATTTCTTATTTTATTTTAAGCATTTGTTCTCCAGTTGCATGTGTATGTAACACATGAATACTTCTGTGTTTCAAAAAATGAAAGAGAAGAAAAGGAGCAAATGGAGAGTTCAAGTAAATAGAAGTATGTAAATCTACATACATTCCTAAACAGTTAAAAAAAAACACTGGGGATTTAAAATTAAGGATTCTATTTGTAACTGTCACTTTGAGAACCCTGCCAAGAAGAGAGAGCTCAGCCAAGCTTGTACTGGCTAGCCAGCTCAGGTGAGTGGCAGGAAGAAAGAGGTGTCCACGCCCATTTCTGTGACTTCCTGTAATAGAGGCACAAAGCAGCGGCTTTCTGTGGATCAGCTCACAATCCTACCAGTAGACTTGGCACCAGCCCTGGGAGGAAATGAGGCAGCAGCCATTGTTCTTGCCTTCTAGGACCCTGCAATCTGGCTGCCTATATGAAACAGCGGGGCGATATCTCAGTACATTTGTTTTAAATGCAGTCCTCAAGGGATTCTTAGAATAGAATTTTAGAGTCAAGAAGTATTTGGGAGAACTGGACCTTACCTCAACTTTGAAGAATCCGGTAGTCAGTCAGACTCATGGAGAAATGAGACCTCTGTAGGTTGAGATGGGTATTATAAGATCTCTTCAGGGAGTAGTTGGGGAACCTGGTGAATTGGTGGAAAAAGGAGTAAATAACAAATATGATTTGAAAAGTAACTTGAAAGTCCACACTTGATGCGATAATCAAGGTGAACTGCTAAAGACTCTGATACTTTCTAGTCATTATTATATTGCAGACACTGTTCTGTGCAATATATACACACATACATATATTCATGTATGTATATATGTAAAATCATTTGCCCTCATTACAACCCTATGAAGTGGATATTGTTAATCCCCATTGTACAGATAAAGACATTGAAGTACAGAGAGGTTAATTAAGATTTCCTAAGTTGTATAGCTAACCTGTGATAGAGTTAGGATTTGAACTCAGTCAGTTCCAGACAGTACTTTCAAACACTACCTTTTAGTGCTCTTGAAGGAAAGTGCTAGAAAGAATAATAAGTGTGATTTTTCTGGCTTTGAACTCATCTTAGTATAAGGAAATGAGTAGGAAATTGGACCTGAGGAGGCCTGAGGAGTCTTGATAAAGGTAACCCTGTGGAAGTAAAGTCTCAGTCTCCAGCCATGTGAAATGGTATAAATGAAGGTGAAACTCTTTTTGACATTCTTCAATGGTAGGCAGATGACAACTGCTATTGCTTGGTACAATGGTTAAAACTGATTAAAACAGGGATAGAGGAGTCACTAACCTAGTATTTTTTTTCAGGGTACATGCTTTTCAGCATACACATACCCCCGACATACATGCTTACATATATGATACGTACTTCCTCTACCCAAATACATGTTGGGGTGGTGGAAACCCATAAGGGACATTGCTGAGGGTTTTGCTTTTATAATTGGCAGAAATCAGAAGTAACAGATGGGATTAGAAAATTCTAACAGCTTTGAATAATCTGAGGACTTCTTTACATAATGAGGAAATTTTTGCTTATCATCTGTATTTCTCTATCTATCTGGAGACGTGGATTATTTTTAGTTCATCTAACTAGGTACCAGGCATTGTGCTGGGTGGGCACTGGCCTCTTGGGGAAGGCTGAGGTAAACACAGAGATGTTAAAATATAAAGATGATGGGCATCCTGGATGTTTTATCATAGGCCCATAAAAGATACAGTGGAGGCCAAAGGGAAGAGGCTATGATTTTTGCCTTGGGAAGAGGAATAGAGGGTGGGGCAGGGCTGTCGGTTGATGGTATGATTGGCAAAATATCAACTCAAGGGTGAGGAAGTGTCTGCAGACAATGTGGGAAAGGGCATTCTTTCCAAAGGCGCACAGTTACATCATGGGTCATTTGAAGGACCAGAGGATGAGTGGAAGGAAAACTGTATAAGAGGAAGCTGGAAACGTAATGATTGGCCAGAAAGCCAAAAGCCTTTATTGCATGGCAAAGGGTATTTGGACTTTCTCCCAGAGGCCATGAGAAGTCACTGGGGTTTTAAACAGAAAAGTGTATCAATCAGCTACATGTCTTAGGAAGGTCACACTGACCTCTGCTCTCACAAAAGCAGCAAGATTACTAGTTCTATTTAAACCTGTGAAAATGATTTGAATTTCTTAGAGAGAAGATAGACAGAAGAACATAACATTATTTTTATGATTTTTTAAATAGTGAGAAATTATTCTAGATTTCTCTTTAAAGCTACTTGTGTAAGAAGTTACAGTTATCCTTGATACCTCTTTTTTTCAAACACATACTTTATAGAAAAGAATGAAATCTCTTCAAAAAATGTTCTTATCTTCCGAACAGTATGAAAGCCTCTCAAAATTTTCCAGAGTTCTCCCAGCTCTCTCGCACCAGGTTATATTTAGCTCAGCTGTAGACCTTGACCTTTTCAATAGACTGCACAACACGCACTAATCGGAACATTTCTTAATAGACTTGAATGAGGTTAGTGGCCCCAACATGGCCCTTGTCCACACACCCACATGCACACATACACACACATGGACACACAGTCATTCATGTTTTGAAGTATGTTGGAAAACAGCTATTATGTTGGTCCAGGAGAAGACAGATGTTTTGTAATTTTGCTAACAAATAGGTTTTAAATAGGCTTTATTTCCTTGATCTTAGGGAAAACATAGATTTGCATTTCTTCCTTTCTTAGGAGATTTTTTTTTCTGTTTGAATAATGTTGGCATGTTTCCCGTTGCTATAAATCTTACCTTGAATAGCTCTCCCTTGGGTTCTATTCCTTAGATATGGTTTGGTTTGCAGGCAAAACCTGTATGCAAAGATGGCCCGGCAGGCAGGGGTGCGGTGTTCTTCTTAGGAACATGAGTCCCCATGTTTCTGTCACCACCCCCAAACTTGGCTGCTCCTGCTTCTGAGGATTGATTTTGCTCAGGGAGACCTCTGTCATGTTGCCAAGGTTCTTTTAATGCAGATTCAAGTTTGTTATCAAATGCCTCCTTACATTATTTATAATGTAGTATTAATAGTAATACTAGTTAACAGTGTTGCTGGCAAAGTCAGAAACCATGTATACTCCCCTGGATCTTGGCAACCTAAAATTAACCTGAATTTGGCAATCCTATTAAGATGAAGGTATTGGTGATTCTCAGAAGTAAAAATAATAAAAACCTAAATAATCAGGGGATAATGCCAGATATTTCTTCTACGGAGGAGTGTGAAAACAGGAACAAGACTCCTTTTTGAAGCGTATCAGTTTCCAAGAGATTCTTAATAGCAATTTGTCCAGCTGGCCATTTGCTCATTTCATACTGGGCTTTGCTTGTCAGCCACTTTCTCTCCACAACTCTCAGTTTCATGGCCTGGATTCTGCTTGCTTCTGTGGAGTAGGACCTTAAGCCCTGTTGACCTTTATTCAGAGAAGTGGTTGTTTGTAGAGGTTAGGGGTGTGGTCTCTGCCACTGGTCTGACTGGGTTTGACTCCTAACTTCACTATTTACTAGCTATATGCTTTAGGTAAGGTACTTAACCTTCTTGTACCTCAAGTCACTAATCAGTAAAACCCTGCCTAGACAGGCCACAGGGCTTAGCGTGTCCCACAGTGACATTAGAGAGGTATCAGGCAGTAATCAGATGAGCAAGACATGAACCAAGTAATCAAGATGATGGGAATTAAGCACTATCAAGACTAGGGTTGAGCAGCCGGGCTTAGACAGGGATCAGCACCATGGACAGCTCCAGGGACGCCAAGCCCTGCCCTTTCCAATAAGGAATAGTTCACTTCTGACTTACTAACATAGCAGTTTCCTCCTGATTGATTAGGGCTCACTTGATTTTAAACGTGCTGAGAGTGTTACCTTGTCCATGGATAGGCTGTTTAAGATCTTCTAACCTGACTGAGATATTACTGAGCATTCTGTGGGGAAGATCTAGGTTTCCTAGGGGTGGAGTAGGAATGGGAAGGTTATCTCTTTCTTCCTTAGAAAAATTATCTTTGGGACACACTATCACTTGGAGTTAAGCAATAGGTGTCTGAATCAGGATTAGAGTCTTAAAAAGAACAAATTCAGTTCTCAGCCATTTCTAAGAAAGTTCCTATACTACTTGTAATTGATCTACGTCATGAAATTTATATATATGTAGATTTTATCATCGAACTGTTTTTTAAGCGTAGCAGGTTGTTAAGTTTGCTGATTGTAATCCAATGAGTCCAAAGAAGAAAATTGCTATCTACAGATTTCCTGTTGTTTTAATCTAGACTTTAATAGTCTGGAAATAAGAAGTAGGAATTAAGGTCATGGGCTCAGATCCTGGTTCTACCTTTTATTAGCTTCATGACCTGGGCATGCTACTGAACTTGTCTATGTTTTGGTTTTCCCTCTTTAAATGAGAATATGGGTAGTACATATTTTGTGTGTTATCTTGAAGATTGGATGGGTTAATATTCATAAAGCACTTAGACTGCTGTCTCATTACCTGTTAATCTGTTTTATGATTATGGGTATTTATATATTAGATTTATTTACTGTAAGGTGCACCTCCACATCTCCAGCTCAGTGTGAAGCTTTCTACCATGTATATTTCCATCCTGAAACTAAAATAAGAACCCAGGTCTTGTTTTATAGAGATTTTGCAATATCCTTGCCCAAGAAAAACAACATTTCACCTTCTTAGAGTTCACACCTTTTGAACTGAAGCTGGAGTTTGGCCTTCAGCTAATAACTCAGAGCAGAAGGCAGCCCACAGAAACTGTGCTGTAAGACACAAAAATATGCTCTCCTTTGCTGCTCTGCCACCTTTCTGTTTTGATAAGTCATAAAGGACCCAACATCTTCAACCTAGATAAGGTTATGTCCTTCTTTTGTTGCCTAACAGGGGAGTGCAGGGGAGGAATGACTTGAGACAACTTGCTACTTCCCTAATCTCTGAGCACCTTCCTGAAAATTTTTAACCATAACCCTCCAGACTGAATATGAAACTGCCTGTAGGCCCAATGAATTTAGGAATATGAATCTAAAATGCAAGTGGTTTAAAGTCACCCTGTTCCCATCTCTCTTTTCAGTTTAACTTTTCTTGTGCTGTGCCTTAACTGATCTATACCACACTACTCACAAGCCTTAAGGCTGTTTACAAATTAAAACTACAGAATATTAAGATCACTTCATACGCTACAAATAAGCAAGGCTTCTCTGTTGCCATACTAACATCCCAGCTGTTATTGACATTTTATGCTGAGAAATAAACACTGGAATTAGCCCTAGAGGAATCTTCCTCTCCTAATAACTAGTGTCTGGCCAGACTAGCTTAGGTGTTGACTGTGTGAATGTGAATTATTGTGGACTGTGGAATTATTCTGATTTATTCTGTGTCCCAGTATTTGCCCATGATATCTCTGTTCCAAAGTACTTTCCATATACTACCCAAGATTATTCATGATGTGACTGTTCCTGGCTGTTCACAACTCATCATGTAATAATCTCTGATGGGGGAATCTAACATGTCAGTGTATGGAGTCCCCGAACTTATCTCCCCCCATGGACACAACCAAGTCTACAACTACATATGGAACAATTCCCTCTGATAAAGAATGGAAAACTAACTGAATATATCCTCCTCCACAACAAAGGATAAAAAGACCACATCAAGAATTGGTAGGAGAGGCAGAGACATGGTCTCAACAAAGATTGTACCCCTGGCCAGCAACCCACAACCAGGAGGGATCTCACAGGTCTGGAGTTTCTCCTGGAGGAGCAAGGAGTTTGTGTCCCACATCATGCTCTCCAACCCTGGACCTGCTCTGGAAAGATAAGACCTCAAGACATCTGTCTTAGAAAACCAAAGGTCATATGTCCTAGGGCCCAAAGGGCTATAGGGAACTGAGATACTCCTTTAAAGGACTTACATGTGACCTCATTCTCCTGGGACCCAGCACAGAAGCACCAGTTGAAAAATGCCTAGACCATATGTAAAGGAAATACATTTGCTAATCTTAAAGCATCTGCCAGAAGGGTGAGGGACAGAGGTGCTGTTGAGCACCATGTTTGAACTCTTTCTCTACCCTTTTAGTGCAGGCAAGTGCATGGATGCACTCTCACACTGCTTTGATGAGGCTGGTGGGGGTGAGCAGTTGTAGCACTCTCTCATTGCCTTGCTGAAGTGGGCAGGCATGTGTGGTTGTACCAAACTCCTGCCTTGCAGCATCTGGGACATATAAACGGTCATGGAATTCTCCTACTGTCTTCCTGGGGCCAGAGGGTACCAGCAGTCATGACTTTCTTCTGATGTCTTGTTGAAGCTGGAAGATGTGCCCTATCTCCTGTGCTCTCTAGCTTCATTGCTAAAGCCAGTGCATGCACACAGCCAAGGTGTTCTCCCACTGCCCTGTTAAAGCTGGCAGGTATGCCCTGTCTCCTGCATACTCCAGTCACATCACTACAGCGAGAAAGTGTGCACAATCCACATAGGGGATGCCCTTTGATTACCTGGTCCTGGTGTTCAAGGGGTCTTGCATTCCTGGGCTTCACGGGACTGTAACAATCAGAAAGACAGTTTATGACTGTGAAAGGCTACCACTTGCAGGGTACTGCAAAGATATTAGACTGAAACACACATCCCGGTCTTCTAGTGAAAAAGGCCTATACTTGTACTGAAGTGTCAGCTTGAAGGATAGGCTTCAAGTTGGCCACTCATCTGGAGACTGTGGAGTAGCTCTCAGGGAATGTAGGCATGGAGGCACCATCCTTATGTTTTTCCTTGGTCTCACCACAGTTTGCCAGTATCCCCCAGAATGGTGCTTGTACACCCTTCTGGAGCCTTGACCTATGCTACTGTCACCTAAGGGATACCTTCAGATCTCCTGGTCTAGAGGCTAGCGGGGTTTATGATTACAACCCCACAGGACTGTATACATTTGTATACTTAAAAGCTGCTGCCCGAGGGTCTAGCTAGTAATCAGTCTGAAACTTGGTGCTGAGATTCCCTCCCCTTGGAACACTGACAGGTATTGACACACCCTCAACAATAGGGACCTATTAAGAATAAATCAGGCTGCTCAGACAATCACAAAAGTCCAAGAGACAACCAGACAATCATAGGTCAAGGTTGAACAATAAGGTCCATTACCAACACTAGGCCACTCCTTCAAGACTGGGAGAGGTAACTGTTTTGCCTAATACATAGGAATAAACACAGGGAGTTAAGAAAAATGAGGAAATAAGAATAGGTTCTGAACAGAAGAAAAAAATAAAACCTCAGGAAAAAAACTCATCAAAATGGAGATAAGTTATCTACCTGATAAAGAATTGAAAGTAATGGTCATAAAGATGTTTACCAAACTCGGAAGAAGAATGATGAACACAGAATTTCAACAAAGAGAAAACATAAGATAATACCAAACTGAAGTTACAGAGCTGAAGAATACAATAACAGAAATGAAAAATACACTAGAGGGTGAGGGGTTCAATAGCAGAGTAGATGAAGCAGAAAAACAGATCAGTGATCTAGAATGCAAGGGAGTGGAACTCACCCAAACAGAACAGCAAAAAGAAGAGAATTGTGAAAAGCAAAGATACTGTAAGGGACCTCTAGGACAACATCAGACAGAGTAACATTCATACTATAAGGGTCCCAGAAGGAGAAGAGAGAAGGAAAGGGACAGAAAACATATTTGAAAAAATAGTTGTTGAGAACTTCCCTAACCTGGAAAAGGAAGCAGACATCCAGGTCCAGAAAGCACGCAGAGTTCTAAAAACAATGAAACCAAAGAGATCCACACCAACACACATAATAATAAAAATGTCAAAATTTAAAGATAAAAAGAGAATCTTAAAAACAGTAAGGGAAAACTTAAGTACAAGGGAAACCCTATAAGTCTGTCATCAGATTTTTCAGCAGAAACCTTGCAGACTAGAAGGGAGTAACATGATGCATTAAAAGTGCTGAAAAGGAAAAAAACTTCCAACCAATAATACTCTACCTAGCAAGGTTTGTCATTCAAAATAGGAGAGAGAGTTTTTAAGACAAGCAAGAGCTAAGGGAATTCATCACCATTAAACCAGACTTATAAGAAATATTAAAGGTATTCCTTTAAGCTGAAAAGCCACCAGTTAGTAACAATATGTATGAAAGTACTAATCTCAACAGTAATGGTTTATAGTAAAGGTAGTGGATTAATATCTTATAAAGCTAGTATGATGGTAAAAAGACAAAAGTAGTAAAATTAACTATAATTACAATAATTAGTTATGGATAGAGCAAATAAAAAGATGTAAAATGAAACATCATAAACAATGTTGGGAGGGGGAGTAAAAGCATTTTAGAATGCATTCAAACTTCAGTTGCTATCAACTTAAAAGACTGTTCTTTATATGTGATGTTTTGTGTGTGTGTGTGTGTGTACATACATATGTGATTTTTTTTATGTATCTAATGGTACCCACAAAACAATAACTGATAATACAGGAATAATAAGATAACAAGAAAGGAGTCTGACAGTAACACTAAAGAAAGTCATCAAACCATCTAGGAAGAGAGCAAGAAAAGAAAGGAACAAAGAAGAACTACAAAATCAGTCAGAAGACAATTAACTAAATGGCAATAAGTAGGCACCTGTCAATAATCACTTTAAATGTAAATGAACTATATTATCCAATCAAAAGATAAAGTGGCTGAATGGATAAGGAAATATGAGTTATCCATGTGCTGCTTACAGGAGATTCACTTCAGACATAAGGAGACACAGAGACTGAAAGTAAAGGGATGGAAAAAGATGTTCTATGCAAGTGGAAATGAAAAAAAGCTGGTGTAGCTGTTCCATATAAGACAAAATAGACTTTAAAACAAAGACAAAATAGGCTATTTTAAATGAAAAAAAAAGGGAATTACATAATGGTAAAGGAAATAATGATAAAGAGAATTGCATAATGATATCCAACAAGAACATAAACATTTAAAAATATCCATGCACCTAACATAGAAGCACCTAAGTACATAAAGCAAATATCAACAGATGTAAAGGGAGAAGTTGACAGCAGTCAAATAATAGTAAGGGACTTTAATACCACAGTTACATCAATGGATAGATCATCCAGACAGAAAATCAATAATGAAACAGCAGCCTTAAAGAACACATTAAACCAGATGGATAGGTCTATACAGAGCATTCCATCCAAAAGCATCAGAATACACACACTCCTCAAGTGCACATGGAACATTCCCCAGGATAGAACACATGTTCAGCCACAAAATGCATCTCAATTAATTTAAGAAGACTGAAATCATATCAACTGTCTTTTTCAATAACAATAATAGGAAACTAGAAATCAATTATATGATGAAAACTGAAAAATTCACAATATTAAACAATATGCTACTGAATGGTTTTGGGATGGAAGAAGAAATAAAACAATACCTTAAGACAAATGAAAATGGAAATACAACATTCAAAAATCAATGGGATACAGCAAAAGCATTTGTAACAGGGAAGTTCATAGCAATACAGGTCTCCCTCAAAAAACAAAAACAAGAAAAATCTCAGATAAGCAATCTAACTTTATACCTAAGGGAACTAGATAAAGAAGAATAAATAAAGCCCAAAGTTAGTGGAAGGAAGGAAATAATAAAGATCGAGTAGAAATAAATTAAATAGAGACTAAAAGACAGTAAAAAGATCAATTAAACTAAGAGCTGGTTCTTTGAGAAGATAAACAAAATTGACAATCCGTTAGCTAGTTATACCAAGAAAAAAATGAGAGAGGACTCAAATAAACAAAATCAGAACTTAAAGAGAAGTTAGAATTGATACCACAGAAATACAAAGGATCATAAGTGACTACTATGGTCTATTAAATGCCAACAAATTGTGGACAAAGTAAGAGAAATGGAAAAATTCCTAGAAACATACAATTTTCTAGCAATGAATTGTGAAGAAATAGAAAATCTGAATAGACCAGTGACTAGTAGGAGATTTAATTAGTAATAAAAATAAAAACTCCCAACAAACACAAGCCCAGGAATAAAGGCTTCCCTGGTGAATTCTACCAAATGTTCAAAGAATATTTAATGCTTTACTGATCTTTCTCAAACTCATCCAAAAAATTAAAGAGGAAGGAAAACTTACAAGCTCATTTATGAGGCCAGCATTACCCTAATACCAAAACCAGACAAGGACATCACAAAAAGAGAAAATTACCAATATCACTGATGAACATAGATGCAAAAATCCTCAACAAAATATTAGCATACTGAATTCAAGAATATATGAAAAGGATCATACACCATGATCGGGTAAGATTTATTCTAGGGATGTAATGACGGTTCAACATCTACAAATCAATCAACATGATACACCAGGTTAACAAAATGAAGGATAAAAATCATATGGTCATCTCAATAGATACAGAAAAGCATTTGATAAAATTCAATATCTATTCATGATAAAAACTCTCAGCAAACTGCGTAGAGAGGGAATGTACTTCACCATCATAAAGGCCTTAGATAACAAACCTTCATACTCAATGGTGAAAAGCTGAAAGCTTTCTTTCTAAGATAAGACACAGGACAAGGATTCCCACTCTCACCATTTCTATTCAATATAGTATTGGAAGTCCTAGCCAGAACAATTATGCAAAAGAAGGAAATAAAAGGCATCCAAATTAGAAAGGAAAAAGTGAAACTCTCACTATTTGTGGATGAAATGATTTTATACATATAAAAAATAACCTAAAGACTCCACCATAAAACTGTTACAACTAACAAATGAATTCGGTAATCTTGCAGGGTACAAAGTCAATATACAAAAATCAGTTGCATTTCTACATATTAACAAAGAACTATCAGAAAGAGAAGTTAAGAAAACAACCCAATTTATAATTGCACCAAACGAATAAAATACCTAGTAATAAATTTCACCATGGAGATGAAAGAACTCTGAAAACTATAAGACATTGATGAAAGAAATTGAAGAGACACAAATAAAGGGAAAGATATTCCATGCACATGGATTGGAAGAATTAATATTGTTAAAATGTATTACCCAAAGCAATCTATAGATTTGATGCAATCTCTATTGAAATTCCAATGGTATTTTTCACAGAAATAGAACAAATAATTCTAAAATTTGTATGGAAGATATATGCTGAATTCAAACTATATTAGTAAGCTATAGTACTCAAAAAAAGTATGGTATTGGCATAGATGGAACAGCATAGAGAACCCAGGAATAAACCCATGCATATATGGTTAATTAATTTACAATAAAGAAGGCAGGAAAATACAATGTAAAAAGGATGGGCTCTTAAATAAATGGTGTTGGAAAACTGGACAGCCACATAGGACAGAATAAAACTACACCACTCACTATCTTATACCATACACAAGAATTAACCCAAAATGGATTAAAGACTTGAATGTAAGATCTGAAACCAAAAAACTCCTAGAAGAAAACATAGATCGTATCCTACTTTACATCAGTCTTGGCAGTGAATTTTTGGATCTGACTCCAAAAGCAGAGGAAATTAAAACAAAAATAAACACTTTTTTTGTGAGACTACATCAGACTAAAGCTTCTACACAGTGAAGGAAACTATCAACAAATGAAAAGGCAACCTATTGAATGGGAAAGATATTTGCAAATCATAATCTGATGAAGACTTAATATCCAAAGTATATAAAGAACTCATACAACTCAATAGCAAAGAAACAAACAATCCAATTAAAATATGGGCAAAGGACCTGATTAGACATTTTTCCAAAGAAGACCTACAGATGGCCAACAGGCACATGAAAAGATGCTTAACATAACTAATCATTAAAGAGATGCAAATCAGAACCACAAGGCGATATCACCTCACACCTGTTGGGTTGACTATTATCAAAAAGACAAGAAATAACAAGTGTTGGTGAGGATGTGGCAAAAAGGGAACCTTTGTGCACTGTTGGTAGTAGTGTAAGTTGGTGCAGCCACTATGGAAAATAGTATGGAGATTCCTCACAAAATTAAAAGTAGAACTACTTTTAATAGTTTAAAGATGATTCAGCAATTCTACTCTTCGGTGTTTATCTGAAGAAAATGGATACACTAATTTGTAAAGATATATGCAGCCCTGTGTTCACTGCAGCAGTATTTACATAGAAGCAACCTTAGTATCCTATGATGGATGAATGGCTAAAGCAAATGTGGCATATATACACAATGGGATATTATTCAACCATAAAAAAGAATGAAATCTTGCCATTTGCGACAATATGGATGGACCTTTAGAGAATTATGCTGAGAAAATAAGGCAGACAGAGAAAGACAGATCCAATATGATTTCACTTGTATGTAGACTCTTATAAATAAAACAAAATTTATAGATACAGAGAAGAGAGGTGGGTTAGAAGGGAGCAGGCTTGAGGAGGTACAGAAAAAGGGTGAAGGGAATCAAGAAGTACAAACTCCTAATTATGAAATAAATAAGTCATGAGGATGTAATGTTCAGTGGTAACTACAGTTAATAATATTGTAGGGCATACTTGAAAGTTGTCAGGACAATAAATCCTAGAAGTTAACTTAGGGGATCGATGGTAACTAAATTTGGGGTGGTGATCACTTCACAGTGTATTCAAATAGGAAATCATGTTGTACACCTGAAATTAATATAATTTTATATGTTAATTATATCTCAATAAAAATTTTTTAAAGAAAATAAACTTTAAAATAAAAAAGAATCATTGAGAATTTGTACCACGCTTTACATGGTTCACATGGTTCATTGATCCTACAATGGGTCATTCTAGGAAAAGGATTGTAATAATATTATAATTATTTTCATTAATATTTACTTTTCTTATCATGCATTCTAGATGATTTATAAATCTTGTCATCAAATTCCACATCTTGCAAGACAATTAGCCAGATTGCAACTAACCAGTCAACAAGCTGATTGGATGATCCTTGGGATATGTTTTATCCCCTTCTAGTGTAGCATTTTATGTATGACTTATTGAATGTAAATTAAGAAATCAGCAGGCTAAGCAGAAATATTAAAATTGGCATTCAGCCAAGGACTTAAAGATTGAGTATTAAGCAAATAGAGTTATGATAACTGATCTTCCTGACATAGGGAATTCCCAATAATGATAGTAATAGCTATTATTTATAAGCTATAATTTACCATTAATAAGCATTGTGTGCTTATTATATGCCAGGCATTATGGTAAATAATTCACACACAATATCTCAACTGATCCTCTCAACAGTCCTATGGAGTAGCTACTGTTATTTAATACAAGAAAGAATAGAAAAATCAAGTAATCTGGCCAAAGTTACACACCAGAGTGAATTAGGATTTACACCTCCATTTGTCTGACTTGAAACTTGCGTCCAAAACCTCTAAGTTATGGGCTCTGTTGCCTTGACTTTTACTGACTCATGTACAGAGTCCTAAATTACAGTCACAGCTCTGCTTGTCATATCCAAGACTCAGGAATGCTGGATGTGGTGATACCTCTTTTAGAAAAATCTTTCCCTGCATTAAAAACTATACCACTAAGCTAGGTGAGACAGCCAGCCATATAAACTGATGATACTCAGTTCTACGTCATTCAACTCAACATATATTTACTGAGGGCCTGTAGTGTGTAAGATATAAATCTGGTTATTGAAAGGATATAAAGATATTTGAATAATATAAAGAACTCATCCAGATACCTCATACCTGATCATCTAAGTAAAATTATGTTTTTTTATATTGAAAAAGAAACAAAACAGGCGAAAACGGATATAGAGAAATGTGTTCTCCTGAATGTCTTTCTGCAGGCTGGTAATGCCTTACAGTCGAGGCCATCAGTGAGGATGCACCCAGTCTCTTTCAGAAGGCAATGAGAAGGAGCTGAGAATTGGAAGGTTGCCCTCAGAATAACAGACTATTGCTTGGCTCTCTGGTTCTGAAGCCTGGGAGGACCACACCCCATGACATGCACCTTGTCTCTGTGTAGGAGAAAAGTGTGCCCAGATTGCCATGGGTGTAGAAGACTAGGAAGGAGAGCGCCTGCTGGACTAGAGGCTCATTTGGTGATTGTGTGAATGTGAATTACCCATGTTCATTGTTCCTATTAGCAACAACTCTGCACTAGTGATAATGAGATAGAAGTTAAAGGAAGTCAGAAATATAAGCTGATAGAATCTTGTGAAACTGGAAAATTAAATTACAACATGTGGACTGCTGATTTCCAAATGCCTTAATTTATCAATAGAAAATGTTATTAATGAGTTAAAATTATAGTTGACAGTAGACTCTAGAAAAGTACAAATAAGTCTTTGAAATCACCAAGACATTCAAACATATGCAACAGATTTATTGAAAAATGTCAAGTCCTGTGGAGATAACCTTACTCAGTATCATGGCTCATAGATATTTTGAAAGAAACTAAAGCCCTCCAGAAAATCACAAATTTAAGTCTACTTCTTGTTCAGAAAGCTCTGTGCTTTAAATAATACATTTAAGAGACTAATGCATAAGATGAAATGCTGCTATTTCCTTGAACACCCTTAAAAGCTGTATTTAAGGACCAAGACTAAACTGGCCCATTAGTTAAATTGGTCCAAATTGCCCAAAACAGATTTGTTCACTAGATATGAGGGGAAGTTGAGTTAAGAGTGGAGAGAAGAGAAGAAGCTGACAGGAAATGGAGGACAAGAAATTAAAGCTTCCTAAAAGTTTATATCCTGGGAAAATACTAATTTAAAATACAGATTACTTATTGCTTGGCATTTGAATGAAAGCCATTCAGCAAATGCTTGTATTTCATCTGGTTGGATAATAGTTATCCTCCTTTTGTTTCTCAAGTTTCCCTACATTTGCTTAATGGGCACCACACTTTATCTTACTGACTGTCTCTATATAATCACCCCAAATCCTGCCATATGACCCATCATTGCAAAGGATCAATGCTGGACCAAGTATAGTCATGCATGTGTCTCAGGTTGTATCTTGATTCATCACAAAATATGCTAATAGTGGCTTTTATGCAAAAAGTGGGTCTGTACAACTATAAAAGACAAATATAAAAGTATATTTGAAAACTTACCCTTTTAGTAGCATTTATATTATTAGTCAACAGGTACTCTGGGCTCCCAATCTGGGGTGACCACTGATGAGTGGTGACCGTTTGTGACCATATGTGACAGGGCCAACAAGCATAGTGTCTTGTGAAGGCCCAAGGCCATCAGGGGAGAGTGCATTTCAACCAGTAGAGGCAAACAGAGGTGGGCAGTGGGAGGTAAGCCCTGATCACTTTTTGACTTAGAATCCACCTTCTCCCTACATTTATCACCTACCCTCAGCGTCCACATCTGGAAATGAAAATACCCTGATGCTACTGACAAGTCATTTTATTCACATTTAGAAACCGAGTGGTGAATACACAAGGTCTCTTAGGATCTCTTTTTAATATTGAGGAAAAGTGATGGATTTTTGAGTGAGATCCAAAGATTGCTCATCTTAAAACTGAGAGATGTGGAGAGTAAAAGGAAAAGAAGGATACAAACTCCACAGTTGAAGCAGGTTTATTGCTAAACCTGAGAGAACCCCTCTGTCTGGCAAGCAGAACAAAAAAGGCATCTCTTACAGGCTAAAAGACTTTTTATGGCCAGGTTTTTGGTGGGCGTGGGTCGGGAAAAAGGTGGACTTGTGGCTTGCTGATATGTCCTCCAGAAAATGCTTGTAGTCTAAGTAAGATGAAACCCAGGTCACACTGAGATGGCGGGTGGGCTTATTCAAAAAGGCGGTCCTGCTGCCTAAGCTCTCACAGAGAGGGCCACAACATGGGCCTGAAGGTTTGTTCTAATCTCTTTCCAGCCAGTCAACTGATGGCCCTGGAATTCTTGTCTTTCTTCCCCAGTGATGACACTGGGACAGTTGTGCACCCCTATTTAATGAGAATTAATTAGTATTTTTGAAGATGTGAAGTTTTGAGCAAATAGTACATCTGATTGAGCCAACTCCCCTCTGTGCAATTTATTCTTCATTTATTTAAGTGCCAAGGGAAAAGATTGTCTCTTAAATGCAATTTTCCATTTCATAGCTATGTTGCATAAGGTACTTCATAAGGAGAAAATGTCATCACCTTTCAAATGAAACTAAAAGTGCTCCTTGACCTTCTGTTAGGGTTTCTCTTTTCCAAGAAATGTGCCTGGGGCTCATCACTCCCACTCTTTGTACCAGTCTTCCCCAGTGACTACTGCAATTCTTGAAAAACTTGGTTTTATTTGCAAAGTTTTTCCCAGAAGCTATATACTTTCTGTATTCAGTACACAAAATGGGGAAGCTTTATATCAAACTAAGTTTTTAGATAGTACAACCTGTCACTTAACTTTTGTGAAAGTGGAGTTCCCAACATGGTATCTAGTGACTGAGAGTCCGTGCATGTTTTAGAGGATTATGTTTCCTTTACCATTGAGGTCAATGACTTCTTCACAATAAGCACATCCAAAGGAACATATGAGCAATAGAGCACTATTTAATTTTAGCACTGCTTTAGGCCTTGTAAGTGAATCAGTCCTTGTCAGGAGAGCCACCGATTTATGAACCTTCTTCAGGAGGTGCCAAGGTGGTTTTCATGCACCTCAGTCACACCCCTTGTGTCAGGGGCTGCGAGCGTGTTTATGTTTTTCTCTTTGAGTGTACTGACATTCCCAGAGCTGGTGTGCTGGCCCACCTGTGGCATCAAATGAGGACCTGGACCAGCTTCAGGGCCAAAAACAACTAGGACAAAGCATTCCTCTAGTTACAAACCCATTGTGGATAAAGTGAAGGTTCCTGTGGCCAGGATGCTCACCTGGCCCTGGCTGGCTAGCTCACTACACATGTGTGGGCAATTTGTCATTATTGACTCTATATAAAGAGCCCTGCCCAGTGCTCTGGGTGACACAGTGGTATGGCTGTAAGGCTGCAGGAGAGCAGAGCAAGAGGACAGAGGATGGTAGTGTGGGCAGACAGGCCCAGAGGACGGCTGTGCATGCAGAGAGGCCCAGAGGCAGAGACCAGCTTGCTTCATGCAAACTTGCTCTGAGTGAACGGGATTCTAGTGATTGACCTGCTGCTGTGGAAATAAAGTTGGGTGTATGCTTTCACCCCAAGAACATTCTACTGTCACTTCTTCACTTCTTTGGTCACATTGAATCCGTAGTGAACTCGCCTGGAGCTGAAACCCATTGGCAAGGTACCTATGTTTATCCCTTCCTCTTTCTGTGAGGTTCTAAAATCCCTATAGACAGTATAAGAAAGTTATCCTGTTAGAGACCAGCCCACAGTGAAGAACGTGACTGGGGCTAGTGGTGAGGGGAGGGGGCTTCTTTCCTTTTCATCTGAGCCATGGTGGTGTCCCCGAGGATGCAGTGTGGCCTTCCACATGCTCTGTGGATACCTGCATCATTCTGCACAGGACAAACCTGCAGTGCAAACAGACAAGCGCCACTGCTGAGCTAATGGTCATGCTAGCTGCATTGTCCTGTGGACCCTCCCACCTCTTCCAGTCCTGAGATAAAACTTTTCTTCCATCTTTCTGAGCCCAGGACCTTGGCACATGTCTGCTGCCCTCTCAATCAGGTACAAGGGCTTCCCCAGGAGCTGCATGCACTTTGCTGTTTCTGTGCGTTCAAAGATGCCAGTATAGAAGGGGCCCTCAAGGAAACCTAGAGACAAAGAGCCTCTAATACAATCCTTAATAAGTATGTATCTGAGATTCACCTGGGGAGAGTTTTCAAATTCAGGCTCTATAGAGAGCAACTGACTTGGTAGACAGGAGGTGGAACTCCCAGTGACTTTGCTTCGCAGTCCCAGTTCAGCGACCTGACACCATGTAGCAGTCTTCCTCTTGTGCTCAGGGTACCTTGCTCATCTCCCTCACCGAACTGTGAGCTCCTTGAAGGCAGGAATCGTGTCTTATTCTTCTTTGAATCTTATTATTTGTCTTAGTAGCTGTAGTAACTCGGCATCTGTAAAATAGATGAGTTCTTCAGCTGAGAAAGCCACGCTGGTGAATGTAAATGGTTCAGCCGAGGCTGCAGAATGAATGCGTTACACAGTTAACATTAGGGCTCGGATCTTCTCACTCCCAGTCCACTGCTCTTTCCATTATTCCAGCATTGACCTCTAGTTTAGCCTCTAACCTTGTAGTATCTACACAGCCTCTCTCTGGTGGGAACTACCCCCTGATTACAGCCTACATGACATGCTAAAAATCCTACTGCCCACCTGGCAACTTTCCTGTTCCCTTCTGGTTTTCTCTGCCTTCTTACTACCCATGACATGGTGCAGATTCTTATTTCCCAAAATATACCAGTGATGCCCTCCCAGAGGGCAGAAAAAAAACAGAATTCATCTCCTAAAGCAAAATAAATCAATAATTAAACTTTTTAGCCACTTCCACATATTGCTGTTAAATTTCCCATGACTCTGTTCCTTGGGATTTAAACAACAAAATGTTACTAAAAATCTGGTCGGCTCCTTCTGAGTTATGCAAGTTAATGGGGGAAAGAAGCTTTGTATTGACTGAATATTGAGGTATATGTAGGACTTATGTGAACATGACAGGCTAAGACAAATATATTTTAACAACAAAAAGATCTCCCTAAGAATTAATAAATGGGTGATTAGTCTTCATTAGAGGATTCAAAACCTCTAATGTCCTATATATATATATATGTATATTTTTTTTAGGAGAGCAAGGCAGAGGCTTTTATTTAGAGAGAAAGCAAGAGGACAGAGCTCCTGGCTCAGGCCAGGAGGGGACAAGAGAGCCCCTAATGTCCTATATTTTTTTAATAATGTTTTTCAACTCATCTTTTATGTTGCAACTCTGGATAGATGGCCAACTATAGACAATATTGTAATCAAAATATAGAGAATCTGAGAAAGACGTCTACCTGTGTCCTTACCTTCCTTCCTTGGGCCATGGTATCTCTTACATTTCTCTTCAGTGTAGCACCTATGACACTGTATTACAAGTATTTGTGTTTATGACTGTGTCCTCTGCCAGACTCCAGATACCATAAGGGCAGACAGATGTCCTATCCATCATATCACCGCTATCTAACTGATACTCAATAAATACATTTAAATGAATGAATGACATTTGACCAATAACTAAAGATAAATTTACTTCCATGGCAAAGGTAGAATTGCACATTACTGTCTATCCATACCTTCTCTTACAATGATCTCTTAAATAACAACAACTGTAAATACAATATTCATAATTATGGCTAACATTTATTGAGAGTTGCTTAGTTTGGGGTATTATGTCATTTAATTTTGATAGCAAACCTTATAAGGTACATGCTATTGTTTCCACTGTATGTGATACAAAACAGGCTTAGTAAAGTTGAGTAACTTGTCCCAAGTCACATAGCCTATAAATAATGGAAATAACATTTGAACACAACTCTGTGTTGACACTAGAGACTATTCTCAACCATTATGCTATATGTATGCCCTTCCTCCCCTGCTACCACCCAATTTTCCTGATTATCTTCATGGATAATCATAAGACAAGCTCATGAGAATCTAACTATTTGCTTTTATAAGATGTGATTCATTGTGTTTTAGGCCACCAGATCTTATGTGAAAATGCTAATTTCTCCAAAATATGTTTGGTCTTATGTGTTTAAAGTGCTGGCTTAAATTAAATTAGACTGTTTCATTTTATGAAAGCCATACTTTCCATCAGTCATTGAAAAACTGTGGGATGGGTGAAATAAATACCCAGTTTTGATTGATTGAAGCCTTCCCATTTCTACTGTTTGCCTGCTCTTGTCAGTTCTGCCATGTGCACAGCATACATCAGCATTACTTTCACCTCTCATGATGGTACCATACTTTGGCTAAAGACAGCTTGTGAGTCAGCCTTTCCTTGTGACTTAACATATACAAGAATGCTACCCCCAAAAGAATGACTTTCTACAGTGGAATTTCAGGAGCTCATTGGGCTATGTCCTCACTGACACCTCTGTCTACTCAGCCAGTGTGTTAGGTAGACCTGCGTTCAAATAAGTATTTGCACCTGATGATTTGATTTGCCTTTTTTATTATGACACAAGCCAAAAAATGGAGCAATTTTCTTGCACTGCAGTCTCCTTAATACATGGACAGATGCTCTATCTGAAGCAAATTTATTTCACAGTACCTGTCCATGTTTATCTTAGGATGAATGCCTCACAGCTGTGTTGTCTCTGTTATCATCAGTTTCCACCAATAGGAGTGTTTCTAATAAGCTCTGTGCTGCTTTCTTGTGAACTCATATACATAAACATGAAGCCTTCCTAAACAAGCCTGCCTTTCCTTCTAATAATCATTCTGGAATATTCACTGTTCTTATCATGTAAATAATCAGATATTTTCATATCACTCAGACAGCCTGCCCTTAGTAATCACCTGGTATAAAGAACTCTTTGGAGAACCCAGCAAATGTAAGAGTAGCATCTGTATTAAAATGTTAATTCAATTACCTTTCACACTCTGCTTAAATTCTTCTTGCCTCAGTGTTAAAAATCTCATGTGAACTCTTTCAGTGACTTCATCCTAAATGGTTTATGATGTCAGTAATTCATACTTCTCATTTTTACATGATGCCCTAAAGTGTCTACTTTAGACTGTATAATGAAAAGCCATGAAAAAGTTAATAATTTGTCATTTTATCCACTCAACAGGCCATAAATGGTTTTCCATTCAACCAGACTCTTTCCTCCATTTTTCCAATCTTTGGTCAATGGCAAAAGATGAGTTATGGAATGAAGTTCTGTGTTTCAGCACAAATCAGAGAATCCTTGATTTGGAAGGAACCTGGAAGCTCCTCCATTCCACATCCTTTGCTTCCTCACAGTACAATCATCTTATCTCTAAAGTCCCTGGCAGGTGGTCCCCAAGCCTTTTCTTGAGGTCATAAAGAAAAACAGAGCCCACTCCTCTGAAGGAAGCCAGATCCACAGAAGGGAGGCTCAGCTCATAAGAAAAGTGCTCCTTGAATAGAAACAAATACCTGCTTCCTCATTATTTCCACCAGTCAACCTGAATTCTCTTCAGAAGAAACCCTGCATATATCTCGTTAATTTTTCTCCCTGGCAACTCTAGGTATTTGCAGACGACCAAGTCCTCTCATGGCTAAACATTCTCACTTACTCTCAGAGGAATGGTGTTCAGTGTATTTACCACCCTGATGATTCACTCTGTTTTGGTAAAAATCTTTGTTTTTTTAATTATACTTTTTCTTATTTAAAAAAACCTAACAATATGCAATGTATAGAGTAGAATACAAAAACCTTCTAAAATCTTAATATCAACCCCCACCTGAGAAATAACCACTCTGAACCTTTGGTGGATGTTCTTCTGGCTGTCAGCCTTTCTTAAAATGCAGATTTTACATGAGTAATGTGTTCCCTTTTGTGAGATATACCACTAGAGTTTTGAAAAAACGAATTTGCCAGATTAAAAGTGTGATGGTATTTTTAAGTATATTCCTCAGATTTGAATTGAAAATAATAAATAGCTATAATTTTAGGATCATCTATGGTCCATCTTTTAGAGATGTGTTTTTGAAGCATGAAAGAAATAGGAATTTTGGGTTTGGCAAATGAACAAGTCTCTTTATACAAATGATACATCCTATGAGGGGTTACTATCCAAAATATATAAAGAACTTACACAACTTAATATCAAAAAACAAACAACCCAAGTAAAAAATGGGCAGAGGATTTCAATAGACAGTTTCCATAAAATGTCTAAGACATAAAAATGGTCAACAGGTACATGGAAAGCTGCTCAACATCTTAATCATGAGGGAAATGCAAATCGAAGCACAAGGACCTATCACCTCACACTGGTCAGAATTGGCTGTTAACAAAAAAACAAAAAGTAACAAGTGTTAGGTTGCCGAGAGAAGGGAGCCCTCATGCACTATTGGTGGGAATGTAAATTGTTGCAGCTACTATGGAAAACAGTATGGAAGTTCTTCAAAAAATTACAGAACTACCATACAGTCCAGCAATTCCACTTCTGGGTATTCATCCAAAGAAAATGAAAACATAATTTGAAGAGAAAGATGCACCTGTATGTTTATTGCAGCACTGTTTACAATAACCAAGATATGAAATCAATCTAAGTGTCATTGGTAGATGAATGGATAAGGAAGATGTGGTACATATCTATGTGGAATATTACTTGTCCATAAAAATAATGAAATCTTGCCATTTGAGACAATATGGACGACCCTTAAGGGTACTGTGCTAAATGAAATGAGTCTGAAAGAGAAAGACAGATACCACATGATTCCACTTATATGTGGAATCTAAGAAACCAATGAACAAACAAAACAAAACAAACAAACTCATTTATGTAGGAAACAAACTATTGATTACTGGAGTGGGGAGGGGTTAGGGGATGGGCAAAATAGGTGAAAGGAATTAAGAGGACAAACCTCCACTTATAAAATACATGTCATGGGGACATAATATACAGCATGTGGAATATAGCCAATAATACTGTAGTAACTGTGTGGTGACAGATGGTACCTAGACTTATCCTGGGGATCATTTTGTAATGTATAAAAATATCAAATCACCATGATGTACACCTGAAACAAGATATTATGTCAATTATACCTCAATTTTAAAAGACAACATCCTCTTGAGAAGAGGGAGAATCTTATAGCTTCACAGACTTAATTGGGGGTACTAAAATCTAGCCTTCTGGGGAGAACTTCCTCTTCTTCAAACACTGGTTATATTCATAATAATGTTGTTGAGCACTTTTTATATAACCCAATATCACAAAACTACCTTTTCTATCTCTCTCTGAAAAATGTGACCTACTGTGTTGTATTTCTGCTTGATAAGTTTGTAACAGACAAAAAAGGTTCTTACTACTCTACCAGTTATTTACCTCATAATAGCATAGATTTTCTAGTAGTGCTCTGCTCCTAAGGGATAATCTTGTACAGAGATTAAGGTAGACCAAAGTTTTCCTAAATCTGGAACTTCACCACTTGTACCACTTGTACCCCAGCAGATAAGTTCAGGCATCTTAGGGGCCACATTGAATACATTGGATCATAGGTAGGAAAGCTATTTCTTCTTTAGGTATATTTTAGTTCTTTTAATTAAAAGAACAATATCATATTGGTCTCTAACATTAATCAGTTTCTTTTTAAATAGAAAGTACAAGTCTTCCTAGGCGCAGCTTTTGGCATAAGATTTAGCTAAAATTAAAAGGAATTGTTTTTGTTTTCATTGTATTTACATTAACAGTTACATTTATGGCAATTGATATTCACTTTCCATTAAAGGTAGTATAGGATGATTCCTTTAAATCAATTCATCTCGGGAAGAAAAATGAGTCGATTTAAAGAAAAATATTAAATAAATAATGTGCAAGTGGTGTTTGGCTATTAAATGGTGGATGAGTGAATTTAGGAAACTGGGATGCAAGTGAAATACCTCCTAGTAGGAAATCATTTTCCGATTTAGGCATTTCCTCCATTTGGAATTTTTTTTGTCTCTTCTGCTTTCAGCTACAGTCCTGCATCAGCCACTGAATGTCCCTTTCTTCCTAACATTATGAATGCTGGGTACAGGCTGGTCTTTCTTCAGTAAGCTCATCTCGGTGGCCCTTCCTGACAAAAAGATGATTAGTGGGTGACATTCCCCTTCTCTCCAATACCATCATTCATTCTGGTCAGTGTTTTGTATTGCACACCACCTGCCATGTGGCATGTTCCTCTTCTCTTTGAGGGTTGCCCATCTAAGCTTTCTCCTTTGTCTTTGTGAAAAAATAATAGAATTGTACTTTAATTTTGGTGTCGGTGATGACATCCATCCACAAAAGAGCATGAATTTGAAGATGCAGAGAATGGACTAGCCAACACTGGGAATTAAAAGGTCCTGTGTCACAGCTTAAAAATATTGACTGCTAATTCTGATCACTTGATTGTGTCCAAGGCTGTACAAGTGGACTTACAAATAGGTAACTATGAAAAACCCTGAAAAATTAAAAACTGTAATGGTTCCCAATAATCTAAGTGTCATATCAAGTGAGTTTTCCAATTATATTCACCACTCATGATTGTCAACCAAAAAAGATGGTTTAATTGTCTATTCAGAACATTATTGCTTCAGTTGAAAAGAAACCTGTTATGTCAGTTCCTCAGCACACGTTCTCATGTACTAAGTTTCATTAAAGGGCAAGAAGAGAGACAGGAACAAGCTGTGCTGGATAAGGAACATGAAAGTCCTACAATATCATCAATGGGTTATTAATTTTCAGAGAATTAGAGTAAAATACACTTAACATGAAAAAGTATGCTGAAAATCAGCTATCATATTATTATTCCTAAAATCCCTTAGGGGATCTTACATTTTTAAATTAAGAATTTTGGCAAATGCCGAATCTGTGAAAGACCGCTTAAAGCAAATAGCAGCTTTAAGAGTTCCCAATCCTATTGGAGTCTTTTCAAAAATTTTTAAGAGGGGAAAGGAGAAGAACTATCAAGATGCCTTCTAAAAAGTAAAATGAAAAAGTGCTATAAGAATTTTAGGTGGTAAACATAGATATTTTTAAAAATCCATCTATATTTTATGTTTCCTGGATAAATAGAAACCTAGCTACCTACTTTGAAATGATACGTGGTAAGGAATCTTTTTGACTTTGTAAAGTTTACTTTAATAATTTATTTATTTGTTTATTTAGGATTTTTTCCCAGCTTTGTATGTTCTTAGGGCTTTGCTACTGGGACTACCTTGTATATTCTGCTCTTCTAGAAAAAGATGAGGTAGTATTGGAGTCCAAAAAGAGTAGCAATAGGAGGCCAGATGGAAAATATGACACTCTCTGTGTCTGGGTCCTGGAAAAAGAGGATAAGAGGTACTCTGTTCATTTTAACCACAATATAATATAATCTATTAGAGTTTCACTAGAAAATGGTCACTGCTTTTGATGAATAAATAAGAACTCTTTCATCATTATTAATGTCTAATAGAAGTAATAAATTACTTACACTTTTGTTTCTGAGAGAATGAAAGTGGAATACTTACAACAGAAAACTTCTTTTAAAAAGAAGCTAAGAATATTTTGCATATTATTAGTTCTTTAAATTTCAGAGTTGGAAGCAGCCATAGAGGAAATCCAGTTTCCCCAGTTTGGCAATTCAGAAAACTAAAGCCCAGAAAACTTGTGTCTGACTCAGTTAACCAGACTTAGATTTCAAGACCCCTGCCTCTCCAACTACTCTTCTTTCCTCTCCATCATTATCCTCCTCTCTTGCTTTTAAGAATTCTCTTTAAGGTTTTGCTTAAAGTTATGATATGTCCCTAATAACTTTTAAAAAAATAGACCTTGAAATGAAACTTGGAGATTATTTAAAGAATATAATAATAGAAATTGAGTGTGATTAGCTAGATGATTCTGATCATAAAATTCACTTAAAGTGTTATGTGCTGTTTGTATATATTATTGACAAATAAGCCTATTTTTAACATTTGGGATGATGAAATAGCAGACAGCACTACAAGAGCTTCACAGAACAGAAGCAAACAACCTACCCAAAAAGTCCCCATGGTAGGCTTCTTCACTTTACCTTTAAAAATGAAAAGGGACCCTGCTTCCCCTAACCAAGAATGATGTTTTGGAAAGCAGTGTCTCCAGAATTTCCATATAGAAGGGGCTTAAGGGTGGCAATCTTTTTTGGATGGGTGGTTAAGCAATTTGTCTTGTAGCCAAGATTGCAAACACACTATTCATAGACTGTGTGTTCATTTTAAGTAGTTTGGGGAAGGGAACTGATGAAGATTATAAGTAGGCTCAAGTACACCCCTGATATTGCCCCCACCCCCACTAGGCATTGCTGTTAGCTCTTAATCTTCTGGACTGCCTTCCTGTCTAAACAAAGGATAGATTTGCCTACTCCACTGGTATAGTGAACATAGGTCTTCCTTCCAGGCCTTCCTCCTGATCCTCTGTCCTGTTGGAGAGAGTTGCTGTATTTTTTGCCATGATTTACATTGTTTCATGGAACATTTATCCCCCAGTGCCCTCCAGTCAGCAACCTTAACCTTGACCTCCAGGTCCTTGAGAACCAAACAAGTATGGCTATAACCACATCATGGCTAAGGCTTAAAAAGGAGAGCAAGTAGTGCCAAATTTCCAAAAGCCATCAGTCTTATATGCCATCACTTCTTGAAGGTCTTTACTAAAGTAAAAACATATTTACATATGTTCAATATGTACATATTAATCTCTCTGACACTCTCATGGGGTCCTTGTCCATAATGAATCTGTCCCCAAAGGCTCTCTTCTTACTCTTCTTGGCCCCTGGGTTCTAGCTCAAACCTGTTTTAAATGGCTACCTTCTGATGACTCTTATCCCTACAAAGCACTTTAAAATTAATGGAATCCATACAGTGTCTGCTTTCCTGTATTGCATGAAAAGGATCCAGCATCTCCTTGATTCATTCAATATGCGTTTACTGAACATCAAACATGAATTTAGGTACTGCAGTTTTAAGGATATAAAAACTCAGTTGTTGACCTCAGGAGAGGGACATAGTATGCAGATGGGAGAGCATTCATATTACATAGATAACCAAAAACAATGTGCTCTAAGAGAGGCCATGGGAGTGTGTGGAGAAGCAGGTAGGAGCATGGGGATGTCAAAGGGGGCTTCTCAGAGGAAGTCATTCCTAACCTGAATCTTAAGGGATAAGCAGGCATGAAATAATGATTAGAGAGAGAAAGTTGTCCAGGCAGAAGGGGCAGCACAAACAAAGGCCTGGATGTAAGGATCAGCACAGAAAATATGGAGAATTTCAAACAGTTGAATGTTTGGGAACATAAAGTGTTAAGAGGAAGTGAGTGGCTAGGCAGTCACTGGAGAGTTTTAATGTCAAACTTCTAGTCTAGAAAGATCACTCTCACTGAAGAATAGAGAAGGAACTGAGATGTGCAAAGCTGGAAGCAGAGAATAAGTGAGGCAGTAGCTATCATCTAAGAAAACAAAATTATAAGGGTCTGACCTAGGAGAAGACAAATGTGAGAGTTATATAAGAACCAAAATAAGCAAGACTTTTGTGATTAATTGGCCTTGGAGAATCTGAGAAAGAAGCAGGAGTCAAATTAGGACTCAGTTTCCAGCCTAAGGATTGGGTAGATGGTGATACCTCCTGCTGGGGTAGAAAATAAAGGGGGAGTGCTGGTTTAGAGGAGGAATAATGAGTTTGGTTTTTGTGGTGTGAGTTTGAGGGGACCATCAGGCATTCAAATGTGAAAGTATAGAGTACAATTAGAAATATGGAAAAGCCAAGTACTAGTTAAAAACATTTGAGTGGATGAAATCACCCAGGGAGATTTTATAGATAAGAAGAGAAAGGTGAGGATGAAACCCTGGGGAAAATCTACATTTGAAGAGCAAGCAGAAGAAGAAAATGAGAAAAAAATTTATAGAAAAGTTGGTTAGAAAGGAGTGAGGAGACCCAGAAGCCCATGGTGTCATAAAAGCCAAGGAAGTAGAGAATTTCAGGAAGGAAATTGTTCAGCAGGAGGTTCAGTATTTTAAGGACGAAAGGGTGCCCATTAGATTTTGCAAGCCAATGCAGGAGGATTCTTAGTTGGTTCAGGAGGTGGGTGATGGAAGCCAGATTGGAATGGGCATATCTATGCATGGTGGAAGGAAGAAACAAGGGTATATTTGAGAGCTTGGAGGAAAAGAGAAAAGGAAGATGAGTCATCACTGCAGGAAAATCACCAATGGAAGCAAAAGCACAAAAGAGTGGCAACAATTGAAGGTAAGGAGAAGGGAAAGGGAATGACAGAAAAAATACAGTTCTAGGGTCTATGGAGAAAGGTGAGGTCAAGGGCCCAGATAGAGTAGTGGACCTGACCCACTTCATCCTCTGAAACTTGAGCATGCAAATGAAGATAGACAGGTTGAATGTAGGTAAATCTGAGGGAAATGTAGGGAGCCTGAAACAGGAAGTTGCATGAGGCCACGCCCAGCAGTCCCTCGGGAGGTGAGCCTGAGAGCCCAGCTGGGCAGGCGCAGAAAGGAGCTGAATGAGAACACGTGCAGAGATTGCTCTGGCATGTCTGGGCACTTGGGAGGCAGGGGCGGTGATGCTGGGCCCAGTGAGCAGATAAAGGGCCAAGGGTTGTCCTAGTTTCAAACCCATCCTGGTAGGTGGTGGCAGCAGAGAAGCTGTGACTGGGTGGGTGGATGCTGGAATGAAGAAGGAAAGAGAGTCTCGCTCTCCCTTGTCTGCGGAAGTGCTGCTGCCCCAGGGCAGGATAATTCCGTTAGCTAGGGGCAGTGGGCAAACTAGACCTCAGTGGTCAGAGGTCAGTGGTGTGTGTGTGTCAGGGAAGAGCCATGGGTTGAGTTTAATGTTGCAGCCTTCTTGTTCTCTTCTCTTTACTGACCCCTTCTCTGTCCTGGATAAAAGTTTGCTTGGTGATTCTTAATTCCCAACAATGGGGAAGTAACAGCTTAAGCCTTTTTTGTTCTAATACCAACTGTATTTTAACTGGTGTCAAAGAAAAGTATTTGATGTCCAAGAAAGTGTTTGAACTCTGCCAGTTAAAATCCAGGCATCAGTCTTCAGACAGCTGCTCAATTGGAGCAACAGCACAGGATTTTTGTCTTTTGTATGGACTGGTCTGTCCTTTACAGCGGAATGTCCATGTCAGAGGCACTTTTTACTTAGTGAGTTAGGATCCGTCATGGATGGAACAAGCAAGACTGTTTGGCTCAAAGAGGTCTCCCTTCTGAGAGTATCTGAAAAATCTGGAATCATCAGTCCTGCCAATTTTGTAGTTTATGCATCAGACAGGATCAA
This sequence comes from Manis pentadactyla, assembly GCF_030020395.1. Taxonomy (NCBI): domain Eukaryota; kingdom Metazoa; phylum Chordata; class Mammalia; order Pholidota; family Manidae; genus Manis; species Manis pentadactyla. The sequence continues at coordinate 59,100,301 of NC_080025.1, read as the reverse complement.
GGATAACCATCATCATAGCCAAAGTGTCTTCAAGTCCAGTTCAAATATTTGCTCAGCCATCTTGGCTCATATTTAGAACCTCTGGAAATGAAAGAATTGGAGTTCCACCAAAGTCCTTTGAGAGAATTTCACCTTTAGAGCTCATGATGTAGTAACTTTCCACACATTTAGACTGTATTTTCTTTAGTTGGCATCTAAGCTCCTCCATAAAATATCCTCTTTGAAAAATCTTTTGGTTGTATCATTCAACAAACATTTATGAACCCCTAGTGTGTGCCAGCCTATGTGTTGGGTGCAAGGGATGCAAAGGTGAGCAAGACTTTGTTTGCCTCCAAGGAGGCAAAGCTGTGCCTCATCTCTGTCACTGTGTGGTGACAGCTGGGAGAGCAGGATGCTTTGGGGGTACAAGGGAGGTAACAATGGCACATCATATTTCTTATTTAAAAAATTCATTCTTGCTTAGGGATTTAAATGGTCCAGAGCTAAGACTAATAAGCACTTGGCCGATATCCAGAACAGTTAGTACCATCCTCATTCCAGAAGCAGAGCAATGGGGAAACATTCAATATTCCAGGATTCCCTTGCAATTCAGTGAGAGAACTGCTTGTATGAACTGGATTTTCTCTGAGCATCTCTCTTGATGGGATACACACACAACTGGAAATGAGAGCTCAGTCTTTAACGTCAGCACACCAATGACTGAAGCTCTTAGGTCAGTCATATAATCGTCCCCCGTTGCCTCAGTTTCTCTACCATGTAAACATCAAGTGGAGGAGAACTACTGCTGTCAGGTCTCAGATAAAACCCTCTCCTTGCCTCTTTCTTCCATGCCTTGGGGTCACACGTGGCCAGCCTCACATGATAAATTTCTTTCATCTTGTCTCATAATTCAGTTGCCTCGTGTCAGATACCTGCCGCTACTGCTCTTTGAATTCATGCCAAGTTTTTTTTTAACCTCCTTTGACATTGAGAGCTCCATACTCTGTGTTATCATATCCTTCTACTGTGTACTGGAACCTTTGTGCTTAGAGTCTTAACTTTTAGCCACTGAATTTGTCATAGGCCCACATGTAGTTTATGTTCTGTCAATGCTCTTAAATATTTTAATCTTTTCTTAAAGATTTGCTTTCTGTTCAGGGTCTGAAAATGAAATTATCTAGTCCCTCTGACTTTATAAGCTCCTACTTTCCAAGTGTCACAAAGCTCCTTTTGGATGATAAACAAAACGAAGTGTTTTTTTTCCTTTTGGCTGTGTCGGAGAATTTACTTTTGCATTCCTAAACTATATTATTAGTGAAAATCTACTCTCCATTCTTAATAGATTATGCCTAGTAATAGGCAATTAAGGTGTTTCCCATGGGAATGTATCCTTACAAAGTGCTTGAAAGATTGGAAGAACAAGCTGTCATATCACAGAAACAACAGACTTCCTTACCAGCAAACTACCTGAGGGCCTCACTGGGGAGGGATTTGGTGGTCAGAGAGGTGGTTATGTACACTGCCAGTTAGATTACATTGTTCTGGTTTAAATTCAGTCCTTATTATTAGCCAAATAGTATTCACTCACCTAAAATCATCACTGCTGGTTTTTTAGTTGATGCATCCATTTTCAAGGAAAATATGATTATCAAAGTAGAATATTTAATAAAAGGCTGTTCCATGAATGTGAATGAGAAAAGGCCTCCTTAAAGGATTAAAGGATGTGAAGATCTGTCCTTGGAGTTTCATCCAAGTGTAGAGAGATCAGTATTGCATGGCATTCAGTAATGGACCTCCTCCTGACTTCATTTATATTAATTTTAAGGAATCAACAGTAGGAGCTGAAAGGGGAGGAGCTCACTTCATTCAGTTCCTCCCTTTTGTGGATGAGGAGCTGGAGCAGCAGCTCGCAGCCCAGGTCACAAGGCTGTGTAGCTCTCAGCCCAGACCAGAACCTGTCCTGAATTCCTTGCATTATTGGCTGGTCTTACCATTTCTATTTCTATTTCATGATGACTTTAGAAAGATCTAGTTAATTTTGTTTACTTATTCTGCACGTGTTCATTGAAGTCCTGCTCTGGGTCAGGCATTGTGTGCTTTTTTATACTCATTCAATAATATCAAAACATACTTTAAATTTAATCAGTTTGACTTGGCATCTTATACAAAAGTAGTCGTAGTTTTCATAAAGCCTTTCTTCTGTAAATGTGTCATTTCAAATACTTGGAGGTTAATTCCACAAATCTTTATTAAGTGCATATCATTTGCAAGGTCTTTAATTGCTGTGAGATTTAAGGATACAGATGTAAGAGGAGAAAGCTTTTTACTATATATCTAGAGAATCACCAGTCTATGATTGTGTTCCTTATAGGACCAGGACACCAACATGCATGCCAGACGAGTAGTGTGCCTGCACTTCTTGTCAGTAGCTCACCCGGCCAAATGGGAAGCTCAGTGCACTGTGGCGGCTCCTGTACTCATTTATTATAAACATTACACCTACCTCCAAACAGGATTTGAGGAGCAAACAAAACAAGACAGATATCATATTTTATCAATTCAATAAAAATGCACATCTTTCTTATTTTTCTCTCTCGGATATCAGTACACATCTTAAAATGAACAGCACTGTTTCATAGGTTAATTGGCAGTGTTTTTTTCTTTCTTAGTTCTTCATAGAATAATGTTATATAATCTTAGAGTGGATGAGATTAAGTATATTAGGATAATTATAATAAGGATTCTCCAAAAAACAAATGCAAATAATTAAAAGTGGGGAAAAAAACCTAGACTCAAGCTCGCTGCTACAGTGGAGTGATAAACTTAACTCTAACTCTGGGTTTTCTAAAAACACGGTAAGGATGCTATTAAACACGGCAGTCTCTCCTGAAACCCCAATGCAATGACAGTGCAGGGATAAAATAGTACAACTCCCACCTACCCACCCCACCCCAGAAACTAGAAAGACTATTTCAATAAACTAAAGATTTTAAGCTATTTTCACAAGATAGAAAGGCAGAACAGGTGCTGGAATGGTGACACGGCAGAGCCCAGGTAGCAATAATCTGTCTACAGAAGGGATGCTAGTGACATTAAACAGTAACTCTGTAAAGCTATTTCTAGGGGCAGTGAGAATTACATAGCCTAGGTGGATGGGGTTTTCTTAAGTACTTAAAGGATCTTTCTAACTGTCCCCTGGGAAAAGTTCTGCAGGCCGGGGGTGGCAGCAGTGGAAGTAGGACCCACGCAGAGTAGCTGCGCGCCTCCTCCCGGGTCCAAACAGGTTTCAGTTCAGTATAAGTCCAATTTGTACTATCTTCCCTTTAAACAAGCTTTCAAAACTTGATCAATATTTTATCTAAGTTGAGATCATTTTTAAAATCTAGTCAATTATCTTTCTGTTTTAAAACAGATTGTTCTACCCTTGAGAGGATAGGCTAGACGGATTCAATTCCAGAAGCGTATAAATATAAATATGAATATGAATTATATAGTTTGTGGATTTATAAGTGTATATGTATATGTGTGTGCATGTGTATTTCCCTTGTACAAAACTAATTCATATTTCATATAAAAGCTTTTAAACTTGCAGATGCTTTCCCCTAGTGTCCCTCTGATAGTCACTGTTTCGCTAGAAAGTCTTTTCTGGTTTCATATACTCTGCCGTCTATAAATGCTAATGGCTAAGCAGGGGATGCATTTATTCTCCATAATGTGAGGCATATTGAGCTGTGGTTTCTGTGAGTGGACACTTTCATTATCACCTTGTATTTTCTAGAAAACCAACACAGTGCCCATTCTGCCCCAATGCTCCTAATGCATTCTGACATCTTTAATAAATGCTTAAAGCATTTCCACAGTAACACAGTCTTTTTCCCCTAAATCATGGGGAACTGAGAAAAATATATTTGGGTCTTTTTTCTCTGGAAGAACAAAAAGAAATTCTGGGAGGAACTTCTGGTATATCATCTTTTATTATAGCATATATAGGAATCCCCTCTTTTTGAACATTCATGGTACAACAGCTCTGCTTTTACAAAAGACCTACTTTGGTACCTAAATGAAATCTTAGGAGGATTTTTGCTTTTACAAAAAAAGGTGAAAAGTGAAAATAGTATTCAGTGTATGCTCTGCAGCGAGCCATTATAGGGCAGCCTGCACCCCAGGCAGAGAGTGGCCTCCAAACTCCTTCCCCAGGAACCACACTCAGCATCTCAGATCAAGCCACCATAGCTTTGAGCTGTGTCTGTGAGCAACTGTGCTTTATCTTGAAGTATTTTGTGCTTCTGTTAGCAACATGTGTCCTAAGGTATCAGACAAGCCTAAGAGAGGTTACTTTTTGAGTTTGGGAATGCTCACAAAATTTTACGCATAAATTAATGGTAATTGCCTCTTTCCTTTATGCCGGTTTGTCTCAGGAAAGGTTTCACAGGAATGCTCTACTTACAGATAGCAGGGAAAATCTAGAATATCGGAGAATGATACGTCAGATAAAGGAATGCAGTAGAGGACAATAATTTAAGGCGTTTTTCTAAGTCACTTAATACTGCTTGTGTTCTGAGTGTTAAGAAAAAGTTATAGGCAGTTAGCTTTTCCAAAAAAGAGGTTTCAGAAAGGAGTCATTGTGATTTTATGTTTTAAGACTCACAGTTTTCTAGACTTGTTCTAAAAAGGTTTCCTCCCAGCATGGGTAACTCCTACTAAGCCCCCTGCCAAGAAGCCTCAGGGCTGCCTGTGATGAGTCTGTTTCAGTTATAATGCTTGTCATTTTCCATCCCACTTCATGAGACCCTTGAACACTGGGATTCCCATCCATGACAGACAGATTCTGTCTCCTACACTCTCCCTCTCCAGCTGAGGATACCCCCTGCCTCCCCTGTGGGTTCTAGGCCTCAAGGCAGCCAAGCAAGAATGTTCTGAGGATCAAATAAAGCATCTGAAAACATTTTAAAGCCTTAAAATATTTGATATTATATTGTATTATATCACATGTCATATCAAATCATATTATATCATAATCTATTTTGCACTATTCTTGCTTCAACTTTCCTCCTGATAACTCATTAGCATAAATCCTTGGGCCCTGCCCACATGTGCTCCCACTGTAAGCATGATGGATGCTACTTGACAATATTCACCCACCAGCAGAAACCACTGTACACCTTATTCTTCTCACTCAATATTTAGGTATGGCCCTGAAAAGAGAACTGACAGAGGGACAGATCAGCAGGTAAAGTCAAAATCAACTGTGACACAGTTTAAGAGAGGTGACCATGCTTGGCAACTCCTGAGCTTGAAGTAGAATTACATTTTAAGTCTCCTAATGTACTTTTAAGGCTCTGCCCACCAGTCTCCTGTAGGGTCCTCATTATTTAGCTGAGTGTTTGAGGATTTTAATAATGTATTTTGGAAGCATCTGAGAGGTCTGCTGGGCTGAACTACATTGCCTGATCTTAGCTTATGCTTATCTCATCCCCATTTTCTAAAGTCAGATTAATCAGCCAGTGGGTCAACATTGGCCATTATTATTGTCATGAGTGGTCAGCACTTACTTTGTATTTTATAAATATCTAAATTATCCCATCCAGAAGTAAGCTACACAAACCAGATTAGAACTCTAGTGAGAAAACTGAGCCCAGCCCATAATATTACTTTGCCATTCAAAACAATAAATACTTACTAAGCATCTGCCATGTGCAGGGAACTATGCTAGCACTGGGGACACAGAAATAAGTTAAAACAGAGTTTCCACCCTTCTAGAGTTGACTTTGTAGCTATCTTAGACCTAGAGCTTGATTACAGGGCATTGGGGGTTGAGTGTTAATTCTCTTTACTAGTTGATTGCAAGATTTACAACCCAAAATTCAGCTTTTTGTAATGAGGTGCTTATTTAAATTGTTATCTGTTAAGGGTAGATTCTGTGCTATTAGAAGACCATTTAATTTGTAGTCCTTAATTGAAAAGGTGAGATACCTAGCAATGTACTGGTAAAGACCCTTAGGAGATTTATAGAAATTTAAACACTCACTCATCTTTAGTAAAAATAAGTTCTGAGAATGTTTTCATGCCTAATAAACTCTTTTCCGCTGACCAGTCAAGTTCCCTTTGAAGTGCTGATATGTGCAAACTATTGGTGACTATTTGTGAAGGCCCAGGAATATGGTCTATCACAGATGACACCTGTAGTCCTTGCTAGTTTTCCTTTTCCCAATAATTTTATTATGAAATTTTCAAATATAAGAAAAGTTAAAAGAATTGTGCAGTGATCAGGTACCTACCACCTAGATTCTATATTGTTAACAAGTTTGTGCCTTATCATATATCTTTCTATCTATCCATCTATTAATACATTTTGCTTTTTATATATTTCAGAGTGAATTACAAGCATCAGTGTCCTTAACACATAAGCACATCAGCATGCACATCATTAACTGGAGTTCAACATTTCATTATAGTGTAAAGTACAAATCTTAAGCATACCATTAAGTGAATTTTGACAAACATACCTACTTCTGTAACTCAAACCCCTATAAAGATATAGAACATTTGCAACACCCCAGAAAGTTCACCTGTACTCATCCCAGTCAATCCCTAATCCTATCCTCAGAGTCTCCCCCTGTTCTGGTTTTTTCCACCACAGATAAGTTTTGCCTGTTCTAAAACTTCATATAAATCGAAGGAACTCTTTTGTGTAAGGCTTCTTTCACTCAGCATATTTTTGAGATCCATTCATGTTGTATGTATCCTCATTCTTTTTACCACTGAGTAGTATTCCAGTGTATAAATGTGCCCAGTTTGTTTATCCACTCTCCTGCTGATGGACACTTAGGTTATTTCCAGTTAATGAATATTATGAAAAAAGCTACAATGAGCATTCTTGTACATGTCTTTGTATATGTTTGATTTCCCATGGGTAAAAAGCTAAGAATAGAATTGCTGGTTTACTGGATAGGTGTATGTTTAATTTTATGAGAAACTGCCAGAACATTTTCCAATACTTTCCATCATCAAAATATGAGAGCTCCATTTGCTCCACATCTTCACCAACATTTCATGATGTCACTCATTTTTAGTTTTAGCCATTCTATCTGATGTGCAGTAGTATCCTACTGTGGTTTACTTTCCAAATCTCCAAAGACTTATTATTTATTGGCCATTTATATATCTTCCTTTGTGAGGTGTTTGTTCAAATATTTTCCCATTTATATTGATTTGTTTGCCATTTATTATTGAGTTGCAGATTTTTAAAAATATTCTTGATCTAAGTTCTTTGTCAGGTATGTTTTACAAGTATTTTCTCCTGCTGTGTGGCTGACTTCTTCATTCTCTTGACAGTGTCTTTGATAAACAGAAGCTTTTAATTTTGATGAAGGCTAATTTATCAGTTTTTTATTTTATGCATATTTTCTGTGTTCATCTTTTTCAGATGGTTTTGGATGTTCTAGATACTTTTCATTTCCATATAAAATTTGAAATCATCTTGTTCTCTTTTACCAAAGAAAGCTTTGATGTGATTATTATAGAACTACAATAAATCTATGACCAATTTCAGGAAAATTGGTATCTTAACTACACTGAGTCTTTCTATCCAAAGACATGGTATATCTCCCCCTTTATTTAGCCTTCTTTTGTTTCTTTTAGTAATATCTTGTAGTTTTCAGTGGAGAGGTTTGTAAATCTTTTAAAATTTTACTCTTTTGAAATCCATATTAAAATTTATTTTGTTTTTGACACTATTATTAATGGAAGTGTAATTTCATCTTTCTTTGCTAATATATGGAAATGTTACTAATTTTTTTGGTATGTTGGTCCTGTATCCTGTCAACATATTGTATTCTAATGATTAATTACAATAATTATTTTGTAAATTATTATTTAATGTTTTCTTCTTAAATAATCAAGCCACTTGTTTACAGAAGCAGTTTTCCCCCTTTCTTTTCAATCTGTGTGCCTCTTATTTTTCTTACCTTATTGCACTGACTAGGATCTCTAGAACAATATTAAATATAAATGGTGAGAATGGACATCCTTGCTTTCTTCCTGATCATAAAGGGAAGTATTCAACATTTCATAATTAAATATGAGGCTAGCAGTAATTTTTCATAGATATTCTTTATTGGATGAGGAAATTCCCTTCTATTCCTACTTTGCTAGTTTTTATTATGAATGGGTGTTGAATTTTGTCAAATGCTTTTTCTATAACTATTGAAATTATCATATATTTAGATTTTAGTCTTTTAATAAAATAAGTTACATTGCTTGATTATTTTGCTAAGGATTTTTGGATTTAGTATATATTATTTTTTAATAAAACCAGGTAAAAAACTTAAATCATTGAGTAGCTGGTCTGGCACATCTGGATCCATTTCAGAAAGTATCTGAATCAGTAAGGTTTTAAAGTACTGCCAAAATAGGCTTGTTTCAACCAAAATATTGAAAACATCCATTCTCCCCATCTTGAGTCAAGCAGTAAAATAGAAAATAGAGATCATTTACTTCATCTTTGTTAATAAAGTTTTGACATGATTTCATTCCATTCCCTAACAATTAAGTAAAATACCATCTAAATGTAAACAAACTAGTAAGTCATTGTCCAATAACAGAAATCTGTCATATATTGAATTAGAACACTAACCAATGTAAGAAAATCTCACTGAGTTCTTAGTATGTAATCTTGAATATTTAGAAAGAATACATTTCCTTAAGGAAATATGCTCATATTACCCCTGCAAAGAAATAGTAAAATTCAGAAGTCATCAAAATAGGAAAGAATCACTAGATAGTAGTCTTTAAGGGAAATAACTCCCTGGTCATTAGCAGTCTGTATAAATAAACAGAAGTAAGCACAGTTGTTCAGTGAACTCAACTAACCTAAATCAACTAAGAAGTACTGAGTAGGTTTACCAACATAGATGGCATCTGTGGGATTTTTTGTTTTATGTTTTCTTTTGTTTCATGTTTGCACTAAAGCCTTATATATGTACATGAAGGATGGCCATTTTATGATACTGCCATCCCTCAGTGGCACCTAAGCCTCACAGCTATCTGCCATGATTGCTATCTTACCTCTCCTTCTCCCTACTTCCAACAGTCTGTGTAGTCTTCTGCCTGTCCTCCCTGTCCTCCTTTTACTGTCTTCCCTCTGTCACCCCTGTGCAGGGGCCTGTCACTGCTTCTTGCAGCACCTGGTGAGTCCCACAGAGGCTGCTCTGCCTGGTGGAATGCCTAAGACTAAAAGGATTCTACCCAAGGAAACCTTTTAACCAACTCTTTGTTCCTCCAAAGGAAGATGCTGACATTTACTATGAACAAGTATTACTTTTGTCAAGATCTGCATGGAGATCTTCAGCATTCTCCATCATACCCCTCATCATTTTAAACCACAACAACTTTGTTGGACTATGATTCAGCTAACTGTGGAAGTGGAATACAGCACTGGGAAAACACACACACACACACACACACACACACACACACACATTAACATGGCTTTGTCCCTAATAAGTACTGAAGAGAGCAGAAGCCTTTGTATAGTGAGGGTTTTGGCAGTCTACATTGTTCTACAATTTATCAGTTGATAACTTTTGCTGTCCCCAAGTCATTGTGTTTTCCCAAGCGAAGAACCTTTCACTGAGCTCTGGAAGTACACATGCTCTACAGAAATGAAAAGTTATTAAACCAAGACTGCAGGGCAATGTAGAGGAATGCTCCATTTGTCATTCTGGAGAAACAATTTAGAGCACACTTTTTAAAGCTTAACAAAATTACCTAAAATCTTACAGGGAAACAACTAGCCTTGTTTTTATCTGGTCCCCAAAGATTTCATTTATCCTTTACATCTACATGCTGCAAAATACTGATAATGAACAAATTCTGTGAGGTGTTATATCTGTATCTAATAGTGGCTTGCCAAATTAATCAAATTACCTTAAAGTTAATGCAGTTGGTGAGAATAGTTTAAAGGTATTCAAAACCTTTATGGTAATAATTACAGATGAAAAGGGTTAATCAGTTGAGAATTAATATGAAAAGTGAATAGAATGAAAGCCTGAATTAGGATATCAGAACATGCATAAATTGTGGGAAAGGTGAATCATGAAAATAAAATTTGTTTATGTTCATTCAGAAAGAGGAACTAGAAGAAGATGTGTTGGAATTTGAGCCATGGGAAATTGTAAGGATTGGACAGTTCTAATGAAGAAAGAGAAAGAGGAGTTAAGGATGACTGGGAAAACAAATTAAAAGATCAATATTATATCTTTTTATACGTGCTTCCATTTCTAAGTTCTAAGAATGCTTTTGAAAACAGCTATTGTAATTCCCTACCAATTCCATTTACAAGTTTCTTCTCCCTTAAGTCATCTGTACACACACCTTTTATTTCTCCTCTGTATTTTTGAAAGAAGAGATAACATAGTATATAAATTCTTCCTCTGCTCAAAAAACTACTTTATTGTATAAAGCATTACAAAGTATAAAGTTGAGATGACTTAAAGTAAAATACATTTTCTTCTAATTTATCTTACCTTAGCCAGATTCTCTTTCTTAAAAGTTGAAAAGGTATAGTTTCTAAAAAGGAACTTACTCTCAATATTCTTTAAAGATATCCAATGGGTAAAAACATATTATGTATTTTAGAATTAGTATTGTCTGCCTACTGCATGTTTATAGAAGGCAGTCAATAATAGCTGGTGTAGTGACTTTTAAAAAGTGATTGTCTCAATAGACAGATATGGGTCTCCTGTGTGATGTATCAAATAAAGGTTTTATAAAATTTCTCCTAGCAGAGCATATTAACCCAAAAGAGAAGTCTGTAGGCATTTCTGGAAGCATGTGAAATGTTGAAAAGGCCCTTTTCCCAGATGCACCCTATTGAAATATTATATACCATGCTCTTCTCCATTTTGGAGACTTAAGTTAGGAGGCTAGTGTGTATGAGCATGAAAAAAAGTGACAAAGAGAAATTGTCCTTTCTATGATGCCAAAAATAATAAAGAGGGAAGTGCTTATTGAGTTATTCATTCATTCATTTAGTCTGTTTTTATTGAGCATTTACCATGTAACAGGCATTGTGGTATGTGCTTGAGGTACAGAAATGACTGTGAAGGTGTGGTGCCCTTGCATCACGGAGGCCCCCGTCCAGAATGCAGAGATATCTGTGTAAACCAACAGATGCAATGACACAACATGCGTACCGTGATAGAAGGGTGTATGAATGACAGCATACAGAAAGATGAGGTCAGAGATGTTTTCAGAGTTGAGTCTTACAAGAAAAGTGGCTGTTCAACTACTTGACAAAAGGAAGAAAGCAGAGGAGACAGGTATGAATGCAGCCTAGGGCTAGAACTGTAGAAGTTACAGGTAGCTAAATTTAGCCAGAGTTGGGTCACTGGGGGATGACAACTTGGGAAAATGGGTAGGTTCCAAATTATGAAAGCCCTCTTAAACTCTGTCAAGGGTGTTGGCCTTTATTGAGTAGGCAACATACTGATGGTTTTAAGGGAGGAGTAATAAAATCAAATTTGATAGTTATGTACATTACCCTGGTAGTAGAAAAAAGGACTTAAAATATAAGAAAAATGTTTTTAAAAACTTTCTTTTTGCTGGAAATCAAACATGCAGCAATTATCACCGTGAAAGTTATCTGGTTGGCCTGGAGAATGGGTCACAGCGACACCACGGACCACAGAAGCCATTTTTCCTGCTGGTTCAGTCAACTCGCAGCCCAAAGGCTGCCTCAGCTCCTGTTGTCTCTCCACCACCCTGCTCGGCAAATGATCCACTTATGTGAGTGCTCATGTGCCAAGCTCTAGGATGGGTCCTAGAAATAGTAGACAAAAATCACTCATGGTCCCCACCCCTGAGGTGTTCACTGGAGCCATCCCCAAATGCCTCTCTGGAACTGGACTTGACCCTTGAAGGACTGTAATCATATTCCTTCTCACACAGCCACATCTGACCTTTCCTTCCCCCTTCCCAAAGTCCAGCTCATTTGTTGCTCTCATAATCACTGGCCAACAGGAGAGTGAGAAGATGCACTAGGAATAGCAATTTTGTTCCATTTTAAGAATTGCCATGAAGGGAAGGGTGAGGGGTTGAATACGAGAGCTCCTAATAGATGGCACCAGTTTAAATAGTTAAAAAAAAATTCTGTTTTTCACAAGGTTGCTATATATGAAGTTTCAAAAAGTTCTATGTATTACTCAAGGAATCAAATCCTTCAGGTTCTCATGATGGACTTTCAGATTAACATATTAATTATGTTATGTTTAGATAGCTAGAAAAACTACTCCCTCAAGTAAATCTCAGAGCACAGACTTTATTACACAAGCCACTGGCTCACTTAGTATTCAGGGCGAATAAAACTCATAAAATGTAGTATGAGGGCAAGAGGAGTCATTAAACCCAAAGAAATATTATTTTATAATGTTTTTCTATTGCAAAACTCATTACATGGAAAAAGCTAGAATAGAAAGGCCACTTGAGTAAGAGTGTGTCTTTGATTTGAGTGTGATGAATCTTTCAAAATTGGTTTGGTAAATTAAACTATAAAGAAAGACGTGCTATACATGGAGGGAAGGAGTCATAATTTAGGCTACATTGAGTATGGATAGATTCCCACAATTTTAGACTATTGTTGGACCTGTTATCTGTACTATTTATGACTGAATTCACACTCAGTGGTGAACTTCCCCTCATACACTCTCAGTTTATGGAGAATACCTGCAGAAATCTCTTGCCAACTTCCTGGGGTTGAGTCATTCTTGTGGCATGAGTTTCTTAGAAACTGATTCTTAGAAGTGTAAAAAAATTCCCAAAAGGTTTCCATGCCATCTCTCATAATAAATGGAAATTTCTCTTTGAAGATGTTGTAGAACTCACAGGCATAGCTTCCAGCAACAAAAAGTTTGTAATCATGGCCTTGAAGTCTTCATGGCAACCTCGTCAATTTTGGGAAAGGCCTACACAGCATAGGCTGTTCCATTGTTAATTAAACAAGCACTTATTGAGAGCCTACAGTATGACGGGAACGGTTCACATGCTGTTTCTGTGCCTGGACACCCCAACCACTCTCCCACCTCATTATTCCTCAGATCTCTGCCTACAGATGCTCCCAGAGACCTCTGCACCTGTCCTTAAAAACATTGAGCACAATTAAAATTTTGTGATTATTTCTGCAGTTTGAAGGGGGGAAGAAAAGCCCATCTTTCTCACCAGGCTATGAACTCCATATTGATGGGAATCATATCTTTTTTTTACAGTCACTAGTACAGGGCTGGTTCAGAAATAAGGAGGAATAAGCTTGAAGAGTAAAAGAACACTTTATTTTGTAATTAAATAATATTTGTAGTATTTCAATTATAATATCCCAACTAGTAATATTGTAATAAGTAGCAGAGAGGCCTGAAGCCTGTCATTCTACCTCTACCATGTAAACATGCAGTATTGCTGGAAGCTGGATGGTATGAGCTGTCCTGATGGAACCTGGTGTTAGGCTTCTCTGCTACAGCAGCAAGATTCTCCACCCATTGGCTGTAAAAGTGTCCATATTTTAAATCACTCCTTTAATTTTCATCACATGGGGTGCAGTCTCCCCACCTGGGCTCATAAAGTTGTTTAGTCAGGAGGTGCCAACGAAGAGCCACAATGTGAACTCCAGTTCCAAGATGAACCTGTGACACATTAAAGGACATAGAACAGATTTGTTGAGACAAGTCACACAGGCCTCCTCAAAAGCAGCAGCATCTTTGTGAAGTAGTTTCCTCCATGTGTGATTTAAATCTCAATGTGATTTATAGATAGTTATAGGTCTAAATGAGCATTACTGTCTGTCCAACATGATGTAGAGATTACAATAGTAATCCTGCATCTTTGTAGCTCTTATCAAAGGTTAGGAAATTAAAGTCACTGTTCAGATCCGTTTGTTTGTTTAAATATAGATCAAAGGCACATGAATAGCAAGATGCAGCTATTGACAGGTAACTCCTCAGTATACTTCAGACCCGCCTTGGCAAGCATAGGATCTACAGCTGTCACATCACATATCCAGTAATACCACTCAAGATTTATACTAGTAGACTTGGCCAGCTTTTTTCCTTATAGCAGCCCATGTTCATTGCCCGAAGATATGGGGCTAGGCCTTTGCACTCTTTACTGGAGTGACTAATGAGCTCTAAATCATCATTTTTTAACATATCCACCCTCCCCAAGTGACTATGAGCTCATTGAGTGATCCTGTCTTGTTTATTCGTTTTGTCCCCAGCGTCGATCCCTGTGTCTGACCCTTATCTGATCGCTGAATAAGTGTTCAGCTATAGGATCTCACAAACACTCTCTCTTCTGTTCTTTTCCTCTGATAGCAGCTGTAATCATCTGTCCTCCAGATAAATTTATGCGTATCTGTTTCTAATCACACAACCATAGCAGGATAAATGGATGTATAAGATGTCACAACAATAATACTGCCTAATGGGACTAACATCCTTTTGTTAATGTGTCTATCTATCACATATTTGGGCAGTTCTCTCCATTTAAAGTTCTTTTTGGATAGCTGTTCTTTCTTTTTGTATTTTGAATATGCTTAATTCATTTCCACCATTCTTTTTTGTGAATACTCATTAAAGCTGCCTTTAGAGTTAACTACAAGATAAAGTTTCTGTTTCCACTCTACATTTCAAGCTTCCATACAACTGAATCATTAAACACTTCAGTTAAGACTTGCAGATGCATCTTTAAATTGATCCCCCCTTGATTAAAGGTGGTTTGCAGGTACTGATAACTCATGCCAGAAGGAATTGAATGCTTATTATTTTCATTAAATTATTCAAGTCTGCTTTACCTCACTATATAAATAGACAAATAGAGCCTGCCTCTATTGAGATATGTGGGGGGTGGGGGGGAGTGGTTATTTAACTTGCATTAATTCAGAGGAAATACATTCTTAAAGTCTGAAATAGGCTATAGTTTGAAGGAACTAGAATTATCTTTGCCAAATTTCTAACTAGAATAGTCTTCTTTCCATTAATATATAAAATGCTTTGTGTAATGATAATACTGGCTTCTGCTAGCATTGAAATTGCCCCTTAGCATGTGTATGGATGCTTCTAAAGGACTTGAAGCTATGCTTTTCTTGTGTGTGTGTGTAGATTAGATTCCACGCTCTGTGCGGTTTTCTTTATTTAAACAATTTATTTAAACTAAAAAAAAAAATCTTACATAGGTAAATATTCTCCAAACTGTGTCTACTTATTATTTTTACAGATAATAGAAGAGAAAACTTTACTCTGGCTCCCATCTGAATGATCACAAGTTGAGAATTAGTGACCCAATAAATGAAAGTTATTCCTGTAGGTTTCTACAGTAGTTTATGTGTTTTTTAAACCCATACATGTAGAATAATAATTATCACCATTGAAAATCCGTTCCTGTGACAGAAGTGTTTTATATTTACTCTCTTTCCATTTTCATGGGAATTAAACTTGGCTTTCAAGTTCCATTTTGGAAATAATTTTTTCTTGTATGTCTAATTGAGGTTGTGGATGGGCTGTAATGGAGGCAGAAGTTATAGGATAGAGTAATGGTGTCAGATGGTCCCTGATGGGTCAGTGAACCCTCTGTCCTCCCTTCATAGGAGGAGCAGCCTTGGGCCTTGAGAACGAGGGAACCCATCACACGTTTTATCCATTCCCTTCCTTGTCCATTCAACCAGCACAGCACTTTCTCTATACCAGAGACTGTGTAGCACTGGGCGTATGAAGCTGAACCAAGCACATATCATGTCTAACGAGGGAGACATCAGAAATTTAACACTAAACTCAAAGAGGAAAGTCCAGGATGCCATGTGCACCAGGCGTTAAGAGAACATCACAAAGGGACCCAACAAATGACAGGAGACAGGCTTCTCTTCATGGCAGCATTGGTGAGGAGGGGGCCAGGTGGTGCCGGGGTTCTTGTTCACAAAGCTGAAGAATGAGCTTCACAAACAGTCAAGGTAGGAGAAGAGCAAGGTACAGGCTTTTATTTAGAGATAAAGTGAGAGAATAGAGCTCCTGGCTCACGCCTGGAGGGGACAAAAGAGCCCGTAGTGGTGTGTTGTCTAGGGGATTTTATAGGCAGTTGAGGATTTTTCGAGAGCATGAAAAAACTTAGGGGTGTGGACTTGTTAAGTGGTCCCTGAATATTAAAAATCAACGTAAGAAATTTCCTGCCTTCATTTCTCTCTGGGACACCGGTGCCTTGGTCCGGGAGCACATCAAAAGGCTTCCTGCCCAGCCCTCAAGGTGGGCTGAGGTATTGTCTATTTGCTAAAGAATCTTGCCTCTTGAGCCTCCTGGGTGTTAAAATGCAATCTTATCTTTAAGATGGAATTCTTCCTGCCTTTTACTATGCCGTCTATGGCTGGGTCTGCATGCTAAGTTAGTTGCTCAGTTTGCAAAATCACCTCGTCAGATCTGAAGAAGGAAAGACTGCACATAGGCCTGGGCCTTTTAGTATGCTAAAGTGAATCTTACACATGGCTACAAATGATGAGCGTAACTAAACATGTGCCACTCTTCCCCATCTGGGGAACATTAACTGATCTCACTGAAGAATGACTCTAGAGCTTACTGTTTAACATAGAGTTTCAATAGGGGGGTTTCCTTGCATGTAGTAATACTGCTCTGACTGCAAATATCCCGCCCTGCCCCCTCCAGAGGCCCTCACCCTACTCTGACTACATCCACGGTCCCTGTCTCACAGGGACCTGCTTTCTCTCATTTTCCCATCCAGTCAGCCCAAGTGCCTCTACCAGCCAAACATCAGCAATGATTGATTTGAGACCGGCTAAGCAGGCCATCCTGAGTTGTGCTGACTTAAAACTTTGTAAGAGCCCTAGATCTCTTAAACCCAGACCCCATTCACAGCTTCTCACCTGGCCCTACAACCGCAGGCCCCAGGGAGCGCTGTGACATTGACCCTTCAGCTCTGGCCCCAGCCCTGCCTACAGACTTCCCACCCTGCACTGACTAGAAGCCTCAGAGAAGGGCTCGTGCTTCTTTGTTTGTGGCCTGATATCTGTGAATGGTCATATAGCTGGCCTTCCTCATCGCTCTTTTACTGTGGGTTTCACCCTTTGAACTGTAACCCAGGGCCCTCCTGGCCCACTGATTCATGGGTCAGGTTGGGGAGGGAAGGTATCTGAACTCCTAGTATTAGTATTGTCCAGTAGATTTTATCATCATAACATTACTTCATTATTGAATACTTCTGAGGTGGCTACTTTTGAGAACTAATCCCTCATTCTTTCCATTCAGCAAATATTTGTTGAGATACTGAGCCCTGTTCTGTGGAGAATACAAACCCTCAGGAGCCTAAGGAACTGCCATTAATTCCATATACTTTCCATATCACCAAGCTGATCTATGACTAAGATTATTGCCAGGCAGGTTCTATTAGGATCTTTACTGTTCAGTTGAGTAGGCAGCCACTGGAGCCATCATTTACATGTTGATGATGGTGATGACAAAAAGCTCATTTTTCATAATGCTTTTGACTTTCACAAAACATTTTCCAAACTATTATCCCATTCTATCCTCACAGTGAAGTAGATAATGCAGATAAAATCCTCTTTGTACTAATAAAGATTTAGAAGCACCAAAGACTGATTTAGTTACTTAGCTCATGGTGCAGCCAGGAATAGAGAGCCTCAGGCTTGAACGGTACTCTGTAGTTCATAAGTGCCTGTAGTATGTTATTTCATTCATTCTTCACAGTGTCCTATGAGGTGGAGTTACCACTTCTGCAGAAGAGGAAACTGAGGTGCACTGAGGTGATATAGCTGCCCAAGGTCATGCGTATTCACATCCAGAGAAGTGGCACCAAGCAGCTACTTTGGACCAGGCACTGTGCTGAGTGCATTCGTATGTAATGTCTCATCTAATCTCATAACAGTCTATGGGTTGGGTACCATCATTCATATTTGACAGAAGAGTAAACCAATGATTACCTAGGTCTCCATTTCCAACATCAGAGTCACTTCTTAAACTTTTTTAATGTTCTTTCTGTTAAGCCAGAGCTTCTCAGCCTTTTCCCGTCCCAGTGCATTTGTAAGCAGAGCACATGCTCATTGATAATATCTCCTCTTGCCACAGAGATTTTTCATAAATGGTTTGGCCCCTTAGTAGATAGATCAGAATCTGCTGGACAGGAAAGAAGTGGGGAAAGGGGCATTCAGGAGCCAGGGTCACTTAAATTGGCACTCTTCCCCTCCCCTATTAGTGACAAAACTGTATTTCTCGATCCTTTTAATAGTCTTTTTTTTTTAAGAGCCAACTTTATTTTATCCTTTCAACAAAAATTTATGTAGTACTTACTTGTGCCAAGTGTGTTCTAGGTACTGAATAATATACAGCAGTGAACAAAATCTATGAGGCCCCTACGCTCATGAAGCATATATTCCAGCCAGTGACAGGTTCTCGGAAAGAGATCAAACAGGAAGATGAGGTAGACATAGGGGAGAGTGACTGCGAGACAGGGTGGTCAGGAAGACCTCTCTTGAGGAGTAGCATTCAGGCTAAGACCTGACAGGCAAAAAGCAGCCAGCCATGCAAAGAGCTGTGGTAAGGTCTTGGGCATTTTCTTGCCCGCAGTGGGCCCTGGCATTACTCTCCCTCACCCCACAAAGGCACCAAAATGGACTCAGCCATCTCAACTGCTAGCTGGGGCCAGAATGCCAAAAGAACAACCAGGCCTACTCCTCACAAGCCTTACTGTGCCAAAGCCTGCCACTGGCTCTGGTCCACACGCTCTGGAATCACAGACGCCCTGCACATTGTTCCACAGCTCCCCAAATCCATAGGCACACTCAACCCATCCTCAGCAAAGGTGAGGACCTGCACAGAGAGACCTGACTCACGTGATCATTGACTTCCAAAATGCCAGTTCTTTCAAGACAGAAAAACAGAAAAACACTTAATGTCAGCAGTTAAAATCTCTATAAACAGTTTGTCTTTATGAAGGATTCAGATTCTTTTCTTCCTCTGTCTTCTGAATGGACCCTAACATACAAGTAGGAGACAGGGAAACTAGAGGACAGATGGGAACTCGAAGATTCTGGAAGGCAGCTTGGCTTATGATTCCTTGTTTGACATGTCTGTATTCCATGTCCTCTAACTTTTACATTTAGGGTGACTGGCCAAGCTTTCTTTTCACTATTGATTACAGAGGGAGGCAATGTGGTGAATCTCCCCGTAAGTAAACCTCAAGGACACAGAATCAATTTGGTGTCTGAAGCATTATGGCAGTAGAAGTGTTTCATACAAACCAATCACTGAAGTAGATCAATCTAGGACTTACAGTGAGTGGGAACCAAGTTCATATTTGTACAAAAGTGAAAAACAAACTTAAAACCTAAAACCCTAACCTAAAAGATCAGTGACGGGGGTACAGAAGACATATGATCCCCAGGAGAGAGATTTTTCAAATTAACATTCCTTTCTCTCATTGTAAAAAATTTTGATACGTACCCAGGGGATGTGACGCCTTTAACAATAGTAATCAGCTGCTACTTATGGTCTATTTGGAGCAGAAAGAAAATTCTGGAGCCTACTGGAGGAAAGTTTTTCACAAAGCCAAACCTTTAAATAAATTATAGCCTGCAGAAGCTATGTGGTTAGGATCAGGATTTGCTCAGACTTTGCCGATGACCCCAAGTTAGAATGAATGTGTTCCCAGCCCTCCACAATACTTGGTGTGTCTATAATGTCCCCTCTGTGTTATTTTATACTTATCTATAACTTGGTTTGTCTCTCCCACCTCAATGTGAAGACAGACAGACATCTTTCATCCTCACAGCCTCAAGGTGCCTTGTATATAGAAGCTGAAAATTTCTGTAATAAAACTTATTGTATTCAGACCCTTAGATATTTCCTATTTTTTTGCATTACTACATTTGGACAAAATCCTGAATTTCTAAGATAAACTTCTCAAGTAGGACTTGGACTGTAAATAAGTATGTTCATTCCTTCAGCAAGTATTCATTAGTATTTACTATGTTGATCAGAAGCCTTTAAAACCTTTGATAGATTAAAAAATACATATACTTAAAAATAACTGTTACCCTGTGTATAAGCCCTGATGATTTAATTTTGAGGTTTCTATAACTTAAAGTGCTTAAATATATAATTTGAATCCACCTAGGTTGGCAGAAACTCTGAAATAAGTTCCCTCCAGGATAACAGAGTAAACTGTCTGTCACTATGATAAGATTATTTTTTAACTTTTGGGGGAAGCAAATAGGAAGATCAAATTCCTCCAATAATGGATTTTTTCACTCAATTATTCAGTTGTTGCAGCTGCTGAGCCATGCAGAACTGGTTTCAAGACTGCTCTAATGGCACATGAGGCTATTAGGATCATCAGTCTCTAAGGAGCCTGGAAATTACTTCAAAATGGTCACAAAGGATCGTCAGAATTAAATATACTTTATTTCGGGGAAAGTAGTTATTTTCCTACTAGGATTTACCAGCCATCTCTTTCATCCTTCAAGGTCTGAAATGTCCCTCAATAAACACAATTCTTTTATTCTCAGCTGTCCATACAAGGTGTCTATAGCTAAATATTCAAATAATTTAGGTTTGGCAAAACAACACTTTAACACTTTGGCTTAAAAAGACACAGCGACTGGGAGGGGCGGAAGATGGCGGCGTGAGTAGAGCAGCGGAAATCTCCTCCCAAAACCACATATATCTATGAAAATATAACAAAGACAACTCTTCCTAGAATAAAGACCAGAGGACACAGGACAATATCCAGACCACATCCGCACCTGAGAGAACCCAGCGCCTCGCGAAGGGGGTAAGATACAAGCCCGGGCCCCGCAGGACCTGAGCGCCCATCCCCCCAGCTCCCGGCGGAAGAAGAGTAGGCAGAGCGGGAGGGAGACGGAGCCCAGGGCTGCCGAACACCCAGCCCCAGCCATCCGGGCCAGAGCGCAGACACAGTACATGCACAGGGGGCCCTGGATGCTAGGGAAACAGGGCAGCAAGAACAGTAAGCGGGCACCGGTGGCCTGGTGCCGGAGGACACCAGAAAAGCACGCGACCATTTTTTTTTTTTTTTTTTTTGCTGTTTTGTTCTGGCTAGCGCTTTTTGGAAGTCTTAAAGGGATAGGGACCCCAATACTAGGGAAACAGGGCAGAAAGACTGGTGAGCAGATGCCTGAGGCTGGCGCCGGAGAATAAAGAAAAACGAGAGTCCACTTTTTTTTTTCTTTTTAATTAAAAAAAAAATTTTTTTTTTTAATTAAATTTTTTTTTTTTTTTTTTGTGGTCGTTGTTTTGTTTTGGCGGGTGCTTTTTGGAAGTCTTAAAGGGGCAGGGTGGGACACTTAATCAAGAGGTAGGGAATCTGGGGATTTCTGGGCACCCTAACCCCTGGGCTGCAGGGAGCAGGGAGGCCCCTTACAGAGATAAATAGCCTCCCTGCCACTCCCCCTCCAACGCGACTCCACCATTTTGGAGTAGCTGCCCGAGCCAGGCCACGCCCACAGCAACAGCGGAGATAAACTCCATAGCAGCCGGGCAGGAAGCAGAAACCCTGTCTGCGCGCAGCTGCGCAGCACAAGCCACTAGAGGCCGCTGTTCTCCCAGGAGAGGAGGGCCACAAACCAACAAGAAGGGAAGTTCTTCCAGCCATCACTCGTCCCAGCTCTGCAAACTATTCCTATCACCATGAAAAGGCAAAGCTACAGGCAGACAAAGATCACAGAGACAACACCAGAGAAGGAGACAGACCTAACCAGTCTTCCTGAAAAAGAATTCAAAATAAGAATCATAAACATGCTGACAGAGATGCAGAGAAATATGCAAGAGAAATGGGATGAAGTCCGGAGGGAGATCACAGATGCCAGAAAGGAGATCGCAGAAATGAAACAAACTCTGGAAGGGTTTATAAGCAGAATGGATAGAATGCAAGAGGCCATTGATGGAATTGAAACCAGAGAACAGGAACGCATAGAAGCTGACATAGAGAGAGATAAAAGGATCTCCAGGAATGAAACAATGTTAAGAGAACTGTGTGACCAATCCAAAAGGAACAATATCCGTATTATAGGGGTTCCAGAAGAAGAAGAGAGAGGAAAAGAGATGGAAAGTATCTTAGAAGAAATAATTGCTGAAAACTTCCCCAAACTGGGGGAGGAAATAATCGAACAGACCACGGAAATACACAGAACCCCCAACAGAAAGGATCCAAGGAGGACAACACCAAGACACATAATAATTAAAATGGCAAAGATCAAGGACAAGGAAAGAGTTTTAAAGGCAGCTAGAGAGAAAAAGGTCACCAATAAAGGAAAACCCATCAGGCTAACATCAGACTTCTCGACAGAAACCCTACAGGCCAGAAGAGAATGGCATGATATATTTAATACAATGAAACAGAAGGGCCTTGAACCAAGGATACTGTATCCAGCACGACTATCATTCAAATATGACGGTGGGATTAAACAATTCCCAGACAAACAAAAGCTGAGGGAATTTGCTTCCCACAAACCACCTCTACAGAACATCTTACAGGGACTGCTCTAGATGGGAGCACTCCTAGAAAGAGCACAGCACAAAACACCCAACATATGAAGAATCGAGGAGGAGGAACAAGAAGGGAGAGAAGAAAAGAATCTCCAGACAGTGTATATAACAGCTCAATAAGCGAGCTAAGTTAGGCAGTAAAATACTAAAGAGGCTAACTTTGAACCTTTGGTAACCACAAATTTAAAGCCTGCAATGGCAATAAGTACATATCTTTCAATAGTCACCCTAAATGTTAATGGGCTGAATGCACCAATCAAAAGACACAGAGTAACAGAATGGATAAAAAAGCAAGACCCATCTATATGCTGCTTACAAGAAACTCACCTCAAACCCAAAGACATGTACAGACTAAAAGTCAAGGGATGGAAAAACATATTTCAAGCAAACAACAGTGAGAAGAAAGCAGGGATTGCAGTACTAATATCAGACAAAATAGACTTTAAAACAAAGGAGGTAACAAGAGATAATGAAGGACACTACATAATGATAAAGGGCTCAGTCAAACAAGAGGATATAACCATTCTAAATATATATGCACCCAACACAGGAGCACCAGCATATGTGAAACAAATACTAACAGAACTAAAGGGGGATATAGACTGCAATGCATTCATTCTAGGAGACTTCAAAACACCACTCACTCCAAAGGATAGATCCACTGGGCAGAAAATAAGTAAGGACATGGAAGCACTGAACAACACAGTAGAGCAGATGGACCTAATAGACATCTATAGAACTCTACATCCGAAAGCAACAGGATATACATTCTTCTCAAGTGCACATGGAACATTCTCCAGAATAGACCACATACTGGCCACAAAAAGAGCCTCAGAAAATTCCAAAAGATTGAAATCCTACCAAACAACTTTTCAGACCACAAAGGCATAAAACTAGAAATAAACTGTACAAAGAAAGCAAAGAGGCTCACAAACACATGGAGGCTTAACAACACACTCCTAAATAATCAATGGATCAATGACCAAATCGAAATGGAGATCCAGCAATATATGGAAACAAATGACAACAACAACACTAAGCCCCAACTTCTGTGGGACGCAGCAAAAGCAGTCTTAAGAGGAAAGTATATAGCAATCCAAGCATATTTAAAAAAGGAAGAACAATCTCAAATGAATGATCTAATGTCACAATTACCGAAATTGGAAAAAGAAGAACAAATGAGGCCTAAGGTCAGCAGAAGGAGGGACATAATAAACATCAGAGAAGAAATAAATAAAATTGAGAAGAATAAAACAATAGAAAAATCAATGAAACCAAGAGGTGGTTCTTCGAGAAAGTAAACAAAATAGATAAGCCTCTAGCCAGACTTATTAAGAAGAAAAGAGAGTCAACACAAATCAACAGTATCAGAAACGAGAAAGGAAAAATCAAGACGGACCCTACAGAAATACAAAGAATTATTAGAGAATACTATGAAAACCTATATGCTAACAAGCTGGAAAACCTAGGAGAAATGGACAACTTCCTAGAAAAATACAACCTTCCACGATTGACCCAGAAAGAAACAGAAAATCTAAACGGACCAATTACCAGCAACGAAATTGAAGCGGTAATCAAAAAACTACCAAAGAACAAAACCCCCGGGCCAGATGGATTTACCTCGGAATTTTATCAGACATACAGGGAAGACATAATACCCATTCTCCTTAGAGTTTTCCAAATAATAGAGGAGGAGGGGATACTCCCAAACTCATTCTATGAAGCTAACATCACCCTAATACCAAAACCAGGCAAAGACCCCACCAAAAAAGAAAACTACAGACCAATATCCCTGATGAACGTAGATGCAAAAATACTCAACAAAATATTAGCAAAGCGAATTCAAAAATACATCTAAAGGATCATACACCATGACCAAGTGGGATTCATCCCAGGGATGCAAGGATGGTACAACATTCGAAAGTCCATCAACATCATCCACCACATCAACAAAAAGAAAGACAAAAACCACATGATCATCTCCATAGATGCTGAAAAAGCATTTGACAAAGTTCAACATCCATTCATGCTAAAAACTCTCAGCAAAATGGGAATAGAGGGCAAGTACCTCAACATAATAAAGGCCATATATGATAAACCCACAGCCAACATTATATTGAACAGCAAGAAGCTGAAAGCATTTCCTCTGAGATCGGGAACTAGACAGGGATGCCCACTCTCCCCACTGTTATTTAACATAGTACTGGAGGTCCTAGCCACGGCAATCAGAAAAAACAAAGAAATACAAGGAATCCAGATTGGTAAATAAGAAGTTAAACTGTCACTATTTGCAGATGACATGATATTATACATAAAAAACCCTAAAGACTCCACCCCAAAACTACTAGAACTGATATCGGAATATAACAAAGTTGCAGGATACAAAATCAACACACAGAAATCTGTGGCTTTCCTATAAACTAACAATGAACCAACAGAAAGAGAAATCAGGAAAACAACTCCATTCACAATTGCATCAAAAAAAAATAAAATACCTAGGAATAAACCTAACCAAGGAAGTGAAAGACTTATACTCTGAAAACTACAAGTCACTCTTAAGAGAAATTAAAGGGGACATTAACAGATGGAAACTCATCCCATGCTCGTGGCTAGGAAGAATTAATATCGTCAAAATGGCCATCCTGCCCAAAGTAATATACAGATTTGATGCAATCCCTATAAGACTACCAGCAACATTCTTCAATGAACTGGAACAAATAATTCAAAAATTCATATGGAAGCACCAAAGACCCCGAATAGCCAAAGCAATCCTGAGAAAGAAGAATAAAGTAGGGGGGATCTCACTCCCCAACTTCAAACTCTACTATAAAGCCATAGTAATCAAGACAATTTGGTACTGGCACAAGAGCAGAGCCACAGACCAATGGAACAGACTAGAGAATCCAGACATTAACCCAGACATATATGGTCAATTAATATTTGATAAATGAGCCATGGACATACAATGGGGAAATGACAGTCTCTTCAACAGATGGTGCTGGCAAAACTGGACAGCTACATGTAGGAGAATGAAACTGGACCATCGTCTAACCCCATATACAAAAGTAAACTCAAAATGGATCAAAGACCTGAATGTAAGTCATGAAACCATTAAACTCTTGGAAGAAAACATAGGCAAAAACCTCTTAGACATAAACATGAGTGACCTCTTCTTGAACATATCTCCCCGGGCAAGGAAATCAACAGCAAAAATGAATAAGTGAGACTATATTAAGCTGAAAAGCTTCTGTACAGCAAAAGACACCATCAATAGAACAAAAGGAACCCTACAGTATGGGAGAATATATTTGAAAATGACACATCCGATAAAGGCTTGACGTCCAGAATATATAAAGAGCTCACACACCTCAACAAACAAAAAACAAATAACCCAATTAAAAAATGGGCAGAGGAACTGAACAGACAGTTCTCCAAAAGAAATACAGATGGCCAACAGACACATGAAAAGATGCTCCACATCACTAATTATCAGAGAAATGCAAATTAAAACTACAATGAGGTATCACCTCACACCAGTAAGGATGGCTGCCATCCAAAAGACAAACAACAACAAATGTTGGCGAGGCTGTGGAGAAAGGGGTACCCTCCTACCCTGCTGGTGGGAATGTAAGTTAGTTCAACCATTGTGGAAAGCAGTATGGAGGTACATCAAAATGCTCAAAACAGACCTACCATTTGACCCAGGAATTGCACTCCTAGGAATTTACCCTAAGAATGCAGCAATCAAGTATGAGAAAGATCAGTGCACCCCTATGTTTATCGCAGCACTATTTACAATAGCCAAGAATTGGAAGCAACCTAAATGTCCATCGATAGATGAATGGATAAAGAAGATGTGGTACATATACACAATGGAATACTACTCAGCCATAATAAAAGGGCAAATCCAACCATTTGCAGCAACATGGATGGAGCTGGAGGGTATTATGCTCAGTGAAACAAGCCAAGCGGAGAAAGAGAAATACCAAATGATTTCACTTATCTGTGGAATATAAGAACAAAGGAAAAACTGAAGGAACAAAACAGCAGCAGAATCACAGAACTCAAGAATGGACTAACAGGTACCAAAGGGAAAGGGATTGGGGAGGATGGGTGGGTAGGGAGGGATAAGGGGGGGAGAAGTAGGGAGGTATTAAGATTAGCATGCATGGGGGGGTAGGAGAAAAGTGAGGGCTGTGCAACACAGAGAAGGCAAGTAGGGATTGTACAACATTTCGCTGTGCTGATGGACAGTGACTGTAAAGGGGTTTATAGGGGGAACCTGGTATAGGGGAGAGCCTAGTAAACATAATATTCGTCATGTAAGTGTAGATTAGTGATACCAAGAAACAAACAAAAAAAAGGGCAGTTCCTGTGTGGTAACCTCCAATGAGTTCTACACAAGAGTATAAAGGGCATATAAAAGTGTAGGCAAAGGGTCTGTTTTTGTTTATACAGAGGATCAAAGCCTAATTGGGCTACCCCGAAAATGAACTAAGATACGATATGAGAAAGAACTTCCCACATCAGCACTCTCTGGAAGACTCATGCCAGAAGATGATTATCGAAAAACCCCAACAAAGATCCATGCACTGCTACAGCTGTAGATGCACTCATCCCACCAGTTCCTGGACTTGCCATGGGAATGAGGAAGGAGATATCTAAGCTGGCCTGTGCATACAGTAAAACAACAAATTTGGCTGGATCTATACTGTTGGAACTCAATCAAGAATTAGGAGAAGTGCAAATTGTAGCGCTCCAAAATCTTACAACTACAGACTATTTACTGTTAAAGAACATAAAGGATGTGAACATTCCCCAGGAATGGGTTGTTTTAATTTGTCTGATTTCTCTCAGACTGTTCAAGTTCAGTTGGACAATATCCACCATATCATAGATAAGTTTTCACAAATTCCTAAGGTGCCTAACTGGTTTTCTTAGTTTCACTGGAGATGGCTGGTAATTACAGGTATGCTTTGGTTATGTAACTATACTCCTATTATGTTAATGTGTGTGCGCAATTTAAGTAGTAGCTTAAAACCTATACATGCTGAAGTTACTCTACAAGAAGATATGTCAAAGAAATAATCAATCTTCCCAGCTTTTCTGCCACCTGCTACTTCCATAGCTTTTCTTCTTCCTTCCTAATTACAACCCTTAAATAGAATTCGTGCCTCATATCAAATTTACCGAGTATCATAATTCTTCCAAGTGGCAAAGATACCTCAAGACAAATGCTGGGCATAGAAGCTACAGGGCATAAATATGCAAAGAAATAAAAAGCTCACCATTTCAAACAATAAGGCTTCTCTCTCACTTACCAACTTTACATTTCCCTTTATGGCCCCGGAAGATGACTGGTTAGCCAGAGACGGGTAAGATTCCTCAAGGGAGGAACAACCTAAGACAGGCACAGTCGCAGGGGGGCCATCAGGTGAGAAATTGGGGATCAACAGAGGTGAGGCTTAGAACCTCCCCCCCCTGTTCTGAGAGAAATCTTCTGCATACGTGGATGTTTTATTGCCCTTGTCTAGCTTGGATTAACACATAGTCTACAGGCACACACCTGATCATCTACATTTGCTCTCTTACAACACTAAACTATGTTTTCTACCTTTATCTTGTATCTACCTACCACTTCAGCATTTTATTACAAATAATAATAATAAAGAGAGAAATGTGGTATCCACATATAAATCAAGTATAAAAATCAAATGAGTATTCATATTTGAACTGACTGTTTATAGTTCATAATGCATGAGCAAAACCGAAGGTTTCTGTGATGGCTGCCCTTGTACTGTTCACCATGTAAGAACTTATTCACTATGTAAGAATTTGTTCTCCATGTAAGAACTTCTTTGTTATGCCTCAGAAGATTGGAGACTGACGAAAATTAGGCTTGGCGTGGATTAATGATTGTGCATTGAGCATTGACTCCCCTATACAGAATTTTATTGTTGTTAACAACCATTTGATCAATAAATATGAGAGATGCCCTCACAAAAAAAAAAAAAAAAAAAGACACAGCGACTGTTTTTTAAACCACAAGAAAATTTCTACACTGTCACATAATGTTTTTAAACCTTTGCCTGACACTTCTCGGTCAAAATAATGGCTTTCACTTTGTTTCATAAGAACAATGCATTTACTTCCTCTTCTTTCTAATAATGTGTCTTCCCAAAGAATTATCTTCTTACTAACGGAATAAAAAGAATTGAAGAATTTTCTCCTATTAAAGCAAGTGAAAAAAAATGGTCAATTCCTCTGATTTCCAGGGATGTATATTAATTCTCTTAATGACTACCTTAGCTGTCTTTAGTTAAGTCTTTCAAAATCATGCACATTCAAATTATAATTGTCTCAGTAGTATAAACTTATAACTTAAGAATGCTGGCCCACAGAGTAATGTGAGTGAAAAATATTTTATCAATATATACTTAGAAATTACACATACGCATGCTCATATACACACAAAAATTCCAAGCTGTACTCTGATTTGATACAGATGACTGTGAAATTATAAACTCACAAACATCAGTGATAGTTTTTATAAAAGCAAACCTCTCTTTTTTTTTAAGAGCTTTGAATAACATTTTTGGCAATTGAACTTACAGATAACTATCAAGAACAGCCCTGTTGCATAAAGTAATGTTTATCTGAAAAATACTTAGATTTACCCTCAGATTAAGAAAACAAAATTCAAGTCCTTTTTGAAGCTGGTCAGAATCAAAAAGACAGTTTCTCAAAAAGAAACATCATTAAAAAATATTGAAAAGCCATAGATTTTGACAGGTTCTTATCTTTACATATAAAGATGTTGGCTTGAGCCCACTAGGAAGATACATTTAGAGGGCAGACCTTGGGAGCTGATGGGGACCAGAAACTTACTTCACCCGTACACCTGTCATCATCACCCACTTTTATTGATTGGGTCACTTCAGTAGGCTTGGCTCTTGGCCAGACAGTAGTGAGTGAGATGCCGAAGTGGAAAGATGGAGGTTTCAGAAGGCACATTGCTGTTGTCAGTTTTTGTTTGTTTGCTTGCAAATGCATCATTTGGCCAAATTTAGAGACAGCCACTAGCTTTGTTGTTTTAAACAGGCTGATAGGTGTCCAGGCCTCATTTGCTTAGACTGTATTTGAAATGCTCCATCTTTTGGAAGCTCTGCAAATTCCTTACCTTCTTTAAACCTCAGGCTTCTGTGAAAAATGCAGAAAGTGGAGATAATGATAAATCACTTCTGCTGCCTCAAAGGGCTGGGAGGAAATTCACATGAGATCCTATATGAAAAGGGGCTGTGCAAATGTACCGTTTCATTCCGACGGTCTCAGAGTAGTTGTCTGCCTGAAACATGCCAAACAATCCTGAAACCGTAGCTCCACATGGAACTGCGTGTTCAGAGTCAACCATGTGTCTGCCAAAGGCTCTGCAGAATCCATGTGTGATGTTCCATCTATAAACCATGACCCTGGCATGGTCTAGCGAGACTGAAGATTCAGTACTCATTGCAGAGGGTCAGCACCCATAGGGTGCCAAGTGCTAGACCAAAGACACCATGTCTGGCATTTAGGAACCCACCCACACTTTCTGCAAGTGAGCATGAGGAGTAAAAAGTACTGGCACTGTTGTAGATATTGTGCCAGTCCATAGGAAGAGTTAGAACAACTCTGGTAAACGCATTCTAATCTGGGGATGGTGATTAAGTCAGAACTGCACAGGGTTTAAAAAGTGAATTCTTCTTGATCCACCTAACTCTGTGAACAAGTTACAAAACCCTGGTCTTACCATCTGTAAAATGAAGATAGTAATAATGCATATCTACCATAGTCATTAAAAGGATTAAGTGAGATAACAAAGAACTTAGAACAGTGCCTGCAGCATAGTGAGACCTCAATAAATGTTAGCTACAATTAGTTTTATTTTTTAATTTTTTTTATATAGGATTTGAACTTCTGTATCTCTATTTGTCTACCTATAATATAAATGTAAGCAACTACCTATCTCCTAGAAGTAGAGGATTTTTCTCAGTAATTGAGAAATGATTTGAAATACATAGGGAATTTCTATTTTATTTTAAAGTAAATAGTGTTCAAAAGAAATATTCTTTTTGGTATTAGAGATTGGATGAGATAAAGGGTCTCAGCTTAAATGAGCAAGAAGAAGCCTCAGTAATGGAAATTGTGCAGAGAATGTAAAAACCCAGGAGAACATTAAAGTACATTTAAAATGACAATATTGGTATTACACAGTGCCCATAACACAGTGAAACATGCAGTTCCTGCCAGACTTGTTTGCCATCACTTCCTAAATTTGGCTGGTAAGCAAGGAAGACAGCTGGAAAAATAGTTAAAACAAAACAGTGTCTAATTAATTTTAAAATATTTTAGTTAAAAAGCACAGTAATTAAATAATGCAATTCTGAGGAGATAAAATGAAGAGACTGTGCTGGGAAGACACAGTATTGCATTCTCAGACATTGCCAGTGGAGACACTGGAGGCTTGTAAGGGGAGCGTAATTATTCCTTCTTTAAATTTTCTTAATGAAACTATTCAAACTAACAAAGTACCAAAAATAATATAAGACACCTTTTTCCCACCACCAAGACTAAATAGATAGCAACATGTTGCCTTAGTTCCTTCACAGAGCTATTGCTAAAACCAAAATTATATCCAATTATTGTGCTAGCTGATCCCCATTCTCATCTTCATTCCAGTTGGCTGTATAAGCTCTCTATGACTAGAGATCCAACACCATAAATTAGAACTGGGGAGTAAATGTTAGATTTTGCGTTGCAAGTAAAAAATTCAATGCTATGTCCTGAATCTTCTAAGAGACTCACTCAGTATCTGGGCATATTTGATTGAATCAGTCCATTTGTTTTGTTTAAATTGATTAAAGCAAGCCCTCCCTCTATGTTAAGTGGTATGATTTCAAGCACCTTAAAGATCCTACTTACTTAATAATACTTTTACATTAACTTTCTACTTCCTCTAGTGGTCAATTAGAATCCTAATCACAACTCACCCCTGTGGGATCTGTATTAGGTTGGGTTCTCCAGAGAAAAAGCACCAACTGGAGACAGAGAAAGAAAGAGAGACACATGCACACATATCAAGAGATTCACCACTGTCCTCCAGGGATGCCCCAGACAGGGGCTCTAGTCCCGCAGCTGCTCACTTTCAGATGAGCCTGCGTATCATGCAGGGTCGTCTTTAAGCCAGGCCCAGTCTTCTCTTTCCTCTGCCAGTTGATCAGAGGAACTCCCCACAAGGCCATGAGTGCAGGCGGGCGAGAGAGGGCAGTGTAGCGTGTGTGGGAACCTTGGGCATTCGGGCCAGTTCTCTGTCTTGCTTGTGTCTTCAGGGCCTGTTCAGGCCCAATCACATACACTCCACTTCCATCTGACGATGGAATGTTGCCGCGCTCACCCAACTTTATGGCTTGGTGTGTCAGGCAACACCCAATCCACCATGGGCAGCTCAAGTCACTTGGCAACTTGGTAGTTCAGCCTCTACTAAGGGGTAGCCAGCCAAGAGTTGTTTCTCAAAAGGAGAGTAGTTTCTTTGCCCCGAAATCCTAAGGGTCTGCCCATGCAGTTCTCCCACAGGGGCCTGCTGAACCTCCAAACAGCGTCCGTCTCTGCCGCAGCCATTTCAGGCACCACTGGATCTGCTAGCTAGTCTGGGCCAAACAGGAGAGCAGCTTGTTACACAGCTTAGGCCTGTTGTACTCCACACCACTTAAAACTAACAGCTTTTTGGGTTACTCAGTAAGTGGCCCAGAGTAACACACCCAAATAAGAAATACGTTGTCTTGGTTGTAGAAGGTCCCAGATGCAACAATTTATCCTGCTCCTTAAAAGGTGAAGGGACATCCCAACATCCTCACCACTGGACCCCTAGAAATTTCAATAAGGCAGAAGACCACTGAAGTTTTGTCAGATTTATTTCTCACCCTCTGATACACGAATATCTTTATAATAAGTCCAAAGTGATTTCTATTTGCTCACTATGTCCAAGCAGCATGATTTCATCAGTGTAATGGACTGATGTGATATCCTGTGAAAGGAATAGGCAATCTAGATCCCTAACCTAAATTAGGACATAGGGCTGAGGAGCTGATATACTCCTGGAGGTAGGACAGTGGAGGCATGTTGCTAGCCTTGCCGGCTGAAGGCGAACTGCTTCTCGTGGTCTTTACAGCACACCACAGGAAAACACTTACCAGATCACTAGCTGCATACCAGGTCCCGGGGGATGTGTTAATTTATTCAAGCAGTAGAAACACATCTGGTAAAGCAGCTGTGGTTGGAGTCACCATTTCACATAATTCAATGTCCTTCTCCAGGATCTGTTTGTCTTCTGCACAGGCTACATAGGAGAGCTGCATGGGATGTGATGGGAATCACCGCCCCTGCATCCTTCAAGTCCTTGGTGGCAGCACTAATCTGTAGTCCCTCCAGGGATGAAGTATTGCTTTCGTTTACACTTTTCCCAGGTAAAGGCAGTACTAGTGGCATCCACTTGGCCTTTTCCATGATTATATCCCTCATTCCACAGGTCAGGAAATCAACATAAGGATTCTGCATTCTGCTGAGCATGTCTATTCCAATTGTGCATTCTGGAACTGGGAAAACTACCACAAGATGGGTCTGGGGACCCAATGGGTTCACTAAGACAAACCTAAACTAGAACTCCATGGACCACCTGACCTCCATAAGCCTGTACTCTGAGGGGTGGACCACATGACAGTTGGATCTAGAATTAGTGTCAATTCAGAGCCAGTGTCCAGTAGTCCCTGAAAAGTCTGATCATTTCCTTTTTCCCAGTGCACAGTTATCCTAGTAAAAGGCCATAAGTCTTTCTAGGGAAGGCTAGAAGAAAGATTAATACTACGAATTTTTGGCAATGTACTAGAGTCCTTCCTCAAGGGGTCCCAGCCTCCCCTTCATTCAAGGAATTCTGGGTCTTGAACTGGGTCAGATATGGTAATTGATTGAGGTGCCATGATTCTGTTTCTGTGATTCAGGTTGGACTTTTGTTCACTTGACTTACAACTTTTCTGCATATACAGATCAAGAACTTAGTAGGCTTTCTATCTTTTTCACTTCTATGAACACTGTGAACAACTGGCCACACCACAGGTTTATGGAAAGCAGACTGTTTTGAATTCTGCTTTGACTCTTGTCCATTTTGGTCTGCACACTTACCTTGCCTTTGGCAGTTAAATGCTGCCACTTGGCCTCTGCCACCGTGGCATCTAATTACTCCCGTTACAATTAGGTTACCAAATTCAGTGACTACCGTCCCCACTATAAGGTCTGGCCTACATAGAAGAGCAATCACAGAACTCCTCAAGGATACAGGGGCTCCCCTCACAAATGTATTTCTCAGAGTCCTTTGGACCTCCCAGGGTAGGTCAGTAGGTATTAAATGACAAATCCACTCTAACGTTCTGATCTCTCTAAGTTTTTGAATCTCTTCCTCTGCATTAAGCCAAGGCATATCTGGCATTTACAGTTTTCTCACTGTGGATCACCTTTCGGTCCATGTTTCCGCCAACTAACCAAACGAACAGTTGCAGCCGGTTCTAACTACCTAAGCTGCAACATTAAATGTAAAATCTCTGCTTAGTGAGCTCATATCAATGAATGCTGCCTAATCCAACCTAACATTCCTTCCACCATTATCTTACACCCTCATATTCATTCCCACACATGTTCCCTGGATTTCCATCTTTACAAATTACAAGACATAACTGGTTCTTCTGGAATGTAACGCACTTCTCATGACCCATCCTTTGTACTTCACCTTTAGGTGCCTGCAGAAACTTGAGTCTAGTTATAGGTCTACAATCAAAGAGTGGTGGGGGTGCATCCTAAAGAGAATTATCTTGTATGACAGTTGCTTCAGGGGAGGTCAGTATAGTTCCCTCAGGTGATTTAGAGTTAATCCCCTCAGACAGGGATGGAAAGGCTGCTACCCTGGGGTTGGGGAGTCTGATCCCACCATGGATAGAGAGGCCTCTTCCACTGGCAAAGAAGACACATCAGACGTTAGGGGCTCAGTGTCCCCAGCTTCATCAGGGTCTTCCCACATGTCCCCATTCCAACTTACAAGATCCCATTCTTTTCCCAGTCAGTGCCCTCACTTTACAAGTAGGCTGGAAGTTCAACTTGTATTCTAATTTAGCCAATTGCAGAATGAGATTTCTGCACTTGTTTGAGCAGTCTCAGCCATGGGGCTACAGTAGATAAGGGTCTCCTTCAAGGGACACATAGAAGCTTTCCATCACTTACGTGCTACTTGAACCAGGAATTTGAATTCCTGAGGTCATCCTTTTCTTTCACTACTTTGTCAAGAGGCATTAGGAGCAACCAGCCAACCTCATGCTCATTAGATTTCCAAAAATGTTCAGAAATATTATATACAGAGTCACTTAGTTTCTTACTTCTTATAAGTGTTTTGATTAGCTATACCCAATGGGGATATTTTTGTGTACCTCTGTTTTCAGATCAT
Source organism: Manis pentadactyla (assembly GCF_030020395.1). NCBI lineage: Eukaryota > Metazoa > Chordata > Mammalia > Pholidota > Manidae > Manis > Manis pentadactyla. The sequence goes on along the minus strand of NC_080025.1, from coordinate 59,065,234 downwards.
TCAATGGACTATTAGTACCCTCCTTACCATTGGAAATCATCATTAGCATCTTTAAATCTAATCAGATTGGAGAACCAATTTCAGAAACCCCAGAACAAACTTAGAAAACTCATCCTTAAAATTATGTTCCTCTAGAACCACTTTCAGTACCAAAATCGGTATTAGTCTGGGTTCTCCAGAGAAACAGAAAAATATATGTATATATATATATATATATATATATATAAAATTTATTATAAGGAATTATTTCACAAAATTATGGAGACCCAGAAGTACAAGATCTGCATTGGCAAACTGGAGACCCAGAAGAGTATAGTTCCTGTCCAAGGCCAAGGGAAGTCAGTGTAAGTTCCAGTGCTAGTCTGAGTTCCAAGGCAGGAGAAGGCCAGTGTCCCAGCTTGAAGACACTCAGACATTGAGAGAGAGCAAGAGAGAATTCTTTCTTGCTCAGCCTTTTATTTTATATAGGCCTTCAGTGGATTGAATGAAACACATTCACTGGAGAGGACAATATGCTTTATCCAGTCTACCAATTCAAAAGTTAATCTCATTCAGAAACACCATCACAAACACACCCAGAAATAATGTTTAACCAAATATCTGGGCACCATATGACCCAGTCAAGTTAACACAAAAAATTTACCATCAGAGGGTATAAGACAAAAAGTAGAGGAGTTATCTCAAAACATATACTTGGTTTAAATATCCTGCTTCTGGCCATCTGGAACGACCTTCTGTCTTTTCATTTGCACAGTGGTATAAATCAGTTGAGTCCTTTGAAGCAATGAATTTTAACATGCAGTGAGACAGAAAGGGCGAGAAAACAGAGCAGCTCTGAAATGTCTGGACCAGGAAAGGGGGATGTAAACAGATAAGGAAGTTAAAGTAAACCCTAGGTTGGTGGCAGAAGTCCTGGTGGTGGTCATGGGTGGTGGTGATGATAGAAGATAAAGTTAAAATGTATTAAATGATCATAATGAGTTAGGCAGGTACCATAATAGTACTAACTTTATTTAATCATCACCACAACCATATAAAGCATGTACTATTATTGTTTTGCTTATGAATAAGAAAACCAAGACTTCTTCTGGAGGTTAGATCCAAAGCCACAGGATATTGGTCAGTTCTATAGAGCTGGAATTCCAATGCATTATATGGTTCCATAGGAAGGGGACATCAATATCAAGCAATACAGGCTGCACAGGGAGGGATCTAGGTGGGAATATCTCATGGCACACATCAGGCACTGCAGAATTCTGCCTTAGCTAGGTAGAGGAAAGATGCATTTGTAGAACACTTGCAAATGTCTGAATCAAAGGGCAAACAAAGGAGATGAGTCTCTGATGTTTAGCTCAGTTCAGAAAAGTTGGCATTAAGAATGGTTGATACAGCAAATGAAGAAAAGAGAGCGTTGAAAAGAAATGGAATCATCTTTGCCTAATCTTCCCATTCCCAAGGTTAAAATTAATTATAGAGGAGAAAAAAGAAACATGGGGTCAAAAATAAGATAGTTGATTAAAAGGCAGAAATTAACAGAAGAGAAATTCAGATGGGTATCTGTGTAGTGATGAAAATAGAATAAGGGTAGTTACAAGTACATAAATTAAATCCCAATTTAGATCATCTGAAAGAAAAGTTAGTACAGAGGTACTGTGCTTTGTGTAATAGACAAGCAGTTCTGGGCTGCCTTGTGAACTTCAGGCTGGCACACAGGCTCTTCAGGAGCATGTCATCCATTTTTGACATCCAGTTTCTGACACAGCAATTTGCCTACAGTAAGTACTGAACAAAATATTGTCTTTCTCTAATGTTGCAATGAATGATTACCACAACAACAACTTTCCATTATTAAGCGACAGTCTAACTTTTTTTCTTCTTTTGGAGTTACATGGCATGTGAAACATTGGAGGACTTAATTACTTATATGTGTTTGGAAATTTAAGACCAGAGATTAAGAATACAGAGTTTGTAGTCAAACCAGATTTTAAATCCCAGCCCCTCCACCTCTTAGATCTAGGATTGTAAATATGTTATTTCAGCCTTCAGAGCCTCAATTTCCACATCTGTAAATTACTGCTGATTATAGCCACTTCCTAGGTTGTTAAAAATGGAATAAAATCTGTCAAGTATTATCCTGATGCCTCCATAGTGACAATGGAAGGATGGATGGATGGATGGATGGATGGATGGATGGATGGATGATGGATGGGCAAAAAGCAAAACAAAACAGTGAATGCTCAAAAAGAAATGAATGGACTTAACGAAAACCCAAAGTTTGGAATAAAGAGAAGTCCCACACGTTTTTAGTACTACCCACCCACCCCAACCTGCCCCATAGCCGCTAGTAGTTTTAGAAGTGTTGGAGTGCCCACATGATTGTTTGGACCTCTAAAACTTGACTGCATTAAAAAGCTTAAAAAGAGCTCTATAGGAAAGCTCCATGGGCACCTGTGCTGAGATCTAAATCTTCACATCTCTCAACTGATGAATAGTATAATTGTGGGCCAATACAGGGAGGTAGAGTGCTATGAGGGAGGATGACACCATTCTACTTAGAGAGATTAACATTTCATTTTTCTAATGTCTTGCCAAATGATTCTCTTTCTCCTCCTCCATAAACTGTCTTTGAGAATCCAAATGTGAATTAACCTAGGACATTAATCATAGCTTCCTTGTTCCAGAATTTTTCTTATCAGTGCTTTCCCTTACTATACTCTACTCTCATATTTATCATTGAGAGGTAGATTTGACTAATTCATCCAGAAACCAGTATTCAAGAAAATGTATTTAACAGTCATTTAATAGCATTTGTAATGATATTTCCTCACTTATATATGGAATCTAAAAAAGTCAAATACGTAAGAAATTAAAATGGTTGCTAGGCACTAGGGATCGGGGGATGTGGAGAGATGTTGATTAAAGAATACAAACTTTTAGTTCTAAGATGAATAAGACCTGGAGACCTAATATACAGCATGGTGACTATAGTTAATAATAACGTATTGTATACTTAAATTTTGCAAATGTTCTCACCACAAAAAAGTTAAAAAGCAACAATGTGATGTGGTAGATATGTTAATTCTTGATTGTGATAACCACTGCACAATGTATATGTATATCAAAACATCATCCTTCACACCTTAAATATATACAACTTTTATTTGTCAATCATACCTGAATAAAGCTGGGAGGGTAAAAAGATAGTCAATACTAAAGGATAACAGAGCCCCAGAACTTTTTAAAAGCACAATGCCCAGATTGAAACTCCACAGAGCAAGTTGAGGCAGATCTGGTTTAAAAGCAAGGTGAGCTAGCTATTTAAGAAGAATTTTGAGAACAGGAACACCATTGCCTTGAATTCTAGAATTCCTTTCCTGTATAATTGCAAATGACCCTCAATGCCTTTTAATTGCTTCTGTCAAAGAAAGAGATCCAGAACTCAAAAAATGATGATGCTTTTGAAATTACCTCTTCAGAACCAGGAAGAAGGCTAAAAGTGTCCAGTGGTTGATGAAAGGTAGTAACAAAGAATAGTTTGTACCTTCTTGCCTTGCATACCCACCCCCTGCATCCTCAACACCAAACCCTCCATTCATCCCCAATCATCACTTACCTAGATAAGTCCAACTTTCAGACCTTGGCTTAATTATCACTTTCTTTGTGAAATGTCCCCAGCTACTGAGCCACTCGAACTACATTAGGGTTGTCAAAAAAAAATTGCACCTGACATATTAAACATTAGACAAGGAAGACTTTATTCAAGACTACTGCAGTAGGGGAGAGAGACTGAACTCACTCTCGTGGAAGAAAGGGCAGGAGAGTTTTTAAGCATTGGGTGAGCTAGTGGAAAAGTACCAGAGGACATTAGAAGCAAGTTTGGTCAGTATGATTAGGCTGTCTGTATTTGCTGACTGGCACTTAAATTAGGCTCCTACACTATCTCGACACACCCCCACCCCCACCCCCAGATGGGGAGGTAGTGGTGCTATCTCTCTTGATGATTACACTTCAAAGGGATGGCTTCCTGATCTTTGAGAAAGACATTCCTAGGTTGTAAAACTGGCAAGAAGCTGGGAGATTTACATCTCAAAGGGGCAGAGAAAGAATTTACAATTACATGTTTTCAAAAGTAAATGCTCTAGGAAAAGGGAGGTCAGGGGGCCTGGAGTCAGGAAGCAACCTGTCTAAAGTTTGGTCAAGCTGAGGGCAACATTAAGGACACTAAGGTCAAGATCCTCCTATCTGTTATATACTTGCATGACAGTTTCACTTTCATAATACTTGTTCCAATTACAATTATTTGTTCAGGCATTAAAGGTTTGTGAGTTTACAAGCTTAAGAAGAGCACTTGATGAGAGTCCCAAAGATGCTGAATGTAACTGATTTGTTTAGTATCTATCCATTGGGAAAGGGACAATATCTCTATTTTGTTTATCACTTTGTCCTTAGTACAGAATAACTGACACATAGTAGACTCTCATTAACTATTTGTGTAAAAAGATGAAAATTTTGAAAGAACCCAGGCTCCTCAGAATTTCTACCTGTTTTCTTTGATATTACAGGGCTAACCACTTGTTAGGATATTGGGTAAATGGAGGACTTCATTCTTAATATATAAATATTTATTACCACTACTATAGCACTGTCCTATCAAATAGCATGTCTTTTATGTGATTTTTTTTCCCTTGATAAGTAAATGTAATATACCAAAAGGTTACACACAGGATGCACAAAATATTTTTTCATGTGTATGAGCTGGCTCAAATTCATGGATTACCTCTAATAAATGTGAATGAATCTATTTTATATACCCTCTTCAAATTTATGAAGATGCTTTAATGAAAATAAATAGCATTTGTCTCTTTAAAAAGTTATTTGGAAACATTTATACTAATGTCGTATTTTTTCTCTCAAAAATACTTACCCATGGCAAGTAAAAGCATTTAAAAGCACACCATTGATCGTTCATTTTTAGAAATAGTCATTGTAGTTTTATAAACATTTAAAATCGTCCCTCATGTCTAGCCTTGGGATAGAAGAATAAATTCTAATAGAAGAGTAAGAGTATTTACAGAATCTAGAACACATCCTCTTCTGTAGGGAATGGTTCCCTGAATTCAGTGATTCAACTGCCTTTTGCATAAAATAAAGATGACTGTTAACTGATGTGAAGTCCCATGAAATAGACTTTATTAACAATGAAACTAGAAATTTTAAAACTTTTTCTAACCACCAAGAATAACTCAGGGTTTTTCATGCATGGAATAGCATTCTTATATCATAACACAAAAGCTTTCATTTCTGTCAGTGATGCCGGGGTTCTTGTTTGCGGAGTTAAAGAATGAACTTAAGCAAACACCCAAGGTAGGAGAGCCAGGGAGAGGCTTTTATTGAGAGATACAGTGAGAGGACTGAGCTCCTAGGGAGGGGACAAGAGAGCCCGTGGTGGTACATTGTCTAGGGAATTTATAGGTGGTTGAGAGACAAAGGGCTAGGGATGCAGACCCACTAAATGGTCCCCAAATGTTTATCTTTGAAGAGACACTAAATTTCTTATCAGTCTTTTGGATTATTTTGCAGAGTTAACACAAGAAATTTACTGCTCTCATTCTTTCCCAGAATAGCAGCTTCTTGGTTTGGGAGCGTATCAATCAAAACCACCTGTCCTGGTCCCAAGGTGGGCTGGGTTATTGTCTGTTATGTTAAGAAACCTATTTTTTCTTTTTGGGTTTTAAAAATGCAGTCTTATCTTCAAGATGGAATCATTCCTGTTTCCACTATGTTGTTTGTGATTGGGCCTGCCTGCTGTATTAATTGACCAGGTTATATATTCCTTGATAGGGGCTGGAGGAGGAAAAGCAGCATCCGGGCAAAGTTAAAGGAGATAAGCCGGGCCTTTCAGCAGGCTAAAGTACATTTTACAATAGCCTCATTTAATTGACACAATGAAGACGTGGGCTATGCTGAGGTATTTTCTTCTCTGGGAATATTCAAACATTCCAGACCAAGTTACTCCTGGCTTTTTACTTTTAACTAATCTCACTAAAGAATGCTTATACACATAGTTTGATATTTAACTTTAGAGAATTAATATGACTCTGACTTTCCTGAATTGTTTAATATGGAGTTTTGGTAGAGATCTTTTTCTGGAGGCCCTCATCCTACTCTGACTATACCCACGGTCCGGGTCTCATAAGGAGCATCCTGTGGTTACACTGTAAAGTCAACAGAAGCTAATCCATTCCTGTACATGTTTAATTGGTCCCTTCCAAAGTTTCAGAGTTGGAAGAGTTTTAATAATGTCATCTTACACTTCTTTTGTTTTTCCTAGATGTAATTCATGTTTACATAATGCCGGAACATATGGATACAAAGCAAAAATCTAATTAACAGCCTTTTGTTTCTTTCTAGATATGTCCAGATGCCTGAATCACAGAGACACATAGTTATCAACTACTAAATAAAAACAGAGACCAGTCTTGAAAATTCCCTGAGCAGACAAAACTACTTTAGTCATACAAACAAAGCTTAAAGTAGCTCATTTTTTATAAGACTAATTTGAGCTGGGTCATTTGTTGTTTATGCCTCTAGAAATCATAAGCAAATGAATCTTGAATTGTTTCTCAAGGTTGATATAAGGTAGCCACTGACCAGTTCCCTATCATTTATGAAAATTCTAATTTTATAAACAACTATTAGGCAGGAAAATAGATTTGAGCAGGGTGGAGAGAGAATTAAGACCAGTAAAGCCCACTACAAGGGACTCAGAATTAACCAGTTAAAACTAGAAACCCAGAAACGACCCAGAATTAATGAATTAATGAATTGATTAATGAGTTAAATCATTAATTAATCAGTTAAAGCTCAAAAGGCCAAGAGCAACTTGGCTGGAATGTTTGAATATTCCCCAGATAAGGAAAAGTATCTGAGCACAGCCTGTATCTTCACTGTGTCAATTAGATCATGCCATTGTAAGATTTACTTTGGCCTGCTAAAAGGCCCAGTTATGAACAGCATAATAAAGACAGGAAAGATTCCACTTTAGAGCTAAAATTGCATTTTAAAACCGAAGAAGTTAAGAAGTAACTTAACATACCCTTTACCAAATAGACAATGACTCAGCCCACTTTGGAGGAAGGGTAGGCAGTCTTGACTGAAATGCTCCCAGACCAGAAAGCTGCCGTCCTGGGAGGGAACCAGAGAAGTAAACTTCTTGTGTTAAGCTAATTTTGCAGAATTACCTGGAAGACTGATAAGAAACTTAATGTCTCATCAAACACAAACATCTTGAGACAGCTTAACAAGTCCACACCCTAGCTCTTTGTCACATTCTTGAAAAAAATCCTTAAAAGGGGGAACCCCCAACCTTTCAGTGCATACCTCTTTCTGAGGTCGCCCACACTTTGTAAGTGTGTAACTTTAAATTTTCTTTCTCCAACCTTTCGGGGCACTTCCCCTCCCTGAGGTTCCCTGTACTCCTTCTCTCTTTAAGTAACTTTTAATAAAACTTTTACTCTGCTTCACTACTGTCTCTGCCCTTCAGTTCTTTGTTGTGGTGGGGACAAGAACCAAGGAAAATACACAATGCTCCCCTAAGACAACTGGTAGGAAGAACAAATGGTCTCTGCTCTTTCGCGATACAGTCTGCTGTGCAACACCTTATTCTGTTTTGACTTGAGTGTTTCTGGCTTGCAAACTGTCTCTTTGGAGTGTGCACAATAAATTTGTACTAATTACTTCTGTGATTCACTGGTTTTACTTCATTATTCCTGAACTTTTGACACAGTAAATAATTAGATGAATGGTTTGCTTTTCATCCAAATACTCTTAACTTCAAGTAGCTCCAAAGCCCACTATTCTGTGGCTTCAGTAATGACTTACTTCAAGTTGAGACTTTAGATGTTTAGGGTTTCCTTTAACATATTCATAACAATGGTAATTCCATAGTTTGTTGAAGACAAAATCTGAGCCAATGTCTGAAGAGGAAATTTGCAATCTGTGCATGCATATCAATTGAAATACTTGTGGCTGCCAAGTAACAGAAAACAAACTCAAAATACCTTAGCCTTAAGCATCAACAGTAAGGCACTGGATTATCTCACTGATCAAGAACTCATTGGTGAGGCAGACACAGACTAGATGAATCTGCAGTTTAACAATATCATCACTGTCCATTGTTTCTATTCTGCAGTCTTCCAGGCATCTTCCTTGTCCTCAGGATCAGAGGTAACTGCCCCAGCTCCAGATATTTCAAGTTGAAGAGAAGGGACACCCTTTCTTCCACGTACCTTTTTATCAGTCAAAGCTTTCTCAGCAATATTCTGCTTTGCACCATATTATTCAAGCATATACCTAGGCCTAAACCAGTTGCTTGCAAGAAGAAGCACGAGACCACCATGAAAAACAGCATCATCAGGATTTTCCCTAATTGGATGCCCAAATAAAACCAGATTTTGCCAGCAGGGAAGGAGGGAATAGTTTGGGGGTAGGTAACCCCAGGGTGTTCTGAAATCTGTACAGCTGATCCAGCCATGTTGGCATATACAACTATTTTCTGAGGGCCTACTTTACACCCTCAGGATAGGACTGTGAGCAAAACAGACTCAGCCCCGCCCATAGTAACTGTATGGTGTAAAGGCAGGAGATGTTTAAAATAAAAATTCCTCGGTAAGCACCATGCCCAGAAATGTGTATAGGTAAAAATCATGTCTGTCCTGCCACATACTTGATGTGTACAGGAACCAATAGCACATTCTGAGATTGGCACTGCAGGCTCGCACCACCACTGTTCAGGGGTTCAGTGGTGACAGTGGTTGTCATTTTAGCTCCTGATTCTTTTTCCCCAACATCATGAACAATTCAGGAAGTCATCATTTTCTTACATGTGACCCATTTTCTTCGTCATTGTATCCCAGCACCTAACAGAGCGCCTGGCACTAAGTAGGGCCTGATATGTATTGGTGATGAATACATGCTTATTTCACAACAAGACTCCGGATATAACTAAAGAGAAGGATGATGTTCCATCCTCGGTTGCTGATTTTTCCCCCATAATCTCTCTTCATGCTAGTTCCATAAAACAGTTGTTCCCTTTTTTTTAAATAGCCAGAGGCTGCAATATGCAATTCCCATTACTATGCTTTAAATACTCTGTTTTTTAGAGTTCATAACCATGAAGAAAAGTAAAAATAAGGAAATTCAATAATGAAGAAAATACTATCATCAGTGCTTTAGTGAACAGATGCTTCATTAACAACCACCACCACCTTACACAGTGCTTACTCTGGACATTGCAATACCTACTCATACAATCCTCATCACAACCCCATGGGGAAGGTACCATTATTGTTGCCCCCACTTCACAGATTAGAATATTGAGGCATAAAGAAGCTAAGTGTCTAGCCACAAGTTTCATGCCTGGTAAGCGTCAGAACCAGGACTCCCACCCAGGCAGTCTGGCTCAGTAGTCCATGTTCTTAGCACCATACTCTGCTGCCTCTATTTACCTCATTTTTAGGACCCTATCACTTCCCATGCATTGTGCTTTGTTTGATCATCTGAGCTTCACATGTCTTCCCATTGCTTAATGAAAAACAGACGTGAGCTATGTCATTGACTTAAACAACCTAAAGGAACATACTAGTTCTTTAAAAAATGGTTCTGTTTTCAAGGAAAGAAGCTCTATGCTAGGATTCTGAAAAGGAAGAGTAATGTAAATATCACTAGACTTAAATTATTTTGTCCAGATTGAAAGCTGTAAGACCCAGAAAGTTTGCCTGACTTAGCCCAAGTCCCTCAGCCCCTCAATGGTAGTGCTGGGACTAGTGTACATGTATCTCGACAGCTACTTAGCTGAGTTTGAGAATAGTGTGTTAATACATTCAAAATGACATGTAATACTGTTTGCACTAACAGAGTCAATCACTAGAATGCAGGGAAGCTGGAAAATACAGCCCCTTAGTAGCTTCTCAATTCATCTCCAACCTATTAATTTTTCACTCAGTAATCAAATAAAACCTTTAGTTGTGATCGTATCAGGAGCGTCACTCAGACTTAACATTGTCCCTTTGGGCTCCAGGAGACATGAGGCAGCATGCCGTGTATACTGTGGAAAGACCTTTTAAGACTGTACAAATTGATTTTTTAGATATAAATGACTTTAGAAAGAATAATATATAGCTTCTCATGTCCACATATTTACATAGAGTCACAACTTATAGTTTCCTTTGTCACTAATAATGTTTATCTGTGATACTATTTTTAGGCCACAGTGTGAAAAATATCCTATCATTAATTCGTTGCCTTTCTATATCCCTTCTGTGACTTCTGTTATTTTTCATATACTCCTTTTACCATGAGCTATTTTAAGATCTCTGGTATAATGCCACTGGTATTTTAATGTTATACATCAGCTTGCTGTTATAGTCCCTTTCTCTTGTTTCAGAATTGTCTTTGTTAGTGTTCATCACATTTCTTTTATATAATTTAATTAAAGTTTTTATTAATTCAGAACATTTAGACAAGAGATATTCTGGTTAATAGAATAATATGTATTCTAGTTAGTAGAATACTACATATTTATTAAACCAGTGTGTTGAAGAATCAATTTCTAATAACAAATTAAATATACTTAGCCACTTAATGCTCATTGATTTATTCTTTAAATCAGAAAACATTTATTACCTAGATCAAGCAGTGTTCTAGATACCGGGAAAGGAACAGTGTCCCGACTTTGCTCCTCAAGGAGTTCAGGGTCCGCTCAGGGAGCTAGACGAGGGCCACACAGCATGGCCAGTGCCACATGACGAGGGGCAGGACAGAGCACGTGGGGGCCTCCGGACAAGCCATGATCAGCCGTGGGAAACCAGAGGAGCAGGCGAATCTCGCTAAATATAATTCGATCTCAGAAAACTTGGAGGGCACTCTAGGGTCTAATAGTGCTTAGAAACAGGTTTTGCTCTGCTATAGGTTTACGAAGGTGTTGTTTTAGATGGAACAATGATAAAGAAACCCATTGTCTATATAGATTATTACATATTTTTTGCTTCTACCTCACCTTTGGCGTCATTGTCAAATTGTGCAACTTTTGCTTGGATAAGTGGTTAACCGTTTATCACTGCATGACAGTCCCTGCTTTCTTCCCTCAAGTTGGTGGTTCTGTGAATACTTTCATAGATCGACATCCATTTCTACAGGTACCCCTATCAGTTTAACCCGTTGTCTAAGTCTCCAGCCTGGCCCTTTGTTGATATGTAGCAACTCTAGCCAAACGGAAATACTTTTTATCTTTAGTGTAGCACTTTTTTGTGATTTTCCATTTCCGGGTACATAAGGGTCCCAAGCTTTCTAGCTCATCATTGAGGATCTGGAAATGACAATCATTCCTGTGTGTAGGAGCCCAGTTTGGGGGGTTTATGGTTGACAAAAGGCTAACTGAAGTACTCAGCTACTTTTTTGGTAGCCAGAGTGTTAATGCAGATAAAGATGTCAGGAGGTCGTGACAGAGGCTGGCCTTCAGTGTCACGAAGCTGTGGAACCTATCTCATTTCCTTCCTCACAGAGAAAATGCTTTCCTGAACCCTTTACATCATAAATCTCTACCCTCTTTGGAAACACCCCCGTCCCCTGCCCAGAGAAGTTGGCTCTGTTCAGGTATTTGTCCTGTACATCTCTTCTTACACAGGTGATCCATGGGGCAAAATGAGGGCTTAGATATTCAAGTTTCTTTATCTTCCAAATCTATGGACCCATCCCTAGATGTCCAACTATCAGTGTCTAACCCATAATTCCATGACACCTCTACTGCCCATCGAAAAGTCAAATGAGATCTGGCCCTGAAAATTAATGCTGTGGCTCTTGAGGTTTACCTGAATTGGTTTTTTTCCCCTGTTAAGGGATGCATAGGTTTCCGAATACTCCATTAGAGAAGTTGCACTGAAGGAGTTTGCCGCTCCAGAAGCAAGCATGCTATTGTGTTTTGGTGTGGCCTTTCCTAAAAGAACAACGCTAATAGTGGCTTCGCAGTGTTAACATATTTGCAAACTGAGATACTGACCACTCCAACAGACTCACACTGAGAGAAGCAGACACTACTGGAATGAATGACAGACCACTGAAGAGTGAGCTGGGCACTAAGGGGCCCCAGAACTCCAGAACGGAAGTATGACATTGCCACCTTTCCCTTTGTGGAACTAGATCATGCAATCTTACTGCCATCTGTGAAGATAATGACATACTAGGGAATTGTTCTCTCTCACACAGGGGGGCTATAACTGGCTTTTTAGTTATATCTGTATTTAGGAAAAGAGATGGCAGCATACAGTCAACTTCAGTCCTCTCATTTTAATCATAGAATTGTTAAAAGAAGAGAGGCCCCCTCCACTGATAAATAGAGGTTACAAAACCTTAGCAACTTTGAGCTCTAGGTCCCCAAAGAATTTTTTAAAATATAGGCCTCTTATGCTAGGTCTTCTGGTCTTTTAATAATCCATATGAACACGAAAAAACACCATCTTTCACCCACCAAAAAATAATCTACCCACCCCAGAAGATAAAGCATATGCCTTTATAATTAATTAAACCCCTTTGATTTCTACTTATCATGGCATAAACAGTGAATACTTCCGAGCTTGGTAGATTGTGTTTCCAGAGATGGCTGCAACAATATCTCTCATCCCACTAACAGCTTTACTGAGATATAATTCACATACTGTAAAATTCACCTATGTAAAGTGTATGATCCAGTGGTTTTTAGTATATTCACAAATTGTGCAACCATCAGCCGCAACTGACTGTCCCTGAAACCTTATACCCATGCAATCAATCTGCCTTCCCTCCACCCTTTCGTCCTCACAGCCCTCCGCAACCACCAGTCTGCATCTGTCTCCAGATTTCCCAGTTCTGCACATTTTATATAAATGGAATTGTGCAATATGTGTTCTTCAGTGACTGAGTTCTTTCATTAAACATAACATTTTAAAGGGTCATTCATGTTGTTACATACATCAATATTTCATTCCTTTTTATTGCCGAGTATGTATAAATATTTCATTGCATGGATATACTACATTTTATATATCCATTCAACAGTTAATGGACACTTGGGTTGTTTTCACTTCTTTCTTGCTATTATGAATAATGCTACTCTGAACATTCATGTACAAGTTTTCACATGGACATATGTTCTCATTTCTCTTTGGTATACACGTTGGAGTGGAATCACTGGATTATATGATAATGCTTAAATTCAACCTTTGGAGGAACTACCAGACTGTGTTCAAAAGTAGCTGAACCATTTTACATCCCCACTAGCAGTGAATGTGGGTTCCAGTTTCTCCTTATCCTCACCCATACTTTTTATTATCTGACTTTTATTATAGCCATTTCAGTGGGTGTAAGCTGTTCTCTCATTGTGGTTTTTATTTGACTATCCTTGATGGATAAACGAAGCTGAGCTTCTTTTCATGTGTTTATTGACCATTTATATATCTTCCTTAAGTCTTCTGTCCATTTTTTAAAATTGGCTTATTTGGGTTTTATTGTTGAGTTGTAAGAGTTCTTTATATAACAGATATGAAAAATATTTTCTCCCCCTGCATACTCTTTTGCAATGTGGTTTTGACATTTCTTCTTTCAATCTAGGCTGACTTTTTGGCCTATTTGACCAAGAATATGTGGCAGAAGTGACTCTGAGCCACTTCTGAGTCTGTATCTTAAGAGATCTTCAGATTATGTCTTCAAATTTAGAAAAACTTCTTGGGACCCAGCTGCCATCTTGTGGGAAAGCCCAGTCAGCCATGTAGTGAGTTCCGCATGAAGGAAAACTAAGGCGCCCAGCCAACAGCTCTAACTGAGCTCCCAGCCAAAGCTAACACAACCTGCCAGCCATGTAAGTGAGGCTGTTCTGGACCTTCTGGGTATTCTGGCACCCAGTGAATGCCATGTGAAGCAGAATGACACAGAGGAGGAGGAGCCCTGTCCAAATTTCTGATGAATAATGAGAGAATAAAATGGGCTTTTAAGCCGCTAAGTTTCGAGGTAATTTGTATCACAAAAGTAGATAACTGAAACCCTGGGTAAGTGACTATTTGTGTCTAGTTGAGAAATAAAAGGTATATTCACTGAAGAAACTTAGTATAGAAGAGATGATGCTCTTTGGTGTCATTATTGGGATCTTAAGTCTTGAATGTTGTGGATATTAGGTTTCCCAGGCATTTAGACAGTGGTGGCCTCTCAACTGCTACGTCCCTTCAGATTTAAATCAAATCTCTTGAGACTTTTACATACATCTGAAAGTGGAGCAACCATCTCCAAAAAGAAACCACTCCACACAGCAGTTTGTGGAGCTATAGCTGTGCTCAGCAACCCAGCTACTAGCTAAGTAGCCCATATCAAGAATCAAAGGTTTCTGCTTGCTGACTCTTGTGGTCTGTAGATAAAGGGATCCTGCTGAAAATCAGGAACTCCTGTGGAATTTCAATTCCTCTAATAGTCACTCAGGGACAAATCACTTCACCTATAGAACTTATCTTCCATCTGAAGCTCAGAAAGTCCCTTAGGGTATGCGGCGGTGCTTCAGCTATAGTCCCGGGGAGTGGGGGGAAGAAGGGTGAGGAAGGAGGACTCCCAGTCACTGGGCCTCCTCATCACCATCTCTTCAGTCAAAGAAGCTCTGCTTGGTTATGACTTAAATGTTGAAATAAAGGAAGGAGTCATTATTTTTATTTTAAAGAAAGAGAAAAATGGATGAATTTATAAGTAGATAGATGGATAGAAGGAGGAAGAATATTCTTTGAGGGGCCATTCACTGGTATCCCTTCAACTTAGAAAAACTGAGCATTACAAAAAGTGGCAGGTTGAGAATTATAAAGAGTGTATTTTTCTTCTTTCTTTCCCTCATGGGAAAAGCTGGATGAGTCTTTGGCTTATCATATAAGGAGATGTTAATCCTTATAGAATTCATTAAAGAGCAAAAGGAGAATAAATCTGGGTTCAGATATAAAAAGAACTTTCTGGTCATGTGGAATATTAATCATTGAGATGGTTTGTAGATAATAAACACTGTGTTTTAACCTTCTTAAAGATTATGAAGAATTAAATATTCATCTTCTTGCAGTGCTTTATATGATACCTGCCTGAGGCTTATATGTAGAGGGGCCCTTCATGCTTCTAACATATTAAAACATATCTGAAAATCAAATACAGTCAGATGAATTCTTCTCTAAAATGTCCCTTCTCTAAAAAGTCACCATCTGGGTAGTTTTAGCATCATACAATTACTTTAAAAGCACTCATTGAATATGTTGTCCTCCTTCACCAAACAAAACATATGAAAAGAAGGTAACCATTCTGAATTAATTATGACATTTATTTGAAAACAACAACTGTAATTACATTTGGCATTTTGGGGCCTATCACAGAAAACAGCCAGCATAAACAGCAAATTTACAATTTTGCTTTTTTGTTCTGTGAGCAAAAAACTGCCTGTCTCCATTCCACAGTGCTGGAGGCCAAAATCCTACCAATCATGAGCAAAAGCCCAGCAAGAGTGATAAGCATGGCATTCCAGCAGAAAGAGAAGAACACTTTGCACTGTATATCCACAAAGTGTCTACCACCCTCTCTTAATGCTGTACCTCTACATCTTATCCATAAAGGAACATAGGGCCATGCTATCCTTTTTATCATCAGTCTTTCTGTTGAGACTAACGTCACCAGTCCTTTGTGATGTGAACACCAGCCTCCCTTGTTCATTGGCTATCCTCCACCTCCAAATTACAAACAACTTTTAGTCATTTAGTGGTCAATGGCCCACTTGAACTCAGAACTCTGAGAGAAAATTTGTACCCATTTTGTGAACTCTTCCCAGGGTCTCTCATGCACTGGATGTGACTTTACTAACCGAATACAATCAAGGTTGCCCACATAAAGATGGCAGTGTTTAAAATGTTCTTATGGTACTGGCATCATGAAACTCCTTCAAAGTTTCCAAAATAACACCCCAGCCAGCCAGCTGACCTCTTCCCTCCCAGGGCCCTGCCAGAGCCAATTTGCCTGACAGGACTTAATAAGCTCCACACTCACACTTGGCTTATGCTCAGTAAGAATAAACAACACAACGTACTGTAGTCATTCCTTTCCTACAAATAAGACAGTAATGTTATGAGGAAAACATCCGCCAAGCCCTTGTAATTTTTTTCACTTTAATCAAAATATGCACTAGCTCCAGGACCTAATGTTTTAGGTATGAGTGCCTGCTTCTTACAAGATTGCTTTCCAGAGAGTGTGGTGTATGTGACTCATCATCACCCTGAAGACACTTAGAGGCAGGGCTCAGAGCATCAGACTCCCTGCCTCTAGAGTCCAACTGTTCACAGTTATGAGTGTTAATGTCAGGCACAGAAAGCTTCAAACTTGCATTCTATTTTTTTAGTTTCCCAAATAAGAATCTACAATAAACAGAATCGCTCTGGTTTGCATGATATCCTTTTTTTGTTCTCTCATTTAAACACTTAGGGATACTAACACCTCCTGCATCCCTCACTGTGATGGCCCTCTTTATAGTGGCCAGGGTCCCCAATCTAGTGTACACATCTACATAATTCAGGATTTTTGACATATGAATGCTAGACTTTGAGAAGATACAAGAGGATTTTAGATATTATGAAGTACTAGGATGTCTTGGGGACATACAAAAAACAAACTATATAATTGCTGGAGCATCCTTCCTGCTGCTTTTGTAACAAAATTATGTGGTGTAGGTTGTTAGAGTGATGGCAGGGACATCTTCAGGAGGAACTAGAAGATACTGTAATATTGCACAGAGTAACCCACAAAATAACATCTCCTACTGGGTTGGTCTGCCAAAGCAAAGACCCTCCTACTTTACTATGCCATCACAAAGTTACTTTCCCTTTCATTTGTACTAAATGATCCTCTCAATGACAAACTAGGAAGGCTTCAGCACCGAGGACAGCTCCTTGCATTCTGCAGCAGCTCTGTGTTCAGAATTTGAGATTAAAATTCTGAACTCTGAATTCCTAAAATCTGATCCATGATCAAACATCCAGGCTCTACTGTCTCTGAGGCCAAACCCAAAGAAAGCACTTTTGCCTCATTATGGTGTTGTAGGGAGAAAGTTATGGAAAAATCAAACATTTTCACTGTGCGGTTGACTGCTACTCTTGTAATAAAGGAAATCAGGAAATACCATAATCACGAACTATCCAAACAAGATGTCTATAATTCACGGGAGGTAGTAAACTTATGACCCTTTCATCCTGGATCATCAGAGTGGGCATGGTTTCTGACATTCCTCCGGGGTCAGGGAAGATGAATCCACAGGTAATTCTCAAATGCCTTGGATGGAAGGGCTTGGAGAACAGGCAGAGAGAAGCACAAGCCTGAAATGTACGACAGAGATAGCTGTTCTCTCGTCCACTGAGTATCAGACGCACACGGCCCACTCATGTTTCACACCAATGCTAGTAATTGTGCATGGATCTGGAATCACATTGCAGGTAATGTTGTATTAGGTACATTAGCAAGCAAGCCTTAAGTAGAACTGCACTTTATGGCTACAACTACCACCCTGGACTAAACCTTCCCTAAATTATTGCCGTATTCAGCTAAGATAAAGCATCAGAAATCAAAATATAGCACTGTCCTAACTTACATAATCCTCATATACTGGCAAATCAAGCTGTAGAAGTTGACAAGCAACAAAAATCAAATGCTCAATGATTTTTTTATTCCAATGATGATATTTTATATGTACAAAATATCTCTTGGAGAGATAATCAGCAATGACATAAATAATCTTTACTTTGAGCCTGTGTTGTAGGAATACTAACTTTGGTTGATAAATCTTCCCTTGTGGTCCCACCAAGTGAAAATTAAGGATTGCACTGCATGTACAAAAATGCTATATTATGTCATCCAGTACTAGTGTTTGCTGATCATTGGAAATAAGTGGGAATATTGTGTGTGTGTGTGTGTGTGTGTGTGTGTGTGTGTGTGTGTAGAAAGAAAGAGATTGATTCATATTTCTGAGGTTCCCTAGAGCTAAATTTACACTTTTCTGGTTAAAATTAAATGTGCCATTTTATAGGATTTTTCTGTGTAATTATAAGTAAAGGTTATTCTTTTTAAAGAAATTATGACCTGAACCCATTCTGCTCTCATTGATTAATAATGAAGGCTTTGGACAGTTAGTCCATAATTTGGGGAGGCTACACCTTAAATAGGAATGTTTCTTGGTATCAGATATGAAGCAAGCATCTTGAATCCAGGGATCAATGACTATCCTCAGCACTGGTCATATCAACATTAACTTAAGGTATCATGGAAATATTATTTGCCTGAGTGTCTGGGAATATTGCTAAATAAAATACCATGTTGCCTTCTGTCAAATAAATTTTGTTTGGGTTTTATTCCTTTTGTGGTATTGTAACACTAACATTTAAACAACTAAAAATATATGTGTTACCAGCTGATGACCAGAGAAACCCTCCTCTTTTACAGTATCAATGTTCTCCTTTATTTCTCCTGACATATTAGACCTACTTCACTCACTACCCTTTGCATTCCTAGAAAGACACTGTCCTGTGTGCTTCCACGTAGATATAAAGACTGGTGAGGGGTCAGCAGCTCTCAGTTCACTGCATCTCTGCACATCTTCTAGAAAGTTAGCTTCTGGCTTGGTCACTGGCACAATTCTACTCCTTCACTCTCCAGAATTTGTGGTCCCACAGTTCAAAATCATTTACTTTGTCCCTGAGGGCCATAGCCATGTTGGTTAGCTTGCCACTTCTGCTGTATTATAGTGTAGGTAACTGCACCTTAGGTCTTCCTCAAGGAATCTTCACCACTTTACTTCTGCCTGCCCTTCCCATCCCCATATGGGAGCTGGTTAGCACATCTTCTATTGTCTGCCATTTGTGCATTTCCAACCCTGCAGAGCTAATACTCCCCCAAGCCTAGCTTCAGTGCTGATGGAGCGGCTGGGGTCCAGCTCACCACTCATGACTCAGACTTGCCAGTTGATACATAAAAGGTATTGAGAAAAGTACTTAAAAAGCTGCTTACCGTAGCCAAAGCCAGTTTGTATCCCAGCCATATTGGCCCTTAAACATGGCCTCTGCTCTGTAACCTTCAGCTGACTCTTCAGTATAACACAATGCTGATGCCGCTCACTTCTGACTGCTACTCTTAAGTAGAAAATATATAAACTGGATGATATACATTTTTTAATGTCACATACGCCTCAAGGGTATGGATTCATCTTTGTGCATTTTCCTTCTTGGCTGTGGCAGTTGCCAGCACATAATTTGTCAAAGAACTGAAGGGTCTGGCTGTCCCTAGTCACTCAGTTAGCTCTGGCTAAGTAAGAAGCCTCCAGTGAGCATAGTACCAGCTCCCTTGAAAAAGACATATAGGAGAAATAAAAGATGAAGTCCCTGCTTTTGAGGAGTTTGCCATTTACTGTCAAAGTCTCAATAGGCTTATAAAAGAGATTTCAAACATTTAAATGCATATTTTACATTGCACATATACACCAAGGCCACAGAAGTGCCAAGGGCATATGTAGGACAAATGAGCAAATAGGATGTGATAAGGTTCATCTGGAAAGAATGAACTTTTTAGAGAAATGGGATGGCTAGGCCAGTTTAGAAGGAGATACAGGACTGGTTCAGAGGAGGAAAACAAGCATTCAGGAAGGAGGTAATCACATGCAGGACAATTAGCACATAGTATGTAATAAGGTTAATTGGGAAAGACTTTTTTATAAGCTTTTTAGTTTTCAAGTCTCTGTTTTTATAGGCAAAACAATGGATCTGTCCCCTGCCTTGAATCATCTTAAAAATTTTTTCAAAAATTAAAGATCTTCTAGAAAACTTAAAATTTTCTAATGCCAATAACAGAATTAGGGTGAAACAAAATGTCTAAGGAGGAGCCTCTCCCACTGCCCCACCTCAGGATTAAAATCTAGACCTTGTTGGCAAGGGAAGAGCTGGGGCGTAGTGGGTGGCGCCCACTTTCTGGTGATGGTGGGACTCATCACCATCTGACATGTAACCTGGTGACCTGTGTATCACTCAGATTTAATTTAAGAAGGTTTTTCTGTATGGAAAACTAGAGGGACTGAGTCCAGTTTCTTAGAAAACATTTATAAAATCATTTCCCTTTTAAAATGTAATCAGGTTATTTCCTAATAGTTATATGTTAGCAATTGCTTCACATTATAGGACTGTAATAATCTTTAGGCTAAGAATTCACACAACAGTTTAAAGTGAACCATCAGATCCTTTTCTTTTATTCTAATAGTAATGTCTACATCCTGAAAGTGGAGAATCAGTGGTCTAAAGTAACATGCTTATGTTCTTTAGGACTAGTGATCCGCTCTCCATGCAAAGGATGGAGGAAGAATGGTGGGGGGGTCTTTGAAAAAGACCTGGGGCTGGGGGTGGGGGTGGTCACTGTGAGCACACTAAGGACCTACAATTTGATATGATCCCTGAAAAAACAAAGTCAATTTTAGGGTCCATTAACGGGGCTCAGGACAAGAGATATATTGGCCTAGTTTTTATCTGCAAAAGATTTTGTTATGGCCTAAATATTGTATGTAATACTAAGACCCTCCTTCTAAAGAAAGGCAGCGAAGAGCAACAGCACTTCTAAAGAGTCTGATGAAGAGGCTGAAAGGGGGAGGTCCTGGGATATTAGCCTGGGGAAAACAAGGCATAGGCAAGGCATGGCTACAGCCTTTCCAAGCACCTTTATATTGCAAGTTAATTGTAACTTACTCATTATCATCCCAGAAGGCAGAAGAGCAAACCATCAGGAATAAGTTATGGGAAGGAGATTGAGCACAATCAAAGAAGTACTTCTCAACACCAGCAGTACTGAGGAAGGTCAGACATTGCTTTGGGAGGTAATGAGTCACCTCCCTTTGGGTAGGGATGGCCAGATTTCTTTGGGTTTCCTTCCCTCTCTCTGGTCCTTTATGAGATTCTAGGAGAGGCCAAAGGAGCCTTGCTTATCCTTATATCCCTTCAAAGAGACAAAGCTCAAACCTCATGTTAACTATCCTCTCAGTTATTTGTGCCTGATGAGGTCACCTGTTTTAGGGAGAAAATGAAAAGACCTCTGAAATCTCTTTGCATATATAGGCAGCAATAAGACTTGCAATCATGCCAGTCCTAGAGAAATAATTAATTCCTGCACATAATTAAGTTGCATAGGACCATTACTAATACCGTTATCTGAATGTGCTCTTCAGGACATAGACATTATTATTGTAATAAAAGGAAAGGATTTGATGTTTCATTTTAAACTGTTGTATGAATTCTTAGCCTAAAGATTATTACAGTCCTAGTGAAGGAAATTACCTGATTACATTTTAAAAGGGAAACAATGGCTATTTTATAAATGTTTTCTAAGAACTTGACTTAGTGCCTCGAGTTTTCCATACAGACAATCCTTTTAAACTAAGACACAGTTATATACAATTCAGGTCACCAGGTTACATGTTAAATGATATGGGAATAGATACGGAAACTCTGGATATTATGCAAGTAAGTGTATAGTCTCCATAATGCTTTGAGCACCTCAGAATAAGTGGTTTTTCATTAAGGACAAAGGATGATGGTGATATGACAATGCTGATGATGAAATTAAGAGACAATTTTTAGTGCTGTGAGAGATTTCCCAACCCTGGCTAAGGTTTCTGTTTTGGTCATCTGCAAGCCACTCAATTTCTCAATGTCAGATACTCTGTGGAAAACATCAGTCAATCCTGAATGCTTGCTAAACATTTTGAAGCATAATTTAGTGATTTGTCTTCCATTCTGAATTCCTCAATTACATTCAACAATTATAAATTTCTAGGGAAAGAACATTCATTCATTCCACAACAGGTAGCTGAGCATCTACCTTGTGACAGGCACTTTGTTTCTATTCAAGTGGCTGGGAAAACCCCTGGGAAACTACACATAACCATGACTTAGGACTGAACAAGTCTACTTGTGTCCTTCCCATAGGATGATGACAGTAAGTGACCGGCAGTACCTCCATTGCCATCAGATGGACTGAATGTTACAGCCATAATGAACTGGGAATAATCTTGTTGCTGTGAGGATAGAAACCACCTAAGATCACCATCTTTTAGAGCTTCTTTCTGAAAATTTGGTATTAGATGGAATGGCCATTTGTTCATTATAATATGGCAGTGAGGGATCATTTTTCCAATATGTACAATTTTCTATTATGTTACATAATTACATATTTATCTTTTTAATCTGCCCTAAATAAAAAGGTTCTCTCTTGGGAAGAATTTGCCATCTGTGTATTTTCACCTTTCTTACAGGAACTACTAAAGCTTCCACATTAGGCTGATTTATTTAGATATGGAGTAGCCATTTTTTCCCCCCAATCGTCCTCCACCCACTTTTCTGTCACCTATCTTCTGGAAGCATCCCACTTGTGACACCCAGCAACTGGTACTGGATAGAAAGACGGCTTCGGTGGGGTCTGCCATCCCTCTCTATTCACCTGCACTGTTCAGTGATTCTAACACAGCACTGGTTAAGTGCCACAATCATCCAACACTTTTATAAGAATATCTACTAAATTTAAATTTCTTTTTTCTCTGATGTTTTCTTTATATTCTGCAGGAAATATGTAAAGTCCAATAGCTAATCAACATTTTTTCATAAAACATATGGTCACTATGTGTAATAGTCAACTAGAGCTGCCATAACAAATACCATGGGCTGGCTCGGTGGATTTTCTCAGCTCTGGAGCCTGGGAGTCTGAGATAAGGATGTCATTTTGGCTCCTTGTGAGGGCTTTCTTCCTGGCTTATAGATAGCCACTTCCACTGTGTCCTTACCTAGTGGACGGAGAGTTCCACGTCTTTTCCTTTCTGGTACTGGCACCAGCCCTGCTGGATCAGGGCCCCACTCTTATGATTTCCTTTAACTTTTATTATCTCTCACAAATATTATCTGGCTCCAAATACAGTCGCACTATGAGTTATGACCTCAACGCAGGAATCTGAGAGGGACACACATCAGTCCATAGCACTATGTCTTCAGGATTCCTAAACTATTAGCTGAAAAGTGCACCAGGCACTATGCTAAAAACTTTACACACATCCACTTAATCCTTATTCCACCTCTGAATTTAGTAATACCATAGAGAACTTAAGGTCAAAAAGGTTAAGTTGTCTTAAATTAGAAAGCTAGAGAAATTCAGATCTTAGATTTAAGCCCAGATCCTTCCAACCCAAAGTCCCTGTTCTTTCCAGTTATATAATATTGCCTTGAAAAATATGTTGTTGGTCCATGTATGATGAGCAAACAGTTAGTTAGACTAACATTCAGTGAGTTGAATGGCTATATTAACACATGGATATGGACTATTTGAGGAAGTGTATGCTCTTGACTTTTTATCCTATAACTTATGACCCTTCTCTCTGAAAGAAAAACAATTCTAAGACGACAGAGAGAACAAAAGCAAAGCACAAACTCCTTCTTGAATTAAACAAAGAGATACATACCACCCTGAATTACAATACATGAAAAGAAAAAGCAAATAGAAGAATGGTAAATGGCCTATCCAAGAAGAATAAAGTTGATGTGACATACAACACAGGTAAGAGGAGGAAGAGAGACCACAGCAAGCCAGCATTATCTTCTGTGGGATTCTTAAATGTCTTAGGAGACTTAGGAATTGGAGACACTGAGCACCATGGGAGAAGGAAGGCTGTGGCTGAAAAGAGGGAAGGGTATTTGAAAGTGTGTATAAGGAGTAGATAGAACCCCTCAGAATTTTACCTCCACCTCATGTGATGAAGAGACAGGTATTTCCTCACCTCTGTAGAAAACAGAGGTGTATACTCTGAAAAAAAAAATGAATCAGGTAGTTCTGGATAAAGGACATCAGGCACCAAGGAGAGAAAAGAGTGTTAGACTTAAGATGGGGGATTAAGTCACAGTCAGCAGAGTGAACAATTAGACTCTCACAGTCTTCTCCATCCCCGAGTTCTAGTATGCTAGCACCCAGGGTCATATCTCCTAAGCAGAAGACGATAGGATCCTTCTCTAAAGAAACTGAACCACATCAAAGAACCACAGAAACTGAAATTTGGATATTCTTCCCAAAATGCCAGCCAGCCATCCAGTTGCCCTATAGTAAAAGGCTTGCCTGGTATGCCCAGAGAACTTCAAATCCTCTTTGGGGGCCTCACTCTTAAACATAAATGGACAGAAAAGGATTGTGTGACATTTGAAAAAAACATATCCAACATGAAATACAAAAGCTAAGACAAAGAAACAGAAAAACAGAGCCCAGGGGAAACAGAGATACTACAGAACAGAACAGAATCAAGTGTCAAAGGAACTATAAACTGTGCAGAAAGCTAAGAGAAGAAACACAGAACAAGAAGGGAAAAAAAGGAACGGTTAAAGACTAAGAAAAAACACCTGGAGATTTAAAATGGTGTGACCACGTAATTCTTTTCAATGGAAGGATCTCCACTGAAATATAAAACAAAAAAGAACAGGAAATATAGGGGGAAAAGAAAACATAAGAAAATAGAGTAGCAATCTAGAATGCCCAATATCCAACTAATAGGAGTTAGAGAAAGAGAGAACTTAAAAGAGGGGAAGAAATTTTTTTTTTTTTTTTATTGAAGGGTAGTTGACAACAGCATTGCATTACATTAGTTTCAGGTGTACAACACAGCGACTCAACATTTATATACATGATATTTCTAGGTACCAGGTATCACCATACCAAGTTGTTACAATATTTTGACTATATTCCTTATGCTATACATTACATCCCGGTTACTTATTTATTTTACAATTGGAAGTGTGTTTATATATATATATATATATATATATATATATATATATATATATATATATATATTGTGAGGGCATCTCTCATATTTATTGATCAAATAGTTGTTAACCACAACAAATCTCTGTTTAGGGGGGTCAATACTCAATGCACAATCATTAATCCACCCCAAGCCCAATTTTCGTCAGTCTCCAATCTTCTGATGCATAACGAACAAATTCTTACATGGAGTACAAATTCTTACATAGTGAATAAGTTACATGGTGAACAGTGCAAGGGCAGTCATCACAGAAGCTTTCGGTTTTGTTAATGCATTATGAACTATAAACAGTTCAAATGTGAATACTCATTTGATTTTTAAACCTGATTTATATGTGGATACCACATTTCTCTATTATTATTATTTTTAATAAAATGCTGAAGTGGTAGGTAGATACGAGATAAAGGTAGGAAACAGAGTTTAGTGTTGTAAGAGAGCAAATGTAGATGATCAGGTGTGTGCCTGTAGACTATGTGTTAATCCGCGCTAGACGAGGGCAATAAACATCCATGTATGCAGAAGATTTCTCTCAGAACATGAGGGGGGAGGTTCTAAGCCTCACCTCTGCTGCTCCCCATTTTCTCACCAGATGGCCCCCTGCGACTGTGCCTGTCTTAGGTTGTTCCTCCCTTGAGGAATCTTACCCGTCTCTGGCTAACCAGTCATCTTCCGGGGCCATACAGGGAAATGTGAAGTTGGTAAGTGAGAGTGAAGCCTTATCGTTTGAAAAGGTTAGCTTTTTACTTCTTTGCATATTTATGCCCTGTGGCTTCTATGCCCAGCATTTGTCTTGAGGTGTCTTTACCACTTGGAAGAATTATGATACTCGGTAAATTTGACATGTGGCACGAGTTCTATTTAAAGGTTGTGATTAGGTAGGAAGAAGAAAAGCTACAGAAGTAGCAGGCAGAAGAAAACCTGGGAAGATTGATTATTTCTTTGACATATCTTCTTGTAGAGTAACTTCAGCATGGATAGGTTTTAAACGACTAATTAAATTGTGCACACACATTAACATAATAGGAGTATAGTTACATAACCAAAGCATACCTGTAATTACCAGCCATCTCCAGTGAAACCAAGAAAACCAGTTAGGCACCTTAGGCATTTGTGAAAACTTATCTATGATATGGTGGATATTGTCCGACTGAGCTTAAACAGTCTGAGAGAATTCAGATAAACTAGAACAACCCATTCCTGGGGACTGTTCATATCCCATATGTTCTTTTAACGATAAATAGTCTGTGGTTGTAAGATTTTGGAGTGCTACAATTTGCACTTCTCCTAATTCTTGTTTGAGTTCCAACAGTATAGATCCAGTCCAATTTTTGTTTTACTGCATGCACAGGCCAGCTTAGATATCTCCTTCATCTTTCCCATGGCAAGTCCAGGAACTGGTGGGATGAGTGCATCTACACCTGTGACAGTGTGTGGATCTTTGTTGAAGTTTTTTTTTTTTTTTTTTTTTCTGATCATCTTCTGTCATGAGTCTTCCCGAGAGTGCTGATGTTGGAAGTTCTTTTTCATATCGTATCTTAGTTCATTTTCGGGGTAGCCAAATTAGGCTTTGATCCTCTGTATAAACACAAACAGACCCTTTGCCTACACTTTTATATGTCCTTTATATCATTGTGTAGAACTCATTAGAGGTCACCACATAGGAACTGCATTTTTTTTTTTTAATCATTAATCTACACTTACATGACGAATACTTACGAATACTTTGTTTACTAGGCTCTCCCCTATACCAGGTCCCCCCTATATACTCCTTTACAGTCACTGTCCATCAGCGTAGCAACCTGTTGTAGAATCACTACTTGTCTTCTCTGTGTTGTACAGCCCTCCCCTTTCTCCCACCCCGCTATGGATGCTAATCTTAATACCCCCCTACTTCTCCCCCCCTTATCCCTCCCTACCCACCCATCCTCCCCAGTCCCTTTCCCTTTGGTACCTGTTAGTCCATTCTTGAGTTCTGTGATTCTGCTGCTGTTTTGTTCCTTCAGTTTTTCCTTTGTTCTTATATTCCACAGATGAGTGAAATCATTTGGTATTTCTCTTTCTCTGCTTGGCTTGTTTCACTGAGCAAAATACCCTCCAGCTCCATCCATGTTGCTGCAAATGGTTGGATTTGCCCTTTTCTTATGGCTGAGTAGTATTCCATTGTGTATATGTACCACATCTTCTTTATCCATTCATCTATCGATGGACATTTAGGTTGCTTCCAATTCTTGGCTATTGTAAATAGTGCTGCGATAAACATAGGGGTGCACTGATCTTTCTCATACTTGATTGCTGCATTCTTAGGGTAAATTCCTAGGAGTGCAATTCCTGGGTCAAATGGTA
Organism: Manis pentadactyla; assembly: GCF_030020395.1. Classification (NCBI taxonomy): domain Eukaryota; kingdom Metazoa; phylum Chordata; class Mammalia; order Pholidota; family Manidae; genus Manis; species Manis pentadactyla. The sequence continues at coordinate 59,037,984 of NC_080025.1, read as the reverse complement.
AGTCTGTTTTGAGCATTTTGATGTACCTCCATACTGCTTTCCACAATGGTTGAACAAGTTTACATTCCCACCAGCAGTGTAGGAGGGTTCCCCTTTCTCCACAGCCTCGCCAACATTTGTTGTTGTTTGTCTTTTGGATGGCAGCCATCCTTACTGGTGTGAGGTGATACCTCATTGTAGTTTCAATTTGCATTTCTCTGATAATTAGCGATGTGGAGCATCTTTTCATGTGTCTGTTGGCCATCTGTATTTCTTTTTTGGAGAACCGTCTGTTCAGTTCCTTTGCCCATTTTTTAATTGGGTTATTTGATTTTGTTTGTTGAGGCGTGTGAGCTCTTTATATATTCTGGATGTCAAGCCTTTATCGGATGTGTCATTTTCAAAGATATTCTCCCATACTGTAGGGTTCCTTTTTGTTCTATTGATGGTGTCTTTTGCTGTACAGAAGCTTTTCAGCTTAATATAGTCCCACTTGTTCATTTTTGCTGTTGTTTTCCTTGCCTGGGGAGATATGTTCAAGAAGAGGTCACTCATGTTTATGTCTAAGAGGTTTGTGCCTATGTTTTCTTTTTTTTTTTTTTTTTTTTTTATTGAAGGGTAGTTGACACACAGTATTACATTACATTAGTTTCAGGTGTACAACACAGTGATTCAACATTTATATACATGATAATTCTAAGTACCAGCTATCACCATACCAAGTTGTTACAATATTTTGACTATATTCCTTATGCTATACATTACATCCCGGTTGCTTATTTATTTTACAATTGGAAGTGTGTACTTTTTCTTGGTTGTTGTTGTTAGGGCATCTCTCATTTTTATTGATCAAATGGTTGTTAACAACAATAAAATTCTGTATAGGGGAGTCAATGCTCAATGCACAATCATTAATCCACCCCAAGCCTAATTTTCGTCAGTCTCCAATCTTCTGAAGCATAACGAACAAGTTCTTACATGGAGAACAAATTCTTACATAGTGAATAAGTTACATGGTGAACACTACAAGGGCAGTCATCACAGAAACTTTTGGTTTTGCTCATGCATTATGAACTATAAACAGTCAGTTCAAATATGAATACACATTTGATTTTTATACTTGATTTATATGTGGATACCACATTTCTCTCTTTATTATTTTTAATAGGATGCTGAAGTGGTAGGTAGATACAACATAAAGGTAGAAAACATAGTTTAGTGTTGTAAGAGAGCAAATGTAGATGATCAGGTGTGTGCCTGTAGACTATGTGTTAATCCAAGATAGACAAGGGCAATAAAACATCCACATATGCAGAAGATTTCTCTCAGAACAGGGGGGGTGAGGTTCTAAGCCTCACCTCTGTTGATCCCCAATTTCTCACCTGATGACCCCCCAGCGACTGTGCCTGTCTTAGGTTGTTCCTCCCTTGAGGAATCTTACCCGTCTCTGGCTAACCAGTCATCTTCCGGGGCCACACAGGGAAATGTTAAGTTGGTAAGTGAGAGAGAAGCCTTATTGTTTGAAATGGTTAGCTTTTTATTTCTTTGCATATTTATGCCCTGTGGCTTCTATGCCCAGCATTTGTCTTGAGGTATCTTTACCACTTGGAGGAGTTATGATACTCGGTAAATTTGATATGAGGCACGAATTCTATTTAAGAATTCTTTGTAATTAGGAAGGAAGAAGAAAAGCTATAGAAGTAGCAGGCGGGAGAAAACATGGGAAGATTGATTATTTCTTTGACATATCTTCTTGTAGAGTAACTTCAGCATGTATATATTTTAAGCTACTACTTAAATTGCGCACACACATTAACATAATAGGAGTATAGTTACATAACCAAAGCATACCTGTAATTACCAGCCATCTCCAGTGAAACCAAGAAAACCAGTTAGGCACCCTAGGCATTTGTGAAAACTTATCAGTGATGTGATGGTTATTATCTAACTGAATTTGAATAGTTTGAGAAAAATCAGACAAATTAAAACAACCCATTCCTGGGCACTGTTCACATCCCATATGTTCTTTTAACAGTAAATAGTCTGTAGTTGTAAGATTTTGGAGCGCTACAATTTGCACTTCTCCTAATTCTTGGTTGAGTTCCAACAGTATAGATCCAGTCAAATTTGTTGTTTTACTGTATGCACAGGCCAGCTTAGATATCTCCTTCATTCCCATGGCAAGTCCAGGAGCTGGTGGGATGAGTGCATCTACAGCTGTAGCAGTGCGTGGATCTTTGTTGGGGTTTTTTGATGATCATCTTCTGGCATGAGTCTTCCCGAGAGTGCTGATGTTGGAAGTTCTCTTTCATATCGTTTCTTAGTTCATTTTCGGGGTAGCCAAATTAGGCTTTGATCCTCTGTATAAACACAAACAGACCCTTTGCCTACACTTTTATATGTCCTTTATATCATTGTGTAGAACTCATTAGAGGTCACCACATAGGAACTGCATTTTTTTTTTTTAATCATTAATCTACACTTACATGACGAATACTTACGAATACTTTGTTTACTAGGCTCTCCCCTATACCAGGTCCCCCCTATATACTCCTTTACAGTCACTGTCCATCAGCGTAGCAACCTGTTGTAGAATCACTACTTGTCTTCTCTGTGTTGTACAGCCCTCCCCTTTCTCCCACCCCGCTATGGATGCTAATCTTAATACCCCCCTACTTCTCCCCCCCTTATCCCTCCCTACCCACCCATCCTCCCCAGTCCCTTTCCCTTTGGTACCTGTTAGTCCATTCTTGAGTTCTGTGATTCTGCTGCTGTTTTGTTCCTTCAGTTTTTCCTTTGTTCTTATATTCCACAGATGAGTGAAATCATTTGGTATTTCTCTTTCTCTGCTTGGCTTGTTTCACTGAGCAAAATACCCTCCAGCTCCATCCATGTTGCTGCAAATGGTTGGATTTGCCCTTTTCTTATGGCTGAGTAGTATTCCATTGTGTATATGTACCACATCTTCTTTATCCATTCATCTATCGATGGACATTTAGGTTGCTTCCAATTCTTGGCTATTGTAAATAGTGCTGCGATAAACATAGGGGTGCACTGATCTTTCTCATACTTGATTGCTGCATTCTTAGGGTAAATTCCTAGGAGTGCAATTCCTGGGTCAAATGGTAAGTCTGTTTTGAGCATTTTGATGTACCTCCATACTGCTTTCCACAATGGTTGAACAAGTTTACATTCCCACCAGCAGTGTAGGAGGGTTCCCCTTTCTCCACAGCCTCGCCAACATTTGTTGTTGTTTGTCTTTTGGATGGCAGCCATCCTTACTGGTGTGAGGTGATACCTCATTGTAGTTTTAATTTGCATTTCTCTGATAATTAGCGATGTGGAGCATCTTTTCATGTGTCTGTTGGCCATCTGTATTTCTTTTTTGGAGAACCGTCTGTTCAGTTCCTTTGCCCATTTTTTAATTGGGTTATTTGTTTTTTGTTTGTTGAGGCGTGTGAGCTCTTTATATATTCTGGACGTCAAGCCTTTATCGGATGTGTCATTTTCAAAGATATTCTCCCATACTGTAGGGTTCCTTTTTGTTCTATTGATGGTGTCTTTTGCTGTACAGAAGCTTTTCAGCTTAATATAGTCCCACTTGTTCATTTTTGCTGTTGTTTTCCTTGCCTGGGGAGATATGTTCAAGAAGAGGTCACTCATGTTTATGTCTAAGAGGTTTGTGCCTATGTTTTCTTCCAAGAGTTTAATGGTTTCATGACTTACATTCAGGTCTTTGATCCATTTTGAGTTTACTTTTGTATATGGGGTTAGACGATGGTCCAGTTTCCTTCTCCTACATGTAGCTGTCCAGTTTTGCCAGCACCATCTGTTGAAGAGACTGTCATTTCGCCATTGTATGTCCATGGCTCCTTTATCAAATATTAATTGACCATATATGTCTGAGTTAATGTCTGGATTGTCTAGTCTGTTCCATTGGTCTGTGGCTCTGTTCTTGTGCCAGTACCAAATTGTCTTGATTACTATGGCTTTATAATAGAGCTTGAAGTTGGGGAGTGAGATCCCCCCTACTTTATTCTTCTTTCTCAGGATTGCTTTGGCTATTCGGGGTCTTTGGTGGTTCCATATGAATTTTTGAATTATTTGTTCCAGTTCATTGAAGAATGTTGCTGGTAGTTTCATAGGGATTGCATCAAATCTGTATATTGCTTTGGGCAGGATGGCCATTTTGACGATATTAATTCTTCCTAGCCATGAGCATGGGATGCGTTTCCATCTGTTAGTGTCCCCTTTAATTTCTTTTAAGAGTGACTTGTAGTTTTCAGAATATAAGTCTTTCACTTCTTTGGTTAGGTTTATTCCTAGGTATTTTATTTTTTTTGATGCAATTGTGAATGGAGTTGTTTTCCTGATTTCTCTTTCTGTTGGTTCATTGTTGGTGTATAGGAAAGCCACAGATTTCTGTGTGTTGATTTTGTATCCTGCAACTTTGCTGTATTCTGATATCAGTTCTAGTAGTTCTGGGGTGGAGTCTTTAGGGTTTTTTTATGTACAGTATCATGTCATCTGCAAATAGTGACAGTTTGACTTCTTCTTTGCCAATCTGGATTCCTTGTATTTTTTTGTTTTGTCTGATTGCCGTGGCTAGGACCTCTAGTACAATGTTAAATAACAGTGGGGAGAGTGGGCATCCCTGTCTAGTTCCCAATCTCAGCGGAAATGCTTTCAGCTTCTCGCTATTCAATATAATGTTGGCTGTGGGTTTTTCATAGATGGCCTTTATTATGTTGAGGTACTTGCCCTCTATTCCCATTTTGCTGAGAGTTTTTATCATGAATGGATGTTGAACTTTGTCAAATGCTTTTTCAGCATCTATGGAGATGATCATGTGGTTTTTGTCTTTCTTTTTGTTGATGTGGTGGATGATGTTGATGGACTTTCGAATGTTGTGCCATCCTTGCATCCCTGGGATGAATCCCACTTGGTCATGGTGTACGATGGTTTTGATGTATTTTTGAATTCGGTTTGCTAAAATTTTGTTGAGTATTTTTGCGTCTACGTTCATCAGGGATATTGGTCTGTAGTTTTCTTTTTTGGTGGTGTCTTTGCCTGGTTTTGGTATTAGGGTGATGTTCGCTTCATAGAATGAGTTTGGGAGTATCCCCTCCTCTTCTATTTCTTGGAAAACTTTAAGGAGAATGGGTATTATGTCTTCCCTGTATGTCTGATAAAATTCCGAGGTAAATCCATCTGGCCCGGGGGTTTTGTTCTTTGGTAGTTTTTTGATTACCGCTTCAATTTCGTTGCTGGTAATTGGTCTGTTTAGATTTTCTGTTTCTTTTTGGGTCAGTCTTGGAAGGTTGTATTTTTCTAGGAAGTTGTCCATTTCTCCTAGGTTTTCCAGCTTGTTAGCATATAGGTTTTCATAGTAGTCTCTAATAATTCTTTGTATTTCTGCGGGATCTGTTGTGATTTTTCCTTTCTCATTTCTGATACTGTTGATTTGTGTTGACTCTCTTTTCCTCTTAATAAGTCTGGCTAGAGGCTTATCTATTTTGTTTATTTTCTCGAAGAACCAGCTCTTGGTTTCATTGATTTTTGCTATTGTTTTATTCTTCTCAATTTTATTTATTTCTTCTCTGATCTTTATTATGTCCCTCCTTCTGCTGACCTTAGGCCTCATTTGTTCTTCTTTTTCCAATTTTGATAGTTGTGACATTAGACCGTTCATTTGGGATTGCTCTTCCTTTTTTAAATAGGCTTGGAGTGCTATATACTTTCCTCTTAAGACTGCTTTTGCTGCGTCCCACAGAAGTTGGGGCTTAGTGTTGTTGTTGTCATTTGTTTCCAAATATTGCTGGATCTCCATTTTGATTTGGTCATTGATCCATTGATTATTTAGGAGCGTGTTGTTTAGCCTCCATGTGTTTGTGAGCCTTTTTGCTTTCTTTGAACAGTTTATTTCTAGTTTAATGCCTTTGTGGTCTGAAAAGTTGGTTGGTAGGATTTCAATCTTTTGGAATTTACTGAGGCTCTTTTTGTGTCCTAGTATGTGGTCTATTCTGGAGAATGTTCCATGTGCACTTGAGAAGAACGTGTATCCTGTTGCTTTTGGATGTAGAGTTCTGTAGATGTCTATTAGGTCCATCTGTTCTACTGTGTTGTTCAGTGCCTCTGTGTCCTTACTTATTTTCTGTCTGGTGGATCTGTCCTTTGGAGTGAGTGGTGTGTTGAAGTCTCCTAGAATGAATGCATTGCATTCTATTTCCTCCTTTAGTTCTGTTAATATTTGTTTCAGGTATGTTGGTGCTCCTGTATTGGGTGCATATATATTTATAATGGTTATATCCTCTTGATGGACTGAGCCCTTTATCATTATGTAATGTCCTTCTTTGTCTTTTCTTACTTTCTTTATTTTGAAGTCTGTTTTGTCTGATACCAGAATTGCAACACCTGCTTTCTTCTCTCTGTTGTTTGCTTGAAATATCTTTTTCCATCCCTTGACTTTAAGTCTGTGCGCGTCTTTGGGTTTGAGGTGAGTCTCTTGTAAGCAGCATATGGATGGATCTTGCTTTTTTATCCATTCTATTACTCTGTGTCTTTTGATTGGTGCATTCAGTCCATTTACATTTAGGGTGATTATTGAAAGGTATGAATTTATTGCCATTGCAGGCTTTAAGTTTGTGGTTACCAAAGGTTTAGGTTTAGCTTCTTTACTATCTTACTGTCTAACTTAACTCGCTTGTTGAGCTATTATAAACACAGTCTGATGATTCTTTATTTCTCTCCCTTCTTATTCCTCCTCCTCCCTTCTTCATATGTTGGGTGTTTTGTTGTGTGCTCTTTTTAGGAGTGCTCCCATCTAGAGCAGTCCCTGTAGGATGCCCTGTAGAGGTGGTTTGTGGGAGGCAAATTCCCTCAACTTTTGCTTGTCTGGGAATTGTTTAATCCCTCCTTCATATTTAAATGATATTTGTGCTGGATACAGTAGTCTTGGTTCGAGGCCCTTCTGTTTCATTGCATTAAGTATATCATGCCATTCTCTTCTGGCCTGTAGGGTTTCTGTTGAGAAGTCTGATGATAGCCTGATGGGTTTTCCTTTGTAGGTAACCTTTTTTTCTCTCTGGCTGCCTGTAATACTTTGTCCTTGTCTTTGATCTTTGCCATTTTAATCATTATGTGTCTTGGTGTTGCCCTCCTTGGATCCCTTGTCATGGGAGTTCTGTGTACCTCTGTGGTCTGAGAGGCCATTTCTTCCCCTAGTTTGGGGAAATTTTCAGCAATTATTTCTTCAAAGACATTTTCTATCCCCTTTTCTCTCTCTACTTCTTCTGGAATGCCTATGATTCTTATATTATTCCTTTTAGATTGATCACTCAGCTCTCTTAAAATTCTTTCATTCCTGGAGATCCTTTTATCTCTCTCTGCATCAGCTTCTCTGCGTTCCTGTTCTCTGTTTTCTAGTCCATTAATGGTCTCTTGCATCTCGTCCATTCTGTTTTGAAGTCCTTCCAGAGCTTGTTTTATTTCTGAATTCTCCTTCCTTAGTTCTTGCATATTTCTCTGCAAGTCCATCAGCATGGTTATGACTTTTGTTTTGAATTCTTTTTCAGGTAGAACTGGCTAAATCTATCTCCCCAGATTCCTTCTCAGGGGAAGATGTAGCAGATGCTGAAGCTGTCTGGGTTAGTCTTGTCTGGATCATATTTTTTTGCCTTTTCATGTTGACAGGTGCTATTGACTGTCAGCTGGGAGGGCCAAAATTTTCACTTGCTACTGGCCTTTCTTTACTGGGGCAACTACGACCCCTAGTGGCTTGTGTTGGGTAATTGCGTGTAGAGTGGGTCTTGTGTCTTGCCTGGCCGGAAGGGAGAAATTTCCCTTTCTGTGGGCGGAATTTGTCTCAGGCTGCTTCTCTGCTTTCGCAGCGCCCGGTGGGTTAATGGATGGGGGGGCTGCTTGACTGTTTGCCTCCGTGAGGGGTCTCAGAGCTGTTGCCCAGGGGGTTAGTGCACCCGGTTTTCCCTGTAATTTCCAGCTGCTGTACTGTGACCTGGGTTGTTTCCGTCAAGCTGTTAAGTCCCTGTCCCTTTAAGACTTTCAAAAAGCCCCCGCTTTTCTTTGTCTCAGGGGCATCAGCTTCAGCACCCGCTTAGAGGTCTTACTCCCTGTTCCCCCAGTATACAGGGCCCCCTGGGCACGTACTGTGTCTGCGCTCTGGCCAGGATGGCTGGGGCTGGGTGTTCGGCAATCCTGGGCTCCGTCTCCCTCCCGCTCTGCCTACTCTTCTCCCGCCGGGAGCTGGGGGAGGGGCGCTCGGGTCCCGCCGGCCCGGGGCTTGTATCTTACCCCTTTCACCAGTCGCTGGGTTCTCGCTGGTGTAGCTGCAGTCTGGCCACTGTCCTGCGTCTTCTGGTCTCTCTTTTAGGGCTAGTTGTGTTTGTTGTATTTTCAAAAGTATATTTGTTTTTGGGAGGAGATTCCCACTGTCCTACTCACGCCGCCATGTTGGCTCCGCCTCCAAGAAATTTTTAAAGAAATAAAACAATTTCCTAAGACAGGATGATGTTAATTTCTAGTTTGAAAAGGCTACCAAGTACTCAGACAATGAATGAAGAAAAGTATACTCCAAAGTACATCCTATGAAACTGCAGAACATCAGGGAGGAAGAGGATGTTAAGAAGCTTCTGGAGAGAATAAGTGGACAAAATTCAAAGGAAAAGGAATAAAATCACATCGGACTTCTCAACAGAAACATTGGAAGCTGGAGGACAAAAGAGCGATGCTTTCACGATAATGAAAGAAAATTATCTCCTACCAAAAATTCTATATCAAGCCAGACTGTCATGTAAACAGAAAGGTAGGAAAAAAAAACATTTTCAGACATGCAAACACATAAAGAAAATGTATCTCCCTACACACAAGAATATGTTCTACAAACCAAAGGGCAACCAAGAAAGAGGAAGACAAGTGGAATCCAGTACAGGGAAAAGAAGAAGGAAACCACTGGTATAAGAGTGAGATTGAGTCCCAACATGACCAGAGCACAGGATTGGAGCAGAAAACTAGAGGACGCTAGGAGGTATGTCTCCAGAAATGAACTAATAAATTATATGACAAATTTGACCACGCAGAAAATCAGACTGAGAGGCATTTCATAGAACTGTAGGAGGTTGTGGGAAAGATTTAATTAGATGTCCCCCCAAAAAATGAGTAAATTAAAAAGAATTAGTAACTCCAGAAACCACAAAATATAATTTGAGACAGGAAATGGAGTCATACTACCTTTTCTGATTCAGCGGTGAGCAATCCTATATAGTCATTATAATGAAAACACTAAATATGTATGGACCTGACCCAAGTTGACGGATAATTATGTTGGGAAGAAAGGTAGACAATCCACCTATCATAAAGGAAATTAAGCCTTTTTCGATAGTATCTAAAGCAGATGCATTAAGAGGTAACAGTATATGTATGTTACTTAGAAATATGGAAGTTAATGACAGGAGAAACAGCTCAAAGAGTTGAAGGGGTTACCTCGGAGGGGTGGGGAAGAGAGAAGAAAGAACACAAGAGATTTCTATTTTTTATTGAACTTGTAGCACTGTTTGACTTTTTAAACTATGTGTATGTGTAATATTTTTATTAAAGTAATATTTTATTTTTTTGAAAAGTGAATAAAAATCCTCATTGCATATACAGGGCAGTATTTTGGGGGTGAGAGGGAATGTTTTAAAAGCAATGCAATGGAAACTATCATTTAGGTCTTGGAAGGAAACCAAAAGCCCCACATATAAGTGATTAATACTTATCTGTAGCCAGGTTCATGTGGGTCGATTATTTGGACTAACATCTGTAAAAACACTGACATCAAATAATTACTTGAAACTGTACATTTGGAAACGTAATTGAATTTTCCATGTGTCTGAACTCCTTAATTATTCTATGATATTTTACAGTTTTAAGGCATTGGGGAAAATATTTTAGATTATAAACAGACTGCAGGCCAAATGAGTCTCATTCAGAGTATCCAGAACCAACATGTATTAAGCAGTCGCTCCTCTCTCCTCTCCAGCATACCTAGAAAACCCGCCATTCAAAAATGACCCAGGGCTTTCTATAGAGCCAGAGTTCTCAAGAATTGTGCCTTTGTAAGAGCAGTATTCGTGAATTCCAAATAAAAGTGTATCCTTCTCTAAATAAGGAAAATCAAAGTAATTGTCTTAGAATTAGCTCTTGGTTGATTCTGCTAATGGAGGGAATTGCACAGCTAATCTAAAATATTAAATGAAAAATATTTATGTTTGGTTATGGGTCATATTACATGGTTTTGGAAGCATATTTACCTTACATGATGCTTCTTTAGGTTAACTCATATTAAAGACAGGTTTGCATTTCCCAAGGGAACATACCCTGTGGATGGGGGAGCAAGAATAAGGCAAGCTAGGTTGAAAGTAGGACAGGGAATGTGGTTGTTGACTGTGTTTTGGTACCACATTATTTCTTAGACAGTCTATCTTATTTCCAAGTAGGATGCCAAATAACTTGACAAGAATGTCAAAATAAACCAAGTGTTACTCTTGACTGCCAGCAATGCCCAAGGTAGAGAAAGCTGGCAGTGTCGGACTTGAGATCATCAACCAGTGAGTTTCATTAGAATCATGAATAGCTTCACTTTAATGGGACTGTGCTCTTCCCTCCCTTAAAGCACAATGAAGAACATAATGTGGTCAGTAAATTATATAGAGAGGATACATGAGTAATCTGATTTTGTTATGAAAGAGGATCTGGCCAGTGCTTATGGAATAATTCTCTCTCAGTAAGTAGCCTTCATTTGCATCATTTTCGTTTGGAGGTAAACTTGAGAATCAGAACTAATGTATTCTGGAGAGAGGTTAGTACCCAGATAGCTATTTCTCTTTCATGGTGGCTTCCTTTCAGTAAAATATGAGAGAGTTACTCTGGTGGCTAATTATTCTTTTTTTGCTTATGTTCTCTGGGCTATGGTTTCAGTGACAAATTCCTTTATAAGTTGAGTGGGGAAAACTATATGAAAGGAGAAATAAATGGAAGAGATTATAAAATCCCATATTAAAATGTTCAGAAGGCTCCTCATTCACATCCTCAGAAGACTGGGTTCTCTCAGGACTTTCTTTTCTCTTTAATGTTGCATTTGTTTTTTAAAATTGGGATATAACTAACATAGACCATTGTGTACATCAGAGCTGTCATTATTTACAGAAATAGAAAAAAGACCTCATGAAAGGGATGGGTATCTGTTCTCTGTACTTCCTTATATTAGCCTCTGTTTTTGAAGTTAGTACATAAATGATGAAAAATACCCAAGTTGTATAACCAGACAAGTTGTATAAGAAAATAGACACTAAGAATAATAAATCTTTTGGTTTTTGCTCTTAAAGATTCCTTGGTAGCAATATTTAAATTGCTTCATACTGAGACTTTTTTACTGGCCCCTAATTTCCCAGTTTCACAAATTGGTTCATTTTCTATTCCTCCCCCCAGAGTAACATGGTTGTTCTGGAATAAACAGAGAATAAATGTAAGAATGTTTCCAACTGAAAATTTTTGTGTTACTCCATACTTCAGAACCCAGTACATCTCATGCTTAAAAAATGTAGCCTATCTCCTTGTGAAATTTCTCTCTTCTCTCCTTGTTGCTAGTCATAAGTTGAGGACATTTTTTCCCCTCCATGTGGAAATAAAAGCCACTTTTTAACCCCCTCCCACATTATTCCTCCTAACCTGGGCCCCCGTTCTCCCACACAGGGCATGATGCAGGATTGGAGACCATCTTGCCTCCATCTGCGGCCGATCTGATTACAAGACTCAGCTCTGGTGGCGTCTCAGCTCTGGAGGTTCCCCTTTACCAGTTGGCCCCTGCAGTGCTAAAAGATTATCAAACTCTAACTGAACACCTGCCTCTTGAGCTGTGGTTGTTTTGCAATCTTGTAACAACACACAGTCGTGTTTCTCCTTAGTTTTCTCCAGTTTTCTGAAGTTAAAAGCTACCCCCTTTTTAGTCTAACTTCAGTGATATTTGGCTAAGGAATTTTTGAGTTTATTTACTTACTAGCTCTGCCGTGTTAGATATTTTTCATGTAAATTCACCTTGGTCTCTGTTCTTCAGAGGGGGCATGAATACCTGTAAGAACCTGAAGTTTAAACTTCAGATAAAATTGGCTCATTAAGGAAGCATTTACCCACCGAATCTCTGCTGTTGGTGGAGCCTTGACTTCCTCATCCATCTGGCCCCTCCTCTGCCAAGTCCCCACATGCAGGAAATTAAGAAGGGAGATGGGAAATAAAAATTTCTCTGAGCCTTCCTGTAGACTCCTGCAGCCTCTATAAGCCTCGGTAGTTTTATTTTTTTTAATGGAGGTAATAAAATTACCTACTTCACATAGTTGTTACTCTTAACTACTTCTACTCCTACAGCAGGGTCTGTTATACATAATCATGTGCATTCTGTGTCCATCATATACATTATGATTCTTTGTATGGACTTCCTTGAAAAAGGTCCTAGAAATTTTACGTTTACCCTGTACTCTCCAGGATAAAGCTAGGGCAGTAGGAGAACTCGAGTGCCCCTGTGAGAGCTCCAAGTTAGGGGTGCTTAGCCCTGCTCACACCCTGGAATTGCCTGTACAGCTTTACAAACTATTGATGCCTGGACTCCACCCCCAGGGCTATTAAACTATTTGGTCTGGGATACAGCCTGGGTATTTTAAAAGCTCCCTGGATGATTCCAGGGAGCAACCAAGGCAGAAAACTACTGTGTTTGTTTAAAATTAGATTAAAGCCATCTGAGCAAAATCCAGCACCAGGCTCTATCTTCAGTGTACAGCTTCTAAAAATGCCAGTGTGTAGCCCATTCCCAAAGGAATGCTCCACCCTCTGTGGTAAGAAGTGAAAGATTTTCCTGGGTGACTACTGAATCATGATCTTATCCCTCAGAAACCTATTACTGAGCTCTTCAGTGCTGACGTAGTTCAAATCAAGCATCACTAGCGGATGCCAACTGTTAGTTCTTTGCCAAGTGTTACCTGTACCAGGAGACTGTAGCCACTGATAAAACATTTCCCATTTTTGAGTTGACAGTAGTCAAAATAACCTGTCACTGAATTCACAGATTAGTCAAAACACTAATTATCAAGTTTCTCCTTCATCATCAGATGAATATTTCACTGATGCAGTCATAAATTACATTTGCAATTTCTGAGTCTTTATAATAGCCTGGGAGACCTGTGTCTGTGGGGTAGTCAATCCCATGCCTATCAGACTTTATGTGCCCTCCACCTTCTGTCTCCCAGAATGCTTCCATAAACTCTAACCCAGCACAATCTGCCAGTACTGAGAGTTCTTTACTTTCTTTAACCCAGCAGTTTCCAAGAAACTTCTTTTTCACACACTGCCTATAACACAGCCACAGAAATAGTATTTGGTGATAGCAAGAAAGCTGACCCATAAAAATGCATGGATTAATTAGCAGCATCCTTGCTCACTCTTTGGAAGAGAACATCTAGAATCAGTCTTAATAAAACAGGGTTAGTAAAATTTCTTTGGTTGCAAGTAACAAAAATCAACTCCAGATTGTTTAAGCAGCTTGAATTATACTACAAGCATACAAAGATGTTTACTAGAATTCAAGGATAGGAATGCAGCCTGGGAAAGTTGAGAGCCAGGAACTGCTCTGTGATTCTGATCTGTCCTCATCTCAATCCCTGGGCATCTGCTTCCTCCTTACCTTGCTAGACCAGCTTTGCCTCCTCCTAGGTCACATTGCAGAACGTGGCTGTCAACAGGTTAACAGACACCAAAAGAGATGAAATTGGTCTCTCCCAATCCCTATCCTAAGTCTTCTCCTAGGCCTCAGTTTTTCTCAAGTCCAATCACTGAAGCCAGGGCAAAGCAATGTTTTAAAAGATGGCTGGTGATGGCCTTCCACTGTACATGGGCCTAGGAGAAGTGGAAGGTCATAAAGAAAGAGTTGAGCATCATTAAGTAACTTGGAAGACACAGCTAATGTGCAATTTAAATGGTCATGGTTCGTGTTATGAACCAACTATATTTTAAGGACAAAATATTTTCCATTTTAAATAAGTACAGCCCATTAAAACTTGAACTTCTCCAAAGAAGATTTGCCTATCACCAAAGATGATCTAAAATTCTGACTAGCAAGAATCTCTCTGGAATCACAATTTCACTAAATGATTGGAGATGGGAAAGAATTTTATGTAATGCACTGCTCAGCTTCACTTGTGATAAAGGAAATGCAAATTCAAATTGCACTGAGATAATACTTTTCACCTATCAAATTAGCAAAACTTCAAAAAATTGGTAACCCATTGTGTTGGTGAGGCCATGGAACAATAGACTTTCATATGTAGCTCATGAAGAATAAATTGGCTCAGTTCTAGTAATGAAATAATGGCAGTATCTATTAGATTGACCCAAGTAAACTAGAAATTGATCTTACAGATATACTTGGAAGTGTACAAAATATAGGTACAAGATTATTTATCACAGCAAGCAATTTAGAAACTAAACGCCCATCAAATGGGGATCAGGTAAATAAATGATGTTATACATATACACACACACACACACACAATAGAATACAAAGCAACTGTGGGGAAAAAAAAAGGCAGGTCCAGAATAAAGAGTATAGTGTCCTTATATGTATTTTAAAGGGGGTTAAAGCATACGTGTATTTGTGTACATGCACTTGTATACTTACTTATGTATGCTCTTATCATCTCTGAAAGGATAGACAAGTGACTAAAACTTACTGTGATCTCTTTAGCAGGACGAGAGCGAGTGGAGAGGTGAGAGTGGTGGCACAGAGATTTCATGCTAACCTGCTTAGACTTTTTATTTCTGAGCTCTATGCATATATAACAATCTAATCAAAACTTTCAATAAATACTTCTTTTCTTTTTTAAAGGAAAGAGACTTACATTGGCATAATATACACAACTTGCCTAAGTTTTAAAATAAAAACAAGAGTCCTTTGTTTGGATTTGCCTCGTCCCCTGTAGGCAGTGTAAACCCTTCCCAACCTCAGAAATCTTTCAAAATAGATTCTTCCTTCACTTGATCATATTTATAAATGAATTAGACTGAATGACCTCTGGCCTTTATCATATGAAATATAATCACCCAGTAAAGAGAATTTTTTTAAAGTTCCTTGGTGAATGCCATGTTCCCTCAGAATATCTCACAATAATTGTGTTCTTAACAAAAAGAGAATGTGAAGCCATTCTGCGAAAGAAATCACTGATAAATACAGAAAAGTGTTTCTAAAGAAACATGTCTTTCTCCTCTTGTGACAGGAGAGAGCTCTCCTGGCCGTTCTGCTCTGGAGGGGTAGGTTTTCCGTACTGCTGCTCTTCAGGACAGGATCTCACCCTCAGAGGTCACCCCCTGGAGCAGCTCCCCAACAGCCCTCCAGCTTTGCCCTCAGACAGGCCTGGGTTTGACTCCAAGTACCACCTCTTATTAACCTGGTAACCAAAAATAAGGTACTTAATCTCTCTGAGCCTCTTTTTCCCTGGTGACATAAGACAGGGGTAATGATGCTGTTGAGGAGTGAAAAACTTTTCCTCTACCCTCTTAGGCTCAGTGCATAGGGGCCTGTAAATTTAATCAACAAAATACAGATTAACAGGAGAAAAGGAATATAAATTAATTAATATCTTCACATGTACAGGGGTTCACAGGAAAAAGTGAAATGCAAAGACAGGGTTAGACTCAGGAGCTTTTATGTGTCCTTTTTAATAACGGAAATGGGTTTGGGCTTCAAGAGATGATAAATTGCACAGAAGTGATTAGGGGAATTAATGAAAGATAAAATACGTTTATGCAGATTTATCTTCATGCCAGCTCTCCATCTCCAGTGATAAGGGTCACTTTCCTCATCCTAGTACAGGATCAAGCGTAGGGAATTTATACCATTGTAGGCAGGTAAGGAGAGAGCAGAGAACTCTTCTCATGTCTGTTGATTCTTAATTGCCTTCAATTTCAAAATGATCCTCATGTCAAAGAGCACATTTTGGGGTGGCATATCCCAATATAAGGCTTAGATAAATAACATACAGTAACAGCCCCAATGCCAGGTGTATCGTAAGTGGTCGATAAGTTAGTTGTTCAATTTGTAAATGTGTATTTTGAAAGAATTGATTCACTTGGATTGCTAGTTGATCACCCAAGACTCCAAGTTTTATTTTCTGTACCACACTGTATATGCTATTATATTCTTTAAATGATCATCAGCATCATTGTAAGTGAAAAGCAGTGCTATATATGTGTACAATGAGGATTATGATTCAGAGTTTTATTTCTGTGAAATATAATATAAAAATTGGCAAACGGAGAGGAGATCTGAAAACTTTTTGGCTGCATTATCTGGTTTCCATTGGGAAAATAGTTTCTAAAACTCTGGAAGAAAATTGTTTTATCTGGAAAGGCTCTCCAAGTTTACTTCTAGTGTACATTATCCTGAAACAAATTAAATGGGCAGGAACAAATTGTAGTTGTCCTAATCAAACATAAAACATAATTATAGGGGACTATGCTATTGAATGTTTATATAACCTAAATCATTAGTCACTAAGTTGATTTTCTGCAAGTATAATTCACTTAGAGTACAACAACGAGGTGAATTATCAACTCACTGTTAATAGAAACTGTTCTAGTATTTAGCAGACTTGTGTTGAGTACCAGATCTGTGCTAAGTACTAACATATAAAGATGAATAACCACAATGCCTGCCCCAAAACCCACCTCCAGGAGCTCCCTTGGAGCCGTGAACATGAGGGTCTTGGTTCAGTCTACTGAACACTATGGTGGCCGTTAGAAACAGGCATTGATTATCCTGGAGTCAGGATCCCATCCTACACACAGTGAAGAGTATCAGAAATACCCTTGGGACACCCCAGATCTGGAAGTCTCAGGGGAAGTCTTAGTTATTTAATTCTTTTTATTCAGCTTAGTGGAAGCACAGTCTCCTTAGGATTTACAATTTGTAATAGAGTTGTGTAAGTTGTGAACCTGAGTTTTTTAGGAAAAGGGAATTCCTCTGTCTAGACCAACTCTAGAAAGCTTCCTTCTTAGTTCATAAAGGCTCATGTCACATAATACCCCAAGTTAAATGGTCCAAACTAAGTCAGGCCAGCATATTTCCAACTCAGAGTAGCTCTGGACTTCTGGTAGCTGAATTTGGCTGAAGCTAGTGATTCCTGCCTAGGGAAAGTATTCATCCAGACTCCAAAGAAATATAATGAACTGGAGCTGGTTATGAATTTGAGTTCTACAGGCATCTAGAAAGAGTCTTGAATAATTTGTCAGTTTGTTTTTGTTGTTGCATTGGTTCTTAGCAAACGTTTGTAGGGTTTTGTCACATCAAATATTCATTTTAAAAATGCCGTGTTTATTAACTAGAAGTGCTTTCAGCTGCAAGTAACAGCACACTCAACCAGAGAGGCTTAAACAGAATTTTTTTTTCTCATGTAAAATTATTGGTATTTGTTTCAACAAATCCACAAGGCCAGGGCAGAAATTGCCTTGGTTCCCTTGTCCTTTCTTCACAGTCATTGGATGGTTGCTGCAGTTCCTGCCATCTTTTTTATGTTTCTTTAGGAAGAAGGAGGAAGCAGATGGGGCAGTATGTGTATCAGGAAAGCAAACGTTTCCCAGGAAAGGTACAGCAGGCCTCTGCTGGCAAGTCATTGAGCCAGGAAGGAAAAACAGTTGGGAAGGGGAATGAGTTAGCCAACCACCAGAGTCTGCTGGGCATCCCTCTCACTGGTGCAGTGGATGCTATTGAAATAAGTATCATCTACCTTGCATGTCTGCTAATTAAACATATTGCCTCATATCAGCAGTGATAACTGATTTTTAGGAAGGCTTCTAATGAACTGATTGTAGAGTAAAATACCTACTATTTCTATTAGATATTCAGGTGTGTATTCTCTGCTTTCTTTACTCAGTAGGCTGGATCATTTCTATCTGACAGATCAAAGCATCCATGGAATTACCACTGGAGGACCTCTCCTATGTAGGGAGCCAGGGGCAAGGACACAAGTCCCAAAGCCCAGTTCATAGGCTAGTTGTGTTCATTAGAGTGATAATACCAGATCTGTGAACAGAGTGCTCACCCACCGCCAAGCCCTGTCGGTAGTGAGCCACCGAGGACGAAGTCTCTGTGCTCTCCAATCAGCCGTATTTCCTCAATTCTAAGACAAGGCATCAGATGTGTCTACCATTAATAGTTTTTTTCTCCAGATCCTTGCCAAAAGGAAAGCTATCACTAATCAGTGAAGGATCTTTCCATTGGTGAAATGGTGGTGTCACAGAATCAAGGACCTATGTATGGTGTTATTCCCATTTGAGGACACAAAAGCTGGTGAAGGTAACTCACCTGGTGTCACCCAGCTGGAGCCCAAGCTGATCTGATGCTAGCGCCACACCATTTTATTATGCCTCCCTCACTGTGGTGCCATGTAACCTAGTAAAGAGTGTTTACCTCATGCCAGGCACTGGAGGGCTGGTCCTGGATAAGCCCCTTCTATCAACAGCTGCCCAGTCAGTGTCCACTGGCACTAGTCCTCTCAGGAAAACAGGCTCTGAAAGTACATTGCTTTCTCAGATTAAACCCAGGTTGTCTGATCCCAGAGGCCATGCTCTTTGCCACAGTGCAGTACTGGCTGTCAGAGTGACATGTGGGAATATTTCATTCTCAGATATTCGACATGACTTGCCCACTCTCCAACCCAAGCCCTCGGGAGCTCTGGACACAGCCTGGCCCTCAGTCCTTTGAAATGCTGTCCTCAGTCCTTGTGTTCTGGCGTTGCAGATGAGTGGACAGCATCCCTGAGATGCTGCTCACATAACCTCACGATCTAGCTGTTGAGACAGGGTTTGACTGTTCTGCAGAGCAAATAGATTAGTTGGTGGAATTCACTTATTGCACTAACTTGAAGAGCAGGGAAAGGGAGAGGCAGTGTGATGTATAGGAATGACAAACCACTTTGCAGGCCCATAAAGAATTCATAATCTGGAGGGTGCCTTTGGGGGACAGAGACAGGCAAATGAACAAAATAAAGCAGATGGGCCCTGGAAGCTGTGGAAACAGAGAAGCATGCAAAGCGCGCTGCCTGGGGGCATCCAGAAGGACTTCCCAGAGGAGGGAGTGTGGACCTCTTACACTCAACAGCAAGGGAGGGGGCTGTGTGTGCAAGAGCCCTGAGGAACAAAAAAAGAGTTTGCAGAGTCTATAGGGTCTAAGGGCAGAGCCTGGCTCATAGTACCCTCTCAGCCAGTATGAGTTACTTGGAAGGACTGGACGACTGGGGGGAGGCCACCAGCCTGGAAAGACAAGTGAGGGGCCAGACCAGAATGTTTACTGGATGTGGGATTTTGATAAACTGAATACAAGCCCTTGTTGAGAGGGCACAAGTCTGCCAGAGGCACTGAAGTCCACACAGAAGGATGTATTTGGGTGGGATTAGCCAGAGGTATGGGGTAAAGGGAGTGACTGGGGCAAGCAAAGTGCCAGGACTTCCGAATTGCAACATGGCCCTGTGGGAGGGAGTCCCATAGATGCTGTCATCCTGTCACTGAATCTAGTGTCTTATTAGATACGCAGAATCTCAAGCCCCACCTAAGATCTGCTGACTCAGTCTGCATTTGTAATAAGCTCCTTAGGTGACTCATGTCCGTGGAAGTCGGAGAAGCACAGCTCCAGCACACAGGAGCGCGAGAGGGAACTTAGCGAGGGGGCTGTCTTAAATCCCAGCCAATCAGTGAGTGCCAGTAGGAGAACTTCATTTGAGAGAAGACATCGACTAAGAAGAAACATCTGCCATTTCCTGCATAAGAGAGAAAAGGGGTTCTAGGACACCAAGGTCAGATGGCCCATGTGCTCTGACACTGTGAACTGGAGAAGTTACATGAGGTAAGAGGCTGCCACTGAGCCACCTGATGTAAAGATGTGGTGCATCCAAGGTCTGAATGAACCAGCTTCTAGAGGTGGATGCACACATCTCCAGCAGCCTCAGAAGATGCTGGAGAACCCATAGTGGGGCAGGGGTGGCATTTAACAGACAGCTGCCTGATAATAAGAGTGACAGTAGAAACCGCTGTCATCACCTCTTCTTTCTTGGCAAACAAGCTCCTTGCAGTGAGAGTTAGCTAGCTAAAGGTCTTCAAGACTTACTGAATCTGGAGTATTACAAGAACATTTTATCCAAGGCTAACAAGGACAATGTAAACTTATACACAGGCAAGAGTAAATTATTCCATGCAAATTGGTGAATTCCATTTTTATTACACCTGAGTGCTCTAGAGCTTGTAACTATCAGAAAGCTTTTGCACCCTGGAGAAAGGGAGCGCTTCCAGGCCACAAACTGCTGATTACCTTTCCCTTTGTCAACACAAACATCTTTTGGGGGATAGAAAACTCACAATGTAGAGGGAGGGCTGTCCTTGACTTTGTGGAGAGATGCAAAAGGAAAAAGGGACAAGATTGTAAAAGCAAAGGACATCATCAACAGAACAAAAAGGCATTCTACAGTATGGGAGAATGTATTTGTAAACAACATATTCAACAAGGGGTTAACATCCAAAATATATAAAGAATTTACATGCCTCAACACCCAAAAAGCAAATAACCCAATTAACAAATGGGGAGAGGATATGAAGAGACAGTTCTCCAAAGAAGAAATTCAGGTGGCCAATAGACACATGAAAAGGTGCTCCACGTCACTAATCATCAGGGAAATGCAAATTAAAACCACAATGAGAAATCACTTCACACCAGTAAGGATGGCCAGCATCAAAAAGACTACAAACAACAAATGCTGGCGAGGATGTGGAGAAAGGGGAACCCTCCTACACTGCTGGTGGGAATGTAAGCTAGTTCAACCATTGTGGAAAGCAATATGGAGGCTCCTCAAAAAACTCAAAATAGAAATACCATTTGACCCCAGAATCCCACTTCTTGGAATTTATCCAAAGAATACAACTTCTCAGATTCAAAAAGACATATGCACCCCTATGTTTATTGCAGCACTTTTTACAATAGCCAAGATATGGAAGCAACCTAAGTGTCTATCAGTAGATGAATGGATAAAGTAGAGGTAGTACATATACACAATGGAATACTATTCAGCCATAAGAAAGAAACAAATCCTACCATTTGCAACAATATGGATGGAGCTGGAGGATATTATGCTCAGTGAAATAAGCCAGGCAGAGAAAGACAAATGCCAAATGATTTCCCTCATTTGTGGAGTATAACAACGAAGCAAAACTGAAGGAACAAAATAGCAGCAGACTCAGAGACTCCAAGAAGAGACTAGTGGTTACCAAAGGGGAGGGGTGTGGGAGGGTGGGTGGGGAGGGAGGGAGAAGGGGATTGAGGGGTATTATGTTTAGTACACATGGTGTGGGGGATCACAGGGAGAACAGTGTAGCTCAGAGAAGGCACATAGTGAATCTGTGGCATCTTGCTGCACTGATGGACAGTGACTGCATTGGGGTATGGGTGGGGACTTGATAATATGGGTAAATGTAGTAACCACATTGTTTTTTCATGTGAAACCTTCATAAGAGTGTATATCAATCATACGTTAATAAAAAATTAAAAATTTTTAAAAAAAGATTATAAAAGCAAAGCAAACAATCACTTAAGGTGACTCAGAATTTCTTTGGGGCATCACAGTGGAACTTCTAAAATGATTTGTGTTGTCAAAGAGAGTCTGATAAAAAAAAATCAGACTCAACAGTGACTTGCTTCAGTAAGAGTCCGTCTTCATCTCAAAGGACTTTCAAGAATATGTGTTCATGTGACAGGGTCGCCTGTGAGCGCAGTAGCAAGGTGAGGAAGCAGCCTCCCTAAGAACAAGTCAGACCACACACCACTGCATGGAGTACCAAACAAGGGCGAGTTTGAGCCAAGCCACTGAGGGAAGTTGGTCAGATTGTTGAGTAAGTGAGAGAAAGGCTGCCATTTACTGGACCACACTGAGAAGCACTTTCCCTCTGATGCATTTCTCTTCCAGGAGCTAAAAAGCCAAACCTCCTCAAGCTCGAACACTGGTAAAAATTTGAACAGAGGCTTGAATGTCTAGGCTGCTGGTTGCCGGTGTTCTGAAATAGAGATTCTAAACCCTAGGCTGGCTGTCTGGAATGCACTGTGAGCTGTGTGAACCCAAGGTGCTGGAAGGATCCAGGGTCTCTAGGGAAACACGTCTGTGTGCAGCCCTGAGCCCCGCGGCCTTGGCACCTGCTCCACATGCCTTCGTGCCTGGCAGTGGACCCACTGCTCAGCCTTGAACATGCCTTCAGCAGTGTGTTCTGTAAAGAGAAGGCAAGCATGAGGCCTGTCCTTGTTTTCCATACAGGCAGGGCTGAGTTGGATACAAGGGATCCAGCATCATGATTTTTTCATAGAAGCATATAAAAGAAATAAAAGGTATTCTTCCTTCTGTCGCCAAGCCTGTGAACAGTGATACATTCTGGTTTCACCATCTACGCCTCCGTGTACAGCACTGCTTTGATCTTGCCCACAAAGCACATCCAGACATGCTCTCTGGAATCACTCTGTGTCTTACTAGCAGTGAGATATGAGGAAAAGTAGTAACTGTTCTGAGCCTTAATTTCATGATTTTTTTTTAGAATTAATGTACATACAATAAAATGCACAAATCTTAGTGTACAGCTTGACGAATTCAGACGTTTGTAAACACTCATGCTCCCATCACCCACATCAAGATATCAGACATTGTCACTAATTTTTTTCCTTTCACCTATATTCACCCATCTTACACCACTCCCCACCCTGTTTTAGTAACCCCAAGTCTGCTCTCTGTGTCTGGAAGTCTATCTCTATTTTGTTGTTTGTTCATTTGTTTTGCTTTTTAGATTCCACAGACAAGGGAATCACATGGGGTTTGTCTTTGGCTGACTTACTTCACTGAGCATAATACCCTTGAGGGCCATCCATGTTCTTGCAAATGGCAAGATTCCATTCTTTTTCGTGGCTGAATAACATTCTAGATATGCACCACATCTTTTTATTCTGATTTGCTTCCTGATTTGCAAATAGTGGTAATAGTTGCAGGCTGACGGGTGGTTGTGAAGATTAAGTGGAATCACACATGTGGGGTGTCTAGCATGGGCTTCTGACCCACAATAGATGCTCAGTAATGCCAGTTACCTTATCTCTGTTTGCCATATGAGGTAGAGGTTTTGTGATAAGATGTGGAGAAGGAGCAGGAGAGAGGTGTCCAAGTTTCTAAGCTTGGCAATTAGGTGAAGGAGTTGCTTGTAACTGAGAAAGGAAATATGAGAGGTGGGCGTATGGGTGACATGCCTGGTTCGGCACATGCTGAGTTTGAGAGGAAGAGATATCCAAAGACACTTGAAAAGATGAATTGATAGCCTGGGACAGTAAATGGTGTTGGTGAAAGGAGTTAACAAGGGTGTGCAGAGAGTGGAGAAAGGGCCAAGGAAAAGCCCCAGGGAGTAGCAGCATGGCCTGGAGGGAGAGAGCCAGCTTTGCAGAGACTAGGATGGAAGCAGCTGAGGGCAGTGCCCTAGGCTCTCTGGAGGGTTCAGAAGGAAGGACTTAGGATAGAATCAGATGCTGCAAAGGCCCAGGGGAATAAGGATGGCAGGAGGCCGCTATGTCACGGGGATTTTACAGACATAGCACCCTGATTACAGGGGAGTGGGACGTAGGAGCTCAGAGATGGTGAATGAAGGCCACTCTAATGAGGAACCAAAGTTGTAGGAGGTGTCAAAGAGAGAGCGAGGGAACTGACACTAGTTAAACAGACAGGGAAAACCCACTTCACTCAATAACCACTAGAGTAGGAAATAGAGTCAGTCCAGTGTAACCAAGCTCAGTCTGTAGTGATCCATGCTGGAGTGAGAAGAGGTTCTGAAGGGAGAATGAGGGGTAGGTAGGGGGAAAGACTGGGGCCTCGAATAGTGTCAGGACAGTGGAAAATTACAAAATGCCGGTAAAAGGGTTGGTCAGTGTGATAAGACATCTGGGTGTGCTAACTGATGCTTATCAAACTTGGGCTCCTACCCTCCCACAGAGACTGGGAGATGGGGTCTGATCTTCATGTGTTGGCTGTGGCAAACAGTAGATTCTTTCGGCAGCCTTGAGCTTTCCCAGGCATGCACTAAGGGGGTGCTGGGTTGACCGAGGGCCATGGTCTTGAGCTGTTAAAAAGCATGCTCGAGTGTTCTTAAGTCTCCTAGTGGAAGGGGGCCGGCCGGATCACATGGGCTGAGAGTCTGCAGTCCTGATAGGCCACCACTGAGGCCTAGTCAAGAAGACAGCTCAGAAGAGCCTGCATTTGGTCGAAGGGAGGGTCTGACAGAGGAGGAAGCATCATGGAAACACAATTTTGAACTGAGAGGAAGGACCCAAGAGAGAAGAAATCGAGCACAGGGTAAAGAGCACCGCGAGGCATGGAAGGGCCCTGAAGTCTCTCTGCGGCAGTGTTCAAACCAAGGATCAGCATGTTGCCTCTGGAAAATGCCACATGGAAAATATTTTAGGCTCTGCAAGCCATACATATATGGTCCCTGTTGAATCTTCTCCTTTTTTTAACCCTTTAAAAATGCAAAAATCATTCTGGCCATACAATTCAGGCTGCAAGCTGGATTCAACCAGCCATCCCTGGCTCACCCCTTCTCTAAGCTCTGCTCTGATCCCACGTTTGCACGTAAGCTGCCCTTTTCACTCATCAAATTTGCACAGAGCTCTTCGATGTTCCACCTGCCCACAGGGACTTTCTCAGAACGTTCACCTGCAAAAACTCATCCCCTTCTCCTGGCCAAGAAAAAGAAATTACAATCTCATCTAGTAGATGCAGAACTAATTTGTTGCTTGGCATCCCCCCAGATCTCCGTCCCAATTCATTCCATCAAGCTGCGCGCCAGCAGCCTCCATTCAGAGCCAGGTGATGTTACCTCCATGGAGACGGCACTTTTTTTTGCCCACTACTTAAGCTTGATTGAGAGCAACTTCCTGCCTGACAATGCTCACAATAAAAAATATCTTAGGATGGCAGTGAAGGTCTGCCCATTCACTCTGTGCCAAAAAATTCCTGACTTGCTTCCAAAGAGAAACTACAAGCGGGCAGTTTCAGGTCCCCTCAGACTGCAGCTCTACGTGCAATTTAATAAATAGGTTTCTTAGCCAGTTGTACTATCGAAGAATGGAAACAGGAAAGCAGATGTCATATCTGTCCCAGCATCGTGCTGGTACTTCTGCCCTGTGTCATTGGCAGGAAAATCTAAGGGTGGACCAAGGTGATTTGTTCTCTGCAGCTCATGATAATGTCTGAGAATTTTTTGTTTGTTCTAAATATTCTGCTGTTTTTCTAGGACCAGAGGTTTTAGGTGGGCTGCTGTGAGTAAATACTTCCTGCATCTTGTACCCTCTGTGGAGCCCCTCTGAGAATAGCAACATGTTATAGTGGGGATGTTTCAATTTGGGGGGCAAACTTGGATCTGAATCCCTGATTCAACTATCTGTGTGACCTTGAACAAGTTACCTTACTTCTCTGAATAACAGACTTATCATCTGTGAAATGAGGGTAATCATGCATGCCTTACAGAATTATCATGAAGATCAGACATAATACTCATAACTTTCTGATTAAGGCATCTGGCACCCAGAAATCACTCCGTAAATGGTTGTAATAATAACATTTGTAAGGTCATAGAGTCTCAGAAAACATAAAAAGAAACAAGGTGTTATATATGCCTACAGTTTGGATCTTCATCTACCTGAAGATGAGCAGCTGAGCAGTGTGATTTATTTTTGAAAGGCTCTTTCAGTTCTAAGTCTTACAGTGCAGTTGTACTCCATGTACATGCTAAGCAAACCTTTACACACTCACATGCATATGCACTCATCTCCTTGCACCGACTGCAAATTGTTCTCTCCTTACTTGGAGTGTTCGCACCTGACACATTCCCTGCCTCGGGAGCCTCCTGTGTCCCTCCCTCTCTGCCGCCTGCCCTACCTTCTGCAGCTAGTCCAGGCAGCCCGGAGTCAGGACAGCCCTGGGTCCACCTGCTCCATCTCTCCCGCACAGACATACAGCGCTGAGACGCTAGCTTTAGCAAAGAGCAGTTCCTGGGTTTCCTCTTGCTATTTTTCCAGTTGTATGTCTTCTATTTTTTTCACTCCATATATTTGTTCTAACATGTGATACCTTAGACAGGTATCTGGGTATGCATTACGAATAGGGGCAATTGACAATGTTATTTCCCCAGAACGATAACTTGGCAGCCACAATAGCAAATAAATATTTTCACAGGAAATGAGGTTTGGCATGCACTTTGATGAGACAGCCCTTGAAGGCAAAACTGGGGATACCTAAAGGGCCACTGGTAAAATGAAACATTAAATGGGTTTATTCTAAAACACAATGCTTCTGTGGACTAAGGCCATAAGTAGTCATTCCTTGTGTTGAATTGTTTGTAGCAGGGAATTTTGTTACAAGAAATCAGCAAAATGCAAGTAGAGATGGTATTTACATGATACTTCTGCCCAGTGCCCCTTTTATTACAGTGGGATTTAACCTATGCTGCATTATCTTTCTCCTGCCCCTTCTTATCCTTCCTTTGAAAGAGTTCCAGCGACACCCAGCCATTCATCGCTAGTTACCTTGGTTACCAATGACTTTCAGTTTTTCACTTGTGGGTTTCTGGTGTTAAACAAAATCTGTCTGCTTTTGTGCTGCATTGACAAAGGTTAGAACCAGTGATTGTGCTTTTGTCTCCAGAAAGCATTGCATTTTGTTTTCTCAATAAAATCACTACAGTAACAAAAAAGCAGAAAATGACTTGTAGGGGTTTTCTCTACTGGAGAGGTTTGATTTCTCTTATTGCAGATTTCAGAATTTTGACATTTGATTTAAAGCTCTATGTAATCAATCTGATTGTACAAAAAATAATTTGAGTTTCTCCACCTAAATAACATAGACAAAGATTCCTGCTGCTAATACTTTTTTCTTCCTTCCAACATCCCTGAATTGGCTAGATATGTGTTATATGATTCCAGGGGAAGGTAGGTGAGATGGGAATTAGGGAGTACGCAGTCAAAAAGCCTGTTCTAAAAACTAAAAGTAGCTTTTGCATGATTACTAAGTATTCTCCTACGTACCAGTGAGCCCAGATGAGCTTACCCCAAGCGAATCCATTGGTCTGCTAAGGCTTGGTGTGGGTAGGCCACAGGGGAAGGAGGCATGCCCTCCAGGGGGTCTTGGTGGAAAGTAGATGTCTGTGAAGAAACCTCACAAGGACGGCTTTCAGGGGTGTGATACTGCTGGCTCCCTACTTCTCAGTTTCCCTCCATGCTGCCTGCAGCCTGGTAACCAGACCCCTGGCAGAGGCTGGCACAAGATCCTGAGTCTGAGAAGGACTCCTGTAGGCATTCTCCCTCTTCATGCTTTCTGAAAAGGGTGACCCTTTGGACACTGCTCAGCCTGAGAAGGGCCTGCCCAGAGGAGATCCACAAATCACTCTGACCACCATCCTCACAGCATTCTCCCCACATTTCTCTGGGACTCCCTGAGCCAAGAGGCTGTGGACCTGCTGAATATAAGGCCATTCGCAGTCATGTTTTATTTTCCCTTTAAAATACCTCATGGATATTCTAATTCCCCAAACATCTCCATATCTACTGCCTGTTTAAAGAAAGGTCTTGGGCATCTACCACTTACCATCAGAGCCCATGTTATTTACATTTTCTGAACTTGCAATTGTCCACAAGTCCGCACCTGAGGAAAACATGCCTGGCTGGAAACAAAGCCCCAGCCACCCTTTTATCTTTTCCAAAGGGTGTGACTAGGAGCCTGGCTGATTGTGATGACTCCATTTCTGCACATACCCCTTTTTGGTATTTTCATCCAGGCATAATCTAACAGAAGATAATATGTGCTGAACAGTCTCGTGTGCATACTAAGTGATGTCATGCATCCCTCTCTGAGTGGTTCTTAAACACCAAAATATTCTAGCACCAACATGTTTTCCGACTCTGTATATTTAAAATCAGTAGCTGTTGGTACAACCTCATCTTTGAAGAATCCATACTAAATGAAATGCTGCCAGAAGGAACCCTGCTCTCAAAGGCATGCTCTGATAAGCCTGCCTATCAATAGTTCCAACTGTTCTAAGCCATGTGTAGCTAATGACATTGGGAAGGCAAGGTTGAAGTTTGATTCTTCAGGCAGCAAATCATTGATTGAAATTCATTGTGAGGATTAGAAATACAATCTATGGGTGTTTTGTTTTTTTTTCAAAGTTTCTGTTGGATATACCAGCATCTAGTTTTAATAGTTTCCACTTACTTAATATCCAGTATTCGCAGAGATGGAATCTACATAGCAGCCCTGCCACATAGACATAATATTCCCACTTCACTGAAGAAACTGAGGATTATATGACCAATTACTTCGCCAAACACAAAAAGGTGCCTGGATGTGACACACACACGCCCTTTCCAGTACAATCAATGCTTTCTCTGTGCATTTCATTTCCACCCGTCCCTCTGGCCTGCCATCTTCCTTCTCGGGAGCTTCCTTCCTGGCTGACTCCAGACTTCCCTGTCCAGAGCTCAGAAGTTATGGCTTTCATGCTCTCTTCCCCATTGTCACATACATTCAACTTGAGCTGCTCTAATGGTAGTACATCCACAGTATTGACAGTTGAATAATATCCCATTTTACTTGGCTACTAACTTGCCAGTAGAAAGCAATTACAGTGATATGTGGACCCACTTAATCAAGTATTTTTCTATAGATACTAGTACAATTATTTTCAATGCTAGACCTTTGGCAGAAAAAAAATAGGGCCATAACATTAAATGATAAAGTGCTCATTGAAAGAAAATAATACATGATTTCAAGTAAAATTGTGGAGAGCTTTCAAATTTCTTGCTGCCTTGCAGTTAGAATTACTCAGTATTTAATGCTGACTTGGTCAAATAATATGCATAAAGCACTTTATGCACCATTAAATATATCTGTATATATATTCTTGCAAGGTCTCAGTTCTGTCTTAAATATCAAATGCATTTCTAGATAGATGAAGAAAAAAGTCTCAGGGGAAATACCTTTTCACAATATGTGTACACATATATCTTTCTGTATTCTTTTTCACTCCAGTCCAACTTTGAAAACATGCTGACCTAGTCCTTCAGATACATGGTGGGTTTGTGAAATCACTTTAGTTCATCTCTGAACTGCTCAGAATCCCTATAGGTGACATCCATGTTTCTTCATCTTTAGCACCTGGAGTACTTATTAAAAGGTCATCTCCTTGCACTGAACCCCCCAGATTCAAATTCAGGATCTCTGGGTTAGAGCCCAGGAATCTGGGTTTTTGACAGGTAACCCAGATGATTCTAACACAGGCGATCCCCAAGCCCTACTTAGAGAAAAACTGGAAGAGGTAAAGGAGCCAACATAACAAACATTTACATTGTTCTTGGATTCTCAAGACAGGCCTGGGAGATAGAAATGTACCAGTTGAAACTGTGAGGCCGCACCATCTGGTTCCCTGAGCACACCGTGTGCCTCTGTCCATGACCTTCCCCTGCTGGAGCCCCTTTACTTCCTCTCTCTGCCTGGTTATGGAGGCCCAGCTCTGGTGGCCAGAGCCCACCTTCCTCTCCTTCCTCACAGAGCCCTTGGCTTGCTCTGATGATCTGATATCCACCACGTTGAAGATGGCTGGTTCTCACCTGTCTCTGTCCCCACAGAAGGTCACCTCCTCCGTGGCAGGCTCCATCTCAGGTATATCCTAAGAACATGCCCGGGTTGCAGAGCCCGGGTCCGGACCGCAGTCTTGTCAGCCACTCAGTGCTCTTTGCTTCTCACCAGGGAATTCCAGACAGCCCCCGCAGGTTGTGAGCTTTTGACTGCCTTCCAGGAGTACTCATGGCACACAGTATAGTCACATGCTTTTTCTGGGTGCTTCTGGTGACCAGAATCCAAAGTGGCAGGGGAACTCCTAGAAGGATTGGAAGAATGATTTGAGGCCCCAAAAGAAACCAAAAAGACTACTTTGCAGCACAAAAATTGAACCCATTAACCTGGGCACCTTAGTGCAATGTTCTAAATAAACAACTGAGCTGAAGGAACGCCTTCCTTCACATTTCCTGCTTCTTGAAACATCAGACAGTGAGATCAGAAGAAGCCGGGCTGGTACTACGGGAAGCTGTCTTGCTTTGGTCTGGCTTAGCCACAGACCCTATTCCTAAGCCGACTAGCATGGATATTAGAGAGAAAGGACAAGTTAGAAGTGGTCCCCTGGTGAGCCCTGCAGGCCCAGTGTCCCCAGAGAAGGACCTCGTTGTGACTGTTTTCCTAAAATTGTTATGAGATGTTTCAAATTGATTCCTTCTGGTTTTCACGTTTCCTGCAGCTACCCTTTTTGTTTAACTGAACCTGATATGCAGCCCGTGACCAGTTTTCCATCTGTGTTGTCAGCACAGCCAGCTCAGCTTTGTCCATCTCCAATTCCAGACTGAGATCTCTTTCCAGTCAATTGTGGCTTGGACAAAATGTGGATTTTTCCCTCAGTCAGTGTTTGGGGGAGAATATTAGTCATATCATGCTGCCTGCTTGCACCAAGCCAAGTTATCTATTTCTATCAACTAGATGCAGATTTAGCAGAAGGTACGTGACTCGTGACTCGTGTGTCAGAGTAGGTTAGAAAGTTGCTACGTAAACAACCCAGTGTGAACTTCCTGGTCACCTTCTGTTGTCTGTGGAGGTGTAAAGAAACAGATTACTGTTTAGTTAATGTCAATTAAATCATCCTTGAAGACGTTCATCTTTGCCTTGAAGGTTATTTTAATAGCCGTATTTGCATAGCTCCTTCCTTTTTTAAAAACTGCCACATTTGGCTGCACAACAGCCCTTGGGGCATCCAATTTTCATCTCATCTTGCATAACACATGGAAGTCACATGGTTTTCCTAAAGGTCATGTACTCCATTGTACTCCATTGTGTCTGGTGTTCTTGCCATTACCCTAGAGCACTTACCCTAAAACTACAGGCCACACACCTTCAGATTACACCTTGAATGTAAAATTGGATGGGCTCACATCTTAAAACTGGTGCTGCTGCTCTGGCCATGAGTCATGGAGACATCACATTTCTATTAATAGTACAACTAACTTTCTTAATGAGACGAATGCCTCTGTACTGAGATCATGTGACCACTGATATAAGGTAGGCTTAGGGATGGTGCAGTAATGGTCCATGAGGTTGCTGCACCTAGGGCATAGTGAGCTTAAGAAGTTGTCAAAGGAAATTCAAGTTCCCATGAGGTGGTGATGGCAGCTGGATATATAGATTTAACTACACACAGAAGTCTTGTGTACACTCTGGAAGTATCTCTCTGCTGGCTGAGGAGTAGGAAGGTGGCTGCCCTACCCATTCCACCCATGTACCCTTTTCCCTGGAATCATTGCCCTAAATAGTTACAGCATCCATGGCCATATTACCAACTGAGCTGACTCATTTTAGACCACCATTTGAGAAAGCAGGCCACCTGAAGTGCCATTCTCTGAACTACAGGCAATGAAATCAGGAAGCAAAAATACCTATGTCCTGACTCTTTTGTCATAGTTTACTTGGTTGAGAGGAGAAGATATTTTGGGATAAAGACAAGGGGAAGTATTTGGTAAATCCAAAATGTGTCTCCCTCATAAAACATAGACACTAGTGACCTTGGCAGCAGGACACAGCTTGTAATATTTTATGGTTCAGTTCTGTTGTTATGTTTGAACTGAACCATCTTACAGATAATTGCTATAGCAGAAGTCTATTATTATTTTATTATTACTTACTATTTGCCTTCACTGCTCCAGGAATTTTTCATAGATTATCTCATTTAATCCTCCCAAAGATGTAATGATGTAGGTATTGTTATTAATTTCCATTTTGCAAATGTAGTGACTGGTCATTTTGCAATGACCTTTAATCAATCTAATCAATGGAGGTACCCAGAGCCAAATTCAGACGGCTTGGCTCCAGAGCCAACCCTTCCTATAGCTGTGCATCCCAGCTCCCAGAGCGATACGGATGACTTACAGGCACTTGATGAATGTATGTGGGACAAATGATACAAACAAATTAGTGAACAAGCAAATGAATGAATATTCAACCAGCACAAAGAAGAAAAAGGAAAGTTTAGGATGGAACCTATTTTGGAAACTATTTTCAAAGATTGGATCAAAACAATTTAGTAGAAGTGAATGCTCTGTTTGATTAAAAGTTTTAAATCAATATGTATGATTTTCCAGAAACACTAGACATTTGAACTGATTATCTCATAAGTTATCTCAAATAGGTCATGTCCATCTGTGTTTAAAACTACTTTCCTCTTCACCACAGTTTAAGTCCCAATTCCTCATGTAGCCTTTCTTCTCAAATTCAACCATGCTCGGCACTCTTAAAAACATGTTTATTTGAAAGCCTTTTCTGCCAATGTTAACCTCAGTATGTAATATAAAATAATAACCTTGATGGCAAACTCAAGAACTTGAAAAAATCTTGAAGGTTTTCTAGTTCAGTCTTTTGAGTTTGTAGTCAAGCTTTTTTACAGTGCATGTGAACTTGAATCTGAAATGCTTTACAGATTTGTAAAACAAATTATTTTAACTACTTCCTAGAAGACCAACTCATACACTCAGGGAAAGAACACACCAGAAGTAACAGATAGCCAACATATTAAGGGAATCTGTGTGGATTTCTCCTTTTTCCTCAACATCTTTGGGCAGCCAGTGTTAGCATTTCAATCCAGGAATTGTTGAATTTATTCATCTGGAGGGAGTCAGCTACAGAACAACCATATGCATCAGTTCAGTCTGGAACTCCCCGTCTGTGAGAGGAGCTATTGGTTACAGACAAAACAGGGCTATACCATCTGGTTGGTGAATTTATATGTGACATGTAGAGTTGTAAAGAGTCATATGTCCTGCTAGCAGCCTTACTGTCATGGGTAAACCAAGGAGAGTTAGCTCAGAGGCCAAAATTTTCCAGGTTACTGTGCTGGAGAGCAAGTTTGATAAACTACATATTTTATACTAAAAGAGAATAGCCAGAAAACTAAGAGATCTGGGACTTCATGGTGTATTCCAAAGATAAATTTACTTTCACAAAAATAGTAATATGTATTATATTATATAATTAATATATGTATCACAATATTTATTATCATAGAATCCTATGACTCTAGAACTGAATCCATGTAAACAAGAGGTCTTTGGAGTTGGGTGCCCAACTCTTCAGTCACACAGACCACGTTCATTTACCTTGCCTTTAAGACCACCAAAATTTTGAAATAGTCAGTTCATATTTTTTTTAGTGTTAGGTAACATACTGCCTGGCAGATCTGTCTGGGAATTACCTGATTTTCTAGTGGCGTGTTCCTTTGTTTGACTTGCATTTACTGTCGATTAGTAGATAGATAATGACTTCCAGAAAACTGATAGTAATGAAAATGATTCACGTCTGATAGCAATCCAACGAATTTTGTCCAGTAAGTAGAAATAATTTCTGTCCCATAGAAAAGATAAATTAAAAATTACATTTTTACTGTCCTGGGACATTAGACAGCTTTGTATCAAATTAGCAATTTTATTCAAGCATTCTTTCTTTCAGCCATGTAAAACCTTGACCTTTCAATTCTCTTTGAACACATGCCAAAACAATACAAAAAATATTTTTTTAACATAAGGTGCCTCAAATGCATAAGTTTATTTCTGTCTCACTCCTCCATACAAATGGGTGTTCCTGATCAGGCTCTGTTCCTCATCATGATGATCAAGAACCCAGGCTCTTTCCATACTCAATCTCCAGTAACCCTTATGGCAGGTCTTGGCAAACTGCTTCTTTAAAGGGCTGGCTAGTAAATATTTTAGGCTTTGCAGACCACGTGGTGCCTTGCACTTCTTCACCTCCTTTGTTGTAGTTCAGAAAGCAGCCATAGACAACCAAGCATAGCTGTATTCCAATAAAACTTTATTTACAAAAACAATTGGCAGGCTAGATTTGACCCACAGGCTATATTTCGTTTACCACTGCCCTTGAGTCTTGGAATCTTCTCAGAAAAGGTAGAGAATACACACAGTTTACTGCATCACCTTGCCCTGAAAGTGTGACTTATCCCTTCCATTGGTGAGAGCTAGTCTCACAGATAGAGCTGGATGCAGGGGTGCCTGGGAAATGTAGTCCCTGGCCAGGAGCCACTTCCTACCAACACCTTACATCTCATAAGAGAAATGAGTCCTTGGTAGACATTTAGGAAGTTCAGCCATAGTCATATCACGACCATAGCAACTATTCTGCTGGGCCTATAAAAAGAATGCATATTGCATTCTAGATTTCATAAAAGCAATACTAATCATGGAAATGAACTTTAGCACTTAGTTCCTAATTTACTGATTATATATTTCTTGGCCTAGACCACAATGTGTTTGAAAACTAGTTTTCAAAAGAGGTGTTCATTGTATATTGCAAGTAATAGGTCATGTTTTTATTGAAATGTTGGGTTGTTACCCACAAATGTAGCACCTAATGGAAAGTGGTGGTTTGTGTACCTATAATTATTTGTTGGCTTTTCTGTGTAGTTTTCATCAGAAAATTGGACATTGCATTGTTTTTGTACTTGAAGTGCTTTTCTCAGAAGGTGAGGTAAACATGGTTCAGAGATTAAAAACCCAGGTTCTAATTATTAATTCAGTTAAGAAATACAACCATATTGACATGATTTGATTTTTTTTTAATTGCAAAAAATGTTCCAGGAATTTCTAAGTTGTAGTGGCCACAGTATTATTGCCTCGTCTGTATACATAAACTCTGCTTTGTGTATCCACCAAGCGATCATATCAAGTTGTATCCAAGGCAGCAAGAGCTGTGAGTATAGATGCCCTAGTTCACATAACTGGTCTACAAGAAAATATGATTTTTTTTAGGAAGGTTTACATGTTTTATCTCTGCCCAAAGGTGAGTTACTTCAGACCATAAGGAAAGAATGACCTATCACTAATGGACTTGTGGATGAAGAAAGAATTGATCATCTGCTTTGTTTTTAACTTTTCCTAGTCCTTGCATTGACAGGTGTCTTCATAACCTAAACTATCAGAGAAAACTGCCTGACTTGGACAGTGTGAGGTGGCAAGTTCCCAGGCAGCCCCTTTCTTCTCAACATGTACTTGGAGTTTCCTCTCTGAGCATAAAACTACAAAGTCCAAACTCAGTACAGGTGTACCTTGCTTTACCTTTACAAATCCTATTTAAAATATTCCATTATGGCTTCAAAATGATTTTTGGTGAAACTTTTCTAAAGGTGCAAACACCCGATGCAAATATCCCCTCTTACAATTATCCATTTTTTGTGGGAAAAAATCCTTAATTGGCTTATGCAGCCCCTGCTACAAATGAGCCCATAAAGGTGTTTTATGGTGGCTGTGCTCACATCCTTGTACTCACAAATCACTTTCACGCTCCCTGCCTGTAATAAACATCCATGCTATGGGCCATTGCTGTCACTTTATAGATTTGACTTTTAAAGGCTCGCAACCCAGAGACTGCTTCCATTCTCCTGAGTGCTTATGCCTGTAATTTAAATTAGCTGCCCCAGCAGGATCGATGTCATCTGGGTGATAAACTATCAGCTTAGCCAGTCTTCCTGTAAAGCCTTATAATTGGGTCAAATATCAGCATATCTAATATCAGTTATCCATTTACTGTACAACATTGAGCTTGTCACACAGCTAAGGGTAAATAGTAACTAAGGTTAACACACCTTTAGATTAGCAACTTACAACTTAGAGAAGTAATTAATGAAATACAAGAATATATTATAGACTTTTCTACTATATGGCCATGTAGTGGTATCAAATTCTGTCTTCAACACTAACTAGTTATTCAAACTTGAATGAATTACTTAACCTCTTTCAATCTCAGTTTCCTCATCTGTAAAAAAAGACAATAGTCCCCATTTATTCAGGATCCTCTAGGTATAAAGCTCTGAAAATAGCAGCTCTACATCTGTTATTTAGTTTATTCCTAGTAACAACCCAGCAAGGTGTTACTACATCCATTTTATGATTTAGTTGGAAAATTGTTGTTTGGGTTTCTTTTTCTCACCTATCGTCAACATCCCTGTTTCTTTGGAAAGAATTATTCTTTCCTTCCATTACTTTTATAGACCATGATGATAGTACTGAAGAGCTGTGGATACAAGCAAGTGGGGAAATGTTCCATTTTTTTCTAATATCTTTTCCTTTCTTAGAAAATTCACTTTAATTTCCAGGTGCATCTTTCCCTGTCGTTGCAGCTGCTGCAATAGGTGCTGGTGTAAACTTGCTATGTGGTGGGAAATGCAAGGCTGCTGCTGTTCAGCCAGTGGGCCCAGGGAGGCTCACACTGCTGCCTCATTGGGTTGGACTTTTATGGCTGCATCCCTTTTGACTCAGCAGCACCACATTAACAAGATGTTAAGGACTGAATATCATCCCAGGACAAAGGATCTGGGTTCGCAGATCAAAGCCCTCTCTCCTGGCTGCACTAATCATCTTGCTCTGTAATCTGTCTGCTAGGTTTGTGTCTCCCTCTTCTAGACTGAGGACTTCTTGGGGCCAGAGTCCATACCCTAACTCATCTTTGTGTTCTTGGCTACAGCACAGTGGTTGACATAGTGAATGTGATGAATAAATGTTTGGGTGAATGAGTAAGTGACTGAAGACTGATGTAAAACCAAGTCTCAGAGAAATGAGTAATCCCTGTGAGATCAACTGCTAGGAAGTGGCCGCACCAGCTGACTTGTCTCCTGAATCTTAGTGGCTGATGAGGGAATTAGCATCATAAAATCGGGGACGTGCCTAGCACTTAGGGGGAACTCAAATGTTTGTCTCCTCCACTTGTCTACCAAAGTACTGTTAAGTGTCTCAGTCCTGAATCTTTATTTGGAATCACAACTTAATCTAGTCGTGACATTTGTGAACTCCAGCAAAGCACACCTTTGCATTCCACCCTTAACCCTCGTGAAGCTCTCAGGTTTTCCTTCTCCTGCTTCCACCCCCATCCTTTTGGTTGATCCCAGGAATGGCTTCATATTCTGTCCTCCTTTTTAGAGCAAATGAGCCCTCAGGATTCCTGCATCTACCCAATAAATAAAGGAAAAAATACAATCACTACTCTGAATGACTTTCCCAAGACTGTTCTTTATTTCTGCTCTGAATAAGATAATGCCCCCACTTTCAGTTAACTTTAAATTGGCATCCTTTGCAGCTATAGATCTTCCTGATTAATTTACATTTATGTGCAAATCCATCATGACATTCAGCAGAAGCCCCTGCAAACCTGTCCTCTGTGTCGGCTCTGTATACTTAAAAGGCTGAGAATGACTTGAAATCTGAACTAAGGCAGAATTTAATTTTTTTTAAACACTCAAGCAAAATATAAAAAGAATTTATGCACAGAAAGGTGACTTAGCCACACATAATATATGAAGTTCTTGAGAAACACGTATCAGCATTATTTTGTTGGTTTGCCTTGAGAAGTTCCAAAATAGAATATTAAGTATAAAATTTTTTGCTTTTATCTATGCTATGTGTGCTCACCTAACACTTTTTGGACAGTAACTGATTTTATGTAATTTTACGATTAAAATGGCTGATGCATGATCAGAGATCTTAGTAATCAAAGGCAACATGCAGGGAAGCTTCTAGCTGGTAGTTACTACCCATCTGTGCACCTTTGCCACATTCACTGCGTGAAATCATAGCTCAAATCGAGCCAGATGTGATGCTTTCTGATGTTTTCCAAAAGCAGTGTGCATTCGACTGGAAAAAGAAAAACTTTATTTCTCTTTGGGGAAATATGACATGTAGGTATGGAACAATGAAACAAGAGTACAGAAGACTATGATGGAAGGAAAATTGCCTGCTGGAGACTGCGAATGTCATGTGAGTTTAGAGACATTGCCCACAGTAAGCTGTGGGCCTGATGGGCTGGAGCCAGGGAATCCTCAGATAGTGGCAGGAGCTCAGACCTGAACGAGAACAATGAAGACAGATATTTCTTTGTTTTGACATTAAAGCCTCAATTAGACCTGGAAATGAAATGGAAGCCCAGCCCCTTACACCTTCTGTGTTGGGAGTGTATCTATGTGATTCTTGTTGCCTTTCCATATATTCCATCAAACAATACTGCTCAACCCAGTTAGAAAGGGAAGAGACCAGGATGCTAAGGAGAACTTTGGCAGGCCTATTCAGATTCCTGGTGAGAAGAGGTCAACAGGATGTGCTCCGTTCTTCAGCGGCCTCCTTGACCACACTGAAGCCTTTCTAGGATTGCTTAGAGGGAGTCCCAGTAGAAGGACCCAATGTCCATGACTAGGAAAAGCTCATGACGCACGCATTTGTCATTTCAGAACCAATCCTGTGTTCTAGAAGCTCTGACTTCTTCATCCTGCTCTGGTCAGTTCTCACATACCTCACTCTTATTTCAGTCACACCATACAACAAAGGAGATCCCAGACAGATTGAAAAGTTGAAAATTTTAAAAGACACTCTACAAGGAATTATGTGTGATTAAAAATTTTAAATGGGAAAGGACTTAGTATGGCATAAAAGCCACAGAGTAAACTATGGGGAGAAAAGATTGGTACTCATGACAATATGTAATTTTAGTATTTCCGTACTTCAAAGAACATCATAAATAAAGTTTTAGTGCAGATCAAAATGAGGAGAAAATGTTTCCAACAAAAGGTAAATGAGTGTATCCAAAATGGAAATCATTCTTCTAAACCAGTAAGAGAAATACTAAAAAGTTGAAAGGAAAACAAATCAAAGTTCTGAGTAATTCACAAGAGAAGAAATTCAAATGTTTTCATTAAACAAACACCAACTATGTTGCCAGGTTCTATTGTAGACGATTGAATATAGCAGTAAAGAAAAGATCAATTTCCTGCCTTCATGGAAGAAATATTTTGAGGTGGGAATTCAGGCAATACGCACATTTTAAAAGTAAGTAAATAAAAAGTATGTCTGATGGAGGTAAGTATTTGGGTGAGAAATAAAGCAGAGTAGAGCAATAGGGAATCCCAGGGGCTGGGAGGCCTGTGTACCTCCCTAAGGAGGTGACATTTGAGCACAGAGAAGAGAGGAGATTCACCAATTAGATATCTAAGAAAAGAGCTTTCTAGGAGAGGGAATAGCAGATGCAAATGGCCCGAGGCAGAGTATTTAGTGTCTTCAAAATAAGAGCCACCAGTGTGTTTGAGCAGAGTGGCCAGAAAGGAGAGCAAAGAGCAATGAGGTCAGAAAGGTAACAGATAGGACCAGGTCATGCAGGGCCTTCCCTGCTACTCCCTGCCTTAGCTGAGTGAGGGGTGAAGCTATTAGACGTTGGGAGCAGAACAAGTGACATGATGTGGCTTAAGATTTACAAGGACCATGGTTCTGCTGCTCTTTGGGAAAAGGGTGGAGAGGGCCAATATTAAGGCAAGAAAGCAGGTAAGAGGCAATTGCAACAGTCCAGGCAGGACATGAAGGCAGCCTTGACTAGGGTGATAGCAAAGAGTTGTGAGAAACAATCCAATTTTGGATATATTTTGAAAGTTGAGTCAACGGGTATTTCTGAAGGATCCAATGTGGGGAATGAGAGACTGGAGTCTCAACTGACACCTGGGTTTTTTGACCTGAACAGCTAGGAATAGGGAGGCTGGGGCAGGGGGAGGGGGTGCTACAGGAGCAACTGGCCTGGGAGGAAAAACTCCAGAGTTCCCTTTTAGATATATTGTTTTTGAGGTGTCACTCCAAAACTATTGGACGTAGGTTTCTGGAGTTCAGCAGAAAGGATGGGAACAGATAGACATTGGGCGTCCACAGCACATGGATGTTTTTTAAGCCTGAAACCAGATGAGATGATCTTTGGCTAGTGCTGAAGAGGTAGAGAAAAGTCGTTTGAGACTGAGCCTGGGGCATTCCAACATTTAGAGCCAAGTCAATGAGGAGGAACCAGCAGAGAAATCTGAGAAATGTAGAAGAGGAAAAATTTGATGTAGCCAGATATATCAAATCCTTGCCTCATGATTTGCTCTGTTGCTTTTATGTTCACCTAGTCATTTTATATTTATAAAGTGTTCTCCACTTCTAAAAACATCCCACATTAAGTCTAATGGCAAAAGCCAAGATCAGGAGAAATTTTTGAACAAAGGGTTAATATCCTTAGTATATAGAACTCAACAGTCTCTAAGAGACACAAACACTTCAGTGAGGATAAGATTTCACATATGAACAACTGTGAAGGCAGGAAGTCATAAGCTTTATGTTTATCATCTTTTTTACTTAAAAAAAATCACCTTTGGCTTCCAAAGAAGTAAAAAACATATTCTAAGTATCTAATCTAATATAATGTAAAAGCAAAGAGATAATAAAAAAATCTCATCAAGAAACTTCCCATACCATGTATTTATGATGCACATATCCTTTTCTGGTAGACAACATTTTATCAAGCATATCTGGTATTTTAAAAAATTGTCTGGCAACCACATTGGATAAAACAAACCATCTTAGAAATACTGTTGGAGATGTTTAGCCTCAGTAATAAATACATACATATGAGTGAAATACAATCTTTCCCTTACCAAAATGGCAAAGAACACAAAGGAAAAAAAATTCCCGATTTGGCTAGGACAGAGAAATGGTCATTGTGAAAGGATGCTGGGGCAGGGTGGGGAGTGGGGTGGGTGGCTGGGGGGTGTTGTAAATTGGTATACATCTTCTGAAGGACAGTGTGTCAATTTGTATCAAAAACTGAAAACTTGATATCCCCTTTTGGTATATTCTGACTCAGCAGTCCCAGCCTCAGAAACTCTGATTCTCATAATGTATCCAAAGGAAACAGTAACTGATAAGGGCAAAAATTTAACTGCAAAAATGTTCATAGGATCCATAACTGAGATGGTGAAAATTTAGGAATAACATAAACAATACAGAAATGTCTGTATGATAAAATACTACAGAGCAATTAAAATTATGTCATAGAAAGATGTTTCTTAATATAGTGAAACCGTATGACCTATTTCTGTTAACATATGCCTAAAGAATAGATGGGAAGAAAATAAACCAAAATATTGTGTTCATCTCTGGGTAGTATGAGATAAATGATTTTAATTTTATTAGATCTGCCTGTTTCAAATTGTCTACCATATATTAATAAGGTACATTGGCATATGGAGCAACTACAGAAGAAAAGGCTAGGAATTTTCCACAAAAACAACACAGAAGCAACATTCTAGGGTAACACATTCATTAGAACTTTATACAATGATAAAAATGCTCTCTATCTGTTCTTTCTAATGCAGTAGCTACATGTGGCTGTTGAGAACTTGAAATGTAGCTAGTTCAACTGAGGAACTTTTTTTCATTTTAATTCAGCTCATTTTACAGAGCCACATGCAAATAATGGCTACTGTTGAACAGTGGAGTTCTAGGGAAGATTGGCATGGGGCATGGAGGGGTTCAGCAGTCCTTGTTCAACCCAAGAAGAGCTCTGGATCAGACAAAATCTGAGACTGTCAGCTGATGGGGATCAGAGTTAGGATCCCCATCAGTCTCCTAGGAAAACTTGGAAGTTTACTCACAACCCAAGTATAGAATTCATAGCTGCATCCAATTTGGGTGTAATTTATTTACACCTAAATTCATTGTTGCATATAATTTAACTGTAAGGAAAACCATGTAGAGTTCTCATTCTATAATGTATTTTTTTAAATTTATTTATGTGGTTATCATAAGGTTTATAATTAAAGAACTCTTCCATGTCCTGGTAAAGATAAATTCTAGACAAGATGAATGTTATCCTACTATTTTAGGCAAGATTCTGATGTCCAGGGGAGGTAAGCAGCAACCCTTATCAGGTGTGGCTTTTAAAAAAGGCTCATTACTGTCTAATGTGTTTCATGTTAAAGTTACATATGAAGAACTATCCTACAGTGACCTCTTAAAAAGAAACAAGGAAAAAATCCTGTATTTTTTTGTGTGTATTGTTTTGTGGCTGATGTTTTAAAAGCTGTTTTCTTCTGGTTAATGTTTTAAAGCTTCCAGAAAAAACCACTGTCTGTTTTTAACCAGAATAAAAAGATACAATTTTTAATTCTTCTTAATTAGGATTATTAAACTTTACAAGAGTTAAAGTAATATAACTGTTATACTCTGATGGGAGAATAATGTTTTAAAAATAATGAAATTATGGCAGAAGCATTTAGATTTAATTATACAGCCATAATAAAAATTTCAATTAGGCTTTGGTTACATTATAATTAACTCTGCATTTGAACACTCACATCAGTGTGGCCAAAGGTTTCGCTTGTTCCTTGCTTTTTAAAAACAACATATGAAAAAAATTTTTGTTTTTATACATTAGTGTGAGAAGGCTGCTGGAAATAAGGTGGAGAAGGCTGGAAAATTTAGATCTAAATACATTTTCTAAATAACAAACAAAAAGTAATAGAAGATATATTTCACATTATTATAATTCAGAATTGTACATTGTATTAGATATCTATTGCTGTGTGACAGATTAACCCAAAACTTCACAGCTTAAACCATGTATTAGTCACATAGTTTCTGAAGGTAGGGAATCTCAGAGCAGCTCAGCCAGGCGGTTCTGGCTCAGGAGCTCGCGTGAGGCTGCAGGCAAGCTGGGGGCCAGGGCTGCTGTCATCTGAAGCATGAACCTGAGCCTCCAAGTAGATCCATTTCCAGTGCAGCTGCTGGCAAGAAGCCTCAGTTCCTTACTGGGGGAGAAATAAGAGCCTCAACACATGGATCTTGCCACATGGCTGCTGAGTGGCCTCCGTTCATGGCAGTTGACTTTCCCCAGAGTTAGTATTCCAAAAAAGAAAGGCTGAAGCCTCAATGTCTTTGATGGCCCAACCTTGAAGTCACATAGCCCTACTTGGTTTTTTGTTGTTGGTGGTGTTGTTTATAGAAGTATCATTGATATACAATCTTATATTGGTTTCAAGTATGCAACACAGTGGTTCA
Organism: Manis pentadactyla; assembly: GCF_030020395.1. Lineage (NCBI taxonomy): Eukaryota > Metazoa > Chordata > Mammalia > Pholidota > Manidae > Manis > Manis pentadactyla. The sequence continues at coordinate 58,994,918 of NC_080025.1, read as the reverse complement.
ATAGTTACCCACATTATAAAATCCTCATCCCAACTGGTGTGATCACTATCTGTCAACATAGGAAGATGTTACAGAATCATTGGCTATGTTCTCCCTGCACATAGCCCTACTTCGTTAGAAGAGTCGCTAAATCAAGCCCATATTTAAGACATAGGAAATGAGTTCCACCTCTTGAAGGCTATAAGGTGGTATCAAGGAATATGGGTACTTACTCTAAACCACAACAAACATGGAATACTTTAGCTGTTTACTAGCTTGATTGGTTTATGTTTATTTTATTATACTGGAGTCAGACGGGAGAAGGCAAAGCCATTCTTAGAACCTGAGTAGAACTCCCATGCAGAGGTCCACAGCCAAATGTGAGATTTGCAATATACTTGTTCTCCCCTTGTTTCTTGGAGTTCTCTTACTCAGTAATTATAATTTTGTGCTGGTACTTTTATCTCACTAAGAATGTACCTTTGTGAGATCAAAAGTCAAAAAATGCATGCTTTCTTTTGTTATCCAAGATTTCTACTAGGCTCATTGTGAAAGAACAGCTCAAGGAAAACTCAGGCCGTCTCTCAGCTCTGAAGGAAAAGGGGTAGAAAAGTAGACTAGTGGGTGCTTTGCCTCTTAGTTTTCACAGCTAGAGACGTGCTATTTGAAATACCCCCTTGCCTTCTGGGTGAGCTCATGCAGTTCAGCAAGCTTCAGATTTTTATCTCCAGCGCAGAGCTCTCCCTGATCCTCAGACTTGTCTGTCCAGCTGCTTTCTCAGCCTGTCTGCTGAGATGATGAATTGGCTTCTCAGACCTACCATGGCCAAAGCAGAGTCACAAGGAAGAAGAAAAGTAGGGAGATAAGCATGCAGAACACTGAGCGCTATTTGCTCCCCATGAAAATGGGCTGTTTCTTCCCATGTGAAAACGTGGCCACTCAGTCTGCCTGCTTCTGCTGCCATTCCTTGTGCAGAGGGCCCCAGAGGAGGTGTCCCCACCTCCTTGGACAGCAAGAGTGATTTCCTGCTTGGGCTCCAGGCTGCAAACAGTTCTCCCCTCTGCGTAGGTCATGCGCTTCCTCTTTGTCAGCACTCATCACCCCTCCTTGTTGCAAGAATATTTGCCAGCACAGGGGATTACTGATCCCTCATCTGTGCCCAGGATTGTGTGGGTGACATTAGCAAGTGTGCTGATGGTGTGGCTTGAGGGTACTTGAAGTACTGCCCAAAATACCTTCTTATCAAGCCCTACCGTTTTCTGGTTCTCACCATATCACTCCTATCTCAAGGGCCTTTAAAAGTCACTCCCCTTCCAGGGAAGCTGGTCCCAAATGCTTTTTGTAGGTTTGGTTCCATGGTTGTATAGGAAAGAGTATTTACATTACAAAAGTTACACAGTCGCAGGGATAATTTAAGATGAGGTGCTTACTGTCATCTCTAAGAGATCATCACGTGGCAAAACGAGGACAAAAAAAAAAAAAAACAGATAAACTTGATGGAGGTGAAAGAAGAAGAAAAGAAGGGAAAGTTGGGGGCTAAGGGGGTGCGTAGAGGGTGTGAATTCTACTTGAGAGCCAAACACAGGAAGGGACACAGCTAAAAGAGGAAAAATCAGCCTGGTTCTAAATGTTTACTGAATGAGTTACTGGATGAATGCATGGAACCTAGTATCCATCAAACCTAAACCAAGCCTAAGCTTTTAAAATACTGCGATTTCATATAGAAAAGCAAATATATAGTTGAACAGATTGTGTTATATGAGATATAGCCTCGTTCCCAGTGTATTAATAACAGTATCTTAATTGATTAAGCAGTTCCTAAAGGAAAGGCACTGTTCTGCATACTTAACGTATCTTACTGGTTTTGTTTCTTGGGTTTTTTTTGTCTTTCTATTTCTTTTTTTCTGTGCTCAGTTTATTGCCTGTCTCCCCCATTACAATGTAAGGCCCATGAAGATAAGGGCCAGAGTTTTCGTCTGTCTTATTTGCTGTTGCATCCTTAAGCAACATCCAGAATAGTCATCCAGAATGGCATGAAGTATGTGTACAGAAATTATTTACTGAAAGAAGAAGGAAGGAGGTCAAGGGGTATAAACTTCCACTTGTAAGATGAATAGGTTCCAGGGATCTAATGTACAGCATGGTGATGATAGTTAACAATACCCGTTGTACACTTGAAAGTTGCCAATGGTGGGTAAAACTGCAGTATTTCCAGAATCTTTCACCTGGCCTTAGTGCATCTCCCCATCAATAGGTCTTTCCAAGGGGTGGTGAGAATAGTCCATTTTCATATCAGTAGGTGATTACATGGGGGAGCAGGGTATATCTGAACCAGAGAGGTTTGGTGGGGTCCCTTTTTGCAGCTGGGGCACAAGAAACACAGGCCAGCAGAAGTGGATGACTGTTTGTAAGCAATAAACAGGTTTCTCCCCACTTTATTTCTGCTTTTGACTGATTTGGCTTCAAAGGTACTTTGCCCCAGACTGGGAACTTCTCCCCTCACCCACTGCCAGAGTTACACCAAAGTAGTAGATCTTTTTATTAGAGTATCATTAACATACAGTCTTACGATGGTTTCACATAAACAAAACTGTGGATTCAACATTCACCCATATTTTCAAGTCCTCATCCTCTTATAACTCTGGGGGAGAAAATAAGTTCCCAGTCAGGGGCAAATTACTTTTGAAGCTGAAATCAGTCAAAGGGAGAAATAAAGTGAGAGAAACCCATTTATTGCTTACAAGCAGTCATCCATTTCTGCTCACCTGCAACCCAGCTGCAAAAAGATGTCCCACCCAGCCTCTCTGGTCCAGATATACCCTGCTCCCCCATGTAATCACCTACTGATATGGAAATGCAGTACTTCTCTCCACCCTTTTGAAAGACCTATTGATATGGAGATGCACTAAGGCCAGGCAAGAGATTCTGGAAATAACTGCGATTTTATCCACATCCCTTTATTGCAGTCACTGCCTATCAGCGTAGTAAGATGTTACAGAGTCATTACTTCTCTTCTCCGTGCTGTACTTCCTTCCCTATGACTAGAGTAGATCTTAAATGATCTCATCACAGCAACAATGAGATGGTAATTATGTGAGGTGAAGGAGGTGTTACTTAATCTTACTGTGTTCATCATGTCTCAATATATTCGTATATCAAATCATCACATTGTATACCTTAAGCTTACACAATGTTATCTGTGAACTATATCTTAGCAAAGCTAGGAAAAAAAGATGAAGGAAAGAAGGTTGGGAGGAAGGGAAAAAGCAAGGGAGGGAGGAAACATTATCACATTTAATCCCCCTGGGTCTTTTTATCCTTATTTTACAAATAAGACCATTGAGGTCAAACCACACAGCTAACAAAGGACTTGATTCCCTTATGTATTCATTCAACAAACAGCATTTTCCTAATCTTAAAAAGACAACACTAGAGCACCTACAGGCCAGATCCCACATGCATGATCCTGGTTTAGAATCTCCAACGTGTCCATGTGATTTATGCATGTTGCTTAAATAGCTCAAGTTAAATCCAGATTCTGCCATCAGCCTACTTTAAAAGATTTGGAGATACCATGTACAATTACCTGGGTCATAGTACACAAAAGACAATAGCTACCTCTCTTCGAGATAAATTGGTGATTAGCAAATTAATAGTTAACAAAAACGCCTTGAAAACACAACAAACTATGTAATTGTCAAGCATTGTTATTAGCAGCCTCTAACTAGTTACAGAAAATAATTCACATAAGCATCCTGGAAAAGCTAATGTTTCCATGTCCCTTTTTGAAACTCATTTCACTTTACTTAAAAACAGGCAGAGAAGTAGAAAGCTACACCCATGCCCATTTTTTACCAGCTGTGTGACTTTGGACAGAGACCTCCCTCTGCAAACTCTTGCTCCTCAAAGTGTCAGCTGAGGACAGCAGCACAGGTCTCACCTGGGAGCTAGTTAGAAATGCAGAATCTCAGACCCTCCCCAGACCCACTGAATTTGAACCTGCATTTTCAGAACCCCAGGGGACTCAAAGACCCATGGAATTTTGGGAAGCACAGCCTCAATGACCTCATTTGGTAAAATGTGTGAAATTCAAGGCCCAACCTAGTACCTGACAGTGCTCAACAGAATTTTGTTCCCTTATGCCCCAACCTCCTGTATTAACAGTAACTTGGAAACCTCTGGGAAAACCTTAAGTGTTCTGGCAGTATGGCATCAAGGTGAAGGTCTGGCTGTAGAGGGTCCTAGAAATGGGGAAAAACAATTTTTTGGATAAATATGCCCCCTCCTCTACTCTAATATGTATTTGCAAAGTTGATTTTTATCCTCCCGTCTGCTGAGCCATTGTCACGATTCGATTGTGTCATGTGTTTTGACATTAATTTTAATATGCAACAGTTTGAATTCAAGCTCGTATTTAGTTCAGGTGGAATTTCTTTGTTCTTAACAGTGTTTATTTTATCCTGACTATAAAAGCAATACACTCTATTGTAGACAAGCTAAAAATCACGAGCCACTGCTGCTACTGTGTGTGTTTCTTATCAGCTTTATTTCAAGCAAAAGAGGGACTTTACTTGTAAATTTTGTGACCTGATTTTTTTACTTGTCCTAAACACTTTCCCACATTATATAATTTGAAGATAATTAGATAGATCTCTACTACTCTGTTTTGTGACTTTCAAAATTTAACCACCACTAATTGAAAAGATAGTTTCTAATTTTGTTTACCATTTTAATTATATTAAGATGAACATTCTTCTTTATAAAGTTTTGTCCATGACTGATTTACTAGTATTGAGTATAAAACACAAAATTTACTGAGTCAAAGGGTATTGATATCTTTACTTTGATACATAATGTCAGCTTCCAGAAAGATTCTGCCAAGTCACAGTTCCAATCATAGTCTAAATTCTAATCTAAATACAAAGCCAGCTAACTGTGGAGTTAGCGTATGTCCTTAAGTTTCTACTAGTTGAGGGCAATGTAATGATGAATGCTTATTTCGATTTGCATTCTTTGTTTCATGGTAAACTTTAGTATTATCACCAAGCTACAAAAATAAAAACAACAATTAAATTCCACATCCCTTTACTTCGATTTGGGAAGAACTGACATTCATGCAATATTTAGTCTTAATAGCCAGGACCTTGACATGCCTCTCTATTTATTCAAATGGAACACTCCATCAGTTTTTTGTGGGTTTTTTTGGTTGGTTGGCTTTAATTTATACTGCTATAATTGATAGAGAATCAATTCTCTCTCTAATGATTGTGAAAAGGCATATCTACATTTGCGGGTAGAATTTAACCCTCTTTTTCCTTTAATAAAGAAAATTCCAGGATTACTTTTACAACTTCAGTTTCTGCAACATACATTAGTGCCAGGCTTGTTAATTCATGACTCTGGATTTCAATTTTGTATCCTATCAATTTCCTTTCATTTTCCATATTATGGTAGTACTAAAGAAGTCAATTATTTTAAAGAATTCTTTCCTACTTAAGTGAGATTCAGGCTGAATCACCCAATCCTCATATAAATAAGGAAGTTACATTAGTTCAGTTTCTCAAAATCAGGTCCTTAAAACCCTTTCTCCCAGGGACCTTCTTAGGGAAAGATGAGGAGGAGGTGGGATTCTGGATGCCCCTTCTCCTGACCCAACCTCCAGTCACCCACCAACTAGCTCAGCTTTTTATGTTTTTCATGCCATGCTTCTGCTACAGATTTCCCTTGAATAAAAGGAAAACAGATAAATAAAAAAGTAGAATGGGATGGGATGAAATAGAATTTTTCCTGTCCTTCCAGTTAGAAGAATCTTTTTCTTGCTCTTTGAAACATCTTTAATATTCCTCTAAGGGGTAGGTTTGATAGAGGCATATTTTCAATTAAATTTTTTATCTATCTTATAGCCAAGCACTAAAAGATCTTCCACCTTACAACTAGACAGTATAACATGGGTGGGGTCATTTTTGTTTTTAGGACTTGCAGCTCTGCTAGTTGGCTGAGATTATATCTTATAATGCTCTTTCCTACTCAGAGATGGCATTTGTCTGCACGAAGACAAAGAATAACTTTCAGGCAAATTCCCAATTCAGTAGAACATCTAAAAAATTCTTTTCTGCAAACATTAATAATAACAGGTAGGGGTCCTGTTCTGCCACACTGGTATAATAAGCATCACATTTGTTTTCTCTAAATCAAATGAACCCCAAATGGTGGGAAATTTTGCATCAGTCATTATAGGGCTTTGGTCACTGTTGACAGGCAGCTGTGTCTGGGGAGGTCTCTCACTAGGTGAAACTTCAACCCAAATGGGGCAAGGCTTTTGACTCTGATTGGTAAAGAATTTGTGATTAGGTGGAACAAGTGCCTGCAAAAAAGGAATTCATTAATGTGAGAGTCGGAGCAAATGGCAGCAGCCAAGCAGGCAGTAGAGAGCAAAGAAGAAGAGAGCAAGAAAAAGAAGGTGCATTGAACTCCTGCTCAACATATGGCAACTCCCTTGTCAACTCCTGAAGCCAGAGTCACCTGGCATCCAGTGTCCGCTTGACTGAACAGCCAGCCCAGGAACTATGTTCCTCCCATCCTGGGATTTGGGGGAGCCTCAGAGCACTGGATGGAGTGAGATTATGTTCTCAGAACTTCCGCTTCCCTGCTGATCTGAAATAAAACAAAGAAAGAGAAAAAGGATTGCTTTAAGACTAGAAAGCGAATGAAGTAGCAAAGTGACAAAGACATTTACCATCAGAGTAGAGGTCAGTAAGCTCTTTGTCTCGAATAAGAGTTCAGAGAGGAAGTGCAATAGGCTTATGCAGGAAGAAAGTTAATTTGATAAGACTACACACTCAGGAGTGAGGGCAACCTCAGAGAGGAGGTGTGCCTAAAGGTTTAGGGTTTGGGGTTTTATAAGGCCTTTTGGGTAATGGTTGGTATAAGGGATGATGTATACAAGTAATTAATAATTCCTTTAAAGTTTTGTCTTAAGAATAGAGTTATTTAGATGACTGTGTTGATCCAATCTGTGTTCTTTACCCAGTTAGTTTCATTCAGGAGGCCTGTCTCTTGTCCTGGTTATAATGTTACTTAATTGATCAAGGGGCTGGAAAAGGAGGAAGAACAGCATATAGACTAAAGAATAAGCTAGGCCTTTTTCTCAACCTAAGCAGGACCCTTGTCCCATTGCCCTGCTCTGTCTCATCACCTGGGATAAATCCCCAAAGGTTCTTATAGGGGCCAGAACTTTTTCCAAGGGCTCTCTAGTCAAAACTTTTTCTGTAGAGGACCAGATTATAAATATCTCAGGCTTTACAGGCCATGCTGCTCACTATTGCAACTGCTCAACTTTGACATTTTCGAATCCAGCCATAGACATACATACATAAACAAATGATTGTAGGTGTGTTCCAACAAAACTTCATTTATGGACACTGAAATTTGGACTTCATATAATTTTCACTTGTCATTGTGTAGGAAAAACTTTAGTTCTTCTCCTGTGTTTCTCCTTTGCCCTCACACCACTACTGTACTCAGAATACTTCTCACAGCAGATGTGTGTTGGGGTGAGGGTTCCCCCACACCAAGCAATTCTGTTTGACACCAGCTGGGTGTCCTACAATTTAACTCAATTCTGATGTTCCACCTGGAGATAGCATGAGATTCCACAGATAAATCCCTCAAGATGACCAACCCGTCAACCCTGCACACTTCAGAAGCCAATTGGAAGTCCAAGTTGTCACGTGTGCTTCTGACTAAATGGATATAAATGAGAGGTTCCCACGACCCCCTCCTCAGGTTCAGTTAATTTGCTAGAGGCTCACAGATCTCAGTAAAACAATTTACTATTTACCAGTTTATTATAAAAGGATATGTTAAAGGATACAGGATATAGATGAACATCCAGATGGAAGATATGGGTAGGGGAAGGTCTCCTCTCTCCTTACATACCACTCTCCCAACATTTCCATATGCTCACCAACCTGGAAGCTCTCTGAATCCTGTACTTTTGGGATTTCTATGGAAACTTCATCATGTAGGTATGATTGATCATTAACTCCATTTCCAGCCCCTCTCCCATCTCTGGAAAATAGGTGAGGGTGCTGGAAATTCCAAGCTGCTAATCATGTCTTGGTCTTTCCCATGAGCAGCAGCCCTAGATGCTTCAGCCTGCTATTCCCCGCCAGGCCTGCAGGGAGAGCAACCCAGCTCGGACCTCTGTGGCTCCTGCTTAGACGATCTTCATCCTTTCCTGAGAACTTGGGAGTTAAGGGTACTCCTGACATCCAGCACTCAGGACTCTGTTTGCCCTCTTTGGGGTGACTACTAAGGAAAATCATACATTCTGTTTCTTTGAAATCAGTAAAAACAAAATATGAATTGATCATCTCAACTTATCCTGCCTCTGTGGGTACTTTCACAAGAGAAATAGGTTGTCCTTCTCAAAAAGAAACTCTTATTTATTCTTATGACCACTGAGTAAAGAAACAGAGATTCTTAGACTACGCAGTTGTAATTCTGTTCCTCTTTTCATATAAAGCCTAACCCAAAAAGTTTCAGTAACTTACAAAACACCCAGGGGCAGTAGCCTGACCCAAACCCATACACTCTTTGCCTTCTTCCATTGTGCTCTGTCCTTGCCATACACAACTAACTAGATTTTTTTAAGTCCAAGTAGAAGAGTCCCCAGGAGGTTTGCCTACAGCTGCTCATCATAGGAAGCATCCAGAAGGTGTGACCAAGTACATGTAGCCACAAGAGATCAACCACGTATTAGAACTGTAGGACCCTCTGCTTCTAAGATTCTGTTCATTCAACAAGAGACATTACATAGTGTTAAGTCCACAAAGTCCATGATATGCACATTATGCATAGTCCCTTCTCAGACCGGCCCAGTAATATTCTACATGTTCTCAATGGGAAGGCAAGTTGCTCCTTAAGGCTAGTGGTTTAGATGTCTCCAAAGACTTGGATGTGGAAGAATCGAGAAAATGGATAGCAAATCCAAGCAAGACCTGAGGCAACATTACAGCCAGATGATTCCATTTTTTAGCTTGATGAATAGAAATACCAGTTAAGTAACCATGGTGTACAGAGGGAAATGGAGGCCTGATGTGTGCTTTAGTCAAAGGGGAAAGGAAGAGGAAGAGAATAGGAGCTGATCATGCCCTTATTTAAAATTAGAGGGGTACTGAAATTTCTGGTTAAGGGAATAAATTCCAACTTGAACTCCTTGCACTGTGTACATTTTAGTGTCTTGTCCCTCCTTGGAGAAGAACTGTAAAAGCAAGATTCCATGAGGGAAAGTGTATAAGAAGTTCTATTTAATCTTCAAAGCCAAGTGCAGAATAGGTTTCTGCATGTAACTGACACAGCCAGAATTAGCCAAGCTCTAAATATGAATGGCTGTCATTATGCTCTTAGCCTCAGTCTTGACACTCCAATCTCCCCAACTGCTTGCCCCACAGAATGTTTGTTCTTCCTGGGTTTCCCTTCCCAAATGTTTCTAGGAATGACCAGGTGCAAATTGGACCAAGTTGGTCCTTTACCAGCATCCTAGGTCCTAGTTTCTCTCAGACTGGGTTAGGCTCTGCTTTGAAGGCCTAGATTCTAAATATAAAAGTCCAAGTAACAGCAGATCCTCAGAGGCAAGGATTCGCAGGTGGCTTATGCATTTAAGATATTCTTGACCAAAAAGAGACAAAGCTGTAAAACAATTGTTGCATTTATTTGGGGTCTTAGGGTTTGCAACCTGGGAACATAGACTCGGGAGGACACCCAAATGTATGTTATGAAGAGGGGAAGGGGCTTAGGGTTTTAAAGTCAAAAAAGAGAAACTCCACAGTGCTTACATGAGCTGTTTTGAAAAAACTGCGATTGGCTAAAACTATGGTAACCTACATTTAGCTATACATAATTGGTTGCTAAGGCTGCTCACTAGGAAGAAAGTCCATTTTGTTGCAGGCAGCAGATATTTGTCCATGTTGTTTATGTTTTGACAGAAAATAAAGCTCAACATTCTTCCAAGAACAGTTTGGCCCCTGCTCTTTACATATTTGGGACAGCTGGGCAAAACTCTGCCTTCATTCCCCAGATGAAAGATAATGCAGCAGGACACAGATAACAGGTGACAAATTCTTGGCTTTTGAGTTTCAAAAGTCTAAGCCCTGGCATAAAACAAAATAGAGGGAAGAACTGAGAATAACGAGAGCCAAGCACCCTCCGAGAGTGAGGAGGATTGAGGAGAATAAAGGTGGTGCCTGAAGAGTAGTCCTGGTCCTCATCCCACACCAGGGCCATGTCTCAGGCAGGGCTGTGCACAAAACCTCCAAGTGCACAGGATCAGCAGGAGCTCAGCTCCACATCCAAGAAGAAAAAGCTGGGTGTCTCAGCATACAGACCCCAGACGGCTTCCAGGGTTCCCTACACCACCCATGGGGAGTCTGGGTGAGTTTGGTGCCTGAGCAGAGAAGTAGAACTCACTGCAGCACAGGGATGCGGGAGCAGTCATGTGATTCCCATGCACTGGGAGTGGGACAGCCAAGGGTAGAGAACTGGTCGACCTGAAGGCCTGTGTGGTTGGATATAACGTGAATGCAACAGTGCCCCACCTGGAGCAGCAGCTGAAAGCTGGGGCATCTGAACAGACACCAGCATTGATAGGAACCTCAGGACCTGAGCTCTGCAAGTGTGCCTGGAGTTGAAGCAAAACCCGAGAACAGAGAAATGAGAACCTTGAATTGCCTGATACTAAATTTCTACCATCCAGCAAAATGGGAGATTAGAATTAAATTCCACTGTAGAAATATACAACAAGTTGGGTTTCTTGTACACCTGAATGTGTGAGCTGAGATTCTTAAAAACCATACACACAATTAGGAATTAGTTCATGGTCTGCAATAACTAAGATGTAGCTAGGTCTACTGGTAGAGTCTTGAAGTTGGAAGGAGTGTGCCTCTCCTTTCCTATTCAGAAACAGTAAGGACCATAAAAAATGTTCTAGCATTTTTTAACATCTAACTGGAGTGTCATAGAATTTCCCTTGGTGATCTATGCATGCATTCTCAATGGGGGGCAATATCAATTTACAATGGTCTGTGACCCCATCCCAAAGGGCTACAGTACATAAATAAATATACATTTTGATATTAACATTTCTTAGTGGGGGGCCAAACAGGAAAAAAAATGTCTAAAAGTGCTCCTTAGAGAACAATGAAAAAAACAAAGTTTGAGAAACACTGGTCTATTGCTATGTGGAAGCCTTGGAAACCAGATGTAATAGTCTTAGCCTAAGTACATCCATAAAATAAGACTTATTAAAGGCACTGTGGCAATCACATTGAATTAACATAGTTAATTCACTTATTCATTTAAAAACCTAAAACTCCCCCCTTTTTTTTTCCTGAAAGTAGAAGTGGTGGTGATAGAAATCTATAAAGGTTTGTGGACATGATAGAAAAATAGAGGGAAAAATTCAGAGTCCTATGGATATCTACCACCCCCACCCCTCCAAAAGAGAAAAAGGATGTCATTTGTCAAGTTTTTAATCAAATAAGTGAATGAATTAATTAACTATGTTGATTCAAAATAATTGCCATAGATGAGCCAACCCTGTTTAACCAGAACTGAGAAAGTTACAATAAAAAATATGAAGCAAGAAGACATTAAGACCTTTATTGAAAGGATATAACTGTATCTTGGGTCTCTTAGCTTTTTGAATCCTCCGTATTGTGGCAAGAACCATTAGTTGGCAAGAAATGACAGATGAACAGGAGCAGATAACATAATTTGTGAACAAGGCCAAAGAAGCTGCTGAGACTAGGAAAATCAAGGGCTTTGTGTGTGGGTGTTTCAGATCTGGAAGATTTACACATTGGTTCTGCTGGGTGAGGTCAGTAATGATGAAGTAAGGTGATAGAAGAAAGGGAAAGTGTCCAGAGGAAACTTGTCACTTTCCCCATGACTCTTCAAGCACTACAAATACATTTACCAAACCTAGCATGTATTTAGCTTACATAGATAAGGGCAACAAGCAAAAAGCAGGAGGTCTGGCAATGGTGCAGAAAACCAACTATGAAACAGTAGGCTACAATAGGAAGGGAAAACACATGTGGGCTTACACCCTTGTTCCCCCACTTTCTAAATATGTGTGGTCTTTGCCACGATAATTTCCATTCTGAAAAAACCTCTCATTTGTAAACACAGAATAATCCTTACTTGCAAGATTGTTTTAAGAATAAAATAAGACTATGTGAACGGCATAGAGTCACTGTCCAATAAGTGTGCTCAGCAAAAGGAAGTTTAAGTGAACAGGTATATGAAAGCTTCAAAGGATGAAATAGAAAAAGATAAAGTGTCACTAAGTTGTGTGTGCATGTGTTTACTTTGTAAAATTCATCAAAGTTCACCACATAAAGGGTATTGAAAATATGGGTTAACTAAGCTAAGGTGATGGGGATGAAAAGTCTTAGACAAAAGGGAAGATGCCGGCAAGTGTAAGTTTCTGCCTCACCAACACTAAAGAAGAAGACTATTTGCAACAAGAACTGAAAACCTCAAGGTTGTGCCACAAAAGATGAAATGAATGATGGCTCTGATGATTTTTTAGCACCTGGTAAAATGGGTGGGCCTGCAGAGTTTTAAACCAGGAATTTGTTTTGGAAGTTTACATTTGAGCTGTTTCATTAAAAAACAAACAAAATGCATAACAGCACACAGACTCATTGGAGAGGGGTTCCCTAGCTCAGGAATAAACTGGCAAAATGGCACAAGTTAGGAAATGGTGAATAGGAACTGTAAGGAAAGATAAGGGCATCTTAAGCTTATTAGGTGGTGAGGCTAAAATGAAATCACAGGAGAAGGATTAAAGATGGCAGTGTTAGAGGTGAGACAGAGGCCTCCTCCTAAAACTACATATAATACAAAAATATAATTAATACAACTAATCCTGAAAGAGCAACAGGAAAGAAAGCTATGCCAGACTGCATACATCTGGAGAAAAGAATAGACATTATGAAACAGGGTAATGTACCAAAGCCATGACCCACCGGGACCCAGCCCTTCCCCCACCCCAGCTCACAGGTGGGATGGAGAGAAATGGAGTGGGCAAGGAGTGGAGGCCTGGGACTGCTGAACACCTAGCCCTGGAGATTTGCTCTGTGCATGAACCTACATAGCATGGTGCTCTGGTGATTAGTGGGGTTGGAAAGCAAAGACAGGCAGAATACCTGGAGAGACTGATATTCCAGGCACTTGTGGAAAACAAGGATCCATATCTGGCTACTCTGGGTGGGCAGTCTAAGAGACTTCCTAAATGCAAGAGGGCTGCTAAAGGGACAAGGATTGCACAGAGCTTACTGCTCAAGAGAAAGGACAGGTAAACAAAAGCGTCCAGGTGCACTCTGCCCAGCAGGTTGGGAACTTTCACCATCTTCAGGCGCTCCATCCCCCTGGCTGGCTATGCAGCTCCGAGGACCCCACCGTGTTACCAAGCCTGCTGTGCCTTCCTCCTGGCCAGCCCACACCTGGCTCCCAAACTGGCAAACCATGCCCTGACCTCAGGAGAGCCTGAGGGAGGCCCTGCCTATAGCAGCTACAAATACAGAGCATAGAGGCTAACACCTGTGTGTTCAGCGCACTGGTTCTAGTAGGGGAGACAGGATTAGCGGCCAGGAAGCAGGAAACAGCTCTTTCCTCCCCCCAGGCACCAGCACTGCTCCCCTGTGACTCCCAACATTGCTCCAGGGGCTGAGCAGCTCCAGAGAGTAGAGCTGGGCACTAGAGGTTGCCACATACAAATATGAAATGTCAAAGGAACCTGGTTCAAAGCAAAATCTTGCAAACAGCAGAAAAAGGAATGAGTGAGACTGAGCTAATCAATCTTTGTGAATGAGATTTCAAAATGAAAATCATAAACATTCTCCTGGAGATACAGAAAAATATTCAAGAACTCAGGAAAGAATTTAGGATGGAGATCCAATGGTTGAGTAACACAGTGGAGGGTTTTAAAAGCAGATTAGTTATGGTGGAGAAGACAATAAATTAAATGGAAATTAGAGAAGACGAATACAAAGAAGCTTAGGCATGGAGAAGAAAAAGGATCTCTATGAATGAAAAAATACTGAGAGAACTGTGTGACCAATCCAAACAGAACACTATTTGCATTATAGGGGTACCAGAAGAAGAAGAGAGAAAAAAGGGGATAGAAAGTGTCTTTGAGGAGGTAATTGCTGAAAACTTCCCCAATCTGGGGAAGGAGATAGTCTCTCAGGCCATGGAGGTGCAAAGCCCAAGGAAGACAACACCAAGACATATAATCATTAAAATGGCAAAGATCAAGGATAAGGACAGACTATTAAAAGTGAGAAAAAAGGTCACATATAAAGAAAAACTCATCAGGCTATCATCAGACTTTTCAGCAGAAACCTTAAAGACCAGAATGGTATGGCATGATATATTTAATGCAATGAAGCAGAAGGGCCTCAAACCAAGAATACTTTATCTGGTAAGGTTATCATTTAAATTTGAAGGAGGGATTAAACAATTTCCAGATAAGCAAAAGCTGAGAGAATTTACCTCCCACAAACCATCTCTACAGTATATTTTGGACGGACTGATATAGATGGAAGTATTCATAAGAATATGATACCTAATATATAAAGAATAGAAGAGGAAGAAAAAGGAGGAGGGGGAAAGAAAATAACCTTTAGATTGTGTTTGTAATAGCATACTGAGTTAAGTTAGACTCCTAGATAGTAAGGAAGTTACCCTAGAACCTTTGGTAACCATGAACCTAAAGCCTGCCGTGTTAATAAGTACATACCTATTGATAGTCACCCTAAATGTAAATGGTTTGAATGCACTAATCAAAAGACATAGAGTCACTGAATGGATAAAAAAAACAAAACCCAACTATATGTTGCCTACAAGAGACTCACTTCAAACCCAAAGACATACACAGACTAAAAGTGAAGGGATGGAAAAAGATATTTCATGCAACTAATAGGGAGAAAAAAGCAGGAGTTGCAGTACTTGTATCTGGCAAAATAGACTTCAAAACAAAGAAAGTCACAAGAGACAAAGAAGGACATTACATAATGATAAAGGGGTCAATACAACAAGAGGATATAACCATTATAAATATCTATGCACCTAACACAGGAGCACCTACATATGTGAAACAAATACTAACAGAATTAAAAGGGGAAATAGAATGCAATGCATTCATTCTAGGAGACTTCAACACTCCACTCATTCCAAAGGACAGATCCACCAGACAGAAAATAAGTAAGGAGACAGAGGCACTGAACAACACATTAGAACAGATGGACCTAACAGACATCTACAGAACTCTTCACACAAAAGCAACAGGATACACATTCTTCTCAAGTGCACATGGAACATTTTCAAGAATAGATCATATACTTGAGGCCACAAAAAGAGCCTCAGTAAATTCAAAAAGATTGAAATTGTACCAACAAGCTTCTCAGACCACAAAGGTATGAAACTAGAAATAAATTACACAAAGAAAATGAAAAATCCCACAAACACATGGAGGCTTCACAACATGCTCCTAAATAACCAACAGATCAATGACCAAATAAAAACAGAGATCAAGCAATATATGGAGACAAATGACAACAATAATTCAACACTGCAAAATCTGTGGGACACGGCAAAGGCTGTGCTAAGAGGAAAGTATATTGCAAATACAGGCCTACCTCAAGAAAGAACAACAATCCCGTATAAGCAGTCTAAACTCACAATTAATGATACTAGAAAAAGAACAACAAATGAGGCCCAAAGACAGTAGAAGGAGGGACATAATAAAGATAAGAGCAGAAATAAATAAAATTGAGAAGAATAAAACAATAGAAAGAATCAATGAAAGCAGGAGCTGGTTCTTCAAGAAAATAAACAAAATAGATAAACCCCCAGCCAGACTTATCAAGAAAAAAGAGACACATAAACAGAATCAAAAATGAGAAAGGAAAAATCACTACAGACACCATAGAAATACAAAGAATTATTAGAGAATACTATGAAAAATTATATGCTAACAAACTGGATAAACTGGAAGAAATGGACAACTTCCTAGAAAAATACAACCTTCCAATGCTGACCCTGAAGAGACAGAAAATCTAAACAGACCAATTACCAGCAATGAAATTGAATTGGTATTCAAAAAGTTACCTAATAACAAAACCATTGGACCAGATGTCTTCACCGCTGAATTTTATCAAACATTTAGTGAAGACCTAATACCCATTCTCCTTAAAGTTTCCCAAAAATCCAAAGAGGAGGGAATATGTCAAAACTCATTCTATAAGGCCAGCATCACCCTAATACCAAAACCAGACAAAGACACCACAAAAAAAGAAAATTACAGACCAATATCCCTGACGAACATAGATGCAAAAATACTCAACAAAATATTAGCAAACTGCATTCAGAAATACATCAAAAAGATCATCCATCATCATCAAGTAGGATTTATTCCAGGGATGCAAGGATGGTACAGTATTAGAAAATCCATCAACATCATTCCCCACACCAACAAAAAGAAGGACAAAAACCACATGATCATCTCCATAGATACCAAAAAAGCATTTAACAAAATTCAACATCCATTCATGATAAAAACTCTCAACAAAATGGGTATAAAGGGAAAGTACCTCAACATAATAAAGGCCATATGTGACAAACCCACAGCCAACATCATACTTAACAGCAAGAAGCTGAAAGCCTTTCCTTTAAGATTGGGAACAAGACAAGTATGCCCACTCTCTCCACTTTTACTCAACATAGTTCTGGAGGTCCTTGCCACGGCAATCAGACAACACAAAGAAATAAAAGGCATTCAGATTAGTGAAGAAGTTGAACTATCACTGTTTGCTGATGACATGATACTGTACATTAAAAACCCTAAAGAATCCACTCCAAAACTACTAGGTCTAATATCTGAATTCAGCAAAGTAGCAGGATACAAAATTAATACAAAGAAATCTATTGCCTTCCTATACATTAATGATGAACTAGCAGAGGGAGAAATGAGGAAAACAATTCCATTCACAATTGCATCAAAAATAATAAAATACCTAGGAATAAACTTAATCAAGAAAGTGAAAGACCTATACTCTGAAAACTACAAGACACCCATGAGAGAAATTAAGGAAGATACCAATAAATGGAAACACATTCTGTGCTCATGGATAGGAAGAATTAATATTGTCAAAATGGCCATCCTGCCTAAAGCAATCTACAGATTCAATGCATTCCCTATCAAAATACCAACAGCATTCTTCAATAAAGAATAGTCCTAAAATTCATATGGAACCACCAAAGACCCTGAATAGCCAAAGCAATCCTGAGAAGGAAGAATAAAACTGGGGGGCTTATGCTCCCAACTTCAAGCTATAGTACAGAGCCACAGTAATCAAAACAATTTGGTACTGGCGCAAGAAAAGACCCATAGACCAATGGAACAGAATAGAGACTCCAGATATAAACCAAAGCATATATGGTCAATTAATATATGATAAAGGAGCCATGGATATACAATGGGGAAATGACAGCCTCTTCAACAACTGGTGTTGGCAAAACTGGATAGCAACATGCAAAAGAATGAAACTGGATTATTGTATATCCCCATACACAAA
Organism: Manis pentadactyla; assembly: GCF_030020395.1. Lineage (NCBI taxonomy): Eukaryota > Metazoa > Chordata > Mammalia > Pholidota > Manidae > Manis > Manis pentadactyla. Next base: position 58,977,294 of record NC_080025.1, on the reverse strand, counting down.
AGTAAATTTGAAATGGATCAAAGACCTGAATGTAAGCCATGAAACCATAAAACTCTTAGAAGGCAACATAGGCAAAAATCTCCTGAATATAAACATGAGCAACTTTGTCCTGAACGCACCTCCTTGAGCAAGGGAAATAAAAGCAAAAATGAACACATGGGACTACATCAAACTAAAAAGCTTCTGTACAGTAAAAGACACCATCAATAGAACAAAAAGACATCATACAGTATGGGAGAATATATTTGTAAATGACATATCTGACAAAGGGTTAACATCCAAAATATATTAAGAACTCACACGCCTCAACAACCAAAAAGCAAATAACCCAATTAAAAAGGGGGCAGAAGATATGAACAAACAATTCTCCAAGGAAGAAATTCAGATGGCCAACAGACACATGAAAAGATGCTCCACATCACTAATTATCAGGGAAATGCAAATTAAAACCACAATGAGGTATCAGCTTACACCAGTTAGGATGGCCAGTATCGAAAAGACTAAGAACAACAAATGCTGGCAAAGATGCAGAGAAAGGGGAACCCTCCTACACTGCTGGTGGGAATGTAAATTAGTTCAACCACTGTGGAAAGCAATATGGAGGTTCTTAGAAAAACTAAAAATAGAAATACCATTTGACCCAGGAACTCCACTTCTAGGAATTTACCCAAAGAAAACAACTTCTCAGATTCAAAAAGACATATGCACCCCTATGTTTATTGCAGCACTATTTATAATAGCCAAGATACGGAAGCAACCTAAGTGTCTATCAGTAGATGAATGAATGAAGAAGTGGTGGTACATATACACAGTAGAATACTATTCAGCCATAAGAAAGAAACAAATCCTACCATTTGCAACAACATGGATGGAGGTGGAGCATATTATACTCAGTGAAATAAGCCAGGCAGAGAAAGACAAGTACCAAATAATTTCCCTTATTTGTGGAGTATAACAATGAAGCAAAACTGAAGGAACAAAACAGCAGGAGACTCAGAGACTCCGAGAAGGAAGTAGTGGTTACCAAAGGGGAGGGGTGAGGTAGAATGAGTGGGGAAGGAGAGAAAAGTGAACTGAGGGGTATTATGATTGGCAAACATGGTATGGGAGGAATCCTGGGGAAGACAGTGTAGCACAGAGAAGGGAAATAGTGACTCTGTGGCATCTTACTGCACTGATGGACAGTGACTGCAATGGGGTATGGAGGGAACATGATAATATGGGTAAATGTAGTAACCACATTGTTTTCATGTGACACCATCATAAGAGTGTATATCAATAATACCTTTATAATAAAAAAATTGAAATCACCCATCATTTTATCCTTTGTTAGAAAGCATTTCAATAGGCCTTGGAAGGGAATGGAATCAAGTCACTGTGGGTAGGATTTCTCTCTTCTGTATCAAGCAGACCTTTGACAACAAAGAAATAGTTGTAGAGTGAGGAAGAAGTGGGCAGTGATACAAAAGGAAAATACCACCTCCAAAAATAAAGGCAAGCATTAATGACTAAAAAGGGTAAGCTCTGAGCAAAGACTTGTCAAACAGTTCAAGTCCTTTCACAATCTATGTGAGAACCTGTAATTTATTTCAGATTGGCTGATATATGAGGAGAGTCACATAACTTATATATTGCAAGAGTCCATAAACAAGGATTGAGCAAATATACTGCCTTAGAGTACTAATTGCACATGATTAAAAAATAAACAAAACATAGAGTGATGTTTTCTGCCAAAAGGAGATTTTATAGCCTTCTTAGAAGCACCAATAGAACAGAAATCATATTCTGTATATTAGGTCAGAGAACATAAGAATAGTAATTCATTTGCTTCTTCGAGAATATTAAGTAGTATTCTTTGGACACTAGAAGTTTCTGTATATTCAATTTCGGAAGTACAACAAACTGTAGAGTAAATATTTTATGTTCAACTTTTCATCTAACTTCTCTTTATAATTAAATTTTACCCTAGTACTGAGGCAATATTTGTGCTCTTAAATATTAAGGGAAAAAAAAACAGTTAAAAACAGTTGGTCATTTCTTTAAACTTGGACTCATGGAACACCAGCAACAGAGAGAACACCCAGGTGTGAATTTGTGTCCTAAGGATCTAGTGGGAAGGCAACAATGCGACAGCATGTTGATTCCTTCTGAAATTCTGCTTTGCCTTTTATGACTTTTAATTTAAATTCCTATCTTTACCATGGTTGTATTATGGGTTTCTTATGCCCTGGGTGATATTTTTGTATTCTTAAGAAGGAAAAAAAACTGACCTAAATAAGTTCCAAATCCTTATCCAATATCATAAGGCCTTTGTGCCAAATAATGAGCTTGCTGGCCAGGCCTTGTTCCAGGCAGGTTCTTAGGGTAGAACACTAGTAGGAAAGTTTTCAGGGGCTTTTGTTACATTTTGCATCTGAATTTTCTGCCATCCTTTTGAGTAAGAACCAAATATATATATATATATATATATATACTAAAATTCAGATGTGCAAGAACTAAAATGTAATTTTTGTATTATATAACTGATCATATCTTGCATTAGAGCTCCTACCCACTTAGTAGCAAAATAATAAAAAACAGTAAAAGCCATAAACTTACAAATTAAAGTTAGCCATACATCTTTCTGTTTATTAAGCTTTGGAAAGGTTGACTTAGGTTCTTTTTGGTCTCAAGTCAGTTCCAAGTCTAAAACCCTCTGTGAACCAAAAGCACAAACAACAAAAGAAAAAACAGGTACATTGTACTTAATAAAAACTAAAAACTTTTATGCACCGAGGAATATTATCAGCAGAGTGAAAAGGCAGCTCATGAAACAGGAGAAAATATTTTTTGCAAATCATACAGCTGATAAGGGATTGCTATCCAGAATATATGAAGAATTCCATAACAAAACAACTCAACAACAAAACAACAAACAATCCAATTTTTAAAATGGACAAAGGACTTGATTAGACATTTCTCCAAAGAAGTTATTCAAATGGCCACTAAGTACACGAAAATATGCTCAACATCACTAGTCATGAGGGAAAACTACCATGTCACCATGCACCTATGAGGATGGCTACTCTCAAATAAAATCAGGGAGTGTCAAATATTGGTGAGGATGTGGAGAAATTAGGACCATTTGCATAACTGGTAGGAATGGAAATTTGCAGCTGCTGTGAAAATAGCAGCACTTTCCACAAAAAATTAAACATAGAAAATTAAACAAATTAACTATATGATCCAGCAATTCCACTTCTGGGTATATACCAAAAAAAAAAAGGAAAATAGAGACTTAAACAGGCATCTGTACACTGGTGTTCATAGCAGCATTATTCACAATAGCCAAAAGATAAAAGCAACTCAACTGTCCACTGATAGATGAATGTATAAACAGAATATGGTACACATACAATGGAATACTGTTCAGCCTTAAAAAGGAAAGAAATGTTGACACAAGCTCGAGCAAGGATGAACCTTGAAGGCTTTATGCTAAGTGAAATAAACCAGGCCCAAAGAACAAGGTAATGTGTAATGTCTAAAATCTTTAGGAATCTCATATTCCCAGAGTAGTCAAATTCAGAGACAGAAAGTGGTCATTGCCAGGGGCTGGGAAGATTGGGGAATAGGGAGATAGTGTTTACTGGATACAGAATTTCATTTGGGGAAAATGAAAAGGTTCTGGAGATGGATGGTGGTGATGGTTGCACCACTCTGAACATACTTAGAACTGTACACTTAAAAAGCTTAAAATAGTAAATTTTACGTTATGTGTATACCACAGTTGTTTCAAAACCTGCAAGCACAGTTTTACTCACTTTTCAAACTCCTCCTGGCTGCATCATCCTTCCCAAAACTTAGGTATCCTCATAACATTGGTGCAAGGCCCTTGATCTGCTTGTCAACATCAGCTGGGTGTCTTGACCCATGGAGGCCATACTGCCTCCAGCACTATTACTCTTTGGTCTGTTCTTCCAGGGACTTGGCTATATTTCTCTGATGAGTAGGCCCCCACCTCAGACATCAGGCCTCACAGATGCCATAGAGTCAGCTGCAGTCTCTGTTCATTCCCCAGGGTGGGGGGCTACCTTTCAGTCCTTGGCTGTAAGGTCATTTCACCCCTTGTGCATTGTCATGTCCCAGAAGACCAGCACTCGGCATCTTTAGGCATCTTCCACATCCCACACACATGAAGACCCTGGAGGATCCGTGGACCCCGAGGAAACCTGTAAGAGCTTCCTACAGACCTCTCTTGGAATCAACAGGCCATGGCACCGTTCCATTTTTTCCTGTCACTTCCCAATATCTCCTCAAAGATGAACCACAAAGAAAGTACTGGTCCCCTCTGCTTTTGGCTGTCCTCTCAGCCTACCTGAGTGTCCCTAAATTCTCTACCCACTCCATCTCCTCCACCAAGGCCCAGATTGCTGGAGTCACTGGGGACTCCAGTCAGGGTCTTCACTCTACGCATTGCCCATAAATCTCTCCCTCTCCTGATTCCACCACCAAGCCATTCTCTAGGGTGTGGGAAGTGTACTGGCTTCCTGTATGACATATCCCTCAAGTACTATTAATTCATCTGTACTTTGCCCATTGGTTGACTCTAAAAGTTGAAAATGTCTGAGCTGCCTTCACAATATGATGTGCAAATGTGCTTTGACATGGGATACGTGGTGTGTTCGATTATATTTCCTTTCTCTATGGGTGATCCAAAGGAGAGTATTTTCAGCTTTGAAGTTAATGAATTCACTTTTCTTATATTATTTCAGTTGTTTAAATTCATTCCATGGTTTAGTTTATAATTTTGATTTTGCTAGTTTTAACTGACCTTCTCTCTCTTGCATTATTTGACTTTATTGTGTTCTCCATTTTTTTTTCCCAAGCATCCATCATATTTTCTATTCTGTCAAGTCCCTTTTTTTCTAGATCCCTCCAACTCCCTATCCAATCTGTACCAGTTTGTCTCCAGGCCTGTTGCATATTCAGTAACCAAGAATCTCTCTTTATTTTTCTCTTGGTTTAGATCTACTGTTTCAGGATCCTGTGCTTTCCTCTTTCTTGTATATTCTCTCATTTTGCTGGGGAATGTCCTCAAGTAACTCCTAAGAATAGATCAATGGGTGGTAAATTTGGAGTCTTTGTATGCCTGTAAGTGTCTTTATTCTCTTCTCCCACTTGGTGAATAATGTCTGGGTACAGAATTCTGGGATGATAATCCTTTTTCCTTAGAATTTTTAAGGAAATGCTGTACTGTTTTAAGCATCCAGTATTGCTGATAAGCCTGATGTCAGTCTGATTTTTCTTTTTTATAGGTGACCTTTTTCTCTCTAGAAGCTGTTTACATTACTTTCTTATCTTTGCCATTCTACAATTTTGCAATGACATGTGTCATCTATTTTCATTCATTCTGCTCAACATTTAGTGAGGGTTTTTTTGATCCAAAATTTCACATCTTTCAGCTTTGGGGAATTCTGTATTTCTAAGAACCCTTTTTGATCAGACTCTTTTTATGCCATTCCATTCTTACTCTTTAGAGGATATTAATCAGAAATTTCTGGATGTATCGGGGGAACAACAGGATTGTTTTCTTTTCTTTTCTAATTCTGTTCTTTTCCGTACATTATCTATTATTCTTCAGTGTGTCATTTTTTGTTTATTTTTCTTATTCTTAATCATCTCACAGACTTTTCTCAAATGTCTACTAATTATTAATTTTCCATTCAGAATTCAAATTGAGGCAAAACACAAAAAGCATTAATTTGAAAAGACATATGTACCCCTATGTTCATTGCAGCATTATTTACAATAGCCAAGATATGGAAGCAACCCAAGTATCCATCAATAGCTCAATGGATAAAGTTGTACATACACACAATGGAATATTATTCAGTCATAAGAAAGAGTGAAATCTTGCCATTTGCAAAAACAAGGACTGACCTAGAGGGCATTAGGCCCAGTGAAATAAACCAGGCAGAGATAAACAAATACCATATGGTTTCACTTATATGTAGAATCTAAAATTCAAAACAAATGAACAAACAAAACAAACAGATTCATAAATACAGCTGGGCAGGTGGGGAGTGGTGAAAGGAAGGTAGGGGGATGAGCAAAATAGTTGAAGGGATTAAGAGGTACAAAGTTCCAGTTATAAAATAAATAAGTCACCTGGGATGTAATGTACAGCATAGGGAATATTATCAATAACACTGTAACAACTTTGTATGGTGACCCATGGCAACTAGACTCATCAAGGTGACTACTTTGTAATATACATAATTGTCAGATACTATGTTCCACACCTGAAGCTAATATAATATTGTATGTCAACTATACTTCACTTAAAAAAAGAAATAAAAATACCAAAACAGGAAGCCTTTTTCTCTTAAAAGCCATTTCCCATACTGGTTGCCTTAGTTTTTTGCAAGCAATTAGTTCAATTTCTTTAGAGGAAACTCTCCAATTATTTTGCCTGGGACATAAACTCCTGACTGATGGGCATTATGCAGCTAGGAAGGAAATAGGGCCAACTGTTCCATAAGACACCTTTAATTAACCCATATTGTCTACTTCATATAGCATCCCCAATTCTCTTTCTAGTGTCATGAGATAGGATATCCCTCAGGTCCCTTCATCTCATATTCTAAGCTGTGGCCTATTCCAACTGTTTACTCTTTTGCTACTCCTCCATCTGCTTCCATGTTTCAGTATAATTCTGGAAGGTCTCGGCTGCCCATAACAACCCTCCCCACCCATCTACTGTCTTGTTTGTTGTAGGATTATCCTTTTTTTTTTTCCTGTATCATCAATATAATCAGAGTCTCAGAGCAGTGAAATAAACATGTGTCACCAGTCTGCTATCTTGAAAGGAAAAACTGTCCTGTAGGTTTTGATAGAAAGACCTCTCCTCTCCATCTCTCCTAGATCTTTCTTTTTTTCAACTTCTAGTTTCTATTTAATTCCCAACTAGTTTTCCTGATGTTGTTTTCTGCTCTTTTCAAATCAAGATGTAGCTTTTAAGATCCCCACTTTGATGAATTTATTTAGGCTCTTTATTAGCAAATTGATGTTTGTAAGTGTTCTATAGACTCAGATTATCTATTCTGTTTGTAGAGGAAAGTTCTATAAATGTCAATTTACTTGACCTTACTGATCACATTATTTAAATCCTTTAGTTTGCTTCTTTTTACAAAATTTTATCCATCAAATTCTGAAAGAAGTTCATTAAAATCTGCCACTGTGGTCTTATTATTTTCTCCTCAAATTTTTAGCAAATTTCCTATATGTATTTGTCCGCTATAGTACATGACCTGCTGCATAAAGGTTTATGGCTCATTTTCCTCATGGATATCATCTTTGGCAGTGTATGAATGTCTTTGTCCCATTAAATGCTTTTGACTTTGAATTCCTCTAGTCCTGCTTCCTTAGTTTGCATTAACTAGGTTTATCTTTGTCCATATCCCTATGTTTTATCTTTCTTTGTCACTTTAACTGTGAGTCTTGTTTAACGTATAATTGCACTGTATATGTGTTATAACTGAACGTGATAGCATGTTTTGATAAGGAAATTCAAAGTTTCACATTTATTGTGCTGATATTCTTTGTGTTATTCCTTCCACTTACTTTAGGTTTAATATTTAACATACTTTTCTTTGGCCCCCTATTTACTTTTCTTCACAAGTGCTCCTCAGTTTTTCCCACCTTAGGTGGAACAGAATGGCTGGGGGGCTGTGGTTGGGTGTTTCCCTTCTCCCAGGGTGATTAGACTCTGTAAAAGAGCTTCCCTTGAGGCAGCCTTGTGGAGAACAGGACACCCTGGTGTGTTTCAGAATGGTTCCTTTTCCCTCCCTGTGCTGGAGCATGAGAGGATTTTTCTCCCATCTTCACTGTGAGGACCTCTCAGAGCTCTAGGAGGTAAAACTTACAAAAATGTGGGGGTCCCTTTAGTTTTTTTATGATATATGAAGTATATAATATGGGTTAATTGAAGGTGTCTTATGGAACAGTTGGCCCCATTCCCTTCCTAGGTGCATAATGCCCATCAGTCAGGAGTTTATGCCCCTCTAGTGGGGGTCCCCTGTAGTTCTTAATTCTCTGACTTGCGCATACCAAGCCTCCATCAGCTATGGTTCAACGACTCCTACCCCAGAACTCATTCCTCCCAGGTTTCTGCTCCAGTAAGACGTGATTCTCTGCCTCCACCTGCCTTCTCTCCAGTTTGGTGGGCTGCAGTTCACCCTGTACCCGATGGACCTAAGAAGAGCTGTTGATTTTCTTAGTTTGTTCAGCATTTTACTTAGAGTTAGGATGGACTGGTGACTACCAAGCTCCTTCCATGACAGACAAGGAACCTGAAGTCCCTCTCCTTGTTTGTCTGGTTTGGTCAATTCTTTCTTTATTGCAATTTTTGCCCTCTTAGTTTGAAATGCTAATTAATTGTTTTCAATTCTCCCAAGCTTACCTTCTCCCCACAACAGCTGCAATCACAATTATATTTCTCTATTAACATAGCAAAATTAAAAGTGTCCTCCCCACCAAGGTATTTTCCAGAGATAGAATTTTTAGGCTGTAATATCGTCTCCTGTCTACATTACCCCTGTCTACACTGATGTCCTAGAGCTGGGTCATACTAACCATGTTCAGAGACATCACCTTGATAGTTTGAAATTGGCCATGAAGGGAGTATTTATACTATGAAACTTGGCAGGCACTACACAGCAGGGCTTTATTTTTTGTTTATCATGTTTCCATAGAGTCAGTTTGCTAATCACTTCCCAGTACACACCCATGCATTTCTGCTTCCACTAAATTTTGTGGGATTGTCTGGGATTGTCTAGCCTGCTTCCAAATCTTAGTTCCGGGATATTATTTTCCCTTTGGATATATGTTTTCTTCAAAACTCTGTAGCACACAGTAACTATTGTTTTACCTAATCTGTTTAGCTGTTGTTGTCATAATTTTCTGTGTGGGAATTTTTTTTTTTTTTTTAATAATTATTTTTTATTGAAGGGTAGTTGACACACAGTATTACATTACATGAGTTTCAAGTGTACAACACAGTGGTAGAACATTTATATACATAATTCTAGGTTCCAGCTATCACCCTACCAGGCTGTTACAATATCTTGACTATATTCCTTATGCTATACATTACATCCCGGTTACTAATTTATTTTACCATTGGAAGTCTGTCCTTTTTTTTTTTTTTTTTTTTTTTTGTGAGGGCATCTCTCATATTTATTGATCAAATGGTTGTTAACGACAATAAAATTCTGTATAGGGGAGTCAATGCTCAATGCACAATCATTATTCCACCCCAAGCCTAATTTTTGTCAGTCTCCAATCTTCTGAGGCATAACAAACAAGTTTTTACATGTAGAACAAATTCTTACATAATGAATAAGTTACATAGTGAACAGTACAAGGGCAGTCATCACAGAAACTTTCGGTTTTGCTCATGCATTATGAACTATAAACAGTCAGTTCAAATATGAATACTGATTTGGTTTTTATACTTGATTTATATGTGGATACCACATTTCTCTCTTTATTATTATTATTTTTAATAAAATGCTGAAGTGGTAGGTAGATACAAGATAAAGGTAGAAAACATAGTTTAGTGTTGTAAGAGAGCACATGTAGATGATCAGGTGTGTGCCTGTAGACTATGTGTTAATCCAAGCTAGACAAGGGCAATAAAACATCCACGTATGCAGAAGATTTCTCTCAGAACGGGGGGGTGAGGTTCTAAGCCTCACCTCTGTTGATCCCCAATTTCTCACCTGATGGCCCCCCTGCGACTGTGCCTGTCTTAGGTTGTTCCTCCCTTGAGGAATCTTACCTGTCTCTGGCTAACCAGTCATCTTCCGGGGCCATACAGGGAAATGTGAAGTTGGTAAGTGAGAGAGAAGCCTTATTGTTTGAAAAAGTTAGCTTTTTACTTCTTTGCATATTTATGCCCTGTGGCTTCTATGCCCAGCATTTGTCTTGAGGTATCTTTACCACTTGGAAGAATTATGATACTCGGTAAATTTGATATGAGGCACGAATTCTATTTAAGGGTTGTAATTAGGAAGGAAGGAGAAAAGCTATAGAAGTAGCAGGCGGAAGAAAACATGGGAAGATTGATTATTTCTTTGATATATCTTCTTGTAGAGTAACTTCAGCATGTATAGGTTTTAAGCTACTACTTAAATTGCACACACACATTAACATAATAGGAGTATAGTTACATAACCAAAGCATATCTGTAATTACCAGCCATCTCCAGTGAAACCAAGAAAACCAGTTAGGCACCTTAGGCATTTGTGAAAACTTATCTATGATATGGTGGATATTGTCCAAATGAACTTGAACAGTCTGAGAGAAATCAGACAAATTAAAACAACCCATTCCTGGGGACTGTTCACATGCCATATGTTCTTTTAACAATAAATAGTTTGTAGTTGTAAGACTTTGGAGCGCTACAATTTGCACTTCTCCAAATTCTTGGTTGAGTTCCAACAGTATAGATCCAGTCCAATTTTGTTGTTTTACTGTATGCACAGGCCAGCTTAGATATCTCCTTCCTCATTCCCATGGCAGGTCCAGGAACTGGTGGGATGAGTGCATCTACAGCTGTAGCAGTGCGTGGATCTTTGTTGGGGTTTTTTGATGATCATCTTCTGGCATGAGTCTTCCAGAGGGTGCAGATGTTGGAAGTTCTTTTTCATATCGTATCTTAGTTCATTTTCGGGGTAGCCCAATTAGGCTTTGATCCTCTGTATAAACACAAACAGACCCTTTGCCTACACTTTTATATGCTCTTTATACCCTTGTGTAGAACTCGTTGGAGGTTACCTCTGTGTGGGAATTTATAAGATTTTTTTTAAATCTGGAGAATTTGTAAACTTCTCCAAAACATAGTTAAGTACATAATTTTTTCCCATTAATCCCATCTGAGTCTTGGGAATCTTAATTCATCTAAAAGCACATCTTTCTCCAGAGAAATTTTCTTCTTTTAAAAAAAATGTATTTTTCCATATATTCCTTTTTCTTTTCCCAGAACTCTCCATGTTTGCATTTTAAGTCTTTAACCTCCAAATCTGTTGTCTTTTCCTTCATATCCTTGGAATCTTGTTCTCTTGTGCCATTTGTTCTACCAGGTCTTCCAAACCTCGCTTTCAATTCTCATCAGGAACCATCTTCTTCAGCCTTTTTCTCTCTCTAGCTGGGGAAGGCTTGTGCGGTGTGGCTGTGTCCCCTCAAGGAACCTCGGTACTGGGGTTCTCTCTGAGATCTTCTGTCAGCTCTGTGGCAGGAGGAGCCCCGGTCCAGTCTGACGTTACCCTCCACCCTTGGGTCTCTGATACCCCTGAAAGGAATTGTCATTTCTCTGCCTCCTCACAGTTTATTGACCTTCAGCACCAGATTGGTCAGGACTTTGAGGTTCCTCAGGCCATGACGTTGGGCATGAAAACTTCTGCCTATGTCAGTTGATAACCAGTTTAGCTGGCAGTTCCTACACAGAGGCAGGAAGGAGGCCTGTCTGGGAACAAGAGGCTGACCTCTCCCACTACAGGAACTAGAAGCAGCTCAGCTACCACAGTGGCCCTCCTCTAGGCCGTGGGGCCTGGCAGCTCCTCCCAGGACACATGCAGCCTGTGCAAATGGGCCTCTGCTCTCCTGGCCCCGTCAAGGAGCGGGAAATGTGGCGTCTTCACCCCACAGTCTTTTCCACTCTTCCTCAGCACCACAGGGAGCAAAGGCCCTAACTCTCAGGTTGGCACACAACCCTCCAGGCTCTCCCAGCCCCTCATTCTGTTCACTGTTTACAGAAGAGGAATGAGTCAGGGATGTGTTCTTAGGCCTGCATCTTCCAGTGCATTTTGTGGTGGCAATGCAGTTGACTATATCATAGGCCTATTGTCTGACCCTATTTCACGGCTATAGTAGCCACTAAATATCATCAGACCGGAGCAGTGACAAGTGTGGTACTTGTTATTACTTTGAAAATTCCAGGACATCTATCGCTGCCTGTAGGTGAGCCAGATGGGAGCATGCTGACAGGCCTGGACAGGGACATGGCTACACAGTGTCTAGCTCTGGCCTGTGACTTGGCTTCCCAAGGCACCCCTCGATACGACAGTTGCCCACATCTCTGTATGTTGTCAGAGCTGGACAAGTCGGGCCAGGTGGGCAGTATTCTCAACTTCCTGACCAACAGTCTCATGTGCAAGACAGTCAGCACCCATGGGTAGTTCTTACTCCAGGTTAAGGCAAAGGCAAAATTTAGGTTCAGTAAAGCTTGCATCCCAGAAGCACATTGTTTGAGGATGTATGAACAGACTGTGTTAGGTGGTAAAAGTTGTAAGTATTAAGTTCCCCAGAAATCCATTTTAAGTTTGGTGCATCATATCTTACGAAATATCCCATGACGGCCTCCTCTTTTATTAACCTTCAAATGGGAGGAAAGTCACCATTGGCCAATTGTATGAGTGATGTTTGTCACTGTGATGAAATTTCAATAGTCAGCACAGATGTTAATATTCCAGATTAAGAGGACCAGCCATGATTCTCATTCTTGGCAACATCTTGAGAAAAAAGAACAACTGGTAAACATGAGTAGCTGCAGTTGCGACTCTGAGGGTGGGGTCCAGGGGCAGAGGAGAGTGGGTATAGACAAGCTCGGATGCCCAGCGAGAATAGCACGCGATGCTGACCAGTGCCCTGGTCCCTCAGTGCACAATGATGAGGAAATGAAAAGAAGCCTTCGATCTTCATTTTTAATGTGACACCAAACATCCAACATCCTGACTGTGCCAGGAGAGCAGTTACATCATCACTCAACCATATCTAAAGCATCACTTCCAGTCAAACCCAATATCTGGATGTGCCTGACAGCAGATGGATGGAGACCTAGGTTCATGCTCCATTAGGTTTAATTCACTCTAGATAGAGCTCACCATTTCCCAGGGTCCATGAGGCTCGGTCAGGGAAGAGACAGTTTTCTAACCAGCCAGTTCACTGAAAAACATATCCTGTCAAATTTAGGATTGTATCAGCCTGACATAAATAAAATAAAGGCTCCCCAGCACCCGCAGGTGTGGAAACTTCCTGGCCAAATTTCACCTGCAGAAGTGGGACCCTGTAGGACCACGGGGATGCACTACACCGACTGGATGAGAATAATCTGTGATATTGCAGCAGCTGATATCCTGGAAAGAGCAATGGCCACACATTAACAGGAGCTTCAGTTATTTTAAAGAATTTAATCATCCCTGATGGAGGTCCTGCTGCGGCCACAAAGAGGAGGCTCTTCTTCAGACACTCTCCTCCCAAGTACTGTCAGTTACAGAGCTGTGCCTATTCCATCTTTTCTAGTACTTTTTTTCCCCCTATATACTGGCTGCACTCTGGCTTATAAAGGCCATGCTGAGTTCTCCACCCATTTCATCAGCATGACTGAGAACACCTCCTGTAGAATTTAAGGAACCAGGGCAATCCCCCATCCAATGTAGAAAAGAGGAGGCATAAAAGGAGAGGAGGTAAAGTTTGGGTGGACATAAAACCATCAGCCAAGCCAAGGCAAGCAAGAGTGATTGGAAACCACGAAATGGTGCCTAATTCCAAAAAGTACTAAGGGGAGAGTCCAGAGGAACCTCAGACAGGCCTGGAATATGTCAGACATAAAGAAAAGGCAAGAGGAGATGCGGAGTGTGAATGCTGAGAATGCTTTTCCCTCATTTTCAAGGGCCCATTTGCAGAGCTCGTACAAACAAGCAAACACTCATCACCATATAGATAAGCCCAAGGGCAAGGTTCTCGTCAGCTTCTGCAGGCCATAGGTCACTCCATGTTTGTAGGCAGCATTTCAGGATCTGCCATTGAAAAAATATGGGAAATACTTTCATCCAAAGTAGGGGAATGCTAAGTCATTTTTCCTCTTATCTGGACTCTTTGAAGGAAACAGAGCTTTCTTTCACTCTGGAAATATCCAGTACTGATATTTACTATCCTTCCAGTAGAAGAGATGAACAACATACCACACACCTACTGATGCTACAGAGAGCTTGAGTTAGAACCTTACTGTCATATGACAGATCACAGACCTCCTCAGCTTGAGATCACAGCAAGTTCACATTTCTTTTGCTTGGATTATTAGCTTTTGAAAAATCTCTTCTGTTCTCCCTGATAATTATAAGTTCTACATATTTTTATTTTGATAGGGGTTACCTTCCTGTTCTTAACAGTTATACTTATAACTATATTTTAGTAGTTACATACTGTAATTAAATAACCATGCTCCCCACACATACACACATAGTGTTTTACTCCCCTCTTCCAACTGTCAGTTCGGTGCCCCAGTCCTCTTCCAAATCTTAAATCTGGTTGAAAGAACGGTGGTCTGCAACTAAAAATATTAAGTTTTCCTTTTCAGTAAAATTTGAGATTCCAGAGCATAGGCTGTAAGCTTATTATGTGTTCAATCACACTCAGAAACCGATGCCTCCCTTTTGTCCTTACTTGGTGACTCATTACAGCAGTTAAACTGGTTACCTTTTAGATTACAAATCCCTTGATTGGATTAAAGACGGCGGCGTGAGAAGAGAGACAGAGGCTTCCTCCTAAAACTGGATACAATTAGAAAATATAGTTGCCGCAACTAATCCTGAGAGAGCAACAGGAAAGGACAGCGTCAGACTGCACACACCTGGAGAAAAGAGCAGACCTCCTGGAACAGGGCAACGTACCAGAGCTGTGGCTCTGTGGGACCCGAGCCCCTCCCCTACCCCAGCTCACTGGCAGGAGGAAGAGAAACTGAGCAGGGAGGGAGTGGAAGGCTTGGGACTGCTGAACACCTAGCTCTGGAGATCTGCGCTGGGAGCACAAACCTACATTTCATGGTGCTTTCATGATACTCGTGTGATTATGGGATTAGAAAGCTAAGACAAGCAGAATTCCTGGAGAGACTGAGATTCCAGCTGCTTGTGGAAAGCAGGGATCCGTATCCAGCTGCTCTGGGACAAAAGCTTATACCTGTGTGCTCGGCCCACTGATTCAGGCAGTGGAGAAAGGCCAGAAAGCAGGGAATAGCTCTTTCCTCCCCCCAGGCACCAATACCGCTCCCCTGTGACCCCCAACATTGCTTCAGGGGCTGAGCAGCTCCAGAATAGAGCTTCCAGACACTAGAGGGCGCCACACACAAACATGAAACGCTAAAGAAACCTGGTCCAGAGTAAAATTATTAATACAACTCCCGAGAAAGATTTAAATTATATGGACCTTGTGACTCTTCCTGAAAGTGAGTTCAAAATAAAAATTATCAACATGCTAATGGAGGTACGGAAAGACATCCAAGAACTCAGGAATGAATTCAGGTCAGAGATCCAATTGTTGAAGAGCACCATGGAGGGTATTAAAAGCAGGTTGGATACGGTGGAGGAGAAGATAAATGAAATAGAAACTACAGAAGAGGAATACAAAGAAGCCGAGGCACAGAGAGAAAAAAGGATCTCTAAGAATGAAAGAATATTGAGAGAACTGTGTGACCAATCCAAACAGAATGATATTCGCATTATAGGGATACCAGAAGAAGAAGAGAAAGAGAAAGGGATAGAAAGTGTCTTTGAGGAGGTAGTTGCTGAAAAGTTCCCCAGTGTGGGGAAGGAAATAGTCTCTGAGGCCATGGAGATCCACAGATCTCCCAACACAAGGGTCCCAAGGAAGACAACACCAAGACATATAGTAATAAAACTGGCAAAGATCAAAGATAAGGACAGACTATTAAAAGCAGCCAGAGAAAGAAATAAGATCACATACAAAGGAAAGCCCATCAGGCTAACATTAGACTTCTCAGCAGAAACTTTGCAGGTCAGAAGGGAGTGGCATGGTGTACTTAATGCAATGAAGCAGAAGGGCCTGGAACCAAGATTACTTTATCTGGCAAGATTATCATTTAAATATGAAGGAGGAATTAAACAAATTTCCAGATAAGTAAAAGCTGAGAGAATTTACCTCCTACAAACCATCTCTACAGTCTATTTTGGAGGGACTGCTATAGATGGAAGTGTTCCTAAGGTTTAATAGCTGTCACCAGAGGAAATAAAACCACAGTAAAGAAAGTAGAACAGCTAATTACTAAGCAAATGCAAAATTAAATCAACTATCCCCAAAGTCAATCAAGGGATAGACAAAGAATACAGAATATGACACCTAATATAAAGAATGGAGGAGGAAGAAAAAGGAGAAGGAGAAAATAACCTTTAGATTGTGTTTGTAACAGCATATTAAGTGAATTAAGTTAGACTCTTAGATAGTAAGGAAATTAACCTTGAACCTTTGGTAACCACGAATCTAAAGCCTGCAATGGCAATAAGTACATACTTATCAATAATCACCCTAAATGTAAATGGACTGAATATACCAATCAAAAGACATAGATTATAAATCCCTTGGAAGAAGAAATTAGATTTGTCTTAATCATCAACATCCCCAGACCTGGGACATAAATGATAGTCTCTGTTGAGACTTTTACATATCACCAAGGATATTTAAAATTGCCTTATGTCTGGCTATACAAAAAAATGGCACCTCTGAAGACTCTCATCAGCTGCTGACAAGAACTCCCTTAGCTGGGAATACATTGCTCCAAAGTTCAACAACAATGAAAATCAGTGCAGTTCCTACACTTAGTTTACTGAGATTTGACTGGCAGTTATTTCCAGGAATGTCATTTTGACAACTCAGAATGCCAGTACTTTGAGAGAAGTTGGTCCCCTTCTTGAAGTTCATGGGAACTCCAGTATTATTCCACCATGAGACCATTTCTCTTGCCATGTACTGCTATACAAATATTTGTTGGTGATTTCAATTTTTGCATCATTTTATTCCAACCTGCTTTGACCTTAATTATCAACTGTATTTCATTAGGTCACAGGCGGTTCTTCTGAGTAGCTGCATCAGGCTCACCAGTTCTTAGGTGCCTTTTTGTATTTGAACTTTACCTTCAGAGAAAAGCACTACATTTTCCAGGAACAGGAAAAATTGGACTCTATAACTTTTTTAGGTTATAGGATGGTTAAGAGATGGAACAGCAGTCAGACTACCCAAGGTGTCAATCCTGGCACCTCTCTTTCTGTGACATTTTTCAAGTTACTTAAGCTCTCTGTTCTTATGCCATCTTCTATAAAATGTGGTAACAATAGTACCTACTTCACAGGGTTGTAATGAGGTTTAAGTGAGGTGATTCATGTAAGAGAGTGCCTGGCACAAGTGCTGAACAATGGCAGCTATTACCTTTACATTATCAAAATGTTTTAGGAGAAAGAAGGCACTAGTAGTTTTTATTCCAATTTCTGTGACAAGCCTTTTATGTTCTCCAACACTTGTTCAAACTACTCGTTTCACTGGGGATTCTGGACTCTCAAAAACCTAAATGATGACTGACTTTATATAAAAATAATAATCCCATTAGCATCCAGAGATGAGCACAGGTAACATGGGAATAGGGTAAGGACTAGGTGTTGAGCTCATCCTACACACTAGACCCATGACAAGGGCCATGCAGCTACATCCAGACCTCTCAACGTGTTGCCTGGCTTCATGAAGATCAATTTAGAGGTGTGAAGGTTGAGCCCACAGGTTGAGTGCAGAAGTACCTCGACAGAAGGGACCCACGTGCCCTCTTATTCAAACTTGTAAATGTGTCAAATGACAGAAGTGTCAAGAAGCTTTCATTTAGCTCTGTGACTGCAGACATCAGAGGTATTTATACTGATCACCCAATTGTAACTCTAAGAAAGAATAGAGACAGTATAGTCTTTGGTGATAGCCTCTACTGGACTAGAGCTGGTGAGATGGCCCTGTTTGCTGCAGATTAGAAGGGTTCAGCTGAATCGCAGGCTATAACCCCTCAGGGGGCCAGTGCTGAAAGGGATAAAGTTGGGACTAGCATGACTGGGCTTACACAGAATCACTAATGGAAATAGGCAGCACCCCAAAGGATTCCAAAGTTAGGCTCAAATCAGGCTGCACGTAATAATATCCAAGGCAAAGAGGTGGGCAAGCAGTGCATTAGGGCCTGCAGCAAGAAGGCCCCCAACTCATGGCCTTTCTGGACATCAATTGCTTCGGTCAAGGTGATCCACCCTCTTGGGGGAGTAGATAGTGTTGAAGGGCGGAGAATATGCGTTCATCTTGTTTTTAATCCCTAGAGCTGAACTCAAGTAAAGGTAGGGACCAGGACCCAAGTCCAGATCATGGCTGCTCTAAACTATTCTCCATTTCCTTTCAGAAATTTTAAGCTCATGGTCATATATTGGTCTCCAACAAGAATTAATATCCCCTCCTCTGTCCGGGCAAACAGGTGACTGGCATTCTGGATTCAGATAGTGGTAGAAAAAGTGAAAGAGGAGCAAAGCAATTCTTTTTTGGAACAAGTGTACTCCCCAATGTAAGTCCGGGGAGAGGAAATCCTGGGGCAAAATACCTCTAAAAACCGAAATCAGTCAAAGGGAGAAATAAAGTTTAAAACCTGTTTAATGCTTAGAAACTGCAGTCCAGGGCCATCTTCCTCCTCTGCTCCGGACAAAGCAAGCAAGCAAGCCAGCCCCTCCCTTTAAACTCTCAGGTTCAGGCACACCCTCAGTTGCCCAGGTAATTACCCATTGATATGGAGATGAACTTCTCTCCACCCCTGAGGATATGCAAATACACTAAAGCCAGGCGAGATATTCTGGAAATGTTACAATTCTACCCACACCTATCACTTCATTAAATGTTTCAGACTAGCAGAGTTTATCCATGATTCACATGGCCATCATCCCAGAACTTAAAATGCTTTCGATCATCAGAGTACTATAATTCCATCAACATACCCCAGCTTCAGTTAAGAGAGTGGCAAATGAATTAAATTAAATAGATTTTGTTTTTAATGCCAAGGAGGACCCTGTGGCCTCTGGGTAAAGGGCACAAAAAGTACAGAGCCCTGAGGGGAGGGGAGATCCCCAAAGGCCCAAGCTCCCTGCTCAAGTTCCTGAACTGACCCTCTGCCCTGCCTGGACACATGCTCTAGCACCTGAGTTTAAAATAAAACCACCTTCTGGGCATTTTCCTGGATAGTAAAGACTGGGTTAAATTTCATTTTTGTCACGGGAAGGCTTTGTTCTGATTTAGGCATTGTTCTTCAAATGTCATGCTGGTCAAGGTTTTTTCTGTAAACTTTTGGCTGCTGCTTTGAGAATTTGAAGTTGAAAGATATGTGAAATCTTTTGACAGAACATTTAGTGTGCTGACTTTTCTCTCTCCACTTTGACCTGGTTGTTGTCCTACACTTTTTCTGATACCTACTGCCAATTCCAACTCGGTTTCTCTAGGGAAGGTTTCTTGTTCAGAAGCAGCAGCATTTTCAATAAATGTATAAATTATTGGCAGATCTTACTGTAAGATAAATTCTAGCCAGAATAAGCAGGCAAAGAGAAGCAACAAAGGGCCAGGTAATTCTTTTAAATACCCCTGGGTGAGGTTCTGTGGCCTACTTGTCACAGGCCAGAGAAGTCATACCCAGTTAGGAAGGTGAGGGGCTTATAAGGGATTAGGAGGGGGAGGTGTGGGCAAGCTATCCTAGGGGGTGTGGAGAGGTATGATTGGCTAAAGGCGACATAATAGACAACTAGAAACTTTTTTCCTTCCAAGAGGGAGGAGGCTGACATCCGGGTCTTAGTTGGCACATCAGGATGGAATTCAGGGAGAGCTGTTCCCTTTCCATATATGGCACGGACTTTGGGGTCTGGTCTGTTCTCCCCCTATGGCATCTCTCTGTTCTGTTTGCATGTCCTCATTTTTCCTTTCTCCAGCCTAACACTTACCATAGATTGGTCCAAGCCTAACATATCTCACATTTTCCAAAGTCTGAATAAATTGTTTTGAAGGA
Source organism: Manis pentadactyla (assembly GCF_030020395.1). Lineage (NCBI taxonomy): Eukaryota > Metazoa > Chordata > Mammalia > Pholidota > Manidae > Manis > Manis pentadactyla. The sequence continues at coordinate 58,957,403 of NC_080025.1, read as the reverse complement.
GCAGCAAAAAGAATTGAAGCCTAGAAAAACATTTGAAGGAACATCCAGTGGAGAAAGGAGCAAGAAATAAAGAGAAAAAAAGGAGCTCAATTTGCCATAGTTGTCTTTTTCTTTAGCAGTTTTGTTTTAATGTAATAAATCAGTCCCTCTAAGTCTAAATAACCTTGATCTTAAACATATAAGCAGCGAGGGGGTGGGAGGGATGAAGTAGTACTAAAGAACAGAATAGACATAAGGAAGAGTCAGCTGGAAGTTCTTGTTACCCAGAGCCCCCTCGTGCTGCTGTTCTGCCCTTCATTGCAGTAGAAAAACAATTCAGTGCCTAGCCTAGGTCAAGCCTGTCCTGAATGCTTTACAAGTCCTCTCTGCAGAGACTGACAGCACTCCATAGTTTATGCAACTGTTCTTAAACTGTATAAGGACCAGGACTGGAGCAAAGGGATATATAGATAAAAATGACAGATAGATAGATAGATAGACTGATTGATTGATTGATTGATTGACTATAGATGATCAGCTAAATAGTGAAAAGCATAACCCGGGTGCCTACTAAAAACATAGAATGTACACATATTATGCCCCTTTAAAAGAAAGATCCTTCCTTACAAAGGATGGTCGGAGAAGCATTCATCTTTCTTGAGCTTGGCTCCACTTGACATTTTTTAGTATGCAATATTTACTTTTTCCACAAGTTTTCTTTAAACAATTCATTTTTGCCATTTGAAATTTCCATTTGCCATTTGGAAGCATTAAAATGTTACTTCAACAGAATGAAATAAGAAGACAGCATGCTGCATATAAGAAAAGCTCACAGCCACAAAGCTGTATTGGTGCCAAATTCTGTTTCAGGCACATGTCTAGAAATGGGCACTCTGTTTCCAGGGGGTCTAGCAGGCTTGGGAGAGCTCTTCCTCACTGAGAAGGAATCTAGTTGTTCCTAAGCTTGTACTGAGAAGTTGAAATGATGGTAGCCAGATTTCCATGGGAGTCCTGACCTTGTCTAATTCCAGCCTACAGGGACTTTCCCTGCGTTCCCTGGTCAATCAGGGTGGAGGGCAAGGGTGCCATCCTCTTTTCACCTGCTATGCAGGAAGACATTAAGTCAGCCCATGAATTATTTCTACAAGCTCAATTATCTCCCATAATATGTGTATATATGGAGCATAAGTGAACACAAATTTATTTCTAAAATACAAGGGAAATAGTAGGTAACCATTCAGTAATGTAAACCTGTGCTCCCTGTTTTACAAATTAAATAGCCAGGGCACAAAGAGCCACATGGAAAGCTGATGGCAGGGTGATTATTGGTCTGTGTTGCCTTACGCTGGTGTTATCCCGGCTAAAGCAGATTTTGCTGGGAGAATGGAGATAACTATACTACATTGGCTTCCTATTTATATGGCATGGAGAAAGATGATTTCTCTTCAGACCCTGTGTCTGAAATGCAATATAGATTTTAGCATGCGTTGCCTGAATCAAGGACAATCCTGCAAAAAAAACATATTTCAGACATGTTTATGACTGTGGGGAAGTTGGGGTTCCTATGGTCAGGATCCTCACTGAACTTAAACCTCTTGATAATGTAACTGGCCTGTTGCTAGCCTACTGCTTCCACACCCATAAGCAATAAGCTATTCTTATGCTATATAGAGAGCTGGCCCAGTGCTCTGGGTGGAGGCAGAGACGCTTGTGCTCAACCTACTGCCGGAAGAACAAGCCAGGTAATAAAACCTTTCACCCCAAAGGAACATTCTACTGTCATTTTCTTTGGTCACCCTGAATCCATAGCAAACTTGCCAGGGGCTGAATCCATTGGCAAGACAATGATCTGTCAGCATGTTTAGTTTTGTGTCCATTAAAATGTTCATTAAAACAATATGTCTACTCAAATCCAAAGAAGTTACTTTAAAATTTTTTTCAAAGATTTAAATAAAACCTAATTGATTCATGCCTTTATTTTTAACCAAAGCAGAAATTATTCTTCAAACAAGTAACCACATATAAATTAATAAGGTACACATATATTCAGTCATCTATCTATCTATCTATCTAGCTATCTATCTATCTATATATATATCTTGAAAGGAATATATACCTATTAAGAACATACAAAAATGTTTGGCTAACATATAGCCAACTTAAAATATAAAACCAAAAAATAAGGATGGATTTTCTTGCAAAATGTACATAAAACCAAATATAAATATATTTATGCAATAAAACCTCATTAATTTCCATTCCACACACTTAGAATTTATAATTACTCCAGTGTTCTTGGCATTACATATAAGATGAAATTCTGATTAGGTGAAATATTAGTGTAAAAAAAAAGAAATATTTATAGATGTAAAGCTAACAGTTTCCAAGCATCATTTTAGTAGTAGCTCTCATATTCAAAAGAATAAATGTCTAATTATAAACAACATGTTAAGCACTGCCAAGATTCTGTAAGTGTTCTGAGTACTAAAACCAACATTTTAAAGTGATTTCATACATCATGATTATTGTCGATAAGTAAAGAATAATAGCATAGATGGTGTTAAATGCAGTTTCCAAGGCTGGACTGCCTGAAATCAAATCCTGTTGCTACTGCCATGGGCTTTGTGTGACCTTGAGCAAGCTATGTTAAACTTCGGTGCCTCAGCTTCCTCAAATGTAAAAAAGAAAATAATGTTCGGGTCAGTGGAGAAGCAATGAACGATGACTCTCTGTTCCCCCACTGCAATGAATCAAATGTTAATGTTCCCGCAAGATTTCTAGGTTGAAATGCCATGCCCAGTGTCATGGCGTTAAGAGGCGGGGCTTTGGGAAGGTAATTGGGTAATGAGCGTGGAGCCCTTATGCATGGAATTAGTGCCTTTATGAGAAGAGGCTGAAGCGTTAAGTGAGAATACAAGAGGTCAGCCATCTGCCACCCAGAAGAGGGTGCTCGCCCGACCTGACGGGGCTGGCGTGCTGCTATCAGGCTTGTGGCCTCCGGAACCATGAGAGGCTCCCAGACTCTGAACCAACTGCAAGAAGAGCTGGCAGATAGAGACCAAAACACCTCTTAATCATCAGAAAGGCTAGGTTGAAGAAATGGCTCAGGGTCTCTTAGCCAAAAGGACTTCCTAATCTGCACGCCCAGGATTAGGCGTGCTTAGCTTCCTACTCCCCCAGCAGCTCTGGAAAATCCGGCCTGCCCCCAGTTAACGTCTACAGCCAGGGGAGGAACGAAGGCTTCCTGTGGGCCACCAGCACCTCAGGTAAGGAGAGGAAGGCACCGAGCTGGTAGGCCCAGTTCCTCTCCCCCCGATATTCCAGGGGATTTCTCTCCATGCCCATGGAGAGGATAAGGGGTACGATAAGAGGCCAGGGGTATGTGAAGGAAAATCCCTCTTTGTGGAAACTAGAGGCACCCAGAAGAAGTGCTTGCAGGTTCCGCTTAGCTTTGAGAATTAAATGAGCAGGTGCATGTGCAGAGCGGCCCACTCACGGTGAGCGGTCCCAAATATTAGCTATTATTATGCCATGTACTATTATTAACTAGGTCACTATCAAGATTTCAAGGAATTTGATTGGATCCAAGATATATATCAAAAGCCGTCTAGTAGGCTTCTAGAGAGCAGAACCACATTGTATTTTTAAGTTCTAAATTCCGATTTAAATTATATTTGGCTATTAACCTTCAAATTTGGGGCAAATTAAGAAGTTACATTGTACAATTAATGTCCTCATGCCTCATCCTATACAGGCTATTTTCCCCCTAGGTAGCTGCTGTGCACAGGTGTGGGTGGGCTCCTGCTTGTCTGCTTTCAGCTGGGGTCAGGGCTTCATTGCTGATTCGGCACAGGTGCAGAAAGGGGTTGGGGGTGGCTTCCTTCACACAGGCAAATAGGGCTGAGCGTCTGGGCAGAGTAAAGAAGCTTTTTCATCGTCACACGTAACTTTCTAACTCTCTTCTTTTGAGAGCCCAATGTTTATTAATACTTTCTCTCTCTGGCCCCGCTTTCTAAAGGTTGTTATAACTTCTGTGTTATGACCTCAAGTTAAATGCCCGTAATATTATACAGAATTTAAAAACCCAGATTTATCAGGAGGTAATTTGCCATGTCCACAGGACTCTAAACCACAGTATTTCATGTCCTGGATTGTCTAGCAACTCAGTTGTTCAAAGGTAAACTGATGTATAAATATACTACCTTTTCCAGACATATAAATACTATAGCTCAAGTTTATTGGTCATATGCTAATGAGAAGCTGTAGGAATGCTTGGTGGCTGTCCGCCCGGTGTTTAGAATGACAATCCCCATGTGAAAGTTCCCCCTCCCTAGCCCGCAGCTCTGCTGGCATCAGTTTCTTCAATTACTGTGTGCCTGAATAATTGATGGAGCTAAGTGAATGCAGGCTCATTTTTTTTCCCCACCAGGTTCGTTCCTCTTGAGTGCCTCAGCAACATGAGGCAATTTATCATGCTTTCTGTGCAAGAGCGCATAGACTCTTCAAAGAATACATTTAGACTTTCTTTTCCTGTCCAAGAAATAAGCAGTTCTCAGGTTTGCAACATTAAAAGTCCTGGTCAGGAGAGTGGGAACAGCAATAACAGCAGGCCCAAGTGACCCAACTGTAAGCCCCCTGTTGCTTTTTTCATCTCGCTTCATTTTCCTTTGGAGAAAGATCCAATTAAAATCATTTGTGGGTTTTTCTAAGGATGTTTCCCTCACAGAGATTACATTCAGCTCTTTGGCAAGAAAAATGCTGGAGCACTTAGTGACTCTGGGGAACCCCTAGCTGTTTGTGTACTATTTCAGAAGAACCCATTGTGGGTATCTGTGGCCTCTACACAGAGGCTGCTTTCAGAATGTGAATGCTTCCTAACCATTTGGAATGTACTTAAAATTAAAATCAAGAGTTATGCCCTCACAGGGATGCCTTTATAATATATTCTCGGTTAGAAGATGTCATGATGGCATACAATAAGGACACAGGTTTCTTTTCATCATTCTTTGCCCACCTCCAGCTTGTGAGCTCTCACTTCTCTTTAACATTCAAGAATGTTCTCTGGTACACTTCCATAAAACCTGCCGAAATGAAGGAATTTATAGTGTAAGTTAGTCATTTCCTAGGTGACATTCTAATAAGAAACCCATTTTTGGATAGCAGCCCAATTGGAACTAATGCTCCACTATTCTTCTGGTCAGGAAGCAGCACGTCCACATTCATCAGATGTTTTGGCACCTGTGTACTCTAATGTTTAGGGTAGTGATGATGCAGCATCTTACAGGATGACCAATTTGTAAAGAATTAGAAATAATTATAAAGCCAAGAGGAATATTATTCAGTCTTTCACTTTCTGAGAAATTAGCTTCAGATCTTGGAGGTCCTTTTTAGTCAGGATTAGGAACAGCTGTTAGCTTCCCGTGGCTATACTGATCATGCAGGTTAATAAGGTTCTGGTTAATAGAATGCCAAAGAACAGAATTTATTACAGCACTCAGGCATCAATGTGGAACATACTTATGCCTTCCCAAAGAAACCAACAACCTAAACTATTTTAATGGATAAAATTAATCTTAAATACACTGTAACTTTTGGGAGCCTGTCTTTCAAAAATAAAAAAAAATAACAGCCAGTTAGGGCAAGTTTGGACAGGAGAAGGACGAAAAGCTATATTTTGATAATACATTGTCAGAAAGTGAAATTTTAGTTATGCAGTGACCAGTTAGAGGCACAGCATTCCAAAGCAGAGGGTTTATTTTGAAACTGGATTTTAATCACAGGTTTCATTTAAAAAGTTTTAAAACTTTTTAAATGCAATTGAGTTTCATTTTTTATGACCCTATTAGATGGTCATTCAGATTTGCAGAACAGATGAGTTAGAAAAACAGCAGATCTTTCCTTTTAAGAGAAGGCCAACAAGAAGTAAGTGGAGAATCCAGCACACATTCCAGTGCCTTGTGGCCTGAGGGACACCTGAGTAAGCACACTTGCTAGGGAACACCTAAACATCTTCCCCAGGAGGCCAAAGCCCAGCCTGGTTAGCCCCAGTTTTATCTTAAGATTTCTCTGAACAGCCAGCTCCTTTAGACTCCAGAAAATAAGAATTTCATTTCAGAAATTCTATTTTTGGAACCTTGAGCAAAATGCCCATTGTATAAAATGAAGCACAATCATGTATGATATCATCTGTCTTCTCAGATTCTTCACTTAAAATTTGATACGGAGACTGTATACTTTGAAGATAGGAAACAATGAGTTGCCATTCATATTCTCCTGTGGTTTTTGCTTCAGTGTTGATTCTGCCTCTGCTCTTTTTATCCCAATTTGTAATATGGAGTTTTAAGAAATGGAAACTTTTAAGATAGTAAGTCTACCCTCAATGCAGACAGACCTTGAGAAAAGAAGTCTGTTGTTGTCACTGTTCCACAATCATCCTGTTCCAGTGAAGTTGTCCTATAATGTCCAGCAACCTGCCCGAAATTGTGTCACTTGGTGATTTCTGTTAAGTTAAGCTAAAACTATAAGTCATTCTCCAAGTGATCCTCATTCAGAAAGGAAAAATATTTGATTATCCTTTTTTCTTTATAAAACAGTTTTCTCACAGATAAAAATTATTTAATATGAAAAAAAAATTAGAACATTTCAGAACTATTCCAAGTAACATGGCATCCTTCCAGATCATTTTTTTGAACAATGGTTTGTATTCAAAGATCTGTGCTTTCTCAAATAAAAATATTTGCTCATGGCAACAGCATGTTTTTCAAGGCCATAGACCATTATTGCTAGAAATGCCTTAGCATTTGGCACTGAGTGCTAAGAGATAGAAGGAATGGGGATTTGAAATATTTTCAAATCAACCTCACACTTGTCTAATGATTCTCCCAAGTATTTATAATCTGTTGTCCCATCATAACAAAATTGTGTTAACTGTTACCTATTTAAAATGAATCCATCTTTAACTAGATCTCTGACCTTGGGTAGTTGTGATATTGACTTCTGTGAACTGTATTTTTGAGTATACCATCTAGGTGTTACGGTTCATTTATTCATTCATTCACTTTCCCATTCAAAAGTATTTTAGTGCCAACTATCTACAAGGCAGTTTTAGGTGCTATGAATATGAGAACCGACCAAAGATTCTTTCCCCTGAAAACCTATAGTCTGCTGAGATAATACTTGTAAATAAATAACTGTAACAAATGTGAAAAGCAATAAGGACTCTAAAATAGCTATGGGAGTTCAGAGAAGGGCAATAAGTCAAGAAGAATTTGAGATGGCTTTGCTGAGAATGTCACATTGGACTTGAATCTGGAAAGCTATTTAAGAGTAGAACGTCTAGGGACAATATTTGTGAATACTCCTGGCAGAAGAGAAAAGAGAAAGATCCCAAAACAGGGTGTATGGACAGGGGGTCATGTGTAGTTCAGCTGAAGTGAAGCTGAGCATATGAAGGGGAAGATCTAGAAAAGTAAGTGGGGGCTGGATTATGGAACCTTTGAATACCTAAGATGACTGAGTGTTCATCTGTGCCAATGAGGAACCAGCAAAAGGTTTTGAGTGTGATCGTTTAGCAGTAATACATAATCTAGTAATACAATACTAGAGAAAGGGCGAGATGAAGGCAGAGGGAAGTTAGGGTCCCTTTTGCAACATACTGAAGGCTTAAAGTAGGGAAGTGTCAGTGACACCTACCTATATCTACACAGGTAGGTGAAAAAAGCATGGCAATATTCAGGATGGAGGACAAAGAAAGGAATTAAGTATGACCCAAAGTTGAAGTACATTGTTCTATAAAATCATAGGGAATCCTAAATCAGAGTTCTCCCAGTCTTCCTACTTGTCCCCCTCTTGGTCTCTGCCTCCTCCAGACCTGCCTTACTGAGCCATACTCCTGTTAGAGAATAGGAAAGTAGGTGTTCACTTTTGGCTTGTTCAGTAAGTAGCAGTGAGGCAAGAGTTACATGGCAATGCTTCTTGTCAGTTTCAGAAATTGTTTGGCCCTGATAGTCACAGAACTCTAATTCAGGTGTGCCAATTTAGTCTTCCTAAGTTACATGCCCTGGAAACAATAACCTGCCTTGGTGCACAGCCCCTGCCTCTCTTGCAGCCTCAGTGTGATCACTTTCTTCATCCTGGTCACTGATTTCCTTGTAGCTCCTCAAGCACACCAAGCCTCTTCCCAACCTCAGGGCCTTTGCACAAGCTGTTTCCTGGAACATCTTTCCCATCAATTTCACATGTCTAGCCCCTTGTCTATTGTTGGCATTAGCTTACATGTTACCCCCTCAAGAGGGCTTGCCTGACCACCTTCTCTAAATAAGGTCCCAACCATTATTCTCTGAGTCCTTTCTTTTCTACCTAGTTATTACAACTATGGCTATTTTATTTGCATGCTAACTCATTTTTTTCCTCTTTTCCTGATAAAACATAGATTCCATGATAGCATAAACCAGATCTCTTTTTCTGATTGCTATATCCCTAGCACCAAGAATTGTGCCTGGCACCCTATAGAAGGTACTCAGTAAGTAGTTGTTGAATTAAAGGTGAATGACTTAGTGAATTAACACACCTGTTCAGAAAGCTCTACATAACCTGAAACTGTCATCACTTACCCTTAAATAATTAAATAAAAGAGACTGGTAACAGTAATCACTTACCTTTACTCTTCTGAGTGACATTCTATAAGAAGTTCATAAGATTTACAGTGAATTTTAGGAGATAACATGTAAGTATTCTTAAATTTCTAAATTTTCATAAAAGCTCTCTGGTACTATATCATGTTGCAGTGTTCTTCAACCTTTTAAAAAATGAGAAAGAATACAATAGAAAATATCAGTGCAATGCATATAGTAAGTGTAATTTCAAGAAACTTTTCAGTGTTGGGAGGCACAGGGAAGGTCACAAAAAAATTATTTTTCACTGTGACTCAGAGCCATTGTACACTCTGGTATTTCCCATGCTATCCGAATCCCATATCTGGCTGCTGTCACAGCACTTCAAAACCAGCATTGAATTGTCATTCTTCAGTGTTATGATTCTTTATGGTCTGTTTTTCAGTGCAAGACTTCCCACAAATGCACACCAAAATTCATTGTTTTTAGTACTTTCTTGTAAATCAATGTACCTTAACCTCTCCACCTGCACAGGCTTGCTGTACAGAATGTTCCTGAAGCTCCTTTCACTGCAGAGTGCTGGGCTGCTCTGAAGGAAACAAAACAAAATATTCAGGGAAGGACTGCTACTATGAGATTTGCCGTTCTTTGAGTCAAGAATTTGAAACAATGATTTGACACACTAGCAACAGTTGTTAAAATTAATATTGACTCTTTCCCCCCCTCTCTCTCAGCTGCCTGCCTTGTGCTTGGCTGTATGATTTTCCCTGATGGCTGGGATTCAGATGAAGTAAAACGGATGTGTGGAGAAAAGACAGACAAGTACACTCTTGGGGCCTGTTCAGTCCGCTGGGCGTACATCCTGGCTATTATTGGGATTTTGGATGCCCTGATCCTCTCCTTTCTGGCATTTGTGCTTGGTAACCGACAAGACAGCTTGATGGCAGAGGAACTGAAGGCAGAAAACAAAGGTAAGATGGCTTTGGGGAGCTCTTCCCTGGATGCCTCAAGCACAAAATGGTAACTTTCTATGCTTTCCCACCAAGTACCAGTGCTTCACCTGGGGGCCTAACTTGCTGCATCAGGTAATGCCATCTAGGTTACAGACTTTCCCCTAGACTCAACTCAGGAAGTTCACACAGTTAAAATATACCCTTTTCGTACTTACCTTTCTGAGACTCTTTGAGTTCATTATTATTTAGATACATTTTTCCAGTTTCTTTTTCCCTCCATAAGGTAACAGCTATGATACAAAAAAAAATTTTTTTTTGTCTACTTGGCTAAATAGAGACTGTATCCTCTCCATGTATTCAGCTATTTTCCAGGCTGAAATAAATGTCTGGGAATCCCACAAAATCATCTACAAATGTCTTTAGTAAACTGGTCAGCTATTTTAATTCAGACTCCTCAGACAGCAATAGTGATACTGGCCCTAAATGGTTACAGTTAAAGATTTCAACAGTTACCTAAGTAGCTGAATTTTAAATATGTTATCTGGCTACCTAAAAGTCCTCAGATTTCTTTTCAAAAAAGAAACACCTTCTGAAACAAAGAAACTAGGATCTAAAATAGGATTGACTAATGATACATAAATGTTAGAAGTGTGCCAATGAGAGTACAAGTCATTATTTCAGATAAATCTTTTCATTTTCTTTCCATATGTTTTACACTAATTTCCTGGGGTAGAATTTTACTATCTCTGTTGTGTTACTTGATGATTTTTATCTTTATGTTACCTTTACCTTTAATGTTTGGGATTTATATCAGCACCTTCAACTGAATGGCTTCTGGCTTTTATACATAATTGGAAACTCAATCTGCCATTGAATTATAAAATTTAGTTTATAGTCTTAAGTAGTTGCTACCTTCAAAAACTTTTTACTGCTTCAATGGGCCTCAAATATAAGTGTGTCCTAGTAGCTATGTGAATGCCACATATAATGATGGTGTAGCAGGTTTCTATTTAGACCATCCCTGTTGATGCTTGTAAACTAGGAACTATAGAGAAAAAATGAACAAATGCAGGAGAACCGCCATCATCCATGAGCCCTGCATTTCCCTGATTCACGGAACATGTATTAGCTTACTTGATTCTATCAATAATATTTCAAACACACAAATAATCTTTTCAGAAGGGAGTAGTGCTGACATTTCCTAAAAACTACAATTACTTCCATCTCAGAGTTGTCCTTCCTAGATAAAAAGAATGATGTGGAGATGGTAATTACACCTTATAAAGCATGTTACAAATGTAAAGTGCTTTCACATGCTTTCATGAAGTTGGAGCCCTTTTCGGTTGTCTTGTGACTTGTCAGATGTACACAGGACTCCATCTCCTTAACTTCACTTCAAAGTTAATAACAAGGGTAGCTCATTATTAGAATAAGTTACCTTAAAGAATGAATTAAAGAAAATATCACTTTGTTCTGCGAATGCTTGTTGATTTCTAGCATCACCTAACAATGGACCAGATTATTGTTTATTTACTGTATCAAGGTTATACTTAGAACCCTTAACTTTCTAGTCATCCTTTGGCCACAAAGAAGGAAAAGAAAATTCAGAAAGAGTAAAAACAACTTTGAATTCATGCTTCAGAAAAGAATAGCTAGGCTTATACAATAACACTCAACAGTTTTCAAAATGGGTCTTCTGGTTGACTCAGTTAAATGTGGATGTTTGCGCCCTTCTGCCTGGGTTTTCATTAAAAAAAAAGCATCATTTGCCACACCATGATATATTGGAAACACCTTGGTAAAAGTGTTGATAGCAAAGAAAGAGGCCAATATAAGGTTTAGAGACTGTATGATTTTTCTGGGTTCATCATCTCCAATTACGTGTATCACATTTGCATATATTCACAGTTTCTTCTGTCTGGTTTAGGGGGACTAAAATCAGTAGTGGTTCATCTGTATCAAAGCAGAAAACATCAGGCCCTTTGACTGAACATTTCAGTTGCACCACATTTTTGTTTCACAGCTGAAATTCCTTTAACTCTGAGAAGGTATCAACAGCTCTACTGTGCAGGCACTTCAGATACTCCTGCAATAGGGTCTGTATAAAATCAGACCAGGATTTCTAAGCCTTGTAAAAAAATGTAATCAAACCTGCATGTTCCTGAGAAATGGTGCAAGATTTACAGTTGCTGTACAAAGTAGCTTTTGTTATTTGGTATTATTTAAACATGTGTTCAATGTTGAAACTCCCAAAGTTAGATTGTTGAGGGAAGACTGATCGGTGGTTTTGTATATTTGTGTATGAACATAGTTTAACTAAACAGTAGTTCAAGAGCTTTCAAGTGCATGCAATAAACAAAACTAAATACCATCAACATCACCTTCTATAGCTCATCAGGGAAGAGAGACCTGATAAGAATAATTTGTAAATATGAAATTATAAAAGCACCCATTTATATCTAATCAATTGGCATGGATACATTAATAAAAATTCTCACTTATTTAAAACATTCTTTTTCACTATTAAGTCTTTTTCTGATAAAAATACCAACATGTCCCTTGTAGCCAAGGCCTCCTTTGGGTTCCAGGGCAATGCAGTGATACAGAGGCCAATCTAGCTCATAGAATTTTAGAAGAATTTATTAACCCCATGATGCTTTCTGGTACCATAGAAGCAGAGACAATACTATATCTCAAACCTTGGCTTAAAAGAGTAGACCATTTATACATTCTGATATCAAATTATATATAATGTGATATGTATATCCTGTATAATCTTCCAGTCTTACAGTCCACCAATCACCCTAACAACTTACGTCCTATAATAAGTAGCAGGAGCAGTACAGGAAGAATAAACCTGCAGACGTAGCTTTTGCCCCTCAGTTGGAAGAAATTTTTCCTAAGCAGTCTCATGTTATGATCATATCTTCTTTTTGTGGCTTTTCTAATTAATCTAGCAACACGCTTCCCCATTTTTCTGGAAAAGCCACCAAATGGATTCAGGTTTTCCATGTATCATTACAGTAAAGATATTGCTTAGATCCATGCGTCCTTCCCAGCACCCACCCCAAGGGATAAAATAAGAATCTCTGTCATGTGAATTCTAGAATATATCAAAGAAGGGCAGGGAACTCAATTCTGATCATTGAACTGTACCCACTCACAGAGTCTTGAGAAGAAAGGGGATATAGAATGCTACTGAGCCATAAATCAGCCATCACACAGGTGCTATTCAAGGGGAAAATGATGAAGTACAGAGAGGAGCTCTCCACCTCTACACACCACTGCCTCCTAGGATAAACTTCCAGTGAACTCCCCTCAATCCCATTTCAGTGTCCCCCTTCAACACCACCCACAACATTTAAGCCCCTCCTTTTCCAAGGGTGCAGATAATTTGAAGTAGATCCCAGCTAAAATTTGTCACAAATTGTGAAATGGAAAAATTAGAATAAAAGAATTTTAACATGCTTTCAATGAACAGAAGGCACCACCTTTGAAGATACAAGTGTTTTCTTGGAACTTCTGTATGGGATAAAATTAATCATCTACATTGCACCATCTAAGTCTCAGAATATTTTTTCATGCCAAAGGAAAAACCCCACTGAAAAACAGAAGTGAAAACTCTTTAAATATCCAGCTAACTTTAAACAGTATTTAGCACATTCAAGAAAACTCAACTGCCTGCCTCTACAGGCTGTGTGCCTTCCCTGGCACGGGGGATAATAGCAGACAGGCAGGTGTTCATTCTTGTTGGGAGTTCAGCAGCATGATTTCTAAACGAGCCAACAACAGTAGGCAGTTCACCTTGATAGGCTGCTTAATTGCATATTTTAACACACTGAACTGTGAAGTCAATTTAATTATGTAAAATTAAAGTTTCATCCAGATAAAAAGGATGTGAAATGAAAACTTCATTTTCAATTTCTTTGATTAATTGTGAAAGGATAAATAATTACATTTTCCAGAGCTCCTGTGCCGCAAATATCTCTTTCCTTGTCAGACACCATTCATAAAGAAGTCTGTTTCTGCATTTGTGTATATGGTCTTTGGAATTGCTTATCAGATAATTGGGTCCTCTCATGAGCAGTTTTAAAGTCACTTTGTCTTCAAGCACTTAAACTGCAAATGAGAAAATGTGATCATCCATTAAGAGGTGAATCCAGCTACCATCTATTTATTAAGTGGTTTAAGCTCTTTTTAATGCTATAATAGGGGGAGTTAAAATAAATTCATTATACCTGAATAACTAACCATGCAACCCTTCAGAATTTTGATTGAATGTAGCATGCCACGCCATGGCCACAGCAGCGTGATGCAGCGGAAAGAGTGTGCACCGCCCAGAGCTAGTGCTCTCTTTGACACTACCTGAGGAGACTTTCACCCATATCCTAATCGTTCAGAATTCAGCTTCTTCATCCACAGGGGTGCAAGCTTGTCTAAATGGCGCTTGAGGTTTCTTCCAGCTCTAAAACATTCCAATTCTGGGGACTCCTTCAGAGATGTCCTTTAAAGATGCTCTGATGGGGGCAGGAAGAGTGCCTGTCATCAGTGGTAAACACGCTCAGACGCTCTTTTGGGGACTTGTTAGCCATGCAGGGGTGCCTAGGAGAAGGGAAAGGTCAAGGTCAAGGAGCTCTAGGTTGCCTCTGGTGTCTCTCCCTCATCATATGCCTACATACTGAACAGTGCTGTCCCAGCCCCACTCACTCACACCACCAAGAATGAAGTGAGTCAGGCTTGGAAACTGGGCCTCTCTAGATTCCCATACTGTGTGGTGTCTATGTGGACAGAGCCCCAGGTCAGAGATAAAAACTTTTGTTTCTGGTCTCAGATGCAGCACGTATTAGTCAAATGCCTTTGAGTGGGTCCCTTAATAACTCACAGCCTCAGTTGCACCTTCTTTAAAATGTAAGTGATAATACCCACCTCTGGAGGTCTGCCACCTCCACAAGGTCAGGAGGTTCTAATAAAAGCACATGTGTGGAAGCAATTTAAAATCAATATATAAGCCTTATTAATTAATCATTTTCCCCATATAACATTTTATTTGATCTTTGCAATAATCCTCTGAGATGGTTATCATCATCCTAGTTTTACACATCAGAAACTAAGTCTCAGAAAAGTTAAATATTTTGCCTGAATTTTCATAGCTAGGAAGGAATGTCTCCAGGGAGCACACACACATCATTTTCCTTGTAACTTCAAGTTCTTTCTATTACATGGCATGATGTGATCAGTTCTTCACAGATGCTGATATTGTTACTTTCATCTTGATCAGTCAGCCCTGTACAAGGAAGAGTTTAGCCCTCATTTGGTAGCTTTTAGATAATATTAATCAAAGTTTCATACACTAGAGAATGGACTGTTCTCATAAATTTTGGTCTGTTGTATTTCCATTTTCATTTGTCTCAAGGTATTTTTTCATTTCTTTCTTGATTTCTTCCACCCATTGGTTGTTCAGTAGCATGTTTAATCTCAAGAATGGGAAATACCCTTTAAAACCGATTCTCTTACTTATCTGTGTAACTTCATGAAAACTTAGGTAAGATCAGGAAACCCAGGCAAAAAGTATCTTCAAGAGCTTTGCATTAGAATTTTAATAAGGCCATAGTGAACTGCTTTTTCCATAGTGAACTGTTGAACAAAGTCCTCATGGTTATTAAAGCATTTCAGAATATGCCTCTAAAAAACACTATCTATCCTGACACTTTTTCAGAAGGGCTCCTGTTACTTGGAGGTGGAGCAAACCTCAGCAGTCCTCATAGAGTTGTTTACGTACTTGCTTTTAATTCCTCTCCTCCCACTCTTATAAACTCACTCCGTTCAGGTCTTCAGTCCCAGCATTTTACTATCTTATGAAGGTCATTCCCACCTGATAGATTCATAGTCAATTGTCAATTCTTATATTGACCTATCAGCAGCCTTCTCACAGTTGACTGCTTTCTCCCCACAAAAAACCTCCACAAGGCAGGGATTTTTGCATCCCTGGTGTGAAAAATAATGCCTGGTGTGTGGAGGCACTCAGTAATTATGTATTGAATGAGTGAATTATTGAATGAACTGAAGAGTCTAATCCCTAGCTCATGAGAAGGTCATTCCACAGATCTTGACCTTAGAAAGCTTTTGGTTAATTTGAACTGTACCTTCTTATGTCCCTATTGCTACTCCCTTTTCTACTCTAAGCTATGGACTTATACAGAAGCAGTTGCCATGTCTATAATGGTTAAAGTTACACATTTGCCAAGCAGCATGGTTCCCTATGACTTACTGGGTCTCTGGAGACACTTGTGTTGTCAGTGGTGTCCACCACCTACCCAGGGTACCCGCAGAGCATCCCCCCTGGTGGGGAGGAGAAAGAGCAGGGAGAGGACATCCAGAAGTGTGGTAGAAGGATGAGAACTTTCCAGGAGTCATTCGGGGATGTGCTGCTAGAGGTCTCCTTCAGTTTACCCTCTGTGTCTAGAGGGAACTTGGAGAACATCTGAACCAATCCACTCAAAATACACACGGAGACCATGAGCATACCATGGTATGCTCAGAGAGGGAGCCCTCTCTTTGACCAGTAACCAAACTCTAATGATGCCTTAAAGTTGGTAATTCCTCTCAGCCTTCCCAGTTAGCAGACTTTCAGGCAGATGTGGTGCTGACTTTGAATGGCTATCTCATGCTCCGTCATTATCCACTCACCTCCAGTAGCCAAAATAATTTTGACATTTCAATGACCTTTTCATTCCCTGAAAGGATCTCTGGGTAAGTATCAAATCGCCTAGAAGAAAAGGAGGAAGGAGTAAAAAGAAAACCTTATCCATCAAAGTCATGGTGTCCAAGGTTTAGCCCTACCAGTACATTTTCAATCAACATTCCAGCCTAACTTTAAGTGAAGACTGGTAGATAGGTTAAAACTTACCATCTTCACCCCGCACCCCTTGCCTTCTTGCTATCAGCAATGAGTAGTATGACACTCAGGGACACAGCCCAGGCGTACGGAGGGTATTTCTTATTTATAAATTAATGATCTGCAGACAATTCCCTTTTCTTTAAAGAATGAGTCTAACCTCAGATCTGTACACTCTGGACAGCTTTGGGCACCTCAGTAGTTGAAGTTAACTTGTGATCAATTATCTCTGTCTAAATTTGCTGTCTTTATTTGAACATGTAATATAGGCATGACAGTAAACTGCTTTTATTTCAGGAAAAATCAATTATTTATAATCCTTTCATCTGTATGTTTAACCATCTAAACCACGAATATGCCTCAGAAAACTTTTTCTTCTCCATAAATATACCAAAAGTACTTTATTTTCTTCCTCTTTATCTAGTTAGGTCCCCAGCAGTGAACCCTCCTTGCTTCTCTCTTATCCCTCCTAGAGGCTCTCGTTCTTTCCCAAGTGCCCTATCAGAGAAGAATGATGCTAAGTGAAACATGAGTGTTCTTGATTTTAATTCTAGTTAGATCTCCTTGGGCCTCAGCTTCCCTACTCAGATTCGTTTTTTAAGTACACAAAACCTTTTTGGCAGAGCAGATGTTTACATTCTTGCTACGCTTGGTGATTCCATTGTGAGGTCAGAGAACACAGTGAAAATGTAACCTGTCACCTCACTTGCCTCTTGCAAAGGAGAAACATGCTTGTTCTTAGCACCTGGCAGTGTGGGTAAGAATGCAGTGCCAAGAAAAATTCCGCAGAGATAAATAAACGTTGAGAACATCTGCAGAAATATGTGTGCTATCTCTGGGGTTCTTCACAAAATATGACCCTCCCCAAAAAACCTGCAAATTTTATGTTTTACTCGAAGTCTTGAGAACAAGAACTATGTCTTATTTATCTGCTATCTCCAGTGTTAAAATTCCTGGGACATAGTAAGTGCTTAATAAGTTTGAGCACTTATTGTCTTTATTGAATCAATTTCATGGAAAAATGTAAATATTTAAATTCCCACTTAACATGTCTTCTGTATTTGAAGCAATTTGTCCCCTAATTGATTGCAAAGGAAATAAATCTGTACATTATATATAGATACATATTTTTAAAGAATCAAGGAATAACAGGATAGAACAATATACTATAACTGCAAATCACTGCATCTCTTTAGGGCTTATTTGTGACAAACAGCCACAAAACTGTACTGTACTTTAATATGTGCCAAGCAGTGGGCTAAATTATAGCACTCAACTGGCCAAACATTTCTTTCATGCCACATGCATGCAAAGCCTAGTGATGAGCACTAGGAATCAAAAAATGAGTGGGACAGGGTTTGTCCTAAGTCTCGTTGGGGAGGACATTTAGTATTATAGGCACTAGTTTATATTTCTGAGGTCCAATCCTGTTCTGATAACCACAGCTTCACGAGGGCACTTTGTTAGTGCCACCTCTGTATAAAATGAGTGACTGTCACTTCCTGACAGTGACTTACTCCACCAGTGACAGATGATGTTATAACAAGCAGAGACTGCTTCCCCAAGGACAATTTGACATTGAAGCTTTCCTCTGCTGAGAGACTTCAAAAAAATCAACCTATGCAAGAACATCATGTGAATCTTTAGTAATAAATAAAGGAGAACACAACTATGAAGAAACAAAAAATACGATAGATGTGTTTGGAGAAGGGATAAGTGAGAATGACAGGGTGAGTGGGGAGTTTTCTGTTATTGCTAAAGCATTCATTTTAGAACAGCCCATTTAAAATCTAACCTGCAGAAACTGCTTTGGGGAAAAGTCACTTGTAACTGCCAACATTATCACTCTTGAACCATGTCTTCATAGGAAGTTGGCCAGCCAATACTACAAAGTGTTATATTTATTCATTTCACTGACTCTTTCTTCCTGCTTTACTGCACATATAACCTGGGCCTTGAATTTGTGGGGGGGAGGAAAATCAGTTTGGTCTGAGTAGATCTCATCTCCCTAACTTAACTGACCATGTTACCCTTGATGACGTGCCTGGAATAATCAGGAGGTGAAACATGAATTCTGGCAACTACCACACACTGCTGTCTTGTCAAGACCCACAAAAGCAAGTGCGACCATGTTTGTCGAGACATCTGGTGGGCCAAACTCAGCCAGGGAGAGAAGCAGCCACCCCAGCTCTGACAGCATCTGGACAGGCTGGTCACAGGTGAGAACCCGGGGCAGGGGACTGGGCACAGCCCATCCCAGTGGCGGGGGAGGCTGCCTTACTTGCCGGAAGGGGGGCTCTGACCCAACTCCCCTCATGACTGGGTAGCTTCTCCAAAGAAAATCTGCAATATCTGTCCCTTATCCCAGAGACGGGGACAAGCCCAGAAGTCACATGAGCAAACTTCATCCACCAGCCTTACAACTCCTCACCAAAGGCTAGCCTTTCGATGCCAATGTACAAAATGAACCAGATCTCCTGAGGTCCAGGCAGGAGAGACACAATTGTCTGGTCTCTGGGAGCTTTGTTCCCAGTTCACCCACTTGAAAAGGGAAGAACACCTTTCCTGACCTTGGCAAGTAGGACCCAAAGATGCCATGCAGATGGATGAAACTGTCCTGAAGTCTCTTTTTCAGGAAAATCTAAGAGCATGAGCAACTGTTTGGGGGATATGTTTTATTTTTAGTCATCTTAGTGGTGGGCTTCACAGCTCTTCAGATGTGGGGTGATAATGACCAACTGTCTCCTCCCGTCTCTGTCGGGGATCAAGCTAAAGGACTGTTGAAATACGATTAAGAGTGAGGACATTTACAGCCAGAGATCACTTGGTTCTTCACAATCACCTAGGAAGTTTTGAAAATGTTCTAGTGCTTAGGTTCCACCCCAAAGATGCTGATTCGGTTGGCATGAGGTGGATCCAGGTAGGAAAACTACCCCCAGGAGGTTCTAATGTGCAGCTAGCATTGTGGACCAATGGCTTCACCTAATTCCCTCATTTTATAGGTGAGGAAACTGAGGTTCAGAGAGTAAAGAGCATCTCATCATCTTGAATTATTACAATTAGAAACCAGGAGGTAACCCATGGCGGTAGTTAAGTTTCATCCTAAACAGGTTAAATAATCATCTCTCTGATACAGTTCCACTGCGGTCTTGTTTAGAAACAAAGCTCTCTGCCCACCCTGGGAAACTGATCTGGGCCACCTGCTAGCTCTCAACTGGGGCAAACCTCCCCATGCCTCAGTGTCCCCAGTATCAGGACATTTAAAAACCTGCCTCATAGAGAGTTTGTGAAAATTAACAAGATAATGCATGTGAACTGTCACAATTTCTGACACATATCACTGTTGTTATTTTTAGAGCTTTGACTTAACTTGAACATGTATAAGGTGCTTATTATACGTCAGCATTCATGTGGGGCAGAGCACATGGCCTAACCACCTGGCCCTGCTGTCTCCCTTGGATCCTGCAACTCTGTGTTGTAATGGAGGCCTCATTAAGATCTAGATTTTGCTTCCTCCATGATTTTTTTCATCTGGTAGCTTTCAAATATTTTTAATAAGACTAGTGTGAGTTAGTTTGTTGGTTGTTTGGTAATTTTGTTTTGTTTTGTTTCTATATACACCCACACCTTGGGATGAGTAGGGAGTGGGGGAAGGCTTTTTCCTTTACATTTGCCATACAGAAAACTCAGACTATACAGCTGGCTCTGTGACTTGAGTGACAGTCATCAAGAAGAGCTCCTGAGTCCCTGATGGAAATGTTACTCATTCCCTACCATGTTACCCATTTTCAACCCAGCTAAGAATTCCGTCACTGTATTGCTGGACAAATGAGAGGCAAACCCTCAAAATATCTATGAAAGTGTCCTTGGGAGGTGATCGGGGGAAGGGACTTTACCAGGCAGAAGCAGCAATGAAGGCAAGAACTCCTTGAAGGTAGAATATGATCACTTCAGTTCTCCCACAGAATGGCAAAAACTCAGTGCCACGAGGCTAGTAGGTTCCTGTGTTTTGGTCAAAACACATCTTTATCTCCCTCACCATTAACATGGTAAATAAAATCCATGTGTCAAACAAACATAAGTATAAAATTTCAATTAGAAGTTAAATGAACCATGGGGGATTCTCCCCCTCATTATTAAAAAACCTGTTTCTCCCCAGCTGTCTCTCCTGATGCACTGTGAAGTGATCCCTTCCCTCACCAGCTAATTCACACCCACTAGGGGACACCAATAGCAAGCCTTTTCATTACTGTGCATATTATTCAAGAGATAATTTTCAGGTCATAGCTATCAAACTTCTATGTGCCCAATATTTACCTGGGATGCTTATTTTAAATGGAATGAAGTTACTTGGGATGCTTATTTTAAATGAAATGAAATGAAATTCTGGCCTCAGCTCTGGAATCTTCTTTTTAAATTAATTAACTTTATTTTTTAGAGCAGTTTTAGGTTAACAGCAAAACTGAGCAGAAAATACAGAGTTCCCACATACTCCCTTCCCAGCATCAAAACCCCCATCAGTGTGGTCCACTTGTTATAACTGATGACCCAACATTGACATTATTATCAACTGAAGCCCAAAGTTACCAGAGGGTTTATTCTTTGTGCTATGTACATTCTATGGGCTTTGACAAATGGAATCCTTATTTTTAATAAGCACATTCATGTAAATATAATGCAATTGATTTGAGGGCCACACTTTAAGCAACATTGCTCTAGGTCATTTATAATCAGACTAATACTACAATTATAATGTAATGATACAGAGGCCAACTACCATAATCATACTGGTGTTATAACTTTAGAATTCCTATTCATAAATATACTGGCAACCTTCAAGGTGTAAATAGGCTCTATTCCAAAGGTTTACTTCTAGATTGGTGTTTTGGAGCCCATATCACATATTTTTCATAGAAACAACTGACATACACAACAATGAAGCTCTTGGACATGCCCTCCAAAGTTTATTTTACTCATAGTGGTATTTTATAAGGTTTTTTTAGCAATCATATTTCAAAAGGAAGCAATAGAAATATAAGCCCATCAAGTTAGTAGACAAAAAAAATTTTTTTTTAATCTTTGAGAACTGAAGGTGTGGTAGGATTTTTAAACAACACTTTAAAGGCATAAACTATAATGCAAAAGAATATATTGAGCTACATCAAAATATGACTTCTGTTCATGATGGACAACGAGGAAAAAGATGAGGTGACAGATTGAAGAAATTATCTGATGTTTCAAACCAACAACTATCTAGAATAAGCAAGGAATTCCTCCAAATTAACAAGAAAAAAATCAATTACAAAATGAGCAAACAATTAGGCAATTTGAAGAAGAGGAAATTCAAAAACAGAACCAGCATATGAAGATATGTCCCCAATCATGGGTAATTAGTGAAATGTAAATTAAAACAGCAATACATTATCAATTTGCACCTTTTAGGCTGGTGGAATTGAGACAAAGTAATAGGCAGGCGTTTGTTTCCATGCAGTAGTGGAGGAGCAATCCAGTCATTCATTAAATATACCCTGTGACCTAACATTTCTCCTGGATTTATATCCAGGAATTTCTCATTATGGCATAATGGACTGTGTATGAGGATATTCACTGAAGTATCATTTGTGATGGGAAGTTGGAGGAAATCTGGATGTTCTTTATGGAACGGGTGAATAAGTAATTTGGGGTGAGTGGAAACCATAGGCTATGAAGTAGCAGGTCAGAGACAACAGAGTAAATAAATACATAGCAACATGGATGGATGCTAAAAACAGGATGCTTAGTGGAAAAAAGGAAACAGAGTAAGACAGGTAACAAAACATCACTTATATAAATTAAAAGTAATGCATACCAAGCAACTATCCACATTGAGCAAAAATGTATCCAAATAAAACTACATATATTAATGGTCACCTGTGAAGTGGGAGAAGGAAGATAGCAGGAAATAGGCAGAAGGGGCTTGAACAAGAACAGGTAGTGTGATGCAGGAGTAAAGAGCACCGGCTGTGGCATCACACTGCCCAGGTTAGAACCTCGGCAGCACCACTTAACCAGCTATGGATCCTGGCAAATCATTTGATTCTCGTAAGCTTCTTCCTGCGTAAAACATAGATCTTACTATCAATCTTACAGCATCACAGCCAGGTTTAAAAGATATAATCCAAGTAATGCACTTAGCTCAAAATTTAGAATTTAACAGTTATATAGTTAATATTCAATGAATGTTAGCAATAATTGTAATAGAACCCCAGTCTTATTGGGAACATTGATTTGGGGAGCATAAAGAATTAAGGGTAGATTTGCAACAACATGGATGGAGCTAGAGGGTTATGCTCAGTGAAATAAGCCAGGCAAAGAAAGACAAGTACCAAATGATTTCACTCATATGTGGAGTATAAGAACAAAGCAAAACTGAAGGAACAAAGCAGACTTACAGACTCCAAGAAGGGACTAATGATTACCTAAGGGAAGGGGCTGGGGAGGTTTGGTGGGGAGGGAGGGAGAAGGGGATTAAGGGGCATTATAATTAGCACACACAGTATAAGTAGGTCACAGGGAAGGCCGTACAGCGCGGAGAAGACAAGTAATGACTCTATAGCTTCTTACTACACTGCTGGACAGTGACTGCAGTGGGGTGTGTGCGGGGGACTTGATAATATGGGTGAATGTTGTAACCACAGTGTTGCTCATGTGAACCTTCATAAGATTGCATATCAGTGATACCTTAATAATAAAAAAATGGGGGTAGCAAATAAGGGCCGGGACAAGAAAGGAGATGGGAGATTTGGGGCAGCAGCAGGATGAGCAGTGACATTTCAGTTTTCCATCTTTTCCATGGGAATCTCACCATGAGCGTCAGTCTTCTCTCCATTGCCCGTATTTCTTCCCCTTATTTTCTCCTCCACTTCCCCAGTGAGGTTAGGTGGGAAAGAAACCTGAAATCTGGGATCTGTGGTGTTGAGAGAGCAGGGAGCATGTCCATTGTTTTTTGCTGTGTACAAACCATCCCAACCCTCGGTGGCTTGAGAAGACCATCATTACTCCTTGTAAGTCTGTGCATTGCCTGGTGGTTGGAGCTTCTGGGTTAGATTTGTCTGGGGTGTTTCTGCTTCCTGTGTCTCTCATTGTCTTCCTGGAACTACAAGGCTAGAATGTCCATCCCATGATGATGATGACAGCAGGGGTGCAGGGAAACCAGGCTCAACAGCACAAGTACTTTCAAAGCCTCTGCTGTGTCACATCTGCTAACATCCCACTGGTTCATAGTAAGTCATATGGCCGTCCTGGGTTCGGGAGGATATCCCACCCACAGGAGGAAGGCACTGCAAAATTACATGTCAAGTAGCAAGGAATGGTAAAGAATGGGGACCATTTGTACAGTCAACACAAGGAGTCACATACTTCTTATAAGTGACAGGAGCGAGAGAACACAGCTTAGCTGGAAAAGCAGGAAAACTCTCTGAACATCATATGATGCAAAAGGCAGGCCCAAGCAAGTGTGTCACATACAAATACTGGCACACACTGTGTCATAAGCCCCAGGGGCTAGTGTAGTATTACCTTTACTACAGTCTGTTGGTAACTAAGATGGGGTGCGGAGATGGCAAGTGCAGAGAGGTGGAGATCTATCCATAAAGAAGTAGACAACTGGATAGACACTGCTGTTTTAGGATATTTAAAAATTTTTTTAATAAACCTTTCTTGAATCCAGAGAAAAAGCATAGATGTTAACCAAGGACTGAGATGAAATTACAAGTTTCTAGTAAATTTGTTCCTAACCTTGAAGTAATGACATGTTGCCCTGAACCTTTGAGAGACTTTGATCATAGCCTAATGTAGATGTTCATACTAATACCAACAGCTACAGTCAGGCATATATAAAATGTAAATACAAAATTGTCAGTTTCTAATGAAATAGTTGAGTGCCCACAAGTCTTGTTGAAAAAAATAATAAATTCTTTGTCGCACAGTAGAGAAAGACCTACTTAAGCAGCCTGAAATGTGTATTCATGTTACATGATAAACACAACAGTTTTACCTTTCAAAGAATTCATTCATTCAAAAAGCCATTCTTGGTTTGAATACCAAATACAGATTCTAAAGACTTTTTACTACTGACTAAAATACCATTTTATCTGCTAATAAATTAAATTTAAATATGCCTTTTATATTTTTTAACTGTGATGCTGTTGTACCAAGGGCTTGGTACCTAGAATGGTGCCCCAAAAGCAAGAAAAAAAGAAAGCAATGAGCCCTATACATGAAAATCAATAAGACAATAATCATGGATATGTAGGGAGATTGTCATTTATTTTTATTTAGTCAAAGCTGGAACTAGGACTGTGCCTCTCTCAGTTCTGCCCCTCAGTGCCTGGCATAGTACCTGGCATCAGCAGGTGCACAGTATTTATTTGAATATTTATATGAATTGGGAACTTTCTGCACCCCATCAAAACAAAAACCTGAAATGAGAGAGTGATCAGATATTACACTTATTACACATGCAGTTTTACAGATAAAGAGTCGCTGTCTTTACCACCTGGCTCATCCCTCATTTTTAGTTGCTTTTCACAGGGAAATATCATCCAAAAGAGCTATAACATAGATGAGCGTGATCCTTCCTAGGTACTCACACGGAGGGGCTTCTTTCTACTATTAGAATGTTGAGTCTCCTGTAAGGGTTGGGTTCTTCAAATAAAACTAAATATTTCAAACACAGAATGCGAAGTTTCCTTAATCCCAAAATCTTTTTAAATATTAGAGCAGGTGTGCATTGACTTGAATAATTTAAGACATACAAATACGAAATTGTCATCTGGAACATCTCAAACCAAGCACTTCCAAGAATTTTTCCTTCTGTAACACACTTGATTGATAAATGATTTCCTGAGCTGATTTTTAAGTCAAACCAAGAATAAGTAGACATCTGAGGGAACTGCTTTATGCTGTCTTTTGTTAAGCAAGAGAAAATAGTGAGCTGATGCTTAAGGAACTCTCATTTTCTGAAAACTGACTTTTTTCCCTTTTTTTATTAAGATATCATGGATATAATATCTTATGAAGTTTTCACATTATGGTTATTACATTCACCCATATTATCAAGTCACCCCACCACACCCCATTGAAATACCTGTCCATCAGTATAGTAAGATGCTATAGAGTCCCTACTTTTCTTCTCTGTGCTATACTGCCTTCTCCTTGACCCCCCTACATTGTGTGTTAATCATAAAGCCCTTAATCCCCTTCTGCCTCCCTCCCTAGCCACCCTCACACACCCGTAACCCTTTGGTAACTGCTTGTCCCTTCTTGGAGTCTGTGAGTCTGCTGCTGTTTTGTTCCTTCAGTTTTCCTTTATTGTTATACTCCACAAATAAGTGAAATTGTTCGACACTTGTCTTTCTCCACATGGCTTATTTATAATACCCTCTAGCTCCATCCATGTTGTTGCAAATGGTAGAATCTGTTTTCTTCTTATGGCTGAATAATATTCCATTGTGTATATGTACCACATCTTCTATATCCATTCATTTATTAATGGACACTTAGGTTCCTTCCATTTCTTGGCTATTGTAAACAATGCTGCGATATACACAGGGGTGCATATATCTTTGAATCTACGATCTTGTTTTCTTTGGGTAAATTCCAAGAAGTGGGGTTCCTGAGTCAAATGGTATTTCTATTTTTAGTTTCTTAGGAACCTCCATATTGCTTTCCACAATGGTTGAACCAATTTATATTCCCACCAACCATTTAGGAGGGTTCCCCTTTCTCCACATCCTTGCCAGCATTTGTTTTTCCCTGTCTTTTGGATGTTGGCCATCTTAACTGTTATGAGGTGATATCTCATTGTGCTTTTAATTTGTATTTCCCTGATGATTAGCGATGTGGAGCATCTTTTCATGTGCCTGTTGGCCATCTGAATTTCTTCTTTGGAGAACTATCTGTTCATATTCTCTGCTCATTTTTTAATCTGGTTATTTACTTTTAGAGTGTTGAGGCATGTGAGTTCTTTATATACTTTGGATGTTAATTCCTTATCAGATAGGTCATTTACAAATTCTTCCATACCATAGGATGCCTTTTTGTTCTACTGATGGTGTCCTTTGCTGTACAGAAGCTTTTCAATTTGGTGTAGGCCCATTTGTTCATTTTTGTTTTTGTTTCCCTTGCCCAAGATGCGTTCAGGAAAAAAGTTGTTCATGTTTATATTCAAGAGAGTTTTGCCTATGTTTTCTTCTAAGACTTGAATGGTTTCATGACATACATTCAGGTCTTTGATCTATTTCGAGTTTACTTATGTGTATGGGGTTAGACAATAATCCAATTTCATTCTCTTGCATGTAGCTGTCCAGTTTTGCCAACACCTGTTATTGAAGAGGCTTGTCATTTCCCCATTGTCTGTCCATTGCTCCTTTATTATATATTAATTAGCCATATATGTGTAGGTTTATATCTGGACTCCCTATTCTGTGCCATTAATCTATGGCTCTGTTCTTGTGCCAGTACCAAATTGTTTTGATTACTGTGGCTTTGTAGTAGAGCTTGAAGTTGGGGAACATAATCCCCTGAGTTTTATTCTTCCTTCTCAGGATTGCTTTGGCCATTTGGGGTCTTTTGTGATTTCATATAAATTTTAGAACTATTTCTTCTGGTTTGTTGAAGAATGCAATTGGTATTTTGATAGGGGTTGCATTGAATCTGTAGATTATTTTAGGCTGGATGGCCATTTTGACAATATTAATTCTTCCTATCCATTTTCCACAGGATGTATTTCCATTTATTGGTGTCTTCTTTAATTTCTCTCATGAGTGTCTTGTAGTTTTCAGGGTATAGATCTTTCACCTCCTTGGTTAGGCTTATTCATAGGTGTTTTTATTCTTTTTGATGCATGTAAATGGAATTATTTTTCTGATTTCTTCTTCTACCTGTTCATTGTTAGTATATAGGAATGCCACAGATTTCTGTGTATTAATTTTGTATCCTGAAACTTTGCTGAATTCAGTTATTAGTTCTGGTAGTTTTGAGGTGGATTCTTTAGGGTTTTTTATGTACAATATCATGTCATCTGCAAACAGTGACTGTTTAACTTCTTCCTTACCAATCTGGATGCCTTTGATTTCTTTGTATTGTCTGATTCCTGTGGCTAGGACCTCCAGTACTATGCCTTGTCTTGTTCCCAGTCTTACAGGAAAAGTTTTGAGATTTTCACTGTTAAGTATGATGTTGGCTGTGGGTTTGTCATATATGGCCTTTATTATGTTGAGGTACGTGCCCTGTATACCCATTTTGTTGAGAGTTTTTATCATGGATGGATGTTGAATTTTGTCAAGTGCTTTTTCAGTATCTATTGGGATGATCATGTCATTTTTGTCCTTTTTGTTGATGCCGTGTATGATGTTGATGGATTTTTTAATATTGTACCATCCTTGCATCACTGGAATGAATCCTACTTGATCATGATGGATGATCTTTTGATGTATTTTTTAATTCAATTTGCTAATATTTTGTTAAGTATTTTTGCATCTATGTTCATCAGGGATATTGGTCTGTAATTTTCTTTTTTGTGTGTGTGGTGTCTTTGCCTGGTTTTGGTGTTAGAGTGATGCTGGCCTCATAGAATGAGTTTGGAAGTATTCCCGCCTATACTACTTTTTGGAAAACTTTAAGGAGGGTGGGTATAAGGTCTTCTCTAAATGGTAAAATTCAGCAGTGAAGTCATATGGTCCAAGAGTTTTGTTCTTAGGTAGTTTTTTGATTGCCAATTCAATTTTGTTGCTGGTAATTGGTCCGTTCAGATTTTCTATTTCTTCCTGGGTCAGTCTTGGAAGGTTGTATTCTAGAAAGCTGTCCATTTCTCCTAGGTTATCCAATTTGTTAGCATATAATTTTTCATAGTATTCTTGAATAATTCTTTGTATTTATGTGGTGTCTGTAGCGATTTTCCCATTCTCATTTCTGATTCTGTTTATGTGTGTAGACTCTCTTTTTCTCTTGATAAGTCTGGCTAGGTGTTTATCTATTTTGTTTATTTTCTCGAAGAACCAGCTCCTAGTTTCACTGAATATTGTTTTACTTTTTCCATTTTAATTATTTCTTCTCTGATCTTTATTATGTCCCTCCTTCTACTGACTGTGGGCCTCATTTCTTCTTCTTTTTCTGGTGTCATTAATTGTGAGTTTAGACTCCTCATTTGGGATTGTTCTTCTTTCTTGAGGTAAGCCTGTATTGCAACATATTTCAGTCCATTTACATTTAGGGTGATTATCAATAGATATGTACTTATTGCCATTGCAGGCTTTAGATTCATGGTTACCAAAGGTTCAAGGGCAGCTTTTTCACTATATAATAGTCTAATTTAACTCACTATATTAAACTATTCAAACATAGTCTAAAGGTTACTTTTTTCCATTCTTTTTCTTCCTCCTCAAGTCTATATATAGTAGGTATCATATTCCCTATTCTGTGTATCCCTTGACTCACTGTGTTGGTGTACATTTAATTTCACATTTGCTTAGTAATTAATTTGTCTACATCCTTTACTGTGATTTTATTTTCTCTGGTGACAGCAATTTAGTCTTAGGAGCACTTCCATCTGTAGCTGTCCCTTTAAAATTTACTGTATAGATGGTTTGTGGGAGGTAAATTGCCTCAACTTATGCTTATCTGTAAATTGTTTAATCCCTCCTTCAAATTTAAATGATAATCTTGTCTGGTAGAGTATTCTTGATTCGAGACCCTTCTGTTTCATTGCATTAAATATATCATGCCACTCACTTCTGGCCTGTAAGGTTTCTGTTGAGAAGTCTGATGGTAGTCTGATGAGTTTTCCTTTGTATGTGATCTTTTTTCTCTCTCTTTTAATACTCTATCCTTATCCTTGATGTTTGCCTTTTAATTATTATATATCTTGGTTTTGTCTTCCTAGGGTCCCTTGTTTTGGGAGATCTGTCCACTTCCATGGCCTGCAAGACTATCTCCTTACCCAAATTAGGGAAGTTTTCAGCAATTATTTCCTCAAAGAGACTTTCTATCCCATTTTCTCTCTTCTTTTGGTACCCCTATAATGCAAATATTGTTCCATTTAGATTGGTCACACAGTTCTCTTAATATTCTTTCATCCCTAGAGATCTTTTTCTCTCTGTGCCTCAGCTTCTTGTATTCTTGTTCACTAATTTTTATTTCATTTACTGTCTTCTCTTATCTCATCTAATCTGCTTTTCAATCCTTCCATTGTATGTTTAATTTCAGATACTGTATTTTTCAAAGTTTTTCTCTTTCTTGAAGTCCTCCCTGAGATCTTGAATGTTTTTCTGTAGCTATGTAAGCATGTTTATGATTTTTGTTTTGAAATCTTTATCAGGAAGATTGGGGATTTCAGTTTCTCTTAGCCCTCTTTCTGGTGTTTGAGGGATTTTGGTTTGTACAAGATTCTTTTGCTGTTTCATATTTCTAATGATTACTATGGAATAATAACTTTGTGTAGGCAGCACCCTGTAGTGCCCAGAAGCTCTACTTCCTGGAGCTGCCCAGCACCTGACATGATAGCAGGGTTTGCAGGCAGGTGGCTCTGGTACCTGCTGGGAGGAAACAGCTCTTTCCTGCTTTCTGAGTGCAGTGCCGGCCTCCACTGCCAAAGCCAGTAGGCCAAGCAAGGAGGATCTTGTATGCTATGCCTCTGTAGCTGCTATAGGTGGGGCTGCCTTCTGGCTGGCCTGGTGCAATGGGAGTGTAGGCAGCAGGTGAGCATGACTGGTGTCAGCCAGGAGGAAAGAGTGGCAGGCTGCATATTGCAGTGGGGTGCCTTGGGGCTGTGTTGCCAGCCAGGAGGATGAAGCACATGAAGCTCCTGCAAGTTCCAACCTGCTGGGCTGAGTGTGCCAGGACAATTTTGTCCCCTGTCCTTTGTCCTGAGCAGCAAGCACCCCTCTCTCTGTTGGGAAGTCTTTCAAAGTTCCCACCTTTCTCTTATCCCAGAGAAGCTGGTTGTGGGTACCTGTTCTCCACAAGCTGCTGGAATCCCAGTCTCTCCAAGTATTCCACCTGTCTTTGCTCTCCAAGCCCTCTAATCTCCAGAGCACTGTGTAATGTGGATTTGTGCTCCCAGAGCAGATCTCCAGGAGTGGGTGTTTAGCATTCCTGGGCTTCTACTCCTGCCCTGCTCCATTTCTCTTCCTCCTGCCTGTGAACTAGGGTTGGGGGAGGGCTTGGGTCCTGCCGGTACATGGCTTTACTACTTTACCCTTTTCTGTGAGGTTTTCCCCAGAGGTAGGCAGTCCGTTGCAGTCTTCTTTCGAGTTGCTCTTTCAGGATTAGCTGTATTTGCTGTATTTTCCTGTTATCTGTGGTTTTGGGAGGAGGTTTCTGCCTCACTTCTCATGCTGCCATCTTTTTCCACCTGAAAACTGACTTCTAAATGTCTAAAGGGTTAATCAAGTTTCTGGATTCTGCCTGTAAAACAACGTTGGTGAGGTAAGGGCAAGGTGATGCTAGATGAAATGGAAAACCACTCAGTAGATTTTCCTTAGGAATTGGCATTATTAACAAGCCAAATAACTCTGAGTTAGCCCACGTTTGCCTTTGCTCCACATACCAGCCTCAGCTTTGTAGAGCCTTCCACTGGCCTTCGAATAATGAAGATCTCTTTAATGTCTCATAATTTGGCAGTGACCTCTGCCTCACAGACTGTGTTATGAGGATTAACCAATAAAAAGATTGTAGAGTCCTTTGCATCTACAAAACGCTACAAAGATGGTAATAGGGAATGATTCCATAGAGACCATAAATTTTGTAGCCAAGAAGCTAACAAGCAATATTTATCTGGAAGCTCTTCCCTTGCCCCCTGGATCTGGCATGAGGACAATGTGGCAACCATAAGGATGCCTTGACCAAAGCCATCCAAGAGAAACATCACATAAGCCACACATGTACTTTTACATTTCCCTGTAGCCACATTATTTAAAGTTTAAAAAAAGGTGAAATTAATTTTAAGAATATATTTAAACCAATATATCCAATTTTTCTATGCAACATGTATAAAATGTATATATAAAATATTTAAAATGAAATGTATAAAAATGTATATATTAAATATTTAACTTTTTTATTATACTGTCTTAAAAACCCAGTGTGTGTTGTATACTTGGATATCAGTTCAGATGAACCACATTTCAAGTGCTCAGTGGCCACACATGGCCAGTGGCTCCGTTATAGGAGAGCAAAGGGCTAGGTAGCAGACAAACTCCTTATTACAGGATGTCTGACTTTCATTGAGTAATGTCCATGAGTATGTGAAAATGCTCTTAATTTTCCAAAAATATCAGTGCACCTGGGAAATCCAGCAGGAACCCAACTTCAGGGAAGGGATGGGGGAGAGCACCAAATGTTTTCTGAGCCACTGTATGAATGAGAACTTGGGTTGTCTCATTTGCCCCACAACTGATATGTGAGGAGAGAAAATGGTCCTCATTTTGTCAAAGAGAAAAATCAAGACTCAGAAGTCCAAGGGCTTGCCAAGTCACACAGCCAGTGCTGGCCAGGCAGCAAAGGTAACTCGAGCTTTACTCCAGAGCCACAGCTTTCCACTGTCTCATGTTTCCTCCTCATTGGGAAGCAGCAGTTCTCAAACTGGTAAGCATCTAAATAACCAAGAGGTCTTGTTAAAACACTGGTTTCTGGGCCCCACCTCCAGAGTTTTTTATTTAGCTGGTCAAGGTGGGACCTCAAAATATGCATTTTTAACAATTTCCCAGGGGATGCTGTCGCTGCTGGGCCAGGGGCCACACTTGGAGAACCTCTGCTGTATAGACTGGGTTTGATGCCTTAAACAGGTGTCTGTCTGTCTGAAATGATAATGATGCTCCCTTATGCTGCTAGAAATTGGACTTTGATTTGTTCTCTTAGCTAACAGTAGCTACCTAGCAGTATGGGCTAGGATAGGTCTACTTGTTGTGAACCTTTTTTAAAATTCATTTATAATTAACCATTGAGCATAAGTACTTTATTGCAAGTAGGGAAGCACCGCCCCTTCCTGCAGAAATGAGGAAATGATACATGTGAATGTCATACCATGTAAACAGTGGGTGGCCTTTCTGAAAGCACACACTCTTAGGTCATTTCTACTTCCTTTTGAAAAATTCATGCAGTATCATTTATTGAAGATGTGACCCCATCATCAAGTATTTTCCTGGTGGCATTTTTTAAAGGCTAGTGTTATCACAGTGCATTCATTACAGCTTAGAGAAATCCATCTGAGTCTGAAATTTAACTGTATTTTAACCATCACTGCTACCTACACTCACAAAACCAGAAATTGTCTTTCTACCTACCCACAAGTCCTGCCACCTCCTGATTTATTAAGTGGCTTGGGGGCACTTTCAGTCTTTCTAGCCATTGACCTCTAGCCCTTTCCTTTCTTTCAAGGACGGATCCTTTCCATTCCTCTTATTTCTTTTTAATGACTTTTAAGCCCTCTCTTCTTCCCCAATTCCCAAACTCTGTCACATCTGAAAAGGAAACAACAGATTACCTTATGCATATCATGGAGCCCATCATTTTCACAAGATGACAGCAGACCCAGGTGTGCTTATTGTCTAGGACCAGTTCAAACTGATATTGGCACCAATGAAAGGGTTGTCTTCACTAGGTATTTCATCAGAAATATGAGTAGCATCTGTGTGTTCAATACCAAAAAGACGGCTGTGTTATTTTCTCAGCCATCTAATGACAATATAAATGAAAGTGAGGTGATGGGGGCAATTAGGCTGGAGAGACCATGAGGTGTCTTTGCTTCACTCAAAGCCTATACCTTCCAGTAACATGCTTTAAGCCTGTTTCCTTATCTGAATATGGATTTGGGGATTTTATTTTTTTTATTTTTTTTTAAGAATATTTCATCCTTGTTGCACTTAAAGCTTTTAAGAAGCAGATGGGTAGGGCTTTGGTGTATCTGAACAAATGAAAAAGAATGAAAATTGTAATACCTCAATATCACAAAGACATTTTTTGAACAAAAACATTAAGAGGAAAGGCCTCCTGTTCAGTCATGTCACCAAAAATCTCTGCCCTTTCTCAAAGATTTCCCCACCATCTTCCCCATGCCCACTGCATTCTGCTTTGTGTTGAGTACTGGCTAAAGGAACTGGTAAAAGGAAGGTTTGAGAAAACCTAGACTCAGAGGAGGGAAGAGCCATAAGATAAAAAATGAACTTCAAGAGTTCTTTCTTCTTACAGTACAGTTCATAAATGCAGAATCTCTTCATTCGATTTGATTCAGAAGCAAATAGAATGGCCTTGGGCCAAATTTCCTCAAATATAGAACCTACCAGAATTTTCATTTAACTGCATCTTGACCCTAACTTGGACTTCATTCTTAAAACACAAAGCCTGTGCTCTAGATGAGAAGACACAGAATACCATACTGTAGTCCTTTTGACAGAAGTGCCAGCAGGCCATATGGGAAACAGCAGCAGATATCCAGCCATAGACCTAAATACAGAAGAGGAGACAAAGGGTGGAGGGAGAGGAGGGAAAGTGAGATATGGGAATCAGCAAGAGCAAGAGGATGGTGGGGAACCGAGACACAGACTCAAACCAAGGATGGCACAAGTATCTATTTACTAAAAGTGAAGCCTCAGAAACATGGCGGAGCCCATAGATACGGAAGCTCAGTCCTAAAGAAGCTAGTACTTAGTATGCATAGTCTGTGTGCCAAGCACTGTTGAAAAGGGCTTTGTATTTACTATCTTGTGTAATATCTCACAAACATCTATGGCAAGCAGTATTACTCCATTCTGTACAAGCACCTGAGGTTCAGAGGGATTCCTCAGGCAGGATGCCTTGGTGAAGGTGTCACTAATCAGGGGCAAAGCAAATGACTCATTCTGTGCTCTCTCCATGACCCCATGCAGGCCTAGAAGCACACTGATGGGGTAACAAATTGCTGACCCGGGTCTCCTGCAGTCTGTCCCAGATCCAAGGTAGGGGGTGGGCCTTCAGTGCAGCAAGTGGCCTGAGCTGAAGATGGAAGCAGGAGGGAAGGGTAAGATGCCAGGCACTGCGTGATATAGTAAAGACCTGCTGTTTACTAAGACTACAATCCAGAATTGTGATTATGTCAAAAATAATCATCTCTTTCTTAATACTTCCACAGTTATTTCATATAGGAAGTACCCATATCTTAAGCTCTGGGCTTGTCGACAATAATTCAGTACAAAAGGTGTTGAAAGAGGACAGGAGAGACGTTGTAAAGGTCACAACATCCCAACTTTAGCCCGGCCTTGTCCTTATTTTTCTCTCTTGGTCTCTGAGGTGACCTTTCCTGAATATCTCATTGAAAGAAACCTAATGGCTCCACTGCAGCCAATGCACAAGCCTGTCAGTCACATGAATGCATGGATGAGCACTCTTCAGTTGAAAAGAAATTGACAGGACCTAGTTTGAGAAGTAGGCAAAGGAGAACTGGCGGGGATATGCAGATCTGCTCACCTAACCCCATTGTATCCCATGATGCTTGCTGCATGCCATGGCTGGGCAGGACAGAACGCAATGCTCGGACTCCTTAGGGTACGGTTCTGCACAGCACTCAGCTTCTACAGAGTAGAGGTTACCTTGAAAGCTGGAGGCTGTGCTCCACAGTTAGTGAAGGGATGTGTGGGCGGGGAGGGGTGGAGGGTAGCAGATAGCTCCATGGCTAGTTCTTGGCTTTAGGAATCAAGAATTCCCGATGTAGATCCTGACAGTGTGGTTCTAAAGCTGGTGACTGGGAGCAGCTCCTTGCTTCCCCAGCTTTCTGAAGGGACAGTACCTCCCTCAGAGGGCTGTTTCTGGGCAGTTATTTAGGGAGTCGTCTTGAAAGCTTAGCCTAGCACCTGCTCCTACTCCTACCAGCCACTTTGTAAGTAGCCAATTCCTGCCTGAAATGCCTTCCTGCTTAAACTAGCTAGACTAGATTCTTTATCTGCAGCTGAACCTTGGCTAATCCAAGGAATTTATAGTAAGGATATTTGGAGATGTCACCTAGAAATGGAACAGTAAAGAAATCAGGGCCTACTCTTTCACTCTTAAGTGTGTGGGTATCTCTCTAGCCTACTTCATTCTTCCTTCTCAGTAAATCAATCTCTTCTGATCAGCCCTTTATAACAAAGCACTTTTAGTTCTCTCCTGATATGCTTGCTTTGAAATGATGGGTGAGTGGTCCTTTAATCCTAATCCCAAATTCCCAAGACAGAGAAACTGAGACATAGTTTAGGCCAGACATTTACCCTGGGTTCAATTGGCTGTTATTTCACTTACAAAACCCTGAGAAGTTCCTTGGTAGTTTAATAATTCACATTTACAATTAAGGAAACTGGGTCTTATATGATTTTCCTCAAATCACACACTATTAAGCAGAAGATTCAGGACTTACACCCATGTCAGCTGACCTCAAATTTGATGCTCATGCCACTATACTATCACAGCCTCTTTGGTACTTATATCTGTGGGGTGCTTTACAATTTACAATGTGTTTTTATATCCCCAACCTCATTTGATCTTTCCTACAGTCCCATTTTTATTGTTATCCCCATTTTATAGCCAAGAAAACTGATGCTCCTGGAAGTTAAGTAACTTGTTAAAAATCATAAGTTTCATAAAAGCTGGTGCCAAGATTCACACCTCCATCTCTGGTTCTGAGAGGAATTAATGTTGAGATGGGGATGGGGGAAGCCAAAATGTAAATGGAGCTCTCTCTCATCAGATACCAGGTCTGATCCTTCAAAGCTCTTTCTTATAATGGATTCTAAGAGAAGCAACCATAAGATGACATTTTATTTTTTGTTTGTTTTGTTTTTGATGATGTGTTTGGGGAACATTCTCCTAGAGACTAAAATTCTGATAAATCTAAGTAGCAATTTTAAAGGAAAGGACTCCAGCTTACCTACAAGGAAATAGTCTCCTCCACTCCTTCCTCAGCATACTAGGAAAGGTTAATGCACTAGTGAGTTGAAAGGAGCTGATAAAACACATCTGAGATAGGAATTACATGATTTTCTTCAGAGTTTAAAGACCAGCATGGACTGCAGAATGCTGTTGAGCTCAGTATTTGTCTAAAAGATGTTGCATTCATGTTTTCTACACTTCAAAGAGATACCTAGGTGATCTTCCAATTTTAATACACCTTGGAAATCATTTCTACTGGGGAGGGACAGCATTAGCATGAAGGACTCATCCTTGCATCTTGTCACTTTTAGAAGTAGTTACACATTCCTTTCAAACTAACTTTTGCAAAGAAAGAGATTTCCCAAGAGAAATTACAAAGGCATTTTCTGTACTATCTTGAATAATTATTGAGCTGCTGTCATGTACAAAGTGCAATACAGGGCATGTAAAGGACCAAATACTTCTAGGTTTTTTGAAAACTTCTCCATTATTTCTCCCATGATGACCTTGTGGCAGTAGGACAGACCTCATGATGGAAGGCTCAGTTATGGTATTCTCTCTCAGCAGAGCTTTCACAGGCATTTCCGCTCCCTACTGTTTATGTGCAATGCAGATGTCTGATTACTTTGTGATACAATGATAGAAGTCGGTCTCGGATCTCAGTGCAGAGGTCCTGCCTTTCTTCTGGGAAAGTTGTGGCAGCTCCTTCATGGTGCCCATCAGGCTCAATCCAACCCTCTGCACTTCTGACCACTACTTGGGAACTGTTTTAAAACTCCAGTATGTTCTTCCCTATTTTATAATCAGCTCCCATAGTTCCCTAAGCCCTGCTTCCTGGCTTGTGCCAATGTCTTTTCTGCTCTGTCAGCATTGTTTAACAAAATTCTTTGTTCCTGAGTTGGCATAGACATCCATAATGATCATCTGGGATGACCCTGAAATAATTTCTGTGAATGGTGGTGCTGAGTTTTGTTGTTTCCTTGGCTTTCTAGAAAACAAAAGAAACTTAGAAAATGTGGGAGGCAATCTGAAGAGCAAAGAGTGGGATGATCCAAAGCTAAATCCTATCTTCCTGGGAGGCTGAGTACCACAGGACCCAGGCTGTGGCAGCGGCCAGTGTGAGGAGCACCTTCTCTGCCACGGCCCTGAGCTTGGGAAGCCCGGCTGTGAGGGGCGTGAACCAGGATCTCTCACGTGCATCATTTCTTATCTTTGCTGATTTTCTCCACCTTGTTCATTCTATGATCCTAATTTTAAAACCAAAATATTAAATGGGTTAAATTTCTCCTAGAAAACTTGAACTGCCTCTCTTAACCATTCCATTTTGCTGTTAAGCCATGAATAGTCTGTGAAAAGAGGAAGGAGCCTTTCTCTCCTTCCCCATCTATGAGGCAGTCCCTGAAAAGAACCTCTGGGGTTCCTTGGTGCACAGTTTGAAAACCACTGCCGTATGTCTAGCCTTATGAATGATTCTCCAATGCTGGGCTCCTCAGATGAGTGGTGAAGTTTGACATCAAAAGATAAGAAAGAAGGCAGACATGCTTTCTTCTTTCATTCCCCCCACCGCCCACACCAACCTCCTGCCCTCATGTTTTTTCTAATTTCCTTCTCACCTGTTTTTCTCCTGTATCACTCAACCAAACTATGACCAAGTTTGAACTGGGTTTGGAGAACTATGCCAGATGTTCGAGAGAAGTCATACTGAAAACACATAAAATGTTGCTTTGGGAAGGAGCAGCCACCTCAAGGGTTTTTAGTCAGTATCTCTGATTGGCTCCAAATCCAAAGTAATTAGTGTTCATTTACATATCAAGTTCATATATGTTATTATTGGCATTTAACAGAGCTTAATCATGGAGAGCATTGTAATTGCTTGTCTTTACCTTTAAAAAACCTGGATTTTCTTTTTAAAAAGTGAAAAACAAAAATAACTGAATGTCTCCAGATTTTGAATGATGAAGTTATAATCCAAACCAAAAAAAAAGCATTGAAGTTCTGATCAAATGACATCAGCTGGAACTTTCTGAAGATATTTATCAAGGAAACCATCATGTGCACGCTCTATAGTCTTCTTCTACAGTTTAGCGCCCTCAGTGAGGAGACAATAGTGATCAGACAGAAACGGTCAGGATAGAGCAGCTGGGGATCAGATGCAG
Organism: Manis pentadactyla; assembly: GCF_030020395.1. Taxonomy (NCBI): domain Eukaryota; kingdom Metazoa; phylum Chordata; class Mammalia; order Pholidota; family Manidae; genus Manis; species Manis pentadactyla. The sequence goes on along the minus strand of NC_080025.1, from coordinate 58,918,894 downwards.
CCGAGAGAGGGTGTTTGTTCCTGCGGGCAGGGAATGCACTCTGAAGGAAGAAGTGTGAAAGCTGAAGGTGTGAGGCCCAGAGGGGCCTCCAGCCGATTGCTTCTGTCTTGGAGGGCACCTACATAAGAGCTCTAAAAGTTCACGTTATACCCAGAGGGACAAGATGAATAGAATCACCCTGTCTCCGATATTCTGAGGCCCACGGAAGCTGACCTGATTCTCTCCAGCTGCTATTTGTGTAGTCTCTAGGTTAAGTTTGTAGTTAGGCCCTTCCAAAATGAGTTTTAGGCATCTTGTGTTTATTTTTCATCTCTTTTATGAGGTGTCCTCAGCTTACTTTGTTAAACTTCTTTGTATTTCTAAGCACCTTTCATTAAGCCTCTCAAAGTATGAACCCTAATTAAGCCAACCCTGCAACTTCAACATAAGGCAGAGAGTGATTTAAAAAAAAAAAAAGAAGAAGTTAAATGGATTGACCAGTTTATTATCAAATCCCCAGGTTGGCTTGAGAATAAAAACCCAGAGTTCATTGACTCCTGACTCCCTCTCCTCACAATCATACCTCTAGATCCGCATTTTTCTCCCCAATTTCTAAGCTAATTTTTACTTACCTTATCTCCATGTGACATAACTTTTAAGAAAATGGCAGAACAAAGTAGAGAAATAAGACGTGATTTCATCTTTGCCTACAAGTAAATACTCCCAGATTCTGTTTCTATCCAGTCATCCCTACCACGCGGCATCTGCAGTTTTCTAATCCCTACATCTCTAAGATAATGGCTTCTGCAGTAAAGGGAAAGAAGGTACCGACTTCTGCATCAGCCTCCCAGAAAGATGCACACAAAACATGAAGTAGACATCCAAACACCCTTGTGATTCTTCTGTTGAGAGAAAAAAAAAAAAAGGCAGGAACCTTGTCTCTCTCTTCCTTTCTCCCTCTTACTAGAAATATCTCAGATCTCTAGTTTTCATCTTCATGTTCTGTATTGTTTTTAAGTACAGTGACCTGGTCAGTTGGCTGCGGGAGTCTGAGAAGTTGCTGAAAACACTTTTCTTGGCTCACTGAGAAAAAGTTGACACCAGAGGGCAACGTCTCACTGGCCTTTGATGAACTGACTTCACACTCATATCTCTGTGGAGGGTAAACCACTCTCGGAGTTGCCATTTTTATTCATGAAGTCCGCAGAGTTGGGCTTGGGCCTGCTCCTTTGCCCACATAGCTAGAGGTTGTGTGTGACTAAATGGTGTGAGAGGACAAGGCAGGGAGCTGAGGTCTCTTGGCATCTCCAGCTGCTCCTCTTCCCTGCAGCAGAATCTCCGCTTAATTAGCCAACTGGTTGTATTATTTTTGTAACTGACAGTTTTCAATGAGGAATAGATCCAGTGAGCAAAGCCCCTGGCACAAAGACATTAGTTTGACTTTTATTTCCAGGAGAAACAAAAACTAGAAATAAAAAATAGAACACTACTCCCAGCATCCTTTAGAAAATGGGTTTACTGCTTCTGTCAAACTGAAACGGCCCTCCGTCCATCTAGCCTGTTCTGTTGCCCTCTTTAGTTGCACTGTAATCTTTCATGCAAATGTTAATCAGAACACTCAGGGCCTTCCATACCCACATTCAACACACAGCCATTGGACTGCAGGAGTGAAATGAAAAGCAATGTTCGGACAGAACTTCTCTGAACAGCAGCCTTGTCTTCCTGGAAGGTTCCAGCAGCTATTATATACAGATGCTATTTAATAGTTAATCCAGAAACCAATTTGCCCTCTGTCATTTGGGAAACAAATAGAGGTATGGATATCATTTCAAATGGATAGATTTCATTAACTGCTTCCTTTTTCCCTCCAACCAGAGAGTACTAGAGGGGACAAGCTGCCTTCTGGCTTTGTGACCTATGAAAGCTGAGTTTAAGGGTATCTAACTTTTCAAGCTTGAAAAGAAACTTTGAATAGTTTTCTTGCTGTCATTAAGGAGGGAATGAGAAAAATGGGCTTTGAAGGCAGAAACATGTTTTAACAAAATATTAATGTTCATATCTCTTTTGCCTCTCTAAGTATAAGACATTCTCTCTAAATAGCCTAAGTCCCAGATCCTCAAGATTAGGATTGTTAAAAGTATACCAATATTAGGTTAAGCCATAAGAAATTGCTGAGAGCCAACCTTTCTGACCTAAAATATTGCAATTTCCTGTGGTTTAATCTAATAGGAAAAAGATAAAATAGATTTTGACATACAAAATAAATTTGGCACTAAGATGATGTCTTAAAAGCAATACAATCTCAACAGAAAGGATTTTCTAAATGTATTTAGTTGACAGATCAAAAGCTAAGTAATAGGTAATAGGGTTTCCTTCCATCTATCTTGAAGGCCCAGCCAGAAAACAGGAGCCATCCTAGTCTGAGATATTCTGGAACCTCAATACACTGTAAGAAATATGAGGCAAAGATGATGTGTCAACAAGGAGGGCTGTATGGTTTCCTCAAAAGACTTAGAGGGAAGCAGTGGATCACTCTCTAAAATGCTATGAGTGGGATGAATTAGAAGACTCCAAACAGAAGACAAGATTAGCAAATAAGCAACTCAAAATTCTGAGAATCTAAGAGGCTGAAGCTCACTTTGACTTGGGGTCCAAGGAGCCAAGAAGTGCAACCATGAGCAGAAACAGGTTCAGTGAAACAGAGCTGAGTTACGTGACTACCTGTGGTCTCAATGTGAAGGAGATAAAAGATTGGAGAAGTAGATCAGTAACACTTCCATTTATGTAGTAGAGCCTTTCTCTGAGAATATCCAAATAATTTTTCATATACACATAAATGCTGGACTTAATAAGCCTGCTTATTGAGCTATTTCATAACATTCTTAGGAGACTGGAGTTGCATGGACCATAATGGCACAGGTGTAAGCCAGCCACGTGGGACCTCTCTAGGAATGGCAAATATCTGGCACACATGCTTCAGTTCTCCTTTCCAACACCCGCTGTAGACATCATTAATCAATACTGGCATTCTTCCCCCTGAACGAGAAGGAAGCCTCAGAATCCTCCTTAACATGAATTAGGTTGCCACTACCATGTAATCTGAAGTAATACCAAAATGAAGCTTATTTTTCCTGTGTTCCCTTTGTATGTCTTTGTTAACACTGCCATCTCTTCCTAGATTATTTCTCCTCACCCTTACAACTTGCATTTCTGCCTCACCTGGCTTCCACCTGAATGTAAATTCCTGTTCACTGATGAACAACAGTGCTTGGCACAGGGGTAGAGCTCAACAGATATTAATGGAATAAATTAATGCATCTTTGCTTATTCCTACCTTTCAGGGACAGCTCACGCATCACCTTTGTAATGCACCCTTCTCAGCCCTTCCAGCCTGAAGTCACCTCCTTCTCTTCTCACTTCACGTAGTCACACCGAAGGAGATACTTCTTTACCAAATTTACCGTACTTGGTCTGTAGACAAGCAATGTTTGTTGAATTCAGTTGGAGTAAGAACAGAGACCTGACCAAATAATGAACATAATGGTACTTCAAGGGTGTATAGGGCTTTCACTTTTTCAGATTTAGTAGTTTATTTCATTCAACCCTATGAGCTGAACAGGACAAGAATTACCCCTCCGTTTTATAGGTGTGGGAACAAAGGCACAGAGGTTTTCTCATGATTTGTTCATGTCAGAGGTAGTATCTCTCTGCTCAGTGTCCTTTTCACTAGTAATGCTGCCATTTGATATGTCATTTGCTTCACTTGGGAATAAATCCATTATTTTCCAGTTCTACAGATGTGGTAATATATACTAGTTATATAGTTATTATATAGTTACATATTTTTTTAGCATTTCACTAGATTTCTGAAAAGAGAACTCGTTTCTAGCCAAATGAATATTTATATTTTGGCTCTATTTTGTAGTTACTAATTAATATTGCTCATTCTTCTCATAAGCCTCATCCAGAGCTATTTGTTTACACTACTACTTTGCTTACTCTCTGAAGAAAATAAGAGACTGGATTTTGCCCCCCAAGCCCAAAAGTTATCTTGAGTTTTACTTTTTTTTGAGGTATAATTTTTTGAGCTATAATATATAGCATATATTATTTACAGGTGTACAGTGTAGTAATTTGATATTTGTGTATATTGCAAAATGATTGCCATATTTAGTCTAGTTAACATAGCACCATAGTTATAAAATTGTTTTCCTGTGATGAGAACGTTGAAGGTTTATTCTCTTACCAATTTTCAAGTATGATGCAGTATTATTAACTATAGTCACCATATTATACTTTACATTACTGATTTTATAATGGCAATGTTGTACTTTTTGACCCTCTTCACCCATTTCCCCCTTCCACCGCTACTCTCCGCCTCTAGCAACCACCAGTCTCTTCTCTGTATCTATGAGCTCATCTGTGGTTTGTTTGGGTTTTTTTAGATTCCACATATAAGTAAGGTCATACAATATTTGTTTTCTCTGACTTAGTTCACTAATACCCTTAAAGGTTCATCCGTGTTGCTGCAAATAGCAAAATTTTTTTAATTTTATGGCTGAATAATATTCTGGTGTCTATGTACCACATCTTCTTTCTCCAGTGATCAGTCAGTAGATACTTAGATTGTTTTCCATGGCTTGGGCTATTGAATAGTGCTGCAGTGAACATGGGGGTGCATATATCCTTTGAATTAGTGTTTTCTTTTTCTTTAGATAAATAACCAGAAGTGGAATTGCTGGATCATATGGTAGTTCAGTTTTTGTAATGTTTCATGGAAACTCCATGCTGTTTACCATAGCAGCTGCACCAATTTACATTCCCACCATCAGAACACATGGGTTCTTTTTTTTTCCACATCCTCACCAACATTTATTATTTTTTGTCTTTTGATAATAAGTATTCTAACAGACATGAGGTGATATCTCACTGTGCTTTGGTTTGCATTTCCCTGATAATTAGTGATACTGAGCAACTTCTCATGTACCTGTTGGCCATCTTATGTCTTCTTTGGAAAAATGGCTGTTCAAGTCCTCTGCCTATTCTTTTTTTTTTTTTTTTTTTGCTTTATTTTATTTTGTTTTTAAAAGATATTTAGGTGTCCATTTTTTTTTTCCTGGCTTCTCTTTTTTGTTCTGTTTTGTTTTGTTATCATTAATCTACAATTACATGAAGAACATTTGTTTACTAGGCTCTCCCCTACTCCAAGTCCCCCCAACAAACCCCATTACAGTCACTGTCCATCAGCATAGTAAGATGCTATAGAATCACTACTTGTCTTCTCTGTGTTGCACAGCCCTCCCCATTTCCCCCCCCTATGTTATACATGCTAATCATAATACCCCCTTTCTTCTTCCCTGCCCTTATCCCTCCCTACCCTCCCATTCTCCCCAGTCTCTTTCCCTTTGATAACTATTAGTCCATTCTTGGGTTCTGTGATTCTGCTGCTGTTTTGTTCCTTCAGTTTTTCCTTTGTTCTTATACTCCACAGATGAGTGAAATCATTTGGTATTTGTCTTTCTCCACTTGGCTTATTTCACTGAGTATAATACTCTCTAGCTCCATCTATGTTGTTGCAAATGGTAGGATTTGTGGCTGAATGATATTCCATTGTGTATATGTACCACATCTTCTTTATCCATTCATCTGCTGATGGACACTTAGGTTGCTTCCATTTTTGGCTATTGTAAATAGTGCTGTGATAAACATAGGGGTGCATCTGTCTTTTTCAAACTGGAGTGCTGCGTTCTTAGGGTAAATTCCTAGGAGTGGAATTCCTGGGTCAAATGGTAAGTTTATTTTGAGCATTTTGAGGAACCTCCATACTGCTTTCCACAATGGTTGAACTAATTTACATTCCCACCAGCAGTGTAGGAGGGTTCCCCTTTCTCCACAACCTCTCCAACATTTGTTGTTGTTTGTCTTTTGGATGGTAGCCATCCTTACTGGTGTGAGGTGATATCTCATTGTGGTTTTAATTTGCATTTCTCTGATAACCAGCGATGTGGAGCATCTTTTCATGTGTCTGTTGGCCATCGGAATTTCTTCTTTGGAGAACTGCCTGTTCAGCTCCTCTGCCCACTTTTTAATTGGTTTATTTGCTTTTTGTTTGTTGAGGTGCATGAGCTCTTTATATATTTTGGATGTCAAGCCTTTATCAGATCTGTCATTTACGAGTATATTCTCCCATACTGTAGGGTACCTTTTTGTTCTATTGATGGTGTCCTTTGCTGTACAGAAGCTTTTCAGCTTGATATAGTCCCACTTGTTCATGTTTGCTTTTGTTTTCCTTGCCCAGGGAGATATGTTCCTGCCTCTGCCTATTCTTTAATTGGATTGTTTGGTTTTTCTTTCTATCAAGGTGTATGAGATGAGTTCTTTATAATTTTTTATATTAGCATCTTATCAGATATATGTTTTGCAAATACTTTCCTTTCATCTTGTTGATGGTGTCCTTTGCTGTGCAGAAGCTTTTTAGCTTGATGTAGTCCCACTTGTTTATTTTTACTGTACAATTAAATCTGAGGCAAACCCAAAAAATCACCACCAAGACATTTTACTTGTGTTGCATTTACTTCTGGTATCAGTTCCAAAATCCATTACCAAGACCAGCGTCTCCAGAGCTTACTGTCTGTCTTTCCTTTTAGGAGTTTTATTGTTTCAGGTCTTATGTTAGGCCTTCAATCCATTTTGAGTGTATTTTTGTGTATTGTGTAAGGTAATAGTCCAGTTTCATTCATTTGCAAATAGCTCTCCATTTTCCCAACACCATTTATTGAAGAGACTGTCCTTTCCCCATTGTATAATTTTTGGCTCCTTTGTCATAAATTAATTGACCATAAAGGCATGGGTGTATTTCTAGACTCTGTATTCTGTTCCACTGACATATGTATCTGTTTTTGTGCCAGTACCATACTGTTTTACTACAGTTTTGTGTATAGTTTGAAATCAGGGAATGTGATACCTCAAGCTTGGTACCTCCTCAACATTGCTTTGGCTGTTTGGGGACTTTGTGGTTCTCTACAAATCTTAGGTTTGTTATACTTTTGTGAAAAATACCACTGGAAATTTGATAGGGATCACATTGAGCCTGTAGATTGCTTTGGACAATTTTTGGACATTTTAACAATACTAATTCTTCTGATTTATGAGCATGGACTATTTTTCCATTTATTTGTGTCATCTTTAGTTTCTTTTATTAATGTCTCATAGTTTTCACGGTACATTTATTTCACCTCCTTGGGTAATGTATTCCTAGATATTTTATTCTTTTTGATGCAAGTATAAATAGGATTGTTTTCTTAATTTCTCTTTCTACGAGCTCATTATTAGTATGTTGAAATGTAACAGATTTTATATATTGATTTTGTGTCCTACCACTTTACTGCATCATTTATTCTAACATTTTTTTAGTGGAGTCTTTAAGGTTTACTAAATAATATCATGTCATCTGAAAATAGTGAGTTTGCTTCTTTCTTTCCAATTTGTATGCCTTTTATTTCTTTCTCTTGCCTAATTGCTCTGGCTAGGCCTTCTAATACCATTTGAATAAAAGTGGTGAGAGTGGCATCCTTGTCTTGTTTCTGATCTTGGAGGGAAAAGCTTTTTACCATTGAGTATATTAGCTGTGGGCTTATCATATATGGCTTTCATTATATTGAGCTACATTTCCTCTATATCCACTTTATTGAAAGTTTTTATCATAAATTGACTTCAGATTTTATCAAATCCTTTTTTTGCATTTATTGAGATGATCATATGATTTTTAATCCTTCATTTTGTTAAAGTATTTATCACATTGATTGTTTTGTGGATTTGTATAAATCCTTGGAATAAATCCCACTTGTTCATGGTGTATGATCCTTTTATCTATTGTTGAATTCAGTTTGCTAACATTTTGTTGAGGATTTTTTAATCTATGTTCATCACAGATATTTGCCTATAATTTTCTTTTCTTGTGGCATCCATGTCTGATTTTGGTATCAAGATAAGCTGGCCTTGTAAAATAAGTTTGCAAGTGTTCTCTTTTGTTTTTTAGAATAATTTGAGATTAGTAATAATTCTTTGTATGTTTGGTAGAATTCACCAGTGATGCCATCCCATCCTAGATTTATGTTTATCAAGAGGTTCATTGGTTTTATTTTTTATTTTTATTAGTTTTTGTTTTGTCCTTTTTTTTTAATGTCCTAAAATGACAACTTCCCTACTGGCCGATCATTTAAGGCTAACTACTTACATGTATTCTTTTTTATTCTCTCACCCCAGAGTGATAAAGTGAAATATTTTTACCTCCATTTGGTGGATGAGAAAAATGAGGCATACAGAAGGGAACTGACTTGTCAAAATGCATTCAATTCATTAATGACACAATGACTATTACAACCCAGTTCTTTTGACCCCAGACTCTACACTCTTCCTGCTCAAACTTAGTGGCCTTTGTGAGAGCTGTGTCCTAGCCATGCCGTCTCAGAGAATGCAGATGGGAGCACTCAGGCCCTGGCTGACACTGCCTCTTTGTACCATCCTTACAAGGACGCTGGAGCCCCCACAGCAGTGCCTTTTCCTGATGCCCCCTCAGCTCACTCTTCATGGGAAACGGTGGGCTGTGTTAAACTGCACCATTGCCCTGCAAGGTGAACAGAATCATCATGCAGAGATAAAGCAGAAAGCAAAAATCTCATTCCCTTGCTGCCTTGAGGTAGAGAAGAAAACATCCTCGGGGGTCCTCCTTCTGGGTGGGGGTCACCTCAGAATGTAAATGGCAGCCTCCTGCCCGTGACTCTTCCTGCTCTCAAAGCATGCAAACTGTATGTTCCATGGGCAAGACACATGACACAGCCTTCAATCCTGCAATCAGGTATACTTTCAATTCAAGTTCTGTGCAATGTGGCTAACATTAACTTTATTGAGTAATTACGTTATTCAGAGTGCCATTAGCAGTCCTGTCACAAGAACGGAAGCCTGCTAGAAGAGATATGCTGGCTGACAGCAACACAAAGAGCTGAGGCAGGTTTTTCTTTTAACCTAATATTTATTAAATTTTCTGAGTAAGTCATTTGCTCCCTTGTGGGCTCTCCCTCCCAGTCTGTAGGGGACCACAGCAGCTTGGATGTAAATGCAGCTGCTCAGTCTCCCCGTCATCCGCACCAGCTGCCTCTGAGCCAGAGACGCCCCCTGGGAGTGTCTCACCCACCCAGGAACTGAACAGGCTGGGACAGGCTGCTGGTGTGGCTTCCCCCATCCTCCCAGCAGGGTAGCCAAGGACAAGCAGGGTGCTACCGGGAGAGAGCCAGGGTGGGCTCTGCCCTGAGGTGGGGGGAGGGCTCCTCTGCCTGGTTACAGTCGTCACTGATTGTCCGTGTTCTTGACAGAGAGGTATGTCCATCACCATTGCCCAAAAGCCATCATGATTACGCAAGGCTGTCATGATTCTCACAGCAGAACACACTGCTCTCCAATTAGACAAGCTTTGAGGAATAACCACACATACTTTATGGCCCTCTCAGAGAATCGCATGGCACAGCTACATCCAGGAGGCTCTAAAAACTGTTCCCAGGTGTTATGGGCTGAACTGTGTCCCTCCCTCAAAAAAATTCCTATGTTGAAGTCCTAACCCTCAGTACCTTATCTGGAAATAGAGTAATTACAGTATAATTTGTTAAGAAGAGGTCACACTGGAATAGGGCATACCCCCAACCTAGTCCTTGGACACAAACACCCATACAGGCTGCACGCCATGTGACCACGAAGGCAGAGAGCAGAATGATGCTTCTACAAGCCAAGGAATATCAAAGATCGCCAGCCTCCTGGCCTTTAGAACAGTGCTGTGTCTACCACATAACACTAACCTGCTCAAAGGTCATTCCTCAGCTTCAGATCCATGTGAAGTGCCTTGGAATGTGGCAAAGAAGTAAATGGGAAGAGAGAAAGGTGACAGAGGAAAGAAGGAGAAAACACTGGAAGCCAGTGGCGCTTCCTCTTCTCTTCCTCTTATGGGGCTCTAATTAAAACTTAAAATAATATTGGTAGTAACAGCTAGATTTGTTGAGCGCTTGCTGTGTGCCAGGCATAGTTCTAAGCAGTTTACATGTATTACCTAACCCTAACAATGGGTTAGCTACTGCTGTAATCCCAGTGTAGAGCTGAAGAAACCAAAGCCGAGATTTTCAGACAACTTGTCCGATGCCACTCAGCTAATATGCCGCAGAGCCAGGCTTCAGCCCCAGGCAGCCGGTCTCCAGAACCCATTCCAGCCACTTTGCTGTTTGCGTCTCTACCTGCACTCAGATAATGTAGAGAGAAAGGGTCTTGGCAACCTGTGGTCAAACAAAGCCTTTAGCTTTTCTAGTGCTTAAACCCCAGAAAAGCATCTAAACAAACACTTATCACTGTGCCCCAGTGTTTTTCCAGAATGTGGGCTTCATAGAAAAAGAGTGCTTTGATTACTTATATTCCGTGCATTGAGATAGATGTGGCCCATTTTATTCAGCTACTTTCATATATTCCATTCTTTCTGATCGTGTCCCTCTTATGCTTGTGCACTGAGAATCACTCGTTGCAGTACAAAGAGCATGCTGGATCAAAGGCCTCATTCAGAAGGAAAAATACATGAGTCTCACCGTCTTTATACATTAGAGCAGAACCCACTGTAGAATTTCCACTTGCCCTGCCTCTTTAATGTAAGACAAATGCTAAGCCATCAGCACTGATATTACAGTTACAACAAATCGCTTCCTTTTCCGGGGCAGGGTTGATTTCAAGGGGCCTGCCTGCTTCAACACAGTCAAAGGTTAAAAATACATCAAAGTCTCCAACATAGGATAACCATAATGTGATGTAGTTCCGGCAATTAAACACAGCTACTAATTTTTTTTAGGTTGCTAACAAAGGATATTTTCAAGGAAGCCTCAGCTCTCTTAATATTCTCCTGTGTGTCCAAACGTCAACAATTTTTGTACAAAACAATTTTTTTTCATTTTCCTGCCAGATGCGTGAGAATTAGGGGCCAGGTAGAGAAAAGTTACAAAGATTAAAGAAACATTTTGCAAGAATTTAAAACACCCTCCCCTGCCAAACTGTAGAATGTGATTTAAAACCTCAAAGGTTTTCTGCTTGCCCTGAAGCAATCAGCCACCATAATAATTTAACTGGAATCTTTTATTACATAAGTCATTAGTTTTAAAAATGCAAATCTTCTGAATATAGCCAACAACTAACAATCTTTCTTCTGGGCTAAAAAGCTTATTTTGGGGGGTTTGTTCTTCTAGATTCTGTGAACTTTCTCTTCTACCTTTTTTTCTCAGCTTATCAGAGTATTAAAAATGTATGCTCACTTTCTGCTTAAATCTTGATTTTCCACGTGGACCCTAAAATGCATCCGATTTGTATCAGAAACTTCAGATGCACTGTTTAGAAGAAAAGGAGAAAATTGTTCCAAAAATAGCCTGTGTCCATATTTTCTAGTTTGGGCTCAAGGTATAAACCGGGTAGTACCAGACCAAAGCCCAAGAGGGGTATAGATCAGTGGGTACAAATCTAAATGTGCTCCTGAGAACATCACAGCCTCATTGTGGCAGACACTGTAGATACAAAGCAGCAGGAAGTAAGTAACCTCTGTGAGTCAGTCACTTCAGGCTGCTGCTGAAATGATATGCCGGCACTGATGAGAAACATTTATTTGGAAATATGACACTTTATCTATTGCAATGATTATAATGCCAAATAGAGTAAGTTTTCAAATCATGCTACTAAGGTGCCTATAGGTCTCCCTGCACCCACGCCAGTACCGTCCTCCTCCTGAGCCTTCCTTGCAAGCTCACGCAAAGACATCTTGTATCTGAAATACCCTGAAGTCCTAGTCTGGGCACAAGAGCCTGATGATGGCTCCCTCTTTTCCTCAGGTCACTGTAAGCCACCCAGCAGTGCCCATCAGAACCACCATCCAAGCCTCACCTCCTTGGGGCCTGAGGGTCTGGGGTGTGCCCAAGAATCTGCTTTCCTAACAAGCTCCCTGGTTATGTGATTCTGCTGGTCCCAGGAGCACACTTGGAGACTCTTTGGTCTTAAGCTAATGAGGAAGTGCTGTTTTAATGTCCCAAATATTCATACTGACATTTAGATGTATTTTTGGTCTGTATTTCCCCTGTTTGGCTTCCTATCTTACAGCACGGAGATCTGTGAGGAGCAGACTGGATGTCTGGGCTGGTAGACTGCAGGGTAATTAATCCCACATTGTAAAAAGCTGTGACAGACTTTACAACAAGGGGCTCAAGCAAACCTACTTACAGCTGAACACCCCTCATCTCTGAGTCAACTGGGAAGAGCCCCACTTCAGAAATAAAATGAAGCCCCATTTAGTGAGCTCTGTCCTGGGACCATCTCACCGGAAAGGAGAGCTATGGTCCAGCATCATCCAGGCGGCACCATGCTCTCTGGTTCTTAGTGTTGTGGCCTCTAGGAGTCTCAGGTTTTCTTGGCCACAGGGAAGAGATGCAGGGAGCTAAACCTCAGCCCCATAGCTTGTGGTGTGGCCTTAGGAGTCGGGCTGCCTCTCATCTTCATTTTCTTCCCTGAAGGACAGTGTTCTGACTGGTTTTAATGACTCCTTGTACTTTCTTTGATGTGTTTGGAGGTGAGCACTTGGTATTTTCCTTTCTGGGCCCCTAGGAAACAGGGCTCAGGGGGTTAGCAGGGAATGGCACTCCGGGAAGCCCTGAAGCCCTCTGGTGGATGACCCTCTGTAGCCGACAGCCCTGTTCTATTGCTACCATTGTGCCAAGTCAGGGAATGTGCAGGCCTAGAATCTGGTGGGAACAAGGGGCCTCTGGGCTTTCCCTGATGATACCAGCTGCTTGCTAGGTCTGCAGTTTCTCATTTTCCTTTGCAGCCGATCATACCCTTGGCAAGCCCCCAAAGGTAACCTTCCCAGAAATCCCCAGAGCCTGATCACCAGCACTTCATAGAAAATCACATGTCTTCCTTAATTACTCTGCAGAGAACTGGAGAGGACATTTTGCAGTCCTCTCTGGCTGGCTGATACTGGCTCGGCGGCTGTAGATTAACTGCTTGTGTTCTCTCCTCCCCGTCCACCTGATGCACCAGGAAGCAGAGTTGGAAGGGAGACACAGCAGAAATCAGAGTCTTTTGAGAAATTCCTCCAAGTGAAAGGAAAGGGGAGGGTGGAGATGACTGTGATTTGTAAATCATTTCAGCAGCCTTACTTCACCAGCTGCTTGTCAGCCTGGGCAGGATTTGATGTCTACGAGAGAATCCGGGATGTATTTAATCTCTTCTTCCACAAACAGCGATTACACAGAATCCTCCCATGAGAGCCCGGCCTCAGCTTCCTGGGCCTGGGGCCCAGCCTCAGGCGGGACAGGGGCTGAGAAGGAAGCTGGCCCATGTCCAGCCAGGGCCCTGGAGCCAGGGATGCCGTGGCTGGAGAGATCCTGAGCCCCACATACCCCTCCCCTGCTTTTGGACTGAGAGGACTGAGTGGACATTTGTCATCACCATGCCCAGCCCCAGTATGGTCCCCACCTCCCTGTCTCATTTAAGGCCCAGTCCTACTGTGAGTCATCTGGTTCTCCCTCAGCCTTGAACAGAGGTGGCAACCCTCCTGTCCAGCTTGAGAGCCTGGCTCAGTGTTGCCTCACTATGTCTGGATCACTGCTGCCAAAATGGCCGAGCACCTGGCTTGTGGGATGGATGCCTGGTGTGGGAGAGAGTGGGTGAGAACACACCAGCCACAGGCTTCACACCACAATTTCACTCCAGAGGCACCTGACGTCTACATACTCACATGGAAGGGAAGTTATCCTGCCTCCCACATGCTATGAAAACCCCTCACTCTGGGTTTCCTCAGTTGTCCAGTGATCGTGTGCACCCCGCAGGAGCTCCCTGAGCCTGCTAACAGGCACTTGGCCAGCACACCCTCCACCCTGGCCACCACCCCTCAGCCTGCACCCCCAGTGCCACCCCTGGAGCCCCTGGCTGAGGGCCCTCCAGTGCAGTGGCCCCACTCCAGCACCAGACTGCATCAGTGCAAGTCCAGGCTCTGGCACTTTTAGCAAGTGCTAACCCACTCCATGCTTCAGTGTCCTCTTCTCTAAATGGGGATGATGATAACCCAGCCCACCACAGAGGGATGCAGGAGGTGCAGTTCAACGGAATCATGTTACATAGAGTACTTGCTGTGATACCTGGCTAAGTAAATATGAGCTATTACTGTTCTTCAGGACCCAATGCAAATGCCACGTGTCCTCTAGGAACTAGTCCTTCCCTCTCTTGTCCCCTGTGCATGAGCCTTCCATAGTGATGTCACAGGTATTGTAATTACAGGCAGCTTCCCACTGTGGAGCACAAACTCTTCAGCCTGACTACCTGTGCTCAAGGCCTGTCCTTGCCGCTTAGTCGCCGTGCGGTCTCCATGCCTGGTTCCTGCTTCTGTGGAATGGGGATGATAATGGGGCTCACTGCAGAGGCGGGTTGTGAGGATGGAGTCACCTGTGTCAGCATTTCCATGGAGCCCAGCACACAGCAAGCCCCACATAAGCAGGGCCTTTAATCTGTGTGTGTTCACTTTGTCTCTCTTGCTAAACTTTGAGTCTCTTGTTTATTTTTGTATCTTCTGTACCTAAAATATACTTTGGCAGGTTATAGTCCAGAATTCCTGATCTTTGGTTTTCTTTTCCTTCTTCCCTCCCTCCCTGAACATGGATTCAACACAAACTTGACAGGTGCGTGCAGCAGGTCCAACTTGCCAGCAGCGTCAACTTCTTAGTACCGTTGTGCTCCAGCTCTAAGTATCCATTCCCAGAGCACAGCCTCATGGCTAAAGCCCCTTTGTGGAATGCCTCTAAATAGTATAAATTTGGTTGTTATTTTTTAAAGTAATCTTTAACCTATTTCGTAGCTTGTAATCATGCCTATAAGAGATGGAAGGAAAGTTGAACTTATTATTTTACAGGCCTAGTGACCCTAGTTCTTATGCAAATCTGTATAGGGGTTGCTCCATCTCTGAGCAGAGGGAGTCCGTGTCTACAAGGGTGGGCACCCACCCCACATGCAGCAAAGGCCACTTTCTACTAGAGTGAGTTCTGCTGCTGAACTTCATTTTCCTTCATGGGAATGGAGAACCCCTGGAAGGGAGAGAGCCAGAGCAGGGACCCAGGTGGGGTCCCACTCCCACTGTTGGCAACTCCCTGGCACCCACTTTCCATGGTTAGAAAAAAAAAAAAACTCCCTCAACCTCTTCCCTGAATTTTCTCTCCACCTCTTTTCCTCAAGCAAAACCCAGCCCTGCAGACCCCATTTCTGCAGCCCTGTCTGGAAGAAGTGGCTCATTGTCCCATGGCTTTTAAGGTAGAGAAGACAGTGTCCTCCATAATTTCCAGTGCTGCTTCCAGAGCATATTCTGGCACCCTCAGATTAAAAACAAACCAGAAAATAGAAGGCTCCTTGAGATTCATGTCACTCGGCTGCCTCTCTCCCAGCATCTCATTGCTGTAATTTCTAGCCTCCAGGCTTGTGTGCTTTTTGAACATGCTGGCCACTGCTCCCAGTCTTCCTTCACCCTCAAGTCCAGCCCCCTTTGCAGAGCTGAGATCAGGGACCATCCTCACAAATGTGAACTCTCAGGCCTCTGATTTCCTCTATATCAGTGCACTTCAGTTTCTCTCCACTCTAGCCTCCTGCTCAGACCCTGGACTCTGCCCTTACCTACTACCTCTGGAAAACCAGAATCATGCATCTGTTCTTTGTCATTCAAGCTGATCAAGACCTTGATCCCTCAAACCTGCCTTTCTTTCTCTGTCTTCACTTGCTTTCTTGCCAGCACACCCTCACTTCAGTCCTTTCTTTGCCAAATCCTCAAATCCTTTGCCATCTGCCTTTTATAAGTCCACTGAGACTCCAACCCTAGATTCATCCAACCATCTGCCTTCTTTGATTCTACATGGACTGTTAAGTAGGACCAAAGGGAAAAGAAAATCACACAACCACAGAAATAGGTACCATTACCAAGGATGCAATCCTTCTGTTTCTCTGTTTGACCTCCTGCCATCCCCCAGGTGGCTATTTCAAGTCTTCTCCATTCTCCTAAAAGTCTCACCTCACCAACCCCCCCACCAGTTTAAGCACACAGCCCTGTCTCCTACCTCACAGGAGAATTAGGTACCATGAGATGAAGTGTCCCCTCATCTTATAGCCACTACACATCAGTCTTCCTCTATATCATTTTCCTGTTCTCTCCAGTCTCAGCAGAAGAGGGGTCCCCCCTTCCATCTCAAGCAAATCCCTCTGCTCGTATGATGCAAAACATCCTCTCTGGCTTCTGCAGAATCTACCATGTCCATTTGCCCCCAGGACCTTTCTTCACCCTCTCCCTGCATTTTGTGTTCTTCCCATCAGCACTGAAGTATGCCCAAGTCCAATAACTTAAAAACATTTTCTCAACCCTGCACACCTTCAGACCTATCCCTCTCTTCATCATGAAGCTTCTGGACAAAGTGCTTCCACCTCCTGCCTCCTGCCTCCTTGCCTCACTGAAACTGTCTCCTGGACCTACAAAACTTTCACCAATGTTACCAGTCACCTCTGTGCTGTTAAATCCAAAAGACACTGTTCAGTCCTTACCTTTTGCTACTTCTCTGCAGCATTTGACTCTAATACCAGCTTCCTCCTGCCTGATGTACTCTTTTCCGGCTTCCATAATGCCACATTCTCCTTGTTTTTCTCCTTTCTTACATTTATTCTGCTTTGGGGGTCTCTCTTCCCCTACCTACCCCTTAAAAACTAATGTTCTTTGTGACTCAGATATTGAAACTGTTCCAGTCATCTATTATTGCAAAACAAACTACCCCAAAACTTGGTGGTGTAAAGCAATAACCATTCTATTATGTTCATAATATTGTGGGTCAGAAATTTGGGCAGGGCTCTGCATGGCAGTTCTTCTGCTCCACATGGCATTAGCTCGGGTCACTCCATGATATTCAGCTAGTGGCCAGGCTGGGCTGGAAGTTCCAAAATGTCTTCACTGGCATGTCTGGCACTTTGACAGGGATAACCAGAGAGCCAGGACCCTGTCCCTCTCCATGTAGTCTCAAGACTTCTTCACGCTCTTTCTCTAACAGTTGTTAGTCATTTCATAAGACAGGTCAGAGTCAAGATCAAGTGCTCCAAGAGACAGGAAGAGAAAGCTGCCAGTCTCAGAGTCTGAGCCTAGGATCTGGCATTACTTCTGCCTTATTCTTTTGGTCAACTGTTCACACCCAGATTTGTGGGGAGGACACATAGACCCCCATCTCTTGGTGAGGTGCACATCCCAGTCTTCTATAAAGTGGACTGCAAACACCAAAGAATTTGTGGCCATCTTGAATCCACCACAACTTTCTCCTCAACAAAAAACAGTGTCTGCACAGCTACCATCATCTTTGCCCTGGATTATTGTAACGCCTTCCTAACTGGTCTCCCTGCTCCCATGTTGCCCCTTCCATCCCACTATCCACAGTGAAGCCAGAGCAACCTTTCCAGAATACAAGTCACATCCCGTCACTCTCCTAACTAAACCACCTTAGCAGCTTCCCATTGCCCTGATAAACTCCTTACTGCTCCAGCTAGGTCCTCTGTGGTTTGTCACTGCTGATGGCGACACCTTCACCCCTCAACACTACTTATATACTACACTTTACAACATTGATGTCCCGAGCATGTCCTGCCTTCTTTCAGTCTGTGCACATTTTGTTCCCTTTGGAATACTTTCCTGCCCAGCACTCCCCATGCTTCCTGGATGAACACAGGCATGCACTCGTGTGCATGCACACACATCCCGCATTCTCTACTTTCACCCTTCTTCACATCTTGGCTTAGATAATTGATTTTCAAAATGTGATCCCAGAGCAGGCAGCATCAGCCTCAACAGGGAACTTGTTAGAAATCAGCTTCTCAGGCCTCACCCCAGACCTCGGAAATTCTAGTGGTGGGGCCCAGAAATCTCTGTTTTATCAATCCCCTCAGGTGATTCTGGCTCATGGTAAAATCTGAGAAACACTGGCTTAGACACTACTTCCTCCCAACAGCTTTCCCTGACCTAATCCTCCACCCAGCTACTGGGACAGGGAGCTCTCCTGTGTGTTTCCACAGGCCCCAGCCTTCCCCTAATCATATCCTGCATAGCTAGTGTAATCACTTACTTCTTTAACCCCAGAGGGCTCTCTGTGAGCTCCCACAGGCAGAGACTCTATCTTGTGTATTGCTGTATCCCCAGCACCTACAGAACCCTGTCACAGTAGTAGCTCAATAAGAACTGGTGGAGTCAAGATTCAAACCCAGGTGCGCATCCCAGTCTTCTATAAAGTGGACTGCAAACACCAAAACCAAGACATTTAATGAACTGAGGATGCTGGTGATCAGCAGCTGTGACCAGGCTTCCAGTAAATGCTTTGAAACTTGCATAATAGATAGAAGACAGTGAATGAATCCAGTACCTATAAAATATTTTAATAAAACCCAATAGGGGAAAGATATGCACTGCTGAATCAACCTAAAACCCTGAAATTGGACCATCTGACTAGCTCTGAAGTCAGATAAACCAATATCATCATCTTCCCGTTTCTGCATGGCCAGTTCCTCCACTGCTTGCATTTTAATACATAGTCTGTGTTTACTGCAGTTTCTAAAATGCCACTGAATTTTTGGAAATTTGGCAGAAAAGAAGAATCTGGGTCATGTAACTGTGAAACCTAAATAAGTTATAATTAACATGTCCATCAACTTTCACAGAAGTGATGCTAGTTTGCAAACTATTCATTAATTCTGCACAATAACAACAACTGGGTACAATGCAGACACAAAGCTAGAAAGGCTCAGTGTGGTGCTAACGGGAGAGCTGTAGGTGATGTGTAGGAATGAACTGCTGCTGTTTTCTGCATGGAAAGATATGACTATTTAAGAATTCAGGGCTGGAGTTATCAAAGAGTGACAGTATAATTACTGACTCTCAATCCTTTTAAATGTAAACTTGTGATTCACAAAATACTCTCTGAATTATAAAAAACATTCCATGAATCACTAGAGAACTTGGGAAAACGAGCCCTTCTCATTAGAAATAAAACACCAAAATGGCTACATGTGGAAAATCAGGAGACCTGAATTCAAGTTCCAAGTCTCAACTAACGCTGGCCTACTTCACGTTTCTGTACCTCACCTGCAAAATGTATTAATAATACCTCTTCAAGCATTGTTTTGAGGATTAAATAAGATGATGCACATATTCTGCTCAACATACAGCTAATATGCAAAATAGCTATCATTTCTATTCTTCCCAATTGGAATTAGACAGTGATATCAAAACCCAAGTAGATTATAGAAAACAGTATGGTGGTTCCTCAGAAAATTGAAATAAAACCATGTGATCCAGCAACTCTACTTCGGGGGTCAGGGTGTGTGTGTGTGTATGTATGCCAAGTGGGGAATTATTGTTCAAGGGGTATAGAGGTTCAGTTTTACAAAATGAAAAAGCTCTGAAAATCCATTGCACAACAATGTGAATATACTTAACATTATTTTTTTTTGGTATCATTAATATACAATTACATAAGCAACACTGTGGTTACTAGATACCCCCTATTACCAAGTCCCCACCATATACCCCATTACAGTCACTGTCCATCAACGTAGTAAGATGCTATAGAGTCACTACTTGTCTTCTCTGTGCTATCCTGCCTTCCCAGTGCCACCACCACCACCCACCGGCATTATGTGTGCTATTTCGTAAATGCTTAACATTATTAAAGTGTACACTTAAATTTAGTTAAGATGGTAAACCTTAGGTTATGTGTTTTTTCAGCACATTAACATTTTTTAATTAAAAAATAATGGACCTGGTTCCTCCTTTTGTTGCCTGTAACCCTGAGTACTCCCGCCCCTCTAACCACTCGTCTGGCCCACTGTACTCCTTCCTCCCGCCCTCCCATTTGCCCTTTGATCTGTAGCCCCAACCCAACATGAAGCCCCAGAACTGTATTTTCCATCTACTCTCTGAACAGCTCCCATAGATCTCTCAAATCCAGCATATCCAAAATTTATTTAACTTTTTCTTGGAGGACATAAAAAGCTTTGTCATCTTGGTTAATAACATCCTCTTTGTCATCTTGGTTAATAATGTCCTTGATTCTCCCAATCTGCTTTCACTGAATATCCAAGCCCTGTTGAGCTTAAACTAGAAAAGTCTTTTCCTCTCTCCTTCCCTAAGGCCTCATCTTCTCTCAACTGGACTATTGCAACAGCTTTCTCCCTCTCTCCCTTGCTCCTCCAAGGTCATTCTCCACACTAGTACTGGAATTTTCTCTCTTAATGGCAGCTTTCATTATGTAGCAATGATGCTTAACCTTGAACCCACTAGCAGGTCCATGAGCCCCACCTTCCACAGAGTTAATTCCACCAGCAATGGTTGGCCCAGCGATGCCTCTGTGTTCTGTCCCCGACTGTTCTGTTAGCCCTTCTCCGCTGACCCTACATCCCCACATCACAGACACCTTTCCCCTTATGAACCAGGTCCTTCTATGACTGTGTGTCTGTGTCCATGCCCAACCCTCTATGTGGACAGACAGTCCACCACCACCAACTTCTCTTCCTGGAAATAACCCGTGCTTTGTGGGTATTAAGTGAAATTCAAGGAGCAATATAGCTGTAATGGAAACAATTTCACCTTGGAAATACTCCTACCTCAGCTTAGTGGTCCAGCCAGGCCAGCTACTGACTACACACTGAAATGTTCACACAAAATTCAGCTGTCTGTGAGGGAAGACACAAGGTAGGGGCTGGAGGCTTTGACTGGCAGTATTTAGAACTAAAATAGTCCATTTATCAAAGTCTAAGTAGCATAATGGTTAGGAGCCAAGCTTTGGAATGATCTGTCTTCAGGTTGCTATTTGCTCAGTCTCCTCATCTATCAAATAAGGATAACACCTGCCTCATAAAGCTGTCAAATTTTGGATGATATGATATGTAAAACTATTACCCCAATACTGGAATAGTGTAATGCTTAATAAATGGCAGCTATTGTTATTATCATGAAATCAACTTTCTCAGTCTGCTACTTAGGCACAGGTTCTTGCAAACAGACCTCATTACACCTCTAGCACCACTAATATAAGTCCTCGTAGGCAGAGGGTCAGAGAGATTGAAAAAATAGGTGCCATTCTGAACAACGTAAGATGATGGTTCATGGCCCTGCTGGGTCAAACCGCTGTGTGTGTGTGTGTGTGTGTGTGTGTGTGTGTGTGTGTGTGTGTGTGTGTGTGTGTGTGTGTGTGTGTGTGTGTGTGTGCCATATAAAACTTAAAGAAAAGATTCATATACTTAATGGTGTTACAATGGTTAGTGCAATGTAATTCTGCTCATTTTTTTCGAGTTACACAATTAAGTTTAATTACCCAGATCATATGAATGCCTTTGTGCTATTAGAAAAAATAGCTTTTAAAGAAATAATGTGTTATATTTACCTAACCCCAGCATTGTTCAGAACCAGCAAGAAAGTTCTAGAAACTTCTCCTGTGTCCTGCGTATGACTGGGCCTATTGCAATTGTAATTATTATGCTACGTCTTTGCTCTTATGGGCCACTTACCTATTCTTTGTTTTGTGGTCTTTTACCTGTTTCCATCACTGGGCATTGTGGCAGATATTCGTCCACTTCTAAGATGGGCTTGTTCTCACACCTGCATTGGGAACCACTCAGAAACACTCTCCTCCTCATCTCAGAAGCCTCCTGTTATTCAGCTTATGCTCTCTGTCCTTCAAGTATGGGAAAGTCTTGCAACTGTTTTCAGTATAGTTTGGGTGACTTGTTGAAACACAGCACCTGTGAGGCCAAAAATTAATGTTGCCTCATTCGCAGGATAGTCATATAACCTAAAACAATTGAAAGCATAAGGACAATGGATTTGGGATAGTTATCTTCCTTGCATTCTTTCTCATTGAATTTTAAAACCCTATGCCATGCTGCCTATCCCTAGCATGATTCTTTTACAAATTGTGTGTAGTAGCACCATATTCAGGGTAGAAATCATTTCTTTCTGTTCACATACAGGAGAAAAAGTAATTCCATTAAGAAAAGTATTCTCCGCAGATTTCCAGGTCCTGTTCTTATAATCTCTGATACATGATGCAGGTCAACTAATTTATAGTCTGATAAGCAGAACAGAATCACCTACAGCCTATTTGGGAGCTCAGCCTGTGTGTATCAAGAGGCCTGAATGGGCTGTTCCAGGCCGTGTTCCCCAGAAGGCATCCGCGATGCTCCATCTCAGATCCTGTCATCACAGCTTCTGCAGCTGACTTCTCCGTTAACTGAGCTCATTCTCTTCACACACCATTTCACACTTCCCAATCTTTGTAGGGCTTCATCCAATGGGACTATAAAACCTTTCCTGTTACTTTTGCACTCTTGCTGTTGAGAAAGCATGTAGAGCCCTATTGGGTGGTTAAATTAGACACGTGAGAAGGTAAACTGGATGAATCTAATGCTTCCTCACAGACTAAGGCTGGTCAGCGCCATGACTTCCTCGCTCTTTCCATAAGGACGTGGCCATCTCTGCCCTGCCTTCCTCATGTGAAGGCTGTGAGAATCGCGGAAGCCTGAGAGGAAGATGCTGCATCAGGGACTGGGCCCGTGTCCGTCCGTGGCAAGGGTGCATAACCCTGAGGTGGCGGGGCGAGTCCTGCATGCCACACGACCCCCTTCCTCAGCCTCTCTTCACCCGCACTCATTCTCTCTCCGCAACAAGGCCACATGTGCAGAGGAGCTGTGGTTAGAGTCAGTGGCAGGGCACAAATTATAATACAGATCACCTGAATTACCCTTGAAAATCCCTTTGGAAAAGCACCAACATTTCTCTAAGCCCAATACATCAAACTTTTCTTTCCACAAGTATAGGAAACAATTGTTGCTTCTTGGTTGAGCACGATTCTTGCATTTATGGAGTATGGTTTTTTAAAAAAAATCTTTAAATTCCAAAACACACACATGGCAAGATGCTCACAGAAGGGAAAGCACAGGAACTGAGAAGGGCTGTGAAGAATGGAGTTCACAGCTCCTGTCATGCTTGTTGATGGCTCACCTTCCGTACCTGTGATGGAAGGCCAGGAAGCAGCCTCCACTGTTTAAACTCTCTCTCTCTCTCTCTCTCTCTCTCTCTCTCTCTCTCTCTCTCTCTCTCACACACACACACACACACACACACACACACACACACACACACACACACACACTCTCATACTATAACTGATAAGTACATGGTTTTCTTGGTGAATATATACAGAGAACCTAACTCAGTTCTGGACAGAGGTCAGGGAATAAGTGAGTTTTAAAGACTGCTAACTCCAACAGACTCCTGGAGTTGAGAGAAATGCCAAGGGACCATCTTTAACCGGGTTGAGTTTCTGGGCTTTCATGTTCCATGTTCAGCTACCTGCATTGGAAGCTGCCATAAGGGAAACAAAATTAGCTTATCAACCTAGATTCCCGCTTCCTGTCCCACTACCTCCACTACCAGGAATAAGAAACTTTGGCTCCTATTTTCAGGCATCCATCACTTCTTCCCCACCATTTTCTGCTAAATCCATATGCACCTTAAAATGGGTTTAGAGAACTTAAAAGAATAGTAGGGAAGAAAAGTTACCTAATGCAGCCATCCATTCATAAACTATGATTTTCCTTCCATTATTAGTTTTCAAAATTGATTATTACCAGCCCTGGGTTCAGGTGGCTGTGGCTGACTTAGATGTTCTCCAAAGAATTCCTCTCCACATACATCTCAATAGTCGGGTGAAACCTTTAACGAGATTCTTTGTTAGCATTCAGATTGACTGTAGGCCCTAATGTTTTCTAAGATATTTTTCCTTCTCTACTATATAATGAAAGCAGTAAATTAATGTTACATGTTGTAGAATTTGCCAGCCAATCAGGTCTGCCTCTGAGTTTCTGAATTTCCTGATTTATCCTATAAGGTTTTTATATTCACAACTGCCTTGCAAGATGAGAAGAGAACTGGTGAGGGCCTTTGGCTGAGTAATGTGGACCAGATGGACCCGGTGTGTTCAGGACTCTATGCCCCAGCCTGGCTACCCAGTTGCTTCCAAATGCAATTCCAAGTCTTGAGAGCTTATTCTCAGGTTTAAATGATTTGGGTCCTCATAGCCTGACCTATTCATCACCCAAGGAAGTTCTCCCCACAAATCCCCAAATATCCTTTATGTAACCAAAATCAAGATGTCTCCTGAATTACCTCTTTGCTTCCCGGACAGATTCACACACCCCACAGCACTCCCGTAGGTGCAGCCTGCTTGTCTCCAAGGCTTAGTTCACCTGCATCCTGCCTCCCGTTATCTGAAGACCTTCCCAGCATTTCCTGGCTAGATTAATGCCTCCTTTCTGGAATTTGGTTGCACTTTTTTTTTTTTAACCTGCCACTTTTGTAGTGTTGTGTTTATTTCTTATTTCAGGACCACTCTCCCCAACCAAATTGTAAACCATCTGTGAGGAATATCACATCCTGTTTTCTTTTTAAACCTCATGGTGCCAAAAATAAACTATAGTAATCTTAGTAATATTTGATTTATGTTAGGATGCTAAGCCCATCTTCTAGAATTTACCCTCTCAAAATATATTAAACAGGACATTCTAGTGCACTGGAATTTATACCTGGCAGTTGCTAGATGACCAGATTCCTAGTCATTTGTGACTCTAAACAAGTCACATAACCTTTTTGAGCTTCATTTTCCTTGTATATAAAATGAATATATGCCTTTTTACTTCACAGGTTCGAATAAGGATCAAATAAGACAAGATAAGCAAAAGCAATTTGTATCTGTGAAACACTATTCAAATATGTGGTTTTGTGATTAAGTCATTTGGTCTTCTGTACATTGTTGACATAAATGAAAAGCATAGCTAGAGCATCTTGAACTTGCTGGAAGATCTTAAATAAATTTTAGACCTTGTCACTGTTTTTAATCATTGTGATTAATATTATCATTTCCATAATTGGCCCCCTTTTTCTTCCTACATCTTGTCCGAGTAATTGGAACTATCTTTCTGAACTGATTCCTCTCCAGTCACCAAGCTCGCACCATTGTGATCTGATCTGAGGAGGGGAGGAAGGTGTCACCAGCTGGGACTTACTCAGCTTCAGGGAGACTTTCTGATTGCTCACAGAAGTACAAAGGAAATTTCAAAAGGCTGGGAACTGAGTCTGTGGACAACATTCCTATTGACAGGGATAATTCTGGAATGATTAAAAAGAGTTTAATTAAGTCAGAGATAGTATTCCCATCAGTGTCATCCCTGCCCTTGTCCCCACCTCCCTGTCCCTTTCCCTCACCCAACAAAGACAAGGCCTGCTGCCTACAACCGTCCAGATAAGGAGACTCTCAGATAGATGTCTGGGGAAGAAGAAGGGATAAAAGTATGTGCATCCAGCTTTCTCATTGGCTAGAATGCTGGTAGCCTGTAGAAAATTTTTTTTCTTTTACATCTGAGAGAAGATCTCTTTATGGCCAGCTTCTTCTCTGGAAGCCACACATGTCTCTCTCCCATTTGGGTCCAAAAACTGCTGGAATTCTCCGTGAGTCCACTCTATACTATTGATGAGTTAATCACCTCTGTCACAGCTCCCTATTTCTGTTCACTGTGACGTGGTACTATCCATGACTAAATAGCTCTTCACATCTCAATGTCAAAAGAATCCTGCTGTCTCTGGGGAAGAAGGCACATGGCTATATAAAATGCCCTCTGGAGAGCAAGCCCAAGCACTTTGTTCCTGTACCTTGTTTTCACTACTGTAATTTTACTCCTTCATTTAATAGACAAAGAGGATCTGGTCTGGTTTTCCCATATTCAGTAACTTAAAGAGCAGAAAAATAAGGTGATCCACAGATACACTGAAAGACTTTGGACAGCTGGCAGACCTGATTCTGTAGCCACTTATATTTCAGTAGATAAAAAACTGCTTTGGAAAGTATCTGACTGTGCAAAGAGGGATGTGTGACCAGAAGATGCAAATCTCACTGGTATCCTGTAAGCTGACCATTAGTCTGTATCAGATCCTGCTATTTGCTAGCATTTATAAGATGCAGTCAGCATGGTAAATGAAACATGTAGATTTCCATTACCTCTTGGAGAAGAGGGAGATAACAGGAGAGATGGGAAATGTCTGTCATAGAAAACTAAGTATTTAAATCAAAATGAAAACAAGCAGACATAATCGCATTATAGGAAATGAGATGTAGAGAGCTGGTTATTCATCGTGGAGAAACTTAGAAAGTACTCCAGTGATATTTCTGTCTCTGGATCTACTAAGATGTCAGTGATGAAAAAGCAGTATTGTCAAGGCTAGTAATATGTCTGGATGAAAATCAATAGCAGCCACAAAAAGGTAATAAATTTTTCTAAAAAATGATTGGAACTCATGCTTATAGAATTACAACTGGTGCCAAGCAGCAGCTGGGTGGCCCTGCACTCACTGCTGACCAGACAGGAGCTGGGTTTGGCTGGTTTGTGCTTTTTAACAACTTGGCTCTAACAAAGTGGCCTTGTCCCTGACTGTGAGAGATTAGGGAGCTGCCAATTGGAATATGATGGAAATCTGACTTCAAATAGAGTTTGGTCCTCCTTCCAGTCTCATTTTTGAAACTGCTATGCTCTTTGATGTTATCACCTTTAGAAGAATGTGATGTCCAAAGAAACTGTGGTGGTGAAGGAGCGCTGAGTTACAGGCTTTTGGATCCATTCATATAAAGTCTGGGTGCAGGCAAATTAGTCTAAGGTATAGAGGTCAAGATGGGGTCACTCTGAGAGGGGATGCTACTGCTGAGAAGGGAGCATAAAGGCCCTGATTCTGGTTGCCATCTAGACAGGTATTCCTGCTATGTGAGTTCACTGAGATCACACACATGATATGCTTATATTTTCCATACCTACTACAGAATACATTTTATACTTCAATAAAACATTTACATTAAAAAGACTTTGCATTCTCTTGCCTAATGTGCTCTAAAGAGCCAACAGATCTGGGGGAGGTCAACTTGAGCCCTAGGTTCTTCTACAGAACAAAAAGCTTGACCAGATAATCCAGGCCCTGAAGCTTCTCTGTGTTGTCATCATTGGCAATATTGTCAAGGGCAGTAATAGGTCATGTTACTATGATGAATACAAAGCATTGATATTCCTGCTATTAGTGACTCAAATAATAATCAGAACATGGGCAAAGTTGCCACAAGCCTTCCCAGAAAGCGCAATAAACTGAAGGCTGTGTAAATTTGCCATGTGGGGAATGATGTACAATAATTGGAACTACAGGGCTCATGTTGATAGCAAAGAAGTAGAATTAGAGTGGCAGTCAGTGTGGGCCCCTATTTTAAAAGCAGATGTTCATCACACAGCTAGTGATGTGTGTGAGCACATTAAATTATAGAGCCAATGTTCTCTAATAGTTTCTTCTCAACAGTAGCTGCTAGAAATTATGATTCTGTTAACTATACTGCAGGAACTTCCAACCAATCCTGCAGTCTGATGTTTAATATAAAGTGAATTTAAAGGTGACCTGTACAGGGACTGATTGGCAGCTAGTGAGAATCAGCATCTTTATCAGCAGTGAGGAGTTGCCAATCACATTTCACAATGGATGAGACAAGTCGAGGGCCAGGGCTAGAGGGCATTTGCTGGGCTGATTGGAGAAATTACTGCTACCTCCACTTGATAAGGAAAGAACTACCCCTAACTCCCTGTGGGCTTTTCCTACAACCTGAGTCTCTCAGAAGGCAAAATATGTTTAGTAGAATGCAGATGGGAAAAATAAATGATAATCCACTGCACAAACTAGGTAGTCAGCACCTGAATAAAGAGCCACAGGGAAATTCTTAAAATCTTATGATCCTCTTCTAAAGTCTCTACCGTCCCCTAGAGATGGGTCACCTGATTCTACTAAGCCACCTGCCTTCATCCCCCTGGAAAACCAGGCCAGACGTGTTCTCTGATGGCCTCTCGCTTCTGAATCGCAAGAATTATCCTTTAGTACAAACACAGAAGTGTATTATTTAGCCTTCCCGGCAAACATGAAGGGAAACAATGAAATGAAGGAAATGAAAATCATGAGCTGCCACATAAGATGCTAATTACCATAATTTGACCCGTCCTCCTTCCCACTGCCAGAAAGTCAGCCCTCTGGATGAAGGGGAGCCAGACTAGCTTGATAACAGCCTTCTGTTCTCTCTCCCCGGCCCTTGCCTCCTTTCTTCCTTCCGCACTTCCTTAAATGATGTTCATCAAGACAGTGATTCTTCTAACAGTTTGTAAGCCTCAACTGTATTAGTGAAAGCTTTGCATGACTTGATAAAATGAGCTAAAGAAAAGGAACGGGAGGGGAAAAAAAAGAAAAAAAAAAAAACAGACACATGCTGTCTCTTTATTCCCCCAAGCAACTGTCAGTCTCAGAATAGTTTCCTAGAACCTGCCAGAAATCTCTCTGGAGCCATCCCTATGAGATGTAAAGACAGTAAATCTAAAAGATTCAGGGCTTCCATACTGTGATTTTAGAAGGTATTAATTATTCAGAAAAGGGCCAATTCAGACTCCTTATGCCCAGTCACATTAGAGACACCATGCCTTCTACCTCCAGAGAGCTCCCAGAATATTTCTATTTCTTAGATTACTCACAGCTTTGCCTCATCCCTGACTTCTCCCAAACTGCTTTTGGTGGGCTGTTTTGGCATAGGGTCTCATATTTACAGTGGTAAGCGAGCCAGGCTGGGAGTCGTACAAAATGTGTTAACTTCATGCTATTAGAATTCACCCAAAATATGCCCATTGAAACCTGAATCTGAAAAGCACACTCCTGCCCACCTTAGGGCTGAGTCTTCTGCCTTTTGCTGTGACATGTGCCATAGAAATAGGCTGTGCTGTCACTGTCACTCTTCAGCTCATGTATGGGATGTGATGGGGTGTTTTGATGGCAGATATCAATGAGCTTGCTGAGGCTTCGGTAATGCAGCCCCACTTCAGCCCTCAGCAAGCAAGCTCCTGTGTTGCAATAGTATGTGCAGCTGACAGAGTGGAGGGACAACTGCCCTGACCTTTTGTATTTTACAGCATTTGTCCATATGGGATGCTTTGGTTTCAACCCGTGTGGAGACAAGATAAAATTTAATGATACACAGGACATATTTTAAACAAGCATATATGTCCTTGAGAAGCTGGTCTCCTTCTTAGCATTGGAGTGGGAGCTGCTCATCAAGGTAGGTCAAGAATTCCAAGTGGTTGGAAGCAGAAAGTGAGAGATCAGCAGACCACAGATGAAGGTCATGAAGTCAGTAAGAAGGAAAGCATTCATATGATACCAGGAGCTGGGGGCAAACGTATATTCCACATCCAAGCAAACTGTGATAAGAGGGATGGGCAGCAAGTAGGTATGAATAAGGAGGCCATGTGGAAGTCAAGAGCCACAAATCAAGCATGAAAGACATGACAGGAAATCTAGTGAAGCAGGTATGTCCTTTTTGGATGCTTTTGGCTGCAGGTAACAGAAAATCCAACTCAAAGGGGCTTAAACAATAAAGACGTTTTTTGGCAGGAACAAGTGGAAGACCAAAGGTAAGACAGGCTTTAGGTTTGGCTGACCCAACAGCTGATCATTTCATCAGGGACCCAGGTCTTCCCCATCTCTCTGCTTTCCCATCTCTGGGGTCAGCCCCACCCTGAGACTGGTTCTCCTCTTGCTCTCAGAATGGCTGCAAGTAGCACCTGTTCTTCCATGCTCTCTCCCACACATCCAGGGAAAGCAAGGGAGTTCCTCCTAGAAACTGTCCTCAGAGAGTAAGAGACCTTCCCCAAAGCCCCCACAAGCCTCTCCCAGCATCTCATTGTCCTGAATAATGTCTCGTGTTCCTTCCTGAACCAATTACAACCAGGTTAAGATTGTTTTGATGGGCAAAAATGCATCAAGATCCTTTCCTGGAACAGGAAATAGAGTCAAATTTACCTAACGTAATGGGCAGCATTGGGGAGAGATGGGTAACTAATCAAGTCAGCATTCTTCTGGGAAGGAGAAGGAGATGGTATACTGGGTAGGTGGCTGTCATACCCATTAATGCTCTTCACAGGTATTTCTGGCTTCTCACCCTCTGGGCACATGATGGGATTGTACTTTGTGGTTCCAACAGGTTGAGTGTGGAGACCTGTTACAGTCATTGAGTAGTAAGGAGAAGTGACGAGTGTCATTGTCGGGCCAGAAACTTTAATGGCCAGTGTGAGGTCTCCGGACCCATCTTCAGTTCTGCTTGGGAGCCAGGCAAATGCTCTAGATGGTGGCTTCAGTGCCCCTGATGAGGAGATCTCACTCCCCACATCTTAGTCTATCCTTGCTACCACTACGAACAACATCATGGCAGCAGCTGATATTAGCACTTGACTCTCATCCTAGGTGGGCAGGCCATGTGAGGGGGACACCAGCATCACATACCAGTTAGGTATGGACAGGCCAGTGTGAGCAAGTATGTACTAGAGCCAGAAGAAAGCAGAGTTTTCCTGAGAATTCCCTCCTGTAGACAGAACTGTCACTTACGGTTCTTGTCCTCAAGAGAAACAAAAGAGAAAGATTACTCCTAATTTGTCTCTTTTAAATAATCTAATACCCCAAAGGACATAAGCAAATACCTGGCATATGATAAAAAGGAATCTACTTTCTTGCATATTTTTTGTTAAAGAAATTACTCAATAAATGTGGAAAACATAATCATCCAGACCAAGAAAATTTGAGTTTATGTAAACAATTATTTAATATCAGAAGTATGTTCATGGAAAAACAACCTACAAAGTAGAAAACAAAAGTTCTAAGTCTCATATTTATTAAAATAAAGTTTACTTTTTGAAATGCCTATGAAATATGAAGGCCATAACTAATTGGTATGTATACATAACTATGAATATGCAATGTTTGTTGCTCTGATATATAGTATACCAAAAAAAATTATAAGATGATACCATTTCATCTTATAAGTGGCTTTTTTATTGAGACATAACTGACATAACATTGTGTAGTTTCAGATGTACAGCATGTTTGATACATTTACATAGTGCAGTATGACTTACCACCGCAGTGTTGGCTAACACCTCCGGCATGTCACATAATGGTCATTTGTGTGTGTGTGGTGGGAACAGTTAAGATCAGTCTCCTAGCAACTTTGATGATTATAATACAGTATTATTGCCTATAATTATTAACTGCACTGGCTCTCTAGGACTTATTTATCTACTGGTTCCAAGTTTATACCCTTAAAATCTCCCCAATTCCCCACACCCCAGCCCCTGGTAACCACCATTCTCCTCTTAATTGCCTTTTCTTCTAAAATGACAGCACTTTGTAAACTATAAATGAATAGATATAGAATATAGATTATCTTAGTACTAAGAAAGATAAGTGCTGTAAAGTTTCTGGATATTCTGATTTTTGAAACCTGGTTCTTAAAAGAAAATAAGAGAAAAAGTCTCCAGTTTCTTAGTGATTAACAGCTAAAATAATCTTCCGTATGTTCATCCATATTTTCTTTCTTAAAAAGAAACCTTTACAAATGAACTCCCATCTTTGCTGCATCTGTGTTTGGATTGACTCTGACCTGTGTGTACTGTAAAATTTTTCTAACCACCCCACCAAAAATGAAGTGTGGATTCTTTGCTATAATCTGAGAGTGATTTGGAGGTTTTGCCCCAGAGAGTAGTGTTCCAAACTCAGTGGATTTTTTTCTTTTACAGATAATTTTTATTACTGCATTTGAAAACATCCTGTCTGCCAGTTGAGGGCTTCCAGAGCAGAATACCTGGGTAATTTTGATTAGGTAGTAACATTCAAAAGCTGTTATGATTGCATAGTGACAGGATGCTCATTTTCAGATTTTTTTCCCTGTTCTAAAATACAGTCATAATTCCCTACTTGAGAGCTATTTTTACTATCCTCCTTTCAGAGAGGAAAATTTGAAGGCACAGAAATTGTTATTTGGTTGTTTGCTGGCTTGTGAAAGGGCAGTGGCCTAGGAGCCAGAAGTTCTGGGCTCTGGTCCTGGCTGACCAATGCTCAAGCCAGCAAGTCTGGGTGGGGGGAAGTCTCAGACATTTGCTGATGGGAAAGGTGTGCGGCACATTTAAAGGCAGCCACATCAGCCTCACTTCAAGAAGAGAGTCCCTTTTCTTTGACAGATGACGCTCATGTTCAGCCATGTCAACATGGAACAGTGAAGCACCAACATCCCACATGTTGTCCCTCCCCATCCTAAAGGTCAGTCCAGGGAGAAAAGCATACGAAAGCTACCCCTGTCCCTCTATTTCATGATACAGGAGGGGACGGGCAGAATCTTCCAGCACCGCCCTTGGGCATGGATAATCCTGACATCTGGACTCTCTGCCCCCACCCTTGGAGCTGTAATACAGCAGATACTCTGCTGAAAAAGAGCCTGCTGGGTGAGGAAGTCATGGGCGTCTCTCCTAATGATTTCCATCACGCGGTTGCTTCCCACACACTGTGCCCTGAAGCACCTCATTTTCTTTTGCTTGTACCTTGATTAATGCCCTTCATAAGTTTGCCTTCCCACGACTCACTGGCAGCCGCTGCCCAGGCATACGCTCTGCTGCGTATCTCCCGGAGTTGTTTCCCAGCTTCCCTCTGGGTCCCCGCCTTCTTCCTCTCGACCCAAGGCCGGTGGCTGCTGGAAACCCTTGCTCTGTTCTTTGGGGGACCTTCCTCCTTGCAAGTACAGGATGACGGGGCTAGGCTGTGTCCTCTGTTGCTGTTATGTATGTGAGCTGGAATTTTTAAAAGCTGCAAAGGCAGGTAGGTCATGAAGGGGCTGCTGTTGCTAAACCAGAGATACCCTTAAACGCAAGCCTCACGGTGCCTTCTCTTTGAAAATCTATGTCATAGATAATTGAGTTTACATCTCAGCTTGCCTAATGTCCTTTTTTCTTATTTGAAAGGCAAAATAAACAAGTATTATTTAAGTGAGTTTTTGTGAGCTTTCCAAGAGGCCGCAAGCTCTCGGGTTCTGTATGAGGCAGACTCAGGCCTCGTTCCCCAGAGGGAGCGAGAACTCTCCCCCAGCCGCTCCGACCGCGCCTTCCCAGGGTCCTCCCACTCCCTCCTCACGCCTCTCTCCCCTCTTCTCTTCCGTGTGCTCTCAAACTTATCTGTTCCCACTGTTTCAACCACCCATGACCACTCAGTCTCCAAACCCTCTTTCCAACTGCCAAATGCGGGATGTCTTGGAATAGCTTGGACACCTCAAATCCCACCTGTCTAAACTTAACTAATTGTCCCTTTATCTCCCTACCCAAAGCTTTACCTTCTCCCACCATCATCAAGCCACCTGCCCAAACCTTTCTGAGTATTTTCCTCAGTGATCTAGTTCTTTCCTTGCTAGCCAAAGAGACAGTGGGAAGGAGGAACGGAAGAAAGGTGTAGGAGCTGAGATGCTAGAGTTTCTATGCACACCCCCAGCTCTGGGACCAAAACTAAGGAAGTGAGGAGGCAGAGTATAGTAGGAGCTCCAGATAAGTCCTGGAGGTCCTAGAGCAGGTCAGACCTTGTGCTGGCCTCCCTTCTGTGAGACTACCAGCCTCACACAGAAACCCACATCATCTGGCACCTCAGCCACAGATTACAGATAGCTGAGGGCGGTGACCAGGCCGATGGGCCTAGGAATACGTTTACAGTTTCCCAAGGGCTTCTCAAGGCCTGTAGGGGTCTCAAGTTCCTGCTTGTCCCAGAGGGTGTCAGACTGGTTCTGAGGACACCAGGGGTCTAGCAGAGGCTTGGAATCTGTACAAGAGGCCATAGAGTGGGGGGCTTTGAGTTGGAGGGATACAGCTGAAAGGGTGAATGTAAGCAGCAGGTGACCCCAAGCACCTAGCTGTTGATGGGGACACTGGTGGGACACAAGTGCAAGGCACCCAGGCCCCAGGGCCAGTCCAGCCCAGGGAAGGCCTGCACAGGGGGGACCAGCCGAGACCCAGAAAGGCTCCCCCCACCCCCAAGAGGACACATGAGATTTCCTGTGAACCCATTCCAGAGGAGGGTGGAGGGCAGGGAAGAGAGAAGAGATCCTGAAGTCTGAGTGTAACCAGAAGAGCTGGAGTTAACCTGAAAGGAATGATTTTAACTTGGAAGAATAAGATTTCTTTAGTTGGCACTAAGGTTTTTATTTTAATATGTTTTTCTTCCTTTACCATTGGTTGAGAGCTATAAAAAATGATTAAGTTGTAGACAATAAAAGAAGCTGTGATTTTTTTTTCACAATTTGAATTGTAATAGTACATTTTTGACACTGCATACAAAAATCATCACCCCCCCAACCCCTCTCTTTACCACTTCCTAATAATACACTAGAGACTGTAGACTGTACCTCTGAACTCTCTCACGTGGATGTTCCATTCCTTCCACGCCAATGCCGATGCTAAGATTCACCTTGGTCATCTCTTACCTGTATGATGTCACCCTACGGGGTGCACCATCCTCCAGCTTCCCTCCTTCTAACCCATCTCATTCATATGGCTAGAACTTCCTAAAACATGTTGCTCCCCAGCTTTAAAATTTGGGATGACTCCCCATGACTATGACTGCAGGGTGATGCTCAAATCCCACAGCCTGTCCCAGAGGCCCCTCCCAGTCAAGTCCCGCCCCAGCCTGTCCTGCCTCCACCCCACCCTCTCCCACACATCACAAGGTCAAGCCATAGCAACTGCTTACCCTTCCTAGAATAAACCAAGTGCTTTCTCTCCACCAGACTTTGGACTTGCTACCTCCCCTGCTTGGGGTGCCCCTTCTTCTCCTTTTCCCAATTTCCAGTTCAGCCTCCAAGACTGAGATCAAACATACCAGTGCCTTGACATCTTCTCTACCTTTCTTTTTTTTAAATTAACGTATCATTGATATACAGTCTTAAGAAGGTTTCACATGAAAAAACAATGTGGTTACTACATTTATCCTTATTATCAAGTCCCCACCCACACCCTAATGCAGTCACTGTCCATCAGTGTAGTAAGATGCCACAGATCCACTATGTGCCTTCTCTGTGCTGCACTGTTCTCCCCGTGATCCCCCACACGATGTGTACTAAACATAATACCCCTCAATCCCGTTCTCCCTCCCTCCCCACCCTCCCTCCCCCACCCCTCCCCTTTGGTAACCACTAGTCCCTTCTTGGAGTCTCTGAGTCTGCTGCTATTTTGTTCCTTCAGTTTTGCTTCATTGTTATACTCCACAAATGAGAGAAATCATTTCGCACTTGTCTTTCTCTGCCTGGCTTATTTCACTGAGCATAATGTCCTCCAGCTCCATCCATGTTGTTGCAAATGGTAGGATTTATTTATTTCTTATGACTGAATAGTATTCCATTGTGTATATGTACCACATGTTCTTTATCCATTTATCTACTGATGGATACTTAGGTTGCTTCCATATTTTGGCTATTGTAAAAAGTGCTGCAATAAACATAGGGGTGCATATGTCTTTTTGAATCTGAGAAGTTGTATTTGGGGGGTAAATTTCAAGGAGTAGGATTGCTGGGTCAAATGATATTTCTATTTTTAGTTTTTTGAGGAACCTCCTATTCAGCTTAACAGAGGGACAACTGATGTATCAGCAAATTTCCATAATGTTTAAACTAGTTTACATTCTCACCAGCAGTGAAGGAGCGTTCCCCTTTCTCCGCATCCTCACCAGCATTTGTTGTTCTTACTCTTTTCAATGCTGGCCATCCTTACTGGTGTGAGGTGATATCTCATTGTGGTTTTAATTTGCATTTCCCTGATGATCAGTGATGTGGAGCATCTTTTCATGTGTCTGTTGGCCATCTGAATTTCTTCTTTGGGGAACTGTCTCTTCATACCCTCTGCCCATTTTTTAATTGCGTTATTTGCTTTTTGGGTGTTGAGGTGTGTAAGTTCTTTATGTATTTTGGATGTTAACCCCTTGTTGGATATGTCATTTACAAATATATTCTCCCATACTGTAGGATGCCTTTTTGTTCTGTTGATGGTGTCCTTTGCCGTACAGAAACTTTTTAGTTTGCTGTAGTCCCATGAGTTCATTTTTCCTTTGGTTTCCCTTTCTCAAGGAGATGCATCCAGGAAGAAGTTGCTCATCCTTATATTCAGATTTCTGCCTATATTGTCTTCTAAGAATTTTATGGTTTCATGACTTACATTCAAGTCTTTGATCCATTTTGAGTTAACTTTTGTGTGTGGGGTTAAACAGTAATCCAGTTTCATTCTCTTGCATGCAGCTGTCCAGTTTTGCCTCACTTCCAATGCTGCTATCTTTAATCCTCATTCTCTGCCTTTCTTCATTCCCCAACTCAAATTCATCACCGATCCCTTTGTTCTCTTTACACCATATACAAGCCTATGACGAGCACAAAGCCACAAGTACCAGTTTCAAATATTCTGTCCCATTCATTAATTAGAAGGGAAAACATTTGTGGACCACATTACTCAACTTACTGTTACAAGGCCATGGCCATATATTCCAACATCATTATTAGTCTTTATTACATGGTATCATGGTCTTCCATTTGCATATCTAACTGCATACTTGAATCAAGTGCCAAGAACCACACATGGACACATCTTTGTAGCCACTCCTTTTTACCACACTCCCTTCTTCCCTCCTATTCAGCTTAACAGAGGGACAACTGACATATCAGCAAATTAGAACTCCCCCTCCACCCATGGTGGATCCCCTTCCACACCAGGGCAAAGGATTGGCAAATAGAAGAAGGACTGGTTTCAGTTCCCACTTATCCCCTTAGCTAGGCTCCTTTGTGTAGTACACAAACTGCCCAGCTGTATGCAACAGCCATGGGCTCTAACATGTAATAAGAGCAAAATATTGTGGATAGATGAACTTGTCTAAGAAACGTCCCCTACCCTTATCCTTCTTATATTATAAAATGTGTGCCCATCATTTACATAGTTTTGGGATCACACTATATCTGATAAAGAAATATTCTTTGGTGTGCCATTGATAAACTAGTGTCAGGCTTAGCCATAGAAACTTACTATACTATGATACTTGCAGCATCATTGAAAAATTAATCATTTATCAACATTTTGTAGAGTACTCAGCTCAAGTACTCAATACATACTTGTTAAATAAAACTGACATTAATATTTGAAATTTTATTGTAATTCCTTTAATATAACCTTTAGTCCCATCTTATCTCTGAAAATAAGTGAACTGTTTTCAGAAATTAGATTTTAGGTGCAAATTGTATCATAAAAATGATGACAACCTGAATGTTGGTTGGCTTATTAAACTACAGGTCAGTTTGTTTCTGACTAATGAACAACCAGTTGGTGCATGACTGCCACACTCCACTCTGCCTATTCACATATTCAGCCTCTAAGCTAACTCAGAACCCAGGCAAAGTCATCTAAGAATTCTGGTGCAAGTTCAAGTGAATTGAAATGTTAAAACTCCTTCATTTCCATAGTGAGAGTAGAAAAAGAATAAGAGTATTTTAGATGCTACAGAGGACACAATATATGTCAATAAAGGCATGGTGTTGTAGCATATCTTGATATTTTTAAGTGTATTAGCCATAAATCTCCAGAAGAATCTATAAATTCCTGTGTAGGATATATATGTATCTTGGGACCCTTATGTCTTTCTAGGCTGCTAAAAAATACAACAACCAAAGATGGAAGGAAAATGGTATTTATGGAAGTGACACAACCCCCTTTTTCTCAAACCTTGTGTACCTCATGTTAGGACAATCCACTATGGGCTAAATATTCTAGGTAAAATATTTATCACTATAGGTAAAATAATTTGTCAACTCTAAATAAAACTGGAGGGTTCAGAAGTTACCTTCAGATGAGATATGGGATAGTCGTGACCCTAAAAGGTGTCAAATGAATGTTGGTTTCTCCCTCTGTATCATTTAGGACACTTTTAGTTGCAGATCACAGAAAACTTGATCCACACTGGATAAAGTAAATCAGGAATAATTCACTTACAGCAC
Source organism: Manis pentadactyla (assembly GCF_030020395.1). NCBI lineage: Eukaryota > Metazoa > Chordata > Mammalia > Pholidota > Manidae > Manis > Manis pentadactyla. The sequence continues at coordinate 58,880,852 of NC_080025.1, read as the reverse complement.
AGCTGGATTCAAGGCTTGTTCAACAATAGCATCAGGACTCAGTGTCTCTTTTTGGCTTTCCTTGAGCTGTGTTTCCTTTGGTCTTGGGCTTCACATTGCAACAAAGGGAGCCAGGAGCTCCAGGGCCCAGGTCCTCTCTAGGTTTAAGTTGGTCTGGAAAATAGGGCCTATCTCTCCAAGATTCCTGTGAAATTTTCATTCTTTTTCATTGGCTCTTGTTGAGTCATGTGTCCAACTCTAAACCAATCACTACCACCAAACATGTGATATTCTGATTGACCAGGTCTGAGTCAGACATCCACCTCTGCAGCTGGGACTGTCAGAACACTTTGGGAATACTGGAGAGGGCTGCCCCTCAGAGGAAAATCTAGGTATAATTAATAGGAGAAAGGTGAATGAATGGATAGCATGGAAAAAAACAATAGATGTCTCCCTTTCTTTCGTGTGGTGGTCAGCCTCTAAGTGGCCCCCAGGGACCCCCAGCTCCTGGTATTCCACTGTTTTGTAATGCCCTCTCCTCGAGTGTGGGTGGAGCTGATGGCTTGTTTCTAATCAGTAGAATATGGCAGTGGTGATGGGATGTCACTTCGATGATTAAGGTATAATCATGGTGACTTCCCTCTTGCTAGCTGACCCTGGCTACAGCCTCCTTGGCTCGCGTGCTTTGATGAAGCAAGCTGTCATGCTGGGGAGACCCACGGGACAAGGAACTGAAAGTGGTCTCTGGGTAGGAGCAGAGGCCCTCAGTCCAATAGTCCTCAAAGTACTGACTTTTGCTGACAAGCCCGTGAGGTCAGATATACAGTCTTCCCTAGTTAAGCTTTTGGACAAGACTTCAGCTCTGGCCAGCACCTTGACTGCAGTTTCATGAGAGATATTGGGATGGAGGACACAAAAGCTAGATGACAGATGTGTGCTGTCTTAAGCCTGTAGGTTTGTGGTACTATATGCAGCAGTGACCACTGTACTTCTTTCTCCCTCCTTTCTCCCTTTCAGAATCACCCAGAACTGCCTTGGTACCCACCATCCATCACCCAGCACCAATCTTGAACAGCCCGAAGGCATATGTGCCCTGGGCAAGCACTCCCTGCCCTTCACTTCTGTTTACTAACCTCAGTTTACTGTTCAGAGAATACATCTGACTGGGCCAATTATCACAGATTCCTCAGGTCTTAACCCAAAAGAAAGGCCTTAGGATAACATTTTTCATTGATGATATCTGGGGCCCTTCCGGCATCCCTCAAGTTCAGCTCCACATATAATGAGGCAGTGCAGAGCTGAAGGGTCAGGAAGCATTTGGGACCCCAAAATAACTGCATCTGCAGAGAGAAACTGCTCAAATTAAAATGTTATCCTTGTTAATGGCAGGCCATGACTGCCTGTGATGTTATGGGTAATTGTCGCCTGTTACTGTTTTAAAGTCCTCTCCTATAGGGAGTCACCATGAATGGCCAGAGTTGACCTATGTGGTCACACACCGGCCTTTTCTGTTTTGAGTTCCTTCCTCTTGCCCCCTTTTACACTTTCCATGACACACAGCTGCAGCCACATAGAGCCCAGATGGCGCCAGCCCTGGAGGAGGGCTCAGCGCTGCACAAGAGCTTCCCGCCTTTCCTTCAGTTGGGCTCTAGGGTCACCCAGCCCTTTGGAGAGCCATAATCCTATGTGGAAAGTCTTATTTCTCTTCTGTGGGGCTTTTTAGGCTGATCCCAAGCCCCCTTTCTGCACTCACCCATCTCCTCTCTGCCCGATCCAGTTTTTAGACAGGATCCCTCACCCCTCAGGGAATAGGCTGCACCAGTTTTACCTAAAAACCTGAGCTTTATTCTTCCGTGGGTCCTCTGGTTCTGAAACTCAGTATAGTATTTCAATCTCACTGCACGGTAAACCATGATATGTTTCGTGATTAAACACTGAAAGGGCGACAGGTGGTGTGTTTATGGGTAATTAAAGCCTGCTGCAGGCCGTGTTACAATGCATAAGACTGACAGGACAGGAATTACAGCAGTCTTGGGTGAAGAAATAGCTCTGCATGTCATATGGCTGTTGCTACATGCAAGCTTTCAGACAAAGAACAGAACTGGGGGGAAGCTCACTAATTTTTTTCTAATTGCCAATTAGGTCATTTGGGTCATAACCACTTGAAGGTTCTGGGTATTTGTTTTGCTTCCTCAGTTTTTTTCTTTTCAGGGTTCTAATGCTAAATGCTACAAAGCATAATGACTTCCCCTTCAGTTTCTTCAGGCCTGAGTTATTCATAGACTGTTTAGAGATGCATTACATCTTTTGAATTATTAATTCAAGATAAAACTCATTCAGTTAGGGGAAATTTTTCTATGACGGTTTATCCCAAGAATCCTCAAATAGTTCTTGATCTCTGAAGATTTCCAAACCAAAACAGGGATTGCATGAACCCCAAAATTTGGTTTTTGATACAAATACAAGTTCTGGACTCTGGGAACCAAACTATCAAAACTCTCTCTCCAGTAATGATAGAAGCTCTCTAAGTGACTGTAAACATTTTCTCTGGAGCGTCTACTAAAATGAAGAGCACATAGGATCTTTTTAGATGTTTGTCCATTGTGTTCTTTGATCTGAACATCATCTGAATGTTTTTAACATGAAAAAAAAATCAAAATGATTAAGTTATGCGAACACTCCTAGAATGAAGATTAACTATTGGTTAGTGCAAGGAGGTCCTTGTGCCTCCATTCGGTTGTGAACACAGTATTTACCAAGCACCTGCAGGAAGGGCTGGGCCCTGGAATGAGGACAGGACACCCAACAGAGTCCTGCTCTGGGCTGTGCCCGAGCTCAGGCACCTGCCTGCCGTTTCCCTCCTTGACCACCACAGCCAATGGCCTCATTTTACTCATGCTTCTTGGGCATTAACACTGCTTTTGGAAATTCTCTCCTTCTTTTCTCAGTCCTCTACTTCTCCTCCTACATGTTCTTCCTAGTAACTTCGTTTATTCCTATGACCCTGTTGTGGGGTGAATTGTTCCCCCCAAAAAAGATGTGTTTGAGTCCTAACTCCCAGGGCCTTAGAATGTGACCTTATTTGGAAATAAGGCCTTTACAGAGGTAGTAAGTTGAAAATGCAGTCATCAAGTGGGCCCTAACCCAATATGACTGGGTCCTTAAAAGGGGACCTTTGGACACACTGACAGACACACACACACAAGGAGAACGCCACATGAAGACGAAGGCAGAGATCGGGGTGATGGTTCTGTAAGCCCAGGGAGGTCAGATATTGCCTGCAAACCACCAGAAGAGAAGCTGCTACAGGTTCTTCCTCACAGCCCCCAGAAGGAATCGACTCTGCCACCTTGCTCCCAGACTTCTAGCCTCCAGAATTCTCAGGCAGTAAACGTGTTATGGAAACCACTCAGTCTGTGGCACTTCATTAGGGAAGCCCTAAAACACGAATGCAGATCCCAACTCCCAACTTATTACTTCCAGCTCAAAACCTTCTTCTGAACTGCATGATGGACAAAGGATTCACAGGTTTCTCAAAGTCCTGTAAGGGTTTAGTTAGCCCACTGTCTGAACCATGCCAATTTTTTAATACATAGTAATGTGCTGCTGCTGCTGAAGTGACAGAAGAAGGGAGGAGAAGCAGCAGCAAAAAAATGCAGCAGGAGGAAGAAGAGAATGAATTAACTAATCCAGGCTCCCCTCTGTGAATTACAATGTAAACAGTCTCAGCAAGATACCTATCTTTTCTGTATTTGTACTTTCCCCACCCCCACTAACAGAGTATAAAGCAGACTCATTATTGAATTTTCTGAATGTTTGTTCTTACTGAAAATATTGGTGGGCACTAGTATTAAATCACAAATGGACACCCTTAAAGGAAATCATAGTGCCTGGTCCTTTTGTGCATCCAACCCAAGGATTTGTGGTCAGATAGTTGGGAATTCAGCCTCATTAGCTGGCACTATACTTGGTCCAAGTAGAAGAGGAAAAGGTGGTAATATGTTCACACAAGGGCTATGCCTGTAATTTAGATGAAAAGGAGCTCTGTCAACCCACTGGCTCCACCTCCAACCACACTATTCCTCCGATAGAGACGAGGACGCATAAGATGGCAAACTGCCCGCCTCCTGCAGGGATCAGAGTACCCAGGTTATTGTAAATGGTACCATTTATCAAGCACCTGCTAGATATTTGAAACCCTGTTAGACACTTGGTATTCATTACTCCAGCTGATCCCACCAACCCGTGCTTCAGCATGGAATTATTATTCCCATATCACCCAAAGGTGCCTGGATTGCCCAAGGTCATCCAGCTAAGAAGTGGCAGAGCTGGGATCTGAACCTATGCTTCTGTGACTGCCCTGCTTAGGACCACCCCCCTGCAATGGTACCTGGTACCTATTAGGTGCATAATAAGTTTTTCGTGGTCTAAATTATTCTAAACGTGTATTCTTCCTGCAACACAGTGGAAATTCTCTGAAATAGGGAAGAGAAGGGTGGAAGAAGACAGAAACTCAAGGCCAACGCCCTGGGCCACGGGGGTCAGCATGTCAAGAGAGGGTGCTCTTCCTTCTTGCTCCACCAATGGCCAACTCCGCCGACTTATAGTAACTTCATACTGCAAGGCTGTATTTAGTAGATACCTTAAGGCTAGAGTGTCATAAAAACAGGTAAATAAAAAAACCTATCACTAGGAGTACCTATTGATTTTAGGACACTCCCCCCACAAAACACTTATTAATCACCGTTTCGTCATGTGCTTCACTTTCACACAAACCCCAGGGATCTCAGGTCATCTCGCCAAGAGCCTAGGACTAGGTCTCAGAGGAAAACCAAACACTGACGATGCCATATATACACGGGATCTGAAAAAGCCAAAGTCATGGAAAGAGAGTGTAGTGGCGGTTAACAGGAAAGGAAGGTGGGGAAAATGGGGACAGGCTGGCCAAAGGGTGCAGACTTTAAGTTATACGACAAGTAAATTCTGGGGATCCAATGAACAACATGATTATAGTTAATGGTACTAAAGTATATACTTAAAAGTTGCCAAGACAGTTGATCTCAAATGTTTCACCACAAAAAAGAAATGGTAATTATGTGACAGAAGGAAGTGTTAGCTTTTATGGCAATCATTTCCCAATATATACATGTATCCAATCAATATGTTGTACATCTTAAACTTACACAATATTTTATGTCAATTATATCTCAGTAAAGCTGTGCTTAAAAGATTAAGAATACAGTGCAGGTCTTTCAGCCTGGTTGAGAACTTTATAAATCATTTTAACATCTTTTTCCAAAATGTCAGGTTCCCAAAAGGCAGAGAAAATACACATGCCTTCAGATTCTTTTCTTAGTATGTATGCTGAAGAGAGTGAGCAAAATGTGAAGCGTTCTTTCCACTTTCCACTCAGAGAGCAAATTGGTGAATATTGCAGTGGGTACTAGAACTGTCCACATCTGCCTTTGAGGGGCTGAGCCTGGTCACAAGGGCAGGTCTTAGAAAAAGCCCTGAAGCCCTTGAACCAAGGTCAGCTGTGTTCACTAGTTCTTGATAGTTTTTCTTTCTTAAAAATCTATTACCAGCCAGAGACAGGTAAGATTCCTCAAGGGAGGAACAACCTAAGACAGGCACAGTTGCAGGAGGGTCATAGGTGAGAAATTGGGGATCAACAGAGGTGAGGCTTAGAACCTCACTCCCCTGTTCTGAGAGAAATCTTCTGCATACGTGGATGTTTTATTGCCCTTGTCTAGCTTGGATTAACACATAGTCTACAGGCACACACCTGATCATCTACATTTGCTCTCTTACAACACTAAACTATGTTTTCTACCTTTATCTTGTATCTACCTACCACTTCAGCATTTTATTAAAAATCATAATAATAAAGAGAGAAATGTGGTATCCACATATAAATCAAGTATAAAAATCAAATGAGTATTCATATTTGAACTGACTGTTTATAGTTCATAATGCATGAGCAAAACCGAAGGTTTCTGTGATGGCTGCCCTTGTACTGTTCACCATGTAAGAACTTATTCACTATGTAAGAATTTGTTCTCCACGTAAGAACTTGTTTGTTATGCCTCAGAAGATTGGAGACTGATGAAAATTAGGCTTGGGGTGGATTAATGATTGTGCATTGAGCATTGACTCCCCTATACAGAATTTTATTGTTGTTAACAACCATTCGATCAATAAATATGAGAGATGCCCTCACAAACAAACAAACAAAAAAAAGTACACACTTCCAATGGTAAAATAATAAGTAACTGGGATGTAATTAATATAGTCAAGATATTGTAACAGCTTGGTATGGTGATAGCTGGTACCTAGAATTGTCATGTATATAAATGTTGAATCACTATGTTGTACACCTGAAACTAATGTAATATAATACTGTGTGTCAACTACCCTTCAATAAAAAATAATTATCTACAAAAAAAAAATCTATTACCAAAACTCTCAAAATAACAACACTTTTAATTTTGAATTATTGCTAAATACTATTTTCTACAAATAATCGTGTGTCATATGACATACAAGTCTTTTATACACACTGAATGAATAGCTTAAGAGCTTATTATGGAAGGCTGGAGGAGTCTGACCCAAACAGCTCAAAGGAACTTCACTCTGCCATGGCTCAGATACCCTGGGCTTGAATGTTTGTCATTTCATTGATGAATCTTGCCTGAGCACCAATGATGTGTTATGCACTGAGCTAGGTGTGAGAGATGCAATGATGAGCAAGATGAACATAGTTCCTAGCCACTTGGAGCATATAGTCCATAAGAAAGCACTTAGACAGAAATTCAGATGGCCAACAAGCACATGAAAAGATGTTCCACATCACTAATCATCAGAGAAATGCAAATTAAAACCACAATGAGATATCACCTCACACCAGTTAGGATAGCCAACATCCAAAAGACAAACAACAACAAATGTTGGCGAGGATGTGGAGAAAGGGGAACCCTGCTACACTGCTGGTGGGAATGTAAACTAGTTCAACCATTGTGGAAAGCAGTATGGAGGTTCCCAAAAAAAACTCAAAATAGAAATACCATTTGACCCAGGAATTCCACTCCTAGGAATTTACCCTAAGAATGCAGGAGCCCAGTTTGAAAAAGACATATGCACCCCTATGTTTATCACAACACTATTTACAATAGCCAAGAAAAGGAAGCAACCTAAGAGTCCATCAGTAGATGAATGGATAAAGAAGATGTGGTACATATACACAATGGAATATTATTCAGCCATAAGAAGAAAACAAATCTTACCATTTGCAACGACATGGATGGAGCTAGAGGGTATTATGCTCAGTGAAATAAGCCAGGTGAGAAAGACAAGTACCAAATGATTTCACTCATCTGTGGAGTATAAGAACAAAGCAAAAACTGAGGGAACAAAACAGCAGCAGACTCACAAAACCCAAGAATGGACTAACAGTTACCAAAGGGAAAGGGACTGGGGAGGGTGGGTGGGAAGGGAGGGAGAAGGGGAATAAGGGGCGTTACGATTGGCACACATATGTGGGGGTGGCACGGGGAAGACAGTGTAGCACAGAGAAGACAAGTAGTGACTCTATAGCATCTTACTACACTGATGGACAGTGACTGTAATGGGGATGTGGTGAGGACTTGATAATGGGGGGAATCTAGTAACCACAATGTTGCTCATGTGATTGTATATTAATGATACCAAAATAAAAATAAATTAATAACTTCTGCTGAACATAAATAAAAGCACTTGTCATACATGTTTACAAAATAAATAAATAAATAAATCACTTAGAATAAGTTTTGGGAAGTGCTCCAGGAAGAAAGATACAGTCTATACCTGGCAGGAACACTGGATCTAGTCTAGAAGGGCCACAGAAGGCTTCCTGGAGGAAGCAAAACTACGCTGAAACCTGAAGGAGGAGGCCAGGTGGGGGGACTAGAAAAGTGTTCATGCAGGCACTCAGGGAGTGGGCACAGTACTTCCTAACATCTGAGGTTCTGAATCCTAGGAAGTAGCAGATAACATGAGGGGAACCAAAGGAGCAACCAGAGGGCTAGCGTGATGGGCTCTGGGAACCATGGACTTCAACCAAGGCAATGAGAAGCCACTGCAGGAGTTTAAGCAGGAGCTACATAATCAGACTCATGGTTCAAAGGGTGGGAATCAAGTTGCAGAGGAAGATTAGAAGCAAGGGGACTGGTGAGGAGGCTTCATGGACTAGCTCAGGCAGGAGATGGTAGTAAACAGGGAAGTCCAGTGGCAGGGAGATGGGCAAGGGAGAGAGCATGCAGAGGCAAGATCTGTAAGGCTTGGTGAGAGAGGGACATTCTTCTGCTCTGCTGTGAGACATAGGAAGGGAGATGGTGTTGGTAACTGAGAAAGGGAGCTCACTGGGGCAGCAAGTTGGAGACCTGGAGGGAGGTTGGTGGAGAAAGAACATGAGTTCCTTATGGGCTGGGTGACCATATCGTCTAGATCGGCATACATTTGAAAATAAAAGGAGGCACTATTGGTGCAGTTGGGACAGCAACTGAGCCCGTACCTGGCAAACTGGACATATGGTTGTTCTAGTTGGGAGACATATTGAGATTGGAGGTACCAATAAGATATTCAAGGGAAGACATCGAGTAGGCAGCAAATATATGCATCTGAGCTTGAGGAGAAACTCTTGTCAAAGGGTTTTCCACTAGGAAAACAAGGAAGTTGCTTTTTCCAACTGCTTTATGGTGTTTAATTAAGACACATTATATTACTGCTGTCACTATAGATGCCAAAATAAACTGGCAGCTAAGGATTATTGCTCGGTCCTTCCTTTATAACACATATCAGGTGGTCCAGGAACACTGTGGGTGTTGCCAGGAGAACTGTCTCCAGCTTGAAGTCAGAATCAGGATGAAATATGATCAAAGGCAACTGCCCTGTAGTCAGACATTGAAGGAGGGGTCAGTTAAGAGCAAAGAGGGATGAGTACACATATATCCCCAATCCTGGAGGGAAAAATAAAGCTCGGAAAAGATGGTCTACTGACTCTGGATTAGTGGCATCATTTTATATCTGGATGACAGCATGTTTTTGCTGTGGTTGTTATAATCATTAGCAATTATCATTATTGTTGTGACAGATGCCATGCTGATGTTAAGCATGAGTCTTTATCAGTGCTCACATAAAATGCATATATTAAAGTTCCTTCCCTTTTAGTTCATTCTCATTTTGAAGGCTAAACCTGAAACATGAGGAAATTTATTGCTGTCACCTACTAGCTGATTAATCATCAAAGGAGAAAGCTATTTTAGAGAATGCACACGACAATGAAGGATTTGGATAGTAAGCCTGAAGAATTAATACATTGCACAAACAATAAAGGTTTAAATTATTATTTGATCATTTGATAACCTGAATGCAATAACAGAGAGAATTTTTTCTCCAGTGCTGGCAAAATTGCAGCAAGTGAAAATTCAAGAATTGCCAGTATGGTGAGTCAGGGTCCTCTCAGTGTCCAAGCACCACAAACCCTTCTGTTTGTTACATGTGATGCCTTTCTTGGAAAGTGATCAGAAACATTTTCTCAGTGACTGATCTTCATGACAATTTAGAAATTCTCCATCATAATTTCAATTAATTCTTTTTTGGGCATGACCACAACTGATGGAGCCAGCAGTTGCTGAGAAAGCGCTGATCTCAAAAAGGAAAGGAAAATGACCCAGATGGCCATCACTTTTGGAATGGGTGAATAAGTTGATAAATGGTCATGCAGGGAAATACTATACAGCAATGGAAATTGGAAAACCACACCCACCCACATCATCGTGGATGAAAGCACGATGTTGAGTGAAAGGAGAACATAACATATATAATATTATTCGAGGATCAAAAATGAGAACATTGTTGAGATGTGTATGTTGCAGACAACCCCACAGAGAAAAGCAAGGAGGTAACTGTCGTGGAAGTCAGGAGAATGTTATCCCCAGGGGCCAGAGAAGAGCATGTGATGAGAGAGGGGCACATGGCATTTCCAGGAAGATGGCAACATCCTATTTTTTTACCTGACTGGTGGTTACATGGGCGCTCACTCTGTAATTGCTCAGTAGACAGTGCATTTGTGTTTTATACATGTTTTGGAATGTGTGCTCTACTTCACACAAGGAAAATTTTTTAAGGAATAGACTACTTCAGTGGTAGTATGGGGGGGAATCCTAATTGTAAATTTATTAATTCTAATTACAGTGATTTATCCAAAGGGAAAAAGAATTCTTCCAGTTCTACCTTTTCCTTCTCCTGTTTAGAGACCTTCCCCAATGCTGCCTCCCTCTCAATTAGCCCTTTCCTTTAATTCCACTCAACTCTCCCTGCCCCTCCCCACCCTCAGTGGGGTCTCACGCCCTGGACCTCTTGGTTTCTGACACAAGGAGGGGTCCCCTCTTAGCACGCAGCAGGGGTGGTATTGGGGAGCATAGGAAAGCTGCCACACTGCCTCCTGGCAGTACTGGGAGAAAGAAGCTCAATGGTGAGAATGGCCTCATGCACCTTTCGGTATTGGTGACGTACCCCACTGCCCCACTCTTTGAAGAATGAGGGATTTACACATGGAACAGCTTTGCTCATTCAGAATGGAGAGGCCAAACTCCTCCTTGTAGCTCAACATCCCCTACTGGCCAGGTGCCCCCTTTAACAAGGAGACCCCAGCCCCATGTGTACTTCCTGTCACCTGTTCTAGGACATTCTCCAATAGTCTTGATCTGCATTGAACATGAGATAGAGAGCCTACCTGAAAGAACAACTTGAAAAACTGAGCCCTATAGGAAAACATTCATTCTTAACTCCCCTGAGAAAATATTTGCAGCAACCACCATTGCTAGTAGACTCCAAGCTTTTCCCCAGTGAGGCCACCAGGGGCAACAGGAATCAGCAGGGTAGGTGAGAATTGTGTCTAAAAGTCTCAGACTGTTAGAAACCTCATTTCCTTTCAGCCTAGCAGGATTCCATCCTGCCATCCAGGATCTGGGGTCTGTACTAAGGTTCAGGGCCACATGAACCTCTACGGTATCTCCTGAGGTTGCTTCATAAAAGGATGCATTTGCCAAAGATAATCAGATAGTCTATACAAAGCATAAATGTGAGCTCTATTTTGTTTCCTTGGATTTGAAATCATCACCTTTGATCTTAATTTTAGTCCTCTCTGGTAACCATGGTTTCAGAATCCTTTCAATTACTATGAGCGGTTGCATAAAGGAGCTGTTAGGTTTAATCTCTTAAGCCCCCTCTGAAATTCCTGTACTGGTCTGGGTGGCAACTCACTTATAAAATGAACTTCAGACCCTGCTTTCAAAGGCAGACAGAGGCTGTCAGAGTGGAGCCATTTTTTTTTGCAGGCCACTTCTTGGCAGAGGGCTCAGGCCTAAACAATCTTTGCCCAGGAGTGGAAACCTCCCATCCTGCTCCTGTTACCACCTCCCTGAGGGCCTCTGAGCCCCAGGCTGTTTTAAGGCAGTGTTTTGCCTGCCTCATTAACCCTCTGTTGTCTGGCTTTCCAGGGTCCTCTAGGTCAAGCACACACTTCTGACCACCACCGCCTGTAGTTCCATGTCTGCCTCTCTGTGCTCTTCTCTGGGGTGTTGCTTTGTATTGCTATTTATCTTTGTTTACATAGGACTGGTTTGCTGCTCTTTGTTATAATTTCCCTGAATATAGAACCCCATCCAGTACTTTGTGTGCATAAATGATGCCTATACTGTGCTGAATGTTCAGTATTGATGTGTTGAGTAAAGGCTCTGATTTTTTAACCTCACCCCATAGTCTCCATTCAGCCCACACTGGCTCCACCTTTCCTCCTCACCTCATTCTGATCCAGTCCAACCCCAAATCAGAAAAGAGCATGGCTTTCTTGTTTTCTGGGAAGATTTCTCATTAAATGCCACCTTTTTTAACAACCTTCCTTTCCGACACAATCTCTGGAATGCATCCTTTTACCAGTCTCCTGCCAATACTTACTTGCCCGTGTTTAGGTCCATAGCATATCCTTTCCTCTTGTACGCCTCTCTCCATAGCCCCAAAGTCTTCACACACTCATAGAAACGCACAGGCTTTTCCTGATCTGCTAATGGACAGGTGTAGGTACAGATTCGCAGAAGCTCCCTCCTTCAGACAGGACTGTGACACTCAGCCTAATCCCGTAGGAACCCCTTAGCCACACCATCACTCTCTCGCCACCCAGTCCCTCCCGGACACCACTGCCACTATCCCTGGAACCCTCCCATGCTGACTCTTCATAAAGTCTTTGGTTAAAACACTACTCTCATACCAAGCCCTAAGATCTGTGCTGGCTATTTTAAATTTATCAAAGCAACCTCAGGAGATACCGTAGAGGTTCATGTGGCCCTGAACCTTAGTACAGACCCCAATTTGATAAATTTATCAAAATTAAATGCAATTCATTTCCTCAGTTGTACTAGCTACATTTCAAATGATGAATTGTGGCTGCCATACTGGACAGCACAGACATAGAACATTTCCACCACCACAGAAAGGTCCATGGGCCATGATGGCTGAGAGCACGCAGAAGTGATGAAAGAACCGAAGGAAGGATTTCTGTAGCCAGCAGGGGTCATCCAGTTCATTTCAGAACACTTAGGGGTGTATGTGTCTAACTCCTCTCAGGAGTGGGATGGTTCATTTTCCTGTTCTATTTTATTTTCCATCGATTTCAAGGAGAGGCTTTTCACCACCCTCTGAGCAATCTATTGTACCTGTCACAATCAACTGAGCCAGGAAGTTCTCCCTCAAGTCTAACCTCGCTGGTGGGATTTCTTGCCTGCCTAAGGCAGCTAACCTGGGCAGCCCAATATATTTGCATCTTTAAATATCTGTCTTCTTGGTTTTTTTTAATGCCAGTCATTGCCGTTCAGTCTTAAGCTGGCTCCGCTGAGATTCTTATGTACTTGACCCTGAGGTGAGCATATCATTATGGACTCAAGCTTATAAAGTAAAATAATCAATAACCTACATTTCAGATGTTTGAAAGTACTCAGGAGAAGCTGGTGCAAAGCCAGAAAAACAAAAAGATGTTTCACTTTTCCTATAATATGGTTGTTTACATGGGGTGGGTTTGGGAATTTCTTGGCTTGTTTTAGCCAAGTCCTTCCTTGTCTCTCTCTTGCTCTCACTCATCTAATGTTTAAAGGTGGGAGGGTGGCAGTTCCTATGCAAACTCAAGATCTTTGAGATTTCTTCTCTAAGTGCTTGTTTTTAGGCTTCTTCCTCTTTTTTAATCTTTGACAATGCCATCACCAACATTATGATTCTTTTCCCTTTTCATACATCTGCTACTGAGAAGAAACTGTCTGTACAATTCATAACTGTATAGAACTTTAAGATGAAATATATCATGGCCCCATTGGTATTCACAATGTTTATTTTACATGCCTTCAAGCATTAGGCAAAGCCCCAAACCATTCCCAGCGTTACTAAATGGATTTAATATGAGCTTAATTTGATCCCTGCAAATGCAACTGAAAATTTTTCATCTTGATCTTGCTAAGAAAGTAGTAAATCACATGAATGATAGTGAATGTGCTTGCGTTTCTAATAATAATTCTAAAACAGATGGCCTCTATTTACAACCATCACAATTAACATATCACCACTAAGAATCCACCATGGCTCACAGCAGTTCAGTTTTATGCAGGTATCTTCTGCTGCCCTTTATCTGTCTCCAAAAGAATATATTCCTTTCGTCCGTTTGGATCTGAAAAAAATAAAATAAAAAACCTGCTCTCTCGACTACTTACATTCAGCCTTGCACAGGATCATCCTATGCGATTACACATAAAAAAACTCTAACCCTTGCTTCAGAATTTCTCAATACCCCAGCAGAAAAACATTTTGCAGTAGGAAGCTTGTGCCTTTTTTCTTCTTCTCTCATAAAAAGCTGCAGTTGTATTACTCCTGTAACATAAAGTATATGTCTGTCCGCTCTAATACTCCATGTCACAGCAGCCAAATTAATCACTTTAAATACTGTTCACAGCGAAACCCTTTGCTAAAAGTAATCATGACCACTCAGAATTTCAGTCGTTTTAAATCAGAGCTCATTGATATCTGCATACTTTAAGAGGAATTCCACACCATCTTTACAAATCCACCATTGCAGCCCGTCATTTTGAAAGCACACAATCAATCTGTCAAGGAACAATTTCAAAAATTACAGAGACAAGCATGGCTATAGAGAAGCTTTAGCCACCATAACAGTCCCTACTGTCACTAGGCCTCTGATGGAAGGGACACCGGGGTCAAAGCAATGCACAAAATGAGCTGATTGTGATTTTTCTAATGAAAGAGAAAACTCTGTTTCTGTTCTATTTCCCTGTGTGTTTAAGAGTTTGGGCTCCCAATTTATATTACCGCAGAATTCTCTCCAGGAAAATTGGGCTCATTGGGATGTTTGCACCTTCTCCCTCATACACATCTGGACATGTTATATCTGAAAATTGGAAAATGCAAGTGCATTCACAGACTATGCAAAAAACGAGAGCGGGAAACGCCAAGCCCATTTATCATTCCCAGTGCAAAAAACTACAAGCGGCTCCCTCTACAAGAGAAGCAAATGAATGAAAAGGGTGAGCAGAGTGCTAATAAGGGACCACACTCCAGATTAAAGTGTCAGTGCTTCTGCTCAGCATCTGAGCAGCTGAAATGCTTCTCTGCGTTTTGATTAGGAAAAGGAAGATACTCAAAGGGATGTGAGCTGCATGCCCAGGATACATTTTCATAAGCCAACCACGACTTATCCAATCAATATCAGAAATGATTTTGGCAGGGGTTCCAGGCCAGGCTGAAGCCCCAGCAAAACATGAGTCAGATAAGCTGGTGTTTCCAAGGATCTTGTCGAGGCTTACAAACAACCCACCTCATGCCCACCATTCTCCTGCTCACATGTGGAGCCTGCAACACCAGTGTCCTCCCAGTTCCTGCAGAGCCCATTTCCCCCTCTGGGAGGTCTGACCTTCCCTGACTCAGTGAGCACAGACTTTGGGGAAACACCTGAGCTCCCCACTAGGCCAAAAAACCAGAGACCTCAGTGCTAGAAGGTCTGGCTACAGCCTCCCCAGAGGAGGAGGACAAATGAGCCCACTGCCAAGGAAAGCGAACGCAGTGAAGTTCTCAGCCAGTTTCTCCTGACACTGACTTGAAGCCTTTTCAGCATCTGATCCCAGACTCCTAGAGAGAGACGCCCCCAGGGTTTCCCCACTTAAACTCCAATGGCATTTCCCCTTCCCTTAGAAATTTTAAACACCTCATAGGCAACTTCTTCCCAACACTAGCCCTTAAGCTGCTAATTTACAAAATGTAACTTTCAGGTGTCTCTGTAATTAGACTAATCTTTTCAAAAAATTTTTTCTTTTCTAGCTTTATTGCAATATAATTGATAGAACATTGTGTAAGTTTAAGAGGTACAACATGGTGATTTGATATACTTATCTATTGTAAAATAACTACCAAAAAGGGATAGTTAACACCTCCATTACCTCACTTAATTATCTTTTTTGGGTTTTTGGTGAGAACATTTAAGATTTCTCTTAGCAACATTCGAGTATCTAATACAATATTGTTAACTATAGTCACCATACTATACATTGGGTCCCTAGAACTTCTTTGTCTTCTACCTACAAGTTTGGACCCTTTGATCAACCCTTCCCCATGTCTCCCCCACCCCCCAGCCTGCTGATAACCACCACTCTACCCTCTATTTCTATGAATTCAGCTTTTTAAGTTCCATATATAAATAAGATCATGCAGTGTTTGTCTTTCTCTGTCTGACTTATTTCACTTAGCAGAATGCCCTCAAGACCCATCTGTATTGTCACAAATTCCAGAATTTCTTTTTTTCTCATAGCTGAATAATACTCCTCTGTGTGTGTGTGTGTGTGTGACATCTACTTTATCCATTCCTTTACATGGACATTTAGGTTGTTTCTGTGTCTTGGTTATTGTGAACAGTGCTTCTATGAACATAGGGCACAGATATCTCTTTGAAATCCATATTTCATTTCCTTTGAATATATACCCAGTGGTATATATTTGAATATATACAAGTGGGATTTGTAAATCATATGGTAGTTATATATATATATATTTTTTAGGGACCTCTGTACTATTTTCCAAAGGGGCTATACCAATTTGCATTCCCACCAACATTGCACAGAAGTTCCCTTTTCTCTGTATCCACACCAACACTTGTAATCTCTTATCCTTTTGAATAGCCATTCTAACAGTTGTGAGGTGATATCTCCTTGTGGTTTTGTTTACATTTGCCTCATGATTAGTGATGTTGCACATCTCTCCATCTACCTGTTGGCCTTCTGTATGTCTTTGGAAAAATGTCTACTCAAGTCTGCCAATTTTTTATTTAGATTGTTTGTTTTTTTATATTGAGCTGTGTGAGTTTCTTACATATTTTGGATATTAACCCCTTATCAGATGATGGTTTGTAAACATTTTATCCCATTCCATAAGTTGACTTTTCATTCTATTAATTATTTTGCTGTGCAAAGAATTTAGTTTGATGTAGTCCCACTTGTTGATTTTTGCTTTTCTTGCTAATGCTTTTGGTGTTATACCCAAAAAATCATTGCCAAGACCAATGTAAAGGGTCTTTTTCCCTGTATTTTCTTTGGGAGTTTTATAGTTTCAATTCTTATGTTTAAGTCTTTAATCCATTTTGAGTTAATTTTGGTGAATAACATAACATAGGGGTACAATTTCATTCTTCTGTATATGATGATCCAGTTTTCCCAGCACAGTTTGTTGAGGAGACTCTCTTTTTCCCATTCAGTATTCTTGGCTCTGCTCTCAAATACTAGGCGACAAAAATGCAAGAGTTTATTTTTGGGCTCTTGATTCTGTGCCATTGGTTTATGTATGTATTTTATGCCAGTACTATATTGTTTTGATTATTATAGCTTGTAAGATAGTTTGAAATGAAGAACTGTGATGCTACCAGCTTTGTTCTTCTTTCTCAGTATTCCTTTGGCTATTTGGGGTCTTTTGCGGTCCAATAAAAATTTTAGGATTGTTCTGTTTCTGTGCAAAATGCCATTGGAATTTTGATAGGGATTACATTGAATCTGTAGATCACTTGGGTAGTATGTACAGTTTAGCAATAATAATTCTTCCAGTCCATGAGCATGGGATATCTTTGTCATCTTCAGTTTCTTTCTTCAATGTTTTATAATTTTCAGTGTAAGATCTTTCACCTCCTTGGTTAAATTTATTCCTAGATACTTTATTCTTTCAATGCTGTTCTATGTGGGATTGCTTTCTTAATTTCTCTTTCTGATAGTTCATTGTTAGTGTATAAAAATGTAACTGATTTCTGATGTCGTATCCTATAACTTTAATGAATTAATGAATTCATTTATTCTAACAGTTTTATGGTGAGTCTTTAGGGTTTTCCATATGAAAGATCATATTATCTGAAGAGACAGTTTTACTGCAGAGACAGTTTTCCTTCTTCCTTTCCAAAGTAGATGCCTTTTATTTGTTTTTCTTGCCTCATTGCTCTGGTTAGAACTTCTAGTACCAT
Source organism: Manis pentadactyla (assembly GCF_030020395.1). Classification (NCBI taxonomy): domain Eukaryota; kingdom Metazoa; phylum Chordata; class Mammalia; order Pholidota; family Manidae; genus Manis; species Manis pentadactyla. The sequence goes on along the minus strand of NC_080025.1, from coordinate 58,863,289 downwards.
GTTGAATAGGAGTGGTAAAAGTGAGCACCCTTGACTTGTTCCTGATCTTAGAGGAAAAGATTGCAACCTTTCATCATTGTTTATCATGTTAGCTGTGGGTTTGTTATTTATGGTCTTTACTATGTTGAGGCATGTTCCTTCTATATCCAATATGTTGATTTTTATCATGAAAATATGTATTTTATCAAATGCTTTCTTGACTCTATTGAGATGATTATATGGTTTTTTATCTTTCATCCTATCAATGTGGTATTGATTTGCATAAGTTGAACCATCTTTGTACGCAGGGACAAATCCCCCTTGATCATGGTGTATGAGCCTTTTGATGTGCTACTGAATTCAGTTTTCTAATATTTTGTAGAGGATATTTACGTCTATATTCCTCAGAGATACTGCCTACAGTTTTTTTATTGTGCCCATATCTGGCTTTGGTATCCAGATAATGCTAGCTTCATAAAATGAGTTTGGAAGGATTCCCTCCTCTTTAATTTTTTGGAAGAGTTTGAGAAAGATTGGTGTTAATTCTTCTTTAAATGTTTGGTAAAATTCAGCAGGAAAACCATCTGGTTCCTGATTTTTGTTTGTTGGGAGTTTTTTATTACTAATTCAGTCCTTATTCATTACTGATCTGTTCAAATTTTCTTTTTCTTCATGATTCAGTCTTGGAAGATTGTGTGTTTCTAGGAATTTTTCCATTCTAGGGTATCCAATTTGTTGGTATATAATTATTCATCGTAGTATCTTGTGATACTTTGTATTTATGTGGTATCAGTTGTAAATGTATCCTTCATCTCTGATTTCAGGTCTTCTCTCTTTCTTCGTCTAAGGTTTTGTCAATTTTGTTTATCTTTTAAAAAAAAACATGTCTTAGTTCCATCTTTTCTAATGTCTTTCTAGTATCTGTTTTTATATTTCTACTCTGATCTTTGTTTTTCCTTCCTTCTATTAACTTGAGTCTAGTTCTTTTCTGTTTCATTAGTGTAAAGTTATGTTATTTATTTGAGATTTCTTTTCTTAATGTAGGCATTTATTGCTATAAACTTCCTTCTTCAACCTGCTTTTGGTGCATCCCTTAAGTTTTGGCATATTTCTATTTTCATTGTCTCAAGGTATTTTTTATTTCCCTTTTGAGTTCTTCTTTGACCCATTGGTTCATTCTTCAGGAGCATATTGTTAAATTTCCATATGTTTGTGAATTTTCTAGTTTTCCTCCTGTTACTGATGTATAGCTGGGAAAAAAATGACATCATTTCCAGCTTCTTAAATTTGCTAAGACCTAACATAGATCTATCCTGGAGGATGTTTTCTGTGTGCTTGAGAAGAATGTGGGTTTTGATGCTATTGGACAGACTCTTCTGTACATGTCAGGTCCATTTGGTCTAAAGTATTGTTCAAGTCCAATTATTTCCTTGTTGATTTTCTGTCTGGATGATCTATCCATCCTTGAAAGTGAGGTATTAAAGTCCTGTACTATTATTGTATTGTTGTCTACTTGTCCCTTCAGATCTATTAGCATTTGCTTAAAATATTTGGATTCTCTGATGTTGGGTGTATGTATATTTGCAACTGTTACATCCTTTTGATGAATTGACTTCTTTATCATTATAAGATGGCCTTCTTTCTGTCTGATACAAGTATAGCTACCTCTGCTCTCATTTGGTTTCCACATATATAGAATATCTTTTTCCATCCCTTCACTTTCAACCTGTATGTGTCCTTGATGCTAAAGTGAGTCTCTTACAGGCAGCATATGGTTGGGTCTTATTTTTTAATCCATTCAGCTACTCTCTGCCTTTTGATTGGAGAGTTTGATCCATTTATATTTAGAGTAATTGTTAATAGTTAAAGCCATCATATTGATTGTTACCTGACTATTTTGTATTTTCCATGTCCCTTTCTTTCTCTTTTGATGTCTGCCTTTGTGAGATGATGATTTTCTGTAGTAGTATGCTTTGATTCCTTTCACCTTATTTTTTGTGTATCTACTGGAAGTTTTGCTGTATGGTTACCATAAAGTTTACATAAAACATCTTACAGCTATAACTGTCTATTTTATATTGATAACAACTTGACATCAATCACACACAAAAACTCTACTGTTAAAGTACCCCCTTTTTGTGTTTTTGATGTCCCAATTTACCTCTTTTCATGTTGTGTATTAATTAACAAATTATTGTAGCTATAGTTTTTTTTTGGTATTTTTGTCCTTTAACATTTATATTAGAGTTAACACACCACCATATTATAATATTAGAGTATTCTGAATCTGCCTATATGCTTACCTTTACCTATACAGTATGCTGTATATTTTCATATGTTTCCCTGTTACTAATTAGCACCCTTTCATTTAAGCTTGAAGAATTTTCAGCATTTCTTGTAAGGTAGGTCCTGTGATGATGAGCTTTTGTTAGTGAATGTCTTTATCCCTTTTTCATTCTTGAAGGACAAGTTTGCAATATAGAGTATTCTTGGTTAGCACTTTTTAAATTTCAGCACTTTTAATGTATCATCCCCCTCTCTCCTGGCCTACAATGTTTCTGCTGAAAAATCCACTGCTAGTCTTATGGGGGTTTCCTTGTAAGTTACATGTTTCTTTTCTCTTCCTATTTTTAAGATTCTCTCTTTGTCTTTGGCTTCTAACACTTCTTTTATTTTGTGTCTTGGAGAATATCTCTTTATTTTGAGTTTCTTTGGGAACTTGGATGCTCAAATCTTTCCCCAGATTTGGGAAGTTCCCAGCCATTATTTCTTTAAATAAGCTTTCTGCCTTCCTTTTTCTCCTTCTGGAACTCAAAAAATTTTCATACTGTTTCTTTTGATGACCCCCAGTGAAGTCTCTGACATGGCTTGTGGGATCCACATCCCCTTAATATGTTCTGGCCCCCTAATCATGCAACTCAGGACTCAAGAGAGAGACGGTCCTCTTAGGCAGTGTCCCATGCAACTGAGGAAGCTGAGCACTCACTCTCACTCTCTCACTTTCCCTCCTGGGAGAAATCACAGCCAAGAGGGGCTCTTTTAGCCCTGAATTGTGCCATCTAGGAGAAAGAATGATGCAAGTAAAGTCAAATTATTCCTCTTACTCTCTCCAAGGCAATGAATCTCAATTTTTTTTGTTGTTGTTGTTCCAACCATGTACCAGAACTTCTCTGCTGGGCTCCTAGACTTCCACAGACTTTGGGTCTCATCCCTGAGTGACTCTCTAAGACAGCATTCTCCAGGGGTTCCTGGACCATGGCTGAGAGTGGCTGGAGCTGGTTCACAAAGCACTTTGGATTCCACAGCTAGGACCAATATCTGTATGCCTACTGTATGATGCATGGGTAGGTGAGACTCCTCCCAGAGCCCTTGGCAATAATGCTGGTGACAAAATCAAAGCTAAATGGGCCAGAAGCCTAGTCCTTTCAGGAACGGAGTTGTTTCTGGGTCTATAGTTGGGACCATGATTGGCAAAACTTACTGGGTGCAGGCTGGTCTCCTAAAACAGCTCTCCTCTTCCTTGGACTGCATCTGGGTTTCACAGAATCCTACCTGTATCCCACAGCTCCCACAAGGGTACTTTTGTCTGTGGCTAAATTCCAAATTGTTGTTGAGAAAGGGATACAAGTGCTGAATATCTTATTCAGCCATCTTGCTAACATCCCTCATTTTGGATACTAGATTAGTCTATTTTGCATGTTTTCTGCCTTAAAAAGAATACTATGAGGTGGTGCCAAATTTTTAAATAAATGTAACAGGGAGTGCCTGCCAGAGAAAAAGTCCATTCTGTGGGCCTTAGCAAGTGTTCATACTGCTGAGAACACAGGAAAGAAGCTGGACAGGATGCCCCACGTCCCCCTCCACCAGGCTCTGGACTACTCCTCAACAGCACAGGCTCCCTGCTAAGTTTATCTGCCCAGTGACATGGCAGGGCTGCCTTTGCATGAGGAGAACAGACAGGGAAGTGAAGATTTCTGATTCAGAAGCACTTGCAGCTGTGAGCAAGAGGAAGTTTAATGCATATTTACTCTGAAATGAGGGTTGAGGTGGGAAATAGTCTCTTGGTTCTGAAATGAAATACTGAATTATCCCCTAAGTATATTTACTTGTCCCTGCTCCTCAGAGAAAGTCAAATCTTCAAGGACTAGGAGGTTTAACCATGTGGACACAAAGTTCTGAAAGACTTTAGCAGAGCTTCTAGAGTTGCAAAAGCAAGAATTCATAGAGAAATGAATAAAATAACCAGTTCTTTCAGCCCCAAGTGAAACCTCATTTAGGTATAATAAACTGCACAAATAAGAATGTAGGTGAAGCACTTTACAAACACAGATTAAGTACTGTAATCAAAGGTTGGTAAATTTACCAAGAGTTTTAGAGAGCTACTTAGCTCCCCTGAATTGTAGGGTGGGGATGATAACAGCCTGCATATATTAAGGAGGCATCAACACTAGGGAGAGAAAGGGCTTATTTAGTGAAGCATGAGAGTCTGTAACTTAGTTTGGTGACAGTATCACTTGGAGGAGGAAGGAGAAGGGTCTTTCAATGGTTCACACACAATGACCATAAATAGAGCTTTATGCCTTTAAGGAGATTTCTGTGAGACTAAGTGATTCGATGGGACTTCCATAGTCCAGGGCTCATACTGTGTTGCAGAATTGCTCTTTGTCTAAGGGTCTTCCTCAAAGGTGAAAAACAGAGACTAAATACAACTCTAACACAGCCATGATGTTTCTAAATGCAAATGACTAAAAATATTCAGTCTTGGTCCAAGTAGATATTTGATGCAGGAAATGTTAAATTCTTAATGCAACACATTTATCAGGTAAAAACAAAGTCCCTGATATTTCATCTCAATCTAACTCTGAAAGTTCAGAAGGAGTTCTGCCACAGGGTTTCAGTGTCACCATGATTACCATCTGGGGCCAGCTAGTCCTTTGTGGGGAAGGAGGTTTTCCTGTGCATTGTACAATATTTAGCGGCCCCTATAAGTCAGTAGCACTCCTCAGTTGTAATAACCCACAGTGTGTCCAATCGTTGCCTAATGTTCCCTAAGATCCAAAATTTCCCCGGGTTTAGAGCCACTGGCCTAGAGGAAGGAGTTACTTTTTCAAATTCACAAAAAGGCACTTTAGGGGTTAGTGGTGGCCTGTTGGCAAACCCCTGTGTCCACCCTTAAGACCATGTAAGCCATATCAGCTTGGGAGATGCTAGATGAAACAGAGGTTCAAAATAGCTGTGATCTTCAACAAAGGTATAACAGAGAGAAAGGAAATGGGTGGGAGGATAAAAGTAAAGACAATTTTAAAGGACAGTGGGCTGATACCAAAAGATTGCTTTGCTTTCATTGTGCATTCCACCAAGAAGTGCTTGTTGAATGTCTACTCCATGACTGGTATGGGGATATCCCCTGTAAGGGATACAAGGTAACACAGAGTCCCAGACCTCCAGAACTGTAAAGTCTGCTTGAAGAGATGAGTATAAACATGTCCAACAATAGAATTATAGGCCATTGTGATATGTGATGCACAAAAATAGTGACACATGGTAGTATATACAGTAAGATATAGGGAAGGTCCCTCAGCACAATGTGTGGAGAATGTTATGGGCAGCTGCTCAGGTTAATCATTTCAAAAAAGGAAGATGAGTTCATTCCAAAAATGCTCTATTGCCATGATGTTTAATTTTGTAAGTATCTTTCATCTGAGTGAAGAGTTAGGAAGGTCCAGATTCTAGGCCTAGTCCTGTCCTAACCAGCTATGTGACCCATGGCAGTCACTTAACTTCTCGAGGCCTCAGTTTTGTCACCTCTAAAATGAGCAGACTGGAACGGGTGATCTCTCAGGCCCTTCCAGCTACAACATTCCCTGACTCTGAGCCCTTTTGGATAGTTGTCTCCAGGTGATTATATCTATTATGCAGTTTTGGGCTTCTCCATTCCAAGCTTCATTTCTCATCCTATGGCATATTTCATCCCAGAATGTTTTATATAAAAAACTGTATTTCTAAGTCAGCAATAGTTTTAGCTTGAAGTATATATTATGCCATGAAAATCACTATAGATCTGTAAAGCAAAACTCAAAAACATTAAATAACCCTTAAGAGCTTTCAAATTAATTTGATCTGAATATGTCTGTGAATGAATGGACTTAATATAAGCCTTTCAATTTTTCGCCCCACTTCAGAGAGCGTGCAAAGTACAAACTGTTAATCAATCTCCGCATTTGTTGATATGGCCACTAAGCTGGAAAAAAATGAGATATGGCTAATAAACTATTTAAACAAGATTTAGGAGCTTAGAAAGGACAGGGCCCCAGCTTGTGACTTGTCTTCTAGACACAGAGTGGATATTGGAAGCACAGGGTCTAGTAACTCAAGACAGAACAACACTTCACCTTGATTATCCATTGCAGGCAGGCATGATGAGTGAGAGAAAGTGAGAGTATGTTTTCGGGTGGGAGGGAGACAGAGGAACTGGGCCTGAGGTTAGAAGGATACAGGTGTTCACTTTTCCATGCATGGGTCAAGCACAGCAACCGCGAGCTGATGGGCTGGCACATACTTAGACAGCAAGAGTAATCCATGCAATGGATTGGTCCAGAATTTGTCATCACACATTAGCTGCTCTGTAAAAAGAGAAGCAACATGGAAATATGGTGGACTTGAAGTCAGACCCACCCAGGATCAAATCTTTAATTTCCCACTTTCTAGTTGTGTGATCTTGGGCAATTTATTTAACCTCTGGCCCCTCCATTTTCCTATCTATAAAATAGATGTAGTAAGACTCATTGCCAGAATTGTGAGGATTAAATGAAATAATATATGCTTAAGAATTAAGTAAATTGCATATAACAGAAAACCCAATGTCAGTGCCATAAACCCAGTAAAAGGTGACTTTCCTTCACATAAGAGTAGCAGTTCATGGCTGGCAAGGAGCTCCATAACATCAACAATTATCTAGTTTTCTTTCTTATTTTGCTGTATTATCTTTACCATATATATATACATTCTATCCTCAAGATTACTTTGTGATCATAAGAAGGTTGCTGCAGCTCCAGCCATCGTATTTGCATTTCAGATAGGAAGTAGGAACTGGAGAACAAAAGCCCACGTCCCCTGCTGAGTCTTTAAAATTCTTCTAAATGCCCCACTCAAAAACTTTTATTTATAACTCATTGGCCATGCTTATCTTCAGGGGACACTGGAAAAGTAAGGATTTTAGCAGGACAACAGGGGATTGAGGCAAACAGGGAGGGTGGATAGTGGATAATTAACTGAGCAGTCTCTCACATGATATGTAAAGCACCTAGTAAATGGAAAATAGTCAGTGAATAATAGCTATTGGCTTTTAATTTGTTCTTTAAGCTGTCTTGGAAATCTTGGCCCATCTCAGCATGCTGGCTTCATCAGAAGGCCTCTCCCATCTTTGAGTCAAGATCCATCTCTCAGAGGCCTTCCCTGCCTTTGGAGGACCTCACAAAGGGGTTAGACCCTCTTCCAGACCACCCCTCTTTGCATACTTGAAAATATGTATCTTTTGTTCGTCAGGCCACCTCAGCCCCAGACTGACTGCCCCCAGGGCCTTCAAGTCAGACAGTATTGTCAGAAGTCCTGAACATTCTTCTTTGAACTAGATCTCTCTTTAGTTGTGGTTCGCACAGAACTTAGTGATCCAGGTATGGACACCCCAGCGGAAACAGAAAAGACCAGTCAGTTCCCTTGTTTCAGACCCTGCCTTTGCAGCTTACTCCTGCCATGCCTGACTCATAAATCAGCACTGGGGATGCAGTAGAGGCTCCGAGACAGCCCCAGGCCTCTTCCTATTAGATGGTCTAAGAAACACAGTCGACCTTCCTGGTCTCTGATGTCCTCGGAGCAGGACCCCTGGGTCTCTGTCCTTACCCACCTCAAGCTCCCCAGATCAGCAAAAAGGTGCTGCCTTCTCACTAAGTTAGCAGGCAAAAGGGCCAAGGGGATAGCCTCACAGGACAGAGAAGAGAGAGCCCCTGCCCTGGCAAGCAGAGAATTCAGGAACTCAAACGGGGCCCCTCCTCTGCCCTCTTGTCTGAAACTAAGAGCTCTAAATGCCCAGATGCATTCCTGCAAAGGAGCAGTGTCCTAGGGGTACAGGAATTGTGCCCAGGGGAGACTGGCCTGACAGCCCTTCCCAGGGGTGAAGCAACCAGGACTCAGGAAAGCACAGCCAGCTGCCCTCCTGTTCTCCAGCCCCAGGGCTGTTGGGTGAAGGCTGCCCAGGCCAGAGCAGCTGAAGAGGTCTCACAGATGGGCTCCTAGGAAGATAGGGGGAGAAAATGGTCCCCAAACATCCTCCCACAGCCCAGACTATGAGGCCCAGGCTGCAGTCCTCTGTCCTCAGTCCCCCGAGACAGAGCGCCCCACCAAGAGCCTCCCTGGAGGTGCCCCTCTCACTGAGTGTCTGCAGCCTGGCTTGCCCACAAAAGCAAGCGGAAATGGGGAAAAATAAGGGGGGAGAGTAGGAAAAAAATTAATGGACCCACTTCTGCAGTAGGGAGTGTTAGCAGTCATGGGTGCCTTTAAGTCAAAGATTGCTGGGCTGCTCATGGACTATATAGAAGAAAAAGTGGCTTCCCTTTGGACAACATCAGTATCTATCCTGGTTTACCTGAGGCAGTCCTGGTTTACACCTACTGACCTGACAGTTATTAATAGCACCCACTTCCACTCTTAAAAATGACCCAATCAGACAACAAATGGCATGGTAATTCCCTTGGAGAGAGATTAGAAAGAATAAAAAAGTATTCTCTTGATAACTCATTTATATTTATAGCTAGAAATTGATTGTCCTACCCTATGGCCATGTTCATCTTAACAAATTAAAAATTATATTCTTATCCAGGCTAAGTTATTTTAAAGTAGGATGTCATCAAGCTGCACTTTCATTGTTAATGGAAAAAAATAGTATCCATGCATAATGGCAAAACTGAAATTAACCAGAGAGAGTTTGTGGGTTAGTGCCATGTACACAGTTTTTGTTCTCCTGATTGCTAGAAAATCCCATTCAGGCAGTTCCAACTGATGTAAAGAGAGCTTTGGAGAGAATGTTGTCGTGCTCTCAAAACTTTCCTGTACTTGAAAGCATTTTTTTTTTCCTTAGGAAAAAATTAATTTGCTCTTTTGAAGGAAAAACAAAAAATTTTGAAAGACTAAGCAAGGAGCAACATTTAGAGCATGGAGCTGTATGTCAACCTATGTGTGTGTAACCATGTCCTGTATCAGAGAGAAAATCAAGGGTATTGCAATGCCACCGTGGGGAGCACCCTCACCCTGCCCCTTCCTCACATGCAGTCCCCACATGTACCCCATATACACCAAACCACCACACCCCCAAAAAGATTTACAGATTCGTGGAGAGCTTCCCTGTACCTCAGTTTCCTCATCTGAAAAATAAAGAGGCAGCAGGGATTTTCCTGCATGACAAAAAGATTGTGAAGATAAATGAGTAATGTCTCATAGAACACACTAATACATCCAAAAAAGATGCTCTGGAATGTTGTACAGTGGTCATGCAGCACTAGATTGAGTGCAGTCCTCAGAGCAGCTGGACCTGAATCAGAATCCCCACTGAACCTATAGTACTGCTCACTAGTTAGGTGATTCTGGCTAACAGCCTGAGCCTTTTGGACTCCCTGTCCTCATCTGTAAAAGAATTAGTGATACCTGCCTCCAAGGATGTCATGGAAATTGACTAAGACAGCATAAGGAAATGCCTGTCATCCAGCAGATGCTCGCAGCCTCTCTGTGATCAGCCCTTCAGGTACCTGGGGACTAATGATCTGCGTACTGTGTAGATTCCTCTGGCCCCCTTGCTTCTCCTATTCTCTTATCTCATAGCAGTTCAGTGTGTATTGGTGAAAGCCAAGCTGGAACAGTCAGAAACCTTTGAAATGGAATGAGACTTACAGACATCAGCATAGTCCTTTGTTATTTTCTGCTCCAGTAACAGAGTTTGGCACAGATGGTAGACTTGACTATTTGAGGGTTTAAATACACCAGATAATTGTCATTGGCCCTTTTTGGTGACAAATTTAAAGTTGGTTGTACTGTCCATCATTCTATCAGGTGATATTAATGCCCATAGCATTGCATCCTCCCCTGAACAGAAGGAAAGCAGGTAACTGTGAAGGGCTAGATTGTGCTCCCAGTGACACACTCAGTGACTTTAATTCACAGGGCTTGAGTCTATATACAAGTGAGGAGAGAATTTTCTTCACAACCAGTGTTCATTCTGTCCAGATGTGTCACAGAGTAATACTCCCATAAAGCATATTTAACCTAGCAAATTGAGTCTTAAAGCATTTCTTTTACTCTGTTATTTCTCATTTACAGTACTCTTTCATCCGCCTCGGAAAGCTCTTTCCCTGTCATGGCTCACCGCCTTGTCTTAGGATCTTTCTGTTTGGTATTTCTACTTGAAGAAAAGGTCGGACTAGATGGTTCGAATAACTAAATCCTCAGGAGGACTTTCCTGTCTCTGAGTTCCATCAGGCCCAGCTCGAGCTCCTTCCGATTCCTCACCTCTCTCTCCTGTGCCTCCCGGATGCCCTTAGCACCACGGCTTTTGCCTCCCGACCTTAAATATTCTATAGCATTGTTTGCTTCCTGAAATAATCTGTTTAAACCTATTAGACACTAGTGGGGCCTGGCAGGGCAAGGGAGACCCAAAGGGCAAGGTCCAGACGCCAGATGAGGTGTGGCAGCCGTCACAGGAGAGACAGGCACTTGCGCATGGGAAGGGGGCAGGAAGGAAGATGTGGGACCAACAGCCAGCTGACAGGCTCCTATCAACTGGTTACCTCACAGGTGCATGCCCATCCATCAGGTCCTGTTGGGGACCTGGGCGCAGAGGAGGCAGCTTCAGTTAGACAATGGTGTGGATGGAGTATGCCCGCCGAATCCCCTTGTTAGATCTCTGTAGTGCCCAGAGGTTTGTTCATTTCAATTGACATTCTCAGGCCACTGGAGGCTATTGTAGCCTTGGAGATGTAGAGATACCTTTTATTTTGAGGCAGGTAGGAGGCAGTTCTCAGACAGATTTACATTCATTAAACAAATAAATATTCGTATTCGCTGGCATTTTCCTTTTGCCATTCATTCCTTCCCTCCCTGCGTGTCTTCACTTGTATGGTCTCTGTTGTGAATTTTCTGTAACAATGAACAGTGTGTCCTCTCAAGTCAGATGCCCTGGGTTCAAATCTTAGCCCTTCAGTTTTACCATCTGTGTGACTGTGGGTGAGATGTTTAACCATTAGGACCTCATTTACAGATCTTCACTACTGGAAATGAGAACAGTGCTTACCCAGTTGATATATTGAGATTCAATGAATTACTCTTCATCAAGACCCTAATATCAGACACAGATAAGCACTCTTTTGATATTGTCCAGTCAACCAATATTTGCCATGTGTTTTGCTAGTAAGGGTGATTTTCAGATTTGTTCTCCGTGGTGTTCCACACTTTGCACCTAGGCAGGCAACGTCCAGAGCCCCAGGGCTTCACTGGAGGCATGAACAGCTCCAGCAAGAAGGGAAGCTTAGACGAACCGGGATCCTCGAGCAGACGTGACTTGTTCATCCATTCATTCCATTCAGGAAATATTGAGCACCTGCTCTGTGCTAAGCATGGTTCTAGGAGGTGGAGACAAAATGCCATTTGATTTCTAATGGGGAGAAATGCGCAATAAATAAGTTTAAAAAGCAAGAAAATATCAGAAAGTGAAAAGTGCTACACAGGAAATCGAAACCAGGTTATCTGGCAGACAGTGACCAATAGCGGCCCCAGAGTGAGTGTTCAGGGAGGACATCTGAGAACGTGATGTCTAAGCTGAAATCTGAGAGACAGACCCACAGCGATCAGCGAGACAGAACTCCAGACAGTGGAAAGAACAGATGCAGGGGTTCAGAGAGGGGAAGGAGGAGCAGAAAGAAGGCCAGGCTGAGTGGATGGCAGTAAGTGGAGGGCGAGTGGTGTGAAATGAAGCTGGCAGGTAGGCAAGGGCCAGATCCTACAGGCTCGATAAGCCAGGGCAAGGAGTTTGGGTCTTATTCCAACTGTGCCAGGGGCTCCTGGATGGCTATGAACAGGGAGCAATACAATCTGACTTAATTTTTAAAGGTGGCTGCCTGGCCCTCTCTTTACGGTCACTGGGCATGGCTGCCCTTGTGTGCTGAGGGATTTATTGTGTTTGGAAGAAGCTGTGCTCTATAACCACACGGGAGGAAGTGCTCAGAAGGCCAGGAGGCTGTCCCATGCTCTGAAAAGCGCTTGGTTCTTTCACCATTTGTGCTTTTAGGGGCTGACAGGATGAAAGCAGTGATGACACCAAGAAGCTGACCGTCTGCCCTGAGAATTGAAGACTGAGAAAGATAGCGTCAGGGCTGCAGTGAACATGAGGATTGGGCCCCCACCTCCTTGCGCAAGTTCACTGTGCTCTCCGAGTCATTCCCATAGTCCAGAAGGAACTGAAGGCTTACCCATGCTGTGCAGTGATGAGTCAAGTTAACTCTGGGAGTGTCCCTCAAACTAGATCCCAAGAACACCTGGCTATTACAGACTGTGAGTCAGCCTAGAGGCCTTTCTGGGAGCTGTGTCTCAGGATATTGATTTACCTTGAAGACAAGTGAGAATTGCACACAGTGGGTATCTGGGTTCTGGAGCCAGTGCAATGTGTTTGGAAATCCCACAGCCTGATGATAGTAAGATAAGCATCTTTCCTAATATAGCAATGAAGATTTCTTTTTCATTAGAAAACTATCATGTGTGTACAACAAACACTTGGCAGGGAATCAGGAACCCCAGGTTCTGGCCTCAGCTCTGGGTTGTGTTTAAAGTTTGGCAAAGTACTTTGACTCTGAATCTTAGTCTGCTAATATCTGAAGGAAGGAACTTGGATGGACTCTGTCTTGGTTCAGCTCTACGTTTGATTGTCCACATACTATCATCCTGATTTCCCAGTGGTCCACGTTTGTGAGATGGCAGGGCTAAAGGCAGGGGCATCCGGTCCACCCCAGAGCTGATTGGCTCACACAGGCATTAAAGCTACACCTTTAATTTCTCTATCCGTTGAGCCAGCATCTCTGCAGTGAGGAGGAGTACAACCTGGGTGAGTTTCTCTTCCTCACTTAACTCTATGCTCTTTAATAATAGTGTAGCCACTAGATTCTACTGGATATTTGCCATGTAACATGTCATTCAGTCCTCATAATAACCCCATGAAGTAAGTGTTAGCATTATGCCCAACGTAATGCAGGAAACTGAACCTTGGAAAACTTTAATCATTTTCCTGAGGACACAGCTGGAATGTAACAGATTTAAACTCAGGCTGACTCCAAATCCCATACAGGAATTCACCTGGCACACTCTATCCAGGGCCATTGCTTGCTGATTGTATAATCTTCCACAATACACATCAAGGTGTTTGACAGATACTACTAGATGCTCAGTAAATGACTGCTAAATGAAAAAATGTTTAATGCTTTGCTAGCGTGCCTTCCATATTTACCCATATGGAAGCTTTGACGAAGCACTACAACCCAGCCAACCAGAAGGCTTGCCCACTCTGCTTAGACTTGTGCAGACTTGCCCATGAGACCAGCCCATGTTAACCTACATGATGGTTCTTATAAATTGACTTCACGGGCTAAGGGATGCCCGGAGAGCTGGTAAGGCATTGTTTTGGGGGATGTCTGTGAGGCAATTCCAGAACAGACTGAGTGAAAGAGATCACCCTCAGCAGTGTGAGTGGGCATTATCCAATCTGTTGAGGGTTGGACTAAAACAAAAAGTCAGAACAAGGGATGATTTGCTCTCTTGCTTGAAGTGGGACACCTGTCTCCTCCTTCCCTTTGGGAACGCCACCAGCACTCCTGGTTTCCAAGCCTTGGGGCTCAGCCTGCAGCTTCACCATCAACTTCCCTGGGTCTCCAGCATCTGGACTCAGACCAAATCACACCACTGGCTTTCTTGATTTCTTGATGGCTTTTCTTGATTGCCAGCTTGCAGACAGCAGATCATGGGACTTCTCAGCCTCCATAATCACATAAGCCAATTCTTAGGGTAAATCTCTCTCTCTCTCTCTCTCTCTCTCTCTCTCTCCTTATGATCTGTAATTAGGCACATGTCCTCAACCGCTTTAGCCATTTTTTGGAGCAGTGATTGCCAACTAGAGGGATGTGGGAGAGAACAACATGAGAACTACTTGAGGCACTTTTTCAAACTACGGAAGTTCCATGTGTAGCACCTCTCCACCTCAACAAATCCTACTCCTGTCTGGGTTGGGAGGAAATGTCTAGTTTGACACAAGTCCCCAGGGTATCTGATGCGTCTCCTCACGCACCCTGCCCCCAGCCCCACACTCACACCTCCGTTTAGTAAAAGTCAGTTTCATCTTTTCATTGAAATAAAGACTGATCTTCTTAGGATCTAAATTAAATGACAAGGCTTTGCGTGGTTGACCTGAACATAAAGACACCCAGACTTTCACCTGTATTGCTTATTAAATAATTATCCTCAGCACTGTAAAGGTGGTTTTGACTGAAGATATCTCTCACATTTATGTTTCATTGTATCTTGTTCAGAATCCAACTCCTAGAGCATAGTGTACAGATCGCATTCAAATCTTAAGAAAGCATAGTAAATGTTACAGAGCAATGCATCCCACAGACTGGTGATGGGAAGGTTCTGTGTCAGCCGTGTCCAGTATAGGGCCCTAAAAACATGCAGCTTCTGAGCACTTGAAATGTGGCGAGTGAGACTGAGGGACTGAATTTTAAATTGCATTTCACTTTAATTTAAATTTAAGCTATATGTGTCCAATGGCACATATTGGAATGTGCAAGCATAGAGAAACATCCTTTCATTTTTTTAACCAAAATAATGTAGAACTAAGAACCATTCCATTTTGTTTTTAAATCACTTTCCATATATTCTAAAACAAAAATAACAACAACACTGTGAGAGCCAAGAAGAAATTCTAACATGCTTACATTTCCTCTGGGGAATAAATTCTTAATGACAAGAAACATTCTGACCCAGGAGTAGATGACAGTAGGTAGGCAGGAAAGAGGCATTCCCGAGGGGAGCTCCCTGGCAAGTTCCTAGTCGACTGCAAGATGTGGAACAGAGAGAGGCTGTCAAGCAGAGAGAAATTCCCCCTCAGAGGAAAACTTAATGTGTTTTTAGCCACCTGTCACCCCAGAGAGAGGACAGGATGGCAATGTTAAATTGGTGAGGTTGTAAAACAGGGAATTTCACTACCATACAAGGCCAGCTGAGGTGTTTGAAGTGCATTTTAACTAAAGGAACTTCTTCCCTGAAATGCAGACACTGGCTGATGCAGATTGGAAACCTCTATCTTATCTCTTTCATTTTAGAAAACTAGCATTGTCATTAAAAGCACTATCCTACTCTGTTTTGTATACTGGAAACCAATATAATATTGCATATCAACTATGTTCAATTTAAATAATACACTTAAAGAAATCTATGTCTGTGCTTTGGTTATGAAAATACTTCTATGTTTCTTTCAAAAGCTTAACGATTTTAACTTTCCATTAACTTCAACGTATGATGGGATATGGTTTTAATATTATCTTATTTATAAATAAATGTTCGTTTTTTCTAAAGAAAAATATATATGCTTCTACAAAGGCAGGATTATGCTGCATTGTCATCTAAAGCAAATATTAGGAAAATCACAAAGTGACCCAGGACTCAGAGCGAGAGGGTGACAAGGTAACAGGAACACAGGGCACAAGGCTTCATCCTAAGACGTAAACTAAAAAAAATCCATTCATTTGAAAGAAAGAGCTGCCAATGGAGCAAAAGTGGAAAGGCAGGTAAACTGAGGAAAGGTGCACTTGTGGGCCCAGAGGAGAGAGCAGAGGCGAATTCTGAGCTAAGACACTGTTCCTCCAGTTGAATTCAAGGGCATGCTCTTCTGGCAAGGTGGGCATCTCAGGGGTTAATTCGGGCATTTAAGTTTTGTGCTTTCATTTACCCAAGTATAAAAATAAACATCATCTTCTTTCTGTGAGAATTCTCAGTTGAAATCCCATGCATAGAGGGAGATGTTAGCTTTCCTAAATAAATGTTTTCAAGTGCTTGTTAAGAAAATGTGTCATAGGTCTTGGAAGATTATTTTCCTTTAAAGGGGTCCATAGTCTATTCAAATTTGGGTAAGTGACCTGGAGACAGACCAGACACAACATTTAATTTTTATCTTATTGGAGGAGTTCAAGCAGTTTCCTAACTTTGCCCTTAGCTCGCTTATGAAGAGATTAAACCTTTCTAAACTCAGGGGGCAGGCTGGGCATATTATTCATATTGTTTCCAGATGGATGTCATTGCTTAGCAAACTGTTGTTCTGTCAGCAGTGGAGAGCCTCATGGAGGGGTAATCCTGGATCACAAGTCAGCTGTCTACCCCTACCCTGACCGTCTCTAACAGGCTGTGACTCTCAGTCTGCCTTTCCTTATGAAGGAGTGGGCTGAGTAATTAACTACCAAAGTCACGTCCAGCCTATATTTCTTTGATTCTAACAATAAATTACCACGCCTTCTTGGCTATCCTCCACCACTGAGCACCAAAGGCCCAGGAGGTGATGCATTTGAGGGAAAAATCAGTCAACACTCAGCATTCCGCCTATTATCTGGTACCACCTAGGAAGTGGGAAATTAAACTATAGAACCAGACTCCCAGGGCTTGGTTCCAATCACCCAGATACAAAAAGAATGCTTACTCAGAGGGACATTTGGGATGGGTTTTATAAAGTTTCAAATGAATGAGACAGCTTTTCACTCAAGTGTGAGTAAATCAATGGAAACATAAAGGCTATGTCCATTTCTATATTTTGAGTATTAGAGATAAAGATAAAATTCTTTAACAAGTGTAAACTCAGCCTATTAGTGAATCTACCACTGTAAGAAGAACTGATGTACTCAGTGAGCCCTCTGAACAGTCACATGTGCCCAGTACAAGCAGTGATGGGAAAGACCTGTCTGTGTCTATAGCAAAGAGAAGAGCATGTGCATGGAAACAACACACCGCAGCTGCCTTCTGGTAGGGGTGATGCCATTCCTTTTCTCTGAGGAATCTTCTCCATCCTACGGGAAAATGTGCATGAAGTATGTCCCATTGCCTCAGCCTCAACTGGGACATGACCCATACGGTTTGTGGGATAATACTCAGGGCTCAGAGGGACCCAGGAGAGGTTTACCTTCAGACCTGACTATGTAGCAAAGACAGCATGGATCATCAAAATACTCCAAAGATTACTCAGGCATCAGCCCTTTGTCTAGGAGCAGAACCCATTCTTTGGGCTTTTTTCCTACACGGGTTACCTGCTGAAACTTAGCCTGACAGCTTACACCTGGGACCTGGGAGAGGCCTGGGCGCTGGGACTCAGAACAGAACCACTCCCCAGGGACTCTTTCCTGAGGCTCACACTGGGTAGGGTGCTGGTGCCATGGCCATCTTCACTGCCATCAAGGTCTCCAGCCCTCCTGCTACTTCCCTGTGACCTGATGGGCATATCAACCCTCCAGGAGATAGGGCATTGCCTGTCCTATCAACAGGAAAAGTGTGACTGCCTTTCTTCTGTTAACGTAAGGACTTTCTGATGGTGTGGAATGAAAGCCCTCCAAAGTGAAAGAATAACTCATTTGTAATGATTCCCTTTGAGATCATCTTGTATTTTCCATCCTAGTTATATTGACTAATTGTTTGGTAATTCTGTTTAAATTTCTCTGTTTATGCAAACCTGATCTCATTAGACCTCCTTTTTCTGGTTGGAAATCCCTTTGCTTCTGCCCCTTTCTCCCATTTGTACTTTGGCCTGAGCAACATTCTGATGACATAAAAAGCATCCCTTCAAAAATGTGTGGAACAGATCAAGGGTTTTCTCTGTGTTCCTGAGTCCAAGCGCTGTAATCTGTGTCCTTGAAACAATACCTGTGATTGGGAAAGATCTAAGCCTATGTCTTTAAACAGCCAGACAAATGAAGACGCCACCACTGGTAGCCCAAACCACTCCTGCAGGAGGGGGCATGTTGTTCTTGGTGTACTTGACATTGTGAGAGGCTTCCTGAGAAAGAAAAACCCAACTCAGCTTTTAGGAGCCTGCAGCCCAACTGGCAGCTGGAGAACTCAATGCAAGGGTGCCTTTACCCCTGTGGATTTCATCCAGGTTAAAACTCAGCTTGAAACAAGCCAAGCAGAGAAAGAGAAATACCAAATAATTTCACTCATCTGTGGAATATAAGAACAAAGGAAAAACTGAAGGAACAAAACAGCAGCAGAATCACAGAACTCAAGAATGGACTAACAGGTACCAAAGGGAAAGGGCCTGGGGAGGATGGGTGGGTAGGGAGGGATAAGGGGAGGAGAAGTAGGGGGGTATTAAGATTAGCATCCATAGGGGGGTGGGAGAAAGGGGAGGGCTGTACAACACAGAGAAGACAAGTAGTGATTCTACAACATTTTGCTACGCTGATGGACAGTGACTGTAAAGGGGTATATAGGGGGACCTGGTATAGGGGAGAGCCTAGTAAACAAAGTATTCATCATGTAAGTGTAGATTAATGATAAAAAAAAAAAAAAAGCAGTTCCTGTGTGGTGACCTCCAATGAGTTCTACACAATGATATAAAGGGCATATAAAAGTGTAGGCAAAGGGTCTGTTTGTGTTTATACAAAGGATCAAAGCCTAATTTGGCTACCCCGAAAATGAACTAAGATACGATATGAAAAAGAACTTCCAACATCAGCACTCTCGGGAAGACTCATGCCAGAAGATGATCAGCAAAAAAAACCCCAACAAAGATCCATGCACTGCCACAGGTGAGATGCACTCATCCCACCAATTCCTGGACTTGCCATGGGAATGATGAAGGAGATATCTAAGCTGGCCTGTGCATACAGAAAAACAACAAATTTGACTGGATCTATACTGTTAGAACTCAACCAAGAATTAGGAGAAGTGCAAATTGTAGCGCTCCAAAATCTTACAACCACAGACTATTTACTGTTAAAATAACATATGGGATGTGAACAGTCCCCAGGAATGGGTTGTTTTAATTTATCTGAATTCTCTCAGACTGTTCAAGTTCAGTTGGACAATATCCACCATATCATAGATAAGTTTTCACAAACGCCTAAGGTGCCTAACTGGTTTTCTTGGTTTCACTGGAGATGACTGGTAATTACAGATATGCTTTGGTTATGTAACTATACTCCTATTATGTTAATGTGTGTGCACAATTTAATTAGTAGTTTAAAACCTATACATGCTGAAGTTACTCTACAAGAAGATATGTCAAAGAAATAATCAATCTTCCCAGGTTTTCTTCCGCCTGCTACTTCTATAGCTTTTCTTCTTCCTACCTAATTACAACCCTTAAATAGAATTCGTGCCACATATTGAATTTAATGAGTATCATAATTCTTCCAAGTGGTAAAGACACCTCAAGACAAATGCTGGGCATAGAAGCCACAGGGCATAAATATGCAAAGAAGGAAAAAGCTAACCTTTTCAAACAATAAGGCTTCTCTCTCACTTACCAACTTAACATTTCCCTGTATAGCCCCGGAAGATGACTGGTTAGCCAGAGACGGGTAAGATTCCTCAAGGGAGGAACAACCTAAGACAGGCACAGTCGCAGGGGGGTCATCAGGTGAGAAATTGGGGATCAACAGAGGTGAGGCTTAGAACCTCCCCCCTCCTGTTCTGAGAGAAATCTTCTGCATACGTGGATGTTTTATTGCCCTTGTCTAGCTTGGATTAACACATAGTCTACAGGCACACACCTGATCATCTACATTTGCTCTCTTACAACACTAAACTATGTTTTCTACCTTTATCTTGTATCTACCTACCACTTCAGCATTTTATTAAAAATAATAATAATAAAGAGAGAAATGTGGTATCCACATATAAATCAAGTATAAAAATCAAATGAATATTCATATTTGAACTGACTGTTTATAGTTCATAATGCATGAACAAAACCAAAAGCTTCTGTGATGACTCCCCTTATAATGTTCACCATGTAACTTATTCACTATGTAAGAATTTGTTCTCCATGTAAGAACTTGTTCGTTATGCATCAGAAGATTGGAGACTGACGAAAATTAGGCTTGGGGTGGATTAATGATTGTGCATTGAGCATTGACCCCCCTATACAGAATTATATTGTTGTTAACAACCATTTGATCAATAAATATGAGAGATGCCCTCACAAAAAATATATATATATATAGACACACTTCCAATTGTAAAATAAATAAGTAACCGGGATGTAATGTATAGCATAAGGAATATAGTCAAAATATTGTAACAACTTGGTATGGTGATAGCGGTACCTAGAATTATCATGTATATAAATGTTGAATCACCGTGTTGTACACCTGAAACTAATGTAATACTGTGTATCAAATACCCTTCAATAAAAAATAATTATCCAGGAAAAAAAAAAAAAACTCAGCTTGGAGCAGAGGCCTTCCCAGCGCACCACACTCTGTGGCTGGGCACCTCAGATGGACACACAAGCACACACCCTGCTTGGCAGGGAAATGCATCTAGCTAGAAACTTACCACCAACATGGTGTCTGTGCTTCGGAGGGCAAGTGTGCTTTGCAGAAGCAGCCTTTGACTCAGAAGAGGTCAGGTAGGCTAGGCTACCAACCAGACTCTGTCAAGTTCTTTGTCCTTCTCTTCTTCTGTCCTCTACCAGCTGAGGACTGCCAGTGTTGCTTTCAGTTTTTCACTGGAAATAATGCTTGTAGTGTGCAGCTTCCCATCTTTAACAATCATATCACTTTACCCAATGCTCACACCCCAAAGAGAGCCACACAATTCTCTGTGCCTTGAGAAAGTGAGAAAGGGCATGAGGAAATAGAGTGACAGAGGAGAGGACTAGCACTTCCATCCTGGGAACACTCTCTGCCACAATGAATAAGTGACAGAGTCCGGTAACAAGCAAAGGAGAGATGCCAGGAGAGGGCCAAGTGCCGTTCTTTCCTGCTTGACCACAATATCCTGCCAGGTGAGGTCAAAGCTGATGGATGGTTCTGGGAAAGAATGGAGAAGAAGTCTGTGCTCCTGCATGACTCAGGAAACTGCTTGGTACTCAAAACCCATCCCTGTCCTTACCCGGCACTTCTAAGCAGTTTTCAGTGTGAGGCACTAAAGGAAGCCAGTTCAAAAATGTAAGATGCCATCCGGCCTGACATATGGGACAGTATATTTGCAAATGATATGTCTAATAAGGGGCTGATATTCCAAAATATATAAAGAACTTGTATAACTCAACACAAACCAATTTTTAAAAATGGACAGAGGACCTGAATAGACATTTTTCCAAAGAAGACATACAGATGGCCAACAGACACATGAAAAGATGCTCAACATCACTAATCATCAGGGAAATGCACATCAAACCCACAATGAACTATAATCTCATACCAAACAGAAGAGATAGTACCATAAAGACAAGAAATAACAAGTGTCAGTGAGGATGTGGAGAAAAGGGGACCCTTATACACTGCTGGTGACATTGCAAATTGGTGCAGCCACTACGGAAAGCAGTATGGAGGCTCCTCAAAACATTAAAAATAGAAATAACATGACCCAGTTAATTCCACTTCCGGAATTAATATAGTCAATATTGATATAATGAATTGATACAATATTAATTGATGTAATCAATGTAGTCAATATTAATAGTATAGTCAATAATATTGTAATACCTTTGTATGGTGACAGTTGGTAACTACACTTATTGTGGTGAGCATTTTGTGATGTATATAACTGTTGAATTACTATGTTATACACGTGAAACCAATATGTTGCATATTAACTACACTTCAATTAAAAAAAGGATTTTTTAACACAAGATGCCATAATTCCAAAAGGTAATAGCTGAAGAAAACAAAATCAGTAATTCAAAAAGACATATGCACCCCTATGTTTATTGCAGCATTATTTACAATAGCCAAGATGTGCAAGCAACTGAAGTATCCATTAATAGATGAATGGAGAAAAAGTGGTACATATATACAATGGGATATTAGCCATAAAAAAGAATGATATCTTACCATTTGTGACAAGATGTATGGACCTAGAGGATATTATGCTAAGTGAAATAAGACAAAGGCAAACACCATATGAGTTCACTATATGTGGAACTAAAAAAAAAATAAAACAAATGGACAAACAAAACAGAAGTAGACTCATAAACATGGAGAACAAACTGGTGGTTGCCATGGGGAAAGGGTATGAGTGAAACAGGTAAAGGAGATAAAGAGGGACAAACATCCAATTATAAAACAAGTCATGAAGATGAAAAGCAATATAGTCAATATTATAATACCTTTGTACAGTGACAGTTGGTAGCCACACATATTATGGTGAGCATCTGATAATGTGTGTTACTGTTGAATCACTATGTTGTACACCTGAAACCAATATAATAATGCATATAAACTATACTTCAATTTAAAAAGGGTTTTTTTGGTAAGACGCCATCAGTCAAAGGGTATACTTGATGATGTGTGCACAGAATTGTCCACCATGAGCCAGGCCTCAGCATTCTAATTGATCATGTATGTGCAATTGATTTTCATTTATCTTTCTTTAAAAGCTACCTGGAATTTCTTTGAAATTTGAAATGATGTCCTCAAAGAATTATAGCAACACACAAAACAATCACTCAATCCAGGCATTTCTAACTATGCCTTTTCTCCTGAATTTTTTGATTTCTTCTATTATTCTTCTTATTGAGCATTTAAAATTCTCTCTGAGTCCTTGGCTTTCTGTAAATTTTTTATCCCTAGTCTGGGTGGTATTGCCTGAGGAAGCCAAAGATAAAAATAACAACAATATCTAATATTTTGATAATGCTTAATGTTGAGTGGGATTATTCCAAGTACTTCACACATATAATTCACCCCATCCTCACCACAATCGTATGAGGTAAGTGCTACCATCAGGCCCATTTCATGGATGAGGAAACTGAGGCAGAGCCCACAGTCACATACCTAGCAAGTGGCAGAACCGAGATCTGAAGCTGCAGTGGTCTCAGAACCGTGTTTTCATCACTGTGGATCAATCATCACGCGTGTCTGTCTGCACAAGAGCCATGAGATGGTCGGGAATGAGACTGTTGTTTTTAACCTTTAAAAATAAAGTGCAACCTCTTCATTTATTTTACCTTTAACCATTCTGTTTTTCCCTCCCAAACTCTCAGATGATGGCAATGCGTAAAGCAAACTAAGGTAGTGTGAGACCACACGGCGTAAGTGTGAGCATGGCTCCCGCGGGTGCGGCTGTGCTTCCCGCTTCTGCCTACCTGCCTGCATGTTTTCGTGGGGGATTCCCGCTTCTGCCGCCTGGCGCTTGGGCCGCATGAACTGTGCCTTTTAAGGCACAGAGCTGGTGTCTCTGCTCCTGATTTTGTCTTTGTGCTCTCCCACAATTGCTGGCACATGCCTAAGGGCCAGAGCCCTTGCTGCTGTCCGCCTGGCAGCTCCCTGGGTAGGAGCGGGACCCCTGGGGAATGCGTTATTGTCTCTGACAGTGAGTCCTCCGGTGATCAGCTGTTAGGACTCCAGGCATGTATCCACGTTCTCACTGCAACATACTACTTCACAGTGTGCGAACGTGTGGGTTTCTTCATGTGGGCTTGGGCACCAAGGGCACGCCTTTGCTATTGCTCTGCAGTGTTCTGGGGCCACCAGCCTGAACAGAGGTTTGCTCTGTGCGTCTCTGTAGAAGTGGGGGCTATGTGAAAAGAAAGACCATGGTGCCGTGGAACAGGACTAAAATGAGTCATGGAGAAAGTGGTAATCTTATTTATCATTTTCTCTCTGTACATATGTATGTGATGGGCACGCATACATATACTGAACAAGCCTGTGCCTATGAAGGAGGATGGATAATGGTTTTTAAGCTAAGTGTGGGTGGTATTGGCCCCCTCATGGTATACACACACACATACACACAATCCCTTTTGATGTTCCTTGAATCTACATAAACTATATTTCCACTTCAAGTAAATCAGTATGTAAGCAATTAGATTTACAGAATAAATAAACTGAGGAGGAGGAATCTGTGCCAAAGAGTGTACCTGGAACATTAACAGAAAGATCCTACCTTGCTGCACAGCCTTCCCCACCTGACTGCCTTTTCGGTGTTGGAACTGCCTCTGGTTCTCATTTGCACTCACGTGTCACGTGTGTATTGAATGGGAATTAGTTAGGAGGCAACGTTCCAAGTTTGTTAGAGATAACAAGATTTTTAAGTGGAAGGGGCTCCCGTGAGATGTGAGTGAGCACTCCTTAGCCCCTCCGAGTTGAGACCCCAACCTGGCATTTAGACACACACAGAATTCTGGAGGGGATGGGTCCCTTGCTCCAAACCTATTAATTCCCAGAAAATGACTGAGGCCTTGAGAGGGAAAGTAACTTGTCCAAGTTGGGGCAAAGCCTGGATTAAAACTCAGTCCCCTTCTTTCTAGCGGAGTGTCTTATCAGTGCATGTTGCAGCTCATTTCTCTCTGAGAAAGAACCTCATACACAACTTTTTTTTTAATACTTCTTAAAAGTGAATTTTATAAAAAAGTGAATGAAAGTGAAGGGGCCTACATCCCAAAAAAGGACCACAGGTCCCAGTCCTGGCTCTGCTGCTAAACATCCAGTTGAGCTTGGGAAAGTTACTGCGGCTCTCTGGACCTCGGGATCCTCCTCTGTAAAACAAGTTTGAGAACAGCTGATTTCATACGTAATGCTAAGTTTGTTCCTACCCTCAGGCTGTTTTTCATGCAGTTTCCTCCCAGCAGTGTTCATTTCCCACTCTAGGATTATGAGTAATGTTACAATCAGGCCGTGCAAACAGAGACAGCCATACAAATAAGAGCCCTATGAGTCTGCATTACTAACTGAAGAACGACAAGGGAGGGAGGGAGAAGGTGCGGATGAGAAGTGAGTAAACTGCCCCCTTTACACGGAACTGTGAAACTGATGTGGACTTGGTGAGCTCCAGGCGTGGTCATCTCAGATAGGCTGAGTTCTCCAGTTTGGGTTTATCTGGTTGGTATCTACTGCTCTCCTTCCCAGAACACCAGACCCAGTATGTGAAAGGTTACACATTTTCTCCTTTCCACGTACTGCTTACTGAGTTTATAGGACCAGGAAAGTCTGAGGCAGTCCAAAAATAAATTGAAAGCCAAAAGGCCAGAGAAAAGACCCACACATGCCAGCTTCCAACAAAGTTTTGAGACACACCCCTTATTTACATAAAATTATAGAAATACCATACCAATATTAACCAAATATACAATGTCATTTTAACAGAGCTTTCTTTTTCTATTGTAAATCTGTGGCATTTTTATGATGAATCTTTTTTATAAAGCAACAAATACCACTTGGTTTAACAGTTTGACCCATTTTGGTTTCCACATAGCAAGTTTGGCTTAACACACAGCTTTTTCCAAAATAGCCCATCTGGTCTGCAGCCCTCTTCCTTGTATCTGATACTGATTCAAAGTTGGGTGGGAAGAGCAGGGCAGGATATGGCGGGGTGGGGCAAATCACAGAGGTGGGTAATTGCCTGTTCACTTTTAGGTTCTAATGCTCTGGATGAAATGTAACACTGCAAAGAAGGCATGACCTTAGAACATATTAGTGGGATAGAATTTCAGTTCCAGAATTTTGGTGGAATAAGGGCTGCGGAAGCAGGAAATTTGACTGGAAGGGTTGGGTGAGAGGACTCTTAAAGCTGCATTAGCATGGCACTTCCCATAAGATTGAAAAATGTCAATCCACCATGTCCTTTGGAGGGAGAAATTGTTGGAAATTGTGGTAACGGCCTGCAGGCCCCTTCTTGGCAGCCATCATTGTCTGTGTGTCCATTCCTTCTCCTGTGGCCACTACATCACTGTTTGAAGAGGAAAGTGGCTTCCTTCAGCAGCCAGGCAGGCCAGTTGTCACGTTGAGGATACTGGACAAGCAGGCAGAAACCGTGGTCTCCTCACCTTACTTTTCCCTTTGCTGGAGGGCCCAGGGGAGGTTGGGGGAGGCACTCCTGGCTGCTTCCAAGTCCTTTGGGCTGCATCCTCGGATAATCATTATCCTGCTGAGACCTCTAGTGGCCATAATGGTAACTGCAGGCGTCTGGGGACCTGAAGGCCCTGTGGGCAGCCCCTGAACCACACCACCACAGCGGTCTGTACAGGCCTCAGCCTGAAACACTTTCTAGGTGGAAGAAAGGGAACGTCTGTGGCCTGAGACCACTGATCTCTCAGCCAGGAGGCCTGGTGGCTTGTTGCCATGTGACCATGCCCACTGTCTGGAATGGTGATGAGAACTCTGCTGCCTTTTGTGTTTCTGGTTATTCCAGCGTAGTTCTGGGCTCTATTGGCTAGATTTGGCCAATCCTTCATGTCTCACCCTAGAACAGACCTACAACCCCATTTCAGCATCACTGAAACCAAACTGAGCTCCTGAGAGTCTGAAGAGCCTGTCCCCCGAGGCCTGCTTATCTGACAAACACACACCAACCCACGTTTGCCCCCGCAGGCCCTGGCTGGGAGGCCAGGTGGCCCTGTGCTGCTCACCCAGACGTTCAGCTCCCAGAGGGACAGAAACAAGTCCTCCGTCACTGCCTGCCATGCTGATCCCCAGGGCCTCCCGAGAGCAGTAAGTAGGTTACACCTGACTGGCACAAAACTAAATTGTTTTAATTGTTCTAACCCAGTGGTTCTCAAAGTGTAGGTCCCCACACCAGCAGCATCTTGTATCACGCGTATTAGAAATGCAGGTTCTCAGGCCCCACCCCAAACCTAATGAATCAGAACCTCTGCAAGCGGGGCCCGGCCATCTGTATTTTACAAGGCTTCCAGGTGATTCTGAGGCTCACTCAAGTTTGAGAACCACTGCCCCAAGCATTGAGTCACAAATGTCAGTTTATATATGATCACAAACTCTCAGCTTATTTAAAATCTAGGTCCTGACCCCTTACCCACAGAGATTTAGTAGTTCTTCAGTGGGGATGCAGAAATCTGATTTTTTAACCATTCCATGTAATTCTAGTGTGGACGACCCACAGACCACCATTTGGGGAAATTCTGCTCTAGGAAGAGAAGGGCTATCTTTGCTAGCACAGTTTGGCTTGCTTGTTGAATTGGAGCTGAAGATTGTTCTCATGTCTCACCAGCCAGGAAAGAGATCTCAATAAATATAACAGTACTCCAGGACTTTGAAAGGGACCATATTGTCTCCCTGGCAAATTAGTTTTTGCTGCCACTGTGAGGAAAATGTCAGTGAAGTCTGTATCATAATCCAAAAGTGGAATCTTCCTCCAGAAAGAGATACTAATTACAAGGGGAACAGAAAGAACAGGAAGACTATGGCTTCTTGTGAGTCTGGACTGTGGCGTGGGTGCACCAGGCTCACCAGGAAACTTCATGTCATCTCGACTGGGAGTTCATATGCAAGTCACCCTTTCTTCTCCCTTCTCCAGCGGTTAGGATTTTAGCAGTGCTCTCTCAAAAGGACCCAAGAGGGTAGTTCATTATGATACTGCTAGGAGGAACGTGTTTTCAGAACTGGAGGTTATGAGTATGCCTGACTGTATGGTCTCTGTATTGATCACCCTAGAAAAGAAGAGTTCATTTTTGTGAAGATTCTTGTACATGAAAAGCCCCAGCTCTTCTCAGCACCACTCTTGAGTCCTGATGGGAGCGCCTGAAGGGACTTGCCATTGTCCTTTTTCTGTTCCGTTCAAACCCCCATCCCCACCCCCCAGCCCAGTGCTCTCCAGAACACCCACCCCTTCTCAGGGCACTAATTCACCTGGAGGTGCTCTGAGAAGACTAACATGCAGAGTCACATGTTCAAGGCTGTGACTGAGCACAGGAGAGACTTGGTGCTGATGCCCCTGCCACCACCCGGGATTCCCAGCCGCGTGCAGACCAGCGTGCACAGAACCCTCTGCGTGGGCCAGAAGCTTCCCTGGGTCAGGCCTCTCTTCCTCCAGCCATGTGCACAGAGCAGGCTCCCTTCCTTCCCTCCAGCTGCCCATCTTCCCCTTACCTGTTCCCATACTCTCTTTCCCATATTTTCTGTGCTTCTGTGACTTTCTCCAGCTTTGTCCCTTCCTCTCTCTCCTTTCTTCTTTTAGGGCCTCCCC
The DNA here is from genome assembly GCF_030020395.1 of Manis pentadactyla. NCBI lineage: Eukaryota > Metazoa > Chordata > Mammalia > Pholidota > Manidae > Manis > Manis pentadactyla. Next base: position 58,835,092 of record NC_080025.1, on the reverse strand, counting down.
CAATCCTGAACAGCAGGCACAGCACCCCCACACCAGGAGCTCAAAGAGCCTCACTGCAGGCATCCTGCCACCTTAATGCACCAGAAAGCATAATTTAAAAAGAGGTCTCCCGTCTTCCCTCCCTCAGGCAGAGGGGGACAGAAGGGAAGCAAAAAGGGGAGGAGCAGCAAAGGAAATCCAAAGAAACCACAACAGTGTTGAGTTTTAACTGAGTCCAGAAGGAGTGCAACCACAGATACCAGCCCCCAGCAGTGGGGTCCAGGCAAAGCGCCAGGACAGCCCCGAGTTGGCAGGAAGGGGAGGAGGGAGAAATGGGGAAAGTAGAGCTGTAGCAGAGAGGGGAGAGGGCCTCTGTCCCGAGAACAGATCCACTCTCCCAGATGTCCCTCTATCAGGAAGAATGTTGTGGGGAGTTGGGAACGGGAGGGAAGCACTGACTTCCTTTCTTCTCCCTTGTCCTTTTCTCCAGTGGAGGTCATGCTTGGGTGCACCTGTCCTGCAGCATCTTGGGGCAGGGCTCAGCAGTGGCCAGCCACCCAGGACTGGCAGTGCTGCAACATGTCTGGTGGACAGTCAGGCAGGAGGCCAGAGCCTGATGAGGGGTGAACCCGTGGCCCATCCCTGATCCAGTTTCCTAGTGCAGAGGGTGCAATACCCTGGGGGCCACCCAACTGCTGTGGGTCACAGATACCAGCCCTCAGGCCTGAGTGGCACCCAGGGTGGGGGCTCCTGAAGTAGCCCCGTGCCAGGGCAATGCTCCCAGCCAGAAACCTTGAGCCCTCTCTGTGACTGAGGACTTCTCTTTCCCTTCCGAACCTTCCTCAATCTGTGTTTGTCTCCTCTGGCCAGCTCACGGCATCCTTCAAGGACAAAATACAAACCATGTGATTTTGATGATTGACCAAATGAGTTAAATGCTCTGGTACTTGCATTTAAATCTGGCATTGCACAGTGTGAAAATGAACCACAAAATTCATGGTAATAATTTTAAATTTTAGCTTTATTTACTTAGAATGACATGAAGCAGCAAATTGAAAAACTATGACTGGTGGTGATCGCACAATGATGTGAATGTATTTCATACCATTGAACTATATACTTAAAAATGCACAAGGTGTACATGTAATATGTAACTGTAAAAAAGGCTAAGGTGGCAAACTGTATGTTATGTGTATTTTATTACAATGAAAAAAAGGAAAATAAGAATAAAACCAATAAATACATGACAAGGTGAGAAAGAGGCCTCAGGAGACAAGGAAAAAGCTTTGTATTTGAATACCTTTAATGACACTTTCTTCTGCTTTATGAATTTTCATCTAGCACTGTGCCTACTAATTATGTAGCTGATTCTGCCTGCACCTCATAGTGTCCCCTGACTTGGAGATGATCAACTCAATTCTTACACAATGTTAGAGGTGAAATTCTAATCCTGGGGTGAGGATGGGGGAGTCCTAGTCTAGAACTGGGGGTAATTTCAACCTAGTAGTCATTCATCGACAGGAGAAAAAAAAGAAACCTAGAAGTTTTTTTTTAATGAGATTCTTGCATTTAGAAGAGCACCCATCACATGTCTAGGTGACCTCGCAGGTATGCACAGGGCAATGTGAGAGGTCTGTGGTGAGGTCAGTTCATGAATTATGACTGACCCTCAATGATGTAGCTTCTCACACTCAACACAGATTGTACTTCCAGTATATTGAAAATGATTTAGGTCACTTATTACCCTCCTGTCTGAAGTCTGGCGCCTCAAAAGATCATTAGTAAGCTTGTAGCTTCTCATAACTTTAGTATGAACAAAGGGTATAAAGCAGATTTAAGCGCAGAATATTATCATTTCTGTAGCACATTTGTCTCAATAATGTTTGTGGGGCTGCATTTTAAAGGAGATTTATAGCAACTTGCCCTTCCAGGTTAAGAAAACTTTATCTAAACTGAGGCTGCAATGGTTTATAAGTTCCTCATAATTACTCTCCATTGACTAGTAACATACCCACCCAAACACACCTTTCTCTGCACTCCTGTGAACCTCAGTAAGCTCTTTAGGCAGGCGTGGGAAGCTTAATGTATTTACTGTGAAATAGTACCATTCTCCTCAATCAGCTTATCCCAGCTTTGCAAATTGAAAGAATTTCATTCCTGGCATCAACAGCCTGTTAAATTGGTTCTGATTAATAATTGAATCTTAAGACCCTTTCAAGGCAACATTTACAACAACAGATTAGTGGAGAAGCAGGGAAAGATGCCACGGAGCACCATGTGTCGTGATGGAGCAGACTGAGGGCCTCAACTGGAGGTAAAATGCTGAGTCTAGGGAGTTTAATTCCTTAGAAAAACCATAGAAAGACACAGAAACATCTCCCCAACAGAATGATGGGCCTAGCAGTTAATTCCCAGGAACATACTTTCAGTGCTGATCTGGACGCATTCTTCTTGGACTTGGAGAATGGCTGCCAGTCATATGCTTGCGGTTCACATTACATTGTCTTGGATTTTGGATTATGTATAATGGCATTTCAGAAAATTTCTTTTCCTACAATCCTGAAGGAGAAAATGCAGTCCTGAAAAATCAGACTGAGAAACAGGTTCCTAGCATAACAATCCCAAGGTATAGCCCTTCGGGATGATTTTCAGGCACATAGTGCATCCAAATAGCTCGAGATCTTCATGCCGAATCCTTTCAGCCTGCCAGTGATTGTCCAGCACCAAGACTTGCATGGGCCCAGATCCTCCCTGCCCAACCAGTGAAGGTAATTTCAATCCTATTATTCTTTTACCCACTGGAGATAAAAGAAGGAACCTGAAAGTAAAAGAACAAAGAGATTTTTTCCTTTAGATGAGCACCTGCCGTATTTTTTTAAGTCACCCATAGAGTTTCTCAGCAGAGGCCCTATGGCCACCCTGGAGTGTTGTCTCAGAGCCACCTGAGGGATTGGTTTCAAATACAAAGGCACTCTTCTTAGATCTGCAGATCCTGACTGTTCGTGAATTTTTGAGTTAACCAGAAGACAATTATCTGGTGAAGTTTGAGAACCAGTGACCTCCAGAAGCTTTCATTAATTTCAGTGATTTATTGTATTTTCAGAATCCAACCATTCTATGGCCCACATGCAAATCTTTAAATCAGTTGCTTAGTAAAACTAACTTGTATGTTTTGTAATCCCAGAGATTGAGAGCAAATTAGGCTGTGTGGTGCCTGAACACTGCACTAGTTTCTGCAGATTACCCAATCCCCACGGCTTCTCTACGAGCAGTGGCACCCTGCATACATGGTACACTTAGAAAAACCTCAGGCTGCAAGAGAGGGTGAGAAGTGAGCCTTTGAGAGGACTCTGGGAAAAGGTAATATTAACAGCTAAGAAACTCCCTTGCATTGTGCTTTTGCTGTATGCCAGGGACCTCACCTGTATTATCTCATTTCATTGTCACAATAATCTATGAAGGAGGTACGAGTATATTGTCCCCATTGTACAGATGAGGACACCACAGTTCAGTGGGTCTATTCAGCAGTGGAACAGGGATTTACTCCCAGCAGGCTGCTTCCGGCACGCAGGCTCTTCTCAAACACTGTTCCAACTGTCATGGCACTTCTCCTTTCCCTAGTAAGGCAGAAACCAGGAGGTGATGCTCTCAAATGTAAATATTTTGTCCTACCATGGGGCCACCTAATTTCTATTCCACTGGTGACTCATTCTATATTAAATCCATGAAGCATGCATATATATGCCAGCCTCGGGATGAAAGATGAATAAATGTGTGCCTTAAGAGGCTTTGAACTACTAAGACATGCAGTCACATAGAAGGTCCAGAAATGGGACTCAGAACCCCTGACTACCTTGGCCAATCTTGAGGCCAGTTAGCGGCCTGGCTTGCCTTTCTGAAACCCTCCCAGGAGCAATAGTTTCCAACTCCCTTATATTGTTGTGCTGTCAGAATAACTGCCAGTTTGGCTCTTCCTAAGCAAAACCATTCCTGGGGGCAGTAAATTTGGAACTGAATCCTTTTGGTCATGCAATCTGGAGATTTATCAATTTTTAACACCTTTCAATGTGTTAAATTCCTCCTTCCCGAATGCTGGTAAAATTTACTGCATTCCCCAATCTGGCCCCCTCAATGTAATCCCTAATAACGAAGAGCAAAACTATGTAGGAGAGCAGCAGGGAGGTTTTTGGCTGAAGGTTTTACAGGAGAGAAATAAGGCATGTGATTTGCAGTCATTCCTACATAACAGCTTCTGTGGCAGTTAAAGTCTAGTTAAAGTAAGTTGGTAAATTCTAACTGTGTCCCAGGCTACTTCCTGCTATGAAGCCTGAATACAAACCATAATATCTCAATTGTCCATATGAAAACTGTGTACAACTATCTTGAAGACCCTTTAGACTTGCCCTGAAAGCTAGTATTGCAGATTTCTTTCATAAGCCAATTAATGTGTAAGAATTTTCCTCTGCACCTGTTTCATTACAGGTATCCCCCCATTGCTGGGGGCTCCCTAGAGGCAGACCAGCCCTACGGGCTCAGTTAGAGTCTGTGGGGCCAGGGCAGGCTCAGATCTTAGAGCAACCTGTAAGTGCCAGGTCTCCCTGCATCCTCACGATTTGCCCCCAAAAGCGACCTCCGGAGACCCTTTCCTGAACAGGCAGAGTGTGTCTTGCCCTGCCCAGCTCCGACTTTGTCAGCACCTCAAGCTGCTTCCTCCTGACCTGAGACACCTCAGTCCAGGATCACCGCCAGCACCATATCTGCTTTCTCTACCTCTGTTCCTCCATAGCCAAGCAGAGCTGGTGAAAGCCCCCCAATGTGGTGCTGCCTCCACTGCACCTCCATGCGACTGACTCTGCTGAGCACTGCTTACCCCTGGCACCGCTTCCTGTTGGCCCCTGACGCCTCCCTTTTGGAACGTGGCTCAAAACCGCCACCTCTCGCCCAGCATGCAGCACACCCCAGCCTGCGGGGGCCCTGCTAGTCCCTCTGCCGGGATGGGGCTCATCCAGCAACAACTTCAGGTTTCTTCTTGCCCACCCCAAACCTTTGCTTTATTTTCATTCACTTCTCTTCTCTCTTCTTTGTCTTTTTTCTGCCCCAGAGTGTAATCTTCATCCTGAGTTTGTTTTTTTTAATAACTCTCCATACACCCCACCCCCAGCCCCTGGGAGTCACCTTTCTACTTTCTGTCTCTATGAGTTGACTTCTGTCAGTAGCTCATACAAGTGGAGCCACACAGTCTTTGTCCTTTTAAGACTGGCTTATTCCACTGAGTGTAATGTCATCAGGCTTCATCCATGTTGTGGCATGTGTCATAATTTCCCCCTTTTTAAGACTGACTAATACTCCACTGTATGTATATATCACATTTTTCTAATCCGTTCAGCTGGCCAGCATTATTGTGATTTTGCTGTATGCCAAGAGCTTTGCCTGTATTATCTCATTTCTTTATCACACATTTTAGCTATTGTGCCTGAGGTCTTACTCCTCTCTCCTTGCACTCCTCCAGAATTTCGAGTCTATCAATTACTTTCTTTCACCCCATAATGAAGCCCTTTCTCTCCACAGGCATCTTCCCCTCATCTTATAAATAGGACCATGACCTCCACCCTGGTACATTGTGAGCTTTTACTCTTTCTCCTGTCTTTTCACCACTACAATTTCATTTTAAAAAAAAGATCTATTCCCCACATTTCCATACTACCCAATCACTCTTTTTGGGAAAAAACTTATTATGAATATTCCCTGCATTCAAAAAAGTATAAATAATTATATGATAAACACCCATTTACTCATCACTTGGCTTTTAAAAAAAAAGCATTACCAACACCACCATAGAGTTGGACTGGGATTTAATCTTGCTTCTAATCCTTCCACCATCCCCCAGACACACACACACACACACACACACACACATACGGCTTTTTCTCAGGCCATCTCTGCAGCCCCACCTGACTCTTCTCCTTACTGATGTCTCCTCTCTTGGCTGCCACAGCCCTGGACTCTCTCGTTCCCATCCTACATCTTTGCTTCCCCCTTCTCTGCTTTCTCTAGCTCCCCTTCCCCTTCCAAATTTCTGGCCTTTGTCTTCTATTATCTCTCTTCTCTAGATTATCCATTTCCATTTTCTGGCTCATTGACTCCCAAATCTAAATCTCCAGTCTATATTTTTCACCCAACCTCCATTTCCAAGTTTCTGTTTGCTTGTCACACATGACTAGGCCATCCTACTAGCACCCACAACTGGCGAGCCTCAGGGCTTTAGCATCAGCCCTGTCCTGTTTGACACTCTCAGTAATGGCTCAGATGAGGATATGAGTTTATCTAATTTATGAAGGGCACAGAGCTGTGTGGGGCATTGTATAGCTGGATAACAGAATATAGATCCTGAAGATTTTAAAAGGTTGAATCTAACATGATGCAGTGTAACAAATGTCTGTGTGAGGATCTGGCCTTTGTTCTAAACACCCAACCACACAGAGAGGTCATAAGCCAGGAGCTGTATTGAGGAAAGGCACAGGGATTTGTTTAAATGGCAAGGTCACTGGGCACTACTACTGTGAAAAAGCTAATGGAATCTTAGGCGTAAAAGATAAAAGATCTACGTTATGGAAAGGACTGTTCTCCTCAATCTAACAGTATTAGATTCAGATCTACAGTGATTTCAGCTCTGGACACCACATTCAAAGCAAGGCTGTTGGCAACTTGGTGGCATTCAGAAAGGAACACCCGGGACCATGATAGTACCAAAAACAGGTCCCCGGCCATGTCCCAAGGGCTATCCAGATTAGACAGACCTTTTTTAACTCCATGTTATACAGTACCAGTTGGAGGCACTACAGGATTCTGATTCAACATAGATTCAGTGAGATCTCTCCACCTCCCTGAGCTACAGAACATGGGAAGGACTTCTGGAGAGATAGTGGGTAACCAGAGGAGGTCTTCAAGTTCAGTGGATATGGAGATGGAAATTCCAGCTTCCTCTCTTCAAATCTCTTCTCCTACAAAGAGCCTTGATTATATGTATCTGCCTAGAAATGAACTTACCAAATAGTACATTCTAGTTGAAAAGCCAGTGTTTGTTCTTAACAGCCACAGAGAAAAGCATTCAATGATTTTTAAAAATTCAAAAATTCAGAAAACTTGGAGTACAGGAGAACTTCCTTAACTTGTTGCAAGCATACCTTGGAGATACTGTGGTTCAGTTTCAGACCACACAATACATCAAATATTGCAAGAAAGCAAATCAAATGAATTTTTTGGCTTCCCAGTGCATATAAAAGTTATGTTTACACTGTACTATAGTCTATTAAAGGTGCAATATCATTCTATCTTAAAAAATAATGTACATTCCTTAATTTAAAAATGCTGCTAAAAAATGATAACTATCATCTGAACTTTCAGCAAGTTCACCTTTCGTCTTTCTGCCGGTGGAGGCTCTTGCCTAGATACTGATGGCTGCTGACTGACCAAGGTGGTAGCTGCCGAAGGCTGGAGTGACTGCCAATTTCTTAAACTACCAATGAAGTTTGCCTCACCGATTGATTCTTCCTTTCATGAATGATTTCTCTGCAGCACGTGCTGCTGTTTGATAGCATCTTGCCCACAACAGAGCTTCTTTCAATCCTCTCAAGCCCTGCCACTGCTTTATCAAGTAAATTCAGTCATATTCTAAATCCTTTGTCATTTCAACAACCTTCACAGCAACTTGACCAAGAATAGATTCCGTATCAAGAATCTATAAAATCTTCTTTGCTCATCCATAGGTAGTAACTCCTCATCCATTAAAGTTTTATCATGAGATGCAGCAATTCAGTCACGTCTTCAGGTTCCACTTCTAAGTCTAGTGCTCTTGCTGTTTCTGCCACATCTGCAATTCTCCCTCCACTGGTCTTGAACCTCCCTCCACCCCCAGTCATCCATAAGGATTGAAATCAACTTCTCCCAAATTCCTGTTAATGTTCATATTTTGACCTCTTCTCATGAATCACAAATGTTCTTTATGGCATCTAGAATGGTATATCCCTCACAGAGGTTTCTCAGTTTACCTTGCCCAAATTCATTAAAGGAATCCATTAGAGTAATCACTATCTATGGTAGCTGCAGCCTTATAAAGTGTATTTCTTAAACAATAAAACTTGAAAGTCAAAATTACTTCTTGATCCATGGGCTACAGAATGGATGTTGCATTAGGAAGCATGAAAACAGCATCCATCTCATGTCCATCTCCATTAGAACTCTTGGGTGACCAGATGTATTGTCAATGAGCAGTAATATTTAGAAAAGAATCTATTTTTCTGAGCAGTAGGTCTTAAGAGTGAGCTTAAAATATTCAGTAAACCATGTTGTAAACAGATGTCACCTAGGTTTTATTGTTCCATTTATGAAGCACAGGAAGAGTAGATTTAGCATAAATCTTAAGGGCCATTGGATTTTCAGAATGTAAGTGAGCATTGGCTTCAACTGAAAGTCACCAGCTATATTAGCCCCTAACAAGAGAGTCAGCCTGTCCTTTGAAGCTTTGAAGCCAGGCATTGACTTCTCTTCTTTAGCTGTGAAAGTCCAAAATGGCATCTTCATCTAATAAAAGGCTGTTTCTTCTATGTTGAAACTCTGTTGTTTAGGGTATCCACCTTTATTAATGATCTTAGAGCTTCTGGATAACTTGCTGCAACTTATATATCAATACTTGCTGCTTCACCTTGTGCTTTTACTTTATCAAGAGAGATTATTTCCTTAAACCTCATGAACCAAATTCTCCTAGCTTCCAGCTTTTCTGCAGCTTCCCCACCTCTCTCAGCCTTCATAGAATTGAAGTGTTAGGGCCTTGCTCTGGATAAGGCTTTGCTTAAGGGAATATTGTGGCTGGTTTGTTCTTCTACTCAGACCACTAAAATTTCCTCCATATCAGCAATATGGCTGTTTTGCTTTCTTATTCATGTGTTCACTAGAGTAGCACTTGTAATTAATTCGCTTCAGGAACTTTTTTCCTTTGCATTCACATCTTGACTGGTTGGTGCAAGAAGCTTACCTTTCAGCCTGTCCCAGCTTGCAACATGCCTTCCTCACTAAGCTTAATCATTTCTAGCTTTTGATTTAAAGTGAGAAACATGTGACTCTTCCTTTCACTTGAATACTTAGAGGCCATTGTAAAGTTATTAATTGGCCTAATTTCAATATTGTTGTGTCTTAGAGAATAGGGAATCCTGAGGAGAGACAGAGAGAGAGACAGGAAACACCTGGTCAGTGGAGCAGTCAGAACACACAAATTCATTGAATAAGTTCACCATCTTATATGGCCATGGTTTGTAGCAACCCAAAACAATTACAGTAATATCAAAGATCACTGATCACAGATTACCATACCAAATGTAATAATAATGAAAAAGTTTGAAATATTGTGAAAATTACCAAAATGCGACACAGAGACACAAAGTGAGCAAATGCTATTGGAAAATGGCATCAGTAGACTTACTTGACACAGGATTGCCCCAAACCTTCAACCTGTAAAAAAAAGCAGTATCTACAAAGCACAATAAATTGAAGCACAATAAAAACAAGGTGTGCCTGTAGAAGTATGCCAGTAAAAAACCCTGTCAAACATCGTTCTTAATTATGGAACACTAGAAGTCTTCTCTTTAAAATAAGAACAAAGAGGAGATGACCCCACCATCACTACCATTAAGCATAATGCTAGAGGTCCTAGCCAGAGTAATAAGGCAAGAAAATAAGTAAGAGATATAAGGGTTACAGAAGAAGTAACAAATTTTCATTATTCACAGAAGTTAAGGTTGTCTTTATATAAAATTTAAGAAAATCTGGCAAACTACTGGAATTAAAAAGATGGTTCAACAATATTTCTTCAACATGGGATCAATATGCATAAACCAATAGTGTGTTTGTCCACCATTGACAATCAAAATGTAAATATCCTAAATATCCTATTCACAATAGCAAAGAAAACTATGAAGTAGCTAATATGCTTCACGTTTTAGAGGTTTTAAAAAAATTACAGAATTTTTCTAAAGGACATAAAAAAAGATCTAAGTAAACATGAATTGAAAGATTGAGAATCTTAAGTATGTCAAGTTTCCCTAAATTATGAGTTTTTTAAATACAATTTCATTCCAATAAAAGTCCCCCTATTGATTTAGGATAAGCTCATCCTAAATCAATAAAAAGGATGAAGGCCCAGGAATAGCCAAAACGTTTTTGCACCTGGGTAGGCAAATAGATTGATAGACCAGAACCCAGAACAGATAGATTTAGACATGCATAGCTGGAATGCAACATAAGTGGCATTACAGATCCAGGTAAAAAGAGTGAACTTTTAAATTATTGATAGTTAACAGTGGCTCTCCAAATGGAGGAGGAAAAGTTAAATTATATGCCTACTTCATACACAGAAAATTTGATTCTATATGAATTAAATACCTATGGAAAAAACCAAAACTTTAAACCTTTTAGAAGAAAATATAAACTATGTTATGTCCAAAATGTAAATATATATATATATATATATGTATATATATGTATGTATGTATACATATATATGTCTGTGTGGAGAAAATGTAAATTTCTAACCAGGATTCCTGCCTGGGCTTAATAGCACCCATTGTATATATATATATATATATATAAAGAGCCTGCTTTGCATACTTATGAGAGTGGCAGGATGTTTACCCAGGACAGAGCACCTGGTCAGTCATGGGAGTACCAGCCCAGGAGAATGGCAGAGAGGAGACACCCATTCTGTCCTCTCCTCAGTTCCTGGTATGTAGTTGGCCAGGTGTCCACCAGTCGCAATAGAGAACCACCCACAGTGTTCCTCCCAGTGCTAGGGGTGGGAAAGTGGAGAACTGAGAGAGCAGGCAGAGAGCAGTGCAAGCAGAGAAGGTGGGAGCCATGAGAACAGGAAGGAGTGGAGAAGGGAAGCCTGGGGGAGAACCAGGAGAGAGGGAGGCTGGCAGAGGAAATCCCCCAGTGCTAGGAGAGAATTAAGCCTGCACTAGGGAACAGGAGACAGCAGCGCTGGAGCTAGGAAAGACTGAGACCTACTGCCATGGGAATAAACGTGATACCCCTTTTAAAACCCCCAATTCCTTGCCCTTGTCTTTATTCAATCTCATCAAATTCATAGGAAACTTGCCCCAGTCAGGGAACCCCCTCCTTCTGGAGCAACAGTGTATGTATATATAGTCTGAGTGTGTATGTGCACATTTTTTTCTTAACAAAACACAAAAACATGAACTATAAAGGAAATGCATGATAGATTTAACCACATTAAAAGTTTTAATTTCTACATAAATAGAAAAATGAATAGGAAATTCACAGAAGAGAAAATCTCATGGCTGATAAAGATACTAAAACTAAGCGTTTTCAGGGCACCTAAGTCTCTTGCATAGAGACTTAGGGAGGGTTGATTATGAAATAATCCACTGCTGAATAATGGACTCTGGGTGGTGTTGCTCACGTCCTTGTATTTGTGATAGTTCTGGGTACTGATTAATGATTTGTGATGTCTTTGTTTATCCAAGGCTAATCAAGCATGTTACCATGAATAAAGGAAGCTCATAACATCCTACATACTCACTGTATGTGCAAAGGACTAAATAGACACTGAGATTTCCCAGGACAGTCCCCCAAAGGCAGTCTTGGGAATGGACCTGAAGAGTCCAGCCCCCTCCTTCCCTTGCCACCCCCATGTTCTCTTCACAAAAGTGTCTAGGTTTTTTCACTACACATTCCCAGGAGGGAACAATAAGGGCTCACTGTAAGTACCTCAAATGACAGCAATATGTAACATATTGAGATGTATAGTTTAGTCCCTAGAATGTAAATTATTGATACAAGAAATTCCAAGCTCTACCATTGAATGCCTCTCTCTTGTCTGGCGTCTCTCTTTGCTCATGCTGACATCTACAAAAATTAAATCAGTTATTTAAATAAATGCATATCTCCTGTCTCCAGACTTGAAAGGACACATAAAATACTAAGAATCCAGCCTGAAGTAGATAGGAAAATTTAATCTTCATTTTGACTTTTTTTATAATAGAATGTTTTTATCAATACAACTACCAGAGGCAATGCAATCTCAGGCTTTCCTTGACAGTCTTATGCTTTTCACTGTCACATGAAATTAGATGCTATTTATAGAAAAAAAAAGCAGAATACAGTATGTAAATTCTCCACCTCAGTGTTGATAAAGGCTATATTTTGAATATTTTAAAATATTTTTAAAATTTTATTAATTGTATTAAATTTTTTATTTTTTATTAATTGTATTAGATTGTGTTTTAGTGTGGAAGAAAGGGTGTGAACAAATGCAGTATGAAAAACACTTTGCCCACCTAAGAACATAAGACAGAAAAGGCAAAAAACAGATCAGGGTTTAATGATTATGTGTATAGCTTACAATTTATATGACCTTGGGAAATGGATTTAACCATACCTTTTTTTCACCTGTAAAATGAGCAATTAATCTTCCTCAAGAGATTTTGCGAGGATTGTGCCTCTGGGCGGCACTGTTACCAGAGACTGTCCTTACTCTCATTGCGATAAAGAATTCAAGAATGGTTACAGAAAAGATGTCGAGCATTAAGAATTTTATTTGGAGATGTAGAGTTGAAAGAAAGGACAGAGTACGCACCTGGAGAGCTGGGGCGCAGGGAGACTCAGAGAAGGTCTTGGGGGGGAGAAACTGGGAGCCTTTTTTTACGTGAAGAGAGATGAATATTCACTAAGTGAGATGAGGTTTCAAAGGCAACTGGTAGACTTCCTGGAGTTCCTCTTTGCTCCACCTTCATGTCCAGCAAAGGGATAGTTTACTATTTTTGGTTCCCATCGAAACTATCCTGGCAAGGAAAGCTGATGCTAATGACGGAGCGTGTGATTTTTATTAAGGTAATAATGGATTTGGGGGTGAATTTTGGGTCAGTTTCTCTTCCATGTTAGAACTAGCCGGTTTCAACCAGCCTGCTATCTATACGCTCACACCACGTCTCGTGGGAAGGCTGACATGGAATGTGTAGAATATAAGCAAGCATCTAACCGACTGTAACACCGGCGGGAGTCTCCCTCCCCTTTCTGCGCATGTCTGGCTATCTTCCTACCATAACAGTACAACCATACCGCGGCAGGAGACAGCTGGCACCCTCAAACAGGGCAATTTAGGAGAGCTCAATGAAGCAACTGTTTACAAAGGCGTGGGCAGGGCAGGACTGGAGAGAACCACGAGGGATAATGAGGCCTTCCCGGGTCAGAACAGAGGGAGCCATTACCTAAGGAAGTAGCTACCAAAAGCGGGGAAAAGCGGAGCTATGGCTCTTCCTGGAGCGGGCTGCGGGAGAGGCCCCTCGGGGCTGTGGCCTTCCACGAGGAGCGTGGCCACCCAGCCTGGGGACAGCAGGAGAGGCAATACCCCCAGCCTCTTTCTTCTTCCCTCGCTCAGTCTCCAGAGGGCAAAAGAGCCCAGTTGTCACAGTCTCTAGGGGTCAGCTGTGTAGATCTGGGTGGAGAAAGGTGGAGAATTGGTCTGGAAGGGCAATCAGAAACGACAAAGCAAAGAGCATAATAAATGTTAGTCTTCTTCCTCAAACACCCTCCCCCACAGTTGCATTTCCCTCATCAAGCAATGCTGAGCTGTAAATATTCTCTTTTTCTGTTTGATCCTCATAGCACTTTGTTAGCCAAACAGGGCAAGTGGTATTATACTGAGGCTTGAGATTACATGACTTCAAAGATCATGAAGGGTCCAAAACCCAATTCATTAGATTTGTGACATGGCCCAGAGAAACTGATGCTGGAAACGTTATTTGAAGACAAACACTTTGAGTAAACGAATGAATCTTAAACGTTATCATCATCCAGCTATTTCCATTGGGCAGAAAGTTGCATCTTCAAAAATGGATTTGGCTCCACTTAAAGTATATATGGGTATAGTATATATGTGTATATATCTATATGTTGCTTATAATAAAGGGTACATCTACAATCAAAGATACATATTTTGTTAATAGAGAAAATCAGAAACCAAGGAATGGAGCACAATTCAAGTATGTTAATCATAAAAGCTACTCTAGTTGCTGTGGCTGAGCATGACATTTGATTCTGAGCTTCTTGACATCACTAAGTTACACTATTCTCATTGCCAGGAAAGAAGTAGCAGGCTATTTCCTGAGTGGGGAAAAAATGAGAAATGTTCCTAGACGTAAACTCTGTAATAAGTTTCTTGTGAAGGGACAAACCTTCCTTTTATGTAAGAAACTGAGTGGCATAATGGACAGTGACCTTGACAGCAGTGTTACAATTAATAAAAAGGAATGTTTTCCATGGCTATTTCTTGAAATCAGGGTATAACATTAAAGCACAGATCAGTAATGGTGATTCTGAAAGAAGCTACAGTAATAGTCCAAACATGAAGCTTCCTGGTCTCCTGACATGGTCCGTGGTGATCTCAGGGAACCTACGGGAGGAGGAGAGTCCTTCCCTTTGAGACCCACTTCCTATCTGGCATTTCCATCAGGCAGGCTTTTGATTGGCACAGATATCTGGAAGATTGTTCTCCCCATCAAGGTTTGCAGTGGGTGCTCGAGCCCAGTGCTACTGACGGAGGGAATTTGTGGGCAGCAGGTGGCAGGGCTGGGCTGACAGCATTGTGACAGCCCTATGACTTCTCATTCGTGGAGTCCTGGGTCCTGACAGGCAGCAAAACTCTCGGGCGAGTGACACACCAGTGCCTCTCTTCCCCATCTTCCAGGGCTTTGTTTTCAACTGTCAAGAAGTAAAAGGAGACAAACTGACTCAGAAGTATAAAATAATCTCCATACTTCACCTTCTTCAGTTTAAGCTTCAAACCCAACTTCCCATAAATGCTCTTCAGTCTACATTGTGGAAGAATCGGCCTGTCACCTTTTGCTGGAAGTTCAACCAGGTCTAGTTAGAATCCTCTAGCCCCTGAATTTTAATGCAGATAAAATGAGATGAAAATGAACTTCAGGGCATCCTTGAAAAGAACTAATGTAGGAGTTTCCACCTATGGCCACCTCCAGGCACCAGGCACTTCACACTGGTATCTCTAATCTTCACTACTTACCTTTCAGGTAGGTGGTATTATCTCCATTTTATTTTTCAGTAAAGAAAATGAGATTCTGAGATGATAACCAATTGCCCAGGGGCACACATTGAGAGAATTACATTTGATCCCAGCTTTTTGGGACCTTGAGCACACTGCCCCTGCCTGTATTTCGGTTAGCCTTTGATGTCCCTGAGACAATTGTTCACTGCCCTTCATATTTGACTTAGTGGGTTTTTCTAATTAGAACCCCTGACCTGCCCCGAAAAGAAATTAAGAATAGAAATGGCTTTGAGTTACTGATTCCAGATCATATTTCTTGTTGTTTTCCTTGATCTCCATTTGAGTTCTCTCTCTCTTCATCTCAAAATCCCATAAAGGGAACAGTGCAAAAATGATGGGTACGGGTTGATCTTCTGATTGGAGACATTTTGGTTTATTCTTATAGGTGTGTTGAATTTTCATTCCAGCCAAAGAAAATTGACTCTCCTGCCACCATTTCAAAAGAGCATCTGCCAAACCCATGGCCACTGCCCAATTACAAAGCAGCACAGCTAAACCTCCAGGTTTGTCTCAGGGACATCAAAGGCTAACCGAAATACAAGCGCTTGCTTTTAGGGTCCTGTCTCTCACCAGCTTCTCCTCAGTTGAGATCTACAGGGCAAAAACCCTGAGCTGCCTCAGGGCAGCCAGTGGTCAGGATGGCCGGGTGTCCCTGAAAAGGTATTTACTGAATACCTCCTGCATGCCAGGTACTTCTCTTCAGTTGTCATCATTCAATTCTCATATAACCCTCCTGGGTAGGAATTATCGTCCCCAGTGGTAGGAATTATCGTCCCCGCTGTAAAGGTGACTGGCTCAGGCTTACACAGTGAGTCACTGGCTGAACCCAGCTCTCCCTGAATATAGAGCCCATTTTCTCTTCCTTCTGCCATGCTCCTCACTCCGTTTCACCCCTGAGAGAGTCAGGCAGTGAATTCCATAAAACTGGAATCAGTCATTCATGATAGGCAAGCAGCCCTGGAGAAGAAGTCTCTTATATTGGCTGAGCAGGTCTCTTCCTGATACAGACAGAGGTATTTCACTAGGGAAAAAAAAATCTCCATATTTTAATTTGGTGATACTGCTAGTCTTAGCCTTACCATTCTTTATCTTTAATTGAGGTATATACAATAAAACACACAAATCTTAGCATACAGCTCAATTAATTTTGACATGTATAAATACTCATGTAACCACTGCCCAGATAAGACATCAAACATTCTAATTTTTTTCCCTTCACCTATTTCACCCATCCCTCTACCTCCCTCCCCTATGGCTACCACCAGTTTTTCTCTGTGTTTCTAAGTCTATTTATGTTTTGTTTGTTTTGTCTTTGAGATTCCACATATAAGTGAAATCATATGTGTCTTTCTCTGACTTCACTTAGCATAATACCGTCTAGGTCCATCCATGTCACAAATGGCATGGGTCTCATTCTTTTTCATGGCTGAATGATATTCCAATTGTATATATGTACCACTTCTTTCAGATTGCTTCCATTTCTTACCTATTATAAATGATGCTGTGATAAACACAAGAGTGCACATATCTTTTCAAATTAGTGGTTTTGTTTTCTTCATGTAAATTCCCAGAAGTAGGATTGCTGGATCATATGGTAGTTCTATTTTTAGTTTTTTGAGAAACCTCCATACTGCTTTCCATGGTGGCTTTTCCATGGTGGCTGCACCAATTTATTTTCCAAACAATGGTTTCCTTTTCTCCACATCCTCACCAACACTTGTCTTGTTGATAGTAGCCATTCTGACTGGTGTGAAGTGATAGCTCATGGTGGTTTTGATCTGTATTTCCCTGGTAATTAGTGATATGGAGCATCTTTTCATGTATCTGTTGACTGTCTGTATGTCTTCTTTGGAAAAATGTCTATTCAGGTCCTCTGCCCATTTTTTAAATTGGATTGTGTTGAGTTGTGTGAGTTCTTAATATATTTTGAATATTAGCCCATTATTGGGCAAATATCCTCTCCCATTCAGTAGGTTGCGTTTTTGTTTTGTTGATGGTGTCCTTTGCTATGCAGAAGCTTTTTAGTTTGCTGTAGTCCCACTTGTTCATTTTTGCTTTTGTTTCCCCTTGCCTGGGAGTTGTGTCCAGAATAAAATTAGCCCTCCTATTCTACTCCCTACAATCCAATCTTCATCTTTCCTCTCAGTCTTTATCATTCATCTCCAAAATCATTTCTCAACCTCCCTTTTTCCTTAGCTGACTTTTTGCCCAGCCAAGAAATGGATGGATGGAGTTGAATATACCTAGTTATTCACTTAACATGTATTGAATGACTACTACATGCCAAGGAGAGATAGACAAGAAAACCAGCCATGTAGGACTGACTGGTTGGTCCCTGAGCAGAGAGAGGGAAGTAGCTAAGCAAGCCTACAGGGGTCAGGAAAGACTCCAAGAATAGTTTCTTTATCCAAGATAACCTACCATTCCACCGACAGAATCTGTACCAACAAACAAAACGGAAGTCACACTGCTGGTCTTCATGCTGACTTGCATTCATTCAAGTGCAGTGTTCAGGATCTCAGACTCTGGAGCTGCCAAACTACCTACAATAAACTCCCAGGTCCTCCACCTATAGGACCTTGGGCAGGTTATATAACCTCTCCACACCTCCTCTTCTCCATCTATAAACTGGGTATAATCATAGTGCCTGTCTCTTGGAATTATTGCCTATCTCTATATCATTGCCTGGCACAAAGTTAGCATGATGTAACTATTAGCTATTCTTCTTCAGTCACCAACATTTGTGGAGCAAGCTCCATATAAAAGCAACATGTGCTGACAGCTAATGGCATGGAACACAGTTTCGCACAGATCAAGCTCAAATCCCAGCTCTGTCACTTACCAACCCTGTCTTACCAGTGGAGACCACAAGCAAGCTTCTTACCCTCCCTAAGCCTACTGCACTTCTATAAAACCGGAATAGTAATATTTTCACAGGGCAAAGATTACAGGTGAAAATATATGAAGGCTCTTAGGGCAGAGCCTGCCTCACTTTGGCAAAAGCCAAATAAACAGCCACCGCTGATGTCCTCGTGGGGCACAGCCCAAGGTCCAGGAACCTGACTTAACGGAGCTTTAGGCTGGGTGCGGAAGCCAAGGTAGGAGACTCTACCAGCCCTACAGTGGGGGTGGGGCGGGGGTCTGTGACAGCAGGCGCTTCACCAAAGACCCAGTTTGTGTATTGAGGAGAGACACTCTGGGCAGTTTTCCTGGGGACTCTGATTTCCTCTGGGGTGCTTACCCAGAGGCAGATGCAAATGAACTGGAATATAGGATCTGGGTGTCTGGAGGACTCGGCCAACCCCAAATCCCACTGTGTGAAATATAAAGTATCCTCAAAACCATTCTAAAAAGAAGGGAAGGATCACAACGGTGGCCTCTTTACCTCATCAAACAGAGCTGAGGAGGCACTGTATAGGGCGGATCCAGTCCTGAGAGATCCCGCTGTCTTGTTCAGTTGGGACTGTGGCATATCACAGCACTCGACTGAGGGTCGGCCTAATTGGCCTGGTTTCCCTTAGCCACACAAAAATGTAAGGGTGTTTTCATCCTTTTAATAACCAGAGCAGATGGAAGCATTGGACTGCTTACAGCTTTTGGAAGAAGACAAAGTAGGTGTGTGTGTATGTGAATATTTCTCAGGCTTCTTTGGTCTTCAGCTCATCTTCCTAAAAGGAATACGTGTCAAGTAAATATGTTGTTAATAATATTGTTTTAAAAGAAAAACAGTGGCAGACAATGCCATTAAGGAAAAAAAACAAACTGGTATATTACTTTTTCAAATTCTTATTTTTAACAATCTAGGAATGTGTGCCTCTACACCCACACACGTTTTATTTATTTTTCTGTACATTTCCAAAGGGATTTCAGGTACTAACAGGAAACTGCCTTTGTGCACCATTTGCCTTCAGACTGGCAATCCTGAAGAATCTCAGATGGGGAGGCAAGGCCCCTGGCCAGACTTTCAGTCACACCCACTTTGTAAAGCCAGCCTTGGTTGCCGTGGCAGGTTAAGATAAGATCTGACAGTGCTTTTGGGTGGAAATAGCAGTGGAGACGGGAGGGGTGAGTCACTAAGCAAGCATTGAAAGATCCCATATGAAAACTGGCCTGTGGGGTCTCCTCTCCCTGACGTGAGCACTGATATTGTGGTGAACAGAGGCTGAGCCCAGAAATGTGATCAAACTCCCAAGAAATGTCATCTGCATTAGCAGCCACCTGCCCTAGTTTCTCTAATTCTTTTCACTGTCAGAATGTTCAAAATATTAACCTCACTCTGGATATTAAATTAATTTGGACAAATCACAATTGATGCCAATTAACTACTGAAGAGTATTTCCTCTTAATACTACAGTTCACAATTGCACTTAATTGCAATCTAATTTATTTGCTTTAATTAATATTTGACTTATATAAAAAGAGATGGGGGAGATTTTTCAAGAGTGTCTTCCTGCTGACAGTGTTGTAGTGCCTAAAAGGAAGCTTTTTACATTCAGGTCATTCTTTCTTACCTTCAAATGAGCTGGGTACCAGGAGGCTCTGAGGGTCACAATACATACATATTAAGTCAGGCTTATTCATCACCCCTAATCCCACATTAAAACTCTGTAGTCTGATGGTTCTTGTAGGGAGTAATTTTACATGAATCCTCTGTTCATAAGGTGAGATGTTTGTTCCCCATAAACAGGGCAGGTCCTGGGCACAGTCAAGATGTGTCTTGATGCTCTTCATTGTGCCTTTCTTTCTTTGACCCTTGTCAGTGCCTCCCTGTACCCACCCCCAGATCCTCACTCATTGGCCACCGTCCCTCCAGCCCACCAGATCTAAGCCAGTTCTGCACTCCCTGGCCTGGGTCCTTCCAAATTGCCTAGTCCTAAATCCTGTCAGGTCATCAGAGCCCATCTGGGTGAGCTAATTCATAGTAAAATGTTACTGGTAGTAGCTCCCAGATAATCCCAGATAAATGAGTTTCATTTTCACCAAGACCTTCAAAGCCTTGGTCAGGTGATGGAAATACTACTTGTTAGTAGCAGATAGACTTTTCAGACCTCAAAAAGCCTTTTAAAATTCCTTAAATTACATGACAAAATATCACAACTCTACACCCACAGTAAAGAAAGGCAGAAGGATCCCCCATTTAGTTGGCTATTGACTCAATCTTTATTCCTAATATTTATCGATCACCACTGTGTGTCCCACATTGCACTGAAGGCTAGAAGTAGATGAACATACACTGTATATTTACAATCTTTTCCCTCCCAACTCTCCCTAAAACCATTTGTTTGCACACTTCTCTCTCCCACCAGACTGTGAGCTCCTCCTGGCTGCCCCTCTTCCTCCTGGAAGCCCAGCACACAGTATAAATTCTGTATTGAATAGATAATTAGAATGAAGAATTCCAGAATCAAATAACATTTGGGTAACTCTGGGTTAAAAAAAGGTTTTTTTAGATAACCCCAAAAATGAAAAAAAATTTGCAAAGTATATACTCCATAAAGAACTTATATCCAGAATAGGTACAGAACTCTTAAAACTCAGAGGCTGAAAAAAGACGGCAGAGTAGGAAGGCAAGGAGGAAACCTCCCCCACATATACCAAGGAAGCAACTAGAGCAAATACAACTGGCCCTGAAAACGACCAGCAGACCACCTGGGGAAGAAGAGAAAAACCACACAGAGAAGGGTAAAGTGGCAGAGCCACGATCAAGCAGGACCCAAGCCCCCCTCAGTCCCAGCCCACAGGCAGGAGGAAGAAGAATGGAGCAAGGAGGGGATAGGTGCTCAGGAACTCTGCACACCTGGCCCTAGAGACCTGCTCTGGGAACACAAGTGCACATTGCACTGGGTTCTGGTGATTAGCAGGGCTGGACACCAGGACAGTTGGAACACTTTGGGAGGCTGACACTCCAGCCACTCATGGAGGACAGCCACACTCTGTCAGTCCTGCTGAGACTCCACAGAGGCAGAAATTTGAAAGATTTACAAGCAGCAGGCAGGGTGCCAGAGGGGCAAGGGTTGGATGGAGCTCTCTCTGCAGGAGAAAGGGCAGATGAATGATGCTTCCCCAGCCCTCCCTCAGCCCAACTGGTCAGGTGCTCACAGGAGCCCCAATTGCTCCAACTCCCTCAGTGGTGGTTCAGCCACAAGGTACTTCCCTGCCTGCCAAGCCGGCTCAGCCCAGCAGCAATCAGACTGTGCTGCCTAGCTGGCAGAGAGAGGCTTTTCCAGCTTTCTCAGCCCTCTCTCAGCCCAACTTGGGAGGCACCTGTGGGAGTGATGCCGGAGTTCTTGTTCACGAAGCCGAAGAATGAACTTCACAAACACTCAAGGTAGGAGAGCAAGGTACAGGCTTTTATTTAGAGATAAAGTGAGAGGACAGAGCTCCCAGCTCACACCAGGAGGGGACAAGAGAGTCCATGGTTGGCTCATTGTCTAGGGGTTTTATGCACGGTTGAGGATTTTCAGGAATGAGGGTAAAGAGTTAGGGGTGCAGACTTGTTGAGTGCTCTCAGAATACTCATTCATGAGTAACAGAAGAAATTTTCTGCCCTGATTCTGTCTCAAGATAGCAGTTTCCCTCTGGGTGCATGTCAGTTAAGACCCCCTACCCTGCCCCCAAGGTGGGCTGGGTTGTTGCCTGTTTGCTGAAGTAAGTTAAGAATCTTACTTCTTAGCTTCTTGGGCTGTTTATAGTTGGGCTTGCTTACTAAATTAGTCTTTTTCCTAGGTTGCAGATTACTTGGTTAGGATCAGAGAAGGAAATATAGCACATAGGTATGGTTAACATAAGCTGGGCCTTTTAGCAGGCTAAGGTAAACAGTGAAGTCATGGGTTATGCTGAGACACTTTTCTTTTTTTTTTTTTTTTGAGAGGGCATATTTTATATTTATTGATCAAATGGTTGTTAACAACAATAAAATTCTGTATAGGGGACTCAATGCACAATCACTAATCAACCCCAAGCCTAATTCTCAACAGTCTCCAATCTTCTAAAGTATAATGAACAAGTTCTTACATGGTGGACAAATTCTTACATAGTGAGTAAGTTCTTATATGGTGAACAGTGCAAGGGCAGTCATCACAGAAACTTTCCGTTTTGATCACGCATTATGAACTATAAACAATCAGGTCAAATATGAATATTTGTTTGATTTTTATACTTGATTTATATGTGGATCCCACATTTCTCCCTTTATTATTATTATTATTTTTAATAAAATGCTGAAGTGGTAGATGTAAGGTAAAGGTAGAAAACTTAGTTTAGTGTTGTAAGAGAGCAAATGTAGATGATCAGGTGTGTGCCTGTAGACTATGTGTTGTTAATCCAAGCTAGACAAGGGCAATAAAACATCCACGGATGCAGATTTCTCTCAAAACAGGGGGGGAGAGGTACTAAGCCTCACCTCTGTTGATCCCCAATTTCTCACCTGATGGCCCCCCTGCTACTGTGCCTGTCTTGGGTTGTTCCTCCCTTGAGGAATCTTACCCATCTCTGGCTAACCAGTCATCTTCTGGGGCCATACAGGGAGATGTAAAGTTGGTAAGTGAGAGAGAAGCCATATTGTTTGAAAAGGTTAACTTTTTACTATTTTGCAGATTTATGCCCTGTGGCTTCTATGCCCAGCATTTGTCTTGAGGTATCTTTAGCACTTGGAGGAATTATGATACTCAGTAAATTCGATATGAGGCACGAATTCTATTTAAGGGTTGTAATTAGGAAGGAAGAAGAAAAGCTATAGAGGTAGCAGATGGAAGAAAACATGGGAAGATTGATTGTTTCTTTGACATATCTTCTTGTACAGTAATTTAAGCATGTATAGGTTTTAAACTACTAATTAAATTGCACACACACATTAACATAATAGGAATACAATTACATAACCAAAGCAGATCTATGATTACCAGCCATCTCCAGTGAGGCCAAGAAAACCAGTTAGGCACCCTGGGCATTTGTGAAAATTTGTCTATGATATGATGGATATTGTCCAACTGTACTTGAACAGTCTGAGAGAAATCAGACAAATTAAAACAGCCCATTCCTGGGAACTGTTCACATCCCATATGTTCTTTTAACAGTAAATAGTCTGTAGTTGTAAGATTTTGGAGCACTACAACTTGCACTTCTCCTAATTCTTGGTTGAGTTCCAACAGTGTAGATCCAGTCAAATTTGTTGTTTTACTGTATGCACAGGCCAGCTTAGATATCTCCTTCTTCATTCCAATGGCAAGTCCAGGAACCAGTGGGATGAATGCAGCTACAACTGCAGCATCGCCTGGATCTTTGTTGAGGTTTTTTGCTGATTATCTTCTGGTGTGACTCTTCCAGAGAGTGCTGATGTTGGAAGTTCTTCTTCATATCATATCTTAGTTCATTTTCCGGGTAGCCAAATTAGGCTTTGATCCTCTGTATAAACACAAACAGACCCTTTGCCCACACTTTGATCTGCCCTTTATACCATTCTGTAGAACTCATTGGAGGTCACCACAAAGGAACTGCTTTTTTTTTTTTTTTAAGAGAAAGGAATATTATCAGAAAAGTGTACCTCCATTGCCGATCATCTGACACCCTTTAAGTGATCAAAATTAAGGATATTTAAAGCATCCATTAATCGTTGATTTACAGTTAGATTTATCCTATCATGGAGTAATCCCCCTTTAATTTCTTTTCCTTCTTTTTTTTTTTCTTTATCTTTAATCTACACTTACATGAAGAATGTTATGTTTACTAGGCTCTCCCCTATACCAGGTCCCCGCTATAAACCCCTTTACAGTCACTGTCCATCAGCATAGCTAAATGTTGTAGAATCACTACTTGTCTTCTCTGTATTGTACAGCCCTACCCTTTCTCCCACCCCCCAATGCACGCTGATCTTAATACCCCCCTTCTTCCTCCCCCCCCCTTATCCCTCCCTACCCACCCATCCTCCCCAGTCCCTTTCCCTTTGGCACCCGTTAGTCCATTCTTGGGTTCTGTGATTCCGCTGCTGTTTTGTTCCTTCAGTTTTTCCTTTGTTCTTATACTCCACAGATGAGTGAAATCCTTTGATATTTCTCTTTCTCCACTTGGCTTATTTCACTGAGCATAATACCCTCCAGCTCCATCCATGTTGCTGCAAATGGTAGGATTTGCCCTCTTCTTATGGCTGAGTAGTATTCCATTGTGTATATGTACCACATCTTTATCCATTCATCTATCGATGGACATTTAGGTTGCTTCCAATTCTTGGCTACTGTAAATAGTGCTGCGATAAACATAGGGGTGCATTGGTCTTTCTCAAACTTGATTGCTGTGTTCTTAGGGTAAATTCCTAGGAGTGCAATTCCTGGGTCAAATGGTAAGTCTGTTTTGAGCATTTTGATGAACCTCCATACTGCATTCCACAATGGTTGAACTAGTTTACATTCCCACCAGCAGTGTAGGAGGGTTCCCCTTTCTCCACAGCCTCGCCAACATTTGTTGTTGTTTGTCTTTTGGATGGCAGCCATCCTTACTGGTGTGAGTTGATACCTCATTGTAGTTTTAATTTGCATTTCTCTGATAATTAGCGATGTGGAGCATCTTTTCATGTGTCTGTTGGCCATCTGTATTTCTTTTTTTTTTTTTTTTTAGATAATTATTTTTTATTGAAGGGTAGTTGACGCACAGTATTACATTACATTAGTTTCAAGTGTACAACACAGTGATAAAACATTTATATACATAATTCTAGGTTCCAGCTATCACCCTACCAAGCTGTTACAATATCTTGACTATATTCCTTATGCTATACATTACATCCCGGTTACTTATTTATTTTAACATTGGAAGTCTGTCCTTTTTTTTTTTTTTTTGTGAGGGCATCTCTCATATTTATTGATCAAATGGTTGTTAACGACAATAAAATTCTGTATAGGGGAGTCAGTGCTCAATGCACAATCATTAATTCACCCCAAGCCTAATTTTCGTCAGTCTCCAGTCTTCTGAAGCATAACAAACAAGTTCTTACATGGAGAACAAGTTCTTACATAATGAATAAGTTACATGGTGAACAGTACAAGGGCAGTCATCACAGAAAGTTTCGGTTTTGCTCATGCATTATGAACTATAAACAGTCAGTTCAAATATGAATACTCACTTGGTTTTTATACTTGATTTATATGTGGATACCACATTTCTCTGTTTATTATTATTATTTTTAATAAAATGCTGAAGTGGTAGGTAGATACAAGATAAAGGTGGAAAACATAGTTTAGTGTTGTAAGGGAGCAAATGTAGATGATCAGGTGTGTGCCTGTAGACTATGTGTTAATCCAAGCTAGACAAGGGCAATAAAACATCCACGTATGCAGAAGATTTCTCTCAGAACGGGGGGTGAGGTTCTAAGCCTCACCTCTGTTGATCCCCAATTTCTCACCTGATGGCCCCCCTGCGACTGTGCCTGTCTTAGGTTGTTCCTCCCTTGAGGAATCTTACCCGTCTCTGGCTAACCAGTCATCTTCTGGGGCCATACAGGGAAATGTGAAGTTGGTAAGTGAGAGAGAAGCCTTATTGTTTGAAAAGGTTAGCTTTTTACTTCTTTGCATATTTATGCTCTGTGGCTTCTATGCCCAGCATTTGTCTTGAGGTATCTTTACCACTTGGAAGAATTATGATACTCGGTAAATTTGATATGAGGCACGAATTCTATTTAAGGGTTGTAATTAGGAAGGAAGAAGAAAAGCTATAGAGGTAGCAGACGGAAGAAAACATGGGAAGATTGATTGTTTCTTTGACATATCTTCTTGTACAGTAATTTAAGCATGTATAGGTTTTAAACTACTAATTAAATTGCACACACACATTAACATAATAGGAATACAATTACATAACCAAAGCAGATCTATGATTACCAGCCATCTCCAGTGAGGCCAAGAAAACCAGTTAGGCACCCTGGGCATTTGTGAAAATTTGTCTATGATATGATGGATATTGTCCAACTGAACTTGAACAGTCTGAGAGAAATCAGACAAATTAAAACAACCCATTCCTGGGGAATGTTCACATTCCTTATGTTCTTTTAACAGTAAATAGTCTGTAGTTGTAAGATTTTGGAGCGCTACAATTTGCACTTCTCCTAATTCTTGGTTGAGTTCCAACAGTATAGATCCAGTCAAATTTGTTGTTTTACTGTATGCACAGACCAGCTTAGATATCTCCTTCATTCCCATGGCAAGTCCAGGAGCTGGTGGGAAGAGTGCATCTACAGCTGTAGCAGTGCGTGGATCTTTGTTGGGGTTTTTTGATGATCATCTTCTGGCATAAGTCTTCCAGAGAGTGCAGATGTTGGAAGTTCTCTTTCATATCGTATCTTAGTTCATTTTCGGGGTAGCCCAATTAGGCTTTGATCTTCTGTATAAACGCAAACAGACCCTTTGCCTGCACTTTTATATGCCCTTTATACCCTTGTGTAGAACTCATTGGAGGTTACCACACAGGAACTGCCCTATTTTTTTTTTTGCTTTGTTTTTGGTATCACTAATCTACACTTACATGACGAATATTATGTTGACTAGGCTCTCCCCTATACCAGGTCTCCCCTATAAACCCCTTTACAGTCACTGTCCATCAGCATAGCAAAATGTTGTAGAATCACTACTTGCCTTCTCTGTGTTGTACAGCCCTCCCTTTTCTCCTACCCCCCCATGTATGTTAATCTTAATACCCCCCTACTTCTCCCCCCCTTATCCCTCCCTACCCACCCATCCTCCCCAGTCCCTTTCCCTTTGGTACCTGTTAGTCCATTCTTGAGTTCTGTGATTCTGGTGCTGTTTTGTTTCTTCAGTTTTTCCTTTGTTCTTATATTCCACAGATAAGTGAAATCATTTGGTATTTCTCTTTCTCTGCTTGGCTTGTTTCACTGAGCATAATACCCTCCAGCTCCATCCATGTTGCTACAAATGATTGGATTTGCCCTTTTCTTATGGCTGAGTAGTATTCCATTGTGTATATGTACCACATCTTTATCCATTCATCTATCGATGGACATTTAGGTTGCTTCCAATTCTTGGCTACTGTAAATAGTGCTGCGATAAACATAGGGGTGCATTGGTCTTTCTCAAACTTGATTGCTGTGTTCTTAGGGTAAATTCCTAGGAGTGCAATTCCTGGGTCAAATGGTAAGTCTGTTTTGAGCATTTTGATGAAACTCCATACTGCATTCCACAATGGTTGAACTAGTTTACATTCCCACCAGCAGTGTAGGAGGGTTCCCCTTTCTCCACAGCCTCGCCAACATTTGCTGTTGTTTGTCTTTTGGATGGCAGCCATCCTTACTGGTGTGAGGTGATACCTCATTGTAGTTTTAATTTGCATTTCTCTGATAATTAGTGATGTGGAGCATCTCTTCATGTGTCTGTTGGCCATCTGTATTTCTTTTTTGGAGAACTGTCTGTTCAGTTCCTCTGCCCATTTTTTAATTGGGTTATTTGTTTTTTGTTTGTTGAGGCATGTGAGCTCTTTATATATTCTGGACGTCAAGCCTTTATCGGATGTGTCATTTTCAAATATATTCTCCCATACTGTAAGGATCCTTTTTGTTCTATTGATGGTGTCTTTTGCTGTACAGAAGCTTTCAGCTTAATATAGTCCCACTCACTCATTTTTGCTGTTGTTTTCCTTGCCCGGTGAGATATGTTCAAGAAGAGGTCACTCATGTTTATGTCTAAGAGGTTTTTGCCTATGTTTTCCTCCAAGAGTTTAATGGTTTCATGGCTTACATTCAGGTCTTTGATCCATTTTGAGTTTACTTTTGTATATGGGGTTAGACAATGGTCCAGTTTCATTCTCCTACGTGTAGCTGTCCAGTTTTGCCAGCACCATCTGTTGAAGAGACTGTCATTTCGCCATTGCATGTCCATGGCTCCTTTATCAAATATTAATTGACCATATATGTCTGGGTTAATGTCTGGAGTCCCTAGTCTGTTCCACTGGTCTGTGGCTCTGTTCTTGTGCCAGTACCAAATTGTCTTGATTACTATGGCTTTATAGTAGAGCTTGAAGTTGGGGAGTGAGATCCCCCCTACTTTATTCTTCTTCCTCAGGATTGCTTTGGCTATTCGGGGTCTTTGGTGTTTCCATATGAATTTTTGAATTATTTGTTCCAGTTCATTGAAGAATGTTGCTGGTAGTTTCATAGGGATTGCATCAAATCTGTATATTGCTTTGGGCAGGATGGCCATTTTGACTATATTAATTCTTCCTAGCCACGAGCATGGGATGAGTTTCCATCTGTTAGTGTCCCTTTTAATTTCTCTTAAGAGTGACTTGTAGTTTTCAGAGTATAAGTCTTTCACTTCTTTGGTTAGGTTTATTCCTAGGTATTTTATTTTTTTTGGTGCAATTGTGAATGGAGTTGTTTTCCTGATTTCTCTTTCTGTTGGTTCATTTTTAGTATATAGGAAAGCCACAGATTTCTGTGTGTTGATTTTGTATCCTGCAACTTTGCTGTATTCCGATATCAGTTCTAGTAGTTATGGGGTGGAGTCTTTAGGGTTTTTTATGTACAGTATCATGTCATCTGCAAATAGTGACAGTTTAACTTCTTATTTACCAATCTGGATTCCTTGTATTTCTTTGTTTTGTCTGATTGCCGTGGCTAGGACCTCCAGTACTATGTTAAATAACAGTGGAGAGAGTGAGCATCCCTGTCTAGTTCCCGATCTCAGAGGAAATGCTTTCAGCTTCTCGCTGTTCAATATAATTTTGGCTGTGGGTTTATCATATATGGCCTTTATTATGTTGAGGTACTAGCCCTCTATTCCCATTTTTCTGAGAGTTTTTAGCATGAATGGATGTTGAACTTTGTCAAATGCTTTTTCAGCATCTATGGAGATGATCATGTGGTTTTTGTCTTTCTTTTTGTTGATGTGGTGGATGATGTTGATGGACTTTCGAATGTTGTACCATCCTTGCATCCCTGGGATGAATCCCACTTGGTCATGGTGTATGATCCTTTTGATGTATTTTTGAATTCGGTTTGCTAATATTTTGTTGAGTATTTTTGCATCTACGTTCATCAGGGATATTGGTCTGTAGTTTTCTTTTTTGGTGGGGTCTTTGCCTGGTTTTGGTATTAGGGTGATGTTAGCTTCATAGAATGAGTTTGGGAGTATCCCCTCCTCCTTTACTTTTTGGAAAACTTTAAGGAGAATGGGTATTATGTCTTCCCTGTATGTCTGATAAAATTCCGAGGTAAATCCATCTGGCCCGGGGGTTTTGTTCTTTGGTAGTTTTTTGATTACAGCTTCAATTTCGTTGCTGGTAATTGGTCTGTTTAGATTTTCTGTTTCTTCGCTGGTCAATCTTGGAAGGTTGTATTTTTCTAGGAAGTTGTCCATTTCTCCTAGGTTTCCCAGCTTGTTAGCATGTAGGATTTCATAGTATTCTCCAATAATTCTTTGCATTTCCGTGGGGTCTGTCGTGATTTTTCCTTTCTCGTTTCTGATACTGTTGATTTGTGTTGACTCTCTTTTCTTCTTAATAAGTCTGGCTAGAGGCTTATCCATTTTGTTTATTTTCTCGAAGAACCAGCTCTTGGTTTCATTGATTTTTGCTATTGTTTTATTCTTCTCAATTTTGTTTATTTCTTCTCTGATCTTTATTATGTCCCTCCTTCTGGTGACCTTAGGCCTTATCTGTTCTTCTTTTTCCAATTTTGATAATTGTGACATTAGACCATTCATTTGGGATAGCTCTTCCTTTTTTAAATATGCTTGGATTGCTATATACTTTCCTCTTAAGACTGCTTTTGCTGTGTCCCACAGAAGTTGGGGCTTAGTGTTGTTGTTGTCATTTGTTTCCATATATTGCTGGATCTCCATTTTGATTTGGTCATTGATCCTTTGATTATTTAGGAGTGTGTTGTTAAGCCTCCATGTGTTTGTGAGCCTCTTTGCTTTCTTTGTACAGTTTATTTCTAGTTTTATGCTTTTGTGGTCTGAAAAGTTGGTTGGTAGGATTTCAATCTTTTGGAATTTTCTGAGGCTCTTTTTGTGGCCTAGTATGTGGTCTATTCTGGAGAATGTTCCATGTGCACTTGAGAAGAATGTATATCCTGTTGCTTTTGGATGTAGAGTTCTATAGATGTCTATTAGGTCCATCTGCTCTACTGTGTTGTTCAGTGCTTCCATGTCCTTACTTATTTTCTGCCCAGTGGATCTATCCTTTGGGGTGAGTGGTGTGTTGAAGTCTCCTAGAATGAATGCATTGCAGTCTATATCCCCCTTTAGTTCTGTTAGTATTTGTTTCACATATGCTGGTGCTCCTGTGTTGGGTGCATATATATTTAGAATGGTTATATCCTCTTGTTTGACTGAGCCCTTTATCATTATGTAGTGTCCTTCTCTATCTCTTGTTACTTTCTTTGTTTTGAAGTCTATTTTGTCTGATATTAGTACTGCAACCCCTGCTTTCTTCTCACTGTTGTTTGCTTGAAATATGTTTTTCCATCCCTTGACTTTTAGTCTGTACATGTCTTTGGGTTTGAGGTGAGTTTCTTGTAAGCAGCATATAGATGGGTCTTGCTTTTTTATCCATTCTGTTACTCTGTGTCTTTTGATTGGTGCATTCAACCCATTAACATTTAGGGTGACTATTGAAAGATACGTACTTATTGCCATTTCAGGCTTTAAATTCGTGGTTACCAAAGGTTCAAGGTTAGCCTCTTTAGTATCTTACTGCCTAACTTAGCTCGCTTATTGAGCTGTTATATACACTGTCTGGAGATTGTTTTCTTCTCTCCCTTCTTTTTCCTCCTCCTCGATTCTTCATATGTTGGGTGTTTTGTGCTGTGCTCTTTCTAGGAGTGCTCCCATCTAGAGCAGTCCAAGTAAGATGTTCCATAGAGGTGGTTTGTGGAAAGCAGATTCCCTCAGCTTTTGTTTGTCTGGGAATTGTTTAATCCCACCATCATATTTGAATGATAGTCGTGCTGGATACAGTATCCTTGGTTCAAGGCCCTTCTGTTTCATTGTATTAAATATATCATGCCATTCTCTTCTGGCCTGTAGGGTTTCTGTTGAGAAATCTGATGTTAGCCTGATGGGTTTCCCTTTATAGGTGACCTTTTTCTCTCTAGCTGCCTTTAACACTCTTTCCTTGTCCTCGATCTTTGCCATTTTAATTATTATGTGTCTTGGTGTTGTCCTTCTTGGATCCTTTCTGTTGTGGGTTCTGTGTATTTCCGTGGTCTGTTGGATTATTTCCTCCCCCAGTGTGGTGAAGTTTTCAGCAATTATTTCTTCTAAGATACTTTCCATCTCTTTGCCTCTCTCTTCTTCTTCTGGGACCCCTATAATACGGATATTGTTCCTTTTGGATTGGTCACACAGTTCTCTTAATATTGTTTCATTCCTGGAGATCCTTTTGTCTCTCTCTCTGTCAGCTTCTATGCGTTCCTGTTCTCTGATTTCAATTCCATCAATGGCCTCTTGCATTCTATCCATTCTGCTTATAAAGCCTTCCAGAGTTTGTTTCATTTCTGCGATCTCCTTTATGGCATCTGTGATCTCCTTCCGGACTTCATCCCATTTCTCTTGCGTATTTCTCTGCATCTCTGTCAGCATGTTTATGATTCTTATTTTGAATTCTTTTTCAGGGAGACTGGTTAGGTCTGTCTCCTTCTCTGGTGTTGTCTCTGTGATCTTTGTCGGCCTGTAGCTTTGCCTTTTCATGGTGATAGGAATAGTTTGCAGAGCTGGGACGAGTGACGGCTGGAAGGACTTCCTTTCTTGTTGGTTTGTGGCCCTCCTCTCCTGGGAGAACAGCGACCTCTAGTGGCTTGTGCTGCGCAGCTGCGTGCAGACAGGGCTTCTGCCTCCTGCCCGGCTGCTATGGAGTTAATCTCTGCTTTTGCTGTGGGCGTGGCCTGGCTCGGGCACCTACTCCAAAATGGTGAAGTCGCGTTGGAGCAGGAGCTGCTGGGAGGCTATTTATCTCCGTAAGGGGCCTCCCTGCTCCCTGCAGCCCAGGGGTTAGGGCGCCCAGAGATCCCCGGATTCCCCACCTCTGGATTAAGTGACCCGCCCTGCCCCTTTAAGACTTCCAAAAAGCACCTGCCAAAACAAAACAACGACCACCAAAAAGAAAAAAATTTTTAAATAAAAAAAAAAAAAAATTAAAAAAAAAAATTTTTTTTGATTAAAAAAAAAAGGTGGTCGCTCGTTTTTCTTTATTCTCCGGTGCCAGCCTCGGGCCTCTGCTCACCGGTCTTGCTGCCCTGTTTCCCTAGTATTGGGGTCCCTATTCCTTTAAGACTTCCAAAAAGCGCTCGCCAAAACAAAACAGCAAAAAAGCAAAAAAAAATGGTCGCGCGCTTTTCTTATGTCCTCCGGCGCCCGGCCTCCAGTGCCCGCTCACTATTCTTGCTGCCCTGTTTCCCTAGCATCCAGGGCCCCCTGGGCACACACTGTGTCTGTGCTCTGGCCCGGATGGCTGGGACTGGGTGTTCGGCAGTCCTGGGCTCCGTCTCCCTCCCGCTCTGCCTACTCTTCTCCCGCTTGGGGCTGGGGGATGGGCGCTCGGCTCCCGCTGGGCCGGGGCTTGTATCTTACCCCCTTTACGAGGCACTGGGTTCTCGCAGGTGTGGATGTGGTATGGATGTTGTCCTGTGTCTTCTGGTCTTTATTCTAGGAAGGGTTGTCTTTGTTATATTTTCATGAATATATGTGGTTTTGGGAGGAGATTTCTGCTGCTCTACTCACGCCGCCATCTTCCGCCCCTCTCTCTGTATTTCTTTTTTGGAGAACTGTCTGTTCAGTTCCTCTGCCCATTTTTTAATTGGATTATTTGATTTTTGTTTGTTGAGGTGTGTGAGGTCTTTATATATTTTGGACGTCAAGCCTTTATCAGATCTGTCATTTTCAAATATATTCTCCCATACTGTAGGGTTCCTTTTTGTTCTATTGATGGTGTCTTTTGCTGTACAGAAGCTTTCAGCTTAATATAGTCCCACTTGTTCATTTTCGCTGTTGTTTTCCTTGCCCGGGGAGATATGTTCAAAAAGAGGTCGCTCATGTTTATGTCTAAGAGGTTTTTGCCTATGTTTTTTTCCACGAGTTTAATGGTTTCATGGCTTACTTTCAGGTCTTTGATCCATTTTGAATTTACTTTTGTATATGGGGTTAGACAATGGTCCAGTTTCATTCTCCTACGTGTAGCTGTCCAGTTTTGCCAGCACCATCTGTTGAAGAGACTGTCATTTCGCCATTGCATGTCCATGGCTCCTTTATCAAATATTAATTGACCATATATGTCTGGGTTAATGTCTGGAGTCCCTAGTCTGTTCCACTGGTCTGTGGCTCTGTTCTTGTGCCAGTACCAAATTGTCTTGATTACTATGGCTTTATAGTAGAGCTTGAAGTTGGGGAGTGAGATCCCCCCTACTTTATTCTTCTTTCTCAGGATTGCTTTGGCTATTCGGGGTCTTTGGTGTTTCCATATGAATTTTTGAATTATTTGTTCCAGTTCATTGAAGAATGTTGCTGGTAGTTTCATAGGGATTGCATCAAATCTGTATATTGCTTTGGGCAGGATGGCCATTTTGACAATATTAATTCTTCCAAGCCACAAGCATGGGATGCGTTTCCATCTGTTAGTGTCCCCTTTAATTTCTCTTAAGAGTGACTTGTAGTTTTCAGAGTATAGGTCTTTCACTTCTTTGGTTAGATTTATTCCTAGGTATTTTATTCTTTTTGATGCAATTGTGAATGGAATTGTTTTCCTGATTTCTCTTTCTATTGGTTCATTGTTAGTGTATAGGAAAGCTACAGGTTTCTGTGTGTTAATTTTGTATCCTGCAACTTTGCTGTATTCCAATATCAGTTCTAGTAGTTATGGAGTGGAGTCTTATGGTTTTTTATGTACAATATCATGTCATCTGCAAATAGTGACAGTTTAACTTTTTCTTTACCAATCTGGATTCCTTGTATTTCTTTGTTTTGTCTGATTGCTGTGGCTAGGACCTCCAGTACTATGTTAAATAGCATTGGGGAGAGTGGGCATCCCTGTCTAGTTCCCGGTCTCAGAGGAAAAGTTTTCAGCTTCTCGCTGTTCAGTATAATGTTGGCTGTGGGTTTATGATATATGGTCTTTATTATGTTGAGGAACTTGCCCTCTATTCCCATTTTGCTGAGAGTTTTTATCATGAATGGATGTTGAATTTTGTCAAATGCCTTTTCAGCATCTATGGAGAAGATCATGTGGTTTTTGTCTTTCTTTTTGTTGATGTGGTGGACGATGTTGATGGATTTTCGAATGTTGTACCATTCTTGCATCCCTGGGATGAATCCCACTTGGTCATGGTGTATGATCCTTTTGATATACGTTTGAATTCGGTTTGCTAATATTTTATTAAGTATTTTTGCATCTACATTCATCAGGGATATTTTTCTGTAATTTTCTTTTTTGGTGGGGTCTTTGCCTGGTTTTGGTGTTAGGGTGATGTTGGCTTCATAGAATGAGTTTGGGAGTATTCCCTCCTCTTCTATTTTTTGGAAAACTTTAAGGAGAATGAATATTATGTCTTCTCTGTGTCTGATAAAATTCCGAGGTAAATCCGTCCGGCCCAGGTGTTTTGTTCTTGGGTAGTTTTTTGATTACCGTTTCAATCTCTTTGCTCGTAATTGGTTTGTTTTACTTTTGTGTTTCTTCCTTGGTCAGTCTTGGAAGGTTGTATTTTTCTAGGAAGTTTTCCATTTCTCCTAGGTTTTTCCAGCTTGTTGGCATATAGGTTTTCATAGTAGTCTTTAATAATTCTTTGTATTTCTGTGGAGTCTGTCATGACTTTTACGTTCTCATTTGTGATTCTGTTGATTTGTGTTGATTCTCTTTTTCTCTTAATAAGTTTGGCTAGAGGCTTATCTATTTTGTTTATTTTCTCAAAGAACCAGCTCTTGGTTTCATTGATTTTTGCTATTGTTTTATTCTTCTCAATTTTATTTATTTCTTCTCTGATCTTTATTATGTCCCTCCTTCTGTTGACTTTAGGCCTCATTTGTTCTTTTTTTTCCAATTTCGATAATTGTGATGTTAGACTATTCATTTGGGATTGTTCTTGCATCTTCAAGTGTGCCTGGATCACTATATACTTTCCTCTTAATACTGCTTTCGCTGCATCCCACAGAAGTTGGGGCTTTGTGTTATTGTTGTCATTTGTTTCTATATATTCCTTGATCTCTATTTTAATTTGTTCATTGATCCATTGATTATTTAGGAGCATGTTGTTAAGCCTCCATATGTTTGTGAGCCTTTTTGTTTTCTTTGTAGAATTTATTTCTAGTTTTATACCTTTGTGGTCTGAAAAGTTGGTTGGTAGAATTTCAATATTTTGGATTTGCTGAGGCTCTTTTTGTGGGCTAGTATGTGGTCTATTCTGGAGAATGTTCCATCTGCATTTGAGAAGAATGTATATCCTGTTGCTTTTGGATGTAGAGTTCTATAGATGTCTATTAGGTCCATCTGCTCTACTGTGTTGTTCAGTGCTTCCATGTCCTTACTTATTTTCTGCCTGGTGAATCTATCCTTTGGGGTGAGTGGTGTGTTGAAGTCTCCTAGAATGAATGCATTGCAGTCTATTTCCCCCTTTAGTTCTGTTAGTATTTGTTTCACATATGCTGGTGCTCCTGTGTTGGGTGCATATCTATTTAGAATGGTTATATCCTCTTGTTTGACTGAGCCCTTTATCATTATGTAGTGTCCTTCTTTAACTCTTGTTACTTTCTTTGTTTTGAAGTCTATTTTGTCTGATATTAGTACTGCAACCCCTGCTTTCTTCTCACTGTTGTTTGCCTGAAACATGTTTTTCCATCCCTTGACTTTTAGTCTGTACATGTCTTTGGGTTTGAGGTGAGTTTCTTGTAAGCAGCATATAGATGGGTCTTGCTTTTTTATCCATTCTATTACTCTGTGTCTTTTGATTGGTGCATTTAGTCCATTTACATTTAGGGTGACTATTGAAAGATATGTATTTATTGCCATTGCAGGCTTTAAATTCGTGGTTACCAAAGGTTCAAGGTTAGCCTCGTTAGTATCTTACTGCCTAACTTAGCTTGCTTATTGAGCTGTTATTTACACTGTCTGGAGATTCTTTTCTTCTCTCCCTTCTTTTTCCTCCTCGTCCATTCTTCATATGTTGGGTGTTTTGTTCTGTGCTCTTTCTAGGAGTGCTCCCATCTAGAGCAGTCCCTGTAAGATGTCCTGTAGAGGTCGTTTGTGGGAAGCAAATTCCCTCAGCTTTTGCTTGTCTGGGAATTGTTTAATCCCGCCATCATATTTAAATGATAGTCTTGCTGGATGCAGTATCCATGGTTCAAGTCCCTTCTGTTTCATTGCATTAAATATACCATGCCATTCTCTTCTGGCCTGTAGGGTTTCTGTCGAGAAGTCTGATGTTAGCCTGATGGGTTTTCCTTTATAGGTGACCTTTTTCTCTAGCTGCCTTTAAAACTCTTTCCTTGTCCTTGATCTTTGCCATTTTAATTATTATGTGTCTTGGTGTTGTCCTCCTTAG
This sequence comes from Manis pentadactyla, assembly GCF_030020395.1. Lineage (NCBI taxonomy): Eukaryota > Metazoa > Chordata > Mammalia > Pholidota > Manidae > Manis > Manis pentadactyla. The sequence continues at coordinate 58,798,454 of NC_080025.1, read as the reverse complement.
TTCCTTTCTGTTGGGGGTTCTGTGTATTTCCGTGGTCTGTTCGATTATTTCCTCCCCCAGTTTGAGGAAGTTTTCAGCAATTATTTCTTCCAAGATACTTTCCATCCCTTTTCCTCTCTCTTCTTCTTCTGGTACCCCTATAATACGGATATTGTTCCTTTTGTATTGGTCACACAGTTCTCTTAACATTGTTTCATTCCTGGAGATCCTTTTATCTCTCTCTATGTCAGCTTCTATGCATTCCTGTTCTCTGGTTTCAATTCCATCAATGGCCTCTTGCATCCTATCCATTTTGCTTATAAACCCTTCCAGAGTTTGTTTCATTTCTGTAATCTCCTTTCTGGCATCTTTGATCTCCCTCCGGACTTCATCCCATTTCTCTTTTGTATTTGTCTGCATCTCTGTCAGCATGTTTATGATTCTTATTTTGAATTCTTTGTCAAGAAGACTGGTTAGGTCTGTCTCCTTCTCTGGTGTCTCTGTGATCTTGGTTTGCCTGTAATTTTGTCTTTTCATGGTGATAGGAATAGTTTGCAGAGCTGGGACGAGTGATGGCTGGAAGAACTTCCTTTCTTGTTGGTTTGTGGCCCTCCTCTCCTGGGAGAATAGCGACCTCTAGTGGCTTGTGCTGCGCAGCTGTGCGCAGACAGGGCTTCTGCTTCCTGCTGCTGCTATGGAGTTTATCTCTGCTGTTGTTGTGGGCGTGGCCTGGCTCGGGCTGCTGCTCCAAAGTGGTGGATTCCCGTTGGGAGGGGAGCTGCTGGGAGGCTATTTATCTCCATAAGGAGCCTCCCTGCTCCCTGCAGCCCAGGGGTTAGGGTGCCCAGAGATCCCTGGATTCCCTACCTCTTGATTAAGTGTCCTGCCCTGCCCCTTTAAGACTTCCAAAAAGCACCCGCCAAAACAAAACGACTACAAAAAAAAAATTTTTTAATTAAAAATAAATAAATAAATAAATAATGGCCACTCGTTTTTCTTTATTCTCTGGTGCCAGCCTCAGGCACCTGCTCACCAGTCTTGCTGCCCTGTTTCCCTAGTATTGGGGTCCCTATCCCTTTAAGACTTCCAAAAAGTGCTCGCCAAAACAGAACAACAACAACAACAACAACAACAAAAATGGCCGCTCACTTTTCTTTTGTTCTCCAGTGCCAGCCTCCGATACCCGCTTGCCGGTCTTGCTGCCCTGTTTCCCTAGAATCAAGGGCCCCGTGCATGCACTGTGTCTGCGCTCTGTTCCGGATGGCTGGGGCTGGGTGTTCAGCAGTCCTGGGCTCCCTCTCCCTCCTGCTCTGCCTGCTTTTCTCCCACCGGGAGCTGGGGGGAGGGGCGCTCGGGTCCCGCCGGGCCAGAGCTTGTATCTTACCCCCTTCGCGAGGTGCTGGGTTCTCGCAATTGTGGATGTTGTCTGGATGTTGTCCTGTGTCCTCTGGTCTTTATTCTTGGAAGAGTTGTCTTTGTTATATTTTCATAGATATATGTGGTTTTGGGAGGAGATTTCCGCTGCTCTACTCATGCCGCCATCTTGGCTCTGCCTCGAGAAGACACTTTTCTTTATCTGCAGAACATTCAAACATTCCAGGCTAAGTTGCTGCTGGCCTTTTGAGTTTTAACTGATCTCACTGAAGATGTCTATATTCCTAGTCTGGTATCTTTACCCTAGAGAATTATTGTGACTCTGACTTTGCATAATGCTTAACACAGAGTTTCAATAGGGACTTTTCTGCACAATGCTACATTGTTCTGACTGTCATTATCTTGCTCTGCTTTTTCTCTGGAGGCCCTCACCCTACTCTGCCTAATCCCATGGTCCCTGTCTCAGGGGCAAGCTCCAAATGCCCCTACCTCCTCGCTGATGGCCCATCCCTGCCCCACACTCCCCTGCACACCTGCCCTGCCCACCCTGTCAGCCCAGCAGAGCCACTATCATTGCAGGGCAGGCAGTGGGCAGTCCTGCTCACGGTGATCCCAGCAGAAATGCCACTCGGCTCACAAAGGTCTGGCTGAGGTAAACTGCCATCTATAGGAGAATGAAATTGACCACTTCTGGCAGACAGATTAAAAGGCATCCCTGCCCATAGCCCATCAGTAGCAACCGGGGTCCACCATGAAGGAGAACCAGGCACCAGTGAGTAAAGAATCTTGAGCTTTGGACACCTCAGGTTGCCTTCTTCATAAAGCCATTACCCTTTAGACCAGGAGGCACAGAGGATCTATCTAATGCAAAGGAAGAAACATCAGAAACCCTGACAAAATGAGGAGCCAGAGGAATGTTTCTAACAAAACTACAGGATAAGACACCAGAAAGAGAGCTAAAAGAAACAGAGATCACCAGTCTTCTTGATAAATATTTTGAAGTAACAGTCATAAATATGCTCACTGGTCTCAGAAAAGTATTGATGATCTCAGGGAGGACTTCAACAAAGAGACAGAAAAGTTGAAAAAGAGCCACTCAAGCTGAAGAATACAGTAACTGAAATGAAAAATACAATGGAATGAATAATAGATTTCTGCAAGCAGAGGAGATAATCAATGAGATGGAAATTAGAGAACAGGAAAATAATGAAGCTAATGAGCAAAGAGAAAAAAAGAATCTCTAGAAACAAGAGGATACTATGAGAACTGTGTGACAACTCCAAATAAACTATATTCACATAATAGGGGTACCAGAAGAAGAGACAAAGGAGTAGAGAGTCTCTTTGAAGAAATAGTTGCTGAAAACTTACCCAGTCTGGGGAAGGAAATCAACACCCAGGTCCTGGAAGCATGGAGACCCCTAACAAAAGGGATGCCAGGAAAACAACACCAAGACATATAATAATTAAAATAACAAAGATTAAGGAGAAAGGGAGGGTATTGAAAGCAGCTAGAGAGAGGTGAAAAATTCTTACAGGGGAAACTCCATCAGGCTATCAGCAGGTTTCTCAGCAGAAACTGTACATGCCAGAAGGGAGTAGCATGAAATATTTAATGTATTGAAACAAAAAGACCTCCAAACAAGAATTTTCTACCCAGCAAGGTTATCATTTAAGATTGAGAGGAGATTAGAAGATTCCCAGATAAACAAAAGCTGAAGTTATTCACCACCACTAAACCAGTCTTATAGGACATCTTAAAGGGACTTCTGTAGAAAGAAATGTTCTTAAACCTAAATATTTTTTACCAGTGAAAATAAACCCACAGTAAAGGTAGTAGAACAATTACTTAACAAGCAAGTGTGAAGTTAAAAAAAAAACTAGTAAAACCAGCAACACACAAAATCAGTCAAGGGGTACACAAAAAAATGCATATTATGACATCTTATACATACAGTATGCAGGAGGAAGAAGAATAAAAAAGAAGTACTTTTAGGTTGTGTTTGAAATAGAGCAACCATCAACTTTATATATATTTAGGAAACTATCCATGAACCTTATGGTAACTACAAACCTAAAGCCTATATAGAAACACAAAACATTTTTATAAAGAAATCCAATCACAACACTAAAGAAAATCATCAAAAGAAAAAAGACCTAGAGAGGAGCATAAGAGAGGAAGAAAGGAACAAAGAGGAACTACAAAAACAACCATAAAACAATTGATAAAATGGTAATAGGTACATACCTATCAATAATCACCTTAAATGTAAATGGACTGAATGCACCAATCAGAAGACATAGGATGGCAGAATGGATAAAGAAACAAGACCCATCTATATGCTGCTTACAAGAGACTCATTTTAGACCTACAGACATGCATAAACTGAAAGTGAAGAGACGGAAAAAGATAGTTCATGCAAATAATAGGGAGAAAAAAGCAGGAGTAGCAGTACTTATATCAGACAAAATAGACTTCAAAACAAAGAAAGTAATGAGACAAAGGACATTATATAATGATAAAAGGGCCAGTCCAACAAGAGGATATAACACTTACATTAAAGGACGGAGCATCTACACAGAAAATAATATTGTCAAAATGGCCATCCTGCCCAAAGCAGTTTACAGATTCAGTGCAATCCCTTTCAAAATACCAATAGTATTTTTCAATGAACTAGAAGAAATAATCCTAAAATTCATATGGTGACCACAAAAGATCCCTAATGGCCAAAGCAATCCTGAGAAAAAAAAACAAAGCTGGGGATTTTATGCTCCCTGACTTCAAGTTATACTACAAAGCTACATTAATCAAAACACTATGGTACTGGCACAAGAACAGACCCATAGATCAATGGAACAGAAGAGAGAACCCAGATATAAACCCACATATATATGGTCAATTAATATACAATAAAGGAGCCATGAATATACAATGGGGAAAACACAGTCTCATCAATAACTGGTGTTGGCAAAGCTGGACAGCTATATGCCAGACAAAGAACTGGAATGCTGTCTAACTCCATACACAAAAGTAAACAAAATGGATCAAAGACCTGAATGTAAGACATGAAACCATAAAACTCTTAGAAGAAAACATAGGCAAAAATCTCTTGAACATAGCATGAGCAATTTTTTACTGGATACATCCTCTTCAAACAAAATAAAAAATGAACAAGTGGGACTACCTCAAAATAAAAATCTTCTGTACAGCAAAGGACACTATCAGAACAAAAAGGCATCCTACAGTATGGGAGAATATATTCATAAACAGTTTATTTGATAAGGGATTAGCATCCAAAATATATAAAGAACTCATACAACTTAACACCAAAAAAAAAATGATTAAACAGAGGACCTGAACAGACATTTCTCCTAAGAAGAAACACAAATGGCCAATAGGCACATGAAAAGATGCTCCACATCACTGATAACCAGGGAAATGCACATCAAAACCACAGTGAGTTATCACCTCACACCAGTTAGAATGGCCACTATCCAAAAGGCAAGAAATAACAGGTGTTGGCAAGGATGTGGAGAAATGGGAACCCTCCTACTACACTGTTGGTGGGAATGTCAATTGGTGCAGACACTGTGGAAAGCAGTATGGAGGTTCCTCAAAACTTAAAGTAGAAATACCATACAACCCAGTAATTCCACTTCTAGGAATTTATCTGAAGAAAAAATAATCCCTTATTTGAAAAGATACATCCATCCCTATGTTTATTACTGCACTATTTACAATAGCCAATATATGGAAGCAACCAGTTCCCATCAGTAGATGAATGGATAAAGAATAAGTGGTACATATACACAGTGGAATATTATTCAGCCATGAAAAAGAAAGTAATCCTGCCACTGGCAACATGGATGGACCTAGAGGGTATTATCTGAAGTGAAATAAGCCAGTGGAGAAAGACACATTCTATATGATTTCACTTATTTTGGGGATCTAAAAACAAAACAAAACAAATGAACAAAATAGCAGTAGACTCATAGAAGTGACTGGTGGTTACCATGTGGGAGGGGTTGGGGTGGATGGATGGGAAAGGTGAGGGTGATAAAAGGACAACAAAATTCTCAATCATAATATAAGTTGGGCATGGGGATAATATTACAGCATGGAGAATATAATCAATGATTCTGTAACATCTTCCTATGTTGACAGATAGTAACTGCACTAGTGGGGTGAGGATTTAATAATATGGGTAACTCTTGAACCACTGTGTTGTATACTTGAAACCAATATAAGATAATTTTTCAATGATACTTCAATTTAAAGAAGTGGAAAAAATAACTCTTAAAACTCAACAATATAAAGACAGTAACTCAAAACCTGGGAAAGAATTTCAGTAGCCATTTCTCCAAATGATATATGCAAGATATAAAGATGGTCAATAAGCATAATGAAAGATACTCAACACTATTAGTGATTAGAGTGATACAAATCAGAACCACAATGAAATACCACTTCCCACCCACTAGGATGGCTATAATAAAAAAAATAGACAATAACAAGTTTTAGTGAAGATAACGAGAAATTGAAATCCTCAAATATTACTAATGGAAATGTAAAATGGTGCAGACACTTTGGAAATCAAATTCCTCAAAAAAAGCTAAAGTACCATATAACCCAGCAGTTCTACTCCTAGGTATATATGTAAGAGAATGAAATCATATGTTCACACAAAACTTTGTACAAGAATGTTTAAAGGAGCAATTATTCATAATAGTCAAAAAGTGAAACCAACCCAAATAACTATCAGCTGAATGTGGTAATACATACAATGCAATACTGTTTAGCAATAGAAAGGAATGAAGTACTGATACATGTTACAACATGGGTGAACCTTGAAAACATTATGCTAAGTGGAAAGAAAGCAGTCACAAAGGGCCACATATTGCATGATTTCAATAATATGAAATGTCCAGAATAGGCAAATCCATAGAGACAGAGATTAGTGTTTCTGGAGGCCACAGGATGGGGATTATGGGGAGGTATGGTGGTTTTGTGGTGATAAAAATGTTCTACAATTAGTTCTGGCTGCACAGCTCTATGAATATACTAAAAATCAATTGTACACTTTCAGGTGTATTTTATGATATGTGAATTAAATCTCAATAAAGGTGCTATTTTTAAAAAAGTTTCCCTCCCCTGGGACTTCTCAGTGGGTAGTAAATTCTCAGTATGGGGGTATGATTTATGTGTATGTAGGGTTCTCATTTGCCTGAAACTGAGAACATTCCTGAACGCACACTTTCAGTGCTAACACCAGGAAAGTCTCAGGCAAACCACACAATACCTGGGACATACTTACGCTAAAAACCCATTAAAATGTTTATCTGAAATTTATCTCAGCACCCCATATTTTAATTTGCTAAATCTGGCAGTTCTACTTTTACAAGATTATCTGACTCACCTAGATCAAGTTGAGGCAGAGATCTCGAATTAAGATTAAAAGGCAAAGCCATAGCAAAGGAGTTTGAAGTTCAAGAAGAGAGCACCCAAAGGATTTCACAACCTTGACCAACACTGACAAAATAGTTTTGGGAAAACCTCTTTTCACAACCTTTTGACTAAACTTCTCTCATTTCCAAGGATTATAGGAAGGGTTTCACAGCAGAGGACTTTAAAAAATATATCAATAAATAGGTCCATAAAATAAAATATTTCATTTTGATTGAAGCTTCAATTAAGCTTCCTCCTGGCAACTGAGTACATGATGAATTGTATTATAAGTAAGTCTACTTTTAGCCCACGAATGCCTTGGCGGACAGACTATTAAAAATAGAAGCAGACCTAGGAAAGTATGGAAGCTGGGGAGCTTTCCCTCACTGATTAATGAAAATGAAGCCAGTTCTCTGAGCCTAAACAGGTGGAAGGAAGGCGTGTGCGGCTGTGATCAGGTTAAAAGGCTGTGGCTTGTAATTTGGAAATTAGTCATGTGTCTCTGCACAGGCAGAAGATGGGGGCATAGTTCCCTGGAAATGTTCAGACACTGGAAGTAAAGTGTTTTCGTGTATGATCAGGTGAGAGGTGTGATATTTTAAGGATCTCTTATATTTCTGTCCTCAGATGACTCAGCTCATCGATGCTTCTTTCCGAAACTTCTCAGCGCACAGGTTAGAGGCCACCACAGGTGGGGCACCAAAGCAGCCCACCCTAGAGTGACCCCTGCAGGGGTTCCTGAATCATTCACACTCCTGAGCACCGGGTGTTGGAGTGATTATCACAGCCTTGCCTTTGAGCTTCTGAACCCAGGTCGCGCATTTCAGCAATGTAGAATGTTCCAGTTCACTGTAGAATTTCAGCAATGCATCACAGTGGTTGCACGCATGGATCTGGGGTCACCCAACGATTCTAGGTTTGGCTCTCCCACTTTAAACCTTTCTGGCCTCTTTAATCCACCAGGAGACATATGGTGCCTCCCTCAGAGGGACGTGGTGAGAACTGAATTAGACAGTGCCTGGAAAGTGTTTAATCCTGAATGCTGTACCTGTGCATGACGAATGCTCAGTGCCTCTGTGCACCCTGGAAGTGGTAGGGTGGGTTCAGGGGCTAACAACATCTCAGAGAAGACATTAGTTTCTTCTGTTCACTTTATCCTGGGATCTCTTCCCCTTTCCTCTCTCCTTTCTCAGGGACACCATGAGACCTACTTCACTCTCTGTCAGTCAAAGTTCTTTCTGGCAGCTTGCCAAGGCATGTTCTACACAGAAATATGCTATGATCCCCCCAATATTTCCCAGGGTGGCTCAGGGGGATATAGTTCAAGTGCATCATAATCTTCTGGACCTTCAAAGCTGGGGTTCCTAGGGTGGAAACTAAGCACCTGCATTGTAAGGAGTCTCCTAATTGAATTTTCTCTTTTGGTATCATTAATATACAGTCACATGTGCAACATTGTGGTTACTAGATTCCCCCCATTATCAAGTCCCCACCACATACTACATTAGAGTCACTGTCCATCCACATAGCAAGATGTTATAGAGTCAATAATTGTCTTCTCTGTGCCATAATACCTTCCCCGTGACCCCCTTCGTTATATGTGCTAATCGTAATCCTAAGTGAATTTTTTTTGGTATCATTAATCTACAATTACATGAGGAACATTATGTTTACTAAACTCCCCCCATCACCAAGTTCCCCCAACATACCCCATTGCAGTCACTGTCCATCAGCGTAGTAAGATGCCGTAGAATCACTACTTGTTTTCTCGGTCTTCTACAGCCCTCCTCGTACCCACCCTGCACATTATGCATGCTAATCGTAATGCCCCCTTTCTTCCCCCCTCCTTATCCCTCCCTTCCCACCCATCCTCCCCAGTCCCTTTCCCTTTGGTAACTGTTAGTCCATTCTTGGGTTCCATGAGTCTGCTGCTGTTTTGCTCCTTCAGTTTTTTCTTTGTTCTTATACTCCACAGATGAGTGAAATCATTGGATACTTGTCTTTCTCCGCCTGGCTTATTTCACTGAGCATAATACCCTCTAGCTCCATCCATGTGGTTGCAAATGGTAGGATTTGTTTTCTTCTTATGGCTGAATAATATTCCATTGTACCACATCTTCTTTATTCATTCATCTACTGATGGACATTAGGTTGCTTCCATTTCTTGGCTATTGTAAATAGTGTTGCGATAAACATAGGGGTACATATGTCTTTTTCAAACTGAGCTGCTGCATTCTTAGGGTAAATTCCTAGGAGTGGAATTCCTGGGTTAAATGGTATTTCTATTTTGAGTTTTTTGAGGAATCTCTATTCTGCTTTCCACAATGTTTGAACTAATTTACATTCCCACCAGTAGTGTAGGAGGATTCCCCTTTCCCTGCATCCTCACCAACATTTGTTGTTGTTTGTCTTTTGGATGGTGGCGATCCTTACTGGTATGAGGTGATATCTCATTGTGGTTTTAATTTGTATTTCTCTGATGACTAGTGGTGTGGAGCATCTTTTCATTTGTCTGTTGGCCATCTGAATTTCTTCTTTGGAGAACTGTCTGTTCAGTTCCTCTGACCATTTTTTGATTGGATTACTTGCTTTTTGTTTGTTGAGGTACATGAGCTCTTTATATATTTTGGATGTCAACCCTTTATCAGATCTGTCATTTATGTATATATTCTCCCATACCGGGGATGCCTTTTTGTTCTATTGGTGGTGTCCTTTGCTGTACAGAAGCATTTCAGTTTGATGTAGTGCCACTTGTTCATTTTTGCTTTCGTTTCCCTTGCCCGGGGAGATATGTTCGTGAAGAAGTCACTCATGTTTATGTCCAAGAGATTTTTGCCTATGTTTTGTTCTAAGAGTTTTATAGTTTCATGGCTTACATTCAGGTCTTTGATCCATTTCGAATTTACTTTTGTGTATGGGGTTAGACAATGACCCAGTTTCATTCTCTTACATGTAGCTATCCAGTTTTGCCAACACCAGTTGTTGAAGAGGCTGTCATTTCCCCATTGTATGTCCATGAATCCTTTATCATATATTAATTGACTGTATATGTTTGGGTTAATATCTGGACTCTATACTCTATTGCACTGGTCTGTGTTTCTGTTCTTGTGCCAGTACCAAATTGTCTTGATTACTGTGGCTTTGTAGTAGAGCTTGAAGTTGGGAAGTAAGATCCCCCCTGCTTTATTCTGCCTCCTCAGGATTGCTTTGGCTATTCAGGGTATTTTTTGGTTCCATATGAATTTTAAAACTGTATGAATTTAAAACTGTAGAATGCTGTTGGTATTTTGATAGGCATTGCATTGAATCTGTAGATTACTTTAGGCAAGATAGCCATTTTGACAATATTGATTCTTCCTAGCCAAGAGCATGGGATGAGTTTCCATTTGTTAGTGTCCTCTTTAATTTCTCTTAAGAGTGTCTTGTAGTTTTTAGGGTATAGGTCTTTCACTTCTTTGGTTAGGTTTATTCCTAGGTATTTTATTCTTTTTGATGCAGTTGTGAATGGAATTGTTTTCCTGATTTCTCTTTCTATTAGTTCATTGTTAGTATATAGGAAAGCCACAGATTTCTGTGTATTAATTTCGTATCCTGTAACTTTGTTGAATTCAGATATTACTTCTACTAGTTTTGGAATGGAGTCTTCAGGGATTTTTATTTACAATATCATGTCATCTGCAAATAGTGACAGTTTGAATTCTTCTTTACCAATCTGGATGCCTTGTATTTCTTTGTTTTGTCTGGTTACCGTGGCTAGGACCTCCAGTACTATGTTGAATAATAGTTGGGAGAGTGGGCATCTGTGTCTTGTTCCTGATCTTAGGTGGAAAGCTTTCAGCTTCTCACTGTTAAGTAAGATGTTGGCTGTGGGTTTGTCGTATATGGCCTTTATTATGTTGAGGTACTTTCCCTCTATACCCATTTTGTTGAGAGTTTTTATCATGAATGGATGTTGAATTTTGTCAAATGCTTTTTCAGCATCTATGGAAATGATGATGTGGTTTTTGTCCTTTTTATTGATGTGGTGGAATATGTTGATGGATTTCTGAATGTTGTACCATCCTTGCATCCCTGAGATGAATCCCACTTGGTCATGGTGTATGATCCTCTTGATGTATTTTTGAATTTGTTTTGCTAATATTTTGTTGAGTATTTTTGCATCTATGTTCATCAAGGATATTGGTCTGTAATTTTCTTTTTTGGTGGGGTCTTTGCCTGGTTTTGGTATTAGAGTGATGCTGGCTCCATAGAATGAGTTTGGGAGTATTCCCTCCTTTTCTATTTTTTGGAAAACTTTAAGGATAATAGGTATTACATCTTCTCTATATGTCTGATAAAATTCAGTGGTGAATCCATCTGGTCCAGGGATTTTGTTCTTGGGTAGTTTTTTGATTACTGATTCAATTTCTTTGCTGGTAATAGATCTGTTTAGATTTTCTTTTTCTTCCTGGGTCAGCCTGGGAAGGTTGTATTTTTCTAGGAAGTTGTCCATTTCTTTTAGGTTTTCCAGCTTGTTAGCATATAGGTTTTCATAGTATTCTCTAATAAATCTTTGTATTTCTGTGGGGTCCATCTTGATTTTTCCTTTCTCATTTCTGATTCTGTTGATGTGTGTAGATTTTCTCTTTCTCTTAATAAGTCTGGCTAGGCGGTTATCTATTTTGTTTATTATTTCAAAGAACCAGCTCTTGGTTTCACTGATTTTTTTTCTATTGTTTTATTCTTCTCAGTATTATTTATTTATTCTCTGATTTTTATTATTTCCCTCCTTCTGCTGACTTTGGACCTCATTTGTTCTTCTTTTTCCAGTTTCAATAATTGTGACTTCAGACTATTCATTTGGGATTGTTCTTCCTTCTTTAAATAGGCCTGGCTTGCTATATACTTTCCTCTTAGAACTTGCTTCGCTGTGTCCCACAGAGGTTGGGGCTTTGTGCTGTTGTTATTTGTCTCCATATATTGCTTGATCTCTGTTTTAATTTGGTCATTGATCCATTGATTACTTTTGAGCATGTTGTTAAGCCTTCATGTGTTTGTGAGCCTTTTTGTTTTCTTTGTACAGTTTATTTCTAGTTTTATGCCTTTGTGGTCTGAAAAGTTGGTTGGTAGAATTTCAGTCTTTTGGAATTTACTGAGGCTCTTTCTGTGGCCTAGTATGTGATCTATTCTGGAAAATGTTCCATGTGCACTTGAGAAGAATGTGTATTCTGTTGCTTTGGGGTGTGAAATTCTGTAGATGTCTGTTAAGTCCATCTGTTCCAGTGTGTTGTTCAGTGCCTCTGTGTCCTTACTTATTTTCTGTCTGATGGATCTGTCCTTTGGATTGAGTGGTGTATTGAAGTCTCCTAGAATGAATGCATTGCATTCTGTTTCCTCCTTTAATTCTGTTAGTATTTGTTTCACATATGTTGGTGCTCCTGTATTGCGTGCATATATATTTATAATGGTTATATCCTCTTGTTTGACTGAGCCCTTTATCATTATGTAGTGTCCTTCTCTATCTCTTGTTACTTTCTTTGTTTTGAAGTCTATTTTGTCTGATATTAGTACTGCAACCCCTGCTTTCTTCTCACTGTTGTTTGCTTGAAATATGTTTTTCCATCCCTTGACTTTTAGTCTGTACATGTCTTTGGGTTTGAGGTGAGTTTCTTGTAAGCAGCATATAGATGGGTCTTGCTTTTTTATCCATTCTGTTACTCTGTGTCTTTTGATTGGTGCATTCAACCCATTAACATTTAGGGTGACTATTGAAAGATACGTACTTATTGCCATTGCAGGCTTTAGATTCATGGTTACCAAAAGTTCAAGGGTAGCTTCTTTACTATCTAACCATCTAACTTAACTCCCTTATTAAGCTATTATAAACACAGTCTGATGATTCTTTATTTCTCTCCCTTCTTATTCCTCCTCCTCCATTCTTTATATGTTAGGTGTTTTACTCTGTACTCTTCTGTGTTTCCTTTGTCTGCTTTTGTGAGTAGTTGGTTTTATTTTTTGCCTTTAGTTAGTATTTGGTTGGTCTGCTTTCTTTGGTGTGACTTTATTTTCTCTGGTAACGTCTATTTAGCCTTAGGAGTGCTTCCATCCAGAGCAGTCCCTCTAAAATACCCTGTAGAGGTGGTTTGTGGGAGGCAAATTCCCTCAACTTTTCCTTGTCTGGGAATTGATCCCTCCTTCATATTTAATTGATAATCATGCTGGATACAGTATTCTTGGTTCAAGGCCCTTCTGTTTCATTGCATTAAATCTATCATCCCATTCTCTTCTGGCCTGTAAGGAAAACCTGATGGGTTTTCCTTTGTAAGAGATAACTCTCTCTGGCTGCCTTTAATACTCTGTCCTTTTCTTTGATCTTTGCCATTTTAATTATTATATCTCTTGATGTTGTCCTCCTTGTGTTGGGAGTTCTGTGGGCTTCCATGGTCTGAGAGACTATTTCCTCCCCCAGTTTTGGGAAGTTTTCAGCAATTATTTCTTCAAAGACACTTTCTATCCCTTTTTCTCTCTTCTTCTTCTTCTGCTACTCCTATAATGCAAATATTGTTATGTTTGCATTGGTCACACAGTTCTCTTAGTATTCTTTCATTCCTGAAGATCCTTTTATCTCCCTCTGCCTCAGCTTCTCTATATTCCTGTTCTCTGATTTATATTCCATTAACAGCCTCTTTCACCTCATGCAGTCTGCTCTTAAGTCCTTCCAGAGATTGTTTTATTTCTATATTCTCCCTCCGTACTTGCTACTTTAGCTCTTGCATATTTCTCTGCAGGTCCATCAGCATGGTTATGACCTTTATTTTGAATTGGTTTTCAGGAAGATTGGTTAAATCTATCTCCCCAGGCCCTCTCTCTGGGGTTGTCTGGGTAATTCTGAACTGGACCAAATTCTTCTGCCTTTTCATGGCTACAGAGGTAGCTGTAGGCAGGTAGCACATGTGTCAGCTGGGAGAACAAAGTCCTTTCCTGTTTGCTAGTTGCCTTGCCCTTCTCTTCTGCCTCTGTGTGTTACCCGCACTCCTGGAGCAGCCTCTGGATTTATCCCCTAAGCTGCCATGGGCGGGGTCACCATCAGGGTTGCCCAGAGCCCTGTGGAGAGTGGCAGGCACATTTGGTGTGCTCTCCTGCGAGAGCAGCACCCCTTTGCACCTTGCCCCGGTTTCCTCTGCCTGTGCTGGGCAACTGCACACCAGCAGCAGCCTTTGGGTCTGGCCCAGGTGGCTGGGTGCTGGGAGGATATTCTGGGTTGCTGCTGGGGTCGCAACCACTCCCCGGCTGCTCCACCACCGCCACGGGCTCTCACGGCATCTCCTGGGCTGCTTTGACACCGCCGCAGGCATGCACGGCCGCTGTCCGGCTACTGGGCTGCTGTATTGGCAGCTGCACCAGCCAGGGGAATGAGTCACAGGCTGCTTATTGCCATGAGGGGCTTCAGGGCTGTGTTACCACCCAGGGGGCTGGGGCACCTAAATTTCATCAGGATTCCCAGCTGCTGGGCTGAGTGTGCCAGGACGCTTCTGTCCAGCTGTGAGGCCCTTGTCCCTTTAAGACTTTCAAAAAGCATTCGTTTTTCTTTTGTCCCAGGGGAGCTTGTTGTGGGGACCTGCTCGCAGATTTTGCTTTTCCGTTTTTCTAATATCTAGCAAACCACACACTGTGTGTCTGCGCTCCTGATGCGGATTCCTAGAGCTGGTTGTTTAGCAGTCCTGGGCTCCCTCTCCCTCCCCGCTCTGACTCCTCTTCTCCTGCCAGGGAGCTGGGGGGAGGGCACTCGGGTCCTGCTGGGCCGTGGCTTGTATCTTATCCCCTTCATGCTATGCTGAGTTCTCGCAGATGTAGATGTAGCCTGGCTGTTGTACTATATCCACTGGTCTCTCTTTTAGGAATAGTTGTATTTTCAAAAATATATATGGTTTTGGGAAAATATTTCTGCTGCCCTACTCACGCCACCATCTTGGCTCCTCCTCATCCTAAGTGAATTTTATCCATGATAAAACTTGACAATCTCTGCCATATTCTTAGATTTTTTTAAAAATAGAGAATATAGTACAAATTGATCTCAACCAACTGTTCAGAGGGAAATTAGCTGATTATCTGATTAAAGTAATTCACACTGAACTGTGAAGAACAAGTAAACTCCCCTTTCAGGAGCATTTGCATTCTGACCTTTTGCAAACCTTAATGAATTTCCAATTAATCAACCATGTGGGATGGACAATTGAAGAAAACCAACCTTGCCTGTGACCAGGCCTCAGGGGAAGCCTTTCTGTGCACCTGGAAAGGAAGGGTGTGTGGTTTAGGAGCCCATTCCTCCTGCCCTAGAACCACCTGAAATTCAGCCCCAGAGTTGCTGGCTGGTGGAGAGGAGGGGAAAGAGGAGGAAGAGAAATGGAAGGCAAAGGATGAAGAATGAGATTGAGTAAAGACTAAGACAGTGGGGGAAGGGAAAAGGGGAGGGAACAGGAAGGGCCCTTCAACTATCCCACTGCCACAGCGTTCAGTGGCAAACTCACCTAAGTGCAGAATGAAGGATGCGAAAAGGACCCCGTTGCTGCCCTTTCCACTGTAACCCAGAGATGGGCACAGCTGAGATGTCTATTTTATTTGCTATTCAGTTTGATTTTTAATGTGAAGCTGCAAGGGGGAAAGAACCCCCTCTTTTCCAACCCCCAAATGAATTCTTCCAATCTCCCAAGTTTAAAACCATCTGTACAACTGATGACTCCCAGCTAGGGACTCAGACACCCAATCCTTATGTCTAACTGCAGGCTCTGTGTCTCCACCTCCATGTCTAACAGGCAGCTCAGACTTTAACACATACAAAACCAAATTGATTTTCCTCCAAAACTATGTTTCTCCCCTAGTGTTCCCCACCCCACTCACCCAAATGGATCAAAAGAAAGAGTCATCCAGACCGTCTGTCTCTCTCTCTCTCTCTCATACACAACACACACACACACACACACACACACACACTTCATCCAATGCGTCACCAAATCCTGCTGGCTCTGCCTTCAGAATGCATCTTGAACCTGACCCCCTCTCAGCACCTCCACCACTCGCAGCCTGACCTGAGCCAGCTCTGCCTCTCACCCACACCACCTCATTGCCTCCCAGTGACCTCCCTGCTTCCACTCTTAGCACTGCAGTCTGTTTCCCCACTACAGCCTTTTCCCTACCTTCCAGTGACTTCCTGTTGCACAAAAATCAAAATCAAAGCACCACTCTTATTTCCAGCTACCTGCACTTCCCTGTGCTTCCTCCTGCCTTTGCTGTCAGCTTCATCTGGAAGGTGGAGACCCCCCAGATATCTTGTTCCCCCACTTCATGCAAATAAACCTTCTCTGACCCCTGATCCCAAAGAGCAACTCTTCTCTTACTCCAATATCTTTTTCTTCTACCTAATACATTATAGTATATATTTATTTGTTTATTGTCTATCCCCCCATTTGACTGTAAGCTCTGTGAGAGTTGGGACTTGTCTCTTTTGCCCACCACTGTAACCCTTGTGCCTACAACAGTGTTTCATGCATCATATAAGCTCAACTAATATTTGTTGAATGAATGAAGCAGAAGTATGAATGTAAGTAGGGATGGCTACTGATAGGTGATTTCAAGGTTCCATCAAAGGCCTTACTTATTAGAAGAGTTAGAGGAAAGAATAAAGGAACCACTTCCTCTCTATTTCCCTCTCTTCTATTATTTTATGTGACTGCTCAAAGATATGGGATGTCACTATTTCACTAAATGCTCATTTCTGGAGTTCTAGACCTCCTCTTTGCATAGAAAATCTCTTTTCTCCACATTCTAAGTGCTCAAAATTTATGTATTCACAATTACCAAATCACAAACTCAGCTTTTACCCATTTACTGTACATAAAACAGAGCTAATGAGATTAGACAATAGGAAGCTTTTCTATTGCAAAATCATATTAATGAATTCTCACAGGGGCTAAGCTGCTTCCTCTCTGGAAGTTAAGCACATTCCAGAAATCACATTAAATCTCTTTTAGGCCTCCCTGGGTCTCAAGGGTCAAGGGAAGGAAAGCCTAAAGTACCTTCACAAAGAAGCATACTATTCTCAACATTTACTATGGAGGGGAGAATCTGCTTTGTGACTTTCTTCTGGTGTCTTAAAGAAATCCATAGTATTTTCTCTTTCCATGCTGGCAGCCATTTCCCCATAAATGATACCCACAAAGATGAGTATCAGCTTCAATTGTGGTGCATCAGCTCCACAGAGCATAGCAAAAAGCAGAAATTATTCCTTTGTAAGAAATAGCTACAGCACCTCACACCAGTTAGGATGGCCAACATCCAAAAGACAAACAACAACAAATGTTGGCAAGGATGTGGAGAAAGGGGAACCCTGCTACACTGCTGGTGGGAATGTAAACTAGTTCAAACATTGTGAAAAGCAGTATGGAGGTTCCTCAAAAAACTCAAAATAGAAATACCATTTGACCCAGATATTCCACTCCTAGGAATTTACCCTAAGAATACAGCAGCCCAGTTTGAAAAAGACATATGCACCCCTATTTTTATCACAGCACTATGTACAATAGCCAAGAAATGGAAGCAACTTAAGTGTCCATCAGTAGATGAATGGATAAATAAGATGTGGTACATATACACAATGGAATATTATTTAGTCATAAGAAGAAAACAAATCCTACCATTTGCATTTGCAACAACATGGATGGAGCTAGAGGGTATTATGCTCAGTGAAATAGGCCAAGGTGGAGAAAGACAAGTATCCAATGATTTCACTCATCTGTGGAGTAAAAGAACAAAAAAAAAACTGAAGGGAACAAAACAGCAGCAGAATCACAGAACCCAAGAATGGACTAACAGTTACCAAAGGGAAAGGGATTGGGGAGGATGGGTAGGAAGGGAGGGGTAAGGGGGGAAAAGGGGCATTATGATTAGTACACATAATGTAGGGGGGGCACAGGGAAGGCAGTATAGCACAGAGAAGACAAGTAATGATTCTATAGGACCTTACTATGCTGATGGACAGTGACTGTAATGGGGTATGTGGGGGAGACTTGATAATAGGGGGGGTCTAGTAACCATAATGTTCATGTAATTGTGCATTAATGATAGCAAAATAAAATTAAAATTAAAAAAATATGCTAATAACTCCATGGGGGCTTTCACCATGTGCAGTTATCATCCCATGCCAGATGCCCTGATGAGAAGGAGTTATTTTGCTCAATAATGACATAGCAATGACAGGTTGTTCTCTGGATGTTTTCACATAGGAAAGAAAGGCAAATCCAGAGCACTCGGTAGGTCCAGGGATGACCGTATTTTCCCTGCAACATGGTGTGGGAAACTCTACTTGTTCCTTTCTAAGTCATCCCCTCTCTGTTTTCTATGTCCTCCTTATATGCAGGGTCTACATCTCAAGTCAGGAGTCCAGACGCAGTCTCCCCAGCAGATACAGCGTTCTTACTAAGGCAGCCTGGATAGGATTCCAGGAAGACACAATCATTGTCTTCAAGTAGCTGAAGGCCTGTCACAAAGAAGAGACATTAGATTTACCCAGCGCGGTGCTTGGGGAGGGAAATGGGGACAACAAAAATAAAAAGAAATAGCTGCAGCAAAGGGAAGGTGACCACCTAACTTACCCTAAGAATATTATCTTAGCTTGAGTTCCCCAAAAGGCAGACCCTGAAACAAGGCATCAAGTGTAAGCAGTCTGTTGAGGAAGTGATCCCAGGAGTTACTGGGAGGGGATGAGAAAGTGAGACAGGAAAGGGAGGGTGGCCAGTAACTTGCTTGTTACCAGGCAAGCCACTACTTGGGTAACTGGAGCTCAGTCTCACCAGAGAACTCTGGAGTCCAGAGGCGAGGGAGGTGATGTGTATACAACAGTTCTCATCAGTCATTGACTGAGACTGCTTGAAGCGAGGGCATTAATTCCCTAGCACTTCGAGTCTGCCCTGTGGGTAAGCTGAGGGGGCTCTGGTGTTCAGAAAAAGTCCTCTGGCACAAAGATCCTGGGGCTGTCAGCTGGGCCTTGGTCCACTGAGCAGTAAAATGGGAAAGCCCAATGGGAAAGTGGCAGAGAATCCACAGCCTCGGCTACAAGTACTGACTTCTCCAAAAAGCACTTCCTAAAAATGGATGTTTTCCCATAAAGTCTTCATGTGTATTCACAAAGCTTAACCAAACTCTGGAAAATTTTCCGTGAGAGCTGAAAACTTGGAAATGTGTCTAGAAGCCAGTCATCTTGGTTCAGATTGAGTGGACTTGATCTATTGGTGGAGCTTACTGGGTTGGATCTGGATTTTGTTTGTGACAACTCTTAACAGCCTGAGAGTCATAACAAGTTACAAAGAAAAGCAGCTCTGGTGCACCTGACTAGGAAAGCAGCTCTGGCTTTCATTCTGGAAGCTGGGTGGCCATCAGAAGGGCAGCCACCCATTGTGGGCTGACCCTCCTTCACAGATTCACTCTGACCACTCTTTCCAAGACCAAGAACCTCAGATCCATGTATATACATACCTGCTCTCTTGGGGGAACACGATGTAGAAATAGAGCATCAATTCATTTTTTCCATATTAGGACATATTTTGAAGACACCTCACCCCTTTGAACAGTAAAGAGTCTAGTTATATAAAACTATATAATAGAGAAGTACATATATTCCACAGCAAACAGACACTGTAGGCCTGCTGTGCACTAGGCTTTCTACTGGGTCAAGAGAACAGAGATGAACTAAATGCCCAGTTATTGTCACTGAGGCTTACACAATGCTAGTGAGGAAGATTCCCTTGCAGGTGGATACATGACACTTGGGTGCAGTCATAGCTAAATGTGTGAACAACACATGAACATCATGTGTAGGCTTGTAGAGGCCCTAAACTACGTGTTTGGAAAGCATTCTCAAAAGATACTTGGTTCTCAAGGATAAGTCTTAAGTTTTTCAGGAGAAGGAAGAGGGTATGTTCCTCTCTGAATTGTTTTCATTAAATAATCTGCTGAAAATTCTCATACTGACTGAAAAGTCACATTCGCATAGGAAAGAGCTAAAGAGGTGGAAAGAAAAGGAACAGTCATGTGTTAAAAACAAAATTCACCTGAATAAATTTTAAAGATCTTAGTGACTTTATTCGATGATTCATGAGTCAGGCGGATGGCATTCCACCTAGGAAATAGAAAGGAGCTCCAAAGAGCTGTTCAAAATGAAAGGAATTTGCAGGCAGAAGGGGACAGGATGAGGAAGTTACTAGCAAAGAGTGGACTGTTTGTGGTGGGGTCAGCCCTTCCTTTAAAGGACAGCAGGAATACATCAGGCAGATTATCTCGCTGCTGCTGACCACGGTGAGTCCAGACTGATTGGGTTAAGATTCCACTCCAGGAGAGGCTGAAACTGTAAGTTAGGTCACTAAGTCTCTTTTGGTGAGGTGGGCTTAGCACATGTGACTCCACCTGGGGCCTGTTGTTTCTTTTTTTTAACATGTAATAGCTTCACCTTGAACAGAGATGACTTCAGTCTGACTAAATTCAGGGAACAAGAAAAAGAAACAAATGTGTACATATATTTTAAATTCAAAAAGGCCAACTAAAAATTAGAGAAAGAAGGTGAGGAATAATGGAGGCAAGTCTGCACTTTTCTAGGAAACTCAATAGATTGTCTAAAATAGATAAATTAATAAATGAGAATTTTAGCATATTGTTTGTACTATTGCAGTAATTATTGTAATGAAACTGAAAACTACTAAAACAGATTGTCTCCAGGGAGTAAGACTGAGTCTGAGAAGGGATGAAGTGAGGTAGATCTTTTTATCACAAGATTACCTATATGGTTTGATTTTTTTTTAACAGTGTGTACATACTACCTTGATAAAATAGAAATTTAAAAATTCAAGCTGCTATACTCTACCTGGTGTATTGTACCCATCCCAAAACTATGTAAGTTCAATCTGTTTTTCTTATTAAGGAGCAATTCTCTCTTTTTTATTGAAGTATAATAGATACACAGTATATTGGTTTCAAGTGAAAAACACAGCAGTTCAACAATTACCCATATTATTAAATCCTCACCCCCACTAATGCAGTCACTATCTGTCAACACAGAAAGATGTTACAGAACCATTGACTATGTTCTCCATCCCTGTAACCAACTTATATTATGATTGATATTTTCATGCATCTTTATCCCCCTTTATAACCCTCCCCACCCACCCCAACCCCTCCCCCATGGTAACCACCAGTCACTTCTCAGTTTCTATGAGTCTACTACTGTTCATTTTGTTTTGTTTTGATTTTAGATTCCACAAATAAGTGAAATCATATGGTATTTCTCTTTCTCCACCTGGCTTATTTTACTTACTGTAGTACTCTCTAAATCCATCCACGTTGTTGCAAATGGCTGCATAATATTTTCTTTTTTATGGCTGCATAATATTTCATTATATGTACCACCCCTTGTATTAATGGACACTTTGGTTGCTTCCATACCTCACCTATTATAAATAATAAAGCAGTAAACCTAGGGGTGCATATATTTTTTCAAATTTTGTTTTCTTTGGGTACATTCCTAGAAAAGTAGTTACTGAGTTGTATGGTATTCCTATTTTAAACTTTTTTAGGAACCTCTGAACTTCTTTTTAAGAAGCACTTCTAAATATATTTCCTAGAAGTGTCATTTCTTTCCCTCTTCTTTCCTTATTCAGTCCTTAGGATCAAGAAACACCTAAAAGGAATATTTTACAGCTCAGCATAACAATGCTGAAAGCATTGCCCTCCCTCACCCTTGCAGAGCAGAAAGGAGACCTAGGTTGTAAGTGGTCACCAGCCAATAGAACTGTTCCTCTTGTTAATCTCTGCTCCATCTGTGCCCTTCCCCACATTACAACTCCCTGAGGAGCTCAGGAAGAAAATGACCACTTGCAGCATCCAGCAGGAGTCCTGCCCCAGAGTACCTGGCTTAGTGTTTACATGCAGAGGTTGAAACTAGCCCCTAAATTAGCTATGTTTGTCCCTTTAACTCTGCGTGGACAGTCAGTCCCTCCCCGCTAGTGGGTTCTGAACATTTGCCTGGTGAAAACTTCAGTGCCTTGAGCTGAGATAAACTGCTTGTAGAAGGGAAAAGATTTCAGGCCAGAGGCTGCAGAAGGAACAGCATGGAAGCCAGGCTCTGCCAAAACCGTCCTCAGCAGCTGACCTAGTTTATAGACAACGTGAATCACCTTTTTGTCTGGTTCCTTTGTTGACCAGAAATAGAGATTGGATGTGGTACCAGGAAGCTCACCAGTAATGCCTGTTTACCTCACATCCTGCTTGTTGCAGACTACAGTAGTGGCCATTGTATGTTTGTTTAATGTTTCTTTAAATGTCCCATGTTAGGCACAATAATTCACAATCACAGAATAGGTTAGTCACTGGGACAGTAGTACAGCACGGAAAATACAGTTAATGGTTCTGTAACATCTTACTACATTGATAGATAGTGACCACACTAGAGGGGGTGAAGATTTAATAATATAAGTAACTGTGAACCACTGTATTGTGTATTTGAAACCAACATAATATTGTATATCAGTGATACTTTAATTTAAAAAAATGTCCCATGGTAGATAATTTCTGTTTCTACCATGGCAACTGAAATTCCTATTGCAGCTGTCAGGACAATCCATGGAGCCTTTCTGCTGACATGGTGCCCCACCTATTTGCACCCCAGCTTTTCTCCCACATCAGAGATATACAATTGCCAGACTGTAGAGTTCTTTTGGTTTTTGGCTTTTTTTGCTTTTTTTTTTATTTTGTTATCATTAATCTACAATTACATGAAGAACATTATGTTTACTAGGCTCTCCCCTACCCCAAGTCCCCCCCCACAAACCCCATTACAGTCACTGTCCATCAGCATAGTAAGATGTTGTAGAATCACTACATGTCTGCTCTGTGTTGCACAGCCCTCCCCTTTCCCCCCACGCCCCACATTGTACATGCTAATCATAATACCCCCTTTCTTCTTCCCCACCCTTATCCCTCCCTACCCTCCCATTCCTCCCAGTCTCTTTCCCTTTGGTAACTGTTAGTTCATTCTTGGGTTCTGTGATTCTGCTGCTGTTTTGTTCCCTTCAGTTTTTCCTTTGTTCTTATACTCCACAGATGAGTGAAATCATTTGGTATTTGTCTTTCTCCACTTGGCTTATTTCACTGAGCATAATACCCTCTAGCTCCATCCATATTGTTGCAAATGGTAGGATTTGTTTTCTTCTTATGGCTGAATAATATTCCATTGTGTATATGTACCACATCTTCTTTATCTATTCATCTACTGATAGACACTTAGGTTGCTTCCATTTCTTGGCTATTGTAAATAGTGCTGTGATAAACATAGGGGTGCATCTGTCTTTTTCAAACTGGAGTGCTGCATTCTTAGGGTAAATTCCTAGAAGTGGAATTCCTGGGTCAAATGGTATTTCCATTTTGAGCATTTTGAGGAACCTCCATACTGCTTTCCACAATGGTTGAACTAATTTACATTCCCACCAGCAGTGTAGGAGGGTTCCCTTTTCTCCACGACCTCGCCAACATTTGTTGTTGTTTGTCTTTTGGATGGTAGCCATCCTTATTGGTGTGAGGTGATATCTCATTGTGGTTTTAATTTGCATTTCTCTGATTGCAAGAGATGTGGAGCATCTTTTCATGTGCCTGTTGGCCATCTGAATTTCTTCTTTGGAGAACTGTTCAGCTCCTCTGCCCATTTTTTAATTGGATTATTTGCTTTTTATTTGTTGAGGTGCATGAGCTCTTTATATATTTTGGATGTCAAGCCTTTATCAGATCTGTCATTTACGAATATATTCTCCCATACTGTAGGGTACCTTTTTGTTCTATTGATGGTATCCTTTGCTGTACAGAAGCTTTTCAGCTTGATATAGTCCCACTTGTTCATGTTTGCCTTTGTTTTCCTTGCCCAGGGAGATATGTTCATGAAGAAGTCGCTAATGTTTATGTCCAAGAGATTTTTGCCTATGTTTTTTTCTAAGAGTTTTATGGTTTCATGACTTACATTCAGCTCTTTGATCCATTTTGAATTTACTTTTGTGTATGGGGTTAAACAGTGATCCAGTTTCATTCTCTTACATGTAGCTGTCCAGTTTTGGGTTTTTGGCTTTTTTTAACAGTCTGTTTTGAATGGTCCCTGAACTGGCATCCTCTTGTGTTAGCCAAGAGCCATTCCCCTGAATCACAAATAAAGTCATCAAAGCCCAGTTGGAGGTTGGGAAGGCTTTCTAATAACCAGAAATCTGTTCCCTATCTGTGGAAGAAGAATGTCCTATTACAGTGAACAAGCAATGGACAAGGGAGAAATGGATTGTGCTGTGGGGAGCATCATTCAGCCTTCCTATCTGTGACAGCCACCACAGGCAACAACAAGGAAAGAGACACAGTGTAGACAGGTGGAGGGGGAACATCTGTTGGGGGCAGTTCTTACAGTGACTTAAACAACTCCCACCTGCTCTGCTTCCATTCTGGGATCTACTAAACTCATTTAATCTCTTTGAACACAAGTTAATCCTGCTACCAGGAATCTAAGAAAAAGTCATTGTTATGACCTCCTCCAGTCCTTATGAGTGTTCATTTTTTACAGCACTTTGCATACCAATCACAGATTTTCTTTTCTGTGCTCATTCGTTTAACAAAAACGTATTGAGTGATATATTGAGGCAAGAGCTGAGTATGTGGAGGGGCTGAAAGACATGCTTGGAAATACTCAAATGGCCATCCCTTTGGTGGGCACAGTCTTCAGACCATCCCATAACCACCCTCTTAAAGAAACAAACACAAATCCATGAAGATTTTGAAGGTGGTAAAATATTAAATTTCCTTTCCAAGGCATTTAATTTGCAAAATGATAACAGCACATTTTTTCTAATTATAAAAGTAATGCATGCTCAGCTCACTGTAAAAAAAGAGAAAAATCAGACAATGCAAGTAAAAAAAATCCTAAACCTTTCAAACCTTTCATTCAGAGCTTAATTAGCATATTACAGAGTTGATCCCTCCATATTTTTTTCTATGCAGAAAGATTTCATTTTCAAAAATGGGATCACACGACACATATGCTATTTAATACCTGCTTTTTTCATTTAATATGTTGTAGATGTCATTCATTTAATATAAAGCTATATTCATTGTATGTGGCTGCATGAAAATAACAGTTTATCCAATCTCTCATTTGTGGTATTGTTACTTTCAATTTTTTGCTATGATAAACAATCTGATGTGTACAACTTTGCTCTATTTTTAGAATAGTATATTCAGAGTATTTTCACAAACATTCATCATTTATTGTACTTCAAGACATTCATTAAAACCTAGTACTAATTGAGATCCCACTCACATCTGCACATGGCAGAGAAAGGAGCAGAGTGACAGGCAAGCTTATGCCAAGACTCAGTCTTCTCTGGCAGGGAAATGTTGAAGTGGAACGCTCAAAAAGACAGCACAGCCGGGTCATGTTCACCTTTCCTCTTTGTTATTCTTGCAATACAACTCAGAGTCATGATCATTGAATTCGCTTTCTCATTGGTAAAATGGAAGTAATGATATTCCTGCCACTTAGGGGTACCTGTGGGGATTGAACAGCATAATGTATGTACAGAACTTAGTACAGTGCCTGGTATACAGTTAGTACTTCAGTAAAGGTAGTATGATCATCACAGAGAAACCTTAAAATGCCTGCCAATATCTTACAGGGAGCAAGGGTCAAAGCTGATTTCTAAGCTTTCTGGGGTGATGTCCTTACTGGGACATAATGTGACCCAGTATATGAGCACATCCATAAAACAGTAAACATCCTTTCCTGGGATTAATCCATTGGCACCTTCCCTCCTCCTTCCAGCCGAAAGCTTTCCCCAAATGGAGCTGTATTTCCAGCACTTGGATGTCATCCTTAGTGCCTGTAAAACTGTCAAGAGTTATTTTAAAGTGCTTAACACCAGTAAGTACTAAAAAACTATATGGGTTTCTTATTTTATTTGTCAAAATAGCAAAATCTTTACAGGGAGTTCTTAGAAACGGATTTTCTCAATTCTACCCCATTTTATCCACTCTCCATCTTTCCCCAGAGAGGATGACTGTTAAATGCTGACCTTAACTCCTCAAGCAACCCTGTAAAATAGGCATTATGTCCATTTTTTAGATATGAAACCAAAGCTACAGCAAGGAAAATGACTTGGCCACAGCCAGGAAGTGGCCAACCCAGGCTTCAGATGTTTTCCTCTGATTCCAAAGCCCAGGTGCTAACAATCAGAAGCTTGAATGTGAACAAGAATCACCTTGGGAGTAAGTACAGCTGGGATCCTTATATGAATCTACATATTCAAAATACCCAGGAGACTGAGATCCAAGAAGATCCATGGGCCACAGCTGGAGAAGCACTGTCCCTGGCCGCACAGCATTTCCAAGCCCAGTTCTGAGGCAGGCTTCCCAGAAGGTCCTAGGATTTTCTTCTCCTGGCCACCACCAAAGTAGTTTCACTGAAACTCCCATACACCTTTCAGTGGAGCCATGCGTATGTATTTTGGGTATTCGCTGATTTATGAAATGGGTCCCAGACCAGGATTGGGACACACCTGGTTTCTGGATGCCTCTACTTCATCTGTTTGTAGTCTTCTTTATCCTTTTCCCAGGATGATCAAATCAATTGTGGTGGCCTTTCCTTCTCTGAAATCCTAACCATCTATCCTCCAAGCCATCCCGTCTTACCCTCTACTGACTCGGTTGGCTTTCCTACTTCACAACAGGTTTCTAATGCTTTACACCAAGTGAGAGAACATGATCAGTTGGGAAGGGTTGTGAGATTGGATGTGAGACTGAGGCAGCGAGAGCCCAACAGTAGTTTTCCAACTAGAGCCCATGACCCCTTAGAGAGCAGCAGAGGCGCCATACAGAGGCGGGGGTGGCGGGGAGAGGAGCGCCTGGGCAGGACGGGCTCAGAGCCCTTGGCTGGAGCAGCTGCACTCAGTTCTGTTTCATGTGTGGAACTGGGATTCCTAAAAGATTCACTTGAAAGTAGTTTTTCACTGGAAAAAAAAAAAGAAAAACTAGTGGAGAAAGAACCCCACTCAAGAATTCTAATCCAAGTCTTCAGCTAATTAGATGGATAACTTTGGGCAAATTTCATCCCTCTGGGCCTCAGAGTGCCTGCCTGTTAAAAAAAAAGAAAAGAAAAGGTTGGTTTGTTGATACCTGTCTTAGTCTGCTAGGGCTGCCGTCACAAAGTACCACAGATGAGGGCTTCAACAGCAGAAATGTATTTTCTCACAGTTTTGGAGGCTGAAAGCCCAAGATCAAGATGTGGGCAGGTTTGATTTCTCCTGAGGCCTCTCTCCTTGGCTTGCAGAGAGCTGTCTTCTTGCTGTCTCCTCACATAGCCTTTTTTCTATGTGTGCACACTCCTGGTGTCACTTTCTCTTCTTATTAGGACACAAGTCCTGCTGGATTAGGTCCCCACCCTTATTTAACTTCATTTGATCCTAATTACCTCCTACAAGGCCCGTCTCCAAATCCGGTCACATTTAGAGGTTGAGGCTTCAACAGAGGAATTTGAGGACACGAGTCAATCCCTAACAGTGCCTACAGGTCCTTTCAAGAAACACTAGTGGTTTGTTGAGCATCTGCTGTGTGCTGGGCCTTGCTTTGGGCGCTTGGGACACAGAGCTCATCAGAAGCCACCTTTGCATTTGCAGAGCTCACTGTCTAGGAGGAGCAGCCTCTGATAAGGGATGACTGGGGCAAAATAGGGACCCAAACAAGAGAACATTTCCCAGGGAAGCAACTTGAGATGAGATTTGAAACCTGAGAGGGTGTTCAGCAGTTTAATGCAGAGGAAGGTATCCCCAGCAGGAAGGCAGAGACCTGGAGGTTTCCTTCCAAGATCCACAGGTCACGTTTAGGGTGCACAGTCTGGAGTGGGGAGCCCATGAGGAGAGGCTGGTGTGGAGAGGGGGAAGGCCTTGTGGACGGTGCTGGGCAACTGGACTTATTTGATAGCAGAGTCACCTCTAAAAAGTTTTAAGCTGGAGAACCATCTATTCACTTCTGCATTTTAGAAAGCCCTAAAATTCTGCAGTTCAGCTGATGTCTGGCTCTCCCTTACCACTTCATCACTTGTGACTAACCACTGTCAGCAGTCAGTGATGGATTACACATTTACTCAGTGTGGAGAGTGGTGTGTGTGTGTGTGTGTGTGTGTGTGTGTGTGTGTTCATTAGGCCTAGATTGTAAATTGCCTTCTGGACTCTATAGTCCACTTCCATTTGGTCTAGAGAGGAAACATACATCACACTTGGGTGTCTTGTTTCATTACAGGAAACACCCATATGGGCAATTAGGGCCAGGACTGTTACATTTGTGGTAATAAAAGCATGTAAAGCCCTGTGATCCTGAACTCTCTGCCTGCTAAAGACTCTCTCAGGTCCTTAGGTCTGTATCCTGAGAAACAAAAGCCATACTGCTTCCTGGAGGACAGAATGAATTTCTGGTTTTAAAGAGCTGTGCCTTACTTGCCATAACTTCACAGAAGCTTGTAGAGTAGTTAGAAAGAAGGAAGGGAAGCATCAGTTGGGTTTTAATAGGTAATTATTAGTAAATCCCTTTTTAATAGCATTGATTTTAGCACTCTCAGAGAAATTTTCAAAAGATAGTCCCTTCCTATTATAAATTCTGTGCTAAAAGAGGACAGGCATTAAATAAAGCAAATAGATGCAGAAATACAGATATATCAGTATACATTGTTCAGATAATATAATTAAAAACAAAATCTTCCCCCAACCCAGAAAACCCCTCCATAAAGGTAGAAGAGAAAAAAAGAGTTTTGTTACTGAATGAGCATTAAACTAGAATGTGACACACATGACAGGCAATCCACTAAGAGACTGCAAAGGCAGAATGAAATTTCACCTTCTTATACATCCAAGCAGATACAAGCCATTCCATCCAAGTTTTCAGGATAACCAATAACTTGTCTTCTAGAGGACTTGACTGCACTATCTATTTTAGGCAGCTCACCCTAGATTTACTGGTTAATTGAGGGTGACCGTCTGTGTTAGTTCATTGGTTTTATGCACAGGAAAAATAAACGTCCCTTATCTTTATGGCAGAGGTTGTTTTGCAACTTGAACAAAGTGCCACTGAAACTGGGTTCCTACCCTCCCACAGACTGGGAGACACGGGTGCTATCTCCCTTGAGGTTTACATTTCAAAGAGATGGCTTCCAAGTCCTTGAGAAAGATATTCCTCAGTCATAAAGCTGACATGAGTCTTATATAGTTTCTTGAAAGATTTATACACATTTCAAAGAAACAGAAAATTTTTAATTAAAAATAAGTGCTCTAAGAGAAGGGAGTGGAGGGGGTGGCGAATTCTCTTGCCTTATTTTAACAGGGAGAATTAAGCCACTTATTTTTACTCTGTATTTGTTGTTACAACATTTACAACAAAAATCCAACTCCAAACAAGAATAATCACACTAACAACAGCAAAAGTAACCCAGTATGTATTAGTTTACTTAATGCTCACAACAGCAGGACTAGTCTACCACCCTTTTACACACAAGGAAACTGGGCCAGGTAATATGCCCAAGATCACAGAGCTCTGAAGTGGCCAAGTTGTAGTTCACACGTACCCAGACAGTCTGTGAAGCTGTGTCCCCATCTGAACCACTGGGCTATTGTGTATCAGGAAAAGGTAAATTCTTACGTGATTTCCTGTTGCTTAGTGTACATGTGTGAAATTTCTGGAAAGACATAGTGTTATTTGTTTTAAACTTATTTGCATTTGTTTTAAAAACTGCCAACTTTTATTGAGTTCTTCCTGTTTGCCAGGTTTTCTCATTAAGTCAGTCATAAACAGCTTATAAGCATCACCCCAATCAGTCTTCAGAACACCTTGGGAAAGGGGTACCCCCAGCTTGCAATGAAGCACAGAGGTGTTTAAAAAGTTCTCTTGAGCTACCTAGCCAGTAAGTTGTGGAATTAGGGTTCAAAATCAGAGAAAGTGGCTCCAGAACAGATTCATTTAACCAGTAAGTTACATGCCTCCAAGAAAATGAGGAATCATATTATCAAGGAAGGCCAGTTAACTCTCAAGATAGTGTCTGGAGAAGAAAGCATGTGAAGCAGACCTTGCCGATTCAGAGAGCGAGCCCCTCAGACTAGAGAGAAGTATGGACGGAAGCACAGAACTGCGAAATGATACAAATTATCATCAGTAGTCTCTCCCGTACAGGAAGGGGAAGCCTAGAGGAAGGAGTGGGAGCTGAATATTCAATGTAAACAGAGGTGAATTTATTTTGAGAAGCCAACACATTTTTGGGTTCCAAGATTTGCAATTTCATGTGAGGTAATACTAAATTTGTTTTTGCTTCTATTTATATTTCTAAAGGGTTGTCATGACCACGTAATGAAGTGTTCGTCATGAGCTAGTTCATGAAATGGAAAGGGAAAACAATTATGCAAAATTTCAGAAGAGCACATAGAAGTTTAAAAGTGGGGATGGCATGTTAAGACAGATAACAGATTTATTAGTTCTTGTGAAATGCACTAAGAATTGAGGGTGCCGTCCTCTCACCCTACCATGGATGTGTTTGGGGGGCTTCATTAATAAAAGCCTTTGTAAAACATGGAATGGCTTCATGTTAAAACTGGGCAGTGATATTATTAGGATGAATAAATCACCAACTTTCTATTGTTAACACAACTGGGTAAAGTCTACCAAGTATTTGTGCCTATGTTTTCTTGCTTATAAGAGATTCTACCATATTCCTTACTGGAGCCAAGAGGAAGAAGAGAAAAGAGATGTTCATGAATTAATCAAAGGGCATCCTCATGAATTACCTTCTAGAAAAGGTCACATGAGAAAGTGTGCCTAATGTCAAGGTCCAATTGTCTGTTGCATGCAGGGCCCAAAATCATCAGGACCTGATTCTTAGGCCATTTTCTGCCCCATCTCAGCCAAGATGCTCGTGAGTGGCCAGAAGAACCGTTTTAGCAATTATTACTCCCCAACTCTCCTGTGTTGAAATTAGTTTGTTAGAGCAAAAGAGAGGTGGGAGGAGACAGAGAGAAAGAAAAGAGAGTGAGAATATAAAGGTTTTTTTAAAAAAAAAAAAGACCCTAGAATAAAAGAGGAAAGAAAATGTACTAGGATGGTCTCAAATCGTGCATTTTTCATTTCCCAGATACCTCTCCACATATTTACACTAAAAAAATATTACCATTAAAATCTCTCTCTAAGGGCTCGGGATGAGAGAAAACCCCCTCCTCCCCGACCTCTGCTCCCTCCTGCCAGCTCCTCAGTGGAGGTGGAAGGAATTGAAAGCCCCCAAAACATCCACACTGAGGTTGCAGGTCACTGAGTACCTCTACCAGTTGCTCAAGATTTGCTTTGCTATGTTTTTCATAGATCCCTGTGCCTGGTTTGGTTTCACTCATTCATTCAACAAACTTTAGGGCACCTGTTATATACCAAGCACCTCATTGAGCTGGGAATACAATGATGAAGTGGACACAGGTTACTCGGGCCAATGCTGTGATTCTCAGAGTGTGGGACCAGAGCAGCTGCGTCACCTGGGAGATTGTTAGAAACGCAGATTCTCAGGCTTCAGCCCAGACCTACTAAATCAAAATCTGCATTTTTAACAAGATCGAAGTTTGAGAAGCACTGACTTCATGGGTTCTCAGCAAGGAGAGGAAGGTCCTCTCCGATTTCTTAACTCCACCATTTTTCAGCGAGTGCTAACTGATCCTGTCCTTTGTCAGGCTCTGAGCCAGTAGCTGGGGGGCACAGGTAAACATGACAAGGAGGTCCTGAGGGCCAGGTCCCGATGGGGCAGAATGGAAAACAAAATAACTGAGATGGTTACAGGTAGCGCTGTGACATAAATGAACTGTCAGGTGACACAAGGAAGCCAGAATAAACTATGAGAGGCAGGGTGGTGGAAGTCTTTGGGAGTAAGTATTTCCATTTTGTATCGTGCCTTCTGTTTTGAAAATATAAACACAGTCATTGGATCTCCTGAAAAGAACCAAAGATCATAATACAGTAGTCTCCCCTTACCCTCAGGGGATATGTTCCAAGATCCCCAGTGGATGCCTGAAACCATGGGTAGTACCAAACCCTATGTATACTATGTTCTTTCTATACGCACATACCTATGATAAAGCTTAATTTATAAATTAGGCACAGTAATAGATTAACTAAAAATATAACAGAATAATTATATCAATATACTGTAATAAAAATTATGTGAATGTACTTGCTCTTTCTCTCTCAAAATATCTTATTGTACTGTACTCACTCCTCCTGTGACAATGTGAGATGTTAACATACCTACAAGAAAGAAATGTGGACGGAGGGGCGGAAGATGGCGGCGTGAGTAGAGCAGCGGAAATCTCCTCCCAAAACAACATATATCTATGAAAATATAACAAAGACAACCCTTCCTAGAATAAAGACCAGAGGACACAGGACAATATCCAGACCACATCCGCACCTGAGAGAACCCAGCAACTCACGAAGGGGGTAAGATACAAGCCCCGGCACGGCGGGAGCCAAGCGCCCATCCCCCCAGCTCCCGGCCGGAGAAGAATAGGCAGAGCCGGAGGGAGACGGAGCCCAGGACTGCCGAACACCCAGCCCCAGCCATCCGGGCCAGAGCGCAGACACAGTACGTGCCCAGGTGGCCCTGGATACTAGGAAAACAGGGCAGCAAGAACAGTGAGCGGGCACTGGAGGCTGGGTGTCGGAGGACATAAGAAAAGCGCGCGACCATTTTCTTTTTTTTTGCTTTTTTGCTGTTTTGTTTTGGCGAGCGCTTTTTGGAAGTCTTAAAGGGATAGAGACCCCAATACTAGGGAAACAGGGCAGCAAGACCGGTGAGCAGAGGCCCGAGGCTGGCACCGGAGAATAAAGAAAAACGAGCGACCACCTTTTTTTTTTAATCAAAAAAAAAATTTTTTTTTTAATTTTTTTTTTTTTTTTAATTTAAAAATTTTTTCTTTTTTTTTTTTGGTGGTCGTTGTTTTGCTTTGGCGGGTGCTTTTTGGAAGTCTTAAAGGGGCAGGGTAGGACACTTAATTCAGAGGTAGGGAATCCGGGGATCTCTGGGCACCCTAACCCCTGGGCTGCAGGGAGTAGGGAGGCCCCTTACGGAGATAAATAGCCTCCCAGCCGCTCCTGCTCCAACGCGACTCCACCACTTTGGAGTAGCTGCCCGAGCCAGGCCACGCCCACAGCAACAGCGGAGATTAACTCCATAGCAGCCGGGCAGGAAGCAGAAGCCCTGTCTGCGCGCAGCTGCGCAGCACAAGCCACTAGAGGTCGCTGTTCTCCCAGGAGAGGAGGGCCACAAACCAACAAGAAAGGAAGTCCTTCCAGCCGTCACTCGTCCCAGCTCTGCAAACTATTCCTATCACCATGAAAAGGCAAAGCTACAGGCAGACAAAGATCACAGAGAAAACACCAGAGGAGACAGACCTAACCAGTCTTCCTGAAAAAGAATTCAAAATAAGAATCATAAACATGCTGACAGAGATGCAGAGAAATACGCAAGAGAAATGGGGGATGAAGTCCAGAGGGAGATCACAGATGCCAGAAAGGAGATCGCAGAAATGAAACAAACTCTGGAAGGGTTTATAAGCAGAAGGGATAGAATGCAAGAGGCCATTGATGGAATTGAAATCAGAGAACAGGAACGCATAGAAGCTGACAGAGAGAGAGACAAAAGGATCTCCAGGAATGAAACAATATTAAGAGAACTGTGTGACCAATCCAAAAGGAACAATATCCGTATTATAGGGGTCCCAGAAGAAGAAGAGAGAGGCAAAGAGATGGAAAGTATCTTAGAAGAAATAATTGCTGAAAACTTCACCACACTGGGGGAGGAAATAATCCAACAGACCACGGAAATACACAGAACCCACAACAGAAAGGATCCAAGAAGGACAACACCAAGACACATAATAATTAAAATGGCAAAGATCGAGGACAAGGAAAGAGTGTTAAAGGCAGCTAGAGAGAAAAAGGTCACCTATAAAGGGAAACCCATCAGGCTAACATCAGATTTCTCAACAGAAACCCTACAGGCCAGAAGAGAATGGCATGATATATTTAATACAATGAAACAGAAGGGCCTTGAACCAAGGATACTGTATCCAGCACGACTATCATTCAAATATGATGGTGGGATTAAACAATTCCCAGACAAACAAAAGCTGAGGGAATCTGCTTTCCACAAACCACCTCTACGGAACATCTTACAGGGACTGCTCTAGATGGGAGCACTCCTAGAAAGAGCACAGCACAAAACACCCAACATATGAAGAATCGAGGAGGAGGAACAAGAAGGGAGAGAAGAAAAGAATCTCCAGACAGTGTATATAACAGCTCAATAAGCGAGCTAAGTTAGGCAGTAAGATACTAAAGAGGCTAACCTTGAACCTTTGGTAACCACGAATTTAAAGCCTGAAATGGCAATAAGTACGTATCTTTCAATAGTCACCCTAAATGTTAATGGGTTGAATGCACCAATCAAAAGACACAGAGTAACAGAATGGATAAAAAAGCAAGACCCATCTATATGCTGCTTACAAGAAACTCACCTCAAACCCAAAGACATGTACAGACTAAAAGTCAAGGGATGGAAAAACATATTTCAAGCAAACAACAGTGAGAAGAAAGCAGGGGTTGCAGTACTAATATCAGACAAAATAGACTTCAAAACAAAGAAAGTAACAAGAGATAGAGAAGGACACTACATAATGATAAAGGGCTCAGTCAAACAAGAGGATATAACCATTCTAAATATATATGCACCCAACACAGGAGCACCAGCATATGTGAAACAAATACTAACAGAACTAAAGGGGGATATAGACTGCAATGCATTCATTCTAGGAGACTTCAACACACCACTGACCCCAAAGGATAGATCCACTGGGCAGAAAATAAGTAAGGACACGGAAGCACTGAACAACACAGTAGAGCAGATGGACCTAATAGACATCTATAGAACTCTACATCCAAAAGCAACAGGATATACATTCTTCTCAAGTGCACATGGAACATTCTCCAGAATAGACCACATACTAGGCCACAAAAAGAGCCTCAGAAAATTCCAAAAGATTGAAATCCTACCAACCAACTTTTCAGACCACAAAGGCATAAAACTAGAAATAAACTGTACAAAGAAAGCAAAGAGGCTCACAAACACATGGAGGCTTAACAACACGCTCCTAAATAATCAATGGATCAATGACCAAATCAAAATGGAGATCCAGCAATATATGGAAACAAATGACAACAACAACACTAAGCCCCAACTTCTGTGGGACACAGCAAAAGCAGTCTTAAGAGGAAAATATATAGCAATCCAAGCATATTTAAAAAAGGAAGAGCAATCCCAAATGAATGGTCTAATGTCACAATTATCAAAATTGGAAAAAGAAGAACAGATGAGGCCTAAGGTCAGCAGAAGGAGGGACATAATAAACATCAGAGAAGAAATAAATAAAATTGAGAAGAATAAAACAATAGCAAAAATCAATGAAACCAAGAACTGGTTCTTCGAGAAAATAAACAAAATAGATAAGCCTCTAGCCAGACTTATTAAGAAGAAAAGAGAGTCAACACAAATCAACAGTATCAGAAACGAGAAAGGAAAAATCACGACGGACCCCACAGAAATACAAAGAATTATTAGAGAATACTATGAAAACCTATATGCTAACAAGCTGGGAAACCTAGGAGAAATGGACAACTTCCTAGAAAAATACAACCTTCCAAGATTGACCAGCGAAGAAACAGAAAGTCTAAACAGACCAATTACTAGCAACGAAATTGAAGCTGTAATCAAAAAACTACCAAAGAACAAAACCCCTGGGCCAGATGGATTTACCTCGGAATTTTATCAGACATACAGGGAAGACATAATACCCATTCTCCTTAAAGTTTTCCAAAAAGTAAAGGAGGAGGGGATACTCCCAAACTCATTCTATGAAGCTAACATCACCCTAATACCAAAACCAGGCAAAGACCCCACCAAAAAAGAAAACTACAGACCAATATCCCTGATGAACGTAGATGCAAAAATACTCAACAAAATATTAGCAAACCGAATTCAAAAATACATCAAAAGGATCATACACCATGACCAAGTGGGATTCATCCCAGGGATGCAAGGATGGTACAACATTCGAAAGTCCATCAACATCATCCACCACATCAACAAAAAGAAAGACAAAAACCACATGATCATCTCCATAGATGCTGAAAAAGCATTTCACAAAGTTCAACATCCATTCATGCTAAAAACTCTCAGCAAAATGGGAATAGAGGGCAAGTACCTCAACATAATAAAGGCCATCTATGATAAACCCACAGCCAACATTATATTGAACAGCGAGAAGCTGAAAGCATTTCCTCTGAGATCGGGAACTAGACAGGGATGCCCACTCTCTCCACTGTTATTTAACATAGTACTGGAGGTTCTAGCCACGGCAATCAGACAAAATAAAGAAATACAAGGAATCCAGATTGGTAAAGAAGAAGTTAAACTGTCACTATTTGCAGATGACATGATACTGTACATAAAAAACCCTAAAGACTCCACCCCAAAACTACTAGAACTGATATCGGAATACAGCAAAGTTGCAGGATACAAAATCAACACACAGAAATCTGTGGCTTTCCTATATACTAACAATGAACCAACAGAAAGAGAAATCAGGAAAACAACTCCATTCACAATTGCATCAAGAAAAATAAAATACCTAGGAATAAAGCTAACCAAAGAAGTGAATGACCTATACTCTGAAAACTACAAGTCACTCTTAAGAGAAATTAAAGGGGACACTAACAGATGGAAACGCATCCCATGCTCATGGCTAGGAAGAATTAATATCATCAAAATGGCCATCCTGCCCAAAGCAATATACAGATTTGATGCAATCCCTATGAAACTACCAGCAACATTCTTCAATGAACTGGAACAAATAATTCAAAAATTCATATGGAACCACCAAAGACCCCGAATAGCCAAAGCAATCCTGAGGAAGAAGAATAAAGTAGGGGGGATCTCACTCCCCAACTTCAGGCTCTACTATAAAGCCATAGTAATCAAGACAATTTGGTACTGGCACAAGAGCAGAGCCACAGACCAATGGAACAGACTAGAGAATCCAGACATTAACCCAGACATATATGGTCAATTAATATTTGATAAAGGAGCCATGGACATACAATGGGGAAATGACAGTCTCTTCAACAGATGGTGCTGGCAAAACTGGACAGCTACATGTAGGAGAATGAAACTGGACCATTTTCTCACCCCGTATACAAAAGTAAACTCAAAATGGATCAAAGACCTGAATGTAAGTCATGAAACCATTAAACTCTTGGAAGAAAACATAGGCAAAAACCTCTTAGACATAAACATGAGTGACCTCTTCTTGAACATATCTCACCGGGCAAGGAAAACAACAGCAAAAATGAACAAGTGGGACTATATTAAGCAGAAAAGCTTCTGTACAGCAAAAGACACCATCAATAGAACAAAAACGATCCCTACAGTATGGGAGAATATATTTGAAAATGACACATCCGATAAAGGCTTGACGTCCAGAATATATAAAGAGCTCACACTCCTCAATAAACAAAAAACAAATAACCCAATTAAAAAATGGGCAGAGGAACTGAACAGACAGTTCTCCAAAAAAGAAATACAGATGGCCAACAGACACATGAAGAGATGCTCCACATCACTAATTATCAGAGAAATGCAAATTAAAACTACAATGAGGTATCACCTCACACCAGTAAGGATGGCTGCCATCCAAAAGACAAACAACAACAAATGTTGGCGAGGCTGTGGAGAAAGGGGAACCCTCCTACACTGCTGGTGGGAATGTAAGTTAGTTCAACCATTGTGGAAAGTAGTATGGAGGTATATCAAAATGCTCAAAACAGACTTACCATTTGACCCAGGAATTGCACTCCTAGGAATTTACCCTAAGAATGCAGCAATCAAGTATGAGAAAGATCAGTGCACCCCTATGTTTATCGCAGCACTATTTACAGTAGCCAAGAATTGGAAGCAACCTAAATGTCCATCGATAGATGAATGGATAAAGATGTGGTACATATACACAATGGAATACTACTCAGCCATAAGAAAAGGGCAAATCCAATCATTTCCAGCAACATGGATGGAGCTGGAGGGTATTATGCTCAGTGAAACAAGCCAAGCAGAGAAAGAGAAATACCAAATGATTTCACTTATCTGTGGAATATAAGAACAAAGGAAAAACTGAAGAAACAAAACAGCACCGGAATCACAGAACTCAAGAATGGACTAACAGGTACCAAAGGGAAAGGGACTGGGGAGGATGGGTGGGTAGGGAGGGATAAGGGGGGGAGAAGTAGGGGGGTATTAAGATTAACATGCATGGGGGGGTAGGAGAAAAGGGAGGGCTGTACAACACAGAGAAGACAAGTAGTGATTCTACAACATTTTGCTATGCTGATGGACAGTGACTGTAAAGGGGTTTATAGGGGAGACCTGGTATAGGGGAGAGCCTAGTCAACATAATATTCGTCATGTAAGTGTAGATTAGTGATACCAAAAACAAAGCAAAAAAAAAAAATAGGGCAGTTCCTGTGTGGTAACCTCCAATGAGTTCTACACAAGGGTATAAAGGGCATATAAAAGTGCAGGCAAAGGGTCTGTTTGCGTTTATACAGAAGATCAAAGCCTAATTGGGCTACCCCGAAAATGAACTAAGATACGATATGAAAGAGAACTTCCAACATCAGCACTCTCTGGTAGACTCATGCCAGAAGATGCTCATCAAAAAACCCCAACAAAGATCCACGCACTGCTACAGCTGTAGATGCACTCATCCCACCAGCTCCTGGACTTGCCATGGGAATGAAGGAGATATCTAAGCTGGCCTGTGCATACAGTAAAACAACAAATTTGACTGGATCTATACTGTTGGAACTCAACCAAGAATTAGGAGAAGTGCAAATTGTAGCGCTCCAAAATCTTACAACTACAGACTATTTACTGTTAATAGAACATAAGGGATGTGAA
This sequence comes from Manis pentadactyla, assembly GCF_030020395.1. NCBI lineage: Eukaryota > Metazoa > Chordata > Mammalia > Pholidota > Manidae > Manis > Manis pentadactyla. Next base: position 58,759,540 of record NC_080025.1, on the reverse strand, counting down.
CATTCCCCAGGAATGGGTTGTTTTAATTTGTCTGATTTCTCTCAGACTATTCAAGTTCAGTTGGACAATATCCACCATATCATAGATAAGTTTTCACAAATGCCTAAGGTGCCTAACTGGTTTTCTTGGTTTCACTGGAGATGGCTGGTAATTACAGATATGCTTTGGTTATGTAACTATACTCCTATTATGTTAATGTGTGTGTGCAATTTAAGTAGTAGCTTAAAACCTATACATACTGAAGTTACTCTACAAGAAGATATGTCAAAGAAATAATCAATCTTCCCATGTTTTCTTCCACCTGCTACTTCTATAGCTTTTCTTCTTCCTTCCTAATTACAACCCTTAAATAGAATTCGTGCCTCATATCAAATTTACCGAGTATCATAATTCTTCCAAGTGGTAAAGATACCTCAAGACAAATGCTGGGCATAGAAGCTACAGGGCATAAATATGCAAAGAAATAAAAAGCTAACCATTTCAAACAATAAGGCTTCCCTCTCACTTACCAACTTCACATTTCCCTGTATGGCCCCGGAAGATGACTGGTTAGCCAGAGACGGGTAAGATTCCTCAAGGGAGGAACAACCTAAGACAGGCACAGTCGCAGGGGGTTCATCAGGTGATAAATTGGGGATCAACAGAGGTGAGGCTTAGAACCTCACCCCCCCGTTCTGAGAGAAATCTTCTGCATACGTGGATGTTTTATTGCCCTTGTCTAGCTTGGATTAACACATAGTCTACAGGCACACACCTGATCATCTACATTTGCTCTCTTACAACACTAAACTATGTTTTCTACCTTTATCCTGTATCTACCTACCACTTCAGCATTTTATTAAAAATAATAATAATAAAGAGAGAAATGTGGTATCCACATATAAATCAATTATAAAAACCAAATGAGTATTCATATTTGAACTGACTGTTTATAGTTCATAATGCATGAGCAAAACCGAAGGTTTCTGTGATGACTGCCTTGTGCTGTTCACTATGTAACATTCATTATGTGGGAGTTTGTTCTCCATGTAAGAGCTTGTTTGTTGTGCCTCAGAAGATTGGAGACTGACAAAAATTAGGCTTGGGGTGGATTAATGATTGTGCATTGAGCATTGACTCCCCTATACAGAATTTTATTGTCGTTAACAACCATTTGATCAATAAATATGAGAGATGCCCTCACAAAAAAGAGAAAAAAGGACAGACTTCCAATGGTAAAATAAATAAGTAACCGGGATGTAATGTATAGTATAAGGAATACAGTCAAGATATTGTAACAGCTTGGTAGGTTGATAGCTGGAACCTAGAATTATGTATATAAATGTTTTATCACTGTGTTGTACACTCGAAACTAATGTAATACTGTGCATCAACTACCCTTCAATAAAAAATAATTATCTAAAAAAAATAAAAATAAAATCACAGAACTTGAAACTTAAAAAAAAAAAAACATACCTACAAGATGAGGTGAGATGAATGACGCAAGCGTTGTAACGTAGCATTAGGCTACTGCTGACCTTCTGAAGCTGCGTCAGAGAGATCATCTGCTTTCAGACCTCGATTGAAACAGGGTAAGGGGTCAACTGTACGTTATTCTTTCCTTTCCCCCCTCTCCCAAACACTCTGCTTCAGCAGTTGGTTCTGAAACCAGAGATGCCACCAGACACACAGTCACACGCATTAGCTTAGTCCCAGCTAAGAATGCAGATACAAACTAAACTATAACACCCAGAAAGAAAAGCTGGTATTGCCTTTCTGGTTAGGGTAGGAAGGCATTAGAGAATGTAGACAGGCTGGTAGCTGGGGCGCAGCTTCCTATCTAGCTGTCGTCTTGTGGCTCTGCAATCAGAGTCTGAGGGTGCCCTGACAGGGATTGATAAATAAACTGCCAATACCCTCAAAGCCCAGATTCAAGGGGAGGAGAACATAGACCCTACCTCTCACTGAATCTGCCATCTTTGACCTGCCACACCCACTGCGAGGCATATCACATCTAGCGCAACTGGGGACATAGATGGTGGAACATTTTTTCCATGGGACTGTACCAAACCTCCCAGAGATGAAGGGTGTCAGAAGGCCCTGGTAGAGGTGGGTTCAGTTTGAATGATAGAATAAGAGAAAATTGCAAAGCTTACATAGCCAATGAGAAAAAGTGGCCTGAAATTCCTTCCTTACGCATATTCACAGCAAAGATTCGCCAAGCCATTCTGCTAAACGCCTGACCGCTCCTATCAAGCATTTTCCTTACTCAGACAGGGCCTGCGCCCAGCTATCCTGACCATGGGGGCTCCCAGCCATAATTGAGTAAGTCAGATAGGAACAGTCAGCAGAAGCAGACCACAGGAGACCTTTCAAAGTCTGCAAACACATAGGAAATTCAACACCGCTGCATTTAGGTAGTAGGACAGTGTGGCCATTATAAAGTGCTGCTCTCATGAGCAGTGACTCAAATGACAGCTTCAAAAAGGATTTGCAAAGAGCCCTTTAGAAATGGAACATGGACAGCTCAGAGCCCATGACATGTTACAAGGACAAACCCAACTGAACGAAGATCCATAGCAGCATTGAATGACTTATTCAGTCCTGCTCTGTACAAACCTGGGAGAATACGACATCTTTTAAACTGCCTCCCCTGAGCTATGCAACATCCGTGGTGCATGGGAAATGTTAGCAAAAGTTTTGAAAAAAGAATGTTTTACAGAACGGAGATCACAGTGTAACCACACCACTTCTTCCATGGAATTCTGCAAACTGCCCTGGTGTCCCACAGTTATTAGACAGAAGGAATGATGGCAATGTATAGAGAGGAAAACTCTGCCTTTTATCCTCTTCCACCTCCTGGCTTTGCAGATGTTCGAAGGGCTGGCCCTTTCCAAGCCTTCAGGTGGAAAGTTCTTTGTTGTGCATGCCATTTAAGTAGCATTCTCATTTTACACTCCCCCCCCACCACCCAAAGTGTTTTCCTGAAATTGTATGGGAAGTGTTTGTGTTCTGATCACCGCTGGAACAAATATGCTGGTTATTCTTAGCCTGGCACAGTCTGCATAATTTTTGCATGCCCTGGGGTTGCTATTGCACAGTGGTTTCATGTGCTAGGAATAAAAAATGCACAGTGGTGGCAGTGCCTAAGTAACTCAAACTCAAGCAAACATTCCCAGGAGGCCCCGTGATGAGCAGCCTGTGTTCCCAGGCAACACTAGAACTAGGTAGGCAAATGAGGCGCCTGGTGTGCAAGACGTGAGGCACTCACCCTGCCCCTGCACAACCCCAAAAGTGAGCACCTCCTTGAATCTCATACCCTGGGAACCCCACTCACCTTACCCTCCTCCAGGCCTATCTCTTGGGCTTCACTCTCTCATGTTCCCATTCATTCCTCAGCTCCCTGCCCAGAGCTGACACTGTAGGAGGGTGGATAGCCCCAGTGCTTATAATCAACAAAGAAGAGACCTTTAAGAAGGAAGGCTTGAGTAATCAATGGTGGGTTACAATAAGAAATCCAGTGCAGGATTTGGCCATGTGGAGGATACCTGTGACCCAAGACCAGAGCAGGTCTAGGAATGGTTGCTGATGAATGACCTATCCTGGTCAGACCCTGAGCTGTGGGCCAAACAGGGGGGTGAAAATAGGAGCCTTTGTGAGATTGTCCACAGCTGTTCCCCTCCTACAAGAGGGCTCAGGGTCTTCCGAGGAGATGCCTACCCTGCAGGTAGCTCCCTCTCCTCCATGGGTGTCATGCTCTGGGAGCCATCTAAGCCCTTCCACCCCTGTTTGCTCCTTCCCCACCCCACTGTCATGTCATAAAACCAAATCAGGCAGCTTAGATCTGGGAAAAGAGAAAGTGAGGGACTCTGGTTTCTGGATGCAACGAATAGTTCAATGTAGGTTTTTCTATTGTGCAATCAGGGGCATATTTACTTGAGAACCTCAAGGAAATGGGTACCACCCTCTTGCCTCCCTCCCCACTGCATCACGCACATACATCCCTGGCACTAGTCTCTCTTCCATGTGCACAACCACTTTCAGAACCCATTTCCCTTTCCTCTTTCACATGTTTACAACCCCACTCTCCCCCTCTCCCACCCCAGCGAGCACCTTTCCCAGATCTTACTGGAAAACCCAGACATTCAGCTTTGTGCATTTTAAATAGAAAAAAAATATTCCAACTAAAGAATGCTAGAGTAGTGGAATCATGGACCCACTAACCCAACGTTGGATTCCATGTAACAAGAGCACCTCCACAGCACCAGAGCAGAGCCCACTCAGGGTTCAGGAGTACCTACAGCGTGGTGCAAACACCATGGATTACTTATGTTGCTTTTAATAACATAAGAATGCATTCTCTTCCATAGGGCTTCTGCAGCATTATTCAATCTCAGAGAATCATTACAAATTAATCATTATTGTGACATGATCATATTTCAATTATCCTTTTTATAGTCTGGGTACATTAAAGTAACAGTTCTCTCGCTGAGAGAAGTTCAAATCATAATATGCATAAGATTTTTTAAAGTGTGATGGAAAACAGGATGAAATACTAGAAACAGCGAATTTTTCAGAGGGTTTTCTAGGACTCATTCAGAAACCATAATCTTGTGATGAGGAGCAGGACTATAACTGAATAATGGGCCAGTTGTTCTATTATAATTTGTGTTCCTAAGTGTTCTGTGATGCAAAACCCAACAGGCTGTTTCCTTTGGACCAAAATCTGGCCAGAGAGGTGTACATGTACCCAACTTCACTACATATAAGGTGCCCTTATTTCCTGGTTCACAGTGCCAGAGTCTATGAATATCATTGAGGAATGGCATCGATCATACTACTAATGCAGGCATAGTCTCTAATGATGTGTTAGAGAAAAGGAAAAGCAGCCACCCTGAGAATTTGTCCTAAAGGAAGAATTTTAAAAGAACAAATTGAGCTTTATAGGCAAAGATATTCATTATCAACAATAACAAAATTTGAAACCTACCTGACCACAGTGGAAAAGTTGAGAATGGAATCCTGAGTACAGAATGGAATATTATGCAACCACTAGAAATTGATGCTGACAATGCAGACTTGGAAATGTTGAAAACTGTTTTAAACACAATGTTAAAATGTCGTCTATACTGGGATTCCAACTCTATAAAATAAGTGTACATTTAGATAAGGACTGGAAAGAAACATGGAAGAAAACAGTTGGTGTCTCAAGGTGATTGGACTGTGGTTGGTTCACTTTATAGTCATTTCTTTTGTGGCTGTTACAATGTTGACTGTATGTGAATAAATAAAACTGTGAAGGAAAAGGAAAACACTCAAGTGAGACATTGTGCCAGGCAGAAAAACCGGTGACGCTTGGGGGTGACTTCTCATTCTTCCCTGCTCCTTCAAAGCGGCCTGTAATCTTCACCCAGGTGCAGGGAATTTATGGATCTGGGCTACAGGGGGAGCAGCTGCCCAGAAGGCTGTGTTGTTTGCTCAGTGGAACAGAACAGTCTTCGTTGATAACAAATCTGAAGTGCGTTTGAGCCATTTGCTGGTGTGATGTTTCTGTGACAAATATGCACAAAATCTTGCTGACAGAAAATGATGTGCTTTTTCTTTCTCCCTTTTCTCTTTCTCTTCCCCACTCCGCCACACCCTTACCCCTTTCTGCAGTTCTGCTAAGCCAATATTCTCTAGAATGAGCACAAAACAAATCAAATAACAGCTAAACAAATCGAATAACAGCCTTTGTACATCAACATCAAGGAGGAAGACTCTTGAGAGAGATCAGAGTACAGAGATGGACATGGACAAGAGTGAAACATCCACTTGTCCAGGCACCTTCTGAATCTAGATCGGCAGAGATGGGAGTGATCTCCTGGAAGGACATGTGATCATGGATTGAACACCAGCTCATTGGAACTATCATGGAATAAGATAACACTCATGAGAAATCACATTCAGGAACTATTTTAAGGCAGAAGAATATAAATGTGCTAGAATTAACATATAAAATATATGTACTGAGGTTTGTAAACTGTTCTTTTTTAATCAGACTGAAAACAAAAAGCTTTAATCTTTCAACATAATTTTAAAAAAGGCAGTCGATCCTAAATTATTCCTATCTCAATAGCCGAGAGGCTAATCAAGCATCCTTTGTTGAGGAAACATCTTAGAAAATGCCTCTCAGTAGTTTCGCAGGAGCCAGGACTTTTGGTTCCCCATCTCTGCTGTGCATTTGTTTCACTGTGTAATTAGTTACAACCACTCAGTTAAGAGATGTAACGTTTCAGACTTTGAGTCTGTGTTCAGTTGAATGTCTGTACAAGTTATCACTGAGAAAGTATTTCTGACATAGATTATTAGTCCATCAAGCTGTATATTACAGGAGGCACATCTGTACATCATAGGTTCGCAAGCAACATAGATTTCCCTGTCTTTCAGGAAATAGCATCAAGGAATTCCAAAATGCGTAGAAAGCTCATTTTCACTTTGGATGCTCATACTAATATATAGGCTGCTATCAAATAAACACTTTTTCTAACTCTCCCTAGTATATGCATAGGAATTTAATATACTTTAAAAGTCAGCATCTAAAATATCTCTTTTTTTTTCTATTTCTTTGCCATACATGTCATCAGAAACCCTCACCCTTTCTCTTCCTTACTGACAGACACTCATTTTTGTTAAAAAAAAAAAATCATTCCTTAAACCTATTTCTAAATGATAGTAAGTGGTACTAACAAAATAAATAATAATTTAATAGCCTTAGAAATTAATGAATATATACTTATACAGGTCAAAGAAACTTGGTAGGAGTAAGTTGCCTTTTTGTTTACTAATGTCGGTTTGAAAAATACTCCTTTTTTTTTTCTTTTTTAGTTGACTGGCATTTAAAGTAGTTGTTACAACTGCTCAGTTGTCTTCAGTAATCTTTTGCTCCCAGGCTTCCCCCACCATCACCCTTACATGTGCTGTCAATACAACAGAAAAACATTCAATATTAAAGTAGCCAATTGCTTGAGAATGAAAACACAAACTAGAATGTACATGTAGGGGCAATCATGGTAAGCCAAACCATGTTCCATACCTGAACAGAAAACATGGATGTGTAGGATGCCTTCATTTTTCAGCTAAAATTAAGATCAAATTTGCATATATCATTAGCATATAGAGAACACTAGACAGAGAATAACCCAAGTACAGATCACGGTTGATTCCCTTACCCACTGTCTAGTAGGACCACACTCCTATTTTGCAAGATGTTTCTGATCCTAGCCATCCTTTCACCATGAATGACATTATGTTTCAAATGGCTAAAAGCGTGAAACGCAATTCACAAAATGGGGATTTTCTAGAGAGCCAAATTAAAGAATACTTATTATTTCCAAAGTATTAGCCCTTCTAGGACTTATTTGTTGCTTTAAATATTAGCTCTCCCACTGCATTCAGAACACCCTACTTAACTAAATTTAACTAAAGTTACACACAACTTTTCAAGAATTCATCTTTTATTTAAAGGGAGATACCTCTCTACAACAAAAAATAGAAGGTATTGGCTTTCTCTAATCCATGTAAATTACAGATTCCACTGGGAGTCCCATCACTAACAGTGGTGTTTCTGAAAATGAAAAAGTGCTTCCAATCCCCATGCAAATGTGTTTTAAAAGTTTTTTCCATGAAACCTAAGTGTAATTTAGCATACCACAGTGCTCTGAAGATGGATCATTGATGATGTACCATTTTGTACATAGGTAATACACATGTAAATCACTAAATATTAAGTATAAGAAGTATGTTTTTATCTTTTTTTTTAAAAAATGACTCCCTTTTTCATTCTGTTCTGTTGTATTGTGTCCAAAAGTTGTGTGTAATTTTTTTAAGGTCCAGGAAATGTAAAGAAATTTGTTGGAATACCTAAATTTCTGTAAAAAATAAAAATAAAAATAAGATTTTGTTATTTAAAAGATTTTCTTGGTGGTGTGGAACACACTCGGTGCATCCAGTGTCTGTCTTTATCCAGCGATCCAGTGACAGGTGATGATTTGACTGAAATAACTATCTTCAGAAAATCCCCTAGCTGTCAGATTCCATAATATTTGCCAACAGGAGACACTTATTAGATATGCAGGACTCTCATGTGGAAGTCATGATTAACATCTCCAAACATTCTTCTAGCCAAATATAGACATACCTCATATCCAAAGTGGAATGAAATTGATAAGCAAATAGCCAGGCTGTTCAGGCAAAACTTGACCTGAAATATCTAATTAATTGCTCGGCCTCCACTTCGCAAATTGAAAACAGCCATCGGCTCCTCAGACATGAGCAACCCTTTTGCAATAGTTCATGTGTGGCCTGGGTGGGTTCCAATGCTAGATCCTTCATTTGCTATATGATTCTCAACACCTGAAGGCCTCAATGTTCTCATCTATAAAGGCGACACAAAGAATAGTACCTGGCCCCAGAGTGTTGTTCTGAGGCTATAAAATACAGTGTTGTTATGCTGGACAAGAAGGAAATATTCAATGAATGTTAATTTCATCACCTTCTAGCAAATGCAAAACATAAAACACAGCCTCTGCTCTGATCATGCTAAAGATAGAGTAACATTCATGAGCAAGGATTGGAAATTCAGATGCCTACAGGGGCCAAGCAGATAATTAAATAAACAAAGCAAAGCCAAACAGGGTTGCGGAGGTAACAGGAAGCAGTGGGCACTGTGAGCACCAGAGGGCATAGGTCCTGTCTGAAGAGAGTAAGTGGCCTGTCCTCAGTCCTAGTTACTCAACAAATATGTATTGAGTCCCTGCTGTGTGCCAGGAAATATTCTAAACCCTGAGAAGATAGTGCTAAACCACATAAACAAGGTCCTGCTCTTACAGGTCTCAGGTTCTAGTAGGAAAAAAGACTAAACAGGAAAATGTCAGCTAAGAATAATGCCCTAGATGGAATTAAAACACCATGATAAAATGGAGAAATGGGGAGGCTAATCAAGGGGGGATGCTATGGAAGTGAGCATTTAATGTGAGACCTGAATAACAAGAAAGAGCCATCCAGGTGAAGGGGGAAGAACATGCCACACAGGGGGCCATGAGCATACAGGCCCTAAGGCAGGGATAGGGTTGCAACATCTGAGGAGCACAAGGTGGCAAAAGGTAGGTGGTGTAGGTTGAGCCAGGAACCAGCTTTGTAGAACAAGGATGGTTGGCACATTTTTTGAATAAGAGAAAAAGCCATTTGAGGATCTTGAGAGAGATGAAAACTATTTTACACTTCTAAAAGACTACTCTTGGCTTCTGCTTCTAGCAATCTGAGCTAGATACCCTAAAAAGCCTTCTTTTGAAAAACCTATAGTCTTGGATAAATTACAATGAGCTTGAGGAGAGGCTTAAAGATGGTGGCATGAGAGGTGAGACAGAAACCTCCTCCCAAAACCACATATAATAAGAAAATATAGCAAATACATCTAATCCTGAAACAGTCACAGGAAATAAGGCTGCAGCAGACTTCCTTCACCTGGAGAAAACAGCAGACATCAAGGAAAAGGGTAAAGTACCAAAGCCATGATCCAGAGGGACACAAGCTCTTCCCCCACCCCAGATCAGTGGAGAGAGGAAGATAAACAGATTGGGGAGGGCGTGGAGGCCTAGAACTGCTGAACACCCAGCTCTAGAGATATGTTCTGGGAGCACAAATCTACATTACATGGTGCTCTGAAGACTAGTGGGGTTGGAAAGCTAAGATAGGTGAAATACTTGGAGAGACTATGATTCCAGCTGCTTGTGGAAAACGGATCCACAACCAGCTGCTCTGGGACAAAAGAAAGGCAGGCAGTCTGAGAGACTTCCTAACAGTAAGAGGGCTGCTAAAGGGGCAAGGTTTGCACAGAGCTTGCTATTCAGGAGAAAGGACAGGTGGACAAAATTGTCCAGATGCACTCTGCCCCAGCAGGTTGGGAACTTTCAGGAGCTTCAGGTGCTCCATTCCCCTGGCTGGCTATGCAGCTGTGAGGCCCCCCACTGTGATATGCAGCCTGCAGCACCTTCCTCCCGGCTGGCACCAGCTTGCAAACTGGCTCCCCCCACCATTGCACAAGGCCAGCTAAAGGGTGGCCCAATCTATGGCACCTACAAGTGTGAACCATAGAGGCTTCTCCCTGCCTGCTCACCCCACTGGCCCTGGCAGTGGAGACAGGCACAGCAGCTGGGAAACAGGAAACAGCTCTTTCCTCACCCCAGATAACAGTGCTGCTCCCTGTGACCACAAACATCACTCCAGGGGATGAGCAGCTCCAGAGAGTAGAGCTTCTGGGCACTAGAGGGTGCCACATACAAATATGAAACATCAAATGAACATAGTTCAAACCAAAATCTCACAAATACCAGAAAAAGGGCCAAGTGAAACTGAACTCACCAATCTTCCTGAAAGACAGTTCCAAATAAAAATCATATACATGCTCATGGAGGTACAGAAAAATATTCAAGAACTCAGGGATGAATTTAGGACAGAGATTCAATCATTAAGAAATTCCATATCTGAAATGAAACATACAATGGAAGAATTTAAAAGCAGATTAAATGTAGTAGAAGAGATGGTAAATGGAATAGAAGAGTAATACAGCTAAGGTACAGAGATAAAAAAGGATCTCTAGGAAAGAAAGAATATTGAGAGAACTGTGTGACCAATCCAAATGGAACAATATTCACATTATAGGGGTACCAGAAGAAGACAGAGAAAAAGGGATAGAAAGTCTCTTCGAGGAGGTAATTGGTGAAAACTTCCCCAATCTGGGGAAGGAGATAGTGTCTCAGGCCATGGAGGTGCACAGATCACTCAACAACAAGGGACCCAAGGAACACAACACCAAGACATATAATAATTAAAATGGCAAAGATCAAGGATAAGGACAGAGTACTAAAAGCAGCGAGAGAGAGGAAAAAGAACACATACAAAGGAAAACCCATCAGGCTACAATCAGACTTCTCAACAGAAACCTTACAGGCCAGAAGGGAGTGGCATGATATATTTAATTCAATGAAGCAGAAGGGCCTAGAACCAAGAATACTTTATCTGGCAAGATTATCATTTAAATTTGAAGGAGGGATGTAACAATTTCCAGATAAGCAAAAGCTGAGAGAATTTACCTCCCACAAAAGGTCTCTACAGTGTATTTTGGAGGGACTGGTCGAGATGGAAATGTTCCTAAGGCTAAATAGCTGTCAACAGAGGAAATATAAACACAGTACTGAAAGTAGACCAATTAATTACTAAGCAGATGCAAAAATCAAATCAACCACCCTCAAAGTCAGTAAATGGATAGAAAAAAGGTACAGAATATGATAACTAATATAAAAAGAATGAAGGAGGAAGAAAAAGAGGAAAAAAGGAAAAAAAGAACCTTTAGATTGTGTTTGTAATAGCATACTAAGTGAGTTAAGTTAGACTGTTAGTTAGTAAGGAAGTTAACCATGAACCTTTGGTAACCACAAATCTAAAGCCTGCAATGGCAATAAGTACATACCTATCAATAATCACCCTAAATGTAAATGGTCTGAAAGCACCAATCAAAAGACATAGAGACACTGAATGGATAAAAAAACAACACCCGTCAATATGCTGCCTACAAGAGACTTACTTCAAACCCAAAGACATACACAGACTAAAAGTGAAGGGATGAAAAAAGATATTTCATGCAACTAACAGGGAGAAAAAAGCAGGAGTTGCAGTACTTGTATCAGACAAAATAGACTTCAAAACAAAGAAAGTAACAAGAGACAAAGAAGTACATTACATAATGATAAAGGGGTCAATCCAACAAGAGGATATAACCATTATAAATATCTATGCACCTAACACAGGAGCACCTACATATGTGAAACAAATACTAACAGAATTAAAAGGGGAAATAGAATGCAATGCATTCATTCTAGGAGACTTCAACACTCCACTCATTCCAAAGGACAGATCAAGCAGACAGAAAATAAGTAAGGAGACAGAGGCACTGAACAACACATTAGAACAGATGGACCTAACAGACATCTACAGAACTCTACACCCAAAAGCAACAGAATACACATTCTTCTCAAGTGCACATGGAACATTTTCAAGAATAGATCATATACTAGCCCACAAAAAGAGCCTCAGGAAATTCAAAAGATTGAAATTTTACTAACCAGCTTTCAGACAACAAAGGTATGAAACTAGAAATAAATTATGCAAAGAAAACAAAAAAATCCACAAACTCATGAAGGTTTAACAACCTGCTCCTAAATAATCAATGGATCAATGACCAGATAAAAACAGACATCAAGCAATATATGGAGACAAATGACAAGAATAACTCAACACCACAAAATCTGAGGGACACAGCAAAGGCTGTGCTAAGAGGGAAGTATATTGCAATACAGTCTTACCTCAGGAAAGAAGAACAATACAAACAATTATTAGAGAACACTATGAAAAATTATATGCTAACAAACTGGATAACCTAGAAGAAATGGACAATGTTCTAGAAAAATACAACCTTCCAAGACTGACCAAGGAAGAAACAGAAAATCTGAATAGACCAATTACCAACAATAAAATTGAATTGGTAATCAAAAAACTGCCTAAGAGCAAAATCCCTGGACCAGATGACTTCACTGCTGAATTTATCAAACATTTAGTGAAGACCTAATATACATCCTCCTTAAAGTTTTCCAAAAAGTAGAAGTGTAGGGAATAATTCCAAACTCATTCTATGAGGCCAGCATCATACTAATACTAAAATCAGACAAAGACATCACAAAAAAAGAAAATTACAGACCAATATTCCTGATGAACATAGATGCAAAAATACTCAATAAAATATTAGCAAATCAAATTCAAAAATACATCAAAAAGACCATCCATCATGATCAAGTGGGATTTATTCCAGGGATGCAAGACTGGTAAAATATTAGAAAATCCATCAACATCAACAAAAAGAAGGACAAAAACCATATGATCATCTCCATAAATGCTGAAAAAGTATTCAACAAAATTCAACATCCATTCATGATAAAAACTTTCAACAAAATGGGTATAGAGGGCAAGTACCTCAGCATAAAAAAGGCCATATATGATAAACCCACAGCCAACATCATACTTAACAGTGAGAAGCTGAAAGCTCTTCCTTTAAGATAAGGAACAAGACAAGGATGCCCACTCTCCCCACTTTTATTCAATGTAGTTCTGGATATCCTAGCCACAGCAATCAGACAACACAAATAAATAAAAGGCATCCAGATTGTTAAAGAAGAAGTTAAATTTTCACTGTTTGCAGATGACCTGATATTTTATATAAAAAACGCTAAAGAATCCACTTCAAAACTACTAGAACTAATAAATGAAATCAGCAAAGTTGCAGGATACAAAATCAACACACAGAAATCTGTTGCATTCCTTTATACTAACAATGAGATAGCAGAAAGATAAATCAAGAAAACAAGTCCATTCACAATTACATCAAAAAGAATAAAAAATACCTAGGAATGAACCTAACCAAGGAAGTGAAAGACCCACAGCCTGAAAACTACAAGACACTCATGAGAGAAATTAAAGAAGATACTAGTAAATGGAAATACATCCCATGCTCATGGATAGTAAGAATGAATATTGTGAAAATGGCCATGCTGCCTAAAGCAATCTACACCTTCAATCCTATCCATATCAAAATACCAACAGCATTCTTCAATGAACTAGAGCAAATAGTTCTATAATTCATATGGAACCACAAAAGACCCCGAATAGCCAAAGCAATCCTGAGAAGGAAGAATAAGGCAAGGGGGATTATGCTCCCTGATTTTAAGCTCTACTACAAAGCCACAGTAATCAAGACAATTTGGTACTGGCACAAGAACAGACCCACAGATCAATGAAACAGAATAGAGAGCCCAGATATAAACCCAGACATATATGGTCAATTAACATACAATAAAGGAGTCATGGACATACAATGGGGAATTGACAGCCTCTTCAAGGTGTTGGCAAAACTGGACAGCTACATGTAAGAGAATGAAACTGGATTGTTGTCTCACCCCATATACAAAAGTAAACTCAAAATGGATCAAAGACCTGAATGTAAGTCATTAAACCATAAATCTGTTAGAAGAAAACATAGGCAAAAATCTTTTGAATATAAACATGAGAAACTTTTTCCTGAACACATATCTTTGGGCAAGGGGAAATAAAAGCAAAAATGAACAAGTGGGACTACATCAAACTAAAAAGTTTCTATACAGCAAAGGACACCATCAGTAGAACAAAAAGGCATCCTACAGTATTGGAGAATATATTTCTAAACCACATATCTGACAAGGGGTTAACATCCAAAATATATAAAGAATTCACACTCCTCAACAACCAAAAAGCAAATAACCCTATTAAAAAATGGGTAGAGTATATGAACAGACAATTCTCCAAAGAGGAAATTCAGGTGGCCAATGGACACATGAAAAGATGTTCCACATTGCTAATCATCACGGAAATGCAAATTAAAACCACAATGAGATATCACCTCACACTAGTTAGGATGGTCAACATCTAAAACTCTAGGAACAACAAATGTTGGTGAAGATGCAGAGAAAGGGGAACCCTCCTACACTGCTGGTGGGAATGTAAATTAGTTCAACTAATGTGGAAAGCAATACAGAGGTTCCTCAAAAAATTCAAAATGGAAATACTATTTGACCCGGGAATTCCACTCCTAGGAAATTACCCAAAGAAAACAAGATCCCTGCATCAAAAAGACATATGCACCCCTATGTTAATCATGCACTATTTACAATAGCCAAGAAATGGAAGCAACCTAAGTGTCCATCAGTAGATGAATGGACAAAGAAGATGTGGTACATATACACAATGGAATATTATTCAGCCATATGAAGAAAACAAATCCTACCATTTGCAACAACATGGATGGAGCTAGAGGGTATTACACTCAGTGAAATAAGCCATGTGGAGAAAGACAAGCACCAAATGATTTCCCTCACTTGTGGAGCATAACAACAAAGCAAAACTTAAGGAACAAAACAGCAGTAGACTCACAGACTCCAAGAAGGAAGTAGATGTTTCCAAAGGGGAGAGGTGGGGGAGAGTGGGTGGGATGTGAAGGAGAAGGGGATTAAGGGGCATTATGATTGTTACACACGGTGTGAGGGGTGGTCACAGGGAAGAGAGTGTAGCACAGAGAATACAAGTAGTGACTCTGTGGCATCTTACTACACTGATAGGTAGTGACTTCAGTGGGGTATGGAGGGGACTTGATAGTATGGATAAATGTTATAACCACAATGTTTTTCATGTGAAACCTTCATAAGAGTGTATATCAATTATACCTTAATAAGAAAAAAAAATTTTAAGTACAGTGAGCTTATTTTTAATACACAGTTTAGCTTGCAAGAAAGTAAGCGAAACTCCAAAGGCATAAATAAGAAAAACAAGAGTAAACTGAAAACTGAGGGTGAAGAGTAAGCAAATGCAAAAACTGGGATTGCATGCAGGCAAATCCACTTATCAGAGCAGGGAATGGGAGACTAAGCCTTGGGCCATTGGAAGTGGAAGGGCTAATTTGAGAATCATACTCTAAACTAGGACACTTAGAAAGGAGCACACTTAGCCAGGGTGGCCCAGGAAAAATATTCACCTAGCCAACAGAAAAAGCCTGTCAAAATCTCTTTTCATCTGGCCCTACATGGCAGAAAAAAAGAAAGAAAGAGGAATAGTCACCCCTGAAATGTTTAACCCATGGCCCTAGCCTCCTCCAGTCTAGAATTCAATCTTACACTCTCCATATGGTCAGAGAAACTCCAAACCAAGAAAATTGATGAGCTTTCCAGGGTCCTACTAGCTGAGAAACACAAACATACATCTCATCTGGAGGAAAACATCTTAAACTAGATCTCACTAATTAAACTCAACAAAGCATGTGCTCACAATTTTAAACTTACTAAACATACAAATCAGCAAACTATAAGAGAGAATCAGCAGAAATCATTAAGAACAGATTACAGAATATAAAATGATCATGCTTTCTATGTAAAAGAAATAAAGATGATATCTAAAAAATAAGCAATATAAAGAGTCCGTTAGAGATAGCCAGGTAGATTTAAAGAAATACCCTCCCCAGAAAAATTTCCTAGGATTGAAAAATATAAACACTGAAATTTTAAAAAACAATACGTAAATTAAATATAAATTAAATATAACTAAGGGAATTGTGAACTAGAAGACAGAATTAAAGAAATTACCCAGAATGAAATACAGAAAGCCAAGGGGTCAGAAAATGAAAACAGGTTAAGTAACAGAGAAGGTAGATGTGTCTAATCAGAGTTCTAGTAGGAGAAATAGAAGAAGGGAAAGGCAATATTTGAATAGAAATTGGCTGAAAATTTTCCATAACAGATGAAAGATATTAATCCATATAGTAAGAAGCACAATAGCTCTCAAGCATGATAAATAAAAGGTGAATTCAAATGTGACAACAGTCATGCAAACCAAAAATAGAGGACCTAGCATAAACAAGGAGAAATGGCATATCCCCTACAAAGAAATAGTTTCTAGACTGATCATACATACCCTAGATGAGACATTAACCCAATACATTCAAAGTACTGAAGTAAAATCACTGTCAGCCAAAAATTATATTTCAGCAAAACTCTTTTTTAAGGCCAAAGCTGAAATGGTCATTTTCAAATAAGCAAAACCTAAGGGTTTTACCAGCATTAGACCTACACAGTAGGAATTTCTGAAAATGAGCCAAAAAGTAAGGTTTGAGATGCAAAAAGGAATAGAGGGCAAAGAATGTGGCATGTATGTAAGTGAATCAAAATAAACACTGTACAAAATAATAATAAAACATCTAACTTGTAGGATTAAAAAAAGAGAACTAAACTACTGGATGACAACAGAATATAAATTGCGATGAGATGATTAGAGTTTAAGGAATTTGTGTTAATTGGGAAAAGAGTTAAGAAAATAGATTAATGATAATAATAGCTAGCAAATGACTGTTTATGAGAAGCCAGGCAAATGTAATAACTCATTTAATCCTCACAACCTTATGAGTTAGATACTATTGTTATCCCCAATTTATAGATGAAGAAACTGTGGTACAGATGGTTTAAATTATTTAAGGTCACACAGCTAGGAAACAAAGAGCTGATCATATACACAATACACAATGGAATACTATTCAGCCATAAGAAACAAATCCTACCATTTGCAACAACATGGATGGAGCTGGAGGATATTATGCTCAGTGAAATAAGCCAAGCAGACAAAGACAAGTACCAAATGATTTCCCTCATTTGTGGAGTGTAACAACAAAGCAAAACTGAACAAACAAAACAGCAGTAAACTCACAGACCCCAAAAAGGTACTAATGGTTACCAAAAGGGAGGGGTGGGCAGGGAAGGAGAAGGGAATTGAAGGGCATTATGACTGGCACATATGGTATGGGGAGGATCATGGGGAAGACAGTGTAGCACAGAGAAGGCAAGTAGTGACTCTGTGGCACCTTACTACACTGATGGACAGTGACTTCAATGCACTATGGGAAGACTCGATAATAAGTGTGAATGTAGTGACCATATTGTTTTTCATGTGAAACCTTCATAAGAGTGTATATCAATAATACCTTTAATTAATTAATTAATTAAAAAAGAAAACAGAGCTAACTTCAAACTCAGGTAATATGAGTCTAAAATCACTGCACTTTACTATCTCTTCTATGCTGCTGTTAGGAAGCTAAATATAAATGATAAAATTTTAAGGGAAACAATAGAAGATATAGTTTCAAACAATGAGAAGAAGTAGAATAAGAAAACAAACAAGAAAGCACTAAATCAACATAAAAAGCAGGGAAAAATCATAGAAAAAGCAAAATAAAAAGCACACTGTAAGACAGAAGAAATAAAACCAAATTAGATAACATAATAAAGAGATGCAGACTAAATTTGTCAGTTCACAGAGATTATGAGATTGAGTTTTTAAAAACCTACCAATATGCTGTTTCCAAGAGGCATATAAAACACAGAAAGATCAAAACTAAAAGAATAGAAAAAGATATACTAGGCAAACACTAAGCAAAACAAAGCTATATTAACAGCAGACCAAAAACAATGTAAGTATTTTCAGTAATTAAAACAATCTCTAGGAGAGGCTCAAGATGGCAGCATGAGTAGGGCAGCAGAAATCTCCTCCCAAAACCATATATATTTTTGAAAATACAACAAACACAACCATGCCTAAAAAAGAGACCAAAAGATACAATACAACAGCCAGGCTACATCTACATCTGCAAGAACTCAGCATCTCACGAAAAGGGTAAGATACAAGCCGTGACCCAGTGGGACCCAAGCACTCCCCCCACCCCAGCTCCCCAGTGGGAGGAAAAGGATCAGAGTGGGGAAGGAGTGGAAGCACAGGACTGCTAAGTAACCAGCCCTAGTAATCTGCACTGGGAGCACAGACATACATTGCATGGTGTACTGGATATTAGAGAAATGGAAAAGTAAAATCCGAGACAGAGACTGAGAACTGGTCCCCACAGCCAGCTCCCCTAGGACATAAGAAAAGCGGGTGCTTCTTAAAAGTCTTAAAGGGACAAGGGCTTAACAGCTGGACAAAATCGTCCTGGCACACTCAGCCCAGAAGGCTGGGAATCCTAAGGAACTTCAGGTGCCCCAAACTCCTGGCAGGTAACCCAGCCCCGAAGCCCCTCACAGCGACAAGCAGCCTGCCATTCATTCCCCCCAGCCGGTGCTGCAAGCAAACCGGCTGACCCACCACAGCAGTGGAGCAGCCTCAGAGTGGCCCCGCCCACAGCAGCTCAGGAGATTATCCCAGAGACTGCTCCCTGTCTACAGGTAACAGACACAGCCAGCAGAGAAGGGCAAGGTGAACAGCAAGCAGGAAGGGACTTTGTTCTCCCAGCTGACACACACACCATCTGCTTATGACCACCTCTATCACCATGAGAAGGCAGACGAATCTGGTCCAATAAAGAATCACTCAAGACAACCCCAGAGAGAGGGACTGGGGAGATAGATATAACCAATGTTCCTGAAAAAGAATTCAAAATAAAGGTAAAAACCATGCTGATAGACCTGCAGAGAAATATGCAAGAGGTAAGGGATGAAGTCCAGAGGGAAATAACAGAAATGAAACAATCTCTGGAAGGACTTAAGAGCAGACTGGATGAGGTGCAAGAGACTGTTAATAGAATACAAATCAGAAAACAGGAACACAGAGAAGCTGAGGCAGAGAGAGATAAAAGGATCTCCAGGAATGAAAGAATATTAAGAGAACTGTGTAACAATCCAAATGGGACACTATTTGCATTATAGGGGTACCAGCAGAAGAAGAAGAGAGAAAAATGGATAGAAAGTGTCTTTGAAGAAATAATTGCTGAAAACTTCCCCAAGCTGGGGAAGGAAATAGTCTCTCAGACCATGGAAGCCCACAGATCTCCCAACACATGGAACTCAAGGAGGATAACACCAAGACATATAATAATTAAAATGGCAAAGATCAAACACAAGGAAAGAGTGTTAAAGGCAGCCAAAGAGAGAAAAAAGGTCACCTACAAAGGAAAACCCATCAGGCTATCATCAGACTTCTCAACAGAAAACTAATAGGCCAGAAGAGAATGGCATGATATATTTAATGCAATGAAACAGAAGGGCCTTGAACCAAGAATACTATATCCAGCACGATTATCATTTAAATATGAAGGAGGGATTAAACAATTCCCAGACAAGCAAAAGTTGAGGAAATTTGCTTCCCACAAACCACTTCTACAGAATATTTTCAAGAGAATGATCTAGATGTAAGCACTTCTAAGGCTAAATAGATGTCACAACAGAAAATAAAATCACACCAAAGAAGGCAAACAAAAATCAACTATTCATAAAAGCAGTTAAAGGAAACACAAAAGAGTACAGAATAAAACACCTAACATACAAAGAATGGAGGAGGAAGAATAAGAAGGGAGAGAAATAAAGAAGGGAGAGAAACACAGTGTTTATAATAGCTTAACAAGAGAGTTAAGTTAGACAATTAGATAGTAAAGAAGCTACCCTCGAACCTTTGGTAACCACGAATCCAAAGCCTGCAATGGCAAAAAGTACATATCTTTTGATAATCGCCCTAAATGTAAATGGACTGAATTTACCAAACAAAAGACACTGAGTAACAGAATGGATAAAAAAGCAAGACCCATCTATATGCTCCTCAGAAGAGACGTCAAACACAAAGACATACACAGTCTAAAAGTGAAGGGATGGAAAAAGATATTTCATGCAACTAATAGAAAAAGGCAGGAGTTGCAGTACTTCTATCAGACAAAGTAGACTTCAAAACAAAGAAAGTCACAAGAGACAAAGAAGGACATTACATAATGATAAAGGGCTCAATCCAACAAGAGGATGTAACTATTATAAATATATATACACCCAACACAGGAGCACCGACACATGTGAAACAAATACTAACAGAATTAAAGAAGGAAATAGAATGCAATGCATTCATTTTAGGAGACTTCAACACTCCACTCACCCCAAAGGACAGATCAATCAGACAGTAAATAAGTAAGGACACAGAGGCACTGAACAACACACTGGAACAGATGGACCTAACAGCAATCTACAGAACTCTACACCCAAAAGCAGCAGGATACACATTGTTCCCAAGTATACATGGAACATTTTCCAGAATAGACCACATACTAGGCCACAAAAAGAGCCTCAGTAAATTCCAAAAGATTGAAATTCTACCAACCAACTTCTCAGATCATAAAGGTATAAAACTAGAAATAAGTTGTACAAAGAAAACAAAAAGGCTCACAAACACATGGAGGCTTAACAACATGCTCATAAGTAATCAATGGATCAATGACCAAATTAAAACAGAGATCAAGCAATATGGGGAGACAAATGACAACAACAGCACAAAGCCCCAACTTCTCTGGGATGCAGCAAAGGCAGTTCTAAGAGGAAAGTATATTGCAATCCAGGCCTATTTAAAGAAGGAAGAACAATCCCAAATGAATAGTTTAAAGTCACAATTATTGACATTGGAAAAATAAGTACAAATGAGGCCCAAAGTCAGCAGAAGGAGGGACATAGTAAAGATCAGAGAAGAAATAAATAAAATTAAGAAGAATAAAACAATAGAAAAAAATCAGTGAAACCAAGAGCTGGTTCTTTGAGAAAATAAACAAAATAGATAACCCCCTAGCCAGACTTATTAAGAGAAAAAGAAAATCTACACACATCAACAGAATCAAAAATGAGAAAGGAAAAATCAAGACGGACCCCACAGAAATACAAAGAATTATTAGAGAATACTATGAAAATCTATATGCTAACAAGCTGGAAAACCTTGAAGAAATAGACAACTTCCTAGAAAAATACAACCAGGAAGAAACAGAAAATCTAAACAGACCAATTACCAGCAACGAAATTGATTCAGTAATCAAAAAACTACTCAAGGGCAAAACAGCTGGGCCAGACGGATTCACTGATGAATTTTACCAGACATATAGAGAAGACATAATACCCATTCTCCTTAAAGTTTTCCAAAAAACAGAAGAGGGAATACTTCCAAACTCATTCTATGAAGCCAGCATCACTCTAATACCAAAAACAGGCAAAGACCCCACCAAAAATGAAAATTACAGACCAATATCCCTGATGAACATAGATAAAAAATACTCAACAAAATATTAGCAAACCAAGTTCAAAAATACATCAACAGGATCATACACCATGACCAAGTGGGATTCATCTCAGGGATGCAAGGATGGTACAACACTGGAAAATCCATCAATATCATTCACCACATCAACAAAAAGAAAGACCAAAGCCACATGAACATCTCCATATATGCTGAAAAATCATTCAACGAAATTCAACATCCATTCATAATAAAAACTCTCAATAAAATGGGTATAGAGGGCAAGTACCACAACATAATAAAGGCAATATATAACAAACCCACAGCCAACATCATACTTAACAGTGAAAGCTGAAAGCTTTCCACCTAAGATCGGGAACAAGACAGGGATGCCCACTCTCCCAACTGTTATTCAACATAGTACTGGAGGTCCTAGCCACGGCAATCAGAGAAAACAAAGGAACACAAAGCATCCAGATTGGTAAAGAAGAAGTCAAACTGTCACTATTTGCAGATGACATGATATTGTACATAAAAAACCCTAAAGACTCCACTCCAAAATGACTAGAACTAATATCTGAATTCATCAAAATGGTAGGATACAAAATTACTACACAGAAATCTGTTGCTTTCCTATACACTAATGATGAACTAGCAGAAAGAGAAATCAGGAAAACAATTCCATTCACAATTGCATCAAAAAGAATAAAATACCTAGGAATAAACCTAACCAAGGAAGTGAAAGACTATATCCTGAAAACTACAAGACACTCTTAAGAGAAATTAAAGAGGACACTAACAAATGGAAACTCATCTCATGCTCTTGGCTAGGAAGAATTAATATTGTCAAAATGGCCATCCTGCTTAAAGTAATCTACAGATTTAAAGCAATCCCTATCAAAATACCAACAGCATTCTTCAACAAACTGGACCAAATAGTTCTAAAATTCATATGGAACCACAAAAAACCACAAATAGCCAAAGCAATTCTGAGAAGGAAGAATAAAGCAGGGGGGATCTCACTTCCCAACTTTAAGCTCTACTACAAAAACAAAGTAATTAAGACAATTTGGTACTGGCACAAGAACAGACCCATAGACCAATGGAACAGAATAGAAAGTCCATATATTAACCCAAATATATACAGTCAATTAATATACGATAAAGGAGCCATGAATATACAATGGGGAAATGACAGCCTCTTCAACAGCTGGTGTTGGCAAAGCTGGACAGCTACATGTAAGAGAATGAAACTGGATCACTGTTTAACCCCATACACAAAAGTAAATTCGAAGTGGATCAAAGACTTGAATGTAAACCTTGAAACCATAAAACTCTTAGAAAAAAACATAGGCAAAAATCTCTTGGACATAAACATGAGCGACTTCTTCATGAACAAATCTCCCTGGGCAAGGGAAACAAAAGCAAAAATGAACAAGTGGCACTACATCAAACTGAAAAGCTTCTGTACAGCAAAGGACACCACCAATAGAACAAAAAGGCATCCTACAATATGGGAGAATATATTCATAAATGACAGATCCTATAAAAGGTTGACATCCAAAATATATAAAGAGCTCATGCATCTCAACAAACAAAAAGCAAATAATCCAATTAAAAAATGGGCAGAGGAACTGAACAGACAGTTCTCCAAAGAAGAAATTCAGATGGCCAACAGACACATGAAAAGATGCTCCACACTGCTAATCATCAGAGAAATGCAAATTAAAACTACAATGAGATATCACCTCACACCAGTAAGGATGGCCACCATCCAAAAGACAAACAATAACAAATGTTGGCAATGATGTGGAGAAAGGGGAACCCTCCTACACTGCTGGTGGGAATGTAAATTAGTTCAACCATTGTGGAAAGCAGTATGGAGGTTCTTCAAAAAACTCAAAATAGAAATACCATTTGACCCAGGAATTCCACTCCTAGGAATTTACCCAAAGAAAACAAGATCCCTGAGTCAAAAAGACATATGCATAAACCCCTATGTTTATTGCAGCACTATTTACAATAGCCAAAATATGGAAGCAACCTAAGTGTCCATCAGTAGATGAATGGATAAAGAAGAGGTGGTACATATACACAATGGAATATCATTCAGCCATAAGAAGAAAACAAATCCTACCATTTGCAACAACATGGATGGAGCTAGAGGGTATTATGTTCAGTGAAATAAGCCAGGTGAAAAAAGGCAAGTATCAAATGATTTCACTCATCTGTGGAGTGTAAGAACAATGCAAAAACTGAAGGAGCAAAACAGCAGCAGACTCAAAGAACTCAAGAATGGACTAACAGTTACCAAAGGGAAAGGGACTGGGGGTGTGGGTGAGAAGGGAGGGATAAGCGGGAAAAGGGGGCATTACGATTAGCACACATAATGTAGAGGGGGGCATGGGGAGGGCTGTATAACACAGAGAAGACAAGTAGTGATTCTATAGCATCTTACTGCGCTTATGGACAGTGACTGTAATAGGGTATGTGCGGGGGACTGGTGATGGAGGGAGTCTAGTAAACATAATGTTGCTCATGTAATTGCAGATTAATGATACCAAAATTTTAAAAATTAAAAAATTAAAAAAAAAAAAACCTCTACACAATAATAAAGGTTTCAACTCACCCATAAAATATTAAAATTCTAAACTTACATGCATTTAATAGGATAGTTTCAAAATATGCAAAGCAAAAATGAAAGAATTACTAGGAAAAATAGGTAAATCCACTATCAGGAATTTTAACACATCTCTCTCAAATTATTGATAGACCAAAAAGACAAAAACATTTAGTAAGCATAGAGAAGATCTGAATACTTCACTTAATTTAATGGCATGTAAAAATGCTACATTTGTACATGAAAAATAATAAAACTACATATCAAATCTTATTTTAACATTGCTTCTATTCTACTAAAGTCTGTATTTGAGTTTACTTTGTGTATTATACTTCAATTTTTTAAAATGTTAATCTCATTAAAAAACTATCAAATTTTCAGTGACCTGATTATTTAAATCCAGCACATAACTATCCAGAGAACAGAAAGAAACAATGCTCCCACAACTCACTTTATGGACAGTTTGAAAAAGGAAAAACTAGAGGCCAACCTGTATCCTAATAGAAACAGCATTCTAAAATATTTTTATGTAAGTCACCACACTAAGAGGCAAAAAGATATAAACCATATGATTGATAAATGCAGAAAAATCACCTGATATAACTTAAAACCCATTTTTGATAACAAGAGCTCTTACAAAACTGGGATTAAGGACAATTTTCCTTTACCTAAGAAACAATTCTACCAGACAATGTAATTTTCCTCTTAACTGTAACATGTTAAGAGTATTTCCTTTAAAATAAAGATCAAGACCAATAAGCCCAATGTGAGTTAACTCTGCCAACATTGTATTAGCACAGGAACAAGCAAAAGAAGATGCATAAGAATTTGAATAGAAAAAGAAAACATTCATCATTTTATGCTTATGGTTGCCCTCATACAATAACAAACCAAAACTACAAGTAAAAATTATTAGGATCCATAGGAAGTTACTAAGATGGCCAGACTTAAGATCAATGTATAAAATTGCATTTCCCTATCATAGCAGTAAGCAATTAGAAAACATAATTTCAAAAAAATATAATTAACAATAGCAACAAAAATCATAATACCCAGGAGTACATCTAGCAAAATATGTATATGACCTTTATGGAGAAAATTATAAAACTTCACTGAAAGACTTGAAACAAGATCTTCAAAAATGTAGAGTTTATAATATATTCACTGATAGGAAAAATCAATGCCATTAAGATCTGATTTTCCCCAAAATGATCACTCAAGGAAATGCACACCAAAATCCCAGCAGAACTTTCTGAGGAGCTTGACTAGCTGATTCTAAAATTTTTATGGTGGCACAACATGCCAAGAATAGTCATGACACTCCTGAAAAAGAACAAGATGGAAGGGCTTGCTCAACCCAATACCAATTTATTATAAAACTATAATAAGTAAGATGGACAAATAAACCCGTGAAGTAAAACAGAAATCCCAGAAGCATAAGAATGCATTTTTTGGAAAACTGATAAAAGGAGAAATGGCACGAAAGATCAGTGGGAAAAGAATGTACTTGTCTGTAAATGGTGCTGGGCATTATTTGGTTTTTGTTGGAAGACAGTTCCACATGAGCCTCTTGTGTTTCTGCACGTCTTGAAAGCAGAGGCACGAAGGCCTTTACTCCAGCTATTTTTTCCAGACTGTGTCAAACAGCCTGGGCCTCCCTCCAGAGCAAAGAATAGGTTTGTTTATTGTTCTATAATAAACATAATGGTCTCCCTTGACATTACCTTGTAAAATCGAACATTTGCACACACTAAATTCTTCAGTTCTACTTCTAGATTTAGATGCAGGATATAGCATATAAATACAAAAATGCACAAAAGGGAAAATATTCATCAACAGAGAATACAGAAGTGTGTGGATTACTCACCATTTACTTTTCAGTTAATCAATTCAATACTACTATAAGCATAGAAATGAATAAACCAAAGTTACAAACATCAACATAAACGATTATACTAGGTCAGGCATATATTATTGAGTGGGAAAAAAGCAAGTTGTAGCAGATACACTGTGGCTCCATTTTTATGAATCTCAAAAACAAGCAAAACTAAGCTACATACAATTTAGTGATAAATACCTATATGGTAAAACTAAAAAGATATAAGCACAGGAATGATCATCTCAAGATTGTGGGTACCGCTGGAAAGCAGGGAGGGGTTGTAATCGAGGCAAGTTATACAGGCATCTTCAATAGTTCCAGATCTTCGAGTGGACGCTTCGTAGGTTCATTTGCTTCATGCTTCCTAAATTATAAATATGTCAAATTTTTGTATCAAATATTATCTAGTGAGATAGGATAAAACTAATTGAATATTTTAAAAGATAACTGATGATTGTGAGAAAAAGGGACACAGTAGAGCCCAGAGTAGAAGCAGGGACATTACAGGAAGGTTAGTGCAGTAGACAAGGTGAGAGAAGGTGGTGGCTTCAACCCAAACACAGTGGAGATGGAAGGAGGCGGACAAATTTGGGAGAGTGTTAGAGATTGGGTTTCTGAGGAAGCCGACTCTGAGAAAGATGAGGGTGAAATAAATGTATTGTGCAGAGCTCTGAGAATGCAGCTCCCGTGACAGGGAAGTGCAGGGGAAGGAAGGCAGCGGATGGCAAGAGAAGTTGGGCTGGGACGCAGTCTGGAGGGAGGCCCCAGCCCACCCCGCAGGGAGCCCAGAGACTGGGAGGGCTTGCCAGAGTTGTCCTGCCTACGGGAGGCGCTCAGGCCGTGGGCATCAGTCCCTGTATGTGCGTTGCCCGCCCCCAGGAAGGCGTCTGGCCTTGGCGCGGTGGCTCTCCAGCTGAGGGCAATTTCCAAAGACGGCCAAGGGCTGTGAGGCACTGAACCGCTGTGGAGTGAGTCCTGCGGTCCTATGAGGGCCCAGGGGCTGGGGAGCACCTCACGGCATCTGCTATAGATAAACATTTTCGGAATGTGAGGCTTGTTGGATGGAATGTGGAAGATGAAGAAAGAGAGCTACTAATTTTTTGCTCTGAGAGCAGATGGCGGCGCCTTTTCTGAGATAGGAAGAAGAGGTGGGGGGAGACGGAAATCCAAAAATTCTCTTCTGTGGTTTAAGTTCACGATGCTTATTAGAAATTCAAGTGGAGATGTCAAGTTAGATAGGCAGTTAGATGTGGATGTGTGGAGTGCTAGGGAGAAGTCTGAGCAAGCAACTCAAATGCAGTAGGCATGGCAAACAGGCGGCTTTTAAAGCTCTGGTACTGGATGTGATCATTTAGGAAGAGGATACACATAGAGAAGAGGATCCCAGCCAATCCCAGGCACTCTGACTGGACCTGAAGCAGAGGAGAGGAGCCAGCCAAGGCGATGAAGAGGAACCCATGAAATGGGGTGTTAGGAAAGCTGAGAGGGAAAAACAGTATTTCAGGAAGTAAAACGTGATTATGTGCCAAATCTTACTGAGAGGTCAAGTAAGACAAAAGCAGAGAAAAGCCCACCCTATTGAGCACAGGGGAGGTTATGGTGTCAGTGACAACAGCAGACTTTGTGAAATAATAGAAATGTAAGCAGTGAATTGGGAGAAAGCTGAAATTGAGGCAGTGGAGGGAGCAACATAAGCAACTTTTACAAGAAGTCAAGGCAGCCATTTACATCTGAAAAATTAGGGTTGATAGCTTTTCTGGTTTCTCAAAATAAGACAAAAATGTTTATACTATTAATTGTCCAGGAAGTTGGTACATTATTAAACATAGTGCAAACCAACACTGTGAGGGTCAAAATACACATAGAAGTCTGGCTGGGCCAATGGTTGGTGAGTTTCTGACTTCCACTGAGAAGGCATATTCCCATAAAGTAAATGAAATATTGAGACAGAACATGCTCCGGAGCCCTGGGGGAGGCTGGAATGGGGATAAATTTGGGTAATATCCACTTAAAATGACCGGAGAGAGGAAGGCAAGCCTCAGATGGACTTCCTCAAGGTCAAGATAGGAGAGGCAGGAAGCAAAAATTGTTGGCAGACCTCTGTGGCTACATAACCTATCCTGCAGACTAGCAGCTGTCCCCAGTAACATTTATATTTTGATTTCTGAGTATCTGTCTCACTGATGTTATCTAGGGAGGAAGGCCAGTTTGTTAATGGTTTTTAATTCTACCTACTTTGAAGTTTGTACTTTATTCTGCAGGTGCTGAGAAACTATTGAAAGTTTTTGAACAAGGGAAAGATAATCAGTGTGAGATTTTAGCAGGATTGTTTCCTCAGCAACAAGCAGGGAGAAGTCAAGCAAGGCTAGGTTAGAAGCAGAGAGTCCACGAGTGTGAAAATGGAGACAAAGTGGTGAAGACTGGCAGGGTGTAGGCATGAGAGTGAGAACAAAATGACGCTGGGTTTCCTGTCTATATTATTAGAAGGGAGCAAGAGGGGGGAGATTGCAGTCACAGTGGGTTTGGGTGGGCTGACATGATGAAAGCAATAATGGTCACTATCTGGATGGCACCACATAACTTACAAGAGCTTTCACATCCATGATCTCATTTGCCTCTCCACCCACCTGTAAGGTATCCCCATGCGCATTTAACATTAGGGATGCAAAGCACAGGCTTAATGATTTGCCCATAAGGTGACAGGATGGTCTTGACCACAGATGTCCTTACTCCATGATTTGATGATGGCTTTTGGATACACTTTGGCACTTGGTGGTCAGTGGGCAGGAGTCAGCCTGTGTTTGCCTTTCAGAAGTTATATCCTGAAACGTAAGGTTCTTGGAATGATTAGCTGGATTCTGTTTCTTTGATGCTGGTTCTCTGTGAGCCTTCTTGATTAATCATTTTCATATGATAGCTAGAGAGAAAAAAGGAAAGGATTCATTTCTAAGTTGCCCATTTTGAAAACATTGAGCTCCCAGGTACAAACATACCACCTTATCTGAAATAAAACATTAATTCTCTCTCCTAGGCAATATACCAGTTAGATCATTAAAATTCATTCTGTGAGAGCCAGACCTTGGTGAACTGAGGTGAGCAAGCCCATTTACCCCACCTGGAATCCCCTTTTAATGGGTGAGATCTATTTTATCATCTCAACCATAAGTCGCTAGGTTCAGGGACTCAGACATCAAACCAACCTGTGGGTCAAACCAGCTTCCTGAATTACTTAAATACTGTATTTTTCTCTGCATTAACTGGAAGGAACTTCCCCCAAGAACTAAATTGGCACCTATATTTTCAGTTACAGACTGAAGGCTGGCTCTTAGTTAAATCAACATGGTGAACTGAAAGAATCCTGGAAGTATGTGTATGTGTATATTTTGTTAATGCAGTTTCCCAGGTCAAAACACTAATTTAAAACTTTTGCTGTCTCCAAAACAGGAATTTTTAAAATTTTAGAAGCAAATTATAAAATATCCTATAAAAGTCTTTACACTTTTAAGGTCTTTTGACTTTAAAAAGCTTGTGAATTCTCTCCTAGGTGATTAAAACCCATTTTGAATTAAATACAGTTGCCCTGATCTTGTCAAAAATGATGAAGGTGCTTTCATAGAACTTAATTTACTGTACAGATTTAGAAAGAAGTTGCATTTTTAGAAATTGATTTGTACTGCCACCTAGTGGTACATTTTATTGCAAATTTCGACACCCTGCAGTGCATTTCTGTAGTTCCATTGGGGGTACCCTTAAAAACACTGTAGACCGCTGATGGACAGTGACTGCAATGGGGTGGGAGGGAACTTGATAATATGAGGGAATGTAGTAAACACAGTATTGCTCATGTGAAACCTTCATAAGATTGCACATCAATGATACCTTAATAAAAACAAAACAGAAAACACTGTAGACTGAGGATTTATGTTTGCAAATATATGAAGAGCTAGTTACTCCACGGAACATACAAGATCCTATCATATACCTTAAAGTCTAAGAAGAAAGCTTTTTAACATAAATATGGAAGGAGTCTACTAACAGAGATCCTCTTAAACCACAGAAGCTCCTTATATTAGCTTTTTTTACCTATATCTTTGATTCTTACCATAATTATCTCATGGTAAGCTTTACATTTCTTTCTCTTTTTTTTATTGAGGTATCATTGATATACACTCTTATGAAGATTTCACATGAAACACAATGTGTTTACTACATTCACCCATATTATTGAGTCCCCCCCACGCACCCCATTGCAGTCACTGTCATTCAGTGTAGTAAGATGCCACAGAGTCACTACTTGTCTTCTCTGTGCTACACTGTCTTCCCCACTGTTCATTTCTTCTTGATAAATAAATACATTCCTGGCTAATTACTCTGATGGTCACTCTGTTTGGGAAGGCAGAATTGTGTAAACACAGTTAAACACACAAGAGGCCACATGATGCTGTCCAAGTTCAAATCCTAGCTCAGAACTTGCACTCTGTTTGCCCTTAGACTAATTATGAAACACCTCTGTGCCAGTTCCCCAACCTGTGAAATAGATAGCAATCAAATCAGTTTCATAGAGTAGTGTAAGAGATATCATACTCAGAACAGAAACTAGCCCAGAGTAAATGCTCAATGGAAACACTGGTAGACCCTAGCAGCCTAATTTGCATAGACCCTCAGGATGCTGAGATATCCACACAGCCTCCTGTTCCATTCCATTAGCAGATGGAACCTTAAACACAAAGAGGACCCAAGGTCAAGCCTCTGGACACTAAACTTACATTGATCGAGCAATTCTAGATAAATACCTGAAAAGAATTGAAAACAGAAACTCAAACAGACATTTGTATACAATGTCTATCACTGTGTTATTTGCAACAGCCAAAAGGTGGCAGCAACTCAAATGTCTATCAGCAGGTGACTGGATAAATGAAATGAGATCTATACATACGATGAATTCTTATTCAACCTTAAAAAGTAATGAAATTCTGATGTATGGGACCACATGGATGAACCTTGAAAATGTGATCCTAAGGGAAATAAGCCAGGCACAAAAGGATGAATACTGTCTGATTCCACAATATATGAGGTATTTAGAATAGTCAAATTCACAGAGACAGAAAGTGGAACAGTGGCAACCAGGGTCTGGAAAAGGGGTAACAATAGTTACTGTTTAATGGATACAGAGTTCCAGCCTGGGTTGATGAAAAAGTTCTGGACATGAAATAGTGGGGATGACTGTCCAATAAGGCAAATGTACTTAAGGCCACTGAATTGTATGCTTAAAAATGGTCAAAATGGTAAATTTTATGTTATATACATTTTAACACACACAAAAAAAGCAAAAAAGGCAGGGCCAGAGCCCTGGCTATACATTCCTCTTCTGCATTTTCACCCTCATTACATACAAATGCTGGCTGGGCAGAGCTGGGGTGCCACCAGGAGATCCTAACCAGGGTGCACCCCACGGCCTTGACTCCCCCACCCACATACACACACACACATGCACACATGCAGACACTCTTCTATTACCCTCTGGACTTGGAGGGAGGATAAGGAGTCAGCACCCTGGAATCCTGGAAAGCTGCCAGGGCTTGTGTGACAGTGGCTCTTTAATGCCAGCCTAGACCCTTCTCTTCCCCGAGGCGGCCTTGGCCTGATAAACCAAGGTTATGCTTTTATAAGAAGAAAAATATCAGTGCACATGATTCTAATTTGCATTTGTGGGCAGAGCACGGAATAAAGTGGACAACCTCAATGCCTGTTGACTAATGAATGACAAGTACCAGCTTAAAGGAGCCAGTGAGCCCAAAGATGTGCCAGATCCAGATCGAATTTGTATGGCCCTAACCCCCAGCAAGGGACTGGAAATCCATGAGACAACTCAGCAAAGGCAGAACCAAAAACCTGCTCTTACCTGCTTCATTCTCAGAGTAAGGAAACTTCTGTACAAAAGGAGCCAGGGAAAAACAAAATCACAAAGTCCCTTCCCACAAACCCTACCAAGAGACAGTCAGCTTGGAAAAACAGGGTTTGGGCCCAGCTCTTTGAAAAATATCTTACAATGAGGCACACAATTTTTTTTTAATGTATAACCTAGAATTTATTGATTACCTATTTTCAGTTACTGTACTGAGAGGATTGTTATGTTTATTACTTATTGGTGCCTAACAAGTTACCCCAAAACTCTGTGGCTTAGAACAGCAATCATGTATTATCTTCTACATTTTCTGTGGGCCAGTAATCCAAACAGGCACCATAGGGATGGCTTATCTCTGCTTCAGGCTGCCTGGAACCTCAGCTGGAATGAATGGCTGGAGGCTGGAATCACTTGAAGGTTTGTTCATTCACACATCTGATGGTTACTGCTGGCCGCTGACCAAGGGCCAGAAAGAACATTCACATGTAGGGTCACCATGTGATCTGAGCTTCATCCCCACATGGTGGCAGGCTCAAAGGGCAAGCACCCCAAGACAGAGAACTAGTAAGAATCTTACTACCTTTTATGATGCAGGCCCTGAAATCACAAGCTTCACTTTGGCACATTCCATTGATTAGTGCATTTACAAAGATCTGCAGAAATTCCTTGCAGGAGGAGGGAACATAAACCCTAAATCTGTTTGCACAGTATAAGAAGAGCACTTATGATGTGGCATGTAGCCATACATATGGGTGTCACCATCTTGGAAAATAGAAGTTGCCACATTGTGCTTTATCTCAGTTAATCCTTACTGCCCCCCCAAAACAAAAAACAAAAGCCTTTGAGGTAGATATTATTAGCCCAGTTTTACAATATAGGAAACTAAGGCCTAGAGAAGTAACTTTGCAATGTCAAAGACACCTAGTAAGTGACAGTGTAAGGACTCCAACCCCAGCAGCCAAGCCCTTAACTCTCAAATGGAACTTCCTGCTAGAGGTTATAATGCCTTATCTACAAGTATACGCTGGCTAAAATTCAAGTTAAGTGTCAGGTCTGTTTATTGTCAATGAAAATTCATTAAAGTCACCTTGAAAATAAAGACAGTTTTATTTGAACCTCCTGAGGACCTAAACCCAGGAAAATATAACTCCTATGGGTGGGGTAGGAGATATGTTCCAAAGATCCCAAGTCATTTACACGGTTCATATCCTTAAGGTAAGAGAGACAGAACTTCGAGGGGGTACATTCATTTACATAAAATCTGTGATGCAAAGAAAAGAGTGGAGTGGAGACAGTATACATCTTGGCTGCCAAGGAAATTAAGGGGAAAAGCAAACATTCTTGCTCATCTCTTAACAGGAATGAGGGTACCAGTTGTTTAGCTTTTAACTTAATTAACATGGTATTATAGAGTTAGAAAGTGTGAAGTTTTTATGGAAAGCCATTCTGAGACCCCCAGAGTTAATGAAACCTTCAATACTCAGGCCTTTGAAATCCTTTTGGGGGTCCCTAGTATGGTGGTCAACTTTTCTTTAGTTCCCATTATGAATATAAAAGCTCTTAGAGAAAAAAATAATTTCTTATTACAGGAACCCTGGATTCTCTGCAGCTTCTATACTTAGGGCTAGGGTTTCACTTCAGAAGCAGGCTGTGTAAAAACATATCAGGCTGGACAACACAAAGTACACACGCAGCCAGAGTAGGCATCAGTGGGCTGCATGTGCCCCCCGAGTATAAGCCTAAGAGCCCCCACAAAATAGCCAGGGCCCTTGGCACAGGAAAGTACCACACTTGGACCATGTCCTGTTGACCCCAAAATTAGCCCAAGTATTTGTGGTAGTCAACCTCCAAGATGATCCCCAAAATTCTGCACCGTAGTATTCACACTCTTGTATGATCTCTCACACTCTACCAGGGTTGGTCTGTGTGACCAATAGCATATGCCAGAAGTGATGATATGTCATTTCCAATATTTGGGCTTAAAATATTGACTTCTGTCTTGAGTTCTCATTACTCGCAGAAGCAGCCAGCTGCCATGTTCTGAGGACATTCAGGCAGGAAAGTCTACAGAGCAAGGAACTGAAACCTCTAGCCAACAGCCAGCAAGGAACCGAAGCTTCCCGAACCACGTGCGTGAGCGCAGGGCTTCCGGCCCAGGCCGGCATGGGCGTGACTGCAGCCCCGCCCCAGTGATCAGTTTGGCTGCAGCCTCCACTAAGCCGCCCTGGATTCCTGACCCTCAGAAACCACTTCAGATAACAAACGTTTACTGCTTTAAACTGCTACAGCTAGGGGTCATTTGTTACACAGTAATCGAATTTGTGTAGTACAAGCTGGAGCTTTGGAGACAAGCCCGCTGCAGGTAAACTCTGGTTCCACCACTCCGTGGGTAAGTAGCACGACCTCTCTGAGCCTCAGGTTCCTCATGAGCAAAAATGGGGACATTTATTCTAAAGGCTGAGTAAGGATCAAAGGAAAGAAGTTAGAAAAGAGAATATTACTCTTCCTCCTCAGCATTTTAAAACTAGAGTTAAAAATTTGCTCAGAGTAAGTTGCTATACGATAATAGTAACAGGGTGATTGTACAACCAGCATTGTAATAATAATGATAATTAATAATCATCCTATTTCACACCTGGCAATGTGCCAAGCACTTAAAGTTCAACTACAAACTTCCTGTACTATTACTTCAGCTATATTTCTATTCTTTCCATAGACACATTAAAAAGACTAGCATTAGTAGTAACATATTACATATGTTTAAGTTACAGAAATGATACCTTAAAAAACCCTATCTGCTTATAGCTTTAAAAAATCTTTAATTTATTTAAAAAGCCCACAGCATATTTCAGCTGCTTCCCATATACATATAATCATTCAGTAATCTATCAACAAATATTTGTAGGATACATGTTATACCCAAAATATTGTCCTAGGTACCATGAGGTATGAAAAGTAGTCCAGGGGATTGTCTCTGTCTTCAAGGAATTTACAGACTTGTTAAGATAAAATAGAATGAAAACCTAGATGCTATAGTACCATAAGTAAAATTCCAAGGACGTAAATGACTTGGCTTAATGGAGGCTTAATTGAATGTAAATGGAGTGGCTTGGAAGGTATGCGTATCTGGACCTTAATTCAGATTGGCTGTTTACTAGCTTTGTGGATTTAGGCAAAATCACTTCCCTGTCTGTACCTCAATTTCCTCATCTGTAAAACTGAGCTGATAAGGTATAGTTTAAGGAGCAGCCTCAAAGGGTTGTTTTAAGAACCAAAGGAAGATATCTATCTCATGCCTGATACTGGAGGAATACTCCATTTCTAATTCATAGGTTACAGGCTATTAAGAAGAAAGAAGGAAACCAGGTTGGAATACGCAACATGCTAAGAGATACTGACAAAGTGATTCTTGATTTGGCCTTAAGACCACACCAGCTTTAAATGACCTG
This sequence comes from Manis pentadactyla, assembly GCF_030020395.1. Lineage (NCBI taxonomy): Eukaryota > Metazoa > Chordata > Mammalia > Pholidota > Manidae > Manis > Manis pentadactyla. Next base: position 58,724,024 of record NC_080025.1, on the reverse strand, counting down.
AGAGGAGAAAGGATCAGTGAGAATGGAGGCCCCTTAGTTCTGAGCATGTAGGGGAACTGAACGCACAGCTTCGAAATCTTTCTGCCACAAAGACATTGCTGCCAGTAACAATCCCACTCTGTTTTATCAGGGATAATAGAGAACAAATAAGAACAGCTAACTGTAATTCCCAGGAGAGGAAATCCTGGGGCAAAATACCTAGCTGAAACCGAAATCAGTCGAAAGAAGAAATAAAGTTGAAAACCCATTTATTGCTTACAAACTGGGGTCCAGGGCCATCTCCCTCCTTCCTGCTCTGGTAGAAGCAAGTGAAACTCCCCCCAACCTCTCAGGTTCAGATAAGCCCTTGGTCACCCAGGTAATTACCAATTGATATGGAGATAACTACTTCTCTCCACCCCTTAGGAACACCTGTTCATATGGAGATGCACTAAGGCCAGGCAAGAGATTCTGGAATATTACAATTTAACCCACACTAACCTTCTGCATTACTGAAGACTTGGTGTTTATTAGAACACTTAATCTCACAACAATGCTCAAGGTAGTACTATGGTTATCAACCCATTCTCCAGAGAAGACACTAAAGTTCAGAGAGCTGAAATAACTTGCCCACAATCATGTTTAGTGAACAGCAAAGCTGCTCCTGAACCCCAGCATTCTTGCACCAGACCCTAGGCTCTCAGCTGCTATATTAAGCTTCCACTGGTTAACCACTGGCACATTTTTCACTCCATTTAACATTTTCCCACCACCTAGCCAAGACCCAAGATAACCAAACAGAAATCTCTTGAGAAAAGTGAAGTAGTTTTGATGCCGGGGTTCTTGTTCATGAAGCCAAGGAATGAGCTTCACAAACACTCAAGGTAGGAGAGCAAGGTACAGGCTTTTATTTAGAAATAAAGTGAGAGGAAAGAGCTCCTGGCTCACACCAGGAGGGGGACAAGAGAGCCCATGATGGTGCATTGTCTAGGGGTTTTATAGGCAATTGAGGATTTTTCGAGAACATCAAAAAATGGCTTAGGGGTGTGGACTTGTACCACCTACCCTGTCCTCAGGTGGACTGGGTCATAGTCTGACTGCCAGGGCTGACAGCAGAGTCACTGGTTATGCTGATACCCCTGCAGAACACTCAAACATTCCAGGCCAAGTTGCTCCTGGACTTTTGACCTTTAACTGATCTGACTGAAGATGTCTATATCTTTATCATAGAGAATTAATGTGACCTTGACTTTGCATAATGCTTAGCACAGAGTTTCAGTAGGGACTTCTTTGCCCATTGTTACACTGCTCTGACTGTAAATATTCCGCCCTGCTTTTCCCCGAGATCCTCACCCTACTCTGACTACACCCACGGTCCCTGTCTCAGTTTTACATTAGTTTAGGTTAATATTAAACAACAAAACATGATCTGAATTAGTCCTGAAGTAATGATTCTTAAACTTTAGGAATCAGGGACTCTTCTGAAAATCTGGTAACAATTAAGGCCCCTCTTCCTAGGAAGATGTATACATATACACAAATATATATATAAAGTGTACACAGAATTTCAGGGATTCCCTGAAGCCCAGAGAGAAACCCTAAGTTAATATCTGTGGTTAAATTGCAATATTTCCAGAATCTCTTGCCTGGCTTTGGTGCATATGCATATCAATACATGTTTCCAAGGGGTGGAGAGAATTAGTCCATCCACCTATCAGTAGGGCATTTGAGGGTTTATCTGAACCATAGAGGTTGGGAGGAGTTCTCTTCTGCTGCAACTGGGTCAAGAGAGAGACAGGGATGACTGCTTGTAAGAAATAAAAGTGTTTCTTAACTTTGTTTCTCCCTTTGACTGATTTTGGTTTTAGGGGTATTTTGCCCTGGGACTCTCCCCCCGGGGTTACAACATGTCTTGACCTTACAATTTCAGAGTGAGAGGAAGCCCCGCCAAGTGCAAGTGGTCTGGGGTAGGTCACACCAGGGTCCTCCCATTAGCACAGATAATCAATGAGGGTGCTGGAGCAGGAAGCTGTTCTGCCCACATGCATATTCAAATCACAGACTTTCTCTTCACCTGCGTACATTTTATGAACTAAGCATTGGCGTTTCCAGCGAACTTCATGGTCTAGGAATGCTGACGCTTTCTCTCTGCCATTGTGGAGGGGAGCAGGCTGTGGGTCAGACCTTCTGGAACAAGCCTGTACAACCAGATGGTGTTGCTACCACCCCATGTGTTGGGGTAGTGTTGTGTATTTTCCTCGGTCCTTTTGTCTTCACCACGACAAAGAATTGAAGGGCAGAGACACAGCAGTGAAGCAGAGTCAAAGTTTTATTTGAAGTTACTTAGAGAAAAAGTGCAAGCGACCTCAGAGAGAGAGAGGAGTGCCCTGAAAGGTTGGGAGTTCCCCCTTTTAAAGATTCTTCAGAAATGTGACTAAGGGCTGGGGGTGCAGACTTGTTGAGTGGCCTCTGAATATTTAAAATTAACACAAGGAATGGTCTGCCCAGCCCCCAAGGTGGGCTGAGTTATTGTCTGTTTGCTAAAGAAAAAAGAATCTTACTTAACTTCCTGCCTTTTACTTTGTTTATGGCTGGGCCTGCATCCTAAATTAGTTGCCTAGGTTACAAACTACTTGATTAGAGCCGAGGAAGAAAAAAACAGCATATTGGTAAATTAAAAAATAATCTGGGCCTGCATGATTAATACAATAAAGACGTGGGTTATGCTGAGGTACCCTCCTTTATCTGGGGAATATTCAAACATTCCAGGCCAAGTTGCTTCTGGCTTTTTGAGCTTTAACTGATTAACTCTGGGTCTTTTTTTTTTTAGTAGGCTCTTTCCTGGCCTTATTCTCTTTCCACCCTGCTCATATCTATTTTCCTGCCTAACACATGGACTATTAGATGCCCCTGGCAGCTGGGGTGATGAGCAGGCATTTCCAGCCGAGGGCCAAGAAAAAAACAGAATTAACCTTACTCTGCTACCATCCTCAAACCAGCCTGTGCCATGTGAATTGGGGTAGGTCAAAAGCATAATAAACAGGTTTTTTTCTCCCCACTCCAAGTTTAGCAGCAGTGTTTTTCTCCTCTCTAATTTTCTGCTATGCAAGGACCAAAACACAGACAATATAGTGTAATATTAAAGAATGAGATTAGGAGACAAAAATAGGTTCAAATCCCAAGGTTCACCACTTATTTGGGCAAGTTTCTCAGCATCTCTGAAATCTTGATCCATATTCTAGAAAATGTGAACACTAATGTTTATAGTGTAGAATTGTGAGGATTAAACAATATACTTAAGTTCCCAGCATATAGTAAGTATTTACTAAGCAGTTGCTAAAACCAGACCTCATGGTGTTTCTGAGACAGGGACCGTGGATGTGGTCAGAGTAGGGTGAGGGCCTCTGGAAAAGGACCCCTACTATAACTCCATATTAAACAATTCAGCAAAGTCAGGGTCACATTAATTCTCTAAAGTAAAATATCAAACTAGAAATATAAGCATTCTTTAGTGAAGATTAGTTAAAACTAAAAAGCCAAGAGTAACTTGGCCTGGAATGTTTGAACATCCCGCAGATACGGAAGTACCTCAGCATAGCCCATGTTTTGTTCGTGTCACTTAAATGAGGGTATTGTAAAATTTACTTTAGCCTGCTAAAAGGTCCAGCTTATCTTCTTTAACTTTGCCCAGACGCTGCTTTTCCTCCTCCAGCCCTAATCAAGTAATATACAACCTGGACAATTAATATAGCAGGCAGGCCCAGCCATAAACAACATAGTAAAAGGCAGGAAAGATTCCACCTTAAATATAAGATTGCATTTTAACACCCAGGAAGTTAAGAAGTAAGATTCTTAACATACTGTAAGTCCGGGGAGAGGAAACCCCAGGACAAAATACCTCTAAAAAACAAAATCAGTCAAAGAGAGAAATAAAGTTTAAAACCCATTTATTGCTCACAAACTGCAGTCCCAGGCTATCTTTCTCCTCTGCCCTGGCAGAAGCCCGCAAGCAAGCAAGCCAGACCTCTCCCCTTAACCTCTCAGGGTCAGACACACCCTCGGTTGCCCAGGTAATTACCCATTGATATGGAGATAAACTTCTCTCCACCCCTGAGTATATGCAAATGCACTAAAGCCAGGCGAGATATTCTGGAAATGTTACAATTTTACCCACACTTACTATTTAGCAAACAGACAATAACCCAGCCCACCTTGGGAGCATGATAGGCAGCCTTGATTGATGTGCTCCCAAAACAAGAAGCTGTTATTCTGGGAAAAAATCAAAGCAGTAAATTTCTTATGTTAACTCTGCAAAATAATCCAGAAAACTGAAAAGAAACTTAATGTCTCTTCAAAGATAAACATTTAGAGATCATTTAGTGGGTCTGCATCCCTAGCTCTTTGTCTATCAACCACCTAAAAATCCCCTAGACACTGCAGACTCTCTTGTCCCCTCCTGGCATGAGCTAGGAGCTCTATTCTCTCACTGTATCTCTAAATAAAAGTCTCTTCCTGACTCTCCTACCTTGACTGTTTGCTAAATTCATTCTTTGACTCTGCAAACAAAAATCCCCGGCATCATTTCCGGCTATCAAATTTCCACTGAGAGTTATAATAGCCCCTTAAGATGGATGTCTTTAAGTCCTTGAATATTAAGAGCTATTGTGATCTCAAGGAAATATAAAAGATCCATAAATCTTAAACCCTATAGGTCAGAAGCCATAACCGCTTCCTTAGATTTCTTACCATTCCTGGCACAAAGTTTGGGAAACAATTGAAAGTTGTCAGGTACACGTGGGACAGAAGTACCCTGGGAGAGCCAGGATCCCTTAAGGAATTAACAGGTAGGGCAGACTTCCTGGTCACTCTCAGAAGACAGGTCAGCATGAAATCATGACTAGTTTAAAGAGCGCTCTGTGCAGGGGCGCTCTTGATCTTCAGAAATTTTCCACAATCCTTTGGTCCCCTGAAATGAGTGGCTCTAAAGCACCTTTGGGAGTGGCTCTTCATCTCTGCATCCTGGAGGTAAGGAAAGGCTTTGGGGAAATCAGCTGGATTTATTTATATCCTACATCTTTCAAGCAAACCAACAAGAGAATTTGAAGAAGATTTACAATGAAAGACATACAATAGATTTAACAGAAGAGAAGCCAGGATTGAGTAAAACAGGAGAAGCAGATATAACCATAAAACATACCACAGTTGTAAATTCCACTCTACACTTCTTGGCCAAAAAGAGAGACGGTCAGTTTCACAGCTCTTAGCAGAAAAAAATAAGATGCCAATTTGGAGGGGGAGAAACAATTCTTTCCTGGCACTAAATTGTGGTGAAAATTTCTCATATGGAACTGGAGTCATGCCAGGTACTGTCCTCAACAACTGTTTTACAGTAAATAAGTGGTTTTCATGTCACTATTACAATAACCGGAAATAAAACACCACCTCAAAGGAGATGATCAAGCAACAGCAGAATGTGGGACATTCTAATGTGGCCTTGTGTCTTCCAAAAAGTCAGAATCATGAAAATCAAAGATAGGGGGAAAATGTTCAAGGTTAAAAGATATACGATACTGAGGAGACATAACCACTGTCAATGCAAGAATCTTGGTTGGTGAAGAAAACCATTATAAAACATTCTAGTGGTAGTCTAAGAAGTTTGAATGTTGACCAATTATTAGATGAGATAGGGAATTTTGTTAGGCATGATAATGGTATTGTGCCATGTAAAAGAATGTCCTCGTATTTGTTCATTAATATTGGAAATACATCCTGAAGCATTAGAAGTAATGATGCCGGGGTTCCTTTTCACCGAGTCAAAGAATGAACTTTGCAAACACTCAAGATAGGAGAGCAAGTACGAGGCTTTTATTTAGAGATAAAGTGAGAGGACAGAGCTGCTTGCTCACACCAGGAGGGGCCAGGAGAACCCGCGGGTAGTGCATTGTCTAGGGGTATTATAGAGGGTTGAGAGACAAAGGGCTAGGGATGTACACCTGCTAAGTGGTCCCAAAATGTTTATTTTTGAAGAGACATTAAGTTTCTTATTAGTCTTCCTGGTTATTTACAAGAAATTTACTGCTCTGATTTCCTCCCAGGGTAACAGCTTCCTCGTCTGGAAGCATATCACTCAAGACTGCCTGCTTTGTTCCCAAGGTGGGCTGAGTTATTGTCTGTTTGCTAAAGAGTATGTTAAAAAACTGACTTTTTAACTAATTGGGTTTTAAAATACAATCTTATTTTCAGGATGGAATCCTTCCTGTTTTTACTATGTTGTTTTGGGCTTGCTTGTTAAATTGCCCAGGTTGCAAATCACTTGATTAGGGCTGGAAGAAGAGAAGCAGCATGTGAATAAAGTCAGAAAAATAAGCTGGGCTCCCCAGAAGGCCAAAGCAAATCTCACAATAGATTATCTTGCTTTGTTTTTTCCAGAGGCCCTCACCCTACTCTGTTTAAACTCATGGTCCCTGTCTCAGTAACTTTGAAATGCTTCCAAAATTACATAGATGATAGATAATAGATAAATATACAAATGAATGATATTTGACCGACTTAACCAGTATTGAATTTAGGTGAAGGATACCTCGAATGGTATATATTCTACTATGTGCTTGAATATTTCCACAATAAGAAGTGAGAAAAAGAAGGCACAGGGGAAATCTCAGAGGAGCATGTACCTTCCATGTGCTTAAAAAAAAGCCTGCAGACTGCCCTGGGCACTCCAGGCTGTAAGGAATGAATTTGTTTGCTGTTAGAATTATGTCTCCCCAAAAATTCATATGTTGAAGTCTAACCCAAGTACCTCATAATGTAACCATATTTGGAGGTAGGGTCTAAAATGAGGGCATTAGGCTGGGCCCTAATCCAATACGATTAGTATCCTTATAAGAAGAGGAAATTTGGACACGGACACACACAGGAAAGATCATGTGAAAACACAGGGAGAAGATAGCCATCTAAAAGCCAAGGAGAGAGGCCTGGAAAGAGCCTTCACTCATGGCCCTCAGGAGGAGCCAAACCTGCTGATGGCTTGATCTTGAACTTACAGCCTCCAAAATTGTGAGAAAATGAATTTCTGGTGTTTTAAGCCCCCGAGTGCCTTTTTTAAGGCAGCCCTAGCAAACTAAGACAGAGCTCCTTGATTTGCCATGGAAGGCCGGGCCCTTTTCCTTCATCCCTACCCCTAGCCTGTCCCCTGACACTGCAGTCAGGTAGCCACAAAAGCCACACTGGGCAAAGCATGGCAGTGAAGCCCAGCCAGCCTGGAAAACACAAAGTTTTCAGAAGAGTAATCGCCCTGAGCCGGTTGGCAGCCTCCACATCCTACCACCTCCCAGAGCACCACGCATCTGAACAGCTACCTTCCAAGCCTGACACATGGGGGTCCTTTATCTTTCCTAGGGGCTTTCTGGCTTTTCAGTCTTAAAAATTCAGAAACTCTGTGTGTGCACGTGCTTGTGTGTGTGTGTTGGGAAAGAGGGAATCTAGTTACAGAAGCCCCATAGCTAACATTTATTTATGCTGATTAATAACTAATGCTTCACACATAGAATTGCAATTGATATTCAGGTTGTATGCTGCCATATTTGATTGTTAAAATATTTAAGTAACTTTGCACTTAATAAATAGCATCACCTCCTCATCACCTGGTCCCTCTCTGGAAACTCCCCACAGTCCAACAGCTAGCGAGGTAACGTCTGGCACGCAAAGGTCCTCCAGAGCCTGCTCCACAGTCTTGCCCTCCGCCCTGGAAGGAGGGATGCTGTCTCTGCCCCAACTAGTTCTTACATGCTTGTCAAGTTCATCCTTGCTTATCATGCTCCCAGGACTGTTCTGTAAATTCTTTATGATATATTATTTCACAACAACTCCAAAGCATACACTATTACTATCTCCTTTACATATGAAGAAACTGAGGCTCAGAGAAATTAAGTAATTGGCCCAAAGTCACAGGCAGAGTTTGTAACCATTGCTCCATAGTTTCTGGCTGTACCCCACTGGGATTGGTATGTCAGAATTCCTTTCTCCTTAGAAGAGGGAAAAATGGAACAGCCAAGAAGAGTTCAGAGGCTGCAACCCCAGGCCCTGGAGAGTCTGGGTGTTCTCAGGGCCCTCCTTTTCTCCAGGTAAGATCTCTCCATGTAAAGACACTGATAGAGGTGCTAGGTCATAGGAAAATCTCACAAAGTTAAAACAAGCAGTCCTGCAACCAGTTTTCTAAAGCCACCTGAAGTTTCAGGGCTCTCCTCACTGCAAGAGCCACTGGAACTCAAGAGGACCCCTCACCTGCAATGCCCCTTGGAGGGCAAGAGGGCAGAGCAGGTGGGTATGACCTTTCAGAGCAGCAGCAAATGTTTGCATAGCTGGCTGAGGAACCCCTGCACATCTCCTTGCCCTGAAAATTTTGCTACAGGAACCTCACATTCAAGTCCCTGCCAATGCCCTGTCCACTTACTGGATGCAGCCCACAGGGGACATGGAGGCCCACCTCCTGTCACCCTTGCCCTGCCCTGATGACCTTTCCTGGCGACCTTCTGACTTTGCTTTTGCTTTTCCCATGGCACTTAACCCCTGTGTGACCTGAAGAGTCAATAACCCTAAAAACCAGTCCTGCTAACCAGCTGGCCAGGGTACATAGCACTCGGAAGGCAAAGTCATGGGACTGAAACCAAAAGAAAACCTATTATGAAAGAAGCAGCTGGCAGCTGGCAAACAGAAGGAGAGAGAAAGAAGGTCAGTCCCTACCTCCTACAGGCCTTGGCTAACCGGGTAATTTCAGAGCAAGGGTCACTTGCCTGCCTAAGACCCTTTCCTCTCCTAGTGAAGGCAGTGGTGCTTATCAGAGCTCCCTTGTCCCTTCCAGAAGGGCTCAGGAGAGCAAAGAGAAATCCTGCTGATGATAGAAGCTTTGAGACGGAAAGCAGTGAGGAGGGCATTAGAGAGGACCGTGGCTGGCTTTGGAGATGCTCTTCACCTAATGCCACTCTCCAATTGAACATCAAAGAACTATTTCTGAGGGCAGATGGTATTGTTAAAGAATTTCATTCATTTAAAAACTTCACAAGTAGTGTATATTCATTGAAGAAAAAAAAAATTAAAAGAGTGAGAAAGTTACCCATAATGCAATCAGGACATATACAAATTAATATTTGGTATACATATGCTTTTCACACACAGAAAAACTAGATACTACTGTATGTGTCCTCAACAATAGATCGTGAATATCTTTCCATGTCAGTACAGCCACCTCTGCCATTCCCCTTTTTTAAAATTCATTTTGTTATCATTAATCTACAATTACATGAAGAGCATTATGTTTACTAGACTCCCTCTTCACCAAGTCCCCCCCACAAATCCCATTACTGCCATTCCCTTTTAATGGCTGCAGTGTATTTCTTTAGACAGATCAAAGGTAATGATTTAAGGAAATCCCCTACTGTTGCATGTTTGGACCATTTCTAATGGAATTTAAATTATTTTATGAAGTGGCAGTTGCTGAGACTAGAGGAAATGCTATCCCAGGCTTTCACAGTTTTCCACCCATCATCTCCATCACTCACTGTCCAATTACAAGCTGACTACCCTGCATTTCACACATTATGTTCCCTTACAGTCCACCCCTGGATGATTCCAGATGTTTTCTGTGGGAGTACTATCCAGAAACATGTGTTGTCAGGGCCACAGCATCATCTTGTACTTGGGCTTCCCCCTCTTAGGCCTTGGAGATTAATAGATCATGAAAACAGGTGGCTTCAGCTAAATTAGTTTGCAGCATATTTATTAGTGTGCAATGGCTTCCCTGTGACACTCTTGGCATCTCACTGACCACACTAGAGTTTCTGCCTGATTAGACAAGAAGGCTTAGAAATGGCTATCAGGGGGTTAAAATGTTCCTTCAGTGAGAGACGGCTGAGGTGGGGGGGGGAAGATGCCAAGTGGGGAACACACATGCACAGACACACACAGAGGAGCACTGCACATAGAAGATAAGAAGCTTTCATATGAAGACCAAAGTTGCATCTTATGCATTTCAGAGGGAGAAAAGCCAGGACCTAGGTGATATAGGGCAGGGACCTGAGACAAGCATTATGATTAATTCTCCAAACAAGCAGAGATATAGACAGTATAACAGGAGGGATTCCATCTTAAGACTAAGATTCCATTTCAAAGGCCAGGAAGTTAGGAAGTAAGGTTCCTAACATACTTTTTTTTCCTAACATATTCTTTATTGAACAAATAATAACTCAGCCCACTTTGGGGGCAAGGCAGGTGGTCTTGATTGATATGTTCCCAGAAGGAAGCTGCTATTCTGGGGAGGAACCGGATCAATAAATTTCTTATGTTAAGTTTATTTTGTGGAATTGGCCAAAGGAATGATAATAGAGGAAAGGAGACATGGTGTCTCTCACCAGAGATAAGCATATTGAGACCACTGACAACTACACCCCTGGCCATCTGTCACATTCCTGAAAAATGATTCAAGTGAGGGAACCCCCAACCTGTCAGCACACCTCTTCTCTGAGGATGTCTGCACTTTCCTTTCTTTAAATACATGACTTTAAAAAAGCTTTCTCATGGCTCAACTTAACTATGTTTTGTCTCTCTGCACCTTTCCAGTGGTAAGCGTCTTTGTTTCTCTGCTATTTCACTCCATTTCCAAGTCTCCACTTCGTGTCTGCTTTATTTCTGGTAAGCAGGGAGGGGGGGGGCGCTGCTGAGAGCTCAGATTTGAGCCTGCGAGTTCCCCATCGCCTAAGTGACCCTGACGGAACTCTAGCTGCAGTAGCCTGCCTGAAAATTTCCCTTCTTTGGGATGTTTTCAGAATAGGATCTCACTCCATCTTGTGCTCCATGGCTCCCCCAAATCCTGGGATGATAGGGGCTAGCCCCCATGCCATGCAGATTCAAGCGGACACAAGACGCCAGGTGATCCCAGCCTCAGAACCTGGTGAGGGAGACTTTCCTATGCCGAAAAGTTCAGCAACCTCCTGCTCTTCTCTCTGCACTTTCCTGCTTTCAGCTGCCTGCAAGGCCGCTGCCATTCCTTCTTACTTTCACCCTAATAAATTCCTTCCTTACCTATTGAACGAGTATCTCGCCGCAACCCCCCTTACCCAGAATGACTCAGGAGACACAGGCCCACGCAAGAGATTTTGTTATCTGAAAGAGAAAGTGGCTTCCCCTAGAGAGAGAGAGAGGGAGCAGCAGCTCGTGGGTGAGGAAGAGCGTTTTTAAGTAGTAGGGGTAGGGTGTGTTCTGCATTGGTGATTGGATCTTAAGGGGTGGGCGACCATCTGGTCAGTGGTGATTGGATCTTAAGGGGTGGGGGTCTTAGTGCGCCAGAATTTGCCTTCATTCCCATCTTTTTCTTTTCTTAATTGGGCCTCTGAGGAACTGGGTGTAGAATCTCATTCTCTAGCTACTTCTGTGGAAGGGGATGCAGATTCTGGGGTTAAAGAGGTCATTGCTGTAGTGTTGGGGAAGGGCGGGCATCTTGAGATGATTCGTGATGTCATTTGGCTGGTTTCATTATTCTTCGTGAGAAGGCCTTGATAGCCCTGGAGGGAGTAACTGGTTGACAGTATGGTTAGAATTTTTCAAAATTTGATTTTGAATGAATTTTTGAAATAGGTTAATGAAGCAGGGAAAGAACAGGAGAAGAATAATAAAAGTAATAAGGGCTAGGAGGGGCAGGAGCCAACTGAAGGGGTAAGGGAACAGATTGTTAGGGGAGTTTTCTAGGAGTTTGGAGGCTTGTTCACGGAGGTGTTTTGCACCATCCTGGACAAGACCAGATTTTTTGGTGTAGAAGCAGCATTGTTCTTGGAGTAGGGCACAATGCCGCCTTATGCAGCTGTAAGGAGGTCCTGTTTGGGTCGTAGAGTAGATTATTGGAGGATTTGTAGTCTGTGGAGTTGAAGGTGTAAGTGGTCCCATTGGGATGGAGGAGAATCGTGAAGAATGCATTTTTGAGGTCAAGGACGGAGAGGTAAGTAGAAGAGGTGGGGATAGTGGATAATAAAGTATAGGGGTTAGAGACTACTGCATGGATTGGAATAACAGCTGCACTGATAATTCTTAAATCTTGAACTAGCCTATAAGAACCATTAGATTTTTTGATAGTCAGTATCAGGGTGTTGTAAGGGGAATTGGCTGGTCTCAAAAGGCCCTTTCATAGAAGGGGTATTGAGATTGTGAGGGGAAGGAGGTAGGGTCTTTGAGTTTGATGATTACGGGTGGGCAGGTGGTGATGGAGGAGGTAGAGGTGTCCCAGACTGTGGGGTTTACTTGGCAAGGGGGTAAGGGAAAAGGGGAGGGAGGTGGGTCTGGAATGGTTTGGAGAGCAAATAGAAAAGGGATCGAAGGTGAGTCAGGGGTGAGGTGTGGGCTAAGGGTAAAGGTGATGGAGGCCCCTAGCTTAGACAATAGGTCCCTTCCCATAAGGGGAACCAGACAATGGGGAATCACCAAAAAGGAATGAGCGAGAGCAACGCCCTTAAAGAGGCAGTGAAGCATGGGAGTTTGGAAAGGCTGAAAGGGTGTGCCCTCTACCCCGACTATAGAGGACTGTGAGGGAGGTAGGTCCCCAAAACTCCTTCAGGACTGAGTAGGTGGCCCGGTGTCCAAAAGGAAAGAGATGGGCCTACCCGCTATCACAGTGATGGTAGTGGGTCAGGTAGAGGAGTCCTGGGTCCCCTCAATCATCACTTGCCAGAACCAGAAGGTCTATGTGTGGAGTGTTAGAGCTGGATGGCCTGGCACCCCTTGGTGTGTGAGGACAGTCAACAGCCCAGTGTCCCTCCTGATGGCACTTAGGGCATGGACCGGGGGACTTCTGGGGATTTGGGCAGGCTCTAGCCCAACGACCTGTTTGACCACATTTGAAGCATGGACCAGAAGGTCCTCCTGCCTGCTTCTTAGGAAGTGAGGCTACCCAAGCACCAGTGGTTGGGATAGGCTGAAAGGCCTTAGCCAGCATTTGATATTTTTGTTTATGGGCCTTTTCATCTCTTCCATTATATACCTTGAAGGCCACTGCCAGGATTTCTGCCTGAGGAGTTAAGGGTCCCTTCTCTAGATGTCTAAGTTTAGCCTTAATGTTGGGGAAACTCTGGGAGAAGTAGGTCATTAATAATTGTCTCCCATCTGGGGTCTCAGGGTCTGGGTTTGTATATTGTAAAAGAGCTTTGGTGAGGTGGTCTAGGAACATAGAGGGGTTCTCAGTTTTGTCCTGAATAACTTCTTGGAGTTTTTTCATAGTTATGGCTTTATTGGCTGACTTCCTGAGACCTGCCACAAGGCAGGTGATGAATTGATCTCATCTGGTGACTACACCTGCCTTATTATAGTCCCAATTAGAGTCTCGGTCAGGAACCCCCTCAGCACCAATTGGATGAGCTGGAGTAGTTTGGTGAACCTCATCAGCATGAGTTCTAGCCTGTTCCCAGACTCGCCTACGCTTCTTGGGCAAAAGTGTGTTGGATAGGATCATGTGAATATCATGAAAGGTAAGATCATATGACTGAGTTAGGTCCTGGAACTCTTTTATGTAAGTAGCTGGGTTGGAGGTGAAAGAGCCTAATCTTTTCTCAATTTGAGATAGGTTGGAGAGAGAGAGAAAGGGACATGGACCAGGATGATGCCCTCTGTACCGGCTACTTCCCGTAGTGGGGCTAGGATCTGGGTTCGAGAGCGAGTGACTGGAGGGCTTGGCACGGGACTGAGTGAGGGAAGGGAAACTGGTTGTGGAGGAAGAGGAGGTGCTGTGGCTCCTGCAATGGCACTAGGGGAGCTGGGAGGGTTGGGATTTTGATCTTGCAGAGAAGGGGAGAGGAACTGGTAGTTGAGGGGGAGCTGTAGGGGTTTGAGATCGGTAGGGAGGAGGTTCATCAGCAGGGTCAAAGTCAGAGGACATGGTGGGAATTGGTGGGTGGTGGGGTGAAGGTTTTTAGAGTAAGGAGATGTTTAGGATTGCAAGGGAGACAGAGAGCGGGCTTGGTTCAGAGATAGGAGAAAGCCTGGATATATGGGATCTCTTTCCATTTGCCCAAGCGCTCACAGAAGTTGTATAAGTCGTGGAGAATTTTAGGATCTAAAGAGTCATTGGGATGCCATTTAGACTGATTGTCCAAGGAATATTGTGGCCAGATCTCATTACAGTAGTGAATAAGCTTAAAAGGTTTGAGGTCTGGAGTGAGGTGCAGGGGCTTTAGATTATTGAGTAAGCACCCTAGCAGTGAATCTGCGGAAACGGAGGGGCCAGATCCCGTGATGAGAATGAGACCATTCACAAGTTGCTGAGACATCCCAGAGTGATGGAGAAGGTCGCAGAGAAGACCAGACACAGTTAGGGGGTCGTCACCACCTCTAACCGAGCAGTCAAGGCGAAAACGCCGAGGAGGCTCCGTACCTGGTACTAGGAGTTTACAAGTAGAAAAAGGGAGATCGGGCTTCAGTGAATGAGGATTCTCACCATGGGGAAGCAGAGGAGGGTCAATTATGGGGATCAACCATGACTCTGAAAGTCATGGTTGGGGGTGCCTCTGTCCCGGAGGAGACCTTGGGTGTGCTGGGCACTCAAAGATCACTCTCCAGGTTCCAAAGGGACATTTAAGTCGACCATGAAGGGGAAACTTACCAAATTGAAGGCAAGAAGACGAGCAACCGAGGAAGTGGACGGTGAGCCGGTGGAGGAGGATCGGACAGTGAGGGTTCCCAGAGCAGCTCAGGTTCCTGGAGGAAGAGCAAAGTCAATGGGAGAGCCTCATCCGAAGTCAAGGCACCAATGAAAGGGTATCTCGCCGCGACCCTCCTTACCCAGAACGACTCAGGAGACAGAGGCCCATGCAAGAGACTTTATTATCTGAAAGAGAAAGTGGCTGCCCCTAGAGAGAGAGAGGTAGCAGCAGCTCGTGGGTGAGGAAGAGCGTTTTTAAGGAGTAGGGGTAGGGTGTGTTCTGCATTGGTGATTGGATCTTAAGGGGTGGGCAACCATCTGGTCAGTGGTGATTGGATCTTAAGGGGTGGGGGTCTTAGTGCGCCAGAATTTGCCGTCACCTATACTCTTCTGACCTGCTCAAGAATTCTCTCTTGTTCAGAGTCAAGAACCCTCCACTCTCCAGGTTGAGGTTTCACTTGGTGCACAGGAGAGAACTACCAGTGCAGTTGCCTGGCACACAGGGACTGAATGCAAGTATCTATTTTGAGGCATCCTGTGGGTGCTGAGCCAGTTGTGGGTTGAGATTATGTTGTCAGATATGTATTTCACACTGCTGCAATCTCCTGGTTTCTTATCTCCATGATATTGCTTTAAAGTCCCTCCTTTTCTCATTTCCTCATTGTGACATCAAGAACAGCATTGGGACAACAGCATGCCTTTAAATGATTAAGATACAGCTTCTAAGGAAACAAGAAATGAGGCAGGAGTCAGGGAGGGCAACTCCTGCTTTGGCAACAAAAGGGCAGCTGGAGGAAGGGGAGCACCCAGCCTCTCTGCTCTGGCAGGGAGCACCTAGCAGGGCAGAACAGCCACACCTCTGACTTCCCTGTTTCCTTCTCTAACTGCTACCCACCCTTTCCAAATGGCCCCGACTTGAAAAGCTGAAGCTGTCTTTGTTTCCTCTTTCTTTCTGTCCTGAACCTATGCATCTACTCCATGTCAAGTTCTGCAGGCTCTTGCTTCCTGCTTTCCCACTCCCACCCCTTCCTTTGCACTCCCACCACCTTTCAAAAACTACCCAGCCTCTATTTGTCCTTGCCTTTCCCCCTCCACCTTCCTAATCCTCCTGTCCTGTTCTTACTGACCAGACTATGTCACTAATAGATGATTTGCCTTATGTGTCCTCCTGCAAAAACTCTCAGTGGTCCCCTGCCCAGCAGGAAAAGCTCACCACTATGAGGCTTTGCCTCCCGTCTCCCTCTGGCTGCCTCCATCCATCTCCTGAACATGTCAAGCAATCCAGTCTTCGCTGGAATTCCCACCTTTCTCTGGAATTCCACCCCTGGATGCCTCCCTTTTCTCACCTTCATCTTTGGAATCCGGATGACTGTTCAAAGTGAATCTTATCTCTCAACCACAAGATAGCGCTCCCTCTTCTAGGGTTTTATTCTTTGTACCTTTCACTGCCCTATATTTTATTATCTGGTTAATGTCTTATCTCTCCTGTTGGATTACATTTCCTGAAGGGCGGAGGCTGAGTTTTGTTGGTCATTGTATGCCTACAGCCCCAGGAAATTCTGAGTTTATGTGAGCTGGCTCAGTAATTACTGGTAATGACCCTGGCTGCTGTCAGATCCTTTGTATACTTGAAGACTTGGTCACTGGCTCTGGAAGGTTCAGAGGCTCACTGACCTCCTGGATTCCCAGGCTTGAGAGTAGTTGTCTACTCTCATGAAAGGAGCTTAGGCTGGGTTATAACCTAGTTGTATTCCCCCAAAATTCATATGTTGAAGTCCTAACCCAGGTAAATCAGAACCTTATTTGGAGATAGGGTCTTTAACCATGATAATCAGGTTAAATGAGGTCATTAGGATGGACACTAATCCAATTTGATGGGGTCCTTATAAAAAGGGGACATTTGGACCCAGACATTGACATGCATAGAGTGAAAATGATGTTAAGATACAGAACACTGTCTACAAGCCAAGGAATTCAGCAGCTACCAGAAGCTAGGAGAGAGGATGGAAGAGATCTTTTCTTTACAGGAAAATAGCTCCTAGAAGGAACCAACCATGCTGGCCCCTGATTTCCTACTTTCAGCTTCCAGACTGTGGGACAATAAGTTTCTGTTGTTCTAAGCCACCCAGTTTGCTGTGCTTTGTTAAGGCAGCCCCACCAAACAAATACAGATGGATTCCTGACAAACATGAGGAGGGCAAAGCCAAGTGTTTTAGGTGCTCTGGGCAGGTCTAACTCTGGGGAAAGGAAATCCCAGGACAAAATACCTCTAAAACTGAAATCAGTCAAAGGGAGAAATAAAGTTTAAAATCCGTTTATTGCTTACAAACTGCAGTCTGGGGCCGTCTCTCTTTTCTGTTCCAGCAGAAACAAAATCAACACTCCCCCAACCTCTCAGGTTCAGATAAACCCTCTGTTGCCTGGGTAATTACCCACTGATATGAAGATTAACTACTCTCCACCCCTGAGGAATGCCTGTTGATATGCATATGCACTAAAGCCAGGCGAGATATTACAGTTTTACCCACAGAAGGCAAGTGTTATACCCTGGCAGTAATGGCAGCAATTAGCCATGCCAGCAGCTGAGCAGAGTGGCTAGTCAGCCTGAGGGCAAGAGTCAGCCGTTGGTCCAGGTGACACAGTTCTTTGAAGAGAGTGTTTTTCTTCTGCATTTGGGCCAGAGAGCATGGCAGCAGGGATGGGGACAGGAAACCCCACTGAAGGGCAGACCCTCCTTCCAGGCTCCAGGTGCTTCCAGCCAAACTTTTTCAAATCAAATAAATGCAAGGACACCACAATTCAGCAGAGGTGTCTTGCTCTGCCCTGGAAACTCCTCCCTATTTACCCCCTTCCACTGTGGCTCAGGTGCCTCCCTCCTGCTCAGCAGAGGCCCAGAGATGTGGAAACGCCTTTCCTCCTGACTCAAAGGGGCATTTCTTGAACCCTCCTTGCCCAAAATATGTCCTTCTACCACTGGGGAAGCCCCAACAGACATGCTAATTACATTGACTGATTCCATATAATTAAATTAAGCTAAGTGTAAACGCTCCCCATTAGCAGACAGGAAAGCTAAGGCATGGTGGGCCTCATGGTAAGGCTGGCTGCTGGCAGGGAACAGAAGCCAGAGCTTCTGCTCTCCTGGAGTCAGTCCCATAACCTACTGTAGTGAATGCTGTAGGGGGGGAAAAGCAAGAGCAAAACCGTAAGGAGGTGAATGAGCCCTGAGCAGCCTCCTGCCTGGGGCCCAAGGCCATGCAAGAACAACCACCCTCACTCTAGCAGTGAACACTTATGCGCCAGGCCCTGGCTCTGAGCACTTTAAACCCATGCTGCCCGGCATGCTAGCCACTGGCCACACAGGTTATGAGGCACAGAAGGGACATGGGACAGCATCATGGTTAATTTTTCCTGTCTATGATGAAAAATACTAAGATGTAAATAGTATAGTAAGAACAGGAGGAACTCCATCCATCTTGAAGGCTAAGATTCCATTTTAAAAACCAGGGAGTTAGGAGGTAATATTCGTAACATACTTTATGGTAATTAGCTAATAACTGACCCTGTCCTAAGGCAAGGCAAGCAGTCCTAAATGGTATGTTCCCACTGCTTGAGGGCAACCACTATCTTAGAGAGGAACAAGATCGGTACATTCTTTATATTAAGTTTATTTTACAGATTATCTAGAGGAAAGACTATGGATAATGACATAATGACTCTCACCAGAGATGGACATCATGAGACCACATGTCAAGACTATGCCCCCCTGGCTCTTTGGCCCATTATTGAAATCTGTAAAAGACATAATCCTAAACTTTAAATGTGCCTCCTCCCTGAGGCTGCCCTCACTCACCTTTCTTCAAGTGTGTGCTTTGCCTTAAATAAAACCTTTTTGCTGCTCAGCTTATTGTGTTTTGTATCTATGCTCTTCCAAGCCTCTTGGGAGGTTAATAAGAGACCCTTTTTCCCAATGGTAAGCATCTTTGTTACTTCACCATTTCATTCAATTTTCTAGGCTTAAGCACAGGTCTTCACTTTCTCTGTTCTACTTCAGACACGTAGGGAAGGGTTACTAAGATCTCTGATTTGGGCTTGCAAGTTCCCATCACCTAGATGACCCAGACAGGACTGCAGCTGTATGATTGTGCTATTTAGTAGCCTGCCTGAAAATCTCCTTTCTTTGCCTTTGGGAAGTTCTCAGAACATAACCTCACTCCATCCAGTGCCATGTGGCTCTCCCAAATCCTGGGGTGGTGGGGGCTTAGTTCCCAGGCTGTGCAGTTAAGCAGATACTGGACTCAGGAATTGGCAAGGGACTTGCCCTATACCGAGCAGGAGTTAAATGAGCTTCCCTTTCTCCCTCTGTTCTTCCTTGCTCTCTACTGCCTACATGGCTGCTGCCATCCACTACTACTCTCACTTTAATGAATTCCTTCCTTACCTACACTAATCCAGCTGTTCATGAATTCTTACTTGATCAGAGTCAAGAACCCTCCACCATCCAGGTTGAGGTTTTACCTAGTGTGCAGGGAAAGACCTCCCCACACACAGTTGCCTGACAACAGTTATCGGACACTTGGAATGTGCTAGTACGAATTGAGATAGGTAGTAAGTGTGAAATACACACTAGACTTTGAAGAGGTAGTGTGAGAAAAGGGATATAAAATAGCTCATTACTATTTTTTAAAATTTGATTACATGTTAAATGGATGGTATTTTTATGTTAAGTAGCTTTTATTATTGAAATTAATTTCACTTTTTTCTCTTTGCCTGTTTTAATATGGTGATGCACTACACAGGAATCTTACATTGATATTTCTCTTGGAAGGCACTGCTCTAAACACAGCAACATGCTTAATCCTAATCTAATTTCTATTTTACAGACATAACACTCAGGCTCTGAGAGGTTAAGAAACTTGCCTAAGGACACACAGCCAGTAAGAAGAGAAAAAAATCCAAGGGAGTGCAAGGGTGGCAGCAGAGAGAGCTGTAAGGAGGTAAGCGATGGGGATGGCTTGGACTAGGATGGGGCAGGGAGGTAGAGAAAAATAAGCAGGTTTGAGATACATTCTTAGGCAGAAATAGTCACCATGGGTTGTGAGGAGCAGAGGGAGGAGGAAAGGATGACTCCAGGTGTCTGGCCTGAGGCACAGGAGTATTTGGGGTCACAGGGCCTGAGTGACACAGGGAAAGAGGCACAGATGTAATGTTCAAGTCCTAACTTTTCTGTTTGCTGGTGTATTATCTGGAAGTTCTGTCACCCTCTAGTGACTCAGTTTCCTCATCTGGGAAATGGGAATAACAGAACCTCTCATAACAGAATTGTCATAAAAAAGAAATAGGATGATGTATGTAAAAGGGCTGTATAAATGTTTGTTAATTGCTTAAAAAGAGAGAGCGGTTTCAGGATCCAAGAACATTCCTGTCCTCCGCCATCTCTTGTCATTTCCCAGGCTGCAAAATCATTGATTAGCTATCCCATTCACGCCCCCAACCCCCCCACTCTCCTCCCACCACCACCACCTCCCCTGAGAAGCACATCAAAGAGAGCACAAATGGAATGGCCTATCTCCGCCAGCGAGGCTGCTTCACTGGGGTCACAGCTCCTTTATCACTGGAGAAGCTGGGTCAGGGCCAGCGAACTCCCAAGCCAGTCAATGTCAGGCCAGCCCCAGACAGAGATACAAGAGGCGGGGCCCACGTAGGCTCTCTTCCCGCCCCGCAAGGGTCAGGATTCCTCTGGCACAGACCCCCACATGCACAGCCACTTACCTGCAGGGGCAAACTCACCTTCCTCTCAGAGACTGTCTTCACAGCTCCAGACAGAGCCCTCCAATCCCATCATGCTGAGTCGTACATTGTATTCTATGAGAATGGCACACCCTCAGGTCCGGCAGCAAGATATCCATGATCAAATCCAATTGCTGGCTGCCCCCTCTAGCCCTACAGAGCCCAAGAAAGACTGAGAAATGGGTGAAAGGTGTCCTGAGAGCTCTCTCCTTTTCTGGACCTCTTCCTAGGAATCCCAGGTACTCAGCCGATCTGATTGACAAGGTGCCCTTCCTCCAGCCTGCCCTGGCCTCAGTCCTGACCTCAGTACACTAAGTTAACATTTCTCTCTTTATTCCCATTACACTGGGCAGTGTATCCTCTTGACCATGTGTGGTACTCAGTAAACATTTGTTGAATGAATGAATGAATAAGTCTGTCTCTGTTAAGACCACAATGGTCTCCCACAGAGGTGGTTTATTTTAATGAAAGGTTCTTTAAAACCCATCTTTAAAGCTGCAAGAGCCAAAGGACTAACCAACTCTGCTGATGCCATACCCCTCTGTGACCCTTAGGGAAAGGGCACCTTCCCAGTCCTTCTGGGGTGATACAAGTAGGCAACAGCCCACTGCCAACACTTGCCCCAGCCTCCCCGTGGAGAACATCAGGTGGGTGGACTGGGCTCCTGGATGCAGCTTCCCAGCAGCATTCCCTGGAGAATTCTCAGGTATCTGGAGCCTGTGAGAAGGCTGGCTGCTCTCCCGGCTCTGCCCAACGTCAGTATCTAGGCCTGGGTTATCAGGGCCACACTTCCCACACCTTCTGAAGGCCCCTGCCTCCTGATTAACCGTCACTGGGCTTGTCCATATCTCCTATTTCTGAGTGTTTGTGAATAACACCATTTCTCAGCAGGGCTGAGAGACTAGGGTGAGGAGAGTGAGGCACTAGTTTCCAGTGCAAAATTTAAGGAGGTGCCAAAACACTCTGTCATCCAGATAAGCCATATTGTGATGTAATAATTTTCAAAATCAAAATCAGGGCAAAATAACAATAGAATTTTAAGATTATATTAGAATATTATTGTTCCAGATGACTGAGGTTTTTGGTGCCCCCTTAAATTTTGTGCAGAGTGCTTCACAGAACTCTTTCTCTCTCTCCCAGGAATAAAGCATGCTAATTCCTGCTTCACATCTCTAACTGGTACTGGCTTTAGCACCTTCCTCAACTGGGCAGAACTGCCCTGAAGGTTGGTAGGGTGGTAATTGTTCTGGGGGCGCATTTGACTCTTTCAGAAAGCCATGCAGACAGACAAGGGGCCAAGTCTATCGGTTCAAAGTTGCCAGCAGCCTTGGATGGCCCTTGGGCTCTGTGGTCCAGTGAGGTGATCGAAGGTGTAAAGGTTTCTGAACAATCCAAGGTCTTTTATATGGTTGCCAACACCTGCACTTTCTGCTCTGGGAACAATGCCTGAGGGCCACCTAAGTGAGGAAGTGTCTGCCGGTTGTGGGTGGGAACAGATCCTGCGAGGGTAAGGGCCAGAAGGACAGAGGAGTCTTTCTTATCCTGGCTGCCTGCCCTTGTCCCTCTGATACATGCTGACATCCCCACCCTTTTGCACTTTCAAAACCTGTACTTGTCTTACTCCCATGGTCTGCTCTTGGCCAAAGCAAACACACATCCCCATTCCTCCCTTCCGAGGAGCTGTCTCAGCACTTGTAGGGAAGGATTTCCTTTGCACTTATTCAGAACTTGGCCCTGGCTGTGTCCTTATTTCCCCACCCCGCTGCAGTCGCTTTTTTCAGAAAATGCAAGGGTGAGTGATCTCTCTTGTTGTGGGGCAGGGAGTCACAACCCCAAAGTTCCCCAGTGATTAGGACCTTCTGAAGAACTGGGGCATCAAATTCATCGACAAAGTCCTATGTGGGGATACCCCCAGAAAGGAGGGTATCTGGGCTAATTTGACAGCTGTTTTGGAGGAGTGCAGGTGGTTTCCAATAGGCAAAATGCTTTTCCACTTCCTGTTCTTTGCTGTTTTGCTTTTTTCCGGCGTTAAACCGCCGAGTTTCGGAATCAGATGAAACTTCAGAGTGAAGTCCTGCCACAGGTCTCCATCAACCTGTAATATGATGACTAAACTAGATTTCATGACGCCACAGGACAGGCTTTGGCAATGGCAGGACTCTGCTCTGAATCAGGCTTGTAACACTGGGCCTGGATCTCTTTGAGATTTTTGTTCCTCACGCTGTGCATTTTTTCCGGGAAAGTATCCGCATGACTTCACTGCAGCCTCCACAACTCCCTAGGAATGATAAGGGGGTTTTCTTTCTCTGTGGTCGGGCCCTGGTGAGTAAGCGAGGAGGTGCTGCAGAGCTGCTGGCCAGGGAGAGCTCCTGCATCGACAGTCTACTGGCAGATCGGCTGTCACCACTCTCAGAAACGGAAGTGTGGGCGTCTGTTACGTTGCTGCAGCAACCAAGGGCCCCTGAGCAGCAAACCTCAGAAGGCGGGGCCCACTGAGTGGGGGAGGGAGATTCAAGCACCTTGTGCCCCCCAGGGACTGGGTCTAGCTCACTCAGGGGAATAGTCAGCATCCAAAAGTCCTCAATGACGCAGAAGAAGCCGCAGGAAACAGTCAACGATAGTCATCATTGACTCATAGTCCCAGAACGTTCCAGCAGGAATGAGCTGCGAAGAGCAGACAGTTGGACCCCTACGCTACTGACAAAGGAACGGGAAGTCAGAAAGTACTTGATCAGGCTCCTACTGCGAGTGAGTGGCAAAGCCAGAACCACCAGCCTTATGTAGCTTTAAGAGTTTGCAAACACTCTCATATGCTTTATTTCCTTTGATCCTGAACTAGGAAAAGAGTGCTTTTCTAATGGAATTCTTATTAGGACTAAATCAGTCATTAGTTTTGATATTCAAGAAGATATAATACAGGGCACTGCTTGTTCTCTACAAAGTTCTGCGTGGTTAAGGCCTGAGCAAAAAGAAATCAGATGGGATCAAAATCGCAACTTTGTCACTGATCAATTTTATATTGGAGTCAGTGGTTGATATTTGAGGGTACCCTGAATTAGAGAGGGTAGGCCCACAGGCTGGGGCAGTCCCAATTGGGAACTGTCCCTGTAAACCATGCATTCTGGGAGAACAGCTATAGCATGCTCTGGAGGGGGCTGCTATCAAGAGGAAGAAGAGAGGGGCTGAGCTATGCATTGGGGTTCCTCCCGGCCCTTAGCACCGAGAAGTTGCTTCTCTTACCCCTCCCAGCTTCCTGTTGTCCTTCACCCTCTCCTAGAAAAGCGTGAGTCAAGGAGTAGGGAAGGTCAGAAATATTATGCTGGAGAGCTTCCTCCAAGCGGGAGGAAATAGCAGGCCATGAGGAAAAAACTTTTGCATGCTAATAAATATGTGTCAAACACTTAGTACTTGGTACAAGAATAAGTTCTCAGTAAGAGTTAGCTGTTATGATTATACTTACTGATGTGACTTCTCTAATTGCATCTGCCCTTATGAGCTGTGTGACCTCAGGCATATCAAAGCCATACTGAGCATCAGTGTCCCCCTCTGTAATAATAGTAATAGCACCTACCCTAGATTGGGGGGGTTACATTATTTAAGTGTAAAGGCTTAGTGTGATGTCTGGAACATAGGAATATTCAATAAATGGTGACTAATGCTATTATAAAAAGAACTTGGGAGTCCAGAGAAATATAAATGCAAAATTAAGCCTGAGACATGACTAATTTAGAAGAGGCATGTAAAGGAAAGGCTGGTTACTATCCATGTGAATTAGAGGAACTGCTTCTACTGGTCCCACCATCTGGACACCTGAGGGTGAAGCCCTGAGGGTATGGCCAAACCCTTTGGGCCTTTTCCCTTTGCTTTTCATAAAATGAGGAGAAACACTTGGTCGGGTGTTCACCTTGGGAAGATGATGATGTTCTTGGGGAAATAAATGATAACTAAGTGCTGTTTTATGTGTGGACCAAAATGGCTTAAGCCAGTCACAGAGTCTAAGAATTACTGAGCTCCAGGTGAGTAGATACTGAGGTTGTCTTACTGCTTTGTCTTTATCATGTAGCATGGTGTCTGGCACATAACACACATTTATTAAGTATTTGCCGAATAAGTAAGTGAATGGAGCAGACTGTTCTCCACACCAGCGATGGGGAGATGGTGCCTAAGAGGATGTGCCCTGATTACTTTTCTAGAGCTAAGTGTTTGGCTCACTGAACCAGAAGCATTCCTATAATCTTTGCTGGGGGTCTTGCTTAGGGGAGAAGGTAGGGAGGAGGAAGTAACCCATGGAATTATAGATGGCTGATTTCTTTTTCTTCAAAAGCCCAATGGGTATTATTTTTGAATATAAGAGCTTGAGTTATTCATGCTAAAGATTTCTTATGCAAAGTGAGGTAAGAAAGAGTGAAAGATGTAGTATCTCAGCAATCAGTATAAACTATAGAAACGGTCCACTTTGAGACAGGGGTGGATGTGGGACCCCGGGAGATTTAATCAGATTTATCCTAAAGTCTCAGACACCCAGAGAAGCTACAAGCATATTTTATATAATAACGAAGGACTGGAAACAACACAAACGTCCATCTATTGTGGACATCTACACAATGGAGGATTATGCAGTTGTGAAAAAGAAAGATAAGTCACTCTGTGGATTCATTTGATCTCTGGAGTACGTTGTTAAGCGAAAAAGCCAGGTGCAGAACAGAGTGTAGAGAATGCTATCAGCATCTGAGAAAGGGAAATCTAACTGCTTATATGCATTTGCCCTTTTTTTAAATGGAAAGATAAACCAAACACTCATAAAAATGGTTATCTGTAGGAGATTGGGGGGACAGAGTGAGGGGGAGAGAGAGAAGCTAGACTTGACTTCTCTCAATGTACTTCATTTTGTAGATTGGACTTTGGAACAGGCATATGTTTTAAATAATTATAAAACAAAGTTTAGTAAAGATGGGTTTAAAATGACATTCTTAAAAATGGAAAGCAAATGAAACAAATGAATCTCATTCTATATTGAATTAGTGACTTAACTATACAGAAAGGAATTATTTCTAATAACTTTAAAATAGAGCAAACCAACTATATCCCTACTATGATATATCCTACAGGCAAAAAGGAACTCTGTATTAGTTTGCTGGGGCTACTATAATAAAGTACCGCAGGCTGCAAGGCTTACACAACAGAAATTTATTTCCTCAGGATTCTGGAAGTCTAAGATCAAGGAGTTGGCAGGGTTGGTGTCCTCCGGGGCCTCTCTCCTTGACATGGCTGTCTTCTCCCTGTGTCTTCACCTGTTCTTCCCTCTATGTCTGTGCCCTAATGTCCCCTTCTTATGACAGCAGTCATACAAGATGAGAGCCCACCCTAATGACTTCATTTAACCTTAATTACCTCTTTGAAGACCTTAGCTCCAAATATAGTCACATTGTGAGGCACTTCAGCATATTAATTTGGGGGAACATGGTTCAGCCCAAAACAAACTGTAAAGAAATTTAAAACCATTTCTACATTGTAGCAGTAATATTGACACTCTGTGTGTGTGTGTGTGTGTGTGTGTGTGTGTGTGTGTGTGTGTGTGTGTGTGTGTATGGTTTGAGTGTTGGCTCCAGCTAAGGCCCCAGACACCATGAAGCAGAGGTAAGTTTCCCTTCCCAAATTCCTGACCCATAAAATCAATTTAATTAAATTTAATAATTCCATTTAATAAAATCACTAGCAAAACTGAAAATCGGTTTAAGCTGCTGAGTTTGGGGATAATTTGTTATGCAACAACAGTAACCAGAAGAGAAGCATTTTGTCTTCCCCCCTTAAAAGGCTGGAGGAGGGGGGTACTGAATCTTATCCAGCCCCTAGATATAATCCCATCTACCAGTTTTCAGGATTAAGGAATGTGTAGGGGAACGTGACACCACAGAAACACAATCAGAGGAGTCCCCATTGTGGAAATCTCTGCAGGACAAAGAATCTGGCTTTTTCAACAAAAAAAGTTGCAAGAAGAGAAAAAGAGAAGGGGAATTTGCAGGTTAAAAAACTTGAGAGACAGATCAGCCATGCAAACCCTACATGTGGGCTTGCAAAGCAACAAAATTATTTATGATGCATTTGGGAAAACCAGATATCTGACTGAGTATCTGATGGTATTAAAATTATGGTTGATGTTTTTAAGTTTGATAATAGTGTGATTATGTTTTGTTTTAAGGGTCTTCCTCTTAAATAGATAAATGCTAAAGGATATGGATGAACTGATGTAATATATAAGTTTTTTGTTAAAATAATCATGTGTGTTGTGGCAGTCAGAAGTAGGGAACGGGAACATAGATTGGTCACGAGCTGATTGGTTAAGCAGGCTGTTGAGTGCATGGAAGCTTATTTTACTCTTTTCCCTAATTTTGTGTGTTTGAAAGTGTCCATAATAAAAAGAGTTGCAGTTTGGTTTTTATTTTTATTTTTTGAGCAGTATCAGAAACCTTGTCACAGATTCAGTAGGTCTGAGCTGGGTCCTAGCATCTGACTTTTCATATAGCTTCCTGGTCATTCTCTCAAGCATCCTAGATGAGAGCCACTGACCAACTGATAAATGGCCAGTCCACTAGGGGTGGCCATGCCTGGTAGAACAAGCAACCTGAACATTGAATCTCCATCCCACAGTTTCTACTTTCTAATCTTGATTTGGATTTATTTTGCTTTTGTAGATCAAAGATTGACTACTGAAAAACCTCCTCACTCTGGGTCCTGGCACCCAACCCTCTTTCCTGGGCAGACCCTAATTCATCCACTTATCATAACTTCCCACATCTGAACATGATCACTATTTTGTACTCATCTGAGTTAATCCAATGTATGTATATCCATATTATTTTCTTTGGCTGAAGCACTTCAGAAAGCATCAGGAAGCAGTGAAGTAAGGTAGGCAGAGAAAAACAAATACCAAATGATTTCACTCATTTGTGGAGTATAAAAACAAAGTGAAACAGAAGGAACAAAAAAAGCACTCGACTCATAGACACAGGACTAGTGGTTACCAAAGGGGATGGATTGGGGAGGATGAGTGGGGAGGGGGAGAAGGGGAATAAGGGCATTATAATTCACAATCACAACAGAGGTAGGTCACTGAGACAGTAGTACAGCACGGAGAATACAATTAATGACTCTATAACATCTTACTACATTGATAAAAATGACTGCAGTGGAGGGGATGAGGACTTGATAATATGAGTGAATGTTGAACCACTGTTTTGTGTGTGTGAAACCATCATAAGATTGTATATCAATGATACTTTAATAAAAAAAAGAAAGCAGCATGAAGTTTTTTGGTTTTGATTTCTGTTTTCTTCCCAGGAGAAAAAAACTCTTATTCAACACCACACTTGAGTAGTATTTTCTTTCCTGATCTCTTAACTTCATTTAACATCTTTGTATTCACCCAAGAAAAAGAAAATTTTCTAGACCATTTCAAGGGATCACACACATAGTTGTTTATTATTGTAAGACTGTAACTTTGCTTTTATTCACTAAAACATGCAGTGCATTGATTTTAAAAAAAAGAAGAAAAGAAAAAAGAAAATGTGCAGTGCATTTCATGGGATTGATTTCTAAAACATTTTTGGGTGTTGGACTGGGTTTAAAGGTGTTACAACTAACTACTAATTACTTGCAAGCTGACTTTAAATTTGTTGAAAATTTTGCTTTCCCCCCCTTGTCTCACCATTGTATGGCAGTGAGTGGCTTTCCTCCTTCAAACCACTCATCTAAAATGATTGTGTGCCCTGTCCCCTGTGTGCCAGACACGATGAATGAAAGCATAAGAGGAAAATACACATTCCCTATCTTGAAGATTAAACTGCAGATGGGGAGACAAAAGACAATCCCAAGAGATTATAAAATGAAAATATAAGGCAGTACATACAGCAATGACCATGTTCCAAATTTTTCCTAGTCTGCCAGCTTGATTGACTGGATAAACTGAGTGACTGGTTTTCTTCATCCCCCTTTGACCAAGCATGGACTATCAGAGAAGGCAATCTGGCATTTTCTCAGGGACCTGTGAAATAATCTGAACTTTGTATATATTTGCAGGAAAAAGAAGGGAGCAGTCATGGTTTCCTTTCACTGGAGCTTCTGCACAAAGCTTAGGCATCACTGGAGTCCTTTACTGAGAAAGATGCCCAGCAGTGCTTGAAACCAGGCATGTGGAGGCCATTCTCCGCCCTCTTCCCCTTCTCTCACTGCAGTCTTTGCTGCTATGTAAACCCAGCCGCTCTCTTCTGTACCCTCTACAATCTAAAGTCTCCCTTCACCAATTCAGTTCCTTGATTCAAACCTCGTGTACTGGACAAAGGACCCTCAAACTTTTATGTACATTTCCTCTTAAGCAAACCCATACCCCAGGGCCCAGAGAGAGACAGAGCTGCCTATTTTGCTTTTTCTGTTTTAAATAGCTAGCTTGTCTCACCATTTCAAAGCACTGACTTTCATTCTTAGCACATTCTTTCGCATCATATGCCAAGTGCAAAGCATTGTAAGCTAGCAAGATCTTTACCCTTAATTTGGGGCTAGGCTCTTATGTTGTGATTCCCCAAAGTGCACATTTGATTTCACACACTCTGCATCCTTCTCTTATTCAATCAAGACATAGAAAAAAAATAAAATGCCTATTTCATACTCACCAAATTCTCCTTCAGAAGAGAATAGCAAGTGGGAAGGCAGTTAATTTCCCAAGTAACACTTCTTTTTGAAAGTATCATCAATACACACTCTTATGAAGGTTTCACATGAAAAATGTGGTTACTACATTCACCCATATTATCAAATCCCCCTCATGCCCCATTGAAGCACTGTCCATCAGTGTTGTAAGATGCCACAGAGTCACACTACTTGTCTTCTCTGTGCTACACTGTCTTCCCCATGACCACCCCCCACACCATGGGTACCAATCATAATGCCCCTCAATCCTCTTCTCCCTGCCTCCCCACCTGCCCTCCCCTACCCCTCCCCTTTGGAAACCGCTACTCCCTTCTTGGAGTCTGTGAGTCTGCTGCTATTTTGTTCCTTCAGTTTTGCTTCGTTGTTATACCCCACAAGTGAGGGAAATCATTAGGTGTTTGCTTTCTCAGCCTGGCTTATTTCATTGAGCATAATACTCTAGCTCCATCCATGTTGTTGCAATGGCAGGATTTGTTTTCTTCTTATGGCTGAATAATATTCCATTGTGTATATGTACCACATCTTCTGTATCCATTCATCTACTGATGGACACTTAGGTTGCTTCCATTTCTTGGCTATTATAAATCGTGCTGCAGTAAACTTAGGGGTGCATATGTCTTTTTGAATCTGAGAACTTGTTTTCTTTGAGTAAATTCCTAGGAGTGGAATTCCTGGGTCAAATGATTTTTCTATTTTTAGTTTTTTGAGGAACCTCCATATTGCTTTCCATAATGGTTGAACTAGTTTACATTCCCACCAGTAGTGTAGGAGGGTTCCCCTTTCTCCACATCCTCATCAGCATTTGTTGTTCTTAGTCTTTTCTATGCTGGCCATCCTAACTGATGTGAGGTGATATCTCATTGTGGTTTTAATTTGCATTTCCCTGATAATTAGTGATGTGGAGAATCTGTTCATGTGCCTGTTGGTAATCTGAATTTCTTCTTTGAAGAACTGTCTCTTTATATCTTCCACCCATTTTTAATCGGGTTATTTGGTTTTTGGTTGTTGAAGCATGTGAGATCTTTATATATTTTGGATGTTAACCCCTTGTCGGATATGTCATTTACAAATATATTATCCTATACTGTAGGATGCCTTTTTGTTCTACTGATGGTGTCTTTGCTATACAGAAGCTTTTTAGCTTGATGTGGTCCCATGTGTTCATTTTTGCTTTTGTTTCCTTTGCCTGATGAGATGCATTCAGGAAAAAGTTTATATTTAGGAAATTTTTGCCAATGTTTTTTCTAAGAGTTTTATGGTTTCATAACTTACATTCAGGTCTTTGATCCACTTTGAATTTAGTTTCGTGTATGGGGTTAGACAATGATCCACTTTCATTCTCTTACATATAGCTGTCCAGTTTTGCCAACACCAGATGTTGAAGAGGCTGTCATTTCCCCGTTGTATATCCATGGCTCCTTTACCGTATTTTAATTGACCATATATGCTTGGGTTAATGTCTGGACTCTCTATTCTATTCCACCAGTCTATGGGTCTGTTCTTGTGCCAGTACCAAATTGTCTTGATTACTGTGGCTCTGTAGTATAACTTGAAGTCAGGGAGTGCAATCCCCCCAGCTTTATTCTTCATTTGCAGGATTGCTTTGGCTATTCGGGGTCTTCTGTGGTTCCATATGAATTTTAGAACTATTTGCTCTAGTTCGTTGAAGAATGCTGTTGGTATTTTGATAGGGATTGCATTGAATCTGTAGATTGCTTTAGGCAGGATGACCATTTTAACAATATTAATTCTTCCTATCCATGAGCACGGGATGTATTTTCATTTATTGGTATCCTCTTTAATTTCTCTCATGAGTGTCTTATAGTTTTCAGGGTATAGGTCTTTCACTTCTTTTGTTAGGTTTATTTCTAGGTATTTTATTGTTTTTGATGCATTGTGAATGGAATTGTTTTCCTGATTTCTCTTTCTGCTAGTTCATCATTAGTGCCTTTTATTTCTTTGTGTTGTCTGATTGCCATGGCTAGGACCTCCAGAGCTATGTTGAATAAAAGTGAAGAGAGTGGGCATCCTTGTCTTGTTCCCAATCTTAGGTGAAAAGCTTTCAGCTTCTTGGTGGTAAGTATGATGTTGGCTGTGGGTTTGTCATATATGGCCTTTATTATGTTGAAGTAATTGCCCTCTATACCCATTTTGTTGAGAGTTCCTATCATGAATGGATGTTGAATTTTGTCAAATGCTTTTTCAGTATCTACAGAGATGATCATATGATTTTTTGTCCTTTTTGTTGATGTGTTGGATGATGTTGATGGATGTTTTAATGTTGTACCATCCTGCATCCCTGGAATAAATCCTACTTGATCATGATGGATGATCTTTTTGATGTATTTTTGAACTTGACTTGCTAATATTTTGTGCAGTATTTTTGCATCTATGTTTATCTGGGATATTGGTCTGTAATTTTCTTTTTTGTGGTGTCTTTGTCTGGTTTTGGTATTACAGAGACACTGGCCTCATTGAATTGAGTTTGGAAGTATTCCCTCTTCTTCTACTTTTTGGAAAACTTTAAGAAAGATGGGTATTAAGTCTTTACTAAATGTCTGATAAAATTCAGCCATGGTCCAGGCATTTTGTTCTTAGATAGTTTTTTGATTACCAATTCAATTTCATTGCTGGTAATTGGCCTGTTCAGATTTTCTATTTCTTTCTGGGTCAGCCTTGGGAGGTTGTATTTTTCTAGAAAGTTGTCCATTTCTTCTAGGTTATCCAATTTGTTAGCACATAATTTTTCATAGTATTCTCTAATAATTTCCTGTATTTATGTGGTGTCCTTAGCAATTTTTCCTTTCCCACTTCTGATTCTGTTAATGTGTGTAGACTCTCTTTTTCTTGATAAGTCTGGCTAAGGGTTTATCTATTTTGTTTATTTTATCAGAGAACCAAATCTTCCTTTCACCGATTCTTTCTATTGTGTTATTCTTCTTGATCTTATTTATTTCTGCTCTAATCTTTATTATGTCCCTCCTTCTACTAGCTTTGGGCCTCATTTGTTCTTCTTTTTCTAGTTTCCTTAATTGAGAGTTCAGACTGTCCACATGGGATTGTTCTTCTTTCCTGAAGTAGGCCTGTATTACAATATACTTCCCTCTTAGCATGGCCTTCACTGCGTCACTCAGATTTTTGTGGTGTTGAGTTGTTGTTGTCATTTGTCTATATATATTGCTTGATGTCCATTTTTACCTGGTCATTGATTCATTGATTATTTAGGAGCATGTTGTTAAACCTCCATGTGTTAGTGGGCTTTTTTGTTTTCTTTGCATAATTTATTTCTAGTTTCATACCTTTGTGGTCTGAGAAACTGGTTGGTACAATTTCAATCTTTTTAAATTTACTGAGTCTCTTTTTGTGGCCTAGTGTATGATCTATTCTTGAAAATGTTCCATGTGCACTTGAGAAGAATGTGTATCCTGCTGCTTTTGGGTGGAGTGTTCTGTAGATGTCTATTAGGTCCATCTGTTCTAATGTATTGCTCAGTGCCTCTGTCTCCTTACTTATTTTCTGTGTGGGGATCTGTCCTTTTGAGTGGGTGGTGTGTTGAAGTCCCCTAAAATGAATGCATTCCATTCTCTGTTTCCACCTTTAATTCTGTTAGTATTTGTTTCACATATGTAGGTGCTCCTATGCTGGGGGCATATATATTTATAATGGTTATATCCTCCTGTTGGATTGACCCCTTTATCATTATGTAATGTCCTTCTTTGTCTCTTGTTACTTTCTATGTTTTGAAGTCTATTTTGTCTGATACAGGTACTGCAACTCCTGCTTTTTTCTCTCTATTAGTTGCATGAAATATCTTTCTCCATCCCTTCACTTTTAGTCTGTGTGTGTCTTTGAGTTTGAAGTGAGTCTCTTGTAGATAGCATATAGATGGGTTTGTTTTTTAATCCATTCACTAACTCTATGTTTTTTGACTGGTGCATTCAGACCATTTACCTATAGGGTGATTATCGATAGGTATGTACTTGCTGCCATTGCAGGCTTTAGATTCATGGTTACCAAAGGTTCAAGGTTAACTTCCTTACTATCTAACAGTTTAATTTAACTCACTTAGTATGCTATTACAAACTCAACCTAAAGGTTCTTTTTTTTTTCTTTTTTCCTCTTTTTCTTCCTCCTCCATTCTTTTTATATTAGATATCATATTCTGTACTCTTTGTCTATCCCTTGACTGACATTGGGGGTGGTTGATTTGATTTTTCATCTGCTTAGTAATTAATTGGTCTACTTTCTTTACTATAGTTTCATTTCCTCTGGTGACAGCTATTTAGCCTTAGTAACACTTCCATCTATAGCAGTCCCTCCAAAATACACTGTAGAAACAGTTTGTGGGAGGTAAATTCTCTCAGCTTTTGCTTATCTGAACTTGCTTAATCCCTCCTTCAAATTTAAATGGTAATCTTGCTGGGTAGAGAGTATTCTTGGTTTGAGGCCTTTCTGCTTCATTGTGTTAAATATATCATGCCACTCCCTTCTGGCCTGTAAGGTTTCTGCTGAGAAGTCTGATGATTGCCTGATAGGTTTCCCTTTTTATGTGTTCTTTTTTCTCTCTCTGGCTGCTTTTAATCATGTCTTTATCCTTGATCTTTGCCATTCTAATTATTTTACCTTGGTGTTGTCTTCCATGGGTCCCTTGTGTTGGGAGATCTGTTCACTTCCATGGCCGGAGAGATTATCTCCTTCCCCAGATTGGGAAGTTTTCAGCAATTCCCTCCTCAAAGACACTGCCTATCCCCTTCTCTCTCTCTTTTTCTTCTGGTACCCCTATAATGTGTATATTGTTCCATTTGGATTGGTCACACAGTTCTTTCAGTATTCTTTCATCCCCAGAGTTCTTTTTTTCTCTCTGTGAAGCTTCTTTGTATTCTGCTTCTCTAATTTCTGTTTCATTTACCATCTCCTCTATTTATCTAATCTGCTTTTAAATTCCTCCATTGTGTGTTTCATTTCAGATACTGTATTCCCTTATGATTGAATATCATTCCTGAATTCTTCCCTGAGTTCTTGAATATTTTTCTGTACCTCCAAGGGCATGTTTATGATTTTTATTTTGAAATCTCTTTCAGGAAGATTGATGAGTTCAGTGTCACTTGACCCTCTTTCTGGTGTTTGTGGGATTTTGGGTTGAACCAGGTTCCTTTGACATTTCATATTTTTATTTGGCGCCCAGAAGCTCTACTCTCTGAAGCTGCTCAGCCCCTGGGGGTATGGTGCGGGTCACAGGGGAGAAGCACTGGTGCCCATGAGGAGGAGAGAACTGTTTCCTGCTTCCCAACTGCAGTGCCTGTCTCCACTGCCAGGGCCAGTGGGCTGAGCTCACAGGGAGAAGGCTCTGTTCTTTGCTCTTGTGGCTGCCATAGGTGGGGCCACCCTCAACTGGCCAGGTGCATTGGCGGGGGCAGTCAGTTTGCGAGCTGTTGCCAGCTGGGAGGAAGGTGCAGCAGTCTGTGTATCACGGTTTGGGGCCTTTTAGCTCTCTAGCCGGCTAGGTGATTGGAGTGCCTGAAGCTCTCGAAAGTTCCCAAACTGCTGGGCAAAGTGTGCCCACACAATTTTGTCCACATGTCCTTTCTCCTGAGCAGCAAGCTCTGTGCAATCCTTGCCCCCTTAGCAGCCCTCTCACTGTTATAAAGTCTCTCAGACTCCCTGACTTTCTTTTGTCCCAGAGTGGCTGGTTGTGGATCTCTGTTTTCCACAGGCAGCTAGAATCTCAGTCTCTCCAAGTATTCCACCTGTCTTAGCTTTCCAACCCCACTAATCTCCAGAGTACCATGCAATGTAGGTTCATGCTCTCAGAGCAGATCTCCAGGGCTGGGTATTCAGCAGTCCTAGGCCTCCATCCCCTCCCTGATCTGTTTCTCTTCCTGCCTCCTGTGAGGTGGGGTGGGGGAAGGTCTTGGTTCCCTTCAGATCACAGCTTTGGTACTTGGTTCCCTTCAGATCACAGCCTTTTCCTTGAGGTTTGCTGGTTTCCCCAGGTGTATACAGTGTGCCACAGCCTTCTTTCCTGTTGCACTTTCAGGAGTTGATGTATTTGCTATATTTTCATATTATATGTGGTTTATGTCTCACCTCTCACACTGCCATCTTTAATCCTCTCCCCAAGTAACACATCTTAAATTGTACAGCTGGACTCCAGGAAATTTGCCACCTGGACTGCTCAACAGAACAGTTCAAAGGCAATTCCTGTGATCAAAAGTACCTTGGCCACTAAATGCCTCTTGGGGCCTCTTTCAATTTTAAGTCAAATTTATAAGGAATCCAGGATTTCTGTCTTTCTTACTGCCCAGATGATTTTTTTCTTATTTCCCTAAGGTAATGACCAGTATTCCTGGGAAGTGAATAATGTCATGACAAGACATTATTTTATCTTCATAAAATCAGTCAGAACCACATATTGTAAGATTCCATTTACATGAAATGTCTAGAATATGTAAATCTGGACAGAAGACAGAAAGTAGAGACAGAAAGTAAATTGGTGGTTGCCTAGGGTCTGAAGAATTTGAGGGGGGAAACAGAGTAGCTGTTTATGGGTATGGTGTTTCTTTTGGGGGTGATGAAATGTTCTAAAATTGATTGTGGTGATGGTTGCACAACACCAAATATACTAAAAACCACTGAGTCACATAGTTTATATGGGAAAATTACATGGAATGTGAATTATACCTCAATAAAGCTGATACTGAAAAAAAACTGTCAGGAAATGAACAGGCAACATTGAATAGGGTGTGTACTTGAGTTTGTTCCACTGAGGGAGATGATTACCTTGTTTCACTGAAGGAGAAGTTTGGTCTGGTATTATATCTACCCTTACTGTACACACTGTTTCTATTTTGGGCCTTTTTACAGTCTTGTTATTGTTAGTGAGCAACAATTAGGTCAAAAACTACAGTGAGGCCTTGATTACAGCTTACCCTTGTTTTCAATCAACAGTAAACATGACTAATGTCACCATGGCTCAAATGAACCACCCTCATAGATTCAGGAAGTTTTGGACATGTGCTGGGAGCTAGCAGGGCTGACCAGCTGGAGATTGGGCTCCTTGGAGACACTGGGTTGGCTGAACGTGGGCTCCAGGGCCAAGATATTGGTGAAGGTTGGGAAAATGTCCTGGGGGGTAGAAGAAGCTGTGGAAGGAACCCTGAAGGAAAAGAGTCCTCTGACTTGGCCTTGACAGACAGGCTGGAAATTTGTGAGAAGACCAGATTTCGAACCCAAAATTCCTCTCTTCAAATTTCAGCTCAGGACCCATAACCCCCATCCCTTTCCTCTAAGGGAAACCATACCAGGTTAGGGGGAGACTGTAATGAGGTGACTGCTCCTGAGGCATGTGAAGCAGGAACACAAGAACACAAGACAATTCTCTTGTCACTTTGTGACAGGGTCCTGTGGTGGTTACTTTTATGTGTCAACTTGGCTAGGTCATAGTGCCCAGATATTTGGTCAAACATTATTTTGGATGAGATTTACATTAAATAAGTGGACTTTGAGTAAAGTAGATTGTCCTCTACAATGTGGGTGGGCCTCACCCGATCAGTGGAAGGCCTGAATGGAACAAAAGGCTGACCTTCCAGAACAAGAGGGAATTCTGCCAGCAGACTGTCTTCAGACTTCATCTGCAACACTGGCTCTTCCTGGCTTGCTAGCAGAATCTTTGGATTCAAACTAGAACTCTTGCCTGAGTCTCCAGCTTGCTGGCCTCCCCCTCCAGATTTCAGACATGCCAAGCCTCCACAATGGTGTGAGCCAATTCCTTAAAGTAAATCTGTTTCTCCATATATACACAACCTACTAGTACTGCTTCTCTGGAGAACCCTGAAGAATATAGGACTTTATTTCTCCCTCTTCAAAAGTGACACTTGGAGCAAAACAGGTACAGCTCTGACCTCTCCAAAAGGAGACTAGAAGACAGGAAAATCAGCCAGAAAGCACATTTCTTGGTGTTTGAAGACCCATCCTGCCCCAAAGCCTAACCAAAGGGGATGGGATTGCTCTCACCTCTGAGCCTCTGAGACATCCAGAATCTACACTGTTCTTTTGGCACATGGCATGTTTTTCTGGAATCATAAGCATTTCTATATGACTGTCCTGACTTTTCAGTTAAAAAAAGCCAGACTTTTTTTTTTAATAGTGGAAGGAAAATGGAATGCTTACCTGACCCTAACCTACTTGCTGATGGTGCACATGCAATGATGTAATTGGTCTACTGCACAGGCACATACTTACACATATGTTGGCAATGAGCCATAATTGTCTGCATTGCTGTATAAAGAGCTCCTTCGGGCACTCTTCCCGGCTGGTGGAGATGGAGGCTGAGGCGAATTGCAGACTTGATGGATGCGGACGTGATTCCAGCACTTGACCTTCTACTGTGAGAATAAAGCTTGGTATAAACCCTTTTAGCTGCCATTCCATTGTTGGTATTTGGTCTCACTGAATCCAGATTGAACCTGCTCTGAGCCGAAATCCCCCTCCAGTGAGACAAATAGTGTAGTCTTAGTACAAGAAATAGGAGCCAGACTACATTTTAAACACAAAAGAAACTGACAGGGAAGTTGGTGCCTATAAAACAGTTGGAAATACTGAAGAAGCAACATCTAGGCTGGTGCCTTCTGAAATGATTACCTGAAAATCAGAGAACAGACTCCTGCCCTCCCAGGAGCTACCTCTTCTGCCCACCTTAGGAGGGTGGGCTGTCATCGAAACTACTGAACTCATGAACACACTTCAGCTGCTGTACTGGAGAAATGTGGAAATTGAGATCAGAAACCACCACTGCTGCCATCAACAGGAAGCTCGACCATGCAAGCCAAGGAAACATGGCTGATGGCCTTCTGAAACTTGTATGGCCAGGAAGTTGCACACCCACAACTACAAGGGGGTCTGGGAGATGTAGTTTTAAGCTTTCCAGGCCCTGCAACACAGAAAGGCCCCGCAGGAACATGTAGGGATGAGGACTCAATGCCAGTCGGTTTCTAGCGCAAATAGTGATTATAACTGGGTGGTTATCCTGTGCCTGGTTCAGGGTTAATCTTGTGCTGATTCTGTTCAGTCACATCCAAGGTCAAGTACAAGGCTCACTCTCCCTTCTCTATCCTCCATGCTACTAGAGGTCCAGGGCCCTACTTTCCTTTTCAAAGGCTGATGACCAGGAGGGACTGTCCATATGGAATAAGGAGGACAGAAACCCAACCTTTCCTCCTGCATGTCAGGCCATAGAGACAGCCCAGTTGCTGTCAAGTGTAAGTCCTCACCAGACACCTGCCAGAAGGCAAACTGAAACAGCTCCTTGGCACAGGGAAGTACAAGGCTTGCTCAGATGCAGGCTGGCACTGAGACCCAGTTGTCTCCCCATGGCTACACCATCTCTCTCTCCTCACTTCTATCCACCCTCATCCCTCAGCCTGGGAGGATACTCTCCTCATCTGGGTGAGGAGCTTTGCCTGATATTTTCTCCTAAGTCTGTAGGCTGTTTGTCCTCTCCAGTCCACTAAGGGCCTTACCAGTGGTTTGCATCTGCATCACCTGGAGGGCTTGTTAAGATGCAGACTGCTGGCCCTTATCCTCAGAATGGCTGATTCACTGGGGCAGGGCAGGGGCAACATTTGCCTAACAGGCCCGGGTGTATCCAAGTGACAATTCTGCTGGTCTGGGGAATGAACTTTGAGAAACACTGGCCCCAGGCTTTTGAAACTCTAAAATTCTGTGCTCTCTGCTCTCAAGTCCCATCCCTTAGTGTCCTGCCAATGGGTTTCAGCCCCGAGCAAGTTTGCTATGGATTCAATGTGATCAAAGAAATAGACAGCAAAATGTTCTTGGGGTGAAAGGGTTATACTCAACTTTATTTCCAGGTGGCAGGTCAGTCACTAAAATCCCATTCACTCAGAGCGAGTCTGAATGCAGCAAGCTGGTGTCTGCCTCTGGGCCCCTCTGTCTGCACAGCTGTCCTCTGGGCCTCTCTACCTGCACAGCCATCCTGCACAGCCATCCTCTGGGCCTCTGTCCTTGGCGCTGCCACCACTCCAGCCTCTGCTCTGCTCTCCTGCAGCCTTGCAGCCATGCCACCATGTTGTGCCCAGAGCACTGGGAAGAGTTCTTTATATAGAGTCAACAGCCATGTATTGCCCACAGGTGTGCAGTGAGCTAGTCAACCAGGGCCAGGTGAGAATCCTGGCCACAGGAACTCTTATTTTGTCCACACTTAGGTATGAGCAAAGAATGGCTTATCTGTTTCAATGTGGAGACCAGGCGGACTCAGGGAGCTGCTTCCCTCTATGTGTGTTCATTTCTGGGACTTTCTTTTTGAAATGTAGTTGGTGGAAACTGGTTTCACTCCAAAAACCCCCACAAAATTCCCAGCAAACCGCAAATTATGTAGGTTGTAGGGAGGAGGCCTGTTATTTTGTGGCAGAACTAGTCTTATTCTGGCAATAAACTTGTAAAGACATAATGAAAGTGCTTTATAACATCCTGTTTTTCCTCCTTTTGTTGACTTTTGGGCTTTTCTTCCCAAACAAGGAGTAATGCAATAAGATTGGAAAGTTGCCAGACTTTTATTGGTAGTTTTATTTGGTTCCATTTTTATGCTTCTGTGCACCTATCTGCTTTGAATGTTAACTTAGGAATTGAAGTGACCGTAAGGCAGTCTGAGAGTGGCCCAGAAATTACATGGGGCTGGATAACCTTTTCCTAGAGTGAAAGGGGAAGCTCTGAAAAGCTAGTTGCAAACTATCAAGGTCATACACGGACCCCTGACAGTGGGTAGATAAGCCTTGAACCTAAGAATATGGATGTCTATGATAACTGGTCCTTGCTCTTCATCCTGAACAAAAATTTCATATCCCTATGTCTTTCTGGGTGTCTTCAAAAACTTCCATTTCTCATGAAAGCCAGGCTGGTGCAGCCTTCTCCTACAACCAGGAGTGTGGACATTAGAAGTAGACAGCTTCATCCAGATCCTGCTTCCTCCTGGTTCTGCTTCCTCCTAGCTGTGTCACCTTGGGCAAGTTATGGCTCAGTTTCATTATCTGTAAAGTGAGAATGATAAAGTACCTGCCTTACAGGGTTGTTTGTAGATTGAATAATTAGTACACATAAAGTACTTACTTAGAGCAGTCTCTGGTATGTAGTAGCTCAATTAAAGTTGCTATTCTTATCATGAAATTGCTTTTGTCTTGTTGCATAAGTTAAATTATAATATGTGAATATGTCTGTGAACATCCTTCTATCTTCCAGACTGGTAATGAACTCACAAAGCCCTGATCCTTGCCAATGATGACTGGTAGCAACAATGCCTCCAGAGCTATTTGCTCTTTTTAAGCAATACTTGTCATTCTTTTAGTTGGGCCTCCCTTTGCTGCTCCATGTCAGAGATCAAAACACAGAGGCAGACAACATGGATGGAGCTGGAGGGTATTATGCTCAGTGAAATAGGCCAGGCAGAGAAAGACAAGTACCAAATGATTTCTTTCATTTGTGGAGTATAACAACAAAATAAAACTGAAGGAACAAAACAGCAGCAGACTCACAGACTCCAAGAAGGGACTAGCAGTTACCAAAGGGATGGGCTGGGGAGGCTGGGTGGGGAGGGAGGGAGAAGGGGATTAAGGGGTATTATGATTAGCACACATAACGTAGGGGGGTCACGGGGAAGACGTTATAGCACAGAGAATACAAGTAGTAACTCTATAGCATCTTACTACGCTGATGGACAGTCACTGCAATGGGGTGTGCAGGGGGACTTGATAATATGGGTGAATGTAGTAACCACAATATTGCTCATTGCACATAAGATTGTATATCAGTGATACCTTAAAAAAAAAAAAACAGAGGTGAAAGTCACAGATTCAATCAGCCTAGCTTGCCATCCAAAGCCCTGCTTTGAAACATGGTATGGGGAAGTTGGGGTTCCTATGGCCAGGATCCTCACTGAACTTAAACCACCTGATGATGTAACTGGCCTGTTGCTAGGCTACCATTTTCACACCTTTAGGCAATAAGCTACTATTGTGCTATACAGAGAGCTCAGCCCAGTGCTCTGGGCGGAGGCAGAGACGCTAGTGCCTGACCTACCACCTGGAGAACAAGCCGGGTAATAAACCCTTTCACCCCAAAGAACGTTTTGCTATCAATTTCTTTGGTCGCACTGAATCCACAGCGAACTTGCCCAGGGCTGAAACCCATTGGCAAGACAATGCCCTTCCTCATTTCTAGCGTACTCAGGGGGGCCTGCGAACCATGAAATATCAAGTCCTGGTCCTGATATTAACTAGTTTTGTGACATGAGACAACTTACTTCACTTCTCTGAGCTTCAGTTCTAAATGGTAAAATTAAAGGCTGGGTCCAGAACCTAAGATGTGGGGCTTCCTAATCCCAGAGAAATCTACACGTGCCTGAGAGCTGGTGGATGATTGCATTCAGGTGTAAAGTTCCTTCACTGCCAACAAGTCATGTCTTCTGGCAGTGAAGCTCGCTGAGACAGTGGAAGGCATAAGTAGGAGAGGCAGAGACAAGAGTTTCCTAATGGATGTTGTCCAAGACCTACTGAGAGGCAGCACAGCTTGAGATACTTTGTGCATGGCCCCCGAGGGGTGCTCCCCCAACAAACAGTGCACAGAATACTGTCAAGTCAAAGTGAATGATGAGAACCCTTGGACTGTGGTTAGGAGTATGTATTTACCTGGTCTGATAATTGTGATTTCTAATAAGAAATATATATATGTGTGTTCTTCATTCCATTCCTGGCACAGAGCTCCAAAAACCCTTAGAATTTCCCAAGTGTTGAGATTGATAAAGGTGTTTCTTGTTATGTTATGAGTGACTTTTGGACCCCACAGGAGAATGGGGGCTGGTTGCCAGGAGAACCATCCAATGTGATTTGAAGTTTGGAAATTTCAGTCCCACCCCTCCTGACCTAAGGGTTGGGGAGTGGGTGGGGCTGGAGATTGAGTTCAATCACCAGTGGCCAATGCTTTTAATCAATCATGTGTAAGTAATAAAGCCTCCACAAAAACCCAAAAGTAGAGCATTCAGAGAGCTTCCGGTTTAGTGAATGGGTAGAGATTTGAGGAAGAGTGGTGAGCTCAGAGAGGGCATGGAAGCTCTGCGTCCTTTGCCCATATCTTGCCCTGTGCATCTGTTTAACCTGGCTGTTTCTGAGTTACATAATAAACTGGCAATCTGGTAAGTAAAGTGTTTTTCTGAGTTGTCTGAGACACTCTAGCAAATTAATAGAACCCAAGAAGGTGGTCATTGGAATTTCCAATCTATACCCAGTTGGTCAGAAGCACAGGTAACAGCCTGTACTTGTGTGTGATTGGCATCTGAAATGGGGAGGGCTGGGACAGTGTTGTAGGTCTGAGTCCCTAACTGTGGGATATGACATTCTCTCCAGGTTGATAGTGTTAGACCTAGCTGAATTGTGGGATATCCAGTTGGTGTCTGACTATTGCTTGGTGTGGGGGAAGAAACCCACATGTTGGAATTGGGAGCAGAAATATGCCTAGCGTCAGAAAGATATAGGTTCAAATTCTAGCTGTGCTATTTACTCTTTGGATAACCTTTAGCAAGTCACCTAACCTCTCAGCATCAGTTTCTCCAGGGGTTGTAGTCATTATTAAATTAAGTACATTAAGCACCTAGACAGTTTCTGGAAAAGACTAAGCTCTTAATTCTCATTCATTACTGTTACCGTCATCTGCATCAGTTAGTGAGAAGAGGGAGGCAGGGACTAGGCTGGCTAGGCTGGTTCTAGGAAAGGTAATCAGGTGGGCTCAGTAGATACAGTGAACTAGAATCTGGTTCAGGTAATTATCAGTAGCTTCAGGGAGCAAAGAAAGCAGAGGGGATGACTGTGTGAAGATAGATAGTGGATCAAAGTCATGAAAGAGTCATGGCTCTTGAAGAACTGACTTATTCCAGCAGAGGCCCAGCTCTGCGGCAGCTGTGGAAGGGTGGATAGGGAGGCATATAGCTGGTAAAGACCAGAACAGGGTAACTGAACCTCAGCTAAGGCTGAGGTCTTCAGTCCTAATGGGAGAAACTGAGGCACAGGAGCAGTGTAATGAGCTAAGTCACTGCAGGGCAGATGTTGAATAGAGGAAGGGAGGAAGAGCTGGGATGCTGGAGACTTCCTGGGTGTTCAGAGCTCTGCTGTAGCTCAGGAGATCATTACTAGCCTGACTAGTCCAGCCACTTGTGACTCCAGCATTCAGAGCACAGCTCCTAGTGATGTGATCATGTGGTGTCCGGGCTGGTGAGTGGCCAGTGTGTGGCAATCTGAGGGAGATTGGAGAAAGAACATTCCACAACAGTGACAAGAGCCTAAAACTTGGATGAAAAAGACTTTTCTTATCGGCCTTAAGGAAAAAATGTAGTATTTCTTAACTTGGAAATTGTTCTTGGAGAAGAGATCTCCTGGTTCTGTCCCAGATGTCTACTCAGTTTTTTAACAACTCTTGAAGCAAAACTAAATGGGAAGATTGGACTGTAAAAATAAATAAAAATATTTGGCCTGCAGATTTGGTGGAATTTCCCCAAATAGTTTACAAAATATGAAATGTGTTAGGCTCAAGTTGGGATTTTTTTGGGGGATGGGGGGATTCTTTTTAACTTAGAAGCAACCCTGAATATTTAAACCCTGTTATACACTATGTTATTACCAGAAATCTAGAAGTTTATACTTCAAATTTCCTGTCATTTTTTTCCACTCATATGGGGAGAAGGAGATGGAGATTAATAT
Organism: Manis pentadactyla; assembly: GCF_030020395.1. Lineage (NCBI taxonomy): Eukaryota > Metazoa > Chordata > Mammalia > Pholidota > Manidae > Manis > Manis pentadactyla. The sequence continues at coordinate 58,680,125 of NC_080025.1, read as the reverse complement.
CTGGGATAGATGGAAAGTTTTATAAATTTCTGAGTTTTTCCCCCCTGCTCATAAGATTTTTATTTAAAACCTTGTTATGGTACAGTTCAAAATATCTATTGGTCCACTGCAGATCACTACGTCATTTGGGCCTCAGCTTTCTTTGCTCTGATTGAGCTATCTTGTTATCTGTGAGCCAAATATCTATATGGGCCCACTTAGCTCCAGTTCTGTACCATAGGATTTCATCTACACCTCAACCTTGAAGCAAGGTCCCTAAAGGAATTAGCTCCATCTCCTTGCTAATGAAATTATTCACAGCAGCAACGACCATTTCTTTTTATTTTCGAAGAGGAAATGCTTCAAAGAAGTCTATTGTGAAAAAAGAGAGAAGCTGGCTCATCTCTTTTATAGATTAATATCCTTTCAGTGTAGATTGCAGACCTGGCTTTTTTTAGCTGAGGTACTTTAATGGTTAAAAAATAATTTATCCCACTTCATATAGTATAATTATATCTGAGATATCTTCCAACTCCTTTTGGCTCAAAGATTTCAACTTAGGTACAAGATCTGAGAAGATGGTTTAGGGGAAAAATGGGTAAGGATTATGTCTGTGGATTTCATCAACACTTGTTTTAAAAATATTGTGCAATTAAGCTGTTTTGAAGTGAGAGTTATATGGGCCTAAAGTTTCATATACATAATTAGAATTACATTTCATTCAGCAGTGCATTGATTTGACTTTATTACCTATTAATGGAATACAAGACATTCTTGGTAGTTATTTTGGCTTCAGGTTGGTTTTCTACCTCATGATCTTTATTAGATTTAGCTGGCCTTCATCCAGCTAGAAAATACTCCATAATAGTTATGATTAACTGGTTTCATATTTGCTGAATCAGAAGCTTTTATATAATGTTTTGGTCTCAACATTTTCATTAGTCCTGCCTTTAGCCTTTGCTATTATAAGGAGATTCCCTTTTAGTTCTGTTAGAAATAATTTGGTTAGGAAGTAAACATTGGTAGACTTATTCTTGGTTATTGAGTTTTATTGTAGATGATTAAAAAGTGAATGAGAAAGATTTTTTAAATTAAGGTATCATTGATAAACAATCTTATGAAGGTCTCACATGAACAGCATTGTAATTTCAGCATTCACCCAAATTATCAAGCCCCACCCCCATATCACTGTCCATCAACGTAGTAAGATGCTATAGAGTCACTACTTGTCTTCTCCGTGCTATACTGCCTTCCTTATGACCTACCTATAATGTGTGTGCTAATTATAGTGCCCTTTAATCCCCTTCTCCCTCCCTCCCCACCCAGCCTCCTTAACCCCATCCCTTTGGTAACCGTGAAGTCCCTTCTTAGAGTCTGTGAGTCTGCTGCTGTTTTGTTTCTTTAGTTTTGCATTGTTGTTACACTCCACAAATGAGTGAAATCAGTTGGTACTTCTCTATTTCCACCTGGCTTAGAAAAAGACATTAAAAAAAATCAAATAGCATAAATGTAAATTGTTTTCTTGAGTCACTATAAAAGCATTTCTAGCCCTCTTGATGAGTTGTGTTACCATCCAGGGATAATTGACTTTATTTTGTGCTTCTGAGGTCTAAAAACAGCATACACACATATTGTAAAGAGAATCCTACATTTGTTGGTACGGTGTGTATATCTGCATGTGTACATAGAAGTCATGAATCAATATTCTGGGCACCACAAACCTTAGAAACTTTTAAGATGTGGAATTGTAATAGAGATGACAAAGAGAGGGAAGGGGAGAGAAAAAAGTGAACTGAGAAAGCCTGATAGCATTATTTCTTTTTGCTCAGTGTGGATAAAATGGTTAAAGGAGGTTTTTATTACATACAACTACAAAGAAACAATTAAAGTGATGAAAAAGTGTTCCTTTACATAGTCAAATGCTAGGCAGGGAAATTTAATGTCACCAGAAATTACTATAGCAAATTTCAGTGAAGGATTGCAGAACAATAAAAGCCTTGTTAATCTCATACTGGTTTATTCAAACAGCATGTAATTCAAAGCAATTGCTGCTCCCAAGGCAGGAATTTACAATTGCTCCGTTTGAAGGGGTGGTAATGTGTCAGTCCAAGGGGAAATCAGGTCTGGAACTGGCCTCATGGTTGCAGAACCTCCCATGTCCCCAAACAGCTCCAAAGCTGGCCAAGTAAAACAAAAAGAGAACCATCCTGTGAAGTCAGTAGGCCTTGATCTGCAATGTGTTTCTCTTTTCTCCTGCCTTTCTGGTGGATGGAAAAAGTGTCTCCCAAATAAGGAGTAAGTGACTAAGTCAGAGAAACTCAAGTCCTGGATAAGCTATCACTTAGGAAGTGACCCCTCACCCCCTGGCAAGGGCATATAGGTTTATTCAAGAGAAACCGGTCTTCCCATCCTCCGTGTATGGGCTGTGTGTCTATTTGGTAATGATAGTGAATACAGAGTAGCCTCCCTTGGCATAAAAAACACTGAACAAGAGTCAGGCATGAGTCAACTGCAAGAGGAGGCTTGAATCATAATATATTTTGAACATTTTTGGTCAACAATCCTTGAGAGAACAATCTTCCAGTTTTATGTTGTCATTTTTATAGAACTAAATGTGAACAGCTTACAATTCCAAGATTTTTTAAATCTCAGCTTTGATTCCAATGATTGATCCATGCTTGCAGGGACCCTAAGCTCTGTCAAACCCCAGTGATACTGTGAGGTTTTGCCCAGCCTAGCTAATGAAGTAAATAACTGAGGATTTTACCACACCCATTTTCCTGTTTATGTAGAAGCCACCTTAAATAGGGTGGGCCATTTTGGACCTGAGAGCTGCCAGTTAGACACTAAGGAAATGTCTGAAACCCTTAGATGAGACATCTCAGCAGGTGTGGATTGAAAGGGTCTTTTCACAGTCTGGGATCCTGAGGGGCCTTCCATGTGGCAGCATGTACTTAACGTCAAAGTGCTGCTATGGCTGAGGCATTTATTGCTCAATAGATATCTATGTACTTCTCCATAGATCCCAGCCCTTCAGTAGTTTGTTCAGTCCATCCGCCACTGAAGTGACATGTGTCACCTCTAGACTGAAGCACAGAAGAAGAGTGGGTTTGAATTCTCCATGCTTTCTCTTCATCTATTGCCAGGACAGTGGAGGCCTAAGATTCCAGTGATACAGCTCCACAAATTAGAGCCTTTATTGACCAGGGTTCTTGAGCAGGATTCCCTTGTCTCCATCTCCCTCTCCACCATCAACCCACATGGGTCACAAAATGAAAGCAAGAATAAACCCAGATTGTGTTAAGTCAAGGTCTTGGGCTTAGTGTGTTACTTCAGCAGAGTCTAGGCTAATACAGCTGCTATTCTGCATCTTGTGGAGAAGGATGAGCAATCTGAGTAATGCAATCCTTGAATGAGCCACAGGGGCTTTGCCAGTTTGCCTTTGCGTCATGTTATCCCAGGGTTATTCCACTCCATCGCTGCTCCCCACCCCATCAGGGAGTGGTGAGGAGGAAGTGAGGAAGAGCCTTGGTCAGTTGGGGGTTGACATCTAACATTTCCCTTCTGACAGTTTCTCTTCTTATTCACCAACCTCCTCTTGGAGGTTGGGGTTTTCAGCTTGCTAAACATATGGTACAAATAAGTGAAATTTTTCATTGTGGGTTTCATTTGAGTGAGCTAATTTCCGCTCCTAAGAAAGGCCTTAACAAAACAGGAAGTTTTTCTTGGATCTAGAAATGGAACTCTGCCTTCTGATATTAGTTTTTACCAGCTTTTGCAAATCTCTTCCTACTTCTCTGTCAGAGGGTGGGGCCAGTAGAAGAGATGAGATAAAACCAGAAAATGGTGCTTAGTATAGTGGAGTTAGGGCTGATTTGGTTTGGAGGGTGGGGGGAGTAAAATGACAGCTTGACCAGGCCAGACCACATCCTCTTGTCTGACCACTTTATCTCCTGCCTCTTCCCCCACTTTGGCCTTGGCAAAGAGGTACAAAGGGAAGTGTGAAGGGCCAAAGAACACTACAGTAGTTGGAAGTCACTCCTTGATAGTAACCCTTGACATATGTATCCCAGATGATAATCCTTAATACATATTTTGATATGTATACTGTGTGGTTCCACTCCATGGGAGCAGGGGACCTGTGTATCTTTTACTCAATACTTACCAACAAAGAAGGCATCCAAGAGTATTTGAAGGAATAGAGAGAAGAATACTTGATTCTCAAAACTATCTTATAGGGGTTGAGAAAATAAAATATAATGAATTTTCATTTTACAAATAGAAAAATGGAAGCATTAAGAATTTGTTACTTGCTCAGGGTCAGTTAAGAGATGGAACTAAAATCCAAGTGTCCCAGGTTACCGTTTTCAACTGTATGACAGGTTAAAGTCCTCTCTCCACCCCATCCAGCACATAATACAGGCCATTTATCATTACCACTGTCAATGTGATGTGAATTACCAACTTGAGATTCTCTGTTGTTTATGTCTACATATGTATTAGGCAAGTCTATCAGGAAAGATATCAAGATCCTAATATCATCATCACTGGGAGATGGAGTCTCAGGATGCTAATTTATAAGTTCTTACTGATTTTGTTTTTGATTTTTCCTCCCAAGAATAAGCATGTATTACTTATGCTATCCAAAAATAGAAGGGGTAAAGCTGCCTCTAGTTTTCAACATTTTCTGTACATAGGGGATTCAATGGGCTTCAAGCCTAGCACTTTGAAGTACCAAGGAGGTTTGGAGTAGAAAAATCACAGGAAGGGAATAGTGGCAGAAATCGCTAGTTATCCTCTAGTCTGTACTTCTCTTCTTGTATAATAATAGAATTTCTAGCTGGACACAGTCACCTTGTAGCTAGGTGGGGCCTAAGTTGGGAGTAGAAGTTGATGTATACAATATCCAGATTGTTGCCCTCAGAGGAGAATGTCTTCACTCTCTCTCTTCCTGCTGGAATGTATTTGTGAGGGTAAGAGCTTGAGCTGCCACTGTATCTTGCTATCTCTTTGAACCCATATCCCAAGTAATGCCAGAGCTAAACATTTAGTCAAACAGTGTTCCAACTTTCTGACCCTGAACACAAACTGTTCTTTGGAAAGAATTGACAACTGAGTTAGTTAAGCTTTCTTCTGGGCACAAGGACCTAATTCTAACTTGTTGATCAAGAATGAGTCTTTAATCCAGGAGCTGCTACGTAATAGGGATGGTGAAGAAAATGCAGCAATTCATGTGACATTTCATGCAGATCATATACACTTGGGCTTTTAGTTTCCAGTTCTTTCTGTCTGAACTGACCCTCCATCCCCACCTGACATTATTTGGAATTTATGTATATGGTCCTGAGTGTTTTGTATAGGAAGGCTGCCCAAATGAGTCTTCTTGCCATCTAGCCTCTGGGGCAATGTAGTGAATTCAAGGCCAAATCTGCCACTTAGTACAAATTCAAACAAATTATGGAGAATTATAATTACTCATGTATTAATGTACAGAGTAATTTAAGGTGATGACTCAGGGTAAACCATGGAGTAGCAAGTTAATAGAAATTCTGAACTTTTTGGTTGGCTCTTAGGAACATAAATTACACCTACCTTCAGGGCTGAGTTGCTTGTTAGCCAATTCCAGCCAGAGGCTTCTAGTCTGTGACCTTCCTGGGTCATGCTGAGCTCCTTCATAGTCTGTAGCCAGAATGCCATAATTTAAACAGAGGTTGGTAAAGCCCCCCCAACCCAAGTTAATTAGCAGCTCTGGTCTATGCATGGATGTAACCCAGCCACAATCCTCCCAGATCAAAATAATACCTGACTGACTGCTGGATACATCTTGGGTTGTGCCTGAGAATTCCCTAGCAACTGCTGAGGTCATCCTCTGATACCACGCTCAGGGTATTTGGTATTATTTCTTTTCCCCTATTTTTCAAAGAAGGAGTCTGAAAGGTCACAAGGCATCTTCAGCATTTAAACCTTCCTGTCTGAGGCCAAAGCCCATTTTGTTTCCAGCCCTCACTAAACAATTGTAGAGGCTGGAAAAATTATTCCATCCGCATTTTAGTTCTGTTGGCATCTTCACTGAGTAGCTTTGCTATTTGGGGTAAACAGTTGTAAATCCCCAGAACCACAGGCACATCCATATAAACATGTTAATTACTAAAATGCCTCTGGAATCAAATGTAAATAAATAGCGAATTCAAGTCCCACTGGAATTCTGCCTCTGGATCCCCTCCACCAGCACAGATTGTTGAGAACTGACAATATTTAATTTTTCTTAAATTATATTTAGTTAGATCTCTATAATCTGACCCCCTCTGTCATTTTGTGAAATATCTCAATTATGAAGAAAATGATGGTTGAAGTTATGCTTTCAGCTGCTTCTCAAATGTGAAACCTATCTTGCTAAGGGAGAAACCGAAGCTTGTTTAAATAACAGAACTTTTCCAGGCCCCAAAGTTTTGCTGAGAGTCTTGTAGAGGAAACACATATGGGCAACTCTGCTGATCATACTTCTTTTAAAAGTTCCAGGCACCATAGCTTCTGGTGAAGTCCCTGATCTAAATAGCAGGCTTTAGGGGGAAAAAAAATCCCACTGGGATCAAAGAGACTCATTTGTTTTCAAGTTGTGGCCCTTCCACCCTCCAGGTGGCTCCTCCTCACTGCTTGGGTCTGTAGCTTGGATTTACAATCTTTCACCCACACAAGCCTGGGCATTCACTGGGATCCAACAATGAGGTCAAAGTGTAAACCTGGAAGATGCTTGTAAGGATGAGCGAGTGTTGGAATGGGAGCAAGGAAGGGAAGTTAAAGAGAGGAAAAACAATCGGGAGACCACACGCTTGACCTAAGTGAAGGTGTGTGTGTGGTAGGAAGGCTGGCTGATCGAAGGCCTTCTCAGGGAGGTTTTGGCAGCCCAAATACTGCCTTTGGTTCTGCAGCACAGCTTCCAGTGGGAGAGCTCCTTGCCAGATGCACTGTGACCACAATGGCTGGCATGTGAACACCACTCCCTTTTGTCAAGATTTCTTTTTTATGCTTGCACGGCCAGGTCTCAGTGTTCCCAGCTGTCAAGGCTTGGGATTCACAGTGCATCCCTGGGGGGAGATAAATAATACCAGCTGTGTCTTCTGCCAGACGAGAACTTGTTGCTGTAGCTTAAAGGTACAGTGGACGATGGGTACAAAAAGTTTGCTAGAAGAGAAAATAGGATATCCCAACTATCCAACCTTTGAAAACTGCAAGGTGCGAAACCAATGTTAGCCACTCCAAATGCAATTATCATTATGGCAGAGCTAGGTAGGTGGGCTTTCTTGAAAAGGAGGAAGCCTCGGAACTCATGCTTAGTGCTGAAGGGAGTAGTTGCAAGATTTTCCTCGCAATTCTGAAGACCTTGAAACTCAAAATTGTCCTTTTGGAAAGTGTTACTGATGCAATGTTGAGGCCACAGGCTCTAAGGCTGACATGGATTGGAAGTGTGACTCCAATACTTATTATCTGGGCAACCTAGTACAATTTTCTCCTCTGGAAAATGGGGATAAAACCCTCTATCTTACTGGGTTGTGGTTATGAGAGTTAGAAGCAACATACCTAAAGTGCTTAGCATAATATCCAAGTATATAGCAGAGTCTCTATATAAATGGTTAGCTGGTAGCTGTTCATGAGAAAATTAATCTGACTCAGCACTGAGGCAGTGGAAGGGAAGAGAAACAAAATTGACTTGTCTAGTATAAGATACATGTGAATAGGAAGCACGGGGACTTTTATTTTATACAAGACCAACTAAAGACTCCAGAGGGACTATGCGGGGAGGTCAGAAGCACCCGTTGCTTTCTTCAGATAACTGGGTTCTTGGGGAGAGTAAATCAACCTTGACTCAGGTGTCATACTCAGGTGGCTTAAGAAACAGAAGTTTGGACCCAACTTTTCAAATTTTTAGACTAATTATTTTCTCTATCACTCTGCATCTTCTCTATTTTCTAAGATCTATCATATAAACATTTACCTTGGACATTAAAACAAGACAAATATTTATTAAGGGTGTGTAATTACAGGCACTGTGAAGGAAGCAAAGAAATTTAATATGCCTCTGGATTTCAGAACTGTCATGAATTGACTCAGGTGGGACCACAAATTAGAATCATACTTAAGTTCTTATTATTACCTCTCAGGAGGTAGTGATATAGTAAGCACCAACATCCATGTTTGTCAGTGAAGGAAAAGAACTATAGATGGTCTCGAAGAATATCTGGAAAGAGGAGGTATCTCTTGGATTGAGTAGGACAAAATAATTTTTTTTATTAAAGTGTCATAATATACAATCTTATGTTGGTTTCAAATGTACATCACAGTGGTTCAACAGTCCCCATGATCACCTTATATTGTGATTGCAAATTATTGTGCCCCCTTTATCCCCCTCCCCCTTTTTTCCATCTCCTCTCCCTTGATAACCACTAGTCACTTCACAGTGTCTGAGTCTACTGCTGTTTTGTTCCTTCTGTTTTGCTTTGTTTTTATATTCCACAAATAAGTGAAATCATATGGTATTGGTCTTTCTCCACCTGGCTTATTTCATTGAGCATAATACCCTCTAGGTCCATCCATATTGTTGCAAATGGCAGTATTTCTTTTCTTTTTATGGCTGAATAATACTCCATTATGTCTATGTACCACATCTTTATCCATTCATCTGTTGATGGACACTTAGGTTGCTGGGAGGAAATAATTTTTAACTATGTAGCCTAAGCAGTATTGGAATAAGGTTGAGAATGGTTGAGAATTCTGGAGCCTACTCTTCTCATTGATTTATAAATCCTGACTCACATGGGTTCCATAGAGTCAATCATGTTGCTTTCATACTTGTACACTGATAACAGGAATACTGTCCCCAGCCCATTCAGAAACCATGGTAATCCAGAAAAAGGCATTTGGAGTTTCAAGGATTGCTAACTGTAGTGTTTTGTTTTGTTTTGTTTACATATAAGTAGATCTAGTCAATACTAAACATGCTTGAAGAGAGTAAATCAAACTTGACTCAGATGTTATACTCAGGTGGCTTAAGAAACAGAAGTTTGGACCCAACTTTACAAATTTTTAGACTATTTTCTCTATCATTCTGCATCTCCTCTATTTTCTAAGATCTATCATATAAACATTTACCTTGGACATTAAAACAAAACAAATATTTATTAAGGGTGTGTAATTATAGGCACTGTGAAGGAAGCAAAGAAATTTAATATGCCTCTGGATTTCAGAACTATTATGAATTGACTCAGGTGGGACCACAAATTAGAATCATACTTAAGTTCTTATTTATTTTTTAAGCTACTCTTTAACATTCTTCACATCCCCCAAATAGCAAAGTATGACATCTGAGTCAAGGGTGATTTACTCTCTTCAAGCATGTTCAGTATTGGCTAGATCTATTTATATGTAAACAAAGCAAAACAAAACACCACAGCTAGCAATCCTTGAACTCCTATGTGCAGGGCATCCACATTACATACGTTGTCTCATTCAGTCTTCAGGGGAACCCTCTATGGCTCCTTTGATTATCCTCTTTATTTAACAGATGAGGAAACTGAAGCCTACAGATTAGGGAACTAGTGCAACGTCATAGCCTAGCAAGTGTCACGGCTAGGAAATAATGCCTAAGTGCAAAGAGGGATAAATCTCGTTGGCTTCCAGGAAAAGAAGCAAGATCAATTACACTGGGAAGGTGAACTTAAATCTACATGTTAACCTCTTCCAGTTACAACTCAGCAAGGATAAACTGTGCTCATTATTTAAAAGTCATGCACTAGAGGGCACCAAATATACAAGCTGGGACTATAAATCTGGATGCTGTAGTTCCCACAGTACTGCTATATAATCAGTAATGGATTCCAGCCAAAAGACCTTTCCAAAAAGAGTATGACTCAGCTTATGATAATTAAGAAGTTGTAGTATCCCAATTTAAAAAAAAGCTCTTGTTTTATATTGAGCAATTCAAATTTGTCTCTACTTGATCCTGATTGTTATTCAAAGTGCCTCTCAACTACATGCTTAATTTCTCTTTGCTTACTAAGTGGCAAAGGAAAAGGGTAGAGTAACCTGGAAAGGAAGCATAACCTGGATGAAAATAATTTTAATTGCCCTGAGATGTATTTTAAAATTTATTTGGCAAAGTAAAACATGCATACTGTATATTTTTTTAAAAAAAGGAAGAAAAGGAAGACACCCCATATCCAAGAGTTTAAAATGAAACAGAACCAGACCCCACCCTCAATCTCACACTCAGTAGGAAACATCTTTTAGAGGTAGCTTCAGATTTCTAAATGTTTCTTTCTTGATTTATCAACACTGACATTGGTTTACCTCTATGAAAACTGAATAAGCTAACAGAATATCCAAGTCATAAAGACAGTTTATAAAATTTTTATTTTCTATTACAAGAGCAAGACATTATCATTGAAGAACATTTTAACATTCGAAACACTGACGCATATCCTTACTTTTTTTACAAAAATGAGATTACCCTATAAACGTTACTTCATTAAACTATATGATGCTCATCTTTCCATGTCATTAAATTTTCTTCTGTTTTATTCTTGGCTTATTTTATCATAATGTAACTTAACATAAAGGCTAAGTGTTCAAAGTATAAGAAATTTCCAGTTGTTTAACCGGTGTTGGGATCAGATCATTTCATTCCATAGTGGGAATTGTGTTTGAAGGTATTCTTCAGTCTCAGTTATGGGCCACTGAGAATAGTTAGGTCAGAAGGGGCAAGGACTTTAGACTCCTGCAGGGATTGCAGAAATCAACCAAAACTTGTCAACAACTCAGCCTGGAAGGGAAAAGTTCTAATTATTACTCAATATCTTAAGACTCTGATTTACGATTAATCAGTCTCAAATTTGGGGTTCGTCCATTTTATTGGAGGAAGATAATTTCTTTTGCCAAGTTATCATTCCATTATAGATTATCACAGGAAGCACAGACTACTATAGCCACTAGTACAACTAAAATAGGAGGGGCGGCGGAAGGATCTTTTTTTTTTTAAAGAACTTCCCATTCCCTACATGCACCTGACTCCAAAGGGTGGGGGGCAAGCAGCGTTGAAAGCCTTTTATAACTTACAGTCAGGCGGCAGCCTAAAATGTACCTGGGAAGGTAGTCTACCTTTTCATTCATCTCCGTTTTCCCTGTGAAATAAAAATGTGATGCTGCTGCAGTCACACAGATGTGAACTTGTCTGCCATCCCTGCAGATGGCAGACAAAAGGGCGAGTCAAGTTGGATAAAAGGGCGAGTCAAGTAGGATAGAAGCATAAACTTCCTTAGATATTAGGAGCCTAAAAGGCTGACTGGGAGAGACGGCAAACATACTAAATATACTCAAGAGCCGTCCGACAAACACCAGCTCTTTCCGGGTGTTTGGCCATTCCCATGTGAACAGATAACTTTTCATACCTAACACATGACATTGAGCAAACAGATGTTCGGTAAATTCTAACAGCTTTCCCTTATTTTTATTTCTTTATGCCAGGTAGTACTCTTTGCCAGGTATTGTTCTAAGGGGCTTTACCCGCTTATCTCATTTGATCCATTGGCAAACAAGCGGTTCAGAGATTTAAGTAACTTCTTCAATGTGGACACAGCTGGTAAGGGGCAGTAGGGGGTCATAACTCAAACAGGTCAGTCCCATCACAGGACCATTATTGCTCCTGCCCACCCTAGTACAGGATCATGAAAAATGAAGAGTCATTTCCTCTCGGCACACCAACAGCCATGCCCACCAGCTACGAGCAATTCCGGAATATGGCGGCAGGGCCAGGCCAATCTAAGCAGAGCGCGTCACGGTCGGCTGAAGCAGGAAATGGCTTTATACTACTTTTGGAAGAAACGAAGAGCGGATGGTATTAAAGGGAGAAAGGCGGTTAAATAACGCCCTGAATACTGCTAAAGCTAAGCCCAGGGCCCTGGGTGTCGCAAAGGCGCTGGGCGGAAGTGGGCCTGGCAGAGGGCGCCCTACCCTCCCTGGGCCGCGGAGGAAATGCGTTTCTGGAGCTCCTGCGAGATGACGCGGGCAGCGCCCGGGCCAGGAAGAAGTCGCGCGTCTCGGCCGACACCTTTCTTCTCCTCTGGCGTTGTATTCCTGGCCGCTGCAGGTTGGCCTCGGGAGAGGGCAGAGTCGCGGCTGAGGTGACGTTCTCCGGTGAGCAGCTATCCACGCGGACCACCTCACAGCCGACCCTTCCCGCCGCGGGGCGGTACGCGAAGCGACGCCGGAAGTGGCCCCTGCCACGCCCCTCACCGCGCGGGCCAACCCACTACCCTGACAAAACCTGGCGCCGACTCGCTTGGGCCAGGGGCCCAACCACGAGTTCGCGTCCGCTGCGCAGCCTCCCACAGCTTGCTTTTCTAGAGGTGGAGCAAATGTTTGGACGGCCCGGTAGAGTTAACCAGGGCGAAATACCACTCTATCAAGAGCGTCAGCGAGATTTCAGCGAAGAGGTTTCTCAAGTGTTATGGTTGTTGGGCCCTTAAGGGGATCTTGGGTGTTCATAGCTGTAAGCCAATTATATATTTTAACATTCAGTAAAAGGGCCTATTTCCACATAAGGTCAAAACCGGATTACATGAACCTTCTCTTGATTGGTCAGGCTGTTTGAAGAGGGCATTTTTTAGCGTCTTCTTACTACAGCAAAATCCTGATCAATCACTATCTAAATCCATACTTTGCGATATTTTAAAGCTGTTTCCTTATACAAAGAACCTGGTTTTTGTACCTGATTCCTTTTGACTATAACCCAGTTTATGGCTGGGTTAATGCAACTTGTTTAACAACAAAAAGCCTACCAACAAATGGTCATTTGGATAGCAGTATCGGTTTATGTTGAACCCACTCTGCAGATGGGTAACTTTTAGATAATTTTAATTCCCTTGTTATTTTAACCCATTTGGCCAGGTGAATCATCTCCCAAACAATCTTTGAAAGTGGTATTTTCTTATTCTCTGGCCTACAGTTATCTTCTTTATATCATGTTGACTTTAGTCATGTGGTTTTCCTGCTCAACAGGAATAGAGAGGGACTACCAAATGTCAGATGTGATGCAGTTCTGTGCGCAGCTCAGAATAGCAGTTTTTCTGCCCCTCCTTTCCCTGTATCGACTGCACATACATCTACAGCTCCCTTAAAAAAGATTGCTCACATCTTTCCAACTGCTCATGCAATGCTCTATAAATAGGTATGTACAATAAAACGGAGAAATCTTAAGTGTACAGTTCAGTGAATTTTGATGTGTATTCTCATGTAATCACTCAAATCCAGATATCAAACATTCTAATTTTTCTTCACCTATTTCACCCATCTCCCTATCCCCTCCCCTGTGGCAACCACTAGTGTGTTCTCTGAGTCTAATTCTGTTTGTTGGTTTTTTAGATTCCACATATAGGTGAAATCAGAGGGAATTTGTCTTTCTCTGTCTTCACTTAGCCTATCTTCTGGGTCCATCGATGCTGTCACAAAATGTCAAGATTTTGTTTTTTTATGGCTGAGTTACATTCCATTGTACATATATAATATCTTTACCCATTTGTCTGTGGTCACTTAGTTTAATATTTTGGCTATTGTAAATAATGCACGTAAAGGCTTTTTAAATATTGATCAAAGTTTCATAGAACATCCCTTAAGTCATAAACCTAATATTATGGTATCATTTCTCATAATCGTTATTTTTAAAGTAGACAGTCTTTTCAATGCAGTTTCAGTGTCAGAGTAGGAACATTTCTTATGAGTATAAATGTTATTACCTTTTCAAAATATTGGACTGATTTGACTTAGTAGGTTTGTTAAGAATCTGTCCCTTAAACAGTAATTCTCATGTAGGTTCCAAAGTTTAAGAACCATTGGCTCAGAGGCAAATATATTATGCTTTGGAATAATTTCTTTGGTTGGTTCCAGGTTATTCTGGCAACTTGTAGATTTAGAGAATCACATAGAAAATATCTGTGGAAGCGTAACAGCCACCAAACTGAGTAATCTGTGCAGAAGTACAAATTTACTTTGGAATTCTTGAAATTCTATTGTATTACAAATAAGGAACACAATCAAATGAAATGTGCTAGATGGAAACTGTGGCCATTCTATCAAAAAACCTGTTTTAAAAATGCTTATTTAAGATGTTCGGGCTCAGAGAGAATGTATTCTAAGTTTATTAAATAAGTTCTCTACCTATTTGTTACTAAAATTTACAATTCTTAGTATTAAAGGTCTGGGTTGAGGGAAGTGCTGGAGTTAGCACTTGTGCAGGCCAGGACCTGAATCAAGATGTAAAAAGATCCTGACCCCGTACTGTACTGTACTGAGACCGTGCCCAAGACCTGGTAAAATTAGTTGGCTAACCCAGTGAGATGCTCCTCCAAAACTGTTAGATGCATGCTGTTTCATCTAAAACTGCATCCCTCTGTGACATGCAGCTAGCTACATGGTTCTTATCAGCAGTCCATGGACACCCAGTGGGACCCTGCACTTAGATCAGTGCCACGTGGTAAAAGAACATAGAATCTGACATGTGCTGCTTTGTAAACAAGTATAAGAATATACTTGCTAAGTTTATATATTGCACACAATAGCTAAATTGTTCTACATAACAAAGATGTCATGGGGAAATTTTTAGACTGGGCAGTGGAAGTGAGAAACGCTTAGGAGAAACAATACTATATGATACACGATTACACACATGAGATGACTGCATGGGATTTTGTGAACAAATGGGTATTTCTGCAGTTTAATCTGCCTACTCAGTCTCTCCTGTGAAACTGTGAGTAAACTATCACCTATTAATGTCTTATGAAGTAAATTCTTTTGGGGTGTGTGACTGTAGTACATATTCCTGTTTTAAATTTTGATATGAGCCAAAGGCTACCTAAAGAGAGTAGCTACATATGGGATGTACAAGCATGGCTGACCCATTTTTAAGACCAATATAGCTCTGATAATTGCTTCATAAAATGATTACATGTCATGGAAAAGTTCATCTTAAGAGAAAATCCTGACAATGCTTACTGTGTCTGATTAACTTTAATAGTCTGTCAAGCAGCATAGTAATTTGTGATTGTACTTCATTAAAACTTAATAGTGACATCATTTGAAGGCTAAATTTTCCCAGTGAGAAGGCAAATAATCTTTCCATTCATTGTCACACCCCATTTTTTCTTTTTGTAACACTGATCATGATAGACCTTGGCTTTCAACTTACTTAACTCATTAGTTTCCGTTTCTCTTTAAATAAGTGTCTGGCTAACATGATACTTGAGAGCATGCTGTACAACCAACCATCTAGTACTCAGTAGGTAAGGGAAGAAGTAAACTCCTACAAGAGATGTACTGAGTCGGTTAACATGTTTGCTACTTGCTGTGATTGTTCCTTTGCATTTTCTTCCTTTATGTCACTAAGATACTGAATATTTTACACATTATGAATTCATTTTAATGGTGGCCTATTGCTCCATTACTGGTTGTGACATGATATATAGAACTACTTGCCTATTCACTAGCCAGTTCTTAAGATTTGTATTCTGACCTCCTGATACTTCCATGACAAAGTGCTCTGGCTTACTAGTTGCCATTTGAACATTATTTCTTTTTAGAAGTCTTATGTTCAGATTACTTCCTGTGATTGTTCTAGTCTAGGAATCCATTTTTTTTTTCTGTATAGGGCCACACAGGAAATACTTTAGGCTTTCAGCCAGTTTCAGTCACACAGCCCCCTGCCCTCCAACAACCCTTTAAAAACTTAAGACATTCTTAACTCCCAAGCTCTGAATGCACAGGCCATGCTTGATTGTCCATATTCCTATTCTAGTCCCTGACTGGAGAGAGTAAATGAAGCTCAGCTTCATGCACGCATATGTGATTATAGGAACTTATGCTACCTGGGTATTTAATTCAACTTGGTCTTTACCAGAATGCTTTTGGTACCTCAGTTACCACTGGGTGCTTCTATTCGACCAATTAGTACAGCATGTATTAAAATATAGTGTGGGGAAAGAGAAACTCAATGATTATCAAATAAGGAATAAATGAAGCATTTGTTTCTTGCAACATGGGTACAACCATGTATGTATAATTGTAGTTTTACATGAAATATTTTACAGTTCAAATAGCTCTTAAAATCTGCCCCTGTAGTGCTAGTAGCTAACAGTGGAAATTAGTTATTTTATGAATATTCCCATAGACTTAAAAATAACATTTAAGAAGTGGGAGAGGAATTAACACTGGATACCTTATGGGGTTTTAAACTAATCCTAAATTCTGTCAGTATCTACTGTGTTAAGCTTATGCTAACTGGAGCAAAACTGGCCACTGTGACTGTCCAGATATACCTGCTAAGATATATGTTTGCAAGTAGTTGTAATGGGGTGTTCTTGTTTCTGTATTTGGTTCTTGTGTAAACTCTGGTTCTAAGAACAGTGATACTTAACATGAGTCTCTAGGGGCATCAGAAACCACTGAATGATAATGAAGAATGAAGGCCACACTCTAACACACAACTAATACCCATAAATAACTGCATCCTTATCTCCACTTCTGGGTGCTTCTACAGCACATTATTTATAACTGCAGCCAGTCCCATTACTCATTGCTTCTCTTAACAGAATGACGAATACAATGGGATGTTAGGAGGACTAAAATTCCATACCTCATTTGTCCCTTCAGTCATGAATTTATTAGGCAGGGGAAGTTAAAATATAGTCACCTTAAAAAAAAAAACTTATTTTTTACCCCTAAATTCTTTGTCTTTTGCCTTTTAGGTTAAAGAATTCCATAGCTAATGACATGGACTACTTTGATTTCCAATTTAGAGCAACTCTGTAACTTAAGACCTAAAACCAGTAATTTCTGCCCAGTACTCTGAATGTCAAAGTGAAGAAATTCAATGAAATGAAGGTATTATAGGGAGTAATTATGACTGTCAAGGTAGCCAAATGTCCCATCATCTAAACAGTGATGTCTATGAATAGATGAGATTCCCACAGTACCTACCCGGTATATTAGTGAAACATAGTCAAGGCAACTAGCTTGGCAGAATCAACAGGCAGACCCGACTGAACTGAACTGTGATCTAGAGGAAATTCATACATTTCTTGTTCCTGGTTAATCTTCTGGATGATAACAGTGACCATGGTGAGTTTACTCAGACTAAAAGATATGTCACTATTCTCAGAAACAATGACACACACAGACTCAATGTTTATTATAAGCTTGATGAAATGAGTTTTTGTGTTTTATTTACTGTTTTTTCATATGTATCTCCATATGCCTTGGCTGTATTATTGACTTTAGCTGAAGTAGTTTGTAGTTCTTTATAACTTTTATAAATAAAAATAAAAACAATGCTTATTTACCAATCTAATGTGGGGACTTGAGACACATGGGCTTAGTACACTGGACTTAATAAGCAAGTCAATGTCTCTCAGGCTGAAGGTACAGTAACCAAGAGACAGATATGTTTACAAAAGAAACAAGTCATCTGATTTATCAACTTATGAAGAAAAGACACTTCCGTCTCTTTGGCTAGTAAATTACCTCCAAGGAGGTTAACTACATAGGAAGTCTAATTATGTTCATAAAGTTGCCTGGTGAACATGCTGCCAAAACATGTGAAATTATTAGAATATTTACTGGCATTAGGACTGGATTTATGTTGAAGTAGACCCTAAAGTTCTAGCTCATGACATCTAAATTTCTTACGAACTATTATTACACTTCAGTTACTAACATTAAATGAAATGATGCTTCTTTTTGCCTCGAGTTACACTTCAGGGATTTAAAGTTACTGGTGTGACCCTTAAGAGACAACAGTAACCTTAACTAAAAAAATCACATTGTCAAAACACCCTGGAATAATTAGTTGTGAAAGTGGTAGGATCACATGTCACCACATTTAAAGTAACAGTTTATAGTTAGCTTCTCCCCCTTTAAGATGCTCACTTACATTCAAAGTGGGGAGTTGTTTAGAAATAAGGCTTTTTTTCCATAACTAACTTAAACACCTCTAAAAAAGACAAGACGAGTTTCCAGGCTAGCAAAACTTATTTACTAGAGTACAAAAGTTCAGTCCATCAGAATACTCTAAACTCCTTAGGAAACAATTTACATTCCTGTTCTCATGAAATCTCTAAAAAAGAAATTTAAGAAATGGTTCATGGCAATAGTATCTCTAAGCTTCTCAGGTCAGAGAGGTCTAATATTACAGTTAACACTCCTCAAAATAGAAAAGAAAAATTGTCTTTGCACTGTAATGTTTTGACATTTTAGTGAAATGCTTCATTCCATACACGTTTTTCAAAGTGACATTTACATGAAGATGGTTTGTCAAAAATCCAGATTCCTAGGTCATACTAAGTAAGTAGTTCGCCATATAGTTCAAGAATTGTTACATTGTAAGAAAATTATCAATGATGATACCTAACATCTTGTTTTGGGAAAGTGGGTGTGGAGTCCAGGAATGTATACTTTAATAAGCTTCCCAGACAATTATGGTGCTCAAACTGGCTTGGGAACCACTGACTTGCAGCATTGTAGCAAGCATAGTAGGGTAAACCGATTTTTAAAAGTGGATTTTTTTTTTTAAAGCTTGGTAGCTCTGACCTATATAACCCTGGGCAAAAGAATTTGCCTTCAAGGACTATCAGTTGTTAGAAATGGATGACCAACTAAATTCTGCCTCGAGAACTAAATGCATTGATATTTCTACCCATTCTATATGAAAAGTACCTTAGACCAACATTTTGGGAAAGAAATTTGTTGGCATCTATGTAGCAGAATATATCACTTTACTTAATGATGCAAATCTTAGAACTGATTTTTAACTTACTGCCAAATCTTCCCAAATATAAAATGCCAGCATCTTGTTCTGAACTTCCATTCTGTTTAATAGGGTTGTTGAACTGTTTAGAAAAGTTAGCTATGGACAAGTTCTCGTCTATAATGTAATTAAGTTACAGTACTTTACTATTATCTTTAGGCAGGTTATATCTGAAAAACAGACTTTATAACCAAATACCAGAAGGTGGGTAGCAATTCTCCTTTGGCTCAAGACAGTGTAACTTTTTCGAAAGGAAGCTTTTATCTGCAGTGGACAGATGAGAGCAGCAGGATGTTCCACCTGTAATTGTTAGTCTTTCGAGACAGCTGTCCTGAGGAAACCACAGGGGAATAGATGTCCAATTATCTTCTTGGATGTTATTTTTTCTAGAATAAGAATGGCTTTGCTCTTGGGCATAAACCATTAGCAATTTTAGGTTTCTTAACTTTTAACTACAAAAATAAATCTCTAACCCTCTTTGCTTCTCTTCACAAACTGAATTTAGGAGCTACTTTGAAGATTTATACTTAACACCAAAGAGAGAAGAGAGTGAATTAATTCCAACATTTACTTGAGCACTTACTATGTCCTAGGTATTAATACAAACACTATGCACTTATCTGAGGAAGGCAAGGAACGTTAAACACTACTCTTCAGAGGTTCATTCTGGCAGGGTGAGAAGAGTCTGAATAATTTTAACAAATGTACTGATTGCTACCATATAGCTAGAAAAAGATACCTGGAATTATGAAGAACAATGGACTTCTTGGAAGAGCACCAGAGAAATCGTCAGAGGAAAAACATTTTAATTGAAAGATGCATTCACGAGGAGGAGAGCAGGTATTCCAGGAAGGGATGATAGTATATACAAAAGAAAGGAGGTCTGAGAGAACAAGTTTGAGGACCTGCAAACAGTAATAATATGGGAGGAAGCAAGAGAAGCAGCAACCGGATCTTTGGGGAAAAGGAAAGAATCAGATCATAGAGGGCCTGTATGCCATCATCCTAAGGAACATGGACTCCATTAAAGCATTTCAAGTAAGATCAGCTTCACATTTATTTTTATGTTTTTATTAAGGTATTGATACACACTCTTATGAAGGTTTTACATGAAAAACATTGTGGTTACAACATTCACCCATATTATCAAGTCCATAGATCAGCTTCACATTTTAGTAAAATGACTTTGAAGGCTGACAAGTGGTATATAAGGGCCAAGATTCAAGCCAAGGTAAAGTAGGTCACTACACAGTTTTTGTCTACTCGAGGCCAGGGCTGATCTATAGTGGCAGTGGTGGTGACAAGGGGAGGGCAGACCAAGAAATAAAAAGAATGGATATTACTTAGGGACTTAATGGACACAGGATGTTAAAGGATTGAGAATGGTTTCTGGTTTCTGATAAACTTAGACCATGATGGTTTTAGTCTGTAATCCTATTTTCATTATCATATTATTTGTAGTATGTGATGCTTCAAAATATTTCTTTGAAAATAATTTTAATGGCTACATTTATGGACTTACCCTAATTTAGATAGATTCTGTTGGAGATGTATAAGCCTTTTACAAATTTGTCCACTTCTAAGCTGACCTGTCACAATTAAAATGAGTCAACATACATGAATGATTTCCAAATAATAATCCAAAATAAATTATAAGTAATTTTTCAGTATCCCAGAAGAAAGTAAGGAAATTGTGGCAAGTTGTTCAAAGACAATTTAATTTTTTTATATCATGATGACTGTCTTTATTTGTTAATAACCATTTTAAAACCAAGTACTAGTATATAGCGTTGTTATTTAGACAATGAAAATTGGTTAACTACATTGGTTTCCCTAATTTTTACTATTTGATTCAGTCAAGAAATCCCAAAGTCTGGGAATCAGTGGATTTGACTGGTTCTGAAACCCTGCCAACTTTTCAGTTTTGCCTCTCATCTATACGAGATTATTACATTCTACCAAAAATCCCACAAGACTCCCGTAAGTATTTTGCTTTGTTGATCTGTATCCTAGAGAGCTATATTGACACGCATTAGCTTAGCTAAATCCTGTCTTCAATGACTGTGTATTCCAGGGAATACAGAATGGGGGCCTTTCCTATCAGCCATTCTATGTTATAAAGGGTTCTTTGAGACACAAGACCTACATATGAAACAGAAGTCCTTGACTTAGAAGGAACAAATCTAACCTACTTTTTGGGAAGCTATCTAGCTATCTAGTCTTGCAGACTGCTATAAATATATTAAGGAGTTACCCATGTACCTTGAAACAAAGACTATTTATTTTAATTACTGTGTTCCTGTAAGCACCTTTCTTCCAAGTAGCTCAAAGCCTTCTGGTACCAGTAAGTTCTGTCAGTAAGGGAGAGGCTGCAAAGGGCATGAATAATCGAGCTCTAAATAATGAAACCACTTTAAAATTCATTGTTTTAAAGTCTATATAGCCTGTGATGTCAAAATTCTTCTCATTCCTCAAACTAAAGAGGGGCAATACCATACATTTACCTTATCTGAACATGGTAGCATCCCAAGTTTTAAAAAGTTCACTTGTCTGGCTGTAATTGAGTTCTAAATACTGAATTTTATGACTTTTATGGAACTATGCTTTTCACTGAGAATTCCTTTCTAAAGAACTAAATTAAAATTCTGTATGTGCATGTTTAACTGTCCTCATCTCCCCAAGCCTTAACCCTTGATCTGATTTTATAATTTGGTTCCTTCATTTTA
Source organism: Manis pentadactyla (assembly GCF_030020395.1). Taxonomy (NCBI): domain Eukaryota; kingdom Metazoa; phylum Chordata; class Mammalia; order Pholidota; family Manidae; genus Manis; species Manis pentadactyla. Next base: position 58,658,576 of record NC_080025.1, on the reverse strand, counting down.
CTTTGCTAATTTGTATTTTAGAATGGTTATATTTTGTTTTTTACTAAGATACAATAAAATGCATAAATCTTAGTGCACAGCTCAATGAATTCTAACATGTATACACTAGTAACCATCACCCAGATCAAGATATAGAATGATTTTAATTTTTACAAGAATTACAAACATGCATGGCAAGGAAAAACTTTCAACTTATTTACAAATGCAAAATTTATTCCAAGGAACATATGACTTCTCTGTTTTAGAAGGAAGACAGTATTACCTAAGTATTGTTTATTTTTGGAACGCATGATGGCAAGAGTTGGGGGGAAAAAGCTTACGCATAGAAAACCAAGCAGCTGCTTCTCTTTCAAAGTAACTGACTTAGCACCTGTATGACAACTTAAGCATGTATTTCAAAGTTTTAATCTTTTTCTTAAAATCTACTTTATTTTGATCTAGGCCTCCAATTAAACTACGCATAAGAGTCAGTCCTTGTCCTTGAACATAACTGGAATTCTCATTGGCAAAGGCAGAGAGATACACAGGAATAGCTATTAAGGTCTCATGATCATATTGTCAAGACAAAAACCTCACTGCTACTTTCAATGTTTTGTTTTGTTTTTAATTTGAGAAGGCTATTTGGATCTAAAGCTATGAATTAAGTAATTTAAGGTCAGTTTACTTTGTAGCTTAATATGATGAAAATTTAAGAAGTCTTAATTTCCCTCTCAATTTAACTGTGCTAACCCCTGGTCATCTTTACAGAGGCTGAGTGCTTCTAAAATACCAAAGTATATCAGTTATAAATAAAGCTCACTGTTGCCTCCAGAGGTACGAACAACAAATTTAGAGTATTTTGATACACATGTATTTGTAGAAGGGTAGTTACATTTTACAAATTTGTAACACTTTGATACACATGTATTTGTAGAAGGGTACACACACACACACACACACACTTATATTAACTGCAGGTAGCATAGCTGTTGATCAAGAGGGAAGTCTGTGGAGTATAAGGGTGGAAAAGGGGTGGGCAACTAAGAAAAGGAAGCAAAAATTAGGTGCCTACTCTGTTAATGATCACCAAGGACAGCAAGACACAGGATACATAAAGTATTGAAAACAAAAATGAACATTTAACATATGACTGGATTCATACAAAAATGAAGGAAGAAAATATCAAATTTGATCACACCTAGAAAAAATACTTAAATCCAAGTTATCTTGGTGGGTTATCAATTTACTCATTTGTAAAAAGGACTAAGTCAAAAGTAAGTCTCTTCTTCACTAAAAACTAATTGCTGTAAAATATACCAGCGAGGTAAAGATAATGCAATTTCAGGTGATATGCACTAAATATAAATGGTATTCATTCTTAAAAATTATGAATTTGGTATCTAAAATGTTACAGTCCCTAAAACAGACAAAACCAAACAACAAAAACCAGTTTTAAACATCCAATATAAAGCATATGCAAACCAGACACTTGACATAAAAGCACTAAGAAGTCAAGCTTTGGTTTCTCAAAATGTTGGGAGGCTTGGAAGGCTCATTCTTTAAAGTAACACAAGAACAACTTCAGAAAAAGGGAATAAGCTATAGTAAGACCACTATTTAGCCCACTTACTACCATATTTGGTGACATTTTACATGCTGAAAGAAGGACTTAGACATCTTTACCTTTTAAAAAGTTCACTGTAAAACTTGTGTTTAGTTTCAGATAGGTGTTATATCCTAGTCTTTTGTAAAGTAGAAAAACTACCATGTTAAGTACCAGTAAGATTGATAAAACGATAGATGGACAGATTAAGAGATTTTGTACTTTAAAAGCATTAAAACACTTATTTTAGCTGTACCTTGATGAAGTTGTCAAAATGGGTAACATGGAAATTTACTGAGGCAAGAAATATTAATTCTAAAAAAAACTAGCCATGTATAGATTACAAAACAAAAGCCCCAACAATCCATGACTGCATACTAGTTTTCCTCTTCAAATTCAATTTCCTATCTTAATTGGGTGTTGTACAAAATAAGTTGTTTCTGCTTTCTGATGGGTGAACTCTTGAGATCTAAAAATAGGTATGAATGACCAGATAAATTCTTCTCAAATACATACTGTAAAATGACAAGAACATGAAAGTCACCTAAGAATTATAATCAGAACTGCCTATATATGACCTTTTTCAAGTCATTATCACTACAGCTTCTTACAGCAGTAGTTTTATATTGCCTGACAGCATTCAGTTTAACACTTCCCATCTCAGTCATGTAAGGGTAGCTACATATTGGAACAATCTGATTATGATCTGCTGACTGCCAAATATGCATACATTGTCCTCAAGTCATTTTGCATGGGCATAATGAATTTAAGATGTACAAACATGAACAAAACCACTAACCTGAATTTTGAAACATTTTAATGAAAGTTTTTCTGGGCCTAGAATTATAACAAGAAGTTGGGCATCAAGACATATATTTCTTGATGCAGCTGCAAAATTACAAGTTCCGGCTTTTTCTATAATAGCTATAGACACAGGTTACTGTGCTACATGGATTCTCAGCATAAAACATAAAATGGCAGAATTCTCATGAATCCATGTTTATTAGAAGCAATGGCTATCAATATGTATCTAATGCTGTCAGGATGTAAGCTACATATTTGCAGACAATTTAAAGTGGAGAGAACAGATGAAATCAATCAAGATCAGATAGGCTGAAATAGGTGACCATCTCTGGAAAAGGAAAAGTCTGACACAAGCTCAAGCTTGCTCTCATTCTCTTGCTTTTTATTGTACAATGGTGGGGGTGGGGAGAGGGAAGTGATAAGAAACCAAATACTTTTTCTAACCTTAATCCCACCTAAAATTGAGATAAAGAAGATTAGGAATGAGATGTATAACCTAGTATACAACACTCTATTTAATAATGGTCCAATTTTTTATTTGTAGTTAGCAGTATCTGGGTTCCAGGCCAACTATGAAACTAAAGCCAGTCACTTCCCTCTTTGAGACTATTTCTTCAAAAGAGGGGGAAAAAAGATTAAGAAATGCCTTGAGCTTCTCTGGCAAAATGACTCTGAACTTTAAAAGATAATGAAATTATCTGGTCCCAATTCACATACACTTCAAAAGTTTTACCTCAGTGTACTTCATGCAAGCCTAGTCAAACTGGCTTCTTCTATTTAAAACACATTCTCTCTATTCCTGTTTTGTCTCTGCACATAGTTATGCTGACTGCAAATACATTGTGCTTCACTGCTGCCACCCATTCACTATTGATACGTATTTGCCTCCTAGTCCGAAAACTTGATTTGTGAAACATATTACCTAGGAACTGGGGATCCTGGCTGAATGCTCACAGTACATACCCATATGGCTTAATCCCAAACCAGATTATAAACTAATCGAGTAGGGGCCAGTCCTAACTTGCACAGTGACAGGTACAAATATTTCAAGAACATGATAAACAGAAACCAGATTTTAGGGCTAGTAATGCTGGCAAAATGTGTTGAAGTAGGAGGAAAAAGCACCAAAGTTTTAAAAACATGATGATACAGAATCAACAAGAACATTCAGCATCCAATTATATACTCAACTGATTTGTTATTTACTACCAGTAACACATGCTATGGCAAAATTTTCAGGTGCTCAGTATCAAAGCACATTACCTATTGTTGGTGTACAAAACCAAGTGCCTATTATACACCAGGACCTTTGCACTTTAGCTACTACAAAGATGAATGAAACACTGCCTACTGACATCTTATAAACTAAAGGTACAGAGAAACATGACAGAGTGCCAGGTACAGAAGTGACAAAAGGGACTGTCTCATTTTCTGGAGATAAAAAATAACTGAGCATTTACTACAAATCATGAATTGCTCCTGGAGGTTTTCTCATTTAGTCCCTAAGACCACTATGATGAAGTAGTTAATATTTTACCTGTTTTATGGCCTATGACCACTATGATGAAGTAGTTAATATTTTACCTGTTTTATGGCCTATGAAACAGAAATGGAGGTAGAGGCCCAGAAAGCAAACTATCTGAGTCTAACTGGAAGTGGAGAGCAGATATTCAAACTTGGGTCATTTTAACTTCAGCGATGTCCATGAGGCTTGTAAGTGGGGGGTGAGGGGACAGATGAAGGACCTTGCATGTCATAGGGTGTTTGGACTTGATCCTGTGGTAAACTAATTGTTTTAAAAAAGAAAGTTTAGGAAAGATGTTTGTATGAACAGAGCTACACCAGAACCATTAACTTACGAATGGAAATACAAGAAAAGCTGAGAGAAAAAAATTTCAGTTTTTAATTTTAGTTTGAAGTACTTATGTAACATGTAAGATACTTAGTAGGTCCATTTGAGTTCAGAGATTATAAATTTTGGAGTCATCAATAGGTGTGGGAACCTTTCATTAATACAACTGGTGAAAAAGTGGCTGGGGACCTAACACCGGGAAATTCCAACAATTAAGCAGAAGAAACAAACTAATGAAAATAGGAAGGACAGAAGTAGAAACTACAAAGAATATTAGCATATAAACTAAGTTTTAAGATGGTACATTCTAAGGAATCAAATGCTACACGTTATGTAAGACCACCCAAATCTGGAGTGCATAAAAATACAGAACCTTTCACAAAAATGTTATAAATGCAAATAAGTGCATATATAGTCACTTAAAACCTGAAAAGCTGAGTTTGTGGAGAAAGGGAACTAGTTAACTTTTAGATACTTAAAAAAAAAACAAACCTCTAGTACAAGTGAACTCTTGACTCGTTATTGGTAGAATCTCTCTTCTCTCAACCATTTTAATTTCTAAAGGATTCTTCACTCATTTAAATCACTGTCTACCTTATCCTTTTTATTCCCATTTGCCCTTTAACTGATCACAAAGTGAGAGCAGAGGAATAAAGATAAAGAACAGCCACAGAACGTCTTGCTTAGACATGGTCAGACAAGTTGTGTTTAGGACAGAATAGAGCTGCATAGACTATCATGCTACTGTTATCGTATGAACCTGAGAATAGTGAATATTCTTGCTGCTTTTTCAGGTTTCAACCACAAAATGAGAAAAAATAAGTTTTCTTGAGAAATGAGCTGTCACATAGCATAACCTTCCTTCATGAAAAATTTAGGGATAAGACTAAACTGGAGGAATAGGTTCTCTCTTAACAATATTAAAAAGTTTTTTAGACAACGTGAACCAGGCATTGGGCATAATATATGGGTAATATGTGACAGTTGCAAATAGACTGAACTCACTTTCATATATAAAAAAAGGAGAGGTTTATAAATTCCTACTATGACTAAACCAATATCAATGACCTAGTGTGGCATACCTTGCTTTTTTTTTTTAACTCTTGTTATTCCTAGGTCCTTAATTCCAACTATTATAACTTCACTTATTAATCATTGATTTTTTTTATGTTAACTGTCAGCAACACACCATGCTATAAAGAAATGAGAATTGCATTAAAGTTGAGCTAAAGGTAAAAAATAGAATAAAGGTTGAGATATACCAGAAAGTAAACATTTAGATAAAAATGCTTCCAGTTCTAATTACCAAGTCGTTGATTTTGTTAATCTAACTGAAAATGTTAAAGGCTAGGAATTGTGTTTTTGGAGTCTTAAACATGGTAGGAATGCAAATCATTTGATTGAAATTAGAGGCGGAGTCCCAGTCTGTCCCAGGAACAAAGCAACTGGAGAAAACCAGAAATAGTTTTAAATTTGAGACACAAATACACTGTGGGAGGGGCAATTTAAAAAATATTTTTGAGAATAAAGAATATTAAAGTGATATAATCTCTAGGAATAAATTTCTATATAATTTAACTGAGCTTAAGCTTCAGTTATATGAAATACCATTTACCCTAGGTTGGTAACCAATTATTAGACTAGTACCATATGAAACATAGTTGTTCACTGAAGGTATATTCTGTATTTCAAAAAGACGATGCTGACCACGCTGCTTTCTGCTTTGTGGTGGGCTTACAAGAAGCATAAACAAACAAACAAAAAAACCCTCCAAACCCAATTTTCTTTTGTTAATAAAATGCAAGACCAACTGAATACTTCAATGTTTATGGCATGTGTAAGCATTGAAGGAAACCCCTAAAATACTTTTCTTAAAAAAAAAACACAAACCCAACCACCAGCTCTAAATAGAACAAGCAAATCGGTTAACTAGGTATATTCAGAAATTTTGTTTAAAACTACCACTCACTTCTCCAAGCAAATAAAGGATCCCACTAGGTTTTACAGCTCTTTGCTGGTTCAATTTTTACATTATATTCTAAAGTTTACCATTTACATTGGATATTAAAGAGTCCTTTTTAAAAACTACATCTATGTTAAATCACTAGAGAACAGTGGGGTCTATAAGCTTTTGCTACCATCCAGTTTGCTTCATTTAGGTGGAACCAGAATATTATTAGTTTCTCTGGTTTCCAGATGAAACTCTATACATAATAATGTTTCATACCTAAAATAAACAGTCAACAGGGAGGTTTGTGACTATGGATTTTATCTTTTTGGATAGCAGAGGGCTATCCAAAATATTTTTCAGATACTTAGGAAAAAATTATTACCTCTTTCTTCCTAAGAAAATCACCAAATTGATTCAAGATAGCCACAAACCCTCAAAAGTTTTTGACTATTTGCAAATAGGGATTTCAGGGTTAGCATTAATGTAAGTAACACCTTGTCCAGGAAAAGATACCATTTATTTTCCAGAAGTTAAAACTAATTAGTCCCTGTATGTTGTTTAACCCTAACATTTTAAAAGTTATATTTAATGGTTTAAGTTCAAACAACTCTCAAAAATCTTTTCATTCTCTACTTAGAAGATACTAAAGTCAGGTTGGGGTGGGGCAGAGGAAAATTTCATAGAAAAACAAAATCCAGTGAAGTCACATGTAATTCAGAGTTTCATTTTACATACAACTCTAACAAACCTTATTGGAATGACAATCTCATATAAAACACATCTTGAGGCTTCTAGAGGCTGGTATAGTGACACTTATGTGACAGCAGGTAATGAAAAACTAACTGAATTCAAGGGTACAACAAATTAGATCCTCTAGTAATCAGAGCAAGCAGTACTGCATACCTGGATAAACCTCAAACAGATCAAGTATATAACCCAAAATATTCACGTTTATATACTGTTGAAGTTTATAGGTTAAAGTATCCTCTAGATACGAGAAATATGGATGTCAAAAAAAAAACGAAGGCCAATTTTCTTCTTCTTCCCATTTAGGGGCAGAACTTTGCCAGTCTTATCAGCCACCCCCTGCAACCCTCCCACCCCCATCTTATAAGTGAAAGGGGAGGAAACCTCACCTCCCCAAGCCTCACTAATTGGTCATCTCCTCTCCAAATTTTGGTGGTCAGAAATTTTGGGGAAGAGACTGAAAGCCAGTATTTTACAGTTTCAGTTGTACAGTATTTCTCTAAAAAAACATGGATACCTGAATGCCAACCAAGTGTCAAGCATTGGGCTGGGTCGTCAATATAAAGAAAGGCTCATTTTACTTGGGAGTAGGGGTTCGGAAGAGTGTCAGAGGCAAAGGCTCAATTTATCCAGGAGTGGGAAGAGACATGTCAGGTGGTACGGACAAAGGTATGAAACAGCACAGCACTTGAGATGGTACAGTATTTTAGCCCCCCAGGGGAAGTCCCAATTATGAAATTTTTGCAACTGTACAAGAGGTGACAATTTGAACAAGAATAGAAGGAAGGTTAAGGTATGATTTACTCAAAATTACTGAATTGTAGAAGGAGCAGCAGATTTTTTTGAGGGCATGAAAAAAGTTATTAGAAATCAAGTAAAAGCTTAGTGTTTTCTGAGTTCAGGAAGCCTGTGGCCCCCTGTAATCTTTAACATTGCACCTGCAGCTTGAAGACGAAAATTTGTAAATTATTAGAGAATAACAGGCACAAATGAAATTGCCCAAGAGAACCTATAATGCAAGAAGGTAGTCAAAGAAAAAAATTAACTGCAAGCAGTATTATTTAAAAAATGCCACCGGAATGTAAAGAAAATTCACAGCAAGAGGTTCATGGATTTGGCAATTAGAAACAATGAGGACGCATAATTAAAAGTACAAAACAAATTAAGGATTTATTTCTATTAGCTTAAAAATTAGTCTCTTTTCCTTACTAAGGCACAGGAAAGCTAGGAACATTTTCAAAAGTACTTTAAAATGTGACTTTTTAGTCTCTATTCTAAAAAGTTGCCATGAGGGCAAGGGAAACCTTACTTATATGTAACAGACCCTTTGAGAGTTCTTATAGGCAAAATGCTGATTTTATATCCAGAGTGGACAAAAGCAAAAACTTCTAACTTTAAAATCTCTGTACTACTTAATATTTATAGCTTAATTATTGGCTTTTCAGTTCATTCATTGTTACTTGACTGAAAAAGCAAGCCACAAAAACTAGTAATGATTTAAGTATACACAACGAATTAAAAACTCAATCTTGTGTTCGAACTACCAAGTCTACAACTGAGACTAAAGGAAATAGCATAATCTTGACCCCAGGTTAAACTCATCTTTTCACGTCCAGTAAACATTTCCTCCTAAAACACCAAATAGAGGTGTTCTGTCAAAAAAAGGCAAGCCAGATTTCAGGGCAAATGTCTTTGTTAACTCCCTGCTCTCACTCAACACCTCTTAAATCTTCACTAGTTTAGTTGACGGCTACTATACTAGTTTGACCAAGTGTAAATAATCATAAAGTTGGTCTTTCTTATGAATCTTGCCAATATAGACCGTAAGAACTTTTGAAGATCTTCACCTAGCAAAGTTTCAAAAACTAAAAAAAAGTTTAGACTCCTAGAAAAATGACTTGAGGTAGGATATTACACAATGGTGCAAGACCCTTAATGAAAAACATTTACCAAGAGTGTGATTCTAATTCATTTTTTATTTTTTAAAACCACAGTAAGAGGGCGACAGAAAGACAACGTAGACTAAAAGTATTGAAAAAGGCTTTATAACTTGATACAGATTACACCACTAGATTCTATTCTTTATAATCACTCCTAGATTTAAAAAAATAAATGCACTAAAGATTACACGTTCTTGCAGAACACACAGACAGGGAGTATACGGGAACAAACAAAACAGATGGGAGGAACAAAAATTTTTGAAAAAGACCTTCAAAATTCAGATGGTATACTCCTTGGTCTCTCTTAACAAATTAAGTGTTCCTGTGTGTTATTTACACTTGCTTACAATCTTTGGGAATATTTTCTATTCGAACGTGAGAAACTACGTTTTCTCAGAAAACGATACTCCTTGACGTCGTGGCCCAAAAGGCAAGTCTTTCCTTTATACAGTCCAGGGGCCCTCAGGGATTCAGAGAATTCCTATTCCCACTTTAAGGACCTGCCACCTTACTAAGTATAATTTGCAAGGAGAAAGGCAAATAAGAAAATAGGGCACCAAACCTCCTCCACCAATAGCCGTCACACCCCATGAAAAGTATCCCTCCGGGGGGTTTCCCTCGGGAGCCGCGGCTGCTAAATGAATGGTGGAGGGGAAGGGCCCTCAAACAGTCATCTCTTCCGCTTCAGGCCGCCGCCGCGGACCTCACCACAGTCCTCCGCCCCAGCCCATTCTCCTCCCCCGCCCCCGCCCCAGCCTGGGTCTGAGCCAAACCCCACAGGAATGCAGCCCGGTCACATGCGCTGCGCTGGCGGTGGACGTGCCTCTCCCCCCGCGCCCCAAGGAGACCTAGCGCCATCTTGCCCTGACGCAGTTACAAAAGTCATGGGAGAAATTGTGTCTCATCCGCGCCAGCGCCCCAAAGTTTCGCAGAGGCCGAGCCGGGGCCCTCACCTCGCGCAGGGACATGAAGAAATGGTCAGGGAAGAGCCTTGGGATTCCCTTCGTCACTGCTTGGGTTCCATAGCGGCCGCGACAACAACGATCACATCGTCACTTCTCCCTCTCTGCCTCTGCAACAGCCTCCCCCGACGGCTCTGGCCCCACCCGATGCTGCAGCATGAGGTCATCGCTAGCCAATCACGCCGCGCCCGACAGAACACACCAGGCGCTGATTGGCTGCGTGACCCGCCTCTGCCTCTCCCCACTCCGCTTACCAAGCGCTCCGGATCGCTGTGGGGCAATGAGAAGACGGAAACCGCCATTGCGGGGAAAGACCCCGAAAACTGGAATCACCATGTCATTTTAGTGGGGAAACCCTTGTTTTATTCTTTGGCCTCCCCCTTTTTTCTTCGAAATAACCTCTCTGTCCCCCCCCATTTAATCACCGCCACGTAAAGGAATACCCGTTTCCCACCCTGCACACTGTCCCGCCGGCGGGGAAATCCTTCCCCGGGCCGAGAGAAGTAGGAGGCAGCGACGACAAGTGCACCGACGGCAATGGCAGCTTTTTTACCCCGATACACGGTGGCAGGGAGACGGCGCTGACGGCGGCTGTAATTTTCCTCATGCTTCTCCCCCCGACTGCTTTCGTTCCTTGCTCCTCCATCAAGACAGCGCTGGTTTCGCCAGCTCCGCTTTTATCCGTTGTCCGGAGTCTGCGCATTGGAGCCTCGTCGGCCCCTAGTGGGCGTCGAGTGACACCCCAGCTGAGTTCACCCAACGCTTGAGGGCAGACTGGGGAGGCGGAGGGAACGACCGGGACCGAGGTGGTTTTGGGAGTGGGAGAAAGTGCATCGCTTTAGGAGGGTATGGGCTGGGGGTGGCGGGGGTCGATCCCAGGGCCTCCTGTCATCATCCGTCCCCCCAGTTGTGGCCCAGGTTTACCGCTATACAGACTCGAGTGCCTCTCAGGTTAAAGGGGTAAAGAACCAATCTCCCAGAATACCAAAACTTCCCCAAATATTCGGTGAAATGCATCTGTTGTGCAAAAGACGGTGTCCTGTCTACCACTCGGCTTCCAGTTGGCTGTCTTCGAACCTTTGTGGAGAGGAAACGGCGGGCGGCAGCCCACAAGAAAAATGGCGGCTGGCAGCTTCGTCCCGTCCCCTCCCCCTCTGCCCCTGCGGAGCGGGTCGGGCAGACCCCGTGCACTTGCCGCCGCCGCGGCCGCCGCTGCCGCTGCCGCCGCCGCCGCCGCCGCGGCCGCCGCCGCCGTCGCGGCCATTTTCCCAGAGCGAGAGGCAGTGACACTGAGCGGGCGCAGGGGGCCGAGTCGGAGACCGTACCTGAGTTCGGGAGCGGCAACAGAAGAGGCATAGACACGCTGAGCAGCCTCGCCGCCGCTGCCGCGTTCCTGTTGACTGTCCGGGTGCCCCCTCCCCTTCTCCTCGGTTGCTGAAGAGGCTGCGCGCTGCTGTTTGGGGAGGGGGTGTGTGGAGCCGGGTCCTGCGTCCGCAGTGGCTGCTGTCGGGGGGTCGTCTGTTCGCGGAGGTGTGGAGAGACTCCTTGGGGGTCGAGCAAATAACGGGGTCCAGGTGTCTGGTGTGTGAACATCACAGGTTAGTGCCTGTCGTCTCCTTGGGAGTTCATGGGCTTTGCGGGGTGGAGGGACCTGTGTGTCAAGGAAGGGGATTTTCTCATCTTTTATCCTTCTGGTGGGGGTGCGGGGGAGTCGACGTTGATTCTCAGGGGTCTTGGCTGGGGCAAGACGTTGCTTGTTTGAATCGAATTTAGCCTTTCTCTTCCCTGTCCCTAACCAGGGTTCATTATGGCGGGTTTTAGGGTTGGGGAAGGGGAAACTGGCAGTTAAATCCCTTTGAAAATGGGAGTTAGGGAGGGGGCGCACTCCTCTTTGGCAGCGGGTTAGGGCCGCTTTGGGTGAGGAGGGAGGCTTGTGACTGTTAGTAGGGTTTGTGTCGAAGTGGTCCCAGGAGCTGCCAGCTCTCCCTTTCCTCAGAGGCGTCCTGTTCAGGTGCCGGAAAGCCGTATAGGCCCCATTTTCTTCTATTTCTGACTGGCAGTCTCTGGTATAATTTCCTCGTAAATGCGAAGCAGGGTAAAAGAACGCCCTGGGTATCTCCCTTTGTGGAGAACGAGACAGCTCCTCACCCTCCCCGGGAGAGGGTAAACCCGCCCCTGAGGTGGTCACCCCCCTACCCAGCCTTCCCAGTCTCCTCCCCCACTCCTCTTGCATTATCGCCGTCCTTTACTGTACCGGAGGCTTGGAGTCCACAATATGGCATATTTCAGAAAAGCTCATTTTGACCAAGGGATTGGCACAAACACTGGCAGCAGACACAGAAGAGAAACAAACGGTTCACTGTGCTAAACGGGTGAGGGGGGGGGGGAGAGAAAACAATCCGGAGTGCTCTCTTCCACTGGCCTTAGCTCCGTGGAGATCCGTTCTTGCTGGAGCCTGTCTTGAGAATAATACCATGTAAAGTCAAAGAGAAATCGCTTGAGTTAGCCTTTAGAGTAAATCCCGTTTTGCCTATTCCCCCCCTTTTTGAGATGTGAATAACGTAAGGTGTTTGGAGTTCTGGAGACCTTGGAGAGAATTAGGTGAGGTGCATTCAACTCTAGGCTGGAGACGTCAATACTTAATTGGAAAATAGTCCGTTTTTTCCTTTACTTTCCGAGATGAGGAGTAAAAAGTGAAATTTCCCTCTTTTGTCCTTTACAGATTCTAAAAATGGCGGCCCCGGGCTGATGTTGTGGTAATCTAATCAGCTCGGGTCCTCCACACCCCATGCAGTGCGTTTGTCTGCAGCATATTACAGGCTTATTATGTTTACATGAAAAGACTGGGCTTTTTTCCTTTTCTAAACCGTTTCAAAATGTGTTGATTTTACTGCAAAATACAATGTTGTGTGTTTTAGTTGGTTAGCTTTAATGTTTTTTTTTTCCTGAGAGGCAAGTAAAATGACACCACTTCTGAAAGAAATAAAAACATTCAGGTAGCCTTAGATTTTTCAGTAGTGGGCTAGGTGCCCTTTACTAAAAAAAAATTATTTGGGAACAAATGAAAGTTTTTGTTGGGTTTAACCTGAATATCTTTTATTCAATATGCCGAAGTAAATTAAAATGTTTAGTAAGTGTGTTAAGTGCAACCTATTTTGTATGACTAGACTTTTAATCTAGAGTGAAACCTCTCCCATCCAACTCTTGATCAATTTTGTGAATTTTGGGTTTTGTACTCTTTCAGGTTAATTTTTAGGGAGCTGTACAAACAAGCCTAAACCTGTTACTTCACCGGGTGTGCAGATGCTTGTTCTTCTCACTATTATAATTGGCATCCATTTTCCCTATATATTTAGGCACTCCTTAAAAATTTTCTAACTTGATTGTGTATTTGACAAAGTGAAGCTCCATGCTTTGCTGCCTTTTAAAATTATCTTACGGCATATTATCATCATTATATAAGTAAAAAAGTAAGGCTTTAGTTCTTGATTCTCTCCTCCCTCAGCCCAAACATGTTCATTTACCTATTATGGGTTGTGGAATTTAGTGTTTTAATAGACTTTAAATAAAAGCCATACCGTAATAGGGTCTTGAGTCCATTTTTATGCTTATTTCAGAATCTGGTAGATAGAGGGAAAAACTTAAGTGATGTCATTTAAGTATATTGTAAAAAGAGTGAATGATTAGAATTCATTTCTGTAGTGGGTGGCCGATCGTTTTGGCCTAAACTAGGCAGTGAGATAGGAGTGGGCCATTAGTGGCATTTAATGACCATTCTGATTGTGGAGCAGCTGAAAAGATGAGTGCTTTTCGATTCAGTAGTACTTAAAAAGGTTAGAGACTATACACCCTTTCGTGATTCTCTTATTCCACTGTTAATTCTGTTCTAAAATATTTACAAGAGAATCATGAGATTATTATGTGAGATATATAGATGATAAATTTCTGTTCTACAAAGTAATTGTAGAAATAGCTGATTTAGGGAGTTTGATCAGGAAAGACTGAGCACACAACCTGACTTAGAATCGTTGAAATATTTTATTATGAAATGAAATTTTCGTGGATAGTGGGAGAATTTGTGTAGAGATTTGGGGTCAATGCTCATTTGTATTATGCTCTGGGTGATCATATAAATCCAGACCCTTACCTGCTGTGTAAAGATTGTGCATTTATTTAATAGACTAAGTGGTTAAGATCTGTGGTGCGTAAGGTTGGTACTTTATTTTAAACTTACTGTCTAATGTAGGGAATCTGTGTTCTCTTAGGGAAACTTGGTTTATATAGCCATAGGAGGGAACACTCTCTATACCCATGTTTTTCTTGATAGGGACCTTAATTAGGTCTAGACACAAAACATTTGGACTTAATTTGGCCTCAGACATGTTAGAAATTATGAGGAAAGCTTCCTTTATTAGCTTTGTTCATAGTGGCCTGCTTCATTGCTTTGGGTTTTTGTTGTTCCTTTTTTTTTTTGTTATGTTTTGGTTCTTAGTAAAATGGACTGTTTTGTTTTTAAGTATATTGCACTTTGTTTTAAATAGTTATTTTCTAAATAACATGTTTGATTTTTCATCAATGTATACCACAATTGACTATATTTTAAGTTAGGATTGTGGAGGCTAACTTATTAAAAGGTTAGGCATGATTTTTGTTCCCAGAGAGTTTTGAAACATTCTGTCCCTTGGAGGAAAACTAGTCAAATTGTCTTTGTTCTTAGGAAAGCTGAGTTTGAGGAATCAGTTGTTTATCTGTTTAACTGGATTTGTAGAAAATCAGAACACAATTGGAAAGCAAATTTTAGAGAGTACCTTTAGAAACATACTTCCTTTTTGTTGTCAGTGTAAGTTATAGGATCTCTTTGATCATAGTTTAAGTTTAGAATTTCTCCATTTCCCTTCAACTCTTTAGGTCTCTGATAACTCTTCCACTATTTTGGCTTGTTCATCTTCCTAATAGCTGCCAACCAGAAAATTTTTACCATATATACCACAATAAGCTCTCAGACTTCTTGATCTAAAAATGAGGAAATGAAAAGAACAGCCAATTAGGAGAAAAAGCCAATGTAGGAGAAATTATTCTGCTTAATATATACCTTCATGGTCTTACAAAAGGATTAACTTCTTAAAATTCTTATTTCTAAGAATAAAGTGCATCAGACTCTTAAACCTATAGTTCTGTTTTAATGTATTAATGTAAATCCTAACAACACTGCTTTTTTGGAACTTACTACTGGGACTTAAATGTGTACTACCATTGTCCATATAAAATGTATAAAACCCACAGAACTTTTAAGAGTTCAGAAAGTGCTTTAAAAATATTAGTATGGAATATTCTTAAAGGATAGTACATTTAGTTAAAAAAATTTTTTTAATACTGTGTGATAGCTTTTAACTCCAAATGATTTATTCTTAGCAGATGGTAAGTGCTCAATTATTGGACTTACAGCTTTTGTTAAAGTGAATACATTTAAATCTCAAATATTCAGGGTGGTCAGGGACATGTCATGTATTAGTGTTAACAATGTTAAATACTTGTACTCAGTGAGACGTTTTAATGTTGAATATAGAATTATTTTTATTGTATGGTAAAATTTTTGTGTTGATTGACATAATAAGGAGGATACTATTTGAGATACTGCTGTACAATTGTTAGGTAAATGTTTGGTAGGTTTCAGGCTGGATTTTATATTGGAGTGGTTCACTGGATTTTATATTGGAGTGGTCCACTGTCTCTTTTTTACTGTCTCTTGTGTACAAATGTTGGGAGGAGCCTCATTTTTTTCTTAATACTAAAAGGATAATATTTTGTATTACCCAAATATTTATTTAATATGGAAGACCAGTATTTGTGGTTGAAAACTGTTCTTAGGGCACTAAATTTTAAATAGACAGTATTTAACTGTAAAAATCTTGCTATTGCACTTAAACAATGAATATTTTATAAGGAAGTGGGAATTAAAGAAAATTTTTTTTGTTATTGTGAACACTTATGCCAAGTGCTACATTAAAAATCAAATGGTGGTGACTCACGCTAAGTTAATTAGATGTTATTTGTATCTTTAGGAGTATGAAAAGTTTTTATTAACCAGGGTGCTGGGTTTTTTAATTTTATTATTCGTTATTTATTATTTATTTTTATTAGCTAAGATGCTTTTAACTTAAATCAGAGTAAACAGTTGGTTTTATATTTTTGCTTGATATGAAATCAGTTTTTTTCCTTGTATACAGCTCATAAATCAGATTTTATTTTTAGGCCATTTCAGAAAGCCTTTTTTGTATCATTAGGTAAATTTTACGGCTTTATCGAAAATGTGACTTAGCCATTTGCGATGGTGGACATTTTCAATGCAACAAGTTAGTCACAGAATTCCTTTTTGATGTGTTGCATTTAGAAGCCATCAAAACAGACATATTATGTCTCTTAGTGTGCAAAAAATTAATTCATAACAATTTAATGCATAAATAATCACTTTCCCATAATTTTCAGTGAAAATATTTACTTTTGCATTTTAAAACTCAAATGTGAAATCTGGGTTTAAAAGAGAACTTGTATACAGGTCAACCTGAGAAACAAAATGGCACGTGCAGCTTTCTTTATTCTAGTTATACTGTTGGAGAGAGAATTTTCTAGCAACTCTTAGGTGATTGCTTAATTTAGGGTTAATCCAAAGAAATAAACATGCTAGGTCCTGAAGTTTATTATTGAGAAAGATAATATTGAGTAATCACACCTGTGTTACAGGCCGTGCAGTTACAGCATTTAGGGTCTGAGCCTATGGCAGAAAGCTAAATAATGTCTAACAGTGAGATTAAGTTAGTTTTGGTTTGTGGTATTATAAGATAATTTTAAAGTTAAAGTTCGCATAATTACGTTACCATGTTACCTGAGACCAGAAAAAAAATTTTTTTTAATAGTCTATGTTGACTTTTGTTTTCAAAGGGCATTTAAAACATAATTTCTATTTAAGGACTTAACCAGAATTTACCCTGATAAATTATTTCAAGCTTATTTGAGTTAAAGATTAAATGTGTTTTCCCATTTCTCTCAATATTTAGTTTAATAATAAGGAAAATCCTGGTGTAAATGTTGTCTTGCAAAAATTGAGGAATGTGTTGAAAAGATTTACCCATTATTACTTAAGATATGGTCAGGAAAACACAGTTTTGTTTTTCCAAAAGTTCACATATTAGAAGACTGTATATGAGAAGGACACACTCTTCTAATTTTTTTTTTAACAGACTGATAATATAATAGTTTTTATTTTGTATTTATGGAGAGATGCTTGAATTCTTATTCTGCTTTATATGTTGTTTAAAGAAAGGTTCAGGACTTTGAAAACCCATTTCTTCTTTAATGTGACAAAAGATGGGAGGATTGTTGATGTGAGTGGTTTAAATGGTTAGGACTGTTTCAGTAACCGTAAATTGATGGGGGTCTGAGGTTGATCTGATACATAGTAAGTAACTCTTCTCAAGAAAGTTAAGATCATTTCTTTTGGAATTGTTTGCTTTTCTGCATCTTCTCTTTAAACGAAGCTGCATAATTGGTTGAATTGACACAGTTTTGTTACCTCTTACCATTAAGCCCCCACCAAAGCAGCATTTTTCAAACACAGGCAAAAAGATTAATTTGAGTAGCTACTATTTTCCCTTAATCACTTATTTGTACTTCTCAAAAGCCTGCTGTTTGAAGATTTATTTGGCTGCAGGGAATAAAAATCAGCTCCAGCTAGTTTAAGTAAAATTTATTACTATAGGGAAATCTCACAGAACTTTTTTTAAGAAAGTATGGCTGGACCTCAAAGGAATTAGAGAGCCAGTTTTCTGTTTTGATCCCTCTAATTAGCTGCGACTGGGTAAGGAGATGGTCCTGGGTTAGGTATTTATGATGTGCGTTGGGGATAAGGGGAAGTTTCCTTGGATGGAGAGCAAGAAAAAGATACCTCTCATTCATCTGAATGAGAACTTTTAGGGATGTTCAAATGTACTTGAATGCCAGGATAAGAGTATGGACTTTATGGGAGACCTACTGAAAATTGGTCACATTTGCTTTATTAGTCTCTCTGTATGTGTAAAAAGGAAGTTCTTAACTCCTTGGGTGTAGATTGCATAATGTCCTCATACAGCTCTGAATACTTAGAAAGTATGCATTTCCGAAGAACAAGCATCTTTTTCTAGGTAACCAGACTGTTTAAATTCAAGAAATTCAGCATTGATGTAATATAATTATCTAGTCTGTGGTCCATATACCATTTTCCTTAGTTGTGCCAATTATTTCCCTTTTTATTAGCATTTTTTTCCTGGTACAGTAGCCAATTCAGGATCACAGATTGCATTAGTTCTTCAATCTCTAGGCTCCTTTAATCTGGATGAGGTCCTCAGACTGCTTGTCTTTCATTACACTGACAGGCTAGTTATTTACACAGTGCCTTTGAGTTTCTCCACATTCTTCATGATTAGATTCAGATTTTGCATTTTGGGCTGTAATACTAGAAAGTAATGTGAGTTTTTCTAACATCTGATGGCACTTGGTGTTTGTCCTTTACTAATAATGTTAATTTGATTGTTTGGTTAAGGTGTCGAGTAGTTTCTCTATTGTATAGTTACTGTTTCTCATTTTGTCATTACTAAGTAATTTGTGAGATATTTTGAGATTGTGTAAATATTCTGTTCCTCGTCAAGACTTTGCTCTCCTAGATTTAGATTGCTGATTCTTGACTGGATAAATTTTTACTATGGTGGCCACAAATACACCATGGTTTGTGGCAGTAGTTTGTTTCTGGGTAATTGGGGTTGTAGGAGTTTTTTGTTTTCTCCATAATATGTATGGTCCTTTTTGTAATCACAACAAAAAATACTTAAGGAAAAGAAGTGTAAATAATTTAGATAGGGTCAGATAGTATTCCTGCACAGGTTTCCATACAAATGGGATTTGAAATAGTTTCTTGAATGCTGATCTAATTTGAAATCCAAACATAGAAAATGAGTCCTTAGATTGTTAATTTTTTTAATGATGCAGTTCCAATTCTTTATTAATTTTCAAGAATTGTTGCTAAATGAGCCTTGAGTTACAGTTGTTTAGGTTTATGATTTGCTATGAGTGCAATAGTTTGATTTCTAAGATAAGGCTGAAAATATGTTTTTTAATTATGGTGCTATTCTTCATTAAAAAATCCCTCAAGTGATTTTTTTTAGTAGTGTAATATTTTTTTCTGTAATCATTGGCACAAATTATGTTTTTTATATATATGTCACTACTTTTAAAAAAGAGATTGGTGTGATGGTACATTTAATACAGCAGTGAATCAAGCATCAATAACTCTTAGAACAAAGCAATGATTTTGGAAACCTTGTAACTAAAGAAATATATTTTTATTGTAGAAGAGTCCAGAAGGGCAAGAAACAAGGAAAACACTTATTCAGACTTTAATTACATTATGATACTTTTGTTGATTTTGCATATTTCCTTTTAATGATAGCAAAATAATAGTGAATTTAGATGAAAATTTGAATGTTTTACTGATTCAGGCCCTGGTTAACATCTTGAATGAAAATGATTAATTTGATTTCTTCAGAAATTTTCAGAGACTGGGAGAATATTTTGAGACTTGTGAAATACTTGTAGAGGTTATGTTATCTAAAACTTTAAGTTTCTGAGAAAATAAAGATAATCGTTTCAGAATAGTGGGGATTAATGAGATTGTGCAGTGGATTCTTAGCATTTTATAGGTGCTTAACTGATTTAAAACTCATTTGAATCAACTGTACCTAGCTGTATCTTAAGAGAATAAAAGTTCAGTTTGTAGCACTAACAAATCTTATCCCATTGTTTTAAAAAAGTTTAGGGTGAAAGGTACAAAAACAAGTCTCTTGAACTAGAGGATTTTCTTGGACATGTAAAGTAGTTTAAGAAACTAGAGTTAGGATTGACCTGTGAGATCTTTATTTAAATATTGTGACCCAGGGACTCCATGCATCATTTGCATGGAGTACTTATTAAAATGACATTTTTGGGCCCCATTCCATACCTACATAATCACATCTAGTGGGGCCTCAAATTTGCATTTTAATACTAGTCTCAGCTGGGTTTTACACTGCTCTAGCTTTTCCCTTTTACTTTACAAGCAGACTAAATCCCAGAGAGGTTAGTAGTTTTCCCAAGGTTATGTTATGTAGTTAAGTAGTGGTTGCTCAAGGATTAAAATTTAGGTCCTGATTCTTGGTGTTTCATACTTTTCCAAGAAACTCTGCTGACTGTCTTCTTGAAAAGCCAGGCCACTATGTTTGAGGCCTCTCTGAATGAGGGAATAGTGTGTACAGTATCGTTGTGCAATGTCACGTGACAGACTCTCTATGTTTAATGCTTCTGTGTATCCCAGTTCCAGATGATCTGTTAGTTTCCAGAACCCATCTGTTACTTGGACAAAGACCTTGAATTTGAATTCTAGCAATAAAAATTGGGGTCAAGTTGTGGCAAGCCTTGAATGGCAGTATGAGAGTATGGACTTTAAGGGAGAGCTACTGAAAATTCGCTTTGGGGGATGACATACTGTGGCACCTTATTTACCCCCTCCAATTCTTAAGATTATGAAAGTGATATACATGTATTAAAAGAACTCAAATAGTACTTCTTTAGAGGCAGTACTGCATTGGATTTAAGAGTAGGAACTCTAGAACTGCACCGATTTGGTTTGAATGCACTCAAACCAGGTTGTACTGTTGTGTGATTTTAGGCAACTTACTTTTCTTTTTGTGCCTTAGTTTCTTGCCTTAAACAGAGATAATAATAGAGACTATCTTATAGTTATTTTGAGAATTCAACACATTAGCTCTCCAGCTGTTTCTGCTGTGGTTTGTGGGAAAAAGTGAGTCTCTGAGTTTCTTATAGAGATGATCACTATTTATCAGATAGTGTTTTTCCTGAAGTATTTTATATAGATACCATAGTTTCTTTTATGTTCATTTAACCATGTTGAATGATGTAAAACTAAACTACTCTGTGCTTCCACTAGTTGAGTTGAATGCTTATAGGAGTCCAATGTTTGTTCCCAAATTGGCTAATCCCATGTATTTGTATTGTGTTTATACTATTTAATTAGGTATTACATATGTTTGTTCTCAAATTGGCTAATCTCATTGCATTTTGTTTATATTTAATTAGATATTACATAAAATAATGTTAAGTGAGTGTGAAAAGGGAATTGTTGTTTAATTGAAAACTAAGTTAAACACTGGAAAACTTGAGAAAGGTAAATTGCTGAAGTAAATTGTTGTCAAGTGAAATACAGATAAGAAAACTAAAAGATTATGGGGAAAAATACTAAAAATCTAGGATGAAGTCTAGGAAAAAAACAACACATTGCTCTACAAGTGTCTAAATGATTTTCTACCATGGAATAATCTAAAGTCAAAAACTGTAGACAATGCATTATAGATATGGTTTATACAAGAATGGGACAGAATTCCAATTAGGGGATCCATATTGAAGGAGAACATTTTGGCTTGACACCAAATTATTAATGAATGATATTTTAAATTAAAAATACAGTGTTTAATATATATTTGTAATTTTTAAATTCTCCATGTTAACTGATTTTAATGAACTCATAATTATTATTAGTTCCTATTTTTTGTATGTAAATCTAATTTTTTTTTAAATAAAAGAGGATGGTTCCTACTATATTCTGTGACTCTTTTTTTTTCATTTAGTACCTTGGAAATCTAAAAATGCTCTTTTAGAATTTGACCCTGATTTGTCCAGTGGGGTTTATTAGGATCCTACCTAGATGACCTGACAGATTTCAGTAGATAGAGTGAATTTAATAGATACATTGTTGTGCCAGGATCCAATAACCTTTGTTATTTTAGAGGTTTAAGCATCTCTCTAACTCTGATAATATTATAAACTAGATTCATTTAGTGGCAAGTAGTTGAATGCTCTCTGTGTGAAGGTATCATGATAGCTACTAATTTTGGCTTGCTGATCTTGCGCATATTTCCTGAGGGAAGTAGCTGATGATTGTGTTAGCTAATATCCCTGGGATCAGTTTGTGTGCTTTTCAGATTTTAGCCTGTGATTGATGTATTGTAACCCTGTTTTTTTATGTTAGTGGTAAACTGTTGGTTGTATATTAATGTGATAACTGCTTTATTTTCGAATTCCAAGTTAAAACTGACAAATCTTACAGACATGGTGTGGTTGTGCCAAAAGACAAAAGTTCTTTTTTGTTTATTTGAGAATATCTGAGAAACATATTTATCACTTAAATTTAGAGTGATGGTGGAGATTTAAAAAGATTTTGCTGGTATAGCCTAAACTATCACTTACAGGCAATTTAAAGTTTATTCCTCTTACCTCCTAAAGTAAATAGCTCATTAAGGATTTGAGGGAAGTATTTCTGGTTTAATCCCAAACTTCACACAGCAGTTTCTTCCTCCATGTTCACATGACTTTTATAAGTAGTCTGTCATCTCACTATATGTGGGTTATTTTTCATTTATATATAATCTCTTCTGTCTGTAAAGACAGAAGGATCTTTACAATGAAGTTTGAAAGTGTAAGTGGGTGTAGCTGGTCTTATAGCAAATGTACCTATCACTTACAGCTACCAACTTCATTTTTGACATTATATTTTTTTCCCTTTATTTTAAAATGTCTCGGTGATTATATGCCTGTTCAAGACAGGATACTCTAAAAGCCTGTCTTGAGCAAGACACATAGTTATTAAAGTCTGAATATCTGACCATTTTTCCTAATAGAGCCTTAGATCTATTAATTCTATAATTCATTTTTAACATCCTTTTTTAAATTGAAGTATATTTATATACAATCTTATATTAGTTCCAAGTATACAGCACATTGGTTCAACAGTTACCCATATTATTAAATCCTCCCCCACTACTAGTATAGCTACTGTCAACATAGAAAGATGTTACAGAATCATTCTCCATGCTGTACTACTATCCCCATAACCAGCCTACATTATGATTGAGAATTTTTGTGCCCCTAAACCTCCCCACCCATACATCCCAACCCTTCCCCCATCCGTCCCCCATGGTAACCGCCAGTCGCTTCTTAGTGTCTATGAGTTCACTGCTGTTTTTGTTCATTCTGTTTTGCTTTGTATTTATAGTCTACAAATAAGTGAAATCATATGGTATTTGTCTTTCTCCACCTGGCTTATGTCACTGAGCATAAAACCCTCTAGGTCCATCCATGTTGTGGCAAATGGCAGGATTTCTTTTTTTTAATGGCTGAATAATATTCCATTGTGTATATGTACCACATCTTCTTTATCTATTCATCTACTGATGGACACTTAGGTCGCTTCCATAGCTTGGCTATTGTAAATAGTGCTGCAATAAACATAGGAGTGCATATGTCTTTTTTTTTTTATCATTAATGTACAATTACTTGAACATTATGGTTACTAGACTCCCCCATTATCAAGTCCCCCCACATACCGCATTACAGTCACTGTCCATCAGCATAGTAAGATGCTATAGAATCATTACTTGTCTTCTCTGTATATACTGCCTTTCCCGTGCCCCCCACCTACATTATGTGTGCTAATTGTAATGCCCCATTTTCCCCCTTATCCCTCCCTTCCCACCCACCCTTCCCAGTCCCTTTCCCCTTGGTAACTGTTAGTCCATTCTTGGGTTCTGTGGGTCTGCTGCTGTTTTTGTTCCTTCAGTTTTTGCTTTGTTCTTATGCTCCACAGATAAGTGAAATCATTTGATACTTGTCTTCTCCGCCTGGCTTATTTCACTGAGCATAATACCCTCTAGCTCCATCCATGTTGTTGCAAATGGTAGGATTTGTAGGATTTGTTTTCTTCTTATGGCTGAGTAATATTCCATTGTGTATATGTACCACATCTTCTTTATCTATTCATCTACTGATGGACACTTAGGTTGCTTCTATTTCTTGGCTATTGTAAATAGTTCTGCGATAAACATGAGTGCATATGTCTTTTTCAAACTGGGCTGCTGCATTCTTAGGGTAAATTCCTAGGAGTGGAATTCCTGGGTCACATGGTATTTCTATTTTTAGTCTTTTGAGAACCTCCATATTGCTTTCCACAATGGTTCAACTAGTTTACATTCCCACCAGCAGTGTAGGAGGGTTCCCCTTTCTCCATATCCTCGCCAACATTTGTTGTTGTTTGTCTTTTGGATGTTGGCCATCCTAACTGGTGTGAGGTGATATCCCATTGTGGTTTTATGGAGTGCATATGTCTTTTTGAATCAGGGATTTTATTTTTTTCAGGTACATTCCTATCCATATTCATTTTTGAGGGTAAGATGCATAAACTTTTTTTCCTAAACTTCAACTCTGTAGTTGTAATACACTAGTCCTTTGGTTTCCAGGTTTGTGTTCTTTTTCTGTTCATATGAATATGTGAAGAGGAAGAAGTTGATTTTTGAACACTGTAAATCTTGGGATTAAAGAGCTGGGGAAAATTCTGTAGATGTTAATGGTTTAAACAAGAAAAGTAGTTTTCATTTTTATTTTGGTCTCATTGATTTTGTAGGCTGTTAAATATTTAGAAATTAAAGTACACTTATATATGTACATATATATTTTTTATTTTGGTATCATTAATATACAATTACATGAACAACATTGTGGTTACTAGACTCCCCCCATCACCAAGTCCCCCGCAAATACCCCATTACAGTCACAGTCTCTCTCCCTTCCCACCCCCACCCCCACCTGTCCCTTTCCTTTTAGTAACTGTTAGTCCATTCTTGGGTTCTGTGAGTCTGCTGCTGTTTTGTTCCTTCAGTTTTTGCTTTGTTCTTATGCTCCACAGATGAGTGAAATCATTTGGTACTTGTCTTTCTCCGCCTGGCTTATTTCACTGAGCATAATACCCTCTAGCTCCATCCATGTTGTTGTAAATGGTAGGATTTGTTTTCTTCTTATGGCTGAATAATACTCCATTGTGTATATGTACCACATCTTCTTTATCCATTCATCTACTGATGGATAAAGTACACTTATTTTAGACTTCAGATTTTTATAGTAAATATTTTTAACACATGGAATAATATTAAGATAACTTTTCAGATACAGTAACAGAACTATAGTTTTTTTCACCATTTGAGTGGCTTCAGTGGTATTATGACTGGAATTGATTATTGGATTGACTAATAAGATCTTCATTGCCTTTGATTCTAAGAGGCAAGACATTAACATAAATGAGTGTCTACAGTATATTTCACATATCTTATTCTGCACAGCAATTCTGTGAGGTAGATATTTTTACCATTTCTCATGCCTAGAGAGACTAAAGGTCACATGGAATGACTGATCAAGAATATGAATTCAGGTATTTTGAAAGTCATCATAGCTTTCTGTTGATCCTCATAAAGGACTAATTTTTGGCAAGGTAATGAGAATACCCAAATCACAAATACAAGGCAGTTACTTAAGAAAACTCTTCTAAGATATCCTTGATCGTGTTAGATTGCCCTAGCTCATTTCAAGAGCCTTAAAGAGCAATTGAATTTTGTTCACTGCTTATTCCCCAGAACCTAAGCAGTATCCAGGACATAGTATTTACTTGATAAATATTAAATCAATTTGATTTTATGTTACTATATTTTGAAATAATAGAATAATTGCCATAATCTGTGGGGGGTAATGCTTAAATAACTTTGGAGACAAGGTACTCAGAACTTGATTGTGACAAGAAGGGTTGTTTTAGAAATTACTCAGATGATGAAGATGATGGGGCGTGAGGCATGGAAACTGTGGAGAAGTGAATCTAAAACAATGGAGAGGCACAAAAGACTGGGTGACCAAATACAATAGGAGACTAGAGAATAGAAGGATTAAAAAGAGAACTGGGAGGATGGTACCAATCAATGGGATGGAAGGAAGTTTATGGAAAAGATCAGCTTTCAAAGGTTTGATTTTTTTTTTTTCTTGCAGTGATGGTAAGTATTTGCATAAATACATACCCTATAGATGAGTGGGAGTAGAATATTAACAAATGAATGATTACATCTAAAATTGGTGGGTGCTACTAATTGGGAGGATTGAACTTAGATAAGGGAGAGAGAAGTCATTAGAAAAACAAAAACAAAAAAAGTTCCAGAAGGAAAGCAGTTACTAACATTCTTCAGTGTCAAGATTTTTGTTTTGTTTTTAAGATATGTTCATGGTCATTTAAAAGGGGAGGTAGAGATTGAATGTGTTAGAGAGAAAGTGATTCAATAAAGAATAACTTAGGTGGTATCTTAGCCAACAGATTCTAGGCTTTGAGAGCTAATATATAAATATTTTAGTTTTGCTGTAAGGTGAAGTGGATGATGTAGTTGTGGAAGTTATACATCTTACAGTTGTTTTAAAACAATGTATCAAAATATAAAGCAGTGGCTAAAAAGTATGAGCAACACATTCTTTGGGAGGTTGAGAAGGGAAGAGATGATTGTCAAACAGGTTTTATTGCTGCAAGTTTTTTGAGTTAACCTCGTCAAATTTTTGTTTACAGTTGAAAACAGTCTTCAGGAAGTTGTTCTGTTAGAGTCTTCAAAGCTAGCTTTATGGCAGATGTCTAAGTTAGAAAGTTGAGGAGGCTTCAAGGAACTATTGGTACTTAAATAATCCTTGAAGGCTTTTATGGAGTGAGATGGATATAAAGGAAACAAAAGAAAGTTTGAGGGAGAAATGAGCAAGGATATGCCAACAATAGCAAAAAGACAGGCACAGTCAAAGGGTTTATATATTGGAATATAAGTATGAAACAAGATAACCTAATAATAGCAAGAGTAGGAACTTGGCTGTAATTACTGTGAGCCAATATGCCTTTTTTGAAGAGGGCAAAATAAAGAACTAGTGGACTTTGAAGTATATTCTGTTCAGTGTTTAAGCAGTTGTTATGAAATAGAGGACTGGAGCGAATGCCTTTTATATTTTGGATCCAGGCCTCATCCTAAACCTACTAAATCAGAATTTCTGGGGTAAGGCCTAGGAATCTGTTACTTTCAGCTCCCATCCCAAGTATTTGGAAAGCAGCAGTTTATGGATCTATGTTGGAGAACCATTGTTTATCGGTCAAGTTAGAAGAGGGAAAGAGACCACTTAGAAAATTATTCTGGTAGCTTGGGTCTGAGATAATAAAATGTAGAAAGTAGGCTTAGAAAGATTTGTTTAAATCCTATTAATTAGATTTGATGCACATTATTTTTAGATAGGAAAAGAAGAGAGGACTCAAGTTCTTTTGTCTGAAAAAAATTATTGAAAATAGTGATAGAAAGGAATGCTTACTCCTGAAGAGTAAGGACATTGTTTTACTTGAGATTAGGATAAAGAATGAAAGAATACAGTTACTGCCAACTTTTATTATTTCAGTCAAAAAATACATCCTTACCTGGTGGCATACTTACTTGAAGACTGAAAACGCAAGAATGAACCAGCCTAACAGTTTATATAGGTTGAATGATGAAAAGGTAAATACATGGTTTTTGTTTGATTTGTAATTAAAACAGACTTTAACACTACTTTTGGGGAGATTATTTTTTGTTTTCTGCCTTTGAACAAGTAGAATTTACCAGAGAAGTCAGTTTTTCATGTCACATGTTGAGTCAGTATTTTCTTTAGCCAGTGATTTTTCAGACTATTCCCTAGGAAGCCTTAGGCTTTTTATGGAACTTAACCTGGTAGGTGGGAGAATGTGTAAGCAGGGACATTCCCCTGACATCCCTTTAAAAAGAAACATGGCAAATATGACATGCAAATGCCTACCGTATCCATTAGTGGACATTACTAAACACTTGTGGCCTTCTCCTATTTTATCTGGCTGTGTCTTCCTAAACACAGCACATCAAATTGATACTAACAACCATTGGGAAAAGCATAGGATATTAAAACTGTTTTTCATCCTAGAAAAAAAGTAGATGCTTAGATTTCTATGTATGATTTCATATGAAGGAGAGTTTCTATCAATACTCAAAAACTTGAAGACCACAATTTTAATGTCATTTTTAAAATTAAATTCTAAATTTTGAGGTAATAATAGATTCATATGCAGTTGTAAGAAATAATACAGAGAAATTCTGTGTATCCTTTACCCAGTTTTCCTCAATGCTAACATCTTCTAAAACTGTAGCACAGTATCACAACCAGAATATTGACATTGACACAATCTACCCATTTTGTTCAGATTTCCCATTTTATTTATACTGGTGTTTGTGTGTATGTGTATTTCATTTTTATCACATGTGTAGGTTCCTGTATCCACCACAATAAGATACAGAACAGTTCCATCACCACAGGGACCCTTGGTGTTGCTTTCTTAAAACCAAGCTAATCTGTTTTCCATTTCTATAATTTGTCATTCAAGAATGTTATAAAATGGAATTACATAGTATGTGACCTTTTGGGGATTGGCTTTCTTTTTCCACTCAGTATAATTTCCTTAAGATTCATCCAAGTTTTTGCATATATCAGTAGTTTGTTCCTTTATATTGCTAGGTAGTATTCCATTGAACATTGCTTTCCCATTTGGTAGCTACCACATAGAACCTGCAGCTTCAGACTTTTCCTTTTAAATCTACAGAACATGTTGTCTCTTGTTTTCTTTTGTTCATTTTCCTGACTCTGCTTTTTCTGTTATCTCAATCTCCAACTGTGTTAGTGCTACTGGGAACACAAATTAAAAATTCTTTTTAATTAAAAATCATCACATAGATAACTTCTTCTTGAGAGAGAGAGCACAGAATTTTAATACAAATTAAAATCTCAATGAGATACCTATTACATTCCTAAAATGTGCTAAATGAAAAAGACAGACATTTACAATGTTGGCAAGAATGTAGAATAACTGGAACTCTAATACACCACTGAGGGAAGGTAGATTGGTACAGTCACTATTTATAACTGGCATTATTCAGTAAAGCTGGTGAAATGCATATTCCATTAATGACCTAATGATTTCACTTCTAGATATAAACTCAGCAGAAATGTTAAATAAGTTCACAAATAATGTTCCTAGCAGGATTATTTATAATACCACCAAACAGGAGATACACCTCACATGTTTATTCACTATAGAATGGGTAGATATATTATTGTGTATTTTTACAATGGGCTACTATATAGCAGTGAGAATCAATGGCTTATAACTACTTGTAAATATATGATGAATTTCACAAACCTAAAGTTGGGCAAAATAAGCCAAAAGAGAATAAGAATTTTTCTTAACTGAAGGGATTTTTAAGCCCATTGAAGTATGTGGTGTTAAGCTTTATTCAGTACTTCTGTACATAAAATTAAGATTTTAAGGAATTTGGGAAGCTGTGATTCTTGTTTGAAGAAGTTATTTTTCTTCATTTGTATATTAAGCAATACATTCTAAGGTATATAGTCATAGGCTATATGGCAAGTACAGAGCAGGAATACATAATTGTTTTAGAAGGAAATCTCTTTTGTTAGTTATATTCTCAGATATGAATTAGGACTAAACTCATTCTAAGAACTATTTTGAGCATGTGGGAAATGGAAATTGTATATTTACACCTGGAGACCCTAATCTAACCAGGTAGAAATCGCTAAATTGCTACTTGAATAAAAGGCTACGTTTTCATAGGTGTTACATTATATTTCAGTGATCTCCAACACTTTGGGTAATGATAAATACTGTTTGAAAATAATAGCATGGTGCATTAAAAAACTAGATAGTATTGAAATCAGTTTTTTAATTTGAGGGAGTTTGGGATGGTGATGGAGGAGTATGGCTAGTTGCAGAATTGGTGTTTAGAATAGTTTCCCAAGTACATCTTTCATATTCTCTGACTTTACAGTTCAATACAGACAAAATGGACTTGAAATAGATCAGAAATCCTAAGTAGTTTACTTGACTTTTTCAAGTACAATAGCTGAGAATTGTTCTCCAATACTAGTATTTTAAGGGGTTTTCCTAAATATTTAATTCCCAGAAATTTTACCTGATAATCATAGCTAACACTTAACTGAACGCCATACACAATCCTTGAAACAGTTCAGAAATGTATGATTATTTCTACTTACAGATAAGGAACTAAGGGTTCAAGAGATTAACCATTGTTAATAAGTGGCAGAGTGTGAAAGCTGAAACATTGCTACTTTGTTATTAAATTTAGTAACAGCTAGAATTATACTAAATATGATACTGTGAAACTGTGAAATTCTCTTATAGAACCAGAAAATGGTTTTTGAACATTTAATTTTTTTAATTAAAGTATCATTGATAAACAGTCTTATGATGGTTCACAGTGGTTCAACGTTTATCCATACTGTCAAGTCCTCACCCACCCGCCACCCTCCCAGTGCGGTCACTGTCCATCAACATAGTGAGATGTTACAGAATCTCTAACTGTGTTCTCTGTGCTGTACTACCATCCCTGTGACCAACCTATATTGTGACCTATATTGTGATTGTGAATTATTGTGCCCTTTAATCCCTTTCGCCCTGCCCCCACCCTCTCCAGCCCCTTCTTGGTATCAATCTACTGCTATTTTTGAACACTGAATTTTATATGTAGGTTTCCATTTTTCAACTAGGTCTGCGAACATTAACCCTGACCATAAGAAACACAGATTTTTCTAAAGAGAAAATTTATTTGCTATACAAGTATTAAGTGTAAGCTTCATTGATGAAATTCTTCATTTGGTAGGAACCAAATGATTATTAAGGGAGTCTCAAGTTATAATTTAAATGGTTAAAATTTGCAACAACATGGATGGATCTAGAGGGTATTATGCTCAGTGAAATAAGTCAGACAGAGAAAGACAAATACCAAATGATTTCACTCATTTGTGGAATATAAAAACAAAACAAAACAGAAGGAACAAAAAGGAGCAGACTCCCAGACACCAAAAAAGGGACTAGTGGTTGCCAAAGGGGAAGGGTTGGGAGGGTGGGTGGGGAGAGAGAAGGGGATTAAGAGGCACTATACTTCTCAATCACAACAGAGGTAGGTCACTGGGACCGTAGTACTGCACGGGAGAATACAATTAATGACTCAAACATCTTACTATGTTGATAGACGGTGACTGCAGTGGAGGGGGTGAGGTCTTAATGTGGTTGAATGTTGAACCACTGTTGTGTATGTGATACCATCATAAGATTGTGTATCTATGATACTTTAATTTTAAAAAATTTAAACAGTTAAATAGGTGGTCTTTGCCTAATAAATAATTCTGTATAAAGAATTGTGTATACTTATATACCCATTAGTAAACTTAAATTTGGAGCATAATTTCCTTAATTTGTGGGTTTCTTTCAGTTCACTACTAAGGACTGTATTTGTTCATGAAAATAATAAGGAATTCAGATATCTTTATTGTTAGATTATGTGCTTTATACTGTCCCTGAAATATGTTAAACACAAATTTTAGACTTCAAACCCATGCTTCTCCAATTTTTAGTGTTTTAATGCATTGTTGTGGAAGGGATTAAGTTTATTAAGTTAATCAGGTGTGGGGGAGGAACAAGGAGCAAGGTATCTGGAGTGAGACACTTAGGTATTTATTCGAATTTCTCTTTCTGAGAGAGGCAGTTGTCATTTTTTCCCCTTAACTGTAAATTCTAGATTATTTTACCAGTCTTCTGGCAGTTTTTAATTTCAGACAAACTAATGTGTAGATTCTGGAATCAGACTGCTAGGATTCAAATCCTGATTTTGCTGTTTATTAGCTATGGAACTTAGTACAAATTTAACCTCTCTGCCTTATCTGCAGAGTGGTGATAATATACCTACACCATAGGTATTTGTTGTGAGGGTTAGGCATTGTCAGCACTCAGTATTTGTTATCACTATTATTATAACCTCTAGTTGGGGAGGTTTGAGTATTGATTAGATAAGTACTTACGAAGCACCATCTGATATTACTATCAGCCCAATTGGAGAAGTAACATAATTTGTTGTCAGATTCATGTTTTATAGCTTTTTAGAATCTGTTATTCTGTTGTTTTGATTATCAGGAATAATCTATTAATGTACTTGTAATTGTAAGATTTAAGCTGTAAGGTAATCATTGTAACCCATCTCCATGTAGAGTTGAAGCCCAGAATAGTGAAATGACTTGCACTTTTCATAGGTAGTAACTTGGTAATTAATTTTGATCAACCATTATTCTTTTAAAAAGGTATGCTTTAGTCAACTACTACAAATTTAAAAAATCTTAATGAAAAATATGAGCAACTTAATTTCTAGTTTATAAGAAAAATTTGAGTATGTGGTTCCTTTCATTTACCTTCAAGTTTCTTTATTTCCATTAGTAATTCAGCCAAAAATTTACCTGCTTATTCTCTTAATGATACATGTCCAAAATCTAAACTTTGGCTTAATTTAAAAAATTTATTGGTCTCTGTATAAGGTGCTTATAAAGGACAGAAAGATAATCATAAATGACCTTTTCCTCAAAGAGATTATGTTAGGTTGGACACTTTGATTTATAATTTTAGAAAAAAATTTTCCTCATATTTTCATCCTTTCTGCCTTTTGGGCATCATACTCATTTTGTCAGTGGTAATTTTTGTTCTCTGAACTTAACATAGTCTTAAAAGCAGCCTTAGTCTTCCAGTTTTTCTGATAGGCTGTTTTCTAATTTAATTGCTTTTCCTTGCCCTTTATCTCATTTTTCCTACTTTAGGGTCTTGTTTGTTTTTGTTTTGGTATTGTTGCCTTTGCTTTGCTAAATCTGCTTTTAATATTGTATTTCTCCAATTTCTTTCCCAGATTTGGTATTTAGCTTAAATTTGTAGTCTTTACTTGTGTTTACATTCACTTGTATGAAAAAATGAAGAATACATTTATCTTTCAAAGATTTAGCTGCTGTCTTTGTTTGAGTCCCTTTGGTTTTAGGTACCATGTTAGACAGAATTACCTATAATTTTATGCCATCTAAAAACAGCTCAATACTCCTATGTTCACTTGGTTTCTAGGTATATTCTGGATAGCAGGTTTTGTGAAGACATATATTCTTTCTTGGACCTCAGATTTACCAGACATCTCATGGTATTTCCTTTTATATTATTTCTTTAATGGCTGCCATTTATTCTCAGTCTATTTTGTATATATTTTAATTATCAGTTGAATAACCAGGTTATTTGATTCACATATAAGATGCAAAATCTTTGTGTAACTGTTTGGATTGTGTTGAATTGTTTTTCCTCTAGTCATGCTTGTGTTATAAATTCTTCTTTGCTTACTATACTGACTTCCTATTTTTAAAGACTTGACCCTAATGAATTTATGATTTTATTAAGGATCAACTGGGTTTTTAAACAGTATGAGTTTTCTGGCTACAGAATCTTATAATGTTAATGAATATAATGAGATAATTTGCCATTTTATGGTCTCAATAGATATAACAACTTACCTTCTGACCTCTTGTAAGTAAATGACTGAGATCTTCTTCTTATTGATTCAAACTCAGAGTCTGTGGTTCTGTGTCAGATGTGATGATGTTTCTATCCTGGGGATGAGCTTCTGTTTTTGGAGAGAGACCTCTGGAGAAGGTGTCATGTGGTTGTTTTCATAGCTCTTAATTGTGTGGATTGACAACTCATTTGATTAATGAGGCTGCAGTTTTGTCCTGGGCACTCTTAACTCACCAATCCTTCATAGAGTACTTGTTAAGTTCCAGGAACTGTGCAGGATTTGAGAGACAGGCAGTAATCACACAAATATAAGCCATTGTCTGAAATAGGCAATGGCAACTTCTTCACTGATGTTTAAAAATTCAAATGTTGTAGAGGATTGCATATTTATATACAAATGGGGTACACTGCTAAATATATACTTCAGTAGATTCTCTTAGGTTCAATGTACTACTCAGTCATCTAAAAGAATACATAATGATTTGATTTCTGCTCCCTAGTTTCCGTCTTTCGTGAAAAGAATGCACAACCAAATATTTAACAACATACACCTAAAATTTAAGACTTCCTATGAGTCTAATGTAAAGATATGCTGAGCTGAAGAAATCTTCTAACTAACTAGATGCTACCAATAAGGAAAATAACTTTTTTTAAATTGTAGTGGTTATCTGTTAGGTCCAAGTATTCAGCATTTAAAAAAAATACAGAATAATGTAACATTTCACTATAACAAACTTAAAATTTTGTACATTTGTAGATTGCTGCATTTTGTCATTTAGAAATTTTGTGATTTCATAGTTTTTACAGGTTAATAGGGCTTTTATGAAATAACTCTTAATGTGTCACACAGGTGCAGAAAAGAAGGTAGGGCCCTCTAACAGTTTTTAGAGGATTTTAATTTGATGGAGAAAACTGTAAAAACATGGCAAGTAGTAGTAGTAGACTCATAGACACTGAAAAGTGACTGGTGGTTACCGTGGGGGAGGTGTTAGGGTGGGTGGGTGGGGAGGATGAGGGGAATAAAGGGGCACAAAAATTCTAAATCATAATATATGTAAGTTAATCATAGGGATAGTAGTACAGCGTGGAGAATATAGCCAGTGATTCTGTAAGTACTATTTGAAGAAACACTGCTCTTCAGTATTTCAGGTATAAAATGACAGGGAAAATTTTGCCTGTTGCTCTTTTCCTGTTTATGAGATTACCTCTCTTTTGTTCCTGGATTGTACTGTATCATTGCTGAAAAGATTTCAAGTTGTTATTTCACAAACAGTACATATAGCAGGTGTCATTCAGTGAATTTAGATTAGGAAAACTGATGGTGCAAATGGATATATTTTTATTGCTATGGTAAATTTGTTTAAAAATATTTAAAATGCATTAGTTTTCTCTACTAATTGTCTGTGTTATGGAGTATTGGCTCTAGAAGTTAGTACTAACTGAAGAAATAGAGAACCCCCTAAGTACACTTGTATTTGGAAAATGACAACCACTGGAAAACAATTGATTTTATTACCAATAAAATAGCTTTTCTTTTACACATATATAAAAAGTAGAGTGAAATGGGTTTAAGTTCTGGTCTTTTCTTTTAAACTGAGCAACCTTGGTTAAGTTACTAGCTTTTCTTGTTTTTGTGTTCCTCAGTGATAAAATGGAGATTTCAAGGTTTTGCAGATTAACTAGCTCATCCATGTAAAAGCTTAGTGTGGTGCTTGGTCTATAGTAAGTACTCAATATTTGTCATTGTTAGATCACTCCCTGAACCAAGAAGACTTGTTTTCGGATCCTAGTGTTATAAGAAATTCCATTTTATGTTTAAAAATAAATAGTATTTTGATGGTTCTTCACGAAAGAATATGCTTTAGTAATCCTTTTTTTGGCATCCTAAATTCAGTCCCTAAGGAAGATTATGATTCAGACACTTTAAAAAAATCAAACCCACATAACTTAATTCCAGAAAAATAAACAAAATAGAGACTCCCTTAGCAAATTCGAATTTACATTGATATTTTAGTAAAAAATGCTTTCTTCATGTATTTTACTTACTGTTAATTGTTACTATGTGACTGTTACTAGGAATATGAAGATGATTCCTAACTTTTTTGTTCCCTTTTCTTTTAAACAGGGTTTGTGGATGCACTTAGATGTTTGCAATGAGCACTGTGGCTGGCATGCCCCAGTGTTTTGGATACCAATGCATAGGACTCCATAGTAATCGAATTTACCAGAGGCGAACGTCATGAGCATAGTGATCCCATTGGGGGTTGATACAGCAGAAACGTCATACTTGGAAATGGCTGCAGGCTCAGAGTAAGTATTTAAATGTATTTTAGATAGGGAAAGACAAAATATTTATTTTGAAATATTTAGCACAACTGAGCAGTGTTTGATTTGCATTTATATTTTTTCTCATTTTAGACACTTAGCTAAAATGAAATAACAGAAAGTTAAAGAAAAAATTTTTAACTAAAATTATTGTTATAAAAACTTTGGTCCAAAAGACTATATCTGTTTCTAATTCTTTTTGTCTTTTCCATTTCCTAAATGTTGACATCAAGAATCAAGATAATAGGGTAATGTTGTCTTATAAATTCTAAGATCTGTCATATTTGTACTGGAAAAGTAATTTGGGTTTAAATTTGAATGTTAACATTAAAAAACTGTGACATCCATTTAACAAAGGATTTACTTTGTTTTTTTAAAAGTTAAGTTGAAGAACGAAATGAAAGCCATTTGTAAATAAGAGAAAGGGAATACTTCCTGCTGAATGATTGTTTTGATAATTTTTGCTTTTATGGGAACCATTTCTGATGGATTCAGTGGGAGGTTCTTATCTTACCTCTAGACTATTTGATCTAGGCAGTTGTGTGCATAGATAATTTGATTTTGAATGACCAGCCACTTTAACACTAAGTTATTGCTATGAAGATTGATTGTTCTTTCGATTTTGGAAATTACAAGGGGTTCAATGACAGTGTTGGAAGCTGGAAGATGTGAAGATGCATATGTTTGTTCTTGATTCATTTTAGATATGTTGTGCTTAATGGGATTCTTACCAGAAAGCTGAACTTAATGGAATTAAGTTTTAAAAAAAGGAAATTTACTATTTTAGGGCTCCTAACACTGATACGTGGAAAGGAGGAAAATGCTGCTGCTGTTCTCCTTTTGGTGACATTTCAAGTGGTCTTAGAAGTGTTTTCACCACTTTGCTTCTGCCGTTGGAAGAAATCCAGACATGCTCTCTCATATTCCTACACTACACTGTAGAATCTGTTTTGCTGGATGATTACTATAATAGAGTTTTTAAAAGCCATTCTGTTTTTTGCACTATGTATAAATTATTTTTGTTGTAAAATTAATAGATCCCCAAACAAGTCACTTTTGTGACAGTTGATTGCCACTCATTCTGCCCAAATAGGAACACTACTAAGGAAGGAAAGAATCTGAAGCAGGGCTTGAGAGGCAAGGGATTTAAATCTAAAGTACTAGTCTTTCTTAACGTAAAGCATGTGATAAATGTAAATTCATATCTGACAATAGTTATAAGCATTTATTTGTAATAATCAACAATTCTTTGTACTCACCTCCAGTCTTTTTAAAAATAGAAAAATAGTTTTTAAAACAATAAAAGATGTAATTTATGAAATATTATATACTAATTGTATAGTATATAATGTGAGATACACCTATGCCTTGTTTTCATGCCTAGTATGTATAATATAAGGCAATATACAAACAGAATGAAAGCCACATATTAACTATACAGTTAAAAGGGAATGAATAATACATTTAAGGAAGGCAGTGTAGGGAATAGCTTCCTATCTGTTTTCTTTATTAAATGTATTTATGGAGTATTTATAGAGTAAGTGTGATTTACATTATGGAAGCAAATCTTTTCTGGTACAAATGGCCATTTTTATGAGAAGGTGATCAGTTTGTAGGTAATTCCAGAATTACCATTTTTTAAGAAACATTTCTGTTTTAGGAAGTTATTTTTCCGCATATGTCCCTTGGGCATCATTTCCTTTACTCAGTGGAAAGTATAGCTGGTGCTGATTTTTATTATGGGACAACCATTAGAATTTTAGTTTTCTGGTTTAATTTTCAAACTTTTAAATTCTCTTTTTATAAAACCTGGAAGCTTAAAAAGATCCTTAAATCACACACACACACACACACACACACACACACACACAGGCTGCCTCCCAGAGAAATGTTTCCTGCAGAAACATAAAGCTTTTGGAGCTGTTTTCATAAGAACTTTGATATAATTAGTATGTTGCTTGCTGTATATTTCAAATACATAATCAAAAAATACTACAGTTGTGTAAGATGCAGGATGCTGGGAGAAAGATTCATAGGACTTCCCTGTACATTTCTTTGTTAACCTTCTGTGGCACTACATAATTATTTCAAAATAAAATGTTTTTTTAAAAAGAGAGAAAATTACATTTTATACTCATATGGCCTATATAATGTTATTAATTATATATTAGTTTTTTTTTAAGCCAGAATATAGTATATCACTGAGACACTAATTTCAAATTTAGGAGGTACTTGATCGTTTGTTGAATGAATTAGTATACTGGACCAAATTCATACTCGCTTCAAAGGCTGTACAAGACAATTCATTGGATCACTTAGAGTTCATTGAGTCTATCTGTATAGCATATAGATAGGAATTTGAAGGTCTAATTCAGAATCTATGAAAAATGGGTTTGCTGAGCTCTAGTCCTGTATTTCCATACTCAGTAACAGTTAGTTGCTTTTTGAATATAATGCCTCTAACATAAAACTAATTATTCCCACCAAGTCAGACTTCTTTGTTACATATCTGTTTTCCTCTCATCAATAATTTTTTTAAAATCCTGTGTTTGTTTTGCCTTTCCTACAAAGTTAGGGGTCTTTAATTCTATTTCTTTCTCTTCCCCATTACCTTGTCAAGAGTTAGTGGCTTTCCCTAAATGTTTGAACTGAAAGAAATGGTTTTTAAAATACTTTAGGAATAACTGGTTAATGAAGATTGGTAGACTATTTAGGGATATCTGCTTTAATAATAAAACTTTGTGTTATTAGCCTTAGTTTTTTAAAGTAGTTTTAAACATTCCATGGTCAAATTTAACTGAAGGTGTTTTATTTTAAAATAATTTTTTACTCATATGTAACAAAGGATTACAAGATAGATTATATTGAAAGACACTTAAAAATCAGTAAGAGTTCTTCTTGGGGTGATGAGAATGTCCTAAATTGACTGTGGTGATAGCTGAATATACCAAAAACCAGTAAACTGTATACTTTAAATGGGTAAGTTATACAATATGGGATTTATATATCAATGAAGCTATTAACAAAAAAATAAATAACAAAACAATAGGAAAAAAAGTAATTTTTTACTATGCATAGCATTAACAAAAACCAATACCTAGACCGTGGTGAATAGAAGTGGAGTTGAAGCCAACTGCTATAGTGAGGTATCTAAGATACCCTAAAAATTGCCTATTAACCATACATAGATCTAATTTAGCAGTAAGTTTTTTTACCTGCATTGTGTTTGTCTTTAGATTTCAATCACAACATACAAGTTAGCATAATGACTCAGTGATTTTTCTCACTAATGCCTGCATACTCCTTGATACAATTGAAAATGTAGAAAGGTAATAATATATTAAAAGGGAAAGTTGAGCTAAGTGTAAGAATAATTTTTTTAAACTTGGTTAGCAACATGACCATAACTGGAATAATCAGGAAACCACCCTTTCTTAACCAGGAAGCTATATCTGTAGTTTTTTTTATTAACAGCATATCCAAAAATGTAGGTTAATTCTAGAAGTGGATTTCTTGCTACTAGCCTAGTTTCATAAGATAAGACTAACAATCCAAGAGAAAGCACATTTTGGATCATCATTTATAAACGTCAGCCATGTGGGCAGTGTTTTACTAAAGATTTGAGTTACAAAGGTGAAGTATAAACTTTTATCCTTACTCTTAAGGAAATTATGATCAGTTAGGAAGTCAAAACTTTAGATCAGAGCTGTCCAGAAGAAATATAATATGAGTTATATGTGTACTTTAAAATTTTATAGTAGCCATATTAGAAAGGCTTTTAAAAAGGTGAAATTAATTTTATCCTTTATTTAACTGAATATGTAGACTATTATCATTTTAACATACAATCAGTATAAAAATATTAATGAGATATAGCATGGATTTTATTTCACATTAAGTCTTAAAATCTCATGTATTTTATACTTTCAGCACCTCTCAGTTTGAACTAGCCACATTTCAAATACTCAGTAGCAAGACAACACCAAGACATATAGTAATTAAAATGACAAAGATTAAGGATAAGGAGAGGGTATTGAAAGCAGTCGGAGAGAGAAAAAAAGATTACTTATAAGGTAAATCCCATCAGGCTATCAGCAAATTTCTTAGCAGAAACTTTATAGGCCAGAAGGGAGTAGGTTGAAATATTTAATGTACTGAAACAAAGGACTTTCAACCAAGAATCCTCTACCCAGCAAGGTTATAATTTAAGATTGAAAGAGAGATTAAAAGTTTCCCAGATAAACAAGAACTGAAGGAATTCACCACCACTACACTGGCCTTACAGGGTGTCTTAAAAGGACCTCTGTAGATGGAAATGTTCTGAAGCCTAAATATTTTTTACCAGTAAAAATAAACCCACAATAAAGGTAGTAGACTAATTACTTAACAAGCAAGTGTGGAGTTAAAAAACAAAACTAGTAAAACCAACAATATACAAAATCAGTCAAGGGGTACACAAAAAATGCAGACTATGACATCTAATATATAAAGTGTGCAGGAGGAGGAAGAATAAAGAAGTAGTACTTTTAGACTGTGTTTGAAATAGAGCAACCATCAGCTTAATACATTTTTAAGAAACTATCCGTGAACCTTATGGTGACTACAAACCTAAAGCCTATATAGATACACAAAACATTTTTTAAAAGAAATCCAATCACAACACTATAGAAAAGCATCAAAAAACAACAAAAACAGGAGCATAAGAGAAGAACTACAAAAACAATCAGAAAACAATTAATAAAGGCAATAAGTACATACCTATCGATAATTACCTTAAATGTAATGGACTGAATGCACCAGGCAAAAGACATAGGGTGACAGAATGGATAAAGAAACAAGACCCATCTATATGCTGCCTACAAGAGACTCATTTCAGACCTAAAAGACATGCATAGGCTGAAAGTGAAGGGATGAAAGATATATTTCATGCAAATAATAGGGAGAAGAAAGCAGGAGCAGTAGGATTTATATCAGAGAAAATAGACCTCAAAACAAAGTAACAGGAGACGAAGAAGGGTATTACATAATGATAAAGGGGTCAGTCCATCAAGAGGATATAACCATTATAAATACCTATGCACCCAACATAGAAGCACCTAAATATGTAAAACAAATACTAACAGAATTGAAGGGGGAGATAGACTGCAACCCATTCACATTAGGGGTCTTTAATACACCACTTACATCAATGGATAGATCAACCAGACAGAAAACAAATAAGGAAACAGAGGCACTGAACAACACATTAGATCAGATGGGCTGAAAATATCTAAAAAACATTCCACCCAAAGCCATAGGATACACGTTTTTCTCAAGTGCACATGGAATGTTCTCCAGAATAGATCACATACTAGGCCGCAGAAACAACCTCAATAAATTAAAAAAAGATAGAAATTGTATCAAGCAGCTTCTCAGGCCACAAAGGTATGAAACTAGAAATTAATCACACGAAGAAAACAGTCAAATGTTTCAGTACCTTGTACATCTAGTGGCTTCTGTATAGGATAGAGAAGCTCTAGACTAGGTAACAGTGGTAGGGTCTCAGAAGAGAGGAACAGTGAAGCCTAGGCTAGTTATGGAAGTTGTAAAAGTGAGATAATCTCTTTCTGTATAAGAAAAAGATACAGCTATGAAGTAGATATTGTTATTCTCAACTAATAGATGAGGAGACTGAAGTCAGAGCAGGTAAGTGGCAGAGGGAGAACTTAATGATGTGTTAATTTTTGGCCTTTTCTGTGACAGCTTCTTTACTAATATGATTATGAAGAATGATTTATATAACATCTTTGCTCAAGGATAAAGAATGTAACATCTTTACTCAAGGATGAAGAATGTAAAAGAAAACCTGGACTCCATTATCACTAGATAGGAAAGTTGAGCCAGGATTTAGCTATTTATTAGAATTGTATGTTTTTTATCCTAACGGATAGAAATTACTACTTCTGTTCCTCTCTCTTTCTTTTACTACTGGCATTCCAACCATCTGAATTCCTAAATTGGTTAAATAATCAATAACTGATGGGAAACCCTTCTGGAGCTGTAAAGTGGGAAGAGGTATAAATGGGGAACGTTAAAGTTCTTTCCTTTTTCCTCTCAGAGACTGGGAACATGATTGCTAACATTGTACTCCTTTTAATATTATTATTACTAACAAACGTTCCTTGGTACCATTAGAAATCATTATAATGAGCTTCTGTATAATTAAATGTATTTTTGAATGAGGTAGACAAATTAGTAGGTGTGACATGTGTAAATCAGAGGCAAATATTTTGGAGGAGGGTTCTATTACTATGCCTGGCAATATAGTAAGTGTTCATTTGTTGCCTGGGAGCACTAGAGATACTGGGTTCTGTCTTGTTGCCACTAACACACTAGTGAGCTCTTAAAGAAACCAGTTAATTATTGTAGACTTTGATATCTTCATTTGAAAAAGAGGGTTTGAATTTGAAGTATTAATGTGACTCTTTTTGACTCCAAATTTCTGAGATTCAGTACATTTTTACCACCTATATTTTGCTACGGTATTTGATATTATTTCAGTGTCACTAGAGCCACCTGCTGACAGATTTCATTAACTTCTTGAAGTGTTTGGGTGTTTTTAGTCTGAATTTATGTAATTGGAGATACTAAAATGTTTGTGTACAATAAAA
This sequence comes from Manis pentadactyla, assembly GCF_030020395.1. Classification (NCBI taxonomy): domain Eukaryota; kingdom Metazoa; phylum Chordata; class Mammalia; order Pholidota; family Manidae; genus Manis; species Manis pentadactyla. The sequence goes on along the minus strand of NC_080025.1, from coordinate 58,616,386 downwards.
TTTTTTCAGTAGCATTTTGCTCATTTCTTACTAGGGCTTAACATTTTTGCTTATAATTTCTTTATACTTAATTCACTATCAAGAAACCCATGCTTTCTGTTGCTCTTAAAAGTAACTGTTCATTTGCTTTATTCTAATTTAGAAGTGCTCTTATTTAAATGTGGTTTTGTTTTAATATTCAAAAGCCTATTTTAAAGTACTGTCCTAGCATTGTTTATAACTGTTCTTAGAATGATGCTGAATTTGTCTCATACTTAATCATAAACAATTTTTTTTCTAATTTTTTTTCACTTAGAATAGTGAATGCAGAGCTCACTATTATGCATACAACTGTCTATAACATAGTGTCTAATAACTTAATCATCCCAGCAAAAAGTCAGGCAGGTATTATTCCCATTTGGCAAAAGAAGTGCAGCTCAAGGAGATTAACAAACTTACCTAAGGCCACATAATTAATAAAAAGTAGAATTAGGTTTGAACCTAGAGTTTCTTGGCTCCCAATCCATGCTGCCATATAATCAGAAGAACCAGGCTTTCTTTTCTTTTCTTTTTTTTTTAATTCAGGTATCATTAATATACAATCTTATGAAGGTTTCACATGAGCAACATAGTTTCAGCATTCACCCATATTATCAGGTCCCCCCCCCCCATTGCAATCACTGTCCATAAAAGTAATAAGATGCTATAGATCTACTTGTCTTCTCCATGCTGTACTGCCTTCCCCATGACCTTCCTATATTGTGTGTGCTAACTATAATGCCCCTTAATCCCCTTCTCCCTCCCGTCCCACCCACACTCTCTAACCCCATCCTTTTGGTAACCACTAGTCATTTCTTGGAGTCTGTGAGTCTGCTGCTGTTCCGTTCCTTCAGTTTTGCTTCATTGTTATACTCCACAAATGAGTGAAATCATTTGGTACTTGTCTTTCTCTGCCTGTCTTATTTCCCTGAGCATAATACCCTCCAGCTCCCATGCATATTGTTGAAAATGGTAGGATTTGATTTTTTCTTAAGGCTGAGTAATACTACATTGTGTATGTGTACCATACCTTCTTTATCCATTCATCTACTGATGGACACTTAGGTTGCTTCCGTATCTTGGCTATTGTAAATAATGCTACAGTAAACATTGGGATGCATATGTCTTTTTGAATCAGGGGTCTTGTTTTCTTTGGGTAAATTCCTAGGAATGGAATTCTGGGGTTAAATGGTATTTTTATTTTTAGTTTTTTGAGGAACCTCCATATTGCTTTCCACAATGGTTGAACTAATTTACATTCCCACTAGCAGTATAGGAGGGTTCCTCTTTTCTGCATCCTTGCCAGCATTTGTTGTTTCTTGTCTTTTGTATGTTGGCCATCCTAACTGGTGTGAAGTGATATCTCATTGTGGTTTTAATTTTTATTTCCCTGATAATTAGCGATATGGAGCATCTTTTCACATGCCTGTTGGCCATCTGAATTTCTTCTTTGGAGAAGTGTCTGTTCAGATCCTCTGCTCACTTTTTAATTGGGTTATTTGTTTTTTTGGGTGTTGAGGTGCATGAGCTCTTTATATATTTTGAATGTCAACCACTTATCAGATAAGTTGTTTACAAATATATTCTCCCATACTGTATGATACCTTTTTGTTCTGCTGATGGTGTCCTTTGCTGTACAGAAGCTTTTTAATTTAATGTAGTCTCCATTTGTTCATTTTGCTTTTGTTTCCCTTGCTCGAGGAGATGCATTGAGGAAAAAGTTTCTCATGTTTATATTCAAGGGATTTTGCCTATGTTTTCTTCTATGAGTTTTATGGTTTCATGACTTACATTTAGGTCTTTGATCCATTTCAAGTTTACTTTTGTGTATGGAGTTAGACAATAATCCAATTTCATTTTCTTCATATAGCTGTCCAGTTTTGCCAACACCAGTTATTGAAGAGACTGTCATTTCCCCATTGTATATATATGGCTCCTTTATTGTATATTAATTGACCATATATGTGTGGGTTTATATCTGGGCTCTTTCTTCTGTTCCATTGATCTGTGGGTCTGTTCTTGTGCCGGTACCAAATTGTTTTGATTACTGTGGCTTCATAGTAGAGCTTAAAGTTAGGGAGTGTAATCTAGCCAGCTTTGTTCTTCCTTCTCAGGATTGCTTTGACTATTCAGGGTCTTTTGTGGTTCCATATGAATTGTAGAACTGTTTGTATTTTGATAGGGATTGCATTAAATCTGTAGGTTGCTTTAGGCAGGATAAGAAGAGCCAGGTTTTCTAAATGGATGAGTTAAATGAAGTATGTCATATGTCATAAACTCAGGACAAATGTCACACCAAACATCCTCTCCATTTAAAAAAATTTCCTGTTTGCTATATATGTGTAATTTTAATATATCTCAGAAAAAAATATTAGTCTGTAACAAGGATGAAAGAATTGGAACAGGTTTTGATGACAAATCTGAAGGAGCATATTGAGAATTCATGAAGGTCTTTTACACCCAGTTACTATAACAATTAGTGAGCTAATCTATCCATGTGCCTTTATTGATACCCAGGTGTGTATTGAATGTTTTAACATTAAAAGGAAAATTCAAGGTTTTGCCTAAAATAAAAAGTGCTGCGATGAACATAGGGGTGCATGTGTCTTTTTGAATCTGATAAGTTGTATTCTTTGGGTATATTCCAAGAAGTGGGATTCCAGGGTCAAATGGTATTTCTATTTTTAGTTTTTTGAGGAACCTCCATATTACCCTTTCCACAATGGTTGAACTAGATTACATTCCCACCAGCAGTGTAGAAGGGCTCCCCTTTCTCCACATCCTCTCCAACATTTGTTGTTCTTAGTCTTCTTGATGCTGGCCATCCTTACGGGTGTGAGGTCATATCTCATTGTGGTTTTAATTTGCATTTCCCTGATGATTAGTGATGTGGAGCATCTTTTCATGTGTCTCTTGGCCATCTGAATTTCTTCTTTGGAGAACCGTCTCTTCATAACCTGTATATATCTCTTAATACAGTATCATTTTGTAATACAAAAATGAGGTAAAGCTATTTACCTCAGGTCACCAATCCAGAGGCATAAATAGCACTCTAGTATCTCTCTCAGGAACACTGGGGTCAGTACAGTTTGGTGGGAAAAGTGCTAGAGCAGTTTCAGAGATCTGGGTTATAGTTCATTTTACAAATGTGGATACTGAGACCCAGAATGGTTATGTGGCTTTTCCAAGAATTAACACTGACTTCGTAGTAGGGTTAGGGCTTGAATTCAGGGTTTGTGACACTTAGATCAGTCAATTCCTGGTCTGTTAAACTGGAGGTTGGACAATGTGTTTGTGTATTCTTTAAAATACTTTCTAGGACAGTGCCTGAGCATCACTGGAGCAGCAGAGACTCTAGTTCCCTGAATAATTTCTGTCCTACTGCACTCCTAAGTACATACTCAAAAGAACTCTAGGAGACTCTAAGGAGAACTCAGTAGCTGATCCTTTACCTCTAGCCTCATGATATCAGTGGGGATTCAGGAATTGTCCTCCACACTATTTATGTAGATGGAGCCGAAGCAAATCTACTACCACCAGTTCTAGGCCAGGACATACCTACTTCCAGTCTGAGAAAAAGAACCATACCCTGATATTCTCTTGGGGCCAGATGTCAACCAGCCCTACCACATCTTTGTTCTATCTGCTCTATTTAACAGTCTCAGCAGTAGCATTTCACCCTCTCCAGGCCCCAGCATCACCTCAGAGGGTTAGAGTAGGACCTGGGAGCAGCTAATTCAAATTAAATCTTAATCCTCTGTCAGTATTTATTATCTATGCCTCTCAATCCTATAATTCCCTGGGCATTGTGTAAGTTACTGGCGCATTCAGATGTATCAGTACTTGTGGTATTCTCCCTTTTATTCTTCCATCTGTGACACATAATTTGGTGTTTACTTTGACTATGCTATAATGCATAGTTTTCAGGCCTTATATTGCTTGAGCTCTCAGGAGGATTTGATATTATTGACCCCTGTACCTTTGGCTTTATGAAACTGTCCTTGTGTGTGTGTGTTTAATATATTGTAAAATAGACATAACATATAATTTACCATTTTAATTATTTTTAAGTATACAATTCAGTGGCATTAAGTACCTTCATGGTGTTATGCAGCCGTCACTACTGTTGCCAGACTTTTCCATCATCTCAAACAGAAACTTCACTCAGTAAACAACCTCTTTACCCATTCTGTTCCCCAGCATCTTGTAACCTGTTTTACCATCTGTCTCCGATTGGCTATTCTAGATAACTTATATAAATGGAATTTTAAAATATTTATCTTTTGTGTCTGGTTTATTTAACTTAGTATAGTGTTTTCAAGATAACATTTGTGTTGTAGCGTGTATCAGAATTCCATTCCTTTTAATGGATGAATAATATCCCATTGTAGAGATGTACCACATTTTGTTTATCTGTTTATCTGTTGATGGACACTTGGGATGTTTCTGCCTTTTGGTTATTGTTGGTTATTGAGGGTAATGCTGCTGTGAATATTGGTGTACAAGTATCTGAGTCCTTGATTTCAGTTCTTTTGAGTATGTACTTAGGAGTGGAGTGGAATTGCTGGGTCATAAGGTAATCTATGTTTAACATTTTGAGAAACCACCAAACTGTTTTCCTTCTGGTTTTCTTTTGATGCCTTAATCTCCTTTTTAAATGTTTCTTCTCCTCTTTCTTAAGTATTTATGTTTTCTAGGAATCTGCACTTACTTTGTAAACTGTCCTGGAGGTTTCATCCACCTCTACAACTTTCATGACTTCCAAATCATTCTTAACCTAATTCTATCTCATGAGCTCTGCCTGTATAGCCTTCTGCGCTAACAGACCTTTTAACTTAGATATATCATGACTGTAAAGTACATGTTCATGGTAGAAAACCCTTTTTATTTCCCACATTATTTCGGAATTTTAAATTAAATTAAATTTAGAGGCAGGGTCAGCAAATTTTCTACAGTAGGCCAGAGTAAATATTTAGAACATGGAACAGTATGGTTTCTGTTACAACTACGAAGCTCTTTTGTAACTGGAAAGCTAGAAAATATATGTAAATGAATGGCATGACTGGGCTCCAGTAAAACTTTACTCACAAAATCAGGCAGCAGGTGTGTTTAGTCTCAGGGATCCTAGTTTTCTGACTTCTTCTTTAGAGGAAGTGAATCTGATTTCTTTGGCTTAAGCTCATATAACTAGTTTAGTAGCACATCTTTTCTTAAAAAATATAAGAACAATTAGATAGGAATTTCTTATTTATTAGTAAATATTTATTGAGGGCTTGTTATGTACCAGCCATTGTTTAAAGAAAGGAGGACATAGCACCATACCTAAAATCTTGTATTTATATTCAAATTGTTTTTCCTCTTGTAAAATGGAAAAAAATCACTTATTAAACAGTCCTAACCTAGAAGAAATGGACAACTTTCTAGAAAAATATAACCTTCCAAGGCCGACCCAGGGAGAAACAGAAAATCTGAACAGACCAATTACCAGCAACAAAATTGAACTGGTAATCAAAAAACTACCTAAGAACAAAACCCCTGGACCAGATGGCTTCACGGCTGAATTTTATCAAACATTTAGTGAAGACCTAATACCCAGACACAGAAAATAAAAAGTTTTCCAAAGTTTAGAAGAGGGAATACTTCCAAACTCATTCTATGAGGCCAGCATCACTCTAATACCCAAACCAGGCAAAGACACCACAAAAAAAGAAAATTACAGACCAATATCTCTGATGAACATAGATGCAAAAATACTCAAAAAATATTAGCAAACCGAATTCCAAAATACATCAAAAAGATCATCCATCATGATCAAGTAGGATTTATTTCAGGGATGCAAGGATGGTACAACATTCGAAAATCCAGCAACATCATCCACCACATCAACAAAAAGAAGGACAAAAACCACATGATCATCTCCATAGATGCTGAAAAAGCATTTGACAAAAATTCAGCATACATTCATGATAAAAACTCTCAACAAAATGGGGATAGAGGGCAAGTACCTCAACATAATAAAGGCCATATATAACAAACCCACAGCCAACATCATACTTAACAGTGAGAAGCTGAAAGCTTTTCCTTTAAGATTGGGAACAAGACAAGGATGCCCACTTTCCCCACTTCTATTCAACATAGCACTGGAGGTCCTAGCCATGGCAATCAGACAACACAAAGAAATAAAAGGCACCCAGATTGGCAAGGAAGAAGTTAAACTGTCTTTGTTTGCAGAAGACATGATATTGTACATAAAAACCCTTAAAGAATCCACTCCAAAACTACTAGATCTAATATCTGAATTCAGCAAAGTTGCATGATACAAAATTAATACACAGAAATCTGTGGCATTCCTATACAGTAACAATGAACTAGTAGTTGCATCAAAAAGAATAAAATACCTAGGAATAAACCTAACCAAGGAAGTGAAAGACCTATACCCTGAAAACTACAAGACACTCTGAAGACAAATTAAAGAAGATACCAATAAATGGAAACACATCCCGTGCTCATGGAAAGGAAGAATTAATATTGTCAAAATGGCCATCCTGCCTAAAGCAATCTATAGATTCAATGCAATTCCTATCAAAATACCAACAGCATTCTTCAATGAACTAGAGAAAATCATTCTAAAATTCATATGGAACCACAAAAGACCTCAGATAGCCAAAGCAATTCTGAGAAGGAAGAATAAAGCTGGGGGCATTACGCTCCCTAACTTCAAGCTCTACTACAAAGCCACAGTAATCAAGACAATTTGGTACTGGCACAAGAACAGACCCATAGACCAATGGAACAGACTAGAGAGCCGTGATATAAACCCAAGCATATATGGACAATTAATATATGGTAAATGAGCCATGGATATACAATGGGGAAATGACAGCCTTGTCAACAGCTGGTGTTGGCAAAACTGTACAGCTACATGCAAGAGAATGAAACTGATTACTGTTTAACCCCATACACAAAAGTTAACTCAAAATGGATCAAAGACTTGAATGTAAGTCATGAAACCATAAAATTCTTAGAAGACAATATAGGCAGAAATCTGAATATAAGGATGAGCAACTTCTTCCTGGATGCATCTCCTTGAGAAAGGGAAACCAAAGGAAAAATGAACTCATGGGACTACAGCAAACTAAAAAGTTTCTGTACGGCAAAGGACACCATCAACAGAACAAAAAGGCATCCTACAGTATGGGAGAATATATTTGTAAATGACATATCCAACAAGGGGTTAACATTCAAAATATATAAAGAACTTACATGCCTCAACACCCAAAAAGCAAATAACCCAATTAACAGATGGGCAGAGGATATGAAGAGACAGTTCTCCAAAGAAGAAATTCAGATGGCCAAGAGACACATGAAAAGATGCTCCACATCACTAATCATCAGGAAAATGCAAATTAAAACCACAATGAGATATCACCTCACACCCGTAAGGATGGCCAGCATCGAAAAGACTAAGAACAACAAATGCTGGCGAGGATGCGGAGAAAGGGGAACGCTCCTACACTGCTGGTGGGAATGTAAGCTAGTTCAACCATTGTGGGAAGCAATATGGAGGTTCCTCAAAAAACTACAAGTAGAAATACCATTTGACCCGGGAATCCCACTCCTTGGAATTTACCCAAAGAATACAACTTATCAGATTCAAAAAGACATATGCACCCCTATGTTCATCGCAGCACTTTTTACAATAGCCAGTATATGGAAGCAACCTAAGTGTCCATCAGTAGATGAATGGATAAAGAAGATGTGGTACATACACACAGTGGAATACTATTCAGCCATAAGAAAGAAACAAATCCTACAATTTGCAACAACATGGATGGAGCTGGAGGACATTATGCTCAGTGAAATAAGCCAGGCGGAGAAAGACAAATGCCAAATGATTTCCCTCATTTGTGCAGTATAACAATGAAGCAAAACTGAAGGAACAAAATGGCAGCAGACTCAGAGACTCCAAGAATGAACTAGTGGTTACCAAAGAGGAGGGGTGTGGGAGGGTGGGTGGGGAGGGTGGGAGGATGGGATTGAGGGGTATTATGTTTAGTACACATGGTGTGGGGGATCACAGGGAAAACAGTGTAGCTCACAGAAGCACATAGTGGATCTCTGGCATCTTGCTGCACTGATGGACAGTGACTGTATTGGGGTATGGGTGGGGAGTTGATAATATGGGTAAATGTAGTAACCACATTGTTTCTCATGTGAAACCTTCATAAGAGTGTATATCAATCATAACAATAAAAAACTAAAACACACACACACAAAAAAAAACCCAGTCCAGTTCTTCACTTGCCCTCTGGATCTCATCCCCTCTCACCCTTTTAAGATCTTGACACTTGCCTCTTGCCTGCAATTATCCTACATCTTCAACTTCTCTTTTGCTCATTGCCATCTCACATAAGTATCTTAAAACTCCTCCCCTCTTTTATTAATTATTCCATTTCTCTGTTCCTCTTTATAGCAAAGTCCATGAGAGTTGTTTGCACTCAACATCAGGCTGCACAGCACCACTACAACTACCCAGATTGTCAAACTGATTTGTAGCTTTCTGTAATTCATATTGATTTTTAAGTATTTGATGTAAATAACCATCCCTCCTACTATAAAGATCTAACTCTGTTGGCTTTTTGGGTACCACGCTTAAATGGCCACTCTTTTCATTTTTGGCTTGATTTTCTTCTGCCCTCTAGTCTGTCCCCTCCCCTTCATCTTTTTCTTTAAATAATTCCATCTCTATCCAGTTACTTAAGCCTAAACCCTCAATTGTCATTTGATTGCTCCTTTTCCCTCACCTTCTACATCTAATTCTTTGGTCAATCGTGTGTCTCTTTCTGAAGTATATTTAGAATCTGTACGGTTCTCTCCATTTCTACCACTGTCTTACTCCAAGGCCTTGTCATCCCTTGCCTGGACACTGTCGCAAAGTATTCTCCATGTTTCTCTTTTGTCTTCTACAATTCAATCTCAGCAAAGAGGTTAATGTGATTTTTCTTCTGAAGCATAGATTAAATCATATATTAATCCTACTTAAAAGCCTTCCAGTGATTTCTTGTTTTACTTAAAATAAAAAGTAACAACTTTTGACCCCAAAGGCCCCATTTCTCTAATCTCTACTTGATAATCTACTTGATTCTCCCCTTAGCCTGCTATTACTCTGACATTGATAGTATTTTCCTTGTTCTTTGAACATTCTGTATTTGTTTCTGCCTTTGGGCCTTTGTACTTGCCATTCCCTCTGCGTGAAACATTCTTCTTTTATTCTTAGCATAGTCTTAGCTGAACTCCAATAAGCCTTTCCAGGGAGGCCTTCCCTCTCACCTATCTAAAATAGTATCTGAAAATCCTCTCTGAAATACTTTGTTTTATTTCATTATTTCTTTTTTAACCTTGAAGCTTATTATATAGGAATGATTGTTAAATACTTGTATCTTAGTTAATTCCATTGCACTTGTTTAGGAGAGAGAGAGTTAAAGCTAGAAATATTTACAGCCTATTCGTTGTAGAAAGATATGAGGAGCTATAGAATTGAACAAAACGTCCCTTGTATGTAAAAATTTTACACAAAATGTGATTTCAAAGAGTTAGTTGATTGCTATAGATTGTTAAGGTTAGCAGTTCTGGTTAGTACCTATTTCAGGAAGCTGGAAAATACTAAGAGGCATTAGGAAACTAGCAGAACTAAAAGAGTGACTAGAGAGAGATTGAAATTTACTACCTAAATTATCTCAGTGACTGTCCATATTCTACCATATTGACCATGGTAGAATACATTAACACAGAATGTCGAAGCAGGAGGGATATACAATTTTTCCAATATAAGAATTTTAACAAGTGATGGTATTTTTTTAAGTGATAGTATTTTGACTTGGAAAATTTAAATCACAGTCTCTTTAACTGATGAAGGATTAAATGATAATATCCCAGATCATATAGTTAAAAGTAGGAGTTTAAAATATAATTTTGTTTTCTTAACTCTTGAGTCTAAGCAAAGAACACTTTTTGGAAGCTCTATAATAATGTGCTATGGATTAAAAATAGGCACTTGAAGCTAAACAGCCAAATCACAGAATGCCATTGTGAATAAAAAAACCAAATGAAAGGTTTCTTTCAGAATAGAGGGAAAAGTAGACTCAAAGAAGTTTGGTATGTCATGTTATAACTAGAATTAAATGAATGAAAAAATGATTTGAAGCATATTCAGCAAATGACACCAAGTTTGGTAAGGTTTTAAAAGACATGTTATAAGATGAAAGACTGCTAGGGAATTAATGGGAACTTCTTGTTGGTAGCGTTTTGATAGATTCAGAGATTATTAAGTGTTAAGTATTCTTTTAGTAATAAAATTTGAATGTCTTTTATTTCCATATTGTTATTGAAAGCAACCAATTATCAGATTAGTCTAACAGTGGTTAATGCATCCTATGTTCTATACCTAATAAAAAATTAATGTAGGTAAATCACTAAGGTGGGTTGGTTCCATACTTGAGAATTGAGGGAACCCAAGGATAAAGTCACAAAATTATTAGTTGTAATAGTAAGATGCATACTATAATATCCCTTTCTTAAATAAAAAGATTACCAGGTTTGGACTCTGGGCACCATACACTGATGAAGATCACTTCGAAACTAGACAGAGTGCTAAGTGTTTTTCAGTGAAGCCAATAACTGAACAAAGAAGTTCTATGAATGTAGTCCCCAGGGGGCTCTCTGTGCTCTATGAAGTTTTGAAATTTGCAGTCTTAACTTTGAGGTAGAAAAAAAATTTATTTAAAATCCTGATGACTACCCCTTTAATACCAAATGCTGACTGCCATGAGATTTTAGTGCAAGTGCTTGAGTTTGTGTTCAATAGTGTTGGGACACAGAAAATAAAAAGACCTTATTTAACATAGTGTCTCTCCAAATCTAAATCCACAAAGAAAAATCCCCCTCTTTCTATTACAGGAGTTTGTATATTACTTACTTTTGAGAAATGGCTAAATAAACACTATACTGAAGTCTAACTGACCTCTCCATACTCCTTGAAGACTCTCCATGGCATGTTTTCCTATCTTTTTGCATATATATGAGATATTGTCTCTCCATTATTACTGCCTATTTTCTTAATATATTTTTTCAATAGAAGATACACCTGGTATAAAATTCAGATGTTCAAAGTCTGCATATCTTTCAGAAGCACTCTCATTCAGTGAAACCTCATGATGTTTTCCTTATCCTTCCTGTTACTCAAGTAGAGGTGTCTTTCTCTTAAACCTCCTAGAGTCTAGAGCCTAGAACTTTGACCTTTTGCAACTCCTATGAGGTCTTTTTGGGTTCAAGTAAACATTTAGACGTACAAGATTATCATAGGCCATACTTGGCACTAGTCTATGTGGTATACAGCTTGACACAGTAGCATCAGGTGTTCCTGTCTGTGGGAGACCATGTAGGAATACAGTCAACTATCCAGGAGCTATTTTCTTTGGCTTCTCAGGTGATTGGGGACAAGGAGACTAGATCTACACTGGGCAGATATGAGAAGTTCCCTGATTTAGAAGCCTCATGCCCCTCAGAGGCCAAAATTTCTTGTAATAAGTGTAGGCAGAGTTTCTTGTAAGGGACATGACAGTTACCAGTAGTCACGACATCCTCATCAAGAATTTGTAGTTTTCCCAGTCCAGATACAATTAACTTTTCAATCAAGGGTCATTTTATTAATTTGCTTAGCAGTATAGCAAATTAGCTTACCAGGTTTTTAGGGGAACAGAGGTAAAAAGTTAGCTAAAGACCAGTCTCATGCAGAAGAGGAAAGATGTGTTAAGCATTGACCTGTATCTTTTTTAAGGCATTACCTGATTTTTGCCTTGTTTGGTGGTTTTTGTGCACTTGTCTTTTTTTGCCAACTCTGCTGCTCCTTCCAAGATCAGAAACTCTTTGAGGGATATGAGTATGTGTTCTGTCTTTTTACCCTGTCTGGGATCTAACAAAATACCTTAAACATGTAGTGAACATCATCATAGAACTGTTTGTTGAAATATAGTTTGTGTGTTTCTTTGAGTATAAGGTGAATTCACCAAAAGACATAGAAAAAAATTCTATGAGTGGGATTTATCATAGGTGGAAACAAAGTTTATAGGAATAAACTTTCTGGATGAAGTGATATAAATAGTGGTATCCTCCGCCAGAATTACTGAGGTTGTTCTTACTGTAATGTCTGTATGATTTTTTTTGAATAGGGACTACTTAATGACATCCAGATTCATTCCTTCAAGTACTGAAAGCTTATTGATGGTAATAAAATATAGATTTTTTTTTCTTATAATTAATCTACAAATACATGAAGAACATTATGTTTACTAGTCTCCCCCCTTCACCAAGTCCCCCCCCCACACCCCATTACAGTCACAGTCCATCTGCATAGTAAGTTGCTATAGAATCACTACTTGTCTTCACTGTTGCACAGCCCTCTCCATGCCCCCCCATGCTAATTATACATGCTAATCGTAATACCCCCTTTCTTTTTCCCCCACCCTTATCCCTCCCTTCCCACCCATCCTCCCTAGTCCCTTTCCCTTTTGTAACTGTTAGTCCATTCTTGGGTTCTGTGATTCGACTGCTGTTTTGTTCCTTCAGTTTTTCTTTATTCTTATACTCCACATATGAGTGAAATCATTTGATACTTGTCTTTCTCTGCCTGGCTTATTTCACTGAGCATAATACCCTCTAGTTCCATCCATGTTGTTGCAAGTGGTAGGATTTGTTTTCTTCTTATGGCTGAATAATATTCCATTGTGTATATGTACCACATCTTCTTTATCCATTTATCTACTGATGGACATTTAGGTTGCTTCCATTTCTTGGCTATTGTAAATAGTGCTGCAATAAACATAGGGGTGCATCTGAAAATACAGATTTGAGAGGACTTAAGTCAGCAGAAAATGGCAAATATTTCACAGTAGGTAATAAAAAATGCTAAGATAAGAGCATTTCTTGACTCTGATACAGTAAGCCACTGTGTCAAGAGAATCCAGCAAAATGATGATCATCATGGCTCATCTTCACTTTGTACAAAGTATATAATGCTCATGGCTGCAGTACCCTGCCTTTCTGTCTGCCACATCTTACTGAAAAAAATTAATGGATTTGAAGAAAGATAAATGGTAACAGGGCTTAAGGGGCTGTGTTACAAAGATGGCTAGTAAGATTTGAGACCTCTGTAATGGGAAACTTGATAGTTGAGTGGAGGTATGTTCGAACCCATCGGTATGTGTAGGTTCTTAGATAGTCATTTAATGTTAAAACATGAAACCTGCGGAGTACTTTTACAGCTTTAAAGAGAGGATTAAAAGATAATAAAGTATTCCTTTATAGAGGTTTTGGATAAAATTATCACTATTTTCCAAGAAGCTCACATACTGCTTCTAGTTCAACGTGTTGGATATTAGATTGCATGAACAGTGAATCTAATGCACTGTGGCAGATTTTGTTAATCTACATAAACTTCTATATGTATATTGTATTAATTATTCCACAAAATCATGTTGACTTTTCATTGGCATGCTTAAGGCGTAACCTATATGGATAGACTTTTTCAAAATCATTCAAAACAGAAACTTCAAATTATTAATTTAAAAACAACTTAAACATTTAAAAAATTTCTGCTGTCAATGATAGTGATTCTTTGCTTACCTAGCTTTTGTGTTAAAATTATGGTTGGTTTTATGCAGTAATTGGAACTAAAACTGGAACATTAATCCCATCCTGTTGTTACAGCATTTTCTTTCTTTCTCCTATTCTGTTAGTAGTAAATAATTTTTACTACAGTAATAGGTTCTTGTCTCCTGGAGCTTATAATGCCATTAAAAGACATAAGGAAAGTAAGTATACGAAACTGCCTTACTACACTGATGGACAGTGACTTTAATGGGGTATGTGAGGGGGACTTGATAATATGGGTGAATGTAGAACCACAATGTTGCTCATGTGAAGCCTTCATAATATTGTATATCAATGATACCTTAATAAAAAATAAAAAAATAAAAGGTCACACAGCTAGTTAATGATAGTGATAAGGCTGTAGTTTAAAAAAAAAGGAAAGTTGTGTATGTATATTGCTGTGTTCCTGTTAGATTAGTGACACATACACATACCACAGTGTGTAACAATAAAACCTGTTTTACTTCTCTGATTAATTTAATGTTCTCAATCACTGGTCTAGAATTGTAGAGTTTATCATATCAACATTGAAGATTCAGGATTACAGATTACACTTTCTGATGTAGAGTATAGTCTTTTACTATGTGAAGCATTCATATGTATATATGGACTCAACTTTAAGAAAATATATTGTAAAAATCTGCTTTAAAAAGGATTACAAAGGAACTGTTTAATTTGAAAGCATTTATTTTGGTATAATTTGGGGAGTTAAGGGAGTATACTTTAAAAGAAATAAGCTTTATAAGGACTTTAGCAAATATTTACTACTCAATAAATATTAAGTGATATAAATACCAGCAATGTTTGATATCTTGCATTATTTATTTATTTAAGAACAGGTGATTTACTTAAACACAAACTCTAGCAGGCTTGTATGTGAGCCACTTTTTGGAAGTTTGAATTATTGTGGAGTTAGGCTTTTAAAATAAAATTTAAAAGCAACTTCAGACTGGATACTCATAGTATACTTATGAGCAAATAAGTAGTGTTATGCATCTGTAATGAATTCTAATTGAGAAAATGCATATTCATCGTTTGTGTCATTTGAGCTTCATTCATATTGCTGAGGATAAAGTGAAGAAGGTACATTTATCTCCACTCTACAAATAAAAACCTCAAGTTCAGAAAGGTGATACTCAACTATACCCATTGAATGGTCAGCCTTAGACATTAAGTCCCAATAGAATATTTCTATTCTGGCCACAATTCCTACATGTTGCTTTAATTATAGTATTGTAGGTCAGGAATTGGTACAACTCCACTTCTTCTGTGTAATTTTTAAAGAATTTTAAAGGAACTCATATTGTAAAATAATCAAAGACAGATTGGCAATATCCATTTTAGGTGCATTTACCTTTTTGTTTAGCCTTTGTATCTCCAGGAATCCATGATGTAGAAATAGTACCATGTATGCAGAAAAGATGTATAGATAGTTAACAATTGTAGCGATACCTTTAACAGTGAAAAACAGAAACAATTTAAATATCCACCAATAGGGAAATTGTTAAGTAAGCTATGGTATATTCATATAATGAAATAAGCAGTTACTACCAAAAATAAGGAAGATATGTATTGACATTGAAAGGTGGAAAAAAGCAAATTGTGAATGCATATAGCATGTTCTCATTTTTAAAAAACTGTTAGATAAATTTATGGATAGAAAAATTTGGAGGGGGATACATGGCATCTTAACATGGGTGTCTCTAGTTTCGATGAAGAAATGGCCTTTCATTTTTATTATGTACTTCTGTATTTAAGTTTTATACAATGAGCATGTATTAATTTTGAAAATAAGAAACTTTTTTTAAAGAATGAATAAGTGAATTTTTAACAACAGCATAGACATTTGGTGAGTATTGCCATTTAAGGGGATTGAGAACTTTGTGGAGATGCTTCTTTTGTGTTCTTCAAAATCATTTAACAACCTCTCTCTACTGATTCTAGGTCCCATAGAAGCAGGCACTTAGAGCTTAATTGAGACTTTGTCAGGGGAATGAGTGAAGGGGGTGGGCAGACAGTATATCAAGAAGCAGTTGACTATAGAAATAGCATCAATTAGTGTGTAACTGCAGCAAGAAGTCTTAAACCATGAAAAGTTGCAAATAGTACTAAGTTCTAAGGGTAAATTTTGAATAAGAGATTGATAAGGATTATCATGAAAAAATCATCAAAAATGGTGGCTATGGTTAAGAATAAGGCACGGAAATGAGTCCCAATATTGTGTGTGTGCAAGGGAGAAATTAATTTCATTGTGTGACTTGCCCTGCGAAGTAGGTTTTCTATCGCATTAATAAATAGGAATTATACCAGGATAAGGCCCAGGAGGACTGACAAGAGTAAAGAAGTTGGGAAAGTGATGTATGTAATGCTAAGCCAGGGAGCTTACAAGTCAGCCAGAGTGGGGAGTTGTTACTCCCACTTGTATTAGTCACCAGCGAGGTCATCATCACTTAACCATTACCAGGCCAGAACTGCTGATCTTACTCTACCACAGACGGCTGCTGCTGTTTTTTCCCAAGCTAGCCCTCATTCATTGCAACGTTTCCTATTTTTAACATCACTGGTATTTCCAAGGTTTTGTTATATCTTTACATCTTTGCTATATCTGTTACATTAACACATACGCATAGTTTTGAACATTGAAATGTATACTTCACTTTCAAATTAGGGTCCGTATAGATTCAGTGTGTCCTTAGTCCTGTTTAAATTATTTCTACCACTTTTCTCTACCCCTGTACATAGTATTTCCAGTGCCACTCAGTCTCTTAAATAATGTTTAATCTGTAGTGATTTTTTAAAATGATAGATAGGGAAATGATATTTGAACTTGGGTCTCTTAAATAATGTTTAATCTGTAGTGATTTTTTAAAATGATAGATAGGGAAATGATATTTGAACTTGGAGGTGGGACATTTAATTTACTTAATTAAAAATTTTGTTATAACACAGAATCTAGATAGGATATGTATTATCTACAGGGTTGTATAGCCAATAAAATCAGTGCTTATAATTTTTAATTAACTTAAAAAATAAAATAAATGGAATTCTGTTTGATGCAACTTTTTTCCTTCCAGACCAGAATCTGTAGAAGCTAGCCCTGTGGTAGTTGAGAAATCCAACAGTTATCCCCACCAGTTATATACCAGCAGCTCGCATCATTCACACAGTTACATTGGTTTGCCCTATGCGGTAAGTGTCAAAATATTTCTCTGGAAGGGTATTTTTTATATCTAGAGGTTGAAGGTAGATGTGTATGGTATTGTGCCTCCAACTGAATATTTAAAAAGCATACTTGATTTATACTACCTAAACAATTAGGTATATAATTGATTGTTTAATTTTTCATTGATCTATATTTATGCAAGGGATTAAAATTCTATAAGGAATTCTCTACAAGTTTATTATTTTTTGTATTTTATGCTATGAATAGTTCAATATTATAGTAATTTTTTATCTTCTTTATAAAAAGACTGTAGATAGAATTGTACCATTTACTTTTGTTTCTAAATTACATAGGAAATTATATAGTTACCAGTTATTGAGCACTTATGTACCAGGCTCTGTGCTAACCATTTTTACATGTATCTCATTTACTCTTCAAAAATAACCTCATGAGACAGGTAGAATTTTGATCCCTATTTCATAGCTGCTAAAATAAAAGCTTAAGAAGTTAACTTTTTGAATGTTACATAGCAAGTAAGAGGCAGAGCTTATATTGAAACAGCTGCAGAACTGGACAGATTTGTGATATTATCATAGTACAATTGGGAGAGATTTTTACTACTGGACTACATTTTAAAAATACCAAATTTAAAAAAATCCCCAATTATATACTTTATGTTTTTTGTAGTTGTTTTCATTATTCTTTAGCCCCCACATTCCTGAGGGTTTTTTTTTAACCTCTATTCTCACATGTTGAATCTCCTTTTATCTTGAAGGCAGAGCTATGTGACCATAGGACTGTGACCATGTCTTCTGATTTGTGGGGAGAGAGTGGAGTTTGAGGGAAGTCGTGAAAGGTGATCAAGGTTGTAGATAGACATTTTCACTTACTACTGTGGTTTAATATCTAGCTTCACCAAGTGATTATTTTAAAGGTATTAAGGAAGAAATGGGCCAATTTCCTATCTCTCAAATATTGAAATTAAGGATTTAATTTTATTTAAGTCACTTAGTGTATGTCTTTATTGAAATTATATTGTGTTATATTTTGCTCAATTATCCAGGACCACAATTATGGTGCTCGTCCTCCTCCAACACCTCCGGCTTCCCCTCCTCCATCAGTTCTTATTAGCAAAAATGAAGTAGGCATATTCACCACTCCTAATTTTGATGAAACTTCCAGTGCTACTACAATCAGCACATCTGAGGATGGAAGTTATGGTACTGATGTAACCAGGTGCATATGTGGTTTTACACATGATGATGGATACATGATCTGTTGTGACAAATGCAGGTAAAATATTGCACACCATTAGTTTATTTTTCTTGAATGCTGCTAACCTTGATTGTTAATGTTGGCAAATATAATTAGAGACACTTTTGGAGGAATTAATGCATTTTTAAAATGAGACTTCACTACTATCAATGCAGTGTTTTGCTCCTAGAAAAAGCCCCTATGGGAAAAAAACTATCTTACAATTTATTAGAAATCCTTATTGTTAATTGAGTAACAGGCAATCAGTTCTGAACTTTATTCATGTAGGATCACATCTCTGTCTTCACTCATTCAATAGTAATATAACTACATACAGTAGTAAACAAGATAGAAATGAGAGGAGATTTGAGTCCTGTGTATTTCCTTTGGAATTATTTGTGCTGTATAGTCAACTGTGATTTTCCATTTTTGGGGGAATTATACATTTTTGTTGATGTTTGTTTGACCTGACTCTCTCACCTCCTTTTGACTTGAACCTTGCAGCACTCTGGAGTCTCCTTGAACCAGAACCACAGTCTCCCCTCCCCCAACCCTGGTTCAACCACCAAGAAAGGCCTCCTCCCCTAGAGAAGGTGTGATTGGGACAGAAAGTGGGGTTTTGTTTTTGTTTTTTGTGTTTTTGATTTTGTTTTTGTGGGAGGGATTTGGGGAGGATGGAGAGGGAACAGTAGGATTTCAACCTGAAAGTTACTGAATCCACCCCCTGCATAGGGCAGGAAGCAGAGATTATTTAAGCAGTGCACTGTAGAGGGTTAAGAATTTACAAAATTTTCTGGGTCTGGTCCTTATGGCATAGTTTCATTATTTGATTTGAAGGAGTATAGCATATACCCATATTTGAATGTGAGTGTAAAAATATATCCTAGAACCAAATATAAATTACTATGTAAAACTTATAATATTTTTCCCATCTATGAGACTAGATGACTAAGAATTGGATGTTATTGATACAAACATGCAGTTAGGGTTGTATTTCAAGAAGTTGATTTACCTTTACCAAAAGAGGGGGAAATTAATCTTACACGGTATGTGAAATTTGGTATTTCTATGCAAAGTTGTAATGTTAATAGTTAGTGTTTTAATAAATACATTGTGGTACCATTTCAAGTTTAAAAATAAATTCTCATTATCTGTGATACATATTATTACAATTTGCAATCACTTCAATAAGTTTATTCAGGAGGTAAATTTTAAACCTAAAAAAATAACTTTAGTGCTAACTTGTTTTCTTCATTTTTTTATTAGCTACTTATTAGAAAAGCTCAATTCATATTTAGGCAATTATATTAAATAGCTTTCTCTTAGCTGATCTTGTCTAATGTGATAAATTACATACTATTTGCCAGTGTTTTTATTTTAATACATAATATAAACAGTGTTTTTCCTTTGGTTTAATTACAATGATCTGTATATAATACAGAATTATCTCTGTTAGAAAAGAGTGAAATAGTCCTTAGGATTTATATCTATCTACAAATTCTTGAAGGACCAGTTCACAGTTTTTCAAGGTATTTGCCTCTCAGCAACTGCTGTCTTTGTTAGGAATCTGTTTTTTGTTATTGTTCTATTTTTCTACTGTTTAACCTGTAGTGTACTGCAAGACTTAATCTGTCTTCCTCTATTCTTGTTTTACATTGCCTCTGTGTATTTTCATGTACCTGCTGCCCATACTCATCTCTTCCAAATTTGACATCTGGAGCGCTGATCATTTATTCATTTTCTAGTTTTGTGTCTTCTTTTATCTGCATGACATTATCACTTAACTCCCCCAAATTTAATCTAATTTGTTATTCTAACTTTGCTTATCAGATGCTGTGCTTTTCTTTTTCACTTTTTACCCCCACATTTTTTTTACATATTCCATTACCTTCCACATTCTACCAGTTCTTTTCCTAGTATCCTCTTTAAGAGGTGAAGAGCAATAGAAGAGCAGATAACTTAGTAGTTATTTATTAAAAGTGGCTAATTATTATGTAAAGAACAATTAAGACTATCTTTAGAAACAAGTATATGTATCAACTTTAGGCCAATTAAAGTCTTGGCAATAGAATACAATATTAATAACAAATCGAGAAGTTTGCCTCAAGCTATTCCATGTATTCCATTAAAAAATAGAGGAGAGAATAGGTTTAATCTCTATTGTCATGGAATGTCTCTTGGATTCTCTAACTTAATCTTCTCTACCATCATTTCTAGTTCTGTCATTTTTTAATTCAGGTCTGGAATATCAGAAAGACCTCTAAATTGCTTTTCCTGCTTAGAGTTTCTTAACATACTTGAATTAACACTGTATACAACCAAGGCACCTATAGTTGTTGCCTGCTGCCAGTTAGAGGAATCTATATACATCCCGACATTCTAAGTACTGTATAATCTGGCCGTACTTTACTAATCCAGTTTTACTCCCTCTTTATTTCTTCAAATAAACATTCCTCTTCATGTATATTAGCTGCCTTCTGGCTGTTGCTTCTCATACCTATTTGAGAAAATGTTGCTATAATGACATCTTTTCTTCCTACTTTCTCAAACAAGGTTCTATGCAAGTCCATTATTTTCCAGGATACTTTTCCTGTGAACTCCCAACTAGTATCGACATCTCTTTTAATTCAGGTCTGGAATATCAGAAAGACCTATTTGTGGTATCTAATATTTGTAATGTATACCTTTTACATTTAAAACTTTATTTGCTTGAGAAATTTATATTATAGATATATTATTCTATATATGTCTTCTTGTTTTTACATCTCAAAAGTTTTATCTCCCCGAGGACATATTTCTGTGAATTCTTCACAATGCTAAATTCAAAGTAGGCACTCCTTAAGTGATAGTTAAATGGAATATCAAGTCTTAATTTAAGGATGATAGGATGATTTTAATAATATTTTGTATGTTTTTTTTTTTTTTAAGTGTTTGGCAACATATTGACTGCATGGGGATTGACAGGCAGCATATTCCTGATACTTACCTATGTGAACGTTGTCAGCCTAGGTAAGTTGTGCATACCAATCAATCAGATTGCCAGTGATTTTACAGAGGTGATCTTTAGTTAATAGAAGTTTGTGTATGAATTCTATATAAAGCAATTAATGGATTACTGTATTTAATCAATTCTAAGATACACTTTTCATTTTTTTGTTAATTTTTTATTCTGACATCTCTGAAATAAAGACAACTGTTGATAATGTGTCTAGGTTTACTTTTTAGGGTTTTTACTTTATTAATGATGCACATCTAAGTGACAGCATCTTTTTTCACTGGAATGCACTATGTTAAAGAGTTACTAGAAGGCCATTCCCTTAGTTACAGAATTTTGTAGGTATTTACTATTGTTCCACCTATTTGCAGTAATATCGTTTTTTTCCCATGTCTTTTTAATGGTTTTAAAATCTTACTATTATGGACATTTCAAACTTGGTAAGAGTAAAATAGTATAATGAGCCCACGTGTTATCACCACCCTTCTTCAACAGTTATCAGTCACTGCCACATATTTTTTCCCCTTCATACATTACTTTATTGCAAATCCCAGCTGCATTATTTCATTCTTATGTATCCTTATGTATTTCAGTATATATCTAAAAAAAATCTTTAAAAAAGCCCTATAACCACAAAACCATTATTATACATGCAACAAAATCTATTATTATTCAGCCACTGTCAAAATGTTGATTGGGTGATATACATATGTAAGTCTCTAGTAATCTTAAACCTGCTCCCCCTTTCCCACCAACCCCCTGTCCTTTGCAGTGTGTTTCTCTAAGGAACCAAATTGTTTATCCTGATGAGTTAGCTGGTTCATTATCGTGATTTAAGAGGTTTTTCTGTCTATATTTCTGTAAACAGGTAATCATATTTAGGTTCAATTTTTTTTTTTTTAAATACTTCATAGACTGTTCTATCAGGTGGCACATAATGTCTAGTTGTCTCTGTGAGTAACCCATTAATAGTCATTCTATATATCCATTAATTTATTGGGTTGTAAATGTTATTTCTACTGTTCATAACTTATTAGCTGGAATATTTCTAGAGCAACAAACTTCCTCATATTAACTGTTCATTTCTTTTAAGGTGTATATTTCAGTGAAGAAAGGCAGGATAAATGCTTGTTGATTCTTAAACTTTATTTACTAGTTTTCAGAATAATGGAAAGATATTATGAACTCGGGGATTTAAACATACTGTATGTCAGTCTATTGCAGTTATTATTCTGATTGATATTCAAATTTTGTAACGTTTTTGGTCACAAAGTTTTTCCCACAAAGCGTGGGAATCTCCTCAGGTTGGTGTTTGAGTCCTTTTGACAGTACTCTAATGGTACTTGATAGCTTTTGTGCTATCTGGTATGACAAGATGTCTCAAGCTTATCTTACACTTCTGTACCCCAGACTCAGAGTTGGTTTTCAAGACTGGAATCTGAGAGCTAGTGGTACTCCCTGGATTGGTCACTGTTCCTAGGTCTTTTTCGTAGACAAAACTAGGGAATATGTCTTGTCTACTTGTTTATTTTTAAGGTAAAACACATAAGTATATACTGATAATTCAATTTAAATTTAGGAATACAAGGCTTTCATTTAACCATTTCTGTATTCCATCATTATCTCCTTTTAGCCTGGTTCTCAGCAACACAGACAATAATATAGTTAGAATGTCACATAATTACTGATTGCTTAGTTCCACAGAAGAATACAACAGTCTCAGAGTAATGATGCCAACACTACCACCAATAATATGATTATGTAAAACAGTTTAGAACTTTTTTTTTTTCTTAAGATATTTTCCACAAGGAGTGTATAGTTAATTTGTTGAATTTAAAGTCCCTTGAAAGAATTTCACTATGTGGTTATAACACCAACTGGATCCACACTTATATTAATTAGGTTATTAGTTTTTTAATTTAAAAAATTAAACCTTTTGAGTTAATTGTAGATTCATATGCAGTTCTGAAATAATGCAGAGATCCTATGTATCCTTTACCCAATTTCCCTCATTGGTAACATTTGCAAAACTATTAATACAGTATCACAACCAGGATATTGACACTATACAGTCAAGATACAAAACATTTCCATCAGGAAGATGCCTCATGTTGCCTTTTACAATACCCATTTCCCATCTCTTGCCACTCCTTCCATCCCTGACCTTTAGCAACTACTAAACTATACTCCATTTCTGTAATTTTGTCATTTAAAAAAATGTTACATAAATGGAATCATACAGTATGTGACCTTTTGGGACTGGATATTTTTACTCAGCATAATTCTCTGGAGAGCCAGGCAATTTGTTGCATGTAACAGTATTTCTTTTTTATTGCTGATTAGTTTTCAGTGGTACATATGTACCATAGTTTGTGTAACCATTCACCCATTGAAGGACAATTGGGTCTTTTCCACTTTTTTTCTATTACAAATAAAGTTATTATGTATACTCATATGCAAGTTGTGTGAATCTGAGTTTTTGTTTTCTCTGAGATAAATATCAAACTGTAATTGTTTGGTCATATGGCAGTTGGATGTTTAGTTTTAAGAGAAATTGTTAAACTGTTTCGCAGAGTGGTTGTACCATTTTATATTCCCTACCAGAAATGTTTAAGTGATCCAAATATTTTTTATTTTTAAGGACTACTTTTCAAACTTTATATACAAGTATATATAGTTATATACTTATATAATTATGTAAGAAGTAGCCCATCATTTTATATCAAATGTTTAAGACAAGATATGTTCAAATAAGTCAAACTTCTGTCCCTGTTCCTTCCACCCAAGAAAAAAAATTATTCCTTGCATTTTTTGTTTTCTTATTAGAAATAGATATATAATTATGTATTTGTATTCCTTGTCTTACCTCAGATAAATGGTAGTGTATTATAGAGTTTTATTCACATTCCTTGTTTTCTCTTAAAAATATATGCTGAAGATTACTTCAGAGCAGTATATAGAGATAGACTCATTTTTTTCTATAGTTTCAAGATGTTCCATCTTTTTCATGTTCTGTAGTTACTATTCAGTCAGTCCCCTTTGAGGAGGCATTTGAATTGTTTCCAGCCTTTTGTAATTGCAAACAGAAGTGGAATTGTTCAGTAGAAGGATATATTTATATGTAAAGCTTTGCCAGATATTGCTAAATTCCCCCTCTGGTAGGAGCTGTACAATTTTGAGTTCCCACCAGTAAAGGATAAGCATGCCTATTTTTCCAAGCCTTGACAAAAGAATGTTTGAAAGACTTGAAGTTTTGCCAGTTTAACTAGGCAAGGCTTGGAAAAAAGGTATTCTCCATGTTATGCTTTGCATTTATTATGAGTGAGGTTTTTCTATGTTATGATACTTACTAGCCTTTTTTTAATTGATATACAATCTTATATTAGTTTCAATTATACTTCATAGTGGTTCAACAGCTACCCATGTCATTAAATCTTCACCCCCATTAATAGAGCTACTATTTGTCAACATAGGAAGATGTTACAAAATCATTGGCTGTATTCTCCATGCTGTACTCCCTGTGACCAACCTACATTATGACTGAGAATTTTTGTGCCCCTATATCCCTCTCACCCTTCCCATCCACCTACCCCAAACCCTCCCCCATGGTAACCACTAGTCACTTCTCATTGTCTATGAGTCTACTGCTGTTTTGGTCATTTTGTTTTGCTTTGTATTCATATTCCCCAAATAAGTGAAATCATATTGTATTTGTCTTTTTCTGTCTGGCTTATTTCACTGAAAGTAATAAACTCTAAATCCATCCATGTTGTCACAAATGACAGGATTTCTTTCTTTCTTTAATGGCTGAATAATAGTCATTGTGTATATGTACCACTTCTTCTGTATCTATTCATCCGTTGATGGACACTTAGGTTGCTTCCAAATCTTGGCTATTTTTAAATAGTACAGCAGTAAACAAAGGGGTGCATATATCTTTTCATATCAGGAATTTAATTTTCTTTGGGTAAATTCCTAGAAGTGGAACTACTGGGTCGAATGATATTTCTATTTTTAGTTTTTTGAGGAACCTCCACACTGCTTTCCACAGTTGAACTAATTTACCTTCCTACCAGCAGTGTAGGAGGGTTCCTCTTTCCCCACATCCTCACCAATATTTGTTGTTGTTTGTGTTTTGTATGTTGGCCATCCTAACTGGTGTGAGGTGTGATATCTCATTGTGGTTTTTTAATTTGCATTTCTCTGATGATTAGGGATGTGGAGCATCTTTTCATGTGCCTGTTGGCCATCTGAATTTCTTCTTTGGAGAAGTGTCTGTTCAGCTCCTCTGCCCATCTTTTAATCAGGTTATTTGCTTTTTGGGTGTTGAGGCATGTGAGTTCTTTATATATTTTGGATGTTAACCCCTTATCAGATATGTCATTTATGAATATATTCTCCCATACTGTAGGGTGACTTTTTCTGCTGATGCTGTCCTTTGCTGTACAGGAGCTTTTTTTTTTTTTTTATTAAGTTATCATTGATATACACTCT
This sequence comes from Manis pentadactyla, assembly GCF_030020395.1. Classification (NCBI taxonomy): domain Eukaryota; kingdom Metazoa; phylum Chordata; class Mammalia; order Pholidota; family Manidae; genus Manis; species Manis pentadactyla. The sequence continues at coordinate 58,590,755 of NC_080025.1, read as the reverse complement.
TTTGAAGGTTTCACAAGAAAAACAATGTGGTTACTACATTCACCCATATTATCGAGTCCCCCCCCATACTCCATTGCAGTCACTGTCCATCAGTGTAGTAAGATGCCACAGAGTCACTACTTGTCTTCTCTTGTACAGCTTTTTAGTTTGATTGTAGTCCTACTTGTTCATTTTTTATTTTGTTTCCCTTGCCTGAGATGTGTCTTGGAAAAAATTGCTTATACTTATGTTCCGGAGATTTTTGTCTGTTTTCTTCCATGAGTTTTATAGTTTCATGTCTTACATTCAGGTCTTTGATCCATTTTGAGTTTACTTTTGTGTATGAAGTTAGGCAGTAATCCATTTTCATTCTCTTGCATGTAGCTGTCCAGTTTTCCCAACACCAGTTATTGAAGAGGCTGTCTTTTCCCTCATTGTACATTTATGGATCCTTTATCATATATTAATTCACCATATATGGATGGGTATATATCTGGGCTCTCTATTCTGTTCTTTGATCTATGGGTGTGTTCTTGTGCCAGTACCAAATTGTTTTGGTTACTGTAGTTTTGGATATTTACTAGCCTTTTGCCAGATAGTTTTTGATGGGCTAAGTATCTGTTGATGAATTCAAGAACAATTGATTACAAACTGACCATTAGGGAGGGCAGTCAGTTGAACAGTATCTGCTTTTTCTGTAGAAAGTAGGATAGTTATCAGTGATGCTATGATAGTTACATGTCCTAGTAGATACTCAGGCAAGCCTGTTACTGAGTTGTAGACATTTTAGTATAAAACCCTTATCCTTCCATCTAAGTATCTAGTGTTAAATTGACTTCTAGACTAATAAGTTTGGACAGTGAAAACATTGGGGAAAAAAATAAAATAATTACTATGAATAATACAGTTCATTAGTGGAGGCTAGGGGAGGTTAGCAGAAGATTTTGCTTAAATATTAAATGTTTAGTGTTTATTATTTCAAAAGTGGAAATAATTTTAGACAAGTGGTTATAATGCAAATAGATTCTAATTCAATGTTGTACATTTATTTTAAGAAATCTAATTTGTGATTTTTAAATACATTATTAACATTATTTTTCCCCAGACTTCTTGCTTTAAATACTTGATTTGAAAAACAAATATACCAGTTTCTTAGGTAAAAAATTATTTTCTTAAATAGTGCAATAGTCATTAACTGGCATCTACTGCTAATTATGCTAGATAAAATCTAAATTTAAGGCAAGCAGTAGTGCATATATTTTATACTGTTGGTTTTTCAGTAAGAACATTAGAGCAGTTGTAAAGTTTATCACATTTAAAACAGATCTCTTTATATCTGAAGTTATGGCTGTTTGATATATGATCATGTTAATGTTTTAATGTAGGAGTTTGGATAAAGAGAGGGCGGTGCTACTACAACGCCGGAAAAGGGAAAATATGTCAGGTGGGTGAAAAGGATCTTTACTAAATTAAAATTAATGTGATTGAGAGAATAAGTGGCCTGCATGTTTTTAGTCAGATATAAACACCTTACTGATGGATGTTGATTGTATATATAATTTATAATCTCAAGTATAGATTTTAAATACTGTTTTTTACAGATTATAAAATAGGAATGTATTTATTTTAGGAAATATGGAAACTAGAAAAAAGTAAATAAAAATTTTAAATCATCCGTATTTTTCTGCATTTAGGTAACCTACTGGTTTAAAGAATGTTTGCTCTTCAGAAAGATGGCGAACCATTAGTTCATCATGTGGAGTAGTAGTTTATTTTTAGGAACAGAACTTAGAAGTATTCTAACATATGCTACAACTTTCATATTGGGTTAAAACATGTTGATACCAAATACAACTGGTTTTGAGTGATCATAGTTTTTTGAACTATTCCTGTTTGACGGCATTTGGGTTTCCAGTATTTTTTGTTTTGTTTTGTTATTACAAAAAGTACCTTCAATGAAACCTCCTTGAATAAGCCTTTTTTTTACTTTTGCCATTTTATCTTTGGATAAATCCCTAGAAATGGGATTGCTGAATGAAAGGGTAAGTACATACAGAATTTTGCTTCATATGGCTAAATTCCCCTTCATAGGTAATTTTGGATTTCCATTGGCAATATATGTAAGTTCTTGTTTTACACAGTCATACTACCTGTGTCATTAGACCTATATAGCTAAATAATATATGAGAAATTATACTTGTTTATCTTACTATGAGTGAGATAAGTGAGGAAATGAAAAAAAGTGTTTAATCTTCAAGAAAGATGGAGCTAGAATAGCTTGTCATGTGGAATGCTGGATTATTGTTTGAAATAGAGTATTAAATGTGCAATTATTTTTATTTTGCTTTTGAAGATGGTGATACCAGTGCAACTGAGAGTGGTGATGAGGTCCCTGTGGAATTATATACTGCATTTCAGCATACTCCAACATCAATTACTTTAACTGCTTCAAGAGTTTCCAAGGTTAATGATAAAAGAAGGAAAAAAAGTGGGGAGAAAGAACAAAACATTTCAAAATGTAAAAAAGTAAGTATTTCCTTTTTTCTTTTTAATGCATAGGTAGGAAGAAGTGGTGGGAGCTAATAAATTTTACAGGAAAGACAGGAGAGTGATGGATTTTAGCTAGAAAAGGTGGCAGAATATAAGCTTAATTAAACATTCCTGTGTTTTCTCTCCAAACCAAACGTTCTTCTTTGGCCATCCTTCAAATTCTTTTTTTGTTTCAGCAGCACAGTCATTATGTAGGCTCAAAAATCTATTAAGTCATCTTTAGTCTTTAACATTCGGATTTATTCTCAAAAGTACTGTTGATTTTTTCTTTGGAATGTCTCTTCAATGTATTATTTTTTCTTCCCTTTTCTTCTGCAAACCCATTGTAAACTTTCATTACCTCATAGTAGTGCAGTAACGTCTTCTTATCGCTAATTTCTCTAAGTTTATCCTCTTTTCTGCTTCAATCCATTTTGCGTTATTCATATTTTCATATTCTTACATAGTCTGCATTCTATTTAATAGTAGAATAGTACACTAATAGATGACTTTATTTACTTAAATACTCCCTTAGTTCTGGTAATATTGGTTATATCTAAACATTTAATTATTATGAGACTTCAGTAAAAAGCTTCAGTGAACTGATTGATGTTTAAATGTTAGTTATATCCAGTTTTAAAAGACAAACTCAGAATTCCATTTTGTTTCAGGCCTTTCGTGAAGGATCTAGGAAATCATCAAGAGTTAAGGTAAATACATTAAATTTAAGCCCTTATTGTCAATTGTCAGTTATTCATGAGTTTCCTAAGTGATTGCTTGTCCATAATGTCATTTCATTGCTTCTTATCTTTACCAGAGGTGGCAGCATTCGACAATTATAATTGGATTAATTTACCACTCTTGGAGTTTATTAACACTGTTAAAACATAAGCAAGCGGAGGAGGTATATAAGCAGTTTCTAATTTGGGGTTATTAAATTTCAGTTATCATTGTGTTTCATGCCTCCAGTTCCACCTTGTAGTGGTATGCTAGACATAGGAATACAAACTCATAGTTTGGAATTTGAAAATTTACTCTTAGCATAGTAGGGAGAGATTTAGTCAAGTGGTTGTTAAAAAATATATAAAATCACCATAGATCCACTGCATAAGTACAAATGGATCACCTGTACTGTGAATTAGAGTATATCCTCAATTTTGTAGATGCCGTGATTACTGAGAAAAGCCAGGCTCCTCAGCTCTGTCTTTCCCCAAAAGGTAGCTTTTTTACTGGATCACACAGATCAGCTATACAGTGTTACTAGAGCTTTCTAGGTTAGGTGATAAAGGACAATGGGATTCTCAGGTTGTCAGATATTAAAATAGGATGTGGGGAGCATGTTCTAGTCTGTTGTCCCCAGAGTATATAAAGCATAATAATTATCATTATTCCACATTCCTGGGAAAAAAATAATTAAATAGCTGTCCATTGATGATCCTTGCATAGTTTTATAATTCTCTTTCAAGAATATCAATACATGGTGTCACTCAACATACTGCAAGCCCAGAGTTTCATGAAGTATTCTTATGTTAAAGTTGGGGATTTTATATTTACTATGTTAAACTTGGATTTATGGAATTTTCTCTGACAAAAAATTAAAAAGCCTGAAAAAGTTTGGAATTAAGCTGTTGGAACTATTGATACTTCAGCAGGTTCTTTTTCTTCCCAATGTATTTAATCACTTCAATAGCAGGCTTATTGAGGAACGAACATCTTTTACTTAACTGAGATACTTTTCTTTATTACATAGATAAGTGACTAAGGAGGTAAAATTTTTTTTCTTTTTTTTTAATTATCATTAATCTACAATTACATGAAGAACATTATGATTACTAGACTCCCCCCTTCACCAAGTCCCCCCCGACAAACCCCACAAACCCCATTACAGTCACTGTCCATCAGATGCTGTAGAATCACTACTTGTCTTCTCTGTATTGCACATCCCTCCCTATGCCCCCCCCCCACATTATACATGCTAATCGTAATGCCCCCTTTCTTTTTCCCTGCCCTTATCCCTCCCTTCCCACCCCTCCTGCCCAGTCCCTTTCCCTTTGGTAACCGTTACTCCATTCTTGGATTCTGTGATTCTGCTGCTGTTTTGTTCCTTCAGTTTTTTGTTCTTATACTCCTCATATGAGTGAAATCATTTGGTACTTGTCTTTCTCCGCCTGGCTTATTTCACTGAGCATAATACCCTCTAGCTCCATCCATGTTGTTGCAAATGATAGGATTTGTTTCCTTCTTATGGCTGAATAATATTCCATTGTGTATATGTACATCTTCTTTCCATTCATCTATTGATGGACACTTAGGTTGCTTCCATTTCTTGGCTATTGTAAATAGTGCTGCGGTAAACATAGGGGTGCATCTGTACTTTTCAAACTGGAGTGCTGCATTCTTAGGGTAAATTCCTAGGAGTGGAATTCCTGGGTCAAATGGTATTTCTATTCTGAGCTTTTAGAGGAACCTCCATACTGCTTTCTACAATGGTTGAACTAATTTGCATTCCCACCAGCAGTGTAGGAGGGTTCCTCTTTCTCCACAACCTCGCCAACATTTGTTGTTTGTCTTTTGGATGGTGGTGATCCTTACTGGTGTGAGGTGATATCTCAATGTGATTTTAATTTGCATTTCTCTGATGACAAGCGATGTGGAGCATCTTTTCATGTGTCTGTTGGCTATCTGAATTTCTTCTTTGGAGAACTGTCTGTTCAGTTCCTCTGCCCATTTTTTAATTGGGTTATTTGCTTTTTGTTTGTTGAGGTGCATGAGCTCTTTATATATTTTGGATGTCAACCCTTTATCGGATCTGTCATTTATGAATATATTCTCCCATACTGTAGGGTACCTTTTTGTTTTATTGATGGTGTCCTTTGCTGTACAGAAGCTTTTCAGCTTGATATAGTCCCACTTCTTCATTTTTGCTTTTGTTTCCCTTGCCCAGGGAGATATGTTCATGAAGAAGTCGCTCATGTTTATGTCCAAGAGATTTTTGCCTATGTTTTTTTCTAAGAGTTTTATGGTTTCATGACTTACATTCAGGTCTTTGATCCATTTCTAATTTACTTTTGTGTACGGGGTTAGACAGTGATCCAGTTTCATTCTCTTACATGTAGCTGTCCAGTTTTGCCAGCACCATCTGTTGAAGAGACTGTCATTTCCCCATTGTATGTCCATGGCTCCTTTATCATATATTAATTGACCATATATGTTTGGGTTAATATCTGGGGTCTCTATTCTGTTCCACTGGTCTGTGGCTCTGTTCTTGTGCCAGTACCAAACTGTCTTGATTACTGTGGCTTTGTAGTAGAGCTTGAAGTTGGGGAGCGAGATCCCCCCCCCCCCCACTTTATTCTTCCTTCTCAGGATTGCTTTGGCTATTCGGGGTCTTTGGTGTTTCCATATGAATTTTTGAACTATTTGTTCTAGTTCGTTGAAGAATTTGTTGGTAATTTGATAGGGATTGCATCAAATCTGTATATTGCTTTGGGCAGGATGGCCATTTTGACAATATTAATTCATCCTAGCCAAGAGCATGGGATGAGTTTCCATTAGGAAGTAAAATTTAAAAATGCTTTGTGCATCTTAAAAATATCTTTTCATTAACCTGAAGCTATCTCCTTAAGATACTACTCTTCCAGTAAATAATTCTATGGTATTTATAAGGCTCAAGAGATATAGAAGAGAAATATTAAATACATACCAGGTTAGGAGAGTAGTCGGGGGGGGGGGAGGCAGACCAAAAAGAAAGAAAAATGTAAAAATTGGATATTCTTTAATAAAGCTGAGGAAAGCCTTAATATGTAGAATTTCATGTAAAAATCTTTTCTTTATCAAGTGGTCATTATGATGTATAATATGACATATAAAGTATCAATTGGTAATACTCACCTACCCCTATCAAATAGTTGAGCAACTTAACATAGTTTTTCTCATTGTAGAAAAGAATGATAACTTTTTGTAATAAAAATGAGTTACTTACATGGAAGGTAAACTGATGGTAAATTTATTGTCACTGTACACATGTTCATGTCTAACAGGATTTATAAGGATCTTCATGAAATAATATATGAGAGTTTAAAATTGCACAGGTTATACATATTAGAGAAATCTGTTTCTGAGGTATTCAGTATTATAGAAAGAAACTGATGAACAGCATTTGCAACTAAATTGAAATCTCTCTCATATGTTAAATCCATTATAAATTTGAATTATACTAACAATAAAATACAATATGTGTTGTTCTTATCTGTGTTAATTGATTTTCTTCCCAACTGTAAATAAGGATTAATTGTGGGAGTCCAGGTTTTAATAACTTTTTAAAATGTGTGGTAATTATGCCTTTCTATGAACTGTATTCCAGTGAGAAAAGGGCTCCCTTTTCATTTCATAAGTTATTAAGAAGAGAGGTGGTGTGGCCGATAGGCACATCAGAAGATGTTCCATATTGCTATCAGGGAAGTGCAAATCAAAACCACAGTGAGATATCACCTCACATCAGTTCTAGAATGGCCACTATCTAAAAAGATAAGAAATAACAAATGCTGGTGAGGATGTGGAGAAATGGGAACCTTCCTACACTGTTGGTGGGAATGTCAGTTGGTGCAACCACTGTGGAAAGCAGTATGGAGGTTCCTCAAAAAACTAAAAATAGAAATACCATATGACCCAGTAACTCCACTTCTAGGAATGTACCTGAAAACAAAATCCCTGATTCGAAAAGATACTTGCACCCATGTGTTTACCACTGCATTATTTACAGTACAACATATGGAAGTAACCAAAGTGTCCATGAATAGTGAATGGATAAAGAGTAAGTAATGCATATACACAGTGGAATATTATTCAGCCATAAAAAGGAAATCCTGCCATTTGTGACAACATGGATGGACCTAGAGGTTACTGTGCTAAATAAAATAAGCCAGGCAGACAAACACCATATGATTTCACCATAGGAATCTAAACACAAAACAAAATGAATAAAATGGCAGTAGACTCATAGACACTCAGAAGTAACTAGTGGTTACCATGGGGGAGATGTTGGGGTGGGTGGGTGGGGAGAGTGAGTGGGATAAAGGGGCACAAAAATTCTTAATCATAACATAAGTTGGTCACAAGGATGGAAGTACAGCATGGAGAATATAGTCAATGATTCTGTTAACAACTTTCTATATTGACAGATAGTGTCTGCACTAGTGGTGGTGAGGATTTAATAATATGATAACTGTTGAACCACTGTGTTGTATACCTGGAACTAATATAAGATTGTATATGTCAACTACAATTTAAAAAGAAGAAGAGAGGTGGTAACTTTTTACTACTTGGCATTTAGCATTCTTACAGATTTTAAAAGGGGTATAAAGGAGGAGGAAGCACTTAAGCCTGAGGACTTTGCCCTCATTATGACCCATGAATTTAGGCTATGAACTTTTGGGTCATTTGACATTGTGTGAGACATTTATACTCATGTCAGATTTATCATGTGGACAATTGATTATAGATCTTAGAATTAGACTAAATTAAGACACCAAAGTATATTTTTGATATAAAACATGTTGAAGTTGTTATATTATATAAGAACTAGGAGCACAGAGTAGATATTGGCAGTCTCTAAAATAAAAAAATCTCATATGCCCTTTTTTAACCATTAGCTGGCGATGACTCTAAAATTTTGAGTATTTGCAATTTTATTGATTACTTCCATTTGGCTACACTGATTGTGAAGTTTTAATTTCTGCTATTCCAACTTAATTTGGCTTCCTTTACTCTTCCAGCTCATTTATCTGATACACAGTCTGAAAATGTACTAGGCTGCTCATTTGTGATATTCTTTTCACTAGGATCTACTTGGAAAGCCCAACATTATTTCTAGTTTGTGTTGTGTTCTTTTATATAAATTGTTATTTGTGTGTGTATAAGTAACTCTAAGTCCAGATATTAATACTTAGTTTGCTGTTATTTTAGGGTTCAGCTCCAGAGATTGATCCTTCATCTGATGGTTCGAATTTTGGATGGGAGACAAAAATCAAAGCATGGATGGATCGATATGAAGAGGCAAATAATAACCAGTATAGTGAGGGTGTTCAGAGGGAGGCACAAAGAATAGCTCTGAGATTAGGCAATGGAAATGACAAAAAAGAGATAAATAAATCAGAGTTGAGCACCAACAATTTGCTCTTCAAACCTCCTGTAGAGGTAAATATTTGCCAAAAAATTATAAAACAAAAACCTTTTCTACTGTGTATCTTAGACTGAAAGCAGTCAGGCTTAATTAATGTCAACATTTCTCTGATTTTAGAGCCATATACAAAAAAATAAAAAAATTCTGAAATCTGCAAAAGATCTGCCTCCTGATGCACTTATCATTGAATACAGAGGAAAGTTTATGCTAAGAGAGCAGTTTGAAGCAAATGGATATTTCTTTAAGAGGTAATATTAATTTATTTTCCCATGTTAGTTTTCTGTAGTTAAGTATTGAATTTTTGGATCAAAGATGCTGTATTTATAGTATTTTGTTTTCCTAAGTGATCGTTTTAATATTAAAAACTGTAGTGTAGTTGAACAGTAGTAACTACTGTTGAATTTGTAGTTTCAACAGTAACTTCTGAATTATAATAAGATACAACATAAAAAATGCAGATATATCCCTCAGTCTCTTACCCATCTCTGTCTTGCTGACAGTCCTAAAACAATTTACTTCAAAGATAAACTGCAGCAATATAGGTGGATGTTAATTCAAAACTTTGATTACCTGAGACTATAAGGAACCCTTTGTGTCCAGGACCTTTCCTAATTCCTTGTCACGTAATTGCTAGAACCTGAAAAGACCATTGGTGACCGCAGGCAAAACTCCTCTAGAGGATCTTAGAGTTGGTCTTACATTTGCCATCACTTTCAACTCCCACTTTCTTAGTTCTGGAATGGCTTTGGAGGCCTCTTCTATTTGTGATTTTGGCAGGGAGGAATTGATGTGATCCATTGCTTCTCTGAGGTATGTTTGTATCTCTAGGGAGATAACATGCTCAATCTATATACCATAATTGTTAACTTGTTCATAACTTGAGTTTTTACTTAAGATACAAAAGATATACAAGAATCCTTCCCTTGTATATAGCAGATTTGACCTGAAGCAGTGCTATAAATCAAACACTTAAATGCAGGAGATATAGGGTCTTTAAAGGCATCCAATTATGAACCCTCAGTAAAATTAGTAGTTACTCCCTTTTTATCTTTCTTTGTAAATTTGAATAATTATACCTTCAATTAATTATGTTTGATGTAGGCAAGGTTGCAGGTAAAAATCTTACTAGCATGAACTAGCCTAGTGGTTAAGAATTGGTTTTGATTTCAGATTGCCTGTGTTCAAAGCTTGGCTTCACTTAGTTGTGAGTCTTTTAGAAGTTGATTAAACTCAAAATGTTAATACTTTATAATGCATTTCTTTCTTTGTAGACCATACCCTTTTGTTTTATTCTATTCTAAATTTCATGGGCTGGAAATGTGTGTTGATGCAAGGACTTTTGGGAATGAGGCTCGTTTCATCAGGCGTTCTTGTACACCCAATGCAGAGGTAAGCTTATAGAAATTACTTTGCACATTGAAGAAATTGTGATGTTTCTTGTAAGAAGAAATATTGGACCTCTGTTTATTCTAGAAGCCCTGCTTATGGATCAAATACAGTTGACCCTTGAACAATGTGGAGGTTATGGGTGCCAATCCTCTGCACAGTCAAAAATCTATGTATAACTTTTGACTCCCGCCCCACCCAAAATTAACCAATAGCCGATTGTTGACTGGAAGCCTTATGGTAACAGTTGATAAACATATATACTGTATTCTTATAATAAAGGTAGAGAAAAGAGAAAATACATTTACAGTACTATACTGTATTTATCCGAAAAAAATCAGCGTATAAGTGAACCTGCACAATTCAAACCCATGTTGTTCAAGGGTCAACTATAAGCTCTGATTTTATCAAGATAAGATGACAAAGTTGAAAGCTATAGTCGATACGTTCTAGTATAAATGTCTTAGTGTGGAATATAAAATAATATTTCTGATCTGTTCTTCCTACATGCCAAAATTCATGTTTTAAATTTTACAGTCATACAGTGTTACAGTTAAGAGTGTAGGTTTTGCAAACAAACAAAGGAACAAACAATGCAGAAAGAGACTCAAATACAGAGAACAAACTGGTAGTTGCAGAGGGGAATGAGGATGGAGGAATAAGTGAAATAGATTAAGGGGATCAAAAGGTACAAACTTCCAGTTATAAAAATAAACTAGTCATGGGGATGAAAAGTACAGCACAAGGGATATAGTCAATAATGTTGTAGTAAATTGATAATGATGGCAGTAACTACACTTACTGTGGTGAGCATTTTGTAATATATGTAAGGGTCAAGTCACTGTTATACTCCTGAACTAATATAATATGTCCCCTATACTTTAATAAAAAAAATTTTAGAGTATAGGTTTTGAAGCCATACTTTACTAGATTCATGTCTTCTCTTTGACTTACTAGCTTTGTAACCTTGTCTGTGCTTCAGTTTTATCTATAAAAAGTGTTAGGAGGACTAAAGAAGGTGACACATTGAAGTACCTGAACAGTGTCTATCCTAGAAAGTGTCCTACAGCGTTAACTGTACCATTACTGCATTTCATCAAATCAAAGACGCCATCACTTATAAAACTGAATTTCAGAGATTTAGAAAGGGGAGAAAATAGGCATCAGAATTGATGAAATACAGTATTCTCTTTTTAGGTAGACTGTAGAGCTTACATCAAGCTTGCATTGGTGTACCTCCTTTGTAGTTCATACCCCCTGATTGATCATTATAAATCTTGTAATTAATGGCACGTTTTCCATGTTGTATTTGTGAATTCCTTTGGATAGTTTTCAAAATTGCAGGATGCTTCTAAAAGCAGAAAATAATTTATAGTTATATAAAGTATTTTTTTTGACTAACAGGTGAGGCATGAAATTGAAGATGGAACCATACATCTTTACATTTACTCTATACACAGTATTCCAAAGGGAACTGAAATTACTATTGCCTTTGATTTTGATTATGGGAATTGGTAAGTTTAAGCTGTCAATATGATTATTTCTTGTTTTGAAATACTTCTGTACTGTCCTAATAATTTTGATATTGTTATTGCTTTTTTAATTATGAGGTGATTAAAAGTACTTGAAAGCAAGTATTTTGGTATCAGCTTCTATTACACCATTGTTGCTTAGTTCTTTCTCCAAACTTCATTGTGATGTAAGTGCTTATAGTAATTATATTTAGTAATCCTAATTCAGCTATACAACACTGACCTTGTTTATGTGAGAATTTTTCCTTCTTTTCTTGTACTTTTAGGAGGTACAATTTGATAATTTCACTTTTTGCCTCTCAGAACAAAAGAAATTGTGCCAGATTTTCTTTGCAGTATAAATTGACAGGGTTAGTTTGACTGAAAGGAGATTTTTAAAGGAAACTCTGAGAACTATTGTTTTGAAACACAAGGGGAAAAAATTTATTCTGAGTATAGAATCTTCAATTTAAATTTTTTATAATTTAATGTGAAAACTGTAATACAAAAGTATCCCATGTTCCTACTTCCCAAACCAAGAAATAAAACATTATGCATTGAAGTCCCTCATGTTAAATAGCCAGATTGTATCTTCTTCCCTCTTTGCCAGAGATAACTGCCATCTTTAATTTGTTGCATTAACACTTGTACTAGATATGTATATGTCCCTAAATAGTATCTAATATTTTATATATTTTAAATTTTTATGTGAATTATAATTTGTATTATTTTGCAGTCATCTTTTCTCATTCATTACTCTTGTGAGATTCAGTTTTGTTCTGTGTAGCTCTAGTTAGTTTTCACTGCTGATGGCATTTATCTATTCCTATGGGTGAACTTACAGATTTACAAAAAATGTTCCTGTGGCTTTTTGAACCTGACTGCACATGTGTTCTCTTCATGAGCAGGACCAAGGAGTGGAAGTGCTGGGTTGTAGAGTGTGCACAGCCTCAGTTTTTACCAGACATGGGTGAATGACCAGTTTATATTCTCACAGCTTTCCTTCCTTGCTCTATTTCTTTACAGCTTTAAAAATTGATGCTTATCAATGTGAATCGGTATCTTTTTTATATTTTTAATTACCGTTTTCCTTATTTTATGAGCCCAAGGGTCTTTTTATGTGTTCATCATTTAGATTTCCTCTCTTATGAATTGCCTTAATAATCATGTCCATTTTTCTGCTGAGTAGTCTTTATCTTACTGATTTTTTGGGGGGCTAGGGGGGTGGGGCTGTTTCTTTATATACTCTGAAGTCTTTTGGATTATAAGCATTTCAATTCATTCTTTTTTTACTTTTTAAATTTTCTGTGGTCTTTTTTAAATGCTAAAGTTTTTAATGTCCATCATGTTTTCTGTCGTGAAATCCTCCTTCCTTCAGTATGCATCCCTACTTGATTTCTGGAGTCAGATTTATCATGACAACTTAAGCCTTTCCTTTTTAGCCCTTTCTCTCCCAGAAGGTAGAAAATTTAGCATAATAGCTCTTTGCTCCTTGCTTTGAAAGGCTGTCCCATAGTGTTTAAGAATATGAGCTTTTCGTAATCTGACTGGCATCAAATGCTGGCATGGTCCTTATTATTAGCTGTGTTATCTTGGACAACTTTCCTCATTGCTTTGTGCCTCATTACTTCATAAATAACAATAATAACACTCAGCTAACAGGAATGTTTTGAAGAATGAATGAGTTAGCTCATGAAAAGTGTTTAAAACTGTTCCTGGCACAAAGTAAGTCCTTTGTAAACACTAGTTGTTGCCATCAGTATTATTTGTAGTTCTGTTATCCTAAAATCAAAGAAAACATCTAGGAAGAGTTTCAAGCTACTTTTCTATTAATACATGATTTGGGGAGATAGGGGGTAAACCATAAATGCTGGAGTTCTACCTGATTCACAGAATTAGGCAGTTGACTTGTACCTTTCTACCACTGTTGAAAATAAATGAGGATTATTAGAAACTTGGAAAGGTACATTATTGTTACTGTGAACAAACATTAAACTACTTAAAAACATACAAAATGGGACGCTTTTATTATTAACTTGGGTTTGGATACTTAGCCTGTATTGTAGAGATGAATGAACTAAACCTTGGTGGTTTTACCAAGACGGCAGAGAGTTAAGAAATTAAAGATGAGAAGTGTGGGCTTTGGACTCACATAGACCTATATTTGAATGCTGTCCCTCCCAGTTATTAACCGTGTGACTTTGGACAAGATAACCTTCTCTGAGCTTCAGTCTCTTCTGTAAAGTGGGAGTATTAATTATCCCTACTGTGAAGATGAGAGAGTGCAATGAAAGCATAACTTAGCATTTTCTCAAGGTAGCTTTTTAAAGAAATTTGGTTATTGAAATCATTCCTTAAAGTATAAGACACATAGTTAAGGTTTGGTATTTATTATACCTAACATTTTTAACTTAGGTCAAATTTAAGGCTAGTATTTTATCATATTCTGTATATATATACCTTATAACACTCTGGGAAAGTTGAATTTTTTTTTTTTGCCTTACTTAAGAAGCCACAGCATCATTTTACTTAAAAAGACTCAGTCTTAATTTATTGTTTCTTTTTTTTCTTTTCCATTCTATAATCCATTACTAGTTATCTTTATGATTGAAGGCCCAGTCTCTGGTCAGAAATGAACTTCTAATTATTACTTTGTTATATAAGAAAATGAAATTTCCTTTGTGATAGCTACCAGGAATGCAAATTAGTGAAAAATAAGGATTACATGTAATTACTGATAGAATACTGTTTTGTGGAGTTGCAGCTTAAAGTGGATTAGAAAATTTATGGTTTGTTTCATATTTTGAAAAAATCTGTAACTGGCTGTCTTTCAGTAAGTACAAGGTGGACTGTGCATGCCTCAAAGAAAATCCAGAGTGCCCTGTTCTAAAACGTAGCTCTGAATCCACGGAAAACATCAATAGTGGTTATGAGACCAGAAGGAAAAAAGGAAAAAAAGAAAAGGATATTTCAAAAGAAAAGGATACACAAAATCAGAATATTACTTTAGATTGTGAAGGAACAGCCAACAAAATGAAGAGCCCAGAAGCTAAACAAAGAAAGCTTTCTCCACTGAGACTATCAGTATCAAATAATCAGGTATCAAACTGTGCTGTACTGATTCCCAATGACTAGTTAACAAAGGAAAACAATTAGTCATATTTTAACCCCTTTTTTTTTGCTGGTTGTAAATGGTGTAAAATGGTTTAAAAGTTTTAAGTCCATTCTGTTATTTAATGACGTACTTACAAACATAAAGTACAGATTTTGCTAGAATGTGTACAATATATGTTAAATTATTAAGAACTAACTCAGCTAGCACATCCTTGCAGAACTGAATACAAGATTTTTCTAAGACTGGTTAATTTAAAAAATTCTTCCAGATGGTACTGTCCTTATGTTCATAATAACTGTTCTTATTAAAAATCTTGATCCATTAAAGTTTCCTTTAATATTTGGGACATAATTAAATCAGTTCTACAAGGGTGACAGATATTTTTTGTATTAAGGTATGATTGATATATACTCTTTTGAAGGTTTCACATGAAAAAACAGTGTGGTTACTACATTTACCCAAATTCAGATAAGATTTTTGAGAGAAAATTCTCTTAAGAACATATAAGTTAGGGACCATTTAAATGTCAAAATTAAGGTCTTACTCATCTCTAGTATCTTGTAGGAATAATCCCCGTAAGTTTTAAATCAAACATTTATTGACCACTTGGTATCTGTAAGCATTGGGTTTTGTGAAAAAATTTATGTTTTGAGAAGAATTTGAACAGAAAAGTATGCTATCTTATTTGACCTGTAGGATCTATTGATAAGAAAATTATTGATTAGAACTTTAAAAAGCAAAATTATTTGATTGAATGATTTTGCAGTTTCTTGAATTAGGAAACCGGTTTTCAACTTCTGAAACAGATTTAAGTAGGCTTATAATTTTTATATGGTGAACTAGTTGTGATTGAAAGACATTTAAACTAGTTCAGTAAGTCCCTAGTTTGTAGATGGAGTAGTAGTTTCTAAAGCAGTCATTTCGATCTTTCAGGAACCAGATTTTATTGATGATATAGAAGAAAAAACTCCCATTAGCAATGAAGTAGAAATGGAATCAGAGGAGCAGATTGCAGAAAGGAAAAGGAAGATGGTAAGTTGGAAAGTCAGTAGCTACTTCATGCTGTCTCTTGGCGTTTGTGACAGCTGCTTTTCCCATAGTAATGGTTATTGCCTTTAAGAAGGCTCTTACACTGTTCTTTGAAATTAGCAAACATGTGTGCCACTGAGCATTTCTGTTTGGCTTTGTCATTGCCATTCAAGTAATTTCCACTAATCTTTTCTGTTTTTACTATGTTCATTAGACATTTTAGAATGTATGACATTTAAGAAATAATCTTTAAACATTTTTGAAGCTGAGAACTACTAATAAATTTTCATGCTGGAATTACTGTTCAAGATGTCTTTGATTAGCTAAATGTATCCTTTCTCTTCATAATTTAATGTAAAACAAATGTTATTTTAAGTCGTAACACCAAATAAATGGCTTACGCAAAAAAAAAAAACCCACTGGTAGCTACTATTTCTGTATCTCATATTGGTATCATAAAATAAGGTTTTCATTAAAATAGGTTTAGTTTTATATTCCTTGGGCTATTTATTTGCAAATATCTGTATAAAAACTGGGACAAGATATTTTCTCAAAAATCCATGCTAATTTAGCAATCAATGTTTATGCCAGTTAAGAAAAGTGTTATGGTGTTTCTAGTAATTAGGTAAGAGAGTATTGCCCTAAGATTTGAAAATTACTTTACACACCAACTAATGATCTTAGTATGAGTTTCCCCCACTCCCCTTTATGTGTTCCCTTGTTTCCTGTTTTAGTGATTTTCATGCTGTATTCCATGGAATCTCAGGTGTCATATACTTGGGGTAGGACCTTCATAATTTGGTCATTGTTGGCCTTCCTAAAGTAAGTCTGTTTTACTGCCTTGGTGATCATTCCTCTAACACTGATTCCTTGTTGATAATCAAAACATGAAAGCAATGCAGAACTGTTTCATAGCCTCAGGATTTCAGAAACTGCTCTAGTGGGACAGGGTAGTTAAGAGACAGAAGAAAAATATAGGAAAAAATATTGGAAAAGATTGGTTATAAAGAAAAAGTTCTTCCTTTATCTGAAGGAATTGTCTTGAATCCTTTTCAAGTTTCAGTTACATATAAATTACCTGTTCTACTGAAATGACTGGTGGCTGTTTTTTACTAGATTTTCAGTACTGCTTGTTCATTCCACAGTTGTCACAGCCTCATATTTGCACTAATCCTGCAGGAACTTTTAGAAAACCAATTTAGAGTATCATCGATTTCTGTGGTAAGCACATGCCTGGTAGGAGGAACCACTTCTATACATGGCTTTCAGAGCTGTAACAAACACTTTGAAAAAACTAGGAAGTTAAAAAACAAACCAAACTGAAAGATCATTTTATGCCCATACAGTAATTTCACACAGATTGCATTCTGTTCAAAAGTTTATGTGATAGGGGGCTTCTTTTTAAATAAATCCTTCTATAAATGCTGACAACATTAGTGGAACTTTAGAATGCCCTCATTTTCAGATCCCAGAAGAAAATAGAGATACCCTTTTACTAACTTTGAAAGTGGTAGAACTTTGTAGACAAAAAAACTCACTTGGAAAAGGGTTAATTGGGAATCCAATTTTGGTCCTGATCTTGCCTGTTAGTATGCTATATTAATATAGGTGAATACTTCACATTTTTATATCCATTCTAGCACATTTATTTTACTCTCTGCCACTACAGTGGCTTGTGCGTTTTTCATAGGAATAAAATGTAGAAAACTTGAGGTGTCAGTGATTAGAATTTGTGTGGTATTTTGAAGAGATGAAATAGTAAGAGATCTTTGGCTCCTTCACCTGTAGCCTTCAAGTCATTGTAATCTTATTTTTTTTTTAAGGTATCTTTGATATACAATCTTAATGCTCATGTTTCACATGCAACATTGTGGTTACTACATTCCCCCCTATTATCAAGTCCCCATCACATACCCCATCACAGTCACTGTCCATCAGCATAGTAAGATGCTATAGAGTCACTGCTTGTCTTCTCTGTGCTATACTTCCTTCCCCGTGCCCCTATGTTCCTATATTGTGTGTGCTAATCATAATACCCCTTAATCCCCTTATCCCTCCCTCCCCACCTTCCCTCCCAAACCCGTTTCCCTTTGGTAACTGTTAGTCCATTCTTGGGTTCTGTGAGTCTGCTGCTGTTTTGTTCTTTTAGTTTTTGCTTTGTTTTTATACTCCACAGATGAGTGAAATCATTTGGTACTTGCTTTTCTCTGCCTGACTTATTTCACTGAGCATAATACCCTCTAGCTCCATCCATGTTGTTGCAAATGGTAGGATTTCTTTTCTTTTTATGGCTGAATAGTGGTGTTCCATTGTGTATATGTACCACACCTTCTTTATCCATTCATCTGCTGATGAACAGGTCGCTTCCATATCTTGACTATTGTAAATAGTGCTGCAATAAACATAAGAGTGCATATGTCTTTTGAGTCTGAGATCTTGTTTTCTTTGGGTAAATTCCTAGGAGTGGAATTCCTGGGTTAAATGGTATTTCTATTTTTAGTTTTTTGAGGAACCTCCATAATGCTTTCCACAATGGTTGAACTCATTCACATTCCCACCAGCAGTGTAGGAGGTCCCTTTTCTTCACATCCTTGCCAGCATTTGTTGTTGCTTGTCTTTTGGATATTGGCCATCCTAACTGGGTGAAATGACATCTCATTGTAGTTTTAATTTGCATTTCTCTGATGATTAGCAATGTGGAGCATTTTTTCATGTGCCTGTTGGTCATCTGAATTTCTTCTTTGGAGAAGTGTCTGTTCAGATCCTCTGCTCATTTTTTGATCAGGTTATTTGCTTTTTGGGTATTGAGGCATGTGAGCTCTTTATATATTTTGGATGTCAACCCTTTATCAGATATGTGATTTATGAATATTTTCTCCCATACTGTAGGATGCCTCTTTGTTCTGCTGATGGTGTCCTTTGCTGTACAGAAGCTTTTTAGCTTGATGTCATCCCACTTGTTCATTTTTGCTTTTGTTTCCCTTCCTCAAGGAGATATGTTCATGAAAAAATTTCTCATGTTCATATTCAAGAGTTTTGCATATCTTTTCTTCTAAGAGTTTTATGGTTTCATGACTTACATTCAGGTCTGTGATTCATTTCAAGTTTACTTTTGTGTATGGAGATAGACAGTGATCCAGTTTCATTCTCTTACATGTAGCTGTCCAGTTTTGCCAACACCAGTTGTTGAAGAGGCTGTCATTTCCCCCATTGTTTGTCCATTGCTCCTTTATCATATATTGATTGGCCATATATGTGTGGGTTTATATCTGGGGTCTCTATTCTGTTCCATTGATCTATGGCTCTGTTCTTGTGCCAGTACCAAATTGTCTTGATTAGTAGAGCTTGAAGTTGGAGAGCATAATCCCCCCAGCTTTATTCTTCCTTCTCAGGATTGCTTTGGCTATTCAGGGTCTTTTGTGGCTCCATATGAATTTTAGAACTATTTGCTCTAGTTCATTTAAGAATGCTGTTGGTATTTTGATAAGGATTGCATTGAATCTGTAGATAGCTTTAGGCAGGATAGCTAATTAGTATATTTGCTTTGATGTACTCATTTGCTTTTCATATACTCAAAACAGAATGCAAAAGCATGCATCCCAATATTGAAAAAACAAAACAGCATCCTGGGATTTGTAAGCAATTGGTATGGGTCCCCCTGCCAAAGTATTAATATTTGTGACGATCAAAATACTTGGCTTTGAAAAGTTTAAATGCTAATCAGCCTTTTTTTTTTCTAACTTTTGCCTTTTGTGTATTGGTTAGGTTAACATCAGTAGTTGGAAAGATAAGGTCAACTCTTGAGAAAGTTAACTTGGTTTAAACTTGACAGACTTTAAATTATTATGGGTATAATAGGAGATACTAGCTGTCACATACACTACATTTATAAGCTTGGAATGTAAAAGCAGTCAGTCATACTTTCCTCCCAGGTAAGTAGCATGTAGTGTTCAAATTCAAATATACTTCAGCCCATCCTTTTGCAGTACAGCTCTAAACCATATGAAACTGTTGACAGTTTTTACCTACACAAATGGCAATTTTTTGCACAACCTAGTATTTAGCATTCTGCTCAGTCTCCAAAAATTGTACCAGTGAACTTATGTTTTGATTGCTAGCTTGTTCTTTTTGGTGCGAATGGAAGAATGTTTCTTCAGGGACACTTACAAAAACAATTACAATGGAGCAAGAAATGCAGTAAAGGAGGTGCAAGTATGAATTAGAGACCATTTCATGAAC
The DNA here is from genome assembly GCF_030020395.1 of Manis pentadactyla. Lineage (NCBI taxonomy): Eukaryota > Metazoa > Chordata > Mammalia > Pholidota > Manidae > Manis > Manis pentadactyla. Next base: position 58,570,786 of record NC_080025.1, on the reverse strand, counting down.
TAAGGTAGTATTTATGACAGACTTTATGAGTAGGATTTATACAAGTACAGATTAGCCTGTGACTTAACTGTGCTTATTTCTGCACGGGAAATAACCCAGAGATACTTAGAATGTGATCAATCTTATTTGGCTGGGATTGTAGGCTGGTTTGTTGCAGGGAGGGAGAGGCATAGGAGATAAGGTTAGTTGATTGCAGATCACATGAAATGTCAAATAATGAAGATTTCATGAAAGAATATTTATTCAAACTGCTATGTAGCCAAGGTAGACATCCATTCTTACTAACATTTTCCTTTTCTGTTTTCTCCCTTAAGAAGTTTTACCTGCCTAGAAAAGCAAACTTGTCCCTAAATGGTATAGAAATTGGGCATTTCTTCTTTAGCTAGTAAGAGATACTTACTTGGCAGTGGGCTATAAACGACTTGGGAGAATCTTAAGAATCACCCCAGTTAAGCTATGGCAGTTGAAATACAGTAGGCTATTTATCCTCACCTGTTTCCCAAACCAGGGCACTACTGACTGGTTTCCTCCAGGTACACCATAATCGAAGTGAGGTGACTCTAGCCTTGTCAGAGGTAGAGCATGCAGAAGTGGGTTAGGTGTTGGGAATCTCACTTTATTCTCTTGAAATAACAAGTAATCAATTAAAATATGAAAACCTTTAAGAGATTTAAATAAAAAAGGAGGCTCGCTTACTCCCCACCCCCATTTATAATGCGCATGAAAAGAGCCTCCTTTATAGGTTATCTTTTAATATTGTATTTTCAAAATAATTTTCCTTAAGGTATGAAAAGACTGAACCTTGGGAATGTAGTCTTGGTAATATTTAATGGCCTTTTATAGTCAGATTGCTTAAACAAATTCCATGGAATGTGACTTAGGTCTTCACATTTAGGAGGACAGAAATTTGAGAAACAACAGAAAGGATATGAAGGATATAAAAAGATAGTCGTATGGGTAAGATTGTTGAACTTGTCAAGCAACTAGGATAACCTAGAATTAGTCATTTGGATATAAACTGATAACAGTAAAAATTTGTAGTTTTTTTCATTGTCATTAGCCCCAGGTTCTAGGGGGCAAAAAAATGCCTGGCTTTTCTAAAAGTACATGGTCTATTTGAGTCTACTAAATGAGTTAATGGCAGCCATCTGAGGTAATATACAGTTAGGCCCCCGAGTATGAACTAAATGAAGCTTCTTTATAGCACAGGTAGTGTCCTGGGGCCTTGCCAGGACACGGGAGTCACAATTTTCTCAGCCCTCATCCTTCATATCAAAAATTACTCTACAGCATTGTTTATCAAAAAAAGAGCTCTGTGGCCAGTTTAGTAAACAGTGTATCATGTCCCCAATTTTTAGATTCCCAGTATACATGGTGTGTTTAAAAAACTCTTTGAGAAATTATGTTTATGTTAACATTTCCTAAATGTTTACACCCTTGGGACTTTTTGTGTTGACACCTGTGACATACCACAGGTTTATTCCACAGAACGCACATATTCTGGGAAAATTACAGAATGCCTCTAGGAAGTGACTTGATTTAGATCACTTTAGAAGGTGAAATTTAAATAAAGTAAAATATAATTAGATTAACTTTATTGTAAGAAAAAGTCATCTGATGACATATGTATCATCCATCTCATTTTTCTCTTAGGCATGATTACTAATTTTAATTTTCTAGGGTCCAGTTTTCTCTCATCATAGAGTTTATGACTATTCCTAAAATGAGTGATTAATGAGATGATATTGAATAGCACAAGGGAGTCTGTTTTTATAGGTGTTCTGTTCAAACAAAATGAGAATATTCAGCTTTAGCTGCTTGTAATACATGTAAGATTTGTAATATATGTAACTTTGTTTAAAGTTACATACCTTCAAATAACACCGATACATGTTTTATATAATGTATATACAATTCTTATTTAACAAAAATGTTTGCTGTATGCTGAGCACCATGTGAGGTAATGGGTGAACAAAAAGGCAAGGTCCCTGTTGTGGAGGGTGGTATGCTATGCAGGGAATGACAAAGACCAGGCAGGGAGCAGTACTATGAGGATAAACTAAATCTTCACGTAATAGAGAAGAAATGGAGATACCACACAAGCTGTACTATTTGGAATGATTTTATTGCTAAGCAATAATCTTAACCATTTTTTTAAAAGGTAAATTAATCTCTAATTCTTATTTGAAAGGATAAGGACAGTTAATTGAATAAGAAACCTTAGTTTATTTAAAGGCTATAGGGTGGTATAATTTGGCAGGTTGGCCCTGCTGTTGCCCTTTATTTTAAAAGGCAAGATTTTTGTTCCTACCTAGTAGCAAGGTAAAAAAGTACAAGTCTGTGGATAATCTTCATTTCTGTTTACTTCCCAGTTCTTATACCCTGCTACTATCAGATTTCCCTCTGAACCTCCTGGAACAGCCACAGTTCATAAACTTATTTCACTCAGTTTCAAATGACTAGATACCTCTAATTGGGAAGAATTAGAACAGTTTGCTCAAGTTTACTTTTTCAGTTGCAATGTCATATAAAACTGTGTTCTTTATCATGTAACCCTTGAACTGTATGGACCTTAGGTTTTCCCCATTGGTTGAATAGGAGGCTTAGACAAGATTTCTATAGTCTCTTTCAAATGTAAAGTTACATGACTTCAAAGCAAATTTATACTCCAGTGTGTCTACATTGAGGCAAGAAGGTAGAATAAAAATTCTTAAAACACCTCAAGTGATAAAATCCTATAGAGGGATATTATTAAGCAGACTTTCTACTGCTTATAGGAAATCACAGTATTATGTATGCACTGTTCTGAAACCATTAACTAAGATACATAAAAGCAGTATGGAAATTGATCTCTGATTTGTTTAGCACCCAACACTACAGCATTAATAGTGTGTCAAAAGCTAATGTAGTGTTCCCGAAAAACAACTCTATCTGATTCTATTTCTGAATCAGGGTCTATCAGTTGTCCAGCTCATACAAAATAGAATGACTTTGAGTTCTGGTCATTTGCTTGGATGAGTCACAGTTATAGAAATACAGGTCTTCCTAGCAGCCCTATGTGACTAGGATAATACAAACTATATCAAGCACAGATGTTAGGGTCTGTGGAAAGCCTGATGGGGTTAATTAGAACTCCTAATTTATCTTCTACAAAGTCAGCTATAATTACTTCAAGCTATAGACAACTTTTATTTTTCTGTTATATCTGTAAAATGGGTAGTAAATTTTCAGTCACTGAGTACAAACTATACATCTGGTTTTATGTCAAGGAATGTATTAGTTTTTTCTGAGTGACAAATGTAACTTAAAAGAGTTTAAAGTAGAAGTAGATCAGTGTACTAGTTTTTTTTTTCCCCATATAGAAAACCAAAGGCACACACTTACATCTTCAAGATTTGTGTGCTTTAACATGAAGGTTAAAGCTATTGGGATTATCTTTTTACTGCTTTCTGTTAGCAATTGAAGTAAATGTAGGAAAAGTTACGCATTATGTGGTATGTCGGTGGTTGTTAATTGCAAAGAAGGGTAAATTAGGAGCCAGGAAACTTGGATAACAATTATGGGCTCTGCCTTTCTTTGAGTGAGTCATTTAACACACACGGGGTTTGGTTTCTTTAGCAGTGTATTGAGTTATTTTTTAAGATCCTGACCAGCTCAAAAAAATTATGAGCCATCTCTACATAAAGGATTTTACTTTGACTATCAATTAGTTGTATTGTTAAAGAGAATTCAATTTTAAATTGAATGAGCTTGGTCATTGCATCAAATAATTTTCTCTTTAATCCCCATTCTCACTATCCAAAAACAAGTGAATATTAAGACTAGGTCAAAGAAACCTCTTGGCATAAATTCATACTTGCCTCAGAAAACCCTTGGTAATTTTTTTAAAACATGAAATGAATGATTCTTGCTGGACAAGTTTGTTCTCTTTTTTGGAAGAAACATAGCCATAAAAATAAACCCCTTCTCCCTGTCCTGTTCAATAGGTGAAGCAAATATGAAAACCATCTTTTTTAGTTACTCCAGATTTCTAAATTTAGGGTTTAAGAAAAGCCCTGATACATGAGACAGGGTTTTTATAGACAGCTGTAAGTTGAAAGATAAAAGATTGGGTAATTTTAAAAGACCTGAGACATAAATAAGAATTCAGCTTTAAAACTTCAAGTAGAAAGACCACCTTTTGTCTATGCTATTTTAATATCTAATTACCCATCCCAGGCCAGGAGAGCTAAGATGCAGATATGTATCCGTGAACAAGTCATCTTACCTCTTTGGACCTTAGTTTCCCTTAGCTGTGAAGTAAAGAGGGTAAACACATTTTTTAAGAGTGTTACTTTTGGAGCGTGGCAATTTGTTGTAACTAATTAACAACAATTATTCTCAGAGAAGTTTTGTTGACTCCTCACCATAACAAAGACAGGAAAGAGCAAGCAAAAGTTACCAGAATGTGGGTGTCTTAGTGCTTGCATCTCTGATGGTAAGTACTAGAACTAAAGATCTAACATTGAGAAGACTGTGCAGCTAGACCTGGAGTTTCTGAACTTTCTTCCCCACACTGATGACAATAAAGGAGGAAAAACAAATGCATCTGAGTCTCAGGACTTAAAAACTGTCTGGAGAACTGGACAGGTGATGGATATGCTTCCTGTTTCTGACTGAAAGCCAAAGCATTTGCCAGGCCCACTGGCCAAGGCTGTGGGTCTTGCTTTTAATGTTCTTTCTCCAGAGAACTGATATTCCAAGAACTTTTGCTGTTCCTCACTCCGCCTTGAACTGTCAGTGTAAGACAGGAAGAGCAGAAGGTAGAGGAATGCCTTGTAAGAATTACAGTGGAGGGCAAAAGAACTAAAGTAGAAAAAATAATTAACACTTAGGAATGCCAGCCATTTTACAAGTACTGGTGGAAAACTTGCACAGATATTTTTCTATTTGAACTCTAAATAACTATTACTATTCACTGAAGTGTTAATTATTATTACCCACATTTTATAAGAGGCTCAAAAAGGTTAATTAGGGTTGTTAAGTTGCCTAGAGTCACAGAGATAGTAAATGAGTGGTAGAGTCATCACTTGAACCTAGGACTAAACCCCATGATATCCTGCAACCACATGTCCATAATATATTTGCTTCTTAAGTTTATATGAATTTAACCTTTTCAACATCATCACCTTAGGAACTTTGAATTTTATTTTTGAAAAGCTGCAGTGAGAAAAAAAGATGTTCAGTTAGGTAAAAAACAAGGTAGTTCTTGAGGTTTTGCTTGTTTTGTTTTACCCTTATCATTGACATTCAGTCATCCAGATGTTCCTTTCATGAAATGTTATTTGTAATGACAGAGCTTACCAAGATGTCTGGGATTCTGAAAGATCTCAAATGAATATAAAGCCCCTGCACACACACACACACCCCACTCCGCCCCCATATCTTCCATCAATCAATAGAAGTATTTTGCTAGTAACATCAAAGAAATTCTTTAAATTTGCCATGAACATTTGGACTTTTGAATTTTACTTTAAAACAATGATATTTATTATGTCACTTAAAATTTAAATTTGGTAGACAAGAGAAGAAAGGAAAATGGAAGCAATTCTACAAGCTTTTGCCAGACTTGAAAAAAGAGAAAAGAGAAGAGAACAAGCTTTGGAAAGGATCAGCACAGCCAAAACTGAAGTTAAAACTGAATGTAAAGATGCACAGGTTGTCAGCGATGCTGAAGTCATTCAGGTACTACTCAGGTCTACTTTTATTTTCACATTTGAACACTTTCATTCCAGTAAAATTCCCACACGTGATGAGTCACATCTCTAAAGAATTTTAAATGTCTATTAAATCCTATGAGAATTTTGACTTGTGGTGTTAAATAAGAACGTTCTTAATTATGTCAACTTAGTATATGTCAGAATTCATAAAGAAATTTGGGGAAATCAGCTTCTGAAGTAGATTAATGCTATTAGATTTCAACTCCTTCCTTATATACTATCAAAAGTTCCATTCTGTTGTATTTTGAATTAGGAGCAAGCAAAAGAGGAAACTGCTAGCAAGCCAACCCCTGCCAAAGTGAACAGAACTAAACAAAGGAAAAGTTTTTCCCGGAGTAGAACTCACATTGGACAGCAACGTCGGAGACACAGAACTGTCAGCATGTGTTCAGATATCCAGCCATCTTCTCCTGATGTAGAAGTTACTTCACAACAAAATGATATTGAAAATACTGTACTTGCAATAGAATCAGAAACTGAAACTGCATTAGCAGAAATAATTACTGACACTGAAATTCCAGCACTTAGCAAATGTCCCACAAAGTACCCCAAAACAAAGAAGGTACAATCTTAATGAATTTAAGAACAGTTTTCTGACAAGTGTCTTCTGATGTTGAACGTATTTGTTTTTAAAATTCAATCTGTAACATCTCAGAAGGAACAGAATAGCAAAGTTTTAAATAACTTCAGAAGCTATACAATCAGTTAATATATTACATAATTGTTATAAAGATAATTCTTAAACATGTAGTTCCTTTAAGTATTAATGATTCATTTAATTTTGCCTACCCTGTGTACCAAATTTACACTCCTCAGAAACAACTGGTTTTAGATGTTATCCTTTATTCTTTGTATTTTTAATACAACTTCACAGTAAAGGTAGATTACAAGAATTAAATGTGAAGAAATCGATTTCCATAGAATGTCCTAAGAGTGAAACTTTATAAGGAAAGGTAGTTTTAGATCAATTTTTAGTAATAAGAATCTTTGAAAAACCTGTAGGCTTTAATAAAACAATTATGGGAAACTGAGATAAACCAACCTGAGCCTTATAACTCAGAAATACCAGAACATCCTTATGAAGCAAGGATGTAGTTTCCTCCACTCTGAGTAGAGCAGATTGGAGCAGAGAGACCAAAGTGGTAATCGTGAGGCTCTTTGGGGAGGGAGTGGATAATAATTAGATCCTCCTCATACACTTTATAACAAAATACTTTGAACCTTAATTTATCTTGATTTTGTTCTTAACCACACTCAGTACAGATTCAAAAGGACTCTTAGAAACTAAGGTTTCATAGAGAGTCCTATCTAGGCCTGTGAACATTTCTGTCAAGATAATGCTTGCTAATTGTGAAATTAATTCAGGAGTAGGGAGAGAGTGTTTTATGTTACTATCTTTTAAAACCCTGAAACTGTGAAACCATGAAAAATGTATTTAGTAAATATCTAGGATGAACCCAGGAGTGTATGTTAGATCAGTTCTGTTTAATTCCAAGTCTGTGATTTCCTTACTGCACTACAAATATTGAGCAAGCCAGCCAATTAACTTGCTTTTAACAAAGGGCAGTAACTTTTGCCTACTTTGGAAGGGCAAAAATATAATTGCAACTTTTGTTATTTGGATCAGTAAAAAAGAATCATGTTCAAAAGAGAAGCTACTTTCTCAATTACAAATACGACATAATCCTTGCCCTTTAATTTTTAAATGGCTAAACTACTGCTGTGCCATGAAGATATTTAAATCCCTGGTCTGAGATGTAGGATCCAATAGCCTGTCTAAAAAAGCCTCTCATGTTACAGGTTTGCTTATGGCATTCTATTTTAAACACATAGTGTTTGACAGAGTACCAAATTATCATAATGTAAAGATCTTCAATTTAATACACAGCACTTACTCTGTGCCAGATACTGTTTGAAGAGCTTTATGATGTTATTTTTTTAAAAATAACCCTATTTGTACAGCTACTTTCTATTACGACCCTTTTACAGATGAGGATTGGGATGTTAGAAAGGTTATGTAATTTGCTTGAGGCGCAGTATAAGTGGCAAAGCTAGGATTTGCAGCCAGGCAGTCCAGCTGCGGACTCCATGTGCTTCAGTAGTACATTCCATTATTTGTCCTGGAGAGGTAATTGTTCATACATTGAAAAAAAAAAAACAACACCAGAAGTGTTTATAGTGATTCTCTCTGGCAGACAGGATGTGGGTAGATTGTTTTTTTTTTTAATGTTTCTGTATGTGCATATACATATCTATGACTTTTTCTACATTTTCCACAAATTACATTTATAATAAAAAGAACATCACTTGATACTAGATAGAAAAGATAGGAATGCCTGCACAACAAAGGAAATGGTGTTTGTGCTGATAAATGTAATCCTTCTTTAATGCCCATAATTGAACTGAGCTTTATTAAGTAACTAGTTTACCAAAAAAAAAGTGAGTTATCATTATACTTTAGCCAATAAAGATTGGATTATGTATGTCGTAGACCAAAAAAATAAACAGAATTAAGAAAAGGATTTGTGAATTTTCAAAGCAGTAGTGATTGTCAATGCAGATGGTTTATTTATTTATTTATTCATTTTTTGAATGTGTATGGACCAGTTTCATCTCTTGGAGATTCTGATGGGCAGCCAGGGAACAAAAGCACTGCCTGAAGTCAGATTTTTTTAACAGACTGAACATATTGTACCTACAACAGAGGCAGTAACAAACTTATACTTAGTGTTTGTGCTCATAAGATGGCACTGAAGTCTCTCGGATTTTATTCTTTTACAAAAGCTACCATGTATTTCATCCCTACAAAGTATTATTGTTTTTAAAAACATTTTAAGAATAAGAGTAGATAACCAAGGAAATGTGGAATAATTTATTTTGGGGCATCATATATGAGTGATTTAAATTACTCAATTTATCATCTTAGCTAATGTATCCATTTCAAATTTGGTATTAGAATATTCTATAGCAGAATCTGTATAATTACATATATAGTGATCCAAATTTTTCTTTTCTCTAGCACTTGGTCAATGAGTGGTTAAGTGAAAAGAATGAGAAGACAGGAAGACCTTCAGACAGCCTTTCAGAAAGGCCTCTGCGCATAACTACAGATCCTGAAGTGTTAGCTACACAGCTCAATTCTTTACCAGGACTCACTTACAGTCCCCATGTATACTCTACTCCTAAGCACTATATTAGATTTACTTCACCATTCCTTTCAGAAAAAAGGAGAAGAAAAGAACCTACTGAAAACATTTCTGGCTCATGCAAGAAGGTAAACATTTCTTTGTATATAAAAGCCTAGGATGAGCCAAATGTTAATCTCATTCCTTACTACTGTTCCTGGTATTGGAATCAGCACCATATTTTTAAGCTATATAAATATTTACAAACTGATTTCATTTATCTTATGTATTTCAGCGATGGTTGAAACAAGCTTTAGAGGAAGAAAGCTCAGCAATTTTACATAGATTTAATTCACCCTGTCAAGAAAGATCCAGAAGTCCTGCAGTCAATGGTGAAAATAAAAGTCCACTACTCTTAAATGACAGCTGTTCCTTTCCAGGTAGAATTTCCTTTCATTATTGTTTTAGTGTGAAGAATGCAGCAAGATTTGTATAGCTTTGTAACAGGCATTTTCTAGTTATTATGTACTTTACAAAATTATTTTTCCTTTTTCTGTCCTCCAACTTTTTGGATGAAGATAGACATGAAAACCTTAATATGCAGTAACCATTGGGGCTTATATTTGGATTTTTGGCCTAACTTTTGGCTTTTGGGCTGCCTGCTTTTCAGACAGATTCAAAAGGACTCTTAGAAACTAAGGTTTCATAGAGAGTTCTATCTAGGCCTGTGAACATTTCTGTCAAGATAATGCTTGCTAATTGTGAAATTAATTTGGGAGTAGGGAGAGAGAGTGTTTTATGTTATTACCTTTTAAAACCCTGAAATTTAGTTTTGGGGTGAAAGTTATCATAATTACTATTGTTGGTATTTCAATCTTTCCCAGAATATATTACAGATTGTAGCAAATACCAACAGTATAATTTCTTACAGTATTGTTTGTCTGAACAGATTTAACTACACCACTAAAAAAACGAAGACTTTATCAATTGCTAGATTCTGCTTACTCAGAAAACTCCACACCTACTCCTTCACCATATGCTACACCAACTCATCCAGAGATGACGCCCACAGATGCATCATTTGCCACTCCTCCCCGGATAAGATCAGATGATGAAGGTTGTAGAAATGGTTACAAGCCCATATATTCACCAGTTACCCCAGTAACTCCTGGCACACCAGGAAATACCATGCACTTTGAGGTGAGAAATTTAAACGGAAAAAAAGTTTAACTGTGGGTTGGGGTTTCTTTAATAGCTTCCCCTTTCTTTCAACAACTAGTATTCGGAAAGTAGAAAGTTTTTAAGAAATTTTTTAAAGTTAGCACAAGCATTTATGTGAGTTTAAGCTGTTTAATTTTTTTTAAAAGAGCATAGTTTTCATCTTATATACAGATTCATACTAAATGACTATGTGTATCAAATTTGCTGTAAATTAAAAAAGGCAGGTATCTTTTATGGAGAATGGAAAAGGAAAAAGAAACCCAGTATCAATGTAGTGGTTTCTCATTTAAATTTTCATTTCTATAAATATCATGGGTTATAAATTTTAATTTACAATTCTAATTATTTCTTTTATATAGAATATTTCTTCCCCAGAAAGTTCTCCAGAAATTAAGAGATGCACTTATAGTCAAGAGGTAAGGAGTTATTTAATAAAGGTTTTTTAAATTGGTGGCTTTTCCCTAGTATCATCATTTTTCTTAAATTGCTGTAGGTTTTAGAATTAGTCTCAATATGTGGTTACTTGTGTAATTTTTTTCTTAATTCTATAAACAGGGATATGACAGATCTTCAACCATGTTAACATTGGGGCCTTTTAGAAATTCTAATTTAACTGAACTGGGTCTGCAAGAAATAAAGACTATTGGTTATACCAGCCCTAGGAGCAGGACTGAAGTCAACAGGCAGTGCCCTGGGGAAAAGGAGTCTGTGCCAGACCTTCAGCTGGGACTCGATTTGGTCGAGCAAACTGCCTTACATAAAACCATGGAAACACCTACACATGAGAGGACCGATTCTAATAGCCAACTGGAATCTACTCATTCTGGACGGGGCACAATATATTCTTCCTGGGTAAAGAGTCCTGACAGAACAGGAGTTAACTTCTCAGTAAACTCTAACTTGAGGGACCTGACACCCTCGCATCAGTTGGAGGTTGGAGGAGGCTTCCGAATAAGTGAGTCAAAGTGCCTGATGCAGGATGATACTAGAGGCATGTTTATGGAAACACCTGTGTTTTGTACTTCAGAAGATGGGCTTATATCTGGTTTCGGACGGACTGTTAATGACAATTTGATCGACGGAAGTTGCACACCCCAGAATCCACCACAAAAGAAAAAGGTTACAAATTTAACAATTTATAGTCCTTTTAATAGTGTTTCTTTCATACTACTTCCGAGGGTAATTACCAGTTATATTTTATGTAAGGCATTCATACTTGAGTTGTTCAAGTTTAATCTTTAATATGTACATTTTAAAACCTTTCGTAAATGTTCAGTTAATTATAAAATGTTTACAGAGTAGTAAAACATTCTAGTAGTGGTAGGAAAAACTCATAAGGATCATGGTTTCAGAGACTGAAACCTCACCAGGATATATTTCACTAAGAGAGTAACTTAAAAATAACCTCCCTACCAAATAAAGAGCTGAATAAGATGTGTGTTATTACCTTATTTTACATAGAATAGCGGCCTTATTTAGAAGAAATCCCTCTTTCCTATCCATCTTATCTGTAGTACTTAGGCCACAGATATAAGAGTATTTTGAAAAACATTAATAAGTTCTCTAATTTGGCAGACATGTTGAGACAATTAGAATTTTGGAGGAATGGGAGAACTCTACAACAATTATTTTATTAATAGGTTATTGCTTTGCAAGTCAAGGAATTTTAGTGATGTGTGCTTTTAATTTTTATAACAGAGTCCAGTTGACAACTCTGTGGGAAGCAATGTAGTATAGTGGAAAGAGCACGGGCTTTCAAGTAAGACCTAGGTTCGAATCCCGGCTCCAACACTCACCAGCTGTGTGACCTTGAGTGAGTGAGTTACTCAATTTCCTCATCTATAAAATGGGGATGATGATATACCTATTTCATAGGGTTGTTGTGAGGATTAAATGAGATAATATATGTAAACATCTAAATACAATGTCTGGCATACAGCAGGCATTTTGTAATTGTTAACTATTACTACTATTTGTTCAGAATCAAATTATTTTACAATTTAATTTTCCAATGTAAATATAGTATTTCTCTTTAGAAAAAAAGTAAATTGTGTCTGACATATAAAACAAGATGAAAAGATTTGCTTTTCCATATCTTTCTTAAGGTGTCTCTGTTAGAATACCGTAAAAGACAGCGTGAAGCTAGGAAAAGTGGCTCTAAGGCAGAGCACTTCTCATTGGTTAGTATATCACCCCACGCAAGTGGAAACCTGAGCAGCAACAATGGTGATGGGTGTGCCATCAGGAGTGAAAATGGGGAGCAGGCAGAAAGCACTGCCAGCCTGCCTTTACTAGCACCAGCTATGGTTTACAATGCTACATCAGAAGAAACCAGTCATGACTCTCCTGTCAAGGAGGCTTCTGCCAGTGAGAAGAATGAACCTGAAGTTCAATGGTAAGCCTGTTTTAAAAACCTAATTGATAACTTTATAACTCCAAGTAGTATATCTTGTAATTAAAGTGGGCTTTGTTACTTTATCCAGTCAGCATCTTAACTTCGTATATAGTTGGTTTTGAGTGGAGCTTCAGTTGTAAAGATCTGAAGTGTGCTATTCTGGAAAGAACGAGCTTTTGTTAATGAAGTGTTTTCCTGCTTGTTGTTGATCTCCCAAGGCTAAGGACATAGAAGTTTGTCTGCAAGATCCTCTTTGCTGACAGGATTGTAAAGCAGTTATGTATTTGCCTGTGTTGTTAAAGGTCTATTGTACTTGCTTCTTGATAATTTTTAGATTTCTCATACATATTCCTCTCCAAAGAACTTCATCACAGCCAACATGCTGCAATTTCCTTACATCCCTTATCTTTCACCCTTAAAGAACAGCCAAATTTAGTATTTCTTCAGTAGAAATAGAAGCAGCTAGATATAGGATGGGTCTTGGCAAAGGGCAGGAAGCTACATTCACTTGGTCCACATTCCTTGTTCCCTTTAGTCCTGAGAGCTTCCTGCTAGTCTTACAATCCAGACACAAGGCAATAATTCCCTAAAGAGCAAAAAGCCTTGTTCTGAGAGGATATGGTGACTATCTAGGGACAAAGAATAATATAGCTGGCAGTAGCTCCTCAGAATTGATGATAGGATTTTATTTTAAAGGACTGCTTCAACGTCAGTGGAGCAGGTGAGAGAAAGGAGTTACCAGAGAGCCCTACTTCTTAGTGACCATCGAAAAGATAAAGATAGCGGTAAGTGAGCTTGTTCTTTGTGAAAGAGTAAGAGTCGGTGGGTCACTCTGCACCATCGTTCTTTGCAGTTCTAATGTTCTCTCTGGGTCTATTCTGCTTCATCTCTAGGGGGAGAATCACCATGTGTCCCATGTTCACCGAGTCATGTTCCGTCTTCACCTTCATCTCATTCAAATCACATTCCCCAGTTGCAACCCAAGGGCCCAGTCCCTTCTTTCAGTGAACTCATGGAAGGTCAGTAAGCAGATGACCTATCATGGTTATTGTCTTAAATACCGTTTTAAATCAGAAAGTAGAAAGCCTTTATAAATAGTTGGTTTGAACAACAGAATGTACATGGCTTTGCAGTGTTAGTAAAAGGCAATGTTTATCACATTGATTTTACATTTACTGTAGGTTTCGTCTGCTTTGCAGATCCTGATCCTGATAATCCAGAACCCATGACTACAAATGAATGTTCATCCCCAGATACTTCTCAAAATACTTGTAAAAGCCCTTCAAAAATGAGCAAGGTAATAATATTACCTTTGAACTGTGGCCGTTCAGAGAGGTGGATGGTAACATGCACACTTTGATTTTTCTGCTGTACCGAGTATGAAGTTTGTAATCCTGTCACACTTTGACCAAATGTTGTAATGTGCTGAAAGCACTTCAGTAGCTTACATATTTACCAAGAATTCCAGCCTTATTTTAGTGGTTATCTAGGAAATTCAGTCTTCATGAAATATTTGACCAACTAATAATTCTCTAAAAACAAAAGATGACATTCATTTAAAATGCTATTGCCATTCTGGATCATGAAGGTGTGATTGATAATCTGGGGCTCTACCGTTAGAAACTACAGATGAGATTGATTTTCTTACTTTTTCCTTAAAGATCATCATATATATTTAAGTAGTCTTGTATTTGGATTATTTATATTTGAACAATGTAAAAAGTATGACATATCAAAAAAGTTTGGGAGAACAAGTTTATATACCCAAACTACTTTATCATTAGGTTGGGGGGAGAAATTTGTTGTGTGGAATTGAGACTTGCTAAGTATTTAAGGTCATTAGAGTTCTTCCAGAGTTAAGGTTCAACAACAGGGTTCACTGCTTAGGGGAAAAAAAGGCAGATAAATGGAAAAAAGACCGTGGTTCCTTTCACTTGTTCCATAAAAAACTAATACAGAGAATTCAGTTTAAAGTGATTACCAGGACTTATTGAGCTACTGAAAACTGGCTTTTCATTATTCCAAGCCTTCATAATTGACTTCTCAAACCTATCTTATTCCCTGCTCCTTTTTAAAATTAATATTTAAACACCTTGAAACACCAATAAAATAAACCTCAATGTACATAGAATGTTTGTTTACATAAATACATAGTTTATATAATGTGTTTTCTGTTCATAGCCTGGTTCACCAGGACCTGTAATTCCTGTTCAACCACATGGGAAAATGCTCATGAAAGCAGATTCCCACTGGGAAGCAACAGTTACTGTGTCAGAAGCTGAGAATGGTGTTCACCTGAAAACAGAACTCCCACAAAAACAGCTCTTAAGTAATACCCAGGCACTTTCAAAGAATCCTCCTCCTCAGCCACTAGTTCGCAGTTCATCCGAGCAACTTTCACAAAAGCTGCCTTCTGCACCACTGAAGCCGCACTGTCCCCCGTCACCTCACGTAGAAAACCCTCCAAAGTCATCGACGCCTCACACGCCAGTACAGCATGGTTACCTTTCACCAAAGCCGCCTTCACAGCAGTTAGGATCTCCCTACAGGCCTCATCATGCACAGACACCTCAAGTTGGAACACCTCAGCGAGAGCCTCAGAGAAATTTTTACCCAGCAGCACAGAACCTTCAAGCGAATAGTCAGCAGGCCACTTCTGGAGCATTATTTACACAGACACCCTCAGGACAATCTTCGGCAACATACAGTCAGTTTAACCAACCGAGTCTCAATAGCACTGCTCCACCGCCGCCACCCCCTCCACCTCCTTCGTCCTCATCTTATTATCAAAACCAGCAGCCCTCTGCAAACTTTCAGAATTATAATCAGCTTAAAGGTAGTCTTTCCCAACAAACTGTGTTTACATCAGGACCAAATCAAGCACTTCCTGGCCCCACAAGCCAGCAGGCAGTTCCAGGACACCACATTACTCCAGGGCATTTCCTGCCTTCCCAGAGCCCTACCATTCACCATCAAACTGTGGCTGCCGTTGTTCCACCCCCACCTCCGCCACCCCCTGCGCCAGGACCACACCTGGTACAACAGCCAGGCTCCCATCAGCAACACTCTGTAGCACACGTGGTAGGGCCTGTTCATGCAGTCACCCCTGGGGCGCATATTCATTCTCAAACTGCTGGACACCATCTGCCACCCCCGCCTCCGCCTCCGGTTCCTGCTCCACATCACCACCCACCGCCCCATCCTTCCGCGGGACTCCAAGGTCTACAAGCACAACACCAGCATGTTGTAAACTCAGCACCCCCACCCCCACCTCCTCCTCCTCCTCCTAGTGTTTTGGCTTCTGGGCATCACACCACATCAGCTCAAGCCTTACACCATCCACCGCATCAAGGACCTCCACTTTTCCCTTCAAGTACTCACCCAGCCGTACCACCGTATCCCTCACAAGCTACACATCACACCACTTTGGGACCGGGTCCCCAACACCAGCCTTCCGGAACAGGGCCACATTGTCCACTACCAGTTGCAGGTCCTCATCTCCAGCCCCAAGGACCAAACAGTATTCCAACACCTACTGCTTCAGGGTTCTGTCCTCATCCTGGCTCTGTGGCCCTGCCACCTGGGGTTCAAGGACCTCAGCAGGCATCTCCGGTGCCTGGACAGATTCCGATTCACAGAGCACAGGTGCCACCAACATTTCAGAACAATTACCATGGTTCCGGGTGGCATTAAAATGGACTCCAAAAACATTTTTTTAAATGTTCTGTAAGATAAACTGTATATTTCATATGTACCTGTTAAGGTACTTTTTAAAGCTTGTACATGAAACTTTGTATAAAAAAAAAAACCAGTGCTCTTTCATTGTATTTTTCCCATTTTTGCTTTTTAAAATTCCTTAAAAAAAAATGTGCTGTTAAGCCAGTATTAGGCATCTTTATTTTGTAAGTAAACATTCCAGCTGTTTTTTTTGGCAGAAGATTTGATGCTACATGATCTTTAAAAATTTTTATTGTTGCAGTTAAATTCATTTAGTGAATGTTTTCTATATTTTTTTATACATGTGCATTTAAGTACACAACTAAGTAATGGCACTATGAGGATTTTCATTTTTTCCTGTCAGCAGTTCTGTGAGTACATCTTAGGTTAAAATTTAAAAATGCAATACAGATTTTTTTTATAGTTTGGTGTGGACATGGCCCATTTTGGTTTATCGGTTATTTGCAAGCAAAATGTAATTTAATGTATAGATGATTTTTAATGTCTCCTGACAAACTGTAAATACTGCATTTCTTTTGCGTATATAAGTGCTTACAGCTTTTCTCATTTGATATATATAGCATTGTACATACAACCAGTCTTTGCAAAACTGTGTGATCTTCGTGAAAGTAATAACAGTATATGACCTTTAATTTCTTTTTTATTTTAAATATACTGTCACATTGAAGCACTGGTTGGGCATTTTAATTCATGTTAATAAATCACCATTATGTAAGTTTTGCTAAATTGTCCTGTACAACTTCTGAGAGTGGGGTCTGTTTAAGCAAGCATTTTTACAAAAAGTTACATTTTTCAGCTATAGTTTGTAAGGAACCTTCCATTTTCTTTAGCCACCGCTACCTCAGTTGGATGGCAGCAAGCATCAGGAGGCAGTAAGGGGTTGGTTCTACCTATCATTTTTGCAGGAGTCATAGGAAACTACTGTGCTGTGGTAAGTGTTGTACACATTTACTGAGATCCACCATCATACAGAATGAACCCATACCATTAAAGCACATTACACGTGATGATAGTCACAGGTCGTAATTTACAACTGTTTGCAAATATGGACTAGTTGGCCTAAAAACATAGCAATATCTAACTTGTAAAGAGTTTAGAACATGACTGAAATATCCTAATTAATCAAAATTATTTGAAAACTAACATTTACTGTCTAGCCACGTAACATTTTAAAAAGTGGTAGGAAATTTTTAAAATTTGTTTTGGGTGTATAAAATTAAAAGAAAAAGGCATTATTCTTAGGTCTCTCAATTGAAATGGAAATGACCTTTCCAAGTGAACATTTTATTGCTGAAATATAAAGTACTAGTTATGATTTTGTAAAGTAAATTCTCTTAAACCTCTCAGGAGGATTAAGTATAACCAATAGTAATGACACTATTAGCCAACACTTTTTTATCATCAAATTACCTGACATAAATTGGCACAGCAATACAAATTCTGTGCACTGAGAAAAAAGTAAACAGCCTAAAAAACGACTGAACAAGATTTGGCAGTAACATAAGTCATGTTTTATATTTTTTAATTTCCATTTCCTTCTGGAAATTAGCGAATGATCGTACATTAACAGCTGCATTAAGGGCTCAATCCTATTCAACTTTGTTTTAAAAGAACTTAGGTCAACTTTGTCATCCTTGACTTTATATCAAACAAAATTCTGCTTACGATATTCACTAAAGAAATATTTGTCCAAGAAGAAATGGCTTCACGTCATCCATCCCCACAGTTGTAAACACAGACCAAAGTTAACTAACACAGTAAAATATAAATCTTCACCTCTTTAAAAGGACTATCCTCTAAGGATTTCGATCCCTCATAGCTTTAAATTCTCCTGCTATATAAGTACAGTATTGCAAGAGTTTTCCTGTAAACTGCAGAATTTTATGTAATCCTTTGGCTTCCTGATGAAGGACATGTACACTATCAAATACTGTTCTCTACCAAAATTTCATTAAGTTACAAAAAAAATACTGGGAGAAAAAAGTGAAATTTAAGAAATAATTTCAACTATAGATACAAACAGAAGTTCTCTACCCCAGTAGAAACAGTAGTTTATCCTGTTACCTGGTTATGTACGATCCAGGCATAGGAAGAAGCAACTTAATAAATCAGTTTTCACCTAAAAGTTTATGCTTTTTTGAAGCTCCTACATCCATTTTTTTCTCTGCCTTTGGGCAGTTCTAATTTCCAAACAGCCAGCTTCTGGATCTGCTATAATCACATATGTAATCCACTGCTTGCCATTTTCCATGAAGATTTCACATGGACTAGAAGAAGGAAAAGATAGGACATTCAGCAACATTTACTGAGCTGGCTCTCGTGTTTGCATAACCAGTGGTTCTCATTCAGCTTACGTGCATTCCTTAGCATCAAGCCACCAAGAATCTGCCAAAAACCATACCATTCCTAATAGAAATGTGTATTACTTCTAGAGTAATTTATTTTTACACTGTAAACTCATTAGCCTATTTTATCATAAGGGATAGATCATTACAAAATTTGTAATAATCTAGCTTATTTTCTAACATGAGCCAAAACTGTATTAGACAAATTCCGTTCAAGCGTGCTATAACCCTGGTAAAAATTCTTACAGACCCACTGGTCTACAGCCACCATCTGTCATAGAACCTACATGGTAACCTACAGCCTCCCTGGAAAAATATAGCATGCACATTTCAGAAATCAGTGGTGTGCTGCACTTCACAGCAATGTTTAACATAATACAAACTCTTAAGAGGATTATGTGTCTTGTTCCCTCCTCACAGTGAATACTGCTAAAACAGAAAAAAAAAAAACGGTAATGCTCAGACAAAATGTAATTCATATGTTTTTGATGAAAAAGGATCAATGAAATTCTAGGGAACAAATCTATGCTTCAGCATCCTTTCTAAATCTATATTCTACCCTTCCCAAACAATGATTTCCTTGTAGTAAGCTATAATGCATGTTATACATTTCCTACAATAGGAATGTTGGTTATTCCCTTTGGTTTTGATTACACTACACTAAAAGGATAGCAAATGTTTGTTAATCCTATGGCTTCACATACAGGCTAATGACCAAGGAAATGTCTGGAAAAGAAAAACAAAACATTTTAATTTTTAAGACAACTGCAAGCACCTCAAACAATGGATTATTGTTACAACACGTTCTTTTCACAATCTAGTTATTGCAAAGGCATATGGGTAAATGTTAATGGACAAAGTCAAGAGAAACGAGGCACCTTAATGAATGTAAAACTTTTTAGAAAACTGACATTCAATCCATCGACTTCTAAAAGAGGTTAAATATACCTCTATTTGTTACATTCTAAAATTGTACTGCCTACTATGGTCTGTGTCCCGGATTCTATAATTTTAAGGAAATGCATAAACAAAAAATCATGTGCAACCTGCAAAGGGAAAATCATTTTCTCAACTTCAATGCATGGGAAGACACTGGGAAAACCTAGCCAGATCTGTATCTGTCATAGCCACACACAGAACTGCCTCTGGAATGGACACAGTTGCTGGCACCTCTGAGAAGTGAGTATACCGTCCACTGCACTGCACACTGCATATGCCATACCTTGGTTTTAGACAAACACAAGCAGCTTTTCCAAGAAAATAAATATATTTTTTCATTCCACACACTGAACATGTTTTTCTTGTGATTTAATCGATGCAGAATTTAACTTACAGTGCTTGGAGGAGGCACCACCACATGGTACAGGCCATCACATTTTGAAAGAGAAATTGCTCTTTTTCCTTAAAGGTACTTTTAAAAATATGCAAAAATACGAATGGGAGTGCTAAACTATAATACGAATTTTAGAATTAGAAGCATGTCTTTCTTTAAAGTGCCTGATAGGGAATGACATAACCCAGAGCCACTTTGTTTAAAATCCAATGTGTAAGGACTGTTAATGGAATGAAAAGTCTGCACAGCTCCTGGGAGCGGTCACAGTCCACTACATGCAACATATGCTACAAAGCACTCAAGACTTGGTAGCTTTTTTTAGGTTTGAGTCCCCATCCCACATTTCATGGGAATTAACATTTCAGGGTGCATTTACATACACTATAATACAGGAGTGAGGCCCCTTTGCCGAAAGATAAAATGGTACATTTCCTTGCTATTTCTTGGTTCCAACTCGATAATTTCTTAGAACTGTAAATTATATAGTACTCAGCTAAAATATATCTTCATAAATAATTACAAAACCTGCCAAAACACAAGGGGGAAAGTAGTTTTCATTCAAAAAAATTGACATTTGAATGTCACATAACACAAGAAATGATGCTTTAGAGACATGTTATTGTTTCCAGAAGTGGGTCAGTAAACTACTAAGCTGAAGACAAAAGACTACCCTGCCCCAGGACCACAGTGCACAAAAAGCAACATGTCAAACAACAGTACCTCAAAGCAAAATAAAGGTCTGAGGATGAAGCCAGCTCACTTGTAATCCTGTTAAAGAATGAGAGTCACCGTTTAGGTCCAATGTACTGGAAAACACTGGCTAGCTCAGAATGCGCTACTTGGAGAATCTGCTAAGAATTCAACCAAGGATGCCGAAGGCATTCGCCAGCTGAGGCTCGTTTTTCTGGAACCATTTCTAACATCGGGATCAGGAAATCTGTAAACTGTGCAGCATCTTCATGGGGCCAACCGTACTTTTCCACAAGGACATCAAAGAGGCTCCAGGGCTTCAGCTTGGTGATGTGCCGCAGTTCTCCTACAGGGAAAAAGCAGGCAGGGTCAGGAGGACGCCAAGCATGCATTTCCCGGTGTTGGCCCAGCCAGTGCTTCTAGAGGAAGAGGACACCTACCTGCTCAGGCTGCACAACCATAGAGGCCGGCCTCTCCTCCCAAGCAATAACCATTAAATGGAGACGTGATTGTGTTGTATTTCAAGTAACCTTGGCCAGTGTAAACGGGGGTGAAGTGAAAAGGGAGTGGTTCATTCACATCAGTTCCAGGCCTCTTTTAGGAAGCAGAGTGTGCTGAGTCCACCCACAGAGTTTTCATTTGCAAAGACTGATGAAGGTGCTCACACCAACTTGCGATCTCTTTTTGCAATTTGCAAATTTGTTTAGAAAAAGCTTGAAGATACACACTATTTAAAGTCCTTGGGGCATGACTTCTGCATGTTACCGTGCAAACAGAAGGGAGTCTTTTCCTCCACAGCAGTCTTATTCAGGGGATGTCGTGCAGTGGCGGACAGGGGCTTTCTCTGTCCTGTCCAATATGGTAGCTGCCAGCACTTGAAATGTGGTCAGTGCCACTTAGGAGACTCAAGCTCTCATTTTAATTGGCTTAAGGTTCAGTAGCCACCAGTAAGTAGCCAGGGGCTACGGGACTGGACAGCACAGCTTTAGTGGCCCACCCAAATCAAACACCACTCATCTCTACACAGGCATTGTAAAATCTAAGACATCAGGACATCAATTTGTAAACCTTAATGTTACACTTTTCAAAGTGCTCACTGCAGTACATAAAGCATGGTTTTCCAGCAGCCCTGACAGTCATAACAGACTGACAAGCCAATAAGTGGTGTATTAACTATAATAGCATTCTTTACAATAGGAAAACAATCTATTAAGTCAAACAGCCAAAAGGGGAGGATCACTTTACATTATGAGCAACACATTTTTTCTGCCTATTGGACATTTTCACAGGATATCTCCCTACCCCCCCACCCCACCCAAACTCCTCTGCCCACAGGCAGGTGTCCATGGGCGCCCTCAGCGTGCTGTCCCTGCGTCAGCACCCTGGCCCCACACACAGCAGAGGCATCCGTGTGCCTAAAGGTCATACTTCAGGCAGGGGCCAACCTCTCTCCCCCATCCCCTGCTGTAATTTAGCCAACAAGGTGGATTTTTTTTTCATGGTATCTGTTAACAGAGAATCAGGTCTGTGCTTACAAAGGCCTCCTCAGGAGGTCCAGTCTGTTTCACCCATTTATGCAACTTAATTCAGGAACACACCTGAACTTGCATTTAAATCATAAAGAAAAGAACATTACAGAAGATTAACAAAAACAAAAAGGAAATGGCCCGTATTCCCACCCCACAGTGACTGTTTCTTTTGGCTTGTATTCATTCTTAAGAACTGGTGTGTCTAGAGCTGTAATCATGATGCGCACAGATTTTGAATAAAGAAATCCTTAGGGACTGTTCCTTGTTAAAAAAAATGTTGGGGAAAATAGGCTTCTGGCTCCAAAGTGAGGACTGGGGGAGGGCTAAGCATTGCTTCCAGCCTGCTGGTCAGGTCTGCCTTTCCCAGGGAAGTGCACCTGCCCTCTCAGAGGAGAAGGAAACACCATGTCCCATGAGAGCAAAGTCTGTGCAGTCACTGATATGTTCAGGTTTGGTTACTTTTTACTCTGATGAGAGGCTTTTAATTGGTAAGAAGTCAGTGAGGGTTTATTAAGTCCTAAAGCTCTTTACCACTGGAGGATACCCTTTTACCCAGAAATTCCCATTCAAGGAATTGAGCCTGAGAAAATAAATCCTAGCACCCACCACCCTACCCCCAAAATATGATCACAGCAAAACTGTATATACTTGCAAACTCATAAATGCTCAGTGATATTAGAACGCTGGTTAAAAAGACAACCATGGTGTACCCACTTGATGAACATTATGTAATGGTACTTAATAACATGGTGGGAAATTACTAGGTAGATGTTTGGTAGTAAGAGAACGTTAAGTCAAAACTATGCTCTACATATGACCACACGACTGATTTTCAAAGTGCCCATAAAATGGAAAGCAGGTGCCCCCAAATACCAGTTTTGGTATAGGGTCGTTTCTCTGCAGATTTTTTAATGCAGCTCTATTGATTTTATAGTGACTGGTGATCTCACCAGACTTAGAGTAAAGCAAACTAAGAAAGCGCAC
The DNA here is from genome assembly GCF_030020395.1 of Manis pentadactyla. Classification (NCBI taxonomy): domain Eukaryota; kingdom Metazoa; phylum Chordata; class Mammalia; order Pholidota; family Manidae; genus Manis; species Manis pentadactyla. The sequence continues at coordinate 58,547,667 of NC_080025.1, read as the reverse complement.
ACATCACAGGCTAAAGTTCTCTGGGAAGGAGACAGCGCTGCACTGACATTCATCCATTCAGACTTGGAATACATTCTCCCCAGCTTTGCGGATGAATGACACTGCTGCGAAGCAGAGATGATCAGAACACCAGAGCCATTTCTGAGGGTACCAGTTTTTACACTAACTACAATCCATCAACAGGCTTCAAATTAAGTACAATCTTCCATGGAAAGAGATAAGCTTTACTGCCACAGATTTCTTAAAATCTGCATAATAATAGTGATGAAAACAATACCATGCTGGCAAGCTAAGAGAACCCAGGTACTCAGCCTGGCTAAAAGCGCTGTGACTGATGATGGAACTACCGCAAAGTTCTCTCTCCCCAGAAATAGTCAGGATGCTTCCGCGCCGGGGGCCCCACCCAGAAAACGGCATTGTCTCAGGCGCGGAAATACGAATAGGCAAAATACTCCCACGCGCCAGTAGCTACTGAATACAGAGTAACGTCACAACGTCACAGCACACTGAACTGCCTCTAAAAGAACAAACACGGGGATCATGTAGACAGATGGAAAAACCATCATGCCATGAAAAATAAACTCACCAAGGCCCTATGATTGTATGTACAAATCCTCATGTTCAAGTAAGAAATTCTCTTACGAAGAGTTGATAAAACTTCCTCCGAACGCCCTAAGCGCCCACATCCACGCGCCTCCTCCCAGAGGCGGGAAGGGCCTCAGGCCTGCGTGTGTGCACCACACGGCGGCCGCCTCCCCCCATACCACTCACTGTAAAAAATACAGTAATAATAAAACATTTTAAAAGCAACTTTTTTACTTTGTTTTTAGTTTTTGATTGTTCTTATTGTAAAAGTAACTCACTAGCAAGTTAAACAATTTTTACCTTGATAATTTTTTCTCCTAGGAAAACATAACTACCAAAGATAGAATTTGCTGAAATATATTTTGCAGATAACCAGGTATTTTTAATTTTTGGGGTGACAGTCTTTACTTTTTAAAACCATTTCTAAGCCTTTCCGTCTGAAGGAACACTGAGTATCAGTCGACCTTGCCTGGGCACCGGTGCATGAACACGCGCAGCAACGCCAGGCAGACGGCCCTGCCCTCCGCAGCCCCTCGGGTCTCCTGACGTGCCCTGGGCTCAGACTGAAGGCTCTGGCATTATGACTGACTCTGCTGGCCAGTCCTGGATGACCTCAGTGTTTCTGAAAGAAAAAGCCACTCCCATTTTATTTCTCTTGAATATTCAGTGATTTGTGAAGTAAAATATATTATTTTGTCCGTGAAACTGTAATATTCCAGAATGCAACATTCAAGCATACGTGGTTTTCCACCACACACAGGGGAGGGAACGTGAAGGCAGATGCTGGTACTGGACTTCAGGGAATACTGGCAACTAGAAAAGAAACTATGACATAAAACAGATTAGGGTGGGTTTCAGAAACATACACACAGAAAGGAAACCTATCAATAAACACTGGTACAAAGCAAGGCACAAAACACAAGAGATTTTAACAAATTCCTACAAACTGCATGCATGTAGGTAAATAATTGAGTCCAAAATCTGTAGAAACCCTACCTTCCCACAGATAAAAAAAATTAACTCAAAATGGATCACAGACCTAAGTGTAAAAGCTAAAACTAAAAACTCTTACAAGAAAACAGAAGAGTCTTTGTGACCCTGAAGGAGGCAATGGTTTCTCAGGCATGACATCAAAAGCACAAGTACCAGAAACAAGTAACAAAAGGAAAAGCAGAAAATTGGACCTCATCTAAATGAAAAACTTTTATACTTCAACTATCACACACATGCATGCAAGAGAAATGAAAACATAGGTCCACACAAACACTAAAGCTCACAGCAGCATTATTCCTAACAGCCACAAGGAGGGAACAACCCACATGTCCGTCAGCGGGCAAACGGGGCAACCAAATGTGGTCTATCCACACAGGAGAAGAAAGGAGTACCAAGCCCGCTGCCATGGCAACGAGCCCTGAAAACATTAGGCTCAATGGAAGAAGCCACCACAGACGTATAAATAATGTCCCCAGTAGGCAAATTCATAGAGACAGACAGCAGACAAGTGGCTCCCAGGGCCTGAGGAGGGTGAGAAAGGAGGGGGGTGCTAATGAGCTCGCATGGGGTTTCTCTGTGAGATGAAAACATTCTACAAGGAGCCAATGATGTGAACATACTAACCACTTGAACACTTTAAAAGGTGTGAATTGTAAGGTATGTGGCCTGCATCTCTATAAAGCTGGTATGGAAAAACTGATATAAACCATACAGCCAAAGATTAACTTTAGGGATAAATGGAGTGAACTGTGATAGAATTTACTGCTACAGCAATACTTGCATATATATGTAATTTGCATCATAAGCTCAAATTCAAAATTAAATGATTAAAAAAGTAACTAGAACCAATCAGCTGTGGCACTGGTTTGTTATTTTCCAAAGTGTCTCTGCTATGTGTTTTGCATCACTACACTCTGCTTCCAGGGCATGGCCTCACTGTGAGGACATCCTTCTGTCCCCCACAATTCTAGCTGGGAGCCTCTGTCATGGGCCTCTGGACAGGGACCTAGAAGAGGGTAAGAGGACACTCTGGGGAGCACAGCTCCTAGACCAGGGCCATCCCTGGGGAAGCAGCTGCACGGTCACCCTGCATCTAGTTCCAAAGGCTTCCAAACAAAACAAAGATGGGGCTGCGGGGCCGGCACCGATGCACAGAGGCCTCAGGAGCGGCCTGGGCACATACTCCCCAGGTTCCCAGCTGTCCCAGTGCCCACGCTGGTATCTGCCTACCCTCACTTGCCTTTGAGCTGGAAAACGGCTGTGACTGGAAAGCTTTTAAACTTGAAGCCTAGAAAATCAAATAGGGGCAGCACCCGGCCTGGAGAGGTCAAATGCGAGCAAGAGGGCTACACTCCACAAAAATAAGAGACTGTTACGTTTAGGTAGTTCTGGAGATAAATTAAAATCATTCCAACAAGTTTCATCCCAAACATTAAAAATTAAGAAGCTGGAAACTCAGCTCCTGCATTCTCTGAGTTCTCAGCCTGTCGGGCACCGTCTCCTCACACGCGCCCCACCACTGGAGACCAAAGATCTCAAAGCGATCCCTGTCATAGAGAAATGCAAATCTCATGCTGCACACACAGTCCTTTGCTACACAGAAGTTTCTTGCATGCCCTGAAATTTTCAATTGTACTTAAGATGGCCTTGAGCCTGACCCACAATACCATCCACACTTACTCCAACACGCATGATACCCTCCCTCACCTAGAACCAGAGAGTTGTTTTAAGTAAACCATCTCCTCTGATACTTCCATTCTCCACACAGCAACTTTCCTAACATGATGGCTGCTGAAGGGCCAACAGAATGTCTTCGGCACGCGGAAAGGCGGCTGTGCTGCTGGCTGCTGCCGGCCTCAGGGCCAGGGCACTGCTGGAGGCCCCCCTTCCTGGGGATGGGTCTGAGTCCAGTGATGCTCATCACAAAACACAACCTACTGTGGGCTGACAAATAGCCTATTTATTTCTGACAGTTCTGGAGACTCAAAAGTCCACGATTACGGTGCCAGCATGGGCGGGCCCTCCTCCAGGGGGCAGCTTCTGTCGTGTCCTCCTCACAGGGGAAGGGGCTGGTGGCACTGTGGGGCCTCTCTCACAGGACCCTAATCCACTCACAGGGGCTCCACGACCTAATCACCTCCCAGAGGCCCCACCTCATAACACCACCCCCTTCAGGGGACAGGAATTCAACACAGGAATTTTAGTGGGACACAAACGTACAGATCAGCAAGACAGGCCAGGGACAAAATCCACAGAGGTGCTTGTTTCTATCGATTTTTGGTGGTGAATGTCCACATCCAGCAAATTAAACTGTTACAGGGTAAGAAAGTAATTACTTTCCCTGACAATTTTTAAACTTTTGACCAAGAAATGACTGAAACTACTACTAATAATTTTATCCTGAATCATAAGATGTCATCTAGCAGCATTTGATTTTCAGCTTTAACACAGAGACCCCACCCTTCTTCCCCAGCCTGCTTCCCACCCGGGAGGACAAAAGAGCAGGATGACCTGCCGTGCCTCCCTCCCTGACCACTTTCCAACGTGACATAAACAATTTAATAGCAGTTTTCAATTTTGCTTTTCTCTTCATCAGCTCTGGCATCAAGGAATCTTAGAAAAAAATTTAAATGAATACATTTAAGATCCCATTATTTCCAAAATGTATATACTTGCACAAATCACTTTGGGACGCATGCCAACACACATCTTTCATGTGATAAATCATTCTCCTCATCCTATGGGACCCGGTGAAATCTATTTTCATGACAGGCCCTCATTCATCATATTATTCCTGTGATTTCTGTAAAAACCCTAAAACCCATCTCATCTTGACAGCTGTTATAAACAAACAATAATCAGGAAAGAACCTAAGTCCCAATTCCCAGTCCTATTAGGGGATTTCTAGCCTAGTCATAATTCTCCCGTACATCCAAAGGAAGGGAAAAAGGACTCCAGTTACCAAAGTAACCCTAAGTCAGAATGTTTTTAAATCTATCTTTACCACAGACACCAAATGCACTTCAACTCTGCAGGTCACTTTCACACAAGCTCCTCAGAAAGAGTTCCCGAGTCCCAGAATCCGGGGATGGCAGTGGTGCGCAGCACCTGGCAGTGCCAGCTGGGCACTGGCCGTGCACAGCTTGTGGGTGGTCCCAGAAGCCCAGCTGCTCATGGGAAGGCCATGCAAAAGCCACCTCCCAGCACAAAGGGCAGGGAGCTCTGAGCTGGAACCACCAGCCCAAGGCCGGCACCCCACTCTTCACTCACCAAGCCATCCTCTGAGGGCCCGACTAGGTGGGTGTGGAAGGCCCCGGCCCGCTGCTGTTTCAGGAATGGCACTCAGTAGCCGCTGCCCCCGCTGGCCGCGGCTCAGGCCAGCGGCAAAGTCTAGCCAGCACAGGAGCCTCAGAGCAGCCGCTCCGTGAGAAACCCGAGCCCTGGCGGCTCCAAGGTGCTTCAAACTCCTCCATGACTCCTCCTTTCTCGTCACTCAGGGCCTCCTTTTGGCCTGCTTCCTCTCCCTCCTCGCAGGGCACAGTACAGAGTTTCCACTGCAAAGGGATGGTGAGGGCAGCCCAGCCCCGCCACCCCATGTGGCAATGTGCTGCGAGGACAGGTAAGCAAGCAGACAACCACAGGACACCCCAGTCTGCCTTTACTGGCAACTGGCCCTCACTGTGCCCCGGCTCCCCACTGCCCAGTGACGGGACCTGCTCCTCGGCCTCTGGCAGGCTCTCCACTCGGCCAGAGGAGTGGGTACTATGATCTCAGGCCACCATGTCCCCTCCCACATCAGCAGGTCTACACTGTTCCTGAGTTCCATGACAGACCAGGCTGGTAGCTCCTGGCCACCCTCCCACCATGCCGCCATCTGACAATGGTAAAGGCTATGGCTGGGGGGTCACTGCCAGTCATCTACCAGCTTAGTCTTCTGGGGCTAGACCATCTCTCACAGGCTCTGGAAACATTCTGAAATGTAGAAGAAAGGGGTCTGGCTTGATCAAAATAAACACAATTCCCTAAGCCATGATAATCCAGAGCTTCTCCTTGCTTCAACCATTTTCAAATAACATTTTCTGGAAGTTTTCTAGAATGGAAATTCAATCTGCTCTCTCAGTAATACTGCTGTCTAGAAGTTCACAATGGTTAGAGTATCTTCCTGCTTATAACTTTGCTTCAGTAATAATGACATCAACTACTATGTGCTTAGGCACCTCTTGTTTACTTCCTTGTCACATCGACGCACCCTCAAGTCACCATCACTGAAAGATGAGAAAACAGATGTGCAGAAGCAACATGATGTGTCTCAGCCCTGCAGCATGCATGAGCTCCAGCTCTGCCACTGAACATGGTTCGACGGCAAAGCCATTTCTCTGTTCTCTGCTACCTTGGCCTGTGTGTGGGGAGGCGAGCTTTGTACCTTGTTCAGGTGACCCAGACTCGAAGACCAGATCCTCAGAACCAGCATCAATAAAGGTTGTCTGAAGGACAGTTTTCAGTCCCCTGACAATCTTCTCCCTGTGATAAGCCTTGAAGCAGTAATGGGAAAATAACTGTGCCCAGTGACACGTTTCACAGTTTGTCCACTGGGTGGTCACTGCAAAGCTGAGAGTTACGGTCAGTGTGCTCAGCATAACTGGAGCAGGGAACCACTGTCTTCGGCGTGGTTAGCTCTGGGGTCTCATGCATTTAACAGGGAAATGCAACTAAGGCTGAAATAAGAACTGATTAGCTGAGCACCAGGGCATATAACATACGATTATTATTCTACAAGAATTCCTTATCTCTTAAGAAAATAAAAGTCTCCAGATTTGGTTAAAGCTAATAAGACAGAGGATGGGGGGCTTTCAGAAATCTCTAGAACTTCATGTCGTGTTCACATTAACTTTGAAAGTTCTCATTAAAGAGTTCACAACCCAAAAGACCCCCAAGCAGGAAAAATGTGAATTAAGAAGACCAAATATGCTCACATAGAAGAATATGGCATTGGGGAGGGGTTTTAAAAAAAATTAATTCCCTGGGGCTTTTGGGTGCTTTAAAAAACTGGTCGCTCACTAGAGACTACACAGGGCAAAGACACCATCATTCAGGGGCTGCCAAGGAGAAGGAAGAGCAAGGGAGATCAACGAACAATCTAGTAGTAGAACACATCACCCATAAGACAGAGTGAGGCGATCCAACCGGCAAGCAGGGTCTGAAGTGCACAAATGGAGGCCCAGAGCTTTGCGGGCCACACCACTACCTGAACAGCTCAGTCACCAAAGACAGTGCGCTTCGTCCAGGCCCTGGGCCACCTCTGCCCCACAGCAGAAACACTGTGGTTCCAGGAATAACATGGAAAATGTAAAGATGAATTGAGCTGATTTCTAAAATCACTTCAACTCCTTTGTATAAATACATGAATACACAGATTGGGCTTACAGTAGGAAGGAGACGTGTGGAGGAGATAAAGGATTCAGAAGAGGTGTTCTCTTACAAAATTCTATTCCACAGTTACCAGATGATTCAAGTTTATTTCTTGAGAGCTTTCTTCAGCAGATTTCCTCAGCTGTAAAAGTCCAGATCTTTCGCCACTGCCCAAACGCAAATGCACAATTTCTCCTTTTGGGAGAGGGTTATGCTGAAAATTAGTGTTGTGTAAATACCGTTACCTTTTCTGGTGAAAAACTCCTTGGAATATTTTCCCAACATAGCGTATTTTCGAGGGACTTTCCCCAGCAGTTCAATGATCAATGCTATGTGATCTGCATTGGGAAAATTGCCAGCAAAACAGAAACACACGACAGTTTAATCAGTACACTGCATGCAGACACTGCCACCGCCCGCGCAGACAGAAACAGAGCGCGGCTGGAACAATCCACAGCCCGGGCTTTGCCCGAGCAGCCAGACTGCAGGCACCCAGCTATCCAGGGCACCGAGGAGCTGATGCACAGGGTGACTGCACCCCAGGGCCAGGGGTGGTCTTCCCACTCAACTTTTAAATCAGCACAGGAATTCTGCTCTGTTACTTTTTGAATTTAGGAGAAATGCCTTTGTCACCATTCATGCTACAATCAGCAGCTGCTGTTCCATTTCTGTCTGCATCGTGGCGCTTTTCAAAAAGAAGAGGTACTACCTCTGCGATTGAAGAATTCCCGAGAATATTTTCCAGATAGAGCAAAGTGCCTTGGGATACTGCCTAGCAGCTCTATGATGTGGGCTATGTGGTCTATGGAGGAGAGAAAAAAACGATACGGGATGGGAGGGGCAAAGGGAAGGATGGGATAAAAGAAGAGGGAAAAAAATTGAAATTAGTAAAAAAATCAGAAATAGATTCAAATCAACAATGTTTGCAGCACATCCATGCAGAGGCTTCTGGGACTGGTAGGCCTCAGGCACCCTCTGGAGCATTAACAGTGACCGATGCCTGCACACCCCAGGCTACCCAGCATCACAAGCAAATAAGCATGGAGATGGTCAGGTTTAAGGATTGAATTCAAGCCAGAATTCCTGGGTTTTCAACCCAGCTCCCAAACGGGACAGAGAAATGGGCAGATCAGCGGACAGAGGTCCACAGAGAGGCTTTGGGGTCCATACCGCCTGTCCTCTCCCAGCCAGCTGTGCCCAGGCCCTTGGGAGGCAGGCCCAGGCTGAGGGCTCCCCTGAGCTGTGTGTGCCAGGAGGCCCTGCCCATTCACAAAGACTGAGGGGGCTTCAAACTCAAAGGAAAAGCAGCTAAATTTGGTGTTTGAAAACCAAAACACAGCTCTACTTCAGTACAAAAACACAATACTCTCCAGAAGTTCAGGACCCTCAGGAGACCCAGCCCAAGGTACTAGCAGACCATACTCACCTTCGTCTCTGGAATAGTCTTCCCCAGAATGTGGTTCAAACAAATAATCTCCTGTTGCCAGCTCAAATGCCTAGGATACAACAGATGACATGCTAAGCACTTTATAGACTGGCCTCCGAGTAAGCAACTTTTTCTCCTTCTACAAGAGACCTACATTTAATGGGGCTCAACAGGGCTCAACATCCAATTTTTTCTTCCTTCCAAAAAGTTCAAAGGAGCTTCAGAAATGTTTATACATCTCCTCTACTGGAAGGTGGGAAGGCCATATACTCCCTTCATTTTTCAGGAAAAGCAATGCCATGTGGGCATGACAGCAGGCAGCTATGTGCAGGCCTGGTGGCTGGCTGTGAGGACAGGACTCTGTGCAGGCCCCAGCCTGTCACTCCAGAGCCTGCTCTCAACCCACAGCTGGCTTGGCCTCTGGACAGAGGATCCTATCACTCTCAGGAAGCAGAGACCTTCACAACTAGGTGCCCAAGGGCTGACTGCAGCATCTCACCATCATTTCATTCCTGACTCAACCAAAGGAAAACCCAGAGCCACTGAAGAAGCCCCTCCTGCTATGTGCCCAAGGCCAGGTACAATCCGGTGATCAGGTGGGGCAGCCGCCCCTCCTGTGGATGGCAAGGAGCGCTGGCTTTCCGGGTTAGCAAGATCTGTCCCCCAGTGTGCAGCACAGGAGGCCTGTGTGTGCCCACTTCTGGAAGGCAGTCCACTTCCCTTGCTCACAAAAAAATCTCAGGATCATGACTTGAATTTGGTAATGATATAAAAAGAAGGCAACTGCTGGTAGCTGCTATTCTCTGCCAACCAAATACCATGATTTTTAATTGCTTTAAAGGGGGGATAAGCTATGTCCCATTTTTGCTTTTTCCTATACTTCTCTTCTGTATTATTAGATCTTGGTGTGCTGAAAGGCACATGGATCCTGTTCACCAGTGACAACAGAAGAGACCCCCTGTCCTGGTGAACCGTCACTGCACTAGCCTGTCTCCTCCATCCTGACCCAGGGTGCAGGGAGGTACCCCGGAGGGCGCACCTCCTCGCACTGTCTTAAACCATCTAGGGATGTGTGCTCTCAGTTTGGAACTGCCAGCTCTTCACCCTCAGTTTTTAATAGAAAGAAAGGAGGGAAGTGGGGTAACAAGACTGCTGCCCTGCCCCTGGGAGTGCACCAGTCCCTGACCTCAGGTCCACTGCCCTGGGCCGCACCCCGGCCTGGGCCTTGGCAGGGGGAGAGCTGGTGGGCGGGGCGCCGCAGGGCCTCTCCTCTCCACCTTACAACAAGGAAGATACAAGGTCAATCCTAGGTCAAGGCAAAAATCCTCATGTTTGGCCACAAATCAAGGGGAACAAAACTGTATTACATGTTGAATGGCCGGAAGAGTCTTCCCCATCGGGGACACAACCCTTCACCACCTTACCAGCCAAGAGGAAAAGGAAGAAAGCCTCAGGGAGAAGGAAGAGAGAGAAGCACCCGGGGGGCCTCACAGCTTCACCCTCCCCTTCCTCAGGCCCTTGCTCCCGCTTCAGACTGGTTTTCAAAAACATTTCCGTCTGGTTCAACGTATTTTTAGAGCCCAACTCTAAAACATGCAAGCCACTTGTCCTCAGACAGAAGACCATTCTGAAGAGTTCCAAGCACCTCCGATGAAACTCGGAAGCCAAAGAAGCCTGTCAGTGAGATGGTTTAAAAGATAAAAGGGGGGGCGGAGCCAAGATGGCGGCATGAGTAGAGCAGTGGAAATCTCCTCCCAGAATTACATATATTTTGGAAAATTCAACAAATATAACTATCCCTAAAAGAGAGACCAGAAGACACAGGAAAACAGACCACATCTACACCTGTGAGAACCCAGCACCTCGCGAAGGGGGTAAGATACAAGCCGCGGCCTGTGGAACCAGAGGCCTCTCACCCCAGCTCCCGGCAGGAGGAGAGGAGTCGGACCGGGGAGGGAGAGGGAGCCCAGGACTGCTGAAAACCCAGCCCCAGCCATTCGCACCAGAGCGCAGACACACAGTGCATGGTGTGCTGGGTACTAGGGAAACAGGACAGTAAGACCTGTGAGGGGGTCCCCACAGCCGGCGCCCCTAGGACAAAGAAAAGCGAGTGCTTTTTGAAAATCCTAAAGGGACAGGGACCCCACAGCAGGATGGAAGCGCACCTGCGCAATCAGCCTAGCAGCTGGGAATCCTGGGGAACTCCGGACGCCCTAACCCCCTGGGCGGCAGTGCAGCTCAGACGCACCTCACGGCGATAAACAGCCTCCTGCCTGCTCCCCCACGCCCACAGCAACCAGGCAGAGATTCTTCCACAGTGGCCGGGCAAGAATCAGAGGCCCCGTCTGCATGCAGCTGCCCAGCACAAGCCGCTAGGGGTCGCTGTTCTCCCAGGAGAGGAGGGCCACAAACCAGCAAGAAGGGACATTCTCCTACCCGACACACGCACCAGCTCCACACAACTATCTCTATCGCCATGAAAAGGCAGAAAAATTTGATCCAGACCAGACTAACCCAGACATCCACCCCTGAGAAGGAGATAGACCTAACCAATCTCCCTGAAAAAGAATTTAAAATAAAGGTCAAAACCATGCTGCTGGATCTTCAAAGAAATATGCAAGAGCTAAGAGATGAAGTCCGGAAGGAGATTAGAGAAATGAAACAATCTCTGGAAGGACTTAAAAGCAGACTGGATGAGGTGCAAGAGGCCGTTAATGGAATAGAAATCAGAGAACAGGAACACAGAGAAACTGACAGAGAGATAAAAGGACCTACAGGAATGAAACAATATTAAGAGAACTGTGTGACCAATCCAAATGGAACAATACCCGCATTATAGGGGTAACAGAAGAAGAAGAGAGAAAAAGGGATAGAAAGTGTATTTGAAGAATTGCTGAAAACTTCCCCAAACTGGGGGAGGAAGTAATTGCTACCACAGAAGTACACAGAACTCCCAACAGAAGGGACCCAAGGAGGACAACACCAAGACACATAATAATTAAAATGGCAAAGATCAAGGACAAGGACAGAGAATTAAAGGCAGCCAGAGAGAGAAAAAAGGTCACCTACAAAGGAAAACCCATCAGGCTATCATTGGACTTCTCAACAGAAACCTTACAGGCCAGAAGAGAATGGCATGAGACATTTAACGCAATGAAGCAGAAGGGCCTTGAACCAAGAATACTGTATCCAGCATAATTATCATTTAAATATAAAGGACGGATTAAACAATTCCCAGACAAGCAAAAAGTTGAGGGAATTCGCCTCCCACAAACCACCTTTACAGGGTATGTTAGAGGGACTGCTCTAGATGGGAGCACTCCTAAGACTAAATAGATGTCACCAGAGAAAATAAAAACACAGCAAAAAAAGCAGACCAACCAAATACTAACTAAAGGCAAAAAATAAAATCAACTACCCACAAAAGCAGTTAAAGGAAACACAAAAGAGCACAGAATTGAACAACCAACATATAAAGAATGGAGGAGGAAGAATAAGAAGGGAGAGAAATAAAGAATCACCAGACAGTGTTTATAATAGCTCAATAAGCGAGTTCAATTAGACAGTAAGGTACTAAAGAAGCTAACCTTGAACCTTTGGTAACTGCTAATCTAAAGCCTGCAATGGCAATAAGTATACATATCTTTTAATAATCACCCTAAATGAAATGGACTGAATGCACCAATCAAAAGACACAGAGAAATAGAATGGATAAAAAAGCAAGACCCATCTATATGCTGCTTACAAGAGACTCACCTCAATCCAAAGACATGCCCAGACTAAAAGCCAAGGAATGGAAAAAGATATTTCATGCAAACAACAGGGAGAAAAAAGCAGGTGTTGCAGTACTAGTATCAGACAAAATAGACTTCAAAACAAAGAAAGTAACAACAGATAAAGAAGGACATTACATAATGACAAAGGGCTCTGTCCAACAAGAGGATATAACCATTATAAATATATATGCACCCAACACAGGAGCACCAGCACATGGGAAACAAATACTAACAGAACTAAAGGATGAAATACAATGCAATACATTCATTTTAGGAGACTTCAACACACCACTCACTCCAAAGGATAGATCCACCCGACAGAAAATAAGTAAGGACACAGAGGCACAGAACAACACACTAGAAGAGATGGACCTAATAGACATCTACAGAACTCTACACCATTCAACAGGATACACATTCTTCTCAAGTGCACATGGAACATTCTCCAGAATGGACCACATACTAGGCCACAAAAAGAGTCTCAGTAAATCCAAAAGATTGAAATCTTACCAACCAACTTTTCAGACCACAAAGGAATAAAACTAGGACTAAATTGTACAAAGAAAGCAGAAAGGCCCACAAACACATGGGTGCTTAACAACATGCTCCTAAATAATCAATGGATCATTGACCAAATTAAAATAGAGATCAAGCAATATATGGAAACAAATGACAACAACAACACAAAGCCCCAACTTCTGTGGGACACAGCAAAAGCAGTCTTAAGAGGAAAGTATATAGTAATCCAGGCATACTTAAAGAAGGAAGAACAATCCCAAATGAATAGTCTAACGTCGCAATTATTGAAACTGGAAAAAGAAGAACAAATGAGGCCTAAAGACAGCAGAAGGAGGGACATAATAAAGATCAGAGAAGAAATAAATAAAATTGAGAAGAATAAAACAATACAAAAAAAATCAATAAAACCAAGAGCTGGTTCTTCGAGAAAATAAACAAAATAAATAAGCCTTTAGCCAAACTTATTAAGAGAAAAAGAGAATCAACACACATAAACAGAATCAGAAATGAGAAAGGAAAAATCATGACGGACCCCACAGAAATACAAAGAACTATTAGAGAATAGTAGGAAAACCTATATATGCTAACAAGTTGGAAAACCTAGGAGAAATGGACAACTTCCTAGAAAAATACAACCTTCCAAGACTGACCAAAGAAGAAACACAAAAATAAAACAAACCAATTACGAGCAAAGAAATTGAAGTGGTAATCAAAAAACTACCCAAGAACAAAATCCCAGATGGATTTACCTTGGAATTTTATCAGACATACAGAGAAGACATAATACCCATTCTCCTTAAAGTTTTCCAAAAAATAGAAGAGGAGGGAATACTCCCAAACTCATTCTATGAAGCCAACATCACCCTAATACCAAAACCTGGCAAAGACCCCACCAAGGAAGAAAATTACAGACCAATATCCCTGATGAACGTAGATGCAAAAATACTCAACAAAATATTAGCAAACCGAATTCAAAAATACATCAAAAGGATCATACACCATGACCAAGTGGGATTCATCCCAGGGATGCAAGGATGGTACAACATTCGAAAATCCATCAACATCATCCACCACATCAACAAAAAGAAAGACAAAAACCACATGATCATCTCCATAGATGCTGAAAAAGCATTTGACAAAATTCAACATCCATTCATGATAAAACTCTCAACAAAATGGGTATAGAGGGCAAGTACCTCAACATAATAAAGGCCATATATGATAAACCCACAGCTAACATAATACTGAACAGCGAGAGGCTGAAAGCTTTTTCTCTGAGATTGGGAACAAGACAGGGATGCCCACTCTCCCCACTGTTATTCAACATAGTACTGGAGGTCCTAGCCACAGTAATTAGACAAAACAAAGAAATACAAGGAATGCAGATTGGTAAAGAAGTTAAACTGTCATTATTTGCGGATGACATGATATTGTACATAAAAAACCCTAAAGACTCCATTCCAAAACTACCAAAACTGATATCAGAATATAGCAAACTTGCAGGATACAAAATTAACACACAGAAATCTGTGGCTTTCCTATACACTAACAATGAACCAAAAGAAAGAGAAATCAGGAAAACAATTCCATTCACAATTGCATCAAAAAGAATAAAATACCTAGGAATAAACCTAACAAAGGAAATGAAAGACCTATACCTTGAAAACTATAAGACACTCTTAAGAGAAATTAAAGAGGACACTAACAAATGGAAACCCATCCCATGCTCTTGGCTAGGAAGAATTAATATTGTTAATATGGCCATACTGCCCAAAGCAATATACAGATTTGATGCATCCCTATCAAATTACCAAGAACATTCATCAACGAACTGGAACAAATAGTTCAAAAATTCATATGGAAACACCAAAGACCCCAAATAGCCAAAGCAATCCTGAGAAAGAAGAATAAAGTGGAGGGGATCTCACTCCCCAACTTCGAGCTCTACTACAAAGCCAATTTGTAATCAAGATAATTTGGTACTGGCACAAGAACAGAGCCACAGACCAGTGGAACAGAATAGAGACTCCAGACTTTAACCCAAACATATATGGTCAATTAATATATGATAAAGGAGCCATGGACATACAATGGGGAAATAACAGTCTCTTCAACAGGTGGTGCTGGCAAAACTGGACAGTTACATGTAAGAGAATGAAATTGGATCACTGTCTAACCCCATACACAAGAGTAAATTCGAAATGGATCAAAGACCTGAATGTAAGTCATGAAACCATAAAACTCTTAGGAAAAAACATAGGCAAAAATCTCTTGGACATAAACATGAGCGACTTCTTCATGAAAATATCTCCCTGGGCAATGGAAACAAAGCAAAAATGAACAAGTGGGACTACATCAAGCTGAAAAGCTTCTGTACAGCAAAGGACACCATCAATAGAACAAAAAGGTACCCTACAGTATGGGAGAATATATTCATAAATGACAGATCTGATAAAGGGTTGACATCCAAAATATATAAAGAGCTCACGCACCTCAACAAACAAAAAAGCAAATAATCCAATTAAAAAATGGGCAGAGGAGCTGAACAGACAGTTCTCCAAAGAAGAAATTCAGATGGCCAACAGACAGATGAAAAGATGCTCCACATCGCTAGTTATCAGAGAAATGCAAATTAAAACCACAATGAGATATCACCTCACACCAGTAAGGATGGCTACCATCCAAAAGACAAACAAAAACAAATGTTGGTGAGGTTGTGGAGAAAGGGGAACCCTCCTACACTGCTGGTGGGAATGTAAATTAGTTCAACCACTATGGAAAGCAGTATGGAGGTTCCTCAAAAAGCTCAAAATAGAAGTAGCATTTGACCCAGGAATTCTACTTTTAGGAACTTCCCCTAAGAATGCAGGAGCCCAGTTTGAAAAAGACAGACGCACCCCTATGTTTATCGCAGCACTATTTACAATAGCCAAGAAATGGAAGCAACCTAAGTGTCCATAAGTAGATGAATGGATAAAGAAGATGTGGTACATACACACAATGGAATACAATTCAGCCATAAGAAAAAAACAGATCCTACCATTCGCAACAACATGGATGGAGCTAGAGGGTATTATGCTCACTGAAATAAGCCAGGCAGAGAAAGACAAGTACCAAATGATTTCACTCATATGTGGAGTATAAGAACAAAGAAAAACTGAAGGAACAAAACAGCAGCAGAATCACAGAACCCAAGAATGGACTAACAGTTACCAAAGGGAAAGGGACTGGGGAGGGTGGGTGGGAAGGGAGGGATAAGGGCGGGGAAAAAAAAGGGGGCATTACGATTAGCATGTATAGTGCGTGGGGGGCACAGGGAGGGCTGTACAACACAGAGAAGACAAGTAGTGATTTTACAGCATCTTACTACACAGATGGACTGTGACTGTGAAGGGGTATATGGGGGGTATTTGGTGAAGGGGGGAACCTAGTAAACATAATGTTCTTTCTGTAATTGTAGATTAATGATACCAAAATAATAAACAGATAGATAGATAGATAGATATAGATAGATAAATAAAAGGGGGCCTTACGATTAGCATGTAGAATGTGGGGGGGCACAGGGAGGGCTGTACAACACAGAGAAGACAAGTACTGATTCTACAGCATCTTACTACGCTGATGGACAGTGACTGATGGGTTTGTGGGGGGGACTTGGTGAAGGGGGAACCCTAGTGAACATAATGTTCTTCATGTAATTGCAGATTAATGGTAACAAAATAATTTTAAAAAAGAAAGAAAAATAAATAAGAATAAACAAAAACAAAGCAAAACAAAAAAGATAAAAGGAAGAGGCAAGATGGAGGTCTTCCTGTCACGTCACCTGACACTGGTTCCCTGGGGAATGAGGAGACTATTTTGACAAATAAGGACATGTAAACAGGGCAAGTGCACATTACAATGAAAACATGGGCCTTTGTACGTTAGGGCCTGCTTTTATGCTGGCAGCTATGAAACCATGAAAGATTATTGCCTTCAACTCAGTAAGTTACTCCCAGCATCACCTTTATTATTATTTGTGTTTAACACTTGGGAACTTTGGGTTCCTCCCTTGGGGTTGCCCAGATCCCCTTGGAGCACCTTCTCCTGGACAAAGTCTGCTTGCAGGCTCTGGGAGCCCAGATACTCTTTCCTGAAATGCCCTCTCGTGCCCAAGTGTCCCATGTGGGAAACAAGTCACCTACTCATTCTGTGCTGTGACAAGTGTGGTGACATTGTCAGGCTGTGGTTTCTTATTTCCATGCACTGACTGGGGCCCAGCCTGGTGTCCATATAAAGTTACCTAGTCAGGGATTTCAACAGACAAATGAGGAGGCTCGGTGAATGCCTCAGCCCACACAGAACTCTCAACGACACACACTTAGATCTGGAGGAGCCCCAAAGCTCAAGAGAAGGAAAAGAGATCCAACGACTCCTACACCAGCTCCTCAGCCGTTGTCCTCCTCCCTGGTAACAGCTGTTTAGTGAGCACAGGGACCAGCGTCCATGTGTGGTCTCATTTCCACTGGAGTCTCTGGCAGACTTGATGCCATTTATAACACTCAAGGAACTCTGGATTTTACCACCAAGAACAATCTGGAGCTTTATTGCAGCTGGGTACTATGAATTTAATATACCGTTTTATTTCTGAACTTCAACAAAAGGGCAAGCATGGGAAACTCTGCCTAATCTTTACCAGGGTCTCTGAGGAGGATAGAAGAGGCCTCTCAGCCATGGCCTTCAGGGCTTGAGGGGTAAAGGCTTGATGCCTTCCTGATTTTTAAAAACTCAAAAGCAGCCCTCAAAGCACTGAGGGGGCTGAGGCTTCATTTCCTGGAGAGGGAGCAGGTGAAGGAGATGAGAAATCTTCTTTAGGGTCTGTTACGGAGGTTTAGGCCACAGTTCTCATTAACAGCAGAAGCTGCAGGACAGGGAAACTGGGGGTGGTGGGGACAAAGCCTTACCTGATGGAAGGCAAGACATAGCCTTGTATGAAGCTGTACATACAGCCCCCACCATGGTTCTACAACATCTGTGATATTGCCCTATTTTTCTGGTTCTATCAACAAAATCTAACGCCCAAAGTTAGCAGCTTAGGATTTCAGAGCTGAAAGATGTTGACTCAGGGCAGGCCTGGTTTGGGCCCTTCTGTGTTGCCGGGAACAAAGAAGGCTTGGCCTCACCACATCCTAAATGGAATACTTCCCATGAAGCTACAGTTGCTGAAAGAGCTCCCTCCTTTCCACTGACCTAACCCTGCCTCCCACAGTTACCCAGCCCCGACCCCACACTGCCCTCTGCAGCCGCACTGAGGGGGTGAATTCCTCCCCACAGCAGCCTCCAAGTTCAGAGGAACCATCACATGTCCACTTACCCATCCTTGTCATACCTAGCACAGCCAGGACTTGGTTTTTGATACTCAATGAAAAACTTCCTTTTCACAAGTATTATCTGGTATTATCTACCAGAGCCCAGTGAGAACAGAAAGGCATGATGTCTCCGACAGACTGGGCCACATCTGTTGCCTCAGATCAGGCTAACTTGAAAGACACAAAACATCTTTTTTCCATATCCTCTCGTACTACCTGCTTCACACAAAGCTTTTACTTTAGCATCACACCACATACAATACAGCAAACTCAAAGGACCTGTGAAATCAGTCTTTGAATAACAGTTACATTTATTCTGCATTTTTGTTTTTAGTGAGAAGTGTCAAACTTTACACATAAGCCCCTACATTTGAAATATATCAGAGGAGAATTTTGAAGAAAGAAGGGAAGGAAGGAAAGGAAGGGAAAGGGGAGAGGGGAAAATAGGGGAAAGAAGGGGGAAAGGGGAGAAGAAGAGGGGTAAGGGAGAAGGAAGACAGGAAGAAGGGGAGAAGGGGAGAAGGGGGGAAGAAAAGCATGAAATACACCCCCCGCCGCCGGCAGCACAGGACTACAGAGCACAGCCCACTAAGAGCAAGGCCCTCAACGGGCTGGGCAAGAGGACCAAAAAAGAGGAGGTGAGGGTGGCTTCTGCACGAGGACCCGTGACCCCTCACCCATTCACAGGTCGGGGGAAGGGGGAGAAAGATGTGCTGTGGGGCCGGAGGAGGGCTCAGACCCAATGGGACTCAGGAGGCAGCCAAAGCAGACGGGACAGGCTGAGAGGCGTCCCCAGACCCTGAGGAGAAACCTCACTGTGCTCTCCTTGGGCACGGGCTGGGGCACAGGGAACACATGCAGCAGCTGGTGTCTGTCTCAGCAATGACTGGACATGCAGAGTCGTCTCTACAGGGTGCTTTATGAGAGGAGATTAAACACTGGCATGTGGGAGACGCCTTCCCCCTCAATGAGAGGAGGTCTGTCAGGGGCCACTGCATGGGCTCTGGCATCTCAGCCTCAGACAAGCTGCCCCTAAGACATTGCCACCGCCTCTGTGGCCACAGCATGAGTGAAGGCAAGGCTGGGTTACCTGCAAGCTTTCAGGAGCCAAAGCTATGGCCTGGGGTCGTTTCCTCACCATGGTGGAGGGGCTGGCTCTTGGAGCTGTGAGCTGCAGGGGGCCTTAAGAACAGGCTGTCGCTCAAGAGCAAACCAAAACAAACCAAAGAAAACCAAACCCAGGACTTGCCTGGAAAGAATTCTTCCAGTTCCTACAAGCCAAGGCAGCCATGTCTCCCCCTTCCTCATCTCCCCAGCCAGGAACACGGGGTCACATGCAAGGGTGAGGGTCCACCCCATCACGAGCTTTAAAGGGATGAGCCTTTACACGGAAGAAAACGGCAACTCCGTTCTTACCATACATGCTGTGCTCCAGATGTCTGCGGGTGTACTGTAACCTGCTCCTATTAGAACCTCTATGGATCTGTACTGACGCGTCTGGATATCTTCTGTGAAGTGTTTATGCTGGAAGGGAACAGACTGCATTACCTTGGAGGGACACAGACACTAAAAAAGAAAAAAGCACCATCTAATATGTGAACATGACCAAAATGTTTTAGAAAGAAAACTCTACTTACCACCCAACAGGCATTTCCCAGGTCAGCAATTTTAACTCTAATTTTATCTGCGTTCCGTGGATCCAGGGGATTCACCAGCAAGTCGGCCGCCCGGGTTTTTGCTGGCATGAGCAAACAGGACAGTTAGTGTCAGGGGAAGAGGGGTGCACGGTGCACATGCTGTCATCAGGCTCAATCTCCTTGTCTAGAAGCGATGAGATGATCACTTAGGCCTGTAATACTGTAAACTGAACTCAACAGATTTTAAAATTGATCTTTATTCTGGAAAATATTTCACAAAAGAGAGCGAACGGCCTCCCTCCAGGTGCCGCCTTGCCCTTTCTCCCGTCACCCCTGGCGCCTTTACCTCTGGGTCAGCTCCGCTCTGCTCCTTCTGAATCCCTCCAGCTGACTCTTACTGTGTCAGAGCTCTCTGCCTAAGGGACTACATCCAGCTGTGGTGAGTTACCACGTGGAACACCGTGGCAGGGAGAGCGCTGCCTGGGCGGCCGATCCCTTCCCAAGTGACACGCGGTCCGTCCGGCACCCACACCCGACTCCTCCCTCTGCTCGGGCTGCGCAAGGAGACCCCAAGGGTTGGATGACGGGTGACTAACAAAGATTAAAAGCTGAGACTCATCAATTCTGGTTTAGCTTTGGACAAGGAACACGCCAGAACAGAGATGTCCTGGGACGGCATGAGCCACAGGGCAGACCTCAGGTCCCTCCCAAACTCATCAAAGCCTCGGGCCACTCTCAACCCAGGGTGGCACTGAGAGAATCAGCAGGAGATATAGGGCCAGGCTGCTCACAGCTCCTCGCAAGAGCTACTCAGACAAGTCCAGACAGTGCCTGTACCAAGTAGAGGTGACCGGGTACAAGTGACAGAGAAAATTACCTTGGTGAGGCCCAGACAGAAAATCCTGAAGTGAGTCAGCGTCTTCCTTAGACCTCAAACTGACCTATAAGCTTGGATTTCTGGAAAGGATGAGATATAACCATGGCTCTCTTTAATTTTAGAAGTAATTCTAAAATGGCATTTACAGACTAAACAGAAAAGCCTGCTCAATGTAGAACCCTTAAGCACCACTCTTGTTCACTCAAAGCTGGGCCCTGCAAAAAGGAACCTCCTTTTGGGTGTACTGTGCTGTGGAGCCACAGTGCTGGAGAGGGTCTGACTCCTTGGCAGCCCCACACAGGCAGCAAGGCTCACCATTCAAGGTGCTCCAACAGGCAAGGTGCCCAGGATCTAGGGCGCCCACATGGCTTCCCAGGAGGGGCCAGGATGTGAAGAGAACTATGGCCATTTTAATTCCGTTCCTTGGGCTTGTGGATCAACCCAGGCCAGCTAGGCTCCTGTGCCATCTTCCCGCTTATCTGTCCTATGCCCACTTACCTCTATAAGGATGCCGAGCCACCATGGGGACTCGGGAGGCCAGCTCTGAGCAGGGAGAAGAAACGCAGGAACTTGGAAACGAGAAGGAAAGCGGGACAGAGACCCACCGAGGAGGTGAATGCACACACTGAGTGGGCAAGGGGCCAGGAAGAGAGTTCCAGGAGGGATGGACAAATGATGACCCAATCAACAGACATGGCCAGACGCATCCCTCACGACATTTCATCAGAGTCAGCAGGCAAGAAAATAGAATTTGAGGTTTGCAGCACTGGACTCAAATCTGAGTTTTGCCACCTACAAGTTAAAAGACCCTGGCAAATGCCTTAAACTTTTTCAGGCTCAGTTCTCAGGAAAGGAGGAAGAGGCAGGGCCCATCCCCCACCTCCCCACCCAAAATAGACAAATCCAAACACAGGAGAGCCACAGCTACACTGGGGGCTCACCTGGCCTGAGACCAGACTGACTGCCCTGAGGCCAAGGCTTCCAACCAGGCAGAGAAGGGCCAGTCGCAGTCCCACGGGCCCAGCAGGCAGCAAGGGGAGATGGGTTCCCCACACCCGGCAATTTCACCAAGGGCCCACCGGGGCAAGGCTGAAGCTCCGGGCTCTAACAGCCCTGATGGCTGGCAGCCGAGGGCACTCCAGTGGAAGGCACGTGCTGCAATCGCCTCCCTCTCCCTGCTGCTCGTTTTCTTTTTTTAGACATTCACAGGAGCTGCACAATTCAATCAGCTGGAGGAAGTACACTTTAAAAGACACATCATCACATATGCACAGTATGGGTTCTCTGTGTTTCATATACCTCGCTTAAGTCACTAAACAAAGTCCCTTGGTGACATGCTGCTGTCCTCCCAGCTCAGGTCTAAATAGTGACCCAGCTTAAAATGCACTCCAATGGCACCAGGGAATTTATCTCAGAAATTGAATTGTATAAGAACACAAGGAAGGTGAAAGAGAGTCTATCTGTATTTCCGACTTTCTGGTCTCAGTGTGACGGTTGTCCATGCCAGGCCACCTGGCTGCCACACTCAAAGAGCCCGTGCCACACGGGGTGCTCACGTGTGCTGAGTTATCACACCAATTTTGCTTTGCCCAAGAATCATTATGACCTCCTTTGACTAAGTCAATATGATGGAGACCTATCACAGCTCTTCTTTGCTCTCTGTTTCTACCCAGGTAGATAGGAAAAGTGGAAGACAGAGGTGGGAAGATTTCACTTCAGGAAGGCTGGGGCCCTCGAGTCATTTCTGATAAACCAGTCTTTGGGTGACACTGTATGCATTCCGTGTGAAGCTATCCTAGAATCCAGGAAGACAGTGGCCAGCAGGGTCTCAGAATGACGCAAAACTGTCATCAAGGCTGCTACACGGCACCCTGCTAGGTCCACTCTCTAAATAAAGTTTAAAACATCCTTACGAGGAAGGCATAAATGTACTCCCCATGCGCAGAGGCTCAGCACTGGGCCCAGTTCAGATGCAGCAGCACGAGGAGATCTAATGCTCATGCCTGGCCCGCTCACCCCTCTCTGTGCCAGGTGCTGTCCTGGCACTAGAACTGAATGGACAAGACATGCCAGGTTCCCCACCACACCCCAAATTAGGGAACTGATGCACCAGCTGGAAATGTGGGTGATAAAGTAAATAAAATGAAGGATTCAGACACCAGGTCAGTTAGCTCTATAAGCATGAAGAAAAACAGCAAAGAATGGAGATGATTTAATGACAAGGGTGTTGAAGACAGGTCTTGTTCAAGGAGAGGCCTGAACAAAGGGAAGCATGGACGAGAGAAGCTCTAGGCAGAAAGGGCAAGTGTAATGTGCAGAGAGGCAGAAACAATCTTGTACTTTTGAGAAACTTTGGAAAGCAGCCAATATGGCAGGTGTAAACGAGCAAGAGAAAGAGGGCAAGGACAGGCGCACAGGGCTCATGGGCTAGGCAGCCAGGTCTCCAGGTGCTGCTCTGGTGGAGATGCACTGCAGAGTGCAGGGAGAGGGGGGCTGAGGATGCGCTATACAAAGCTCTCCGCACTGCTCCACCGAGAACAGCCTACGGGACAAGAGCCTGAGCGAGATGAGCTGCGGCCTGTGTTACACAGCTGCGCAAGGGACCCACAGAGCTAGGCCCTGCAGCCAGCAAAACTGCCCTGCTCCAGGTCTGTGTCCCCAGATGGGATGAGCCAAATAACAGCCTATGGTGCCAGCTGCTAATAATCCAGGAGGAAGCCTGCTGCCTTTCCTCAACTGTCAATAGCGATCAAATCACTCTAGGGGCAAGTTCACACCTAAGTTGTTCCTCAGTCTTCTCCTACAATTCCCTAACATATATGCTCTGCAGTAACAACAAAGATCCACACAAACTCTGGAAAAGGCTGGTTCTCTTGCTTCATGTTCATGTAGTACCAGGCAGCAATGACCACCAGCCTCTGGGCCATACCCCTTCCACACAGGAAGCCAAACACCTTTCAGGAAGTTGCCTGTGTTTATCAAATGACCAAGCTAGAAACCAGAACTGAAGACCTCCACACAAATGACTAGGTAAGGATATCCTGTCCCTCATATGTCCCTAGAATTTAAAAATATTGAAAAGGTCTACTTGGTAAGAAACTTGGATCAATGGGAAAAAAAAGCAGACCTTCTATTTCTTCCTAATACAATATTCATGTAACAGGGTACTAGGGGTAGAACGTGTGCTGGACAGAGTAAAAGTCTGAATTCAGAAGGGGGGGAGAAAGGGAAGAGGAGAAGGAATATAACCAAATACGACTGATTCGTTTGTTCATTATTCAATAAATGTTAATCACAACACCTAGTTAGATACTGAAGATACAAAAACAAAAACACACAGCACTCTCAAGGAGTTTACATCCCAACAAGGAGGAAGATAATGGAAGTGAACAGTGACCGTACAGTTAAGAGTATGAACAGTAGTAACAGGCCTGCAGGGCCCATGGGGAGGACTGTGCTCTGAGCTGCCACCTAACAAAAGGAGGAAAGCTTGCCGAAAGGATGGACAAGGGATAAACAGGAAGTAGCATCCCAAGCAGGAGGAAAAGCATAAGCAAAGGAACAGAAGTGTGAGGCAGTGTGCCATGTTCACACAGATGCTCTCCATTATGTCTTACACATAAGCTAGGAAGAGGCTAGGCTACACTTGGGATTGCTAAAGCTAAACTTTCTCATTGTTTACACCATCAGCAAAAAATATTTGAACACTCACCTCAATACATGCATATTCATAAATTTTGCATACTCCTGTTTCCACATATTATGTACATTTACAAAATGTAAAAAAAAAAATTTATAACAAAACCCAGTTGGAGACATGGGCAAATCCAGCATGGGGTGGGGAAATTACGGACCTGGTTCTAGAAAGCAAGGAAGTGCTTGAAGAATTATGGGGTTGGGTCAAAAGGGCATCAGAGCCAACTCCAGGAGGCTCCCAGACCAGATCTGGGACAGTTATGGCACCAAAAAAAAAAAGCTGTAAATGATTATAACACATAATTAAATGTGTTAATTAAAAAGAAAAAGAACCCACGAGTTCACGAGATGACAGGGTGTGTGTGACGCCATGGGGAAGATGGAGCACCAGGAGAGAGCAGCAGCTCCGGGCCCCTGTCCCGGCCCCTGCCCCGTCCCACGCCACTCTTCCATCAGCTGCTCCTTAGTGACATCCTTTCATAACTCAATAATCTATCAAGTAAACTGTCTTCCTGAGTTCTGTGCACAGCTCTAACAAGTAATGGAACCCAGGGACGTGGTCATGGGAACCTCCAATTTATAGCCAATGGGTCAGAGGCACAGGGGACAATGTGGACCTGCCACTGGCATGTGAGGTGGGGCAGTCTTGCGGTCCTGAGCCCTTAACTTATGGGATCTGGTATCTGCAGGTAGCATTGGAACTGAATTAAACTGCAAGACCTCCTGTTGGTATCAGAGACTTGTTTGGTGTGGTGGTGTGGGGAAGCCCCCCTACAAACACAGCTGGTGACAAAGGGTGTTAGAAGTGGTGTGGTAGTGATGTGGGAGTAAAGGAGACACACAGTCACTGCTGAGACACCAGCTGCTGCATGTGTTCCCTGTGTCCCAGCCCATGCCCAAGGAGACACACAGAGGTGCATTTTTCCTTAGATGAACATGCATTCCATGTGAAAGCATTGTAGAAGCACCTTCTAACAGTGTCTGGTTAAGGCAAAAGTAGAGAGGAAAGACATGTCAGCCCAAGGGAAGAAACCCACATCCTTAGGACAATCAGTTACAGTCGATGAGGAAGACAGCTCTGCAGGTTCCCCACCTGTCTGAATGAAAGGGCTATTTGCAGGGCTCACTCATCAATTGCCCAGCCATGTGTTAAAACACTCTTGTCAGTAGAGGGAGCAGAGGTTTCTGAGCTTTTCCACTAGAGGACAGAACAGAAACCAACTGTGATGCCCAGTCTGCTTACTGAGGTCCCTTAGCATGTCACAGGCAGAGATAAGAGATAGGTCATGTGGCATTCACTCTCGAAGTAAGATGACAAAAGTCATCACCACATCTAAAGCCATGCTACTTCCTTTTAAAAAATTCCAACAGTGAAGTCTGATCATCAGGAACAACTATCAATATGATACTTCTTCCTCAATATAGACAAAGAGTAGGCACGTTTTTTTCCTTGAACAGAAAATGAAACAAAACCCAAAAACTAAATATAAAACTATCAGATGGAAGTACAAATTATAAATTAAACTATGCATTCTAGAAAGCTGCAGATGTAAGCTGCTAAACTTGAAGGGTTTTTGCAAATGTATAATGTTACTAGGTAAACACAAGACAAATGAGAAAAGCTCAGAAATGCGATCTGATATGCAGACAGCCTAGTGGCACAGAATATATTTTAAATTAATTATTCATGAGTACAAAGGAGGTAAAATGAAAACAGTTAATGCACACATACACAGCTTTACCACCTCCAGCCAATTCCCTTCACAGCAATTGTCACAGGCATGACACCCGGGCCATGGAAAGCAGACCCTCGAAGGGGAGGGACACTTACTTTTTGGCAAATCCCCAGTGCTGGAGGCTGAAACTGTCCTGCTTCTGTCGTGGGATGGACTGCTTTCCTCATGCTCGGTAAGTGGGGATCCTTCGGAAAGTGCAGAGCCACAAGCCACAGGTTCTAAGGGCCCAGAGAACAACGATGTGGAAAATTCTGGAAACTGTGACTCAGGAATTTTATGTCGTCCGTTTGGCAATTCACCATTGAATTGTTCATAGGAGCTGCTGTATGTGTAATCACTCTCCGCATTTGGCTCCTCAGGGTTATAATCCTCAGGATTCGGACAATCTTCCTCCTCATCGTCTTCGTCATCCAACTGTGGTTCCAGCAGGAACGGGCCATTCTCAATGTGGCCGTTGGTTCTGGGTGATTCTACCCAAGTAGGGTCTATGTTTGCCAGCTCCTGTTCAATATCGTCTTCATCTTTCTCAATGCTTTCCTTCTCGGCATCTTCTTTCTCTTCCTGGTCCTCAGCTTCACCTTAAGAAGCCAATGGGTTAAGAATTAGAACTTGCTACTCTCCTTAACACAGTGGCACTAGGTACTCATCTCCTCCAACAGGAGACATTTCTGAATGTGCTTCATTTACATACTTCAAGGCAAACACCTCTTTGGCTCTCATGGTAAAATCTTCTGGTTTTCTAAATATTTTTTTCTCATATATTAAATAACTGGCCTACTCTTATTAGAAAAAGTTAGTTTGGAGCAGAAATGACTATTACGGATTTCCACTTCTACCTTGTCCTCTACAATCTTCAGACAAGGTGTGTTAGCACACTACTGTTAGGGAAGAGGTTAATTACAGAATAAAGGACAATCATTAGCATAATACAGACATGGTGCTTCTCAGACATTTTCCATTTTTTTAAAAACTATTTTGAAATACTAACATACTTCTGGGATACAGTTTACAACAAAGGAATAAACAGATAGTTCCCCACAGTCCCCAGTAAGGAGCTGGGGAGAATCACCCTCACATCTGAGGCAGCAGCACAAGTCAACATGCACAGTGACCTTCAGGTCCCTGCTAATGAAGCTCCTGGGACCCCACAGGCCCTGTCTCCAGACCTCACTAACCATCACCACTCGCAGGCTCCCCACCGGCTGCATCCTCCAAGCCTGCTGTTTGTAGCTCCACCTCTGGGCAGGACTCATCATCTTGCTCACTGGATGGTACAGCTGATAGGATGTTTTCTTCTATTATTTTCCTTTCAGCTTCTCGCTCCAATTCTTCTATTTCCTGTAGGCGCTTTTCCAGTAACTCAGCCTGTCTTTTCTGCTTCTTTTTCAGTTTCTTCTTTTTGTTTTTAGATATTTTTCCTATCTACAACATGTTAAAGAAATACCACAGGTCAGCTTGCTTCCTTTTAAAGCACAACACAATAGTATAAGAGCTAGTGGCATCACGAGTACCAACAAATTCTGGTTTTTTTTCAGGCTGTATTCATTAAAAACACATGCCCAGACATGAGATCCACCTCATGGTTAAGGTTACAAGAAAACCAGAAAAAAGAAACCAGTGTTGTCTAATATCCAGTAACAGAACCACCACAAGGTCCCGCCCTCAGAGGGATATAGCTTAAATCCAAGAAGTCTTTTTCATTTCTAGTTCAAGTTCACCTCAAGTTCACTCTCAGAAGAACTGAGCATGTGGAAATACTCTTGCCTTTAACAAGAAATACCTCTTTCAAGTTTTATTTGTTGTTGCCCTCACAGAAACTAACAATGTCCTCTCTCCTTGTTGTCTTAACCAACTGTCTGCCAAAAATGAAGTGTCCGCCAAAACAGGTGTATTTCATTTGTGTTTGTGTCTCACATACTGAGCTGTTTTCAACAGACAATACTACATACACTATAAGAAATGAGCACATGAAGGAAAAAAAGAAAAAGCCACTGTTTCTGACTGCCTCCATTCATGGCCATTTGACTTGGAAAGTTCTGGCAATGACAGCCTCCGTCTTTCACAAAATCAATAATCAAAACAAGCTGCTCAAGCCACAGAACTGTGGGAAATGACTCGGCTCCTCAGCAGGCCAGGTGGCACAATTATTACAGGGACTTGTACAGGGACTTCTGTTCCAAACTGAAAGCTCTTGGCAGCACTCTGAATTTCTGGACATTTCCCTTCAAATGCTTTTGGTTCATAAAACTCTTAAAACCCTTAAAAAGTGACCTATCAACTCAAGATATTTATATATTTATTCTATCTTCTACTGGAATCAAGCCAGGGTTAGGTCTGTTGGGGTAGGATTTAATTCCAAGCAGCTTATTTTATTGGACTGGACTTAGTGTTTTGACAGAACCACAAAATAAATAATACTCTTTTCATATTTAACTACCGGCTAGAAAAAAATTAAAACAACAACTTCAGAGAAACAGGTAACTTGGAGGCAAATCAGAAAGAATGTTAAATGTTTTTGGAATCATCACACTTCACATCCTCTATCACCTCACATTTCACTAGGCTCAGCCAATAGTGCTCTAGAAAGTGCACGAGAAAAATGAAGATCAAACTTGTAACAGTTCTAATTATTTCAACTCTAAAAATCACTGCACCTTAACAAAACAGTAAGTCTTGTAAGTCAAGGATACCCAGCATTTATAAACATGCCTGTCTTTTACATTAATATACATTAGAACAGAAGCAACTGCAAAACCAAAAAAAGTACATCAGATTCCCCCAAACAAACTTATTTGAAAGATTGTTGAACAATATATATAAACTAATGTTACAATTTGAAAACCTCAACGACGAACAGTGACTTATGACACAAAGGAGAACATAAGTGTGTAAGTACTTACAGGTTTTTGCTGTGGAGCGGTACTCACTAAAACAGAAGAAAATTAAACACATGTTTAGAGGAAAATAGATACATATCTGTATATAGATAATCTGAATTGCAAAATGAAATAAATACTTC
Organism: Manis pentadactyla; assembly: GCF_030020395.1. Classification (NCBI taxonomy): domain Eukaryota; kingdom Metazoa; phylum Chordata; class Mammalia; order Pholidota; family Manidae; genus Manis; species Manis pentadactyla. The sequence continues at coordinate 58,518,646 of NC_080025.1, read as the reverse complement.
CTTTTAATGGCTATCCAACTTCAAAAACTGTTAAATATCAGAGCTCTTAATCATAGAAATCTAAAGTTTATCCAACCCAAACAAATCATTGGTTCTTAAAAGGCACAGCAAAAGTTGTTCACATGAAGCCATTTCTCTTATTTATCCAAAATTAAATACCCATTCATTTCAAAAACAGTCAATGCCAAAGCACCAACTGGTAACTTAAGAAATGGAGAAGAGCTTTTAAATATTCCAGTCTAACCAAATTCAACTAAAGTAAATCAAGTACTGAAGCAAATGGTCTAGCAATCACATGACCAGACTTTGCATCAAACAGCTTGATAGACTGTGGTTCCACAGTCTCAAGAGTATCCTGATGCTGCACCAGCTTTGGAGTTGGGGCATCTCCCAAGAAGCGGGTCAGTCACAGGCCTTTAGCCCTTCCACCTGCCTGCTTGCCTGACCACAAAGGAGGGCACAAGATAACGTGGAGGGAGGGAAAAGCATAGTCAACACCTCACTGTTGCATCATACTCTGTGAAAACCAAAAATAAACCTGTTTATGCCAATAGACATATGGGAGAAGACCCCAGGTCGTTTGGTCTTCTCCCACCCTTGGGTCTTCTGTGACGGATTCTGGATGCACCAGTTAGACTCCAACTGATGGAGCTATGCTAACCAAGAAGCACTCTAACAAACCTGGAGCCAGAAAACAATTCTGCTGACTACAGCTCGGCTCTGTGAAACCTGTTACTACATCCCCTTTTGCAGGGAAATGAGCAACAGGACAATCTTCAAATGTAGATGAAGCAGCAGTTAAGAATTTAAATGACCTTTTAAAGGAGGACAAAGTTAAGTAACTCAAATATTAAAGTATAATTTAATTGGGGCATCTTCCTTCTCAAGAAAAAGGTCTAATTATTTCTAGCCACGAAGCTCTTACGAAAGTTCCCAATATATACATTTTTGACTCAAGTGCCCTCAATGTGCAACTTTGCAGGCTCTCTCAATATCCCCAAAGAGACAGAAAGAAACAAAGCTGGCTCAACTCTCTCACCTGCAGACCCTGAAGGAGGAGGAGCACCTGCTTTCTGCCACTCAGTGGCCTCGGCTGCCATTCTTCTCACATATGCATCATCCACACACATCAAGATGTTTTCTGGCTTTATGTCAGTATGAATGATCTTGCACTTACTGTGTAGATAATCTAACCCCTGAAGGACCTGGTCATAGTAAAATCAAGAGAGATGAGTTATTGATACCCTTTTTGTTCAAAATTTACTTGTAAAATATAATATAATCACAAGGTACAAAATACAAGAGACACAAAGGGTATTTAATAAAAGTCTCCTCCTGTCCTGGCCCCCATAGCAACCCAGGTCCTCCCCACAGGCAACAAAGCGTATCATTCTGGAGATAGTTTATACTCATGGAAGCAAATGAATCTAAGCATATACTTTTTTCTGTAACAACTTTATTGAGATGTAACTTACATACCATACAACTCACCCTTTTAAGTGTACAATTCATGGTTTTTAGATACACAACAATCACCACTATCTAATTTAGAACATTTTCATCATCCAAAAAGGAAACACCAAACCCAGGTGAGTTCACTCCCTGTCTCCTCCCCAAACTTCCAGCCCTAGGCAGCCACTAATCTACTTTCTCCATAGATTTGCTGGTTTGCAACATTTTATATAAATGGAAGCATACAAAGTGGTCTTTAACTGGCATGTTTCCAAGGTGCACCTGCATGCAACATGTAATTGTACTTCATTAGAACAAATAATGTTCCAATGGATATGCCACATTTTGCTTAGCCATTCACTTGGTAGACATCTGGGTTGTTTATACTTTGTGGCTATTATAAATAATACTGCTATGAACATTCATGTACATGTTTTTGTGTGGGTGTAAGTTTTCATTTTTCTTGCGGATATACCTAGGAGAGGGCAACTGTTAGATCATACAGTAAACTCTATGTTTAGCCTTTTGATGAACTGTCAAACTGTTTTGATACAAGGCTGCACAATTTTACTTTTCCACTAGCAGTGTAAAAGGGTTCCAATTTCTTCATCGCGGCCAGCACTTGTTTTCTGATGTCTTTATTTTCATCACCCTAGTGGGTGCGAGGTGTGTAATCTCACTGATCTGCATTTCCACGATGTCTAATGATGTGTATACATTTTTAATATTGCAGGAGAGGATTAAAAAGCCTTGATATTCAGGCAACAGTACAGTAATGAAGCAAAAGAAACTGAACCAAAATATTCATGTACTTGTTACATATGTTCTAAAAAAATAAACCCACAAAACTGACACAGTACAATGACCTAAAGGGAAGGCCAAAGTTTTTCTGGAATTAGTTCAACTCCTTCCATAAACAATAAATATTTTTAAAATACAGATCACACTCCCATACATTTGAAATCCTACATGTTCAACAAATACTAGCATTTAGTAAGTATCACTTAAGCATGCTTAAGTCACTTAGGGGTCCTGTCCACAACAGACAAAGAAGTGAGGAAAAGGCAAGCAGAAGATATAGAATGTCACCCAACTCTGGAAGGTTATCAGCAAAAACCCAACGCTCCTGTCTACCTTGAGTATCGGGCTAAACAACCTTAGAAGACCAGAGCATTAGGAAGTGAGGGCACAGAGGTTTCAGAAGTGAACTGAAAACAGGAAAACCTGTCTCTTAATAGGCAAAATAACCCTCTCTTAACACCTAAAAGAACCTTTCCTAGCAAGTATTTTCAAGTGCCTTCACTGGCCAAGCAACAGCCAAGCTCTTCTAACAGGCCATGCACTAACCCAGGTGTCAGATATATCAGCAAAGTATCAAGCAAATATATTATAACAAAAAAGTAAAGTTATGGGGCTTATAGTCCTTGTGTCCTCAGAGAGCTTACTGTCTCATGCCAGGAGGAGGAAAGAATTAGCCAAAAAGAAACCAAGATGGACTACAGGCACCATAAACACAATTTAACATGATGTTGATGTGTTCCTAGTAAGAACCAGTAAAACAGACAGAACTAGGGAGAGAAGTAGACTTTTGATGTTAAATCTTAGAATACTTAATTTAGACACTACTAAAGTTTAGACACTACTAAAATCTGAACATATTTAAATTATGTTTAAAATGTCAAAGGACCATAGTAAGTAAGATACTATACATTTCCACAAAGAATATGGTGATAATCACAATAGGAACACAATCCAATGGGCCTATAAGTCATTCACTGACATTCATGCATCTTCTTTGTGCAAACTGAAATATGCAGAATTTTTATATCTGAAGAACAGGGTTCTGAGAAGTCCAAGAAATCATTAATGGATGATTTCTAGGGTACAGAGGTTAAAGGATTTCAAGAAACTTTAAACAGCTTTAAATTATTCCAACTGTAATTTCATTTAAATTATCAAGTATTAACTTAGAGTAAAAATGTCAGCATCTTTCAAAAATATCTTTTTGCCACCATCTTATGACAAGTCACCCCTGTCTTTCCACCTTAGCAACTTCATGTTCTTAGGTTGTTTTACTGTGTACAAGGCTACACAGGTAGAGTTAATGTGATCCCGTACCCACATGGGTTAACAGGAGTGCCCAATGACAGTGACGTACTCAAGACAAGAAGTGTTCCTTGTCTTCATTCTCAGCAAGAATTTAAGGTCCCAGACTTTTTAAACATTGGCAATGGCACTGAACTGGGTTAACTTCCCTTAGGAAGCAGAGCTTGTAATGTCTGACAATGAACACAAGGAAAAGACTTTACCACTGGGACAAATTAAGCAAGTTAAGGTATTGCAAATCTTAAAGGAAAGTGAAGTTAAGAGAGACAGCCCAGTGCAGGGTTAAAACATAACCTTGGGACACACACTGCTCCTAAATTGCTGCTCATTTATTCATTCACTAGGCAAGATACTTAAGCTATCTGAGTTTCTATTTTCTTATCTATAAAAGGGAGAAATATGTTTATTAGAAAAAATTAGGAATAATTTATGGAAAACTCACAAAAACAAGGTCTAGTTTACAGGAAACTCAAACTAAATGGCAGAACTGAACTAAGTCAGGAGACTTGTATTGACATTGAGTAAACAGCTATAACTTTGCTAAGTCACTTATTATTAATCTTCTCTGGGTCTCATTTATCCCACCTATAATATGAATGAGCTATACTTGGTAAATTCTGCAGTCCATCCCAGCAATAAAATTCTGATTCCATAATTTCTCTTTCTGGACTATGATTAAGAAAATAAAAACTTCAGCTATAAGGTAAGAAGAATGGTTTTATTTTTAAAAATAGCATTTCTGTTCTCAGCCAGTAAAATTTAAAACAGTAAAGCACCCCAGAATCCAGAATTGAACAATAATGATGGGTAATCTTGCAACCACTTATGCACAATAACTATGATAATGCAAAAAAAAATCAATAAATCAAGCTTCATACCCAAGGATAACTTCCCCTTGCAAAACCTGAAAAAACAGAGTTAAAAGGAGTCTTCACTAATTTCCCGTTTCTCTCCTTCACTTGCCAAATCACACTGTTTGTCTCTCTTGCCTAAAAAACTTACTTAGCTTCATCAGCAGGAGGCAGCAGAGACTGCAGAGATCAATCTAACCCCAGATGGGACAGGGACAAGCTTGCACCCCACTCAGAGATACCAGATCACACCCCTAGGAGCAGAACCCAATTTTCTCTGGATGAAGTCAGACTTGCAGGTCAGCACCACACAGAAGTGAAGGCAGAGCCCGGGACTGGGAGCCAGGAGCCCCCAGTTCTGGTTCAGGAACTAAATTTAGCTCAGAGAAAATCCCTTCCCTTCTCTGACCTCAAATCCAGCTGTAAAGTAAGGGGCTTGGTCAATATGTCTCTAAAGTTTCTTTGTGCACATCTATAAGCAGTGTCAAAGATCACCTATTACTGGTGTGAACAACATAAACTGGCTAGAAATTGGTCCTGTCATCTCAGATACAAGAGGAACAATGAGTTGAGAGTAATATGAAGACTTCTCTCAAAAATACCTCCCCAGCCCTGCTCACCACTCAGAGGGAGGCTTTCCCCCAAATTCTAAACTGCAAACAGAAACAGAATGTGAGCCACTTTCCAAATTAATTTTTGACTCTGGTCACCACGTGGGGACTTCCTGCCTCCCATACCTGAATGAAACACTCAAGGCAAGGAGACGTGGCCTGCCCCTTATTCCATGGGCAGGCCTGGCTCATACAGCACCAATGGAAACCTGACCAGCAGCCAGATGCACTAGCAGAGCACGAGGCCAGCCCCGAGCAGAAGCACCTCCCTGAGATAAAGATTCCTGGTGAGTGCACAGAAAAACACCACAGGGGCCTGGGCCTCTCCTCGGGCCTAGAAACTTTTCCTACTGAAGAAGCTGACTTCCCATGGGATTTCTCTCTTCCTCACTAAAACAGACACAAGGTGAATCCTACAGTCTGTGTCTGACAATTATGAAGGTAGCTGAAGAGAGAAGTGTGGGAAATGCCTGGTATTTAAAAGAGGCCAAGAGCTAGACACTTCCTCAGAAGTCTTGGCAGACACTCCTTATCCACCAGGTCTTCTCCTTGTTCTAACTCGGACTCCTGAGAATCAATTAGAAAACCCGGCAGCCGTGCTTCTGAGTGCAGTCAGGATAGACGATGAAGCCACAGTGCCCCGCACTCAGCCTGCACAGAGACATGAGGTGGAAAAGAGACTTAACTTCCCTGAGAGGGCACAACCTCACCATATCTCTGAGTTGAGGACCAACATTTTGAGACAGAGAATTCCAAGTTCGTATAGAGTCACAGGAGCTTCCACAATGAACAAACCCAACAATACAAAACTGTTCCACAATTTAAAATGAATCTTATGTTCTAAAATTGAACAGTACTGGCTCAGTGATAATGAATTCACTGATAACTAGGACCAGTGAAACAATTTAAATGTTAGAGAAATACTAGGTGTAGATAAAATCATGCAGTGATAACAGGTAAGTTATCTCCTTGCCTGGGCAAGGAGAAACAGTGCACTGTGAAAGTCCCCTCAGCTACATATTACAGCATATGTTACAAATTACAAACTACCTATGAAAGTCTGGTGACTTTATTTTTAGACACTCTAATTGCCAGCTCTATTAAAGCAAAAGAAAATCCATTTACCACACACAGAGACATGAATGCACACTTTTCACAAAAACATATTATATAATTCAAAAATGTCCTCAAATCTTCCTATGTAGACATTTTCTAATACCCTGTGGTTGAGGGTATGGATTCTAGGGTTATACCACCTGAATTCAAATCTTGGTTCCTCCACAGTGGCTGTGAGAACTGGGAAAGATCTGTGTCCTGTCTCTGCAGTGCCTTCTGTTGTGGGGGGAGGGTAATAACAACAACATCCTGGCCTCGTATGTCTGTGGTGAGAACTAACTGCCCTAATACAAATAAAGCACTTGAAATAGAAGGCACCCAAAAGAGCATAATAAACATTAGTGGCCATCATGATCAGAGTCCTAACAATTTAAAACTCCAGGGCTACAAGCTGTAACTTAATTTTTCCAGGATTGGAGCAAAGTCACCTATAATCAGGGCCTTATCTTTACCAAGCTTCATTTAATGGCAAGTAGCCACTTCTCTACAAGGTTTCTGCAAAGGGCAATGAATTAACCTACTAGGTTTTAAAAAGTAAAATGGCAGCTACCCTTTCAATTATGTAAGAAAGTTAAGGCCACGTTCAAAGAACAGCAATGCTGTTTAAAGAAACCATTGCCAGCTGTCCATCTTCAGAGCACCACAAACAACAAACTGCCAACACAAGCACCCTTTTCCTTCCTTTAGAGTTAGAAATAAAATACTTTCTTGAGGTCTGATTTGAAAAAGCTAATTTAAAATGAAGAAAGAAGTGAAAGCTGGAGAGGACAACAAACAGCCCAAGACTCCACACTGGAGGCAAAGCAGCACACAGCGGTGTCACCACCTCCCCAAGCCAGGGTGGCCTTTCTTGACCTGGCACAAGGTCACCACGGCCAAGTGAAGGCAACTAAGAACTGAGCAAGGGGTAGGTAACAGTGCACAGGAAACCCTAAAAAAGCAAATGAGTCAATTACATTATGACTTTTAGAAAATTGACAAGTGGTGAAGTTTTTTGATGAGCCCGTCAAGTCCCATAATAAGAAGAACGTACATTTATGCTTTCATTTAAGAAAAGACAACCTATCAAAAACATTTCTCAACAGGAAGCTGTGAAGAGATGCAGAACTCACTACACGTGCTCCATAACTCTGAGGTGCTCACAATGCACGATGGCTACTTCGTGCTAGTCACCATGTGAGACACTTTGTCGGTATCCCCTCAGTATTAATTTCCACAAGGAGGCCACAAATTATGGATTCGCATTCCAGTTTTGCATATGAGAAAACAGGCTCACAGAGGCTAAATAATTTGATCGGGATCACATACAGTAAGTGCCAAAGTTACAATCTGAAATTAAGCATTGCCAAGGCAGGTACCCACTGCACTTTGCCCTGTTCCAGTGGATCTCAACAAGAGGGAATTTTGTCTCCTCACACACATTTGATTAAGTTCAGAGACACTTTCAACTGACACAACTTGGGTGGTGGTGGCTGGGGCAGCATCTAGTGGACAGAGGCTGGGAGGCTGCTGAACACGCTCCAGTGCACAGGATGCCCCCACCACAGAGTATTACCCAGCCCAAAGAGCCAATAGCTCCAGTGCTGAGCAAGTTTGGCCTGTGCTCTAAGACCCTGTAATCCTTAGGGAGGGACCCAATGCAGGCCACAGGCACTCTGAGGAGGAAATACCGTTCTTATTAGAGCAGATGGGAAGCTTGTCACAGGAGTGGGATTTGGGTTTAAAGTTTGGTTTTAAAATACAGGTAGAAAAGAAAGGGTGGTACTTTCAGCAGCCTAAGACAAAAGAAACAATTGAAGATGTGGAGCTTAAAAAAATGGCAAGATAAGTACTTTCTCTAAAATACCTATAAAATGACACTAGTAAAAATTTACCAACAAAAATTCTGATAAATTGGCATGTATTTATAAACGTTTGGGACACCTCTGAATATTCATAAATTGACAACTTTGACTCCAGGAGGGAAACTGGGTACCTGAAGGACATACATTTTAGGACACATGCACAATACCTACATAAAAGATTAATTAATGGGAAAAAATTTACCTGCAGGGAAATATGGGCTGACACCAGATGGCAGAACACCTTAAACAGATTGATAGGAGAACAGTGCTTTAACTCATTGGACAAAGCCAAGTACAATTCCAAAGATATTATACACAGTGTGGGGGAAAACAGGGAACAAACAGGCCCCAAAGCCAGGCTCTAAGTGCAAATTCCTGCTTCACTGTATACTACTTTTTACGTTATTTCCTGACCAGGGGCAAGTTACTTAACCTCTCTACCCCACAGTTCTTCCTTCATAAAATCAGGAGAGAAAATATCTATTTCATAGAATTATTGTGAGGATTCAGTGAACTGAAATTTGCAAAATACTTAGAACTACGTCTGGCATATAGTAAGCATTGAGTAAATATTTGTAATTGCCAATAGAGGCATCTTAACAATAATCTAAAATAAAGAAGTTGCCATTATTATTCTCATTTTACTCATGATGAAGTTGTGGATTAAGGAGGTTAAGTGACTTAACCAAAGTCCTTTAGATATAGAGGGTGTATTTCACAATAAGACACAAGTTCTTCATCATTCCTTCTATTGCTCTGTGACAGCCAATACCCTTAAGATTTAGACAACAGGCAATGGAAAGCCACTACAGGTTTCTAATTGGGGAATAGGGATTACTAAAGCCAAGTTTTACTTAGGAAGGTAACTGCCAATGGAAGGGAGACTAAATGGGGAGGGAAGCAGAGTAGGGTGGGCTGGCCTCCAAGGGAGTAGAGAAGCCTGAGGAAAGGCACTGGCTGGAGGTGACAGGACCTGAACTGGAAGACGGTGGAGCTGGAAATGGAAAGAACATCAAGAGTAAGAGACATGGCACAGGAGGGAGTAATGGCTAGTGCCTGGTAAAGCACGGCAAGTGACAGTATGGGGTGACTGCAAGGTAGTCAGCTACACCTGACTTTGAAGGTGAAGGAGGCCATACACTGACAAAGAGTATTAGAAAACTGGCCTACCTTGTCTTGTACATAACAGTGTCTACTAATAAAGGATCTTCCCACTACTACTCAGGAGTCAAAAACACATAGGCTGAACCAAAGGGAATGAAGGAAAACTTAGGTATACGGATTATTAACTGGGATACATAACAATTTTCTACCTTAAAAGTTATTAGTTTAGGAAAAAAAAGTCCAGATTTCATATTTTTCTGAAATAAAATTTAAAATGTGTTCACACTATAACAAAACTTCTAATATTGCCTACAAGAACTAACTGCAGACCACAAAAAGTCGAAATTTTTTCTAGACCAGTAAAACACAATTGCTCTTAGTCTCCAAAGTACAGTGTAAATGAATTACAGTGAGGATAATACATGATTAAATCATTTGTTCAATTCAGCAAATATGCATTCAAGTTCCATTAAACTCCAAGAATTGCATCTTTAGATTTACAGACTCTTCACTTGCTAAGAAAGGCTGGATTTTATTTTCCCTTTTGTAATTCAAACTAAAAATCAGCGCTTCATTTGCTAATTCGCTTTCTTACACTGCCAAGTCTAGGCTGTGGTGACAAGGTTGCTCACCTATGGCAATAGCAGATATCTTTTTTTTAAATTAAGGTATCACTGATCAACAATTATGAAGGTTTAACATGAACAACACAGTGGTTTTGACATTCACCCATATTATTAAGTCCCCCCTTACACACTCCACTGCAGTCACTGTCCATCAGGGAGGTAAGGTGCTTGGGAGTCACTACTTATCTTCTCTGTGCTAGACTGCCTTCCCTGTGACCTATCTATATTGTGATTGTGAATTCTAATGCCCCTTAATCCCCTTCTCCCTCCTTCCCCACCCACCCTCCCCAACCCCTCCCCTTTGGTAACTGCTAGACCCTTCCTGGAGTCTGTGAGTCTGCTGCTGTTTTTGTTCCTTCAGTTTTGCTTTGTTGTTATCCTCCACAAATGAGTGAAATCATTTGGTACTTGTCTTTCTCAACCTGGCTTATTTCACTGAGCATAATACCCTCTAGCTCCATCCATGTTGCTGCAAATGGTAGGATTTGTTTTCTTTTTAAGGCTGAATACTCCACTGTGTATATGTACCACCACATCTTCTTTACCCATTCATCTAATGATGGACACTTAGGTTGCTTCCATATATTGACTATTGTAAAGAGAAACAGCAGATATCTTTGAAAATTTAGAATTCCAGAGAATGACAGAACCTATGTGAAATAAATTCAAGCTGGTATTTCTGAAATTACTTTTTTGTTAGAATATGTAAATCTTAACATTTTTAGGATTTATCACAGATAATTAAGAAAATGTTTCAGAGTTTTAATAAGATGATTTCTTAGAGCTGCCACTATAAGTTATAAATAATGAAGTGTCATTTGGGGATCCAATAACTCCAATTAACACATCAATTTTCCCTTCACCACATATTGTCTTCTGCATTAAACAATGGAAAATTGTTTTTTCATTTGACTTATTAGCCATGTTAAAATATGAATTAAAATGCAACTATCTAAAATCTAAAAGGGAACAGATATTATTTTATTAAACAAAATCTATACTAAGCATGTATGTGCACCCAATGCAGTTCTGCTGAACTACAGTACCACACTGTGTGAGCCAATGCAGGGAGCCCTTCTCTCTCCAGCCCCTAACTCAAGTAACATCTACAGTAACAGAAAACAAGCTGCCAACCTGCAGTACAAAAAGACAAAGATAAATGAAGAGATGAACACACAGGCTGACTAAACAAAGCTATCAATACACAATTTCAAAAGCAAAATCTAGGATGCTTTTACTAAACAAATTTAAGCTTCAAAGTTTTTCTAAAAAGAGCTTAAAAACCTACTACTCATATGCATATATGCAAATACTAGCTACAATTGTCAGGAAGGTTCTACTTTAGGCACCCATCTCCTGAATCCAGTTCTTTAATTATAAATCATTCCCTGATTCTTCACCTACTTAAGAATTGTGGACCTAAGCCTATATTTCACAACTTGAACTCACTGGCAAGTCTAGCTACAGACTGTTTTCTCAAACAAACCCAGCAACCACCTTGACAGATTACTTACTCTCAAGAATTATCTCTAGTAATTACCCATTGTATCAGAACAGGTAATCCAGAATAAGTCATATCTGCAGCTTTCCTAATTTAGGATGTGAGGGCAATGAGGAATACAGATAGATACATCCCATGTAGAAAATTGAATCTGGTCAACGTTTCTAATGAGAAAGAGCTCTTCCATATGTGTGCACTTTCATTCTATAAAATGCTGGAATGCACAAAAAATTATTTCTTTTGAATTATTTTCTGAGGAACTGAGTGAGACATTTTGTAGCAATGATACTAGATAAAACAATTTCTCATTTATACTGTATCACTTACCTTAAAAAAGACCAACACACCAAAAGAAATGCCTGTCTGCCATGTACATATTGCTCCCTTTACATCTCTTTTATCATTAATATATCATTGATTCAATAGGTTCAAAATGTTATGCACTATAGGTATGTATTTTTCCAGGAACTTTATATATATAAAAAATTTATATTCACACTCACACACATACACATGTGTATGCATTGTGTGTGGACGTGCATTTTTTTAAGAATAGGAATTTACATTCTTAAAGGCTAACCACTTGGTACTGGAAGGTGGGGGCTGTCGTCATAAGCCTCACCTGTCGAATGATACTCTTCACGCAGCGTACGGGGAGGCCTTGGTAGTTGGACTTGATGATCCATTTGAGGAGATGGTGGCCAAGCACTTCAAAGACCATGCAGACATCTGGGACACAGTTAAGGATCACCCATGGATACGTTTTCCGGTGTGATGCAATTACTAAAATCACTGTGGCACTTGGCATCCTTGTGGCACATGAAATTTATTTCTTTATAAAATGTAGTACCAGTACTATCAATAACACCAAAAGTGGTCACTTGCTATTTCTTACCTATATGAAAAGATCTAACATTTACTGAGCACTTTTTTATGCCATGCACTATTTAATGAGTACTCATAACAACTTGAAGAAATAATATACCCGCCCCTATATAGAAACAAGGACAGCAAACCTCAGAGTTCAAAGAAGATTCCTGCACTACACAGTCCAAAGGTGGCACAGCCACGACTCGATCCCATGCTTTCCTGGGCTCTCCTTGTAGCACACTCCTCCTTGAAAATGAGCAAGACTAAAACCTCACAGAAACTGACAAGGAAAACAGTACAGAATTCCCTACCTTCCTGACTAAATTTCCATTTTAGAGGTCACAGAAAATATTTTATAAAGTAGAAATTAACCAAACATAGTGAAGATAATCTTTTTCCTCAATGGCATCTTTCACCACATAACTACATCAATTTTAATACTAGAGGCAGTTTTTAAGAATGTATAATATCACAATACAAGACACGAGATTAAGACTGACCTCTTAATGAAATCTTAGGAATCTGGGGCTTTTTAAAAATAGAAATCTAGTCAACCACTGATCCTCCTTAACTATGACCCACCAAAGTCCATCATACAAATATATTCATGTCACTCATACACAGGAAGATTTCAAATGGCTCTGAAACCCTTTGAGAATATTTTATTAATCCCTGGAGGCATACAGACAGGCTACTGATTCAATTTTTTTTTTTTTTACAATATCTGGATCTACCACATCATCACAACAACTGTTGCTTTAAACACGTTTAATAAAAATAAGAAAAGTATTTCTACCTTATTAAAAAACATATTTACTACAGACATAGCAGGACTAATTACAGTTTCTTACTGTCCCAGGCTCATGACAAAAAAATGGCAAACTAAGGACCACAGTTTAGTGAGACATACAGAGCTGAAGCTCAAGTGTTCTAAATTATGACCAAAATCTTCTCAAAAAATAGAAAAAACTAGAATATGATTGGTTTCTTAGCAATTTGTTGAACTGCAAATATAGCCACTAGAATGTACATTACAGAAATACTCCAATTACCAATATCAGGTGTTTTCTCCAAAGAGACCCTTTCCCTGTCAGCAATCCTAGAAACTGTCTTGCAAATCTGATGCAAGAGGAAAGCAGATGCGTTCAGCACTTAGCAGAAATGATCTGAAGGTGAGGGACAAGGTGACGTCAGCACTCATTGGTATTTGCTTGTATTCTCAAATCCAATCTCTCTAAGAAATAAAAACCTCCTCAAATATATAGGGTGTGAAGGGAGTGCTTCCCTAAGGGATTGACAGTATGTCACTGTGGTATTTATGTCAAGTCCATCCTCAGGCTTCTGGAGCTTAAGCAGGTTAAATATCAAAATATTGGATCTGTTCCAAACATGATGTAAAGGGAAGAGCAAAAGATCAGGAACAAGGAGAAGACCCTGGCTCTTGACACCCTCCAGGCACTCATCAGTCACAAAGTTATGAACAAGTGGTTGAAAATTCCCAAACCTTGGGGAATGAAGTTTTCACTCAGGCACACAAAGGGCTATCTTAGAGGTCCAATACTAATACATGGAAAGAATATTCTGGAAACTAAAGGCATTATCTCTTCCCTACACTTGTGTTGTCAGCTCTGATAGCATTGGGATACACTCTGCTGTCACTGCCACCCTGAGGCTGACCTGAAGCAATGCCCCAGGCAGAGGGATGGTGAAGATTAGACGCTAGCTCCCTTGTACAACCTCTAATCACTTCCTCCTGAGCTCCCACACAACACGCAAACAACTTACCAGCAGCCCAGTCAAATCTGGTTTTCTCAAAAGAGAAAGGGAGGCCAGAGATGCCCTCCTCTACCTACATACAGATACATTTCTTTTCCAGTGGGACCTAGAATTAGGACTACTGCCTCCCTATTTAAAAAGCAAAAGGAACAACTAACCTTATAGTGGACAAAGACATTTCATCTTTCAAGAATCTTTAATTTCCAATCAGGATAATTTCTTTTTGAGAAAATAAATACTCTGCATGATATTCTAAAGAAAAAGAAAAAAATTTAAATTGAACAATTTAATCTTCAAACAACTAAAGTGAGTTAATGCAGATTTAAGAAGAGGAAAAGAAAACAACTTTGCTGAAATGTGATTCAAAGTCTTTAAAAAGTGATTTTACATTGTCAAGAAAATGTGAATAAGGAGCAAGTACAACATGATACCAAGAAATGATTTTATTCAATAAGATTTATGATTGATTTTAAGTCTATTTTTTCAAAGATGCACACTGACATTTGTAGAGATAAAGGATATGACATAAGATTTGTTTTGAAATAATTCAGCAAGAAAGGGTAGAATGAAGTAATTATGGCCAGACCTTGACAATTATTGAATTTGAGTGATGGATTTGTAGAAATTCATTATACTACACTCTCTAATTTCAGCTATGTTGCATTATAAACTACAGTACAAAAGTTTTTAAAAGACAAACATTGGAAGTCTCTTCCATTAAGCACTGGCTTATGTCAGATGTACCAAACAGTACAGAAAATGTATCACTTTACATTTACTAGGCCTTTTCAAAGTAGACAAACTAGGAGCAAAAAAAAATAAAACCAAAATATTTCAATATACACCTGGCAGAAAGATGATCCTCTGCGGGATCAAGTCCAACTTTGCACTTCACAGTAGCATGTTGACATTAGCACAGCATTTTTCCTTTTATTGCCTCAACCTCACATGATTCTTATAGCTATCAGAGGATACATAGCCCTTGTAGTCTGATTTTTTAAAGTTAAAAGCAAAAAGTGCTGGTGCACACTTTCATCTACCACTGCAAAATTAAACTTCACTAGAATTAACAAAAAAGATCAATTAATTATTTCTCATGCTAAAGTCAAATCAAGTTGTTGTAAAAACAATTTTATAAGATGGTATTACACCAAAAAACTCAAAGCAGGCATATTGTTTTACAATACTCTGCAGTGATACTGGAGGCTTTTTGTGGACAGTAATACAGCAGAAGGAACATGTTTACACAGGCTTGAAATACTGCCATTTTTTAAAAATGGAGAGTCAAAATCTATTCATGATAAAAACTATCAACAAAGAGACTATACAGGGAATTTACTTCAGCATAATAAAGGCTTTATATGACAAACTCAAAGCTAACATCATACTCAGTGATGAAAAGCTAAAAGCTTTTCCTCCAAGATCAGGACCATGACAAGGATGTCCACTGTCACTACTTTTATTCAACACAGTACTGGAAGTCCTAGCCACAGCAATCAGACAAGAAAAAAGAAATAAAAGGCAAATGGTAATAAGTAAAACTATCACTATTTGCAGATGACATGATACTATACATAAAAAAACCCTAAAGACTTCACCAAAAACAATCAACCAGAGCCAATAAATGAATTCAGTAAAGATGCAGGATCAAAATTTATATATAGAAATCTGTGGCATTTCTACTAACAACAAACTAGCAGGAAGAGAAAATAGGACAACAAATCCCATTTACAATTGTAACAAAAGGATAAACTTCTTAGGAATAAATTTAACCAAGAAAGTGAAGGACTTAACTGTGAAAACTTTAAGGATGAAAGAAATTGAAGATACAAATAAATGGAAAGCATTCCATGTTCATGAATAGAAATACTTAATATTGTCAAAATGGCCATAAAACCCAAAGCAATTTATAGATTCATTGCAATCCCTAGCAAAACAGGAATGGCATTTTTCACAGAACTAGAACAAATAATTCTAAAATTTCTATGGTAGCACAAAAGACCATGAATAGCTAAAGCAATCTTGAGAAAGAATAGCAAAGCTGGAGGCATCATGCTTCCTGATTTCAATCTATTACAAAGCTACAGTGATCAAAACAGTAAAGTAGTGGCACAAAAACAGACACCTAGATCCATGGAACAGAATAGAGGGCTCAGAAGAAAAATCCATGTTTATATTAATCTATGACAAAGAAGCCAAGAATATACAATGGGGAAAAGACAGTCCCTACAATAAATGATGTTGCAAACAATGGACAGCTACATGCAAGAGAATGAAACCAGATCACTTCTTTATGCCACATACAAAAAATACATTCAAAATGAATTTAAGACTTAAATGTAACACTTAAAACCACAGATGTCCTGAAAGAAAACGTAGGCACTAAACTCTTGGACATCAGTGTTAGCAATATTTTGTTGGATCTCTCTCCTCAGGCAAGGGCTGCAAAAGCAAAAACAAAGTGGGACTACATCAAATTAAAACACTTCTGCAGCAAAGGAAACCATGAACACCACAAAAAAGGTAACCTACTGACTTGGAGAAGATATTTGTAAATGACACATCCAATAAAGGGTTAACAGCCAAAATAGATAAGCAATGTACACAACTCAACACAAAAACAATCAGATGAAAAATGGGCAGAGGACCTTAACAGACATTCTTCCCATGAAGACATACAAATGGCCAACAGACACATGAAAAGATGCTCAACATCACTAATCACTGGGGAAATGCAAATGAAAATAAGAAATACCTGTCTGAATGGCTACTATCAAAAAGACAAAAAAGTAACAAGTGTTGGCAGGATGTGGAAAAAAGGGAACCCTTGTGCACTACTGGTAGGATTGTAAAGTGCCGCAGCCACTATGGAAAACAGTATGGAGGTTCCTCAAAAAATTAAAAATAGAAAATACCATACAATCTGGATAGTTACCCAAATAAAATGAAAACGCTATTTTAAAAAGATATATGCACCCCTATGTTCACTGCAGCATTGTTTCTAACAGCCAAAATACGAAGCAGCATAAGTGTCCACTGACAGATGGATAAAGATGTGATACACACACACACACGTATATATATATATTCAGCCATAAAATAGAACATAACCTTGCCATTCATGATGACATGGATGGACCTAGAGGGTATTATAACAAGTGAAGGTAGTCAGAGAAAGGCAAACACTGTATGATTTCACTTAAATATGGAATCTAAAAAACAAATGAACAAACGAGCAAAACAGGAACAAACTCATAAATACAGAGAACAAACTGGTGGTTGCCAGAGGAGAGGAGGGGTGTGACGATGCATTTCAAAATAGGTGAAGGGGATAAAGAGGTACAAATTCCAGTAATAAGTTAAGTTACAGGGATGTAAAATACAGCACAGGGAATATAGTCAATAATATTGTAATAACTTTGTATGAACAGACAGTAACTACACTTATTGTTGTGAGCATTTCATAATGTATATAATAAATATTAAATAATTATGTTGTACACCTGAAACTAATATTGTATATCAACTATACTTAAATTAAAAAATAAATAAATAAAGTAAAAAGAAAACCTATAATATAATTCAGCCATTAGAAAGCAACAGAACTGTCAGAAAGGATACGTATTCCATTCATGCCTGAAATCTTGAAGTCATCGATTAGCTGTACTACCATGTCTTTATTTGGGTCACTGGGATCACTTTCTCGAACCTATGGAAAGAAAAATGAGTTCAAAAAAACAGAAGCATTTAAGACTGAAAGTCATTTCCATTATATCAACCAAAACTGTTTTAGTAAAAGTGATGTTTTTAAAAATAAATAATTCAGTATTTGAACTTTTAAAAATAAACTCAATTTTAATTGAGTAAAACCCAGAAAAAGTCCTCTGTTTTTACACCATTAACTTTCCTTATATCATTCACATTTTTTCAGTACTTACACATTTAAGCAATTTTATTTCATCCAAGGCTGTCTCTGTATAATGCTGGGCACTTTTGACAACTTTCATTGCAACAAATCTTTTCCCCCTTAAAAAAAATGCATTTAAAAAAAATATCAGAGATGATCATTATAATGAGATCCATCCAGTAAATCAGAACTTCTCATAAGCTTTCCTTTAAAATTGTACTTTTCAAATTGTGAGGCGCTAGTTAAGCAGTGGGTTAATGGGTCAAAACAATGTCTTTTTTACTTTGTTTTTGTTTTTTCCTAATAAAAATAAAGTAGACTAGAAAAATGTCAGAGTTCATCACATATAGTAAGGGTAAATATTATCTTTTAACACTTTAGTTTCAGTACACATACAAACACACACACACACACACACGTATGTGTACTAAGGAGCAAGGCAGTTTCATACTATGGATCATGGCTTTAGAAACCACTGATTTGAAATGCCTATACTTTATTTTACATTTCAATGTTTTTCTGGTTGGGATGAATTACTAAGAACATGACTCCAGTGTAATACAATTCAATGAATAAGCTTCAGATATAAAGGCAGAAAAATGAATTTCAAACTGAGAAAGGAAAGTCTAGCTAGGTGGGATAGCCTATGCTGATCAATTTAAATGCCACAACAGAAGTAGGTGTGCCCATCAGCTACACCTTGTTATAAAATAAAGATGCTGAACTAGACCAGGAATCAAATGCACAAGTATCAACACTTACTGCATATCCCAGCACAGCCAGACAGTTGAGAAGTGTCCCCATCCTAGCTTCCTAATAACATGATAGCGGCCATTGAAGAGGTCTCCAATTTTCACTGGATGATAGCCACCTTTTATTTAAAGAAAAATTTTTCCTTTAATTTCAGAAAAATAATAATAGAATCTCATCTCTTCTTTTGTTGGTTCTTGATACCATTAAAGAAAGCTCTAAATCATAAATCACATTAAAACATGTTTAATAATACAACATTTTTTTCAAGAATACCTTTCCTCAAGAGAAAAATATCCTATGACTTTCTGTTAGGCTTTTTTTGTTCCTGTTATCACTAATCTACAATTACATGAGGAACATTATGTTTACTAGACTCCCCCCATCACCAAGTCCCCCCCCACAATCCCCATTACAGTCACTGTCCATCAGTGTAGTAAGATGCTGTAGAGTCACTACTTGTCTTCTCTGTGTTGCACCACCCTCCCTATGCCCCCCCCATTATACATGCTAATCGTAATGCCCCCTTTCTTTTTTCCCCCTCCTTATCCCTCCCTTCCCACCCATCCTCCCCAGTCCCTTTCCCTTTGGTAACTGTTAGTCCATTCTTGGGTTCTGTGAGTCTGCTGCTGTTTTGTTCCTTCAGTTTTTGCTTTGTTCTTATACTGCACAGTTGAGTGAAATCATTTGGTACTTGTCTTTCTCTGCCTGGCTTATTTCACTGAGTATAATACCCTCTAGCTCCATCCATGTTGTTGCAAATGGTAGGATTTGTTTTCTTCTTATGGCTGAATAATATTCCATTGTGTACATGTACCACATCTTCTTTATCCATTCATCTACTGATGGACACTGAGGTTGCTTCCATTTCTTGGCTATTGTAAATAGTGCTGCGATAAACATAGGGGTGCATATGTCTTTTTCAAACTGGGCTGTTGCATTCTTAGGGTAAATTCCTAGAAGTGGAATTCCTGGGTCAAATGGTATTTCTATTTTGAGTATTTTGAGGAACCTCCATACTGCTTTCCACAATGGTTGAACTAGTTTACATTCCCACCAGCAGTGTAGGAGGGTCCCCCTTTCTCCACAACCTCGCCAATATTTGTTATTGTTTGTCTTTTGGATGGTGGTGATCCTTACTGGTGTGAGGTGATATCTAGGCTTTTTTTTTTTTTTTAATTTAACTTAGAAAGTCAATGCACCATCAGGCACCCCATAATAATAGTTTGAAGTTTCATATTTCAGTCTAGATGTACATAATATTCACATACTAGCTCTTGACATTTCAAAACACCCCTTTTTAATTCCAAGCAGTAAGTGAAATGCAAACCTTCTGGGGTTAGTACAACATAACTCATCAAACTACAGGATGTGTACTCTGAGTAATTCTGCATACACCAACAGGTTATCCGTAGCCAACAGAGAATTGTAAAATCTATGACAATTTAACCTCCAACAGAGCTTGCTCCTCTCACCACTCTTCCTGCAACCTCAACTGCCTGCTGGGAAAAGGCTGAGGAAGGAGAGGGCAACCTGTTAAGGTAAACTCTTCACAGACATCTGGCATAAAAAGACCTTAACTTTGCATTCGTAAATAAAATAAGCAGGCTACAAAGTAGGATGAATAACATAATACCATTTTTGTAAAACACACAAGAAAAAGTCTAAGAGGGCAAGATGTTACCAACAAACATCTCAATATAAATCTAATTATTTCATCGATATTTTATTCTTTTTATTTTTCAATGTTTTCCTAAAACAAACAATACTTTTCCACTTTTTATTCTTTTATCATCTGCGTATCTATTGCAGAGATGTCATTTCTCATTTTTTAAATGGGTAGAATTCTTACAAGTAACTCAGGACAGACATGGATGGTTCATGTCTAATGTTAAGAGGCTCAAAGCAGGTGCAGGAAGTATGCAAACCACATCCTTCAATCTAGTGTGTAATCCACAGAGGGCTCAGAGTAATACTTCAAGAAATACTATGAATGTTTATAAATATTTAAATTGTATTAAACTAGTGAAGGAATTTGACCAGATACTATTATACCACTACACTTCCTTTTCCCAGATTTTAATATTAAAGTCTTTAACAACATTTTGGGTAAAATGTATTAACTAAAAGTTAGGAATAAAATATAACAAACTATTAAATGGATGGATGCCTGTTATATAAACTTAATGTGGTAATAATTTCACAATATACACATACGTTATTATGCTGTACACCTTAAAACTTATATAGTGCTATACTATCAATTATATCTTAATGAAACTGGGAAAAAATGGTTATTACTTACTTAAACTAAAACTGAGGTGGACTCTGAGTTTACAATACAGTTTATAAACCATTAGAATTAACACTGAAAAGGAAGAAAAGAAAACTACCTTATTTCAAGTATGAATTAGCGGCACTGTGCTAGGCACTTTATTTTTAAAACCATGTTCCATGAAATGAAAAATTAAGTAAACTATGTTGCAGGTGTTTCACAGAGGGAACAGGGAAGGGGAAGAAGAAGGGAAGAGAAGTTCTATTTGGGAAATGAGAAGTTAAGGCAGATTTCTAGACCACAGGGGTTCTCAGAGGCCAGTGTCTTAAAACCCAATGGGAATTCCCCCTAAGAGAAGAGAGCATTCTGCTAATTCCAGAATGTATGAAACTGTTTCTTCAAAGAACTAGTCACACTTCACAACACACAACATTTAAGAAACATTGCTGTCTGTCATTTCTTACAACCACCCCACAGAGAAGATGGTATTATTTCTACACTGCTCAAGTGGGCACAGGTCTCAAAGATAGTTCAGTAGTAGGCTCAGGGCTGACACTGCATCTGACTCCAAATCTATGCTCTGTCCATCAGGAAGAAATGCACTCCACTTTTAACAGCCAGAGGACTGTTTCCCAGTCTCAGTACACAGGGAAAACTTGATACCTTAATTAAAAGCTAGTTACTGCTGAACTGCATATTATTGCTAATATTAAAACCTCTGCATTTTAAAATATTTTAATCATGCACAAAGAGAAGAAACTCGTATCAGCATTGTAGGTTTCAGATTTGGATTCTTCAACAGCCAGACTGAGTACATGTGAGCACAAACAGCACAGCCTGTGTCCGAGGTAATCACAGCACAAGCACACAGAGATTTTCTCAATGGGACTTTGAAAGTTGAACAAAAGATTAGCAGTTTAGTCCAGTTACGTCAGAATAGGTTCAATTTGTAATAGTAAATCAGAAGTTCAAAACTTTATCATAGGCAATAGTCCAGAAGGGTTTTAAGCAAAGTCTTTTTTCTACTGATTGTATTAAGTATTCTTTTTTTTTTTTGCGAACCCTCATTTCTCAGCCCTATGGTGAGGTTTCTCTCTGCAACCACTGAAGGCTCTCAAAGACCTAAGAAAAAATTTGAGAATCACCACCAACACAAACAGTTTCAAAAAGGAAAGGGTGTTGAAAAGAAATTTGTTCACAGAATGATAACATAGATGCGTTTTGGGTCACTAAAGATGTCAATACTCATTTCCCAAAAAATTAATGGAACAAGTAGAGAAAAACAGTAAGGATATGGAAGATCTGAATACATCATTAACCAACTTGACATAATTGATATTTATAAAACACTACTTAACAGCAAATATTCATTTTAAGTACATGGAACATTTACTAAAACAGACCATATACTGGGCCACAAAACAAGTCTCAATAGAAATTAAGAATTGTGCTCCATAAAGCATGTTCTCAGACCACATCAGAATTAAATTAGAAACCAATGAGTGAAAATACCCCCAAGATGGGAAACTAACACACTTAAAAATAACCCATTGGATAAGGAAGAAATCAAAAGGGAAGTACAAGGTATTTTACACTAAATTAGAATGAAAACATACCGAAATGTGAAATGCTGCTAAAGCAGAACTTAAAAGAGCAAAATTTAGAGCACTGACTGCCTATGTTAGAAAAGAAGATCTCAAATCAACATTCTCAGTTTCCACCTTAAAAAACCAGAGAAAGGGGAGCAAATAAAACTGAAAGGGAAAGAAAGGAAATAGAGCTGCAATTAGTGAGACAAAAAGCATAAACACTAAAAAAGAAAATCAGTGAGACCAGAACCTGGTTCTTTGATAAAATGATAATAATTAATAAACTTCTGGCTAGGCTGAGCCAGGAAAACATAAACTACCACCAAACTGAGGAATTAGTGACATGACATCATTACTTATTTTACAGATAGCAATAGGATGACAGAATATTATAATTTTATGCCTATAAATATGAAACTTAGACGAAATAGACAAATATAGTGAAAGACACAAAACACCCAAGTTCCAATCATGAAGAAATTCTGAGGATAAAATTGCAGTATTTCCAGAATCTGTCACCTGGCCTTACTGTATCTCCATATGAATAGGTGCCTCCAAGAGGTGGAGAGAAGTAGGCCATCTCCCTATCAATAGGTAATTACGAGGGCAAGCGAAGGCATTTCTGGACCTGAGACATTACATGGGGCCTCTTCTGCAGCCAGGTCACAAGAGATGTAGGAAGACTGCTTGTAAGAAATAAACGGATTTCTCACACTTTATTTCTCCCTTTGGCTGATTTTGGTTTCAAAGGTACTTTACTCCAGGATTTCTGCCCCACCCCAGAGTTACATCTGGAGCAGTCGGCAGGATCTCTGAACCCAAAATCTGTCTACATGGGTGCAACCCTTGAGCTGGCTGCCCCTAGAGATGGTGAGAAGATGCCCAAGAAACCCCACTGTGAATGGTGGGGAGGCCCCAGTGGCTGCAGTGGTAGAGGATGCAGCTTCACCAGGGAGCCCCCTATCTGTGAGGCTTCCAGTTGGGGAGCCCCTGGTGGATAACTGGTCTAGGGTAAAGCACCTTGTAAAGGGGTGGGGTCTTCCCCAGAATTGGGGAAGGGAGGACACACTGGAAGCTGCGAAATAAGCCCTCCATGAGCAAGAAGACTGCTTAGAGGCCCTGAGTGGCCATGTAGCAGCTGGGACTGTAGGATCTCTTTTCGTCAAGACAGTGGAAAGCGTTATCGAGGACAGAGAGAGATACTTTGGCAGTAGAGAGACACACTTCAGAATCACTTTGAGGAGCTGGGCGATGACGTACAGTATGTCCTTAAGAAAGAGAAACAGTTATTGAGAAGACGGGTCATGCTCGTGGAAGATATGTTAGCAGCGAGGGAGGAGGCAGCCAGAGAATCCGCATTGCAGGAGGCTGTGGGTGAAGGGGAGGAAAGAGCAGTGCTTTCAGTCGTGGAAATGACAGACTCATTGAGAGAGGATGAAGGGGTGGGACCTAGGGCTGATCTGTTGCCGAGGCCACAACCAGAGGCACCAGCCTCTCCTGTATTAAAGGCCCACCTGGTCGTACTTAAGAAAATAATAATGCAACAACCACAGGCTCCTGGGGGAGGAGTCACCCCTTCCCAGATTGTTGAGCACTCCATGCTCTGCCCCTATACCCAGGATGAGCTGATGGACATGACCGTCCTGTATCGGCAGAAGCTATAGAAACCTCTGCTTACATGGCTTCTGCGTCTCTGGGATATGGAGGTAAAAAACATTGTTGTATCAGGTGCTGAAATGGGTAGACTGGCTTCCCTGATGACTCACCCTTCCCTCTGGCAGCAGTTATAAAGTGCTTGTCACACCTGAGGGACTCGGGCACTTCTGGATTGGCTGACAGCAGCCTTTAGGGCAGTTTGGCCTAATCAGGATGATTTACCATACTTACTCACTAACTGGAAAACATATGCAGAGCTCCAGCAAGTGTTACAGGAGTTGGGCATGAAAAATATCATCTATAATATGGACCCCAGGGCCCCAATGAGTTGTTTACCCTAAGAATGAGAAATCTGATGCTCCATACAGCTCCCCCATTTCTCTTTTGGTCCCTAGTGACTATTCTTACTTCCCACACAGGGCAATCCATAAGTGAGGCTACTCATACTTTAGCACATTTGGGTGACATTGAAACAATAAGAGCATGGAAGGAAGTACGGGATACAATGGAAAGGAGAGGTGCAAAGTACCCGGGAAGGTCTCAAAGACCCAGATGAGGGTTGATGTGATAAAGGCCAGAGTAGTGAAAGAAAAACTTGATGGGCAGCCCAATAGGATCTTGTTATAACTGTGGCACCAATTTAAGCCACAGCAGCAGTCGCAGATGCTGAGGTCCAGGACACAGAAACCAGAGGCAAAGCCCCATGTCCAGTCTGTCTCCCTGCAAGACTTCCTGAAGGAGAGTACTCAGGCTCTGCCTGGGCCTCACCCAACAGGATGACTTGGCATCCCAGTACAACTGAGGGGGAGTGTCAAGGTCCCCACCTTGGGGGACATGGTGGGGACCAGAGGCCACATGCAGAATTAGCAATTCACTGGTCCCCTGTGAATGTACAACATACATGTCCTGGCACTGGTGGACAGAGGAGCTAAATGTTCTCTGATTTATGGCAACACTGAGCATTTTCCTGGGATCCCTGCAGTGATAGATGGCTATGTGGGTAAGGCAATTAGTGAAGAAAGCCAAAATCTCATTGGGGATAGTGCGCTTACCCCAAAGGAGTATACTGTGTACATTTTTACTACCCCTGAATATATTTTGAGAGTAGATATCCTGCAGGACCAGTGGTTACAGACCACTGCAGGTGAGTTCAGACTGAGGATATGTGTGGTAAAGGCAGTTCTGAGGGGACGTGCTAAGCACCCACCTGTAGCTCTGCCTGTACCTCAGCAAGTCATAAATATAAAGCAGAATAAACTTCCTGGGGGACACAAGAAAATTGGAGAAACTTTACAGGAATAGGAAAAGGGGGAGCAACATAAAGCCCACTCATAGTCCTTTTAATTCCCCAATGTGACCAGTGAAAAAGCCAAACAGCTCCTGGCTACGACTATAGAGTAGAGGGAATTGAATAAAGTCACAACTCTTTTGCATGCTGCTGTCCCCTCTATAGCAGCCCTTATGGACACCCTCAGTCATGAACTAGGGATGTATCATTATGTTGTGAACCTTGCTAACGCTTTCTTCTCTACTAACATAGCACAGGAAAGTCAGGAACAGTTTGCCTTCATGTGGGAAGGCCGGCAGTAGACATTCACTGTCCTTCCACAGGGATATCTCCACAGTCCCACTATTTCTCATGGACTTAGCCCAGGACTTGGCCACATGGAAGAAACCACAAATGGTGTGGCTGTATCACTACATTGATATCATGCTCACATCTGATTCTCTTGCAGTTCCTAGACTGCTGCACATCTACAGGAGAAAGGATGGGCTGTGAACAGCACCGAGGTTCAGGGACCGGGTTTGTCTGTAAAATTCTTGGGGGTTTGTCTGGTTGGATAAAACTAAAGTTACTCCTGAAGCAGTCATAGACAAGGTCCAGGCTCTCCCAACCCCTACCACTGTGGCGGTATTACAAGAGTTTTGGGGTCTTTTGGGCTACTGGAGAGTATTAATCCTGCATTTGGTAAAAATTCTGAAGCCCTTACACTGGTTGGTACAAAAGAGTATCAGGTAGGACTGCAATAAGACATGCGCAGTTACTCCTACTGCTGACAAGCAGTCAGTCAAGGCTGTACATGCCTTGAGTATAATGGACTCATCAAGGCCCTGTGGACAAGATGTTCATGTAACCGAAGATGGTTATAGATGGGGTCTTTGGCAGCATCTTGAATGGACATGCCAACCTATTGCAACCTATATCACAACTATGGAAAGGAGCAGAGGTCCAGTAGACCTTAACAGAGAAGCAACTGGCTGCTGTGTACCATGCCTTGCTGGTTACAGAGCCCATAACCAGAACAGCTCCGACCAAGGTAATAACCACCTATCCCATTGCAGGGTGGATGCGAGACAGGACCCAAAGGCCATGGAGTGGTGCAGCAAAGACACCAGTAATGGCCAAGTGGGGTGCATATTGACAGCAGTTTAGCACCCTAACAGCCCCTTAAGTGGAGAACTCCAATGCTTACTGGGGCCAGTGACGTATACCAGTGGAAAGCAGGAAGAACTTGCTTTTGAGCCATTGGTAGCCAAGAGTCCTTTATCAGGAGGGAAAAGCCCCTGTACCTGAAGATGCTTGGTATACAGATGGCTCCAGTCGTTGGCAGCCCCCAAAGTGGAGGCTCTGGCTTTCCATCCTAAGACTGAGACAATATGAACGGAGGATGGAGAGGGGAAGAGCAGTCAATGGGCTGAGTTGCAGGCAGTATGGCTCATGATCACCCAGGAGCCTTCCTCCATAGTTGTCTGCACTGACAGCTGGGTCGTCTATCAGGGCTTGACCCTGTGGCTACTGACGTGGTACCATGTCAACTGGATGGCTGGTCACCAGCCTCTTTGGGGGCAAGGTTGTGACAAGACCTTCCTGCCTCTGGTCAGACCAAGACAGTTACTGTATATCATGTGACTGGCCATTTGCTTTGGCATCTCCAGGGAATGACAAAGCAGACACACTGGCCCAGGTGCGTTAGCTAGAAGAAAAGCCTGCCTCTGATGCAGCCCGATGGTTACATCAGCATTTGTTCATGTGGGGCAAAAGACAATGTGGGCTGCAGCTGATCGGTGGGGTTTGCTGTTGACCTCTGAAGAAGCCAGCAGATCCCAGAAGAAGTGCCTTGTGTGCTCTTGTAAGTCCCACTTACCAGGTGCTTGGTATAAGTCCCACAGCAACATGGGACAATAGCAGAGGGGCTGATACCCCCTTGTCAGGTGGCAGAGAGACTATACTGGGCCTCTGCCCATATCAGAAGGATATCGGTATGCCATGATTTGTGTGGACACAGCTACTGGGCTGTCAGTTGCTCTTCATGCACATTGTTCAGATCAGCAAACCACCAAGAGGGGCCGACACCATCTCTTTGCAGCCTATGGCAGGCTGCAGGTTATTGAGAGTGATCAAGGCACCGACTTTACTGGACATGCGTTACAAGAATGAGTGCAGCAATTAGGAATAAAGTGGAAGTTTTATATACCATATAACCCTACCAGGGCAGGCATGATAGAGAGGTACAATGGTTTGGTGAAATCTGGCCTGAAGTCAGACACCAAATCTACAGGGCCGGTCAGTTCATTTATGGAAAATGTTATAGAGTTTGAATAGAAGCATAAGGATATACTAACACACATTTCTGTCTCTCCTATACAACTGTATGTGCAAACCAAAGAAGAATTATTGAGGCCAGGATATGGCCAGCAGAGCAACATCCTACTGCCAGCCCCTACTGCATTAAACCCTGGAGACACTGTTGAAGGGACATGGCCCTAGATATTTTGACACATGGACCAGTGAAGGCTGGTCCTTCTGGCACCTTAGGGAAAAGGCCTAGAAGATGGCCTCCTGTGTATTCCTGCAGTAACAGCAGAGTGGCTCCCAAACATCACAGTAGTGTACCCAAAACATCCAGGAGGTAAGAGCATCTTACAGGGAAGTTTTGTTTTATCTTTATGGTCAGTCAGTGCATGTACCTCCCATAGTCCTATATATTGACCATCTGTAACTCCCACAGGGAGGGGGTTGAACATCTGGTATACTAGACCAGGATGAGATCCCATTCTTGCCACTGTCCTGTCACAGGACCACTCTCTTGCATGCATCCTACCGGATGGACAAGATATGCTTATGCTGGTGTCTTTAAAACATGTATCTTATCGCCCTTAAGGTTATTTTCTTCTACAGTCCTTGTTTCCTAGATATGCTCCCTGGCTGCAGCAGCTACATGATGATTGCTTTAAACTCCCTACCTGTTCAGCTACTGACCGCCTGTGGAATGGTCGAGCTATGGACCTAACCTGCATAGAAATTTGAACCTAACTGAATCCTCTGCTTTGAGGATTATATGATTTTATTGCTGTTGCTGTTGTATGTTATTAGTCTGGTTACAATGATCCAGTTTTCTTGCACAGGGACCACTGCAGAAGATGCGGAATGTGTAGATTGTGAGGCCAGATTTCTGGAGGGGTGGTCTGTGGCTAAAATTGTAATATTTTCCAGAATCTCTCACCAGGCCTTAGGGCATCTCCATATCAATAGGTTGATTACAAGGGCGAGCCGTGGCATATCTGGACCAGACAGGTTGGGTGGGGTCTCTTTTTCTGCAGTGGGGTTGCAAGAGACATGGGAAAGCAGAAGTGGACAGCTGCTTGTAAGCAATAAATGGGTTTCTGCCACTTTATTTCTCCCTTTGACAGATTTTGGTTTCAAAGGTACTTTATTCTAGGATTTACACCCTTCCCCCCAACCAGGAACTACAAATACATACCTAAATAACCTTGTATCTATTTTGAAAGGTGAATTTGTAGTTAAAAATCCTCCCCATAAAAAATAACTTGGAGAGTTCTCCCAAACACTTATGGGAAAAATAAAACAATTCTACACATTCTTCCTGAAAATTAAAAAGGAGGAAATACTCTCAATCTCATTCTATGAAGTCAGCATTACTTTATTCCAAAGCCTGGCAAATACCTTATAAGAAAGCAACAGACCATTTTCCTCAGGCTGTAGATACAAGAATTCTAGACAAAATTCCATCACATCTAATAAAACAACACATAAAATAACACCTCATGACCCAGTGGGATCTATTCCAGGAATGAATACTCAGTTTAATATTCAAAAATCAGTGGATGTCATTCACCAAAATTAATACAATAAAAAAAAACATATGGTCAGCTCAAGAAACAGAAAATTTCACACTATCCAACATGCATTCCCAATCAAAACTGTCAACACAGCAGGAAAAGGACATCTGTGAACAGTCTATAGACAACATCAGACTTTCATGTGAAAGATCTAATGCTTTCCCGAAACACTTCCCCCTCAAGACTGGGAGCAAGGTAAGTACTCTTTACCACTTCTATTCAACATTGTTTTAGAAGCTCTAGTCAGCATGACCAGGCAAAATAAATAAATGAAAAGGCATCCAGAATGGAAGTAAAGAAGTAAAATTATCTCTATTCACAGGCAAAATAAGATTAATAAATCTGAAAAAAAGCTACTAAAACTGTTAAGTGAATCAAGACAAGTGAAAGGATATTGGCTCAAGATACAAAAATCAACTGTATTTCTAATACCAGCAATGAACAAGAAACTGAAATCACAAAAACATATTGGTTTATTTTTCTTTTGGGCTCAAGATGGTGGCGTGAGTAGGGCAGCATGACAGATCTCCTCCCAAAACCATATATATTTTTGAAAATACAACAGATACAACTATTCTTAAAAGAGAGACCAGAAGATACACTACAACAGCCAGGCTACATCTATATCTACAAGAACTCAGAATCTCAAGAAAAGGGTAAGATACAAAGCCGTGATCCAGCGGGACCTGAGCATTACCCCCACCCCAGCTCACCGGCAGTAGGAAAAGAATCAGAGTGGGGAGGGAGTGGAAGCACAGGCCTGCTAAATAACCAGCCCTAGTAAACTGTACCAGGAGCACAGACACACATTGCATGCTGTAATGGATATTACAGAAATGGAAAAGTAAAATCCAAGACAGAGACTGCGAGCGGGGCCCCACAGCCAGCTCCCCTGGGACAAAAGAAAAGCAGGCACCTTTAAAAGTCTTAAAGGCTGGACAGAATCATCCCAGCACACTCAGCCAAGCAGGCTGGAAATCTTGAGGAACTTCAGGTCTCCTAACCCCCTGGGGGTTAATGCAGACCCGAAGCCCCTCATGCCGATAAGCAGCCTGACACTCATTCCCCCTGGCCAGTGCTGTAAGAAAACCAGCTGACCCGCCACAGCTGCAGAGAACAGCCCTGCCCACAGCAACCACACAGTCTCCTCCCAGCTCGCAGATAACTGGGACAGAAAGAGGAAGCCACAGCAAAGCCTGGAAGGCACAAAGGGGCGCTATTCTCGCAGGAGAACACACCTGGCGTGGCTGCGACCGCCTGCAGTGTGCTAGGCTATCTTGAGGGCTGCCCCACCCACGGCAGCTCAGGAGACTATCCCAGAGACTGCTCCCACTGTGTGGGTAACCAGCATAGGCAGCGGAAGCCAGAGCAAGGTATGGAAGGCACCAAGGGGAGCCGTTCTCACAGGAGAACACAACCGGCGCAGCTGTGACCCCCTGCACTGCTCTAGGCTAGCCCAAGGGCCACCCCACCCATGGCAACTCAGGAGATTATCCGAGAGACTGCTCCTGGTGTGCAGGTAGATGGCACAGGCAGCGGAGAATGGCAAGGCAACCAACAAGCAGGAAGAGACATTGTTCTCCCAGCTGATACATGTGCCACCTGCCTGCAACCACTTCTATCACCATAAAAAGGCAGAAGAATCTGGTCCAGTCAAAAGTCACTCAGACAAACCCAGAGAGAGGGCTTGGTGAGACAGATATACCCAATCATCCTGAAAAAAAATTGAAAATAAAAGTCATAACCATGCTGATGGACATGCCGAGAAATATGCAAGAGCTAAGCGATGAAGTCCAAAGGGAGATAACAGAAATGAAACAATCATTAGAAGATCTAAAGAGCAAACTGGATGAGGTACAAGAGACTGTTAGTGGAATAGAAATCAGAGAACAGGAATACAGAGAAGCTGAGGCAGACAGAGATAAAAGGATCTCCAGGAATGAAAGAATATTAAGAGAACTGTGTGACCAGTTCAAATGGAACAATATTCGCACTTGATAGGCATACCAGAAGAAGAAGAGAGAGAAAAAGGGATAGGAAGCATCTTTGAAGAAATAATTGCTGAAAATGTCACCAAGCTGGGGAAGGAAATAGTTTCTCAGACCATGGAAGCCCACAGATCTCCCAACACAAAGGACCCAAGGAGAACAACACCAAGACATAGAATAATTAAAATAGTAAAGATCAAAGACAAGGCACAGTATTAAAGGCAGCCAGAGAGAGAAAAAAGATTACCTACAAAGGAAAACCCATCAGGCTATCATCAGACTTCTCAACAGAAACCTTACAGGCCCAAAGAGAATGGCATGATATATTTAATGCAATGAAACAGAAGGGCCTTGAACCAAGAATACTGTATCCAGCACGATTATCATTTGAATTTGAAGGAGGTATTAAACAATACCCAGACAAGCAAAAGTCGATGGAATTTGCCTCCCACAAACCACCTCCACAGGGTATTTTAAAGGGACTGCTCTAGACAGAAGCACTCCTAAGGTTAAATAGATGTCACCAGAGAAAACAAAATCAAATAAACCAAAGGAGACCAACCAAATACTAACTAAAGGCAAAAAAATAAAATCAACTATCCACAAAAGCAGTCAAAGGAAACACAAAAGAGTACACAATAAATCACCTAACATATAAAGAATGGAGGAGGAAGAATAAGAAGGGAGAGAAATAAAGAATCATCACACTGTGATTATAATAGCTTAATAAGAGAGTTAAGTTAAACAGTCAGACAGTAAAGAAGCTACCCTTGAACCTTTGGTAACCAAGAATCCAAAGCCTGCAATGGCAATAAATACCTATCTATCAATAATCACCCTAAATGTAAATGGACTGAATGCACCAATCAAAAGACACAGAGAAATAGAATGGATAAAAAAGCAAGACCCATCTATATGCTGCTTACAAAAGACTCACCTCAAACAGAAAGATATACACAGATTAAAAGTGAACGGATGGAAAATGATATTTCCTGCAAACAATAGGGAGAAAAAAGCAGGTGTTGCAGTATACTAGTATCAGACAAAATAGACTTCAAAACAAAGAAAGTAACAAGAGATAAAGAAGGACATTACATAATGATAAAGGGCTCAGTCCAACAAGAGGATATAACCATTATAAATATATATGCACCCAACACAGGAGCATCGACATATGTGAAACAAATACAAACAGAATTAAAGGAGGAAATAGAATGCAATTCATTCATTTTAGGAGACTTCAACACTCCACTCACTCCAAAGGACAGATCCACCAGACAGAAAATAAGTAAAGACACAGAGGCACTGAACAACACACTAGAACAGATGGACCTAATAGACATCTATAGAAATCTACATCCAAAAACAACAGGATACACATTCTTCTCAAGTGCACATGGAACATTCTCTAGAATAGACCATATACTAGGCCACAAAAAGAGCCTCGGTAAATTCAAAAAGATTAAAATCCTACAAACCAACTTCTCAGATCACAAAGGTATATAGGAGGAAATAAATTGTACAAAGAAAACAAAAAGGCTCACAAACACATGGAGCCTTAACAACATGCTCCTAAATAATCAATGGATCAATGACCAAATCAAAACAGAGATCAAGCAATATAGAGAGACAAATGACAACAACAGCACAAAGCCCCAACTTCTGTGGGATGCAGCAAAGGCAGTTCTAACAGGAAAGTACATAGTGATCCAGGTCTATTTAAAAAAGGAAGAACAATCCCAAATGAATAGTCTAAAGTCACAATTATTGAAACTGGATAAAGAAGAACAAATGAGGCCCAAAGTAAGAAGAAGGAGGGAGATAATAAAGATCAAAGAAGAAATACATAAAATTGAGAAGAATAAAACAATAGAATCAATGAAACCAAGAGCTGGTTCTTTGAGAAAATAAATAAATAAACCCCTAGACAGACTTAAGAGAACAACAGAATCAGCACACATAAACAGAATCAGAAATGAGAAAGGAAAAATCACTATGGACACCACAGAAATTCAAAGAATTATTAGAGAATACTATGGAAATTATATGCTAACGAAGTGGATAACCTAGAAGAAATGGACAACTTTCTAGAAAAATACAACCTTCCAAAGCTGACCCAGAAAGAAACAAAATCTGAATAGACCAATTACCAGCAATGAAATTGAATTGGTAATCAAAAAACTACCCAAGAACAAAACCTCTGGACCAAATGGCTTCACCACTAAATCTTATCGAACATTTAGTGAAGACCTAATACCCATCCTGCTCAGTTTTCCAAAATGTAGAAGAAGAGGGAATACTTCCAAACTCATTCTATGAAGCTAGCATCACTCTAATACCAAAACCAGGCAAAGACACCACAATAAAAGAGAATTACAGACCAATATCCCTGATGAACATAGATGCAAAAATACTCAACAAAATATTAGCAAACCAAATTCAAAAATACACCAAGAGGATCATACACCATGATCAAGTGCAATTCATCTCAGGGATGCAAGGATGGTACAACATTCGAAAATCCATCAACATCATCCACCACATCAACAAAAAGAAGAACAAAAACCACATGATCATCTCCACAGATGCTGAGAAAGCATTCGAAAAAATTCAACATCGATTCATGATAAAAACTCTCAACAAAATGGGGACAGAAGGCAAGTACCTCAACATAATAAAGGCCATATATGACAAACCCACAGCCAACATCATACTGAACAGTGAGAAGCTGAAAGCTTTTCACCTAAGATCGGGAACAAGACAGGGATATCCACTCTCCCCACTGTTATTCAACATAGTACTGGAGGTCCTAGCCACAGCAATCAGACAAAATAAAGAAATACAAGGCATCCAGATTGGTAAAGAAGAAGTCCAACTGTCACTATTTGCAGATGTCATGATATTGTACATAAAAAACCCTAAAGACTCCACTCCAAAAACTACTAGAACTAATATCTGAATTCAGCAAAGTGGCAGGATACAAAATTAATACACAGAAATCTGTTGCTTTCCTATACACTAACGATGAACTAGCAGAAAGAAAAATCAGGAAAACAACTCCATTTACAATGGCATCAAAAAGAACAAAAATTCCTAGGAATAAACCTAACCAAGGAAGTGAAAGACACTGGAAACTAAAAGACACTCTTAAGAGAAATTAAAGAGGACACTAACAAATGGAAACTCATCCCATACTCTTGGCTAGGAAAAATTAATATTGTCAAAATGGCCATCCTGCCTAAAGCAATCCACAGATTCAATGCACTCCCTATAATACTTAACTCATTCTTCAACAAACTGGACCAAATAGTTCTAAAATGCATAGAGAACCACAAAAAACCCTGAATAGCCAAAGCAATCCTGAGAAGGAAACATAAAGCAGGGGGGATCTCGATTCCCAACTTTAAGCTCTACTACAAAGCCACAGTAATCAAGATAAGTTGGTACTGGCACAAGAACAGACCCATAGACCAGTGGAACGGAATAGAGAATCCAGATATTAACCCAAGCATATACGGTCAATTAATATACAATAAAGGAGCCATACATATATAATGGGGAAATGACAGCCTCTTCAACAGCTGGTGTTGGCAAAACTGGACAGCTACATGTAAGAGAATGAAACTGGATCATTGTCTAACCCCATACACAAAAGTAAATTCGAAATAGAACAAAGACCTGAATGTAAGTTATGACACCATAAAACTCTTAAGAAAAAAACATAGGCAAAAATCTCTTGGACATAAACATGAGCAACTTCTTCATGAACATATCTCCCCGGGCAAGGGAAAGAAGAGCAAAAATGAACAAGTGGGACTATATCAAGCTGAAAAGCTTCTGTACAACAAAGGACACCATCAACAGAACAAAAAAACATCCTACAGTATGGGATAATAAATTCATAAATGACATATCCAATAAAGGACTGACATCCAAAATATATAAAGAGCTCATGCACCTCAACAAACAAAAAGCAAATAATCCAATTAAAAAACAGGCAGAGAAGCTGAACAGACACTTCTCCAAAGAAGAAATTCAGATGGCCAAGAGACACATGAAAAGATGCTCCACATCTCTAATCATCAGAGAAATGCAAATTAAAACTACAATGAGATATCACCTCACACCATCCAAAGGACAAACAACAAATACTGGCAAGGTTGTGGAGAAAGGGGAACCCTCCTACACTGCTGGTGGGAATGTAAATTAGTTCAACCATTGTGGAAAGCAGTATGGAGGTTCCTCAAAAAGCTCAAAACCAAAATATCATTTGACCCAGGAATTCCACTCCTAGAAATTTACCCTAAGAATGCAGCAGCCCAGTTTGAAAAAGAGATATGCACCCCTATGTTTACCGCAGCACTATTTACAATAGCCAAGAAATGGAAGTAACGTAAGGGTCTATCAGTAGATGAATGGACAAAGAAGATGTGGTACATATACACAATGGAATATTATTCAGCCATAAGAAAACAAATCCTACCATTTGCAACAACATGGATGGAGCTAGAGGGTATCATGCTCAGTGAAATAAGCCAGGCGGAGAAAGACAAGTACCAAATGACTTCACTCATCTGTGGAGTATAAGAACAAGGAAAAAATACTGAAGGAGCTAAACCACAGCCGACTCACAGAACCGAAGAATGGACTAACAGTTATTAAAGGGACTGGGTGGGGAGGACGGGTGGGAGGGGAGGGACAAGGGGGAAAAGGGGGCATTACGATTAGCAGACATAATGTGGGGGCGGCATGGAGAGGGCTGTACAACACGGAGAAGACAAGTAGTGATTCTATAGCATCTTATTATGCTGATCAACAGTGACTGTAATGGGGTATGTGGTGGCGACTTGATGGGAGTATTCTAGTAACCGTAATGTTGATCATGTAATTGTACATTAATGATACCAAAAATATATGTATATTGTTTACAATAGCATACAAAATATTAAATACTTAGTCATAAATCTGACAAAAGATGGGAAAACCCTGCACACTGAAAACTACAAACACTGCTGAAAAGAAATGAAAGAAAAAAAACTAAATAAATTGAGAGTTACACT
Organism: Manis pentadactyla; assembly: GCF_030020395.1. Lineage (NCBI taxonomy): Eukaryota > Metazoa > Chordata > Mammalia > Pholidota > Manidae > Manis > Manis pentadactyla. Next base: position 58,482,422 of record NC_080025.1, on the reverse strand, counting down.
GTTCACAGGCTAGAAGTCTCGATATTGGTTAAGATGTCAACTCTCCCCAAACTGCTTTACAGACTCAATGCAATCCCAGTCAAAATCCAAACAGGCTTTGCTGTGGAAAAGTGGCAAATGTTTGGATGGAAGTAAAAAGCTTTATTTTGGACAAAGGTGCACAGGCAATTCAGTGGAGAAAGGAAAGACTTCAATGAATGATGCTGAAACAACTGGACATCCTTACGGCAAAAGTGAGGGTTGGGGAGAGAGAAAGAGAGGGAGATGGAGAATGACAAAAGGAAGTAAATAAGGGATGGAGGGAGAAAAGAGAAAGAAAAAGAAGGTATTTTCAGTACCTCACATTTCTACCTTGCATCACATGTAATTAACTCAAAATGGATCAAAGACCGAACTGTAAAACCTAAAACTATTGAACTTTTAGATGAATGCACATGAAAAAAAACTTTTGTGACCTTGGTTTAAAGCAAAGATTTCTTTCAACACCAAAAGCATAATATATTAATGAATCAAGTGATGGATTCGACTTCATCAAAATTAAGGACTTCTGCTTTGTGAAAGACACTGTTAAGAGAAGGAAAAAACAAACCACAGACTGGGAGAAAATGTATGTAAAGCATAAAACTAATAAGGACTTGCAATCCATTTTTACTTTGCATTTGCATTAGTAATGAGGTTGAGCATCATTTTTTATATTTTATTATATCATGGCTCCTCATGTTCTCTCTCATGTGATAACATGAATATCTCTTCAATGATTTTGACCATTATTCTAATGGGATATTTGACATTATCACGCTAGGTATTCTAACTAGTAACGCCTTCTTCATTACATACACTGCAACTTAGCTAATAATATTAACCACTTCTTTGAAAGACCTGATAGAGTAAAAATGGAAAATTTTCTGAGGACTTGCTATTATGCATTTCTCTTCATTAAAAACAGATCAGTGAGGACATATGCAACCAATCTTTTTATTTTGTGAAAGGATATTTAAGTATATTATTAAAATATAGGATATATTCAAAGGACAAAAAGAACTTTAAAGAAATCTTAAACTTACCCATCAGGTCTGTTGTAATAAAATGTTAAAATATCTCATTTATATTACAAGATAAGCAAGTAAGTAAATATTAATGTTACAGGGAACCACAATTTTCGATATGAAAGAGTTAAAGTATAAAAGTTAAACTATAACCTATTTCAAACCAGAAAACTAGAAATGTCATCATGAACTTAAATTTCCTTACACAGTTTTGTAAAAGCCTAGAAATTATGTCCTTGTAATGATAAAATTACCTATAACATACAAACACAAATATGCATTCCTCCATATATTCTGCATGCACACACATGTTCCTAAGAAAAGAACCAGCCACCTCCCAAAAACTGCTGGTTCCAGGTCTGAGCCAGGCAAACCTTAAGGTGAGCCTGGAACACCATGTGGTACCAGAAAACAAGAAAGCACTCAGATAAATGTCATTCATACCAGGGGAGAAGGTCAAGGCACCCACTGACCAAATCTGAGACAATCTGAGCATTAGAAAGATAACTGAAATGGGTTATAAATGCACTAGATAAAAATATCCACAAGTCTGTGCTGATACTAAAAACATACACACACAGAAGAATATCAGCTAATAAAGTGGAAAAAATGGTAGGCTTAGGAAAAAATCATCATTTCTATAACTCACAATATAATTAATGTGGCCAAGGATCATCCATGTAAGATAAAAGTTTTAGGTCATATTCTTATAAAAGAACAGACAGATTATACAGAGTCTAAGTAACAGCCCTTACAGAATATACGGTACTACAAAGTAGAAAACAGACCTTACAATGGAGACAACTGGCAATCATAACTTTAAACAAGTGACTAATAGTGAGACAGCCTGTGATGTAATGTGAAAAACACAGTATTGCCTATAAAATATTATAGCCAAACATGTTTAACTTTAATTTCATCAAGCCGCTAGACATAAATTCAGGTTTACAGCAATTACAGAGAGAGGAGACCAGATGACACGGTGAAGAATTAGACAAATCCAGAAAGTGAACATCTAAATAAAAAGACCACTGGTCAATACGGTGGTACTAACAGAAATAAGAGAGGCTGGTTGCTAAACTAAAAGGACTGTAGAAACCACTGTAGTTCTTCAGAGGAGGATTAAATATGGCAGCATGAGAGGAGAGACAGAGGCGTCCTCCTAAAACCGCATATAATATGAAAATATAATTAATACAACTAATCCTGAAAGAGCAACAGGAAAGAGGACTGCACCAAACTGCATACACCTGGAGAAAAGAATAAACCTCACAACAGGGTAACGTACCAAAGACGTGTCCCGGTGGGACCCAAGTCCTTCCCCCAGCCCAGGTCACCAGCAGGAGGAAGAGAAATGGAGCGGGGAGGGAATGGAGGCCTGGAACTGCTGAATACCTAACTCTGGAGATCTGCTCTGGGAGCACAAACCTACATTTCATGGGGCTTGCATAGTACTCTCGTGATTAGGGGGTTGAAAAGCTAAGACAGGCAGAATACCTGGAGAGACTGAGATTCCAGCCGGTTGTGGAAAGCAGGGATCCATATCCGGCTACTCCGGGACAAAAGAAAGGGGGGCAGTCTGAGAGACTGCCTAACAGCAAGAGGGCTGCTAAAGGAGCAAGGATTGCACAGAGCTTACTGCTCAGGAGAAATGACAGGTAGACAAAATTGTCCAGGTGCACTCTGCCCAGCAGGTTGGGAATTTTCACCATCTTCAGGCACTCCAGCTTTCTGGCTGGCAACACAGTTCCAAGAATGCTCTCAGTGATATGCAGCTTACTGTGCCTTTCTCCCAGCCAGCCCCACCTGCCGTGCAAACTGGCAAACCCTACCCTGGCATTAGGCAGCCAGAGGGAACCCCTGTCTATAGCAACTACAAAAGCAAAGCATAGAGGCTTATACCTGTGTGCTTGGCCCACTGGTTCTGGCATTAGAGGCAGGCATAGCAGCCGGGAAGAAACAGCTCTCTCCTCCCCCCAGGCACCAACACTGCTCCTCTGCCACCTTCGACATTGCTTCAGAGAGAAGCACTTCTGGGCACTAGAGGGCGCCATATACAAATATGAAACGCCAAAGGAATCTGGTTCAAAGTAAAATTATGAATAGAACAACTGAGAAAGATTGAAATGAAATGGACCTCATGAATCTTCCTGAAAGGGAGTTCAAAATAAAAATCATTAACATGCTCATTGAGGTACAGAAAAATATTCAAGAACTCAGGAATGAATTCTGGTCGGAGATCCAATCATTATGGAACACAGTATCAGAAATGAAACATACAATGGAACGTTTTAAAAGCAGATTAGATACGGTGGAGGAGATGATAAATGAAATAGAAATTAGAGAAAAGAAATACAAAGAAGCTGAGGCAAAGAGGGAAAAAAGGATCTCTAAGAATGAAAGAATATTGAGAGAACTGTGTGACCAATCCAAACGGAACAATATTCGCAATATAGGAGTACCAGAAGAAGACAGAGAAAAAGGGATAGAAAGTGTCTTTGAGAAAGTAATTGCTGAAAATCCAATCTGGGGAAGCAGATAAGTCTCTCAGGCCATGGAGGTGCACAGATCTCCCAACACAAGGGACCCAAGGAAGACAACACCAAGACATATAATAATTAAAATGGCAAAGATCAAGGATAAGGACAGACTATTAACAGCAGCCAGAGAGAAAAATAAGATCACATACAAAGGAGAGACCATCAGGCTATCATCAGACTTCTCAGCAGGAAGCTTACAGGCCAGAAGGGAGTAGCATGATGTATTTATTTAATGCCATAAAGGGCCTAGAACCAAGATTACTTTATCCCACAAGATTATCATTTAAATTTGAAGGAGGGATTAAACAATTAAGCAAAAGCTAAGATAATTTACCTCCCACAAACCATCTCTACAGTGTATTTTGGAGAGACTGCTATAGATGGAGGTGTTCCTAAGGTTTAATACCTGTCGCCAGAGGTAATAAAACCACAGTAAAGAAAGTAGAACAGTTCATTACTAAGGAAATGCAAAAGTAAATTAACTATCCCCAAAGTCAATTAAGGGATAGACAAACAGTACAGAATATGATACCTAATATATAAAGAATGAAGGAGGAAGAAAAAAGAGGAGAAAAAAAAAGAACTTTTAGATTGTGTTTGTAATAGCATATTAAGTGAGTTAAGTTAGATTCATAGATAGTAAGGAAGTTAACCTTGAACCTTTGGTAACCACGAATCTAAAGCCTCCAATGGCAATAAGTACATATCTATCGATAATCACCCTAAATGTAAATGGTCTGAATGGTCTAATCAAAAGACATAGAGTCACTGAATGGATAAAAAAACAAGACCCATCTATATGATGCCTACAAGAGACTCATGTTAAACCCAAAGACACACACAGAGTAAAAGTAAAGGGATGGAAAAAGACATTTCATGCAATGAATAGCGAGAAAAAAGCAGGAGTTGCAGTACTTGTATCAGACAAAATAGACTTCAAAACAAAGAAGGTCACAAGAGATAAAGAAGGATATTACATAATGATAAAGGGGTCAATCCAACAAGAAGATATAACTATTATAAATATCTATGTACCCAACACAGGAGCACCTTCATATGTGAAACAAATACTAACAGAATTAAAAGGGGAAATAGAATGCAATGCATTCGTTTTAGGAGACTTCAACACTCCACTCACTCCAAAGGACAGATCAACCAGACAGAAAATAAGTAAGGAGACAGAAGCACTGAACAACACATTACAACAGATGGACCTAACAGACATCTAGAGAATTCTGCATCCAAAAGCAGCAGAATACACATTCTTATCAAGTGCACATGGAACATTTTCAAGAATAGATTATATACTAGGACACAAAAAGAGCCTTGGTATATTCAAAAAGATTGAAATTGTACCAACCAGTTTCTCAGACCACAAAGGTATGAAACTAGAAATAAATTATGCAAAGAAAATGAAAAATCCCAGAAACACTGGAGGCTTCACAACATGCTCCTAAATAACCAATGGATCAATGACCAAATAAAAACAGAGATCAAGCAGTATATGGAAACAAATGACAACAATAATTCAACACCAAAAAATCTGTGGGACGCAGCAAAGGCTGTGCTAAGAGGAAAGTACACTGCAATACACACCTACCTCAGGAAAGAAGAACAATCCCACAAGAACAGTCTAAATTCACAGATAATGGAACTAGAAAAAGAATAAATGAGGCCCAAACTCAGTAGAAGGAGGGACATAATAAAGATTAGAGCAGACATAAATAAAATCGAGAAGAATAAAACAATAGAAAGAATCAATGAAAGCAAGAGTTGGTTCTTCGAGAAAATTAAAAAAATAGATAAACCCGTAACCAGATTTATCAAGAAAAAGAGAGTCTACACACATAAACAGAATCAGAAATAAGAAAGGAAAAATCACTACAAACACCACAGAAATACAAAGAATTATTAGAGAATATTATGAAAAATTATATGCTATCAAACTGGATAACCTAAAAGAAATGGACAACTTTCTAGAAAAATACAACCTTCCAAGGCTGACCCAGAAAGAAACAGAAAATCTGAACAGACCAATTATCAGCAATGAAATTGAATTGGTAATCAAAAAACTACTTAAGAACAAAATTACTGGACCAGATGGCCTCAGAGCTGAATTTTATCAAACATTTAGTGAAGACCTAATACCCATACTACTTAAAGTTTTCCAAAGAGTAGAAGAAGAGGGAATACTTCCAAACTCATTCTATGAGGCCAGCATCACTCTAATACCAAAACCAGGCAAGGACACCACAAAAAAAGAAAATTACAGACCAATATCCCTGATGAACATAGATGCAAAAATACTCAACAAAATATTAGCAAACCGAATTGAAAAATACATCAAAAAGATCATCCATCATGATCAAGTAGGATTTATTCCACGGATGCAAGGATGGTACAACATTCGAAAATCCATCAACATCAAGAAAAAGGAGGGCAGAAACCACATGATCATCTCCATAGATGCTGAAAAAGCATTTGAGAAAATTCAACATCCATTCACGATAAAAACTCTCAATAAAGTGAGTATAGAGGGCAAGTGCCTCAACATAATAAAGGTCATATATGACAAACCCACAGCCAACATTATACTTCACAGTGAGGTTTCCTAAGCTTGACGTTCCTCAGATGTGATACAAACTCACTGCGTGCTGGGCATCCACAAGGGCCTGCCTCCACCTGGCTCCCGCTGGATTTGCGGGGCAAGGGAACAAGGATGAACATGAAGCTCGTGCTGCCTGTGGTGCTGTGAGCAGTCTTCAATCTCTGACCCAGGGGACTCATGTCTTCTGCAAGCACCCTTGAAACTGTGGCTAACTTGTTAGTTTGCAAGAAGGGTAAAATCTCAGACATACCTTGTTTGTGATATATTAATCTTTGGTACCAGGAATAAAACATTCTTGTTTAGAATGATAAGTTTGGTTCCAACTTCTGAAATTTGTCGGTCTTAGAACTAATTCATTTCCTTCCTTGCCTTGATTAGCAAAGAACCCAGAGACAAACTTGTAACACTTTCAAACTGTACAGAACTCTATTAATAAATCTTTACATATTAACTTAATCTGACTTTATTTCTACTCTATGATATCCTTATCTATTTACTGTATTCTATGTATTTCTTTTTAAATATCTCAAGTATGTACAGTGTTAGGATACAAATAACAGCTACTTATCTATAGGATAAGCTCAAGCAAGGCTCCCCCTAGAAAGTGTTTCCTGATTTTCCTGGCTGAGAACAAGACCTTGTCCTGGGCTTCTCTTATGTCTCCATAATGTGCTTCTCCGTAAGGCCTCCTTATACTGCTACACTTCTGTACAGAACATGATATAGTGGATTTCAATACAATGTATTTTAATCATTTTCTTGTGTGTTTTTCCCAGAAGATCACAAACACTAGGAGGACAGAGACACAGTATCCCTAGCACATAGAACCCACATCACAACATGTACTCAATAAATACATGTGAGAGAAGGCACGGTAAACACAGAGAGACAGACATGGAGGGGAGGGAGGTTTGTTCTCTGTTCCCTGGTATAATGTGAGGGAGAATGGGGAGGACTTTACCAGTTCATGACAAGGGCTAAAATTCAATTCTGAATTAATATTATACTGTAGCAGAAAAAAAGGAAGGCCCAGAAGGAAGAAGAGATAGCGTGAAGAAAAATCACAACAGTAGGAAGACATGTTTACAATATAATACATAGTTCTGTTTGATGCTAAGAAAGAAAACAAGAACAGTATACTCCATAGACTGAAGAGCCGTGCGGGTTGCACAATTTTAACTTTCACTGTTAATTATGAAAAAAATTTAACAATACAGTGTATCCTTAGAAGACTTCCCTTTCTCTTATGACCAAGGGATAAAAAAAGAAATAATAATCTAACTGTATCCTGAGAAACATCATATAAAAACTTCTAAGAGAACTGTACAGTGGGAAAACTATTTTTATTACACTGCAAAACTAAAATGTGTAGTACTTAATCCAACTGGTAATAAGGACATCAAGCTGTGACAGTATTTATAAAACCCTGACCACAGCACTCATGGGATTCACAAACAAGAAGTTAAAGTACACTAACAACTCCACACAAAGGTCCAATTTCCAACTTTATAAAGTTGGAATCTTGATTCTAGACAAAAATCAAAAGAAGGACTTTTTTGCTTTTATGATCAATAATCTACATTTCTTGTCATTTCAGTGCTATAATTTTTTTGCTACAGCAATGTTTTTCTAAAATATACTGATGTTGACATTTCTACTTTTCTAGAAAAGACCTGCAAGAATGACAGAGCCCACAGAGGAAATGCAAGTCACACTCTGGGGCAAGCCTGAACGTAAATGCCTAATCTCTCCCTGCCACAATCTGGAACACTTCTGAATCATTTCTAAATGGTCCTAAAGAATGCTTTAGAACAAGCATTTTAAAGGCATCTTGTGGGTCAGCAGGAGGCCTTAAAATGCACAGGAGTTAACATCAGATCACAAACAGCTAATGGTTGTTTTCAAGAGACCAAATCTAGAAATTTACTTCACTCTGTAATTTGGATCACAAGTATTTTTCTCATAAATAGGCAAACAACTAAGCCTTCGATTTCACTGAAGGTATTTTGCATATTAGCATACTAATACTCTATAAATCTCAGAATTCAAAGCTAAAGAGAGTTAATGGACATATTTTATATCCATTACCAATACTTTCTATAGTTTCTTAAATACACAGTGCCAGATACAGCCATTTGTATCTTCAGTGTATCTTTTATAGAAGAATCTCAACCATTGCTCCATTAAACATGTTTTAAAATCCACCCATAAATTGAAAAATACAGTTTATGGAAGCCAGATACAGATTCTTTAAAATGCCTTTGAGTGTCTACTTAATACAACTACTTAATAAATAGTATGCTGTGAGATGAGTACTCCAAGGATACAGGTTTATCAGACATAATTTTGTCTTTTAATGAAATTAGTCTTTACAGCTGTGCCTCTGCATTGATTCTGGTTGTCTGAAGTTTCTTTTTTTTAAACACAGATTTTTCAATGTGTTCATGAGAAAAACATTCCCTCAGGATTTACATGTATGTAAGAGTTTATATGGAGCCTTTATAACTGAAGGCCAGTTTGACTGGATATAGAATCTTTGGCTCTGACTTTCTTTCCTCAAGTATGTCAAATATATTATTCCATTGTCTCTTGGCCCAAAGATTTGATATACAAAAGCTTGATAATGATCTGATTTTCTCCCTGAAAAGACATGTGGTCTTTTGCCTAAAAATGTTATCACCTCATCAAGGAAGCCAAGGCTGCTATGTTTATTGGGATTTTATAATGATTTTTACAGTTTGTAGGTCTACTTTTATATTCTTAGCCTTCATCCTACTTGCTTTATGGGCAAAGGAAGAATAAATAGACAGTATTTGAGATCCTAAAAGGAGGTTCTCTCCATAATAAACATGAGCCTAGAACCTGAACTTGGACACTATTCATATATACTCAAAAATGCTGGGCTCAATTCTTGGTTCTTAATTATGGTCTAGATGAAGCTAAAGTACAATATAGTGAATTATGAACCGGGGAAAGAACAGATCTTTGGAATGAGAAAGTCTTATTTGGTAAAAGAGTTCAGACATCAGAAGACCTTTGAAAAATACTGATTTCTTTCACAACTAAAAAAACACTTGTTTAGTAATTTAAAAACTTTTCAAAGAAAACTCTGAAAGCAGTTCCCTGGCTATTTAACACCAAAGGCCATAATTATACACACTCAGATACCAAAATATAACTTAAGGATTAGGTTCCTTCAAAGGGTCAAGATCGATTGTTATTTTATGCTCCTACAGATCATGAGGGAGCAAGGCAGTAGCAGTGCACACATCGGCGTTTGACTCAACCACGCCACTCCAGGCATGTTCCTGGCAGGTGCCACATCTCTTGTAAAAAAGGAAGAACAATATATTGTGAATAACCCAAATTCTCAGTTATTCCAAAGAAATTTTAAAAACAAGGAAAAATAATGTAGGTCTCAGGAACGGGTGACTACAAACACAGTAAGGAAAAAGTCTTTAGTGGGTTCTGGGTTTAGAGCTTACAATCCAGACAGTCAGAGTATTAGAGGAATTTACATTTTAGGAAAAGTGGTTAAATGATTATACCAAAAAATAAATATAATTAAACATGCTTGGGAGTCTGCACTGTTCTCCTATTAATTTGTGACATTCTTCTGACAGACTGTTCTCCAAAGAGGGCTGTAACATTATCTCCCAAACCACAAGCTCTTCTAGAACCTGAAGTTCTGCTATCAAGAAACGGACCCTATGTCTCCTCCTTGTGGATCTGATGGGCTTCTGATGTGATTCTAACCAACAATATGCAGTAGAGGCGATTGTGATTTCTGAAGCTAGGTCCCAAAAAGGCAATGCAGCTTCCATATTGCAAGGTGGATGTTCACTTTTGGAACTCTGAGTCACCAGGTAAGAAGTGTGACTACTGAGGCTGCCATGCTGTGAGGGAGCCAAGCCACACAGAACTGCTCCAGTTGGCAGTCCTAGTCTTCTAACACTTGTGACCCAAGGGCCAGATGTGCAAATGAGTGGGCTTTTAGATGATTACAGTTGCCAGCCATTAAGTCTCTTCAATCCTTTGTGATGTCTCAGCCGAGGCCCCAGATACCATGAAGCAGAGGCAAACCATCCCAGTTTTGGTCTATCTAAATTCCTGATCACTAAATGATAAGCAAAATTAAAAGTTGGCTCACCCATGCTAGTTTGGGGATAAATCATTATGCAACAATAACCAGAACAATGCTTATTCTGCTCATAACAGCTATGCAAAACCTCCTCCATTGTTCTGCAAGAAAAATGTGTCCCTAATATTTCCAAGACTAGCCCATCATCTCCAAAAATCAGTCACTTAATTCCCTCCCTGATGGTCCTTTAATTTCTACTCAGAGTTCTCTTCTGCCCAGAAATATGCTCAGGTATCCTGACCTATGATCAACTTTCCTTTGTCCATATCTGACCCCACCCTCCATAAGCTACCATCTTGACTTCATTGCAAATTTCACCAAAGCATCTGCTATGCTCTCTCCAGTACAGCCTGTCATCAGCATGACCCATCACTGGCCCCCATCAATGGGTCACTAGTGACCCTCCCTAGAGTGATTTGCTGGCCCTTTCTCAGTCCTAATCTTCCTCAAACTGTGGCTTAACTGAACCCTGAATTATTATACCCTTCCTCCTGGGAAACTCTCCTCCTTTTATGCCTCAGACCTAACAGTCTTGGAGAGAACACCACCATCTCTGTGTCACCAATACAGAAATATTTACTATTGTCCTAGGGAAGAATTTGGGTCTGAAAATCTAATGAGATATTCAAGTTTAAAAGGCTCATGTGAATATGGTTGGTGTAGTAAACAGACCTGAGTAGGCTACTGACTGGGTCAGTAAGAGGTAAAAATAGGTAAAATGGTTTTGATTAACATATAAAAGGGCAAAGTATAATAAAATATGGTGAAATTATGATCAAAGAAATAAAACTTCTTAGGGAAGAATCCCAAATGAGATGACATAATACACAAAAAATAAAAGCCATTTCTTTTAAACCCAATGGTCAAAAAAAGGACAGCATTTTTTTTAATGTCAGATACAAATGGCCAATCTTACTAATAATAAAATGAGTCAAATAAAAACAAAGGGATTAATTACTGGTAATACCAAGTGAAGACATGGTTTAGTTGTGCTGTGCGGAGCCACTCTCAGGTACTTGTGGTAAGTGTATAAATCAGTATCATCTTTCTGAAGGGCACTGGTAACATGTTTTAAAATGAAGACATACTATGCTTCAACCTTGCTAATTCCATCTACACACTTATGTTCAGGACAAACCCATAAAATGAATATATAGTTTCCAGCAGCATTATTTATATCAGTGAACACTGAGAACACATAAATGTCTAATCTATACAAAGCTAGTAAAAGTAAATACATGGAATAGAATATCATGCAGAAAATAATGATGCAGATTATATTTAGGTTCACAGAAATATATCCATAAGCATTACTGAAAGAAAACAGCATTAATATGGAAGAGAATACACAAATCAATCTCTCTTATGGAAGTTATACATATATGGATGTACATATATACACATTAATTTCTGGGAGAATGTCTATGAAACTTTAAAGCCCTTCAATTCACCTTGGGAAAGTGGACTACGGATAAAATTTAGGAAGGAAAAAGTGACAATTTTAATTTTTTGCATACTCTATATTTTGTTTGAATTTTTTAACATTACCATATAAAATTTTTATAATTTTTTGAACTAGTGAATAAGTAAATATATATTCTGCAATGCAAATATAACTCTAAGCACACGTATGTAAGAGCATTTACAACTGTGGGTGTGAACCTCAGTTCACTCAGTACTTCCTAACCTTGTAACCAACAAAGAAATAGGGGGCACATTAACAACAGTCACAGTGCTAAAAACATTAACAAATTAGGAGAAGGAAGCAGTAGAGCTTTACCAGTACTGGGCATGAAAGAAAACTCTCATGGACCCTCATAAGAAGAACAATGTTAGCATGAACCACAACCTCAGCCATTAGAGCATAAGTGTATGTGCACAAACAGCAACATCAAAGAAGCTACATAAATAAATGGCCTGCAAGCACATGAAGAGATGCTCAACATCAACAGTCATTTGGAAAATGAAAATCAAAACCACCATGAGATACCACTTCAAAACTGTTGGACAACTAAAATAAAAAGAAGAATGAAGCATTGGGAAGGAAGTGGAGAAGCTGTAACCCTCCCATATTGCTGGGCAATAGCTACTTTGGAAAAACAGTATGGCAATTCTGCAGTAAGTTACACATGGAGCTACAACACAACCCAAAATTCCATTCCTAGGTACAACCCCCAAAACACGAAAACATGCCCACTCAAAAACTCCTACACAAGTGTTTACAGCAGCATATTTATAGCAGCAAAATGTACAAACAACCCAAATACCGTTCACTGATGAATGGATAAACAAAATGTGACATACCCCAACCACAGAACATTATTCAGTATAAAAAGGTAAAAACTACTGATACATGCTACAACATGGACAGAACTTGAAAACATGCTAAATAAAAGAAGCCAGCCACAGGCTACATATTGTACATTCTATTTATATCAAATGAATGGAATAAGCAAATCCATAGAGATAGAAAGTAGATTACTGGTTGCCAGGGCTGGGTGGAGGAGGAAATGGGGAGTGACAGCTCATGAACATGTTTCTTCTTTGAAGTGATGAAAATGTTCTAGAATTAGATAGCAATAATAGTTGCACAATACTATGAGTAAACTGAAAACCACTGAGTTGTATCCTTTTTAAGAGGGTGACTTTCATGTACAGCAGTCCCCCTTTATCCACAGTTTCGCTTTCTGCCATTTCAGCTGTCCATGGTCAAAGGCTGGAAGGTCAGTAGTAGCTTAACACCACACAATGCATGCATCATTCCCCTCACATCATCTCATCTTGTAGGTATTTTATCATCTCACACCACCACAAGAAAAGCTGAGTACAGAACAATAAGATATTCTGAGACCACATTCACATAACTTTCATTACAATATTGTTATAATCATTTTAAGATTACTGTTGTTAATCTTGCATTGTTCCTAATTTATAAATGAAGCTTTATCACAGGTATGTGTCTCTAGGAAAACACACAGTATACAAACACACAGGGCTGTGTCCTATCTGCAGCTTCAGGCATCCACAGGGGGCGTGGAATGTATCCTGGGCAGATGAGGGGGGACTACTGTAATCAACATAAAATTGTGCAAGGGAAAAAAACAGCACGTTTTCAATGACTGATCCCATTTAATATAAATAGAACACCCTACCCCGGGAATCCAGCAAAAAAGAAAAACTCCCAACAAAATCTGAAACCTTTATTTCATTTCTATCTCTTCAATTCCAGGTTGAAATAGGATCCAATACAGAGAAATAGGAAAATCCTCATGATTCTACCCAGCCAAGAATATCAACACTGAGGAAGAGACAACTCTGGGTGAGGAACTCTATGAACATAGTCCTTTTATATACTAGCCTAAAGTGGGAAATAAAAGAGAAAATATAGACAACAATACTTTGTTATAAACTTCAAAGTCCCTAAGAGACTAGATCGTAATTGTTTCCACCACAAAAAAGAAATGATAATTATGTGTCAAACAGAGGTGTGGGCTAACAACACTCAGGGTGCTGATCTCACTGAAATAGGTAAATGTATCAAAGCAACACCTTCACTCACATATTGTGTACCTTTAACATACACAATGTTACAGGTCAATTACATCTCAATAAAAGTAACTTTTTTAAAAAAGGGAAAATAAGTAATTATTCAAAACCCTGTCCCATTATCTCAGCTTTTCTTTGTAAATGTTTTTAGAATCCTCTTAGATCCCAAATAAAAATCAAACATGCCTGGGCAAGTGGACAGCCCAAGAAGCCAGAATACAAGAAATGATGTGCAGGAGTGCTTGCTTCTGTTTGGGGCCAGGAGGAGGAAGGGAAGAAATTTTACGCTCCAGTGATCCTGTAAGGGGGCAGAAGAAACCGGAGTAACAGTGAGCCATCACATTGTCTTGTGGGCTCTTGCCAACACCATTCCCCAGAGTCCAGTGGTGCAGGTTGGTGGACAGGAGACTGTGGGGTGGCTGAAGGAACCATTCCCATACCGGGAATGCCGAGGTACACCAGCAGTGCTGTGCAGAGCTCAGGGGGCAAAGTGGAGGCTGAGGAGGCATCTGGGCTGGTCTCTCAAGCACTATTCCAATGCCACAGAATCCTGCTCTGGCGCTGAGTGAGGGCAGCTGGAACAGCCCGAGTAGTGCGGAAGGGAGCATCATCGTGGGTACTCGCAGTACCCACAGGAGTGGGGAGCAGAAGGGAGGTCAAGGCAGACACCTAGATCCAGAGGCACCCTTCTGTGGGGGCATCGATACTGAAAGGGCAGACTATGCAGGAGGTCGACAAATGGGGACAAGAACCACATTTAGAATGATGCAATTAAGACCCTATCTACACCTCCAAAAATGGAAAATTCAGGTCACACACTGTACGTGTTCAGGAAATTTTCATTCAGAGTAACAGAGCTGTCTTCTCAGTTCCTTGATCTGCTCCATGTCAAACTGCACACACACCTCTGGCTGCTCTCCTACCTCCCTGACTGCTGTATCTGTTTCTTTCAACTTGTTCTGTCACCTCTTGTATTCCATCAGTTTCTCAAAGGCTTATTGTCGTTGAACAGTCTTTCTGCAACTTTTTTATACACTTAACAACCCTTATACAATTTTTTTCCCATCTAATCTGGAATACTTGTAAAATGTTTGGAACAGCCCATAAGACCACCCCAGTTCTGACAGAACTGCAGGAGCTGAGGAACCTCAGAGGCCACCCTCACTGCTGAGCCCCACTGCAAGTCTGGAGGTGCCAAACACCACTCAGCTTCAACAATTAATAATCTGTGAGAAGAGTTCACAGAATTCATTGAAGGCTGTTACACCTGTAGTTGCAGCTTATTACAGCATAAGGGCAAGTCCAGGGAAGAGAAGCATAGGGCAGAACCCAGGAGGGGCCCAAATGTGGACATCCAGCTGTCCTCTCCCAGCGGAGTTACAGACAGCCTCACTTCCTCTGGGTAATGCCGTGTGATGGGGCACATAGAGTGCGGCCAACCACAGAAGCTCACCCCAGCCCTGGAGTCCAGAGTTTTTATTAGGACTCTGTTATACAAACACTGTTGACTGCCAGTGAGGCTGACCTTGGGATCCCCACACTCTCCAAAAGCCCCCACCACAGATCACACGGTGACAAACTGCCCAGGGCCCCCAGGGGAACACACTCACCAAGAAGGACATTCTAAGAGTTTAGAGATTACCACCCAGGAGCTTGGGGCAAAGGCTAGACCTTTCTTTGGGCAGTGTTACATTCTTTACTACACCATTTGCCTGCCCTCTCTTCGGAGCCCCAGATTTGTTATTTCTAGCTGCCTTTTTAATATCTTCATCAGTTTCTTTAAACGCCAATGAATAAAGTCAAACTCATCAAAATTTCCCCAGACCAACTGTGATTTCACTGTTCCTGTTAATAGTGCCAAATTCACTTCTTTCCAATAAGGAACAGAGGAACTTTATAAAACCACCAAGCAAGATACAAAATTAGAAGGAAATTGGGGCAAAGAAAAAATAGCCCAGAAAAAAATAAAATAGAATAATGCTGCAGAGAAGCTAGGATACAAAATGCAGTGCTATAAATTCTAGTTCACTTGTTAGAGGTAGACTGCACATTTGGCTCTGAGCTTTTTAGTAGCCAAACAGTACTCAAAACAAAGAAGAAATGACTGTTTAAAATGCAGAGTCCATTAAAAAAAAAAATGTTGCCCAAAGGGCACCACTCTTCTACCAATCACCCCAGGGTTTAAGACTTCGAATTTTTTCATGTTACCCTCTACAGTCAAACATTCGTCAAACGAGAAGGATGCCAGTCCATGATATCTGCACGTTTCTGTCCTGTCCTTTATATATCTTCTCTCTCTCCAACTCCAATCATTCAAGATCCACCAATTAATCTCTCTTAAATACAACAATTCCTGGTTAAAAATCTACAATAGGTCTTCACCGCTTATCTTTATTTTTTTTAAACATTTCTATTTCCAAAAAAATACATGCTCAACTCAGAAAACAAAACAAGACAAAAAGGTCTAAAAAAAAACCCACACACATGCAAAAACAGAAATCCACATATAACTAGCTATTATAACCTTTTTAAAATTGAGGTAAAGTTCACGTACAATGAAAGCCCAAACATCTTAAGTACACAATTCCCTGATATTTGACAAATGCTATTCCCTAGTGGATACAAAGGACATTTCTCCAAAACCTCACAAAGTTTCCTGATGTTTTCTCTCAGTCAGGTTCTTTGTCAGCATAAGGGTCAAAGGCTGGGAGCCCCCAAGGTGTGCCACTCTGGCATGCAGATTATGTGGAGCTGAAAACAATCAAGGCCCAAAAGACTCAAGAAACTTTGACCATCCCCTCCAACTGCATTTAAGAATCTAGGTGGAGGACCTACTCCAGGAGGAGAGCTGTCACCATAGACAACTATGACATTTTAATATGACCTAGGGATGGTAGACAGGGAGGAATTTAGTAAAGTCTGTTAAAACTCCTATGTCCCATGGCTTCTGTGGTCCAGCAAACATCTGTTTACCAAACATTTACTCTTATGTATTTCTGTGAATTGCTTCCCTTTTCCTTTTAAGTCCTAGGTCCCAACCCCTTCTCCTTAGGTCAGGATGACAGATATGCCTCACGGTCCTGCCTTTAGAATCTCATGTCTGTGTGGATTCCCTGTAAGTATGTAATTAAATTTTATTTTCTCCTGTTAACCTGTCTCACACCAATTTGATTCTTTCACTAACCAGAAGAACCTTGAACAATGGAAGAAAATTTTTTCCTCCCCAAAGTCAGCTTTCCATATTGCAAATATTTTCTCCTAGTCTGAATCAGTTCTTTCATTGTAAAAAATGTCCTTTAATCAGCAAAGGCTTATATTTTGATGAAATCCAATTTATTAATATTCTTATTCTATAGTTAATACTTCTTGTATATTCTGTAAGAAATCTTCCTGTACTCCAAGGTTGTGAAGATACTCTACTTTTTTCTTTTTATAAGCTTTAAACTAATTTTAGTTTTACATTTAAAACTATAACCCATCACAACCTGGTAGATCCAAAACAAGACCTGATCATCTACATTTGCCCTCTTACAGCACTAAATTATGTTTTCTACCTTTATCTTGCATCTACCTACCACTTCAGCATTTTATTTAAAAAAATATTAATAAGGGAGAAATGTGGGATTCACATATAAATCAAGTATAAAAATCAAACAAATAATCATATCTGACTTGATTGTTTATAGTTCATAATGCGTGATCAAAACTGAAAGTTTCTGTGATATGACTGCCCTTGCACTGTTCACCATGTAAGAACTTATTCACTATGTAAGAATTTGTTCACCATGTAAGAACTTGTTCGTTATGCTTCAGAAGATTGGAGACTGTTGAGAATTAGGCTTGGGGTTGATTAATGATTGTGCATTGAATCCCCTACACGGAATTTTATTGTTGTTAACAACCATTTGATCAATAAATATGAGAGATGCCCTCTCAAAAAAAAAAGATCCAAAACAAGACAAGGATGTGTACTCCTACTGCTTCCATTCAACATATGCACAGAGCAATGAGCAAGAAAAATAAATTGCATAAAGAATGTTAAGGAAAAAAAACTATCTTCAGTGAAATAATTATGTAGAAAATCCAAAGAAATCCACACACACTAAATATTCTCTTTTCCTTCAAGTCTGTTTTTTAAATATATAATACTAAGTGATATTTTAATTTACTTCTTATACAAACTTCTTACCCTCAAACTGATCCTCTCCATGATGCTCCCAAACTCCCCTTTAGTGGTATCTTCTACCATCAGCTTTCAGCTTGCCCATTTGTAAAGAAAACAAAAGCACTGAGAGCTTCTGGGGACACCTTTCCCAGCCTGAGGGTTTGGCCAGAAATGCCACGCCCCTTTCAATAAAGTCCAATTATCCCAACTGGCAAGGCCCCTACCATTTCATCAAGTTTTCTGTTACCTCTAACCAAACACAACCTCATTCCTTTTAAGCCCTCACAAATCTTCCTTCCCCACCCCCTGATAATTAATTAACCATACAATAAAGGTGAACAAAGGCATTTATGCAGTTTCTCAATCCAGTGTATTCATTCAGCCAGTCTCCAGCAGGCTGGACAATTCTGTCTGGGCACCAAGACGGAGTGGGCACCTCAAACGCTCTGCCTCACGCAGCTTGTGTTCCAGTGGCACAGTCTGGAGGCCATGAGCTCCTACAGAGCAGGAGCTGTTTGTCACTACCTTTATATTCCCTGTAGTAAAATGTAACAAAAGCCTCATCAGCTGCCACACTAAGCATAGTATGGTGGAACTGGCAGCACCACCAGGTCTATCAGGGATCGGGATCTCCTTGGTCTCCGTGAAAGGAAAAGTAATGAGGCCTCATGTGATCAATTCAGGAGCATCTAGTATGTTATTCATTTAATAAACACAGTTTCTTTTTAAAGCCTCAGTAAGCCAAATTAAGCAAACTACTTTTAAAAATTCTTGTGACTGCGATGAAGTATGTGTACAGCATTAGCAGTTTCAAGGGAAGAATCAATAAAGGCTATCTTTTTCAACCACCAACATTCAATTCTGGGAGTTATTAAAATTCAGCCCATCTAAACTTTCACAGATGGAAAGGCAATTTGTGTCTAAAAAAGTCATCTGACATTTTTCCAGTGTGCAAATATTTATAATTGCTTATCCCATGTTTTGAAGAAGATATTCCTAAGCTTCAAAAGAAACAAACTGTATGCCACAAAAGCATGTCCAATAAAAAGAACTCTGGAGCATTATGGATGATTTTAAGATCATCTCAGGCAGCAACGAAGTATCTGTATTCTGATTTGCATGTCCACCTTCTCACTGGACACCCTCCTCAAACGTGCAGGTAGCATCAGGGCTGCCCACCCCTCAGCTGTAGTTACCACTACAGACCTTCCCTTCACCCAACCAAAGGTACCTGCTTCACTAGGCATGCTTCCAATGCAGGGGGAAACAGGGTACGCAGCCCTTGGCCGTGGGAAACCCTTCAAACCGGGGAGAAGAGGTCACGAATGAACACAAAGATAAATGTAAAATTATGTACCATGACTACCACTGGGAGGGGGGTTGATACTATCATGAGCGATAAAGGGTGGGGACCTGATTAAGATGTGATTAGGGGTTCCTTAGAAAGAAGGACTTTCTAAGGAAATGGCGCATGCCTTAGGACCACGTCACCCCACAACTGTGTTGAAATCAATGTCGCCAGAAATAATACAAGTGATGTAACTGTACAATTTGCCAACTTTTCTAAGAGTGATTTAGGAGGGCCACCAAACAGGGTCTCTGAGGCGTCAGTCAGTGCAACACAACAAAGCAATGTTCCTACTGTCACTAGTACTGGTCCTTGGAGCAAACACATGCTGAGGGTCTTGGAAAAATTGGGGGGCATAAGACAGCTCAAAGCAGTAATTCCCCTTACACAGCCCATCAGCCACATAGTGTGAAGTGAAGGAAAGAGTCACCTCTCTTAGTTACACAACTCTGGAGCTTTAGAAGAATGGTGCATGCCTTAGACAAGCAGACTTTAGCTTAGCCTCAACATGCAGAAAAATCACCTGATGAACCTGTTAAATATTTGGAGTTTCAATCCTACTCCCAAGAATTCCAATTCAGGATTTACAGTGCAGCTGAGAAACATTACAGTTACCCCTAGTGATTCTGGAGGTATAAAGGTCACACTCTGAAAAACACATGTTACACTAAAATCTCCCCACAGGAGGTTTCATCTTGACAAGAGGCTTTATGCCCAAACTCACAAAGCGAGCAAGTATTATGCAAGGGCTTCCCGGAAGTGTTTGCTTACAGGCTGACCCCGTGCCTGACCTTTGCTACCCCTGGGCTTGGAAGTAGTCTGAATAAACTACACAGCCTGCTGCTACAGTTCCTGCCCCAGACAACTGACCAGAGGTGACAGAGAAGCAGACACAGCTCTCTCCCCTGAGTCAAGGGAAGCAAGGCCACCATAGGCATGGCAGCTGGACCCCTAAGGGGACCAGCACAAATGGGCACAGCATAAAGTACATGTGGGAACACACCTGATAGGAGAATAAGAATGGTGGAACAGAGACAGGACAGAAAGTATTAAATTCATATTTCTTAAGAATCTTCTATGGATAATCAAGACAATTTGGTATTGGCACAAGAACAGACTCACAGATCAACGGAACAGACTAGAGTCCAGATTTAAACCCAAGCACATATGGACAAACAATGGGGAAATGACAGCCTCTTCAACAACTGGTGTTGGCAAAACTGGACAGCTACATGCAAGAGAATGAAACTGGATTATTGTCTAAACCCATACACAAAATGGATCAAAGACCTGAATTTAAGTCTTAAAACCATAAAACTCTTCGAAGACAACATAGGCAAAAATCTCCTGAATATAAACAAGAGCAACTTTTTCCAGAATGCATCTCCTCAGGCAAGGGAAACAAAAGCAAAAATGAACACATGGGACTACGTCAAGCTAAAAAGCTTCTATACAGCAAAGGACACCAACAGCAAAACAAAAAGGCATCCTACAGTATGGGAGAATATATTTGTAAACAACATATCTGACAAGGGGTTAACATCCAAAATATATAAAGAACTCACACGCCTCAACACACAAAAAGCAAATAACCTTATTAAAAAATGGGCAGAAGATATGAACAGACACTTCGACAAAGAAGAAATTCAGATGGCCAACAAGCACATGAAAAGATGCTCCACATCACTAATTATCAGAGAAATGCAAATTAAAACCACAAATGAGATATCACCTCTCACCAGTTAGGATGGCCAACATCCAAAAGACAAATGACAACAAATGTTGGCGAGGATGTGGAGAAAGGGGAACCCTCCTACACTGCTGGTAGGAATGTAAACTAGTTCCACCATTGTGGAAAGCAATATGGAGGTTCCTCAAAAAACTAAAAATAGAAATACCATGTGACCCAGGAATTCCACTCCTAGGTATTTACCCTAAGAATACAAGTTCTCAGATTCAAAAAGACATATGCACCCCTATGTTTACTGTAGCACTATTTAAAATAGCCAAGATATGGAAGCAACCTAAGTGTCCATCAGCAGATGAATGGATAAAGAAGAGGTGGTACATATACACAATGGAATACTATTCAGCCATAAGAAACAAACAAATCCTATCATTTGCAACAACATGGATGGAGCTGGAGGGTATTATGCTCAGTGAAATAAGCCAGGCCGACAAAGACAAGTACCAAATGATTTCCCACATCCGTGGAGTATTAACAACAAAGCAAACTGAAGGAACAAAACAGCAGCAGACTCACAGACTCCAAGAAGGGACTAGCAGTTACCAAAGGGGAAGGGTGGGGGAGGGTGTGTGGGGAAGGAGGGAGAAAGGGATTGAGGGGTATTATGATTAGTACACATGGTGTGGGGAGGATCATGGAGAAGACAGTGTAGCACAGAGAAGGCAAGTAGTGACTCTGTGGCATCTTACTACATGGATGGACAGTGACTGCAGTGGGATATGGTGGGAGGGACTCGATAATATGGGTGAATGTAGTAACTACATTGTTTTTCATGTGAAACCATCATAAGAGTGTATGTGTATCAAAAATACCTTAATAAAAAATTATTTTAAAAAAGACTTCTATGGATCAGGGAGCATGCCACATACTTCACATATTTGTCTCATTTTCATCCTCATAAAACATAGGTGGTAGACGTTGTTATATAGAGAGATGAATGAAGAAACTGAAGCTTCCAGGAAAGGCACTTGTTCCAGGATCCAGAGCTGGGAAGCCAGGTTTTGAACCCAGGTCTCTTATATAGAAGGCCAATAATGCTCCTGGATTTTGTTGGGAGATCTAAAGATGGATAGGAACAAGCTGGCTAGGAAGACAGAAGAGCCCCACTCTAAAGAGAACACCAAGGCAAGTGGAAAGGAGCAATGAACAATGCCTTAGCCAAGTCGAACTTTAAATAGTGGCCCTTTTGTCAGAATGCTGAATGTTGATGTTTCACAAGTTTTTTTTTCATATAATTAATATACAATCACATGAGTAACACTGTGGTTACTAGATTTCCCCCATTATCAAGCCCTCCCCACATAATCCAGTATAGTCACTGTTCATTGGCATAGTAAGATGCTATAGAGTCACCACTTGTCTTCTCCATGCTATACTGCCTTCCCCATGCCCCCTCTACATTATGTGTGCTAATCATAATACCTCTTAATCTTCACAAGTTTTGATGGAGAAAGACGTTTAAAGGGAAAGAGGTAAAAAGTTAAGATGCAATTTGGCTGCTCACGAATGATTCAGAATGGCAGTGACCCAAAAGCTTACTGTGGCCCCTGATGGGGATTCCAAGTGACTTTCCCATTCCACCAACCCACCCTGCCCCCACAACATACCTGTATTTCCTATAGTAAACAAATATTTCCTTATAAAGATGTAACATACATGGTGTGCTTTGTTGTTGTGATGTTTTAGTCTACTTTGGGAGTATTGAGAAGGGGCTAGAGGGGCACAGGTTCTCCAGACATAAAAACAAGAGGAGCAGGTAAAGTGATAGAAGACACACAGGACACCCCCACAGACACATACCCCTGAACTGTGGAGCCATCATTCCCTTTCCTCCTTCCTCAACAGTTCAGTCCACAGCTACCAGGTAGGGCTGGGCAACAAAGGACGTCTGAGCACAAGCTAGGTGAGTAGGAAAGGGGGACAAGTCCCCACACAGCAGTGACATAACTGGTGACTCGTCACATACAAGGAAATCAATTAGATATGTAAATGTGATGAGGATAATGACAGCCTCATCTCTTACTGCCAAAGAAAGAAACTACAAATACAGAAAGGGAGAGAACTCGGCTGAATCCTCGGTAGATTTATAGTAGAATTAGAGGTATCAGACTGAACTCATGGATTTTAATATGTACCTATATGAAAACAGAAATATATAGAAACACAAAGGAAACATGTATGTGTATCCCCAGCTCTGTGCTGAGAGATCTGGAAGCAGTAACACCCCAGAAGTATAATCACACCTAATGCCCAGACCTGCTTTCCTTCTTTTTTTTCCCCTCAGACCTGCTTTCTAAATGTCTTCTCCACTTAAAACGAACCAGAACTCCTGTGGAAAGAGCCAATTCCAGGGCTAGAGTAGGGAAAATACAAAACTAATCTGAAACATCTTACTGCAGTTAAAAGTAAGAAAGTGTTCAAGGAATGATAGGGGCATTTCAGAAGGACACAGAACCAACCTGAAGGAATGCCTAATGGCCAAATTTGGGGTAATCCAAATATCTAAACAATTAAGGAGAGTAGCTTATTGTAACACGGAATAGAAGGGAAATCTACAAATGAGTCCATCTGAGATAGACAGACAGACAGAGGTCTTGATGGGAGGGACAGAGGGAATGGAAAAAAAAGGAAGGAAATAAATCTGCAGACAAAGGGATATTTACAGTCTCAAGGGAACTCCCAACAAAATCTTACCAATTACCAGGGGGAAAAGAATAACTTTACGGAGGAGGTACCTTGTAGACTCATCTTAAACAACTGACTGACATCAACTATAATGGCATAGATCAAAACCATGCAATGAGAACATTTCTCAAACAATACATTTTTAATATTTCAAGTTGAGAAACATTATACAAAATAAGGGGCCTACAATCTTCGAAAATATCAGTCATGAAAACCAAGAAAAGATTAGAGAACTATTCCAGATTAAAGAAACAAGAAAACAAATGTAAAGTTATTCTGCAATGGATCAGTTTCATGTAAGGTACAATATTGGGCAACTTACACAACCTCAATGGAATCTGAGGACTAAGGGGTAGAAATGTATCAATGCTAACTTCCTAATTGATTTTGATGGTTGTGTTGTGGTTATACAGGACAGTGTACTTGACTGTAGGCAAAATACAGTAAAGTAGTCCATGGTGATAAAACATGTTAGTAACAAACAAATAGTTCCTATAATATTCATGAGGGGAAGAAGAGGAAGCCACAGTTTTTATCCCAGACATTCCCACCAATTCCATGCAGTCCTTGAATGCATTTATGTCAGTTGTCTTAGACAAACTATTATAGTCTACAGAGTAAAGCATCATGTCCCATGTGATGCTGACTAGAGGCACCAAAGTTAGGTGTGTGTGTGTGTAGGTGTGTGTGTGAGTGTAAGAAGAAAAACTTACCATCAGTAACATGCCTTAGCAAGGTTGAGTACAACACTTAAGCTATTTAGAGCTCAATGAATGTTACCTACTGCTGATAGCCCTGTATTTCAGTATGGGGTGTTCACTGTGCTGATCCAGAGGTGGTTAAAGGATGAGAGTACTGGTTACATCTCCTGACCCACATATTGAAGAGTCAAGTGTGAGGCAAACAGTTCTCATTCCAGCATGGTGGCACTGCATGCTGAAGAGAACAGTTCCTACAGACCAACCTAATTCTTTGGCCTAAGCAACAAAACTGAAAGATAATTGTCCACATGTTCTCTTCAAACAACTTAATTTCTGAACCAAGAAATGCAGAGTAAGAGGGAGGATGAAAAACATCTTCTTTATGCTTTCCAAACTATCTCTGTACCTTCTTTTCTACATTAGACGGCATACACCTTTCAGGTCATATTCACTACTCATACAAATGTTAAAGGCCCACACTCCTTTTTCTAAGGAAAACATTTATTCTATGTGTAGGAACGCACATCTATGGAACAATCAGGTTAGAACAGAAGATTAGTTCTTAAACTTTCATAGCAAAATAACCTTCTCTTCCTCTTAGCAGGTAGTTAAAAAGTTCCTTGTTTCTTAACCAACACACAAATGTCCTGTAATCAGTAGACAAACTGATAGTTAGATACTATAGAGACAAAAATTCATTAACGCTTTATGACCTGAACATGTGTGCAACTTCTGTCATCTCTTCTCACACTGCATAGAATCTGATTAACTTTTTCCATAATCTGTAGCAAACAGATGTCTCATCAACCATTCAGAAGCTCAGGAATCAAGACTGTGATACTTTTCAATTAGAGAGAACTGAAGTCCAAAAGAGCAAGTTGAGTAACAGAGAGACAGACAAACAGACACAGCAATTTTCCTTTCTCCTAGATTCTCAGGGTCCAGTCTACACAGAGAGGAGTCTGGATCATATTGTTCTCGATATTCGTCACATAGTATGCTTGCCTTTTAGGAGTTTAACTCTGTGCTCTTGGTCTCTATGAAGCATCAATGTAAGAACACTTCACTTGAATAATTCCTATATCTTCTGTGAAATCAGAGCTGAAAACATAATCCACTATGTCACACAATTGTAGAACCCACAGAATGTCTTTTTCATTGATTACAATGCCAGGAAAAAGTCTGTCTCTGGAAACAAATGGGCAGGCTTTCTTTCCACAGACAATGAATACTATTAATTCAAAGCTATCCAGGGGAAGGAACAGTTCCCTTGTGAGTATTAGCAGTCAGAACACTTGAAGTCAAATGCAGTGCTGGTACCTTCTATACTCTATTTTGCTTAGATGGCTTACTATGATTTTATCTTTAGTTGGTCTGCTTTAAACTATCTTTAATTCTATCAGCAGATTAAAATCCTCTTTTCAGTCCTCCAGAGTACATATGTACATATGCATATATTTTTTCTTTCACCATTTCCCTTCTGGTATCTATTTTCTGGTTTCTTCTATATTTAATTATCTAACAATTTAAGATGATATTGACAGCAAGAGGCTAATTAAATAAAGACCAAGGAGTTTGCACCTTATTAACTCCTCTAGTCCATTCCCTCCCAAATTCCGGGACAGCCCGGTGGGGAGGGCAAGCACATCACCTTTGCAGTAGTCTGCGGGGTCCTCCTGCTCCTCATCGTCTGATCCCAGGATCTCCTCCTCTGGCTCGGGGGGCGTGGGGTCTGGCGGTGGCGGCGGTGGCGGTGGGGGGGGGACTAAGGGAGCTTTCTGCTGAGGCTCCGGCCTGAAACAGCAGAAGGAGAATTCCTGTTTACTGAGAAGCAAATCTTGCATTGTGGACACACTTGATGATTCCTTAATACAGGAAAAAATGAAAACGTGTCACACACGAGGAAGAAATGTTGATTAATGTCACTGCATCCATTTTAGCTGAATTCAGATATATTTCAACAGACCAGCCAGGAGGTAAAACTATGCTTATTAGCTAAGGAATATTTTTACAGGCATATTTCTCTCTGAGCTTCAATATTTTTTAAGTCCTGACAATATTATGAAATGTAAGTAAAATAAAAGAGCATCCCACCATGATACACAGCCTTATTATTCCCACAGAGACTATAAGACAAACGAAAGCAGCTTGGAACTTACAAAGGAGCTTATTTTCCATTATTTTAAAATCAGAATTCTTTTTCTCACAGAAATAGTAAAAATGTAGTTAGGTTTCCTGGATAACTCATAAAAGCTGACTAATATAAACTATGGCTGATGTACAGCTGTCTTCATTAAGGAATTCAGTTATCTATCAACCCTGCTTATCAAGAACACTGAAATTAAAGAAAACACTGACAGTCAAATACAAATATAGCTCACACATTAATGCAAGGCTTGCAATGGTCATTTCTAATTGTCATAAAAAGACTGGTGTTTAGTGTACTCATTTATAAAGAACAGGGAAACCTGTAATACCAAAAAAAAAAAAAAAAAAAGCTTGAGAGATAACAGATATGTAGAATAACTCCAGGATATATTAAATACATTTGTTTATAAGTAAAGCATTCATAATGTGACTCTATAAAAACAAGCTTTCACTAACTATACAATTTAACAGCTAGTTCTAACCACGCTCCAGTAAGGAAATTTGAAGGTAGTAAGGTCTCCACTTGGACGCCAGAAGCACATCTCTCCCTTCCGTGGCAAGCTGCCCTAACAATTGGAACACCACAGCCCAGACCTGGTGTTGTACAGTCGGGAGGCAACTGACACCAGGCAGCAGGGCAGGCGCGAAGGGTTAGGCTGGTGGATGTGTTCACCAGATGCTGTTTCAGGAGGGTGAGCAGGGAGGGGGTCTCTGGACTGGGGAACAAGGGAAATCCCTAAGCAGTGATGTGGTGGCCCAACTGCCATGTTTTTGGCCTGCTCAACATTCACACTCCCATCCCCAAAGCACCTTTTGGGATACTGCTACTCCCTGCATAAGGGAAGGCTGGTTCTACAGCCTCTCTCCTCTCACTGTGCAGTCAGCCTAGCGGGGCACAGAGACAAAGCTCACTCTTGAGCCCTGGAACCTTGAGAAGGTCCAGTTGACACAGGTAGCTAATAGCAAGGGGCAGGACCAGAGCCACTGCCCGGACTACTGGCCCTCTCTAAGCTGGACATCTGGATTCTTGCCAAATCTGGCAGCTCCCAAAAAGCCTTTACTACACTGCCTTTAACTTAAGATTGTTACAGCTCATTTATGTGATCTGCCGTACACAACAAAGGGGGGCAAGGGTGGAAGACAGCAGAAAAGTCAGCAGTCATGAGGAAAGGGTGGGGACTGCACCCCAGAGGTAATTTTAAAGGCAAACACTAGTAAGTATGACTCCTTTTGGCAGGTAATGGCCAACTAAAGAATGTTTATAAGCTGAAAATGACTTGTATTGATTTCTGTTTGCTGGAATCTATTAATACTGAAAGGTACAGCCCCCTGGGTAACAGGCATTAGAAGCACAGTGGTGGTAACACTCTGAGCTAACCAGTCTTCATGATAGAGCCCTGGAAGGGGATAATCACAACCACATGCCCACATCATTGCCAGAATACATCCAAAAATTCCAACAGACATTATGGAAGTGCAATAATCTTTCTGGCAGCCTTGCAAATGCTCATTTTCCTTTTAACACACATGCTCTTACTGGAAGTAGAATGGTCCCAGGCACAAGCAGGTCTGAGAAGGGGGAGGCAGGAGAGGAATGCAACCCTCTCACCACTTCCCCCGTACAAAGGGGAAGTTCACAAATGTGTGAACGAATTACAAGGCTCAGTGCTCAGGGGTGTGGGCAGAATCTACCTACTTGACAAATATGCTCCATCAGGAATACTCTGAAAATGGACTGTTTCTTCCTTAGAAATTTTATATGAAAATAAGGAGATTCTCAAAAAGAAAGCACATGGTATATTCCCTGAAGAAACTATGGAACAATTAATGGGGAGAGAAGAACTGAAGGATCTTGTTCCACCAGAGCACGATGCTAAGGTGTCAGAGAATCTGTTGTGGGGCTGTTTTGTACACTGTAGGATGCTAGCAGCACCCCTGGTTCCTGGACACTACATGTCAGTAACACCCCCCACCCCACCCATCCAGTTATGATCATCAAAAATGTGTCCAGACATTAATAAATCCCCAGGGGCAAAATCACACCCATCTAAGAACCAGTGCCCCACTAATATTTTTTATACATAGCTTGCTTTACCTTAATGGAGGAGATCTGTGATAAGGGAGAAGACCATCTAACTTTCACAGGCCCATTTTCTCTCATTTGAGAGGCTCAGAAACCTTTATCATAATGTGTGTCTCTCTCTTTTTCTTCACCTGCTTGGTGAACTGCCTACATCACTTAACAAAATCCCAGAGCCACTGGTCTCGGTGAGCAGGCACTTCTTGTCCCTCCAGTGAGGGTCACATGGAACATGTGGGCAAAAGCTTCCCCACAGCCAGTTCTATCATGTTAGAGGGATGAGTCAGGATACTGTAAAGTATGAAAATTGAGTAATGTTGATGTAATATTTCAACCGGCTATCCTATCTAAACACCTAGAACTGTGCTGTCCAATATGGTAGCCACTGGCCACATGTGGGTACTGAGCACTTGGAACGTGGCTAGTCCAAACTGAGATATGCTGTGTGTGTAAAATATATACTGGATTTCCAAGATTTATTACAAAAAATGTAAACTATTGTACAAAAAATATAAAATAATTTTATATTACAATGTTTTAAATTAAATCCACCTGATTCATTTTACTTTTTATAAGTGACTACTGGAACTTTTAACAAATGAGGCTCCCATTATATTCATACTGGATAGCACATGCTCTAGACCCTTCAGATTCACCAATACCAGAGGAACAGCTTAGTCTTGAAATCAGAGATTCCTAGTCACACCAGTGATTATTTTTTCTAAGGCTTTTCCCAGTAATTGGCTTCACACCAAGTATCACCAACTCTTAAATCACTCAATTCATCATAGTAACATTCAGTACAATCACTGATTCTTTTTCATCCCATCCATCCTTGTTACTGCCTATCCCATAGGAGAAACAAAGGTAACTTTGTCTCAGGGCAGATGTGTGGAGGAATGATGCCACATCATCTTTAAGACTGGCTTCTTCAGAGTGGTTTCTGGTAGTTTCTACAGTACTTTAAAGCCTGGTTAAACCTCAATTGTTTAAAAGATCAAGAGGTGACAAGTTAGCTCAAGTATATTCTCATGAAATATGTCAGCAGATCTAAAAAATTTCTTTCATCAATCCTAATGAAAACCATCAAGAGGTTTCATGTAAGAATTTACTAGATGTACTTAGGAAGCCATGAGGGGAGGGGGCAACCCATAATTAGCATCAACAAGGGTGCCAACACAATTAAACGGTGAAAGTCTTTTCGACAAATGGCACTAGGACAAATGGATATCTGTATGCAAAAAAAATGAAGTTATAACCCTACCCCACACATACATAAATATCAATTCAAAATGGATCAAAGACATAAGTGAAAGAACTTAAACTATAAAACTTGCAGGAAAAAAATGAATAAATCTTCATTACTTTAGGTTAGGCAATGTTTCTTAGACATGACACTAAAAACAATAAAGAAAAGATAAACTGGATTTGATCAGAATTAAGAACTTCTGTACTTCAAAAGTCACCATCAAGAAAGTAAAGACAGCCCACAGAATGCAAATCATGTAACTGATAAGGAACTTGTACTGAGATTTTAAAAAGAACTCTTACAACTCAACAATAAAAAGACAAACGGATTTCTAAATAGGAAAAGAACCAGAACAGACATTTCTCCAAACATGACATACAAATGATCACTAAACACATGAAAAGATTTTCAATATCGTTGGTCACTTTGGAAATGGAAATCAAAACCACAGACCCAATAGGTTCGCTATAATTAAAAAAAAAAAAAACAGACAACAACAAGTATTGTTGAGGATGAAGAATCTGAAGTACAGCAGGAGTGAAATACGGCACAGCTGCTTTGGAATATCTAGCTAACAGTTTCTAAAAAGGTTGAATTTAGAGTTACCACATAACTCAACAATTCCACTCCTAGGTATATACCCACGAAAAATGAAAAGTTATGTCCTCACAAAATCTTATACAAAAAGGTTCATGGCAGTGTTATTCACAATAAGCAAAAAGCAGAAACAACCCATATGTGCACCAAGTGATAAATGGATAAATAAAATGTGGCATAGCCTCACAACATGGTATTTATTACTCAGCCATAAAAAGGAATGCAGTGCTGGTCCATGTCACCATATGGTGGCCCTGGAAAACACTGTGCTCAATGAAAAATGCCAGTCACTGAAGATCACATGTGGCATGATTCCATTTTATATCAAAATGTTCAAAATAGGAAAATTTATACAGACAAAATAAATCAGTGGCTGCTCAGGGCTGGAGGGAGAGGAAAAAGAGAAGGAGGGATGTGGGGATGACTGTTAATAGGTACCAAGTGTCTTCAGGAGGATAAAAATATTCTAATGTGGTGATGGTTACACATCCCAGGGAACATACTAAAAAAACTGAGTTGCATACTTAAATGCATAAGTTGTATATGAGTTATACCTCAAAAAGCAAAAGCCTATACAACCATAAAATATTCTTTCATGTTTGCTTTATGCCTTTATAAAGTATATGCTTACAAGAAAAGCCAGAAACATCTATGTTTAGATTTAAGCAATCAACATGCATGGCCTTAGAACTGCCCAGGCACATTCACAGTGACAAGTAATACTTAGTTCTGTAAAAAGTAGACTGAGGCTATCTAATTGTTTACACAAGGCACTAAATTCAGAACATGTTCTCATATCATGTAAGAAATATACCACCTCAGCAACTGGAATAAAATATTTAAAAAGCAAAATTCCAACTACTCATTTACATTCTTTACAAACCATGTCTATTTTGCCCTTCATAAAACACAATTAAGTATTCTAATAAATACTCCAAACAGGGCTACCGTGAAAATGCACTTAAAAATTTTTTTTTCTTTAAATATTACAATACTAAGATTATTTTATCATGTTTACTTCACATTGTATATTTCACATACATTGGTTCTATCAGAAAAGGG
Organism: Manis pentadactyla; assembly: GCF_030020395.1. Taxonomy (NCBI): domain Eukaryota; kingdom Metazoa; phylum Chordata; class Mammalia; order Pholidota; family Manidae; genus Manis; species Manis pentadactyla. Next base: position 58,450,759 of record NC_080025.1, on the reverse strand, counting down.
AAGAAAATCTGAACAACCCACCAAAAAGCATGCATCACTGGCTCTAAGTTGCCATGGCAACCAGATGGGCTTCCTGGTTCCTTTCAGCTGCTATTTCTTTTAAGCAGGGAAAATGACAAGTAAACTTCACATTTGGCAGAGAAAGTAGTCCTTTCCTTTGTTATTAGCCTAAACAACAACTGATACAATTTAAGAAATTAATTCACTGAATTAACCTTCAACCAAAATATAAAGAAAAGGAGTTCCAAATGGATTTTATCAGGTGGAATTCCGGACATTCACATAAAGTCAACTTTCTTTTCCTTACTCCCTATGTCTACCACCTGCCCTCAAAATCACTCTCTTCCTTCCTCTCTCCTTTTCACTCCCCCTCTCTCTGTGATGATTGTTAGCCTGAGAAATATGCTATCTGGCATGTCCACTGACCTAAGGAATCAATCAATACACATGTGCTCTCAAACTAGCATATCTGCAAAGGTTTGCTATACCACTGGGTAAAGCCACACAGCTGGGGAGGAAAAAGCCATAATGACTTCATGTATCCTCTCTAATGAAAAGAGAATTTCTATACTTTGTATGAATCAAACCTGAAAGTGGACTGTCTGCAGTGGTAAGCAGACTTCTAAAATGAGCCAGTGGGCCTTACACTTGCATAATTCTGTACTCTGAGTGCAGGCAGAAACTGAGAATGTGGTATCACTCTCATAACTATGTTTTACAGCACAAGGACAGCTACCCTAGGGGGGCCTGACCTAATCAGAGGAGACTTTTAAAAGTACAGGGTTTTCTCCAGCTGGGCACAGAAAAAGTCAAAGAGATAGGCTCCAGCTGGAAGAAAGTGAACATTCATTCTGTGAACAGCCCATTAGGGCCACACAACAAGGAACCACGTGTGTGAGAACAATCCCCCGCCAAAGCCAGAAGGCCAACAAGGACTTCAACGAAGGAAATGGGTCCTGCCCAAGACCAGTGATTGTGGAAAAGGGCTCTTAGCTCCGAGTGAGAACTGCAGCCTCGACCAACAGCTTGATTTCAGTCCAGTAAGAATCCAGCCACGCTGTGCAGCCCTAATTTCTGACCTATAGAACTGTGAGTTAATAACGGGTATTGTTTAAAGCTGCTAAGTGTGGTAATTTGTACACAGCAATAGGAAAAGAATACAGCTGCCAAGTTGTCAATAAGTAATGAGTAGTTCATGTTAAATTATTAGATTTTGGCCTCAACAGTGAGATCTGTATTTTGTTTTGTTTTTTTAATAACTGAAATAGCCAGAAGAATTAAGAACCTGCTTGATGAGGAATGGGAGTGAATTCTCTTTTGGGCACCAGCAGATTAAAAAAAAAAAAAAATCTCATTTGCCACATTCTATCAGAAACAATCACAATTCCAAGCCAGATACTTTACACTTTCTTGTTTTCTAAGGCTGCACTGTTTTCTAGAATACGGAACATAGCCAACTAAAAGTCAGTAAACATTAAGTAAATCATACCTGCTCCCTGACTAATCTACATTTTAGACAGCAAAGGGTTGATGCTTGGCATCATATATATGATATCATATATATGACAGGGCTACATATTGCTTATGCCACTGGTGCTGTTAATATTTTATCAGACATTCATGGGATCTGGGAGAAAATGTTATTACAACTGAAGTGGAGAGAGATTAACAGAAAAGCTGAAACCAAAGAGTGAAAAGGCATGTCAGAGGACACCTCCGCTGATTCCACAAGGGCTCAGATCAGCACCTACCGTGTATCCGGAGGTGACCTGGCACAATGAAGCCCAGCACTGAGGGCCGTGCTGCCCAGCAAGGAGGGGAGTCATAGGTGAGCACAAATACGTGAAGGCAATCAAATGCTCCAGGTACTGTTACAGAAGGGGAGGTGGCAGAGGGCTGAGCCAGAGACACCTACTTGCAGAGGTGATCTCAAAGACTGAGAGGAATTGAGGGAGTGGGTTGAGGGGTGGAGGCCTAAGGCCCAGGAAACAGAGTGACCGAAAACACAAAGACCTAAAACAGCCCCATGGGGCTGGACAGAAGCAAGAGGGTCAGTGAGCCGTATGCAGCTCACACACCATGATCCACAGTTTTAAGGAGTTTGGGCTCTATCCTTAAGGCAAGTGGCAATTTTAAAATTACCACTGAAATGCAGTTTTAGGACCAGAGATTTGTTTTCTGCAAAGAACATATGGATTTAGTGTGAAGAATGGGTAGAAATGATAAAAGCCAGAAGCAAGGAAACTAGCAAGGAGCCCAGGCAGGAGATGATAAAAACCTGAACTCTGACCTGCCAATTTATTTGCTGGAAGTGGGTATCTGTCTCAATTTCTGGCAGTAAGATAGTATTACCATTCATTTGGATAAAGAATAGAGCAGGAGGAAGAGGAAGGGTTTTAAGAAAGAACTTACTTCTGTTTTAGCTCATCTTAGTCTGAGGGGCATGTAGGACAGCAGCAGTGTAGAAATATAGTGGACTGCTTGGTATATGCAACCTATTCCTAAGAAACAAAGGTGTGGGCTACAAACAGAAACAGAGGTTGCTAGCAAGCAGCTGGTAGTGAAGGCCTTTCTGCACATCAGAGTGCCAAGGAAAAATGAGGAATGAAAGGATCAAGGGCAAAGCCTAGTTCAGAGCCAAAGTATTAGGTTGTTCAAGCCACCAACAGATTCTAGACTGCCTGGCTCATGATCTACAGGAAATAGCCCATATCATAATAGCCAATATTAATTTATAAATTTCAAATACATATTTTAGAGAACATACATGTATAAAAATCTCATGTACACCAACCTCTCGAATTAGAATGAGTGACATATAATGAGAACTAGCAAACTTAGGACCGACATGTGTTTCTATCTAAAAGCCCTGTTTGTAGGCAACCGGGTACAGGGTAAACTGCTACAAGAAAAGAATTGTTCCCTGAGAACTATAAATTGATCAAACTTAATATATAACCCCTCATGATTGCTTCATGTTACTCGGGAAATAATGCCAGATGTACCACTTTGGACAAGGCTCCTACAAACCTCTACAAGCTTTAAATCTAAAAGCAACTATAATTATACAATATAATAACCACTAGCCAAATTAATACCAAATAAAATTAAAATTCAGTTCTTTAGTGACTCCAGCCTCATTTCAAGTGCTCAACACCGACATACAGCTGGTGGCTATGGTATTGAGCAGTGCAGATATATGTTTCCACTATCATGAAGTTCTATTGGATAGCGCTGCTCTAGGCAGTATTTTAGCAACATGAACATCTTCCAGTACATCATTGTTTTTAATGAGTAAATAAGAAGAGCTGAAAAGAATTTGGAGCATTATTTTATACAGCCCACTACTGGAAATTTTTAAATAAGCTGTAAAATTACAAACAGAGGGGGTATTATATCCACCTTAAATTTGACAGATGATTCCAGTATCTGAATACCCTTTGACGCATCACACCTCCTTACTGGAATTCACGTTACTGATATACTATATACTCACAATGACAATGTCTGCAAACAGCAATATATTGGGACCTAAATAAGGGACTTGTTAAAACACCATGATAGATCATAGCACATGCATACAACTCTGCTAAAAAGAATGAGGCAAATAAATTCAATTCACAATAGCATCAAAAAGAATAAAATAAGTTCAAGACTTATGAAAGTTAAAAACATTACTGAAAGTAAAGCAGTCCTAAATAAACAGACATGCCAAGTTCATGAACAGAGATTAATATGTTAAGATGAAAATAGCCCCAAATTGATCCACAAATTCAATTCATCCCCTATCAAAATATCAGTTAGCTTCCTTGCAGAAACTGAGAAGTCATTACTAAATTTATATGGAAATATAAGTACCCACAACAGCCAAAAGAATCTTAATAAAGAACAAAACTGGAAGACTTATACTTCCTGATTTCAAACCTTACTACAAAGATAAAATATCGGTGGGGTACTGCCACTAGGACAAACATAAAGATCAATGGGAATTGAGGGCCCAAGAATAATCCTCACATTACAATCAATTTCTCAACAAAGGCGCCAAGATCATTCAATGGTGAAAAGAATCGTCTTTTCCGCAAATAATAATAGGACAACTGAATAGGAGTAAAGACTGACTCCTAACTCACAACATACACAAAAAGTAACTCAGAATAGCTCAAAGACCTAAATGTTAATAAGAGCTGGAACTATATAAAACTCCTAGAAAAGATGTTCATTTAACCAACAGAAAAATTAAACACAAAAGTACAATGACAATCTACTTTATGCTTACTGGATAGCAACAATCAGAGATAATAACAAAAAAAGCAAGGATGCACAAAGATTCTAATTTTTGTAGAATGGCTGCACCATTTTCAAAAAACACTTAAAAAATGAATCAAAGGTTTAAACAGTTACCATATAACCCAGCAACTCTACTCCAAGGTGTACCCAAGAGAAACTAAAACATTCATCAAAACAAAACTTGTACATAAATGTTCATATTATCATTATACATAATGGCCAAAATTAGAAAAAAATCCAGATGCCTATTAACTGATGAATGCATAAATAAAAAGGCGGTGTATCCACCCAATGGAATCATATTTGACAAAAACAAGGAATGAAGTTCTGACAAATGCTACAACATGGAAGACCTCTGAAAACATTCTGGTAAATCAAAGCTGCCAGTCACTAAAGATGATATTGTGTGATTCACTTTACACATAATGTCCAGAAGAGGTAGAAAGTAAGCCATAGCTGCTTACGGCTCAGGAAGAGGGAGGAAATGGGGGTGAATATTCAAGTGTATAGAATTTCTTTTGGCGGTGATGAAAATATTCTAAAATCACCAAGTGGTTGGTGATGGTTGTACAACTCTGTAAGTACACTGAAAACCTTTAAACTACACTTTAAATGGGTATATTTTATGATATGTGAATTCTCAATAAAATTACACAAAAATAATAAGGTGCTTCTCTCCTACTGACATGTGGACATACCACTGATAAGTAAAAATATGCACAACATTTGTGTATGGCATGTTTACTTTGTTTTACAGTGATACAAAGCATGTACCTAGAGTTAAGACAAGGTCCCTAGATAGAGTACCAAGACACTGATAATAATGGCTCTCTCCAGAAAGAGAAGAGAGCTCAATGACAGATGATCAGGGAGAGGAATTAACTTTTCCAAAGTTCCATATACTCCTTTCATACTTTTTCCATCTGGTATCACATGTGTGTCTACTTAAATTAATTCTTAAGTAATAAAAACAGGGAAGGAGGACAGAGGATTAAAGATGGCAGCATGAGAGGAAGGACAGAGGCCTCTTCCTAAAAATCACATATAATATGAAAACATAATTAATACAACTAATCCTGAAAGAGCAAAAGGAAAGATGGCTGCATATTTTTACTTATCAGTGGTATGTCCACATGTCAGTAGGAGAGAACTGCCTTATTATTTTTGTGTAACTTTATTGAGAGATAATCAACAGGGAGTGGAGGCCTGGACTGCTGAACATCTAGCTCTGGAGATTTGCTCTGGGAGCACAAACCTACACTGCATGGTGCTCTGGTGATTAGGGAGGTTGTAAAGCTAAGACAGACAGAACACTTGGAGAGACCGAGATTCCAGCCGTTTGTGGAAAATAGGGATCCATATCCAGCTGCTCTGGGACAAAAGAAAGGGGGTCAGTCTAAGAGACTTCCTAACAGCAATAGGGCTGCTAAAGGGGCAAGGACTGCACAGAGCTTACTGATCAGGAGAAAAGACAGGTAGACAAAATTGCCCAGGTACACTCTGCCCAGCAGGTTGAGAACTTACACGATCTTCAGGCGCTCCAGCCCCCTGGCTGGCTACACAGCTCCAAGGACCCCACTGAGATAAGCAGCATGCTGCGCCTTGCTCCTGGCAAGCCCGCACTTGGCTCGCAAACCAGCAAACAGTGCCCTGGTGTCAGGACAGCCAGAGGTAAGCCCCACCTATGCCAGTTACAAACGCAAAGCATAGAGGCTACTACCTCTGTGCTTGGCCCACTGTTCTCTTTGGTGTATGTATGATTTTGCTTTGATCCAGGCTCCTTTGACGTTTCATATTTGTATGTGGTACCCCCTGGTGCCCAGAAGCTGTACTCTCTGGAGGTGCTCAGCCACTGGAGCAATGTCAGGGGTTGCAGGAGAGCGTTGTTGGTGCCTGGGGGGAGGAAGGGGTACCACATACAAATATGAAATGTCAAAGGAACCTGGATCAAAGCAAAATCATACATAAACCAAAGAGTCAAATGAAACGGATCTCATGAATCTCCTGAAAGAGACTTCCAAATAAAAATCATAAACATGCTCATGGAGGTACAGAAAAATGTACAAGAACTTAGGAATGAATTCTGGCCGGAGAGGCAATCATTACGGAACACAGTATCACAAATGAAACATACAATGGAATGTTTTCAAGGCAGATTAGATACGGGGAAGGAGATGATAAATGAAATAGAAATTACAGAAGAGGAATACAGAGAACCTGAGGCACAGAGAGAAAAAAGGATCTCTAAGTATGAAAGAATATTGAGAGAACTGTGTGACCAATCTAAACAGAACAAGATTCGTATTACAGGGGTACCAGAAGAAGAACAGAGTGAAAAAGGGATAGAAAGTGTCTTTGAGGAGCTAATTGCTAAAAACATCCCCAAACTGGGGAAAGAGATAGATGCTCAGGCCAAAGAGGTGCACAGATCTCCCAACAAAAGGGACAACACCAAGACTTATAATAATTAAATGGCAAAGATCAAGGATAAGGACAGACTACTAAAAGCAGCCAGAGAGAGAAATAAGTTCACATACAAAGGAAAGCCCATTAGGCTATCTTGAGACTTCTCAGCAGAAACCTTACAGGCCAGAAGGGAGTGGCATGATATATTTAATGCAATGAAGCAGAAGGGCCTAGAAACAAGAATACTTCCTACGGCAAGACTACCATTTAAATTTGAAGGAGGGATTAAACAATTTCCAGATAAGCAAAAGCTGAGAGAATTTACCTACAAACCATCTCTACAGTGTATTTGGAGGGACTGCTATAGATGGAAGTGTTCCTAAGGTTTAACAGCTGTCACCAGAGGTAATAAAACCACAGTAAAGAAAGCAGAACAGTTAATTATTAAGCAAATGCAAAATTAAATCAACTACACAAAAGTTAGTCAACAGATAGACAAAGAGTACAGAATATGATACCTAATATATAAAGAATGGAGGAGGAAAAAGGCATATGCCCCCCTATGTTTACTGCAGCATTATTTACAATAGCCAAGAAATGGAAGCCAACTAAGTATCCATCAGTAGATGAATGGATAAAGAAGATGTGGTACATATACACAATGGAATATTATTCAGCTGTAAGAAGAAAACAAACCCTACTATTTGCAACCACATGGATGGAGCTAGAGGGTATTATGCTCAGTGAAATAAGCCAGGTGGAGAAAGACAAGTACCAAATGATTTCATTCATCTGTGGAGTATAAGAACAAAGCAAAAACTGAAGGAACAAAACAGCAGCAGGCTCACAGAACCCAAGAATGGACTAACATTTGCCAAAGGGAAAGGGATTGGAGGTGGGGGTGAATAGGAAGAAAGGGAGAAGGGGAATAAAGGGATTATGATTAGCACACATAATGTTGGGGGGGGGGCATGGGGAAGGCAGTATAGCACAGAATAGACAACTAGTGAGTCTATAGCATCTTACTAAGCTGATGGACAGTGACTGTAATGGGCTACGTGGTGGGGACTTGCTAATGGGGCAAATCTAGTCACCACAATGTTGCTCATGTAATTGTATATTAATGATACCAAAAAAAAAGAATTAAAATACTCATCATCTGTAGGAGATAATGTAGATCAAAAAATAGACTGAAGGAGGAATAAAAAGGAGAAAAAAGAACCTTTAGATTGTGCTTGTAATAGCATACTAAGTGAGTTATCTTAAACTCTTACACAGTAAGGGAGTTAATCTTGAACCTTTACTAACACCGAATATAAAGCCTGCAATGGCAATAAGTACATACTTATCGATAATCACCCTAAATGTAAATGGTCTGAATGCTCCAATCAAAGGACATAGAGTCACTGAATGGATAAAAAAAAAAAGACCCATCTTCATGCTGCCTACAAGAGAGTCATGTTAAACCCAAAGACATACACAGACTAAAAGTGAAGGGATGGAAAAAGCTATTTCATGCAATAGGGAGAAAAAGGCAGGAGTCGCAGTACTTGTATCAGACAAAACAGACTTCAAAACAAAGAAGGTCACAAGAGGCAAAGAAGGACATTACATAATGAATGATAAAGGGGTCAATCCAACAAGAGGATATAACTATTATAAATATCTATGCATCCAACACAGGAGCACCTACACATGTGAAACAAATACTAACAGAATTAAAAGGGAAATAGAATGCAATGCATTCATTCTAGGAGGCTTCAACACTCTACTCATTCCAAAGGACATATCAACCCGACAGAAAATAAGTGAGGACACAGAGGCACTGAACAACACATTATTAGAACAGAAAAGCCTACCAGACATCTACAGAACACTTCACCCAAAAGCACCAGGATACACATTTTTCTCAAGTGCACATGGAACATTGTCAAGAGTAGATCATATACTAGGCCACAAAAAGAACCTCAGTAAATTCAAAAAGACTGAAATTGTACCAACCAGCTTCTCAGACCAAAAAGGTATGAAACTAGAAATAAATTATGCAAGGAAAATGAAAAATCCCACAAACACATGGAGGCTTCACAACATGCCCCTAATTAACAAATGGATCGATGACCAAATAAAAACAGAAATCAAGCAATATATGGAGACAAATGACAACAATAATTCAACACTGCAAAATCTCTGGGATGCAGCCAAGGCTGTGCTAAGAGGAAAGTATATTGCAATACAGGTCTACCTCAGGAAAGAACAACCCCATATGAAGTCTAAACTCACAATTAACAAAACTAGAAAAAGAAGAACAAATGAGGCACAAAGTCAGTAGCAGGAGGGACACAATAAAGATTAGAGCATAAGTAAATAAGACCGAGAAGAATAAAACAATAGAAAGAATCAATGAAAGCAAGAGTTCATTCTTTGAGAAAATAAATAAAATAGATAGACCCCTAACCAGACTTATCAAGAAAAAAAGAGACTCTATACACATAAACAGAATCAGAAATAAGAAAGGAAAAATCACTACAAACACCACAGAAATACAAAAAATTATTAGAGAATACCATGAAAAATTATATGCTAACAAATTGGATAACCTAGAAGAAATGGAAAACTTTCTGGAAAAATACAACCTTCCAAGGTTGACCCAGAAAGAAACAGAAAACCTGAACAGACCAATTACCAGCAACAAAATTGAACTGGTAATTTAAAAACTACCTAAGAACAAAACTCCTGTACCAGATGGCTTCACTGCTGAATTTTATCAAACACTTAGTGAAGACCTAATACCCATACTATTTAAAGTTCTCCAAAAAGTAGAAGAGGGAATACTTCCAAACTCATCTATGAGGCCAGCATCACTCTAATACCAAAACGAGGCAAACACACCACAGAAAAAGAAAATTATGGACCAATATCCCTGATGAAAATAGATGCAAAAATACTCAACGAAATATTAGCAAACCGAATTCAAAAATTTATCAAAAAAATAGTCCACCATGATCAAGTAGGATTTATTCCAGGGATGCAAGGATGGTACAATATTAGAAAATTCATCAACATCATCCACCACATCAAGAAAAAGAAAGACAAAAACCACATAATCATCTATAGATGCCAAAAAAGCATTTGACAAGATTCAACGTTCATTCATGATAAAAACTCTCAACAAAATGGGGATAGAGAGCAAATACCTCAACATAATAAAAGGCCATATATGACAAACCCACAGCCAACATCATACTTAACAGTGAGAAGCTGAAAGCCTTTCCTTTAAGATTGGGAACAAGACAAGGATGCCCACTCTCTCCACTTTTATTCAACATAGTTCTGGAAGTCCTTATCACAGCAATTAGACAACAGAAAGAAATAAAGGGCATCCAGATTGGTAAAGAAGAAGTTAAACTGTCACTATTTGCAGATGACATAATATTGTACCTAAAAAACCCTAGAGAATCCACTCCAAAACTACTAGATCTAATATCTGAATTCAGCAAAGTTGCAGGATACAAAATTAATATGCAGAAATATGTTGCATTCCTATACACTTAAGATGAACTGGCAGAAAGAGAAATCAGAAAAACAATTCCATTCACAATTGCATCAAAAAGAATAAAGTATCTAGGAATAAACCTAACCTATACGAAGTGAAAGACCTATACTCTGAAAACTACAAGACACTCATTAAGAGATTAAAGAAGATACCAATAAATGGAAACACATCTTGTGCTCATGGATAGGAAGAATTAATATTGTCAAAATGGCCATCCTGCCTAAAGCAATCTACAGATTCAATGCAATTCCTATTAAAATACCAGCATTCTTCGATGAACTAGAGCAAAACATTCTAAAATTTATATGGAACCACAAAAGACCCCGCATAGCCAAAGCAATCCTGAGAAGGAAGAATAAAGTGGGGGGAATCTCACTCCCAACTTCAAGCTCTACTACAAAGCCACAGTAATCAAGACAATTTGGTACTGGCACAAGAACAGACCCATTGACCAATGGAACAGACTAGAGAGCCCAGATATAAACCCCACCATATATGGTCAATTAATATACAATAAAGGAGCTATGGACATACAATGGGGAAATAACAGCCTCTTCAACAACTGGTATTGGCAAAACTGGACAGCTACATGCAAGAGAATGAAACTGGATTATTGTGTAACCCCATACACAAAAGTAAACTCGAAATGGATCAAAAACCTGAATCAAAAACCTGAAAGTCATGAAATCATAAAACTCTTAGAAGACAACATATGCAAAAGTCTCCTGAATATAAACATAAGCAACTTCTTCCTGAACGCATCTCCTTGAGTGAGGGAAACAAAAGCAGAAATGAACACATGGGACTACATCAAACTTAAAAGCTTCTGTACAACAAAGGACACCATCAACATAACAAAAAGGCATCCTACAGTATGGGAGGATATATTTGTAAATGACATATCCTACAAGAGGTTAACATCCAAAGTAAAGAAATAACTCAAATGCCTCAACACCCAAAATGGGCAGAGGATATGAAGAGACATTTCTCCAAAGAAGAAATTCAGATGGCCAACAGACACATGAAAAGATGCTCCACATCACTAATCATGAGAGAAATGCAAATTAAAACCACAATGAGATATTACCTCACACCAGTTAGGATGGCCAGCATCAAAAAGACTAAGAACAACAAATGCTGGCGAGGATGCGGAGAAAATGGTAATGTAAACTAGTTCAACCATTGTGGAAAACAGTATGGAGGTTCCTTAAAAACTAAAAATAGAAATATGATTTGATCCGGGAATCCCACTCCTAGGAATTTACCCAAAGAATACAAGGTCTCAGATTCAAAAAGACATATGCACCCCTGTTTATCACAGCACTATTTACAACAGACAAGATATGGAAGCAACCTAAGTGTCCATCAGCAGATGAATGGATAAAGATGTGGCACATATACGCAATGGAATACTATTCAGCTATAAAAAAAGAAACAAATCCTACCGTTTACAACAACATGGATGGAGCTGGAGGATATTATGGTCAGTGAAATAAGTCAGGTGGAGAAAGACAAGTACGAAATGATTTCCCTCGTTTGTGGAGTATAAAGATGAAGCAAAATTGAAGAAACAAAACAGCAGCAGACTCACAGACTCCAAGAAAGGACTAGTGGTTACCAAAGGGGAGGGATGTGGGAGGGCAGGTGGTGAGGGAGGGTGAAGGGGATTGAGGGGTATTATGTTTAATACACATGTTGTGTGGGGTCACGGGGAAGACAGCATAGCACAGAGAAGCCAAATAGCAAATCTGTGGCATCTTACTACACTGATGGACAGTGACTGCAATGGGGTATGGGTGGGGACTTGATAATATGGGTGAATGTACTAACCACATTGTTTTTCATGTGAAACATTCATAAGAATGTCTATTAGTAATACCTTAATAAAAATAAATAAATAATAATAAAAACAGGAAAGGAAAATTAGGAAAGAGAAAGTGGATGCTGGTAAGTAGTTCATATCCATAACTACCCAGCCCCTGCCCCCCAGCACTTAGGGAGAATTTATTAAGGAGCAACACAGGGAACTGTCTACGGCATGTGCAAGTCACCCCTAACTCTAACTTAGGACTGAAGAGTTAGGATTGAAGTCCAACTACAAATGACATGAATGAAGCTTTCTGGTAGAGAGGCTGGGCGTTAGGTTTGAACACCAGTTCTATCACTCAAAAAATCACAAGAACTCAAGCCAGTGACAACTTCTGTAGGCTTCTAATGAAAGTCACAGTGCCGTGATAACTAAAAGACAATGCATCAATTCCCTGATATGGTAACTGTGAATATGGTAGACAGTCAATAAATGTTAAGCTTCATATCCCCACCTTTCTAGTGTATGGTTACAATGAACCTGTTTCCTCAGGGCTCCAGCTATAACTAATAAATACACCCTGACATATCACATGTAAGTAATACTGAGACCAGACCTTTGGCCCTCTCTGTTCATCTGTGACTATCCTAATGCAAGTGTCAGCACTGGTCCTACCTCCTAACCTCGCTGCTTCTAAGCCCCTATATTTTATAATCATGACTAGTTAAGATGATTTAAGAAAGTTTCACAAGGATCTCTATTGTTAATTATCATGTATTTCTGTAAGGAAATATGACAAAATGGGCTGTACTGCTGTTATAATCATCTTGGAAGATATCTATGGATTTAAAAAATTTAATGAGTAAGCAAACTGCTTAATAAATATTCTCCAGTAATACATGACTTGTTCTAACTTGGGTCCCTTTTGACAAGTATAGCTAAGCCCAGTCCTCAAAGAACTTCTTGTGAACCAGGGTTCCACATAATAGGCTTCACACAACAAAACTTACCACATTAAAAATTGTTTCCCCCAGAAGGAAAGTAAAATTTTCTGGCACAGAAATTTTAGTCATCTTAAGATTTATTAGTCCTGTGCAACAGTCTGCCTCTCTGAAACTTTAAAATTTCATTCATCCAAATTCTTAAATTTTAGATAAACAGCTTTATTTTTGAAGACTGTTGTTTCAATTAGCATTAATGCCAATATACAATAGGTATTGTATATATACATCTTCAGAATGTTGAAGCACATTAATATTATTGTTGTAGGAGTAGCCATTTTCAGAGACTGGTGAATAGAGGCCGTCAGAAAAACACTTTCCAAGGGAACGAGAGATTCTGGAAGTACCAAATCCAGTCCCAATGGGAGATGCTCAAGAATAAGGTGAGAGTAGGTTGGAATTCCAACTAAATGAACTGTATCCAAGGACAGGCTCTAGGAAGAGACAGGACTGGAGAAAGTGGAACCAGGCACCTGGGGTTAGCAAGTGAGAGGGACCTGGAATATCATACATGAACTTCAGCTTCAAGAGGAAATCTCCCTGAACAATTTGTGTTCTCAAGCTTCCCCTCAAGCAGAGTTAGCATTAATTTATTATTATACCTACCCAAGTTCTGGAAACCCCCCAAGCAAGAAGTTAATTTAGAGGGCTTCTGAGTCATTGTTGCTCCAAGGCTCCCAGAAGAAAGAAAACAAATCCTCTTGAGAGAAATAAACCCTCAATGAGGGGTTCCTCTTTTTAAGACTGGGCAAATGTGATTTAACAATTTTTTTCATATCACTAAATAAACAAGGAAACAACACCCTCTGAGCAAGCCAAAGGAAATAATATACAGCAAAAATAGATTTCAGATACTAGTATCATGAAATATGGAATATAAAGCATGCTCGCAATGTTGATAGAAATTAAGGAAATTAAAGCATGAGCAGGAAAATGCACCTCATTTTCACAGATGAGGATAACGAGGTCTGGGGGAAATAAAAAGGTTACACAGCTAGTGAGCTGCCCTACTAGACAGCAATTGAAAGCGGTGAAGTATTTCCAGACCCACTTTCTAGTGGAACTAAATTTCTTGCTGTGTCAGTCGAGTTGGTGGAGAGAAGGGTAAGTGGTAGACAGCTGACAGTGGAGATGGGTTTGAACAGGCAACACTTAGGAAGTACACCCACCAGGGTGAGATAAGGCCTCTGAAGGACTGATAAACACTTACAGCATTCAGACTTCACCACAAAGAGCGACTCACCATGGCCGAGCAATCTGCATGGTTGATAAGCACCCCCAGGAGACTCTGATTCATGCCCCAAAGGGCCACACTTCAGGGAACATTAGTACACACACATGTGACCACTATGTAACCATTACATGTAAGTCCTTTAGTCTAATTTTCTCTTTGACTTTACTTTTAAACAAGAAAAATCATGCCCGTGTGCAGTTTGGATATTAGGTGCCTGTAAATCCCTAGACAAAGTGCCAGTTTCAAGGTCTCCAAAAGATGATGGTAGAAAGCATGAATCAGAGCTAAACAATGGAGTATCTACTCAACAACAATAAGACAATGAACAATGAATATAAAAACATGAATGAACTCAAAACCACAATGCTAAGTGAAATAAGTCAAACCCTAATGACTCCACAGTATATTACTCCAACTGAAAGGGGCAGAGTTCTGGTGATGGAAAGCAGATCAGCGGTGGGCGGGAAGGTGGGGGGGGTTGGTTACTGACTGCAAAAACGCTCAAGGGAACTTCTGATGCTGATGAAATGTTACCTCATGATTGTGGTTTGGGTTACACCATGTATGTGTTGAAGGGCCCCCACCCATAAGATGGCGAACTTCCTGCTTCTCTTCCGGGTCCTCGGTTCCCGCCGGCGCCACCTGAAGCCCAATCACCCCTCGCCCCCCTCCCAATCCCAGCACTTAGCCAATAGCCACCAGCCCCGTAGAAGTGACCCCTCAATCAGCTCATGCCCCTTCCTATATAACCCAGCACCTTTCCCTAATAAAGCGGAATTCTCCGGTGAATTGCTGCTGTGTGTCGCTCCTTCCTTTCATTGGTGCCGAAACCCGGGAGACGGGACACCCCAACTGGGCCCCGTCTTCCCCCCGACACCAGCAGCAGCTTGCCCTCATCCTCTTTTTCCGGCGCTGGCTCCTCACACTCACCACTCCTCTCTGGCCTTTGGGTAAGTTTTCCCCCGAGGTGGGCCGCTCTTCCCAGAGCTATCACAGCGCCATTGACTGTGATCGTCCGGCAAGGCCCTGATGCTCAGGGACGAGGAGGGAGCTCTCCCCGCCTCAGGCCTTCATGGCTGCAGCAGACCCTCAGGCCCCCCTCCAACAGCCATACACGATGTGACTCCTTTGCGGATGAGAACGCTCCCTTCCCCCCCCTTCTGTTCCTTCCGCCGAAAATTCCTAGTACTAGGTTCCTCGGACTCCGGCACTCTGCCTTCTTAGAGAAGTCTGGGTGACGACCCACACTTCCTAAGAAACCAACTCGTATACGAGTTTCCGCAGACCCCCAAGGATCATCGGGGACGCCCTTTGTCTCCTTGCGGTCTGTTCCCAGTCCGAGGATCTCCGTTCGTCTTCCCCTGTTTGTCTCCTTCTCTGTCCTTCAGCCATGGGAGCCTCCTCATCCCTCCCTGAAAGTTCACCTCTTGAATGCCTGCTCAAGCATCTAGCCACCCTCTCCCTGACGCCTGATATAAAACCAAAACTTCTCCATAAATACTGCTCCCAAGATCGGCCGACATGCCCCCCAGACAATAACAACCAATGGCCCGCAGGGGGAGCTCTTGATCCTAACATCATTCGCGATCTTTTTAACTATTCCCAGCGCCTGAAAAAATGGAAGGAGATTCCCTATATCGAGGCTTTTCACCTCCTAGCCCAAAGTCCCGGCCTCTGCACCACCTGTTCCCCACCCGAAGTTCTCCTAGCCTGCAAGCCGTCTCCCTCCCCTCCACACACTCCCAGTCCCTCTTAGATTACCTTTGACCCAGCAGACGAACCTCCACCATACAGGCTTCCCCCTTCAGCCCCTCCCCCTCCTACAACCCCGCCGCCCTCTTCTGCGGTCACCTGCCGCCTCCACCTCCTCCCCCGCAGAAGCCTCCCGTCCACTCCCTTCCCCCTCCTCTCCTACAACAGCCCCTCCCCCTTCCTCCCCCACCATCTCCTCCCCCACCTCACCCCCTCCGCCTTCGTCCCCCTCACCTTCCCCCCCCTGCAGATCAAGCCTGAGCCTTTCAGCCCCCCTCTAACTAAGTCCCAGGAGCCTCCTCCGTCTTTGCCCCCATCACCTGTTTCTCCCCCACAGACTGAGCCAGAACCCTTCAGTCCCCCTCAGACTTGGTCCCGGGGGCCTCCCCAAATTATCGCCCCCCTCCGAGAGGTGCTGGGACCCGAAGGCATCGTGCGAGTTCATGTACCTTTCTCCTTAGGGGATTTAGCCCAACTTGAGAAACGCCTAGGTTCCTTTTCCACCGATCCCACGACATATATCAGGGAGTTTCAATGGACCCTCCAGTCATACAGCCTCACACACATCATGACATTTTCATGCTCCTGGCCAATACCCTCCTTCCTGAAGAGCGTAGACGAGTTTGGGACTTCGCCCAAACGCACGCCACCTAAACCCACAGGACTGACCCCACCTATCCCACTGGCCCCACCGCTGTCCCCGAACAAGACCTGCACTGAGATTATAACACCGCTGTAGGTCTCCGCTCTCGGGATATTTTCACCTCCTGCTCAATAGCAGGTCTGAAAAAGGCAGCTCGTAAAGTAGTCAATTTTCAAAAGCTCCAAGACATAATTCAAAGGAGGCAGGAAACTCCCTCCGAGTTCTTAGACAGACTCCCTCAAGCCCTATTACAGTATTCCAGCCTAGACCCAGAAATGCCTGACGGGAGACATGTCCTTATGACATACTTCCTAGCTCAAAGCTACCCTGACATTAAAGCTAAACTCAAAAAGTTAGATCAGGGCCCCGCTACCCCACAGACTGAGATCCTAACAGTGGCCTTTAAAGTCTTCCATAACCGGGAGGAGGAGAAAGAACGCCATAAACAAAAGGCTGATCAGGCCAATTTCCAAATGTTGGCCCAGCTGATAAAACCACAACCTGGGCGCCCCTCTACAAACAAGCCCCCCCCAGGAGCTTGTTTCAAGTGTGGACAAGAAGGACATTGGTCAAGGGCGTGCCCCTCCCCCAGACCTCCTACCACCCCATGCCCCAGATGCCACAAAAAGGGCCACTGGGGGTCTGATTGCCCAGCCACCCGAAGGGGAGGCTGGACGAACAACCCCCATCCTAAGCCTGCCGTAGTGGGGCTGGCAGAAGAAGATTGACAGGGCCCAGGGGCTTCTCGCCCAACCATTTCCATCACCAAACAGGAGCCCAGGGTTACTTTAACAGTAGACGGTCGCCCCATCTCCTTCCTCCTAGATACAGGAGCCACCTTCTCGGTCCTACGAGAATACCGGGGCCCTACAACGTCAGCCATTACTCCTATAGTCGGGGTAGGAGGAAAACAGATCTTCCCATTGAAAACCCCTCCCCTTTTATGCACAATCCAGGACAGTCCCATACCTTTTTACCACTCCTTCCTGGTTATGCCCCAGTGTCCCATCCCTTTACTAGGACGGGACATCCTTTCTCTCCTCCATGTTTCCATAATTATATTCACTCCCACAGCCCCCAGTACCCCCTTTCTGATAGCCCTCATAGCTGACGACCCCCCTCTACCCAATGAAAGCTCCAGTTCCGCCCTCATACACCCTGTAAATCCCAAAGTTTGGGACATTACAAGCCCCTCCATGGCTCTATGTCCTCCTGCCTCTATTAAACTGCATGACCCCTCTCAGTATATCTGTCAGGCCCAATACCCCCTAACCACTTCAGCCCTCATAGGCCTCCAACCCATCATTCAAGATCTTTTAAACAAAAATTACCTCAGACCCACTCACTCCCCGTTTAATGCCCCCATATTAGCTGTTAAAAAAACCAACAGATCTTTCCGCCTTGTCCAAGACCTTCGCCTCGTCAACATGGCCGTCATCCCTATCCATCCCTTAGTTCCAAATCCATACACCCTTTTATCACGGATCCCTGCCTCGGCCTCCCACTTCTCAGTCCTAGATCTCAAGGACGCATTTTTTTCTATCCCTCTGGACCCCTACCCCCAAGATTTTTTTGCCTTCACCTGGACGGACCCATACACAAGACATTCTGAACAACTCACTGGGACAGTTTTGCCACAAGGCTTCCGAGATAGTCCCCATATTTTTGGACAGGTCCTAGCTCAGGACCTCAAACAGTTTCATCATGATCACTCCGAGTCCACCTTATTACAATATGTGGACGATCTTCTACTCTGCAGTCCCTCGTGGGAACAGTCTCAACTTGACACTGCCTCCCTACTTAACCTTCTAGCTTCCAGAGGTTACCGGGTATCCCCCGTCAAAGCTCAAATCTCTTCCCCTTCTGTCACTTACCTCGGATTCCTTCTATCTCAACAAAGAAAGTCCATTACCTTAGATAGAAAACGGCTCCTCTCTGACCTGCCCGTTCCCAAAACCAAGACAGAAATCCTTTCCTTTCTAGGCCTGGCTGGGTATTTTAGAGCGTGGATCCCTAACTTCTCCCTGTTGGCAAGACCCCTATACGACCTCAGCAAGGGCCCCCCTGAAGAACCATTATCCTCCTCACCCCGACACTCCTTCATTAAGCTCCGTGGAGCCCTTGTGGAAGCCCCAGCTCTCCATCTTCCTGATTTGTTGAAGCCATTCTCATTATACATTCATGAGAGGTAGAGTCAAGCTCTAGGAGTCCTAGGCCAACATTATGGCCCATCCTTTGCCCCGGTAGCTTATCTTTCAAGCAATTAGACCCCACAGTTCGGGGATGGGCCCCCTGCCTACGGGCATTAGCCGCTGGACAGCTCTTGCAGAAAGAAGCTCATAAACTGACATTCGGGGCGCCCCTTACCATTCTGTCCCCACATCACCTAAAGGATCTCTTAACCTACAAAAGTTTACAGACTCTCCCTCCCTCCAGACTCCTGACCTTACTGTCCTCTTTCCTCCAAAATCCAGACATTTCTTTCCTCCCCTGCCCGCCCCTGAATCCGGCCACTCTTCTTCCTCTACCCTACTCTCCTCATATTCCCTCGCATGATTGCCTGGGAGCCCTTCACAACTTCCTTCCGTGCCACTCCACGATCTCCGAAGGAGCCCTCTCACACTCCGACCTCATCTGGTTTACTGATGGGTCCTCCTTTAAACATGAGGGCACCCATTACGCAGGATACGCAGTAGTCTCCCTGGAAGACGTCATCGAGGCACGAGCCCTACCCCCCAGTACAACCAATCAACAGGCCGAACTCATTGCAGCCACCAGAGCTTGCACTCTGGCCCGGGACACGTCTCTCACACTGTACACTGACTCCAAATACGTATTCCACATTCTCTTGTCTCACGTGGCAGTATGGAAAGAACGAGGCCTCCTCATCACAAAAGGAAATTCCATCACTAATTCAGCCTTAATTACTAAACTTCTAGAGGCTTCACAACTCCCACACCAACTGGGCATAGTCCACTGCAAATCACATCAAAAGGATGACTCCCCCATTACAAGGGGTAACAACAAAGCTGACAGAGTAGCCCGGTCGGTTGCCCTATCAGAAGAAGCACCAGACAACGATCCATCTGCCCTTGCTGTTTTAGCCTTATCACAAGACACCCTCTGTTCCCAGGACAAAGAGTCCCTCTTCCGCTTCTTACACGATCTGTTCCATCCTAGCCCCCAATCCTTGATCCATTTTTTACAATCCTTTTTTTCTCTCTCTCCTGAAGACAAAATCCTACTTAACCAAATCACCCGCAGGTGCACCATCTGCCAACGCACTAACCCTAATACCCCCCCCCCAAGGCCCGACCCTTCCCGGCTCATCAAGCAAGGGGTAATGTCCCTGCCGCAGATTGGCAAATAGACTTCACTAACATGCCCCCTGTACAGCGTACCAGATACCTACTCATGTTAGTAGATATATTTTCAGGATGGGTCAAAGCTTTCCCCACCACTAACAAACGAGCTTCCGCGGTTGCCTCTATCCTCCTCACCCAGATCTTTCCTAGGTTCGGGATGCCCACTTCCCTCCAATCAGATAACGGCCCTGAGTTCACTGCCCAAATCATTGAGAACCTCTCCAAGTCACTCTCACTCCCCTGGCATCTACACTGTCCTTATCGACCACAGGCTTCGGGAAAAGTAGAAAGAGCCAATAGGACTCTAAAAGACATCCTCACCAAACTATCTCTAGAACTACACCTTGACTGGGTTCGCTTACTTCCCTTAGCTCTACTCCACATTCGGGCCCTCCCAAAGAAACCTTCCTTCTTGTCACCCTTTGAGATCATGTACAGCCGCCCAATTCTACCCTCAGGGCTCCCTTCCCAAAAAGGACCAATTCCTCCCAATATGGCCCTTCCGCTACTCTCTCTCCTCCGCACCGAATTGTGGAAATATCAGGATTGGCTCCTTCCTGATCCATCCACCTCCCAAAACCCTCCTGTCTTACAGCCCAGCCAACTAGTGTTTTATAAGCCACCAGAGGATCGGCCCTCTCTCACCCCAAAATGGGAAGGTCCACACCCAGTTATTCTCTGCACCCCCTTGGCCGCCAAGCTCTCACTGCCTGATAACTCTGTCACCCCTTGGATTCATATCTCCAGGTTGAAACCAAACACCCAGGACCCACCTTCTCTGGACACCCAAGACCCATCAGTCACAACCCAGAGTCCTTCGGATACAGCCCGAGACGCTGTCTACCACGCTTCATCCCTCTGATCCCTTGAAACTCCACATCTCCCGTTCACCCCCTTTGCCATCCATACCCGAATCATGACTTTTTCCTCCTTTACTGCTCTCTCGCTTTTTTTCCTCATTCCTATTGTCTTCCCCGCTACCCCAGCCTCCTTTGTATGGCGATTCAAAGTCAGACAGACTTACACACAGCATCAAACAAAAGTTACTACCCTCATTGCCACATCAGACTGCCCTCTGAAAGGCTGCTCCGAGCCTTTATACCTCCACTTTCCTCCCTCCACCGAAGTGTTCACTAGCAGCTACCTTTATTTTCCCTACCTCTGCTTCCTCTATGACCAAAAACAAGCCTATTGCAGGCGATGGCCAGACACCTACGGGGTATGTCCCTACTGGTCTTGCGCCATTCACTACATGGGTAACTCCCGGTACCCACAGTATTACTCCTCCAACCGTTTCATAAAATATCCCAACAGCTCATTCTCCTTATCAATCCCAGATCCCTGGGACTCTCGATGGGCCACCGGAGTCACAGCCTCAGTTTACTATGGGGGGTCCTCGACCCCCCACGGTACCCTTCATATCTCTCAAGAGTATGTTCCCTCCTATTCCCAGATCTCTCAAGTTGCATCAGATATCGGACATTCTGAAAAAGTCATTATCCAAACTCTTGACGGCGCCTCTTCATCTTCTTATCTCCGCCCCTCTTCCAATTCCTCCTACTCTTGGTTACAGCTTATTCAGGACACCACCATCTTTCTCAACCACACCCTTAACACTGCCAATTGCTTCTTGTGCGCATCACTACAGAGCCCACTGCTAGCTGCCGAGCCCCTTAACATTTTCAATTACTCCTTTCACGCAGAAGGACAACCCTTCCGTCCCCTGGCAGACATACCCCTATGGGAACCAGAATACGCAAACAATCTCACCATCCACCACTGTGTAGGCCCAACCCCTCCCCCCTCCAGCGCACCTCACTGTCTCTCTATCTACACCCCTACCTCCGGCTCTAAGACTTTTACGCAACCGGGACACTTCTTTTGGTGCAATGGCAGTCTTTTCAACTCACTGCCTCCCAACTCCAGCACACCCTGCATTCTCGTCACCCTAATCCCACAGCTTACACTTTACAGCATGGCAGAATTCCTTGAGCTCCAACCTCTCTTGCCCTTGCGCACAAGAAGGGCTGCTTTCCTTCCCATTATGGTCGGTATTTCCCCAGCCACCTCAGCCATTGGGGCAGGACTTTCAGGGGGAGCCTTGGGTCACTCTCTATGGGAAATTAGAGATCTCAACGCCAAACTTGAGGGAGCCCTGACATCCACTGCCGATTCCCTGGCCTCTCTCCAAAGACAGGTCACTTCGCTAGCTAAAGTCACCCTTCAAAACCGGCGGGCCTTAGATCTGCTTACAGCCGAGAAGGGCAGCACCTGCGTCTTCCTTCGGGAAGAGTGCTGCTATTACATCAACGAATCCGGCATTGTAGAAACTGACATTACCAAACTCACCGACCTTGCCTCCAGCCTCCACTCTGCTTCCAATTCCAACCCATTCTCTTCAATACTAACAAACCCCCTCCTTACCTGGCTCTGGCCCATTGCAGGCCCCATAATAATCATTCTTCTCGCCTGTCTCTTCTTACCCTGTATAATAAAGTTCATCAAATCCCAAGTCGGAAAAATCTCTAATCAAACTTTCAACCAGCTTTTACTCAGGAACTATCAGCTTCTGGCCACAGAAGATCCCTCACCCTCACGTGACCTCCTCACCACACGCTGAGATGGACCCCTCTCTCCGCTGGAAATTGTTCCTGGAAACAATGGCCGCAGACGCCTGGCTTCTGGCACCCGTATCCTCTTGGCACCATTAGAATCAACAAGTCCTCGACCTATGGTTACAGGGGACCTTCATTGATTTCCAACCTGAAGAAGTCCACATCTACTCGTCCTTACTGTGGGGAGTCCTATCAACCCTTTCCTCCCAGTTCTCAAGCCCTCACTCCCTTCTTCGCCCCCGTTCAGCAGGAAGCAGTCAGAGAGAAAGCAACGTCCACAACCCCATAGAGGAGAAAGGGGGGAATGAAGGGCCCCCACCCATAAGATGGCGAACCTCCTGCTTCTCTTCCGGGTCCTCGGTTCCCGCCCGCACCACCTGAAGCCCAATCACCCCTCAACCCCCTCCCAATCCCAGCACCTAGCCAATAGCCACCAGCCCCGTAGAAGTGACCCCTCAATCAGCTCATGCCCCTTCCTATATAACCCAGCACCTTTCCCTAATAAAGCGGAATTCTCCGGTGAATTGCTGCTGTGTGTCACTCCTTCATGTGTCACTGGTCACAGCCCACTGAATTGTATACCTAAAATTGGTGAATTTTTACTTTATGAGAATTACACCTTAATTAAGCTGACTCCAAAAAAGACCATCTAAGTACCAGTGAGTTCTCCCCTGTGAGCTGCTCTTATCACACACTCGTTCCCATCACACTCCAGCTGGTTAAGGTCCAGTACTTTTCACGACCAAATACAAAATCCTATAAAACCCTCAGTCATTGTCATTTAACACATGGAAAATCAGACCTGACCTCTACTGCCTAGTTTAAACCACTCACTACCTTTCTCTCAGTACTCAACAGGTGAGAAAAACAAAAGCTTTGGACTTGAAGATAAGAAGAGACTTACCTAAAGTGGTACAGCAATTCAAAGGCTGTGCTAAGACTAGAACTCATGACTCCAAATACCATAAACTGCTCTCTCTTGCATTCACAGATGGTGCAGCACAGAAGCCTGTCCGAAAGAACATCAAATCCTCATCTCTGACAGGGCAGGGACTACAGTACTCCACCAGCCTGAGCATCCCACTGACTCAGATCCAAGAGAACTCAGAGACTGTGATATTCTCTGCTCCCTGGTGTCATGAATTTGATGATTCTACCCAGTTCCAAGATCTGCTTGATTACCCAAGTACAGAGGAGAGACATCTCATTTATCTGTTCAAGAAATATTTACTGGACTCTATTTTATTGCTAAAATGAGTAAAATATGTGTCTTCATTCATGGAACCAGGAGTCTAACAGACTCAGACAGGTATAGAAATAACAATATAAAACAAGGCCAACAGTGGTTTGAAACCATTACTTCCTTGATTAACCTGAAACATATTCAAAGTATACAGTTTCCAATTGTTATAAAGTCCAGGGGATACAAAGACAAAATACACAGGCAGGCAAAAATGTCTCTGGCTAGTTGAGTCCTAAGGAATGCTCAGAGAAAGGAGAAGCAAGTGGGGTGGACCTGTGAGGAAGAAAAAGTCTGAGCTAGGGAAAGGGCTTTCCTAACAAGTGGAACTGTGAATGGGCACAGGTATAGCAGCAGGAAAGGACCAGACCAGTTCTGCTGATATACAAGGTACCCACAGGAGAATATTGGCAAAAATGCTAGAAAGGAAGGTTGGGACCAAACTTTGACAGCCTTAAATGAAGAATTTGGAGTTTATTTCTGGTAAAATATAAAATGCCATGCAAAATTCAATGTATCTTTATTTTAGAAGCTATAACATTATAGTTCTTAAAGAGAATTGTACACCACAATCATATGGAAGCTTTTTCAAAAAACAAAAGCCTAGAGCCAGGAGATTCTGACTCAGCAGGTCTGGAATGTGGCCTGGGCACCTGTCACTAACAGACTGATACACACCCGTGGTTAAGGATCATGGTTGTCATGAGTCATTACCATCTCAAACAGATGTCTACAGGTAATACACTAAAGCGTACTTATGATTCAAATACAAGCAAGGAAGCAGATACAGACAGACACAGGCAAAGAAAGGAAGATACAAATAAAAATTTCTAATGCTCCAAAGGATTTCAGGGATAGGGCTTTCACCTTAATAAATATATGTTTCTTAAAATGTCATTATATAATCATAGCTTGTTTTTAATCACTTACTTCGAAGTAAAACCAACTTTTAGTCCATTCCATTAAAATACAGATAATTATACCATTATATATTAGTGTTACAACTCAAAAAGGCATAGCTAAAGGACTTCTAATTTTAACATGAGTGATTAGCACCATACATTTTTCTCCTCTCCCTCCCATTAAAAAACAGGGAAAAAAAACAAAAACAAGAAAACCCAAAAGAATAAAGACAACAGAAAAGTAAAAATCAAGAAACAAGAAATTCACCCATGTTTTTAGAAAACTAAGTGAATGGGAGAGAGAATAACCAGAAAGAACATAAGCAGCTACAACCTCAGTCATTGCAGACTAGACACTGACCAGAAAGCAGGCCGCCCTGGGCCCACAAACACTGCATTACTACCATAAAGGCTGGAGAACGTTTGGGGAACACATGCATGGTGCCCCGGTTCCCTCTCCACACACCCCACCCCCAGTGTAGCCAGATTACCATCTTGCCTGGAGCCAAGGCTGCACAGTTTGGAGACACTAGTGAGAATCTCAGACTCCTTACTACACTTGGCTCCCAAAACATATGCCCAGTTCCTCTCTCCCCCTGGACAGGAGTAAGAATTCTTTATTGGAGAAACTGAATACCCTACTCAGGCCAGACCCATACATAATTAAAATAGAATTTTTTTTCTTCATCCTTCTCTTAAAAACTAGTGATCTGTGAGAGCATTTATATGTCACCCACTGGGCTCACCCTATGCTGCATGAAGGTCAGCCAGCTTCCACACTCAGGACTCTTTCAGGCTCTCCAGCACTAGGTGTCCCTCACTCTTTACCGGGTATGATGTTGGACACATGACTAGGCACAAGAGCTATGCCTTAAGCCTATGTACTCACCATGGGTGCTCACTAAGACAGACATCAAATAAGGCATGCTGAATGAAAAATCAAAATGGCAAAGGTGTATAACTGCTACTTCCTAAAGCATTAAGCCTATCATCTACTACTGTGATTTCATTGTGTTACAATCACTGAACTCCAGGGGAATCACAAAAACTTTACAGAAAATATTTCCTAGTCCTTTCTTTCCCACAAATATGCAGTAAATAATGAGGTGCCATTTGAAAGTGTAAGAAATTGTTGACCAGAGATAAAATTTCTATATATTAGGAGTTCACAAGTAAAAACATCTTACTAATGACTCAGTCACACAAACGAGTAGCAAGAACAGGCAAAAAGTCCCGACCAGTGTACTCTTGACCTACAGGTATACAAGCTGAATAGTCTATCCATCGCTACTTACTAGGAGACTTTTAGGAACTCAAATAATAATAGTCCTGAAAAGTGAAATAAGGTTTAAATGACTAATGTTTTAAAATTAGTAGGCAAAAAATTAAATACAGGAGTCACCCCCCCTCAAAAATACTAGAATTTAATTGTGGCAATAAAATTAATGTTTTATATATTGACTGCTTTATCCTAATTCTTGGACTCAATTATAGTTTTCAGTCTAACTTGTAATACCTAACTAAAATAAAACTATCACTAGTAGAAACTAATAACAATCTAACAAGTTTGTTAGTATGTGAAACATACCACCAAACTAACATACCATTCCAATAGCATCTTTTTTTTAACTGAAGTATCACTGATGTATAATCTTATATTGGTTTCAAGTATACAACATAGTAGTTCAACACTTACCCATATGTATCAAAGCCCCACCCCCACTAGTGCAGTTATTATGTTAACATAAGATGTTACAGAATAACTGGCTATGTTTTCCATGCTGTACTACCATCCCTGTGACTAACATATGTTATGATTGAGAATTTTTGTGCCCCTTTATCCCCCTCCCCCATCCCTCTCCCCATCCACCCCAACCCCATCCCATGGAAACCACCAGTCACTTCTCAGTGTCTATGAGTCTACTGCCATTTTGTTCATTTTGTATTGTTTTGTTTTTAGACTCCATAAGTCAGTGAAATCATATGGTACTTGTCTTTCTCCACCTGGCTTATTTCACTGAGCATAATACCCTCTAGCTTCATTCATGTTGTCACAAATGGCAGGATTTCTTTCCTTTTTATGGCTGAATAAATATTCCATTGTGCATATATACCACATTATCTTTATCCATTCATCTATTGATGGACATTTACGGTTGCTTCCATAACTTGGCTATTGTAAACAATGTGGTGATAAACAGAGGCGTGCACGTATCCTTTTGAATCACAAATTTTGTTTTCTTTGGATAAATTCCTAGAATTCCTGGGTTGTATGATATATTTAGTTTTAGTTTTTGAGGAACCTCCATACTGCTTTCTTCAGTGGTTGCACCAATTGACGTTCCCACCAACAGTGTATGAGGGTTCCCTTTCTCTAGATCCTTGCCAGCACTTGTTATGTCTTGTCTTTTGGATAGTGGCCATTCTAACTGGCATGAAGTGATATCTCATTGTGGTTTTGATTTGCATTTCCCTGATGATAAGTGATGTGGAACATCTTTTCATGTGCCTGTTGGCCATCTGTATTTCTTCTTTGGAGAAATGTCTGTTTAGATCCTCTGCCCATTTTTTAATCAGGTTACTTATTTTTCTGGTGTTGAATCATATAGGTTCTTTACATATTTTGGATGTTAACCCCTTACAAATGAATCACTTACAAATAAATTCTCCCATATTCTAGGTTGCCTTTTTGTCCTGCTGATGGCATCCTTTGCTGTACAGAAGCTTTTTAGTTTGATGTAGTCCCACGTGTTCATGCTGATTTTGTTTCCTTTGCCCAGGGAGATGTGTCCAGGAAAAAACTGCTCATGCTTACGTTCAAGAGATATTTGCCTATGTTTTCTTCTAAGAGTTTTATGGCTTCATATCTTACATTCAGGTATGATCCATTTTGAGTGTATGGAGCTGGACAGTGATTCAGTTTCATTCTCTTGCATGTAGATGTCCAGTTTTCCCAATACCAGTTAGTGAAGATGCAGTCTTTTCCCTATTGTATATTCATGGCTCTTTATCATATACTAGTTGACCATACATGGGTGAGTTTACATCTGGGCTCTCTATTCTGTTCTACTGGATCTGTAAGTTTGTTCTTGTGCCAGTACCATAGTGTTTTGATTACTGTAGCTTTGTAGTACAGTTTGAAGTCAGGAAGCATAAAACCCCCAGCTTTGTTCTTCTTTCTCAGGGTTGCTTTGGCTGTTTGGAGTCTTTTTGGTTCCATATGAATTTTAGGATTATTTGCTCTAGTTTATTGAAAAATGCCATTTGTGTTTTGATAGGGATTGCCTTGAATAGGTACACTATTTTGGGCAGGATGGCCATTTTGATAATATTAGTTTTTTCTGCCCATGAGCATGGGATAGATTTACATTTATTTGTGTCTTCTTTAATTTCTCTCATGAGTGTCTTGTAGTTTTCAGGGTATAGGTCTTTCACCTCCTTGGTTAGGTATATTCCTAGGTATTTTATTCTTTTTGACACAACTGTAAATGGGGTTACTTTCCTGATTTCTCTTTCTGCTAGGTTGTTGTTAGTACCTAGGAATGCAACAGATTTCTGTGTATTAATTTTGTATCCTGCAACTTTGCTGAATCCAGTTATTAGTTCCAATAGTTTTTTTGGTGGAGTCTTTAGAACTTTCTGTGTATGTCATCTGCAAATAGTGACACTTTAATTACCAATCTGGATGCCTTTTATCTGTTTGTGTTGTCTGATTGCCATGGATAGGACCTCTAGAACTATGTTGAATAAAAGTGGTGAGAGTGGACATCCTTGTCTTGTTCCTGATCTTAGAAGAAAAGCTTTTAGCTTTTTGTCATTAAAAGTATGATGTTAGCTTTTGGTTTGTTGTATATGGCCCTTTATTACATTGAGGTACATACCCTCTAAACCCATTTTGTTGAGAGTTTTTATCTTGAATGAATGTTGAGTTTTGTTAAATGCTTTTTCAGTGTCTATTGAGATGATCATGTGGCTTTTATCCCTCTTTTTGTTAATGTGGTGTATGACATTGACTGATTTATGAATATTGTACCATCCTTGCATCCCTGGGATAAATGTTATGATGGATGATCCTTTTGAAGTACATTTGAATTCAGTTTGCTAATACTTTGTAGACAATTTGTGGATCTATGTTCATCAGGGATATTGGTCTAAATTTTATTTTATTTTTTTGTAGTGCCTTTTACTAGATTTGGTATTAGAGTAATGTTCACCTCATAGAATGAGTTTGAAAGTATTTTTTCCTCTTCTACTTTTTGGTATACTTTCAGAAGGATGGGTATTAGCTCTTCTCTAGCAGAATTTTAATGCATTGTTTTCACTACAATTCACCTTAACCACTTTTATTCATCAAGACACCCAGATTCCCAGACCTGATTTTGTCATTCCAGAATCTAATTCATTTCAAAGGGTATGTTTTCAAATGTTTTCAAGAAACAGTGGAGGAAAAATAGTAACATGTGCCAAAACTGATCTTTTCATATTGGGGAGAGATAAGAGTAGAAACTAATGAAATGAATTAAAAATCTCTAATTTAATTAGCAGCATTTATTTGGTATTCAGAAAATGTTATGTGAGCAAATTAGTCTAACAAGTTCACTAATCCCACTCACCATTTTTTTATGAAAATCTCTAAAAACATAGTATACTGCTGTCTTTATGTACCTGTCTTTACAAACTAAGTCATTATTTTAATACTGCCATTAAAATTTGAAAATTACAGCATAATGGTTAAAAGCACCATCTAGAGAGCTCACAGACAGCATTTATGTCCCAGCTCCATCAGGCATGACCTTGTAGCCTAAGCAAGTTGCTTCCCTCTCTGATGCCCCATTTTACACCATCTCCTTCACTACCCCTCCTACAGCAGCCCGGGTGCCCTTCTTGGTAACTAGACAGAGGTCCCCACATGCCTGCTGAATGAGTGTACTGAAACCTGTACATTTCTTCCAGGATCTCAAACCTACATGGCATCAAGGCCTACTTTTGCCCCACCCACACCTATTAGCCAAGGTCTTACCCTCAGGCTTCTTAGACTACTCTCTTGCTGTCATCACTGAATTCTGATGCTGATCCCCTGTGGTGTTCCTTATTCACCTTCCTGCCTAAACTGCCATCCTGTGTCACCAATCTCTGATGTCACTGCCACATCCTAGTCAACCTATCTTATTTACCAGAGCCAACCTGCCAACAGGGATATGACCCCTGATTTTCCTGCTTGAAAAGTAGTATTTATTTTTCTTCAGATTACTAAAATATTTCTTGTTCATTATAAAAAAGACCTAAATCACAGAACATGAAGACACTAATGTTTACAATACTAGTGTACAGAGATAAACCATAATATCTTCTCCATATAATTTTTCCACAAACCATGTATTTTCTCCACATTTTACCCAGTTGTATTTTACATGATTGAAGCTTTTCTGAGCATTTTCTCATGCTAAACACTCTCTAACAGTCATTTTAATAGGAACAGAACACTTTATCATATAGATCTACCAAAACTACTTAACCATTCCTTTGTTTCAAGTCTTGTTAGATTACATGTAATACTGTGAGAAACACTTCTAGTCACACATTTTTGCCTACATTTTACAAATTATTTTCTTGGGATACAATCTGAGAAGTAAACTACCAGGTCAAAGATTACACACACTTAGAAACCAAACTGCTTATACAAAAATCTGTACCAGTTACACTCTCATCACCAAGGAACACCTTTATTGGTAGTTTAACTGCTTTAGCTGGGCTCCTGCACACACTCTGCTAATGAAACCCCAACCATGAAAGAAAGGATTTTTTTCCTTACAATGGCCTCATATCTTTGCTAGTAAGTAGCATTTTTTACTTTAAAAACAAACGGCATTATTACATCAGCAACATTTGAAACTTAAAATTTGAAGTAAAATTTTATCAAGCAATAATGAAGACAATACCCTAACAATGTAAGCACTTTAAGCAGGAAATAATTTTTGTTAACAGTAAAAATCACTGGTAAGTTTTAAAATGTGTCTTTTACCTACTTCAGTATCTGAGTATTGATAAGTCTTTTAACACTGTTCCCCATAGCATTCCTTATAAGTTTTTCATCATTAGTTACACTTTTGAGGAATACCATTCTAGTTTAAGTACAGAAGTTGAATCCATAATAATATGAATTTTAAAACATACTTCTGAAAAACCTGCACATGTGCAACTATACTCACACTAGCCATTTACTATATAGTTCTGTGTTTGTTTCATCATGAGCATGACTAATATGGCCTCTGACATCTGAATATTTTGTTGGAGCTACACTGGCATCAGAACAAGGGAGTTTATATTTATATTGGTGGCAAAAGCCAGCTGAACTCTAATTTTTGCGGTGAACCAGATATTAAAGCATCTAAACGCTTTCAATTTTTCAAATACATTTTAAAAACTAATCAAACGCACAAATAGCACAAAAGAAACTTTCACTACTGATGCAATTACTCTTTGTGGAAAAAGACCCAGGTGTTAAGATGAAGCGATGGAACCTACACTGACTGCACACAGACACCCTGGGGACTGGCACTGCCCATGGACTCTCAGTCCGGAAAGGCACTCTGAGAGCGTGAGATCTCACAACCTTAACCCCACTGGCCTGGAACACACTCAAGGACAGTAATTCCAAAAAAGATTTTTGCATCTCTTCAGCTAGAAAATAAAAAAAAAAAACTATTCTTGCCATCACCTTCCCAATCCTCTCCCCCACATCAGAAAAAACAAACAGGCCTCTCCTAAAGAGGTTCCTGAGTAGTCTCAGTCTGTCTTTGCACATTTCAGGAATCCAGGCAGGACACTGAAGGTCCTGTTCCAGCCATACCTCCTTACCCATTTCTGCTCAACTTTGTTTCTTCTGCTTTATAAAGCCATTCTTCTTTGCTCTCTCCTGCCAAAGTATCCTCTCCTTGAACAATCGAGACCAGCTGGATCTACTCCCCTTGAAGCATCTGTGTCCTCCACAGCTCTAGATGACAGCACTTCCTGCAGCCAGCCCTTCTGCATTTTTATTAACTGCACACACACTCTGTTCTTCCAGTTGCAGGTTTTAGCACCACCTCCACACAGCTAGTTTCTGCTTTGATGCCTTGCTCACTGCAAAATTCCGAAACTCTATATTCTTACTCTCTCCTGTGTTTTAGGCAGTTGAGGTAAAATCAAAAGAACCCTGGAAAATTGAATTCTCGCTATACAGGCATTTAAACTGTTAGGACAAGCAAATACCAAATGTTCATTTATTTTCTTTCATCTAAAAATATGAAGTTATTTCCTTATTTTAAAAAGTACTAAATCCTTTTCTACCTTTTATTTTTAAAAATTTAAAAAAATGTCCAAATATAATAAATTACTTACCTTATAATTATGGATAATATATATCCCAATTTAAACAAAATTTCATCTGGAAATTGCATCATCAGGAAACTGTCTAACCAGTGAAGGAGTCAATACAAAGTTCATGCTACATAAACTGTGTTAAAGGAGCACTTCAAACCACTTGATTTAATCTTGCTGATTGTTATCAGTGGTGAATGTTTTCTTACTCTAAGTAAAAATATGCTTCCAGGAGTGATGTTTTATCTTTACAAAGTAATAACTGAACTTCAAGGGAGACTAAAAACTGTAGAAGATTCAAACACTCAATATATTGGTCATGTACTTTCCCTTGAAAAGTACTATTAAAGGCCAATTATGTGCTACAGTGTGCTAGACACTGTGCTGATTTACAAACAAGGAGGGCAGAATCTCCAGTGATGAGACACACAAGAGCCATGCTTCTTTGCATTAATGACGACTAACATGTCAGCCTCTTCGAGTCACTAGTAAGTAGCTGCTCCAACATATAAAGACAGGGTGAAGAAGCACAGGAGGCTACCACTCCACAAGCAAGTGCACCTCCAGCATTATCCTACAGAAAGAGTTCATATTTATGGTGTCAGCAGGAATTATCCACTTTCAAACTTCTTTTATGTGCAAAGGAAGACAATAAAGTAATAAAATAATAAATGCAAAGCTGGCTTCCTGAAACCAGTTGCAACTGAAACAGAAGTTATAAAATTATAGACCTAGAAGTGGTAGTATTACTTTAAAAATTCTTGTAATGTTTGAGAAAGCTAACTAATGCAGAAAAAGAGAAAAACCAACAATTTAACCAATACCTAATAGTATAGCTAAAAGTTCTATAAACATATAAACTGTATCATGAGGCAAAACCAATTCTCTTATTCAAGTAACTGTTACTATTTAAACAGGTACTCTGTTACATCTTTAAAGAGAAAATCACCTTTTTAATCAAAACAAAACTAAAAAACAACAAAAACTCCTCTGTGAACATAAAAACAATAACTATAAAATTTCAGTTTTAGTTCTTTTAGAAATCAAGCTGAAAAGGACTAATATAATCTCTTCCTATAGAACACTTTGACTTATCATTATAGGCTAATCTAGCACTTCTGTTTCCCCATCCAGAGAAGAAAACCCCTCTTATGAACCTTGGTGAACAGGGTAGCCTGGGAGTTGCCCTCGACATCAGCCCATGCCCTTTAGCCTAATCACCACAAAGGAACTAACCTGACCCTCCTCCTCAGTATCTCGGGCCCTCTCCTCCCCTCTCGCTGCCCTATCATTCTCAGGCTACAAACACCCTTCAGATGAATCATTAGCACGTTTCCCTCAACCTCCACTCCCCTAATATATTCCCACACTGTAGCAAGAGCAGTTCCTCAAAAACACAAATCTGATCTTATCATTCCTTTCTTAAACCCTTGCTGAGAAAAAGAAAAATATTCTTAAAGTAATAAACACAAGTCTGACAATCTGGGCTCTGCCTACTGCTGTAACCTCATCTTAACCCCTCTGCTCTTTTTTTTTTTCCCTCTCCCTCTTGTTTATTACATTATATTATATTCCATTATTTCAAACATACAACACAGGTGTAACTACTTAGAATGTTAACAAATCTTCATATTTAGTCATATTTGCTTCAGATCTTTTCCAATTGCAACTAGATCTTTTCTAGCTTACTGCAGACAGAGGTGCAGCCCCCAAGTCCTTTCCCTTCCTTCTACACCAGCTGTTAGGATCATCTGCCCTACCAACTTCCTATTTAAGACTTCTACTTAAAGCCACGGGTTGTCCCATGTGTGCCATGTCCTTGGGAAGGATGGCAGGGCTTCCCTATCATCTGTCAGGCTCTCTCACAGATGACAGCCACTGCACTCCCTGGAGCCACTCTGAAGTATAACACAGCCCACATTTTTACTTTCTAAACTGGCTGAAAATCTGCCCTGGCATTCTTTACATTGTAATTACAGACACAGAAATGGAAATGGAAATTTAATTTTATTTATCAAATTTAATAGGCTTATGTCCAGGAAACAAGAACTCTTAAGACTGTAGAGAAAAGAGGAAACAAATTCAGTAAAAATACTTTAAAAAATATATTACACTTGAGAGAGGGGCGGAAGATGGCGGCGTGAGTAGAGCAGTGGAAATCTCCTCCCAAAACAACATATATCTATGAAAATATAACAAAGACAACCCTTCCTAGAATAAAGACCAGAGGACACAGGACAATATCCAGACCACATCCACACCTGAGAGAACCCAGCGCCTCGTGAAGGGGGTAAGATACAAGCCCCGGCCCCGCGCGGGAGCGGAGCGCCCCTCCCCCCAGCTCCCGGCGGGAGAAGAGCAGGCAGAGCGGGAGGGAGACGGAGCACAGGACTGCCGAACACCCAGCCCCAGCCATCCGGGCCAGAGTGCAGGGCGCTCGATACTAGGAAAACAGGGCAGCAAGAACAGTGAGCAGGCACTGGAGGCTGGGCGCCAGAGGACATAAGAAAAGCGCGCGACCATTTTTTTTTTGCTTTTTACTGTTTTGTTTTGGCGAGCGCTTTTTGGAAGTCTTAAAGGGATAGGGACCCCAATATTAGGGAAACAGGGCAGAAAGACCGGTGAGCAGAGGCCTGAGGCTGACACCGGAGAATAAAGAAAAACGAACAACCACCTTTTTTTTTTTTTTTAATTAAAAACTTTTTTTTTTCTTAATTTAAATTTTTTTCTTTTTTTTTTTTTTGGTGGTCGTTGTTTTGTTTTGGCGGGTGCTTTTTGGAAGTCTTAAAGGGGCAGGGCGGGTCACTTAATCCAGAGGTAGGGAATCAGGGATCTCTGGGCACGCTAACCCCTGGGCTGCAGGGAGCAGGGAGGCCCCTTACGGAGATAAATAGCCTCCAAGCAGCTCCTGCTCCAACGCGACTCCACCATTTTGGAGTAGCTGCCCGAGCCAGGCCACGCCCACAGCAACAGCGGAGATTAACTCCATAGCAGCCGGGCAGGAAGCAGAAACCCTGTCTGCGCGCAGCTGCGCACACAAGCCACTAGAGGTCGCTGTCATCCCAGGAGAGGAGAGCCACAAACCAACAAGAAAGGAAGTCCTTCCAGCCGTCACTCATCCCAGTTCTGCAGACTATTCCTATCACCATGAAAAGGCAAAGCTCACAGAGACAACACCAGAGAAGGAGACAGACCTAACCAGTCTTCCTGAAAAAGAATTCAAAATAAGAATCATAAACATGCTGACAGAGATGCAGAGAAATACGCAAGAGAAATGGGATGAAGTCCAGAAGGAGATCACAGATGCCATAAAGGAGATCGCAGAAATGAAACAAACTCTGGAAGGGTTTATAAGCAGAATGGATAGAATGCAAGAGGCCATTGATGGAATTGAAATCAGAGAACAGGAACGCATAGAAGCTGACAGAGAGAGACAAAAGGATCTCCAGGAATGAAACAATATTAAGAGAACTGTGTGACCAATCCAAAAATAACAATATCCGTATTATAGGGGTCCCAGAAGAAGAAAAGAGAGGAAAAGAGATGGAAAGTATCTTAGAAGAAATAATTGCTGAAAACTTCCCCACACTGGGGGAGGAAGTAATCGAACAGACCACAGAAATACACAGAACCCCCAACAGAAAGGATCCAAGAAGGGCAACACCAAGACACATAATAATTAAAATGGCAAAGATCAAGGACAAGGAAAGAGTGTTAAAGGCAGCTAGAGAGAAAAAGGTCACCTATAAAGGGAAACCCATCAGGCTAACGTCAGATTTCTCAACAGAAACCCTACAGGCCAGAAGAGAATGGCATGATATATTTAATACAGTGAAACAGAAGGGCCTTGAACCAAGGATACTGTATCCAGCACGACTATCATTCAAAAATAATGGTGGGATTAAACAATTCCCAGACAAACAAAAGCTGAGGGAATTTGCTTCCCACAAACTACCTCTACAGAACATCTTACAGGGACTGCTCTAGATGGGAGCACTCCTAGAAAGAGCACAGCACAAAACACCCAACATATGAAGAATCGAGGAGGAGGAACAAGAAGGGAGAGAAGAAAAGTATCTCCAGAGAGTGTATATAACAGCTCAATAAGCGAGCTAAGTTAGGCAGTAAGATACTAAAGAGGCTAACCTTGAACCTTTGGTAACCACGAATTTAAAGCCTGCAATGGCAATAAGTACATATCTTTCAATAGTCACCCTAAATGTTAATGGGTTGAATGCACCAATCAAAAGACACAGAGTAACAGAATGGATAAAAAAGCAAGACCCATCTATATGCTGCTTACAAGAAACTCACCTGAAACCCAAAGACATGTACAGACTAAAAGTCAAGGGATGGAAAAACATATTTCAAGCAAACAACAGTGAGAAGAAAGCAGGGGTTGCAGTACTAATATCAGACAAAATAGACTTCAAAACAAAGAAAGTAACAAGAGATAGAGAAGGACACTACATAATGATAAAGGGCTCAGTCAAACAAGAGGATATAACCATTCTAAATATATATGCACCCAACACAGGAGCACCAGCATATGTGAAACAAATACTAACAGAACTAAAGGGGGATATAGACTGCAATGCATTCATTCTAGGAGACTTCAACACACCACTCACCCCAAAGGATAGATCCACTGGGCAGAAAATAAGTAAGGACACGGAAGCACTGAACAACACAGTAGAGCAGATGGACCTAATAGACATCTATAGAACTCTACATCCAAAAGCAACAGGATATACATTCTTCTCAAGTGCACATGGAACATTCTCCAGAATAGACCACATACTAGGCCACAAAAAGAGCCTCAGAAAATTCCAAAAGATTGAAATCCTACCAACCAACTTTTCAGACCACAAAGGCATAAAACTAGAAATAAACTGTACAAAGAAAGCAAAGAGGCTCACAAACACATGGAGGCTTAACAACATGCTCCTAAATAATCAATGGATCAATGACCAAATCAAAATGGAGATCCAGCAATATATGGAAACAAATGACAACAACAACACTAAGCCCCAACTTCTGTGGGACACAGCAAAAGCAGTCTTAAGAGGAAAGTATATAGCAATCCAAGCATATTTAAAAAAGGAAGAGCAATCCCAAATGAATGGTCTAATGTCACAATTATCGAAATTGGAAAAAGAAGAACAGATGAGGCCTAAGGTCAGCAGAAGGAGGGACATAATAAAGATCAGAGAAGAAATAAATAAAATTGAGAAGAATAAAACAATAGCAAAAATCAATGAAACCAAGAGCTGGTTCTTCGAGAAAATAAACAAAATAGATAAGCCTCTAGCCAGACTTATTAAGAAGAAAAGAGAGTCAACACAAATCAACAGTATCAGAAAAGAGAAAGGAAAAATCACGACGGACCCCACGGAAATGCAAAGAATTATTGGAGAATACTATGAAAACCTATATGCTAACAAGCTGGGAAACCTAGGAGAAATGGACAACTTCCTAGAAAAATATAACCTTCCAAGATTGACCCAGGAAGAAACAGAAAATCTAAACAGACCAATTACCAGCAACGAAATTGAAGCGGTAATCAAAAAACTACCAAAGAACAAAACCCCCGGGCCAGATGGATTTACCTCGGAATTTTATCAGACATACAGGGAAGACATAATACCCATTCTCCTTAAAGTTTTCCAAAAAATAGAGGAGGAGGGGATACTCCCAAACTCATTCTATGAAGCTAACATCACCCTAATACCAAAACCAGGCAAAGACCCCACCAAAAAAGAAAACTACAGACCAATATCCCTGATGAACGTAGATGCAAAAATACTCAACAAAATATTAGCAAACCGAATTCAAAAATACATCAAAAGGATCATACACCATGACCAAGTGGGATTCATCCCAGGGATGCAAGGATGGTACAACATTCGAAAGTCCATCAACATCATCCACCACATCAACAAAAAGAAAGACAAAAACCACATGATCATCTCCATAGATGCTGAAAAAGCATTTGACAAAGTTCAACATCCATTCATGTTAAAAACTCTCAGCAAAATGGGAATAGAGGGCAAGTACCTCAACATAATAAAGGCCATCTATGATAAACCCACAGCCAACATTATATTGAACAGCGAGAAGCTGAAAGCATTTCCTCTGAGATCGGGAACTAGACAGGGATGCCCACTCTCTCCACTGTTATTTCACATAATACTGGAGGTCCTAGCCACGGCAATCAGACAAAATAAAGAAATACAAGGAATCCAGATTGGTAAAGAAGAAGTTAAACTGTCACTATTTGCAGATGACATGATACTGTACATAAAAAACCCTAAAGACTCCACCCCAAAACTACTAGAACTGATATCGGAATACAGCAAAGTTGCAGGATACAAAATCAACACACAGAAATCTGTGGCTTTCCTATACACTAACAATGAACCAACAGAAAGAGAAATCAGGAAAACAACTCCATTCACAATTGCATCAAAAAAAATAAAATACCTAGGAATAAACCTAACCAAAGAAGTGAAAGACTTATACTCTGAAAACTACAAGTCACTCTTAAGAGAAATTAAAGGGGACACTAACAGATGGAAACTCATCCCATGCTCGTGGATAGGAAGAATTAATATCGTAAAAATGGCCATCCTGCCCAAAGCAATATACAGATTTCATGCAATCCCTATGAAACTACCAGCAACATTCTTCAATGAACTGGAACAAATAATTCAAAAATTCATATGGAAACACCAAAGACCCCGAATAGCCAAAGCAATCCTGAGAAAGAAGAATAAAGTAGGGGGGATCTCACTCCCCAACTTCAAGCTCTACTATAAAGCCATAGTAATCAAGACAATTTGGTACTGGCACAAGAGCAGAGCCACAGACCAATGGAACAGACTAGAGAATCCAGACATTAACCCAGACATATATGGTCAATTAATATTTGATAAAGGAGCCATGGACATACAATGGCGAAATGACAGTCTCTTCAACAGGTGGTGCTGGCAAAACTGGACAGCTACATGTAGGAGAATGAAACTGGACCATTGTCTAACCCCATATACAAAAGTAAACTCAAAATGGATCAAAGACCTGAATGTAAGCCATGAAACCATTAAACTCTTGGAAGAAAACATAGGCAAAAACCTCTTAGACATAAACATGAGTGACCTCTTCTTGACCATATCTCCCCGGGCAAGGAAAACAACAGCAAAAATGAACAAGTGGGACTATATTAAGCTGAAAAGCTTCTGTACAGCAAAAGACACCATCAATAGAACAAGAAGGATCCCTACAATATGGGAGAATATATTTGAAAATGACACATCCGATAAAGGCTTGACATCCAGAATATATAAGGAGCTCTCACGCCTCAACAAACAAAAAACAAATAACCCAATTAAAAAATGGGCAGAGGAACTGAACAGACAGTTCTCCAAAAAAGAAATACAGATGGCCAACAGACACATGAAAAGATGCTCCACATCGCTAATTATCAGAGAAATGCAAATTAAAACTACAATGAGGTATCACCTCACACCAGTAAGGATGGCTGCCATCCAAAAGACAAACAACAACAAATGTTGGCGAGGCTGTGGAGAAAGGGGAACCCTCCTACACTGCTGGTGGGAATGTAAGTTAGTTCAACCATTGTGGAAAGCAGTATGGATGTACATCAAAATGCTCAAAACAGACTTAACCATTTGATCCAGGAATTGCACTCCTAGGAATTTACCCTAAGAACGCAGCAATCAAGTTTGAGAAAGACAGATGCACCCCTATGTTTATTGCAGCACTATTTACAATAGCCAAGAATTGGTAGCAACCTAAATGTCCATCAATAGATGAATGGATAAAGATGTGGTCCATATACACAATGGAATACTACTCAGCCATAAGAAAAGGGCAAATCCAATCATTTGCAGCAACATGGATGGAGCTGGAGGGTATTATGCTCAGTGAAACAAGCCAAGCGGAGAAAGAGAAATACCAAATGATTTCACTTATCTGTGGAATATAAGAACAAAGGAAAAACTGAAGGAACAAAACAGCAGCAGAATCACAGAACTCAAGAATGGACTAACAGGTACCAAAGGGAAAGGGACTGGGGAGGATGGGTGAGTAGGGAGGGATAAGGGGGGGAGAAGTAGGGGGGTATTAAGATTAACATGCATGGGGGGGTAGGAGAAAAGGGAGGGCTGTACAACACAGAGAAGGCAAGTAGTGATTCTAGAACATTTTGCTATGCTGATGGACAGTGACTGTAAAGGGGTTTATAGGGGTGACCTGGTATAGGGGAGAGCCTAGTCAACATAATATTCGTCATATAAGTGTAGATTAGTGATACCAAAAACAAAGCAAAAAAAAAAAAAAAAGGGGCAGTTCCTGTGTGGTAACCTCCAACGAGTTCTACACAAGGGTATAAAGGGCATATAAAAGTGTAGGCAAAGGGTTTGTTTGTGTTTATACAGAGGATCAAAGCCTAATTGGGCTACCCCGAAAATGAACTAAGATACGATATGAAAAAGAACTTCCAACATCTGCACTCTCTGGAAGACTCATGCCAGAAGATGATCATCAAAAAACCCCAACAAAGATCCACGCACTGCTACAGCTGTAGATGCACTCATCCCACCAGTTCCTGGACTTGCCATGGGAATGAGGAAGGAGATATCTAAGCTGGCCTGTCCATACAGTAAAACAACAAATTTGACTGGATCTATACTGTTGGAACTCAACCAAGAATTTGGAGAAGTGCAAATTGTAGCGTTCCAAAGTCTTACAACTACAGACTATTTACTGTTAAAAGAACATATGGCATGTGAACAGTCCCCAGGAATGGGTTGTTTTAATTTGTCTGATTTCTCTCAGACTGTTCAAGTTCAGTTGGACAATATCCACCATATCATAGATAAGTTTTCACAAATGCCTAAGGTGCCTAACTGGTTTTCTTGGTTTCACTGGAGATGGCTGGTAATTACAGATATGCTTTGGTTATGTAACTATACTCCTATTATGTTAATGTGTGTGTGCAATTTAAGTAGTAGCTTAAAACCTATATATGCTGAAGTTACTCTACAAGAAGATATGTCAAAGAAATAATCAATCTTCCCAGGTTTTCTTCCGCCTGCTACTTCTATAGCTTTTCTTCTTCCTTCCTAATTACAACCCTTAAATAGAATTCGTGCCTCATATCAAATTTACCAAGTATCATAATTCTTCCAAGTGGTAAAGATACCTCAAGACAAATGCTGGGCATAGAAGCCACAGGGCATAAATATGCAAAGAAGTAAAAAGCTAACCTTTTCAAACAATAAGGCTTCCCTCTCACTTACCAACTTCACATTTCCCTGTATGGCCCCAGAAGATGACTGGTTAGCCAGAGACGGGTAAGATTCCTCAAGGGAGGAACAACCTAAGACAGGCACAGTCGCAGGGGGGCCATCACGTGAGAAATTGGGGATCAACAGAGGTGAGGCTTAGAACCTCACCCCCCCTGTTCTGAGAGAAATCTTCTGCATACGTGGATGTTTTATTGCCCTGGTCTAGCTTGGATTAACACATTGTCTACAGGCACACACCTGATCATCTACATTTGCTCTCTTACAACACTAAACTATGTTTTCTACCTTTATCTCGTATCTACCTACCACTTCAGCATTTTATTAAAAATAATAATAATAAAGAGAGAAATGTGGTATCCACATATAAATCAAGTATAAAAACCAAATGAGTATTCATATTTGAACTGACTGTTTAGAGTTCATAATGCATGAGCAAAACTGAAAGTTTCTGTGATGACTGCCCTTGTACTGTTCACTATGTAACTTATTCACTATGTAAGAATTTGTTCTACATGTAAGAACTTGTTTGTTATGCCTCAGAAGATTGGAGACTGACGAAAATTAGGCTTGGGGTGGATTAATGATTGTGCATTGAGCATTGACTCCCCTATACAGAATTTTATTGTCGTTAACAACCATTTGATCAATAAATATGAGAGATGCCCTCACAGAAAAAAAAAAAAAAAAAGGACAGACTTCCAATGGTAAAATAAATAAGTAACCGGGATGTAATGTATAGCATAAGGAATATAGTCAAGATATTGTAACAGCTTGGTAGGGTGATAGCTGGAACCTAGAATTATGTATATAAATGTTCTACCACTGTGTTGTACACTTGAAACTAATGTAATGTAATACTGTGCGTCAACTACCCTTCAAAAAAATAAAAAATTTAAAAAAAAAAGCACAGCCAATATCTCACAACCTACCCTGACCCTGAGAGAAATGGGGGGCTGAGGAGAAGTGATAACTGACAAGAGTGAGTCTTCATATCCACAAACCATTTTAGTATTTTTAGTCTATTTTTTTTTAAAGTTTGAATAACAAAAATACAAACAGTGGTCAAAACCAATATCCTAAGTTATATGGGAGAAGTGATACAAAGAATGGATAAAGCTCACTACCAGCGAGTATTAACTTGGTGTTACTAGGAGAGTATAGTGCCTGAATTTACATCTTCTGAACATTTAGAAAATTTCCATTTGAAGCTGAAAAGCATGTCAACTTTCTGTAAATATCTCCCTTCAAAAATGTTTTAAACAGATAGTTCTGACATTCCAATAACTGGATATTAAAGGGAATATGAAATATGCAGTAAATGTTCCTTAGATATATTATAATGGGCATAAAGTAAAGATGCAGAAAAATACCAAGACATCTTTTTGTTTTCTTTGTAATCACACTAAGTCAAACTACTGTCAAACTATGCTTTTTATGTGATCTTTAAAAGGTGTTAGTCAACATTTACAACTGCAAGGAGTAATTACAAAATCAGTGTTAAAATGCTTTTGCCTTTTTTACCACTTCCACTAGTGAATTCTAAAAATACCTGAAACTAAGCACTGATTGAAATCATTTCAATTTATAATATGTCATCACAAAGAATTCTTAGCTATTCAAAATAAAGTCATTGGGATACTTCCCCCTAATACGAGAGATGGTATGCAGTGCTCTTCCCCTGTGGGAGGGGAGTACTGACCTTATATT
Organism: Manis pentadactyla; assembly: GCF_030020395.1. NCBI lineage: Eukaryota > Metazoa > Chordata > Mammalia > Pholidota > Manidae > Manis > Manis pentadactyla. The sequence continues at coordinate 58,407,559 of NC_080025.1, read as the reverse complement.
CTACAAGTCACAGCACTTCCAGATGTACATTAAAGGTAGAAAGGGAGGAAGGGAAGGGGGGAGGGCAGGGGAGGAGCAAAACAAAACAAATTTAAAACAGGTTTGGCCTAGATTAAAGTCCTCCAACCTTGGCATATGTCATAATCTCATGATAAACTTGTTAAAGCACAGATTCTCAGGATATACCTCTGAATTTCTGATTCTGCAGGAATGGAATGGAGTCTGAGATGTCCCATTTTTAAAGTTCCCACAGGACACTGAGCTATTGGTGGAGACAACATACTTTATCCAGATTACACTAGACCTTGTTTATCACGTTAAGTGTTTGGATTTTATCCTTAGGCTACATTTAGGGAGTCATTGAGGAATTTCAAGCAAGGAAATGAGATTATAAGACTTGAAATTTTAAAAATATCACTATGACAGCAATATGGAGAATGGCACTCTCACATATAATGTACTTCATTAATTCTAGTATGTGTATTTTTCACATTTATAATATCTGGTATCATTTTGCAACCAATGATACTACCATAGTTTACCAGGCAGTGAATTTTCTTTCTTAGTGGTCCATAAAACAATGGTGTGCATTGTAACTTAGAGGCAGCCAATTCACGGAAACACAGTGTTATCTCTTCTCATACAGTGGTGCTGTAGGGGGAAAGGCAGGTTTTATTCCATTCTACAGATGAGGAAACAGATTTCAGGACAATATAAGAGACCCATTCCAGATCACACAGCCAGTAAACAACAGGTCCAAAATTCTGACACATACACATCTCTCCCCTACTATGATACTGCTTACAATAATGACTAGAGTTTGCGGGCCACAGACAGGGAAATGAGATGAGGGCAAACCTGTGTACCACAACAGATCAACAGAGGGAGCCAAGAAAGGCTTTTATGGGCACCAGGTGCAAAATACCAAATTTAAGCGATTAAGATGAATTGCTTCAAGATTTTTATTGAGAGACTATAAATAAATGAAAACAGCCAAATGAACCACCTCCACAAATGTAGATATAGAATCCAAAAGGCAGTTTGGGAACACTGTTTCACAGTACTGCTAGATGCTAGATGTCCCTGAGGAGACAGACACTGGTCTGAGGATGCACTTTAAATTATAGGAGATGATACCACCAACTCAGGTTTGTGCCAAGCCAGGCCCTGGGCCTGGAGAGGTGCGCAATGCCAGATTCCATCAGCTTTCTGAGAGACTACCAGAAACCCAAGATATTTCAGCAGCAAACAGAAATGACTCAAAAAAACCACAAATTTTAATGCTTTTCATCAAATTTGGTTTGGAAAAGGTGTGACTTTCTCAAATACCATTCTGTAGGCTGCCAAATAACTTTTTAATTCTAAACCTTAAAGGAAAAAATTAAAATAGAAAATCTAACAAATTATTTGTCATAACATCCTGCATATTCCCACTCCCTACTGCAAGTCTATAAATAAAAGATCCACTAAATTATGCAATCTACTCAGCACATTCTGAAAAGCACACTTACACCTTCACTCCAATCAGTTAAATGTTCTATTTCCTAGGAGAAGGGTGTGCAAATATTCTTGTTCATTAAACAAATCTTCCTGGCTAAAACAACTAAAAATTCAGAGAAGCAAGCCCTTTAAAGCTGATCATTCTTTTGGGGACCAGACGGTTTTTACTTCTGAAAGGAATTCTGAATACTACTGAAATCTTGCATTCACTTTCTGACTAAAATATGCACAGCAGACTTAAAAGAGGCCACAGAGTTTGTGCTGTAGTCACCATATATATATTTTAAAACTTGAATACCTTGACTCTAATAAGCAAAGAGTTGCCACACAGATGGTGTCTGCCACCAGATATGAGACACTTGGGCGCTCTATAAAGCAGCAAGCCAAATTTTAAGAGCCTAAGGAAGCACATCCAGAGCAATTAATGCAAGATATTTCTGTTTTTCCTGCTTGGTTTTAGGTTCATTATAAATGTTTCAGTCTTGGGCTGATTTAGGGAAAAGCATTTAAATGTTTATAAACAGCCAATAACAGCGGTGGTACATTCTGACAATTAAAGCACAGAAACAGCTACAGTATCATTAAGTTTGACACAACTCATCAGCAAAATAACCCAGAGTTAGAGGCAAGGCATATATCTACATCAACCCCTCTGTCAAAATAGCTGTTCCCTACACCCCCAACCAGACAAACCACAAGAAGTTCTAAGTAAAGGGTGAATCGTGCAGGCTAAACAACAACAGCAAGGTTTAAACAAAAGCAAGGCTTCATTTCATGGCATTCCAAATAGAGGCAACAACTATCACTTTCAATCAAAGCAGATTCCCTTTAAAGGCACTGTCTGCCTCATCCAAATTCCTAGTAGGTGGATATTAAGATAACTAGATCATTATCATCATCATCATCATCATCACCATCCCTTAGGTGTAAACAGATGGTAAGAAAAGTTCAGACAGGAGTCTCCATAAAGTGCTGCCTCCCACTCCTGGAGCAGGAGATGTGTTCTGTCCCTGATCCCTGGAGGCCAGGGCATAGGCTCACGGCCCAGACTCAGCTTGGAACACTCACTCTGAAGGAGTGAGTCAAGGTCACAGGCAGCAAAATCATGGTGGGGGGTTGGGGGTCTGGGGGTTGGGGTGTCCTGCTACAGAGGTAGGGCATGTCCAGTAGCCATGAGGCCCCAGTGGGCATGATGGTGGCTGCTGCTTCTCCATCTGTCCCCCAGATTTTCTGCTGCTCCATCACCTACTTCAATCATTCAGATAAACTGTATTTCCAGTTAAAAATAGTCAAAGTCAGTTGGTATTACTTGGAACGCAGAAGCCTGATTGGTAAGACTTCACCATTACACAGTGTCCATTTTATTTTTGTTAAAATTAACATTTTTTGAAAATGTTCTGTTGTCTTGGTTTTAATAACAAAATCTTATCACTTAGTAGAAAGTTTGAAAGCAGAGGTAAGTACAATGAAAAGAGTAATATCATTTACAGTCCCACCTCCTTGACAGAAATAACGACAACCATTTTGAAGCACATCTTTCCAAACTTTCTGCCCAAATGGACATTCTGATCCCGGAGAAGAAAGTGTAGATGTAATAACCACACTGGAGATATCCACGAGGTCATTAAGCCAGGGTAACCACATAATTTATCAACCAATACACTGCTTAGATGAAAGGACTTCTTTCCCTCCCTTCCCTATTTATTAATAAGTAAGCCAAGAAAGCTTAGATAATTGGGGCCATCCCTGGCAAACCCAGGTGCACAGTTGCCCTATACACCTGAATAGTTCAGCCTACTGATTAGGAAACTCTAGAAATAGTCCCCCCATTCATCAGAAGACACTACAAATGATAAATTCTTCTGACCTATCACAAGTTATTTATATATATCAGTTGGCAAAAAGAAGACAAGAAGATAAACTTTCTAAGTCCTAACCAATCCAAAACTTTAATGAAAAACTTCTCTTAAACAAAAAGTTACAAGATAATCAACATCAGAAAGTCCAAAATATAGCATCACTGCTTCCTTAAGTTGGAAAAAATATGGATACAATTCATCTTTGCATAGGAAGTCACTCAATAAAAAGCATATAGAGAACAAAGGGCTTTTTTCCTGAATTATCATGGCACCATTGAGGTAGTGTATCCAGTTCTCCAGTTCTTAACGCCCAAAATAATATATCTTTTTGGATTTTTTTTCTCCCTATAGATGGGTCAGAGTCCTTAAGAAGACTGGAGGGAGAAAACAACCTGAACATCAAGTTATATTATTTCAAACATACTCCTAGCTACTGACCAAGATGTGATGGGATGAGAAGAAAAATAAAAACCTAATTAATATCTAGTTAAACCAGATTCAGGAATAGTGCTCTACAATATAAAAAGCAACAACAGAAAAACCATTGAAGTATGGAAAATCTGGGTGCAGACTTAAATACAGTAACTGTATTTAAGAAATTGAGATTCAAGCCAAGGGTCCCAGTCATTAAGAATGCACGGGCATTCTCTCCTTAGAAAGAGTATTTGGAGTGAGTAGTGGATGGTGAAAAAGACACCTGCAGTTACTTGGCTTAGCTCTCCTAGGAGGGTCTGACTATGTGACCAGCAAATAGTTCCTGGTGGAGAGAATGAGGACTTAAGTCCACAGCAGCCATCTGGACCTCCCTTTTTAAAACGAAGACCAAGACTCCCATCAGCTGGTCTCAGATGTACATCAGAACTGCTCAGGATTGATACATTTCAAGTCTGTAAATGTGGACACCAACGCCATTTAACCTAATTCAATTTAAGAACAGAGAGGACTTGAACCTTCCATGCTGAGAGCTGCACAATACAGCATTTAAATCAATGTACTGACTACATGGTTAACAGCTGTCGTCTTAGGCAGCACTTCTTGTTTTAGTAGCACTTTGAGAGCAAGTTGGAATGGATTCACATGTAATCTACTATGAAAAAGCATTTGTATAAGGTGTTTCATTTTTTTGATGTGTGAAAGTAAAGAAAATTAAAGGAAAAAATAAATAGTGAAACATGGTGGATAAGAATAAGCATGAATCTCCTGAGTTTCATTTCCTCTCCCCTTCTGACCTAAGATCCTGCTTGATAACAGCATCACTTTCGGCTTTATGCCTTAGTCAGCAACTCCCCTTACCTAGAGGCTATTTCCTTACCTTTTTTTCTTAAAGTACTCATTTCTGAAGATGAATCCTGCTCACATTCCCCACCTCCACTGATCATATTTTACCTATACTAGAATAAGTTCAAGCCTTAGATCAAATACATTGGGTGCAACCTAATAGGCTAAAAGCATATTTTCTGTAAACTTATTTTTATCCTTTTATGGAGTGATAGTAAAGTAGTAATTTCATCAGGAGGCAGTATAGAATGAGCATAGTTTAAAACAGTTCTCTAAACTGGGTCCCAAGAATACAGAAAAGGGACAAAAATCATGCGAAGCACTACACTGGTTTATTAAGTTCTCTATGCACAAATACTGGGTAGAAATTATAGTCAGGGACAAAGGGAGGGAGGGAAGGACAAAATTTTTTTAACTTTAAAAGCCTAAACACAAACTGCAGTTTCAGAAAGTACAGGGTGAACTAACAGCTCACCTTTGACCTTCACCTAACTCTAAAAATGGAAATATTTCTGGGTAATGAGAGAATAGTGCTTTGAAAAGGCAATTTAAAAAATACATTTTCCCATAGGTGTATTTTAAATATCCTCTTGATTTATTGTAGGCCTTTAATTACCACAAATGAAAATATTTACCTGATAGTTACCAAAATGTTTAATCAAAATTTTTTACAATATATTTAAGTACCAAATATTTACCTAAGTGTTTAAAATGCTTAATTAAATGAGCCATTGACAGTACTAGTCAATGAGATGGTGTCAGAATACAAAATAAATTACTTTTTTAAAAAAGAGATCGCAAGAACCAAGATGGCATGAGTAGAGAGCAGCAGCAATCTCCTCCCAAAACCATATACATTTTTGAAAATACAACTATTCCTAAAAGAGAGACCAGAAGACACAAGACAACAGCCAGACTGCATCTATACCCGTGAGAACCCAGCACCCAGTGAAGGGGGTAAGATACAAGCCGCGGCCCGGCGGGACCCGAGCGCCACTCATCCCAGCTCCTGGCGGGAGGAGAGGAGTCGGAGTGGGGAGGGAGAGGGAGCCCAGGACTACTAAATAGCCAGCCCTAGCCATCCGCACTGGAGCACAGACACACAGTGCGTGTGTGGGGTGCTGGAAACTAGGGAAACAGGACAGTAACACCTGTGAGCGGGTCCCCGCAGCCGGCGCCCCTGGGACAAAGGAAAGCGAGTGCATTTTGAAAGTCTTAAAGGGACAGGGACCCCGCAACTGGACGGAAGCATCCCGGGACACTTAGCCCAGCAGCTGGGAATCCCAGGGAACTCCGGGCGCCCTAACCCCCTGGGTGGCAAGGCAGCTCAGAGGCCCCTCACGGCAATAAACAGCCTCCCGCCCGTTACCCCTCAGACACGGCTCCACCCTATCGTAGCAGCAGCCTGAGGCAGGCCACGCCCATAGCAACCACAGAGCTCCACAGCAGCCACGCAAGAATTAGAAACCCCGCCTGCATGCAGCTACCCAGCATAAGTCGCTAGGGGTCGCTGTTCTCCCAGGAGAGGAAGGCCACAAACCAGCAAGAAGGGACTTTCTCTTAGCCAACACATGCAGCAGCTCCCCACAAATACCTCTATTGCCATGAAAAGGCAGAAGAATTTGATACAGACCAAGATCACAGAGGCAAACCATGAGAAGGAGATAGACCTAACCAATCTGCCTGAAAAAGAATTAAAAATAAAGCTCATAACCATGCTGATGGAGCTGCAGAGAAATATGCAAGAGCTAAGGGATGATGTCCGGAAGGAGATTACAGAAATGAAACAATCTCTGGAAGGATTTATAAGCAGAATGGATAAGATGCAAGATGCCATTGATACCAGAGATGATACCAAGATGAATAGAAACCAGAGAACAGGAATGCATAAAGGCTGATGCAGAGAGAGAGAAAAGGATCTCCAGGAATGAAACAATATTAAGAGAACTGTGTGCCCAATCCAAAAGGAACAATATCCACAAAATAGGGGTACCAGAAGAAGAAGAGAGAGAAAAAGGGATAGAAAGTGTATTTGAAGAAATAATTGCTGAAAACTTCCCCAAACTGGGGAAGGAAATAATCGATCAGACCACGGAAGTGCATAGAACCCCCAACAGAAGGGACCCAAGGAGAACAACACCAAGACACATAATAATTAAAATGACAAAGATCAAGGACAAGGACAGAGTTTTAAAGGCAGCTAGAGAGAGGAAAAAGGTCACCTACAAAGGAAAACCCATCAGGCTATCATCAGACTTCTCAACAGAAACCTTACAGGCCAGAAGAGAATGGCATGATATACTTAATGCAATGAAAGAGAAGGGCCTTGAACCAAGAATACTGTATCCAGCACGATTATCATTTAAATATGAAGGAGGGATTAAACAATTCCCAGACAAGCAAAAGTTGAAGGAATTTGTCTCCTACAAACCACCTCTACAGGGTATTTTAAAGGGATTGCTCTAAATGGGAGCACTCCTAAGGCTAAATAGATGTCACCAGAGAAAATAAAAACACAGCAAAGAAAGCACACCAACCAAATACTAACTAAAGGCAAAAAATAAAATCAACCACCCACAAAAGCAGTTAAAGGAAACACAAAAGAGCACAGAATTAAACAAGCAACATATAAAGAATGCAGGAGGAGGAATAAGAAGGGAGAGAAATAAAGAATCACCAGACAGTGTTTATAATAGCTCAATAAGCGAGTTAAGTTAGACAGTAAGATACTAAAGAAGCTAACCTTGAACCTTTGGTAACCATGAATCTAAAGCCTGCAATGGCAATAAGCACATATCTTTCAATAATCACCCTAAATGTAAATGGACTGAATGCACCAATCAAAAGACACAGAGTAACAGAATGGATAAAAAAGCAAGACCCATCTATATGCTGCTTACAAGAGACTCACCTCAAACCCAAAGACATGCCCAGACTAAAAGCCAAGGAATGGAAAAAGATATTTCATGCAAACAACAGAGAGAAAAAAGCAGGTGTTGCAGTAGTAACAGACAAAATAGACCTCAAAACACAGAAAGTAGCAAAAGATAAAGGGCTCAGTCCAACAAGAGGATATAACCATTATAAATATGTATGCACCCAACACAGGAGCACCAACATATGTGAAACAAATACTAACAGAACTAAAGGAGGAAAGAGAATGCAATGCATTCATTTTAGGAGACTTCAACACACCACTCACTCCAAAGGATAGATCCACTGGACATAAAATAAGTAAGGACACAGAGGCACTGAACAACACACTAGAACAGATGGACCTAAGAGACATCTATAGAACTCTACATCCAAAAGCCACTATTTACAATAGCCAAGAAATGGAAGCAACGTAAGTGTCCATCAGTAGATGAATGGATAAAGAAGATGTGGTACATATACACAATGGATTATGATTCAGCCATAAGAAGAAAACAAATTCTACCATTTGCAACAACATGGATGGAGCTAGAGGGTATTATGCTCAGTGAAATAAGCCAGGCGGAGAAAGACAAACACCAAATGATTTCACTCATATGAGGAGTATAGGAACAAAGAAAGACTGAAGGAACAAAACGGCAGCAGAATCGCAAAACCTAAGAATAGACTAACAGTTACCAAAGGGAAACGGACTGGGGAGAATGGGAGGGAAGGGAGGGATAAGGGTGGGGAAAAAGAAAGGGGGTATTACGAATAGCATGTATAATGTGGGGGGGGGGCATGGGGAGGGCTGTGCAACACAGAGAAGACAAGTAGTGATTCTACAGCATCTTACTGTGCTGATGGACAGTACTGTAATGGGGTTTATGGGGGGGACTTGGTGAAGAGGGGACCCTAGTAAACATAATGTTCTTCATGTAATTGTAGATTAATGACAACAAAATTAATGAAAAAAAAAGAGATCGTATAGTAAGAAGAGATGAAACCTCTTTTTATAAGTTTGCTTCTAAACTCTAATTCTGATACCAAAATTAGACAACAACAAACTGAGGTACAGAACAGGACTCGGTCTAAATACAGACACTCCTCTGCAGCATCTACCAGCTCCTAGATCACTTACTGAATGGTTATCTTGTCCCATACACCCTTTGCATATTACCTCAGTTAAACCTCATAGTTACCCAACTGGTACACATTATTATATTTGCTTTATAGAGATACAGAAACTGGGGCCCAGAGTTGGTTACCTATTTGTCCAAGGTAAACAGAGACTGGGCTTATTCAAAAATCTGGCCCAAGTCCAAATCATAAAGCGGTGTCACCCACCACCTCTTGAGCATCCATTTTATATACATTATCTCAGATCCTCACAACTCCATGAGAGGTGGGCATTACCACCTTTATTTTAAAGATAAGGAAAACTAAAAGCTAGGTAGCTTGCCAGGATTTACCTTCTAGTCCATGGCTGCGAAGCCCATGTAACATGTTGCTTTCAGTTATAAAATTCTGTAAATTTATCATCACAAGATGATCCCTTCGTTTACAAGAAACAGTGACTCCAGCAGGCTGCACAAGTCAGTCACGACCTTTAGTTACCACCATACCTCCCCTCCTCCTCCCTTCACAAGCCCCCAACACCTCTTCCAGCAAAATGACCAGACGATGCCTCAAGGATTTACACCATTGCCTGTCACTCCCTCTAACACCCCTCTCAAACAGATAACTGGAAAAGCTGGAAAATATTAGGAGGAAATATTCCCTAAGAAAGGTCCTCTGGGCAACTGTCAACAGACTGCCAATCTCTGCATAATAAATAACGTTACTCTAAACCCAAAGACCAAATCGAGTTGGTACATTCTTAAAATTAAAAAATATTTCCCACTGTCATTTCCATCTTGTGTTATTATCATCTGGTTGATGACTGGCAACATTTCTAGGTCTGGTACTTCATCTATAAAATGAAAAACATATCTTAAATGACCTTTCCATTTTAGAACTCTTAAGTTATCTGATGTACACCCCCTCTTCCTTTGCCAGCTTCTCAGGAAGAGGCTGGAAATTTAGCAGAGGTGAGGGTTGGGAGTAGATTAAATCTCACAGTCAGTAAAGCAAAGTAACGATGCTTAGGTTCTACTGTCTACACAAAGATCTACTCACAGGCACACACACAAAGTCCAATCTGAAACATGGGCAAAAAACATCCAGAACTTGTGTTTGGGCAAACCAAAATGAGTCGTCTATTTTTAGCTCAAATCTACTCAAAAGAGGGCCTACGCAGGTCTGCAGCAGCCATCGGGGCTCACCCAGGATTCTTAAGGCTAGCCAGATCTCCAACTCCAATCCACAAGAGTGACCTTTGGCCTAACTCAGCTATTAATTGAATATAAGAACGGAAAGCTACGAAGGCTTAAGGCTTGCCAAGAAAGTAGCATTTCAAATATATAACTCTACTTCAGTATTTTCTGGTAGAGGGTGTGGCCAAGGTTCAAAAGGCCTGCACATCTTTACATTCTAATCTTAATTCTCTAAGTGTAGATGAGTCATTTATAGTTGAGGAACCTGAGAAGGAACAAAGGTGGCAAAAGATTAAAATTAAAATCTAAAGTCACTTGCAAAACAACCTTTAAAAAAAATAGTGAATTCAGAGCTGTGAACAAAGTTGAGAATTTTAATAAATATGAACTTGAGGAAAGGTACAAATGTTTAAATCTCAGTTATAAAGATTATATTATCTGTAAATTAGGGCATATTAAATACCTGCAGTACAGCAGACCACCTCAACTTAAATGTGAGAACAGGCATACATAAGATTTTCCGAATGCAGTCCAGGGCGCTCTGTCCAGTGCTCTGGCTGCTGGCCTCAGTCCGAGGCGAGGGGAGGGGCTTACACAGCTCAAGTCCCCAGGCTGCCCTTAATTAACTGGGTATGCGCCCATGCCTGTGGCTTATAGGCACCTCAGACATCAGGTATGCATTTCTAGAAGAAAAGAGTATGATCACAGAGAGGCCGCTGGAGACTCCACTGAAAGTAATGGGAGTCCCTGCAGGTTTCTGACCACAGGGAGCTTGGGTAGAACCACTGCAGAAGGAAACATTTAGCAAAGCTTTTCAGAAGAGAGTAAAACAAGAAGATACTTGTCTAATAAAAAAAAAAGACAAAAATAATTTTTTCCTAAGAGAAAATGTCCTTACTCATTTGGAAGAAAATTAAAAACCTTTATTCAAATAAACATTTGTGTCTACCACATGAGCTAGAAGATGTGCGAAGTACCAGGAACACAAAGTCAGAATTCGGTCTCTCATGGTCCTGTGGGCTGACAGGCAACTTCTCAGTCCAGATGTATAAATGGCATGCTGGGGGACAAAAATAGGGAGAAGGGTCTCAGCAGGGGCAGGCGCAGTTCCAAGCTCAGATGGCATCTGAATAGTGAGGTCCAGGCCAAGGGACAGGCCTATTTGGAGGACTAAAAGGGTAGAAGGACCAAGAGGCAGATCAGTAGGGACTCCAGGTGAGGATCACCAGACCATGAAAGACCTCCATAAGTTACAGGAACGAGTCTCTTTTGGGAATGTAATCCTGGGCGGTGCAAGGGCAAAGGGGCGACAGTAATGGCAGTCAGGAAAGAGACTGAGCAGCATTGGAGGCCAGAGGCATGGGGTGACTGCATAGAAGTGCAGTAAGGTGTCAGGAGAGCAGATGGAGCTGGGAAGGGCTTCTGGAAAGGAATCCATGGGGCTTAGGGTCCACCCAGATGTGTGCTGTAAGGAAAAATGAGAAGATAAGGTAATGCTGAAGCTTCTGAGTATACAGAAAGTTATAAATATTCACTTTTTTAAATTAAAATGGGCAGAGTGACAATCTTAGAGACAGAAGGACCATTCCCAGTCACATTGTGCCCCAAGGTTTTGAGCCTGGCAGTGAAGAAGTAACATGAGCGAGAAGTCTGGTGGAGATGATAGTGGCTCCAGCAGCTGCTACAGAGAAAAGCTTGAAGGATACATACATACAACAACAAAAAATCCTACTTGCTGGGCTAGGATTGTGGAACTTGCTTCTATCCTTTTACAGAACTCCCAGTTTCCTGTTGCCTTCTGCTTTCTTTCAAAGATACTTATGTTCATTTAAACCCTTAGAGGCAGGATACGCACAGGGTAATTTTTGTTACTGACTTCAGAGCCCCGAAGGTCAGTCATAAACCAAAAGGATAATTTATTCTCTCTCGCTCCCCCTACAACTACACTTTATAAAACATAAAAGTGAAGCACAGATTGGCCATATAACCCATCTATCAGCACAGTCGGGAAGGATTAAACAAGATAATGAGTTTGGTTTAAGTTCAGTTAAATGTGAGACTCCACAGACATTAAGGTACTGATGTAAGGTAGGCAGCTGGATATATATGTCTGTAGCTCAGAATGGAGAGCTGGAGATAGACATTTGGAAGTCAGCACACAGATGGTGTTTAACACCATGCAAACAGATGAGATCACCTTCAGAGAAAATGCAAACGAGAAGAGCAACAGACCCAGGACAGAGACCCTGAGGAAGAGCCAACATTCTGATAAAGAAACCAATTAAGAAACTGAGAAGGATCACTTTTAGTTCTTCACCTTCCATTCCAATGTTTTCACTAACCACAGATAGAAACCTTTTATATTAAGCTTATCTGTATATATCAGTGCCAGATATCTGAATACCGAAGACAATCAACTATAATTTTACCATTTTCAAAAGGCAGCCCATTAGTAACAGTCATCTTCCATTTGCCTAGAACTGTCAGGAGAAAAGGGATTTTGCACGAGTGAAATCTACTGAGGAGAGACTTACAGATAAAGGAAGCCTTTCCCTTTGAATGAATGGTTCATAGCTCAAATTCCTTCAAGAATCAGGTAGGTGAGAGTGAAGCACTTGAATACACAATGTGATGTGTCCTGGCTCTACAGGAGTGGGCCTAGCCTCCCCTCCAAGTATTCAAATTCAGTGTCTTGTGGAGAAAAACAGAGGCTCCTGGTACTTGCAGCACCACGTGAACTACGAATCAAAACCATGTCCCCATGGGCTCATGACTATAGCACAAGGCTGCATGTGAACAAATTTTTCTTTTATTTATGATCACTGAAATCTTTCTTCCTGCCTCTTCTCTATAGATGAAGCACGAATACACTCTGTGTTGTAAAATAAAGCACTTTTTAAACTGATCAGCTCTGTGACTTTGAGTAAGTTAACTCCAAAGCACCTGTGAAACAAAAATAATGTTTTTATGAGGACTGAAAGAGTGTGTGAAAAAGGGTCCAGGTTCAGTGAGCATTACCCATTAAGGACGAGGAAGATGAGGACAAGGAGAATAAGACTGAGTACATGATAATGACCTTCTGGAAGTACTGGCATACCTTGTTTTACTGTGCTTCACTTTATTACACTTCACAGATACTCCATAATGTTGGCAACCCTGCCTCAGGTAAGTCTGTCCATGACATTTGTTCAACAGCATTTACTCAATTCATGTCTCTGTGTCACACTTCAGTCATTTTCCCAAATATTTCAAACTTTTTCATTATTATATTTGTTACGGTGATCTGTGATCATTGATTGCAACTCAATAAAAGCTCAGATGATGGTCACCATTTTTTTGCAATAAAATATTTTTAAATTAAGGTATCCACATTTGTTTTTAAGACATAATATTACTGCACACTTAACAGACTACAGCATATTGCAAACATAACTTACATGCACCAGGACACCAAAAAATCTATTTGACTCACTTTATTGTGATATTTGCTTATTGCAGTGGTCTGGAACCAAACCCACAGTATCTCTGACATATGCCAGGTTCATCACTGAATATCAAAGTACTAACAAAGCCTTCATAAGCTATAAGAATCATCAAAGTGCCATAAGCACACACAAAAAATTGTGTTTAAAAAAGCTAAACTTTTGTTGGCTTCTCATTTTATTGTTCAAAGTTCTTAACTATTAAGTGAACAAAATATCATCTGCCAATTTACTGGTGCCTGACAAAATGTATGAAACAGCAACTGAAATGAAGTTTATTTCTTGGCATCTGAACTGACCATGACTGATGACCTTTCTCACCATCTCCTGGAAAGGCTACTATTACTGAAAGGGAGCAGATTCTGTAATCCCAGAGGGTTAGTCACATTTATATTTAAACAATGGCCCACTGGCATAAGAAATTGCATAGTTCTCCTCAGACAGAAAAGACCTGGGGTTAAAAACCCATATGTCAAACCAGGGTGGGCAATAAAAGGGCAGAAGATAGCAAAATGTGAATTTTGTCCACATGTGCTAATTAATTAGATTTGCTCTGTTTCATGGCCAAGGTTGGCACTCCTGATGTGTCTTCTTGATGCTCACACATTGGAACTACTGAAGAGAGACATGAAGAATACACACTCTTGTTAAATTTATGCAACCTGACTCAGGACTCCTCGTACATAAAAACACTTGAAATATTTGTTATTCAAGGAATGTGCCCTGAGGTACAGGGGTAGGCACTCCAAAGCATGGCTTTGAGAGTGCCTTGACCACTAACTGGTAGTGACATTGCTGAATTATAAACAAACTGATTTTCTTACCTATAGAGTAGAAATACAACCATCTACATTATATATCTACAAGGATTTTTTGAAAGACTAAGCTAATAGAGAGCAGGAGAATATGTACTGAAACAAATGACATTTAAGTCACTTCTTTCATGCTCTGGTTGTGGCAGAGCTAAAAACAACAGTACTCATACAGCTAAAAATAACCATTCTTGGCTTTCTTCAAGAAGAGTAAGGGAACTGGTCAAACCATTTCCTTTCTGCAATGTTCTAAGACTCTAAATCTCTAAACTTTAAATGCTGAAAGTTACTGGTTTATAAAAATCCCATTGGGAACCTTAGATAAATCACCTCACCATTATGGGCATCAGTTTTCCTCATGCAGAAAATGAGAGTGGAGGTGAAGCTGGATCTACAAGTTCCCTTCCTGTTATGACGTCGGTTCACCTATATATGCCTGGTCAAAACAATTAGTTAAAGTGTTTTTGATTGGTTAATAAAAATGAATTATGATAGCTGAGTTAAATGATTCACAAAGTCACTTTTACCTTCCACCTTCTCAACTATATTAAAGTTAAGAGTGAAAATAATAGTTTTGATAATGTGGTGGTTCCTCCCAACATTCCTTTCAGTAAGTGTATGACCTGGAATGACATGAGACATGACGTGTAAATCTTCAGTTTCTTCATACGAGCTCTTGTTGCCTACGGTACCTCTCAAAGCATGACCATATCATTGTGCTAAATGTTATTCTACTGTTTAAAACTACATTATTTTGCATCATACACCCTTAAATGCAAACAATGCAAGAAAAGAAGCACTGAAGGGCTGCATCACTGGGGAAGACTGGCTTTTTGGACTTACTGAGGTACATGATATCTGTCGCTACATGGCAATTTCACATTTGTAGACAGATATACAGGTTTTACCTTACACACATGCAAAGTGTGATGTTACTGAACCTCTAATGGGAATTTCAAAGTTCAAACGACAAAAAGAACCAAGTCACATCAGGTAACTAGAGAGCCTCATCTGTAAACTGACTTAGCAGACCCCCTTTTAAAACATTAAATTGGAAGAAATTTCTTGGGAAATGTATGATCTGCATTTATCTAAAAGTATTTCTACAAACAGAACTAGCACAGTATCAGAGACCTTCCATGTTCTCCATAAAATCTGATTCCATTAAGCAACCAGGTGGGTGAATAGCAGATTATTATTTCCATTTTTGTCACTGGCCATTAAATATTTTACAGCACACTGTGAGAAGCAAGGGACAGTAACTGTACTTTTCCTAGGAGCCAGGTGGACCACCAAGCTGGGCCTAAGCAAACTTGGGGAACATGATTTACTTTATAGCACTGACAGCAGAAAAGCCCCCCAGGGGCACATGGCAGCACAGAGACAGTGAAGATGAGCCAGGCACTGCACAGCTCATGTCACCCAAATACAAGTTCCCAATTTGTCTACCTTGAAATAAATACTTGCATCTACACTGAAATGGAAGCATGCCAAGATACCACCACAGCAATAAATCCATCAACACCCTGTCTGGCTCCAACTACAACAGCCCTAAAATGAACAGAAAATACATATAACAGACCAAGGTGTTTATTACATCAGCAGCAGCCAAGGATTCCTCCAGAGAAGTCTTTCATTTATTCAAACACAGACTGTCAAATAATAATTGATACATATGCAGTAAGAAAGAAGGCAAGTATTTTTTTAATCTCTTAAGAAAATGAAAAAGATCAAATTGAACAACAAAAACTTTTCACAATTCTGTTTAATGCCATCAGACTTCCTTTTCAATAAATATAATAATACTCAACATAACTAAATCTTTCTTCTTCAGCACTGCAGTAAACAGGCTCCTAAAGATATAGAAGCAACCAAAGTGTCCAACAACAGATGAATGGATAAAGAAGATGTGGTACATACACACAGTGGAATATTATTCAACCATACAAAGAAAGAAATCCTTACACTGATGGACAGTAACTGTAATGGGGTATGTGGTGGGGACTTGATAATGGGGAGAACCTAGTAACCACAATGTTGCTCATGTAGTTGTATATTGATGATACCAACATAAAGAAATTAAAAAATAATAAAAATAAAAACTATTTCAGAGACCAAAAAAGGCACAGCTCAAAAGGATCATACACCACAACCAAGTGGGGTTCATCCCAGGGATGCAAGGATGGTACAACATTCGAAAATCCATCAACATCATCCACCACATAAACAAATAAGGACAAAAAACCACATGATCATCTCCATAGATGCCAAAAAAGCATTCGACAAAATTCAACATCCGTTCATGATAAAAACTCTCAACAAAATGGGTATAGAGGGAAAGTACCTCAACATAATAAAGGCCATATATGATAAACCCACTGCTAACATCATACTGAACAGCGAGAAGCTGAAAGCTTTTCCTCTGAGATCGGGAACTAGACAGGGATGCCCACTCTCCCCACTATTATTCAACATAGTACTGGAGGACCTAGCCACGACAATTAGACAAAACAAAGAAATACAAGAAATACAAGTTGGTAAAGAAGAAGTTAAACTGTCACTATTTGCAGATGACGTGATATTGTACATAAAAAACCCTAAAGACTCCATTCCAAAACTACTAGAACTGATATCAGAATTCAGCGAAATTGCAGGACACAAAATTAACACACAGAAATCTGTGGCTTTCCTATACACTAACAATGAGCCAACAGAAAGAGAAATCAGGAAAACAATTCCATTCACAATTGCATCAAAAAGAATAAAATACCTAGGAATAAACCTAACCAAAGAAGTGAAAGACCTATACCCTGAAAACTATAAGACACTTTTAAGAGAAATTAAAGAGGACACTAACAAATGGAAACTCATCCCATGCTCCTGGCTAGGAAGAATTAGTATCACCAAAATGGCCACCCTGCCCAAAGCAATATACAGATCTGATGCAATCCCTATTAAATTACCAACATCATTCTTCAACAAATTGGAACAAATAGTTCAAAAATTCATATGGAAACACCAAAGACCCCAAATGGCCAAAGCAATCCTGAGAAGGAAGAATAAAGTGGGGGGAATCTTACTCCCCAACTTCAAGCTCTACTACAAAGCCACAGTAATCAAGACAATTTGGTACTGGCACAAGAACAGAGTCACAGACCAGTGGAACAGAATAGAGACTCCAGACATTAACCCAAACATATATGGTCAATTAATATACGATAAAGGAGCCATAGACATACAATGGAGAAATGACAGTCTCTTCAACAGATGGTGCTGGCAAAACTGGACAGCTACATTTAAGAGAATGAAACTGGATCACTGTCTAACCCCATACACTAAAGAAAATTCTAAATGGATCAAAGACCTGAATGTAAGTCATGTAACCATAAAATTCTTAGAAAAAAACAGGCAAAAATCTCCTGGACATAAACATGAGCAACTTCTTCATGAACATATCTCCCCGGGCAAGGGAAACAAAAGCAAAAATGAACAAGTGGGACTATATCAAGCTGAAAAGCTTCTGTACAGCAAAGGACACCATCAATAGAACAAAAAGGTACCCTACAGTATGGGAGAATATATTTGTAAATGACAGATCCGATAAAGGCTTGACATCCAAAATATATAAAGAGCTCATGCACCTCAACAAACAAAAAGCAAATAATCCAATTAAAAAATGGGCAGAGGAGCTGAACAGACACTTCTACAAAGAAGAATTCAGATGGCCAACAGACACATGAAAAGATGCTCCACATTGCTAGTTATCAGAGAAATGCAAATTAAAACCACAATGAGATATCACCTCACACCAGTAAGGATGGCTACCATCCAAAAGACAAACAACAAATGTTGGCGAGGTTGTGGAGAAAAGGGAACCCTCCTACACTGCTGGTGGGAGTGTAAATTAGTTCAACCATTGTGGAAAGCAGTATGGAGGTTCCTCAAAATGCTCAAAATAGACATACCACTTGACCCAGGAATTACACTTCTAGGAATTTACCCTAAAAATGCAGCAGCCCAGTTTGAAAAAGACAGATGCACCCCTATGTTTATCACTGCACTATTTACAACAGCCAAGAAATGGAAGCAACCTAAGTGTCCATCATTAGATGAATGGATAAAGATGTAGTACATATACACAATGGAATATTATTCAGCCATAAGAAGAAAACAAATACTATCATTTGCAACAACTTGGATGGAGCTAGAGGGTATTATGCTCAGTGAAATAAGCCAAGCAGAGAAAGACAAATACCAAATGATTTCACTCATATGTGGAGTATAAGAACAAAGAAAAACTGAAGGAACAAAACAGCAGCAGAATCACAGAACCCAAGAAAGGACTAACAGTTACCAAAGGGAAAGGGACTGGGGAGAATGAGAGGGAAGGGAGGGATAAGGGCGGGGAAGAAGAAAGGGGGTATTACGATTAGCATGTATAATGTGGGGGGGGGGTGCATGGTGAATGGGGATGACTGTGCAACACAGAGAAAACAAGTGGTGATTCTACAACATCTTACTACGCTGATGGACAGTGACTGTAATGGGGTTTGTAGGGGGGACTTGGTGAAGGGGGAACCCTAGTAAACATAATGTTCTTCATGTAATTGTAGATTAATGATAACAAAATTAAATTTAAAACAAAAACCAAATTTAGAGAAAAAAAAAGATAAGCTTTGGATATATGGATAATTCATCTGTGTGGACATCTCCCTAGGATAAAGTGAGACATATCAAAATAGCACAAAAGCATAGGACTCATCAATTTATGTATAATAATGTGGCTCATCAGAATAAATGTAGTGCATTTAAAAATAAAAAAAAAACCTAGGGGTGTGATTTCTGGGTCAGGAGTATATGTTCAACTACATTAGAAATTGGTCAAAATTTTCAGAAATGTTGCAGGATTTTACATTACTGCCAGCAGTGGGTAAGAATTCCAGGAGATGTGTATATCCTCACAGTCATTTGGCACTGTCCATGTATTTTATTTTAATCATGGTCTCATGTTACCTAAAATGTGCATTTCAGTAATGTATATTGATATTGAACATCTTCCTGTGCTTACCACTCATTTATCATGTTAGTAAAGTGACTGTCCATTTTTTGTGTCATTTATTTTATACTTCTTGAATACTGGGTGCTTTTACATATTTTTAATAAATGACCATTGTCAAGAAAAAAAAAGGCACAGCTCCTCAAACTCAGTTTATCAGACTGCCATAACCTTTGCAACAAATCCAGGAAAAGATAACACAAGAATGGAAAATTAAGGACTAACCTCCCCTCTCTTCTAAAAGAAAAAAGAAATCCTGCCATTTGCAACAACATGGATGGAGCTAGGCAGAGAAAGAAAATACCGTATGATTTCACTTATTTGTGGAATATAAAAACAAAGCAAAACAGAAGGAATAAAACAGCAGTAGACTCATAGACCCTGGGAAGTGACTGGTGGTTACCAAGGGGGAAGAGTGAGGGAGATAAAGGGGAGGATGGAAGTACAGCATGGAGGATATAGTCAATGATTCTGTAACATCTTTCTACATTGATAGATAGTAACCACACTAAGGGGGTGAGGATTTAATAATACCAGTAATGGGTGAACCACTGTGTTGTACACTTGAAACCAATATAAGATTATATATTAATGATACTTTAATTAAAAAAAAAAAAACAGAGGCTTCTCCTGCAGGCTAAAGGATTATCCTGGCCCCAAGAAAAGGATGTCCTGTTTTATTCTGGGTCCAAAGACTACTACAATCATCATCCATGAACTCTATCAGAAAGAAAAGAAGTCTGGTGAAGGGAACAAGAACTGATTTTCAAGTCAATATTTTGGATTTTGTTTTTAAACTCTAGCTAAAACTGAATAACAAGAAGAACAAACAGAATAATTGTGTGTGTGTGCATGTGTTTGGGTACGCCCCCCATGTGTGCATATGTGTTGAATACCATAAACTATACTCTATCTACTCATCTGTACCTTTTTTTTTCAGACAGACTTAGAAATCTGTCTGTATCATTTTATCTTTCCCTTTAAAGCCAAACATTTAGGGAACTAAATTGCTCTTATGATTAACAGACTCTGTTAAGTTACTAGAAGATTTAAAAGAGGACCTAACATTAAGTTAAGTAGTGTGATGGCAGGTAATTAAGTGATATTTTTCTTCCTTAAAAGAGAAAGTGGGATTAAGTGTCTTCTAAGAAAACAACTAAAAATAACTTTATCAAAGGACAAATTTATCAAAGTGAATGCAATTTCCTTTGTATTATATTTTTTGTTAAATGAAATGCACTTCTTTACCCATACAGTACTAACATTACCACAAGAGAAAGGACAAAATAATAAGAAAATGAAGTAGGGTGGAGCTTAGGAAAGATAAAGAATACAGAAAACAATATTCTTTTCCAATGAAAAAGGAAAGGTTAAAATAACAGTTCACTGGCATTCTCGTGTGAAAGTAAAGTTCACTGGCTTTTTAATTTTAAATTAAAATTAAATGAATAATAATTATTTAGTTCTTCGCTTATGGTAGCTACATCTCAAATGCTCCATTAGCCATGTCTGTATTACAGAACTTTCCGTTGTCACAGAAAGTCTACTGTACTGCACTGGCTTAGAATATTTTAAAACAATTGACAGTCATGATACTTTATATATCCAATGAGCAAAGGCTTCAATCACAAATTGCTGACAGAAAATTTTGAGACAAATGTTTCAAATTATTAACTATGAATCAGGAGCCAAATAATCATTACCAATCATAACCAAAAAAATACTTAAAGTTCAAACAGGCCAACCACCTGTCTTTAGAGCATCTCTATTCATTCAAACAAATAAGGAACTTATTTGTTTAAAGCCTTGGAGAAAATTTATTTATAACCTCTCTTGGTAAACCATTTCAATGTTTAATACTCCCAGCATCAAGAAATTCATCCACCCTCTGTCACTCCCATAATTTTTCCACCCATTTCCAGAGCAAATGAATAAGATTTTGCTACCAGCTCTACAGCATATCTTACAATCTTCAATTCTAGAGGGGAAAAAATGCATTTTTTTAGGCTTCCTTAAAATACCTTATGTTATTCCCATAGGAGCACATGCATGTTTTAAACATGGATAGAATATCTCTCTTGCTAAAACCTTTTAAACCTTGGTAAACTGCAGCATAAAATCAAAAAACCACCTACAAGAGTCCTTGCCACCAAGGCACAGCACATCTCTCTCACCTATCTTCCCATCCTTTCCCAGCCTTATGGAATCATTTAAGGGTTCCTAGATGGCACCACAATGTTTCATTTCCCTTTCTACTGCTCATATGCTGTTCTCCTCAGCCTGCAAAGCTAACTTGAGGCTTTGGACTTTAGGTGCCAGTCCTGCTGTACAAAGCACATTCCCTATTCCCCAAAAGATTCAAATTTCAGAAAGAAAAATGCATTTTGCCAAAAGGAAAATCTTGACTAAAAGGTGATTAAATTTTGCAATAAAGTCAGTAAATGCTCATCCAACATCCACAAGGCCCTGGTTTCACAAGGAAGGTTGGAGAATCTTAATTCATGCACATCTTTAAAAAAAGAAAACCAACCATCTGTGTAGAATTTTTTTCATATGTCTGGATGGAGTAAGAAGCTTGGATCACGTAACTTCTTGAAATCTCTTAGAAAATTAAGTTCATTAGCATAAAAACTAAGTACACCTTAGGCATTTCATAAATGCTTGACTGAACACAAGAATCTACTGTTGTCTTATATCTTGTTAAAGTTGATTATACTGACATCACCTTCGTTTATGTACAGTCAATAAAATACTGAAGGTACCACATTTGGCTTTACTAGAGGGAAGAGCTAAGGAGCAGAGGGACTGATAAGTGTACACTGTATAGCATACTGGCCAATGTCATCTATACAACACTCAAAAAAAAAGACGATTTTGAGAATACCAAATGAGGGTGTAAACAAAAAGGTCCTTTATTATACTGCCAATGAGAGTGTGAAGCTGTACCTTTCTGGAGGCAACTTAATACTCCCTTATCAACAGCCTTACAAGTTGACTTTACAAATGATTCTACTTCAAAGACTCAATAAATAAAATTATAGTATTTTCATCCATATCATGGACTCAGTCCTATGCAGCCTTTAAAAATTATGCTATAAAGAAATGATGCTCTTAACTCTTTAGTCTATTCATTTAATCAATCAATATTTACTGAGAAAAAAAAAAGAAATGATGCTATAGAAAATTATTTAATAACACAAGAAAAGTTACATGAAAGTTTTAAAAGCCAGTTTCAAAGTAATTTGTCAGTATGATACTGGGTTTTCTTGTTGGTGATTATGTTACTGTTAAAGTATATCTGCTTGATTTTTATTGACCAACTTACGCCAAAACAAAAAATTAATAATGATGACTGACCTTTAGTGATGAAAGCAGTGTCTTTTTTATGTGAATTTCTAAAATAAAGCCGAGTATCATTCATGTGTCTTCTGAGATATGTGAAAAAGGTTATGTTAAATAGTAGCAATCGTAATTAAGTTACAGAATAGGTTTGTTTCTCCTATAAAAACTAGTAATTTTCTCCTTGTAGATAATAAAAGCAATGTTACTTTTTTTCTTTAGTTTGCCCATTAGGAAATTTAAGAGCCAAACGCGTCAGTCACCTTTAGTAGATGCACGGTAAAGGCCACATATCCATAATAACCTTCTACTCTGAACTGCATTTTCTACGAACCTTTTCCCACTGCATTGTAGATATCCTACCTAGCCCCCAAATCTTTCATGTGGAGAAGGTTGTGGGTAAAGGGGGAAATAAAGATGGAAAAGGGGAAAGGAGAAGAAGGATGAGGTGGGAGTAGTGCAAACAGAACACTGTTCTACCTCTGTAATTTTCAGATTATTCACTTTCTTATGGTTCCACCAGAGTGGGTACTTCAAAAACTATTTGTAGAATAAATGAATGAACATAACTTCTCAGTATGAGAAATGCTTATCTTTCAAAGGACCTTCCTATGGTTGATATCTTGTGGAATTTTTGAATCCTAGTATGTGGTTACAGAGCAGTGATCACCAGTGTGTTTTGACTATTTCAAACATCAGAAAAACCTGCAGACACTGCCCATAGCATGACAACAGTTTGACTTGTACACACCTTCAATCTACAGCTAATATTCAGTACTCAGAGGACCTGAAAACCCTCTACAGGAAGTCTACACAGGTCTGTAACACACAAATCACCAATCAATGTTCCACAGCATATCAGAAGAATGTTGACCAGGTGAATTTAGATAGAAACTTTTCTTTTTAGGGCTCGTACAAGTTTTTGTTTTGTTTTTAAAGTTGCACCATCAGGGCTCTCTTGTCCCCTCCTGGCTTGAGCCAGGAGCTCTATTCTCTCACTGTATTTCTAAATAAAAGCCTGTACCTTGCTCTCCTACCTTAAGTATTTGTGAAGCTCATTCTTCAGTTTCATGAACAAGAACCCTGGCATCATCTTTGGGCTCATCCGGGATAACTTCAGAGGTGAATATCAGCATCCAAAGCTGTCTTTTCTTTCACTGTCCTTATAGAAGGAAGTCGTCTGTGGCACACAACATGGGGCGCTCGTCAGCCACTTAAATGGAACTAGCCCAGCTGCAGATCTCAAAGTCTCAAGTGACAGGTTCCCCTGCATCTCCCTCAGTGGATCCCCCTTCTCCCTTGGGAGCCAGGAAAGTCACCTTAGTGGAGGCCAGGATTCCCCTTTAGAGGCATCTCCCTGGATGCGAGGGACTGAGGAAGGCCGTGGGCAACGGCGAGAGCCTAGGCTGAGGCTACACTTCAGCGGCTTCTCAAATGCCCGCGTGTCTGCAATTAGACCCCAACAGCCCGAATGGGTATCCATGAGGAGTGTCTCTGTCTCTGTCTCTGACTTCCATCTGCTTCTTCAGGCCTCCCTGGCCTCTGGGTGATGCAGGAGGCATCCCTAACTCTTTCTAACTTCATTGGTTTCATGGAACCCGATGCTCACCACCGCAAAGTAGGAGATCCACGCTTTCCTCTTATTCCTAACTAAATGCTGTACTTTTGTCTCATTAAAATGTGTCTGGGCACCCATTAGCCACTTAAAAGATGATTAGTGTTGGTTACCAGTCTTAAGTCTCGGGTGAAATGTTTCCCTGTATCTGCCTCTCCTTGATCCCCCGCCTCCGGATGGATGGGAATGTTGGGGAGTGGCTGAGCCAATTTCCTACTTTCCTCTCCTAATCTGCAGACTCCGAGGGCAGACCGGATAGTAGACAGTGGTCCTTGGATCTCAGCTCCGGCCGATTGATCCCATGGCGCTGAGTGAACCTCCGGCTAGGCTGCTGCCTATGCGAGAGTTGCAGATGACCCCCGACCTCTTGTTTCACTGTCAAATTTGTTATAGTGGGTGACTGGCTAAATCCCAGGCAGTGGCAGAAACTTGTGTTTGAGTATAGACACCCCCTCCATAACTGTACATGTAAATGGCCCTGTTTAAATTCTAGCCATGGCTCTACTCTATTGATCTCTCTTCCTTGGAGGCAGTCTTCCTGGGGCTACAGCAGTTCCTTATCTGCAGCCTGAGTGGATTGTGCTGAAGCCCATGCAGAGAAACTAGTCTCTAGATCAGGACTCCCAGAGGCGTAAAGTTAAGAGTATACTGGTGAGGTTCCCACTAGATCCGGGGCTCTGAAGCAACTCTTGCTTAGTGTGGGAAGGCAAGACGGGAATCAAAGCAAGGTACAGGCCACCATGGTAGGGAGTGGTTAAGTCCAGTAGGCTGGCAGAGGAGGTGACTAACCACTGTCACCTAGGCTCCAAGGTGAGGGGACGCCCTCACAGAGAGAGAGGCTGATCAGGTGCTGGACACCCGTCTTTCTCTCTCTGTCTTTCAGATGGGAGCATCCTCTTCAAGTCTAAAGCCATACACACCTCTGGCTTGCATTCTAAAGAACTGGGAGCAATTTTGATCCCCAGACCCTAAAAAAGAAGTGTATTATCTTCTGCACACAAGCCTGGCCTCAAAAGAAACTCTTAATGGAGAGGCTTGGTCCCTGAGAGAATACAATATAATAAGGATATACAGCTGAATTTATTTTAATGCAAGGAAGGTAAATAGTCAAAAGTCCTGTGGACTACTATAATATGAGACTAGTTTCTAAATTTTTTGGTGAAAATCTATTCTACTTACTGGGTTCATTATCTTCAAAAATTGAGAGGTTTTTAAACTAGACTCCCTGAAACAGAAGAAATGTATCTTCTGCAATACAGCCTGGCTTTAAATGACTGGTGCTAGAATTGTACTTGTGTTTCATTTCCAGTCCCCTGGACACACACAGTCCCTGTCAGTTCAGAGCCTTCATCGGCCCTGTTAGTCTGGGGCCATCTAAACCTTAACCCAGTTATATGAACTGCTTGCCCGTAGAGTGTATTCTTGAAAACTGAGATACTTTTAGTCAAATAAGCTAAAAGGAAAGGCAATTGGATATCAGTAACTCAAATCTCTGTATCAGTTTATCTGTCTGTGCATATGTTCTTTTATGAAAACTGTTGCTAACTGTAGTCATTACGTCTCAATCTATATGTTTGTGTGTCTAAGCATGTAAATGAAATATTTTTCTACCTCCGGATGGTATTAATAAAATTGATTTAAAGACAGGCTCTTGTGAAAATTGGGCATTCTAAAACTTATAGAAAATTATAATAGAAGATATTAAGCATTAATGCTAATTTAAGTTGAACTGAAATGGACATGTCCTTATGGTTATCAGCTGCCTAAGTTTACCTAAAGTCATTTAAGTTGATGTTATCTGCTAAATCTTTCAAGAATCAAATGCTTAGAGGCTTGACTTTGTCTAATATTCAATAAAGGTTTTGTAAGTAATCTAGCATAGTTGTTAAGAATGAGTAAACTAAACGTAGCAAGTGAACTTCTTAATAATAATTGTGTGTTACTGTGTGTATACCTACCTACAGCCTGAGAATCTTTGTGGTAACCTAAAACCTTAAAGTTTTGCTAAGTTAAGAAGATATACTTTGTGCTTAGTGAGAGATTGTGCTGTAAAGCTCATGGTTACAGAAATTATAAAATATGTTCATAAATTTGTCAATCTAACGAATGTTAGTGTAACAATTTACAATAGCCTACTTCTCAGCGTTCATTAAATTAAAACTACTTAAAGTAATAAGGAAAACATTTCTGTATGCTAAAAGATGTATGTTTTAATAAGAGAAGATGTAAGGAATGGAAATTCGTTCTGCATGCTAAAGAATGCGTCTTTTGATAAAAGAAAGTAACTGTTCTAAAGTACAGCTGTTTATTTAAAGAGGGGGAACTGAATGTAAAAGGAAGTTGTAGAAAGTTTGTGGAAGAATTGATATGGTCATGCTATATAAAATGAAGGCAAATGAGTCTTGATATCAAGTACACAGCAAAATTAGAATTTTGTTTTCAGTTACAAAGACAAAGTTTTCTTAACTGTTAGTCTGCTCTTAATGTTGAAAGATTGGAAAGCGTTCTCTAATTGTTTTATCAAAGCAGTTTCTCATGCTTAAAGTCTCAATGAGTTGTTGGAGTATTTAAGAAAAAGAGATCTTAATATTAAAAGGACTAAAAGCTAAACTTTGCTAACAACTGTGTAACCTTCTTTATTTGTCTTTGAGGTATTTTGTTGTCATTCTGGTTAAATGGATAAGTATTGCTACATGGCAACCTCTAATCCTATTTAAGGGTTACAAGTGCAAAAAAAAAATATTAAATGCAAAAAGATGCTTTTACCTCTAGTTAATGCTGATATTTTCCAGAGGGCCCCTGGGACATGTCAGAGGAATTTTTTCTCATTGGGGAAAGTATTTGGCTAATTTGACATATTTATCTGATATATATAATTACCTGCTTAATTACCTGGAATGCACTGTCAAAGGGAATGATGCTAAACTTTGTTACTGAATGTTTTGTTGCACAGAAATACCTGAATTTCTTTATGTCAACTGTCTTACAGTAAGCTCTCATCAGATCTTTAGCCATTGTCATTTGTAAGTCTTGTAATTTAAAGTCACTGTTTTATTACTCCTAAACTAGTAAAGAACTAGATTTCAGCAGAACAGGTATTGGTTACATAGGATTAAGTAAACTAAGGAAGATGATTCTGTGACTTTTTGTTTCAAATGTTGCTGATAAAGTGTTTTAAGGTTTCTCTCTTAAGCTGACAACAGTTTAGTAAATGACAATACCTTTGTAAGCAGAATTGAAACATTTATCTTTCTCTCTACCTGATTCCTCCAGAATTTAAAAACACTCAGTGACTGCTTTTATATTTCATGGCAGTATGTTTATTTGCATCAGTTCAATAAGAATCTGCTTTCCTTGTAAGAAGACCAATTAAAAACAATGGTTATATTACCAAGGCTTTAACTGGAATGTTATACCTGAGAGACACGTGTGTAAACTCAGATATGAACAGACAGCTTTAAGGAACTAAGATCGACTTTATAAAGTCAACAGAGCCCCTTGGAAGAACTGGCCTGGGACCTTGCTTACAGAGTTCCCAGCAGCCTTACCAGGTGAGTAAGAAAGGTCACTTCCTGGCAGGTGCAGGAACCTCAGGAATGTCTTGGGAACCTCAAGAAGAGAGGAATTGGCCCAAATCTACAGGTACTGCAGGCAAAACCTGATGGCAAGTCTGGCTTGGCTTTCTGGCCTGGAGAGGCCTTTAAAAGTTCAATCTGAAATTCCTTACAAAAAGTTCCAGCAGAAGATGGCGCCGTGAGTACAGCAGCGGAAATCTCCTCCCAAAACAACATATATCTATGAAAATATAACAAAGACAACCCTTCCTAGAATAAAGACCAGAGGACACAGGACAATATCCAGACCACATCCACACCTGAGAGAACCCAGCGCCTCGCGAAGGGGGTAAGATACAAGCCCCGGCCCGGCGGGAGCAGAGCGCCCATCCCCCCAGCTCCCGGCCGGAGAAGAATAGGCAGAGCGGGAGGGAGACGGAGCACAGGGCTGCCGAACACCCAGCCCCCGCCATCCGGGCCAGAGTGCAGACACAGTACGTGCCCAGGGGGCCCTGGATGCTAGGGAAACAGGGCAGCAAGAACAGTGAGCGGGCACCGGAGGCCTGGCGCCGGAGGACACCAGAAAAGCGCGCGACCATTTTTTTTTTTGCTGTTTTGTTCTGGCGAGCGCTTTTTGGAAGTCTTAAAGGGATAGGGACCCCAATACTAGGGAAACAGGGCAGCAAGACCCGTGAGCATATGCCTGAGGCTGGAGCCGGAGAATAAAGAAAAACGAGTGGCCACTTTTTTTTTTTATTAAAAAAAATTTTTTCTTTTTTTTTAATTTAAATTTTTTTTTTTTTTTTTGTGGTCGTTGTTTTGTTTTGGCGGGTGCTTCTTGGAAGTCTTAAAGGGGCAGGGTGGGACACTTAATCCAGAGGTAGGGAATCCGGGGATCTCTGGGGACCCTAATCCCTGGGCTGCAGGGAGCAGGGAGGCCCCTTACAGAGATAAAGAGCCTCCAGGCCGCTCACCCGCCAAAGCGACTCCACCACTTTGGAGCAGAGGCCCAAACCAGGCCACACCCACAGCAACAGCGGAGATAAACTCCATAGCAGCCGGGCAGGAAGCAGAAACCCTTTCTGCGGGCAGCTGCCCAGCACAAGCCACTAGAGGTCGCTGTTCTCCCAGGACAGGAGGGCCACAAACCAACAAGGAGGGAAGTTCTTCCAGCCGTCACTCCTCCCAGCTCTGCAAACTATTCCTATCACCATGAAAAGGCAAAGCTATAGGCAGACAAAGATCACAGAGACAACACCAGAGAAGGAGACAGACCTAACCAGTCTTCCTGAAAAAGAATTCAAAATAAGAATCATAAACATGCTGACAGAGATGCAGAGAAATACGCAAGAGAAATGGGATGAAGTCCGGAGGGAGATCACAGATGCCAGAAAGGAGATCGCAGAAATGAAACAAACTCTGGAAGGGTTTATAAGCAGAATGGATAGGATGCAAGAGGCCATGGATGGAACTGAAACCAGAGAACAGGAACGCATAGAAGCTGACATAGAGAGAGAGATAAAAGGATCTCCAGGAATGAAACAATGTTAAGAGAACTGTGTGACCAATCCAAAAGGAACAATATCCGTATTATACGGGTTCCAGAAGAAGAAGAGAGAGGAGAAGAGATGGAAAGTATCTTAGAAGAAATAATTGCTGAAAACTTCCCCAAACTGGGGGAGGAAATAATCAAACAGACCACGGAAATACACAGAACCCCCAACAAAAAGGATCCAAGGTGGACAACAAGAAGACACATAATAATTAAAATGGCAAAGATCAAGAACAAAGAAAGAGTTTTAAAGGCAGCTAGAGAGAAAAAGGTCACCTATAAAGGAAAACCCATCAGGCTCACATCAGACTTCTCGACAGAAACCCTACAGGCAAGAAGAGAATGGCATGATATATTAAATGCAATGAAACAGAAGGGCCTTGAACCAAGGATACTGTATCCAGCACGACTATCATTCAAATATGATGGTGGGATTAAACAATTCCCAGACAAACAAAAGCTGAGGGAATTTGCATCCCACAAACCACCCCTACAGAACATCTTACAGGGACTGCTCTAGATGGGAGCACTCCTAGAAAGAGCACAGCACAAAACACCCAACATATGAAGAATTGACGAGGAGGAATAAGAAGGGAGAGAAGAAAAGAATCTCCAGACAGTGTATATAACAGCTCAATAAGCGAGCTAAGTTAGGCAGTAAGATACTAAAGAGGCTAACCTTGAACCTTTGGTAACCACGAATTTAAAGCCTGCAATGGCAATAAGTACATATCTTTCAATAGTCACCCTAAATGTTAATGGGCTGAATGCACCAATCAAAAGACACAGAGTAATAGAATGGATAAAAAAGCAAGACCCATCTATATGCTGCTTACAAGAAACTCACCTCAAACCCAAAGACATGCACAGACTAAAAGTCAAGGGATGGAAAAACATATTTCAAGCAAACAACAGCGAGAAGAAAGCAGGGGTTGCAATACTAATATCAGACAAAATAGACTTCAAAACAAAGAAAGCAACAAGAGATAGAGAAGGAAACTACATAATGATAAAGGGCTCAGTCCAACAAGAGGATATAACCATTCTAAATATATATGCACCCAACACAGGAGCACTAGCATATGTGAAACAAATACTAACAGAACTAAAGGAGGAAATAGACTGCAATGCATTCATTCTAGGAGACTTCAACACACCACTCACCCCAAAGGATAGATCCACTGGGCAGAAAATAAGTAAGGACACGGAAGCACTGAACAACACAGTAGAGCAGATGGACCTAATGGACATCTATAGAACTCTACATCCAAAAGCAACAGGATATACATTCTTCTCAAGTGCACATGGAATATTCTCCAGAATAGACCACATACTAGGCCACAAAAAGAGCCTCAGAAAATTCCAAAAGATTGAAATCCTACCAACCAACTTTTCAGACCACAAAGGCATAAAACTAGAAATACACTGTACAAAGAAAGTAAAGAGGCTCACAAACACATGGAGGCTTAACAACACGCTCCTAAATAATCAATGGATCAATGATCAAATCAAAATGGAGATCCAGTAATATATGGAAACAAATGACAACAACAACACTAACCCCAACTTCTGTGGGATGCAGCAAAAGCAGTCATAAGAGGAAAGTATATAGCAATCCAAGCATATTTTAAAAAGGAAGAGCAATCCCAAATGAATGGTCTAATGTCACAATTATCGAAATTGGAAAAAGAAGAACACATGAGGCCTAAGGTCAGCAGAAGGAGGGACATAATAAAGATCAGAGAAGAAATAAATAAAATTGAGAAGAATAAAACAATAGCAAAAATCAATGAAACCAAGAGCCGGTTCTTCGAGAAAATAAACAAAATAGATAAGCCTCTAGCAAGACTTATTAAGAAGAAAAGAGTCAACACAAATCAACAGTATCAGAAACGAGAAAGGAAAAATCACGATGGACCCCACAGAAATACAAAGAATTATTAGAGAATACTATAAAAACCTATATGCTAACAAGCTGGGAAACCTAGGAGAAATGGACAACTTCCTAGAAAAATACAACCTTCCACGACTGACCCAGAAAGAAACAGAAAATCTAAACAGACCAAACTCCAGCAAGGAAATTGAAGTGGTAATCAAAAAACTACCAAAGAACAAAACCCCCGGGCCAGATGGATTTACCTCGGAATTTTATCAGACACACAGGGAAGACATAATACCCATTCTCCTTAAAGTTTTCCAAAAAATAGAGGAGGGGAAGATACTCCCAAACTCATTCTATGACGCTAACATCACCCTAATAGAAAAACCAGTCAAAGACCCCACCAAAAAAGAAAACTACAGACCAATATCCCTGATGAACGTAGATGCAAAAATACTCAACAAAATATTAGCAAACCGAATTCAAAAATACATCAAAAGGATCATACACCATGACCAAGTGGGATTCATCCCAGGGATGCAAGGATGGTACAACATTCGAAAGTCCATCAACATCATCCACCACATCAACAAAAAGAAAGACAAAAACCACATGATCATCTCCATAGATGCTGAAAAAGCATTTGACAAAGTTCAACATCCATTCATGATAAAAACTCTCAACAAAATGGGTATAGAGGGCAAGTACCTCAACATATTAAAGGCCATCTATGATAAACCCACAGCCAACATTATACTGAACAGCGAGAAGCTGAAAGCATTTCCTCTGAGATCGGGAACTAGACAGGGATGCCCACTCTCTCCACTGTTATTTAACATAGTACTGGAGGTCCTAGCCATGGCAATCAGACAAAACAAAGAAATACAAGGAATCCAGATTGGTAAAGAAGAAGTTAAACTGTCACTATTTGCAGATGACATGATACTGTAAATAAAAAACCTTAAAGACTCCACCCCAAAACTACTAGAACTGATACCGGAATACAGCAAAGTTGCAGGATACAAAATCAACACACAGAAATCTGTGGCTTTCCTATACACTAACAATGAACCAACAGAAAGAGAAATCAGGAAAACAACTCCATTCACAATTGCATCAAAAAAAATAAAATACCTAGGAATAAACCTAACCAAGGAAGTGAAAGACTTATACTCTGAAAACTACAAGTCACTCTTAAGAGAAATTAAAGGGGACACTAACAGATGGAAACGCATCCCACGCTCGTGGCTAGTAAGAATTAATATCGTCAAAATGGTCATCCTGCCCAAAGCAATATACAGATTTGATGCAATCCCTATGAAACTACCAGCAACATTCTTCAATGAACTGGAACAAATAATTCAAAAATTCATATGGAAACACCAAAGACCCCGAATAGCCAAAGCAATCCTGAGAAAGAAGAATAAAGTAGGGGGGATCTCACTCCCCAACTTCAAGCTCTACTATAAAGCCATAGTAATCAAGACAATTTGGTACTGGCACAAGAGCAGAGCCACAGACCAATGGAACAGACTAGAGAATCCAGACATTAACCCAGACATATATGGTCAATTAATATTTGATAAAGGAGCCATGGACATACAATGGCGAAATGACAGTCTCTTCAACAGGTGGTGCTGGCAAAACTGGACAGCTACATGTAGGAGAATGAAACTGGACCATTGTCTAACCCCATATACAAAAGTAAACTCAAAATGGATCAAAGACCTGAATGTAAGTCATGAAACCATTAAACTCTTGGAAGAAAACATAGGCAAAAACCTCTTAGACATAAACATGAGTGACCTCTTCTTGACCATATCTCCCCGGGCAAGGAAAACAACAGCAAAAATGAACAAGTGGGACTATATTAAGCTGAAAAGCTTCTGTACAGCAAAAGACACCATCAATAGAACAAAAAGGAACCCTACAGCATGGGAGAATATATTTGAAAATGACACATCCGACAAAGGCTTGACATCCAGAATATATAAGGAGCTCACACGCCTCAACAAACAAAAAACAAATAACCCAATTAAAAAATGGGCAGAGGAACTGAACAGACAGTTCTCCAAAAAAGAAATACAGATGGCCAACAGACACATGAAAAGATGCTCCACATCGCTAATTATCAGAGAAATGCAAATTAAAACTACAATGAGGTATCACCTCACACCAGTAAGGATGGCTGCCATCCAAAAGACAAACAACAACAAATGTTGGCGAGGCTGTGGAGAAAGGGGAACCCTCCTACACTGCTGGTGGGAATGTAAGTTAGTTCAACCATTGTGGAAAGCAGTATGGAGGTACATCAAAATGCTCAAAACAGACCTACCATTTGACCCAGGAATTGCACTCCTAGGAATTTACCCTAACAATGCAGCAATCAAGTATGAGAAAGACCAGTGCACCCCTATGTTTATCGCAGCACTATTTACAATAGCCAAGATTTGGAAGCAACCTTAATGTCCATCGATAGATGAATGGATAAACATGATGTGGTACATATACTCAATGGAATACTACTCAGCCATAAGAAAAGGGCAAATCCTACATTTGCAGCAACATGGATGGAGTTGAAGGATATTATGCTCAGTGAAACAAGCCAAGCAGAGAAAGAGAAATACCAAATGATTTCACTTATCTGTGGAATATAAGAACAAAGGAAAAACTGAAGGAACAAAACAGCAGCAGAATCACAGAACTCAAGAATGGACTAACAGGTTCCAAAGGGAAAGGGACTGGGGAGGATGGGTGGGTAGGGAGGGATAAGGGGGTGGAGAAGTAGGGGGGTATTAAGATTAGCATGCATGTGGGGGGTAGGAGAAAAGGGAAGGCTGTACAACACAGAGAAGGCAAGTAGGGATACTACAACAGTTTGCTATGCTGATGGACAGTGACTGTAAAGGGGTTTATAGGGGGGACCTGGTATAGGGGAGAGCCTAGTAAAAATAATATTCGTCATGTAAGTGTAGATTAATGATACCAAAAAAAAAAAAAAAAAAAGGGCAGCTCCTGTGTGGTAACCTCCAATGAGTTCTACACAAGAGTATAAAGGGCATATAAAAGTGTAGGCAAAGGTTCTGTTTCTGTTTATACAGAGGATCAAAGCCTAATTGGGCTACCCTGAAAATGAACTAAGATACGATATGAAAGAGAACTTCCAACATCAGCACTCTCTGGAAGACTCATGCCAGAAGATGATCATCAAAAAACCCCAACAAAGATCCACGCACTGCTACAGCTGTAGATGCACTCATCCCACCAGTTCCTGGACTTGCCATGGGAATGAGGAAGGAGATATCTAAGCTGGCCTGTGCATACAGTAAAACAACAAATTTGACTGGATCTATACTATTGGAACTCAATCAAGAATTAGGAGAAGTGCAAATTGTAGCGCTCTAAAATCTTACAACTACAGACTATTTACTGTTAAAAGAACATATGGCATGTGAACAGTCCCCAGGAATGGGTTGTTTTAATTTGTCTGATTTCTCTCAGACTGTTCAAGTTCAGTTGGACAATATCCACCATATCATAGATAAGTTTTCACAAATGCCTAAGGTGCCTAACTGGTTTTCTTGGTTTCACTGGAGATGGCTGGTAATTACAGGTATGCTTTGGTTATGTAACTATACTCCTATTATGTTAATGTGTGTGCACAATTTAAGTAGTAGCTTAAAACCTATACATGCTGAAGTTACTCTACAAGAAGATATGACAAAGAAATAATCAATCTTCCCATGTTTTCTGCCGCCTGCTACTTCTATAGCTTTTCTTCTTCCTTCCTAATTACAACCCTTAAATAGAATTCGTGCCTCATATCAAATTTACTGAGTATCATAATTCTTCCAAGTGGTAAAGATACCTCAAGACAAATGCTGGGCATAGAAGCTACAGGGCATAAATATGCAAAGAAATAAAAAGCTAACCATTTCAAACAATAAGGCTTCTCTCTCACTTACCAACTTTACATTTCCCTGTATGGCCCCGGAAGATGACTGGTTAGCCAGAGACGAGTAAGATTCCTCAAGGGAGGAACTACCTAAGACAGGCACAGTCGCAGGGGCCCATCAGGTGAGAGATTGGGGATCAACAGAGGTGAGGCTTAGAACCTCACCCTCCCGTTCTGAGAGAAATCTTCTGCATACGTGGATGTTTTATTGCCCTGGTCTAGCTTGGATTAACACATAGTCTACAGGCACACACCTGATCATCTACATTTGCTCTCTTACAACACTAAACTATGTTTTCTACCTTTATCTTGTATCTACCTACCGCTTCAGCATTTTATTAAAAATAATAATAATAGAGAGAAATGTGGTATCCACATATAAATCAAGTATAAAAATCAAATGAATATTCATATTTGAACTGTTTATAGTTCATAATGCATGAGCAAAACCAAAATTTTTCAACTTCTAAAAAATCACAAGAGCTGGGAAAACTTGGCCTGTATTTCACATAGCAGGAATTGTAGATAGGGGTGTCATCTCCAGTCTTCCAGAAACCCCACCGGGCCCTCATTGTTTATTTCACTGGCCTTAGACAGGCAACTATGTTTGTAACCCCTTCACTGTAACTTTAATCTTAATATAAATTCCCCCAAAAGCAATTTTGGGTATTCCTAATTCTTTCAGGAGTGCCAAGGGCCTCCCACTGTTGAGCTGTCTGTGATACAGTGCTCAGCACTGCAAGCGCAAGAAACTGACCAAGTTACATCAGGGGTGAGCCACCTATCCGAGCCTCTTCTGAAAACACCCTGCGTTTTTTGTGCTGTCTGTGCTGCTCCCTAACTTCCAAACCACTGAGTGGCTAGCACACAGCAGCTGCTGATATATGCTGGATGGACGGACAGATGGATGATGAATAGGTGACAAATGTAACCTACCCTAAAATTAGTCTTAATTTCTGCCAGCTATCTCCACATAAAGAACTCTGCTGCAAAGGGAATATACAATATGATTGCTATAGGTAGTTGCTTTTTAGTGTTGCCATTGTTATTCTTAGACTAGCTGCTCACATTTGTTCAAAACCTCCCTGATCTACCATTTAGGTGGGAGGCCAGTTCCTAATTCAAGAGGAAGTAACCTGCTGGTATACCAAATGATCTTGGGTAATACTTGGAACTTGGTATTGAATTACAAGGAGTTACATGCTGAGAAAGTTAACTTCTTTCTCAAGGTTCTTTCACTCTACCCCAAAGAGCAAGTCTCACGTTGGTTGCTAACACATAGTTAAGCCCCTTTATGACAGTAGCCAATTCAATATCCCTCATAAACAGACAGCATATGGCTCAGGCCTGAAGCCTTTATCAGACAACAGAATGAGACAGGATTTACTCGTAACTGTCTTTAAAGGCAAATGAAACTGGTTCTCCAGTTATGGTAAAGATACAAAGACTCCTTTTTAAAGAATATTAACTTTTTAAAAAGCATAAAATTTTATGTGTATTTTGCCACAATTAAAAATAAACAAAAATGTATTTTAAATAAATAACAGCAGAGGGTGAAGCACAACCATGACAAAAAGCACCAAGGGAATGTACAAATACTGATATTTGGAAAATAAATGGCTATGGTTTGATTTGACACAGATATGGGAAGTGTTCAGGTTTACTCTAATTTCCATTTTACATTTTTAAAATGTAGAAAATACATGTAATGAAAACTGTTCATTTTTATGGTGATAGAAAAACCTAGAATTTGTAACCTTGACACTTTATAAGAACTAAATTAGCTGTTGACTATAATTGACTATATGCAGCTATAATTTTTTATTCTATGCCAATATCATAAAAATAAATGACTCCCTATACTAAAAAGTCTTTTCATAAAGTTCATAATTTTCAAACAGTGCCTCAGGATGACTATGGCCCGTGGTTCCTGTAAGCTGCAAATGATGATATCAAATAAAAATATTTTGTGATGAAAGCACTTCTATATCTAAGGTAAGTTGGGACTAATAGTAAATAAACCAGGAAGTAGACCAAATGTTACTGATACTCCCCACTGTCAAACAGCAGCTGTGACAAATGCTACAAAGGAGAGGTACACGGTTCTCTAAGGGCTTCTAACAGGCGTAATTTGACCTAGAAAGGGCTTCCTTGAGATGGGAGGGATAGAAGCAGAAAAACAAGGCAGAAGGGACATAACCAAAGTCAGAGGCATTGAGACTAGGCTAGAGGGGGAGGGGATGCTCACTGGCCCAGATAAGTTTACCTTTACGCCAAGAACAATGAGAAGACAGCTGAAGGGTTTTTAGAGAGGAGTGACCTCCCTGAGCAGATATGCTCAAAAAGCTTTGGTTTGCTCTGGCTGTAACGTGGCAACCCTCTAGAGGCATCAGGAAACAATCAAAGTTTAAACTGATAAACATAATAATTTAGAAAGTACTGCATCTAGACCAAATAAATAATGATTAGCAGGAAAGAAGCCCAGATAATTGTCCAGGTATTATTTTTTTTTAAAGAAATTGAAAGATACACTGGACTTTTATTTAGGCATATGATATAGAAATTTTAGAGACGCTGGACAATATAAAAAAACTTAACACTTGGCAGATAACAAAATGTCATAATTTCCTGGTCAGACCTAAAGTGGCCTGCCTGCCTACCTCAAGGGTTTTAAAGCAAAGAAGACTGGATGGAGCTCTGTGGTGAGGATCTCAAGGGCAACAGGACTCACTGCCAAGAACTGAGGCTCTGATTACTTCTCTGGGTCCCCAGCCCGAGCTTTTCTTGTATGTTTTACAAGAAAGCATCTAATACAGTTTAAATGAAGAGATGGTTTTGCTATAGAAACCAAGTCTGAAAACTAATGGCAACACTTGTGGCCTCTAGGTCCCAGTTCAAGATCAGAGTCAGTCGGTGGGAGAGCAGTGCCTCAAGATGACTATGGCCCGTGGTTCCTGTTCGCGGCCTACTCTAATTGTACTCAGAAATAATCCATCCCTTATCTCCTTCCAATCCTCCTCGAAAAGGTTCAAACTCTGGATCCTACGGACCTACCCATCAGAAAGCTAAGTGAGAGAAAAGGAGGGAAGGGAAAGAAGAGAAAGAACAGACAGCACCAAGCTGGCAGGGAGTAGAGCACAGCTGGTGAAAGGACAGACTGGCATGTTCACTTTGGAAAACTGGCAAATCCACTTTAGCTCAGCAACTGCACTCCTAGGAAGATACGCAATAGAAACGCATGCGCACAGGCCCATTCACCAAAAGACATGTATACAAATGCTCATAGCAGCACTGTTCCCAAGAGCCACAAACTGTAAACATCCCACATGCTCATCAGTAATAATACGATAAATAGATACACGTTCATATGGTGAATACTGTACAGCAATCAGACTCAGTCAACCATCACTAGACACAAAAATATGAATGAATCTTACATTGGTAATGTTGGAAGAAAATAGACCAAGAGAAGGATAATGAGGGTCTCTATTTACAGTTAACCCCTTGACAACACAGGTTTGAACTGCATGAGTCCACTTGCATGTGGATTTTTTTTCAATAAATACATTGGAAAATTTTTTGGAGATTTGCAAGAATTTGAAAATACATTTTCTTTTCTCTAGTTTATTTAAGAATACAGATTATAATACATATAACAAAATATGTGTTAATCAGCTGTTTATGTTATAAGGATTTCAGTCAACAGTAGGCTATTAGGTTCTGGGGGAGTCAAAAGCTATACATGGAATTTCAACCGCACAGGGGGTCAGCGCTCCTAACCCTTGCATTATTCAAGAGTCAACTGTATATGTAATGTTCAAAACCAGATACCACAACTCAAGTCATATGCAGAAATCATCTTTATGTTAATATTAAAATCTAAAATGAATCACAGTCAAATATTGAGAGCAGAAAACTTCTATAAGTAAACCTAGCAGAAAATCTTAGTCATCTTAGGTGTGGCAAAGATTTCTCAAATACAACACATAAAACTATGAAAAAAATCGATAAATTGGATTTCATAATAATCTGTGATCTGTGCATGCACTTTCCCAAATGTATCTTCAATAAAAACATTATGAAAAAGTAAATAAAAACAAAAGTGTAATGATTAAGCAGAGGGAAGACAACACACTGAGCCACTGTCATCTCATCTCATCTCACCACTCAGGGAAAAATAGATCTCTATCCTACAAATACAGAAACAAAGCTAATAGTGGCAGAGTGAGCAGCAGAAAAGGGAAAAGCAGTTATCAGTAACTGTGTTGTACCCTTTGAGTTGGAATGGGCAGAGCATCATTTATAAAATTTGGCTCTCCTCCCATGACTACTCTTAGCTCACCACAGAGACATGAAGAAAAATATATTCCACATCAGAGCGAATAAAAGACATCTGGTCCTGGATGTTTTCCACCAAAAATCCTTTACTTCCTTCTCTCTTCATCTGGTTTCATCCTTATTTTTTTATTTCTCCCCATCTACTCTCCTCCCAGGCTTCTCTTTTGCTTTCTGCAACCACGCATCATTATCATATGCCCTTTTTCCCTTTACTTAAGAGGCTCCAAAATAAGAAAAGGAATTAAAATATACAAACAAAAAATAGCACAGGTTTCTTTATGTATTTCAAATGCCTTTCTACTGGGGGAGGGACAACATGCAATCTCTACCCCTCCTCCCCAATACTGTTTTTACAGCATTGGTAGAATATAGGCCACAGCATATTTTTATGATACTTTCTCCCTCTCCTTTGCTCTCTTCCTCTGAAAGAGAAAGAAAGGTAACTAGCAATTTGAATTCAAGTATGTGCTAGCTATGTGGGATGCTAAACGGATCCAGGCAGTACTGCTTATCTATGCCACTCTAAGGACCCCTTCAACACCAAAAACTCTCTCTCTCTCTCACACACACACACACACACAAACACGCAAGCACACACACGCATGCATGCACATTTGCACATGCACACACACATACACACAATTATTATTTTAGTATTTGTTCCCTGAGAAAATGCAAACCTTAGTAGGCACTGCTATTTAGTTATCTTTTGACTGAGTGTGAACTTTATTAACTACGACATCATCTATTTACATTTAACACAACAGCAGATGTGGGCAATGCTTAGCATAAATGGCATATGTAGATTCTCAGTTTCTCAGGCCCCTCACGCCCCTCACCTTACCAGCTCCTCTGTCCTCCCTGGAGTCAGCCTGGTAGAATTGGGAATCATAGCTCTGAGCATTCTGGGCTTACTAAGAATTGTCCAATTTCTTCATGAATTCACCAAAGTAGCAGGGATACAAAAAGTTTGGCAAAAATTTTAGTAGAGCAAAGTGCCTTCTGTTCATTCAGGATCTTTCAGATGATTTGTTAAAAAATCGTCCCAAGAGCCATTCCCTGAATGTACACACATGCACACACTCTTTCTCGCACACTTATTCCTCACTCAAGAACTGATATCTGAAAATGTTTAGTAAGTGATTACTACCTTTTTTCTAGCTATTATATTATTACTACTCCTCTTCCTCCACTTCCTCACCCACTCCACCCCAGAGATTTCCAAATCCCAAGAATGTTCTAACTAGGAAAAGGCAAGAAGAAACAAAAATCTAAGAACGTTGTTTCACATCAAGTAAAGCTGTGTAAAGTGTAGCTGGCCCTGTTCCTACCATGTTTAAAATGAATATATTCATTTATTCAACAGGGACTTAATGGAAAATAAGGAACCTGTAGGAAGATTTACTCCAAAAATCTGAAGAAGGGCATTCTCGGCAACAGATTATGTCTTCTTCTCAACTGGCAATAATACACAAATCAGACATCAATTTTTTTATTCACTCAACAATGTTCTCTATCCTTAATTTAAAAATTGCATAAGCTGACAATTTTCCCTTTCTCCAAAATATAAAACCAGAAAATAAACCATATCACCCATGGGTTTTTGCCCTATGTGTGAGCCATTCTGTACAGAAGAACTCCATGCTTCCCCTACATAATGACATTTGATGGCCCTCCACAATTCTGTTAAAGATGAAAATATAATCCTAAATTTCAAGGTGGTATTAAGATCTGTTAAGAAAACATATTTTCTAAGTTAGGCCCCAAAACAACCTTCAAAATTCCATTAGAGTATTACTTCAAATCTTATTTGTATTTTTCAAAGAAGGGTCCTTCAGAATGTACAAAAATAAATTGTATTTTTTGTTTTGCTTTTCCCGTTTTACAAAATTGAACAAAAATTAATTCAACCAAGAGTAGCTCTCATATGAATAGCAATTTCCATTAAGTGGGTTAAAAATATGGAATGGAAAAATTATTAGAACCATCACACCACTGTTTATATACCTATTATATTTTGTACTTAAAAGTAGTGAATCTATAGCCTCTTACTACGCTGATGGACAGTGACTGTAATGGGGTAGGTGGTGGGGACTTGATAATGGGGGGAATCTAGTAACCACAATGTTGCTCATGTGATTGTATATTAATGATACCAAAATAAAAAAATATCTAGAGAACTATTAAAAAAAAAGTGTTCCTTCTCCACTCAGTTCCCTGAAATATCAAAAAACTATTCTAAATTGCAGACAATGAACAAAATCAGTTATAGCAAATGATAACCTCTGGTTTCTTGCAAACAATTAGACTCTCCTCTCTTAAAGGAAAACGGGTTTCTTCATCCTTTCTACCAATAAATAAATGGGAATACCAAACATATCCAAATTCCAAATATCTTTAACACTGAGGATGTGCCTCAAATAACTAACTTAGAAAAATAAGTCAAAGACTTAAATTTTAAGTGACTGATGAACAAGGAATTAAGAATGTGATGGCAACGTTAATGATACTGTAAGCTATTAAATTTCGGGGCAGGATTTATTGTTACTAGGCCACAAATTTTTTTTTTTAACTTCAGATTGTTTTTCAAGTCCTTCCAAACACATTAAAAAGACAAATCCTTTGACAATTCATTATTGCATTCCTCTTAAAAAGAGGAAGAAAAAAATAATATTTTCATACAGTTACATTAATGAAACAACTTCTGTGTTTGCAAAGTATTGACTGACCCGTAAACCACATTTATTACCCATTAATTTAGCATCTCACAACTGCCAGACGTATGTCTAAGCACCCCCCAAAAGAGTAACAAAGCAAGGAAGCCCTGGTAAAACTATGCACAAAGCTATCATAAATGTAGTGACCAATTTCTGAACTTTAAAATCATGACCACATGCATCTTCCCTTCCTATCAAATGTAACCACAGGAGCTTAGGTAAAAATTATACCAATATGAATAAATAAATCTAATCACCAAAATATCTTAGAATTAACCAGAAAAACCTCACCCATCCCTAACTTGTTTCATCCATTTTATTCAACCCCAATTTATTAACAGAGAATTCATGCTACTCATAAAAGCTACCATCATTACTGCTGATCATCCCATTAAGAATGCTCTTCCTAGTGACAGAACTCCTCAACCTTACAGTTGTCACCCAGACCACTCACTGTTCATACCATCACCCTCTCCACTTCCCATCACCACCATTTTACTGGCAGGCAGAACGTTCAGAATGCTGAAGATTGTTTTGCATCTCAGCAAACAGCATGTTTAAAATCAGATGGCTAGCCACAAACCAGAAGTTAGTACATACACAAAAATAAACACAAATGTGAATACATTTTTCTATTTTCAAAGAAAGCAGTAACATCTTCCTTATTTATAATGCCCTAAATTATACCCATGAGACTTTCACCTAATTATACTAATAAATCGATTTAATGTCATCATTTTGCCATCATCATGTCCCCCATACACTAGCGTACTTTAAGTCCCTTTTACCACGCTAGGTTCTTTAACTCATTTTTTTTTCAGTGTTTTTCCCATATCATTCCTTAACTATTAAATTATCTCTCCATAATATCTTCCTAAATATTAAATCTATGAACAAGAAAGATAATCCTGAAAACTAACCATGGAAGAGATATATCAACACACCTTAAATACAAGATAACAACATTAAGTATAAACTATTAGGTAACCTTATAGTTAAAGGTAAAGATGAACAACAACTGTATGCCCCAGAACTTCAATTTAAAACATTATATAGTATATATAATTTTGGTAAATAGAAGTGAGCACAATATTTACATATCAAGACAGGCAACTATAGCCTCATTTCTGACTTGGGATAAAAATATCTTAATTCCATTTATTAAGTAAAATATCCACTTTAAGGAAATATCTCCTTACATATAAAATCATTTGATTGACAGATAAAATAACTGCTTTAAAAATACTTCTGAGTCATTTTGTCCTTACCTGCAGGCATGAACCATTACTGCATGCAGTGACTGTTCCATCTCCTAGCACAGACTTGAAGAAGCATCATATCTCTCTTTCAGAATGTGACTAATCTGTGGGTTTGCAATTCCTAAGCTATTTACAAATGGCACTCCCTTTCCACATAATATGTATTACAACCAAAAGCTAAGTATTTTACACCTCAATCTTACCAATAATGTTGGTAATTTTGTGTAGCAACAACCTCAAAATAGAGGAAGAAAATCTAATAGTAGTATTCACTTAAAGAAAGCAAGATTTTTGCTTGCTTTCTAGCTAAGTAAATTATTTTTTAAAGCCCTTAACAGCTGTCACACATGACCCAGCGGTCGCTTCACTTATTTTTTTAAAAATCAATTACCCTTTGTAAAAGCAGGACAGCTTGCCCAAATACACAGCTTTAATACAGCACAATGACCAGCATGCAATACAGTATGTTATACAGCAAATTTGACAAGAAAAAAAAATACGTCCTGGTCTGTTTCTTAGCAATGCTACACCATTTAATTGTTCATGCAAGAGATGTAGCTGTACCTTTCTGAAGAGGACGACTTCTCAGAGTTAACTGACATCAGCAGCTCAATCTTCTGCTTGATTTCTGGAAAAATCAGAAAATATTCACAACCAAGATTGCCTGCCCTTGCTTTCAAGCCTTATATCAAGAGATTTCTCTTCTCTAATCCCTTTTGTTCAAAAAGAGGCCACAAGATTCGCAGTACTTCTGTTAGGACTGGGATTCAATGGTGCTATAAAGGGAAAAGGCTCCAGAGGCATCAGGCCTTGCTAAACTATGCACATGACTGTTTATGAAAGCAGGAAGTACCATTTCTTTTAAGCAGAGGGGTGTTTTCTTTTTTAAGGTAGAACTAGCACGGCTCTACAAGAAGATTTTAAATGCAGCAAATTAATATACAAACAAGAAACGCTAACAATTGGATTCAATATACTAGATAATTTAAGAAGCCTGGGTAATAAAATTACATGCTGTAATGAACAGATATGCAACCCGTA
Organism: Manis pentadactyla; assembly: GCF_030020395.1. Taxonomy (NCBI): domain Eukaryota; kingdom Metazoa; phylum Chordata; class Mammalia; order Pholidota; family Manidae; genus Manis; species Manis pentadactyla. The sequence goes on along the minus strand of NC_080025.1, from coordinate 58,363,095 downwards.
GCTACTCCTATTTCAACAGTCCTAAAAAATATGGCTCAGTGAATCATTTTTGTCACTTAAGAATGAAATATTAAACCAGAACCCCAACTTATAGATTAAAAAAATTTTAACCTTTGTTAGAATTTCTTCATTGTTCTTTAATTAAAGATATATGTAATATCTAGTCCATAATTCCTTTTGAAAAAGACTTCTACTTTACACCTTAATTTTCCCCTCCTCCTTCGCAATACAGCAGAAGTGAACAGCAACACCCAGTTACCGAGCAGATAATATACTTGTCCTTTTCGCAAAAGGACTGACAATGCAATCTACAACAGAAATGCAAGTGCCACTTCAATTTAATTAAACAATCATTGCTGATACTGACATGGAAAAAAAGATAGTAAACTAAAAGGGAAGGATGTAAAAAAAAGAGGAAGAGGGGAAAGAGAAGGAAAAAAAACACCCTAACACATTTCCTTTAAAATACTAAGGACTAACCCAAAGCATATAATTTTATGTGAATAAAACTGATGTGGTCACATTACCCAGACTATTTCACATGTAAAGATGTTTTTCCCTGTTCATAATAAAAAGTTCACATACCAAAAAATAAAACAAAGTGCTGCTGAAATGCTATAGGTAGTCTCAAGACCGCAAAGAAGACTTCAGTAGTTTTTTTTTAAGAGCAAAACAAATTTTAATTTTTAAGAATCTTGAGCATAGAAATCAAAGGAATATAAAGATGTAAAGGAAAAAGAAACAAAAATGAGTTGCATAAAATACAATGGACCTGTATAGAAATATCCTCTCAATGTTGTTGAAATAAGGGTTTTTCAAAATTGTTTAAGTTTACAACTTCATCCAATGGGCATTTATAAAAATGGCATGAATATCTGATGAGAGAATACAATCTTACCTAGGCTATAGCCAACTACCTAACCACTGGAGAGAGCAGCACATCGCACAGAGGTTAAACTGAGCTGATGATAATGAAACTTACCTGAGCATTCTTCAGCGATTTATAGAGCCTGGCATGGGTGCCATAGTGAATGCTCCGCCATACCCCTCCCACAGGTTTAAACAGCCCCACATCTAAGCTCAGGCTCTGCTGCCCAGCAGCCTTTGATCTGAAAGCAGGCTCCTCCAACATTTTTAATAGCCATATGACCTTGTGGAAATGACTTAAACTCTAAGCCTCTCTCTCTTGTCCTATAAAATGGGGATAAGAATTTCTATAAAGGGCAGTTGCGAAGATTTAATGAAATAATCCATGAAAGTCATGTAGGGTTGTCCTTGGCAGGTAGTAAGCAGTCTCTGCCCAACCCACGATAGTGCCTAGTAAAGGACAGTAATCCTAAATGCGCAACACCCACCTTTTTTTATCACTATAGTGCTATTATACACAGAAATTCAACTGTAATCTGTGTCAGCCCCCATAGCTAGAGAATTATTCTCAGTTTATCTAGCCACTTCACAAATGACGTTCCACTTGAATCCTTCTTTATCATGACCATTTTTCTTTCCAAAATGACAAAAAGTTCACACATAAGTATCCATATAAAATCTGTGTGCCGAGTTGAAAGACACCAAGACTAAACAACACAGCCCCAATGATATTTATGTCCATCTTAAAAACACTACAAAAATTATAGCTCTTAAACCATTTTCTAATGCAGTGGGGTTTTTTTTCTAAAGCTGGTGACTTAGGGATGTCTAAACCAGAAAGGTCTCAGATAATACATGAAAAGGTTTCCAACATCATTTTCACATTTCCTTCAAACCTTCAGATTTGTTTATAGCTCCAGCAGGACTGAAAGGTTCAGGAATGTTCACAAATACTGTGTTAATATTGTATCCTATGAGCCCATGAATTCCATAGATGCTGCCCTCTGCTCCTCCCTACAATACCATCAATGGGTCTGATTACTGCAACACTCATTAAGAACTCCAGAAGCCTTGTCATTGAGTTTCATTTCACCACAATTCCTGCCATAATCCTGGGGGGCTTTGCTACTCATTTGATATGATTTCCAACAAATCCTTGGCTAAAGACCTTGTCTCCTCAAAGTCTCTTGAACCTGTGAGGCTGGTTGTTAAATTAGTTATTTTTCTGTTTTATTCACAGTATCCAGGACCCTATACTTAATTTTTCTGCTATTAAGTACACCAATCTTTTTCTCTATGAATTATGGTCTTCCTGTTAAATTTTGACTTTACCCACAGAAAATTTTTTTAAATTGTCATCTTACTTTCCTCTAATATGCTTTATAACTTTATTTGCATGGAAATCTTGGACCCTTCTAGAAATTATTTTGTTCTGTGAACTGATGTAGAGATCCAGTCTGCTTTTAGAGGTCACGTTTTAAAACCCTACACCCCCCACCCTTGGTTTTTCCAAAGCAGCAAACTTACAACCTTGTAAATACATATTTACTCAACCATCCACTGAATCCATTCAGGCAGTGAATACAAAAAAAAAGCCACACTCCCTTATTTTATGAAGAAAATAAGTGAGTGGTTCCTATGTATTTTGAACAAGCACATTTAAAATTAGTTAGATTTTTTTTAGTCACAAATTTGTTATAATTTCTACATAACATTATAGAACAACATAAGTTTGGTTGTTTAATGCTTTTGTGTTTTTATGATTCTCCTAACTCTTGAGTTCTTTACTGTGTCATCTTTTTCACCCGGACCTCAAATGACCAGTGGTAATGCTTAATTGACCCTTTTTTCATTCATGGACTCTTCTATCTACACCCTTGACACCCACAACATTAAGGGTGTCTAAATTTCTAGCCCAAAACTCTCTCCAACTACCTGCATGTCCTTCAACTCCTACTGCACATTTCCGACTAGATGGTCCCTATTTACCTTGAACACAATGTCTAAAACTAATCTCATCAGCCTCTCAATCTCTCCTTTTACAATCTTTGCCCCTTTTACAATCTCTTATTGCCCCTCTGAGCCAGAAACTTTTGAGGGAGCCCAGACTACCCGTGTCTCATTTGGGATACCATTAACCATCACTGCCCTTTTTCATATATTTTATTCTCTGGAACTACTGAGCTCCACTCTGCAGTTCCCCAAACAAGCCCTGCTGTTTTCACGGCCGTCTTCTCTCACAGCTTCCTCTCCCTGGAGTGCTACTGTCCCATCTTTTCCCTCTCACAGCCAGCTCACTCTTCAAATCTCAGTCCAGTCATTACCTCCTCCCTGATATCTTTCCAAATATGGCTCACCTCCTTTTTCTGTCTACATATTACATACATGTGCATTACGGAATTGCTATGATATATAAATTATTTATTTGACTGTGCATGGAACCACAGCTTCCTTAAAGATAGGCGCCTGAATTTTCACTTGTTTGTTGATACTTTCATGGTCTTCTTAGCCTGTTCTAGTCTAGTTAGTGTTAACGTTACAATCTGAGTTATAGTTTCTTTATTCTTAAATAAAAATTTCCAGATATAATTACTTGATCAGAGACTCAAACAACTGTAGAGCTAGAAGGAGTCTCAGAGATCATCACCCAGCTGATCCACATGAATTTATAAAAGAGAAAAAGAGATAAACAACTGGTGGCAATAACATTCATCTTCTCAAAAAGATTACTATCTCTGCGACTTACAGCAAAATTCCCAAGGACCTAGCAGCCCAAGCAAGAACATATCATCCTTCTTTTATATCAGCTCTTAAATGCTATTTTCTCATATCTGCAACCTGGCATTCTTGATTAAAACAACTGGTTGGAATGATTCTATAACATCTTCCTATGTTGACAAATAGTAATCATACTAGTGGGGGTGAGGATTTAACAATATGGGTAACTGCTGAACCACTGTTGTATACTTGAAACCAGTATGAGATTGTATATCAACTATACTTCAATTTAAATAAATAAAAACAACTGGTTGGTCTGTGACATCATACTCTTCTTATTCATTACCTTATGTTCCAAAAAAAGAGAAACCAATTCACTGGGATTTCCCCACTCATTCTCTTCTATCAAACCTACAGACCTTCTTTGTGATACCCTTTTATCCTCATCATACTCCCACTTTAAAAGGTAATCAAATTCCTTATAAAAATGAATAGTTTAACTCTTTAGTTAATGGCCTTCTACTCTAATATTCATTTTCTCACTCAGTATTGTGAATTTGAAGACCCCTGGAACACTTCGGACTATGAGTCCAGAGCTGAGCAAATCCCTAAGAACACTGACCAGGAATAGCTGTAAACTGATGGCTAGTATCAAAAAAAGTCCAATAAAGGAGGTAGTTCAAAGATTCAGACAGCCTAGGAGAAAGACTGGGCAGCCCTGAATGCACCTAGAATCCTAAAAACAGCAACACCTAAGATTAACACTTGGGTGCCATAGAGACCATATGCTCCAGCGTCCATTAGATCACTAAACACCAAGCATGAGTTCAGACAGGACCCTCACTCTTTTTTTTTTAATTCTTATTTTGATATCATTAATGTACAATTACTTGAACAACATTATGGTTACTAGACTTCCTCCATTATCAAGTCCCCCCGAGGACCCTCACTCTTATATCATGGAAATTAAACAACACAATAATTGTGCAAATAGTATTACCTAAATTCTCAGGCCCACATCCTTTTCCCATGGGTGTTATTCTGACAGATTTACTAAACTGCTTTTCACTTGCCAAATTCTTTACATGATCATCCACAAACCCAACCTTATTTTGGGTATGCTTAAGGAGGATTTTTTTTTTTAATTACTGCCTTATATATATGTTTGGAGTCATTTCCGGCTACTAGAAACAGGTATGTGCTCAGATTACCCTCAAATGACAGGATAACTCTGCAAGAATATATCTAGAAGTGAAGATCAGGAAAATGCCTCAAAACCAGAATCTTGTTCAGAAGGCAGGGCAGCTCTTAAAACTCAGTTTATGTTACCAAGTACTCAGAGGAATTGTTCTCCACCTTACTGCCTCACCATTCTGTCAGTTCAACACCTCTCTGACCCTAATTCCATTTCTCCAGTCACTACCAATTAACTGCCTCTCTCCATTTCACATGTTCACAGATTCTACTGCCTCAGGATGCATGCGTAATTACCGCCTTTTCTCTTGATGTCTACAAATTAAGCCTACAGCATCTTTAAGGAGCTCCTATTTAAACACAAAAGAGGGCCTGCATGAGCTTTTCTGGCTCAGGTGTTGATCCCTGACATTACCATCTAGAATCAAGTATTGAGGTCCTGACTCAAAACCCAACCGACTGAACATAAGAGACCCTTCATAAAAGGGCAATAATAAAGCAAGCTCTCTCAGACATCAAGAAAGTTCAATGACTACAGACCAAGACCTTGAAGATCAATCTAGACTAAAAAAGAGTCCTTGATATTCCAACATTCATTATTCAGGTCTTCTGTTATGAGAACACACAAAAAAGCAAAAACTGTGCAAACAGAAATAATCATTAATAAACTCACCATTCAAAGAACTGTTGCTGATTATCACTAGCCTCTATCCCCATCTATCAAACCCCTTCTTTGTCAGTCTCTCACATATGGTCATACAGTCCAACAATTCAAACTAAATGCGAATCCCCAAGAAAGTGAAACTTAAAATCTGCAAGAAAAGGTGCAACATTTGGCAAAGCTGATGGAAGATACTACAGAAATGTTAGAATCGCAGGAAAACCCACTGACAGAAAAACGGCATAGGATGAGTTAGGAAAGTTACTAACTGGTGAGAAAAAGCAACAAGGACAACAATATGTTGAATGTCTCAAGAGTGATAATTATTTGATTATCAGAGACCAGTGGAGGGGACAGGGAATAAAACCGTTAAGTAGTCTGTAAAAAAAAAGTTCTTTATTACAATTCATTATAACTTAAAAGATATCCAGGTGGCTCAATATCAGCTCAATCAGCTCAAAATCAATCAACATGATACACCACAGTAACAAGAGGAAGGATAAAAACTGTATGATCACCTCAACAGATGCAGGAAAAACACCTGACAAAATTCAACATCCATTCACAATAAAAATTCTCAGCAAAGTGGGTAAAGAAGAAATACCTCATTATAATAAATATCTCAATATAATAAAGGCCATATATGACAAACCCACAGTTAACTTCATATTCAATGGTGAAAAGCTGAAAACTTTCCCCCTAAGAGCAGAAACAAAACAAGGATCCCTGCTCTCATCACTTTTATTCAACATAGTACTGGAGGTCCTAGCCACAGCAATCAGACAAGAAAAATAAATAAAAAGCATCCAAACTGGTATAGAAGAAGTAAAACTGTCACTATTTGTGGATGACAGGATATTATATACAGAAAACCCTAAACACTCCATCAAAACACTATTAGAATAAAAGACTTTGATATATTTGCAGAATACAAAATTCTGTTGCATTTCTACATACTTATAACAAACTAGCAGGAAGAGAAATCAAGAAATCCAATTTACAATGGCATTTAAAAAAAAATCCTAAGGGGTGAAAGATCTGTACACTGAAATGGTAAGACATTTGATAAAAGAAACTTAAGACAACACAAATAAATGAAAAGCTATTCCATGCTAATGGATTAGAAGAATTAATATTGTTAAAATGGTCACACTACTCAAAGCAATCTACAGACTCAATGCAATCCCTACCAAAAGAGGAATGGCATTTTTCACAGAACTAAAGCAAGTAATCATAAAATTTATATGGAACCACAAAAGACCCCAAAAAGCCTAAGAAATTTTAAGCAAGAAAAACAAAGCCAGAGGTATCACAATCCCTGGTTTCAAACTATATCACAAAGCTATAATAATTAAAACAGTATGGAACTGAATTTAGACTCCAGAAATAAAACCACACTTACAGTCAATCAATATATGACAAAGAAGGCAAGAATATACAATGAGAAAAGAAAAGTCTCTTCAGTAAACAGGGCTGGGAAAACTGGACAGCTGGATGTGAAAGAATGAAATTGGACCACATATACAAAAGTAAACTTGAAATGAATTAAAGACCTAAATGTAAGACCTGAAACCACCACTCTACTAGAAGGAAACAAAGATGGTAAACTCTTGAACATAAGTATTAGTAATTTTTCTCTGGACATGTCTCCCCAGACAAGAGAAACAAAAGCAAAAATAAACAAACATCAAAATAAAAACTTCTGCACAGCAAAGGAAACCATCAACAAAAAGAAAAGACAACCTACTGAACGGGAGAAAATATTTGCGAAGGATATATCTGATAAGGGGCTAATATCCAAAATACATGAATAACTCATTATAGCTCTAATACCGTAACACCAAACAACAGTAATAATTGGATTAAAAAATGGGCAAAGGATCTGAATAGGTATTTATACAAAGAAGACATACAGATAGCCATGTAAAGATGCTCTACCATCACTTATCTTCAAGAAATGCAAATCAAAACCATAATGAGATACACCTCACACCAGTCTGAATGGCTAGTATCAAAAAGACAAGAAATAGTTAAGTGTTGGTGACTACGTAGTGAAAAGGGAACCCTCATGCATTGTTAGTGGGAAGGCAAACTGGTGCAACCACTATGGAAAACAGTATGGAGATTCCTCAAAAATTAAAAAATAGAAATATCATACACGCCTGTAATTCCACTTCTGGGAATTTACTTGAGGAAAACAAAATCACTAGTTCAAAAAGATACATGCACCCTTATGTTTACTGCAGCTTTCTTCACAGTAGGCAAAATATGGAAGCAACCTAAGTGTCCATTTACATATGAGTGGATAAAGATAACTGGGACATATATACAATGGAGTATCACTTAGCCATAAAAAAATGAAATGTCATTTGCAACAATATGGATTGACCTAAAGGATATTATGCTGAGTGAAATAAATCAGACAGAGAAGGATGAATACCCTATGATTTCATTTATATGTGAACTCTAAAACATAAAACAATCAAACAAAACAAAAACAGACTCATAAACATGGAAAACAAACTGGTTCTTGCCATGGAAGAGGGAAGTGAGGACATAGGCAAACAGGTCAAGAAGATTAAAAATATATATCCCATCATGTTCTTATATAAAACAGTATGAAAATATGTCAAAAACAATCAGCACGATATATTTTTTTCATTCTAAAATTCAGTACGTATTTTTTTACTACAATTTGAATTTTGTTAAATAAAATAAGCCTACTTTCAGAATCTGATTTTGTTTTTTTCAAAATAAAGTCCCAGTTTCATCCCCTTCCTTAAAAGTAGTCTTTTTCCAGTATCCGATTTCCTCTTGCTCTAATTCCTAAATAGGATCACCTGTGTTTCTGAATATGTTCCTGTGCCAACCTACCACATATGATGTGTTCACTCCAAACTCCACAATGGGCTGGGGAGGAAGGGGGGCACTGAAGGAAGAAGAAGAGGTGGTCCCGGGCTGGTTAGATTTCAGCTAAGGCTTTCCAGGTAGCTGCTGCTGCCACTTACCAAAAACTTCATTACTGGAGGAAATGTTTTTCCTCTATCACTTTTAAAATTATTATTCTGAGTGTAATTTATAACCCAAAAGAAACATTAGTTTAAAAGGAAAAGTTATTGATATTAAGTTCTAGCAGAAAATGTGGGTCAAGTATATGAACTATACACTTCAATAAAATAGTAAAAAAAAAAAAAAGAAAGAAAGAAAAGTAGGTCAATTCCCTCAAATTGGAACTACCACCTGCACCTACCACTGGAAGCCAGCAAAGAAGGCGGCAAAGTGAAGAGACTGCTGCTAGGGCTGTGGCTGCATCAGTCCAGGACCCCAAGTCCAGAACACTGTATGGAACACGTTAAGATTTTACAGTTCATCATTACATGTTACCGTTGTTTTATTATTTTGATGTTGCAGAATTTCAGGAATAAACTCAAAACTGCATTTAAGTGTGAAAAGAAGAAGGTTTGAATGAATTCCAACTATTATTAAATGTCTTACCATCATTGCCCTGATTAGCAATGCAATACAATGAAACTCATCCCTGGAAACTGTCTGCAGGTTTCTCACCACAGGTGAGCATCATGAATAGTTAATCCATCCACTAACCAGAACAAAGGCGCTCTTACCCTGACTCTGCTGGGGAAACAGAAGTAACACAATTTCTTAGGTAACTAAGCTGTTACACTCAGGGTGAGATCCCATGCCTTGTTCACCATGAGGTCAGGTTTTAAAGCTGTCTCTGTTCTACACTTACAAAATAAATATTATTTGTATATTTTTTCTGATACAACATATGAATTTTAGAAATTATATCATAGATTAATACTCAGAAAAAGGAAGTATTTTTGTAATCCTAACTAAAAGATAGTTCTTCATACCAGATTTTAACATAACTGAAACTACTTAGTTCTCTAATTTGTGACTTATAATGTCATAAAATTAAAGTATTTTAATCTCATTTACAATTCTGGCATATAAAGGACTGTGAGTTCACCAAGGCAATGAATTCCTGCTTTCCAACTCCTTGAGTAAGCCATGGCCCATTCAGCCATCTTAAAAAGAAATTTCACTATGTTAAGAGATAGCAAAATTATTGTGCAAGGCTTATTTACATGTATAATCATATCAAAATAAAAGGGGATAAGGAGGAATTTTATTCCTAACTCTCAATCCACATTAATTTTCAAATTTAGGAACTGAAATTGATATAATACTTAGGATTATAGTTGATACATAGTCCAATTTTTCCACCCATCTACATTTCTCAGCACCAGCAGGTACTGAATTAGGTGCTAAATGAGTGGTGGTGGGTGAGGGTGCTGGGGGGAGCACAGATTGTCACAAAAATATGTAAGGCAAAATTCCTTCCTTCAATGAGTTCACAATCTAATATTTAGCATTTGGTTTGAACAGTTAGGCTTATGTAAGCCCTTTATATGAGCAAACTCATTTAATCCTCACAACAACTGGAAAAGGTAGGTAATAAATATAACTTCCATTTCATATGCATGAAAACTTAAGCTTTGATAATTTAAGAAATTTGTTCAAAATTCCAGCTAAACAACTCCATTTAAAGCTGAAGCAAGAAAAATAAAATATTTAGGAATAAATTTAACCAAGACTGTGAGAGATTTGTACACTGAAAACTACAAAACATTGTTGAAAGAAATTATTGACCTGGAAACACATCCTGTGTTCATGAATTAGAAAACTTAACTATTGTTAAGATGGCAATACTCCCCAAATTGATCTACAGATTCACACTCTCTCTTATCAAAATTCCAACTGTCTTTTTTACAGAAATGGACAAGCTGGACCTAAAATTCACACAAAAATGCAAGGGACTCTGAATACCAAAACAGTCTTAAACAACAAAGTTGGAGGACTAACACATTTCAATTTCAAAACTTATTCCAAAGCTATATTAAGTAAAACTGTAGAATTGGCATAAAGATAGACATATAGATCAATGGAATAGAATGCAAGTCCAGGTATAAACCCTCACATTACAGTTGATTGATTTTTTTCTTAAGCATGGAATTTTTTTATGGGCTTTTAAAAAACTATATTGAGGTACATACACTGAAATGCACAAATCTTAATGTACAGTATGATGTATTTTTAACATGTGTATACACTGATGTAACTATCACTTGGATCAAAATATCAAATGTTCTCACTAATTCTTTTTTCCCTTCAACTGTTTCACCCAACTGATTCTTAGCAAGACTGACAAGGACATGCAATGGGAAAAGGACAGTCTCTTCAAGAGATGGTGCTAGACAACTGGATATCCACATACAAAAGAACAAAGTTAGACTCCTAACTCACACCATATACAAAAATTAAACTTAAAATGGATTAAAAACCTAAATATAAAGGCCAAAACTATAGACCTCTGAAAAGGAAATAAATGAGTAAATCTCATGATTTTGGATTAGGCTAGTGTTTGTAACAAAGGCACAAGGAACAAAGGAATAAATAAACTGAGTATCTTAGGAATTGAAAACCTTTGTGCATCAAAGGATACTACCAGGAAAACAAAAAGATAATTCATAGAATGGGAGTAAATATTTGCAAGTCATATGTGTGATAAGGGACTAGCAGCCACAATATATAAAGAATATATAAACAACTTAACAATTAAAAAAAAAAAAAAACTAAAAAATGAGCAAAGGATTTAAATATTTCTCCAAAGAAGGAATCCAAATGGCCAATAAGCACATGAAAAGATGCTCAGCATCATTTATCATTAGGGAAATGCAAATCAGAACAACAATGAAATACCACTTTATATCCACCAGGATGGTAATAAAAAAGACAGTAACAAGTATTGACAAGGGTATGGAGAATTTGGCACCTTCATGCATTGCTGGTGGGTATAAAATGATACAACTGCTTTGGAAAACATTCTGGCAGCTCTTCACAAAGTTAAACGAAGAGTTACCATATGACCCCACAATTCCAATCCTCTGTATATGCACAACTGAAAACATATGTTTGGGCTATTTACACCAAAACTTATAAATATATGTTTATAACAGTATGGCTCACAATAACCAAAAAGTGGAAACAACCTATATGTCTGTCAACTGATGAATGGATAAATAAAATGGGGAATATTATCCATACATAAAAGGGATAGAGTACTGATACATGCTACCACATGCATGAATCTTGAAAACATTATAGAAAAGTGAAAGAAGCCAGACACAAAGCATATACTGCATGATTTCATTTATATGAAATGTCCAAAATAGGGAAATCTACAGTGACATAAAGTAGATCTAGGGGCTGAGCAGAGGAAGTATGGGGAGTGCTTGTTGATACACCCATCCTTTTCTTTTTAGGGGGATGAAATTGTTCTGTAATTAGATAATGGTAATGTTCTTACAACATTATAAACTTGCTAAAAGCCACTGAGTTGTACACTTTAAAAATGGTTAGAGGTAACAGATATGAATTACCTCAAAAAAAAAAAAAAAAAAAAAAGATTCCAAAGCTCATACATGTGGCTGAGCCAGGATGAGAGCCCAGGCAGCCTGGTCCCACAGCTGAGCCACAGAGCCTGCAAGGAGGAGATGATCAGTCTGTCTGGGGAGAGGGAATGGGGAAAGAGGGCATCTGGGATTGGTTTCCAGGGTTGGGAGGACCTTGCCAGGTGAAGAAAAGCCCAGTCCAAACAGGAAAGTGGCCCAGCAAAGCTACAGAGAACCCTATCACATGGGCCATCCGCATTGTTTATAGTAACTGGTACAAGCGAGGTAAGTCCTGGTTACGAAATGAAGCGAGCAACACTGGCAGGGCTGTTCTTAGAGCATCATGTATGTCATACAAGGAAGTCCTGATTTTATGCAAGGTAGGAACGTAACCAGCTATACAGTCAAAACTAAAAGATTCATCAGGTGAATGAGATTTAAAATCACATGTAAAAAAATCATGTCACACTGGGGAGAAAATATTAAGATCATGGAGCTATTTATAAGGTTTGTCGATTCTCCACAATTCATTCTGTCTGTACACCCACACAGTGCCCCTCAGGCACTTTGCCAATTATCACTTCTCTCATTTGTAAATTTTAAAATTCTCACCTCAACCATCAGTCAACCCTTATTTCTATAAAAATATTTAGCACAGCAGGCAATAGTAAAGTCTACTTCCAACGCTTTGTTGCTTTACAAAACATCATGAAGTACCACAAACACTTAAGCAGAACAGGCTGAAACTATTTTATTCTTGTCTTGCTGTCTGCGGGATTTCCTACCAATTACATGAACACAAAATCTAAACCAGTTCTCCATTTTAATATGCAAGAACCAACACACCACTCCTTAAACATATCAAGGACACACACAAAAAATATTTGTTATATGAAAGAAACCTGGAATCAGTATTTCATAGTACAAATTCTTCACTATTACCATCATTAAACATGTATTATTGAGTTGCTGGTTTCTGGTAACTTAGAACACATTTTAAGCATGAAATAATCCCTGAAGATTAAGAAGTCAGGATTAATAATTTGTAATATCAACAACAGTAACAGCTACCATTTCATACCAGTTACAATGTATAAGGCACTCCTCTATCTTCTTTACATGTAATAACTCTCTTAATCTTATCCCTGTAAAATAAATACTATCATTATTCCCATTTTACATATAGGAAACTGAGGTACAGAAAGGCTAACTTGCCACAATTCACAGAGCTAGCATGGCAGAGGGTGGATCTGAACCCAGATGCCTGTGCTCTATGCACGTCCAATTTAGAATGCCCTCATATTTTTCTATAATAAGAAAGCTTAAATACTCATTTATATTAATAATATTTATGAGTTTTAACATAATCCTACAGATTCAGTCCTGAAGACTTCTTGTTTATAATCTTACTGCTCTCCCTCCTCTGAAAACAATCTCTTTCTTCCTTCCTAACAATTTTAAAACTATCATTTATTATACCTATATACTATGCTGAGCACTTGGGAGGATAAAAAGTCATTTAATTACATTAAGAGTCCAAAGAAAATCTAATTTTTCTGCTATATTTGACTGCACTTTATGGGGAAAGTTAGGTACTGGGTAATATCGATATTCAAAGAAAATATAAGGAGGTATCTTTTGTATTTAATTTTCTTTTCATGCCAAGGGCCACTTGCACTGAATTATAGACCCTGTAAATCACTCTCTCTGAGTGGTGATGCCCAGAGCCCTAGAGGTAATGCTGATGCACAGCCAGAGTGGACAATCGACAATAATGGGTTTTATACTTGGCTCCGTCCTCCCTATCTAACTAAAATGACAATATTGCAAATACACAATTCATTTCACCAGCACAATTTAGCCAATCATGCCAAACAATATTCTATTTATTGACTTCAATATAGAGAATGCTAGATAGTTATAAACTAGCAATTCTACTTCCAAATCTAAGCTAGAAAAATATTCACATGTGTCCTAGGATAATCACACAAAGATGCTCAACACAATGCTGAATGCAACAGCAAATGATGGATAACAACCCAACTGTTAAATGAACTATGGTACATTCACAATAGACAGCATTTGAAATGAATGAGGTAGATCTACATGTACTGAAGACAAAAAACTAAGAGGAAATTGCAGCTTGCAGAATACACACAATATGACAGAACTTTTTTTATACATAGATATTTTCACAGGTGCATATACATGTATGTAAATGAAAACATTAGGAAAGAATATATTGCAAAATGACTAGAAAAAGGTCTTACTTTAGGAGATGGGATATGGAATGAGGAGGAATGGTGGTCAGAGAGGATTTTACCTTTATCTGAGCTTGAATTTCTTATAGGGATTATTTGTGTAATTAAAAGTAATTTCCTTAAATAATGGTAAGTGTTGCCAAAGGACACTCCATCTAAATAAATCCCTTTTGTGGTTACATAGCTTTCAGACACTCAGCAGAAAGACAGCCATCACACCATTATAAATAGCCTCCAAAATGCCAATTTTCACTTTCATATAAAATTCACAGTTTAATCAAGGTCAAAGCAATATTCTGCAGGATTTCTGAGAGTGTTATACTGAAAGGAAAAAGCAACTATAGTCGGACACGGTTCTATCATAAGAAAGGGAGTTTCTCCTATAGCATTTTAATATGCTGATGGACAGTGATTGCAATGGGGTGTGGGGGGACTTGATAATATGGGTAAATGTTGAAAACACAATGTTGCTCATGTGAAACCTTCATAAGATTGTATATCAATGATACCTTAATTTAAAAAAGAAAGAAAGAAAGGGAGTCTCTCAAGGAGGTTACACAATCAGCATTAAAACTAGCTTTAAAGACTGAATTTAGTCTGTCCCATCTAATTCCTGCAGACTCCTAAAACAAAATTAAATGGCAGAAATAAACTGGTGAACTAAAAAAAACTCTCTGAAAATATAGGTATGAATTTAGCAGCCCAAAAATGATCAAGTCTCCAGCTAATGGATGGTGTGCTTATCAAAGATATGCTACTGCTGTGGAAACAGAGAATCCCACAATTGAGAGTTGAAGTTAAAAACTAAATGTTGAGTAGAGCCATCCAAACAATAGGGATCTTTTGTCAGACCATGCAGGCAGAAGGCATGTGCTCAAGAAGCTAGAGTCAAATTTCAGGGCAATTATAGTAAGAAACACTTTCCACAGAAGTACCAAAGCAATAGAAAGGTAAATGTAAAATGGCTCAAGAAAAGAGCTTTAATTCTAGTGTTGAATTTTTTTAATACTTCTTTCCAGTCATATCATCATTTATTTTAATAACAAAATAGTCCCTCAATTTATACTGAAATATACTAGCCCATGTCTTTTAACTCGTCTTAAGTACCCAACATTCTCCTTTTTCTAAACCTACCTCTGTCTGCAATTTGGACTGAGACTACAAGAAAGGAGTAGGGTAGAAAGAAGAGGGATATTATCTGGACTAATAGCATTCTATTTCCTGAGTTAGGATGTGGGAGTATTCAGATATTGTATTATTCTTTAAACTTAACACATTCATATTTCATATATTATATGCATGAAAGATCTCAATTTTAAAATATGTTTTAACCAGAAGAATAACTGAAAGATATGCAAGGGCAAAAGTGGAACACTGCTTATCCTACAAGGATTGCCCAGCCACTTTCTAGTTTTCCACTGCTCCCACAGCATGGTGTCCTCTGTATCTCTCCTCCGAAATACAGGTAAACCTCAGCCAGCAGAGCTTTGAGGAATGAGTGGTATGTGGACATGTGTTCATAACAGTTGAAAAGATTATCTATCTTATCTATGCCATTCTGAATTGAAACATTCATGTTTGATTCAGGTAAACAAAACATAATACAAAGTTTCTTGACTACTTCAAAACCTTTCACTGCAGGCACTATTTCAATATTTTCTGGGCCTCTGAGAGGTAGCTGAAGGTCTGCTCCTGTAGCATGAAAGACTCCAGATTAGAACACTGCTTTTTACTTATTATTGCTTTTCTATGTTGCCCTTACAGCCAACCATCTGTCACTATAGGTGTGTCCTTCTAAACTGGCTCATTCTGGCCTGCTGAGAAAACTATGGACAGGTAGTTTCCCACATGAACATAAAGTTTTCCTTAAACTATCTATAACACTTGAATGTTTATGAGTTCTACATCAAGGCTCCTATTAGGTTCTAGTCTTGCTCCCTTTTGAGAGTCCCACTGCCACAGTACGTTTGCTTCTCTCTGAGCACCCGCTTCACTCTTTCCAAGTGATTAGCTCTGTATCTGCAGCTTGCACATAGAACACAAAAGTATGCCGTGCTCCTCTGTATTACAGTGGCGACAATAACCCTTGCGTTGCATTAGGATAACAACAATAACTCTTGAATTTGGCAAGGATACATATACATACATATTTTTATCTTCATAAAGGCACTATGAAGTAGATACAAATATCACCCCTATTTTATAGATAATTAAAAGGGGGAAAACCTAAAGGGCAAGGTAACATGTCCAAAGTCTCCCAGATATTAAGTGGCAGACACAGAACTTGGCCCCAGGTCTATCAAATTCTAAAATCAATGTTATTATCATCTACAATGATATACCAGCCCTACCGAACTGACCTAGTCTCTCCATTTCAGAAATCCAAATTCCAGAGGCAGGAATTGCACTTCTAATTCATCTTTCCAGCCAAGGTATGCCATCCACCAGATGCTGGCCCGCCTGCACTGGCGGGTGCACACCTATTCCAAGGCCTTTGGGGAATGTAGCACACAGCAAGCCACATCCCAAAGGGCAGACAGTGGGCATCTCCAAGATATACCTCGTCAGTGTGCACCTAGTTCCTGACAGTCCGTGGAGCTAGAAGAGTGCTTAATGTAAATCAGGCATGCTCCCCAAAGCTCAAGGAATGGAATTGAAAAGGAAAAATTCCACAGCTTGGGTAAAAGTTTCTGGTCCAGTTCTACTCATTCAAATCCTCAAATTCTTCTACTCAAAAATGTAAACTACTTACTCTTTACCAGCACTGTATCTAGGACAGTATGAATCAAATTAAAAAACCCTGTTAAATGTAGTAACCGCACTAGTGGGGTAAGGATTAAATAATGGGGGTAATTGGTGAACCACTGTGTTGTATATGTGAAACCAATATAAGATTGTGTATCAATGATACTTCAATTTAAAAAAAAATCCTGTCACAAGTGTTCCTTAACTCTTCTCATCAGAGGTTCTGGTGAAAAGAAATTCACTGAACTATTTCTTCCTCTACAGACTCCTATCCCTTCTGAAGTTTAAAACAAAGGAAAAAGAAAAGCTTTGCTTGGATCTTTGTCACTTTTTAAATCCTTTTTTCCTGTGACTGATGACTATAATATTTTCTCTAATATTATCTTACAGAAAATATTACTTTTCTTAAAAAAAAAAAAAAAGTTGTGCTGTTTAATAGTCTTAAGTAATCCTTCCCTCATTCTAGAGCAGCATGGTCCAGTAACCACTAGCCACATTTAGCTATGGAGCACATGAACTGAGGCTAGTACAAAAGAGATGTGCTTAGTACAAACAGAATATTTCATTAATATTTTTATACAGTTTACATTACATCTTTATGTCAGACTATTTCAGACATACTACATTAAATATATTATTAAATTATATTGGATTTATGGAATATTATCCTGTTGTAAAAAGGAATGGAGTTCTGACACATGCTACAACATGGTTGTAAATCCAGGGGAGAAATCCCAAGGTAAAATACCTTTGAAACAGAAATCAATCAAAGGGAGAAATAAAATGGGAGAAACCCGTTTATTGCTTACAAGCAGTCTCTCACAATGCAGCTGCAGAAAAAGGGACCCCAACCAACGTCTTCAGTCCAGATATGCTCTAGCTCCCACCTATAATTAGTTATTGATATGGAGATTGCCTACCTCTCTCCACCCCCTAGAAACACCTATTGATACAGAGATGCACTAAGGCCCGGCAAGAAATTCTGGAAATGTTGCAATTTTACCCACAACGGTTGAATCTTGAAAATGTGTTAAGTGAAATAAGCCAAGCACAAAAAGATAAATATTGTATAATTCCACTTTATAAAGTATCTAGAATAAGCAAATTAAGAGACAGAAAGCAGAAGACAGGTTACCAGGGGCTGGAAAGGGGAAGTGAGTGGTTAGGTTCATGGTCACAGTGAAGGCACCTTTCTCAGGTAGAAGAGGCTGCAAAAGTTACCTCAAATTCTCAGGATAGAGGATTATGAACTGCTAGCATGTCAGTTCATGGTTTCTGAAAACACCTCTAATGAACATTATCCAATTTAACCCCACAAAGAGAAAAGTCTAGTAAGCTGGTTTACTACCTTCAGGCTTAGAGAACAAATCTTATTTTTTCCTACTAAAGAATGGATCTAAAGAGGACATGAATAGCCTATGAAACTTCATAGCCATTTCCACAAAACACTCCACAAGTGCTTTCTAACAAGCATTTTCAAAATACTCTGACAAACACAATAAGCTTTGTGCTGAGAGCCCTTCTCTGTATAAAAGACACAATTTTACAAAAGTAACAGTACACAGGGAAGCAAACAGTTAATGTTTTCTTGATTTATAGTATCAGTCTTCTAAATCTACCACAGTTACCAAATCTCAAGTTATGACCACATTCCTTGGTTTCTAACTTGAGAGATAACTTTAGTTTTGTCTCATTAAGGCAATTAAAAAGTTTTGCATGGGTGGGAAAAATTGCAGTATTTCCAAACCTCTCACCTGACTTTAGTGCATCTCCATATCAATAGGTGTTTCCAAGGGGTGGAGAGGAGTAGTCCATCTCCATAGCAATAGGTAACTATATAGGCAAGCCAGGGCTTATCTGGACCAGAGAGGCTGGGTGGAGATCTCTCTTCTTCTGCAGCCTGGGTTGAGAGAGAGATGGGATGATTGCTTATAAGAAATAAATGGGTTTCTCCTACTTTATTTCTTCCTTTACTGATTTCGGTTTCAAAGGTATTTTGCCCTGGGATTTTTCTCCCTGGAGTTACATCTGGCGGTAGTCAGCAGGATCTCTCAACCCAAAATTTCTCTACATGGGTGCAACCCTTGGGTGGGCTGCCTCTAGGGATGATAGGGAGGCCCCAGTGGCTGCATCAGTAGAGGGTGCATCTTCACTCGATAATCCCCTATATGTGGGGCTTCCAATTGGGGAGCCCCTGGTGGATAATTGGCCTAGGGTAAAGGACCTCCTAGAGGGATGGGGCCTTCCCCAGAATTGGGGAAGGGTGGAGACACTGGAAGCTGCAGAATTAGCCCTCCGTCATATAGAAGACTGCTTAGAGGCCCTGAATGGCCATGTAGCAGCCGGGATTGTGGGATCCCTTTTCCTCGAGATAGTGGAAAGTGTTATCAAGGAGAGAAAGAGGGTTATTGAAGAGAGAGAGAGAGAAACTTTGGCAGGAGAGAGACACACTACAGAATCACGTGGAGGAGCTCAGTGATGACCTATGGGATGCCCTTGAGGAAGAGAGACAGTTATTGAGAAGGCAAGTTGCGCTCCTGGAAGATAAGTTAGCAGCAGCAAGGGAGGAGACAGCCGGATAATCCGCATTGCAGTAGGCCATGACGGATGGGGAGGAAAAAGCAATGCCTTCAGTTCTGGAGATGGTGGAGGAGGTGTCGGTAGAGGATGATGGGGTGGGGCCAAGGGCTGATCTGCTACTGAGGCCACAGCCCAAGGCACCAACCTCTCCCCTATTAAAGGCCTGCCTGGTTTTAATTAAGAAAGTAAAAACACAACTGCAGGACCCTGAGGGGGAGGAGCTGTCCTCCTTCCCAGGTTGGAGCACTCCATGCTCCGACCCAGGATGGACATGAGCGTCCGGTATCAGCAGAAGCCATCAGAACCTCTGCCTACATGGCTTTTGTGTCTCTGGAATATGGGGGTGGAAAACATTGTTACATCGGGTTCTGAAATGAACAGACTGGCTACCTTAATGACTCACCCTTCTCACCAGCAGCAGTTGCAAAGTGCCCATCACATGTCAGGGAATCAGGCGGTTCTGGGTTGGCTGACAGCAGCCATAGGGCAGTTTGGCCTATTCAGGGTGATTTACCATACTTACCCACTAGCTGGAAAACGAATGCAGAGCTCGAGTAGGTGTTAAGGGAGCTGGGCATGAAAAATATCATCTATAATATAGACCCCCAGGGTGCCAATGAGGCGTTGTTAACCAAAGGAATGAGAAATCTGGTGCTCCATATAGCTTCCCCATCTCTACTTGGTTCCCTAGGGACTGTTCTTGCCCCCCCACATAGGGCAACCCATTAGTGAGGCTACTCGTACTTTAGCATATCTGGGAGATGTTGAAACAATAAGAGCACTGAAGGAAGTATGGACTACAACTGAAAGGAGAGGTACAAAGGGCCCCATGAAGGTCTCGAGGACCCAGATATAGGTTGATTTGATAAAGACCAGAGTTGTGAAAGAAAAGCTTGATGGGTAACCCAATAGGATCTTGTTAGAACTGTGGCAACAACTGAAGCCAGAGCTGCAATTCCAGCCACTGAGGTCCATAACACAGAAGCTGGAGACAAAGCTCCATGTCTGGCCGTTATCCCTGCAAGACTTCATGGGGGACAGTACTCAGGCTCCACCTGGGCCCTCACCCCAGAGGATGACAATTGGGTGTCATGGTTCAACTGAGGGGAGGGCCAAGGCCCCCACCCTGGGGGACATAGTGGGGACCGGAGGCCACATGTAGAATTAGCAATTCAGTGGTCCCCTGTGAATGTCCAACGTGTTCTGGCATTGGTGGACACAGGAGCTAAATGTTCTCTGATTTATGGCAACACTGGGCATTTTCCTGGGACCCTTGCTGTGGTAGATGGCTATGGGGGTAAGACAATTAGAGTGAGGAAAGCCCAAATCCCATTGGGAATGGGGTGTTTAACCCCAAAGGAGTATACTGTGTACATTTCTCCCATCCCTGAATATATTTTGGGAGTAGATATCCTGCAGGGCCTGTGGTTACAGACCGCTGCAGGTGACGAGTGACAAATACTAAGCAGCATAAATTGCCTGGGGGGCAAAATGAAATTGGAAAAACTCTACAGGAGTTGGAGAAGGTGGGCATCATAAAGCCCACTCATAGTCCTTTTAATTCCCCAGTGTGGCCCATGAAAAACCCAGACAGCTCCTGGCATATGACTGTAGACTACAGGGAATGGGATAAAGTCACACCCTCTTTGCATGCTGCTGTCTCCCCTATAGCAGCCCTTATGGACACACCAAGTCATGAATTAGGGACGTATCATTAAGTAGCAGACCTTGCTAATTAATGCTTTCTTCCCTATTGACATAACACAGGTAGGTCAGGAACAGTTTGCCTTTATGTGGGAAGGCCAGCAGTAGACATTCACTGTCCTTCGACAGGGATACTTCCACAGTCCCATCATTTGTCACGAACTCGTAGCCCAGGACTTGGCCACTTGGAAGAAACCGCAAACGGTGCTTGTTTTATCGCTACATTGATGATATTATGCTCATATCTGATTCTCTTGTAGATTTAGAAGGGGCAGTTCCTAGACTGTTGCAACATCTACAGGATAAAGGATGGGCTGTGAACAGCACCAAGGTTCAGGGACCTGGTTTGTAAAATTCTTGGGGGCTTGTCTGGTCGGATAAAACTAAAGTTACTCCTGAAGCAGTCATAGATAAGGTCCAGGCTCTCCCTACCCCTACCACTGTGGCAGTATTACAAGAGTTTTTGGGTCTTTTGGGCTACTGGAGAATGTTTATCCCGTACTTGGCACTAATTCTGAAGCCCTTATACCAGTTGGTACAAAAGGGCATCAGGTGGGACTGAGATGAGACATCATGTGCAGCTGCTTTTACTGCTGCTGAGTGAGCAGTCAAGGCCATACAGGCCTCGAGTATAATGGACTCAACAAGGCCCTGTGAGCTAGATGTAACCAAAGATGGTTATGGATGGGGTCTTGGGCAGCAGCTTGGACACACCAACCCACTGGATTCTGGTCACAACTATGGAAAGGAGCAGAGGTCCGGTACACCTTGACAGAGAAGCAACAGGCTGCTGTGTACCACACCTTGCTGGCTATGGAGCCCATCACTGGAACAGCTCTGACCAAGGAAATAACCATGTATCCCATTGCAGGGTGAGTGTGAGACTGTACCCAAAGGCCACGGAGTGGCATGGCACAGACACCTACACTGGCCAAATGGGGCACACATATTTACAGCAGCACAGCTCCCTCTCTATTAGTTGCATAGGTGGAGAACTCCAACACTTAATAGGACTAGTGACATACACCAGTGGAAAGCAGGAAGAACTTGCTTTGAGCCTTTCATAGCTGAGAGTACTCATCAGGAGGGAAAAGCCCCTATACCTGAAGATGCTTGGTATGCAGACGGCTGTAGTCGTAGGCAGCCCCCTAAGTGAAGGGCTGTGGCTTTCCATCGTAAGACTGAGACAATATGGATGGAGGATGGAGAGGGGAAGAGCAGCCAGTGGGCTGAGTTGTGGAGAGTATGGTTCATGATCACCCAGGAGCCTTCCCATATAGTTGTCTGCACTGACGGCTGACCCTGTGGCTAGTGGCAAGACCTATGGGCCTCTGGTCAGACTAAGACTGTTACCATACATCATGTGACTGGCCGTTTGCCTTTAGCATCCCCAGGAAATGATGAAGTAGACACATGGGCCCAGGTGCACTGGCTAGAAGGAAAGCCTGCTTCTGATGTAGCCCAATGGTTACATCAGCATTTGTTGCAGACGGGGCGAAAGACAATGTGGGCTATAGCCCATCGGTGGGGCTTGTCACTGACCTTTGAAGAAGTCAGCCGAGCCTGAAAAGAGTGCCTTGTGTGCCCTAAGAGGGACTTATATCGAGTCCCACAGCAACATGGGACAATAATAAAGGGGCTGATACCCCTTGAAGGGTGGCAGAGAGACTATATTGGGCCTCTGCCCATATCAGAATGATATCAGAATGCCATGACTTGTGTGGACACAGCTACTGGACTACTGGTTGCTTTTCCTGCACGTTGTGCAAATTAGCAAACCACCAAGATGGGCCTAGAGCGTCTCTTTGCAGCCTTTGGCTGGCCACAGGTAATTGAGAGTGATCAAGGCACCCAATTTACTGGACATGTGTTAACAAGGATGGGTGCAGGAATTAGGAATAAAGTGGAAGTTTCATGTACCATATAACCCTACTGGGGCAGGCAAGACAGAGAGGTACAACCGTTTGTTGACATCTGGCCTGAAGTCAGACACCAATAATCTAAGGGGCTGATCAGTTTGCTTATGGACAGTGCTATAGCATTTGAATGAGAAGCCCTGAAAAGGAGCTTTGAGCCCTGTGGATATGCTAACACACCTTGCTGCCTCTACTATACAACTGTATGTGCAAATCAAAGAGTTATTGAGGCCAGGATATGGCCAGCAGAACAACACCCTGCTGCCAGCACCTACTGCATTAAACCCTGGAGACACTGTTGAAGGGACATGGCCCTGGACATTTTAACACATGGACCAGTGATGGCCCTTCTGTCACCTTGCTGTTGCAGTAACAGTAGAGTGGCCCCCAAAGATCACAGTAGTGTACCCAAAACATACAGGAGGTAAAAGCATCTTACAGGGAAGTTTTGTTTTATCTTTATGGTCAGTGCATGTACCACCTCCCATAGTCCTATATATTGACCCATCTGTAACTCCCACAGGGAGCGGGGTGAAAGTCTGGTATACTAGACCAGGACGACATCCCATTCCTACCACTGTCCTATCACAGGACTACTCTCTTGCATGTATTCTACCTGATGGACAAGATTTGCCTATGCTGGTGTCTTTAAAACATGTATCTTATCAAGGTTATTTTCGTCTACAGTCCTATGGCCTCAATGTGCCACACTGGCTGCAGCTGCTGCATGATGACTGCTTTGAACTCCCTGCCTGTTCAGCTACTGACTGCCTGTGTAATGGGTGAGCTATGCACTTAATCTGCCTAGGACTTTGAACCTAGCTGAAGCCTCTGGCTTAAGGATAATCATTTTATTGCTGTTACTATTTTATTAGCCTGATTGCAATGCTCCAGTTTTCTTGCACAGAGGCCACTGTGGAAGATGGGAAACATGTAGATTGTGAGGTGAGATTTCTAGAGGGGTGCCCTGTGGGTAAAATTGTAATATTTCCAGAATCTCTCACCTGGATTAGTGCATCTGCATATCAGTAGGTGCTTCAAGGGGTGGAGAAAGTGGTCCATCTCTGTATCAATAGGTAATTATAAGTGCGTGCAAGGGTTTATCTGGACCAGAGAGGCTGGGTGGAGTGCTCCCTTCTGCTGCAGCCTGGTCAAGATAAAGACAGGAGGGCTGCTTGTAAGAAATAAATAGGTTTCTTAACTTTATTTCTTCCTTTGACTGATTTCAGTTTCAAAGATATTTTGCCCTGGAACTTTCCCCCTAGAGTTACAGGTGTCTTTTCTTATTCTTGGGTTCGCAAAGTTTTTCATATATTTTGGATCAAAGTCCTTTATCAGACATGTGATTTGCAAATATTTTCTATCAGGTTATGGCTTGCCTTTTTATTATCTTCAATAGTGTCTTTCAAAGAACAGAAGACAGACTTTGATGGAAGCCCAATTTATCTTTTTTTTAACGAATCATGCTTTTGGTATATCTAAGAAATCCGCCAAATTCAGATCATAAGATTTTCTCCTAATGTTTTTTTCCTAGTAGTTTGTAGTTTTATATTTAAGACTACAATCCATCTTGAGTTAATTTTTGTATATTGTATATCGATTACTTACTTTTTTGTTTTTTTCTACATGATCCAAAATCTGCCCCTTATCACAATATTTATTTGACACATGTTTTCTGGCCACCTATATTTGGCCTAGGGATATAACAGTAAATAAGGCATAGACTAATAGAAGAAAAAAGCAACATAATCAGCCCACTAAAATACAAAGTGAGCAGGGTTAAACACAGAGTAAGTCCAAGTACAGGGGGGCAGGAGAAGGGACTCAGCAAACAGCTAGAAGAGGTGGTATTTATGCTGAACAGTTCACCAGGTAGAGAACAACATTCTAGGAAGAGGAAATAGCGTAAGCAATATACAAAAATGTGGAAGAACAGGGCTTGCTCAGGAAATAGCTTTGTGAGGTAGGGGGAGCAGAATTCTCACTGCTCTGCATTCATGGCAGACTCTTCTGCATGCTAGTATTTTTGGCAGCACACTTTAGAGGACTAAAAATCTAAAAACCCCACTAAACATGTAAGCAACAAAATTCAATCCAATCATTACTACAGTATAATAATTATTTCTGAATCTATAAAAGCAAACAAAATTATCAAATAAATGGGCTTCAGGACAGTGTGGCTCAGAATATGCTCCAACCGCCAGCCTAGAGGTTACCCTTAGTTCTCCCTCAACTGACTCCATACCAGCCCAGCACAGAGAGAGGAGGCCCAGGGGCCCACTTTCAGCAAAGCCTTGACTCCCCGGGAGGTCTTCACTTGGTTTCCAACACAGTGATCCCATCACCACCAAGAAAACCAGCAACAGCGCAGGGTAGCTTGGCCACCTTCCCATATCCCTTTCAGCTCAGCGAGCCTAAGCTATCCATTGTGACTAGCAGCGCTAATCTGCCTAATTACCCAGCCTGCCACTCCATTGACCCTCAGAGACCCACCCCCAACTACTCCCAGTTTCCTGCTGGAATTTAAGAATCATCAGCAAGTCCCAATGCCAAATCTCTAAAGGCTGCCCCTCAGGTCACAACTTCTCCTGCAGGCCCTAGAAACAGAAGCCCAAGATCCTCTAATGCCCCTCATTCTGTAGGCCTGGATAGAGGTCAGCTGCTGGTCTCACTGTCCCCACAGTCTTACCTTCCCATTCTTGAAACTGGTAAGTGGGTCCAGGCGGGAGAGCCTGATACCTCCAAGTGAAGTTCAAGGTCCCCAAAATTCTTTCAGCTAAAGGCTTTGTCTCATCTCAATGTTTTAAACAGCATTTTTTCCATCTATATAATTTTTTTTTAAAAAGCAAGTTTCCATAGAGCCCAAGACAGGATGACAGATAAACTTGTTTTAAGAATTTCACGTGTTACTAATCTTCTTGAAAAAAATATCAGTGAGCTAACTTTTCAGAAATTAAGAATAAAGAATAATGAATCTTGTAAATAGAGTCAATTGTTGCCTGAATAAAACTACCTATATTAAAAACAGTAAAGCTTTACATTTATTTGCACAGTTTTTTTAAAGTAAAACACCAACACTTTCTTCTTCTTTCATATCCCTAATTTTGAAAAAAACATCACCTTTATTGCATGCCACATGCCCCATGCAATAAAATGCACATCCACAGTTTCTACCCTGGGGGAGAAGTCCAATAAATGGCAGCTTGCAAAAGAGTCACAGATTCTTAAAGTTGAAGGAGGCCTCAGAGGTGATCTGATCATGTCTATCACTTCCAACACTTGCAAAGACTCACCTTCTCTTATCCCTCACACCTTGGCCATAAGCCCTTGATGGCAAGCTCCTCCTCCCTCTACTCCTAAGAACTCTAAACACAACACCCTTAATACAGCAGGCACTCAACAGAATTGCCAATGATGATGACCAAATAAACAGGTAATGTTCAGCGGTCATTCTTCCTAACATTTGTAACACCTGACACAGAGCACACTCTGCTCCGCTGGCTCTTATCGTCCTCCCACAACCTAAGTATCAGCATGTGCCCCCAGTAACCTCAGTAATCCTTAAAACTTCAAGGGAGGTGTGAGATACTGCGACAAGCACTAGACTTAAGAGCTATAAAACAGGTACGATCCCAAGCCCTTCTTAGTTTTATAAACATGAGGAAAGATGCTGAAATTTGTTAGGCCTTGGTTTTTTATCTTTAAGGTTTAAGACTTAGTGCTATGATATTCTGTACTTTTTTCTATTTAACTATATCTTAATGCCCCTTTTTAATATTACCCTTCATCTTTCACATTTTAAAGCCTACCAAAAAACCTGGAAACTAAAAACACTACAGCTAACACCTACTTCTAGTTAAGGAAAATAAGTACATTTTGATTACCTGAAAGAGGAACTTTTTAAACTTTTGAAGAACCTTAAAAAATTAGAAATAGTAACCTCATGTTGTATGATGGGCACAGGAAAGATATAATGATCCCTTCATCCCACAAGGAACATAACCCATTTTGATACAATGCTTCCAGGAATGCAGGTCACCAAAATGGCTTAGCTGAATATAATAAAAATTTAGACTATGACAGGATGGATGGATTTCATGTCCTTCACATAATCTTTCATATAAATATCTCTTTCCACTCAGTTTTTGAGAGTTTGTGTGTGGCAGTGTGCTTAATGTGACATTTGTGAACAAAAATTGAGAACACAGTTGCTAAATGTCTGCCTATCAATAGGTAGTGAAGGGCCACAGCAAATTCTTGGGGACAATGCGCCCTTTCCCACAAGACCTAATAATTCCTGGGGCTCTCCTCAGAGTAAATTTATGGTTGCTCTAGAGTTAGAAGAGGAAATGAGGGGACCATTAAAGCCCAGAAAGAGGGGACATTTTAAAAAATATCCATCTATATAGAACAAGAGTGTTAGAAGAATCTTCTATATGTGTGAAGAGCTGGAGGTGACTATATTTGAGCTGAATACTTAACTGTCACTATAGAAGAATAAGGAGGCAAGTCTACCATCTCCTAAGTCAAGATGATCATATAATGGACTTGCAGTGAACATGTGCTAGTTCTGGCACAGTCTCATTCAATCTTCTCACCTGCAATAGGGAATTCTGATTTTTATTTGGGGACCCACTCTTCAACGCTCAAATTTCCAATGAAGCTGCCACTCACACAGGTGTCTAAGTGAATGCCCATGTCTCATCCCCAGGGAATGGATTCAGTGGCAGGTGACAGGAGCTACTCAAATCCAAATGAATATTTCTTAGTCTACAACACAAACATTTACACCAGTCTAAAATATTTCCAAAATAAAAATGATCACTTCTTTAAGTCACAAGCACATGAGATACCATAAAAAATGAAACATAATATTTAACAAATCTTCAACCTAATTTAAATGCACAAATTAACTAAAAAGAAAATTTTAGAACACTAACAAAATATACATCATGACTAGGCCAAACTAATGTTTAGGCACAAACACAAATATGACCAAAATGTAACTGATTTTCTGACATGATTTATGGAAACAAAAGGAACAAACACAGGAAGAATGCACTGTAACTTTTTCCTGTGCCACAACTATTTTCAAGGCCAAACACAAATCATTTGAGATAATACATGTCTAAGCTCCCTGTCAATATAAAAATGAACTTATTGAGAAAAAAATTAACATTTAGTTTTGTGTGGCATTAAATCCACAAGTAAAATACATGGAAACACAAGGGGAAAGCACTTAACTTTCACATTACTGTAAGAAAATAAAAGATTGATTCCATCATGGCAGTATTATGTACTGGAAAAAAACCCTCAAAATTAGAGTCAGAAAATTGAGATTTAAATCTTGACTCCTTAGGTATCTCTGATTCCTTAAATTAAGTATGTCTCATCTTCCATAAGTCTGTTTCCTCATATATAAAATGCTATCAAATAAATAATTTGATTGATCCAATTAAATGATTACACAGGAAAATCAGAACACAAGAAAAGTTGGGGTGCGTGGTAGTGATGGGGGAGTGGCAAATAAATATATGGAAAGTTGGTGAAGATTGTTCCAAACATTTTCACTAAGTGATAAAAAGCAGTTAGCACCTGTTCTCTATTGTGGGTCTTTCATTAACAGCTATATAAATAAATAAATAACATTTTGAGAAAATTAGTAAAACTTACGATAAAAGTTTTCATTAAGACCTGAAAACAAGAAATCTGCAATGAAAAACTTTGCTGCAGTCCAAACCAAGAAAACATCTGTATCAAAATCACAAGTAAGGACAATGATAACTTGTGTATTTGATTTCAATGGCACTGCTAAGGCAGAAGCATTCTACAAAGACCAAGAGTCAATGGAACCCATTGTTCAGGTCTGCTGGATGGAACAAGGAGTTAACTGTAGCTCAGAGACTGGCTTCATCACCCTGAAAACGTTCTGGCTCATAGTCCATGAGTCAAAAACAATAAACCAAAAGCTCTTAACAATCCAGACTGCCTATCCAGGTTATTCACCAGACGTGGCGCTCAATAACTTTTGGCCATGTCAAAAACTGATTCTAACCACAAAGAATAAAGATTTATGACCAGTAAACATATTCGAACCCAAAAGGTATAACAAGACCTAGAGGTACAATGGCAGCTTTGTTGGAGTAACTACACACACCATCTGGAGCCAGATTCATTTTAACTTGAGACTGTGAAGGGTATTTACAAATAAGTCTTACTCAGACCATAAAAACTGAGAAGTGCCACCTTAAGCTCTTTTTGGAACAAGGCAGAAGTATACACACACTACAGTAAATAGAAATGCCTTACCCAAGGACTTGAGACTGTGTTTTGTCTTAACCCTTTGTTTCCCATTAGGTAATACCCTAAGCCTTAAGTCAGATGACTAATGGTAAGAAAAACTGACAAACTGAAAGACCAAAATATTTGTTTTAGCTTTTCATTTAGTACTGTGACTATAGGAATCAGAGACTAATGAAATATAAAGTGATCCACTCTGGGCACCTCAGCTGGCCCCAGCTTGCTATTAGTAATTGCCACACAATGCTTACAGATCCCCTCAGAAGGAGGACACCTTCTTATTAAAAGAAAACCTAAAGCCTTCCTAGACTAGAGATACATCAGAAAGTATATGGTTTACAACCAGACTTCCACATAGCTAAAGAAGATCCCTGACCTAACTGACCTAATTGAAAAATACAAACTATAACTCCAGTCTAGACTCTAGAAAAGTCTAGACTATGGCAATAAATTGCTATTGTTCAAAATGCTTCAGGTCAAGTACCTATTTTAATGGATTTCGGTGTTCTTAAAGCCTTAGGTGGTGAGAATATAGGATGTTTACTTAACAAAAATCCTGCTGCATGTTATTTTATCATAGCAGCATACATAGGACCATAAAAAAGAACTAATATTTGGTTTATTCTAGAGAATAACTTTGAAAACAAAAAACTTCCTTCTGAAAAACTATGTTCTCTTCTTCATTCTTGTTTTGTTAACTTTTGTAAAATTTGGCAGACAGTCAGTGCCAAATTACCCAAAAGGAAGAAGATAAAGGACATCACAGGAGAGAAAAAAACTTCTCTATCCTCCTTAGGTTCAGTAACTGGGACCCACAACTCAAATCAATAAAAGATTAACAGGGAAAAAACAGTTTATTTACACATACAAAATGCATATTTGAAGGAAACTAAGTGATGAGTAACTCAAGGGGATAGGTTTATACACCATCTTAATAAAGGGTGGTGACCAGTATGAAGAGGCTAAACGAAGGACAAGGGGTTTGGGGCTTTTGCAAGGGTGAGGAGTGATGAAGATACATATAGTAAATGAGGGCTGTTTAGTAAGGCTTGTTAATGTAAATAGTCATTCTCCTCTTCCTGGTATGAGAAATGGAAATTCATGTCCTGCTTTTAGACAGAAAGTAGAGGAAGGTAGAGAGCTAATTGCCTTCAGCTCAAAATAACATTTTTGCCAAAATGGCTTATTTTGGGTGGCACAGTCTGATTCCCTTCAATATGCTTAGGGATCCAACAAAAGAGGAGTACCAAACAATTAAGAGTGCTTTGTTCTTTAAGACAAATATTTTATGTATTTTTTAAAGCCATGGATAACAATGAGAATTCTGCTGGGCTTCTTTAGTATGCCTTTCAGTACCGTCATTTTTCATTTGGCAAGGAGAGAAGAGGCACAGGGCTTTCAGCTTTTAAAGGACTTAATCAGGCCCTGGAGGGTCATCTGTCTCTGTACTCTCACTTCATACTTTCAAATATATTTACCAAAAGTACCATAGTTTTAGAACATTAAGAAAAGTCTTAACTGTGAATTATTATTGCATAGGACATATTGCTAAAACCAAATTGTTTAAGAAGAAATTTTTTAACTTTAGAGACCACAGAACAATCATCTTCTGGTCAATTCTTTTCAGACAGGCAAACAACATTCTTTCAAAATCTCATGAGGGGAAGAGGAGAGGCGTTTTCTACCCTTAAAGTAGCAGGCTGTTACTCTGCCTGAGCAAAGAGAAAAATGGTCACGGAGAAAGACATGTTGGCCAACTGCCGCCCCCGTGTTGGCAAGAGGCCACCTTCAGTTGGAAAACCATTTAACCAAAACATTCACTTACAAATGTCTTTATATGTCTGCAATCCATTTTAATGCTGTGTACATCTCTAACTTCAGTAGAGAGTAACTTTTAAGAAGAAAATAAGGAACACATCATAAATTTCTCAGAATTTGAACAAAAACACTATCACAGGAGCATTCACGCAAAAGAAAATAATACCAAGAAGGTGGAGTTGTAACTATAATATTGAGAAAAGGAATGACTAGATACAACTTACATGTTGATTACAGAAATGCAAACTCACATTTATGGTCAGGCGTCCATGATGTCTGAGAAAGAAATACAATCCTTTCCCTCTTACTTCACAACTCTGCTTAATGCAGAAAGGGACCGCCTATCACGCAGGGGCAACTGAACGTGGCCTGGAAACACGAAGGCCTCAGCTCAAAAGGAGGTTTTAGTCTAAGAGTCAGACTGTATAATCCAAGAGATAATGAACTACCTTAACCATGACTGCCCAACAGGGGTGGGGGAGGGGTTATTAATTAAAGCAATTAATTTTTAATGCTATTTTAGCAGAACCTGACTACTGAAAAATTTAGAAGTGCAAATGCCATTCCACCTGCTACAGTGGCTACATGTGAGAAAGCTTCATTATTAAAGAATTCCATGGTCATTTAAAAATGATAAACAATGGTACTGGCACAAAAACAGAGCCACAGACCAGTGGAACAGAATAGAGACTCCAGACATTAACCCAAACATATATGGTCAATTAATATACGATAAAGGAGCCATGGACATAAAATGGGGAAATAACAGTCTCTTCAACAGATGGTGCTGGCAAAACTGGACAGCTACATGTAAGAGAATGAAACTGGATCACTGTCTAATCCCATACACCAAAGTGAATTCGAAATACATCAAAGACCTGAATGTAAGTCATGAAACCATAAAACTCTTAGAAAAAAACATAGGCAAAAATCTCTTGGACATAAACATGAGCAACTTCTTCATGAACATATCTCCCCGGACAAGGGAAATAAAAGCAAAAATGAACAAGTGGAACTACATCAAGCTGAAAAGCTTCTGTACAGCAAAGAACACCATCAATAGAACAAAAAGGTATCCTACAGTATGGGAGAATATATTCATAAATGGCAGATCCAATAAAGGCTTGACATCCAAAATATATAAAGAGCTCATGCACCTCAACAAACAAAAAGCAAATAATCCAATTAAAAAATGGGCAGAGGAGCTGAACAGACAGTTCTCCAAAGAAGAAATTTAGATGGCCAACAGACACATGAAAAGATGCTCCACATCTCTAGTTATCAGTGAAATGCAAATTAAAACCACAATGAGATATCACCTCACACCAGTAAGGATGGCTACCATCCAAAAGACAAACAACAACAAATGTTGGCGAGGTTGTGGAGAAAAAAGAACCCTCCTACACTGCTGGTGGGAATGTAAATTAGTTCAACCATTGTGGAAAGCAGTATGGAGGTTCCTCAAAATGCTCAAAATAGACATACCATTTGCCCCAGGAATTACACTTCTAGGAATTTACCCTAAGAGTGCAGGATCCCAGTTTCAGAAAGACATATGCACCCCTATGTTTATCACATTACTATTTACAATAGCCAAGAAATGGAAGCAAACTAAGTGTCCATCAATAGATGAATGGATAAAGATGTGGTACATGTACACAATGGAATATTAATCAGCCATAAGAAGAAAACAAATCCTACCATTTGCAACAACATGGATGGAGCTAGAGGGTATTATGCTCAGTGAAATAAGCCAAGCAGAGAAAGACAAATACCAAATGATTTCACTCATATGTGTAGTACAAGAACAAAGAAAAACTGAAGGAACAAAACAGCAGCAGAATCACAGAACCCAAGAATGGACTAACAGTTACCAAAGGGAAAGGGACTGAGGAGGATGGGAGGGGGGGAAGGGATAAGGGCGGGGAATAAGAAAGGGGGTATTATGATTAGCATGTATAACATGGGGGGAGAAATGGGGAGGGCTGTGCAACACAGAGAAGACAAGTAGTGATTCTACAACATCTTACTACGCTGATGGACAGTGACTGTAATGGGGTTTGTAGGGGGGACTTGGTGAAGGGGGGACCCTAGTAAACATAATGTTCTTCATGTAATTGTAGATTAATGACAAAAAAAAAAAGGATAAACAAATGAAAAATCAAAAAAGGGATATAGAATCGAATGATTTCCAGTAAGTGGTTTGCTCTAGAACTTAACTCTGGCAAGCTGCCAACCCAGGACCCTGATGAATCATAGCAAGAATGGTCAGGTGAGAAAAGCCTTCACCCTGCACACACTCCCTGGCAATGCTGTCCACCCAGCAACGGACATGCACTCAGGGTTACCCTCTCCTGTGGTTTCCAAGTATTATGTAAATCTTACTTTTTATACTATACTTTTACATGGAAAAATATTCCTTTGAGGAAAATTATCAAAGGTATACCTCTATGAACATGACTTGCACAAGTCTTTCATAAATAAAAGCATGATATAATATAAAACCCAGATGAATTTATATTCCAAATGGTGTGTGAGTAGTACACTATCCATAGGGCTTTTTTCTTTTTACAATTCTGAATTCCCTACATTTGACTATAAATATACATCTTATAAGTAAATATATATATTTTTTTAATCACCATCATAATTTAACAGTGAAAGTAGGATACACCCTGATGATGAAGATGTGCTCTGGCCAAGTGACTGGACTTGAATGATAGCTCCTAAAATTCAAATTACCTACTATCCCTGACAGTTAATTCATCACCCTTTATTTTTTTACACTTGAGAGCAGTTGTAATACAGTCTATCATTAATAAACTTGGTTCTACCTTAAAGAACAGAATATAAAAGAAACAAAATAATACAAAGACAGAACACAGTAAAAATACTTACCTCATAAGACCATAGTGAGCACGACACAAATAATACAAGCTAAATGGCTTGGCAAAGCGGAAGGCTACATCATCACCTGAATACATCCCGAAGTCAGAAGTCTGAGGTGATAGCTTTGGTTGCTCCCATGGAGGCCATGACAATTTATAATACGGTTCTCATAGAAATGAATTCTGTAATAAGGGGAATAAAAAAATATTGTCCTCCCTTCACCAACACCACCTATGAAACAGACTGAGATAGCACCCGAGGATTTCTCCCACTCTCCCATCTTCAATCTCACCTCCAGAGCACTCACTGGATTATGTTCTCAGAGTGCTCTAGAAAACGCTTCCGGTGCACACTATTTATGTGTAAAAATGTTCATGCACATTATATGGAAACCACCATACATGGAACTTATCTTTAGGCAATCAAGAGCAGCAGGGAGTTACCTTAAGGAATGGTGGACATGTACTGACTTCCATTTAACTATATATGTCCCATCTCAGTCTGTCTCACAGGTGGTGTTGGTGAAGGGAGGACAGGGCTTGTTTCCAGTATATTTTTTATTCCCCTTATTAAAGAATACTCTTGGCTTCAGATCACATTAAGAATTTGGCATTACAGCCTTGTAGGTGCTCATCAGAATGAAGATTAGATTGAAGTCCATATATATATCTCATATATTCCTACTTACAATAATTACACATAATGTAACAAATTACACTCAGAAGAATTCTTATTTGAGGATCTCTCCATCAATAAAAATAGTAATAATGGTAGAAGTAATGTGTGCTAAGTACTGACTACATACTAGATGCTATTGCAAACATTTTCATATAATTATTTACTCTTTTAAACAACCCTCTGAGGTAAATACTTTACAGGGACAGAAGAGAAAACTGAACCACAGAGGGGGAAAATAGCAAATTTCATGACTAAAAGCCAGATTCTCTCTCTTTGCTTTTAACCACCAGGCTTGTCTCAGTCTGGTGGCTGGTATAACTACTTCCTATCATCAAGACCACTTCTGTAGTGCCTAACACACCTGACACCTCCATCTTGAACATGCCAAGGCCATAAAGGTGTAATCATTAGTTTCCGCTTATTCAACTAAAAGATTCTTCTCCCACAGACAGTCATGAGACTACCTTACCCTTTCCTTTATTCGATCTGCACAGTAACATAAGAGGATACTGTCAGTCAGTATTCCCAATATTCCCTTATTTTTATCTGTAAAGGAGATTCATAATTAACCTAAGTACTTATAAGACTTAAAACTTCATCAAAAACAGGTAGAATCTCTCTCTTCCTAATCACTCACTCTAATTGGAGCCCTCACTGTTTCTGCCCCAAGTGCCCCACACTTCTCTAATTCTCGGCCCATACTGCTACCCAGTCAAGTTTCAAAAGCAGAAAATGGATCCCATTATTGCCCTGCTTGAAGCCCTTCAATATTGCCCCA
Organism: Manis pentadactyla; assembly: GCF_030020395.1. Classification (NCBI taxonomy): domain Eukaryota; kingdom Metazoa; phylum Chordata; class Mammalia; order Pholidota; family Manidae; genus Manis; species Manis pentadactyla. The sequence goes on along the minus strand of NC_080025.1, from coordinate 58,327,510 downwards.
TTTCCTCTGGCTGCAATACTTTGAATTGGGGCATATAATCAGTACCCTATGAAAATAAAATGGGAATTATGCAACATGGCCAAAAAATTTTGCCTACAACCAATCAAGAAAACATTTATTTAATGCCTTAAAATTCCAAACATAAGTAACAAAATACCATCTTTAGTTTCATAAAGGATTTAAAGATGTCTCTAAGGAAATCCGTAAGTATTTTCTGAAAGAAAAGTTTATTTTAACCAAAAAAAAACCATAGAGCAACACACGGAATACAATGTCAAAAAATTTTTTAAAGAATTTAGAAACTTCAGAATGATAAACTTTCCGTAACTAGCCACTTCATTTGAGCCTGTGTGATTAGAGCAGCCTCTGTAATGTACTTAGAAATGTAACTCATCAGAACTTTGTGTATGTTTTAGTTGTTACTAATATGTGTGAAAGTGTAAGGCTCTATACTTAACCAGCCTCAAATAGAAAACTGCAGAAACATGCCAGAAACCAAAACCTCAAACTGTCTACAGCCCATCTTCTACAAAAGACCAACCGGAGACAGACTTACGTCTGATTGTAGGGATGCAGTGCAGCCTTCCTCCATGCCAAGTATCTAATCTCAAGTGTCTCACAGGGACAGCAGGTAACAGGAGTAAAGGGGCATCCTGTAAAATGATGGAGAAGGACTATGGCAAACCCCCTGAAAGGGGTAAGAGCCATAAGCCAGGGCTAGTAAACAGCCGCCGTGAAAGAATGTTTGTGCAGGACAGCCAGATAGTCTCATTTCGGAGAATATGGAAGAAGGGATTTTTATGTGAACTATCCCAGGTTTCCAAGCATTTTGAGGTACACAAACACATTGTGTATGATCCAGCCCACATTTACCAGTTTGCACCTCGTGATGGCATAGAATGTTTTTACTCATTTAACTGACAGGCACTTGTGCCAACCCTGCACCACACACTGGGATCGACACAAGGACAAACAATGAGGAAGTATCAGTCTGCGTCCCCATGCAGTGGAAAAGAAAAGCACACAGACAGAATGCCATAAATAACGTGGTGGTCACAGCAATGAAGGAACCAGGCAGAGGTCATGGAGAAGTGAGGAAAGGGTCCTGGGTCAGCTAAGAAACAGTACAAGAAGTCCAGGATGTCTTCCCCCTGCAGGTGATCTGGGAGGAGTCCCAGTGAGACTGAGCCAAACAGAAAGTAAAAGGCAGAGAGGTTAGGCTGAGGCCAGAAAGATGAGGCTAGAAAGTGCAAGGCTCAGTCAGTACGGGGTGAGGGAGGAGGCAGCTGGACCAACCAAAATTCAGGGAAGGATGGACTGAACAAAACTACAGGCAGCAAAGTGAACCATGAGAATGGATCATACGTCAGTGTGGACAAAGTCTGGCAAAAGCATTCAGAATTTTAATGTTATCATAAAATTTTCTCATTACTATAGTAATGTATGTTAGATGTTAAAACAGAAATAGTCATTCATAAAGGAGAAAATGTTATATTGTAATCCTACCATAATTTCAAAGTTCCTTTTCATATACAAATACCCAACTGACATTCTTTTCTCCAGCCTTTATTCTACTCATTTTTCCATTGATCCTAATTTTTATCTACTGAGACTTCTCCATTTTGGGACATATATCAAAAAAAGCCTCCTCAAACCTTATGTGGAATAAAATGGAGCATAAAAAGCTAGATTAGAAAAAATAAGTGTGATTCAGAGGATTAAAGATGGCGGCATCAGAGGTGAGAGAGAAACCTCCTCCCAAAACCACATATAATATGAAAATATAGTTAATACAACTAATCCTAAAAGAGCAAACAGGAAAGAAGGCTATGCCAGACTGTATACACCTGGAGACAAGAGCAAGCCTCACGGAACAGGGTAACATACCAAAGCCATGATACAGAGGGACCCAAGCCCTTCCCTGACCCCAGATCACTAGCAGGAGGAGAGAAATGGAGTGCGGAGTGGGTGGAGCCTAGGACTGCTGAACACCCAGCCCTGGAGATCTGCTCTGGGAACATGAACCTAAATTGCATGGTGCTCTGGAGATTTGTGGGGTTGGAAAGCTAACACAAGAGGGGATACTTAGAGAGACTGAGATTCCAGTCACTTGTGGAAAACAGGTATCCACATCCAGCTACTCTGGGACAAAAGAAAGGCGGGCAGTCTGAGAGACTTCCTAACAGCGAGAGGGCTGCTAAAGTGGCAAGGATTGCACAGAGCTTGGTGTTCAGGAGAAAGGATAGGTGGATAAAATTGGACCAGCGCACACTGCCCAGCAAGTTGGGAACTTTCAGGAGCTTTAGGTGGTCTATCCCCCAGCTGGCTACACAGCACTGAGGGCCCCCTCTGTGATATGCAGCTTGCTGAGCCTTCCTCCCAGCCTGCTGGACAGACTCACAACTGGCAGTCCCTGTCCTGTTGTCACGCCACCCAGAGGGAGGACCCGACTACGGCAGTTACTAACCCAAAGGACAAAGACTTACACCTGTGCGCTCGGCCCACTGGTTCTGACAGTGGACACAGGCATAGCAGCCTGGAAGCAAAAAACAGCTCTTTCCTCCTCCCAGGCACCAGCACCACTCCACTGCAATCCCCAATGACACTTAAGAGGCTGAGGAGCTCCAGAGAGTAGAGCTTCTGGGTACTAGACAGCACCACATACAAACCTGAAATATCAAAGGAATCTGGTTCTAAGCAAAATCTCACAAACTCCAGAAAAAAGGACAAGTGAAACTGAAGTCATCAATCTTCCTAAAAGAGACTTCCAAATAAAAATCATAAACATGCTCATAAAGGTACACAAAAATATTCAACAACTCAGGGATGAATTTACAACAGAGATTCAATTATTAAAGAAATTCAGTATTTGAAATGAAAAATACAATGGAGGGATTTTAAATTAGATTAGATGTAGTAGAAGAGACAGTAAATGGAAAAGAAATTAGATAAGATGAACACAAAGAAGATGGGGTACAGAGATAAAAAAGGATCTCTAGGGATGAAAGAATATTGAGAGAACTGTGTGACCAATCCAAACAGAACAATATTCAAATTATAGGGGTACCAGAGGAAGAAGAGAGAGAAAAAGGGATAGAAAGCGTCTTTAAGGAGGTAATTACCGAAAACGTCCCCAATATGCGGAAGGAGATAGTTGCTCAGGCCATGGAGGTGCACAGATCTCCCAACACAAGGGATACAAGGAAGACAAGACCATGACATATAATAATTAAAATGGCAAAAATCAAGCGTAAGGACAGACTTTTAAAGCAGCCAGAGAGAGAAAAAAAGATCACATACAAAGGAAAACCCATCAGGCTATCATCGGACTTCTCAACATAAACCTTACAGGCCAGAAGGGAGGGGCATAATATATTTAATACAATGGAACAGTCCCGCCCACAGTAACCACACAGAGTCTTCTCACAGCACGCAGCTAACCGGGCCACACCCAGAGGATGCCCCCTGCTCGCAGCTGCCTGGAACAGAGAGCGGAGACTGGTGCACAGCCCGCAAGGCACAAAGGGGCTTTATTCTCGTGGTGAACACACACTGCTCACCTGCAATCCCCACCAGTGCTCTAGGCCATCCCGAGGGTGGCCCTACAAGGACAGCTCAGGGGATCAACTGAGAGGCTGGCCCCTGCACCCAGTAGACCAGCAGAGACAGAAGAAGCCAGCCCAGAGTCCAGAAGGCACGTAGGGGCTCTGCTCTCATGGCGAACATACGCTGATCACCTGCAACCACCGCTAGTACCCTAGGCCACCCCAAGGGCTGGCCCATGCACGGCAGCTCAAGGGATTAACCCAGAGGCTACCCCCTGTGCCCAGATGCCCGGCAGAGGCAGAGGAAGCCAGCACAGAGTCCGGGAAGCATGTAAGAGCTCTGTTCTCATGGTGAACACACGCTGATTGCCTGCACCCACCACCAATGCCCTAGCCACCCTGAGGGCCGCCCTGCCCACAGCAGCTCAGAGGATTAACGTAGAGGCTGCCACCTCCACCCAGTTGACCAGCACAGGCAGTGGAAACCAGTGCAGAGTCCGGAAAGCAATTAGGGGCTCTGTTCTCATGGCAAACATGCACTGCTCGCCTATAAACACCACAAATGCCTTAGGCCTTCCAAAGGGCTGCCCAGCCCATGGCAGTTCAGGAGATCAACCCAGGGCCTACTTCCTGCGTACGGTTGCCCGGCACAGGCAGTGGAGACAGGCAAGGTGACCAGCAAGCAGGAAGGGACTTTGTTCTCCCAGCTGACAGACGCGCCACTCGCCAGCGAGCACTTCTATCGCCACGAAAAGGCAGAAGAACCTAGTTCAGTCCAAGATCCCTCAAACGCCAGAGAGAGGACTTGGAGAGACCGAAATAACCAATCTTCATGAAAAAGAATTCAAAATAAAAGTCATAACCATGCTAATAGAGCTACAGAGAAATATGCAAGAGGTAAGGAATGAATTCTGAAAGAGGATAAGAGAAATGAAACAAACAATGGAAGGATTTAAGAGCAGACTGGATGAGGTTGAAGAGAGTGTTAATGGAACAGAAATCAGAGAACAGGAATACAGAGAATCTCAGGTAGAGAGACATAGAAGGATCTCTAGAAATAAAAGAATATTAGGAGAACTGTGTGACCAATCAAAACGTAACAACATTTGTATTAAAGGGGTACCAGAAGAAGAGAGAGAAAAAGGGAAAGTGTCTTTGAAGAAATAATTGCTGAAACTTCCCAATCTGAGAAGGAAATGTCTATCAGACCATGGAAGTCCACTGAACTCCCAACACAAGGGAATCAAGGAGGACAACACCATGACATATAATACTTGAAATGGCAAAGATCAAAGACAAGGACAGGATATTAAAAACAGCCAGAGAGAGAAAAAAGATCATATACAAAGGAAAACTGATCAGGGTATCATCAGATGTCTTAATAGAAACCTTACAGGCCAGAAGGGAATGGCATTATATATTTAATGCAATGAAACAGGAGGCTATGGAACGACAAATACTGTATGCAGCAAGATTATCATTTAAATTTGAAGGAGGGATTAAACAATTCCCAGAGAAGCAAAGGTTGAAGGAATTTACCTCCCACAAACCACCTCTACAGTGTATTTTAAATGGACTCCTCTAGATGGAAGTACTCCTAAGGCTAAACAGATGTCACCAGAGAAAATAAAATCACAACAAAGAAAGGAGACCAGCCAAATACTGACTAAAGACAAATAAAATCAGCTATCCACAGAATCAAAGGAAACACAAAAGAGTACAGAATAAAACACCTAACATATAAACAGTGGAGGAGGAACAGAAAGAAGGGAGAGAAATAAAGAATCATCACACTGTGTTTGATTAATAAATATAATTGCTTAATAAAGAGAGATAAGTTAGACAGTCAGATAGTAAAGAAGCTATCCAGGAACCTTTGGTAACCACTAATCTAAAGCCTGCAATGGGAAAAGTCCATATCTTTCAATAATCACCCTAAATGCGAATAGACTGAATGCACCAATCAAAAGACACAGAGTAATAGAATGGATAAAAAAACAAGACCCATCTTACAAGAGACTCACCTCAAACACAAAAATATACACAGACTAAAAGTGAAGGGATGGGAAAAGATATTTCATGGAAACAATAGGGAGAAAAAAGCAGATGTTGCAGTACTTCTATGAGACAAAACAGACTTCAAAACAAAGAAAGTAACAAGAGAAAAATAAGGAAATTACATAATGATAAAGGGGTCAGTCCAGCAAGAGGATATAACCATTATAAATACATATGCACCCAACACAGAAGCACTGAAACAAATACTAACAGCATTAAAGGAGGAAATACAATGCAATGCATTCATTCTAGGAGACTTCAACACACCACTTACCCCAAAGGACAGATCAACCAGACAGAAAATGAGTAAGGACACAGAGGCACTGAACAACACACTAGAACAGATGGACCTAATAGACAGCTATTGAACTCTACACCCAAAAGCAGCAGGATACACATTCTTCTTAAGTGCACATGGAACATTTTCCAGAATAGACCACATACTAGGCCACAAAAAGAGCCTCAGTAAATTCAAAAAGACTGAAATTCTACCAACCAACTTCTCAGACCACAAATGTATAAAACTAGAAATAGATTGTATGAAGAAAACAAAAAGGCACACAAACACATGGAGGCTTAACAACATGCTCCTAAATAATCAATGGATCAATGACCAAATTAAAATAGAGATCAAGCAATATATGGAGACAAATGACAACAACAGCACAAAACCCAAACTTCTGTGGGATGCACCAAAGGCAGTTCTAAAAGGAAAGTATATAGCAATCCAGGCCTATTTAAAGAAGGAACAACAATCCCAAATGAATAGTCTAAAGTCACAATTATAGAAACTGGATAAAGAAGAACAAATGAGGCCCAAAGTCAGTAGAAGGAAGGACATAATAAAGATCAGAGAAAAAATAAATAAAATTGAGAAGAATAAAACAATAGAAAGAAACAATAAACCCAAGAGCTGGTTCTTTGAGAAAATAAACAAACTAGATAAAACCCTAGCCAGACTTATTAAGAGAAAAAGAGAATCTACACACATAAACAGAATCATAACTGAGTAGGGAAAAATCAAGACAGACCCACAGAAATAAAAAGAACTATTAGAGAATACTATGAAAAAGATGGAAAACCTAGAAGTAATGGACAACTTCCTAGAAAAACACAACATTTCAAGACTGACCAAGGAAGAAAAAGAAAACTTAAACAGACTGATTACCAGCAATGAAATTGAATCAGTAATAAAGAACTACCCAAGAACAAAATCCCCAGGCCAGATGGATTCACTGCTGAAGTTTATCAGACATATAGAGAAGACATAATACTCATTCTTCTTAAAGTTTTCCAAAAAATAGAAGAAGAGGGAATACTTCCAAACTCATTCTATGAAGCCAGCATCACTCTAATACCAAAACCAGGCAAAGACACCACAATAAAAGAGAATTACAGACCAATATCCCTGATGAACATAGATGCAAAAATACTCAACAAAATATTAGCAAACAGAATTCAAAAATATATCAAGAGGATCATAAACCATGATCAAGTGGGATTCATCTCACGGATGCAAGGATGGTATACAACATTCGAAAATCCATCAGCATCATCCACCACATCAACAAAAAGAAGGACAAAAACCACATGATCATCTACATAGATGCCAAAAAAGCATTTGACAAAATTAAACATCCATTCATGATTAAAACTCTCAACAAAATGGGGATAGAGGGCAAGTACCTCACATAATAAAGGCCATATATGACAAACCCACAGTGAAGATCATACTGAACAGCGAGAAGGTGAAAAGTTTTCACCTAAGATCAGGAACAATACAGGGATGCCCATTCTCCCCACTTTTATTCAACATAGTACTGGAGGTCCTAGCAATGGCAATCAGACAAAATGAAGAAATACTAGGAATCCAGATTGGCAAAGAGGAAGTCCAATTGTCACTATTTGCAGATGACATGATATTGTACATAAAAAACCCTTGAGACTCCACTCCAATACTACCAGAACTAATATCTGAATTCAGCAAAGTGGCAGGATACAAATTAATACACAGAAATCTGTTGCTTTCCTATATGCTAACAAACTAGCAGAAAGAGAAATCAGGAAAAATTCCATTCACAATTACATCAAAAAGAATAAAATACCTAGGTATAAACCTAACCAAGGAAGTGAAAGACGTATACTATGAAAACTACAAGACACTCTCAAGAGAAATTAAAGAGGACACTAACAAATGGAAACTCATCCCATGCTCTTGTCAAGGAAGAATTAATATTGGCAAAATGGCCATCCTGCCTAAAGCAATCCACAGATTCAATGCAATCCCTATCAAAATACCAACAGCATTCTTCATCAAACTGGACCAAATAGTTCTAAAAACTCTTATCGAACCAAAAATGACCCCAAATAGCCAAAGCAATACTATGAAGGAAGAATAAAGCAGGGGGGATCTTGCTTCCCAACTTCAAGCTCCACTACAAAACCAACACAATTTGGTACTGGCACAAGAACAGACCCACAGACCAGTGGAATAGAATAGAGACTCCAGACATTAACCCAAATGTATATGGTCAATTAATATACAATAAAGGAGCCATGGACATACAATGGGGAAATGACAGTCTCTTCAACAGATGGTGTTGGCAAAACTGGACAGCTACATGCAAGAGAATGAAACTGGATCACTGTCTAACCCCATAAACAAAGTAAATTCGAAATGGATCAAAGACCTGAATGTAAGTCATGAAACCATAAAACTCTCAGAAAAAAACACAGGCAAAAATCTCTTGGACATAAACATGAGCAACTTCTTCATGAACATATCTCCCCAGGCAAGGGAAACAAAAGCAAAAATAAACAAGTGGGACTACATCAAGCTGAAAAGCTTCTGTACAGCAAAGGACACCATCAATAGAACAAAAAGGTATCCTACAGTATGGGAGAATATATTCATAAATGACAGATCCAACAAAGACTTGTCATCCAAAATATATAAAGAGCTCATGCACCTCAACAAACAAAAAGCAAATAATCCAATTAAAAAAATGGACAGAGGAGCTGAACAGACACTGCTCCAAAGAAGAAATTCAGATGGCCAAGAGACACTTGAAAAAATGCTCCACATCTCTAGTCATCAGAGAAATGCAAATTAAAACCACAATGAGACAGCACCTCACACCAGTAAGGATGGCCACCATCCAAAAGACAAACAACAACAAATGTTGGCGAGGATGTGGAGAAAGGGGAACCCTCCTACACTGCTGGTGGGAATGTGAATTAGTTCAACCACTATGGAAAGCAGTAAGGAGGTTCCTCAAAAAACTCAAAATAGAAATACCATTTGACCCAAGAATTACACTCCTAGGAATTTACCCTAAGAATGCAGGAACCCAGTTTGAAAAAGACATACGCACCCCTATGTTTATCGCAGCACTATTTACAATAGCCAAGAAATGGAAGCAAACTAAGTGTCCATCAGCAGATGTATGGACAAAGAAGATGTGGTACATATACACAAAGGATTACTATTCAGCCATAAGAAACAAATCCTACCATTTGCAACAACATGGATGGAGCTAGAGGATATTATGGTCAGTAAAATAAGTCAGGCAGAGAAAAACAAACACCAAATGATTTTCCTCATTTGTGGAGTATAAAACGAAGCAAAACTGAAGGAACAGAATAGCGGCTGATTCGCGGACTCCAAGAAGGGACTAGCAGTTACAAAAGGGGAGGGGTGATGGAGGGAGAATGGGATGGAGGGGTATTGTGATTGGTGCACATGGTGTGCAGGCAGTCAAGGGGAAGACAGTATGGCACAGAGAAAACATGTAGGGACTCTGTGGCATCTTACTACACTGATAGGCGGTGAATGCAATGGGGTACGGGGGGACTCGATAATAAGGGTGAATGAAAAAAAATAAAATATAAAATAAATAATAAAATAAAATACAAAGCTGAACAAAAAAAAAAAAAACTAGATTATGTCTCAGTTTAAAAAGCCAAATCCACTTTCATAAAGACACCGTGTCTGTGTCAATTGCTTCCACCTTTATACACAGCACAGGGCAGAATGCGATGCCCCTCTACTCTTTTCCAGCAGAGAATTCACACTCTAAAGGGGGCTTGGCCCTGCAAACAGTATGGCCCTTCTTAATTCCTTTAGCTAGGTAAAGGCTGCAATGAAGTGAAGAGCTATTCTGTGCATCAAAGGACATTATCAAGAAAGTGGAAAGAATATATAGAATGGGGGAAAAAAATTTGTGAATCACCTATCTGATAAGGGTCTAACTATCCAGATTACATAAAGACATCTTACAAGTCAACCAAAAGACAAACAACCCAATTAAAAGACAAGCAAAGAAATTGACTAGCCATTTCTCCAAAGAAGATATGCAAATGGCCAAAAAGCACATGAAAAGACATTTACCATCATTAGTCATTAGGAGAATGCAAATAAAAACCACAAGATACTCCTTCACACCCATTAGGCTGGTGATCATCAAAAATATGGAAAATAAGTGTTGTAAAGATATACAGTGACTGGAACCCTTGTATATTGCTGATAGGAATGTAAAATGGTTTCGTCGTTGTGAAAAATAACTTGGCAGTTCCTCAAAAAGTTAAACACAAAATTATCCCATGACCCAAGATATTCCACTCCTATATGTACCCCAAAGAATTGAAAACAGGTACTTAAATTATTTTACATGAATGTTCATAGTAGCAAGATTCACAATAGCCAAAATGTGGAAACAACCCAAACGTGCACCAATGGATGAACAAATTGCAGCAATGGAATATTATTCAGCCATGAAAAGAGAAGGCTACACATGCTACAATATGGAACCTTAAGGATATTATGTAAGTGAAATAAGCTAGTCACAAAAAGACAAATACTGTAGAACTCTACCTAGATCAGGTACCTGGAGATGTTGAAATTTATACAGACAGAAAGCAGAGTGATGGTTGCAAGTGTCTGGGGAAAGAAGGTAATGGGGAGGAAGTATTTAATGGACACAGAGCTTCAGTTTTACAACATGAGAAGAATGCTGAAGATGGGTTACACAGCAATGTGACTGTACTTACCTGTATACCTAAAACTGGTGAGATGGTGGATGTTATGTGTATTTTGCCAACTTTTTTTTCATTGTTCAGAAATGCAATACTGACATATGCTACAAAGTGGATGAACCTTAAAAATGCTATCCTAATGAAGAAGCCAGACACAAAGGGTCACATATTGTATGTATTTCGAAGATAGGTAAATTCATACAGACAGAAAGTAGACTGGTAGTTGCCAAAAGCTGTGGGGAAAGAATGAGGAACACATTCTAAAGGGTTTGAGTTTCTTTATAGGGTGATGAAAATGTTCTAGAATGAGATAAAGGCAATAGTGGCACAGTTTTGTAATATATTAAAACCCACTAAATTACATATTTCTAATAGGCAAATTTTATAGTACATGAATAGTATCTCAGTTTAAGAAAAACTTTTCTAAAGTCAGAAGCTGCTCCTAAAACAACAAAGCCGCAGCTCCACTGGTCAAATGGCATTTTGCCACATTTCCACCTTTATAAGTTATCTGCAGGTACCAGTTTTCTTTATTAAGTTAACACACTTTCTTCACTTCTCTTTGCCTTTCACTAGAGTTCACAGCAATAGGCAGGCTGGTCGGTGTATAAGAAGCTCTGGCGCATGTGCCCCTGGGTGCCCTGATCTACTCAGGCCTACACAGGCACTTGCCTTTCCCAGGCCCTGGGGACCCTGCCCCGGGGGTACCCACCACCACCGCCACTCACCACACAGCTGCTCCAGTCTGTCCCTTCTGCTGCCACAGCCTTACCTCACTGCTGTCCCTAATCTCCGTTCCAGTCTTCTGCTCTGGGGGCAGTTTCTCTCTGACACTCAGCTGGTACCCCTGTGTTGCAGCCTGGGCTCAGTACAGCTGAACTTGGGCCCTAACACGAGCCCAGCTACGACATCTGCCTTCTCATCTCCACTGCTGCTTATGCTTGAGAGGTGCACTAGTTACTGACAAGTTCTACGTGCTCCGATGCTGGAAAAGGAGTTAGAAAGAAAGGAGGGAGAAAAAAACCAACACTCTGAAGATAAGAGAGGGAGGGTGAGAAAGAAGAAACTGTTCCAGGTTACCACAAAAATATAATCAAAAGCCCCAGATTAGGGGACACTCTGTTCCTTCTGGATGAAGCAGAGATTGAGTGCTCTCATTGCCCAAAGAAAACAAAAGGCCAGCTACTGGGTGTGAGAGTCAAGAAGCTCAAAGAGCAGCAACAAGAAACAAAAAAAGGAGAGTGAAAAAGGTCCGGCAAAGGCAGACCCAAGGAGGCAAGTCCCCAGGTCAGAATGAACGCCCCAGGCACCCAGCTCTGGTCTCTAGTTACCATGATGGGGCTGCAGACAAGAACTACACAAGACAAGCAGGAATCACGAAGAAAAAGCATGCCAAGTGGTAGTGAAGCCCACGATGTCTTTTAGAGGGCTTTCAATCACTGAAATGTAACATCCTGATGTCTGCACAGGTCTGCTGGTGTTACTCTGGGCAGGTCAAAGCCCCACGGGCTGTGATCTCCAAAAGTGCCTTTCATTTGCACTGCCCTTTGTAGTTGCAAAGTACATCTAATTTGAGCCTCACAAATACCCTAAGCAGAAGAAAGAATAGCCATCACCTTCAATTTACAAATGTCTTATGACTTCACTAATCTTCCCACTGCCTCATACTGTGTCTCCTCCTGTCTGCTGTCAGGGGAAACATACACAGTAGGCCCATGTACTATAAACACACAGAGAAAACTGGTGTCAAAGGCAGAAAAGCCAATGAGAAATGAACCTGGAGAATATGAATGAAGAGACTTTTCTCTAGAATTACATAGTATCTGCTATATACAAAAGAATATGTATAGTATATATATATGCAAGTTAAGCAGCGCAATTACAAAGCAAACAGTGAACCCATCCCCCAAAAAAGGAACTAAAACGATTAATGCTGCAAAGGTGCCCACCCAGTTATCTCTGCCGAGACAATGAAGGGAAGGAGAGAAGTAAGGAAAGGATGAGGCAGGAAGGAGAGAGTTCTTGGATTTGGCTTTCCTTTTACATGGGGAAGGCCTGACAGGAACAACCCCACTGCACAGCAGAGACAAAGGGGAAGACTTTGGCCATGATGGCAAGGTTAAAATGATCTCATTAAACATTCACTGGGCCATTCAAGTACTGTCCAAACTGATCCTGTTCTATCTCCGACCTCAGAGAGCTGAAATCCTTGTTAGAAGCAGCAAGGACCCGGGTTCCATGCTGCAAGTTACAGTGTGGATTTTTGAAGCTCACTGATTGATACTGAGACAGGGACCGTGGGTGTGGTCAGAGTAGGGTGAGGACCTCTGGAAAAAGACCCCTACCAAAACTCCATATTAAACAATTAAGCAAAGTCAGAGTCACATTAATTCTATAAAGTGAAATATCAAACTAGGAATATAAGCATTCTTCAGTGAAGATTAGTTAAAATTAAAAAGCCAGGAGTAACTTGGCCTGGAATGTTTAAACATCCCCCAGATAAGAAAATGCCTCAGCATAGCCCATGTCCTGTTTGTGTCAATTAAATGAGGCTATTGTAAAGTTTACTTTGGCCTGCTAAAAGGCCCAGTTTATCTTTAACTTTACCCAGATGTTGCTTTTCCTCCTCCAGCCCCTAATCAAGTAATATGTAACATGGGCAATTAATATAGCAGGCAGGCCCAGCAATAAACAACATAGTGAAGGGCAGGAAGGATTCCCATCTTAAAGATAAGATTGCATTTTAACACCCAAGAAGTTAAGAAGACTTTTAACTTACTATTTAGCGAACAGACAATAACTCAGCCCACCTTGACCGCAAGACAAGCAGCCTTATTGATATGCTCCCAAACCAAGAAACTGCTATTCTGGGAAAGAATGAGAGCAGTAAATTTCTTATGTTAACTCTGCAAAATAGTCCAGAAAACTGATAAGAAACTTAGTAATCTCTTCAAAGATAAACACTTAGAGAACATTTGGTGGGTCTGCACCCCTAGCTCTTTGTCTCTAACCATATATAAATCCCCTAGACAACGCACCACTGCCGGCTCTCTTGTCCCCTTCTGGCGTTAGCCAGGAGCTCTGTTCTCTCAGTGTACTAAATAAAAGCTTCTCCCTGGCCCCCGCTCCTTGACTGTTCGCTAAATTCATTCTTTGACTCCACAAACAAGAACCCTGGCATCAATACTTCCACCAAAATGGTAACATGTCCAAATCTGTAAAAGAGGTTTTTTTCTTTTCCAAGAGTAGATGCCACCTTACTCCTCTCCCTGCCCCCAGTAAATTCAGAAAGAAACCAGAGGAGTGGCTTCTTTGAATACCACAAGCTTTCTTCCCTGCAGGATTCACTATAGTCATGCTGTGGCCATTTTAACCACAGAATAATTTTTATCACATGTAATTAACAGAATTAAAAGCGCACTGCCTCCCAAATCTTAATGAACTTAGTTCTGTCCTAAAGCATTAGGCAGACATTTCTGAGCCCCATTTTCAACTACTACTTCAGGAGTTTCCTTCTCTACCACAAACTCAGATAACAGCCCCACTCAATGCATCCCCAGTTTGTTTTTAGGGTACAAAAGGCAAGATTTCTATCTTACCATCTCCAGGTGCATGACAGTTAAAAACTATTCTGTTCACTGATGCCTAAGCTAGTACATGCATTTGCTCACTATCATCATTGTTTACTAACTGCAGAGCATTTATCTGAAATTATTTATTTCATGATCACTACTATATCCTTAGTACATTGAAGATACAGCCAATCAAATACTTGTTGAGCTGATCAGTAACAAATTAATTAACAATACCCCCCAGAAATCTTCAATGAGCCTCCCCGCTCTTCTAGGCATCTCAGAATATGTGGCTCAACTCCACAGAGCGCATGTGGTCTTTGAAAACAAGACCTGAGGTGGCCCCAGCCCTGTAACTTAGTAGGGCTGAAGGTTCTCCTTCCGATCCTAGGACACAAACATGTTTAAATCTGGAATTTTTTTGAAAATCATTCTAGAAGAAGCTAGTAAATAAACTATTTTGAATCTGCTAATTAAGGAAAGAATCAAGCATGCATACTGACTTTCCTATCCAAACTACACCTAAAGTATCAGTTGATATGGGGAAGCTTCTCTTTACAAAACAGTACAGGAAATGAATAAAGAAAAGGAGGAATGATAAAATTGCAATATCAACATTTTGCAACACCTAATGAATTAAATTAATGGATGGTAGACAATGGTCATGAGTGATAGATAACATTACAAAAGAAGGGGTAGTCAGACATTATATACATTGAAAGATAAAAAAGTTGAAACTTCTGCCAAAAGTTAATGATATTTTTCAACCTATGTAATAAAAGGCAACAGGTATGACAGGGATTGTGGGGGTGGGAGGAGATGAGGAGTAGAATCCCCTGGATGTTTCCTGAACTTTGATTTTTTAAAAAGAGAAAAAACATCCAAATAGAAAAACTGACAAAGTGAGAAATCTGGAAATTTATAAATGAAAAAGACAGAAACAGCTAATAAATGTAAAGAAAGTCTGACCCCATTTATAATCAAATGTAAATTAAAATAATTGTTTTAACTGCATCATCCAGAATTCACAAGAGTTTAATAACACGATTTGCGAAAGTATAAACTGGCAAACCTCCTAAGGATCAACTTGGAAATGTTTCCAAATATATTTTTAAAAACTCCTGGTGGTTCAGTAATTTGAAATCCAGAAGTTTGTGTTTCAGATATTTTATGCTCATTACAACATTAAATATAATAGCAAAAAAAAAAAAACCAAACAACAAAAACCCTGCAAATGTAGATGTCCACCAATGGAAAACATTAAAAAAACTGTTGAAGTTCAGTAAAATTTTTTAAGCACTCATTTGCACAATAAATATTTAGAAAAAAGGGAACACGCTTTAGAATATTAGCCTTCTTAAGGTTAAAAAACATGGTAGGTAACAAAATGCTATGGTGAGTATATCAATTTTCTAATAAAGAAACATTTATAAAGGAGACCAGAAATATCAGTACCAAAATATTATGGATTCCTAGTTAGTGAAGCATTTCTTTATGAGCTTTTATATTCTTTTGTAAATTCACATTTGGTAGAGGTGGGCAATGAACAGATATTACTTTCATATCTGGAAAAATAACACAACACACACACATACCCATATCTAAACTGACTAAAAGGATTCTAATAACACTAACTCTACTGAAGACTCTTGGCAACTCTTTTAAGCTCTCTGGATTATTTCTTCAGAGAAAAATTCACAAGCTGAACTAAACTGAGTGGTTTTCAAACTGTGAAATTATGCATGTGAAGTGCTGTAGTACCTGGCCCAGAATGAACACTCAATACATGTCAGTACTATTTATTACTATAAACCAAGGGCTCACAGCAGTAGCAAACAAAATCTGCCAAACAAGCATGAGAATTCCAGATCCGCAACTCTCATTTCAATCATCTGCCTTTCATGCTTTGAATACAGGACTCCTGGATACAATTTCAGTTTAAGTAAAGGTTCCACTGTTTTAAAGTTTCAAAACCACTTGATTAGATAATCTCTAAAGTCCCTTGTTGTATTATGTCATTCACATTAATCATAAGTATTAAATGTATTCTCATTCTTTTGGGCAAGACTAGAAACATTCTCACTCAGTGAACACACAAATAATAAAAATCTAAATTAACTCTATTTGGCATAACTAACATACTGCACGGTAAATTTTGTTAATTCTGAGATCCTATGTTCGATTTCCTCCTAACCCCTGGATAAATTATAGTTCTTAGTAACTAAAGATTTTCTGAAATTACTTTTGAAAACCCCAGCCTTTTAAAACAAAGCAAAATGGTGTACTAAGTGAAAAGACACCTGTTAGGTAATCTTTACAGTGTGCCTTTTAACTTGAAGGGAAAGAGTTCTTTAAAGCAATGGAAACTATTTCTCAAATTACTATTCAGAAAGGACTGGAAAGTAGCACTGACTTCTGTGGTCTATCTACTATTCGATCCAGACTCTCTGAGGACTAGGTAAAGCAGAGTATTTATTCACTTGTACTACTTTTTCTCCAACAGCAAACTAGTTCAAGTACAACTGACCCTTAAACAACCCCATGAGTTTGAATTGCATGAGTCACTTAAACATAGATTTTTTTCATTAAGTATACTGGAAAAATTTTTGGATATCTGCAACAATTTGAAAAAACACACAACTGCAAAGCTAGGAAAAATTGAAAAATCAAGAAAAAGGTATGTCATGAATGCATAAAATATATGTAGATACTAATCTATGTTATCACTTACTACCATAAATCAATAGTAGGCTATTAGCGGTTAAGTTTTGGGGGAGTCAAAAAGCTTTACACAGATTTTCAACTGCACAGGGTCAGCACCTCTGACCCTTGCATTACTCAAGGGTCAACTGTAATTCCAAAAACCAGAGAGCCCACCAGAGAAACTACATTCCTGACTTCTAGCTTTGGCGATATTTTCTTCTTTTACCTTACTCCAAAATTTTACAAATGAGATCAAAGATCAAGTAAACATCAGTAGTTTCCATGTTTCTAATGAAGATTCCTATTGCTCTTAATAACAAAAGGTTAATGACAAGATAGGGAAAAAAGATGTGAGGACACAGGCAGGCAACAGTTAATCTGACCTTTGAAGAGACTGTCCTCATCCAAGGACCTGCAGCATCCATCCGAGGCAGCTGTGGCTTGTGGGGGAAGAGTGCATGGACTTTGATTTCACCCACAGT
This sequence comes from Manis pentadactyla, assembly GCF_030020395.1. Taxonomy (NCBI): domain Eukaryota; kingdom Metazoa; phylum Chordata; class Mammalia; order Pholidota; family Manidae; genus Manis; species Manis pentadactyla. The sequence continues at coordinate 58,310,116 of NC_080025.1, read as the reverse complement.
TTAGTTCCAGCGCACAAGCTTCTACTTACTAGTACTCTGACCTTAGACAAACTATTGAACCTCTAAGGATCTTTTATCTCATCTGCAAATGAGGGAGAACAATATCAGGGCAGTTGAGAGCCTTAAATGAGAATGAATCATAGGAAAAATAAATGTTTGTTCCCTTGTCTTCACCATGATACCAAAAAAGTAGACTCTTGATTCTTTTTTTTCTGGAGGGAGGAAGAGCTGCACAGCAATTCAATAGTGGGAGTGTCCATCCCTCCCAGCAATTCCCAAAGAATGGTTCACAAATCCCAAGAAATCCAGATCAAACTATTTTCATTATGACAGAAGATATGATATGCGTTTTTCACTGTGCTGACATTTGCACTGACAGTGTAAAAGCAACGGTGGGTCACCATGCTGGCACCTCTGCGCAGGTGAGGGCAGTATCCCAAACAGCACTGCAGTCTGCATCGACAAGGATTAGCAGCTAAGATACTCCTAGCTTCACACTTAAGTGTTCTTGACGAGAAAGTAAAACACGTTAGTTTTATTAAATCTCACCCTGAGGACATACTCAGTCTGATAAAATGGAAGCACTTTTGCTGCATACAATGTATGTCTCAAGGAAAAACACTAGTGCAATTGTTTCAGTTGAGAGCAGAACGAGTCCCTTTTTTCAGGGAACACCTTTCTTACTTGACTGACAGACAAACCGTGGCTATTCAAACTTGGTACCTGGCAGGCATACTTTCAAAACTGAATGAAATGAAGCTGCTGCTTTAAAGAAAACAAGTGATGCAAGGACACAGGCTGAATTTAAGGATTTTTTTAATGTATTTCAACCAAAATAATCCTGGGACAGATTGAAAACTGGAGCATATATAAGAGTCTAGCTTCTATTAAGTCTGACATTAAAGAGATTTATAAAACTATAAAAGTGTCATTCTTCTACTTTTTTTTGAAAAACATTATTTTTTTCATATAAAAATATGCTGTTTATGTTAACATGCAATGTGTTTACTATTGTTTTCAATAAATTAACATTTCTCAAATTTCTCAATTTTAATTTGATACAGTAACTATCAATAGTTATAAACCACATAAAAAAGCTCTTTGGTTTCCTCAGTAGTTTTTAAGAGTCTAGAAGATTTCTGAGAGCAAAACAGTGAAAAACCACAATCGATACTGTAAGATAAATTCTAGCCAAAATAAGCAGGCAATGAGAGGCAACAAAGGGCCAGGCAGTTTATTTGAGTGCAATTCCCGGGTGATGATCCCTGGTCTGGGTATTACAGGCCGGGGAAATAACACCCAGTCAGGGAGGTGGGGGCTTATAAGGGGTTAGGAGGGGGAGGAGTGGGCAAGCTATCCTAGGGGGTGTGGAGAGGTATGACTGGCTAAAGGTGACATAATAGACAACTAGAAACTTTTTTCCTTCCAAGAGGGAGGAGGCTGACAACCGGGTCTTAGTTGGCACATCAGAAGGATGGAATTCAGGAAGAGCTGTCCCCTTTCCATATAAGGCACGGACCTTGGGGTCTGGTCTGTTCTCCTTTTATGGTATCTCTCTGTTCTGTTTGCATGTCCTTGTTTCTCCTTCCTCCAGCCTAACAGATACACCACTACCAAGTACCCTGAATAAAAATATTTGAATAGGAAATGTTACTTGAGCCTTTTATGTTCCTTCTGTCACAGCTATAATAGCAAAGAACTTTTGGTGTGCCCTTCAGAAGTCAATGCACTAGTTTAATTAACCTTTTCTTGAGACATGCTCCCCTCAACTCCTTTGAAAATGAGCTCTAACTCTCCAGAAAAATGAACCCAAACACTGCAGAATGCATGCAATTTCTGGGTTCAAGGATAATATCGTCTGCCTCTGCCACTAGACCCTGGTATAAAATTCTGGCATTGGAAAGCAGTGAGGTTATCATTATTTCCACATCTGGTTGTTCACTACTGTACTCCAAAGACAGTCACAAATCAAATGATCACAAGTCTATTTATAAAACATTAATTTACATGCATAAGTAAAATCCACATTTTAAAACAAAACAAGGCAATATTCAAGTAAACCAAGGAGTCACATCTCAACTGAAACAAACACAAATCCAGAAAAACTGGAAACGAAATGTCACATATAAAAAACTGCTTTATTTACTCAATATTTCAAAACTGACTAGAAGTCAGTTAAGAAAAACAATGGTCACAATATCACCCTTTACATCTCTAATGTCTGTGAAAATGTTATATACTATTTTAAAATTCTGCACATGCTAATTGAAGACACAATTTTTCATCACTACAAATTCCTTTCCAATATAGCAAAGAGTTACAATCAAAGTAGACTTATCTACTAATAAACATTAGTCACTAAAAATACAGGGATTTGAGTACAATAGTCTCTAGATAATTATGGTTATATGAACATTTTTTTAACATCCATTGGCAATATAAAAGCTTAAAATTACCTTCCTCTCTGTCTCTTCTACATTCTTAAAAACTTGTTTAAGAAACATATTAATGATTAGGTTGAACAAGCTTCAGTTCTCAGTTTCAGTATCCAATCTTAAATTTAATCCGGAAATGGGAAATAATATAATTTAATTTTTCTTTCAGTTATTTTTCCAAATAATCAAGTGGTGTTTTTATAGTAATCCAGTTCATCAAATCTTTAGTTACGTTTTCTTTTTTAGTTGCAGTATTGTATGTAGGTTGGTTTTGCTGTATTTAAGATTAATATTCCATGCTCGTGGCTAGGAAGAATGAATATCATCAAAATGGCCATCCTGCCCAAAGCAATATACAGATTTGATGCAATCCCTATGAAACTACCAGCAACATTCTTCAATGAACTGGAACAAATAATTCAAAAATTCATATGGAACCACCAAAGACCCCGAATAGCTAAAGCAATCCTGAGAAAGAAGAATAAAGTAGGGGGGATCTCACTCCCCAACTTCAAGCTCTACTATAAAGCCATAGTAATCAAGACAATTTGGTACTGGCACAAGAACAGAGCCACAGACCAGTGGAACAGAATAGAGACTCCAGACATTAACCCAAACATATATGGTCAATTAATATTTGATAAAGCAGCCATGGACATACAATGGCGAAATGACAGTCTCTTCAACAGATGGTGCTGGCAAAACTGGACAGCTACATGTAGGAGAATGAAACTGGACCATTGTCTAACCCCATAAACAAAAGTAAATTCAAAATGGATCAAAGACCTGAATGTAAGTCATGAAACCATTAAACTCTTGGAAAAAAACATAAGCAAAAACCTCTTAGACATAAACATGAGTGACCTCTTCTTGAACATATCTCCCCGGGCAAGGAAAACAACAGCAAAAATGAACAAGTGGGACTATATTAAGCTGAAAAGCTTCTGTACAGCAAAAGACACCATCAATAGAACAAAAAGGAACCCTACAGTATGGGAGAATATATTTGTAAATGACAGATCCGATAAAGGCTCGACGTCCAAAATATATAAAGAGCTCACACACCTCAACAAACAAAAATCAAATAATCCAATTAAAAAATGGGCAGAGGAACTGAACAGTTCTCCAAAAAAGAAATACATGTTGAATCACTGTGCTGTACACCTGAAACTAATGCAATACTGTGTGTCAACTACCCTTCAATAAAAAATTTTAAAAAATAATAAAAAAATTTAAAAAAAAAATAAAAGAAATACAGATGGCCAACAGACACATGAAAAGATGCTCCACATCACTAATTATCAGAGAAATGCAAATTAAAACCACAATGAGGTATCATCTCACACCAGTAAGTATGGTTGCCATCCAAAAGACAAACAACAACAAATGTTGGCGAGGCTGTGGAGAAAGCGGAACCCTCCTACACTGCTGGTGGGAATGTAAATTAGCTCAACCATTGTGGAAAGCAGTATGGAGGTTCATAAAAATGCTCAAAACAGACTTACCATTCGACCCAGGAATTCCACTCCTAGGAATTTACCCTAAGAACGCAGCAATCAAGTTTGAAAAAGACAGATGCACCCCTATGTTTATCACAGCACTACTTACAATAGCCAAGAATTGGAAGCAACCTAAATGTCCATCGGTAGATGAATGGATAAAGAAGATGTGGTACATATACACAATGGAATACTACTCAACCATAAGAAGAGGGCAAATACTACCATTTGCAGCAACATGGATGGACCCGGAGGGTATTATACTCAGTGAAATAAGCCAAGCGGAGAAAGAGAAATACAAAATGATTTCACTCATCTGTGGAGTATAAAAACAAAGGAAAAACTGAAGGAACAAAACAGCAGCGGAATCACAGAACCCAAGAATGGACTAACAGGTACCAAAGGGAAAGGGACTGGGGAGGATGGGTGGGTAGGGAGGGATAAGGGGGGGAAGAAGAAGAGGGGTATTAAGATTAGCATGCATGGGGGGGTGGGAGAAAGGGGAGGGCTGTACAACACAGAGAAGACAAGCAGTGATTCTAGAACATTTTGCTATTCCGATGGACAGTGACTGTAAAGGGGTTTATAGTGGGGACCTGGTATAGGGGAGAGCCTAGTAAACATAATATTCTTCTTGTAAGTGTAGATTAACGATAACAAAAAAAAAAAAAAAAAAAAAAGAAAGTGAAGGGGGATTACTCTCTGATAGGATAAAACTAACTGTAAATCAACGATTAATGCATGCTTTAAATATCCTTAATTTTGATCACTTAAAGGGTGTCAGATGACCTATGGAGGTACACTTTTCTGATAATATTCCTTTCTCTTATAAAAAAAAAAAAGCAGTTCCTGTGTGGTGACCTCCAATGAGATCTACACAGTGGTATAAAGGGCATATCAAAGTGTGGGCAAAGGGTCTGTTTGTGTTTATACAGAGGATCAAAGCCTAATTTGGCTACCCAGAAAATGAACTAAGATACGATATGAAGAAGAACTTCCAACATCAGCACTCTCTGGAAGAGTCACACCAGAAGATGATCATCAAAAAACCCCAACAAAGATCCAGGCGATGCTGCAGTTGTAGCTGCACTCATCCCACCGGTTCCTGGACTTGCCATTGGAATGAAGAAGGAGATATCTAAGCTGGCCTGTGCATACAGTAAAACAACAAATTTGACTGGATCTATACTGTTGGAACTCAACAAAGAATTAGGAGAAGTGCAAGTTGTAGCGCTCCAAAATCTTACAACTACAGACTATCTACTGTTAAAAGAACATATGGGATGTGAACAGTTCCCAGGAATGGGTTGTTTTAATTTGTTTGATTTCTCTCAGACTGTTCAAGTTCAGGTGGACAATATCCACCATATCATAGATAAGTCTTCACAAATGCCTAGGATGCCTAACTGGTTTTCTTGGTTTCACAGGAGATGGCTAGTAATTATAGGTCTGCTTTGGTTATGTAACTGTATTCCTATTATGTTAATATGTGTACGCAATTTTATTAGTAGTTTAAAACCTATACATGCTTAAGTTACTCTACAAGAAGATATGTCAAAGAAACAATCAATCTTCCCATGTTTTCTCCCATCTGCTACTCCTATAGCTTTTCCTCTTCCTTCCTAATTACATCCCTTAAATAGAATGCGTGCCTCAAATCGAACTTACCGAGTATCATAATTCTTCCAAGTGGTAAAGATACCTCAAGACAAATACTGGGCATAAAAGCCACAGGGCATAAATCTGCAAAGAAGTAAAAAGCTAACCTTTTCAAACAATAAGGCTTCTCTCTCACTTACCAACTTTACATTTCCCTGTATGGCCCCAGAAGATGACTGGTTAGCCAGAGACGGGTAAGATCCCTCAAGGGAGGAACAACCTAAGACAGGCACAGTCGCAGGGGGGCCATCAGGTGAGAAATTGGGGATCAACAGAGGTGAGGCTTAGAACCTCACCCCCCGTTCTGAGAGAAATCTTCTGCATACGTGGATGTTTTATTGCACTTGTCTAGCTTGGATTAACACATAGTCTACAGGCACACACCTGATCATCTACATTTGCCCTCTTACAGCACTAAACTATGTTTTCTACCTCTATCTTGCATCTCCCTACCACTTCAGCATTTTATTTAAAAATAAAAATAAAAATAATAATAATAATAATAATAATAAAGGGAGAAATGTGGGATTTACATATAAATCAAGTATAAAAATCAAATGAATATTCATATTTGACCTGATTGTTTATAGTTCATAATGACTGATCAAAACCGAAAGTTTCTGTGATGACTGCCCTGTACTGTTCACCATGTAAGAACTTATTCACTATGTAAGAATTTGTCCACCATGTAAGAACTTGTTTGTTATGCTTCAGAAGACTGGAGACTGATGAGAATTAGGCTGGGGGTGGATTAATGATTGTGCATTGAACAATGACTCCCCTATACAGAATTTTATTGTTGTTAACAACCATTTGATCAATAAATATGAGAGATGCCCTCTCCAAAAAAAAAAAAGGCAGCATAAAGCAATAATTATTAAATCTTGTTGACAGTCATACAATGGGTAAGGAAGTATTTGTATGACAATAGCAGCACAAAGGAGAGGGAGAAGCTATATAGGAGCAAAAATAGTTGTATGCTATTGAAATTAAATTTGGTTAATACAAACCAGCTTATTTTAAATTAACATGATAATTGTAATCTCCAGGGCAACCACTAAGAAAATAAATAATATAGTTAAAGAAACAGAAAGGAGATTAAAATGGAACATAGAAATATCTACTTAACACTAATGGAGCAGCAGGGGAACATGAAAAACATGAAAGCATAAAACATGAAAAATAAATATAAAAATGGCAAAAAAAAAAGATTAATATTCAAAAGAATAAAACAAGACTCCGCTTTAAAAGAAACACACGTATATTCTCATTCTCTCTCTCAATGCAGAATCACACAAACTCCCACACATACCCCAACAAGGTACAAGAATAAACCCTGGAAGCTAATGCCTGTGTTTTGTTCATCACCTCTCACCTTAATTCCATTAATTCCTCCAAAACAAAAATTTTGCCAATTTAATTATTTGAAAGAGGGAAAAAGAGGAGTTATATGTACAAAATGTTTATTTTAAAGTATAAAGCAAATTCATCAATATAATTTATTTAGTGTTTCTCTTTTAAATGAATAATTTCCTTGAGAAAAAGGTAAGTTTTCAGGAAAGGCAATTCCGTAAGCCCACTTCCACAGTACTAAACTAAATAATAATACAACAGGACAGATTCAAGATGGTGGCGTGAGAGGTGAGACAGAGAATTCCTCCCAAAACAACAGATGGTATGAAAATGTAGTTAAACTAACCCTAAAACAGCAACAAGAAAGAAGGCTGAACCAGACTGCCCACAGACCTCACGAAACAGGGTAACGTACTAAACCTTAATCAGGCGGGACCCAGGCCCTTCCCCTACCCCAGCTCACCGGAGGAAGAGAATCAGAGCCGGGGAGGGGGTGGAAGCCTAGAGCTGCTGAACACCGAGCCCTGGAGGTCGGCTTTGGCAGCAGAAACCTACACTGTGTGGTGCTCTGGACGTTGGGGAGCTCAGACAGGTGGAGTGCATGAGAGACAGATTGCGGCCATTTGTGGAGGCCAGGATCCACACCTGGCGGCTCTGGAAAAAGGAAAAGGCAGGTGGTCTGAGAGGCTTCCTAGCAGCTAGAGGGCTGCTGAAGGGGCAGGGTTTGCGCAGAGCTTGCTGCGAGGGGGAGGGGAGAGCTGGACAAGGTTGTCTGGGCACACTCTACCCAGCTGGTTGGGAACCTTGAGGAAGTTCAGGCACTCCAACCCCCTGGCTGCCTGCTCAGCTCAGAGGCTCCCCACTGTGACAATCAGCCTGCTGTGCCTTCCTCCAAGCCTGCAGGCACCAGTTCACAAACCTGCAGTCACTGTGCTGGCATCAGGCCAGCCAGAGGGAGGCCCCGCCTACAACAGCTAGAGACAAAAAGCACAGAGGCTTACACCTGTGTGCTTGGCCCACTGGCTCTGATACTGGAGACAGGCAGGCAGACGGGAACGGGAAACAGATATTTCCTCCCCCTATATACAAGCTCCACTCCCCTACGAATCCCAACCTCACTCTATGGGCTGAGCAGCTCCAGAGACTGGAACTTCTGGGCACTAATGGGCACCACACAGAAATATGAAATGTCAAAAGAACAAAGTTCAGACCAAAATCTCACAAACCCCAAAAAAAGGGTCAAATGAAACTGAACTCACCAATCTGCCTGGAAGAGAGTTCAAAATAAAAATCATAAACATGCTTATGCAGGTACAGAAAAATATTTAAGAACTCAGGAATGAATTTAAGTCGGAGATTCAATTATTAAGAAATTCTGTATCTGAAATGAAACACACAATTGAGGGATTTAAAAGCAGATTAGATGTAGCAGAAGAGACGGTAAATGGAACAGAAATTAGAGAAGAGGACTACAAAGAGGCTGAGGCACAAAGAGAAAAAAGAATCTCTAAGAATGAAAGAATATTGAGAGAATTGTGTGATGATTCCAAACGGAACAATATTCCTATTATAGGGATACCAGTTGAAGAAGAGAGAGAGAAAAGGATAGAAAGTGTCACTGAGGAGGTAATTGCTGAAAACTTCCCCTATCTGGGGAAGGAGATAATCTCTCAAGCCATGGAGGTGCACTGATCTCCCAACACAAGGGACCCAAGGAAGACAACATCAAAACATATAATAATTAAAATGGCAAAGATCAAGGATAAAGACAGACTTAAAAGCAGCTAGAGAGATAAAAAAAAGATCACATATAAAGGAAAACCCAGCAGGCTATCATCAGACTTCTCAACAGAAACCTTACAGGCCAGAAGGAAGTGGCAAGATATATTTAATGCAATGAAGCAGAAAGGCCTTGAACCAAGAATACTGTATCCAGCACAATTATCATTTAAATATAAAGGAGGGATTAAACAATTTTCAGATAAGAAAAAGTTGAGAGAATTTACCTCCCACAAACCACCTCTACAGTGCATTTTGGGGGGACTCCTATAGATGGAAGTGTTCCTAAGGCTAAATAGATGTCACCGAAGAGACAGACAGCACAGAATATGAATCATAACATACAAAGAATGGAGGAGGAAGAAAAAGAAGGAAAAAAATTAAAAGAGAACCTTTAGGTTGTGTTTGTAATAGCACACAAAGTGAGTTAAATTAGACTGTTAGATAGTAAGGGAATTACCCTGAACCTTTGGTAACCATGAATCTAAAGCCTGCAATGGCAATAAGTACATACGTATTGATAATCAACCTAAATGTAAATGGTCTGAATGCACCATTCAAAAGACATAGAGTCACTGAATAGATTAAAAAACAAGATCCATCTATATGTTGCCTACAAGAGACTTCAAACCCAAAGACATACACAGACTGAAAGGAAAGGGATGGATAAAGATATTTCATGCAACTAATAGAGAGAAAAAAGCAGGAGTTGCAGTACTTGTACCAGACAAAATAGACTTCAAAACAAAGAAAGTAACAAGAGACAAAGAAGGACATTACATAATGATAAAGATGTCAGTCCAACAAGAGGATATAACTATTATAAATATCTATGCACCCAACACACAATCCCCTACATATGTGAAACAAATAATAACAGAATTAAAGGGGGAAATAGAATGCAATGCATTCATTTTAGGAGACATCAACACACCACTCACTCCAAAGGACAGACCAACCAGACAGAAAATAAGTAAAGAGACAGAGGCACTGAAAAGCGTATTAGAATGGATGGACCTAACAGACATCTACATAACTCCATGCAAAAGCAACAAGATACACATTCTTCTCAAGTGTACATGGAACATTTTCAAGAACAGATCATATACTAGGCCACAAAAAGAGTCTCAGTAAATTCAAAAAGATTGAAATTGTACCAACCAGCTTCTCAGAACACAAAGGTATGAAACCAGAAATAAATTACACAAAGAAAATGAAAAAGCCCACAAACACATGGAGGTTTAATAACATGCTCCTATATAATCAATGGATCAATGACCAAATAAAAACAGAGATCAAGTCATATATGGAGACAAATGACAACGATTCAATAACACAAAATCTGTGGGACACAGTGAAGGCCGTGCTAAGAGGGAAATATATTGCAATACAGGCCTACCTCAGGAAAGAAGAACACTCCCAAATGAACGGTCTAAACTCACAATTAATGAAACTAGAAAAGGAAGAACAAATTAGGCCCAAAGTCAGTAGGAGAGACATAATAAAGATTAAAGTAGAAATAAATAAAATTGAGAAGAATAAAACAGCAGAAAGAATTAATGAAAGCAGAAGCTGGCTGAGAAAATAAACAAAATAGATAAACCCCTAGCCAGACTTATCAAGAAAAAAAGAGAGTCTACACACATAAACAGAATCAGAAATGAGAAAGGACAACTCACTACAGACACCATACATATACAAATTATTATTAGAGAATACTGTAAAAAATTATATGCTAACAAACTGGATAACCTAGAAGAAATGGAGAACTTCCTAGAAAAATACAACCTTCCAAGGCTGACCAAGGAAGAAACAGAAAACCTGAACAGACCAATTACCAGCAACTACATTGAACTGGTATCAAAAACCTACCTAAGAACAAAATTCCTGGACCAGAAGGTTTCACTGCAGAATTTTATCAAACACTTAGTGAAGAACTAATACCTATCCTCCTTAAACTTTTCCAAAAAGTAGAAGAGGAGGGAATACTCCCAAACTCATTCTATGAGGCCAACATCACTCTAATACCAAAACCAGGCAAAGACACCACAAAAAAAGAAAATTACAGACCAATATCCCTGATGAACCAAGATGCAAAAATACTCAACAAAATATTAGCAAACCAAATTCAAAAATACATCAAAAAGATCATCCATCATGATCAAGTGGGATTCATCCCAGGGATGTAAGATGGTACAACATTCGAAAATCCATCAACATCATCCACCACACCAACAAAAACAAGGGGAAAAAAACCACATGATCATCTCCATAGATGCTGAAAAAGCATTCAACAAAATTCAACATCCATTCATGATAAAAACTCTCAACAAAATGGGTACAGAGGGCAAGTACCTCAACATCATAAAGGCCGTATATGACTAACCCACAGCCAACACTATACTTAACAGCGAGAAGCTGAAAGCTATTCCTTTAAGATCAGGAATAAGACAGGGATGCCCACTCTCCCCACTTCTATTCAACATAGTACTGGAGGTCCTAGCCACAGCAATCAGAAAACACAAAGAAATAAAAGACATCCAGATTGGCAAGGAAGAAGTTAAACTGTCCCCTGTTTGCAGATGACATGATACTGTACATAAAAAACCCTAAAGAAACCACTCCAAAACTACTAGATCTAATATCTGAATTCAGCAAAGTTGCGGGATACAAAATTAATATGCAGAAATCTGTTGCATTCCTTCCTATACACTAATGATAAACTTGCAGGAAGAGAAATCAAGAAAACAGTTGCATCAAAAAGAATAAAATACTTAGGAATAAACCTAACCAAGGAAGTGAAAGACCTATACCCTGAAAACTATGGGACACTCTTAAGAGAAATTATAGAGGACACTAATAAATGGAAATTCATCCCATGCTCTTGGCTAGGAAGAATTAATATTGTCAAAATGGCCATCCTGCCTAAAGCAATCTATAGATTCAATGCAATTCCTATCAAAATACCTAGAGCATTTTTCAACAAACTGGAACAAATAGTTCAAAAATTCATATGGAAACACCAAAGACCCCAAATAGCCAAAGCAATCCTGAGAAGGAAGAATATAAAAGTAGGGGGGATCTCACCCCCCAAATTCAAGCTCTACTACAAAGCCACAGTAATCAAGACAATTTGGTACTGGCACAAGAACAGACCCACAGACCAGTGGAACAGAACAGAGACTCCAGACATTAACCCAAACATATATGGTCAATTAATATACAATAAAGGAGTCATGGACATACATTGGGGAAATGACAGCCTCTTCAACAGTTGATGTTGGCAAAACTGGACAGCTACATGCAAGAGAATGAAACTGGATCATTGTCTAACCCCATACACAAAAGTAAATTCAAAATGGATCAAAGACCTAAATGAATATAAGTCATGAAAACGATAAAACTCTTAGGAAAAAACATAGGCAAAAGTCTCTTGGACATAAACATGAGCAACTTCTTCATGAACATATCTCCCCAGGCAAGAGAAACAAAAGCAAAAATGAACAAGTGGGACTATATCAAGCTGAAAAGCTTCTGTACAGCAAAGGACACCATCAGTAGAACAAAAAGGCATCCTACAGTATGGGAGAATATATTCATAAATGACATATTTGATAAGGGGTTGATATCCAAATTATATAAAGAGCTCAAGCACCTCAACAAACAAAAAGCAAATCATCCAATTTAAAAATGGGCAGAGGAGCTGAACAGACACTTCTCCAAAGAAATTCAGGTGGCCAACAGGCATGTGAAAAGATGCTCCACATCGCTAATCATCAGAGAAATGCAAATTAAAACCACAATGAGGTATCACCTCACACCAGTTAGGACTGCCACCATCCAAAAGACAAACAACAACAAATGTTGGCAAGGATGTGGAGAAAGGGAAACCCTCCTACACTGCTGGTGGGAATGTAAACTAATTCAACCATTATGGAAAGCAGTATGGAGGTTCCTCAAAAAACTCAAAATAGAAATACCATTTGACCCAAGAATTCCACTCCTAGGAATTTACCCTAAGAATGCAACAACGCAGTTTGAAAAAGACATATGCACCCCTATGTTTATCGCATCACTATTTACAATAGCCAAGAAATGGAAGCAACCTAAGTGTCCATCAGTAGATGAATGAATAAAAAAGATGTGGTACATATACACAAGGGAATATTATTCAGCCATAAGAAGAAAACAAATCCTACCATTTGCAACAACATGGATGGAGCTAGAGGGTATTATGCTCAGTGAAATAAGCCAGGCAGAGAAAGACAAGCACCAAATGATTTCACTCATCTGTGGAGTATAAGAACAAAAAAAAAAACTGAAGGAACAAAACAGCAGCAGACTCACTGAACCCAAGAATGGACTAACAGTTACCAAGGGGAAAGGGACTGGAGAGCGTGGGTGGGAAGGGAGGGAATAAGGGGGAAAAGGGGCATTAAGATTAGCTCACATAATGTAGGTGGGGGGACATGGGAAAGGCAGTATATACAGAGAAGACAAGTAATGATTCTATAGCATCTTACTACACTCATGGACAGTGACTATAATGGGGTATGTGGGGGGGACTTGATAATGTGAGGAGTCTAGTAACCCTAATGTTGTTCAAGTAATTGTACATTAATGACATCAAAATTAAAAAATGTTTTTAAATATAACAGGACAAACTAAATACCTAAGTGGACTCAAAGGCAAAAATACAATCAGTACTAACTTAACTATCTAAAATAAAGTTATATTTATAACACTAATTTTGCATTCAAGTGACAAATTCCTATTTACCATCAGAAGCCACACTGTGACCCTCAGATACCTTCTCAAACAGCTCTGCCTGAGAAGTGAATTCCAAATAAACCCATTATTTACACAGAAGTAAAAGTTTGCATATCAATACCATTCAATGGAGAACGAAGAATCTCGTCAATAAATGATGATGGGGCAACTGGATATCCACACCCCAAAAAACAAGTTGCATCCCCACCTCACACCATACACAAAAATTAATTCAAAAATGGATCAACAATCTAAGGACAACAGCTTTTAAAAACATAAAACTCTTAGAACAAAACACAGGGGTAAAGAATCTGGCAATAGATTCTTAGATTACATAAACAAAAGCACATGTGACAACAGAAAAAATAAATTAACTGGACTCCAAAATTAAAAACTTTCTGCATCAAAGGACATTATCAAGAAAGGGAAAGACAACCTACAGAAGAAAAAATACTAACAAATCATATAACAATAAGGGCCAAGTACCTAAGGGAACAAACACAACTCAACAAAAAGATAATCTGATTAAACACTGAGCACAGGACTTGAACAGACATTTATGCAAAGACATCCAAGTGACCAAGAAGCACATGAAAAGATGCTCAACTCCATTAATCATCAGGATATGCAAGTAAAAATCACAATGAGGTAACAATTCACATTCACAAAGATGGCTATAACTTTTAAAAAGAAAAGAAAAAGAAAAAGAGAAAGGACATGTCAAAAATGTGGAGAAGCCTTTATACATTATTGGAGGGAATATCAAATGGTGTAGCCTCTGGGGCAAAGTTTGGTAGTGCCTCAAAAAGCTAAACATAGAATTACAATAGAACGCAGCAGTTGCACCCCTAGGTAAATAAGGAAAGTGCAAACTGGTACTCAAATATATATACATATGTTCAGAGCAGCACTATTCATAATAGGTAGAAACCCCAAAATGCATGAATGGATAAGCAAATTGTGGCATATATAATGGAATAGTATTCAGCCATAACAAGGAATGGCATACTGACTCATGCTACAACTGGATGAACCTCAGAAATACTATGTGAAGTGAAAGCAGCCAAACACACGAGGCTGCACACTGAGGGATGCCACTCTACAAAATATCCAGCACAGGCAACCCACAGACACAGCAATGCAGACTGGTGGTAGCCAGGGGTTGGGGAGAATGGACAATGGGGGACACTGCTTAATGGGTAAGGGGTTTCTTTTGGGGGTAACGTGAAACGTTTTAGAACTAGGTAGAAGTGGTGGCTGCACAACTTTCTAAATGTACTAATTGCCACTAAACTTTTCACTTTTAAAAGGTTACTTTTATGATGTGTGAATTTCACCTCAATTTTTTTTCTCAAGTTTGCAGATGTCTCAACTGCTAGTTTATGCATCTCCACCTCAGCCAGGAATGCTCTCCCTAACTAAGTGGTCCCCCTCTCAACAACTTGTCTCCCTGGCTCATAGTCTGAATGCAGCTGGAGAAAAAAAACACTAGGTCAAAAATGACCTATGAAAAGAAACAGTACGAATGCACATCTACATAAAGACTGAATTTTATGCTGGGGAAAAACACTAGCAAAAGGTATTCACTAAAACTTATGGAACAAAATGCAAAAACAAATGGAGGTGAAGTCTTCAGTGAATGCAAGCAGTGATAAATATTCAAGTCTGCATTACCACCACCAGAGTTAGGAAAGGTCAGGCAGCGAATGACTTCCTCCAGTTTCAAACTTCAAACCACAAGGCAACTGCACAGAAATTTCTCTGAAACACCTACCCGTATTTCCTATTTGAGACATTGCAGGCAGTCTTTTACTTTTTCAAGGACTGATTCTTAATGCAAATAAAATTATAATACCGGCACTGTTCAGAATGTCAAGCACAATGAAGTCTTTCTTCTCAGTTACTATGTAACTTACTCGGCACAGAATTGTACAAGATGCTACATACTAACACAGAACATAGGGAATAGTGTTTCTTGCCTTTAGAGTGAACAGTTTAAAAAGATACATTAATTTCCAAGAAGTGGAAATACATCTTTATTATGTATGATATTATATAAATACATCTCTATCTTCAACACTAGTAATGGTTTGAGGACATGTTAACTCACATCTTTCTCTTAATAGAGCCAAACTAAAGTGCCTGAAAACTTTACCTAAGGAAGTTTTTTTACAAAATAAATGTCACCTCAAGAATGCACAATAGGAACAACTTTTTGGAAGGACTCAAACTATTTTTCCTTAAAACCACCTTGACCAAACAATTCATAACTGAGAAACTAGTGAATGTGCAGTATGAATAATCAAGGCTGGTACACACCCTTTGGCTGAGGAGGAATGCTGACATTTATAGGGTACACCTATCAGGTATCATGCCTGGGGTTCTTGCATCTACTACCATTCAATATCCAATAGTCTTCTCATTCCTACTGTAAAGTCCCTCATGCACACTGAAGCAGGTATGTTGGGAAGTTAACTGAAGCTATTCATCAGGAACAATCCCTTGGAGATAACTGTATTTAAGCAAGACTTTTATGAATCCCAACGGCATCCTCCCCCATAGGGTACTCTCAACATTCCTACATACAGTAATTTGATAATCAAGTGATCTATGTCTTTATGAAGTCAATGATTAAAAGATTTTTAACAAAATATGACCAAAGACAAAGTATTTCACCTCACCACTTAATGAACTTTTTGAAGTTAGTGGCTAATTCATTAATAATTTTGAAGAAGAGGTGCCAAACTATCTAGGTATGCAGTTACATAAACCACATTTCTTTAGCTCTTTGACAGTGTCACAAAAAACTATCAAATGCCTTGTTGAAATCAAGACATGGTATGGCTAAAGTAACCTGTCAGTCCCATTGTAAAGATTTTATACCATGCAGTCCACGTGAAGAAACCAAGAGCCAGAAATGTCGAGGGAGAAGTTCACACACCATTTCAACAGAAGAGCTAGTAAGACTAGAAACCAGGTTTTCTGACAAATCCATTTTTAAAAAATGAATTCATGGCACTATTTAATGACATCACTTTTCCCTAGTCCCTCAAGCCTTAGAAAACCAAGAAGCTGTCCTCAATTCTTTTCTTACCTCATACCTCTTAGTGAATCCAGGCAGCTCTTCCTTCAAAGTAAGTCCCTACTCTTACCACCCTCACCTCCTCCACTAAGGTCACAACCCACACAGACCAGCTGCCTTAGCTCCTCCTTGGTCCCCATGGCTCACACCCCAGTGTGAGCCACAGGGAAAAATTTTTTTTTCAGTTTTCTTCAAAATTGCAGAAGAGTATAGTACAAAGAACACTTTTCCCCAGACCACCTGAGTTTTTTGCCAACTTGATGCTTTATCATCCCCAAATGCTAAAAACAGGATGGCCTAAACACTACAACAAAGTAACAAAGATCAGGAAATGAAGGTTGATAGCTTACTGGTTTAATCCTGACACCCAGCTAGAGGCCACCCCTTATGCCCAGTGGGGACTCCCCATGCAGTCTGCTCTCCCTTCTACCCAGTTCTCCCCTCTCCCGAAGGGGGCTCCGGCATCCCACAGCAGACCACCCTCTCAGAGAAATCCTGTCTTCACCCTGCTTGGGCTCCAACTCCTGTGACAGCTGCCGTGTCCCCTGTCCAGGCCGCCCTCCTTACCCACTTGGGCCCAAACCCGCTGTCCTGGGCCACGACAGCTCCTCACATCCCCTCTTCACACTGTGAGGGCTCCCTTGCTTGGCCTGACAGCTTCAGGTCAGAATTGGTGAGGAAGAAGGGGAAAAGGAGAGTGATCACTTTTAAATGTATATAGATTAGTTCACTCCTCAAAATCCTCCAATAGCCTTTTAGTCTTTCTCAGAATAAAATTCAAACTTTTCTACAGTCCACCAAGTTCCCACCTTCCTACATGACTTGATGCAGTCTATGCCTGCTGACCTCCATTCTGGTTTTCAAACACTAAACTCTAACCTCAGGGCCTTTATGTTGTGCTCTCTCCCTGAAAAGTCCCACCTCCTCAGATCCACAAGATCTCTGTTTAAACATTGTTTCCTTAGAGCTTCCCCCAGTCCCCTCCCACCCACCATCCCCACATGCCTACCCTCTCCCCTTGCCTTCCTTGTCTTAATAGCACCTGAGACTCCCCGACAGTACATCATGTACATATTTATTTATAGCTCACAAGAATAGAACAATTTCCTGTTTATTGTTTCCCCATACCTAAAACAGCATTTAACACATAATAGACACTGAATGCCTGCAAGATGGCTGAATTCTTCAAGAACCCATCTTGGTGACGCAAGTTAATCAATCATAATGCCATGCTACATCTATTTGGTATATGTAAAGATGTTCAAGTGACTGTGTAACTTTTAAGATATCAATGCTGACACTGTTGCAGAGTGTTTTAAAATATACAAGTACTTGCAGTAATTCTTAACAGCATCTGTGTTAAGCTTACTTTCTCTTTTTCAAAGACAGACAAGGCTCAGAAAAGCACAGTGATTCACCCAACATTACACAGCCAGTAATTGACAAGAGCATGACTGGAAGTTGGGCTTTCTAAGTACTATTAACTACACCAGGCAAGCCCCTCTGCTTGTGCACCACTAGTCAATCACCCTCACAACACCCAACATTCTTTCAACCTCCAGAATTACTGGAATGTTTCAAAAGAACACCCAGAGGTGCAGAAATACTGTAATTTTCAACCCTACCTACAAATTTATGTCTTACTGAAAACATAATACATGCACTGACTACAAGTCTGTTACATGACAGTTCTGTTTTTATAGAGTTCAAGCAAAAGATCCTTGATAATGGGCATTTTAGTATCGATTCCAGAATCAGGAAACTACAGTCCATCACCTGTTTTTGTTACAATATGTGAGCTAAAAATGGTTTTTATATTTTTTTAATGGTTAGGAGAAAAATCAAAAGAATATTATTTCATGAAACCTGAATTTTATGAGTGATTCAAAGTTCAGTATACAAAAGGAGACTGGGGTGGGAACTTTAAATTACTGCAGCCCAGTAGTAAAAGGCAGTAAGAATACCAAAGGGAACAGCATAGGGTCCCAGGCCCAGATGTGAGTCTACATAATGCTGATCTACAGCAGGACACCCCAGGTTCAACCACAACCTCCAAAAACATTTTTCTCCCACACTGCCTGAATCTTTACATACTTCACCATGTCACACGGCCCATTAGTCACCTAATTTACTCACTCACCTTACAAGAGGTCTCATTTAAAATATAAATAGATCTGAAAAGCTAGGGAAAATAACAAAATCTCATGCATTAATGTGGACTAAATAAAGCAGTTTTGATAGTGAGACAAAGGGGTAAAAAAGGAGTAGTTATTCATATGATCTCACTTATTTGTGGAATATGAAAACAAAGCAAAACAGAAGGAACAAAACTGCAGTAGACTCACAGACAATGAGAAGTGACTGGTGATTACCAAGGGGAAGGGGTTGGGGCAGGTATAGGGAGGAGGCAGAGGGGGATAAAGGAGCACAAGAATTTGCAATCACAATATAAGTTGTCATGGGTCTGTTGAACCACTGTAATGTACATTTGAAACCAACATAAGATTGTATATTAATGATACTTTAATTTTTAAAAAAGGGGTAGGTATTTTAAGGAGATGAAACCCTCAAAGACTGAGGCAGGCTTAGAAAAGGTTCTGAAGTAGGGAGGTTAGAAAAAACTAGGAACACTGGGAAACAGAGCACAAGGGCACCAAAAGATGGAAAAGACAGAGAATGGGAGGTGGGAGGTGTCCAATACAAACATCCAATCCAACTTACCTGGGTCAGACATGCACCCGGTAGAAAAAGGGAAGACACAGTTTATCTCTACCCTGTGGCTTAAGAACTGTTAGAGCAAGAAGGCTCCTCTCTTCAAAAGAATAACTAATCGATGCAAAAGGATACTAACAGAATTAGACAATAATCATTTGCAACCAACAGTTGCAAAAAACTGATTCAGGCAAGAAACATCAAGGGGTATCAAAACTACTGCATAACTTTAAAAACAGATATTCACAGAGTCTCAAAGTATCTTATTAATTTCAAAAGGGAAAAGAAACCACTACAATCAAAAAGCCTGGAAGACATTTTGGCAACCCAGTGATTATTACCATCGGCAATACCGACGTGACCTCTCAGAAGTGCACTGAAGAGTGGCGTATCACTTATGCTGTGTTCCTGTCAGAAATACTTAACCAGATTTTAATCATGACCAAGCAACAGACAAATATAAGAAACACACACCTATAAAACAACTGGCCTCGACTTTTTAAAACTCTTGTGGCCACAAAAAGAAGATTAGGCTAAGGGTCTGTTCTAGACCAGTGCTCCTTAATGCACAGACCAGTAGCAGTCCTCAAAATATTGGTACTGATCCATGACAAGGTGAGTACACAAATTTAGAATTCAGAAATGTTTATACCAACCTGATAGTAGAATCTAATTTTTAAAATGAGTATTTTACAAAATTATTGGTCCACAGCAGATTGGAAATCAAAGGAACACAAAAAAATGGTCCTTCACCATAGAATGTTACAAATTATTCCAGATTATAGAGAACTAAGAGTCATGATAGCTAAATGCAATATGTGATGCTGGATTTAAATCACACACACACACACACACACACACACACACACACACATTTGAACCATGCAGGTTTGAACAATGCAGGGGTTTAGGGACACAGGACCCCAACCCCCACTGAAAAATTTACATATAACCTTTGACTCCCCCAAAACTTACTACTAATAGCCTACTATTGACTGGAAGCCTTACTGATAACATAAACAGTCAATTAACACATATTTTGCATGTTATATGTATTATATAGCGTATTCTTAAAATAAAGCTAGAGAAAGGAAGATGTTTATTAAGAAAATCATAAGGAAAAATACATTTACAGGACAGTAGTTACTGAAAAACAAAAATCCACACATAAATGGACCCATACAGTTCAAACCTGTGTTGTTCAAAGGTCAACTGTGTATTACTACTGGGAAAATTTAAATATAGACTATACATTAAATAACAGTATTATATTAATGTTAAATTTCCTGAGAGTGATAATTACAATACAATTATATTATAGAAAAACATCCTTGTTCTCAGTAGACATGGTGAATTATTTAGAAGTGAAGTTACTATGTCTGCAAAATATTCTCAAATGGTTTAGCAAATAATAAAGTTGTATGATGAATGGGGTTAGGTGGGGTGGGATGAGGCAGCTAGGTGGAGAGATAAAACACAAACTGAGTACTATTTAAAACTAGGAAACCCATCCAAGTGTAAAAATAACAACACTATAAATTTAGAGATTAAGTGAAATACCAAGTAGACACTGCGTAAAATATTTTCAATAATGTGATCCATTTACAGTAAAATTTACAATCTACAAAATCTAGATATTTGAAATGGTAATAATTATATATTCGTGCTACCATGTTTTCAAAATGTATCAGTTTAAAACTATATTTTTCTAGTTTAAAAAGAAGACATTAATCAATGGATTAAAGTAGTATTTTACAAATAAATTTAAAGTTTAAATCCTTGGTAACCACAAACAGCAACAAGAAATGACTTGACACATAGAAACTGCAGTTTAAAACAAATGGATATTACACAATTACTTTGGATTATACCTTGTATTATATTCTGCAATATTTTAAATATATCAAGGAATTAAATATGAAGATAATCCATAAAAAAAGAATGTTAACCCTAAAAACATATCCCAGCTTTGAAGAAGAGGACAATTCATTATTACAAGATGAAGAAACAAGAGGGATAAAGAGAAATGAGTTCTGACATGTAAACCTTAAATCTTTAAAGTTCATTCAATGATTTATTAAATGCTTACAACATTCTAAGCACTGGTAGAGATCCTGAATTTTCAGAGTTTGAATAAAGCACGCATGGGAAGCAAGCAAATAGTACAAAAAGCAATGGAAAGTTCTGGCAAGTGCTACAGAGGGAAAGACAGAGTGCTCCAAAAGTACACATAGTAAGGAGGCACTGGAGATGGGATGGTCATGCACGAATTCTCTAAGGCATGACATCAAACCTGATGCCAGAAAAAAGAACAAGAAACTAGCCAAATGAAGAGGAGGGAAAACAGCTCATGGCCAGAGTAAGGAAGGAACCCACAGCCACCATGATGAGACAAATTTTAAGGGCGATTGATAAAAGATGGTATCTAAAGTACAAGAAAAGTACAAGTTCCTAGCAATACACCAGTACATGGGAAAATGTACATTCTTGATAGCCACCTGCATTTATCCATCTAACATAACTAAATGAAATATAAAGCCAAAAGTTGGTGAGGATGAGAGTAGGGAAGTATATATATGTACAATCCAGTATTATAACACTAATTCCCACTCTTCAGAATTAACTAACTGTCAATGTTACCAAAAAAAAAGGCAAATCCTGCCAAAGCAATCTATAGATTCAATGTGATCCCTATCAAAATGCCAATAGCATTCTTCGATGAAAAGAACAAATAGTTCTAAAATTTATATGGAAAAAAAAATTCATATGGAACCACAAAAGACCCCAAATAGCCAAAGCAATCCTGAGAAGGAAGAACAAAGCTGGAGGGATTACACTCACTAACTTCAAGCTCTACTACAAAGCCACAGTAATCAAGACAACTGGGTAATGGCACAAGAATAGATCCATACATCAATGGAACAGGAGAGAGAGCCCAGACATAAACTCACACATATATGGCCCATTAATATACAATAAAGGAGCCATGAATATCCAATGGGGAAAAGACAGCCTCTTTAACTAACAGTGTTGACAAAACTGGACAGCTAAATATAAGAGAATGAAATTGGATTATTGTCTAACTCCATACACATAAGTAAACATGAAATGGATCAAAGACCTGAATGTAAGTCATGAAACCATACTCATGGCAGAAAATATAGGCAAAAATCTCTTGAATATAAACATAAGCAACTTTTTCCTGAACACATCTCCTTGGACAAGGGAAACAAAAGCAAAAATGAACAAATGGGACTACATCAAACTAAAAAATTCTGTACAGCAAAGGACATCAGCAGCAGAACAAAAAGGCATCCTACAGTATGGGAGATTATATTTGTAAATGACATACTCGATATGGGGTTAACATCCAAAGTATATAAATAATTCACGCATCTCAATACCCAAAAAGTAAATAACCTGATTAAAAGATGGGTGGAGGACCTGAAAAGACACTTCTCCAAAGAAGAAACACAGATGGCCAACAGGCAGATGAAAAGATGCTCCACATCGCTAATTATCAGGGAAATGCAAATTAAAACCACGAGATAGCACCTCACACCAGTTAGTTTGGCCAACATCCAAGAGACAAGGAACAACAAATGCTGGCAAGGAGGAGGAGAAAGGAGAACCCTTCTATACTGTTGGTGGGAATGTCAAATTAGTTGAACTATTGTGGAAAGCAATATGGAGGTTCCTCAAAAAACTAAACATAGAACCATTTGACCCAGGAATTCCACTCCTAGGAATTTACCCACAGAAAACAAGATCCCTGATTCGAAAAGACATATGCATCCCTATGTTTATTGCAGCACTATTTACAATAGCCAAGATATGGAAGCAACCTAAGTGTCCATCAGTAGATGAATGGATAAAGAAGATGTGGTACATATACACAATGGAATATTATTCAGCCATAAGAAAAAAAATACTACCATTTGCATCAACTTGGATGGAGCTAGAGGGTATTATGCTCAGTGAAATAAGCCAGGCGGAAAAGACAAGTACCAAATGAGTTCCCTCATTTGTGGGGTATAACAACGAAGCAAAAGTGATGGAACAAAATAGGAGCAGACTCATAGACTCCAAGAAGGGACTTGCAGTTAACAAAAGGAAGGAGTAGGGGAGGGTGGGTGGGGAAGGAGGAAGAAGGGGATTAAGAGGCATTATAATTAGCACACACAATATGGGTAGGTCATGGGAAAGGCAGTATAGCATGGAGAAGACAAGTAATTCTCTATAGCATCTACTACACTGATGGACAGTGACTGCAATGTCAGGGGTACTGATATTATGGGTGAATGTGGAATCCACAATATTGCTCATATGAAACCTTCATAAGATTGTATATCAATGATACCTTAAGAAAAAAAAAAGCTTTAAAATGAACTATGCATATCATATAAAAATAAAATCTATACCAATTTTCAAATTAAAAAGCATATATGAAGGACAAAATCATAAAATATTTACTTCTGGGACAAAGTCAGAAGTACCTTGTTCATGCCTTATACTATTTTTCCTAAAGTTGTCTTAAAATAAATTCAGATATTGGTTTGTTGCCACCTAGTGGTTAAACTGATATCTGAATAATATTTCACATTAAATATTCTCTACAGTTAATACAAAACACAGAGCCAAAAATATCTTAGTAATGCTCATCATAAGATCTTACTACACTACGCAGATAAATTCAACTTTGGAGAAATTTTAAAGCTACATCATGAGTTAACGGTATCTTGGACTTTTAACAACATCCTCAAAATTTTCATTACCGTGTTGAGACTTCAGTTTTAAAATTAAAATACTGTTAGAGTTGTAAATTAATAGAGTGTATGTGATTAAAGTTAAGTTTCTATGAATTAAAAAAAAATACTGTTTTTTATCACAAATAAGTTATCAAAATCTTATTTAAGATACTTTCAAAATGCTCTTTTTTTCTTTACAGTTCAAGTGTCTATATATGTGCCAGTTTTCCAAAATGTTGGAATTACAGAACTGGATGGATACTGCCTTTTTTTACAGTTTTTTTTTAAAATTCTGATTCTAACAAAAGGTCCGCATATTACATTTATTTTGTATTTTGAATACATTTTATAGCAGTCTCTCCCCCTTCTTTGTTCCCTTGTTTTTTACACAGCTGTTGGTTGAAAAGAGCCAGTTGTCCCATTGCACTACTTTTAAAACCATTCTTTTGTACCCAAATTTAAAAAGCATAACAAATAAATGTAACACATGGAATTATTTTTGGATCCCAAACCCAATGAATCAACTATAAAAAGTAATTGTAGAAATGTGAATGCAGTTTGGGTTTTAGAAGATAACAGAAGAATTAGTTAATTTTGTTAGATGTGATAATGTATTGTGTAAGGTGTCCAAATCTTTTAGTCATTGCTATGGACTGAACTGTGTCCCCGCAAAATTCATATATTGAAGCCCTAACTCCCAAAGGATATGTATGGTATTTGGAGACAGGGCCTTTGGTAAATAATTAGGTTTAGAAGAGGTCATGAGGATAGAGCCCTTACGAAGGGATTAGTGCCCTTATAACAAGAGACATTATAGAACCTTCTCTCTCTCCAAGTGAGGACTCAGGAAGGCGCAGGCTGTCTGGAAGCTGAAGAAGGGCTCTCACTAGAGCCTGGCCACGCTGGCGCCCTCATCTCGGACCTCCAGCCTCCAAACTGAGAAAGCACACTTCTGTTGTTTAAGCTGCCCAGTCTACAGTACTTTATTACGGCAGCCTGAGTTAAGGTTAAGACACTGGTGCATACAGAAATATGCAGGGGTGAAATAATATCTGCTATAAAATATATTTACAAAAAAGGGGGGGAATAGGTATAAGAAATGGAGCAAACTTCTAAAGTCGTTTAATTTTAAGTGAATTTGTTTAATATGCTATCAGACCAACTTACAAGTTTTAATTTTTTTAAGTTTGAAATTTCTCATAATTAAAAAAAGCTTTAAAAAATAATGTTAAGAAATGGGGAAATGACAACTGGTGCTGGCAAAACTGGAGAGCTACATGCAAGAGAATTAAACTGGATTACTGTCTAACCCCATACACAAAAGTAAACTCAAAATGGATCAAAGACCTGAATATAAGTCATGAAACCATAAAACTCACAGAAGAAAACATAGGCAAAAATCTCTTGAATATAAACATGAGCAACTTTTTCCTGAACCCATCTCCTCAAGAAAGGGAAACAAAAGCAAAAATGAACAAATGGGACTGCATCAAGCTAAAAGGCTTCTCTACAGCAAAGGACACCATCAGCAGAACAAAAAGGCATCCTACAGTAAGGGAGAATATATTTGTAAATGACATATCCAACAAGGGGTTAACATCCAAAATATATAAAGAACTTATATGCCTCAACACCCAAAAAGAAAATAACCCAATTAAAAAATGGGCAGAGGATATGAACAGACAATTCTCCAAAGAAGGAATTCAGACAGCCAACAGGCAAATGAAAATATGATCCACATAGCTAACTATCAGGGAAATGCAAATTAAAACCACAATGAAATAGCACCTCACACTAGTTAGGATGGCTAACATCCTAAAGACAAGGAACAACAAATGCTGGGAAGGATGTGGAGAAAGGGGAACCCTCCTACACTGCTGGTGGGAATGTAAGCTAGTTCAACCATTGTGGAAAGCAATATGGAGGTTCCTCAAAAAACTAAAAAGAGAAAAACCATTTGACCTGGAAATCCCACTCCTACGAATTTACCCAAAGAAAACAAGTTCTCAGATTCAAAAAGACATATATATGCACCCCTATGTTTACTGCAGCACTATTTACAATAGCCAAGATATGGAAGCAACCATCAGTAGATGAGTCGATAAATAAGATGTGATACATATACACAATGGAATACTACTCAGCCATAAGAAAATCCTACCATTTGCAACTACATGGATGGAGCTAGAGGACATTATGCTCAGTGAAGTAAGTCAGGCAGAGAAAGACAAACACCAAATGATTTCCCTCATTTGTGGAGTATAACATCAAAACCAAACTGAAGGAACAAAATAGCAGCAAACTCACAGACTCCAAGAAGGGAGTAGCGGTTACCAAAGGAGAGGGGTGAGGGAGGGGGAAGGGGATTCATTATTATGATCAGTACACATGCTATGCTGTTGGGGGGTCACAGGGAAGACAGTTTAGCACAAAGAAGACAAGTAGGGTCTCTGTGGCATCTTACTACATTGATGGACAGTGACTGCAATGGGGTGCTGTGGGGGGACTCGATAATAAGGGTGAATGTAGTAACCACACTGTTTTTCTTGTGAAACCTTCATAAGAGTGTATATCATTGATACCTTAAAAAAAAAAAAGAATGCAAGAAGATACGTTTCAATGCAATTACTATAACCAAAACGTGAAAATAAAATGTTTCAAGATAAAGTACTAATCTGAAATTATTATGAAACAAAAATAAAAGATGACTTAAAACTTTATCTATGAATAAATTTGGTAAAAATTGTTACATTTTTTAAATAATCTATCTCACCTAAGAATTTCGAAGTAAAAGCACTGATCCTACATATCTCCTTAAGTTTCTCACTGACCCTTTATCTCCTTAAGTTTCTCTACTTACAAAAGAAAAATTATTTGGGGATCCTATTGTAATTAGAGTGTTTTTTAAATTATATATCCAACTGGTTACTGCTGAAATATTTTTAAATTATTGGGGGGTTTTCTGTTTGGAACAGTTCACTTTAACTCTTCTTGATTACAGTAATTTTCAAAAAAGTCTTAGATTTGTCAAGTAGACAGTATCATCTGAAAATAGAAAGCTTTGCTTCCTTTTAATTTGTGTATTTGGTTTTTTATGTTAGCTGCACTAACAGTTCTAGAATAACACTAAGCAACAATGAAGGAGAGCAGTGAACCCCATCTTGTTCCTGATTTCAGCAGTCACATTTGTAAGATTTACCATATCATTGGTTAAGACTAATTTTTTAAAATAATTTTTAGCAAGTGTCTATTCCTAGTTTACAAGTTTTCAACAGACACATATTCAAAATTTCTTTGATCTGTTCCTGAATAAATTAGTCAAGGAGTCCTGTTCTCAAGCAAAGATGTAATTTCACCTTTTATGTGTACTCTAGGTTATCACTGCAGACAGTATACAATGTTCTGTGCCCAAAAAACATGCCCTCTGGAATTTTGAATAGAGATAAATAAGGCCATTTTCTTACTAAAAAGATTCCAGACCAGCTTTGGGTTTCTGCGATGTTTATTTCAGCCGCCTCATTCCTTCCACAAGCATGTATTGGTCACCTACTCTTTTATTATTATAGTACAGGTGTACACAGGCATAGGGGACACAGTGAGATTAAGAGACCATGCCCATCTTTAAAGAGCCCACACAATCACAGTGTATCAAACACTGTAACAAAATGCTGAAGGAAGAAACATCATCACTCTGAGATTTCCAGAAGAGTTCATGAGGTAACAACAGCTGAGTCTGAAATACTGGTCAACAGTTCCCAAAGCAGAATCCACGAACTCCTTTTATTCACTCCCAAAATATCATTTACTTTTTTCCACTGAGAATGCAATAATAATAGTGGGTAACGAGCTCGAACCCTTAGCACCAATCAAGTCAATGACCCCTGCCTGTACTAGAAGTTGCATTCTTGGTTACTACTTATTTTTTTAAAAAAAGCCCTTCTCATCTAAGAACATCCTTATTGAAAAAGCAAAAATTGTTTTTATTAATTGCTACCCCAAACATGTACTTTTTGAAATTCTGTGTGACAAAATGGGGAATGTACATAATGAACTACTGCAACACACCAAAATACAATGGCTATTTCAGGAAAAACACTTGGGCAATTGAAAAACACTTGGGCAATTGTTTGAGTCGTGAGCTGAACCTGCCACTTTTTCACAGATCATTATTACTTGAAAGAACAGATATTCCAACTATGCTTATGCAGACTGAGGTATATGACATTTTCTAAAAAGTGAAGTGAGATTATCAAAAAAAAACAGATGAAGTATTTGTTGTCCATTATAAAATTCAAGCATTCAAGAGAACATGAGAATTTTGTAAAACTCATACCTGCCACCATAAGCATGATAGGTCTCAATACTTAAAAACTTTTCTACAATGCTAATGTGTTATTTTTTTGATACTGCAAAACATGTGTCAACACATGAAAGATCTGCCTAACTTAGTAAGCCAGTATTTTCCAAATAACCAACACAAGATGTTACAAAATAATGCATGGGGGAAAGTCATTTAAAGTACAAAAAGTACAACAGTTTTCAATGAAAAAGTTCATCGATATGGGTTAAGATTCCCATATACAACCTTTCTTCTAATAATTGCTAAGATTTAGTGTAGTAATAAAGAATATCTATGAGTATACGAAACAGCAAATCAAATACACTTCTGTTCTAACTATATGCCTATCCAAGGCCACAATAACCCTCCTTTTCAAAAGGTACAAGAGATATCTTCACACATCATGTTATAGTCTCAATACTAATTTCCCAATCATAAAATAAATCAAACAAATAACATCAAAGTTTAGTTTTTAAAAAAAAATAATTGAAGAATTTCTGGGGGATGTTATAAAATATTAAATAAACCTTTACAATGTCAACAGAAACAATGTGTAAAGACAGCTACATCTAAAGAACAAGAAGGGAGCCAAGATGGCGGCGTGAGTAGAGCAGCGGAAATCTCCTCCCAAAACCAAATCTATCTATGAAAATATAACAAAGACAACTCTTCCTAGAATAAAGACCAGAGGACACAGGACAATATCCAGACCACATCCACACCTCGGAGAACCCAGTGCCTCGTAAAGGGGGTAAGAAACAAGCCCCGGCCCTGCGCGACCCGAGCGCCCCTCCCCCCAGCTCCCGGCGGGAGAAGAATACGCAGAGCAGGAGGGAGACGGGGCCCAGGACTACTGATCACCCGGCCCCAGCCATCCGGGCCAGAGCACAGACACAGTGCGTGCGCGGGGGGCCCTGGATACTAGGGAAACAGGGCAGCAAGAATGGTGAGCGGGTACTGGAGGCCTGGCACCAGAAGACATAAGAAAAGCAAGCGGCCATTTTTTTTTTCTGTTTTGTTTTGGCGAGCGCTTTTCGGAAGTCTTAAAGGGATAGGAGTCCCAATACTAGGGAAACAGGGCAGGAAGACCAGTGAGCAGATGCCTGAGGCTGGCACCGGAAAATAAAGAAAAACGAGCGGCCATTTTTATTTTTATTTTTTAAAAATTCTTTTTTTTTTTTTTTTTTTTTGTGGTCGTTTTGTTTTGGCGGGTGCTTTTTGGAAGTCTTAAAGGGGCAGGGCGGGTCACTTAATCCAGAGGTAGGGAATCCGGGGATCTCTGGGCACCCTAATCCCCTGGGCTGCAGGGCCTCCAGGCCGCTCCCCCTCCAACGCGACTCCACCATTTTGGAGCAGCAGCTCGAGCCAGGCCACGCCCATGGCAACAGCGGAGATTAACTCCATAGAGCTGGGCAGGAAGCAGAAGCCCTGTCTGCGCGCAGCTGCCCAGCACAAGCCACTAGAGGTCACTGTTCTCCCAGGACAGGAGGGCCACAAACCAACAAGAAGGGAAGTTCTTCCAGCCGTCACCCATCCCAGCTCTGCAAACTATTCCTATCACCATGAAAAGGCAAAGCTACAGGCAGACAAAGATCACAGAGACAACACCAGAGAAGGAGACAGACCTAACCAGTCTTCCTGACAAAGAATTCAAAATAAGAATCATAAACATGCTGACAGAGATGCAGAGAAATACGCAAGAGAAATGGGATGAAGTCCGGAGGGAGATCACAGATGCCAGAAAGGAGATCGCAGAAATGAAACAAACTCTGGAAGGGTTTATAAGCAGAATGGATAGGATGCAAGAGGCCATTGATGGAATTGAAACCAGAGAACAGGAAAGCATAGAAGCTGACAGAGAGAGAGATAAAAGGATCTCCAGGAATGAAACAATGTTAAGAGAACTGTGTGACCAATCCAAAAGGAACAATATCCGTATTATAGGGGACCCAGAAGAAGAAGAGAGAGGAAAAGGGATGGAAAGTATCTTGGAAGAAATAACTGCTGAAAACTTCCCCAAACTGGGGGAGGATATAATCGAACAGACCAAGGAAATACACAGAACCCCCAACAGAAAAGATCCAAGAAGGACAACACCAAGACACATAATAATTAAAATGGCAAACATCAAGGACAAGGAAAGAGTATTAAAGGCAGCTAGAGATAAAAGGGTCACCTATAAAGGAAAACTCATCAGGCTAACATCAGACTTCTCGACAGAAACCCTACAGGCCAGAAGAGAATAGCATGATATATTAAATGCAATGAAACAGAAGGGCCTTGAACCAAGGATACTGTATCAAGCACAACTATCATTTAGATATGAAGGTGGGACTAAACAATTCCCAGACAAACAAAAGCTGAGGGAATTTGCTTCCCACAAACCACCTCTACAGGACATCTTACAGGGACTCTTCCAGATGGGAGCACTCCTAGAAAGAACACAGAACAAAACACCCAACTTAGGAAGAATGGAGGAGGAGGAATAAGAAGGGAGAGAAAAAAAGAATCTCCAGACAGTGTATATAACAGCTCAATAAGCGAGCTAAGTTAGGCAGTAAGATACTAAAGAGGCTAACCTTGAACCTTTGGTAATGATGAATTTAAAGACTGCAATGGCAATAAGTACATATCTTTCAATAGTCACCCTAAATGTTAATGGACTAAAAGCACCAATCAAAAGACACAGAGTAATAGAATGGGTAAAAAAGCAAGATGCATCCATATGCTGCTTACAAGAAACTCACCTAAAACCCAAAGACATGTACAGACTAAAAGTCAAGGGGTGGAAAAACATATTTCAGGAAAACAACAGCAAGAAGAAAGCAGGGGTTGCAGTACTAATATCAGACAAAATAGACTTCAAAACAAAGTAACAAGAGATGAAGAAGGAAACTACATAATGATAAAGGGTTCAGTCAAACAAGAGGATATAACCATTCTGAATATATATGCACCCAACACAGGAGCACCAGCATATGTAAAACAAATACTAACAGAACTAAAGGGGGAAATAGACTACAATGCATTCATTCTAGGAGACTTCAACACACCACTCACCCCAAAGGATAGATACACCAGGCAGAAAATAAGTAAGGACACGGAAGCACTGAACAACACAATAGAGCAGATGGACCTAATAGACATCTACAGAACTCTACATCCAAAAGCAACAGGATACACATTCTTCTCAAGTGCACATGAAACATTCTCCAGAATAGACCACATACTAGGCCACAGAAAGAGAGTCAAAATATTCCAAAAGATTGAAATCCTACCAACCAACTTTTCAGACCACAAAGGCATAAAACTAGAAATAAACTGTACAAAGAAAGCAAAAAGGCTCACAAACACATGGAGGCTTAACAACACACTTCTAAATAATCAATGGATCAATGACCAAATCAAAATGGAGATCCAGCAATATATGGAAACAAATGATAACAACAACACTAAGCCCCAACTTCTGTGGGACACAGCAAAAGCACTCTTAAGAGGAAACTCTATAGCAATCCAAGCATATTTAAAAAAGGAAGAACAAGCCCAAATGAATGGTCTAATGTCACCATTATCGAAACTGGAAAAAGAAGAACAAATGAAGCCTAAGGTCAGCAGAAGGAGGGACATAATAAAGATCAGAGAAGAAATAAATAAAATTGAGAAGAATAAAACAATAGCAAAAATCAATGAAACCAAGAGCTGATTCTTCGAGAAAATAAACAAAATAGATAAGCCTCTAGCCAGACTTATTCAGAGGAAAAGAGAGTCAACACAAATCAACAGTATCAGAAACGAGAAAGGAAAAATCACGATGGACCCCACAGAAATACAAAGAATTATTAGAGAATACTATGAAAACCTATATGCTAACAAGCTTGGAAACCTAGGAGAAATGGAAAACTTCCTAGAAAAATACAACCTTCCAAGACTGACCAAGAAAGAAACAGAAAATCTAAACAGACCAATTACCAGCAATGAAATTGAAGCAGTAATCAAAAAACTACCAAAGAACAAAACCCCCAGGCCAGATGGATTTACCTCGGAATTTTATCAGACACACAGGGAAGACATAATACCCATTCTCCTTAAAGTTTTCCAAAAAATAGAGGAGGGGAAGATACTCCCAAACTCATTCTATGAAGCTAACATCACCCTAATACCAAAACCAGGCAAAGACCCCACCAAAAAAGAAAACTACAGACCAATATCCCTGATGAACGTAGATGCAAAAATACTCAACAAAATATTAGCAAACCGAATTCAAAAATACATCAAAAGGATCATACACCATGACCAAGTGGGATTCATCCCAGGGATGCAAGGATGGTACAACATTCGAAAGTCCATCAACATCACCAACCACATCAACAAAAAGAAAGACAAAAACCACATGATCATCTCCATAGATGCTGAAAAAGCATTTGACAAAGTTCAACATCCATTCATGATAAAAACTCACAGCAAAATAGGAATAGAGGGCAAGTACCTCAACATAATAAAGGCCATCTATGATAAACCCACAGCCAACATTATACTGAACAGCAAGAAGCTGAAAGCATTTCCTCTGGGATCGGGAACTAGACAGGGATGTCCACTCTCCCCACTGTTATTTAACATAGTACTGGAGGTCCTAGCCATGGCAATCAGACAAAACAAAAAAATACAAGGAATCCAGATTGGTAAAGAAGAAGTTAAACTGTCACTATTTGCAGATGACATGATACTGTACATAAAAAACCCTAAAGACTCCACCCCATAACTACTAGAACTGATATCGGAATACAGCAAAGTTGCAGGATACAAAATCAACACACAGAAATCTGTGGCTTTCCTATACACTAACAATGAACCAACAGAAAGAGAAATCAGGAAAACAACTCCATTCACAATTGCATCAAAAAAAATAAAATACCTAGGAATAAACCTAACCAAAGAAGTGAAAGACTTATACTCTGAAAACTACAAGTCACTCTTAAGAGAAATTAAAGGGGACACTAACAGATGGAAACGCATCCCATGTCCGTGGCTAGGAAGAATTAATATCATCAAAATGGCCATCCTGCCCAAAGCAATATACAGATGTGATGCAATCCCTATGAAACTACCAGCAACATTCTTCAATGAACTGGAACAAATAATTCAAAAATTCATATGGATATACCAAAGACCCCGAATAGCCAAAGCAATCCTGAGAAAGAAGAATAAAGTAGGGGAGATCTCACTCCCCAACTTCAAGCTCTACTATAAAGCCATAGTAATCAAGACAATTTGGTACTGGCACAAGAACAGAGTCACAGACCAATGGAACAGACTAGAGAATCCAGACATTAACCCAGACATATATGGTCAATTAATATTTGATAAAGGAGCCATGGACATACAATGGTGAAATGACAGTCTCTTCAACAGATGGTGCTGGCAAAACTGGACAGCTACATGTAGGAGAATGAAACTGGACCACTGTCTAACCCCATATACAAAAGTAAACTTAAAATGGATCAAAGACCTGAATGTAAGTCACGAAACCATTAAACTCTTGGAAAAAAACATAGGCAAAAACCTCTTAGACATAAACATGAGTGACCTCTTCTTGACCATATCTCCCCGGGCAAGGAAAACAACAGCAAAAATGAACAAGTGGGACTATATTAAGCTGAAAAGCTTCTGTACAGCAAAAGACACCATCAATAGAACAAAAAGGAACCCTACAGTATGGGAGAATATATTTGAAAATGACACATCCGATAAAGGCTTGACGTCCAGAATATATAAAGAGCTCACACGCCTCAACAAACAAAAAACAAATAACCCAATTAAAAAATGGGCAGAGGAACTGAACAGACGGTTCTCCAAAAAAGAAATACAGATGGCCAACAGACACATGAAAAGATGCTCCACATCGCTAATTATCAGAGAAATGCAAATTAAAACTACAATGAGGTATCACCTCACACCAGTAAGGATGGCTGCCATCCAAAAGACAAACAACAAATGTTGGCGAGGCTGTGGAGAAAGGGGAACCCTCCTACACTGCTGGTGGGAATGGAAATTAGTTCAACCATTGTGGAAAGCAGTATGGAGGTACATCAAAATGCTCAAAACAGACTTACCATTTGACCCAGGAATTGCACTCCTAGGAATTTATCCTAACAATGCAGCAATCAAGTTTGAGAAAGACCAATGCACCCCTATGTTTATCACAGCACTATTTACAATAGCCAAGAATTGGAAGCAACCTAAATGTCCATCGATAGATGAATGGATAAAGAAGATGTGGTACATATACACAATGTAATAGTACTCAGCCATAAGAAAAGGGCAAATCCAACCATTTGCAGCAACATGGATGGAGCTGGAGAGTATTATGCTCAGTGAAACAAGCCAAGCAGAGAAGAGAAATACCTAATTATTTCACTCATCTGTGGAATATAAGAACAAAGGAAAAACTGAAGGAACAAAACAGCAGCAGAATCACAGAACTCAAGAATGGACTAACAGGTACCAAAGAGAAAGGGACTGGGGAGGATGGGTGGGTAGGGAGGGATAAGGGGGGTGAAGAAGAAGGGGGACATTAAGATTAGCATGCATGGGGGGGGAGAAAGGGGAGGGCTGTACAACACAGAAAAGGCAAGTAGTGATTCTACAATATTTTGCTATGCTGATGGACAGTGACTGTAAAGGGGTTTATAGGGGAGACCTGGTATAGGGGAGAGCCTAGTAAACATAATATTCGTCATGTAAGTGTAGATTAATGATACCAAAAAAAAAAAGGCAGTTCCTGTGTGGTGACCTCCAATGAGTTCTACACAAGGGTATAAAGGGCATATAAAAGTGTAGGCAAAGGGTCTGTTTGTGTTTATACAGAGGATCAAAGCCTAATTTGGCTACGCTGAAAATGAACTAAGATACGATATGAAAAAGAACTTCCAACATCAGCACTCTCTGGAAGACTCATGCCAGAAGATGATCATCAAAAAACCCCAACAAAGATCCACACACTGCTACAGGTGTAGATGCACTCATCCCACCGGTTCCTGGACTTGCCATGGGTATGAGGAAGGAGGTATCTAAGCTGGCCTGTGCATACAGTAAAACAACAAATTTGACTGGATCTATACTGTTGGAACTCAACCAAGAATTAGGAGAAGTGCAAATTGTAGCACTCCAAAATCTTACAACTACAGACTATTTACTGTTAAAAGAACATATGGCATGTGAACAGTCCCCAGGAATGGGTTGTTTTAATTTGTCTGATTTCTCTCAGACTGTTCAAGTTCAGTTGGACAATATCCACCATATCATAGATAAGTTTTCACAAATGCCTAGGATGCCTAACTGGTTTTCTTGGTTTCACTGGAGATGGCTGGTAATTACAGGTATACTTTGGTTATGTAACTATACTCCTATTATGTTAATGTGTTGCACAATTTAATTAGTAGTTTAAAACCTATACATGCTGAAGTTACTCTACAAGAAGATATGTCAAAGAAATAATCAATCTTCCCAGGTTTTCTTCCATCTGCTACTTCTATAGCTTTTCTTCTTCCTTCCTAATTACAACCCTTAAATCGAATTCGTGCCTCATATCAAATTTACCGAGTATCATAATTCTTCCAAGCGGTAAAGATACCTCAAGACAAATGCTGGGCATAGAAGCTACAGGGCATAAATATGCAAAGAAGTAAAAAGCTAACCTTTTTAAACAATAAGGCTTCTCTCTCACTTACCAACTTTACATTTCCCTGTATGGCCCCGGAAGATGACTGGTTAGCCAGAGACGGGTAAGATTCCTCAAGGGAGGAACAACCTAAGACAGGCACAGTCGCAGGGGCCCATCAAGTGAGAAATTGGGGATCAATAGAGGTGAGGCTTAGAACCTCACCCCCCCTGTTCTGAGAGAAATCTTCTGCATATGTGGATGTTTTATTGCCCTTGTCTAGCTTGGATTAACACATAGTCTACAGGCACACACCTGATCATCTACATTTGCTCTCTTACAACACTAAACTATGTTTTCTACCTTTATCTTGTATCTACCTACCACTTCAGCATTTTATTAAAAATAATAATAATAGAGAGAAATGTGGTATCCACATATAAATCAAGTATAAAAATCAAATGAATATTCATATTTGAACTGACTGTTTATAGTTCATAATGCATGAGCAAAACCAAAAGTTTCTGTGATGACTGCCCTTGTACTGTTCACCATGTAACTTATTCACTATGTAAGAATTTGTTCTCCATGTAAGAACTTGTTCGTTATGCTTCAGAAGATTGGAGACTGACGAAAATTAGGCTTGGGGTGGATTAATGACTGTGCATTGAGTATTGACTCCCCTATACAGAATTTTATTGTCGTTAACAACCATTTGATTAATAAATATGAGAGATGTCCTCACACACACACAAAAAAAGTGCACACTTCCAATTGTAAAATAAATAAGTGACCGGGATGTAATGTATAGCATAAGGAATATAGTCAAAATATTGTAACAGCTTGGTATGGTGATAGCTGGTACCTAGAATTCTCATGTATATAAATGTTGAATCACTGTGTTGTACACCTGAAACTAATGTAATACTGTGTGTCAACTACCCTTCAATAAAAAATAATTATCTACAAAAGAAAAAAAAAAAAGCTATCCTTACTGAGCTTAAGCTTAGAATTCAAAAAAATTTAAGGTTCCAAAACAACTTGAAGAATGTATGATACGGTATCACTCAATTATTGCCGGCCATGTACAAGTATTCTAAGCTCTTTCCATAGGTATCAAATTAACCCTCACAGCATTTTCATGAAGTATGAACAACAGTAGTTTCTTAATTAGGGTGATTTTGATATCCTTTCCCCATACCCCAAAGGCCCAAGGACATTTGGCAATGTCTGGAAAAATTTTCATCATCAGGCTTCATACACTGTGACTGGAGCATATAGTACCAGAGTCAAGAAATCCTATCTATAATCATTCTCTATTTTTTTGATGAAAACAAGTTCAGAGAGATTGATTTTTGCCCAATTCATGTCACACAAGAAGTGGCAAAGGTACAATTTAATCCCAGGTCTAATACCACAATCTGTAATAACCATGATTTATGTAAGCTATAATTATAATAAAGTAAAATGTTGGAATTAAAAAATATATACCACTAATAATAGCATTAAAATATTAAATATTTACAGATGAATCTGACAAAAGATGTACAAAACCTGTACACTGAAAACTACATGATGATGTTGAAATTAAAAACAACCTAAATGAACATAGGAATATATTGTGCTCATGGA
This sequence comes from Manis pentadactyla, assembly GCF_030020395.1. Classification (NCBI taxonomy): domain Eukaryota; kingdom Metazoa; phylum Chordata; class Mammalia; order Pholidota; family Manidae; genus Manis; species Manis pentadactyla. Next base: position 58,272,451 of record NC_080025.1, on the reverse strand, counting down.
CTGAATACTCAATGTTTTTAAGATGTTAATTCTCCCCAAATTTATCTATAGAGCTAAGGCAATCCCAACCAAAATAAACAGTTTTTGGTAGAAACTGACAAGTTTGTTCTAAAATTCATAGAGAAATACAAAAAATCTAGAGTAACCGAAAAAACTTTGAAAAATAACAAATCTGGGGCATTTACATCATCTGACTTCAAGAGTTATTATTAAAGCTACAGTAATCAACACACAGTGTGGCATGGCACCAAGGACAGAAAGATCAGCAAAATAGAGTCAAGTCCAGAAACAGACATATATATGGTCAATTTTTGAGAGATGCAAAAGCATTTCAAAGGAGAAAGGATAGTCTTCTCTATAAAAAGTGCTGGAAAAATCAGATATCCATTCATTAAAAAAAGAAAAGTAAGAAAGAAAGAAAAGAACTTTGATCCACAAAGTTAACTTATGTTTGATGCACAAAAATTAGCTCAAAATAGGAAAAGCAAAAGCTATATAAACACTACATAAAAACTGTAAGACATGTACAAGAAACACAGGAAGACTATCCTTGGGAGATTGGCTTGGACAAAGATCGCTTAGAATCAGTACAAAAAGCAAGCGAATAGAAAATTTTAGTAAACTGGACTTCACCAAAACTAAGAACTTGTTCTTCAAAAGGTTGTCAAGAAACTGAAAAAACAGGCCATCGTATGGGAAAAAATATTTGTAAATCACATAGCTGATAAAGCATTTGTACCCAGAATACATATAAGAACTCTATAAGCTCAATAAGCAAAAACCCAGTGTTTTGTTTCAATTGTGAAAAGATTTAAGTAGACACCTAACTAAAGAAAATCTAGGATGGCAAATAAGCACATGAAAAGATGCTCAACAGCATAAGTCACTAGAAAATGCATATTATAACCATGAGATACCACACCCATTAGAATGCCAAAATATCAAAGACTGGCCATGCTGAGGGGTGGCAGAGATGCAGAGGAACTGACACTCTTAAGCATAGCTGGTGGGAAGAAAAAAAACGGTACAGCCAGTTTGGGAAACATTTTGGCAATCCTAAATAGTTAAAGATGCACCTATTTTAGGATCAGTTGTCTCACAGCTATTTCCCCAAGAGAATGAAAGCATACGTCCAAATACAGACCTATACACAAATGTTCATCACTGCTTCTTTGTGCAAGGCCAAAACATGGGTGGAAATAAATGTTCATTAACAAATAACAAATATAAACAAATCATAGTATATTCATACAATGGCATCCTACTCAGCATAAAAAGGAAGGAAATACTGACATACTCAACAAGATGGATAAATCTCAAAATAATTATGCTGAGTGAAATAAGCCAGACATAAAAGGATACATCCTTATATGGCTTATCTATATAAATTTTAGGAAATGCAAACTAATCTACATGGTAGAAGATCAGTGGTTGTCTAATAAACTGGGTGGGAACACAGGGCAGGATAGAAGGGAAGGATTAAAAAAAAAATGGTACAAAACAACTTGTGGGGGTAACAGATATGTTTATAACCAAGATTATAGTGATGGTTTCCCAGGTGTATTCATGTATCAAAAACCTACCAAATGTGTGCAGTTCATTGTGTGTCAATTATATCCCAATAAAGTTAAAAATACAAAAAAAAAGTATGCAAATGATCTAGAAGGAAATACAGACAAAAATGAAAACAGTATTAAGAATGTGGTTTTGTTTTCAGTATCTTCATTTTTTAAATACGCCAACTAAAGAAAATGTGTGTCATTTATTTTAATAGCATGTAATTTCAAAAGGGTTTGCAGTAGTTTATAGTAGAAGTAGAAATAATAAAACCCTAAACAAGACAGTGACACTGTAACAAATAAGAATTTGAGAAAAAGATTTTAACAGATGATTGTAAAAAAAGTCATCTATAAAATTTACTTTTTTTCTGAAGTATAGCAAATTTTAATTCATCAAAATATCAGGTAATGATTATGCTGATAGACAGTGACTGCAATGGGAGGTGAGGACTTGATAATATGGGTGAATGTTGAAACTGCATGTTTTTCATGTGAAACCTTCCTAAGACTGTATATCAATGATACTTAAATAAAATATTTTTCAGGTACTATCACTTTGCATTTCTAAAATTTAACACTAATTTTTCATCCTCTTTTTCACCCTCTTTATCTTCATCAGCAGTTTTGTTTCCATTTTCAAATTCTTTCTTTTCCTACTGCCTATTGTCCTAAGTCCAAAGTCTCAACAATTCATTTCTGGAATGAGGCTGAATGCATATTAATCGCTGTAACAGCCTCCTACTTTACCTCACTAACCTTAAACTGCTTATCATTCCAATGCATTCTAAACAACTCCTTTGGAAACGGCTTTCCCAGGGTCCCTTTCCTGAAGAAGAATCTTAACATTGCTATCCTACTAACAAAAGTCAAAGCTCAAACAGGAAATCTAGACTTCCCATTAACTCTCATCCCAGCCACTCCACTTGTGTCCCACCTCTCACCACCCACCCTGGACCCATGCAGTCTGGACTCAGCATCTCTAGGGGTATGGCCAAGGAAGTTTTTAGCCCAGATGAATCTTACACACAGTAAGATTTGAAAACCTACCAGTATAAGAAAGGGACTTTCAGAATATAAATTTTACCTACCTCCTAGGTCTCATCTCTCAACACTGTCCCACAAAGACATTAAATTCTAGACATACCAAATTATTTGAGGGACCCATCTTGCTCTCTCTTGACTCCATGCCTCTCTATACAGGCTGCTCTTTTCCCACTGCAATGTCAGATTTCCCCTTGTCCTACCACTTCCCTCCCACACAGTACCCACATACCCAATGATGGATTTGACCTGGATGTGGAAAAGCAGATAAGCTTCAAGTAAATAAGGAAAGGGGAAGGAGGGATAATGAAATGAATACATAAAAGTATAGAATTGGTAAGGAGTAGACAGAGTCCAAAAAAGGTGAAAGAATCAATTGCTGGGCTGGGGTCCAAATACAAATGGCATTAAAAAAATGTGTAACCAGGCAGTCTTTGCTAAGGGACCTGAAAAACAGTTTCTCCAAGCCCAAGCCTGCTCTCAAGGGCCTTCAGGGTAGAATGTGTTCACAAGTTAATAAACACAAGACTGTAGACAAGGAGTGAGAGAGATGGTTCAAGAAGGCAGGAAGAAGTGTGTGAGGAGATCTTGGATGCCAAGTGTGTTTTAACAGCTACTGTAAAATGGCAAACATGAGTGAAGTCAGTGATTATTACAATGACACAATATTTTAGCAGTTACCTGAGTCCTAAAAATGGGAGGTAAAGGCCAGAAAACCTGTATGAATTTATGTGTTCAGTTGTCAAGCACTCTACCAGAACTGAGGCTCTTTGAGGAAAGAACCCTTATCCACCTTTCAGTTCATACATACATTTGTTGACTTGCTATCATGAATGCACTTCCATTTTAACACTTTGTTTCAAGACTCTATTTAATTGGATTATCAAACGCTGGTTATGAGTGTTCCATTTTTCCCACAAACCTATAGTTGTTAGTTTACAATGTCATGTCCTTCTGTTTTTCAGTAACATTCTTACCAGAGTTTGGCAAACTTTTTCTGCAAAAAGCCAGACAGAAAATAATTTAGGCTTTACAAGCAATATGGCCTGTGGGGTAACACAAAAAAGCATACAGACAATAGGTGAACAAATGAATGTGACTGTGTTTCAATAAAACTTTATTTATGGATACTAAAATTGGAATTTCATATAAATTTCTTATGTCACAAAAAAATTCTTTTGAATTTTCTCATTCATTTAAGAACATAAAAGCCATCTTACCTCACAGGCCATACAAACACAGGTATCTGTTTGTTGCACTTGGCCACCTAGTCAGTTTGTAGACATGTTCTACACCCTAACTTAAAGGTTCAACTGTACAACCTTTCCATTATTTCATATTGCTACAATACCACAATTAACTTTATGTGCAAACCTTTCTGCTCAGCCCCAGTTGAGACACAGACTTTGGATAATGAACAATCAGGCATTCTTTTGACTTAAACTATTTTCATTTCAACCATATTTACACTTAAAAAAGAAAAAAAAACCTTGCTTATCTAGTTTCTGATTAAAAATATGAGGGAAGGAAAAGGAGATTTTAAGTAGTTGTGTAAATGGAACAAAGAACAATGACAACTCTTATACTGATGTCAGAGTTAAAAGAATCCATTATGGTGAATATCTCAACTCTTAGTTTCTCTCCCAGATTCAAAAACTAGCTAAAAATTAAACAGTAACTTTTAAGTTTGATGAGACAGTCTGAACTCGTTCTCACATTTTAAAGAAATGCACATGATCAGACTAAAGAAATGAATACCATGACCAAGTATATTGCAAGAAATGAGAAAATACTATATTATATATACTAAGGAAAAACATTCTATTACTCAGACATAAAAAAGAAAGTAATCCTGTCGAAAGACAAATACTGCATGATTCCATTTATATAAGGCATCTAAAGTTGTTCAACTCTTAGAAACAGAAAGTAAATGGTGGTTGCCAGAGGCAGGGGGAGGGAGAGAAGGGGAGTGGTTTAGTGAGTATAGAGTTTCAGTTTTGTAAGATGTAAAAGTTCTAAGGTTGTGCTACACAATGATATGCATATAAGTTCACGCTACCACAGTGTACCCTTTCAATGGTCTAGGTGGTAAATTTTATGTTGTGTTTTCTTACCACTATAAAAAAAAAGTGAGTATGTATAAATATTTCTTATAGATCACAGAAAACTGGCTCTAAAGCAAACCTGACACAAATTTTTCTAAAACTATTTTGTAAGTATTAAAATATTTACAATGACCTTTACAAATAGGTATCCATAATATTTTGCTATTGAAACTTTCTATTAAATATTTCATGAAATAAGCTGTCTGGGAACCTTCACAAAGATATTTTACTACAAATATATTTTACCAATACTCTGTAGGTTGTGCCTATTTGTACTTTTCTACTGTAGCACACAACAGTGCAATAAATCTTGTATTCATAATAGTACTTAGTGAAAAAATGTTTAATAAAACTCTAGTTTCTAGTGTGTACAGAGTGTCAATTTGGGATGATGAAAAACTCCTGGAGATAGATGGTAGTTATGACTGCAGAATAATGTACTGAATGGTATGTACACTTAAAATGGTTACTTTTATGTTATGTGTAATAAAAATAAACTCTGGTTTCAGTAAGAATTAACAGGAGGTTTTATGTGTGCCATTTGCAATAGTTTATAATCACTATTAAGAAAATTGCATCATAATTGGAAATTTTCATTGAAAACAGAAGTTTAGAAAAACATTTTCAAATTGGTCCATACAAATAACATACAACATACTAACATTAATGAGACTGTAACTGGCAAACTTAATAGATCACTAGTTGGTACAGAATAGTTTGAAGTATTTTCTTACCAAACTAGTTCTGTACAACCAGGTGATATTTTTAAAAAGAAGAAGTTTTATTTAAACAAACATTGTTTGAACTTGCCAAGAACACATAAAGTAAGGGTGGGGGGCATAATCAATAATAGTAGCATTGAATTACAACCATACCTTAATATTCTATATAAGGGATCTTTCATAAATATACATGTGAAAGTCCTAGAGCCAAGTACTGACTAAAGCTCAACAAAGAAATAGATACAAGCAGTAAGAAAAATCTTTAAGTTACTATTTATCAAGTAACACCTGACCTAATATGCGCAGGCATTAAGCTAACTACACCATATGAATTCCTGTTTAATCCTCCTGGTAACCCCATGAGAGCAATACCTTAAGTAACCCCATTTTACAAGTGAGGAAACTGAGGCACAAATGGGTTAAACAACATGCCCAAGATTATCTAGTTACTAAGCAGCAGGACTGGGATAAGAAGCCCAGAAGACCGTCACCAAGGCCCACACCACTTTAAAGTTTATAGAGCCTCACAAGTGTCATGTTCTTGCCATTACCTTCAGACCTCACTGGGAAGCAGAATGCAGTTTTATGACCCCTAGGTTCCCTAGAGGAAACAGAGGTTCAGGGAGGATAAGCCACATCCTCAGAGTCCCCTAGAGAGCAATCAGCAGAGCTGGGTCTGGAACCCAAGTCTTGCGACTCCTCACCCAGGGCCTTTCCTCCTCAAAGTACCTGACCTGTGTAGTGGTTTTTAAATTTATTCACAAATTATTTATATGCCTCTACTCAAAGGTAGAACCTCAACTTTCCCCTCAGTAACTCACTTCCAACAAATAAAATGTGGCAGAAGTGATAGATGGGAGACTTCCCAGACTAGGTCTTTATAAAAAGCACTGCAGCCTTTCCCCTCGTGCTCTCAGATCATCACTCTGGATGAAGCCAGCTGATGTGCCGTGAGGACACTCAAGGACAGGTCCACACGAGGAATTGAGGTCTCTTGCCAACAGCCATGTAAGCAAGCCAGCTTGGAAGCAGCTCCTCCAGGCCCAGCCAACCTTGAAATGACTGCAACCCACCCAGTTATGCGGCTTCCAAATTCCTAACCCTCAAACACTGTGCAACAATAAACGTCTGTTGTACTAAGCTACTATGGGTTGGTGGGTTTTTTTGTTTTATTGAGGTAAAACTGACAAAATTATAAGATATTTTAAGTACAATCATGGTGCTTAAGCCATTATGTTTTAAAGTAATTTGTTACACAGCTAATACAACCAGGAAGGAAAAATCACACACTTATCTCACTAACACCTTGTCATCAAAATTAACACCAAAGAAGAGTGCAGGCTCTGCAGGCAACCTTTTTTTTTTTTTGGCATCATTAATATACAATTACATGAGCAACACTATGCTTACTAGACTCCCCCCCCATTATCAAGTCCCCACCACATACCCGATTACAGTCACTGTCCATCAGCGTAGTAAGATGCTATAGAATCACTACTTGTCTTCTCTGTGTAACACTGCCTCCCCCGTGACCCCACCCACCTGCCAACATTATGTGTGTTAATTGTAATGCCCCTTTTTCCCCTTATTCCTCTCTTCCCACCCACCCTCCCCAGTCCCTTTCCCTTTGGTAACTGTTAGTCCATTCTTGGGTTCTGTGAATCTGCTGCTGTTTTGTTCCTTCAGTTTTTGCTTTGTTCTTGTACTCCACAGATGAGTGAAATCATTTGGTACTTGTCTTTCTCCACCTGGCTTATTTCACTGAGCATAATAACCTCTAGCTCCATCCATGTTGTTGCAAATGGTAGGATTTGTTTTCTTCTTAGGGCTGATTAATATTCCATTGTGTATATGTACCACATCTTCTTTGTCCATTCATCTACTGATGGACACTTAGTTTGCTTCCATTTCTTGGCTATTGTAAATAGTAATGTGATAAACATAGGTGTGTATATGTCTTTCTGAAACTGGGATCCTGCACTCTTAGGGTAAATTCCTAAGAGTGGAATACCTGGGTCAAATGGTATTTCTATTTTGAGTTTTTTGAGGAACCTCCATACTGCTTTCCACAATGGTTGAACTAATTTACATTTCCACCTGCAGTGTAGGAGGGTTCCCCTTTCTCCACATCCTTGCCAACATTTGTTGTTGTTTGTCTTTTGGATGGTGGCCATCCTAACTGGTATGAGGTGGTATCTCATTGTGGTTTTAATTTGCATTTGTCTGATGATTAGGGATGTGTAGCATCTTTTCATGTGCCTATTGGCCATCTGAATTCTTCTTTGTAGAAGTGTCTGTTCAGATCCTCTGCCCATTTTTTAATTGGATTATTTGCTTTTTGTTTGTTAAGGTGCATGAGCTCTTTATATATTTTGGACGTCAACCCCTTATTGGATATGTCATTTATGAATATATTCTCCCATACTGTAGGATGTCTTTTTATTCTACTGATGGTGTGTCCTTTGCCATACAGAAGCTTTTTAGTTTAATATAGTCCCACTTGTTCACTTTTGCTTTTGTTTCCCTTGCCCAGGGAGATATGTTCATGAAGAAGTTGCTCATGTTTATGTCCAAGAGAGTTTTGCCTATGTTTTCTTCTAAGAGTTTTATGATTTCATGACTTACATTCAAGTTTTTGATCCATTTTGAGTTTACTTTTGTGTATGGGGTTAGACAATGATCCAGTTTCAGTCTCTTACATGTAGCTGTCCAGTTTTGCCAACACAAGCTGTTGAAGAGGCTGTCATTTTCCCATAGGCCACCTCTTAACAGAAGCTGTGTGACCTGAACTACGAGGCAATTTCTGAGACTCAGTTTAGTCGTCTATCATAGGACAGATAATAGCCTCATTTTAAATACCCTCCCCATTTTACAATAATCTTCCATTTACCTTACCTCTTAGAGTCACTAGGAGAACTACACGGAAGAATTTATCCAGTACTTGGCAGTGTCTGCCATGCAGTGAAGGGTCAGTAAATGTTCAGTTACTGATCTTATTTATTTACCCTGCCCTTCACTAGCAGCCTCCCCCAGACTTCTAACCATGCTTTAAACATGCCCAGTTCTTGGTAGGGAGTGCCTCCGTGACTAACCACCTCAGTGGTCCCACAGCCTTTGTTACTGTCTTCATTTACTTTGTTTACTCCTCTGCTACACACAACACTCACTTAAACCGTCCCCTCCTTTGGCTTCCAGAGAATGACTGATAATAAGAACATGATTCTCTTCTGGTCTCTGCCACTGCAGCCATTCCTTCTCTCTCTACCCATTCAAAATGTAGGTTATCCTCAAAGTCTTCTAGTTGGTCCTCTTAATTCTCATAGAGCCTCAATAATGACTTTTGGGTGAACAACCCTGACTCCTCCATGTATTACAGCCTCTCCTTCTCCTCTCAGTCACAGATCCCAATTTCCTCAGCTCAAGAGCCCCATATAAATGTCTCACATCCTCAAATCTGAATTTACTTACCCCTTACTTCTTTCCCCTTCTCTCCCAGGCCCAGCCCTGCTTCTCCTCCTGAGGTCTTTAACACACCAAAATCTTCAAAGACAATGAGACACCATAAGTCATGTCAAAATCCTCCCCCTTATGCTTTTAACAAGCGTATAAGGCACTGTGCTGGGTGCCAGGAATACACTGCCCCAGGACAGGAACTCACCGTCTAGCATGCTGCTGACCAACTCCAAGGTCGCCCTAATTCCACCTGGGCAGACTATTTCCATCCCCTCCTTCCCATTCCTGCCACAATTACCCATCCACTCGCACCTCGACCACTAGTAACATGCCGAAATTTCTCTCCAAATCATCCGTCTCTGCCCTGCCTCAATCCTTCCTCCACACAGCTGTCTGTTACCTTTCTCAAACAGGTGATCATGCAACTCGGCTCCTTAATAATTTGCAATGGCTCCCACTACTAACAGAGAAAGTCAGAATTTCCCACCACCACCTCACAGGTGCTTTGATTCTTCACTCAAATCACCTCCTACATTCTGCTGTACACTCCACCTGAACGCTGAGACATTCGGAACATGTGACTCTCCCTGACATTCACACCTGCTCACCAGCTCTTCCCTCAGACTGTTATGAGCCATCCGAAAACTCTTGGTTTGTCCTCAGAACTGACCCTTCCTTTATTTTACAAGGCACAATGCCTGCACCTCTATTTGCTATCAATCCCTCCCACTTTCTATTACTGTCAGTTGTTTATTTGCCTGTCCCTCTGAGTAGGTCATAAATCCCTGGCTGCCACTAACTAATTGACTTGGCAATCTTGAGTAAGTCATTGCATTATCTGAGGTTCAATTTTCTCATCAGTGAAATGAAGGGGTTAAATGAACTGTTAAGGAACTCTCAACGGCAAACTTCCATAAGGATGAGTCTTATCTTTGAAAAACGCAACACAACACAGCTGTTCAGTTTGGACTTGACAGTGAGACAGGGGTTCTGAACCCCAGCTCTACAACCTACCAGCTCACAACAAGGGGCCTGCTGCTTAACATTTCTGTGCCTCAGTTCCTCATGTGTGAAATGAGAATAGTGTTATGTGTTAGAATTCTTGTAGTTTAATTTTTTAACAGCAGCTTTATTCAGATATAATTCACAGATCATATAATTCACCCATTTAAAGTATATAATTCAGTGCCTTTTAATATATTCAGAGTTGTGCAACTATCACACAATCAATTTTAGAATATTTTCATCACCTCAAAAAGAAACTCATAAATATCAACGATCGCACCCCATTTCTCCCCTCCGTCTTAGGCAACCACTATTGTACTTTCAATCTCTATGGATATCCTAAAAATTTTGTTACAAATGGAATAATATAAAATGTGGTCATTTAGATTGGCTTCTTTCATTTGGCATGTTTTCAAGGCACAGATGGAGTATGTACTACCTTCTCTTTATTGATGAATAATAGTCCACTGTGCAGATATATACTACTACATTTTGTTTAATCCATTCATCAGTTGACAGACATTTGGGTTGTTTCCACCTGGCAACTATAATGCTGCTCGTTCAGCTTTAACAGAAAATTCAGTGCAACCTGGCCTAAACGAGTAACTGAAAATCCAGCAGAGAGCCTTCGATTCAGACAGTCAGGTTGGTGAAATATCATCAACAGGGCTGAGTTTCTCTCCCCCACCAGGCTAGGCTATGTTCACAGTTCATTTTATGGATCTGCCTAGTGACAAAATGGCTTCAGTAATTCCATTTCACTTCAACTCACAGTGAAGCCAACATGAAAAAGCAAACGCCCCGGGATCAGCTCTGGGTGCACTCTCTAACCAGGGCCCATGAGTGGAAAGCACAAACAGAAAACAGGCCACGCTCAGGGAAGGGACCCAAAAGACTCAAAGCAAAAATAGAGGACAGATGATGAGATGTGATCCCTGTACAAAAATCGAGGCCTGTTTCCAGTAGGAGAAATGGATTCTGGACAGCTAAAAATTGCAAAAGCCCAATTTAAGGTTGTTGTAAGAATTAAACATGATAAATTAATATGACACACTTAGTTGTATGCCCCACAAAGTACTTAATAAATCTTAGCTGCTTTATTAGCTATTATTTGTATTAGATGAGCCACATGAAATTTGATGAAATTTGACATTTAAGGGGAAAAAAGCCTATTTCATATAGCTCAACGTCAAGTATACTCAGCTTAAAATTAAGGCAAGTGCAACCTGTATTTGCTTTTTCATAGTGAAATGTTAAGACTGCCTCTGTACCGAAAACAAAGAATGAGGCTTATTTTCAAAATTTTTAAAACTTTAGGTTATAGAGTTAAGAATCTCTATTTGAAGAAGCATTTCTCTGGTCTTGTGGAAAACATAAGAGCAAAGTGCAGAGAAGGGCAGCTCTGAGACCAGCAGTGCTGCAAAGCCCTTCCTATGCAAAAGCAACACTATAGTTCAGGCCTGACATCCACCTGGATCCCTTTGTAGCCTAAGTTCCCAATGCAGTCAATAATAAATCCTTTCATGGGAAAACATTTTGATTTTTTAATATAATCTAACAGGAAACTAGAATTCCCTTTGCAAAAAACAGTTTCTCAGTCTTGCCTAAAATACGTTTACTTCATAAAATAAGGGATATCAAATGTTTCCCTCTGGGACTCTCCCTAAACATGATTAAAACATAAAAAATAAATTTAAGAAACTACTACTGGGATCACCCCTTCCTTTTATCATGTTAGTCTCCTCCCTGTACTGTTGCCAATGTGAAACGTCTGAATAAAATTGCTTCATGAAACGTAAGTGGAAAAGAGATTTCTAAATTAATGAAAATTTATTTGTGAATTTAAATGTATTGTAATTAACTTAAAAATTAAATATCATAAACATCTGACTATTCCATCCATATCTCTAAAATTTATATATTCACTTGTATAAATTTTTTCTTCTCATTAGGTAGTTAGGGGATTTACAGTCATGGCTGTCAATATATTCAGGTATATAAGGTATCTCACAGTGCAAACTCAATCTGAAATGTTCCCTTAAGAGCCACACACAACAAAATAAATCACCCCCACCAAAACAAAGTAGAGAGAGAAAGGTCTCTGGTTAGTAACCGTCCACAGGAATTAGCCTACCACCACTCAGATGCGACATTACACTGTGTTATCTGTAACCTTGGCTGATGATGTTCCTGGAAGCAAAGCAGGTTCTAAGCTTAAAAACCTGGCAACTGCAGGTAGTAACTTTTTTCTTTTTTTGAGAAATACAAGATTTGGTGTCAAAAAGATGGCTGTCCTATTAGACCTCTAACACAAACAGAGCAAGACAAAAAAAAGATATCTTTAATCTTTAGTGATCAACACAAATGATGAGACACTGATAGGTAAATTCTTTATAAGTTGTCAAGATTTTTTTTAAAAAGGGAGAAAAAACTAACTCCTGAAATATGAAGGCCTTGAATGATGAATTAACAAATCTAATGAAATTTTCTCAAATCTCATTTGCCTTGGACATCTCTGTTTCAGTTACTCATCCTCTTTAAAATGGTCTTCTTTAGCTTCATTTCCTTTATTTTGCCAATACACATTTTCTAAGTTTCAAGTCCCAGGCCTTTCTCTCCACTCTCTTCCCTTCAGTAAAAGGCCCTGCTGTCCTATCATCCTCAATTGAGTACCGTTAAGTCCCAGCCTCCACCTGCCTACAACCCCTATTAAAGTACCTCATTTTGGATATCTGTCAATTTAAATTCAGTGTGCCTAAATGAAAATCTGTTTACCATCTCCAAACAACTTCTCCCAACTTTACTATTTTTATTAAGTGTAACATTTTCAGTCAAACTTAAAATTCTGTCATTTTTTACTGCTTTTCCTCTTCAAGTCCCATAATTAGCTAGGTCTAGTCCTGTTGACTCTTCTTTAATAGAGCTTTCCAAAAATCGGGAGGCTTAAAAACTCTTTGACTCAATATTTCCATTTTGAAGATTCCAGATAGTCTAAGAAAATCTGAAATGCAGACAAAAATATTATAATGCCTGAAAACAGGAAACATTTGTCTAGCAACAGAGAAATATAAGCAAATTAAATAATTACTTACAATGTTACAGTCATTAATAATTGGTTATGAAAAGTTTTAAAGGACATTAAAAATGCTATGACAAAATGTTAAATAAGGAACGCAGGATACAAAGTCATATATGAGGTGGTGAAGCAAATAAAAACACTGGGATTTTTAAAAAGACTAGAAAGAAATGTATCAAAATATTAACAATGTTCTATCTGCATGTATCTTGCTGGATAGTGACAATATGAGTCACTTTGTTTTAATTTCTACAGTTTCCAGATATGGTATATATCTCTAAAATGAAGGGAAAAAGTAATTTTTTGAAATGTTTACAATTCAATACTTGTCAGGTCTCCCTAAATTAATCTGAAAAGACAGTATTATCTCAAACCAAGTGGCAAAAAAAAAAGACTAGGAGACAGACTTGGAAATAGGATCCTTATAAATAACTCAAGAACAGCCAAAAAAATTCTGAAAAACTACAGTAACAAGGTGTGTATGGGGGTTGTGGAGACCCCTTGCACTACCAAAAACTAAAATGTATTCAAAACTACAGCAGTTGAAACAACATGAAACTAGAGCAGAAACAGAGAGGGCAACACACTCAATAGTCAAGTGTATGTGGAAATGTGATAGAGCCTGGAAAGGGATAGATCATTTATTTAAAAAGTTAAGATGGCAACAAAACCCTAATAACCACAGCCAGCCTTTGCTGCATACTTAGCACAGGCCACAATCCTTGGGGTCAGATGTTTTGCATTTGAGTTTTTTGGATTTTCCAAAGAAAGTATGGTCATATATCATGTGTCACGTAACATTCCAACAAGGTGTGGGAGCATGTTTAATAACAAGTGACCTACAGCCTTCTGTCTCACAGGAAGAAGTCAGCCTCCTTCTGCCCAAAGCAAACCTGTGCTCTGATCCCATCCCTTCCTGTCAACTCAGGGCTTTTGCTCCAAATATCCCTTTTTGCCACTATTTTCAAACTCTCTGTTCTAGTTTATTGCCACCTGCTTACTTTTTTGGGGAAGAGGGGGAGACTTCTCAAGAACCACACCCTCTCCCTACCTTTTCTCTTTTACACAAAGAAAGCTTATTCAACCAATAGTCTTTTAAAAAGAAAAAGACTATGCTGTCACTGCGTCCACTCATGGAGCTGTCATGTTCACTGCTGCCCGAGAACCCCGTGCTGAGACTGCTCCAGCTCTGGCCGCCAATGGCATCCCAATGGCCAAAATCAAAGGCCAACATTAGGGCTCATCTCCATTGAACTTTTTTGCAGACTGTGACTCTGTTGGCCATTCCCTTTTTGAAATGCTTTATTTCCTTGGTTTCTATGACTGAACTTTCTCCTGGTTCCATCTCTCTGGCTTCTCCTTTACCAACACTGCCCGTGACTGTCTCTTCACATTCAACACTTTCAGGCAGTTGCCACCAATAGCTACTCCCGAAAACTGACAATTTAACATCTAACCAGAGTGAAGGCTGTCATTAGCTTTTCCCAAAGCTGCTCTGTATTCCCTATTTTCAGGAATGGCACCACCACCCACAAAATTGAGCTAGTTCAGAAACCTGGGATTTAACCTAGACACCCCCTCCCCATTAAACTGGATACTAAATCTAGTGATCTACTCCCTTAATACCCATCAGTCTCCTGAAGCCTCCTAATGGATCTCCTAGCCTCTAGGACATTCTCCACACAGTTGCTACAGTAATCTTTCTACAACTCTCAATCTATGCCTTTTAAGAGCTCCCCGACCCCTGTCAACGTCCTCAGAGCAACAAGCTCCACTCACTGCTCACCACACCCTGCACCCCAGCCTCACCTACCTGCTCAACATTCCAGGAATACAAGCATGTCATTCTACACTTCCACATGTTTATACCACCTGCAGTGCTGCTTCTGCCTGCAAGGCCATCACTGTGCCCCTCTTACTTACTTGGGAAATTATTATTGGCTCTTCAGGATCCAGCTTGGCACAGTTTTGTGAATCTACTAAAAACTATTGATTTATACATTTTAATCATATGGTATGTACATTATATCTCAATTTTCCATAAGAAAAAAGACATTGCAACCCAGTATTTTTTTTTTAATGGGCAAAAGACAAACCAGGCACTTCACAAAATAGTAAATTCAAGTGACCAGTAAACATATAAGATGCTCAATACCATCACTCAGAGAAGTGCAAATTAAAACCACAATAAGGTAGCAACACATACCCAGAAGAGCTAAAAGTAAAAAGAATGACATTCTCAAATGTGGCAAAGATGTGGAGTAACTGGAGCTGCCATACATTAAGTAGATCAATCAAAACTATTGCATAAAACTGCTAAAAAATATATATTTCTGCAATTGCTACTAACACTAAGCCTACACCTATTCTATAACCTAGCAATTCCACTCCTGGGGCAAATCCACAAGAGGAATGAGTTCAAATGTCCAGAAAAGAACATGTATAAGAATGTTTACAGTTGCTTTATGCATAATGACCAAACAATGAAGAAAAACATATTCCAGCAGAACACGTAACCATAGTATCTCATTTGCTGGGACGCTGCAAGCAGTAAACATGAACTACCAGCAATGCGGTACCTGCAAGAACACAGACAAGCCTCCCAGGTGCAGTGCTGATGAAAGGCTGGCCACAAGAGTGTATTCTGTGGTTCCTTTACACCGAGTTCAAATTCATGACAGCTATCAGCAAAGTGGTTATCACCAGATGGCAGGGTACAAATGGGGGAGAGGCTTGAGGAACCTTCCTGGATATTAGAAGGGTCACCAAGAGCACACACAGATCACAGATATCGTGGTGCAGAGGCAAAAAAAAAAAAAGAGAGAGACAGACATCAAGAGATCAAGTCGTTAAGTTGATGGAAAGTCAAAATACAAACCTAAGTCCTCCGGCAACCATACTCTTGTGTATTTCCTACAGAAATAGAAGCATAGTCACATAAAAACCTGTACCTGTATGTTCAGAGGCTTTATTTGTATGAATCGAAAACTAGAAATCACCCAAATGTTCTTCAACAGGTGAATGAATAAACAAGCAGTGGTATATGCACACTATGAACTACTACTCAGCAATAAAAATGAGCTACCAACATGCCCAATAACATGGACGAGTCTCAAAGGCACTATGCTGAATGAAAAAGTGAATCTCAAAAGGTTGTATATTGCACAATTGCATTTATACAACATTCTCAAAGTGGCGGCTAAATTACTGTGATAGGGAACAGATCGGTGCTTGCCAGGGGCTAGGGTTAGGGGATGGAATGATTATTAAAGGATAACAAGAGGAGGATTTTTATTGTGATCAAACAGTTCTGTGTCCTAACTGTGGTGATGATTACACTAACAGAATGGTAACATTTGGTAGAAACACACACAGAATCCATGTAAAAACTGGTGAAATCCCACTTAAGTTAACAGTATTGTGCCAATGTCAATTTTCTGCTTTGACAATGTTCTGCAGTTATTATGTACAAATCACCACTGGGGCAAGCTGGATGAAGGGTACACTGGGAACTCTTTACTATTTTGCCAATTTCTTATGAGTCATATTATTTCAAAACAAAGTTTTAATTAAAGAAAGAGTTAAAAAGTAATTTATAGTCAAAAGTGAAAAGAACCCAAATGTCCATCAATGGATGAATGGATAAATAACATTGTGTATCAACACAGTGAAACATTTGGCTACAACATGGATGAACCTTAAACACATTATGGTAAGTGAAAGAAAATCAGACTCAAGACCACATATTGCATAACGTTTCTATGAAATATCCGTAACAGGTAAATTCATAAAGACAGAAAAACTAGTGGTTGCTGAGGGCAGGGGAGAATGGGGAGTGACTGCTAAACAAGTATGGGGTTTCCTTTTTGGGGTGAAGAAAATGTTCTGGAATAAGATAGTGTTGGTGTATAACTTTGTGAATATACTAAAAACTAGCAAATTATATACTTTAAAAGATGTATGTTATGTGAATGATGTCTCAATAAAAATGTTACCTGTGGGGAAAAAATGACTAAGTAAAAAGGATCCTTAGAAATTTTCATACATGCTCCAAAGCAAAAATCTAACCCAAGCTATGGGACTTAGTTCTTAAAACTCCTGATTGTATGACGCTATAGTCCTTCGCTGCTGCCTTTCACTCACAAAGAAATACAATTAATAATTAGCAAATTAAACTCACTAGAACAGTCTAATGAGATTAAAATCTTGACTCAGCTAAGTAGACAAATCTTAATCATATTCCTGACAACTACAAATTCCAGTTCAGAGGCTTTATTTGTATTAATCAAAAACTAGAAACCACCCAAATGTTCTAGAAATGGTGATAGTAACAATGTCTCCCTCACAGGGTTTTAAATGAAAATGTAGCCTGTAGGACCTGGCTCAGATCATAAAAGCTCACAGAACTGTACCAAACTAAAATGAATGAAGAGCCAGCTTGCATATATACAAGTGGTAATGACAAAGGCAGATCATATTACATCAAGCCAAGCCTAGGTAGTCACATAATTCAAGTTTGTTGGATGGACATTGTATTAATATTGTATTAATAGAGTTTAAAATTACACCTATTACTCTTTTCTCCTCTGGAGAATTAATCAAAAAAGCAAAAACACTGAGCATCAAGAGACCTGATTCCTGGCCAAACTAGACTAACTGTATGACTTAACCCATCAGAGCTGCCTGTAAAATCAGGAATATTCCAAGATTACCAGTCTCCTGAAGTCCCCTCTACCATGCTTCTCTCCAGCACCACTCCTTGCACTCTGAGCCAGGTCACCATGGTTTCCACATACTGTAGAAGGTCAGCTTCCAGTTTCTCCCCTGCCCACCACAATCCATTCTCCACACTGGCAGCCAGTACTTTCTAAAACAGCAATCAGATCCTGTCATTCCCATGCATAAGCCTCCCAATGGCCTATGGGGTAAGACCCTACCCACTCCGATCCTCCCCATCTCACCATCCTCTTCAGTAGCACTCCAGCTGCCCTGACCTTTGGGTTCCTCCAACATTCCTAGCCCATTCCTCCCCAGGGCCTTTGCCATACTCCCATCTCCTCCTCTTCATTCCAGCCTCTGTTCAAATGTCACCTCTTCAGAGAGCTGAGTGTGGGGACTCTGGTCCTAGGCTGCCTAGATTCAACTTAACAGCTAGACGTGATACTTATGCTGTGTCCCTATTTCCTGATCAGTGAAATGGTGACAGTAACAATGTCTACCTCACAGGGTTTTAACAAAGGGTAAACGCATGTAACGGGACATGACTGGCAGGGTTCAAATGTCATCTATCATTATTACTTAATGGAACCCCATCTGAAATTCTCTCCCTACACCTTAGCACTCTCTGAAATTGTCATCTCTGCCATCCCCATTGAGGTTCTCACCACACTCCTATAGAACCTAAGCTTCATGAGGAGCTTTGTCTTGTTCAAAGCTCTTTCACCAGCTCCTAGGAAAGGTATGCAAGTACTTGTCGAATACATGAATAAATAAATCCTATCAAGCATTTCTTTAAAATAATGTCTTGATTCAAAGAATTAAATGAAAAATGACTGTCTCAATCAAACAAACACTTAAGTAATTGGACTGGTCTGTTCTTCCTAATTACCCTGCAGACTAACCAGCTCATTTAGTCATTGGCTGGGGATTTGTCCCTCAAATTTTATCACATAAACACAACAGAGAATAGAAGAAATTGACTGATTACTCTGTGAGAGTAAAGTTGAATATTTTGGATTTACATTAATTCTTTATAAACATACCACATAAATCCAAACTGCAGCACAACAACAAAGGCTCTTGGACATTAAAATATGAAAATATGAAACACACAATAACTAAAATTTATTAGTTTTATACATGTATGTTAATTCTATATGTGTATTTTATATATACATGTATGCATGTATAGTTGAACTGAACTAAAATGCATGTATGTATGCATGTATATACAAAATACACATATCATATATGTATATGCATATATATATATATATATATATATATATGTAAGTATACGCACACACACAGCCATCCTCCAAACTGGGAGCATGCTTTCTTCAACTCCTTTTTATGTTTCTTAACATAATGGGCTATGTGAAAATTAGTGCTTTGAAACTGAAATGTTGTGATTAAAACCCAATACTCAGGACCCTAAACATTACAGTTCTCCTTACTTATGGGCTAACTTTCATCGTTCAACAAAGGAAATCCCAAATTTAAGGTTCTGGCTGACTTGAAAGCATTAATTTTTTGGAGCATCTATAACTATACATCTACCAAATATCCATTCCATATTAATGTTGTAAGACTCCAATAGCCAATGTTTACCCACTAGTTGCCTCAAGTCTTTAATAAGTACTTTTCTCTCACTCGAAAATTAAGATTGTGTCGCTACCACATTTTGTGAAATCCTGAAAACGCTGTCAAGTTATATTCCGTTTTGAATGAACCAAAGTCCTGTCATGACATTCCACCCCATTAGTAATGGCTTAAATAGGCAGTTTTCATAGATGCCACTAATGAGTGAAATTCGCTAGGCAAAGACCAAAGCAGACAGAAAGGAAGACAGCCTAGGAATGCTGCAGGATAGCCCCCGAAAGGAAACGGACCAACCCAAATGCTTCGTGATTTTATTTAAAGATGATCGTGGACTATCATTCCACACAGTACCTAAATACCACGGAGTGTCTTTTGCTAAAAGTAAGAGCGAAGCCACAAAGCTAGCGGAAGGAATAAAGATGTTGAACGCTAGCTCATGTTTAGAAATGAAGAAAGAAGGATCAGGAAAGACGCGGCGGCGCTCTGCGGGACGGGAGCCGCTCCCCAGGAACGGCTCCCACTCCGGTCCGCGGCCAGCGGCCCGCACGTTTCAGTACCGCCCCCCTAGTCCCCACGTCGCCGGCACCAGCAAAGCCCGGGGAGCGGAGCCGGGGACGCCCGCGCACACGCCCACCGCGGCCGCGCCGCCGAGGGACGCTCCGCCCGGGCAGAAAGTTTCGAATAAAAACCCGAGCACCGAAATGCACAGGTCTCGGCGCTGAACTCGCGCCAGGAACACGCCCGGGCCAAACCGCTGGACAACCAGCTCGGGTTTTTAGCAGAGGCCGCGGGGCGGACCGGGAAGAAGAGGCGACACTCATACTCACTCACACACAGTCCCGCACACTCGGCTCCTCGTCCTCTCCGCCCGGTGCCCAGGTGTGAGCGACGCAGCAGCCTCACGCCCGCACTCGGCGCGGCGAAACCCGGGAGTCGGCGGTCAGCGCCCCTCCCCGGAAGGGCCCGCGACCCCCCGGCCAGCTGGGCGCGCAGGAGGGGTGTGCACGCCGGCGCCTCCCCGCCCGCCCCCGACGGCCTCGGCGACGGGCCCACGGGACTCGGGGTGCCCGGCGGGCCGGCCGCGAGCTCACCCGCGCCCCTCCCCCCGGGCCGCCCGCGGGGCGCGCGGGAGGAGAGCGCCGGCGTCCCCGGGGAGCAGTCAGCACGCCCGCCCGCCCGCCGGTCCTGGGAATACGAGCAACTTTCCCCTGCGCGGTCGCGGGCTGCCCCCGGCCGGGCGGGGGCGGGAGCCCGGGGGCCAGCGCAGCGTGGACTCACTTTTTCGGATGTTTCTCTCTTTTCGGCCTCCGCTTTCGGGCCTGAATGGCCAGCACTGGGGAAGGAGAAGACACATTAACGGTCGGGCCGGCCTTCCCCGGGAACGCGTGGCGGGGAGGGACGGCCGCCGCGGGCCACTCACCTTTCCGGGAGCTCATCCCGACGCGGCGGAAGCGGGGCGGGGGGCTTCGCGGCGACGACGCGGGAGCCGAGCCGAGCCGGGCTGCAGCCTCCACTCGCTCCGCCAGCCGGGAGGAGGCGGGAACCGCGCCTGCGCCGCCGCAGCAGCAGCCGCTCCCCCGGGGGACCCGGCGAGATCCGCCCCCGGTCGGCCCCGCCCCCTCCCCGCCCCCACCGCTGGAGGGTCGAGACCCCCGCGCCCGGCCCTGCAGCGCACCCACCCTTCTGAGCCACCTGTGCAGAAGTGACCCCCGCGCGACCACCGCCCACGGCCTTCCCACCCAGTGCGGCCGGGGCCGCCGCCTCTTGCGCCCCCACTGCTGCCCAGGCCTCCCGCCTCTCCCGGACACCCGGCACGCGCGACCCTCCCTCCGCAGCCACAGCCTCTACCCTACGCACCCCTGCCGGTCGCGCCGCCGGCCTCTCCATGCGCCCTTCCTTGGCCCGCGCCGCCGCGGGTCTCACACCACCTCTCTTCACGCGGCCTCTTCTCCCCCTTTGCTCCTCTACATCCTTGCATCCCCATGTGCGACGCTTCCTCCTCTCCGGCGGGTGTGGAAAGGGCACAAGTCCAAGAGCTGGGAAACCTGGGTCCTTCATTGCTGTGTGACCTTGGAAAAGTCACCTTAAACTCTCCCCTTTACCTACCCTACAGAATGGCTTGAGTTTAATAAAGGAAAAGATGCAGACAGCATGGAAAGTAGGATGAAGCTTTTGCACATGAGTTAAAAGCACAGTTCAACAAATACCACGTGTATTTGTTATACACAACAATCCCACCAAGTAGTTATTTTCTCCATCTTAACGAGGAACTGGTCTTAAAGAGGTCTCACAGTTTACCCAGCAATGAGTCCAATTTAGGCCTAGTTGACTCCAGATCCTTTCCACATATTATGCTTTCTAATAAAGATGTGATACAAGTTGCTGGTGAGACAGAATGATTAACTGCTGTGTTCCCTTGATAATTTAAATAATTACAATATTTTTGAAAGACATTCATCTGACCATTACTCTCTTTGGTTAGACAACTATTCTTAACTGATCAAAGTAGCTAACCTTATTCTAAAGCTGCTAAACCCAACAGAAAAGAAAGCAGTGTTTAAAGAATTTTGTAGTTTTTCAACATTTTATTTTCAAAAATATCAAACCAAATGAGAAAAATATAACGAACACCATATTAACCCATATTCGCCCATTTTTAACATTTCACCACGTTTGCTTTCCCTCCGTGTGTGTGCGACTGCGCCCGCGTTTTGGGGGGAAGGAGAGGAGTAATTGTTTTGTTTTTGCTGAATCATCTGAGATTTTTGCAGACATTCTTACCCTTTACCTCTAAATAATTTAGTTTAAATATCTAAGAACAGATATTCTCCTACATAATCAGAATTTCATTATCAATCCAAGAAAAATTTAATGTTAATAAAATACTAATATATGTAGCATATATTCAAATTTTCAAAATGTCCTTGTTAGCTATTTTTCCAATCCAGGATACAATCAAGGATCATGGTTTGCATTTAGTTACCAGGTCTTTCAAATCTCCTTTAGTCTACAATACTCCCTGGTTCTGTTTTTTTCTTTTATAACACTGACCTTCTTGAAAAACCCAATTCTGTTTTCTAGACTGTGCCTCCATTTGCCTATGTCCCCTATTAGATTCAAATTAACTAATTTTGTCAGGTACACTCTATTGGATG
The DNA here is from genome assembly GCF_030020395.1 of Manis pentadactyla. NCBI lineage: Eukaryota > Metazoa > Chordata > Mammalia > Pholidota > Manidae > Manis > Manis pentadactyla. The sequence continues at coordinate 58,250,014 of NC_080025.1, read as the reverse complement.
GTGGTGTGTCTGTCTTGTAGGTCACATCAAGAAGGATTATGAAGTCAGTTTGTTCCACTGATGTAATTTTTCATGGAAAATAAGTTTTGACAAGGATGTAGAGACATTAGACTCCTCATACACTGCTGGTGGGGATGTAAAATGATGCAATCACTATGGAAAACAATCCCACAGTTCCTCAGAAAACTAAACAGAATTATCAACAATTACACTCCTAGGTCTATATCCAGAAGAATTAAAAACAGGTACTCAAACAAATCCATGTATACAAATGTTCGGAGCAGCACTAATCACAGTAGCCAAAAGGTTAGAAACAACCCAAATAGCCATCAACATGAATAGATAAACAGATTGTGGTACAGACACACAATGAAATATTTTTCAGACATAAAAAGGAATAAAGTATTGACATATGCTACAGTGTGGATGAACTTCAAAAGCATTATGTCAAGTGAAAGAAGTCAGACACAAAAGATCATATAGTGTGTGATTCCATATATACTAAACATCCAAAATGGAGAGAAGTGAGGAGCAACTGCTTCATGGGTGCAGGGTTTTATTTTATAGTGAGGAAAATGTTTTAGAGCTAGATAGAGGTGGTGGTTGCAAACAATGTAAATGTACTAAAGCCACTGATTTGTGCACTCAAAAATGATTAACTCCTTGTTATGTGTTTCACCTCAATTAAAAAAAAATCTGTGGGGTAATGCTGTGAGATTGTGTGTTTCCTTCCCCAAGAATCTCTCACTCTGGGTTAGCATCTGTTGATGATGTTTGCCTGAATCAGTAATTAAAATAGTGGTTGTAGAATAATGATATTGTAATCCTAGGTTTCTCACTGTTCCATCTGTGTTAATCAGAGGATATTCTTGTGTAAGAAGGAGCTTTCATTTCTCTTGCCACTCCTTTGTTTTCTGTTTTTTTGGGGGTTGTTATTTGTTTTTGGTATCAATATTGACAGTAATTACTATCACTTTGATTTCTGATTCTTAATTGTTCCAAAATTGACCACGGAAGACAGTTTCCACTTGCAGGATCCTTTGGACATGTCGCAATCCATTTTTGAGCACCTCTTTACTTTCTGGCAAAGATTTTTCCAGGAATCCTTGTGCTTTTCTCTAACAGTCTCAGAACCAGTCATTTCTCCAGTCCTGGTTCCTTGAGAAGGTAATTAGAAGCTTTGAAGCCAAAGAAATCTTGAATTTGAAACCAGTTTCTTATACTATTTTTAACAGCCCTGTTAATATATAATTCACATACATACAATTCACCCATTTAAAGTTCAAAATTCAATGGGCTTTCGTATATTCACATTGTTGTGCAAACACCACTAAATCTAATTTTAAGACATTTTTGTCACTCCTAAAAGAAACTCCATAGCATTAGCCCCAAACCTCCCCTTGCCCAAGCTCTAGACAACCACTAATCTCCTTTCTGTGCCTACACTTGCCTGTTGTGGAGAGATCAGTAAATGCACTCATACTATAAGTGACCTTTTGTGACTGGCTTCTTTCATTCAGCTTAATGTTGAAACAAATTTCTGCTACTTAATTTCTGTATGACCTTGGGCAAGTTACTTTATTACAACATCTGGAAAATGGTAATATTATTAATACCAATCCTTCTCTGTTAATATGATAATCAAATACAAAAAGTTAAGTATCAAATAGTAATCATCACGAACATTAGTTGGGATACATACCCAATCTGTATGCTGCATCTTATGCACTCATTTGCTCAACAAATATTTATCAAACACCTGTGATGTAGCAGGCATTATTCTAGGCATCAAGTCTGCAATAGTGACAAAGCACACAAAAATCTCCCATGGAGCTTACATTCTACTGCCAGAAGACAGAAAATAAAAGTAAGTATATGAAATATACATTGTTTACTAGATGGCAATAGCAATAGTGCCTATGAAAAGAAAGAAACAAAAAACAAAAAAACAGCAGCCTGTTGGGCAAGTGCTGAAGAGAGGCCTCACTGAGATGGTAGCAGTGGAAGACCTGAAGGTGATCTTGCCACTCTTTTTACTTCTGTAAGTTAGCAGAGAACCATATTTGCCCACCTAGAACTTTTTTGAATTGCTTTGAATTTGCTGAATTAAAATACACCAACCTAATTATCAAGAAACAACATTACATGTATTAGATGTTTAAAGAAAGAATGATAAATTACAGACCTGTTCTCTGCCAATTTGGAAATATAAATTTTCTTTGAAATGCATCGTAATTGAAAATTATATTTTAAAGGTAATGAAAAAAATATAAGAAACAGAAGTGTATGAGTGTATGAGTTTAATTTTTTTATCCTACCATCATTTACTGCTGCATAAATCAAATTAATTATGTGAATATTATAATTAAGAAGTATTAGAATTGGATATATTTTGGTCTCTGTAGCAGTCCAAAAGTGAAAAAAGCAGCATGTATTAATTTTCCCCCAACATAGCAGAGCAGAATGCAAGACAAATTCATCATACATGCTTACAGTTAAACATGCATTCTGTTCTAGTATAATTCATAATCAGTTCTTCCAATTTTTACCAAATATAAGAGAAAATTAAAGAATGTTGCAAATCCAATTGGACCCCCATATTTCCAATGGACCTACAAAATCATGTTATATCTTAGAAGGCATATTTCATACATCATAGAATTGGAAACAGACATAAGAGGTCTTATAATCTGTCTTGGTACCTTCAGTAGAAATGAACCTAGCCTCTTTGTAAAGGCTCTCCAGCACTTTTACATTTTCAGGAAAGTTCTTTTATAGTTTATGCTTTCTGTTACAAAGCTTACACATGTCTCATTATTTCACAACAGCATGTTTCTCAGTGGGACTAGCATCACTGTAACAGCAACGTAACACAGAAGTTAGTGTATGGAGTAGTAGAGCCAGACTGCCAGAGTTCAAATCCTACTTCTGCCATTAGCTAGCTGGGTAACCTTGGTCATGCTACTCGGTTTTCCTGTGCCTCAGTTTCCTGATAGGCAAAATGCAGATAGTAATATTACCTACCTTATACCTTTGTTGTAAGGATTAAATGAGTTATTTCACATAAAATGCTTAGACAAAGATCTAAATGTTCCATAAATATGAGCTATTCTTATATATATGCACATAGAGACATATATATCTATCTTTTTCCTGCACAAGTTTCTCCCCAGATTAGCAAGTTAAAACAATAAACAATTATTATCTCACGACTTCTGTGGGCCAGGACTTTGGGAGCAGTTTAACTGGCAAGTCAAGATGTCACCTGGGGCTACAGTCATCTGAAGGCTTAAGGCTGAAAGATCTGTTAACAAGATGGGCACTCACATGGCTGTTAGCATGAAGTCTCAGGTCCTTGATGGCTGTTTCAAATAGGCCTCACTTCCTCCACCCTGATTTTTCCATGGGGCTGCTTGAATGTCTGACTTCCCCCAGAGTGAATGGACCAAGAGAGCACAAGGAAGAACTAGAAACTACAGTGCCTTTTATGACCTACCCTCATGAAGTCACAATCCACATATCCACCACATTCTAGTTATTACAGACAGAGCACGTGCTCAAAGGAGGGGAACGAAACCACTTCTTGAAGGACTGTCAGAGACTGTGTGGAAGGGTTTTTAACCACCACAAGGGATCATTCCTTCCTTCCTTTAGTGCCTCTGATTTGCAAGTGAGACGCCTTAGAGACCCCTCACTCGGTGACTGTCTAAACAGTAGAAATGGAAAGGGATTTTCAGTTCAAACACTCAAGCTAAAGATGAGAGAGAATCTATATAGATTATCTATAGAAAACCATCAATAGAAATAAAGTTGTTATAAGTAAAATGCCTAGTGTATATAGGACTCTTACATAAATCTGCTAAAAAATGACCCCTGAGATTTGCCCAGGGTGCATTAGGATGGATTTAGAATATAGGCTAAAGTGCCAGCATAGATCTAAATAAATTGAATGGTCTTGCCATAATAAGCTATGCTGAACTTTCCCATCTATTTCTTTCAAACATTTAGACATGGATATAGCCATGAAAGAATACTTATTTTTCAAATGCTTGAACTGAGTATGAGAATTTGACTTGGCATTTTATTGTAATTGATCTTAAAATCCAATATAAAAACAAACTGAATATAATGTTGCTTATAGTTAAACATGTATCCTGTTCTAGTATAATTCATAATGAATTCTCCAAAAATGTGTATTTGTAACTTTCAGTTAGGTATAGACATTGTATATGGAGATAAAATATGCTTTACCATTAAAAAGCAGCTTTATAATCCTCATTACTATAGTATTTGATTGTATTTATTTTAAAAACTTTTTTATTGTTACATAACATACATATAGAAACATATAAATTACAAGGGCATAATAAAGTAAGGCAACTGTATTTAAAAATAGTGAACATTACCAGTACCTCAAAAGCGCCCCCCTTCTCTCCCCAGAAACACTATTCTAACATAGCTGATTAATGCTGCCTGCTTTTCAGTTTTATGGAAATAGAATCAAACATTAGGTCCTCTTTTGCATCTGGCTTCTTTTGCTTAACATTGTTTTTGTGCAGCTGAGCCCTGTGTTGTGTGTAGTAACATTTTCATTGTTGTGTAGTGTTCCATTGTATAAATATACACTTCTATTTTAACCCATGGTGCCATGTATTAAACTACTGTCTCTCACCCCAAACTCACCCTTCTACTCCCAGCGTGTAATGAGGGAGTTGGGTGCTTAGCCATTTCTCCTTTGCCCATGGCTCCTATTAGTTTTGCTGGTTGGGGGCGTTACTGGAAGACTTGGGAAGGGACTTGCTCCTTCCCGTTGGCTAGCCCTTCCTGTCACCAACGTCTCAGCACAGGTCCCTCCCTGTAGCAGCTGGTTCCAGGCTCAAGTTTTATGGTATTCCCCAACCAGTCTCATTGTGCCCCCTTAGAAGGACAATAGACGCCAGACCCCTCCTCACACACCTGGGTCCCAACTGCCTCCTCTAAGCTTCTGAGGCCTAATAACCCCTCCTCTTCCCATTGTTCCCCAGCCTAGAGATGGCCACTGATTATTACTGTATTATTACTGTCACCTTCCCTTTACCATTTGTTCATTCCCTAATGACTGTTCAACAAAACAATGCCTTATATTAATTTTTTCTCTTTGTGTGTGGTGTATTACCTTTATTGATGCTAATGGGATTTTATATTTTTTTATAGAAGTATCATAAATATACACCTTTTTTTTTAATTTTTGTTGTTAAAGTAACTGATCTAACTGCAAAAAAAGAATAAACAATTTCAGTTTTCTCCCTACACTCTAATGGATGCATGATCCTACCAGTAGCAGGCGAGTGGGTTGCCTGTGCATTAGGCTATTATGAATATTCCTGCAATGAACATTCTTGTGCGTGACTTTTGTGAGTATGTGTATATTCCTAGAAATGGGACTGCTAAGTCATAAGATATGTGTGTTCACTTTTAGCAGATACTGCTAAAACGTTTTCCAAAGTAGTTGTACCAATAATTGCACTGATTTTAAGGCATTCCCAGGATCTCACACCTGATTCTCAGAACTTTTAAAATCAGGTCTGGTCACCATAAGATGGGTAACATCTCAGTTGTCTATTGCTGCATAAACAACCCAACAGGAGTAGCTTGAAACAACAGTGATTTATTATTTCTCACAATTCTGTGGGTTCACTCAGGCTGCTACATCCATCTGGTTGCTCAGCCAAAGCTGGAGGGCCCAAGATGACCCCGTCCATGTGTCTGGGGCCTATTTCTCTCCATGTGGTTCTTCCTCATTAACTAGTCTGTCTGAGCTTCTTTACATGCCAAGTTCCCAAAAGAGTGAAGACACAGTCTGCGTAGGCTCCTGAACTCACACAGTGTCGTTTCCACAGTGTTCTATTGGTTTAAATAAATCCTAAGGCCAAATCCGCTGTGATAGGCAACCATACAAGGGCATAAATTTAGACTTGATTCATCAGGGGTATTTTATAACAACCTACCACAGTTATGTGCATGTAATCCTGTTGCACTTCATTTGAGGCATGCTTACCAATGTGCCTTAGCCTCTGCAAGGTCAGTCAACCATTTATTTTGAGCAACTACCAGGAACAAAGTAATAGGCTAGGAATATACATTACATTTATCTTGCAATTTCTGGATAAAAAGAATGCTTTCAAATCCATTAAAGAAAAAATTTTTAAATCATCCTATGAAATAGAGAAGGGTGTCTGTCCCTGTGGTATAAGAAGTATATTTGGTCTAGATTCCAGTTCCTGGCACGGTGCTTCTAAAGCCTTTGGAATTTCCTGAGTAATAGGAATGCTTTTGTTATTCACAGTGAGACCCTTCAGGTCACACCTAGCCATCTTAGGGAGGGGCCCTTAGATAGCCTCAAGATGAGACTGATCACCAGGAAGACCAAATCGTGAGAAGGCTGGAACTTTCACCCTACCGCTGACCTCTTCAGGGGAGAGGAAAGCTGAAGGTTTAGCTCAATAAGAACTCTTGAACGAAATTCAAACTTCCAGGCTGAAGCACCAAGGAGCTGCAAGGGTGGCGCATCCAGAGAGAGCATGGAAGCTCTGTGCAGCTCACCACTCAGTATCTTGCCCTATGCACGCTTGTATTTGACTGCACCTGAGTTAGATCATTTATAATAAACCAGTAAAGGCCTTCCTGAGTTCTGTGAGCCAGTCTGGCAAATCACCAAACCATATTATGCTTCTTTTGCTTACATATTGGTTTATGTAAACTCTTTTAAAAAAAAACATTATTTCATGAATCATAAGACATTGTCCATGCCCTCTTTGTATGTGTAAAAGTATTAGAGACCCTTAAACCTAAAACCGAAGGAGAAAAAAAATGGATAATAAATAGTATGAGTTCTTGTGTTAGCCACTTCAGTAGACAATCTCTCCAGTTGCCACAAAACTCTCTGGAGGGAAACAGAACTCTTATATCCCAATTCAAAGTTCCAAGTTGACAATCAAGTTGACAGTCATATATATAGTGTGTGTGTGTGCATGTATACATATATATATATGTATACATGCACACACACACATAGCATCACTAGAATATGAGGTATCTCAGCTGTTTAAAAACAAATAAACTGAATATCATGAGAGCACACTTATCTGCTAATAGTTCCTGGCAAGCATTAAAGACAATTTAGCCAAGAGAGTGATACTGGAAGTGTTGAGAAGATGAGTTGTGCTGAGATACATATTTTTTTTAAAAAGCTTGCTATAATATTTTCAGTGCGATAAGGTCTGAAAAGTAGACAAAAGTAAAAATGGTTCTGTAATGATAAGCTGCAGTTACAGAATCTCCTCCTGCACATTAACATCTAATGCAGTTCCCCAGCCCCTCTCACTTACAGTACCTTGGACAGAGGATAAAGCAGGGTTGTTCTTTTTTATTAGTCTCTGCAGCTTTCTGGGGCTCCTATTTTAGACCCTACATGGTCTATGAACATGCTCCTCCACGTAGAACTGTCTTCTAAAAAGGTTTTCTCCTGGATTCTTTTGTTCAACTACATAGAACTGTGTTTTAATTCAGGGGAAAAAGACAAAAATGTTTTCACACTTGAGGTACAAGATCACTATAATGCTTTTCACTGGCTAATTAGTCTCCTAATATCCAGCCATCCTTTTACAAATAGCCCATGCTACTAATACTCTTGCGAGATTTTCCTCATCCCCCGCTTTAGACTTTTCACTGCTAATCACAGCCTCCTAGAAACTTGCTTCCGTAGCCTTAAGGAAGAAAAAGATTATTTGTTCTCATTTCCCTTGAGCCATCGTTCTATTTCCTCTCCATCTTTGTCCTGTGTCAGATCCAAACCGATTCCCTCCATCAGCAGACATTATTGGATGCTTATCCAGAAACCGTTTTCCTTTTCCTCCATGCTGGCAGAACTCTATTTGTTTCTCTATCCTTTATCCCTCTATGACGGAGCTAACTCTGGAGTTCTCAAACTTTTGGTCTCATCTCTTGGCACTCTTAAAAATGGTTGAGAACCTCAAAGAACTATTGTGTTATATATCACTACTTATCATGTTACAAGTTAAAACCAGAAAAATATTTTTATTTATCAATTTAAAAATATTGACCCATACAAGAATTTAAATAACATTTTAATGAAAAAAACCTGTATTTTCCAAAATAAAACATTTTGTTAGAAGAATGGCACTGTCTTACAGTTTTGCGAATCTCTCTAATGTCTGACTTAATAGAAGACAGACTCTCATATTTGCATCTGCGTTCAATCCATTGCCATCCCAAGTCTCATAGACTCCACTGTCCACTCCTGAAAGAATGAGAATGAAAAAGAAAATTTGAAAAATGAAAGTAGTTTAGGCTACCTAAAGGCATTTTCCGGGCTTCCCAGACCATATTAGGAGCCACCTGTCCAAACTCGACCTGGTGGGTCCCTTAGGGGCGAGCACGTGACCCGACCCAGTTTTCAGTGAGACGTGAAGAGACCTCTTCTAGAGGGCTTTTGGGAAAGGTTTCTTTACCCTTAAAAAAATGAGATGTTTCTCAGCCAGTGATGTGCTTAAGAACTGAAAACACTCTAAACAAAAAGGGATTTAATATAGGGAATAAGGTGCTCAGAAAGGCACTGAGGGGGCTGGAAGAGCAAGCGTCAGAGGCTGCCCTGGGACTTGGGTTCCATGTCACATCACTTTGGCTGGAACAGGCACTTACAAAGTTGTTTCAACTGCCTGACGTTTCCAAACTGGTGGCTTAGACTGCACTGTAAACTCTCCCCACCTCAGCCATCTCAGCCACAAGCAAATGGTTTCCATACCATTTTCCCATTTCCTCTCTCTACTACCCCTAGTTGGAAGGGCCTAATTCATATGCAGAAGTATGGTTGCCAAGGAATCTGGAAAATACGGTTTTTAGCTTTCAAGACTCCAAATAGAAAACAAAGTGTATAATGACGGAACCAATCCAAGGATCAACCACAAGAGGCAAGAGAAGAAGCGATCGTTGTCTTTCTTCTGGAAGCTGTGAGACCTGGCAGCCATGGGGGAAGGTAGAGGGAGTTCATGAAGAGACGGAACCCATAAAGGTTTCATATGTAATGAACACTTAGGGTAAAGTTTCTATCAGTAATGATAGTGAATAGAAATCCTTATTTCAAATGGTCCAAATTTTCTATTTTTGGCCCATTAGACCATCACTGTATCTTGTAAAGTAGCTTTCTATGAGTTTGCACTGAAAGTACACGTGCTTGTGCCCACAATAATACTGTTATCTTCAATCTGTGAGTTCCCAAACTTTTTGGTCTCAAGAACCCTTTCTACTCTTAAAAATATGGACTTCACAGAGATGTTTTTTTGGCATGGTTATGTCTGTTGATATTTATCATATTGGAAATTAAACCAAAGAACATTTAAAATACAAGAATCCACAAGCACATTCTGCCTGCAGCAGAGTGATGACATGGTCACACATCCCACATCCCAGAGGCTCTGGAAAACCCCACTGTGTACTCATGAGAGCTTGCGAGAGAAAGAAGGCACATAGGGTTTTAGTGCTATGTATTTGGTGCTCACAGATCTCCTGTGGGCCCCCAGACCACACTTTGAGAATCGCTGCTCTAGAGGAATCTTTTTAAAGCCATAGGCTGGTTTTGTAAGGGTTGGTTTTATTAAACTGGATAATGCAACCTACAGATCTAGTAACCAGGCTTGTGTAACCTGCAATTGACCCAGTGTTCTAAAGTGTGGTGGTGCCACTCCCAACACTTCTGTGTCAGGAACTCCCAGCCTTTCCTCACCACTGCTTATTTGATGCTGAATGATTGATATATGAATGAGAGGGTGCCAGAGTAAAAAAAATGCGTATTAAATATTGGTTGAGCTTAATTTTACATTTACATAAGGATAAACATAAATACGAGGTATCACACTTATTCCAACATCCCAAGTGTAGCCTGCATTTCACTTTAGGCCATTAGGTGTAGTTAGCACAGTGGATACTGCCTGAAGAGAAGCACCTAAGAGAAGCTAGTGTTGGTCTAGCCTCAAAAGATATGTCCCCCAAAAAGATATGTTAAAATCTTAACCTACCTGTCTTTCACCCCCACACCTGTGAATGTAACCTTATTTGGAAATAGTATCTTTGTGGATATCATCAGGTGAAGATGAGATCATAATAGATCAGGATGAACCCTAATCCAGTAACTGGTATCCTTATTAGAAGAGGGAAAGTTGACACAGAGACAGAGGGAGGAAGGGCATGTGACAAAAGAGGCAGTAGACTGAAGCAGTGCATCTACAAGCCAAGGGATGCTGAGGGTTGTGGGCAGCCAACAGAAGCTAGGAAGAGACAAGGAGGAGCCTTCCCTTTGCCCCTTCACAGGGCACAGCCCTGCCAACTCCTTGATTTTGGACTTCCAGCCTCCAGACCTGGGAGGGAATACCTTTCTGTTGTTTCAAGCCACCCAGTTTGTTACAGCAGCCCTAGGAAACTAATAAAGGGCTCCCTGGTTGGAGAGGTCTTTGGGTCCCTGAGAAAGATAGCTGAGGACAAGGAGGGGGAAGACAAATTTTAGGTGCTGTTCTTCAGTTTTGTGCATCACCAATCTGCTTGCACATCCCCTAACTGTGTCACCTTTTGAGCAATTATTATTAATAATCTACTTTCTTTATCCTAATAATTATCAATATACTAATTATTCACTTTCTTTATCCTACTTCTGTTTGTCAGTTCTTTGGCAATCAAAGCAAAAATCTATTCCTTATTGTGTGTTTCAGATATATTGGTGTGACTCTGCAACTGTGAGGCCTTAGCGAATATTTTTTTTACTACAGTGAGAAATAGGAATTGAACCACTGTGTTCAATTGAAAGCAATGTGAGATTGTGTATCAATAGTACTTCAATAAAAATAAAACAAATAAATAAATAAAAAGAAAATAAAAGAAATAGGAAAGTTCTAAACTACGTATCATAGACAGCCTTACATTTCTGCAGCTTAGTGAGAGCTCTTTTAGGCTAAATGTGTGTGGACTTAAGTTAATGTTTTAATATCATAAATTTGACTAGAAGCACTTTGCAACAGAGAAGAATTTTTGCATATTACTTTTCTTTTGCTAAGGGTATTTCAAAATGACTTAGATCATTTAAATGACCTCATTTAGAATATATCATATATGTCATTTTTTTTTAGTAAAATGCAGCATTTAAACAAGTTTAATATTACAACCAAAAATGCAAAGACCTGTCCTTTTCCCCTATTTTTACGTACGAGATATGAAGACATTAAATTATTTGGTCAAGAGGTTTTTAAGAAAAAATGCCAAATTTCTGATGACTTTTTGTGTGTAGTTAAACTTTTTGCCAAAACGGATAAATAAATTCAGATGAGTTCTTGGAAATAGCTGTAGCTCTGTTTAAGTCTGTATACTATTAACTATTCATTTAATAAATTCATAGCATAAATATATTTATAATCAAATGAGAGCAGAAGCAAAAATTAGGAGAAAAGTGTCATTTAAGCAATCATACTGAATTCAACCCTCTCAGAAACCTGGTCTGCATGAAGGCCAAATGATTTCCCGTGCCAGCTTACAGCTCCCTAGCAGTGACTGTGGACGAGTAATTTAATCTTTCTAGGTCGCAGTCCCCTCCTCTGTAACATAAGAATGACACTTGCTTCATGGGTTTTTTGTGGTTTTGTAAAGAAAAAAAAGATAATATTTGACTGACACCAAGCACAGTACCTAACACATCATAGCAAGTGTCAATGATATGGAGTTATTAATAGCTGCATTAATGCAACCAGAAGTAAAGTTTACAAACAAGGTAAGATGTGAAATTCTGAAAGAGCCACACAGTTTGGGAACAATGACTCACTGGGCTCGGTATTCATCCTAATAATGGCAGCAAGGACTTTACATAAAATATTTGCCATGACTACCTCCAAAGTTTAGGCAACACTTACATATTCTAAATTTAGGATCTCCTAGTTAATTTCCCTGAGCGTTTCATAAATTTACATGGAATTTTGACCCTTGGACTGTCCCTAGTAGTAATATGCTCATAACATACCTGCTTTATAAAGTAGCACTTCTGTTTTATCCCAAAATGAGCTCTTTCAAGTTACAAAATTTTTCTCATTCTAATACTGTCACTGAAATAATTATAAAATTATGCATTTAAGCCAAAAAGAAAAGCAAACTCAAAGGAAGGAATAATAGTGAGCTCAAAATATGAACTGTCTTCTATCAAAATTATTACATATATAAGAAAATCAAAATGATCTCTTGAATTTTTGACATACTGTAGAGTGATCTTTGCTTTGCTTTGAAATAGGAGTTTTTATAATTCTAAGGGGCATATACATTTTATAATATATATATATACTCACACATTGTACATGTAGGCATATATAATAAACAAATGATGCATATATACATATATAATTCTTGGACATTAAAATATCTAAACCAAGAATGAAATGGTGGGCTTTAGTTTATTATTTACATTTATGGAAAAACACCTATAAATTGAGATATTTGAATGAATAATGTTAAAGATAAACTGAGATACATTAAGATTTTGAAGAGTTTAATTTGAGCACACATCAATTTGTTAGGAGGCTCTCCACTGACAGGGGAAAGGCTTTTGTAGAGTCGGCAGAAGCAAAGTAAGGAAATTATTTGATTGGCTAAGTTAAGGTTGCCTTACTTGGGGAAGCCTAGTTGACTTTATGATTGTTTTTCTTTGGTTGCATTTCGTCACCTTAAGGCATTTACAGGAATTGACTCCAGCTTAGGTTTTGTTTGCTTATCAAGGCTAACAAAGCATTAGAGGCACCTCAATCCAATGGTCTCCTTGTTTAATTACATTAACAATGGTAATATTACATCAATCTAAAAACAATCTGCTCTTCTTTAACCAAAGAAGCATTTAGCTGGTAGTTTGGGGTAAAGGTGGTGAACATTTAAAAATTGTAATGATTATAAAAAATTGCAACTATAAAAATATTGCATCATCAAAGGCAGGTCACCTCTTGATTTTTGGCAAGCTGTGATGGAATAGGACTATATTCTACAGTGAGTTCTGAATTGAGAAGCTACCTGAAGACACTATTATTCAGATGAGGAAACACATAGGAAATTACATAATGAACATGGTATGAAGGTGTTTTGAAAATGTGGTGGTTAGGGAGGAAGGAACATAAATTCATTTTATTTTTAGTTCTAATTGTTTAAAAATAGTGTCCAAACACAGAAATGTGGCAAAGAGAGAGCAACATGTCTTTTCAACATCATTTTGAAGCATTGTTTGACATGCTCACCAAAGTCCAGATAGAGTCAATATTCAGATTTTGTGTTCTACAATCCTTTAAAAGTATAAAAGCCATTCTTAACCCCAAAACAGGCCAGTGGCTACATATTTTGCCGACACCATTTCAGGGGAAGTCTCTTTGTTGGTCTCATTATTCATTACTGATTAAACGTCTAGATTTTATGACTTCACATGTTAATGTGTAGGTTTTTCTCCACTAAAGGTTAAAATAATTTGGTAGAATAAAACGCCAAAGGTTATGGTTTTATTGTCGTATGATAGTAACCAATTTTTTATCTAACAGAACAACTCTTTTTCAAAATTAAGCTTTTAATTTTGCAATCATTACAGATTTACATTCAGTTGTAAGAAATAATAGAGAGAGCTGCTATGTACCCTTTACCCAGTTTTCCCCGGTGGTAACATCTTGCAGGACTGTAGTACACCATAGCCAGGATAGTGATCAATAGAATCCAGATACAGACCATTTCCATCACTACCATGATCTGCCATGTAGCCATTTTATAGCCACACCCACTTCTCTGAAGACCCTACTTCCTTCTTTGCCCATGACAACCATTAATCTATTCTCCATTTCTGTAACTTTGTCATTTCAAGAACATTATATTAAAGAATCATATAGTATATAACCTTTCGGGGTTAGCTTTTTTCCCCCAGCATAATCCTCTGGAGAGTCATCCAGGTGGAAGGTGAACAGTCTAATTTAAAATTTCCTTCTTGAAAGGCCCATCAATACCAGTTCCTCAAAATTCTTTGAACCAGCCTTACCATGCTGTTTGTTCCCTCATTGGTAAGTTGAAAAAAACCTTTGCGGTACGTTCATTTTCTGTTCGTATGACCATATTTTTAACTTTTTGAAAATAATACTTTGACATACTTTCTTATCCTGCATTTGCCCCATAGAAGCAGTCTCCAGTTGGTTCACTATTTTTTTTTTTAATTTAGAAAACTGTTTCTAGTTTGAAAAGACCAGATCACCTTTTCTCTCCTTCAGTGAGAAAAAAAACGTATTTGCTTTGTTTGAGTTTCAAAGTAATAAGAGACATGTTCATTCCCCAGTGACAGGTTATTTCTCTGAGATTTTGGGGTGAGTCAAGAAGAAAGAAGTTTTAAAATAGCATTTTTACCCTATGCCAATGGCTCTTTTTTCATTTTTTTAACCAATGCTTCCAACAGTATATCAGCATAGAGATTCATAAGTAATTGGTCAAAAACCCCATGTGTCCTTCAGACTTCATATTTTGCTTCTAGTAGGAAGCAGATAGCATCTGACAGACATCACCACTTAAGAGAAAAGGGATGTTTCCTCAGATGGGAAGATTAGAAGCCATTTAGTCCATTCCACTATTCTGGAGCATAACTAAAATAAACTTTCTTTTAAAAAATGAAACAACAAAAATATGCTATGGAAAATCTCAAGCATACACATAAGTAGAAAAATTAGTATAATCCCTCATGTAATCATCATTTAAATTTAGTAACACTAATATTTGGCTAATCTTATTTCATATATACCAATCATTTCCCCCAATTCAGCAAATCCCAGATATCATAAAATTTCATCTACAGATACTTCACTATGTATCTGTGAGAGAAAAAGCACTTAACATAACAACCCCATTAGCACACAAAAAAACAGTAATGATTCCTTAACCTATCTGATATCTAGTTAGTCTTCAAATGTTCTCCATTGTCTTTAGCATATTTTAACAAACGATTCAAGATAAAATCTAAATAAGATCTATGTGTATATTTGGTTGAAATGTTCTATAAAACCATCATTTATTTACTTATTTTTGAACAGCTTAAGGTGCAATTGACATACAATAAACTTTCCATATGGAAGTGTACAATTTGGTAACTTTTGACACCTGAAAAATTGTCACCACAATCAAGATGATGAACATATCCATCACCTCAAAAAGTTTCTTCATGCCCTGTGGTAATCCCTCTGTCCCAGTCTCCCCACACACTCCCAATGCCAAGCAACCACTGACCTACTTCCTATAGATTAGTTTGCATTTTCTAAAATTTCATAACTATGCAATCATAGAGCATGTACTCTTTTTATGTGTGGCTTCAATCCCTCAGTATAATTATTTCAAGATTCATAATGTTGTGTGTATCAATAGTTCATTCCTTTTTATTGCTGAGTAGAATTGCATTGTGTGGATGTATCACAATTTGTATATGTATCCACCTGTAGAAGCATACTTAGGGTGATTCCAGTTTTTGGCTATTACAAATAAAGTTTCTAAGAATAATCATGTAAAAGACACTGTATGTGTGCTTTCTTTCTTTTTGGTAAATGCATTGCACTAGGATCTATGGGTCATAGTAGGTTATGTCTAACTTTTAAGAAACTACCAAATTGGATCAGCAGATTAAAGACGGCAGCGTGAGAGGTCAGACAGAGGCCTCCTCCTAAAACCGCATATAATGCTAAAATATAATTAATAAAACTAATCCTGGAAGAGCAACAGGAAAGAAGGCTGCACCAGACTACATACACCTGGAGAAAAGAACAGACATCACAGAACAGGGTAATGTACCAAAGTCATGACCGGGCAGGACCCAAGCCTTTCCCCCACCCCAGCTCACAGGCGGAAGGAAGAGAAATAGAGCAGGGAGGTAGTGGAGGCCTGGGACTGCTGAACACCTAGCTCTGGAGATCTGCTCTGGAAGTACAAACCTACACTGCAAGGTGCTCAGGTGATGAGGAGAGTTGCAAAGCTAAGACAGGCATAATACCTGGAGAGACTGAGATTTCAGCCACTTGGGGAAAATAGGGATCCATACTCAGCTGCTCTGGGACAAAAGAAAGGTGGGCTATCTGAAAGACTTCCTAACAGCGAGAGGACTGCTAAAGGGGCAAGGATTGCATGGAGCATACTGCTCAGGAGAAAGGACAGGTAGACAAAATTGTCTAGGTGCACTCTGCTCAGCAGGTAGTGAACTTTCATGATCTTCAGTTGCTCCATCCCACTGGCTGGCTATACAGCGCCAAGGCCTCCCCATCATGATATACAGCCTGCTGCAACTTCCTCCTGGCCAGCCCCACCTGGCTCACAAACCAGCAGCCACAGCCCTGGCGTCAGGCCAGACAGAGGGAAGACCCGCCTACAGTAGTTACAAACGCAAAGCATACAGGCTTACACCTGTGTTCAGCCCACTGGTTCTGGCAGTGGAGACAGGCATAGTAGCCCAGAAGCAGGAAACAGCTCTTTCCTCCCTCAGACACTAACACCACTCCCCTGTGACCCCCAACATTACTCCAGTGGCTGAGCAGTTCCAGAGAGTAGAGCTTCTGGGCACTAGAAGGCACCATATACAAATATGAAACGTCAAAGGAACTTTGTTCAAAGCAAAATCTGACATACTCCAGAGAAAGAGCCAAATGAAACCGATCTCATGAATCTTCCTGAGATTTCAAAATAAAAATCATAAACATGCTCATGGAGATACAGAAAAATATTCAAGAACTCAGGAATGAATTCCAATAGAGGATTCAATCATTATGGAACACAGTATTAGAAATGAAACGTACAATGGAAGGTTTTAGAGGCAGATTAGATATGGGGAAGGAGACAATAAATGAAATAGAAACTAGAGAAGAGGAATACAAAGAAGCTGAGGCACAGAGAGAGAAAAAAGAATCTCTAAGAATGAAAGAATATTGAGAGAACTATGTGACCAATCCAAACGGAACAATATTCGCATTATAGGGGTACCAGAAGAAGGAGAGAGAGAAAGTGTCTTTGAGGAGATAATTGCTGAAAACTTCCCCAATCTGGGGAAGGAGATAGTCTCTCACGCTATGGAGGTGCACAGATCTCCCAACACAAGGAACACAAGGAAGACAAGACCAAGAAATATAATAATTAAAATGGCAAAGATCAAGGATAAGGACAGACTACTAAAAGCAGCCAGAGAGAGAAATAAGTTCACATACAAAGGAGAGCCCATCAGGCTATCATCAGACTTCTCAGCAGAAACCTTACAGGTCAGAAGGGAGTGGCATGATATATTTAATGCAATGAAGCAGGACTCGAACCAAGAATACTTTATCAGGTATGATTATCATTTACTTTTGAAGGAAGGATTAAACAATTTCCAGATAAGCAAAAGTGAGAGAATTCACCTCTCACAAACCATCTCTACAGTGTATTTTCGAGGGACTGCTATAGAGGCAAGTGTTCCTACAGTTTAATTGCTGTCACCAGAGGTAATAAAACCACAGTAAAGAAAGTAGAAGAGTTAATTACTAAGCAAATGCAAAATAAAATCAACTACCCACAAAGTCAGTTAAGGGATAGCAAAGAGTATATGATATGATACCTAATGTATAAAGAATGCAGGATGAAGAAAAGGAGGAGAAAAAAATAACCTTTAGATTGTGTTTGTAATAGCATACTAAGTGAGTTAAGTTAGATTGTTAGATAGTAAGGAAGTTAACCCTTGAACCTTTGGTAACCATGAATCTAAAGCCTGCAAGGTATAACCTGCAAGTGTAATAAGTACATACCTATTGATAATAACCCTAAATATAAATGGTCTGAAAGCACCAATCAAAAGACACAGAGTTACTGAATGGATAGAAAAACAACACCCATCAATATGCTGCCTACAAGACTCATGGCAAAACCAAAGACATACACAGACTAAAAATGAAAGGATGGAAAAGATATTTCATGCAACTAATAGAGACATAAAAGCAGGAGTTGGATGGGATTAAAGATGGCGGTGTGAGAGGAGAGACAGAGGCTTCCTCCTAAAACTGGATACAATTAGAAAATTTAATTGGCGTAACTAATCCTGAGAGAGCAACAGGAAAAAGGATGGCATCAGACTGCACACACCTGGAAAAAAGAGCAGACCTCAGCGAACGGGGTAACATACCAGAGCTGTGGCTCCGCAGGACCTGAGCCCCTCCCCCACCCCAGCTCACCGGCGGGAGGAAGACAAATGGAGCAGGGAGGGAGTGGAAGGCTTGGGACTGCTGAATACCTAGCTCCAGAGATCTGCTCTGGGAGCACAAACCTACATTTCATGGTGCTTTCATGAGCCTCGCATGACTACTGGGTTGGAAAGTTAATACAGGCAGAGTTCCTGGGGAGACTGGGATTCCGGCTGCTTGTGGAAAGCAGGGATCCATATCTGGCTGCTCTGGGACAAAAACTTGTACCTGTGTGACCGGCCCACTGGCTCAGGCAGTGGAGACAGGCACAGCAGCCAGGAGGCGGGAAACAGCTCTTTCCTACCCCCAGGCACCAGTACCTCTCCCCTGCAACCCCTGACATTGCTTCAGGGGCTCAGCAGCTCCAGAACAGAGCTTCTGGATACAAGAGGGCACCATATACAAACATGAAACACCAAAGGAACCTTGATCAGAGTAAAATTGTTAATACAACTCCCAAGAAAGATTTAAATGATATGGACCTCATGACTCTTCCTGAAAGGGAGTTCAAAATAAAAATCATCAACATCCTAATGGAGGTATGGAAAGACATCCAAGAACTCAGGAATGAATTCAGGTCAGAGATCCAATCGTTAAAGAACATGATGGAAGGTATTAAAAGCAGGTTGGATATGGTGGAGGAGACAATAAATGAAATAGAAACTAGAGAAGGGGAATACAAAGAAGCTGAGGCACAGAGAGAAAAAAGGATCTCTAAAAATGAAAGAATATTGAGAGAACTGTGTGACCAACCAAGCAGAACAATATTCGCATTATAGGGATATCAGAAGAAGAAGAGAGAGAGAGAGGGATAGAAAGTGTCTTTGAGGAGGTAGTTGCTGAAAACTTCCCCAATCTGGGGCAGGACATAGTCTGTCAGGCCATGGAGATCCACAGATCCCCCAACACAAGGGAACCAAGGAAGACAACAGCAAGACACATAGTAATTAAAATGGGAAAGATCAAGGATAAGGACAGACTGTTAAAAGCAGCCAGAGGCAGAAATAAGATCACATACAAAGGAAAGCCCATCAGACTAACATCAGACTTCTCAGCAGAAACCTTACAGGCCAGAAGGGAGTGGCATGATGTATTAAATGCCATGAAGCAGAAGAGCCTGGAACCAAGATTACTTTATCCAGCAAGATTATCATTTAAATTTGAAGGATGGATTAAACAATTCCCAGATAAGCAAAAGCTGAGAGAGTTTACCTCCCACAAAAAATCTCTGCAGTCTATTTTGCAGGGACTGCTATAGATGGAAGTGTTCCTAGGGTTGGATAGCTGTCACCAGAGGTAGTAAAAACACGGTAGGGAGGGTGGAGCAGCTGATCGTGAGGCAAATGCAAAATTAAATTGCCTATCCCCAAAGTCAATCAAGGGATAGACAAAAAGTACAGAATTTGATACCTAATATATAAAGAATGAAGGAGGAAGAAAAAGGAGGAGAAATAGAAAAGAACCTTTAGATTGTGTTTGTAACAGCATACTAAGTGAGTTAAGTTAGACGCTTAGATAGTAAGGAAAGTAATCTGGAACCTTTGGTAACCACGAATCTAAAGCCCGCAATGGCAATAAGTACATACCTATCGATACTCACTCTAAATGCAAATGGACTGAATGTACCAATCAAAAGACATAGAGTCACTGAATGGATAAAAAAACAAGACCCATCTATATGCTGCTTACAGGAGACTCACCTCAAAACCAAAGACCAAAGACATGCACAGACGAAAAGTCAAGGGATGGAAAAAGATATTTCATGCAACCAATAGGGAGAAAGAAGCAGGTGTTGCAGTACTAGTATGAGACAAAATAGACTTCAAAACAAAGAAAGTAACAAGAGATAAAGAAGGACATTACATAATGAAAAAGGGTTTAGCCCAACAAGAGGATATAACCATTATAAATATATATGCACCCAACACAGGAGCACCAGCATATGTGAAACAAAAGCTAACAGAACTAAAGGAGGAAATAGACTGCAATGCATTCATTTTGGGAGACTTCAACACACCATTCACTACAAAGGACAGATCCACCAGACAGAAAATAAGTAAGGACACAGAGGCACTGAACAACACACTAGAACACATGGACCTAATAGACATCTGTAGAACTCTACATCCAAAAGCAACAGGATACACATTCTTCTCAAGTGCACATGGAACATTCTCCAGAATAGACCACATACTAGGCCACAGAAAGAGCCTCAGTAAATTCCAAAAGACTGAAATCCTACCAACCAACTTTTCAGACCACAAAGGTATAAAACTAGAAATAAATTGTATAAAGAAAGCAAAAAAGCTCACAAACACATGGAGGATTAACAACACGCTTCTAAATAGTCAATGGATCAACGACCAAATTAAAATGCAGATCCAGCAACATATGGAAATAAATGACAACAACAACACAAAGCCCCAACTTCTGTGGGACACAGCGAAAGCATTCTTAAGAGGAAAGTATATAGCAATCCAGGCATATTTAAAGAAGGAAGAACAAACCCAAATGAACAGTCTAATGTCACAATTATCAAAATTGGAAAAAGAAAAACAAATGAGGCCTAAAGTCAGCAGAAGGAGGGACATAATAAAGATCAGAGTAGAAATAAACAAAATTGATAAGAATAAAACAATAGAAAAAAAATCAATGAAACCAAGAGCTGGTTCTTGGAGAAAATAAACAAAATAGATAAGCCTCTAGCCAGACTTATTAAGAGGAAAAGAGAATCAACACACATCAATATAATCAGAAATGGGAAAGGAAACATCATAATGGACCCAACAAAAATACAAAGAATTATTAGAGACTACTATGACAACCTATACGCTAACAAGCTGGAAAACCTAGAAGAAATGGACAACTTCCTAGAAAATACAACCTGACAAAACTGACCAAGGAAGAAACACAAAATCTAAACAAACCAATTACCACCAAAGAAATTGAAGTGGTAATCAAAAAACTACCAAAGAAAAAAGCACCCAGGCCAGATGGATTTACCTTGGAATTTTATCAGACATACAGAGAAGATATAATATCCATTCTCCTTAAAGTTTTCCAAAAAATACAAGAGGAGCGAATACTCCCAAACACATTCTATGAAGCCAACATCACCCTAATACCAAAACCAGGCAAAGACCGCACCAAAAAAGAAAATTACAGACCAATATCCCTGATGAACGTAGATGCAGAAATACTCAACAAAATATTAGTAAACCGAATTCAAAAATACATCAAAAGGATCGTACACCATGACCAAGTGGGATTCATCCCAGGGATGCAAGGATGGTACAACATTCGAAAATCCATCAACATCATCCACCACATAAACAAAAAGAAAGACAAAAACCACAAGATCATCTCCATAGATGCTGAAAAAGCATTCGACAAAATTCAACATCCATTCATGATAAAAACTCTCAGCAAAATGGGTACAGAGGGCAAGTACCTCAACATAATAAAGGCCATATACGATAAACCTACAGCCAACATCACACTGAACAGCGAGAAGCTGAAAGCTTTTCCTCTGAGCTTGGGAAAACGACAAGGATGCCCACTCTCTCCACTGTTATTTAACATAGTACTGGAGGTCCTAGCCATGGCAATTAGACAAAACAAAGAAATACAAGGAATCCAGATTGGTAAAGAAGAAGCTAAACTGTCACTATTTGCAGATGACATGATATTGTACATAAAAACCCTAAAGACTCCACTCTGAAACTACTAGAACTGATATCAGAATACAGTAAAGTTGTAGGATACAAAATTAACACACAGAAATCTGTGGCTTTCCTATACACTAACAATGAGCCAATAGAAAGAGAAATCAGGAAAACAATTCCATTCACAATTCCATCAAAAAGAATAAAATACTTAGGAATAAACCTAACCAAAGAAGTGAAAGACCTATACCTTGAAAACTATAAGACACTCTTAAGAGAAATTAAAGAGGACACTAACAAATGGAAAATCATCCCATGCTCTTGGCTAGGAAGAATTAATATTGTCAAAATGGCCATCCTGATTAAAGCAATATACAGATTTGATGCAATCCCTATCAAATTACCAACAGCATTCTTCAACAAACTGGAACAAATAGTTCAAAAATTCATATGAAAACACCAAAGACCCCGAATAGCCAAAGCAATCCTGAGAAAGAAGAATAAAGTGATGGGGATCTCACTCCCCAACTTCAAGCTCTACTATAAAGCCATAGTAATCAAGACAATTTGGTACTGGCACAAGAACAGAGCCACAAACCAGTGGAACAGATTAGAGACTCCAGACTTTAACCCAAACATACATGGTCAATTAATATTCGATAAAGGAGCCATGGACATACAATGGCGAAATGACAGTCTCTTCAATAGATGGTGCTGGCAAACTGGAGAGCTACATGTAAGAGAATGAAACTGGATCACTGTCTAACCCCATACACAAAAGTAAATTCAAAATGGATCAAAGACCTGAATGTAAGTCATGAAACCATAAAACTCTTAGAAGAAAACATAGGCAAAAATCTCTTGGACATAAACATGAGTGACTTCTTCATGAATATATCTCCATGGGCAAGGAAAACAAAAGCAAAAATGAACAAGTAGGACTATATCAAGCTGAAAAGCTTCTGTACAGCAAAGGACACCATCAATAGAACAAAAAGGTACCCTACAGTATGGGAGAATATATTCGTAAATGACAGATCCGATAAAGGCTTGACATCCAAAATATATAAAGAGCTCACAGACCTCAAAAAACAAAAAGCAAATACTCCAACTAAAAAATGGGCAGAGGAGCTGAACAGACAGTTCTCCAAAGAAGAAATTCAGATGGCCAACAGACACATGAAAAGATGCTCCACATCACTAGTTATCAGAGAAATGCAAATTAAAACCACAATGAGATATCACCTCACACCAGTAAGGATGGCTACCATCCAAAAGACAAACAACAACAAATGTTGGCGAGGTTGTGGAGAAAGGGGAACCCTTGTACACTGCTGGTGGGATTGTAAAATAGTTTAACCATTGTGGAAAGCAATATGGAGGTCCCTCAAAATGCTCAAAATAGACTTACCATTTGACTTACCAATTCCACTTCTAGGAATTTACCCTAAGGATGCAGCACTCCAGTTTGAAAAAGACAGATGTACCCCTATGTTTATCGCAGCACTATTTACAATAGCCAGGAATTGGAAGCAACCTAAGTGTCCATCAGTAGATGAATGGATTAAGATGTGGTACATATACACAATGGAATATTATTCAGCCATAAGAAGAAAACAAATCCTACCATTTGCAACAACATGGATGTAGCTAGAGGGTATTATGCTCAGTGAAATAAGCGAGTCAGAGAAAGACAAGGATCAAAGGATTTCACTCATCTCTGGAGTATAAGAACAAAAGAAAAACTGAAGGAACAAAACAGCAGCAGAATCACAGAACCCAATAATGGACTAACAGTTACCAAAGGGAAAGAGACAGGGGAGAATGGGAGGGTAGGGAGGGATAAGGGCGGGGAAGAAGAAAGGGGGTATTTTGATTAGCATGTATAATGTGGGGGGTGGGGGAAAGGGGAGGGCTTTGCAACACAGAAGACAAGTAGTGATTCTACAACATGTTACTAAACTGATGGACAGTGACTGTAATGGGGTTTGTGGGGGGGACTTGGGGTAGGGGAGAGCCTAGTAAACATAATGTTCTTCATGTAATTATAGATTAATGATAACAAAATAAAAAAAATATATATTTTTTTTAAAAAGCAGGAGTTGCAGTAGTTATATCAGACAAAATAGACTTCAGAACAAAGAAAGTAACAAGAGACAAAGGAGAGCATTACATAATGATAAAGGCATCAATCCACCAAGAAGATATAACCATTATAAATATCTATGCACCCAACACAGGAGCACCTGCATATGTGAAACAAATACTAACAGAATTAAAAGGGGAAATAGAATGCAATGCATTCATTCTAGGAGACTTCAACACTCCACCCACTCCAAAGGACAGATCATCCAGACAGAAAATACATAAGGAAACAGAGGCACTGAAGAACACATTAGAAGAGATGGACCTAATAGACATCTACACAACTGTACACCCAAAAGCAGCAGGATACACATTCTTCTCAAGTGTACATGGAACATTTTCAAGAATAGATCATACACTAGGCCACAAAAAGAGCCTCGGTAAGTTAAAAAAGATTGAAATTGTACCAACCGGCTTCTTAGATCACAAAGGTTTGTAATTAGAAACAAATTATGCAAAGAAAATGAAAAATGCCACAAACACATGGAGGCTTCACAACATGCTCCTAAATAAC
Source organism: Manis pentadactyla (assembly GCF_030020395.1). Classification (NCBI taxonomy): domain Eukaryota; kingdom Metazoa; phylum Chordata; class Mammalia; order Pholidota; family Manidae; genus Manis; species Manis pentadactyla. Next base: position 58,225,415 of record NC_080025.1, on the reverse strand, counting down.
CAATGGATCAATGACCAAATAAAAACAGAGATCAAGCAATACATGGAGACAAATGACAATAATTCAACACCATAAAATCTGTGGGATGCAGCGAAGGCCATGCTAAAAGGGAAGTGTACTCTAATACAGGCCTATATAAGGAAAGAAGAACAATCCCATATGAACAGTCTAAACTCACAATTAATGAAACTAGAAAAAGAAGAACAAACAAGGCTCAAAGTCAGTAGAAGGAGAAACATAATAAAGATTACAGCAGAAATAAATAAAATTGAGAAGACTGAAACAATAGAAAGAATCAATGAAAACAAGAGCTGGTTCTTCAAGAAAATAAACAAAATGGATAAACCCCTAGCCAGACTTATCAAGAAAAAAGAGAGTCTACATACATAAACAGAATCAGAAATGAGAAAGGAAAAATCACTACGGACACCACAGAAATACAAAGAATTATTACAGAATACTATGAAAAAATTATATGCTAACAAGCTGGATAACCTAGAAGAAATGAATAACGATCTAGAAATATACAATCTTCCAAAGCTGACCCACAAAGAAACAGAAAATCTGAACAGACCAATTACCAGCAACGAAATTGAACTGGTAATCAAAAATCTACTTAAAAACAAAATTCTTGGACCAGATGGCTTCACTGCTGAATTTTATCAAACATTTAGTGAAGACCTAATACCCATACTATTTAAAGTTTTCAAAAAGTAGAAGAGGTAATACTTCCAAACTCATTCTACGAAGCCAGCATCACTCAAATACCAAAACCAGGCAAAGACACCACAGAAAAAGAAAATTACAGACCAATATCCCTGATGAACATAGATTCAAAAATACTCAACGAAATATTAGAAAACCGAATTCAGAAATACATCAACAAGATCATCCACCATGGTCAAGTAGGATTTATTCCAGGGATGCAAGGATTATACAATATTAGAAAATCCATCGACATCATTCACCACATCAACAAAAAGAAGGACAAAACCCACAAGATCATCTCCATAGATACTGAGAAAGCATTTGAAAAAATTCAACATACATTCATGATAAAAACTCTGAAACAAAATGGGGATAGAGGGCAAGTACCTCAACATAATAAAGGCCATATATGACAAACCCACAGCCAACATCATACTTAACAGCAAGAAGCTGAAAGCCTTTCCTTTAAGATTGGGAATAAGACAAGGATGCCCACTCTATCCACTTTTATTCAATAGTTTTGGAGGTCCTCACCACAGCAATTAGACAACACAAAGAAATAAAGCACATCCAGATTGGTAAGGAAGAAGTTAATATGTCACTGTTTGCAGATGACATGATACTGTACATAAAAGACCCTAAGGAATGCACTCCAAAACTATTAGAACTAATTATCTGAATTCAGCAAAGTCGCAGGATACAAAATTAATACACAGAAATCTGTTGCATTCCTATACACTAATGATGAACTAGCAGAAAGAGAAATCAGAAAAACAATTCCATTCACAATTGCAATAAAAGAATAAAATACCTAGGAATAAACCTAACCAAGGAAGTGAAAGACATATACTCTGAAAACTATAACACACTCAGGAGAGAAATGAAAGAAGATACCAATAAATGGACACACTTCCCATGTTCATGGATAGGAAGAATTAATATTGTTAAAATGCCCATCCTGCTCAAGCAATCTACAGGTTCAATACAATTCCTATCAAAATACCAATAGCATTCTTCAACGAACTAGAACAAATTGTTCAAGTTGGTTAATTAATGTTGGTCTATATGGTCAATTAATATACGATAAAGGAGCCATGGACATACAGTGCGGAAATGACAGCCTCTTCAACAACTGGTGTTGGCAAAACTGAACATCTACATGCAAGAGAATGAAACTGGATTATTGTTTAACCCTATACACAAAAGTAAACTCAAAATGGATCAAAGACCTGAATGTAAGTCATGAAATCAAAACTCTTAGGACACAACATTGGCAAAATCTCCTGAATATAAACATGAGCAACTTCTTCCTGAACGCATATCCTCGAGGAAGGGAAACAAAAGCAAAAATGAGCACATGGGGGACTACATCAAACTAAAAAGCTTCTCTAAGGCAAAGGACAATATCAACAGAACTAAAAGGCATCCTACAGTATGGGAGAATATATTTGTAAATGACATTTCTGACAAGGGGTTAACATCCAAAATATATAAAGAAATCATGCGCCTCAACACCCAAAAAGCAAATAACCCAATTAAAAATTGGCGGAGGATATGAAGAGACAGTTCTCCAAAGAAGAAATTCAGATGACCAACAGACACATGAAAAGATGCTCCACATCACTAATCATCAGGGAAATGCAAATTAAAACCACAATGACATATCATCTCACACCAGTTAGGATGGCCAGCATCGAAAAGAGTAAGAACAACAAACGCTGGCGAGGATGCGGAGAAAGGGGGACCCTCCTACATTACTGGTGGGAATGTAAGCTAGTTCAACCATTGTGGAAAGCAATATGGAGGTTCCTCAAAAAACTAAGAATAGAAATACCATTTGACCTGGGAACTGCACTCTTAGGGATTTACCCCAAAAACATAATTTCTCAGATTCAAAAAGACATATGCACCCCTATGTTTATCACACCACTATTTAGAATAGCCAAGATATGGAAGCAACCTAAGTGTCCATCAGTAGATGAATTGGTAAAGAACATGTGGTACATGTACACAATAGAATACTATTCAGCCATAAGAAAGAAAGAAATCCTAACATTTGCAACAATGTGGATGGAGATGGAGGATATTATACTCAATGAAATAAGCCAGGCGGAGAAAGACAAGTACCAAATGAATTCACTCATATGTGGAGTATAAGAACAAAGGAAAAGTGAAGGAACAAAACATCAGCAGCAGACTCACAGACTCCAAAAAGGGACTTGCAGTTACCAAAGGGGAGGGGTGTGGGAATGCAGGTGGGGAGGGAGGGAGAAGGGGATTAAGGGGTATTGTGTTTAGTAAACATGGTGTTGGAGCATGGGGAAAACAGTGAAGCCCAGAGAAGGCAGATAGTGAATCTGTGGCATCTTACTACGCTGATGGACAGTGACTGCAATGGAGTATGGGTGGGGACTTGATTATATGGGTGAATGTAGTAACCACATTGTTTTTTCATGTAAAACCTTCATAAGAGTGTATATCCACAATACCTTATAAAAAAAAAGAAACTACCACATTGTTTTCTAAAGTGGTTGTACCAGTTTATAATCTGTCCAGCAACAGTATGAGAGCTATGAAGCTCTGAATTATCACCAGCATTCTGTATGATCAGTCTTTTAAATATTAAATATTCAAATTTTAAACATTCTAATACATTAAGTCCCTGCTTTTAGGCTACATTTCTGTTTAAAGCCAGATAGTGTTCATAGCCTTCAACCAAAACAACATACTCGAACACACTGAATGCAAAAGCAGATGGGAGAATCCACCTGTATTCTGTTAGACCAGACATCAAAAAGACTTAGTTGCTTCCATAAAAACATAACATGTTATGGACTTAATATTATTTTAATTTTTAAGATAAAATTCACCCTTTTAACCAGGTAAGTGAACAGTTCAGTGGGTTTTTATTATATTCACAATGTTGTACAACTATCACCATTATCTAATTCTAAAACACTTATATCACCCCAAAAAGAAACCCTGTAATTTCCAATTCTCCTTTCCCCACCTGCTAGTAATCACTAATATACTTTCTGCCTGTATGGATTTGCTTATTCTAGCCCTTTTGTATAAATGGAATCAAACAATATGGGGCCTTTTTTGTCTAGCTACCTTCATTTTAGCACTGTTTTCAAAGTTCATCCATGTTGTAACATATATCAGGACTTCATCCCTTTTTATGACTAATATTCCATGTGTGTATATATCCATTTATGAGTTGGTTGTTTGCACTTTTGTGGTTATTAAAACTAATGTTTCCATTAACGTCCATGTACAAGTTTTTGTGTGGATTTATGTTTTTACTTCTCTTGTGTATATAACTAGGAGTGGAAATATTAGGTCATATGGTACTCTGTGCTTAATGTAGGAACTGCCAAAGTTTTGCACAGCTTCTACAGCATTTTACATTTCCCCCAGCAATCAATGAGGATTGCAATTTCTTCACTTCTATGCCAACACTTCTAATTATTATTATTAAAAAAAAATTATAGCCATCCTAATGGTATGAAGTAGTATCACATTATGGTTTTGCTTTGCATTTTCCTGAAGGCTAATGATGTTGAACATCTTTTAATCAGCATGCTGACCATCTGTACTTTGTTAAACTGTCTATTCAAGCAGTATGGAGGTTCCTCAAAACACTGAAAAATAGAAATATAATTCAATCCAATAATTCCACTCCTCGGAATTTACCCAAAGAAAACAAAATCTCTGATTCAAAAACTTGCATGGACCCCTATGTTTATCGCTGCACTATTTGCAATAGCCAAGATATGGGAGCAACTTAAGGGTCCATAAATAGATGAATGGATAAAGAAGATGTGGTACATATACACAATGGAATATTATTCAGCCATAAAAAGAAAAGAAATCCTGCCATTTGCAACAACATGGAAGGATCTAGAGGGTATTATGCTCAGTGAAATAAGCTAGGTGGAAAAGACAAATACCATCTGATTTCACTTATTTGTGGAATATAAAAACAAAGCAAAAAATAAGGAAAAAAATAGCAGTAGATTCACAGACACTGAGAAGTGACTAGTGGTTACCAAGGGGAAGAGGTTGGGGCAGGTTTGGGGAAGGGTGAGAGGGATAAGGAGAAACAATAATTTGCAATCACTACATAAATTGGTCATGGGTATGGTAGTACAGCATGGAGAGTATAGTCAATGATTCTGTAACATCTTTCTACACTGATAGACAGTAACCACACTAGAGAGGGTAAGGATTTAATAATGTGGGTTGCTGTTGAACCACTGTGCTGTACATTTGAAATAATGTAAGATTGTATATCAACACTTTAATTTTTAAAAATGTCTATTCAAATCCTTTGCCCATTTTTTAATTGGACTGTCTTTTGTTGTTGAGTTGTAAGAGTTCTTTGTATGTCCTGCATTCTAGACCCTTATCAGATATATGATTTACAAATATTTTCTCTCATTCTGTGCATTATCTTTTCACCTTCTTGACTGATAGTGTCCTATGATGGCACAAAAGTTTTAAAATTTTGATGGTGTCTAATTTATCTGCTTTTTCTTTTGTTCTTGTGTTTTTGGTGTCCTACTAAGAAACTGTTGCCGAATCTATGCTTATGCTTTCTTCTAAGAGATTAATAATTTTAATTCTTATATCTTTAGTCTACTATGAGCTAATTTTTTTAACATGGTGTGAGGTAGGGAGCCAAATTCATGCTTTGGATGTGGATTTTGCCAAAGAAAAAATTATTCTGACACTTGCTAAAGAAAATAAGGAAAACTTTGAGAGACTATTACATTGGGGTTTTACAATAGGGGAAAGAGATTGGGCTCAACTCCAAATGCAATATGCAAAAGTGGGGATTAATAGCCCAGGAGCAGAGTCTGGGGGGTGTCAGTAGATGGAAAATTACTAAAAGGAAATATCTGGGGTTAAGGGGGATTCTGGCTAAACTGACTTGACAGGATTCTTCCTGAAGCTAGGTCAGCAAGATCACCTGTGGGATGATGGGGAGTAGGGAATTTGACTTGATAACAAGTATGCAAGTTCCTTCCAAACTGAATTAAAGATTCTTGCTAAAACTGGGTAATGCAGGCCCAACAAGGATAGATATTGAAAATTGAGGTGTACAGGTGAAGATTCTGCCTACAGTTAGGTCAAGGAGAGAGTCTTTGTCAATCTGAAGTTGTCTCAGCACCATTTGTTGAAAGAGATTCTTCTTTCCTCATTAAATGAACTTGGAACATGGCCCAAAATCAACTGACATAGATGTATGGATTTACTTCTGGAGTTTCAGTTCTATTCCATTGATCCATATGTCTGTCCTTATACCAACACCACATTGTTTGTGTGGTATTTTACTGTAGCTTTGTAGTAAGTTTTGAAATCAGAAAATATGAGTCTTCCTGTTAGGCTGGAGAAAGGAAAAACAAGGACATGCAAACAGAACAGAGAGATGCCATAGGGGGAGAACAGACCAGACCCCAAAGTCTGTGCCGTATATGGAAAGGGGACAGCTCTTCCTGAATTCCATCCTGATGTGCCAACTAAGACCCGGATGTCAGCCTCCTCCCTCTTGCAAGGAAAAAAGTTTCTAGTTGACTATTATGTCACCTTTAGCCAATCATACATCTCAACACCCCTTAGGATAGCTTGCCCACTCCTCCCCCTCCTAATCCCTTATAAGCCCCCCACCTCCCTAACTGGGCGTGACTTCTCCGGCTTGTAGTACCCAGGCCAGGAGAACATCACCCGGGGGTATTTAAATAAATTACCTGGCCCTTTGTTGCCTCTCTTTGCCTGCTTATTCCGGCTAGAATTTATCTTACATATGGTGCCGAAACCCGGGAGAAGTGTGAGCGTGAGGCCCCGCCCGGCCACCGGCGGCCCTGCCCCCTCCTTCCCTGACCCGGGACCTCAGCCTGCTCTCCACTGCGTAGATTATTTTCCGGTGAGTCCCTCAGTTTCCCCCGGTCTGCTTCCCTTCCTAACTCTGTTTCACCTGGTCCATCCAAAATCATAGCTACGTCCAGGTCCAGGCATTCAGCCCATCCATTGCGAGTATCTGGGATACTCGCCCTTGGCCCTGCGGTGGGGGAGACGTCCCTCACCCAGGCTCCCAGGCCGTCTCCCCTGACTTGGTGCACTTGGGACGCTGGGCGCTCCTCTCAGCGGGATTATTTTTTGGGAAGTGGTCGCAGACATGAGGAACCAGCCCATGAAAGCAGAGGCTCAGACCCTGCTGCGGTGTCTCATTTCTAAACTGGCTACTCTGTCCCAGGAAATTCACAAAACGGAAGTTAGTCTTCCTTTGCTCTGAGGCCGGGCCTCAGTATCCCTTGGACAACCAATCTCGCTGGCCCCCTGAGGGAACTTTTGATTTTAGCCTCCTCACCAACTTAACTAATTATTGCCACCAGAGTGGAAAGTAGAATGAAATCCCGTATGTGCAGGCTTTTTGAACTTTGCACTTCCATCAAAACCTTTATGTTAAGTGTTCTATAACTCAGGTTCTTCTGGCCCGACCTCCAGTTAAAGATTGTCAGCTTCTTACTGTGCTCAGTCCTTCCTTTTCAGATCTGCCAGAAAACCTCAGTCGCCTGCCTTCCTCAGCTCGCAATCCCCTCCCCCTCTCTCCACCACCATCTGTAAGTCCTTTGTCTTCCCACGTGTCGCCTCCATCTTAAAGTCCTGCATTCTCAACCATGCCCTTGTCCTGCTCTCCTCTTCCGGTGGCTGCACCACCCCCTTCCCCTCTCCTTCCACCTCCACCGCCCTCTTCCCCCACCAGAACACGCCCCTACCGCCCTCTAGTTCCAGAAGCCAGAGACAAGAAGCTGAGAAGAGAGACGGCAATTGGATATCAGTAACTTAAGTCTTTGTATCAGTTTGTCTATCTGTGTATATGTTTTTATGAAAAAAGTGTTGCTGACTGTAGTCGTTGTATCTCAGTTTGTACGTTTGTGTGTCTAAGTGTATAAATGAAAAATATTTTATTTAAAAACAAGCGCTTGTGAAGATTGAGCATTCGAGAACTTCCAGAGAATCTAGTAAAAAAATGTTAAGCATGAATGCTAATTTGAGTTTAGCTGAAGTGGGCATATCCTTGTTGTTATCAGCTGCCTAAGTTTACCTAAGGTCATTTAAGTCAATGTTATCTACTAAATTTTTTAAGACTTTGATAATAACTATGTAACCTTCTTTATTTGCCTTTGAAGTACTTTGTTGTCATTCTAGTTAATTGGATAAGTATTGCTTCATAGCAACCTATAATCCTATTTAAGCAAGTGCCTTAAAACTTGTAACAACTTCTCAAAATCAAATTCAAAAAAGTGCTTTTACCTCTAGTTAACTCTGATATTTTCCAGAGGGCCCCTGGAACATGTCAGAGGAATTGTTTCTCATTGGAGAAAGTATTTGGCTAATTTGGCTTATTTATCTGATATATAATTACCTGCTTAATTACCTAAGAAGCACTGTCAAAAAGAATAATGCTAAACTTTGTTACTGAATGTTTAGTATTACAGAAATATCAGAATTTCCTTATGTCAACTGTCTTACAGTAAGCTCTAATCAGATCTTTAACCACGGTCATTTGTAAGTCTTTTGCCATTTATAGTCACAGTTTTACTACTCTTAAGCTAGTAAAGAACTAGATTTCAGCAGAACAGGTATTGGTTACATAAGATTAAGCTAAAGAAGATGATTTTGTGGCTTTTTTTTTCAAATGTTGTTGATAAAGTCTTTTAAGCTTTTTCTCTTAAGCTGACAACAGTTTAGTAAATGACTGCCTTTATAAGCAGAATTGAAACTTTATTTTTCTCTCTACCTGATCCCTCCAGAATTTAAAAACTCTCAGTAACTATTTTTATATTTCATGGCAGTATGTTTATTTGCATAAGTTCAATAAGAATCTGCTTTCATTGTAAGAGGACCAATTAAAAACACTGGTTATACTACCAAGGCTTTGACTGGAACGTCATACCTGAGAGACATGTGTGTAAACTCGGATATGAACAGACAGCTTTAAGGAACTAAGATTGACTTTATAAAGCCAACAAAGCCCCTTGGAAAAACTGGCCTGGTACCTTGCTTACAGGTGAGTAAGGAAGGTCACTTCCTGGCAGATGCAGGAACCTCAAGAAGAGAGGAATTCACCCAAATCTACAGGTACTGCAGGCACAACCTGATGGCAAGTCTGGCTTGGCTTTCTGGCCTCAAGAAGCCCTTAGAAGTTCAATCGGAAATTCCTTAAAAAAAGTTCCAGCAAAGCATATTTAAAAGAGCCCATTTAATCAATTGCTCTCCTTGCTGCACTTATGCAAATAATAAAGCCAACTGTTAATTATTTTCTTAACCTAGCTACTTCTAATAAAAATAAGGGTGATTTTAGAGAAAAGTATTGTTTCAATAATGCAGTCTTATCTATACTAAATCCTAATACTAGTCATTGAGATGTAAACTCGATCCAGAATTCCAGTCCCCCATAACAGCCTGGCTAATGCCCCTACTGGGCCCCTTAATAACAGTTTGTGGTTCACTCTTAGTTGCCCCTTGTGTCCTCAGGTTCCTCCAACAGCAGCTAACCCAGATGACCCGAGTCACCACCAACCAGATGTTACTTCACCGTTATGCACCTCTTCCCATTGAACCCCCTCCTTCGGCCTAATACCAGCCTCAAACCCCCACGACGCCCCTTGTCAGCCAGAAGTAGCCAGATTGAGTTGTTGCCCATTATGACCAAAAGGCTGGAATGTTAGGCTGGAGAAAGGAAAAACAAGGACATGCAAACAGAACAGAGAGATGCCATAGGGGGAGAACAGACCAGACCCCAAAGTCCGTGCCATATATGGAAAGGGGACAGCTCTCCCTGAATTCCATCCTGATGTGCCAACTAAGACCCGGATGTCAGCCTCCTCCCTCTTGCAAGGAAAAAAGTTTCTAGTTGACTATTATGTCACCTTTAGCCAATCATACATCTCAACACCCCTTAGGATAGCTTGCCCACTCCTCCCCCTCCTAATCCCTTATAAGCCCCCCACCTCCCTAACCGGGCGTGACTTCTCCAGCTTGTAGTACCCAGGCCACGAGAACATCACCCGGGGGTATTTAAATAAATTACCTGGCCCTTTGTTGCCTCTCTTTGCCTGCTTATTCCGACTAGAATTTATCTTACACTTCCAACTTTGATTTTCTTTTTCAAGATTGTTTTGGCCATTTGGGGTCCCTTGCATTTTTATATAAATTTTAGGGAGAACTTGTCCATTCTGAAAACTAAAGTAATTGGATTTTGTAGGGAGTACACTGAATCTGTAGATCAATTTTGGAATTATTGCCCAAAGTTATTATTACAGATATTTTGTAGTGCCCTTTTAATTATTCTACCCATAATGGAAATTCCTTGATCATATTTCTCCTCAAATATAATCTCATAAAGGATCAATATAATGCTTCAATTCTATTATAAAGTAGAAATGAAGGAACTAGATATCTCAATATGTAAATGTCCATAAAGCCAGCTTAATGAAATAATCAGATTGCGTTTTAATGTAGAATCACAGCAAGTGCGAAAGCTACAAGGGCAGAGTAATACGGGTGCATCTGTGGTGTGTCAAAACCCTGCACGGTGCTGACAAAGGTAATACGGTTTTCTGAAATGCTGAAAACTCTTGCTGAAGTTCAAAACAACATGGTCAATTTTTCCTCTCATAAACATGATAACTGCATTCTTGGGAAATACAGGGTATATTAAAAATGTGTAAAAATACTTGTTTTTATTTTTTAAAATAAAGTTTTTTCCTATGCTCAGATCAACAGGTTTTCTATCTACATCTGACAGGACACTTGAAAGTTGCATGGGGTGAAAGACAAGACCTCATTAGGCATTCCACCGCTTCTTGTATCTTTGGTTTCCAGGCATTAAAATGCCAGTAGAGCTGCCCAATCACTGTGACAATAGACAATGCCCCCACACATCTTCAAAATACTGAGGCAGGACTGCTTGCTTTGAGAACCAAGGCTCGAGGAAAGAGCACCACATGAGGAGCTGGGGGGAAGGGGGTGCTCTCTCTGGCCCAACTCGATTGCTGCTCTGGGTCTCATTTTCCTCATCTGAACAATGGTCAGCGTGACCTCAAGCTGCTCCATGATAGCTTGTAGGCTGACATCACCTTGCTTAGGGCTCATTGAAGAAGCATGGCTGCCCACGGTGTTACGGCCATGTCCCTTCTGCTGGCATGACAACTTCTGCACTGAAAAGACCAAAATCTTCTGTTGTCATATTAAGCCACACACAAAATGTTGACCAATGAAAAAAAGTACATAGCCTACATTTCAGATCTCAGCTGCCATCTTCATTTTTCCATATTTGTATACATATATCACAACAAAGTCATCATCTTCTTATCACCTACATTCAATTTAGAAAAGCCGGTTAGATTTCAAAAGTGACAAGTTGTGTTGGTCAAGGACATCTGGCTCATTCCCTCAGATATCTCTAGCGGATCATTATCTCCAAAGAAGGAATTTTCTGTTGCAGTTAACAGAATTTCAAGAAATACTCATCAGAGCATTAATCTTTTAATGGCTAAGCCATGAAAATAATCTGTCACAAATATCTTAGTTTAAAAACACTAATGTTACCCTAGCTTCACACTTCCTTTGATTTCCCCTCCTTCCTGAACACATTTAATTGTTATTATTATTGAAATCTGCATTTTTAAGTTAGTTTAAATGTTTTTTGGAACAAAACAGGTTCTCTATTATTTTAAAACGATTTCCAAATTATAGCTATGCATGCAAGGTAAAAAAAAAGAAAAGGCAGAAACAACTGTAGTACTGAAGGGAAAAAAGTGAAAGATGAACCTCTATCCTCCCTCATTCCCTGGGCAACATAGAGACAGCCACTGTTCGTAGTTTCCAGTTTCAATTCCTTAGATCATTAACATTATAACATTTAAATATTTTCATATTTGTATCCTGACTTACGTTTTAGACAGTTTTCTTTTTTTACTTACTGGCACATAAGTGATTTATTATACTTTGTAATATATCCGCTGGCCTCTTCCCATTTTACCTCCTGCGGTTCAACTTACCTGTTATTTCTACTTTCCCTACTGGCTACCTTTTTGTCTATAAATAAAGTAATTTTTTCTTAAATTATAAATGTCACATTGTATCTGTTGATTTCCTTCTATGAAAATCAATAAACTCATCCCAAATAGCCAAAGTAATCCTGAAAAAGAAGAACAAAGTGGGGGGGATTACGCTCCCTGACTTCAAGCTCTTTTACAAAGCCGTGGTAATTAAAACAATTTGGTACTGCCACAAGAACAGACCCATAGATCAATGGACTAGAATAGAGAGTCCAGATATAAACCCACACATATATGGCTAATTAATATACGACATAGGAGCCATAGATACACTATGGGAAAATGACAGCCTCTTCAACAACTTGTGTTGGCAAACTGGACAGTTACCTGTAAAAGAATGAAACTGGATTATTGTCTAACTCCACACACAAAAGTAAACTCGAAATGGAACAAGATCTAATGTAAGTCATGAAACCATAAAACTCATAAGAAAACATAGGCAAAAATCTCTTGAATATGAGCAACTTTTTCCTGAACACATCTCCTTGGTCAAGGGAAACAAAATAAAAAAATGAACAAGTGAAACTACATCAAACTAAAAAGTTTCTGTACAGCAAAGGACACCATCAGCAGAACAAAAAGGTATTCTACAGTAAGGAAGAATATGTTTGCCAACAATTTACCTTGTAAGGGGCTAACGTCCAAAATATATAAAGAACTTATACACCTCAACACCCAAAAAACAACTTGATTAAAAAAAGGGCAGAGGACCTGAACAGACACTTCTCCAAAGAAGAAATACAGATGGCCAACAAGAAAAGATGCTCCAAAGAAGAAATACGGATGGCCAACATGAAAAGATGCTCCACTTCACTAATCATCAGGGAAACGCAAATAAAAACGACAGTGAGGTATCACCTCACACCAAAAAGGATGGCCAACATCCAACAGATAAACAAGAAATGCTGGTGAGGATGTTAAGAAAGGGGAGCCCTCCTACATAGTGGGAATGTAAATTGGTCCAAGTGTTATGGAAATCAATACGGAGGTTCCTCACAAAACTAAAAATAGAAATATCATTTGACCCAGTTATTCCACTCCTAGGAATTTACCTGAAGAAAACAAGATCCCATATTCAAATAGACATATGCATCCCTATGTTTATTGCAGCACTTTTTACAATAGCCAAAACATGGAAGCAACCTAAATGTCCATCAGTAGATAAATGGATAAAGATGTGGTACATATACACAATGGAATATTATTCAGCCATAAGAAGAAAACAAATCCTACCATTTGCAACAACATGGATGGAGCTAGAGGGTATCATGCTCAGTGAAATAAGTGAGGCAGAGAAAGACAAGGATCAAATGATTTCACTCATCTGTGGAGTATAAGAACAAAGCAAAAACTGAAGGAATAAAACAGCAACAGACTCACAGAACACAAGAATGGACTAACAGTTACCAAAGTGAAAGGGACTGGGGAGGATAGATTGGAAGGGAGGGATAAGGGGGAAAAGGGGGCATTTATGTTACGGGGGGGACACGGGAAAGGCAGTATATACAGAGAAGAAAAGTAATTATTCTATAGCGTCTTACTACTGTAAGTGACTGTAATGGGGTATGTGGGGGGGACTTGATAATAGGGGGAGTCTAGTAACCATAATGTTGTTCAAGTAATTGTACATTAACAATACCCCCCAAAAAAAAAATTTCCAGATAAGCAAAAGCTGAGAATTTACCTCCCACAAACCATCTCTAGAGTGTATTTTGGAGGGACTGCTATAGATGGAAGTGTTCCTAAGGCAAAACAGCTATCACCAGAGAAAATAAAACCACAGTAAAGAAAGTAGAACAGTTAATTACTAAGCAAATGCAAAATTAAATCAGCTACCCACAAAGTCAGTCAAGGGATAGACAAGAGTACAGAATATGATACCTAATATATAAAGAATGGAGGGGGAAGGAAAAGGAGGAGAAAAAAAAAAAGAACCTTTAGATTGTGTTTGTAATAGCATACTAAGTGAGTTAAGTTAGACTCTTAGATAGTAAGGAAGTTACTGTTGAACCTTTGGTAACTATGAATCTGAAGCCTGCAATGGCCATAAGTACATACCTATTGATAATCGCCCTAAATGTAAATGGACTGAATGCACCAATCAAAAGACATAGAGTCACTGAATGGATAAAAATACAAGACCTGTCTATATGCTGCCTGCAAGCGACTCACTTTAAACCCAAAGACATACAGAGACTAAAAGTGAAAGAATGGAAAAAAGTATTTCAAGCAACTAACAGGGACAAAAAAGCAGGTGTTGCAGTACTTGTCTCAGACAAAATAGACTTCAAAACAAAGAAAATCACAAGAAGTACATTTACAGAATGTTAAAGGGGTCAGTCCAACAGTAGGATATAACCATTATAAATATGCACCAACACAGGAGCACTTACATATGTGAAATAAATACTAACAGAATTAAAAGAGGAAATAGAATGCAATGAATTCATTCTAGGAGACTTCAACACTCCACTCACTCCAAAGGACAGATCAACCCAACAGAAAATAAGTAAGGGGACAGAGGCACTGAACAACACATTAGAACAGATGGACCTAACAGACATCTACAGAACTCTACACTCAAAAGCAGCAGGATACACATTCTTCTCAAATGCACATGGAACGTTTTTCAGAATAGATCATATACTAGGCCACAAAAAGAGCCTCGGTAAATTAAAAAAGATTGAAATTTTACCAACCAGCTTCTCAGACCATAAAGGTATGAAACTAGAAATGAATTATGCAAAGAAAATGAAAAAGTCAGTAAATCCATTTATTCTTTATTGCTAATTTTTGCTAGCTGCAGTTTGTCTTACTTTGTCAAGACAGTAATTTTATAGTGCTTATCTACTTAGATCTATAGTTAAATTTCCTCTTCCCCACAGCAAGCCTCAGGGCCTGCATTTGCTCTTCATGTGCACTCTCACCTGATTCTGATCCCAGCTCAGATGCCTCCTCCCCAGAGGGGACTTTCCCGACTGACTTATCTTCCCCTCCATTCCCTTCACTCTGTCTTAGTCCAATTTTCTTCATAGTATTTATGTAATTCAACATGATATACTTAGGTATTTACTGTGTCTCCCCACTAGATAGTAAGTGCATGTGGGGAGTTTGGTTGTGTTCACTGAATATTCTCAGTGCCCAGAATAGTTCCTGCCTAATAAGTGTTCAATAACCATTTGCTGAATGAACAAATCCTAAGAGCAGTGTCACAGGAGTTGTGAATATACAAATATTATTACAGAAACAAATAGTGTATTGGAACCATTTTTAAAAGAAGGAAAACATAACCCTATGCCATTAGCATTTTGGCAATCAAAGGAGAATCTTCCAAATATCAATATCTAATATACCCTCCTTTATTTTATGTCTAGTATCATTAGCTGTATTATGCTTTAATTTCTAACTGCTACTCCCATGTCATCTTCCTTTTTTGGATTTATTTTTATTTTGCTGGAGAATCTCTCAAAATATTTCTCATGTAGGGAGACTGAATTATCTCTGTGTCTCAACATCTCATTTTGTCTTCATATTTGATTGATGCCCTCCAGCATTTGGTGATGAGAAATCTGAAATCCACCTGATTTGGATACTCTACAAGTGCCATGGCCTTTTACTTCCCTTTTTGGAAGATTTTTGGATTTCAGAAATTTCATCAGAATGTGTGGACCTTTCTAATTAGTCCTAAATGATATGCTTGGTGAGTCATGTTTTCCTTCAGTTAAAGGAAATTTTCTATTATTTATTTCTCCATGCCCTTGTCTTTCTTTCCCCTTCTTTATGTGGCCACATCTCCCGTCTGCTTTTTCACTGTTCTGAGAGGCTTCTTCTGCTTTGTCCTCCGAAATACTCAGCCTTCAGTCAATCCACTTCATCATTCTTCCAATCTGCCACGAGATTTTGGCAACCACTCTTTCGGTTGTCTAATTAATCCCCTTTCATTGCAGACTTGCTGTTTGATGGATGCACTACCCTTTGAGTATATGAATTAGGACAATTTTAAATTCTCTTGTTTCTGGAGTTCTGCGTGTCTCCTGTGGGGCCCGTTATTTGGTTTGTTTATCTTGGTCCTTCTCTCCATGCTGCCACCTTCCCTCCTGTCTGTTGAGCCCTGACATTCACTCGGAGGTAGGAACAAAGCCTCCATTGGGTAGTCTGGGTCACGGTGGGTGTGAGTTTCTTAGATAGTGATGTTCTCTGTTCCCCAGCTGGCCTCTCCCTAAGGAGAGAGCCAACTGCCTCTGAGAAAGTGGCAGAGCTTGCCTTCCAGCATGCCTCATTAAAGACGAGTGGGTGAGGAACCAGCAGGCAGGCTGGGGAACCCCACAATCGCCAAATTAAGGAGGACTGTGCTCTGGATGAAACAGGTTTAGTGTGTTTGTCTAGGCAGAGTTGCCTTCCCCTCCTTCCCACCCACATCTGTGGTGCAGTCCTGAAATCAGCTCAGGCTCTGCTCTCCTTGGCCACGTGCCCCCCTTAGGCCACTGGCTCACTTTCTTCAGGGAACTGTTCACCAGCTTTGTCCCGAGGGCAAAAGCACTTAGAACAGGGCCTAGTGCTTTGCAGTGTGCCCAAGAAATATTTGTTGAACAAATAAATGATGGAAGGCAAGGCGGGAAGGAACCAACTGTCCCTGCAATTCCAAGCATGCATCTTTAATGAATTACCCAAAGGTGGATTCCTGGACCAGCCCTATACTTTGTATTTGTTGGCCTCAAGCTTGCCAATTGCCAGGATATAAGGAAGGATCATTACATACGGTGTGTTGAGCTAGGCGCAATTTCCTTTTCTTCTTCTCTAGCATGTGATCCCACTTGCTCACTCTCTTCTACAATGACACAATTCAATGAGACCTTGGGAGAGAAAGTAGGTGTGTATGTTCAGTCTGCTATATTAAACTAGAAATATATCTGAAAGGGATAGCTGCTAAAAATTTTGTGTTTTAAAATATTTGATGCACTCTCACAATTTGGAAAGTGGAAAAGATTAGTACAGATTTTTTTCTATTTATTATTTGCTGACATTTTCTTTGGCAATTAAGAAAATAATAAATGAATACTTGCTCCAAAATCAGTGGGAAATGAGTTCAAGACTTTTTACCTAAGATTTAATAGAACCACAAAATTTTAAGACAGTACCCATGAATAGCTTTCTAGTTAAGAAAATCAGTGATTATGTCTAATAGATGAAATTTCAGGACTCCTAAAATAGTTTTGTCAGTTGAATATTGTGGGGAAAATTGAAGTTCCTGTGGCCAGGATCCTCACCTGAACTTAAACCAGTTGCTAATGTAAATGGCCTACTGCTAGGCTATTGCCTCCACACCCATAGACAATAAGCTATTATTGACTTACTCACTACATAAAGAGCTCTGCCCAGTGCTCCCGGCGGAGGAAGAGATGGAGGATTACAGAACTGCAGTCTTTTGGATGCAGATGTTAATTCTAGTGCTCAACCTACTGTGGGGAGAGCAAGCCAAGTAATAAACCCTTTCACCCCAAGAACATTCCACTGTCAGTCCTTGGTCTCCCTGAATCCATAGTGAACTTGCTTGGGCTGAAACCCACTGGCAAGACACATATAAACCTGATTTGAAATAAATTTAGCTTTTAAAGAAGGAAGTATAGGGAATATTAAATGGAAAAAAATTGCAGAAGAGCATTATATACACATTATATCCACATTAACAATGTGGGTATATATCTATACATTTGTGTATATACACACACACACACATAAATACAGGTATGTAAACACATATGACCATAGAGAAAAAGAAATCACAGATAACTGTTAACAGTTATTTTTAAGAAGTTTAGGATTAATACAATAGTGATTGAGAAGCACTAACATAATTAAATTTATCCCAGGCAAGAGGGACTAATTATATATAATTTTATATATACATTTAATTTGAATAAATACATATGATATGCAAAGAGTATGGAAGAAAAAGCTGAACAAACTAAAAATCAACAACTTTAATGACTTTTCTTGGAGTCATCGGAGAAATAAGTTTGCAGGGCAACCTGTCATCTCACAATCTAGAGAGACAGGAGAGCACTGAAAATCAGATGAGACGGGCTGACCTGGAACAGACTGCTGAAGCCGTGAACTGGTAGGAAGCTAAAACGATGACTGATGAGTCACTAGACGCTGGGCATGGACTAGATTTAGACTGAGAAAATTCTAGGGGCTGTAGTCTTAAAGCACCCTCCATACTTAGTGGGCTTTACTTCTAGGAACTCCACTAGGTTCTCACTTTGAAAAGCTATGAAGAAACACGTGTGTTTCTGGAGGAGAAGGGGAAAACTAACCATGTTGAAATATGCCCAAAGTGTTCTCCATAACAAAGGCCTATTCAGCAGGGGAAAAAAGACTATACCAGAGCCTCATCTGACTTGGAGAAGGGAATTTGCCCAAATCCATTCCCCGTTAGCCTTCCTGTCTCACCTAAGGGGGAAAAAATTCTGAGAAACACTTGTGAAAGTCCCAACATGGTATGAAAGTCACAAGCACACTGAAAGACTGAGATTTACTCACAGGATTATAGAACACTACCTTTCTCCCCTGTACCTTACCACATCAACAGAGCTACAGGATAGCAACGATGGATTACAGCTGAAAGAGCTGCAAGGTGCATATTCTACTTTGGGAGTCCTTAGGGAATCACAAAAACAACAGGGAAGATAAAAACAAGAACACTAGAGGAAACGAAAGCCTCTGACACTACAGCTGCAGCAAATATGAAACAGTCTTTGACTCCTAGCCAGATTAGCATAAAGCCTCACACTGAATGCCTACTTATCTCGGTTTCTATTATTGATACACGGTGTCTGGCTTTCAATAAAAATTTACAAGGCATACTAAATTTTAAAGTAAGAAAAAAACACAGTTTAAAGACGCAAAGATATAGCACAGATTTTGAAATTTAAAACAATTATTACTATTAAAGATTCTAATGAAAGAAGTAGATAACATGTAAGAACAGATGGTAATGTAAGCAGAAAGATGGAAACACTAAGAAAGAATAAAAAAGAAATTCTAGGAATAAAAACGAAACACTGTTAATAGAAATTAATAATGCCTTTGATGGGCTCATGAACAGACTGAACACAATCAAGGAAAGATTCATTTAGCTGGAAGATATGTTAAAAGAAATTTCCTAAACTGAAATGCAAAGAAAAAAAGTAATGAAAAAATAAAACAGGACAAAACCAAAAAAAAAAAAAAAATCAGAATATCCAAAAAATTGCGGGGCAATTTTAAAAGGTGTAACATATATGTAACTAGAATACCAGAAAAGAGAACAGAGAGAAATATGAAGTAATAATGGCCAACACTTTTCTAAAATTAATGACAGATACCCTTGAAATTCAGAGAATACCAAACAGGATACACACCATAAAACAACATCTAAGCATATCATATTCAAACTGCTGAAATCCAAACACCATGAGAAATCATCAAAGAAGCCAGAGGGGAAAGATACCTTACCTAGGGAGGAACAAGGATAAGAATTACATCAGAATCCATGAAAACAGAAAAAAAGCAGAGTGAAATATTTAGAACACTAGAAGAAATTTTTTGCTTAGACTCCTAAATCCAGTGGAATTACTCTGTAAAAGTGGAAGAGAAGGGGCTCTCTTGTCCCCTCCTGGCATGAGCCAGGAGCTCTTTCCTCTCACTTTATTTCTAAATAAAAGCCTGTACCTTGCTCTCCTAAAAAAAAAAAAAAAGTGGAAGAGAAACAGACTTCCTCAAAAAAAAGTCAGGAGACTTCCTCACCACCGGACTTGCCTTGCAAGAAATGTCAAAAGAATTTATTCAGGAAGAATAAAAATGATACAGGTCAGGAGCATGGATGCACATAAAGAAAGAGCATCGGATAAGGAATAAATTAATGTAAAATATAACCTACATTTCTTATTCTTAATTGATCTAATAGATAACACTGTTCAAAATAATAATAGCAACAGTGAATTGGGTCATTACAGCATATGGGAAAGCAGAATGAAAACAATGTTATAAGGGACAGTATACAGGGATTGGAATACTCTATTACACAGTTCCTATATACTAGCTACAAAGTACCTATACTGCCCATGAAGCCACATAGTATTATCTCAATGTTGACTTAGTTATAAATGTATATTGTAAATTTTAGGATACTAAATTTTTTTAAAAGTAGAAAACTAGACAGTGTAGCACAGAGAAAATAAGTAGGGACTCTGTGGCATCTTACTACACTGATGGACAGTGACTACAATGGGGTATGTGGGGGACTCGATAATAAGGGTGAATGTAATAACCACATTGTTTTTCTTGTGAAACCTTCATAAGAGTGTATATCAATGATACCTTAATAAAAAAAAAGTAGAAAACTGATATGCTAAGAGAGGAGAGAAAACGGAATCATGCACAACATTCAATGCCAGAGAAAGCAGAAAAATGGTAGAAAAAAGGAACAAAGAACAGCAAAACAAACAGAAAACAAATAGATACTAATCCTACTATATCAATAATCATTTTAAATGGGAATGATCTAAACATACCAATTTAAGAGTGAATCAAAAAAATAAGACCCACCAATACATTGTCAAAAAGAAGTCCACTTCAAATATAAAGACAAAGGTAAAGTGATGGAGAAA
This sequence comes from Manis pentadactyla, assembly GCF_030020395.1. Lineage (NCBI taxonomy): Eukaryota > Metazoa > Chordata > Mammalia > Pholidota > Manidae > Manis > Manis pentadactyla. The sequence goes on along the minus strand of NC_080025.1, from coordinate 58,204,924 downwards.
GATCTATCAATCTAACACTAATGAAGGAAACCTGGAGTAGATATAGTACTTTCAGACAAAGCAGACTTCAAAGAAAGGAAAATGATCAGAGATAAGGAGGTGCTGATGTAGTTCTAAAGGGATCAATTCTTCAAGAAGACATAACAGTCTCAAACACCCATGCACCTAACAACAGTGCACAAAATCTGAGGCAAAACTGATAGAAGGGCAAGGAAAAATAAACAAATTCACTGATACTGTTGGAGACATCAACATTTCCTTTTAGTAATGAACAGATCCAGAAGGCAGGAAATTAATAAAGATATAATTGAGCTGAACACTGTTATTAATCAACTTGGTCTGAATTTATAGAATATTTCAACTAACAATAGCAGAATACACATTCTTCTTAAGCTCACAAGGAACATTCACCAAGATAAACTACTTTCTAGGCCATAAAACACACTTGAAGGAATTAAAGAAAAAAAACCACACAGAAAGTATGTTCTCAGACCATAGCAACTTTAAACTACAAGTCAATGACAGAAAAATAGCTGGAAAACCCCCAAATATTTGGAAATTAAACAAGACTAAATAAAATGTTGGTCAAAGAAGTCTCAAGAAAAAGTTTAAAATATTTTGAACTAAATGAAAGTGAAAATACAACTTAGCAAAATTTGTAGGGTGTGACAAAATCAGTGTTGAGTAGGAAATTTATAACATTAAATGCGTATTTTAGAAAAGAAGGAAGAGCTAAAATCAATAATCCAAGCTTCCATCTTAGGAAACTGGAGAAAGAAGTTCAATATATGTCTAAAGCAAGCAAAGAAAAATAAAGAGAAAATCAGACCAGAAATCAGTGAAATAGCAAACAGGAAAACAACCAACAAAAGCAATGGAATCAAACCCTGGTTCTTTGAAAAGATAAAACACATTGAAAAATTTTAAACATTAGCTTTGGTGATTTTTACTAGATATACATATAGGAAATCTTTTAGAAAGTAACATAAGGTGAGCTGTAACAGAAAATAACTTTCAGTTTTTTGCTTTAACATTTAATTTCCCATTAATATTTTACTGGATTATAAATGGAGTCTCTTGGTTTTGTAGTATAGTTGGTCAGGTAGTTAATGGCTTTATAGTCATCTCTTTTCTGGGCCTAAAATTAGGAAATAGCAAATCTTAGGAGAGAGATATTTTTACAATGTCTCAAGCGTCACACACTTTACATTCAGAGTTTTGTGTAAAACAACTATACTCTTGACTATCCACTTTACAAATTCCACATTTTCTGATTTATTTTCCTGATTTATTTATTTACTATGCTGCTGGGCTTCCCTTTTCCAGCATGCTTTTGGAGTGTTTTCTTCCTATCATCAGTTGATATATGCACAGGAATGAAGTACTGGACAAACTAATTTCAGGAGCTCCTTGAGGGCAAGGTCTACTTAAAGATGTCAACACGTAACTTTCCATACACTAGGAATGCATTAAACATTTTTACAATGAATATGCACATTTTTCCTACAAAAAAGCTAACAAGAGACATGTTATGCTGTTTTTAAAGTAAACTATATCTGATTTTGGATTGTCACTTCTTGGAGTTATCCACATCATGATTTCCTTCAGAGAGAACTTAGGATGCCAGGATGGGCCAGGAAAGAAACATACAGACTGGCCCAACAAAGCTGTTAATCAAAAACAACTAAGACAAAAAAACCTCAGCACTGCTCAATCTCCTTACCACCCCCAAACAACATGGGTTCCCAGCTTTATGTGCTAGCCTGTCACACAATCCTCATTCTCATAACTGAAACCTTAACCTATATTCCATGCATTTGTAATTTAAAACCTAAAGAAAGGCTGTATTAAGGTTCAGTGCTGCATTTTAAAAGAAGAGAGAAAACTGCAGGGTATCATCAGAATTGCTAAGGGACGTTTCAAGCATCCTGAAATATTTACAATCTATTAACAATATGTCTGTTATATGCTCCCTTAATAAAAATATTTACTCCCAATCACCATAAAACTTAATAATCTATCAAGCATTTCAACTGGCTTTATACCTAACTTACATATTCCCAGTTTTACAAGTTAAACTGTAATACTCAAGACAAATTTGCCATTCTGCCAGTGACCTGGACTAAAGAAGTGATCTCTTTAAAACCTCATTGTCCAAGACCCCAAATAGCCAAAGCAATCCTGAGAAGGAAGAACAAAGCTGAGGGAATTATGCTCCCTGACTTCAAGCTCTACTACAAAGCCACAGTAATCAAGACAATTTGGTACTGGCACAAGAACAGACCCATAGACCAATGGACCAGAATAGAGAGCCCAGATATAAACTCATGATTATATGGCCAATTAACATACGATAAAGGAGCCATGGATATACAATGGGGAAATGACAGTCTCTTCAACAACTGGTGTTGGCAAAACTGGACAGTTACCTGTAAAAGAATGAAACTGGATTATCATCTAACTCCACACACAAAAGTAAACTCGAAATGGATCAAAGACCTGAATGTAAGTCATGAAACCATAAAACTCACAGAAGAAAACATAAGGAAAAATATCTTGAATATAAACATGAGTAACTTATTCCTGAACACATCTCCTCAAGCAAGGGAAACAAAATGAAAATTGAACAAATGGGACTACATCAAACTAAAAAGCTTCTGTACAACAAAGGACACAATCAGCAGAACAAAAAGACATCCTACAGTATGGGAGAATATATTTGTAAATGACATACCCAATAAGGAGTTAACATCCAAAATACATAAAGAGCTCACACACCTCAAAAAGCAAATAACTCCATTAAAAAAGGGCAGAGTATCTGAAAAGACACTTCTCCACAGAGGAAAATCAGATAGCCAACAGGCACATGAAAAGATGCTCCTCATTGCTAATTATCAGAGACATGCAAATCAAAACCACAATGAGATATCACCTCACACCAGTTAGGATGGCCAACATCCAAAAAACAGGAAACAACAAATGCTGGTGAGGAAACAGAGAAAGGGGAACCCTCCTACACTGCTGGTGGGAATGAAAATCAGTTCAACCAGCACAGAAAGCAATATGGAGGTTCCTCAAAAAACTAAAAGTAGAAATACCACTCCTAGGAATTTACCCACAGAAAACAAGATTCCTGATTCAAAAAGACATATACACCCCAATGTTTATTACAGCACTATTTACAATAACCAAGATATGGAACCTAAGTGTCCATCAGTAGATGAATGGATAAAGATGTGGTACGTATACACAATGGAATACTATTGAGCCATAAGAAGAAAACAAATCCTACCATTCGCAGCAACATGTATGGAGCTAGAGGGTATTATGCTCAGTGAAATAAACCAGATAGAGAAAGACAAGTATCAAATGATTTCCCTCATTTGTGGAGTGTAACAGCAAAGCAAAACTGAAGGAACAAAAGAGCAGCAGACTCACACACTTCAAGAAGGGACTGTCGGTTACCAAGGAAGGGGTTGGGGAGGGAAAGGGAAGAGGAATAAGGGGCATTATAATTGGCACACATAATATAGGTAGGTCACACGCAAGGCAGTACAGCATGGAGAAGACCAGCAATGACTATAGCATCTTACTACACTGATGTGACAGGGACTGCAATGGGGTGTGGGGGGACTTGATAATATGGATGAATGTTGAAAACCACAATGTTGTTCATGTAAAACCTTCTTAATATGGCTACTAGAAATTTTTAAATAATTACATGTGGGGCCCACATTATATTCCTACTGGACAGAGTTGCTCTAGAAAAACATTTAGAGCTTTTGAGGGACAGAAGTACTTTGAATAACTTCTCTACAGTTTTCTGTTGCCATCTCTTTTACACACTGGTCACTTTTCAGAAGTCTTTAGCACACCGAGAAAAATGGTAACACAAAGTCATCACTCAACTCCTGTAACACAGCAAAATCATATGGACTCTCTAACCATCCTTGTCTTTTGCAGCTGCTGTTTTCCTAAGAAGCTATAGTGCATGCCAGCCAAGAAGGAATGTTTTCAATTACAGCAGTTAAAACTTGTGGTGGATTATTTTCCCATATAGAACAACAAGGCCATAGAGCACTAAGATTGTTTTGACTAAACCTTTGGAAAAGGTGTCCACATGAAAGGGCAGAGAAGAAAAAGAATCATAGGTGATCCTGGAGAAAGCCAGAAAATGAGCTGTGTAGAAGTGTTTAAAGAAGACTCCTAAAGTGGTCTAGTTCATGGGGCAACTGTTAAATCACAAATGTGAACTCTGGATCTAACTGCAGGGTACTCCCACTTGCACATGTGGAGCATGTATTAACTGGGTATTTGCCTTTAATCACTAGCATCACTGGGTGTCACAGCTGATAAATTTGGATTCCTGTATATCTCAGGCAACAGATTTATCAAGAGCAGTGCTGTCCAATACAGTTACTAGTAGCCACACATGGCTACATAGAAGTTGAACTGCAGCTAGTGCAATGGAGAAGCTGAATTTAAAATTTCATGTAAGTTAAATTTAAATTAACCATGTATGGCTGGTGGCTGCTATATTCGCCAGAGAAATCTAGAGCCTTGCTTCAAGTGTGGCATGCAGAGCAGGAGCATAGGGACCCTCTGGGAGTCTGTTAGAAATGCAACCCCTAAAATACATGTCTCAGGGCAACAAGATTGCCAGGTGATTTTTATGCGCATTAAATTTTGGAGAGCACTTATCTTGAATAAGAGGTCTCATTTGAATACAATAAAGCAAGAAAAACGATCTAATGAGTTAGCATATATATGTGTGTGTATGCATGTGTGTCTGTGTGTGTATACATACTTTGCCCCTTTCCTTCATCGGGAGACAGTGTCCATACTTTTTCCTCAGATTTTCCAAGGAGCTCATGATCTAAAACAGAGTTTTATCCTACAGGAATGCAGCCCCATAAAGTGCAAAAGCGATTTCACTGAACAAAGAAAAGCCTGAACAGTGATCCTTTGCCACACAAGTGCAAGCGCTCTCCTCAGACTAGGAAAGGCAGAGGCTGGCTGCCCGTTGCGGCCACAGCCTGCACCTTGGTGGGGTTGCCACATGGTACGCACTCTCCTAGCTTGTTGTTACGTTTCAATATACCACATACCCACACCAGTACAGACTGGTAGTATAATGTACAGTAGATAAGTGTAAGTGTAACATTTATATGTATAGTCTGTCTTTTATTATACATACACATCCTTATTTTTTAGTGCAGAATTGGCCATGAAATGCATTCCAGGGCAAATACTGTAACAATACCAGTTTGTGCTATTTTGTCTGCTTGCAACAACTGGTGAAATTTTAAGTACTAATGTGCTATTGCAGCTGCTACCAATTTCTTGCTGGACTCTGGAATCAACCAGGAAATTTTGTCTTGTTATTATTTATGACATGAAATTATGAATAAAAACAGCTGACACCATGAGCCTGATTACTTAGCTTACTTTCCCATTAGTAAATAGCATGGGTTTTACATCATAATGAAAAGTGAAGATCCTTTAATTTTTTTAGGCAATAACTTAGGAAACAAGATGAGGATAAGGCTGCTTTCAGGCTTTGTAAATTTACCTCAGAGGAACTTACCCCTTTGTTAACAATAACAAGACGTCCCAGCATCTATGCTAAGGCAATGATTTTACTCAAAGTTGACCAATTGTAGAGTAAGATGGTATGTCACGTTTCAAAATGGTTCTAAGAATCAGCCATGAATCATTGTTTTCCCACTGGTACTTAGGAAGAAACATGCACAAACTGGTAGCAGGCTAAAGAAGCCAGGAGAATTAACTCATTACAGAGGGTCTTGAGTATTTTCCTAATGAAGAAAACCTAAGTTTAGCCTCTTGTGGTTTTTTTATTATGTGAATTTATAAATGCAGACCTACCTACAGAATGTGCTTGAAATAGGCAGAGTTAGGCTTCCTCAACAAAGATTTCTCCCACTAAGCAGTCTAATGAAGGAGAATAACTTGCTGGCACTGGAAAGCACAAACAGACCAATATATATTTAATACATTTGGCCTTTGGAGGACAAAAGATTCTTTAGAAACTAGCCCGCAGGAAGGGTAATTTACCATAGATTCCTAACCCTTTAATTTTGTAGGGTGATGGATGTCATTAAAATACGAGGATTGAGAAGCAGTTCTCAATCTTGTCTCCACTGCCAGGTCAAGGACAAATGGCAATCACACACTTGTGGTGTGATGTCCCTGTAGGGTTCCCCATCTCTTTTCTCCTCAAGAAAGCACATGGGAAGGCAAGTGAGTGGTGCTGTTTAAGAGCCTTGTCAAGAATAACCAGTCTAACTCGGTCAGTTAGTCAGTTTGATATCCTATTCTTTTATTCTCATCATCTCTCACACCTGATTATGACATACTTTTGTGTCACCATTATTTCTGAGGATCCCTCATTCACTTAGTTCTGTGTGTCTGGTCTGGGCCAAGAATCTCATTTTCAGTTTTAGATACTTAATTTAACATAACCAGTGGAAAGGAGTTTTAAAAAATATTTATTACATTTGGTTCTAGAAGTGATAGAAAATAAAAATTGGTACAATTACATCACATGCTATTGGTCCTTTCTCATCAGGGAACATTTTATGCAATGCCAGACAGAAATGACCCAGCCACGGGTGACAAAGGGAAATGATGCAAATAGGAGGAGCCCTTGTAAATTTCTGAAGTTTCCTTCTCTGCTATTATTTATTTTGGGGCAAATACCAGTCCAATGGGAAGAGTTCTGAACATAAAAGGCACCTAGGGTAAAAACTAGACCTTAACTAAAAATAGCTGCACATGTTTACATCAAGCAAAAAGGCCCTATCAACACAATTGTCCTGCAATGCAATGCTAATCTATAAATGGAAAAGCTACTGTAACTAAAAAAATTCTAGAAACACCTACCTGAAAATGGTGCGCGAGCTACAAAATGGCAATCACTTTTAGGTTTCTAAACCTGTAGATGTTTATCCTCATTTAAATTAGCACAAACGCCATATTTATATTCATAGGTCTGTGTGTGGGGATGTTCTATTATTTAACTTCAGTCAAGATTTGTTTTGCTGCATTTTCTCTTAAACACATTGTTGTGTCCTCCACTTGTGGATGTGTGAAAAATTCCTGTTGTCTTTCAGGAATATAGCAAAACCTAAAGCTGCTACTTTAAACCAAAGTTCTTTTTAATTAGTATAAAGCCAGTAAAGCTGACATTTTGCTATGACTTAAGCACCTGAAATATATTGACCAATTTATATTCTCTGAGCTAGAATTAGGATCCTCCGGATTTGTATATGTGTACAAATATTGCAAATTAAGCTAATAAAAACGTGAAAAAATACAAATAATCTTTTACTACAAAGATCAAAAACCCACATATGGGTCTCTGCTAAGAGAAAAATGAACAGGAAGCCAGCAAACAAGTGTCTGTATTTTCTAATCTGGGGACAAAGGACTCAGCGGAGCCAGGTGGTATTCAGCTGGGTCTGGTTCTTGATGCTGGTATCCATTTTTAGCACTTCACGAATGGCCATGGTAGCGTAGGTAGAAGGAGGAAGAGAAAAATCCATCTTCAGAGCTCTGTATTTGCCTTCTGCCAGGCAAGAAAGAAGGTAACAGTCAGAAAAGTGAGGTAGCTGCAGAAAGACTGAGCAAGTCATATAATCTCTATACAAATAAAAGCGCCTTCCCGCGGCCTTCTACTTCCCATGAGGCGTCGGAGAATGAGACATGGAAATGAGAGATCTGCAGTGTACCATCCCGCTGAATCTGTATGGTAATTCTACTGGAACCCTCACAGAAAAGGCAGATGACAGGAGAGCGCAGGAGAGAAACAAACATGAAATTTAAAAAAGAGAGAGTAGAGGGTAACAAAAGACGAAGGAATAGCAACAAGAGTTTGACAATGAGAATGCAAATTTAATGTTTTACACTCTCTTCTGGGATTGTAACTCACCTTCATTAGCTCTCTGCAGGGGTAGGGAGGAAAGAGTCAATCACCTAATATCACAACTTTCTATAATGTTCATTCATTTTCAGTGGGATTGACTGTTTAAAAAATCAGTGACCTCCAGTTGTATATAATTATGAAAGTAAGATGACAAAACACAAACAACCATAGCATAGATGGGAGGTGGTTGTGATCGTTGTTTTGTGTTTTCATTTATGATTTTGTTTCAACGTTGGCACAGAACTGATGGCTGTGTGAACTTACCAGAAGCAAAAACTGGTGGTGGCTTCCCCTCTAGCTTGTCCACATCTGTGCTGAAGAGTGGAATTTTGAGGTCATCATATGTAACGACTTCCCTTCAAAACATGTAAGGAAAGAGAAGTGTGAATGTAAACTTCCATAGAAGGCACTAAAAGGTGCTCATCACCATACAGTTAGCAAGGAAAACACATAGGTTTATTATAAATAATTATCAGTGGGACTATTCAATTACAGAACAGGGCCAGACTTTATCAGTAAGTACTATCTTTATATTATGATATGGCAAGGATGGTATCAGCCCATAAGGAGGACATAAAATGTTTCCCAGGGATGGAAATTCATTTTATATGTAATTGATAAGTAGCAAAACTTCACTTTGCACAGTTATGACTGAACTAATCGTTTATTTTTTCTCCAGCGTGGTTATCACTACGGACAACGCAGTGTTACTCACGTGGAACTGCTCTCCTGAGTGCATAAGGCTAAGGGGAACTCCACGATTCAGACAAGAGGAGGGAAGAGTCAGGGAAAGGAAGAGAGAATCTCCTGGCCATGGGCAAATGGCTCAGGATTTAATTTTTTAAATTATCAAATAAAGCTTTAGATAATACCAGGTATTAAAGTATTTTAAAACGGGTTAATGCAAGTACCTTTTTCTCTCTAGAAAAAATGACAGTCAAACAACCAGATCAGTGTTTGGAATTCAGTTGATTCTGAGTAAGGCAAATGCAGGGATAGCTCTGTAAGCACATCTCAAATTTTAGAAACAGGGAAAATCTCTGCACATCTCTTCAATAATTTTAATGTCAATACAACGTAAACTAAGCTATTTTCATTGTATGTTTCCATTCATTTATTTTCTGAGGATTTGAAAAATACAAAGTAGTAGCAGTAAGTAATAATGGCAATAATAAGTAACACGTGTATGCCAGGTTGTTAAGTACTGAAAAAATATGTATATGATTCAAAAGCTTAAAATCACAATAACGCTCCAGACTATCACTCACCAGCTGACATTCTGAGGACGAATAATGATCTTTCGGTAAGCTCCTGACAAGGAATAATCTCGAATTTTATGTCTCATGTTGTCAATATCAAGATTGTCTGCTGTGAGCATTTCCCTGTAGGCTTCACTAACTATATAAAACACAAAAAGTTAGTTGGAATGCAGCACATCAGCAAGTTACCTCGAACTAGACTACAAGCAGGGTAACATATACTTTCAGTTCAATAACCCTAAAAAAATTAGTGACACTAATTTACAATCCAGCCTGTTCTCTGGAACCAAAACATAGTGACTTATTAATTAAGGACTAGGAGTCTGTAGCCTAGGTTTGGCCAACTTGTAAGTTACCTTTGCAACCAGCCACACTATCTAGGGTGTAAGGTTCCCAAACTGGCTACAAAAGGCCATTTCATCAGAAGTTACTAAACCACAATGTACATGTCCTCACAGTTAGAAGAGACCATACACTGAGGCCTCAAACACTTTCTGGAAGAAGGCAGTTACAAATAAATGTATAAAATTAAGAGACCTGGGAAGGCCGTCTGGCTCAGCCTCACACCTGACATGCCATCTTTTTTATGTAACACCCAACAGAGACAGTTATCCAGCCTCTGCTTGCATGTTGCCATTTAGGGGGAACTACTTCTTCGTTAGGCATGCAATTAAGAGGAAGGAAAGTCCTTCCTCTTCTAAGCTGAAATCTGTCTCTTTATAACCTCTACTGACTGCTTTGGAGCATGGCAGACTACTTCCCTCTTTCACGTGTTCAGAAGTATTGGACCTTTAAGCCTTATCTTCTCTAGGCCAAACAATGGTTCCTTCAACTGTTCCTCCTTCAACTTTTCTGTATTTCCCACCAAACCTCAATATATTGGGCTTCGGGTGACAGGCTTATGCTCAACTATAAATCTAGATATTTTTATGTAGACTACAATCTAACTGGGCCTTTTCCATCTATACATTAGATCATTGAACATAAATATGAGAATTTACATTTAACCCTATTAAATGCCTGATGCAGTTTTTTTTAAATACTTTAATTTTTTTATATAATTAACTATTTTGGGTTATATTATTTAGAAATATGATAGATTTCTTTATCGAGGCTATTCATAAAAATGTTGTGTAAACTAGGGTCAAGGGAAGACTCCCCCACAACACACTTGTAAGGACAACAGGGCTGCCTACATGGAGCACTGGTGAACACCAAGAACGTGTGAATCATGAAGCCACATGCTGAGCCACCACCCTTCCAGTCTGTGAGTCCCTGGCTTGGCCACAAGGTTGCATGAAAAGCTTTGTCAAAGACTGTGCTCAATTTGTGTTTTAATTGGTACTAGCCCAAATTTCTGATCCTGAGAGGAACATAAAAGAGGAAAATATGTTTCTTTCTTTCTTGAAAAGAGGGCAAGCATGGCTGTGAGCATCCTAGTGTCTTTCTTCTGGCTAGTTCCTGGTTCTGCTCAGGGGCTCTTCACAGCACCAGCTACCCACAGCAGGCAAACCACACTCCCTCCCTTGTCCACCTCTCTTATTCCTTCTTCCTTCTGCTTCTCAGGGAAGTCAGCCTCACCTACATATTCTAGAGCACAGCAATTCAATTCAGTTACCACCATGTAAGTGGCACATGACTACTTAACTCTTTCCTAAATATTTGCATTATCAAAGAAAGCTGTTAATCCTAATCGTTCTATACACAGTAAAGTTTCAAATAATAGAATATTGATAAATAAATTAATTCTAGACTCTTGAGAGAAAAGATGTTTTAACAGGAAAACACATCTCTCAGACCAGCCCTGCCTAGCAGTAAACTTCCAGATTCAGTTCAACCAAGTTGGTCCCCTGCTCAGGGCTATTTTCTTTTTTTTTCAATTTCTAAATCCTTGAACAATAAAATTCTAATTCCCCTAACAACCCCAACCATGGCATTCATGAGGGTAACAGAAGTAATTCTTAAACCTCTGGGGCATGGGAAATAAAGGTAGGGAATTCTAACTTCTCATTTTATAAACTTTTGTGCTTGTTGACTTTTAAAACACACAGAGCAGATACTCCTTGAATGATTTTCTTTTTTTAAAAAAAGGGAAAGAAAGCAATGTTTAAGCAGAATCCATTCACTTCCTCAATGACTCTTCCTAAGCTATTCTTGTCCTAAGATTTAGTGAATTTCAGAAACTTGAATAATGCCAATGGTAACAACACTAGTAACAATGCCAAGGTGACTGCTACCACCACCTGTTTCTTAAATTATCCACCTAAATGCATTCCTTTCTGGGAGACTTTCGGAAGTAAACATGGTTTATATACATTTGAAATCTAAGCATTTTTCAAGTCTGATGGAAATCGAAGTTCTAAAATTCTATTTAAAGTACTGATTTTTTTCCCCCTTTCTTCTATTCTTGACTGCCAGGGGCTTAATTATGTCAAGACTCTGTTTTAATAATTTTCCTCATCCAGGGAACTTACTTTTATGCTTTGGGTAGATAACATCGAAACCAGGCAAGGGCATTACCACATCATGGATGGAGTAGTCCTTAACATCATCTTCCTCAATATAGGTGGCTGTGGCTGCAAATTCAAATTCACAAATGACTAAATTAAGAAAAATTGGCAGTATTTTCACGAGCTCAATCTTCTAAAATTATACACATCTAAGCAGTCAGGTATGTTGGTACGGGTTCAGTGGCCGACAAAGCTTACAGAAACCAAGTCAGAATATATACCTTTCTGTATTTTCCACTTTACCCAAGGAATAAAAACCATGGATTTAGAAAAAGTATTAAGTTAGAAAACATTTATTTGTCAGGTGCACCCTCATTTTTGGGGAATGCTTGCTTTTAAAAATCAGTTCCTTATTAAACACTAAGAAATATTATTTGTAAAGCTGTCATGAATGAAGGCATTTTACTAAAAGAATAAATAGTAAAATAAAAATAAAACATTTTTTAAAAACTGCCTGTAATTTACAGGACTTAATGTCGTAGCACATGGGGCATTAAAATACTGGATGTGATCAATACTGGATGATGAAAAAATATTATATCAGGAAAAAAAAATTTTCAGAACAAATTCAAAACCTTATTATTGTGCCCACCTGCAGATAAGCAGGCTGTCTTCAGAGAGCAGAAGGCAGCCAGATAGGCCAGAACATAGGCTTTGGAAGACAGACTTGAATCTGAATCCCAGCCTTTTCTTCTTAACCAGCTGTAGACCCCTGATCAAGTGACTACACCTCATCTATGGAAGGGAGAGAATCTGTCACAGCAATACTGGGAGCGTTAAGCTAGAAGACGCTGGTGTAAAGGGCTTAGCCCAAGGCCTGCCACATACTCAGGGCTCCACAGCAGATGAGACTATTTGCATGTTTTATGAACATTTTGGGCATGGAGTGTGTACTAAATGTCTATTAGATCCTGGCCCACATGTAACGTGGGCTCCAATCCAGTGGTCACTTGAAGAAACTGACAACAGCCAAGAAGCTGAAGTATATCCAAAAGGGTCGAGAAGTATTTACCAGACCCAGGTTAAAGTTTGTAAAGGGATTTTAGGCAATATTAAGTCCAAATCTTATTCTAGGCGGGAAAAATAGAGGCCCACAAAGAGTCAGGCACACTCAAATCAGCTATTTTTCATTAAATATATAGATCCAAACTTGTCAGTCTGAGCTTACAATGTTCCTCCATTTCAAACTTACAAGACATCTCTCTCTTAACTGGTAGCCTGGCTGGATTTTAAGCAGTAGTGTCACATAACTAAACCAATAACTAGCTTGGATGAATAATGATGGTGCCTGCCTTTTTACCTCCTTTGAGAACCAGGTCTCCGGCAACAGGTTTCAATCCATACTCTTCTATTCTCTTGCTTACCATGTTGTTCCACACATAGCTTTGATAGCTATGAATATACATTAAGCGATTATTTCTTGGTATCTGAAGGGAAAGCAAATAACAGGCAAGGAAAGAATACATATTCTGAATATTCAAAGTACTGTACTTTCCAAGACATTCACTTGTTTAGTGGCAACCCTAGTATAAGAAACTCACACCTTGAATCTTGTTTTTCTATTAGCCTACAGAAATAATGACTGACAGGCAGCACTAATTTTAGAGATGGAGCCCCAGATTAAGGGGTGTCCACAATCAGCAACAGCTGGAGCAGCTCCTGTTTTATATCCACAGTGTATATACTCATGCAAATACAGCAAATGCTAATAATTCATACCCCAAATCAAAGACGTATACTTCAAATTCAAGGAATTTTATTTTTAAATTCTAGGGAGGGAGAATCTCGAAATTCTAGGGAAGGAGAAACCTAAATGATATACTGACAACTGATTTCATGCAGGAAGAATTCTGCTTTCTTGTACATCTGGGGAAGAGTAAACAAGACTGTAAAAGCTAAACTTTAGTCTCTTCTGGATTATAGATATCCCAGTACTAATACAAGCTATCCTTGCCAAGGTGGTACCCCATCTTGAGCCCCCATGAAGAAACTAAACTAAAAAGTGGCCATTCAGACCACTTAGGATGCAACCTTCTATTGAGGAAGGTTACACTTCTGATGCTGGAGAATGATCAAGAAATGAACTCTATGATGGCCTCTGAATTTCTCAAATATCAAGATAATTAATTTAAATTTCCTTGTAGATAACATTCTGCACATTAATGCTTTTCTCATGCCCTCAGTGTTAATTGTTGCTAACAATGCCCACACCCACCATTCTCCCCCACCACCAAGGACTGAGCAAGGAACACTCAGGTGATACACTTCTCAGAGGTCTCAAAATGACCTTTGTTTACCTTCTGCTCTTTCAAAATTTAGTAAAATATTAAGAGATACAATTTAAAAAGCATTAAACCACCTAGAGTCATTTGCCTGACTTCACAAACCACACTCACTATGCCAAATGCAGAGACTATATTCTTCATTCCATATTTTGAAAGTCCTCGAAGCAGCTGCCCTTCCACACACCTTCTGACAGGTAGTTTTCTGAGGGCAGCAGCTGGGTCCTTGGTCTTGGCCCATTCTTCCCTGCATTTAACCAAGTACCCCTTTTCAGCTGCAGGGGAAAAATCTATGATTAAACAATTTATCCAACAGACAGATTTCCTTAACACGTTTCATAGAGAACACAAAATTACAAAATGCTACCTATAATAGAGGTCCTCTGTAAAGCTTCTGCTCACCTGAGAATAACCAACCATCAGCAAGTGTAAAAATGGGCAATGTAGAAAATTTACAGAACTACGAGGCTTTGTCAACATGCTTCAAACCACCCAGGATTTTAAAGCTCATTACTGTTCATCATCACAGCCGATACAACAAAAGAAAAACCTTGGTAGTGCCCTCTTCCTTCTATTTTCCCACCGCATTGTCAAATCTAATGGGTTACTTTCCTTAAAACTAGACAATTTTTATCTTTTTTAAATTTGTAGGTGAATAAATACCCAAAGTGCACATAAGTGTTTTGGTAATGTGTACAGTAGTACCTAAATCCTTTTCATAACTTAGGACTTCGGAGATACTTCTGGGAAGTTTTTAATAAACTCTTCACACTAAAACTCTTCAACACGTTTTTGCCAGCCTTTATATTCTATTATTACATGCTTTAACAAATTAACCACAAGTGAATTTGTTCAGGGGTTTAGTAGTGCATGGAGAAAAGGAAATGAATGTATTCATTTATGAATTAGATGAGCTAAAGAGCTGAAAACAGGATATAAGTGATTAATCTCAAACATGTACATGAAAGTTGTGAAAAAATACAAAACTATACTTATTTTACCACAAATATAATTTTTAAAAATTCTGAAATCACTAGCCCAATTCCCTACCACCCAGAATTTCATTCACATACCTTTCATATACTTTTATTCAAAGGACTTCCATGAATATCTAACCATGTATTCTATTTTTTTCTTAACATTAATTTATTCTCACCTCCAGAACGGGGTTTCAATATTAAATCCATGACTTCAGTCCAGGAATTTTGTAGTATAGCTCTAAAAATCAAACAGCAATTATTTTACTTAATTTTGCATTAAGATGAATTTTATATGCTCAAATCTGTGGAGTCAATAAATCATATTAATGATTTTATTAAAAGTAAGCTTAAAACTAATATGATATAGATTTCAAATTAAATGCCAAATTAAATGCCAAAGGAAAGGCAGGCATGAAATATGTCAATGGTTTGTAGTATAATGTTTTCTAAAAGACAAAAAAAAAAAGCCAAAGGAACTTAAAAAAGATAAAAAGTTAATGTTTACTCATAATATTTAATATCATTTCAGTTTTAGAATGGTATAATAGTATAAATGCTACCTAGTTATGCTTTGAGTTGTTATACATGGTACTACATGAATAAATCGAACTAAAATCTTTATGTACCAAAACTTATTTTGAAATTCTCAAACATTTTCTCCCCAATGTTAAATTATCTTCTTGCCTAGGCAAATGAATAAATTTATCCTTCTCTATTATTCTTGCAAAAATGGAAATACATTTTTGCTGATTTTAAGTTACATATTACTGTAAAAACAGTACATGAGGTTCTCTCTGAGAAATTAATGATTTATATTTTTCAAGATTTTTTTGATGCATCTATATGTGTATGCAATTTTTCCTTTAATTTTTATTATATTATCTTTTGCCATGAGAACCTGTATTTTGCTTTGGTATCTGAAAATATTTTCCAGTTGGGATTTCTGGTCTTGGATTCATGCTTAGAAAGGCCTACACTACCATAAGAATACAGATATCCCTCCTATTAATTTTTGTTTTTCTAGTTAACTATGGCTCTTATTTTTCACTTTAAAGTTGATCTATATGGGATATATGTATTTTTAATTTTGGTATCATTAATCTACAATTACATGAAGAACACTATGTTTACCAAGCTCCCCCCCTCACCAAGTCCCTCCCCCACAACCCACTACAGTCACTGTCCATCAGCGTACCAATATGCTGCATAATCACCACCTATCTTTTCTGTGTTGCACAGTCCACCCCTTACCACCCCCAACACTATATATGCTCATTGTAATGCCCCCTTTCTTTTTCCCCACCCTTATCCCCCACTTCCCACCCATCCTGCCCAGTTCCTTTACCTTTGGTAACTGTTAGTCCATTCATGGGTTCAGTGATTCTGCTGCTGTTTTGTTCCTTCAGTTTTTCTTTGTTCTTATACTCCACATATGAGTGAAATCATTTGGTACTGGTTTTTCTCCACCTGGCTTATTTCACTGAGCATAATACCCTCTAGCTCCATCCATGTTGTCGCAAATGGTAGGATGTTTCTTTTTATGGCTAAATAATATTCCATTGCGTAAACCACAACTTCTTTATCCATTCATCTACTGATGGACATTTAGGTGGTTTCCATTTCTTCACTATTGTAAATAGTGCTGCAATAAACATAGGGGTGCATCTGTCTTTTTCAAACTGGGCTGCTACATTATTATGGTAAATTCCTAGAAGTGGAATTCCTGGGTCAAATGGTATTTCTATTTTGAGCTTTTTGAGGAGCCTCCCCATACTGCTTTCCACAATGGTTGAACTAATTTACATTCCCACCAGCACTGTAGGAAGGTTCCCCTTTCTCCACAACCTCGCCAACATTTGTTGTTGTTTGTCTTTTGGATGGTATCCATCCTTACTGGTGTGAGGTGATATCTCATTGTGGTTTTAATTTGCATTTTTCTGATGACTAGCGATGTGGAGTATCTTTTCATGCGTCTGTTGGCCATCTGAATTTCTTCTTTAGAGAACTGTCTATTCAACTCCTATGCCCATTTTTTAATTGGATTATTTGCTTTTTGTTTGTTGAGGTGTGTGAGCTCTTTATATATTTTGGATGTCAACCCTTTATCATATCTGTGATTTATGAATATATTCTCCCATACTGTAGGATACCTTTTTGTTCTATTGATGGTGTCATTTGCTGTACAGAAGCTTTTCAGCTTGATATAGTCTCACTTGTTCATTTTTGCTTTTCTTTCCCTTGCCCAGGGAGATATGTTCAGGAAGAGGTCACTCATGCTTATGTCTAAGAGATTTTTGCCTATGTTTTCTTCTTGGAGTTTTATGGTTTCATGACTTACATTCAGGTCTTTGATCCATTTTGAATTTACTTTTGTGTATGGGGTTAGACAGTGAACCAGTTTCATTCTCTTACATGTAGCTGTCCAGTTTTGCCAGCACCATCTGTTGAGGAGACTGCCATTTCCCCATTGTATGTCCATGGCTCCTTCATCGTATATTAATTGACCATATATGTTTGGGTTAATGTTTGGAGCCTCTATTCTGTTCCACTGGTCTGTGGCTCTATTCTTGTGCCAGTACCAAATTGTCCTGATTACTGTGGCTTTGTAGTAGAGCTTGAAGTTGGGGAGCGAGATCCCCCCCACTTTATTCGTCCTTCTCAGGATTGCTTTGGCTATTTGGGGTCTTTGGTGTTTCCATATGAATTTTTGAACTATTTGTTCCAGTTCATTGAAGAATGCTGTTGGTAATTTGATAGGGATTGCGTCGAATCTGTATATTGTTTTGGGGAGGATGGCCATTTTGACAATATTAATTCTTCCTAGCTAGGAGCATGGGATGAGTTTCCATTTGTTACTGACCTCTTTAATTTCTCTTAAGAGTGTCTTATTGTTTTCATGGTATAGGTCTTTCACTTCCTTGGTTAGATTTATTCCTAGGTATTTTATTCTTTTTGATGCAATTGTGAATGGAATTGTTTTCCTGATTTCTCTTTCTATTACTTCATTGTTAGTGTATAGGAAAGCCACAGATTTCTGTGTGTTAATTTTGTATCCTGCAACTTTGCTGAATTCAGATATCAGTTCTAGTAGTTCTGGAGTGGAGTCTTTAGGGTTTTTTATGTACAATACCCTGTCATCTGCAAATAGTGACAGTTTAACTTCTTCTTTACCAATCTGGATTCCTTGTATTTCTTTGTTTTGTCTAATTGCCGTGGCTAGGACCTCCAGTACTATGTTGAATAGCAGTGGGGAGAGTGGGCATCCTTGTCTTGTTCCCGATCTCACAGGAAAAGCTTTCAGCCTCTCGGTGTTCAGTATGATGTTAGCTGTGGGTTTATCATATATGGCCTTTATTATGTTGAGGTACTTTCCCTCTATACCAATTTTGTTGAGAGTTTTTATCATGAATGGACGTTGAATTTTGTCAAATGCTTTTTCAGCATCTATGGAGATGATCATGTGGTTTTTGTCCTTCTTTTTGCTGTTGTGGTGGATGCTGTTGATGGATTTTCGAATGTTGTACCATCCTTGCATCCCTGGGATGAATCCCACTTGGTCATGGTGTATGATCCTTTTGATGTATTTTTGAATTCGGTTTACTAATATTTTGTTGAGTATTTTTGCATTTATGGTCTGTTGTTTTCTTTTTTGGTGGGGTCTTTGCCTGGTTTTGGTATTAAGGGTGATGTTGGCTTCATATAATGAGTTTGGGAGTATTCCCTCCTCTTGTATTTTTTGGAAAACTTTAAGAATGGGTATTATGCCTTCTCTGTATGTCTGATAAAATTGCGAGGTAAATCCATCTGGCCCGGGGGTTTGGTTCTTGGGTAGTTTTTGATTACCACTTCAATTTCGTAGCTGGTAATTGGTCTGTTTAGATTTTTTGTTTCTTTCTGGGTCAGCCTTGGAAGGTTGTATTTTTCTAGGAAGTTGTCCATTTTCCCTAGGTTTTCCAGCTTGTTAGCATATAGGTTTTCATAGTATTCTCTAATAATTTTTTGTATTTCTGAGAGGTCCATCTTGGTTTTTCCTTTTTTGTTTCTGATTCTGTGAATGTGTGTTGATTCTCTTTTTCTCTGAATAAGTCTGGCTAGAGGCTTATCTATTTTATTTTCTCGAAGAATCAGCTCTTGGTTTCATTGATTTTTTTCTATTGTTTTATTCTTCTCAATTTTATTTATTTCTTCCCTCATTTTTATTATGTCCCTCCTTCTGCTGACCTTAGGCCTCATTTGTTCTTCTTTTTCCATTTCAATAATTGTGACGTTAGACTATTAATTTGGGATTGTTTTTCCTTCTTTAAATATGCCTGGATTGCTATATACTTTCCTCTTAAGAGTGCTTTTGCTGCATCCCACAGAAGTTGGGGCTTTGTGTTGTTGTTACTTGTTTCCATATATTGCTTGATCTCTATTTTAATTTGGTCATGGATTCATTGATTATTGGGGAGCATGTTGTTAAGCACCCATGTGTCTGTAAGCCTTTTTGCTTTCTTTGTACAATTTATTTCTAGTTTTATACCTTTGTGGTCTGAAAAGTTGGTTGGTAGGATTTCAGTCTTTTGGAATTTACTGAGGCTTTTTGTGGCCTAGTATGTGGTCTATTCTGGAGAATGTTCCATGTGCACTTGAAAAGAATGTATATCCTGTTGCTTTTGGATGTAGAGTTCTGTAGATGTCTATTAGGCCCATCTGTTCTAGTGTGTTGTTCAGTGCCTCTGTGTCCTTACTTATTTTCTGTCTGGTGGATCTGTCCTTTGGAGTGAGTGGTGTGTTGAAGTCTCCCAAAATGAATGCATTGCATTCTATTTCCTCCTTTGATTGTGTTAGTATTTGTTTCACATATGCTGGTGCTCCTGTATTGGGTGCATATATATTTATAATGGTTATATCCTCATGATGGACTGAGCCCTTTATCATTATGTAATGTCCTTCTTTATCTCATTATTTTCTTGGTTTTGAAGTCTATTTTGTCTGATACTAGTACTGCAGCACCTGCTTTTTTCTCCCTATTGTTTGCATGAAATATCTTTTCCATCCATTGACTTTTAGTCTGCATATGTCTTTGAGTTTGAGGTCAGTCTCTTGTAAGGAGCATATAGATGGATCTTGTTTTTTTATCCATTCTATTACTCTGTGTCTTTTGATGGGTGCATTCAGTCCATTTACATTTAGGGTGATTATTGAAAGATATGTACTTATTGCCACTGCAGGCTTTAGATTCATGGTTACCAAAGGTTCAAGGTTTGCTTCTTTACTATCTTACTGTCTAACTTAACTCGCTTATTGAGCTATTATAAACACAGTCCAATGATTCTTTATTTCTCTCCCTTCTTATTCCCCCTCCTCCTCCATTCTTCATATGTTGGGTGTTTGTTCTGTCCTCTTTTTAGGAGTGCTCTCATCTAGAGCAGTCCCTCTAAAATACCCTGTAGAAGTGGTTTGTGGGAGGCAAATTCCCTCAACTTTTGCTTGTCTGGGAATTGTTTAATACCTCCTTCATATCTGAATGATAATCGTGCTGAATACAGTATTCTTGGTTCAAGGGCTTCTGTTTCATTGCATTAAATATATCATGCCATTCTCTTCTGGCCTGTAAGGTTTCTGTTGTGAAGTCTGATGATAGTCTGATGGGTTTTCCTTTGTAGGTGACCTTTTTTCTCTCTCTGGCTGCCTTTATTACTCTGTCCTTGTCTTTGATCTTTGCCATTTTAATTATTATGTGTCTTGGTGTTGCCCTCCTTGGGTCCCTTGTCATGGGAGTTCTGCATGCTTCCGTGGACTGAGAGGCCATTTCTTCCCCCAGTTTGGGGAAGTTTTCAGCAATTATTTCTTCAAAGACATTTTCTATCCCTTTTTCATTCTCTTTTTCTTCTGGTACTCCTTTAATGTGAATATCGTTCCATTTCGATTGGTCACACAGTTCTCTTAATATTCTTTCATTCCTGGAGATCCTTTTATCTCTCTCTGCCTCAGTTTCTCTGCGTTCCTGTTCTCTGTCTTCTAGTCCATTAATGGTCTCTTGCATCTCATCCATTCTGCTTTGAATTCCTTCCAGAGATTGTTTTATTTCTGTATTCTCCCTCCTTAGCTCTTGCAAATTTCTCTGCAAGTCCATGGTTATGACTTTTACTTTGAATTCTTTTCCAGGAAGATTGGTTAAATCTATCTCCCCAGATTCCTTCTCAGGGGAGGATGTGAAGGATGTTTGGGTTAGTCTGGTCTGGATCAAATTTTTCTGCCTTTTCATGTCGATAGTTGCAGTGGTATGCTGTTGGCTCATTTGTCAGCTGGGAGAACCAAGATTCTTTCCACTTGCTCCTGGCCTTTCTTTCCTAGGACAATGGCAACCCCTAGCAGCTTGTGTTGGGCAGTTGCATGTAGACTGGGTCTCTGTTTCTTGCCTGGCCGCTCTGGAGGAAGCTCCCTTGCTGTGGGCATGGCCAGCCTCAGGCTGCTGCTCTGCTATGGCAAGGCCCCGGAGGGGAACGGGCAGGGGGCTGTTTATCGTCGTGAGGGGTCTCACAGCTGTACTGCTGCCTAGGAGGTTAGGGTGCCCGGAGTTCCCTGGGACTCCCAGCTGCTAGGCTGTGTGCTCTGGGACGTTTCCTTCCAGCTGTGAGGCTCCTGTCCCTTTAAGACTTTCAAAAAGCACTCGCTTTTCTTTTCTCCCAGGAGCGCTGGCTGTGGGGAACTGCTCGCAGGTTTTATTGTCCTGTTTCCCTAGTGTCCCGCACTCCTCGCACTATGTGTCTGTGCTCCAGTGCAGAGGGCTAGGGCTGGGTGTTTAGCAGTCCTGGGCTCCCTCTCTCTCCCAGCTCTGACTCCTCTCCTCCCGCCGGGGAGCTGGGGTGAGGGGTGCTCGGGTCCTGCCGGGCTGCGGCTTGTATCTTACCCCTTTTGCGAGGTTACTGTTACTTGGTAACTGTTGATGAGATCATACGGGGTTTTTATCTACTGACGCAATGAATTACATTAACAGATTTCATATTGGTGGTCACCCTGCAGTCTGCAACAAGCCACTCTTTACCAGTCTTTAAAATCCTCCTGTTGACAGAGTACTTAGCTGGCTAGGTCCTCAGCCTCAGTAGAGGATGTGATTAATCAGGACAAGGCACTGGTCTGTCAAATACCACAGAAAAGACGGATAGGCCCCAAATCCTTTATCTGGCTGGCTATCTGATTTTGTAAATAGTTTTATTGGAAGACAGATGCACTGGTTTCTTTACATATTGTGTGGGGCTGCTCTGGTGCTAACAGCAGAGCTGAGTAGCTGCTGCAGACACTCTCTGGCCCACCAAGCCCCAAATATTGACTATCTGGTCCCTTACAGAAAAGTTTGCAAACACCTGGTGCAATATATTAAAAAGTTTCTTAATTACAGGACTTCTCAACACCTTTAAGATGCTACCACACACACAAAGGCTCAGTACACACTGCCATTTAAAAGATATATCAGGTTTACAACAGGCCATCCCAACTGCCCACTACCATTAAGATGTTTTCTACTTTCCTTACATTATCTTTCCTTCTTCTACCTTTTAAAAAATTGTGTAAAGCATCCATAACAATAAATTAATCATTTTGCTATTTTAAAGTGTGCAGTTTGTGGCATTAAAAAGTTACATTGTTATATAACCATCAGAACAATCTGCCTCCAGAACTTTTTAATCTTCTGCAATGGAAACTCTCCACATTAAACACTATCTCCCCACTTTCCCCCTCCCCCCAGCTCTTGGAAACCACTATGCCACTCTATGAATCTGACTACTGTAGGCACCTCATACAAGAGAAATTATACAATATTCATCTTTTGTTAACTGGCTTATTTCATTTAGCATGAAAGTGTTCAAGGTTTACTCATGTTGTAGCATGTGTTAAAATTTCCTCCCTTTTTAAAGCTGAATGATACTGCATTATTATCTATGTACCACATTTTGTTTATCCATCTTTTATTGGAAACTTGATTGCTTTCACCTTTCGGCTACTGTGACTAATGCTCTTATAAACATCATGTATAAGTATCTGTTGGGTGTTTGTTTTCACTTCTATTGAGTATATACCCAGAAATGTAATTACTGGATCACATGGTAATTTTATGTTTAATTTTTTGAGGAATCACTGTATCATTTTCCACAATGGCTGTACCATTTTATATTCCCACCAGGAACATACAAGGGTTCTAATTTCTCACATCCTCACCAACACTTGTTATTTTTTGTTTTTTGGATAATAGCTATCTTAATGGGTATAAAGTAGCATATCACTATGGTTTTAATTTGGTTTTCCCTACTGATTAGTGATGTTGAGCATCTTTTCATGCACAATAACTTGTTAGCCATTTGTATATCATCTTTGGAGAATGGTGTACTCAAGTTCTTTGCCCATTTTTAAAGTAGGTCATTTTTTGTTGTTAGGTTGTAGGAGTTCTTTATGAATTTTGGATATCAATCTGTTATCAGATATTGACTTGCAAATAGTGCCTCTCATTCTGTGGATTGCATTTTCATTCTTTTGCTAGTGTCCTTCACACTAAAATATTTTTTATTTTGATGAACGTACCTATTTTTTCTTTTGTTGCCTATGCTTTTGGTGTTACATCTAAGAAATCACTGAAAATCAAATCTTTGGCGATTTCATTAGAAGTTTTCTTACTATGTTTTCTTTTAATTTTATAGTTGTAGCTCTTACATTTACATCTTTGATTCACTGAGTTAATTTCTGTATATGTTGTAAGGTAAGGGTCCAAGTTCATTTTTTTTGCATGTGTATATCCAGTTTCCCCAGCACAATTTTTTGATTGTCCTTTCCCCATTGAATGGTCATCACCCTTGTCAAAAATCATTTTACCATATATACAAGGATTTCTTCCAGTTTGTTTTTTAAAAAACAGCTCTACTGAGGTATATATTCACATACTATATATTTCACCCATTTAAAGTGCACAATTCAAAAATTTAGTACACTCACAGAATTGTGTAAAACCACACTACCAGTTTTAGAACATTTTTATCTCTCTGAAAAGAAACCCTATACCCATCAGCAGTAGCTCTCATTACCCCTACCCCAGACTAGGCAACCACCAGTAATCTTTGTCTCTATAGATTTGTCAAATCTGGACACTTAATATAAATGAAATCATATGCTATGCAGTCTTTTATGGTTGGCTTCTTTCATATAAACTTAGTATAATGTTTTCGAGGTTTATCCATATTATACATGTATCAACAGTACTTCTTTTACTGTTGAATAATATGCCATTGTTTGGATATACCACATTTCAACACATGGATATCAGGGGTGTGTCCAATTTTTGGCTGCTATGAACACTGGTGAAAATTTTTGTATGGACATATGTTTTTAACTCTCTTGAGTATATACTTTGGAATGCAATAGCTAGGTCATATGGTAACTCTATATTTATATTTAATCTTTTATGGAACAGTCCAACTCTTTTCCAAAATATCTGTACCACTTCACAATCCCACCAGCAGTGCATGAAGGTTCCAATTTCTCCACATCCTCACCAACGCTTGTTACTGTCTTTTTTTTCAATTTTAGTCATCATAATGGGTATGAAGTGGTTGGTATCATTTTCCCTAACGACTAATGGTTCCCTAATGATTTCAAGCATCTTTTTGCACACTTATTGGCCATCAGTCTATGTTCTTTGGAGAAATGTCTATTCAGATCCTTTGCCTGTTTTTTAGATTAGGCTATTTGTCTTTTTGTTTTTAAGTTGTAACAGTTCTTTAAATATTTTAGATACAAGTCATTCTTCCATCTTTAAATTACAAATTGAGGGTTTCTTTTTCTCCTTAGTAGGTCCTATGGTGGTAATAGCAGGCTGCTTTGTAGCTAGGAAATATACTCCTTTGGTGGGGGTTGTTGGTTTGGAATTCTGAATGGACTGTATATTGACTATATACTCAGCACATACTATGGAGTTTTTCTTCCTGGATAAAATCTGATCTCGTTTTCATTAGTAATTTACATTATCTTGGGAGCATAAAATTTATAGTTTGATGACTGTTCATCTGCCAAATTAATTACAAACTCAAAGGCTGATAGAGGCTTCTGTTACATTTTCTGTCCCATAATACAATTAACATCTTCACTATCTTTATGCAGTGCCCCTTGACAATTAGCAAGATTGAAAACATTATCTTTTATTATCTAATAACAGTGATTATTAGTTTCTATCCTTTTTTTCTTGGCAACTATTTTTTCTCTAATTTGCTTTAATTTTAAAATGTTACTTTACACTTACTTAGCTACCTACTATATTCAAGGCACAGAAATAGGTGCTGCATAAACATCATCTCACTTCATTTTCACTACCCTGTGAGGCTGGTATTATCATCTCCATTTTACAGATGAGTAATCTGAGGCTTAGAACTTAAGTCTGACTCTGCTGTCTGAAGCTTTTAACCTTCACAATGGCACAGCCTTAAAGGAGTAAATACTACATGATGGATTTTTTATCATTTTGTACTTTTAAAAAACACATGAACAAATGTAACATCATGTAGTCAGCTACTGAAACCATGGACTGGAAGTTAAGGAAACTCCTCTGTTCCCAGGACTACAGCTGACCAGCTTGTGACCTCCGGTAGACCTCCCTAAGCTTAAATATATCTTTGCTAAAATGCAGGGAAAAACCATGAACTAAATAATCTCTCTAATCACATTCAATTCATAATGTTCACAGTCTAACTCCCACGTGAATAATGATTGTATGTGACACAGTCTCTGCTTGACACCAGGACAGCATAAGTAGATGAAACCAAGTATTTACTTATGGGATTCCCACTCAAGCTTACCCTAGAGGGATTTCCTACTACTAAAAGTCAATCAGAGAGTCCTGAAAATAAAATTTACTTTGCTGATTACATCTTAGACCACTTTCTTTAAAGGGTGGAGGAAGAGCAGGTCCAAGTTTAATAAACTGAGAAGCACTGGTTAGATCTTAAACTGCATCATCTCCCTCAGGGTCTCTAGGTCTGAGTTATTCAACTGCTTACTGCTGGCACTCACTCAGCCAAGACTTACCTGTAAAAAAAAGAAGAGAGAGAATCCTTGGATAGGCTATCAGATGGGAGAAAAATATACTTTTCAGGTTGTATCCTTTTGACCACTGATTTTTTCTTTTTAAACTTGTGCATGTATTATCTTAAAACAGAACAGAGTTTCTGAAGGAGGCTGTGGATCAGCTGGTCATCCAAAAGGATGAGACACACTGATTCATCTGGCTCACACAGGAGGAAATCTAGAAACAATCAAAAACCACACCAACAAAAAACCATGCTTTTTAAAATGAGGGCACTCTTTTAGACAAATGTTAAGATATTAAATACAAACCTTCCAACTTGATATGTGGGGACAGCTGTAGTTCCAAATCTTTGCATTCCGTAGTAGTTAATAAATCCAATCTCCTTGAGAGAATTCATGGCTTGCTGCACTTGGTCATCAGTTCCTGTTATATTTCTGTAGGGGCCCAAGTTATCCAGAGGAAATGATTTAGTCGGTCAGGGATGCAGATCATGAATGCAACGCACAACACAGCCTGGCTCCCAGACCTTGCCCTTGTCCACTGAAGCTTTTTCTCTACCTCTTAGGCCTTTGTCTTTTTTTAAAAACCATGGTAAATAGAAATAACATTAAATTTGCCACTGTAGCCATTTTTAGGTATGCAATATGGTGGTGTTAAGTATATTCACAATGTTGTGCAACCTTCATCAGGACTTAAACTTTCATCTTCCCAAACTGAAACTCTGCACCCAATAATAACTCTCCATCCTCCCCCTCCCCAGCCCAGGTAACCCCCATTCTGCTTTCTGTGTCTATGAACTTACTTATTCTAGGTACTACTAAGAAGTGGAATCACAAGCTGTCTTTTAACACAGTATTTGAAGGAGATTGCTGTTTTCCAAAGGTGGCGCTGGGTTTTTGGAGGCCTGGGTATGTTGGCACAAACACTACAGCAGTATTTGCTCTCCCAGTCCAGGCCCTGCTCTGCCTTCCCTTGCTACCTCCCTGTTGGTACCAGCTCATCTGGATTAACAACTGCTCTGAACCGACAAGAGGTAACCCAGCAAGCCCCTTCTGGTCCGCGCTCCTCCCTGCCCTGCCGTTCTTTACCTGAGAACAACAGTAAAGTGATTGCCTTGCAGCTCTCCCAACTTCAGAGGGTTTTTCTGATAGCTGAAATTCCCTAGCTTAAAGTTCATCAAGCACTTGTTCAAGTGGGCAAGCCTTTGTGCAGTTATTCTAAAAAAAACACACAAAATAAAAAAGGAGCAGAAAGAGCACAGTAACAAATTGCCAACTGAAAAGGTCCAGGACACCTTATTACAGAAAACGGCAGCTGCAACAGGACTGTGCCAAGCTGTGATGACAGGAAAAGAGAAGCAGCGGGTAGGGTGGGCGAACTTCTTATTTCCCTCTATTGTTTCTCCTGCACAATGACACCTGTTCCTATTGGATAGGTGTGACCTGGGCTATTATTTATATTCTTGAGGCCTCCTGTTATCTACATACTGACAAGTAATATAACAATAGTATTTGGAAGTTTCTACTTTTGTGAGGAGGGAGAAAGGAAGTGATAGCAGAGAACAATTACATATGATTATAAAGATTGTTATTAAGCATTTAAAAAAGAGTCATACTTTCATATGTCAGAAAAATACTGTCATGTCACATCAGAAACTTGGAAAAATACAGAGAAGTACAGAGATAAGGAAACAATTCAGTTTCATTTTCTGAAAAAACCCTATTAACAACTAACTCTTAATTTCTTCCCATTCCTTTTTTCTCTTTTTTTAAAGAATCACTAATATACAATCTTATTATGAAGGCTGCACATGAACAATATTGTGGTTTCAACATTCACCCATATTACCAAGTCCTCCCCCCACACTGCATTGCAATCACTGTTCATCAGTGTAGTAAGATGCTATAGTCATTACTTGTCTTCTCCACACTATACTGCCTTTCCCGTGACCTACCTATACTATGTGTGCTAATCATAATGCCCCTTAATTCCTTCTCCCTGCCTCCCCATGCACCCCTTCCAATCTCTTCCCTTTGGTAACCGCTAGTCCCTCCTTGGGAGTCTGTGAGTCTGCTGCTGTTTCATTTCTTCAATTTTGTTTTGTTGTTATACTCCACAAATGAGTGAAATCATTTGGCACTTGTCTTTCTCTGCCTGGCTTATTTCACTGAGCATAATACCCTCTAGCTCCATCCATGTTGTTGCAAATGGTAGGATTTGTTCTCTTCTTATGGCTGAAAAATATTCCATTGTGTATATCTACCACATCTTATTTATCCATTCATCTACTGATGGACACTTAGGTTGCTTCCATGTCTTGGCTATTGTAAATAGTGCTGCAATAAACATAGGGGTGAATATGTCTTTTTGAATCAGGGATCTTGTTTTCTTTGGATGAATACCTAGGAGTGGAATTCCTGGGTTAAACAGTATTTCTATTTTGAGTTTTTTGAGTAACCTCTATACTCCTTTCCACAATGGTTGAACTAATTTACATTCCCACCAGCAGTATAGGAGGGTTCCCCTTTCTCCACATCCTCACCAGCATTTGTTGTTCTTCGCCTTTTGGACGTTGGCCATACTAACCAGTGTGAGGTGCTATCTCATTGTGGTTTTAATTTGCATTTCCCTGATGATTAGCGATGTGGAGCATCTTTTCACGTGCCTGTTGGCCATCTGAATTTCTTCTTCCTCTGCCCATTTTTTAGTCGGGTTATTTGTTTTTTGAGTGTTGAGGTGTGTGAGCTCTTTATATATATTTTGGATGCTAAACCCTTGTTGAATATGTCGTTTACGAATATATTCTCCCATTCTGTAGAATGCCTTTTTGTTCTGCATGATGGTGTCCTTTGCTGTACAGCTTTTTAGTTTGATGTAGTTGCACTTGTTCATGTTTTTGTTTTGTTTCCCTTGCCTGAGGAGATGTGTTCAGGACAAAGTTGCTCATGACATAGATTCAAGAGTTTTGCCTATGTTTTCTCCTGTGAGTTTTATGGTTTCATGACTTACACTCAGGTCTGTGATCCATTTAGAGTTTATTTTTGTGTGTGGAGTTAGACAATATTTCAGTCATTCTCTTGCATGTAGCTGTCCAGTTGTGCCAACACCAGTTCTTGAAAAGGCTGTTATTTCCCCATTGTATATGCATGGCTCCTTTATCATATATTAATTGACCATATATGCTTGGGTTTATTATCTGGACTCTATATTCTGTTTCATTGGTCTATGGGTCTGTTCTTGTGCCAGTACCAAATTGTCTTGATTACTGTGGTTTTGTAGTAGATCTTGAAGTCAGGCAGCGTAATCCCCCCAGCTTTATTCTTCCTTCTCAGGATTGCTTTGGCTATTCAGGGTCTTTTGTGGTTCCATATGAATTTTAGAACTATTTGTTCCAGTTCATTGAAGAATGCTGTTGGTATTTTGATAGGAATTGCATTGAATCTGTAGATTGCTTTAGGCAGGAGGGCCATTTTGACAATTTTAATTCTTCCTATCCATGAGCAAGGCATGGAATGGATTTCATTTATTGGTGTCTTCTTTAATTTCTCTCATGAGTATCTTGTAGTTTTCAGGGTATGGGTCTCACCTCCTTGATTAGGTTTATTCCTAGGTATTTTTGATAAAATTATAATTGGAATTTTCCTGATTTCTCTTTCTGCTAATTCATTGTTGGTATATAGGAATGCAACACATTTCTTTGTATTAATTTTGTATCCTGTAACTTTGCTGAATTTAGATTTTAGTTCTAGTAGTTTTTTGGTGGATTCTTTAGGGTTTTCTATGTACAGTATCATGTCATTCACAAACAGTGACAGTTAAACTTCTTCCTTACCAATCTGGATGCTTTTTCTTTCTTTGTGTTGTCTGACTGTCATGGCTAGGACCTCCAGTACTGTGTTGAATAAAAGTGGGGAGAGTGGGCATCCTTGTCTTGTTCCCAATCTTAGAGGAAAAGCTTTCAGTTTTTCACTGTTATGTATTGTTGGCTGTGGGTTTGTGGTATATGGCCTTTATTATATTGAGGTTCTTGCCCTCTATGTCCATTTTATTTATAGTTTTTGTCATGAATAG
Source organism: Manis pentadactyla (assembly GCF_030020395.1). NCBI lineage: Eukaryota > Metazoa > Chordata > Mammalia > Pholidota > Manidae > Manis > Manis pentadactyla. Next base: position 58,174,824 of record NC_080025.1, on the reverse strand, counting down.
GTGTTGAATTTTGTCAAATGCTTTTTCAGCATCTAAAGAGATGATCATGTGATTTTTTTCCTTCTTTTTGTTGATATGGTATATGATGTTGATAGATTTTTGAATACTGTACCATCCTTACATCCCTGGAATAAATCCCACTTGGTCATGATGGATAATCTTTTTGATGTATTTTTAAATTTGTTTTGCTAATATTTTGAGGATTTTCATTTTTTTCTTAAAACGTTAAAGATACATATAAAGATACACTGTTAGAATCCTACCACAAATCTGTACCCTGCTACTATCATTTAAATGGTACTATACAATTTTCATGAAAAATCTAACTACTTTAATAAAAAAAGAAATACCATACTGAAAGGCCTTTGTTCTATCGTTTTGCCTCAACACCTCTCCTTACTAGCATCAACATTAACAGTTTGTGGTATATTCATCCAGAAGCACTTTCTGTATGTATTAGCATATGTGTACCTACTATCTCCTCCCTTTTTGGAATTTTCTGGTAAGCTTTTAATATATATGTTACATATACAAAAAAGTACACAAAGTATTAAGTGTTCTGCTTGATGAATTTTCACAAAGTGAACACAACCATGGAACTAGTATCCATACCCTTCCCTTTAAAAAACACATTTTGTTACATTATAAATTGTTTTGCATCTTGCCCTAGAGATTTGCCTTATCCATTCATCACTTCTGAAGGCACTTGGGAAGCTGTCTCATTCTTTGTACAGCTGCACAGGATAACTGCTGCCCTGCATGGATATCCAATCCTTCATGTGACTGGTCCCCTTTGATGGACATTTAAACTGCTTCCTATCTTTTGCCATTACCAACAATTCTATAGTCAATATACTTAGACATGCTTTGTTGAGCACCTATACAGGCCTTATGCACCTGGAAATGGAAGGTATGGATTTTAAATTTTAACTCCTACTGCCCTCCCAAGGGTTAGACCAATCTATGCTCACACCATAATCTAACTGCCTACTCCCTCTTCCCAGTCTCTCTCCACACAACATGTTATAAATGGTTTTGAGCTCTGCCAGTCTTATTTAAAAGTGATATTGTATTTCAGTTTGATTTGCATGCTGCTTATGAGTGAGGTTAAACATTTCTTCACATGTTGACAGTGAACTGCCTGTTTGTTACCTATTTTAACCTGTTCTGGATTGTTAATATTTTTCTCAGTTTTCATAGATTAAAAAAATCTACCTTACCACATAGTTTGCAAATGTTATTTCCCATTTTGTTGCATTTACTTTATACTTTACATTTTGGAAAATTCCCCTATTTTATGTTAAAAAGAAATCAGAACTGGATAAAGTTGGCAACACGAAAACAAACCTTCACCTAGCTTTGCCAGTTGTGAATATTTTCCAAATTTACCTTATTATCTCTTTATAGATATATGAAGACCCACACATCACACATTTTGCTGAACCACTTGAGAGTTAGTTGCAGACATCTAGACACTTTAACCCCTAAAGGGACTCCAATGTGTGTCTCCTATGAACAAGTAGTGTCCTGCCCAACCACAGCGATCACACTGAGGAAGCCTAACAAGAATTCAACACTCCTAATAAGCAGGCCACATGGAAACTCACCCTACTCCCAAAATCACTTAGTTGTTTTTTCTTTTTTTACAGCTCCTTAAACTAAGGATCTAATAAAAGGACCACATACTATTATTATGATGTCTACCTGTCTCCACGAAGCTCACGTGTGGATGTGCCTAGGCTTTTGTTTTACAGTGCTATCTGACTTTTTAGAAGAATCCAGGCCAGCTGTTTCCATACCATGCCTTCCCATGTGGATTTGTCTGGTGGTTTCCTCATTACTAGACTTGGGTAAACATTTTGGGAGGATTATATCACGTAGGGGATGCTGTGGCCCTTTTCAGTGTATTACAGTGAGGCAATGATTCAGTCTGTCCAACACTGAGGTTGATAAAATTAGTCACTGGGTTAGGTGGTGTTTGCTAGGTTTTTCAACTGTAAGGAGACTCTTTCTGCCTTCCCCTTTTGTGTTTATTTAGTAATCTGAGGGGAGATATTTTTTTAATTGTTTGACTATCCTGTCTCCCTCTCCCCCAGTCTCTCACCTACTTGTTTAGGTACCGGAGGGTAAATGCTGTCTGAAGCAAATAGTACTATGTGTATTCTAAGAGTGTTTTTCTGTATCTACCATTCTTCCTACATAAGTTCACATTTTTCTATAAATGAGGACTATATAGTAAAATTTTAGTCCCATTCATGAATCTTTTTTCTTTCACTAGCTCTGGGATTTAAATCATACTAGAGATGGTAGTAAAAAAAAATTTTTTTTAAGTATCCCAAGTGTAAGCAGAGTACTTTTATGGTTTGGGCTTATTTTTTTACAGTTTTAAAAAGGGTACTTTTGTTTCCTTTGGCTTATAGCAGTGATGTACTTTTTATCTCATCTCATTTAGAGCAGGGTCGACCTCCATGCATTCACTAATACACTAATCTCCACTACTGGTCTTTTGCCAGTTTACACTGGTTGTGGCAAAAAAAGAAAAGAACTCTGGGCACTGTCATTCCAGAGACTTTAAGACTGGAAATTTCTGTTTCTCTCTTCCCAGTCAACTTCTGATGTCAAAAATGGCTCATTTAGGAAGGAGTGGGAGTAGGCCATGCCGACTCGAGAAGGCTTCCTGCTCTCATGCTCTGCTCTAAGGGATGGGCTGGCCTTTTCCTGAGCAACAGGGAAGTTAAGAAAAGAAGAGAGGACGTGTTTTTCACACACAAATCAGCAACTGTGTCGGCTGCTGCTCAGTAGCTTTCACTCTGCATTTTAAATTAACAGCACCACACAGGTCTTTGGGCTTTTTGTCCTTTTTTAAATGTAGACTGTGGAGTACAAATACTGCACCAAGGACCTGGCTACAACAAATAAATATTTATATCATATACAGGCACATGTTATGATACTGTGGCTGCTATTTTTTTGACGGGCTTTGTTAAAATTTGGCAAAGCACTGCCACTTACCTACTCGGTGGACACATAAAAACATCATCATGTATTGTTTTAGACAATTGTTCTTTCATGTTTAAACTTTTTTGTCCACTGGAATTTTTTCAGAATAGGTAACTGAGGTAAGGAGACAATCTGATTTTTTTTCACATGGTTACTCAGTTATCTCAACAACATTCCTTGACTCAACCATTTTTTCTCTGGTTTTAATGGTACTCTGAACACATACTAAATTTGTGGATACACCTGGGTCTGTAATTACTCTATTCTACATACTTATGGGCCAAAATCAAATTGCTTTAACTGCTGTATTTCTACAGTATGTTTTAATATACACTGATGGTAATCTCCCCATATTAGTCACTTTTTCCAGAATTCTTATGGCCACTTATGCATCTTAACTTCCCCACATTAACATTATGATCAGCTTGAACAGCTAAAAAAAATTCTATTGGTATTTTCACTAGTATTAGCATAAATTTATATATTTATTCAGTAAGAAGACATCCAGACTTATCCAAGAACTGTTCACATCATTAATGTATTCAAATCTTTTGCATCTCTCAATAGCATTTCAAAGCTTTCTTCAGGGAGATCTTATACTTTATTAAAAACCTTTGTTTCTAGGTATGCTCTTTTTTTCCCCTTTTTCTGTGTAAAAGACTTCCTTATTATAATGTCTAAGTGGCTACTGTCTGCATATTGATTTTTATACATTAAACCTTCTTATCTTGTAAAACTTTCAGTCAACTCCTTGAGTAGAAACAATCATACCATTGACAAAAACTGTGATTTGGCTACCTCCTGTCTAATTTTTACACTTAATTTTGTTTGTTTGCATTATAGTATATCCAGAACACTGATCAAAGCTGTAATGTGGTCATCTCTATTTTGCTCCTGGCTCTAAATGTTTCTAGAATTTCACCATTAAACATGATACTGGCTTCTCATTTGAGATTTTCATATTTCATCATGTTAAAATATTTTTATATTTTTTTATGACAACATTCATTTCTTTCTACCTTAGTGAAGGGTTTTTTTTTTAATTAGACATAACCTAACACGGTAAAAAATAATCCATCAACTGGAATTTACTTATTTAGCCATTCATTTTATTTAAGATTCTCAAATTTGGGTCATTTGGGTTTATACTTTTTCATAATTATAAATAATGTTGCCTAGTACAACATTCTGTATAGAAAAGTTCCTTTAACTTTTTTTTTTTTTTTTTGGTATCATTAATCTACAATTACCTGAAGAACATTATGTTTACTACGCTCCCCCCTTCAACAAGACCCAGCACATACCCCTTCACGGTCACTGTCCATCAGGGTAGCAAGATGCTGTAAAATCACTACTTGTCTTCTCTGTGTTGCACAGCCCTCCCCATGCGCCCCCACACGCTATACATGCTAATCGTAATGCCCCCTTTCTTCCTCCCCCACCTTATCCCCCACTTCCCACCCATCCTGCCCAGTTCCTTTACCTTTGGTAACTGTTAGTCCATTCATGGGTTCAGTGATTCTGCTGCTGTTTTGTTCCTTCAGTTTTTCTTTGTTCTTATACTCCACAGATGAGTGAAATCATTTGGTAATTGTCTTTCTCCACCTGGCTTACTTCACTGAGCATAATACCCTCTAGCTCCATCCATGTTGTTGCAAATGGTAGAATCTGTTTTCTTCTTATGGCTGAATAATATTCCATTGGGTATATGCACAACATCTTCTTTATCCACTCATCTACTGATGGACATATAGGTTGCTTCCATTTCTTGGCTATTGTAAATAATGCTGTGATAAACATAGGGGTGCATCTGACTTTTTCAAACTGGGCTGCTCTATTCTTAGGGTAAATTCCTAGAAGTGGAATTCCTGCGTCAAATGGTATGTCTATTTTGAGCATTCTGAGGAACCTCCATACTGTGTTCCACAATGGTTAAACTAATTTACATAACCACCAGCAGTATAGGAGGGTTCCACTTTCTCCACAACCTCGCCAACATTTGTTGTTGATTGTCTTTTGGATGGTGGCGATCCTTACTGCTGTGAGGTGATATCTCATTGTGGTTTTAATTTGCATTTCTCTAATGAGAAGGGATGTGGAGCATCTTTTCATGTGTCTGTTGGCCATCTGAATTTCTTCTTTAGAGAACTGTCTCTTCAGCTCCTATGCCCATTTTTTAATTGGATTATTTGCTTTTTGTTTGTTGAGGTGCATGAGCTCTTTATATATTTTGGATGACAAGTCTTTGTTGGATCTGTCATTTATGAATATATTCTCCCATACTGTAGGATACCTCTTTGTTCTATTGATGGTGTCCTTTGCTGTACAGAAGCTTTTCAGCTTGATGTAGTCCCACTTGTTTATTTTTGCTTTTGTTTCCCTTGCCTGGGGAGATATGTTCATGAAGAAGTTGCTCATGTTTATGTCCAAGAGATTTTTGCCTGTGTTTTTTTCTGAGAGTTTTATGGTTTCATGACTTACATTCAGGTCTTTGATCCATTTCGAATTTACTTTTGTGTACGGGGTTAGACAGTGAACCAGTTTCATTCTCTTACATGTAGCTGTCCAGTTTTGCCAGCACCATCTGTTGAAGAGACTGTCATTTCCCCATTGTATGTCCATGGCTCCTTTATCGTATATTAATTGGCCATATATGTTTGGGTTAATGTTTGGAGTCTCTATTCTGTTCCACTGGTCTGTGGCTCTGTTCTTGTGCCAGTACCAAACTGTCTTGATTACTGTGGCTTTGTAGTTTAGCGTTAAGTCGGGGAAGCAAGATCCCTCCCCTTTATTCTTCCTTCTCAGGATTGCTTTGGCTATTTGGGGTCTTTGGTGGTTCCATATGAATTTTTGAACTATTTGTTCCAGTTCATTGAAGAATGCTGTTGCTAATTTGATAGGGATGCATCGAATCTGTATATTGCTTTGGGCAGGATGGCCATTTTGACGATATAAATTCTTCCTAGCCAGGAGCATGGGATGAGTTTCCATTTGTTACTGTCCTCTTTAATTTCTTTTAAGAGTGTCTTGTAGTTTTCAGGGTATAGGTCTTTTACTTCCTTAGTTAGGTTTATTCCTAGGTATTTTATTCTTTGTGATGCTATTGTGAATGGAATTGTTTTCCTGATTCCTCTGTTAGTTCATTGTTAGTGTATAGGAAAGCCACAGATTTCTGTGTGTTAATTTTGTATCCTGCAACTTTGCTGAATTCCGATATCAGTTCTAGTAGTTTTGGAGTGGAGTCTTTAGGGTTTTTTATGTACAGTATCATGTCATCTGCAAATAGTGACAGTTTAACTTCTTTTTTACCAATCTGGATTCCTTGTATTTCTTTGTTTTGTCTAATTGCCGTGGCTAGGACGTCTAGTACTATGTTTAATAGCAGTGGGGAGAGTGGGCATTCCTGTCTTGTTCCTGATCTCAGAGGAAAAGCTTTCAGCGTCTCGCTGTTCAGTATGATGTTGTCTGTGGGTTTATCATATATGATAAAATTACCATATTATGTTGACGTACTTGCCCTTTATGCCCATTTTGTTGAGAGTTTTTATCATAATGGATGTTGAGTCTTTTTGTTGATGTGGTGGATGCTGTTGATGGATTTTCGAATGTTGTACCATCCTTGCATCCCTGGGATGAATCCCACTTGGTCATGGTGTATGATCCTCTTGATGTATTTTTGAATTTGGTTTGCTAATATTTTGTTGAGTATTTTTGCATCTATGTTCATCAGGGATATTGGTCTGTAGTTTTCTTTCTTGGTGGGGTCTTTGCCTGGTTTTGGTATTAGGGTGATGTTGGCTTCATAGAATGAGTTTGGGAGTATTCCCTCCTCTTCTATTTTTTGGAAAACTTTAAGGAGAATGAGTATTATGTCTCCCTGTATGTCTGATAAAATTCCGAGGCAAATCCATCTGGCCCAGGGGTTTTGTTCTTTGGTAGTTTTTTGATTACCGCTTCAATTTCGTAGCTGGTAATTGGTCTGTTTACATTTTCTGTTTCTTCCTGGGTCAGTATTGGAAGGTTGTATTTTTCTAGGAAGTTGTCCATTTCTCCTAGGTTTTCCAGCTTGTTAGCATACAGGTTTTCATAGAAGTCTCTAATAATTCTTTGTATTTCTGTGGGGTCTGTCATTATTTTTCCTTTCTCATCTCTGATTCTGTTGATGAGTGTTGATTCTCTTTTTCTCTTAATAAGTCTGGCTAGAGGCTTATCTATTTTGTTTATTTTCTCGAAGAACCAGCTCTTGGTTTGATTTTTTCTATTGTTTTATTCTTCTCAATTTTATTTCTCTCTTCTCTCATCTTTATTATGTCCCTCCTTCTGCTGACCTTAGGCCTCATTTTTCTTCTTTTTCCAATTTCAATAACTGTGACATTACACTATTCATTTGGGATTGTTCTTCCTTCTTTAAATATGCCTGGATTGCTATATACTTTACTCTTAAGACTGTTTTTGCTGTGTCCCACAGAAGTTGGGGCTTTATGTTGTTGTTGTTATTTGTTTCCATATATTGCTGGATCCCCATTTTAATTTGTTCGTTGATCCATTGATTATTTAGGAGCATGTTGTTAAGCCTCCATGTGTTTGTGAGCCTTTTTGCTTCTTTGTACAATTTCTAGTTTTATACCTTTGTGGTCTGAAAAGTTAGTTGGTAGGATTTCAATCTTTTGGAATTTACTGAGGCTCTTTTTGTGGCCTAGTATGTGGTCTATTCTGGAGAATGTTCCATGTGCACTTGAGAAGAATGTGTATCCTGTTGCTTTTGGATGTAGAGTTCTGTAGATGTCTATTAGGGCCATCTGTTCTAGTGTGTTGTTCAGTGCCTCTGTGTCCTTACTTATTTTCTGTCTTGTGGATCTGTCCTTTGGAGTGAGTGGTGTGTTGAAGTCTCTGAAAATGAATGCATTGCATTCTATTTCCTCCTTTAATTCTGTTAGTATTTGTTTCACATATGTTGGTGCTCCTGTATTGGGTGCATATATGTTTATAATGGTTATATCCTCTTGTTGGACTGAGCCCTTTATCATTATGTAATGTTCTTTATCTCATTACTTTTTTTGTTTTGAAGTTTATTTTGTCTGATACTAGTATTGCAACACCTGCTTTTTTCTCCCTGTTGTTTGCATGAAATACCATTTTGCATCCCTTGACTTTTAATCTGTGCATGTCTTTGGGTTTGAGGTGAGTCTCCTGTAAGCGGCATATAGATGGGTCTTGCTTTTTTATCCATTCTATTACTCTGTGTCTTTTGATGGGTGCCTTCAGTCCATTTACATTTAGGGTGATTACTGAAAGATATGTACTTCCTGCCATTGCAGGCTTTAGATTCGTGGTTACCAAAGGTTCAAGGTTTGCTTCTTTACTATCTTACTGTCTAACTTAACTCTCTTATTGAGCTGTTATAAACACAGTCTGATGATTCTTTATTTCTCTTCCTGCTTATTCCTCCTCCTCCATTCTTCATATGTTGGGTGTTTTGTTCTGTGCTCTTTTTAGGAGTGCTCCCATCTAGAGCAGTCCCTGTAGGATGCCCTGTAGAGGTGGTTTGTGGGAGGCAAATTCCCTCAACTTTTGCTTATCTGGGAATTGTTTAATCCCTCCTTCATATTTAAATGATAATCGTGCTGGATACAGTATTCTTGGTTCAAGGCCCCTCTGTTTCATTGCATTAAATATATCATGCCATTCTCTTCAGGCCTGTAAGGTTTCTGTTGAGAAGTCTGATGATAGCCTGATGCGTTTTCCTATGTAGGTGACCTTTTTTCTCTCTCTAGCTGCCTTTAATACTCTGTCCTTGTCCTTGATCTTTGCCATTTTAATTATTATGTGTCTTGGTGTTGTCGTCTTTGGGTCCCTTCTGTTGGGAATTCTGTGTGCCTCTGTGGTCTGAGCAACTATTTCCTCCCCCAGTTTGGGGAAGTTTTCAGCCATTATTTCTTCAAAGACACTTTCTATCTCTTTTTCTCTCCTTCTTCTGATACCCCTATAATGTAGATATATGTATGTTCCTTTTGGTACCCCTGTAATGCGGATATATAATGTTCCTTTTGGATTGGTTACACAGTTCTCTTAATATTGTTTCATTTCTGGAGATCCTTTTGTCTCTCTCTGCATCAGCTTCTATGCATTCCTGTTCTCTGGTTTGTATTCATTAATGGCCTCTTGCATCCCGTCCATTCTGCTTTCAAGTCCTTGCAGAGTGCTTTGTTTCTGTAGTTTCCCTCTGTACTTGCCCCTTAGGTCCTGCAGATTTCTCTGCAGATCCATCAGCATGTTCATGATTTTTATTTTGAATTTTTTTTCAGTGAGACTGGTTAGGTCTGTCTTTGCAGATCCTCTCTCAGTGGTTGTCTGGACTATTTTGGACTGGAGTAAATTTTTCTGCCTTTTCATGGTGATAGCAGTGGCTGTAGGCAGGTTGCGGGTGTGTCACGTGGGAGAAGGAAGTCCTTTCCTGCTTGCTGGATGCCTTGCCCTTCTCCACTGCCTCTGTCGGTTACCCATACTCCTGGACCAGCCACCGGGTTAAACCCCTAAGCTGCTGTGGGCTGGATCTCCGTCAGAGCAGTGCAGGGCCCTGCGGGGAGTGGCAGGCACACTGGGTACTCTCCTCCATGATAGCAGCACCCCTGCCGGGCAGCTGTGTGCCAGCAGTGACCTTTGGGTCTGGCCTGGGCAGCTGTGCGTTGGTCTGGGAATCCGGTCAGCTGCTGGGAGTGCAGCTGCTCCCTCTGGCACCGCTGCAGGTGCATGCGGGCCTCTCCTGTGCCCCTCTGGCACTGCCGCCGCCGGCACGTGCAGGCCTCTCCCGGGCCGCTCAGTCGCCGCCACCACGGGTTCGCGCAGTCCTTTCCCAGGCCCTTATGGCACCATGGTTGCTGGTGCATGCGGGCCACTCCTAGGTCTGTTGGTCACTGCTGCCGCAGGCTTGCGCAGACCTCTCCCAGGCCCCTGTGGCGCTGCGGCCACGCGGGGGCCTCTCCCAGGCAGCTTAGTCGCTGCCACGGCAGGCTCACACAGTCTGCTCCCAGTCCCCTCTGGCTCCGCCAGTGCACGCAGGCCGCTCCTGGTTCCCTCTGGCGCTGCCGTCCCCAGTGCACACTGCCGCTCTCCCACCACTGGCTTGGTGTGTCGGGGTCCGCGCCAGTTGGGGGAACGAGTGGCAGGCTGCTTAGTGCCGTGAGGGGCTTCATAGCTGTGCTGCTGCCCAGAGGTTTAGGGCTCCTAAAGTTCCCCAGGATTCCCAGCTGCTGGCTAAGTGTGCTGGGACGACTTCGTCCAGCTGTGGGGTCCCTGTTCTTTAAGACTTGCAAAAAGCACTCACTTTTCTTTTGTCTCAAGGGCGCCAGTTGTGGGGATCTGCCTGCAGGTTTCGCTTTTCCGTTTCTGTAATACCCAGCACCCTGTGCACCTTGTGTCTGCGCTCCAGGTGCAGATTTCTAGAGCTGGTTGTTTAGCAGTCCTGGGCTTTCACTCCGTCCCCGTTCCGACTCCTTTCTTCCTGCCAGGTTCTGGGGTGGGGGGGTGTTCAGGTCTCGCCGGGCTGCAGCTTGTATCTTACCCCCTTCATGTGATGTTGAGTTCTTGCAGATGTAGATATATACTGGCTGTTGTACTGTATCCACTGGTGTCTCTTTTAGGAATAGTTGTATTTATTGTATTTTCATAAATATATGTTTTTTGGAGGAGATTTCTACTGAACTACTCACGCCGCCATCTTCTCCTATAGCTTTGTTTTAACTTTTTTAAAATTCAGATTTCCTTTCAAAAAGCATCTCCTCTGAGAACTACTAGAATAAAGGGTATTTGTGCTTTGCCTTGTTTAGGAACACACTTCTCTTTTTACTACTTTAGAGTATCAGTGCTTTCCTGCTTGAGTACGTGAGCTCATTCCTGCTGGCTCATGCCATCAGCAGCCATGTGCCATCTTTGCCTGGATGGTCTGGATTTGGATCTTGGGCACTGAGGAGGCTAGGTTCTGCCCCAAAGTCACTACTCCTGCAAGCAGCCCCACAGAAGTGTGTGTCCCAGCTCGGCAGCCTCTAAAGATCTAAAATCACATGAAAAATTAATAGAGAAAAGGTTTATCCTACTCCCTAAGGAAAAATATGCTGTTAATGAGTTAAACAAATTGTTTAAAATTCACCTATATATAAGATTCCTCAAGGGAGGAACAACCTAAGACAGGCACAGTCGCAGGGGGGCCATCAGGTGAGAAATCGGGGATCAACAGAGGTGAGGCTTAGAACCTCACCCCCCCTGTTCTGAGAGAAATCTTCTGCATACGTGGATGTTTTGTTGCCCTTGTCTAGCTTGGATTAATACTTAGTTTATAGGCACACACCTGATCATCTACATTTGCCCTCTTACAGCACTAAACTATGTTTTCTACCTTTATCTTGCATCTACCTACCACTTCAGCATTTTATTTAAAATAATAATAAGGGAGAAATGTGGGATTCACATATAAATCAAGTATAAAAATCAAACGAATAATCATAATTGACCTGATTGTTTACAGTTCATGATGCGTGATCAAAACCGAAAGTTTCTGTGATGACTGCCCTTGCACCATTCACCATGTAAGAACTTATTCACTATGTAAGAACTTGTTCACCATGTAAAAACTTGTTCGTTATGCTTCAGAAGATTGGAGACTGTTGAGAATTAGGCATGGGGTTGATTAATGATTGTGCATTGAGTCCCCTATACAGAATTTTATTGTTGTTAACAACCATTTGATCAATAAATATGAGAGATGCCCTCAAAACAAACAAACAAACAAACAAAAAAACAAAACAAAAGATGGAACAGGGAGACAGAGGAGTCAGAAAAGGAGATGTGATCCTTTTAGAGTAATGACACTGTTGGCTTTGAAGATGCAGCTGAGCAAAGTGGCCACGACCAAGGAACTGGAGGAAGACTAAATGCTGGGAAGGCAAGGAAATGGATTCTCCCCCAAGGTCTCCAGAGGAATACCCACCCGCGGACACTTGGAATTTAGCCCAGTGAGACCCCGTTGGGACTTCTGACCTCAGAGCAGTAAAATAATAAATATGTGTAATTTCAAAAAAAAAAGAAAGAATGGAGCAATCTGCCAGACTAAAATAATGTGCGACAGAGAAATTATTTGGAAATGGAACTGGTTATAGAGATACAGATTTATTATTTGGTTGCTGTCATGATAAATTTGCCTCAGCTATGCCCATACATGTTACAGTATTCATGTCTGAGATGAGCAGAGATGTTGCAAAAGGCTTTTCACAATTGAAAATTCATTCTGAAAATATATATGAGTAAATGCTCTTTCTTAAGAGCAGACGCACACACACACATGTATATTTCATATTTAAAAAGAAAATGGCCAGTGAATTGAGATGTCCACATACCATAAGAGATGTGAGAATATGAGTTTATTATTATTCCCAAATTGTTATAATGGTTTAGAAAGCCATTTCAATGACTATAAAATAATTATTCTGATCTAATACCAATAGTGACTTTCAGTGCTAGACATTATGTGGATCAACATTATTAATGGGTATTATTCATTGACTATTAGTAACATATTTAAGCCAGATAATTCAATTTAATCTAGCCACATTCTTCTTGCTTTTTCCTTCACGTATAGTAAATCTTGTTGTTTTATGATATAGTCATCATGAAGCATAGCCAAATGTTCTGAAAAGCAGAAGATTCAGAGGACATGCATTTACTTGTGGTATAGGGGAGAAATGAGATAATTCCTCTAGTTGCGATTCATGGATGCTGTTATGTCTTAGGAAGCCATAATTTTTTGACATATTTGGAAGAAGACACAGTTTGTTTGGTAGACTTTCATTAAAAAATCATACTACAAAAAAAAAATTCACCTATATTACATCAGCTTGCCATTTCATCTTGCAGAATTCTTGTTTCTTTGTTGAAAATTTCCCTATACCTCCTGAAGACTCTTCAGTAAATTCCTTGATGCATTCATTACCAATCAGCCTATTTTTTTCCCTGGTTTAATATGTGCAGAAGTAGTCTGACCAGAGAAAAAGAAAAAAATCTGTTGCTGCCCTGTTAATTAACATAATGTAGGAAGCTAGCCAGAGTAGTGGGGAAATAGGCAAAGCTCATATACCATTATCCTCCCTCCCTGCTCCTAATCCCCTGCCCAACCACAGGACCAAACAGTATAAGGCAGGTCTAGTCCAGCCTTGGGCCAGCTACTCAGAGGCACCAGGTCCCTGACTTCAGACATAAAGGGACAGAACCATAGAGCACAAGTCAATCCACGAATTGTATCCCTAAGAATCTAGAAAGCAGAGGATCAGGATGGACAGAATGAGGAACAGGAGGACAAAACTCTTTGGTCAGTAATCAAGACAATTTGGTACTGGCACAAGAACAGAGCCATAGACCAGTGGAACAGAACAGAGAGTCCAGATACTAATCCAAGCATATATGGCCAATTAATATACGATAAAGGAGCCATGGATATACAATGGGGAAATGACAGCCTCTTCAACATCTGGTGTTAGCAAAACTGGACAGCTACATGTAAGAGAATGAAACTGGATTACTGTCTAACTCCATAAAAGTAAACTCAAAATAGATCAAAGACCTGAATGTAACTCATAAAATCATAAAACTCTTAGAAAAAAACATAGGCAAAAATCTCTTGGACATAAATATCAGCGACTTCTTCATGAACATATCTCCCCAGGCAAGGGAAACAAAAGCAAAAATGAACAAGTGGGACTATATCTAGCTGAAAAGCTTCTGTACAGCAAAGGACACCATCAATAGAACAAAAAGGTATCCTACAGTATGGGAGAATATATTCATAAATGACAGATCTGTTAAAGGGTTAACATCCAAATAAAGAGCTCACACACCTCAAAAAACAAAAAGCAAATAATCCAATTAAAAACTGGGCAGAGGAGCTGAACAGACAGTTCTCTGAAGAAGAAATTCAGATGGCCAACAGACACATGAAAAGATGCTCCACTCGCTTGTCATCAGAGAAATGCAAATTAAAACCACAATGAGATATCACCTCACACCAGTAAGGATCGCCACCATCCAAAAGACAAACAACAAATGTTAGCGAGGTTGTGGAGAAAGGGGAACCCTCCTACACTGCTGGTGGGAATGTAAATTAGTTCAACCATTGTGGAACACAGTATGGAGTTTCCTCAAAAAGCTCAAAACAGAAATACCATTTGACCCAGGAATTCCACTTCTAGGAATTTACCCTAAGAATAGAGCAACCCAGTTTGAAAAAGACAGATGCACCCCTATGTTTATCGCAGCACTATTTACAATAGCCAAGGAATGGAAGCAATCTAAATGTCCATCAGTAGATGAATCGATAAAGAAGATGTGGTACATGTACACAATGGAATATTATTCAGCCATAAGAAGAAAACAAATCCTACCATTTGCAACAACATGGATGGAGCTAGAGGGTATTATGCTCAGTGAAATAAGCGAGGCAGAGAAAGACAAGGATCAAAGGATTTCACTCATCTGTGGAGTACAAGAACAAATAAAAAACTGAAGGAACAAAACAGCAGCAGACTCACAGAACCCCAGAATGGACTAACAGTTACCAAAGGGAAAGGGACTGGGGAGGATGGGTGGGAAGGGAGGGACAAGGGGTAAAAGGGCCATTAAGATCAGCACACATAATGTAGGGGGCACAAGGAAGGCAGTATAACACAGAGAAGACAAGTAGTGATTCTATATCATCTTTCTATGCTGATGGACAGTGACTGTAATGCAGTATGTGGTGGGGACCTGATAATGGGAGGAATCTAGTAACCACAATGTTGCTCATGTAATTGTATATTAATGATACCAGAAAAAAAACCCCACCAACAACCAAACTCTTTGGTCAATAACTAGTGCTGTAGAAACAGAGTACTTAAGAGTCAAAAGGGAAAAAGGAATCATGCAACTTGGCAGCTCTGGAGAGATTCTGGAGAATGCTCCTGATAGCCATGCAAGTACCTGACAGCTCTGTTCTTCTTTTTTGAGATAAAATTAATATAACCTAAAGTTATCATTTTAACCATTATAAAGTGTACATACAACTCAGTGGTTTTTAGTATATTCACAATGTTGTATAATTGTCTCCATTGTCTAATATGATCCAGGATATTTCCACCCAAAAGAAACCCTATACCAGTTAACCCTATTCACTCTCCCTGTAGCTCCTGGCAACTACTAGTCCACTTTATAGCTCTATAGATTTCCATATTTTGGGTATTTCATTCAATATAGTCAAATAACACAGGGCCTTTTGAGTTTGACTTCTTTTACTTAGCATAAGATTTTTAAGATTCATCCATGTTGTACCATGTATCAGTCCTTCACTCCTTTCTATGGCTAATCATATTGTTGTCTATTCTGGAATTTCTGAATCCCACTAGCACAGCAGAAAGCAAGAGCTAAGCTATACCCAGTTCTTGTTGGTGTGGGCTGCTCCCTGAGAAGAGATGAAATGCAGCTAACAGTATCTCCGTAACACTGCTCCCAGTGTTAATTTGGATGACCCTGGATCAAGCTCTTTTGGTTGTCAATTCATAGCAAATTCTGTAAATTACTTGGGAATACCCAAATCTCACTTTTAGACATTAGGAGTCAACTTAAGCCAACAACTTTTTGTTGTACAAAAAGCCTTTATGAACAAAGCCAGAGAAATACTGGCCCAGGCTCAGAAAGGAGACAGGCAGGAAGAAGCAGGAAAAGCAGCAAATAGTTCTGAATGAGGCTGTTCCTGCTTGAGATCCTGTTAAATAAAATTACTAGGTGACTTTGGAGTTGCATGAAGCTGAAAAAGAAATGCTGCTTATCCCTAGGATTCATCAAGTCACAATTAAAATCCCTGCATGGCTGAGTGGGTTTATCCTGTTCACCAGTTCTCACGGGAAAAGCCAACCTGCCTGGCCCCAACTACACATTAAGCAAACTAAGAGTGCAGCCTGCATCCGTGAGATAAGTGCTATATGCTTCCAAAGGCCAACAGTCAGTTGTCTAATTTGGTTTCTTACAAAGCCAACAGGAAGATGATAAAGGCAGCAAACGACGGAGCAGCATCACGATCAAGCATGACACCTGGTGGCCGACCAAGGAGAGAGATTAATGACTTCATTCCAAATACTCAAAGATTTCAAGTTGTATAAAGCAAAATATCAAGGTTCCATTTTTCAACTCTCAAATTAGCAAATGATGTCTTTAAAAGATCATGTGTTAGGGAGGATTCTGGAGAAGTAGAATAAAGTGATAAACTGGTACCACCTACCTATAAGGCAATTGGGTATTGCTATCAGAAACCTAAAACCTAGAATCTCACATTCCCTTTAAGTCAGTAACTCCCTGCTAAAAGTTTATCTTAGTGAAGGTGTGTGCCAAGATTTAGCTACCAACATGTGTCATGGAACTGCTTTTAATAACAAGAAATGGGAAACAATGTAAACATTCAGAAATAGAGTGACAGATCATAAATTAGGACACATTCATATACTTAAATGTCTTTTGCTGTTTTAACAGGGAAAGAGGTACATCATTTAATTGTTCACAAGAGAAGGACACAATTTACATAAATATTTTGGTTTACAAGGAAAAAAGAGTCCACACAAAAAATATTCCAAGCTGTGAACAAGGCAATCTCTGAGGGAGCTCAATTATGGAGGCACCTTCATTTTCTACCTAGTCCCTTCTGTGTTGAAAACAAACCAAACCAATTTATTTCTCAGTGTAGGTGAACAAATTCGGAGCCAGCCAGAAAGCACAGAAGTTGAGTACTACAATGACATTTTGGATACCAAACACAAGGCAAGAGCTTTCTGCATCCCGCATCCAGAGTATGGGAAGGCCTGGGACCCCAAGCCACGGCTGCTCTCCCTACCATCACTCACAGAGCTATCTGAGTCCTCTCATTCTTTCCGAGTTCCCTTCCCCACGCCCCCACACCCGTCACTCAGCAGACGAGTCCACGTGCCACACGTCACAGGAAGAGAGAAGCCACCACGTGGGAGCACCCTCATTCTTGGGCATCTCCTCTGCTCTCTTCCAAACATGTCTGTATTTGCACACACCACTAGGAAAGTCATGGGGAGATGATCTTACCCTGTTTTTGCTACTACACCATGCCATTGATCCCAAGGTCGAGGAAAAAAAGGACTGAAAAATTCATTAGAATGCAACCAGGCACTCAATCCTGGCATCATTTCAAGTGATTCAGAAAAGTGGTGGGAAAGCAGCCAGACTGTTGGGGATTGTTGGGTAAAGAGGAGAGGCTACCTCAAATTCTTTATGAGAAGATAGGAGGATTACAAATAAATATATGTATTTAAAGTGGGTACAGCAAGCATAGGTGGCTTTAATTACAGTATAAAGTATGGTAAACTTTACATATTCAAAAACTACATGTGAATAAGCCCATGAAACCATCACCACATTTAAAATAGTGAACAGAGGCATCACCCCCCAGAAGTTTCCTGTTGCCCCTTTGTTTCTCCCACCACCACTCCTTACCGCAGGGGGTGCACTAGGATGAAAGCCCAAATTTGTGACTTCACAGTCACTGGATTCGTCCTTTCTTTCCCTTTTACCTTCACTGAACTGATGGGATTCAGACCAGCTTACTCCCTCCCCAGAACTTGGCAATAGCCCCAATCTCCAGTCTCACCATCTTATTCTACCCCAAATCCCGAATCCTGCCTCTACACACAACTCCCCGTTTAGATTAATATCAAGTCCAAATCTTCAACATGACCTATAGGGCCCTTCAGGATCTGGGTCCCGTCTGACGGTCCTCCAGCCCCATTTCTTGCTATGCCCTAAAACAAACATGCCCGCCAGGCACCAGATGCATTGTGCTCCCAATTCCTTTCCAATGTCTCATCACAAGGCTGCTTTCTTGGTTTGGAGCAAACAACCCTAGACCATTCCCAGACCCAGGAAACTCCTACTCATCTTTCTAGAATCTAGACCAGTAATTCTCCCCTTCAAAGGACAACTGGCAATGTCTAGAGACAACCTAGGTTGTTATAACTGGTCAGGGGCCGGTGGGGTGGGATGGAGGAGGGAATGCTACTAACATCTAGTGGGGAGAGACCAGGGCTGCTACTAAATGCAATGTCATACTAAATGCCTTCGGTGCATGGGATGGCCCCCACAATGGAGATGTCCAGTCCAAAATGTCAACGGGGAAGATGCTGAGATCTGAGACTTAAGCCCTGACCAAGATTCAAACTTGAGCATCCCATTTTCCCTGAAAGCCTTCCCTGGAGCTGCCCCCTACAATGAGTTCCATACTTTATTGTCACCATTATCCTAACACCCCCCCAAACACCTCTACTGCAGCATTTCTCTCACTGTGATTAAGTTCTGATTTACTTGTCTATCTGCTCCATTCAACAGTAATTGCTTTAAAAGTAGAGACCACTTTTCATCTGTGTATCTCCAGTGTGTAACAAAAGAGCTCATTTACTGCTCTGCAATTAAATTTTAAATAACGTATACTTAATAATGAATGAACAAAAGAGAGAGAGGAGAGAAAGAAGCACTTACTCTCTTGGCTCTACCACAAAAATCCTTTTAAAATTACACAAATAATACCTGTTGGCTGTAAAAACATTAGAAAATTCAGATAAGCAAGAAGAAAAAAAAAAAACAAATAAAAAAACCATTCTTTGAATAGGCAGAAGCACCATCTAAAGATAGAAGAGGTAAACCCCGTGAAGCAAATCTGAGAACTGAGCAAGGTGGTGCCAGTTTTTCTGCAGTACGAATCCTGGTGTGTGCTCTCTACTTACTTGAGAACAGCAATCTCTTGAACGGTTATGGCCCTTTTATCTTTGGTTCCCATGTAGGAGAATATGTTTGGCTTGACTCTGGTAAGACAAAAACAAAACCATCTGAAGTCACATGCTTTTACGAAATCATATTCCTCATAATTTAAGATTCAAGATAAATATACTTAAAACCACAACAGAATAGAAGAAACAGAGGGAGAAACTTTATTTTAAAATGTACCAAGGAAAACATAAGGTAATATGCAAGCTAAGAATATAAATGATGCCTGAACAACTCCCTTCTTAGCAGTGCTTGACTTAGAACGTTTGTGGCTACTAGTGAATAACATGCTGTCCAAAGACTCGGAGAGCCAGTAACAGAAAGGAAATAATGTGCTTCCTTGATCATATGCAACTGATTAGATTACATAACTATGAAGGTAAGGAAAAATTCATTCCAGATACATAATGTAACATTTTGAAAATTTTACATCTTCTATTTTTAAAAAGTTAATAATAATGTGAATTTTGCACAAAAGCATGCTATTTCTTAGTATAAAAAGTCAAATGCTAAAACAGGGATCTGAACAGTTTTGACATGAAAATATATGTAAGCTAGTTAACTAAGAAGGATTTTATAAAAGCTGCTCTAACAAACAAAACAGAAATAGACTCATAAACACAGAACAGACCGGAGGTTGCCAGAGGGGCGGACAGCTGAATTATGTTCCCCCAAAATTCCTATGTTGAAGCCCTGACACCCAGTACCTCAGAATGTGACTGTATTTGGAGACAGGGCCTTTAAAAAGGTGACTAAGTTCAAGGCAGTTGGGGTGGGTCCTTGTCCATCTAACTGGTGTCCTAACAGAGGAAATGTGGACACACAGAGACGCCAGGGGCACACATGCAAAGGCTACAGGAAGACACAGAGGAATGTGGCCATCTGCATGCCAAGGGGAAAGGCCTCAAAAGAAACCAGACCTTCCCACACCCTGATCTTGGGACTTCAAACCTCCAGAACTGTGAGAAAATTAATTTGCTATTTAAGCCACCCAGTGTGTGGTAGTTTGTTACAGCATCCACAGCGAACTAAGCCGCTGTAGCATGCTTAAACTGGGCTAAATATATACTGGAAAGCAAATTTCCATTGCATGCAGACTTGCTGTGGTGCCTGTACCCATTTCTAAATAAAAATTATTTGGCTGGTCTATCCTCAGATCCAATCTCTGCTATATTTGCACTGCTATGAGAAAATCTGACTGATCTCAAGTTTTTAGTCAATCTCCAGGAATTAAAAGCTTTCAGTTTAAGCAAACCTCTGTAACCACATCAAAGTGTAGGCTTTCAGGGAAGCAAGCTAATTTTTATTTTCATCTGGATGGAGCAGTAATTCTCAACTATATGTGAACTATTTACTTACAGAATTTTCATCTTGAATCATTGGCAATATGCAAGGATGCTAAAAAAAATTAGAAAACTACAATTGGGAGCCACATTTGCTCTCTGTTGGCCTACTTTCCTCCTCCTTTTTCATTGGCATGAAAGAGGAAAATAAACGTCCATGTTTTGATTTTGTACAGGCAAAAGAACAAGATACTAACCTTAAATATTTGGACAGCACATTAATAGCATCCATGGTATCTTTGTTTTCCTTGTACAGTACAAAGTGGCAGTAACTTCCCCTAGATTTTGGCCAAGAATGTTTTCTTGGATCTTAAAAACAAAAAAACTGAACGTTATATATACCATAATAAAAGCTATCTGAGTTTTTTTCTTAAGAAATCCTCTAAGATCATTTTTTTGCTACAGAACCTTTTGACTGAGAAATCAGATCTAGTCTGACAAGAAATACAGGTTGAGTGGTTATAGCTGTGTAGACTATGGGTATTAAACTTTCTTGACTGGATACTTAGTATCATCTGTCCATATTTAAAATCAGAAGCTGAAATGCAGGTGGTGTGACAAATGACTAAGACTAACTGCAGTCTTCTCACAGAGAAGCAACCTTCCCTGGTGGCGGTACTTTGTAAGCCTGTGTCTGGTAGGGGGGCCAAGTGGCTTTCCAGAACACCTGTTGTCCTGAAGGAAACAGTCACGTCAGACTCTACATGCCTTACTCCACTCAGGTGCTCACACACACAGCCTCGATGCCTTAGCTGGGATGGGAACAAAGCTTGTGAGGAGCTGCCTCAGGGACACATTTAGATTTTCCAAAGGGTATTTTCATCCCCAGTACTAGACGGTTTACAAGTGTCTACCTGACAGAGAGAGTAAATGGCATTCAAGACTAATTGTCATTTTGGGGGAAAAGGAAACTAAAAATTAAGCCAGGTTAAATGTTAGCTTCCGAGCCTTCGACTGTTCAGCTTTTTGGAAACCAACTGACATTCAAAGATTTTGGAGAACCTGGTTTTAAAAACTGTTCTTTTAAATGAAAATTTTTATTACATTATAATCTTAAAACATATATTTAAACAGTCTTAAGATTTCAATCTATGTTGCCTCAAGAGTGTTTTGAAAAAAATCAACACTTTTAGGAAAAATATGGGAGCCACAACCTAACTTCTCAAATGTTATATAATACTGTTCATGAGCCTTGTGACACAAAGCTACAGTTGTTACTTGAATACATCTAATCTCCTGGTTTCTGTAATTCCATGAAAGAAAAGACTGTTTAAAAATATTTCACATAATACCTAGAAAAGAGTCTTCTTTTAAAAATGCTTGTCTTTATCCTTAAAAAAATCCTTTGGCATGAATTCATGAATCCTTCATCTTTAGAGACCTAAGAAACTTCTGGTATTGAAGTTACCAGTATACCTGGCTTTGTCAAAAGAAAAACCCTGCCTGAGAGGTTAGTGACTTACACTACAATGTAAAGAACAAAGAAATCAATAAACCACCTTGGAAAACTGCCATAGCATGTATGCTTAGTGAACTGATTTTCCTTTCTGATTAGTAGAAATGTGAATCTTTTCTGTCTTGGACAGAAAAGCTTTACAAGTATTTCTCTGGCTCTTGGTGTGAATTCTTTCCAACTCATCCTCAGAAAACTGTAAACAGGAGTATTACTTTTTGTTTTCCTTCCAGCTCACTTGAGTTAAGCAAAACTGTCTATACTTAGCACTTGTGGCAAAAATCATTGGCATTT
The DNA here is from genome assembly GCF_030020395.1 of Manis pentadactyla. NCBI lineage: Eukaryota > Metazoa > Chordata > Mammalia > Pholidota > Manidae > Manis > Manis pentadactyla. Next base: position 58,152,882 of record NC_080025.1, on the reverse strand, counting down.
CATTTTATCTACATGAAACGCCAACAGCTCTTACCTGCGGCAGTTCTGACCTCTGTCCAAATGCACAGCATAAAGAGCACAAGAGAGCAATGTTTAATTTATAAAAAAGATTAAGAGTGCTTTAGAGGTGAACATGCAAATGACCGCATGGAAAGTTTCTACCGAGGACTTGTACAGCACCTGGTAGTTATGTGGTAGGCTAACAGCCATTTAGACATTAACAGTGGAATGTCATGAACAGCGAACAAGTAGAAAAACTCACCTACAGGTACAAGCCTCCCTGTCCCAACCCCCTCACAACAGCATGCCAGCTCATCCGCAAAGCTGCACTGTCTGGACCCATGAGATGGAGCAAAAGGTTTAAGACTGAATGTAAATGCTTCCTGATTTAGAGATGTGTTTTCTTAAACATGACAGGACCTGCACCAAAATGCTATCTGTGATTATCGTTTGGTGGTGAGACTGCAAGTAATTATTGGTTTGCTTTGTGCTTTATTGTGTTTTCTGAGTTTCCCACACTGAGTTATAATGACTTTTTATTTGAAAAAGTATTACAGAAAACAGTTCTCGAGCTGATAGAGTAAAAGAGATTTAAGAGACTATTGAAGAGACTTAACCATTGAATGCAATGTGCTGACCTTGTTTATTATTTGACAAGTCATCTGTATGTAAAAGATATTTGTGCGACAGGGAAAAATTGAACATGCACTGGGTATTAAATACTGAGAAATTATTGCCAATTGTGCTGGATGTGAAAATGGTTTAGGGTTTTAGTCCTTACCTGTTAGATACATACTGAAGTATTAATGAGTGAAATGAAGTGCTACAGAGAATTTTAAAACACTCCAACAAGAAAAAAAAAAGTGGGAGGAATAGATCAAACAAAAACAGAATGTTAATAATTTTGACCATGGTTGACAGGTACACAGAGGTCCAATATACTACTTCCCTTACTTGTGTGCATGTTTGAAAATGTCCATGATAAAAAGTAAAAAGAGAAAAAAAAACTTGTGATAAAAGTTGATCGGTGTAGCTACATTTCCCCTTAACTACCCGTTCAGTACACTCACAATTAACTATAAATTAGTGCTACCATACCTTAAGAGAAAACATGACAACCGAGTGTGAGTTCCTGCTCAGAAGCATGCATTTTTCATCAGCAAATCCAAGCACTGAGCATGCACACAATTGTCTCCTCTGCAAATACCAGATACAAGGTTTCTTTTGCTAAGTGCACTCAGTATACAAATAGTAAGCATATGCACTGATTAACTGGGAATACTCTGAATAATGGAAAATAAGTAAGTCTCAATTTATTTTGGACAATCTGTTTGACTTTATAAAACTCCAAATCCTTAGAATGCAGAATAGCATATATGTAGCTTTACAATTTAAGTGAATTTAAAATGATTTTCAGACATGTCTGAGATGGTGGGATTTAAACTGCGAATGAAAAGAATTCTCAGGCTGAGGAAACAGGACGCAAACTTCTGATGCTCTGGCCCAGCAGCCCCAGCCTAGTGGGACAGAAACCAGATGGCAGAAGGCACCTCGCTTGGGAAGACCCATGTGCTGAGCACCGAGATACCCATGAGTAAGGAAGGACAAATGTTTGTAGCTTGAGAAAGATGGGATGCACGTAGAACGTCCTCTCCTTCTTATTCGCCGCACACCAGCCTCCCAGCTTCCTCGGGGGCCCTGCTCCCTCCACCATCCCCTGCTTCCCGGGAGTTCCACTGCCCCTCTCCACTGGCTCTTCCCTTCAGAACATCAAAATGCTCAGGGCTCTTCCGTTTAAAAAGTCAAACCTATGGCTCTCTCTCCTTAACCATGTTTCTTTCCTTTCCCCTCTTACAGATTATCTGAAAAGGCAGTCTGAGTTTATTGCCCTCCACCTCAACGTACTGTGTTTCCAACCTTATTCCATAAAACTGCTCTGTCAAAGACACCAATATACCAATGATTTCGATGTTGCTAAAAATCAATGGACATATTTCAAAGTTTTTATCTTCCTGTACCTATGCATATTATTTTCCACTGCTACTGCTCTGGTTCTTGGAATTCCCTCTTCCTGGTGATTCCATAACACCAGTCTCTCCAAGAGTTCCCTTTTTATCTTACTGATTCCCAGATCCAGGTATCCCTCCTGGAATTCACTTCAGAAAGTATGAACATATTACAGAATTTTTTATTTTAAACAAGTCTTTAAGAAGAAGTTCTTAGGGGCATTTGGAATGTACACTTTTTCAAAACATAAATCCATTTACCTGATGAAATGTTTTATAATAATCATATGGTATTTTCAGGAAAACATCTTATATATGCTCTGATAAATCACTGTGCCCTGTCTACCAGACTAGATTAACACATGACATATTTTCTCAGTTTAAATAGCTGTTAACACCAGGACTTAGAATCTACTATGCCTATGTTTGAGAATGCATGGTTCTATTTGAGAAAAACAAGTTCAGAAATCTGCTGATAATGTATGACCCACTAACAACAATTTATGTCAGGGATTGGTAGTAAAGGAGCTCTAAATACATTATAAACTTAGCTTTATAATGAAGCTTTAAAAGTCAAATTATTCAAATACTATCCAATAGCCAAGGTGGCCCAGAAGGAGAAGCTGTTATTGGTACTGGGATCTGTCTGCAGGGTCACAAACAATAACAGTCTCTGCATACCAACTCTCCCCGCTTTTCCAATGGTGTGGTACTCTGAGCCACTTTCAGGTGGCAGGTAGGGCACTAGATCTGTAAAAGATGAGCACAGGCTCTGAGGGGCCTGTCTGGGTCCACAAGGAGATGGGAGAGAACAGCTCCGATGGCAGCCCTCTGGTCCATCTCTGACTAAATGCCAGCACACCTCAAGCCCAGGAGTTTTAGATTTCCACCCAAGTGTTCATCCAATCTGAACACAAAAGCCTGGAGAAGAAGGGAAAGCCAGAACCTGAGAGCTCTGGCCCCGCTCACTCCAGGGAAAAGGGTGGGGAGGCCGTAAGGGCCTGCAGATGCCCCGACTCCCCTCCCTGCAGAGAACAAAACCTAGCACCCTCCAAGAAATAACAATCTTTTCCACAAAGCAACTGTCAAAAAAAATACAGGTTTGCCTTTTCCAATCTGCTTCCTCATGACCACACTCTGCACAACAAGACCCTGCCTTTGCAAGAGGGTGGATGACCAACACGGGTGCCTCTCTACAAGGAACATCTCCCTGTGATCCTTCCCAACTGGGGTTCCTGGACAGAAGCAAGCCTGAGTGCACCAAGGCATCGTTGGTATGTAGTAAGTCACCTTCTCTCCTCTACATCTAGAATAGTTACTAGCTACAAGGCAATCTTTGACAGACCCTCCAATCATTCTTCTACTGCACTTAATGCTCTTAAATAGCTCTGGCTGAAGAAAGGCTATTAAGGTAATATTTTATACTGGGATTTAGATATCAAGAGAAACTCAGTAACCAAGCAAATAATTTGTGGATGAGAAGTGATTAACAATGAATGTCCTCAAGTAGTTCCAGAACATATTATCTCACTTTCGTTTTTGCTGTCCACTGAGAAGTGACCTCCAGTCTCTACCTTCTCTTTCCCAATCGTTCAAGGTTTCTCATTTCCATGCTACCATCCAGACTTGATTTGACCACTTTATTTTCTCACCATGGCTAAACCTTAATTACACTCCCATTTTTCTTATACCCTCTCATTTCACTAGAACCGTAGTTGAAGGCTTCATCCATTCACAGCAAGAATACTGACAAAGCACTTAATGGGCTGAAGTCTTCTGTTACATATAGTCTTGGAGTTTTGCTCGTACAAATACATATAAAAATAACTCTTCTATAACAGAGGCTGTCACTGGTGAGGAAATAACTTTTTCTGTCCATAATTTTCATTACAATTTTATCTGCTGATTTGACAAAGGAATAAAACTGATCTTATTTTTCTTAAGGTTATATGCAAATAGAAATTTTCATGGCTGTAGAAAACATATTAAGAACATAAATATCAAAAGGATTTACTGACAACACACCCATTTCAAATAAATGATATACAGTGAAAGAGAGCTTTGGTGAAGCGCAGCATTTTTCTATATACGGTTTTTATGTGTGAGTGAAGATGCAGCTGGAAAGCAACAGCTCTTTCAACATCAGGACTTTATAGAAAATATGCCACTGGGTTAGCTGACAAGCACTTTTTGTTCCTCTGAAAGCTTTCTTTCCTCCATTAAGAACACAGAATGAGCAATATCCTTCCATTTTCTTCTTAAATTGCCGTCAGCCTACGCTGCTCTTCAGGGAGCATATCACATTCCTAGGACTCCTCTCAAGCACCACCATAAATCTGCTCACATAAAAGACCGAATGCCCCCTACCAGACAGGACTGCTCTGGTATCTGAAATGATACTACTCACCTTCTCTGAAGGAGTGACATGATCAGTATCCTCCTCTACACAACAGCAAGGTAGCCCTTGAACATGAACAGGCAAGGAGCTCTGCCTCTCGTGACCACCCCACAGAAGAAATGCCACTCACTCCCACACTTACTTGCCAGGGCCTTCTTTCCAGCTGCATGGTAGGCTACAATATATTTCTTCCCCTCTCTATCCTCTGTTTTTGTCTCTAATCCGGGAAACAGAGATTTAACTGCTTGATGTATGATGGTTCTTTTCTCTTTGGTGTCCTCAACAACCTATGGAAAACATAGATAATGATACTACTAAACTAACAAACATTAAATGGGGAAATAATAGTAATGCATTAGTAAAAACATTACTCATCTTATTAACTATGCAAAGTAACAGAAGTACACAGATACAATTTCAGAAATATTTTACAGCTTCACAATGTTGCAAAGCATAAGGCTACTGAGCATGTCCACCTGCCAGGCACTGGTACCAAGCACTTCAGTAACTGCCTGATTTAATCCCCACCATCTCCCAAGCATGCCACTGGTACATCTTAGAGATGAGGAAACTCAGGCTGAGAGAAGTTAAGGACTGTAGCTTAAGTTACATAGCTGGAGGGTGGCAGAGCCAGTCTGGAATCCAGGCTGTCTGACTCAAGAGCCACCCACCCAAGGCTCGTTCCTTCTCAGGGACTCAGCGGGACAAACAGCCCAGGGCTCACATGAAAATGCAGGCAAGCTGGGCCTTTTGGAATGTCAGGAACTTGACTCCCTCAAATGGTCCAATCCATAACTGCCTCATAATGAATCCTATTCTATACTGAATTATTTTGTAATGGTGTTCTAGCACACTTGACCACAATAAAGGAAAAGCAACATGAAGAAAACATAAACATACTGATTACAGGACAGTTTTTCAATTTTTGAATGTGTCTCACACTGAGAAATACATTTCTCATCTAGACTCAACAGCCAGAAATATATATGCACATATGCCTTATTAAAAATCTAAAAAAACTTCATAAAACAGTACTTGTCCTTACTATGTTCAATGTACTGTTCTATTCCATTGCATTCAAAAAATGTTGGTTAAGGCCACTAAATTGATTTCATAATCCATGAAAGGACTGCTTCCTGAAAAGTGAAAAACACTGAGGTACACTATATCTACTACTATTAACAACATTTTAGGAAAATAAAAACCAAAAGAAAACAAACTACATTATACTTACACATAAGTGACATTTTCATATAAAAAAGTGAGTCTACATCAGGAATTTACTGAGAGTGCTGAGTTGGAATCATTGAATGTATGAGTGAATATGTATTCAGATCTCAAAAAACGCAGGAAATCCACCCTCCTCATTTTACAGACCAGGAAACTTACCCATGGTTTATGCCCCTTAAAGGCAAAAACTTTGAGTAGATAGCTTAACTATAGTTTTTAAGATGACAGTAAGTCCTGCTATCCATGTAGGAAAATGCCTATGACAGGGCTGAGGTATATATACCACTGCAGTGTACAAGCAAGGGAAACTTGGACATTTTTGAACCTCTTAAAACCAATTCTTAGTTTTCTCCTTGGTATTGCTGAAGATTCTGTCTATGGGTAAATTCAGTTAATTGAAGATCGCTAAAATAGTTTTTTATTTATTATAGTATCACTGACATACAATCTTATGAAGGTTTCACATGAACATTGTGGTTACAACATTCACTCATATTATCAAGTCCTCACCCCCCATTGCAGTCACTGTCTATCAACGTAGTAAGACGCTATATAGAGAGCCATTACTTGTCTTCTCCATGCTGTACTGTCTTCCCCATGACCTATCTATATTGTGATAGCTAATTATAATGCCCCTTAATCCCCTTCTCCCTCCCTCCCCACCCACCCTTCCTAACCCCTTCCCTTTGGTAACCACTAGTCCCTTCTTGGAGTCTCTGAGTCGGCTGTTGTTTTGTTTCTTTAGTTTTACTTTGCTGTTACACTCCACAAACGAGTGAAATCATTTGGTACTTGTGTCTTTCTCCATGTGGCTTATTTCACTGAGCATAATACCCTCTAGCTCTATCCATGTTGTTGTAAATGGCAGGATTTCTTTTCTTTCTATGGCTGAATAATTTTCCATTGTGTACATGTACATCTTCTCTGTCCATTCATCTACTGATGCACACTTACGTTGCTTCCATAGAAAATCTCTAAAATTGTATGATGACATTCTTTTGGGAAGCTTTGGTGGGGGAAGAGATGAGGTTTGGAGGCAGATAATGAATTCTGAAAAGTTATAGTGAACTCTTATTAACTGGGCAGGAGAGAAGGGAATCTCAAGACAATCCAAAATCCTGCAGGTCATTGAAATATGGCACAAAATGAATTTAGCATAAACTTAAAATTCTAAAAATCTTGTGCTACAACATTCTCAGCCTCTTGTAACACACTTACTTTGCTGTAGCTATCACCTAAAGCTGTCTGCCTCACCTGGCAGCCACCAGCCACAGAGGGCAGCTGGGCACGTGTGACTAGTCCAAATTGTCTGCGCTATCACTGTAAAATAATACTGGATTCTGAAGACTTAGTAAGTAGAACAGAATGTAAAACATCTCATTAGAAATTTTAAAAGATTGCTATTGAAATACTTTGAATGTATTAGGGTAAAGAAAAGATATTATTACAATTAACTTCACCTGTCTTTTTTTTTTTTTTCTTTTGGTATTAATCTACAATTACATGAGAAACATTATGCTTACTAGGGTACCCCCTTCACCAAATCCCCCCCACAAGCCCCATTACAGTCACTGTCCATCAGCGTAGTAAGATGCTGGAGAGTCACTACTTGTCTTCTCTGTGTTGCACAGCCCTCCCCGTGCACCCCCCCAACATTATACGTGCTAATCGTAACGCCCCCTTTCTTCCCCGCCCCCCCTTATCCCTCCCTTCCCACCCATCCTCCCCAGTCCCTTTCCCTTTGGTAACTGTTAGTCCATTCTTGGGTTCTGTGATTCTGCTGCTGTTTTGTTCCTTCAGTTTTTCTTTGTTCTTATACTCCACATATGAGTGAAATCATCTGGTATTTGTATTTCTCCGCTTGGCTTATTTCACTGAGCATAATACCCTCTAGCTCCATCCATGTTGCTGCAAATGGTAGGATTTGTTTTCTTCTTATTCACTTGTCTTTTTTACTTCTAAATTTTTAGATTTAAAATTAAGAAAAAATGGCTTACACAATTTCACTAGACAGCAACAAGAATAAAATTTTTGTAACAAAAAGCTTTGTAAAAGGTTATTTACTATTTTATTTAGTAGCTTAGATCTTCCTTTCTTGAAGAGCAATAGACTCGAATTGAGCAAAGAAATGCTCCTTTCCCCAATTCCTCTCCCTCCCAAAGCCCCCTATGAGACCAAGAGGCTGTTGGTACTGGAGCCAAGGCCTCTATATCAGGGCCACGTATCTGCTGGTCAGGCTGTGGCAGGCAGCCCTTTTGCAGTAGACCTTCTGCAATATAATGGTCATTCTCCAGTTTGAAATAACAGATTTCTTTGTTGATTTGTGATCATATATAATTTTATGAACCAAAAACATAACTTTTATTTTGGCCACAATTTTTCTGGATACTGGTTATCTGTCACTGATAAAAACATGTTCAGTATATTATGAAACAGAGCAAGGTCATCCTTTCGTTAGCTATTGTAATTTTTCCAATACACACTTATTAACACCCACCCAAAAGAAGCAATCAGAACACTAGAAAAACTTTTCATATATTTTTGCATGATTTACCTCGATGGCAACACTGGTTTCCTTATTTTTAAAAAGTTGGAGCTCTTCTAAACGCTGCTTTTCTTCAGCTGTCAGAACTGTAAATACATCTTCTGAAGGATCCTTTAAAATAATCACAAGAATGCCTAGTGAGTCACACACAGAATTCAAGTCTGTATTTCTATGATCTCTAGGAAGTGCTATTATTACATAAGGGTGACTTTGCTGGAGAGCTGCTCTTACCTCCTCATCCACAGGGACAGACAAGTCATCCAAATGGATGATTCGTCCATCTTTTCCTATTTCATGAACAACGAAGTCAGAGTATCTGATGAAAAGAAAACACACTTTTAGAGCATTAACATTGTGTTTCCTATTAATTTTAGGAGAGAGTTTATCAACAGTAAACCTAATGTACTAAACAGGGATTAAGAATAACTTCAGTGCAAAGTCATATGTAGTTATTTTTCCTGGTTTCTTAGTTAATTCTGAGCCATACCTTGGCTTTGTATCAGAATCTAACGAAAAGTCCTCTGAGTTTCTAGCATATTCTTACAGGGAATGTTTAAATCAAAGTTTATCAATGTTACACTGTGGATTTATAGATAATCCATACCAAGGTGAATCATAAAATACAGTAAATGGTTAATTAAATTAGATTCTAGTAAATCTACCATGAACTACACTGAAGCTTACCTTCATGCTAAAAACTTTACACACATTATTAAAAATTCCTAATATTCCCCCAAGTGGTAATCATCACCCATTTTTTGGACCAGGATACTGAGGCTCAGAGGAGTTAAACAACCATGAAGTGGCTGAACTGGATTCATACTCAGATCCTTCTGGCTCCAGAGACCTTTCTCCTGTAGACAGACATGGCACACTCAAGTGAAAGAGTTTTAGATTTTAAGACCAAGTCAAGAGAAAACTTGAAACCATTTAAAATGATTTATTTTAAAGAAATGAACAGCACCCATTCACATATTAACAAGACATCTCACAAGGATAGTATTTTTATCTTTAAATGGTTTCCTTTACTCATTTAGGCAGCTCTCCATCCTATTCTTTTTTGACCATTAGTATAAGCAGTCCTTGGGATAGAAAGCCAAAAGGAAGAACTTAATGCTGATTTCTTTGTAAAGAAAGGAACTACAGTAACTAAAATAACTTTCATACATAAACTGAACATACCTTTCTTTTAAGATTCCTGAGAATCCTTGATGAGAGCTTACAAACTTGGTGATGCCTACATCAAGTTCAGTGAGGCCATGCTTCATCATGTCTGCAAAACTCTCGGTTTCTTCCTCCTCCTCCCCCTCCTCTGAAAGGCCATCTTCCTCCTCCTCTTCCTCTTCTTCCAACTGAGCACCAGAATTCTTCATACCCTCTCCGGCGCTTAGAGCTAAAGGTGGCCCAGGCATGCTTGCACTGCAGGGTGGAGAGTCATTCTCTGTCCTGTCTGGCCCTTTGGTCAGACAGCATTCAGAGACTTTCTGTCTTTTTGCTTCCTCAGCTGGGACCACACCATCATTATCTTCGACAGCAAGGGATGCACGTTTCAGTGACACACCAGTCATTTCAGTCATCTCCATTTTTAAGGTTCCAAGAAAACATGTAAGAGAACCTTTTAGGAAGGAAGAAGAGTAAGAAGTAACAGTCACTTCTGAAAAGAAGTGGATTTCAGCAAACAGAGGCACAGTAACTTTGGTCCTAGGGTCCTAAAAACCATTTATTAAAATAATTCTCCCGACTATAGTGTAAAGCTTTGGTAACACAGAAACACGGCCAACGCTTAGGCATAGAATTTGGCAGTACACATCAAAAACCTGAAAACTATGCCCTCTGGCCCAGAAATACTACTGGGAAGTATTTTAACAAAATACCTAGAAAAGTGCTTAAAGTTTTAGCTGTAAGGATACTCAGCTCATGCTTTTATATAAGAAAAAGGAAATAAGTACAACCCTGACCTTCGGTATATAAACTGAACTATAGGTAAAGAGAATCTGAATAGAAATAGGGAAAGATGGTCACTTCTAGGAAAGGGCTTAGGCGGTGGGAGTATCAGGAAGACTTGCTGTTTTTACTGAATATCATTGTTAGCTCATCTGAATTTTTTGTTTCATGTAGATTATTATCCTTTTGAAAAGGTGATTAAATAAAAATGGTGTTTGAATACATTTGCTGACATGAAAGCATACTCATAACAAGGGGAATAGGGAATTGTTTAACAGACACAAAGTTTCAGTTTTGCAAGATGAAAGAGTTCTGCATATTGGTTGCACAACAATGTGAAGGTACTTTATGTATACTTAAGATGATATTACATGTTATATGTATTTTGCCACAATTCAAAAAACATAGATTATTGGCTTAAAGATGGAGGTATGAGAAGTGACACAGAAGCCTCCTCCCAAAACCACATATAATATGAAAATGTAGCAAACACAACTAATCCTGAAAGAGCAACGGGAAAGAAGGCTGTGGCAGACAGCCTACACCTGGGGAACAGAGCAGAACTCACAAGAAAAGGGTAAAGTACCAAAGCCCTTATCTGGAGGGACCCAAGCCCTTCCCCCACCTCAGGTCACCGATGGGAGGAACAGAAACGGAATGGGGAGGGTGTGGAGGCCTAGGACTGCTGAACACCCAGCCCTGGAGATCTGCTCTGGGAGCATGAACCTACATTACACGGTGCTCTGGAGATCAGTGGAGTTGGAAGGCTAAGACAGGCAGAATACTTGGAAAGACCGAGATTGCAGCCACTTGTAGAGAACAGGTACCCATGGCCAGCCGCTCAGGGACAAAAGAAAGATGGGCAGTGTGAGAAATTCCTAACAGTGAGAGGGCTGCTAAAGGGTCAAGGACTGAAGAGAGCTTGCTCAGGAAAAAGAACCAGTCAACAAAATTGTCCTGGTGCATTCAACCCAGCTGGCTGGGAACTTCAGGTGCTCCATCTTCATCTACAGTTGGCAATGCCAGCTACAAGGCCCCTACTGCAATACACAGCCTGCAGCACCTTCCTCCAGGCCAGCACCAGGTTGCAAACTGCTGCCTCTGCCACTGAACCAGGCCAGCCACAGGGCAGCCCCGCCTATGGCAGCTACAAGAGGTTCCTCCCTGCGCGCGGAGCCCGCGGGCCCTGACAGTGGAGGCAGGCACTACAGCTGGAAAGCAGGTAAGAGCTCTTTCCTCCTGGCAGGCACCAGCATTGCTCGCCAGTGAACCCTGCCATTGCTCCAGGGGCTGAGCAGATCCACAGAGTAGAGCTTCTGGGCACTAGAGGACGCCACTTACAAATATGAAACATCAAAGAAGCCTGGTTCAAACCAAAATCCCACAAACACCAGAAAGAGGGCCAAGTGAAACTGAACTCATCAATCTTCCTGAAAGAGATTTTTAACTAAAAATCATAAACATGCACACAGAGCCATAAAAAAATATTCAAGAACTCAGAGAGGAATTCAAGAATGAGACTGAAACTTTGAAAAATATAAAATGTGAAATAAAACAAAATGGAGGGAATTAAAAGCAGATTCGATGGAGGAGACAATAAAGAAAATAGAAATTGGAGAACAGGAATACAAAGAAGCTGAGATACAGAGAGAAAAAAGGACCTCTAGGAATGAAAGACTATTGAGAGAACTGTGTGACCAATCCAAACAGAACAGTATTTGCATTATAGAGATACAAGAAGAAGAAGAAGAGAGAAAAAGGGATACAAAGTATCACTGAAGAGGTAATTGCTGAACACTTCCCCAATCTGGGGAAGAAGACAGTCTCTCAGGCCATGGAGGAGCAAAGGTCTCCCAATACAAGGGACCCAAGGAAGACAACAACAAGAAATATAATAATTAAAATGGCAAAGATCAAGATTAAGGACAGAAGGGCGGAGCCAAGATGGCAGGGTGAATAGAGTAGTGGAAATCTCTTCCCAAAACCATATATACTTTTGAAAATACAAAAATTACAACTATTCCTAAAGAGAGACCAGAAGACACAGGACAACAGCCAGACTACATACACACCTGCGAGAACCCAGAGCCTTGCAAAGGGGGTAAGATACAAGCCGCGGTCCAGCAGGGCCGGAGCACCCCTCACCCCAGTTCCTGGTGGGAGGAGAGGAGTCAGAGCGGGGAGAGAGAGGGAGCCCGGACTGATAAATAGCCAGCCCTAGCCATCCGCACCAGAGCACAGACACACAGTGCGTGGTATGCTAGATACTATGGAAACAGGACAGTAAGACCTGCAAATGGGTCCCCGCAGCCGGCGCCCCTGGGACAAAGAAAAGCAAGTGCTTTTTGAAAGTCTTAAAGGGACAGGGACCTCACAACTGGACGGAAGCATCCCGGGACACTTAGCCCAGCAGCTGGGAATTCCAGGGAACTCCGGGCGCCCTAACCCCTGGGACAGCAGCACAGCTTGGAGGTCCCTAACGGCAATAAACAGCCTCCCGCCTGTTTCCCCTCCAACGCAGCTCCGCCATATCGGAGCAGAAGCCTGAGGCAGGCCACGCCCACAGCAACAATGGAGCTTAACTCCACAGCCGCCAGGTAGAATCAGAGGCCCCGTCTGCATACAGCTGCCCAGCACAAGCCGCTAGGGGTCGCTGTTCTCCCAGGAGAGGAAGGCCACAAACCAGCAAGAAGGGACATTCTCAGAGCCGACACACACGCCAGCACTGCACAACTAACTCTATCACCATGAAAAGGCAGAAGAATTTGATACAGAACAAAATCACAGAGTCAACCCCTGAAAAGGAGATAGACCTAACCAATCTTCCAGAAAAAAGAATTCAAAATAAAGGTAATAACCATGCTGACGAAGCTGCAGAGAAATATGCAAGAGCTAAGGGATGACATCCAGAGGGAGATTACAGAAATGAAACAATCTCTGGAAGGATTTATAAGCAGAATGGGTAAGACGCAAGAGGCCATGGATGGAATAAAAACCACAGAACCGGATGGCATAGAAGCTGATGCAGAGAGAGATAAAAGGACCTCCAGGAATGAAACAATATTAAGAGAACTGTGTGACCAATCCAAAAGGAACAATATCCGCATTACAGGGGTACCAGAAGAAGAAGAGAGAGAGAAAGGGATAGAAAGTGTATTTGAAGAAATAATGGCTGAAAACTTCCCCAAACTGGGGAAGGAAATAATCGATCAGACAACAGAACTACACAGAACTCCCAACAGAAGGGACCCAAAGACGACAACACCAAGACACATAATAATTAAAATGGCAAAGATCAAAGACAAGGACAGAGTTTTAAAGGCAGCTGGAGAGATGAAAAAGGTCACCTACAAAGGAAAACCCATCAGGCTATCATCAGACTTCTCAACAGACACCTTATAGGCCAGAAGAGAATGGCATGATACATTTAATGCAATGAAAGAGAAGGGCCTTGAACCAAGAATACTGTATCCAGCACAATTATCATTTAAATAAGAAGGAGGGATTAAACAATTACCACACAAGCAAAACTTGAGGGAATTTGCCGCCCACAAACCAACTTTACAGGGTATTATAGAGGGACTGCTCTAGATGGGAGCACTGCTAAGACTAAATAGATATCACCAGAGAAAATAAAATTACAGCAAAGAAAGAACAACCAAACACTAACAAAAGGCAAAAAATAAAATGAATGGCCCAAAAAAACAGTTAAAGGAAACACAAAACAGCACAGAATAAAACACCCAACATATGAAGAAGGGAGGAGGACGAATAAGAAGGGAGAGAAATAAAGAATCACTAGACAGTGTTTATAACAGCTCAATAAGCGAGCTGAGTTAGACAGTAAGATACTAAAGAAGCTAACCTTGAACCTTTGATAATCATGAATCTAAAGCCTGCAATGGCAATAAATACATATCTTTCAATAAACACCCTAAATGTAAATGGACTGAATGCACCAATCAAAAGACACAGAGTAACAGAATGGATAAAAAAGCAAGACCCATCTGTATGCTGCTTACAAGAAACTCACCTAAAACCCAAAGACATGCCCAGATTAAAAGTCAAGGGATGGAAAAAGATATTTCATACAAACAATAGGGAGTAAAAAGCAGGTGTTGCAGTACTAATATCAGACAAAACAGACTTCAGAACAAAGAAAGTAACAACAGATAAAGAAGGACATTATATAATCATAAAGGGCTCAGTCCAACAAAAGGATATAACCATTATAAATATATATGCACCCAACACAGAAGCACCAGCATATGTGAAACAAATACTAACAGAACTAAAGGAGTAAACAGAATGCAATGCATTCATTTTAGGAAACTTCAACACGCCACTCACTCCAAAGGATAGATCCACCAGACAGAAAATAAGTAAGGACACGGAGGCACTGAACAACACACTAGAACACGTGGACCTAAGAGACATATATAGAACTCTACATCCAAAAGCAACAGGATACACATTCTTCTCAAGTGCACATGGAACATTCTCCAGAATAGACCACATACTAGGCCACAAAAAGAGCCTCAGTAAATTAAAAAAGATTGAAATTCTACCAACCTACTTTTCAGACCACAAAGATATAAAACTAGAAATAAATTGTACAAAGAAAACAAAAAGGCTCAAAACACATGGAGGCTTAACAACATGCTCCTAAATAATCAATGGATCAACAAACAAATTAAAATAGAGATCAAGGAATATACGGAAACAAATGACAACAACAACAAAAACCCCCAATTTCTGTGCGACGCAGAGAAAGCAGTCTTAAGAGGAAAGTATACAGCAATCAAGGCATATTTAAAGAAGGAAGAACAATCCCAAATGAATAGTCTTACGTCACAATTATCGAAATTGGAAAAAGAAGAACAAATGAGGCCAAAGGTCAGCAGAAGGAGGGACATAATAAAGATCAGTGAAGAAATAAATAAAATTGAGAAGAATAAAACAATAGCAAAAATCAATGAAACCAAGAGCTGATTCTTCGAGAAAATAAACAAAATAGATAAGCCTCTAGCCAGACTTATTCAGAGGAAAAGAGAGTCAACACAAATCAACAGTATCAGAAACGAGAAAGGAAAAATCACGACGGACCCCACAGAAATACAAAGAATTATTAGAGGATACTATGAAAACCTATATGCTAACAAGCTGGGAAACCTAGGAGAAATGGACAACTTCCTAGAAAAATACAACCTTCCAAGACCGACCAAAAAAGAAACAGAAAATCTAAACAGACCAATTACCAGCAACGAAATTGAAGCGGTAATCAAAAAACTACCAAAGAACAAAACTCCCGGGCCAGATGGATTTACCTCGGAATTTTATCAGACATACAGGGAAGACATAATACCCATTCTCCTTAAAGTTTTCCAAAAAATAGAAGAGGAGGGGATACTCCCAAACTCATTCTATGAAGCTAACATCACCCTAATACCAAAACCAGGCAAAGACCCCACCAAAAAAGAAAACTACAGACCAATATCCCTGATGAACGTAGATGCAAAAATACTCAACAAAATATTAGCAAACCGAATTCAAAAATACATCAAAAGGATCATACACCATGACCAAGTGGGATTCATCCCAGGGATGCAAGGATGGCACAACATTCGAAAGTCCATCAACATCATCCACCACATAAACAAAAAGAAAGACAAAAACCACATGATCATCTCCATAGATGCTGAAAAAGCATTTGACAAAGTTCAACATCCATTCATGATAAAAACTCACAGCAAAATAGGAATAGAGGGCAAGTACCTCAACATAATAAAGGCCATCTATGATAAACCCACAGCTAACATTATACTGAACAGCAAGAAGCTGAAAGCATTTCCTCTGGGATCGGGAAGTAGACAGGGATGTCCACTCTCCCCACTGTTATTTAACATAGTACTGGAGGTCCTAGACATGGCAATCAGACAAAACAAAAAAATACAAGGAATCCAGATTGGTAAAGAAGAAGTTAAACTGTCACTATTTGCAGATGACATGATACTGTACATAAAAAACCTTAAAGACTCCACCCCAAAACTACTAGAACTGATATCGGAATACAGCAAAGTTGCAGGATACAAAATCAACACACAGAAATCTGTGGCTTTCCTATACACTAACAATGAACCAATAGAAAGAGAAATCAGGAAAACAATTCCATTCACAATTGCATCAAAAAAAATAAAATACCTAGGAATAAACCTAACCAAAGAAGTGAAAGACTTATACTCTGAAAACTACAAGTCACTCTTAAGAGAAGTTAAAGGGGACACTAACAGATGGAAACGCATCCCATGCTCGTGGCTAGGAAGAATTAATATCATCAAAATGGCCATCCTGCCCAAAGCAATATACAGATTTGATGCAATCCCTATGAAACTACCAGCAACATTCTTCAGTGAACTGGAACAAATAATTCAAAAATTCATATGGAACCACCAAAGACCCCGAATAGCCAAAGCAATCCTGAGAAAGAAGAATAAAGTAGGGGGGATCTCACTCCCCAACTTCAAGCTCTACTATAAAGCCATAGTAATCAAGACAATTTGGTACTGGCACAAGAACAGAGCCACAGACCAATGGAACAGACTAGAGAATCCAGACATTAACCCAGACATATATGGTCAATTAATATTTGATAAAGGAGCCATGGACATACAATGGCGAAATGACAATCTCTTCAACAGATGGTGCTGGCAAAACTGGACAGCTACATGTAGGAGAATGAAACTGCACCATTGTCTAACCCCATATACAAAAGTAAACTCAAAATGGATCAAAGACCTGAATGTAAGTCATGAAACCATTAAACTCTTGGAAAAAAACATAGGCAAAAACCTCTTAGACATAAACATGAGTGACCTCTTCTTGACCATATCTCCCCGGGCAAGGAAAACAACAGCAAAATGAACAAGTGGGACTATATTAAGCTGAAAAGCTTCTGTACAGCAAAAGACACCATCAATAGAACAAAAAGGAACCCTACAGTATGGGAGAATATATTTGAAAATGACACATCCGATAAAGGCTTGACGTCCAGAATATATAAAGAGCTCACACGCCTCAACAAACAAAAAACAAATAACCCAATTAAAAAATGGGCAGAGGAACTGAACAGACGGTTCTCCAAAAAAGAAATACAGATGGCCAACAGACACATGAAAAGATGCTCCACATCGCTAATTATCAGAGAAATGCAAATTAAAACTACAATGAGGTATCACCTCACACCAGTAAGGATGGCTGCCATCCAAAAGACAAACAACAACAAATGTTGGCGAGGCTGTGGAGAAAGGGGAACCCTCCTACACTGCTGGTGGGAATGTAAATTAGTTCAACCATTGTGGAAAGCAGTATGGAGGTACATCAAAATGCTCAAAACAGACTTACCATTTGACCCAGGAATTGCACTCCTAGGAATTTACCCTAACAATGCAGCAATCAAGTTTGAGAAAGACCAATGCACCCCTATGTTTATCGCAGCACTATTTACAATAGCCGAGAATTGGAAGCAACCTTAATGTCCATCGATAGATGAATGGATAAAGATGATGTGGTACATATACACAATGGAATATTACTCAGCCATAAGAAAAGGGCAAATCCTACCATTTGCAGCAACATGGATGGAGCTGGAGGGTATTATGCTCAGTGAAACAAGCCAAGCAGAAAAAGAGAAATACCAAATGATCTCACTTATTTCTGGAGTATAAGAACAAAGGAAAAACTGAAGGAACAAAACAGCAGCAGAATCACAGAACTCAAGAATGGACTAACAGGTACCAAAGGGAAAGGGACTGGGGATGATGGGTGGGTAGGGAGGGATAAGGGGGCGGAGAAAAAGGGGGATATTAAGATTAGCATCCATAGGGGGGTGGGAGAAAGGGGAGGGCTGTACAACACAGAGAAGACAAGTAGTGATTCTACAACATTTTGCTACGCTGATGGACAGTGACTGCAAAGGGGTATATAGGGGGGACCTGGTATAGGGGTGAGCCTAGTAAACAAAGTATTCGTCATGTAAGTGTAGATTAATGATAAAAAAAAAAAGCAGTTCCTGTGTGCTTATACAGAAGATAAAAGCCTAATTGGGCTACCCCGAAAATGAACTAAGATACGATATGAAAAAGAACTTCCAACATCAGCACTCTCTGGAAGACTCATGCCAGAAGATGATCATCAAAAAAACCCTATCAAAGATCCATGCACTGCTACAGGTGTAGATGCACTCATCCCACCAATTTCTGGACTTCCATGGGAATGAAGAAGGATATATCTAAGCTGGCCTGTGCATACAGTAAAACAACAAATTTGACTGGATCTATACTGTTGGAACTCAACCAAGAATTAGGAGAAGTGCAAATTGTAGCACTCCAAAATCTTACAACTACAGACTATTTACTGTTTAAAGAACATATGGGATGTGAACAGTCCCCAGTAATGGGTTGTTTTAATTTATCTGAATTCTCTCAGACTGTTCAAGTTCAGTTGTACAATATCCACCATATTATAGATAAGTTTTCACAAATGCCTAAGGTGCCTAACTGGTTTTCTTGGTTTCACTGGAGATGGCTGGTAATTACAGGTATGCTTTGGTTATGTAACTATACTCCTATTATGTTAATGTGTGTGCACAATTTAATTAGTAGTTTAAAACCTATACATGCTGAAGTTACTCTACAAGAAGATATGTCAAAGAAATAATCAATCTTCCCAGGTTTTCTTCCGCCTGCTACTTCTATAGCTTTTCTTCTTCCTTCCTAATTACAACCCTTAAATAGAATTCGTGCCACATATCGAGTATCATAATTCTTCCAAGTGGTAAAGACACCTCAAGACAAATGCTGGGCGTAGAAGCCACATGGCATAAATATGCAAAGAAGTAGAAAGCTAACCTTTTCAAACAATAAGGCTTCTCTCTCACTTACCAACTTTACATTTCCCTGTATGGCCCTGGAAGATGACTGGTTAGCCAGAGACGGGTAAGATTCCTCAAGGGAGGAACAACCTAAGACAGGCACAGTCGCAGCGGGGCCATCAGGTGAGAAAATGGGGATCAACAGAGGTGAGGCTTAGAACCTCACCCCCCCTGTTCTGAGAGAAATCTTCTGCATATGTGGATGTTTTATTGCCCTTGTCTAGCTTGGATTAACACATAGTCTACAGGTACACACCTGATCATCTACATTTGCTCTCTTACAACACTAAACTATGTTTTCTACCTTTATCTTGTATCTACCTACCACTTCAGGATTTTATTAAAAATAATAATAAAGAGAGAAATGTGGTATCCACATATAAATCAAGTATAAAAATCAAATGAATATTCACATTTGAACTAACTGTTTATAGTTCATAATGCATGAGCAAAACCGAAAGCTTCTGTGATGACTGCCCTTGTAATGTTCACCATGTAACTTATTCACTATGTAAGAATTTGTACTCCATGTAAGAACTTGTTCGTTATGCTTCAGAAGATTGGAGACTGACGAAGAAAGATTAGAGCATAAATAAATAAAATTGAGAAGAATAAAACAATAGAAAGAATCAATGAAAGCAGGAGCTGGTTCTTCAAGAAAATAAACAAAATAGATAAACACTTAGCCAGACTTATCAAGAAAAAAAAGAGACTACACACATAAATGAGAAAGGAAAAATCACTAGATACCACAGAAATACAAAGAATTATTACAGACTACTATGAAAAATTATATGCTAACAAATTGGATAACCTAGAAGAAACGGACAACTTTCTAGAAAAATACAATCTTCCAAGACTGACCCAGGAAGAAACAGAAAATCTGGACAGACCAACTACCAGCAATGAAATTGAACTGGTAATCAATAAACTACCTAAGAACAAAACCAGAACCTTCAGTGCAGAACCTTCACCACTGAATTTTGTCAAACATTTAGTGAAGACCTAATACCCACCCTCTCTTAAGTCTTCAAAAAAGTAGGAGGGAATACTTCCAAACTCATTCAATGAGACCAGCATCACTTTAATACCAAACCAAAAACACCACAAAAAAAGACAATTACAAACCAATACCCCAGATGTACATAGATGCAAAAATACTCAACAAAATATTTGCAAATTGAATTAAAAAATTTGATATCTAAGACCACAGGTGCCTGATCAAAAAGATCATCCCCCATGATCTAGTGGGATTTATTCCAGGGATGCAAGGATGGTACAATACTGGAAAATCCATGCACATCATACACATCAACAAAAAGAAGGACAAAACCCACATGATCATCTTCACAGATGCTGGGAAAGCATTCAACAAAATTCAACATCCATTCGTGATAAAAACACTCAACAAAATGGGTATAGAGGACAGTACCTCAACATAATAAAGGCCATATATAACAAACCCACAGCCAACATCACATTTAACAGTGAGAAGCTGAAAGCTTTTCCTTTAAAATCAGGAAAAAGACAAGATGCCCACTTTCCCCACTTTTATTCAACATAGTTCTGGAGGTCCTAGCCACGTCATCAGACAGCACAAAGAAATAAAAGGCATCCAGATTGGTAAGGAAGAAGTTAAACTGGCACGGTTTGCAGATGACATGATATTGTACATAAAAACCCTAAAGAATCCAACCCGAATCTACTAGAACTAATAACTGAATTCAGCAAAGTGTCAGGATACATAGAAATCTGTTGCATTCCTATATACTAACAATGAATTAGCAGAAAGAGAATTCAGGAAAACAATTTCATTCACAATTGCATCAGAAAGAATAAAATACCTAGGAATAAACCTAACCAAGGAAGTGAAAGACCTATACTCTGAAAACCAGAAGACACTCATGAGAGAAATTAAAGAAAATACCAGTAAATGGAAAACATCCCGTGCTCATGGATAGGAAGAATTAATATTGTCAAAATGACCATCCTGCCTAGAGCAATCTACAGATTCAATCCTATCTCTATCAAAATACCAATGGCAGTCTTCAATGAGCTAGAGCAAATAGTACTAAAATTCATATGGAATCATAAAAGACCCCGAATAGCCAAAGCAATCCTGAGAAGGAAGAATAAAGCTAGGGGGATTATGCTCCCCAACTTCAAGCTCTACTACAAAGCTACAGTAATCAAGATAATTTGGTACTGGCACAAGAACAGATCCATACATCAATGGCACAGACTAGAGAGTCCAGATATAAACCCAAGTGTATATGCCCAATTAACATTCAATAAAGGAGCCATGGATATACAATGCAGAAATGACAGCCTCTTCAACATCTGCTGTTGGCAAAATTGGACACCTACATGTAAGAGAATGAAACTGGCTTATTGTCTAACTCCATACACAAAAGTAAACTGAAAATGGATCAAAGACCTGAATGTAAGTCATGAAAATAAAAAACTCTTAGAAGAAAACATAGGGAAAACACTCTTGAATATAAACATGAGTAACTTTTTCCTGACCGCATCTCCTTGGGCAAGGGAAACAAAAGCAAAAATGAACAAATGGGACTACATCAAGTTAAAAAGCTTCTGTACAGCAAAGGACACCATCAGCAAAACAAATAGGCATCCTACAGTATGGGAGAATATATTTGTAAATGATATATCTGACAAGGGGTTAATATCCAAATATATAAAGAACTTACACACCTCAACACCCAAAAGCAAAGCAAATAACCCTATTAATAAATGGGTGGAGGATATGAACAGACACTTCTCCAAAGAAGAAATTCAGATGCCCAACAGGCAATGAAAATATGCTCCACATCATTAATTATCAGGGAAATGCAAATTAGAACCACAATGAGATATCACTTCACACCAGTTAGGATGGCCAACATAGAGAAGACTAGGAAAAACAAATGCTGGCCAGGATATGGAGAAAGGGGAACCCTCCTACACTGCTGGTGGGAATGTAAATTAGTTCAACCAGTATGGAAAGCAATAAGGAGGTTCCTCAAAAAACTAAAAATAGAAATACCACTTGACCCAGGAATTCTGCTCCTAGGAACTTACCCAAAGAAAACCAGATCCCTGATTCAGAAAGACATATGCACCCCTTTGTTTATTGCAGCACTATTTGCAATAGCCAAGATATGAAAGCAACCTAAGTGTCCATCAGTAGATGAATGGATAAAGAAGAGGTGGTACATATACATAATGGAATATTATTCAGCCATAAGAAGAAAACAAATCCCACCATTTGCAACAGCATGGACAGAGCTAGAGGGTATTATGCAATTATCAAATAATTTCCCTCATTTATCGAGTATAACAATGAAGCAAAACTGAAGGAACAAAACAGCAGCAGACTCACAGATCCAAGAAGGTACTAGCCATTACCAAAGGGAAGGGTGAGGGAGGGAGGGTGGGGAGGGGGGATTAGTACACATGGTGTGGGGGGGGGTCATGGGGAAGACAGCGTAGCACAGAGAAGACAAGTAGTGACTCTGTGGCATCTCTACTAAACTGATGGACAGTGACTACAATGGGGTGTGGGGGGAACTTGATAATATGAGTGAATGTAGTAACCACAATGTTTTTTCATGTGAAACCTTCATAAGAGTGTATATCAGTTATACCTTAACAAAAGAAAAAGTGGAAAAAAACACAGACACAGATTATCATATAAGTACTGAGCATAAATCTAAGAAGTCATACATACCTCCCAATACAGAGTAACTTCAAGAGAAGGGTTATTGTGGAAATCAAAATAAATACATTTATCTAAGACCACAGGTGCCTGTCTAATTCGATCTTATTTGATGCTCTTGATGAAATAAGGAGGAAGGTTTTTCCTATGTTAGTATATAGGGAGGCGATAAAATTAGCATACTAATGAAATTGGCCAACACATTCATAAAGAACAAAAATGAACTAAATTTTAATTTTGCCTCATAGTCAGAAATCAAAAAGATAAGAAATATAAAGAAAGAGACAAACACATGCGAATAAAAAGATCATGATGGGTACAAAAACAAACAGGAGAAAACATACAAAGATGTCAGCAAAACAATTTCCTTTGAAAGACAAAAACTTATATAAGGAAAATGGAATAGAAGTGGACCACAACCAGTTACACAAAATTACCTCTACTTCAGGTAAGAAAGTATTCACTCTTTATTCATTTTAAGCAAGGTATAATGAAGAATGCTGGTTTATGAAATGCTAATGCTATTTCATTCTCACTTTACATCAGCACAGCTGCCCTCACAGAGCTTGCCTACCTGTGAGGGAGACACAGGGGCCAGGGTCACCTGGGGACTGTGGGAACCTGGGGACCTCAGGGGTGTTAGGGGTGAGGGTGTCAGACTAGGGAACTAGAAATGAACCCCTGGGCCAAGTTATGAGGAATGAGTTAAGAGTGAGGTCGTGGACATGGGAGGAGGCTGTCTCAGAGGGTGGGGCAGCCCGTGCCAAAGCCTGGAGGCACGGGGCGGTGGGCACTGCAGGAACCCCATGAACTCATTCCGAATCTCCGAGGTGGAGGCTGACATGCATAAGTAGAGAGCCTGCAGTCACAGCTAGGTGTTAGGCTGGAGGACTACATAAGAAGGTACAGCTGTAATTGAGGCAAGAATTTAGTACAACCTAATCCAAGGCTGAGGCAGGGGCAGCAGAAAAGAGGGACAGGTTCAGGGACTTTTAGGAGGTGGTGGAGATGGAACTGAGTGACAAATGTGGGAGCAAAGAGTAAACAGACCAGGATGACTCAGGTTTTCTGCCTAGGAACATGAGGGGAAGGCTGTAGGAGAAGACATGTCCATGTACAACCCTCGGTTGCAAAGTCCCTGGGGGCATCCCATAGCTAGTCGTTACACTGTATCACACATGCTCTTACCCCAAAACCGCAATGGCTCCCCAATGAATATAAAAGGATCCCAGCTGGCATGACAAGATCCACCAGGAGATGCTGACACCCTTCCAGAGGTCTGACCTTTCAGCAGAAAGGAAGACAAGCCGTTAACAGCCACGTTGCCAGCTTGGTCTAGGGGCTCAATGGTCAGGTCGTCTACCTCCTTCCTAGCATGCAGAGAACCCATCAGTTCCCAACAACCCAGTAAGTAAGCCTTAGTGGTAACACCAGTTCTTTTCTCTGCTGACACGCCTGCTCCAGCCTGTGCCCTGGCCCTGCCCACCATCCAGCTCCAGGTGCCCACGAGCTTCCTCTGATGTGAGGTCCTCCCACCTATCTCAGATCACCCTGGTCTCTTAAAGGAGTCACCTGAGGCCACGAGCCCTGACTGCCAGCCTCGCTCCCTGGTAACTCCATGTTCCCCCACTTATCTGCCCCATCCCAGTGGGCAGCTGGTACTGTGCTTTTCTCCCACTGTTTTCTAGCTGTGTAACTGGTCCCAGTAAATTAGTTAACTTCTTCAGCTGTAAAATAGGAATGAGATGTACTTCACAGGACTGTCATGAAAATTAAATGAGGTGATGAACACAGAGTGGTCAACCACAGCAGGAACTAGATACATGCTAGTCCCCTTTCCTCCCTCAAGAGGTCTGCAGGTGCTTTGAGGATATTATTTCTTCTATACATACTAGAGAATTCTAAGTGGCGCAGTAGGCAGCAATAGACATTTTCTACAATTCCTGAAATAGGTGCTGAAACTCTTCCCCAGTTGTAGAGATCAAAGACACACTAAACAGCAATACCTAATGAATTACTGGATCTGGGTAATGACCATCAATAGCCACCAATATCACAAAAAAGGCACAACCAGACATCAAATGCTCCTGAGAATACATGTTATTATTTGTGCAGTATTCTTACTGACTGAAACTATGTCTAACTGCTAGCTAACATACAGGGACAGAAGAGTAAGTTAATAAGCACCACCATGGGGTAGCAATCAGCACAATTCTCAATGTGGTAACAAAGATATAGTTCCTGCAGCTAATAAACAGCAAGGGAAAAAAGAGGAAAGGAGGAACCTAAAGATAAACCTACAAAGAAATGCAATGGGTGGACCTTTCTTTGGATCCTGATTTAAACAAATCAACTGTTTAAAAAAGCATTTATGAGACAATCAGGAACACCGAAACACTGTGGAATTTGATGACATTAAGGTAGAATTGTTAACGTTTTAAGATGCAATGTTATTGTGGTTACACTTAAAAATAGAACCCTTATGATTTAAAGATACAAACTAAAATATTTATAGTTGAAAAGATAGGAAATCAGGAAATTTGCTTCAAAATAATTCAACAGTGGTGAATGGAAGTGCAGTGGGTATAGATTTGAAACAAGACTCGCTATGAGTTGGTAATTGTTGAAACCGGGTGATGGAAACATGAGAGGTCATTGCATCATTCTTTCTACTCTGTATTTGAAATTTTTATAATAAAAATAAAAGTTCAGAGGATAAAAAGATACACAAACTATTCTACTCTGACCAAACCTCCAATCTTTCCAGTTTTACTGCACTCTCTTTCCCATCATCTGTTCTTCCAACACAGGGAGACATCTGGTCCCAGCCCAGCTACTGCCTCTTCCGTCCCCACTTTATCCCGTGTCCCAAACTTAGCCACCACTCAACACTCTTGCTCACCAGTCCCTCTGCTCCACAATCCTTGCCAAACCTCAACTAAGTGCCAATCCTACCAACTGCATCTGGGCTCCAGGCTGCTGCTGGAGAAACCCTCGCCAGGTCAGGGGAGTCCCTCTCCTCTGGCAGCCCTCTGCATGGCCAGGCATCCCCAGTCAGCACAGCACAATCCTCTCCAAGCCCTGTTCAACGTTCACAAGGAAAACAGCGCAGTCTCCAACAGACATGCCTCCTTCCAGCAGATTCACAAGACCCCTAATTATAACCAGCCCCCTTTAATGTGGCAACTCTCTGCAGGGAAGTCCTGACTCCCCCTAATACTCCTGTCTCCACAACACTTGCTTACCGCACTATGCTAGGCCTCACCCAGGCACTGCCAAGTGACAGTAAGTGCCAATCAGATGGATATCCTGCCAGTGTGGCACTTCCGTTCTAGGGGAAGATCTGGCTTCTGCCTCCAACACACCATTGAAATTATTTCTTTAAAGTTCAGAGGTGGCTTCCTTGTGCGAAAACCAGAGCCACGGAATCCAGGCCTGACATCTTCTCCCAACTGGACATGGTTTGCTGCTTCCGTTTCTTGAATTCCTCCTTTTGTCCTGCATCTCAAGATGCTTTTTCCCCCTCCTTCTCTGCCTGCTGCTTAAATTTGGGATTTTATAGCTCCCTCCTCCTGCCTTGTTCCCCTCTCACACTCAATCCTGATTTACAGTGGGGGAAGAGGGGTAAAGGGAGTGTACCCAAGGCAAGAGTACCCACAGCTCAACAATTACAGAGTGAGCTCGTGCAACCCTCTCAACCCTATGACTCAGGAGTCTTTGTTATCCCCACCTTAGAACTGAGAACTGAGGCCCAGAGACTGCGCATCTTGCTCCAGTTCCTGCAGCTAGGAAGAGTTGAATCAAATACTCAAAGTCAACACGCCTTAAACTGATCTCATCACTTTTCACCAAACTCACCTCTGTGAAACTGCACCTCTTACCTCAGGTAATGTTACCACCAACTAAGTACCAGTCATCTAAGTTAGAATGTTGGCATCATCCCAACTCCTCAACCTCCCCTACACCTACATCTGTGATTGTGTGAGTGAAACTAGAAGGTTTACAACAGCGCTATTATGCCTAACATCCCTGGAATAAGAGTATTAGCAAATCATGGATATGAACTATCAACCACTGGTTCCAAGTCTTACTTGGTGAATGGCAGTCTGTGGGGTATGATGTGAAGGCTGATCTAGGTTTGCCATTTACTTTATCTCTGGTCATTTAGCCTCTCTAAGCTGAAGTTTCTTTCTCTCTAAAGCTGAAAAATGACAACTTGGTCAAAGGTCTGTAATAGCTGTTCCTAGTCAATTGTTGGTCATTAGTATTTATTACGGATGGTTTACACAACAGAACTGTATTGCTGAGTCTGGGGGAAAAAACAAAGCTTAATCTTATGCTTCTTTGTTCTTTGGGCTAATGATTAAATGTGGTTTTCTCTTTCAAATACCATTTAATTTTAAGAGACCCTCAAAGCCCTGCCAACAGTACCAAATAAACAGACCTTTAGTATTTTTTGGCAGTCTTTTTCTTGATACTTGTGGACACTTGCCCAATCTCTTTTTCTTGCTATATTTAACTGCAAAAACCAGCTCATTGACTAATGTCACTTTTGTGTTTCAAATGAAATTACACTTTTCATTTGTATTAGCCAAGGTGTTACCACAGATATTAATTATTAAAGTATATATAGCACCAATAATTACAAATCACTTAATATATATTTTGCTAAATTCTGTCTGTGGGCCTAGAAGCTGAGAACGTATGAGAAGAGCTGTACCAACTTGTAGACTAGGAGAGGCAGAACTCAAATTAGTGTCATTTCATTAGCAGCAACTTATATAAGAGGGAAGATTGAAATACTACAGAATTTTTAAATCAGAGGCGACAGAGAGGACCCCAGGAACATGAAAGAGGCTGAGAAGAATTCAGTCAGAAAGGTAAAACAATTTGACTGTCCCAATGTGATTTCCCTAAGGAATACCCAAATATACATACTCAAGCATTCTACCTCAAAGCTGTAAAAAGTGACTGACTTACAAAAAAAAAAAAAAAAAAAGGTGGGGGTGGACAAAAAGCCCAGTTTTATAAGTTTTTTTTTGTTATTAAAAAAAATTTTTTTAAAGAAGTGTTATGCTGCAGAAATACACTATCCATTACAGTAATGACAGGATCTCAAATGTCTAAGAAAATCTCTATAGACCGGAAGCCTGGTTCTACAACCAGGGAGAAAATGAAATCTGCTGATACTTACCCATGAACTTTATATCCTACACAGTCTTCTTTGGAGGGAATATCTAAAATAATGGGTTTTGTTTCTTTTACTCTCCAAATGAGCCAAGTGAGATTGGGAATATTACAATTTTAACAGTATTTTGGAATCTTTTTTGTTAAGGTAATAGATTCACCAATAAGCTTCCTCTGCATCCACAACAAAGTTTAGCATTTTCAAAATTTTAATACAACACTGACAGTCCCTTAACATTACTTCCTGCAAAATGGACATAAAAAAAATAACCATATTACTTATCTGTTACTTTAAAGCCCTCTACCATATCTACTTCTTAAATGCATTTATCCTCCAATCTCTGCAAACTGTCAATAATCCCTGTAGCACCCACCCTAAAGAGCACATTCTTCAGGGCAGAGCACACACTATACTTTTAACATGCAAAACCATTAAGCCCACCAGATTCATTCATTCCAGAAATATTTACTGAGCACCTCTCATGTGGCTTGCACTGTTCTAGGCAGTGGGGAAAACGGGAAAATTTCCTGCCGTCATTAAGCTAACATTTATTTAAGGATATGTCAGAAAATAAAAATAAAATAAATCTCAGAACATGCAAGAGCTTATAGATAGGGCAGAGTAAGGGAAATGAATGAGAGCAAGAGGGTGCTCTTTAAAGAAGCCCGTCTGAGGAGATGCCTTTTGAGCAAAGACATGAAGGAAGAACTAGATACAAAGATGTGTGGAGAGTCCCAAACAGCAGGAAGAGTGCATGTAAAGGGTCTGAAGCAGGTGCAAACAGTCGACACACGAGCTGGACTGCAATTTCTCCCACTTAGGAGCAAAAGCTGTTTTGTTAGTATCTGTATTTCCCCGACCTCTATCAAAAGATATGTTCAAAAGGAGTTGTTAAATTAATAAATACAGACTGTTGACTACCTGCCTAATGATGGAACAAAATCACTGCCTATGGATCCCCTTTTCACTGTGAGCCTACAGTCTGATTTTTGACAGAACCCTCCATTGTTAAGGCATCCCAAGGCAGATGGGGCACGCCAGTTTCACAGATGATTAGAGACTTGAAACAAAAGCCCTCAGGAATCCAATACTTTCGGAATTAAAAAAAGAAAGAAATATCTTACTACGCTGATGGACAGTGACTAATGGGGTATGTAGGGGGGACTCAGTGAAGGGGAGAGTCTAGTAAACATAATGTTCCTCATGTAATTGTAGATAAATGATACCAAAATTACAAAAAAAAAAAAGTGGTCTGATAATGAACAGGACCAAGTATTTGAAAAACTAAAGTCCCTCCTAACACTACTTCTTGCAGGCGCGAATACCCAGGCAAAGAGGTTGTACTTCCAAACCTCTCAGGGCAAGGCCGGCGGCGAGGACTCGGTGCGGATGAGTTTCAACGTGCACAGCAGCAGCTCCGCCTTCCGTTCGTTAAACACTGGGCAGAGGGCTGGGGAGAGCACCCCTGGTCTCCAGCGGGCTGGCTCCTACTCGGGGAAACGTACACAGAACCGGCAGTCACCTGAGTGCCTGCCGGGCAGGTAGTAAGGAATGAAGAAAGCAGGGACGGGGGAAGACGGGAGGAAAGCGCGTGGGCTGCACCCCGTGGGCGACCGGCCGGCGAGGTACGGGAGCTGTGAAAGGCTTCGGGAGAAAGGCCGGTTTTTTCTTCCGGGAGGAAGAGTTTAAGGAGTGTCTGGGGCAAAGAAAGCGAGCAGCGGGAACGGGATCCTCAGGCTGACAGCGCCGCGGGGAAGGCGGGCGCGGCGCCCCCTGACGACGGCCCGGGGAGCAGGAGCGGGGGGGCGGAGCTGGCACCACGGGAGCGCAGGACCTGCCGGGCTCCGGCCGCGCTCCCGCGGGCACAATCCGTAACGGAGGCGCCGGGAGCGCGCCGGGGGCTCCGACCACCGCCCGGACGCCTTCCGGCTCCGCACTGTCCCTCGGGCGGGACCTGGGAGCCGGGCAGAGGGCTGGCCGTGGAGCCTGGGCGGCTGTGGGAGGCCGCGCACTTACCAGGGGCCTGGGAGCGCGGGCGCGGCTCGGGCCGGGCGGCGAGAGAGAGGGTGTGCAGCTCCCGGCGCGGGAGCGCGGCGGCAGCGGCGAGGGCCACTCGGCAAAGCCAGCTACGAGGCGAGCCGCGCATAGGCAGCGTAGTTGGCTCTGCCTGGCTGGGGCGCTCTCGCGGACTGTCGGACCGCCGGGCTCGCACACGTGCCGCGCAGCAACGCGCGGCTGCCGGGAGGCCCCTCCCCTGGGGCGGAGCCCGGACCGCCAAGGCCACGCCCACTTCCCGCGGCTCAGCGCCGGGGTGGGGGTGGTCCTCTTCCGGAGGCCTCGAGCGTGGCCCTAGTGGCTTTGTGGGCTGCGGGGCGGGAGGCTCCCAGTCTCTTAGGCTGTTGCACCTGGGCTTTGGAGAGGACAAAAAGTAATTTGATCATGCACCAAAGAGTCCTTGAAACGGTCTTTAGGACTTTCAAAGCAGCGGTTGCCTTACGAATGTGCTAAGGATTTCTTCCACGTGGAGTAGCATGGCCCTTTTTCGTTGCCCTCCACAGCGCAGTTAATGAAGGAAATCGCTTTAGGACTATATTGTTATCTATAATTTCTAATGCACCGGATCCAAGAGCACCATTTTCCCACTTTTTGATTTACCTCTCCTGCTTAAGAGCTCGCAGTAGGATCAAGGGCAAATTTGTGCTATGTAAAGAAAAATAAAATTCATTACTCTACCCTGCTCTTTGAGCACACACATTTCCCTACCAAATCCTGGCTGTGTAGTTTTTGCAGGTTTAATACTTTGTCAAATTTCAGTCCCGCGTGAAAAACCAGTACTGTGTTATTTCAAGTTCTTGTATTTCTGCTAGACTTAGTTTTTTTTTTAATTGCAGTAAAATACACACAAAATTTACGATTTTAAGTGTACAGTTTTGTGGCATTAAGTACATTCACATTGTTGTGCAACCATCACCACCATCCACCTCTAGAACTCTCACCTTGCAAAACTGAAACTTTATATCCTTTAAACAACTTCCCACTCTACCCTTTACCTAGCCCCTGGCAATCACCATTCTACTTTTTGTCTCTATAAATTTTACAGTTCTAAGTAACTCACATATATGCTCCTTCGTGACTGGCTTATTTCATTTAGCATAAGGTCCTTGAGATTTATCCATGTTGTAGCATTTGTTAGATTTTCCTTCCTTTTGAAGGCTGAATAATATACCATTCTATGTGTACACCACATTTTGTTTACTCAGTATCACTGGATTGCTTTCATCCTTTGGCTGTTGTGAATAATGCTATGAACATGGGGGTTACAGGATATCTTTGAGACCTTGTTTTCAATTTGGGGGGTGTTATACCCAGAAGCAGAATTACTGTATTATATGGTTATTCTATTTGTAATTTTTTGAGCAACCCACATACTGCTTTCCATAGCAGCTGTAGACTTGTTTTTAAAACCTGGGGTTACATGTGGGGATCTGGTTAACTGAGTATAGATAGTTTGCTTAAATGGGTGGGGGTTCTGTACTGCCTTCTTCTCAGATTATTCACCTCAATTAAATATAGTACCTTGGATAGTTTTCTGTCCTTCTGCATTACAATCACATGTCCTTGGGCTACAGTTAATTTGTAGGTTAATGCCTCAATGACAGCAATAGCAAATATTTTTGCCATAGCCACATGGTAAAAATTCAATCCTGAACTTTTAATTTTTGTGTACTTTAAAAAGTATCTTCTTTGAGATTGTGACCCCTGAGATTGTTTCATCATAAACATACATGAAGGAAAGAATGTTCACATTTCTTTGGCCATTAGTTGGGTCCATGGTTAAAACAACCCTTTCTGCATTTCAGCCAAAACTGCATTAGACAAGCAAGGTCGAAATGAAACATACATTTTAAGCTGTTTTCCAAAATGGCAGCTTTTTACTGGCTTTTATAGTTACAATAATACAAAGTGTTCAGAGCTTCTCCTCCATTACAATTCCTTCTGATAACCATTTAGTGGTTTAATGTCTCCTTGACTTTAAAATTACATCCTAACATATATATTATGTATAATATATGGGATTCTGCTTTTAACTCCACACCAGCATTACGGATTGCTAAGTGCCTAGCACACACAATTTATCTCGTTTCATCCTTATTATTGTCTAGTATTCTGTCCATCTTACATGCCTCTCTCTACTCACCATCTATTGGTTAACTGTTTTCTGTGCTCCCTCAGCCATTTCCATTGTTGAGCCAGCTGCACACAATCCTAAATGATTTATTTTCATGTCTATTTCATGTACCAGAAACTGAATTCTTCAGAAGTAAAACTTTGGCCTTATAGCAACCTTTTCTATCCTTTAATGTTATCTTTCATTGTTATGGGAGTTATACATGTCTGTGATTTAAGGTAAAAAAATTCTGTAGAAACTGTACATTTGGCAACGAAAGGACAGAGCCTGTGTACCTACCCCTCCCCTTACTTGTTTCCCCTCTTTCAACTAGTTATTTTGACGTTTACTTCATGTCTACATATAAAATGTTTGTATTGCTATTTCTTGATTTTTTTCACCTTCAGGCATTCCCTATTGACTTCACTTAATAGAAAAGAAGGATTTAGCCCTTCTTCCTTTCCTCCTTCACCAATCCCTCCCCCTGCCACTTCCCATCTCTATATCTGCCCAGTATCATTATAGTGTCCTTTTTAAAATAGATTTGTATTTATTTCATTATGACTAGGTGAACATTACTCATATCTTGGCAAAGGAGTATGGTATTATTACTTCTTTTCTCCTGCTCAGCTTTTTGTTTTTTTTCTGAGGTTAATAATTATCTTATTATGTTTTACTAAACCAAACCAAAGGTTTTTAATGATTACTTAAATCTCTCCTTCCTGAGATTTAAACAGATTAGTGTTCGGTCAGGTTCATCTTTCTGAAGGACTCTCTTCTGGAACCTTCTGACCTGCACCAATCTATGTTTAGTGCACAGATGTTGTCAGGGCATCTCACTTCATTTTTCTCGTTTGTTGTATCCTCTGTTTCCTATATCCTATGTCTCTTTCCTTTGGTTAGTACCTCATTTTAGTGTAGTACAACCTCCAATAGCTTCCTGAGGATGAAGTAAATGAAAGGAAAATTTTTCAATTCTAGAATCTTCTTTACCCAACTTGATTGGAATCAAGTATAGAATTCTAGTTTGAAATAAATTTCCCTTTGAAATTTGATAGAATTGCTCCCATGTCTTCTATTTTTCTTTGTGACTGCTGAGAAAAAATTGAAAGGCTGATTCTTTTTTTTTAATTGTACAAGCAAATTTATATCAGCTTTGTTCACAATAGTCCAAACTAGAAATAACCCAATTATCCATCCATGGCAGTCTGGTCACACACAAGAATAACACTCATCAATAACACCAAAATAATACACTCAACAACATGGATGCATCTCAAAAACATTATGTTGCATGAAAAAGCCAAATGCCCCAAAAAAGTATATTCATTTATGTGAATTTTAAAGACAATCAACACTAATCCATTGAGATAGAAATCAAAATGATTTATATCTACATACATATATGTTTTTGTTGAACCATTTTAAAGTAAGTTATAGATATCATGATCATTGAACCCAAATACTTAGCATGCAAATGACTTCATCTCTTTGAGTATAATTTATGGACTACCAATATTCCTTCATTCAGTCCTTCAATCCATGAGACTGGGGTTAGCAAACTTTTCTATAAAGTGCCAGATAGTAAATATGCTAGGTTTTGTAGGCCATATGGACTCTGTTGCAACTGCTCAACTCTGCCATTGTAACAGAAAAGCAGCCATAGATAATACGTAAATGAATATGCATGACTGTGTTCTCCTAATTATTTACAAAAACAGGCTGTGGGCCAGGCTTGGTCAGCAGGCCACAGTTTACTGACCCCTACACATAAATCACAGTTCTTTTTCATGCTCAGATTATCACAACTCATGTGAACGGGAATTCCTTCAAGCTGGCTATATGTCTTTGAAAAGACTGTAATAGCTTTTTAATGAATCACTGCTTTCTGTCCAAGATTTCACATGCTCACCTTGTAATTCCTTTGCACTATTCCTCGAAGTAGTTTTTTCTTTCTTTTTTTTCCTATTGAAGTATCATTGATATACAATCTTATGCTGGTTTCAAATATACACCACAGTGATTCAACAGTTACCCATATTATTAAATCCTCATCCCCTCTAGTGTGATCACTATTTATCAACGTAGAAAGATGTTACAGAATCATTGACTACATTCTCCATGCTGTACTACCGTCCCTGTGACCAACTTTTATTGTGATTGCAAATTATTGTGCCCCTTTATCTCCCTCCTTCCCTAGCTGCCCCAACCCCTCCCTGTTGGTAACCACGAGTCACTTCTTAGTGTCAAAGAGTCTACTTCTGTTTTGTTCCTTTTGTTTTGCTTTGTTCTTATTATTCCACAAATAAGTGAAATCATACAGTATTTGTATTTCACTGCCTGGCTTATTTCACTGAGCATAATACCCTCTAGCTCCATCCATGTTGCTGCAAATGGCAGGATTCCTTTTCTTTTTATGGCTGAATAATATTCCATTGTGTAAATGTGCCTCATCTTCTTTATCCATTCATCTACTGATGGACACTTAGGTTGCTTCCATGTCTTGGCTATTACAAATAGTGTGGTGATAAACATAAGGGTGCATATGCATATATCTTTTCAAATCAGGGATTTTTTTTTCTTCGGGTAAATTCCTAGGAGTGGAATTCCTGGGTCAAATGGCATTTCTAATTTTTGTTTTTTGAGGAGCCTCCATATTGCTTTCCACATAGGTTGAACTAATTTACATTCTCACCAATAGGGCAGGAGGGTTCCTGAAAGGCTAATTATTGATCCTTTTTAAGTGATCTGTTTTTCTCTCTGGAAGCCTAAGGTTCTCTTTGGCCCCAATGTTCTGCAATTTCACAGTAATGAACCTGGGCATGAGTCAGCTTTTATCCATTGTGCTTGGGAGCTCAATGGGCCCTTTCAATCTGAAAACCCCTGACTTTAAGTTTGGGGAAATTTTCTTGAATTATTTCTTGGTGATCACTCCTTCCCTAGACCCTGTTGGTTTTTCTTTTGCTAATCTTATTTTTCAGATTTTGGAACCCCTGGAGTTATCCTCTAATTTATTATATTTTCCTATATTTCATTTATCTATCCTTTTGCTTTTTTTCCCCCTAGGGTATTTCCCAACATTCATCTTACACTCTTAACTAAACTTTTCATTTCTGCTGTCGTTATTTCTTATCTCTGAATCCTCCTTTTAATACAGTATCCTTGTTATTGTTTTATGGTTGCAATGGTATCTCCTATCTCAGGATATTGATTACATATATGTACTTACTTTTTTAAATTGTTTTCTTCTCATTGAAGGTTTGTTTTCTCTAAGGGTTGCTCCTCCCTGTCCTCCAATTGTAGTCGCTATGGTACCACCTCCCAGGTTTGTTTTTGAAGTTGTCAAATCCCTGAGCCTTCTGCCTCTTGCCAGGTAACTCCTATTCCTCCACCCTGGCAAAGGACAGGTGATTTGGGATCTCTGCATTGGGTAAAGTGCATAGTACACGCTAAGTCCTTTCCCTCCATTCAGCTCCCAGAACGGTAGCAACCAGACCTGCGCCCTCCAGGCGGAAATTGGAGAGTCATCTCTAGTTGAATCTCATCAGTCTTAAAAAGAAAGGTCCAAAAATAATAACACTGGGAATTCTCCAAATACACAACGCAGCCAAATTACATTAAAGCTAGTCAACAAGCCCCCTTATTCTTTCAGAACCCCTGGAATATTATCTAAAATATAAATTGAAATGATTCATATTGGCTTTATGGTGTGGAGGGAGGGATAGGCTCGAGCTCCATCATTCACGGTCCCGAAGAGATGAAGTTTTCCCAGAGGCTGAGAAGGATCGCCCCTCCCCCTTCCTCGGAGTCTGCGGGTGGGAGCCCGCTTCCAGAGCCGCCGACCCTACCCCCTGCCGGCAGGGGGAGCCACGGCTCACGGCCAGCGGCCGCGCAGGCAGGGCCTCGCTGGGAAGAGAGGAACAAACCAGAGAGACGGCGAGCGGAAGTCGCGGTGGCGGCTCCGCCTACAGGCTTAGAGGCAGAGCTGGTAACTGGTCGGTGGCTGCGGCTAGATTCTGCAGGCCACGCTGGCTGCTCCCGTAGCGGAGGACTTGAGCGGAGGCGGGATGCTGCCGGCAGGCGAGATCGGCGAGGTGCCGGCAACCCCGGTGAGGCGACCCTGGTGGCCCGGAGAAGGGACTGATAGCCTAGAGAGGTGGCACAGATCTTCCAAGGGAGATTGCCTCGGCGAGGTAGCCCTGGCAGCCAGGAGACGTGGTTCCCGTGGCCCCGGGGTAGATGGCTCTTGCAGTCCTGGTGAGGTGGCACAGACCTCTCGGGAGAGGCAGTCCCAGGGCGGTGACTCGGGCGATCCAGCCACCAGATGACACAGATCTCTCTGGGAAGGTGGCCCTGGCGGCTGGGCAGAGTAACTCCAGCGGTCTGGGAAAGTGGCCGTGGTGGCTGTAGAGAGGGGCCCTTTTTGGAACTTGCATCAGATAGTCCTGGCCCCTCAGGAAAGCCCCAAGGGAAGGGATCTGGACCCTCGCAGTCTTCAGCGGGTGCCCTCTGGGAACCCTGTGTGAGTTCTATCTCCCACTTCAATCTTAACGTTTTTGTCACACCTGTTCTCCTAGTGCTGCTCTGAGAGTGATGACGAAAGGAAGAATATCGAGGAAAAAAGTAAGCAGATTCCAAACACTTTAGCGCTTGTTTTCTACCCGTCCATTTCCAAAACTCATCCTTCCGGGGTCTGCATTGGAGAAGGGTCTTAGCCTGTTATCTTTTACATGAAGTATCTTTTTTTTCTGTACAGTATGCTGGCCTAGAATTAAATATCGATTATCATTATACATATGTTTTTGTCTTTCTAAAATGGTAAAATATGAAATGTTTTGGAAACAAGCACTCCCTGACCCTCACCTCATGCAGGCACTGGTGTGCTATCACTGGAGTTCTGCCCGTCATACCAAATTCAGAGTAACTGGACTCTGCCTGTTGTTCGAAGGAGGCATCAACGTATTAAGCATCAGGAATTTGGAGAAACTGATGATCTAGGAGAGATTACCATTATCTTAATTGGGTTCAAAGCAGTCAAATGATAATTCTTTAGTTGTACTTTACCTTCAGTGAATTTGCAATTGAAAGTTTATCTGGGAAGAGTACAATGGATAATGGTCCCTGGGTCTTGGACTGGACAAGGAAGAAAGAAAAGGTCAATACGTCCATTTCCTGCCCAGGACAGGAGCATATGTCAGAGGTGTGGCCACTTGTCATTTTTCTTTAATGAGTAAAGCATGGCATGCTTTTGGAAATAAGAGAATATTCAGGGGCTTCTGAATTGAAACTTATTGGGGAAGAAAGTGGAAAAACATGTATTCCTTCAAAGGGTTTTTGGTTCTTCTGACCATGGGGATGAGTAGTAAGAGAAAGGGTACCCATGTTAACAAATTGGCTTTAGGATATAGGCTTGCCCTTAACATTGCCTACTGATCCAGTCTGCCTCAGAAAAAAGGCTATAAGTTAGTCCAGAGCACTTGACAATCATAGCCTCCACAACTCGCTCCTTTTCCTTGAGGAGCTTGGAAGTCCCCCATATCTTTCAGTTAAACCCTTCCCTTCCCACCTTTGCCCATATAGATACCTGGGAAGTTGATGACTGAGCTGTCATTTTAGCAAATGATAGATGCAGAGGTAGACTTTATCCTTGTCCCTCCTTAGGTGGCTCATTCAACTTCTTTGCAATTAGGAGTGCTCTTTACAAAAAACAGGGTAAAGGAGACACATAAAAGCCTCCCAAATCACCAATGTATCATTTTGAAGAATGTCATTTGACTAAGACTATGTTGCATTTAAATGGTTATATCAAAAGAGCATAGTTTTTTTTTTAAGTAAAGATAGAATTTACTCCCTAAGCTACAGTAGCCTTAACATTCACAAAACATTCCCTCTGCACATTGCCCTGCTTCTGTGTGTCTGCAGATAATGCCACACAGCTCACTTGTTTTACTTAAGATAAATATAAAAGGAAGACAGGGTGACTCCTATACATAATAACAGATGGATTTCTGCACTAATGAAGTTTGGTACAGACCAGCCAATTCTGATTATATTTGTAGAAGAAAATAAGAAAAAAAAAAAGAGAGTTAGGAAGCAGGGATATTAGTCCCATTTAAGTGTAAGCTGCGCAAATATTGTAATTTATAGTTGGGAAATTGAGGCATAGACTTAATGCTAATTTTTGTTTCTACCTAATAGTGGGCTACTAGTTCTCAGCATATGAACAATTCTTATAATAGAACCAAGGAAAATTTGTTTTGGGGAGCGCAAGGGGGTGGGTGTGAGGAACATACCCAGCACTAAACATACATGGTATATGTTCTGTTAGTCTTCACATAAATAATTGAACAATGGCTAGTAGTTAACTTTTGCATTTAGGCATATCTTTATCTAGCTATTTATATTTTCATTTTATCAGAAGTGGCATTTGTTTTATACTGAGGCTGATTATAACCTCTTGCCTTTCTTCCACTGTGGTTTTCTTAAAACTCCATTTTTGGTGAAGAGCCAAGTTCTCCAAGGGCAGCTCCAAGACAGAGGTGAAGGGTAAAGTCCAACCAGTATTGCTCCCCAGGAGGCTCCGTCTTGTTCCTGTAGCTTTATCTCTCATGCATACATTCTTTTCTTTTCTTTTTAAGAAATTGCTATAGTCCTTGTAGCTAAACATAAGGCTTGTTTAGAGAGAATCAAATCCTTCAGGCAAACCTAAAGTAGAGAAATAGACTGTATGTTCAGGTTTATTCTAATGTTTACTTTCCACTCTCTCTTTGTAGGGTCTTAATAGCATTTATTTTCATTTGGAGATCAATGGCTGCTGCTCTTACATTTTTATATTATCTTTTGTTTATTTTTTTTTATCCTTGGGAAATACTCAAATCTAGGAAGATAAAGCCCTGTAGGTAGAATAACTCAAGTTGTGGACTGAGTAGAGTAGAGCATTTTTAATAGCAGGGAACTTAATGACTGCTAGTGAAATGGACTTACCATTATACCACGTTTGATGCAGACTTCAGGTTTCCTAACCTTTTTCCCCAGGAAGAAAGAAACCATAATTAACTAGAAGGGCATAGTTCATCCTTGGAAATAGGTCCTTCATAAAGGGAAACAGTTTATCTTACACAGTGGGGTGGAGAGGAAGGAGAGATCTCTCCTACCTCCTTTGCCAGGAAGCTGCTGTGGATCTTCAAGTTTCCCGTTCAGAAAGCCACCCCTGGCCAGATGGTCGGCAAAGGCACAGCTAGGGATACTCTGGAAAAAGAGGGGCAGTGCTGTTGGTCCACAGACTTAGGACAGTGGAAAATAATTGAATTGCCTTTGAAGTGGACTAAGTATTTACTAGAAATCTATTTTCATTTCATAAGTGCTTAAGTTAAATAAAAATTGAAAATTTTTAATATATTCAAATCTTGCCTCATTCCACAGTTAGAGGTGACTTAAATTGCTTAATTATGTCTTAAACATTCTGGATAGTGCAAGAAGGTTTAGACCCTTGAAGAGTGAGAGAACTGACTTGTAAAATACAGGAAATGATCAATTTCAAGCATATAGAATAAGGAGTGAACTTTGGGAGATTTCACGTAATGGGATGAGAGTAAAGCCACACTGTCCTTTGTTCACTGGGCATTGTTTGCTGTTCTTCTAAATGCTACCTCTGCCACCACTTTCCTCAAGAAATGGCTCCATGGTTCCAAAGCACCTGTTTTTGCCACTTTTAGTAGGTGCAATGTGAATCGGCCCAAGTCTAGTTTATTTGCCATGGGAAGAATCTCACTGTAGACTGGATAATTTAGTGGTTGCACCAGCCATTTTGTGTTTTTTCTAGTAATTTGTGTTTTCTCTCATTGTTCTTTTTTTTCTGTTTCTGACACGGACATCTTTGTACAATGGCATTTGAAGCTTTGAAACTTTTTTACTCTTATATAAGGAGGAGTTTTTACTCACTTGATAACCCTGTCAGAGTTTTTCATATATTTGAAATTTTACAATACTATATATATTTAAACATTTTAAAACCATAGTCCTCCTTTGGTGTTATTCTAGGCCATACCGTTTGGTTCCTTAAAAATTTTGAAACTATATTACTAATCTAATAAAAACTCTCAATAAAATCGGATTTGACCTTTTTTTCCCAAAAATAAGACAGATTGATATAAGGTCTTCTGGAAAAGTTTAATATCTGTTTGTAACTGCATTGTCATGCCAACATCTATTAAAATCTGTGGTTATTAGAACAGACTGTAGGAATGTTTCCTTTACTATGAATTTCCTCAGCTCTTAGTACTTGATTGATAGATTGCTTTATAGCTATTCATTGGGTATTTGTGTGTATTTACATACATGTGTATATATATACATACTATATACACACAAAGTGCCCAATAAAACTTATATATGTATATTCATACACATTTACACATGCTCTCTAGGTATTTGTGTATCTATAGTATGTATATAGATAGATACTATTTAACTTTTGAAGGTAGATATATTGCCTTGTATATCTTTTGTATTTCCTTTAACCCCA
Organism: Manis pentadactyla; assembly: GCF_030020395.1. Taxonomy (NCBI): domain Eukaryota; kingdom Metazoa; phylum Chordata; class Mammalia; order Pholidota; family Manidae; genus Manis; species Manis pentadactyla. The sequence continues at coordinate 58,112,232 of NC_080025.1, read as the reverse complement.
TAGTACTTAGTAGTATTGAGTAATTGTTATTCTTTAATTTTAGGTGACATAAATATTGAAGCTCTTATTGGAAATGAACAAGTCAGAGAAGGTACCAATAATGGTGATCTCCCTTCCTATGTGTCTGCATTTATAGAAAAAGAAGTTGGAAATGACCTTAAATCTTTAAAAAAACTTGATAAACTCATAGAACAGATGACAGAAAGTAAAATGCAGTTAGAAGAACAGGCAAGTATTAAAACTCATTGAAATAATATCAATAGTATGCTCATTTTAGTTAAATGTAATTTAGACATAACCTTATTAAATAGGGAATTTCGAATATATAGAGTGTGACAGTCTGATCATTTTAAACTGTTTAATAGGTTTTAAAACCTACAGTGTGTTAGGTATTATACAAATTATATAAAAGACAAAGTTTCTATTGATAAGATTTGTTTTGAAAACATAGCTATAGCTAACATTTTAGATAGCATTTCACACAATGACTGTTTAAAATGCTCTACAAGTAACTAATTTCATGGTATACAAAAATAACACCACCATTCCAAATTTTTTATATAAGCACTCATGGGGAGAGAACATGAAAGTAAGGAACACAATATGGTTATTTCTGGGTGGTTAGTTACCAGGTGATTTTTTTTTTCTTCGTATCTTTTGGTATTTTCACATTTTTTCTTTTTTACAATGAACATACTAAGATAGTTTTAAAAAAAACAGTCAATGCAGAGAAGACAAGTAATGACTCTGTAGCATCCTACTATGCTGATGGACAGTGACTGCAGTGGGGCGGCGGGGGGGGAATTGGTAATATGGGTGAATGTTGTAACCACAGTGTTGGTCACATGAAACCTTCATAAGATGGTATATCAATGATACCTTAATAAAAAAAAGAATAAAAAAGATAATACATTGTTTTCCAAAATGTTTGAAAGAGACAAGAAATGTCATTAATTCACATCTTCTCCAATACTTGGAATTGTCAAACTTCTCCTGTTTGTCAATGAAATCAGTGTAAAATGGAAAAAAAAACAAACAGTGAATGTAGTCTTAAAAAATAAGTGGGTCCCTGTACTGGCAACAGTGTATTTGTCAGAAATAAAGGATTTTTATCGTGTAGCTGCTAAATTGGGTTAAATAAACTGTGGCGTGTTAACTCCAGGTTGACAGTCATTCTATACTTTTCTCTCCCTAGCACCATAGTCTCCCTGTCTTCCTGTCTTCCCACCATGTCCACCGCTTGTTTCTAAATGTAGCCCAGCCCTGTCCTCCTTGTCCTCTCCCAGAGGCCCATGGGCTCTCTTGGAGGAAAGCACACAGCTGGGTGAGGGACACCAGCCCACATGGGTGGTTCTCAGCCCTACCTGGCAATCCTGTGGGATGGTCGGCTTCTCTGCTACTCCACTCAGCCATTCTTCCCAGTTCTCCCCGAGACACCTACCCGAACTAGCCATTCTGTCCTTTCCTTTTTCCAACCAGAAACAAATAGAGGCCATCAAGTGGGAATCCAGTGAACAGTGTACCCCATACTCCACAAACTCATTTGCATCCATTTCTACTCCTAATTCAGCAGAGGATCAATCTAAGGCAGTTGTCTTGCCCCAGACCCTTCCTTCTACCTCTGAGCTTACTTAACCCTTTTATATTTTTATCCTCTGCTCCTCAGTCAGTCCTGTCTCCCTAGTATAAGGACACATCCAGATCTCTTTCTTAAAACCTGAACAAACAACTTTCCCCTCATCTTTTAGTATTAGTCCCTTCTTTTACTGTTAGACTTTTTCAAAAAGTCACCTTATTTTGTATCCATCTCTACTTCCTAATTTGCCATTTGCTCTTGGCCCCTCTGTAATCACGTGTGTTTTCCTGATGACCATGGAAGCTTTTGGTAAAATTCCTAATGGAACCTGAAATTCAGCATATCCAAAACTGCCCTAATCCATTTCTTAAAGTGCTTCACTGTCTTGAAAAATGGCACCACCATCTGCCTGTCACTCAGACGGGAAACCGAGGAACCTTTGTAGGCAGGCCCCTCTTCCCCATCCTTCCTCTGCTTTCCTCACCCAGACCTCTTGAGTTCTGCTTCCATATCATCTCTAGAATCTGTCCTCTTGTTCCCACCCTGCCACCAGCCCCTCAGTTTAGGACTGCATTCTCTCTTGCATTTGAGGGATAGTTTGCCCATCTTCTGTTTTCTTCATCTTGCCACGTAACTTTTCTTTTTTACTCCTTACAGAAATTTCAATGTATGTAAATAAGCAAATATATAATATAGTTACACAGTTAAAGTCTTTTATGTATATGCAAGCATATATATACTTAAAATATGCATAACTTTGACAATGTTATATATACTATTTGTGTTCCTATCAACATATTTAGATCTGTCTTCTTTTTTAATGATTTTATGTTATTCAGATATGGCTGTACATAATTTATTTGACCAGACCTTTATTGGTGGACTTTTTTGCTGCTTCCAGTTTTTATTATTACAAATTAATAGAGTTCGTGTAATTTTCATCATATTACCTTTCTCAATCATAAATCTAACTGATTTAATCCCTTATTAAAAACTCTTGATGGCTTCCCATTACCTATTGGAAAAAGCCCACATTCTTCTATGGTACAAGATGCTACTTGTGATCTGGTCTCTCCCTGCCTGTGCAGGCTCATCTACTCTCTGAATTTCTCTGAGCTGTATTTTGTGCTCTACTCAGCTCTTTTGCCGTTTTCTGATCATGACTGAGCTATTCCTTCTGCCTGGAATTCCTTTCCTTCCAAAGTTCCCACCCATCCTGCAAAGGTCTGTGTCTGAACCGTGCAAGCACAGTTGCCAGGCACCTCAAAACCTTGCTATTGGAAGTGTGGGAGTTTGTTAGAAATTCAGGATCTCAGTCCCTACTTCAGAGCTATTGAGTTTGCATTTGCATTATAATCAGATCTCTGATTCCTGTGCACATTTAAAGGTTTGGGAAACAGTAGGTAGTATATTATTAAACCTAGCCTCTCTCTTCTATTGCATTAATCCCACTGTTGAAATTACTTGCTCACACCTCTCTTCATACCAATTGAGTTTAAGGGCAGCGGCTGTGTCTTACCTGGCTTTCTCCAGCACAGTACCTGGTACAGAGTGTCTAATTAGGTTGACTAAGTTGAAATTCCTCTGTAATATTCTTTATATTGTACTGATGCTTAATGGATTTTCCATATGCGATAAGAAAAATTCATTTAACAAATACCACATCTAATGACATTACTTGGATATCACATTACCATGTCAGTGGTTCTCAGCCTGGGCTCGGGTCAGAATCACCAAGGGAACTTGTGCAAAAACAGATACCCTGACTTTTAGAACCGGAGCTTCATTTGTATTTTGAAGGAAAACAATTAATAGATAAAGCATACGAGTGTTCTCGCTGGATTCTCTGAAAGTGTTGAGCTTCATGAAGGCAGATCTACAGATGCTTACTGGGGTCAGTATGATCAGCCCCTCCGTACACATCTCCACATAGAGCATTTCATGTTTAGGCTTGGTTGGTACAGGATGCAGAAGTCAAACCTTTCCTTTGAAACTTTTAACTGATAATTTTCAATTCTATTAGAACAAACATGTATTTTGAAAGTAATGAACTAGTAAACAAGATTATGAAAATCCATCTGATTGCTGCTGTTTTTTGGTATGGTCAGGTACTTACAGTTTCATCAGAAATTCCTAAAAGAATTCAGAGTGCCTTAAAAAATGCAGAAGAATCAAAGCAATTCCTTAATCAGTTTATGGAGCAAGAAACTCATCTCTTCAGTTGCATTAGCAGCCATTTGCTGACCGCACAGCCTTGGATGGAAGATCTTGGGGCCATGATTAACCAAATTGAAGAGATTGAACGGCATCTTGCTTACCTTAAATGGATTTCACAAATTGAAGAACTAAGGTAAAAAGGGCCTCTTTGTTCTCATAATTATTATTTTCCTTTGAGGCTCTGTCTTAGAGTGCATGCATGCCATTAAATAATTGAGTTAATTAAGGATTATAATAATGTTATTTTACCAGTTGTTATGAAAATAGCATTATGATAATGATTCTTTTCCTTTATTGCAAATGAACATAAACTTTTTAGGGAGCTTAATTTGCATGTCAAAGATAGTGATCTAAGTAGAAATTTTAAGTCTTATAGTAGTACTGTGAACACATGATGAAAAACTATTATTTATAATGTCAATAAGACAACCCCTCAGTGTGGTAATATTCTTCTTAATTTTACTTTTACTTTACTTTTTAGTCACTTAATGAAATGGGTTGCTTTCTCTATAATTAGAATTTTTTTCAGTGAGAATCTTCTAATAAGAGCTATCTTATGCATATTCTTAGATGGTAGCAGTTCTGCTTCTTGTGGGCACAGAAAAAAGTTCTTTTTGAATTGAGTACATATCACTAGTAAGTTAATTGTGAATGTCTGATGTTGCCTTGCAAACAAGCTAAATGAACATTTCTGTGTAGATTGGCAGATTATTTGGTTTCATGAGATAGTTCCCCAGCCCCTCCAACCTATAGTGTTCCAGCCTTGCTTTGTTTTAACTACTCTTGTTTCAAAGCCATCAGCAACCATTAATGTGTCTGGAAGCCTTGATGGAGAAAAGTCATCCATGAGTCTTAATGCCCCATTTAAAATCATAGTTAATAGATTTTATGTTATGTCTTCCAAAGAGTAAGGCAGTATCACTTTCTCCTGCACATGTTTCCCGAGGTTGTAAATAATTTTACATATCAGAACAGTATGAAAATCTTTTTTTTGCATGTTAGTTTTAACATTTATGGACAAAGTGATATGCCTATGATTTTATTGTTACTAATGATTCCAAAAATTGACTTAAGCTTTTTAGGGACTTTCCTTCTTGTTTAGGTAAATTATATGCAGTGAAGGAATTTTAAACCTTGTGTTATTTTACTTCATTTTTCCTCACCCCTCTGAAAGAAAACACCAATAATGGGCAGTATTAATGGCTTTATGAGGTAAAATAAGTCGTTAAAAACCTCACTTTTGTAGTAGCCAAAGTAATAGGCTAAGTTAATTAAAATGAGACTATGGTTATGGATAACCTTTTTCTGATGTTGGAATTGTTTCAAAGAGAAATATGTCTGGGGAATCATTAGAAACAGGAATCACTTTTTAATAATGTGTTCCTTCCCTTAGGTCTTTTGTGATACAACTCTATTTCCAGCTTTCTTCTGGGCTTCTGAGATTTTCCTTATCTCCTAATTTCCTTGTAATGACTTGCTTTTTTTTAATTCTGTAGCACTTTCTCTTTTCTGAAAAGAAGTTGCTTCTTCTTTATAGAACTAGTCTCTTCATGTTTACTCTGTTTCTTGAGTTACAGTACAGCATTATCTCTGCGAATGCACTCTGTAACCCTGGCTTTTCCTGTGCTCTCAGTGTCATTCACTTCAGTTGTGTGGAGATCTAGTCCACTGTACCCTAGAAAGTAGTACCCCATACTCTGTGGCTGCTGGTACATTTTAAGTTATTTTGTAACATTTGTACATTGCCCCAACAAGGTAGTCTTTTGTTTAGCATTATGCCCACTTAGTTTGGCTTCATATTGCTTTGAAGTGGGAAACCTTGAGATGTGTTTAGCTAATTCGCCATCATGCGTGGGGAACCTGACCTAGGCACCCTCACTTGCGCCAGCTGACCCTCTGCGCGAGCCCAGAAAGAACTCTCAGTGCCTGAGCTGCAAAAGTGGTGGATTTGTTGACACCCGCTGGGGAAAGAGTGGTTGCAAATCTGATAATAGATGTTAAAGTCAAAGACTGTTGGAAATCTCAAAAATAATTAGAAAAGAAGAAGAAATTTAGCATGAGAGCATGAGAGTAAGGGATAATCAAAAGGGCTGACAGAAATGAATATCACAAATGGGCGCTTAGCCTTCTTGTTGAGGCCTGAAACAGTGACAGTGAAAAACACAAGTGGCTTGTGGAAGGAGAGCAAAAATACCAGTGCAAAGTGGAGCTCTGCAGGGTGAGAATGCACATTCCTGTTCCCAAGGAGAGTGCTGTGCCCACCCCAGCACTTAAGCTGAAGGAGCACACTGGACCAGGGAGCGTCCCAGCCCATCCGTTCTCTCCCAGCGCCTCCACCGAGCCCCCAGGTGGGGGGGAGAGAAAGAGGGGTGTGTGTCTGGGCTGCCTGGGGCAGAGCATGCACTTCAGATTTCCTGCAGGGGGGTGATCGCCCAACTGAGATTATTGAAAAGGTTACTTTTTGTTCCTTACTCTTAGATGGCTTAAAATAGGGACTGTGGTATTTTTGTCAGAAGAAACATTGCATTTTTAAGGAAAATGTTTTGTTTTATAAAGCCCAGCATGTAAAATGGTAGCTCATGGCTTGAATTTGTCTTGAAGACATGTTTTATTTGGCTTGTTTTTAAGAATTTGGTTAATTGGTTTGTTTTTACATGAAAATCTTGATGTTTGGCTTCTCTAGAAAAATTTTAAGATTGGCCAAATTGGACCCACACTCCAACGTGGCAGCAGGTTGGCTGGAGCCTTGGGACAGGGTATGGGCTTTCCAGTTTGCCCTAGTCCTCACCCACTTCACTTTTTAAATTTACTTTACCTATCAGGCCTTTGTAGGCCTTTGAGTTTGCTACCCTTACTGTAAAGCTTTCCTTAAATTTTGTGTGGAACTTGACTAACAGTAACTTGAAAGGACTGGCCTCTGGAGTGCCACCTTCTTAGGTTTCCTCTGATCAAATTCAGCCGGGCAAAATAGCTAAACATTTGTGAAGACTATCATATTTGACTTATGCTACTAACATTATTCCCTGGACTGAGACACTAAAGACTTCTGTAAAAGGCAGATTTATCAGGAATGAGTGGGGCCTGAGGGAATGGGACACAGGACAAGCCTGTTCTCAGGAATAGTGGGAAGAGAAAGGTGAAGGGAGGTGTCCTAAACATGGGCCGATGTTCTTCAGAAGAATGCTGAATTTGAGGATTCCATCCTCCCAAGAGACTTGGATATCAGGTAAAAAGTCACTTCATGGCAATGCTTCCTTCTTCTTTGGGTATAACTTTCTATGAACAAGGAAGGCGAAGCAGCTTTTCTGCACTTGGAATTATGCTGAACAAACTGTCTTTAAGGTTTTTTTTGCCTTGTTTTACAGTGATAACATTCAGCAATATCTGATGACCAATAATGTTCCAGAGGCAGCCTCTACTCTGGTGTCAATGGCAGAGCTTGACATCAAGCTTCAGGAATCATCTTGTACTCATCTTCTTGGTTTCATGAGAGCCACTGTTAAATTCTGGCATAAGATTCTCAAGGATAAGCTTACAAGGTAAGTAAGGAATTTACCCATATTTCATGCTCGTAATGGCTTTCAGGGGGTATGTGGTGATCACTGTATTTTACTGAAACATGTGTTAACTTTTCTTTGCAGTGATTTTGAGGACATTTTAGCACAGCTTCACTGGCCATTCATCACACCCCCTCAGTCTCAAACTGTTGGTTTCAATCGACCAGCCAGTGCCCCTGAGATATACAATAACCTGGAGACTCTGTTTTGTCAGCTTCTGAAACTGCAAACCTCGTATCTTTGTTGGAGTTAAAACTTATTAAATTTCTCTAGGATGGATTTGTGGCTAGACAGTAAAACTTTTTGAAAAGTGGCCAAGAAGCCAAACAGGAATACTGGGTTTGGGCTTGATCTGTATACGCCCATGGAGTGGTGGGTTGTTCTCTTTCAAAGTGAATCGCATGTGGGTGGGAGGGTGTGGATCAGTCTGAAGTACATGACTGACCCCAGCTTATATCATATACAGGTCTCTTGGGACAACAGAAAAAAAATGGGCAATCAGGAGGAAACCTTAGTAACATAATGTTATTAAAATGATTACTTGAATGTGTTTCCTTATTTACTACTATTTATTTTAGGAAAGACGTAAAGATTAATTCTAACAACATTTTTTGTTCACTTTTTACTGAATCATATGTTATGGAAAGTTATCTGTATTATTAATTTTAGTATATTTGTTGGAAAAAACTGTGTATATATGTGTATTCATGCATGTATGTGTGTAAACAGACACACACACAATTTTTCCTTTTTCCTTGACTTGACTATGTCAGAGATGAATTACTTACTGAGCCAAAACAACTTCCAGAAAAATACTCTCTTCCTGCATCCCCTTCTGTCATTCTGCCCATCCAGATTATGCTGACTCCCCTTCAGAAGCGGTTCAGGTATCACTTCAGAGGGAACCGACAGACGAATGTTATAAGCAAGGTGTGCTTTGCAATCCCATGTCCTTGATTTTTATTAATGGACAATGTTAAGAACTTCTTTCTATACTTTTGCTAGTTTAAGTTAAAATCTGATTCTATTCACATTTCTGTTTTTTTTCTCTAAAGAGCTGAATTCTTACTTTGTCACTGCCATTTATAACTGTGTTTCGGGACTTGTGTTAATGTGCTGTAGGAACCTGCTTACTCATTAACACATCACCTGACCAGTGTCTCAGTTTTCCCCTTGGGTGTGCTGTGGTGCTTTTTACACCTGGATCCACACGTTTCACTGTGCAAATTGCTCGGTTTATAAATAAATTGGTTTTTAAATACATCAGAGAAGTAAAGGTGAAAAGTAGAGCATTAACTTTTGAATAGAGGTGCTGATGATAAAATGATTTGTAACTGTGCAAGAGAGTATGGGACTAGATGATGGGAATGGCTTTGAGGAGTTATCACCAACATTTTAGTTGTGGGACTATGCCCATGTATATTGGACATATTGCTGAGATTTTTCATTTATTTGGTCTGGAAAACAATCATAGGCACTTATTTTCAATTAAATTTGAATTTGAGAATTATTTAGCATTATTTGTTTCTGGGGGGTAGATATTACTTTGTTTGACCTTGAGTTCTGCTACATCTAAGGCAGGGCAGAGTAGCAGAGGGGTTCAGTAAGTGTTTTGAATTAAATGTTATCACACCAGAATTATACCAGGCACTGCATGTGTCATAAACAAATGAGTTTATAGGCTTTATAGAATTTTAAAGGAATTCAGGGATAGGCAGTTGTATTTGCATGGGGAGGAGTAGAGTGGCAGTGGATCTCAGGTTCTTAAATTTAGCTTGTTTTTTTGCACTTTATGAGTCTCCTCCTTTCTTGGACAGGGTGTTGGTGGGAGGAAGAGAACCAGTTAGTAAGGAAGAGGTGAGACAAAGCAATAAATATAAAGCTGTAGAGAGGCAGTAGTAAAGTGGGAAAATGTGAGTTATGTTGGCAGCACTGTGTCATCAAGCCCAAACTGCAGCACCTGAGATTAGATATTGCCTCTTAACTCAATTTTGCATTCCTAGCATCTAGCACACAACAGAGATTTACAGTTCAGCAAATGTTTTTGAATCCCTGTCCAACAAAACTTGCAAGGTTTGTAGAACCATCTCTAGGGACAATGTAAAAAGTTGCATACTTACATTTCCTTAATTATACCTATTTTAAGGCATGTGTATTTTCTGTAATGCAGACCAGCCAAAGTTTTTTCTTAATTTATCTTTTGAAAAGAAAAAGCATAAAGAAAGTCAAGTTTAAAACTATTTTGGAATGTTACTTAAAAAAAAGTTCAAAGGTAAAACAGCAGCAGACTCACATAACCCAAGAATGGACTAAGTTACCAAAGGGAAAGGGACTGGGGAGGGTGGGTGGGAAGGGAGGGATAAGGGGATTAAGGGGCATTATGATTAGCACACATAATATAGGGGGGACATGAGGAAGGCAGTATATAGCACAGAGAAGACAAGTAGTGACTCTATAGCATCTTACTACGCTGATGGACAGTGACTATAATGGAGTATGTGGTGGGGACTTGATAATAGGGGGAATATAGTAGCCACAATGTTGCTCATGTGAAACCTGAGCATAAGATTGTATATCAATGATACCTTAAAAAAAAAAAAAAAAAAAAAGTCCAAAGGCTATCAGCTCTTTGTAACACTCATCATTTTACATATTTCTAAAGTGCTAGGTTTTAAATATATATGGCATTGTAAATTTATGCATACTGACTTAAGCCACATTATTGGAATTTGTTGGGAGGACATTGAGAAACATTTGATTACTAAGCCTTGCATGAGTTTAAAGTTCAGAGTAAATTGTGCTCTTACATCTAGGGATTTTTTTTTTAATTTTTTTATTAAGGTATGATTGATATACACTCTTATGAAGGTTTCACATGAAAAAACAATGTGGTTACTACATTTACCCATGTTATCAAGTCCCCACCCATACCCCAGTGCAGTCACTATCCATCAGTAAAGCAAGTTGCCAGAGATCCACTATGTGCCTTTTCTGTGCTACACTGTTCTCTCCATGCATCTAGGGATTTTCAACTAATTTTTGTAAGTGCTATGTGGATGCAATTAAATAAAGCCATTTAATTGTGACTTTCTTGTGGAATGCCTTAAGAATTCCAACTATTTTACCTCCCTCCTTCCTTAGCCTGAATGGTATTTGGCTCAGGTACTTATGTGGATTGGGAACCACACTCAGTTTCTGGAAGAGAAGATTCAGCCAATACTGGACAAAGTAGGCTCTTCAGTAAATGCAAGGGTAAGATACTCAGTCCTGAGCACTCCAGGCATCGAGTTGAGCCATATGTGTCCCTGAATACCTTGTTTACATTACCCTGTGCTTCTCTGTTTCTTTCAGCTTGAGTTTTCTCGGGGCCTTATGATGCTGGTTCTTGACAAGTTAGCTGCTGATATTCCTTGTCTGCTCTATGATGACAATCTCTTCTGTCATTTGGTGGATGAGGTGCTCTTGTTTGAAAGGGAGCTGCACAGTGTTCACGGCTATCCTGGCACTTTTGCTAATTGCATGCATATTCTGTCAGAGGAAACCTGTTTTCAGAGATGGTTGACTGTGGAGAGAAAATGTAAGTGCTCATGTTACCTAGGGTGGGGAGAGATGTCTTTTTGTGTTTCTTAATTTTTGGTGTTTTTTTCCTCAAGTTCTGAGTAGAAAGTAGAGCTGTCTACATTTTTCTTGGTTAGTTTCTTACCACAATTCCTTCAGAGGTCATCTTATTTTCTTTTCTCCCCATCAAACTCAGTTTTTCCTAGAATTGAGCTCTGTGGGTTTCTAGAGTGGAATATTCAAGCCAATGGAGTATATACAGCTAACTGCTTTTAGAGATTTTTACATACAGTATTTCTACTCCTGATAGGATCATTTTGGATATAACTTGTCAGTATAACTGTTTTGAAGATTTTGGTTGGTGTGGTGGGGGGAAACTTTCAATCTTAAAATACAGTATGCTAAATGTAGTACAGATAGTAGGAAGTTACACATTTATTTTCTATAGAAAAGTCATTATTCCTAAAAAATTGTGAGTTGAAAAATTAGGAATGACTGTAACTTTGTAATTGACATTTTCTTTTTTCTGCATGTCAGTTGCTCTTCAAAAAATGGACTCAATGCTTTCATCAGAAGCTGCCTGGATATCCCAGTATAAGGACATCACTGATGTGGATGAAATGAAAGTTCCAGACTGTGCAGAAACTTTTATGACACTACTCTTGGTTATAACTGGTAAGTATAAGTCTTTTAAGATAAAACTTTGTTTACTGACTCTTCACATGGTACTAATTCAACAAAGTTAGTATTATCTAGTGGTTATTGTAATATCTTCAAATTCAGTTTCTATTTTGGCAGAACTCTAGCACAATATTCTGCCTTTCTGATTTTTAATAATTTAAGTCAGATCTTAAACATTGGAGGGGAAAATTCCTGAATTGTTACATAAAACCAATTAAATTAGAATTTTATTACCTGAATTCTCTTTCCATTCAGTGTAACTGTCTTCATATGTAATTTTCTCACCTGGCTTTTTTAACAAATTGAGGCATAATTTTTATATGGTGAAATACATAGCTCTTAAGTACAGTTCAGTGCGTTTTAACAAATACATATACTTGTGAAATCCATATCCTTAGAAAGTTTAAAAGTAGATCCATACTTGAATCAGTTGAGTTTTGACAAAGGTGCCCAATGATGTCAGTAGGGAAAATTGTAACTGTCATGGACAGTACCAGATACACTTCGTATGTCTTGCTAACTTTCTCCACAGACAGGTATAAAAGTCTTCCCACAGCATCCCGAAAGCTGCATTTCCTGGAGTTACAGAAGGACTTGGTAGATGATTTTAGGATACGGCTAACTCAGGTGATGAAAGAAGAGACTAGAGCTTCCCTTGGCTTCCGATACTGTGCAATTCTTAATGCCGTGAACTATATCTCAACAGTACTAGCAGACTGGGCTGACAATGTGGTAAGTTAATATGGTTTTATATTAAATAATATATATAGTAGTTTGAACAATTTTACCTTTTGAAATGCTGAATTTATAGCAAGCCAAAATATGCAGCATACAGAAAAGCAGGCCAAACTTAGGAGGTGTGATTAAAGTACATCTTTCTCAGTCCAGTCTCAAATGATTAGATAATCCTGATACTTTAATCATTGGAAAAGAAAGCCAATTTTTCACAGATTAGGAATCACTGTTCTAAGATAATCTGTATGGATACAAAACTTAGCTTGGGTTTTCACTGGGTTTCCTACAAAATAGGTTTTATGACAAAGAGCACTAATAGAATTAAGATGACCATAAAACAATGAAATATACATTAAACAGAGAAAAAACAACTGTACTGAGGATAAGGAATATGAAGATACATTATAAATGTAAAGTATCATATAATTGGGTCATGAGACAGGAAAGTAAAACAGTAAAACAATGATAATTTTGACTAAAAACTTAAAATACCACTCTAAAAATGTGATCAGTAAAATGGGAATAGAAAAATTACAAAGTAAATAATTAGAATGATTAACTGGGACTTGGTTATAAGTTCACAGTATATTAAGGAAAACATAATTTTTTAGTGTGTCCCAATGAGTCACAAAGATGCACAGGGGATATTAAAATTTCTATACATTGTCAAATCTTAATGCAATAAAAACAACAAAAAAAGCAGAAGTGAAATATAATCAAACACAGGCATTTAAAAATATTCAGTGCCTGTGTGAGGGCATTAGGGTTAGTCTAGAAAACATGATAAGAATAATCTTTTAAATTATGAATTTCTGACAAAAAATTATGACAGTGCATTATATAGAAGAAAATATATTCCTTTTTACTATGAAAGAAAAAAACAAGTCTTTATCTTAATATAGGATAAGACAAAAACATAGGATACAAAAAATATATATACTAATAACAGATAAACAAGATAAAAATCTAATACACAATTATAGTTTATTCTAACTTGGACTCTTTGGGGGACCTGGTGATTATTTAAAATCCTTTTTCTACAAAAGTGTTAATGGAAATCTGTGTGCATAATAAAATTCTGCTGAGCAAGGAAAATAAGACAAAATAATTATTTCATAAAATGAATATAATGTAGAGTGTAAATGATGAGTGCATTTGTCTATATAAAGTCACATAATCAGAATACATTCATTCATTGTGTACTCTTACGTGTTATGTTCCTAATTTCAGTAAGTACTTTATTCAGTTAGTTCCCACACTGCTCCATTTTCTGCTAAGCTTTTTCATGAAACAAATTGTCATTCTTGATTCTTGTGCCAGATGATCTAATGAGACACTCATTCAGGGCCAGATTTTTAGCTTCAGTGAAAGATTTGTGAAACATCATTAACTACTTTAATTGGAATAGTAGTCTGTTAACAAAGACAGATTGGCCATTTTCCCTATCCTTAGGAAATTTATAATCTGGTGCTGAGTTAACGGGGTCCTTCTGTCAATAGGAAAGTAACCAAATTTTAGAATTGTCTCTTCAAGTCATGAATGAATTCCGTGTTCTAGTACGTTATTATGGTATAAATTCTATTTAACATCAAAAGTCATTTCATCATCTTCACAGTCTTTCAGCCTGTGGGTGCTTTAAATAAAAAACATTAAGTTGCTCACATAGTTAGGGCAAGAAGAAGGAAGAGTAGACAGAGTTCACCTTCCATTGACTGTTGTGCCAACCCTGAATATTGAGCTGTTCTGAATTAGGAGTTTCCAGTTGTGGATGACAGAAATCCAATTCATGCTGGCCTAAGTCGGGGAGTAGAGTGGAGTGAGAAGGTGAGGAATTTGTGTAACTGAAAGGATTAGGCAAGGCTGCTCTAAAGTTACTTGTTTCTGGCTTTCTTCTCAGGTGGACTCTGTAAGTGTGGCCATAGGTGCCTCCAGGCTCACATGGTCCATGAGCGCAATCTCAAAAGGGCTGTGCCTCTTCCGTGATAGTTTCAGCAGAAATACAAGGTGGCCTCTCACATGTCCGTAACAATCACTAGTGTGGCCATACCCAATCCCCTGTTAATGGGCATTTAGGAGGTTTTTAATCTTTTACTAATTGTCTGCAACATCTGAAGGTTAAATTATGATCAGTTTATTCTGGTTAAGAATGTTGAATATGCTTTAGAAAGATTTCCATCAAAAAACAGAAAGAGTAATACTAATTCTACCAAAAGTACCACTGTAAAAACTACATTTTAATTCTCTTAACTCTTACATATCTGCTCAGTTTATTACAACTCTCAGTCTGTCTAGACCAAAACAACTACTTAAAGAAGTTAGCCATCAGGGAAATGCAAATCAAAATCACAATGGAATACCATTTTATAAAAACTAAAAAGGCTATAATAAAAAAGATAATAACAACTATTAGTGTGGATGTGGAGAAAGTTAAATCCTCACACACAACTAGCAGGAATATAATATAGTGCAATCTCTGTGCAAAATAGTCTGGTGGATCCTCAAATAGTTAAACATAGAATTATCCTATGATCCAGCAGTTCTCCCAGGAGTAGACCCAAGAGAAGTAAAGACATGTGTCTGTGCAAAAACTTGTGCACATATGTTCATAGCAGTATTATTCATAACAGACAAAAAGTGGAAACAACCCAAATTTCCATCAACTGATGAATGGATAATTAAAATGCAGAATGTCTGTATAATGGAATAATTAAAATGTAGAATGTCTGTATAATGGAATATTATTCATCAACAAAAAAAATTAAATACTGATATGTGTTACAAGATGGATGAATTCAGAACACATTATACTAAGTGAAAGAAGCCAGTCATAAAGGTCCACAAGTTGTATGATTGCAATTATATGAAAAGTACAGAACAGGCAAATCAATAGACAGAAAGATCCGTGGTTGTCTAGGGTTGAGGGGAGCAGGGAGAGGACTGGGGGATGATGGCTAAGGCTGCAGGATTTCTCTGTGGGATAATGGAAACGTTCTAAAGTTGACTGTGTTAATACATACACAACTATGAATATACTAAAAATCAGTACATTGTATACTTTAAATGAAATGTATACTTTAAATTGTATGATTTAAATGAGTGAATTGTATATGAATTATATTTCAAGCTGCTAAAAAAAGTATAATACACATGTTAACATATTTCTGCTTTCAGTTCTTTCTACAGCTTCAGCAGGCAGCACTGGAGGTCTTTGCAGAGAATAACACTCTCAGTAAATTGCAGCTGGGACAGCTAGCCTCAATGGAGAGCTCTGTCTTTGACGACATGATTAACCTGTTAGAGCGTTTAAAGCTTGACATGTTGACCCGCCAAGTAGACCATGTTTTTAGAGAAGTTAAAGATGCTGCAAAATTGTATAAAAAAGAAAGGTAAGTCCTCTGTGTTACTTTACAGGACAACTCTCACCTCCAGTTTGGCAAAAGTTAAAAGATAAACGTAATCAGATTTCCAAGGTGTCTAGATAGCACAAAGTTTGGCCTTGCGCACTATAGACTTTTAACTGTTTTTGATGAAAATCTTTCTAAAGCATATTCAACATTCTTAATCAGAATAAACTGATCATAATTTAACCTTCAGATGTGTGTGTAAATACAGAGAGCTGGTGTATGACATGGGGATTGGTGGCCTAGCCCATCACCCATTTTACAAATGCAGGGACTCCTGTGGTGCTCTGTGCATGCTTGCATTGTCCAGTGTGTTTATTTTTAGGTTTTATTACTATTTTTTTCATTGAAGTATAGTTGATACACAATATTATATTGGTTTCAAGTGTAAACACAGTAATTCCCATTATTACACAGTTACAACCATTATTAAATCCTCACCCTATCTAGTGCAGTTACTGTCTGTCAACATAGGAAGATGTTACAGAACCATTGGCTGTATTCTCCATGCTGCATGTCCCTCCCCATGACCAACTTCTATTATGATTAAGATTTTGTTGTCAGTGTATCCTACCTTCATGATTCCCTGCGGGCGCCTCTGTTGTCCTGACTGTGTGCTCCTGCAGACAGGCAAGTTTGTCTGTCCTAGCACACAGAGAACTTAAAATCTGTTTAGAAGTATTTTTAGTTCCTGTCATTTTGCTGAAAATTAGAGCATAAAATTAGCTGATGTCTCTTAAATGCTAATACATTTTACATTTTAACTGTTTATACTTATTTCAGTAAGTCATATTAAAATTTGGAGATCAAATAAGGAACTTATCAATCATCTTCATAAAATCTAAGGTATAAATATTGTTACACTGATTTTCTGAGAGCTTTTCATGTTGGGCTGTACATTTTTTCTTACCAAAATGCCCCAGGCGCAGTGTACTTCCCCAAATTTAAAATGATTGGTTAAATCTTTAAAAGTACAAGGTGATGAAGAAATTTTATAGTAAAAATCAGTGTGCTGCAAGAAGTAATGTTTTCCTCTTCCCAGGTGGCTGTCCTTGCCGTCTCAGTCAGAGCAGGCGGTCATGTCCCTGTCCAGTTCGGCATGCCCCTTACTGCTTACATTAAGAGACCGTTTACTTCACTTGGAGCAGCAGCTTTGCTTCTCCTTATTTAAAGTCTTCTGGCAAATGCTTGTAGAGAAGCTGGATATATACATCTACCAAGAAGTAAGTAAGAGGAGAGGAGACTATATTTTGGGGCTGTGATGATAAGGGCAACTCTCCTATGAATTATTCTTTGTTTCAGATAATTCTTGCTAATCACTTCAACGAAGGAGGAGCAGCTCAGTTGCAGTTTGATATGACTCGGAATCTTTTTCCTTTGTTTTCCCACTATTGCAAGAGACCAGAAAATTATTTTAAACAGTAAGCTCAATATTTAACAATTAATATTGATATATCATAGTTCTAGAGAAGGTTGATTCCTTTAACAGCTTCAGGATTCCAGTGATGTTTGGTGGAATAAATACAGAATGAATTAAATTTTTAAAACATACATTGTGTACCAAAATAATATGTGACCCATGTCCTAAAATGTTTATCAGAACTAGATCTAAAGTTTATGTTGGGCTTTGTTTTCTAGCTTTTGGTTTAATGCTCCTATTTGCTTGTTACTGAGAATAAATAGAAAATGAAAGCAGGTGAATTCTACCATATTTAATAAATATAGGAAATTAAAAATATCTTCAATACCTTAAAAAATGTTTTCATAAACATTTAATATTAATTTTGGTTCTAAGCATAACTATAAATGTATGTAAGAAAAATCTTAGAAGTATTTTTAGAAATTGTTGATTTAAAATTTAAATTATTTGGGGGTTTGGAGATTATACTACTTTTAAATTTACTTTAAAATGAAAGATTATTTTTGTTCATTTTAGTAAGGTATCTATATGTTTTTGTTTTTTGTATTCTACCTTTCTGCTGCTTCCACTTTATCCCTTAGTTTTCTCTTTTCCTATATTCTAATTTACCTAAAGTCCTAACTACATGTAATACATTGTATCAAATATCACATTTTGGGAAGTAATTGGTTCAGAAAACAGTGATCAAATGACATCATAGTAATTAATGAAATACAAACTCTACACATACATAGTCCTAACATGTTAAAAGACCCAAGTAATAAATCCATAAATAGTTTTTACAGAGGGCGCAAGGATTAGTAGTGCAGGAAAGCTGTTTAGTTTCTCAAAATGAAATTGTTATAGGATGATACAGATGATATAGATAATGGACATCTCATTTCCCTCTTGAATTTTTTTTTTCTTTTTAACAGTGTAAAAGAAGCCTGTATTATTTTGAATTTGAACATTGGTTCTGCCCTACTTCTGAAAGATGTCCTGCAGTCAGCTTCAGGGCAACCTCCTGCTACAGCAGCATTAAATGAAGTTGGAATTTATAAACTAGCTCAGCAAGACGTTGAGATTCTACTTAATTTGAGGACAAACTGGCCTAACACTGGAAAATAATGTGTCTTTTTTTTTGTTTTTGCTTTTGTGTTTTTTTACAAAGAGGAAGCCAGTTAGATTTCAAGTTAAAGAATGAAGTTCTGAATTAATGAAACTGAACAGTTGAAAACTTTATAAAATCATTTATTATCTTGGACTTACGGTGTTACTAAAATGTTGACCATATTTCCTGAGTCCTCTTGTTCCTGAGAATACAAAAGCAGAACACTCAGAAGCCATGAAAACTCAGAGTAATTCCATTTACAAATATAAATGCCAAATATGTCTGTTGAAAAAAATATAAGAGCCGAGATAATAAATTATAACCAACTTTCAATTTCCTGTGCTAGTTAAGGGAGACTGTTGTGGATAATCAACAGCAAATAAATTTTTAAAAAATCACTTTAAAATGCATGTTTGTAATTGAAGTTCTTGTATCTAAGTTGGAAATTCACTGTATTTCCCATGAGAAAACACAGTATGAGATGGTGACTTAAATAGGATTGCTCTCATTTCCACAAATGTCTTTCCAGTTAAAATGCCTCCTAGTTCTGTTCCATGACACTGGGCAGTCTTTTCTTTTGGATCAAAGATTTCAGGCCAGAACACTGTGCTTCAGTCTTCCCATGGGGTAGAGAATGTAATTAAACACTTTTTGTTTAATAGTTATGAGATTAATGAGATGGGAATTTTAAACTTACTTTCTTTCAACTTTTTATGATTTCTTGATTTAATAAATCTCAGAGTAAAACTTTTTAAGAAATTGAGCTAGATTTGCTAGAGGTTTTCTACAAATAACAAATTTTGTTTCTCTGACTTAGCATTTAGTTAGTATTTTCATGCTGTAATACCTCATATCTAAATTGTCAGGCTGGCATGCAGCCTATACTATAATAAACATTAACTTTGTGATAAATAATTTTGAGAAAATATTTTGAGAGTAGTTCCATTATTCTCTTTTTTTACAGAGATTTCCAACTAGTGTATTGAGCTCAAAGCTTTTCTGTTTGTTCTCCCAGCAGAATGGGGCTTCTGTGCCTCATTCTTTGAAAACTGGAGTTTCTCATTGAGAAAAGAATGAAGCTGCCTCTGGAACTTTCTAACTCCAGCACCTTCTCCTGCACCCTCTAGGCTTAGAGACTCAGCCCTCCCTGTCCTTACTTTCTAGTCAGCTGCAAGTTTCCAGGGAATGAAATGTTTCTATGAAAAGGTAGTAACCTCTATTTTAAAAGGTACTAATCGTAGTGATTTCCCTTACTTGTGGAATATAAAAGCAAAACAGAAGGAACAAAATAGCAGTAGACTCATAGACACCGAGAAGGGACTAGTGGGGAACAAGGAGGAGGGGCTGAGGGGGGAATAAAGGGGCACAATACAGGTTAGTCATGGGGACAGTCGTACAGCACAGACAATAAATAGTTAATGATTCTGTAACATCTTACTCATTGATAGATAGTGACCACACTAGAGGGGGTGAGAATTTAATAATATAGGTAACTGTTGAACCACTGTGTTGTATATTTGAGACCAACATAAGATTGTATATCAACGATACTTTAATAAAAAATAAAATGTATTAAGTGTACTTCAAAATCATGCCACGTTATTTCAATATTTGTCATGTAAAAATAAACTTACACTTCCTGCCTGAATTTATCCAGAGTTATTCCACATCCATCATCTTTCAAACCTTCATCTTCATTATAGAGACCCAGGGCTTTTAGGGCTATAAATCAGAATGAAAAGAAAGGAAAATTTACAGTGATAATTATTTTCATCTAGAGAAAGTTATGAATGATGAACTATTGCCTCAATTTATAGAACACACTCACCTTCTTTGTACTGCACAAATGTTATGGTGCCTTTATTTGAGGTGTCCATCATCTCAAACATAGCCACAATGTTAGAGTGGTCCATAAGGAAAGGAAAAGACACAGCTGTTACTCTGGCAATTCTCAACTGTTCCAACAAAGATATTAAATGCTCTCTTGGTTTTTCTGTAAAAGAATATTTTCAATTCTTTCTGATAATGAAATTAAAATATGTCATAAATAGAAATTGTCACTTAACAATTATTAAATACCTATTTCAAGGTGGTACTAGGCACTAGGCATACAGGTCTTGCGTGCAGGAAAGGCAAGATATTTGACAGTTAAATATACAAGTGCTCCAACCCAAATGATTGAATAAAAAGGCCAGAGATTGGACCAGGGCACTTTTTTAAAAAGCTCCTCAGGTGATTCTAATTTGTAGAGAGTTGAAAATCAAAGAATGAAACAGCATGAAGCAAGAAAGAAGGTGGCCAGCTAAAAGAAGGGATAAAGTATAAAGAAAACCAGACTCTTGGATTAACATAGTCTTCCAAATAGGAAGCATAGATGTTCATTTCTAACATAAAAGCAGTATTTTGGATTAACAAGCTTTTATTTAAGCAATGTGAATAAAATACGATCAATTCACTTTCCAGAAATAATGCAGGTCAGTTATGATTAAGAAGCCAGAAGAAGTTTAAGATGGAGCAGCTTAGGTGATGAATACCACTCCTATTGCTGCATCATTTTATTTCAATCCTAGGCTTTACATATATGTATATATATATACACACACACACACATATGTATGTTAAATACACAAGTATACATAACTCTTTTTAACAATTTGTCACTTTGAGAATATCATACATACACCAAAACAGAAAAGTATAATGAACCCATCACCAACATTTTAACGTTGTGTTAAAATTTGCCAGTCTTATTTCACTACAGTCTCATGCAGTTCTCTTCCTGTGTTATTTTGAAGTAAATCACAGCAATCATATTTCTTTAATAAATATCTGCATGTGTATTGCTAAAAGATGAGGACTCCTTTTCTAAAAGATGTAATTGACATGTAATATTGTGTAAGTTTATACAACATCAATTTGATACATTTATATATTATATAATGGGTATGCCATCTTAGTGTTAGCTAACACTTTTATCACATCATATAATTATTTTTTTGTGGTGGGAATAATTACGATCTATTAGCAAGTTTGATGTTTACAATATAGTATTATTGTCTATAACCACTATGTTGTGCATTAGATCTCCAGAACTTATTTATCTACTAGTTGCAAATTTGTACCATTAGACTTGTCTTTTACTCCCTACCTCACCCCGCCACCATTCTACTCATTGTTTTAACAAGTTTGGCCTTTTTAGACTCCACATGTAAGTGATACCACACAGTATTCACTTTCTCTGTCTGACTTATCTTACTTAGCATAATGTCCTCAAGGTCCATCCATGTTGTTGCAAACAGCAGGATTTCCTTCTTTCGCATGGATGAGAAATATTCCTTTGTATATAGACCACACCTTCATCTTCCATTCATCTGCTGATGGACACTTAGACTGTTTCCATATCTTGGCTATTGTGAATAATGTTGCAATAAACATGGGCGTGCAGCTCTTTCTTTTCAATATCCTGTTTTCTTTTCCTTTGGATATACACCGATAAGTAGAATTGCTGGAGCATATGGTAGTTTTATTTTTAATTTTTTGAGGAACCTCCATAATGTTTTCCATAGTGGCTGAACCAGTCTGCATTCCTGCCAACAGTGTACAAGGGTTCCCTTTTCTCCACATTCTTGCCAACACTTGTTACCTTTGCCTTCTTGATGAGAGCCACTCCAACAGGTGTGAGGTGATTTCTCCTTGTGATTTTGATCTGCCTTTTCCTGATTATAATAAAATGATGCATCTTTTCATGTACCTGCTAGTCATTGGATGACTTCTTTGGAAAAATGTCTGTTTAGTTCTCTGCCCATTTTTTAATTGGATTGTTTATTTTTTTGTTATTGAGTAGAGTGAGTTATATTAACCCCTTATCTGATATATGGTTTGCAAATATTATCTCCCATTCAGTCGGTTGCCTTTTCATTTTCTTTCTTGTGCAGTACAGAACTTTTAAGTGTGATGTAGTTTCCACTGATTTTCGCTTTTGTTGTTTGTGTTATGGAGGTCATATCCAAAAAAAAACTTTGTCAAGACTAATGTTGAGGAGCTTCTTCCCTACATTTTCTTCTCAGAGTTTTATTCTATCAGAGTTTATGTATAAGTCTTTGATCCATTTCGAGTTAATTTTTGTGATTGGTGTAAGACAGGGGTCCAATTTCATTTTTCTCCTTGTGGTTATTTAGTTTCCCCAACACCATTTGTTGAAAAGGGGACTCCTTTTTCATCTTACCACAATACCATTATCACAATACCATTTACACATCTTAAAAAGATGCTTAATAGCCTCAAACAGCCAGGCTGTATTTAAATTTCCAGTTGTCTCATGAATTATGAACATTTTTGTAAAAATAAAAAAAGTCAATTTAAATACTTTTATTTAAATAGGGCTCACCCACTGTGATGTTTTAAAATCTCTCAGTGCCTTTTTGTACAAATTTTTATAGACTATAGCAACCAATAGGTTTTTAAAGGCAGTCACATCATGTACATAGTCCTCTGTTACTTTTCCCCTGAAGTGTGTATTAAATTCAGGAGAGAAAAGGCCAAGTTTGAATTTCAACTCACATCTCTTTTTAAGGCTAAAATAAGTAAATAATGCTAATGGAACTTGGTGTGTTACTTGGATGAAGGCTTATTGCTGTACATCATTGAGAGAGACTACATGAGATGCTATAATGTTTCTGTCTGGAGTCTAATTTATACTCCAGCTTCTAAAATTGTTTTGAAAATGCTTACAACAGAAACATATATAACAAAGATAGAAACTTTTTAAAACAGGAAGGGAAGTTCCAAACGTTGCTAACCACCTGAGTTACGTAAGTATCTGCTGATAGTGACAAACAGTTCTTCAGGGCAGGCAAACCTCAAATCAACATCTTAATAATAATAGCTAATACTTATAGAGCCCTTACTATGTGACCAGTACTGTCAACACTGCCTATAGATTCCTTCATTTACTACCTACAATAGTCTTTACCCAAGACCACACAGTTAGAATGAATCGAGGCAATATGCTTCTAAAGCTTACAGACTGTACCATGCTCTACTAACTCAAATATGGCAAGGGTCTGCAACCCTCAAGTCTAGTCAGTCATGATGGTCTATCTATCTATCTATCTATCTATCTATCTATCTATCTATCTATCTATCTATCTATCTATCTATCTACTTAGATTACCTTTCCCCATCATGCTTTCTATAGGAGAATTCTATTTTTGCCAGATTGGTTCAAAGCTTTGTATATTGAAGGAAAAAGACAATTCTTGAGGTATTAAGTTGGTTGACATAATAAAGAACTTGAGAGAAAAAGGCCAGGAAGAGAGCAGGAGACTTAAAAAGCCTACAAATTAAACACACACACACACACACACACACACACACACAAAGTACCTAGCACAGTGAATTAGAAAAAACCAACAAACCCCAAAACAAACCCACTTCAAGGCATACGACCATCTGGAACACTAGGGATAAGATCAAAAGACAATCCTAAAAACTCCCAGAAAGAAAAATCATGTTTTAAATACAGATCAAGAGTCTGGTGATGTCATGACTTCAAATTTCTTAAGAGCAACACTGGAAATTAGAAGACAACAGAGCATACCCTCAAAGTTCTGAGGGCAGCATTTTCCAATCGGGAATTGTATCCACCTGTTACCATCCTGATGGTTGAGCACAAGTAAGACATTGCCATACATGTGAGTTCTCAAAATATTTACTGCTCAAAGTACACTCTCTCAGGAAGACACTAGAGGTTATGTTCTACTAGAGGAAGGGGAGAAACGAGAGAGTCCAAGTGCCATAAAACAGGCTCAGTACAGGAAAGAGGTGTAGAGATTTTTAGGATCAGAGTGCGGGAAATCCCTGATCATTAACTGTAGAACCCGGCAGCTGAACTCAGTCCAGACTGGAGCAAGAAGACAGAGAGCTGGGGGAATTAAAAGGGGTGGTGATGACCTGATGGATATAAATGTAATAAGAGATGATCTGTGTGCAAAAAGAGGATATGGATGATTAGTGATAATTACACAGAAAATTTGAGCAAATATTTAAAATGTAGTATTAATTTCAGGGAAAACAGCAAAGGAAATACAGCATACAACATGGATTAGCTGTGGATATTTGCCTAATAATAATGTAAATTCTGAATACTGGTCATAGCAAAACTGTGTTCTAATTTTACTGGGAAGGTTAGGGAGAGTGGGAGCAGGTAGAGTTGTGTATGTGTGTGTGTGCATAAGCACACGTACCCAAGAGAGCTAAATTTTCATCTATAGTGTAAGCTAAATCTAAACCTGGGAGGAGGGGGGGCATTAAGAAGTAACAGATAAGTCTGTGATTTAGAAATATCAAGTTAAATAGCAAAGTAAATAGCTATAGGAGTTGAAAAGAATTTATTAAGCACAGAGGGAATCTGGGCTACGGAGGGGAATGTTGTTATTCATTACAAGTCTTGGAGTGCTTTTTGATAATAAGCTATATATATACATTTGATATACATAGACTTTGATAAAAATCAAAATGAAAATTTAAAATATATATTGACAAATGTTCTTATATAGTGAATATATCACTCATTAAGTTGGGGAAAATTAAAGTTAAAAATTAAAATTCATCTATATATAATGAACATTAGAAGTTAGTATGAATGTAATAACACATTGTTTTGAAAAACCAAATGCCTTAAAATCAGGCTTTCAAGAATAACAGTTCAGTTACTTTGTTGGATATTTTAATAATGATCCATATGTGTGTGTGTGTAAGTATATCTACATATATATACACATATAATATATACACAGAAATGAAGCTGTTATTGTTACATCTAACAGCAAAAGACTTTTCACCATCACAGTACCAAACACTAGCAAGAAATTAATTACTTTTCCAGGAAAATTAGCTTGATAGCACTCTACCCCCAGGCATTAAAAAAATAAAGTGCATTCCTTCCTACTTGTTTTTTCACTCTCCAAAGTTGCATTATCTTTCAAAACAACTAGAAAGAACTTTTTTTATTAAGGTATCATTGACATATAATTTTATAAAGTTTTCCATGAGCAACACTGTGGTTATTACAAAGAACTACAGAGAACTTGATCACCCTCTACTTGATCATATTGTTGAGTAGTTTGTGGCAAAGCCGGAATGTTTGGTATTTCCATTTCCTTACATGGTGGCAAATGGATAACTTGGCATTCTGCACACTCCATATGGAGGCCAGCAAGTTATAATTCTGCACCCAGGGAACAAGGGCAAAAAGCCATTTTCACCTTAACATAACTTTTAAAACACACACCACCCAAAAATTATGAAATGATTCAAACTTTGTAAGGGGGCCAAATGTTTTAAAAAAAAATCAATAAAAGCTGTCTCTTC
This sequence comes from Manis pentadactyla, assembly GCF_030020395.1. Lineage (NCBI taxonomy): Eukaryota > Metazoa > Chordata > Mammalia > Pholidota > Manidae > Manis > Manis pentadactyla. Next base: position 58,086,626 of record NC_080025.1, on the reverse strand, counting down.
AAGAACATAGTCTTACCCTGTCAATTGCTGAGATCCCTTACTATTCACTCTATGAGGTGAGGGGTAGTACTTGCTTGCCAGGTATAGGGATGATTTATATTTTCTTCATTTAATTTTTCCCACTTTTCCATGAGACCGGTCGTATTATTCCCACTTTCTAGAAGAGGAGACTGAAGTGCAGGCTCCTTTCCAAACTCACACAGTACAGAGGGGTAGAGCTGGGGGGGCGCCAGGCTCCCGGACCTGGAGCCTCCCTCCCACCCGCTGCGAGCCCCGCACCTGCGGGAGTCCCACCGCACCTGGCTAGTGGTTAGCATTGAAAGCCGGTCAGCAAGGACTTGTTTCGTGGAATGCCACAGAGTCAGCTGGCAGCAGAAGGGCTCAAGCGGCAGGAGAGTGTGCGTGTGCAGACAGGGAGCACCTGGGGGGGACGCAGCCCAGTGCTACCGGGCATTTCTGGGAGCCGCTCCTTGTGGGGAGACGGGCGGGAGAGAAGGCCGGGTGGTAGGCAAGTCTCTTACCTGGCCGGAAAAAGAGCAGGGAGCTGGTAAGATAGTTTAGCAACTCCATAATCCGATGCTTTTCCAAGTAATTCCTGGCCTCCACCTCCCTGCTGCCGCCAGCCTCCATTGCGCCGCGTCGCGCCGTTGCGCGGCGACCAGGTAGCGTCGCGGCCGTGCGGCCCCGCCCCTCCGCCAGGCGCGGTCACGTGGCGCGCCGCCCTTGGGCCGCGACCGGGGCGCTCGGGGAGTCCTCGCAGGTGTGGGCTGGCGCCAGTGTGGAGGCTTGAGGGAGGCCAGTGCGGATCCTGTGGGATTCTGTCCCTACCACCTAGTTCGGGACCTGTTGGTCCAGTGAGTGAAACCTCATAAGCTAATGGCACAGGATGACCTAGTAACCGAGGGAACTTGCGTAATTCTGGGGATGTCCCAGCAGGAAGACCTGAGTAGCGACTTTGGGGTGAGCAGCCTGCAGCACAATGGGGGCAACGGTAACCCGTTTTCTCTACCGGATTGTGCGTCAGGAGGCATGCCTGGATCCTTAGCTCCAATATCTCCGTTTGCTGCTCAACTAGACTGCCTGGAGCTGGTCTTAAGAGACAGAGACCACCTCTCAGTTTTGAGGAAGAGTCACGGAGTAAGGTGGGATGCAGGTGGCCAGGAGGGCCTCTACCGAGTCTTCGTAGTACCTGTGAAGCTAACCTCTACCCTAGGACTTCTGTCCTGAGTGTTGGGCTCTGACACCTGTGCCCTCACCCTTCACCATAGAGTGAATCCGGAACAGGTGCTACAAAAAAGGAAAGACAAATGGCCAATCCGTATAGAAAATATTTTCAGCCTCCACAGCAAACCTGTAAATTAATTAAAACCACAAGTAAATGGCATTTTACATCTACTGGACTGGTAAATATTAGGAAGTTGGACAATACCAAAGTGCTGGCAAGAATATAGTGTAACAAAACGGTCATGATGGGATGAATTAGAACATCATCCACCTTGGAAAACAATTTGGAATTATCTTGGCAATATAAACATGTTTCTACACTATGATCCAGAAATTCCACTCATAGAGCAACTCTTGTATACATGTACCAGGAATGTGTACAAAAATGTTCACAGTGGCACTGTTCATAATAGAAAACACAGCAGCCCAAAGGTAATCAAGACTAGAAGGATTTCTAAAAACTGGTGTGTTACACAATGGAATACTATAAAACATTGCAAATGCAAATACTATAAAGGTACTTGTAACAAAATGAGTGAATCTCAAAAACATTGTCTGGAGAATGAATGTATGCTGTATAAATCAATTTATATGAAGTTTAAAAACATACAAAACTAAGAAATGTGTTGTTGATAGATTCAAATATATGTAGGAACTCTGTTAAATGCAAAGGAATTCTACACACAAAATTGAGCTCAGTTTTTGCCTTGGAGGTGAGAGGAAAAGGAATGGGTTTATGGGGAACTATCCTGAGGACCCCAGGTGTAATAGTAATGTGATTTTTCATTACATGAGTGGTGGGTTCACAGGTGCTATGGATTATAATTCTTTATACCTTATATATATTTTATAAATGTTTTTTTAAATCTCAGCATTTAACAACAATAACATTTAAGCAGTTGAAAAATAGAAGTTAGAATGTGGATCCAGAAGGTCAGGAGACTGTACCAAATCTGAAACAGGAGGCAGCTGAGGTGCTGTGGACATAAGGGACTGAATCTTCAGGGGATGGGTCTACCCTGCGAATTCTGTGCCTTGAGCATGTGGGAGAACTAGAAAAGACTTTATGGCCAGTGGTTGGGACCTGGAGCAGAGAAGTATAATGCTCTTTGTTTTCAAAGTCTAGAGAGGGTGTTCCAAGGAGGCAAGGAACTCATTCTCTGAAATGACTAAAAACTATGTGCCCAAGTTTGCAACACAGCTTAGGTTTGTAAGAATGAGAGTACTTCAGGAGGTTGTAGGAGAGCACTTCGCAAACTTTTTAGCAGCAGAAACCTTTAAAGAAATCATACATGGAATCCCCACATGTGGAAGAGATAAAGAAAGCACAACACTGGGATTCACATAAAATGACAGGGTCCTATTATTGCAGCTATTTTAGCTGTGCTTTTCTCACAGAGGCACGGCTGGCAGCCTAGGTGATGCTAGTGACAGAATTCACTGGAGGCTCAGGAGCCCTGGCAGAACTAAGCTGACAAGGCAGATGCATTACTCTGGGGCCTGTGGACCTGAGGGGCCCACTCAGACCCCCAGTTCCTGATGGGTTCCAGGGAGAATTTGAAAACTACTGATGTGGGCTGTTATTCTTCAGTGTGTTTGGATCTATTCTTTGGGGATTTGCTTTATGTTCCCTGATGGAGGTGTCAGTGTAGCACAAACAGCAAAGCCTGTTATGTGCCCTCCCTTCCCCCAAATCATGATCACCTAAATGCTTGATCCTTCAGGGTTGACCAAAGATGTCTGATCACTTAGGAAAGTGACTCTGGCTCAGCACAGCAGAAGCCAGACAATGGCAGGGAGACTAAAATTCATAGGGACCCCTGCAGTGGGGACAATGGCTACAGGACCTGAGTCACAGCAAACCACAGGGGGCTGGTCATGGTGTCCTCTGACAGACAGGTCCAGGGCCAGCATGGCCTGCGAAAAACAAAGTAAAAAATGTGAAGAACAAAGGTTCTTCATGGAGGAAGAGAAGACTGTGTGTCAGTCCACTGGCAATAGTGATTTCTGCTCAAGACATTTGATCTTCTTGAGAACTGCATTTACTTTACAAGTTACCCAGTCCCTGAATAAATTGCACTGCTCTATGAACTAGAACTTCAAATGACACTGAAATTGCAACAATCGAATTTGCTCTGCCCAGGAAGTTAGGCTGAGAAAGCAAATTGGACCCTGCTGCTGTCTTCCCAAACTGCTGATTATCTCTTCCAACAAGCCTGGGTGCATTGCATTTGTTTGCTCAGCACTCCCTCTCACAACATACCTCCAGCCCCGAGGCTCTGCTTCGCCTGGAAATCATGCTAAAGAGAAGGATCCAGATGCCACCTAGTGGAATCGGCTATTCTCTATGGATGCCATCTCTTAAGACAATATGAGGTTAATTAATCATCATCAACATCATCATCCTAACATTTCCTCCACTCCATGTCCACCATCTCTTATTATTTCTAATTCTGCCAGTGGTTTAGGAGAGCAATTCAAGGTGGAAGGCTTTCACACAGTGGTTCTCAATCAAACTGTAGGTTAGAAGCTCCTGGGGTCCTGTAAAAGTACTGAGGCTTGGGCCCCATTCCAGGTCCATGAAACAATCTCTGGGGATAGGGCCTGAATAGTGGTAGTTTTACTGTTGTTATTTTCAACAACTTTACTGAAGTATAGTTAACACTTAATGAACTGCATATATTTAAGGTGTACTCTTTGTAAGTTTTGTTTTATGTATACATCCATGAAATCAATGCAATCAAGATAAGGAACATATCTATCATCCCCCAAAGTTTCCCTGTGTTCCTTTCTGGATCCTTCGTCTCAGCCTGCCCCCTCCATCACCAGGCAACTACGGACCTGCTATCTGTAAATACAGATGAGTATACGTTTTCTACAATTTTATGTAAATGGAACCATGCACTATGTAGGTTTCTTTGGATGGGGTTGCTGGCTTGGTGTACTTCACTCAACATAGTTTTTTTTTTTGAGATTCATGCCTGCTATTGCTTGTATCAGTGTCTCATTCCTTTTTATTGCTAAGATTCCATGGTACTGACATACCACAATTTGTTTATCCATTCACCTGTTGATGGACACTGGGTTGTTTTCAGGGTGGAGTGCTTACTAATAAAGGAGCTACAAACATCCATACAGATCTTTGTGTGGATGTATGATTTCATTTTTCTTGGTAAATATGTAGAAGGAGGATGACTGGATCGTACAGTAGGAGTGTCTTCAACTTTTTAAGAAACTGCCAAACTGTTTGCTACAGTGGATGTACCACTTTACATTCCTGCATTGGTACAGTTATTAAAGGTTTCCCGGGTGATCTTAGAGGACAGCCAGGCCTGAGACCATGCATGAAGGCAGCTTGTGACACTCTGGGAGTTGATCAGGAGTCCTGAGAACCTAGGGTCTCCCAGCTTGTGCCTGGTATGCTTGGCACGTCTCACTGGGATCTCCTGGGGAGCCCTTTAAAAATAGTGGCTGTACCATACAACTTCACTTATACATGGAATCCAAAAAACAAAACAATGAACAAATAAACAAAAGCCAGAAACAGACTCACAAATATGGAGAACAAACTGGTGGTTGCCAGAGGGGAGGTGGGTAGAGGGGTGGGCGAAACAGCTGAAGGGGATGAAGAGGTACAAACTTCCAGTTGTAAAATAGATGAGTCACAATCAACTATAGTCCAATTAAAAATAAATAAGATAGATTAGTTGGGGGATGAACCGTGCAGCATAGAGAATACAGTCAATAATACTGTAATAATTTTGTATGATAACAGATGCTAACTGTACTTGTGGTGAGCATTTTGTAATATATATAACTGTTGAATCACTATTTCATATGCCTGAAATTAATTTTATGTATCAACTGTACTTCATTAAAAAATACATCATCTTTCCTTTCACCTCTGCAGAGAATTGGATGTAATTGCTCTGGGGGTGGGGATGTAGGGGTGGGGGCTGTTTCAGGCATCACAATTTTTTAACAGCTTCCTGGATGGTTCTAGACCACAGTGGCGAGCCATTCCTGTTTGCCTAGGACTATAGGGGATCCAGTGCTGGGAAACTTACAATCACAAATCCGGGGAAGTCCGAGGTCAACACTTTGTCACTCTATTTGTGCACCACTAGCATGAAGAGCTCGGGCTTTGGTGTTGGATAGACTAGTCAATCTGCCTATCGGCATGGAGTTGGAGCTCAGGGTTAGTGTGTGTTTGGGGGTAGAGGGCATGTATCAAAGGGCAAGTGAGGGTCATGAATGGCCAGAACAGACTGTGGGCTGATTTCTTTTCTCCATTTTCTGTTTCAACCAGGGACAAGTCAGAGATGCCTCAGGTAGTTTTGGTTGCTATTAAAAAGGAGGGAAAGAGATATCCAAAAGACAAGGAACAACAAATGCTGGAGAGGATGTGGAGAAAGGGGAACCCTCCTACACTGTTGGTGGGAATGTAAATTAGCTCAATTGTTGTGGAAAGCAATATGGAGGTTCCTCAAAAAACTAAAAACAGAAATACCATTTGACCCAGGAATTCCACTCCTAGGAATTTATCTGAAGAAAACAAGATCCCTGATTCAAAAAGGCATATGCACCCCTATGTTTATCGCAGCACTATTTACAATAGCCAAGATATGGAAGCAACCTCAGTGTCAATCAGTAAATGAATGGATAAAGATGTGGTACATATACACAATGGAATATTATTCAGCCATAAAAAGAAAACAGATCCTACCATTTGCAACAATATGGATGGAGCTAGAGGGTATTATGCTCAGTGAAATAAGCCAGGTGGAAAAAGACATGTATCAAATGATTTCACTCATATGTGGAGCATAAGAACAAAGAAAAAAAACAAAGGAACAAAACAGCAGCAGACTCACAGACTCCAAGAAGAGATTGCAGTTACCAAAGGAAGGGGGTGGGGAGGGAGAGAGAAGCAGATTAAGGGGCATTGTAATTAGCGCATACAATATAGGTAGGTCACTGGCAAGAACAATGTAGCAAGGAGAAGATAAGTACTGACTCTATAGCATCTTACTACGCTGATGGACAGTGATTGCAATGGGGTGTGTGTGGGTTATGTGATAATATGGGTGAATGTTGAAACCACAATGTTGCTCATGTGAAACCTTCATAAGACTGTATATCAATGATGCCTTAATTAAAAAAAAAGACTTTACAGATCAATCAATAAAAAGCATTAAGTATCAAAAAAAGAGGAGGGAAAGAAATATAAATCATAATTTTTCTGAGCTGTTAACAAAGGTGAGGCAGTGTGCCATTAATAACTATGGGGTCTTTGGCAAAGCACCTAAGTTCTCTGCCTCACTTTCCTCATGTATATAATGGGTATAATATATCTACCTCACAGGGGTTGTCTTGAAGACTGAATGAGTTAACATATGTAAAACTTAAAAAAAAAAAGACTGGACATGTACTAAGTGCTATATAAGTGTTCACTAATGTCTTAACAGCCTTGTTAAAATGTGAAGAAGGGGAAAATCATGACTAAACACAGTCCCTATAACCTGTGTCCATAGGCTGTCCTACTTTGTTACATACTGAAGGTTTTTGGCGGGATAACATTTCAGATTTGGTGTTGCAATTTAAAAAAACTATAGGCTCTTGTTTCTGTGTGGCAATGTAGGAATGCACTTAAAGTTCTGCGAATCATAAGGGAGACAAAAGTTTGGAGTATGATAATTTTATTTTCACCAAGATGTTTAACTGGTGAGCTGCATTTTTAGTGTGAAAAAAACGAGCGCAGTCTGGTAGTGATGCTGTGTTAGTCTCTGTGTTAGGTAGGGCAAACCCAGGAGCCCGTTTTAGCTTTGCAGCTGTGATTTAACAGGTACACTGGGTTCTATGGAACTTGGCTCTCTAAAGTTACATCTCAGTCTTTGTGAACTGGTAACATTCAATTATCTGAGATAGTGAGCCATCTGCTCAGGAGCTGTGTCCAGCCTTTCCTCATTCCTCATCGACCTAAAAGAGTAAAAATGCTAAAAACACCTAGAAATACTAATTTAAATCCATTTTGAAAAACATGAAAAGGGTAGGAAATATGAAGGGAGTGGTTATAGTACAGAGGATGGCAGGGAAAGATTGGGGCAATGAGCTAGTGCTATGGTACCCCCTTTACAGGGGTACCCCAATTACATCATTAAAATTTTTTAAAATTCTGAAATAATTTAAGACTCACAAGATGTTGCAAAATAATACAAAGTGCTCCTATGACTCCTTCCTTCGGCTCCTCCCAGTGATAATGTATGTAACCATATAACATCATCACTGTTGAGTCAGGAAGTCAATACAAATTAGGGAGTATTGGGTACAATACTATTAATTCAGGTATAGATAGTCTCATTTGGATTTCACCAGTTTTTACATGAACTCTTTTTTTTTTATCCTGTTCTGTTTCATTTTTGAGGCTCCCTCTGTATCTCAGAATGTCATATTATAAACTGAGCCTAAATTTAGCTCCCATCACACCAATAAGTTCTGTTTAAACAAATGAGGTCCACCAAATTGAAGCCCAGGACAAAATTTATGAACATTCTTTGAGCTTCTAAATTATTTGCATGAAGGATGACCTCAGATGATCGCCTATTTACACACTTTACACAGGGAATCAAGGACCCTTTCCCAAAAGGTCTCCCCATTTACTAGCTATGTGATCTTGACAAATTACTTGACCTTTCTAAATTTAGATTTTCTCATCTGCAAAATGGGGGTCATAATCTCACCTAACTCGTAGAGTCATTGCAAGGATTAAATAAGAAAATATGTGAGACATGGAGTCAAATGTTACTAGTTTACTACCAGCACCACCCCCGCCTCCAGGACTACCCCCACCACGACAGTGGGTGTCCCTGTGTTTTCAGCCATGTTCGTGATGTCAGAGCAGTGCAGGTCTGACCTGGAGCCGGGAGTCTGCTTGGGTTGCAGGCCAAAAGTCTTTCCTCTCCTGGTAGCCAGCAGAGAACAGGGCCAGAGGGTATGGTCTTTCATGGCTAGGGGGTGGCCAGGTGGAATACCATCGTCTTCCCTGGCTGAAACTGAGGATGCCTTTCCCAAAATACTACTGCAGCCCTGATCTCAGACTTTAGGTGCATCATGGGATTGGTGGGCCTTTGTGGGTTGTCCAGCAATCTAATCACCCTTGATATTATGTTTAAATGGAAGAATGTATTAGATCCGAATGAAACATTTGGAGCACAGCCCACAGAGTGGAGACTGCTTATACAAAAATGTAGATAATTTCTTGTGTATTATTTTTGAAACCAAGACATCCACTCTGCCCAAATGTCCTTTTTAAGCAGAAAAAAGTTTAAAAGAAAAATTTAAAGTGGTAAAAGTTGATTAGAATTGGTCATTTCCAAGGGATTGCAAGTTCTCTTTTTTGGTTTTACTAATGGATTAAATTATTTCATGTTGTTTATTGTGAATTAATACCGTGTTGCTGGTCATGAGCACGCCTGTTGCCCTGGCCAACAGCAGGGTGCACTCGAGCTGGCTGGCCCATGCTTACAAGAGTTGGCTGAGCACCTGTCTTCCCCTCCGTGCGTAGTGAGGTCATGGCAGTAGCTTGAAATTGGTTGGCCATGTCGGGTTTATTAACATCGCAGACATAAATCAGCACATGTGTTCCTGTCCCCGCCAAAGCTGATGTTTGATATTTGTCAGCACGCCACTGCCCCTTCTTTTTTTAATTCAAGAAACATTTATTGTATGCTAACTGTATGCCTGCCTGTTTTAGGAACCATACACCATTGAACAAAGATAGCCCCTTGGAACTCCAAGGTGATCCTTAAAGATAGATTTGAAGTCCAAAGAAACATGAAATATACATGCTTTTGAATGAAAAAGCCCCAAATGTCAATGTAACCCATATGGAAATCCATACCAAACTTTACCAGCACAAAATCTCCATTAGGAAAGTCCTCCTGGGAAGGAGAATTATTGGTTTTTTTAAATTAAGGTATTATTGATACACAATCTTATGAAGGTTTCCCTTAAGCCATATTGTGGTTTCAACATTCACCCATATTATCAAGTACCCCCCTATTGCAATCACTGTCCATCAGTATAGTGAGATGCTAGAGAGTCTTGTCTTCAAAGGAGGATTACTTTTAAAGCCATCCAGGCATTCCTTTTTTTATTTTATTTTGCTATCATTAATATATAATTACATGAGCAACATTATAGTTACTAGACTCCCCCCATTATCAAGTCCCCACCACATACCCCATTACAGTCACTGTCCATCAGCGTAGTAAGATGCTATAGAATCAGTACTTGTCTTCTCTGTGTTATACCAGGCATTCCATTTTTAACCACCTGTAGGAAAGTGGATTCCTCAGCTATTCACTGCAATCAGTTACATTTGATCACTTTCAGTTTTCCTCTGGTCTTGTACCCAGACCGTTTAAGCAGCCAACCCCAAAGCCAAACACTGTACTCTGGTAAACACAGATGTGAGATCACCTAATGGCTTCAATTTTTTTCATAATTTTTTAGGTTTCCAGATGTTATACTTGCTTAAGTTCTAAAAATATCAAAGCAACACCCACAAATTATAACAAGTTAAAATCCTCCAGTTAATGATGAAAAGAGAGAATTTTGTGCCTCATTCCACCAAAGGTAACTTTCTGTGCTGGGCCTGTATCCTTGAATCCTGAATCTCATGTCCCATTCAGTTTTTCCAGAAAATAACCTGCAGTTCCCTGTTGGGGGATGGGCAGAAGAGTAGCCACTTGGGCTGCTTGTGGGAGGGGAGGGCTCTCAGGGGTCTAACAACCTTATGTGAGACTTTCAAACACCCCTTCCCCATTTTCAGCCCACGACTGTACCCCCCCCACTACTGCCTCTGGGGGATTTGGGGAGAAAATGGTCTTCTCATTAATATTCTCCTCAAACTACTCTGTAACTTTCTTTTTTCTGCTAAGAAAATTATCACTCCCAGTCTGCCATTTACCTCTTGTGTCTGTGTGTAAACTTTTAAATTACAAAATTTGTTCATTTCACAGTGAAATGAACAAAGCTTAATTATACAACCTGATAAATATTTCACCAATGATTATGTTCACTTAACAATCTCCCAGGTCCAGATATAGAACACTTCCAGCACCAGAAACCTGCCTTGTGCCCCACAAGGTAACAGCTATTCTCTAGGTCTGTCTGTCTGTATTCGTGGCTTTAATACCCCAAGGTTACTCAATGCCAATTCATTAATTAAAAGTGTTGAGGAATGCTGGGCTTAGCATGGACCTGGTGGGGACATCCTCCAAGTGCTTGAAGGTGAGTACCGGCCAGAAGCGCTCTCTCTGGTTGCTGTCCAGCCTGGGAAGGCCGTCCTCCGCCCAGTGCTGTGCAGCTAGCCCCTATCAAAATGTTCTTGGTTCATCGAACTGCCCAGAACCAAAAGACCTGTAAATATTCCAAATAAGAACAAAAACATGCCGCTGATTCTTTCCAGAAGAAGCGCCCCAGAATCATGTTGTTCCTCCCCATTCTCTTCATTTCTGTGGGGCTCTGCCTTTACCCTATCCCAATAATGTGCCAGAACTGTTACCCTCTCCCTGCCAGCCCCCAGCACCACGTCTGGGTTGGTCGGGGACATGGGGGAGAGCGGAGTGGCAGGGAAGGAAAGGGTTAGGGATAACACAGGAAATCAGATAGGGAAGTGAAGTGAGTGGAGAGAAAATGAAAATCTGAATACAGGCTGCACAAGCTCTTATATTAATAGTGGCTTCCACAGTACTGGCTCATGTTACAGAAGAGACAAGCATTTTTGTGATGATGTTTGCTTTGATTAAAAACTTACTGAAATATTTAAGGCAAAAGCAGAAGCCCAGAAAAGTTCTAAAATTCTTAAATTGAGAGAGCCTTTCCAATGTTAATGGCCTTAGATCAGATTTATATTTTGAAATGTCACAATAAACGCAACTTTTCCAAGCCGTTGGCAAGCTTCCCACAGTGATTCTGCAATGACTCGGACTTGTGTGCGACTGATTTGGTTTCTGAGGCATTCAGCTTTTTTGTGCCTTCCTCATTTACTTTTCTACTTAAATGGCTTATGAAGATGTAATGAATAGAAAATAAACTTTTTAAAATACATTCCTGGAAACTTTGCTCAGAAACATGGATACATAAAGCCTGCTTCTCTGGAGTAATTCCAACCAGATCAGAAAGCAAAAAAGAATCCATTAAGCAAGTAGTTACTGCCTTGCAGGAAAGATAAAAAAGGAGAAGAATGTTTAAGTATGGTAAACTGAATTTCAGAGACCTGAGTAAACCAACTAGGAGACAAACAGAATTTTAAAACACCTTTATGGAAATATCCACAGTGGCTTAGAAGTCTGTAGGTGGAGTTTATTTCTCTAGGAGGCAGTGAGGTGCAACAGAAAGAGCACGAGATTGAAAAGAGAACAGGTGTGCCCATCAGCCAGCTCTGTGGACTTTATGCCTCATTTGACCCCCTGCCTCTTAGTTTCCTCACCTGGAGAAGAGGGTCCTGAAGACAACTTCTGGTTTTCCTACTGATGCTCCAGGCCTAGGACTGGTTTGGAAAACGCTGAATGTATAGGCTCCTTTCAAAATGGAGCTAAAAGCCGCCCAGGCCAGCGCAGTGAGGGGTGGCCAGTCACGGACAAAGCTCGGAACCAGTGGACTAATATCATCATTGGTGCTGGAACCATCACACTGACCTTTTGTGACTGTGGATAATCCAGTTGTACAAACATTTATTTGCAACGTGCTTACTATGGGCCAAGCTTCAAATCTGCTTTTCCTGTGGTTTTCTCTTGTGCACAATAGTGAAAATACTCACTTGGGCCTGAAGCAAAATGAGAAATTTGCCTTAGTTTGCCTGAGAGCCTTGACTCCAAGTGGTCTATGTCTGCCCGTGTTGTGCTCAAACCATGACTGTCTTCTCCATGCCAGGACCTTGCTTGCTTTGATCATGAATCTAAACGGTGCTCTCAACATTGTATGGCAATCCAGTTTCATTAGTAATTTGATTCTTCCTCTACTCTCCTCAAACTTCTCCCAAGCTCTCGTTCAACTTGCCCCATGGTCACTGGAAAAATGGAACCTTCAGTCAGGAATTTCCTCATCTTCCCAACAGGGAGTCTACAAACTGACTTCTTCATTTCCCTGGAGGAAGTGTCCCTCTTCCTACTTTTAAATTAGTTAAGCAAGGGGCCCATTAGGTTAATACAGCTTTAAGGTGCTGATGCTCTATGTAAGCAAACTAAAATCTAAGTTGTAAATGCCTCAAGGTTATGAAATCACAGAGCTAAGGACCACCAGTCACACACAGCCAATCAATAATTTCCTTACTTTGCTTCCACCTTTTCTCTATAAGTCTCTCCCCAAGCTCCTGTCCTAACCGCTTCTGGTTTGGCACTGCCTAATTCAAATCCATTTTTGCTCAAATAAACTCTTAAAAATTGTAAGATGCCTCAGTTTATCTTTTAACAATACAAAGGCCAGTACCTCCATGTGCGTTAGAGTTCACCCCCTCTTGCCTTCTCAGGGATTTTCCTTCTTTGATCTCCCCTTTCTCCTGCTTCTTCAACCTCCCTCTTGTCCCAGTCTCCAGCATAGGAATCACAATCTACTCTCTTCTCCCTTGAAAAACAAAAGAAACAAAAAGAAACAAAATGCAAATACTCTCTTATATCTTCTAACCTTCTCGATATTTGTGCCTACACGACCGCATTTCCTTCAACTCACTTCCAGCCTGGCCTCGGCCCTGGTATTCCATCACACCTGCTTTGCTGAGGTCACTTTTGTGGGTGGAATAGTAATTTCCCAAAAGATATGTCCAAATCCTAATCCCTAGAACCTGTGAGTATGAATTCATCTGAAAAAAGAAGTAATTAAATTAAGAATCTTCAGAGGAAATCATCCCAGATTTAGGGTTGGGCCCTACATTCAATGACAGATTCCTTATCAGAGAAAGGCAGGCAGTGGGAGATTTGAGACACAGGAGGAACACAGGGGAGCAGGCCACGTGAAGATGGAGGCAGAGACGGGAGTGAGGCATCCAGAAGCCAAGGCAGGCCAAGGACTGCTAGCAGTCACCAGAAACCAGAAGGGCAAGGAAGGGATCTCCTCCAGAATCTTTGAAGGCAGTGCAGCCCTGCTCGATTTTGCACTTCCGGTCCTGAGAACTCCGAGTAAATTTACAGGCCTACCTCATTTTACTGCACTGAGCTTTATTGGCCCTAGCAGATACTGTGTTTTCACAAAGTGAAGATTTATGGCAACCCTGTGTTCAACAAGTCTATTGGTGCCATTTTTCCAAAAGCATTTGTTCACTTCATGTCTGTGTTATATGCTAGTAATTTTGCAATTATTTCAAACTTTTTCATTATTATTATTATATTTGTTAACAGTGATTTGTCAATAAGAATCACAACTTGCTGAAAGCTCAGATAATGGTTAGCAATTTTTAGCAATAGTGTTTTTAATTATGGTATGTACATTGTGTTTTTAGACACAACCTTGTTGTTCACTTAATAGACTAGTGTAAACATAACTCTTATATGCACCGGGAAACTGAAAAATGCATATGAATTGCTTTATTATGCTATTTGCTTTATTGCAGTGGTCTGGAAAGGAGCCTGCAGTACCTCTGAAGTCTGCCCATATTTCGTTTGAAGCCGAGTTGTGGTGATCTGTTATGGCAGCCCTAGGAAACTAGTAGTTACCGAGGATCTCCATGCTGCAAAGCCCCAGAGGAGACCATCTTATTTTCCATTTTGCAGTGATATTTGACTCAGTTGACCGTTCCTTCCTTGAAACATCTTACAGTCCTGGCTTGCAGCAAACTACTTTTCATTGGGTTCTCTCTGCCCTTTGTGAATGCTCAGAGTTCTTTGCTAGCTTTCTGCTTCTACCTAACCTTTAAGCATCTGCTCTTTTCCCCTACACACTCTCAAGTAAACACATCCATACCTGTGGCTCTAAATATCATCATATACTAAAAATGCCCAAATTGATGCCTGCAGCATAGACCCACTGTTGGTCATGTGTATACCTGCCTTCTTGCCATAGCAGCATGTGCATCACAGTAATCTGTACACGAGCAAATGTACATGCACAAATCCAAACTTCTGCTCTGCATGAAACACCCCTCCTGCACGGCTCCAAAAAGCCCTTGTCTTCCTCTTGGTTTTCCACAGCTGAAGAAATGTCATCTCCACCCACATGATTGCTCTACCAGAACCTTGGGATCTATTCTTCCCCTAACTCTCACCTTCAATTCCTAAACAAGTCTTGTCAACTTAATGTCTTGAATCCATTCATTTCTTTACATCCACTGTCAACATCTTGGGACCACACAAACATTGTGTTTCACCTGGCCTCTTGCAATAGCTTCCAGTTGATTCTGTACACAGCAGCTGGAGTGATCCTTTTACAGATTAGCTCAGGTCATTCCCCTGCTTAAAGCCTTTCAAAGGATTCCCACTGAATGGAACACAAAATCCAAACTCTACGAGGCCCTTTGTGACCTATCCCTGCCTTCTGTCCATCTCTTTCCTCTTGGTCTGTCTACAGTGGATCTTCATTAGATGCCAAGAATTTACCAAGCTTTTCCTACCTCGGAACATCTCTGCCTGGCATTCTGTCCCCGCCACTGTGTGTCTTCAGCTCACTTCCTCAGAGGAACTCCCAAATAGTACCACTTCATCCATTTTACTTTGGTTTCTCCTGTAATTTTCTCTTTCATAGAGATCAGTTCTTTCCACCATACCATTTGCCATAATCTGTAATTACACATTTGATTGTGTGTTTATTTACTGCCTCCCCCACTGGGTTGCTTCCAGAAAGGATCTGGGACTCTGTTCTCATCACTGAGCACAGAGCACCTAGCTCAGGGGCAGCCACAGACAGGGTGCTCCATAAATATTTGTTGAATAAATTCACTCTCTTCAATTTCTCAAATGTGTTCTAACAGGAAGTCTTGTCTGGTGAGAATGCTTTTGTTCAAAAGAAAAAAAGGAGCAAAAAAAAATTCAATTTTATGAAAACCCAAAGACTGTTTTACAAACATATAAATTATTTTATTTACAAAGCCATGTTACAAAAAAAAAAAAAAAAGCAAAAAAAAAAATTACAATCGCTCGCTGGAGAATGTCTCCAGGCCTGGTACTGAACCACGGCAGTATCAATAGATACATGTTTGTTCTTTCCTTTTTAAAACTGTAAGCCATAGAATTTACTATTTACACCTACTTTAGACATTTATTCTGCTCGCAATATCACAGGCATGGAATGAACTCTCTCTGATAGTGCTAATACATCAAGGTGCGGGACAAAGGAGGAAAATACTTAGTGTTACAAAATATGGATTGTAGAAAAGAAACCCACTCCACAAGTGAGGCATTTGTTTAGAATGTTTGGACATGCTTTTTTCAAAATTCTTCTGGAAAAGGTTCTAAAATTGGTAGTAGGAAAGGACAAATGAGCAGGTGCAAATTCTTGTCTGTGCAACAGTTATTTAATATACCCCATGACTGACCAGCTACGTAAAACCCACAGAGTTTTGTTAAAGTGCCATGGGCTGACAGCATAACAAAATATAAGGTGTAAATAGAAAATTTCTTTTTTTCCTTTTTTAAAACAAGAGTTCACTGAGAATCAGCAATAATAGAATATGCTGTATAAACTATTCTCTACAAAGGTTGATCAGCATTATTTACAATTGGTACATTAATACAAAAGAAGGCATACACGTTATCCAAGTCGCTTTTTTTTATGGCTGACAGGTCTACGCACTGCGTTATGCTTAACAACCAGAGCTTTCAAGCCTCTATGGCTGGTGACAAGTCATGATATCTTCAGGCAAATGGGGCTGTCTGCAGTCAAGGGGCTGAGTGGGGTGCAAAGAACAGAAGTACCCAATAGGTATCACCCTAATAATGCTTCCTAGGCTGGTCCAGTTGAACTCCGTTAAAACAAACCCAAAGAAAACCTTTTATTTGCATTCCATTTTTCAAGCTGTGAGTTTTTAATACATTGTTATAAAGTAAACCTGTGGTTGATTGTGAAGGAAGAAACACCGTGGGCTTTCCCTTTTTGCTCAGTTTTCCAGAAACGTCCTCACCTTGGTCAGAGCCACTCTTTCACCAAGTAAGCAGCATTCAGTTGGGGGAGCCTCTTTATTCCAGCTTGCAATTCAAGTTGTAGAGAGCTACATTTAAACTTATTGAATTGCTCCTTTAGTCTCTGTTGAGACATTATTTCTCAGAAGCAGCCACTTAATCTCTCAACCTTTGTTTTCCCTCTCTGAGTGTTAAGAGTTTATAAATCAGAGGGTTATTTTGTTGCTGAGATTTTTGTTTTGTTTTTACTCCTGCAAGTTTTACAACTCAAAATAAATTATAAAAAAAACAACAGACTTCTAAAACCGAACGAGACAAAAATTGTGCAAAAATAACAAAGATATGTACATACTTTTCAGTCTGAAGAAATGTACAATAAAAACATAATTCAAAGGACATTTTAAAAATATAAACATTGCTTAAACTTTCCTAAGTTTCATAATGTTCCTGAAACTATTCTGGTCAGTTAGCTCTGTAATATAGTAAAACATAAATTATTACAAAATTAACACTATAAAAATTTACTTTAAGAATATCTTCTAAACTTTTTTCAAAGGGTCTAACCTTGTTTATAATTTCTTAAACATTTATAAGTCTTAAAATCTGCTTAACCTTTTTTTTTTAAAAAAAGAAAAAGTAACAATCTCCCCTTCAATTTTCAGTCTTTTTCCCAAGATGTAAATAAACCAGCATTTAAGTGCACTTTTAACACTGTAGAAAGAAAAATGAAATCATCTGAACTAATGTCCTGGTACCTAAAATCAACTCCTGATTTAAAAAAAAATCTTCATTTTATATTAAAAATTTTAGTAATCTAAGAAACACTGTCAGTGCAATTCCATTGATGCAAATCACTCCGTTTGCCTCCCGTTGTTGCAAAATCCAATCTGTCGTGAGACTCAACAGTAGTTTGATCTTTGGGTTGGGGGGGATGGGGAAGAAAAGGAAAACTTCAGGGTAGGTATGAGGGTTTGCCTCCAGCTGCAAAACTGGAATTCCTTTCTGACTTGGGGATGAAGCCAAACCTCCGAGTATCTCTGCCATTAGATGGTATAGTTACATGGTTAACAGCACAGAACACTTATTTTAGACTGTGAATTCCTTTCCTGATTATGATTCCCTATGGGAGCTTATGGTATTGCTGTTTCTTTCAGAACTCCAGTTTGAGGTTTATACCTGTAGGGCTCCAGCTTCTTTCTTCCGGGTGGCTCTTGTTCACTACGTAGTAGCTTGGCCTTACCGCTCCTTCCTGGGGTGGTTGCATCTGAGCAGGGACCTCTGAAAACCTAGGTGATCTATGGACATGCGATTCCACAGGCCCTGCGTCCCAGGGCATGGAGGTAGGTGGGCTATGTTCGTATTTATTCCCACCTGGCTTTGACACTTGACCCTCCATGGAAGCTTTTGCTCAGATTCTTCCTCCCCGCTGCTCCTTCTCCTCTGGCCTGGCCCTGGAGGGCAGGCTGAGAACTGCCCTCATCCTCAGTGGCTTCCTTGCCTCGCACGTCTTTTTCCTTGGGAATCCCCTCTCTGGCTTGCCCAGCTTTGGGTCCCTGTACACAGCATCCTGGAAGGGTTTGCAGGATGAATACCTAAAAGCTCAGATTACCACAGTCACCCAGCTTGGTTACCATCTTTTAAGGACTATCCTCCCATCCCCATGTTCTGCTTCCTGCCACCTCCCAGACCTGTCCTAGCCCATCCCTGACCCAGTATAGCCTGGTGGATCTGCACAGCTGGACAGTGGTACTGGGTAAACAACATCACTAAGTGGCCACTGTTCTTCATTTTGCTCATAGCATCTGGCCCGCCATGTGGTGCATGTAGAAACCTGATGAGGGCACCTGGTCCCCCTCCAGCTCTGCTCTCAGCAACTCAAACACAACAAGCTCTGCCAGCAAAGCCTCTAGCCCTGCATGCCATCCAGAGCACAGCTTGTGAGAACCAGCTCCTTCTGATGGGGGAGAGGGTAGTGAGCAGCAGGTAGGAGGAGATGGAGGCAATGGGTGAGGGACAAGGAAGGGAGCACTGCAGGGCTCAAGTTCAAGAGCGTCAGACGATGCCCACCAGGAAGGGACCTTCCCGCTCTCTGCTCTTGTGGCTGGAGCACATGAAGGTGCAGTAGCGGCATCTGAAGCTAGAGGGGTGACCCCCAAACTTGGAAGAATGTAGACACGTGGCAAATGAAAGACAACGGAAACAAAACACTGGTATTGTTTTCTGTAAATCTCAAATTCACGTTCCTCGCCTTTTTCTTCAAAACTAAAAATTGGTCAATTAAAAAAAGAAGAAAGGCCAGAGCCAGTCAGGGCACAGGAATAGACTCTCCCCCGCCGCCCACTCCCCTCCCTCCTCCTCCTGCCTCGGCCTCTTGGGGTGGGCTGGTGGCCAGGCATTGATCTGGAAGTGGCTTCAAAGTCTTGTTATGGAAGAGTCCTTATCCTGCCCGTTCTGTTCGTGGTCTTCTAGGAAAGAAAAGAAAAGAAGATTGTTTCAAAACCATACTTTTGGGGTTACCCATGAGAAGTCAAGAATGGAGGCTCAGTTTTCTGATCTCTAAATAAAAATAATACCTCTTGAGGGTCAGCAAAAGGCAGCTTTAATGAGCCAATGAAGTGATGAGTATAAAGGACTCTGTCAATGTCAGGTAGCCAGAAAGAACCTAGCTGTGGAGGAAAGCACAGGGACAAACCCTGTGGACGTTCATGGTGGGGGCTCTCTAGGATGGGAGACTGGAATGATTGATTGGTCTTTGTTTTTTTCTCTACAAATTCACCTTTCCCTACCTCATCTACAGACAGCATGGATAATTCTTTAAGAAAGAAAAGTTGGGTGATACATAGAAGCTTTGGAGGTGGAGGTTTAGGGCTCAAGTTACTTAGCCTCTTAGTCCAGTCACCTTCATCTGTAACATGAGAGTAATCATTTGTCCCTCACAGGGTTGTTAAAAGGCTCACGTGTATGTAATGTATGTACAGGGCTTAGCACAGCCATCTGCAGAGAAAGTGCCCAACAAATGGCAGCCATGGTTGTTCTTACTACATTTGTTAATGCCAGCATGGTGGGTTCCCACAGGTGTGCATGGAACTACAGGCAGGGTGAAGGGTCATCTCCGCTAGGCCACCTGTGCTGAAGGCCCACCATAAACAGGCCGACTGCTGGGGCACAGACACCCCCCACCCTCGGCCCCTGGCACAGAGAGTGGACTGCAGGCACTCAGACACAGAAAGGGACCTCCTGACTCAAAATGCTGGAGACACCCTCCCTGATATGGATCCAAAAACCATTTTGCTGTGATTTTCACCCAACTCTATCCAAGATTTGTGGGGAATCCCCAAAGGCCAAAACACAAACACACTGCAATTTGGTGTCTATAGAACTTTTGGCACAACCCAGACAATGTAAGACAGCCACGTATGACATGTTCCAATCATGTATGACATGCACAACCCCATCTCTCTGGCCTCCCTGGGTGCACACATACTCCTTTTGAGAAAATCATTTATACCCTGACCAACGTCACACATCAGTTTACAAAAAATGCTAAATCTAGCCTGAATATTCCCATGAAACCACACTCTGAATGGTAGCTACAGCTCACTAGAGGCCTCAGAAAACACTAATTTCTGCCATAAGCAAGGCCCTTTCGTCAACACCCTCTTATGTAATTTTCACACTAAACTTAGGAGGCAGGCACTGATTTTGCCATTTAACAGATGAAAAAATTGAGACTCCAAGGAGTAATCTACTTAGTCTCACACAGCTGCCAATAACAGTAATGACTAACACTTGTGTGTTTGTTATGTGTCAGGCATTTTCTACAGGCTTCATGTGAATAAACTAATTTAATCCTCACAAAAGCTGTATGAGGCAGGGGCCATTATGAGCCCCATCTTATAGATGAGAAAACTGTAGCACAGAGAAGTTAAGGAACTTGCCCGAGGGCATGCAGCTAACAACTAGAAGGCCTCGCTTTGGAAGCCCGGCAGCTGTGCTCTTCTCTGATGATACTGGCACCAGGGTCTGCCCCAATGGCCACATTTCCGCCCACATTCTTTCCACCCTGCTGATGAGCCTATGTTCTTTTGGCCCTGGAACTTACCTGTCGGCTGTGTCCTGGGCTGGACATGCTTGAAGGACTGGACTGTGACAAAGCTAGGCTGCTATTTTTCCCAACCTGAAAGACACCAGTGAAACCCTACTCAGACACCAGAGCCAGATGGGGAAGGACCCACCGATGACACGTGTCACCAGAGAAAGGAAAAGCCTGCACTGTAATGTTCGTTCTCCTCCTATTGTGTGGAACTCGTGTTTCCATCTTAAATGGCAGAGAAAATGAAAATGTTTCAGGGGTACCTTGATGATGCCCTTCTCATCCCAGAGGGAAAGTGGAATGGAGGGGAACTCTTAAGTCTGCTTCCCAGATGTACAGACTGCAAGTTTCGGGGGTGAGGATGAAGGCATCTGGCGAGAGGCCTGGCCCTCCTGGGAGGATTTAATCAGCAGAGACCTGGCTTTTCCACCTGTGGCCAAAGGGTTACACAGACTCACCCACCCCTGACCTCCCAGACCAGCCCCAGCCCCGTCTTGCAGAACAAGCCCAGAATCCCTTGGAACCACTGCAGGTAAAAGCCTGGGCTGCTATTCCCAGCCTGGAGACCTGGCATGCACCTTGCTGTTCTGCAGAGAAACAGCAAGGTGGTGCTGTGCGCCATTCGAGTGGGAGCCTGAGTAGGGTCGGGCTGTGCTAGGGCATGAGGGTGTGGCCATCGGGCTCTCCCCTTTCTTGGTGACTATTCTTAGGCACACAGGAGTCTGGGTCCTCAGGTGAGTCCCATTCCCACAGGTAGCTCCTGCCCCCAGCCTATAAAGATCTCAACCTGATGTTAACTCGACTTCACATAAAGACATATGTCTTACATTCAGGTCGGTTTCTTGCTGAATTCCTCTGTGGCAACTTCTGGCCTTACACCAACCAGATACCATTAAACGGATCCCCCAAACACACATTTACCTTGGATTTCTCAACCTCAAGCCATGTCTCTCCCAATCTCCTAAGAGAATCAGCACAGATTCCAAAGGCCCTCACCACTGGGAAATGCCCGCTGGTGACACTGGGCGGTCTTTTCTTAGTGGCCTGGTGACAAGTGCCCAGACATTGCCTGCACAGAAAAGCAATGCTGACCCAAGGCAGCCGTGAAATTCATCACTGTTTTTGATTTCCCTCCTGATAAGCACTCTGGTGGGGCTTCTCTGCTCTTTTTACCATTGGTTTGGACTAACTGATCATGTTTACTAAATGTTTCGTATTTACTCAACACAGAGGCACTCCGTGAACACGGGCACAGTGGGTAACAGCTCAGACTCCAAAGTCAAACGGCCTGGATTTAAATCCCAGCTGTGTCTCCGTGCTCTGTGACTTTGGTTTAGTCATCTGTAAAATGGGAGTAATAGGTACTGATGAAATGATTAAATTTATCCCAGGTACCTGGAATAGGGCCCAACCCCAAAGCAAGCATTAGCTGCTAGAACTTTATTTAAAACGGGGGGCAGTACAGCTGCCCGTGTGCAGCGGCCTGGGGTGGGAGCCTGTCAGAAACACAGATGCTCAGACTCTGTTCCAGACCTGCTGACTGAAGACTGACATTTTACTAGGCCCCCCAGTCTCAGGGTAGGGACCTGTGAGTGCTGGCCCCCCATTCTTGTGCCCCTGGCCGGGGAGGCAAATGGCAGCTTGGGAACCACAGGCACAGGCGTGTGGGAACCCGGCCCGGTGAGGAGACAGTTAACTCCCCCTCCTTCAGTGTGCAGCTCATCTGGCCCTTGATACCCCAACTTGCTGTTTCTCATTTTCACTTGTTATTTGTGAGTTCCCCCAAGATGTTCTCTTTGTGAGGTTTTTAACAAGTCTCAGACACAGGTGACACAAAACATTTAAACAGCTTTTTAGCAACTGCCCCTCATCTCTCTGAAGTCCCTGCCTACAGGCAGGGCTGGGCTCAGGGTCTGGCCCTCTTAATTCTGTGGCTGTAGCCCTGGGGCCCATGGTGGGTGATGCATGATGCCACAGGCAGGCTTGCGGACAGAGGACCCTGGGTGCCCCCTCACTGCTGCTCTGCACTGTGCCCAACTGGCACCAGATCTGGAGCACCTGGGGCTTTCCTAGGTGACTTCCCTAGCCTGAGGAGGAAGACTGGGCTTGAGGATGAGAACACAGCTTACGGGAAACACGTATTCTTCTTGGACCATTTTCCCAGATTTCCTCACATGCGCAATGGCATTGAACATTTCCATGCCAGTGGGTATGGGCTGTAGTTATTACTTTAGGAAGGGAAGAACTATATTTGGAGGATGATGGGTAGGGGGTCAATGCACCCTGGTTAAGTGAGAGCAGCCACCTGGAAGCTGGTAGCAGGCGTTACCCTCACCAGGTGGGACCCGGGCCACCACCTAGGCTGCCTGCACCTCAGGCTCTTCCTGAGGGGACTGCTTGGCAATAAGACCTAGTGAAGTTGTCCTCAGAATCAAGATATGAAATAAGTGGAGTGGGGAACTCAGAATCTCTCTGTGCCTCAGTTTCCTTATCTGTAAGGTGGTGATAGCAATTGTACCAGCTGCCCTGGATGGTTGTGTGAATTGAATGAGGTGGCATTTATCTATGTAGCACTTGGAACCAGCACCTGGCGCCTGCTGAGGGTGGTAGGTCATATCTGTGAGTTAAAGTGCTCTCAGGACAGAGTGTGGACTCTGGCTGCAGGAAGACAGGAGAGCTGGCATCACCTGAGCCACAGCTAAGCTGGCCCCCCAGAGCCAGTGAAGGCAGTGCCAGGAGGCCTCTGTAAGGATGGGTCCCTTACCTGCCGAGAGGAGGTGCTGTTAACGGGATCGGGCACCGGTGCAAGAAGGCTGGGCAGGTTCTTTTTGTGAACGCTATTCATACCAGGCATTTTAGTGATTTTACAGGCTTTGCTACTAGAACTCGAGTTCTTACGCTTTTTTCCTTCTGATTTGTCAAAAGAGAGGGGCAGAGAAGACACGGCATTGTGAGAGGCCAGAGAGAGGTCCCCTGCAAGGGAGGGCACAGAGAGGGGACAGGAGTCACTGCTGCCGCCCACCGAGCCCATGTGTCTCACTATGTCCGCGGGGCCGCCGGGCAGCGAGGTCCGTCCTGAGGGCTCCAGTTTGGCACTGAGTGGGCTCACCCCACTGTTGGAGTTGTGCACAGACAGACTGTTATAGGGGGTGGCCGCCTGATACGAGTTCAAAGCTGAACTGGCATTCAAAACGCAGTTCTTTTTGTGGGGCCCTGCTAATGGAGACGAGAGGGATGTCTGCAAGGATAATGAGGCGGAGGAGGAGGAAGTCGAAGACTGTGGCTTCCTCTTTTTGTTACTTGGAGACTCGTCGCTATGGGAGGACAGGTCTTTGACTTTTGAGGATTTGCTGGTTTTGGTTTTGGATGGCTTGTGGGATGGGGAAGGGATGACGGCTGGTATCGGGGACACGGCGGAGGGGGCCTTGAAGGTTGAGTCCATGATGCTGAGGGTTGCAGCCACATGAGGGAAAGCTGTGGTGTGTGACATGAGGGCGCTCGGGTCCGGCGATGTCACAAAAGCTGCGTTTGAGAGCATGGCTGATGTCATTATGTAAGAAGAGGTGAGTCTCGAGCTGATGGGAGCTGAAGGAAGGTACACAGCACTGGGGTTGCTGAAAGGCTGTAAAACGGATGCTGGAACGGGGGTGGTGATGTGGGCTGCTGGCGAGGGCATGGGGCTATCTGCCGCAGGAGGGATCTTCCTAAACATGAGAGAAGAGTGAGAGAGACAGTGAGAAACAGCTTGGTATCGCTCCAGAGGCTCGATGAAGTGTGAGCGTCAGGGCCATAGAGAACACCCCGGCAGAACCAGACTATGGAAAATGAAGCCTTGGAGGATGGCAAACTCTGATTATGGCCCCTCCCTATGGTTCCCCCCATTGCAACGCCCAACAACCTAGTCTTAACCACTTTCGGGTTTTCAGGTCCTTTTCTCCATGCTTGGCTACTGGATAATGGCTGCCTTGTTCATGAGTAAAAGGTGAATGTTATTTAGAACATATATTTCCCCAATCGCATTTCCCTATTTTTTTTTTTTTTTGGCAGTGATGAAGGTGGTTTTTAATGATAAGTGGTCATTTCACACTTAGTCCTGGCTTGAGGTAAGAAGTGTGAGAACGGGGCTTTGCCACCTGCACACAGGGGCCCGGGCATCCCCCTGTCTCTCACCCTGCTCTTTGGGGGAGGCAGTCAAGGAGTCACCCCCCTTATGGGCCAGCAGCCAGCTGCCTTTGCTGTCTGCAGAGAGGCATTTCCCCATCAGCTTGGGGCGGCTGGCCCTACTGTTTGCCATTTCCCTGCCCCTACCTCAGCTCTCAGAGGAGCTGTAATTGGGGTGTGGTCTTTCACGGGTCTTCTTGCCCATCCAGCAAGGGTGAGAGGACAGGGGCCCTCATGCATCCAGAGAAGGAGGACCAGGAATTCCTAGTTTGTTCAGAAGATACTGTAGGTGTGGGCATGGGAGAACATATGGACAGGGGTGGTCTTCCTGGAGGTTGAGGGGAGCCTGGGAGCCAACGCCCTGCCTTTAACGCTCTCTGGGGCCAAGGCCAGAGCCAGGCAGTGAGTCACTCCTGTGGCCCCCTGTAAACTCCATCTTTTGACTCGTACTAAAAACAGCTCCCACTTCCCAACCAGGGCCTGGGTTGACGTGGCTGCTACTCCAGGGATCAGGAGGGGCACACGGCCTCCCTGGGGCCACTACTTGTTCCTGATTTCACAGGAAAGGACAGTGACCTCAGGAGCCAGGTGAATATTTGCTCCCTGGCTCTTCCTTCTTCCTCACCTTGCTTCCCCTCCCCATTCCTCCAGGAAACCATTTGCAATGTAGCTGGGGCTCCTCATTGTGAGGAACTAGTTTTCTCTTTGAAAGCAGTGCTTGAAGGCGGGCAGGCCTCGGGCCTGTGCTCCATGGGCTTTGAGCAAAGAATGAGATGGGGCCTCTCCCAGCCCCTTGTCTCCTCGGAGGCCACCCTCCCAGCTGTAGCATCAGGGCGAGGTGCCTGGGAACTCTGGAAAGAGGTCAGTGAGAAGGAAATGCCTCTCCTAGAGCTGCTCTCTCTGAGGATTCAGTTTTCTGCCTGCAGTTTGGTGGAAGCATAAATCCCATCTTTAGCAGGAGTCCAGAGGAATCCTTCTGTACAGAAGCAGTGTCCTTGAAAACATCAGACCAAGGAGATCAAATAAAAGAGGAAAATGGTGCCAAACCCACTGTGGCCATGATGGTGTTTGAAATCTACTTTCTCTCAAGTCTAAAGAATGTAACAGATCTGCCAGCACTAAGCAAGTGCCCATTAGGACTTGTTGCAATGAATGAATGAGTTAATGGATGGATGGATGGGTGGGTGGATGGGTGAGCAGGTGAATTCTCAGCAGCAACATAACTATGCATGCTGGGCAAGGACTCCCGTATAATCAGACTGGAAAGGCCTACTCATGCCCTTGGAACTGTCTGGCACTGCACAGCGTCTGCCAGCACACACGGCATCAGCACACCCTCTCTGTGTCAGCTGCCTTGCTGTGGTACTACAGGCTTCCCACCCAGTCGCCCCTCACCGGCTAAAGTATGGATAGAAATACATGTGGGTAGAGGTCTGGCAATTGCTCATAATAAAGTTATTTCTAGATAGCTCATGTCTTTGGGAGGACCCTAGTCAGTGACCTGAACTGTGATCTATGCTGAATGCCTCAATTTGTAATCTTCCCATTAAATACTGCAAATTCATGCCTCTGCTTGTGCTACAAGCAGAGCTGTCACCCTCAGTCTTACCTGGCTGACACTCAGGATGGGGATGGCTGCTATTTTTCAGCATACTTCCTATTCCTTTCCTTTCTCTCCACACTGATCATAAGTGAGCAGCAGAGGCAGGAGGGGAGAAAGGGCAGGGGAAAAGCAGGGCAAGGGGCATGTGATAGCTAGTGTCCCTGGGAGCCTTCCTCCTTGTTAAGTAGTTCACGTGTTTTTGCAGGTGCCTAGTGGCAGTGGATTCCAGCTTTGCGGGCTGGGCCCCGTGTTAAGCTTCGCACGCTGGCCTAGGGAGGTCCCATACAAAGCCCGTCCCTGACAGTGCCCGTCCTCCCCTGCCAGCTGGCATGGAGATCCAGATGCTGACCTGGCTGAAAGAGAACACTGTGTTGGCGTCTCCTGATGCAGAGTTAAATGCTTGTTAAAGAAAAAAGAGTCTCGGCCGTTCCTTTTCTTCCTAATGTCTTCCATGCCCCCATCAGCTGCCATCCCTCCGGGGTCGGGCCCGTCGGGGCCTGGGCTTTGGGCAGCGAGGCTGAGAGGGCAGCGGGGTGCTACGCTCTCCAGAGTTGACACCCAGGCAGCCCCAATGTTGCTCAGTGACAGCAGATTGGTTAGGCAAGTCCTGAAAAGGGGGGAGGGACCTGATGCCCTGTGGCTCGGGTTTCTGTGCCTGAGGAGGAAAGGAATATGGAGCTTGAGCTGACAGGACACCAGGTAGCGCAATACAGATCAACACATTCCTTCCACGTGTCCAGGGTTTACACTTCCACAATACAGGAGGGCAAAGAGCTGCGGGAGTCGCCAGGGCTGGCTGCCATCTTGGGGAACAAGCGCAGAAGCATAAATAACCAAATAACCGAGAACACGGTCACCCCACATGCAGTGCCAGTTTGTGGCTGTGTAGAATGGAAACAGGTAGATAGCTATCAAGGGTCTGTTTAGACACACTGGGCAGTCGCTTAAATGAGAAGAAATGATAAGCTTCTCTTGTGGCCCTTTCCTCCGTTATAGTGAGTGTCAACATTCAGTCCCGTGTCTGCTACGAGAGCTCGTTGCAGGCACAGAGGCTCAGTGCTCCTAGAAGGTCCCGGCTGGAAGCTCCTCAGACATCACGGTGGAAAGGGGCTGGGGTGACACAGCTGCCCGGGAGAGAGGAGGAAACCCGGGAGAGGGGCAGGGTTTGGGTTCTGTTCCCATCCCCAACCCGACCACCCACCCATTTCTCCTCGACGCCTGCCTGCTTTCCCTGCACTTTCCTGGAAAGGGTGAGGGGTCCAGTGCTGGCCCCAAGGGATCCATGATTCTACTGGCATGACATCTTACAAGCTCACCTCTTTAGGAGTGGGGGCGGGGATACCCCGTGGGCTGGGTTTGCGTGACCCAGGACAGGCACAGCAGCTCCTATGTGCCGTGGGAGGGTCTAGCCTGTCATTCCTTTAAAATAGCATTTCCCTAAACCAAGAAGGTTTCTTCCCTTTTCATGAATCTCCTATTAAAATGTAAACACATTGGGAGGTGTTGGAGAATGAAGGGATCATAGAGAAATGAAAATTAGCTGGGGTGTAAGGTGGAGAGAAGTATAGGTGAGGAGAGTTCTAGGGAGGTGGGAAGGGCCAAAGACAAGCTTAACCAACTTCATGACATGGCTCAGGATCTGCCCTGGTGGCCCCTATACATATTTTTCCCCCAGGAATTAGAAATTGGTCCATAACCATTATGAAATTTTTAGTATTGACACTGTACCCTTAACATTACAAACACAAGCATATTCTTAATATCCTCAGAGGTTCTCAGTCATAACAAAAAGGCCTTTTACCACTGTTAAATAAACAGACCTTATCTTATACCTTTTTCATTTAGGTTAGCATATTACCAACACAAAAATGACCCCCAAAGAGAAAAAAGCATACCACACATTGTAGGGGTCTCTGAAAAACTGTAGGCAAGCCATAGAGAAGGGCTGACATTTAAGAATTCATCCTGAACCCTGGTTTCAGAATTATTTTGTTCTATATAAAAAGCCATCCACTGACATTGTTTATAAAGTTGGGGTTCAGAGAGTTGTGGGGCAGCTCTGATCTTATATTGCACAGGAACTGCTCACTTACTTCCACATCTGTGAATTCAAGTGTTTTTCTACCATGGAGTTTACTGCCAATCGAAAACGATCCCATCTTCTATCAAACACATAGTACCCTCGTCCCATGAGGCGACTCCCGAATGAGCAAAACTGTGAGGGAGAAAACATTTAAATTTTGATTACAGATTAATAAGCTAATATAAACCATACAGAGAAAAATAACATTTGCACAAAAACACACAAGGGTACAATTTTACTCAAACTACAGAAGCAAATAGTACTGAAGCCAAAAATATTTCTGTGGTGCTTTTGTTTGAGCTCTAGGTTTTCTGCAGAACCTCACATTATGACTCTACAATAGTGACAGTTAGCTTTCTGTGGCACCGACGGCTACCTTCTCCACACCTGGGACCAAGCCAGCGTTTCAGTTAAAAAAAAAAAAAAAAAAAAGTGCAAAGCAACAATGACCAGCAGCCAGGGTGATTTTTTCAGCACCACCTGCTTTTACTGTATCACCCACCTTCCCATCACCGTAACGGAAACTGCTTGTTCTCATGCTCTTCTGCCAACTGGTCATACCTTTCTGATCCATTGTCAGGAGAGCTGCTTCACTTCTGACTAGGCTAAACTTCTTTTCCTAGTCCTCACCTCATGCCTGCCTCCTACTAGTGTTTGCAGGCTGTCCTGGGGCACGTCACTACCTCCAAGCTCACGGCCATGCTGCACCCTCTGCCTGCCGTCTCCTTCCCGATTCCCCCGTCACCCCCGGGTGTCCCCTCCCTCGGTGTCCTCATTCAGACCCTTATTTCCAATGGCTCTTGTCTGACTAATCTCACCATTTTGGACTCCCCGGCACACCGACTGCATACATGATTATATTTCACCCTGGAATCACTACATGGCTGTTTTATGTTCTTTGTAATGCCTATGTGCCTAATTTGATGATGAATTTATAAAGGCTGAGGCTCTTGTGCTCTTCTTCCTCCTCAGATGAGGAGAGTAGGTATTTGGGCTAAAGGGTGGATTAAGGAGACAAGGTCCCTCAAAATATTTAAAGCAAATCATCACACTTAAAACATATGGCTAAAATATATGTAGCTTGGTGTTTAATAAAACATCCTTTGATTATGATGTTAGGATAACCAGAAGGTTGGTAGATAGAAATGCAAGGAGCAGTCTCTGAAAAGGTGACATTTGGCTGGTCTGGAGCTCAGGCAAGTCTGAAAATGACTCTATAACTCAAATGCAGCTTCTTCCCCTACCTCGAGGCCTCCCAGCAGCTCCCTGGCCTCCATCCCAGACACAGTGCTGGATTGGCACCCATTCCACAACCCCTTCCTGGAACCAGCCTTTGGAACAGCTCTTAGGAGGAAATGCAGGACCTTCCTTTTGTTTTGTTTGTCCTTACGTTTTGGGGTTTTTGCATTAAAATCCTGCCACCCATGAACTCTGGTCCTCCTGACATCAAATTCTTTCCTGCACTTCCACACCAAGTGCTTATTGACCAAGTAAGAAAACATACAAAGGAAACTCTGCAATAGGGAAGCTGGCCCCCAGCAGTGTATGGGAGCTGTTTCAGGTCTAGACACCATCCTTCATCCCCTTGCTAAGGATGCCCTGATTAGTGTTCACTATAAGAAAGCATTTAGGGTATTCACTGACCATGAGAGGAAGGATAAAGCAAAGAAACAAATCTGTGGCCTTTCCATTTAAATCAGCAAAACATTAAGGACATACAAATCTGCCATGCCCAGAGCTGAGCTAATCCACTGTAGCTTGGCAGCTTGTCATTTGGACAAACATCCTGATGTGCTCTGGAGTCTGGCCTTCTGGCAGAGCCTGGTTTCACTTTCAAACCTGACAGCCATAGGCCCCTTAATGTCGGTGCTACCGACATCTCTAATTCAATGCAGAAGAAACACTAGATGCCCCACGAGACTCCTGTTCTGGGCTGTATATTATGCCCTCAGGAGAGCTGTAGATCCCCACCACTTTGGCCACTCTGGCAGACCCCACTGGTTGCCACTCTCATCAACCACATCCCTGCTTCACTTCCAACTAGTCTGCCTCTTCCTGTCTTTTCTTTGCTAACGGAACCACACGTCTGTTCTGGTATATGATACAGAGCTATGAGCAGGGAATGTGGGTCTTTTCCCAGAACCTTGGAATGAATCAGGGCTGGTTTCACGCTTTGTCACTGCAAGCCCATCCTTCTCTGCCTCCAACTACTCTAGGGGTGGGCACGTAACCCTCTTCTGCTAGACATGAGGAGAGGTCTTCTGGGGCTGCTCAAAGGAAGATTCTCTTCTCTAAGACTAGACATAAGATAGCACCTTAGAAGAAGACTCCCTTTCTGTTTGTCCCTTCCTACCCTTTATAGAACACTACTGGCTGGGGCTGGGTGCTAGAGCTGTAGCAGACGTGCTGAGCCTGTGCATGAAAGGTGAAGAGGGTTGCAGAGATTCTCCTGCAGAAACACATCTCCACTGTGGAGCTGCTGAGCCAAGCTTAGAGCCATCTACCTCTAGACTTCCTTTTATGTCAGATAATTAAGCGACTGCAGTGCATACACTCTATGAGTTGAACTGTTACTGGAAATCAAAGGCATTCCTAATTGTCCCTCCTTCTGTACTAGCCAAGAGGCAAAGGCTCAGGCTGTTGGTGAGCCACAAGTCACCACCATCCTCAGAAACAGGAAGCAAGTTTGGCCTTCATTTATCACATAGGTATAAGGGAGGAGGGACTCACTCTAGCTTGATTCAGGACTGATTTGACCCGTGGAGCCCATGAGATCTAGGGATAGTCTATGAGGTCAAAGCTATTCTTAGAGGGCTTAAGATGGGAGCAGAGTCAACATCATACACCATACTAAGAAAAAGAAGGACAAAAACCACATGATCATCTCCATAGACGCTGAAAAAGCATTTGACAAAATTCAACATCCATTCATGATAAACACTCTTAACAAAATGGGTGTAGAGGGCAAGTACCTCAGAGGGGATTAAAGATGGCGGCGTGAGAGGTGAGACAGAAGCTTCCTCCTAAACCACATATAATACAAAAATATAATTAATGCAACTAATCCTGAAAGAGCAACAGGAAAGAGGACTGTGCCAGACTGCACACACCTGGAGAAAAGAGCAGACCTCACAGAAGAGGGTAACGTACCAAAGCTCTGGCCCAGCGGGACCCAAGCCCTGCCCCCACCCCACCTCACTGGTGAGAGGAAGAGAAACGGAATGGAGAGGGAGTGGAGGCCTGGGACTGCTGAATACTTAACTCCGGAGACCTGTTCTAGGAGCACAACCCTACATTTCATGGTGCTTGCATGGTACTCTCATGATTATAGAGTTGGAAAGCTAAGACAGGCAGAATTCCTGGAGAGACTGAGATTCCAGCCACTTGTGGAAAGCAGGGATCCATATATGGCTACTCTGGGACAAAAAAAGGGAGGGCAGTCTGAGAGACTTCCTAACAAGGAAGCCCTTAGGAGGAGGGTTGCTAAAGGGGTAAGGATTGCACAGAGCTTACTGCTCAGGAGAATGGACAGGTAGACAAAATTGTCCAGGTGCTCTCTGCCCAGCAGGTTGGGACCTTTCACGATTTCCAGGTGCTCCAGCTCCCTGGCTGGCTACACAGCTCCAAGGAGTCCCTCTGTGATACGCAGCCTACTGTGCCTTTCTCCCAGCCAGCCCCACCTGGCTCGCAGACCAGCAAACCCTACCCTGGCATTAGGCCAGTCAGAGGGAAGATCTGTCTACAGCAACTACAAATGCAAAGCATAGAGGTATATACCTGTGTGCTCGGCCCACTGGTTCAGGCAGTGGAGACAGGCATAGCAGCTGGGAAGCAGGCAACAGCCCTTTCTTCCCTCCAGGCACCAATACCACTCCCCTGCAACCCCTGACATTGCTTCAGGGGCTGAGCAGCTCCAGAGTAGAGCTTCTGGACACTAGAGGGCGCCATACACAAGTATGAAATGCCAAAAGAACCTGGTTCAAAGTAAAATTAATATAACTGCTGAGAAAGATGACATGAACTTCATGACTCTTCCTGAAAGGAAGTTCAAAATGAAAATCATTAACATGCTCACGGAGGTATGGAAAGATATTCAAGAACTCAGGAATGAATTCCAGTCGGAGATCCAATCGTTGAAGAGCACAATGGAGGGTATTAAAAGCAGATTAGATATGGTGAAGGAGACGATAAATGAAATAGAAACTAGAGAAGAGGAATACAAAGAAGCTGAGGCACAGAGAGAAAAACAGATCTAAGAATGAAAGAATATTGAGAGAACTGTGTAACCAATCAAAATGGAACAATATTAGCATTAAAGGGGTACCAGAAGAAGAAGAAGAAGAGAGAGAAAGGGATAGAAAGTGTGAGGAGGTAATTGCTGATAGTCTCTCAGGCCATGGAGATGCACAGATCTCCCAACACAAGGGACCCAAGGAAGACAACACCAAGACATACAGTAATTAAAATGGCAAAGATCAAGGATAAGGACAGACTACTAAAAGCAGCTATAGACAGAAATAAGATCACATACAAAGGAAAGCCCATAAGGCTATCATCAGACTTCTCAGCAGAAACCTTACAGGCCAGAAGGGAGTGGCATGATATATTTAACGCAATGAAGCAGAAGGGCCTTAAACCAAGATTACTTTATCCAGCAAGATTATCATTTAAATTTGAAGGAGGGACTAAACAATTTCCAGATAAGCAAAAGCTGGGAGAATTTACCTCCCACAAACCACCTCTACAGTGTATTTTGGAGGGACTGCTACAGATGGAAGTGTTACTAAAGTTTAATAGCTGTCACCAGAGGTAATAAAACCATAGTAAAGAAAGTAGAACAGCTAATTACTAAGCAAATGCAAAATTAAATTAACTATCACCAAAGTCAATCAAGGGATAGACAAAGAGTACAGAATATGATACCTAACATATAAAGAATGGAGGAGGAAGAAAAAGGAGGAGAAAAGAAAAGAACATTTAGATTGTGTTTGTAATACAGTATTAAGTGAGTTAAGTTAGACTCTTAGATAGTAAGGAAGTTAACCTTGAACCTTTGGTAACCATGAATCTAAAGCCTGCAATGGCAATAAGTACATACCTATCGATAATCACCCTAAATGTAAATGGAGTGAATGCACCAATCAAAAGATATGGAGTCACTGAATGGATAAAAAATAAGACCCATCTATATGCTGCCTACAAGAGACTGAAAGACATACACAGACTAAAAGTGAAGGGATGGGAAAAGATATTTCATGCAACTAATAGAAAGAAAAAAAGCAGGAGCTGCAGTACTTGTATCAGACAAAATAGACTTCAAAACAAAGAAAGTCACAACAGACAAAGAAGGATATAACATAATGATAAAGGGGTCAATCCAACAAGAAGATATAACCATTATAAATATCTATGCGCCCAACACAGGAACTCCTACATATGTGAAACAAATACTAACTGAATTAAAAGGCGAAATAGAATGCAATGCATTCATTCTAGGAGACTTCAACACTCTACTCACTCTGAAGGACAGATCAACCAGAAGAAAATAAGTAAGGACACAGAGGCACTGAACAACACATTAGAACAGATGGATCTAACAGACATCTACAGAACTTTACACCCAAAAGGAGCAGAATACACATTCTTCTCAAGAACACATAGAACATTTTCAAGAATAGATCATATACGAGGCCACAAAAAGAGCCTCAGTAAATTTAAAAAGATCGAAATTGTACCAATGAGTTTCTCAGACCACAAAGGTAAGAAGCCAGAAATAAATTACGCAAAGAAAATGAGAAATCCCACAAACACATGGAGGCGTCACAACATGCTCCTAAATAACCAATGGATCAATGACCAAATAAAAACAGAAATCAAGCAATATATGGAGACAAATGACAACAATAACTCAACACTGCAAAATCTGTGGGATGCAGCCAAGGCCGTGCTAAGAAGAAAGTATATTGCAATGCAGGCCTACCTCAGGAAAGAAGAACAATCCCATATAAGCAGTCTAAACTCACAATTAATGAAACTAGAAAAAGAAGAACGAATGAGGCCCAAAGTCAGTAGAAGGAGGGAAATAATAAAGATTAGAGAAGAAATAAATAAAATCAAGAAGAATAAAACAATAGAAAGAATCAATGAAAGCAAGAGTTGGTTCTTTGAGAAAATAAACAAAATAGATAAACCTCTAGCCAGAAAAAAAGAGAGTCTACCCACATAAACAGAATCAGAAATGAGAAAAGAAAAATCACTATGGACACCACAGAAATACAAAGAATTATTACAGAATACTATTAAAAATTATATGCTAACAAACTGGATAACCTAGAAGAAATGGACAACTTTCTAGAAAAACAACCTTCCAAGGCTGACCAAGGAAGAAACAGAAAATCTGAACAGACCAATTACCAGCAACAAAATTGAAGTTGTAATAAAAAAACAATCTAAGAACAAAACTCCTGGATCAGATGGCTTCACCGCTGAATTTTATCAAACATTTAGTGAAGACCTAATACCCATCCTCCTTAAAGTTTTCCAAAGAGTAGAAGAAGAGGGAATACTTCCAAACTCATTCTATGAGGCCAGCATCACTCTAATACGAAAACCAGGCAAAAACACCACAAAAAAAGAAAATTACAGACCAATATCCCTGATGAACATAGATGCAAAAATATCAACAAAATATTAGCAAACCAAATTAAAAAATACATCAAAAAGATCATCCATCATGATCAAGTAGGATTTATTCCATGGATGCAAGGATGGTACAACATTCAAAAATCCATCAACATCATCCACCACATCAACAAAAAGAAGAACAAAACCACATGATCATCTCCATAGATGCTGAAAAAGCACTCGACAAAATTCAACAGCCATTCATGATAAAAATTCTCAACAAAATGGGTATACAGAGCAAGTACCTCAACATAATAAAGGCCATATATGACAAACCCACAGCCAACATCATACTTAACAGTGAGAAGCTGAAAGCTTTTCCTCTAAGATCCAGAACAAGACAAGGATGCATACTCTCCCAACTTTTATTCAGCATAGTTCTGGAGGTCCTCACCATGACAATCAGATGCCACAAAGAAATAAAAGGCATCTAGATTGGTAAGGAAGAAGTTAAACTGTCACTGTTTGCAGATGACATGATATTGTATATAAAAAAATCATAAAGAATCTACTCCAAAACTACTAGAACTAAAATGTGGATTCAGGAAAGTTGCAGGATACAGAATTATTACACAGAAATTGTTACATTCCTATATACTAACAATGAACTAGCAGAAAGAGAAATCAGGAGAACAATTCCATTCACAGTAGCATCAAAAAGAATAAAATACCTAGGAATAAACCTAACCAAGGAAGCAAAAGACCTACACCCTGAGAACTACAAGATACTCATGAGAGAAATTAAAGAAGATACCAATAAGTGGAAATACATCCCATGCTCATGGATAGGAAGAATTAATATTGTCAAAATAGCCATCCTGCCTAAAGCAATCTACAGATTCAATTCAATCCCTATTAAAATACCAACAGCATTCTTCAACGAACTAGAGCAAATAGTTCTAAAATTCAAATGGAATCACAAAAGACTCTGAATAGCCAAAGCAATCCTGAGAAGGAAGAATAAAGCTGGGTGGATTATGCTCTCCAACTTCAAGCTCTACACAGTCACAGTAATCAAGATAATCTGGTACCGGCACAAGAACAGACACATAGATCAATGGGACAGACTAGAGAGCCCTGATACAAACCCAAGCATATATGGTCAATTAATATACTATAAAGGAGCCATGGATACACAATGGGGAAATGACAGCCTCTTCAACAACTGGTGTTAGCAAAACTGGACAGCTACATGCAAGAGAATGAAACTGGTTTGTTGTCTAACTCCATACACAAAAGTAAACTGAAAATGGATCAAAGATCTGAATGTAAGTCACAAAACCATAAAACTGTTAGAAGAAAACATAGGCAAAACTCTCTTGAATATAAACATGAGCAACTTTTTCCTGAACTGATCTCCTTGGGCAAGGGAAACAAAAGCAAAAATGAACAAATGGGACTACATCAAGCTAAAAAGCTTCTGTACAGCAAAGGACACCATCAACAGAACAAAAAGTCATCCTACAGTACGGGAGAATATATCTGTAAATGACATATCCCACAAGCAGTTAACATCGAAACATATAAAGAACTCAAATGCCTCAACACACAAAAAGCAAAAACCCAATTAAAAAATGGGTGGAGGATATGAACAGATAATTCTCCAAAGAAGAAATTCAGATGGCCAACAGGCACATAAAAAGATGTTCCACATCACTAATTATCAGAGAAATGAACATTAAAACCACAATGAGATAGCACCTCACACCAGTTAGGATGGCCAACTTCCAAAAGACTAGGAACAACAAATGCTGGTGAGGATGCAGAGAAAGGGGAACCCTCCTACACTGCTGGCAGGAAGTAAATTAGTTCAACCATTGTGGAAAGCAATATGGAGGTTCCTCAAAAAACTAAAAATAGAAATACCATTTGACCTGGGAATTCCACTCCTAGGAATTTACTCAAAGAAAACAAGTTCTCAGATTCAAAAAGACATATGCACCCCTATGTTTATCACAGCATTATTTACAATAGCCAAGATATGGAAGCAACCTAAGTGTCCATCAGTAGATGAATGGATAAAGAAGCTGTGGTATATATAGACAATGGAATACTATTCAGCCGTAAGAAAGAAACAAATCCTACCATTTGCAACAACATGGATGGAGCTAGAGGGTATTATGCTCAGTGAAATAAGCCAGGTGGAGAAAGACAAGTACCAAATGAATTCACTCATATGTGGAGTATAAGAACAAAAGAAAACTGAAGGAACAAAACAGCAGCAGAAGCACAGAACCCAAGAATGGACTAATAGTTACCAAAGGGAAAGGGACTGGGGAGGACGGGTGGGAAGGGAGGGATAAGGGTGGGAAAAAAAGAAAGGGGGCATTACGATTAGCATGTATAGCGTGGGGGGGGCACGGGGAGGGCTGTGCAACACAGAGAAGACAAGTAGTGATTTAAAGCATCTTACTATGTTGATGGACAGTGACTGTGAACAGGGATGTGGGGGGACTTGGTGAAGGGGGAGCCTAGTAAACATAATGTCCTTCATGTAACTGTAGATTAATGATACCAAAAACAAAAATAATAATAATAAGCCAGGCAGAGAAAGACAAGTACCAAATGATTTCACTCATTTGTGGAGTATAACAACAAAGCAAAACTGAAGGAACAAAACAGCAACAGACTCAAAAGACTCTAAGAAGGGAGTAGTGGTTACCAAAGGGGAGGGGTTGGGGGGGGTGGGGAGTGAGGAAGAAGTGGATTGAGGGGCATTATGATTGGTACACATGGTATCGGGGGGATCATGGGGAAGACAGTATAGCACAGAGAAGGCAAATAGTGATTCTGTGGCATCTTACTATACTGATGGACAGTGACTGCAATGGGGTATGGGGGGGACTTGGTAATATGGGTGAATGCAGTTCACAGTGTTTTTCATTTGAAACCTTCATAAGAGTATATATCAATGATACCTTAAAAAATAAAAATACCATTAAAAAAAAAAGACGGGAGCAGAACAAACTGGCCATGGGGCCCACATTTCAGGTCTCCTGGAACTGGCTCTATGATGGCAGCATCAGGTATTCCCTTCTTAAGTGCTTGGGAGGCAAACACAAACAAGCCTCCAGCCCACGTCTCCTTATATTTCCCACATTTCAATGACCTTCTGAATTGTGAAAGTAGATTCTTTCAACGAATTGGGAAGAAACTACTGACCTTTTTGTTAATCAGCTATCATGCTGACATGAAATGCCTCCTCTTCTCCTACACATACACACACACACACACACACACACACACACACACACACACACACACACACACACACTTTAGAGCCATATGGTCACACTTACAATAAAACGCAGAATCAACAGGGGAGAAAACCAGCGATGGGCTGGCACCTGGCACAATGCTAAAACAGACGGCTTCCAAAGCAGGTGAGCTAGACTAACTCTTGAAATCAGAGGCTCCATTTTTAGATGGGCAAGGCTAGAAGGTCAGCTCCCTGGTGCACTCATATAAACACCAGTTCTCAAGCATTATCACTTCAAGGTGGACCATAAATACTCAGGTGTTTAAAGGATTATAACCAGCTGGGAGCCCTTTCCTTTCCTTTTGTGATTTTCAAGGGTATTTCTAAAGTAAGCACTCAACCTCAGGGTAAGCCTTTCCACAAGACACTGTCCCAGCAGCCTCTCTGGGGATGCGTGCTGTCTGACATGCCCACCTCAAAGCCCACGAGGTGCTGGGGAGAAAAATGCACAGAAGGGAACAGAAGGTGGCCTACCGCGAGAGGCTTGGGGTGGTGGGTGGAGAAGTGACAGTCCAACTTCTCAGATTCGTCAGCTCCGTCCATCTCCCCTTCATCACTGGACAGTCGGCTGGCAAGGTCCCCGGCCACTGGGGGTAGAGGGGGCTCCGGAGTGTGGCCACTGTGACCGGAAGACGTGGTGCTGCTTATGCTGTTTGCAGATGACGGTCTAACAGGTGAGAGGACAAAATAAATACTTCCTTTAGGTAACAGGACCCACCCATCTTAAAGGTCTCTGAAGGCAGACTCGGGGGAAAATGGAAGTTCCTGTGGCCAGGATCCTCACCTGACCCTAAACTACTTGATGATGTCACTGGCCTGCTGCTAGGCTACTGCTCCCACACCCATAGGCAATGAGCTAATACTGACTTAGTCACTATATAAAGAGCTCTTCCCAGTGCTCTGGGTGGAGGCAGAGAGGGAGGTGGATCACAGACCTGCACGCTGCTGGATGCAGACGTGATTCTAGTGCTCAACCCTATTGCCAGGAGAACAAAGCCAAGTAGAAACCCTTTTTACCCCAGAAAGTTCCATTGTCATTCCTCGGTCTCACTGAATCCATAGTGAACTTGCTTGGGGCTGAAACCCACTGGCAAGACACAGACCAATTAGCCTTCCTGATACAGGTCAGTGGCAAATGTGCATGAGGGAGAAATTCTGGCTGAGAGGGATAGCAACGACCAGCTCTCTACAGAGACCTTGCGGGGGGCTGAGGCTCTGGCCTGCTTGAATCTGGGCACCAGGGAAACTCCATCAGTGTAAGCAGAACATAACTACAGTAATGGGACAGAGATTATTTAACTTCAAAGCCTCTGAATTCCGTTACAGCTATCCACCCATTTGCATGTAATTTGTATTTGCCATGTTGCTGCTTCTCTTTGAAAGTAGAAACTGACAAGACCATCAACCCA
The DNA here is from genome assembly GCF_030020395.1 of Manis pentadactyla. Classification (NCBI taxonomy): domain Eukaryota; kingdom Metazoa; phylum Chordata; class Mammalia; order Pholidota; family Manidae; genus Manis; species Manis pentadactyla. The sequence goes on along the minus strand of NC_080025.1, from coordinate 58,047,000 downwards.
GTAAACAAGTTCAAACCAATCAACAAAATATTCTTGATGATAAATGACCCATACAAATGATTACTTTTCTTTTGCTACTTAACTATGGCTTTATGAATTTGTTATCATACTGGCACGACAAAAGGTTTTTGTCCCAGTGATGCGGCCACAAACCCCTTACTGCACAGTCATGCCTCTTTCTTAATAAATATCAAGCTACATGTAGTTAATGGTACTTTCTAAGGATGAATGTTTCCATTTAATTTTTGACAAGCCACTGGGCCCAGGGCTGGTGTGGTTGGCGCAGAGTAGGTGTTTTAAGAAATATGTTTCTTAAGGAATGAATTAATTCCATGTATATAAAACAATCCAAGAAATCTCATCTCAATTTTGGCTATGCTTATAGAAAAACAATGTCACAGTAAGAGGTAGCACTACATGCTTCCTAAGCACTAAAAAACACAATGAAACAAGGCAAAAACAAAATGGAAACAAACACAACCACATAAGTAGAAGAGTTAGAAGAGGAACAGTCAGAGTTAGTTTTTACTGCCTCTCTGTATTTTTATCAGGTGCTTGCCCCAGGAGAAAGACAGGGAGAAAAAAAAAAATCAAGATATTTTTTTAACTGTTTTTCTGCATTCTGCTTTGGGAACTTCCCCTTCAAGAAACACGAGCAGCACCACTGATATGTCTCCCTTCTCTCTCATTTTCACTCTGGAGTCTCTGGATTTTCAATCTGGATTGCTTTGCAATCTTTCTAGATGTCAAATACCCAAGTTCAAACCAGATCCCCAAAGCAGAGTAGTCATTTAAAAACAAAGACACAGAGGCGGAAACAACCCAAATGTCCATCAATAGATGAATGGGTAAACAAACTATGGTATATCCATACAATGGAGTATTACTTAAGTCTTAAAAAGGAATGAAATTCTGAGACATGCTATAATATGGATGAACCTTGAAGACATTATGCTTAGTGAAATAAACCAGTCAAAGGACAAATATTATATGATTTCACATATATGAGGGACCTAGTATAGTCAAATCATAGAGACAGCGAGTAGAATGGGGGTCACCAGGCACTGGGGAAGGGGGAATGGAGAGTCAAGTGTTTAATGGGCATAGAGTTTCTGTTTGGGCTGATGAAGAAGTTCTGGAAATGGATGGTGATGATGGCTGTACCAGTGTGAATGAATTTAATGCCACTAAACCGTACACTTAGAAATGGTTAACGGTAAATTTTATGTTCTGCATATTTTACCACATGTAAAAACCTCAAGAAGACAAAAATAATGCCACAGGTAGTTTTTCAGTGTTATTATAAGAACTCTACTAGCATGGCAATTTATTATTGGTTATCACCTCCAATACTTATAAAAACAAAGACAACATTCATTTTGCATATCAAAAGTCAGAGAACACATCTCCCCAGGTGCATTTCCGGATTCCCACTCCCCTGTATCAGAAGGGGCAACAACACCATTGCCTGTTGACAGCTGAGGACCCAAATAGAAACAATTTTGATAATGCTGAAACATAAAAAGAAAGAAAACAGAATTCATAACCCTTCTCCTCAAGATTAAGTATTACCATTTGGATTTCTATCTTTTTAGATTCCTTCACTGTGCATACACAGGCACATGTGTTTTCAAGAACTGGATTGCACAGCACAGTATATACTATTTTGAGACGTGCTTTTTTTTTTTAACTTAGTGATGTTGTAGAAATCTTTCCATGTTAGAACTGTATCATCATTTAAAATACTTCCTGGTATTCCATAGTATGGACATATCATACTTTACTTAACTAGCCTACTGATGGACATTTAAGTTCTTTCCAACCTTTCGAGTAGGCTTTTTTTTTTAACCCTCCCCGCCACGATGGGACCACCCTGTCCTGCAGGAGATAAAAGTGAGCTGGATTTTGTTAAGTATGAAATGGCATCATGGCTATATAGGAAAATATCTTTACTTTTTAAAGATGCACTTGGGAAATCTTTAGAGGTGAAATGCCATGATATCTGCATTTACTTCAAAGTATGTCATCATAAATGCAGATGAAATAAATATAATTGCAAAATATTAATAGTACAACAGTTAAAACCAGGTATGTAAGTGTTCATAATATTCTCTCTCCTCTTCCATTCATGGGAAAAGATTTCACAGCTAAAAGTAAAAAAACAAAAAGAAAAATAAAGTGATCTAGTAATACAGGTATGTGTTAATAAAGTGGCTGAAAAACTTCCTGTTAAACGGGACAGATGGACTGAACACACGTTTCCTCTCCCTCCCAAAATACTACTAAAATCACAGTAAAGGGATAAAAAAGGCATTAGCCCCAAAGAACAAAGAGATGAGCAGAAACATGGTGATAGTTAGGGTGATGACGTCCCAGCTTCCATTTAATCCTTAAGCCAGTAATGGGAATCTCACATCTTGCTAATGACTGGTTTGGACAAGGGCATGATAAATGAAAGAAAAGGTACTTTCTTGGGTAGGGCAACTTTGCAGAGATTTTTCTCACTTCTAAAAAGAGACACAAGGAAAAGGTGGGCTCCACCTTCATCTGGACCTTGTTTTATCTGGATGTGCACTGCAAGTGCCGGAGCCATGTTGCTACAGACTTGGAAGACGAAGCCATAAAAGAAGGCAGAGGAGAGCTGGCTCCTGCCTTCTGGGGACCGGTGTTCACATCTAGATGTCTGGCTTCCTGTCACATGTGATAATAAGTGTCCCAGTTATTTAAGTATTTGGTAAGACTAGGTTTCCTGCTACATGCACGTGAAGCACCCTGTTACTTGAACTGATACAAGTGTGAGTAAGAGATTTTAACGTATTTTTGGAAGACTGAATGTGGTTGGAGAACCGTGATCTGATGGGAATGGAACTGCCTTGCCACAGACCCTCTCAGCAGCAGGACACCTGGAGCTACCTGGAGCTGCAGAAGTCATGGGTGAGGTGAGGACTAGACCTAGCAAGAGAGGTGAATGTCTTAACATGTGCGGTTAGACCTACAGGTCACCCCTAACACCTCACACAGCCAGACGCCTCAGTGCCGCCCCTGCCCAACCTCACCTCGGCTCTCCAAAGAAGGAATAAAGGTGTACTCTGCAGAGACTGGAGGGACTCTAGACATGGGGCCACCAGGCCCAACAGGGGGTCAGAAGGGAGGCAAGGGCTGGAAGCAAGGTAACTGGGGGTTGTCCCTGGTCAGGTCCTTAGTCGGCACTTCCAGAACGCCTACAGCTGGGCACATCACTAGGCAGAATTCTTCTCTCGAGAAATTGGCCCCACAGAAAAGGCTTCCAGATCTTGTCTTTGAGAACCCTCCAGCAAAAGGCTGATTGGTGACCTGATGACTTCTGGTTGACAGTCCCACACACGGACTTCCAACAGGGCTGGTTAGATCATCTCTTCTAAATATGAATGGTCAGGGATAGCCAAACATTCCTGGAACATTGTCAACATGAGACTGACCGATCAAATGTCAAATGCATGAACACAGATATGAAACAAACCAGGAAGAAATAAAGGAAAGAGAAAAACCTAAAAAGAGGAAGATAATGAAGAGGAAAAATTTTTAAAACTTATCTTCAGAGATATTAGAATGGTATTACCTCTGCAAAATGGTAGCACCTTATAGGATATAAGAATCAATCAGATAAAAAGAAACTGATCTTAAAAATAAGAAAAGTGAATCATAAATTGATTATCTAATATAGTTTTGAAAGCCAAGTAAAAGAAAAAAACTTTTAGAAAATAGAACAGGAGATTCAGAGTTCATAAAAGAAAAGAGGTTAAGAGAATGAAAAGATCAGAGCAAGAGGTCCAACATCCACATAACAGAAGGTCAAGGAAGAGAGAACAGGACAATAGCGGAGAGAAAATCAACCAACATTTAACATTGGAAAATATCTCAGAAACAGGTGTTTCCAGATTTAAAAGATCTACTGAGTACCCAGTACAATGAATGAAAAAAGACCTGCATCAAGAGTGATCCCTATGAAATTTCAGAGCCCCAGGCTTCGGAGATAAAAACTGGTCGGGTGCAAAGAGATGGAAATCACAGCAATATTAAACTTCTCAATAAAAACCTTTGATGCTAGAAGCCAATGGAAAAATATCTTTAAAAATCTGTAGGGAAATGACTTAAATCCAGTTATATACTCAGAGAGATTACCAATTAAGTGTGAGGGTAGAATAAAAACATTTCCAGGTGTATAAGGCTTCTAGAAATTGACCTCCCATGCATCTTTTAACAGGAAGCTAATGGAGGAGATACTCCACCAAAATAAACGAGCAAACCAAGAGAGGAAGGATCCTGGGATCCAGGAAGCAGGTGCTCTAACGTGGAAAGGATATAGACGGTTTCAGAATGGCAGCAACTACTGCTTTTCATTCCAAGGCTTTAGCACCATGTCACTTTTGAACTATGCACCTATATTACTTTCATTTTAAAAATTAAGAAAAAGAAAAGGTTGAAACATTCGACAGTAAGTTCCAGCTGCCAGATAATAAGAGCAGAGATGAGGGAAGGAAAATCCAGGAGAGTAAAGCCAAGTCTGGAAGCGGTGGGCTCCAGAGCAGAATCAGCTCTGAGAGCACAGACAGACACATGAATGAATGATGGTGTGCACACGCATGCTGAGAAGCAGTTCTGAATCATCTCCTTTCTGGGCTTGTCTCACTCAGGATGGATGCTCCCTTCTGGCAATGATGGAGTGGTGGATGCTTTCAAGACCTTCCAGCTCTGATGGCTGTAGTCCAGGTGGAACCTGGAGGGAAGGAGGTCGCTAGACCTGGCTTGTGGCTCAGAAAAGACAAGACAAGGCATGGCAAGGAGTGATGGGAGTGGAGCAGAAGTCCTGGGAAAGCACTGCAAAGGCCACTCACATTCGTTAAGCTGCTATCCACCCTTTATCCTCAACATTACATTGCCCCTCCCCTCTCCCCTTACCAGTCTGGTCTAACCACAATGCATGGGATGACGGTCCCTGTCCAGTTCCACTCAGGGATACTCAGAGAAAGTCCCCATTCTGCCACTTTGAGGAAACATATGCACCAGTCTGTCCGAGTGCTTTGGGGAAGAGAACACAAGGCAGCTGATCTTAACTGGCTCCCTACTAGGTGTGAGGCATGTCACATACATTTTCTCATCCAAGCTACACTTGCTTTATGTGCGTAACTATTATCTACATTTCTCAGATGAGGAAAGTGGTTGCAATGCCCATAAGAGGTGAAAATGAGATGACTCTATCTGCTTGACTGCCAAGCCCCCTATCCTGAGAGACGGATGTAGCAAACCTAAGTCAAGGAGAGAAGTGGCTGGCAGTATGGCAATAACACTATCCTCATGAGTCACAAACTGAAGTTGCTTTCACTCCAGACTCATCTCTGCCCTTTTCCAGGTATCTGGGCTCTTCTGCCTGTTTTCTGCAGCCCTTGCCAGTGTAAGAGTCATTGGATTTTGCCATTTTATATGTTAAGATGAGATGTGTGCGCATTTAAGAGATTGCAGGGAATGTGCCCAGAGACTTCTGCAGCCTACCTTTCCAGCAGAGATGATGGGTTTGGTTGGGCTGGTCACCCATGGCCTCTGGGCTCTTTGGGGCAAGGAATGTGTTCTCTTACAGTTTGGGGACAGAGGTGAGGAGGAAAGGCAAGTGGAAGTCAAGAGGCACCAAGGCCTTGGTTTGCCCCCCTCGCTTTCCCCCTGAATACCACCACTTACTAACAGCTACCACCACTTATTAATAGCTGCCATTCACTGAGTGCTTATTATGAGGTTGGCACTTCATCTCAATTCTCCTTAGCTCCACTTCACAGATGAGCACTTTAAGGTTAGAGAGGCTGGGAAACACGACCACACTCATCTAGTTAGTGAGCATGGAGCTGAGATTTGCTCTTCCAGTTTTGTTGCAACCCATGTTATCTGACTTCAGCTCTCTCTCCCAATTCTAGACCCAACTCTTTTTGGGTTTTTAGGAACCTCTGACAAGAATGGGTTGCAATTCAAAAACATGAGAACTGAAATATTTTCAAGATTACCAAAAAGGTTATGTGAAAAAATAAATTCACACATGTTAGCATTTCCTGTAGAAGGAATTCACGATTGGGATGGGATAATGGTAATTCCATTCATGTGTGATAATTTTTTTTTTTTGCTAATAATTATAGATATTTAGTGTGACTGAAATATCTCTCTACATATACTGCATATCATTAGCATGAGGAAAATAAATGTTGTTTTGAGTTTTATGGGAAGACACTCAATCTGATCACACTTAAATCTCTGATTGCATGGGGTCTCATCCTAACCTAAAACAAGTGAAAGAGGACATTATTTTCCACTAGCTTTGGAACAGAGTTCATCCTGAGTTTTCTGGGGCCAATACCAATCTCAAAAAGCACCCTCAAAAATCATTCTATTACCAACATCTGTGATGTGTGCCTCTTTCAGAGTCATTGTTTTTGCTGGTTCACTTCCCTCTCCCTTTATTCTGCTTCCTTACAGGAACATAAGCAGCTGGTGTTTCTCTATTGTCAAAGATACCCATGAAAATTAAACCAAAAAGGATCAGACAGAAGAAGAGCTGCCTGTTTTATTTTTTTAATGGCTACCCCCAGCTTCTCTGGTAAGCCTGGTACCCACTGCTTGGGTGAAAAGGGCCTCCATCAGTCAAGTGGCTGGAGAAGTGTACAACAAAAGAGGGTTTCCGACTGGGTCCCTGGAGTCCGTGGGGAATCCGAGACGATCGCTAGGGCGGGCTGGAGGACAGTGGGCTCTGGCCATGCGTGACAAGAGCAGGCTGAGCTAACTGCAGGTGAGGCGGACTGCTGTTATATTGGGCACCTGTAAGTTTCTGTGGGATCATAGAGGTTCTATAGCCACACAGAACTTTGAAAGCCACTGTGTGTAGAACTGAAGCCCCTCCCAGAAGTTCGGAACAGAACTGCCTCCTCAGCTCTAAGCAAGGGCCATATTCGTCACCAACACCCAGCATCAGGGTGAGAAGTGTTATGAAGTGGTCTCACAAGGTGATGTGGTACCTAAAGAGGTGACGGCAACATGACAATGGTTGTGACCACGGAAATGTGAGTGGGGGGCAATTCCCTCAGACTGCGTCCTTCTGAATGCCTGAAGCTGAGGCCAGCGTTTCCAAAAGAGGGTCTCTGGCTGTCAAACTGGGTCAGGCCTGCACCACCATGGCAGGGCTGAGGGTGAAAATCTGGTAGATCAGTGACAACTGGCATCAGATATTTGTTTTAGTTGTAAAAATCAACTCTTTCCCCTTCTTTTAGGACAATGTTCTCAACGCCCACTTGCTGACTGTATTTTCCCCTTTAAGACACACTGGTTGCATTAAGCATCATTAGATAAGACTATTAGGTGCACTTTTCACATTGTATTACTAATGTCCTTTGTATGAAGTTATGGCTATGTCACTCTTATCATCTAAACTCTAAATTCTTGAAGAGCTGGATCGTTTCATCCCTCTCTGCACCTCTGCCTGGGAGAACCTGACGCAGTACCTGGCTTCCAGAGCAAGCGCTCGGTGAGTATTTTTGAATGAAGGGTTCCCTGTCCTATTACTGGAAACTGGTCTGCGGCTCAACAGGCACTCCACTGCCCATCAAAACAGACACACGTGGATTTCAAACTGCTCTTAATCCAAATGGGTTTTCATTTTGTTTAGGTTTCTTTCTGCCCAGGCCAACCAAATAAAACCCCAAACAAGGGGCTCAGCTTGCTTGGTGTGGGGGAAACTTAACTGTCTCAGACCAATTTCCCCTACCCCGTGATCACAGGGGAAAGTCACAGAGCAGTGTGGCAAATGGGCTCCTAAGCTGTGCTGACTATTCCATCTACCCAGGTGTCCCCCATTCTGCTCCAGGAATGTTCAACTCATCTAAAAACCCAGACAACCAGAAAGTTGCCTGGTGGCTGATATGTCATCCTTCCAGGTATTTATTCCCAGCTTACTCTGGCTCTGCAAAAACACATACTGACTGATACAGGTCTGCCAGGAAGGATGATGGCAACAGTGATGATAGTCATGACCACAGCAGTAAAATCCACCGAACACAATGTGGTTGAGCCCCTCACACAACTTATCTCATTTAAACGTCACAACCGCCTTATAAGGTTGGACTAATCTGACTTCCGTTTGACATGTGATCAGACCACACACGACCCCGCAAGGCAGAGTCACTTGTCCAAGGACTCGGGGCTTCTATCACCAAGGCGGGACTTACCTAGGAAGCACAGAGTTAGGTGGCCTGGATTTTGCAGGGGACGCGACTTTAGGTTCTGGCCCAGAGCTCCCTGAAGATCCTGGCAGACAGTCCTGTGCCGCCGGCCCAGGCAGGTTTGGAAGTACTTCCCTTGAGGAAGTCAGGAGATGCTCCTTATCTTTAATTTCTTTTTCCCGGGACTTGGCTTTGTGCTCCGCCAGAAGGAGGTCAAATTGCTTTTTCCGGCCTGGGACTGCCCTCCGATGGCTCAGTGAATGTGTCTAAGGAGAAGAGAGATGAAAAGCACAGCCTCTTTGATCAGCACATAAACCTGCTTCCCCAGGCCCTCCATCTCAGAAACAGCAATTCATGGGCATTTAGAGGTGCCTGCAAAGTCAAGTTCAAGGCAACAGCTCCTGTTCTGCGGCTGGGAAGAGGCAGAGACCACACAAACGCGACCATGCCCTATGCTCCTGGCGTTAAGAAGCCAAAGCTTCCTCCAAAAAAAATGGCATAAGATCACAAGCTTCAGCGCAGGACCCACGAGAACCTCTCTGGTGAAGGCAATGGTGAGGGAGAGCTAGAGTTCACCCAGGCGCAGGTGGGAGGCTCGCTTTGGCCCAGACACACAGGGCCACCAGGTGGGGGCCCACAGCCTCGGTCCCAAGAAGCACTAGCAGTTCAGAACAAAATATGGGGCTGGGGGCTACCCAGTGGCTGCTGCCTTGGGTCAGCTGTGCCCCTGGCCGCCCCGGTGTGGCCGGATGCGGGTGCGGCTGCCCGTCCTCCCCTCCAGGGCTGCCTTTCAGGCCGCCGTCGCCGCCGCTCCTGCATACATTAAAACGTAGCAGGGCTTAGAACCGCCTGTGAGTGCCTATAAATACAATTTACTGTCTGGCCTCACAAGTAACAGGGGAAGCCTATTTTTTTTTTCCTTCTTAAAAAGCCAGCCAGCTTGAGGCAGGCACTCTGCTACCATGGAAGAGAAGAAAGCATTTCCCTTACAAAGAACAGCTGGGGGTCATGTCGAGGTTCCACACCCTGCCGTGTGCAGAGAGTGGCATGCAAACATTTCGACAAAGGCCCCAGCCAGAGCAGGAAGTATTTTTTATGGAAAGAGAAATACCTTGCAGGTGAGGGATCTTGTGCAAGGTTTCTTTGTCTCGGGATCCAATACTCCACAGTGTTTATTTGGGTCAAATTCTCTCTCTGGTTTAAGAAACAAACAAAAAATATAAGAAAAAGGGAGACTAAATAGAATTTGGCATTAAGACTACATTAAAAAAAAATGCACATTTGCACCAACAAGTGAGACATTGTCAGGCAATCTGGTTTTTTGTTTTTTTGTTTTTTCTCAACCGGCTGCTAAAATGCTGCAAGAACCGCTCAGGGGAAAATGCTGCTTCCCTCTGAACCCCAAGTTCCAAGTCCAGCTTCGGAAGAGGGGCAGACCAAGAGGGAAAGAGGCCAGGCTACTCTCACATTTATCCCACTTGAAACGATTCCGTGGGCACTTAGTACTTTGAGCAGGGCTGGCTGCAGACCAAGGAGAGCCACCTGAGGCCCAAGGGCCGCTTTTGTCTGGGCAGCTCTGAGAATTCATCGCTCCCCTCCCCCACCCTGCCCTCCAGCTAGTTTTAGCCAGTTAAGTGGGAGATTATTCCTTGACGTGTCAGTGTGACCCATCTCTTTCTGTCTCTGGGCTTTGCAAAGCCCTCACTACAGGCTTTCCACACAGTCTCACTGACCAGAAAAATCGTGCACCTGACAGAAACATTCTGGGGGTGTTGCAGGCAGGGGAAAAGTCTTCTGTGAGTCTGAACTTGAAGATGCACAGAGGGCAGGGCCCGCTGTCTCACAGCCTGCTCTGCCCCAGCACGAGGTCTGTTGCTTCTCATGGGAACTGGCCCGGGCAGGCTGGCCCGCTGGGATGAAGGATGGTTGAAGGGAGGCCAGGCTTTCCCCAGCTTCCTGCCTTCCATTGGACTGTTGATGGCTCATGTTGAGGTTAGTCCTAAGGAACCTGTTCTTTTCTGGGCCCATTTAGGAACATTTGTCCCCTCTCAATTACAAAAACACTCTCCTCCCCTGGAAAAGAAGGGGAGCTGAGACAATCTCTTAAGAACCCTTTGGGCTTTCAAGCTGCATCTGTCAGATGGCCTGTGCTGTTTTGGAAAGGCACTGAACAAACACTGAGGCCTGCAGAGCAGGAAGACACAGCTCTTCTGGGCCTGCAGGGACATGGGTGGCAGTGTGGGTGGGCAGTGAGGGTGGGTAGGTATGAATTTGGTGGAATGTCTCCTTAAGAAGCTTCAAATGGCAGTACACTAAGAAGAGGTTACCTAGCCTGAAAGCAACCTGAAATTGGTGCAGTAAACTCTGAGCACGATAAATGAATGTGGTCTATTTCTAAAAGAAGGTTTAGGGGTCGTGGGGTGTTTGGGACAGAGCTAACAATGATGTGTGCAGTACAACCATTCCTAGATCTTAAGATTTCCCAGGTGGCTATCAAAATGCCTTCCACTCCTTTTCTGCTTTTGTCATGTCTTTTTCTTTTTCTTTTTTTTAAGCTTCACTTTTAAGAACAGAAAGCTAGTAGGCCTGGAGATGCCTGTTTTCAAGCCCTGTCTGCCTACCAAGCAGGGCCTGGGCACCAGGCCCCAGGAGCCTGGCACGGACCTTCGTCCCGCAGGCCCGGCAGCCGGCCTCGGCCCCGATCCACACCAGGACTCGTATGCGCCTGGAACTGAGCAGGCTGTTTGGCTGGAGGCACGAGCTGGCTGCCAAGTGTGAAAGCGAGATAGAAACAAGCAAAAGACCCAATGAGACAGAACCACCAACAAAACGCAAAACCAACAAACAGCAAACAACCCCCAAATGACTTCAGTTTGGGGTGCGGGCTGGAAGCCCTGGTCATGCTTTGCATCCAGACACGGTGCCTGGCCAGGCCTGCTGGTCTTCCAGGGACAGTGCCACCTACCCCTGCAGCTTGGAATTGACCTTTCCATTCAAGAAAAGAACCAGGAGAGCCAGAGAGCCACACAGGGAGGCCCCACATGCTCTCAGAGCACCAGGCTCTACCTTTCTTTCTTGATAGTGGGTGAACAGTACATAGAGAGGTTTTTAGGGTAAAACGCCTGTGTTATTTGAATGCTCTGAGTCCAAGACACTTTTAAGAAATAATTTCTTTAAAAGTTACAGATGTAAGACAAAAAAACTGAAATACAGATAAACACAAAGTACAACACAGAAATGACCCACAATTCTTGGGGTGCTTAAGAATTATACTCATTCCAGGTGACATAATTTCTCTCTGAGTGGCTTTCACTATTTTCTTTTTTCTGGCCCACATTTGATAAATGCCCAGGGTATGTGAATAAATTATAAACTTTAGTTTTTCTTAGCCTTTTGGATCAAGTAGAACTGCCGGATTTAGTTCTGCAACAGATCCAAAGCCAGTATCATCCACATGGGGGCCCCAAGGGCAACCACTGCCTCAAAAACTGGCCACGTGCACCTCTGTGGGAACCCCAAGTGCCTGCTCAGACAACTGAGAAGTAGGTCCAAGAGAGACCCACACACCCTGCCTGCTGAGCCAGTCCAGGCGTCCCAAATAGGAATTTCAACTTTATTATATGGGAAAGGCAGCTGTAGCCCCAGACAACAGCATCAACCTGGAAACCGAGTAGACTAAGGAGAGTGGGGAAGACAGCACTGAAGGGAGCACAAGGCTGTACCATGAGGTACCCCTGTGGGCCAGCCACCTTCACAGCAGCGAGGCTTCCACAGAACCCAGAGGCACTGCAGCCTGTCGGCCTGACGCCAGGACCTCAGAACCCTCGGGCTGCTGGGGCTGGCGCACAGCACCCTGCCTCCTGGGTCTCTAGGTTAACTCCCGCAAAGCATAAGCCTGGAGAGAGACCTCATCTGGCCCCAGAAAAAGAAAACCAGTTTCTCCCTTGCATTTTTCGGGGGGGGGTTCCTGATTGTAGGTAAACTCTGTGTCCCTCTTAAAATGAAACAGACCTGCTTAAATATAAGAACACATCACTCCTCAGTTAGAGGTGCAGCTGAATTGCATCTAATCATGAGCCAGATTCTAAGGACACAGATGCGTACCTGACAGTCTCCGGTAAGGCTTGTTATTGGTTTTGGTGCCATTTTGGTGTTTCTTGTCTATTGTGGTGGACAGAATTCCTTTGCCATTCAAGATCTTCTCTGGGGAAGGTGGCACTGATTTGGACATCAAGACCGGCTTAATTAAAGGTGGGGTGGAGACAGCAGAGGATGAGATGGAGCAGGCGGTGACTGCAGTAGTGGTTGCAGAGTTCATTTTGACATTGGCACCATCTGCCTTCATTAGGTTAGGAATTTTCTCTAAACTGACTACAGGAACCGGAACGCTGAAAAATAAATGAACAAACACACACAGTTGCCTTCTTTGATATATCTGGGTTGCTGAGAAGCTACACCCACTTATCATTATCAGAACACTTCTGTATCACTTATTTATATTCCTCCTATAAGCGAGCAGCATGGTTCCTGTTTTGATGGGAGGGAGATTTGTGCTGTGAAAAGGACCAACAGGGGGTGCAAGGCTGGCCCAGTGCCAGGATGGCATCAGAGCTGGCTGATTACCTCCTGTACTGGTTGTCCCCATAGATCCCGCAGCTTCCCCCTTCTCAGCCTCTGTGTGTCCGCAGGCTCCAAGGGAGCACCTTGGGTGGAACAAGGTGTCCACTGTGAAGCTCAGGAAGAGATCCTGTTTATCCCCTGAAGACAATGTGCCACCTCCTCCCTGCCCCTGTGCTCAGCTGGTCTCCCATCCCAGTGACTGGCCTGACATCTGCTTAGCTCAGGAGTGCTGACAGGCTCACACTGCACGGAGGCATGGCTGCAGGCCAGCGGGCCATGTTACATGCTGTTGGAGGACTTCTGCATCACTCATATCCTGGGGATGGGCTCAAAATGAGTGAGCCGCCATGTAACATTATCTAATATTCCATTTTAGGCATCTAGTTATGTAAACAGGCAATTCTCAAGGCTGGCAGGTGAGAGGATGAATTTTAAGAAGACAGAGCACAAAGGTGTATATTTGCTCTTCAGAATTTGTCACCATCCCACTTCCCTGCTGCTATTTCTCCTGTAACAGATATGCATTTGATTTCTGTGCATTTAATGCTGGAGAACCCTGTGTCTGGGGGGCTGTGGAGGACTCTGTCTTTGGGTCTTAAAAGATGAGATGAGACTTGCTTTGTTACTGAACCAAATTTCCTTTCCTCCTTGCAGGAGGGCAGGATGCTAACACTTCATTCCTTCCCCCTACCCCCGGGCTCCCTGCCCCAATCATCATCTCTGAGCTGAGAGTGGAGCAGACTGAACTATCTGAATGATGAATCATCTAGAATGTTATACATTCCTGCAGACAATGTAGGGCATGAAAGAGAGGCTGGCTTTGCAGGGGAGGAGTCTTATCTGTCCACATGGCTGGCTGGTTCTCCGTTCTCTAAGATTCATTCACAGACCATTTCTCTGATCAAGTCTTTCATGAACTTATTTCAGCAACCCTCAGTCCCGGTCCCTTTTCGGACTTTGGATGGGATGACAGGTGCTATTTATAGGTCTAGTGAGAAGGGCACTCAGTGGTGGTGCTGACTGCTGCTGGACTTCACCTGCTGTACCCTAGGACCTTCTTGGCTTGGAATGGGTGGCGTGGGACTCCAAATCCCAGGTGAGGGGAAACTGGAGTGGTGGGTTTTAGTAATGCACTAAGTCAATGACAGGTCTGCCTTTGATCAGAGTCTCTCAATCACTGAACTTCTACCTTCCATTTAATGGCAATTCTTAGAGCAGTCACATACCGCTTAAGAACAGCACAAGAAACCCTGAAAAGCCAGCACATGAAGAGGCTATAAAGACACTACTGTACCTGGTGAAATTAGTGTCGCATTCTTGATTTTCTCCCAAAGGTTAAAAAATGCAGAACAATGGGATATGGAATTCTTCTGGGCTCATCCTTTCACTCAATTTTAAAAGACACAAATTATAGAACTCAGGGTCTTAAAGAGACAATTGTATGCTCAACTTCATAGCAGCGTTACAATGGCCAAAAGGTGGAAGCAACCAAAGTGTCCATTAGTGGATGAACAGATAAACAAAATGTGGTACATACATATAATGGAGTATTATTTAGCCTTCAAAAGGAAGGAAATTCTGATATATGGATGAACATTGAGGACACCAAGCTAAGTGAAATAAGCCAGTCAGAAAAAGATGAATACTCCATGATTCCAGTTATATGAGATACCCAGAGTGGTCAGATTCATGGATCCAGAGAGCAGAACAGTGGCTGCCAGGAGCTGGGGGGAGGAGGGGCTGGGATTTCTGTAATGGGCATCAACTGGCAGTTTTGCAAGACAAAAGAGAGTCCTGGAGACTGGCTTCACTACCGTGGGAATGTACTTAACATCACTGAACTGTACATTAACAGTGGTTAAGATGGTAAATTTTGTTGTATTTTACAAGTAAAAATGTACAAACACCCACCTCCCCATTACAAAACTCATGCGACTTATACTTCAATATTCTGAATTTAACAATACATATTATAATAGCCTGCTTAAAAAGCTCTCATTGATTTGTTATCTTTGTTCTGGTCTGTTGACTTTTCTCTTTAGCAAAAAAGAAAAAATGCTTCAAGTGATGATGTGAAGATGTAGACTAGTAGCTGGGTGATACTCTAGCACCCTGAGTAGCCTTCTCTGATATACTTCCTTGTGAAGACAAGTAAGTTCAGGAAAGGACGCTAGTACTTTAAGTTCTAAGATCAAGCTCTTATTGCATGAGCTGGAATGAATAAAGGGAAGGCCTCCAGTTTCTGTGGAACATGCCCTGGGCACATATTGAGTACTCATGAGCTCAGCAAAGATATGATGTTGGGAGAGAATAATCCAGAGCAATTGCACAAACGAAAATAAGTTTAAAAACCAAGCCAAGTGGTTCTCAAATGCTCACAGTAGTCTTCACCTCTCCCCTGAAGTCAATGTCCAGCTCCAATGTGCCCCTTACGGCAGCCACAGGGCACAGGTGCACCAGGTCTGGCCCCTGGAACAGCAGCAGGTGACTCACTTCTTTGATGTTGCTTCTTCCCAAGTGTGTGTTACTGAGCTTGAGCCAGGCCAGCTCATGTCTGTGACTAATCTCCTAATTTGAAATTTTCTCCACTACATGACGTGTGGTCCATTCAGACCTCTACTGCCAATGCTTCTGGAACTCTGGTTAGACTTCAATCTTAGTACCCATAGGCTGGATGTGGAATTGGGACCCATGAGAAACAAAGTGAAGTCTTCTGGCACTGAAATTTTTTGGATTGGAATGGGAAATGTTGGGGGAAAAATCTGATCGATAATGTTTCAAAGGTCTCAAAGACCAGGTGAGTCAGTAAGGAGCTGAGCCCCTGAGTAAACCCCCTAACGCCAGGTAAGTGGGCCACATCTTGGCAATGCGAGGAGAACGTGAGTTGTTGTGGGTGGGAATTCTAAGGGTGTCCGTTAACTCATGGAGAAGGCACTACTAGAGGGAAGGGGGAGAAGCTGGGAGCTGCCCCTGACACTTTTCCTTTAGTCTCCCTTCTCTGCCCCACAGGTTTTGGGCTTCCCCTCTAAGGTAACCTGCCTCTGGCCTGAGCTGAGAAGGTACTTCTGCTCGGAGTTTGGAGCAAAAAGGGAAGCAAGCAGCTCGGTGATGGTGGTAAGGGTCAAACATCCCCAGGGGAAATGAGAAGGGTGGGGTGTCTCTGTGAAAAACACTCCTTTTTGACTTGCCCACCCTCAATCTCCAGTATAAACATAAGCTACTGGTCCAAGTGTTTCGTGTTCTTTCTTCCCACTACTGGCAACAGTTCCCCGACACCCCATCTTAAACAGATGAATAAAGGAGGAAATAATCATAAGGTGGTTCCACATGATGTGGAGAACCAATCCCAGATTCCAGCTTTTTTTTAGAAAGCGCTCTGGCTCACCTAAGCAGCTATTGTGAGTCGCAGCCCCTGCTTGTTGCATGCAGGTCTCTGCCTGTGTCTGCACTCCAGGGAGGGACAGTGCGGCTGTCTGGAAACTGTCATGTCAGAACTGGCTTCTGCTTTCTCCCATGTCCTCTCTCTCAGTGCCCCTATTTCCTCTGCCATCACTTTTCCTGCCCTGGACAGTGGGCTCTGAATAACAGGTTTCATTTTTTTCCATTTGGGAAGAAGTCAAAAGAGTCTGAGTCCTGCCTCACAGTCTGGGCGTCTCCCCCAACGTCTGGGTCTCATCAATCACTCAAACGCCTACACGTGCTCTTAGGCACTGGGTGGACGGGTACTGGCAATACCCGAAGACTGACTCTTCTGTTTGCTCCTGCGATAAGCAAGCCTGGCAGTTATCTCCAACGTCAGCCAAAGCCCCTCGAGTTCCTTCCCCTTTCGTCCTAAGGGGCGCACTCACACACTTCCCAGAGCTCACAATTAGTTGCATTTATCAGCTCACCATTTTCCTCTCTTTGAGCAGCAGTATTTGAAAGGGAAAGTCGAGTCCCGGCTCTTCCCCCACTGCTTTCATAAGGCCTGTTTTGTTCTCTTGCTCGGGATGAACTCTTTCAGGGAGCCCGGGCTGCAGCTCATCCCCCTGCTGTGTCTAATATACTGGGAGTAGTTATCTCCTTGTTATCTCTGTGGCTCTGTCTGGGGTCCTGGGAGGAGATCCCACAGCCACAGTACTCCCCACCCTTCTCGCTCTGTTGGGGGAGATGGCTACCTTGCTTCTCCTGGGCTGCCATGCCTTCTTCCTGGGGGCTCAGCCTGTCTGAATTTTTCTTTGGGGACCAGAAGGGTCCTCTGGCTATAAGAAAAATGGTTCTTCTGACACTAAGTAGATTGCCCTCCCTGCTCAGTGAGTCTGCAAAAGAACAGAGGTGGAGATTCTTATGGGGCTATTTCAAGGGCCACCAATGGGTCTCAGAGCCAGCTGCTCTCCCGCCATCTACACTTTCCTGGTGATCATGATTTGTTCTTTTATCATCAACCGATAAGCCTTAAAAGAACAGTTCAGAAAAGCTTTAGGCCTGCAGAAATCATTGCCAGCTGTGCTCCACTTACCAGGGCAGGGCAGGGAAGCAATTGACAGGCAGGACCCTGAAGACATATGGTATCTGCTGTGCTGTGGCGCATGTTTCTGATGATGATTTCTTCCTACCAGTTCCTTCAACAAAGGCCCATGAGCCTGTGCTAGCGACCCTACAGGATTTTGAGGATCTCTGACTTACTGGCAGGTCCTAGGAAGGGCCATCTCTCTCAGCCTCTTGCTTTCTAAGCTGCATTTCAGTCATCCCAAATAAAAAGGAATTTACTCTATTTTAAAAGACCCTCCAAGAAGAAATTCTTTTTGGCTTTTGTAGATGCATTCAGAGGGCTGCTCTCAGGGCAAAGTTTAAGTTCTTTAAGTTGAGGAAATACTTGGGCCACTCTTAAAGGCTGGGAGTCAGACAGTCACTAAGAATCAGCCTGAATGATGGAGCTACAAAGTCCTACCAAGGTACAACAGATATAGGAGGCTCTATGTAAATCCTGACCAATAAATAAATGGTTATTTTTTTTTAAATCTGGATTAAAGATTGGGAAAATTTTCAGAAAGCCAATTTGTGAACACCTTAAGCAAACAGAAAACAGGGGAATCAGCCACAGGGAATGGTAAATAAGAAAATCTGCCAGATGACTCTAATATAATTTTGTGGCAGAGTATCAGGTCTGGTGGTCAACGAGGAAGCATGGTATATAATCTCTCCTGGCCTTTGCACAGTTTTGGGCTCCCTCCCACCCAACCTCACACCCTTAGTAAACTGGGAAAGTTTGGTCACACCACACAGCTACTGGGGGTGAGTGGCCCTGGCAACAGAGGCAAAAAAAGATTGGTTAGCAGGGTCTCAGGCCAGGCCAGAGGGCTACCCAGCAGAGCTCACAGGGGCCCATTGCTGGCCAAGATGGTGACAGCATCTTCATCAGTGACCTGGATGATAAGCCGAGACCCTGTCCATAAATTGGGGGAGGAGGTGATAAGCTGCTGAGAAGAATGATGCTGGACTTTCCCTTAAGCCAGTAGAGGTGGGGAGAAGCAAACAAGCTGTCTTTGATGAATTGTGTAAGTGGCCAGAAGCAAGTAAAATAAAATCAGGGAGGACAAGTAGGGCGAAGTTGAGGATCTGTATCTTACCACTGTTCTGGCAAATGCATAGAATGTGGAGGGTATTGGAAGGTCACTTAGGAGAATGTTTAGGAATACAAGCTTTGAAATCAGACAAACCTAGATCTGAATCCTGCCTTTTCTATTGCTAAATGCAGCAAGGTGGGAAAGCCACTTGACTTCCTGGTTGCAGGGCTTCTGCAAGCCCATAAGGACCCTGTGTGACTTAGGAAGATGGTGGCCAGCGTGGCAAGTGGATGAGCACCTGCCTCAGTTATTCCTGGCCTCCAAGCAAAACCCACATGGACATAATGTGGCTGCCCGGCTTGGTTTATCTCAGGACTTTACTACTCTGGGCCTCAGTTTCCTTATCAGTAAAATGAAGCTCATCAAAGATACTAAATGAGATAACAGCACATACAAAGTGCTTAGCATAGTTCTGGGCACATGGTTGGCCCTCAATAAATTGGATCTAAAGCAAAAAGGGGAGAGAGGATCATGCTACGCCCTCTCCCTACGACCCTGATGCTTCTGGGGTATATGTCATTGTCACCATCAGAAAATTTTGTCCTCGCAGCTCTTCTAGTCTCGCCATGGAAGTAGGGGTGGATGAGGTGAGAGGAGGCAAGGGCAGAAGATGGGTGGGCAAGTGGCCTTCCATGTTCACCTGAGTGGCGGGCCACTTCTGGGTGTGAAGTGATGAGGAGGAACAGAACCAGGTGAGAGGCCTTTCCTGATGTGGGGATCCTTCCCAGGAGCCTTCAGCCCTCATTCACAATCCCACCTGCTTCTGGGCACTGCCTGAGACCAGACTGGTGGTTAAAGCCCCCACCTGGATAACACGTTCTGAAGGAGAGTGAGCAGGATGCCAGCCTCCTCTATACTAACATGTTGGCCTGAAATTATGTTTGGCAATGGGGGTCCTTGCTGGCTTATACATAACGCCTAAGTGTATGCACCCGTCCTGGGCTGTTCCAGAGCTCCTGGAAGCGGGAGGCCCCAGCAGCCTCTGTGAGTCTCGCTGGAACTCCTGTTCATCAGGGTTTCCCAAGGCATGGAGCTCAGACGGTGGTTTCCAAACCCACTGGGAGATCACCAGACACTCAACGGCATTCGTGGCAAGTCATAATGCCCCAGACTGTGGGAAAACTCAGGAAGCAAGATAAAGAAGGATAAACTGAGTCCTGGCCCAGTAGGGGAAATGACGCTGGGCAGGCTGTCTTTGGAGTGCACTTGAGACCAGCTTGCCTACAAGGGCGCAGCTGCAGGCAGTGGGCCTAAGAGGGATTTAAGACAACCCCACACTGCAACTATCCACGTATGAGAACTAACAGCCTCACAATTAAAATGAATACCCGGCGAATTCACATCAATACATAAATGGCATCAGGAACTTTGAGGGCAGGATTTGAGACTGCAGAGATCAGAAGGAAGCAAGTGGATTCTGGAAGGCGTGCTGGTGCAGACCAGGATAGAGCCCCCAGTGCTGGTCCAGGACAGGCTCTGCACAAGCAGCGGCGCTCCCCTCTGTGGCCACCAGAGGTCATCGGCTCCCGCTGTGGAGCTGCAAGCTGTCCTGTCTGCTAGGCCTGTCCCTTACTTTCCAAAGCCAGCGTGGCCCAGAAATGGACTGTGTCCCTTCAGCCCTGGAGCCACCAGCCCAGAGTGAGAGAAGTGACCTCTTCACAGAACATCGCCCACCTCTGCCACAGCAGGCTGGGAGCCGAGACCTGGGCTCAGCCTTGGCGTTGAGGAAGCTTGCTCTGAGCATGCTGGGGATGGAGAAAAGGCACAGCATCCCAGCTGCCTCTCAGCACCCCAAGGGAGTGTCTTCCCTCTCAAGTGGCCTGGGGGGCAGGTGTTGTTCACTGCTTTCTCCTGCTCTGTAGTGGAACCCAGTACTCACCCAAACCAAAACCATTCAGAATGTTTAAGCACACTACGTTTAAACCTTCAAGAGTTTAGTCTTCACAGTGACCTACAGCAAACTTGGGAAATTATTGTCCCAAAATAAATGCACTTTGTATTTTTAAAAAACAATGTGTACAACATCACCACCCAGTTAAGAGACCTTGGCCCTCCGTGGACACTTGGCCCCTTTCTGCATTATCAGTGCAGGCCTCGCCATCGTGGTCCCACCCTAGTCCTTCTACCCCAGTCTCCGTGCTCTGACCCGTCTCCACTCAGCCACCACCGCACTTGTGCCCCTGCCATCCTGCTGCCTGGATGGCTGTGAGGGCTCCCCTTGCCCAGAGTACCAAGTCCAACCTTGAAGTGTACCCACAGCTCTGCCCCGCACCTTCTCCACAGCTTCGTGGGACTCTCTCTGCTACCGGAACACTGGGTGCTCTGCCTGGCTCTGCACCTCCATGTGGGCTGGGTGGATCCTTCTGCTGGTGAGCCCTCCTTCCCTCCTCTGCATGAACACGCCCCATCTGCCTAGATCCAGATGAAATGCTCTCTTCTCTCTCAGTGCTGGCGGCCCCTTCCTAAGTGTTTCTGCCACACTTACCACATCAGAAGGCGAGGTTTCAGTTCTTTGTGCCTGGCCAGATGGCGAGCTACCTGAGGACAGGGACCATGACCGAGTGTGTAGGTTGTTCCAGAATCAGCCCACTGACATCACACAGTACTGGGCACTAGGGAAGCACCCCATATATGTTTGGTGAATGAGTTAATGTTCTCAATGAAGGTTAGAGCACATAATACAATAAAACCAAGCCAGCTCTCCACCAGGACAAGTGCCTTACGTAAGGACCAGCCTGCAGCTTGCTTGTTACCCCCCCATCCTAACTCTCATTCGCCACTGACACTCATGCTGAGTGCCTGCTGTGTGCTGGGCAGTAGGCTGTGCACTCAGCACAGGATCCTGTTTAATCATCACTCCTGAGCTGAGGCTTGGAAAGGTTGCCCCAGAGCATTCACTGAGCAAAGGGAAGGGCAGAAACGGGGTTGACTTCAGGTGGCTCTAAGGGCAGTGCTCTTTGTCACAGCACTGGAAGTAAGAAGACTGGGGTGGGGTCCCACTCCGCTGCTACCCAGCTGTGTATGTGATCTCAGGCCAGCAACTTCCTCTAAAAACTACAACGTGCTCTGTGATCCTGGAGGACCATGGTTACCGTCCTGGTGGCTCATGCGCCTTCTCTCCATCCAGCTTTCCCCAGCTGTCCTAGCCTCTATTTCTCTTCCCTAGACTCCAGGCCCTATTTCTGAGCACTTGTGTGCCTTGACAAGGGCAGCTGAGTTTACGCCCAAGGAGCTGTCCATTGTCCTTACCTTGATTTTCTGAAAACCCGGACAGCACGCAGCACTTAGATGTCTAAGTTGCCGGGCCTCCCTGTCCTGGAAGGGACAGTCCCCGCGGGGTGCTTGGATATTCTGGCCCTTCCACTCCTTCCCTCTGTGGCTTGTCGTAGTAACTGCCAACTGTTTCCTTCTGTCCACCCATCTTTCCTCTCTTACCCTGTCCTGCTTCTCCCCTGGTCAACCAAACCTGCACCACTACGAGCAAAAACTGGCCTCACAATGTCCCCCTGCACCCTCATGGGAGGGGCTGGATTTATAAGTGGGAATATAGGGAGGAATTTCTGTGGAAGGCCGTTCCAGCCCCTCAGTTCCCTTCTGATTATGGTTTTTTGCATGGTCGGTCAAGTACATCCCAGGACATAGGCACCAACACTGTGCAGGGGTTGTGGTGTGGGAATGTGCAATACTTAACTCCTCTTTAATTTAGAGGAGAGTACCTTCCCTTCTTGCCAGAGCACAGAGGGTTTTCCCTTTCTATCCCCCAGGACCATGGGTCTCCCATCCTAACTTTAGTGACTGTAACACGGATAAAGAGCTCCATGATGGGAATGGGCACTCGGATTTCTCCTCAAGGACACAAAAGATATCTATTTATACCTGTTGTTTCCTTTAGCATCAGAAAAGTCTCTGAAACATGAGGAATGGGAAGGGGCAGTTCCATTTCAGACTCCTTCATTCACTCACTCATGATACATCCAGTTATGAAACATTTGTCTGGATGCCAGATTCTGGGTTAAACCCTGGGGATGCCAAGAAGCTCATGGTCTAGCTGGGGGCAGGGGAAGATAAAGGTGCAAGTAAGCACAATACATGATGGGAGCTCTTACAGTGGCATCTTGAGACTTAATGGGAGCTTAGAGGAAGGAGCATCTCTCAGTCTGTACAAAAAGTCCAGGAAGGCTTCATAGAGGAAATGATGCTCATGCAAATACTTTAAATCTCAGTGCTGGCGGCCCCTTTAAGCATGTGTAGGGAGGTTGCTCCTGGTAAGGGAGATGGCACAAACCCACATATAGAGGTCATTTGAGGAGCTACAAATAGATTGGGACACCTGGAATATGAAGTGCAGGGGTGAAATTATTGGCAGTAGCAGTTGAACAAGCGGGAAATGCTGGACTGTATATCCACCTCTAAAGGGGTTAAATTTCTACTCTGTAGGTAAGCAATCAAGACCTAGGGACACACAGTGCTGGGGAGGGGTGTGGACAGCAGACTGGAGGAAGGGCAGGGCAAGGGGCGAGCTGACCAGAGAGAGGCCTCTGCTGGGATCCTGCTCAGGAAGCTGGGTGATCAGAGGGGTTAGGTCCCCTGGGGGTCTGCAGCACTTCAGGTTTCTAGCATTTCCCAGGCTGAGTGGAAGCCCTGAGATGACGCTCCACATCGTCTGGGAGTCATCAATACTAGAAATACAAGACACCTATTTACACCTGTTTATACAGGAGGTGAAAGCCAGGCTCGTTTCTCCCAAGGTGCTTGGCCAGGGCCTCTTGGTTATCACCTCCCTCCCCACGGGGCGCTGGGAAGGCTTCCAGAGCACTTGCACTCCAGGACACGCTCCCCCACACTGTGGGGTGCCCACAGGAGGCCAGGGAGCCTGCTGAGTTTTCTTTTGCCCTGGTTCACTTTCCTTCTGGAGCAGCAGGCTCATCTCCTGCATTTTTAATAGCTGAGCATATTTAGCATTCAGCACACACGTGTGGGTTGATAAGGCCCAACGAGAAGGCAACAAGCCATGTGGGGGAGGAAAACCTCCTCCCTGCTCCCACCCACTTCAGTGGGTTTGTGGGTTTGAATTCCCCTAAGGCTCACTTCCTGCGCCAGGGCAGCGAAGTGACAGCAGGTGGGGAAGTCAGACTGGCTACCCCAATCCCTGTGCTGAGGCCGGTCCCCTGGCTGAGCAGGGACTTCTACATGAAGGCTGAAACATTCATCTTAGCTCAAAACAGTCAAGCAATATCAACTATTCAATCAAAACAAAAGCCAAGCAGTCACAATTCCCTCTTGATCCAGGGACAGAGTCACCTTGCCCACTTCCCTCTGCCTTTTGTGGGCTCCATGGACACCCACACTGCAGGACACCAGACAGGGTGCTCTCTGGCCTCTGGCACCCCAGGGGTGGTCTCCCAAGCAGGACAGAGCACTAGTGCAGAGAGGCTCTGACAGCCCAGGAGCTGGATTGGGGGCCGGGCAGAGCAGGCGCTGCCAGGCAGATCTGCAGGGGACAAATCTGACAGCATGGAGAGGCCCTCCCTGTTCCCCCCTTTCTTCTAACGCAGAGTTATTTTTGAACCTCCCCAGCCACAGAAGGGGGAGAAAAACAAGCCCACAGATCATTTAACCTTGCGTGAGATGCCGAGGTCGGGCTTTACTCAGGAGTGGCGTTTTTATTGCTGTACATGTGAATTTGAGCTCCTCCGGAAAGGGAGCCCCTAACCTGCTGTTGCATCAAATCTAAAGGCCAGAGCCCAGCACCTGCAGGCAGGCTTATGCTTTCTCGACCTTTAAGGGCTGACACAGAGCTTCTTTGGAGCAGGGGAGCAGTAGAACTTGGGCAAGGGACTCTCTGCATGGCCCGACTGGGTCCCCCAGGTCTGTTCCCACCATACACCGAGCAGCAGCAGGCTAATATGGGAAAGGAGCGAAAGTTCCTTCCACTTTGGAATTCCATACTACTGTTGGAGAGCATAACATTCGAGAGATCCTAGGAGCCACACAAACATACCTGTGAATCAAAGAACCAGAGGGCCCCACACAGGGTCACTGGCCTGGGTATCCAGACCTGTGCTCTGTGGCCACTGAGCACTTGAAATGTGGCTAAGGGACTGACTTTTAAATTTTATTGTATTTTAATTCATTAAATTTGAAAAACACATACTTGATTCACTTAACAGAAAATGTCTGGATCACCCTGGGTATGCAAATCTATTTTATAATCCCTAACTTTTTATGAAATCTAAATATGGATCAAGAATTGCCAATGAACTGAGTGTCCAAATTGGGATGTGCTGTAAGTATAAATGACACACAGGATTTCAAAGACTTAGTATGGGGAAAAAAAAAAAAGGAAACCATTTCCCTGATTACATGTTGAAACGATAATATTGTGACTAGATTAGGCTAAATAAATTGTATTATTATTAAGATTAATTTCATGTGTTTCTTTTCATTTTTTTCAACATGGTTACTAGAAAATTTAAAATTACGTGTGGCACACACAGTATTTCCACTGGATAGTTTCAGTCTGAACAATCCTAGACAAAAGGTTAACCGTCTCCAGGAATGGAAACCTTAAAATCCCTTTCAATGGTCAGATCCATTTCATTCAATTCAACAAATATTTACTGACAAGGGGACCATGTTTGCTGAGTGTGAGGACCTACCTACCGTGTAGGAGGTCCTGCAATTACTACTGAGTGGAAGGCATATAGGAGGTCTAACCTATGGCAGACCACAGAGAGAGTCACGGGTAAGGTAGAAATGAAGTGCCATGGGGATTAAAAGGAGACACCAGCAAAACAGGTGGCTGGCAAGGAGCAAGTAAATGAGGAGAGAAGGGTTTGGAAAAGAAGGTGGCCAGTGGGATGGGCAGCGAGGAGGGAGGATCTGGGCCAGGAAGGTGTGGACAGAACTGTGGCTTAGCAGTCCCCGTCTCTTCAGAATCCTGTTCCCCTGTCCCCTCTTCTCCGGGGCCCCGCCCTTGGCCCCCGCTCTTCTCAAACCATGTCCCTTCTCTGGACACCCCATCCATACTCATGGTTTCAATGCTCGTGTCTACACTGATGACTCTCAAATCTCCATTCCCAGTCCATGTCTCTCTCCTGACCCCTGGGTTCAAACACTCAGTGTGACACCTGACATCTGCGTTGGCTGCCCTCTCCTCCCTGTTTTCTCCTCCACACCCTGGCCGTCCCCTCATCACCATCACTGGGACGCATGCCTGCAGGGCTGGGCAGGTTTGGCTTGGAGGCTTCGAGGGCTCAGCCTCAGCCTAAGTTCCCGGAGGGTTTCCTGGAGAGTGGTGTTTCTGTAGATGTTTCTCAGATGCTTCAAACTCCACTGACTTCCCAGCTTACCTCATCCTCTCCTCCCCACTATACACTCTGGCCCTTTCTGTCCTCCACTTGGGAATGTGGCAGGACCTGTCACCCTGTGGTCCAAGCCCAGAGCCTCAAGTCTTTCTTTGTGTTGCAAGGACCCGACATACAAGTGGCTGCAGAGCGCTGTGGAGGTTTCCTCCTTTCTATCTCTCCCACCCAGCCTACCTTGTACATGCCTGCTGTCTCAGCCAGGGTCCCCCCTGTCCTTGCTGCTTCCTGGTGGCCTCTGAAGCCACGCTCTCTACCACTGTCAGGGTGACCTTACTAAGGCGGAAAGCTGCTCCTTTAACACCTCCATGCAGCTTTCGGGGTGAAGTCCAAATTCCTGAACTCAGCACATAGAGCAGAACTTCATAATCTGGCCCGTGCCAACCTACCCAGTTTCATCTCCTGCCTCTCCCCATATGCAGGTACTTCTGCACACTGTGTTCCCTTGGCCTGGGACACCCTTCCCATTTTCTTAAAGTTTTCTTTATTGTAATACAATACATACAACATAACATTAACCATTTTAATCCCACTTCCTTTGTCTAGCCTATTCCTACTAATCTTCAAATGCAGCTAATTGTGACACTTTGAGTCCACAGCCTGGGTTGGGTGTCCTTCCTCTGTGCTACCAATATCTTAGCTCTTATCACTTTGCATTCTGTATTAGTGTATGTCTCTTTTTACAGACTCCCTAAGACAGTGTCTGTGTCTTACTTGACTTTGTATACCTGGGCTACAGTATACGGTTGTACCAGTTGTACACTGCACTAGGGTGCCTGGTTGAGGAAGAGAGTAGGGGATGAAGATCACAAGCCAATTGTGTACAGGGCTGTATTTGGACCTTTTTCTAACTTGCACAAAGGTACCATGGATGACATCAGTGGGCCCTGTATATCCTTGGGGATTGTAACAGAGTGGGCTCATAATATTATAGTAGGTGCTCATTAAATGTTAAATTGAGTAAAGAAAGACAGATGCTGTAGGCAAAGGTACCACAGGAGGACGCGGTGGGGAAGCTGGAGGAATGGGATGGTGCTGGATGATCAGGATTGGATCAGGGGGTTTGGAGCCAGTTTATGGAGGGTCCCTCATGTTGGGCTGAGGGCCTAACTCTTAATGCAGTAGGCAATGAGGGACTTTTGAGGGTTTTTTGAGAGGACTGTGATTTAGAATCATGAAATATTCAGGCTTGAAAATAAGACTCAGAGAAGGTGAGTGACTTGTTCAAGGTCACACAGAAAGTGAAGTTAGTGGCCAAGCCCGGACCTGAACTGGCCTTTGTGGCCCCTAGCTCAGCGCTGGTTCTTCCATACTGCTCTCTGGGGAACCCTTTGGGAACTGAGGCTGAGGCCGAGCCCTCGAAGCCTCCAAGCCAGACCTGCCCAGCCCTGCTGGCATGCGTCCCAGTGATGGCGGCGAGGGGACGATGGCCAGGCTGTGGAGGAGAGAACAGCGAGGAGTACGGCCAGCATTCAGCCTCATTCCTGGCACACCCCATTGTCAGAATGCCCACCTACCTGAAGTTAGGTAAACTCACCCATTAGCTTTCTGCCCTTCACACAAAGGGAGCACTCCAGCTTCTGGACCTTTCTTTCCTAAGAGTCATTTCTCTCTTTTCAATCCTTTTGGTTTCTCTGCTTTGGACTCTGGCCATTTTTTTTTCTGATTCTTTCAAAACTACTTTCTGCTCTAGCTGAAGGGGCCTTGCCCACAGCAGGCCTTCATAAATGCAAGTCAGGTTGGTCTGAATTGGAGACTGATCTAACCCCAGGGGCTCCGCAAAGGCGTGCCTCCTGGGAGGACTCCTGGCGCTATGTCTCACCCCACCGCAGGACTGCATTTATATTCATTAGGTACTGTGTTCATTTTATAGTCTTTCGTGACCCCCAGGTTTCCTGGCTTATTCCTCAGGAGTCCCTGGACTAGCTTTCCTCTTTTGGTTGCCCTGCAGCTCATTTCTGGACTCTGAAAAAATGATTTCCTCCTTTTTCATTCTTAACTTCAGTCTGAGCCTGAAGGGCCATTTTTCTCCTCTTTCAGAAATTTGACCCCTCACTGGTTATCACTGGTTTTAGGGGTTCTGTCCTTGGGCACACACAATCATGATGACATTAGCACCAGTATTTATCACATGTGTGCTCTGCTCCAGATGCTGCACTTGCTGCTTTTATAGAAATCCTCACACCGATCCCATGGGGTGGAACTATTATTAGCCCCATTTTACAGGTGAGGAATACTAAGGCCCACCAAGATCACACAACTTGCCCAAAGTCACCCAGCTGAGAAGTGTACACAGGCCATGATTCAGAGCTTGTACTTCTCTCAGGACACCTGAAGCTCCCTCGGCAAACAACCTCCCAGGTGCACTCTGAGGTCACAGATAAGAGACTCACATTCTTGGCAGGCAGGCCCAGAGGCCACCAACCACCACTCGGAGGCTGGGTTTTCCCTAACCAGCTATGCCCTCTGACAGGATGGACCCGAGAGCCTGCCAGTCACACGAGACAAAGCTTATCCATGAGGCCCACCTGCATGACCGGTAACTCTGATCCTCAACAGCCGGGTCCAAACCTCTCCACTCCAGCCCAAGAGGCCCTTTAATTGACCTGGCATAATTAGCTCTTCACAAAGTCATCATAATTTCCAGCATGCAGTGACAAACCAACTGATGGATAACTTTACTCCACAGCTTCCACTGGTATCAACTTCAGTGTAATTAACTACCATTAATTAACAAAGCACTCTTTCTCTTTAAATATATAAATTGGACAGATTCCACACTCACTCCTGTCTGCCTACCTGAGGCCTGAAAGGTAAGGCTTGAGGCTCAACCCTTCCATGTCCCAAGGTGGGCCCGTCACCATATGAAGCCACTCCTTTTTCTGCCTCTTGTCCTTGTTTTCAGCTTGGCTTCCTGTCTGTCTGATCTACGGGTATCTTTTCCCTGACTTTTTGGTCAAGACTGAGATAAAAAAAAGAATTAAAAGCTTCTGATTTTTCAGTCACCTGCAACGGGCTCTTTCCTACCCCATCAAAGGGGTGACATTCTCATTGGACTTTCTCACTTCCTCCCGTGGTCGGCTCCCAGTTACCTGCCTCTGCTGGCAGCCTCGGTGTGACAGGAGGCCCTGTGGGGGGCCGGGACCAGGGCTGCCCTCCCTGCTGGGCAGACTGTCTGCATGTTTGATTAATTCAACTCCAACACTTCTCCTCACTGGTGCAGAAAATTGAGAGGTGACAGTATAACTGAGGCATATTTTCCTGTTACCCTTTCCTTAGTCACAACATGGTGCAGCTCAGGAAGAGAAGAAACTCCCCCATCAGGCCCAGGGCACCTTAGGTCCCGGGTTCCCTCCAGTGCTTAGGTTCCTGCTCTTCATTTGGTTTTCGGCCCCTGACCTCCTCTGTCCCCCAGATTCCTGGACACAATGCCCAGGAACAAAGCCAGAGGGTACACAGTTTGCCCTGGTGACAGGAACAAGCAGTGAGGACAGACAGCTGCTGGCTGCCAGCACCGACACTCACCATGGTTTATCCCTGGATCCTTTCGCAGAAAAGACTGTGTGCTGCCTGCTGCTGGAGGTAAGAAGATTGTCTTTGGGCGTTTTGAATGGCTTTGAGGTGCTGCTGGCAGAGTTATGGCCGCTGAGACAGGCTTTTGTTTTCGCCTGTACTAGTGATGTCCTGGAATGGGAGGGAGGAGGCGCCGGAGAGGGAGAAGGTCTACACATTGAACCGTGTCTTCTCTCTACGGAGGGAGAAAGAGTAGAACTCAGCACATCGTCTGTAGCAGTGAGTCTCACACACCCGTGCACGCTCGGACACACAACGGGCAAGAGAAAAGAGCTTGTCTGGCATCATCAGCTCCCAGAAGCCTCAGTTCTGACTACAGTGTAACTTGTCATCTGCTCTATCCCACCAACCAGCAGTGACCACATTCTGAATTTCTGTACCAAAGGGCACGCTGAACTAACACCACATTTCTCATGGGAGGTATTTATCAGGCTGTCCTTCTGCCATGCCACTTCCACAGGACTAGCAAAGGGGACATCAGGTGTCAGCTGAACACAGTAAGATAATCCCATAGCTGAAGAGATCCCCGGATAGCTACTCAGAGGCGTAAGGTCCCCCAGGGCAGCAGACAGGGCAGTGCCCCCTAAAGAACAAACAGGAAACTGCTGCACTTGACCCCCAGCAGCACTGAGGTCAGAAGGACCAGAAGGGCTGCATCAAAGGGCCTTCAGAGAGCCAGGAAGTGGCCTGGCATCTATCCACCTGCACTGTGGCCTCTCCAGGGCTCACTGAGGCCTAGGACCACAGCTGCTGGGCCGGCCATGCAGGAGCAATCAGTGCTTGAGGCAGAATCCACAGGCAGGGGCCTGGACTCGGGCGGGCAGGCACAGCTTGCTGAGGTTCTACAGAAATCCCAGTGCTCGGGGCAGACACACCTTGCTGCCGCACCCTCCGTCGGCTGACTCAGCGTGCAGGATGAGGATGCCGACTGGGATAGCAGGTGCATGAAGTTTGAGGGTATAGCCTACCCACGATGGGGGTTCTTAACTGTTACAGGTAACAGATTAATCAAAGTTAAGAACCCCTCTCCAAAGATAAGTGCACATTTACACAGGTCCCAAAACTCTGCACACAACTATAGTTAGGAATCCTGGACCCCCAGGAAACCAGGACTCTGAAATTCTAAGTCCCCACTGGCTCTCTTGTGCCTACTACAGGGCCCCACATAGAGTTGGTACTTAATTAATGTGGGCTGAATAAATAAAATTATAACACATGTTCTGATGGGAAGAACTAGAGATCACAAATCTGGAAATCCGGGTTAAACGTGATAATGAACAAGGGGAAGAAGGCAGACCACATCTGCCCTCCAGCTCCAGGCTGAGTCTCAGGCTTGTTTCACTAGTGAGACATTTCTGGTTGCTATTCTAGGCACCCTGACCTGGAAGAAAGCCAGACTAATCTTGGTTATCTGGGACAGGACTTTGGGGTTTCTCTGTGTTCCCTAATGCCAGATTATCTCAGAACAGAATGGCTCTACTCCTCTGACGAAGTGGGAATGGGGGAAAAGCAGGTTTTTGAGGATCATCTGATTGTTGAGTATTTTTGCCTTTCCTGTGCTCACCCTGGATAACTTAACTGGGCAGTTTTTCTTCACTGAGTCAGAATATACTCTGCATATATGTTCAGTTCCCAGAGCCATCCTGCTGAAGGTTTTAAAAACCAAGAGCTTGTTCAGGGTCTGTGTTTTGATGTAGTAGTGACAACCCTGGGCTGGAAGGCAGGAGAGCGAGCCTCCAACTCCAATCACACCACATTAGTAGCCTTATAGCCTGGAGTTCACCACTTAAACGTTCTCGGTCTCCATGTCTTTATCTGTAAATGAGGTGGGTCCCTGGATGGCCTCTAAGGCCTCTTTCCACTCAATTCTCACAAATACAAGGCCTACTTACACCTTATCCTTCTCTCCTCATCCCTCATGATTCCTGAATGTTACAGCAATAATTACAGCTCAAATATTGAAATATTTCACTCAGGCAGGCTCTTCCTTGGAGGTATTCATCCTTTGTAAAATTATACTGGCCTTTACAACCCCTGTGAGACAGGCAGGAAGCAGCCAGGCGTCTCCACCTTCCTCACGGCTGACTGGCCAAGAAGACCTGGAGAGGCGAGGGGACTTCCCAAGGTCAGGGCCAATGGCTATGCAAGGACTAGGGCCTCTGTGCCACGCGCAGGGGCCTAGCTTCTTCTCAGGAAGGCAGGAAATGGGGTGTACTGTGACCAAGATTTGAAGTCAGGAAATTAGGAAATGAAGGACTGAGAATCACTGGAGGTTAGAACTAGATCTTAAAAGTCAGCTCATCCAACCTCCTTGATGGATAAGCTATCAGTTAGTGAGGTTGGCAGGTACCAGCCTGCAGGACTAAGCTAGTTGGTGGCAATGGTGAGACCAAAACCCAGTCTTCTCACTTCAAATCCATAGATCTTTCTGCTCTTCAGAAATGTCTTTTTTGGCAATTTCTTTCTTTCTTTTTTTTTTTTTTTTTGGCAGAGGTTTCCAAAACTAAAATAAATCTTCGATTTTTACCACAACTGCCTGGGATTTTGCTGCAGCCCCTGTTCACTCACTGGCTACCACTCACTCAAGCTGGCAGAGGGGGTAAGTGGGAAGGATATGCACAACTATTCGTCAGTTCCAGTGGGAGATAAACCTTGGTAATGAATATAAATTTTATTTTGCTAAACTTAGAGTTAGAAATAATATGAGTACATAAAGATAAATCAAGGAAAGGTGCCAGGAGGGAAAAATGGATGGGCCAGACCAGACATTCTACAATCACCTTTTCAGAGAATCCTGGTTTGCAGCTGCCTACACATTCTGCTGCTAAACTCACAGAAAAAACTAAAACAATGGAGAACCCGTTTTCTTGGTTTTATATTTCAGTTCTGTAAATTCTTCTTACCAATCCAAAGGGCAAGTGGAGAGAATATTCATCAAAACTTGAAGCAGCCCTTCACCCTTCATTTTAAAAATCTGAGTCTTTGTATTGTAATATCAGATTAAAGTAGTATTTCCTACTTGTGAAACTGTTCCTTGTTGCTCAGACTGAATTGAATCTATCACTATTTCAAGGTATCGCACAAAGAGATGTGCACTTCTGTCCCCTGAGCTTTGCAAATGAGGCTGCTTGCCACCCCTGGTGCTGGCCAGAAAGGCTCTATAAGAATTGAAAGTGGGAAACCAGGGTCAGTGTGATCAGAGCTTCAGTCAGGAGGTGAGCTTCACCCTGCACTCAGCTAAGCTTTTGAAAATGGGTAGAACTGATGTCCTGAGTAAGGCAGAGTAAGTAAGCAGATTTTTCAGAAAGCTCTATTCATATATGTATCTCTAGTCTGTGAGGACACAGCTATTGATAACTTACAGGGCTTTGTCTTTTGACAGAGAAGTGGGTGGGCTGGTGATAGGAGAACACAGGGTCTTAGTTTCTGCAAAAATATATTGCTATGCAGGTGGAATGTCTCTGGGTAAAGTGCTCCAGGTTTGTATTAAAACCATTCTGACACAGGCCCTCACCTGCTTCGGACTTACTCATTTCTTTTCCCTTTTGGTCAAGGCACTGCCTTAGGCAGACCCTTAGCATTATTCTAATTCCACTTGCCATGCCCAGAAAGAGTTTATAGGCCGTTGTATTTTTTACTCACTACTAAGACATTTTATAGACTGAAACAGTTTTAGAAAAAAAGAGCCTTTCCCTCCACATTTTCTCATTTTTTGTTAATGTGCACAGATGCATTAACAAAAATAACCAACTGATATTTTGGACTCTTCTTTTTCAATTAACATTATCTAATGAAACATTTCTAATTCCCATATACTGGTCACTTAAAATGGCTAGGTAATATTCAATCCCTGACATGCTGTACATTATTTAGCCACTCTCTTACTATCTACTTACTGTTTTTTTTTTAACTATTTATTTAAAAAGCGACTTAGGATTATTTATCTGAGGTATAGTTCCCAAAGTGAAAAGCTGCAACAGTTTAGAGCTCTTGCAACACATTTCTTTCCCGACTGTTTCTGGACAGAAAGACCAAACCAACCTATTGTGCTAATGTTGAATATGAGTACCACTTACCTACTGAAGTGAAAACAGAAATTCACTATCAGAACACCTACTCAGAATTAAGTGTCCATTACCGCAATAACAGCTTTGTGATTGCTGTTATCAGATCAATCTCTGATCTCAACCCTTCTGTCCTTTGGCCAACAGTAATCATAATTTATTAAGACTTTCCTATATGCCAGGCACGCAACTAAACATTCAATTTACCATGTAGCATTTAATTCTTACAATATCCTAGGAGAGGTACTATTATTACCTCTGTTCTATGGATGAAGAAACTGAGGTTCAGAGATATGTGTTGCCCAAGATCACAGACCTAGGAAACATCGGTTCTGGGGATGTCTTCTGAGCCAGTAGTCTTAACTCTGTGCTCTATTGCTTTGAAATCTCGGAAATACTGCAGCGAACGGGAGAGCCAGGAGGGCCCATAGGAGCCCTGGCTCCACTGTGCATGGGCATTTCAGCACAGCACCTGACTTCCCCAGGGAGAGGAAAGAAACATCTTTCATGTGTTTGACAGCTTTCAGGTAACAGTCAGCAGCCCCATGTCAAAGCCCGAAACCTCAACTTTAAAGGGCTGGGGACCCTAGAACCAAAGAAATGAAAAACCAAATCCTGTCACTTTTTTGTATTTCCATTATGGGAAGTCTAGACCCTGGATCTCAGCAGCTGGCTGTTCTACTGTGACCTTCTTCACCATATAGGCCTTAACCATCCAGGCATGACTCTAGGGCACAATCCAGAGACCAGCTGAGCAGGGGGCTTGCAGACACTGACTCTCAGCATTAGAGAAAATCTCCATTAGGTGTGGGGAGCCCTGGGGCCTCCACAATTCTTCCCCATTACTCTCCTTGGGTAAAAGCCACCAGGTTCTCATGCAATTCAACGTCAGTAAAAATTTGGAACCTGCTTCACCTCCTGTGCTTCTCTCATGGATATATTTTCATACTCACAGCACCAATGTCCTGCATGCAAAACCTCAGTACAGACACCTCATGAATGACTGAGCTGGCCGCCAACACCCAGTGTGGCTCCCTGTTCCAGTTTTAGAAAGAATGGGTTGGGAATTTTCCAATATGGCCTTTAAGGGACCAACCTCCTCCCCACAGACTTTGAGCACCATGCTCACTAAGAGCTCAGTCTCTTTCTGCCGCCACCTCTGAGGGTGGGTGCTTAGCAAATCAGGAGCTGGGATCGGTTTTATCAATGCATTCTATCTGCTTTAGCAGCTGCAGCCAGGGTGCTTTCCATAATGGACAAGCCTGAATTCCAAGGAAATCTTCTTCAAAAGGAGCGGGATGGTGAGGGGAAGAGCACAGACCTGGGCACAGGGAACTGTGTGGGAGTCATGCAGGCTGCACCTTGAGACCACTTGGTAAGGCAGGTAGGTATCTTCCCAGCTTACAGCTGCATTTGGGAAACCGGCCCCAAGTCACAGGCTATTCCATGGAGGAGTGGGAGCCAGAATCTGAGCTTGTGGTCTCATTTACCACAATTGCAGTTAGACACTAAATATAGTGCCACAGTGGTTAGAGGAGGGATATTGAATCAGCTTTCCTCGGCGGGGGAGGAAATGAACACACAGGGAAGTCAAGTGACTAAGGCAGGCTCTGAGTGGTAGGCAGAGCCGTGCCAGGCAGTTCTTGTGCCAGGAGTGCTTGCGAGTGTCTCTGGCGTGGCCATTCCCTCCTCAAGCTGGAGTCCCTCTTTAAAAGATATCAGGGCTTCAGTGCCAGGGTGCGCTCCTTAAAGCATGGGTGCCTGTCACCAATTACCTGCTGCTAGGTCTTCTGTATCCCTCCCTACCTCTTACCCAGTGCTGGGCAATGTGCACTGTTTGGGGCACTTTGACAAATGCCAGTGTGGGCCAGGGGCCTAAGCTGCTCACTCCTGCTCAGTCCTCAAATCCCCTGAGGCTCTGGGTTGGGTTCTTGGTCATCTGGTCACTCTGTGCCCATTTATTCAGTTAGGAAGCAAAGTAGCATTTCTTGAGTGCCCATGATGTGACAGGCACTCTGCAAGCTGCTTGCACTCTGCAAGCTGCTTGCACACTTGCTGGTTCATGTAATCTACCCACAAAGTAGACACTGTTAACCTCCTGGTTACAGATGGGGAAACTAAAGCTCAGCAAGATTATGAAACATAACCAAGGTCACCTGGACCTTGACAGCTGGGAGGAGAGCCCAGGATTGCCTGGACCTGGAGCCAATGCCCTTTCTACCAGGCCACCCCGCTGGTATGTGCTCTTCCCTCTGCACTTGAGCAACACAATTCTCCAACTAGCTTGACAAAGCAGTTCCCATTTTCAGAGCTGGCCCAGGATACCACTCTGCAGTTAGATGACTTGGAGGCCTCCTTATTTTTCCCTCTTGGGAGCATCTCCTCTCCTACCTGCCCTTCTGTTAGTTATTTATATTAAGGTGCACATTTCTGGCATCAGCTGCTTCTGGGTAGGATTTGGGGAGTCCCAGGGACTTTCCAGGGCCCTGAAATATTTCCATCAGCCCCCAGGGATGTCCTCACTAGATACCCAACCTAGACAAAAGAAATAAAAAAGCAGCAAATATAGACCTGTGGGGAAACAAGTGCACACACACACTGCTGGGGGTACTTTCAAGGGGTGGCATTTCTCTGGAGAGCAATCTGGTGATAATAACAGGAACTAAAAGGCATTCACGGCCTTTGATCTGGTAATCTGGCAATTTTAGTCTGGAAAATAGACCTCAAGGAAAATATCTACCTCCCTCCACCCAAAGATATTCTCAGCAGCACTGTTTACAATGGTAAAAAAATACCACCATTAACCTGAATGAGCTGTATCAAAGCAGTTGAAAGTGACATTACGAGGGTTAATTCAATCAAAGGGAAGGTATATGTGAGACAGTATACCCAAATCTCCAAGAAAATAAAAAATATCCCAAATAATATGTAAACACTAATCAGTATTTTATAAAAACATATAACACTGAACATATATTGTATATCTGAATATATAATATACAGATAGATGAGGAAAACAGGAGGATGTAAGATGGATTGCTAAATAAGCTCTGTTCTGTTAAAGCTGTTTAAGTCCATACAGGAAAAAGATAAAGCAAACAAACAACAACAATAACAAAATAATAAGTCACCCTGAATCAGAGATGGTAAAAGGGAGAACACAAGTGCAAGAACAAAGGTAGGAAGGAGAGAAAAACATGTGTTCAAGTCAAACTTCATTTGTTCGTTCATTCATTCATCCTTTAAAGCATTTCCTTGGCATGTACCATGTACCAGGCCCTGGGATATAATGGTGGTAAGACAGACACTGTCACTGCCAGAAGGTTCCCTGAGGGTGGGCAGACACACTCCAGATTCCGCTGGCCCCCACCTGGTCACTCTGAGTTGGGGAGGAAGGCTCCCCCTCAGAGGCAGGCTGCCACCGGAGGACTGGGGCAATCCTCTGAATAACCTCAGGCCTTTCCTTGCCCCAGCTGTTCCCATGTGTCCAGTGCCAACAGGGCAGTGGAGGGGTTGACAAGGAGTTCCACCTGCATGGCATGACTTCTCCACCAGAGTGACCTCCCACCACAACAGCCAACACATGCAGTACACAAATCACATGAGTTTAAACATAGGACCCACCCCAGCTTAGGTGAAAACTAGTGGTTTCCATCTTTAGGATAAGCAGTTGGATTATACCTTAAGATGGCAGAGTGACATCACCCCCACCCCGGGGACACTGAAGGGACACTCTGGGACACGTACGACAGGCAGCTGGAAGCTGGG
This sequence comes from Manis pentadactyla, assembly GCF_030020395.1. Taxonomy (NCBI): domain Eukaryota; kingdom Metazoa; phylum Chordata; class Mammalia; order Pholidota; family Manidae; genus Manis; species Manis pentadactyla. The sequence goes on along the minus strand of NC_080025.1, from coordinate 58,009,774 downwards.
CAAAGGGGGTGGCAGAGGCTAGGATATCTTTGGGGAGAAAATACACGAACAGGGATTTCCAATGTCTAAAATACCTGAATAGCTGAATGACTCTTCCCAATACTGTCATGAGGCAACATCAGTGGCCTTCACCCAGATGTCTTGGGATAAGTGCATGAAAAAGCCCTAGACTGTCACAGGCCTGCTCCAGCCTTGGGAATGGAGGGAGGATCCGGGTGCATGAGATACAGAAAGGGCCCAGGCCACACTTAACCTGAGAGCCCACCTGGTGCAGCAGAGGGCCCCCTAGCCCTTGGGACAGCAGGGCCAGGAAACCCAAATCTGTATTTTTTTAAAAGATCCCAAGGTGATTCCCATGCTCTGCACCAGCTTGGGAGTCAGTGGAAATGTGGATCAAACGCTGCTGTCTCTGGAAGAAAGATCTGGGCTCAAATCCCAGCTCTGTCACTCATTAGTTCTGTGATTTGGGCAAATAACTTAACCCCCAGAGCCCCAGTTTCTTTACCTATAAAATGGGAACAATAGTGCCCACGTCATAGGGTTACAAGTGGACAGGTGCCCCCATAGCATCTCGAGACCCCCCCCCTTAGCACATGGCACATGTTCTAGTTGCTGGTTTACTGATCTAGGTGTCCTGTCTGTGGCCGCACCTCGAGGGCGGATGTCTAGTCCACTCTTTTATCCCTGGGTCTTGTCCTAATAGGCACTCACAATGAATGTTGTGAGGATTGATAACACATAGGTAGCTGGCACCGCACCAACTCACAGTAGGCATTTACTATAAATTCCCTTAGTACATGAACATGTCGATTTTTAAAAAATAACAGCAGTAATTTTCCAAAGTATCAGGTCTCTGCCTTCTCCCTGGCCCTGAGTTAAAACTATTCATTCCATTTACAGGAATCCTACGGGAGCATTGTTTGAGGAACATGCCTAAGCTGTGTAAGGAGAAGCCACCGCTGCTTGATTTCTATCTGTACTAACCTCCAATTTCAAGGGTGTGGGGTCAACATCTCCTATAGTAGAAGGTGCAAAGTCTCAACTCACTGCTAAGCTCACAGTGTCACTCAGAACCACTCACCCCACAGGCTGAAGTGGTCCCGCAGCAGCCACTAATAACGGAACCATTTCTGTTCTCCGTGGAGTGGCAGTTGGCAGTGGCAAACAGGAAGTTGTCTTGAAATAGGGTGTGGTTGTGCTCTGTCAATATATGCGTCGTAGGGAGGCACACACTTCTTTCCCCCCTTCCAGCCTCCTTCTGTTTCCCTCAGCCCCCCTTTTTAGGACCTTCTGTCTAGATTATTTCCGTGAAAACACAGCTTTTTACATGATTTAGGATCAACCACCACCACCATACAAACAAAAACCTAGGGCCAAGAGGAGTCTAAAATGTAGCAAGAGTCCATTTCCCTAAGGTTGGCCAGTCACCTGGGGCACTGAGGCAGTAACTGACTGTGTGCATGAGCGTGCGTGAGCTTTCCCCTTTATTTCTCCATGGGCACGTGGGAAACAAGCCTCGAGTGAGCAACCAGGCCAGGTATGCTGCCAGGGGTCCCAGCGAGCTGCCAGTCTGCCAGCGGGCAGGCCACCACCGTTTACCTGGGGCCCGCTGTGTGCACACGCTGGACCGGCCGCCGCAAATAAGAAAAAAGGGAAAACATAGGTTTCTAGTCTCAGGCAATTTTAGACATGGAGTAAAAAGACACCTGAAACATTTCCTAACACAAATGACATATAAAAATGACAAACATAATTGCCGACAAAAAGGCAAAGAGTGGAGTTGGTGCCACCCAGAAGTGCAGAAAAGTGGGGGTGACAAGTTGGTAAGGTCATTACAGCTGGCTTCCCAGTGCTGAGAGGTGTACTATAAAATTTTCCACTCTATTCCTACCCAGGCCCCATCATTTGTGCCTCTAGAAGGGCTGTCCAAAATAGACTGGTCCCCAGCCCAGCCGCCTACTCCTGACCTCCTGGGGCAGCTATTCTCCCCACTGCATGCCTCAGCCCTGTGTGGCCATGCCAGCTGCACCCCGAGCACTAGACAGGCTGAGCCTCGTACTTGCTAAAAGGACCGTGGGCTGACTGCATGCTCCGCCTGCCAGGCTCTCCCCCGTGACCCGGGCCCAGCCCCACACCATCCTGTGCGGCATATGTGCCCTGCGCTCACACTTACACATCCTGGGGAGTCAGCCTTGCCATTTGGATAAGGAGGCTGAGCCAGTGACACGCTGGGCAACGCGACTCGTGGGAGAGCCGTTTCCTGGCTCCTGGCTGAGGGCGCTGGCCAGTCAGAACGCACCACTTCCCCTTTAAGAGAGCACGCCCAGATGCAATTAGGGAAAGGCAGAAAGAAAAGCCCGGAACAGTCAGGGTTGTATCCTGAATTTGGCAGATGAACTTGGGTTTTCCTGAACCGCTGAACCACACACACAAGGTGTGGTCAGAGGCAGTGGACTTCTTAGAGGCTGGTTGGAGCAGTCACTGTTTGGGAAGGGCTGGAGCCTTCCAGCAGCCCCACAGCACGAAGGCCACCCTCAGGCTGCCCAGGAGCTGCTGTCCGCCTGTGCCTGGGCCGGCAGCCTGCGGGGGCCTCAGGCCTTTCTGCTCCTCCTTCCCTCTGGGCCTGTCATCCCGATGGGCACAGCCCAGGGCAACACCAAGCCTGCACTTTGCAGAGAGTAGGATATTGTTATAAAGACTGAGAAATACTTGGATGGGACATTTTAACTATTAATTCAAGCAGGGAATTCTTGTCCATTCTGGGTATTTAGAAAGTTTATTTCCTGATCTTAATAAGGGACAGTGGATGGGAGGGGGGAGTTCTTCCATTCCCAAAACACAATGGTTTATAAAAGGCCACATGTTATATGACTCCAGCAATAGGAAACATTTAGAATAGGTAAATCCAGAGAGACAGAAAGCAGATTAGTGACTGCCAGGGGCTGGTGGAAGAAGGGAGTGGAGAGTGACAGCTTAATGGCTATACAGTCTCTTTTGGGGGTGAGGAAAATGTTTTGGAAGTAGGGAAAGGTGATGGTTGCACAGCATTGTGAATGGACTCAGTGCCACTGAGCTGTATGCTTTAAAATAATTCATTTTGTTATGTGAATGTTGCCTCCATTAAAAGAAACCCAGTGGTAAAGTGTGTTTTAGGCAACTTTGTCTTCTACTAGGATCTCCCGTGTTTCAAACGTTACTTTGTGAAACCTGGCTATTACCTGAGAAATCTTAAGTTAGCCCTGGTGAAGGAGTACCTGCCTTTTAATAAGGAAAAAATAAAAACAGATGTTTTAAGAGACAAAAGCGTTCTAAGACTCAGAAAGATGGCTCTTAGGGAGAATGGTATCATCTCAGACCCTAGGCAGCGCCCACTTGCCTTTGTAAGTCTGCCTCAGGTTGGGACCATCCCTTCAGCAGCTTAATAACACAGCCAAAGCTGGAGAGAGGGAGTCCCCATGGGAGGGTTATGCAGGAGAACATGGCTTTGGGCCTCTAGGTTTTGGCTTCCTATTCTCCTCTTGTAGAGAGTTTCTTCCCAGAACCAAGGACAAACCCGGAACGTTTCTGACTGGGAGGGGGCTGTGCTGGCTGGGAAAGCAGGAACTGATCTACAGTGCCACCTCTGCGGGATGGAGCCGGTGGGAATGAGGCTTACCCGGCCACCCTCCTGACCCAGCGGCTGGAGGGAAGGCCCAGCCCACTTTTCTCTGTCATTTGTAGCTTTCCAGAGAGTCTGCTCCTGAGGTAAGGCTGTGAGCCTTGTCCTCTGGACCCCAGGCCAGCAGGTCAAGGGCTCACTGGCACACTTCCCCCACTCAGGGGACTGTCAAGAGGAGGCCTGCTGGATGTTGCAATACTTAGAAGAAACACCAATGAAAGGGAAGGCCTGGTGGCCTGGGAGCCTGAGTCTTTCCAGAGACAAATGTAAACAGCTTTCCTAGTATCTGAGAGTTCCAGGATGACCTCGAGGACAGAGATGAGAACAGCTTCTGTGGGCCAGCAAACTCAGAGCCCTCTGGTCCTTCTGGAGCACTTTTCCTGCCTCTTCCTGTTCTCTCTCCTCACCTCAGGTGCCTGGGTTATAAGGAGGCGGCCTAGGTTCTCAGCAAACCTAGGCTTAAAATATGATGTACTGTACCTGATGAGCAAGAAGTTTAGGACCTTCATTCTAAGTACAAAAACAGGCAGGCTCAACCCAATTTAAAAATGGGCAAAGGACCTGAACAGACATTTCTCCATATATATATATATATATGTAACCAAAAAGCATATGAAAAGATGATCAACATCATTAGTCACTAGGGAAATGCAAATCAAAACCACAAGAAGGCATGGCATCACTTCATACCCACTAGAATGGCTATATAAATTAAAAAGAAAAAAAAGCCCAAAAAAACAAGTACTGGCAAGGATATGGAGAAACTGCAGTCCTTGGGTACTGTCAGTAGGAATGTAAAATGGTGTGGCCTCTATGGGAACAGTATGGTGGTTCTTCAAAAAATTAAACAGAATTATCATAGGATCCAGCAATTCTACTCTTAGGGTATATACCCCAAAGAGCTGAAAACAGGTACTTAAACAAATTCTTGTATACAAATATTCATAGCAGCACTAGTCACAACTACCAAAAGTAGAAACCCAAATGTCCATCAAGGGACAAATGGATAAACACAAATTGTGGTACATCCATATAATGGAATATTACTCAGCTGTAAAAATGGAGCACTAATACATGCTACAACATGGATGAATCTAGAAAACATCATGCAAATGAAAGATGCTAGATACAAAAGCTCACATATGATTGTATTTATAACAAACGTTTAGAATAGGCAAATCCACAGAAACAGAAAGCAGATTGGTGGTTGCCAGGGTCTGGGGTGGAGGGGTAGGGAGGAGAAGGAAGGGGAAATAATGGGTTAATGTTACTGGTTAACCTGTTAATGGGTACTAGGTTTTATTCTACAGTGATGAAACATTTGGAACTAGATAAAAGTGGTAGCTGTACACCATTGTGAATGTATTAAATACCACTGATCAGTGACTTTTAGATGGTTAATTTTGTTACATGACTTTCACCTCAATTAAAAAAAAACTTGCAGAAAGTAGGAGCCAGGACAAACCATATGGAATAATTAGCATCGGGGTAACTGAGAGTTACCTTCAAAACCCTTCACGGAATCATTTAGAGGAGGAAATCTTGAAGTCAAGGTAATTAAGGCATCAGGTGGAAGACAGCAGACAGACATTCCAAGGAAACAGTTCCCCAAAACTGCCAGTTCCGGTCCAGGAGGCATCCATTTGTTAGTAGACATACACACACACACACACACACACACACACACACACACACACACACACACACACAAATGCACACCAGGCATGCTGCACTAGCTATTTACAGATGGGACACTGAGGAACAGCTCTTCTCATCTTTGATACAGCCCTCATTTCCAATAGAGGGATCACCATTCCAGGATGGAATCATCATTTCCACCAAAGGGACCAATGTCTTAGAACTTCAAGTTGGACAGAATAACAGACTCTCAACAGTCAAGAAGAAAGCCCACAGGTAATCATTTCCTGCTAACCCCTGTTTTTGCCTCCCAGCACCCTAATCAAGTGCCTGCCCAGCCTGGCCTCTCCACTGCCAGCCAGGGCAGAGGGTGCTTTCCCAGTGGGCACCAGATGAACCACACCACGGCTCCAGGACTGTCAGGGAGTCTCCCCTACACTGAGCTGCTTGTAATGCCTGCACATCAATCCCATTTCTGCCCTATGAGGATCACCTTGAACCAGTCTTACTCCCCTTCCATGGACATTTTGCTAAATATTTGTCCCTCAAAATTTTTCTCCAGGCTAATCAGCCCTGGATGTCTTTTTAAGCCATTCCTTGTAAACATCACTTTCACTGTTCTCGTGACCTCTTAGTCCTTTCAGGCTCCCACTGACCTTCATAAACTGCAACTCAGAAGGGAGAACATTACAAATGGGTCCGAACAGCTCCTGTCTGGCTGTTCTGGACATTAATCTCCTATAATTCAGCTAGAGATCCAATCTAGGTTTTTAATTTCTAATAGCTACATCACATCTAAGTCTTATTTCACACATTTTGCTACCAAGCCAAGTATCCACAGGCATCCTTTAAAAATGTTGAATTCAGTCTACGCTCCAGCCTGTTGAGATCTTTCTGAACCCTAACCCATTAAAGTGTCCATTCTCCTTCCCAAATCTATCAACTGAAAACTTGGTAAGCCTGCCACCCATGCCATTCTTCTTCCAAATCCTCACTTACAATGCGGAAGAGGACAGGGCGTAGCACGCAACTTGATACATCCCCTGGCCTGACAGTGTGAACAACAGTCTTGGCCTTTCAGGGCAGGTGTATCACTTGGCCCACATTTCTTCATCTTCCCCTGTGAGGATCTCACTGGTGATTGACAAATGGGGCTAACAATAGCCCTCCTCTCACCAGTGGTTGTAAAGATGAAGTGCAAAGCTCTTACAGCAGTGCACTACACACAGTGAGCAATCAGATGTTGTCTTTACAACTGACATGAAATACAACAATAAAAATAACCCAACCTGGTTTTCCAAATCACAAACTATCTCGTTAATGGCAACCAAATACAGCTGAGAAATTAGGCAGCTGAGATCAACAGAAGGAGCAGTGGTGTCCAGGAGCTGGAGTCTGAATCCTGACTCTCCTTCCAGAATTTCTATGCTCTGGGGTTAACAATACCTGCCCCTCCAGGGCTACAGGGAGGAGTCAATGAGATCAGGCATGTAAAAGTGGTTTAAAAGTTGAGTCAGGCTATGCAAACAGAAAAGAACAGTATTATGATTATTACTGTTAAAAATAACTCAAAGGTACCATTTTCATTGACAGAAACCTGTGTGTTAAGCCAAGGAAGAACCTAGACGCACTCAGGCCGCCAGAAGGCAGCTGGTCTGCTGCAGCTGAATGGTTCATTTCACCACCCTGCAGCAATCACCTTCTCTCTCAGCTCAGACCCAAACCCAGGCTGTTTTATCAAGCCTGCATGGATCCTTCCACCAGCCTGCGTGTCACCTTGTTGAAACCAGACCTGAGTCATCTGCAGCAGAAATCCAGTACATGATGAAGGGCTGGGAGGGCTACTGTGAGCTCCCTTGTGGTTTGACCCCCAACTAATTCTTGGGTTTCTGTCCCGAATGGCAGTTCTTAAGAACATCAGGCTTTTGACTCTGATATTCTCAGGGCAGGTCCCCAGAAACCCTGTTCTTATCTTTGCCTTCTTAGGGAAGAAATGATCTTTACTGAGAAAAGATCTTGGGGAGGAAATTTTTGCAAAGGGCTGTCAGACGACAACCTGCTGGCCCCCGGCATGTTAGGGTCAAAGATGTCCCATAGCAGGGGAAGGAGTGAGAGAAACCAGCACGGCCAACCACATGCCCCAGGACGAGAGCAGCAGCTGAAATGGGAGACAACAACAGGCTAAATTCTCTTCCAGTCCATGTAGGAGTAGTTTCCCAATTTTCAGGGGGAATATACATTGAGGGCAGATTAAAAAAAAAATACGTATATAAAATTGTTGGCAAGACACTGAGCGGATCATGCTAACGACTCTCTATTAACATTTCAAGGAGTTTGTCCAGAAAGGCACTGGAAGACGCTCAGAAAGGAAGGTAGCAATTTCTGTCAAATGATTTGTGGGGCCCACTGGTGTGCATGCTACCCCCATTCATCCTGCCCTGACGAGAGCCTCCCTCAAGACAGGTGGGTGGCTACAGTCACCTGGAAATCATCACAGACACATGAAAGCTAACCCAGACTGTCACAGCTGCTGGGGACTTCTTGTGACTTTTGAATCTATTTTGTCTTTCTCTCATTGTGTTTCCTTTGACTGTCATGCATGCAGAGAGATGGTGCCTGGTTCTGTCACTCATACGCAGGAACGTGTCACACATGAATCTCGGTATCACGGTGGGTATTGTGGTGCTCTGATGCTGCTATCAAAGGGAGCTGAGGCAAGACTGGGCTTAGTCACTTGGTGTTATGGGCTGAATTATGTTCTCCCCAAATTCAGAGGTTGATGTCTCAATCCCCAATACCTCAGAATGTGTCTGTAATTGAGAGTTAAGTTCTTTTCTGAGGTGATTAATGAGGCCAGCGAGGATGGGGCCCTGATCCAATGACTGGCGTCCTTATAAGAGGAAGAGGCACCAGGGCAAGCTTGCAGAGGGGCAGCCCTGCAGAGGGCAGGAAGACAGCCATCTCACACCAAGGGGAGAGCCCTCAAGAGGAACAAGCCCCGCTGGTACCTGAATCTTGAACTTCCAGCCCCCACAACTGTGCGAAAAGTAGTTTCTGTTGCTTAAGCCCTCCAGTCTGTGGTTTTTGTTATGACAGCACTGGTGAATGCATACAACTGGTTTCTCCAAAACCTCTTTGGGTTCACCAGATAAGGGAGAGAAAGTGTAGGATGGAGGGGAGAGGACAAGGGGCTCCCAACACCTAAAATAACTGTAGATTAAATGCACCTTCCTCGTCGACCTGGGGTGTGCCACCTGGATGGCAAATGGTGGCAAGGTCATGGTGGGGACAGACTCCTGACCTTTGAGTGGCAAATCCTGCCTGCCCTGGAAGCCTGTGGCTGCCAAGTCTGCAGGTACACAGGCAGTGGTCTGAAACAGCGGGACTCTAAGCCAGTGCCTGGGAGGAACCAACTCTTCATCAGTTTGCTTTCTTGTTTGGTCTCTTACCCTTGTGGATTCTGACAAATCCATATGTCATTGCTGTTTTTGCAGAAAAAGATAAGACACATTGGGGTGAGTGGGCTAGTGGCAGAGTGTGGCAGCCACGGGCACACCCTGCAGGCTTGACAAGCCCCTCAGACCATCTGGCCAAGGCCGCCTTTCACCAGGGACCCACCCAGTCTCCAAGTTCTGCGGGATGCCTTGGCCCTCCTTCAGACTCCAGGCTACACCAGGGCCTGAGCTTCCCGAGTATGGGGCTGGCAGAAACCTCCTCTGGGGGCCAGGAGAGGAGACAGACTCACCAGCATTCACTGCTGCCCAGGGAACCAGACACAAGGGATCAACGGTCAGTCCAACAACAGATGTGTTGGTGAGAGCTCCCCTGGCTGGAGAGGGTAATCAAAGCGAGGCCAGAGGGAGGGTGTTGGGAAGTCTGGAGGGGCTGGGAGGGGCAACTTGCTCTGGGAGACGCAACTGACAGGCTGGCAAATGGCAGGGCCTTCCTGTTCCCAAGGATTGCAGAGTTGGCGGGTTTGGTCGATTCAAATGCAAACGCCCAGGGGCAGGAAGGCCAGGAAACCTTTCAGTATGCACTGCCATCCCCCTTACACTCCAACTGAAAGGCCTGGAGGTTCCCTTCCAGCCTCCCCGTTCACTCTGGCCAGGAGCCTGCTTCCACAGCAGGGTGGGAGCCCGCTTATCGCTGCTGGATGAAATGCACAGGAACCACGAGCACCTCAAACCTGAGGCTTTCAAAAGGCGGGCCTCAAATCCTATCCCAACCTGACAGACAGGAGGAGGAAAAGGCAAATGCTGTACCGGCTCCATCCACGAGGGCAGTTCTGAATCAAATTAGAACAAAACATCAGCAGTGCAGCCAGATCTCCCAGCTTGGATGAGGCAACCAGGTGGTGAAGGTTGGATGGCTAATGTCCGGGCCTGAGTTCCAGCTCCCCAGCTACACTGTGTACCATGCCCCATCTCATCTCCAGCCTCTTTCTACTAGGACCAAAGCCCACCAGCTCAGTGGGGCTACCGTGAGAAAGCCTGGGGCACATGCTCAACATAAAGGACCATGAAAGACAGCCACACCATTATTCTCTGCAAGGTTAAAGGAGACCAAAAAACAAAACAACAGCAAAACCCACTTTTATACAGACGCAAAGAATGTGGAGGAGAAAAAGAAATCCACTGTTGGCAGGACGAGAGCAGTTATAGCTCCATCAAGCCTTGGCCTAACAGTCACATTTACTACTGTGTAAATTTCCATTTCAACTGTCCACTTTCATTTGCGCGTGCAAGTCAGTGACTACGGGGGTGTGCGGAGGTTTGGACCTGTGTGTAAGGGACCCAAGGTCCTGGATCAGAGCAGACTCCCTACTTAGAAGGCCTTTCAATGTGGCACAAATGACGTTTATCATTTTATCCCTCCTTTTCAGTTTGTTTGGTTTAAAATAGTTAACCTGAGGCACAAGAAAGTGTCTCATCTACAACGTTCTCGGGGCTCCACACTCATGCTGATGAACATGCTACTTACTTACCCACGCACATTTCAGGAGCAGCAGGCACTGAGATGGAGGTGCTCAAGGTACACTGTCAAGGGCTGATTTAATTACAGAGCCATTCATTGGACAAAGCAGAGCAATTTTTAGCCAACTGTTGTAGTAAACATGGTAAACCCTTTCATAGAGCGCTCCTTCTGGCTTAGTGATCTGTAACGTGCCCAGCCAGTTTTCATTCATACACGCACAGGACCCCCAAAGGCCACAACAGGCCAGAAATTCAGATAATGCTTCAGCTGGCATGCCATCTTGCAGTTATTTTTTTTTAATGTTACAAACACCCGAGTATCACTGTCATTCAGATGGGGACAAGCCTTAAAATCCACTAACTTTCCTGGCCGTCCTTTGCCTGCCCCTCCCCCGGGCTCGCCGCCAGTCCTGCCAGCCGGCTTCTGGCAGGCGGGGACGCCAGCTTACCCTGCTCCAGCGGGCTGGACAAAACAACACTGCAAACCCATTTTGGCCGTTTGAAACAATACCCAATCACTGCATCACCCTCCCCAGAGGAAATGGCATCATTACTTTCATTTTACTCCGTTCGTTACCGAGCACGGGAAAACAACACGTCCTAAAACAATTATCGGGTTATCGGATACCGCTGGCTGGAGCGTTTGCTCCGGAATGTTATCAAATGCCCTCGCAGAGAAATGAATTTTCAAGAGCTAAAATAAGTCTCCGTTGTATACGCACTGCCGTTTCTTTAACTGCAGAAGCGGATTTCACTTTCCACAGTTAGAAAAGTCTCAGGCATCCCCGTTTCTTCAAAAAAGTCTATAAATAACCCAGGATAAGCAAATTATGCAAAATAGCCTGCTAGAAGAAGAAATGTAAACTAAAACCACTTACAGAGAGGCTCAGGCTGCCAACTTAATCTGATTCTACGACGACTGTAAACATGCCGTACTTTGGAACCTGAAGCGCTCCACATTAGCCCGGATGCCATCACAAAAAAAAGAAAAAAAAAGCCCCGACAACGAAACAACAACAAAAGCCCGACCCTGAAACAGAGCAACGTGATTCGGTGTTGTGCGCGGTCCAGGACCCGACGGCTGCCCAGCTGCAGTGAGGACCAGCGATCCGAGCTTGCACACGCCAACTGTTTTGACTACAGGCACTTGTTAAACACAGAGTTTCAGGTCCTACCAGTTGGACACCAGAAGTTCACAGAACTGACTCAGTGCCAAGAACAACAAGCAGAGAAAGCGAAACGCCTGCCCCGTGCGCCGTATTTTTGTTAACTTTCTGCAAGCCCCAAAGCAATTGGGTAACAATCGAGATAAAATAGAACTTAAATAACAAAAGCAAAAGATTACCACCTTGAAGGAAATGTAGATGTTGGCAGATAAAGGACAGACGTCAACCTAGTTTATTGGTGGGTTGAGTGGGGGGTTTTCGGAGAGAATCAGTGGGGGTGGGGCAGATGTCACATGACAAACTGTGGTTATTAGCAGAAGGAACTGGGTGCTTCCTTGAAACATCTTTTGCTTAGAGATTGACTTAAGAGATTTTGCAAATGCTGCGGCCTTGGTACACATCTGGGGGTGACTGGGAAGCCTTGGAATTTGAAAGTTGGTAAATCCCACAGGATAAAAAGGGGCGTGCTCAATGTTTTCAAGACACAGAAAAGGGACTTCCAAGTTCCCTGCTCTGAGCAGTGAGGCCACTGAGCCACATAGGAAGCAAATGGAGGGGACAGTGTTCCTGGGTTATTTCTGACCTAGTCCTGAGAAAGGTTTTCCTTTCCCCTTGAAGTGTAGGGTTGCTGGGTGGGGGTGGGGGTCCAGCTTTCTTCTTCATCAGGACTGGAGTCCGTGCTTTCTTACAGGTGACAGTGAATAAAATATTTACATCTGGCAGAATAAACTAAAAAGGAACGCTTAAATTGCTTATTTAGCAAGGTTTTCCATTTCTTTCCCACAACACATCAAGCACTACCTCACTTTAGGACCAAGAAAATAAACCAGATAAATTTGAGAGTTTTCTAAGGAGTTGAGAAAACTGAATTCCGAGAGAACCAGGGTATGGATGTAAGAGTGAGAAATTTCAAATTGATGAGTGGACTCACACCCACACCCTTCTACCTACCTACCTACCTACCTACATCCATCCATCCATCCATCCATCCATCCAATCATCCATCCACCTCTATCATCTATCTATCTATCTATCATCTATCTATCTATCTATCTATCTATCTATCTATCTATCTATCTATCTATCTATCTATCTATCTATCTATCATCTATCTATCTATCTATCTATCTATCTATCTATCTATCTATCTATCTATCTATCTATCTAATCTATCACCTCTGTCATCTGATTTGAAGAATACACTGTTGCCCCTTCCCCACTCCTGAGGCTTAGAGGAAAGTAATGAGAGTAAAACAGGTTGTTTGTAAAAACCAGTGTGACCTTGGGCCAGATTCATGTTTTTCTGGAGAGTAAATGTCATTCCTTTGGTTTTGGGGGTCACCAGTGCAATGGTGGTGCATGTGAACTCACACAGTGGCTGTCCCTTTTCTCCTAAGGAACCAACATTTTATTACAACCTATAAATTGAAATGGCTTCACCAGGAATTGACTTGGAGCCCCCCTTGAGTGAAACACAGCAGGTGCCTGACAGATCAAGAGAGAGGAGCAAAGGCAATTTACATGTCTGAGACAAAGGAAGGAGCAGGGGAGGAAGCAGGCTGAGGGTGGGGGAGAGGGAAAGGGGGGAAGGGACAGAGTGGAGAGAATGTGCTGGTCCGGCAAGGTGAGTCTTCAAGGATCCTTGGCTTCTGTGTGGGCAGCTGACTCCAGAAAGCAGTCCCAGAACTTTCGCAAGCCCTGCCTCTCACCTAGAACTGTAGGTTTGTGTGTCCTTCGTGCACATTGTATTACTGATCTTCAGAAACATCCTGCGAGATGGGGAGGCTGGTATTATTATCCCCATTTAATAACGGAAGAAAACAAGCTCAGAGAAGCCTTCGTCTCAGCTCCACAAACCGGGCCTCTGCTGCTGTGGTGAAAGCATGTTAAAAGTAGTGGGCTCTATTATTTCCGTTTTCACAGACAAGTAAACTGAGCTTTTGGAAAGGCCACAAATCTTGCCCAAGGCTACAGTGCAGATTATAAACAGCACTAGGTCTCCCAACTCCTAATCCAGGCTTTCTTGCTTGTCTCTCTCATGTTTCCAAAACACATAATGATAGAACTAAAAAGGCCAGTTATTTTATTATAAAAGCACTTTACCTCACTTAATTTTCTCAAAACTCCTTGTCTTCATGGTTTTTCTGCAGCAGTTCACAGACTGCCGTGTGTGAGCTTTGGACGTGTGCACTCCAGAGCTACTATTTCAATGGAAAGCAACCACCACCGTCTTGTGTGGCCCCTGCCTTCTTTCATTTGATTATTTAATACACCTGCTAACCTCTGGCTCCTCACCTGATCCTAGTCTAAGAAGCCTGACTGGAAAGTCCCAGCAGGCCTGCCAGGCTGTACATCATGCAGCCTGCCTCTCCAGGGTGTGCTGTCTCGCTTGGAGAAGCATGCGCTTGGTGGACCTCTTCAACACTGTGTTTCAAAGCTATGTTTCTGTTGAGTTCTTTTGCAACAGAAGCCACCAAAAATATTAGACCAAATGAAGGGTCCCACCGTCATGTTCCTTACTTGTGCCAAGTGGACACACCCACAGCTTAATGGGGGTGATATTACTATTACACGATACACATGTGAGCAAGTTCATGGCAGGTTTGGGGCATTTCCTCTGTGGGAACATGGTAGTGAGTTACTGTGGACAGTCACAGAGTTTGTAGGGGTGAATGGAGACATCTGTCAGGAACCCAAGCACTCAAGGCCATGACCAGAGATGCCAAACATGGCATGCAGGAGGGGCAACGGTCAGGAGGTAATGATTAGAAAGTTCTAGAATGTTTTGCCACTGCCTTACAAATCTACCTCTCCCTACTTCTTTCTCCCTGAAAATACAACACAACAAAATGGAACCAAAGACCAGAGAAGCTGAGTGTCCAGGTGGACTTTATGCTGAAAATCACGAAAGCAGCGCATGTCGTGAAGACTCATCAAACCTGTGCACTTCTGCTGGCTGGAGAAGCTCTGTGGTTTGATGAGATGCGCATGTGGCACCTCTGGTTTATTTGAGGCTGCTTTAGTAACCACATGACATTTGCATCCATGCTGCCTGACAAGAATATGGGGACAGGATAAATCAGAATAGCCTCAGCAGGAAAACTTACATGCTTCTAAGATTACAAAGTGAGTAGAATATTTCCATGTAACTTGTGACTCCTCCGAGTATAGTGACCATTTGTTTTTCTTAACCAAAAAGTAGGACACACACTTTGACAAACACTGGAATATTTAAGGGAGACAGGGTAGGCAAAATTTAAAATCACAGCTTCTGGAAATCTGTGAGGCATGGCCACCAAACTTATAATATTAAATCACTAAAAGGGGGCTAATAGAAGGTTATGAAATATTAGCAGAATTTTCTGGTAGTACCAGTGTGTTTCACAAAGGTGGACCAGACAAATACTGCTTTGCTGATGGATATAGTGGTTTTGGGAAGGCTGGTGAGCACAGCACAGCTACTCCTTGGAGGACAATAGGGTGCAAAGGGAGCTGCATCAGAGCACACATACAGAGGAGGGAGCTCACTGAAGGTGAGGTCTTCAAAACATGGCCTGGATATGTGGAAAGCTGGTCAAAAGGGATGGAGGCCTGAGCTGTCAGGATACAGAAAGGCCAGGTAAGCAAGTCCAGCAGCTGTGGCTGTAGGCTTGGCTTTACTCTATGGCTTGTTCCTACCTACCTTGCCCAGCACACTTCCAGGTCAGGGCCTGCGGATTAGCTAAACATTCTTCACTTTTGCCCTTGTTACATGGATTCACAGGGTCTGAGCCACCTTCCTGATATTACCTGGAACTGGCTTTCGGGTTAATCTTTTGTGATGTGGACTGATGACCAAAGACATAGGGCCAGTGTGGCACATATGGGGGCCACACACCCTAGAATTTTCTGGAAAGTATTCATTTCAACCAGCCTTAGACAATTCTGCACCACAATTTGTAAAATGACTTCAAATGTGGGTTGACTGGAATCTGGACTGTAAGTTCCTTGGGGCCAGTTCTGAGTCTGATTTATCTTAGCAGGCCAATGCCTAGCCAGAGAACAGAATCCTTGCTGTGTGTTTTTTATACATGTTTTGAATGAACAAATGAAGTTTCTTTTATTGTGCACCACAAAGACATATGTCTGCATTATTAGGTATACCTGGAAAGTGAATATATTTATGTTAAATATGTATCAAATTTGATGTCCTCATTAATTTCATTTCAATTAATCAATTTCTTTGAAGTACAATATTTTATTTTATATTTTCAGGATTCTTTTTTTGATTCCATCAAATGTGGTATTTTTAAAAGTTATGTTTGGGATTCAAATTAGGGAGAAGGTAGAGAGGCTTTCCCACTTAAAATTTAAAATACTAAATCTTCAAAAAAAAGTGTAGGTACTTTGTAACAAGAATTTCCAAAAGATTTCATCCCACTGTCCGTTGTCCTCTTAAATGATATATTTTGAACATTATTTGATCCTTTTTTGGATAACTTGAGGTCACTGTTAAGGGCATTCATTTCTATACTTCGCTGTAAACTGGTGACAACTTCAGGGTCTATAACTGTAGCTTACAAACTTTTTGACCCTGATCCACCTTAAGAAATGAATTTAACATTGCAACCTAGTATGCACATACAGATATGAGGAAAAAATTTCAAAGGATAGTCTTTATCTTTACTAAGTAAAAAATACTCTGATATTTTCTCTCTTATTCCATTGTTTAAAATGTTGGTCAGGACTCACTATACCAATTGTCCCACTACCATAGGTGGCACCGGCCGTTGGCAAACACAGAAAGTTCAGGACTATTGGCCCTTGCACAAAAAGGGCCTCTGCTTCCCCACTCTCTGCCTTTTACTTTTATTTTTCTGAAGGCTGGTGCTACTTCTTTTTATTGTGAGGGCCTGCCTCCACAGTCCTTACCAGAGTGCTAATTTGCCGAACTTGGAAATCAGACCATCAACTTTGCTAGTGTTACATATAAACTAAGTGTAAGCTGTTTCTCAGTGTAAGTCAGAGGGGTGCCCCATGGATGCCCTCTTCAAGCGCAGAGCTCCTGGCTCAGTTCCCAAGGAGCTTCCCTGGGTGGCAGAGTTCAAAGACACTGAGGTGTTACTGGACACACCACATGTAAAGACCCACATGTGCATGTGAGTTTTAATTTTTTTGGGAGAAGTATCCTGATGATTGAGCCTCAGGCTGGAAGGGCTATTAAATGACAGGCTCCGGGCAGCAATGTTACTTCACAAATGACCAGACTGGGGCTCCAGTGTATGAGGAGGTTTTTTCTAAAGGAACTGAGCCTGCTTTAGGCAGTTTGCAAAAAGGCAGGAGCCCAGCTCTCTACTAGGAGCTGCACTTTGCCCTGTAATGATTGATAGCTCCTCCCTCTTAGCCTGCAGGGCAACTGTCAGGAGTCTTTCTCCTAAAGGCAAAGAAGACCAAGTAATAAATACATGAAACTTCTCCTAGTGGAATTCTGAAAAGTGTATCAAGTTTGTGTTTATGTGCATGTGTGTGCATCTTGGGGGTGGGTAGAGAACTTACATGTCTTTGGTGGGTAGAGAACTTACATAGATTTAAAAAAATTACAGCAAAAGTGGTAGCTGTTGTGTTCCAACACAAACCTAAATAACAAGCATTCAGGCCCTGAGTATGTAAGCTATGGGCACATATATTCAATGGAACGCTGGGAAGTTATAAAAATGGTGGTGTAGATCTATAGTCATTGAGATGTGTCCACAACAATTTTAGATGAATAAAAAGGCAAATTTCAAAGCAATGTCTATGATAGGATTTCACCTTTATTAAAAAAAAATATATGTAGATACACATGTACAACACAGACAAACACATACACATAGAAAAAAGATTGGAAAGTTTTACACTGAAATATTTACTTATATTTTCTGAAATTTTGGCAGTTTTTACAGTGCACTACTTCTATGACAAAGAAAAAGAGCAATTTTCATGTTGAAAAAGTAAAATTCTACATTATTATGTAAAACAGTCCTTCTGTTTGGGGCACTCACCCCATCCCCATCTCATTTGTGACCGTTACCATGGGAACATTTGCTTGCTCTATACATCAACAAGGGGCACACTCACACTAGTTTTGATGTCCTCTCAAACTTTTAAAAGAGTTCTCATATAAAGAAGGGAAAATTGAATCTTAGTGCATTTTAAGGTAGAGGAAGGGCTCGTGGTTTTACTTTTAAGGGTCATGTTCTCTTCTTGAGGGAATAAAGGATAAATGTAAATCCCCAAGCAGATGGCTCTGTTAGTTACTTCCCCGGCAGAAGCAGGCTCCAGGTCTCTGTTCTTTGTCACAAGAGCTGACATGATCTATATTCTCTCCCAAGCCAGAGTCAGTTCAATGTATAAACCAATGTTGGGTTTAATGCCAGGAATAATCCCTAATTCTTGTCAGTGCCGCTCTCTCTACAGTTTATTCACATCCATGGGATAACTGGCATCTCACACAAAAAAACAGTAGGGCGGGAGGGCAAGCCAGTGTATTATTCTTGGTTTGCAAATGAGGAAACAAAGATTTATCAGGGTGAGGCAATTTGTCCAAGGCCATCCCATTGGGAACTGGTAGAGACAGGATTCAAACTCAGTTCTCCTGGATTTGTTCTTTTTGTTCTGTGTCATTGTAGTCTTTCTATAAATGGACTTTATTATCCTAATTGGATACCTTTGAAATAAAAGCGGGGTGCTAAATGGTTGGGCCCTGGACAACAGGTATAAATTGTGACTCTTTGGAGCAGTCCAGTATTTATGGGCACTTTAGATACAATCCAGCTTCACCTCCCTGCCCCCGGCCCCAGTCTCCCAAACACACACTCACACTGGAAATCATACCTAATTTAGAGTACTTAAGTATACAGATAAATAATAAGAGAAAAAAAGTACTTGAGTCTGACTGGTGTATTATTGCATATGAACCAGTTAGTCTAGGCTTCACCTCTAGGGTTAATCAGCTACATGCTGATACAATACAAAATTGGGATTGGGCAACTGCTTTGAATCTGAGAGGGTTACATGCCAGAAGTGGCTACATTAAGTCCTTGGCTCTCCGTGTTTTGATCAACATTCTGAACATGAAAAAAATGGGCTTTTGTTGGTGAAACTTGTGACTTAGTATATCATGAATGCTAGAAATAGGTTCTTATTGCTGAAATTAAAGGTATTCAAGCTTCCTGGCCAGGCCAAAAGCCTTTAGAGACATCGCCCCTCTCCCCGTGCTACCCCCCCACCCCGCCTGTGTATAAACAGGGAATTCAAATCATGTAAGGCCTGTGCCCACACCTTTAGGGATGGCAGGGCCGCCCTGTGCAGCCATTCAGTTAGGAGGCTGATGCCAGCAGGATGCTGACTCAGGGACACAGTGTCCTGTCTCTGGAATATTCTTGCAACTGCCCAAGGGAACCTTTCATACAAGGTATGGCTAGAATGCTTCAAAGGAGAGAGGGCTGGGACTTCATCAAGTTTACCCAAAAGTTGAGTAAACTGTTTCTCCCTACTTGTTGATAAATATTTGGGTCATAAACACTTGTATCTGGGGCATACTTCAGTCCAACACTTGCTTTCTTACAACCTGGTAGTGAGGTAATGGGGGAGAAGCTAACCCTCACCTCCTTAACCTCTACAACCTTCTACAGTGGCAACCAAAGTTTTCTACCAAAGAGAAACTACAGGTTCTCTATGGCCAAACCAGCTTAGGTCCGTCCACAGTGAACATGCATCTGGGTGAGTCTGAAATGGGGAGATTTCAGGAAGAGTACCCTTAATACATTTTCCTCTTCCCAGATCAGGAGCCTCATGAAAGCTTGGCTTTCACTATTCCAGACCTACGTTTCATGCTGTGCCTGCTCAGAGAACGTAGGTGACAGATAAATGAATAGAATTATGTTATTTCCAGAATTAATTTTTTTAACTCATCTGTGATTGTTCTTTATTCCACCAATGAAAACAGATCCTTACTATACCTTAGTCTATTGCTTACCCTGGATTAAGTTAGTACTTTAGTGAAGTTAGTACTTTAAAAAGCAACAAATGAAAAAACTGGTAATGTAAACCACTGGGATTATATGGTTTAATCCTCTCAGTAATGTGATGAGATTGGTATTACCACCTCCATGTTCAGATGAGGAAATCAAAGTCCAGAGAGGTTAAAATTTAAGTTGCTAAAGCCAGAACTTGAACTTGGAGGTTGAACTCTGACTCTGCACCCAAACGGGATCTGCTACCCAGAGTGAACAAAGTCAGTTCCGCAGGGGTTGAGGTGTTGTTTTTTTTTTAAACTACGTTTACTCTACTCACTTTATGTCACGCTATTGAACACACACATCTTTTTGGCATTTCATCTTATTTTATCAAAAGCTTTTTTTGGGGGGAAAGCTAGATGGATATTGGAATATATGAACCAGCTTTCCGGTTCTTTTGCTTTTAATTATTTTGATTGACATGTGGCACTGAGGGATGTCTAATGGCCTCCCGTGTCTTTGAGCTGCAGAAGAATCAGCCCTGAGGAATCTGTCGCAGCTCTCCTTGTCTCCAGGGCACAGGCGCTAGGCTCATTCTGATACCCTTCCCCCAGGCATCCTCCCCTCCTGCCCCTGGACTACTGAGAGAGCCTCTTGTTTTGTGCCTCTGTGACTTGGTGTGCACTTTCTCTCGCTGAAATTCTCATCCACCCTTTTGTTCCTCACCTTGGTTAACTATTTTCTTTCAAGTGTTACCATATGGGGGATACCTGGAAGAGGCCCGCCATCCTGCTCTTCTGCTAGGTCTCCCTCGAGTCCTTTCTCCATGCCATCTGGCCGTACTAGCATGCCTGCCCCTCTGCACCTGGCACGTGGCTCCCTAGGAACGGGTGGGCCAGCCTCCCTCTTCCACTACCCCGTGAAGAGTCAGTCAGGGCCCTTGCCTTAGTACGGCACACAGCAGCACGCAGTGTGTGAGTTAACACATGGATAAATCAGGAAATAATTAGCCAATCCACACTGAAGCGAGAGAAAATGCAGGGATCAGCAGGCCAGCAGTTTCCAGCCATCTGAGGGCTAGCTAACCTTAATTACTTGGCTCAGAAATTACTTTTTAAGCCTAAGAGCATGAGAGTGGGTCTTTCTGAGAGGCAACAGACTAATTTTGAGTGCTCTGCTCCTTTGCCTGTTCTAGAAAACAACCCCTGGAGAGATTTTTCCAGTGCAGCCAGTTCCCACACACTGACGCCGTGCCAGCCGCTGGCATCCCCTTGGGGGTTTGGGGTGACCTGACGGCACCCACGTGATGGGCTGTGCTGGTGGCACCTGGAGCAGTTCCAGGGTGACTATCTAAGCTGAGCAGTTACCACGTCCCAGATGCAGGCCAACACATGATCCAGGTAGAGCCACAGCTTGATCCAACTGTGGGACTTTGGCCTAATGAAATAAACAATTCTCCGCATAGCCTGACCCTTCAGAATGTAATTCTAACCACACTGTGAAGATAAAAATAACTTAGTGATTTCCTCCCACTAAACTCTTGGGCACAAACCAAGATATCGGCAGTATGGCTGTTCTGATGCTACTGTACAATTGTAAATATTTAGGCTTTCTGAGTTCTTATCAGTGCTTATCAGTAGAGATGCACCTGGCATGTTTGGTGGGATAATTCTTCCTTGGGAAGAACTGTCTGTCCCATCGCATCACAGAGGGTTTAGCAGCTCGGATCCAATCAATGCTAGTTACTATGACAGCTTCAAAACGCACTTTTCCAAGCATCTCTACGGGTGAGAGTTGAGAGCATTGGGATCTCCAGTGGGGTTTGCTTTGATTCATTTTGCAGTAGGAGAATCTTGCAAGGGGCTGAAGAGGCCATCCAAACCAGGGTGGGTGGGACAAGGCCCAGGGAGTCAGAGAGCACAGCTGTAGCCAGGGGCTGCTCAGCCTGCGGCCTGACTGGGAGACAGTGGGAATCTGAAGAACAGGGAAGATGTCTGCATCCCCTGAACAAAGAAGTCAAGGCAGTGGGTGAGCTGGCCTCACAGAACCAAGAGCTCAGAGCTCGAGCAGAGGTCAAAATGGTGCAAAAGAGATAAAGAACGAGCAGTGAGTAGAGAGAAGCCAGAACAATGGCCCCAAACTCTGGCTACACTCAGCCTCCTCTTCCCAGCCTTCAGGGGCATAACAAAGGGGCCAGGAAGGTTGTGACTCTGGATAGCTCTGAGGGTTTGATGGTCCCCCATACCAACTAGCTTTCCTCTCTTGTCTGGCCTTCACAGAGCCAGGGCACAAGACCCCGTCACTGCCACCATCACCACTGTGATCACGCCCTGCAAAGGCGACTCACCGCAGAGAATTTCCAAGTCTCTCAAAGTGACCTACAAGGGCATCTCGATCATAAAGGGACAAAACCCCACCAAAGTGCCATGGAGGGGCCACGAGCACATGGCTCACTGCTGCTCGCTCTGACTTACTGGCTAGACGCTCAATAGCCCTGGCAGCATGGCGATTGGGAAGGCTGCTGTGAAGCTACTTACTTCTCTGTCTCATCTTTCTCACTTATTTTAGGTTTATTTTATCTTGCTCTCTTGTTTGCAACTCACAAGCAGCGTTAAATCCTTTTGCAACAAGGCTGGGTATAAATAAGTAAAACAAAGAAATAAAATATGTGGCTGCAACGTCAGCACCCCCAGACTGGGCATGAGGCATTTTGGTTCTGACTTAAGAGGAAGGAGGTGGTTTGACCAAATGGGAAGGGCAGAAGGGGGTAATGCCGGTGTCCTGGTGAACAGAGCAGGTTGGCCCTGGGCCCTGCATCCCACCTGTCTCTGCATCAGGGGCCACAGGGCCTCATGCAAGTTACTCACAAGTTCTTATCTTTAAAATGCAGAATTTGACTGGATGATTTCAAAGGTCCCTTTATGTCCCAGAACTGCGGTTCTAAGTGACACCCACACTCAGCTCTTCCTCTTCTCTCTATCCTTCTCGATACACTGCCTCTCCTCCAAGTGCAGTGGGAGGAGTCTGTGTGTGCAATGACAAATGTAAGTTGTACTGGTCACCCAAATAGAGAACTGGTCTCGCCAAAGAGATTAATGTCCCATTAGAGGAAATGGGGCACTACACTTAGGAGTGCAGGAAATCTGGCTTTTATTGGCCAATTTTCCCATTGTAAAATGGGATAAAAATATTGGCTTCTATGTTCATTCACTGATGAGGTGGTAACTTTCCTCCTTGTAAATAAGTTCTGTGATAGAAAGCAAACATCTGTGTGCACAGTGTCTATGACTGTTACACCAATCATCACAAACAATCAAAAGGATACTATTATTAGCATATACCCAGGAAATGGAAGGGATTGCAAATGTTCTGAGACAGTCTTCTCTTAGCTGTCTATTTAAGATTTCAGCCTTGTTCAGGTATATCTAGTTGCACAAACGTGTATCACCATCTCTATCTGTACACAGCATGGCTTAGGACCTCTGTTGCTTTTAGGAGACCCAATTCAAAATGTCAGACACATGCGCCCTAGAGTAGGGCTTCTCAAACTTTAGTGTGCTCATTAATTACCTGGGGATCTGGTTAAAATGCAGGTTATGATTCTGTAGATCAGGGAGGGTATCAATCATGCCTTTTAATTTTTCTGCATTTCTGAGAGCTTAGGGTAGCCTTGCTGAACATGGCTAGCCAATTCCTAGAGACACTCACAGACTTGCTGCAGGCGCACATTTCATATGCAGACCAACCAATCCAATGTCCACACCCACAACCGCCTCCTTTATTGAGATCTTATACTCCCAGCCACTATACCCAGCCCAAGCCACCCCAGGGTCAGGTACCAGACCACTAGAGACAGCCCCCATACCCCAGAGCTTGCCTCAATCATTCAAGCTAGCCAGTTCTAAGCCTGTTTACTCTGCCTCATTTGTTCCTTCCTGTGGAAACCAAAATAAGGCTCTTGTCTGTGTTTTCCCCATTCCCTCTGCCTCTTGACCCACTCAGGGACTTCCAGGTGTGGCCCTGCCCAACATGGCATGCTCCCTCCACTTGGGACCTAAAACAACATTATCTTTTCAATGGCAATCATCTCCTGTTCTGTTGGATTCCCCATACCTGAGTAATAATAAAACCTACATCTTCAAGGAGCCAGGACTGGGCATGGTGACGTTGCTGATCTGAGAACCACACATATCACGCTGCTGTCAGGTTGACAGCACTGTATGCATGTCTAACCTGACCGGGCCCATGTGCTACAGGAATAAAAGGCGGGAAGTGGACGAGGCTGCTGCAGAGAAGGCCCTGAGGATAGCAGCTAGGGTTTTTGTATTACTCCCTTCGTGAAGTGGGTTCTTGGAGCCTTCCTAGATATGAAATAAAATGTTGCAATGAAAAGGAAACAGACTCTCAGGCTCTTAAACTATAGCAGGCACAGTGGCAATAAGGGTGACCCAAGGCCCAAGGGAGAAAGGTCAGCTGGCACGGGGCACTTACTGTGCACTCTCTACCTGAGCTATGTCTGACGTGGGCCCTGGAGACCTCTCGTGCGTTCTTAGGAGACCCCAGGCAGGAGGCTCCAGAGGACTTCTAGGGTAAGACTTGGGATCGAAGCAATTTACCGGTCCCCACAGCAAGAAGCTATCCAGGTACTCATCAGCCCTTCTCCCAGAGGTATATGAGGGCTATGTAAGTCCTCCCTGCCCTCTGGGAGACTCAATAATTGACAGAGTGACCCAGACAGGACCTCAAACCTCCGGACTCTAAGACCAAAGCACTGTCTTCCACCCAGGACATTGAGGCTCCATATACTGCCAATAAAATCAAATCCCAATTAGGAACTATCAAGTGTAAGTACTACATGCGGTTTACCTCATCTAATCCTCACAATGCCAATGAGTAGCTACTATTTGAATCTTTAAGATGAGAAAGCAAGTTCGGAGAGGTTAAGTAGCTTGCCCCAAGCTACCCACTAATTGGCAGGGTCAGAATTTAAACCAAATTCTGCATAACTGAGCCTTCCCCTGCCTTCGCGGCCCACCGGGGTGGGGGGGGGGCGTTATTCCAGATGGCGGCCTGAGACCTCAGCCACAGCATGAGCTCCGCCCAACAGCAAACTGCCCCGCCCACCGCAGGCCTGCAGAAGGCGAATCTGCACTTTACCAGCTCTCCAGGCAGGGCTGCGCACTTAAGTTTGACAAGTCCTGTCTCAGAGCAAACCTGATGGAAACTCGTTTCCCAGGCCACACTGATAGTAACAGCAGAGTATAACTGTAAGTACAGATTTCACTTCCCAGCTTAGCGCTCTGGGAAGCAGCCTGATACACCATAAAGAACAGGCCTGGGTTCAAAAACCCAGCTCCAGCAAATGACCAGCTTGGAAATTTTGGGCAAAGAACTTAACTTCCCTGAGCCTCCTTTTTCCTTACCTGGAGAATTGGAAGGTAATATCTAGCTCCTAGAGTTCACCTGAGCATCAGGTGAGATAATTATATAAAGTACTATGCCTATATCTAGAACCAAGGAAATGCTCTGTTAAGGGAAATCCCATAGTTCCTCAGTTTCCCAATTTTCTAAAATTTGTGTTCTCTTGTACATGCTTTACAACAGTATGCAACCTGAATTCCTTTGGTGCCAAGCTGAGAACAGCTTTCAAAAAGAATAAGGAAGCTATAATCTTGGATAACTGGAGTGGTGACCTATCTAAACAATGCCTAAAGGCATTCCTGTTAACACCCATGTGCGCGGCGCGTGTCCCCAGTACTGTCACAGGTTCCAAGGCCAAGGGGAGGGTAGTGCTCATTCATGAATGGCACAAATTCACACTTAAGCATCAGCCTTGTTCCTGTCTCTCTTATGCCTGACTACACCTGCTGAAATTGTTACCAGGGGCATGTCTATCAGAAAGCGTACCCAATCCTGCACCCCAGAGGGTGGAGCAGGGATAGTGGTGGTGAAAAGCCAGCTTCCAGCACAGAGCAAATACTGCAATGATGATTCCAGTCCTTTCCGAGCCAAACCTGCCCTCCCATCTCCAGTCCTACAGACACCCGGAGGAAGCAGTTCTTCATGCCTATTGCGGCTCGGGCATCCCAATCAGGCACCAGCAGGCTTAAAGCAAAGGCAAAGCAAAGGGATCTCCCCTTCCAAAAAGAGGGTGTGAGTTGGGAGAGAAAAAAGAAAGGAGGCAGTAGAGGAGGAAGGGAGCCTCAGGGAGCACTTATGTCACCATCGAATCCGCCATCAAGTCTGCTTGTCAATCAGGAGAAGGGGGCACAAGTGGAACTTAAGGGATTTTTTAAAAGACAGAGAAAAAAATGTAATACTGGCTCCATTACATAAATTAAGATCCCACTGGGACATGTCAGGAGTTACTCTTCGTATCTGTAAAAACAAATTTCAGAGAAAGGTGTAGGTGGCAAAATGAGGATCTGAGCAGACCTCATGTTTTTATTATTCCCTTCCGAATTTGAAGGGCTCCATAGAGATATCAGACTATTTTGCATGGGGGCCCAGTTGTTTTCTGACCCTTTTAGATTCTGACCCAGAAAAAAAAAAAATCAAGCCTATAAAACTCTAAAACCAAAGTAGGTTCTCCTGTACCTTAACTCTGGGACTGTAATCATGTTACCTGCTTGTTAAAATAAAAAAATAAAAAAATCTGATTGTATAAACAAGAAGCATTAATAAAGAATTTAGAAAATTCAGCTATGAATGAGGAAGAAAATAAAAATTACCCAGAGTCACCACACCTTCATGTTTAAAAATGTGCATAGTTTTAAAAAAGTGATTGTAGTGAGCACTCTGTATTAAATGCATTAAAAGCTGTTTCTCTGCATTTTTTCCAATCATGAACATCTTCTCGTGTTATGAAATATTTTTTTAAAAAGACTGTGTTTAGAAATCTACTTCTAAAGATTCTAAGAAAGTCTACTTCTAAAGATTGTTTTTAATATTCTAATAGCCCTTATTGTTTGGTAGGCAGACTGGTTGTAGTTTTTTGCTGTTACAGCTAATTCTGTAGTGAACATCCCCTTAAGTAAATTCTTGTACACATTTCTATGTATTTTCTTATACAAATTCCTAGAAGCAGAATTTTTGGTTCCAGGCCTTGACACATGTAGTCAAATGCTGGACAAAAAGGGGGCCCCCATTTATACAACCACCGGCTTGGAAGAGAGTCTATTTCCCTTCTTCCTCTCTAATGTGGGTATTAGTCATTTCTAAATATTTACCATTTTGAAAAGTGAAAAATACTGTTTCAATTTTTTGTTTTTGATTACTAGGGAAGTGGAACACTCTTCATGTTCATTGGCTACTTGAATTTCTTCCTTTAAAAATCCATTCCTATTCTTTAATAAGTTTACTTTTTGTTATTAATCTGCAAACTTTTTATAATAGTAAGAAGATTAATATTTTAAAATCAGAAGTTGAAAATCATAATTGTTTCTTCGTGAGACAACTGAGATGGTTACTATCATCAAACATTAAGAAGTTTTTTTGGGGGGTGGGGGATGGGGTGGAGGACACGGTGGGAAGTGAAGTTTAAATCAGATAAAAAATCTTCGTCATCAAACCTGACTCTAGAATTCTCATTTTAAAACCGCTCCCTTTTTCAGACAACAGCAATTGTGACAAGACACCAGACAGAAATGATGAGTCCTCTCAGGTGGAGTCCTATGCCTGTTAGGTGGCCCCCATTCCTTCCTGGTGGATCTGCTGCAGGACACCAGGGTGGGAAAGGGCCATCCCACCCGCGTGCAGCACAGTGGCCAAGGGAAGGGCAGGGCACTTTGCAGAGGTTCTCATTTGGATTAGAACCAGCCAGTCAGCAGCCAGAATTCTGTGTTTTTATGTGCCCACATCTACCTTTTGGTGTGGATGCCTGAGGGCTCCCCGGAGAGGTGGGGGCACAAATGTGTAAACTCTGGAATCTCCCAGGCAAGGAAACACCTCTTCACACACAGCTGGCATCTCGGCAGTTGACGAGAAAACATGATTGACCAGGTTGGGAGAGCGGAGGGTGATGACTGATGGGAGGTGTGCGACCACCTTGCACTTGGGACAGACCCAGGTCACTAACTGCAGGGCAGGTATTCAGGTCGGATGCTCACCCTTCACATGGGCTCTGTGTCTGCCAAGGCATGTGTCCAGGCTATGAATGTTCAAAAATAGAACAGGAAGTCCAGAACAAAACAAAGGCCGGAGGGAAGGCTGCAGCACGGAAGTGCAAGCTGGGAGAGAGGCTTTATCTCATGGAGGGGAGGTGGTAGTTGGGGGCACTTCAAAAAGAGCAAAGAAGCACCTGCTCCAGGCACAGAAAGACATCACGAACAGCTGATAAATGGAAGCTGGGCACCCATGTGCTGTGTTTCCGCATGACACCCAGATTCCAAGACCAGGGCACAGACCCGTCTATAATGGTCACCAGGCCCATGGACAATACCCACCAAAACAGGGAGATTTTTCTTCGTCTTTTGTAATCAGTAGTGGAAGGTCAGATAAGTGAAGGGAAGCTAAGGGAAGAGACAAAGCCGTGAGTGGGTGACACTGGGTATTTTGGTCTGCTTGGCCTTCATCCCCCTTCGTTTCTTCTTCCAGTGACAGACTTTGCTTTCCTCTGGGGACACCTTCTGCCACACTGTCTGTAAGGGGCCCACGGGGGAGGCCCTGTCCCACCTCTCTGAGGGCTTGGGAGGCCCTTTCCAGGGGACGTGGGCAGTTGCTACAATCACCACCCCAGACATTTGTGTGAGGCCTTACTGGTTAAAGAGCACACCCATATACAAAACTGCTACCTGGGCTTTTTTTGTTTCCTAAATTCCTGCATTAGCTTGTCCCTTAGTTCACTAGGTTAGGATTCCAAAGACCCTGTGGCACTAATTATACCCCTGAGAGGCACCCCAGGGCTTCGTCTTAAGCTGGAGCA
Source organism: Manis pentadactyla (assembly GCF_030020395.1). Classification (NCBI taxonomy): domain Eukaryota; kingdom Metazoa; phylum Chordata; class Mammalia; order Pholidota; family Manidae; genus Manis; species Manis pentadactyla. The sequence continues at coordinate 57,981,440 of NC_080025.1, read as the reverse complement.
GGAGCAAGTGCAGAGGTACTGGTCAGGGATCTAAGCCTTCTCAGAAAGGAAGTCTAAGTCTAAGAATGATTAGTTCACATTTCAGATGAATCTGATACCTATTTAAATGGGGGTGGGATTGGGGGGGCCACATGGCTCCCCTGGTGGAGAGGGGAAGAGTTAGGATTTGGCAGCTCCACAGACAGAGGACAAACTAAAACCCCCCACTTAAAGAAGAAACAATGGCATAGGGAGTGAGCTCTGTTCTTGAAGTAGATTTCTGCTTTTCAGCAAGTGGTAGGGGCCGGAAAGGCCACTGTGAAAGCCCTGGGCAAGAAAGCACTAGAAGATCATGCTACCAGAGAGCCCGGCAAAGAGCGTCTTTTCAGCTGTGACCCAGATGTGGACTCTGCCGAAACCTGGGGCGACAGTATGATCCCTTAAATGTCTTCTGACCCTACAGCTACCAAAGCTGAGTTACGTCTCAAACCCTAAGAAGTCTGGTAGCATGGGCTGGGATCTGCCTCTTGCTTCTTGAAATAGTGGTGAATTCCTCTTGGGAAGCCTGAAATCTGGATCTTGTGCAGCCCTTGGACCACAGTCACCTGTCAGCAGAGCCAAAGAACACCCTGGTAAGCCCTGATGAAGCTCCCCAGGGCCGCCCTGCTGCCCTCCACTTGGGCAAAGCCATTTGTGTCACTGCCTCCCCTTGGCCTTTTCATGCTCTTCAGACCTGGGGCTACAGGAATATTCCCTTGGCTCTGTACACAGGGCTTCTCTGCCCTGCTCTGACCCCACAGAAATTCTAGCAAGGAGACCCTTCACCCACCCAATAGTCTGGGTGGTGGCTTCAGAGGGTAGGGCCCCCCTCCAATCCCCCAACCCCTACCACTTCCCTGCCCAGTGGGCAGTCAGCTGGAAGGGGGGCAAGAGGATGCACAGAGTCACATGGTGACAGGGCATGGAAGTCACGTCCGGTCTCTGACTCTCCTGATGCCCACCATGGCCTCCAGCTTCCCAAGGGAAGCAGAAGAAAGGGGAACTGAAGGCCCATCGAACAGACGTGTGGCCATGGGCAGGAGGCACTGGGCCCTGCAGCAAGCAGCTGGCACAATTTCCGGGTCATTCGGCACAGCTGCCTCGAAGCAGCTTATCACTGACAGCCGGGTCTGCGCAGGCAGCTGAGAGCAGCCAGGCCTTCCCCTCTGCGCCCTGCTCTCCCTCCCAGAGCACATCCCGCAGGGCCAACCTGGAAGCCTCCTCACGTGGGTGTGGTCTTGGTCCAGAGGTAGGGGGGAGGGAGGGGGCGGGATGCGACATGTGAGGGCATTGACTTCAGTGTCATTCCTTTGTGACATCATTTTGCAAAATTGTGAACACCCTAGGCCAGAGGGGAGCCCACCCCAGAGGAAAATTTGGAAGAATTCCCAGGGGCTGGCATGCCCGCCTCAGCCTTCTGCTCTGCCCAGCTGGACACAGCCCCCAGGGCTCCCAGTTCCCTTGGGCCGGCTCCCTGTCATCCTGAGACAGCATGACTGGCGGGGCCTGTGGCTCCCCTCTCAGATACAACTCTGACGAGTACACTTTTTGGGAGGGAAAATCTCAGACAAAACTTGTGTTGGAGAAATTTTTTACATTAATGAGAACTGGGTAGCCTAATTAATAATACAGTGGGGTCTGTGGATAAATGAAGGTTTCTGCGGCCAGAATTCTCACCTGGCCCTGGTTGGCTAACTCACTACACACGTGTGGGCAATATATTGTTATTGACTCTATATAAAGAGCTCTGCCCAGTGCTCTGGGCGACACAGTGGTATGGCTATATGGCTGCAGAGCAGAGGCTAGAGTGGTGGCAGCGCCAAGGACAGAGACTGGGTCAGCTGTGCGGGCAGAGAGGCCCAGAGGCAGAGACCCGCTTACTGCATGCAGACTCGCTCTGAGTGGATGGGATTCTAGTGATTGACCTGCCATCATGGGAATACAGTTGGGTATAACCCTTTCACCCCAAGAACATTCTACTGTCATTTCTTTGGTCACACTGAATCCATAGTGAACTTGCCCGGGGTTGAAACCCATTGGCAAGACAAGTCTTTCTCCTAAATCCCTACTTCTAAGCTTGTGTACTTTTGGAAGGGACTGGTGGTCCCTCTTTAAGAGGGGTGTGTGTGTGTGTGTGTGTGTGTGTGTGCGTGAGTGTGTGTGCATGTGGGTAGACAGTTTCATTTTCATTCTGCTGCACATCCCCATTGCATTGGCCACTGGAACTGGTGACTCTGCTTCATCGCAGAAGCTCCTCTTCATGGTGACTTGAAACATTTTAATTCTGTCACAGACCATCTTCAGACATTATGAAGGCAGAGAGGAGAGCAGTGCTGGGAGAGCATAGAGCACGTGTGTGTGTGTGTGTGTAAGCCTGCACATGCACTGGTGGGTAAAGCTGGCTCTGCACTAAGAAGATGCAGTACTGCTTCTGGTTTTCAGGCCTTGTGGCTCCAGGTCTTCATACCCTTGCTCTTTGGCTGTGTGAGATGGGTGTATCATTTCGTGTTGGGGGTCTCTGCGGAGCAGGGGACTAAGAAGGCGCAGGGTTAGAATGACTTGGGTTTGAATCCCGACTCTGCCACTTGCTAGCTGCTGATCTTTGGGCCAGTTCCTTTCCTCTTTGTGCCTCGGTCTCCTCTACTGACTGGGAAGAATGAGAGTCCCTATTGCAAAGTGTTGCTCTGATGACTAAATAAGTTAATACATACAAAGCACTTAGAAAATTTCCTGGCACATAGTATGTATTTGATAAGTACTTGGTGTTATTTGCATTATTATTTAACAAACAGCAGATGCTATAATTATAAATAAAACGGGGTGGCAGTTGGACTGAGCCACCCCTCAGGTCTTTTTGCAGCTCTCAAGTCCCACAATTCTGATACTATGGAAGACTCAATGTATTCTAAAGGGAGCCTCTGCAGGAAAACACTAGCCAAAGGGAGAGAGGCCAAGGCAACCTTGGCTAGACTGCCCACCCCAGTCCTGGACCCTGTATGTGCATTTTGTGGCAAAGCTTGTGTGCCTCAGGTTGCCACAAACCGGATGGCCCACGGCCCTGCAGCCTCTCTCCTTGTGACTGCTGCACAGTGATGAGGGCAGAACCTTTTCTGCTTGTGGATTCCAGCTCCAGTCCAAGCTGCGGATGCATTATGCTGGGCTGTTTAGCTGGGCCACCAGGGCTAGAGCCAGCAGGCTTCAAGTGTCCTTGCAGCCAGTGACATGCTCTACTGGCACCTGACTTTGCTGCAGAGCTAGGAGGCACAGGAGAAGGGAAGCTCACTGAAAGGCTAATGATGGAACTGAGAGTCATTGCTAGATGTGGGACTGAAGCTTTGATAGAAACAGGATATTTGGGTTTAAAGCCTCCTTTTTCAAGAGTACCAAAAGACAGTGTATTAGTTTCCAGGGCTGCTGCAATAAAACAGCACAAACTGGGTGGCTTAAAACAACAGAAATTGATTCCTCCACAGTTGAGGAGGCCAGGAGTCTGAAACCAAGTCAGTGGCAGAGTTGGCTCCTCCTGGAGGCTCTGAGGGGGGACTGGTTCCAGGTCCCCCTCCCAGCTTCTGGTGTCACCAAAGTCCTTGCCATTCCTTGGCCTTTGGCTGAAGCACTCTGGGTTCACATGGCCGTCTTCCCGGTGTGTCTGTCTGGATTAAGAGCCCCCCCAACCCGGGTTGCAATACAACCTCATCTGAACTCAGCTATAATTGTGGATCCTATCTCCAGATAAGGTTCCATTCACAGGTAGGGGTAGCTGGGATATGGGCATGCCTCTTTTAGGGGGCACAGTTCACCCTACGACACAGGACAAAGGTCCAGAATACAGAGCTGAGGAAAGAAGAAAGACAGAGTTTACTGTTTGGCTACTGATAAAACAAGAGAAAGGGCCTCTACTCCGAGAAAGGCAGAGGAATAAGCGACCAGACCCCCTCTATCCCTGAGCTCCCCACTCTGGAGCCATATGGGGCAAATTATAGGACTATTGGGAGGAAAACCCTCCAGTAATTCATGTTCCAATGAAAGCTGCTCATAAACATTTAAAAAAACATCTGTTCGAATACTTCTCTGTTTCCTCCTGAAGGCATCATCTATGACTTCCCACAATTGGTATGTAGTGTAAGCAGAGCTCTGTAAGGAGTTTTCTCTTTGAGTGTGAAGCACATACCTGGTTCTGATTAATCAGAACAGGGACACTGTGAGCGACTTTAATTTTTCCACCTCTGATTAAATAGCAGCACAGCACATTATTAGCTTTCACACATCCATCCAAACTCCAAATCACCCAGGAAATAATTCCTGGAGCACAGAGAAGGCTGTGAGAGTGAAGCTGGAAATGGTGCACAGCTGGCACACTGAACCCACCATTCACATTATTTAGGACGCTTAACACATTCCCTGTCCCTCAGAAAGGACCACCCACCCATGATCCTTCTTCGTATGACCAAGACGGAGCCAAGGGTGTGGAGGGATGGCTGGCAGAGCCAGGTTGGAGCAAAGCCAGGACTAAACAGCATGTCACCCTCACTACATCCCAGCTGTAGATATGGGAATTTCTAGCCTGTCTGAATAGCAGATGGCAAAGGGCCACAGCAGTGTCCAGCTCTTAGTGGGTGACCAAGCATGGCTGCTGAATGAACTCAGGAGTTTCCTACTCATCAGGAGCATGCAGGAGGCCATGAAGAATCTCACCTTACATCTCCCATCTTGGTCCTCTGTGCTTGTGGCATTCCAGGCTCCAGTCAAGCCATTAAGGAGTTCCTGCAGAGTCATACAATTGCTACAGTATCTGACTCAGACGAAGACCACTATACCACCATGCCCCTCTTCTAATAATTTAACTACTAACATTTAAAATGCACTTAAATCATCACAGCATGAGATTCTTTTAAATATCACACAATGAGCCTTACCCCCTGGTTATTATTCTCAAGAGAGAAACATTAAGACAAATTGAAAACTAGCAATTTGATTCTCTTCTCTGTCCCACTCAGCCACATAATATAGAGCAAGACTTTTTTTTTTTTCTAGCATGAGCATACTGATGGGCAACTTGACAGCAGCTGTTTTGATTAAGTGTGCCTCTGTATGACCCAGCAGTTCCTGGAGAAACACCCCCATAGGTACGAGAATGCTCACTGTAGCCCGGTTGGTAAAGTATGGAAAAACCCCCATGATTGTAACCAACATGCCCATTCTACTTATTGTTACTCAAGAGGCACACAGCTGTCCATGGATTTGAAAGAATCCAAGTTGAATGGTTTGGAGGAAATCCAGTTGCAAAAGTCATGTATGATACCATTTATGTGAAAACACACAGAGTAATATTATACACTGTCTCTGGGTACACACATATGATAAAAATGCAAGGGAAAAGTGTGCACAGACACATCCCGTACGAACAAGTGCTTACTACTAGGGAAGCAACTGGGCTTGGAGTAGTATTAAAAGGGACTTAAACTTGTATTAATGGGTTACTTGGGCAATGTAAGAATTAATTTTTCCAAACAAACCAAGAAAATAAAAAAAGTACCATATCATTTCTCATGTTGGTTGTTCTCTATGAATTTATTATATAGCCTGACACAACATATTAACTTAAAACAGCATACCGTACCCTTAGATCTTAGAGGTAATGCAGACTGTGACAAGAGAATTTAACTGCATTACAAACATATGAGACCACAGCATTGAAGAGGGCTGGGGAAGAGTCCTGACCTAAGTAACTTTGGAAATGAGTGGAGTCTCTAAAGACTAAAGGCAAATGATGCACACAGGCACTGGATTCTGGCTGATAAGGTAGTTGCCCATGGGGACAATGATTAGCAATCCTGATGCTGCTATAGATGCAGACTGAAACTGAACAACGAAATGGACGGCATATGGTAGAAGCCAGGTTTCCTACTGTTGGAATGGAAATTGACAGATAAACAAGGGGAGAAGGCGAGAATGCTCCATGAGGTGATAAGAGTTGGAGACATGAGCATGAACTCATGTTTACCTTAATGTAGGAATAGATGATTACATATAGACACATTTATAGGTATGTATATGTGCACGAGTTAGACACACACACATATTCTCTTGCTCTGTCGACTAAGAGGGCCTAGAAGCAACAACATCTAGTAGCAACCTGCACACCCAGTGCCCAGATCATGGCTTCTAATACCACACTCTTCAGTAAAAGGAACCAGGATGCCTTGGAGAAATGGCTGATTCTAGAACAGGAGCAAGATGTACAAGACAAGCCTGGAATATCTGGCAGTGCCAGAAGAAAAGGAATTGCTCAAAAAATAAAAAACCCTACAATGATGGGCATATGGCAAAAGGACTCAGGAGCCAACTACAAGAGCTAATGGAGGGAAAGTGTAACTCCCCGTAAGCATGGGCTGCGCAGAGTGACTTCCTCCAAGAGTGCTGTATGGAAAAGGGTCTAGGGGAGCCACCGTAAAGCAGAGAGACTTGACAAACACTTCCTCTGCCAGGTGATCCACGGCAACAGTATGACTCTTGACATAGTTATGTGGAAGTGGCACCTCTGTGGTCTTCACCCCCAAAACTCATAACCCAAGTCTAATCATGAGAAAAATATATCAGACAAATTTCAACAGAGAGGCTTCCTACAAACTACCTGACCAGTACTCCTCAAAACTGTCAAGGTCACCAGAATCAAGGCAAGTCTAAGAGATCGGAGCAGCCGGGAGGAGCCTGAGGGGACGTGAGCACTAAATGTGATGTGGTCTGGATGAGACCCTGGAGCAGAAAGACATTAGGTGAAATGGAAATATGAAGAAACTATGGACTTTATTTAATAATACTATATCAATATCGGTTCAATAATTGTAACAGATGTAACATTCTAATGTAAGATGTTAACACATCTAATGTGGGTGCTGGGTGTACGGGAACTCTCTGGATTGTCTTCTCAATATTTCTGTACATCTAAAACTGTCCTAAAAAATTGAGGCTATTAAACAAAGTCCCTTAGTTTAGGTATTATTTTCTACTCCTTCAGAAAAAACAAACAAACCCAAATCTAATTATAGATGTCAAATTTACAAGGATAGATCCTGGAATATTGTCTTGGAGAGAGATTCTGGAGGAGGCGGCCCAGTCCTTGAGACTATGGGGGACATGGATTTGCAGTGTGACCCCACAGCCAGGGGCCGCTGAGGGCCTGGCAAGCCACTTGGGCAGTTGCCCTGGAATGGCCATTTGCAGGTCAATACCAAGCAAAACAGAGCCTATGTTGGGTGGGGGCAGCTTTGTGGGTGACTCAAAGCTTCCCCCATCTGCCCCCCTCCCAACCCACCTGCTAGCTGATAGTTTAGGTGTGGGCAGTAGCTTGTGAGAGCCAGAGAGGGATGGCTGGGGAGATCCCAGCACGTTTCTGGGTAAAACCCTTTCATCCTGTAACGCTGCCTGTCTACTCCCCTCCAGTCACCCTGGGCTCCTAGCTGTCCCTCAGAGCCACCAAGCACGCTCCGCCTCAGTGCCTCCGCACCTGCTGACTCCGCCTGGAATGCTCTTACCCCAGAAAACCTCATGGCTCGGCCCTGTCCCTTCTTTTCGGTTTCTACTCAAATGTCACAGTATCACAGAGGCCTTCATGGCTAAAATAGTAACTTCTACATCTTTGCTGGCTTAATTTTTCTTTTTGCTACTAATATATTGTCTATTTAGTTGATTATTATCTGTCATCTCCAAACAGAAGGTTATTTCCATGAGAGCAGAGAGTTCACCATTTTTGTTCAGGGTTGTACCATCAATACCTAGAATAGAACCAAGCAGGTGTCAGTAATAGCTGTTGAATAAATAATTGGATGGGAGATTTTTTACATTGCAGGATGGGGAATAATATGTGTTCATAAACAATAATAATTACACTCACACTGTATTTCTCAGTCCCTTCTATTCTTTAAAGCTCAGAAAGTTACCTCCTTTGCAAACTCTTGCTTGTCTTGGTACAAAAGTATATGCAAGCATAAGTGGATTGTTCATTCAACAATATTTATTAAGTGGGTATGTCAAAGCACTATGGTGGGTGCCGGGGTTATAAAGGAGAAAAACACCCACTTTCTGACTTCCAGAGCTCACTCCATTCGTCTGTCCATCCGTCCATCCATGGGATGCTTCTGAGGCCCTGCTGAGTGCCAGACACTGCTTGTGGAAGCAGGATTTGGTACGTCAGTGCCTTTCTCTCTGGATTGTTAACCCTCCTCATGACAGAGAACTGAAGGATTTAGTTGTAGCTCTGCATTGACTGACTGTTTGCCCCTGAAAAACCATGGAAGTATGCATAACAGTTTCCTCATCTTTAAACAAGGGTTTGTGACCCTTGGACAGCCTGCCACAGTGCTGCTGTGAGCACCAAATGCGATGGTCCAAACATAGTGCTTTCTACAACACCATGAAGTCCTAAACATACGTGAGGGATTCTCAGCCAGTAAATGTCAAAACCAAAAATAAAGCCAAACAAACACAACAAAATCCCAAAGCCAGCCCTTTCCCCAGATGGCTTCTCAGTGGGCCTCCCGGCCTGAAGCAGCTGCTGCTGCTGCAGGCGGGGCCCATCCTCCATCACTCAAAAATTCTACGGTTGGACAAAAATCAGGACAGGTCGCTCAATTCCTGTCAAGGTAAACCTTTGCAGATTAAGTACACCATCAATAATTTGTGGTTCACATTTGATTCAAGTGTGCACCAGCTCTTCCCATCCTCGCATCCCCTCCAGCTGAGGGTCTGTTGGCTATTGTGCGATGTACTGAAGCTTTAGCCGCCCTCAGGGTCTCCTTTTATATTTTTTAAAAACCTTGACTTGGCTGGCTCTGGCATTTCTTATAAGATGGAGCTTGCTAGTAAATGAACGTGATTCCTGAAGGTTGACATATAAACATCATTCACCAGGGCCAGGCCCTCTTCAAAGGAAAGATACTGTAAATCTTCCAAAGTCCAATCAAAGAGAATAAACAGGGTTGTGGGGAGGGAGGGAGAAAGAAATTAGGCAAGAAGGTGGTGGAGCAAGCAAAGAGGGAATACATGTGGGAGTATCCTTCCCAGAGCTGTTACTGGATTTCCCGATAAGCTCCGAATTTTCCAGTCTCTATATGCTCTTCCTACCTGATGGGATGGCATGTCATTCAGCATCAACTGTGAAGGTGGAACACTTCAGACAGAGCTGGCAAATTTATTCTATGAAAACAAAGACTCACCTGTCCTCTGTGCGTTCCTACCTATAGGGTGCTAAAACAGTTTCAAATTCAATACCTACAAGAAATTCTTTTTTCCTCAGCCTCTTTTTTACTAGATCCCATGCCCTGGGCTATATAACAACATTGATAAAAAAAAAAAACAATGCTATCTGCTGGCTACCTTTCACAGAGCACTTGCTCTGCACCAGGCATGACCCTAAGCATTGCATGGACACTTTCTGGGATGCCTTCTGCCATGAGACACCAGTCCTGCTTTCGGGATGTTCCCCCGTTTATTTCAGGATCTAGAATCTTCCATCAGTTATATGCTCATCTCTCGGAAGGGAGGTCATCACTACCAACACGTTGTCTCTCCCTATGTTCTTTTCTTTTTTCTCATGGAAAATTTCTAACATAGACAACAGGAGAATAGTACACAACACAAACACACAAGTGCCCACCACCCAGTTTCAATTAATATTTTGCCAATCCTATTTGATCTATTCCCAGCCCCCAATAGTTCCTTTTAGGGAATCTTGTAAACACCAGACATTGTATCACTTCACCACCGTGTCTTGGAATTTTTCTTCTTTCCTTCCCCTTTGTTTAATGGTGCAGTGACCCTGAGAAGCTGGTGAGACCTGCTGCTGGTATCCTCCTGTGGACGGAGGTGGTGTGGCGCACACAGGGATACGTTTACATGGCTCCCGTATTAACTAACCAAACGAGGCCAGCATTATTGATATCTTGTATTGTCTTATGGTAAGAATTATTCAAGTAGGCTTATTTTTGTTATTATTTGATGAAACAAGGGATAGAAACTAGATCTCCACCTAAGAAGAGGGCTGAAGACATGATGAACTAATACAGTCACCTCGGGTTCTGAGGAGGGTGGTGGCTGGAGTGGATGGAATGGACTTGGGTCAAGGACTCCAGGTTCCCTGTCCAGGAGCCCCAACTACTGGAGAAGTGGGATCCAGGCCATCCCTCCCCTCTTCTTTGGATAAGGCTTCTGCTGAGGGTGTATCAGTGCCATCCACACAGGGGGCGAATGCAGGAGGTGGGGAACAGCTGAAGGAGGAGCTGAAAATGGGGACTGACTGTGCGCACAGGCCGAGAATCAATTATTTATGTAACTGCTTACCACGTGCGCTTAATCACCTTGCAGCATGAGAGTGAACAGGTCTGTCACTAGGGTCGCACTGGATGCCAGGGATGAGTACTCTGCGGACTTGCCTGGCCTTCCTTTGCAGCAAGGTTGCTGGCTCAGAATGTGCATCTGTGTGGAAGCCCTGAGGCTCTGAAGGGAGGCTTGGCATGTCTGTGGCCAATGGCTGCCTCTTCAAACTCTGATCCTATCAAGGGTTTGCCAGAAAGTCTTCCCTAGAGCTGCTGCTGCTCTACCAGGATGGTTTGGAGCTATAAACCAGGCTGTGGACTTAGGTGGTTTCCAGTTACCTAAAGCAGGGGATCTGGGGAGCTTGAAAATGCATCTGCGGGCTGAATGTTCCCAGACTAATGAAATCAGCATCTCTGGGAGGGGGCCTGGTGCTCCCCAGGAGATTCCCCCACCCCCAGGTGGAGACCTGCTGCTGGAGGGCAAGTGCTTTTGTGCACAGCGAGTCTTGCTCTCTTCCCTGTGTTAGGGTCATCTTTCTCCTCAAAGCTTTTGAGATGGAAGAGATGTGTGCTTTTCAGGTTTGAATATTCAAGTCATGCTGGCTTCAGAAAATGAACTGAAGGAAATTTTCGTTTTATTCTATGGGCTGAAAGAGTTTCAATAAAAAGGATCTATTTGGGTTTTGAAGACTAGATAGTACCCAGTTATATGACCATGAAGGCCTTTTAAAAAGGGTATCTCTTTAATAAACTTTCTAAAGTCTTCTACAGTTATTGGTCTGTTCAGGGGTTCTACCTCTTTGGGGGCAATTTTCATAATTCACATTTTGCCAATTTACAAATTGGCAAATAAATAGAATTTTTAATTTCATAAATTTGTCCTTTATAAATTCTCCATTTCATATAGGATTTCAAATTTATTGCCATAGATTTTCACATACAATGCTTTTAAAAGTATTTCACCCTTTTCCAATTGGTGACTGCATTTTCTTTCTCATTCTTATGCTGTAGACCATGAGCTTTCCCCATTTCCTCTATTGTAATAACAATAGCCAATGCTTGTTGATCAGTGACCATGTGCTAGACTCAGGGCTCTAACGGCTTTACTTGTACTGACTCAATTAGTCCTCGGGACAGTCCTGTGAAATAGAGCTCTTATGATCCTCCCAGTACAGATGAATGCCTCACCTTTGGGGACACACAGAAGTTAAGCAAGTCACCACTAGGTCAGTAGCATGCAGGTCTCTATGCTGCCTACTGACGTGTGTATGCGTTTGAGTGTGTGGTGTGTGTGTGTGTGTGTGTGTGTGTGTGTGTGTGTGAGAGAGAGAGAGAGAGAGAGAGAAAGAGACAGAGGGAGAGAGACAGAGAGAGAGGAGAGAGGAAGAGGGTGGGTGGGCAGGCGCTTAGGCACAGCCTCTGATTTGAAACCATTATTCTAGGGTGAAGAGTTAAGGGGATCTGCAAAGCTCTATGCTCTTAATTAGGCTGTATGGTCTGTTCAGGGGTCAGGGCCTGGGAGGTGATAAGATTCCACCTGCAAAGACTGGCCTAGAGGCTGGGGGCTGGCTATGTGCCCCCTTTGGCCACCAGGCCCAAGGTCACCTAATTCCTTGAATGTTGACTCAGACAATGAGAGAAACTTATACCAACAGCCCAGGTGGGCATGGAGAGGACCAAAGAAAACTGCAATTACCTCAAAGAGGTGAGTGGTTACTCTGTTCTATTCTGAGCAACAACTGTATGAAAAGGTATATTTACAAGATCTTCCCCGACTGGCTGTCTCTACTAAGCTCCAGAATAAAGTCTGAACTCTTTAGTTTGGCCTTTAAAGGTTTCCACCACCTGACATCAGCTGACATTCTAAGCCCATCAGCTACTCTCCCTTCAGGCCCCATGGCAGCATCAGTCAAACTAAACTCCTAGCTCTGTACTGTCCTTGTATGTCTGCTTCTGTGCCTCTGCCCAGGCTGTTCCCACCACCATGAAAGCCCCTTCTTCACTTGTGGATATCCAAACATGATAAATACTTCAAGCTCTAGCACATCACTGATACTGTTTTCAGTTCTCTCCTCCTGTAACTAAATAACATTAGCATACACGTACAGCTTACCACGCGGGCCAGCACTTTATATTTGTTAACTCATTGCACCTTGAAAACAACCCTGAGAATTATGTACTATTCTTATCCCTGTTTTATAATTGGGAAAACTGAGGCTCAGTAATTTGTCCAGGGCTACACAGCAGTAGCAGAGCTAGGATCTGAACCCAGGCAATGTGGCTCCCCGCTCTTAACCCCTCTGCACAGTGCCCAGGCGTGAGTGACAATGCCTTTGTGCATGTCTCACCTTCCCTACAGCACAGCAAGTTCCTCAGGAAAGGCTGTGGGTGTGGGTCTGGAGTGCCCCTGTCCCCTAGGAGGAGTGCCATAAATATTTGGTGATGGATGGAGCTAAGACAGAGCTGGCTGTGGCACTGTCACCTCAAAAGGAATCTTGCAGAAAGAACACAATACTAGGTGGATGGGCTGCGGAGAGCAAGGATGGAGAATCTGAAACCAAGATCCTTGCTATCAAGATACTTTAAAGTGTGGGGTAAGGAAGCCAACTTTTAATAACTGATACAGTGGAAAAACACTGCTGAAGAGCGTGCAAATGCAAATTGAGAGGGTAGCACAGGCAGGCAGGCAGGCAGGGGCTGGTGAGGGCATGGCGTCTGCAGGCCCTGGGGACCTGGGACCACACCTTAAGGCCTTGCTATACAAAGTACAGTCCCTGGATCAGCAACCGGGGTCTGTTTTGGTATGCAGAACTTCAGGCCCCACCTCAGGCCACAGAAGCTGAACCAGCATTTTAATAAGACCCTCAGGCGAGTCATATGCAAGTTAAAGTTGAGAAGCACTCCCATATGTCCAGACATTCATGCCCAACCCCGGAGATTGTAACTTAATTGGTTTGGGGTGGGCAAGGGCATCCATATGTTAAAAAACCTTTGCAGGTAATTTACCCCGTATTGCAGGTCACAAACCACTGCCTGGGCCTTCCCTAGAGACCCAGGGGAAGGAAAGATGGAGGAGGACAAGGCCTGAACGGTCCCAGCTTTGCCACTAATGAGCTGTGTGGCCTCAGGCAAGGCACTCAAGTCAAATGAGGAAAATAGATTAGATCAGTGGTTCAGGAAACTTGGAAACAGAAAATCCACATTCTTGGGTCAAAAAATTTTAATTCCCAGGGTTGGGCCTGAGGATTCAGCATTTTTTAACAAGTTTCCTAGGGGATCCTCATGCAGCTGTCTGGCACCAGCTTTGGGGATCAGTGGGCGAGAGGACCTCTAGCTCTCTTGTTCAACATTCTATGCCCTCAGAGGAGTATTTTTCTCCAGGGTCTGAAAGCAATGATAAGCGTGTATCTGTAGAGGGCAGTTCAAACACTTTTGTCTGCACTATAACCCACCATAAGACATATAAGTACTTTCCAAGAGACTCCATGTATATATTTGTTTATATATATACAACCCAAACAAATTTCACAAAACATTGTTTTTCCTTACTGTGGGATCTACTCTATTTTCACTCTTTTATTTTATTTTTAAAGGCATCAGTCGATTGACATCATCATGGCCACTAGTGGGTTCAGATGACGATTTTAAAAGCCTGGTGTAGACAATCCCTGAGTCACGAATGATGCCTTCGTCGGAGCCAAAGGGCAGCCCCGTGCAGCAGGGTCTGGCAGAGGGTGGGCGGCTCCGTGATGACCAGTCCGGCTCATGAAGGCCTGGGTGCAGCTGACCACAGATAGGAATGGGCAAGAAAGGGAGTCAAACTGGGAGTGAGATCCCAGGGTAGTGGGAGGGCCAAGACTCCGGGCCTGACGAGTGTGTGATCATTACAGAGGCAGGATTAGAGCCCCATACAGCATGTACAGCAGGGGTTCTCAACACCGGAAACATGTCAGGACACCTGGAGAGCTCCGCAGAACACCAGTACCCAGGACCTCCCCCTAGAGATGCTGGACCTCTAGCCCAAAGTTCTCCTAAGTGATCAGGCTGTGCTGCAGGAGAGAACCTCTGATTTAAGAGTTCAAGAGTAGGGCCGGCCACCTAACAATAAAAAATGTGGGCTCTGGAGGGGGTCCCTTAATTTCTTTGAGGTTTCCTATTGTGAACTGGGATAACAACACCCACTGTTAATGGCTTGTTGTGAGGATTAAATAAGATAAAATTACACATGACATCGACCTTAGTGAAAAGTCACTTCATTGTGAATCTAAATTCCTCAGTGGATGGACGAAAACACTAAGCCCCAGAGAGGCAGGCCATGTTCACACAGCTGGGCAACAGCAGATTGGAGATGATGCTCAGCTCCAAAAGCTAATTCTCCCTCAGTGTGCGGCCTCCTCTGGGTACAGGAAAAGAGCCCAGAGAAAAATTCAGATGACCCCAAATGGCCACACAGAACTTCAGCCAGAGCACTGGGCCGACAGAGAGTCCCTCACACAAATGAAGCCTTAGTTTTCTTTATCCAAGAACCAGGCCACACCCCTTCCTACAACACTGTATGGGCTTCGCTTTCAACATGTTGCTGATGGTGTTTGATTTTGTCCCAGTTGAGCTTAATGTTCTTTTCCGATCGCAGTATCAAGAATGAAATAGAAGACTCTGTGGTGAAATGGAGTGGGAAAATGATCCCCCCACCCCCACTGTGTGGAAGGTAAACAGGAATGGGTGGTGAAGCATAATTGGCCAGTTGGAAGGCAGTTTTCGGACATGAGAGGTTGAGGGATTGTGGGTGTTAAGGATTGAATTGTGTCCCCCTAAAAGATGCTGAAGTCCTAACCCTTAGTACTTGTGAATGTGACCTTATTAGGAAATAGTCTTTGCAGATGATCAAATTAAGACATGATCATTAGGGTGCGCCCTAATCTAATATGACTGTTTCCGTACAAATGGGAAATCTGGACAAAGAGACAGGCAGACTCAGGGAGGACACCATGTGAAGATGAAGGCAGAGGTGAGGGCGATGCATCTGTAAGCCAAGGGAGGTCAAACACTGCCAGCAAATCTGAAGCTAGAAGAGGCACAGAGTAGATTCTCCCTGACAACCCTCAAAGGAGCTCACCCTGCTGATGCCTTGATCTTAGACGTCTAGCTTTCAGAAACTGTGAGACAATACATTTCTGTTGTGCTACTGTGTCATAGCAGCCCGAAGAAATGAATACAGTGAATGTCAGAGTCTTGTTCAAAGAACACATTGTCATGCACTGAGGCAAACAGACCCAAGTGTGTCCATTGAGAGCTAGAACTTCAGAAGAGTAAGTGTGCTCTGTCCCACGCATGACACTTAATCCACAGTCAAGATGCCTGGCTTTATCTGGTGCTGGGAACCAGCCCTGAAATACAGTTTGTATTTCTAAGTTCAAGATTATCAGCCTGTTTGTGATGTTCTCAAATATTCCTGGATATGAGCAAAATCCAGTGGTAATTCTCACTGACCATCTCATTAGTACAGTAGGTAATAACTCTTGCATACACATGCCAGGCACTTTTCCAGGTGCCTTAAGGATGTGAATTATTTACATTTCACAACCATGGTATGATATTGGTATTATAATTATGCCCATTTTACAGATGAAGAAACCAGTACACAGAGAGGTAAAGTAACTTCCTCAAGGCTGCACAATTAGAAATGCTGGAGCCGGCAATCTGGCTGGAGTCCACACCTTCAACACTACAAAAAATGGTTACCACTTGCTGAGGGCTTCCTCTGGGGCTGGTGCTCTTCTGAGTACTTACATTCTTAACCCATTTCACATTCACAACCATTTATCTAAACTCTCTTTTTTTCCCTATATTCATACTTCCAGGAAAGCTATTATTTTGTATGAAAAAGGCCCCCCACTCTGCTTACACACACACACTCTGGTCACGTCTAGAAAACTGGCTGTGGCTGGCAGTCCTGCAGCTACCCCTAGTGGATATCTCCCAGGGTCCAGCTGCATGCCCTTCCCACTCTGAACATACCCAAGCCCACCCCAGCTTCCAGCCCTGATCTTCCAGCTAAAATGATGAAGTGAATGCCTCTTTGGGGAAAGCCACACCTCCTAAAGTCAAGTTCACTGCTTTCCAAACTAGGATCTGATGGTTCTTCTTGCTTTCTTGGTCAGAGACAAATGGGACTCAGCCTCCTAATCTTTGTATGTGATTTATATTTTGGTACAAAATAGTAACTCTTGCTTTTACTAAGGGAGCTAGCTAGCGAGGGGAAAGGAGGAGCAGGAGAGCAATGTGGGGGAGGTGGAGGTGGACAGACACAATATGAAGGGAGAAGAGGAGGCACAAAGGGCGACTCCATAGCTGTGCCAGGAACTGGGCCAGGTTCGCAGCATGCTGTTTCCACTGCCAGCAGCTCTGACAGGTTAGGGAGCCCACAGCCCAGGTCTGGGCCTGAACCTGTACGCCAACCGCCACACCAGGGTTGGGGAGGGGGGCGGGCAGCAGCCCTGCTCAGCAATCCTGACAAAAAGGGAGTCTTCTTAACAGGTATCCTGGGCAGGGTTAAGGAGGTGACGGTCACCATGGCATCTGTACAGTCCACTAGACGATCTCCCCAGGGTCCACGTGCCTCTCAGCGTTGCCCTGGTCATTGAGGTTTTTTCATGTTGGAGGCTGAGGTCCATGCCAAGTGTCCCATAGCTGGGGCATGAGGCCAGGTGGTGCCCACATGCATGTACGTGGGGCTTCTGACTCTTGGCCTTCTGACTCCACCACCATAAAAGCTAACGATGCCAGATTTGGCACAGCTTCCTTTCAGAATTAGCCAGCGAGACCCCCTGGTGTTTACTGGTTCCGTCCATATCCATTTGATAACTTTGGAGGAAAGAGATCTTTCCACCTCAGTTAACAACAAAATTGGTCTTTGCATTTGTGAAAATTATGCTCTTGATGACAGCAATCCTGAACATTAATCAAGTATCAGTCACTGCCATGAGTGGAAACTAGGGCTGGAGTCATTATGTAAGCCTTGTTCTGAGCAAAGCAAAGGAAGTGCTCCTTGTGGAGAAAACCCTCTAACAGGTTTGAAATAGCACTGTGAGGGGCACAGAATGAGCCTGGTTTATTCCCAGACCTGCTCCTAAGTGCACGGGCTCCCTGGGTCTCAGTTTTCCCATTTATAAAACAAGAGGAAGATTGTCACCCTACAGGCCTCTGAAACACTGGGAGAATGTGCATAAACTGCATAGCCATGCAGGACCCACACAGAAGCAATGATTTATTAGACACGCTTAGAAGAGGTGTGTGAACAACAAATCCTCCCATTTGTTTATTATTATAAATAATGGTTTATGTGTGTATATGTGTGTATATATGTGTATATACGTATATATATGTACACACACACACACACACACACAAACCTACTGGAGAGAGTGTCTCTTTTCTTGCCAAATATCAGCTCAGAATGTGTGAGAAAGTATTTAACATGACCTCCCTTTGTCCAAGCCTCACCTTCTCAGACTCAGCTTTTATCCCCTCTAAAGAGCCTTCCACCCCAGAATGCAAAACTGAATCTAACCATGAGGAAACATAAGGCAAACCAAACTGAGGGCTATTTTGCAAAATAGGTGGTTTGTAATCCTCACAAGTGTCAAGGCTGTGAAAAGCAAGCTGAAGAATGGTCCCCAATTAAAGGAGACAGGACAGCAAAATGCAACATGGGATCTGGGTTTTTAACTTCTGTTGCTCTAAGGGGTCATTGGCAAAATTTGAATAAGGTCTGCATCAGTGATATTAGTTTCCTGATTGTGATGACAGGACTACAGTTGTGTAAGAATATATTTGTTTTTAGGAAATACACATTGAGATATTTAGGGTTAAAGGGACCTTTGCAAATTACTCTCAGTTCAAAAAATATGTAATAATATAAAAACGTACATATACACATACACATATATATGGAGGGTATGTCTGAACTATTTTGGCAACTTTCTGTAAGTTTGAAA
Organism: Manis pentadactyla; assembly: GCF_030020395.1. NCBI lineage: Eukaryota > Metazoa > Chordata > Mammalia > Pholidota > Manidae > Manis > Manis pentadactyla. Next base: position 57,963,112 of record NC_080025.1, on the reverse strand, counting down.
TTACCTTCCATCCCCCAGAGAAGTGCTCCACAATGGACTGCATGGTCTCTCTTTCACTCTGTGAATGCCCTTGTCATACAGGGGGTGTATAGGAGTTCTTTTTCCTTGTCCTCATACCACTCGGCTTGCAGGCAAATAATGCTACAGTTGGAAGGAGCCTCACAGACCACCTAATCGAACCCTCCCAGGTGATGCAATCAGGCTGAGAGGGGCCTTTGGTTTGATGTCACATGGTTGACATTTCCTGAGCTGGCCCTGGATTGTAGGTCCTGACCCCCAGCCAAGTAAGTGCTCCTTCTTTTACTTCATTCTGTGTGACCACACACTGCATTTGGCTGCAAAGGAGTGACAGCTGTGGCAGTACACCACCCCATTGGCTTTGGGACAATGGGTGGGGACCTGTCAGGAAGGAGCTGGAGGCCCTGGTGTCAGTGTCCCTCTCTCCAGAGGGACCATGTATGAAAAATGTTGGGCAGCTGCTCTAGTCTCATGTGTTCCCAGGGCTCTGAGTAACACTTATCTACTAAAGAATCTCCAGTTTGTCTCTCCTGACCTCTGAAGTCCACACTCCAGTACCCAACTGCCAATGCTCGCCCAATGGATCGGCACTTCTAACATAATGCGTCCCAAGCCAAATGCTAGGTTTCTCCCCTCCCTGTCTTTCATCTCAGCCCAAGCACTGCCAGTTACCTAGCTGTTTAGGCCCAAACTGAGGGTCCTGCTGGCTTCCTGTTGTTCCCTCACACCTCACAGCCAAACTGTCCTTAACTGACATTGGCCCCAACTTCCAAATATATCCAGAACGTGCTTCTGCCTAGTGCCCGCCTCATCAGCCTGACCTGCCACAATCTCTCATCTAGACTTCCACAGTCACTTCCTGATGGTGTCCTGCTCCTACCTGTCCCCTTTCCCACGTGTTCCCCACCCAGCGACCAGAGGGAGCCCGCCTCCCTGCAGTTATCCTAAGACTTCTGCCTCACTCCAAATAAAACCCAAGTCCTTACAAGGGCTTCCCAGTGGGCTTCCCAGTGTGGTCCAGTCCCCTTCTCACTGCTCATCACCCAGGAGCTCCAGGCACCCACCCCTCTGCTGTCCCAGGGGCAGGCCCAGCCTGCCACACCCCAGCTTCAGGGTCCTTTTCCCCAAATCCTTCTGCCAAATATCCTCAGACCCTCGCTCAGACAGGCCTTCCCTGCTGCCCGTCCTTCCCACGCGGACATTTCCTCCACCTGCCATCATAGGCTTGTTTGTTTACTGTCTCCATCCCCATGAAGTTCCTAGAGGTTGGGGATCTATTCGGTTCCCTGTCTTCCAACCACTGCTTGGCCCGTGAGAGGAGCTCGATATAGATTTGTTAAAGTAGTGAATGAATGCACTGTTACCCCCCCCAAACGCAAGGAGCAGAACAGTGTATATAACACATACCCATCTATTAAAAAAGAAGTCTGTGCTTGCCTATCTTTGGGAGGGTTGACCAGCCATGGCCTCTCGGGTGGTGAATGGGGTGGCTGGGGGACAGGGGAAAGGGTGCAAGGGAGACTTTTTAGTGTAGGCCTTTTTGGTACCTTTTGAGCTTTTTAGTAGGTTATTATTCCTGATGTGATGAATTAAAAAAATATATACATGCATATATCAAATCATTATGTTGTATAACTAAAACAAATGCAATGTTATATGTCAATTATACCTAAAAAAAAGAGTCTACCTCTAATGAAATCCACATTTCCTACCCCAGAATGTTACAGGTACACCTCCACGAATATGCGAAAACACACATGCATTAGGAATATAAAATCATGATATAAAAATTCTGTATGGATAGTACGTAATTCAAGGTAGGAATTTATTTTTCCCTGTAAAGCCATTCAGCACAGTTTATCATAACCTAGGCTTATACCTGGGGTCAGAGTTCTCAGAAACATTCCACATGTGCAAAGGTCCCTTAGAGACCTGAATAAAAAGTAATTTAAAGGCAGACTAAGAAAGAAGAAACAAAGGCAAATTACCTTTAAGGTCTAATTGAGGTAAAAATAAATAAATAAAAATAAAGAAACATATATCTATATTCATATATAAACATATCCACATCCGAGCCCAAAGCCCAGCCCGGTTGGGAGCTGTAGCCTTTTCGGGTCTGAGGGCCTTGTGCCTCTCCTTTGGGCCTGTTAATGTCCTGGCCACCTGCAGTCCTGAGAATGAAATAATTCTGAGAAGACGTAGTCAGAGCAGACTTAGCTTGCATTTATGAGAAGGGGTTAGGGGCAGGGGCGGAATGTGGACATGGACTGGCCACCTGGGAGAGTGGTCTGGCTCCCCCTCTGCCTGAGGGACTCTGGGAAAATCAGCTGCATGGCCTCAGTGGGTCTCAGGTTCCTCTACTGTAATGAGGGGCTGTGGAGGTCAGAGGCATTATCTTGGAGGCCTATTTCCAGCTCCAACATTCTGAAGTTCTGTTCTGGGTACATGCTACCTGATGGGCCACACAAACAGGCAGGGGCTATGCCTTTGAGATCCTGTAGACATAACACTGATGTCACTCCTCCAGCCAGTGACCCAGTTGGGTGTTCTCCTGGCTACCTGAGTCTGGGCATGACTGAACCAGAAAGCTGAGGCTCACCCTCCTGCTTCCAGAGGCTTCCTCCTTCCCTCCTTTGGCACTCTGAGCCTCTGCCAACTTTTATTGGCCAAGTGAAGCACTCTGGGGAGCTGCTACAATGAGCTGAGCCAAACAACTTAGAGCCAGGCATGCACAGGGCTGCCCCTGAGTCCCCAGAGCTGCGCCCAGCCTGGAGACCACGGAGAAATGTCAGGTGGTTTCATGAGCTGGTGGGGCAGACTAATTAAAGTGAAAAAGTCAGCAAGAAAAAACTGCAAAGGGGAAGAGCTCTCAGCATATTTGGGGAAAGGCTGTGCGTTGGGGTCGGGGGTCAGGCAGTGGAGAGAATTCATGGACATGGATTCTCAGATTACCTGCCTGAGGGGAAGGACATGGCATGGATGCATGGGAACTGGACTCTCACTTTGGAATGTCCCACAAGACTGTTTTCCTATTAGAGCTGTCATGCTGACTATTTTAGACTGAAACTAACGTTAAGATGGGTTTGCATTCCTTCTGCACATGCCAGCAAATTGGTGGAGAGGTGTCTGGGAGTGTGTTGGGTTCCAGAGGGAGTTCCCAGTAAGATCAACCCTGGCTCCGGACAGTTGCCCAAACCGAGCTTAGGGCGAGGGTACAGTATGGGAGGGGAAGAAAGGGGAGCATGAAAATACTGCAGGTCGGACAAGGATGAGAAAGGAAATGGGGCTTTGCAAAGTTATTTGATGATGACTATGGTTTGATGCTTTTAAGCCCAATTCTGCCCTTATTCTGGAAGCTCAAGTGTTTCAGTATTTGCAGTTGTCTTTTGGGGTAGGGGAGGAGGTACACAAGGTTGTCACCCTCAGAAAAGGTCCACTAAAGGAGGTTGTGAAAACTCTGTCCTCGGATAGTAAAGACACGAGACAGCATGTGGCCTGGTAGCTTTAAATCAAGGGGAGCTCTCGAATCGCTCTGGGGTAGGGCTGCGTCATTTCAAAAGCCCCAGAGATGATTGTGATTCAACCCAATTCTCTGTTCACCCCTGAACCCAGACTTCCCCAGGTCCAAAACCCCTGTTGAGAAACACTGTTGGGCCTGTTCTGGACACTTATTGCCTAAAAAATGAGTCAGCCTGTGATGTTTTTTTCTGAGCTATGATTTTGAAGTCTTAATGTACCTATAATAGCTGTGCCCCACTGGAGCCTCCTAGGCCTTCAAATGGGAGAACTGGGGCTAAACACCCACCTCCCGCTTTGAGTGCACTCCAGAACAGTGTGTATAGACTCCAGGCACTTCAGAAAGAAGCTGAGGTTGAAAAGTCTGTCTTGACAACAAAGAAAAATACAGTTCCATTTCCAATGGGTCTGTTCTGTCGTTCACCAGCTGGCATTTCAAACAGTGTATTTTGTGAACAGTTAAACATGATAGCTAACAGGATTTTATATTTACAATTGCACTTTTTAAAATGCCACTTTTATCAATCACTCTTCTCAAAATCTGTAAGGCCCTACCACTGCTCCTCAAAATAAAGCCTTCTCTCTTTCAAAGTGACTTTTCCTTTTCCTCAGTTGGCCATTCAAAGCTTTCCATGGTCTGGCTCCACTGTGATCTTCCAAACTGCCCCCATCATTCCCCCTGCAATCCACTCCTGCCGCTTCAAGCTGGCTGGCTGCCTCACCGTTTCATATTCTTTAATGTTGTAATGACATAGGATTGCATCACTAGGATTATGGACACATCTTAACTACTCCTCAGTTGCTGAAAATTTTTCTGTTCTTCTACTCTGAATTTGGCCAGGAGGGGTACAAGGAATCATCTAGTCCAGTGGCCCTCAACTTTGGCTAGAGCCTGGAATATGGGATTTCAGGGAGTGGGAGGGTGGGAGGTGGGCGACATTTTTTTTTTAAATTGCTGTCTAACATGCATACAGGCAAGGGTATAGATCACAAACGTGCCATCTGATGATGCTGGATGTACAAAACACCCTCATGTGACGAGCACCTAGATTAAGAAACAGAAAGTTACCAGCACCCCAGAAAGGCTTGGTAAAGGAGGCTTTAGAAAAATTCTCACTCTGAGACAGAATCCTTTAAGATTCTGATTCATAGATGTGAGGTGAAGCCTAGGAACTTGGATTTTTAATTCTCCCCAGGGTTTCCAATGCACCACCAGACTTGGAGACCACAATCTACCAAAAGTTCTCAAATGTCCCTCAGGTGTCATCTTGGGGGAATTGGGGCGGAGACAGGGAGCTGTCAGGCCTGCCTTCCCCTTCAACCAGAACCACTTGTATTTCTTTCTTAAACTGGGTCTCCATCTGTGGATCAAAACAAACCTCCCATCCACAATTCTGGAAACTGCCTGTATCAGTCAGGTTCAGCGGAGGAAGTATATGGACACGTATGTGTACATATCTGTGTGTATCTATATGTCTATGTCTCTGTCTGTGTCTATGTCTATGTGTCTAAGTCTGTCTATGTCTATGTCTATGTCTATGTCTATATAAAACAGGTATTTGACCTTTCCCAATAGTAATTACTTAAACAGCCTTTGCTTTTATTAGGTTGTTGTTTTGTATCTGATGCTGGAGTAGCATGAAGTCCACAGGGCAGTTGGGAAAGAAAGAAGGATGGAAGGTGGGGGATACCAAGAACAATCTGGAACCCACAAGTCTTAACTGGAACCCTATGAGGATGGACTGAAACTTGTGTCCAGTCTTGCTGCCTTTGACCTTGATGGTCTGGATGCCCCCCAGAAGTGGGGGCCCTTCATGGAGCTCAGCACACACACCTGGCCCAGGAGTCAGAGAAGCTGCAGAGGGGATCCATGGTAAGGTGGAGCAACTGCAGGCTGGCTGCTGCCTCATGCCAGTGGGGTGAGCTAGCACAGGCGACAATGCACGTGTTGCAAAGTGGCTGCTGCTTCCCTTCCATCCTCCAGATCTCCTAAGAGTCTCTGTGGCCCATCCCAACTGGAAACCTACAGGGCAGGAGTTCTGGGAAATGTAGTTTAGCTTAGACAGACAGACACACAACAAAGCACGGCCACCCATCTGATCATTGGTCCTCAAGCTCGGTTGCACATTGGAATCACATGGGGTGTTTGGAAAACACTGATGGCAGGCCTGGTACTGGGATATGTGGAAGCTTCCCAAGTCACCCTGATGTGCAGTTGAGGTTGAGAAACACTGGCTGTCAATCCCAGTACTATCCCTCACCTGGAGCCCAAGAAGATAAATTCTACCTTTTTTTGGCCCAAAAGGAGCATAAAAAGATATGGTTATTTGTTTGAAGATCCTAAAACACTGCTTTTCTCCTTAGCCCGCCTTCCTGTATCTGTCTGTCCTCACTTCCCAAACCTAACCACAAGCCTCCCGCAGAGCTCAGGACACCAATGTGAAGCCATTTCTGGTTACCCACCAGGTGCCAAGTAGATTAGGAAGGCAGCAGGCAGACCCTGGATCATCCTAATGCCATCAAGCTCATAGTGGCCTGAAGATGTGAAGTTGGCATGATTAAGCTTCTAAATATAGCATCTCTTCCTCCTAGGCATAGACTAATTAAATGATTATGACACAGCAAAATGGTCAGTGAACACTCAACCATTATAGAACAAGCAAGAGTTGGCAAGAGTCAGGGCTACGGACTTGCAGGCAGTTTAGCGGCCACTGCTGGTCTTCCTCAGGCAGAGCAGGAAGAGAAGGGCCAGAGGGGCCGCTGTAGGAAAGAAGTGGGAAAGAGTGGGAAGGCTGCCGTTCAAGTTGCAGCACTGCCACTAAGTAGCCACAGGGCTTGGGCAAGTCATGTCACGTTTCTACGCCTCAGTATCAGCCCCACCCACTGCACAGGTCACTGAGTGCACGAGAGGAGAGAAGAGGTGTTAACGTTTGGAGGGGAGCAAGCCCAAGAGCCTGTGCATTTTGGTGTGCGAGGTAGTGGTATGAACCTGACCACAGAGAACATGGGCGCAGGGGATGGTTATCTAGACTATGGGTTATTTAGAGCCTTTGCTTTCTTTACTCTGTTACTCTGTCTACAATGTGGTTATTTCTGATGAGGTCTGCCAAAAGTACAAGATGGACACAATTGATTAAAATGAGTCTGGGATTTCCTTTGGGTTTTTGTTATTTATGCTCTCCCAGGCCTCCACATTACAGCAGACAGCTGAACTGCTGAGCCACCCCATTCTATACACTGTAAGTTCACATAGAGAGAACCTTTCTAAGAAACCACAGCAGCAAAGGAATCTTTCAGAGCATCTCTCTGAGATAAAACCGGGGCAGATCAGGCAGGCTACCAAGTTTATCAGCCTGTGTTTACTGTGCCAGGTAATTTTCTGTGCCTGAATTAGATTTTAAACTTCTTGAGGGCTGGCTCTGGACCCATTTTGGATCTCCAACAGCACTGAGGACATTGCAGAAGGGGTGTGGGGTGCAGGCATCCAAAGTTCCACATTCCAGCTCCAGCTCTGCCCTTCAGGAGTCATTTTGCTCCTTCTCAGCCTCTGTTTCTTCTGCTATAAAGTGGGGTTACCTCCTTCATGGGATCATTGTGTAGCGCACATGTAGACAATGTGGGGGAAACCACTTCTAAGACCCCAAAAGTGCTGTGCAAGGGGCATAAAAAGTGACAGAGCTGTTACTTCTCCAGGACTTTCCTTGTTGAGGATGGGGTGGTAGAGAGCAGGAACTGCCCACCAGAGGCTGCAGGTGAGGAACCGCTGAGGGGGGAGGTGATGGGGAAGGTCCCTGCATACTATCTCCTGCTGCAAGCTGCTTGCTGGCCAGGTCCCTTATTTATTCATTCATGCTTTCAAACAGTGTTTTCTGAGCACCTACTATATGCCAAGCACTGGGCCAGTGGTTGAGAAACGAGTGGTGAGCAAAACCTGATGAGGTCCCTGTGCTAGTGGAGCTGAGCCACCCTGGTTATTCCCATATAGGTTTGCTCTTGGGCTTCTGCACTGAAAGGGTTGGACAGTTAGCTTCAGGCATCCCCAGGGAGAGATGTAAATGTTGTGTTTTAGTGGGATTCTAGATTTAAGCTCAAAAATATCAACACACTGAGACCCTGTCTGATTAGGAGAAGAAAAAATAAAGGTAAGTTCTTGCCCACTTGCTTTTGGGTCTTCTTTCACTGCATCTTGCTTCAGGTTTCCAGAGTTCTACTCTTTGTGACTCTACCCCCTCTTCAAAACTAACTCTCCCCTAATTTAGTCATTCTGAGGTGGAAAATGCTCTGGGGAAGCTATGCTTGGTAAGGTGCAAGACTGGAGATAAGTATGATGCCCCAGCTGCAGGGAGAGGTATGTCACAGGTCGTCCCCGGATGGTCACTTGAGATTGGCATTTGCAGAAACAATATGTGGAGAAAGTAGGGGGGCTAATGGCAGGGTCGTTTCCCTACACAGATTAGCAAAAGTCAGGGAGGAGTGCGGGCAGGGAGCAGCATGGTTCTTGTTGGAGCTTAGCTTTTGTCAGGCAGGGTGGGCTTGCAGGGGCTTGTTCCATTACTAAAAGCAACTAACTAATTAACTATATAAATGAACACAGGAAAAAAAGAAAGACCAGGGGAGTCTTCAGTAGCCAGAACCCAGAAAAGCTCCATCATGAGGCCCACCTTATTGTCTCAATTCTGACCAAGCTGCCAGACAATCCTCACGCTGAATTTCCAGCTGAATTTCCAATTTTCTTCTGAGTGAGAAAAGTAAGACATATTTTATTGTAAGACACCCCCCTTATTATAAGCCAAATTTCGGAAGGACTGTAGGCAATGTGAACCCCAAGTGGACTCTTTAAAAGAATAGTTTTCATTGTAAAATAAAGCAGAGACACTCAAACTTACACAAATGTATTGCATTGGGAAAGACTAGAAGCAAATGACTTAGTGACCATCAGCCAGGTGAGGGAGGAGAACTTGGCCAGCCCCCACAGGAGCCCTCCACAGGTTTGTCACAGTTGAAGCCTCTGCACCCCCAAGTAACCACACTCCTGACTTCCAGTCTCCCCTCCTTGTATTTATGGTTTCAGCATCCCAGTGTGCATGCATCCTTAGACACTGTAGTTTTAGTCTTGGCATGTTTCAGATGTCTTTTAAACTTCTTTAAGAGACCCATCTCCCTCCATCTATTTCTTTTCCTTACAATTTATCTGTTGAAGACTCAGGCTGTCTAACCTGCAGTTAGGTTTTGCCTCAGCGCACACCAGCACATTCAAATGCACTTATTCTTAATGCAAATATTCACCTGTTTAAAAAAAACTTGCATGCAAGTCATGTTCTAAAGGAGGCACAACCCACCATAATCACTTTCTCATGCATGTGTGGGCAAAGGGAGCCCCCACAATAGAGGCAGTGAGGCGGGGAGGAAACGTGACCTGGGGGAGCTCTCTATGGAACTGGTGATTTATGAACCTTTTTTTTTTTTGCAGTTGGAAGTGACCGGGGAATGCTTCTCTTTAATGTCTTCCAATATAGTTTGCTTTAGTAGGAAACACATTTGGAATGGGGTTTGGCATCCTGGTATGCCCCAGGGTCCGGGCTTGTATACCATTAGGTTTATCAAAGATGATTGCATAATAGGAGGCTGGATGTAGCAAAAACCTAAGGAATCTAAATCACTAACCAGACTCACCAAATGTAATAAATATAAATGACAGATGAAAGGAAGATTAGGCCATTTACTTATGGTTTGGAGCAAGAGAACAAAGCTTAAAATTTTTTTCCTCCCTCTGATTTCAGCAGGCAGTCCCATAAACATAATAATTAACATTTTCAAAGGGTTTTTATTAAATATTGACTTAATAAAGAGCATGTCCACTTAATGGTGACCTCCAGACACCCCCAATAAGCCCAGGACCCTAAGTTATATGCCTCATGGCTCTGGCACCTATGTAACAGGCAACAGAAATGAGTGGTGTCATATTAGGAGACAGGAGGCTTTTTAACACTTAAAATTAGTATGTGTGGGGTCTGTTTTGACTTGCACAGGAAAAAAAACAAGCTCCAAAACTGATGGATACAATAAAAAATTCAAAGTCAACCCAACTTTAAACCCTCTTTAAACCCAACAGTCTACCCACATGACCTTCAAAAGTGTATGTCAGCATTCAATGAACAGCCATGCAAGGAGTATAAGAGAAATCAGGCAGAGGCCCTAGCTGATCACATTCTGGTTCTCTATTATCTTGCCTCGGTCCTCCTAGTGGTTGTATTTGTGAGAGAAATCAGGATTGCGCGCCCTCCGCCGTTACCAGTGGAGAGAATGTATGGACGGAGGGAACAAGGAGGTGGAGATAATCAGAAAGACCTACTGCAAATTTGACAGGTAGACTGATTTCTTCCCTGGGCTCAGGAGTTTTAAAAATCTGTGTGTAAAATTGGGTTCCTGCTCTTTAGGGTAAATAGTAAGTGATTTCCAATCCTGGTTTTTATAGTGCTCTCGGGTATTTCCAATGACTACAATGTGTGTGTTTAAAAGTCTCAAAACCAAAATTAATTTGAATTCACTTCCACTGAACAGGCAAATACGATTCAAAAGCTTCTCTTAGATATTGTCCTAATCTACCTTTCTGAAAGATCTGACAGTCTTTCTTGGGATTCTTTCCTGCCTGGCCTTTGCAACACTATTATCCTGATGTTTTAAGTTTAACCCTTGTTTTCCTGGCTGACTTGGGCTGCTCTTCCAGGCTCCATCTCTGGATCACTAGGAATTCTGCAGAGTTCTTCCCTGAACCCTTTTCTTGTCCCTGCCTACCTCCACCCCCCAATCATCCAGCCTACTCCAAGCCCCTTCATGGACTCCTCTCTTCTCAAGATTTCCAAATTCGGCCCCTAAGTCATGCAATGTATAAAATACCCATGATATGACATTCCTGATGGGCAAGCTGGGCTGGGGTCCAGAAGTGATGTTTCAAGGTAGATCAGAACTTGGAAAAGGGGTTAGATTCATCGTGGCTTCCATGCATGAGCTCACTTCTCATGCTGGTCCAGGCTAGGTCGAAGCATGTTACATGCATTGTGGAATTTAATCTTCATTCTTCATCTCTGAGAAAGCATGCTTATACCCATTTCCCACCCATGGGAAGATTTAAGCTAGGAGAGGGCAGGAGCTAGCCGCGGCAGAACTGAGCTGTGCACCTAGCTGCAGGCTGAGCTCTGAATTATCATGCTTTTCTGTCTAAATCAGAAAATTTTGTCCTCATGTTTCCAGACATTGGAAGGACTCCACAGCTTTGGGGTCTGCTCCTTTGGTAGATCAGTGGAAGGACAGATCAGTGGTTACAGGTTCCAGCTCTCCTGACCCTGCCAGGTAACCCAGAGAGAGTGTCCTGCCCAGCTTGTACCCAGGCCTCCCCACTGACCACCCAGCGTCCCCATGAGTCCACCACCAAAGGGAGGTGGACATGTGCGGCTTTCCTTTGTACCTCCCACACCTCTCAGGCTGGAAATTGGTGGGACTTCCAGGGACTTCTAGTGCTATCGGTAGAAGAACCAGGGCCTTGGCATCCCCTCTTGGCAAACTGCATCAGTTCATAGAAAATCACTCTAAAGATGAGGCTGAATATCTGAACCTATGGTTGTCAAAGAAAACTCTGCATGTAGGAGATATGGGGAAGAGGATGGAAACATGCACCCATCTGTCTTTAGATCACAACATGTTCTTGAGCCATCCCTGCTGAAGAGGCAGTGTGGTGGGGGTCCTTCAGACCCTCTCTTTGATCCATTTTTAAAGTCTTTTGGAATACCATCTCCTTTCCCTATAGACCCATGTTCCCTGACACCAACTAAGAAATGGAAACGAAAATATCTGGTGACCATTTCTTCTAGTCTGTTCTTAACTTTTTTCCTACTGAGTACCTAAGTTTTGTCAGCCAGGTGTGGGGCACAAGGTGGGCAGATGAAGGCTGATACAGCCAGGGGGTTTCATTTGCTCCTCAGGTCTTCCTTCCTCATTGGGAGTTAGCTCTGAGGTGGTAAGTGTGGGGTTCATGTTCAAGCCTGGGCCACTTACTCCCAAGGGCCATGCACAAACAGACTGGCTGGATCAGGGCTTGGCATGGAGGTGGGGCCTGAGGGCTTGGCGTGTGTTATGTGTGTGTGTGTTAGAATGACTTACCCTGTGGGGATGGTTGTGGTAGGAAGTGGGATGTGATCAAAGAGACAGGAAAAGCTCACAGAAATGTGCAGTCACCCTCAGATGGATCTCATGCCCCAGATCCCTGCCTACACACAGCCCTACTGCTACCGGAACACAGGGAGTTAACAACGAAAACAACCCTTGAAGCTGAAACCTAATTATCCATAGCAATTTATTAAATAACCAGGGTTTTCTAGGCCTTATTAAAATAAATGTTTAGTGTATTTTCTTATCCTCTGACGTTCACTTCTTCACTTGTCAGCACCTGCTGGCAGCAGCTGGAGTAATCTCGCCAATTCTGCTGTATGTGCAAATCAATTTGATTTCCCCCCCAGAAGATAAAAATCAGTAAAGTGATTAAGTTAAAATTAAGGCATGTCATTGAGAGCACAGACAACACGAAAAGGCTGGGGAGGACCTGCCCCGAGGTCACCAGTGACTTTCTTCTACCCGAGTTAAATGATTTTTTTTTTTGTCATTCTTCTTGTCTGCCCTAGTGTATATGACACTGTGGGCGATCAACAAGCCTCCTCCTATTTGCTGAAATTCTCTCCTCTTTTGGCTTCCACCATGCCATCCTAATGCCAGGTTCCCCTCCTGACTCTTGTGTTAGCTCCCTAACTGTCCGTCCGTCCATCCGTCCGTCCATCCATCCATCCATCCATCCATCCATCCGTCCATTCATCCATCCATCCATCCATCCTTCCGATAGATGTTTAATGACTTGATATGCCAGACACTGGGGAAATAACCAGACTATATTTATGTCTGATTTTACAGTTAAAAATGCCTTTATATATATTATTTCATTAATTTCTTGCTACAGCCATTGGTACCCCCATTTTATAGACGAGGAAACAGGCTCTGAGAGAATCTGTGGTTTACTTGCAACAGCACAGCCAGCAGGTGGCAGACTGTGAACGTGAATTTGGGGTTTCATACAAGTGAGAATTCATAATGACACTCTCCTACACACTGATCAAGTATAATTTCTTGACTAGTCTCATTGTTCCCAATTACATGTCAGGATCCGGTCAATACATATTTATTGAGACTGTGTCAGGATCTGAGGGATGCAAAGACTGGGTCCCTGCCTTCTTACAGCCTGTGACCTAGTCACAGTGTCTAGCGGAGAGACATTAATCATGTTTACATAATATACATTTGTTTTCAAGGTATGAGGTAGAGCCGACCTAGTTAAAAAAATCAAGGAAGTCTTCCAGGAGGAAGTAAGCCTTAGGATTCACTCTGAAGGATGAGTCAGAGCTTCAGGAAGAGGGGATGGAAGAAAATCATATACAGAGAAGGAAAGCATGTGCATGTGCAAGGGCCCTGTGGTAGGAAGACCCAATGTGCTGAAATTTCGGAGGTCGGCTTGACTGGCATATAGAGAGTGAAGGGGAGCCTCGCACAGGATGTAGTTCAGACTACACAAGACTTTGTAGCCATGATAATGACTTTTACTTTTAGCTTAAGAGCAATGGGAAGTCACAAGTCAAGATAATGATACGATTATCTTTGATTTTTATTCTGACTTCTGTGTGCAGAATAATAGACTGTAGAGGAGCAAGAATGGAAGCAGGGAAAACAGCTGGAAGGCTTTCGTAGTGGTCCAGGAAAGAAGTGATGATAACTTAGACGAGGGTGGTAGTAGGGAAATGGAAAGAAGAATCTCATAGGTGCCCCCTGGTCTGCTCAAGCCCATTTTCTCCTTAAACCCTATCACCAGAGTGTGCTCACGAATTTGCAGTACATGGAAGCCTTCCACACTTCGGGGCTCTGCTGGAATCTCCTCTTCCAGGAAGCCTTCTCCAGACAATGCCGTCCTCCATGACCTTTCAGGAGCTGCATTCGCCTTCTGCACTGTCCACTCTCACACCTGATTCTTGTCTATGGCTTGGCTGTTTTCTGGTCCATTCCTGGAGATGCCTTCGTAACTCTTGTTGTCTTGCTTTCTCCCTTTGGAAAGTAAATGCTTTGTTGGCATTTGCTGAAAGGTATCAACAGGCTCCTTTGGAAATTACATTTGTAAATGATTACTCATGCCAACTGCCTTTTTTTTCCCTAAATTAAACACTGGTTGCTTAAATCTGTCTTCATGATCTTGTTCTATCAAAACGTATGTCCCAATTTTTCTATTATTTCCTCTAAACTCTTTTCCATATTTCTCCTAGTGGGAAGCAGTTTCAGGAAGAATGGAGGGAGGAGGGATGGGGGCAGGAGTGTAATTAAACAGAGGCTGTCTGGCCAGAATTCTTATACCTTTTAATGGGGTATTTGATTAATCCTTTCCACAGGCACCATTATTCATGCCTTGATGGAATCTCATTTTATAGTCCTTAATACATGGACCCAATTTATCCACATCACATTGTATTCTAATACTTGTCATCCAAGTTATTAGCTATCTCCTTCTTAGTGTAAAATCATCAGCAAGTTTGATTAGCTCATTCCCTGGGGATGCCAGGGGAGATAAGAACAGACAGTACAATATGACCACCAATGGTTCTGCATCCTCAAAAGAAGACAGCTATGGGGAATGTTAGTGGAGCTGGGGTGGCCAAAATAAACACCTGCCCCTGTGGGAGGGTCTCTGTGTGGGACCCAGGAGCCTTAGCCACAAAGGGCCAATGACTATTATGTCTAGTGGTACCGGGCCATCACCAAGTGGCTAAATAAATAATAATGGGGCCCCTCCCCTTCCTGCTTCCTAATACTCCCTGCCCCCAAATATCCTTCCTGAGAGGCATAGCCCAGAAGCTCCTCTTTGTTCCAGGACACCACTTCTGCCTTAAATCCCTGGGAGGCCAGACCATCTAGAAGGAGCCGCAGAGCTGCTTCTGGCTCTGTCCCTGGCAGAGCTGGTGGAGCAGCTGGCCCCTTCTTCTTCTTCTATGGAACCAGATCTGAGCCTGGGGACTCACAGGTGGCTTCAGTCCTTTCTAAGCAAGGTGGCCCCTGGACTAAAGAGAGAAGGGGCATGCATGACCCTCTGGGATGGGGGCTGAAAGCCTACAGAGTTTCTGATGCCCCTTCCTCTACCCAACCACCTCTCTTCAGCCCAACCAGGCAAAACTCCCACAGTCCCCAGGGAAGCCTTTTAAAAACCATCATCTTGTCACCAAAGGCTCTTCATTAGCTGTTCTATATTTTTCTGAGCCTGGCAAGAGGAGACTGTAAGGCTCAATCTTGGGCACCCCTCCTCTGGGAGGTGGAGCCTCATTCTCTTCCCAAGTGTGGACTAGACCATGTGTTTCGTTTCCAGTGAACAGAAGTAAGTGGAAAGGACAGTGTATCACTACCAGGACCATCATAAAAGGCATTCTGACTTCCTCTCTCAGGTTGCTGGCTCTGAGAGAAGTTAATTGCTATGTTGAGATCGGCCCCATGGAGAGGCCTAGGGCACTGAGAGTGAGGAACTGAGGCCTCCCACCCACAGCCAGGTGAGGGCCAGCTTGGAAGTGGGTCCTCCAGCCCCGGTCAAGTCTTCAGATGGCAGCAGCTCTGGACGACAGCCACACTGCAACCTCATGAGGGACCCTGAGCCAGAACCACCCAGCTAGGCCACTCCCAGCTCTCTGACCCATAGAAACTGTGCAAGA
This sequence comes from Manis pentadactyla, assembly GCF_030020395.1. Lineage (NCBI taxonomy): Eukaryota > Metazoa > Chordata > Mammalia > Pholidota > Manidae > Manis > Manis pentadactyla. The sequence continues at coordinate 57,947,798 of NC_080025.1, read as the reverse complement.
CCATAAATACTCGTTGTTTTAAGTGCTAAATGTTGGGGTTGTTTGTTATGTGGCAACAGGTTACTATTATACTCTCACTACCTCAGAGAAGGCCCTGGTCCCCTCCCTCCCTTCAATTCCCTTTGGACCTCCTTTCTCTGTTCAAAGGGTCTGCTGTCCCTCTGGTACCCTCTACCAACATGTCCTGGCCTCAACTGTATGTCCTCACAGTCTCAAGGACTCATTCCTGAGAAGAAAGGGACGGAGAGGGTGGAGATCCCCATGGTCTGGGTTTGGAATTCTAGCTCCCTGCCTGCCATACAAAGTGACATCTAGAATTAGGAGAATAACTATTGGCAGAGAGCAAGCTGTCTTCCTCAGGCTATGAAACTCCCTCTTGTTTCTAAACCTGGGGATGGGGGTGGGGGTGGGGGTGCATTGGAAGGGGTAATGACTTTAGCCAAGCTGACAGCCAGAAGGAAAAGAGTTTGCAATAACATGTTTCCCTTTTGTATCATATGCTCATCTCCTGTGACCTTTCTTGCTCATCTACGGTTTCTGTAAAAGGTCATGTCTCATTTCAATTTTGCAGTTAAGCCCATCTGACACTAAGTAGGGATTCCAAAACTGGATGGAGATGCAGTCTGGCTTAAATGTTGCAAGGTGCACCACTGTCCTCCATCCCAACTGGCCGTGTCCTGCCTGCCAGCACAGACCACAATCTTGATGGAGGTGATGATCTGATCCTCATGTCTCTCATAATTATATAAGGGACAAAATGTAGTTATTAAAAAAAAATACCCAGGTTGCTTTTCTATCTGGTAAAATCTTACTAATTTTTACAAAATCAATCTCAGTTCTTTGGGGTAAGGATGGACAGTTACAGATGTCCATATTCTGGAAGGCTTGGGAGAGGTAAAAAAAACTAGTGGAGTAACCCCAAAGCAGTGGTTCTCAAAGTACAGCATCAGCATTATGTGGAGGCTTGGTGGAAATGCAAATTCTTGGGCCCAACCCCAGATCCACTGAGTCAGAAAACTCTGGGGGTGGGGCCCAGCAATCTGTGTTTTAATAAGCCCCCCAAACAATTCTGATGCATGGCTCAAAGCTGAGTGGCACTGCTTTAAAGAACTAAACATCTAAATTATTCATCCATTCATAAGACATTGATTGAGTGCCTACTATTTGCCAGACACTCTGGGGCAATGAGAGGAATTATTAGGAACTCCTTCCACAAGGAGTTCAGAGTCCTCCCTCCTTTTGCTTTATGACAAAGCTTGAAAAGGGAGCAGGACTTTGAAGACACTAATCGAAGGAATGAACATCATTCTTGCCATGTAACTCTTTCCAATGGACAGGAGGCACACCAAAACTGATTTTTTACGAGGAATGATCATACTTTCAAAATAGTAACTTTTCTAAAGTAAGTAAATGTGTGGGTTTAATGGATGATGTACAGCTGGCTCAGCCTTTTAAGCTTAAAAAAAAAGATTAGGTAATTTCACCATGAACGAAATGCAGAATTACCTTAAAGATTCATTCAAGTTTGTGCCTCTCCTGTAAAGAGCAAACATACTGTTGTTTCATCGTCTTCAGCAAAGTAGGAGTCTCTCCCCTCTTTTTCTTAAGTCTAAAGTCCTAAGAGTAAGATATATCAGGTGCTCTGGGATATCTCTACATTTGTTAATTCCTGATCCTCCCCTGAGCTTATAAAGCAGAGGTGGCAAACGCACCCAGTCGGTAGATGAAGCACAGAGGCCGGCAGAGGCAGGGAGGGGACCTAGACCCATTTTTAACCTCATGGGAATCATCCTCCTGTGCTGTACTCTCAGCCCCATTCATTTCACTGCTCATTAAAACTGCGGGTGACCCTTGAACAACATGGATTTGAATGGTGAGGGTCCACTTATATGAGGGTTTTTTTCAATAAATATATTGGAAAAACTTTGTGGATTTGCAACAATTTGACAAAATATTTTATTTTCTCTAGTCTACTTTATTGTAAGAATACAGTATATAACATATACAAAATAGATGTTATGTTACTGGTAAGGCTTCCCGGTCAACGGTAGGCTAGTCGTAGTTAAGTTTTTGGGGAGTCAAAAGTTATACTGGGATTTTTGACTAGGAGGGATCAGTATACCTAAACCCCATGTTGTTCAGGGGTCAACTGTATTCATTAATTAGGAACACATAAAGGGAAATACCACTTTCCCCTAACAGATTTCTAGTGTGAAGCCTCTGCTGAAGCTCAATTTGGAGATTTATTTTTAAATGTTAAAGGTCATACTAGATCTCTCCCTTGGTACCATCGATAACGTGGTCACCAGCATTAGTGGCCTGTGCAGTAATCTGGTACATGCTCATCAGGCCCAGCTTTGAGAAGTTGTTCCACATTTGCTCCTTTCTCGGGGTGCCTCACTGATGCTCAAAGACTGTCACTTTACCCAGGCTGATGATTTTCCTGTGGTTAGGGATGAACTTGACTCCATTCGGCCACGCCTGGGCCCTTGTGACTGTGGTTACCCAGTTAATCTGGCAGCTGTGGGGCTGAAGTGTGTGACTGGTGGCCACAGAAGAAACCAAAGCTGTCTGGCTGGACCAGCAACACACTCAGCCCCTTAGCATGGGCACGAGGCCAGCTTTGGCTTAGCCAAGTTCACCCACCACACGGGTCTAGCCTTTATTGCCAGGGGTGTCACAGGTCACCCATGCTTTAGCAACCAAGAGGCATCAGGGGGCCTCTGCTGCTTACTGTGTAACCTGGTGATTTTAGTTACACAACTAAGAAAATCTAAAGTCCACGTGAGCTGTCCAGAAGACCGTATGGGTTATCTTTCAAGCCACATAAAGAGCGTACAACTTGAGGTGAACTGAAATGCATCTGCCTTTGCCATTGGCTCTCTGTAATCAAGGCTTTTTAGAACATCATGTCCAACCCCTATCTATTTCTAATTCAGGGTGCTTGTTGAATTCTGCTGAGACATTGATTTGATTGGTGGCATTCTGTGGAACTACAGACATGAGACATTGAGCTCACAAGTGTATGATTCATTTCAGGATTCTGAAATGAGAAACGCACCTATCAATGGCATGCTGGAGGCTGGGAGATTCTGGGAAAGCATCTCATGCATATAAATGGGACATGCCATGAAAAAATTTGCTTATGGTTACACTCCTGAAGCCAGGGAGCACCCCACTGTGAGCTCCATCCTCTTGGAGTGGCGGCTCCAAGGGGAACCACTGGGATCAGATGATCCTGTGTTTGGACACCCATATGCCGCCTCATTTATCTACCTGTGACAGGGACAGTGCTGGAAGAGAATCAAAAGATGACAAATTGCTTCTGGTTTTAAAGGAGCTGTTCAGGCTGGGTGTACGCCCAGGGGGAACCAGGTTTCATGCCAGGAACCATCACTTCATCCCGTTATAAGGCCACATTTTGGCAACCAGCAACCAGCAGACGATTGCTGTCACCTTTCACCAGTGGATTTAAAGACACTTGCTATGAAAGCCTGAAATCGAGTCTTTCTAAAGACGGGCGCAGCAGAGAACAGACCTGCCCACACACAGCAGTGAGGCAGGAATTAAACAAGAGTTCCAGATGAGAGGGATTTCTCTCGTGTTGAGGCTGACAGATAATGGGAATGATTCTGTAGGATTCCAGAATAGAGATACAATATCAGTAAATGACTTTGGGAGAGACTGACTCATGTGAGATAAGTAGACAAAAATTTCTAGGACCCTGGCCACTGCAATCTGCATTTGAGAATATAGCCAGGTCCAGCCAAGACTGGGTATCATTCAGCTGTGACCCTCTTCCTTCCTTCCAGCGGATGCTTCCTCTCTGGGAATGACCCTGTACTTCATGGTCAACACACTCAGTCCTCTGGAGGTGAACTTTCCTCAACCAACCAACCCAGTCTGTGTTTCTTCTCTGCCATGTGCTGGAATTTTCAAGGCTGGAGAAGTGCCTCACTATGCTTGTGTATATAGATGCCAGGTGCTCTTCTCAGATTTGCACTTGTGTGTACTCGTTTTATCCTCCGGACAACCTCTGAGACAGGTACTACTATTGTTCTCATTTTGTAGATGAGGAAATGGAGAGATCGAGGGATTGGCTGAAGGTCACTAGCTGGGGAGGCGCAGAGCCACAGTCAGGCCCAGAGAGCTTGGCTCCAGCACCTGGCTTGTTCCTAACCCCTCTGCTGCCTCTCTAATACAATCCTCCCTCAAACACAGCAGCTGAACCCCATGTGGGCACTGGGTTGTCCGGGCTTCCTTCTTTCCCCAGACCCAACCCTCTGGAATTCAGTGGATGCTTGGAGCTGGAGCACAGAGCCTGCAATGTGAAAAGACAGAGGCTCATCTCCAAGCCACCTATCTGTTGCTAAATTCAGGCCAGACGTCCAAACGTTTATTTCGTGCTTGCTTCTTTTGAACATTCCACCACATTGCCCTGGACTGCTGTGTAGACGGTCTCTCTGTTCTCCTTCCTTAGACAAGCACCTGCCCACTCCCCACCCCCCACCTCCTGTCTCTGGCAGTGCTCCCGCTGCCAGGGGCTGACGTGCCCTGCATAACCTCATTATACATTTCAGCTAAAAACTCCTATTTTCCACGTGGCAGTGGGGCATATTTATAGCACTGGTTACATACCAAGGCATTTTCAAGTTTATCATTTCTAATAATAACCCTAGGGCATGGCCTCAATGCCCATTCCATAGATGGGCAAAGAGAGGGAGGAGGTCACAGCAAGGTTGTCAAGGAGTCTTAAAATGTCAGGTCTCTTGAGCCACTTATGGACAATTCTCTTTCCAGATTGCTTCCTCTCATTTCCTGTTTAACAAACTTATCTAAGGCCTAGGCATGAGAGATGTTATCAAGATCAAGTTGTATCAGTGTCTGTTCTTCAGCTCTCAGAATACTAACAAGCAACTCTAAGCTCTGGTGGCAGGAACATCAAGGCTTTGCTTTCTGCCAAATCCATTCCTCATTAGTAGGTTTATACGCATGAAACATATATTTGGAGTTTTTGACTTGCACAATTTTCTCATCATCCATTGTAACTAATCCGAATGCTGAGTGGATTTATTCTCATGCAGAACACAACCAGCTGCCTTCAGCATCTGCTGAAATGACCGTAACTTTGCTCTGATGGAATCTTCTGGCCGGGAAATGAAAGAGTAGATCATAACCTACAAGCAGACTGAATAATATCCTTCAGAGTTGGAATTGTAAGACTGTTGTTCAAGTAGTTTTACAGAAAGCTCGGGTCCCATGTGGAGATTTGAGAAAGCTAGAGGATGTGTTTGTTCACATAAGTCTGGAATTAGAAAGTGCAAATGCTGGTAGATTCCTAAAGGTAAATTTGCCTCCAATAGTGAGCACACACTATTTTGCTGCTGCTGTGCATTTTTTTCCAGGGTCTCTGTTCATGGGAAATGCATTGGGGTGGGAGGCGGGAGTCCCAGCTCTGCCCCTATCAGTTGTGACCTTATTAGAAAAAACACTGAACTTTGAGCCTCTAAATCTGGGAAGTTTGCATCTATCAGTCTATGTTACTGTGTTGTTATAAAAATCAAAATGGACAGGTTACTAGACAGTGCTTCATAAATGGCAAGACGCTGTAGAAATCTAAGATACTTCTAAAGATATATGATCGCCCACAAAAGGTGGCAGCCAGAACAGAAGTCTCCCATCTCTGTTTACAAAGGAATCATCCTCTAGAGACCCTACTGGTCAGTGACATTTGGGAGGGTGACTGTGGAGGGTGGTCACAGCATTCAAAAGTAGGCAGAAGTGCACTATTTCACTTGTTCACCATCTTGCTGCCCTTGTCCAACCATGAGTAGTTGCCTCACCATTGATGCAAAGCCTGACGCATGGTGGGCACTCAGGAATGTGAGACTGTAGCCGTCAAACTGCAAAACTGTAGCCATCAGCCGGACTTGTATTTGGAAGTATGGGATGTGCTCTGTGCAATATTAACCAGGACCACACGTGTATTGCAGAATGCTCGTCTGCATCAAGAGCTGACTGGTGCACAGAGAAGGGAAATTATATTTTGGGCCAGTGAAGAGATGGGATCAGTGGGGATTTCCCCTATAAGATCAAAGAATGCCAGTCTCTCTGGTGCAGAAAGTTCGTCTATGGGGAAGATACTGGGGAATTTCTGGCAACCTGAGTCTAGGGTGACCAGCCGAATTGGGCCTAAGGGATTTCCCGTGACACGCTGGTCACTCGACCTGAGTGTCATATTTGAATATCCATTTTGCCTTCTTTCAGCTGGCAGGAAAAAAAGTATCTGTCTAAGGACGCTTGGTGGGAGGCATGTGTGTCCCTGAGTTCCTAAAAAGTGGATCCGTAGAGATTTATAGCCTTGACATTTTTTTCTTTTGCCCCCATTAGCTTCAGTTTCCCTAGCCAGCACCATCTTCTGTATGGAATCCAACAGAGTTACACCCCTTCTATTTTTCCTACATCAGACTATCACCTTTAATATATCTCCCTGATCCCCGGCAGAGGCTTCCTGCCACCAGCTAAATGGCATTTGATGCAAAACTGCAGCCGTCAGCCGGACTTGTACTTGGAAGTATGGGACGTGCTCTGTGCAATATTCACAAGGACCACACATGTACTGCAGAATGCTCGTCTGCATCAAGAGCTGACTGGTGCACAGAGCAGGGAAATTATATTTTGGGCCAGTGAGGAGATGGGGTCAGTGGGGATTTCCCCTTTAAAAACTTACAGCAAAAGCCTGCCTGAGACCATTCAATATTCATAAATGGAAAGCAGAGATGGCGTTTCTGTTCCGCCAAGAGCAATAGCTATTTATCATGGCAAATGACTGAAATAGTTGTACGTACAATGCTTTACTCAGTGCTGTAAATTATGGTATACAGAAGATTAAACTTAAGCCTAATGCTACCCTTGAGCTTCAACAGCTGAGTCCTATAAATGGATACCCGTTAAGAGGACAGAATCTTTTTCCTGGTTACTATTTAAAAGCGTATCTCTATTAAAAACTTGTCTTAAACGTAAATTACCAGGAAGCCAGGCAGGCTCTTCCTCAGGGTGCTGACTTACAGAGTCACATCTAAATGACACGGTGACAGGCCTGAGACTTGAAACCTGTGCTGTGCTGACCTCCAGAGGGACAGCAGAGGAGCAGGAATGGAGGCGAGAGGGACTTCACAGAGCACTGAATGAACTCTCAGTTGGAGCTCTGGGCCCGAAAGGGTGTGAGGGGAGCTGTGTCAGGCCTTAAGGACCGGGGAATTAAAATGATCCTGAACACCAAACCACTTCAAAGAGAGTATCACTTCTGGTATCTGCTGTTCTGGGAAGTATCAAGGAACCTTGACCTATAGCTGAAGCTGCAATTTTCCTAGCTAAATTGTATTTTCCAAACACTTGCTCCTCAAATTGTGATCAATGGACCAAAAGCACCAGCATTACCTGGGAGCATGTTAGAAATACAGACCTACTGAATCCAAATCTGTATTTTAGCAAGAAACTCCCAGGGGATTCATGTGCAGATTAAAGTTTGGGAACTAAGGCATAAGTAAGCAGGTGTCAGCAGGAAGGAGCCCCTTGCTTTTCTTGCTGGAAATCATCACACAGGACACATAGGATTTATGGCGAAAGGTCCTAGAAGTAGACCATAGGATTCTGAGTTCTCTTTTGTCCAATCCTACTTCATAACATTTTCAGGAACTTGAGAGATTTATAAAAGCTGGGTATGAATGTATCACTCTGAAATTGAGAGATAACCAAAAGCAACTCAATGAATTGGCAAAAAGTTCATGCTTTATACATTCATCAGGATGCCTCTAGTCCCACTGTGAGTCACCGTAAGGCTGAGAATGCCTGGTGATGTTTAGGGCCAGAATTTCAATTCTTTGTTGTAATTACTAGTTGACTTCAAGTGGGAAAAGTATGGAAAGGTCTTTATGTTGTTCGAGATGATAGAGATCCCAAATAACTGTAGTCTTATTAGAAAACAGTTATTGTTCAGTATGCATTGTTAAAAACTTAATGGTAATCATTAAATAAACAGATTTATATATAGAGATTTTGAAATAAAAATAAAATCTATTGTGGCCAAGTTAGCAGAAAGAAAAACGGGAAGAGGGTTAAGAAAACTTTGCTAATCCAGTGGAAGGCAGGAAAGGAGAACAAAGAAGCAAATAAAAAGCAAGGTAAACCAAAACACTAATTAAAGATAAAAATAAGCCCAGATATATAAAACAATAGCAATAAATGTAAATGGACAAAACTCACTTATTAAAAGACACTATCAGATTGAACTTTCTAAAAAACCATCTATATACTGCTTACAAGAGAGACACCTAAAACCAAATGACATGGAAAAGTTGAAAATAAAAGATTGGAAAGAGATAAGGCAAATACATATTGACCAAAAGAAAACTGGGTAGCATTGTTAATCAGATCAAATAGGACCTACAGCGAACACATTAACAGGGATGAAGACTCCACCACTAAAATGATATGGGCCATAAACTTAGATGCTACCAACAGCACAGCCTCGAATTTTAAAATCAGAAGCTGTCAGAGTTCCAGGAGAGACTGAACATACGGCCATCATAGAAGACTTGAAACTGCGTTCTCAGAAATTACAGACCAAACAGACAAAAATGATAAGGATATACAAGATTTGAATCACACAATAAGCCATAAATATATGGAACTCTGCACACAAAAGAGAGATTAAACACATTTTCTAATCACATATGGCACATTTAAAAAAACAATTACATGCTAACTAGTCACAAAGGAAATGTCAGTTATAAAATGGGTAACTTGTAACTAACATTCTCCGACCAGCATAAATTAAATTAAAAATAAAAAATAAAACAATGGCAAGGCTTCCCTCATCACCCTTTATATTTGGAAACTAAAACCACACTCCTAAATTACCACTTGGCAGTGGTGTGATTTTTTTCTATGTGTGGCCTAGTTGCTATGGGACCAGGTTAATTTATATGACATTTGTTGGGGTATCACCAGAAACAGGAAGCTCCCCAAGCCATTACAGCTTCATTATTTTGTACTTTGAACTAAATTCTAAACCAAAGGGAAGGTGAAGTACCTGGCTCCCAGAAGAAAAGGAGGGATGTGCATGGGTTAATTATGACCCAGTGGTACAGCACTAGAAGATGCTATTGGTTCATTCCCCAGACTGTACCTGGCTCTGCCACACTTATACCCATCTTTTTCTGCTCCCTATTGCTAGCTGGAGGAAGGGATTGTCCTGGAAGTGCTTTTGGCACCTGGGAAAAGGTGCTATTCAGTTGACATGGCATCTTAGTTAATAGCATCCTGGAATCAAATACTGTAGCTAACAGTATTTGTACAAGACCTTCTGTCTGCTCTTGACAAGATCAAGCACTTCTGAAAAATGATCAGAGAATGCTGCATAGGAGACACACGGAAAATATAGGTCCATGTGTCCCGGGCGTAGAGAGCACTTTTCCCAAGAAATATCCCAAAATGCAACCAAAACTGACACATGGTCCTTCCCCTGGACTGTGTGGCCAGCCCAATACTATTTCAGTGACAGCCAAATAATGAAATGAATATTAAGAAGAAAAACACCAAACCACGAATAAAGGATGGGATGCAGGATCATGGTGATAGTGATCAAATGGCACTGATGACAGGTCTGCGAGTAATGCGGGGGAGGGAGGCAACAACATAAGATAAAGGAGGGGAGCGCAGCGCTTCTGCCTGTGCTGTGGGTACTGACCGTGGTGCTCAAAACAGCCTGGTGCTTTCCTGGCTCCCAAGCTCTCAGGGACACCCCCTTCTGCTCTGGGCCAGTCTCCCAGTCCCTCTCAGCAAACATCACCATCTACACACCTCCCTCAGAGTAGCTGCGGCAAAGGTTTGTTGTAGGGTGCAGGGTCACAGGTGACAAGAATATGACAGGGCAGCTAAGCAAAAGGCAAAATAATTTTAAAAGAGCTTCTGCCCAGGCCCTGTCTCCTTAAAGGCTCTGGCAACTTGCTTTAGACTTGGAGATGGTGCCACCATTGGGTTGACCTGCCAGATCTACAGTGATGCGGGCCATTGAGTTAGGGGGTGAGTCGCGGCCGGTGTCGGTGTGACCTTACTAACGTGGACAGGTGCCAGCACTTGTTTAAGAGGGTTATGTACGGGGTGGGGATGGCTCCTTAGAAGAGCAGGAAGCCACGCCACAAAGCCACACTTGTCCTAGAAAAACACCTCTGGAGAACGCTCAGGATTTGGAAGAAATCATTCCTGGGGGAGAAAAGCATCTACGATGCTAATAAGCAAACAGATAACAGAGTTAGTCCGAGACCAAACCTTAGAAAGACACCTATAGTTCCGGTTTTGTACAGCAAAGGTGCCGGCTGCTTTCTTTGGGAAAAAGTTATGATTCATTCCATGTGAAGTGAGGTTCATCACAGTGAAATTGTTCACTTCCTCTTTCATCATTTATTCCCCTAGTTTACATTTTCCCCTGGACCTATTTATTTCCCATGTGTCTCCTATGCAGCAGTCCCCCCATTGGCACTCACTTTTCAGAAGGGCCTGGCCCTGTTCGAGAGCACGGGAAAAGACCCCCAGACGTGGTTAACTACGGTCCCGCCTCGACTCCAGGATGCCACCAACTGTAAGATGCCACATCAGTTTAACAGCACCTTTTTCCAGGGGACAGAAAAGTAACTGTACACATGGTAGGAGGAAGCATTCTGTACAAACTTTACAAACAACAGGCCTGGAACTTTCTTGAGTGATCTGTAGCGTCCCTGCAGTGAGTCTACACATGGGGTCGGCATATGTGACACTTGAGGAGGTGACACTCAGTGACCCCAGGCAAAGTCCTAGGAATCAGCTCCTTGAGTCAATACATTGAATGAAATACTCCAGAGGCCCTTCCAAAAGGAAAGCTGTGACAGCCGCGGTGCACCTCAGGCAGAGCTGGGTTCTGGCATCAGGGTGTGTGGGGAAAACCATGTACACACAGTTTTGGGGATACTGTGCTCTCCATGGCTAGTTTCTCTCCAAGGTTGGAAAAGACCTTTGTTTCTCTGCTCCAGCACCAGATGAAGGACTGGACCTGTGTCTGGGGCCACATTATTAAAAACAAAAGTGTATTATCATTATTATTATTACTACTACCCAGGGCATGTGTTGAATTCAGATAAATCAGGAGTGATGAGAAGCCAAAGTGAGACAGATGCGTTTTTGGTTTTCACTCCCAGACCTCTAAGCAGTTCATCGTGCCCCTGGCTGCTGTGAAGCTGCAGAGGGAATCTGTCCACCCAAACGCTAGCTCTCAGAGTCCCGAGTCACTGCTCCAGGAAGGAACGCTGCTTGGGAAATGCTGCTCTACTCACTGTGCAGGATGGGGAGAATTCCAAAATGACCTTTTGAGTCAGTGCTGGCAACATTCTTTCCTTGAATTTAAATAAAGCAATGACTGTTCCCCTAATTTTCCTCAGCTGATACAGCTCTGAGGAATGGAATGGAACAGCCTGTACAGTGAGGACAAGCTGGTGATGAGTCAGAAGCCAGGGGTCATGCTGCAGCGACAGCCCTCCGGAGATCAGCTGTGGTCAGGGATCAAAGCAGCAGCCCCCGAGCGCTCGGCGAGGAGGACGCTTCCCCTGCAGCAGCCTCTCTGACTTATCTAACAGAGCCAGTCATTCTTGTTCAAGGAGCAGTACCTTCTACATGAATGTGCTTGCTTCCATGTGGCATTTGGCTTATTCACAACTGGCAGGCCCATTTTCCTTCCTTCCTTGCTTCCCTCCTCCTATCTTCTGAGATTCAGCTTTAAAGAACTATACCGAGCACCAGCAGTGTGATCCAGCACTCACCATGCTAACTCAGAATATAATGGTGAGCTTGATGGCGGGACACTTGGCCCCTGGAAACTCCTGTGTGGGCGTGTCTGTGTGCACATGCGCATGGTGGAATGGGTAAGTAAACGAGCATGTGCAATGGCCATCATAGGTGCTAATGTGGCCAAAGAGGGTGCCAGGAACACGAGAATTGGGACCGGAGGAGTCCTTTCTTCTGCCTGTGTCAAGTCATGGACTTGTGCTCCATGTTGGGACTCAGGGATACACAGGCTCAGCATCTAGTGTTGCAGGTGGCTCTGCTGCACGGTGATCAGTGGCATAGGATGCAGGGATGCAGGTGGCAGACGGACCAGCTGATAGTTTGGTTGGGCAGCAGCTAAGCTCAGCACAAATGTGGATAAAACGCTTATGGTGTTGCCGGTCTAAAGAGAGGACTATCAGTGATGTAAAAATGAAGTCACCTGCACTTGGAAAAAATCCCAAGACACGATTACAAGGGCTATTATCAAGATCAGCAATGGCCTTTGGTGGCAAATTTAGTGACTGCTTCTCTTTTCCTTTCACTCAACCTCTTGACATTTGACTGGGTCTATGAAACACTTTCTTTTCTTGGCTCCCATGTTGTCATCCTCTGCTGATATTCCTGCCAGGTCACTGGCCATTTCCCTTCCAACTAACCCTAAGTGTTGACCCCAACCTTTCAAATTCAAGCCTCAGCAAATCCTGTCAACTATATTTCTAAAGCAGATCTCAAGTTTATCCTTTTCTGTCCATCTGTACAGCCATGCATTAGTCCCCGCTAGGTCTCCCAGGTACCATGCAGCCAGAGCGAGCATCTAAAAACATAAACTGGATCATGTCTCTCCTTCACTTAGGGTCTTCTCACCACACCCTGAACAAACCCAAACTCCAGACTGGCGTAAAAGGCTCTGCAGTCCTGCTCGCCCACCTCTCAGAAGCCCCCAAACACACCTCGCCTGCTGTGCTCTGTGCTAAGACACTCTTGTGCCAGCTCTTACTGGCTTGATCACATTTTTGTTTACATTAATTGACCTGCCAGAATGTAAGCTTCAAGAAAGCCATGGCCTTGTCTGTCTTGTTCGCCACTGCACCTGCAGCACCAGGACAATGCCTGACATGTACTATGGACTCAACAAATATTTTTCAAATAAATGAATGAATAAAAGCCATGTGACTCTTAAGAAGGGGATCCAAGAGATTCAGCCTTTAAGAAACTGCCTTTGATGAGATTATAAGCAGAAGGTCTTTTACAAATTAGAGATAAATTTAATAATAATCCTAAGGTTATGAAGACCCTATTAATCGACCTCTAAACTTCAGCTGAACCATTATATCCACTTGTTTATAACATTTCTATTTAATTCACAAAAACATGCAAAAAAGGGAATTTCTCTGAATTGAGAGGAAATCACCTCTACTATTTATGGGCCTTATGGATCTGCTCATTTGTTGGAGATAAGCAAGAAATTACAGGAAGAATGGATAGTGGTACATACTCCACAGCTTCTATAAGCTTCCTTTTTACTTTTTTATATTTAGAGGTCTATTCAAATGCTGTGGCTAAGGCTCTGAACATATCCACTATAATAGCTGACTTATTTCTCCCTTCCTTTCAAAATTACACCCAAATTGTTTACCTGTGCTTATGAGCAGACAGGTGTATTTTAGGTGTAAGATCAGTGGTGTAAATTAGGAAGGTAAGAAAGCAGAGCTCAGCTGCTCCCAGACACTGGTCATTTAGTTTCCAGCATCTTAAAGGGGACAACAATGAACTTTCTGTCCCAGAAGCACTATTGTGGTGCTGCAGGGAGTTCGAAACCCGAAACATTCAACCAATACGGTGGTTAAAGTGATCTGAATCAGACATAAGTTGGAATCCTGGTTCTGCCATTTCCATAGGCCTGGTCTTGAACAAATTTCTTAAATCCTTTGGATCTCCCTTTCCTGGGGTGTGAGACCCAATTGCCACCTTATGGTGGCACATAGACACATGACACACAAAAAGCTTAGCACATGTAAGTGTTTAATAAATATATTAGCTTTATTGTTACTGTTGATATTGTTATTTTTGTCTTGCATTAGCAGAGGACAAAGAAAAGCCAGGGTTTAGGATCAGATCAACTTGCTATGTCTAGGCCCAGCATTATTTCTGTTTTGAGCAGTAGCAAATCCAAAATATAACACATTGAAGTAGAGAAAATGTAGTCCTACTTTAATGTAGATTCTCTCAGTTGTGATGCTTGATTTATGGTATAAATTAGTCAGTCCATCATTTCTTTCCTTGGTGATCTCCTTAGGATCTATTAGAGGGATTTCCTTAGGATCTATTCTATGATCCACACTTTACTGGGGACAATGAGAAGGTGGAAGAAGAAGAATCAATAGCAGACATTGTTTCTCATCATAAGGAGCCTAAAAGACATATCAATCCAGGAGTTAATTCTGAATCAGGGATACATCCATCAAATTAAAGTTAAAAAAGAGTCCTAACAAAATAAAGTTTGCAGAGTCACATGCTCTTGCTTAGTCTTATTAATACTGTGAGACTTGATAAGGAGTATGTTCTATGAAACCAATTTCCTTTAATTATTTTATACTTCTCATGTAAATAACCCAGTTTCATAGACAACTAACGATAACAACAACAGAAATTTAATCTCAGCAAACAAATCCAGTGTAATTGACCAAAACCTAAGCCCTGAGCTGTGGCAATCAACGCCTGCAGAAAGGAAGTCCACCGGATAATTAGCTGGTGTGATACCTGGGAAGCCCAGGGGGCACTGACATGGGAGGCCCTGACTTCTCCAGGGCTCAGAAGCACAAATGGTTTGTTTCCTCCTCAAACAGAGGTCACCTGCAGGTAGACAAAATAAAAAGGACAATTGCAGGAAACCTGGAACCTCATTAATGAGGCTCCCATGTGTAGAAGTGCCGGGCTACGTTGCCCTCGGTACCCAGTCATCGGCATCTGGATGTGCATATCAGGCATAGAGGTGCCAGCCTCCAGGAGTGAGTTGCTGTCACTCATTTATTTTGCTGCTCAGCCTCTCTGCTTTAGCTCACAGTTCATTAAATTCTACTGCATCACCATCAACATGCAAAACAGCTACTTGAAGGGCATTCAAAAATATAATCAGAAAAGGAATAAAAAGCCCTCTTTGAGAAAGAAGGAAAAAAATTAATCCTCTCCTGTCTATTGAATGACAAGAGGTTCTTTGGTCCTAATACACTTTTTCAAAATGGCAGTGACATCCAAGGATTCTGTCTGTCTGATGGATGGGGTGGGGGCTGCGTGGTTCTCTGCTTGGAGGGCGAGCACCAAATGTGGCTAAAAAATTCTGAAGGATCTGTGTATATGGATGTGTTATTTCTTCTGCATTTTTTTTTTAATTTCCCAGTGGGAAAGACTGTAGCTTGTGGACTTCTGTGAGATAGCTTGTTTTACGCTTTGCTTATGACTGTGATGGTGAAATTTTCCTGATGACTAGCTCTGCAGAAGCTGAAACTGTAAACTTTCTACATGCAGCTATGTGTGACTTCTGGGCTTAGTGTCTATGTGCACACACACTCATTTTAATGTGGAGAAAAACTTAAATACAGAAAAGCACAGAATATGATATGACAAACAGGGTTTTTATATTTTACAGCAGTGGTTTTCAACTGGGGGTGGTTGTGTCCCCTAGGGGACATTAGCAATGCCTGGAGACAGTTTGGGTTGTCATGACTGGGGATGGGGGCTGCTCCTGGCATCTAGTGGATAGAGGCCAAGCAAGTTGTTCAGTGTTGTACCATGTGCAGGATGTCCCCATAACAGAATTATCAGCCCCAAATATTAATAGTGCTGCTGTTGAGATAACCTGCTTTTCAATAGTCCATTATGTAAATACATTAGGAGAAAAGGCCAGAAAAAAAAATCATACTCCTTTCATTTGGGCAAATCCTACACTTCATAAATGGTCAACCCAATCACAAAACTACAACTTGGAGCACCCTATTGTTTTTCTCTTTAATTACAATCTTACAAGTTGATTAAAAATATGCAACTACTAAAAGGAATAAAAATATTTTGTCCATTGTAGGCACCATGCATCTCCTTGTTTTGAGTTTTATACATGCCTGTGCACACAGACAGGACCCCCCTACGTGCATGTATGCACGCATGCACACACACATACACACAAGGTTCTTTTTGGAAAAATGGCAACAATATTCTCTGTGGACTGAGGGTGGAACCACTGTGGCACTGACACAACATCATCATCCCACTCTTCATTAATCACAAGTGAAAGAAAGCCCTTTGGACAATATTTCGTTGTAAATTTCTATAGCTTATCTCTTGATTAATGGTAGCTTGGCCTTATTTCTTTTTTTTAAAGCAAACTTTATTCCACTACTGTATTAAGTACTTTCTATACTGAGTTCCTTTAATCATCACAACAACCTTATGGGCTAAACTGTTATCTCCATTTTAATAATAAAGAAATTGAAGCACAGAGAGGCAAAGCAACTTGCCCAAGGTCACACAGCTAATAAGTAGTACAGCTGGAAGTTGAATCCAAGCAGACTGATCCCAGAGAGGTTATTCCCAGGCATGAGGCTCTCACATCATGTCAGTGCATCAAGCTACAACTTGGGCTGGACAGCTGTAAGGGATAGAGATGCCTGCTGAGGTCAGGACGCCTGAGGTCAGGCTTTGTTTAAATAGCATCTA
Organism: Manis pentadactyla; assembly: GCF_030020395.1. NCBI lineage: Eukaryota > Metazoa > Chordata > Mammalia > Pholidota > Manidae > Manis > Manis pentadactyla. The sequence continues at coordinate 57,931,229 of NC_080025.1, read as the reverse complement.
CAGGGCCTTTACATAAATTCAGGAAACAGACACAAGGGAGCCAACACACAGGTGGGGCGGCACAGGAGCTGGCTCCCAGAGAGCCTCCCCACATCAAGCAGAGGGTCTCTAAGCACAACTGCTTTTTACATCTGGGACACCAGCTTGGAGCACAAAGTCAGAGAGACAGAAATGTGACTAGTCCTGGGAGTGATCCTTATATGGAGAGGTGGCCAAAGCTGGGGGACCTGGGCAGGGACCTCAGAGAGACACCGGGAGCTTCATGGAGTTTCCAAATGAGTGGAAACTGGGGCTAATGTGAATGTAAACCATATTTATAAAGCCAGATCCTCAGGACTCCTGGCAGTGTAATCATCCAGGCTGACAATTCTTGCCTCCAAGAGTGTGGGAAGCTGAAGATGAATCACAGGCCAAAGTCCACAGGCTGACCTCAGCGTGCACATCCCCTGAGACAGGACAAGCACGGAGACAGGAAGCACTTGGCTGAATTGGTTTTCCCATTTTTCATAAGAAACACTCAACTTAATAAAAAATAGCCACACTTTATTGACAATAATAGCTACCCTTTCTCTATTTCCTTACCAAGTGCCAGGAAACTCTATTTATCTCAGTTCTTCAGAGTAACTCTGTAAGGCCGGAACTATCACCTTCATCTGAAAGGTCGTATAATTAGCCCAAAGTTACCAAGCTAGTAAATGTTAGTTGCAGTTCTAATATGGGTCTGTTTGACTCCAAAATTCATGATTTTTCCACTGTTTTCAATTTTTCACACTACCATCAACCTCCAATGACTCCACAACCAACCACCTAAATGTGGGCACGTGCATACAGACACATACATGCTTGCATACAGTTTTCTCAATTTAACTTGGACACTCAGGACACAGATCTTGCTGCAGTGCACCCATCTCCCTGCATGAGCTCGATTCATAAAATCCAGGAGCCGAGTCATGGGTTGAGAATGAGCAAGCTTCCAAGAGAACACAGAGTCCAGGCCCCTGTCACTTGTAAAGGTGACTAGTCCAGGGCTGGGTGGAGGCTGAGCTGGGATTTGGTCCCAGGCATGCTGGTCCCTAGGCAGGGTCCCTTCCACTACACCACAGGGCTGGTGATCAAGAATTCATTTCTGGGCGCTGGGAATACAGAGCTGAAAAGGCACATTCCTGGTCCAGAAAGGATCCCACAAGCTGGCAGATGTGCTGAGACAGTCCACAGGTAACTGAAACACATGGCAGACAGTGGGAAGTGGCCCAGGAGAACAGAGTTCTACAGATGTTAAGAGGATGAATCACGTCCAGCTGGGGACACTGGGGAATGAGGCCATGGGGAGAAGGGGGAGGAAATGAACGCTCTGGTGTATTTGCAGGAAGGCACATCACACCAGTCATTTCACACCAACAGCCCTATGAGACAGGCAGAGCACATTTTACAGACAAGGTGGACAGACAGGAGGTGACCTACCCAAGGTCACAGTTAATGGGGGAGTCATGCGAATGAATGGCTTTGTCTGCCTCCAAAGCCTCTATTCTCTCCATTAGAGCAAACTTCCAGTGTCGCCATGAAGCCCTGGCAGCTTGGGGGCTCAGGAGCCGGCCAGGTAGGTGAGGCTCGAGCCCCCACCCAAAGTTGCACCTCAGAGGCTCTGCTTTGCATATGTATTTATAGACTGGGGTTCTGCATGAGATTCCATTTGTAAAAAAGCTCTGCTATTAATAAAATCGAGTCTGAAGCCCTCTAGTACCAGGTGCTATCTGGCAAGTGACTGGGTCAGGCCCTGGGCGTTGGGCAGGGCGGGGAGGGCATGTGGGCCCTGTATGGCAGTGAGGGACAGTGGCTGAGCAAGCCTGCTAAGAGTGATGCTGCCTGCATTCACAGCCAGGCTCCCTGCCTGCCCACTGTGAGGCCTTGGGCAAGGTACCCCCAAGTCTTGGCCTCCTCACCTTCAAAACGGGGGTGGGACTGGTACCTACTTTGTAGGGCTGTTAAGACGATTACATGCTCCAAGATACGGAGAGCACACAGCACGATACCTGGCACTTAGCACAATGGCATTCTCATTCACTTGTTGAGAATAGCAAAGCTCATTAGAGGAGATAAAATGGCAGAAACAGGAGTATCATGAAAGTATAGGAAGAATCTTAGGGACACTAAGAACTTGTCACTGCCCCTGAGGAGCTGCTGTGATCCTGAGCTCTGCCTTGCATTCTCCTGGCCTTGATTAACATGGGTGTGAATGAATGGGACGTACACCTGAAAGACGAGGGAGGTCCAGGTAACTCAAGGAACCATGGCTGTGACTCCATTGCTACTTGTGGCTGGTTCAGCAAGAAGCTCGGTGGAGTCTGGCTTCAAGTGATGATGTCAGTAACCCCAAGCCCCCAAACTAATTTACTGCCACTGCTCAGACAGATGGCCACAAAACCCTTGGCTCTCCCCGTAAGCTCGACTTGGCTTTTACAACCAAAAGGCCTAGGACAGAGGGAGGCAGTGTATCAGCCCAGCCCAGACCTGCAGGCCTGCTTCGCTGGCTAGATGGGGCCTTGCCTGGGGCAGAATTCTGCAGGGCACAGTGGGGGTCCCTTTCTGGTGCTTTCCATCAAAGACTGTTGGTGAATTAAGTTCCCAGTGAAGGGTTCCATGGCTTATGGGATTTTCATCTGTCCCGTTTGCAGCTGCACCCCAGTGCAGAGCAGCCACACATCCCTGTGAACGAGTGAGTGACGATGACATGCAGGGGCATGTCTAGCCCCTGCATCCTCCCAAGACAAGAAGAAGCAACTGGGTACAGAGCCTCCGTGGACGTTCACTCAACGACTAGCTGTGTGGGATCTTCTCGCCACTGCCCTGCTGTGACTCCCCCACCTGTCACCTCAGCTGGTAGCACCGCCACTGGGCCTGACAATTTCTCTTCAGAAAGGTCTGACCTCTTCTCCCTTTCCAGCGGAAGGGAGGGTCACTTGCTGCAGAGCACCGAGCAAGAAGGTCAGCCTGCGCCAAGCACACGTCTTGCTACTTTCATGCCCACTCTGCCAGAAACAAAGACGTTAGGGCTAGAAACACGCATGCAAGTCACTCATCATGGAAGAGATGAGGAGAGCAAAGCCCTGAGACATGAAGCAAGTAGCCCAAGGTCACGGAGCCGGCTGCGGGGAGGGGCAGGCTGCAACACAGCTCTTTGCATGGCACTTCCAAGGGGCCTCTGTCTGCCTCATGCAGGTCAGGAAGTCTTGGAAAGTGTCCCTGAACCATGCATCCTCCTTCTATACCTTATACATACAAAATAAACCTATAGTATATATACAGATACAGATTTTATATATGTATGTGATATGTATATACCATACACATGTATGTATACATGTACATATATAAAAACTACTCTATAGTCCCAAGTACATTTACTGAGGAGCTCAGATAAGCTCAATTCCCCTTATTTTATACCGAGCTATTACAGAATAGAGATAACTGAAGAGATGGAGGAAAGTCAGAAATGCTGAGTGTGAGAAAGGGGAGACATGTAATTTGTAAAAAGATTTTCCATATTCTAATTGCTTTGACTTTTTTTTTTCAGGCGCATTATTTAATGTGCTTTGAAATTTTTAACAGAAAAGGAGAGCATTCCAATTTTTATGTTTATCAGAAGGGAGTATGGCTTAAATAAAAAGATTGGGCAATACTGTGTTGGAACTCATAGCACAGGACAGCTTTAGAAATTGTCTGGTCCAGCTCCCTGTTTAAAGATAAGGACATTTCCACCCAGAGAGGTTAAGTAACTGCCGGTCTAAGGTCAACTGCTGTTTATTTGCTCCCAAGGGGAGCGGCCATGTGGACTTTATCTGTTGCATGTCTATGGCCCCGTACCAAAGGGAGCCCAGGGTTTGTGGTTGACCCACTGAAGGGAATTTACTGCACCAAGGATGTAAAGACACAGAGGGAAAGCAGGCTCCCCAACACACCTGGATGTTTTTTAACAAGGAGGATTCTTGGAGAAGGAGAAATTGAATCTGAGGCTTTAGCCACAAGCCTCGGGGTAGCTCCCCAGCAGCCCCCACACACTGGGTACCCTTGGCTCCAGCCCCTCCTTCGTGTAAACCCTGGGGAGACTCCATCTAGCCCTCTTTTTGGGGGTCAGGCTACAGGATCAATTCCTCAAGCCATCGCTGTCCCTTCCCTTCGTCACCTATGGAGGCCACTGAAAAGTTGGACGGACGGCTCCAGTCTAGTGCCACCTCCCAATTCAAGCCACGTTCTGTCATGTGTTCTGACAGGACTGAGCATTTCAGTAGAAGGGCTACAGCTCCTGAAATAGTTATCCTGTGAGCAGATGCAGAGCCCAGGAAGAGTTTACCCACAGCCTTGGGCTAAGACAGACACAGGGCCAGATCCTGCCGGGCAGCCCCAGAGGAGGCGCCTGTCCTCTGAGCAGCGGCTGCAAATGTGCTCACGGTGCAGGAGTCCACTTACCGCAGTGCGACTGGAAGACCTGGGGCTTGACGACCTGATTACAGGCACTGCACACGACGAGACAGAAGTCGTCATGTGCTGGGTAGTGGCCAAATAAGTGCATATCTGTGGGGGAAATGAAAACAGGATTTTTTTGAAAAAGCAATTAAGTCTCAGAAGGTGTACAGTGTCCTCTTGGAATTTCCTCAAGGACAGCTTTTGAAATGAGACAGGTGGAGAGGCAATTATCTCCACTAAAGGGAACACGGTTTGTCCTACCACAGCTCCCAGTTTTCAGAGACACAACTGCCTCAAAGGATCCCTCCTCACTGCACCCTTGGAAATGGGACTGTGATCACCAGTGTTGGGGGGCTGCCCTGAGCCATCAGCTGGGACACAGTGAGGCTCTAGTTATTTTAGGATGGGGGGCTCCCCAAACCCACTCTGACGTAAGCAGAGGGGTCTCTTTGGTGAGTGGGAGGGTGGAGGGGCCTGGGGTAGACAGAGAAGTCATCCTGGCTCACCAGCTGCCTGTGCAACCCCAGGGCAAAGGGAAGCCTTAGGCCGAGTGACGTGTTGGCTGCCGACATTATCCATTATTCATTTGGCTAGTATTTGCCAAGTGCCTTATGGGTCAGGAGAACCAGTGACCAATGAGGACCCTGCTCTCCTGGAGCTTATGGTGGCAGAAGAGAGAAACATTAAAGAGCAGCCACACAGCCATCATTTGGTTGTGCCTGTGGTATGTGCTATGGAGATGCACAGCGCCCCATGAGTGGTGGACTTAACCTTGTCTGAGGCACTGAAGAGGCTTCCCTCAGGAGGGGGTGTCTGAACTGAGACCTCAGGATGAGGGGGGCTTGGACAGACAAGGCCTAGGGTTGGGGAGGAAAGTACCAGGTCTGCCAAGGTAGGCAGTTCTGTGTGTTGGAGGAAACCTGTGGCTGGAACAGAAGAGCGAGGGGAGAACCCAGAAGCTGTAAGCCTTGTGGACCAGGGATTTTGAACCTGATTTTAAGAACAATGGGAAGCTACTGAAGGTTTCTAAGCAGAGAAGTGACACGATCAGACATAACACTGTTAAAAAGATTAGTTATGCAGCCTAAGAAACATGAATGCATGTGACCACACAAAAACTATACATGCATGTTCACAGCAGCATTGCTTATAGTAGACAAAAAGTGGACACCCTGATATCCATCTACTGGTGAATGGATGAACAAATTTTGGTAAAAACCAGATAATGGAATACTATGCAGCCATGAAAAGGAATGAAGTACTGATTCATGCTTCAGTATGAACTTTGAAAACATTACACTAAGTGAAAGAGGCCAGACACACAAAACCAACATGTGGGTTGCATGATTCCATTTATATGAAATGTCCAGAATAGGCAAATCTATAGACAAAAAATTAGATTAGTGCTTGCCTTAGGCTGGGGGCCTGGAGGGATTGGAGGGTGACCAATAAAAGGCGCAGGGTTTCTTTTTGGGAAATGTACTAGGCATGTGAGTAAAAGTTATCAAAAAAAAAGGGGAAGATCAGTTATGAGGAAACCCACGGTCACATCTCCCTCCCTGTGCACCACTGGATGGAGGCAGAGTCCGGGGCCACCCAGACTGTCCCTCTCAGGCCCCTGGCTCTAGAGCTGCTGAGCTCGAGGGGTAGGGTGCTCAGTACCACTGACAGGGCTGATGGAGGAACTGAAGGGAGGAATTAGAAGACAGCATGTGCACGAAAATGCTTCCTGTCCCAAGCCTCCTGAACTTTCTCTCCCAGGCACCCTAAACACTCATTCTATAGATCCAACCTGTGTCTAATGAAAACCACCACGCACAAGATGGGCCCGCAGCTGCAGGGCTGGGCCCCAGGCCCCAGCTGAGTTCCCTCACCGAGAGCCCAGCAAGCACTTCAGCAGGGGCACCTGTGCCTGGGGTGATTTTGCTTAAAGGGAAGTGGAATGAGCACATCTGTCACGGGCAAGGAGTGAGGCCCCTGCCCTGGATGAGGTGCAACTGCTGGGGTGAGGCCGGCTCTGGCTGCAGGGACCCCCCTGGCCCCACAGCGGGTGATGGGGGAGTGCTGGGATGCAGGCCCACGGAACCTCTCGCTTGTCGGTGGCCCCGGGTGTGGCCTGTTACTTCCCCTATCTAGGACTCGCCTCTATTTCCACTTTTGACTAAGACTTGTTACGGGAGGGGAGCGTTATTAGTCAGAGCCTGGCAGGTGGGGAGGCCTGTGAAAAAAGAGGCAGAGAGAGAGCCAGCTGTGACAAGAGTCCTGAAGCCATGCTGGGCCCGCCCAACGTAGTGTCCAGGGACCCTCAGTTCAGGCCTCCCAGTGCAGAGAGGACACCTCTCAGTCCTTAACTGCTGATATGGCTGCTGCTTTACTTTTTACTTATGGGTTGATTATTGTTACATATTCTTTTTTCTTTTTTAATGACAGAAGTAACCAATGTTCTTTGAAGATACATTTGAGAAACACAAAAAAGCCAGAATTAAAAAAAAAATTCTTGGCAACCTTTATTAACACTTTGCATCTCATTCAGATTTAGTTACATTTTATATCCAGGAACATGTGAAATCAGGCGCTGGTGAGGGCTGAGACTTAATTATTCAGCAGGCATTTAATGAGCTGTCTTACATCCTCTCTGCAATAGATCAAGCTATGAGGGAATTATATAAATAAATTAATTAAAAAACAAAACTTTCTTGAGCACCTGCTTTGTGCCAGAGCTGCGCTGAGGGAGGCTGAGACTGCAGGATAGCAAGCGTGTCTCTGCACCTTTGTGGTACATGCCTGGGGACGTGTCAGAGGCCATGAGCACTCCATTTGAGGTCCCACTTCCCTATTCCTTCTGAAACCTGTACAGCCTCCACCACCATAACCCCACATGTACACACACACCTCTATGTCAGGAGTCGAAGGTCAAGAAAGGTTAGGCTAGCCAGAGCCCGGCCACCTTCTGCTCCAGGCCCTTCACCCCATGGGGACCCCTCTTGGTTTCCTCTAGGGCCCTTTCCACATGGCATGAGTCTGCTTAGAGCGCGTCTCATTGCAGAGGGAGAGGACCTGCTTGCCTGTTTCTCAGTGCGCCAACCTTAAAACCTCCTCCACAGGCTGCCCGGCTTCTGAGACCTGGCAGATGGGAGCAAGAGAAGGGTGCTGGGCTCCTGGGAAGACCACCACTTCACAGGCTCTGGTGGTCATGGCCAGTGTCTGTTTGCTCAGGGAGGGAGGAGGCAGGATGGGGAGAACTGACAACGATTATACCTGACACAACACTAGGTATTCTATTAATTAATTCTCTCTCTCAATTTACCACCCAAACAAAACACACAGGGCACAGTTAAAAATAAAAGCAGTGGGCTTGGACCAGCTTGTGAGAGCTGGTTGTGCGTATCTCTCCCCGGCTCATTCAGTGGGCTCCTGGTGGCAGCTTGAAATCAGCCACTAGGGTCTACACCGAGGAATCGGACAGGCACTACAAATCAGGTCTTGTCTTCTCTTTCCTGAGAGCCCCATGATAAAGATGGGAAGAAAGGGAAAAGTGAGACCATGTCAATGACACCACCTAGGGAGACCCACTGTTGACATGTTAATATATACCCTTCTAGACTTTGTTTTGTGAAAACATTTTCTTAGTTAATCCTCATGATTAGCTTACAAAGGTTTATCGTCTCCACTTCCCAGGCAAGGAAACAAAGGTAAAGTAATTTGCTAGAGATCCTATGGCAATGATTTAAAAAGTGGGATGAGATTCCAGGATGCTCTGACTCTAAAGCCAATACTCCCTCCTCAGCAAAAGGCTGCTGCTTTCATTATAGAACAAGGTCCCATTTTGCAGATGAAACCAGTTTGGAGGGGTTGTCCAGATGACTAATGGGCTGTCCTAAGGCTCCAAGGGAGGTGTTGGCAGGAACATAGGCCTGGGGTCAGAGGAGGGGTTTAGAGCACAGTGCTCACTGCTGTGTGACCCCAGGGAAGGTGCCCCACCTTTCTGTCAGTTACTTCATCTATGAAATGAGGCTAACAGTTCTTGCCTCCCAGGGTTGCTGTGATGGCTCCTAAAAGCTGCCTGGCTGTGTGTTCTCTCCCACTGAGGATTTGGGACAGCGTGGAGAAACTTTTAGCAAGGTCATCTCCTTTAGTTTTCAGAAGGACATAGTTCTCTCTTCAGTGGGAGCGTCCTGGCTGCAGGCAACACATTCTATGCCTCTCCCTCACCACATTCACAGTACACCTCCTGGCAAGCCTGGGGTCCCTTCAAGCTGTGGCTGGATTCTGAGAAAATGTGCACCAAGGTGATGAGACTGCCTAGTTTCAAACCCAGTGATCATCTCCCAAAGAGACAAAGCCAAATCTGTCTGTTTTGCCCCATTTTGCTTCTCAAATGAATCACCTGTAGATGAGATAGAGTGCTAGCACCCCCATGACTTGGTCATCCTCCTGGCTTGATCAAAGGCAGGATGGGAGCAATTTCTATTAGCCCCATTTTGTCGATGGAGAAAACAGAGGTACACTTGCTTCCAGGTCAGTAATTTTTGGTTTTGACCCCAACCCACTATATATACATGCACATACATATCTATCAATCCATATACCCACCCAACCATCTACCATCTCTCACTGGAATATAATGTTACACTCTGATATGTTCTGTTCTACTCATTTCCTGTTTTATTCTTCTATTTGTTTAAAAAATCCTTTCAGGACCCCTCAATGGGTCACAGCTTCAAGTCTGAAAACCACTCTTCAAGGTAATCTAGTGAGTAAGGGGCTGAGCCAAGCCTGAGAATTAACTGGGGCCATGAAGGCCTGAGCTGGTCCTCAGTGGGCACCTGGAAGGGTAAAGCCATGAACCGAATCCTTAGTGCCAATTACATGCTGGAGCCCATTGTACCAGCTCACAAGAGCAGATTGTTCTCTCTCCCCAACTCTGCCTGCAGGGAGCCAAGTTGGTAGCCTGAATTAGCCAAGGAAGGAGTATTTACACCATAGGAATCAGCATCCACTACAAACCAGGGCTGCTTCTCTTGGAGAGCTGGCTGTTAAAATATTTACCAGCACATCACTAATTAGCTCCCATTCTGGCATCACTCTTCCCTGGATCAATTTTCCTAGTTATAAAAACAGAAAATTATAACACCATCTACCACACTGGGATGCAGAACGGCATTTGTGAACTTGGGAGGAAATCATTGTATTAATATAAGATTATGGTATTGATTACTAACCCAAGAACCTATGCACAAGGGAGCCATGTAAACATGTTGCTCACTTTCTGATTCAAACGAGCACATCAAGGTTACTTGTCCAAGGTCTGGCAGCTAGAAGGGAGATGGGGGAGGGTAGCGGGGGCAGTAGAGAGAGGATAATTAAGTTAGTGGAGTTCTTTCCAATGTCTGTCAACTTAATGCTCCCTGGTTAAGGATCATTCATGGAGATTACTCACAGATTCAGTTCACAGTATTGAACTAATGTTGCTTATAAGTTTTCATACATAGGCTAATGCCAGTGTCCCTATTTAAAGCAGACAGTCCTCTACTTTTCTTACTGAGCTTCTGGTAAAATTCTCATTTGTGGCATAGTCATGGATGTGTCAGTTGCCTCTGTGCTATCAGCTCAGTCTGGCAGACTTGGCTTGCTTCCCAACAGCATTGGAGGTTCCCACAGGCCTTGCCTGGCTCTCACAGACTTACCTCCCCTGAACACCCCCCTCCCCCACCCCTCTGCTTCTCTTCCTCTCCCAGATGGCAGGGCGGGTGGGGGAAACAGAGCTCAGCTGTGATGGAAGGAGAGACAAAGTTGAGGACAACAGAATGGTTTCTATGAAACTAAAATAATGACTGATTTCCTGGCGTATTTGGTTAACTGTTTCTTAAGTTGGTAATGAAAAAAGAAATTGGCAAAATGGGAGTAGCAGTTTATCAAGACAAACAGCCTGCTGAGGGGAACACTTTCAACAGGCAGTCATATGTGCGTATAAACCTTAGTTTCTATCTGGTATTCGCTTTTTGAAAATGGCTGCAGTTAAGGAGGAGGCAGGGTGACATCTCCAATTCACTATTTGTACAGGACTTGTTTCTAAGATGGGAAGACAGCTGGTTTTGTGGATTCAGGATCAAACTAGATGCTGTGTGCTTTTGAATTTGCCCCTGGACACCTTCCAAAGCTTGAGGCTTTGACATTATGAAGCAACACTGGTAAGAGCTCAAAAGATGAAAAACTTAAGAGTGAGTGAGGGTTGATGCCTTCCTTTTGTGAGTGGGAATGCTGAACGACACACAGGCTGCACGGAGACGGCGCAAGAAGCAGCCTCCCTTTGAAGGCCGTGGGACAGCTTATCAGCTATCAGTGATACCTATGCTCACCACAGACAATCCCACAGTGGGAAAGGCAAGACAGCAAAACAGATAACTTTGAATGTTAGTTTCTTGAAAAAGAAAAAAAGCGAATCCCCAGAAATGGTCGTGTGCTTGCCCCAAAGTATTTTCCAGGATTGTGAAACAACCCCAGTTGCTAAAAGAATTATAAATATGTCAGGTAGCATATTCTAAAATACTCTAGTATAACCACAATTTCATATAATTTAAAAATAATGCTTTCCTTTTAAACTGACTCTAAACACACTTTGTAATGAAAAAAACTGGGATGGTAGTTACATAATGTCAACACACAAGGCAGATGTGAAATGTAAGCCATTTCCCACAGTGGGTAACTGGACACACAGATCTGGTAGGCCCTCAGGATGTGACAACTCTCTGACAATGGCCAGAAAGCCAGGTGCCACTGGACTTCCTTGGAAAACTGTCAAAAAGATGAGGTGGTGGCTGGCAATGGTCTTGATTTGTGGGCTTCCACTTATATAAACTCAGGGGAAGTTACTGAAAGAATAGTTACTGAGGTTCAAGTACACACATGACTGCCTCCAAGGAGATTCAAATCCGGACATAGAAGGGCACCTGCAAGACAGACACCTGCCACCTCAGGAGGAGCACCTCTCACACTGGAGGCAGCTGGTCCTATGAGCCTTTCTTCCCCCATTAATCTGAATATGCTCATTATACAGTTTTTATTAATTTGTCTTTTCTCTCTGCTAGTGGAGTCTTCAGCTGCATTTTAATCACTTATGTCAAATGAAAAGCTTGAGGGGATATAAAAAACATTTCTCCTCTGCTCTGATGGTGCGATTCTCTTTGTTCCCCTACTCCAAAATCTCCTTAAATTCATAGAGTGAAACAGCTCAGGGTCTTCAAAGCAATGACCTCACACCTGACGCCTCCCGATTCCCCAGCAGAATGCTGAACACCCCTCTAGGAAAACGCAAACGAATGCGGTCACTTTCCATGTTTTCAGATTTCTGAAAACCCAGGGTCTGACTGTGAGGGCTTCAAAAACACTGAAATCTGGAAATGGAAACTGAAACACTAGGACTAGAAAAGCAAGTGGCTGGTGAGCTTGACAGTGTCAATGTGGGTGGGCGCTCGCGGGGGCAGGCTCAGGGCCTTTCTCCTCTCACAGACTGAAGACTGAAAAGGCACCCCGCCTCTTCTTGTGGCTGGGCACCCCCTTGCGAGGCTGAAGCTGGCAGCCAGGCCTGGCAGCTTCCTGTTACACTGCAGGAACCAGACCCTCGATCCCCACCCACCCAACTCATAAACCCTGACCAAAACACCTCCCGCACCCCCACGAGACTGCTTAATCCCTCCTTCCTCAGGAGAAGGGCCTTACAGATCTGTAGTCACAGTGGACTGAGGAAGGGGCGCTGCCCTGGGTGCCAGGGGTGCAACCCAGGCCGTGGGCCTCAGGCCAGTCCCTGTCCCCACTCTCCTCTGGCTTCTGCCCAGACGAGCAGAGTGCCACCCCCTTCAGCACAAGGAAGGGAGGGAGACCGGAGTCTTGTGAAATGCACACCTGAGAGTTGGGCCTGGAGAGGCAGACTTGAATTCAAGTCCTGCCTCTGTTGTTTGGCACAATGATCCCCTTTAAGCTTCTGCTTCCTCATCTGGAATTAAAGAATGTATCTGTGATGGGGCAGGCGCACAGTAAGGATGTGAAAAATAGAACATATTCTCACCTATGGCCTTCTTCCTGTGTCTCCAATCCACCTGTCCCTTCCCTGGGAGGCTGCCTTTCCCTCAGCCAGAGGAAGGAGGCACCGAGCCCAAGCAGAGCCACCCTCTTGCAGTGGTGTGCCCCTTGCAATGTGACCAGAGCTCTCTCAGGGCTGTACCGGAGCTATCGGTTTGCACCTCTCTCACCCGACTGGGAATTTCCTGGCGACAGGAATCATGACTTACCACCCTTCGCGCCTCCCTTGCCAAATAGCTGGCACATGGTAGTTGAATACATGTAACAAGTTAACCAGGCTGAAGTTCCCAAGAAGCCGATTTACTTCCCATGCTCCTTAATTTCCTCTTCTCTCAAAGGGGAAAGGAGTAAATGATAATAAATTACCCTAATATCCACGCTGCTATCTAAGATTATGAGGTCAATAATTATGTCTATTTGCTCATTCCTGAGCTCCTTGGAAGACAAGTGCCATGAAGCTCAGAAGGAGGCACAGGTGGGTGTCATCACACCGAAGAAGTGTTAGTTCCTGACGCCACTGAGCCAAGCTCGTGAAGTCTGGGTTCTTTCTCTTTGGGCAAACACGGTGACTCCTCATCGCACCCCCAGCAATGGTCCCCTTGGGGCCCGTGCTGGGGGTGGGCCTAGGGGTGTTTTCTGGGTGCTCCCTCTGTCTCATTTTCTATTTCCTCACCCTGGGGCTGCAAGGCGTCTTATACATCAAAGCAGTGGATGGTCCAGGGCCTGGAAGATCTAGACTTTACCCCTTGCTGTTTCAGCTCTGTCCTGATACTGGGCAGGCACAGCAGCCCCGCTCAGCCCAGGGCACTCTGAGCCATCTGAGCCACCTGACAGAGGATCTGATTGGCTGGCTGGGCAGCAACGACCCTGGTAACCAAGAGAATCATTGTACAGAGGGCTCCCCTTTGCCTATGCCTGGCTTACGCAACAATTCGCCCCTAAAAATGTTGCCGGGGATACAAGCCCAGCCCTGACTGTCTCTCACACAGCTCAGGGACACTGAGGCTCCTCCCCGCACAGCCATACACACCCTTGTCCATCACTCCAGGTCGGCTGGTGGCTTCTGGCCTGACATTCCCACCTCTGGCCCTCAGGACAGATGAGGAACACGTATCCACTTTGGCAGGTTGGCGAATCCTGAGAGGTGTCCTGGCTAAAGCTACTCCTACATCAAGGGCTGCTTCGGTGTGCAGATCAGCTGCATGGACAGGAGAGCCCCATTTCCCCCTCCCCAAGCTGGCTCCTGGCTCTTGGGCCCAGCCACAGAAATGTCCTATGTGGAGGACAAGGATAGGTACATCATATTCAGCCAAGGGCCTATAAGTAAACATTGTACAGTTCACTATGACTCAGAGAGAGAAGAGAGGTGTCAACCTAGTGGAGGACATCCTAGTCCCTTTCTCCAGCTCTCATGCCTAGTGGCACTTAAAGAGTAGATAAGTAAAGGGGCCTACAAATGCTGTGGAATGGTCACAGGTCATCACCAGGCTCCCTTCCCTCCCAGGTTCTTCCACCTGGGTCATTTAAATGTTTAAATGTTGACCTATATCTTTATGTCCACATTACCTTCAACTTAAGGACTATAGCTAGTATTTGTTTTCATGAATTCACTAGACCTCCCTGGGCATTTTTCTCAACTCTTGTTCAGGAGGCCTTGCTCTGTTTCTTTGGAATAGGCTTTTCCTAACCTGAGCCTCCCTGGTCAGAGAAATTTTAAGAGCTTGTCTGTGTGAGGCCAGACTCCAGTTGATTCTAGGGTGGCTCTTCCCACCTCTGTCCTGGGGCATCTCTTGGGTCCAGGTTGTTCTCTCGGTACAGTCTGCAGTGTGTCTGTCCCCCCAGGCCCTCTGCCATAAGAGATATCTTTGTGTTCTGGACGTGGGCGTTGTATTTCAGGGAAGAAGGCAGTGGGTTTGGAGACATGAAGGTGGTGACCTACACGTGTTGTTTTTCCAGGTTATGGTCACATAGAATTTTCAGAGTGAGCAGAAAAGTGTTATTAAGAACAGCTTAGATGAGTCACAGGGAAATCAATGGGAACATCTCCTTTGGTGTCTTTTTGTAGAAGACAGTCCAGCTTCTTGTGGCAGTGTGACTTGACACTGGTGGAGGAACCAACTGGTCCCTTTACTTCCTTTCTGGCTCCTTAGTTATGGTGACTGGGCTAACAGGGAGTGTGTCGGGAGGGGAGTGGGTGAAGAGGGGAGGACGGGAAGGATGCCACATCCATGGCACAAAGGGACCCCCTACAAAAGGTAACCAGAACACAAAATCTGAGTTTTTGTGTTTATTCTTAAGAGGAATTAGTCAGGGCTCTCCCTCTCTCCTGTCTGTCTGTCTGTCTATCTATTTATCTATCTAGCTATCTACCTACCTATTTATCTCATCTAAGAACTCTATCTCATCTATCTTTCTGTCTATCTCTGCCATCTGTCACAGGAAGCATTATATTGTTTGAGCACTGTGGTTGTGAGGTGGACTTGACTCGGCCTTTCTGTCTTTTTTTTTAAATTCATTTTATTATCATTAATCAACAATTACATGAAGAACATATGGTTACTAGACTCCCCCCTTCACCAAGTCCCCCCCCACAAACCCTGTTACAGTCACTGTCCATCAGTGTAGTAAGATGCTGTAGAATCACTACTTCTCTTCTCTGTGTTGCACATCTCTCCCTGTGTCAGCCCCCCACATTATACATGCTAATTGTAAGTCGACCTTACCGTCTTTTATTGCTAAACCAAATGCTACATTTTTGGAAGTTAAGGGTGAGATGTGGCTTTACAAAAATTAATAAAATTTTTAAAAAGAAGAAGAAGAAAAAAGAAATAGACAGCAGCAAAAATATCACTTGGTTTTCAAGGGCTGCATTATATGCTACGAGAGCATAGCCCAAGCCTCATGCACAGCTTCATCTTCCCCACCCCTGCCAGGTCTGTCCTCACAGCAGGAGATAAGAAGTCTGAATTGAAGTTCTCCTTTGAGGCAACCGAATACAGCCTTCTCTCTGAAACCTGAATAGACTTTAGCTTGAAAAGGGTTGCTCTGAAGCACACCAATGAGCTTGATGGCCACCATCTTGTTTCCTGAGGTTCATATGCTGACAGGCTTTCATTCCGTCTTTATAAAAACAAGACTGCAAGCAAAGGAATGGGGTGGGGTTGGGGCACCCAGTTATCTGGGGGAGTCAAACCATGCTATACCGAGGGCTTTCGGCAGCCCTGCTCAGAGCAGGACAGTTACGTCAGAAGTACTTCTCACTAGGCCTTCCATCACTGTTTAGAGATTTTAATTTACAAATGGACTGGAAGGGCCAGGCAGCATCCACCACACAGATGTCCACCTGTCCCAGCACAGAATTTGGGAGGCTTCTTGGATGCTATGATGCTGGACTACGCTGAAAGGAGAAGACACAAAGAAGCCCTCCAGCCGTGCCTCACAGGTCTAGGAAATGCGACATTTTCAAAGGCACAAGATGTGGCCTTTGTGAGACTGAATCCTAGCAGGCCTCAGCCCTCAAGTTATTGTTACTAATGCCATTCAGAATATGCAGTGGAGACCACAGGGGTAAAAAAATGCCTACTCAACGCAATGTCCCCTTCATCTCAGACATGCCAACCCCTGCTCAGCTGTGGGGGGTCACACCAACATGACATCTGCAGATTCAGGGATGCAGAAGGGGTGTACGTTCAGAATCCGTGAGACAGGCAGCCAGGAAGAGTGGGAGGTCCCGGGGTTGGTGGCCTTGATGAGTGCCATGGCAGTGGTGAGTTGACTGCCATGCAGAGGCTCTAGGGTAAGAGACCCCTGGGTCCGGTGGCACTTGTCAGCAGCTCTGAGCACAAAGCAGAGCTGGCTCTGGCTGTAACTGGCAAAGAGACTGCGGCATTTCTTTCCAAAGGGCCATTCGCTAAGGCTGTGGAGGCCCACGTGCCCTTCAGCATTACAGTGATCAACCCGCTGATGCTGCTGGAGCTCGCAGGAAAATGTGCCATTTGGCTCTGTCACAAGAAGCACCCACTTGGTGTAGCCAGAGGGCAGTGGAAGGAACTGCTTAACGTCCCTGGGAATCAGTGTCCAAATCACGCAAGCCACTGGGACAGCCAGCCTGTGGGAAGTTGTTGATAGACATCCCAATTCCCCCAGGAACGGGTGCTTACAGGGGAGCCTGAGCTAGTCCAGCTGGACCTGCCGCTGCATCAATGCTCATGAGGAACAGAAATGTATCTTTGGTCTAAAAGAACAAAAAGAAGCATCTCATCACACTGGGCTCCTCAAACCAGTCACACATACTTGGCAACCACTCTGATGTGCTGGAGCTTAACACTGGCAGCCTTCTGAGCACAGAGGCCCAGGAAGAAAAATCCACCATAGAGAGGATTAGAGAAAGCTGTTTTAAGGTAATGGAAAGTTAAGATCGATGAGCTGGAGGAGAAAAATCACAGTCTTCAATCACAAATCAAGCATGAAGCTAGACTTGTGCCTGAGGAGAAAAGGGAGACTCTAGGTAGGCTTTTGCAGCTCTGGGACCGGCCTTACACTGGAGTCCCACGTTCAGTTTCCTTCACATCCTCCCCCACTGCTACCCCGCCTTTACCCCTCCCTCCACACTCCCTGACGCCCTACACATCCTTGCAGGCCAGCTTTACTGCATCTCCCTCCAGGGAGCCTTCTCCGATTTCCACTGAGACAACTAACCCTTCCTCTGTATTTGCAGTCCTTGACATTTATCCCTGCACACAGCCCACTCTACCTGGTGTTCGCAGATGGTGGCGGGTACACCTATCTTCCCATTCATACACTCACGTTTATATACGGACTTAGACATTTAACAATCAAAATCAAGCTGTCAGAAACACACTCAAATGCTTTAAAGAGTGCCAAGGCACCAAAGCTGCCTTACTTTAGACTAAGGAACCACCCATGAGACTTAGCAGGGGCAACTGTGGGGTAGTGGAATGGATAACAAAGTCCTGCTTTGCCTCTAGCTGGCTGTGCAACCCTGGAGCAAGCCATAGAACCTCTCTGGACTTAATCTTAACCTTTTTCTTTGGGAAAACAATAGTCATTCCTTCTCCATAAGGTTGTAGAAGGATTAATGAGATAATTCATGCCAGTGCCAACATCCTATAGGCACTCAATTAAATGCCCATGAAATTGAACTGATCTTTAGCCCAAACCAGCTAAGTCAAAAGCCAAGGTCCCATCAGAAGAGCACTGTTTTACAAAGGGACCTCAGTGTCATACTTAGTATGCAGATGCTGGAGTCAGACTGCCTGGACTTGAATCCTGGAACCACGTTCTCAGAGAATTTCTCTGGGCCTGCTTCCTCGTCTGTACAATGGGGATGGTAATAATGGGGTAGTTGTCAGGATGAGATGGGGTAACACACGTTTGATGTCTGGTCCTGGTCCTTGGGAAGCTCTCAATAAATGTTAGCTATGATTTGGAATCTGATTTTACATGGCGGGACTTTAAGAATAAGCAAACCCTGTTTCATTGGAGCAAAACAGTGAGTGTTGAGAATGAAAAAAATATTTAAAAACCCACCAGACCTTGAACTTTCAGTCATGGAAACCACAGCAGATGGGGGCTTCTCAAAGTGTGAATAGCACCTGCAACTGGGTGGCCAAATGTAGATGCCTGGCCCTCGTCTATGGAGTAAGACTCTGGGTGTGGAGTCCAGGAGGATGTGTTTTTAACAAGCACCTCAAGGGATGTGATAACCCCTAAAATTGTCCAATCACTGTCCTATCACAGAAACTTCTAATAGGGAGACAGCCAGTGGTACATCTCAGCGCTTGCTTGGTGCTAAGGAACCTCTTGCAGGTTAAAAGATGCTGTTAGCCAAGGGGGAGTGTGTTGTGTACAGGCAGGGATGCCACTGTGGGCTCCCCTGGCACGTGGTTTGGTGTGTCCCTCCTGGGCACCTCTATTTAAGCTCTTTGGATCTGTGAGTTAGAGACACAGTCCAGTGGTGAGCTGGGGCTGCCTGGAGCCACACAGAACAGCCAGCTGTGCTCCTCTCCCCCTAGCTCCACATTTAGGGACTTCACATAGGTCGTTTGAGATTCACCATGGTGGGAGAATTTACACCTTGGAAACTGACAAATGCTATAATCGGGGCTCTTGAATTTGTTCAGAGAAGCCAGTATACTAGCCTCACAGGTTCACTGGAATCCAGACTCTATGGAATGAGGTCCAGGGCACTATATTTAGGTCCTTGGATGGTCTGGGGACAGCTAACATCTGGTTTCTGAAAACCCATCTAAAAAATGGTGCTAATGGTGCTCTGGTATTTTAGTCCTCATGGCTTAGTTCAGGAGAAAACCTCCTTTGTGCTCTGTGGTCATACTCTAAACCCCAGTGGAAATCACAGTCTTGATACTCAAGCGGAATGGAGTGAGGGTGTGAGTGCTTCAGGGCCAGCCCCTCTTCACCCCTAGAAAAACAGCCCCATTCTTCTGCGGGTGCCCCAGCAGCCTTCATACCTATAGGAAACCAATCTAAAATGCCCGGCGGGGGCAGTGCTTCTGCAGTCCATCTCTCTCTCTTCCCTAGGAGGAGGAGGGGTTCAGGCGTGGGGTGGCCCAGCTAAGCTTCAGCCCAATCCCCAGCCTGCTGTCAGACACCCCCAGCTGCCTTTCTAAAGGTCACCCATTAAAAGCCGTAAGCCCTGCAGGCGGCCCTGTTTCAGTAGATAGGCTGGGGAAACATACACTTTTCCTTTGAATTCCTCCACTCAGCAGTCAGGTGAGTCAGGGAAATTCAATCCAATTTCCCAGTAAATCCTACTATGCTCTGGAAGGACATGGTTTGAAAAATCTATTTTTTTGCTTTTATTTACTTAAGGTCTGCATGCCTGGGGAAGCTTTTTCATAGTGCCATCAAACTGCCTTTCACTTCCCAGAAAAATAAAGATCCCACCTTCCTGGAATACTCCCAGCAACAGTGTGGCCCACAGCCTCCTCTTCCCATCTCTGCAGGCCTGCAGCTGGCCTCCTAGCACACATGCCGTCTGCAGCCTGAGGGGGACTGGTTTCAGGAGGACATTTTCCCAAAGGGCCTGCGGCTCAAGCCCTCAATTCCTGGGGGCAGGAGGCTCCCTCCAGCATCCTGCACAGCTTTCCCCTTCCAGGGTTGCCCAGAGCTCAGCTGCTTTTGTTTTCCTGGTTTGGATGCTATTTTTCATCCAGATGCATAGCCTATCTCTGCAGGGTTTGTGCCTGCTATTCTAGAGGCTTCCCAATATAAAGTGCTGGGGGCAGGGCCAGGTATCTTTGGAGAGTCTCATCTTTCTAGAAGACAAACGTATTCAATGTATTTGGGGCTTAGATCTATATTGGTATACTTAGACCTTGTCCCAACTCTAGTTTTTACCTTTGTGCAAATCCACTCAGCTGGATCACGTCCAGCCAAGTTCTATGTGTGGACCCCTAGCAAGACCCCAGTGCAGGTCACACACTGCTCTCTCCAGCTGCCTGGTGGCTGCGGAGGGCGGTGGGTAGAGGTAGAGGGCATACATGCCTTTGGAAGAGCCCCTCTCCCCTGACCTGGCTCCTTCCTTGGCTTCACTGGAACTGCGGCTGCCGGGGCCTCCAGAGCCAGTGCCACTGGTCCTCACCCCAGCGACCCAGATCCCATCCAGTGGAGGGACAGCTCTAGCCCGGGCTGACGTGACAAGAACAGGGCTTAAGCAGGACCTGTGAGGTTTCTGGTGCCTGTCACTAACTTGTCAAGACCTGAGACCTCTCTGTCCCCACAGAGCTCCAGCCCCTGACAGTGAGATGAGACTGTGGGACCAGGTTTGTGGTTCCATACCTCGCTGAGCAGCAGAATCTCTCAGGAGCTTTTAGGGTACAGATTCCTGGCTTCCAGCCAGACCAAGTGAATTAGAGATATTG
Organism: Manis pentadactyla; assembly: GCF_030020395.1. Taxonomy (NCBI): domain Eukaryota; kingdom Metazoa; phylum Chordata; class Mammalia; order Pholidota; family Manidae; genus Manis; species Manis pentadactyla. Next base: position 57,910,785 of record NC_080025.1, on the reverse strand, counting down.
TGAGTGAGTCCCAGGAATCTGTATTTTGGAAAAAAGCTTCCCAGGTGATTTTGATGTAGCTGGGCTAGATTTCCCCACTAAAACCTTCCCATAAAAACAGCCTATTATTTGATATGATTTCACCTCCTTACGAACCAGCATGGGGAAGGGAAAGCAGGGAGCAGGGATTGTATGCATGACTTGCCTCTCCGGCAGGCAGGAGCTGGGGCCAGAATACTGTTCCCAGCTGATGGGCCACCAGCTGACCCAGAAGGCAGCTCAGTAAGGGGCCAGCACAGGTGAGGGACGGGCGCTGCCCACGTGGAGGTTTCAGGCCCCCCTGTGGACAGAACTTCTTTGGGAAGAAGAAGATAAAGAGGAAGAGTGGCCCTCAGCCACAGCCCTCAGCCCAGCCACGCCCTTACTGGACCCTGGGGCTGAACAGGTGTGGCCTGGGCCTCCTTTCTGCTACAGATGTCCTGTCAGGCCCCTCCAGCTGCCTTCCCTCATTGATGTGCCAGGAAGAGCCCTTCAAGACAAGCGACAGCCCTGCTGACACCAACTGAAATCAGGAAGAGCAAACCCTAACCCCCGGGTGTGAACACAGCAGGAGGGCCTGGCTGTCTCATCTCTAAAAGAGCTGGACTGAAGGGGGACTCCTGCACCTGGCTGTCCCAGGCGCCTGCGTGTGGGGTAAAGAGCCAGCTCAACCCACCCTATACAAGATAAGATCCAGAGCAGTGGTGCTGTTCACTGAGAAGAGAGGAGCTTTTGCTGGAGATGAATGGAATGCCCCTGTCTCCCCTCCATCCCTGAGGAAATCAGCCTCTGATTCCAACCAATAGGGAAGGGGTGGAATTTCAAGGGGCAGCCCTGTGAAGCCACTGCACACTAGTCTGACATTTCACTTGTTAGGTGCCAGCTAGGGGCTACTTTTTGCTTAAGGGGAATATTTATTGATTAAATAATTTTATTGAAAACATCAATCACAGGGCCACTATTTGCTGAGTAGTCCTGGCTAGGCACTGTGCGGAGGGCTCAGCATTGATTGTGTCATTGAATCCTCTCAACAGCCCTGCAGGGGAGAGTGTCTCCATTTTACAGAAAAGGAAACAGAAGCCCACAGAGGGTAAGCTGTTTGCTCTGTCTCACAGCTTGGAGATGGTGGAACCAAAATAGGACCACTGGTCTGCTGACTCAACTCCTAGGCCATTCTGCTTTCCTAAAGAGGATGGCAGCTGGGAGAAAAGGTGACTGCTGGGGAAGTGACAGGAACTCTGAGGTCGGTTATGAATAAAGACCCGTGGAGTAGCATTTCCCAAATGTCCCAGGACAAGGACACACAGAAGTGCACACCCGAGTCGGTGTCTACAATGAGGGTGCAGCGAAGACAACATTCACACTTAAAACAATGGCATGGCAGACAAAGCGAAGGACTACCCTGCGGCAGACACTGAGAGAACTGCACAGCACATGGTGGGGCCAGAACCAGGCAGGACAGCAGCAGGGAAGGAGCAGTGAACTTGGCACAGGCGGCCAGGGGCTTGACTGCTCTATGAGGTGGTTTCTGTGGGCAGGAGAGATTTGGCAGGGCCCTGATGCCGTGGAGCGGGAAGGGGAACAACACCCATGCCTCCCAGGCTTGGTTAACCCTGGTTTGAGCTGGCAGCTGATGGCACCTGCGCCTATGGGACACTGAGGTGATTCATGCAGGGAAGAGGAGGCTGCTGGGCTCACCACGCACTCACCCATTCATTCATTCATTCATTCAATACTTCTTTATTGTCACTGATTGTACGGGTGTTCCTAGAAATGAAGGAGGAAATTCCTGCCCTCAAGGAGCTCACAGACCATTGAGGGAAACAGGTGCGCGATATACCGGGCAGGTGACAAGCATGGTGTGTGAGTATGGAGGAGGGAGAGGCTGTGCTGCAGCAGAGGGCAGGGCAGTCTTCTCCAGGATGGCCCCAGAGCTGGAGCGTGACAGGCTCGCACAAGGCCCTGGGGGGAGCTGTGTCCAGCAGGGAAGAATGCCAGGAAGAAGGGGAGGGAGGGCCCAGAGGCAGGGAGGCGGGATTTCACATGGGCATGTGAGTAGGGGCAGAGCGTGGGACAGTGACGGGTGTTTGGGAAGGAGTGCTGAGCTTGCTGGACTAGCCTGGAGGTGAGAAGGTGGTGCCGTGGTCTGGGGAGAGGGCTGTGATGTCTGAGCTGCAGGCAGTGGCTGCAGGGGTAGAGGATGAAGGACCCCAGAGACACTGACCCACTGTGGGAAATGACTTAGACTTTCTGGCTTCGTTACTGGGAAAGCACAGACAGATGGGAATACAGCAGGAGGGAAGGAGGTGGAGGTGCTGGGGACTGGCCTGTGTCCCCCCAGATTCACATGCTGGAGCCCTAGGCCCCAACATTATGGTATTTGGGGATGTCCTCACCAGGAAGCAACATGCTGACATCATGATCTCAAACTTCTAAGCCTCCAGAATTGTGAGAAATATATGGCTGTTGTTTAAGCCACCCAGGCTGTCTATGGTATTTTGCATGGCAGCCTGAGTGGACCAAGACAGACGGGGTGGGTATATTTGTTTTGCAACCTCTTGAGTTAAAGCAACTGATCTGCAGTTCAAGAGGCAAGCTGGGGCCAGAGAAAGACCAAGACGACCTTGAGCCTGTACATAGTGGCTGAGTTGGGAGCACGGCAGGGGTCAGCCTGTGAAATGCTGCTGACACCAGAGTGAGGGACAGAACTTGGGGAACACTAACCAGGAAAGGACAAGAGGAGGAAAGCGGCAGGTGTGGAAGCCAAGAGGAAATGCTTGAGGACGTGGAGGTGAGTCCTGGGAAGGTGCCGAGGAGGACCCAGGCAACAGAGCCCAGAGCCCAGAGATGTCGGGGCAGAAAATGCTGCAAAGTGCCCAATGCCCTAACAGCAAGGAGCAAAAGCTATTGTGGGGACAAGATGGAATATGGAAGCCAAGTGGCCACTGCTGGGACATGAGCAACCAATGAAGGGTGACTTGTTTGTTTTGATTTTAAACAACAAATATCTAAACAAGGTTTAGTCTGCAAGAAGCCAGGAGAGTCTTCTTGGCCCTTCTGGGGTTTTCCCCCCAGCCTCCTAGGGCCTGGGAGGCTTTAGCCTGGGGCTCAGCCAAGCCTCCTGCACATGGGAGACCCCCTGTCACCCTCTCTGCCCAACCTGCTGCCACAGGTGCCCTGCAGCTGCCCCCCAGCAAAAGCCGCTAGCACTGGGTGCCCACAGGACACCAGATACCATGCTGCTTCACTGGCATTGCCCCACTCAGTCTTCTGAAGAACCTTGTCTGGAGGCTTGCTCAGGCCCAGTTTACAGAAGAAAATGGGCCTTACAGAAGTAAAGTTACCTGCCCAGAGTCACACTGCTGGTAAATGAGGTTGCAAAGTGAACCCATGTGTTGAACCCACTGTGCTCCCCCTCAAAAGACCCACCTCCTATCCATAATTCCTTGAAAGAGCACCCCACACTGGTCCTGTGCTCCTAAACAGGGACAGATGGGGCGCACTGCCTACATGCCACCCCTGGGGCAGACTGTGGCAGGAAGGACCCCCAGTTTGTTTCTTCTTCTGCATATCCACACCCTTGGGGGTTCCCCTCCTGCCCTGATCCTGGCCTTGGGCATGTTGTTTGCTTTGGTGGTGAGACAACAGCAAATGTGACACAGAGACATATCAAGTGCCTGGGCATTGGAGCTTGTTTGTCCTCCCCTGTTACTCTTTGGGACCCTGACACCTCACATGAAGGTGCCCAGGCTGGACCAGCACAGAATGGGATGAGATTAGCCAGCCTCCCCACCTCCAGACAAGAAAATGAGGCCAGCCTAGAGAGATCCAGCCTCTGGGGAGCTGTCCACCCCAGCAGGACCACGGTGACGACCCACAGAATCATGTGATATTCATTGTCTTCAGCTCTCTAATTTTGGGGTGGTTTGTTCTGCAGCTAAAGCTGACTGATACAAGTCCTAGAGGAAGGTCCAAATCAGCTTCTCCTTTCCCGGCTCTAGAGCAGGCAAGGCGAGCTGTTGGAACTCTGGTGTCCACAGACTCCTTCAGCAATGGAAGAACTACCCCAAGATTACACCACCCTTGGCCTGGAGGATCCCTGTGCTCCAAGAGGGGGCAGGAAAAGGGACAATCTTCTGTGTACCTTCCCTCTGGGACACACGGTGGGCCTGCTCCAAGCAGGCAGGCAGCCCCTGGATGTGCCAAGTTATCTGGGGATATGGCAACACAGTAGCATGCTTCTGCCATGTTGTCCCCAGCCTAGTGTTTTTCCACTGATGAGGAAGATCATCTCTCTAGCGAGCGCTCCTGCAAAGGCTTCGAGGCAGCATGTCATCAAAGGGTGCAGGAGGAGCTCTCTGGGGAGGCTCTGCGGAACATAGCAATCTCCAGCACCACTCAGCAAGCAGCTTGCTATTTCCATTTCCAGAGAGGCATAAAAATGAATGAGTACCCAGGATCAGTAACCTGATCAGGGGCACTTTGATAAGGTGACAAAATCGCTCCCTCCTCTGGCCCAAACCCACTCTCTGTGGTGAACTCTTGTGGGAAGGAAACACCAACTAATTAGATGCATCTCTAGGACATGAGAAAAATCAGACTAAAATGCCTGAGCAGACAGAATTCCTTGTTAAGAAGAGAGAAAATAACAACAAAAAGCTAGGATGTCACTGTCCCCAAGCATATTTATAAAGGGAGGAGGAGATAAGAATTAATTAGGACAGAAGCTTCTGCCCAAGCAACACAGAAGACACAATTATTTTTGCTGCTTTTACAGACCAAGTGTCCCTCACAGGTGGGGACAGACGCCTGATGCTGCCCACCATTTTGAAAAATGACTTTCAGTTTTGCTAGTTCTAATGAAGCTTGAAATGAAGATGGTTCTTTTGTTTACTTCCCCTGTTTGAGAAGCCCTAGCCGCCCATCAATAACACCAATGTCTGGATTATTTATTTCTCATTGCCCAACCTATGGGGCATAGAATTTTAAGGGGCCAAAATGTGAGGCATTTTCTCCCAGTGGAATGTGGACGCATCTCTCCACTACTGCAGAGCATGGCCGGTTAGCATCTGGATTTTGACAGACAGGACTGATGACCAACTCTGGGTAGGGCACAGAGCCCTCACAGTCAGAGAAGTTGGTTCTTGTCGCCCCCTGCCATTTACCAGCTGTGAGGTCTTGGGCAAAAGTCTCTTAACCTTGAGACAATTTGATTAAGATGCTGGGGTTAGTGACTAATATATTCTCTATTTTTTGTTGTGACTGTGGCAAAAAAAGAGAGAGAGAGATCTACCCTCTTAACAAGTTAAATCTACAGTACAGAACTGTTAACTATGAGCACACTGTTGTAGGGCAGACCTCTAGAACTTGCACGTCTGAAACCCTACGCCCTCTGAATCACGACTCCCCATTCCCCCCTTCCTAGCCCCTGGCAATCACAGGGCTGCTCTCTATATCTGTGAGTTTGAATGCTTTAGATGCCTCTTATAAGTGGAATCAGGCCGTATTTGTCCTTCTGTTGTTTATTTCACTTAGCATAATGTCCTCAAGGCTCAAACATACTATATTCTTACAATAACCATACATGGTACTCACTGGTGGTCTGGTAAGTAGTTACGTATATTAACTCACTGACTCCTCACAACAATCCTGTGAGGTAGAGGATCAGTATTATCTCTTTTGGTGGCAGAAGAAGGTGAAGTAGTGTGCTCAGGCTCAGCCAGTGTAAACATAACAAACAGGATGTTTCTGAAAAGTTTTAAATGTTTATTTTAGGCAGACAGGTTTACAGAGATACTGAAGTCACAGATACTGAAGTCAGGGTGATGGCAAAAAGATGCGGTAGGGGGAAGAAAGCAGAGGTGATGTCTGAGGGATTTACCTTTGCAGTGTTTTCCAGCAGAAAGGGGTGGTATCAGGCGGGGAGACCTAGGTCCAGCTCTGGCTCTATCCCTGCTCCAGGCACTTGGGACACAAAAATGAACAGAACCAAGATCCATGCCTCCTGGAGATTACATGCTAGCAGGGGAGTCAGAGAAAGAACAATGAATACTTGAAATAACATACACTATGTAGAAGGGGGAAATGTATGGAAAACACAGTGGAGCAGACAGGGGTTTGGGAAGGCCGGGTGGGAAGGCTAGTTGGAATTTTATCATCGAGAAGATGGTATTTGAGCAAAGACTGGAAGAAGGTGAGGGAGTTACTCACAAGGCAGAGGGAAGTCTAGGGGACCTTGCTCCAGGCCGAGGGAAGAGCTAGTGGTCCTGAGGTGGGCGAGCCTAGCAGGAAGGAGGAAGGGCAGCAGTGCCCACGTGGCTGGAGAGGAGCAACAAGGGCCAGGGGAGAAGGTGCTGAAGCCAGGAATGGCGTGGTGGCCAGCACGAGGACGCCGGTGACTGAGTGCCTGGGGGGTGACACGATCTGATGTTTGGCTTTTGTAGACATCTGGGGGATTTGTGGCTCAGATCAGGGCAGCAGATGTGGAAGCAGGAGAAGTGGTTGGCTCAGGACCTAATGCTAAGGCAGGGTCAGCAGTGTTTCCTGGCACACTGGCTGTGGGTGGACGGACAAAGACAGTAGTCAAGGATGACACCATTTGGCCCAGAGCACCAAGAACAGTGAAATGGCCATTAACTGAGATGGGAAGGCTGTGATGATATGAGTTAGAGGGTGTTACAGGCTGAACTGTATCCCCTAAAAGATAGGTTGAAGTCCTAACCTCAGTACATGTGCATGTGACCTCATTTGGAAATAGGGTCTTTGTAGAAGTAATGAAGTTAAGGTGAGGTTATAAGGGTGGGCTCTAATCCAACTGGACTGGTATCTTTATAAGATGAGGAAAAGACACAGACATGCATGATATGAAGTCACACAGGGAAAACGCCATGTGAGAGGCAGCAGAGACAGGAGCGGTGTGTCTACACGCCAAAGAAAGCCACAGATTGCCTGCAACACCAGAAGCGAGTAGAGATCCTCCCTGGAGCCTTCAGAGGGAGCAGGCGCTGCTGACATGGGAGATTCAGGTTTCCAGCCTCCAGAACCGTGACAGAATAAATTTCTGTTCTTTTAAGCCACCTGGCTTGCAGTACTTTGTCATGGTGGCCTTAACAAATGAATATGGAGGTAACTGGGGATTCAGTTTTCCATGTGTTAATGTAGAGATGGCAGTAGGCAGTGGGATACAGGAGTCTTGAGCTCAGGAGAGAAGCCCAGCAGATAGATGCTGACAAGACTTACTGTGCTAATTCCGTAATGTATACATATGTCAAGTAATGATGTTGTGCACCTTAAACTAATACAGTTATATGTTAATTATATCTCAATAACACTGGGAAAAAAATACTAGTTTTTAGGACTTGCTTCCTGCTCATCACGAACTTTAATGAGCCTATCATCAATGTCTTTCATGTCCTTAATATAACACTAAATAGGACAGGGGCAGGAAAGAATCCTGTAACGGTCCCCTAAAGTTGTCTCTAGCTTAGTAATGGCCCACTCATTCAACAAACATTTATTCAGCTTCTACTCTGTGCCTGGCATTGTTCTAGGTATCAAGGAAGAAAACAAAGACCCCCACCTTCTAGATGGTTAGACAGGTACAGCCTTTCAATTTGCTAGGAATCTACCTACTATGATTTTTCAGAACTAAATTTCTCTGTTTTTCACAGACATTTCATGAGAGCCCTCTGTCAAAAGTCTTGTTAAAACTGGGGGCACTGTGTCTCTAACAGTCCCCGCTTTCTCAGCACAGGAGCCTCTCAGAAGGGGAAATGGTATTTCTCTGGGAATAGAGTTTCCAGTGAACCCATGCTGGCTCCTGGTGATCACCACCTTCTCTTTTACATGCACCATTTACCACTTTCACAGTCTAGATTCTCCCATGGTCTGTAAATTCTGGAATTAATTTTCTTTCCTTTTTGGGAAACTACCAAAAAGATAATTGCCTACTTTCAGACTCCTGGGGGTTCTCTTTTTCTGATTCTGCCAAGCTCACCCAAACCAATTTCATCTCAGTTTTTTTCATATCCCAGAATATCATCATCTGGACCTGAAATCTGAATTTAAAATAACTGGGTCTTCTCTGATAATCTCTCCATCTGTCCTGAACTCCCATTTCCTCTTACTAGTTATGAGTCTCACCCTTCACAGTCTGCAAATCTTTCTTCTTTCTCTCCTTTTTTGGGGGGAAAACTTGCAAGTTACTGTATTAGGTTAATGTAGCATACATTTACATAATAAAAGCATTTCTATGAAAACCTTACCAAATTCTTAAGTTAACATAATTCACAAGCTATAGGCAAGATGTACTGTGAATGCCATAAAAATACCGTAAGTCCAATTTAATTTTGTTGCCATTAATTTTGATCCAATGATTGAGGATTTTAAGTTAAAAATGATGCAGATATTAGCAAATTGTCCATTTAGAAAACCTTTCTTTTTAATGCCTCTCTAGCTTCGATCTTGCCTTCCTCCCTCATCCCCACATGTTCCCTCATGTAAAAGCTGTCTTTCCCAGAGATAGCTGCCCGGGCCCCCCCTGCCTGTCTAGTGTTTATTCTCTCACTCAGCTGCCAGTCACGATCCACAGAGGGCCAGCAACCATGCTGACTCGGAACGGATCTGGCAGTTCACCGCTCTCACATTAGAGGGCTTTTAGAAAACTCTGAAGTTATCGTTGCTCCCACCACACTTGAGGTTTTGGTGGTGACAGTGATAACGATGACGATAAGAAGGGGCAGGACGTGGGGAGGAGAAACTATCAATTCAGTGTTTTCTAGTAAGGCTTCCTCAGGGTCTGTGTCTGAGGAACATGAAAGCTTGGCCGGCCATATACACTTGGCTGCTGGATTGTATTTTCATATATTTGTAGGTTATTAATAGGTGTTTTATTATTACTCGACCTTCAGGTATTCCCCACCACCACCCACCACCCGCCTCTGCTTTTCAATTCCTCCCTCATTTCAGGGACTCATGGACTCTACTGCTTGGAAATCCTTTAAAGTACATGTGAGGAAGGATAAAAAGAAATGTATGAGAAAGGAAGGCAGAGAAGAAAGGCTGAAGAGGGATGATAGAGTTGTAAAATACTTGCATAGTTTAAAAGATAACATTTTAATTTGTCTCTCATCTCCTCAGAGCTAGACATTCAGAGAAGATACAGAAAGTCTGATGTAAAAATAAATTCTTTAAATAAGAAGAGAATGTTCTGAACGGCTTCTTCCTGGGGCTTTGTATTTATTATCTGTTTCACAGAAACTGCCAGTCTAGGATGATCAGTTCACAGGGCTGTTACAAAAGAACGCTTTCTGGGAACATGTAAGGGCCAGGACTGCTGCTAAAAGTGGGTGGGAGGGCTGTGTGTGGGGCTGGTCCTGTAGAGGGCCCCCAGGGTGCCCTCCCCACCTCTGTTCCCACCTCACTTTTGTGTCCTTGGGGGAAAGGTGAGAAACCATTCTTAAACAGAAGTAGGGGTGTTCATTCCCTCTCTCAGACATTTTGGAAACTGCTTACTTGTGCCTAGAGAGCCAGTGCTGTGCAAGGAAGAGGGGCAGAAGAGGAGCAATACCACCTGAGAGTCAGAAACCACAGCAGTCTCACATTTGCACGTCATACTTGGCTCTAGGAAAGGCAGGCACACTGCAGGCTGACTTTGTCTTACGAGGAGTGGTGTTATTTCCCTCTAGATATTCTACATTGGGATAATTTAGCTTAAAAAAAAAAGTATAGTTTCCCTGAAGCATGGCTGACTTGACATGTGTTTATCTCCTTTCCCTCATAAATGCCTGGAAGAATATATGAAAGATATTAAAATGGTTGAACGTGAGGAGCAAGGAGCCCTGGGTGTGCCCCCCTGCAGGCGTGCAGGCTGCAGCTTCCTCTGTGGGCCTGCAGTGCAGCAGGGCACACTGACACGAAGCAGATCAATTCAACCCGCAGGCGTGGGAAGCCTCAGAGCTGGAGGCACGCAGACCTCGGAGGGAGGGAGTGCAGAGGAAGAGCCAGGCTGCAGCCAGGAGGGCTCAGTGAAGTCTGCACAGAGAGGCTAGGCCCAGTCCCTTCCCTAGGGGTTCCCTCTATCCTTCCGGCATCCCTGCCCTTGATCAAGGAAGTAAAAGTCTCAGGAGAAATTTCTCCAGGCAGACTCCTGTCAGGGTCTACATACAGTGCTGGATGAAGTAAAAGTCTAAGTCTTGAGCAGCAGGGGTGGGGGTGGGCCCCAGCCACTGCCCTCCACGGCTTATACCTCCCAGGCAGTGAATGGAACAGCCCCATGTCCTTAAGAGGGAGATGAACACCGTTGTTGATAAGAATCACCAGACATTTGAGGAAAGTCTCTCAAAATAAAAAAACGAGACCAAGACCAGGAAAGTGGAATTCAAAGTAACAGCCAATTCAGTAAGAATAAGAAAACCTAGAGAGAGGAAGGAAAAAACCCTATAATTAATATCATCAGTGATACAAGGCTTTGCAGTCAGGAAACAAGGGTGCTCTGAAAAAGAATCAGAATAGAACTCCTAGAAATTTAAAATATGACAACTGAGGTAAAAAAATCCAGCGATATTGGAGAATAAAGTCAAGGAAATAGCCCAGAAAGTGGAGCAGACTCATAAAAGGATAGGGAATAAAGGGGAAAAGTAAAGGACTTGAGGTCAGTTTAGGTTGGCCAACACCTAACTAAGAAGCAGTTCCCAAAAGAAGGAACAGGGGAAACAATCAAAAGAATCATTTGAAATATGAACACATTCTGAAACCAAGAAAAGCTCCCTGGTTTTATTGAAAACTCCCAGTGAATGAACAACTCAATGAGTGGATCAAAAGAAAGGGAGGGAGGGATGAGGGAGGGAGGGAGGAAGGAAGGAAGGAAAGAACCATCCAAGGTATGTTATTCTGAATGATGAAGAGGACATCTCATAAACTTCCAGAAAGAAAACATGTCCCATTAAAGACTTAGAATAACATTAGAATTTTCATTAAGAACACCAAAAGCTGGAAGGCAGTGGAGTAGAACCTTTAAAATTTGGAAGGGAAATTATTTTCAAATGAAAAGTCTATACCAACAAACCACCATCTAGGTTGAGGGAGGACAAAGGCATTTTCACACTTACAGGGTCTCAGAAAAATTGCTTCTCAGGCACTCTTTCTCAGGAAGCTGCTGTAGGACATATTCCCCTCAGATGAAGAGGTAAAATAAAAAAGATGTCATGGGATCCAAGAAAAACAGAGATCTAAGACACAGAGGCTCAGTGAAGGGAAGTCTCCGGATGGTACCCAGAGAGTAAGTACCAAGTCTACACCGGAGCAGGAAGACGGGGCATTCAGGAGGCGGGGGGTAAGGCAGCACTGACAGCTGAGCAGGCTTATGCGTGTGCAGCAAACGGCACTGGTAGGCATTTGGTGGACTGGGGCATTTGGGAAGAGCATGCCACAGGTATGTAGCAAACTAAACAATCTTTTAAAGTCAATTAACTGAAAAACAAAAATTGTAGAAGGAAGTGTAATTCCAGTAGAGTACTTGGTTCTCTAGACAGCAATACTTAAATCCTCTGCGTACTGTGAACACTGACCACAGTTTTTGTCCCATTTTATGAATCACACTATTGGGAAGATGGGGAGCAGAAGTAAGGATGGGTGGAGTCAAATGCTTCTAACAGGAAGTCAGCAGGCAGTTTAAAACCTATAAAATCAGGAAATGCAGTAGAAACATCTAAATTATGGAGGTTAATACCTGAAGAAACAGCTAGAAGATTTTAAAACAGGTTGCTCTGGGGAGTGAAGCTGGGGTGCTGGGGAACACTGCTGTGTGATTTTTAAACTGTGTTTTGCAAAACTCTGATAAAATAAAACTTAATTGAAAAAATAATGTTTTCTCTTGAAATTTGTATATAAAAAAGCTTTCATTGAGAAAATGGAGCAACAAAGCAACTCAAAATGAGGAAGAAGAGGACAAAGAGGAAATATTACAAAACTCTTGGCGTGAAATGGTTCAGATTCAGACCCATAAATGTGATTTTCAAGCTGCTGTAAACTTCCAAACCCAGCACTGATGTGACAAGTTGTGAGATGTTTCCCAAATCATTGTCACCCTCACACCTGTTCTCAGCCCACATGGAGGCCTCTAACTGGGAAATATGTCTGCTGAGACTTGCCTCCAGCTGTGCATCAGAGTGTTCAGGAATGTTCTGAAAAGTTTGCTTCCTAGGCAGGAGAAGGCAAAAACTCTAGGAAACCCGCAGGGCGTGGGCAACAAGGTGAGGTGCAGCTGATGACAGGTGTCACAAACGGTGACCTCAGAGTTTAGAAAACAATCAAGCATGAACAGGCAAGGGTCACTTATCAGTATTTGACACCAGCTGACAGAGTTCATGGTGAAAGCCAATCAACAAGGGGAAGCTGGGTGAAGAGGGTATAAATAGCATTTTATTTAACTGAAAGGCTTGTCCTCCTTAAGGGCTGTAGACATAAAAAGACAACATTTTCCCACTGGACTAGAAAAGTGTTAAATCACACTGGTGTTCACTCTTTCATTTCGAAGGCCGGGGAGTGGGGTGGCATATTTATTTGCACAATCTCTCTGATGTATTTAGAGACTCTAATGAGGGCAGAAAGTAAACAAACATTTGATTGAAAACAGAAATGTCAATATGCACTCTCTACCTATTGTTGATACAGAAGAAGGCCATTTTAATAAGAGTGAAACAATTAGACTCGAAGATTGCTGTATGCAAACCACACAAAAATGGAAGCCTACTGCTCAGTGTGCAGAAGAAAGTAACAGTTGGTCAGTGGTTTCTTCTGATGACATGAAAGTAAATGCTGGGATGTTGTGTGCACTGAAGTTAGTAATTGTACTGAAATAGTCCTCTTCCCAGCCATGCAACAGTAACTGGTAAGGTACTACGAAGAGTGTAACTGGCCCTCAAATGGCTCAGAAAAATACTATGTGTGGCCACTGGAAAACAATATAGATCTGTATCTATATGGATATGTCTCCATCATCTATGTATGTACGTATAAAGGGGGAACCAGTAAAGCAAACGGGGCAAGATGTTAATAATTGTTGGAAGTGGGTAAAAGCTATAGGGTGTTCTTTGTACTACTCTCACTCTTGAAACTTTTCTGTAAATCTGAAACTATTTCCAAGTAAAAAGTTTAAAACAATATGAAATAGAAAGAATGCTTTGTATCCCAAGTGAAACTGTAAGAAAAGGACTGATGCCTTCACAAACATTCCAAAAGCATCCTGGGGCATTGCACATATTCAGACTAGATCCTAACTCTAACAAGCTGCCTGGGTGTAAATCCCTGTTGTTTGGAATAGCTTTGGAAGCAGCAAAGCAGCCTTAGAATGTTGAAGATGGAAGAAAAGTAGTCTTTCAGGGTTTGTTTGTCTCTGTAATGGCTCAAATTCAAGGCTGAGTGACCAGTGTGTGTAACATAGCTTTAGTTTGAAACAAAGGAACTATCCAGCTGTTTTACTGACTTCAAGATGATTCCAGAAAGGAGGGAGTCTCCAAATGCTTGGGCACTACTGAGTAAGTGTGTGGCATGCGCCAAGGCCAGCGTGCATTAGGAGAAAGCTGCACAAAATAATTCATGACTATGCCCAAGAGGAAATGGTCACCTGGCTTCTGCGTGAAGCTGGAGCCCCACTGGATGGACAGGCAGCCCTGGTTCTCAGCACTGCAAGGTTCAGACACACAGCCAGGTGCTGAGGGAACACTACCACTTTCCCAACTGCACTCCAGCTCCTGGTAGAAGGCAGGGTTGGTTTTTTCACTAATTGCAAATTTCCCGTGTCCTTGGAAGACTAGGATTTAATATTTAAGATTCCGCACTGGGCAGTGGAAGCCTGAGGTGCTACCTGAGTTTGGCCTCAGGGAAGTAGCTGGACTGGGAGCTCTTTAGAGTTCCTTCCAGTTTTGGTCCCTCTGTACCCCATGAAGGATCAGTTATATGGATATCTGAGAGGTGAGTCGTCACCAAAGGTCAAGATGCAGAACTCATTTTACAGGCAGGAAGTCAGAATGGTTATGAGCACGGGATCTGGACAAAGAGGGGCCTAGGCCTGAATTGTGGCTGTGCCCTCCCCATGATTATGAGCAAGTCATCTAACCTCTGCCCCCTTCAGCTTCCTTACCTGCAAAGCGGAAATGGAAGCAGTGAGGATGAAGTGAGACCACGCCTGTGCAGGTGGCATAAAAGAAGTCAGTGCACTTAACTGCGATTACTGCCAAGTTCCCACAGACCTTACCTTGACTGGTACTGGGAGTATTTTATTTTCCCCTTGCATCACTGATTCTCTGTTTTGCTTGATTCCAGCAAGGTGCTTTGCTACACTGTGGCATTGCACGTATTCAAAACATGAGAGCCCCAGTGACCTGCTGAAGGATGTGGAGATGTGACACCAGGCAGCCCACATCACTGTCCTGCTGAGGCCATGGAGCCCTTCCCTTACCTTTGAGCTGGACACAGTGAAATTCTTAGAGTTTCATGCACACTGCTGCTACTTCTCAACAACAGATTCACCTTTTCAATATGCTTACAATGCCTATAGTAAACAGGGCGTAACTCCCTTGGAGCCACTGGGAGAACTGCTGGGGCTTGGGATTGCTTTTTTGTGGGAGATGTTCACTACTTTACCTGCCCACCTTCACCCCATCACTTCTTATGACTGGCAAGAAGGATTTCTGGGGGGTGAAAAGCAACAGTTGGTTGGGGACATGATGTGGCTAACTGGTCACTCAACTGGGTATGTGTGTTGGGTGCTCTACGGTTTATAAAATAGCCCCAGATATAGCATCCCATTTCAATTCCACAACCACCCTCTGAGGCAGGCAGGGAAACTGCCATATTTTTATTATCTCTTGACAGATGAGGAAACTGAGGCTCAGAGTCAAGTGACTGTTGCCCTGATAACACCCCATGGCTAGGTAATGGTGGGATCTACGACCAGGCCCTCATTTCCACTTGCCCAGCAAGTTATTTCTAGGTGTCAGATGGCCAACATGAGCCACTGAGGAGGGGAAACATTAAAACTTCTAATTCTAGTTACTTTTTCTCCTTTTTAAAATTAATACTTTTATTTTTTTAGAGCAGTTTTAGGTTCACAGGAATTCTAGTTATTTTTCAGTTCACCCAGTTAACTTCTTAAATTTTTTATGTTGGTTTCATAACACTTCCTATATATTATGGATGATAAAGAATAATATATGCATATAATGTATAATGAAGTACACATGTTGAGGTGCCAGCTCCAAAACTTTTAACTGATATGGGTGCACAATTGAAATAGCGTGGAGGTCTCAACTGGAAATTAACAGAGCATTCTGCTCCTTTCTCTACCTTTTACTGTTATTGGTGACTTTTTGCTTAGAAAGTTCTAAGGGTGTATATTCTTCAGATTGCACCACAACCTGAAATAATAACCTTGGTTTTACTGAATCAAAGAGGGTGTTTTCTATCTCCTACAATGTCTAGAGTTGATATGAATCATCTTTCTTTGTAATAGAAAAGTTCCAGTGACCTGCAAACGTGGTGACTCCCAGATCACACAGCAGAGGCAGCCCTAGTTCCCAGCAGCATTTGTGGAAAGGGGAGGATTCATCTCTGGAAAAAACAAACAAACCCAGAATGGCCTTCAAGAAAAGGCCTCCACATGCTGATAACTGAAAATTCCCCCAACAAAGAGTGAGTTTGCAATGCAATCCCCGTATACAACAGGCCAGGCAAAAGACCCACTGAGATACCCAGCCCCTCCAAGCCACTTGTGTCTTGCTCTTAAATAAGTACGACCGAGGGGCACCAGACATTTGACCAAAGTCACCAGCATGAAAGAGACTGAGGCAACTGCCAAGAACAGAGGAATGTGGCAGCCATATAATAAGTAGGAGAAAACTTCAGAAAAGCTATTACTGATGTCCTCAGAGAGACAAACCCAAACCAGGAATCAGGCGTGAGGAACAGAGAACAATCAAGCGCTCTTGGGGATCGGGAATTCACCGGTGAGGTAAAAGTTCAGCTGAAGGTGTTTGCAATAAGGTATATTAACTCTCCAAGACAGAAAACAAAAGGCAAAGAGAGAAAGTAGAAACTGATAGCTTGAACCCATAAAGTCCAATATCTGACAAAAAGGGTTTCCAGAAAGTGAACACAGTAAATGGGAAGGAGGAAATGACGGCCCCCCCACCAAAACACAAATCGATTTTCCAGAATTGAAGAACATGCATTTACAATTTTCAAGGGCCCATCTGTGGAATGCCCGAGCCAAAGAAAGGAAAAAGACCCCACAGCACATTTTTAAGAAGCTTTAGATCAAGTGATAAAGAGAAGACCTTAAAAGCTTGCAGGGCGTAAAACACGTCACACACAAAGGACTGGAGTCTAATATTAAGAGTGACGTTAGACCTAGAAGACGACACAAACATGACCTTAAAATTCTGAGGGAAAATTACTTCCAACTCTGAATATTCTATAGCCACCAAATTTTAAGCATGAGGGTATGAGGGAAGATTAAAGATATTTCTATATTTTGAGGGCTTGGAAATGTACCCACTATGTAGTAAGCACCTGGCAGATGTGTTTTAGCAAAACAGGCAGTAAATCAGGTAGGAGGACCAGGCTGGCAGCAAGTGGATTGCCAAGGTAATGGGGAAGGGCGGCCCCGGTGGGGAGCGCTAAACAGGCCTAGAGTCTCACTGGGCCCCAGAAAATACAAGGGAGTTCATGGATTATCTGATATGTCTGGTTGGCTGGGAAAAAAATTCTGATGGGACATGTCCAATCTAATGAGAAAATTAAAGATATTTATATGGAAAAGAATGCAAGTAAAAACCGTGAAGCAAGCATTAATTTTAGGACAGGCAAAAACTTACACATGACAGGAAGTGTAAACAACCATGTTTAAAATTGATAAATGAAGACACAGTCATACACGTATGTCAAAGAGACAGGGAGGGGAATACTCTTTTCCTCTGTCCTGAGGAACACAGGTGGCTCTCACTCTCGAAACCCTCACTTGCCATCCTCTGCAAGCCAATACATTTGAATAATTTTGGGGGGATCTGCTCCTCACTATCTGAACTCCTATACTTACATCTGAAACCCAGAAACCAAATAAATCTGGATCATGTGGTGCCCCTCTTAGAACTTGGTATCTGACTCAGGAACTACATAGATTCAGATACTTGATATTTACATAGGCTTGATGTGACCACAGACCCTTAGCTGGGACCTGGGACCTGAGACCCAAGCGTAGGGAAGGAATGGGGCACAGAAGTGGTGTGGAGGGGAGCCAGGGCCAAAGCTCTTCTGTAACTGAAGGTTCATTGGTAATTTCAGAAATACCTCAAATCAATAAATGAAGAATACTCATGTGAACACATTTCCTAGAGCAACTGAGTAAATGTGGAAGAAACAGCTGGAAGAGTGACAGTGGCTGCCTCCCGACGGGCAGGACAAAGAGTAGAGCAAGGAACGGCTGTTTGAAGAAGTTTTTTAGTGGTATTTGGGGTTTAAATTGTGCATGTATTGCACTGAAAGGAAAAAAAAGGACGTCAAAGAATTGAGCCTGGGGACCTGGATTCTGGTTTGAGGTCTGCCTTCAGCTGACCTTACCACTGAGCATGGCACTTTCATCTCCGTGCCTTGGCTGCTCCTCTAAAATGAGGATTTGGGGTCCTTCGCAATGCTACGATTCCATGACTGCATGTTTCTAATGGGCAAACTTAGGTTTTCTTCCAAGGGTAGTGGCGTCTTCCAAGCTTGAATTCCTGGACTGTAACCAATATTATTTGGCATTGGTGTTAAGAAATAGCATTTTATTACATTAAAAATACTGTATTTTTAAATATATTATATTGGTATTTGTAAATATAAAAAATAGAGGCATTTGGGAAAAACTTGCCATCAGAGAGGCTTGTGGCTTGCCAAGAAAAACAGAGGAACGTGAACTGCAGTGGCTTCGCAGAGGAGTGCCACGTGGAAGAGAACGGAGGATGGCTGAAGAAGAGAACACAGCCTGACCACTAACAAAAAGCAAAGCAACAATAATCAGACAGACAGGGAGGGTTAGACCCAAACAAGGTCTAAGTTAGATGTAGATGCTTAAAGGACTAGGACCTACCCAAGGGATTTACATGAGCAGAGAAGTCTCAGGGTTAAGGATTTTGGCAAAAGCATGAGACTGGAGACGGAAAGTCATAAGAAAGAAAGAAACTTTTCACCTTTGGGGATAGAGAAGTAAGATGAGTTCATAAAGTAAGAACTGATAGGCTTTGACACAGGGACAAAGGTTTGAAAAATGGGAGACAACTGGCACTACCTGAGCTAAAGGTGTCCCAGAAACACAGCATCTCAAAATGAGGCAGCCTTTGGATTCCACTCCAACCCATGTCTGAATCCAGCAGAATTGAAGGAGAGATTGATAAGGAAAGGCTGGGAACTCTTTGCTAGGAGAAGCAAGCCTTGGTGATCAGCAGTGCAGAAAAAAATCTGACATAGTGGCATCCGTATTTGCGTAAATTGGATTCTCAATCTCTTTCCAAAATAAACAGCATACTTTCTTCACGTCCAGGCAGTAAAGTTCATTTTTATATCATTCATTAAATATTTAAGCCATTCATTAAAAAGTAAACATTTTATTGAGGTAAAATTAGCCATTCATACTTTAAGGGCACAGTACTTTTTTCTGACTTCAGGATAATAATAGCTATTGTTTGAGTACTTCCAGTCCAGCAACCATTCTAAGTGCTCCATGCAAAACCCCTCGTTTAATCTTTCCACCAACCCTATAAAGTAGCTACTACATGTTCACAGTACCTTATTCAAAACTCTTGTGCTCATTGGGTTTCCCAAATCAGAATTTATCAGATTTTAGTAAGATAATATATATAACACCCAGGAGAGTCTGGGACTGCACCTTATAATCAAAAGCATTAGTATTTCTGTAGTGAAACACAGGACTAATCATAGCAATTTGGATAAATAAGGAGTACAATAAATAGCCACATGTCAGTTCTGGTCAGATTTTGATCCCATCTGAGTGTGGCTCAAACTTAGAAAAAAAAAAAGCTTCCAATTTTCAGAGTATTTGGGTTTCAGAAATGTAGATCCCTAAAAATGAGGCAGTATTATTATCCCTACTTGATAGATGAGGAAACTGTGGCACAAATAAATTATGTAACTTGTCCAAGATCACACAAGCTAGTAAGCAGTGGGGTCAGGAGTTGACCCCTGACAGTCTGGCCTCAAACCTAGGCTCTTAACTGCATTGCCATATTGAGTGTGGCTTAGTATGCTGTAAGCTATGGGACTAGGTGGGTGGAGGGCATAAGTTATATTGTCACCACACAGGTGGTCCAGGAACCTGGCATCCAGACTTAAGCAGAGCCCCGCTGATACGCAAGAGAGCCAGGTGACATCAGTGCTTCCCATCCCTGAGAGCAGGGAAGATGACCTGTTGGGATACCAAGGCTTAGAGATATACAGAGCTGACCATGAACCAGAAAGACTGACACAGAGCACCTTGGAGAGAGCCGTGCTTGCTCTGAATTCCATGGAAAGGCTGGGATGAGGAGAATACAGGAGAGTCCCAGGTGTAACCAGGTAAGCCAAGTCTCAGTTACAAGTGGGGATGATGAATATGAATGTAAGAATTGAGAAGACAAGGACGAGAAATAACAAGAGCTGATCATCAAGCACTTACGATATGCCAAATACTGTGCCAGGCACTTTATATTGCAGTATCACCATTTATGCACTCCACAGCCTTCTGAGGGAGGAACCATCATTATTCCCATTTTTCAGAGGAGGAGGCTGAGGCCAGGCTCAAAGGGGAGAAGCAGAGCCCAAAGGGGAGGAGCCAGTAGGAGAGAAAGCACAGGGTTTAGAAGCTAGAACACTCACTGAGGGCAACGAGAGGTTGTGAACATCACCGATTCCTACGGGAGAAACACACAGGCTCTGCTGGCAAAGGTATTCAGCTTATGCAATGAGAGCTATTTTCTAGGAAGATATGTTTCAAATTATATCTTCGTGGAAAAATGCCTTTTGACAGAACAAATGAAAAGAGAATTTAAATACTAGATCAGCAGTCTTATTTGCTTTTCACAAAGGAAGATGAGCAAATATGTAGCTTCCGATCTCCAATTTGGAGAAGGCAGCCAACACCCTTGATGGGCTCAGTCCTCAAATAGCAGAGTGAAAATATGGCCATTACCTCCATAGAGACAAAGCTCCGATGAGCCAGTGTGGAGGGGGAAGAGAAATAATCATGTAATTTAATGATAATTTAATTAACAGAGACAAAATACCCACAAAAACACACTCACTGAGAAGATCCCCACTACTGCCAGCGTGCCCATCTTCACCATTGACCAAAAGCGTAGACTTCAGTGTGAATTATCAACATACACTTACCAAAGCAAGTGGTTTCCACTAGCAGGGAAAACATGAAAACTTCCTTTCAGAACAGGCCAAAGACAGAATGTTGTTTACATTCCAAGAAAAATCACAAGCACTTAACAACTGATGTTACAATGACCTTACAAGGACCTTCTCTGGAAAGAAGGGATTAAAAAGAAAATTTTAACAAGGTGTACAAACTGCTGCCTGAGGTTGGGGTACAGTTGGGTTTTCTAAAACATTGCCCATGTGAAGCTCCCACTTTAGCACCAGCACTGAAAGTAGGAGGTCATGAGAAGGGTCTGTGTCGCTGAGGACACTCCGAATGCCTCACTCAAAGCTGGCAGCTGCAGCCCCACTTTGAGAAAAGGAGGCTATGGGAGGTTGAGTCACTTGTTTAAGGTCATGCCAAGTATAGGAAGTGGAACCAGAAATGACACCGGGGTCTGTCCCACAACTGGGGACTCTCTGACAGAGCTGACAAAGGGGCTCAGGGATTGTCAGGGGGTCTTAGACCTCCTTACCCCTCCTCTCAACCTCTGCTGGGCTTCCATTTTATCTGTTTTATCGATCAGACTTTTGTTTAAAATTTTTTTTGGAAAATGGTCCTGTTCTGCAAACATCTTCAACAACAAAGACCGCGACTTTGAAAACCAGTTCCACGCCTGTGGTGTGCCTTGATTTGTTACTAGAAGAGTTTTTTACCTTCTTTCCCGCTCGCCCTGAGAGGGTGTGGTGTGTGGGGTGCAGCCAGTGGTGACGCTGGAAGAGGATAAGATGTCGCTGCATGGGAAATGTTATACATACCTAATGTGTGACTTGGCAGCAGAAGATAATATCTGAGTCATGAAGCGGCCCTACATCAAAAGAGTAAATCAAAAGCAAACAGTGTGGGAAAACAAATTCCTGTATTCTTACAGAGCCCATGTTGGGAGGATTCCCATCCCAGGGCTCTTAACCCATAAATCAACAAATCTATCCCTTCTCTAAGAGGCAGCAGGAACCAACATTCTCACCTCCACACAGAGGAAGGGCGATTAGGCCAGCACGTGCCACACCAGATACATCCAGTGGCTCTGGAGATGGGTTGGGGCCCCATGTCCCACGGCCTGACTTGGTGAACAGCATTTCATCATAGACTCCTGCACAGCAGTGAGTAGTTTAAAGGGCAAGGTTCACACAACTGTCCTACTGAGACTTTGGACACATCTACACGTTGTGTGCTTCCCAATCCAGGTTCACAGGAGCACTGGGGTGCCTCAGAGTATCTCTGGGTTCATCCCATGGCCATCTGCCCCTCCTCCTTCAAGCAGAACAACTCCTCTTTTTGTGTTTTATACAGGCTCTAAGTAAGGTTTGATAAGAAATAAGGTGCTCTAGTCTACTTTTATCACACCATAGAAGAGGTGATTGAGGCCCAGAAAAGCAGAGTAAGTTGTGTACTGTCACACAGCTGGCTAGGGGCCAAGCTCCAGCCTGCCTGCTCATCACTAGGCCCCTCTTGCCACCCTTGTTGCAAGAAAGACTATGCTTCAAAATAACCAAATAGATGTGAACACCATGGAGCCTCAGCAATTTAGTGAGATAAGCTGAAGGCCCACCAGGCCCATTCTGGAGGCCTCCTAGACTGCACTGGGAAAATCAGAGAGATTCAAAATGCCTAGAAAGCAATTGGCTGTGCTAATGGCACTTCCAAATTCCCAATCTCCAATTCTGTGGGCTCTGTTGGGCAACAGGTAGACAAAATCATTAAGTGAGGAACATCTGCCGGCATCCATTATGAAAGGGTTGTGGGCCAGGACGTAGGGAGAGTGCTCTGGGAGACTTCTGCTTAAATGCGGTATATTGATGACCACGTTTATCTCTACTCTTTCCTGAAGCTCCACTAAAATGACAGTAAATTTAATCTAAAAAGGCATCAACTATGAGAACAATGTGAATAAGAGAAGAGAAGAAAGTAGACCCCAGATGCCAACAAAATTTTGGATGCTACTGGAGATCAGCAGGACAAACTGTGAAGGACTTGGTAAACCTCAGCCAGTAGATGGGGTGCAGAGGGAGGCAGTCAGGCAGATCTGAGCCCAGAGGCCCAGGAGGCTCAAGACAGGAGGTACAAGCTACCCTTAAACCAGGAGTGTGGGGCTGGCTGGACATAGGGAGGTTGCTGGGGAATCTGCATAGCCTTATACCCTCACACCCTTTGCCTCCCCTGGTCCAAGACTGAAGAAATCAAAGCGTTGTTTAGGAAAGGTGACTCAGCAGTGAGGGTCCTAAGGCTACAAGACCCATTATCTGTTTAGTGAACAAGTGCCATGTAACTTGTTGGAAGGACAAATGGAGAAGTGCCGTGTGTGTGTGGGACCTCTCAAACAAATAAACTTCCACCTCGTCTGGTAAGAAGTTATTAGATAATATAAAACAAACATAAAATCTAGAAATGGCAGAAAAAGCCAGTTATTTTAAATTATAGAAGTAAACATCAGAAAAAATAGTGAAAAGTATTTTGGAAGAATTTGCGTCTGGGAGCAGATTGCTCTGTTTTCCTACAAAATTCGTAATGTGGTTTAATTTTTTTAAAAACTACGTACAGACACGATTTTGGTAAAAATAAAAATCTGTAATGCTACGGCAAAGACTTCTTAGCCAATGGAAGACTTTTTACTGACGACACAAATTGGGCGTTTTATTTCCGCAACTTTCTCTTAACTGGTCCCCCTGCTTCCAGGGCCAACTTCCTAGCATATTTAGCACACGCTTTGCTAGGGCGATCTTCCAGCAGACCTCTGGCCACATCACCCACTGTTCAAGGCCTGTGTGCAAGAAGACGACACCAACAGCCTGTGCCCACCAGCCCATCCTCAGCTTTCCCCCTGGTTTTCCAGCCTAGCCTGCAGCCCCTCCTGGGCAGGTGCTCTCTGCCTGGCATCAGCCTGCCCCTGGCCCTGGCCCTTCTGCATGCAGGTCTCACTTCCTCCTCAAGGCCCAGCCTAGGGCCACTCTCCTCAGCATACCACCTGCATCTGCATTTCCCTTTCCTCTTCTTATTTAGTTCTCAGCTCAAAGGCTCATTCTAGTCTCCTCTGCCTACCCTCCAAGGGTGGCCACCTCTCCCATGCTGCCCTGTCTGATTCTTTCAGAGTGCTTCTCACCACCTGGAATTATCTTGTTTACTTACGTACTGTCCATCTCCCACCTACTTGGGACAAGGGCTTTGCCTGTCTTGTTTACAGTTGTATTCTTAGAGCTGTGCAGGCCAAAAACCTAGTAGGCAGATAATAAAGTCTGGTGATAAAGGGAGGGAGAAAGGAAGGAGGGAGGGAGGGAGGGAGGGAGGGAAGGAGGGAAGAAGGTAGGACTTTTAAAAAATGCACCCTCTGGCCCTCTTGGGATGTAGCAGCAATAAATGCTCTTTCTCAGGCCACTGGACACAGTTCATTCCCATTGCTTCCCATTGGTCAAAACCACTAGTAATTCTCATTTTCCTCTACTCTTCAGCAGGTCTGACAGGATTCATCACTTCTGGGAACCTGGGGGTGCCACACCCTCCAGTTTCTCTTTCCTCCCTGCCCACGTGTCTGACCTTACCTCTCTCTTCTCTATTCACCTCACTTCTGAGGTAGTCTTGTCCAAACTCACAACTTTAAAGATTGGTTCAAAATCCCTTCTCTGTAAATATGAAATCCAAATGATCTAAAACCAAGCTTTTACATAACTTCAGTGCAAAAATGTCAGCCATGACAGTACTGCATCCTAGCTGATGGGAGGCCATTCCCAGTCATTATTTATCTGCTGATGCATGAACACTATTACAATCTGCTGCAGATATACTTTTGTGTTTGATTATAGGTGGTGCCCAGACCTCACTGGGAGTATTAATGGCTTATCTTTCTAAAATCTGAACATTGCTGAATTCTGAAACCCATCTGCCCCCAGGAGGCTGCATAACGGCCTGCCCCATCTCTCAGCTCCCACTGGGGCAGCTATCCCTGGCCCACCCTCTCCCCGTCCCCCCAACTCATCCAGCCCCAGTCTGCTTGGCTTCTCCACTTAAGGTTCTGAAAGGTGAAGCTGCAATCTGCCCCCAACATTCCTAAACAGAGCTCTGCATCCTCCCCCAGCTTAGCTGGTCTGAGTTACGCGGCCATCATTCACCCCAGTGGCCTGGAGAGGGAAACTAAGAATCACTACCGATACCTCTCTCTTTTCCCACCCAACCTTTAATTCCTCAGGACGTAGGGTCAGCTCTACCTTCACAAGGTGTCCTGCATATGCCTGCTGCTAACCACATTCACCACCACCTCTGCACCAGCCCCCTTTCCTGGCTCCCCTCCTATCTTTACCCAATGAGACCCAGCTCTCCACAGAGTGGACAAGTCAGATCAAGTCACTCTCTTGACTAAAATCCTCCAATGGCTTCTCTCACTAGAATAAAATCTGCAACTCCTTACATAACCTCCAGGGTTTGGCTCCCTGCTTTGGCTCTCCTCCCAACTTGACCTAACCTCCTATTACGTTCTGTCTTACTCAGTTTCCCCAGCCACAGCAGCTCTGCTCCCTTTCTGCCTCAAGACCTTTGCACCTGCCAATCCCTCTCTCCCAGACTCTCCTCACCCTCACCTGGCTCTCTCCTCACATTGTTCAGTTTTCTGGCCAATTATCATGTCTTTAGAGAGGATTCCCCTGCCTCTCACCGTGCCTTGCTCACTCTCCATCTCCTTGCTTCACTCTCTTGGGTTTACTGGATGACTCTTTCCCCAGCAGACTGTAAGTTCCATAAAGGCCAGGAGTTCTGCAGTTTTGTTAACCATCTGAATCCCCTGTATTTAGGGTATAGCTTGGCACATACTACATGATCAGTAAATAGCTGTTGAATGAAAGAATGAATAGATGTACTCATTGTACATAATTTGGAAAGTAAAGAATAATACTATGCAGAAAATATAATAAAATCATCCCTAGAATCCCACTGCACAAATATAAACATAGACACAAATAATTATGTGTGCAAAAAAAAAATTATGTGTGCTTAAGAGGAAAAATAGTAAACATAATTGGTAATGTTCTATATCTCGATGGTAACTTGAGTTTCACAAGAGTATGCATTTGTCAAATCTCAGTGACTGTATACTTAAGGTTTGTATATTCCTCATATGGAAATTTTCCCTCAAATTCAAAAAAATTATAAACATACACTGAACATTAATGATATGCACTTTGAGATATTTTCAAGAAAGTGTACTAATGCTTGCAACTTTGAAATGCATCAAAAAAGCAAGTTAATTTGACAGATAAAAGGAAGAGAGATGGATGGATATGTAGAATAGATAAATATTTATATGATATATATGATATAGCAAATATAACAATGTTAATAGCAGAACTAGTAGCAGTTATAAGAGAGAGTTCACTGTAAAGTTCTTTCGGCTATGCGGTATGTTTGAAAATTTTCACAATAAAATGTTGGGAAAAAATTTGGGAACATACCGCTGATAGTTTTGAATGCTACATGGTTCATTGAAATCTTACTGTATTTTTCTCATGTCATTACTATCTTTGAAAACATGGTTTCAAGCCCCTGGATGGATGTACCCCACTTATTTAACTGTTCTCCTATCTTTGGACACATAGGCTGTCTTCAATTTTTCATCTTTATCAATAACAGAGTAATGAAAATCCTTGAATATAATCTTGTGGGCACAATTACACTTATTTTTTCAGTTTATACTTCCAAAAGTACAATCATTAGGGTCAAGTGTCATAACATTTTCGAATCCCAATACACACATACTGCCAACCGCCTTCTTCAAAGGTGGCCACTGAATGCATATATTCTTATTATCTGGGGAGGCTGCAGATCAGAGCAACTGTTCTCTGCCTCTGCCACCAGGCTTAGCATACTGTTACACACTCTGTAGGGGCTCACAAAACTATCCTGAATTACGTTAAAAGACCATATGACAAGAACTACTACTGCTGTATCTGGGAGAAAAACAGTGAGAGGTATTTTTCTTTATGGGGAATTTGAAGTTGCCTCTTTGTGACCTGTAGTGAAGAGAGGGCTGCAGACAGCAGGCAAGGACTGAGGTCTTCCTGAGCCCCACCATACCACTGGGGACCCAGGACCAGCTTTTCCCAGGGTGAAAGGTGGTCTCCAGGACTCACTATAGAAATTATGGGTCACCCAAACAATGACACATTCCTATGGCCTTTAAACAGAACGAGGCCAGGCTGTAGGCAGTCTGGTGGGAGGATGATGAGGACGGATGCTAAGGAAGCAGTGAGCCAGACACAGTGAACAGTGAGGAGAGAGGGTGGCATGGCACCTCCAGGGCTGTGCATGTGGAGGGGGTTTGCTTCTCTCCTCCAAGCTCCTCTGGACTGTGGGTTGTTGTTTTTTTAAACAATTTTATATTTAACTTTATGGTTTAAACTTGAAGTTGGTTCCCGGGATAAAGGGGACGAGGTTGGTGGAGAAGACTCTTTGAGATCACTGTTTGGATTCAGCAGGGCAGGAGTTCAGCTTAAGACTTCAGTATACTAGGACTTCAGTTTTAAAGTTCACTGGAGAAGTAGTCCTCACCTAGCAAACTGGTTTTGTCCCAAAAGTTCATTCCTAAGTTCTTGTTTGGAACTTGGAATTCCCTATAAAATGGAAGCAGTTTCTATTATGGCTGGCAAGAACTTTTCTGATCGTTCACGAAACAGAAAATAGATCTGATTTTCATAAAGACTAGTAAAACCCTATTGATGGAGACCTTGAAGGCAATTTCACAGGACTGGTGACAGAGACTGTAATTTTTCTTTAAAAAAAAAAGTGTTCTGGTAAGTTTGGCTGGTGGCACCCATATTTCTCACCTGTTGTTTATTTTTTCCAGAGGAAAGAGTAGCAGGGGAAAAATACCCTCCAAGCTTTCCTGAGGTAACTGGAAAGAAAGTAAGAGGTAACGAGGTCTTAAGTAAATACGGAAGAACAAGCTTCTTCTGAGGTGGAATGATCCAATTCATCCCTGGTGCATGAGTGCATCAGGGAAGGAGCCTGTACCGCCAGGATGAATTAAAAGGAGGGCAAGGCCCCAGGCCTGGGGGTTTTCGAGGAGGAGTGTGGGATGAGAAACCAGAAATGAAACACACTGGCAACTTGAGCTCTCAGTGAAGGAAAGGTGCCTATTGTACAGACCTTGGAGGCAGCGAACAAATATTCTGGAGCTTCACGACCAGCAATGGAGATGAGGAGCCTCCAAAGGTCCAGAATGTCAGCAGGTCCCCATCACTCAAGCACTGCCCTCAGATCATTAATTACTTTGCAGACGACAGTGACAACAGCGGCAGATGACTGCCAGGAAATAAGGCATGTTGCTATCATGTGGAAGAGAGAATAGTATTTAGTTGAAAGTCCTATTATACCTGGAGAACGTAAGTCCCCAAATAATGCAAGGGCTGCAGGGTCACCAAAACAACCAAAATGATCTAAGGACCAGAAAAAGATCTAAGGAATGTTAACATCAAACTGTATTACAAAAGCTTTAGTAATCAAAACAGGGTGGGACTGGCCGAGAAACAGACACACAGATCACAGCACAGACAGCCCGGAAATAAGTCCACACATGATTGTGTGGTCAACTGATCAATGACAAAGGAGCCAAGAATATGCAACGGGGAAAGGACAGGCTGTTCAATGAATGGTGTTGAGAAAACTGGACAAACACAAGCAAGAGAATGAACATGGACCACGATCTTACACCACAGGCAAAAATGAACTAAATATGGATTAAAGACTTGAATCTAAGACCTGGACCATAAAATTCCTAGAAGAAAACATAGGCAGTAACTCCCTGACATCGGTCTGGGTGACTATTTTTTGGATTTGATACCAAAACAACAGCAACAGCAGCAAAAACAAACAAGTGGGACGTCAACCTAAAAAGCTCTGGCACAGCAGAGGAAACCATCCACAAAGTGAGAGGCAACCTCCTGAATGGGAGAAAATATTTGTAAATCATATATCTGATAAGGGGTCAATACCCAAAATATGTAAAGAACTCATACAACTTGACAGCAAAAAAGCAAACCATCCAATTAAAAAATGGGCAGAGGATCTGAGTAGTCATTTTTCCAAAGGTGACATACTGATGGCCAACAGACACATGAAAAGATGCTCAACATCACTCATCATCAGGGAAATGCAAGTCACAACCGCAGTGAGCTATCACCTCACACCTGTTAGAATGACTACTATCAGAAAGACAAGAAATAACAAGTGTTGGGGAGGATGTGGAGAGAAGGGAACCCTTGTGCACTGCTGGTGGGAATGTAAATTGGTTCAGTCACTATGGAAAGCAGTGTGGAGTTTCCTCAAAAAATTAAAAATAGGACTACCATATGATCTGGCAATTCCACTACTGGGTATTTATATTAAGAAAATGAAAACACTAATTCAAAAGTATATCTGCACCCCCGTGTTCATTGTAGTACTATGTATAATAGCCAAGATATGGAAACAACCTAAGCGTCCATCAATGGATGAATACAGAAAATGTGGTATATAAATACAATGGAAACATCATTCAGCCATAAAAAGAATGTAATCTTGTCATTTGCAACAACATGGATTAACCCTAAAAGCATTATGCTAAGTGGAATAAGTCATAGAGAAAGATAAACACAGTATGATCTCACTTAAATGTGGAATCTCAAACAACAAAAACCAAGTTCATAGATACAGAGAACAGACTGGTGGTTGCCAGAGGTGGGTGTGGGATGGATGGGCAGTGGGAGGTGGGGGGCAGTAATGGGGAAAGGGGATCACAAGGTATAGACTTTCAGGTATAAAATAAATAAATCATGGGACTCTAATTACAGCATGGCAACTATAGTTGATAATACTTTATTTGAAAGTTGCTATGGGAGTAGATCTTAAAAGTTCTCATCACAAGAAAAAATCTGTCCAACAATGTATGGTAACACATGTTAACTAGACTTGTGTTGATCATTTCAAAATATATACAAATACTGAATGGTTGTATGGTACACGTGAAACTAATATAACGTTGTAGCCAATTACACCAAAATTAAACAAAAAAAAGAAAAAGAAAGAAATCAGATGAGCATGTTAAAAGCCAGAAGAGAACACCGAGGGGGGAAACAGGATGCCGGCATTTAAATGGTAGAGCAAGGAGGTCCCTTGTAGGCAGTGCACTTCACAACCTGAGCGTGACACTTCCTAGAGGAGACAGAGGAAACATGAGTTACTAGGGACAGATGGCAAACATGATCAGATGGCATAGGGCCCCCAAAGAAAGTGCTGGGACTGGGAGACACTAAGGGCAGGCAGTGCCCTGTGCCTCTGCCTCGTGCACAGCACCTGGCCCTGAACTGAAACTCAAGTGTCTGTGATTTGAGGTTAACTTAAAGGCAGTCATCAGACCACTGACTGGCCTTCTGATTCTCCCTATTTCTTCCAATCTAAGAAGAGTCTTTTATTTTATATACTGATGAGAAAGAAAAAACTAGCTGACTAGTTAAGCCATGACAGAGCATCGATTTTAAGATGCATCTCAACTCTAGAGATGTTAAAATGTGAAAATAGCTGGCATCTTAGAAGCAATGGAGTATGGGAGATTGACAAGATATCCACCTGTCTGTTTTGGGAAGGAGTGCATGAGACCATGACACCACCTCCCCGCTCCTACCTAACACCAGCAAAAAGGGGACCAGAATCTGCCTGTCACAGGTGAGAAGCTGAGAAGTAGGGAGATGCATGAAAAAGGATCTGCAGAAGACAGCAGGCTCAGGGACCTAGTGACTCCCCGTGGATCTGGTTTACAGAATCCATGAAAGGTGGACTTGGCCACAGGGCACAGGTCTCCGGCCACCCTCTCCACGTGCATGGTGAGACTGATGCCAAGCTCATGGCCTCTGTGTACCAAGCCGTGGTTGTGCTGGGCCCTTGGGGTGTTTACCAAGTGCTGACTCCCTCGTGAATGAACACCGCGCTGTGCATTCTCTCGCTATGGCGCAGGTCCTAAAAGCAGGAGTCAGGCTACACAGGAAATGTTTTTGCAAAGAATGAACCAAGTCTTCTCCCTTGCTAAATAGCTTCCCTCTAGCCTCCTTTAAGGGGGCAGGAAAAGAATGCTGTCCATTTGCAAATCAATAACTTACATGGGCTGTGTAGACAATAAAGCGCAATATGTGATCTAGAGACCCATAATGGCTCAGTGTTCTAACATAATCCTGCCCTCCAAGCAGCAGACAAGAAAAGGACACGGGCCTCCTGGCTGCATCTGCCCAGTGCCACACCGAAGGCTGGTGGTCTGTCTGCCTTTCTTCCTTTCCTTTGGTGGAAAATCAGAAGGCTTCAGATGAGATTGCTGCCAGGAGGCCACGACACTCGACATTTTACCACTTCCTACTTTTCACAGCTATTTGCATAGGGCTGTTAGGAAATACCTATACCAGGAGGGAGACGGTTTAATGGAAAAAGCATTTTCAATCATTCACTTCCAGCCAGAATTTCACACACTCTGAGGCACTTGACATTATCCTTGGCAATCAGGAGAGAAGCAGCTGCCGGGCAGGCCACACCCCCAGGGATTTCAGCCTTTTGATACAAGGGGAGGTGCTCATGTGGAGATTTGTTAGATTCTGTGAAATCCCAGCCAGGAGCAGGGACTGGGAGACCAGGTAATAAAACTGATCGCCATCCCACCGGGATAAGGCCCCTGCTCAATGCACAGAGACAATACAAAGGGCCTGTAAGTGGCAAACTTAATTTTCCCCTGTATGTTCCACGCCCCTCCAATAACTCTCCGAGTCTGGTACTGGGGCAACAGCTCTGGGCAATGTAGAGATGACCTGAACTCCTAGATCCCTGGGAACCAAGCCCGCCAGTGTCTGGGAATCTAGGAATGAACCATTATCCACCCACTTGCCCTAACTGAAGGCTGGCTGGAGCACGCCTCTGCTTCCTGCCCACTCGAAAGACTCTGGAGAAGCTCACTCACTCCTAGCAGAAAAGCAAAGGAATCCATTCCCTCATGAAGGGCAATCCCTGCCCAAACATGCATTCCTCAGTTCAGACAAAATTGCCCGAAGAACTCTTTGAATTGCCCACTCAATTTTAGGGAAGCCAGCCCTAGCAGGAGGCCCCCCTGCAGAGCAAACCCACCAGAGGAGCCAACAACATCTGACACATTCAGCTTGTGGGTGTTCTAGATACAGACGCAGAGGTTTTGCCTTTTACAAAGAGAACAAATGGCATGCTGTCATGGGCAGCAGCTCAGCGGAGAGAGGTTTTTAGGAAGATGCCCCTGCTGCATGCAAAAAAAAAGCTTGTGGATTTTGTGTGCTTACAATGAATATCAAAACTTGAACCTGAAGGTCACCCTTCCTGATGGCTTGGCATCTCTCCTTGGCCTAAACACTCCAGATCCAACATGGGAATTTCCACACCTCAGCCCAACACACTCTTCGCTGGACCTCACTCCCAATTTGCTGGGCACAAGGGTGTAAGTGCTGGCAGCTTCCCCATTTGGACAAGATTCCAGACGGTACCTGATTAGCACGTAGGAGTCTGTTTGGCCATTTGGCCTATATTGGACGGTCCATCTGGGGCGTCTGAACGGCAGCTGCTAGTCAGTTTGAGCATAGGAAAGATTGAATCTTTTCCTCTCTCCTACATCTCAGTATACCTGGAAGAGAGGGAGGTGCTTCAACACCCCACCAGGCTGGTGGCCTTGCTCCCAGTCTGCATGCAGACAGAGAACACAGATGAGCTACGTGTCCTCCTTGCACTCAGAGAGGACATGAACACCCATGAGGTAAGACACCTATTGAGCACCTACTATGCGAGGCATGGAGACTCAGGCAGTGACTTCAAGGAACCTAGAGTCCACCAGGAAGAAAGAGGTGAAATAATAAACCATAATAAGATAGGACAGGTGCCATAACAGAGCCACCTGACATGTGCCAGGCATAGATGAGGACCTGTGCTTAGGGCTGTGGGTAGGGTGGGGTAAGGGGAACCTCACTTGAGCAGGGTCTTCATGATTGCCCAGGAAGTTACCTGGTGGACTGACACAGAAGTGAGAACCAGAGAACCAGAGGGGGAGGCGGTGGGGGCTGAGGGTGCATGAAGGGCCAAATGCCTACTTCACTAAATAGACCCCAGGGGTCACTGACAGGATTTAAGGAGCAGAGCGACAATCAGATCTGAGTTTTGGGATACTAAGACAGTTGGAGAGGCAGTGACTAGAGAGATCAGTTAGCTGCTGGGAAGGTTCTAGAGAATGAGGGCGTGGACCAGGACTGCCACGGCGGGGGGGTGGGGGGGAGAGGAGGAGCCAGAGCAGAAGTGCTTCCGGCAGGCAGGAAGGGAGAGAGGCCCATCGGGGGCTGCCTGGCCACTGCTAGGTTAAAAAGCCTGAGGCATTTAATGTCCCCATCCAGCCTGCTAAAAGGCCAGCAATCTCTGCCACATTTTCTGAACTTTCTTGATCCCCATTCACCCCTGCCAGAATCTGAGCAACTTTCTGGCTTCCAGCTCTTCTTTGTATCCTCTGCAGATGATACATCTCGCCCCTCACAGCTTCCAAACCTCTCACCCACCCAACTGTCGAATGCTGGGCCATGGAGCTTCCCTGTCCTCCCCAGCATCCACTTGGGCTCCAGGGCCAGAAGCCCCCAGAAGAAAATAGGGTGTGCTTCCCACCCTCCTGCCCTGATCCCACTCACGGTTCCTTTTCAAATACAAACCACAATTAACTTACTGGAGTTGAGGTCACCCTTCCAGGTTTACCTGCCCCAACTGGTATCAGGAATTTCAGGATGCATCTGGCCTACATTTGCCCCCAAGCCCTGGCCCCATGGAGTAAGGCAATCTTGCAGTCTTCCCAGAATCCTTTCTGGAGCATTTTTCTGTGGCCAGAGAAATCTGGACATGAGATGACAATCCTAATTTCTTTGATGAAGTCTAGAAAGAAAGAATGCATTTAGGACAGATCACTGGGGCAGGTGAGCCCCAGGTGTTTTCCTGTAAAACAAATTGCTAATATCTAAGCAGGAGTAATGCTAGACCTCTTGTGTGCTGTGTAGCACTGGTAAGAGGGCTTTGTGCTGTATAACTGCACTGGATCCCCACATCAACGTGGGAGGCAGGAGGGTTACAAACTCCTGGGAGGACAGCATGAGAGCATGGAATCTGGCTGGAACCCTGCTCTGACATTCACTGGCTGTCTGACCTTGGGAAGTTCTTTACTTCCTGGTGCTTCAGTTTCCCCAGCTGGAACAGGTGACTAATACTAATGCCTAGCACATAGTAAGCACTTTATAAGCATGTACTAAGAAAAGATCTCCAATGGAGAGATAAACACAGTGCTGATAAGCTGGGGAACTTGCCTCACATTGCCTGGCTGGAAGGTGAGACAGACAGCTAGAATTCCTTGGCTCCTGGGCCTACTCTTCATGCCACGTCAAGAAGAACCTATTCTCTGGCAAGTTTCTCAACCTTCCTTGGAAACAGCCTTTATAGGAAAACAATGTACATCAATATCCTACAGAGATAACCATTAAAGTAGAATATACCTTTTCTTAGGGGCATTACGATTAGCACGTATAATGTGGGGGAGGGGGACATGGGGAAGGCAGTATAACACAGGGAAGACAAGTAGTGATTCTACATCATCTTACTATGCTGATGGACAGTGACTGTAATGGGGTACATGGGGAGGACTTGATAATGGGGGGAGTCTAGTAACCATAATGTTGTTCATGTAATTGTACATTAATGATAACAAAATTTTTAAAAAGTGTTAAAAAAAAGAATATACCTTTCCTTGAACTTTTATTGAGATAAAATTCATGTAACGTAAAATCCATCACAAAGTGTAAAATCTAGTGATTTCTAGTATCTTTGCTGTGTTATGCAACTACTTCCATTATTTAATTCCAGAATATTCACCACCCCAAAAAAGAAATTCTGTACTCCCAATTCCCCTTTTCCTAGCTCTTGGCAACAACTGTGTAGTCCCTGTCTATACATCTCTGTTAGCATTTCATAACAATGGAATCATACAACACGTGGCCCTTTGCTTCTTGCTTCTTTCACTTAGCATCGCACTTTTCAGGTTCATCCCTGGTAGCATGGACAGCATCTCATCCCCTTTCATGGCTAAAGAGTATTCCATTGTATGGTCACACCACAATCTATTTATCCATTCATCAGTGGATGGACTTTTGGGTCATCTGGCTATTGTGACCAATGGTTCTATGAACACTGGTGTACAAGTTTTTATGTGAACTTGGGCACTTACCTAGGAATGGAATTGCTGGATCATATGGTAACTCTATGTTTAACCTTTTGAAGGAACTGCCACACTGCTTTCTACAGTGGCTATGCCATTTAACATTCCCACCAGTGATGTATAAGGGTTTCAACTTCTCCACATCCTTGTCAACACTTGTAATTTTCCTTTATTCCCCCTAAATACATATATTACAGCTATCTTAGTAGTGGTGATGTCTCAATGCAGTTTTGATTTGCATTTCCCTAATGACTAGTGATGTTGGACATTTTTCATGTGCAGTATATCTTTATGTTCTTGATATTATGGAAATTGAGATAAAAGGTATGAAGTCTTGGGCCCCTTTTCCTAGGTGAAGTGGGTTTGGTGTGCATGCACAAAGCTGGCCCATGTACAGATGCAGCAGGAAACCTAACACCCACCAGACAGGTTCCTTTCATCAGGTCCTACATGCAGCAAGCAAATGGTGGCCTCTAGGGCAGGATGGGACTTGGAAAGGCTGACCAGGCCCACCAAAGCTTTTACCTCTACCTGGGGCCCACCTGCTCTGTTCCTCTTGCTGGTCATTGGGGCGTATCTGTTTTTGTGGGCCTTCTTGCCTGCCTCTACTTTTAGAATGGCAGCCCAACTTTGTTCAAGAGCTTGAAGGTGAGATTACCAAGAGGCTCTGAGATGCTCAGTTGGTAAACCAACTACAGGCCTGAGAAAAGCTAGGGAGCTAAGGATAAATGCCACATGACAGATCCATCTCAGAAGCTAAGGGAGCAGATGGCCTGAAATGCCAGCCAGTGTCAGGGCTGGGCACTCACTGAAGCAAAACCCTCCTGTGGTACAGGGGCAGCAATGTGGCCCTGGGTTGACTGGTGCATGAACACTGTGAGTTTGAGCCACTCTGCCAAAAGCAAAGGCAGAGTATAGCTGGGCAAGCACCTTTCTGAAAACAGGCCATTGGTCACCATGGTGAAGGATGGTTACTCCAAGTGTGGGTGTCCCAGGCCCCACGCTGCCTCTTCTTTGCATTGCTGCCTTCTGGCCATTTCATCATTTTTCAGGGCCTTCCTCAGAAACAGAAGAGAAGAAAAACACCACTGCATGCTCCCACAATTCTGTAGGAAGGTATGACTGAGAGATCAGGCTGAAGCTAGTGGATTTCTGCTCTCTTATTGTGCAATAAACTACCTAAAAAATTTGTGGCTTCAAAATCACAATTTGTTATTATCTCTCACATGTCTGTGGGTTGACTAGACTCAGCCAAGCAGTTTTTCCTTTGGACCAGATGTCAGAACTGAGGCTATAGTCATACGAAGGATCTACTGTGCTGCAGGGCCAAGACAGCCCATTCACATGGCTGCTATTTGATGCTGGCTGTCAGGTGGCAGGTCAGCTAGAAATGTTCACTGGAGTGTCTATACCCCAAGGGGCTTGGGCTTCTTATAGCATGGCAGCTGGTTTCCAAGAAGGAACATCCCAACAGTGAATGTTCCAAGAAACTCAGGCAGAAGTTACCTATGACCTAGCTTCAGATGTCACACAGTGTCACTTCTGCCATATTTTATTGGCCAAAAGTGAGTCACAGGGAGCCCTTCCCAACTCTGAGGCCAGTATCTTTGCCCTGCCAGACAAAGACTCCATAAGAAAAGAAAACTACAGATCAAATCCTTTATGAATATAGATGTTAAAAATCCTCAACAAATACTAGCAAACAAAATTCAGCAACACATAAAAAAGATTATACACCATGAACAAGTGGAATTTATCCCAGGAATGTAAGGGTGGTTCAACATATGAAACTCAATTTATGTAATACATTATATTACTAGAATAAAGGACAAAACCACATGATCTCAGTAGTTGCAGAAAAAAAATCTGGTGAAATCTAACACCTTTTCATGATTAAAAAAAAAACAAAAACCACTCAGCCAACAAGGAATAAAAGGGAATTTCCTCAACTTGTTAAAGTGCATTTATGAAAAGCCCACAACTAATATCATACTTAATGGTGAAAGACTGAAAGCTTTCTCTGGAAGATAAGGAATAAGACAAGGATATCCAGTCTTGCTACTTCTATTCAACACTGTACTAGAGATTCTAGCCAGGGCAATTAGGCAAGAAAAAGAAATAAAAGACATCTAGATTGGAAAGGAAATGTAAAACTATCTCTATTTGCAGATGACATGATCTTACATATAGGAAATCCTAAAGACTATACAACTGTTAGAACTAACAAACAAGTTTAGCAAGTTGCAGGACTTAAGAAGAGTACACAATAATCAGCTATATTTCTATACACTAGCAATGAACAATCTGAAAACAAAATTGAGAAAACAATTCCATTTGCCACAGCATTGAAAAAAATATGAATAAGTTTAGCCAAAGAGGTACAAAATTTGTACACTGAAACACTGAAAACTAAAAACAACATAGATGACAGAAATTAAAATCTAAATAAATGGAAAGACATCTTGTGTTCATATACTGGAAAACTTAATATTGTGAAGATCGCCATACTCCCTAAACTGATCTACAGACTCAACACAATCCCTATAGGAATTTTAGCTACATTTTTCGCAGAAATTGACAAGCTGATCCTAAAATTCATGTGGAAATTCAAGGGGCCCCTGTTGTTTCAAGCTGAAACAATCTTGAAAAAGAATAAAGTTGGAGGACTCAACTGCCTGGTTTGAAAACTTACTATAAAGTGACAGTGATACTGGCATAAGGATAAATGTACAGAGTAATGGGATAGAATTTTGAGTCCAGAAATAAGCCCTTACACTTATGGTCAATTGATTTTCAACAAGAGTTCCAAGACAACTTAATTGGAGAAAGAATAGTTTTTTCAACAAATGGTGCTGGAAAACTACAATAACCACGTGAAAAAGAATGAATTTGGTCCCCTAATTCACAACAACATACCAAAGTGGATCAGTGATCTAAATGTAGGAGTTAAAATTATAAAACTCTTAGAAGAAAACAGGAGAAAATCTTTATAACTTTAGATTAGACAACTGTTTTGTAGCTATGACACCAAAAGTACAAGCAACAAGAGATAACTGATAAATAGGACATGATAAAAATTAAAATATTTTGTGCTTCAAAGGATACCATCAAGAAAGCAAAGACAACTCACAGAACAGTAAAAATATTTGCAAATCATGTATCTGATATGGAATTTACATACAGAATATAAAAAATAACTCTTGTAACTTAATAAAAAATTAAAAACTGGGCAAAGAATTTTAAAAATATTTCTCCAAAAAATACTGTAAATATGTGCCAATAAGCACATTAAAAGACGTTCAATGTTATTAGTCATCAGAGAAATGCAAATCAAAACCAATGTGATACTGCTTCACATCCACTAGCATGTCTATAATCAAGAAGACGGACAATAACAAATGTTGGCACGGATGTAGAAAAATTGGAACCCTCATACAATGCTGGCAGGAAGATAAAAATGATGCAGCTGCTTTGGAAAATAGTTTGTCAGTTCCTCATAAAGTAAAGCATAGAGATACCACATAATCTAGCAATTCTACTCCTAGATATATATATACACAAGAGAACTGAAAAAATATATCCACACAAAAACTGGTACACAAATGTTTATGGCAGCACAGTTCACAATAGCCAAAAGGTGGTATATTCATAAAATGGAACACTATTAAGCCATAAAAAGGAATGAAGTACTGATTCATGTTACAACATGGATGAACCTTGAAAACATTATGCTAGGTGAAAGAAACCAGACACAAAAGGTCACATATTGCATGATTCCATTTATATGAAATGTCTGAAATAGGAAAGCCCATGGAGACAAAAGCAGATTAGTGGATGCCAGGGATTGGGAGGAGGAAGGAATGATGAGTGACTGCTAATGGGGTTGAGGTTTCTTTTTAGGGTAATTAAAATGTTCTGAAATTAGGTAGTGGTAGTGTTTGTGCAATTTTCTGAATATGCCAAAGGTATGTAACTATTCACTTTAAAGGGGTGAATTTTATGGTATATGAATTATATCTCAATAAAGACATACACATATACTTTTGCGTGCAAATTCCAGGGTCAGCCAAATGTTACAGCGAGGGGACTACATTGGGAAGCATCTTCACTGCAAGAAGATCTTTAAAGATCAATGATTATGAGGTCTCCAACTTGCTACTCTTTGTGGAAATAGTTAAGACCTGACTTGCAAAATCATAGTTTACTGTGAGAATGAGTCAGCTTGGTAGAGCAGAAAGCATCTGAGTAGCAGAGATGGACAGAGCCAGGTTCAAATCCTGGTTTTGCCACTTACTAGCCATGTGAGATGTTTTTCTCTGGCCTAGTTTGTTCAGCTCTTTGCAGGGTGATAGGATTAAAAGGCTAATATTTATGAAATGGCTGGTGAATAGTAGTTGTTCAGTAAATGGTAGCTCTCATTCTTAGTTCTGTCTTGTCAGAATAATTATTAATTATTAATACCATTAAGAATGTCCTTACCAGCATTCAGTAACACCTATTGCATGGCTTGGGAATGACCTGGGAATTTCTATTTTCCTAGCTACTTTGGTCCTCTAGGCTAGATCAAAGAGTCACAGAATGTCTGAGCTGTAAGATTTTCTAAAAATCATGTGATCCACATATAAATGACAGACATGGTAAGTTAGCCTTAATATACACAGAGCTCTTACAAATCAGTAAGAAAAAGATGAACAGACCAATAGAAAATGAAGTAAAAACCATGAAAAAGCAACTGACACAAGTGGTTAATAAACACATGAAAAATGCCCATTCTCATCAGTAAGCATGAGAGTGCAAATTAAAACAAGGTAACATTTGAACTTCTTAAATCATCAAATATTTGAAAATCTTGAGTGAGTGATTGGCCAAAGTTCAGGAAACAGCCATTCTCATCTACTCCCAATTGGAGTGTTAATTGGTACAGTATTTCTAAAGGGCAATTTAGCAATGAGTATCAAAAGCCTCAAAAATTAACACCTAGACTCAGCATTCCTCTTCTAAAAATTTGCACTATGGGAATAATCATGAATACGTGCAAAAATGTAGCTGAAAGGATGTTCACTTGTTAATTACAATATCATTTTTAATAATGAAAAATGAAAACCAATATATCCAAAACAACCAATGTATTCCCAAAGACAGGGAATTGGTTAACTAAATTATGGAACATATATACAATGAATACTTAATAGCCTGGAAAGATGCTCACCATAATCAAAACAGTATGAAATTTCCTAATTGTTGTAAGTTATTCCAAAAAAGAAACCCCCCAAAAATCGGCACTAATTCTAGATGACAGGACTATAGGCTAGTTTCTTTT
This sequence comes from Manis pentadactyla, assembly GCF_030020395.1. Taxonomy (NCBI): domain Eukaryota; kingdom Metazoa; phylum Chordata; class Mammalia; order Pholidota; family Manidae; genus Manis; species Manis pentadactyla. The sequence goes on along the minus strand of NC_080025.1, from coordinate 57,870,744 downwards.
CTTCTTTTGTTGATATGTATGTTCTGTAGTGATCATGTATCACTTTTGTATTAAGTAAAAAATTGCTTTGAATACAATTATTCCTGGAGGCCAAAACTCTCCAAGAATGTATGCTCAGTGTGCCCAGTCCAGAGCACAGTGCTCCTCAGCTGGATGAACAGCCACCCTCCCACCTTCAGGTCCCGTCCTCCAGCCCAGGATATGTCCCCAGGGCAGTCAGTGCTTCCTGCTCCTCCGCGGATTCTCCCAGGAGCTAACCATCACCCGGGGGGAATCACAGGGTCTCTCAGAATCCAACCACAGGCGCCTGCACATCCTGCCTGCCTGCCTGCCCTGCAGCCCTCAGGACCCAGCCCTCCGACAAACAGGACCGCTCCACAGAAACTGGTCAGCACTGTCCTTACTAGTCTCCGTAGGGCCTGGAGAGGCGCTTCCCTTTCCCCTACCCCACCAAGGAGGTGGTACAAGGCTCCTGACCACATCCGGGCCACCCAGAGGCCTGTCCCCACTTGGCAATATGCAGGTGGAACCTCCGGTAGCTGAATCACGCCCCTTCTGACATGCCACAAAATTTTCAAGGGCAAGAGGGAGAGGCTCGTTTTCCCCTCCCATTTCCACCAGAACACCAGAGCTAGGCCCACCCTGGGAGAGTGCCAGTCTGTGGGTCGCAAGAAGCAGCTTCTCTCACCAGCGGTGGTGATCTGTGGTTGCCAGCCCTCCAGGAGGTGTGAGCTTGTTTCCTTTCATGCTGCCTCCCTCCCTCCTCCTGAAAAGGCTGTATGTAGCTCTTCCTCCTAACTGAGGTAAACGATGGCTCCAGGATGAGAGGGGCGCGCTGGAGTCTGGGGTAACTTGCCTGCCCTCCCCCCACACTTCCGTCTAAACTTACTGGGAGACCAAACCCGGCCACTCCTCCCGCCTTCTCTCAACCCTTGAACCAGAGACCACCTGAGGTGGAGGCAAATTCACACATACTTTCACATTCTGGGCCTATACCAAGAGCTTTCAATGTTTCTCAAACTTTCATGTTTCATCTTAAAAATTAATGTGAATTTTGCTTTGCACTCTATTTTTACCCTACTATTATATTTCATTCATTCTAAGCTGTGCTTCCCCTTCTTACCCCCAACTGTAAGATCTTTAAAACCAGGATGAATTCTTAGAATCGAAGTGGCTGTTTAATTGGCAGTGTGTTTCTTCCTATGAAATATAATGATTAGAAAAAAAACTTTTCCTGAGAAATCCTAGAGTAGAACTGATGTTCTAAAAGAAGTGCCAGGTTTGCACAGATTGGGCTCCTTTCTTAGGGCCCCAGTTTAAGGGACATTTCTATATGGCGTTCCTCATGAGCCGTTAAGTCCAGTGGCATCCAGAGCAGAGCCCATGCCGAGCCGTTGTGTCTCGTCCTGAACAACGCCCCCCAGTCTCCCCTTCTGGGGGATACTCAATGGCAATGAAAGGAAATGGTTACTAAGCATTTACTATGGGCTGGGCATTGAGCTAAGAGCTGTATGTTCCTTTCACACAATTTTCCCAGCAACCCTATGAGGTACCTTTGATTATCCCACTTTACAGATGGGAAAAATGAGGCTCTGAGGGGTGATGGGACTTCTCCAGGACTGCACCAAACCCAGGTCTCCCCGATTCAAAAGGCCTTGCACTGACCCCTTGCCTCCTGATGAGCAGGCACAGAGCAGGCATGGGACTTGTGCTGTTAAACAGTCCTGTGCCCACAAGGCAGGTTCAAGACCCATGTGGCCTGCCTGTCTGGAAAACAATCCTCATTCCCTGGAGGAGGGGCCCTCTCAGGACCCCCGGGCCTGCCCTCAAGGCACCCTGATCTCTGCACACATCCTCACTGGGAGTCCAGGTGTGAGGGTGAGCTGGAGGACCAGACAGAGTCACAGCCCAGAGAAAGTTAGTATCAAAAGAGGCTGAAGGCCGGTCTTCACCACCAAAACACTTCAGTTCTTACTCATTCCTGTGGCCGCCTTTCTTCTAACCCACCTCTTCACTTAGAAGCTCCCAAAGTCACCTTCCCAACAACAACACATCCCTCCGTTCTCAAATTTGGGCCCATTTTTTGCTCACCCTACAGCTTCTGCGCAGCCCAGCAGCTAAGGACACCGCCAGACTTCTCCCACCTGCTCCCTCTGCCAGACGATGGTGACACCTGGCACTTCCTGACCATCAGTGGAGGGCCAGCTTGTGAGTTAGCCCTAAGCCTCCTCAGACCATTGCTGTGGCCAATGCCGACAAGCTGAGGCACGGAGAAGTGCAGTGACTGCCCAGCGTCACGCAGTGAGCAGGCAGCGGGGCCAAGACGTCAGCTAAGATCTGTCTGTCTGCAAAGCCTGTGTTTCTCAGGCTCCACCAACAAGCCCTGCTGCCATCACCTACACACAGGGACAAGATTCGAAGGTGGCTTCTTCATCTGGTGTACCACATTACCTGTCTCCCTCTCTGGATCTCTCTCTCCAGGTAAAGAGCCTGAATACAAATCATGAACTCATGTCAGTAGGGCTAGATTTTAAAATGGCCCCACCCCTCAGGCTTCTCCCCAAGTCTCCTCACCAACCCAGGGAAGACTCTTCTCAAAGGAGATTAAAAAGTGTCAGGAAGCCTAACACCAAAATTTAACTCTTAAAGCAGTGCACACTCCTTAATTGCCTGGATCCCCATCCCATCCCATCTTGCGCTGTGGTTACGTCTGGGCACACGTGCATCTCCCCATGAGTTGTAAATTTCATTAAACAACTTTTTTTTTGAAATAGGGAGGGAGAGCCATCTTTTTGAGGAGGATCTCAGGAAATACAAAGAATCCTCCAGAAAAAGTGTGCACACATGAAACACACTCTCTCACCGGCATGAGTTTTCATGCCATTGGAGGGCTTCGCACATCACAAGTTGAGGTTCACTATTCTGTATCCCTCCTACAGAGCCTAGTAGAGGACTCTGTACACAGATAGTGCTGAATAATTTTATTAAGGAAAAATGTCACCACCTCCCCACCTCCTCCTTCCACCACCATCTTTGGTCAGAAAGAATGCAGCCATTCTCTTTGTGACACTTTCTAGAAGGTGTTTTTCAGTTTCTCCCTCCTCAGGTCTCTGTACCACCCTCCCTATTCTCAGCCTTGCTCTAGGCCCTGACCCTCCGAGCCTGCTCTCCCACCCCAAGCCATTCATACCCCAGCCCCAGAGGCCTGCCTGCTGTGGTCTCAGTGTGTGTGCCACCCCCATTCATATGTTGGAATCCTAATGCCCAATGTGATGGTGTTGGGAGGTGATGAGGTCCAAGAGAATGAGAGGGATTCAGGCTCTTGGGTTCAAAGGATCAAAGAGCCCCACAGAGCCCACCAGCCCCTTCTGCCATGTGAGGACACAGTGAGAAGTCTGCCACCAGGAAGGGAGTTCTCACCCGAATGGGACTGTGCTGGCACCCTCCTCTCAGACTTCTGACCTCTAGAACTGTGAGAAATGAATGTCAGTTGTTCAGAAGCCATCCAGTATTTTGTTCAGCAGCCCAAATGGACTCAGACACTGTCCTCTCCTCTCCCCGACCCATTTTGCTGGCTTTGTGCCCTGGGCACCTTACCATCCTGTCCCTCCCCACAGATGAAGCTCACTAGGCCTTGCCCCTGTAACTGCCCAACACTGCCCTGATTTCTGGCAGTGGGAGACCAAACCCAGAAATCCTGACCCAGTTGGTTCAGCCCTCTGCATGGGCCTCTGCTCAGCAAGTACCTCCTCTAACCCAGGAAGCAAAACCTTTGGCGACCACTTGCAATCTGGCCTCTCAGACTTTCAACACCAGCAAGGGCTCCTGGGGTAGCGCAGCACCCTTGTGAAGCTGGAAGAAGCTGTTGCAACTTCAAGGGCACACAGCTCCTCTGACCCTGATCAGCTCTCCTGCCCCTGTACTCCAGGTGGTGTTGACAGAGCAATGTACCTGAGCTGAGTTACCCTGGAAGGGCTGAGGAGTCATCCCAGAAAAACCAATTCTCTCCAGGCCTCCATGTGACTTCAGCTGATAAACCGTGTTCTTAGCAGCACTATTCACAGTGGCCAAAAGGGGCAAATAGCCCTGTGTCCATCCATGGAAAATGGATAATCAAACATGGCTTACACATACGATGGAATATCAAGGACATTCTTATACATGCTACAACACGGATGAACTTGAAGACGTTATGCATGTGAAATAAGCCAGTTACAAAAAAAGGACAAGTACTGTACAGTTCCATTTATCTGGGGTGCCCAGAAGAGGCAAATTTGTAGACACAGAGGTAGAGCAGAGGACTAGGGATATGGGGTGGAAGGAATGGGGGAGTCACTGATTCGGGGGAAGGAGTTTCTGTTTTGGATGACGGAAAACTTCTGGAAATGGAGAACGGTAAAGGTTGCACGGCACTGTGATTGTACTTAGTACCAGTGAACTGAACACTTTAAAAGGGTAAAAATAGTAAATTTTATGTTACATATATTTTTAAAAGTTTAAAAATGAAATGTGGATCCATATTGTGGTTTAAAAAAAAAAAGAAACATCTGCGCCTGCCTTTACCTCACTTTGACAAGATAAGGGGATTGATTATACTTCCTGTAAGAACCTGACACCCCAAGAACATTATCTCAATACCTAATCCCTGGGTGCCAACACCTCCGCTGGGGCCTCACACCTTTGGACACGTGGAAATTTGTGACCCCACCGGATGCAAGGTGCTACGGAAACGTAAGAGCCCCTTGCTCCACCACAGACCCCATCGCCGCAGGCAGCTGGTTTTCTCAGTAAGGCGGCCGCAGCCAGGCCCCACCTCGGTCGGCAGGAACTGCCATCCGTTAGAAGTCCTTCCCCACAAAGCACTGGCGCCTGGTCTTCTCCCTGTGCCAAGAAGTCTTTTTCTGACCATCTGTAATCCATTCAAAGGCAACCGGCAGGAAATGGCGGCAAGGAAAGCCCCTGCCAGGGCAACGGTGGGACCCTCGCCCCTTGCTCATGCCCAGCCACAGGAAGTCGGCCCCTCTCAGGACTCAGAACATCTGTGGCAGTCCTGAGAGCGGCTGGGCGTCTGGCAGGGGCTGCGGGGCTCCGGACAGATGCTCGCAAAATTTGGTAAGAAACATATGCTGTATTGAGTTTTTAAATTAGCTCTGAAGAAACCTCATTTGAAAAACCAAAACAAACCCCAGACCCTAAAGAGGGAAAAAAAACAGTATATGAAAACTAACCTCAAAATGCTTTCTTCTGATTTCTATGGACACTTATGCCACAATTTCAAGAAGTTCAAATCCTTCTTATGGTGGAGCCCCCTCCAATCTGGTACTGTCAGCTGCTTTTTCCTAATACTGACAGTTTCATTTTTTGGCACTAAAAGCTGAGGGCTTCAAAGCATGGTAGTGGTGAGCTGGATCCGGCCTGTAGAGGCACACAATTAGCAAGAGCTAGTTGTTAAATGTTCAGGAATGTGGTGGGCCAATTATTAAATGATTAAAAAGTATATAATCTTTCAATTAAATGTATTACATATTTTAAAAGGAATAAATACTCAAAACTCACCACTTCCTATTTATTTTGCTACATTTTACAACCATCTGTGCTTTGAGCAAGGATTGACAACTCTTCCTAGAAAAGGGCCAGGTGGTAAATATTTTAGGTTTTGAGTGTCTTTGTCCCAGCCACTCCATTCTGCCATGTACCCAGTGCAAAGGTACCCAGAGACCATATGTAAATGAATGTGGCTGTGTTCCAATAAAACTTTATTTACAAAAATGAGTGACAGTCTGGATTTCGATGAAGGGCCACAGTTTGCTGACTGCTGCTCTTGAAGTTTATTTACACGTACTGTACCTGTATGTGGAATTCCTAGACAACAGCACTCTAATGAACATCTCATCCCAACTCTGAGTTCACTTACAAGCATACTGATAGCTTGAAGTGTGGCAGTGGGAGAGTTTACACCATGGAAATCACCAAATGTGACACATCAGGGCTTGACTTTAAATTTTTTAAAATTATCTAGATTTAAGAAAGTGATGGAGAATGTTTTAGTAATGCAGATTCATAAGTATATACTCTCCATATAGCTGTACTGTGAACAGCCCCCCAAACAGAAGATTCAGCACTTCAAAGCTACTATCTAATTCAGCGAGGACGTCACTCTTGCCACCAAGCACCAACGTGTATCTTTGCTCTTTCACTTTCATCTTGCTCACTGACTTAAATCAAAATATCAACCAACACTTATGTCAGATCCACACTTGTTTGTCAGTTTCAATCTTAGGTTGGCCGGCAATACAAGAATTTGGCAAAAATCAAAAGCATTCTGTGAGCATCAACTGACTATATGGAATTTACAATAAAGAGTATTAAATATTTTGTATTTGTAAGTTGTATGCTACACAGACTTTTATCAGTAAAGTGCATAATAAATGTGTAAGTGCAAATTTATTTAGAAAGCAAGTTGTTAAACATTTACTGGCACAACACTGATTGTGATAGAACTTAGAGATTAATTGGGCAGCAAGACCTAAAAGTGTGTGTGAGTGTGTGTGTGTGAGAGAAAGAGAGAGTATAACCCTCCACCCCAGCACACTGAACAGAGCAAAACACACAAAAACATGACCAAGTGAAAAAGGAGCCTGTTTCCTGAAAACTCTACTTTATAAAAAACTGAATTGTGTTGGGTATTGAGTAGGTGTACAACTGGAATAGATTAAGAACTGTTCCTCTTCAGTGTTAATGGTAGATCCAGGACTCTTTGGAATTCCTTTTTCTAAAAGCAACTTGTTGGGGAATCCCGAGCCTTTGCTAGGCCTTTACATGTGTGGTCCTTCCCAGAGAATGCCCCATTGTCCACATCCTTGCTGTCCTTGATGGAGCATGAACGCATTCATTCATTCATTCTTCAAACATTAACTTGGTTTCTAATACACACCCTTCACTGTGCACCAGAGGGAACCCCAAACCCAACAGCCCCTGCCCTCAGGTCAAAGGTTTTGCAGAAAGCGAACTGAAATCCCTTCCCTCCCTGTGCCCCAGGGCATTCAAAGCCACATTTCATTCTCTAGGTGGCATCAGCCTTTCCAACCTGCTTCCAGGAGTTCCTGAATTCCTGGAAGGCAACGGCCAAGGCTTCCACCTTTCCATCCAGCACAGAGCCCAGCTCAGTGCCTGGGCGTCAGGTCACTTTCCAGTGAATCAGGGATGCAGGAAGCACAGCTCGAGCTTCATAACCTGCAGGGCATCACTCAACCTGCTTTGCAATTTGACTTTAGCAGTTCACCAGACCCAGGGTAAATGCTGGGCTCCAGCTGGAAGGTGGGAGAAGGGATTTTTTAAGTGTAATTATCTTCTTCCTTCCCCAAACTAAAGAAGTTCACTTGAGTGTGTGGGACAATGTTTCTCAATGTTTTTAAACTCACAATATACCAACCAAGATGTGGCCACACTTTACTTCTGAGGTTTACACTACAAAGCTTGCTCTATCCAGAATTCCCATTGACTATGGATTTTCACACTACACATACCTCTTATTGAAGGGCTTGTACACCCAGTCCTTGCCATTGCCCTGCAGCTTAAATCATGGATGTTCAACTCCTTACTCTGAAAATTGGTAATTAGATGGAAAAAGTTTATTTTGCCTTTTTAGGAGGAATTTAGTAATTCACCCCCTGTTGATGAGAAAAAAAGGTCTTCTTTACACAAGAATGTCAGCCAATAAATGTAAATCAAAATGACAGAATTTCAAAATGATAATTCTTCTACCCCCCAAAGGAATAACTGATCCAGGCAAGGCTCATCAATGGATGTGAAGCTGATTCCATGAAATTTCTTGCTGGGAAATGGTATTTACTTGGTGCCCGAGCATCATCCACACAGTTACATCCTAAGTGCAGAAGGAAAATGTATTTTTGCAACGAAGAGGTGGTCACCATCTTACCAAGAGATCAATACCTAATAACAGGGCACCCTGACCTCAGGTGCCCCCTGGTGAGACGCCTAATGAAGCACTTAGAATCACTGGGGGTATATTCTTGCCAAAATGTTGAGCTTGACTCTGAGACTTCAGCTCGAATGGAAGTATGAGGGAAAACAGGTCATAGGAAACAAGATAAATGACACCGTGAAGAAGTGATCAGATAGATCAAGAATGTGAAGCATTTTTAACAGCCATGTTTCATATATGTATATAACAAAAATATAAACATATACTTATCTGTACAAATATATACACACATGTTGGCGGGGGGGCCAGGGCACTATTCTAGATTGAAACTAATTAAAGAGACATGACAACCAAATGGAAAACATGAGCCTTGATAGTATCCTGGTTATGTATATAAAAAAAAGCAGCTATGAATTCTTTTGGGGAGGACAATAGGGGAAATTTGAATATGAACTGGATATTAGGTGCTATTAGGGGATTACCATCAGTTTTCTAAATGTAAGGTACTGGTATCATGATTCTCGAGGAGAATGCCTTCATTTTTAGGATATGCATGCCAGACAGAGTATGAAGGTCGAGTGTCATGCTGTCTGCGACTTCCTTTCCAAGTCGTTCCACAGAAACATACATACATATTTATATAAGATGAGGCTCTGAGAACTTAAGTGACTAGCTCAAGGTTACATGATCAAGATGTGTCAAAATGATAAATATTTAGAGGTGAAGTGTCATGGTGTCTACAACTTATTTTCAAATGGTACAGAAATACACATCTTTCTGAGAAAGCAAGCAAGAGAACACGTGAACTAATTTTTAACTCTAAAGTGCTGAAAGACCCTGGTACAATTATTTCAAGCTTTTTATATGTGTGAAATTTTAAAATATGAACGTTGAGATGAAGGGGCAAAAAAGAAACAAGAGTGTGGGAGGGCGGGGTGGTTTCTGGACTGAGAAATTTCAGGTCACTCAAAGGTATGTGGGACTCTGGGCCTGAGCGGTAGCTTTTCCACTGAATTTTCATGGCTAATGAAGGAACCTCTGGAGGACCCTGAGGCCTCAACACCCTAAGCTGGCTGGACTTTTCTGCACTGGGACCCCAAATATCCACCTTAATAGAAACTTCAAGAATCCTGCCAGTCCTTAGACTCTCCACAACTTTCAAATATCAGGTGCTAAAGCAAAGACACTCATAGATAATCTTCAGACTACTTTTAAAGGTGAAAATATAAATGCAGAGTTGTTTAAAGGCTACAGAGTTTCAGTTTTATGAGATGAAGAGTTCTAGAGATTGGCTGTGTGGCAATGTGAATGTACTCTCCACTACTGAACTGTCCCCTTAAAAATGGTTAAGATGGTAAATTTTATGTTATTTGTATTTTACCGCAATTTTTTTAAAAAAGAAATGAAAATATAGATATATTGAGACATGTACCTGAAAAACAAATGGGATGCCTAACAGAAAAATAACCCCATTGGGTGAAGAGTAACTCCAGAAAGAAAAAGGGAAGATATGGGCCCTCCTCCCTCACCCCCCCACAGGATTATAATGCAGCTGTGAAATTAAGACTTCAGGTGAACAATGGAATGGTCTGGTGCACAATGGAAAGGCCATGAAGTAGAACACTGAAGACCAAATCATACCCACCCATGTGGCTATGGCCAGCAGAGCAGGGCTCAGAGGAGCTAAGGAGGGCTTCCACAGAGAGAGGATGAGAGGGCCCGCAGACTGAGGGGCACCAGAAGCAGAGGACCCCACAGAGGCAAAGCCAGGTTGTGGGAGGAACATGTCCCAAGGGCTGCGAGGGGCAAAACCCCCTGTGGCTATGGGAAGGGACTGAGGCAGAGAGGATCTGGAAGACGGTATTTACTGTGGTTGATGGGGAAGTGATGAGAGGTTTTCACTTGAGAACAACCTGATAAAATGTGACTTTTCGGGAGATTAGTTTTTGAAGTGGTATGCAGGGAAGATGGAGACAGGGAGACCAATTAAGCAGCTATTATAAAAATCTAGGTAGGCTATGAGGCAGGCTAGTCTGGGGTGGGGGCTGGGAGAGTGGAGAGAAAAGGAGAGGTGCAGAGAACTGCTCCTAAGACAGGGGAGGAAGGGAAGGAGAAAGGGAGGGGAGCTTTCTAAAGATAGTGGATGCAGGAAGACACAAAGGAGGCTCTGAGCTTGCATGGGCCCCGAGGAATCTGGGGGTGCAGGGAGGACACGTATGAGGGACGGTCTGAGGCAGCACGCAGAGAGGTGAGCTAGCAGTTTGCAGAGAAGAGAATGGGACTGGAGGCAGACATGCCAGAATCCTGGTGCGGAGGGATCCTCTGAGGTGTGGGCAAGGAGCAAGCAGGGTTAGGCGGACACCCAGCATGCACTGGAGGGAGGAGCTGGGACCTGCAGACCAGACACAAGCTGCTGGGGGAGAGGTGTACAAGTGGGTGATGCCAAAACTTTGGTAAAGAAAAACAGTCTTCAAAACACTCTAAGGGCAGTTTATTATTTAATGAAATCTCCCATAAATCCATTTAGAAGGCAAATAGTTTTCTTAATCTGTTTAAGATTTCCTAATCTGTTTAAGGATGGATTATTATATATTGGGTTTGCATAAAACAGATGGTATCTATTTTTAATTGTCTTCTGTCCTTAGGTGTTTGGTTTGAGCCTCTGAAAGTACAGGACTCATTTGAATTCCATGTTCTCTTTGAGTCTTGCCCTGTTTCTGCCAAAGATGGTGAGGAAGGCCACAGCGGTCAAGGTCAAGAGTGCTGCTCAAGGAAACAGAAGCCTGGAGTCTTGGGACATGGTTAACAGGGCTGTCACTAGTGGGTAGACCAAGTGGAGTCAACCTCATCCAAATGTGACCACTCTCACTTTCCTGGTGCATCCCTTTCTTCCTGCCAGTCTGGGATAGATTCTGTCATGTGTGAAAAGTATTCCAGCACTGGGGAGGGTTCTTGGCCCTCCCCAGGAGAATCAGGTCACTGAGGGGTCTTGGCAGTCTGTCAAAGGTCACCTGGAACCCTACACTGACGAGGTGACCAAGTAGGAGAGGGGAGTGCTGAAGAGGAAACACATGTCAAGGGCTTCCCTGGTCTCTGACACCACTAGGCCAGCGCCTCCAGGACCAACCAGATCATCACCTATGAAATGGCAGGAGCCCTGGTGAATGAAGAGCAAGTGAAACCCAGAGTCACAGGCTGAATGTCAGCCACCCTGTCCTCATGTGGGAGATGCATTCTCTACCTTTCTTAACTGCTCCAGTCAGAGCCTGGAGCCTGTGTCACTGCCCCTCAGAGCCTGTGACAACAAGGGCTGCAGAAGGTAAAGGTCTTCCACACCCACTTAGCAGGCAAGTCTGCCCATCAGAAGGACACCTTCAAAGTGGTGGGTACTGAAAAGCTATTCCTGTTCCATCATCCAAAGAAGCACACCCTTCACAAAAATGCTGACAATCCCAACACCAAGAAGGAAACCGAAAAGCAGCCTAGATGTTCAAAAGGGGAAAAAAGAGAGAGAAATCATCACTGTAGATAGATGCCCCTGGAGTTGCTTGGCAACCATCTTTGCTGACACCTTCTCCCAAAAAGGAAGTTTGAGTCAGCTCCTGAGATTTCCCTGAAGCCAGGACTCCAACCACAGAGGTCCTGAAGCTGAGGCCTTGGGATGAGAAAGTGTTTTTCTGAGGGGGAGTCCTTGGGCCCTATAAACAGCCTTGCTCCTAAGGGGGAAGGAAACTGTAACCTTTCTGCTTCAAAAACATGGCTCTCCCAGGCAGGGCTAGTACTAGGGCAAGGCAAGGGAGGCGCCTCTGTACATGTGGGTCCTGGGTGCCCTCCTGCCTCCCCTCAGTCCTAGTCCTGCTCCTGAGGCAACAGTATGTCGCAGTGCTCAGGAACCAGCCTGCCTCTGGCTTCATATCCCAGCTCTACTACTTCCCAGCTGTATCACCTCAGGTAAATCACTTAACCTCTCTGAACCTCAATTTTCTAATCTCCAAAATGGGGTTGATAATAGAAATTGCCTCATAGGTGGTCAGGAGGATTTAATGAGAAGACGCATATTTACCTCTGTGCCTGGCGCTAGGCAGTGCCCTGTAAGCAGCAGTCAGGACTGTTATTTTTAAAAACTCGTAAGTGACTCCCCGGAACCCTAAAACCAGACCTGTAGAATCCAGTTCTCTGGGAGTGGTCATGGTATCTTTGCTGTTAAAGGGCTTTGCAAGGGATCCTTCAAGGTGAGCAGGGTTGAGACCCACTTCTATAACCAATAAACAGTAGTTCAGAAACTTCAGTGAACAGCAAAGCCACCTGAGGAGCCTGTTTAAAATGCACATCCCTGTGCCCCGCCGCCTGATGCAGTATGCCTGTGGCCTGGGGTGCTGAGTACCTAGGCGATTTCAACACAGGTCCCCAGAATGACCACACTTTGGAAAACTGGACCTGATCTCCCCTTGAAAACTAATAGCACAGGGACACCCATCCAGTTCCTTCTGACTTTATTCCTGGCCTCCTTAAAGACCTAGAGGCAAGATGTCACTGAGATGCCTAGTGAACCCCAGGCACACTCCTGGAGGAGTAAGGACACCAGGTGTCCCCCTGGGTGGCAGCTCTGCTAAGGCAAAGGAGAGGACCCAAGTGCCTGGCACAAGTAACAATCACAACAGAAGAGTCCATTATTGAGTACCTACTGTATGCCAGAGAGTATCTCATTTACTTTCACAACCCTGAGAACTACTATTATTCCTATTCAGAAGATGGGGAAATTGAAGCTTAGAAAAGTGATCTTACTATTCGGCTAGTAAGTGGCTGCGCCAAAATTTAAACAATGCCTGGAACTTCCAAGTCTCCAATGCCATGGCATTTCTGTGGTAAAGTATACCTGACATAGAATTTACCATCTTAACCATTTTTAAGGCATTAAGTACATTCACGTTGTCATGTAACTGTCACCATGATTCATTTGCAGAAATTTTCATCCTTTCTCAACTGGATCTCTGTACCCATTAAACACCAAATCTCCATGGCCCCCTACCCCCAGCCCCTGGCAAGCACCACTCTACTTTCTGTCTCCATGAACTTAACTACTCTAGGAACCTCATAAAAGTGGAATCACACAGCATTTGCCCTTTTGGGGCCAATATACTCTAAAAGAAAGAGCTAGACACTGCCTTGGACTGGTAGGCCCAAACTAGGAATGTGTCCAGACCATCTTCCACACGCTGCTTAGTGTTTTCAGTTTGGCTATCCTGTTTCCCCACCCTCATCCCAGGGCTCCATGGCCTATTGCTGTATTGGGGCAGGGTCACACCACTCCCCCAACCCTGGCCACAGCCGTCCTTGCACTGTTAATGTTTAGAGAATCAGTTAGCTTCACAGAGCCGATACACTGATAACTGCTTCTATGTTCAAAGAGCCCGTCACTGAACCGCTTCTATCATCCCCATGATGGTGACCTGAGGCCGCTTTGTTCTGCCCTAGAGAGTATTTATTTGGTTTCCCTTTTTACTTTAAGCACCTGGTCCCTGAAAACTGGCAAGCGGAATTATGTTATGAAACCACAGGTACAGGGATAAAGCATCCACACAAAAACAGAAAGTTTTCCCCGCCACAGAATTCCAGCTTTACTTAGAGGCAACTGGGTGAGCCAAGTCTAGCCCTCAGCCTCAGGCTGCTTGCAAGACAGGATTTCCTGGGCTCTTATCATTAGTTCAAGGGCCTTAGGGTCCAAATCCTGGTCCATCTGACTCAAATGGCCTATCTGAGCTCTGCCAAAAGGCATTAGCTGGGAGCCCATCATCGGCAGTACATCGCACCAAGAGTTTTAGGAGAGATGCTGCAGTCAGTCCTTGATACTCAACTTCTACAATCAGGAAAAAGGCCAATCCGCTGGCTAACCCCTCTCCCTTTCCATTAAGGCTGCCTTTGATAACTGCAGTCACATTAGAGACTCCCAGGGGTCAAGCCCTGCATATTTCCCCACAGTCCCAGTGAGATGAGCCTGGAGGGGACTCCCAAGAAGTGACCCAGGACACGGGAGCAGCTGGATATCCCCGGAGATCTCTTCCACTCCTCCCACCCGACCCCCAAGCTAGTTTCAGGGGAGCCTGTGGGCGGCGCTGCGTGAGTGGGGCGGGGCGGGGGGTGTGGAGCCACTTCTCTTACCCTCGGAGCCATTGATCTTGGGTTTCTTTGGTGCAGGGGTTGCTTCCGCCTCACCCCCATGTTCTAGGATTCAGTCAGTGGTGTCTTGTCCGCAATCGTCGTCAGATGTTCTCATGAGGAGGACAGGAGGTGGGAGGGGGGACACAAAGTGGCGGCGTCACCCAATGGTCAGCGTCTGCTGTGTGCACATGGGGCCACCTCAGAGGAAGGGGTCCTGGATAAAAGGGATTTGCCCAGGACGGGGTCTCACTGTGTCTGCTACTACTGTTTCGTGGGTACTTCTGAAGGTATCATGAAGGAGAGGGTAGCCCAAAGGACAAAAGCGCGATGTACAGAAACCATGCAGAAACGGAACACGCCTGACTTCCCCCATGTCCATCTGAAGCAGAGCCAGCAGTCCTGTGAACCATTGGCGAGAGTGGCCCTACGTCCCTAAGCGATGCCGCAGACTGCTTGGCACACAGGTCAGGAGCCCTCAGGAATCACACCCTCCTCTGCCCTTTCCATTTTCTAATCCTGAATGCGTTAATCCTGAAACCTCTGCTTTGTTCGCCGTCAAGTGCATCCCCTTTTCAGACGAATCCCATGGGTCATCAAACTGCACAGAACGCCGGTTGTATTTCCAGCCTGACTTTGAATATAAACTGAAATCCTTAATGCTGCACCGTGGTGCTTTGGACATGAGTGGACATCAGGGGCCACCACATAACAAATGCCGTCATTATCAGGATCAGTCCCTTGAGGTTTCCTCTGCCCACAGTGAGGTAGGGTCAGGCCACCCAGAATCAGAACCTGAATCTCACCACTGTCACCATTTACTACAGAATAGAACCCGAGTTTGGAGGGGTCATCTTGGAAACCTTTGGAAGACAGCTTGAGGGATGAAGTCTTCTCTCTCTTAAGATCCTACCCCATGTAGCCCAGTGCCAAGGGGATAGCCAAGTTCCACAGATCACCTGCTGTTGACCTAAGGCACAGACAGGTAGTGGCAGAATAGTTCTGTGAATATCTTAGTCTATTTTTCTTGTGTTTTACCTTCTCAATCTCACTTTACACCAGTGATTCTCTGTCAGAGGGATTCCCTCCTCCCCCACCCTTGGCAATGTCTGGACACAGTTTTTGTTGTTTCAACTCTGGGGAAGGGGTGATGCCACTGGAATGTAGAGGCAGAGGCCGGAGAGGCCACTGAACACCCTTTAGTGCACAGTACCGACCCCACCACAAAGAAGGTGTGCCATCCTGACCAACTCTACACTACTCTGCTTTGCTATCTGCACTCCAATGACAGATGTTTTAGTTTCTAGAACATTCTGTGTTCTCTCACACTTTGGGCCTTCACACATGTTGTTTCTTTTTAACTCCAGCCTGCCCAGTCCTGCATTTGTATAACTTCCATTCATCCTCCAGGTTTTAGTGCAAATAACATTTCCTCAGGGAGACCTTCACTGAGTCCCTAACCTAAATTGGGTGTCCTTGCCATGCCTTCTGGCAGCACCCTATGTCCCCTTTCAGAGCACTCATCACAGGTCACAACCTCTTAAACGTCTGCCTTCACTGTTAGGATGAAAGCACCTGGGGCCATGCTGTCCACTGCCAAGTCCCCAGACCTAGCCCCGCGCTAGCTCACCGTGAGAGTTCGCTCAGTCCCAAATGTATGAGGGAGGCCAGGAAAGCAGCAGGGGTATTAAAAACTAAGCAAGACACCCAGAAGCTTAAATTACCATCCCACTATTCAGGCACCAAAAAGAGAACATGGCAGCTCCTTATGCACTGAGATGGACCACTCTCTAAGATAAAGTGGAAATGGCAAGATACTAGGCCATACTTAGAGTATGCTATCATCCATGCAGGGAAAGTGAGGGGGAAAACTGTATCTTATCTATTTGAATGCACACAGAATATCTTTGGAAGGATACACAAGCAACTAGGGATAGGGGTAGGAGAAAAACTTCCTTTCCACTGCGTACATACCCTTTTGAATTTTGTTAACATGTGAACATTATCTTTAAAAAATAACAAGCATTTAAATGAGTGTGTGTGTGTATATGTGTTTAACGGTCTACATCTTCTAGAGATAAAAAAGTCATTCTTGCAGAAGCCTTATGATGAGAACCCAGCACAGTGTAACTGCTTAGAAGGCCATGTATCACAGAGTTCCAGAGCATGACCACCCTGCCTGACTTCATGTTTCAGGAGGAGCCACATCCACATTTTCTCCACATGAGAACCTAGGCACGTGGAAATATTGTATGTGTAAAGCCATACTGTTTTAGAAGCTTTGTATTTTCAAAGCTAGGTGGTTTTGAAAATACCCTCTCTCAGCTCTACTGTCTTGGTGATGCAGCTTCCCCTTCTCCATTGGTTGGACCCAACTATAAAGTTTATCCATTCTCCAAGCCCTTCTCCTCCTTTTCAGGTTTCCTCCCTGACACCTCGAGGCCACGCTGTCTCTCCTGTTCCTTTATCCCAACACTGGGCAAGAGCAGAGCTGATAAAGATACACCAAAGTGAATAAATGGTGCTGCTTGTTAGCGAAAGGGGAGGAAGGTAGGCTTAATGGAGAAAGAAGTTGAAATTAATGGTGAAAGTGAGGTTTATCTGTGTAATCTGTGGACTTGGTGTCTTTCCATCTCCTATTAGCATAGATACAGAGTTGTCTGTATAATGATAAAGAGAAGCCGTCTGCAGTTTCCCATAAATCTCCACCACTTGTCGCTGGCTTCCCTGGCTTGGATTCTCAAAACGCTTCCTTCTTACCAGGTCAGGGGCCGTCTTTCCTCCAGTTTGCTTCCATCCAGCCATAACTGCAAGACCCCTAAACCTGAGCTGACCGTGTTCCCATGTTTCCTGCTTCCTCCTGTGCTCCAGCCCAATTTTACCAGCATCTCAGGAGAACAGCAAACTCTCATAGTCATAGCAAGATCTTACTGGCCCCAGAACCGTTTTCAAATTGGAAGCATTCCACAAATTTACCTATATCAAATCAAAACATCTGGGAACATTTAAACACAGATGCCCAGAATAGCTAGTGTAGGCCCAGAAGTCCTAAATAAGGATCTACTGAGGACTTTCTTTTCTCAGTGATAGGATAGAACTACTTATCAATCATTTTTTAAACTGTTTTTTAGTCCTCCTGGTCCCTAGAAAGAACTGTAACCTTCTTAACCATAGGCCTGAAACTGCCTAAGAATTTTTTTCTAGCTCTTGATAAAACTTATGAGTGAACTACATATTAACTTCACTCCAGTAAGAACATGGATATAATAGAAATCGGTTTTTAAAAAAATCATTAGCTTTATAAAATTGTGGTAACACGGTTTACTCTAAAAATGAAATTTCTGATATATCTTTTCTGTTCATCACTGATTAGTTAAAAATCCTAGTTAATTACAATAAAATTTTCTAGAACTAGCTTCATTAATAAATGGTGATGAAATCATAATGACATTAAAAAATGAATAAAGGCAAACATTCATTAAGCATGTAGGTCCTTCTTTAGTATCTCAGTTAATCCTCACAGCAACCTTCTTACTATCTCCATTTTATATGGTTCAGGACATTTATAAGCCATATGTATTCTGGTCCTTATTTATGAACTGACATTCTTAAAAAAAAAGTTCTCATAAGGCAATTATAAAACAGGATCATCTTTCTAAATCACAGAGCTTTTTTTCCCCAATTAGCTTGAAAAAAGTCTCCAGATAAATCTATGAAGCTGGAGAGAAAATTATTTTAAAAGGTTAGTCAGCCTTCCTTGGAATTTTCTATCATAAATGCATTTCACACCTTAGATTACACTAATAACATTTCTGGGACCCCTCCTCTGAGGAAATCTCAGTGCCCAGTTGATCCAAGCCAACTCATTCTCTACTATGGGGAACACATCATCCTAGGCTTCAGACTCAGCTACTCTTGAGTCCTACAGGCCACAAACCATTCACAAACTATTTGCAGCAGAATATGCCTGTGTATGAGATGCAGTGATTTTTGCCACCCAAAGATTATAAAATGAGAAAATAAACCCAGTATGTAGTTGCTTAAAATATTTTTAATGTGAAGGCTTGATTTTTTTTTTAAGTTTCTTCAAAAAGAGCCTGCCTGGTATGACTGCATCTCAAATGCAGGTATATTCAATAGAGAAACTTAGGTTCAGAGGTCTCAAAGGGGCCTCAGAGGATGTTTAATCTCACTCCCTTACTTTTCAAGTGAGAGAATAACCCCAGAGAAGGGAAACAAAGTCCCCAAGGTCATATGTGGGAACTTGGGAACCTGCCTGAAAGCCCCCTCTCCTTTATTTTTGATTTATGGGAAACTCCTGTTCCTGTTACCACTCCAGAGCGCCCCTGACAGAACCCCACAGAAACACAACCAAGCATGAGATTAGCAACCCCTCTGGAACCCAGGTGATGATTTGGCAAGGTTCAAATGTATTTTAGTGAACTTTGGATGAAATAATAACATTGATGTGAAGACTACTACACAGAGATTTCAAAGCATTCAGTTAGCATTTCATACTGATACAGACTGAGAATTGAAGCAGAAAAAGGTTAAAGGAATGGAATGGAATGAAAAAGGAACTATAGTACAATAATCAGTTATTCAAAAAGTCTCCAAGTCCTTCCTTTGGGCAAAATGATTCTTTTTTCATATTTCCAGCCTAACTTCCCTTTCTGACCTTAGTCTATAAAAAATATCATCTCACAACAGTATTTACAGCAGCATTATTCATTATAGCCAAAAGGTGGAAATAAGCCAAATGTCCATCAACAGATGGATGGATAAAGAAAACACAGTATGTACATACAATGGAATATTATTCAACCATAAAAGGGATGGAATTCTGATACATACTGCAACATGGATGAACCATGAAAACACGATGCTAAGTGAAATTGGCCAGACACAATGGGACAAATATTTCATGGCAGCTTTACAGAGGCAAAAACTATAGTAGAGGTTAGCAGGGCCAATGGGAGGCGGGAATAGGGAGTTATTGTATAACAGGTGGAGGGATTCTGGTTGGCATGATGAAAAAGTTTGGGAAATGAGTAGTGGTGATGGTTGATCACTGTGAATGTACTTAGTACACTGTGAATGTACTTGCATACTTTAAAATGGTTGAAGTGGTAAATTTTAAGTTACACTTATTTTAATACACACACACAAATCCTATTAAATTCTGGATCATATCCCTTCATTTCCCAGCTGGAAATCTTAGAACTTTATCTTATTCATTTATTGCTACTAAAACCCAAACTTCTTCTCAAGACCTGCTCACTACCAACAATGTCATGGTCGATCTTTGTACGTCAACACACATGGATAAATACAGTCACACCCAAGCCACTTAATGTCCTGAAGACCTGAGACTGTGAACACGTATCCATCCTGAGACCTCCCACACGATGACTCCAGCAAGAAGGCCCATGGAAAGACTGATGCAACCAGTGTTTCCGGAGATCCTGGCAACCAAACACAGTGACACAGAGTCCCAGCTCAACCCTTAAATTCCTACCCACAAGGGGACATGGAGTGCGGAGAGTATGTATATATACTCTGTCTATAATGACAACTGAGTGCACATACCAGGGAGACCTTTAGGCATTGCCACCCCAAGTCTGCTCCACCAAACCCATGAACAAAGAGATTTCAGGCCACACACGGCTATTTGATGAACTCGGGAACTGCATGTTACACTGATCAGTGGGTGTCCTTAATGCAAACGCATATAATTAGGAGGTAAATCTTTGTACCTTTCCAGGACAAAGGATATACTAAGCAGGATGTATCAATTGTGACTTCTGAGGAAAGGAAAGCTTTTCATTTTTCCTTAAAAGAACCTATTTTCTCTTAAGGCAAAAAGAATCTGAGAAATAGAGTATTTTGAAACAGAAGCAGGGATAAGGGGGCAAAATAGTTTTGTGTGTTATAGTCGTAATTTATCACCCAGGCTTGAGAGGCACCAATTTTGGGTCATACCATGACCTTTATTCAACTTTAAAGGTTTTCGCAACCTCATCTTCTTTTGTGGAAACCGCGTCATTGCCAGTGGTCTGATAACTGAGTCCCATAAGCTTTTTTTAAAGACCTCAAGAGTTCGTGAAGAAAAATAAACTCTAATGACACTTGCTATTGCCAACACAGATGGACAGTTAGCAAAAATAAGCCGCCACTTGTAAGAAGCCCACTTGATATCATTCCCTTGTGCATCCTAAAGACACATGTCGAGATTACACTAAGATATTTAGAGGCAAACATCTTTAGAATAAGGTCTCGTTTCCAAAATGCTTAATCAGCAGAAACCCTGCTATGGAACTGCCCTTGGGTATCCATGCATTTTAACCCCCATGTTATTTTTTCTGAAGCACAAATTTTCCTCTTACTGGATGGTTCAGGAAACCAGTGGGCTCAGAAAACCAACTCTCCTAGGTGTCGATCCACAAAATGAGTTCCATCTTTCCAAGCAGGTTTCACTTGCTTACAGGATGACATCCTGGTTTACGAGGAAACCATTCTTTGGAGTCAAATGCCTTTTCTCCATTCATTTTGGATAAGCAATGCTCCTATGGCTTAGTTCCGGCTAAACTCTCAACACTTCCCACCCACCTCTTCTGCCCCCTTGCACTTTCCTCCCATCCCCAATTTCAGCCAACCATGTTTACAAGACCTCAGTTAGTAAATCGCAGTTCTAATGAACCCATCCATTTGTTCAGCAGAAAGTGGCCTCTGGAGTTGCTCCATGTGAAGCCCATAGGCCAGAGTTACATATGGCAGGCTTGCAACCACGAACACAATATGATTTATTTATAACGACCATGTGTGTCTGATGTCTATGTGGCTTCACTTGCCTGCCTCAATCTGGGATGACCCATCTACTCTCTGTGTCCCATTCCAGGGACTGTACTTCCAAGCTGGGTTAACAGAGATGGGTGACTGGTTGGGGGGCTGCACACACAGATGCCCCTAACCCTGCTTGCCACATAACAATCTGTGGCCAACACAAACTGGGCCAAATGCACCTTGCTGCAAAGGTTTGCCATCTACGATGGTTTTCAGTGGAGAGTGAAGCAGCTGCTGGAATGACTGACCAGGTGGGGTCCATTAAACTGTTGTGTATTTACCCGAAAGGAAGGCTGGAGTTCTTGTGAAGAAAGCCCCACTCCTCATTTCACAGATTTCGAACCCCCACCATTCGGCAATGATGCTCCAAAGGTGAATGGCAGATATGCATCAGAAGGTCCAACCACGGACTCCAGCCGAAGTGCAGTAAACTTCTGCCTTCAACACTCTCCCCCCTTTAGCCCCCTGTTGTATTTATACTTTGAAAGAAGTTACCATGAAGCAGTAGTCACCTGGGCATGCTCGATTTTTGACAAGCCTTAGTCACTCCGTACCCAGCAGAACAATTCACATTATAGTCAAAATCCTGTGAAGATTCTGCCACACATGCTCACACTAAAACGCCAGTAGCTCCACTTACCTTCTTTATTAAGCCTCATAACCTCCCTGCTTTTTCCACCCTCTTTTCCAGCCTCTTCTAAATCTACATCTGCAGATGAAAAAGAAAAGGAAAAAAGAAAATAAGGAAAAAAAGAGAAAAAAAGGGTGGGGGGAGCCAAAGTCAAGGGGGGTGGGGGGAGGGAGAGTGTTTATTTGCAAACAGATCGATATAAATACTGTCTATGAAAATCTTTAAAAAATTGACAATGCAACATTTTCTCCCAAGTATGGATTTCCATCTACCTGGCCCAGATAGGTACCAAAAAAAACTATGCAAGCAGCAACAGAGTAGCCTTTTACACAGACACACCGTGGGGCTGTGAAAGCCCACCCCGCGGGCTGCCACGGGGAGCCGGGCACAGACAGACAGACAGACAGCCCTGGCAGCAGGGCCTCTCTCTGTGCATTGATGATCTGTCTCTGTGTGTATTTATTTAGAGAGAGAGGGAGAAGCATGGAGGACACCGGGGGCCACTCTCTCTCTCACACACACACTTTTTCCCAGTGGCTCTAGGTGAATGGAAAGGTTACAGGATAATAAAAGGAGGAGGAGGCGGTGGGGTTCTTACTGTCGGAGCAGTGTAATTTGGCGGCGTCGATCCAGGAGGACCAGGGTTTGCCCAGAAACGCCTCCGGACTGGGCACTTTGCGATCCAGTGTCGCCATTGCTCTTCCTTCTTGTTGCTTTTTCCCTGTTCCTTCGGCAGCAGCAGCCGAGAGACACGGGATTCGAGAACGCTCCGACGTCATCTTCGGAACGTTCCGACATTGAGCGCTCTGAAAGGGGGAGGGAGGCGGGCCGGGAGGAGGGAGCGAGGAGGAGGAGGAGGAGGAGGCCGCCGCTCGGCGCCTGGCCGCTCGGCTGCGCTTGCCGCGCGCGGCCGCCAGGGGCAGCAGGAGCCGCCCGCCTGGGCGCCGGGGGAGGGGCCGCTCGCCGCCGCCAAGTGCCGGGGATAGAGGCTGCCGCGCGCCGGGCGCCGAGATTCTGCGGCGCGGCCGCCACCGCCCGCACCCACCGACCCCGAGCCCGGGCCGGCTGGGTCGGTCGTGCGCGGCAGGGGCGGGGGATGAGTCGGAAGAGGCCGACCTGGGGCCGGAGGAAGGGTGGTTTTGCCTGCGGAGTTGCAGTTAGAGGACGGAAAGTTTTTGCATGCAGCCCTTCCAGCGCGTCCTTGCCTCGCAGGGTCCCTGTCGTACACGATGCGACGCCCCCGCGGGGATTCCCGCGGCTCCACGGGGAGGAACTGAGGAGGGTTGCATACCTCCTCAGCCAACGACACCCCAAGCCAGTGAGGCGACCCAGGTGACCTCTCCTACCAGCCACCACTCACTTCACCCTTTCTCCTATTTCGCGCTGGACCTTGGAGGATTCTGAGGATGGCTTTGGGAGCCAAGACCATTGGTTAGACGGAACTGGTTCTATAGAGAAGGTGAGTTTGGGGCGAGAGGAGTCTCCTTCCCATCTCAGGTTGCGGGAAGTGCAAAGCCCAAAACTCAGGGCCGCAGTATCCCCAGATTCAGCGCGCGATGCGTGTCCTCCGGCAGGCAGAGAACCACTTGCTCTGGGATCACTGCAGCGGGGGAGCGAATTCACCGGCTCTCGGAAGATGCTGCTCAGCTAGCCGGCCGAGCTCCTGGAACAGTTCCCAGCGCTCTCTACCCTGAGCCAGGGTGAGCGGATTAGCGAGAGCAACCTGCGGCCGGAGTGTGATACCTGCAGGAGTTCTCTTCTGGTTTAACTGCTTGCTCCAGCCAGCAGGGAAGGAAGCGGTAGGTTGCGTCTGGGTTTGGGGCGTTTGATGCTTTGAGATTAGCATCCTCTCCGTAGGGTAGGCAACAAAGGCCTTAAAAGGGCTTCTGGTATCTCTTTGAAAAAAATCCTGCTATTTACTAGGAATTACTTGAAATACATGGACCTTCCTCCACAATCGATGCATTTTTCCTCATTTTCCCCAGCACCCTTTTAGTTCTTATCACTTTTCTGTCCCATGGCTGAAGTGCACTGATTTGAAGTTGCTCTGCTGGCTGAGTTCTGCCCTGGCAGGGCCATCTAATGCCCCTGCACTGGCCATCCTGTACCTCAAAGCCAGGGTTGGGATGGACAATGATGGGGGAGCCTTGGACTGGTCTTCAGTTGTGATGTTGGTGTGAATGGGCTTGTATTTTGTTAGATCCAAATTTCATTTGCCTTTGCTCTCTTTGGAAGGGTTCCTACATAGGCTAAGTAGTGGCTCTAGTACCACTGAGTGGAGAATGCTCATTTTAAGGACTGGTGGTGTTAACAAATATTTATTACTTATTGACCTCTTAAGATGTGCTAAACACTGTGCTTGACATTTTCATCCATCCACCCATCCATCCATCTATCCATCCATCATCCATCCATCCATCTATCCATCTATCTGTCCATCCATCCATCCATCCATCCATCCATCCATCCATCCATCCATCCACCCACCCATCCATCCATCCATCCATCCATTCATGCATCCATCCATCCACCCACCCATCCATCCATCCATCCATCCATCCATCCATCCATCCATCCATCCATTCATGCATCCATCCATCCATCCATCCATCCATCCATCCATCCATCCATCCACCCACCCACCCATCCATCCATTCATCCATCCATCTTTTCAACAAACATTGCCTGTCATGGACCGACTGCCTTTGGCAGAGGAAGACAAATGAGACCCATACCTGGTGGAGATGCAGTCTGGTGGTCTCTGTGGAAGAAGGTGTGAAACTTATCAACACATTGGAAAAACAAGACATGTACACAGTGATTGGCCAGGGTGGTGAATGGCATGGTCTCTTAGAGCTGGACCTGTTCGTAGGAGAAACTGAAAACTAGTTTAGAGTGATCAGAAAATGTGTCACAGAGAAGATAGGATCTGCTCTGCATCTTGAAAATTGGAAAGGATTTGTGATGGTAAGATGAAGATTGGCCTTGCAGAGGGAGGAGGGGTGACGGTGTTGGTAGAGGCTTCAGGCTGAGCAAAGTGTGTTGTGTTTGGGTGTTGAGTGTGGTTTCCCAGGGAGGGCAGGTTGTTAATGGCCATGCGGGAGTGATGAGTTTGCATAGACAGGCCTGGGTCAAGTTATGGAAGGCACTGAATGGCAGCCTAAAGAGTTTGGGTTTTGTTTGACAAAGGGAACTCCTAAAGGGGCTTTCTGCTATCTAAGGAGAAATAGCAAGTGTGATTTAAGAAGATTACTCTGGCCTTAGTGCCCAGGAGGTATTGGAGCATGGAAGCTGGTTAGAAAAATAGTGCTATAATATTCTTGGTGTGAAGAAACGAAGACCTGAACTTTGATGATCCCATGCAGGTGGAGAAGAGAAGACAGGTATGAGAGACTGTATGAAAGCACCTCATGAGCGTATGTTGTATGGCTGGACTTGGGGAGAGAGAGAGAGAGCTCAGAGGCAGAAGTAATTAGATCCTGGAACTTTTCCCCTCCCCCTACTGCTTTCCAATTTTCCTTCCCTTTTGGTGTTTATGCCTCTGTTGTACATGCAAAGGAAGATGTGGTAGGCAACCTCTGAGAGACCCAAATGATCCCCACATCCTGGTATCATGCCCTGTGGGATCCCCTCCCCTTCAGTGGGCGCTGGACCTAGTGATTTGCTTTTAACAAACAGAACATGGCAAAGGTAATGGGATGTGACTTCTCAGGTTAGGTTACAAAAAGGCTGTGGCTTCTGTCTTGCTCACTCTTGCTCTCACTGGCTTTTTCTAAGGAAAGCCCTTTGCTATGTTATGAGCTGCCCTGTGGAGAGGCATGTGTAGCAAGGAACTGAGGGCAGCCTTTTTATTGATAGAGCAGGTTTTTATTGATAGCGGTGCCACCACACTGGTGGCTGTTACAACCCTGCCCTCCTCAAGGTGTGTGGAAAGTACAGTGATGAAGGGACTCAAGCCCAGAGGCTGGAAGTCAGTGACTTGAGGTTCCAGAAAATTCTGTCTCCTCTCCCAGGAGCCACTTTTTAAACCACTCAAAAAATCAAAGGTGGCTTATCATCAGGAGATATCAGGGCACCTCAGTTGCAGAGAAACAAGGCCATTTTAACATTAGTTTACTCCCCCGAGTCTCTCAAGTAAAGGTTACTTCTGCACCTTGTGTGACAGTGGTATGACAGTCTAAATTTTATTCCCTTTGAGCTGGGAGGATTTTAGTTTGCAGCATAATAAAGTATGGGCTGGAATCTAAAATTGATTTAGCATCTCTACAAAATAAGGCTTTGGATATATTGCCATGTTTCACTGATAATTGGAGCACAGGTACATTTTTGCAGTTGGAGTTATGTAGTATAATCGTGGTTTCTACTCTAAGCCTTCCACAGTTTCTCCACCGACTATAGAGATAACAATGCCAACTTTGTGAAACTGTAACCCACCTATGACTTTTAACTATGGAAAGCATGGCTGTCAATTAAATTACACCACTGGGAGTCAGAGGAGAAAGGAAGCAGTATTCATCAAACTACTTGACATCTACGCTTGACTTTAGTTGAAAATTGAGGTCAGTTGGGAGTAGTATTAAGGTCAACATGGTGCATGTATATTGTCTCTACTTATGTATCAATAATGTATATGGCAAATTTGAATTCCTTTTAGTACTAAATAGTTAACAAATGCTGTTAGTGGCAACAAGAATCTTATACATTCTTAATAGGAATAAATTGACCTGCGAAAGAGTAATTTAAAGCATTTAGCATAATGTCTGTGTGATAAAACTGCCTAGCAAAGGTATAACACCTTCTTCCCCTCATGATTAATGTTTGGGAAGATAAAAGGGGTGTAAATATTATTGGTTTGGTATCTTTCTTAGAAAAACAGCAGTGGTTGGCCTAATTAAAAACGAGACTCTCCCAAATAAAGAAATCAATTCAACACAGATGACAGTGGAAAATACTTACTTGAGGAACACCTGGTTCTGTAGAAATGTGCGTCTAATACATCGTGCACGATCACTTAGTCTGATTCATGTGCTGTTGCACCGCATTATTGAAAAGAAGAGAAGAGGAATGTTAACTCTCTCATTTCAGGATTTTAAACTCCTGCTGGGGTCCAGGTGCTGTGTGTGCACCCCACTTCCCACATAGACTGTTGGGAGTTTCCCGGAGGCAACGAGGAGAAAATGACATGTCCCATTAAAATGAGGCGTCCCTGGAACTGTTTGATGTTCTTTGTCTTAATTGAATCCATCTATCCCATTTGCCACTCCTCTTTTTAAATTTATTTCCCTAACCCACTCTCTTTGATAACTGTAATTTGGAGGGAAATTTGTTGCATACTTTGTTACCTTTTATAAAAGCTCTCTGCATCTGAAGGGCAGGTGTACCATCTCTCTCCTCTTGTTGAACAAGATTGCCTGCCTCTTCCCTGCCCTCACACCTTGCTAGATCAAACAGGATTGGGATAAAAGACCCTCAGTAGCAATAGGAGTAGGAAAGAAGATAGGAATTCCAGGCTTTGGGTTATTGGTTTTAATATAAGGCCCTAGCCATGTGCCAGACCTGCAAAAACATGGACTGTTAATAAATATAACTACAAAAATGTGAAATTTGCATTCTGACTGGGCAGAAAGGCTAAAACGGGAGTGTATTTTGAGATAAAGCTGCTTTGAAGCCTCCAGCAGACTCATCTGTGACTTTGATCACTTGGGGCTCCCTGGAACTGCTCTGATGCTGCAGGGTGAGGAGCCCTCTGCTCCCCAGAGTGTGGCGGAGCCAGCCCTGGTTTTAACCAGCGCTCTTTCTCAGGGGTTAGACAGGAGAAAAGATGGCTTCTCTTTAGCATTGTTGCAGAAATCATTTTTGGCCCATAACTTCAATATAAATAAAAACAAATTTAATATTAATGTACATCTACCAACTGGAGTAAAGCCAACCTACTCCTCCAAACTCACCAGTTAATATGTTTGGGGAGGCAGTGTGGGGTGGAGGCCAGAGCACACGCTTGAGACTGGCAGGAGTAAATTGGAATCACTCTACACTCATTTGCTTGAAAACCTTTCTGATCCAGCTGAACCTGAGTTTCCTCATCTGTTACATGGTTACTATGGCTCTTCTCTTGGGGTTGTTGTGAGGACTCAATGCAATTCTGGGTATTGAGCCCCCAGCATAGGGCACACAGTAGACAACTGTAAATATTTGTTATGATTATTACTTTCGTTGTAGTACATCATGTGGACTACAGCTGCCAGCGAGAAACAGGCTGAACTCTAAAGCTCAGACCTGATGCTGGGAGGACTCACATGGTTGCTTCTGACAAGCATCCTTCTCTCCAGAAAGGAAACTAAAGCTCTTGTCTTTCCTTTGTCTGAGGCTGCTGCCCTGCAGCAGTTGGTGGAACCCTCTGTCTGAAACTTCTGCTGGAAACTTCATCTTGACATGAACTTTAGGCCAGGGTAAATATCCCTTTGTTCATGGAAGACCCTGTAAGACCTTTCTGTTATGCCAAGAAACTGCAAAATCCAAAGGCAAGTTGGAGACAAAACTGCCTTTGCATGGCAGTGTAAATAGTTGTCTTCATAGTAAGCAGGGTGGGGGGGGCTCTGCAACTGTGTTTTTCCTGGGAAATTTTTATTTTCTTTTTTGTCAAAGAAAATACTGAATTCTAAAAATCATCCCTTGTGTCTTCATGAGACAGTAAAACGATCGAGATATTCAGAGGGAATCTCCCTCTGAATATCTCCTGCAGACATGGTCATTCCCCTGCCCCCAGGTTACTCCCAGAGTCTGAAGGCATTTTTTTCATACCATTTTCTATACATTTATCAACTGTATATATTCATCATCACTGGCATAGATCATTTTGTGGCGATACATATATATTTTTATCTCTGGTTGAGAAAGAAGCTTTGCATTAGCATAAACAAGACTGACAGGTGCAACAGACCATTTTGTGGATGTTTTCTTGTAACTTTCTTTTTTTCACAGATGCTATTATGTGTCATTACATAGAGAAATACACTATTCTCTTAAACTGCTGCACAGTATTCTATAAAATGTTCCAAAATCTATTTATCTATTATCTTATAGATGGATATTTAGGTTTCTGGTTTTACAAAAAATACAGCAGACAATATCTTTATTTTTATATATGCTTCCCGGGCACATGAGGGAGTATTTCTACCCAAAAGTAGAACTGCTGGGTAAGTGCATTTTAAATTTTAATAGTTCTGCCAAATCGTCTTCTGAAGTAGCTGACCAATTTATACTACCACTAGTGGCATAGGAATATGCCTGTTTCCTCCAGCCCTGATTAATATTCAACATTTCTAAACATTTAAATTTTGTGAATGTTATGGTAAAAAAAAAACCTTATTTAATTTGTATTTCCCTCATTTCTAGTGTATTTTCAAGCATTTGTTCTTGTGTTCATTGTATTTTCACTCAGTGAATTGATGTTAGTCTCTTTTGATGATTTGTTAGTATTTTTAGATCTTTTTATTGATTTGTAGGAGTTCTGTATACTTTCTAGATTTAGAGTTTTGTCTCTTTGAAAATAATCTAATTTTCCAGTTTGTTGCTTTTCTCCATTTTACTTTGTTTAAGGCATCTTTTTTATACACTTTTTTTTTTCCCATTTGGAGGTAGTCAGATGTATCTAACTTCCTTGAGGCCTTTTACTTTTTGTGTCTTGCTTAAGAAGACCTCTTCTGTAAGGAAGAAGTTGAGGAGCAGAGGGGAAGTAAAATAAAGCATGGCTCCCTCCCACTGGTTTCTTATACTCCAAAATTATCAAACAGCTTTCCAGGGCTACTTCCTAGTTTGTGCACTGCACAATTGTCCACTTTTGTGAGAGAGCACCATTCACATCACAGACATAGATTTGCTGTGACAATTTTCCTGGCAGATGGCACTAAAGTGGCTTGTTCCAACAAAATCAGAATATGAAGACTATTTTCTAACAGATGGTTTTCGAAGGTGTGCCTTCCTAATGTTCACTAGGTGCTAGATGGACTAGTAGAAGAAAGTGGGTTATTGGTGGTCTTTGTATATGTTAACGGCTCAACTGAGAGTTTTAATTTTTGCTTGAACATGGGTCACCCTCCCACATGTGTAACTGTAAGTTTTGTGGAGAGATGCATGTTACTGTGAATGCATCTGAGTTGGCAGATTTCCCAAGAAGACTCTCATGTAGGAGAAATAAATGCCTCGGGTGATGGAAAATATGAAAGGATCTTGGTGTCTAGATTTGGTTGTTCACACTTCAGGTGTGGTTTAAGTCATCCTAAGCCTGGCTTGGAGGAAGAGACATTGACGTGTGTATCAGTTTTATAAATTTGTCAGGAGGAGGTGCAGAGTGTAATTTCAGTTATAGATTGGCCCATGATTGGCTTAGCGATGAATGTTGCCTAGTTTGTGATTGATGCCAAGTCTTCGCAAGTGCTGGACTCTCAGGAGGGCAGGGGGCGAATGTTGGAGTGCTGATAGACTGCTGAGCTCCATGGGTCCTGCACAGGGAAAACCAGAGCACAAGTAAAGTACTGTAAGGTGGGAGTGCAAGTGTTAACAAAGCCGGTTGGAGCTCATCCTTTGGACCTACAGGGCCATTTTTAACATGCAGACACTGTTCTCTGACAGAATTGTTTGGTCCAACTTTGTTCTGAATCTGTAGTGTGTGTCATTTCATGGTGTTTTAAGAGGAGAAAGGCCTCACCAGTTGCCTCAGTAGAGAAGGCTGTAATTTTTCCACCTATGCAAATACCTTGGCACTTCATGGACTTGGACTAATCAAAAAAAAAAAAGATCTCTATGATACCTAGGAACTATCCAAGTTTGGGTGGGAGATGCGGTATATAAAGGAATTACAGCTGTTATTTTATAATTGGAACACAAAAGGGTGACAGACCGGCCTCGCCTGGCCATGTGCCAGGTAGCCTGGACTGAGGAGTTGCTTTCACGAGGAGCTTCCAGCCCAGTCGGAGGGATGTGTGTGTGCAGTCAATGACTGGAGAACAGCATGGCCTACCAGAAGGTGCTGATCTGACTTACAGCTGAGACACATGCAGGTGTCTGAGCAGGCCAGGTGCTGTGGCGGGCAGTGAAGGCTTGGGGTAGAGGAGAAACCTGACCACAGCTGTGAAAGATGGGAGGGTATAAATAGCTAGCGAGCGGAGTGATGGATGGGAACAGTGACATCTTAAACAAGAGCCTTGGGTCACGTAGACAATAGCTCCCTAAAACAAAGCCCTTAGAGGAAAACAGACAAGTCACAAGGTTTGATTTGGAATCAGGAAGGGTTTAAAAGTGTTACACAATGTTTCCAAGATTAAAATCTACAGTATGAGATAACATGGCTAATAATACTGTGTGTTTTTAGTCCAGTGCCATATTTCCTTGAGAAATATTTTTTTATCAAGAACAGAGCTCTAAAATTAGGGCTCTATTGATCCAGATGAGCTAATTAGGTGAGAACCTGAACTTTTCAAGTTTCTTTAGCCATCTGATGAGCATGTTTAGAAATTGCATCCAGGATAAAAGCGTTGTCTCTATGTTTGCGGTTTACCTTGAACCCTCCAACCCTGGGTCATTTTCAAAGACAAGTTGAGCAGAACTTTCATTTGGAGTTGGCTGACCAAATGGAGTGCTAGAATATGCAAAATTATTAACAACTTCTTTCAGTTTCAAAAGTGTTCTGGTTTGGATGATAAATTGTATGGCTACCCTAATTCTAAGCGATTCACTTTGGACTAGTTTTGCTTACTCTGAATCCTCAGTGGCCAGAAGGGATGCTTCCAACTGAAGGGTATTTTCCCACGTGTGCTTTCTGTCTTTGAAATGGTTGCATTTTTTCCCTTGCATATAAAGCAGTCTCTACAAAAATTTCAGAAGAAAACCAAACAGCATAAATACAGAGAGTCATCATAAACCTAGAACTAAGTGTTAATTTTTTGACATATATGCATATATATCTATATAATCATATATAATACTTTTATCTATCTATCTGTCATATATTTATATATTTTTGGATCCCCAATCTCCAAACCAAGCCACTTTTCTTAGAGTAATTCCATATATACATACAAAGATATGGATGGTACACAATAATATATATTTAGAACTATAAAACAACAGTGTCAGTATAGATAGATGTGGTCATCTCTTAAAATAATCACTTTTAAAGACTGCATGGTTGAATGGTTGTTCTCAAACTATAATATATTGGAATCCTCTATTTTGGGCATTTAGGTTGTTTTCTTTTTTTACATATATTATTAACAATGTTGTAATGAATGTTTTCTGTAAATAAATCTTTTCGTATGTTCATGGTTATTTACGATGCTTTCTTATAAATGAAATTGGTAAGTCAAGGGGAATGCATTTAAAAATTTGTAGTTGTCAAACTAGCCAGCATGTGTGAGAATTCCCACTCATGGCTTTATCTGTGCTATGTCTATTATTTTTCATCTTTCAGTCTTAGAGTAAAGGATTTTTTTATTGCAGTACATACAATGAAATTCACAAATCTCAGTGTACAGATGGATGAATTTTGACATGTGTAGACTCATGTAACCATTGCCCTGATCAAGATACCAGACATTCTCAGTAATTAAACAAAATTTTTTGCCCTTCAGGCTAGGAAAAATTTCATCTTTTGGTTTTTTCAATTGTTGTCTCTGATCACTGATGATTTATATTTCTTTTTTAATAAATTGTGCATTTTCTGTTAGAGTTGGTAGTGACTAAATCCCTTTCTCTTTTTAAATTGTGAAAGCTATTTACTAAATATGTAATTTCTAGTAAACATATAATTGTGTTATGAATTGCAAGATTTTTTTCTAATTTGCTATTTGTCTTTATTTATGTTAGATTTATGTGTATGCATGTGTATGTGCAGATTCAGAAGTATTTAGTTTTTATTTAGTTACAACTATCAGTCTTTTCCTATATGGAGTTACACACTTTTTTAAATGGCTAGGTTTTCAACAAAATTAACCTACCAAGTTTTCTGAGTCTTATCTGATGCTTTCAAACTCCTTGAGCAACTTGTTTCATGCTTCAGTGTGTGGGCTCTGTACGTAGACAAGACGTGCTTTTTGTTTTTGTTTCTATGGTTCAGTCTCCCAGAGGGAACTTAGTCACTACAAATTCACAGATAAATTACTGCAAGTAAGAACTGGTGATAGGCATTCTTTTTCTCAGCCACAAAATATGTATGCCTCTTTTCATGAAAAGCTGTAATGGGAGTTAGAAGGGACTTGTTTGTTTAGATTCTTTGCAGCGTGAATCATTATCCCACTGATACGCTTTCTAATTGCGCTGATGTGTTCTTGGGAAAACTGTGGCACCAACACAAGGGTCTGAGCACAATCAAGGAAATGCCACAGCCTGTCGCAGCTCCCCCAGAGCGAGCAGCTTTCCGTGGAGTGGTGTCCCTGGGCTTCATGGCAGCATCACTGCTGTGTGGCAGGGAGCCCCCTCCAGGCAAATGCACCCCCTGTTCTAGCTGGGACGGTTGTGAGTGAGCTTGTATATGGGCTTCTCTGCTTGTAGGCTGGTTTGGACCACATGTGGGCCTCAAAGACCCCTTCTCCATCTTTCCAGTTAGACTTGTGTACCCTGCTTTCTCCGTGGCCCTGTCCCAGGCCTGTGGGGCCCTCTGTGTTTATTCAGGGGTGGGGAGAGAACAGACTCCCGCCCACTTACAGACCTCATGGAAGTCCCGTTGGTTGGCCTCAAACCCACCCCCTTCCACCTGAAGCCTTCTTCCTGCAGGGTGAGGGAGGGGAGGTCCCGAGCACCAGCGAGGACTGTGTGTGAGATCAGTGACCAGAAGCACCATGACGCTGAGAATGGACAACATACATCCATTCTCAGCTGTCAGAACTTTCCCCCTGCTGCTTAGCAGTGGGGACTCCAGGTGCATGCTCAGCATTCCAAACCCCACCACCTGACAACTTCTAAAGGGAGCCCTTCATGCTGGGCTCCTGGGGTGGGGACCAACACCCCACCCCACTAGGTCTTCACTCCCTGGTTTTGCTAATGGAATTATTAAAGAACAACACATGTCCCGGCTGTAGAAGAACCTGCTCTATCAACAGGGAATCAGTGGCTTAGGCGGCCCAGACCAGGGATTTGAAATCGTTTCTACTATGGAATGACCCCATTGTGGATATGAGTGGCCCTTTCCTCTATGAAACACATCAGGATTCCCCTCACTCTGGGGAAGATAAACTAACCTCCCTTCTGCCTCATCAGTGCCATTTGGTCTCCCTTCCCTACCCTCATTCAGTATCACAAAAGCCAAAGAACTAATTTGGCTATAGCACAACTATCCTCAGAGTGCTGGGGAAGGACAGAATTCAAATATGAGCAAAGCCTAAACCCTCTTTAGTGGGCAAGGCTCATTTGTACATAATTTTAGTCTTGTTATCCATTCACTAATCACTCATCCAATGGGTATTGGCAGCATGTCATGGAAATAAATCACTTAGGATGAAATTCTGCATTTTCCAGACACTTCTGGCATCTCAAGAACTGGTGAATGGGGGAAGCCAGCTATATTAGAGAACTCTAGGCCCATTCTTTTCTCCTTTTGAGGGCTGGGGTGGGCAGTGGTAGAGCAGAACAACATCTTCGGACCTTTATCCGTTCATGAGACATTTACTGAGCTTTCCTCTGTGGCAGATGTTACCCGAAAAGTGGGAAAGAGAAATCTTGGGCACGACCTGTCTCAGTTTTGCAAAGGCATTTCACAGACTTGCTGATGCCCTCCACACTGGGCTGAGTGGTGGCCTCCAAACTTCAGGTCCTAATCCCTGAAATTTATGAATGTGCCACCTATGGTAGTCTATGGTGAAGTCTTTGCAGATCTGATTACATTAAGCATCTCAAATTGGAGAGATTATCTGGATTATCCAGTGGGGTCCTAAATGCCTTCAGAGGCAGAGGGAGATTTTAAAATGACATAGAGGACAGAGGCAGTGTAAAGATGGAGCAGATGAGGATTTGAAGATGTTGGTCTGGAACGCTGCAGTGCCGCAGCCACAGCCAGGGAACATCGATAGCCTGCAGAAGCCGGAAGAGGCAAGGAGCTCTCTCTCCTGGAGCCTCCGGAGGGAGCATGGCCTTTTTAACACCTCGGTTTCAGCCCAGTGAAAGTAATGTTGGATTTAACGGCCTCCAGAATTTTGATAGAATACATTTTTGTTGTTTTAAGCCCCAGACACGTGGTCATATGTTATGGCAGCCCCGGGAAACTAACACAACATCCTCGTAGATAAAATGAAGATGTGGGTCTAGAAGACAGTTCTGGGTAGGTAGAGTTGCAGATATCTGACCAACTTTATTTATTCATTCAGCAAATACTTATTGGGTAACCACAGTGTTCTAGGCACAGGAGATACAGCATTGATTCAGGTTGAAAATGTCCCCATTGACACTGGGGTGGGAGGAGGGAGCAGGTAATAAAGAGGTGAAGAACAGCAAAAAAGGTACCTTCAGTTATTGATAAGCACTTTAAAGAAAACAAAATAGAGTGATGTGGAGCTGGAAGGGGATTATTTTAGATTGGGTAGTGAGAAGATCTTTCTGATGAAATAACCTTAGAACTGAGTCCTGAAAGTCAAGACAGAGAGTTACATCTGGAGAAAGTTTTCTCAGTGGAGGGAACTATAATGCAAAGGCCTTGAGGTGGGAATGGGCTTAATGTGCTCAAGCTCAATGGTGCACGAGAAGACTAGATTCCCCCAACTCACCATGGAGAGCCATCTCTTATGGAGGGGGCCAGATTTTGTCAGAGGCCCTGTTCTGGGCAATTTTCTTTGTTCATAATTAAATTGGAGGTAAAGATAAAAGTCACATTAATCATGTGTGTGGATAATGTAAAGCTGGTAGGGCTTATACTTGCTTAGATGTCAGGGGCTGGGTTTTAAAATACCTTTGTAGGTGGGAACAAAACCCCAAAGACGAAATTTGACAGGGACAAAATGTGAGCCCCTGACTTGGGACTCAAAAAATTGTTTACCCAACTCAGGAGAGGGAAACCCGGTTTGAGTGCAGTACTTGTGTGAAGGCCCTAAAGCTCTATTTCAGCAGACAAACTGATGGGACTGTCATAAGAAGGTGAAGCACTTTTGCGACTTAAAATATGGAGTACAATTCAAGGGAGGAGGTAGCCAAGGGGTCCGTTTGCACCTACTGTGTGCCTGGCACTAACTAGGCTGTAGGGAGACAACACTGATAGATTAGAGGCATTTATTGGCCTTAGAGAGCTTATATTCTAGGGAGAAGACAGACACTGTAGACTTAGTTATATAATTTTTATCTTTTTCTCTGTATTGGATTTTTTTTTCAGATTATAAATTTTTTTAGTAATAAAATAACAAAATCAAACATTATGGAAATATGTAACATGGAAAAGAAAAATCCTTCATAAATTCATCTTCCTTCCCCAGAGACAGCCACAGTCAACAGGCTTGTGATTTGTCTCCAATGTTTAAAAATGTAATACATTCTAAAAGCCTGAAAGTGAAACCATACTCTTTTTAATTTTTTTAGCTTAGTATATCTTAGACATCTTTCCACATGAATACAAAGAAATCTACCTCATTCTTTTCAATGGTGGGGGATACTCCATTTTATTAATGTGCCACAGCTTATGTAACTAGTGAGTAGATACCGTTTCCACTTTTTCACTATCGTGAACAACTTCGCAAAGAAAATTACTCTGCCTAACTTTTTACATAAACAGGTGGGAGTATTTATTTCTAAAGAATAAATTCAAAGAAATGGAAATGCTCAGAAAATATTAAATAATAGATGCTGCTGTGTTTCTTACCATTCAGGTGGTACCTGAAGGAGAGTGCATGTTTTCTCACAACCTCGACAACACAGGATATTACCAATAATTTCAACCTTTGTCTGATAGGCAGAAGATAATAGCTTGTTGTTTACATGATCATTTTGGGCCTACAGCTGAGATAACAGTTATGTAGGGAGGGGTAGGTCACCTGTGTAATTCAGAGAGGCCAGAACTGCTGAGGACCGAAACTGCGAGGCAGGCGTGTGGTGAGAGGTGACCAAACCATGCCAGGCAGGTCACACAGCACGTGTGAAGTCGCTGTGGGAGAACTTAGCCACAGGACTGGAGCAGAGGGGCAAGGAGGAGAGCGAAGAAGGAGGCAAGGGCCAGACCTTGCAGGTCTTTGGCTTTCATCTTAAGGGTTTGGGCTTCATCCCAAGAAACAAAAGCCAGTGGAAAGTTTTGAACACCTTGACATGATCAGATAGGTATTTTGAACAGATCCCTCTGGCTGATGTGTGAAGACCAGATGAGGAAGAGGGGAGAGTGGAAGCAAAGAGAACAGGAAGTAGCTATTTTGGGAGTCCAGGTGAGATACGGTGGTAGCCAGAATGAGGGGATATCCTGGACAGAGGCAGAGCCTAGACATGGAGAGAAGTGGGTGGATTTAAGAGCTCTCAAAGGCCAGATAGGATCTAACAGGAATTCGTGCTGAGTGAGCTTAGGTGGGGAATGTGGGAGAGGATGGTGTTGCAGAAGGTGCCCAGGTGCACTGGAAAGATTGAATGGGCACTGTCATCGGGCCAATGAGATGTCGAGGTGCAGATGGTGGTTACGTGAAAAGTGAAGCTCGGAGCTGATGACTGCTCTGGAGAGCTTCCACTGTGCTCCGAGCACCTCTTAGGTCCACCACTCCATTCGAGGCAAGATGACTGTGTGATTCTGCTGCTCTGGCTGCAGCTGGTTGGACTGGGAGAGTACCTGAGCCGTGGCCATGATATGGTATGTATGGAGGCCTGCCCACATAGGGGGCAGTGCCAAATGGAGCTGATGAGACCTCCTTCGGGAATCTGAGGAACCCACGGAGTGCCAACATCTGGAGCCAGGGGACATCA
Source organism: Manis pentadactyla (assembly GCF_030020395.1). Classification (NCBI taxonomy): domain Eukaryota; kingdom Metazoa; phylum Chordata; class Mammalia; order Pholidota; family Manidae; genus Manis; species Manis pentadactyla. Next base: position 57,833,257 of record NC_080025.1, on the reverse strand, counting down.
GAAAGGCCACACAGGAAGGCAGGAAGCGGAAGTCATGAGTAAGCCAAAGTCATGAGGAAGGAAGGGGAGAGAAACTGGGGTAGGAACAAAGGCCAGAGGAGAGGGATTGTTGCCCCTGACCCCCAGTGTCACCAGGTGAGTAAGAGCCAGGCTTTCCACCAAGCAGATCTAGGTTTGATTCCCCAGCTCTGATGCTGATGAGCTGGGTGACCTCGAACATGTTAATGAGCTCTTTCAACTATAAATATATTTCTAGGGCTCATTTTAAGAATTAAAGAGATAGACATAAGGGTGGGAGAAGATATTTGCAACACAAAAAACCACAAGAAAACCAATATCCAGAAGTAAGAGTTAAAGTAAAGCTCCTACAAATCCATAAAGATAGCTAATCCAATAAAAACAAGCAAAAAAACTTGAATGAGCACTCACCCAAAGAAGCTATTTACATGGCCAAAAAATAAATGAAAATATGATCAACCATACAGTAGTCTTCCACATGCACTGACACATGAATCTTGTAAACACAATGCCAAGCAAAAGCACTGAGAGAAATGTATGAAACAGAAGTCCGTGTATTTCAGGTTCAAAAAACAGACATTAAAACTACAATTAAATACCACACACACAAATCTGATTGGCAGACTTTGAAAAATCTGATACCAACCAGTGTTGGTGAGGCTGTGGAATAGCAGGACATCTATATGCTGCTGGTGGGAATGTGGATTTGTGTAACTATTGTGGAAAACATGTTAGCATTATCTAGTAAATCTGAAAATAGGCACATTACATGACCCAGCAACTCTCTTCTTGGACATACATATCTAAGAGGAACTTCCAGGTATACTGCAATATATATATATATATATATATATATATATATATATAAGCATTTCCATGACTTTGTGCATGGCCTCATGCTAGAAACAGCACAAATATCCATCAGCTGTAGGATGAATAAAAAGATTGTGATATATTTACACAATGAGGTATTATATAGCACTGAAAATGAATGAAGTATGCTATTGGGAACCACATAAGTGTATCTTATAAGCACAATGTTGAACAAAAGAAATAACACATAGCATATGATTTTACCTTAAATTTAATAGGTGAAACTCAACTGTATAATGGAGTTTATATTGTATAGCATATCTGTTGAGCAAACTTTGAAGAAAAGTAAGAAAGTGACCATCAAAAATATCAGAATAATATAGGGGAGGGGAGAGAAGGATTCTGAGACTGGAAGGGGATACCAGTGCCGAGGGATTCTGTAGTGCTAGAAAGAATTCTATTTCTTGACCAAGGAGGTAGTTATGCAAGTGTTTACTCTGTGATTGTTCATTATACTGTACATTTGTTTTGAACACTTTAATAGTATTTTATTCCACCATTTAAACAGGTTTAAGAAAATAAGATAGCTAACACTTGTAGAGTGCTTGGCATGGTGCCTGGCCCATATTAAGAGCTCAACAGATGGCAGTTTTATTTACTGTTATAACCCAGTTGTTAGAGCTACACTGTATCCTAAGCAACCTTGGACTGAGCTCTAGTTTCCATGAGGCCTGGCTCTGAGGTGGAGACTCTGGACTCCTTTGTTTCCCAGGGTGGCCCCCAAATAAACCCCGTTACTTAAGACAATGCTTCTTAGTTGAAGTGTCATGGTGTACCACACTGCCTCAAACTCTCCCAAAGTGTGTTGCCAAATTTTGGCAACATGTAAAACTTTTCTTCTTTTTTTTTTTAGCATCTCTGTTGTTATGCAATTCCAGAAAGCAAGATTGCTAAAGTGAGCACCAAATTATGTGGCACACAGCCAGAGTCCAGCCTGCTGTAGTCAGAGGTCAAGGGTCAAGGTGGAACCTGACAGCAAGCTCTTGCTGAAGAAATGAGAACATGCGAGAAATTGGCCTTCTGAGGATCTATCAGGAAAGTAAAGTCACACTCAAGCAGTAGTGATTCAGAAGGAGAACAGTTGTACCCCAGGACAAGTCTGGAGTCCATTGAAACCCTTCAAGTATGTAGTATCTAGTATTCCACAGAAAGGCTGACAGTCACTGACTTAACATAAGCCTAGAATGCCTCTATTCCTTGCAAGCCTAATAATGCAATCACCACTCCAGTTATCGGAAGGGTTGTTGAATGCAATAACTAATTGTTATTACAGCTAATAATTATGGGGTGCCAATCAAAAAAGCCAGATATGGTGCTAGTATCTTGTCCTCATTTCCACCCTAGGAGGTAGGTGCTATTATCATCTCCTTTCAGTGGCTACAGCAGAGGCACAGAAGGATTCAGTAACTTACTGAAGGTCACACAGCCGATAAGGGCTAGAGCCAGGAGGGGGGTCATTCTTAGTCTCTGGTTCTAGAGGAAGGGAATAGCCCAATGTTTGGGAGTTAGATGGAGACAGGATTTGCTAACAACAACCAAAAATGTCCTAACAGCAGAATGGGGAGTTTTAGAGAACAGCAAATTCTCTCTCTAAGCAGAGGTGGCAAGGTGGTTTATCAAACATGTTTTAAAGAGATTCCTGTATTGAGTGGCAGGTTGGACTAAATGCTTTTCAAAGTCCTTTCAAAGCACCTGAACTTGTGAGTTTGGGTGTTGGTAAAACTTCTGATAGGGAGCTGGACTATATGCTTATTTTCTTTTTAAAATGAACCTGCAAACTTCAGCACATACTCTGGCATGTAAGTTATTTGAGTACACTTCCATGTTGATGTTCACGATCTTCCTCAGAACAGTTGAGGCTCAGTAAAATTATTTTCCCAATGGGGTTGTTTTCATTTAGCCTTTTAGCTGACAGTAGTTATAAAGAGCCTTTCTGAACAGCAATGTAAGAACTTTCTAAGCTTTAGAAGAGAAATAATTTGCATTATACATTCTCCCATCTGTATTTGTTTAATTTCAGGCCAGAGGTAGTGATCTTTTCTTACGGACTTTCCTGCCACACCTCCTACAAATGGCATGTGTAGGGTGGAGACTATGTGTGGCATTAACAATGGCATTTGGTAACATTGGGGCTGTTCAGTATCTGCCCTTTAGACTGAAATGAGATGTCTGGCTTTGTTTCCAGGGTTACAGAAACTTCTCTGGTCTCATGGTTTCCATGACTGAGTCCAGTGGAAATGCACAGCTTCCTGCTTTTCAGAAAGCAGAGCATCTGCTCCTACCCTCCAGGGTAATGGCGGCACACAGTGGCATCTCTAGTAGGAACTGGTTTTTGTTGAGCCTTTGCTGTTACCTGGCAAAACTGACTTTATTTTTTAAAGCAGTTTTAGGGTCATAGCAAAATTCACAGAAATTACAGAGTTCCCACATACCTGCTCTTCCCATATGCACAACCTGCCTGACATCATCATCTGCTATCAGAGGGTATGTTTGTACAACTGATGAACCTGCAGGGACACATCATTGTCACCCAAAGCCCATAGTTTACATGAGGGTTCCCTCTTCATTCTATGGGTTTGCACAAATGTATAATGACATATAGCCACCATTACAGTACCATCCAGGGCAGTTTCACTGCCCTAAAAATCTCTGTGCTCCACCTATTCACCCTTCCCTCCCCTGAGCCCCTGGCAGCCACAGATCTTTTTACTTTCTATAGTTTTGTCTTTTCCAGGATGTCACATAGTTGGAATCATACAGGATGTAGCCTTTTCATACTGGCTTCTTTCACTTGGTACTGTGCACTTAAGATTCCTCCATGTCTTTTTGTGTCATGAAAGCTTACATCTTTTTAGTGCTGAATAATATTCAATGGTCTGGATTACTAGAGTTTATCTACGCATTCACCTACTGAAGGAATTCTGGTTGCTACCAAGTTTTGGCAATTATGAATAAAGCTGCTGTCAGCATCTGTCTTGCCAGTGTGTTTCAGACCTGAACAAGTTCACTATGGATTCAGTGAGACCAAAAAAATGATAATGGAATGTTCTTGGGGTGAAAGGGTTTATACCCAACTTTATTCCCATGTGGTAGGTCAATCACTAGAATCCCGTCCACTCAGAGAGTCTGCACGCAGCAAGCCGGTCTCTGTCTCTGGGCCTCTCTGCCCCTGCAGCCGTCTCAGTCTCTGTCCTGGGTGTTGCCACCACTCCAGCCTCTGGTCTGCAGCCTTGCAGCCCTGCAGCTGTGCAGCAGCCCAGAGCACTGGGTGGAACTCTTTATATAGTGTCAGTAACAACATATTGCCCACATGTTTGTAGTGAGCAAGCCGACCAGGGCCAGGTGAGTATCCTGGCCATAGGAATCTTCACTTTCTCCACAATGTCCGTGTGCAGGTTTTTGTGTAGAGGTAAGTTTTCAATTCATTTTGGTAAATACCGAAGGAGAATGACTGCTGAATCATATGGTCAGAGTATATCTAGTTTTGTAAGAAACTGCCATACTATCTTCCAAAGTGGCTGTACCGTTTTGCATTCCCACCAGCAAGGAATGAGAGTTTCTGTTGCTCCACATCCTTGCTGGCATTTGGTGATGTTAGTGTTGTGGATTTTGGCCATTCAGATAGGTATATGGTAAGTATCTCATTACTGTTTTCATTTGCAATTGCCTAATGACGTTAGATGTTGAGAATCTTTTCATATGCTTATTTTCCATTTGTATATCTTCTTTGGTGAGATGTCTGTTCATATCTTTTGCCCACTTTAAAAATCAGGTTGTTTGATTTCTTATTGTTGAATTTTAGGAGTTCTTTGTACATTTTGGGTAACAGTCCTTTATCAGATGTGTTTTTGCAAATATTTTCACCCAGTCTGTGGCTTGTCTTCTTGTTCTCTTGAACACATACTATTTTAACAGTGCTTTGCTAGATGTATACAAAATATACAAATATATTTAAGCATATGAAATATATTTAATACAGAATTTCTCACTTCTAATTTGCTGATTGGGAAATACCTATTTTCTGGATACAGAAAGATTCCCATTGCTTTTTTTTTTTTAATTGGCAACTAGTGAAACTCTTAAATGGATCGTGGAAGTAGTAAACATTCCAGAGAATTGGCATATTTGGGAAACTTGCTTGGATAATGGTTCATGTAGTGAGAGATTCACAATAAATCATACTCTGGTGGCTTATGTATAGAAAAGCTTGACACTGACTTGTCTGGGAAGACAAAATGTCATTAGTATTCCAAGAAATGTTAGTGACTGATATTTATATATTCCTTTATTTGCCACTCTCACTGTTATTAGCCCATTTGATGGTTTTGAAGTGACTTATCCAAGGAAGAAATATGGCAGCTTGCCCTCCAAGGGAAAGAAATTTTATTTATCTGGCTTTTTTTTTTTTTTTACTTTGAAATATTTAACAGAAGGGGATCATTTCTAAATAGCGCAGAGTCACAGGCAGTACTCCTCACATGGCTTCACATTTAGAGTTAGCATTTACTTAATTTACTTATACTGACTTACATAATATCAGCAAATGAACATGATGTGCTTAAACTTTAATGATTTTAAACAAAACCCTTCCATGTGTCCATTTGTAGGCAAAAAATAGGGCCTGAAAACCCAGCATGAATTGTATCTCAGATATGTTCAGTCTGGATGCACTGTCTGAGCACAAAATCAATTGTTGTCAAGGTCCTCTTGGAACATAAGGCCCAACTCCAAAGCTTAAATGAAAAGGAAATTCAAACACTGAGTGGGGAAGAACAAACACTAGTGAGACAGAATAATTTGTTAAGACTGACAATGAGCTTGTATCCAAAGTGTAGGACATATATTCCCCACAGTCTGTCCAGTCCCAAAGAGAAAGAAGGAGGCAAAGGGCCCAAATACGCCATTCCTCGGACAAATCCAGAGTGTGAGAGAGGGCATGAAGGAGAGGAGAAAATTGTATCCCTGCCCAGGAAGGTATGCTGGGTCACCCAGGTTCAGGGCTTCTTGGTAAGACTGATCAAAAATATTCAGAATTGCTAACGTGTGGTTCCCAAAGGCAAAGATTAAAAAGCAGGAGCTGCAGAAGGGTAGAAGGGATCTGTGGTCAGGGTTCTGTGCAGTACAGAGATCCTGGGAGTGGGATCTCGGCAGGCTGGGATGCCAGACCGAGATGTGTCCTTTTTAGTTATGTGACCTTGGGCATCTTATTTAGACCACTGGTCCTTGATTTCTTCATTTGTAAAACTGGAATAATAGTTTCTGCCATTCAGTATTGCTGTAGGGATGAATTTATGTCAAATACCTGGCTCATAGTGGGAACTCAGTAAATAATAAGTGATTTTAAAAAGTCATCTGGGCCTTATTCATGTGCCCAAATGCACTCTCAATGCACTTCTGCTTATACTTCTGTCCTCGGAAATGAAATACTGTGCACTAAAGTATTGCATCCTTGAGAGTATCATTACGCATGTATCCACTAGGATGCCTTTGATTACAAGTAGCAAAAGCTCCAACTCAAATTAGCTTAAAAATAAAGTAAGTTTATTGATTCAAGTAATTGGAAAGTCCCATATAACATCAAATTCAGGAGAAGCTTGACCCAGCAGCTCCATGATGTATTATTGAAAGGTCTGGTTTCTTTTTGTTTCTGCTCTGCTACTCATGGTAGCAACTATATTCTTAGTTTGTCTTCCTTTGTAGTTAGTAAGATCATTGTCAGCAGAAGTCTGGGTCTATCTATTAGAATCAAGTTTACTCTATATGATGGAAAATCTACTAAATAATGACTATAACAAGGTAGAGAAGTATATTTCTCCCCCAAATAAGAGAAATCCAGAGATAGGCAGTCCAGGACTGGTATAGTTGCTTCATCATGTCTTCCACTCAGACGTTCTAACTTGATGTTTCCTATCTCAGGGCATGGCTCCTTTTCTTAAGGTCACCTCAAGGTCCAGAATGACTGCTCAAGCTCCAACCATTACATCTGCATTCTAGGCAAGAGAAAGGAACACAAGAAAAGCTCGTCTCTTCATTTGTAAGGAGACTCATTGGAAGTACCATACAACTGCCTACATTTCATCAGCTGGAACATAGGCACATAGGGCTGTTGCAAGGGAGACTAAGACATGGACTCTTTTGCTGGATTCAAATGTGTCCAAGTAAAAAATGAATCATTCTTATTCCCAAGAAGAAAGGGAGAATGGATATTTGAAGGCAACCATTAGTTGTTTTCATTCAGGGTCACATGCTCCCTTATTCAGGTCCATCAGACATAGAGGGTCTTTGGGGGAGCTTCCATGGAAGTGTACAGATGTTTCTTTGACAGAAGACCCCAGAAAACACATAACATACATTTTTGGCTCAAGCTGGGTCTTGTACCCATGCCTGCACCACTCTGTGTGGGGAGCGTGTGTGGGAGATGGTCAGTGCTGATTGGCTCGTGTACAGTAGAGTCTTCACTGGGATCGAGGGTGGGGTTCATGTCCCAAGCCACATCCCTGAGACTTAAGGACATTTTAGGAAAAGGGAAAGGGGACAGTGAATGTCAGGACAAATTTTTCCTCCCCTCTACAGCCCTCTTTTCACTATGCTAAACAATTCTAGTTCTTCTAATCTCTTGATAAAAGCCATGGCTTTGAGATCCCTTCTTTAACTTTATGGATCTCTTCTGAATCTTCTCCAGTCTTTCCTGATTCTCACAGGGCTCAGTATAGGTGGGGAAATCTCTGAGTCTCTTTAAACCTCAGGTTCCCTATCTATAAAGTGATTAGGGCCACAGGATCTACCTTTCTCCAAAGATCGCAACATGATGCTTGCATGCTTGATGCACAGCAAGCATTTAATAAAGGTTAAATAATAACCATAATAATAAGTCTTGACTCTGGGGTCCTATTCTCCTATTCATGTTTTTACCTATCATGCTGTTTCTTTAACTGAAGCCTCAGAATCCTCTTCTTGCTCTACTGCAGCTCCTGCTTCTGTAGTTGGTTTTCTTGCCTTAGAAATGCTTCTCATTAAACATCCACATCTATGTCTGACCTTGACTCTACTTTGCTGAGGTAACTTTCCTGACCTGCAGGTGTGACAGTAAGAGAAGATGATTCGGGGGGTGGGGGCAGAGAGGAGAAAAGGAGCTGAAAGGAGCAGGTGGAGGGAAGGCTGTTATGTGCCCTGCCTGGGCTGCAGCCTCACCCCTGTTTAGCCAGATGTTGACATCTTCCCAGTCTGACTTACTTAGAGAAGGAAGAAGAATGTGTTCTATTCGCTCACGTGAATTTACATAAAGAACACATCCTCAGTCTCTAGGTGTTGGAGGGAATTTGTCTCCGTACTGCTTAAGAGTCTTAAGAGTCAAGCTTGTGGATTTATTTGTTTGGAAATTCAAAGGATGGCAAGGCTCTTTCTATCTTGAGGAGCTGACAGAATTTCCTCTAGGTGCACTGAAGATGGTTGGTCCCCATCCTCTTCCCTCCTTCCAGCCTCTCCTCCTCAGCAAGGCCAGAGGACCTGCACGGTTCACACTGAAGTTTCCCATGCAAAGAGCTGCTCATGAATTTCTGCATTTGTGTGTACTGGAGGAAACCGGTTTCTAGAGTGCGGCTTGAAGTTCTTAATAACCAGGGAGAGGGTGTTGGCCTAACATCCATTCTAGCCATGCCAAGCTCTTCACATGTACAAAAATAGTAATAGTAACAACCAACAGTTAGTTAATATGGTACTTACTACATGCCAAACGTACTTTAAATTATTATGTATATAAATTTATGTTATCCCGAGTACTCCTCTGACGAAGTACCTGCCAGCATCCCCATTTTACAAACAAAGAACTGGGCTCAGGAAGGTTAAACCACTTGCTCAGGGTCATTGAGCTAATGTTGGAGCCTGAATTCAAACTAAGATTGCTGGGCTCTGTGTTCTTAATTAGATACTATACCACCGCTCCATGAGGAGGTTTTAGTATTATTATCATACCCATTCTCTCTAATGGGTAGATAGAGCAGTAGAGGCCTGGCACAGCATATAGACTCCGTTAGTCTTGGTATTGCTGCTGGGTCCTGGAGCGGAGTGAGGAAGGCAGCCCCTAGGATCAGTAAATCGGGTCTCTGGCACCAGGAGAAGAATCCACTTGTGCTCTTACTGCTTCCTGATCTCTTCTTCATTTCACTGCAGGGATGTCGGTCAGGGTGTCCTGGGACCCTCCTGGAGGCTTTGAAGCATCAGACACTGCAAGCATAGTCCTGCCAGTCAAATAAGGGAACTTGCAAGGGAAGACATTATTCAAAATATGATCGATTGATTTATACCAGGCCTTGTTCCCTAAAGGATTTATGACAGTATACAGAATTGCCTCACCTTCTAGGAAAGACCATCAATTAGGGGCGTGTGACAACGTGGCTGGAATCCCAGCTCTCTGACTTCCCTTCCCAGGGACCTGGACCCATCCCATCAAGTCTTGCACCCAGGTGTCTGTAGCTTTAAATTGGAAGTGATGTCTTTCTGGTAGAATTGGATGAACATTAATGGTGGTTCATATAAAGTTCCTAGCACAAGGCTGGCCCACAGAAGGTGCTCAGTGGATTATTAATATTATTATTACAAGGTGGCGAACAATGCAGCACAAGGAAAACAAAGAGGCAGGATCTTAAAATGAAGACAGATGTGAGGCCTGTAGAAAAATACCTATGGTAAATTTGTACTTGCTTTCTCAGGGCTGGCATGAGGCGAGAAACCTGATTGTCGAATCATCCACGGCGGTCATTAAAGGACAGCAGTGTGCTCAGGAGAGGCCGCTTCCCAGGCAAAGATGGGAAGAAAGCTGTCTCTAGAGTCCTTCTAAGGAGGACACTGCAATGTTATAAACAGTGTCTGCAACTTCCTTAGAGTAAACACAGCGACAAGGGTCACTGACTGTCCCTTAATAGCAGCTAATGGCAACAAGCTGCAGCGTAACCGAGTGGAAAGCATTCCACTGAGAGCCGATGTCATGGAGTCCAGGCAAAGTGCTCTCGGCCATTGTGACTTAACCAGGGGCCATAATAGCTAATGCTCACTGAGCATCACCAGGGGCCAGGGAGAGCTCTGAGCCTTCTGCACACATTGCTTCATTTATGTCTTACAGCAACCATGTGAGACTGCTAATGTGATCATCCCCATTTTGCAGTTGAGTAAACTGAGGCCCAGAAACAAGGTAAGGAAGCTGCCCAGGGCCACTGGGCCTGAGATCCCTAGCCAGGCTTCACACCCAGGCAGGCAGGCTCCAGAGCCTGTGCCACTCCCCTCTGTCACTCTGGAAAACTGGTTGGACTCAGTATCCTTGTGCTGGTCTGTTTCAGCTGAGCTTTTGCAAATCTTAGGCAGCAGTGAGTTCAAGAAAATGTCTACGTCTTGATGAGTTCCCAAGGGGCAGACATTCTGTGGGGACAGTTCACGAGGAGCGGTGTGCTTTCCCCATCTGCTGAGACGGATGGGACCAACAGAGTCCAGTTCAAGGGCTTCAGCGGAAGGTGTGCATGGCCTTGGCTCAGGAAAGGGGGAGAGCAAATGCAAGCAGGGCCAAAATCTGCCTGAGAAATGGATTTTCAATCCACCCTAACACACAGACGCATGGATGATTGAGAACCCAAAGTTCTCTGAGGATCATGGCTGCAATGATTTTAGTCTGAAAAGTGTCAAGGCAGTTAAATGCCTCTTTGGGCTATTGCAAAAAAAAAAAAATGAGTAGATGGCACCCTTAGGATACTCAGTGCATGCCCTTTTATTGTGATTTTTGCCTAGTATATTGGACTCCCTAAATGATCTGGCAGGAAACAGTCCCACCCCTATAGCCACCATCACAGCAGAATGATCCAGAAAGGCCCAATGCACCACAGGGCTGTTTCTGCATGCAGGCACGGCATGGTTACAACTCTAACAAAGTAGGGCTCTCAGTGGTCCAGCCTTCTGGGCTCATCCTCTCGCGCGCCAGGTTGGCTGGCAGAGTTTACCTCCCCATCGGGGAGAGCCAGCCCCTCAGGCTTTCCTGAGAGGTCTCTGAGGGCTAGTGGTCTCCGGCCCAGCCTGCCTCCCCCGTCCTGGTTTGTCAGGTCCTGATGGTGACCGTCCTTCCCCTGCTGTGGCACCCCCTGCTTACAGGGCTCTAATCTTCTTGTCCTTTGGGCCTTGTGCTGTGTGGCCCACTTGTCCTCAAAGTTTAGTCTGATGTGGAAGAATTAGAGCACAGCATGGTAGAGGCAATAGTAGAAAGCCAGACGTCCTGTCCCTTATCAGGATCACTCACCATGTTCCCTTCAGGCCCTGGCTTGGCATTATTTTCATAGGCTTGCTCTTCCCTAGCAGTGCTGTTAGCCCAACTTACTGCCCCCTCCGACTCCTAAATTCCAGTTACTTCCTTACAGTGCAGAATTTAGTTCAGTCTTCATCTTCCTCCTTACTTCCCAGTCCATGCCCAGAGCCTGCTTTTCCCACTCAGAAAGTCTCATCAAGGCTCATGTGGTATGTTTCTTCACTGTTAGATGATTTCCTTCATAATACATGAAAGTGGCCACAGTCATGGTTTTTAGGTAGCATTTCCCTCCTGCTACATCATATGTTTCAGAGTTTACAGAATATGGGAATTAAATCTTTACAAAGTAAGGACAAAATAATGAAAATGCCCCAAAATGAGCTTTCAAGCCGAGCAAAGACATGGAGGAAACTTAAATGCACAGCACTAAGTGAGAGAAGCCAGTCTGAAAAGGCCACACACTGTGTGATTCCACCTATGTGACAGTCTGGAAAAGGCAAACTATAAAGTAAAAAGATCTGTGGTTGCCAGGGCTTCTGGGGAGGGAGGGGTGAATAGGTGGAGCACAGGGATTTTGAAGGCAGTGAAATGATTCAGTGTGATACTGTAATGACAGGTCCATGTCACTGTACCTTTATCCAAACCCACCAAATGTACGGCGACAAGAGTGAGCCATTTGTAAATTACGGACTTCAGATGATAATGAAGAATAATGTAACAGATGTACCACTCGTAGGGGATGTTGGTCATCGGGGAGGCTGTATGGGAAATCTCTGCTGTTTGCTCCATTTTGCTGTGAAGCTAAACCTGCTCTAAAAAATAAAGTCTGTTTTTTAAAAAACTACCTCAAACAGGAGATGGCAAAGCAGTCTGATTAGGTGAGGAGCGGTGGTGCGGATAATGAGGGAGGAGAGGCGTTGGCTGTTAGCTGGGATGGCCCCACGAGGCTTTCAGGAGAGAAAGTGGAAGCTGGATTGAGTAATGTGGATGGAAAGGGTTTGAGGAGTGAGGAGCGAGGAGGAGGGTGTCACAGGGAGGAGAAGCAGCCTGAGAAAAGGCATGGAGGTGGCATGACACGTGTCACACAGGCCTGAGGGGTTAACAGGAGCCCAGGCTGGCTGGGACCCTCGCAGGGGAGGAGGAGCAGCAGACAGCCGGCTATGGAGCCCCTGCCAATTATTTTCTGGTAACATTTCTGAAGTGAACGTGTTGATTGAGGTTCCTGGTGTACAAGACACACAACGTATACTGCTAGAATGCAGCTCTCTAATTGTCAATTTTCTTCCAACTTGTGTTTGTTTATTACAGGGAGCTGTGATAACTTGAGGGTGTCATGTCAACCTTGTCTCATGTACCAGCTGAACCCAGTGACACCAGCATCTGGGATCCTGACAGACGGGGTATTACTACTGACCCACCTGGGCAGTGCCCCAGGGCTGGAACTTGGGGCTCTGAAAGTGCTTCATTTGCAGTGTGGGCTGGCTAGGGAGGCAGCTGGATGCCTCAGGTTGGAACCCCATGCCCGCATCTCTTACACAGTGGTTCCCAAACTTCAGCTTGTGTCTGAGTGGAGGGCCTGCCCCCAGAAATTCGGATTCAGTAGGTCTGGGACAGGGATGGGAATTTGCGTTTCTAGCCAGTTCCCAGATGGTACTGGTGCTGCTCTTGGGAGATCACACTTTGAGAATCACAAGGCTACTTTGGAGCCCCATTGCTAACTGATGGAGCTTTTCCTCTTCAGTTCTTTCTGTAAAGGTGTGCCCTGAGGACCTTCAGATTTGGGGAGACAAACGGATGCAAACAACCCAAATGTCCATCAACAGAAAAATGGATAAACACCAGGTGGTACATCCATACAATAGAATATTATTCAACCATAAAAAGGAATGGACTTCTGATCCATGGTACCACATGAATGACCCTTGAAAACATTATGCTAATTGAAAGTAACCAGTCACATAAGGCCACATATTGCATAACTCCATGTATATGAAATGTCCAGAATAAGCAAATTCATAGAGACAGAAAGCAAACTGTTGGGTGCCAGGAGGTAGGAGGGAGTGGGGACTGACAGCTTATTGGGTGTTCATTTGGGATGAAAAAGTTGTGGATGATGGTTGCACAACATTGTGAATGTACTTTGTACTATTGAATTGTGCCCTTTAAAATGGTCAATTTTGTGTTACATGTGTTTTATTACAGTAAAAAAATAAAAAGAGTGAATGGAGCACTGTTCTAACTCAAACTGTGGGATCAGTTGAAAAGCTTATTGGAAATTATTGGAAATGCATAAGTCCTAACCCAGTGATTAGTGATTCTCAGCCCTTATTTTGTGAAGAATCACCTGGGGAGCTTTTATACCACACCCTTGTCTCAGCTACATCTAAGACCATTTAAATCAAAATCTCTGGAGGTGAGGCATAGGCATAGCAATTTTTTAATTTCACTCCCAGGTGATTCTAATGTGCAACTAGGACTGAGAACAGTGGCCTTAAATCTGAAGAGCCAGATGGGCTGATGACCTATGTACCAACGGACTCAAACTTTATCACAGACAATGTACCTTCATCTTCTCCCAGGCTGGCTTGCAAGGGGTGTGTAGAGTAGAATCAGGAGGCTGGAATCATTTTGAAAACTGGTTCCATAACCAGCTGGCTGTGTGACCACGGGCCAACCACATAACCTCTCTGAGGTTTTGTTTTTGCATGTGGAAAGTAGGAGTCTGTTTTCTCTTACAAAAAGAACACATTTCTTGGGGGTTTTGTAAGGCTTACATGAAACTGGCCAGTTTCCCAGTTCTAACAGTGTCATACACTGTTTTGTCATCCTAACATCAGACTGGAAGGAGTCATGTTATCCGGTCGTCTTCTGCTAGACTGGAAAGAAGTGGCTTATTTGTGTGACAGGCCTAGCATTGCAATACTCTTGTTCTGTAAGTTCAATTTTCTCCCTCCACTTGAGGGGCGGGACACATTTAGATTAGGAGTTAGTGATAAGGGCCTCTCAAAGCCATAATATCTAAGTGGAGGGGACTTGCAGGAGAGACTTGCAAGAATATGCAAGAGGTGAGCCTGATAGAAATCCTTTCTGTGCTCATGCTCAGACTTTCTTTTGTGTACCAAGCTTTATAAGGATGTGAATATCTTAGAGTACTGAGATAAAAACAAATAAAATTCACCCGCAAATACCTACCAATAAATGAAACTAGGTTTTTTCATGTTTCTGTTTGGTCCTTATTCGCAGGTAATCTATTTTTATTCAACAACAATTATGACATAAATACAATTTAATATTCTGCTTTTTTCACTCAGTACTTTATCTTCTGTATTTGTCATGTTTCTATAGTTCATTATTGACATTTTAATAGCTATACAATATTTCACTGAGTAGCCTTACTATAATTTACTTTACTAGTCCTCTATTGTTAAACCTTTTCATTGCTTCCAAATTTTCAATATTTGAAATTGTGCTCAATGAAAATATTTCTGCATATAACTTTTAGCTTCCTTTGGCTTATTTACTTAAAATGAAATTCCCGTAAGTTACTGGATCAAGGGGTCTGAACATTGTAAGGCTCTTGAATGCACCATCAAATTGCTTTGGTAAAGGATTGTATCAGTTTACATGGCTACCACAGGAAGTGGGTATATAACATTTTCAACAACTTGCCAGCACTGATTTTCATCATTTGAAAAAGGTTTACAATTTGTACGGCTATAATCTCATTTAATATAAGGTAATAGGTTATTGTGTCTGACTTTTTGGCATGCATAACATCCCTTCCCCATTCCTTTATTTTGTAAAACTGCTGGAGGGCAGTTTACAAACCTTGCACATCGTAGAAAATCAATGATTACTTTTTTTTGAAGTAATGAATAATTCAGGCAATTCCTCTTCTTGATAATTCTTTGCTTTTTTAATAGCAGAGTTTTGTGTTTTTTTTTTTAAATAACAGCAACTAAATTACACTTTATTTTACTTATGTTGGCAAGTCTCAGAGAGCTCTGTTTGCTGGAAAAGCAGAGGAAGATTTTCAGTTGGTGGGAAGCAGACCTCCCCCACACCACATGAAAGCAACTCAAACATCCCTCTTTCCTCCAGCCTCTCTCTCTGCTGCCCTTTCCTGTCCACACCTGCAGACCAGCTCCATGTGAACTAAGGCAAAACTGCTTGTAGAGTGCATGGGAGGAAAAGGCGCACCATCGTCCCTTCCTAAGTGATGGAGCTTCGTTCTCACTTTCCCAAGCAGGTCTGTGCTTGCCCAGATGATGGGATCTGTGCTGTGGTGCCCGTTGATGGGTCGGTTCTTGGGGATGAAAAGCTGCAGTGAGTTGAGTAACGCTTTTGAAGAACTATGTATGCTTTTTATGAATTACAATAGAGTCTACATAAATTTCAAAAATGATAGTAAGAATATGCAAGAGGCCGGTTTATCTGGCTACACACAGCCTTTGGTGTTTGTTGGCATTCTCCAGCTCTCTGGGTGTCCTCCTCAGCAGAGTTGGGAAATGCCGCTCTGAGAATACGCCAATATCTCGATAGGATAACTAAGAGGTGCTTACCCAATTGAAATGACCAGGGAAGTGCTTGTCCTTTTAACTGGTACTTTACTAGCATTTCATACTCAAACCTGCTCCCCCCCTGGCCTAGAAACTCTCCCATAATTTTTGAAGATGGCTGATTTTAAAAGCCCACCCCCTGCCTGTCCACCTTCTCATCAGGGATGGCAACAATTTAATGACATCTCTTAACTGTCTTGCTGCCTGTAAATGACATCTTCTTCCAATTAAAAAGTAACAAAGGCTGCATCTCTCCTCTGTTCTCCTCATTGGCCATAGCACCTTGACATGCCTTTGTCTCCAGTTTTGTCTAAGACCTACCTTACCTCTCAAAATGGAATATGTCCTATGTTTCCACTGGGGAGGGATTGTTTGCAGCTATGTTTTCAAAGGCAGTTTATGCTGGTTGTTGGCAGGAAGCTGACATATATGTGTCCCCATGGATCCACATCAACATGAGGAGCCCTTTTATCCTGGCCATGCCTGAGTTGTTGCTGGGATGGGGTAACCCACTCATTTGCACTCCTTCCCTTGATAAGGAAAATATTCGACACAGCCAACAGGGTCAACAGAAAACCCTCAGCCCCTCCACTGTTTCCCTCACTCCTCTGGGCTCCTCTTTCACCCTGCTTGCTGCACATGCTGAAATGCCACATACCAAAGTAGTGTAAATTACTCCCCTTGCTTGTTCTCAGGGCTCAGACCTTTGGAGATTACTCTCCTCTGAGCCCACCACTGTGAAATAAATCTCCACCCTCCAAGCCCTCCGAGTGCTGCTTGGTTCTTCCATCAGCAATCCAGTCCAGGTTTTCGGTTTTCCGTAACACCCTCTCCCCATTTCCTGCAAAGACACTCTGGCTCTTGTGTACTTAGCTTCACTCTTCAAAATTCAACTCAGCCTATACAACGTCATGGAGTCTTGAACTCAAGGAAACAGAGAAGTCATAATCCAGATTTTTCTGAGCCTGACTTTTCACCAGAGTATCTTATGGACTTTTCTAAAACACATATTCTTGCCCACACACCTGTTCTGATTCATTAGGACTGTGTGTGGACACGATACCGGCCTTTTGGAAAGGTCTCCTTGTGCTTCTGATGACCAGCCTGGTTTCAGAACCACTAACCTAACTAACCAGGATCCCAGGGCAAGACTCCTTTGAGTATCACCTCTGGCAGGTAGTTAAGCAAACTGCACTGGATTCCTCCAGCTATGGAGCACTCACTACTTTTCACAAGTGGCCTGGTTGAAACAGCTCTTCCTTATGGTGAATAGAAAGGCATTTCCACCATAGAAGTTTCTACCTATTGGACTCAACTATACCTCTGAGAGCAACACAGAAAAAAGTTACTCCTACTTTTCCCCCAAAGGGAAAAAGGCAGCTAGCTACCAGTTCCTTCTTAGGATCTCTCTTCTTTCTGGGTTCTTAGTCCTAGTTGCTCCCCTCTGAATATGGCAGAAGTGAGTTTATCACAAATGTACATATGTCTTTTAGATGATCTCTCATGAGAACTTTAAGGAGGGGGTATCTTTCCAGTGTTAGTGATGACTAAGGGCCAGTGAACTTATCTTCCTCAATTTCCATAACTAATAAGTAGCTGAATGGAAATCTGAACAATCTGTCTGACTCCAGATTCTGCATTCTTAACTAAAATGTTGTGCTCCTGATTTTCCCCTTCTTTGCTTTTAAATAAAAATAAATAGATGCTAAGTGAGTAATAAAGTGTTTAGAAGCGTTCCCCCCCCCCCCAATTCTACTCTCTAGAGGCAGCCACTGTCAAATTTGCAAATTCCCTCTGATGCATGCCATGGGAAACCAGACATCGTGTTCAGAATGGAGGGGCTCTGCCTCCGTGCTCCGGACACCGTCTACAAGGCCTGCAGCCCCCACCTGCAGTGAAGACCTGGAGGAATGAGTTGGTCTCTGCTCATTTTGACCATGTGGGCAAGAAAATCCTTAGTCTTTGTGTGTTTTAATAAACTATTGCTGATTTAGGATTCACTCGCTTTGTATCCTTGCAAATGGATTCCTCACTCTGAAAAGAAGGACTTTGGTTAATTTCCTTGTGTGTGACCTATCATTCCAACTTATATAGATCCTTTAGCCTTTCAATTTGATGACCCATTAAGCTATCTAGCTCAATGTCATTCTCATATGTTAATAGCTACAATGTCTCTTTTTGTTCAAACCATTGATAAAAGTTTTGTTGAAGAGAGGACAAGGTTAGAGTTTTTGAGTAGGAGAATCAATCTATCAATTAATTAATTAATACTCCTAGGCTATAGTTATTCAACCAAAGGTGAATACCTAACTGTACTACTGTTCAGTCTTGCCTATAAGCACATGAGAAATTTGGGGAAATGCCTTTCTGTCCCCAGCATTTTTCTGTTTAAGTAATCTAGTAAGCTTATCCCAAAAGAAAGTAGTAAATTTTATTCTTAGCCAGCTTTATGTGACTTCCTAGTTATAATCACCTTTCCCCTTTAAGCTTTGCAAAACATCCTTGTTAGGTGTAACCTATCATTTCAAAGTATATAAATCTTTTAGCCTCCCAATTTGATGACCCATTAAGCTATCTAGAGTTTTAGATAGCTAGAGTTTTGCTGTGGGTTGATATCAGCTCCCTTTTTTTGGTCCAGGTTCTGAGCAATTCAGAAAGGGCCCAAGTTCAGGCTGGGATGTGTCACAGGGGAGCCTGGAGTGGCAGGAAGGCGAAGGACAACAGGGTGGTGAACAAAGGCAGCTTCGGCCAGCAGGTGGGCAGGCTGGTTAAGTGCATAGGTGTTGGGGCTGGTTAACCTGAGTGGAGAGGTGACTAGTGGTCAGTGAGGGGAGCTGAAGGATCCACCTTAAGTATGCATCAAGGGACAGGGAAAGATCAAGAATGGAACAAAGGCACATGTTCCTTCTGGGAGCAAACCAGCTGGGCAGGGAAAGGCTGGAGGTGCATGTTTGAATGAAAGCAAGAAACCAAGAAAGCCCAAGGGTCAGGGAGATGAAGCTGGTGTAAGTTCAGAGTGAGGATGGGTCTTGGAGAAGTGAGCTGCCTCATCAGGCCATGTAATGGGACAACTTCATTCTCTGTTTCAGCAAATGACACTAACTGCCCAATTGTCCCAGCCAGAAATCTTGTCCTCTTAGAGTCTTCCTCCTCCCTCCCCCTCCCCAAAGCCAGCTAATGACCAAGCCCTGTCATTTATACCTCTCCTGTTTCTCAGAACTGCCTATTGCTCTGTCATTTCACTCTTGAATCACTACACAGCCACCTCACTGGTCCTCTTGCCTCCAGATTTGGCTTCCCATTCTGTCTCCACACCATAGATTCAGTCTTTATTTTGAAACACAAACTGGATTATATCTCTCCCCTGCTTAAAATCTTGCAGTGCATTTTCTATGACCTTCAGAATAAAGTCAAGCCCTTTAGCATCAAATAGCTGTACCTCTTGCAGGATGCCTTGCTTCTCACTCTTGCCCCTACCACCACCCTCATCTTGCATGCTTCAGGCTCTGCTGGTCCATGTTCTGGGTGGTCATATTGTACACACTATTGAGCATATTGCTCCTGCTGCCAGAAATATCTGTCCCAACCTAACACCCAACTGACGGCTACTCCACTCAGCATGTCTCCTCTGCCTACCACCTGCTCCCCTGTTATATGAAGAACATGACCTTCTCTGAGTCCTCCCCTATCTTATTTCTTTCATGGAACATAATTAGTCTGTATTGTAATTGTTGATTTATTTGTTTGTCTCCCCTTCAGAGTGTAAGCTTCTTGCGGCCTGGAATGTATCTTGGGATTCTGAGTGCTTAGAACAGTGCTTGGGCAATAGAGGTGAACAAAAATCCAATTGTTCAAACATTCATACATTCAATATTAATGAGAGAAGAGCCCTTTTTTAAAGATCAGCCCTTTAAATGCTGTCTAGCTTGAGGCTTTATTTTCCCTATCCAGGCCTCAGTCTGTTGGGTCATGACACTTCCAGGTGACAGAAGGTCATGTATGAAGGAGATACAACACTAGGTCAGATCTCCTAATCCACAGGGAACTGGAGCTTTTTTGGTTGGAATCCTTTAGTATCTTTTTCCAGAAGGCAGCCAGGTGGTATGGTTGTGACATGGCATTGAGCTTGCTGGCCAAGAGGAGAGGATGATGAAAGGGGTGTATCTGAGGGTAAAAAGCACCTATGGCTTCAGTCCACCAGAATAGAAGACCTAGACAATGAGAAATAGGACTAGAAAAGTGTTATTCATCTTTTTAGAGTTTGGGGTATATGGAAGAATTGGGTGAACTGGAGGATTTTGGCGAATATATTGTTGTTCCTGACATGGACAGTTATTCCAGGGAGAGAGTTTGTTCGACTTAATCTCATAGACAGACCTGATCTGGTGTGAGATTATGTATAAATTGGCCTGTCAACAGGACGTTTATACTGGTAGTTATTCTGTCATGATGGCTTTAAGAGATTTGGGGTCTGGCAGGAACTGAGGTAAATGTAGCAGAACAAATGGGTGTTAGAGGGAAAATTTAACTGTAAGAAGCAGTGATAGCTTGGTGATGGTGGCAATAGAGCATAGAGGAAAGTCATTTTTAACTTCTGCTTTGCAAAAATTGGAGTATAAACTGGGCTATAGTACTGAGGTCACCTAGTTGGGAGGATTCATAGAAAATGGAATGCATTTCATATACACACATCTGGACAGCCGTAGCCACTATGGGCTGATAGAACATGAGCTATATTAACAAATGCATTAGCCAAACAATGAAGAGTAGTGAAGGGCTTTGCATCAAGGAACTCAGGATAACACCACTTATACTCAGAACCCAGGTACTGGGTTGAGTTACTGGGCATATGGCAGAGACTGAATAAAAAGTTGACCCAGGAACACTCCTTGAATATGTCCATTATTTTGTTGATATTTCCTTCTGCTGTAAATTCCAATTTACAAAATGTTATAATGGTGGGTGCAAGCTGAGAGGTACGGCATGGCCGCCATATCTGGGTGTTAGAAGTTAGATAGGAAGTATACTGGATGGTTGGTACAGTAGCCACACAATGGCCATGGTCCATACCGTTAGCTGTGGTTCTCTGCTGAGAGATGCATAGGTGCAAGACTGAGTTGTGATGAATTTCTGGGCATTCTTACACAATGAGCCTGCTGCCTTCAACAGGGCCAGGTAGTCAGTCTTGTGGGCCAGAACAGAAAACCTGTGATTCTGGTTGCTCAGGAGGCTGTGTATGTTGATGTTGAATCAGTAGGTTTGATGCTTAGTCTCAGCCTTTCAGACTCTGGAAATGCATGAGTTTGCAGGCATCCGTGTGTGGTATGATGGCGTGCCTTGCCCCTATCCCTCTAGATGGAATCTGTAGGACCAAACTATGACCTTGATGGCCAAGTTCTCCTTTTTTCCCAGATGGTCTAGATCTGTCCTGTCCAATATGGTAGCCAGCAGCCACATGTGATTGTTTCTATTAAATTTAAATTCACTAACCAGAATTTAAAATTCAGTTGCTTAGTCACACTAGCACATTTCAAGTGCTCAGTAGCCACATATTGCTGGGGGTGATTACGAAACATTTTCATCATTGAGGAAAGTTCCGTTGATCAGCACTGGTCTAGATCTCTTGGTAGAAGAGGAATTTGCAGAAAGCCAAGCTCTTGCAAGGTTACTGTGCTGGTGGTTTTCAGACCAGGTAAGGATAAGAGGGGTTCAGTTGTAGGGATGGAGGAGTCCTCTTTCTCCCAGGAAAGGTTCTGGGAGTAAGAACGGGTAAATCATTTCTTCAGGTCTTCAAAGAGCCAGTTGGATGACTCCTGAAAGCTATTATTTTGTGGGAGGTTCTGAAAATATGAACACTGATATTTCTGGAGCTGAAGTGGGAAGGTGTGTTGAGGAGCACGTTGATTCATTTGGATGTCATGCTTGAAGCTGATATGGCCCAGAAATTTGACTTCCACCAGTTTTTTAAAAATGCGTTTCTACAGTTTGTATTTAGCCTGCAAAACCGGAGGCATGTTAGGGCCTTCTGGACAAGGGGTGAGAATTTAGCATATACCTGAAAACTTCTCCCTAAAAGATTTTATGTGTAATGACCTACTAGATAATAGTCCTGTCTCATACTGTAGGCCCCAGCAAATACTCTGACAAATTATCTGTGCTGTGATGCTGTTAAGTCTAGCAAATGAAAGGTGGGCCTTGCCTTAAAACATTGAGATAGATGATAACAATTGCATAAACTCTAATTTACAAACTGTGGGATTATGAGAGGCACTTCATGAGTGGCATTAAGACTACCCTTTATCTTTGTGGTAAGCAGAATAATGCCCTCCCCCACTGCCCCCAAAGAGGTGCATGTCCAAATGCTTGGAATCTATTAATCTGTTACTTCATGTGGGAAAAGGGACCTTGCAGATGTGATTAAGCCAGGGGTCTTGAGATGGGGAGATTATCTTGTATCATCTGGATGGGCCCAATGTAATCAAATGAGATCTTAAAAGTAGAGAACCTTTCCCAGTTCTTCCCAGAGAGAAATGTGACCGGCACAGGAAGGGCAAGAGAGATTTAACATTGCTGGCTTCAAAGACAGAGGGGGGGCGGCCAGAAGCCAAGGAATGCAGGTGGCCTCTAGAAGCTCAAAAAGTCAAGGAATAGATTGTCCTGTAGAGCCACTAGAAAAAATACAGCTTGGCCCACATCTTGATTTTAGACTTCTGGTCTATGGAACTCTGAAACACTAACTGTGTTGGTGAACCTACTGCTATGTGGTAATAGTTAACAGTAGCAATAAGAAACACATTCACTTTTTATAGAGTGGAGAGTTATTAAATAACTTGTTTTGAAAAATATAAT
This sequence comes from Manis pentadactyla, assembly GCF_030020395.1. NCBI lineage: Eukaryota > Metazoa > Chordata > Mammalia > Pholidota > Manidae > Manis > Manis pentadactyla. Next base: position 57,810,676 of record NC_080025.1, on the reverse strand, counting down.
TGTTTAGAGGATAGAATATTCATATTCACTAATCAGTGCCTTTTTAGCTTATACACAGGTTTGTATGAAGCCAAATTATAATGAAATTGTTGTTTGGTGAGCATAGAGAACTTGCTTAGTGATTGGGCTGAGTCTAGAAGGCTGTTATGTCTTCTCTTACCTCCTTACTTATCTGGATAGGTGCAAGGCCTTTGAAAGTAATCTGGTAGAGGATATGTCTGCCAAGAACTGGCCTGGCACTGCACAGGAGCCATGCATGACTGTGGCATTGAAAGCCTTCTAGCCATTTCCCAGCCTTAACTTCCTGGTTTTATTTATTTTTTCATAAAGAGGACCAAAGAAGATGGATGGAAAATAAATCATTGTGGAAAACTTGGCCTCAATGAGCTCTTTGTGGGGGCAGTGGGTGGGTCCCATGGGATCCGGTGTACCCCAGCGTACACCTGTGTGAGGCTGGTGGTAATGCTAATCATGGGCAAACAAGTCAGGATCACAGCTTCTCAGGACTGGACATGTGTCAACTCTCAAATGTGAGGCCAAATCATTAATGCCTTGATATTCATGGTGTTAACATTGGTTCAGATGATAATGCCTTTGAGCCTTACCAACTCTCCAAGGTCCCTCAGTAGACCACCTAGGACTCTGAGAGATGGAGCTTAGCTAATGATCCCTTATTTTACTGTTACATAGCACCTGGTTGACTCCCTGAAGGTGTGGCTTCACTTTCATAGAGAAAAGGTATAATAGCTGCCAGGAAGGGTTTGGGAGTTCTGCCTGCCAAGTCTAATTCCTACTGGCTGGCTAACCATTCGTCCACTTTTTTTTAATATAACGACAGAATTTTATTATGAGCTTGACTTCACATACAAAGCTAGAATGTCAATTACACTTAAAATGAACTCTTTAAAAAGTATAAATATCATGTTATAGATATGCACTATCCAAAATTCCAGAAGGTATTTAAACAGGTAACAGTGCTACCCATCTTTGGACAGATAGAATAACAGCATTACTGAAACTGGCTTCCAGACAAGTGTGGCCCATCTGCTCCCATGCCTCACGACAGAGAGGAAGTCATGATACAGGCATTGTTGATGTGGAAATTCATGCATAGCTGTTCCTCATAACAATGTCAAAGCTGGGCTCATGTTTTTTACCTTGTGAGGTAGCTGATGATCATTGTCCTTCTGTTTCTTGAGAGCTACCTCTCAAGGTACTGACATAATACCCATTCATTACAAAAGGCACCAGAGATGGGAATAAAAGACTCTTCACAAAGCAGAGTACCTCAGCTTCATAGATGGACCACTGTTGGTCCGGAATTGGTCTTAGGTAATGTGACAGCATTACTTCCGGGAAGTGATGAAGACTTGGTCTCCTCTAGCTGCAGCAGCAGAGGGCATGAATTCTTCCATTTCGTGATTCAAACTGCTATGATTGGACCTTGAACTGGAACAGGGCCCTGATTCCTGCTGCTGGGCTGGGCTGGGCAAACATGTGAGGGTCAGGGTAGAATCAAAGCTGGAGGTGGGTATAGTGCTGGCCAAGGGCCTGGCTCAGCTAGAATGACCCTGCCAAGAATTTGGTTTGCAGGGTTGGGAATTAAGATGGAGAACCAGGCTAAGGGTAGACCAGGGGTTCTGGCACAACACAGTTGGGATGAAGGGAGAAACATACAAACACCAGACTGAGATAGGGCTGAGATCAAACTGAAGCCAGGAAGGCACAGCCGCTAAGCTGAGGTCTCAATGGGAGGAGTGGGGTGCCATGGTAAAGAGTGTGGGTTTTTCATTCCCATGGAAGACTTGTGTTTACTCGTCCTGCCAGTTACTAGCAGTGTGAATTGGGTCAGCTTACTTAAACCTGTCCCAGTTAAATTGGCTCTAAAATTACAATAAGAATATGTATCCTGCAGGTGATTTTAACAAGTAGAAATAATGCGTATGAAGAACCTTACACATTGTTTCTTCAACTGGCTTCATGGATGTACTTTAAGGGATCCAAGTATTCACTACAAAAGTGTTATTTTCAGTTCTTAACTGTGAAACTTAACTTTCTTTTTCTTCTAACATAGACTATTTTTTTAGAGCAGTTTTAGATTCACAGCAAACTAAGTGGCAAGCACAGAGTTCCCATATATTCCCAGCCACCCCCATTGCACAGCCTCTTTGCTATCAACATCTCCCCCAGAGTGGGACATTTATTACAATGGATGAACCTATGCTGACACATCACTGTCGCTCAGAGTCCGTAGTTTACATTATGGGTCACTCTTGGTGTTGTGCATTCTATGAGTTTGGACAAGTGTACAATGACATGTGTGCACCATTGTAGGATCACACAGGGTAGTTAACTCTGCCCTGAAAATTCTCTGTGCTCTGTCTGTTCATCCCTCCTTCCCCCCACTGCACCTTGGCAACCACTGATCTTTTTATTGTCTCCATAGTTTTGCCTTTCCCAGGATGTCCTATAGTTGGAATCATACAGTTTGTAGCCTTTTCAGATTGGTCTCTTTTACTTGGTGATATGCATTTCAGTTTCCTCCATATCTTTTCGTGTCTTGACAGCTCATTTGTTTTTAATGCTGAGTTAATATTCCATTGTCTGGATGTACCACAGTCTATTTGCTTATCCACCAGCTCTTAACTTTTAGTCCAGTGCTTTTCAAACAGGGGACTTTGAATGCATATTCTTTAGGACTCAAAAGTTGTAGAATTTGAGAAACACTAGCCTAACATATAGTAGGTGCTCAATAAATGTAAATAATTAATGGCAGGATTAATTATCCTACTATGAAAAAACTAAAAGTCTAGCGGTCAGATCTGGGCTGAGGCCTGTTTCATAGGATTTATTCCAGAGAGGAGGCTCTTGGCAACCAGAATTGCAGTCGGAGTTGCTTTCCTGTAGGCAGGATGGGTTTGAGCTTCCTGGACAGCTGCTTGGAGCTGCCCAGTCTCCAAGGGGCACATCCCCGGGGCAGGCGCTGGACATTGCTGTGGCCTGACCATTTCTGACAGCTCCATTTATGAAATGGAGAGCATTTTCTTATCCTGGGTTTTCTGGCACTGTTCCCTTGCTCTGTGTTTTTCAGAGATTACAGTGTGATTCCTCCGTTACCTCTGCCAGGGCCATAATTCATGGCACCCAGAGACCTGCTTGGGGCTCCCTCAGTGTCTCACCATCCGGCTCCGGTCTGTTCCTTCTGAGCCATCTGTGCCCTGTTGCTCTGGTGTTGGTGATTCAGCTTCCAGATGGGCAGGTGGCTCACCTGTTCCCCTACCTACTCCAGGCCATCGCCTTCTCATTCCTCTTCTTGCCGCAAACAGAACTTGGCCTATGAGGTCCATGTTCTTGCCTGAGTACTTCACAGTCCTGGGGCTGGAGTGTAACAGCACCCAGCCTCCCCGCCCTGCCCTTTTGGTGTGCTCCTCTCTCTACCTCCTCACTGAAGTGCTCCCTGTGTGACACAGAGGGGTTTTTAGGACTTGGGTCATGCCTTGTTATATTTTCAGAAAGCCATTTTTTAGATTCCTCTACACTTCAAGTCATACCTCCTTTCTGCTCTGAAATCATCAATGCTGGCTGCATGTTAGAAGGATTCAAGCATTGTTTAGAAAGCAAAGATGCTTTGCCCCAACACAGCAATTAAACTAAATCTCTGGGGCAAGGCCCAGGCATAGGTGTTTTTATTTTTTTTTTAGGTTCCCCAGATAATCATTAAAGGAAAAAACAGTGTCAAAATGAACTTCATTAACGTTTAAAACTTCTGTTCATCAAAAGATACTGTTAGGAAAGAGAAGAAACAAGTCACAGACTGGGAAAAACTATTTGCCATGCATATATCTGACAAAGGGCTTGTATGCAACATATCTTAGCAATTCTTGCAACTCAGTAATAAAGAGACAAATAGCCCAATTGAAAAATTGGCTAACAGGCTTGAATAGGCACTTCGCAAAGGAAAATATATAAATGTCCAATAAGAATGTGCAAAAGTATTCAATGTCATTAGTCATCAGGGAAATACAAGTGAAAACCAAAATGAGGTGCCCACGATGGCCAAAATAAAATTTAAAACACCTGACAGCATGAAAATGTCAAACAATAAAAACCCTCATTCATTTCTGCTGGAGAACAAAGTGGGGAAACCTTTTTGGTAATTGGTCAGTAGGTTCTCATAAAGCAAAATATACACTCTTCAGTGACAAAAACTCCACTTCTAGGAAGAGGTCCAGGAAGATGGCGGCATGACTAGAACAGTGGAAATCTCCTCCCAAAACCATATATATTTTGAAAATACAGCAAATACAACTATTTCTAAAAGAGAGACCGGAAGATAAAGTACAACAGCCAGGCTACATCTACACCTGCAAGAACTCAGCATCTCATGTAAAGGGTAAGATACAAAGCCGCGACCTGGCGGGACCCGAGCACTCCCCCCACCCCAGCTCACCGGTGGGAGGAAAAGGATCAGAATGGGGAGGGAGTGGAAGCACAGGACTGCTAAATAACCAGCCCTAATAATCTGCTCCGGGAGCACAGACACTCATCGCATGGTGTACTGGATATTAGAGAAAAGGAAAAGTAAAATCCAAGACTGAGACTGTGAGTAGGCCCCCACAGCCAGCACCCCTGGGACAAAAGAAAAGTGGGCACTTTAAAAGTCTTAAAGGGACAAGGGTTTAACAGGTGGAAAAAATTGTCCAAGCACACTCCGCCCAGCAGGCTGGAAATCTTAAGAAACTCCAAGTGCCCTAACCCCCTAGGTGGCAATGCAGGTCTAAAACCCCTCACGGTGATAGGAAGCCTGCTGTTCACTCCCCCACACTGGCACTACAAGCAAACCAGCTAACCTGCCACTGCTGTGGAGGAGCCGGGAGCAGCCCTGCTCACAGAAATGACACAGAGTCTTCTCCTAGTGCACAGCTAACCAGGCCAGACCCAGAGGCTGCCCCATGCATGCAGCTGCCCAGCACAGGCAGAGGAAGCCAGCGCGAAGTCCGGAAGGCACAAAGGGGTGCTGTTCTCACAGGAGAACACATGCTGCTCATCTACGAGCCCTGCCAGTGCCCTAGGCTATCCTGAAGGCCACCCGGCCCATGGCAGCACAGGGGATTAACCCAGATGCTGCTACCTCTGTATGGTAACCAGCACAGGTAACAGAGAAGGCAAGATGACCAGCAAGCAGGAAGAAACTTTGTTCTCCCAGCTGACACAAGCACCACTCACCAGCAATCACTTTTATTGCCATGAAAAGGCAGAAGAAGCTGGTCCAATCCAAAATCACTCAAACGCTAGAGAGAGGGCCTGGGAAGACAGATGTAACCAATCTTCCTGAAAAAGAATTCAAAATAAAAGTCATAACCATGCTGATGGAGCTGCAGAGAAATATGCAAGAGCTATGGGATAAAGTCCAGAGGGAGATAACAGAAATGAAACAAGCAATGGAAGGACTTAAGAGCAGACTTGATGAGGTGCAAGAGACTGTTAATGGAGTAAAAATCAGAGAACAGGAATTCAGAGAAGCAAAGGCAGAGAGAGATAAAATGATCTCTCGGAATGAAAGAATATTAAGAGAACTGTGTGACCAATCCAAATGGAAAAATATTTGCATAATAGGGGTCCCAGAAGAAGAAGAAGAGAGAAAAAGGGATAGAAAGTGTCTTCGAAGAAATAATTGCTGAAAACTTCCCTAAGCTGGGGAAGGAAATAGTCTCTCACACCATGGAATCTCACAGATCACCCAGCACAAGGGACCCTAGGAGGACAACACCAAGACATATAATAATTAAAATGGCAAAGATACAAGGACAGGGTATTAAAAGAAGCCAGAGAGAGAAAAAAGATCACCTACAAAGGAAAACCCATCAGGCTATCATTAGACTTCTCAACAGAAACCTTACAGGCCAGAAGACAATGGCATGATATATTTAATGCAATGAAGCAGAAGGACCTTGAACCAAGAATACTGTATCCAGCACAACGATCATTTAAATTTGAAGGAGGGATTAAACAATTCCCAGACAAGCAAAAGTTGAGGGAATTTACCTCCTACAAACCACATCTACAGGGTATTTTAAAGGGACTGCTCTGGATGGGAGCACTCCTAAGGCTAAATAGAAGTCACCACAGAAAATAAAATCGCACCAAAGAAAGCAGACCAACCAAATAGTAACTAAAGGCAAAAAATAAAATCAGCTATCCACAAAAGTAGTCAAGGGAAACACAAAAGAGTACAGAATAAAACACACAACATATAAAGAGTGGAGAAGGAAGAATGAGAAGGGAGAGAAATAAAGAATCATTACACTGTGTTTATAATAGTGTAATAAGTGAGTTAAAGTTAGATGGTTAGATAGTAAAGAAGCTACCCTTGAACGTTTGGTGACCATGAATCCAAAGCCTGCAATGGCAATAAGTACATATCTTTCGATAATCACCTTAAATGGAAATGGACTGAATGCACTGATCAAAAGACACAGGGTAATAGAATGGATAAAAAAGAAAGACCCATCTCTATGCTGCTTACAAAAGACTCACCTCAAACCCAAAGACATACACAGACTAAAAGTGAAGGGATGGAAAAAGATATTTCATGGAAACAATAGAGAGAAAAAAGCAGGTGTTGCAGTACTTGTATCAGACAAAATAGACTTCAAAACAATGAAAGTAACAAGAGATAAAGAAGGACATTACATAATGATAAAAGGATCAGTCCAACAAGAGGATATAACCATTATAAATATATATGCACCCAATACAGGAGCACCGATATATGTGAAACAAGTACTAAGAATTAAAGGAGGAAATAGAATGCAATGCATTCATTTGAGGAGACTTCAACACACCACTTACTCCAAAGGACAGATCAAAATCAGACAGAAAATAAGTAAGGACACAGAGGTACTGAACAACACATTAGAATAGATGGACCTAACAGACATCTACAGAACTCTATACCCAAAAGCAGCAGGATACACATTCTTCTCAAGTACACATGGAACATTTTCCAGAATAGACCACATACTAGGCCACAAAAAGAGCCTCAGTAAACTCAAAAAGATTGAAATTCTGCCAACCAAGACCACAAAGGTATAAAACTAGAAATAAATTGTACAAAGAAAACAAAAAGGCTCACAAACACATGGAGGCTTAACAACATGCTCCTAAATAATCAATGGATCAGTGACCAAATAAACACAGAAATCAAGTAATATATGTGAGGGGCTTCAGAGCTGCGTTGGGAACCAGGGGGTTAAGGCACCTGAAGTACCTCAGGATTCCCAGCCTGCTGGGCTGAGTGTACCAGGTCAATTCTGTCCAGCTGTGAAGCCCCTGTCCCTTTAAGACTTTCAAAAAGCACCCGCTTTTCTTTTTTCCCAGGGGAGCTAGCTGTGGGGATCCACTCGCAGATTTTACTTTTCTATTTCTCTAGTATCCAGATCACCATGCAATGTTGTCTGTGCTCCCGGTGCAGATTACTAGGGCTGGTTATTTAGCAGTCCTGTGCTTCCACTCCCTCCCCACTCTGACTCCTTTCCTCCCTCCAGTGAGCTCGGGTCTTGGCTTTGTATCTTACCCTTTTCATGAGATGCTGAGTTCTCACAGGTGTAGATGTAGCCTGGCTGTTGTACTGTATCTTCTGGTCTCTCTGTTAGGTGTAGTTGTATTTGTTGTAGTTTCAAATATATATATGGTTTTGGGAGATTTCCGCTGCCCTATTCACGCCGCCATCTTGAGCCTCTTTCTCTTTCCTTTTTTAAAAACGTGATCACAATATCATCACATCTAAAAAATAACAATAATTTGTTAATATTATAAAATATTCAGGCAGCACTCAAATTTTTTTCTTTTTTCCTTGACATTTATTTATTGAGGAAACTGGGTTATTTGTCTTGTGGAAATTTCAACATTCTGATTGCATCCTCATGGTATTGTTTAACATGTTCTTGTATTACCTGTAATTTCTGTGAGCTGATAATTATACCTGGAGGCTCATCACCATTATTAGTAATTGTGAAGACTTCACTTCTGAGACCTACAATTTTGACATATGACATCTTGCTACAATGAGTAGGGTGGGTTCCAAACTCTCCTCAGGCAGCAAAAAAGAGGGTAAGCATTTTGCAGTAATGTCAAGTCTAGTCCCTATGGACTTTACAAAAGATGTCTGGCCAGAGTCCTTCATTATTAGCTCCATGATGACTGCCAACTAGAATCTGTTGGGTCTCCCCTCTCTGCATGAGAATGAGCATGGACAGGTGGAAAGAACATGAAGTTGGGAATCAGACAGCCCTAGATTTGAAGTCTGACTTTGCCTTTTAATACTAATTAGTTTATGCCTTTTCTAGTTCCTTTTACTTTTTAGTCTCTGATTCATTACATATGAAGATAATATCTATCTCCCCAGGCTGCCAGGATGCAATTTCCATGTAGTATGTGTCCAATAATTGCTTGTGTCTTTTCCAGCATAGCTTAAAAATGAGAATTTTTGTCAAAAACTACAAATTGATAGAATTTATTTAGATTGAAATGCAAATCTGGCATTCACCAGCTTCATAATGAGAGAGGTTTTTAAGTAAGTTTTAAGAAAGGACATGCAGAAAGGGACAGGGCTTTAAGAATAGGAAATACTGCTCTTCTTTCCTGCTTGAACTCAGAAAATTCAGAAAATTCTTCCCAAACAAAGCATGACCTGCTTCAGCCTAAAAAATTGCTATTCTCTGGACTGTGCTGGCTTGAGAACATATTTCTTTTACCAAAAGATGAGTTCACAGCAAATGACTCAGAAACATATGGATGAAATTTCCCTTAAGCCACTCGGGGGATTAGAAATTAAGGGAAAGAGTACTTGGCAAAATGCACTTGGGGTTTTGCCAAACCCAAGCCAACTGAGAAATAGTCAAGACACAAGGCAGATCTCAAATGCTGCCAAGTTTACCCATCTTAGTAGGACAGGGATTTATAATTAGAGCTGCTCAGTAAAGCACTGCCTCATGGGTGGCAAAGGACAAAAAGCCTTTGTCCTCAATGTCTCAACATGGCTGCGATTTCCCTGATGGAACCTCTGCAATGCACACACCCTCTTCAGCATCAGAATGCTCAGAGACACCTCCTCCGGCCACACACTCCTCTTCTACACCAAGCCCCTGACATTCTTTCCAGGCCACTTTTGTTGCCAGGCCCTGCTGGATGTTTCTCACAGCAAACTCCTGGGTGAGGAAGAACTAATCTTGACGACATTCCTGAGCTGTGCAAGGAGAGCCGTAATGGGAAAATATGACAAAGCAACTTCCTTCTCTGACATCCGCTTTTTTGGTCTTCAGCTTCTGACTTTGTCAGCTGTCCACATTTCTGCTTTCCGTGGGTTTCTTTCTCTGTGAAATGAAGGGATTGGACCTGCTGTTTTCACACTGTGCTACCTGAAGCCTTTCAAAGGCTGGGCTGGGCGCATGGGAAGCAGGTGAGGAGATAGTGAAAGGCGCTGTCTTCAGCAAAGGGAGGTGCTCCTGCTTCAGATCAAGTGAACACGTGTCCGGGGGCCAAACAACTTGACAATCATGAGCCTGGATGAAGCCTCACGGCCCTTCTGACTAAATGCTGGTACTGTATGCCCTGCTTCTCAGGCTCCACACGCTACAGCAAATGTCACTCATGATGTGGTCAGTTTTTCTCTCCAGTGTCATCAGAGGTTCCTGTGCACTGGGTGCTGTGCTAAGCGCTGGGCGTTTAGCAGTGAACAAAACAGAGCTCGAGCCCACCCACGAGGAGCTGACAGACTAGGTGGGCAGACTGGCATTTAACACATAAATGTGTATGTAAATCCAAATCAAGATATATATATGGCCTGAGAGACACATGATGGTTGAAGTTTGAGCTTCAAATTGGTGCCTTGAGTTCAGGACTGGGCCTTGAGAGAAGCAATAGGCTTCCTGCTCAGAGCATCTCCCCACCAGCTTGGCCTGTCACTGGCCACTCTAGAGATGAGATCACCATTGTTAAGTCACCGAAGCTTTCCTTTAAATGTATACACCTCTTCCACCTGGCAGAGGAGGGCCAAGGAACACCAAGTACAGAGTGGCTGATGGACTTAGCTAGCTGTGACTGCAGAAAGCTCAGACGGAGCACCTGAGAACAGTGGGGAACTTTAGGTGGGCAACAATGGGCAGATTTACAGCATGGTGGGCCTGGACGGGGATGAGTTCAGAAAAAGGGTGACCCAGTGTGCAAGTGAAGGCCATGCCAGTGACTCCCTTTGCTTTTCTCTGCTGTATTTAGGACTTCCCTTAATTTCCTTTCCCTATTCTTCACTGAATTTAATGTGCTATACAATATGTAAGTGTTAACTCATTCTTAAATCTTAATTCTATTGCTGTTCCTTTGCCTCTGTCTAGCTTTCTCTTTATATATTTTATAAAGAGAAAATGGATTTTAAAAATTGAGACATTTCCATGGTTCTTACAGTGGGTAAGGGGGCTGTGCTCAGCAGTACCGGCCTGCAGTGGGCCTGATGACCTCTGATCTGGAAGCAGGGGTGGGATGAGGCAGAGGGAGACTGGTTTATCAGCTTAAAGAATTAAGACTCCTGTGGGGCACTAGATGGCAACATTTCTCTAAATCTAAACTCGGCAAAGGCCAGGCCCTGTTGATAGAAGGTCAACCGAAGCTGCTAATCCCAGCACATTCTATGAAGCCTGAATTGGTGTGGATGAGAAGACTGAAGCCAGGATCTGCTGGAAAGGGGGCCCTTTGTAGTTCCTTTCTCAAGGCTTAAGGTCCATAGAAAGGGCTCAGTGATGTTAGCTATTACTACTACCAAGACTACGACATCTACCACATTCACCACCACCACCATCACCACCATCACCGCCGCAGCTGCCATCACCACCACCATCACAACCAATACCACCAACACCTCCACCATCACCACTATCATCACCACAACCACCACTACTAATCCCGTCACACAAACTGCTTTTGTTTTTGCTGCTGCTGAAAATTAAAACTTCATTCAAGCCAATTCTGGGAGGAGAGATCTAGTTAGAGATACATTTCTTTTCTTTTGCAAATAACATGCTACAACTAAATTAGCAAACTGCCGCTTAGTATAGAAACTTAGGATAATCGCTTTAATGAGAAATTATTTGTATTTGACATATCAATTTTTTTGTAGATAAGAAGTTGCTTCTTATCTGCATAAGCAATATTTGAAAACAGAGTGTCTTCTATGTGAACTGAAAATATCCCCCAGAATTTTGTTTGCTTGATCCATTTATTAAGCACACCCTTTCTGCTTAGCAGCTACCCCCACTCCCCAGGCTCTGTCCTTTTAATTGGTAACCCATCACTGCATTTCAGTGTTTCTGTTGAGGCATACCAGCTGACCCATGAAGAGTCAAAACATAGCGCTTACTATGGAAACATTTGCTGAACTTCTCATACAATTAAGCTGGTCAGATGAACTGTCTCTGGGGGACCTGAAATTGAACCTAGATGAACTTATGTGAAAGACCAGAAATCAAAGTGCTCAAGAGGGTGAAAATGGCAAAGGGAGAGGGTTACAAAGCAGAGCTACAGGACCAAAAGTTGATGGCTAGCCACTTGTTTGAAACCACCTTTTTTGTGCCTTAAAGCCCCAGTGTTCCATAGCTCCCATCTGAAAAATGTAGATTTTTTGCATAAGTCCATTCATGTGTTTAATCAACACATAATGATTAACTCCTAACATACACCTAGTATGATTCATCTCTAGAGATAAAGCAGTGAGCAAGTATCTGCCCTAATGATGTTTACATACTGCTGGAGGATAAGCACAAAAACATATAAGCAATCTGCTAAATATTACTCAGGTTTGATAAGTGCCATGAAGAAGAATGGGGTGGGATTTGGAATTAGTGAGAGATAACGGCTTTGGGGATGGGGTGTATGTGTGTGTGTCCATTGGCTGGGAAATGGTACAGCTGTAACACATACCTAAACATGTGGAAGTGGCTTTGGAATTGGGTCAGGGTGATGGTTAGACACATTTGAAGTGTATGATAGAAAATTATTTTGAGTTTGTTTTTTTAAAAGCAAAACTAGCCATATATGTTAACTGGTTTCATGTTGTTTGCATTCATTTCTGTTAATAGATCCTTCCCTTTCCTTTTATGAGACTTGATCCCTAATAAACATTCTGCATCCTGATTCTGTGTCAGCATCTGCTCCCAGAGAGCCTGAGGTGTATAGCCTTGGATTAGGGCACTGTGGCTGCTGAGACACAGCACCAGGCTGGGTGGCCTCAACTACAGATACTTATTGTCTCACAGTTCTGGAGGCTAGAAGTCCAAGATCAAGACATTGGCAGGGTTGGTTCTTCTGAAGCCTGTGAGGACAGGCTCTGTTCTAGGCGTCTCTCCTTGGCTAGTAGATGGTTGTCTTCTCCCTGTGTCTCTTTATATCATCTTCCTTCTTTGTGAGTCTGTGTCAGTGTCCAAAATTCGGTCGGAGACCTCACCAGCAGCACCATTTACTTTCATGTTTGTAGCAACTTCTGTTCAGGATGGTATGTGTGTTCTCTATGACAACAGACACCTTCCCTACAGCTCTTTTCTTTCTGAGCTCTTACCAGCATCTTCTTCAATGTCCATATTTCTACCAACAATCTCTTCAAGGCAATCTAGGCTTTTTCTGTTTTACTCGTTCCCCCTCTTCTGACCAATCTAGTAATATACAATAGCAACAGCAATAAAATATTGATAATCCTCAAGCCAGAGGATTCAGCCCATGCAGATTAAGTAAATGTACTTTACAGCACAATCTCTCACTAAGCACAAAATTGGTTTCTACACTTGTTTACTTATTCCTAACAACCATGCTCACAAAAAGATTGCTCACAAAACTTTTACCAAACATTAGACAAAGTCAGGCCTCTCTTTAAGCATTTTTTTCTTGACAACAGCAACACAGTCATGATAGTTCTGAAGCCAGAGGATTCAGCTAGGTTCAAAGTACCATGCAGATTAAGTTCAAAGCTCATCCATTCTACCCGTCACATGGCAGCTGCAGCCAGGGGACGCATCCAGGACACAAGGACTGTAGAAGCAAATAACCATGATTGTGGGGGGCTACTTTGCTGTTATTCCAGGAATACACAGGAGGCCAGCTTCCAGGCCTTTCCCCAAGGTGCCAGAAGAGCCAACCATCATCGGTCCATGTGTTGAAATGTCCAGGGCCATGTCCATTTTATTCCTAATTGCTGCACACATCCTTGCAATGCTTGTGCAATAAAGTGGTTGCCTTGATCACTCTCAATCACTGGCAACTGGCCACAGGCTGCAAAGAGACACTCTAGGCGCCTCTTGGTGGTTTGCTTATCTGCACAACATGCAGGGCACTCCTGCCGGGATCAGCTGACTTCTTCAAAGGTCAGTGGCAAACCCCACCAACGAACTACAGTCCACATTGTCCCTGTGGGCACCAAATGCTGATGTACCATTGGGCCAAATCAGAGGCAGGCTTTCCTTTTATCCAGTGCACCTGGGCCAATGCATCTGCTTCATTATTCCCTGGGGATGCCAAAAGCAAATGGCCAGTCACATAATATACGGTAGATGTTTGTGCCACACCAATTCATGGCCTTTGGGTCAGTCTCTCACCCATCCGTGATAGGATAGGTGGTTATTACCTTGGTCGGAGCTTTTCCAGCAATGGTCTCCGTAGCCAGCAAGGCGTGGTACACAGCAGCCAGTTGCTTCTCTGTCAAGGTGACCCAGACCCCTGCTCCTTTCCATAGTTGTGACCAGGCTCCAGCTGGCAGCAGAAGCAGCAGCAGTGGCAGAAGCAGTAGCCTTAGGCTCGGGCTACAGGCCAGGTTCAGCACTGCCAGCAGTGGTGGTGGTGCCTCCACAACCACACAAGTGTAGACACATGTTCCTTGGTGCGAGTGCCACTTATCCCCATCATTTCTTGGGGTGGCCCTCCCAAAGGTCACACCATTATAACAGATTTCGGGTTCAGAGGAACCCCACCAACTGTGCCAGTGTAAGTCCAGAAAAAGGAAATCCCAGGGCAAAATACCTCTAAAAACCAAAATCAGTCAAAGGAAGAAATAAAGTTTAAAATCCATTTATTGCTCACAAGCTGCAGTCCTGGGCCGTCTCTCTTTCCTGCTACAGCAGAAGAAAACTGGCCCTCCCCCTCACCTCTCGGTATCCAGATCAGCCCTTCTTGCCCAGGTAATTACCCACTGATATGGAGATGAACTTCTCTCCACCCCTGAGGAAGGATGCAAATGCATTAAAGCCATACTTCTTTCCACCTCTGAACACCTATTGATATGCAGGTGTGCTAAAGCCAGGCGAGATATTCTGGAAATGTTAGTTTTACCCACAGAGCCCTTCTTGGAAGAGAGAAACCGGGCCACACGTCATCATGTCTACCACACTGCTCATGGAGCAGTGAAGAATGGTACACAGCTAAAATGTTTTAGCCAACCCACATATCTTGAATACCTTAATGTCACCAACTAGAGTCCATTTCTAACATGCTTCATACTTATTAACAATGAACTCATTTCAACTATAAAAATCCATTTCTGACATTCGCTGTGCTAATTAACAAAGCCTCAGGTATTCAGTGAGACTTCCCCACAGAAGCGCTTGAGGCGGCTGCTCCTGGAGTGTGGCTTTATGATAAGATACCAGCCGAATACCCTGGAGTGGAATTTTCCATTAGAGCAACTGATAACCCTTAGAGAAAAGCTTAAAGCTTAACTGAACCAGCACACACATAATATGACTGACTCCACTCTGCTGAAGTATTTTAAAGTAAATCACAGACTTTCCAACAATCTTCATTTAGATATGCTTGTCTTTGGGGTCCTTGACACCAACTCTCTCATGTTGTCTGATCACACTGTCAGGGATTATTTATGTGCAAGGAGCAGAAACTACTCAAGCTAGTTCGAGTTTAATGGGGATTAAAAGGATACCAGGATTGGAGAGGCAACCTCCAGACACGGAGGTTGGCAGTGAAGGCTCTTCGGGCCACTCGGAGTGGAACTGGGGTTTTGGGACCTCAAGCTTTCTCTGCCCATCTCATGGAGCCCTGGCATTCTGCTCTGGTCTTGATTCTACATAAGTGCCATCATTTAGCCATCTCCATGTCTCTTAGGTCAATGTTTTGAGAGAGAAAAAAAAAGAAAGAAAATATGACTGGCTGAGTCCCATGGCCCTCTGGGGCGAGGGGTGTGTTATGAGCAGGGTAAATGAGGCTTCTAGGGGCTGCAGGAGGACAAATTCCCCCAGAAGAGGGTGAGGATGGAAAGGTTCCAACCAGCACCTCTGCATGCCCATCCCAAATTTGATTCTGTTCATGAAGAAATGGCTTCTTGTAATCTTTCTCTGAAGCCTCATCTGCTACAAATACCACCTTCTTGGCTGTAACCTAATGAGGTCTGAACTGACCCATCCTCTGCGATGGCCACTTCCACCAACTCAGCCGTGGCTGCCTGTCCCTCACAGAGCACACACTGTCAAAGTCTCTGAGTCAGGTAGCCCAGGACCCTGTTCTGTAGTAGCCTCTCCAAGGAAACTCTGGCCTCTGTCCCAGCGCTGACAGCCAGACCCCAGTATAAGCATCAGCCTAGGGACTCGATTCTTGAAAGCTGTGCTGTCCTCCAGCCTGCGTCCATGGAACTGAGATGGGTCTCAGTGTGTCCTGTGTCCAGCCTGCTGGAGCCACTCACTCTGCCCAGCATGGAGACAGGGTACTTCCTGCCCAGGCCTCAGGCCCCCTCACCCCCTGTGACCTTTCCCCTCACCTCATATCCCTTTAGCAGGGACACGGCCTTTATACCCAGTCAGAGGAAAGGCAGCAAAAGCAGAGACCTCTCAGGCAGAAAGGACCTTGCAATATGAAGACATCAGAAACACTTGAATAGAAAATGCTTCTTGTTCCTTCCCAGACTCCCCATGTTATGGAGTAGGAATAGGGGAGACATGAATAAAAACCTGTTTTCCTGTTTCCCCCTCCCCACTCAAGTTCATATGCCTATAGAACTAACAGACTTCCATGAATAATTAGATAAGTGTTTGCTGGAATATTCTTTCCTGAATGCCTAGGGAGAAGTGTCCAAAATTTAGGGCACTGAACAAAAACTCTTGTTTTCAGTTTTACCTCAATCTAGCTGCCCTGCAAGTATTTTCAAGTGCCAGGCGGCCAGCCTGTGTGGTTAGGCCAGGAGTGTTGCCCATGGCCCAAGAGTCCTCAGTCTGAGGCAGCACAGCCACGGGCCCCTCAAGCCTCAGGCTGCTTTCCCTCGTTGCTCCCAGGCTTGGTCTAGGTGTGTAGGCAACTCCCCATGCCAACTGGGCCATAGATGCCCTCACTTGGAAAGGGTCCCCATGGCTCTGGGATCAGCCATCACCCTGAGGGGTCCCTCCCCAGAGGCACGGGTCTGATGGATTTCCCATCTGCCTTTCCAGCCTCCATTCCCAGGCCTTTGCTTAGGGATCCACCGGGGTTGGGGTTCTTTTATCCCCCCAAAGAAAGCCCACAGGCATTCATTCACATTGTCCCTCTTCCCCAGTCACACTGGGTGGTTCTCTAACAAGTGCTAAGTGGCCCGTTAGGGAGATCCCTGAGCTTAAAAGACCAGAAAGCCTGTCATCTCCTCACCATCCCCAGCTCAGAGCCAGGAGCACCCAGGCCCCAGGAAGCCCTCCCCACCCCAGCTGCTCCATGAGTCACAGTGGGACCCCTTGTATGACAGCAAACAGCACACAAATGAAATAAGCAAAAACCAGACGTAATTTCTGTTGGTTCTCCTACATCCCGCAACCATGTGAACACCGTGCAGGTACTTTTTTTTCTGAGAGAGAACAGGTGGTCAGAGGAGGGCACCATGCTCTTCAGGAGACCGCATGTGCAGTGTGTGCATGGGGGTGATTTGTGGAGTACAATAACCGGGGCCCAGGGGCTGCCAGTGCAGTGAGCTGGAACCCATACTCTGCAGCCCAGCTCCCCAGGTTCGAGCCCCAGCTCTATCACTTCCTGGATTTGCACCCTTGGGCTAATCACTGAACAACTTCTCTGTGCCTTGGTTTCCACATCTAGTACCATGGGGACCACATTAATACAGCTGTCTCATGGTGGTGTTCTGAGGACTAAATAAATTAGTACATGTTAAGCACATAGGACAGTGTCTGGCACACAGGAGACACTGTATAAATGCTGCTCTTACTATTATGGATTGCAGGGACATTATATTTGTGTTTCCATCACTAGAAGCTTGGTTATCACAGTTTACAATATAAACAGGGAGCAAGTCTAATTTATAATTTATTTATAGTGAATACCCAGCTACTTCCAAAAAAGATTTAAAGTGGCTGAACAGTGACAGTAACTAGACATATATTCATCAGTCAGGGTCTTGTTGCAGTTTTTCTGGGAAGGATATTAATTTTTACCTAAGTAGAAGACTGTCTTCTGTTTGTGTTTGTGTGTTCCTGGTGGCGGTGTACTGGAAAGCACCCTGACCCATGAATGGGGGACTTTGATAAACACAATGGGCGGAATGCAGTGCTCAGTAACTCTTTGTGGAATGTCAGGATACCAGTTTTGAGCAGCTACAATGGGCCAGCTACATACGTTGCACGGGTGATTCCTTTGCATCAGCTCAGCAACAGAGAAGACACTGTTATGCCCACTTTGCAGTCAGGGGGTTTATGTGGCCCGGCCAGTCACAAAGCAGGTAAGTGGAGAAGCAAGACTCAAGGCTAAATCCAATGCCAAAGCCACTTGGCTCCCTGCTTTGCCCCCACCTGCCTTCTGATGGAACAAGGTGCTTAGCTTCTCCAGCTTCTCCAGAGGAAAAATTAGAGCTTTTTGGCTCTCACATCTGAATGAGGAAAAATAGGGCCCTTGTCTGGGTATCAAGGGATTCTGCTTGTGGAATTCATATCAAGTTTTGAAATGCAATAGAGGCTGTAAACAATGAGTCTTACCTTAATTAAAATATTCAGTGATTATGTTTGACAAAGAAACGTAAACAGGGCTTTAATTGATTTATATGGTTACCATTGGTAGTTCATTTATTACCATCTTCTCTGTGAGAGCCTCCGTCAGCCATCTAGGGCTGGGTGGCTGTGGAGTCTTGCTCCTGGTTTGAGCTGCCCAGTGTTCCTTTGATGATCCATCCATTTGGTGAGGCTGTGACTCACACTGGACTACCATCATGAACAAAGCAGATGTGGGCCCTGCTTCATGGTGCTCATAGTCTGATGGGCTATAAAAAAATATCCTCATGAAGAAACACACAGCGAAAAGTGTGGTAAAAACCATGTATAAAAGGGATGCAGGATCTTGAGGGAGTGTAATCAGGAGTGGGCTGTTAAGGAAGGTCTTTCCCAGGAGGGACATTAATCAGAGATCTACAAATTGCAACATGGAGGAAAAGGATATTCCAGGCAGAGGAAAACAGTATGTGCAAAGGCCCTGGACCAGGAAGTGCTTGGTATTCTTGGCAGATGAAGAACCAGTGTGGCTGGAAGGAGTGGAAATGCGGTGAGTTGCTTGAAATGAGGTAGTTAACAGGAAATACAGGGAAAATAGAAACATTTTAAACAATATATGTGAATGTAATCATTACAATAGAGTCTGTGGGAATATGCACAGGAAAAATGACCCAGTTTAACAAACAACAAATTATTTACAAGGGAAAAGAAGGTGTGGCAGAACCCATAAATTAAAAGAGTTAAGAAGACCTACCAAGGTCATGGAGAAACCAGAACCCTCAGACCTTGCTGGTGGGATGTCATAAGGTTCTATGCACAGTGTAGCAGTCTTGGAGGGCAGGATGTATATAGTATTCATGGGAATGTCTGCTCCCTGTCTTCACACACATCATTCTCTTGTATCCTTAATGATTTGGGTTGCAGGATGAATTTTTTTCCCAAAAAAAGATATGCTGAAGTTTAACACCCAGTGCCTCAGAATACAACTTTATTAATATTAGCGAGGGATTTTCAGAGAAACAGAATCAATAGGAGATCTATATCTACATCTATACTTATCTGTATCTATACCTATATCTATAAAGAGAGACTGAGTGATTTTCAAGGAGTTGGCTTATGTGATCTTGGAAGCTTGGCAAGTTCAAAATCTGCAAAGAAGGCTGGCAGGCTGGGAACCCAAGGAGGAGCTGCAGATTGAGTCTAAAGGCAGGCTGCTGCCAGAATTTCTTCTTGCCTAGGGGAAGTCAGTCTTTGTTCTGTGAAGGCCTTCGACAGATTGGATGTGCGCCTTGATTAAAGGGCCTTCAGCTATGTCTGTCTCTCCTGTGTGGTGAAGTCTGGTTGTGAATTAGTTTGCACTTCACATTGGATGGAGGAGCCTACTGTGTCCATGAAGCCTCAAGGCCCAAAGTGGCCGCATCTCTGGAGGCATCTTTGCTGCCTGCTCCTCCCAGGAGACCCCTGGTAGCCAGTGTGGTGAGAGCAGTTCTGCTCCCAGTCAAATACATGACAACAATAAAAACCAAACTCTAACAGAAAAAAAATGCAACCTATCCACATATGGAGAGGAATCTGCTTTACTCAAAGCTTGCTGATTTAAAAGTTAATCTCATTTAAAAAATACCTTCACAGAAACATCTAGACTAATGTTTGACCAAATATCTGGGAACTATGGCCTTGTCAAATTGACACATAAAATAAACTATTATGGTGACCTTATTTCCAGATATAATTTGTTAAGTTAAAATGTGGTCCTAGGGCAGGCCCTAATCCAATATGATGGTGTCCTTCTCAAAGCAGAAATTCAGACACAGAGACAGATATGCATAAAGGGGACCACCGCTTGAAGATGAGGGCACAGGGCAGGGTGATGCCAGTAAAATCAGAAGCTGGGAGAGAGGCATGGGGCAGATTCTTTCTCCTAGCCTTCAAGAGGAATCAACCCTGCTGACAGCTTGATCTCAGACTTCAAGCCTCCAGAACTATGAGACAATGAATTTCTGTTGTTTAAGCCCCCCAGTTTGTATACTTTGTCACATAGCCTTAGCTTCCTTTCATCCAACTGACAGATATGGGTGTATTTGCTGGACGTACACAAGAAATAGAGAGCAAAGACACCAGACACCTTGGCTTCAGAAGGCATTATCCTGACATAGAAGAAAAATCTGAAAGGTGTGAGTAGGCAGCACCCATTTATTTGTCCCTGCCTTCTCTCTATCCACATCCTCTCCCATTTCCAAAGCAACAGATAAAACCTTCAACCTGAGTAGAGAAGATAGTTGAAGATGAAATAAGAGACAGAGGGAATGTAGTCAATATTCTAACATCTGTATAGTGACAGATGGTAACTACACTTATGATGAGCATTTTGTAATGTATATAATTGTTGAATCACTATGTTATACACCTGAAATCAATATACTATTGTATATCAACTATACTTCAATTTTTAAAAATTAAAAAATTTTAAAAAGAAGGAGTAAGAGAGTTAGATGCAGTGAGGAAGTTGTGTATCCTCAAGTCCCCCTAGCCAACTCTCAGATGTGTGTCTGTTGGAAGTACACAAGGAACCCCTTTTAAATTTGAAGATATGAGACTGGAGAGGACATGTGCCCTGTTCAACCCTTGTATCAAGTCCTGGGAGACTGTATCTTACTCCATTGCTGTGTATCAATTGTAAGGTAGAATTGGCAGCATGATACACATAGCCAGAAGCTATCCTGAGTGTCATGTCTTCCTAAAGGGGTGGAGATGACTATCTGAAAATATCCACATTAAGATAAACTTTTGTGAATTTAAATATTTTGATTGCACAGAGTATACTAAAATTTTTTTAAAAGGTAGAAAGTTCTAATAAGTCCTCAAAGTTAAGCAAACAAAATTGAACAATATAACTCTAAATTTTTGTCTTGTAGGAACACATATTATTGTTTATATGTTTTGAAAAATAAGATTTGTTTTACTTGGAGATCGGTTTTTTATTGAGACATGCCTACAATTATGATGAAATAATAACAATTATTTTTGTAAGCTATTTATGAATTGTGATTGTTATTTTAAAGTTCTGTTTCATATACAATAAATCAGGTTATCTGGAGTCTTGATTTATAGGAACTTCTTTCCAATCTATATATGCCTATGGTTTTGAAAATGTAACAAAAAATCTTGAATAATAATACCATACTCTATTCAATGAATATATTTTACACTTGACAGTAAACTATTTGCACTTTCAAAATAGTTATTAACTTGTTATGCTTTCAATACCAAGAAGTTATAATAGGCTTTCAAGAATAGCTAGTCTTGTAGTCTCACAGCAAAATTAGAATTTTGTAATTGTAGGACATTGAAGTAAAATTGAAACTTTGAAAACTTCCAAAAATTAAAGACCCATTTCTCAAAAAACAAAAATCAAAGCAACATCAGTCTAACAATAAACTACTCATGGATTGGAATAGATGGCAAAAGATAGAGAGAAAATATCTTCTAGGACTAGAGGAAAAGAAACTCTCAACCTAGACTTACATAACCAGCTAAATGATTATTTACAAGTGATTCCAGACAGACAAAGTATTATTACCTACTGACTCTGGCTGCTAGAACCACTGAAGAATCAAGTAAGAAAAAAATGAATCCAGAAAAATGAATCTAGATGCAAAAAACAGAGATGTACAAAGAAAGAAGAAGTAAGAAGTAAAGAAATCTGCAAAATATTTTGGGAAAGAAAAATACTGATAATATCGATGGTTTATAAAAACCTTTTCTTGTATTTAAAACAAGGAGAAACAATCTAAATAACATGTAAAACAGAAAATGGGAGAGTGGCTTTCAGTGGGAAATTAAAAACTAGCTAGGGTCTTTGATTTGAGTGGGGGAAGACAGAAATAATAATGATCTTAACATTTTTCACAAAAAGATAAAGTACATATTATATTAAAATAGAATGTATATCCATGTTAGTTGAGAGGTATGGGGAGGAAAATGAGAACTATGACAGAAAAAGTGAAAAAAATAAAGAAAAATCTTGATTAATAATAAAAAGAAAGCAAGATTAGAAATGAGATTAAATTTATCATTAATCACAGTAAATGTAAATGGAATTATTTGTTAGAAGAAGGGGCCTTTTAGGCTGAATTTTAAAAAACAAAGTATAACCTATTAATCAAGAATCATGTGTAAAAATTTACACAGAAAGTGGAGAATAAAGAGATAATAAAAGACATACCCGGAAAGTACACATTAAAGCATATTTTGTTTCCTGCCCTCAATAGCAGGACAGATTTGTACTGGATGCTTATATCAGAGGCTCCAAGATTATTTGTTAGCTCCTCCAGGGCTTTTTCAGTCATGCACTTCCACTATTAGCACAGAACCTTACGCATAGTAGGCATTCAATAAGTGCTTACAGAGGGGCTGATAGGAAAATTTGGAAGAATATTTGAAATGATCTAGTCTCCCCATTTAATATTACATGTAAGGTGATTATGGGACAGGGAGTAGGTGTATTTATGTAAAATAGGTTGCATTCATTCCAAGTACGCAACTTGATGAGTTTTGACAACTGTATGTGCCCATGAAACCAGTACAAGATACAGAACATTTCCACTGCCCCCAGGTGAGTGATCGCGCCCCTTTGCAGTTTACCCTTCTCTCCACCTCCAGCCCTGTGCAACCATGGATCTGCCTTTTGACCTTATGCATTGGTTTGCATTTTTAGAATTTTATATGAATGGAATCAAACAGTACATACCCTTTTGTGTCTGGTTTCTTTTCTTGAGCATGATTTTGAGATTCATCCACGTTGTTGAATGTATCAGCAGTTTCTTCCTTTTTATTTTGCTGAGCAGTATTCCATTTTATGGATGGACCACAGTTTGTTTATCCATTTGCCAGTTAACGAACATTCGGGTTGTTTTTACTTTGGAGTTGTTATGAACAAAGCTGCTATGAGCATTTATGTACAAGTCTTTGTGTGACATATTTTCTCTTTTCCTTTGGGTAAATACTTAGAAATGGGATGGCTGTATTGTATAGTAGGGTTTTTTTCTTTAACAACTTTTGTGAGATATAATTCACATGCCATACAATTCATCCATTTAAAGTGTACAATTCAATGGCTCTTACTATATTCACAGAGGTGTGCAACCATCACCCCAGTCAATTTTAGAACATTTTCACCATCTCAAAAAGAAGCCCTTCTACTGTTGTTCTTATATCCCTTTGCCCCTACACTCCTGGCCTGAAGCAAACAGGTGTACTTGCCATTGCTAAAGATTTCCCTCTTTTGGATTTTCATATGAATGGATCATATAACATATGGTTTTTTGTGACTGGTTTGTTTCACTTGCCATAATGTTTTCATTGGTTCATTCATGTTATAGCATGTATTTCATTCTTTTATCATTAAGACTTTTATTGAAAAGCAGATTTAGGTTTACAGCAAAATTGAGAGGAAGATACAGAGATTTTCCATATACCCCTTGCAACCATGCATGAATAGCTCCCCCCCATTATCAACATTCCCCACCAGAGGGTATATTTGTTACAGCTGATGAACTTACATTGATACATCATTATCACCAAAATCCATAGTTTACTAGGATTCACTCTTAGTGTTTTTAATGGCTGAAAAATATTCTTTTATAGGTAAACAGTAGTCCCACCTTATCCACAGGTCATATGTTCCAAGACCCTCAGCAGATGCCTGAAACTGCAGATGGTATCGAATGCTATATACATTGTTTTTTTTTCTTATACATACATACCCATGATAAAGTTTAATTTATAAATTAGGCACACTAAGAGATTACCAACAGTAACTAATAATAAAATAGAGCAATTATAACAACATTCTGTAATAAAAGGTATGTGAATGTGGTCTTTCACTCTCTCAAAATATCTCACAGTTCTGTATTCACCTTTGTGGCGATGTGAGATGTTCCAATGCGTATGTGATGGGATGAGGGGAGGAGGATGACATGGGCATTATGACGTAATATTAGGCTACAGTTGACCTTTTGATGTTATGTCAGAAGAAAAGCCATCTGAAACCCTGGAAAGTAAGACCTTAGATGGGACACTACTGTGTCCCACCTTTTTTATCCGCTCATCAGTTGACGAACATTTGGGTAGTAGGTTTATTTTTAGGAAACTGTGGAACTGTTTTCCAAACTGGTGTGCCATTTTATATTGCCACCGACAGTGCGTGAGGATTCCAGTTGCTCCACACTGTTGCCAGCACTTATACTATTGTTAGCCATTCCTGACATTGTGAATAGTCTCATAGCCAGAATGGCTAACTGAGGGCTGTGGGTGTGAATCGGCCCGCCTTGTCCAGGCTCATTCTGGTGCTGTCGCCTGAGGGCAGGTGAGTGCCCTAAGGACACAGCTTCCTGCTGATGAAGAGGCAGAGAGGGCAGGAGAGTACTGAGCACTTGAGCGTGCAGGGTCAGACTCCCTTTTGGTGCCCCCAGGGGAATCAGTGACGCTGGTGACACAGTTCTCCATCTATTCGGCCGATGCTTTGTGTAGCATGGGATTGCTATGTACAGAGCTGACATGCCCAGAACATCTAGTCACCCACATCTGTGCAAATGAGGGGAGGGAGGCTGGGAAAAGCAAATCATTGCTGGATTCTTTCACACAGGGGGAAAATGCCAACTCTTTCTTGAATGGCTTGTTCTGGGAAACGCAAACTGAAAAGAGATACTGTTTTTGGCCAAAAATAAAATGCCTGATACCATTCTGTCAGTAAGGGTTTGGGGTCTCTCCTACACTCTCCCATGGTATTAGCAGGAGCATAAATTGGAACAACGTTTTGAGGGAATATTTTGGCAACATCTATCAGAAAGTTAAATGCATACTTTCTTTGACTCAGCAGCTCCATTTTTAGGAATTTAATCTACAGACACACTCTTACAGGTGTGCGGTTGTGTATGTTCAAGGATATTTGTTGCAGCATTCTTTGTAATAGAAAAAAGCCTGGAAACAAAGCAAACATCCATCAGAAGGGAATGGCTAAATAATACCTGGCACGTGCATACCACAGACTGCTGTGCAGCTATTAAGAAGAATTAGGCTGCTCTGCATGCACCTATAGGTTAGAATTTCCAAGATACATTAAGACAAAAAGAAACTAGATAAAGTACGGACAACACAGTACGCCTCCATTTGTTCTAAAGAAAAGACTATGTAGATGGGTGTATGTAGACACACAGGCCATCTCTAGAAGGATCACAAGACTCTGACGATAATGATTGTTTCTAGGGAAGAGGGGTGGCAGGAAGATTTACTTTTCATTGATTATTTTTTTGAACACTTGGAATTCTGTATTGCGTGCATAAAAAATCCCCCAAAATAAATTTTCTTAAAAGTTGATCTCCTTCTGGGATAAGTCAGCTGACAGAATGCCATGAATGAGTCATGCGATGTCATAGCTCTACATTGTTTATGCCCTTTGCCTAGAATGGCCTTTACCCCTCATTTGTCCAGCTCACTCCTGCCCTTGGAAACCTTTTCCAGAAGCTCCACTCCCAGTCTGCATTTGATTCCATTCCCCTGAACCCATCATCCTCCACAGCCCTGGCGTACCTCCAGCTTAGTCCTTGGCCCCCAGTTGCAGTGGTGGGCATACAGTATCTGACACATAGTGGGCTTTTCCAGGAGTGATGGTTGACTGGATGGAGGGGAGGAATGGTGCTTTCAGAGCATTGGTTCCCCATGGGCAAGAGTTTTTGTCTATTTGACTCTGTGTTGCAACCTTAGTATGCACAACAGTGCTTGGCACACAGTAAGCATTCTATATTTGAATACATGAATGCTGCTTAGGGGGGAAAGAAGGAGAAGTGAGCAGTTGGAATAATGATATTTGGACAAGGTGGCAAAGAGGTTTGGTAGGAGGAGGGCTACAACTTGGCTCAGGGACTCCAGGAAGGCCAACAAAGGACACTGGAGAAGAAGCCGGCTTCAAAGCCAAGTCAGATATTTACCCACAGGAATGATCTGCTGCCAAGACCACAATGGCAGCCAGATTTACTGCCTTCTTCAAGAATGCCTGGGCCAAGGAGCAAGGCCTGGTCATGTCCTTCACCATTTGGGCCTGGCCATAATTCAATTCTGCCCCAACTTAGCCCCTGCACTATGCACGCCATCAAGATCAACCAGGCCATGCCCTACAACTACCCAGTGCCCCTCAAGGTGATGGAAACGTGCCCCACATGCCAGCCACCCCCAGGACTCTCAGGACCCAAGCTTGGAGTGGCTTATAAAACTGTGAGCACTTCTATTTGCAGTGAGGAGACCCCCCTCCATTGGGGCCCCCATTAAAAAATGTGAAAACCAACCCCAGAAAATGAAAGAATGATCTGGCAGAGTTACTAAATCACCCAGAAATTACAGTCTTAGGTATTTATCAAAGAGAAATGAAAACATATGTCCCTGTAAAAACTTGTACAGGAATGTCCATAGCAGCGTTATTTATAATAGCCAAAAAGTAGGAAAAAACTGAAATGTCCATCACTGATAAATAGGCAAATTAAATGTGGGATATCCATACAATGAAATAATATTATTTGGCAATAAAAATAAATAAAGTACTGATTCATGCTACAACATGGATGAACCTTGAAAACATTATGTTGAGTGAAAGAAGCCAGTCACAAAGGCCATATATTGCATGATTCATTTTATACAACTTGTCCAGAATTGGGAACTCTATAGAGACAGAAAGTAGATTAGTGGTTGCCAGGGGCTATGGGAGGGAGTTGGAGAACATGGGGAGTGACCATCAACGGGTGTGGGCTGATGAAAATCAATGTCTCAAATCGATTATGGCAATGGAAGCACAGCTGTGAATATACTAAAAAACCACTGGACTGCACACTTTAAGTGGGTGCATTGTACAGTGTGTGAATTATATGTTACTATAGCTGTTATAAAAAATAATAATGATCTGGATGAGTTCCCTGGAGCTGTGGGCCCAGGCCATGACCAGCACCTTAGGCCTCCCGAATTCTGGAGTCAGGTAAGGCCGAGCCTCAGGGATGTCATGCTCATTCACTCCTCCACACCTGAAGCCAAGGTAGGGTCCCTGCCAGTGGATCCTGAAGGCTGAAGGCAGGATATGGCACCCCAAAGACAACTGTGGTTCAGGATATGCCACCCCAGGATATGTGGCTTTGGCTCATTGATTATTTTGAGCAAATGCATGAGAGGCTTTCTCTGAACTCTCTCATCTGTCTAAAGACAGATCCTCCAAAAGGAACTCAGTTATCCTAAGTCCCCTGCCATAAGGGTCATCAGCCAGGGAGGACTGACTCTTTTCACAGGAGAAGGGACAACAAACACCCTGACATGCTTGGTTACCAACTACCATACCTCCCATCCCTTCTCCTAAGAGCTCGTTCATCATTCTGAAAAATCATTTTCTCTCCCCTAAGATCATACACATCCCCCTTCCCTTCCCTACTCAGAGGTATTTAAGCCTGAATTCTAAGCCACCTTGGGGAGTTACTCATTTTTCCCTGGGCATCCCCCAGGTATACATGAGGTATACACATTAATAAACTGTTTCTCTCTTGTTAATCTGTCTTTTATTACAGGGGTCAGCCAAGAACTCAGAAGTATAGAGGGAAATTATGCTTCCTCTCATGCAAGGCTTTGTCTTCAGAGAAGCCCTCCCATGGTGTTCAGGGCCAGGGGGGAGTGAGTGTTCCCAGAGGTTCTGGAAGGGAGGAAGGTGGTGGTGCTTTATTTCCTGTCCCACAAGAGCTGAGGGGACCTCATGGATGGAGATCGGGGGATGGAAAGAATGGCACAGAACAAGGGACTATAAAGTAAATATAATAACTGCACTATTGGGGGACGCTAACTCTGCATGGAGTGGTTACATGTGAAGCAATGGGATACAATGTGTTATAGAAGCTTCTCTGGCCTGGAAAAGCTTGCCAAGGCTGGCTGGAGAGATGTGTGGGAGAACTGTGGGAACGTGATGCTGAAGAGGGGTGTCTGATAGTAAGCGGCCCGCAGAGCAGACACAGGAGAGGGCTCGAGTCCGCTTCTGCAAGCTTCATGCTATCAACATGGTCACCTTTGCTGTGAGAGAGGGCCTGGCCCTGAGCACCCACTTCCTAAGGGGGGGGCCTTTGGGGCAGGGGTGCTCGAATGGTGGAGTCTGGGTGTCCTGTCCTGGGGTGTGGATCCTGGAAGGCCAGAGTTCTAGTACTGGATGGATGGGAACCCCAGGCAGAGCTTCCCCACAGACAGAAAGATGCTGAGGCTCACACCCCGGTGCCTGTGGAACTGAGGGAAGAGCTGGGCACTGGTGTGCTCACTGCAGCGTCTTCTGCTGCTCACCTCAGGCCCGTAATGTCTCAAGTACACTATAGACTGTTCAGGGGCTGCAAACAACCCATCCTTAGGAAAGTGTGCATGTTCTAAGTCAATGAATCTTTGGAATCAATTCCTTTGCTAGCAGATTAGACACTGGGATCCCAGGAAAATCATTTTAAATATTTAAATACTGGAACCACTCCTGGGCCAGAAGCCATGTGGGAGAAGGCTCCCCAGGTCTTCCAGCTGAAGCTGGAGGGGTGACTGCCCCAAGGGCTGCAGCCCTGCCTTCAAGCCACCTGCTTCATCCTGGCAGGCCAAGACCCAGTGAACCAGGAGGACTCAGCCTGTGGGACCGAGAGGGCGAGGGGCCTCAGGGGCCCGGGCAGCCTCTGTGTCATTCCGGCCCAGCTGGCCCCTTGGTGCCAGGACCGCGTGCTTTGAGAAGGAGACGGGAACTGACAAGTGGACAACAGAATGGTAGAAATAACTTCAGGGCTGGAAACCAAAGCGGTAATTACAGGAAGAAAAGCCCACAACAAATCCCCAAATATGAGCCCTAGGATCTGGGACCAGGGAGGGGCAGGAAAGAGAGGCTCCCCCTAGCCCGGTGACACAGGGCAGCATGAATAACACTGTGCAGTCAGGCTAAAAATTAAACAGATGTGAGTCCTTTAATTCAAAGGCTTAATTATTCTGACGTTTTCCGTAACTTAATCTGAGCCATCACTTCAACTTTAATTACGCATAATGAAATGGATTATTTACAGTAACTAATATGACAGGAAAACCAGAGAAGTGAGAATTGGTAACTTGGCAACTGTTTATTCATCTTCTTTCAGCGCATCTTACTGACTACCTACTGTGTTTCAGCCTTGGCCATGGTCCTAGGGATGTGCTATCGGGAAAAAAATAGTACCACTAAGCACATACCATGGGCCAGTTTCACTTCATTATCTCGTGTTCTGCCTACAATAATAGTACACCACTGGTTGGTATTATTCCCCGTGATTCATAGGAGTGGATCTGAGAGTCTGAGAGGTTATGTAATTTCCCTAAGGTCACAGAGCAAAACCTAGGTTTTTTGCTATCTGCCTATTTTAGACAGAAACCTACAGACTAACATCTTACTTCCTGTTTTAAAGAGCAAAAGCAACTTCTCCTAAGGGAAAGGTTGCTTGTTATTTTAGTGGGAAAGTGAGTGATCAAAATTGTCCTTTTGGGAAATTAGCCTGAGTTTCCTATAGGAGGACTTGGATGCTGGTGAGACAGTCCAGGCCAGAGGTCAGGCCCTTAAGCCAGAGTAACAGCAGTAAAGCTGGAAAAAGAGGCCTCAGGCAGCCCTGTGGTGGCGGGGCAGAGCCCAAGGAAGGTCTGGATGCACTGGCGGGAAGGAAGACAGTCTTGCCACCCCAGGTTTGGGAGGTGGGAGACAGGGAGGCCCAGCTGGGCCACTGACCAGCCACTGGACCTGAGGCAAGTCACTCAGCCTCTCTGAGCCTTAGTTTTCTTGTGTCCAGAAGGGACTCTAACCAGTGCATTTAGCCGTCTCAGTTCAGGGACAGACAAACTGAATTGGTTTGTTTTCCTCCCAGTTACAGTTTTCAACTTGCCTCTGCTAAGTCTCCCTTTACAGCCCACTTCCAGGCCACTCTCCATTATTCACAGCCCGCCCAGGTTTTCATAGCTTCTGTATCAAACGTAGCTTAAATCTCCCTTTCTGCTGCCCCCATCCCCAGGCTGGTGCAGGAGGAGCTGGGACTCTTGAGAGTCGGAGCCTGGGCCCTGGGTGTGGTCTGGCTCTGCGAGGCCTCCTCCCCTCTGACCGGGAGGAAGGACGTGGAGGAGGAGGGGAAAGGCATGAGGGTGGGTGGCTAGCTGGCCATCCCCACTGTCTCTCTCCACTGGTCATGGTACTGATGCCGCGGTTCTTGTTCACACAGTCAAAGAATGAACTTGGCAAACACTCAAGGTAGGAGAGCAAGTGAGAGGCTTTTATTTAGAGAGAAAGTGAGAGGACAGAGCTCCTGGCTCAGGACAGGAGGGGACAAGAGAGCCCTGGGGTGGTGCATTGTCTAGGGGATTTATAGGCGGTTGAGAGACAAAGGGCTAGAGATGTACACCAGCTAAGTGGTCCCAAAATGTTTACCTTTGAAGAGACATTAAGTTTCTTATTAGTCTTCATGGTTATTTACAAGAAATTTACTGCTCTGATTTCCTCCCAGGATAGCAGCTTCCTGGTCCTGGAGCATATCACTGCTTTGCCCCCAAGGTGGGCTGAATTATTGTCTGTTTGTTAAAGAGTATGTTAAGAAAATTACTTTTTAACAAATTGGGTTTTAAAATGCAATGTTGTTTTCAAAGTGGAATCCTTCCTGTTTGTTTTGTTAAAAGATTCCTGTTTGTGCTTGTTAAAGTGCCCGGGTAGCAAATCACTTGAGTAGGGCTGGAGGAAGAAAAGCAGCACCTGGATAAAGTTAGAAAAATAATCTGGGCCCCCCAGCAGGCCAAAGCAAATCCCACAATGGATTATTTTGCATTGTTTTCTCCGGAGGCCCTCAGCCTACTCTGTCTAAACCCGTGGTCCCTGTCTCAGTACTGCCCTGGCTCATACTGACTAAAAGGCTAGTGGTGACATCCACAGAGCCAAAGCTGGTTCACTTGTGGGCCCACCTGGTCTGCAGAGCACCTGTGGAGTCCCTCTCCACCCCTCCTCTGGTCTGCCTCATGTCCCCAATGGGGAGGATCTGGCTCGATGTCCCCACCCCATTCCTGCCACCAGTCTTGTGCTGCTGGGCTCCCCTCACCTGGCGGCAGTGCTCGGGTATGAGGAGCAGGAGAGAGGGGCCGATTCTGGTTTCCTTGCACTGTATCCACTGTGATTATTACTGTAGCTCATTGAGGGGACAGGCTGCTCTGCTACCAGCTTCCCTCTGCGCAACCATTACTCCTGCTTTGGGTGGAGGTCACAAGCCCCCAGGCATTGCACTCAGCAGGCCTTGTAGACTGGCACCACGCGGGGCAGTGCCTGGCCCTGAGGAATGGGCCTCATGCACCCCCAGGCAGTAGCCTCACTACTCCCATAACCTTCCCCACAGACCTTTCTGAGGGCTAGAGAGGTTGTGGTGCTGGCTGAGTTACAGGGCAATGTCTAGTGCAGCCAGCCCGCCTTGAGAAGTCTGCTCCCAACGCTGAGGCCTCCTCATCAATTCAGGGCAGCAGACATCCCCACTTCCCTGCCCCTGCTCCCAAGAATGACTGGATGACTGATTGCAGGGCTCCTGGGGGCCTCATGGATGTCTACACTTCCACCCACCTTTACCATCATCTGGGTGTCTCTGCTCTGTCTTTGCTCCTTTGATTTTTCTTTGGGGGTCTCTCTGAGCACACGGCAGGTGTGGGCTTTGAAGATGGACTCTGAGCTGACTGGGGCTGGTTGGCTGGCTTCTTGGAAACCATGCAGTCACAGAAGCAGGTGAGCAAAGAACAAACTGTCCTGTGGTGTTTAGAGTCTCCCTTAGTAACCATCTAAGTTTTTGTTTAATTTCTTGCATAGCAACAAAACTAGGAGGGGAAGGTGAATGGCATCTGGAATGAACTTCGACTGTAAAGTGGGATTCAGCTCCTGGAAAATATGCTAGAGGCATGCACAAAGCTCATGCAGGAAGTCGTCCTCCTGGTTCTCCTGGGGGCCATGTCAGGTAGGAACACCATTCTGCCACCTTGCTCAGCCTTCTCAGTGTGTGCGATGTATTGTGTGATGACGTCCCACAGGAAGAAATTGCCTCCGGGAGGCCTGTTCAGAGGTGGACTTATCTGCTGTGATGGATGCGATGAAGCAGCAATGGGAGCCCTGGAGGCTGAGGTAGGGGTATTCTGGAGAAGAGGGGTGCCCACCGAGGTGACAGTCTAGTCTGTTTGTACAGACTTCACATCCTATCTTCATTAACCAGCGTGTGCTAGAAGTCTTCCCAAGGTCTAAGGTCTGGGAAATGATTTCCACTACAGAGACTTGCATGTATGTCGGGTCTTTGTGGAGATTCTGGCCTTTCTCTGGAGCTTCAAGGGGCAAGCTGAGGTTGGCAAATTTCCTATGGGAAACCTGAGGTACCAAGAGGCTCTGGTCTTAGTCTTGAGCAAAAGAAATGCTTCTGATAGAAGAGCCAAAGGTTCAACCTAGTGTTTCCTGCACTATCTCATTCTTATTAAGAGCTTTGAAAATCTTGGGTGATCTTTGTAATGTGTCAGCTTGGATTATGGAGTTGAGCTTTTTTAAAAAAATTTTTTATTAAGGTATTATTGATATACACTCTTACAAAGTATCACATGACAAAACAATATGGTTACTACATTTACCCAAATTATCAAGTCCCCACCCATACCCCATTGCAGTCACTGACAGTCAGTGTAGTAAGATGCCACAGATTCACTATTTGCCTTCTCTGTGCTACACTGTTTTCCCCATAACCCCGCACACTATGTGTACTAAACATAATACCCCTCAAACCCCTTCTCCCTCCCTCCCCACCCACCTTCCCCTTTGGTAACCACTACTCCTTTCTTGGAGTCCGTGAGTCTGCTGCTGTTTTGTTCCTTCAGTTTTGCTTCATTGTTATACTCCACAAATAAGGGAAATCATTTGGTACTTGTCTTTCTCCATCTAGCTTATTTCACTGAACATAATATCCTCCAGCTCCATCCATCTTGTTGCAAATGGTAGGATTTGTTTCTTTCTTATGGCTGAGTAGTATTCCATTGTGTATAAGTACCACATCTTTATCCACTCATCTACTGATGGACACTTAGGTTGCTTCCATATCTTGGCTATTGTAAATAGTGCTGCAATAAACATAGGGGTACATATGTCTTTTTGAATCTGAGAAGTTGTATTCTTTGGGTAAATTCCAAGGAGTGAAATTCCCAGGTCAAATGGTATATCTATTTTTAGTTTTTTGAGGAACCTCCATATTGCTTTCCACAATGGTTGAACTACCTTACATTCCCACCAGCAATGTAGGAGGGTTCCCCTTTCTCTGCATCCTTGCCAGCATTTGTTGTTCTTAGTCTTTTCGATGCTGGCCATCCTAACCAGTGTGAGGTGATATCTCATTGTGGTTTTAATTTGCATTTCCCTGATGATTAGCGATGTGGAGCATCTTTTCATGTGCCTGTTGGCCATCTGAATTTCTTCTTTGGACAAGTGTCTGCTCAGCTACTCTGCCCATTTTTAAATTGGATTGCTTGTTTTTTGTTTGTTGAGGTGCATGAGCTCTTTGTCTCTTTTGGATGTCAACCCCTTATCGGATATATCATTTATGAATATATTCTCCCATACTGTAGGATGCCTTTTTGTTCTGTTGATGGTGTCTTTTGCTGTACAGAAGCTTTTTAGTTTGATGTAGTTTCATGTGTTCATTTTTGCTTTTGTTTCCCTTGTTCAAGGAGATGCATTCAGGAAGAAGTTGCTCATGTTGATATTCAGGAGATTTTTGCCTATGTTGTCTTCTAAGAGTTTCATGGTTTCATGACTTACATTCAGGTCTTTGATCCATTTTGAGTCTACTTTTGTGTATGGGGTTAAAAAATAATCCAGTTTCAATCACTTGCATGAAGCTGTACAGTTTTGCCAACACCAGTGGTTGAAGAGACTGTCATTTCCCCATTTTATCTCCATCACTCCTTTATCGTATATTAATTGACCATGTATGGTTGGGTTTATATCTGGACTCTCTAGTCTGTTCCATTGGTCTATTTTTCTATTCTTGTGCCAGTTCTAAATTGTCTTGATTACTGTGGCTTTGTAGAAGACCTTGAAGTTGGGGAGCATAATTCCCCCAGCTTTATTCTTCCTTCTCAGGATTGCTTTGGCTATTCGGGGTCTTTTGTGGTTCCATATGAATTTTAGAACTATTTGCTCTAGTTCATTGAAAAATGCTGTTGGTATTTTGATAGGAATTGCATTGAATCTGTAGATTGCTTTAGGCAGGTTGGCCATTTTAACAATATTAATTCTTCCTATCCATGAGCACAGGATGTGTTTCCATTTATTGGTATCTTCTTTAATTTCTCTCATGATTGCCTTGTAGTTTTCAAAGTATAGACCTTTCACTTTCTTGGTTAGGTTTATTCCTAGGTATTTTATTCTTTTTGATGCAATTGTGAATGGAATTGTTTTTCTGATTTCTCCCTTTGCTAGTTCATTGTTAGTGAATAGGAATGCAACAGATTTCTGTGTATTAATTTTGTATCCTGCAACTTTGCTGAATTCAAATATTATATTTAATAGTTTTGGAGTGGATTCTTTGGGGTTTTTTATGTACAATATCATGTCATCTGCAAACAGGGATAGTTTACTTCTTCCTTACCAATCTGGATGCCCTTTATTTCTTTGTGTTGTCTAATTGCTGTGGTGAGGACCTCCAGTACTATGTTGAACAAAAGTGGGGAAAGTGGGCATCTTTGTCTTTTTGCCAATCTTAAAGGAAAGGCTTTCAGCTTCTCACTGTTAAGTATGTTGTTGGCTGTGGGTTTGTCATAAATGGCCTTTATTATGTTGATGTGCTTACCCTCTATACTCATTTTGTTGAGAGTTTTTATCATGAGTGGATGTTGAATTTTGTCAAATGCTTTTTGGCATCTATGGAGATGATGATGTCATTTTTGTCCTTCTTTTTGTTGGTGTGATGGATAATGTTGATGGATTTTCTAATATTGTACCATCTTTGCATTCACTGGAATAAATCCTACTTGATCACGGTGGATGATTTTTTTGATATATTTTTGAATTCACTTTTCTAATATTTTGTTGATACACATCTTGGTAAAATTCAGTGGTGAAGCCATCTGGTCCAGGTGTTTTGTTCTTAGGTAGTTTTTTGACTACCAATTCAATTTCATTGCTGGTAATGGGTCTGTTCAGATTTTCTGTTTCTTTCTGGGTTAGCCTTGGAAGGTTGTATTTTTCTAAAAAGTCCATTTCTCCTAGGTTACTCAGTGTGTTAGCATATAATTTTTCATAGTATTCTCTAATAATTCTTTGTATTTTTGTGGTGTCCATAGTGATTTTTCCTTTCTCATTTCTGATTCTGTTTATGTGTGTAGACTCTCTTTTTTTCTTGATAAGTCTGGCTAGGGGGGTTATCTATTTTGTTAATTTTCTTGAAGAACCAGCTCTTGCTTTCATTGATTCTTTCTATTGTTTTATTCTTCTTGATTTTATTTATTTCTGCTCTAATCTTTATTATGTCCCTTGTTCTACTGACTTTGGGCCTCATTTATTCTTCTTTTACTAGTTTCGTTAATTGTGAGTTTAGATTGTTCATATGGGATTGTTCTGCTTTTCTGAGGTAGGCCTGTATTACAATATACTTCCCTCCTAGCACAGCCTTTGCTGCGTCCCACAGATTTTGCAGTGTTGAATTATTGTTGTCATTTGTCTCCATATATTGCTTAATCTCTGTTTTTATTTGGTCACTGGTCTGTTGGTTATTTAGGAGCATGTTGTGAAGCCTTGATGTGTTTGTGGGATTTTTCATTTTCTTTGCATAATTGATTTCTAGTTTCATATCTTTGTGGTCTGAGAAGCTGGTTGGTACAATTTCAAACTTTTGAATTTACCAAGGCTCTTTTTGTCGTCTAGTATATGATCTATTCTTGAAAATATTTCATGTGTGCTTGAAAAGAATGTGTATCCTGCTGCTTTTGGGTGTAGAGTTCTGTGGATGTCTGTTACGTCCATCTGTTCTAATATGTTGTTCAGTGCTTCTGCCTCCTTACTTATTTTCTGTCTAGTTGATCTGTCCTTTGGAGTGAGTGGAGTGTTAAAGTCTCCTAGAATAAATGCATTGCATTTATTTCCCCTTTTAATTCTGTTAATATTTGTTTCACATATGTAGGTGCTCCTGTGTTGAGTGCATAGATATTTATAGTTGTTGTACCTTCTTGTTGGATTGACCCTTTTATCATTATGTAATCTCCTTTGTCTCTTGTGATTTTCTTTGTTTTGAAGTCCATTTTGTCTGATACAAGTACTGAAAATGCCTGCTTTTTTCTCCTTATTAGTTGCATGAAATATCTTTTCCCATCCCTTCACTTTTAGTCTAGGTATGTCTTTGGGTCTGAAGTGAGTCTCTTGTAGGCAGCATATATATGGCTCTTGTTTTTTATCCATTCAGTGACTCTATGTCTTTTGATTGGTGCATTCAGACCATTTACATTTAGGATAATTATTGTAAGGTATGTATTTATTGCCATTGCAGGCTTTAGATTCATGGTTACCAAAGGCTAAAGGTTAACTTCCTTACTATATAAGAGTCTAACTTTAACTCACTTAGTATGCTATTACAAACACAGTCTAAAGGTTCTTTTTTTCTCCTCATTTTTCTGTCTCCTCCATTCGTTATATATTAGGTACCATATTCTGTACTCTTTGTCTATCCCTTGATTGACTTTGGGTGTAGTTGATTTAATTTTGCATTTGCTTAGTAATTAACTCTTCTACTTCCTTTGCTGTGGTTTTATTATCTCTGGTGACAGCTATTAAACCTTGGGAACACTTTCATCTATAGCAGTCCCTCCAAAATACACTGTAGAGATGGTTTGTGGGAGGTAAATTCTCTCAGCTTTTGCTTATCTGGAAATTGTTTAATCCCTCCTTCAAGTTTAAATGATAATCTCGCTGGAGAGAGTATTCTTGGTTCGAGGCCCTTCTGCTTCATTGCATGGAATACATCATGCCACTCCCTTCTGGCCTGTAAGATTTCTGCTGAGAAGTCTGATGTTAGCCTGATGGGCTTTCCTTTGTGTGTGATCTTATTTCTCTCTCTGGCTGCTTTTAACCATCTGTCCTTATCTTTGATCTTTGCCATTTTAGTTACTATATGTCTTGGTGTTGTCTTCCTTGGGTCCCTTGTGTTGGGAGATCTGTGCACCTCCATGGCCTGAGAGACTATCTCTTTCCCCAGACTGGAAACGTTTTCAGCAAT
Source organism: Manis pentadactyla (assembly GCF_030020395.1). Taxonomy (NCBI): domain Eukaryota; kingdom Metazoa; phylum Chordata; class Mammalia; order Pholidota; family Manidae; genus Manis; species Manis pentadactyla. Next base: position 57,773,370 of record NC_080025.1, on the reverse strand, counting down.
TACCTCCTCAAAGGCACTTTCTATCCCTTTTTCTCTCTCTTCTTCATCTGGTACCACTATAATATGAATGTTGTTCCTTTTGGATTGGTCACACAGTTCTCTCAATATTCTTTCATTCTGAGAGATCCTTTTTTCTCTCTGTGCCTCAGCTTCTTTGTAGTCCTCTTCTCTTATTTCTATTTCATTTACCATCTCCTCCACTGTATCTAATCTGCTTTTAAAACCTTCCATTGTATGTTTCCTTTCTGATACTGTGTTCCGTAATGATTGGGTCTCCAACCAGAATTCATTCCTGAGTTCTTGAATATTTTTCTTTACCTTCATGAGCATATTTTTTATTTTTATTTTGAAATCTCTTTCAAGAAGATTCATAAGGTTGAGTTCATTTCACTGTTTCTCTGGTGTATTTATAATTTTGCTTTGAACCAGGTTCCTTTGGTGTTTTATTTGTATGTGGTGCCCTCTAGTGCCCAGAAGCTTTACTCTCTGGAGCTGCTCAGCCCCTAGAGCAGTGTCAGGGATCACAGGGGAGTGGTGTTAGTGCCTGAGGGAAGAAAAGAGCTGTTTCCTGCCTCCTGGCTGCTATGCCTGTCTCCACTGCCAGAACCAGTGGGCCGAGCACACAGCTATAAGCCTCTATGCTTTGCATTGTAGCTGCTGTAGTTTGGACTTCCCTCTGGCTGGCCTAACACCAGGGCAGGGCCTGCCAGTTTGTGAGCCAGGTGCAGGCTGTCTGGGAGGAAGGCACAGCAGGCTGCATATCCCGGAGGGGGGCTTTGGAGCTACATAGCCAGCCAGGTGGCTGGAGTGCCTGAAGATCATGAAAGTTCCCAACCTTCTGGGCAGAGTGTACCCAGACAATTTTGTTTGCCTGTCCTTTCTCCTGAGCAGTAAGCTCTATGCAATCCTTTTCCCTTTAGCAGCCCTCTCACTGTTAGGAAGACTCTCAGTCTGTCCACCTTTCTTTTGTCCCAGAGCAGCCAGATATGGATCCCTGTTTTCCACAAGCTCTGGAACTCAGTCTCTCCAGGTATTCTGCCAGTCATAGCTTTCCAAACCCCCTAATCATGAAAGCACCATGTAATGTAGGTTTGTGCTCCCAGAGCAGAGCTCCAGAGCTAGGTGTTCAGCAGTCTCAGGCCTCCATTCCCTTCCCTCTCCATTTCTCTTCCTCCTGCCTATGAGCTGGGGTGCAGGAAGGGCTTGGGTCTCGCCGGGCCACGACTTTGGTATGTTACCCTGTTCTGTGAGGTTTTTTTCTTTTCTCCAGGTGTATGCAGTCTGGCGCAGCCCTTTTTCCTGTTGCTCTTTCAGAATTAGTTGTATTAATTATATTGTCATATTATATGTTGTTTTAGGAGGAAGCCTCTGTCTCACCTCTCACACCACCATCTTTAATCTCCTGGATTTGAGCTTTTAAATTAAATCTTACTTGTGAATAGATAGTATATGCATAATTGTGTGGAATTCAATCATGTTCAATTTGCAGATTACTTAAGGGATAATTTAGATCTTTGATGAGTGATATAGTAAAACATTTAGAGGAGTGTGTCTGGTACATAGTAAATGCTTAGTAAATGTTAAAGATTATTATGTATAATGTCAAGCCTTCCTATCTGAGACCAAGTGTTCATTTACGTTCCTGAAGAATATTTCAAGATTTCCTTCATTGAGATCTTGCACCTTCTGGTTATGTTTATTTCTTGTTATTTCTTTTACTTTTTTTTTTTGCATGTATAAATGGAATCTACTCTTCCATTTTAAATGATTTTGTACAATGTATGGAAGTCTACTAATAAATTTCTCTGTGGGATGCTAGAGACGGTACACTGATACACATGGGTGATTTGTATGTATTTTCCAGCTTTGAAAAGAATAAACACTTATACTTTTTCTCACCTATGCTTCTATCTCTTACTTCTTTCTCTTATCTAATTACCAGGGCCGTGCCTTCAGACTGTTGTTAAACAGTAACAGTACCTTCTTGTCTTGCTTTGCATTAAGCATGATGTTACCTTTTGCTGTGAAACAGAAATGTTTTATAAATTAAGGAGACAGCTTTTATTCTTATTTAGGGTATTTGTTTCTAAATCAAAATGCATTTTTAAGTCAAATGTTTTTTCCAGATTTATGGAAATGACCACTTAATTTCCCCCCTTTGATCTGTTAATCAGATAAATAAATAACTGGGTTTCCTAATATTGACCTCATTTGAATCTTGGATTTTTCACCTTAGCAGAGGGAAGGAGGAATGTGACTGTGAAGCCAGGTCTTGAGCAGCTCAGACTCCCACTTTAAGCAAACATTTGAGATTTTCCCAGAAATGCAGACTTTTAGGACCATCATCATCTGAGTTAAGCTGTGACATTTATTGTCACTGGGGGAAGTGTGAGGTTAAGAAAAACCCAGCATCTCATACAGAACACAATCACTTGGAACTTTATCATCAGATGTATGAAAGGAACAGATCACAAAGGCTTGCAAGAAACCTTTGAGATTTCTTATCAAAACTACATTCAAATCCCTCCTTCTCCAAAAGGCTGTGCACTGTATCATACTTTTGCTTCAACAGGTCAAATCCTATTTTTTGGAAGGTCTGCTGCTGATACACAGTTTCTCTCCTTTGGGAGTCAAGCTTGTTCTCCTCTGAATCTGAGAACATAATCCTAGCCTAGTCTCAAACACCAGGGTCCCCTAGGTAAGGTGGGGAGGGGTAGGCAGCTGCACTTGTCAAACAAAGGAGCAAACTCTCATTTGGTCTAAGGCCTATGCGTCCTCCAAGGCCCAATGCAAGCTCCACCTCCAGAATGGAGCCTTCTCAGATTGCCCTGGCTCTTGGTGGATGTTCACCCCACTGCACCCTGCAGCCCCTCTTGTCCACACATGGAATGCATACCAAGGATTTAGTACAGTTTCTGACACAAAATAAGTGTTTGACAAAAGGTAGCATGAATTTCTCCAATTCATGTGTATGTGTCTGCCCTGTCTCCTCAGTGGGAATGTCAGCCCTGTACAACAGATTGTGTATCTCTCATTGCTCTGTCATTTCCAAGTGCCACACACATACAGGGTATCTGGTAAATATCTGTTGTTTATGTTGCTCATCGGCTCTTTTTGGGCCTCATTTTGTTTTCGGCTTTCATTTTCACACTTACTGATAGCCCTCAAATGCAGAAATCTAGACGTTCTGCCTGCATAACACCGGCATTTAAATTAGCTTCTGTCCTTCCCACGGCCTGAGATGAGGGAAGTGAAACTGTTTCTCTGTGGGACGCTAGAGACGGTACACTGTCCCACTCCAACAGAGGCCTACAGAGGAAGGGCCCACAGGAATGAAAACTAGGCACGCCTCGCCACTGTCCCACTGGAAATGAGCTGAGACAACACAATCTTAATGGCCACACAGTGTCCTGGAAGATGGAGGATTTAGCAAAGGCCCCTCGGTTTATTCAAACCCACTGCACATTGAAGTTGTCTGATTTTTAGAAAGCCTCTAGGAATCTGGCTTTTGTATCGCTCTCACAGAAATGAAAAATTCCACGGTGTTTAATGTAAGAAGTGTTCCTTGGAAGCTGGAAGACCCGCAGGAACATGGAAAAGATGCCAGTCCCATTGATCTGAATTCTCTCCCCTGAGCACCAGGCATGCAGCTGGGAGGACCCCCAAGTCTGCCATCTGGGTCTGGCCTTAAATCAGTGCCAGCAAATCAAAAAGAGGCCCCAAACTCACATCTCATGCTCCTTGAGGATCTAGGTGCAACCCTTCCTAATGCTCTCATCATTTGAAAAAGCAGGAAGATGTCATCCATTCCCAGAAAGTCTTTCTGTCAGCTAATTAATCCTATAAATGGTCCAAAGAACATTGCAGCTTTCTACTTTTTCTATCATGTCAGTTTCCTGTTCAGAGTCAACCTTGGAAGAGCAAAAAGCTGTCCCTCCTCTCAGCTCTCCCTCCCTCTGCCTTTCCCATGGCAACCTGGTTGTCTTCCTCTCTTCTAGCTCAAGCACTCGTGTCTGGAATCCATCTGTTTTTCCACCAGCGTGGGGTTGGAAGAGGTTTGTAAGAAACCAGCCCTTCTCAGACCAGCGCCAGAGTGATGCTCCAAGATAAACATATCTTTCTCTTGCTAATTATGACCTCATGTGATTTATAGAGTCACTAGTAGAGTCACCATCTCTTTTCTTGTGTGCCCCACTAAGAGCTCCCTTCTGTTAGCATTGCCTGGCATGGATCAGCCCCCACAAAGGGGTTGAGCATCCTGGCAGGTCTGCATTGTGGCAATTAAAGACATAGGAAGACACGGTATATATTGAAACAGCAACATTCGATGATGATTTATAGTTTTATCAAGTACATGCATTTTCTTCTATGGTACCTGTGTTAAGAGAATTCCAGGAGGCTTGGAATTTGCCCCCGCTGCTTCACTAAGCTTCTTGCACAGAACTGCCCCCTGGATAAGGTACAAAGCATGCTGATTAATAATGCTGCTTTGCAACCACCTGTCCTGGTGTTTGGGAATGGCTTGTACTGGCCTGTAAGCACTGCTCATGGGTAACAGTGAGATTGAGGATTCACATCTGGGCTCAGTGAAACCTCACAGGACTCCACTGCTGAAGCTGGGCACATAACAAGATGATCCTACATGGCCAGCAATATATAAACATTTCCAGCAGAGACTCTATTTTGGGCCCCCTTGTTCCAAGATATTGGTGGATACATCAGTGGTTTCTGATGTGAGCAAGTGCATTTTGTCACAGCCCTTAGAGAAAAGAAGACAGCAGGAGCTGGTGCCGGGCCTCCAGGTCCACAGGCTACGAGGCAGCCATCAGCTGGGATGCATCTCCTTGCTCTAATGTTGTTACTCTTCTGCCTCCTTTTTCTGTAATAAACTAGATTTGTCAGCATTCTCGCTGGGGTCCTGCGAGTTTGCTTCAGCAGGCAAGCCCTAGTTCCCAGCCACTGTTAGTGCAGCACCAGAGCTCTGAGAGGCAGAGTTGACAGAGGGCCCCAGAGAGGTCAAGGGACCAGCCCAAGGTCACACAGACAAGTAGTGACAAAGCTCAAACTTGAAGCTGAAGCGAGGGGCTCTGATTCCAAATCCCTTGCTGTTTTCACAACACTCATCTGATCCGTTTCACTACCGTTTTGATTAGTTATCAGAGAGGAGGAAGAGATATTAATGAGTGGCTGTCTCAGGCCAGTGCTGCCCTGTGTATTGAAAGCAGAACTGTCAGTCAGAGCCGGAGCATCCCCAGAGGCAAGAGATAGCATCGCCCCACACCTCCTGAACCACATCATCGCCCTTTGCGTGTCAGAGGCCCATGGCGGCCAGCTTTCTCCCCCAGAACTGAGGCTGCCAAGGCCTTAATTATTCCAATGCCAGCTCCGGGGAGAGGCCTCATCGGTCCATTTCTGGCAGGGCAGTGATTTTGCTCATTTTGAAACAAGCGAGCACATCATCCGTCCAGCTCTCAGCCACAGCTAGATGTTTCAGTGGGCTCAGTGACTGATAATAAATCTTCTGCATGCTTTCTTTTTCAAAGTGCTTGCTTCAAGCAATTCTAATTTGATTCTTAATTAAGATGCATGTGTAAGTCAAATTCCATTAAAGCCTCTTTCTTGCTCTCCCACACTCAGACCACCAAGGAAAGTCTGAAAGACCAGCCTGAGAAGGCAGGTGTGTGTCATGTCTTAGGGAGAGCTGGCCCCTGGCTCCTGGTGCTTTATTAGCTGGGTGCCTTTGGGCACATCCCTTAAACTTATCTGCATAATGAATGGGATGAACATTTGGTTAATTTCCTATCTTATTAACTGCTCTCTTTTTAGGGTGTGGACCCTTAGCCACTTATTATTATTATTGCTAATGCTACTACTGCTTTTTTAATAGCAAGGGAGCTGAACTAAGAGTTGGAAGATCCCATCTTGGCTACCTTTCTTATTAGTGTTTCGGAGTGTCTGCTGCAGAGTGTTTAGGATTCACCCGGTACACATGACCTTACCCTGAGAAGAGAGTCCCCTTCAGATGACAAGCAGAATGTCTCTAGCAAGAATGTCAGCAGAAAGGGCATATCCAAGGACATAGTTTGGCTTTATCCACACACAGAATGAGCATTCCCAACACAAATTGCTTGGGGGACACTAGATACATCTACTTCTCCCTCCAAAATACCTCCCTCACTGTCATGCAAAATGTGTCCATTCAGGAAGGACTACAAAAAAACCTATAAATGTAGGGAAGCAGCATGGCTGTGCCAAGAGCCCTGTCCTGGGACTCAGAGGCCTTGGGTTGGAAGGCTGGGTATTTGATGGAATTAGTCTCTCAAGACCCCAGGGCTTATCAAACTTACAATTAACTCAACATGATCAAGGGATACACTTCTAGCAAAGCAAACTAGGAACTGTCAGCTGGAGTTATTTGGAGAGCATGGCTTCTCTGGCCTCCCAGTTTGCCAAAGGAAACACATCACAGTTGATGGCCAACATCACCTGCCTGTTCAGGGTCAGGTTGTGGAAAGCCCTGCGTGAGACTTAGAAAACCCACAAGCTGATAGCACAATTCCTTATGTTGTTCTAGACATAAAACCAGCCTCTTACAGATCACATCACCCAGATCTAACATCTAGGTTGTGGGTCCAATTGCTTACCAGCCCCCAGTACCATCTTGCTATGCTGTTACTAGGTCACAGAACAACCATGATGCACTTACAGGTGTGCAGTCCCTGGGCAAGCGCAGAGCTGCGGGCTGTCTGTAGGAGGACTCACTTGCAGATGGCAGTGAGCCAGGCCCACCACAGCAACTTGCTGACTGTGTCATCTCAGCTGTCCATAATGGTGACAGTAACACTGACATCACACAATTGTGTTCAGAGCAGATGAGATCAGGCCGTGAAGCAGCTGGCGCAATGCCTGGTGAGGAAGTGCTTAGAAAACACAAGTTGATCTACTTGGGATGGGCACCACCCCAGGCTGTTCTTGAGAATAACTGCACGAGTTATGTCTTAACTCTGAGCAGAAGCTTCCTTCCTCCTTGACTGGTAGGGCACAAGTCACTGGGGGTGCGAAGGAGGGGGCCAGAGAAGGTGGAGGTTCCTCAGAGGCAAGTTGTTGCCCTTTCATTTTGCCTGTGACTGTCCTTATCCTGTCGAATAGTGAGGATGCACTGGTGAACAGCCCAGGGGGAGCCCTGCTGACTTTCAGCCTTGGGAAAAGAGGGCTTGAGGGAATTATGCTTCAAAATCCCAAACCATCAAATAAATTATTTATTTTGATCATTTTGAAAAACTATTTTGGGGAGTATTTTGCCTACTATTTTGCTCCTGGGTTTTAATCACAGCAATGATGTAACATTAAAGTCAATTTTAATAGATAAATTCTATTCATATTCATATCACCCTAAACCTCAGCCATTTTGATATTTCTGAGTCCTTGCATAGTCCTTGTCCATAAAACTGATAATTCTGAGAGCAAAAATAACTTATGCATAATGCATTCTAGTCTCTAAACTAAATAAGATGATTTTAGATTTTTGAAAACTTCTATCAATGAATGTGTTTCTATTTCTGTTTTTCCTACATTTCCATTTACTCCTCTGCATCCCCTCCTGCAAATTTGAAATAAAAACATTCTCTTACAAAAGCCAACATTTTTGCACGGCTTGTTTGTTTCTAGAAATTTTATACCCTTCGGTAGGACAGGTCCTTCTACTGTCCCCCTGTACCTCCTCCCCATCCAGGTGGTTTGTCCCCAGCGACTAATGGAGGCCAAGATCAGAAATCTGGCTGAGAATAGGGACCCTAGTGTAAGTTTCAGCTTTGTCACTTACTCATTGTGTGGCCTTCAGCTTGGTTTTCTCATCTGTAAAACCATGACACTAATACCTAGCTGAGAGGATTGTTTTGAGGAGTAAATGACAGAATGGAATTTACATTAAGCACTTATTTGGAACATTGAATAAATGGTAATTGTGTTAGTTTTCTAATGATATCATGACAAATTACACAGACTGGATGGTTTAAAACCACAAAATTTTATTCCCTCATAGCTCAGGAGGCTGGAAGGCTGACATCACAGTGTTGGCAGGGTCGGTCCCTCTGGAGGCTCAGAGGGCAGTCTGCTCCAGGCTTACCTCCAAGCTTCTGGTGGGAGCTTGCTTTGTCTTGGCTTGTAGCTGCATCACTTCAATTTCTTCCTTCTTCCTTCTGTGTGACTCTCTGTGTCCAATCCTTTTCTTATAAGGGCACCAGTCATTGGATTTAGGGCCCACCCTCACCCAGTATGACCTCCTCTTAACTAATTATGTCTGCAAAGGTTATTTCCAAATGAGGGACATTCTGAGGTTCTGAGTGTTCATGAATTTTGGGGGAGACACTATGCAACCCCCTATAGTAACCATCATTATGGAAGCATGAAAGGACATGCCTTGCTGCTCTCCTCGGTACTGGTCAAATCTTGCAGAATATCAAGGCGACCTTAGACTATCCCAAAGCTTCCCTGGAATAAACATGCTTTCCCTTAAATTGTAAAATTCCTGTGTGCAAAGCAGCCCAAGGCAATTCCCATGCCTTGCCTGAATCTCATTTCCTTCTCTGTGAAATGGGAGTTAATCTATCAACTAAAATGTTCTGATTAAGCCTCTAAATGATGACCACAGAATCCGATAATAACAAATAATTGTCCTTGGGATCACTTATGAAGCTAGAGATATCTACAATGATTTTGGAACTCGCCAGTCATGCCCACTCCATTCTCAGTGACCTAGGAATCAAACACTGTTACAGAGATGGAAAACCAGCCCTTGTAAACTACCTGGCCTTTGTAAGATAGGGGATGTCATGAACAGATTCAGTCAAGTGGGTGGGGTCTGTCTCCCTATGGCATCACGTTTCTCTTTCCCTGGCTGTTCGCAAAGGCTGGGAGGAAAGAGAATGGAAGCAGGGAAACAAGAGAAAAGCAGTGGTTTTATTTCCAAAATGACAGGAGCAGATTTCATGGTTGTTTAGTGGTGGTTGTTTTCTGGGCTCCCAGAAAATCTCACATTCTCATTTCCAGACCTTGGCAATAGTATTCATTCTTGGGAAGTGACCAGGTCCCATCATTGCTCCAAGCTAAGAGTTGAGGCCAAAGCCCAAGCTGTTAAGTCTCTGTTCCCAGCACAAGGCTTTGCGTTCATGGCATTTTGCATCCATTGTAAATCCACAGGGGGAGAGGCGCTACACCTCATCCATGTACCTGCTACAAGCAATGTGGCAGAGAATTCTCCACCTGAGACTTCAGTGCACAAGTTTTCTGTGAAATTGTCAGCATCGCTGTCACCTGTGATGGCAGGATTTCCCCTCATCATCAACTCAAGTCCCCTCACAGAAGCCTTCAGGGTGAACTGGCTGTCAGGCACCGACTTTGAGGTAAGCACTATCTCACGTCCAGTGGGAGCTGTTTGCAAAGAGGGGTTCTGAAGATGGGGAGGATGCGTTCTAGGTCAGTGATCATTTCCTCTTCTTTCCCTCATTTAATCTCCCCTCTTGGAAAATCCAGAAGTCCCTCAGGCTTCACATGTCTTAAACCAAGCTTATTGTCTTTCACCAAGACTGCAGCCAGCCTGCCAGCCACCAAACCGAGGCTCCGCCCCTCCCAGCTTTGACCTTCAGAGCCCCTTCAACTCCCTCCCCTTGCCTCTTTATGTGTGAAATGAGGAGGTTTTACCAACCCGTGGTTGTTGTGATGATTAAATAGAATACTTGACAAAATGGCTTCGCAAGCTCCTGGCACATGAACATTTAATAAAATGCTGCTAACAACAACAAAAATAACTTTTGCATTTGTGTTGATAGCAACCCAATTCCTTTGATTTCAAGATAAAACATTTTTGGACCTTTTCTGACTGTTCTATTACCTTCCTTGAGTATTAAAGCTAGTTCTCAAGGAGAATGGGCTGTTGATGGGTAATATTGTGGAAAAGTCTGTTCAAACTGGAGGCTCAGGAGAGGGCTCCAGGCTTAGCAAGAAGCTGCAGCATAAATCAGGAAACAGAGTAGATCGTCTTGACAGAGCAGCCTGCCCTGGCGGATAAAAATTCACTATACAACTTTTGACTATCCCAAGATCATAAAAGTCAGCATTTGTGGAGTGCTTGCTCAGCAACAGACAGTGATCTAAACTTATTTAATCCATGGATTAGCTCATTTAATCCCTACAACCACTTTATAGAGTAGATACTATTATTATCTCCATTTTACAGATGGGGAAACTGAGGCATGGAAAGGTTAAGTCATGGGAAGGCTGGATTTTAAAGCCAGTCAGTCTGGCTTGAGAGTCTGCTCTCTTGACCCCCTCACCTACCCCGTGCCAGCCACAGAGTCACCTCCACTTATGCAGATAACAGGCTGACCTTGCCCCTGGGTAGAGACAGACTACCTCGCTTCCACTCTCAGCCCTCCTCCATACTGTCTCCCTCCACTTGCATGCATTCATTCACATCTGGGGTTGTTCTCTTTTCTCTTCACTGACCCAGATCTTGCTAAGTCAGACACAATACTCACAGCCTCCTCCATGAAGTCTTCCCTGATTAAACACAGTTCACAGTGAACTTTCTCCCTGACTTTCCATAGAATCCTGACTTAGCTCTTTGTTATAATACCTTGTATTATACTTTGGTTGTTTAACTAGGGAAACAATTGTTTACCAATTGCAATCATGTGGAAACAAAGTCAGGGATAGGTCAAGTGACCTCTCCAAGGTCACACAGAAGTTCAGTGGTGGAAATGGGATTGCACCTAAGTGCTCTCCTCGATATAGGCTACTGACTGCCTCACTGCCTGGCCCCAGTTGTATTAATAACCAAGAGGTTCTATCAGCACAATTAAGACATCTATGAAATTTAGTCCTTGATGTCCTGAAGGGCTCTGAGCCTTCTGGGATTCTGCAAGTTTAGTTGGTGGTAGGGATGTGCATGTAGATGGGAGAGGTCATAGACTGGCCTCCAGCTATCCTCAACAGAACCCTCCCATCATGGACCACCTGGCTTCCTGCTCACAAAAGTCTAGATTCTGGTGACAGCTCTCTGGCCCTAGTTCTTGGTGTCCCTCCCACATATCCAAAACACTTGTAACTCCGAGGACAAGTCTGCCACTGTGGAAGAATGTGTGAAAATGCACACAAATACTGAACAGGGTATTGATGTAAGTAAATATCATTTGTTATTTCTGCAGATTTAACTATCTTCTCTTGTTTATCCTTGGATGTGACCTTGGCAAAATTAGAATGGATTCATGAATCAAGATTTAACTTAACAGCAGTCACAGAAAAGTGTAGCATCTTCTTCTTCAAGACCAGAAATCCACCTATACTCGGGGATGCCAAGGGACTCACCTAGGAGTCTAGCCCAAGCAGTGGCAGGATTTTCAGTTCTCGAGCTCTCTAGCTCCTGTCAATGGAACCAGGATTTCTTTGGAATATTTTTCTTTCCTATGAAAAGCAACATCACACGCAGAGTCCCTTTAGTGAAGTGTCATGAGGCTTATGTTGGAAGGACTAAGGAAAACAACTGATTCTCTGACAGGGTTTCCAGGATGCTGGTGGCTTCCTTCTTAGTAAATTCCCTTTGCAAAGTTTATGCATACAGAACAGCCCTCTTTCCATGGTTACTAGGAATTCTGTATTTGCTTTTAGGTTGTCACCACTGGGAAGGAACAACTGGATTTTGAAACAGGACCAAACATATTTGAATTGCAGATTTACGTTAAGGATGACGTTGGCATCACTGACCTACAGGTCCTGACTGTCCAGGTAACAGATGTGAATGAGCCACCTCAGTTTCACGGCAACTTGGCAAAAGGTAAGATACACCAGGGAGTGCCATGCAGCCCAGATGGTGGCATCAGGGAGGACCCTGGGGGACAGAGCGAAACAGAAAAGTAAATAAACAAGCAGCTGTTTCCTCAAAAAGGCAGCTGCTTAATGAGCAGAGAATAAATGAAACGTCCTCCAGCCTGCGACTCCCAATAATAAGGCCCAACAATTTACAAAGCCCTTTGTGTCCGTGGTTTCTCTCAGGCCTCTCTCAGTCCTAGACAGAACCTGAGGCTTGGGGACCTTGTATGGATCATTCTGGAGGAACCTGGCCCGAGCCCGTCGTAGGCTCTTCACAGGGTACTGCAGTCATTGATTGACTTGATCATCCTCCCCAGGATGAACATGACCCCGTGAAGGCAGTCCACATCAGGGGTCAACTACTGATCAGTGACAGCACAAGGGGCTGGAGCATAGGGTAGCTTGGCCTGCTCTTGGCTTTGAACGCCAGCCATACTGACAGCCATCACATCTTTCATGTTAGTCCAGGTTCTCCTCTGACCTCCTGACTCAAATATCCAACTGTCTTACCCAGCATCTCTACTTAGATATCTAACAGACTTTATGATATTGATACATGATACTGTGATTGATAATAAGAAATACATATTTGGTCTTCATCCCAACTCAGCACAGAGCTCCTAAAACCCTAAGGTTTTCCAAAGTGATGAGAGCAATAAAGATATCTTTTGCTGTGTTAATGATGTGATTTTGGAAAGCCCTTTGGTCACCTGGGGATGGGGGTGGTTGGCTGGTTTGTGGTGGTGCCAGTCATGTGATTAGCAGGTTGGAATGTTTGGTCCCACCCCCTATCCGATCCTGCCTCTGTGGAGGGGAGAAGGGGTGGCAATTAAGTTCAGTCACCAATGGCCAAGGATTTAATCAATCATTCTTAAGTAATAAAGCCTCCATTAAAAACTTAAAAGGATGGGGTTCAGAGAGCTTCGGGGTTGGTGAACAGGTGGAGATTTAGGGATGGTCAGAGAGCATGGAAGCTCTGTGCCCCTTCTCCAGACCTTGCCTTATGCATCTATTCCACCTGGCTGTTCCTGAGTTATATCCTTTTGTAACAAACCACTACTAGTAAGTAAGACATTTCCCTGAGTTCTGTGATTCCCATCTTGCAAATTAGTTGAACTCAGAGAGGGGGTTGTGGGAACCTCAGATCTATAGCTGGTGGGTCAGAAGCATGGGTAACAGATAATCTGGACTTGGAGTTGGTGTCTGAAGTGGGGGTGGGGGTGTCTTGTGGGACTGAGCCCTTAACCCATGGGATCTGATGCTATCCCCAGGTATATACTGTCAGAATGGAGTTGAATTGCAAGATACCCAGCTGGTGTCGGAGAATTGCTTGGTGGTGTAGGAGAAACTCCTACACGCTGGAATTGGTGTCTGAATGACATCTCAAACTTAGCATGCTCATAACTGAGCTCTTGCTCCCACACCAGCTCTGACCCCCATCGTCCCCACCCAAACCTGCTTCTCCTGTCTTCCCCATTGCAGTTAAGAGCCACTGCATCCTTCCAGTTGCCTGTTGCTTAGGTCAAAGCTTCACCCACCCCTGACTCCTCTCTCTCACACCCAACATCAAATCCATTAGGAAATCTTGCCAGTGTCTAAATCTGTGCAGAATCAACCCCTCCCTCGCGTCCCCAGTGCCGCCACCATGTCCAAGCCACCAGCCAGGGCTCGCCTGGGCTAGTGCAATGGCCCGTCTGGCCTCCCTGCTCTGCCTCCCCCTCTAGTCTATTCTCCATATAGCAGCCAGAGGGAGCCTGTTAAAGTCCCGTAAATCAAGGCACTCCCCTGCTTAAAGCCCTGCAAGAACTTCCTATCTCCCTCTAAAGGAGAGCCAGTCTCCTTGCAGCCCACCAGGCCTGGCAAGCCAGTGCCCCCACGCCCTCCACCGCAGCAGCAGGCCTGGCCCCATCGCCCACCTGTCAATGCCCCGGGCCTGACCCCACCGTGGCATCTTGGTGCTCGCCATGTCCTCTGTCCCTTCCCCCAAACCGCTGTGCTCCTCATTTCTTTTAGAATCTTGACTCCAGTGTCAGCAAGCCTTCCATAACCACTCCATGTACAGCACAACCCCACTCACAGCACTGCTTTCCTGATTTTCCCCAGGAACACTCACAAATTTTACTCATTCTGTCTACTCTCTGTGTTTTCCCACTGAGATGCAGGCAACTACGAGAGCAGGGTTTGCGTTGAGGGAGCTGCTGTGTGCCCAATGTGGGGATCAGTGTTTGGCACAGAGGGAGAACCCAGGAAATGGTTTTTACTTGTAAGGAAGCATAAACAGTGATCAAAGCGAATGCAAGCTGCAGCTGGGCTGTGAGCCTGGGTTTGAATTCTGATTCTGTGACTTAGTAGCTGAGACAATGCCGTAACTTCCCTGAGCCTGTCTCCTCATTCGCTAAGTGGAGACAATTACAAACTTCATTTGTGCAGTACTCTTCTGTTAGGAAGAGTAAAGGAGAACACAGAGGCTAAGTCCTCAGCACAGCGCTCAAAGGAGTGAGTGCATGTTTACGTTTGCAGTCATCTCTCAGAAAGAGATTCTCAGAGCCAGAGATGCCAGAGCAGAGCAAGGCGGCCCTCAGGCAGTCTGGCAGTGTCAGGGGCCCTGCCTGCTTCCTGCTGCCCAACTGCCCTCTCAAGCAGATGAAATCAATTGTCAATCCCTTTCCTGGGCCTCTGGATCCCTCTTCTCCCTGTTCCATCCACCTTCCTGTTCCACTAGACAGCCTCTCATTTCAGCAACTCATTTCTGCGGAGATGCCAAGTGCCCTTCAAGGGCTGACCTTAGCTGGCTTGACGAGGAATTTGTGTGTTACAGTGGATCTGGAACGTGGAGCAGCCTCACGGTGGAGGCTCCTCCCCGGGGATGACTGTCCAACCCTCTGCTCTTGTCATCCCCTCTCTCCTGCCAAACTCTAGGTCACCTCTCAAGGGAGGAAACGTGAAGACTTCACACTGGCTTGGCCAAGTGCAGCACTTTATTAATTCCCATGAACAAGCCCTCCGAGCAGGTTGGCCAGTGGCCTTATTATGGCCTTAGTATTTATTGTTGCTTTCCTCTTTCTCACAATGCCAATCCGCTCAGTTCCCTTTGCCTGCACTGCCGCCCTGGGTTTGGAATCCCTCATTTAATAATAAGTGTTCTAATAAAATGTTTCATATTGCACCTTGGACTCTGGTATAGGTCTACACCTCTACGTAGTGGAAGGAGCAAATCCTGGCTTCATTTACCAGGCTGAGGCCTTCGACCCAGAAGACACAAGCCGAAACATACCCCTCAGCGTAAGTCTCCGGTTAAACCGACAAGGGGCTTGTCTGTGTTGCCTGGAGTCTCACCAGCACCAGTTTGAGCAGAGGCAATGGGAGGAATATGTTGTCTGCTGCCAAACGTGGAGTACAGGGGAGGCTGGAATGGGTAAGGGGGCTCTGGAAACAGATGCCCAGCTTGGATTCATGGCTCCCTGTGATCTTGGACAAGTTTTTGACCTCTCTGAGCTTTTATTTCTTCTGTAAAATGAAAGAATAATAGCAACTACCACTGTACAGGGATTGTAGGTAGATAATGCATGTAAAGCTACTTGGCACAGTGTCCAGCACATTGACATTTCTCAATATTTTTAAATTCTAAGGTGATGAAAATCCAGCTATATTATTTTAAAAATAAGCATAAAATGCATACCCCAAAGGCAGGCATTAACACTTCTTTCCAAGAGATGAAGCCAACCTGCTTGGAGCCAAGTTTGAAAAAATTAAAACAGAGTCCCAGAAATCCCAAAAACAAGTAGGAATTCCATAGAGAAAAGTAGGAGACTGGGTCCTGAAGAGATGCCTTCATGGTTCAGGCTGAGATGGCTGATCTCTCCTCTCTCCCTTTTAAATCAGTTCCTTAAGGGAGTGGCCAGAGGGGCACTTATAACCACCAACCCTCGGGGGAAGATGCCTCTCTGCTAATCCCTGCACAGCGATGCCTCAGGTCCCAGCTCTATCCACCAAGGAGGCTTCCTGCACCCAGCAGCTGGATGGCCCAGTTTGCAGAGAAAAAAACAAAGCTAATGCCTCCCGAATAACCTTGGGGCAGGGAAGACTCTGCAAACCCCGCCTTACAGAAAAGGGACTACTTGAAGTATGACACTTGGGGAATTGGAAACACCAGGAGGCTGTTCCTGCTGTTTGCTGCAGGATTTGTGGCTTCAGCAGGACTACTTTTTCTAACGGGAGGAAGTAAGCCTTGGGAATAAATCCAAGACCAGTGTAATATGGTTTATAGGGTCAAAGTTGTTTAAGATTATTGAACACATCTTAAGTTAGGGAATGGTCTGTTATTATTAAATGATCCATCAGTCAAAAAAAAGCCCCAGAAAACCATTTATTCATTTGTGATTCTATTTGCATGAAAAAAATGAATGATTATGCAAGCACTTAATGGATTCCTACTATGTGTTAAAAGCAATAGATGGTCCTTTAAATGCATCCTTACCAATAACATACTTGTTATAACAATTATGAAAGTGTTTGTCTGACAATAACAGAAAGCCACAGTGGCAGATATGTGATTTTTTTCTCCCATAACAAGAAGTCCAGAGGCAGGCATGCAGAACTGCTGCCATTAGAAACCTGAGCTCTTCCTCTCTTTCTGCTCTTCCATCCAGAGCATGTTGGCTTTGTCCTTTTTTATTTGTCCCATGATTACAAGAGGGCTGCTGCACCTCCAGGTTTTACCTCCGAGTTCTAGGCAGGAAGAAAAAAAAGAAAACAAGAAAACAGGAAGGGTACTGGGTGAAGGGGGCAGGCCAGCCCAGTCTGTTCTGTTTTTGGTGGGAAAACAAAGACCCTTCTGGAAGGCCTACCCAGAGGAGTTCTGCTTACTGCTCAGGGGCCAGAATGGTGTCCTAGGACATGTTGCTTCATGGTACCAGGGGAAAGGGATTTGGGATGGAGAATAGGTCAGCAACCCAAAGTGTAGTACCTCACTTACACATTTAGTTCCTTTCAACATTTACCAGGAATCCAGTCACTATATGCCAGGCTTTCTATGAGATACTTTGAAAACGGAGATGAGTAAGACACATCTTTGTATCTCAAGAAGTTTATGGTCTGGATGGGAAACATTCATACATATACCAAATAATTATAATTCTGTAAGATAATGACTTTAAAGTTTGTGCAAGATGCAATGGGGACAAAGTGAAAGGAAATTATTTACTTTGAAATCTCCATTTATATGTATCTGGCCAAATGATGTAGAAAGAACAAGATTACAGCCCTTTTGAAAACACCTCCTAGATAAGGTAGTTACCCTTTCAGATGAAGGGAAGCAGCCCAGGTGGGGTGCCAGTGCAGCAGGTGTTGCCCCCGTAAAAGAAAATGTAGTGCCTTCAAGAGAAGTCCGAGAGTAGCTACAGGGGCTTGGAATCTGAAATGGGATGGCTGCAACTGGCTTCTGCAGTGAGTTTAGGAGTTGTCTGGGGAGGGGGTGCTCAAATTGCAGCAGAAAGGGTTAATGAAGCATTTAGCACCTGTGCTGGAGCTAACAGCTGCACCAAAAGTCAACAGCCAGCCTGCAGGAGCAGTGAACACAATCTAGAGGGAACATTTCTCAGACTAGAAAAAGGTAATGACAGCTTAGGAAGCAACATACTATGGCCTTTGTACTTAGGCAGTTTATTCTGGACTCCTGGGGGTACTAAATGACATATTTTGCTCTGTACAGGAGAAAGGAGATGATGGGTTCATTTGCTATTGACCAGACCTGTGCTTCTCAGCCTTAGCTGTGAATTGAAACCACCAGAGGAACTTTAAGACACAGATATCTGGGTTCCACCCCCTAGGAGTCCACTGTGGTTGGCCTGGGATGTGGCACGGGCAGTAGGCTGTTAAAGGGGGGTTATCTCCTGTGCAGCCAGGGTGGAGAAATGTCGCTTTAACACACTGTTTCCCACACTTCCCAGGTCCTCTCTTTGAGTTTAGCATTCTATGTCGGTCTGAGATGGGTCTGGGAAGCTGCATTTGCCAAATACCCTGGATGAACCTTCTGGTCAGAAAAACTGGAAACACTGGTTTTTTAGTGTTTCTCAGAGTATGGGCATGAGAACATACACAGGCTGTGTTAAAATATGCAGATTCCTGGACCCGGCTTCAAAATGTTGAACTGGAACACAACTTCCCAGGTGAGGCTGATGCATTCCTCCCTTCCAGAGCTACTGGACTGGGCAAACAAGCACAGACCTTAATAAACCCCAAAGCATGTGCATGAAGACTCCTCAGCTTGGTCTGCACCTGTCACCTCACCGGGGGCTCCCGCAGTCATTCTGCTGGTGGCAGCAACCAGAGCAGGAATGATGAATTCAAAAATAGCACTCATATGCCTCCAGACACCCTGACTCCTTTCAAAGGGTGAATCCTACCGCCTTTACCCAGCACAATGAAGTAAAAACGTGTCCCAGTGCCTTGCCAATGGGTTTCAGTCCCAGGCAAGTTCGCTATGGATTCAGTGTGACCAAAGAAATTGACAGCAAAACGTTTTTAGGGTGAAAGGGTTATACCTAACTTTATTTCCAGGTGGCAGGTCAGTCACTAAAGTCCCGTTCACTCAGAGCGAGTCTGCATGCAGCAAGCTGGTGTCTGCCTCTGGGTCTCTCTGCCTGCACAGTCATCCCCCACAGCCGTCCTCTGGGCCCCTCTGCCTGCACAGTCGTGCCACACAGCCGTCCTCTGGGCCTCTCTCCTCGGCGCTGCCACCACTCCAGCCTCTGATGTGCTCTCCTGCAGCCTTGCAGCCCTGCCACAGTGTCGTACCCAGAGCACTGGGCGGAGCTCTTTTTATAGAGTCAACAGCCATGTATTCCCCACAGGTGTGCAGTGAGCTAGTCAACCAGGGCCAGGTGAGAATCCTGGCCACAGGAACTCTCATTTTATCCACACCCAGATAATGTAAAATTGGAGCTAACACAGAAACCACTGGTACTTGCTCTCTCCTTTTCTTAAATTTTATTTTGTTATCAGTAATATACAGTTACATGAGCAACATTGTGGTTACTAGATTCCTCCCATTATCAAGTTCCCACCACATATCCCATTACAGTCACTGTCCATCAGTAAGATGCTATAGAGTCACTACTTGTCTTCTCCACCACCCCAGGTTTGGGGTGGAAATTAGGTCAGCAACCCAAAGTCTAGTACCTCACTAGGCTATACTGCCTTCCCCGTGCCCCACCCCCCACTTTATGTGTGCTAATCATAATGCCCCTTAGTCCCCTTATGCCTCCCTTCCCACCCACCCTCCCCGGTCCCTTTCCCTTTGGTAACTGTTAGTCCACTCTTGGGTTCTGTGAGTCTGCTGCTATTTTGTTCCTTCAGTTTTTGCTTTGTTCTTATGCTCCACAGATGAGTGAAATCATTTGGTACTTGTCTTTCTCCATCTGACTTATTTCACTGGCCCTCCCTCCTTTTTAAAGACATTTAAAGAGCATGTGGTT
Source organism: Manis pentadactyla (assembly GCF_030020395.1). Taxonomy (NCBI): domain Eukaryota; kingdom Metazoa; phylum Chordata; class Mammalia; order Pholidota; family Manidae; genus Manis; species Manis pentadactyla. Next base: position 57,754,030 of record NC_080025.1, on the reverse strand, counting down.
GTACATTGTTTGGACCAGCAAAGGCCCAACAGAGCTGGACTGTGAGCCAGAAATGAATGCTGCAAGTGTGAGTTTAAATGTTCTGGTAGCCCCATTAAAAGAATAAAGGGAACAGGTGAAATTGTTTAATTTAATTTCACTCAAAATATCTGAACAATTATCACTTCAACATGTAACCACATAAAAAGAGTTAATGAAATATTTTACATCCTTTTTTTCATAGTAAGTCTTTGGACTTGTGTATTTTATACTTCCAGCTCCTCTCCTTGCAGACCAGCCACATTGCATACATGCTCAATCGTCACAGGGGCCATGGCTACTGGCTTCTGTGCCTGCAGGCACAGGCTTAGATCCAGCACCAGCCCCTCCCTGGGCACCTTCTGTGTTGCAATGGGGTGCGGGTGGAGCATGTTCAGAGGCGGGCATCAATAACAGGCTTAGAATATAACGGTGCATAGCACAGTCTGTATGTGAATAATTGTATTACTGGCATTTCTTCTCAGCTCCCTCCCTCCCTCCTCCTGCCCTTTCTCCACCTCCTGAAGGAGGCTCTGTGAGACCCACCCCTCCCACCCAACTCCCACAGTCTCTCCACCCCCTCTGCTTGGAAATGGCCACAGTGACTGCCTCGAGCCTCCTTGGAGACTCTAAGGACGTTAATCAGTTTCGCAGCTGGAGGCTAAGTGATCTAGTGCAGCAATTCCCCCTTAAGGGGCTTTGTCTTGGCCTTTCCATTAGGGAAGGACTTTTGCATATAGTAAAATGTGCTTTGTCTTCACCAGGACAGACAAAGGATTAAATTAAAAGAGCAATAACCTTGCTACTGCATCAGGGGAAGTAATTCTTCGCCTCCATCTTGCTCACGGCTCTGAGAAGTGGCATTGAGTTGTGCCTTTGGCTCTTACTGGGAATAAAGTGATCCTTACGTACACATCCTGGCTGGATGGGACTTTTCAGGTCCAGCAGAGCAGCCCCTTATTTCCAGATAAGGGAAGGAACTAACGCCCTTGCCTGGGCTGGGTAACTCCACTGAGAACCGAGCTCTCTTGACCAACTTCTGCTCATCCCCTTTTACCCTGTACTGGCCAAGTCTGTCTTTGGTGCCACCCCTTTCTGAGTGACAGCCCCCCTTCCCGTTCCTCATGTGCCTCCATTTCCAACACACACACACACACACACGCACACACACAACTCATTCAGCGATGCTAACTCGAGTCACCACCAGAAGTGTCTGCAAAATGCATTCTACTCCAGGTTCTTGTTAAACTGCTCCAGAAAGGAACAAAGAGTGGTATTAAACACTTTTCACTCCAAATGCATCACCACTGATGCCTGTTCATATATTGGGAGAAACACTTGTGACTAGATGAGGGTCATCCTCCTTAAGGTCCCTGAAACCTGAATCAAAGAACAGGACCCAGGCTGATTATGGAAGAAGGATGGCAGCGTATGAGAGGATAGGATCCACAGCTTTCTCAGTAACAGATTATGTATCTGTAGCGTTTGCCTTTATAAATGTGGCTCTTCTTAAAGACATTCAATTACTGCCTAGAAGCCACTTAGCTCTCTCATAACAATACAGCACAAGCCAAACCCAGTTAAAGGTTTGCAGTGGGTTTTTATGGCAGTTTTGTTCCTCCTAAACACCTTTTGCTTCCACTCCTCTCCCCCACCTCCCAGCTCTGAGCTGGGATGGGGAAAAGCGAGGAATTGAGGCTTGTATGAAATATTCAGCTTATACTGAAAAATATATTAGGAATGTGAAATCATATTTGTAATATGTCACAACACAGTGGAAAGATGATGCCATGACCTATTGGCCATCTGGTTTGGGGGCATGTTTTCAGGGACTTGTAGGGTCATTGCCCTCCCAGACTTGGGGGGAATAAGGGTCCTTCTTTCCTCTGCACACTCGGCCCCTGCAAGTTGACTGCTGTATTCTTAGAGATGGAGGCTGAATTCTTGTTACCTGATTCTCTCTAAGGCCTGAAAACAACTGATGGCCACAAACCAGCACGGGTTGGATCAGGATTCACCTGTGACTGCAGCTGTGACAGGTGGGGGGTGGGGGGCTCCCGGAGGTGGCTGGCCCTCCCCGGGGAGCCTGCCATTTCAGGAAACTGGGCCAGGTCCCTCTCACCCTCCTTTCTCCCGACACCAGTGGCACAATGCAGGGTGAATGGGCAGGAAGCGTGGGCGCGGTTGTCTTCCACACCAAAGCTTTGTGTCCCTGAGGGAAGCGGAGTGGCCAAGGGGCTGCAAGGAGAGAAACCTGGGGTGGTGGTAAAGGATATTCCCAGTGGGGGAAACTGGAGAGCTTGTCTAACAAGCATTTGTTAACGAATTGATCTGATTACTCAGGACTCTTCTCAGCCAGTACTGGAGCAGAGAGGGACTGCAGTTGCTTTTCATTCTATTTAATTTCTGTTTTCCAAGAATGAATATCAAGGGAGCAGCTTTGATTAAACAAGCCTTTAAAAGGGGGAGAGATTGCCAGGTTTTACAGAAAGCTTTACTGAGTTGCTGGCAAATGGCCACATGACACAATATTTTTAGTCTATGGATATTATCTCCTTGCTAAGTAAGAAAATTCTATTTCCATTAAGGCAAGCTCATAGGTTCAGGGATAAAGGAAATTAGCCTGGTGCTAAAAGAAAAAAAAAAATCAGGATTCCAGGAAATTAGCCTCTTAATAAAAATTAAACAGAAATTCTCCATGCTCCCAGTTCTACAGCTTTCTACTCTTTCTACCTAGTGCTCTGTCTTTTTTCTTTCTTGCTGAGACTGTAGGCAGAATTGGAGATTTCCTACCCAAGTCTAGCATTACCAAATCAAAACAGATTTTTTTAAAGTTTGACAAGATTTTGGTTGTTGTTTTGCCTTTTTAGTTTTGTTTTTAAATTCTTTAAGGTGGGAATACCTCTCAGATGGGAGAGAGGCCAGAAGAAAATATCAATATTTAGTAATTGACAAATATTTTTCAAGCGTCTATTATGTGGTAGGCACTGGGGATATAGCAGTGAAGAAAACGAAGCCCTTTCTCTCATGGATCTTACATTCTAACCAGACAGTAATAGTTGGCATATATTGGGGGCTCTTTACATGATGGGGCATTATTATTATTACATCTTGTTGCTCTCACAGCTGGAAAGCGGTAAAAGTAGGGTTCAGATTCAGCAGTCTGGCTCCAGAGCCACCGAACTTGACCCAAGGGCCCCAGTTGGTGACCCTTATAGCCCATATGCGTCAAGAGTCTGCCTTCTCTGTTCCCATCATGTCCTGTGTTTATCCCTCTCAGAGCATCTCTTTCACATCTTCTCTGTACATTCCCACAGTTGACCTTAGTTTTTGGAGAGCAGGCCATATCCCAAGCCCTTCCACTGTTTGGGACCAGTCAGAACTGGGGACCTATCTCCTAGGGCATTTCAAACCACATGTGGAATGGCATCTGGATTAAAACACATACAGTAAATGTCCCTACCTGCCATTTCATCACATCCAGCTTGGGCCTCTGATCTATGGATATGTGAGGATTCCTTGCAGGAAAGTTTCTGCTCAAAGACACAGAACTGCTCCTGGGCAGGCAGCTGCTGCCCAGGTAGTGAGCTGCAGTGTTGGTGAGGGGCTTGGGATTTAAGCATCATGCCTTTGGGTGCCCAAAAGGCTTAATCAATTTAGGGGGCTGGGAGAAGGGTGCTTCTTAGCATTACCAAAATATTTCCTCTTAAAACGGGTAAGAACCACCTAAGTGACCAGCAAGAAAGACTTAGTGAAATAAACTCTTACAGTGGAATGCCATACCATCATTAACCAAGCAGTCTATGCAGTAAGATTTAAGAATATGGGGAGATACTCAAGCTATAAATGAAAAGAATAAGATATGGTCATTTTGAATAGAACATCATCTCATGTTTTTGGAGGGTGTATGTTCGCATGAAAAGAAAGAAGGCTGTTCAGGAAAATGATGAGATTTTCAGATGACTAATTTTGAGTTTCTTTTTTATGTTTTTCTGTCTGTCCCAATTTTTATGTAAAAAATATGCTCATTACAACTAGAAAAATGTTATTAAATAATAAATAGAAAGTAAACACTTTAAAGAATGGTTTAAAAACCATACATTGGCCCCAAAGGAGACCTTGAATCCATTTTTCTGTGCATTCACTCTTCTATGAGGAGCTCAGCTGTGATCACAACATAGCAAGTGGCTGGGTTGGTAACCTTGGCTGGTGTTTCCTTTGATTCTAGACTTGAGGGGTGTGGCTTTGTTCCAAAACCTTGACTGATCCAGAGATGTAGGGCCTCAAGGATAGACCATGCCCCTCCTAGTAGGAAATATTGCAGCTTCTTACCCTAAAGCCCTTCAGAACAAATGGGCATACACACATAGGCCCCAAGCGTTACTGTGGCCCTTCATGTTTTGCAGTGTGCGTTTGGATTTAATCTCACAACAACACACAGGGACAGTGGGTGGTATCATCTCTAAGTCACAGGTGGGGAACGGACTTGTCCTAGATCCTGTGGTGAGGACCTGAATTTGGATCCAGCTCTTCAGATCCAGGCCTGCCCCCTGCTTCACAGACACCCTCATGGGAGCAAGGAGGCAATCCTGACAGCACCCATGGCTAGTCCAGAGGCTGGACACACTTGGCTGGCCCTCGGTGGGCCATGCCAATAAGTCTGTGGTCCTGGCAAAGCACGTGGTGCTGAGCCACTAAGAAAGCTGGGCTGGGCCCTGGGAGCCAAGGACAGACTCTCAGTACCTGAGACGCAGGAAAATTTAACCAGTGGCCATAAACCTGAGATCAGATTTTCAAACAGCCCTTCTGTATCTCCAAGCCAGCTTCCAACTTGGCCCCTAGGCCTGCTAAATTTCATTCTCTCACACTTGTCCCTTCCCTTTTCTCTTCCATCATTTTCATGAATAATGCTTGTGAACATTTTTGCACCCCACTATGCCAGGAGCTATTTTAAGGGTAGAGACCAGATCGTATTTCCTTTAGTGTTGTCCTATTACCTAATGCATGGTAGCTGTGTTTAAACAGCATTGGTTAGAGCCAAGGCATAGAGTCAAAGCCAGAACTTGTCCTGATAAACAGAGCTGAGGGTACAGTGATGGCATACAGAGCTGGATTCAGAGGCAGGATACCAAATGGGGGCCTTTTGTATGCAGTCCGTAACTGCAGCAGGGGCCAGCACCCAGCTGCTCAGATGTGGCCTATAAGGGTCAGAGGCTCAGACTGACTGATCCAGAAATTTCTTGATTCAGGAACCATTAAGTCTGAGAATTGCCCATTTGGGCCTCATCCTGATGCATCAAGGGCATCCCATGGTTCAAGAACATGAAATGGGAAAAACAAACTTGTCTGCCAGGGGAAGATGCATGAGAGCTTCGGGTTACATTCTTTTTCCTTGCTTTTCAGTATTTCCTGACTAATCCCTCAAAGAACTTTAGAATGTCTGCTAATGGGACCCTCTTCTCTACCACAGAATTTGACTTTGAAGCAGGACACAGCAGGTGGGCATTGCTAATGACCTTGTTTGATGTACAGTTGATCTGAAGGTCAAGGAGCAGGCATAGCACAGCCTGAGGGCAGCTAGGCAGGCCTGGAGCATTTTGCTGTCTTACTGCTAAATTCAGAGGATAGTGGGCCCCTGAAGAGGAATAGGAAATAAGGCAATTATCTGGAAGGCTTCCTTCCGCATCCAAAATCTTCGTTTCCAGAAACAAGAATGAAGGTGGTGAGTGAGCATTCAAAGCCTCTGAAAGATTGCCTCGGATGCCCTCCTGGCTGGGCAGAGGCAGCCATCAGAGCTGTGTGCTAACACGGAAGCAGGTGGAAATGAGCAGGCCTCTACCAGGGCAGCGTGAGGTGAAGCCGGGGTTTGAGGATGAAAACACCCAGGCCTTGGGTTGACCCAGGTTTGGCTCTCAGCTCTGCCCTGGGTGTACAACCAGGGATAGTTATCTATTCTGTGGGTGCCTCAGTTTCCTTTGTGGGCTGTAATACCACGATTCGAGGACACCGTTGAGGAGCAGTGGAGATAGAGTATGAACATGGCAGGTGTGAGCAGCTGCTGGGCGGGATGGTGGCGTGAACAATACCGTAGGGTGAGAAATGAGTAAGCAGATTTTCGAGACAGGAAAGAAGGGGGAATTAGCAGACCTGATGTGCAGTGTGGAGGGCTGGCCGAAAGGGGACAGACTCCCTCCACACCCCACCTTTTGCCAGCCTGTTCTGCAGTGGTGTCGGCAAAGTGATTCCCTCACTTGTGGTGTTGCCCTTGCAGTTATCATCTCATTGCCGAAGTGAGAGACAGCAAAGGGCTCAAAGCCTCCACAGAGCTCCAGGTGCACATTGTGAACATCAATGATGAAACCCCTCGCTTCACCAGGTAGGCCCGAGGGTGTAGCCTGTGGGAGACTGAGCCTCCTCAGACACATTTAATACAGACAGAGGGACAGAAGGATGCCCTTTACCCTGGCCTGGAGGAAAAGAGGAGGCCCGAGGCCTTCAGTGTCCTTTACCTGGGCCTGTGGACTTCCATCTTCCACCTTTGCTCCCCTGCCCTGCACCCCCACATTCACATGCACCCAGATTATGGATGTGGTGGGCTGGGGAGAGGGCCAGACCTATGCCCTTGGTGTGCAGCTTGCTGCTGGGTGCTGTAGAAGGTAGGTATCAGGCAGGTACTTCTCTAACAGAGTGCCCAACTCCCATGACGGCAGACTCCTAGGACACACACCATCAGTCAGGACTCCATAAAGCCCACTCTTAAAATGCCATCCTCTCTGGCTGAGGGGAGGGCTATTTTCATGGTACTTAGGGGCCTGCCCATAGCTGGGTGCTCTAAGTTTCTTCCTGCTGTGGTGGATCCACAGAAGACACCAGGCTGCAGCCAACAGCTCCTGCAGCCCGCAGAGGTGAGGAAGGGAAGGTGACCCCGGGGAGGCAGCCTGTGGGAAGGTGCCCAGCACCAGCCAGGCATAAAGGGAGGTCCAAGCCTGTCACAGATGGGGGCTTAGGAGGGGGAGATGGGATGCTGAAGACCTTGGCAAACAGCCTGGCTTCCTGGTCCCAAGGCATGAGGTGGGCCCGGGAGCCAGCCACAGGAAACTGGCAAAACTACCTGCCTGGGGCTTGACTGCATCAGGGCAGTGACGGCTGTGCATAAATTCAGCTCAGGAGGCTCCACCAACAAAAAGCCACTGAGCCCAGAACTCTGCAGAATACTTGCTAAAGAATTCTGAGATTCGGAGGAATTAAGGCTACCCCAGTCACAGGCTAACCTGCTGTCCTCGGCAAAACCACAGTTCTGAAATTCTGGATATTAACACAGTCTACAGCCCCATAGCTGGGTGCCGGCAGATACTCTCCTGTGTAATGCTTCCCGTCAACGCCTGTGGCCAGGGTAAGCTCAGAAAGATGACATGGTACAAATCTGCTGATGGTTCCTCCAGGAACAGAGTACGGGCAGTTTATAAATAGCTGTGACTGCCCAGCCTCAATTTGGACTCAAGTACTGGCCAACACAGCAATTCGGATTTTTCAGTAACCCCCAGAGAAGGCAATGGCTGTGGGGCGGGAGCACATGTGCTCTGCAGTGCCCTCCCCATACCCACGGCCTGTGAGGTGGGGGCAGGTGAGTGGGGAAAATAAGTTCTCCCAAGGGGCAGAACTTGTAGATCATCTGGTTTGGATTGCATCTTCCAAAGTAAAGCAATTGGCCTCTGCAGAAAGAGAATGTGACCTTGGTTGGTGAGTGGGGCTCCCACAGATCCATCCAGAACCCTGCTTCTCATGTTTGGTTTCAGAAATGAAGGTGTTAGTCTCCATCTCAGTCAGAGAGCATGACCTATGTGACTAACTAATGTTTTTTCTTAATTCAGCTTGGGTTCAGCACTCTATGGACATTGGTAGGCGTGAGTCTTGGAAAGCCTGTTCTCTGCAGGGATCTGGGATAGGATATGGCTGCCCTGACTTGGCCCAGGCCATGCACTCGGTCAGCCTCGAATCTCAGCCGTCCGGTTTGGATAGTTGGCTCAGTTTCAAGCTAGGTGCTGAGTCTGAGGGCTTTCACAGTTCCCTTGAATCATGATCCTTCCTTCCCCACAAATCAGTGCTAGGACTAACCATAAATTACTTAATTTGGGATTAACAAAATTAAATCTTCAAACTGAATTAAGTATACTGAGTTTGAGTGTGAAATAGAAATGTAAAACGTGGAAACAACTCCTTGATAGTTACTATTTGGTCCTACTATTTGCTATTAAGATCCTGCAGTTCATATAACCGAAGCAAGTAGGATTTCCACTGTTGAAAAATCTCTCACCATTTTATCCCTGGGTGGTGATAGACCTCTGAATGCTTTATGAACTCTTACATACACTCTAGGATTCTGCTATTATTAAAGTTGAGCACTTTATTATAAAAGTACACTACTCATATTCACACCCAGCATAGCAAATACAATGCCTTCTATTTTTGCAGAGCATTTCAGTTCAGAATTGAGCAGCTAGATCATCCCTACCCCAACTTCTGCCCATTGTATGTCCATGGCTCCTTTATCATATATTAATTGACCTGGGCTCTTTAGGCTGTTCCCTTGGTCTATGGGTCTGTTCTTGTGCCAGCACCAAATTGTCTTGATTACTGTGGCTTTGTAGTAGAGCTTGAAGTCAGGGAGCATAATCCCCCCAGCTATATTCTTTCTGCTCAGGATCGCTTTGGCAATTCAAGGTCTTTTGTGGTTCTATGTGAATTTTAGACCTATTTGCTTTAGTTCATTGAAGAATGCTGTTGGTATTTTGATAGGGATTGCATTGAATCTGTAGATTGCTTTAAGCAGGATGGCCATTTTGACAGTATTAATTCTTCCTATCCATGAGCACAGGATGTGTTTCCATTTATTGGTATCTTCTTTAATTTCTCTCATGAGTGTCTTGTAGTTTTCAAAGTATAGGTCTTTCACTTCCTTGGTTAGGTTTATTCCTAGGTATTTTATTCTTTCTGATGCAATTGTGAATGGAATTGTTTTCCTGATTTCTCTTTCTGCTAGTTCATCATTAGTGTATAGGAATGCAACAGATTTCTGTGTATTAATTTTGTATCCTGCAACTTTGCTGAATTCAGATATTAGATCTAGTAGTTTTGGAGTGGATTCTTTAAGCTTTAAATATCATGTCATCTGCAAACAGGGACAGTTTAACTTCTTCTTTACCAACCTGGAAGCCTTTTATTTCTTTATGTTGTCTGATTGCCATGGCTAGGACCTCCAGAACTATGTTGAATACAAGTGGAGAGAGTGGGCATACTTGTCTTGTTCCCGATCTTAGGGGAAAAGCTTTCAGCTTCTTGCTATTAAGTATGATGTTGTCTGTGGGTTTGTCATATATGGCCTTTATTATGTTGAGGTACTTGCCCTGTGTACCCACTTTGTTGAGAGTTTTTATCATGAATGTATGTTAAATTTTGTCAAATGCTTTTTCAGCATCTATGGAGATGATCATGTGGCTTTTGTCCTTCTTTTTGTTGATGTGGTGGATGATGTTGATGGATTTTCTAATATTGTACCATCCTTGCATCCTCAGAATAAATCCTACTTGATCATGATGGATGATCTTTTTAATGTAGTTTTGAATTTAGTTTGCTAATATTTTGTTGAGTGTTTTTGCATCTATGTTCATCAGGGATATTGGTCTGTAATTTTCTTTTTTTGTGGTGTCTTTGCCTGGTTTTGTTTTAGAGTGATGCTGGCCTCATAGAATGAGTTTGGTAGTATTCCCTCTTCTTCTACTTTTTGGAAAGCTTTAAGGAGGATGAGTATTAGGTCTTCACTAAATGTTTGATAAAATTCGGTGGTGAAGCCATCTCATCCAGGCATATGTTCTTAGGTAGTTTTTTGATTACCAATTCAATTTCATTGTTGGTAATGGGCCTATTCAGATTTTCTGTTTCTTTCTGGGTTAGCCTTGGAAGGTTGTATTTTTCTAGAAAGTTGTACATTTCTTCTAGGTTATCCAGTTTGTCAGCATGTAATTAATTTTTCATAGTATTCTCTAATAATTCTTTGTGTATTTGTGGTGTCCATAGTGATTTTTCCTTTCTCATTTCTGATTCTGTTTATGTGTGTAGACTTTCTTTTTTTCTTGATAAGTCTGGCTAGGGGTTTATCTATTTTGTTTATTTTCTTCAAGAACCAGCTCCTGCTTTCTTTGATTCTTTTTATTGTTTTATTCTTCTCGATTTTATTTATTTCTGCTCTAATCTTTTTTATGTCCCTCCTTCTACTGATTTTGGGCCTCATTTGTTCTTCTTCTACTAGTTTCGTTAATTGTGAGTTTAGACTGTTCATTTGGGATTGTTCTTCTTTCCTGAGGTAGGCCTGTATTGCAGTACACTTCCCTCCTTGCACAGCCTTTGCTGCAACCCACAGATTTTGCGATGTTGAATTATTGTTGTCATTTGTCTCTCTATATTTTTTGACCTCTGTTTTTATTTGGTCATTGATCCATTGGTTATTTAGGAGCATTTTGTGAAGCCTCAATGAGTTTGTGGGGTTTTTCATTTTCTTTGCCTAATTTATTTCTAGTTTCATACTTTTGTGATCTGAGAAGCTGGTTGGTACAATTTCAATCTTTTTGAATTTATCAAGGCTCTTTTTCTGGCCTAATATATGATCTTTTCTTGAAAATGTTCCATGTGTGCTTGAGAAGAATGTGTATCCTGCTGCTTTTGGGTGTACAGTTCTGTAGATGTCTGTTAGGTCCATCTGTTCTAATGTGTTGTTCAGTACTTCTGTCTTCTTACTTATTTTCTGTCTGGTTTATCTGTCCTTTGGAGTGAGTGGAGTGTTGAAGTCTCCTAGAATAAATGCATTGCATTTAATTTCCCCTTTTAATTCTTTTAGTATTAGTTTCACATACGTAGGTGCTCCTGTGTTGGTTGCATAGATATTTGTAATGGTTATATCTTCTTGTTGGATTGACCACTTTATCATTATGTAATGTCCGTCTTTGTTCCTTGTGATTTTCTTTGTTTTGAAGTCTATTTTGTCTGAGACAAGTACTGCAAATACCTGCTTTTTTCTATTAGTTGAATGAAATATCTTTTCCCATCCCTTCACTATTAGTCTGTTTATGTCTGGGTTTGAAGTGAGTCTCTTGCAGGCAGCATATAGACAGGTCTTGTTTTTTTATCCATTCAGTGACTCTATGTCTTTTGATTGGTGCATTCAGACCATTTACATTTAGAGTGATTATCAGTAGGTATGTACTTATTGCCATTGCAGGCTTTAGATTCGTGGTTACCAAAGGTTCAAGGGTAACTTTCTTACTATCTAAGAGTCTAACTTTAACTCACTTAGTATGCTATTACAAACACAATCTTAGAGTCTAACTTAACTCAGTCAGTATGCTATTACAAACACAATCTAAAGGTTCTTTTTTTTTTCTCCTCCATTCTTTATATATTAGGTATCATATTCTGTTCTCTTTGTCTATTCCTTGATTGACTTTGGGTGTAGTTGATTTAATTTTGCATTTGCTTCATAATTAACTCTTCTACTTTCTTTACTGTGGTTCTGTAACCTCTAGTGACAGCTATTTAGCCTAAGGAACACTTCCATCTATAGCCGTCCCTCAAAATACACTGTAGAGATGGTTTGTGGGAGGTAAATTCTCTCAGCTTTTGCTTATCTGGAAATTGTTTAATCCCTCCTTCAAATTTAAATGATAATCTTTCCAGATAGAGTATTCTTGGTTTGAGGCTCTTCTGCTTCACTGCATTAAATATATCATGCCACTCCCTTCTGGCCTGTAAGGTTTCTGCTGAGAAGTCTGATGAGAGCCTGATGGGTTTTCCTTTGTATGTGATCTTATTTCTCTCTCTGGCTGCTTTTAAAAGTCTGTCCTTATCCTCAATCTTTGCCATTTTAATTATTATATGTCTTGGTGTTGTCTTCCTTGGGTCCCTTGTGTTGGGAGATCTGTGCACCTCCATGGCCAGAGAGTATCTCCTTCCCCAGATTGGGGAATTTTTCAGCAATTACCTCCTCAAAGACACTTTCTATCCCTTTTTCTCTTTCTTCTTCTTCTGGTGCCCTTATAATACAAATATTGTTTTGTTTGCATTGGTCACACAGTCTCTCAATATTCTTTCATTCCTAGAGATCCTTTTCTCTCTCTCTACCTCAGCTTCTTTGTATTCCTCTTCTCTAATTTCTGTTTTATTTATGGTTACTTCCACTGTACCTAATCTGCTTTTAAAACCCTCCATTAAGTTCCTTAACAATTGGATCACCATCCTAAATTCGTTCCTGAGTTCTTGAATATTTTTCTGTACCTCCAGGAGCAAGTTTATTATTTTTATTTTGAAATCTTTTTCAGGAAGATTGATTAGTTCATTCTCACTTGATCCTTTTTCTGGTGTTTGTGGTATTTTATTTTGAACCAGGTTTATACCGTTTCTCATCTTCTCGTGGGTGAGCTGGGATGGGGAAGGGCTTGGATCCTTTGATGTTTCATATTTGTATGTGGCACCCTCTAGTGCCCAGAAACTCTACTTTTTGGAGCTGCTCAGCCCCTGGAGCAATGTTGGGGGTCACAGGGGAGTGGTGTTGGTGCCTGAGGGGAGGAGAGAGCTGTTTCCTGCCTCCTGGATGCTATGCCTGTCTCCTCTGCCTGAACCAGTGGGCCAAACACACAGGTGTAAGCCTCTATTCTTTGCATTTGTAGCTGCTGTAGTTGGGGCTTCCCTCTGACTGGCCTGATGCCAGAGCAGGAGTTGCCAGCTTGTGAGTCTGGGAGGAAGGCACAGCAGGCTGTGTATCATGGTGGGGGGCCTTGGAGCTGCCTAGTTAGCCAGTGGGATGGAGCACCTGAAGCTCCTGAAAGTTCCCAACCTTCTGGGCAGAGTGCACCCAGACAATTTTGTCTACCTGTCCTTTCTCCTGAGCAGTAAGCTCTGTGCAATCCTTGCCCCTTTAGCAGCCCTGTCACTGATAGGAAGTCTCTCAGACTCCCTGCCCAGAGCAGCCGGATGTGGATCCCTGTTTTCCACAAGCAGCTGGAATCTCAGTCTCTCCAGGTGTTCTGCCTGTCTTAGCTTTCCAACCCCACTAATCACAAGAGCACCATGCAACGTAGGTTCTTGCTCCCAGAGCAGATCTCCAGGGCTGGGTGTTCAGCAGTCCCAGGCCTCCACTCCCTCCCCATTCCATTTCCCTTCCTCCCGCAAGTGTGCTGGGGTGGTGGAAGGGCTTGGATCCTGCCAGGTCACAGCTTTGGTAGGTGACCCTGTTCCATGAGGTCTGCTCTTTTCTCCAGGTGTATGCAGTCTGGCGCAGCCCTCTTTCCTGTTGCTTTTTCAGGATTAGTTGTATTAATTATATTTTCATATTATGTGTGATTTTAGGAGGAGGTCTCTGCCTAACCTCTCATGCCACCATCTTTAATTCCTCTCCAGGGTAGTACCTTTATGTTTCATACATATGTGGGTCTTGGATCCTCAGACCAAATAAAGCAAAAATTTGATCTTCTACCAGGCTTGGTATCAGGTCAGCCAAGGAGAGAATGTTGTACCCAAATTGCTGTGTATTTACTGATAGCCTGACCCTTTGCCTACTGGGGACCTGATTTCCTGGGGTGCCCAGTGTGTACCAGATGAGCCTGTGGAAGTGCAACTGCTGTCTGGGGCTGGGTGCTTCTTCCTGGGGGGGCCCTCCTGTGTGCTGCAGGATGTTCAGTCCCATCCCTGGCCACTACTCATGTGATGCCATAGCAGCCCCCTTCCCTAGTTGTGACACAACGGTGGTCTCCAGTGGTCCAGAGCAGACCTGGGATCTAGCATGCCCAGGGAGCCTGTTAGAAATACAGGGGCTTCTCCTGGAGGAGCAGGGGCAAGGCTGTGAGGCATGGGGGTCTTAGTGGGCTCCTTGTCAGAAGTTAAAAGAACCCACGCAAAGTAACTGAAAAATACATATAGCATGTTAGAAACGGGGCCCTCACACAAGGGACACAGGGCTTCATCCAGCCTGGGGACCTGGGGCTGCCTCCCCCACTCCTCTGGCTCCAGTTTTGGACCCAGCCCCCTCTGCCTCCTTGGCCCCACCCTACTTTGTCTATTCCTAGACCCTTCAGTGAGAGGCAGCACAGATTCCCTGAGAAGGGGACATGTCAGTTAGTAAATGGATTAAAGGGCAGTTTCAGTGGGACGCTGTATAGGGACAGGCTCAGAGCAGTGGGGTGGCCTCTCAGCGTGACCAAGATTACTATCCCCTGATGATGGAATGTATCTACAGGATGTCACCTGAAGAATGGGGCAGGGAGACAAGCCCATGACCAAGGGAGGAGGCCCTGGTTGGGGAGGGCCTGGGTGCAGCCTTTCTCTGCCTGCTTCTGACTCTGGCTCGAGGTTTCCTCTCCTCCCCTCTCCTTCCTCTGGTCCTACTTCCCTATAGTGATGAGGAGACAGAACTGCAGAAACATTTTGAGCTCACGAAATGAATGCAATCATTTAGATCTGAGGCATAGTAGTTCCCACTTAAACAAGATCCCACATGGGAAAGTCCAAACTTAGGAAACTGGTAAATTAGAGGTGACTACTGGTCCCACTGAAATGACTTTCCCTTAGCAAAAGTACCCCCTGCAGGGTTATTGTAAGCAGTAAGTCTCCTTTGGTGCATTCAAAATTATTCAGTTTACCCACGTTGTGCAGTTAAACTTGGAACCTATATCTTAGAACGGGCCTTTTTCAAAGGCCACAGAGGTCTGAAGAAGATGTGTCAGTTGGCAGTTCGGGGTTATCTTGTAAGAAGTCATCCTTGGAGGTTAGTGCACTGACCTTGGCTTTTTCTGGGGGGCTCATTTCTCTGTTCAAAGAGCTGACCTCATGATTAATGCAACTCAGAAAGGCATACAAGTTCTGGGTGTAAGTTCTGTCTCCTCAGGCCAGAAACAAAACAAAACAAAGAAAAAACAAGGGTGAAATAAAAAGTGAGCAGAGACACTGGAATAGAGAAGGTTTACATTTATTTAGCTTCTGGTGGAAGCCACAGGATGGGAGTCAGGAATCTGTAGTTCTGGACAGTGTGTCCAGATGAATTATTTAAATAATTCAGGGAGCTTTTGCACAAGAACTAGGAGAAGGAGAGAAGATGGCTGACAGGCCAACTGTCCTTATTTTAAAAGATGTTAATGCTGAGACTGATCTGAAATGGCACCAGACGTGTGTGGAGTCAGAGACCGTGGCCGATGTAAACCGCTGCAGTAACAGCATGGCACTTCCTCTGTAGCCACAGGGATATGATCTTTGGAAATAACAAATGCCAGTCTCCCCTCCTTTCAGCTGCCAAGTTCGCCCTCTGAGCATGCTAATGCAATGTCAAGAGCTCAGCACTATATTTAGTACTAACCAAAATACCCAACCCCCCGAACTCCAACCCCTCATGCCCCTGAAAATCAGCTATGTCTGCTGTATTTCTGTTCCAGCCCAACTCGAGCGTACAAGATTCCTGAGGAGCTGAGGCCAGGAACCATCGTGGCCAATATCACAGCTGAGGACCCTGATGATAGAGGTTTTACCAGCTTCCTCCTCTACAGCATCACTACTGTCAACAGCTATTTCATGATCAATCAGTGTAAGTCACACACACACACGCACACACACACACTATGTGCATCATTTAGTTCAGCCATTTGGATTGCTTTACAAATATTTCATCTGTCTCCTGGCCTGGGGCATACCTTTTTGCCTAGAGCATAGAAAGTTACCATGGTAATAGGTGCATTAAAAGCAGCTGGCATAGGGGTCGGGGGAAACTGAACAGGGCCCTATGTCAACAGCTGTATCATTTCTTCACCTTTGAGGCAGGGGATAGCTCAGGATGTGTGGGGTTCCCTATCCTGAGGGTACCCCAAAGTCTTTTGAAGAGGGATACCAGCACTGTCCAAAATAGTGTGGGAGGCCACATATGTAACTTTAAAGTTTTGAGTGGCCACATTTTTTAAAAGTATAAAGAAATAGGTGAAATAGATTTTAGTAAGGCATTTCATTTAAACCAGCATACCCCAAATATT
This sequence comes from Manis pentadactyla, assembly GCF_030020395.1. Lineage (NCBI taxonomy): Eukaryota > Metazoa > Chordata > Mammalia > Pholidota > Manidae > Manis > Manis pentadactyla. The sequence continues at coordinate 57,737,954 of NC_080025.1, read as the reverse complement.
AACGTTTTCACATGTAATCACTATTTTTATTGCATTAAGTCTTGGAAGTTTGCTGTGTATTTAATACTCTCCACAGGTCTCAGTTTAGACTAGCCACATTTCAAATGCTAAATAGCCACATTGCTAGAGGTTACTGGACTGGACTGCACCAATCTAGATGAATCTGCTGGTTTGATGGGAATTATTTTTCCCATCTACATATCTTGCTACAGAGAAGAGGAGTTTCCGCCTCCTGTGACAGCCGTATTACTGGGGCTTAGTACCTACCAGGCACTATGATGAGTGATCCACACACATTCCATCTTAAGTACTCAGCACAGCAGCCCAGTGAGCTGTCATAATCCACATTTTACAGATGAGGAAACTGAGGCTTAGAGAGAGACTCAGACAGGTCAAGCATCTTGTCCAAGGTCTCAGCTTGTAGGCATGAAGCAGATACAAACCAAAGCCACCAGCCCCAGAGGCTGTCCTCTTCACCACCCGTGGATGTCACCCCTAAGTCTCCATCTCATCAACAGAAAGAACATCACTTTATAGAATGATTTTGGGGAGGCCAGCATTGCACCAGCCTAGAAAGACTATGTGCTATTTGCCTCGTAGGCGTTAGGATGAAAAATATCCACTCTCAGGAAAGGCAATAACTATGTTCTATGTCTGAAAACTTCCTAGTGTCCTGTCATCAAGGACCTCAGTTTGCTGATAGTGCATAGATGGACACCCATAGTTCGGAACTCTGTTCACTCTGGTATTGCAAATTCAGCTTTTAACAAATAAAATGATTTTGGTTGTTTTTTTTTTTTGAGCATATTTACTAAGACTCTGGTTGTAAGTAACAGAAACTAAGGCAAATCAAACCAACAAAAGAAAAAAGGAGGTAGGGACACCTATCAACAGGTTACTGGGTATCTCGTGAGAAAGAGTGAAATAGTCAGGGCACAGGAAGGGCAGGAGCCAGCACCACTCCAACCACCACGGCATCTGGAGTCCTGGCCTCTTAGCTGTGGCTCCACTATTAACCTGACTTGTGTCTCTCAGTTACAAGTTGTATAGGAAGGGAACCCAGTGTGTCAGGCTGGAGTCAGCTGTCTACCAGTCCAGTCCACCATGGGCAGGGACTGCTGCTGGGGCCCAACCCTGAATTTAGAGGAGCAAATTCCAAAAGGGTCAGGCGAGACACTCCAGGCAATGTCCAATGCAGGGACTCAGATGCATTTTTAAAATGTGTTTGTGTAGAGGCTCTTCTCTGGGTAAGCCAGTCTTCACACCAGGATGCACCTTTCAAATTCACTCTAAGTCTCCATCCGCCTTTACTCTTCGCTGCTCTTCAGAGAGTCATGTTCCAACCTTTGCCTTCTTAGTGACTGGTACCATCCAAGTGGCACACAGGCTGGACCGAGATGCAGGTGAATTAAGACAAAACCCCACCGTTTCTCTGGAAGTCCTGGTGAAGGATAGACCCTTTGGGGGTCAGGAGACTCGCGTGCAGATAACCTTCATTGTGGAAGACATTAATGACAATCCTGCCACCTGCTCCACGTTCACCTTCAGGTATTCACATTAGGATGCACACTTCGCCCCTGTGGTGGTCCCCCACCCTTTGGCTTCTCTGGGTTATTCTCAGGAGGAACTGAAGACTTGCAGGCACTTGGGACATGGCTCAATAAAATAAGTGGGTTTGAAGTGTCCAGTGTAGCTGATAGGTTTGGCTTTCATCATCCTTTTCTCTCCCCTCTCATTTTCTTTCCTCATTGTTGTCTCCCTTCTCCACTTTCTTACTCTGTTAAAAAATATTTTTATTTTGCTCTCTTCTGTAATGTACTCATCTCCGTTGGTGAAAAGTACCATGGGGACTTGTTAGATCCTCTCTGGACTGTACCTTTTCTTTATTTATTGCCACTGGTGGCAAGACGGCGCTGTTGGTTAGCAGCTCTAATAGATACGTGAGACTTCGGATTAGTAACTAGGAGCTCCCGGAGAAACACACCACCAGTAATACGAATAAATCAAACCAAGTGTTTACTTAAAACAAAGCATCTAATTCACTTTACACAATTTAATTGCATGTGAACAAAAGACAACATTAAAGGGAAAAAAATGCAGATACAAGTGGGAAACAAGTTATTTTGCATATTTTGACCTGTTCTTTGTCCCCCAATCTAGACAGTTATTTTTAAATAAAGTCCCTTGTGATTCTGGGTTAGTAAGCCTTTTTTTTTTTTTTTTTAATAATTATTTTTTATTGAAGGGTAGTTGACACACAGTATTACATTACATGAGTTTCAAGTGTACAACACAGTGGTAGAACATTTATATACATAATTCTAGGTTCCAGCTATCACCCTACCAGGCTGTTACAATATCTTGACTATATTACTTATGCTATACCTTACATCCCGGTTACTAATTTCTTTTACCATTGGAAGTCTGTCCTTTTTTTTTTTTTTTTTTTTTTTGTGAGGGCATCTCTCATATTTATTGATCAAATGGTTGTTAACGACAATAAAATTCTGTATAGGGGAGTCAATGCTCAATGCACAATCATTATTCCACCCCAAGCCTAATTTTTGTCAGTCTCCAATCTTCTGAGGCATAACAAACAAGTTTTTACATGTAGAACAAATTCTTACATAATGAATAAGTTACATAGTGAACAGTACAAGGGCAGTCATCACAGAAACTTTCGGTTTTGCTCATGCATTATGAACTATAAACAGTCAGTTCAAATATGAATACTCATTTGGTTTTTATACTTGATTTATATGTGGATACCACATTTCTCTCTTTATTATTATTATTTTTAATAAAATGCTGAAGTGGTAGGAAGATACAAGATAAAGGTAGAAAACATAGTTTAGTGTTGTAAGAGAGCACATGTAGATGATCAGGTGTGTGCCTGTAGACTATGTGTTAATCCAAGCTAGACCAGGGCAATAAAACATCCACGTATGCAGAAGATTTCTCTCAGAACGGGGGGGTGAGGTTCTTAGCCTCACCTCTGTTGATCCACAATTTCTCACCTGATGGCCCCCCTGCGACTGTGCCTGTCTTAGGTTGTTCCTCCCTTGAGGAATCTTACCCGTCTCTGGCTAACCAGTCATCTTCCGGGGCCATACAGGGAAATGTGAAGTTGGTAAGTGAGAGAGAAGCCTTATTGTTTGAAAAGGTTAGCTTTTTACTTCTTTGCATATTAATGCCCTGTGGCTTCTATGCCCAGCATTTGTCTTGAGGTATCTTTACCACTTGGAAGAATTATGATACTCGGTAAATTTGATATGAGGCACGAATTCTATTTAAGGGTTGTAATTAGGAAGGAAGAAGAAAAGCTATAGAAGTAGCAGGCGGAAGAAAACATGGGAAGATTGATTATTTCTTTGATATATCTTCTTGTAGAGTAACTTCAGCATGGATAGGTTTTAAGCTACTACTTAAATTGCACACACACATTAACATAATAGGAGTATAGTTACATAACCAAAGCATATCTGTAATTACCAGCCATCTGCAGTGAAACCAAGAAAACCAGTTAGGCACCTTAGGCATTTGTGAAAACTTATCTATGATATGGTGGATATTGTCCAAATGAACTTGAACAGTCTGAGAGAAATCAGACAAATTAAAACAACCCATTCCTGGGGACTGTTCACATGCCATATGTTCTTTTAACAATAAATAGTTTGTAGTTGTAAGACTTTGGAGCGCTACAATTTGCACTTCTCCAAATTCTTGGTTGAGTTCCAACAGTATAGATTCAGTCCAATTTTGTTGTTTTACTGTATGCACAGGCCAGCTTAGATATCTCCTTCCTCATTCCCATGGCAGGTCCAGGAACTGGTGGGATGAGTGCATCTACAGCTGTAGCAGTGCGTGGATCTTTGTTGGGGTTTCTTGATGATCATCTTCTGGCATGAGTCTTCCAGAGGGTGCAGATGTTGGAAGTTCTTTTTCATATCGTATCTTAGTTCATTTTCGGGGTAGCCCAATTAGGCTTTGATCCTCTGTATAAACACAAACAGACCCTTTGCCTACACTTTTATATGCCCTTTATACCCTTGTGTAGAACTCGTTGGAGGTTACCACACAGGAACTGCCCTTTTTTTTTTTTTTTTTTTTTGCTATCACTAATCTACACTTACATGACGAATATTATGTTTACTAGGCTCTCCCCTATACCAGGTCTCCCCTATAAACCCCTTTACAGTCACTGTCCATCAGCATAGCAAAATGTTGTAGAATCACTACTTGCCTTCTCTGTGTTGTACAGCCCTCCCTTTTCTCCTACCCCCCCATGCATGTTAATCTTAATACCCCCCTACTTCTCCCCCCCTTATCCCTCCCTACCCACCCATCCTCCCCAGTCCCTTTCCCTTTGGTACCTGTTAGTCCATTCTTGAGTTCTGTGATTCTGCTGCTGTTTTGTTCCTTCAGTTTTTCCTTTGTTCTTATATTCCACAGATAAGTGAAATCATTTGGTATTTCTCTTTCTCCGCTTGGCTTGTTTCACTGAGCATAATACCCTCCAGCTCCATCCATGTTGCTGCAAATGATTGGATTTGCCCTTTTCTTATAGCTGAGTAGTATTCCATTGTGTATATGTACCACATCTTCTTTATCCATTCATCTATTGATGGACATTTAGGTTGCTTCCAATTCTTGGCTATTGTAAATAGTGCTGCAATAAACATAGGGGTGCATCTGTCTTTCTCAAACTTGATTGCTGCATTCTTAGGGTAAATTCCTAGGAGTGCAATTCCTGGGTCAAATGGTAAGTCTGTTTTGAGCATTTTGATGTACCTCCATACTGCTTTCCACAATGGTTGAACTAACTTACATTCCCACCAACAGTGTAGGAGGGTTCCCCTTTCTCCACAGCCTCGCCAACATTTGTTGTTGTTTGTCTTTTGGATGGCAGCCATCCTTACTGGTGTGAGGTGATACCTCATTGTAGTTTTAATTTGCATTTCTCTGATGATTAGCGATGTGGAGCATCTTTTCATGTGTCTGTTGGCCCTCTGTATTTCTTTTTTGGAGAACTGTCTGTTCAGTTCCTCTGCCCATTTTTTAATTGGGTTATTTGTTTTTTGTTTGTTGAGGCGTGAGAGCTCCTTATATATTCTGGACGTCAAGCCTTTATCGGATGTGTCATTTTCAAATATATTCTCCCATACTGTAGGGATCCTTCTTGTTCTATTGATGGTGTCTTTTGCTGTACAGAAGCTTTTCAGCTTAATATAGTCCCACTTACTCATTTTTGCTGTTGTTTTCCTTGCCCGGGGAGATATGTTCAAGAAGAGGTCACTCATGTTTATGTCTAAGAGGTTTTTGCCTATGTTTTCTTCCAAGAGTTTAATGGTTTCATGGCTTACATTCAGGTCTTTGATCCATTTTGAGTTTACTTTTGTATATGGGGTTAGACAATGGTCCAGTTTCATTCTCCTACATGTAGCTGTCCAGTTTTGCCAGCACCACCTGTTGAAGAGACTGTCATTTCGCCATTGTATGCCCATGGCTCCTTTATCAAATATTAATTGACCATATATGTCTGGGTTAATGTCTGGATTCTCTAATCTGTTCCATTGGTCTGTGGCTCTGCTCTTGTGCCAGTACCAAATTGTCTTGATTACTATGGCTTTATAGTAGAGCTTGAAGTTGGGGAGTGAGATCCCCCCTACTTTATTCTTCTTTCTCAGGATTGCTTTGGCTATTCGGGGTCTTTGGTGTTTCCATATGAATTTTTGAATTATTTGTTCCAGTTCATTGAAGAATGTTGCTGGTAGTTTCATAGGGATTGCATCAAATCTGTATATTGCTTTGGGCAGGATGGCCATTTTAACGATATTAATTCTTCCTAGCCACGAGCATGGGATGAGTTTCCATCTGTTAGTGTCCCCTTTAATTTCTCTTAAGAGTGACTTGTAGTTTTCAGAGTATAAGTCTTTCACTTCTTTGGTTAGGTTTATTCCTAGGTATTTTATTTTTTTTGATGCAATTGTGAATGGAGTTGTTTTCCTGATTTCTCTCTCTGTTGGTTCATTGTTAGTATATAGGAAAGCCACAGATTTCTGTGTGTTGATTTTGTATCCTGCAACTTTGCTGTATTCCGATATCAGTTCTAGTAGTTTTGGGGTGGAGTCTTTAGGGTTTTTTATGTACAGTATCATGTCATCTGCAAATAGTGACAGTTTAACTTCTTCTTTACCAATCTGGATTCCTTGTATTTCTTTATTTTGTCTGATTGCTGTGGCTAGGACCTCCAGTACTATGTTAAATAACAGTGGAGAGAGTGGGCATCCCTGTCTAGTTCCCGATCTCAGAGGAAATGCTTTCAGCTTCTCGCTGTTCAATATAATGTTGGCTGTGGGTTTATCATAGATGGCCTTTATTATGTTGAGGTACTTGCCCTCTATTCCCATTTTGCTGAGAGTTTTTAACATGAATGGATGTTGAACTTTGTCAAATGCTTTTTCAGCATCTATGGAGATGATCATGTGGTTTTTGTCTTTCTTTTTGTTGATGTGGTGGATGATGTTGATGGACTTTCGAATGTTGTACCATCCTTGCATCCCTGGAATGAATCCCACTTGGTCATGGTGTATGATCCTTTTGATGTATTTTTGAATTCTGTTTGCTAATATTTTGTTGAGTATTTTTGCATCTACGTTCATCAGGGATATTGGTCTGTAGTTTTCTTTTTTGGTGGGGTCTTTGCCTGGTTTTGGTATTAGGCTGATGTTAGCTTCATAGAATGAGTTTGGGAGTATCCCCTCCTCCTCTATTTTTTGGAAAACTTTAAGGAGAATGGGTATTATGTCTTCCCTGTATGTCTGATAAAATTCCGAGGTAAATCCATCTGGCCCGGGGGTTTTGTTCTTTGGTAGTTTTTTGATTACCTCTTCAATTTCGTTGCTGGTAATTGGTCTGTTTAGATTTTCTGTTTCTTCCTGGGTCAATCTTGGAAGGTTATATTTTTCTAGGAAGTTGTCCATTTCTCCTAGGTTTCCCAGCTTGTTAGCATATAGGTTTTCATAGTATTCTCCAATAATTCTTTGCATTTCCGTGGGGTCCGTCGTGATTTTTCCTTTCTCGTTTCTGATACTGTTGATTTGTGTTGACTCTCTTTTCTTCTTAATAAGTCTGGCTAGAGGCTTATCTATTTTGTTTATTTTCTCGAAGAACCAGCTCTTGGTTTCATTGATTTTTGCTATTGTTTTATTCTTCTCAATTTTATTTATTTCTTCTCTGATCTTTATTATGTCCCTCCTTCTGCTGACCTTAGGCCTCATCTGTTCTTCTTTTTCCAATTTCGATAATTGTGACATTAGACCATTCATTTGGGATTGCTCTTCCTTTTTTAAATATGCTTGGATTGCTATATACTTTCCTCTTAAGACTGCTTTTGCTGTGTCCCACAGAAGTTGGGGCTTAGTGTTGTTGTTGTCATTTGTTTCCATATATTGCTGGATCTCCATTTTGATTTGGTCATTGATCCATTGATTATTTAGGAGCGTGTTGTTAAGCCTCCATGTGTTCGTGAGCCTCTTTGCTTTCTTTGTACAGTTTATTTCTAGTTTTATGCCTTTGTGGTCTGAAAAGTTGGTTGGTAGGATTTCAATCTTTTGGAATTTTCTGAGGCTCTTTTTGTGGCCTAGTATGTGGTCTATTCTGGAGAATGTTCCATGTGCACTTGAGAAGAATGTATATCCCGCTGCTTTTGGATGTAGAGTTCTATAGATGTCTATTAGGTCCATCTGCTCTACTGTGTTGTTCAGTGCTTCCGTGTCCTTACTTATTTTCTGCCCGGTGGATCTATCCTTTGGGGTGAGTGGTGTGTTGAAGTCTCCTAGAATGAATGCATTGCAGTCTATATCCCCCTTTAGTTCTGTTAGTATTTGTTTCACATATGCTGGTGCTCTTGTGTTGGGTGCATATATATTTAGAATGGTTATATCCTCTTGTTGGACTGAGCCCTTTATCATTATGTAGTGTCCTTCTTTATCTCTTGTTACTTTCTTTGTTTTGAAGTCTATTTTGTCTGATATTAGTACTGCAACCCCTGCTTTCTTCTCACTGTTGTTTGCTTGAAATATGTTTTTCCATCCCTTGACTTTTAGTCTGTACATGTCTTTGGGTTTGAGGTGAGTTTCTTGTAAGCAGCATATAGATGGGTCTTGCTTTTTTATCCATTCTGTTACTCTGTGTCTTTTGATTGGTGCATTCAACCCATTAACATTTAGGGTGACTATTGAAAGATATGTACTTATTGCCATTGCAGGCTTTAAATTCGTGGTTACCAAAGGTTCAAGGTTAGCCTCTTTAGTATCTTACTGCCTAACTTAGCTCGCTTATTGAGCTGTTATATACACTGTCTGGAGATTCTTTTCTTCTCTCCCTTCTTGTTCCTCCTCCTCGATTCTTCATATGTTGGGTGTTTTGTGCTGTGCTCTTTCTAGGAGTGCTCCCATCTAGAGCAGTCCCTGTAAGATGTTCTGTAGAGGTGGTTTGTGGAAAGCAAATTCCCTCAGCTTTTGTTTGTCTGGGAATTGTTTAATCCCACCATCATATTTGAATGATAGTCGTGCTGGATACAGTATCCTTGGTTCAAGGCCCTTCTGTTTCATTGTATTAAATATATCATGCCATTCTCTTCTGGCCTGTAGGGTTTCTGTTGAGAAATCTGACGTTAGCCTGATGGGTTTCCCTTTATAGGTGACCTTTTTCTCTCTAGCTGCCTTTAACACTCTTTCCTTGTCCTTGATCTTTGCCATTTTAATTATTATGTGTCTTGGTGTTGCCCTTCTTGGATCCTTTCTGTTGGGGGTTCTGTGTATTTCCGTGGTCTGTTTGATTACTTCCTCCCCCAGTGTGGGGAAGTTTTCAGCAATTATTTCTTCTAAGATACTTTCCATCTCTTTGCCTCTCTCTTCTTCTTCTGGGACCCCTATAATACAGATATTGCTCCTTTTAGATTGGTCACACAGTTCTCTTAATATTGTTTCATTCCTGGAGATCCTTTTGTCTCTCTCTATGTCAGCTTCTATGCGTTCCTGTTCTCTGATTTCAATTCCATCAATGGCCTCTTGCATTCTATCCATTCTGCTTATAAACCCTTCCAGAGTTTGTTTCATTTCTGCGATCTCCTTTCTGGCATCTGTGATCTCTTTCCGGACTTCATCCCATTTTTCTTGCGTATTTCTCTGCATCTCTGTCAGCATGTTTATGATTCTTATTTTGAATTCTTTGTCAGGAAGACTGGTTAGGTCTGTCTCCTTCTCTGGTGTTGTCTCTGTGATCTTTGTCTGCCTGTAGCTTTGCCTTTTCATGGTGATAGGAATAGTTTGCAGAGCTGGGACGAGTGACGGCTGGAAGGACTTCCCTTCTTGTTGGTTTGTGGCCCTCCTCTCCTGGGAGAACAGCGGCCTCTAGTGGCTTGTGCTGCGCAGCTGGGCGCAGACAGGGTTTCTGCTTCCTGCCCGGCTGCTATGGAGTTAATCTCCGCTGTTGCTGTGGGCGTGGCCTGGCTCGGGCAGCTACTCCAAAATGGTGGAGTCGCGTTGGAGCAGGAGCTGCTGGGAGGCTATTTATCTCCGTAAGGGGCCTCCCTGCTCCCTGCAGCCCAGGGGTTAGGGTGCCCAGAGATCCCGGATTCCCTACCTCTGGATTAAGTGGCCCGCCCTGCCCCTTTAAGACTTCCAAAAAGCATCCGCCAAAACAAAACAACGACCACAAAAAAAACAAGAAAAAAAATTTTTTTAATTAAAAAAAAAAAAAAAAAAATTTTTAATTAAAAAAAAAAAGGTGGTCGTTCGTTTTTCTTTATTCTCCGGTGCCAGCCTCAGGCCTCTGCTCACCGGTCTTTCTGCCCTGTTTCCCTAATATTGGGGTCCCTGTCCCTTTAAGACTTCCAAAAAGCGCTCGCCAAAACAAAGCAGCAAAAAAGCAAAAAAAAAAAAAAAAAATGGTCGCGCGCTTTTCTTATGTCCTCTGTCGCCCAGCCTCCAGTGCCTGCTCACTGTTCTTGCTGCCCTGTTTTCCCAGTATCGAGGGCCCTGCACTCTGGCCCGGATGGCTGGGGCTGGGTGTTCGGCAGCCCTGGGCTCCATCTCCCTCCCGCTCTGCCTGCTCTTCTCCCGCCGGGAGCTGGGGGGAGGGGCGCTCGGCTCCCGCGGGGCCGGGGCTTGTATCTTACCCCCTTCGCGAGGCGCTGGGTTCTCTCAGGTGTGGATGTGGTCTGGATATTGTCCTGTGTCCTCTGGTCTTTATTCTAGGAAGGGTTGTCTTTGTTATATTTTCATAGATATATGCTGTTTTGGGAGGAGATTTCCGCTGCTCTACTCACGCCGCCATCTTCCGCCCCCCTTAGTAAGCCTTTTTAAAAATACTTTCAACTAACAATTTTGTTTAAATGCCACAAGATTACTAATTCCCCAGGTTATCTTCATTTCTGTGATTTCTTAATAGCTGGTCTCTAGTCTCTTGAGAGTCTGGATGTAGCTTCTCCTGGGGCAGGGAGGGCACCTGTGCCCTGACCCTGACTGAGAGAGCACCCTGCCTCTGGACCGAGGCTGAGCACCAGGCCACACCGTCTCACTTCAGACATCCTCTGGAGAGAGTCTTCTGAGTTTATCTTTGAGAAGCTTTTCAAGTTCACCTTTTAAGCTCCAGGTGACTTTGGACACAGACCCAGTATATAGTATGGCCATGCAAAAGACAAAAGACCCTAGACAATTGTCTGGGATAAGCAATAGAGATAGAAATTCCTTTATGATGCTTATGAATGTCTCCCTGCTTTCCCATCCGACATGCCCAGCATTATGCTAAGAATCAGTGTAGTCTTGAGTCTGATTTCAAAACAGTAAAACCTGTTCTGGACGCATCCCATTTGCTCCTTCACATTCAGCCTCCAGCCTCCCCACCTTGCTCTGGCCACAGGGGCTGACCTATATGGATGTCAGTCGCTTCCCTGAAGCATCTGGTTGGCCACTGGGAAGCCATGGAATGATGGGGAGCATGAAGCAAGGGATTTATCTCCCCAGCTGCCTCCCTGTCAGCTGGATGAGGCCCTCCCTCCCCTGAAGGTCTCCATTCTCTAAGGCAGCCCTCTGCACACAGCACTGTCCGTCCTGGGTTCCCATTTCAGGAACTGCTCCCTCCACTGGCTTCTCCAGGTTTAGAGGTAGGTGGTAAGGGTGCCCCTCTCTTACTAGCTCTGAGATATTGCACGATGCCTTGAGATTTCCATATGTCCTGTGTGCATTTGTACTGGTCCCTTTTCTAACCCCTCCTAGAATTACCCTAATTTGCCATCTGCTTCCTGGTGAGGCCCTGATTGTGTCAACAATAGCCATGACCATGTGATAGGTTCTTTTCCCAGCCCTAATTTCAGAGCCTGTTCGATGGGTGGGTACAGTTGCTGTGGGTACTTAGGACCATGGCTTCCACACCATTACCTGCATAATTGAACCCACCTCTGTTAAGAGAAGTCTGGGCCCTGGGGATAGAGTGCAAATGATATGCAGAGCCACTTGTCTTTCTTTGAAAATCTAAATCTACACTAGCACTATGGGGTGGCTCCAGTGCACCCTGGGGGATCCCGTTCCCCCTGTCCTGGCCTTTGAGGCACTCCTGCTCTTCTTATCTCTCTGCCCTGAGAGGTGGGATGGGGGTTGAGGTTAAGAACTCCAGGTATCAATGACCAGAGAGGACTATGCTGTCTCCAAACTTCCTTATCAGTTTTCTCCCCTCACTGCATTTCTGCTAAGTGCATACTGTGGCTTCCTGTAGTCTGGAGTCCCCTGATATGCACGATGACAGTTTGCACACTGCATTCCATATTAGCTGGAAAAAAATCACATTTTCATATTCTAGATTGTCCAGGCAAGCCCATGCAGAATCCTGCTCTTGATAATCTCTCCAAATTTTCCCTGAAGGTCAATGCCCACCAGTAACTGGACTAATTGTATTTATTATTGAAGGTAACTCTCCATGCATGGCATTAAGTCCCTCTTCTGGTCTCTTCCTGAGGGAGTAACTTGCAGCCATGCTATGAAAGCCAAGACATGAGGAGGGACTGCAGGGGACTCTTTCCTCTGCAGTCCTGGAAGTGAAGGTCTTGACCCCAAAACCCCAGGCTCATTTGCATGTTTCCAGGGACACCACATCACCTGCCCTCCTCCCACCCTACTCCTGTCTCCATTCCCACCTGCTCATTCCCACCAAACTGAACCGAGTAACAGAACTGGTGCTGCCAGCAGTCAGCATTCATCCGTGAATATTTTTATTCTTCAGGGCTCTTGGTGGGGTCCCTGTAGCAGAGTTGGCCGTGGGGGGGAGTGGTTAGAGGAGGTTGGGAGGGTGTGAGCACCCAGCGGGCCACAGCAGCAGGTGACTGCGTGCTGGCCTGCTGCCCCCGTGGGTGGCGCGGGTTGCACAGGCTCTCAGGCGGGCCCAGAGTGGCTTTCCCAGGCTGGGGATGAATGAGCCGGGGCCCGCGACCGCACCAGAGGTGCCGCTCTGGTTGTAAATTGTCAGGCTCTTAGCTGAAAGCGCTGCGCAAGCTGTTTGTGAGCTAGAGGCGGAGAAGGTCAGCCCCTGCAGAACGCTGCCTGGCTGCCCGGCGGGTCAGGTTTGCACCAGGGGGAGCTGTGGTCGGATGGCAGGGAGCCAGGCAGCCCGCCTTTGAGGCAGGGACTGATGAATGAGGGGGAGTGGTTTTCCAAGTCTCACATTTAGGGGGAAAAAAAACCAAGTGTCAGAGAAGAATGAAAAGAACAGGCTAGGTGGCCCTGAGGGGCGGAGTGTGGAGGCCTCTTCTGGAGTCCAGGAAAGTCCTGTCCTCAGGACGGGACATTCTTTGGGTGACGCGATGCAGCTCCCAGCTTCTGCAGAGTGAGAATCAAGGCCCAGATCCCTTGTGGACCTGGAGGTTCACCGCTGGAACTGAAAGTGAAATTTCCAGTGACTAACACAGATGATAGAGAATCCTGCCCAGACGCGTCAGCGTTCTTGGACAGGTTTTGAAATCACTCTGAATCACTCTTCCTTCCCTTGTAAAATGGGGACAAGAATACAAAGTTCCTGAAGATGGAGGAGTTAGACATGGTGTTTTAGTACTTGGTACGATAGAGCATATAGTTGGGATTTAATAAGTGGTATCTGTTCTACTTATGAATAAAACCACACTTTGTGTCATCAAGACAGGAATGGAAATGCTTGGACTCCAATCCTGCTGAAACTCATTTGCCAATGAGGCATTTCACTGGAGATCCAGTTACACCTGTCAGAAAAGCTGCTGTCCAAGAATCGAACCCAGTTATCCCCAGCAGCTCAGAGCCATCCTTGCTCTCGGAATTTGCTCCCCTTCTGTTGAGCCCAGAGCCTGTTTAAGCTGCCATAAAGAAATGATATGGATGGAGGAGGGAGCAGAGAGAGGTGACAGTCACAGGAGTAAACAACTTAACATGTGTCAGTCTGGGTATTCTGAGAACAAGATGCCAAAACAAGATTAAATGTGCAAGGCTTTTATCAGGGGACACGCCTGTGGGAGAGAGTGGAGAGAGGGCCAAGCAAGGCTTGGAGGGTCATCAGACTGTGATGCAAGTCTGACTGAGCAAAGGACGGAGGGAGCGAGGGTGGGTAGAAATGTTCTAACCCGCCAAGCAGTCCCTGGAAGGTTTGGCTAGGGCACTGAGGAGTCCTGGAGCCCAAGTCAGCCATCACAGGACAGGAACAGCCTGCCTTAGTATCTCTGCCATGCCCAGTCATTGGTGCTTGGTTTCACTGCAAACATCCCATAGCATAGCAGGTGGGTCTGAGGGCAGTTTTGTTCCTGTGGTTGAAGGTCTTCCAGGCACAGTCTCATGGCAGCTACAGTATATTTTTGTAAGCAGCTCTGCCCTGGGCAAAACGTGATTGAAGTAGGCAGCAAAAACAAAACCCCTCAAAGCACCAGCCACAGATTCCTCCGTCTGTACCCAGGCCCCTTTGCAATGTGATTTTGCCACTTCCCCATCCAGAGATGGGTTTCTCTTTCTACTCGTTGAATGCGGACTTGACCATGCCAGTTGCCTGGCCACTGTAACACTAACACGGAGCCCGGCAGAGGGCTGAAAGGTGTGTGTGCTTTGAGACTTGCCTCTCTTGCTGGTTTTGGAGACCTGAGGTCTCCATGGGGAGAACCTGGGCTAGTCTCCTAGAGGATGAGAAACATCATGAAGCAGAGACCAGTCACCTTCCCACCACCAGCCATGTGTTAGAGTCCATCCTAGACTATCCAGCCCCAGCCAAGCTGCCAGTGACTACAGACCAGCCACACCAGACCGGAATCAAAAGGGTTAATGAATAACCCTTGTATTGTAAGAAATATTAAATGCCTATTGTTTTAAGTCAATCCATTTTGGATTGGTTTGTTTTACAGGAAAAGCTAACTGACAAGATTTTTGTCCATTTTATAGACAGAAAAACTGACAATTAGGGACATGATAAAGTCCCTCAATGAACTGAAGCCTAGAGCTGTCAATCACTCTTCCTCAATCCACTCCAAGTCTCCCACTCCAAGCTGGGCTTGACCAGATGGCTCTGAGTTTGGGGGCAGCTTTATTCATTTGTGCCATTTGCTTACATCCTGGAATCAACTGAGCTAAGACCCCCCAAATCCAACCTTAAATAAGCATTTATTCAGTGAGTGACTCTAAGGCGTTAGGAGGCCCCTTTATGACATGGAAGCCATTAGAACACATGTCAAGGAATTCCTAATTTTCAAAGCATGGGAGGTGATGGATGCAGGAATACAGGGATTTTCTCTAATCATATTATAAACTCCTGCAGGCAGGGGCAGAATTCATGTTTCTCTTACATTCTTCTTCACTACTGTGTTGGTCTCATAAGCTACTGTTCATTCATTCAACAGATGTTTATTGAGTGTGCCAAGAACCAAGCAGACAAAGATCCCAGCCCTTGCGGAAAGGGGAAACAGGCAATTAACAGGACAAATAAGTAAATTCTGTAGTATATTGAGAAATAGGTGCTAAGAATGAAAACTAAAGGGGGGAATGAGAGAGGGAGGCAATGGGCAGGGGTCAGTGGCATGTTAGAGAGGGCAGCCAGGATAGCCTCTGAGAAGATGACATTTGATTAGAAATGGAAGAAAGCTAGCCACAGGGATGTCTGTGAGAAGAGCAGGCCACAGCAGGGGAAGGGCCCTGAGGCTAGAGCCTGGTGGGCGTTCAGGCAGCACCTGGGGGCCAGCGCCGCAGGGGAGGAGTAGTAGGAAAGGAGTTCAGACAGGTAAGGCGAGGTGGCTGAGCACATCGTGAAGGGTCCTGTGGATCACAGGTGGGACTGAGAGTGAATGCGGAGCCATCTGGGGGTTAGGAGCAGAGGAGCGACATGACCTGACATTTTAATAGGGTCCCTCCGGCTGCTGTATTAGGAATAGTCTGAAAGGAGGTGAGGGCAGAGCAGGGGTACCAGTTAGGCGTTCCTGCTATAACCATGGAGTTGTTTTAACTTGAAATTAGAGCAAAAGTGTCTAGCCCAGGGCCTGTGTTTGAAGGAGCACTCAATCACCATTTGTTGGGGAAAATATTGAATTGTGTCTTTTTGCCAGCATTATGGTGCCTGAAAGAGCAGCCAAGGGGACGTTGCTTTTGGACCTGAACAAGTTCTGCTTTGATGATGACAGCAAAGCACCAAACAACCAATTCAACTTCACGGCGCCATCTGGAGTGGGCAGCAGCAGGTTTGCACAGGCTGCAGCTGGCTCCGGGAAAATTGTGGTCAGTTAATGGTCATTGCATCAGTGAAAGGGCATCGGGGAAGCTGGTCTAACACGCATAGTGCTTTCGCTGCCCTGTAGAGAGAGATTTCCAAGGTAACTCCCTCTCTGAGCGCCTATAACTGACAAACTTAATGGGGACTCTGTTGTCCCTGTTTGCTCTTTATTTTACCCAAGTTCCGGAGATCGTTTGTTATGCATAGTTGTGCCTGGGGCGCTGAGGACCGGCTTCTTTCTTGCATAGCTCACAGTTTGCTCCTCTGCATTCAGGTTAGTGCCCTCTGGGCTCAAGCACTTTTGTTTATTTGAGTGCTCATTCCTGGCACAGAGAGGAATAAGGTGGGTGAAAGCCCATGCAGGGCCATGGGTGTGCCTAAGTTCAGCATTGCAGAACCACTGGAGACCCAGAGGAGAATGAGAAAATAAGGATGTGGAGGCAGCCAAACCCCACAGCATCTCCACAGGGGCAAAGGTACACTGGAGAGAAGGATGGGCAGGAACCGGGGTCCCAATGAACTGTGTGGACCCTTAGCCACAGGGTTCCCACTGAGGGGCGGTGAGGACAGAGGAGAGGAAATGAAAGGGCGGAGGAAGGTGTGGGTGGTGTCTGCATTAGTGGGGCTTTGCATCACAGATAAAACCTCTGGGTCAGTGGTGGAGGTCTGGGGGTAAGCAAGCCACCAGAAAGGCAAGCTTTCACCCCCCTCCTTCTCTGTCTCCCATCCCAAGCCCTTCTTCCCTCCCCAAGAATGTCTTACCAATGTTATTCTGGTGTCAACTATAAACTAATTTCTATTTAGGAAATTAATACATGTTCACTGTAGAAAATTCAGACAAGCACTCCCATTCAGTGATAACCACTATTAACATTTTGATATATTTCCTTCTTGTCTCCTTCCCTATGCATAGATTTTTATGTATATGCCATACATATACACATAACTATTTGAAACAATGGGAGTATCCCTGTGTATAGGATTCTATATAATGCCTTTTTTCAACCAACCTGACGCCTTGAGCTAATGCTGTTGGGCAGTAGTGTTTGATGAACATCTTTAAACATAGATTCTCTCTCCTGGTAAATTCTTTCTAATAAATCCTCTAGCAGTGAGCAAAGATGTGGACATAATTTGTTAAAGCCCCTCCAATCAGCAAAGTGCTTTCCAGCAAGGTTTTTCAATAATATCTGCTAACAGTATGTGAAAATGTCTTTATCAGTTCAATGAAAAGAATTGTTTATTCTGTGTAATCTGTTATCTCTGTTTTAATCTAGTTGACTGGTGATCTAGATTATGAAAACCCAAGTAATCTAGCAGTCGGCAATATATACACGGTGATAGTCCAGGTGCAGGATGTTGTGCCTCCTTACTACAAAAGTAAGTATTTTGATTTACTTCATGAAGCATCTTCTTTGAGTAGTAATGACTTAACTATGCTAGGCCCTCCTTGGTATTGGGGTAGGTGTCTGTAAATTCAAAGGCAAACTTCAAAAAACCCAAACACTTGGGAATCCGCACAGCCTCTTCCCGTTCCTCACCAGGCCCGTTTAATCCGTCTCCAAGTCCTAAAATCTCAAGGGTCTGGTGCTGCTCTAACGCAGAACGCCTCTTCTTTCTCAGCTGACTTACAACACTAGGAGTCTTTTAAGGAGATTTCTGCCTGCCTTTAGTCTTGCCCCTTTCTAATGCATCCTCCACATTTCAGCGATTTTCAGGAAGTGCAAATGCCATCATATTACTTTCTCACTTAAAGCCTTCAAATGCCTCCTCATAGCTGTCAATTGCAAGTTCAAACTCTTTGACATGGCATACAAGGATTTTCAACATCAGACCCTGCCTAACTCTCTAGTTTCATCTCCCATTGCTCCCCTCTAAGCCCCTTTTTCCCAAGTAGGCCAAACAGCTTGCAGTTTTCTTGAGTGAATCATGCGGTTTTATACCTTGGAATCCTTGCACATGCCTAGAAACACCCCCCCCACACACACACCATTCCACTTTTATCACATGTGTCTAACTCTAAGTATCCTCTGCTGGTGCTTCCTCCAGCCTCTGCAGTGACCTGTACAGTGACCTGTACAAAAGGTGACTACCCTAAGCATCTTGAAGGTGGAAACACCAGGTCCTAGTCACCTTGTATCCCCTATATTTTGCAGAGCCTCATAAACAAAAGATGCTTTTAAAATGCTGAATACTGAAGTGAGAATAGGATATAACAATTTAATTTTTTTACTTCTGTTTTTAGATAACATCTACATTTATTTCATAACAAGCCCAGAAAACGAGTTTCCTCTTGCCTTTGAAAGGTCATCCTACGTATTTAACGTGTCAGAATTAAGCCCAGGTAAGTGACAGACAAGACAGACCACAGTGCTGTTGACGGACCCCTTCACCCAGATGCACGTTTGGTGAAGCTCCTTTCCAGGGCCCTGAATGGTCCTGTGCGCAGCAATTCACAGCTCATTCGTGTTTATTGTGCCTCTTATTTCTTTTTAAATTGTCCTCATGGCTGAGGGGCACTTCAGGTGAAATCAAGATTTTCAAAACTGTTGATTAAATTGCCTTTCTCCAAGCCCCCGATGGCTTCCTTGCCTCTGTGCTTGATTCTGCTCCTCCTCCCTTTTTGTAGCCTAAGTTTTCCCTTGGTCTCCACTGTGATTTTCATCCAGTTCACTCAGAGAATTGAAATTTAAAAATAGAGAAAAGCTTTCCCATTCCAGATTTCTTTCATTTAAAAACAAAATAAAGACATTTTCTCTCTCCCTTAATAGGATTCACTGGAGGCCTCTTTCGCCCTTTCTGACACCTGGACTCCAGCAGGCTCCCCCTTCGTGGTCGCCTTCAGCTCCTCCCCACCTCCCCTGTCTGAAGGCAGCCCTGTTAACTCAGTGCAGCCAGACTTCATTACAGCTTGTGATCCTTTTATCACGGGAACTACTTCTGTATGAAACCAACAAATGAACCCTGAACTCTCTAAAATGATCCCCTCTCCATTTTATTCTCTCTTTACCAGTCTCCAGTTCCTGAGATTAAATTCAAAAAGAAGGTCTGAAGAAAATGCTTTTAATTCCTTATACCTTAACCAGTGAATAACACATGTAGACAAGGCTTTTTATGAATACACAGGTCTTACTATAATTATTGTTCACCTATTTTGGGTCAAGCACCTCGGGCTGGGGCTGTATTGTTGAAGGAGAGAAGGTTTCTGCCCTTGCGGAGTGTAATTGATGGGAAAGACCTGCTACAAACAAGCAAGCTGAACTCTATCAACCCCACCCACAAGATCTGTAAAGCAAAATGGAAGAGTATTTAAAAATGTGTCTGTAATCATCAATTGCTAACCCTTAAAAATGGCTGGTTTTTCATCTTGTTGATAAGAGCAATTCGTGCTCATTATATAAAATTAGAAAAACATGAAAGGCTTTTTAGAAAACACTGCTGAAAAAAAGATGTATGCATGAGAATGTTCTTTGCAGTGTTGTTTATGATTGTATGATAATGGGGGTGCTGGGACTCGAGAAAGCTATGAATTGTCTTTTGCCCCTCACAGCACTGCTTGGATCCTAGGTCAGTTACCTAGTGGGTGCTTATTAGCATAATCTGAATATAATAGAATAGAATTGAAGATACAAAACAGAGTTTGGACAGCAAAGAGCCTTTAAAAGTCTTTCTTTCCAAGGCAGTGAGGATAACTGCTCCCGGGTCCTCTCCTTGCCCTTGCCCAAGCAGGACTAACCTCAGATACGCTCCTCTTCCAGCAAGAACCCGGGTTGGACAGGTGCAAGCGGCTGACAAAGACTTGCCCCAAAGCAGCACCGTGTACTCCATCACCGCTGGAGGGGCCGGCCTCCAGCACCCAAATATATTTTGGATTAATCCCAGAACGGGAGAACTCCAGCTGGTGATGAAAGCAGACTATGAAACAACCCCCGTCTATATTCTCAGAATCCAGGCCACCAACAGCGAGGACACGAGCTCAGTCACTGTGAGTGGGGCTGTCAGGTGCCTCACCAAAAGCTACACTTAGCATCCCTCCTGCAGCCTCCGGGTGTGGCTGTAACAATAAGGAGTCTTAATAGGGTACATCCTGCAGATGTGTTGGAAATGGCTAGTGATGTCCAGGACAACATGCAGCTGTGCCCAGGCAATAAAGACTGACATCTGTAGCCCCCAGTTTGTGGCTGACTGGGAGGCATGCCGAGATTGATGGCTACTTGCGGAACAGGCTTCCTCTTGCTGCCATTTAATCTTCCTTTGCTGGTGGGCTGGTGGTGGGCTGTGGGCTGCCAGGAGTGGGGTGAAGGTTTGTAGCTATGCGTTCCTCCCTCCCTCAAGTAGTTTTGCCATGTTTCTACCCCACCCCCATCACACCAGATGGGGTAGATTTAAAATGATGTGGTTGACACAGGGCTATACTGCTTTTCAGCCTTTGATGTTAAGAATGTGAGTTAAATGCAGACTCTGAGCCAGCAGGCCTGAACAGGGCCTGAGAATCTGCATTTCTAACATGCTTCCACGTGGCACCCATGCAGCTGGCCCACGGCTGCGCTTTGAGTAGCAAGAGTTAATAGGTCTGTGCTGTCAGTGGGTAGGATTATCTGAAGGTAATAGGATGGCCACAGAGATGGAACTATTTCTTGATCTTTTCCATTAGTGAAGTGAAAAGGCATAAGGCAAAATGACCTCTTAGCTAGCAGCAGACAGCCCTGTGTGACATAAAAAATGACTGGTTCAGAGGCAGGAGACCGAGTACATTCCTCCACTTTGATCCATTTTCCAAGGGGGTCTGAGCAATGCTTACCTTTGTGTCCCATTTCTCAATCTCTTCAACGGAGAGTCACCTGAAAACCCAGTGCTTGAATAGTCCAGTGCCTCTGATGACTTGCTTTGAATTAATGCAATAGTGTCTTTAATCATCTGTCAGGCTCAGCATTGTGAGCTGAGAAAAATATGCTCTAAGTTGAAGATAATTTTAGTGTTTGTTAGGCTCGGTTTTTAGAAAAATGAATGGGGTCCACTTTGGGAGCTAACTGGAGTGAACATTTCAATTTATTCCTATGTTCAGAAATAGCTGAAATCTCCAAAATTCAAAGGTAGAATGAATATGACTCAAAATTCATAAGCTTTTAAAAAGGGTGATGATCACATAAGTCCCTTTCAGGGCTGACATTCTATGATTCTGTGCTGGCAGGCATCCCAGTCCATATTCCAATTCACCAGGCATAGAGACCATGATCAAAGGGAATAGGCTGTTCCCTGAAGTAGCAGGTGAGGGCTGCCAGCTTTGTGTGGTGCTGATATCCCAGGTCACAGATGAGATCCTGGATTAGCCAGGTTGGCTCCTTCTATCCCTGTGGTTCTCAACCCTGGCTGCATATTAGAATCAGCTGGAAAACATTTAAAAACTGCCTGGTCTTCACTCTCCAGAGAGTCCAGTTCATTTGGTCTGGAGTGGGTCTAAGAAAGTGGAGCCATGGTTAAGGACCATTGCCCTGTATTCCAATGTCAAATGTAGAACTTCCAATTCACAAAGGCAGTGAGCAAGGAAGCATAGGAGGTCACTGTAAATCCATAATCATTGTGGGGAAAACAACTCAGTATCATCTTGGGGAAAGCACATGCGACTAGGTGAATGCGGGGCTATGTGAATGTATGCAAACATTACGTACATGTGTGCACCCACACACACACACACTCATGCACACAGTACAGATTAGCACAGGGCTTGCAGCAGGACAGACCTGAGTTCAAATCCCAGCTCTGCCACTCATCAACTGCATGGCTTTATGTCAATTACCTAATCTCTCTAAACCTCAGTTTCAACATTTATAAAATGGGAATAATCATATATCTATCTCAGGGGAGGTTAAATGAGCCAGTCCACAAAAAGCACAGAGCCCAGGGTCTGGCACACAGTAAGCACTCAGTTAGTTTAAGCTATTAACAATGGCCACCTCCTTGCGGCTCTAGGTTACTGTGAATGTCCTCGAAGAAAATGATGAAGAGCCAGTTTGTATCCCAAACTCCTATTTCCTGGCCATCCCAGTGGACCTGAGAGTTGGCACAAATATTCAAAATTTCAAGCTCACGTGCACTGACCTCGATTCCAGCCCCAAATCTTTTCGTTACTCCATTGGTCCAGGTACAGTACTGATGGCAATGGTCCTGGGCTGTTTCTGAGGGTTCTCGGTGTCAGAGTCTGTGCTTCCACACTGATGGGGGCCATGTGTACGGGTGGGGGGTTTGAATGAAGAATCTAAGGGCCCTGGGCCTCCCCCTCCTCTTGGCTTCTCCTTCTCACCTAACTCTTCCCAGACTCCCATCCATGGCTGCTCAAAGCCCCAGGGAAGGCAGAAGCCCCTTGATGATGTCCCCCACCCTCCCTGCCAATTCCCAGCCCATCCTATATGGTTCATGAATCATGTTAGTGTGGTTTAAATTTTTTTAGTCCAACTCCTCAGCCACCTCTTTTCCTGCAAGCTTGTAGTGGGGGGCAGGGAATCCCAGTCCTCTCTCTGGATAATAATAGATTAAATAGATTAAACGCATTTTGAAATGTGTCCTCAGGAATTCTCTTCTGCTCCATTCATTTTCTCTCTTTAAAAATATACCATTGTGGGGGGGAAGAAAGAGCACCCCTCAGTGGAAATTAGACCAAAATAACTCATCTAATGAAGAGCTGGGGCCAGAGATTGAAACCCAAACAAGCAGAGCAATTCCACGTGAAAAGAGTAAAAATGTATCTGGGCCACCTGCCGAGCCCGGGCGGAGCAGGAACTGGAGCAGTAGGAAGCCTCCGTGCAGACCGTGCAACAAAACCGGGGGTAGACGCTGCCCGAGACTGCAGTGCTGGAGATGGAAATAATCCGTGCTGAGAGCCCTTAGGCCTTTACGGAGCACTTCGCTGATGCTAAGGGAGTAAAAACTGCGTCATCTCTTGCTCCATTTACTGGTTTAAATTGGTAATGAGTCTGGATCCACCAGAGGAACGAGCCGGGGCTGCTCCAGCTGGCAGCCTCTCTGCCCTGGGCTCCCTAAACTGTGAGATGTGAGACCCAATCCAGCTGTGGGGGAGGTAGGATGGAGTGGATTCAGGAGGACCTGGGACTGTGATGCCTGCCAAGCGGGGAGGTGGGTTCTCCTGGGGAACTCCAAGACATCTGTCGCCAGTGTGACCAGCCGGTTTCCAACAAAGGCATGGAGTGAACTTGACCTAGGGCTGGGATGTAACCCACTCTACCCTCTTGCTGCCCACTCCTTAGTCTCAGTGTGAGTGACACATTGTTACCAAATAAATGACAATAATCCTGGTGCAGCCTCTCTTGCCAGTTAAGTCTCTGCCCAGTGCTCAGCAAGATGGCGGTCATTCTCCTGGGACAGGTGCGCTGTTGTTCTTTCCTACTCTCATCCTCACTGTAGCCACATGGATTATGAGCAAGAGTTTTTCCTGTACTAGTGAAATCTCTGGTGCAGTTAAGGCCCATATCTCTCACTGACCCAGCCCTGGTGCATCAAACACAGTGTCTACCTGAGGTGTGGATGTTGAAGGAAAAGACTGAATACAGTTTTCTTCTAAACCTTTCTCTCTCAACTCTCTTTTATTCCTTTCCCCAAAATCTTTGTATCAAATCTCATTTAGGCAACATCAACAGTCATTTCACCTTCTCTCCCAACGCTGGATCCAACGTCACAAGCCTGCTCCTTGCAACACGCTTTGACTATGTTAGTGGGCTTGATAAGCTCTGGGACTACAAATTACTTGTCTACATAACAGATGACAACTTGCTCTCTGGCAGGAAGAAAGCTGAGGCTCGCATTGAAACAGGAACAGTGACACTGAGTATTAGTGTCATTCCTCATCCAACCACAACTGTCACCACAACCCCCAAGGTAAGGGCTTTGGGAACTGGACTGGCCAGATACATCCCTTGTGATTTCCCCTGATGGAGCCTCTTGACCCAGGAGAAATGTGGGATGGACTCACACAGTTGAGACGTTAGGATGTTGTCAGGAATGGCAACCACGGGCTGAACTTGAGTAGTTGCTAGGTGTAGGTGAAGATCTGCATGAAACCTTGGACTGTAGACTGTTAACTTTTCCTGCCCTTTAGAGAAGGGTGTGCTTTATCCCTGAACTTGTGATAGGTCAGGTATTGAACATCACTGGTGCTTCTGACACAGAAGCCAATGTTCATGGACATGTGGCCAGTTGCAACCTTTGCAACCCCTCTTCCACTTGCTCTTAAGAACCACTGCAAGTCAATATCCATGAACACAGGGAGCATTCAGGAGCTCCTCCACTTGTTTGGGAGAGTCACTGTGCACCAGTCTGTACCCTACTCCCCACCTCCACGCCACAAAATTTCATTCATTCCATCTAAAATATTGATCTAATACCTATAATATGTCAAGCACTCTAGCAAACAAGCCACAGATGATCTCTGCTCTCATGGAGCTTATATATGTTTATATATACAGGGCAGTGGTTCTCAGATTGGGGTCCAAGACCAGCACATCTGTGTCACCTGGAAACTTGTTAGAAATGCAAGTACTTGGGCGACCCCAGCATATTAAAGTCATACCTCACCCACCCATGGTCATCACCACCATGACTCCAGGGAAGGATGTTGGAACCTGAGATCCCCAACCACATTCCCAGACCTACTAGATCAGAAGCACTAGGGGTGGATTTTTAATAATAAAATCTGTGTTTTTAATAAGCCTTCTACAGGGTTCTCATGTGCACTACAGTTTGAGAGACACCATTCTAGATGGGGAGACAGATTACAAAAAAGGATGCAAATTAATAAAATAACAAAAGACTGTTTAAATGGTAGCAAAAAAGTATGAAGGTGCCGTAACAGAATCAGTGTGAAGAAGAAAGGGAGAGTCTTGGAATCTGATAACAGGATCACCTTACTCTGCTCTTTAGATGAACCGGCTTATGTTTTGTGCCAAGTCTTTTGCCCCTTTCCTCGTGCCCCCAGTCAAAGTTGTGCCCTTGGTGGCAGCCCTGTGTGTGCAGTATGCCAGAGGGAAAGTCACCAGATCTTAGCAAGCTTCTTATGACAGGTGGTCCGATTCTGCTGCTCAGAGTCTTACAAGAATTGGTTAATGTTCATCTCCTGTGTGCTTGAGTCCATATCATCCCCAAGAATGGAGGAATGAGGTGACCTTGAGGGCCTTGAGTGGTGGCAGGAGCCAATAGGCTTCCCTGAGTAAGGAACTGCCACCCTTCTGGGGCTTACAAAATGGCCCAGCTGTGACATCTCCGTGCCACAACTTGTTTTCTGTCTCCCTCTCTAGAAGCAAATGCCAAGCTTCTGGCTTCACTGTGGTCTCAGCCCACTCATCTGGCCATGCAGCTTGCAGTGAGTGCACACTGGAAAGCCTGCAAAGTGTTTAAAAACACACAACTTCTGTGGCTCCAGCCTTCCCAGTGAGAGACAATGGCTCTATTAGGCCCCGGGGTCAGGCCGTGATTGGGCAGGGACAAAAGGCAATGGAATTTTTAGCTTTTGGGAAAGGAAAGAAAGGCAGAGAATGAAATAGGCCTAGAGTTGCTCTTCAGTTCCCTGAATTTTCTGGAGTTTGAGCTCATGGATGTCTGGAAAGACTATAAATAAGGTGGTAGGTTGAAGCAGCAAGAGCACATAGATGTCCAGTTTGCAGAGCAAGGACAAAGAGAGGAATAAACACTCAATGGGAGGAAGTGCTGATATCAAAAATGCCACCACCCTCCACTCACCACCCCCCTTCTCTGTCCTCCAAGCCCAGGATTATCTACCAGGTCCTGAGGGAAAACGTTTACTCTCCATCGGCATGGTATGTGCCTTTTGTCACCACTCTGGGCTCCATATTGCTTCTGGGCCTCCTGGCATCCCTGCTCATCCTGTTGGCCAAAGCCATCCACAAACACTGTCTCTACAACACTGGGAAGCACAGAAAAGCTGTGTAAGTGGCCAGTGGGCTGGGCCCTTTCCATTGCTTCCTTCAGGACACTACTTCCTGTGATGTCCGAAGGAAAGAGAGAGAATTAGGATTTCTCTACAGGGCAGAGAGAGCTGCAGTAAAGGAAGGAAAGGAGATCTGGGGGGAGGAATCCTAGCTCCCCCTGGTTCAGGTGCCCCCTTCATCACCCGCTGGGCCAGAAAACTGTCTTTTGTTTTCCCTGGCACCTGCCCCTCTTTGATGCATTCTCAATGAAATTGGGGCTTCAACCTCTTAGTGACCTTGGCCTGGATAAAAGCTTCAGAGAAAAGCCCAGTTGTGAGTAGTGATAGACCACACTGGCTGTGCTGTTACTCATAGGAGAGCGAAAGGATAGGATGGAATTAAAGCAAGCACAGAAAACTGATAAGGGAATCACATTTTTGGCTCCAGCGACTCACCTGGGCTTTTATGTGAGTAAATCATCATTGTGTTTTTGCACATAGCCCCATCAGCTCTCAAGGGCTGGAAACACAGGTCTGTTTCCTCTCCATATTCTCTCCTGCTTACCAATATGCCTTTTACGCATGGAGACACTGTGGAGTGTCTTACTGGCTGAGGTGAGGGAAATGAAGAGAGCACTGCATTGCTCGAAGCTTCCCCCAGAGCCAGTTTCTTGAGTATCTGAGCTCTTAGAATGATAGCATCGTGGCTCTGAGTGTGAGCTTTGGAATGAGGTAAGGCCCAGTTTCAAATCTTGCCCCTCCCTTTTCTGGGTATATGGCTTTCGGCAAGTGACCTCTGTGAATCTGTTTCCTTATTGAAAACTAAACAAATAAATGAGCAAATGCAAAGAAAGCATTTAGCACTGTCCCTGATGTAGTAAATGCTTAATGCACTATTTAAAAAAATCTGGTTGCACTATTTTTCATGGCTGAGTCCCAGTGAGCTCAGGATTCTGGATTCCAAGTTTACTTTAATGCCAAGTATCCTGGGGGTATTGGAACCTGAGTTTTGGAATTTCTCACTGATAAAAGAAGGTGTGATAAGACTCCTGTGCCTTTTAAAGGTATTTTGAAGGTTAACTAGTATTGTCAGATAATTTAAAATCTATGGATGAAAGGCCACATAAAAGCACGAGGCATTAGCATAACGATGAGCGCAGCATTTGCCATATTTATTGGCGAAGTTTGTTGCTATTGGCAACCTTGACTTCAAGGTAAGAAATCCTCGAGCATCTGCTGAAATTAAAAAAGGCATTTTTGTTTGGACTCCACTCACAAATTGATTTTGGGGAGAAAAAAGTTGGCTGCAGAAGACTGATGCCTAAGCTTGTAAGGCTGGCATGCTCTGCAATGGGATTTAGGCAGAAGTTCTTAAAAGAGGTAATTCAACAGACACTGAAACTCATATGCACTTGATGCTTATATATTAAATGGGCACCTGAAATCTGGCTGCTTTAGCTTACATTCTAAATATTAATGGTTTGCAATGTGGTTAACTGCAAAAAAAAAACTAGTTAGTAATTCAGACTAAGACCCGGCCTCTCTGGAGATTAGTTGTACCACATGGCAGCCAGTATTTGTCCAATAGCAAAGAATAAAATTAGAGTCATAGAATTTTAGACTCCAGGGTTATCAGGGGAAGGGGCTTAACATCCAGCCCAGCTCTTCATGTTTTAGGAAACCAGGCTTTAACTGGCAGCCCTTGAATCTTCCACCGTAAACCAAACCTTCTGCTCTGCTGGCTACTGAGGAGAAAAATTGGGCAGGAAGAATCACCAGGGCTTCCTGATTGGAGCGGTCATGCCCCCATTCAGTGTTGTCAGAGAAAACATATGCCCTGAAGTTCTGTAAAACTGTAGTTTAAACTTATCAAATTCCAGAACCTCCTTAGTCCCAACCCGTAGTGATGAAGCTGCTCTGTCTGGAGCAGGGGTGGGATCCCAGCCTTTACTTTGGTCTATCCCTGGCCCCTCTTTAATCAACCCTTAAATACAGTTGCCCAGAGTCCCCCACATTATCATGTATGCAGAATTCTCTTGGGTTAATTCTTGTCCATCCTTTTTCCTCCCACAGGGTGAAGAAACAAGGTATGTATGGTGCCTATTGCCTTTGTTTATTGCTGTTGGTTTTTGCTTGCTCTGATGTACTACATAAAAGGGCCCCAACTTGGCAGAGAATCAGGGCACAGTCCTCTCTTGGGGGTTTTCAGCTGTGAAATTTGCCCTCATCTATGGGCGAATGAAACAGATCAGGTGTAGCTGGAGAAAGGGAAGGCGGGTGCGTGGTGCCAGGAGGCCTCTTGGGTCTTTAATTTTGGTCCTGCCTGTTCCCTACCCAGAGTCACCTCCAATCAGCTCAGTGTGAGCACCTAGAGGTCTGTTCCCTGCCAGTGCAGCTAGAAGTCTGTTCCCTGCCACTGGAGGAGAACTGAAGAATTCTCCATGGCTTAAACACAGACAGTGCCCACTTGTGGCTGCACACGGAGGGGTGTGAGCCCTCCTGAGGACAGTTCATTTCCTGCATGGGACAGATGTGTCTTTTTAAAGAACCAGTGTTACTTGCTTCTCAGCTTGTAATGGATTTGATCATTTTCATAGGTTATTAAGGGGTCAGTCAGCCTACTTAGAAAGGGGGGCTGGTTACAGTCAGGTGGGCAGGGAAAGCTGAGTGATTTCAGGGATGTTGATGAATTGAGCAAGGTATCCAAGCCTGAGGAGATGTCGCCACCCAGCCCCAAAAGCTGCTGCTCCAAGGAGAATTCAGGCCACAGGGAGAGACAGGACAAAGAATTGAAATATGTGTTTTTAAAAATTGATTGCTTTAATCTTACTACACTGATGGACAGTGACTGCAGTGGGTTATGGGTGGGGACTTTATAATATGGGTAGATGTAGTAAACACATTGTTTTTTCATGTGAAACCTTCATAAGAGTGTATATCAATCATACCTTAATTTAAAAAAATGATTGCTTTAATCACTCCACCATAGGCACTTATGTCTGACATGCACAAGACATGTCTAAGCAGGGTTAGACATTGGTTATAATAGTTATTGATCATAACAAATGATATGACTTCAATAAATGAGATTTTTCATAAAGTGTCACCCACTCTAGTTGCTTTTTAAAAAGGGCATAGGGAATGGATGCAAAGAATCCCCATATTATGAACAAATGTTATCAACCCAATATTTCTTTATCTATAAACCCATTAAAAGCTAATTTCCTAGGTCCAGCAATAACAGTAAGTTGGGAAAGAGTAAAAAAAAATATTTTTTTATAACTCTCTGTGTTATTTTGTGTGTATTTTTCTGAGAAGATGAAAAGCTGTCAACAAACGTCTACAGATAGAAAATTATTTGCCTTGTCTGCAATACTAAGTTCAAAGCCTGTTTAAGAGAAATCCCATTGTGGGAGTAGAATTTTAAGGTCAATTTAATGTCCAAGAAGCTTAACTTTTGTCTGTTTTATTTTCTGTAGAAATGAAGGATACAAAGAGAGAGGTGGTGGTGGTAAGTATGGCTGGCCATGGGACACAGGGCTTGGGTGGTGTGTGGTGGCAGACTCCCATCGCCCCCAGGCAGACCCTGCCACCACCCCACGGGGGTGTTTATTATTCAGGGAGATGCTTGAATTTGGCCACTGGAACAGATTGCTGTGTGACGAGCTCCTGATAGAATTTGTTCCCTCCACTGAACATGTCTGCTGATATATTTGCAGAAGAACTGGATTTCATAAATATTGAAGAGTGGTGTTTATTATCTACACCCGCTCTCCAGGAGAGTGAGCTGGGGGAGATGAGCTTAAAGGCCAGAACTGTTGCTTCAGCCTCCAAAGGGATTTAAAGTTCCTCTGTTCTTCCACAACCTTTCAGAAAAATGACAGGGAGAGGGCACTGCTCGGGCCCAGGGTTGGCTCTGCCCATTTGGCTGTAGGACCTGGTGGACTCCCTTGGCCTCTTTAAGCTGTAGCTTCTTCATCTGGGAAATGGGAGTGAAAACACCTGCCCTGAGATGACAGGTAGGGAAATTAAGAGTCACGCCAATGTGAAGTGTTCCAGGACAGCTGGCTGGTTACCACCCTCGCTTTTCTCCTTGATTTTCTTTTACTGAGCCTGACCCACCCGCTGGGAAATGATGGAACTGGAAGTTTACCCCCCAGCTCTCCTCCATCCATGATAAGAAAACTTTGTTTTGATCTAAGACCCATACATTTGGGGGGTGATGCATGCACGGGGAGACAGTGCAGTGCTCTGGAGCTTTTGCTCCAGGCCCATAGGCACTTTCCTGTGCTGGGCTGTGGACAGAGAGGAGGAAGAGGCTGTCTCTTCTTTCCTAGGTCTTACCACGTAAGGCAAGTACCCATGGTGCCACCCAGAGACTGCCTTAGAAATAGGTAATACTAAATTACTCAGTTAAATAAGTAAATCCCCATGGCCACAAGAAGTGTGGGGGCTGAGCTGATCAGTGGGTGAAGCCCAGATGGTCTCCATTGCCTCTCTTCAGAGCTGGGGAGCTGTGGGCACGTGACTAGGCGATGCTTACGTGGTGAAAACCAGGCCAAAAGGCCCACTAGACTGCAAACACAGTCCTCGTTGGCATGCTAAGAATGGCACCACTGGAGGGCACCATGTGAGGGGAGGTGGAGCTCTCATGGGGTCAGAGCTCAGGTCCTGAGGGTGGCACAGACAGAATACGGATGGGGAAGAGAAAGATGAGGGGCCCAGTGCTTACGGAAGGCAGGCCCGGTGCAGAGGCAGCACCGCACTGGCTCAGGAGTCCAGCCACCGGCCGTACCTGCCCTGCCTGCCACCCTCCCCCTTAGGGGACATAGCCCCTTGCCAGTGTTGCATGGCATTTCTGTTCTTTCTGCTATGCAGCTCAGGATGCTTTCCTAGCCCCTAAGTCCAGACTTAACTGTCCTGCCACGCCCACCTGCACCCCCAAGGGCACCCTCTGCCTCTGCATGTCCAAAGCCCTGTCACTCTATATTGCAGCACCTCTTTGTCAACAGCAACAGCTCCCACTTGATTGCAAATTTCGCAGACAATAACCACGCCTGCCTTGCTCACTGCTGTGTTCTCAGCATATAGCACGGTGGGGCCTGTTGAATAAAGAAATGTCAGGAAGGCAGGCATAAGGATCTCAGGCTGCGAGGATGGCTGGTCTTGCCTCCGGGGAGGCCTTCGGGGCTGTTCTTGAAGCTGTCTCTTTCTTCTCCTTAGGAAACAATCCAGATGAACACTGTCTTTGATGGAGAAGCCACAGACCCAGGTAATTAAGTGCCAGTGCCACCCGTACAGGATTTTTTCATATTCCAAGCTGGTAGAGTCACAGAGCAGCTTATCCAATTTCCGGCTCTTAACTACGTTTGTCAACCCATTTGGTTAATGTTACCTGTACGGTGCTGACCCTTCTAGGCTGCAGTACAACACGTGATCCGCTCTGAACTGAAATGTCTTGCAGACGCTCAAGCATATGATCCCATGTGAGGCCTCAGAGGGCTTCCCACGGAAAGGCTCCTACTCAGGGACTCATGCCTCTATCTAGCCTCCCTTCCTAAACGAAGAACCAATTCAAGGAATTGGTGAATTCAAGAATCCACAATTTTTCCCCCTCACTGGGGCTCAACCTCCCGTCCTCCCATCCTTTCTGACTGCCTCTAACACCATCCTATGGGTAGTGAGAGATCTTGAGAAACGCAAGCTGGCTGCTTTTTTTTCCAAGATCAGGGCCAAGAATTTCCTGTTGGTCGGCAAGATGAACACAAGGTAAAGCTGGCCTCCAGAGCTCTCATCACCCCCATGAAATCAGCTCCAAATTTAGCTCCTTTACACACATCCCTTTGCTTACAAAGGCTCAATTATAGACGTGAATAAAGGGAAGGAAACCAAATAAAGGAGGCAAGTGTGTTGGCTTGCCGCCACCCTCACATGCAAACGCTCCACTCCATCCCAGGAAGGAGGATGGCTCCTCTCCAGGAGAGGCTGCCACTGCCGCTGGAATTAAATTTCCCTCTATTATTAGGTACTTGTTACCATAATGTGCCCACATTAGCATAAGTGCCCGTGGGATCCTCTGCTGAGAGCCCATTCAGGGCCCTGGTGCAAATGGTAGGAGCAGGGGCTCGCCTGAAACTTGACTTTCTGGGGCAGAAGTCAGGGAGGTCCACTGCTGTTCTCCTGCGTTTGTGTGTTTGAGAGAAGAAAATAGGAAGAAATGAGCCCATGGGACTCGGTGCACAAACTCACCACTTAGTGTCCGCTGCCCCTGACACAGTAAAAATGGCTCCTGTGCATCATCTCAATTGTGGCCAGATTTGGGTGTCTGTGTCAGTAAATCTCTGCTAACCTAACATCAATAAAAAATCAGTCTTTCCCTCCTTACTTGGTGAATTCCTTCCCACATCAGGGATTCAGGTGTCTTTTTAAACAAATAAAAATGTAATGGGTAACCCATTAGAAATTGAACTTAATTTATCCAAAAGGCATGTGGAATTCAAGATTTATGTGACCTTCTAACCTTGCAACTGAGATGGGCTTAAGACTCCTTAACCATCCTAGCCAGGGAGGCATGATATTTGCTCCCTGTGTGGCTGGAGCTGTAGAGGTGGTGGAAAGGCAGGTGAAGATTGTGCTGTTTACTAGCCTGCTTACTGTCTGGATGACCCACACCTTCCAGCCCACTCAGTCTTTCCCTGGGGTGGGGACAGAGCAGGGTGGAGACAGGGGAGGAGAGAATTTGAATCCCTTCATTTAGAATCCCGTCGTTTTCTATTTTTTCCCTTAGTTACCGGGGCAGTATATGAATTCAACTCAAAAAGTGGAGCCCGAAAGTGGAAAGATCCATTAACCCAAATGCTGAAAGAGTCCAGACTGGAGGGAGCTGCTCAGAGTAGAGCAGCCTCTGGGGAAAGAGCCAGGCCACCCAGGAGCTCCGACAAGGTAGGAGACAGGCCCAAGGGCAAAGCGCAGGCTGAGGATACAGGCTGGGGGGCCAGAAACCAGGATGGCAAATCAGCCACCCCCAAGAACAGAGACGCAGCCCTCTTGAGCAGGGCGTCCCCCAAACTGCACCCAGGAAAGTAAGTGGCGTCTGGTTGCCGGTGCACAGGGGGCACAGGGGAGTCCCCTTGACTGAATGTGGGTTGCTGCCTCCCCTAAATGCTGTGAAGACAGGGGTGGGGGACCCCTGGGGTTGGAGATGTGAGCCGAGGAATTCACCTAGGGTCCCAATGGTTGTTTAAAATTAACAGGAAGGGGTCTGATTGCCTAATTGCTATTTTTCTGAGATGGCACAGCAGAGCTCTCTCTAAGGTCTCTGTGCCTCTGATTGGTCGAACTGTCAGCTTCTGGATTCGGAACTGTTTTGTTTTCTTTGCACTGACTGCTAGGAAGCTCCATTTGGGGCATCCCTAGGAGGTGCACAGGGCTTCCTGACAGGAGTCCTGAAGACGGTCCCCCCCACCTGGTCTCATCTTATTTCCCAGCTCGTGTTTTAGTATCACCTCGATTTCTTCACAGACACAGCTCAAGACCATACACCTTTGTGAGTCACCTCCAATCTTTTCCCAATGAAGCAGAGCTGGGAAAAATTTTAAAAGATGAGCAAATAACGAGTTGTTCATTGGGAAGAAGAAAACTCAATAGACACATTCTTTTTATTCTTTATTTTAATTGAGGATTAACATATCCAATACAATGCCCAGATCTAAGGTATTCAGCTTGACATTAGGCTCCCTCCAGAGGCAACCAGAGGCTGATTTTTGTCATAGACTAGTTTTGCCTTTTTGGAATGCCAAATGAAATCACATGCAATGTGTTCCTTTGTGTCTGGCTTTTGCTCAGCATTGTGTCTGTGAGATTCACCATGTTATACTGTAGGTAAGTTCTCTTCATTGTTGTGTCTTCCTCCACTGTGGGAATATATCATAATTTATCCATTCTACACTTGGGTGGCTGCTGCAAGTTTCTTACTCATGAATTCCAACTCTATGAACTTTCCAACTCTATGTCTTTTGGTGAGCATGAACACTCATTTCTTCTGAGCTTATTCCTAGGAGTGGATCTGTAAGAGTCATTGCTGGAATCTGTCAGGTATTCCAGTTAGTGGCTCCAGTTTATCATTCCACCAACAATGACTGAGTTGCAATTGCTTTAATTCCTTGTCAACTCTTGGTATTGTCTGTCCTTTTCAATTTAACCACCCTGGTTACAATTTCTCTTGAAATGAAATCACTCTTTCTCAAAGCTAAAACAACACCAGCCTTACAACCTCCCTGCCCTGCTCCTGCTCTGGCCTCCTGTCACTGGAGGCAAGCTCAGGACTCAGCGTGGAGGAGACCAATGGGAAACACTATCCAACCATACAACTGGGACTTTCACCTGTGGGTTTAAGCATTGAACTGAAAATAAACTGCCCCATGATAGAATATGAAGTGAAACTTCCCAGAATGTGCCTAGTGGAAGCTAAGCAAGCCTCGCTTTATACTCTGTCCTGCCCCGCAGCTGCTGTGTTTCTAGTCCAATAATCACAAGAAAGGACCAGGTGAGAGTCTATCAGAGCAGCAACCTCCCTCTCCCCCGGTTGGGGAGACAGATGAGAACTCCCAAGGCCCACAATGGCCTGGGGCAGGGGGTGGGGGCACCAGGCAGGGTCCATCCTGCAAATGCAGAACTCCAGAGGGAGCAGCTGCTTGTTTATTGCGTGCTTGTGTGCCAGGGTGACTTCTCAGGAAAAATAAATGCCCTGTCCTGGCCTAGAGCAGGCATGATTTATTAGTAAGGGTTGGTTGCCAGGGAAGTCCCTTGAATAGGTTTAAATTTTGCAGAAGAAAGCAGAGTTGTTCATTTGTGGAGGTTAAAGTGGGTGAAGTGGCTGATTACCCATTTAAGACTCCACAAGTCTGTGGAGGTCTGAGTAAAATGCCTTCCACAGAAGCTCTCAGCCTCAATGCAAGTAAAATGAGGCTCAGAGAAGGCTGAAGGGGGATCTAATAACTGTTTATGAGCCCATTAAGGATGATTAAAAGGAGGGCAGCAAGCAGCTGTACCCTTCTACAGCCATGACAGGGCAAGAGGGAATTGTGCATCTTGGCCAGAAGAAGAGATTCAAGTTAGGCACAAGGAGGGACTTCCTGAGGGCTGGGGTCTGTCTGAAGACCTCAGTTTCTTCGCTCGTGATGGGCAGGAAGAGCAGATTGTCTTCTAAGCCCCAAGATGTGAGCTCTGAGGAACCCATGACATGGGGTCAGGAGTGGCTGGAGCCTTCTGACAAGAGAAACTCGGCCTTTCTTTTGCATATTTGACTATTTGATTAGATTTGATCAGAAACATGAGGTCCAAGGCTGAGGCCATTTGTTTCTAACATTCACTGGGTTAGGGGGAAAAATAAAAAGTTATCTAAATAAATGAAACCAGGGACCATTGTGGATCTTTTTAAAGTTTTCTCACATTTTTTTTCCAAGGCTTTAAACACCTATGAACATATTGATGTTGACTTGCCTGATTCATTATAAAATTGGAGCAAAGAGGTTTGGAGATTAGACCACAGAAGGATTTGTAATTGTGGCAGAATTTGAAACCATGTGCTGAATTCTGAAGTCAAGCTTTCCTGTGCACTAAGAAGCAGCATCTACATCTCTGTTGCCTGTGTTAAGAGCAAGTGTGGCTCATAAACAGAAGTGGGCAATGACACTTTTGCTCCTCGGAGCCCCCTTTCACGTCTGTAGTTCTATCATTTCCTTTTTAAGGAATGTGTTTTGTGATAGCTGAGAAAACTAAAGCAACACAATGAATGAATATTGAAAATGATAGCTATTGAAACTGGCATTTCAAATTGAATGTGTGTATTTATTCCCATTCACTCAATAAATATTTGTGAAGCATGCCCTGTGTGCCAGGTGTTGATACATTAGTAAACATAGCAGCCTCAAGCCCCTACCCTTGAGGAGCTTACATTCCATCCACTACCACCAAACTTGGCCTGCTGATAAGCCATTGCAAAGGTTCTATTTCCGGTTCCACCCTGGCCTGTTTGTTTCTTGGCTACTGGCACGTTCTATTTGTAAGATAAATTAACCCAAACCTGGAATCTCCTTTCTAGGAGAACAGATAACTTAGAATCACTTAAACATTTTTTTTTTAAAGCTGAATGGGGAGCCCTTCTCAGAAAATAGTTGAGACTCTGCACACGGGCCCCAGCCTTGGGGCCGCAGGCCAGCCTACTGTCCATGTTCCTCCGGATGACAGCTCTAAGCCAGGGGTGCCTTCTGTCTGTGGAAGATGGCAGGATTCCTAGACCTGTCAGAGAGCTGATCTGGAGCTCAGGGGAAAAGTCAAATATAGGACAGAGTGGGGAGACTCAGATTGCTGAGACCCCCACCATGTGTCACCTGTATCAGGGGTGAGAGGTGGGTTTTGCTCTAAGGGTGTAATCCAACTGAGAGGATAACCAGCTCATTTGAAAGACAACCAGCAACCACACAGGCACTCCTCAGGAACTAAATGAGTCTCATAGGTAGTGAGGGTGGAGAAAGCAACTCGGGCCACTGTAGTGTCTGAAAGCAGAATGAAGACCTGGAACCTGCAGGGGTCTTAAAGGCAGAGCTGTGTTCAAAGTGAGAGAGAAGAGAAATTTTGAGCAAAGGATAAAGCATTCAGAATTCTGGTCTTCAATTGCTTCTCAGCCAATACTTGTCCTGAGTAATATGCAGTGAACAGCCACGACCCGACTCAGAGCCTCCTGGGTATGTAGCAAGCACTCATAATACATTTATAGAATTGCATTGAATTACACAAGCTTGTCTTTAGTTTTCTACCCAGACCACGTAGCAGAGTCACAACTTTTCTAACTAGATCTAGATAAACATTATAATAATCATCAGCAGTTACTGAGTGCCTGCTGGGTGCCTAGTGTTCCAGGCTTGGGGATACAGCAGTAAATAAAACAATGTTCTAGTATTTAGATCCTAGTGAGGGATAAGAGACTGACTAGCCAAATGGTTGGGGGCTGGACCATAGAGAAAAATGAAACTCTGACCCACCATCTGCAGCATCCTGCCCATGAAACCAATCCTGTATCTGTGATAAACAGCTCAGGAAGCCAGCCTGCCATGAATCAGACCTGCAGGAAGCCAGACTGTCCTCACTAGTAAACAATCCATGAAGCTAAACAATCACTCCTGTAATGAGCTTCCTAGAATGGCCAGGACCTGCCTAAGAACTGACAGCTTCCCTAACTTTTATCTCCATGTCCACCTTAGTACCAACAAGAGAAAGCCAAATATGTACCCCGAACTGATCACTCAGGATGCCCCCACCCCAGGCAGCCCGCCTCCAGCTGCCCGGTGCCCACAGCCTCCATCAGGGCACACCTGGAGCCTTCTCTGTCTTCCACTGTAAAGCTTTACCACTCCCTTGTCTGCCTCTGGGCCTCTGCTGAAATTCTAGTGACAGTGGCTGACTTACTCCCTTGCATAGTTTATAAACTATGACTGCATAGCCTTTGCTTTTCCCATATGGTTGGTCTTTACTTTAGAGAAATAATAGACTGGAATATAGAGAGAGACTGATAAAGTGTTATGGTGCTAAATGTTATTGAGAAAAATGAACGGGTCAGGGTTGTGGAGAGTGCGGATGGCCACCCTAACGAGGGTGGTCAAGAAGGCCCCCATATAAGGTGAGAGTCAAGCAGTGGAAGTGGGGAAGGAGCCATACAGGAAGCCGGGAAGAGCGCCCGGGCAGAGAGTACAAAGGCAAGGGTGAATGGAGGGTCAGTAGGAGGAAGAGAGCCATGAGCAAGCCCAGAGGAGATGCTTCGGGATGGATGTGGGGGGAAACTGGTGGTGTCTGGGGAGTAGGCTGGGGTGTGTCCTCGGTAGGGCATGCGGTGGAGGGTCGGGGGATGGTATGAACATCACACAGGGCCTTGTGGGCCGCGGGAAGGGCTTTGGCTTTTACTCCGAGTAGATGGGGAGTCATTGCCGGGGCTTGAGGAGTGACATGACTTATGTTTTAAAAGCATCTCTGATTGCTGATTTGAGAATAGACTTCGGGGAGGCAGGGAACAGGGATGGAAATAGAGACCAATTAGGTGGCTATTGGATTAATCTAGATGTAAGATGGCCGTGGCTTAGTCCAGGGAGGCATTAGTGGAGGAAAGTGGGTGTGTGGAGTGTCCCTGATATAAAAGGAATCCTGAGTCCTCTTGGGCCCTATTGGTGTGTTAGATAAAGGTCCCCAGCAGTGTCTGGCCGCTCCCTCAGTAGAAGGTACCAGATGAAACAGCTTCCTACTTAGATAACACCAAATAGTTCTTCCTGGATGTGACTGCCCCCACGCCTCTTCTGTAAAATTTGCTGCTATCAGGGGATGGTAGGTGTGTGTATTGGGAGAGTAGAGAGCCCCTCAGTGCTTCCGCTGCATGGAACTTCCTGTCAAGTTTCAAAACAGGCTTCCAGGAAACAGGAAACAGTGTTTTGTAGGTCTGCACTCTATGCCCTGCTGTGGGAAAGGCTGCAGGTGCCTCATTCAACCTGAGCAATGCATTAGATTAGCGGCACATTAGCCCCCCTTATCCACAGAGACACGTTCCAACACCCCCAGTGGATGCCTGAAGCCACGGATAGTACCAAACCCCATATATACTGTTTTTTCCTGTACATATATACCTGTGATAAAGTTTAATTTATGAATTAGCACAGTAAGAGATTAACAACAAATAATAAAATAGAACAATCGTAACAGTATGTGTAATAAGTTACATGAATGAGGTCTCTTTCTCTCAAAATACCTTATTGTACTGTACGCACCCTTCTTATGATGATGTGAGATGATAAAATGCCTATGTGATGAGAGGAAGTGACGTGAAGGATACAGGCACTGTGACATAGCGTTAGGCAACTACTGACCTTCTCCCACTGCCCCAGAGGGAGGGTCACCTGTTTGTGGACCTCAGTTGATTGCCAGTAATTGAAACCATGGAAAGCAAGACTGTGGCTATGGGATTCACCGTCCAGGTCTGGGGCAAGGTCTTTCACTGGAGACCTGAGTCGCAGGAAAAAGCTGCTGTCTGTGACTCCCCAAAGAGTCTAAGTTCTTAGGAAACTTGTGTGTTTGGAGGGCAGAAGGGAGATGAGTGTGTCCTGGAAAACTGGAGCCTTATGACCAAATTTTTGGAGATAGTCCCTAGATAAAATGGTATATCCTACCATCCCCATGAGTACAAACTGCAATTATCAATCCTGATTTGCTGTTTGGAACATGTGATCCTTATAAGCCCAACCAAGGCAAAGCCTGCTTATGAGCTTTGCAACCTTACGGTGAGGTGCCTGGAGGTGAGCACCCTGCTGGGCCCTAGCGAATCCAGCAGCCCTTAGTTTTTGTTATATGTGGAGATGCTCTGTGGCTGCTGCGGCCCCTTCAGAGCCAGGCACAGCTGAAGGAAGGAAACTAGTTAGTCCGATTTATAGGAGAGGCTCTTAGAGCCCCACCCTCAGCATCGCCCAACTCGCTTTTTAATCCACAGTCAGAGCATACCCCAGCTGGCATGCTAAGTGGTCTTCGTATGTGTGTGCATGTGTGACAATTTTATTATTTGTATTGTGATTGAATTCACATACTATAAAATTCAGTGGTTTTAGTAGATTCACAGAGTTGTGCAACCAACCTCACTAATTCTAATACATTTCCTTCACCCCCAAATAAACCACATACTCATGAATTATTCCCCATCCCCAGGCCCTGGCACCGACTAATCTACTGTCTCTATGGACTTGTCTAGTCTGGACACTTCACCTAAACAGAATCATAGAAAATTGTGCTTTTACATCTTGGGTTATTTCATTTAGCATGTTTCCAAGATGCCTCTATGCTGCGGCAGAGCTCAGTACTCCATTCCTTCTTATCGCTGAATAATGTTCTACTGTATGGATATACCACCTTTTTTTAATCCATTCATCAGTTGATATTTCTGTTGTTTGTACCTTTTGGCTGTTATGAATAATGCTGCAGTGAACATTCACATGCAAGTTCTTATGCAGACATGTACTCTAATTTCTCATGAACTTTCTCTAGGAGTAGAATGGCTAGGTCACATGGTAATTCTATGTTTATCTTTTTGAGAAACTGCCAGATTGTTTTAATGGCTGCCCCATTTTACGTTCTCACCAGCAATGTATGAGGGTTTCATCAACTTTCAAAACAGACAGGTGAGGCACC
This sequence comes from Manis pentadactyla, assembly GCF_030020395.1. Classification (NCBI taxonomy): domain Eukaryota; kingdom Metazoa; phylum Chordata; class Mammalia; order Pholidota; family Manidae; genus Manis; species Manis pentadactyla. Next base: position 57,698,038 of record NC_080025.1, on the reverse strand, counting down.
CTCAGCCCAGCTTGCAGGGTGGTGTGCTCAGCCCTTCCCAGACCCTCCCAGCTCTGGCATGAGGAGGCCAGGTGTGGCCTAGAGTGTTGGGCGATTTCACTGAGTTTCACGGGTGGGGAGGCAGCTTCCTCTGCACCTGAGTAGTCTGCAGGTCGGTCTCCACGAATCTCAGGATCACAATTGTGTCTAACTGGGCAAGGTGCTTGAATGATCTTTAATCCTTTAGAGGGGGGCCAGGCTACTTGCCTTTTATAGATGGGAAAGCTGAGGGGTGGAGAGGTAAGGAAACATGCCCAGAGACCAGAACACCACTGGGTGTGACCCTCCATACCTCGTGGGAAGGGCTCAGCATGGTCTTGGATTTGGGTTCTGGTGGGGACAGGTGTCTGACTACTGAACACTTCTCGGATGGATCCTCTGACTGAATAACCCTTCCCCAAAAGTTAGACTTCTCATGGATGCAGAATCAAATCTTCACAGCATGAACACCAGTTTCTGGGTGAGCACATATGAGCTGAAGTATCCTCTCCTGCCTGGCGTGGGTTGGGATCTGAAATAGCCGTGGGCCTGCCAAGCACAGAGCAGCAGCTCTAGGCCCTGTACAAGGCAACATCTATTCTTTGCTCTACACACACACACTGCCAACAAAAGCAGTAGCATCTTGGCTATGAGTATTCAAGTGGCTTGCAAAGATGTTATATCAAGATCTGGGTCACTCAGAAACGGTCCTGAAGGCAGATGAGGCTGCAGTTTCTAGTCTCAGCCGGGAGGGGCCCCTTTTGCCATCTAGCTTTCTCTGAGAGTCCAGAAAAGTCTCTGGTGAAAGACTGGCTCCACCTTCCTTCCCCCTCTCCCCAAGCTTTCCAAGGTGTGTGGCTGCAGGGCCCCCACACTCGGGATTCCGCCTTGTGGCCACCCACAAAATCCCACAGCTGCGGTGTGGTAGCCGGAAACCAGGAGGGCTGAATCAAACTGTCTGGAGGAGGGAGTGGTCGACTCCACCCGCAAGTGGCCTTTTCCCGGAAGGCCCCAGGACAGCTAACAGGGCATTTTTCCAAACAAGCTATTGCTACTGACCGAGACAGCTTCCAGCTGGGCTCAGAACTTCATCACTGTTGACATACATAGAGAAGGTTAGAATCAGCTGTGCTTGGCATCTCTGAATAAATACCCTGGGACTTTGTTTCCTTAATGCACCATCTAGCCACAGGTTCAGGGGAATGAGGGTCCCAAATTCTCTGCCTTTGTTTGGTTGACTGGTTTGCTGTGTGTCTGCATAAATGTCAGTGTAATAACAATTAAAGTCACTTTGCATTTATAGAATGCTTGCAATGTGCTATATCCCATGGGGTCCTTGGTATTTACAATTTTATTTAATTTATATATCTGGAGGTACTATCTAATTACCTATTGAACGGTTGAGAAAGGGTGAGTGACCTGCCAGATGTCCATAGCTAGTAAGTGGCAGAGGGAGGAGGGGTGTGAAAGCAGGGGTGGTTCCAAACCCCTTTACACCAGGAGTGCAGTCTGGAGTTCCAGGTAAGACAGCTTCACCTTTTGTCACTTCCAGCCCAACACTGTGTTAACCTTGTGGCTTCGTTGGAAGAAAGGGACAAAGCTGGCGGGAGAACAGAAGGGGAAGATGAGGACAGAACTCACAAGCTAGCTTGTGTGGGAGCTGGGTTGGGGGCCCTGAAATCCACCAGGACTTAGGCAAGGCTTCTGGGATGGAGTCCTTTACACAGAGCAGCTGGGAGCTCATTAGTGTCATTGGGCACAGGGAGAGAAAGATAAAGAGAGTGAAGAGGCAAAAAGGGAGGGAGCCGGCAGGGCAGAGGCAAGGGCTTTCATAGGAAGAGCAGAGGGGGGGCGCGGATGCCGGTGGTCTGAAGACCCTCGCCGGGGAGCCCCTGCCTGGGGGGCCGGCGGAGCAAGCAGAGCCTTCATTCTCTCGAGCAGGGCCAACAAAGGGCAGCTGTATCACAGGATTTCTCAAGAAATAAAAATTCCTAGCACACCCCTGGGGCCTCGGGGGAAAAAAACTGACAACGTGTTGATTGAAAACAGGCCTAGCTGAAGTGTGCCCGCAGCGTGAGGCCGCGCTATCGCGGGTTCCCAGCGACACCTAGTGGTCCATCTGGGTATCCGCAGCCTCCGTGGAACCGACGAGGCCTGCGGTCTGTTGAGAATGTATGGAGTCTAGAACCGATATTCCCTCTTTTCCCTCGCTGTCCAAGTCCACATTTTGCTTTGTGGATCATGTCAGTATTCTGAGGGGAGTTCTACACGTGACCAGGGTTGGGGGTGGGGGCCACTGGGCAAAGCCTGGACTTCCTAGATCCAACTAGGCTAGATTTTCTCAAGTTGTCATCATTTCCTCTGATCTTATTCTTTTCATTAATTAAATATAATTAAATGATACCTTTAGAGGACTTTTACACAAATGAAGTTTCTGATCAGAGACATTTCTTTGTTAGATTAGATGTTTGGGAAATAATGACTATAGTCCTATTTTAGGTCAAAGACTTCTGCTTCCATAGTGATCCCAATCAGTAAGTCTGCTTAAAAATGAAAACTGTGCGTCTCTTTCTGGATAATGGTGTATGAACATTTTCATTCACTTCTTTGCCTCCCCCGACATCATTAAAGCTTTAGCTAACTTACTTGCCTGAAGGTTCCCTGGGGGCAGAATATATCCAGTGTTAGTGCAATGTCTATTGTACTATTACATAGTTGACACTCAAAAAACTATTTCTTAATTGAATGACTTCAGTTCCTGATGGAGGAATGTAGAGCCACAGATAATCCAGGTCAGATAATCCAGCCTCCTGGCAAGAGCTACTATAGGATTCTAAACTCCAAAGGAAATTTATCAGACCTGGAAGACCCTTGCCAGGGAGCCCCTGCCTGGCAACTCAGCTCCTTGTCAGACTGGGGACAGTCTGTGGTTAACTAGTAGCCCCGTGTGGCATCTGTAGAGCTCTGTAAAAAGGCCTGTTAAATGTCCATGGGTTGGTATTCCTGGAAGGGCCCCATATGGCCGTGCTTTACAGGCCCTCAAAAACCCCACTGAAGACTTTCCTTTTTTAGAAGAAATCCCAAGCTTCTGTAATCCAGTCTTGCTGGGAAAGAAACACTACCCTAAACCAAATTTTATCCGAATTACATTGACTAAATGACTTGTGCTAATTGGGTTCCATTGGCCACAAAGATCAGAGATTATAGCTTTACTGCAAGGCCATGCGTGGAAATAAAGAGCCGTGGCCCCATTGCTTGATCTCTCCAGAACCCAGAAGAGGCAGAAGACCCAACTATTTGAAGTATGGTGTAGTGGATATGGGTCGTATTGGTGCCAGCCGAGCATCACTTGAATGCCTTCCTAAGTTAGGAAATAGGCCATGTCAGGGGCATTACCTTACCAAGGTGGAGATGGGAACTTGGTTTCCCAGTTCACCTCTGCAGGTAGGGCACAGGTAAGTGACCTCGGCTCTGCCAACTGGAGGCAGCAACATGGAACTTCAATACAAAAGAATGAAAAGCAAGGAAGCAGCTACCGCATGGGATTTTATCTTGGTGGTAGGGCTCGTGGAGCCCCCAGGTGCAGCAGGGCTGAGATGCACCAGGCAGCACAAGCCAGAGGCAGTGGGATCGAGCCTGTGAGCAGACCTGTGAGGATCTGGGTATTGCTCATGGCTGCAGAACATCAAGCCCCATTCTCTAACTGCTAGAGATTCTGTGAGCCATTCACATCCTTCGATACATTCTTTTTCTGTTTAAACAAACTAGAGTGGGTTCTGTTGTTTGTAAATAAGGATCTGATAAGTCTGTCATGAAAGTATAGTCAGACTTCATGGAGATTGCAGTCAGATAGTCATTTGGCATTCAGGACAGCTCTGAGAGGCTAATGTTGGGAGTTCAAGGGTCATTGCTCCAGAGAGGTTGTAGTATTCTGTTTGGGGCTGAGGGGGACATCTGTTATTACTGCCTATTCAACATTTCTCCAGTAACAACCATTTGCTGCTGTTGAGCCCTGTGTCCTGGTGGGGCTGACATCATGCCCTGTATCCAGAGTTGAGCGAATGACCCAGGCCAGGCCAATCAGGTCACTGCTTCTTCCTGGCCCAGTGATTGGTGCAGGGATAGTTACATGCCCCAACGCGGACCAATGAGAGCTGCCCTTGGGACTCACGCTGTACCTCCAGGGTTTGCTCTTTAACTGCTGAGGCTGCTAAACTGGAAGGAGGTCAGCATGAAGCATGAAGCCAATGTTGGCCACCTTGTCAAGTGTGGGAAGAGCCTGCCAACCAAAGAATAAAGCCAACAGGAGGAAAGCAGAGTAAGAGACAGAGAAGTATTAACTCCTGATGATATTGTACCTTTGGATCCAGCCATGACTGAAATCAGTCCTCTCTTTAGATTTTTCAATTATTGAGCCATCTAGTTCTTTGTTAGTAAATTTAAGTTCAGTTTTTGTCACTGAAACCAAAAGGGTCCTGACTAATAGTGGTGCACTTTCCAGTACTAGAATTTTTGGCAAGCCTTTAAATGGATTAAATTATATCCCTGCTTATCATACCATTCACTTGGCTACTCTACAAGCCCTCAAATATCCCTTATTTGAGGATAACTTATGGCTCCAACTGTGCTCTCTTCTGTACTTGCAAGACCAAATTTTCACACAGTCTGGGACACACGTCCTTCCATTGTATACATTTGTCATCAGGCTCCAGCTCTCCCCTCCAGCGTGCCTGTTCGGGGTTCTCCTATTCTGCATAAAGCATGTCTCTTGTATTCTGTCTGACAAATTGTTGTAACAATATATATCTTCAGTTGTAATAAAACCTGTGTTCTCCACCTTGAGCACAATGTGGTACCCACCTGTGAGGGGATGCTGCCAGCCCGTGTGCAGAAGCATTTAGGTTTAGCACCACTGGTCCCTGGGCTCTGACATCAGTGTGACTCGGTGATTGCATGCTTCACTCCCCTCTTCTAAGTGCATCTTCATGATCCTTGCCCTGTTACCACCTGGCTCATTTTCTCTTTATTTCCAAAATCAACTCCCTAAGAGAGAAAGATATAATTTGATGAATCTGATTGCTAATTCTAATTCTTATTTGGGCAGGGTTGATTATCAGCTAATACCAGGCAGTTTATGGCGGGAAGTCCTGAGCAGGGGAACCATCCCTGTCCAATCACACATGGCCAAGAGAGGGTCACATGGCAAACATAGCAAACACCAGATAAGGACCAGCTTGGGGACACTTCACTCGTAGGGGCAGTTTTTCTTAGGCAGGAAGGTGTGTATGCAAGGTAAGCTGTTTCTACTATTACAAAACAAAATTTAACCAAGTAAATTTGAAGATCTAATTAACTTTATTAAAAAATTTGTGAATCTCAGCAGCATCTCATCTAGCAAGTAGGGAGGTGCTGCAACATAAAATAGGAAGGGAAGATTCTTAAAGGCAAAGAGACCATTAAACAGAGGAAGGAATTTATTGGCAAGGATTGCATCTTTTAGACAAGATTGCCCTCCTAAAGGGAAAGCATCCCCCAGAGGATTACCACTAGGAAATTCAAGTTTAGCTGGTGAAATGTGACATTTCTTGGGGGGCTGAAACTGCAATTAGGTTAGGAAGTAAGTCTTGATTTCTGACAAAGGGCCATTAAAATGAGTGGCTTCATCTTTGGGCTGTGGCTTTCTCAGACCACCCTGGAGAAGACCCGGCTTAGGGAGAAGGGTGTGGACTCTGGTGTTAGATACAGTTGGGGCCAAATATTGGCTGTGACCTTGAATTATGTAATATCTTTAGGCTTCTGCTTCCTACCTTGTAAAATGGGGATGATGATGGCAAAAATCTGCCCACTAGTGGTGTGTGTATATTAAATGAGATGATGTACGGTACTTAGTAAGCAGTAAACACTCACTGTTTAAAAGCTAGGTGGAATTTCCCTAGGTTGCCATCAGATCTTTCTCCTGGAGACCTGCTGGGCCACCTGCACGTTAGGGCCCTTCCAGGTGAAGGTGACTGAAACATCACAGCCGGGCACCATGGGCCCCTCCTCCAGCTGTGCTCCTCCAGCTTCTCTAGGGGCCTCACACCAAATGTCACTGGTTCCAAAAAAGACATCCACGGCCGACTTGGAACGTGCCCGTGTGGATGGGGCCATTTGCCGGGCAGACAGTGGGGGCGTGGTTGGGTGGGTGACCCACGGCTCTTCAGTTTTCTTTTTGCGCCTGCTGGGGCTTGATGTCATTGAGCGCAGGACTCTCAGTGCAGGGGATGGGCATGGGGGAGGAGCTCGCCCTCTGCCATCCACCCTGGTCTGGAAATGCCACTGGCTTGAGAAAGTGACTCAATAGGACAGGCCCCCAAGTCTCGGCTCCAAGAAATCTAATCCAAGCTCAGCCAGGCTTTTTTTAAATGGCTGCCCTGAGGGGCTAGCAAATCTATTAAGAAGAGCATCTGGGTGGTGACGCCCAGGCAGATTCAGGGCTCAGGCCGCTGGTCAGAAGGGCTGGGGTGTGCAATGCTTCGCGGCTCATGGGGGGCTTTTGTGTACCTCATGCCGATCTCAGAACGATTCTGTGGGTTGGGCAGAATTTAGAGAAAGCTCCCCATGTGGAGTCTTAAATCAGCAAAGAACTTTGAGGTCATCTGCTTCACCCCTTTGTGATGCATATAAGGAGAGGAAACCCAGAGAGGGCAAGGCAACCACGCTAATGGGGAGCAGCCTGCACCCAGCCCCGGGCCCTCCGGCCCTCAGCCACTCTCTGCTCTACTGGCTGCAGGCCCGTCCTTGGCTGGGAAGCCAGCGGCCCTGAAAGCCCCAGGGGGGACTTTGGCTGCGTGGTACCCTAGCCCACACCTTATCCGCACAGCTTCAGTGACGACCTAAGGAGCCTCTGAGCCTTTCCAAGTCCCGAACTGGGACTATCAGGCCTCAGGCAAGAATTCTTCAACCCTGAGGATGAGTCAGCCCAGGCTCAGTGAGCATTGCTTGGCCTGGCCTGCTTTTCCCAGACTCCCCTCAAGTGCTAGAATCTGCTTAGGCTGGAACTTCAAAGATTTATCCCTGCTTTTAATCCATCAAAATTGATGAGCACAGAAGATTTTCCCAGCACTGGACTGTGTGCCTCTTGGGGTCAGGGGCTGTCCTTTCCTTGTTGAAGGAACCCAGAGACCATAGCAGGGAGGGAGGGAGGCAGATGGAGTGGCATTTACACATTCAGTTTCCCAGAGCGCCTCCGTCGGGGCACCGCGCCAGGCAGGCTGTGCCTGTGGTTTGTCTAGGGACCCCCTGGGGGCAGAGGGTGGACTGATGGTGCCTTCAGGTGAGATTGTCTGTACAAGCTCATTTCCTTACGCACATCTGCTCAACCACCTGAAAAGCAGCATCTTTGCTGACTTATTTAGTGTCCATTAAGTTCATATTCAAAGGAACATGCAGGATAACAGAGGGGAGGGGTTACAAGACATGCAGGAGGTGGGAGAGGCATTTAAAATGTATGAAGATCTGTATGCCAGATGTCTGTTTCACCTACAGAAAATAAAATAAAAAAACAACTCAGAACAAAACACTGCAACCAAACACTGTGACTGTGAGAGCAGGAAGGGAAAGTTTGGAGTCTTGTATCTTGCCATCTCAGGATCATCTGCGAACTCATTGGAAGGCCGTTGTGAGTCTCTCTAGTGGGGGGCTTGAGACAGTCATGGAGTATGGCTCGTCGTGTGAGTTACATGGTCATGGCTGAGATGATCGGTGCAGTCAACAGACTCCTCCCAACCTTCCAGACCCAGGGGACCCTTGCCCAATCAGTGTGCTGTGCAGAGGGCTGTGCTGAATTCTGAGGAGTTTGCAGCTTCCCTGGGTGGCCAGGGCAAAGGGCAGAGGCCTCGGAATGAGCTCCTGGGAGCTCTCTCTGCATTGCTTGGACCAGGAGTCACTTGGGACCATCCCCTTCTCAAAGAGAGGCTGCTCCCCAGCTCACTGTCCTGCAAGCCAGAGGCTTCCTCTCTACCCCACATCATGCTGAAGGAGCATTGCCACCTCCCCCACAGACAATGCCTGCATATCTCCTCTGCCTGGAGCCAAGTAGTCAAGGGATGCGTGGACCCCAAGCCACTGGTCTGCTGGAATGCAGACCTACCCTGTAGGCTCAGCTCAGCCTGCCCCCAGGAAGGACGATAGAATAGGAGACACCTGCTTGCGTGTTTCTTTGCTTCTTCCTCTCCGTTGGCCTTGTGAGTTTTTCTTCCCCCATGCTCCAAGCCTCCTCCTTCACCCCTGCTGTGTAATGTTAGGGAATTGTCTCAAACCTGGTTTGGGAGAGGAGGAAACCCAGATGGGACCTCACAACTCGGAGCCTTTGCACCTGCAACCCTGCTGTGAGGACTCAGTCATTCATTCATTCAATATGCTTTTACCGAGCTTTGCTTGTACACCAGGTACTGTGTCTCCAAGGTGCTGGGTGAACAAGATGTTGGGTGGCATGTGAATGACAACAGTGACGTGTGGCCTGTGCTTTCATGTCTGGTACCCTGTGTGCCAGAGCATCGCAGTGGCATCTGACCAGTGGTTCTCAGGGCTGATCAGCAAAGAAACTCTGGGTGTACAGAGGTGGAGACAGAAATGTCAAGCTGAGAGGCAGTCCAAGAGGGCTGGAGATTCAACCCTCCTCTTTCCCAATATTCACTAGAGCAGGGGCTCTCCAGTTTTTGACCATGATCCACTGTAAGAAATATGTCTGACATTGCAACCCAGTCCACAGGTAGCATATATAAGTGTATACATATGAATATAAGTGTATACAAATGAATGCCTTTTCTCCACCTGGTCTTTTCTTCCCACCCTCAGCAGTCAGTGTGTTCTGTGTTCTTGTCTCAAGGGAGTTGGGTTTGGGGGTGAAAGGGACCCTCTCTGGCTTTAACTTCAAAATTTTATAAGAGATTACCAACATTAACTAAGTGTGATGAACTCTGATATATTTCTTATTCTACCCTATTTTATCCAACTCTACTCTGTCCTATCCAAAACATTGCTTGTGAATTTTGCAGTCCACTAATGGATGGCAAATGTCAGTTAGAAAAACACCAAAGAGAGGAAAGGAAGAAAGGTAACATTGTGTATGGCAGGAAGAAGTTACAGTTAGATCTTATTTTAAATGCATTCAAGGAACCCTCTACTTAGATTCTGCTATAAATCAAATCAATCTACTTTTGATTTGTATTTGTGAAGACCCAACTTTATGCTGTTGGGTTTGCTTAAAGCAAAGTATGGCCTGCTGGCCAAATCCAACCCTCTGCCTATTTTTGTAGGCCTGTGAGCTAAGAAATCTTTTAAATGAAAAAAAAAATCAAAAGAAGAATTTCACAGCACATGAACATTGTATGAAACTCAGATTTCAGTGTCTTTATTATTGGATCACAGCCCTACTCACTCGTTTGTATATGGTCTGTGGTTGCTTCCCCTACAATGGGAGGTTTGAACATTGCCCACAAAGCCTAAAATATTTACTATGTGGCCCTTTGCAGAAAGAGTTGGCCGACCCCTTGCTTAAAGTATGTTTTTCTTATACTTGGGATATGTGACCCCAAATGAAATGTTTTTGCAGACGGGGAGCCTTTAAGGGACCAGCTGAATGAGAACGTCTGACTTTGCCCAGGCTTCCTTCTCCCACACTTCCCTCTGGCCGTAGGAGCGTCAGGCTGGTGTGGTGGACTCAGCCACATGACGACTGGGCGACCTGCCCTGCACCAGCTGCGCTGAGACCCCTGACGGGCTCTCAAGCCCTGCGTGGCCTGGCCTGGCTCTTGGGGCTGGGGCTCGAGCCAGGCCTCAGAGGGTGCAGCCTTTCAAAAATGAGCCAGGGCCAGGCTCTGACGTCTCCATGTGACCTTTCTCTTCCATCTTGTCTTGCTAGCAACACTTTTCTGGGTCTTTTTGCTATTTTTCTTTGGACTTATATGGCCTCTGGGTCACAACTTTCCAACAAAGGATGTAGCAAAGTTAATCTCTGAAATATTAATAAATGCCTTTCCCCCACACTAGTGTTTTCATTTTAACTCCTCTCTCCATATTCCCTGCCACCCCCAGCAGCCAGGATGTTCTGTGTTCTGTCTCAAGGGAGGAAAGGGATGCTCCCTGAGAGAGGGATGCCTTGAGAACTTTCAGCAACAACTGTTTCAGGGAGTCAGTGAGGTAGAGAGCAAGGCTCCCCTACCTCTGTTCTCTGGGCTGAAAGGGGTGGGAGCAGAGAGAGGGATGCTATATGCAGAGGAATCAGTGGGATGAGAAAGGGGCACATAGCATTTGAAGACCCAGAGTTCAGCACCCAGGACTTGTCAGTCAGCTGGAGGCCGCTGTGACCTTCAGCCTTCACTGAAGCAAGTGCCACTTATGGCCACTGGCTGGCCTTCCTTCATCTTGGTGGAATTTCTTCTGCAGCAGACAACATGTCCTACAGGGCACAGCCCCATCCTAGCCTCCAGCTGTGGCTCTGTCCCCATCTGACTTGCCCCAGGAATTCACTGCCCTGCAGCTTCCCTGGATCCGAGTTAGTCCCAGACAGAGAGAGAGGATCCTGGACAATTAGTGGCCCAGAGCCAACCTGAGATTCCTCTCCGACCTGGGACAATCTTGGCGTGCCAAGCTGACTGCCATATCCTAGCTTTCCACAGTTCCCATCAACACACTTGGGCCTGGGCAGGCCAGGCTGGTGGTGATCCCCAGGGCATGGTGAGTGTGTGTGTGTGTGTGTGTGTGTGTGTGTGTGTGTGTGTGTGTGTGTGTGTGTGTGTTCCCCTACACTCACATACTTTGTGTGACTGTGAGGGTGTGTGATGGGATTTGGGATCTGGTGCAGGATGAGAATGAATGGATGGAGAGCTAAGTTGCCAAACAGATGTTGGGGACAGGCAGAAGCCACGCCCACTCTACACCAGGGCTGGAAGGCACTGCGCCTATGCCGGCCATCCTGACCTCAGGACAGAGCCCCTGCTTTTTCTGCTTCATTCCTAATTTTGGTTCTTCCTAAGAAGGCCCCACAGTGGAAGGAGGAGTAGGTTGAATTTCCTCACCTCCCACATCTTTCTCCAGCTCACTCCGTAATGGACAGTGGGCAAACTTGCTTCCACTCCTCCACCAGGGTTTAAAGGCTTGACCTGCAATTCACAGAAGTCAGCTTGGGTTCAATTGCAGTAGATTGCCTGATCCTCATTTATTTTTTCCTGTATACTTGAAGTTAGGACAGCTTTAATTTGAAATGGAAATTTATGCAAATACTATGTAAATTAGGTCATTCCCAGATTAACTGGGGGGAAAAAATCTGGTCTGCCTAAGCAGGCACCATCTGTTCCCTCCTCATTCTTTCCATATCTGAACCCCACCCCCCTTTTCCCAATCCACTTAGAAATTTGTTTTCCTGTAGCTGAGAAAAGAGATCTTTCAAGGGAAGGAAGCAAATAGCCCATCGCTTTTCCAGGTGGGCTGTTCTAATGCCTGTTCTGCTGCGAGAAGAGGCCCAGGTGAGGGGCTAGGAAGAGGGTTAGGTCAACACCAGGCTCAGGGCACTTCCTTCAAGGAGACAGTGGCCAGGACTGACTGTGCTGGCCTGGCTTGGTCTGCGCTGAGGAAGCCTGGGGTCTCGGGGTGAGCTGCCACAGCCCGCACATCTGCCACCCAGCCCCTTCCCTCTCTCCTCTGGGCCTCTGCTTGCCCTATGATTCTTCCTTTCCTTCCTCTCGCTGCCTCTTCCTGAAGCCTTCTGGAATTTAGAAGCCCTCCTGCTCCCTGCTGTGGCATCGGAATAGAGAGGTCTGGAACTTGGGCACGGGTGTATGCTGGTTGGATGAGCCTGGGCCTCCTGTCTCTCTACCATGGCTGCAGCCCACTCCTGCTTTGGGACAGTGACAGTTTTGGTCCTGCTGTGTAAAGGCAGAGCCTAGCATCCCTGTAGCTGGAGGAAGTTGCTACTCCACAGCCCTTTAGCCTTCCTTTCCTCATAAAGGCTGTTAATGTGAGGAAAGTGGGGGCCTGCTGGCTCCTTCATCCAGTGTCCAGTGTCGCCATCTCTTTGAGGTGGGTAAAAGCGAGAAAAAACTGCCCAGCACTCATTAGTAACGCCATCCTGCAATGAAGAAGCCTCTTGGAGCAGAGCCATGGCTGTTTCACAGTGAATAAGTAACTTGAGAGTAAACACTTTTGTCGCTGTTTGCCACAGAGATTTTGATTGGTTTGGTTGTTTGTTATTGAAGCAAATCTTAATGAGAGCTGACCAATATACCCTCTATAATCTTCATTAACATTCCCCCAAAGCTGCCTCACATTTAAAAAAATTCTTTGATGTACTCATGTGGTATTTTCTCAATTTGAGGCCAAATGATAAAAATGCATAAAAACTGCTTTTTTTGATTCATGATATAATCTTTTAAACTGCACTTGCATAAATGGCTTTAAAAAAATCAAACTTCCAGGCAGTGGGAAGAGTCATACAAAGTTCTTGAGGTGAGAATGTAAGGATCCCAGAGTGGCTGGGCAAGTAAGCAAGTGAAAATGTGGTAGGAAACGAAGTCAGAGAGTTTGGGGATGGGAAGTGGTGGACTTGAGCTGGGCCCCAGAAAAGGTGCAATTTCAGGACAGAAGCACAAGGTGGCCCCATGGCACCCTCCATGATCATGGTTGACCACACATGTTCGTGGTAGAGAAAGAGGCTAAGACAGGCGAAAGGGCTCTGCCAGGGGATCAAAATCCAGCAGGCTCTAAACGAATCATCAACCATAAGACTCTTAGAACTAGAAGGACTTCTGAGATCTCCCAACCCAGTGGACTGCCAGTGGGGTCCATGATGCCTAAGGAGGGGCTCCAGGATTCTGGGAATCATTGGAATTGCAAAATGCACTTTTCAGGGGAAACTTCCAAAGCGTCTCAAACCCCAGAATGGGAAAGAACTTCTGACTCCAACCAGTCCTCCACTCATGGCCAGACTTGATGCAGACTTGCTCAGCAGCAGGCAGCCTGGGCCAAACCCTCTTTTCACCAGGTGCACTGGAGACCTGAGTCCATAATCCTAGTTCTCTCGGTACAGGAACCCAGAGAATGCCCCAGGCCTGAGGATGCTAGGGCTCCTTTCAAGAAACTTGGGCTTTAGTATGGGGCCTGCAAACCCCGACGCGTACTCTGGGCTGTCTGTGGACTCAACGAACAGCACGCCTCGCACCTCTGTGCACTATTGTTTTTCAAAGATGCCTAGAAGCTTCTTTGATAAATAAAATATCATTGCACTTAATATGCTCACTGAATTCTCAGTCACCTTAATCATTATGTAGTTTCTCACTCACTGGATGCTTTGTACAAGTCTAAGGAATGCTGGACTCCACATAGGTCTATTATAACGGGGATATCTGTCAAGTATTTTGAGTTAAACAGGCATCTTTATACTCAAAATAGTTGGAACTGTGGTCTGTGGGAAGAGAGAGAGGGGAGACCATGGTGTGGGGAAGTCTGATAACAGAGAGGGACAGGGGATGGAGGCAGAGAGCTCCCAGCCTGTGACACTGCTCAGGCGGGACCACAGATGGAGACGAGGCTCTCTCCTCTGACAGGGGAGATGCAAATTTTTAATTCAGCACCTTGTTTTTTAAAAAAAGCCCCGATGCTAGTCTATCTGCTTTGGTGTTTCAAAATATCAATTAAATACCACATTTACCAATGTCACCTCTCAAAGCCTGACTTCCGCTTCCCTCTTCCCTGACAGCAGGGCTCAAAGAACCCAAGCATCCACCTCAGGTGGTTGAACGCGCAGGTGGGTGGCTCCCTGGGGACAATCTCAAACCAAACCGTGAGCAGAAACGAGGCTGAAGACGGGGTTCCTTTCAAGGCCTGTCAACTTTTCTTCACTTCACTGCTTAAGCATGTCCTCCAAACGTGGGCTCAGGGGCCAGAGCTACTGCATATTTATCAAAGGCCTGCTGGCGGGCATGGGAGGCTGCGAACAGGAAAATCAGGCCCAGGCAGGTATCTGTGGAGCCTGCCTGGGTGCTGGCCAGGCTTTGTGAGTTGCCCAGTTTACTCTGCAGAATCCGGCCCTGCCCAGCCGCCCTCCTGGGGAGGCGTGTGTGGACCTGGCCGACGCCGGGGAGATTGCTGCCATTCTCACACTGACTTCCATGGCCAGCCCAGTCCTGACTGTGGCTCCACTGTCCACAGTGGCCGGGTTGACCAGCTCGGCCTGGAGCTCTGCCCTGGGAGGACGCAGACTACCATGGCATCACAAAGCACTGCTTTGTGGCCCTGACAGGACAGTTTGTCACTAGCTGTGAGACGGTCCCTGGCAGACCCTGGCATGTGGTGAGCAGACATCTCTGTGCTGGTCACAGTATTGCAAGTACCCCAGATTGGGGGCAGTACCCACTCTGTCCAGATGTGTCCCCTCCACCCTCACATGGATCCCGAAGGCCCGTGACCCAGAGCAGAGGCGGCGAGTGGCACAGGAGTGATAGTGTGCACCCAGTGGCCGCTGTTGTGTGGGTTGAAACAATAGTACTGTGAAGGCTGCTCAGGATGTTTATGTGGGGGTCCTGTGGCACCAAGGCATGCTTGCAGCTCGCCCACCTCTGCCGTGGGTCCCGGGCATGGGCCCCTCGACATCAGTGGTATCCTGTGAGTAGGACATCCAACCAGAAGAAAATGGAAGTGAACATCTTGGAGTAGGGAAGAATTTCTTAACGAAGATACACACACACACACACACACACACACACACACACAGGCAATCACACAATCACAAACCATACAATAAAATATTAATAACCTCAACTACATTAAATTTAAGGACCTTAGTTCATCAGAGGTACTTTAAAGAAACTCAAAAGGTAAGCAAACTGGGAAAAGATTTGTGTAATACATAAGTGACAAAGGATTAGAATCAAGAAAATACCAAGAATCCTCTTGGCGAGGTGGAGGACTTAGGAAAGAGACCTACAGCTCAGTAGAAAAAAGGCAGAAATTACAAAGAGGCATTTCACAGAAGAGGAAACACATAGGTAAGTACACAAAAGGAACTTCTCACCGGGTCAGGATACACCCCGGACCATGATGAGATGCATTTCCTCTGGGGGGGCATTCGGGTGCTCCCTGACTGAAGAGCTCTTCTTGTAGCACTTCCCTGGGAAGCCCAGCTCCTGGGCTCTGCAGAGCCTCTGGTCAAGTATCCTTCCCCACTCCGGGAGCCTGAGAGGGACACCTGCCCTTTCCCTTCCCGTCCCCATGGTGGTGGGGACGGCAGGTCCCTGCCCCCGCCCCCTTCTCAGCACCTTTCCTTGTCTCCTTTCCTAGGTCTCAGTCTGGCCAGTGGGGATGAAAGGACATCTTTTCAAAGGGAAAGTTGGTCCACTTCACCTCACAAGCCCATGGGGAACTCAGGGCAGACTGTTTATGACAAGGTAAATATGCTGACAATTAGCACCTCCTAGACCCAGTCCAGGTAAAAGAGGGGCTCCCTCAGCTGACACCCAATCTCCCTTCTCCCTTGTGGGCAGCAGTGAAGTGCCACTGGTGAGGCAGAAGCCACGTGTGACAGGGAGCATGCAGACTGGGGCCAGTGTTGGGGAGGCCCTGCTCCTAACTGGTCTACTCACTCCAGAACCTTCCTGCCCTTTTCCTCCGGGGCACACCTGGTTCAGAAGCCTTTTCTGAGTGGCCTGTCAGAACTAAACAGACAGCTAAGGCAGTGTCCAGAAATGGCTGAGCCCAGGCTTGGGATGCGGAGGAGACAGAGCTTAGTCTATGGTGAACTTCTGCAAAATGGGGTATCCAGCCGATACACACTGAGCAGTGGGGTCTTGGCACTACCTCCCACTCGCTGCTGCCAGGAGCTGCTGGCACTTTAAGGCAGGTGTGACTGAGGGTCTGTTTTCCCTGCCGATCTGCTGTCAGACATGGGTCACAGCTCCATTGTTTCCCTTGGGTCCCACCCTGGATGTTCTCCAAGCCAGACCAGGCCACTGTGGCTGCCCCTGTTTATGGAGGAACTTGCGAAAACAGCAGGCAGGGGAACACCATTCATCCAGTTGGTGAATGCGTGGAGATATGGGGAGAGAGGTGCTCCACGCCCTCCCTCCGGCCCTTGCTCTCTGCATCTCTTCCATCAGGCTGGTCCTGAGTTATATTTTTAAAACAATGAACAGGATCCAGGAAGCAGCTAAGAGAATGTTATCTATATAGTTTAGCAGCAGGAATGCAGCTCTAATGACCCTCTGCTTTGGTTTGGCTATGATTTTGAAGGCAGACCTCTTATAGAGCAACAAGGCGAAACACCACTTAAAAAAGATTGAGAACTGACTGTGAAGGAGCCAACATACAGCAGTGAAGAGGAAGTAGTATGACCTTCAGCCTCAAGCAGGAAGAACAAAAAAAAAAATCTAGAACTTGGGGACTTTATTTCACACAAGTATTTTTACTAACTGGATCTTAACAATGTAAACAAACAACAGATCGTCTCATTCTTAATCCACAGACAAACGTTTCTAAGTACATTATTAGTTTTTCTGTCTAATAATCATGGTTTTTAAAAAATTCAAATTAAATAAAAGACAAAACTGCAGGCAGGGTAGGCTTGATCTGTGGCAGCTCTCCCTGGACAGTCCTTGTCAACTGTAGGCCTCAGGTGAGTTTGCTTCTTTCTCTCCCAGCCCCCCTCTCTTTTTTCTGTCTTTCTTTCATTCAACAAATCAAGCTTTCATTATGCACCAGGAAGTCCTTTAGGCACCGAGGATACACCAGTGAACAGAACAGAACCCTCCTTCATAGAAATGATGTTCCAGTTGGGGAGACAGACATAAACAAAATAAAAAGTGAAACATTTGACATGTTGAGCATAAGCAACCCTGAGAATGCCTTCTGCCTGCCTGGCCTTGCAGCTGTGAGAACGGTTACCTTCATTGACCACTGAGTGACAGTGAACATGGACTGAGCAATCACTGTAAGCAGGCATTGCATCCAGTGATGTACACGCACTATCTCATTTAAATTCCATCACAACCCATGTGGTAGATGCTGTTACTTGTCCTCAGTTTCCAAATGAGGGAACTGGCACATGGGAGGTTCAGCAGCTTCCCAACATCACCCAGATGCTGAGAAAGGGAGTCAGGATTTGAATCTAAAACCACAGGAGTCTGATGGCCTTGTTCTGCCTCCCAACTGTGCCCTGACCCTCCTCAGCATTCATGCAGCTGCCTCTGGGCTGCACAGCAGTGAGGACAAGTGAACAGCCTCTGAACATGTTGGTGTGAAAG
Organism: Manis pentadactyla; assembly: GCF_030020395.1. Lineage (NCBI taxonomy): Eukaryota > Metazoa > Chordata > Mammalia > Pholidota > Manidae > Manis > Manis pentadactyla. Next base: position 57,680,747 of record NC_080025.1, on the reverse strand, counting down.
GACCACTGTTCCCCTTCTGTGCAGAAGGTCTCACCTGCCCTGCTTACCACCCTCTAGCCTGGTCCTGGCAGGAGCTGCCTGGCAGTGCCTTGTAGCCCCTGCTGACTTCATAACTCAGGCCCCACCCCCCAACCAGCCTGAGGTGGGGCACTGGTCACAGGCACCTCCTAGGGCTTCGTTGCTCAGGCCCTTGACCAAGCAGAGCCTAAGTGAGACCCTGGCTCTGCGGGGACAGCCTGAGTGTGCCTGGGGAAAGACTGAAAGTAGTCTCAGAAGCCAGAGAAGCCACCACCCCTGCTGCCCCTCTGTACTGTTTGCCCGAAGTGGGGTCTGTAGTATGTGGTGGGGGATGTACACCCCATGCCCCTTCCCTGCCCATGGGGGCGGGAAGCTGAACCCAGGAGGAAACACACCATGTGTATATGCAAAACGTCTTACCGAAGCTCAATACATGAAGCAGAACAAAGAGAGTCTCTCCTTCCTTCCCTCAGGAAGCCAGGTCTCCACGGGAGCTGCATTCCAGGCCTTCCAGTAATAAGCTGTGGAACTTTGGGCAAGTTGTTTACCCTCTCTGGGACTCAATGCCTTTGTAAAATGGAGTCAAGAACTCCTTTCCTTCTGCCCCCCAATTTATGGTGAGGATCACAGGAAATAGTGTACTTGTAACCTGTAAAGTGAAATGCACATTTATTATCCCTACAGCAACTGAAACGGAATCCCACCCAAAAGAATCACCACGAGGCCTGCTTAGGTTTAGGGCAATCCAGGGTTAAATTCCCGCTCATCAGAATAGGCCACATGTATTGAAAATCCTCACCTCTGTTCCAGAAACCTTCTGTAAGGCATGTCCCTACCCTCCTCCACTCCCACCCACGGGTGAGAAGCTGGCGAGGCGGGAGCAGCCTCAGAGACAAGCTGGAGGGGTGCAAGGGGCTTCAGAGACAGATGTCTTAAGGATTGGGATGCAAGGAGGCCCCTTCACAGGAGCAGGGCTCACCCCATGCTGTGTTTAAGTAAGGTGCTGCATGGGACCACAGCCTCAGCATAAGGCCACTCCCCAAGGTGCGAGCCCAGCAGATGTGCCAACCGCTCCCCAGTGACATATGTGGCCCTAAAAGCAATAAGGTCCCTGCCCCCCCAGGCTTAACCGGCTTCTTTCCCTGACTCTAGAGGGAAGTGAGCAAAGATTCCAGTTGCTTGGGAAAAAGAGAACTCTCATTTATTTATTGGGCCCCCTCCTGCTTGCCATGTGTTACTTGGTTTAACCCACTCATCAGTTCTGTGAAGTATTAGCCACATTTTATATTGCAGAAAGCTGAGCCATACAGAGGCAGCGGCATTTATCTCGACTTTGCAGCTCCAGTTGGAACCTGTATTCGCTGGACATCAAATAATCGGCTCTAACCGGGCCCATGATTAACCAGGCAATAAATACTTCCTAAGTCCCCATTGGTCCCAGAACTGCTGAGGACGTGCGATGCACAGGAGGCCAGGTCCTGTCTCAAGGGGTGGGACCGCCTACACACGGTGGGGGGGACTTGGCATCCTACACACGGCGGGTGTGGCACTCAACACCCGGGGGGACGGGGCACCCTATGCACGGGGGCGGGGCATCCTACACAGTGCGCAGAACAGGTCCCCACCGTCCCGGGAGTGGGGAGCTGTCACTGCGCTCACTCCCAGGTCCCACGGGGAGTCAGCTGTGAGAGCAGGAGGCCCGACGGGCCAGCTGTCAGGGCTGGAAGGTCTGTGGGCGTCCTCACAGTAAACCTCATCTGGTTAGAGGGCCCTCCAGGGCCCGGGGGACGTGAGTCACTGCTCCCGTGATGAAGCTAGTTAGGCACTCAGCCGGGACTGAAAACTCCCAGCCCAGAGCTCCTGCTTCTCCCACCACGTGTGAGCCGAGCCTTGAAGGGGTGGGGCGGGCGTGGTTATGGCAACTAAGGGACAAGCCCCAGGGACCCGAACCCGGGGCTCCGCCTCCTGCTCTGGAGCCTGCTCTGACCTGCGCTTGCCAAGCCCACTGGTCCTGTGGGTGAGCAGCTGTTTCCATTTTTCTAGGCAGCCTCGCTTCTGGGAGCCAGGCCAGCATTCATAGCCTTTTCCCTCCTTTCCCTTTTTGTACAGGGAAACTGCTCGCGGCTGTCAGAGCCAGCAGCTTGCTCTGGGTACACTGCCCACCTTTCGGCTCGGCTGGAGGGTGAGGTACCTTGGGGGCCCCTTTTTCTCTGGGTCTGGCCATTTGGGGTCTCCGGTCCTACTGTGGCTAGAATGGAATCCCCTGCAGCCTCCTCTTCCTAGTCTCAACTCCGTGCCTTTGTCCCTTAAAGTAAGCAGTCTGTCAGTCCGGTGACTCCAGTGGATGGGGCCTCCTGGCGGAGCGTCCAGGGACAGAGTCCCACTGGCCATGGTGACATCGGTGACTTAAGAGACATCTCGGGAGACTCTGAGGTGTGTCTGAGGGCCGAGTCCGAAGCAGAGAGAGAAGCAGTCATTTACTCTTGTCCCCAGCCCCCTTCCTCTGCCTCCAGGGCTCCCTGTTCCTATTTGAAATCCAGTGTCCTGGGATGAGTGGGCTTCCTTTCCAGAATGATCTGTGGCCTATTTGCACACCCCTCTGGAAGGCTTCTCCCAACCTCAGAGTGCCCCTTGCCGACTGCAAATTACTCTGCTTGACAGGCTCAGAATATTCTTTTAAAAGTCTCTGTTTTTCTTAAGTGATTTTCTATGACTTCCCCTGGAGGTTTTTATCGAAATAAGCTCTTCTTCTAGGCAAACAGAAGGGGAGAGCGATTCATTCTTTTCACAAATTAGGAAGCATGGAATTATGCAAGCTCTGCTACAAAGGACCATTAGCAGGGCTCCTGGGAGGGGCCAGCCCTAATCACAGCCCTGGTAGGCTGGCCTTCTGGTTAACTGTCATCTGAGGCCTGGCCTCCAGCTGGGCTGCACCCCTTAGCACCTTCCTAGTCACTGAACAGCTCCCTGGAAGCTCCCCTGAGGACCCTAGCTACCCTCATTCCTGAAGGGGGTGTTAACCCCTGTCCTGGGACCTCCCTGATTGCTAAGCAGTGTAACAGGAAAGCCAGGGCTGCTAGCTCTGGGCATTTCCAAGCCTCAGAGTAGGCCCCTTGGGTCTGTAGATTTCTGGAAGCCCCCACTGGACACTGCTGTCACCTTAAGTGTTCAACATTGGGCCACATGTGATTCTGGTTTAGCATTAATTTAGCCTCAAGACCTATGATTATTCTTTATGTAATAAAGTTATAAAAGGACAGTGGAATTCTACAGAGTTATTTGAAAGACAGTACTTTTTTAGACCCTAGAGGCAGTGTGAGCCAGGCTAGGAGGTCTGGTCAGACACCCCCAGTTTGTAGAGTGCTGGAGGCATAAGATTCAAACATGTATCTGAGATCAACCCTGGTTCTGCCGTGTGACTTTGGGCAAGCTAATTGATCTCTCTATGCAGTTTTGTTTCCTTATCTATCAGAGCAGATGTTAATACCTATCTCACTGTGTTGCTATGAAGATCACATAAATAAACAGATGTAAACTGCTCCCACAGTACCTGGCACATAGCAAGTGCTTAATCAGTGAGAATCCTCTTTTTCTTCTAAGATCTGGGATGCCTGAGTAGGGGTCTAGCATTAGGAATCTTTCAACATTTACTAATAGAGTTGCCTGAGAGAGCAGAAATATTTGGGAAGATGCTTAGAAGGGAAATGGAGGTCTAGAATGTCATGGGGTCCAGAAATCAAGGATGTGGGAAGCCTTTTAGCAGAAACTAGGAGATTACCTCCTAAATACTAGTAGTGATGGATGCTTTACAGTATGAGTATGATTACACAGAAGTGAATATATTTTCCATTTGTGTTTAGGAAGACCATCTTCTTGATTTAGGGCCAGAAATAGTAGGTAGCTCAATGTCCCTCCAGGTACATAGTTGTGTCCTGGTTCCATGTCCTTTGCCAGTCCTGGTTCTTGGGAAGTGTGTGAAAGTCTTCATAAGTGCATGAAAATAATTGTTCAAGACCTCTGCTGTGTTTCTTCCAAGTGCTCTGGATCTTCAATAAAAAAAGAAACAATCAAGGTAAAGTGATGTTACCCTGGTCACTAGGAATTGAGTTCCCTTCCTGGGCTCCTTGGACCTGCCAATCCCCAAGGCTACCTCAGGCAGAGACTAGCAGGAAGCTCAAGGCCTTGTCAGGAAGAGTTTCCTTTAATAACACTTTCACAAACAAGAAACACAAGCTTTCCTGGAATTGTCAAAAGAGAGTGAAGACAAAAGACTTGAACAAGAAAGTTCACTTCAGGTTTATTCCAAATAATGCAAATGCCCATCAAAAGGAGAATGGAGAAAAATTGTGGAATATAGTCAGTGATTCTGTGACATCTTTCTACATTGACAGATAATAACTGCACCAGTGGGGGTGAGGATTTAATAATATGGGTAACTGTTGGACCACTGCGTTGTATAATCGAAACCAATATAAGATTGTATATCAATGATATTTCAATTAAAAAATAATAAACTTAAAAAAATGAAATAAAAGCATTAAGAATAAAATTAAGAAAATTAAGAGCATTACAAATAAAATAAAAAAAAAATAGAAACCAAATAGTGGTATGTTTATGCAATGGAATAGTACACAGCTACATTTCTGAAACATGCAACATGAACCTCATAATTATTATGCTAAGAAGGTACACACAAAAAAAGTACATATGATTCTATTTACATGAAGTTCAAGAATCAATGAAAATAATCTAAGATGATAAAAGTCAAGAGCAGTGGGTCCTTTGGGTGAGGGGACGATTACCTTGGACTTGAAAGGGGCAACACTTTCTGTGGAGATGGGGATACTCTGTGTCTTGGTTTGGTTGGTGGTTACATGTGTATGCACAGATAAAAATTCATAGAGATATGCACTCAAGAACTGTATATTTTATTGACTTTAAATTAAACATTAAAAAAATTTATGTCAATAAAGATATTGAAATAGAAAAGAGAAATTGGAGAAATGTGAAAAGGTCAGGTTAAATGGGGCCTGTCCAACCCGGAGCTGGCCTCAGTCATCAGAGAGCCCCATAACCTGCTTCTCTTTGGGGTTGAGCCACAGGCCTCAGGCATTCCTCTGCTGAGCCATGCTCTGACCTTGGCACTGGCACAGACCACTTGACATTGGACTTATGTCAATCAATGTTTCCATGGTTTTGTAGATAACATGAAGCCAAAATCTTGCCCCTTTGAAATTCTCCCCCAAAGTGTGCCCCATTTCCCTTAGACCTCAATAGCCATCTGTGACTCTTACTCACCTACACCCCACATCCAATCGATCAGTAACTCCTGTCAATTCTACATCCTTAATAGATTTAACACTCATCCATTTTTCTCTACCCCTAGATCCAGACTAGTATCATCCTCTTAGATGACACACCAACCTCCTACTTGGCCTTCCATGGTCTTGATCTTCTTTAATGAGCTCTCCACACTGCTAAAGGGATCGTTGCCCTAAAATGCAAATCACAAAATACTTCAAAGGGACTCCACAGCTCCCAGATAGATCAGATAGTCAGGGAAGGTTACTCTGGTAGGTGATAGTTGAGTGATAGCCTGAAGAAAAAGATTGCTTGCCACCCTACCTCCCAAGTGTATGCCCTTGTCGATCTACTCTCCTGGCAATTCCTAAAATAGGCCATGCCCCCACAGGCCTCAGAGCCTTTGCGTATACCGCTTTCTCTACCTGTGGTGCTGCCTGCTGTCAAGAACTGTGAAGGACCCTACTTGCAGGCTCATGGGTTAGCCTGCCACAATTGTATGGATGTTGGTAGAAGATATGAGACCCCTGGATCCGAGGACAGTTTATTACTCCAAGAAATAGTAGCCAGAGTATCAACATTTTTTCACTTGCTTATCCCAGATGATGCAATACTATCATTCAATAAGATAAGTGAGTTGTAAATAGGTAGGTAAACTGTTGTGGAAGGAAGGAATTGAGGCCATAAACCTTAAGATGAGAAGAGCTGAGAAAAGAGTGTTTGGGACTGATTGAACCATTCCCAGAACCTTGGCATTGGTAGAGGCTTCGGGATTAGGTGATGCAAGCTCCACATTGAACAGTTTCTGCACTTCAGAATCTGCTTGGGGCCTGGTGTCCCCACCAGGGACATGTCCACAGATAAATTGCTAGGCTGTGCTTTTAAGCTCTGGTTGAGATGTGCGCACAGGGTATTGGAAGTCCCCAGAATGGATAGGAGTTGGCCACTATTAAATCTTGATAGATGGGCAGCAATCTCAGAAGGACTTAAATATCAGTCTTGAAAATGGCATTGCCTGCAGGAGGACAAGGTGCTTATGAGGCAGGGGTCCCTAAACGTTCATCTTCACACAGGATGGAGCCAGGTTTGGGTGGAGGATGCCGGCTGAGGTGCAAGTCCTTTCAGGTACTGCCTAGCAATGAATGGAAGCGGGGCTGCTCTCCACGGGCGTCCACCCTCCCAGGAGGAATCTTCAGCACCTTCACCACAGCCAGAACCACTCTGGATCCCCCAGTGAACGCCTGCCCTGAATTCCAGTAGGCCTGCTCGTCCGCCCAGTTGGCAGGAGTTCAGAACCAAGGCTTCCTCCTCTCAAGGCAGTTCCTGGCTGCCTAGGCAGCAGCGGCCGGCTTCGGATCCTGACTCACCCCAACTCCCCCGCCCGGCACCCGCCCTGCAGTCAGGCGGGGCGGTCCTTTGAGGGCAAGAAGCTCTGCAGAGGTGTGCGTGGGGGCAGCACAGACACCCCAGGCCGGCCAGGGCTGTGGATCCCCTGCCTCGGACGCTGCTCCGGGGCAGGTGAGGAAGCGGGGGCGCAGGAGGCGGGACACCGCCCACGGTAGTGTGACGGCCTGGCAGCGGGCTCCCGGCGCCCCGCGGTCCAGCGATCCATTGCCCGCTCTTTCCAGCTTTCTCTGAGGTCCCCGGACACCCGCCGCGGCCCCGTGTCCGATCCGCAGCCTGAGCCACTGAAGGCGCCGTGAACCTGCCTCCCCGGAGCAGGCTGCGAGCTCTCCGAGCGATAGCCGCTCGTGGCCCCCGCGGCGCAGCTGCTCCCTGAGGGCCCGGGGGCGACAGGATGGGCGGTGCTCCAGGGCCCGCAGGAACCGCCGCGCTGCCGTGGGTCACTGCTTCTTAAACACAAACAATGGGTTTAGCTGGACCCAACTTCAGGAAAAAAAGGTTTGTTTTCATTTCAAACGCAATGTTACAAGTTTAAAATGTTAATCTCCCCTTTCCAGATCTTTGAGTAGAATTGAGATCATGCTGTCTTGATTCTGTGGCTCCTCCTGTCCTTCCCACCATACCTCTCCTCCAGCTCCGCAGCTCTGTCCTCCTAGATCCTGGTACGCCAGTTAGAGAAGCAGGGCTCGGAGATGCTGGACTAAGCAGATGGTTTACTCTCAGTCCCTCTTTTAGTGTCTCTTGGTCAGAGCCTCCTGGTTGGCGCTGTCCCACCTGGCCTTGAACAGAGGTAGGGTGGGAATTGGGAGGGAGGGAAACCCCACACTGGCCTTGTGCAACTTCTGCAGGAGCTAGGAACCCCTGCTTTTCCACCCCTGAAGAAACAGCTTTCCAGGGAGGGGAGGGAGGGCAGAAGACGGTGAGGAGGAAGGGGTCAAGCACCTCACCCTGTTGACAGTACTATCCCTTTCTCATGCCTTAACCCTCTGCCCTGACACCTTTAGTGCTGCTGTGGTTAAGTTCCACAGGAAATAGGAAACATGGTTTAGCAAACATCCTTTTAAGATTCAACAGAGTAGTTGGCCTGTACTGCCACTGCTAAGTGCAAGAATGAAGTTTTGCGTAAGGAATGAACACCAGATTTCACCAGAAATTCTTGCCCCAGAGACTTTCGGTGGTTGGCAGTCATTGGTTCTTCATAGGCATGGATACATTCTTCCGAGCTCTTAGGCAATGACCTTTGTGGACATTACAAAGCAAGAGTACTTCAAGTTCCCTTCCTGAGCCACATAGGTGGCATGAAAAGCTAGATAGCAATTCTAGGAATTGGTGCTGGTTTAGAGTTTCACACCGTGAAAGGTGAGCCCTGCCATAATCACCCAACTGGAGGACATGAAAGCTGTTTGGAAAGAGTAAAGAACCAACTCTGAGCAGCTCTGGGCCTGTGGCAGGCATGGTGTTCATGGTCAAGCACAAAGGTAAACAGAGCAGAACAGTGGGTTAAAAGGGATTGTTTTTATCTTCCTGCTGATGACAGACATGAGCGTTGGCCAAGGGCCCAAGCTTCTTATCCTTGAAAAACACATTTTACAGATTGCTGGCAAAAACAGCCAACCCAGATTAAGCTGCCAGACCTAACTATTTTCAATCTTTCTCCTGCCCCTTTTGAAAAAATAGGAGATAAAAATTTTCTAGGATGCGTTTTCCCTGAAAGACAATGAGAGCAATTACAGGCAAGCCTGTAGCTCTGTGAGGGGCTTGCTGCCTCCAGAAAGCCCAGTATAACACTTGAGGCCAGTTTGGTAACAAGGAAAATATTTGCCTTTCAGAAGGATTCTTCAGTTTCTAATAGTATTTCTTCAAATGGCAGATTCTTGAGGACATTTAAGGATTTATTTACTTACTTGTCAGAGAAGCTGAACGGTAGAAAAGTTTTGAGCTGACATTTTGGGAGCACCCTTAAAGGGTGATCAAGCAGGATAAAATGTTTTTGAAATGATAATGTGAAGTATTGGGGACAAGTACGCGTTGCACAGGCATGATTTTACTGTCTACAGTGTAAAGTGAAGCCCCAATGTATTACATTGACTCATAATTAATATTTCAGGGACTGGAATCCTCAGTGTCATGAAAATTTTCTAGAAACCACCACATAAATTGGATCATCATAAAACAGGTTTCTGCAAAGTGGATATTTTCTATCATGAGAACATGGTTAAACTTGGAGTTACGTTCCTGATTAGGGACTTGACACCAAACACAGCAGATATATATGATGATTTCTGTCAGAAGTGAAAAAATAAACTCTAAATTCTGTGGTCATTAAAAATAGGAAAATCATGCCCCAAGTGTTATAAAGTGGATGTAAATGTCCCGTGTGCATCCCAGTGGTCTCCTGTAACTGCCCTCTGACTTGATTATGGACTATTTACAAATATATGCCATCATGCTAATCATGAGGTAGGGAAGGCAGGTATTGGTCCCTGAGTTCAACAGATGAGGAAACAGGTTCCTAAGTGCACAACTAGTTGGAACCAGAGCAGGGACTTATGAGATAGGTTTTCTCTCAACTCCTAAGTCCCGTCACTTCACAGTGGACCATGTGGTCCCCCTGTGGAGCACACACGGCTCCATGAGATGGCGGACATTGTGTATTTGCTTGTCTCGCATCTCATGGGATGCTGCTTTAACTGCACATAAAGTCTGTCTTTCCAAATTCCATCTTTTGGTTGCTGTTTCTAAATCAAAATGACTGGTTTTATGCGGAAACTGAGGGCTATATAAAGTTATAAAGAAAATTCTAGTGGGGGGGGCATGGGGAAGGCAGTATAGCACAGAGAAGACAAGTAGTGACTCTGCAGCATCTTACTATGCTGATGGACAGTGACTGTAATGGGGTATGGGGTAGGGACTTGATAATGGGGGGAATCTAGTAACCACAATGTTGCTCATGTAATTATATATTAATGATACCAAAATTTTAAAAAATTCTAATAATGAACCACATAGAAGAAAAATGCAAATCATGTTACAAAATAAATGGGACTTAAGATATGGACACAATAAACATTTACCTCATAATGCTTGTTTTTTCCTAGAATTTAAACGAGCCTTTTGGAAGATTTTAAAAATATACTGAAAACTGTCCCCAAGGAGCCTTAGTTGACACCTTTTCTGTTTCTTCCCTAACATTCCCAGCCAAGGTTTTCAAAACCGTTTCTCAGACCTTAGAGCTGCTACAAGTGGCATAGCACTTGCTTGACTGTTTGTTGACAAGACCAGCAACACTTCATACTTCATTAAAAAGCTATAAATAAGGTCATTCACTGAGGCTTTTAAGAGGAGTTGCTTACTGTGTTTGTGTAGTGGGATTAAGGAAAAATGTTTAGTTTTCATAGCCTTTAAAAATTGATTTTAAAAATTGATTTCAAAGGCACAGAATGTAATTACTTAATTTTCTTGATTCATGACACACTTGTCATTGGTTCATGCATGGCCTTATTTTGCTTTATTGTAATTTTTCTTTGCTAATGAACACCTGCTGAAATCAATGCCCAACCAAGAGCTAGAGTATCACCATTTTCCCCACACCTAATAATTCCCTCTTACCCCTGCTCTCTGCCTCTCACATAGGTTACCTGTCTCTTAAATTCGGTGTTTGCCATTCCTTTGCTTATTAAAAATGAATTTTACCAAGTATGCTTGTACATCTAAATAATATATAATTGGGTTTGCTTGGTTAATAAAATTAGTATCACACTGTAGTTTTCTGTAGTCTGTTCTTTTTACTCAAGTGCTTCTGAGACATCCACATAGTAGAACTGAGGTTCATTAATTTTCACCTTAGTCTGTTCTTTTTAGTGAAAATACAATCCATGGACAAGGAGAAGATAGCTGCAATCTGTATAAATATCAAGAGTTTAGTATTCAGAATAAAGGCACCTCAAATCAAAAGAAAAAAGACAATGCTGCCCTTACCAACAATAGGAAGTTGGTAAAAGCTATGTATAGGCAATAGAGTAAGGGAAGCCGAAATGGCCAATTAAGAAAAAGATTACCAACCTTAATAGCAATCAGAGAAATACAAATTAAAAAACATCAAAGACACTATTTCAAACCCATCAGTTGGCAGTTCAGTGAATCTTGCAAGTATTGGCAAGAGTATGGGGCACAAGGACTCTTACATACTGGTGGGAGACTAAACTGGTACAAGTACTTAACTGAAAAGTTTTGTAAAACCTAGGATACAACTGAAAATGGGAATATCTCATAATTCCAACAGTTCCACTTCTAGTGATATGTTCTAGAAAAGCCTTCACAGATAGTAAAAGATGAGAAAAAAATCTTACTGTACCTCAGTAAGGAAATGGCTATATCCATGTTTATTTCCTTAAAAAGACCAAGTCAAAACAAATCTGACACAAAAGTGTTATTTTAACGTTTGTTCAATCTAATGGTAGGACCCTGGTTATATATTTCTTACACTTACCTGAAATACTACATAATTAAAAAACTTATGAAATAAAGTACATAAAAAGCAATACTACCCTTAACATTTATAAGTTAAAAATTAAAGGATCTTTATCCAAGTGACCTCAATTCACAAAAACATTAGTAATGATGCTGTTTATAAATAATTCCCTGCAGCCTATCACCTAACCTAGTTGAGGTAAAGCTTTTATTGCTGTGCTGGAAATCATTCTATAAATTGCTTAACCCTGTCATGTTGACTCAAAATTAAGTTTTAGGCAACAAAGTGGAGCCTTTCTAGATCTGCTGTCATCTCAATGACTCTTAAATTTTAATGTCACTAATTTTACATACATCTACATGGACAGAAAAATAAATATCAAAAACATCTAGGGCTCTGAGGAATAAAAAGTGAGACCCATGTAATCCCAAAGTTCATCCTGCCTCTCTGTCGAAGACCACCACCTTCCCTGCTCCAGGTTAAGAATCTCTGTATTAGGTACCATCAGAAGCTCGTAATCATAGCCAGCATTCATAAAGTATCTACTCCATGTTGAACTGTCCTAAGGGCTTTATATTTATTAACTCACTTAATCTTGATAAACACTCTCTTAAGTCAGTACTCTTATTCCCATTTGCTTATTCAGATAAGAAAACTGAGGCACAGAGAGGGCCAGTAATTTGCTTAAAGTTAACTAGCCACTAAGTGAAGCCAAGATTCAAATTAAGACAATTTGGCTCCAGAACACACCCTTTAAATCAAGAATCTTTGATGCCTAATTGGACAAGTGGAAAATGTTTATCTAGAAAACTTAACCTGAAAGTTAAAATAAGCTCCTTAAATGAGGTTGAAAGAACAAGAATAAAACCAGGATCTCCAAAGCATTTTCTTCTTACTCCTTGCCAAACATTAAAAATCCCTATAGCGATATTCTATTTCCTGCTCTGGAAATCAATTCCACTGTGCAATGCTCATGCCTTTAAGATGAAGATTTCTTTGCCATACAAGTACACTCTTTCTTTTTAACTTCTTTATTAAATTGGTTGCATAAAAGATGTACATTTTCATACTGACAACACAAATGCAACAAAAATAAGGCAAATGTGCTTCACATATAAACAATCACATGTTAAGAATAGGAAACCTAGCCCTGTACAACAAAAATATTAGGAAGCAAACTGTGAGGAAGCCCTGTATTCAGAATATACCCAAATGTGTGTGCCAAAGCAGCACATCCATAAGATAGCTCACCAAGTTCCTTGTTTATGATGCATTAATTCCTTAATCATCCATTTGTGAAATGAAACGAACATTAAGAAACATGAAATTCAAATTGCATTTATTTTCACAATATCATTGTTAAACTCAAAATAGCAACTTCATTGAATCTTGTAAATGTTAAAATGTTTCAAAAATAAAAGACCATGTTAATTTTTTTAACCCTATAAATGGGGTTTTCAAAAAAAGCTGGATTATTTTACTCTACTAGCAGGGAGACTAGGGCTCAGCCTGCCCTCAAGTAGTATGAACAAAGGACAGCAGACAAGTGTCACTATAGTAACACCCATGCATGTAACAACAGTGCACTGAGCCATGTCTGCGTTCTATTTATATAGCAGGTCTATCAACCAGCCAGCATCATGCAAGCTTACACCTCATGTGACACAATTACTCAATTAACCACACATCTATTGAGAAATTTCCCAAACCCATTCCCAAATAATTTGAGCACATGTATTAAGTATATAGGTCATTTAGAAAAACAGAAATAAAACATAGACCCAGTCTTTGGAATTGAAAAATTTTCATAACATATAAACAATGTTCAGATATAAATTCTGAACTGAACATTTTTTTCTAAATATGATTTATGTAATCAAGGCTTTCTTAAAGACAGGTATATGATCTGTACAAACTTATAGTAGTGTATATTCCAATAGAAATTTTCTTCCTATTATGATATGATAATATACCTCTTTTCTGAGTGAAGATACAGGTTAAGGCTAAAGGTGTAAACAGTTTGGAAGACAAACTTAGTAAAGAAATTACCATTTATTAAAAAATGTGTATCACCTCATAACAGTCACCTGAATTTTCAAATTTACATGTGAGAATACATTTACATCTTACATTTCTAGGAAAGGCAGGCACAGGCTTTATGTAAAAAAAGCAGCAAAATTTTAAACCCACCAATTTATTGAAAAAGCCATTACTTTTATTAGAAACAAATAATGCTTCTCAAGATGCTGATAAAAGGTCATAGTATAGACCTAAGTTTCATACAGTGTACTCCTCCCTTTAATTATATTCCAGGAGGTGGCATACCTCCTTGGCTATGGGAAGCAGAAGTATTTGATGGACTGTGTAAGCTGGTCTCCTTGTACACAAACCATGCATTTCCTCCCCAAAGTATCATATTCAGAAAGCCAAAGATCTAAGAAAGAGAAAAATAAACATGAAAATCCAGTCTACTTAAAAATTTATTCTCATTCTAGTTTTTCTTAAAATATTTAACATTTCTAGGCATTATATCATTATTTCATTTAAAGTTTAAACTATATAGAAAGTAGAATAAAAAAAGATGTTCTATTTCAATGCCAAATTTGGATATATGATTTATTCCCAATGAATTAATAAGCTAAATCCTAAATCTGTAATACATAAAATCATAACTAAAAGAATTCTTATGTTCACATGCTTATTATTATCAAAAAGATGCAATTAAATTTGAGAAAACTAAAACCCTTCTTTTATTTGTACATAGGCATCAGCTTTTCCAGGTGAAGAGGAACAGGACTCCACATTTCCTTCTTTGTGAGGGCTTTCACCTTCCTCCCATCTGAAAGATTATACATTGCCCTCATGTACCTTTTCCATTTCCCTACCCCCCAACCCCCACTACCATCTCTCCTACTCCAACAGCTGCAGCCAGAAGAAAAAGAGTCACAGAACATAACTTCATACCTTGCATTAGTCAACCTAAAAGAAATTAGTCTTCCCTGGTATAAATCTGGCAAGATCAAAGTCTCAGAGATGAATAAACTGAAGCTGCCCTAATTTTCAATTTTTTATAAATTTATTAATAATAGTGACTTATGAAGCAAGAGTAAAGTAAGAAGCTTGAGAATACTATCATACTGGAGGCTAAATGCTTTATATTTTTTTGTGTATTTGTATATAAAAGCCACATTTCTGAAACTGTCCATCTCAGATCACTGCGAATGTAAATGCAAAAAAAACCCCCCACAAAACTCTTAAACTACATAAAAGTTCTGCAACAAAAATTTGGCCAAATTGCTTTATAAGGCAACCCATACTCCAGCCACTGGAAAAGTATTTTCTTGAAAAGACACAAGATTCTCAAACATAATGTGCTCAGTGTATCAAGAATATACTTATCCGTTTTTTTGTAAAATAGCAGACTAAATTCATTTAAATTTATATAGACCAAATATTTTAGATTATTAGGAAACCACAGAAGTATCACTTTCATTGATGGAGAGAAAGTCAGATTAGAGAACAGGCTCTAAAGTCAGACCGCATTCAAACCTTGGCTTGCCAACTTACTAGTTGTGTAACCTTGGGCAAATTAACAAATGAGTTAGATTTTTTCCTAGTTTAAAGATGAAGATAATAATAGCAGCACCTCCCACATTCCTCTTAGAATTGCTGAACAACTTAAATAAGCTGTAAGTGTAGTGCTCATAGCACAATGCTGGCGCATAATCTTAATAAATGTTAGTGACTACTATTAGTGTCTTTCAGGTAAAAGTCTCGCCTAGTCAATTTTAATGAAAAGACTCAATCATGATCTTGTTCAAACCTGTTTTTACAAGCAGTAATTTTCTAAAACCTTTCTTTGCTGTTCTAAAGGTAAAGACTATATGGTAACTAGGATTCTGATAGCTTAGTAAAAATAAAAATCAACATATTCACTCAGATTTATTAAAAGCTATTGTTTTCTTAAATTACTAGTAAGGTTTTCCTAATAAGTGAAATAAAGTATCTTACAGATACTGTATACATACCACAGATACATTTAGGGATCCCATACTAGTCACGGAACCAAAAGTACACATCACTCCTGGATGCTTACAAGGCTCAAGTTCCTGGACAATATTGTAACCAGTAGCTACTTTAATATCTGTAAGAGCTTTAGCCCAGGCTGAAGTGCTCACCAACCATAAAAAAGTGGCAATAAGAGTAACAACAAAGTCCTAAAAGAAAAATAAGTATGAGTTAATGAAGTTTATTAAAAATACTAAATTTCAAATCCACAATGAAGCAATTGAGATCACACTGAACTCTAAGAGCTGAGAAATGGCCTTCATTATGAATATACATTATAAAAAGGCCATAGTCCACATAGTAAATATTACTGTCCACTGTAACTAGCCCAGTGCCTGAGCTACAACAGTAAACAAAGCTCAATCGGCTCCCTAGGAGTCTTAAGATTTTACACTAGAAATCAAGTTTTATTTTACACAGCCCTCAGCACTAGCCTCCAGAATCCTACTTTAGACCCTGCTTTCACCAATAATGTCTCTATCATCTTTCAATCATCCTACTCTCCAGTATCACTTCTCTTTCCAGCTCACTCCCTCTGGCATTCCAACCTTAAAAATCCTTTGACCGCCCCCAAGACCTTGGATCTGATCTTACCACTTTTTTACTGTTTCTCAACCTTGCTCATGCTCTCATTTTCCTCCTTAATTTAGATTCAAAGACCCTTTCTTATAATTGCTGGCATATATATACTCCCTTACCCTTCTCCTGCTTTCTCATACTGTTCTGGCAAAGCTCTAGTTAAATCTAATTCTTCACAATAATGGATAATGAAATGGTGAAAAGCACATGTCTAGAATACTTGTCTCTTTTTAAATGTATGACCACAAATATTTAAGAATGCTTATTATACTGAGGACAAAAAAACTACCAAACCCCCAAATCCCCAAACTGTCTCAAGATACCTTATCCCTAGTAACTTCCTACTGAAGTCTTTGCTACTTATTACATTTCCAAGAAGAGGACTGAAGTTTTAAGTATTTTGGACAGTTTCTTACTAAACTAATAAGATGAAGAAAGGAAAAAAAAAAAAAACAACATTTACTCTCCTTAATCTATTCTGCTGGGAACTAAAATTTTGTCAACCAGTATTGGTTACAAAGATCTAAATTAACATTTTTTTAAAGTATGCATTTGTATAATATGAAGCGTACATCCTACCTTGTTTGATTTTCCTTTAAATTAACCACCAAAGTGGAAATAATGTAAAATTTGTGTCTTTAAATGTTACGTATTCTGAGCATTTGGGCACACCCAAGGCTATGAGTTCTTACATATTTGCAGCTTAAACCTCTACAAGCCTAGAAATGGGTTTTGGAACTTGTCACAGAAGTATTTTGTTTTTTGAATAAATCTGGTTAGTTTTAAATTACTTTTGCCAACCAACTTTTAGTCATTTATTTAGGATAAACACCAGTGACCACTTACGAGATAGAGAAACTGTGCTATATATAGCTTATCCATCTGTTCAAGATGGCATTGAATAAAATGCCTTGTGATTAGAGAATGAAAAACAGTGACTACTTTTACAAACATGGAGGTATCTACATTTTACATTTGAGCGCTCCACTGCTACTGGTCCTCTTAAAATGTAGATCAAAGAGAAAAGGACAGAAACATTAGAGCTTAACTTTTTGCACTGTGGGAATACTCTCCTTTTTGTTTCTGTACCTTTTGCTGCAGGTAGACATTTTCTAAACACTGGCTATTAGAAATACGACACCTTTTCGAGAACTGATAAATAGTATGGGGTTATCACACGTTAAACAAGCTCTCTCTGGGCTAAAGTTCATAGCTTTGACCAGTACAAGTCAAATCCTCTTAATTATCAAGTTTCTTCCATCCAAATTCCTAATTAAAAAAACACAGGTTCTCTTCTGGTTATGCTCTTTAACTCTACTTTGCTGATGGCTAAGAATGTCATGATGGCATGACATTCTTGTATTTTCAAAAGCAGGTGCTTTTCTGAAAATGATGCACAAGTAACCTTAGGGTGTGGGAGGAGGGAGAAATGTGGGCTTAGTCTTTGTCCTACTCAGGACTCTAGTTCTGACCCCAATCTGTGTGAACAGCGCATCTGGAGTTCTGCAGTGCTCAACCTACAGCTGCCTGAGGCAGCCCTGCTCCTACCAATAAATTAGGATATGAGTCATACCAGATTTTTAGGATCTGAGATACCCTATCTTTGGTTGGTTTCATTTTATTGTATTTCTGATTCTCCACATAGCCCAGAATGCTACTTAACACAGAAAAGGGCTGTATTTACTTAAAAAGGGAATTAAAGTTGATTTAAAATGTCACAACTGAAATGCTCCTAGAAATACTTTGGCAGAGAATCGAGAACACTGCTGAAAAGGCATTCCTCACTAAAAAACAGTGCTTCAAAAAAAAAATCAGTGTCATCTTTGGCTACATTTAAGAGTATCTCAAGAAAACTTTCTACATTTTATATGGTTAAAAGTAGAATTCAAACTTTAATTTAGAAGCCTGACTTTTACAGACAAGAAGCATTTATTATATATTATATCAACAAAAAACCATGTAAGGAACTAATCATGGATTATTTCTCTGTAGAACCATGACCTGATCACTCTGAGGTGTAAATTTGCTTTCATCCTTCTGAATGATGCAGATTTATGTTTTATTAGATATAAACACCCTTTACGAAAATAGATCTGAGTGCTGCTTTAAAAAATGTGGTATTTTTAAACAAAATATAAGAAATAAAAGGCTCATTGCTAGATTTAAAGTTTGCTGGGATAATGACAAAATGGCAAGAAATTATCTTCTTTTAGAATTTAAATTATGAAGAATTTTAACAAAATATAGTATCTATATGATCATCACAGTTCCTTTTTAAATGAGGCTTGAAGTTAGATTCCTAAATGTAATTGCTGTTGAGTATTACAAATTAAAATAGTTAATTATCTTTCTGAAAGGAACTGAATCAAGAAATATTTTATGAAAACATCAGGTTTAAGAATCTCTTCTTAGATATATATATATATATATATGATGATAAATGATTACTTTATACCTCACTTACCATTTGTATTCTTATGATCCAGGCAGCAAAAATTAAAAACAAATAAGTAAATAAATAAAACCTGTTATCTTATTTAATAATTTCTCCGTACTTAAATAGCCTTCCTTCCCTTTAAAATGACTTTACAAATAATTAGTAGACGTTGGTGTTTTCTCAATATATAAATAACCAGTATCACAAAAACACGTCTGCTTGCCTTTCAAGTCAATAACACTAATACTGACTTTGTAGTTACTCTTTTGTAGTAGAAGTTCAGCTTAAAACCATGGATGATCTCTGGATTTACCACCAATAATCCAGGGCAGATTCTACTAGCTAAATCTTAGAGATTATTTTTATATCTAGCTCAGTAGACTCTGAAGTCAAGGAAGGTGTTAGGACTTCAAATCCAAATCCTTTGTTGATCTGTTTCAGATTTCAAATTAAGGAATTTAGGAATATAGACCAAGAATCAGCAAACTTTTCCTGAAAAGGGACAATCAAGTAAATATTTTTTCTCTTTCACTACTACTTAACTCTGCCACTGTAGCATGAAAGCAGTCATAGATAATATGTAAATGACTGGTATGGCTGTGTTTCAAAAAAACTTTATTGAAAAAAAATTTAATTTCACCTGTGAGCCATAGTTTGCTGAGTCCTAATAAAGACTATTAAGCTCCATAAGACATTGCTGAGACATAAAGGGGTCTTTGAGAAAAGAAAAAAGTTAAGTAGTCTATAATTAAGAATTATGAGACTACTAGTATGGTCAGCAATTCTTCAAATCAAAAGCATTAATTTCTATTTAATTTCTCTGTTGCTTACAACCTAATATGCTGTCATATATTTGAGTTCTTTCCAGGTTAAAATAAAGTTGGAAACAAACCAACCTCTGTAACTCCCTAGCATAGAAGTAAACTGAAAGAATTGGGTTAAATATGGTAATGGGAGAAAGCTCAACATCATGGCAAACACAGGTCCAAATCTGAAGTGGTTTATGCCAAGGATTTTCATTTCCAGTGTAAGAAAAATCTATATTTAACTTCAAATATAATGTATACTAATAAAATTATTTTCTTATATAAAGGTAGTGATTACTTACAACCATGGGAAGTTTTCGACTTTCCCGATATAGGTTCGTATAACCAACATAGAGCAGAAGAGCAGCCATGCAGTACAGGAAGACAAAGACTGCAAACGTAACATAGAATTGTGCAGACGAAGAGTAATCTCCAATAAGGACATAACTTTTCCAATTTATATCACACACATTTCCATTGTTAGGTGCCTCAAATGATGCCTGATTCAACCTATTAAAAAAAATTCAAATAAATTTGTGACTGACTTGTAATCTCTGAACGAAGACAGTAGACACAGGAAGAATACTGAAATGACATTAAAAAATTACTCTTCCAAATATATTAAAACATTTTCCTTTGGGAAAAAAAAGGGGGGGAAGAGGAAGTTCAAGTACTGAAGTAATTTAAAATTTTCACTGAGAAATATGCATGAATTACAAATCATAGCTGGTAACTGGTTTATGATAGACTAAATTAAACACTTTCATACTTAGATACTCTCTTTCTGCAATAAAAACTTAACACATTAAGAGGGCTGACACAAAACTGTTTATAATTTGAGATGCAATAGTCCATTCTAGGGGGCACAGTCTGTGTCACTAGCACCAGAAGAGCCAAATATAACGATTCATATTTAAGCCCTGGATTAATTAGATGCTAATTTTGCATTGTCTTTAATTTTCCATATCCATTAACTACAAAAGCTCTTATCACTATAGATGCTTTAACAGCTCCTGGTACAAGAACTGCAAGAGAAGGGTTGGGAGATGGAGAGGCAATGATAGTTTAACAAGCACTTACTATCTGACATCTTTAATGTAAGAGTTCATTTAACCACCAAAACAATCTTAAAAGGTTAATATTTCCAGTTTATTGGACAGAAACACTAAGTCCTAGAGAGGCCAACTAAGTAGTAAGTGGAAGAAGATTCACACCTTGACTTAAACCCAGGACACATTCAATAAACTTTCCAATGAATACTGTAAGTCAAATGTTAGAATTCACAAAATATTCATTTTAGTTTGAAAATGAGAGTAAGAAAATAAAGTGTTATGCTAGTAAGAGAAACACAGAACTCTTCACTGAATATAAACATGTCTTAAAACTATATAAAGAATGCAGTTATTTACTAATTGCAAATACATGAGAAATTTCAATTTTTTATAAGGTGTGTTTACTTCCATATCAGGGCTTCTCACAAGAAGGTGATGTAACAGTCTGTTTTGTTTTGTTTTATATTTCCAATCCGCTGTGGGATGACAGAATTAAAATATCAAGGCAATGTGACAAGAAAATTTCTAAATGCTTATTCTGATTTTCTGTACTCATTTCATCACAGACCTGGAAAACAGTTTGCAGCCAGGCACTGGTCTATGTCCCACAGTTTGAGCAGCACTAGTCACTACTTATAAACGAGTATGCAATTTATAATTTTCTACCTCCCAGAGATCAAATTGCTAGAAATACAATTAAGTCAACATGAATGTAAAAAGACCTGTTAAACCATAAAAACAAATAAATAACTCACCTGAATGGATATCCAAAAGTAGCAGTAACTGTTTTGTTGTCATTAAATTTACGACAACCCACTTGAATTTCTGTTTTGCCCTTAAAACCTCCACAGGTGGCAAAAGCAAAGATAGAAGCAATCTGCACAAAGTGAGATCCAAAAAAAAAGAAAGTAAGAAAAGAAGCATTACTGTACCCAAAATATGGGTCATTAAAACCTTAAGTATACTGATTATTCAAGATTGGCTAACATTGAGAAATTCTTAATCACAAATTAAAAACAGATGGTGAAAAAAAATTTAAATTTATTTGCATTCTCAACACATGTGATTTTACTTTCCCTAGTATAATACAAAAAGTAATATAGTGTCCCATACAAACAATTCATTTATGTCTCCATGTACCTACAAATATTAGTATAAAATTCAGAGGAAGTCTTATTTATTACTATCAAAATGAAAGGGTATGAATTGGAGGTATTTTTACTTGGAAGCCACACGTTTAATGGTATAGGCAAGAGACTGTAAACGAAGAGATGCTACTTGATGAGCTTGTAAGGCCTCACTGGTGGGCATTTCCAGGTCTCAAAGAGTTGTAAATTAGTTTTCCTCATCATATGCTTAAAAAAAAATGTAATGCTGCTCTCTCAAATGCTATCGACCACATGAAAAAACTGGAAGCATCCTAAATATTGACAGCAAATCAAATAAACCGCAATTCATTTATATAATGGAACATTATGCAGTCATTAAAATGTTGAGAAATATCTGATACAGAAAAATGTTCATTGTATATAAAGTTGTTTAAGCTATGCACTGCGCATGTGTCTACACCTATGCACAGATACACAACAAAAACTAGAAAGGTTTTGCATCAAAATTTTAACAGTGGTCACCTCTGAACAGAAGGTAAAATACCTTTTTCTATTTTTATCTTCTAAATTTTCTGCAGAACAAAACAACAAAAAACCCAGATGAGATGTAGTGACTAAGAACTCAAACCTTCAGGAAATGCTGGTGGCTCTATTTAAAAAATATATTTGGAATCTGATCACCTCTTACCACCACCATCAAAACCTCCTGATCTACCACCATGACCTCTTACCTGAGTTATCCGCTAAAAGCCTTCCAACTGGATCCTCCTGCTTGTCTCTGCCCCTCCCTCAATAATTACCAGTGCACCAACCAGAGTGATCATTTGGCTTCTGAGTTCCCTCTGAATAAAAATCAGAGCTCATATTATGGTCTACAAGAGCCTTTCCTCCTTCACTATTTCTCATCTCATGTTGCTACTTTTTCCTTTGCCAAATTTCTTTACACAAAATGGTCTCCTTGCTATTCCTTAAAGACACAGGACAAACTCCTCCTTCAGGACCTTTGCGCTGGCTATTTCCTCTGCCTGGAATACAGGGTTCACTTCCTACTTCACAGCTCCCGGCAAAACGACACTAACAGAGGCCTCTACCTAATCACACTGTATTAAATAACAATTGCCCAGCTCCCCAAGCCACACTACACAGTCCCTTTATTTATGCTGTTCTATTTTTCCTCCATTGTAATAACCACTGCCTTGACAGTACTTAACATAAACTTATTAAGAGTGCAGGGACTTTGTTTTGCTCATGCAAATAGGTAAAATTCAGCACTGGTCTGATTATCAAAGCCTATACTGCTGAACACTGATATAATGCCTCCCATGGATTAATCCAGGGCATGAATCAGGCCATAACTATCAAGGAATTTTTTTTTTCCCATAAAGAAGAGACATATGAAAAGGAATCTGCTTACAGATATGAAGGGTCTGAAGTAATGTCCAGCACACAGTTTAGAGTTAAGAGTTAACAGATGAAGACAGAACAAAGGATATTCTCTGCATAAATATGCAGGAACACAGAGTAAAATAGATGGCATGGAAATTAGTCTTTTTAAAACCTACATTTAGGATTAGACCAGTAAACATAAATTGAACCAATAGAACAGAATAAAGAGGTCGGAAACAGAATTGTGTGTATAGACAAATTATATCCTCCAGAGCTGGCACTGTAGATCGCTAAGGAAAGGAGTGTGGTGGCTTTAAAGATTTGTCCATCAACTCCTTGAAACTCCTTCTCTCAAGAGATGAAGATTAATTTTTCTCTCCTTAAGTGTGGACTGGACATAGTGACTTGCTTCTAGTGAATAGAATATGGTAGAAGGAATGGACTGTCCTTTCTGAGATTAGGTAATACAAAGACTACAACTTCTGTCTTCCTTGCCCAGTCCCTTGAATCCCAGGCTCTCAGAGAAGCCAGCTCTGTGTTGGGTGGGTACTCAGGCAACTTACAGAGAAACCTGCATGAGGAAATGAGCACTTCAGCACCCAAGTGGGTGGCCTTGGAAGTGCATATGTGACGCTCGCCAAAAGCCCCATGAGGGAGCTGGAGGGCAGGAGATGATGTGACCACAGACAACAGACTGACTGAACAAAAACCACTCAGCTATGCCCCTTCCACATTCCTGACCCACACAAACTGTAAGATAACAAATGTCTTTCATTTTAAGTGCTAAGCTTGGAGTAATTTGTGATGTAGCAATGGATAACTAAATAAGGAAGGACTATTCAATAAATAGTCCAGATGGACTAAACACTTAAATATAAAGCGTGGAGCTTCAAAAGTTTTAAAGACAATGTAAAAGAAAAGCTGTGACCAGAATAGGCAAATATATATAGACAGAAAGTAGATATGTGGGCTGGGTTTGGGGAGAGGGAGAGGCCTGGGAACAAATGAGTGACTGCTAATGGATATAGGGGTGTATACTTTAAGTGAATAAATTATGTTATGTGAATTATTTATCAGTAAAGCTTTTATAATTACACACACACACACACAAAAAAAAGCCAGACCATAGAAAGGAAGAATTTAAGTTAAAAAAAAAGCAAAAACAAAAATCCCACAACCATAAGAGATTGTTAAATTCAACTACAGAAAAAGAACTTTAAAAAATCAAGTCAGTTTTTGAATGTAAAACAAGCTACAAACCAGGTGAAAGTACTTGTGATATCACAAAGGATTAGTATCTACTAGCATACATATCTAAGCAAAACTCTTACGTGTACTACAGGACAAGAATGTTAACAGTGACACTGTTTATAATATCAAAATTTGGGGTAGGGGAAGCGACAGGAAAATGGACGAAATACAGTAGTATATACTTCCAGTGGGAAGCTATACAGCAATAAAGACATACAAACTACAGCTACCCAAATTAACATGCATTAATTGCAGACACCTAAAGCTGAGTGAAAAATAAGCTGCCTAAGACTACATGGGGCATGTCAAACTTTTAAAAGCTCTGTTTGTCTACATCACTCCTGCCATTAATTTTGTTCAGGTCCTCACCATTCATCACTGGGACTAACCCAACAGACTCTTCCTCTCATTTCTAATCTCATTTCCATCACCATTTGTCTCACCTGAGGGGGAAGGACCTCAGCCAAGTTTACTCTGGGGGAGCCCACAACTGGAGAATTAGGGGTGAAAGGGGTTATACCAAGCTTTATTCTCATGGTGGCAGGTCCAGTGCTGGAATCACATCTTCCTCTGCAGCGTTTACAGTCCCTCTCCACCTCTGCCTCTAGGCAGAGCTCTTTATATAGGAACAGCGACAATAATGGCTTATTGCCAATGGGTGTGCGAGCCTTAGCCTAGCAGTATGCCAATTACATCTAGTTTAGGGTCAGGTGAGAAGTGCAGCCATAGGAACTTTCATTAATCTAACTATAGTGTGTGTGGACTCAAGAAGAGCTGCACTTTCTAGTGAGGTAGCTACAAGCCATATGTGGGTGCTGAGCACTTTAAAAATTGCTAGTCTGAACTGAGATGGCTGTAAGTGTAAAATATACAATGGACTACCAAGATTCAATATAAAAAATAACGTAAAACATCTCATCAGTAACAGTTTATATTGATTACCTGTTGAAACAGTATTTTGGATAAAATGGGTTAAGTAAAATATTTCTTTTCACGGTTTTAATGAGGCTAGTAGAACTTGTGGCTTGCACTTGTATTTTGCATTGTGTTACTATTGGACAAAGCTACTTCAGATGTTATGTCACACTAATCTGAAATAAAAATCTGGTCACGTAGGTCCTCCTTTTAAAGGGATTTCCTCATTGGCTTTCCAGACCTAAATTTAAGAAAAGAAAAAGGAAAAAAAAAACCCCAAACTTCTTAATTTGGCATGAGAGGCATGGCTGAAGTAGCCTCAACTTTGTCTTCCTCAGTTTATGTGTACTCACTCTCTGCAAGGTACATGACTCTGTCACACTTACTGAAACACATTACATATTTATGTCTTGGATGTGTATGTTTTCTTCTGCCAGCAACCGCCCACCCCTCATCCCCATTCCTTAACAAGCTCATCCTTTAAGGCCCTACACAATTCCTTGTGTGGCAGAACTATTCTGTCTCCTGGGCTGCCACAGACTTAGGTTCACCAACTCTTCTACAGGCATTTTCTTGTGCATCTTGCCTTATAGAAAATAAATCTCTACCCCAAAATAAAAAATAAAAACTAGTTTCCCACTTAATACAAAAATCAGTAAATAAATGGCATACTCTAGCTTATTGCTTTTAAGATTATTGCCTTTACCTCTCTCTTGGCAGACTGTCATATTTGTGCATTTGGTCCTATTCGGGATTTCCACTGTCTACCTAACAGAAGGCCTGCACATAGCAAAATGCTCATTAAATAGCCTCATAATTGAAAAATCAATTTCCAATAATCTTCTTACATAATTTTCACTTTAAAGTTATTTTTTGTTATGAGGATAAATAAAGGTTTGTGATTCTCTTATGGAAAAAAAAGGATACACACATTTTACTAAATGAAGTACAAAACAATCTGAGGGTAAACTATCCAACCATCTCATCTCTCCCTATACTCTAGTGCTATTTTGATTTAGAACTTATATATTGACAATGTATACTTCATGGGTGAAACCCGGTATGCAGATATATGTGTGCTTTCTTCCTAGTATTCATAAAAATGTGAATTTGTTGTCAGAATTTTAATATCAGCACAGTGCACCTAAAATTTTGGATTTCCTGCTTTTCCTGAGTGGGTGTGGGAAACTGAAAATATGGCAACATCAGACCCATATTCCCATAAAGCAACAATCACATGGAATTGAGTGTCAGATGACACTTAAAGACAGGCAGGTGCTTTCTGAATTGTCCCACTCTCTACTGTCTGGGAAACCCTCAGGATGTGAACTAGTCACCAATAATCAATGATCTTACTGATTTTCTTCCAAACAGCTTGTAATATATACATATATATTACAGCCTGGTTCTCCAGAATACTACTCTCCAAAATAGATTGGAGAACCCATTACCTAAGATGCAAGAAGAAAATACTTTAACTTGAATCTATTACCTAACTTTAGACTTAATAAGGAATTAAAGCCTTACTGAAATTAATATACCATTAAAACCAAAGCCAGGCCTGTATGTCAGAGTCACATGTCAGTATAGGATGCTGGGCATCTTGAAGGTAAGGGGAGTCCAGTAACATGGAAGGACAGTGACACCTTAACCTATTCTTACACTTTTAGTGTTCATGCATTACAGTGTGAGTCTACCTGAGTTTGCTGAAGAAATTATCTAGTTTTAACCAAACTAACCTTCACAAACTGGACCAGTGGCTGATATTAAAAATGTCTTCACAGAAACAGACTGGTAAGACAAAAACTCATGTACAAAAAAGAGAAAACAGCATTAGCACCTTATCCTTATATGAGCTACATTCATTAGCCACATTACAAGGCTAAAACAGATTATACTTAATTACATCACAAGGCAGCAAAAAATAAAAGAATCTAAAATTGTAAGAATCTGAAATAAGCATTTAAAAATATGAATGAAATTTACCCAAATATACAATCTGCCTTAAGATACTGACACAGTAAAATATTCATTTAAATTATAGATGCATATGAGGTCCTGTGTATAAAATTTTATACTGATGGGGATTCATGATTTAAAAAATGTGGAGCCCCTTCGTATTTTCAACGAGCTATATATTGTACAGCCAGAATTCCAGTCCTAGCTCCTATTCCTAGACCCTGCTTAGCTCACTGAGGGTTCTACAGGGGAACACTGGTACTCATCTAATTTATGGGTATCTTTTTTATGTTTCTATTTGCAGAGTCCTCACTGCTATTTGGTTTCATCATTCATCTGATGTTATCTACTTAAATTTCTTTCTAAAGTTGAGTTTAGGGAAATCATATAATTGAAGTCATCAGAAATAAAACTGCAAGTATATTGAGTAGGAGTATTCATTTGAAAAACCAAATACATACTGTTTTACTAAAGCAAACGATCATTTACTAAAGAAGCAATGATCAGAATGAAACAACACATTTGCATTTACAGTCAGAGTTGATGCCTAGAGCCAACATATTTTTATGAATCAAAGTCTGAAGCTTTCACTAAAGATAATCATTTTCTAAAACATTTTGTTATTGATGCTGGTATTTCCATTTATTCCCACTGTGTACTGAGCAGTGAGTCAGTTACAAAGTACTTCAGTTTGCTTCTACTATCTCTTGCCTGTAAAGTACAACCACAGCAAGTTCCATGACCCTTAAGATTTTGGATCATGAGAAGCAGACTGAGTTCTTGCTGAAATAAACAGCAAATAAACAGCTAAGTTTTTTGCTAACTCTTAATTATTATAAGATGTGCAAACATCCTTATGTCACCTTTATTCTTAAACAATTGTTAAGCTAAATATAGAACTAAGAATCTCTGAGGAACCTAAATAAACTTATTTTAAAATAATTTCAGATTGTTCTATTACTTTTACATCTTTTGGAGTGAACTGATGTTCAGTTGTTGATCTAGCTGGCTGTCTTAAAGTGAGCCTGCTACTTCATGGAAAACTGCTATTTGTTGCCACTGATATAATTTGAGTCTGTAAGTGAATATCAGTTTTCTTCATGTGTTTTAGGATATTTGATGTACCCTCAACTTGAAAGTTTTTTTTCCTCCTTTTCTATCTCTGCCTAGTGATTTTATAGGCATCTTCCTGTCTAGTAGTTTTACAGACAATTCTACCTGGCCTTCCAAGTCCCCTACCCACAAACACATCTTTTGATGGGACTCCCAAACTACCAACACGAGACTATTTGAGTTATCATAAATCCTGATCCTAAGCCGGCGGGTAGATTGGTTCAGGCCTTAGGAGACTGCAGTTCTCTCTTTCTGCTTCCTTGAGTACTCAGCACTATGTAAGTCATAAATCTAGATTTTAGGCTGAAGCTTTTTTCCAGATCCATGAACAGGCCTTCTCTTACCCGTATTTTCTGTTTCACTTCTCGTCCCAATAGTATTTACCTTGTATTAGAAAAATTTTCAAAGTGTGGTCTGTGGACCCCAGGAGTTCCCAAGACTCAGGGAGTCCATGAGGTCAAAAATATTTTCATTAATATTATTAACACATTATTTACCTTGTACATGTGTTGACATTTGCACTGATTTGAGCAAAAGCATTGCTTGGTAAGAATACTGGGCTTTAGTAAGAATCAGCAATACCATCAAACTATTTCATTGCCATGCACTTGCAGTTAAAAAAAAAAAGCCAGTTTTACTCAATGTCTCTGATGAAACAGTAAAAATTATTATCTTTATTAAATCCTGACCTTTGAGTTATTTTAATATTTGGTGTGATGAAACAGGATATGAAGACTTTTACTGCATACAAAATACAATGGTAGTCTCCAGAGAAAGCATTTAAATAATTGAGTTTTATGCTGAAATAGTTACTTTTTTTCATGGAACACCATTTTTACTTGAAAGAGTAAGTAGTAGACAAAATATTACTCAGACTTGGATATTTGGCAGATGTTTTTCTTGAAAACAAATGAAGTGAATCTTTCACTTGAAGGAAAATGGGCAGCAACTGTTGTCACTGATGTAATTCAAGTTTTTAAGTAATGTACTACTGTTATTTTTAAATAAACTTTTTTCAAGTTTCAGCTTAAATTTCTAGTATAGTAAATACTGGTAGATACAACCCAAATAAACAAAAACTCTTCGAGGTCCTCAATATCTAAATTAAGATAAAGGAGTTCTGAGACCATAGTGAGAACCAGTGTATTACAGCATTGATCTCTTACCTTAATTTTCCATTTTATATTTTATCCGAGACTGCTATTTGTATGTGTGGAGTATGTGTGTTTGTGCACTGCAAAAGCACTGACAGCATATATGTCTAATCCACTCCAGGGGAGTGCACACAGGAAATAACTGAGAGGATCCCAGGAAAACCAAAGAGAGTGCAAAGCCGGATGGGTCAGTAGGTCTATTAACAAGCTTTAAGTGTACTGAGTTCTGGTAGGCACAAAATGCTACGTGAAATCCCTTTTCTCTTTTCATAATAGAGAAGAGAAAAGTGAACACAAATGGCAGGGTTTAAAAGATAAGCTTCCTAAAAAGTAGTCTGTTACAGAAGGATAACCTAAAAATGTAAAAATTAAACAAATAGTGAGACAAACATTAGGCTACATATGTCCCATCCCCCACACTCTGCAGTACAAATAGTATTTCCTGGGGTGTGCCTTTGTTCTATTCAGTAAAGCACAAAATTAGGATAAAGCAGGACCCTGTTTGCAAAAATCCTATAATCTACTTGGGATGACTAAACATTAAGTATCTTATATAAACTATTATGTATTTCTAAAAGTTTGTTTAAACAAATTGACATATGTAATGCTCAAAGGTTATTGGTTTTCTCATTCATTGTTTTTCACACTATTTTTCCCAGATAATTTACCCCAAAGTAATGTTTTCAAAGGTTCCTTTGAATTTATAAGTACAAAATTAACTGTAAGTATAAAATCAGATAAAAGTTAACTTTTTACATTTACAATTATAAATTCATTGATTATAAGTATAAAATCAGAAGAAACATTCAAACTTGATAAATGAATAAAAACGACTTGCCTTTAACTCCTAAGATCATATAAACACACATTTAACAAACAAGAAAAAAGTTACTTCATCTTTTTTTAAAGCTTGATATTTTTGGTAATCTTTTCATTTACTTACTTAAAAGGCCAATTAGAAACACAAAGGTAAGTTATTAAGATGACTAAGAGCAGACTGTTAAAGAGTACTGTGTAGTTAATGCTAATCATGAGATAATGGGTAAATAAATTTCTACAGCCTTGGCAACATGAAGATGACAACCCTTGCAGGTTGTCAGAGGATCAGTGAGAAAACAGTCAACCTAGCACATATATGGTATTCAACAAGTATCTCTTGTTAATACTCAGAATAAATTTGACCAGGACAAAGATATCCAGAGATGGTTAATTTGACCAGGACAAAGATATCCAGAGATGGTTAATAAATCTAAAATTCAGCTGAGGTAGTCTGTAATCCCTCAGACACTCCCCAACAGTATTTCTTCCATAATCTTGCATGTGTGAAATTAGGAAAGCGTATTACTCAGATGCATTAAGAGCTAAACATCTGTTCAGTGTCCACCCTATGCAAGACGGCAGCAAGAAAGTCCAAAACAGTGTTCAATATTAAAGAGATAAAAACATTTTAACAAAGTACTTTTATCTGAGCAATAGGGATAAATTAGTATGAAGAACCAAATTAAAATTTGCCAGAGAAATATTAAATACTTTAAAAAGCTGCTTTGATAAAATTAATCCTTGACTTTTACATCTGTGTTCAACTCCTACACATAGGGCATCTATTCTTATCTAAATTTTATATTGTCACTTTATAGGCTGACAAAGGCAGGAAAATGTGGACTAAAGGAAAGCATAAAATATATCACTTCTAAAGTTTAAACTGTAATAGAGAACTTAGTGATCTTGAAGCACCAAGAGATTTGTATGTTAGTCATATAGGTCTCAATTCTATCTACTGTCTGGGTCTAGTCTTCCTAGAAACACGGCACCGCAGTCCTGCATGATGGAAGAAATGTTTAAGTACATTATCAGCATGCCCATATTTATTAACTCAGTCATTCCAACAGCCTCTAAAGTTCTGCTATTCCCATTTGACTCGAACAAAAATTCAACCCTCGCTGCATACTTATTACACCAAGAGATCTAAGGCAATGTCACTGACAGACACTGTAACTAGGAGCCAGGAGTAAATTAAAAACAAAAACAAACAAAAAAAGGAATAGAACATGGTGGCTACAGTTTAGAAGCAAAGTGGGAATGCATCTATTTTGTGGATTGCATTATTAATCTGTCAATAAATATTTACCAAGCATCTCGCTTTCATGTTTTTGAAGAGTTTTATACCCCTTCAAAGTTACATATTATCAAGTTCTATCTTAGTCTAGCATCTTCCAGAGCCTTGCTAGAGGCAAGCTGATTTGGAGAATTATTTTTTTGTTATATGGGTGGTAAGCGGACTTTACTTAGATTTTAGGTTTGTAAACTTATTTATTGACTATGTTTAGAGGTAACCTCCTCACACCTCAATCAATGGCTTATGAAACTTGAACAAGTCATACAAAACGAATTTTAAAATTCCTACTATGGGTCTTTTTCCGTAGAACCCTGCTTTATATTCATCCCTTCTCTGCCTCTGTATTTAGCCTGAAAAAATTCTATTCACAAATCTTGTCTCTATAGGCAACAGTCTTTCCTATCTTGAAAATGGGTTAACCACCAAATCTCTCTTCACAAGTACTAGCTTACTCCCACTGTCTTCACTTAAGTACCATAAATCCAATTAGCATACTACCATCTGGTTCCTGACTTCACTAGAACTGCTCTTATAAAGCCACAAATAGCCGCTTGATTACCAAAACCAAGGGACGCATTTTTGTCCTTATTTTACTTAACCTCTCTGCTGTACTATATACTGTTGAGTACTCTATACTTTCAAAATTCTCTTTAATAGTGATGCCATGATGCTATTTCTCTCCATCTTCCTAAACACTTCTCACCATTGTTGGCAGGTATCTGATGAACCTCCAGCCCATATTTAAACTCTACACCCATATTTTTTAACACCCATATTTTTATCCTGCCTACAGGATATCTCTACTTAAGTAACCTAGAGACCAAAATGTCAGTTCATTCAAAACCGTATTGACCTTCCACCAAAAATTTGCTCCTTCTACTAGTGATCTGTCTTGGATAGAGGTGCCATTACTAACCTAAGTTAGAAATATGGCAGTTACCTTAGAGTCCTCCCACTTCTTCACCCTCCAAATACATTCTAATTTCTAAAACTCTCTTCTCTAGTCCCACTCCAATTAATTTTAGGCCCTCATAATTTCTCAAACAACAGTTTCCCTACTTTCAATGATGACCTTTCCGATCTATCCCTTACACTGCTGACAGAATAAAAATTTCTAAAAGGTAAATCTAATTATATTATTCACTTGTTTAAAACCCTTGAATGAGTCTCTGCCCCAAATGGTAGGAATTCTGCGCTTAAATGGAAGCTATTCAATAAACAGTATTTTTTATCACACACATATGCATTTTCCTAAGGAAAGGGCCCATATTATCTGAGATCAACCCCAGAGAGTTAAGAACCATTGGCTCACAGGATAAACTCCAAACTTTTCTGCAAACCCTTTGAAACCTTTCAGAATCATCTCAAACCACATGCTCCCTCTCAGCATATGTTGCAGTCAACCACAACTACTCTAAATTTTCAAACAGGGCTATGAAGCTTCAACTTTTCACACCACTGAACAGAAGATTCCCTCTGCCTGGAAAGCCACTCCCCAAGAAAACAAGAACTCATCCTTCAACTGTTCTTTCATCTATGAAATTCTCCCTAGCTCCTCCAAGCAACTGATACCTCCTTCCTTTCACTTACTACATTCTGCCTATACCTTCACTATGATATTATATGGCATGTTCATATTTATTTTCATGTCTTTCTTAATGGATCATGAGGAAAAGACCATGTTTTATTCATGTTTGTACGCTGCCAGTGCTTAGCACAGCACCAATCTATAACACATACTCAAATATTTGTTGATCAAATATGCACATCATTATCAATGAGTAGTCTCTTCATAAAAGGTACTCCTGTGTAATAAGCTGCTCAAACGGAAAGCATTTTCTGAAGCTTCTTAAAAAGGGTATTTTTCAAAATATATCAGATCTATGATCACTAACAAACTTACCACTAATGTTTTAAAACATTAAGGAAAAAACTATGTTTTTTTAAAAAGACTGACAAATAATACAAGTGCAAAACTGCCTCTTCCTTTGAAATGAAAATTTAAATTATAAATTTACAGTTCTCGATGAGATTAAATCTACTAGGTATTAAGCCTTTTCTTAACCTTTCTGTATTTCACGCCTAGTTAAATTGATTTTCCTCTTGCGTTTCAAGTTTTCATATGCTCCAATAATTCTCTTCATATTTAAACCTCGACGTAGGTCTACAGAATTCCTGTGTCTTTAAAGTAGATATTTGTGTGAAATCAGCACTGCTTCAGTTTTCAGAAAACACCAAGTAAAACTCTAGGGGAAAGGTATGAAACCGAGTGTAGGAAGGAAATCATACTGAGTACCCATTAGAGAATTTGAGTTTCTGTTACTTTAAAAACCATCCTCGCTGTGACTTAAGACAGGAAATCTGAAGTTCTTGCTTTCATCACTTTATCACTAAGATATATACAGTTATGGAGTTACGGATGTAAACGTTGCTGGTTATAAAAACAACTTGCCTGCAGGCTGGGACAGATGCCGGCTGCCCATCGATAGGGGCCTGAAAATCGGCACAGAAATATGTACTAGACCACGAATTCTGAAGGAAATCTGAGGTACTTGTTGCAGTCACTAACTCCTCCAAGCGAGCGACCACTGCCAAGGTCGAATTAGTGAGTCCCCTTTGATGTTAATGACTGAGAGTTCCCAAGAAAAGACTAAAAGCTGACCGAAGGACGCAGCTTGGAAATACCTAAAACAAACCTGTCGGCGATTTCTTAGCCCGCATTTCAGTGGATCGGACGGACCACTCCGTTTTGTTGGGAAGACCTTCTTTCCCACCCCCGCCCGCGTCCCTGACCCACAGTTTATTTTTACCCATTTTTAACTTGGAGCCATCTTAAGAGCAAATTAAGAACTGAGTGCTCGTCAAATCACTCCGAGGAGGCACAGCCGGCTTTCGAGGGAGCGCGGCCCCAGGTCGGCACCGGTCGCGGCGCGACTCCGGCCCGCCGGTTTCGGTTAGACCACAACAGGAAGTGTCCTCTCCCCTCGCGGGAAGCGGGGAAGCCAAAGAGAAATGTGAAGCCCCACTCACGCGGGGAGCGCCCAGAGGTGAGCCGCGGTGCGGGAGGGCGGCTCCGCCCGGGCCGCGGGCAGCCGAGGGACTCGTGATTCGCCGCCGACCGCGGCGTCCACGCCCCGTGAGGGCTCCGGCCGCAGCCTCCCGTCCTCTCCCCGCCCGTCCCGTCCCGTCTCCCCTCGTTCCGGGGGCTGCGGCGGCCCCGGGGTCCGCGCGAGCAGGGCCGCCAGCCTCCCCGCCGAGGGCGCCGGCCGGGCCGCAGCGGGAGCGGGCGCGGAGGCGCGGTTCCCGGCCTCCTCGGCGCGGGCTGCACTCACCCACTCGAGGACCTTGATGAAGCCGAGCGGCTCCTTGAGCGGGTTGAGGCTGAGCTGGAAGGAGGACATCCTCTGAAGGAAGGAGGGAGAAAGTCAGGACGCGGGGCGGAGGAGGAGGGGACCGCCGAGACCGAGCCGCGGGAGGCGAGGAAGGGCAGGCGGGGCGGGCTCCGGGAGGCGGGCCGGGAGGCCGCGGGCGGGGCGGGCGGCGGCTGTTGAGCGGGGCTCCGCGGCGCTGGGGCGGGGACGGCGAGGGGCGGCCGCGGAAGGCGAGGGGAGGAAAGGGGCGGGGCGGGGAAGGGGAGGTGCTACTCCGGGCCGCACCTGGCCGAGGCGGCTGATCCGCTGGCGAACCCAGATGTTGGACGCCAAGCTGCGTGCGCCGCGCCCCCTTCCTTGAAATCCAGCCCTCGGCGCGTCCTTTCCTTCCGCGCATGCGCGTGGCCATTCCCGCGCAGGCGATATGGGGGTGGTTCCCTCGCGCAAAACTCAGGCTGGTCTCCCACCGTCTGCGGTGATGGCTCTTCTGCCCCGGTTTGTCTTCACAGATCCCAACATTTCGATGGATTTTTGAAATGTTCACACAGGTGAAGCCACGCTTGAAGGCTGGTGTTAAGAGCCTTTTATTAAAAAGGGGCAGGTTATTGCAGAAAACAGACTTTGGGTGATCGTGCTCTAGGGTATCTAAAAAGCGTAATTCACCAAATATTCTTACGGAAATTAAGTTTGTTGTGAAAGTTATTGGAGTCAGGGTTGAAGGACAAAGGTTATACCAAGTAGTAAAAGGAGAGGCTCCTCCTGACCCACCTACCCACCTCTCCTTTTGGGTCAAGCCCTGTACTTGGGGCTCTCTTAGTGTTTAATTTCCTGTTCCGCCATCAATATTCAGCTTCGCTGACGCTTCCCTCCTGGCACCCAGTTATCAGATCTCCTTAGTAAAGATTGATGCCGGGGTTCTTGTTTGTGGGGTCCAAGAATGAACTTAGCAAACACTTAAGGTAGGAGAGCCAGGGAGAGGCTTTTATTTAAAGATAAAGTGAGAAGACAGAGCTCCTGGCTCAGGCCAGAAAGGGACAAGAGAGCCCGGGGTGGCGCGTTGTCTAGGGGATTTATAGGCAGTTGTGCATTTGGGGGAACATGATAAAGGGTTTAGAGGTGTGGGCTTCTTAAAAGTGGTCTTAGAATGTACGTCCATGATGAGACATTAAGTCTCTTAGAATGCTAAAGTGAATCTTACACATGATTATAAATGATTAGCCTAATAAAATCATGGGCTACGCTGAGATACTTTACTTTATCTGGGGAATATTAACTGATCTTATTGAAGAATGACTCTAGAGTTTAATGTTTAACATGGAGTTTGGTAGGGGGTTTCCTCGCATGTTGTTACACTGCTCTGACTGTAATTATCTTGCCTTGCTTTTTCCAGGGGCCTTCACCCTACTCTGACTACACTCACGGTCCCAGTTTCAAGATCTTACTGGCTTCCCCAGTATCTTTGAAGTTCTTGGAGAGCTGGCGTGATGTCCTACTGGCCTGTATGGTAAGATGGTTTTAACACCAGGTAACAGTAAATAAGGGAGAAAGGAATTTAGCACAATAGGATTTCAAAACCAACGTAGAAGTACTTACCTATATATACTAACTGGTTTTCCATGCACTTACCTATTAATCAAGTTCCTTGCCACTGAAGTTATTCTAGGAGCGTGTGACAACTGTTCCTGAATGTCTTTCTAGGAAGCTAACCCTTTCTCTTTTGAGACCTATTTACCTCCCTGTTTGCTTCCCACAGAGTGCAAAGGACATTTCAATTTTCTTGACAACAGAGACAATCCTATTCTTTTTATCCTAACTCCCATTTCTCAATGCCTGCACAGTGGGTACCTAGTGGATGACTGCAGATTCTGCTTACTAAACAAGAAGGCCTCAGATATGCCTCTCAGGGCCATCAGTGCAAAATGACAGTATATTGGTACCTGGCACACCTGAGACCACTGTGTATGGTACTCCAGGTCTTCCTTTTTTTTCCTTCTTTTTTCAAATTTGTTTTTGCACTTTCTCCTGGCACCCAGTTCCTGGAGCCCCAGGGTAGTGATCTCCTTACTGGCTTCCTCATCTTTTCTTGTATACTCCTTAGTCCATTTTTCTAAACTTTTTACTCCCATTCCGTTGAGGGTTTTCAGGTGGGCACCTGGTGTGGGTTGTAGATAGTAGTGCTATTTGGTTTGAACTGCATATTCACCAAGATTTGAATGAGACTCTAAAGTTATTTTCAAATGAGACCTACACTGACAGATCAGAGTGGTGTTAGTTTTGTAACTTTAATAACTTAAAAAATCTAAAATAGGCTGCAATTTAGTAACCCAGTTTTGTCATGTCCCCATTTTTTTCATCGTTTGAAGGTCTCAGAAATTGGCTTTGGCCTGGGCCTTTCTTAACTTGCGAGAAGCTTAACTTTGTGTTTTCTCTCTTCTGCCCCTCCTCACTTTCTCTCTGCTTCTTGTTTACACCCACCAGGGGACAGCATGGTTGTTTCTCCTCAGGAAGCCTTTAGAGTTAGAACTTGAACTTTAAGAAATTCTCTTCCTTGGCCATGGGCCACTACTGTTTAAAGATGGAGACCACTTAAGGTGAGAAGAATAGTATCTGGTCACTTGTCAGATCTGGCCAAAACAAAGCAGGAGTGAGCTGCTGCTGTTGCATTCGGTGACATTTACCCCAGCACTCTTCGGCCAGTCATCTGAGCCCAAAGGAGCTCCTGCTTTCCTGAGAAGAAACTGGTAGAGGCTGGCAGAGCAAGTGAGAGCTGATTGGGCAACCAAGTAGTTGTGAATTTTTTTGATTCTGGAGAAACAAGAGTGTTTAAACAATAGCATCTTATTGAAGGCGCAACTGTTCAGAATCTGGGAAGAATGTTCAGATGACTGTATCACATTGACTACAACACTGGTCATTTTCTGATTTGTTCTTCAGATCTGAAGAAAGAGCCAGAAATTTGGGGCACAGCCTGTTCCATTCACCAGCAGGGCTATTATGGAAAATAATACTTGTAATGCAAAGTTGGCCTATCCAAGATGGTATTATTTAGCCCTATCTGTGGTGGTATAATTATGGCTAAGTTACCTGCATAATTTGTTACTGTTTTATTTTCTCTTTGCTGTTTATAAAATATGTACTAGGTTATGATATTTTGGATTTAAGGATGTGCCAAAGGTCAGAAGGAAGCTGTGTTTAGGGAAATCATATCATTGGCTAACTATAACATTCTTTGTGTTTCTCAATGATAATACAAAGTTCCAGTCATTTTATTTGGAAGATGAGATTTGTAACTCATTTTCAACCAATATTTGTTTTTTTTCCTTAAAAGATAGTGTTCAGTACCAATGAGTTCAAAATCTGAGTTTTGTCTATAAACACAATTCTTTCCTTTTCACTGATGAATTCAACAATCATCTTAGAAACATCTAAAAATCATTGTAAACTTACTATGTTGTGCAATAAATTGGCTCAATGGACCCAGTAAATTATCCCAAAATAATTGAACTGAGGTCTTTTAAAAGTAATGTTTAATTTTTAAATTAATTTTAGATTTACAGAAAAGTTGCAAAGTACAAAGAGTTCCTGTATACTCTTCACCCAGTGTCCCCTACTCCTATCTAATATCTCCTATAACCAAGATACTTTTGTCAAAACAAAGAAATTAACGGTGGTTTAGTACTATTAACTAAGGTACAGAATTTTTCAAACTTCACAAATATCTTTTCATTGCTTCAGGATCCAGTCCAGAACCCCATATTTAATCTAATGAGATCTCTTTTGGAGGGGTGGTCAAGAGTAGAGGGAAATGAATAAGACAAAGTTGTTTTCCATTCTGTTAAAAACTGAACAAAATGCACAAGATTCAGTAGGGCAAATTACTTTGACCCCAGTTGCCCCTGCTCTGTGGTGCCATCTGTTTATCAGCACTTGCCCTACCTTGGCTGCATAGGTCTTAGTGTCCCAAGCTGTGACGGTGACCTATGATGACATTAATTGATTCAAGTACATGCCTAAAGCTTGGTGTATGCTCTCAGAGTCCTGAGCCCTTCCGCCCCTTGCACTGACTGGAGTCCTCTCATTGCTCTGCAGTCCCTTAGCAGCACTGGTTACAGTCAGTGGTTAATAGCAGAACTATGTTGTCAGACCTCCTGGATTGAAACCCTGCCTTTACTTGGTGACCTTAATCTTCCGGAGTTTCCATTTTGTCTTTCCCATTTGCAGAGAGGAAATAAGAATTGTGGTATGAGGTTTAAATTTTATAATCTTCATGGATCATATAGAATGTCTGATACAGGGTAAATACTTAGTAAATGTTACCTGTGTTAAAAAGAAAGCCACAGGCTCAACATGGATTCACTTCTGCTAGGCCAGGTTGCCAACCAGGCCTTAATACCTAAACTAACCACAGTTTCAACCTCCCCCAGAAGTGTACTCAATTAGGAATTCTGTGGTCAGCATCAGTAAGATAATCAGGGACATGATAAGGATGTTTATCCTTCCCCTTAATTCCCTTTGGCACCAGGATGTATATCAATCCCACCCCCTTTTTTTTAGCATCATGTAGCTTACATATGTGAGATGTACCCCTTTGAAGTCCAGTCTTTCCTGCCTGCTTCCTCAAGATATAAAACCTTTATAGGATTGTAGCCCCTTGGAACTCAACTCCTTGGTTGGTCCTCAGTTTAGCTCAAATAAAACTGTCTTTATTTCACTAAATAAGTCACTCAAGGTGACTTTAGTGATCTTTTTGTTGATACCTGTTTTTATCAGTGGTAATAAACACTGTGGATAAGTATCCCAGTTGGGTGATGAAGAAGCAAGAAGACAATGCTAGAGCAGAATTCACTTAAGGAAATAAAACTTTTCTTTACTTGCTAGAATAGAATTAGAGTTCTAAGGAAGAATATTCCATTGATAAAAGGAAAGAAATAAGAAACTTGGAAATGGATTTCTAGAAAGCTAAGAAAATGCAAATTTTCACTGCCACAAATCATGTGGGGGCAAAGATCATGTTAATCCTCTCTGTATGGGTTCAATTTTAATCTGTGGCTAAGTGAGCACATTTCTCATCACCATTTTAAGCTCAGGTCACATTTAAGCAATGACTAAAGCGGGAAAAATGTAGAAGTTAATTGTATAATAATCACCACAAGTACTGTAATTATGCTTCTGAAGAAAAAAGCTTATTGTATAATAACTTTTATAATAACATAACTTGGAGTTTTTATAGAGTTTTGCATTTTTCAGACCTCTCACAGTCATTTTTTCACTTGACCCAGGAGTTAAGGGAGTGTGTAGGA
The DNA here is from genome assembly GCF_030020395.1 of Manis pentadactyla. Taxonomy (NCBI): domain Eukaryota; kingdom Metazoa; phylum Chordata; class Mammalia; order Pholidota; family Manidae; genus Manis; species Manis pentadactyla. The sequence goes on along the minus strand of NC_080025.1, from coordinate 57,640,937 downwards.
ATTATGAACCATATTTTGCTGAGAGGGAAGCTCAGAGGGAAGAAAGCATATCAGAAAAGGCCTCATAAGGACGGGTAAGATTCCTCAAGGGAGGAACAACCTAAGACAGGCACAGTCGCAGGGGGCCATCTGGTGAGAAAATGGGGAGCAGCAGAGGTGAGGCTTAGAACCTCCCCCCTCATGTTCTGAGAGAAATCTTTGGCATACATGGATGTTTATTGCCCTCATCTAGCTCGGATTAACACATAATCTACAGGCACACACCTGATCATCTACATTTGCTCTCTTACAACACTAAACTCTGTTTTCTACCTTTATCTTGTATCTACCTACCACTTCAGCATTTTATTAAAAATAATAATAATAGAGAAATTTGGTATCCACATATAAATCAAGTTTAAAAATCAAATGAATATTCATATTTGAACTGACTGTGTATAGTTCATAATGCATGAACAAAACCGAAAGCTTCTGTGATGACTGCCCTTGCACTGTTCACCATGTAACTTATTCACTATGTAAGAATTTGTACTCCATGTAAGAATTTGTTCATTATGCATCAGAAGATTGGAGACTGACGAAAATTAGGCTTGGGGTGGATTAATGATTGTGCATTGAGTATTGACCCCCCTATACAGAAATTTATTGTGGTTAACAACTATTTGATCAATAAATATGAGAGATGCCCTCACAAAAAAAATATATATATATATATATATATATATATATATATATATATAAACACACTTCCAATTGTAAAATAAATAAGTAACCAGGATGTAATGTATAGCATAAGGAATATAGTCAAAATATTGTAACAACTTGGTATGGTGATACCTGGTACCTAGAATTATCATGTATATAAATGTTGAATCACTGTGTTGTACACCTGAAACTAATGTAATGCAATGCTGTTGTCAACTACCCTTCAATAAAAAAAAAAAAAAAAAAAGGCCTCATAAGAAAAGTGATGCAGTACTGAAGCTTGAGAAAAGGGGGTTCCTCAGGTCGCTGGGGGGAGTTCTGGGCAGAGGTGTAGCAGAAGGGAGGGCATGGTGATCCAGGAGAGAGGAGTTCTTTTGTGGGACCAAACACCTCAGTATGTCTGATGCTCTGGCTAAGGGGCGCATGTAGAGGCAGGGTTTTATATGCCAGGTTGGGAGTTTGGACTTTATTCTCTGGCAGTGCATTGCTTAGAGGCAAAGGAAAGTAAGATGATCAGATTTCAGTTTAGGAAGATCACTATGGCAGCAGTATAGAAGATGAACTCAAAAGATCTTTAGTGGGTAGGTTCAAGATAGCTGATATTTATAATCCTGTTGGTCATGAGATCTCATGTCCCAGATGGGGTGGCAATGAGCAGGAGTAGATGGCATGGGGGCTCTAGCAGCACAATATTGCCAACAGCCACAGAAACACGGGATGTAGGTTCAGAAGCCACTGGGTCTCGCTCTGCTTTGTCAGATCTACAGATTGCCTTGGGCTCAGCTCTCCCTAACGTGAGTATTTGTCTGGTACCAAATTCACATATGTTAATTAACATCAATGGAGTACTTCCAGCAACAAATTGGGCCTTGGGAAGGAAGACAAATGGGAAGATTCACAAGCTGATCCCAGAATCCTGGGTGGAGGGCTCTGCAGGCTGCCACAGCTACGTGGCAAGGTGCACATGGAGATTTTAGAATCCAGTTTTGAGCCGCTTCTCTTGTAAGTAAAATCAAAGCACTTCCATGTTTTATGGTCTCCCTGGACAGTGGAGTGCTTGTTCTCAGATTTATACAAAGATCTCAAATTTAATATTGTATATACCCAAGGCTCTCTCTTGAAGTCAGGGTGGAAACAAAACAAAATGACCACCAGTTCTGTATGGACTGGTTTGTTTATTCTGTTTGCAAGCGCAGAGAACTGACTTCCTGCCAGGGAGAGAACAGAGTGTGATAGATCTGGGACAGTAAACTGAGCGGATGAAGGGCTTTGTTTTTAGTATGCTGGACAGGATTGACCCAAGATGTGAACTTCCTGCATCTGACATAGGAAACCCAAAGAAATGCATGGTAGCCCTTCCCTCCTGATTCTGGCCTTGTAGATTTTGTGTCAGGACCCCAATAACCTTCTGAGTCACATTGTAGCATATTTTAAGAGGACAGATCACTAAAGGTGACCACTTTCAATGCTGACCAGTCACATGCCTAGGAAATCTAATCTTATCAACAACAAAAATAAATCTTCTAATCCTAACATGGTGTGAAAAGGGGAAATACAGACATGCCTGAGTAGAAGCTGGCCAAGAAAATTCTGATGCTGTTGAAAAGATGGCAATGGAAGTTTGTTTATAATTTCTCTAGGAGGCAGTGAAAGTATTTTATGTAGTACCTTGGTTTCCAGAAAGTTAACTGTAAATATAATTTTTGCAAATGGACTTTAACTACACTTTAGGAGTTCTCCATTTTAAGGATTCTTTTGGAGAACCTCCTTGTGATCATTCTTTATGCTTCATATTTTAAACTCATGTATTTTTAAACTCTATCCATCTCGATTTTTAAAAAATCAACAATCTCTAATTTTCTCACAAGCCAAATAAATTGGTCTTTGCTTTCTGAAACAATTTCTTGATTATTATTATTTTCCTTGAGGGAGAAGCAAGGATTTTTGTATTTAAACTCTGCCGCCTTTCTCCTCGCTGTTTTTTTCATTTCCTAGAATGACCAAATGATGCGACTTCTAGAAATTTATTGACTTTGACTTTGTTTTCAAAGTCATAATTTTGAGAATGAGGGAAGCCCCAAGACCCCACACCACCACCCTCCTATGGAAATATACATACATTCTACTGCACTGTCACATGGATCTTGAAATGCCATCAGAATACATTCTTTATCTTAGGTTATCAGCTTCCTGTTTTAAAATACAAACACTTGGAGAATTACTGCATGAAATGGTCTATTACAGTATTCTGCTTTCATGGAAAATTATCTAATTGCTTTTTTCCTGGCAGTGAGAAAAATGAAAGTTTTAATAGGAGTGTAGGAAAGAAGGAGTAATGTTGGAATCTGGGGCACCATCCCAGGGAGATAGGCTTAACTAAAGGAAAAAGTTGCAGGCTGTCAAAAATTGCAGAAGGGATACTGAGTGCCTAGGAAGTGTGCTGGAAAAGCTGGTCAGTATTGAAGAAAGGGAGGATGGGAAGCAGAACTAAAGCAAACTTGGATTCCTGCGCAGTTTAGTTTAGGGAAGACTGACTTCCTTAGCCCATTTAATTTCATTGGTTGCCTACCATTTGAGAAGAAATAAAGACTTGATTAGAGACCTGTTCCTTCCAATGTTTATTGATCATCCATACGGGCCAGGCACTTGGCTAAATGCTAACCGTACAAAGTGGAACAAGACATTCTTGTCATCAGAGAGTTTGTATTCTAAAAGGAAAGACAGGTTAAAAGAAAAAAAAAAGACACATGAAAATATGTTGTGATATGTGCAATGAAAGACACAAAACCTAACTTTTTATCTTTTTTGTATTCTGTCCTACAGTTTGACTACCCTGCAAAATACGTTGGCAATGACTGCAATCTTCATAATCTACATAATCAACTGCTATTGACTTAGGTCCTATGTAACAAATCCTATGTAGGATTTCTAGGGATAATCTTACAGCACTCTCAAAACCCTTTGAAATTCTGTAGCTTCAACTTTCTAAACACTGAGTGCTCCTCAGAGCCAATTCTAAATATTAAGTAGGTGAGGTTGACTGCTGCCTGTGAGGTTTGATTTCAAGATCTATCTTGTTTGCTGTCCCCACCCCTTCCTTTGGGTACATTACTAGAAAGCCCAGGGTTAAGAATTCCGATAGACTGGCCTGAGGAGAGGAAAACAGATTATTAGTTAGGGTTGCAGGTGACCAGGAGAGAGAGGCATGAGGGATACACCCAGAAAAAAGCTACCAAAAAACTGACTAAAAATGCTCCATGTGGGAGAGAACTCAAAACAATTCCAGATCAGTCAGCAGAGGCAGAGTGGGAACAAAATTCCCCCTAAACTTAAGGGTGGAGTGTGGGGAGCTACTTGAGATCTCTGCTTGTGTAGCTGTTAGTGGGAAACTGTAAATACATACAATGTAGGCTGCAGGCATAGGCCTAAACGTTCTTTTACACATGTGATCACTAAAGCCACTGGAAGTAGGAAGTCAGGTGGATGATATACGTTATTTTTAAATTGCAAGGATAATTGTGCTATAGTTAACAGAATGCTGAGGGGCAGTGTAAAATATATTTATGCCTTGTTTTCACATACCAACCAGTGAAAGAGGTAATAAGAGGAAAACAAACTAGAGCAATCAAGTAAAACTATTGTCTTCTTGAGCCCTTTGGTAGACACACATTTTTGTGTCTGTCTAGAACCTTTGGGGGAACTCATCCCTCACCCTCATTTCAAAGTATTCCTGATCAGGTGGTTTTGTCCAAGGATGGGTATGTGGTCTAGGCTCAGTCAAGCAGAGTATTTTATATTCCTAATCACAGTGATTGGTTCATGGAAGAGTATGTAATATAAGTTGGATCAGCCAGAAGTCTCTCTGGGTGTTTTACCAGCTATCCAGAAAAATAACGTTTCTCTGGGATCAGAGGCTCTGAGAACTCTAGAGATCTGGGGCAGCCAGAGTCCATCTTGCTGCCACATGGAGTCAACTTGAAGATGAAGCCAAGCAGAAGCAAACAATGGATAGGAAGTGAGGGAAGGGAGGTCCTAACTGACATTATATCCCTTCTAAGAGGTACTGTGTGGTTGAAGCTGAACAAGATAGGTTTCTACCAGTCTCTGAGAATGGGCAATCAGGGCTGTGACTCACCATAGAACCAGTTGTCTTTGTCAGGAGGGGCCAGGCTCTCCCAAGAAATTTACAGTGATAGCAAATAACCAGGCTGGGACTATTGGAAGTTACTTGCCCTCGGGTAACTTCAGTATTAGTGTATATGTATCCACTCTCTCTGAACTTTCCCAAGCCTTGCCATTGCCTTTTGTCAATCTGAGTTGCCCAACTCACCTGCGGAGAAAGGGTGAGGAAGAACTAGGAACACTGAGATAGCATCCAAGTCCAACATAATTAGTCATCTTGTCTCTTCTCACACATTAGTGGGGCCTGTGTCTCCTGCTACTGGGTCTTCAGGCCTACCACAGCCCCAGAACTCAGTAAGCATTTCAGTGAATCACTGAATGAGTGGATCTGCTATGGCATATAGAGATAAGGACCCTGAAATATGCAGCCTGAGAAATTCATTGCTTTGGACCACAGCATGCCTCTCCAAGCATCCTCTTAAAAAATGCAAATACCCAGAGGAGACAAGGTATTTCCCTGTCAACCAGCAATTCTCATTTTTGTCAGGTATCAGAACAAGGGGAACTCTAAAAATCAGATTTTAGAGAACAGTCTGAGTGTGATAGAAAGGGCACAAACTTGTGTAAGTAATTTGGAAAACGGTTTGGCATTATCTTGTAAAGTTTTCAATATTCACATATGTATGACCCAACAATTCATTCCAAGGGATGTAACCAAGGGAAAGTCGGGTAGATCTATAACAGGAGACATACAGAAATGTTCATAGCTGCACTGATCACAGTGCAAAAACCTGGATACAACTCAGATGACTGTGAGCAGGAGAGTGGATGGATGAATTGTGATATAGTCACACAAGTGAATATTATATGACAGTGAAAACAAATGAGCTACACTAATCCACAACAATGTGGGGAGATCCTAGCAAAGAAACAATAAAACACTTAGTGAAGAAAGTAAATGCCCAAAGTGTATGTAATATAATGTAATTTTTATAGACTTGAAGGCAGCTAATATAAGAATGCCTTATAGAAATATATGCATGTAATAAAACTTTTAAAAAGGGAAGGAATTCTGGATGATGGCTCTATTATGTGGGGAGAGGCAGGGGATGGGTGGGGGACCACATAGGTGAAGTTTATGTGCAGGTTGTAGCTTTTGTTTTGGGTGGTAGGCTTGCCAGTACTTTTCACATTATTAAGAATAATGAAATAAGTAAACACAAACCCAGAAAACCTGGGTTCCCTAGGAAACAGCCTGGGGCTGGTGCTTTATTTGGAACTGCAATCTCAGAGCAGTGCTGGGAGGGAGGGGTGGCGGAGGAAGGGAAGCAATGCCAGGGGACACCTTAGCAGTACTTCACAGAGAGCTCTGAGGAAGCAGGGCCTGGAGTTGGCAGGTGTGTCTGATCAGCCCCGTGGGAAGGCTTCAGGGAGGATGTTCAGAGATGGTGCCTTGGAGCCATCGTTGGAGGGAGGGAGAGGAAATCATCAGACTGGGTCTCTCCAACGGGAAGGTAACTTCCCCTTGGGCACTGCTTCTGGTTGCTTCTCTGGTCCCTTTTGGTGGCAGTTAGGGAAGTCAGATCTTAGAGCCTGTGTCTTAGCTAAATCCTAAAGTGGTGGGAGAAGTAAAAAATCTCAAGGCATGTGGCTTATTGGCTCAGCTGCCCAACAGCAGCAAGGGGAAGGTCCTGAGCCTCCCAGGCAAGACTGGTTGGCCTCAGGGAGAGCAGGTTCCTGGGCCACAGGCAACTGAGGCCGTGCCAATGGCCAAGCGTCCAGGCCAGAAAAGCACTGAGGGAATCTAAGAGGTGTGTAGGTATGTCCTGTGTGAGCTGGGGCTTAGGAGTCAGACCCAGGTTGGAATCCCTATGTGAATTTGGATAAATCCCTTAACTTCCTGTGAGCCTTGTATGGAATATGGAACTGATAACTGCCTCCCAGCATTGTGAGAATTCAAGAGGTAATGTATACAGAGTGCAACCATCAGAGTCTTTGGCACCAAAAAATTTCTCAAAAAATGGTATTGCCCATTGTCCTATCCCATGCCATGAAGCACAATTGTGACAGTACTGGGTAGAGAGCAGGACTGGCTTCATTCCTCTTTTCTTCTTGTCCCACCCCACCCTTCTCCTGACCCTGGGCAGCCCAAGGGCACTGGGCACCCATATTATAAGATAAAAGAGAAAAGACAATTTACCCCCTTCCCAATGTTGATAGTCCTGGGGCTGTACCTCTCCTCAGCACTCTGGGTTTGTGAAAACCTGTTGAGTTAAAAGAGTCATCCCAAACAAAGCTGTGTGCTGCAAGCAGACAAATAGTTTGCCACCCCCTTGCTATGACATTCTTCAAACATTTGTCTAATACTGACTCGGGGACAGAGCACAATGAAGTCACCATTCACCAGGGTGTCAGTGGGCATGGGAAGCTGAGGTCCCCAAGGCAGATTTCTAATTCATTTCAGGAATGTGTGTGCCCCTTTCTGACTTGCTACCCTGGCCACCTGGCCACCTGGTCATTCTCTTTTACATGCTTGAAGCCCCTCAGAGGGTGACTAGGTTAGCCAGACCTCTTGGTAGCTAAGACATCACTTTAACTCAGGATCCCCTTTCTTTTTGGTGACTTAATATCCATTTCCTGATTTGCCTGTCATATGCAATCAAGTACCAGTGCCCATTCTAACACCTGTGTGGGTTCTTGTGTTTGAATACTTGCCAGGGACTAAAACAAATGCTAGTGAAGTGTAGAATTGCCTAAGTGGGGTTTTACTTTGGCAGCTTTGGATGAGTGATTTAAAATTTTCCTTTCTTGTTCTTAATTTGTAGTCTAATTTGGGGTAAAATAAAGTTGCACAGGGGCAGTTTTCAGAAGGGGCTCTCCTTATCATTACTGCACATTTTACACATGCTCCAAGACACTCCTCCTCAGAGCCTTTCCCAGGACAGAGATCATTCCTAATCACTAGGTTGACTCTCTTCCTTTTGAGGAACCCCATGGCCTCTCCAAACATGTAAAAAGTTCTGGAGGAGTGGCACTCCTGTATGCCCTTTGCACATTTCTTTTGGCCTCCCCCTCCTGGCTCACTTCCTATGTCCACAGATCCAGTTGGCTCCAATTTCTGGGCAAGGGGGTAGGAAGTCATTTAAAGATTTCATACCACTGACGTCGTCAAGTATTACTGGAGAAATCACCTTCTGCCTGTTCCTGTAGTACCTCTTGCACCGTCAAGAGCAAGGCCTGGAATTCTACTATGGAACTTCTTTCCTTCAGGTAAATTTTGATTATTCCTAAAAGATCAAGGCACTGGAGGACTGACGTTTCAAGGTGTCCTAAGTCATCTCTATCTGTACTGTGAGTGGTGATGTGCTTGAGTTAGCAGAGGCCCCGAGGACACTGGGGCATGCAGGAGGGTAGCCGAGGGGCCAGTGAGAGCTTCCGCTTTGATAGGAGCCATTGGCAGCCTGCTTACAGGTGGCAAGTAACATTTTAACCTTGAATTCCCCCTTTCTTGCTGGCGTAGCTGCTGTCTGCCTTTAACGTTCAAATTAGAAATGTTTATTTATGGTGGCAGTGGAAAATAGTATTTGGTTAGTGAAGTCAGCAGAGGTTGGAGAACCAGCAAAAAATAAAATACCAGCAAGTGTCACCCGAAACCCAATATTTAAAAGAAGTTAAACATTAAAAAAACATGAGAGCCAAGAAAAAAAGGCTCCTTGAGGGAAGAAACATACACTATGATATTTTCTGCCCTCCTTTTTTTTTTTTTTTTTTTTGCCCTGTGATATTAGGCCATATATTATGAAGATCATCTTTTATGAAAGTCAATAACTTTAATGTTAGGTTGTCTCCTGAGGAAATGGGAGATAATATGTTAAGTAATCAGGAGGCAGTTGTTGAATCAAAGGAAGGGATCCTTCGGAATGCAATTAGCCCAGCACAGGCGCTCCCTTTAAATCAGATTCCTCATGGTCTGTGGGGCTCACCTGTTGGCCTGGATTTTATTGAGCTGCTGGATTAAAGGTGTGAAGATTGAGACTCTTTTTCTCCCATTTCTAATCTTAAAGAATCCATTTATTCCTTTTATCAATTGTCAGGACCAGTCCTAGAAAATGTTGAGAATTGGGTGTGAATAATTCACTAATATGTGGTTCTTTGTAGTTTGCAAAGCACATTCGCATGCATTATTGCATTTAGTCCTTCCAATCACCCTGTGAAATAGACATTATTATTGTGCTTTTACCCAGTTTCACAGCTGGGAAAACCGGAACCTACAGAGGTGATGGGACTGGGCTAAAATCATAGAGAAAGGGGTGGCACTAAACTCAGGTTTTCTCCCCCCAACTCTGTTGCTCCACATTTCATACTGATTCTGAGGATATGCCAATTGTCCATTTTGCCCCCTCATCTTAATTAATATTAACAGGGGCAATAGTGCCAACATTTGGGGTAGTCACATGATGTCAGGTACCTCGTTTAGTCCTCATACAATCCTACGATAAAGACTTTATAACAGCTTATTTGACAGTTGAGTAAACTGAGTATCAGAGGCTAGATATGTTATTGCAGGGTGCACAGCTAGTAAGTGATGGAGACGGCATTCAAATCCAGGCCTGCTTGATTCCCCAGCTCTTAACCTCTCCACTCTATGACCTTGCCGTATCCTTTGGTTTCTCTTTCAAGGTTTCCAGCTCCTTCTAAATGTCTGACTCAACAGTAGATGCACACAGGGCACTTGCAAGGATAGAGAACGGAACTACAGGCTGTAGGAAGACACAGAATGAACACAGCCCTCTGGGACTTTCTCCAGTGGGAAACATGGCTGACCTGCGGAGCAAAGGTGTAGTAAGGGCTGTGTTAGTCAGGAAGGGCGTGGAGCCCAGTTGTTGGGACAGGAAGAAACAGACTGACCAACACCGAGTCCCACACTGAGGGTCTTACTACAGATGCTTTACCTGAATCATTTGCATTTTAAGGATGGATGGGCACTTAACACCAAGGCATCCCCTCCTAATAATGACCTGTGGTGCGGCAAACGTGCATTGTCACCAGCTGGATGTGGAGGCAGCAGCCTGTTCTGAACACAGCCTCACAGGCTGAGAACTACAAGGCCCCCTGGTTGGTTATAAATGCTCCAGTACTGAGCAAATCCTGAAAGATAAACTTCTTTGAGGTAAAGGCCATAATACATTTAAGCACTACCTAGTGTTTTGCTTCAATTAAAAATAATAAAAAATCCCCAGCCACCTTTGTAAGATATTTAGGCCATTCCCTTGCAGTCTGATGCTGGAAGAGGAATCCGGAGAGTTGGTGAGAGAAGGTCTAGGAAGGAGACAGTTTGTCCAACCCCATGGAGGGAAACTTTTTTAACATTTGGAGGAGGTGGGAGAAGTCATGTGTTTTCATCTTCCACCATTCCCTGGGGAAGCACTAGGGATTTTTCTTGCTGTCAAGGCTCACGGTTCTCAGCTCTGGCTGCACATTACAGTCGCCTGAGGGAGCTTTTGAAATCTACCCCTGCCTGGGAGCCACCACCCAAGAATAGGTACTGTAGTTTTTACAAGTTCCCCAGGTGAAGCAGGACTGCTCCGGAATTTCACTGTCAGAAACAAAGAACTGATGCAAGTGTCCAGTTAAACTTTCCGTCACATTTTGGTGGGTTTGGAAAGGGAGCAGGCATCATAGACTGATTTTAAAGAAGGGAAGAGAGTCAGAAAGAGAAGTAACTTGCCAGGTTAGAGTGCTGATGAGGACAGGGTTGGGGTAGGAGGCCGCTTCCTTTTCTTTTTGTTCTACATCCTTTTTTTCTGGTAGTTTAATTACAGTATGAGTTGTTCTGATGGCTTAGCTTTACATGTACCCAGGCATAAGATTTCTATTCCTTTCCTTGGGCCACCTTTCCAATAAGACCTATACTACTGTTTTCATGGTATGGAAACCCAAATATTTATTTCCTTACTCTTAGCTCTTTGCAACCCTGTGAAAGAGGTGGAAACACATGAAAACAGTAGTATAGGTCTTATTGGAAAGGTCGCCCAAGGAGAAACCCTGAGACTCCCACATCTATTTAGAAAGAGTCAGGGACCACGTTTGTACATCCTGCACAGAGCAGAACATGGGCACCTGCAGTGAAACCCATTAGTGAAGGTGGAATTCAGACCTATGTCGGTTGGTCTCAGCTTTCAGTCCACCTGTAAACCCAGGATGTCTGCTACTGGATCTACAACAGTTAATTCTTTTAGAACACAGAGCTAAATCCCTGAGGAGTCCTGGCCTGAAGTTGCCACCTGAATTGCTGCTTGTTCAAAGGTATACTCATGTTTCTTGATTTAACTGGGTCAGTTCAGTTGTTTATTTTTGCCATTTGATTTCAGGGCAGGGCTGGCTTCTGTGTGCTGGCGATTCCCAGAGAGCACAGGCTCTGAGTGACTGGGGCAGGTGTTCAGGAACCTCCATGAATATTATTTAATTTTGTTCCTCCCCCATCCTCACAGTTTATGTATTAGTTGTTATGTGACTGAATTCTATTTTTAACTGCAAACATGCTCTGTTCAACAGGAATCATGTTCTTTAGACACTGCATTATGCAAGCTGGCTCCAAAGTTTTCCAGGAGTGCTAAACTCAACTGTGACAATTCCTCATGGTAGCCGTTGAAACCCCTACAATGGAGCAAACAGCGTGCTTGCAGGCTGCAAGATAGAGTTTCAGTTGTGTTTAAATAACTGTCTGGTGCTACCTGATGAGAAAGCCATGCCTGGCCACTTCAGTCAGCTTCTCTCATCTTGTCTCCTGTCTAATCCTAGAATAAATCCTGTGGGCCTTGAGGGGGGGTATTAAAAAAGGCCTCTGATGAAGCAGATTAAACTTGGAACAAGTTGTAATTGGAACAAGAGGTGCAAGCTACGAAATGCTTATAGTAATGTATCTTCTCAGGTCGTAAGTAGTAGAGGAGAAAAGATGGTTTTGCTGGAGGGCATCCAGTTGAGGAGCCACTCTGATGCAGGTGTTCCTGCTGAGCCTTTCATTATCCTAAATGACTATTTTGGACATGTCCACTATGGGCTATCAGGGTTTTTTTTTTTTTTTCTTGGGATAAGCATTGAGAAGTTTTCAAGAATGGCACAGAGGCGGGAATCCCGTCATCTGACTTCTTGTGAAGGACTGGCGTCTGGTTTCTCCATGATGACCTAGAGAAGGGGCAGAGCTAGCACTCTCAGAAGGGAGAATGTTAGTATCACTCAGGATTCTTTGGTGGCAAGCAACAGAGACCAACTGTTTAATATGAGTTAACCTAGTTAACAGGAAAAGGAATTTTTAGAAAGTAAATTCCATGAGAGCATGGTCTAGCTTGTTCACAGCTGTTTTCTCCATAGAACAGTACCCTGAATATAGTAGACACTCAGTAAATATTTATAGGCTACAGTAATTCCACTCCTAGAAATTTGCCCAAACAAAACCAAATCCCTGATTTGAAAAGACACATGCACCCCTATGTTCATCTCTGCACTATTTACAATAGCCAAGATATGGAAGCAACCTAAGTGTCCATCAGTAGATGAATGGATAAAGATGTGGTACATATACACAATGGAATATTATTTAGTCATGCAAAGAAAGGGATACTGCCATTTGCAACAACATGGATGGAATATTATGCACAGTGAAATAAGCCAGGTCGAGAAAGACAAATACCATATGATTCCACTTATTTGTGGAGTATAAAAATAAACCAAAATGGACGGAACAAAACAGCAGTAGACTCACAGACGCTGAGAAGTGACTAGTGGTTTCCAAGGGAGAGGGGTTTAGATGGGTGCAGGACTGGGGTGGGTTGGGGGAAGAGGAAAGGGATAAAAGGGCACAATAATTTGCGATCACAATATAATTTGATTATGGAGATTGTTAAACCACTGTGATGTACATTTGAAACCAACATAAGATTGTGTATTAATGACACTCTAATAAAAAATATATTTATGGGCTAAAAGAAGATATAGGGTAGATCAAAGAATTGTTAGGAAAACTGAGAACCAGTTTCAGAAAAGGATAAAAATGAGAGTATCTCTGGAAGGATTTTAGCAGAAGCTAGGCCCCTGACAATCTCTTCAGGACATGAACGAATATATTCTTATATTTTGGAATGTCTATACCCATGCACCTAAATCTGGAGGGAGAGTGTATTAGAGTTTTCCAGAGGAAAAAAGGACCAATAGGACACACACACACATACACAGTTAGGATAAGGAATTGGCTCACACAATTTTGGAGGCCAGCAAGCCCAATCTGTAGGGTGGGCTGCTGGCTTGGAGTGAGTCACAGGGACATCCAATGTTACAGTTCAAGGGCTGTCAGGCATGAGGAGTTGTTATTGCAGATGAGCCCAAAGGCAGCCTTCTGGATAATTTTAACTCAGTGGAGTGTTGGCCTTTGTGTTCTCTGCAGGCCGTTAACACACTGGATGAGGCCCACCCACAGATGGACAGCAATCTGCTTTGCTCTACTGATTAAAATGTTAATCTCATCCAAAAACGCCTTTGCAGAAACACTGAGAATAACGTTTGACAAAATAGCTGGGCACCCCATGGCCCAGTCACATTGACACCTTAAATTAACTATCACAGAGAGGAAGAGGAAGAGTACAACTGGCTTGGCTTGAGTCACATCCATCCTTTGGTCAGTAGAAAGGGGGGTATTTTGTTGGACCATTCCAGAGACTTTGCACAGTGGGGCAGAACTTGTTTCCCAAAGGGAACATGGGGAGCTGTTACTGGAAGAAATGGAAATGGATACTGAGAAGCCACAAAACAACTGGCTCTTCTCCAAGGAGAGCCTTACTTCAGTACTTGCTTCTGTGTGGGTAACATCAAAACACATCTCTCTACTATGACTGCCTCTTCCAGCTCCTCTTCTCTGTATGACAGGGAGAGCAGCTGGGCTGGGGCAAGAAATAATTTCTGTCCCTTGGCCCTTTCACCTCCAGTCATGAACAGAGATGACTTAGAGTAGACCATCAGTTCTAGGCCCTTACTCAGAAGGTTTGTGCTAATGATTCAGCACTCAAATGCTGGCTGAATCTGAAAAGTCTCTCCACACTGTGAAGGGCATTCAAAGCACATCTCTCCCCCGGAAGAGTTTGAACCTATTGTACTCTGTGTGTTTTCCTTTTCTATTCTTTATCTACTAGAGGTGTCATGTAGTTGGGCTGCTGATAACCTATAAGGTGCCTTTGTGGAATTAAAAAGACACCCTTTTATCAAGATACTTTACATCCATTAGTCCAGTGTCATAGTGACCTAATTTTATTAGAATTAGATGCTGCTATATACCAGATAGTTGCCACAAGCAAATATAAGTTTCCCATGTTTACAGAGTGAGTGATGCCTCCTTAGTGATGCCTCCTTAGATTGTACACACCCTTGAGGAGTGTACAATCTGTCCACCTGTAAACGGCAGCCTGAACTACCAAGGGAGAGGGAGACCACCGGGTCCCAGAAAAGCACAACTTGTTTAATGCTCCTGTGTGTTTGTGTGTGCATGGAGGGAGGGAGTGTTCCCTTTCTTTGGGTTCTGACCACTAGCTGAGCTGATCAGATTCCAGACAGAACTATTAGTCCAAGACTCCTCTAGTTGGCAAGTCCACCATTATCCCTGAAGAAACCACCTGCAGGTAGTAAGGGTCTACTGTCCTCCTCCTGGGATAATCCCTGGGGGACACATAGCTCAGACTAGACCAGCAGGGAGAGGCAACGGGCAGATGTGGCCACTCCAGGGCACATCTGCTGCAAAATCCTCTTCAGAGCTTTGCAAGCCTGATGTCTGATTAGCACATGATACAGATGAACTGACTCCCTGAAAATTCCATGAATCTGTTAGGGTAGACAATATGAATAATTAAAAAGGAAAACAGATTAAAAAATAGAAATTCCAATGTGTTTTCCTGTGTCTCAATGGCTAATAGTGTACACATCTTGGGGCAGGCAGAGCCCATTTTTTGGACTACTGTTGAACTTGTTACTCTCCTTACGGCACCTGTACAGACAAGCTAATTGATTACAGCACTCCCTCTGAGCCTAGAGGCATCCTCATACTCTGTTATGACACCTTGGTGTCTCTATGTTGGGAGTTGGCACACTATGGCCTGAGGCCCTTATCCAGCTTGCTGCCTGTTTTTATAAAGTTTTAATGGGACCCAGCCATACGTGCTTCTCATCTCTGGCCACTTTCATACTCTCATGGTAAAGCTGTGTAACTGCCACAGAGACCATACTTACTGTCCGAACGTCTAAAATACTTATTATCAGACCCTTTATGGAAATGCAGGAAAGCCAGTCCCTGCTCTAGGCAGTCAGTATCCATCCCTGCATATTGTTGATGAATGGCGGAATGTCTGCCAGCCCTGCTCTATACTTAGCCTAGAGTTTGGAGAATAGCTCATTGTGCTAAGGAGGCCAACCTTGGCCTTACTTTCCTCTGTGAGTATCTAACTTTAGCTAGCTTTCTTAGAAATGGAATCCACTGGTCACAAGAACACAGAGAAGCAAGTGTGGATGAAACTGGTCGCCAAAGTCCATGTCCTGCTGTCTTGCCAATGGGTTTCAGCCCCAGGCAAGTTCACTATGGATTCAGTGTGACCAAAGAAATTGACAGCAAAACGTTTTTTGGGGTGAAAGGGTTTTACTGAACTTTATTTCCACGGTGGCAGGTCAATCATTAAAATCCCATTCACTCAGAGCGAGTCTGCACACAGCAAGCCAGTATCTGCCTCTGGGCCTCTCTGTCTGCACAGTCGTCCTGCACAGCCGTCCTCTGGGCCTCTGTCCTTGGCGCTGCCACCACTCCAGCCTCTGCTCTGCTCTCCTGCAGCCTTGCAGCCCTGCCACAGTGTCACTCCCAGAGCACTGGGCGGAGCTCTTTACATAGAGTCAACAGCCATGTATTGCCCACAGGTATGCAGTGAGCTAGTCACCCAGGGCCAGGTGAGAATCCTGGCCACAGGATCTTTCATTTTATCCACACCTACTCAGTATGGTCAGCAGGGTCCACTCCCCTTGCCTCCCTGTGGCTGTGTGTGCTCCTCAGCACAGGTAACCCTGAGGGTCCCACTGGAAGTCTGCAAAGTGACTGTGCTCCAAGCAGGCAGTGGGAATCCATGCTGAAATGCTTGGATTGCTTAAGAGGAGAAAAAAAAAATCTCTCTAAATTCAAGATAGGAAGTGGCAGTTGGGAAAGGAGCACAAGTATTTGTTTCTTAAAGTCCTGGCAATTCCCAACTTGGACAACACTTCCTTATCACTTGCACTTTGGCTTTGGCATTTGGAAGTAGGAAAGGAGAAAACAAGTAAAAGCTGCAGAGGAAGGTAAGAGAAAAGGCAGGCAGAACAAAAGGGATATGTATGTACTGAAGTACGAGAGTTTACATATACGAAGCGGTTGGATTTGGACCTAAACAGGGTCCACCCCTGCCAGGTTTGGGCACTTCTCAAACGTGCAGGTACCAGCCCGAGTCCTTGTACCTGGGCTGAGGATCTGCGGGAGCCACGCTTTCCCGGGGAGAGCGGAGTAAGCAGCTTGGCCTGGGCCTCGCGCTCGCGTGGTGGCGGGGATGGCGTGGGGTGCCCACCTCGCCTCCCCGGCGGCGCTGCACTGCCTGGCCCGCAGTACCGTTGGAGTGGAGGGCTGCAGGGCACCCGGGAACCCGAGGTCAAAACGCAAACTCGGCCGCCTGGAAGCTGGGTCCCCACCCTAATGATACAGTTTAGTCACGACTAACGGACGGTAACGCAAAGGAGAAAAGCAGGCGCTCCCTCTTTTCTGGGGTACAGAGCATCACGATCTCCGAAGCCTCGCGGGCCCAGGCCGCCCGCCATGAGCCTAGCCCAGCCCCCTGACAGCGCAGACGGCCGAACCAGGGGGACGCCGCTCAGGACAGGGGGTGCTCGCGGGTGAGTACACCGCTTACTACAACCCTGAATCCTGCTAACTTGGCCGTGGACCTGCGCTCTTGCTGCTGCTGTTAATATGTTTTCACTTTTGTTGCTCCCCGCACCCCCTCTTTTGGGAACAGCCGCTTTCCCATCCCACCTGCCTCCGTAGGGCAGTTAGTCCTGGGGCTGGGCCGGTCCAGCCTCAGAGGTGGTCACTGTCAGGACAGAGTCCTTCCTGGGCGCCTTGGGTCAAGAATACAAAGACTCGAGGGCTCTGTTATCTCCGCCATTTCCCAGGGCTGTTTATGCAGCTGATAACCTTGTGAGAGCGGGGACTGACTGTCCAAGGGCCAGCTGCTATGGAGGCCGCAGATCTCCACGCCCAGCGTTCCCCAGCCGCGCGTGCTGTGCCTCTGTTCGGGCCACCTGGCCGTTCCCCTGAGTCGGGGCGAGGAGCACCCGTGCCCAGACGCTGATGCTTGCGCTGGGTGCTGTGCCGAGTCAGAAAGGCTCTGGCCTCTGACCCATCCCTTGTGTTCCGACGACATGGGAGCAATAGCCTAACTCACTGGCTTGGAAAGTAGGGTCAAACCTAATCAGAGGACATTTGGTTTCTGTAAGTGGACCGCAACAGGGCTCCTCTAAAGTCCTTTTTAGGGATTGATGTAGTTCTAGGAGAGAAAATACGGTGTATTTCTCTGAGTTTACCAATTGTGTAGACCATGATCTGGTAGCTCTCGTGTAGAGGGGTCTGATTCATACTTTATAAATATAGTTGCTGCACCTGTTACTCAGATACTTCCTGTTAGGGCTTTGGTGTGCCTGAAGTTGTAAATATGAAGGCTGATTGAAATGCTAACCTGCTGTGCCCTCCCTCCAGCCGCCCAGCCTCACCCCCAACCTCTACAATGAAAACCACTCCCCTCCTGAGTTTTTCCTGTTGGAAAATATGTGTGGGTATTAGTAAATTTCCCCTTCAGTTCCAAGAGCAAGCTGACCGAAGTGTGAAAGTGAATGCCACAGTAGAGTTAACATTTTCATAGCCTGGGGCCTGCATAGCTTACGGTGCAGTCCACAGGCCCTGAAACTGCCACGGTACTAATTGTGTCTGAACAGTTGAGCACCTGCCTCTGCTGGGACCCTTGGTGATGGTCCCCTTCCCCCGATGCACCCAACCCTGGGCCCATCAGATTCATTGCCTGGGTATTGACGCCTGACGGACCTCTAACTAACTTGAAGCAATCGGTGAGGGTTTGGGGTGGTGGCCATTTTTACTTCAGAAGTCAGATCCTAGGCTTTATACAATTTAGATTTCATTGCTATGTAAAAAACAGTTCCTGAGGTTCATTTGAAATGCCCTGACTCACACTGGTTGAGTATGGTAGAGAGCTATAAAACCCAGATTTTGTTGGTGGGCTGTCCTTTGGTAAATCATTCACCCAAGGGTGGGGTGAGTCCTATAGTACTTTATCTGCTCAGAGGTGTGCCTTTTTTGTACGTAGCACAAAGGAGCTACATGTCCTAATTCTGGCCCCAAATGTGCTTTAGGGCTGCAAGGAAAGGGCCAAGAGAATGGCAGAAGTCTCGTGCTACCCCAGCCCTTCATTAGGTGAATCAACACCAGCCACCATTTACCTCTAGATTCATTGTTAGATGAGAGAAAATGAAAAAGTTCCATTGGTTTCTATTGCTCATGGCTGAATGAAATTCCTTACTAATGCATCAGCAAATGAAGGAAAAGCTCCAAGTAAACAGGAACAGGAGAGAAGCTTTCCTTCTAGGAGCATGGGGTGCACACCTGGCCTGGTCTGAGCTCTACGTCTGTTATCCTCTTCTGTGCCCCAAGCTGGTCACTCTGCCAAGGTCCAGTGTCAAAGCAGGACCACGGTGCCAAATCTCCCTGTCCCTCCAAATGTTGTGATATCCTCTGTCTTCTGTGCTGGCCTCTAGGCCCTGGGTGTAACAAGGACAGGAGATTTTCACCCTCCCTGACAGAGCTTGCACATTAGGGAGCAAGAATTCCCTCTCTGGCAGGATGGGCACATTTCCAAAAAGAAGTAAATAATTTAGCTTATATCATGGTCACTACAGCTCAAAGTCTGGTGACAACAGACTAATTCCTCTGCGCCCAGAAAGGCTTCCCCTGGGAGAGGCCTAATAACCTGCTGTTTGATTTCAGAGGCCATCTCTCCCCCTCCCCCCCACTCCCTGCAAATGTGGTAGGAAGGAGTTTTCCCCCATAACACTGAGGGATTTGGGGCCAGATTTTTAAAATTTTTTCTGCAGAAACGTTTTTACATTTATTTTAATTGTGCTTATTGTGAACTGTAACATTCATATAGAGAAGTATATTAAACATAATATACACTTAAATTTTAAAAAATTTAAAGTATGCCCCTTGTCAGGTTAAGAGCTAGAACATTGCCAGCCCCATGGAATGCTCCCGCATAGCCCTTCTCAATTGCAGTTCCCCCTTTCAAAGGTAATCGCTGTCCCTACTTATGGTCCTTAATTTCTTAGGTATTCTTTAAACTTTTACTATGTAAATATATATCCCTGGACACTATTGTTTGATTTTACCTGTTATTGAAATTTTTTTTATAGAAATGGATCCATACGTATGTGTTCTTCATGTCTGGCTTCTTTGACCAACATGAAGTTCGTGAGAGGCATTCATGTTGCACCCAGCTGTGGCTAATTCATTGTCGCCATTGTATAGTGTTTTATTGTATGAATAATCAAGTTTTCGCAAAGTCAATTGTGGACATTTGCTTGTTACCTATTTGGGGATTTTATGAATACAGCTGCTCTGAGCCTTCTCATCCATACCTCCCTGTACTCAAGCATGCACATTTAAGTAGGGAAGATACTTTGGATTAGAACCGCCGGCTCATGATATGTTCCTTCAACTTCACTGAATACCGAAGTGATTTTGTGAGGAGCTCACATCCTCACTGAGAGCTGGTAATACTAGTCTTAGCAAGTTAACTTTTCTGCTGGTATGCTTTGAAATATAATTGTGTGTGTCTGAGATTTTTTAACTGAATATTTATTATTAGATTAATTAAATTTTATTAAAAGTATCAACATAGAAAGAATAGTACAGTGACCACCCGCATACCTATCACTAAGTCAAAAATTATTAACATTCTGGCATATTTGCTCTTTATATCTGTCATCTGTTTTGTGGGCATGAATTTTCTGAAAACAGTAGTGATGACATTCACTCTCAAATACTTTAACACAACTCTCCTAAGAAGTGGGATATTTTACCCTTTAATCACAATAACCAAGAAAATTAATAATAATTACTTATTGTTATACAATAATTAGTCTATATTCAAATTTCCCTGGTTGACCCTAAAATGGCTTTTATTGTTAGCTTTTTGAAATCAGGATCCACTAAAAGTTTATACACTGCATTTTATTATTGTATCTTTAGTCTTTTTTGTTTCCATGTCTCTGACCTTTTAAAGAGACCACAGCGGTTGTCTTTACAAAGCCTCACATTCTGCATTTGCCTGACGTTTCTTTTCGATGTTTCACCTGTTCTCTGGTATTTTCTATAAACCGGAAGTTAATCCTAAAGGCTTGATTAGGTTCATTTCATTTTAATTTACATCTGTTGGATTTCTAATGATATTGAGCACATTTTCATATATGTACTGGCCATTTGGATTTATTACAATGCACCGAGTCCCTTGCTTATTTTTCTACTGTTGTCACTCTTTCTTATGGATTTGTAGTTCTTTATTTTAGATACATGTTGAAAATGTCTTCTCCCACTCTGTAGTTTGCCTCTTAACTTTTGTATGGATACCTTTGAGCAGAAGTTCTTAACTTTAACGTCCAGTTTATCAATATTTCTGTGACTTGCGTACGGAAACTTTCCTGAACTAGGGTTAAAAAGATATTCTTATAGATCATCTTTGGTTGCCTTTTGTAATTGAATCTAGAGTCCTCCTGGAAAGTTTTTACATATGGTGTGAGGTGCAGGCCAAGTTTCATTTCCTCCCTACAACACCATTTATTAAGATAGATGGTCCTTTCCATTCCCCCAAAGTGCTCCCTTCATCATGAACCAAGGGTCCGTATGCATGTGAATCTGTTGGGGAGATCTTCATTCTGTCCACTGGTCTATTTTTCTATCCTTGCAGCAAAATATTTTATAGTTACTGTAGCTTCATAAGAAGTCTTGACATCCAAGTCTGCAAGTTCTCCTCTGTATGACTTCAAAAATGACTTGGCTAAGATTCTGACATTTTACACAAGAACTGACTCAAACCTGGAGCTTCCCTTTTGGAATAAGTATCATGGGGTTGTTATTCTCTTTGTAGACTGTGTTCCTCAAAGTAACATACCCAACTTTCTAGTTGGTCCTTTCCAGGGACTTCCCCATCCATGGCTTAAATAAAGATCTGATTTGTGCCCATGCAAGTCTAATGTTTGGAATCCACGTATGTGTTAAGTTTTAATTCTGGGAACAGACTGAAGTGTAGCAGTTGAACCTGAAATAGTGGGTAACCTTTTTAAGCAAAATCACCTAATCTTTGGGAAAGGTGACTGGGGGGCTGCTATGACCTCTCCTCTGGGGGCTGTATCCTGGAGAGAGAATGAGCTCTGGAGCCATATTTTTAGGTTCAGTTCCTGGGTATATCACCAACTAGTCATGTGATCAAGGGCAAATTAGTTAACCTCCCTGGCCTCAATTTCCTGTCAGTATAATAGGAAGGATAATAGTATATATATCATGGGTATTTGTGAGGATTAGGTGAGATAAAACGTGAAAAGGGCCTGGCATAGAATAAGTGCTAGGTGACTAACTATTACTATTCTTGAGAAGAATTCTCCTTGCCTCCAAGGGCTTTAAGACTGGCCTAGGAGATTGGCTAAAACAGCATTGCTTTTGCATTTCTGAGATGTGGAATGCTTTCCGAGGTGCAGACTCTGTAGGGTGGTCCTAATGTTATCATCTGCCCCTCAGCAGTAGGAGGGGAAGACAGTTGATATGCGTCCTTGGTTGAAATTACCCCGTATACTCAACTCCTTCATTCTTTGAACCTAGTGTTTCTGAGGTCATAGATATTATAAGTGGAAAGAGTCACACCCCAGGATCCTGTTCTAGACCTGTTCAACAGCAGTTTTGAATCATCCCTTCCCTCTTTGGTGGTATAGTGGGGTATTTACTGCCCTGTGGATCTCTTTCAGGTCAGGGGTGTGAGCGCTGCCTCAAGGAGAGTTGGGGTTGTTAGGGCTATTTTACGTGGTTGGGAGAAACATACAGTCTGTGTTCAGTTTATTGGGAAACCAAAAGGAAAGAGCCCAGTGGAGTAGGGCAATGAGTTGATGCCTCTAACCAACTGCAAAGCAACTATAGAAGGGGTACCTCTGGAACACACTGATGGAATGAGGGTCTGGGGAGGAGTGGAGGGATGTGATCTTGGGAATAAGATCAATCAGAATAGTCAGATGTCCACAGCCAGCCTGCTCCCAGCCACGCCTGTTGACACCAGGGCAGAGAAGTGGCTTTGGTTGTTCTGGCCTGCAGGCCACACCCTGAAGGGCATCACCACCTTGGAAGCTCTTCTAAAAACAGACAGGGGGTGGCAGCATGGGAGGGACAGTCCTAGGTCCAGCCCCAGAATGCAGCTGGACGGGGAAGGCCAGCCTTGTTACAGTGAAGTGGAGAGATGCTTGTGATGCACTGTAAGGGATACACAACTACAATTCTACAGTTGTACCTGTAGTGTGATCCTAACTAATAATAAATGCATATGTGTATATGTCTCTCAGAAAGGATCTGGGGGCTTGTTTCCATGGCATTAAAAGTAACGGTCATTGGGTGAAATCACTGGTTCTTTTTATGTCCCTCTGTTTTCTGTATTTATTATACATCTGCAGATTTTTCTGGTTGAATGAGTTTTTTGCATTACTTTTGTAATTACGGTGAAACGAGAAGGACCATTACTGGGGTGTCTCCTTTAACCTAACTACCTGGGGTGGGGAAGGAGGGAAATTTGTGGCTTCTCATTAGAATCAGCATTTATGATCAAGCCCCACTCATGTTATCTGCATCATAAGTATCATACACTTACACAACTTTAACCTATTTCCCTCCACAGGTTGGTCACTGATCAACTGCTAAAATGTGAAGGTCCCTCCAGTTTGGGGGCTGGACCAAAAATTCTCCTGCCCTCCCCTTCAAAGGGTCTGGCTAAGGTTATTTCCATGGCGTGATGTCTATCCGAATTGGAGAAAGGCATTTATCTTCCACCTGCTTTTCCTCAGTGTCTGACAATGATGTTCACGTAGCATTGTCCATAGTCGAGGCTGATGTCAGTAACTTCAAATAATTAGGGAAAATTATTCTCTGGACTGCCAGGAGGATGGGGGAGTCCGGGGCTGAGCTGGTGGTTCCAAAAGGTCGTCAGTGCTCAGGGTCCTCCTGTCTCTGCCCTGCCACTCCTGGTGGGTGACTCCTGACACTAAGCTCCTGGACCTTCAGCCATTGTGTCCTTGCTTCAGCTGCGATCAGATGGGCACATCCAGTAGGCATCCCCCGAGGGGTGGAGAGCCCTGCCTTCCAAGAGGCCTCACCAAGGCTTGCCCTCATATTCGGTGACCAACCCACACAAAAGATTTGGAATGTAGTTTATTATTTTATTTTTTGTATTTATACATTTTATATATTTATACCTTTATTCGTATATACATATGTGTGTGTGTGTGTGGTGTGTTTATATATAAAAAAAAAATACTGGCACCTTGGCCAAGTGCTGTTTCTAAAGGAGAGCAAATAGACCCTGGGCAGGCAATAAGTAGTCTGATGGTGTAAAGGCTGTTTTCTTGCAGCAAAGTCCATAATTTATAAGTGCTCCTGAAGCCCCAGAATCAAAGTGGAGTTTTGAAAAATTGGAAAACCAACGGTGCCTTGAAGTCTCCCCAACAAGATGGTTCTTTTTCTGCAGGTGGTAGGCCAGGATCATCTCCAGTTTACCCTAAAGACTCAGAGTAGCAGATCCCCACCTCGCTGTCAGCTGTCAACAGTGCACAACTGTCTCGGTACAGATGATCCGTGCAAAGCCAGCTCAAGAGCAGAGGCTCTCATTTGTCATCCCTGTATTTCTCTCTATCCCCATATGGTTGTTCCCCCTGGTGTTGTTTTGACAGTCACTAAAGTCACAGACATGCTTGGCATTGCCATTTTTAGAGGGAACCCGTACCATTCTGGGGAGGGAGGTGGGGGACGTTGAGTGGTGAGACCCAGAGACCCTCAATGGCCAGAGATGGATGTCTTGTACGTCACCTGCTTAGTGTAAAAGTATCCTGGAATTCCCTTTCTAAGCAAGTTCTTTAAAGTTTGTAATAAAGTTTGTGCTAACACACATTATCTGGGCCTGAAATAGAGATGGTCTTTTTCAAAACCTGAGCGGGTTAGCTTTTAACTAGAAAGAATTTGCTGACTGGAATTAGGTAAGGCAGAGGCAGTCCACAGCAGAAAACTATAAAGCTGCTTCCAAAACTGGCCCCCGCACTCGCAGAGCACCGAGGGGAAAACTGCCCCTTGGCGGAGTTCGTGGGGAGAAGCAGTATTCAGAAGGCAAGTGGTTTTCTAGGAGGCCGATTTTGAGGCGGGAGGAAGGTGCTTCAGGATGTTTTTCATACAAGGAAATGGAGCCCTCTGGCCCCCAGCAGCCAGAACTTTGAATGAGTGCAGCTCCTGTTAGGGCTGTGGTCTCTCTCAGGTCCAGGGGGCTTGTAGAGCATACTAGTTTTCCTCATTCTCTAACTCGGGAAACCTGCATCGAAATGGGAGATTTCCCTAGGTCCGCCTCCCCTGCCTCCACTCAGAAATGCGTCCTGGAGCCCTAACCCAGGTTGCTGCCCTTTCTCCGGCCCTCTGCTGCCCTCTGCTGGACTAGTGCCGCAAGCACTAGAATTTATCCTGCGAGTTTTCTAGGGCTCTTGGCCAGTTCTTGATTAATTCACTTTTGGTCTGTAACAGAGAAGCTAACCAGCCAGTTACAGATCTCTGTGGCTTATAACTGAGTGCTAAGTAAACCAATGCTCTTTTACAACAGAATGGACAATATGATGGTTAAAAAAGCAGCTGATGGGGACAGGTAACTGGACTTAGCTATCAACCAAGAAAGAGAAGACAAATTTCTTGTACGTAAAAGAAAAAAAGTTTATTGATGGTAGACTGTCCCAGATATTGTTCCTATCCTTAAAGGACCACATAGAATGTGGTATCCAATTCTCTTTCCAGTGAGTTTATCCAGGAGGACGAGAAGTAATTATAAGACAGGATCAACATAAATCCCATGAAGAGGGTGCCAGATAGTGATGATGATGAGTGCAGATGAGAGCTCCCATTCAGTTAGAGACCAGGGGAGGTCTCAGTCAAGCAGCAAGTGCAGCCAGACGGAGGAGGTGCGAGCGTTCCAATGAGGGAACACAGGAACAGGTCTCCAGTGGAGGGAAGAATGGGAATCAGGTTTGGAATTAGGGAGTGGTCAAGCATGTCTGGAGATTAAAGAGTGTATAGAGTGGTAGGGAGAAGCTGGGAAGGCAGGTTAAATTTAGTTCTTTTTTCTGGATTTATTCTATATCTTGGTATTGATTAAAGTTCATGGTGAGTAAATGGAAGAATCACTGTCATTCTGTGTGTACATATATATATATACACATGTACAGCAGACCTATTTATATCTGTACCCATATGTTTGTAAAAGAGTGGCATGAGGTTTCCTTTGGGCTTCTTAGCAACTAATCCTGAGATCTATAAAATGTTTCAGGTGAGATTGGACCAGTAAAGACTATTTGGTGAGACAGTATTTTGATATGAATCATTTCCCCCACCTTTTTCATCCCTTTATTGTAAAATAAAATAAGGCAAGAAAACTACACAAAAGTATAGCTTAATGAATCATTACAAGGTGGATACCCACTTTGTGTAAACATGCAAATACCACTGCCTCTCTCCCTTGAAAGTCACCACTATTCTTTTACAGCAATGACTTAATTGTGTTTCTTTCATTTCTTTCTATTTGGTCATCTATGTGTGTAATCCTAGATCTTTAGCAGTGCACCCTCCCCTCTTAAAAATAATTTGATATGTCCCTCAAATCATTTTTAATTTATAGCCCCCCTCATCCCTTTCTTTTCCTTAAAATTGATCAGCTGAAGAGCCTGAGCTGCTTGTCTCTTGTGCCTGTATGTGCATGTCATCTCTTGTGTTCCTCCGACCTCTGTGTTCCCTGCAGACTGGAAGCTGGGTCCAGAGGCTCCATCACGCTTGGGTTTCAACCCTTTGGCAAGATGCTGGATGTCGAGGCTTCTTTAGCTCATAACTTCTGACTGTGTGATGATTAGTAGCCATTGATTCTCAATATCTAGATCTACTAATTCATTGGACATTGAGAAATGGTGATATTCTGAAACTATCATTTCTTTTTTACTTCATTTATTACTTAGACTACATCTATAAGGAGAAGCTTTCCCACCACAGTGGTTCTTTAGAGAAAGGTTATGCTAACATCTTATACAATCCTGGGATACCTAAACCTTCCTAAACCTGACCCTTTAGCAGTCAGCTCTTGTAGAGTTTGTGTGGCCTAAGCTGGCCCCAGAAACATTGGTCCCCTTGTTCTGGCACTGGCCACTTGTGGACCCAGAATCAAAGGACCCTTATGTGAGTACTCCCCATGGGGCGGGATAGCTATTGCTATTCATATGCACATTTAAATACTGTAAATGATCTTCCAGTTGAAAAACACAGAAATGCTTGGTAAATATTTTTTAAATATACTGCTCAACTTCCCTAAAATAAATCTGAAGAGGTAAAAAAAAAAAAAAAGGAAAGAAAGAAAGAAAGAAAAGTGGTAATTTCCTAAGGAATTTGAATGACAAAGTTCGCTTCTGCACAGAGGGTTTCTGTTAAAGTGTGGAGACTTTGAACTTCCTTTCTGATAATTTCAGGGGCTCAGGGGATAGGGGATAAGGCTAGAGCATGCCCAAGGGGGAGTTTTATGTTAGGAGGCCCTTCTACATAAGGATGGGATTCCAACAGGCTACAATCTGAGGGTAGATATGAGCAAGAAATAAACCCGATGAGCTGCAGAGGACGGTAAGGAGACTTGACTGTTCAGCCTTGACACCAGATGGAAGGGTATAAAAAATCTCCCCCAAGAATTTATAAGACAAGCTGGTTCTCTTAGAGTTGTGGTCTAAATTTTATGTGACCTGTGTGGTTAAAAAGACCTCCACAAGATAATTAAATTTAGAATGGCTTTCAATTGATAGTGCCTCCAGGAAAAATGGCAGAATTGAACATAAACCTCTTCTGGAGGAATATAATCTCAATAACAACTTCAGACATTTTCTACAGACTATTTTTTCCCTTCCAAGTAAGTGAGCAGTTTAAGGTTAAATTTTTTTTAAAAGGTAGGGGTTGGGGTGGTGGGTGTGGATGAGGCACATGACTGAGGGCCAGTTGAAAAAACATGTACTGGAAACAGACTTTGGATATTGGAATTATCAGATACCAACTAGAAAACAGATATATTCAATGTGTTTAAATAAAAGCTTGAAAATGTTATTGGAACAGAGAATAAGGAATGTCCAAGTAAATTTGAAAAAGAAATAGAATTTATAGCAATAAAAAAGTAATAGTTGAAAATAAAAATTCCAAGCATGGTTTAAATACCAGATTTTAGATGAAGTGGAAGAGAGAAATAGTCACCTGAAAAATAAGTTCAAAGAAATTATCTGTAATGCAGATTAGAGAGACAAAGACATAAGAAATGAGAGCAGAAACATGACTTGGAGAAGAGACAGAAGCTAACAGATGAGATCAGTCAGCATTCTAGAAGGAGACAGTGTCAATAAGGTGACATTCAAAGAAAGAATGGCTGAGAATTTTCCCAGTCTGATAAAAGCAACCAGTCTTCATGTTCAGAAAGCCCAAGAAATCCCAAGTGGCATAGATAAAAAGAAATCTACCAAGATACTTCATAAGTAAACCATAAAACACCAATATAAAGAGATCTTGCAAACAGCCATATCAAAAAGGAACAACAATTGGAGAAACAAAAATGGGAGTCAAAAGACAGTGGTATACTAGCTTCAATTTGCTAATAGAAAATAATTTTCCAACTAGAATTCTTTACTCAAAAATATTTCTCAAGTAGTAGGACAAAATAAAGATGTTTTTAGGGGAAAAAACCTTCATCAGAAGCAAATTAAAGGATAAACTTCAGGAAGAAAGGAAAGTTTCAGAGATGCACAAAAGAATGATGAACAAAGATAATGATGACTGTGGGTATATGTAGTGCAACTATATGTTGACCTCTTAAAATGATACAAATGTGTATTTGTGGAGACAAAAAAAATAGAACCAAAATATTGAATAAAATAGCATATAAGTTATAAGTATGTGATTAGAATTAAAACATTCTATACTTGTATTTGGGAGGATAAGGATATTAATTAACTTTAGTCTTTACAAAAGTATGCATCTTAAAACATCTGGGTATAATCATTAAAAGAGGGAAAAAAGAGAAGTAAATGGACTACAATCTAATGAAAAGTAATGTCAGACTGGGCTAAAAATAAATAAAACCCTATCATACTCATTATATGAGACATAAGGACACAATGAGGACATAAACAGGTGCAAAGTCAAAGGATTTTTGCATGTATGTTCATTAGGTATATTGGCCTGTAATTTTCTTTTCTTGTAATATTTTTGTCTGGTTTTGGTATCAGGTAATGCTTGCTTTGTAAAATGAGTTTGGAAGTGTTCCCTCCTATTTTTCAGAAGAGTTTGATAAGGATTACTATTGGTATCTTTTTAAAGTGTGTGGTAGAATTCACCAGTGAAGTAATCTAGTCATGGAATTTTCTTTATTGAGAGGTTTTTGATTACTGATTCAGTCTCCTCACTAGTAATTGGTCTGTTCAGATTTTCTATTTGTGATTCATTCATGATAAGTTGTATGCTTCTAGGAATTTATCAATTTCCTCAAGGTTGTCAAATTTTTGGGCATGTAGTTGTTCCTAGTATTATGATTCTTTGTGTCGTATCATTTGTAATGTCTCCTTTCTTCATTTATAAGTTTATTTATGTCATCTATTTCTCTTAATTATTCTAGCTGAAAGTTCATCCATTTTGTTTACTTTAAAATACCCAGCTTTTAGGTTCATTATCTTTTTAGTCTTTATTTCTGCTCTGCTTTTTCTACTAAATTGAGTTTAGTTTATTCTTTTTCTACGTCCTTGGGTTAGATTGTTTATTTGAAATCTTTGTTGTTTCTTAATGTAGGTATTTATCGCTATAAACTTCTCTCCTAGAATTGCTTTTACTCATCTCATAAGTTTTTGTATTTTGTTTCCATTTTCATTTGTCTCATGATATTTTTTTAAATTTTTCTTTGACCCATTGGCTGTTTCAGAGCATGTTTTTTAAGCTCCACATATTTGTGAATTTTCCAGCTTTGTTCTGTTATTTCTATTTTCATATCTTTGCAATTGGAAAAGATCCTTAATGTGATTTCAGTATCTTAAATGTATCTGTACTTATTTGTGGCCTAACATATTATCTATCCTGGAATATGTTCCATATGCACTGAGAGGAGTGTGAATTTGCTGCTGTTGGACTGAATGTTCTGTAAACATCTGTGAAATCCCTCTAGTTTAATGTGTTAAGTCCGGTAAATCCTTATTGATTTTCTGACTATCCATTGTTGAAAGTAGGGTATTGAAGTCCCTTACTTTAGTGTTGCTATTTCTCCCTTCAGATCTGTTAATATTGGTTTCATACATTTAGGTGCTCCTATGTTAGATACATAAGTATTTACACATGTTACATCCTCTTGATGAATCGATCCCTTTTATCATTACATAATGATCCATTTACATAGTGTATCTTTTTCATTCTTTCATTCTCAGCCTATCTGTGTCTTCAAAGGTGAAATGCATCTCTTCTAGGTAGCATATAGTTGAGTCTTGCTTTTTTTTTATCCATTCAGTTACTCTGTGTCTTTTGAGAATTTAGTCCATTTACGTTTAATTATTGATAGGTACAAACTTATTATTGCCATTTTATTAATTGTGTTCTTGTTGTTTTGCAATTCCATTGTTCCTTTTTTCTTTCTTGCTCTCTTCTTTTGTTATTTGATGTTTTTTTTTTGTTGTTATGATATGCTTGGATTCTTTTTATCTTTTGTGTATCTATTATAGGTTTTTGCTTTGTAGTTACGATATTTATGTAAAATATATTAATCTGTTTTAATCTGATAAGAACTTCAAAGGCATACAAAAGCTGTTTTTACTCTCCACCTTTTATGTTTTCAATCTCCCCACATTTATGTTTTTATGTTTATATTTTATGTTTTTGATATCCGATTAACATTTTTTACATTGTGAGTCCATGAACAAATTACTATAATTATGGTTTTAAATACTTCTGTCTTTTAACCTTCACACTAGAATTATAAGTGACATGCCTATCACCATTACAACATTAGAGTATCCTGAATCTAACTATACATTTACATTTGCCAGGGATTTTTATACTTTTATATGTTTTCTTGTTAATAAGTAGCATCCTTTGGTTTCAAGTTGATGAACTCCCTTTAACATTTCTTGTAAAGAAAGTTTAGTGGTGATGAGCTCCTTCAGCTTTTGCTTGTCTGTAAAAATCTATATTTCTCCTTCAATTCTAAAGGACAGCTTTGCTTAGCAAAACACTCTTGGTTGGTAGTTTTTTCTTTCTGTCTTTGACTATATTATTCCATCCCCTTCTGGCCTTGCAAAGTTTGTGATGAAAAATCTACTGAGAGTCTTCAGGGGGGTTTCTTGTATGTTACAATGTTTTTTCTCTTTCTGCTTTTCACATTTTCTCCTTGTCTTTAACTTTTGACAGTTTAATTATAATGTGCCTTGGGGTGGGAATCTTTAGATAAATCTTATGCTGCTCTCTGGGCTTCCTGAATCTGGATGTCTGTTATTTTCCCTAGGAAGAGAAGTTTTCACTCTTCTTTTTCTTTCAATTTTCCTTCTGAATATGTTGTTTCTTTTAATGGGTCCCTATAAGTCCCTTAAGCTCTCTTAATTCTTTTTTGTTTTTAAATTTTTGTTCCTTTAAGGATGAATTCCACTGCCTTGTCTTCAAGTTCATGAATCATTCCTTCTGTTTGTCTTGTCTTCTGTTGAACCCCCCTATTGAACTTTTCAGTTCAGTTATTGTATTCTTTGGCCCTGTGATTTCTGCTT
This sequence comes from Manis pentadactyla, assembly GCF_030020395.1. Classification (NCBI taxonomy): domain Eukaryota; kingdom Metazoa; phylum Chordata; class Mammalia; order Pholidota; family Manidae; genus Manis; species Manis pentadactyla. The sequence continues at coordinate 57,609,911 of NC_080025.1, read as the reverse complement.
AGTACTTTAAAAATCATTGCAGTTCTCACTTTGATTATGCATTGTTCCCCTAAAATTGGTGAGCATCTTTGACCATTATTTTGGACTCTTTATCAGATAGATCACTTATCTCCATTTCATTAAATCATGTTTCTTGTAAAAATAAGCATTTTATCTTATTCTTTTATTTGGAACATAGTCTTCTGTTTCTTCATTTCCCCTGACTCTCTTTGTTGGTTTCTGTGCTTTAGATAAAACAGGCACCCTCCCAGTCTTGACAGAGTGGTCTTGTAGGGGATGAACCCTACCAAGCAGCCTGGCCTGTGCTCCTGATTGTCTCTCATACCTTTGTGATTGTTCCAGCTGCCTTCATTGTTCTTAGTGGCTCCCAGTGGTTGAGGGTGTGCTAAGACCCATCAGTGTCAATAAGGGGAGGATGTCAGTCAGCACCTAGATATGGGCCACTTGGAAGCTGGACTCCTAGGCAGCAGCTGGGAAAATATGTAGTTAGGCCACTTTCAGGGAGAAACTGTGAAGTTGGCATTTTTGCCTGCTCCCTCTGTGCTGGGCCTGGGTATACAGCTATGACGGGGTGCCTCTGAGCCCAGAACTTCCTGGATGCTCAGTCAGAGCATCCATGGGGCTGTTTCTCAGGCAGCAGCAGCAATAACTGGGGCCCCAGATGTGTTATAAGCTCCTACTGGTTACAAGGAGCTACTGGTGACTTGGATTGGGTTAGAGGGATGGGGCAGGGGAGGTGTCCACAGGCTGTCCTGGTCTCTCAGAAAAATCAGTCAGCCCCTGGATGTGTGCTAAATTAGAAGCCTGTCCCTTAGATAGTAGCTTTTGAAGTTAAAGACTGGGAGAAGATGTTTCTGCTTCTCCTTCGGCCCTGAGCCCTGGGGGATTAGCAGCAGCAAGCATTTATAACTGTTAATCTTTTGCTTGCTTCAGTCTTGTGAGTCTCATGGATTTCACATTAGGTCTCTTGGATTTCAGAATTAGGTCTTTTGCGGCCCATCCCTCAGGCTGGGACTTAAAAGGTGGGACTCTAAGTGTGGGGTCTTTGTGCCTCAGGGAGAAGCTGGGTATTGGGGATTCCCTGATTATAGGTGCTGCGCTGTGCTCCCCTTTTGATGTGAGTATTGTCTTGTTTGCCTCATATCTAGGAGTCGCTCAGGTCATTTCTAGATTTCATTCAGAGGGCATTGCTCCGTGTGTGGCTATTCAATTGGTGTGTCTGTGAGAGGAGGGGAGCTCAGAACCTCCTAGGTCGCCATCTTGAAAGACCAGCCCTGAAGGTGTTTACTTCTGTTCCACCTTCCAAATCACGTGTAGGTGCATCCAGTGCAAGAACTTAATTCACATTCAGAGCTGTCCATGCAAAGGAGTCTGACATGGGAAGCTTTCTTTTATTTCCAGGCTCTGCCGCTTAGAAGGCAATTAGAAAGAGGTTTGGCTTGGATGATAAATGCCAGTTTACTAAATCCACCACAACTCATAGGTCAAAGAAAAAATTCATAACGAAAATTTAAAATTATTTTGAATTGAACAGTAAAACATCTAAATTTGCAAGGTGCAGTTAAAATGACCCTCAGAAACTCATAGCTTAAATGTTTATATCAGAAAAGGATCAACATTAATGAGCTATGATTCCAACTTCAGAAACTTAAGAATAGACTTAACATATCATACCTAAAGAAAAATAGCAGTTTAGAAATAATAAGCACATTATTGATACAGCAAATAAAGATATAGTAGAGAAGATAAAACCAGGAATTGTGATTCACAACAGTAAAATAGACTTAAGGCAAAAGTATCCATATGAAAAAAGAGAAGATATAAGCAGTAATAGGAATGAAGAAGAAAATACAGGTACACTTCAGAAATACTGTGGGTTTGGTTCTGAACTACTTCAATAAAGTGAATATCATAGTAAAGTGAGTCAGATGAATTTTTTGGTTTCCGAGAGCATACAAAATTTATGCTTACGCTGTATTACAGTCTATTAAGTATGCAGCTGCATTTTATCTTAAAAATGGACATACCTTAAATAGGAAATAATTTTGCTAAAAAATGCTAACCATCATCTGAGCTTTCCGTGGGCCACAGTCACTGTTCACAGATCACCATGACAAATAAAATAATAACAAAAATGTGAAATATTATGAGAATTGCCAAAATTATAGAGACACAAAGTGAGCAAAAACGCTTTTGGAAAAATGGCGCCTATAGACCTGGCTCCATACAAGGGTTGCCACAAACATTCATTTGTTTAAAAAACAAAAACAAAAACAAAAAAACAAAGTATCGATGAAGCACAATAAAGTGAGGTATGCTGATAGAACCACAGATGCTGCAAACATTATGATAATGAAAGGATATTATGAACAGCTTTTTGTCAGTACATTTGAAGACTTAGTTTAAATGACCATTCATAGAAAAATGGTACTTAAATTGCCTCAAGAATAAGAAGAAAAATGAATAGTCTTGTAATCCTTAACTGAATTGAATCATCTGTTACCATTATCCCTTAAAGAAAACACCAAGTTCAGAAGGTTTGTAGGTGACTTCCATCAAACTTTCAAAGACTAGATAATTCTGATTATAAGCAAACCTTTTCAGGGAACTTACTTCATCAAGGGCTGCATTTTTAATGTAACTATCCCCATTTTTAGATATTGGCAACTACTGAAACATTTTTGTCAGTGTCGGCAAAACACAATATGTCTGTAGGCTGGTTTCAGCCCACAGTCTGCCAGTTTGCAACCCTTGATCTAACTTTACAGAGAGGAGCTTATCCAATCCATAGTGCAATATTAAACTGAACACTTTAGGTCCAAACTTAAAGAAACTTGCTGATGGAATTATGAGACACTGACCTGCCTTTCCAGAGGTAGTTGTGGAAATAGTCTCTGAAGACTGAAAAATCACAGCTGACTCAGCAGACTTGCCGACTCCAAGAAGGGACTAGTGGTTACCAAAGGGGAGGGGTGTGGGAGGGAGAGAAGAGAGGGAGGGAGAAGGGGATTGAGGGTTATTATGTTTAGTACACATGGTGTTGGGAGGGGGTCATGGGGAAGACAGTGTAGCACAGAGAAGGCAAATAGTGACTCTGTGGCATCTTGCTGCACTGATGGACAGTGACTGCAATGGGGTATGTGGGGGCTCAATAATATTGGTGAATGTAGTAACCACATTGTTTTTTCATGTGAAACCTTCATTAGAGTGTATATCAATAATACCTTAATAAAAAAAATCACAGCTGACTGTAGTGTTTCTGATAAGACTGATTTGCACCCTGTTTGGGGACCAGACCAAGGGATGGACAAGATGACCTTTCTGGGTTGTCTCATGGACTCTTCCAGCACTTAAAAAAAAATAAGTGCAGTTTGTGCTACCATCAGATCCAATAATAAACACAATGATTTGATGCTCGTGATAGACAGTCTGGCTTCAGGAAAAAAGCATTACAATATTTAGGTCTAATTTAGGGCCCAGAATCTTCTACAGCACACAATTACTTGCACTTTTTTTTATTAGGAGAGGTTATATGGTTTAGTGACTAATAGCATGGATTTCCAGAACTAGACTGTTTTAGTTCAAATCTTGGCTCTACCACTTCACACTAATGTGGCCTTTCCATAACCGTAGTTTCCTCACCAGTAAAATGGGGAATAAGACAGGATCCCTAGTCTGAGAGCATTCACACTCTATTTGTGAGAGACAGAGAAAAAAAAGGACAGGATCCCTAGTCTGAGAGCATTCACACTCTATTTGTGAGAGACAGTTAGAGAAAAAAATGGAATCTGGACTTGACTATGTAATTTGGTTTGGCCAGAGGAATGAGGCAGAAGTGATGGTGCTCCAGTTCCAAGCCTGGGCCTCAAGAGTTTTTGCATTTCCTCTTGCTTTCCTGCACTTCTGCTACTTCTGTGAAGGCACATGCCCACACTGGTTTGCTAGCCCCAGGAGGAGGATGAGATTGGGACCTGAGCTAAATTCAGCCTGGATTATTCAGTCCCTAGCTGGTACAGATGTGCGAGTGAGCCCATCTGGGACTAGCAGAACTGTCCAGCCAAGCCCGGCCTAGGTTAGCCAGCTCCCTGGCTGACTGGCATATGAGTGAGAATTAACAAACAGTTGTTATTTTAAAGCCACTGAGGTTTGGGTGTTTTATACAGCAACAGCTGATAGATAAAAATATTTATCAAGGTCCATTCTAGGACCCTTGTGCCCAACACATTTAGTTAATTTAAATGATAATTGAAATGTAATGGAAATTCGGTATTGTGTACTAAAAATGTTAATAAGCTCTCAGTTTGTGTTTGAAACAAAAAGCTACATCTCCCCAACCCACCCTGGCCAAATTTTGTCAAGTTCATGTAACTTCAGGATTGGCTGGTTCCATGCGCTGTAAACTGTGCCAGCTTTACAAAAGAAATGCTTGCTATTCTTTGCCTAGATAATCCTTAAATTACTGAGTGCTCCATAGTGTGAGGTCTCTGTTGACTCCTTTGTATAAAATGCAGCTGCTTTGGACTCTCATTACCTTCATTTACCAGATAAGGAAACTAAGTTGTAAAGAGGTTCCGATCCCACAGTTAGTAAGTGGCTACTGCCTTCTTGGGTGATGGGCAATGTAAGAAACTGGAGGAATCCCAATTGCCTAAAATGTTCTTTGGCTCGGGACACAGTTCAGGGATGTACAGTCACTGCTGGTGACTTGAGTCTGTTCTTTGCTTGGGCTGCAGGGCAGTCCAGGTTTACTGGACCACGTGCTGTCTGCTTTCTGTACTCCCAATGTTTCAGAATTGCTAGTGACTTAGGACCTTGGTTTTGCATGTTTCCTATCGTCCTTGATGGTTTCAACCCTATATTTAACATTCCTAGTAAGCACTATTGTTCTCTGATCCAGGCTCCCATGCCTTTTAAAATGTTTTCTCCCATATCCATTGTTTGTTGCTTTGGATTAAACTAAAATTCCTCAGCTCTGTTTCTCAATTCTTTGGAAAATATTCTCACCTCTGCCCTATGGCTCATACAAACTGGTCCTTAATAAGAATTGGGTCATTCCCACCACCACCTCACTAGGTTCTTGGCTCTGCAATAAATTTCTGGCCCTTTGTTGCCCTCTTGTGGCCTTCTGATTAACTACTTCGTCTATGTGACATGCTTAACACTATGCTAGAAGCAGTTGTTAGGATCCACAGTTTTAAAGGATGTGTGTAATGACTGCATTTCAGCCTCTTTCATAATACTAAATTATGTGTTAAGAATGTACAGACATTTAAATAAAGGATTTGAAGAAAATTAATGCAAGGTACTTCACAGAACCCCAGGAAAGGTCTACTCTAATGTCCAGTTGATCCCTGTTCTAACAGATATTTTTCTTCTCAGTGTTAATCAGGAATCAATGAGCCAGTCAACAAACATTTATTGACTACGTACCAAGTACCACACACTCTTCTAGATACTAGGATCCAGCAGTGGGAAAATGTCCTCCACTGTATTTCAGAACTGATTCTGCTTTTATCATCATTAAAAGCAGAAAAACCTTACATGACTTATGTGAAGAGGAAAACTTCATGCTGTCCTTTCTAATCCCAAAGGAATCTATACCACTTTTTATAGTAATGGCTTGGTTAATTGTAATAAAATCAAAGAATCATAATTATCACAGTACAAGATTTATGGTAAACCCAATTTTCCATAACAAATGTAGTATGAGTAAATTAACTGTTCTATAGCAGAAAGCAAAACAAGTGTCATTGGGTTAAGAGTTACATAATAGTAAATTATTGCAGCTAAAATAGAATTTCACGAACATTCTTGTGGCAAACAACCCAGTTTTATGATTGGCTTGAAAGGGCCTTTACTCCAGCATGGCTAAGATTTATATTTTTGGTGTCTTCAAGGCTGGCTCTGGGCTTAGTATTCTCAAAGCATTTGTGATAATAGTATTTCCATTTTCTTAAAGTACCTTAGCCATTTTTGGAATGTGTACCCTCTGATTTCAGCTATACTCTTAACCAAGGTTGAATTAAGGTTCTGAAGTTTACATTTTTCTGTTTTACCCAGACATAACACTGATGGCCAAATTTGCTGACCTTAATGAGCTTATATCCTTAAGGAGATAAGTGGAGAGAGCCAGTGAGCATTAAAATGAACACATAAGCCCAGGGGAGCAGTGTCTGGGTAAAAGTCAGTCTGTCTGTCTCTACCAAGTCAGTTGGAGCTGGTCAAACCCCACAGGTTTTCTCTGCCTCCACCCCTAGATCCTTCTGCTGCCGAGGAGAATATTCAAACTACTACTCAGTTTAACATCTGCTGCGATACAGGCCACAGCTGTTACTTCTTACAGACACCTGCTGATCCTGGCTGGCTTCACTTGACTCCGGGTCCTGGTGGGACTGGAAATCTCATGGTGATCAGTGCGACTGGGGAGGTCGCTTCCTAGTACCATGCCTGAGGGCATGTAATCTTCCCCTAGAAGCTCAGTGTCTGGAACACTTTAAGAAGGCCAGAAACTTACAGTGAGTTTCCCTCTGCCCATTTGGGAGAGGGAGGCAGGGAGGCAGAGAGTCAGGCTCAAGACCTGTTCGACACTTTCTACTCCTTCTTTCACATTGCCTCCCATGAAAGCTAACACCCATGGGGCAGAGCCAGGTTTTGTGGGGCCTGAAGCTTATGTAATTGTGTGTGAGGGGTGTTCTTTAACAAAAACAACCCACAAAATTAGGAATACAAAGTAGATATGAGAATAAATATTTATTTAGAATGAGGGTGAAGTCATAACTTTTTATAAGCTGGCAAATACCAGAAATGTCACAAATCCAGCAAATTAACAAAATACATTAACTGCCTAAACTACATCTTTAATACTTTTCATCTGTATTTCTGACTGCATACTCTTTTAAAAGATGTAAAAGATTTTGGAGTATCATTCTGTAAGAGATGACAGAAGGATGGTGCCCAGGACTTAATGCTAGGGTGCCCTGAAAATTCAAATGTTGAAGCCTAACCTGCAATGTGATGGTATTTGGAGGTAGGTCATGAGGGCAGAGTCCTCATGAATGGGATTAGGACTCTTATAAAAGGCCCCAGAGAGCTCCTTTGCCCTTTCTCCATGTAAGGGAGGCGTGGCCATCTGTGAACCAAGAAGCAGGCTTTCACCAGATCCTGAATCTGCCTGCGCCTTGGTCTTAGACTTCCCAGCCTCCAGAACTGTGAGAAATAAATGTTTGTTGTTTAAACCACTCAGTCTATGGTATTTTTAAAAAATTGAAGTATAGTTGACATATAATTCTATTTGTTTCAGGTGTACAGCATAATGATTTGATAGTTTTATACATTATGAAATGGTCCCCACAGTGGGCTGAGGTACCATCTGCCACCACACAAAGTTATGACAATATTATTGACAACATGCTCCATGCTGTACATTACATCCCTGTGACTTTCTTATAACTAGAAGATCATACCTCTTAGTCCCCTTACCTATTTCACCTACCTCCAGCCCCCAAGCCCTCCCCTACTCTGCTAACCAACTGTTTGTTTCCTGTATCTTTGAGTCTATTTCTATTTATGTTGTGTTTTAGATTCCACATATAAGTGAAATCACACATTGTCTTTCTCTGACTTATTTCACATAGTATGATACCTTCTAGGTTCATCCATGTTGTCACTAATGGTAAGAGTGCATTTTTTTTATAGCTGAGTAATATTCCATTATATATATTGTCAACCTTGAAAATAAACTAGCCAGTTATTTGACTAGCAAAATGAGTTTATTTGGGAAAAGGAATTTTTATGTCCTTGAAAAAATAGTTTATTCAGAGGAATTGCCATTTGAAACTAGCAAACTTTGGCAAAACCACAGTCAAGTCTGAAGAGACAAAGGGAAGGTCAACTTTTATTGAGTTTTAGGAGATTGGGAAGGGTTATTTTAAATAAAATTTCACTGGAGAAGAACAAGAGTTTGGGGTTGTGGAGGTTTCTCATTGGCTGCAAGCAGTGATTAGTGTGTTGCTGGGGAAGGGAGAGATCTTCCCTCCTTTTTAAAAGCAGGAGATAAAATTTCTACCTGTGAAGTGTCTTTTCTTGTCATGGTGAGAACTGCCTTCCTCCTTCCTGCTGATTATGCAGGCTGCCAGGAGTGGTATGTGCATGAGAGTTCCCCCTTCAGGGCTTCCTGAGTACATTTGAAAAGAGGTTTCCTTTACTCATTTTTACAACATGTACCACATCTTCTTTTTTTCTTTTAAAGTATCATTGATATATAATCTTATGATGTTTTCACATAAACAACACAGTGGTTTCAACATTCACTCATATTATGAAGTCCTCACCTTGTGACCTCTATTGCAGTCACTGTTTATCAGCATAGTAAGATGTTATAGAGTCACTACTTGTCTACCTCGTGACCTACCTATATTATGATTGTGAATTATAGTGCCCTTTAATCCCCTTCGCCCTCCCCACCTATCCTCCCCAACCCCTCCCTTTTGGTAACTGCTAGTCCCTTGTCGGTGTCTGTGAGTCTGCTGCTGTTTTGTTCCTTCAATTTTGCTTTGTTGTTATACTCCATAAATAAGTGAAATCATTTGGTACTTGTCTTTCTCCACCTGGCTTATTTCACTGAGTCTAATACCCTCTATCTCCATCCGTGTTGTTGCAAGTGGTAGGAGTTCTTTTCTTTTTCTGGCTGAATAATATTCCATTGTGTATACATACCACATTTTCTTTATCCATTCATCTACTGATGGACACTCAGGTTGTTTCTGTATCTTGGCTATTATAAATAGTGCAGTGATAAACATAGGGGTGCATATGTCTTTTTGAACCAGGGATATTGTTTTCTTTGGGTAAATTCCTAGGAGTGGAATTCCTGGGGCAAATGCTATTTTTAGTTTAAGTTTTTGGAGGAACCTCCATATTGCTTTCCACAATGACTGAAATAATTGACATTCCCACCAACAGTGTAGGAGGGTTCCCCTTTCTCCGCATTCTCACCAGCATTTGTTGTTTCTTGTCTTTTGCATACTGGCCATCCTAACTGGTGAGGGGTGATATCTCATTGTGATTTTAATTCGCATTTCCCTGATGATTAGTGATGTGGAGCTCTTTTTGTGTACCTTTTGGCCATCTGAATTTCTTCTTTGGAGAAGTGTCTGTTCAGATCCTCTGCCCATTTTTTAATTGGGTTATTTGTTTTTTGGGTGTTGAGGTGTGTGAGTTCTTTATATATTTTGGGTGTTAACCCCTTATCAGATAAATCATTTATGAATATATTCTCCCATACTATAGGATGCTTTTTTGTTCTGCTGTTGGTGTCCTTTGCTGTATGGAAGCTTTTTAGTTTGATGTAGTCCCACTTACCCATTTTTTATTTTGTTTCCCTTGCCCAAGGAGATGTGTTCAGGAAAAAGTTGCTCCTGTTTATTATGTTCAAGAGAGTTTTGCCTATCTTTTCTTCTGAGAGTTTTATGGTTTCATGATTTGCATTAAAATCTTTGATCCATTTCAAGTTCACTTTCACGTATGGAGTTAGACAATAATCCAGTTTCATTCTCTTGCATATAGCTGTCCAGTTTTGCCAACACCAGTTGTTGAAGAGGCTGTCATTTTTCACATTGTATATTCATGGCTCCTTTATTGTATATTAATTGACCATATAGGTATGGGTTTATATCTGAGCTCTCTATTCTGTTCCATTGATCTATGGGTCTGTTCTTTTGCTAGTACTATGCCACATCTTCTCTATCCATTCATCTATTGATAGACACCTGCACTGCCTCTGTATTTTTACTATTGTAAATAATGCTGCCATGACCATAAGGGTGCATTTATCTCTTTGGATTAGGGTTTTCATGTTCTTCAGGTGTGTAACCAGAAGTGGAATCACTGGATTGTATGGTAATTCTATTTTTAATTTTTTGAGAAGCCTCCATGCTGCTTTCCATAGTAGCAGCACCTACATTCCTGCCAACAGTGTTCCTACCTTTTATCCATATCCTTGCCAACACTTGTTATTTTTTGTCTTTTTGATAAAAGTCAATCTAACAGGTGTGAGATTATTTCTAATTGTGGTTTTGATGTGCATTTCTCTGATGGTTATTGATGAGCATCTTTTCAAGTGCCTGTTGGTCCTCTGTACATCTTCTTTGGAAAAATGTCTATTCAATCCTTTGTCCAGTTTTTTAACCAGACTATTTGTTTTTGATATTAAGTTGTGTACATTCTTTATATATTTTGGATATTAACCCCTTGCCAGTGGTGTGAGTTGAAAAGATCTCCTTCCATGCAGTAGATTGCCTTTTTGTTTTGTTGTTGGTTTCCTCTGCCATGCAAAAGCTTTTTAGTCTTACTATAATCCAATTAGTTTATTTTAGCTTTTGTTGCCCTTGCCTGAGGAGAGTGGTCCAAAAAAATATTGCTAAGATCCCTTCAAATTTTTTTAGACTGACATACATAAAATTGGTGTTTCTTTGTTGTGCAACTAATAAAATTATTTCATCTGTTTTCTATGTTTTCTTCTAGTAGTTCTATGGTTTTGAGTGTTTAGGTTTTTAATTCATTTTGAGTTTATTTTTGTGTATGGTGTAAGACAGTTTCATTCTTTTGCATGTAGGTGTTCAATTTTTGCAATACTTTATTGAAGAGACTGTCTTTTCCCCATTGTAAAATTCTTGCCTCCTTTGTCATAGATTAATTGACCATATATGCATAGGTTTTTTTTCAGGTTCTCTATTTTGTTGATCTGTGCATCTGTTTTCATGCCAGTACCCTGCTGTTCTGATTATTTTAGCTTTGTAGTATAGTTTGAAGCCAGGGAGTATGATATCTCCAGCTTTTTTTTCTTTCTTAAGATTGTGGTATTTTTGTTGTAATAGCCTGAATAGACTAAGACAGATAGATAAATACGTCTTTCCTTTTAGCATGGTTTAATTGAAATTTCTTTTTCTTTACTTATAAGAATTTAGAAAAGGTATTTTCAGTTTCATATTCATTATTATTGTTGTTTAGATTAAACTTGTAAAATTTCAGAAATCTAGCAAGTTTCTTCATGTATGAGTTACAAAAAATGGGACAATTTTCCGTAGTTTAGCTTCTAGTTCTATACATTTCAAACTTAGTTTCTCCTTAAATACCCACATACTTACAGAGCTGGACACCATAAGTAATGTTCATATGGTTAAATAAAAAAACCTTAGTGCCCAGAGGTCAGGATCCTGGATAAGTGTCATGTAGATGGTAGGAATATTCCTGGAAGATATTCTTACATTGGTACCCAATAACAGCTTCGCTCTGTATGTAACTATAAACCACATAAGTATATCCCACTAAACTCAAACCAGGTATCTTCCCAATTTCTCTTTAGTTGGATCCCACAAAAGCCCATATCCAGTCTAACATAACTGGCAAGGGGAGAACTAGGAGGGGAATTCAGAGTGGAAAGAGAAAGTAGTTTTAACCAATTGCAGCTCAAGAATCTCACTTTTGCAAGTTTTAAAAAACATTATCATGTAAATCCATTACTAGGGCCCCTTCTGGGGCCTGGCAAGGGTCCATGCAGGTCAAGAGTCTGAAACGTAAGAGTCATTTGATTCATGATAAATACATGGCTGTGTTTCCCTATTAATGAGAATACTTCCTCAAGCCTGGAAGCCTTCTTCAATCATATATTTAATGGGAAGAATTCCTCTGTTCCCATTAAGTCTCCTTTAAATCATTGCACAACTCCTCAGTTCCAGCATCGAGCTCCTCCCTTCCTCTTTACTGACACCATCTCTGCTAAGGTCATCAGCAAACTTGGAGTCTCAACAGCTTCTTTCAGGCCTATTTCACTGGGCCTTCCCTCTGCATTTTACACTGTTGAGCATTTTCTCTCCTGGGAACAACTCCTTTAGCCTCTGTGACATAACTCCTGTCTGTCACCATGCTCCAATTCCCTCTCCCACCCCTCTGTTGTTTCTCTCTTCCTAAATGTTGGCATTCCTCCGGGTTCCCTCATTTACAACTTCTTAGTCTACAGCACAGCCCTGGAGTGATGGCATCCATTCCCCTGATGGCAGCTAATACCACGTGCTCTGGCTCCCAAGTCTAGGTCTTCAGCCTAGACCTTTGTAACCATCCATTTGTGACTGCCTCTTTCACTAGATTGGGGACTTGAGGCAGGGACCACATATGACTCAAGTTTGCATTCCCAGCGTCTAGCAGGTACTTAGTAAATGTCTGCATGAATGAGTAAATCAGTGAGTGCTTGCTAGTGAGACTCGGGTTGCATATTATTAAGTTGCAGTGCTCAGCCAATGTATAAAGTACTATATTCAGAGTGGAAAATAGAGCAGTTCCTGTGAGAGTGACTTTTAGTTATCCCACTTAACTATTTGTCATAGAAGGTAAGTCCTGGACATGAGAAGAAATGAAAACAAAACAGAAACCAACAGCTCAATTCCATTTCACGTGGAGAGCAGGATAAATAATGCAACATTTTCAGTTTGAAACCATCCTCTGCCGTCTTTCATTCTGGGTGGTTTTGAAAAATTTGCTTTAGCAGTTTGGTGAATAAAGGCAAAGAAATGTGGAAATTCTTTGAACGTTTTTCTCTGTTCATTCAGTTGCAGTTGGTGACAACTTCAAATTTTTTTAGACTGACATACATAAAATTGGTGTTTCTTTGTTGTGTAACTAATAAAATTATTTCATCTGTTTTGAATATATTTTCCCCTCAAAGTCTGGTTACATGCCTAGACTCTGTCTAAACACACATTGTTTGCACAAAGAGGAAAAAGACTCAAGAAATCATTATCCCTCAATGGCACTAAAATTTAATTTTGTTCAAATTTTTTCATTTTTTCCAAATAATTGTTTACTACTATAAAAAATTGGGGACTTAACTAAATTAATACAGTATCATTTAGGTAATAAAATTATTTTATGCTATATAATCCATTAAAACTCTGTTGCTAATATTTTAAGTTCTGTAACTATTCCAATTTCAATTTTGTTACCCTTTAAACAAGCAGTCAGGTGGTATCCATACCCCCCACTTTTAAAGTGAAACTATAGAAATCCTTCAGTGATGGGAAATCTGAAATTCTTTTGAGGAACTCAGTAGCATGTATGGGTTGCCTTTTTTGGAGGCTGGGAGAAATGTCAGAAGTGGGGAAATAAAAGGGTATGGGGTGGAGAATTAGCAATGCCTGAGAGAGAGGTGAGAGTTCTAGAGGCTGCAGAATGAACAGGGGTCTGAGAATGGGTGTGGAGGGAGCACTGGTTCTCAGAGGTGGTCCCCAACCACCAGCAGCATCCCTGGGGACTTGTGAGAGGTGCAGATTCTAGGCCTTCACCTCAGACTGACTTCATCAGGAGCTCTGGAGGTGAGGCCCAGCCAGATGTGTTTTAACAAGCCCCCCAGGTGACTTGGAAGCACACTCAAGTTTGCCAACACCTGCTTTAGAGGAAAGTAGAACCACTGTGCACATGAAAATGTTCTGTTAAAAATATAGTTACTGAATTTTTTTTTACATTTTAGGCAACACTACACAGATTATATATTTTCTAAAGCAAACCAATTTATGTTTTTTTTTTTCTCTCATGGTTGAGTGGGAGAAGGTGACAACCTCTACCATTACTGCATGATAAATAGAATACAGTCACCTCCCCTTATCCACAGGGATACATTCCAAGACCCCAAGGGGCTGCCTGAAACCACAGGTCATACCAAACCCTACATACATATACTGCATTCTTTCCTGTACATACATACCTATGATAAAGTTTAATTCATAAATTAGGCACAGTAAGAGATTAACAATAGTAACTAGTATTAGAATACAATAATTATAACAATATACTATAATCGTAGTTATGTGAATGTGTGCTCTCTCCCTGAGAATACCTTTTTGTACTGTACTCCCTTCTTCTGGTGATGATGTGAGATGATTAATCGCTTATGTGATGAAATCAAGTGAGGTGAATGATGTAGACATTGAGACATAGAGTCGGGCCACTATTGTTAGGACACCTTACTACTGCTTGGCAGAGGCTGAGCATCTGCTTCTGGAATGCCATTGACCACAGGTAACTGAAGCCACGGAAGGTGAACCACAGATGAGGGGGGACTTCTGTACACTTGCAGGATGGATGTAGAAGGGAAAATTCTCAAGTCTCACCATTGTCTCCTTTATAGTTTATTTGCCAGAGAAACATGACACGTTGTCTTTCTGCTAAAATTATGCAAGTAATTGTCAGATTTTCACATCATTTGTATGTAGATAGACATTATTTTCATTTAATTGGCATTGTGAACAAAAAATCAAATTTTGGATAGTGATTTTATTTTATGGTTTGTCATGAACTGAGCTAAACTTATTTTTAACTTTCCATTTTTTTTTAAAGCTTTTCTTTCTGTGTTCATGGTTAGAGTGTTAAAAGCATGTCATACTAATTGCATTCCTGATGGTCTAATTCTATTCACTGTCATTTCAGCAGTACAGTTCTGAGCTTGGCATGCTTTCACACTGACACACGCATGCTAAATTAGCTGAGAAGACTCTCAGAATGCTAGAATAAATCCAGGCAGAATAAATCCAAAAATATCATCAAAGATCAAGTGAGGATCATACAGAATTTTAAGAATTCTGGTTGACTTATGTGTCCATTCTAGGAAAAACTTGTTCTAATGACCTCACCCTCCCCACTCTGGTTTTACTGACAATGGTGTTGAAGCACTTCTTGGGTTACACATGCCAGAAACTTAACTTAAACTGATTTCAGCAAAGAGAGACTGTATTACCTTTCATAACCAAAAAGACCAGGAAGTATCTGGCTGGCTTCAGGCATGGCTGGCTCCAGAGGCTCAACTGGTGTTGGGTTAGGCAGACTCTCAAGTGATTCCCAGTGATTCTTGTCTCCTGGTATTTATGCCCCATGTAATCCCCTTCCCTTGAATGTAGGTTGGGCTTACAGACTTGTTTCTGACAGACTATGGCAAAAGTCACAGGATGTGATTTCTAAGATTAGGTTGCAAAAGAACTGTGACTTCTGTATTGTCTTGGTCTGGGGGAATCAAGCTGCCCTGTTGTGAGTAGCCCTGTGAAGAGTCTTGGGTGCCAAGAAACTGATGTTTCCAGTCAACAGGCAGCAAGAACCTGAGGTCTGCCAATAGCTGTGTGAGTGAGCGTGCAGATGGGTCCCCCGAGACCTGTGGACAGCCATGTGAGTGCAGCCGTTCCCCCCGGGGAGCCTTGAGAAGACTAGTCCTGCTCATCATCTTACCTGCAGCCTTGCGAGAAACTCTTGAGTCAGAACCACCCAGCTAAGCAGCCCTGTGTTCCTGACCCACAGCTACCATGAGAAAATTATGCATAATGCATGTTGCCTTAACCGCTAACCGGCTTTGTTTTGGGGTAATTCATTACATGGCGATAGATACCAAGAGCAGATATCATCAGCCCTAGATTTCTCTCCAGCTCCCAGCAGAGCTTTCCTCTGTTGTGGCCTTTATCATAAGGCAGACCTTCCTCCTGAGGGGGCAGAATGGCAGCCGGGAGCCCCAGGCTCAAAGCCTAGCTCCCTCAAGGAAGCAATGGATAAAGAAAATTCCTGGCATTCACTCTCATGAAAGTGACTTCCGCCACTTCCTGCTGGAGCATTTAAGATAAATATTTTCTTATGCTGCTCCTGCTGGTGGTTTGGAAACATCTGAATAATTGTCCCTGGGGAGTTCAAGGTCAGTCTACCTAGCCTCCCCACTTTGAGCCTTTTGAGTTCTAGCTTAGGCCAAAAGTGACCCTAGAGTTTCAGGTGCTTATTCTTTCTTTCTTTTTTTTTTTCCTCTCCCCTCTCCTTCTCTCCCCTCTCCTCTCCTCTCCCTTTCCTTCTTTCCTCCCTCCCTCCCTTCCTCCCTTCCTTCCTTCCATATGTCTTTCTGTCTTCCCTTCGGTGAACATCAGGGCAGCTGGATGGTGGGACAGAGGGCCCAGGTGACCTGGGTGAGGCAGTGGTAGGTGTTACCACAAGATGTCAGTTTATTTATTGACTATTATCTCTTGATAGTTATTATATGGCTCAACCTGTTCACAGTTTTCTTTTTAATTTCCTATCAACCTGACCAATTATTGATTAGTTTCTATCAACCGCCTGGACCCAGTAATTTGTTCAACTCCTGAAATCACAGGTGTGTACTGAGTGTTGAGAGTGTCCCCCGGGAGTTCTGTTCCCCGCGTCCTCGCTGTTGGAGCTGTGCCCACTGGCTTGGCCTCCCTCTGGCCACCCTTACTTGGGAGGGGTAGAATGTCTTAGGCAAAGGCCAGAGGTCTACATCTAGAAACTTGGATTTGAGTCCTGGCTTGGCTGTTTACAAGCTATGCTACCTGGGCCTCTCTGAGTTGTAGTTACTTATTATAAAATGGGGATTTTAGTACCTGCTTCATAGTATAACGATCATATGGTACAGAACTTGAACTAGTGTGTGTGTGTGTATGTCATCAGTCCCTGGCATAGTAAATGCAGTCCCATTTTATGGATACAGCAAGATTTGATTTAACCTTGTCCTTATAGCTAGGTTATTTCCTCTTTTTTTTATTTCCTACTATAAACACTGCTTTACTTGATGAAATTTGGTTCATTTATTCACAGATAGATACCATTCTAGGGAAGACTGTAGATCAAAAACCATGTACATCTTATATGTCAATAAATATGGTTAAACAACCTTCCAAATATGTTTATACTCTTCTTTTAACAAGTCTCTTTCCCACTGTGATTAGGAAAGAGCTCTCTGCTCCTTAGCTGGCAGGCCATTTGTACAGGAAGCCCACAGCATCATCATCACTCTATCTCTCCCTTTATCGTCAGAATGCTCTCCAAGGTGAGGTCATCCTCCATGCCTACTTTTCATGCAGGTCAGGTGGTATTTTTATTTAGCAGCGTTTACTCTCCCTTCATGCCTAAGCGCTGCCCCCCTCCCCACACACACCGCCACACACCTTCATGGCTAGAGTGTATTTTCTTATCCCACTGACGTAGGGTTGACTATATCACTTGCTTTGGGCAATGGAATGTGAGTAAATGAAAGAGGAGCAGAGGTTTTTTTGTTTTTGTTTTTTATAGAGAAATAAATGACAAATAACGCTGGGTAAGTTTAAGGTATACAGTGTGTTGATTTGATACATTTATATATTGCAATGATTGCTGTCATGGTGCAGGTAGCATCTCTATCATGTGACATAATTTCATTTCTTTTTTGAAGTGAGAAAAATTAGAATCTAGTTTCAGCAACTTTGAAATTATTCTTAACTCTCATCACTATGCTGTACATTAGATCTCCAGAACTTATTTATCTGCTAGTTGTAAGTTTGTACCCTTAAACAACCTCTCTCCAGTTGCTCTACCCCCCATCCCCTGGTAGGCACATGATCTGTGCCCATCTCAGCCTACCAATATAACTGCTGTGGTGGTTGCACTGGCCCTTGTGGTTCCTAAGACTGGAAGACGCCCTGCATCAGTAATCAGCAGGAAACTTTGAAGAAACAAAAGGTTTATTAATTATAGGACTTGGAAATTGAACAGCATACCTGTGACTACGCAGTGAAGTTATATGTAGAAAGAGACTGCGTACCCATGTCTGTGGTTCTGCTTTTATTGGGCCCAAGGATGGGGGCCTAGGGTTTTGTGGAATCATTCTTTACTGGTGAATTTAAAAGATAAGTAAGTACAAGAAGAGAAAAAACATAGCCCAAATTGTCAGTTGTTGAAATCAATCAAGATGTCTGAAACAGAGGAGCCTCAGTGGGCGGGGCGGGGTGGTGGCCTGGCTCTTCAGGAAGCCCAGTGTGTTTATTCAAGATAGCTGTCTTTGAAGTGGATGATGGTGAGATCAAGTTTACATCAGGCACTTGAATTACAAAAACAAAGTGCAAAAAACAAAAAAGTTAACTGTCAGGGTTTACCCTACAATCTACCCCGTAATGATGAAGCGTCAGAGTCAACTGTGAAGACCTTAACTGCTCAGGTAGCTGATATGCTAAAAGTCAAAGGTAGGACACACTGTAACCCAGAAAGTACACATCTAAATACAATTCTAGTAGCAAATGCGATCATAATATACAGGCATAGTATAGTCTGAGATCCAGTCCGTAGCCATTGCCCCAAACTTGAAGGGTACCGCAATGAAACTAGGCCTGTGATCTTGGGCATTCTAGGAATTTGTTCCAAGATTTGGGTAATATTATCAAATATTTTAACACCTTGGACCATGTAGTGTAAGTAGGTTTGAACTTTCCTGGTGAGGCAGATTGCTCTGTATTCCATTGACTCAATCTCTTAGTCTTGAGACTAGGCCAGTTCAGTTAAAGATTGTCTCATTTCAGGAGATGGGTGAGTTCCCAGTTTAGGCTTATATGATGCAAGTATTTGTATCAGGTATTTAAAAATAGGCGTTTCTATGGAAACAAGAAAAAACAAAGGTTAACTCTAAGAGCATAGTACAACCCCAATTTCTGAGTTCTGAAGGTAGCCAGTTCCAAAGATTTCTAGATGTCAGGTTCAAAGCATCTTCAGATGGAGTGAAGGCAGACAGTGGCAATCTGATAGATTTTCCTGGTTTGCAGTTGGAATGTCACTGATGATCCTTCTCACTGGCCCATTTAGAAAGGCATGAAGATTGTGCATATAGGAGCTGTTGCGGTAATTTCTCTAAAGTTTCTATCAAGTTGCCTCACTTTAGCTTGCGTGGCTTTGGGAAAGGGCAGTTTTAGCTCTCAGTGACTCCAGGTCAGAAGGGTGGGAGAAAAACTGGAAACATTAGTTTGGAGACTGTAGCCAGATATTGTAGGAAACAAGAAGAACTCAGCCTCCAGTCCAGTTAAAAGAGGTAGAAAACAAAACCTCAAAAACAATTAACAGGACTAGAATCTGATGTCCATAAGGGCATACTATAGTTTTCCAGTGAAACGTATTTTTTTCACTCTACAGCCACTCTCATTTCTATCAGATAAAGTAAGACTAATTCATTTGCAACATTAAGTCCAGTGTCAAACTTGGCCTGATTATTTACATAAAAGCAGCAAGAATAGCGATGGACTATGTAGGCTCTCCTAACTCTGCTTTGCTGGAACTTTTCATAAGAAGTTTCAGATTGAACTTTTAAAAGCCTCTCAAGGGTAGGAAGTCAAACCAAGGACTTGCCGTCAGACTGCCTACAATACAAAATAGCCTGAGGTTCCTGGGCCTTCCAGGAAGTGACTTTCCATACTCATCTGCAAGGTTGCTGAAACCCTGTAAGCAAGGTACCTGGTTGATTTTTCCAAGGGGCTTTATTGGCTCCATAAAATCAACCTTAGTTCCTTAAAGTGGTCTGGTCATATCTGAATAGCTATGCATGTTTCTCTCAAATACGACATTCCAGTCAAAGCCTTGGTAATATAAGCAGTGTTTCCAATTGTGTCTAGTTACAAGTAGAACAGATTCTTTTTAAGCTTATGCAAATAACTGTAATGCCATGAAAATAAAAATACTGAGAGTTTTTGAATTCTCAAGGGATCAGGTAGAGAGAAAAAGTAATTGTTTCGTTCTTGTTCATAAAGATGTACTTTCTCAAATTGCTGTAAGTCATAGATAGCTTAAGAGAAAAAGTTTCCTTAAATTTGGAAAAGAACAAGATATTAAAGAACCAATAGGTTCAAAACAAAATGTTGTGAGAATTATAACCATCCTTTTCAGTTTATTCAATCCATTGTAATTAGTTCTTGTTGATCTTGATCTTTTGTTTGTGCTTTTATAAAGTCATCAGGTTTTCTGTTCGTGTCTTGTAAATCCTTAACCCAGTTCAGTGGAATTATCTGAAATTTATCAGAGTTTCAGAGTTTATCAGAGTCCTTTCCATGAATCTCCTTGAAGAGAGCATTTTTGCTTAAGTATCAGAGTAAAACAGTAATTGTCTATAAATGACAAAAGACCAAAATGGCTGTGGCTAAAGATCTGATGGCTGTTCATTATAATGCAACTGAACAGCAAAATTTGGTTATTTCTGTGATGCACAACATTTTAAGATGATAACTGGAATGATGACTCATTACCCGACATTATTTGATTTGTAGGAATTTCATATAATTTCTGGAACACTTATGTTAATAAAATATCCCTATATGAGAACATGCATAAAGAAGGTTTAGCACCACTTCTTGACAGTGTTCCCCGTTGTAATTTAACATACCAAATAAGCCTTACAAGTTTATCATCTCTCTTTTCATAAGGAGGAAAAAGCAAATCCTTTGAGGTATTCTAGGGAATCTCTGGAAAATCCCAAAGTTAGCTTGAGGTCAAAAAGGCTTCATTTAGAATGATTTATGGGAAGTTTGTGGGAAAAAAAATCTTTCTCTGTATAGATAGATACATACATATCTCAAAAGATTTTAAAACAGTTGATTAAAGAGGATCATAGGTCACTATGAAATAATACTTAGTTATCCATTAAACCAGAGTGACAATTAAAGACTTTCAGCAAATGCAGAAAGTTACATAGTCATAAAAACAAAGACACAAAAAACTCCAAACACTGTCTGCTTGTGCACTTGAAAAGAACTTGTATTCTGCTGTTTTTGAATGTAATGTTCTGTGTATGTCTGTTATCTGATCTAATGTGTCTTTCAAAGCCACTATTTCTTTACTGATTGGATGGATATAAGTGGGGCATTAATATCCCCTACTATTCATATATTACTGTCAATTTATCCCTTTATGTTTGCTAATATTTACTTTAAATATTTAGGTTCTCCTTTGTTGGGTGAGTAGATATTTAAAATTTTATCTTTTTGCTGGATTGTACCCTTGGTCATTGTATAGTTTTTTTTCTTTTTTGCCTCTTGCTACATACAGTCTTTGTTTTTAAGTCTATTTTGTCTGATATAAGTACTGTTACTCCAGCTTTTTTAAAATTTCTGTTTGCATGGAATATCTTTTTCTATTCTTTCAGTTTCAGTCTGTGTGTGTCTGTAGGTCTAAAGTGAGTCTCTTGTAGGCAACATATAGATGGGTCTTGTTTTTATCCATTCAGTCTTCCTATGTCTTTTGATTGGGGCATTTAGTCCATTTACATTGAAAGTAATTATTGATAAGTATGTACTTATTGCCATTTTGTTTTTGTAATTCTCTGATGTTTTCTTCTCTTGCTCTCTTCACTTGTCCATGATGACTCTCTAGTGCTATGGTTGGATTCCTTTCTCTTCATTTTTTCTGTCTGTCACAGGTTTTTGGTTTCTGGGGTTACCATGGGGTTAATACATGATGTCCCACATATATAGCAGTCTGTGTTAAGGTTTTGGTCACTTAAGTTCAAACACATTCTAACAACACTACATTTTTTATTCCCCTTCCTCCACACTTTATGTATATGATGTTTTTCTTTTATACCTTTTTACTTTCTTATTCTCTTAATTAAAAATTATACATTTAATGTAATTCTGAAATTATAATTTTGAAAGTTACAATTTAGTAATTACTAAAAATTTAGTAATTGATTTTACTACTTTTGTCTTTTAACCTTCATAGCAGCTTTGAAGTGGTTGATTTATTACCTCTAGTATATGTTTGTTCTTATCTGTGAAATTTTTCATAATTTTCTTCTTGTTATGGCTTTTCCTTTAACTTTTAAAGCTGTCCCTTAAAACATTTCTCATAAGGCTTGTTTGGTGAACTCTTTTGTGTTTATCTGAGGAGCTCTTTATCTCTCCTTCAATTCTCAGTGATGACTTTGCTGGGCAGAGGACTCTTGGTTGTAGGTTTTTCATGAATGTTAGGATGGTTGATACTGCTCCAGTGCTCCCTGAACTTATCCTCATTTCTTCTCTGTCTTTTTTTTTCATTCTGCTGTTCAGCCTAAGTGTTTTCCATCACCCTGTCTTCCAAATCACTGATCTGTTCTTCTACATCCTCTAATCTGCTGCTGATTCCCTTTAGTGTATTTTTTTTAAATAATTATTTTTTATTGAAGGGTAGTTGACACACAGTATTACATTATATTAGTTTCAGGTGTACAACACAGTGATTCAACATTTATATACATGATAATTCTAGGTACCAGCTATCACCATACCAAGTCGTTACCATATTTTAACTATATTCCTTATGCTATACATTACATCCCGGTTACTTATTTATTTTACAATTGGAAGTGTGTACTTTTTGTTTGTTTGTTTTTGTTTTTGTTTTTGTGAGGGCATCTCTCATATTCATTGATCAAATGGTTGTTAACAACAATAAAATTCTGTATAGGGGAGTCAATGCTCAATGCACAATCATTAATCCACCCCAAGCCTAATTTTCGTCAGTCTCCAATCTTCTGAAGCATAACGAACAAGTTCTTACATGGAGAACAAATTCTTACATAGTGAATAAGTTACATGGTGAACAGTACAAGGGCAGTCATCACAGAAACCTTCGGTTTTGCTCATGCATTATGAACTATAAACAGTCAGTTCAAATATGAATACTCATTTGGTTTTTATACTTGATTTATATGTGGATACCACATTTCTCTCTTTATTATTATTATTTTAAATAAAATGCTGAAGTGGTAGGTAGATACAAGATAAAGGTAGAAAACATAGTTTAGTGTTGTAAGAGAGCACATGTAGATGATCAGGTGTGTGCCTGTAGACTATGTGTTAATCCAAGCTAGACAAGGGCAATAAAACATCCACGGATGCAGAAGATTTCTCTCAGAACAGGGGGGGGTGAGGTTCTAAGCCTCACCTCTGTTGATCCCCAATTTCTCACCTGATGGCCCCCCTGCGACTGTGCCTGTCTTAGGTTGTTCCTCCCTTGAGGAATCTTACCTGTCTCTGGCTAACCAGTCATCTTCCGGGGCCATACAGGGAAATGTAAAGTTGGTAAGTGAGAGAGAAGCCTTATTGTTTGAAAAGGTTAGCTTTTTACTTCTTTGCATATTTATGCCCTGTGGCTTCTATGCCCAGCATTTGTCTTGAGGTATCTTTATCTTGGTGTCTTTTTTTCCTTATCTTGCTCTCCATCTACCCCTTTCACCTGGCTCCTCATCCCTTGCTCTTCTAGCTCCAAGTGAATGCTAATTTTCAGTGCAGAGAGCACTGTTTTTTCTTGCTTGTGTTACTTGAAAAGCTAAGAAAGACCCAAGGGGTAAGAGTGAGCTGTAATGTACAAGTGGATATCTAAAAACCTCCCCGGGGGGTTCCAGCACACCGTCAGAGCTGGAAATCCACGTTAGCGCTGGATCTGGGAGGCCGGGCAAATGCTCCCCAGTCAGGGGCAACTTGCTTGGGTGATTGGACGTGGCTAGGCTGTTTTAGTCTCAGACAGCTACTGCCAAGTACTAAACTGCACGAGGGGCTCACACGGAGCAGAAGGCAACTCATCCTAAGTGCAGCTGCAGTGTGGCAAATGGGCACAGGGGGGCAGTGTGGCCCCATGTAGCTCAGAAGACTTTTAACTCTAATGTGGCTGGACCCACACTCCGGGAAAGCTCCCTCGTGGTTAAGGGCAATCCCACCACCTTCCTCTCTTCTCACTCTTAGTCCCTGCCCAGCAGAACCTGGGTTTCAGATGATTAAAGTTGATACATTTACTGACCCTGAATTATCTCATGTCAGGCAGTGTCCTGGATTATTTCATTTAATCTTCATAGCAATCCAAGGTAGGTATTGTTTCCAGTCTACCAAAGAGGAAGATGCAGTTTAGGGAAATTAATTGATACCCTAGTAAATGGCAGCACGATTTAGACTCGAGTCTGACTCTAAGCCCAGTGCTCTTTGCACTCAACAGCTGCTCCTTCTGGTAACAGGTAACATTAAATTGGTTCTGAACGTATTAATAAATGCTAATTTACCAGTTAATTTATTCATGCATGCTGATTATTTCCTTTCCTCTCCTCTCCCTTTTTTTTCTTCTTCCTCTCTTCCTAAAGGAATCAGTAAGAATAATGGAATTAGTTAAGAAATCGTAAAGTCCTTGGTGTGTGGTTTAGCAGGAGACTGAAGAAACAGAGAATGAATGACTGGTGGTGAAATAGTAGCCTGGTCCACACAGCTGGGCTCCACTGTCCCACTGAAGGCAGTATTATATTTGGCTAACATGGTGTTTTGTAAAAATCTAAATTCTAATGGTTACAGATGGGACCTTGCCCTGCAGTTTATCACAGTGCCCACCATTTCCTTCTTCCCATCTTTCTGCCTTCCTTATCTATTCTAGCTGCCTGCTCTCTGCTGATGGCAGCACTGGGTTGATGGGTGCTGGCAATATTTTTGTGAAATGAGACCTGCTTTGGGGCCTTGAACTTCCCCCTACCCCCACCATCTCCCTTCCTTTCTCTACTTCCCTCCAGATGTCATTGTCATTGTCACACTGCTGCTGTATCTGGCTGTCAGCTCTCACACCTAAGATGGTGCATCCGTGAGTCTACTCTGCTGCTTCTAGCACCCAGACCAGCTCCAGCGTTGTCAGGACTAAATTTAAATGTAGCTGCTTCATCAGAAGCTCCCGTGTTTTCAACCCTAGGAGCATGGGGTGCCTGAGCTAGAAGTTGCTGAGGGCTGCTGGCATTTTTGTGAAATAAGACCTGGCCAGAGCTCACACCCAGTGTTTTGGGTTGAAATTGGCATCCAGGTTGTTCCAAGGGCTTGGTACCTCCCCACTTTTTTACTTAATTGGAGTTGGGGAGAAAGGAGAAGGCAAGAAGTGGCAGAGAGTAAGACAACAAAAAACAGGTCCTGGGTACCCTCTGAATTAGGTCAGTTCTCCCTTCTCCACAGTCAGTCACTGTCAGGCATGTGAGTGCTGGGAGACCATTCTCGATAGCCAAGCCCCACAAGGGTAATCCACATGGTGAGGGCCACACCAGCTGGCGGCCACGAGGAGGCCGTGGTCTGCATTGGACCGTGTGGACTGCCTGCTAGCCTGCTTTCTCCCAGCCTGTCAGCCTCTGAGTCACTGTCCAGGGAGTTTCCAGCCTTGCTCTGAGCTCAAGGTGTTCTTGTGTCATTGTGTCCTTTCTTGAGTATTTGTGTACAGAGATATGTTCCCCGAAGCCTTGGCCCACAGCCCTCTGGAAGTTTGCAGCCATCATGTGCTCTGAGTTGGCAGTCCCTCTGGCCAAAAAGCAGATGTGGAAATCACAGGCTCTCAGTGGCAGTTGCAAATAGAAGAAAATGTGCCCAGAGATGGAGTGATGGCCCTGAGGGGGTGGGGAGGAGAGGAGATGCACAGAGAGGCAGGACTCAGTGCCTCGGTCTATGGGCCCTACCTAGGGGAAGGGCCTGCTCAAGCATGGGGACAGCCCCACCTTCAGCTCTTCTCAGCTGATGCATTTGGCTGTGAGATGTCAAACCTTCTGTGAATCCAAATGAAACAGAATCTCCCTCTCTCCCCAACTCCTTCATGTCCAAGGCAGGAGAAATTCTCCAGACTACTTCTCGTGGCCAGTGCCTGGTACCGGGTGCCCACTGAATGGTGCCTCCAATGCACAGCTCTCACCCTGGACAGGGCCTCAGGATCCTCTGTTTAGAGCTGCTTTCTAACAGAAGGCAAGCTGCAGCTCTCAGAGGTTCTATGTCTGGGTTCCTGAGTACCTTTCTTTTTGTCATGCCAATAGTGACAAGAACTAGCAGCCAGGAGTCTGCACCAGGCACATTTTAAGCATTCTGAATGTGTGAACTCATTTAGACCTTCTACCAGCCCTGCTTATGAAGTTGGCACTGCTGTTGTCCCCATTTGGACATAGAGACCCAGAGAGGTAGGTAAGTGACTTGCCCAAGATCACACAGGATTAGGAGCTGGGTGTTCTATTTCCAGAGCGCTTAACCATTGTGTACTGCCTCTCAAGGTGCTTCACTGGGACTGCCTGTTCCATGTCCATTTCCTACACCAGACTGTAAATAAATGACTCAGTGAAAGGGACTGTGTTTTAATCCCCTTTGTGTCCCAATATCTAACCCAGAGCCCAACACAGCAGAAGCTCAAACAAATGCTTGTTGAATGAATGAATGAAATGTGAAGTGTCAGTTGAACCCTTATTCCTTGCCTTCATTTCTTAGACCTAATGTCTCTGAAGGTTTGTGAGGACAGGGTGGGACATTCTGGCCTCTCAGGGGAACTGGTGGGGAGAGCCCACTAACTCCTTGCCGGGTAGGAACCCTCGAGGCTCCATCCGTTTCCTCCCCAGCCTCACCTCCTCCCCCCACCTGCCTGTGTGGCTGTGCATACCCGAGCACTGGGTTTTCTCCTGCAGAGCAAATGTGTGGAGATTCTTTTGGAGACGGACAAGCACACAGGGTGTCCACCTGACTCTCAAGGTGGGCTTGGCAGTGTCACTGTTGTGACGAGCCAGAGGCCGGGAAGGCAGCAAAGGTTCCCCTCTTCTGTGCCTACCTTGGAAGACTGTCTGTGTGTTCACTGTGTTTGTGATGCCCAGGGTCATGCAGGTGGTCTCTGAGCATCTGGTTTTCTGAGGCAGTAGCAGGGGCAGGTGTCCAACACTCCCTGCAGCTGGAGAATGAGGTGTTAGGTGGTAAAGGGGGTGCTGGGGGAGGGACCACAGCATGTGCCATCAGACACATGCACCCCAGAGATGACAAGAGCAACAGCCAAAGGCTGAAGCTGTGTCTGAGATGATGAAACAGGGTCCTCAGCATGCAATTCCCATTATCATCAGCAGCAGCAGCTGGGAACTTGTTCGAAACACATTCCCAGTCCCACTCCAGGCCTCCTGAGTCAGCCACTCTGGGGAAGGGGCCCAGGAACCTGTTTTTACAAGCCTCTGGTGATTCTGATGGAAGCTTCTGTTGTTTCAGTGATGAGAACCACTGTTCCAGACTGTTCCATTGGCAGAACTGATTAAAGGCTTCAGTGAGTATTTGCTGAATTCTGGTCCTTTGTAGAGGGCCAATCAAGGCACATAATAGATTAGACAAAATCATCTACCTCTCCTCCGCTCTGTGGAAACTCTGGACCAAGGATGAGAGCCTTAATGAGCAACAAAATACAGAGCCAGTCATTAGACTGACCAAAAATCCTACTTGTACAAGAAAGTGGAATCATGAGATATTTTTCTTATCCAAGATTTGTCACATCCACCAATGATGTACAAACAAATGATACATTAAAATATCACTTGAGTATCCTCAAGTCTTTTTTCCAAAAATAAAATGCTAATGTCACATGGGTTAAATTATAAATCATGTCCCTTCCCAGACTTTCAATACATATAGTTACTTAGAAGCAACAATTTAGAAGCCTTGGGAATAAAAGATTAAGGACTAGCACAATGTATCTTTCAACCTGGCCCTCAAAAATTGTTACTTTAGATGGATTGTTAATTTAAAAATCAACATGGGCCCCCTCTCTTGGATCATCACTTACATAAAATCACTTATGTAAAAGTATAAAATTAGTAACTATCTCAAGTTTTAACTCCTTTCTAAAACAGATCATTAATTTACCAACATTTTAATTCTACATCAGTGAAGTTTGTACCCTGTAGATTGTCTTCTTGTTTGTTTTAATTAGCATGCTGCCTTTACTTCCCCCTTATTTGCATTTGTCTGGCACCCCTTGCCCACTCCTTTATTTCCAACTTTTCTTTATCACTTTGTTTTATGTGTTTTTTGTGTATAGTACCTAGGTGGATTTTCCTTTTTTCTCTTTTTTAAAAATTTTTTTATTTTTTATTTTGGTATCATTAATGTACAATTACTTGAACAACATTATGGTTACTAGACTCCCCCCATTACCAAGTCCCCCCCACATACCCTATTACAGTCACTGTCCATCAGCATAGTAAGATGCTATAGAATCACTACTTGTCTTCTCTGTATATACTGCCTTTGCTGGATTTGTTTTCAAGCCAGTCTGACAGTCTCTGTCATTTAATGGGTAAATTCAGTTTACTTACATTTAGTGACAATTGGTAATGCTCATTTTACTGCTGTCAACTTACATTATGCTTATGTTTAGTTTACTTTGCTGATTCCTCTTTATCCCTTTTCTTAACTTTTACTGGTTTGATCAAGTTAGCATTTATTCTTTTTGCCTTAAAAATTTTTTTTTACTAGCTCCACTGAGGTATAATTGTCATACAACAATTGCTCATTTTAAAGTATAAAATTTGGTAGGTTTTGACACATGTATATGTCTGTGAAACTATCACCAAAATCAAGATAATCAACAAAGCCATCACCCCTAAAGTTTCCAAGTGCCCTTTTGTGATCACTTTCTCCCTTCTTTTCCCTTTCCCAACCTTAATTCCCAAGTATCAACTTTCTGTCACAGTAGATTTGTATTGCATTTTAAAGAATTTTATAGAAATGGAATCATAGAGGAGACGGGGGAAAATGATAGCAGAGTAGAAGGCAAGTCAGAAACCTCCTCCCCACCACACACTGAGGAAGCAACTACAGCAAATGCAATTACCCTGAAAACAACCTGATGACTACAAGACAGACCCACACCTGGTGAAGAGGGGACCATACAGAGAAGGGTAAAGTGGCAGAGCTGTGATTGAACGAGACCCAAGCCCTTCCCCCCATCCCAGCCCACTGGCAGGAGGAGGAGGAATAGAGCAGGGAGAGGATAGGTGCTCAGGAACTCTGCACACGTGGCCCTGGAGATCTGTTGTGGGAGCACAAGTCCATATTGCATTGGGTTCTGGTGATTAGCAGGGCTGGACACCAGAGAGAGTTGACACACTCCGGGAGGCTGAGACTCCAGCTGCTTGTGGAAGGCATGCACCCTCTGTGGGTCCCACTGAGACCCAACATAGAGGCAGAAGTTTGAAAGATTTGCCAGCAGTGGGAGAGATGCCAGAGGGGTGAGGGTTGGATGGAGCTCCCTCCACAGGAGAAAGGGCAGGTGGAGGATGCTTCCCCAGTCCTCCCTTAGCCCACCTAGTCTGGCATTTGCAGGAGCCCCAAACTTTTCATGACCCTTGCTGGCAGCTCAGCCCCAAGGAGCTTCCCTGCATACCCACCCACCTGTTCAGCCCAATTGGCCCGCCAGCATCAGACTTTGTGGCTTGGCAGGTGGAAGGAGACTTTGCTGCCTGGCAGGTGGAGGGAGACTTTGATGCCTGGCAAGCAGAAGGAGACTTTCCTAGCCTTTTCAGCCCTCTCTCAGCCCAACTGGGGAGGAGCCTACAGGAGCAAGCTCCAAGCACTCTTTCCTTGCTGGGAGCCCAGCCCATCCCCCGCCCATCCTGTTAGCCCAACAGGGCTGCCATTGCTGCAGGGCAGGCAGAGGGTTGTCCCACCCACAATGACTCCAGAAGTGCTGTTGTTCAGCTCACAAAGGGCTGGCTGAGGCAAGCTGCCAGTGGACTGAGTGGACTGAGATAGCTGCTGCCAGGAGACAGGCAGGAAGGCAGTCCCCACCCATAGCTCAACAATAGCAACTGGTGCTCCACCGCAAAGGAGAACCAGGCACTGGTGAGTAAAGAATCTTGAGCCTCTGGGCACCAAGGATGCCTTCTTCATAAAGCCCTTACTCTCTAGACTAGGAAGCATAGCAGCTCCATCTAATAATACAAAGGAAGAAACCTGACAAAATGAGGAGGCAGAGGAATATGTTTCAAAGAAAAGTACAAGACAAGATACCAGAAAGAGGGCTAAATGAAAAGGATATTACCAAGCTTCTTGATGAAGATTTCAAAGTAACAGTCATAAATATGTTCACTGATCTGTGGAAAAATGTCGATGATCTCAGGGAGGACTTCAACAAAGAGAGAGAAGAGCTGAAAAAGAGCCACTCGGTGCTGAAGAATACAGTAAGTGAAACAAAATATACAATGGAGGGAATGAATAATAGTTTTCTGCAAGTAGAAGAGACAATGAATGAGATGGAAATTAGAGAACAGGAAAACAAAGCTGAGGAACAGAGAAAAAAGAATCACTAGAAATGAGAGGATGCTAAGAGAGCTGTGTGACAACTCCAAATGAGACAATATTCATATAATAGGGGCATCAGAAGGAGAAGAGGGAGACAAAGGGATAGAAAATCTCTTTGAAGAAATAATTGTCAAAAAATTCTCCAACCTGGGGAAGGAAATAGATACCCCGGTTCTGGAAGTACAGAGAGCCCCTAACAGAAGGGACTCCAGAAAGAAAACTCCAAGACATATAATAATTAAAATGACAAGGATTAAGGATAAAGAGAGGGTATCAAAAACAGCTAGAGAGAGAAAAAAATTACTTAGAAATCCCATGAGGTTATCAGCAGACTTCTCAGCAAAAACTTTAAGAAGGGAGTGGCATGAAATATTTAATGTATTGAAACAGAAGGACCTTCAGCTAAGAATCCTCTACCAGGCAAGATTATCATTTAGAATTGAAGGTGAGATTAGAAATTTCCCAGATGATTGAAGGCTGAAGGAATTCACCACCACTATATCAGCCCTACAGGATATCTTAAAGGAACTTCTATAGATGGAAATGTTCTTAAGCCTAAATATTTTTCACCAATGGAAATAAACCTACAGTAAAGGTTAGACCAATTACTTACCAAGCAAGTATGAGATCAAAACAAAAGTAGTAAAACCAACTATACAGAAAAATCAGTTAAGGGATACATAAAAAAATGTAGACTATGACATCTAATACATAAAGGGTAGAGGAGGAGGAAGTATAAGAGAGAAGTACTTTTAGATTGTGTTTGAAGTAGAGTGATCATCAACTTAATATATAACTTAATATATAAAAAATAAATCAAATTAATATATAAATATTGTTATATATTTAGGAAACTATCCATGAACCTTATGATAACTGCAAATCTACAGCCTGCAATACACAAAAAATTACAAAAAAGAAATCTCATCACAACAGTAAAGAAAACCATCAGATAATAAGAAAAGGGTATAAAAGAGGAAGAATGGAACAGAGAGGAACTACCAGAAAACAATTTAAAAAATGCGATCAGTACATAGCTATCAACAATTATCTTAAATGTAAATGGACTGAATGCACCAATCAAAAGACGTAGGCTGAGAGAATGGATAAAGAAACAAGACCCATCTATATGCTGCCTACAAGAGACTCAAAGATATACATTTCAGACCTAAAGATGTACATAGACTGAAAATGAAGGGATGGAAAAAGATATTTCATGCAAATGAGAAAAAAGCAGGAGTAGCAGTGCTTATATCAGACAAAATAGACTTCAACACAGAAAGTGACAAGAGACAAGGACATTGCATAATGCTAAAGGGATTGGTCTAACAAGTGGATGTAACAATTATAAACATCTATTCACCCAATGTAGGAGCACCTAAATATGTAAAACAGATACCAACAGAGCTAAAGGCAGAAATAAATAGACTTCAACTCATTCATATTAGGTGACTTTTAACATGCCACTTATATCAGTGGACAGATCAACCAGGAAGAAAATAAATAAGGAAACAGAGGCATGGAACAACAGATTAGATCAGATGGACTTAACAGATATCTATAGAACAATCCACCCAAAAGCAGCAGGATATGCATTTTTCTCAGGTGTACATGGAATATTCTTCAGAGTAGATCACATACTAGGCCACACAAAGAGCCTCAATAAATTAAAAAAGATTGAAATTGCATCAAACAACTTCCCAGACCACAATGGTGTGAAACTAGAAATAAATTGCACAGAGAAAACAAAAAACCCCACAAACACATGGAGACTAATCAGCATGCTTCTGAATAATCACTGCATCAATGAACAAATCAAAACAGAAATCAAGAAATACATGGAGACAAATGAAGACAAAAAATACTACAGTCCAAAATTTGTGTGATGCCACAAAGTGGTTCCAAGAGGGAAGTCCATAGCAATACAGGTGTACCTCAAGAAATAAGAACAATCCCAAATAAACAGTCTAAATTCACAATTAAACTAGAAAAAGAAGAATAAATGAAACTGAAAGGTAATAGTAGGAGGGACATAATAAAGGTCAGAGCAGGAACAGATAAAATAGAGAAGAATGAAACAATAGGAAAAAAATCAGTGAAACCAGGAATTGGTTCTTTGAGAAGATAATGAAATAGACAAACCCTTACCCAATCATATTAAGAAAAAAGGAGAAAGTACACAAAATCAGAAATGAAAAATGAATAGTCACAGCTGACATCACAGAAATAAAAAGAATTATTAGAGAAATCTATGAAAAATTATATGCCAATAAGTTGGATAACCTAGAAGAAATGAACAAATTCTTAGAAAAATACAATCTTCCAAGGTTGACCCAGGAAGAAACAAAATCTGAACAGACTAATTACTGCAATGAAATTGAATTGATAACCAAGAAACTCCCAACAAACAAAAGTCCAGGACCAGATGGCTTCACAGTTGAATTCTACCAAATATTTAAAGAAGAGCTAATACCCACCCTTCTTAATGTATTCCAAAGAAGAAGAAAAAGACGGAATATTTCCAAACTCATTCTATGAGGCCAGCATCACTCTAGTACCAAAACCAGACAAAGACACTAAAAAAAAAGATGACTTTAGATCAATATCCCTGATGAATATAAATGCAAAATCCTAGACAAAATATTAAGCAAACTGAATTCAAAAGTACATCAATAGGATCATCCATCATGATGTAGTAGGATTTATTCCAGGGATACAAGGATGGTACAATATTTGTAAGTCAATCAATATGATATACCACATTAAAAAAAGAAAGATAAAAACCATATCATCTCAATAGATGCTGAAAAAGCATTTGACAAAATTCAATATGCATTCATGATAAAATGTTTAAAAATGGGTATAGAGAGTACACACCTCAATATAATAAAGGCCATATACATCAAACTCACAGCTAACATCATACTCAATGGTGAAAGCTCAAAGCTTTTCTTCTAAGATCAAGAACAAGACAAGAATGCCCACTCTCACCACTTTTATTCAGTCTAGTACTGGAGGTCCCAGCCACAGTAATCAGACAAAACAGAGATAAAAGGCATCCAGATTGGTAAGGAAGAAGTTAAACTGTTACTATTTGCAGATGACATGATATTATACATCAAAAGCTCTGGAACATGGCGGCGTGAGTAGGACAGTGGGAATCTCCTCCCAAAAACATATATACTTTTGAAAATACAACAAACACAACTAGCCCTAAAAGAGAGACCAGAAGACGCAGGACAGTGGCCAGACTGCAGCTACACCAGCGAGAACCCAGCGCCTGGTGAAAGGGGTAAGATACAAGCCCCGGCCTGGCGGGACCCGAGCGCCCCTCCCCCCAGCTCCCGGCGGGAGAAGAATAGGCAGAGCGGGAGGGAGACGGAGCCCAGGACTGCTGAACACCCAGCCCCAGCCATCCCCACCAGAGCACAGACACAGTGCGTGGGCGGAGGGCAGTAAGACCTCTGAGCGGGTGCCGAAGCTGATGCCCCTGTGACAAAGAAAAGCGGGGGCTTTTTGAAAGTCTTAAAGGGACAGGGACTTAACAGCTTGACGGAAAAGCTCTGAAGACTCCACCAAAAACCTTTTAGAACTAATAACTGGGTTCAGCAAAGTTGCAGGATACAAAATTAATACACAGAAATCCGTGGTGTTCCTATGTACTAATAAGGAATGAGCTTCAAAGAGAAATCAGGAAAACAATTCCATTTACAATTGCATCAAAAAGGATAAAATACTTAGGAATAAACCTAACAAAGGAGGTGAAGACCTTTACTCTGAAAACTATAAGACATTCATGAGAGAAATTAAAGACAAAAATAAATGGAAATCTATGCCATGCTCATGGATAGGAAGAATTAATATTGTCAAAATGGCCATCGTGCCCAAAGCAATTTACAGATTCAATGCAATCTCAATCAAAATTCCAACAGCATTTTTCAATGAACTAGAACAAATAGTTCTAAAATTCATATGGAACCACAAAAGACCCTGAATAGTCAGAGCAATCCTGAGAAGGAAGAATAAAGCTGGGGGGCGAGGTGGAGTTGCATTCCCTGACTTCAAGCTCTACTACAAAGCCACAGTAATCAGGACAATTTGGTACTGGCACAAGAACAGACCCATAGATCAATGGATAGATCAATGGAACAGAATAGAGAGTCCAGATATAAGCCCATGCATATATGGTCAATTAATATGTGATAAAGGAGCCATGAATATACAATGGGGAAAAGACAGTCTCTTCAATAACTGGGGTTGGGAAAACTGGACAGCTACATGTCAGAGAATGAAACTGGATTATTGTCTAACCCCATACACAAAAGTAAACTTGAAATGGATTAAACACCTCAGTGTAAAACATGAAACCATGTCTTGGAATATTGTCAAAGTGGTCATCCTGCCCAAATCATATTTTTCTCTTAGAAGAAAAGAGGCAAAAATTTTCTTGAACATAAGCATGAGCAATTTTTTCCTGGACACATCTCCTCAGGCAAGGGAAACATAAAAATTGAAGAGGTGGGATTGTATCAAACTAAAGAGCTTCTGTACAGCAAAGGACACCATCAACAGAACAGAAAGGCAATCTACAGTATGGGATAATATATTCATAAACAGCTTATATGATAAGGGGTTAACATCCAAAATAAATACAGAGCTCATATTCTTTAACAACCCCCCCAAAAAAACTCCCACACAAATAACCCGATTAAAAATGGGCAAAGGACCTGAAAATTTTTTCCAAAGAAGAAGTGCAGATGGCCAATAGGCACATGAAAACATGCTCCACATTGCTAATCATCAGGGAAATGCAAATCAAAACCAAAATGAGGTATTACTTCACACCAGTCAGAATGGCCACTATCCAAAAGACAAGAAATAACAAGCGTTGGCAAGGATGTGGAGAAAAGGGAACCCTCCTACACTCTTGGTGGGAATGTCAATTGGTACAGCCACTGTGGAAAGCAGTATGGAGGTTCCTCAAAAAACTAAAAATAGAAATACCATTTGACCCAGGAATTCCACTTCTAGGAGTTTACCTGAAGACTACAAAATCCCTAATTCAAAAAGACACATGCACTCCTATGTTTATCACCTCATTATTTACAATAGCCAAAATATGGAAGCAACCAAAGTGTCTAACAACAGATGGATGGATAAAGAAGAAGTGGAACCTATACACAATGGAATATTATTCAGCCACAAAAAGACAGAAATCCTGCCATTTGCAACAACATGAATGGACTTAGAGGTTATTAAGTGAAATAAGCCAGGTGGAGAAAGACAATACCATAGGATTTCACTTATTTGTGGAATCTTAAAAAAAACAAAACAAAATGAACAAAATAAAATAACAGTAGACTTATAG
Organism: Manis pentadactyla; assembly: GCF_030020395.1. Taxonomy (NCBI): domain Eukaryota; kingdom Metazoa; phylum Chordata; class Mammalia; order Pholidota; family Manidae; genus Manis; species Manis pentadactyla. Next base: position 57,574,649 of record NC_080025.1, on the reverse strand, counting down.
TCACTGAAAAGTTATTGGTGGTTACCATAGGGGAAGGATTGGGTGGGGGTGAAGGTGAAGGGGTTAAAGGGGCACAAAATTTTCAATCATAATATAAGTTGGTTACAGGGATGGTAGTACAGCATAGAGAATACAGCCAATGATTCTATAACATACTCCTTTTTTGACAGATAGTAACTGCACTAATGGGGGTGAGGATTTAATAATATGGATAACTGTTGAACCACTGTATTGTATATTTGAAACCAAGATAAGATTGTATATCAATTATACTTTAGTTAAAGAATGGAGTCATACAGCTTATATGTGTTTTTGTTTGACTTTTTTCAGTCAGCATTATTATTCTGAGATTTATCTGTGTTGTGTGTATCAATATCTCATTCCTCTTAATCTCTGAGGAGTATTCTATTGTATGTATATCCCACAGTTGGCTTATCCATTCACCTGTTGATGGACATTCAGGTTGTTCCTGGTTGCTGGCTGTTACAAATCAAGCTGCCATGAACACTCCTGTGCAGCTCTTTGTGTGGTATACTTTAATTTCTTGGCTGAATACTTAGAAGTGGAATAGCTGAATCATATGAACAGAGTACGTTTAACCTTTCAAGGAAGTTTCATACTGTTTCTAAAGTGGTCGCTCCATTTTACATTCTTACCATCAGCATATGAGAGTTTCACTTCATACCTCACCAGCCACAGTATGTTTAGTTTTTAAAATCTTGGTCATTCTAACAGGTGGATAATGGTATCTCACTGGGACTTGAATATGCATTTCCTGAATGTCTGATGATGTTGAGCATCTTTTTTAAAAAAATGTGTTTCTTTGCCATCTTTATATCTTCTTTGGTGTAGTGTCCAACTCTTTCACCCATATTTTATGGTTGGTTGTTTTCTTGTTGCTGAGTCTTAAGAGTTAGTATATATTCTGAATATAAGTCTTTTATCAGATATATGATTTACAAATATTGTCTCCCAATCTGTGGCTTGTCTTTTCATTCTTTTTGTCATTCTTCCCTTTTATTTCCAACCTGATAGGGTGGGTTAACTGATGGATGATGGATGCCAGAGGCAAGAGAAACTCCTGGAGTTGGGGCAGTTCAGAGAACAAATAGAAAAATTTTTATCCTTGAAGGCTTAAAATGTCTTCAATAAGCAAACATTTGAGAGCCTACTATGTGCAAGGCACTGGGAGGGTAGAAGGACACATAAGCCTTTCATTCAACAAGCTGATCATATTGCTAGGGAGATGGTCTGTGTGTTCCCAGATAGATGGCAGTGAAGTTTTGATCCCTGAATTCTTTTCCCAATGATATTTTATATTATGAGAAGTATGTTTTCTGGAAGAAAGCAATGTTTATGTCAAATCAGAAGTCTTGTCCGGACAAGGGTAATTTTCTAAAAAAGTCCTATGTTTAAATGCCAGAACACAGAGGAGACTTTTCAGGGTACAAAGTATTATTTAGAATAAGTTAAGAAATACAAATATTTTCTTTCTCAGGCAACTCCCACACACATGGCAGGGCAGCGTGGTGGCTAAGAGCACAAATGTTGGAGCCAGACTGTGTTGTTTCCATCCCTGCTCTTCACTTATTGAGTAGCCCTACCTAACTACTGAGCTTCTCAGTGTCTCTTCTTTTTCTTTTTTTTTTTTTTAATATGGAGCTACTAGATAATGCTTACCTCATAGGACTGGTATAAGTGTTAATGAGTTTCTATCTGTAAAATGGTAAGAACACTCAGAATATCCCTTTTTATTTATTTATTGTTGTATAACAAACAAATCGTCCCAACACTTAGATTAAAACAAGAACATCATTTACTTTCACAGTTTCCGAGGGTCTGGAATTCAGGAGCAGTTTGGCTGGGTGATTCTGGCTTGAGATTTCTCATGAAGTTGTAGTCAGATGTCTGCTGGGGCTGAGGTCATCTGAAGGCCTTATTGGGGCTGGAGGAGACACTTCCACAAACACAGCCGGCCAGGTGACCGGGCTGTTGGTGGGAGACCTCAGTTCACCTTCATGTGGCCTCTCCACAGGATCACTTGAGCGTCCTCACAACGTGGCTGCTGGCTTCCCCTAGAGTGAGAGAGCAAAGAGACCAAGGTGGAGCTGCAGTGCCTTGGATGACCAAGCTCTGAAGTCACACTTTGTCACTTCTCCTTTATCCCACTTTTATTCATTGTGAAGGGGACTAGATAGGGCAGGATTATCAGGAGGTGACCATCAGTTGGGGCCATCTTTTTTTTTTGTTGTTGTTACTCAAACTTTTTTTTTTTGAGAGCGCATCTCTCATATTTATTGATCAAATGGTTGTTAACAACAATAAAATTCTGTATAGGGGAGTCAATGCACAATCATTAATCAACCCCAAGCCTAATTCTCAACAGTCTCCAATCTTCTGAAGCATAACGAACAAGTTCTTACATGGTGAACAAGGTCTTACATAGTGAATAAGTTCTTACATGGTGAACAGTGCAAGGGCAGTCATATCACAGAAACTTTCGGTTTTGATCACGCATCATGAACTATAAACAATCAAATCAGATATGATTATTCGTTTGGTATTTATAAGTTGGGGCCATCTTGAAGGCTGGCTGCCACATTCTTCAAGGAACCACTATATTCTATTGTGTGACTGATATTGGGTATAAGATACTTAAATACAGAATATTTTAAAGTCATGCAGTCCATATAGATACTCAAAAGAGAGTTTTGTTAACATGCTATAACTCACATATCAGTGTTTTGGTTTCGGTTCCCCTGAAAGCAGAGCCTGAGATAAGGATTCGGGTACAGGGAGTTTATTTGGGAGGTGATCCCAGGAAGCAGAAGAGAGAGAGATAGTGGGGAAGGTGAGGCAGGAAAGAAGGGAGAGCCAATATAAGGATGTGTTATGGAGGTTGCTAATATGGCCACTAAGGACTGATTTCTTTGGGGATCCTGAGAAGGGTAGAATGCCTCCCAGCATTATCTACCTGAAGGGAGGCTGGGACATTGATTCACTAACTCCCAGATCCCACTGACTAAGCATTTCCCTGGGAGGTAAACATCTCCTGCATGTCAGGTCTGCAGTTGCATTCAGGCTAAGGGCCCCTGTGGTGGTGGAGAAGGCTCTGAGATAAAGTAAAAGCCTTTGCTCTTGCTGGAGGCAGGATGCTGTCAGCACAAGTTGAGTGTGAGCTCACACAGGTGGGCTGGGGGGTTTGATGTGGACATGGCAGGTGTTTAGTACATCAGGTTTGCAGCAGCTGGGGATTAGGTGGGTATGTTAGTTTAGGTCCCATAAGAAGCAGTTGTCAAGGCAGGATTAGATGTGGAAGGAATTTAACAGGGTTATATGCCTTGAGAAACGTGGGGATGTAGCTAGAAGAGGCTGGGACAAACTGTCAGATGGAGATGCAAGTCTGACCTGGGGAGGAGAAAAGGAGGAAGGGAGGTTGGGCAGAAAGAGGAGGGAAGAAGGTTGGTCTTAAGTTGTGGTGCAGGTCCAAAAAGTGTCAGCCTGACTTGTGCAGAAACCTCAAGACAAAATCTCCAATTTAAAGGGTCCTGGATTTCATATGAATAGGCTCACTGTAGTGTCCATCCCGAGTGAATCATGGCCTTGGTGTGGACGCAGTGATGGTTCACCTCAGCTCGGCCATGAGGCAGTTACATGCCCTGCAGTCATAGATATCTGAGGCACTTCTTGTTGTAGCCACAGTTGGTTTTGTGTGTGGACAGCACAGGTTGTTACAACAAGTCTTGTATTTGAGTGCACCAGAGGTCATTCACCCAGAGAAACTAAGATAGTTCCTTCCTAGCATTGTCTGAAGATCCACCGTAAGAGACTAATTCCTTTGCTTAAGTGTTGCCCTGTCTTCCAGATTAACTCTGGGAGAAGTAAAATATTGACTAACACTTTAGTGTGAACAAATTATCCGAATTTTTATTCAATGAAGGAAGGAATCTGGGGAAACATGAGGACATACGAAGTTTGGGTGAATAGCACTTAAGGGAAGGGACACAAATATGAAAGACTGGGGTGGTCCGCTTCCCAACTGCACCTGTGGCTTGTCCCTCTAGAAATGGAACAAAACCAACATTCAGACTCTCTAGCAAGGTAGCAAGTGAGATGTGCAGGAAATGGGTGGTGATGCTCCTTATCCAGTGTCACTTCCCCTTCTCCTGAATATTTTGAAGGTGGGTTTGTTTTTCTGGGTGGTTTGGGAAATTAAGCAAATATTATCCCGGTGGCTGGATAACAATATTTGATATGGGAAGGAGGGAAGAGACCCCATGAGATTTCAGAGGTTGCTCCGTGAACCAACTCAATCAGAATCCCTAGAACTCAAAAATATACATTTCTTGCTCACCCTCCCCACCATGTCCTTTCACCCCAAACTAATTGGATTAGAATCTCCTGGGATGGGGTCCAGGAATCAGTACTTTTAGAAGTATTTCTTGTGATTTTTGTGAACACTAAATTTGAGAACCCAGTTTCAAGAGTAGTTACGGTAGGACAGAGGACATAAAGAACATAGGTGGGGGAGTTTTCCTATTTATCATACAGCAGTGTTAGAGATAGTCATCAAGCTGTACATTACATCTCTGTATTTACTTATCTTATAACTGAAAGTTCATACCTTTGACCACCTTTCTCTAATTGCCTAACCCCCTACCTCTGGCAACCAGGATATCTTTTCCTGTAAGTTAGTTTTTATGTTTTTAATTTTTTCAGATTCCACATATAGGTGAGATCATATACTGTCTGTCTTTCTCTGACTTATTTTATTTAGCATAATGCCTTCAAGATCCATCCATGTTGTTGCAATGGCAGGAGTTCCTTGTTTTTTATGGCTGAATAATATTCCAGTGTGTATGTGTATATATACATAACCACAGCTTCTTCTTTATCCATTCATCCATTCACCCACTGATGGACACTTAGGTTGTTTCCATGTCTTGGCCATTGTAAATATTGCTGCTATGAATATGGGGGTGCAGATATTTTAGAGTTAGTGTTTTTTTTTTTTTTTTGGTATCATTAATCTACAATTACATGAGGAACATTATGTTTACTAGACTGCCGCCTTCACCAAGTCCCCCCAACAAATCCCATTAGAGTTAGTGTTTTTGTTTCCTTTGAATAAATACCCAAGAGTGGGGTTGCTAGATCATATGGTAGTTCTATTTCTAATTTTTTGAGTGTCCTCCATACTGTCTTCCATAGGTCTACACCAATGTACAATCCCACCAACAGTGCACAAGGGCTCCCTTTTCTTCACATTCTCACCAGAATTTGTCTTTTGCCTTTCTGATCATGGCCATTCTAACAGCCCTTTACCTATCTTGATTCTTTCTTCATAGCACTTAGCATATTCTAGAACACTATAGAACTTACTTATTAAGTTTATTTCCTATGTCTCCCAACAGAAAGTAAACTATACAAGCAGGGATTTTTGTTTATCTTGTTCCCTGCTGGATGCCCAGGACCTAGAACAGTGCCTGGCACATGGCAGGCAGCAGATGTTTGTTAAATGACTAACCAAATTGCATGGAGAGGATGAGAGAAGACGTTTTACAAAATGGTTCCATACAGATCACAAGAGGTCTACTAGTTTAGGCCGTCAACAGAAGCATGCAAATCATTTCAAAATAGGTAGTAATAAAATTTTATTCAGTGTGTACTATGTGCTAGGAATTTTTACCAGCTAAGCTATGCATTTTTACCATTATTATCTCCTTATATTATTGAAAATTGAGGCCAAAAGAAGTTAAGGAACTTGTCCAAGGTCACACAACTACCAAGAGGCAGAACTAGAATTTGAATTAAAAGTTAAATGTGAGTCCAAACGCTTTGTGTTTAGCCAGGACACTGCTGCTTCAGAATACAGACTTTCCTAATGATTTTTAACCTCTGTCCTCTGCCTCTTTAAAAATCAGTTTACAAGCTTAAAGCTGTGGCTCTATACACTGTTTCTGAAAGGTTTATTTTAATTATAGTAATATTACTTCATTACTTGGCTAAGAGTTTCTGTGGGCACTTAGAGGAGGTTGTGCTCTTATCCTTGTGCATTTCTGAGATTTTAGAATTGGTTGATCTGTTGACTTTGCAACGTCTTAAGGCTGTTGAAGAAATTCTGTAACTTCAAAGACTCCTGTTCCCTTTTGGACTTTAAAAACTCTTCAGGGGTCCTTCTGAAGTCAGTTGGCACAGCCTGTCTTATAGTGGTCTATCTCACTCAGGTCAACAAATTTTTTAGGTATCTGTGTGTGGCTCTGGGGGCTCAGAGAATAAATGCAAGGGCCTTGCTTCCTGGGGCTCTCAGTAGAGCCAGAGAGAATGATGGAGAACAGACATAGCAGAGACTATGAAGTAGCTTCTCCCTTGAGGGGAGGGCGTAGGAGCCAAGTGGGGCTGCAGTGGAGCTTGGATGGATTTACCTGTGCGAAGGGAAAGGGGATAGATTCCTCGGGGGTGGGAGGTGGGGGAAGGGGAAAGATTCCCTGGGGCAGGTTAAGTCCAAGGTAGGCTCGACCAATTGCGGGGTTTGGGATGAAGGGAAAGGCCATTCTAGCAGTCAAAGAGAGCTTGAGTGATGGGCAGGGCCAAGTCACATGTTGTGTATTTGGGGGAAGCTAGGATGCCCACCTTGGTGTGTGCTGGGAAAAGGGTTGGAAATGTGGTGATTGGTTCACACTGTGAGGAGCCAGGATGACGTGTGGAGAGTGTAGAGCCCTTATGGAAGATTCTGAAGCAGCAGATGCATAACCTGCTCCAGATAACGGTCTGCAGTGGTGTAGGGGTGGGTGGGAATCATGGCCTATTGTCTGGTCTAATCTGCTTTTCTGGAAGGAACCTCCACCCTTTCTCACTTATGTTTGTGTACCTGCCAGTGCTCTACTTAGAGTAGACACTTGGTAAATACACATTGATTAAATGTATGTTTACACACGTGTACACACCCACATGCCAATTTCTTATTTCTCTTTTTTCTTGGATGTTTTATTTTAAGTAGAGCAATTAGAAAGAGAGAACACGAGGAAGTTTTCTAATTCATGTTGGCTGCAGGCTGGCGTGTATTGTGGGCAAGAGGCTTCGGTATCTTTGTACATTGATTTGCTTATTGTAAGATGACAGCATTTCCTCCTCTTTCTCTTTCATGGGTTTTGTCAAAGTTTGGACTCCTCCACATATCTTCCTGGTCAGAACAAATGCCCCACACTAATGATAGGACATTTTAGGACTGAGTTAATGCAGAGATCCAATGATCAGATATTTGGGTTACCAATGCTACTGCCTGCTTAGAGGTAAAAAGGAAAAAGAAAAATGTTAATTTTCTTGCACTCTGGATCTCTTAATTTTCTCAGCTAGAAAACTATTCATAAACTTACATAGAAAATTTATATTCTTAAAAGAAAAATTAAAATACCTATCAACTACAATTTCAAGGAATGGAAATAATTACGGATTTTTTTGTGCTTGACTTAACTGCAATTTATTTTTAGAAGTGTGAACACTTGCCTACAACATTTTATGGATTGAATTCAGAGAGAGAACAAGACAAAGAGAGACTGAGAGACCTTCAGACATTTAGCTACTTGCCTGCATTTAGAAAGTTTATTGAGATGTAGAATAAAAATGAACAGAAGCAAATATTATCCACTAAATGCCAAAGCATAATCCATGGTCAAATGACTTGGCCTGCACTTAGAAATAAAGATGAACTCCTTTTTCCATATCTAAAGGCTAATCTGTTTCTTCATTCTCTTGGCATCATTTTCCCAAAACACATACACTAACTGATGGTTGTAGATGGAATTCTGACCTTATATCCAGTTCCACCCCAAAAATTCTTAAACAGTTTAAATTTATTCAGAAATAAAAATCTACTCCAGTCAATGGATTAACTACTTTATAGGTCTTTGTTATGTTCTATTTATAGTTATTAAGTCCTCATATACCCTAGAAAATTGATGAAGTCTTACAGTTTTGTATTGTTTATAGTTTACTGTTAATTCCACTTGTCCAACACCAAATGCAATGGTGTCATCTTTCCCTACATATATGTATAACAATAACAATATTATACCCAGCAGTAATAGTAGTATAACTCCATTCAGGTACCTGGACCCAATTCCAATGTAAGTATGTGGGAGGGGGTCTTCCCACACATACTAACACCAAGCAATTCTCGAACACCAGCAGGGTGTTGGAGAACTCCACTCAATTCTGATGCTATCTTACTGGAGACAGCACCAGATTCCCCAGGTTAAGCGCTCCATCCTACGAGACTGCCCTCCACCCCCAACTCCAGATGCTGGTTGCAAGCTCCAGGCAGTTACTTGTGCTTCTGACCTACTGGCTACAGATTAGAGGTTCCCATGACCTCCTCTTCAGGTTTGATTAATTTGCTAGAGTGGCTCACAGAACTCAGGAAAACACCTAACATTTACCAATTAATAAAGGATACTGTAGAGGATACAGGTTAACAGCCAAATGAAGAGATACATATGGCAAGATCCCAAGTGGAGGAGCTTCTATCCTCATGGAGCTTGGGGCCTGGCTTGGTTCATGGAGGCATTCTGGTTCGCCAAGTGTGGAAGCTCTCCCTCACTGAGAAGCAGGACCAAACTGAACAGAACAGAGCAGACAGAGAACAATAAGCTCTTCTTAGGGGATTGTGAGGGATTTGTTGCATAGTCATGATTGACTAAATTGTTAGTCATTGGCTGATTCAACTTCCAGTCCCTGCCCTTGGGTGGGGGTCTAAAAGTCACTCATTAACATGACAAAACACTCATTTCACCTTTAAGACTGCAATGTTTTCAGGAACTGTGCATGAAGATCAAATATACCTGGGTGATATATATTTGGTTGTATGAATGACCAAATATGTATTTCTTGTGATTCATTATATCGTATTTACAAAGTATGTTTCATCCATTACCCCATGCAAATCCTACTGCCTTATAAGGGAAGACATTCCTCTCTGATTTTATAGTTAAAAAGCTCAAGCTTCTGATATTTATTGAGTTCACTTGGATAGCACATGACAGGGTCATGTCCAGTATCTTTATATACAGCAGACTCCTATAACAGATTTGAGCCCCCAAAATGCACTGCAGTAAAACCACAAATCTTAGTAGGGAAATCAATTGTGCTCTAATTTCTAAGTACTTGATTCAAGCAGAAATTAAAAGTATAAAATTTAAATTAAAAATAGGCCACTAACATTTATTGTACGCTTACTATGTGCCAGCCATTGAAAAGTACATGCATTATCGCCTTTAATCCTCTTGACAACCCTAAGAAGTGGGGCACTGTAGTTAGTTTACTTCCATTTTTATAGATGAAGAAAGGGCTTATAAAGGTTAAGAAAAAAACATCAAAAGTCACATGGCTGGTGAATAGCAGAACTATGTTTGAACTCAGTCTATTAGATGCCAGACCTAAGGGCTTACCTACTCTTCTAGTTTTCAAGGAGGGTCCATTGACAGTGGTTTTTACATGACACAGGAAACAACTATAGATAATGTCCATTGAGTGTTTCCTCTATGGAGATATAATGTTGTATGTTTTACATGCAATTTCTCAGTTTGCTCCTTGTGACAAACCTGTGAAGGAGGAACACATTTTGCTCTCGTTTTATAGATGGTACAACTGAGGCACAGAGAAGTGAAGTACCTTGCTTATGTTCACACAGCTAGTAAGTGGCAGAGTTGGGATCTGAACCCACATAATGCTCACTTCCCATCTCTCTCATGCTGCAGCCCAGCCTTTTCTCATTCTGTTTTGGTCAAAGGCTGGAAAGAGGTGCGATTGTTCAGGGTGCTCAGGGCTCTTGGGCATGTTAAGGGAGCAACATCATGCCTTCTTGGGTTAGCTGGTAATAAGCACACTTTTCCTACTGAAAAAAGGAAGAATTCAGTAGGAACTCTCTACAAGGACCTGGGTGTGGGGACATTATGGGTGTTGAGCAGTAAATATACTTCAAAGATTTTCACTGTAAGGCAGGGGTTTGAACAAGTTAGGAGTATGTTTACTCCCAGGGGCCTGAAGAGAGAACAAGGTTAGGTTAAGTAGCTATTAATAACAGTTGACGATAAGAAAAAAGCAACTCAGGGACTGTGGTTGTCACAGTCTCTTAAATAGATTATCAGGCTAATACTTGCTACATGTTTTTATTATTGTTATTGGTGTCAGGCACACTGAAGTAGATGAATCATAATCCTTGCTTTATAACACACTGTACTCTCAAACCACCCAGCCAGTCCTCCTGACTTGTTTACCCTGATTATTGTATTAAATAATTCTATTTTAAAGCATAGTTGAGAACATATTGTAATATATGCTTCTGGGACTCTGGGCCCAGAACTACATCTCTGGCATGTAGTTTGTGGAATCTTTTCCCACATTCTGGACATAAAACGAAGGAGGAAATGGCTTTGGCAAATCAGCCCTGAAACCCAGAACATGGAGGCAAGTGACCCTGCCATTTATTAGAAGCTGCTGTCCTTTCCACTAAGGGTTAAAGTTTCAGGGCAGAGTCAGCCAGGGGGGTTGGTGAGAGCACAGTATTCCTGCCATTCTCTCCCAATTCCAAGGAGATGAAACAAATGAGCGATCATTTTCCAGTAACTGAAGCCGTGTTTCTGGGACCTGAGCACGCTCACCATCCCTCTGCCAGTTAGAGCCATCGCTCACGCCCTGCGTCCTTTGCCTTGGGAGGGCCGTTGGGGTGAGGCCGGCAGAGCTGCTGCTGACAGGGAAAGTCAGGGAGCCTGCACACTGTTGGAACTCCTCTCACCAGGTGTTTCCAGGGCGAAGCAGCCATTGCTTTGGAGGGAAACCTCTTCTCGGCCTCCCCAGGCCACATACTTTCCTGCTTGTCTTTCTTCCTCATCAAAACTTCTTGGTTTCTACAGAGACTGTATCTTTTCCATCTTCCCTGCTCCAAAGTGGATGTTAATTTTGACACCAAAGTGGGACTGGGTATTTTGTGTTTCTGGTGGTTGAGGTCATTGTAAAGATTCTCCCTCTATTGAGGGCATTTGGGGTAGTTTTTCTTTTCTGGTTACTTGTCTCTAGTTTGGTGGCACATTACAGTGGCTAAGAATATGAACTCTGACTGGCTTCAAGTTCCAGCTCCAACATTTACTAGCACATTTGTAAAAGATAAGCCAGGAGGAGAAAGACAAGTACCAAATGATTTCACCTGTATGTGGAGTACACAAACAAAACAAAACAGAAGGAACAAAATAGCAGTGGACTCCCAGACACCGAGAGGGGACTAGTTGTTACCAAGGGGGAGAGGGTGGGAAGGGTGGAGGGGATGGGGATAAAGGGGCACAATAATTTGTAATCACAATATAAGTTGGTCATGGGGATGGTAGTATAGCATGAAGAATACAGTTAATGATTCTGTAACATCTTACTACTTGGATAGCACTAGAGGTGGTGAGGATTTAATAATAGGGGTAACTGTGTTGTGTATTTGAAACCAACGTAAGATTATATCAATGATACTTTTAAAAAAAAAGCTTTGCTCTTACAACACTAAACTAAGTTTTCTACCTTTATCTTACATCTACCTACCACTTCAGCATTTTATTAAAAAAAAAAAAAATAATAATAATAAAGGGAGAAATGTGGGATCCACATATAAATTAAGTATAAAAATCAAATGAATATTCATATTTGACCTGATTGTTTATAGTTCATAATGCGTGATCAAAACCGAAAGTTTCTGTGATGACTGCCCTTGCACTGTTCACCATGTAAGAACTTACTCACTATGTAAGAATTTGTTCACCATGTAAGAACTTGTTCGTTATGCTTCAGAAGATTGGAGACTGACAAGAATTAGGCTTGGGGTGGATGAATGATTGTGCATTGAGCATTGACTCCCCTATACAGAATTCTATTGTTGTTAACAACCATTTGATCTATAAATATGAGAGATGCCCTCTCAAAAAAAAAAAAAAAGCTTTGGCACTTCCCCTTAGGGAAAATGGAAACCATCCTGGGGAGGAAGAGAACTTTTGAGGTCTCATTACGAGCTGTGGAAAGAGTCAAGAGGATAGTATATCCATAAATAAAAAGTAAGTTGCCTTTTAAAGGAATAATCAGAAAACTAAAATTCTTGAAAATGAAATCTCGAAAATATGATTACCCAAATTAATTTCAAAATTCCACAAAAGTTTAAAAAACAAAACAGAGGCAGCCAAAAATGGAATTAGTAATCTAGGAGATAATGCTGATAAAAAGAAATCTTCCAAAACCTTAGAGACCTCATATAAAAAATGACGAAGATGAGAAAAAGGCCTTGAAAAGATTTAAGAGTTCACCCTTCATCTCCTCCAATAGGAGCCTTAGAAGGATGGAAAGAGAACATGGGGGGGAGGATGTAACTTTTTTCAAAATAGAGAAATGACTTGGGTCTTCAGATTGAAAGGGGCCCCTCTAGATACATATTGGCGAATTTCTTCCCTGAATGGATAAAAAGAAAATCCTTAAAGTTTTCAGAAAGTAAGAAGGTTGCCTCTGAGGGGACTCAAGACTCCCGTCAGCAACACTGGATGTTAAAAAATGGTGGTGTGGTGAGTTCCAGATTCTGAGGGAATGTAGAAGTACATACCAGCTAGACTAAACACAAAAGTACCTTCAATTACAGGCAAGGACTTAGAAAGATTGTCTTCCACATAGTTTTCCTAGAATAGTTAGAGCTGTACAGGAAGAAAAGGAACCCAAGAAAGAGAGAAACAGGGGATCCAAGAAACCAGTCTAGGAGGACAAAGACCAGAAATCCCAGGGTGATGATAGTTGCTCCCCACAGACGGCAGTGAGTCCAACTTAGAACAGGAAGTCAGGGCTCTGTGGACACAGTCTTCAGGAAGAAAGGGTGACACTACACACATGGTGTGATTAGGATCTAGAAGTGTCGCTCTAGCCTGTTATCAATGAGATGGTGGCATAAGTCTTGTTTTTTTCAATAAGAAAAAGAATGGCTACTGGATATTCTCAGAAATAAAATGAAACACTCCAAAAGAAAGTCATGGTCTAAACATGAAGCAAGTTTCTGAGCAGTTGGTGGTATATAAGAAATAGCGATGGACCCTATGAATTAAATAAAATCTGAATTTGTGAAGAATACTTGGTATAAACATTTCTCTGGGTTGTGTGGTGGTTACTCCTGAAAGTAGTTTGCCACTTTCAGAGCATACTTTTTTTTTACACATCAGCTTTTCCCTAATAATTTTCTTTGGAGAATTACCCAGAGAGTAAACTTAGGTATAATGTTTCGTTACCATTCTGTTTCCCTCTAAAAAACAAACAAAACAAAAAACAAAAAAACTCTGAACATGATTTGTGTAACCTACATAGCAATGGTGACTTTGGATTTTGATAGATAGTCATCAAAAGCTCAGTATCTGGGAACTTATGGCCATTAAGAAGCATAAACTTAAAAATCCATTAACCCTAGTGTAAAAGCCTCATTTTTAAAATTTTGGTATCATTAATCTACAATTACAAGAGGAACATTATGTTTACTACACTCCCCCCTTAACCAAGTCCCCCCACCCCACATACCCCATTATTCACTGTCCATCAGTGTAGTAAGATGCTGTAAAATCACTACTTGTCTTCTCTGTGATGCACAGCCCTCCTCGTGTCCCCCACGCACTATACATGCTAATCGTAAGGCTCCCTTTCTTCTTCCCTCCTTATCCCTCCCTTCCCACCCATCCTGCCCAGTCCCTTTCCCTTTGGCAACTGTTAGTCCATTCTTGGGTTCTGTGAGTCTGCTGCTGTTTTGTTCCTTCAGTTTTTCCTTTGTTCTTATATTCCACATATGAGTAAAATCATTTGATACTTGTCTTTCTCAGCCTGGCTTATTTCACTGAGCATAATACTCTCTAGCTCCATCCATGTTGATGCAAATGGTAGGATTTGTTTTCTTCTTATGGCTGAATAATATTCCATTGTGTATATGTACCACATCTTCTTTATCCATTCATCTACTGATGGACACTTAGGTTGCTTCCATTTCTTGGCTATTGTAAATAGTGCTGCGATAAACATAGGGGTGCATCTGTCTTTTTCAAACTGGGCTGCTGCATTCTTAGTGTAAATTCCTAGAAGTGGAATTCCTGGGTCAAATGGTATTTCTATTTTGAGCATTTTGAGGAACCTCCATGCTGCTTTCCATAATGGTTGAACTAATTTACATTCCCACCAGCAGTGTAGGAGGGTTCCCCTTTCTCCACAACCTCACTAACATTTGTTGTTGTTTGTCTTTTGGATGGTGGTGATCCTTACTGGTGTGAAATGATATCTCATTGTGGTTTTAATTTGCATTTCTCTGATGACTAGCGATGTGGAGCATCTTTTCATGTGTCTGTTGGCCATATGAATTTCTTCTTTGGAGAACTGTCTGTTCAGCTCCTCTGCCCATTTTTAAATTGGATTGTTCACTTTTTGTTTGTTGAGGTGTATGAGCTCTTTATATATTTTGGATGTCAACCCTTTATCAGATCTGTCATTTATGAACATATTCTCCCATACTGTAGGGTACCTTTTTGTTCTATTGATGGTGTCCTTTGCTGTACAGAAACTTTTCAGCTTGATATAGTCCCACTTGTTCAATTTTGCTTTTGTTTCCCTTGCCCGGGGAGATATGTTCATGAAGAAGTCACTCATGTTTATGTCCAAGAGATTTTTGCCTATGTTTTTTTCTGAGAGTTTTATGGTTTCATGGCTTACATTCAGGTCTTTGATCCATTTTGAATTTACTTTTGTGTTTGGGGTTAGAAAATGATCCAGTTTCATTCTCTTATGTGTAGCTGTCCAGTTTTGCCAACACCAGCTGTTGAAGAGGCTGTCATTTCCCCATTGTATGTCCATGGCTCCTTTATCAAATATTAATTGACCATATATGTCTGGGTTAATGTCTGGAGTCTCTATTCTGTTCCACTGGTCTGTGACTCTGTTCTTGTGCCAGTACCAAATTGTCTTGATTACTGTGGCTTTGTAGTAGAGCTTGAAGTTGGTGAGCGAGATCCCCCCCACTTTATTCTTCCTTCTCAGGATTGCTTTGGCTATTTGGGGTCTTTGGTGGTTACATATGAATTTTAGAACTATTTGTTCCAGTTTGTTGAAGAATGCTGTTGGTAATTTGATAGGGATTGCATCAAATCTGTATATTGCTTTGGGCAGGATGTCCGTTTTGACAGTATTAATTCTTCCTAGCCAAGAGCATGGGATGAGTTTCCATTTGTTAGTGTCCTCTTTACTTTCTCTTAAGAATGTCTTGTAGTTTTCGTGGTAAAGGTCTTTCACTTCCTTGGTTAGGTTTATTCCTAGGTATTTTATTCTTTTTGATGCAATTGTGATGGAATTGTTTTCCTGGTTTCTCTTTCTATTAGTTCATTTTTAGTGTATAGGAAAGCCTCAGGTTTCTGTGTATTAATTTTGTATCCTGCAACTTTGCTGTATTCCGATATCAGTTCTAGTAGTTTTGGAGTAGAGTCTTGAGGGTTTTTTATGTACAATATCATGTCATCTGCAAATAGTGACAGTTTGACTTCTTCTTAACCCATCTGGATTCCTTGTATTTCTTTGTTTTGTCTGATTGCCGTGGCTAGGACCTCCAGTACTATGTTGAATAACAGTGGGGAGAGTGGGCATCCCTGTCTTGTTCCCGATCTCAGAGGAAATGCTTTCAGCTTCTCGCTGTTCAGTATGATGTTGGCTGTGGGTTTATCATATATGGTCTTTATTATGTTGAGGTACTTGCCCTCTATACTCATTTTGCTGAGAGTTTTTATCATGAATGGATGTTGAATTTTGTTGAATGCTTTTTCAGCATCTATGGAGATGATCATGTGATTCTTTGTCCTTTTTGTTTATGTGGTGGATGATGTTAATGGATTTTCGAATGTTGTACCATCCTTGCATCCCTGGGATGAATCCCACTTGATCATGGTGTATGATTCTCTTGATGTACTTTTAAATTTGGTTTGCTAATATTTTGTTGAGTATTTTTGCAACTATGTTTATCAGGGGTATTGGTCTGTAATTTTCTTTTTTGGTGGGGTCTTTGCCTGGTTTTGGTATTAGGGTGATGCTGGAAAAGCCTCATTTTTTAAATCTTTTGAAGTGTTCCTTAGTAACTAATAAATCTTATTTTGAAGAAATAGATAAAATTTAGCAACTCCTTTAGTATCACTTCTCTTTTTTTCCTGCTAAATCAATATAAAATTAAAGAAAATAATTTTAAAAGAACTATTTAGAGTAGTGTGGGGAAGTTGTGGTTCCTATGGCCAGGATCCTCACTGAACTTAAACCACTTGATGATGTAAGTGGCCTGTTGCTAGGCTACTGCTTCCACACCCTAGGCAATAAACTATTACTGCACTATATAGAGAGCTGGGCCTAGTGCTCGACCTACTGCTGGGAGAACAAGCTGGGTAATAAACTCCCTCACCCCAAGAACATTCTACTGTCATTTCTTTGGTCACACTGAATCCATAGTAAACTTGCCCAGGGCTAAAACCCTTTGGCAAGACAAGCAGTTATTCCTGGGTTGTGGGATTTGAATGATTTATTTACACACACACACACACACACACACACACACACACACACACACACACACACACGATATTCCTAGTTTATATATTCCTAGTTTATATAATCTACCAAGATTATATATTGCTTTTATAATAAGAAAAACACCCCATACATTTAAAAAAATCCTACTAAAAATACTTCACCAGGTAGTCCCTCCTGATGGCCCCATTCCCACTAATCATTGCCCTCACACTGGCAAACTCATTTTGTAAAGGAGCTCAACCTTTTACTGATAGCAGCTGCAGTTCTGTGTGTTGACTGCCCCTGCCTGCAAGATTTCCAGCTTCTCAGGGACCAGCCCTGGGAATCCACACCATTCTGATTCCCCTGGCTCAGCTCAGCCCGGCCTCAGGCCGCCCCACCAGGCCCTGGACGATTTCCTGGGCAGACTCAGAGCTACTTGGCCCCATGCCCACCCACCCTGCACTCCCCCATAGGGGGTGAGGGAGAAGGGAAGGCAGCAGGCTCAGGCTCAGGTAAGTATGGGGAATGGAATCCACATGATAATAACTTCAAGTCCTCTACACCAATTATTAGACTTTCAAAGTTGTATAAAGTATCAATTAGAAGTCCAAATGCTTATAATGTGTTGAAACAGCACAATAAACAGAAAAATCAAATGGTAGGAAGAGTTTCTTTCTCCCCATGGGTTGTGGGGATAAACCATTGTTTTGAGAAGCTCATCAGCTAATTAATTCGTGGGGATCTGGGGAATCGCCTCGGAGGACTGCACGGCCTGCAATCACAGGAAACTCTCAGATGCTGGTGTGCTCAGGAAAAGGGCTTTCATGAAAAGGAGAGAGAATTGCACAAAATTTGTTTCCTCCCCTTAACTATAGACCCTTCTCTCTGCCTTGCTTTCCTGCAGACAAGAAAACCTCTAAAAGAGAGAGTGAGACTAGAAAGAAAGGAGAAAATAGAGGATTGGGGGCTTGGGAGGAGGAGGAAACCCTGAGAGACGGGCATTACTCCAAACTAGACAACGACGCAGAGTGAACTCATCTGTGTATCACTCCCCTTTCTTTGCTCTTAAATCTTGGCAGTATCTGGACTTTTGTCTCTAGATTCTGCTTATAGCATCTTTATTCCAAAGAGGCAAGGCCATTTTTAACACCTTCATATCTCCTAGTGTGCTCACTGTTGGAAGGCAAACACATTAGAATGCATCTACATTCCAAATTAAATTAAGTATTTTGGGGAATATTTTTGATAGGATGTTGAACCATGTTGAATTGTCATTTTGAAGGCTAAAAGTGGTCACATATTAGCAATTTCATACTGTTCAATCTAATGATTTCACTTTTGAAATTGTTTGGCTATAAGTGCTATATTTAATTTACAATTAGCTATGATTTCCTGGCAACAATTACATTAGGCTAGGAACTTACATAGAATGAGAAATTTTAATGTGCAGATGGTTATCAGATGTTAATAAACAAATACTAAAATGAGCACTTAATGGAGTTGATGTAACATGGCCTCTGCAAGCCGTCCATTAAATGCTTACTAACCACAACCTCATGGCTTTTGTTTTGGAGCTGTGGCAGGTTGTCTTAGTGAGTAGCAGTCTCTGGGGAGCAGTTAGCATGCAGTACGTTTATTAGAAGAGCCACCAGGTTAGCACCAGTGCGGAACAAAGGGAGGAACTGGGATCAGGGTGGTGGTAACTGGCCTCACCAGCCCCCTTACAGAGCTTGGAGCCAGACCAGCCCTCCATATTGTCCTGTGCCCCACCACCAGTCATAGGTTGCAGGCTGCCCGGGGATACACAGTCCAGAGAGGCCTGGCAGCTGAAGGCTGCTAGTCAGCAACACTTCAAGCAGCTTACCAGGGAATCTGGGTGGCAAAGTGCAGCATCTAGATGGGACCAGTTCTCTTCAGGTCTCTCATAGCCCCTGTTGCCCTGGGTCTGGAGGACACACAGGATCCAACCGCCTGTTGTGAGCTGCTGACTGCACTTGAGGCTTTTAAGTAGACTTAAAAATTGCTTTCAGGGAGAATAATAATTTTATTATTTTTTTTATTAAGGCATCATTGATATATACTCTTATGAAGGTTTCATATGAGCAACATTGTGATTACTGCATTCACCCATATTATCAAGTCCCCACCACACCCCATTGCAGTCACTGTCCATCAGTGTAGTAAGATGCCACAGAGTCACTCCTTGTCTTCTCTGTGCTACACTGTCTTCCCCATAACCCCTCCCACACCATGTGTGCCAATCATAATGCCCCTCAATCCCCTTCCTCCTCTTTCCCACCCCCCTCCTCCACCCCTCCCCTTTGGTAAACCGCTAGTCTCTTCTTGGAGTCTGTGAGTCTGCTGCTGTTTTGTTCCTTCAGTTTTGCTTCGTTGTTATACTCCACAAATGAGTGAAATCATTTGGTACTTGTCTTTCTCTGCCTGGCTTATTTCACTGAGCATAATATCCTCTAGCTCAATCCATGTTGTTGCAAATGGTAGGATTTCTTTTCTTCTTATGGCTGAATAATATTCCATTGTGTGTATTTACCACATCTTCTTTATCCATTCATTTACTGATGGACACTTAGGTTGCTTCCATTTCTTGGCTATTGTAAATACTGCTGCAATAAACATAAGGGTGCATATATCTTTTTGAATCTGGGATCTTGTTTTCTTTGAGTAAATTCCTAGGAGTGGAATTCCTGGGTCAAATGCTATTTCTATTAACCTCCATATTGCTTTCCACAATGGTTGAATTAATTTACATTCCCACCAGCAGTGTGGGAGGGTTCCCCTTTCTCCACATCCACGCCAGCACTTGTTGTTCCTTGTCTGTTGGATGTTGGCCATCCTAACTGGTGTGAGGTGATATCTCATTATGGTTTAATTTGCATTTCCCTGATAATTAGTGATGTGGAGCATCTCTTCATGTGCCTGTTAGCCATCTGAATTTCTTCTTTGGAGAAGTGTCTGTTCAGATCCTCTGACCATTTGTAATTGGGTTATTTGCTTTTTGGGTGTTGAGGCATCTGAGTTCTTTATATATTTTGGTTGTTGATCCCTTGTTGGGTATGTTGTTTATGAATACATTCTCCCGTACTGTAGGATGCCTATTTGTTCTACTGATGGTGTTCTTTGCTGTGCAGAAGCTTTTTAGTTTGATGTACTCCCATGTGTTCATTTTTGCATTTGTTTCCCTTTCCAGAGGAGATGCATTCTGGAAAAAGTTGTTCATGTTTATATTCAAGAGATTTTTGCCTATGTTTTCTTCTAAGAGTTTTATGATTTCATGACTTACATTCAGGTCTTTGATCCATTCGAGTTTACTTTTGTGTATGGAGTTAGACAATAATCCAGTTTCATTCTCTTACATGTAGCTGTCCAGTTTTACCAACACCAGTTGTTGAAGAGGCTGTCATTTCCCCATTGTATATCCATGGCTCCTTTATTGTATATTAATTGACCATATATGCATGGGTTAATATCTGGGCTCTCTATTCTATTTCATTGTTCTATGGATCTGTTCTTATGCCAGTACCAAATTGTCTTGATTACTGTGGCTTTATAGTAGAGCTTGAAGTCTGGGAGTGTAATCCTCCCAGCTTTATTCTTCCTTCTCAGGATTGCTTTGGCTATTCAGGGTCTTTTGCGGTTCCATATGAATTTTAGAAATATTTGTTCTAGTTTGTTGAAGAATGCTGTTGGAATTTTGATAGAGATTGCACTGTATCTGTAAATTGCCTTGGGGAAGATGGCCATTTTGACAATGTTAATTCTTCCTATCCATTAGCATGGGATGTGTTTCCATTTATTAGTGTCTTCTTAAATTTCTCTCATAAGTGTGTTGTAGTTTTCAGGGTATAGGTCTTTCACCTCCTTGTTTAGGTTTATTCCTAAGTATTTTATTCTTTTTGGTGCAATTGTGAATGGAATTGTTTTCCTGATTTCTCTTTGTTAGTTCATCATTAGTGTATAGGAATGCAATGGATTTCTGTGTTTTAATTTTGTATCCTGCAACTTTGCTGAATTCAGATATTAGTTCTAGTAGTTTGGGGTGGATTCTTAAGGGTTTTTTATGTACAGTATCATGTCATCTGCAAACAGGGACAGTTTTTATTCTTTACCAGTCTGGATGCCTTTTATTTCTTTGTGTTGTCTGACTGCCATGGCTAGGACCTCCAGTACTATGTTGAATAGAAGTGGGGAGAGTGGGCATCCTTGTCTTGTTCCCGATCTTAAAGGAAAAGCTTTTAGCTTTTTGCTATTAAGTATGATGTTGGCTGTGGGTTTGTCATATATGGCCTTTATTATGTTGAGGTACTTGTCCTTTATACCCATTTGGTTGAGAGTTTTTATCATGAATGGATGTTGAATTTTGTTGAATACTTCTTCAGCATCTATGGAGATGATCACATGGTTTTTGTCCTTCTTTTTGTTGATGTGGTAGATGATGTTGATGGATTTTCTAATATTGTACCATCCTTGCATCCATGGAATAAATCCTACTTGATCATGATGGATGATCTTTTGATGTTTTTTTGAATTCAGTTTGCTAATATTTTGTTGAGTATTTTTGCATCTATGTTCATCAGGGATATTGGTCTGTAATTTTTTTGTGGTGTCTTTGCCTGGTTTTGGTATTATAGTGATGCTAGCTTCAGAGAATGAGTTTGGAAGTATTCCCTCCTTGTTTACTTTTTGGAAAACTTTAAGGAGGATGGGTATTAGGTTTTCTCTAAATGTCTGAAAATTCAGCAGTGAAGCCATCTCATTGAGGAGTTTTGTTCTTAGGTAGTTTTTTGATTACCAATTCAATTTCATTGCTAGTAATGGGTCTGTTCAGATTTTCTGTTTCTTTCTGGGTCAGCCTTGGAAGGTTGCATTTTTCTAGAAAGTTGTCCATTTCTTCTAGGTTACCCAGTTTGTTAGCATATAATTTTTATAGTATTCTCTAATAATTCTTTGTATTTCTGTGGTGTCCACAGTGATTTTTCCTTTCTCATTTCTGATTCCGTTTATGTGTGTAGACTCTCTTTTTCTTGATAAGTCTGGTAGGGGTTTATCTATTTTGTTTATTTTCTCAAATAACCAGCTCCTGCTTTGATTGAATCTTTATGTTGTTTTATTGTTCTCAACTTTATTTATTTCTGTTCTACTCTTTATTATGCCCCACCTTCTACTAACTTTGGGCCTCATTTGTTCTTTTCTAATTTCATTAATTGTGAGTTTAGACTGTTCATTTGGGATTGTTCTTTCGTGTGGTAGGCGTGTATTGCAATATACTTCCCTCTTAGCATGGCCTTCTCTGCATCCCACAGATTTTGCAGTGTTGAGTTATTGTTTTCATTTGTCTCCATATATTCCTTGATCTCTGTTTTTATCTGGTCATTGATCCATTGGTTGTTTAGAAGCATGTTGTTAAGCTACCATGTGTTTATGGGCTTTTTGTTTTTTTTTCATAATTTATTTCTAGTTTCACATCTTTGTGGTCTGCAAAGCTGGTTGGTACAATTTCAGTCCTTCTGAATTTACTGAGGCTATTTTTGTGACCTACTATATGATCTATTCTTGAAAATGTTCCATGTACACTTGAGAAGAATGTGTATCCTCCTGCTTTTGGGTGGAGTGTTCTGTAGATGTCTGTTAGGTCCATCTGTTATAATGTGCTTTTCAGTGCCTCTGCTCCTTACTTATTTTCTGTCTGGTTGATCTGTCCTTTGGATTGAGTCATTTGTTGAAGTCTCCTAAAATGAATGCATTGCATTCTATTTTGCCCTTTTTTTTTTGCATTCTATTATCCTGTCTGAGTGGAGCCTCCATGGTCTCTGTGAGCCGAGGGGCAGACCTGATGACTCCCCTCTCTCCTCACAGCCCCAGTACTGGGTCTTCCCCGAGTGGCCCCAACATAGAGCAAATTAGAGTGACTGACTTGCCATTTGAAGGGCTAAGAAACTTCAAAGTGAGTCAGGTTTGAATTCAGCCATTTGTGAATCTTGTTTCTTGGCTCAGCCTGCTGGGGATTGGTATAATGGAGATGAGACAAGCCAGACCATTTTCTAAAGAATTTTGTTTCTTTCTCCTTCCTCTTGCTCATGGACTCTGAACAGGTACATCTCTGACTAGGACACTCCATTTCCTTCCTATGTAGCAGGCAGCAGGTCACAGAAGCAAGGGAAGAAAATGGAGAGAGGAGATCAATAAGAAAACCAATGACTTAAACACAGGGCCCCTGTGCCTGCTTGGGCTGCACATATACTGAAATTGGTACCATACAGAAAAGATTAGCATGGTCCCTGTCTAAGGAAGGCACATACATGTGAAATGTCCCATATTTTTTCAGGGATTATGAAAAGCTCTGGAGGTGGGTGGTGGTGAAAGGTTGTACAACAGTGTGAATGCATTTCATGTCATTGACCTGTACACTTAAAAAAACCTAAATGGTAAATTTTATGTTATGAATATTTTACTGTATTTATAAAAAAACAAACATGGCCCCAAGAGTTGGATAAGATGTCACAAAGGGGAGAGGGGCGGAAGATGGTGGCGTGAGTAGAGCAGCGGAAATCTCCTCCCCAAACCATATATATCTATGAAAATATAACAAAGACAACCCTTCCTAGAATAAAGACCAGAGGACACAGGACAATATCCAGACCACATCTGCACCTGAGAGAACCCAGCACCTCACGAAGGGGGTAAGATACAAGCCCCGGCCCAGTGGGAGCCGAGCGCCCATCCCCCCAACTCCCGGCGGGAGAAGAATAGGCAGAGCGGGAGGGAGACGGAGCCCAGGACTGCCGAACACCCAGCCCCAGCCATCTGGGCCAGAGTGCAGACACAGTATGTGCCCAGGGGGCACTGGATACTAGGAAAACAGGGCAGCAAGAACAATGAGCAGGCACCGGAGGCCGGGCACCGGAGGACATAAGAAAAGCGAGCGACCATTTTTTTTTTCTGTTTTGTTTTGGTGAGCGCTTTTTGGAAGTCTTAAAGGGATAGGGACCCCAATACTAGGGAAACAGGGCAGCAAGACCGGTGAGCAGATGCCTGAGGCTGGCACCGGAGAATAAAGAAAAACGAGCGGCAAACTTTTTTTTTTTTTTAATTAAAAATTTTTTTTTTTTGGTGGTTGTTGTTTTGTTTTGGCAGGTGCTTTTTGGAAGTCTTAAAGGGGCAGGGTGGGACACTTAATACAGAGGTAGGGAATCCGGGGATCTCTGGGCACCCTAACCCCTGGGCTGCAGGGAGCAGGGAGGCCCCTTACGGAGATAAATAGCCTCCCAGCCATTCCCCCTCCAATGCGACTCCACCACTTTGGAGTAGCTGCACGAGCCAGGCCACGCCCACAGCAACAGTAGAGATAAACTCCATAGCAGCTGGGCAGGAAGCAGAAACCCTGTCTGCGTGCAGCTGCGCAGCACAAGCCACTAGAGGTCGCTGTTTTCCCAGGAGAGGAGGGCCACAAACCAACAAGAAGGGAAGTTCTTCCAGCCGTCACTCGTCCCAGCTCTGCAAACTATTCCTATCACCATGAAAAGGCAAAGCTACAGGCAGACAAAGATCACAGAGACAACACCAGAGAAGGAGACAGACCTAACCAGTCTTCCTGAAAAAGAATTCAAAATAAGAATCATAAACATGCTGACAGAGATGCAGAGAAATATGCAAGAGAAATGGGATGAAGTCCGGAGGGAGATCACAGATGCCAGAAAGGAGATTACAGAAATGAAACAAACTCTGGAAGGGTTTATAAGCAGAATGGATAGGATGCAAGAGGCCATTGATGGAATTGAAACCAGAGAACAGGAACGCATAGAAGCTGACAGAGAGAGACAAAAGGATCTCCAGAAATGAAACAATATTAAGAGAACTGTGTGACCAATCCAAAAGGAACAATATCCGTATTATAGGGGTCCCAGAAGAAGAAGAGAGAGGAAAAGAGATGGAAAGTATCTTAGAAGAAATAATTGCTGAAAACTTCCCCAAACTGGGGGAGGAAATAATCGAACAGACCACGGAAATACACAGAACCCCCAACAGAAAGGATCCAAGGAGGACAACACCAAGACACATAATAATTAAAATGGCAAAGATCAAGGACAAGGAAAGAGTTTTAAAGGCAGCTAGAGAGAAAAAGGTCACCTATAAAGAAAAACCCATCACGCTAACATCAGACTTCTCAACAGAAACCCTACAGGCCAGAAGAGAATGGCATGATATATTTAATACAATGAAACAGAAGGGCCTTGAACCAAGGATACTGTATCCAGCACGAATATCATTCAAATATGATGGTGGGATTAAACAATTCCCAGACAAACAAAAGCTGAGGGAATTTGCTTCCCACAAACCACCTCTACAGAACATCTTACAGGGACTGCTCTAGATGGGAGCACTCCTAGAAAGAACACAGCACAAAACACCCAACATATGAAGAATCGAGGAGGAGGAACAAGAAGGGAGAGAAGAAAAGAATCTCCAGACAGTGTATATAACAGCTCAATAAGCGAGTTAAGTTAGGCAGTAAGATACTAAAGAGGCTAAACTTGAACCTTTGGTAACCACGAATTTAAAGCCTGCAATGGCAATAAGTACATATCTTTCAATAGTCACCCTAAATGTTAATGGGTTGAATGCACCAATCAAAAGACACAGAGTAACAGAATGGATAAAAAAGCAAGACCCATCTATATGCTGCTTACAAGAAACTCACCTCAAACCCAAAGACATGTACAGACTAAAAGTCAAGGGATGGAAAAACATATTTCAAGCAAACAACAGTGAGAAGAAAGCAGGGGTTGCAGTACTAATATCAGACAAAATAGACTTCAAAACAAAGAAAGTAACAAGAGATAAAGAAGGACACTACATAATGATAAAGGGCTCAGTCAAACAAGAGGATATAACCATTCTAAATATATATGCACCCAACACAGGAGCACCAGCATATGTGAAACAAATACTAACAGAACTAAAGGGGGAAATAGACTGCAATGCATTCATTCTAGGAGACTTCAACACACCACTCACCCCAAAGGATAGATCCACCGGGCAGAAAATAAGTAAGGACATGGAAGCACTGAACAACACAGTAGAGCAGATGGACCTAATAGACATCTATAGAACTCTACATCCAAAAGCAACAGGATATACATTCTTCTCAAGTGCACATGGAACATTCTCCAGAATAGACCACATACTAGGCCACAAAAAGAGCCTCAGAAAATTCCAAAAGATTGAAATCCTACCAACCAACTTTTAAGACCACAAAGGCATAAAACTAGAAATAAACTGTACAAAGAAAGCAAAGAGGCTCACGAACACATGGAGGCTTAACAACACGCTCCTAAATAATCGATGGATCAATGACCAAATCAAAATGGAGACCCAGCAATATATGGAAACAAATGACAACAACAACACTAAGCCCCAATTTCTGTGGGACACAGCAAAAGCAGTCTTAAGAGGAAAGTATATAGCAATCCAAGCATATTTATAAAAGGAAGAGCAATCCCAAATGAATGGTCTAATGTCACAATTATCGAAATTGGAAAAAGAAGAACAGATGAGGCCTAAGGTCAGCAGAAGGAGGGACATAATAAAGATCAGAGAAGAAATAAATAAAATTGAGAAGAATAAAACAATAGCAAAAATCAATGAAACCAAGAGCTGGTTCTTCGAGAAAATAAACAAAATAGATAAGCCTCTAGCCAGACTTATTAAGAGGAAAAGAGAGTCAACACAAATCAACAGTATCAGAAACGAGAAAGGAAAAATCACGATGGACCCCACAGAAATACAAAGAATTATTAGAGAATACTATGAAAGCCTATATGCTAACAAGCTGGGAAACATAGGAGAAATGGACAACTTCCTAGAAAAATACAACCTTCCAAGATTGACCCAGAAAGAAACAGAAAATCTAAACAGACCAATTACCAGCAACGAAATTGAAGCGGTAATCAAAAAACTACCAAAGAACAAAACCCCCGGGCCAGATAGATTTACCTCGGAATTTTATCAGACATACAGGGAAGACATAATACCCATTCTCCTTAAAGTTTTCCAAAAAGTAAAGGAGGAGGGGATACTCCCAAACTCATTCTATGAAGCTAACATCACCCTAATACCAAAACCAGGCAAAGACCCCACCAAAAAAGAAAACTACAGACCAATATCCCTGATGAACGTAGATGCAAAAATACTCAACAAAATATTAGCAAACCGAATTCAAAAATACATCAAAAGGATCATACACCATGACCAAGTGGGATTCATCCCAGGGATGCAAGGATGGTACAACATTTGAAAGTCCATCAACATCATCCACCACATCAACAAAAAGAAAGACAAAAACCACATGATCATCTCCATAGATGCTGAAAAAGCATTTGACAAAGTTCAACATCCATTCATGTTAAAAACTCTCAGCAAAATGGGAATAGAGGGCAAGTACCTCAACATAATAAAGGCCATCTATGATAAACCCACAGCCAACATTATATTGAACAGCGAGAAGCTGAAAGCATTTCCTCTGAGATCGGGAACTAGACAGGGATGCCCACTCTCTCCACTGTTATTTAACATAGTACTGGAGGTCCTAGCCACGGCAATCAGACAAAATAAAGAAATACAAGGAATCCAGATTGGTAAAGAAGAAGTTAAACTGTCACTATTTGCAGATGACATGATACTGTACATAAAAAACCCTAAAGACTCCACCCCAAAACTACTAGAACTGATATCGGAATACAGCAAAGTTGCAGGATACAAAATCAACACACAGAAATCTGTGGCTTTCCTATATACTAACAATGAACCAACAGAAAGAGAAATCAGGAAAACAACTCCATTCACAATTGCATCAAAAAAAATAAAATACCTAGGAATAAACCTAACCAAAGAAGTGAAAGACTTATACTCTGAAAACTACAAGTCACTCTTAAGAGAAATTAAAGGGGACACTAACAGATGGAAACTCATCCCGTGCTCATGGCTAGGAAGAATTAATATCGTCAAAAATCCTGCCCAAAGCAATATACAGATTTGATGCAATCCCTATGAAACTACCAGCAACATTCTTCAATGAACTGGAACAAATAATTCAAAAATTCATATGGAAACACCAAAGACCCCGAATAGCCAAAGCAATCCTGAGAAAGAAGAATAAAGTAGGGTGGATGTCACTCCCCAACTTCAAGCTCTACTATAAAGCCATAGTAATCAAGACAATTTGGTACTGGCACAAGAGCAGAACCACAGACCAATGGAACAGACTAGAGAATGCAGACATTAACCCAGACATATATGGTCAATTAATATTTGATAAAGGAGCCATGGACATACAATGGCGAAATGACAGTCTCTTCAACAGGTGGTGCTGGCAAAACTGGACAGCTACATGTAGGAGAATGAAACTGGACTATTGTCTAACCCCATATACAAAAGTAAACTCAAAATGGATCAAAGACCTGAATGTAAGCCATGAAACCATTAAACTCTTGGAAGAAAACATAGGCACAAACCTCTTAGACATAAACATGAGTGACCTCTTCTTGAACATATCTCCCCGGGCAAGGAAAACAACAGCAAAAATGAGTAAGTGGGACTATGATAAGCTGAAAAGCTTCTGTACAGCAAAAGACACCATCAATAGAACAAAAAGGAACCCTACAGTATGGGAGAATATATTTGAAAATGACACATCCGATAAGGGCTTGACGTCCAGAATATATAAAGAGCTCACACGCCTCAACAAACAAAAAACAAATAACCCAATTAAAAAATGGGCAGAGGAACTGAACAGACAGTTCTCCAAAAAAGAAATACAGATGGCCAACAGACACATGAAAAGATGCTCCACATCGCTAATTATCAGAGAAATGCAAATTAAAACTACAATGAGGTATCACCTCACACCAATAAGGATGGCTGCCATCCAAAAGACAAACAACAACAAATGTTGGCGAGGCTGTGGAGAAAGGGGAACCCTCCTACACTGCTGGTGGGAATGTAAGTTAGTTCAACCATTGTGGAAAGCAGTATGGAGGTACATCAAAATGCTCAAAACAGACTTACCATTTGACCCAGGAATTCCACTCCTAGGAATTTACCCTAAGAACGCAGCAATCAAGTTTGAGAAAGACAGATGCACCCCTATGTTTATTGCAGCACTATTTACAATAGCCAAGAATTGGAAGCAACCTAAATGTCCATCAATAGATGAATGGATAAAGAAGATGTGGTACATATACACAATGGAATACTACTCAGCTATAAGAAAAGGGCAAATCCAATCATTTGCAGCAACATGGATGGAGCTGGAGGGTATTATGCTCAGTGAAACAAGCCAAGCGGAGAAAGAGAAATACCAAATGATTTCACTTATCTGTGGAATATAAGAACAAAGGAAAAACTGAAGGAACAAAACAGCAGGAGAATCACAGAACTCAAGAATGGACTAACAGGTACCAAAGGGAAAGGGACTGGGGAGGATGGGTGGGTAGGGAGGGATAAGGGGGGGAGAAGTAAGGGGGTATTAAGATTAGCATGCATGGGGGGGGTAGGAGAAAAGGGAGGGCTATACAACCCAGAGAAGGCAAGTAGTGATTCTACAACATTTTGCTATGCTGATGGACAGTGACTGTAAAGGGGTTTATAGGGGGGACCTGGTATAGGGGAGAGCCTAGTAAACATAATATTCGTCATGTAAGTGTAGATTAGTGATACCAAAAACAAAGCAAAAAAAAAAAAAGGGCAGTTCCTGTGTGGTAACCTCCAACGAGTTCTACACAAGGGTATAAAGGGCATATAAAAGTGTAGGCAAAGGGTCTGTTTGTGTTTATACAGAGGATCAAAGCCTAATTGGGCTACCCTGAAAATGAACTAAGATACAATATGAAAAAGAACTTCCAACATCAGCACTCTCTGGAAGACTCATGCCTGAAGATGATCATCAAGAAACTCCAACAAAGATCCACGCACTCCTACAGCTGTAGATGCACTCATCCCCCTAGTTCCTGGACTTGCCATGGGAATGAGGAAGGAGATATCTAAGCTGGCCTGTGCATACAGTAAAACAACAAATTTGACTGGATCTATACTGTTGGAACTCAACCAAGAATTAGGGAAGTGCAAATTGAAGCGCTCCAAAATCTTACAACTACAGACTACTTACTGTTAAAAGAACATAAGGGATGTGAACATTCCCCAGGAATGGGTTGTTTTAATTTGTCTGATTTCTCTCAGACTGTTCAAGTTCAGTTGGACAATATCCACCACATCATAGATAAGTTTTCACAAATGCCTAAGGTGCCTAACTGGTTTTCTTGGTTTCACTGGAGATGGCTGGTAATTACAGATATGCTTTGGTTATGTAACTATACTCCCATTATGTTAATGTGTGTGTGCAATTTAAGTAGTAGCTTAAAATCTATACGTGCTGAAGTTACTTTACAAGAAGATATGTCAAAGAAATAATCAATCTTCCCATGTTTCTTCCGCCTGCTACTTCTATAGCTTTTCTTCTTCCTTCCTAATTACAACCCTTAAATAGAATTCGTGCCTCATATCAAATTTACCGAGTATCATAATCCTTCCAAGTGGTAAAGATACCTCAAGAAAAATGCTGGGCATAGAAGCTACAGGGCATAAATATGCAAGGAAATAAAAAGCTAACCATTTCAAACAGTAAGGCTTCTCTCTCACTTACCAACTTTACATTTCCCTGTATGGCCCTGGAAGATGACTGGTTAGCCAGAGACGGGTAAGATTCCTCAAGGGAGGAACAACCTAAGACAGGCACAGTCGCAGGGGGGCCATCAGGTGAGAAATTGGGGATCAACAGAGGTGAGGCTTAGAACCTCACTCCCCCTGTTCTGAGAGAAATCTTTTGCATCCGTGGATGTTTTATTGCCCTTGTCTAGCTTGGATTAACACATAGTCTACAGGCACACACCTGATCATCTACATTTGCTCCCTTACAACACTAAACTATGTTTTCTACCTTTATCTTGTATCTACCTACCACTTCAGCATTTTATTAAAAATAATAATAATAAAGAGAGAAATGTGGTATCCACATATAAATCAAGTATAAAAACCAAATGAGTATTCATATTTGAACTGACTGTTTATAGTTCATAATGCATGAGCAAAACCGAAAGTTTCTGTGATGACTGCCCTTGTACTGTTCACTATGTAACTTATTCATTATGTAAGAATTTGTTCTCCATGTAAGAACTTGTTTGTTATGCCTCAGAAGATTGGAGACTGACAAAAATTAGGCTTGGGGTGGATTAATGATTGTGCATTGAGCATTGACTCCCCTATACAGAATTTTATTGTTGTTAACAACCATTTCATCAATAAATATGAGAGATGCCCTCACAAACAAACAAACAAAAAAAAAAGGAGAGACTTCCAATGGTAAAATAAATAAGTAACCGGGATGTAATGTATAGCATAAGGAATATAGTCAAGATATTGTAACAGCTTGGTAGGGTGATAGCTGGAACCTAGAATTGTCATGTATATAAATGTTGAGTCACTATGTTGTACACCTGAAACTAATGTAATGTAATACTGTGTGTCAACTACCCTCCAATAAAAAATAATTATTTACAAAAAAAAAGGGATGTCACAAAGATCAGCAAGCTATGATGTAAAAGTCATGCAATTACATAAATAAAATCTATTATAGTGAAAAGAAAAATCTAAAAACCCAAATGGAAGTCATTGTGCATACCACACAATAAGCTCTCAAAGCCTAATTCTGCCACTTACTACCTGTGTGACCTTGGAGAAGACACCTAACTACCCTGAGCCTCTTTCTTTCTTTCTTCCTTCCTTCCTTTTCTTTCTTCCTTCCTTCCTTCCTCTCTCCCTCCCTCCCTCCCTCCCTCCCTCTCTCTCTCTCTCTCTCTTTTTTTCTTTCTTTCTTCTTTCTTTTTTATTTTGGTATCATTAATCTACAATTACATGAAGAACATTATGTTTACTAGGCTCCCCCCTTCACCAAGTCCCCCCCCCCATACCCCTTCACAGTCACTGTCCATCAGCAAGTAAGATGCTGTAAAATCACTGCTTGTCTTCTCTGTGTTGCACAGCCCTCCCCGTGTCCTCCACGCACTATACATGCTAATCACAATGTCCTCTTCCTTTTTCCTGCCCTTATCCCTCCCTTCCCACCCATCCTCCCCAGTCCCTTTCCCTTTGGTGACTGTTAGTCCTTTCTTGGGTTCTGTACTTCTGCTACTGTTTTGTTCCTTCAGTTTTTCCTTTGTTCTTATACTCCACATATGAGTGAAATCATTTGGTATTTCTCTTTCTCCGCCTCGCTTATTTCACTGAGCATAATACCCTCTAGCTCCATCCATGTTGCAAATGGTAGGATTTGTTTTTTTCTTATGGCTGAGTAATATTCCATTGTGTATATGTACCACATCTTCTTTATCCATTCATCTACTGTTGGACATTTAGGTTGCTTCCATATCTTGGCTATTGTAAATAGTGCAGCGATAAACATAGGGGTGCACCTGTCTTTTTCAAACTGGAGTGCTGAGCCTATTTCTTATTTGTAAAATCCAAATAATGACATAGGGCTCACAGATCTATTGAGAGAATTAAACAAGATATTACAGGCAAAGCATTGGGCATAGCAAGTGGCTCCTAAAAGGCATTCATTAAATGTGTTCCTTTCCTTTTCTACAGGTAAAAGGTTGCAAATGTAGTATGTTATGGGACATGGTAAGGATAATGTAAAAAAGTGAAAAATATGGAGATAGTATTTTGGGAATAGTTCCTGGCAGAGGCAGACCAGGTGGAACAAGAATACTCTCAATGCTGGGAAAGACTTAAAAACTTGTTTTTTTCTACACCATCATCAAGAGATAAGTTTTCCAACACTGGTGAGGCAGCTCTGTCATTCTCAACACAAGATTTCCATCTTTGGGTATGAAGTGGTTGCTTTCGATTACCCTGCTCCAGATGATCCTGGAGTCATGTAGATAGCAAGAAGGGGGAAAGGGCCAGGGACAGCATTTGTGTTTAAGGTCATGACTCACAAACAGCACACCTCACTTTTCCACCCACACCCCAGATTGACCATCTCCATGCTCTAACGGACCCTGGGAGAAGAAAACTCCAGCTGCAGGTCTGTTATTAAAGAAGGGGAGATTGGATATTGCTGTCTATCTGGCCACCTCAACCACAAAACTCACATTATATTTTCTCTTGTTGCAATTTTAGGCTTTCAAAGAAAATAAAGTGAATATATTCCCCAAAATGGAAGCACAATATATTGCCTATTAATTTACTCAACAAATATTTATAGACTCTTTCCTATGAGCTAGGCAGTACTCAAAACACACAAAACAGATAAGGCTCATGAACTCATGAGGCTTAATTCACTAGAGGGGGAAAGGAAACAAAAATCAGAAAAAACAATGTACACCTATAAGTGCAAAGATGCAAACTAAGGTGATACAGGATCAATCGACTATATTGGATGGTTAGGGACACCCTCCCTGAGGAAATGATGTGTAAGTGTCTCCATTTGAAGAGCAGGAAGCAGAAAGTACCAGGGATGTGGAACTGCAGGTGCAAAGGTCCTGATGGGGGAAAGGTCTTAGAGGGTTTGTAGTTCAGAAGGGCTAGCGTGGCTGGAGTTATTAGCAGGAGAGGGAGAGAGGATGTAAGTGTAAGAAAGGCAGCCAGGAGCAGTTAGTGATCTTGCATTTCCCAGCACTGAGCACATTGTACACAGGGTAGAGCCCCAGTGGGTAGTGAATGAATAAGGTAAAAGGTTGACTGAGGCTGTCAACAGCCAGTCTCTAACTCACAGCTGTCCTCTGCTGTACTTAAGCAAAGACTAGGCTCACCCTCTGCTCACCCCACATACACTTCTCAGCTTTTGTCTCTCAGAATCTCAGAACCTCTTTCTCCTTGTAGTTGCCCCAGGGTCTTCGGTGGCCTGATGTCCTCTTATAAAACATGGGATTAGGAAAGGAATTTAGGAAGAAGACATACCTGAAGAAAATGATCACATCTCCTCTTTGACTTGCTTTACTCCTAGCTACATAGCTCTAGTTCTCTTAGTTTTCCTCCAGATAGTTGTCCAGATCTGGAGTCAGCCTGATACCCTCTAGTAGTGTCAAGTTTGGAGAGGCAATGTAACAACAGAGTGCGGGGATGGGGTGGCAGTTAAGGCTGTAGCCTTTGGAGCCAGACTGCCTGGGTTTGGATCCCAGTTTGGCTCATTACTATCTTGGTCAGCCTGAGTGAAGTATTTAACCTTTCTAGTCATCAATGTGTTTCTCTATTAAATGAGACTTAGTAATTGTCCATGACCACAATACTGAAAGTTGTGAAACCAGGGTTTTTAGTAACTTGGGGGCAAAGTCTGGCCTGAGCAGATCTGAATCTATTTGGCAGAAAAACTTGACAGAAATGAAACTATTATCTTGATTTGATTCACTTAAGAATATTTGTGCATTTTGCTGCTGAAATATTAATATGTTTGACTAGGGGACATAAACCCTGCTAGGGGAGTTATGTAATTTATTAATGTGTAGGCCATACTTTTCAAAATTGGAAAAATTCTGACATTCAAAGACATTGGTCCCTAAGAATTTCAGATAAGGGATTGCTACCCATTACTCTCCTTAAAACATGGCAGCTAGAATGAATGCAAGATTTTGGTTGTGCTCAGTATACCAGCTCAAAGTATAATAGGGAGTGAGGAGATTATCTGGATATCATTAGGTCATCCCCAAAACTGAAATTTTACCCTCATGGGTGAGTTATCAAAATATGGCTCAAAAGATACAATGAGATGGATTTGCAAGGCCTCCTGGGAGTTGCTGTCAGGGGCGTCCTATGGTGCTCTGGCCTTGACCATTTTCCCCACCAGTGATTTCAGAGATGACTTCTGGAAAATGAGGACTCTTGGCTGTAAGCAGCAGAAACCTACATGAGTTAGCTTGAGCTGAAGGATTCCCAAAGAATACAAAGTCAAGAGGCTGCTGGGCTTTAGGGATGTTCCGGAGCCAGGGATTAAAGCCCCGTGGAAACTTACGGTTTTCCTCACTCTGTCTCTTTCTCCTGCTTCTGGAAGTCCACTTCCTCCATCTATGTGGCTAGGGAGCAGTTTTCTGTACTCTCGAACCTGCTTGGGATTAAGTGGCCATTGCCAAGAGCTCCTGCTTTGCATCTCCCCCATTTACAAGCACAGCCTGATTGGGCCTGAACTTCAGTGTCCAAATTCCCGAGAGGGACACTGGCTGGTCTAAAGGGCCAAGGGGGGTAGTGGTAAAGAGAGACAGTGATACCTTGTCCAAACATGACTGCACCCTCGGTAACTTTGTGGCTGAGAGGGAGATGGGCAACTCCGGGTAAAGTGTGTGAAGATTGGAGAATGAAAGGGTTGGGGGGACCCTTCCCTTGCAAAAATTCTGCATATATATAGTCCTAGCTCAGGGCTGCCATAATGAATACCACAGACTGGGTGGATTAAACTACAAGCGTCTGTATCTCACAGCTTTAGAGGCTGGGAGTCTAAGATCAGGGCGGCAACATGGTTGGGTTCTGGTGAGAGCTCTCTTGGCTTGCAGGCAGCTTCCTCCTTGCTGTGTCTTCACATGGTGGGTTGAAATCTTGTGTCCTCTTCTTACAGAGATTAATTCCATCATGAGGGCCCCACCAGCACGTGACCCAAATGATCTCTCAAAGGGCCCATCTCCAAATACCATCATATCTCACAGGGGGTTAGGGCTTCAACATATGAATCTGGGGGGACACAAACATTCAGTCCATAGTATGTATGTATATATAATATATAGAGTATCTACTCAAGGACATGGCAGTTATTCACTTTTGGATCCAGGTGATCCTCTGAAGCCCAGCTATGTACAAAGTAACTGGGCAGGCAGGTTAGGCCACAAGCAGAGAAGTCTCTGATTCTGTACCTTGAAGGAAAACAGGCCACACACTCACCTGCACTGCCATGTCTGCCTGCACTGAGCTGAACATAGTAGTTTAAAAAAGACAGGGTGAGAATCTGATCAATTCAGGGAAGTTCTATCTGGATATTGTCAGGGTGGGAGTAGAATGTGAGAAGGATAATAAGGAAGATAGATCAGTGGCCCTGGAGACACAGAGATGGTTAAACTGTTTCCTGCACCCAGCCCCTCAGTGCTGGAGCCATGCCTACTGTCCTTCCACAGGCCTATGTCTGAGCACCTGACCAAAGGACTACCCCTGGCACCCTTTTGTATAGTCATCCAAGACCCTCCCTTGCCCTTCAGCTACTCAGGGATCTGGGCCACTTTAATTGTGGGTCTGCCTCATTCCTCCTGCTGAGTGAGAGACAAAATCAAGAGACACCCAGTCCCAGGGAGTCAGTAGGAAGAAGAGTCCTTCTTGTTTTCCTTCACTCTGACTTAGTAGGCAAAACCATGCCTTACCACCAGGGTTTCACTTAATTACTGCCACTTTAATTGTGTAATGATCTAGTACTCAGCATGTTTATGGGATGGGAAAGAAATCGAGAGTCTGCTTGAGCCCCCTTTGTGAAGTTGGCTTTTCTTTTGACAACTTTTTGAGGAGTTTTGGAGAGGAGACCAACCCAAATGCCTTCTGACCTGGGAGGACAAATCACTTTAAAACTCCAAGCTCCTGCTGTCCAATGGAATGACTAAAGATAAATGGCCCAGGACTATCTTTTCATATAGATGTAGAGGAGAAGAAAGAAATTCTTCCATCCTTGAGCTTTTACCTGGGGATCAAACAGTTTAGTCTCAGCTAAATTCCATAAGATCCTATGCAAATATGTGTTGCAGTCACTGGCTCTTTCTTGGCATTTGAGCCAGTGTGGGATCCTTTCCTCTCCAGACCTCCTGGTTCTATGGTGTGACAATCTGGGCAAGGTTACAGAGGAGGCAGGTGAGAAGGACCAGCAGTGTAGTGAGTGCAGACAGCAGATGCATCCAGTCCTCCTGGCTGTGACCTCTCTGATGCAGCTCTTGGTCATATTCCCTAGGGGCTAAAATGACCGCTTTGTCAATTACCATGCCACCAAGACATAACTGGCTCCAGCCTAAGTATCACACTTAAGATGCCTGCAATCAACGTACAGTTATTCAAGGGCTGTTTTTGCAGGTTTGGTATGATAAGGTCTTGCTGGAAGACCTGTGGCCTGGAAGTCAGGATGCTTAGGTTTTAGTCATGGATCTGCCACTGTGAAAATGTGGGCAATCACTGACTTTCTGAATGTCAGTTTTCTTGTCTATAAAATAAGAGTTGTACTCATTGACTTCTATGATTATTTCCTGCCTTAACTTGCTTTTTAATTTCACAATTGCAGAGCCCTCCAAGCCTCTACCAGAAAGTGTGTATCTGGGAAAGGTGGAACTCAGAATAGCCAGCTGTATTAGTTTGCAGTAGCTACCATAACAAAGTTCTATGAACTGGGTGGCTTAAACAACAGAAATTTATCCTCATAAGTTCTGGAGGCCGAAGTCCAAGATCAAGCTGTCTGCAGAGTTGGTTCCTCCTGAGGCCTTTGAAGGAGAACCTGTTCTGCACCTGTCTCCTTGCTTCTGGTGGTTTCCTAGCAGTCACTGGCAATCCTTGGCTTGTAGATGCACCACCCTGACCTCCTACTTCATCTTCACATGATGGTCTATAACACCAGTCATAATGCTTGGTTAAAAATTTCTGCATGGAAGATGTGAAGAAGTGGACTAAAATAGGTTTTTGAATTTTTTTCAGTTAGGGGATACCTTTCTCTTACTTTAATGGAATATTTGGAGTTGAGTTTATCAGGTATTATCAGGTTTGAGATGTAGTGTCCCTTCAAATGGTTCTAAGGAAACATGACAGAACTACCTCAGACAAAAATTGGAAATTAAAAAAATCATTTCAGAAATGAAGATTAAACTATTTTGAATACAAAAACAAACACATATAGTTCATTTTTTAAAAGATTAAAAGGAAAAATTTACAAGTTAAAAGAAATGAAGAGATAGTATTTGAGAGAAAATAAAAAAGAAGATATATAAAGAAGATCAAACAAATGTATAATAGGAGTTCCTGAAAAAGGGAACCAATCAATGGAAAAGAACAAATGCTAAAAACTATAATTTGAGAAGATCTACTTTAGAAAATAAACCTCAAAACTACATCTTGAAAGGATAAATATGTATTGGGGGAAAATGACACAGAATAGACTTCACTGAGATATATTCTTATAAAATTATTGGAATTTAAAAACAAAATCTTTCAGATATTCATATAAAAGGACTAAGCCATTTCTTAGAGAAAGAATTAAATTACTTTCACTTTTAGACAATGGTTTATGTCAAGAAAAGACATGAACCAAAATCTGTATATCTAATCAAACTGACATTCAGTTGTGAAGACTTCATGCAAATTATTTTTAAAATGCAAGAATTCAGGAAATGTTACTTCAAAGACCTTTCCTGAAGAATGCACTAGAGAACAAGTTCCAGACAACAAAGTGATGGAGAGACATTGACATAAATATTAGTGGCAAGCATTAAATATCTGTCTGTCTTTGGAGCTAAATCTAAATAAAAATTATAAAGCTATGTGTGTTAAGTATGGCATGTGATGGCTATGTATTTAGATAGTTCAGCTTTCAGAAACTTGGGGAAGAATAGAGTGAGTATATGAAAAATAGATTAAGACCCAATTGCCTTATAGGTATTGCCTGGGAGTAAAACAATATTACTTCAAATTAGATGCTGAAAGAAGGAAGAGGACGAGAGAGAGAAACATTTACTAGGTAATTTCAGTATCGCTTATGGTAGAAACCAGTATACAATAGTAAAAAATGAGAGCTCTGAAAGTAATAAGGTATTAGTATAAAAGTAATGCTTAGGACAAAAATATAAACCTTCCTAAATATCAAAAGATATATCCATAAACATATTTTGTTATATTAATGAAAAAACATAACAATGCAGGAATAAACTATAACAATTTTTAAATGACTATGCTTGGAGGATGAACAAATAGGGTAGAGTGGATAAAGACAGTAATTATTCTTTGAATATACCTTGTTTTGTAAATTTTACTTTGGAACCACATAAATGTTTTACATAATTATAAAGTAAAATTAATTCATAAAAACGGATAGTAAAATTAAACCCCACTGATTGTCCACATGGAAGCAAACCCACTTTTGAGACTGACTCTAAGATATAGTAATTTGACTCTGCCCTCAGTGGGATAAACCCTAAGGACAGAAAGAACTGAAAAATATCATAAACTATTCCCAATAATCATATTGTGGGAAGTAATATTGGTATTCTGAGTGTGCTATGTGTGAAAGGTGGGATAAGGCAAAATAAAAATTTTGATGGTATTATTGAGAAACAGGACTTTTTGACAAGGGACAAAGGAGATTAAATAAAATCAGTGAAATTGGTGGCAATAAGGTGAAGTAAAAATGTGATATTTTAAGTATTAGTATGAATTCATGATTTATTTTTGCATTAAAAAAGTTCCTAGAGTCCCAACTCCTGGAACTGTGGAACAAGCTCTCTAAAATTCTGCTTCATCTATAAAAGCAGTGAGAACAAAAACTGTCAAAATAAACTTTATCAGAACTTTAGAAATTAAAGGCTTGTAACAATTTGAGGAGTGTTTATTCAAGAAAAATGACTGAATTTTGGTAAGACACTGTGAGTTTTATGACATTTAACTTGCCCTAATCCCATTCCCTAACCCCTGCTCCATGAGTTGCAACATGATCTCTCAACTGTGATAAAAGTGAAGACTAGCAGCTTTGCAGGTACTAGAGGAGGCAGAATACATTTGGAACTCCCCCAAAACCCACTTCCAGAGAATTGTCATTATTTGATCTGTCTGGAAACTTGCTGGAAAGTGCCATTCTCAGACCATGTCTTCATTTGACTTGACTCAGCTCACTCTGTGTGAATAACCCTATCTTCAGGGTATTTGTTGGAAATGATCAATGACAATTATTTAACAATCCGGTTGCCCTCAGTAGCATTGCTAGTTAGCACTAATAAAAAGCTGGTCAAAACATAAAAGAAAAAAACTGGCGAATGAGATCTCCATAGGGGCTTTGAAAAAGCTCTGGAATATTCCATGGAATATAGAAAGCGATGTGCTTTTGCAGGCTATTATAGGTATAATGGCCTGCAAGATCAGAGAAGGCCCTACTATCACCTCTTGAGGCTTCTCACTGGAAGGAATGAAGGCAAAGGTAGAGCTGGAGAATGTCTGCTGGAGCATTGAGATGTGTCCCAACACACACAGAGTTTTAGGAAAAGAATAGGAGACCTATTGTCTCAGGTATGAATAAATTTCTGTTGTCTCAGGTATGAATAAATTTCTATCCAATTGGAAGACTACTAAGTGAATAAGAGACTTCAGTGGCCACACATGACAAAGAATACAAATCTTACAGAATTAGTCCAGAAAAATCACTGAATAGGCACATATCACCAACAATGACAATAAACAGCAACAACAAAAAAGCCCTGGGTGGGATGGGAGGATCTAATTTCCAGAATTGCCACATTATATTATTTAAAATGTCTTTCAACAACAACAAAATTACAAGACATGCAAAGAAACAGAGTTCTTTAATTTGTTTACCTTTAAAAAGGCCTAAAACAATGGTAAGTAGCACTAGGCACCCATAGTGCCAAACTGTAAATACAACTTCTTGCATAAATAAATAGAAAAATAAAAATAAGACTTTTTGGAGAAATGGTTGATCCCAGGTTTGGGGAAGGAAATATACAAGATGAACGTGACTCATGTTATATACCAGAAAGAAAAAAAGCAGTGTCATGTCAAAAGGACTCAGAAGGTACTTGAAGAGACTCCAGCTGACCAACGATGGAACCATTTGAGCATTCTATAAAGGGTAATAATTACAATAGATCAAAAATCACTAAACATGCTTAAATCTATCTTAGTTTGGGTGTTCCCCCTAAGCAGCACATGAAACAAAGAATTGGTTACTGGTATTTTATTTCAGAAGTCATCTGGTTCTGAGCTTTTCTTTGTTGGGAGGTCTTTTTGATTACTGCTTCAATCTCTGTGCTGGTAATAGATCTATTCAGATTTTCTATTTCTTCATGATTCTTGATAGGTGTATGTTTCAGGAATATATCCATTTCTTCTTAGTTGTCCAATTTGTTGGTGTATAACTGTTCATAGTAGTCTCTTGTGATCCTTTGTATACCTGTGGTATCAGTTGTAATGCCTCTCCCATTGCTGAATTTGAGTCCTCTCTCCCTTGGTGAGTCTAAGGTGTGTCTATTTTGTGTATCTTTTCATAAAAACAGTTCTTGCTTTCATTGATCTTTTCTATTGTATTTTTAGTCTCTATTTTATTTCCATTCTGATCTTTGTTATTTCCTTCCTTGTATTTTGTTCTTTTTCTTGTTCCCTAAGGTGTAAAGTTGTTTGAGATCTTGTTCTTAATGTACGCATTTATCACTATGAACTTCCCTCTTAGAACTGCTTTTGCTGCATCCTGTAAATTTTGATATGTTGCATTTCCATTTTCTTTGGTCTCAAGATATTTTTTGATTTCTCTTTATTTTTTGACTCACTGGTTGTTCAGCAGCATGTTGCTTAATCTCCAAAGTATTTGTGGATAGTCCAGTTTTCTTCTTGTAACTGATTTCTAGTTTCATACTATTGTAGTTTTGGAAAAAATGCTTGGTAGGATTTCAGTCTTCTTGAATGTATTAGGGTTTGTTTTATGCCCTAACATATGATCTGTCCTAGAGAATGTTCCATGTACACTTCCAATAGACTTTCAAGAATTAGTAGAGAATTGAGGAAATTTGTACACTAACTAGATAATTGATATTAAAAATATATTTTTAGGCATGAGGAAATTTACTGTAAATAATGAAATTTGAGTTTCATTTAGAATGGAGAGTGAAAATGAATCCCTTCTCATTTTCGATATTTTATCATAGGAATCAGTTCATTGACAATGTTAAAAATGTTTGGAATAGATGCTACTGCCCCTTATGAAGAAATCTGCTTACGGATAGATCAATTACTTATACGTCAAAAATTTTTGAAAAGGAGCTAGCTATGAATACAGACATATCAATCTTTAGATCTGTGATAAGCTGAGAAAACATAAAAGGAACCAATGATTGAACTATAAAATGGTATTTTTTCCCCATTACTGTGAAAAACAGAGAAAGGATGAAAAACTCATTCCTTTTAGTTTACTGAAAATCAAGACAAAAATACTGGTTCAAGTGATTTGAAAGGGCCTGATTTGTTCTTTTTGAAGGAAGTCAAGCAAGTGACACCTTTAAACAGGGGAAGCGAGGCAGTCTCTTCCCCCGTGGGACAGTTAATGTTATGCTAACTGTCCTTTGAGCAAAGGTGTGAATTCATATGAATAGAATAACTGAGATTTTTTTTCTAAAGTACTAACTACTTTTCTCAAAGTACTAATAAATTTCTTAGAGTTAAAGTGTCAAGTATACTCCATTATTTTATATATCCATATATATATTCTGTACATCTCTGTACTCTCTCCACATATCCTTAAACCAATGGCTATAGAAAAGTCTTAAAAGTGAGACTGGATCACGATGCATGCTGAAGTGCCACCTGGGCAGTTAGATGGCTTAGCATGTTACAGTCTAGGAAGAACACATTCTAATCAAAGGAATTTGCCTTGTATCAATTAGGCAGAGCCGCCTTTCCCAGGGGGTGAGTGCAGAATGCTCCAAATGCACAGCCTAGGCTAGTTGCTCCGTTTCCCATGATACCATGTACACCAGAAAACCTCTGATGACAGCTGAAGGGGGTCATGGAAGGGACCTAATCTCCAGTTTTCCTAATGGTTTGCTCTCAGGCTGGCTTGTTGCACATTTGTTAGGGTGCTCTTACCTCCCTCTTTGTATTCTTTGCTCTCATTCCTCCCACAGCCTCACTGGCTCAGGTGGCAGGTCTGGTTTGCTGGTGGGCAGTTTGGATTGCCTGCTCTTTTTCCCCGCACCTGAAAAGCTCTGCATATGTGATTTCTCAGCCCTTATCCCAAAGCTGCGGGCAGTCAGCTGCTTGAGACGTCATCTTGGTGAGGATGATACAGTCCTCCCTGGTGCATACTGCTTCCTAAGGTCAACAGCCTAAGTCAGTCGGAAGGAATTAAAAATAGCTGAAAATGCTGTAGCTAGTCATTCCCAAGTAGCTGGGCCATATGAGGAACCATGAGAGAATCATGAGACCTGATGTACAGCTCCAAGGATTGGAGCCTTGTGTGATTTTGGCAGCAGAAGAGCAATATATGGACACACAGTCACACACACTCATGCACACTAGATACTGCACGCATACTGTGTGTCGGTGACTGTGCACTGCAGAACCTCATGGAAAAATAAAGTGCTAGTTGTATATCTAGAGGATGACTGAATAGTGGTTTCGTGGAGGGACCTTGCAGGAGGAAGTCTTAATAATGCCAGGTCTGGAGAGAGATGCCGTCTGTGGACGGACACAAGGGAAAAGGGTAAGAGGGAAGGGCGCCTCTCCGGGGCTGGTGCTGTGTAGCTGGGAAGATGAGTGCGGTAGCCTCTGGAGTTGCACAGCCCTGGCAGATCTCACCTTCTTCCTTACTAGCTGTGTGACCGTAGGCATATTACTTTCTGTCTGTGCTCATTAGTTTTTTCACTTCTAAAGTGGGAATGATGCCTACTGTAGAGAGTTGTTGAAGGGGTGAAGGAAGGTCATTCGTGCAGAAAACCCAACATCCCTTGCAGAGCTGGCAAGCACAATGTTCCCATCTTTCCCATCCAGTCGGTCTGTCTTTACACAGGAAATGGCACAGTGAGAAGGTCAGTTGGCTCGTTACATTCCTGAAGCTCCTCTGGTTATGTGGTTAGAGCCCTTAAGTTTGGCTCCAGAGCCCACTTGCCGTTCAGCTCCCGGGAAAGCTGTGACCTTGTGAATACAAGACCAGGTGGAGGACGCTGTCTTGGGGTCAGTTTAGGTCAGTGTTTTTCAGCTGCAGGTCGTGACCACTAGTGGCTCAAGAATCAGCTCTGTGGGTTAGAAGCAACATTAAAAAAGAAAAGAGTAGACGAGAATAGAAGCAAACAGAACCGATGAGGCACTAAGTAGGTCTGTGACATGCGTGTGGGTGGCTGGGCTGCCGGGTGAAATGTGTTTCTTACTTAAGGTTGTGGTCAAGAAGTAAAAACAAGCAAGCAAAAATCATCATCTGGAGGATCAGAGATTTGTTTAGGATCTGAGTACCATGGGAGTTGAGGGCTTTTGAATGTGGAATTCCTGCTGAAGTCTTCATACCACTCACAGTAGTTTTGGGGGTCTGTTGGGGAAATTATTTAATGTGACCTTTCTGGATAAAGTGGATGGAAATGCTAGCCTGGAATTCCCCATAAGTACAGATGAATGAGGGCTACCTGTTGACCAGTTCCCTTTCTGTGCCTTAAAAAGTGCTAGTGTTGGTTCAGGGTAAGGAGGACCTGGGTGATATGGAGGCAGTGAGGCAGGTGGGGAGTGGGGTGTAGCTGGACCATGGGGGGGTTGTGTGAGGTACAAGTGAGAGTTGTAGGGTTATGAGGCTTCTTTCGCTTAACCTGTAATCCTTGAATGTCTGCTGGGGACCAGGCCCTCACTTAGGCCTTAGGAATGCAGTTCAGTAGGTCAGGCATTGTTCTTGCCCTCACAGAGCATCTGGTGGTGGAAACAGAGA
Organism: Manis pentadactyla; assembly: GCF_030020395.1. NCBI lineage: Eukaryota > Metazoa > Chordata > Mammalia > Pholidota > Manidae > Manis > Manis pentadactyla. The sequence goes on along the minus strand of NC_080025.1, from coordinate 57,530,314 downwards.
AGGACCTGCCAAAGAAGTTTACCCAGTGAGTCACAGTTTTGGCTTATCAAGGTTTAAGGTGTCTCTGGGCATAATATAGGATTGAAATAGCTTACTACTTGTGGTACATATATTGGCTATTTTGTTCTTTGTTCCTAGTTTCAAAGCTAGCTGAGAGGTAGAGGAATGAGGCATTTGTGTGTGTATGTGTGTGCACACACATCCATATAGGTATACACACATATGTATCCATACACATACACAATGATGCTAACTTAAGTTGCTTTTTAAATTAACTTGGTCCTCAGTTTTTTCAATGAAAAAAGCTCACCCACCTCCAACAGTTGGAAAAACTCATTTCCAGAGGAGTCTTGGGCACCCCATTCTCTTAAGAGGCCAGCACTTGTAATTCCATTTACCAAAGATGCTTGTCATCTCTTTTTTTTTTAAGAATACAAATTATACTTTAATTGAATACAGTCCTTACTCTTGGGATTATACACATGTCCATATATACCAACCTATTTTGTGCTCTTGTCATTTCTTGCCCCTTGTAGAAAATACAGATAACAGAAAAGTATGTACCTGTAACTCTTATATACAGGGAAATTGTTGGTAAAAGCCTCCTTAGTTTATTTTTCCAAGTTATCGTGTGTGAGGAGAGGAACGGCCATGTTTTGACATGTTAATAGATTTGCAGAGCCCGGAAATGATATGAACTATGTCCTTTTCCCAGAGTTAAGTCATTCTCTGCTTCCTGTAAGAAAAATACCGTGACCTTTCTTTCCTCCCTCAGGCAGGCTAGGATGACGCCAAGCTGTATAAAGCTCACAGAACCATTCTGGCTTCACTTTGCCTTGCTCCTTAAGCAGAAGGGAGGCCACTGCTGACAAAAGTTTAGAATGGAGGTGATGTGGCTTATAAAGTACTTTGGCATGAGGTCCTGAACCAGTATTGTGAAGGGTTTTATATATAGTGGTTTCCCACCCGCAATGATGTGCGTTGAAGAATTCTCTGGTGGTTTATTCAGACAACACAGGCCCTTTCCGTTGCCATATCCTGGCATGTATCCGACATTCAGTAGTAAATGTATGTGGTTCAGAAAAGCCCCTCAGCTAGTTCTCATCCTGTTCCTCTCCTACCCCACCTACTGATACCAAGGGTAATGCCCAACACGCTGCTCAAAGGGACCAAGAACGCATGTGACAAACACACACGCCTTGTGTACTGGGAGCAAGAGCGTCCAGAAAAAGAATCGTCAGCAGGCAGTTTCTCAGAATGCATCTTTCCTGTCCTTCCCTGTCCTCTGGCATTCTTAAATGTGGTTTCCTGGACATCACCGCATCTGAGAGGAGGCAGAGAGCTCTTTGCCTGGGGAACACAGTATCCCAAAAGCTGGGTAAATAAAGCTACAAGCACAGGGCCGGAATGTTCTGTGCTCTTGTTGGCACTGTGCTGGAGCCCAGTGACACAATGTTGTCTCAGCCTGCTTGACCAGGAACCCTGAGCAAATGAATCATCTGATTTTAAGGAAAATGGCAATTTTCAGCAAATTGCTAATTTAAAAAGTATTTTCATCTCCTTTGCATGTTATATTTTAGATATGTCTCTTGTAAACAGCGAACAGTTGGATTAAAAACCCTAACCATTTCAACTGTTTCTAAGTATGTGTGTATTGGCTATGTGTATGTATTAGTCACTATGTTTTATATATAATGTATCTTTATTTTTTGCTATTTGTCCCTCTTGTTTTCTTCTCGGATTCTTGGCTTCACCTTGAAAAATTTTAACCTTTTCCTGTCAACTTGGTAGTAACATACTTTGTCCCTATTCCTATTAGTTCAACATACATACTTGCCAAAGCCTGAAATTAGTTAAGTTTAACCTCCTCTTGACAATTCAAGTGCCTTAGAACATGTTTCATTCTGTTTATCTTGCTCCTGACTTAGGCTATAGCTGTAGATTTTAAGATTTGTTTCGTTTAAATCCCTAAGACATCATTATTGTTTCATATAGTCAGTTTTGTTTGCTCATACACACACACATGTACTACTTTGATAGCTCTTTATTCTTTCATCTTTGAGAATTTCCTTTATGAAGGTATGTTAGAGCAAACTTTCTGTGTGTATACAGTGGTCTGAAAATATCTCTATATAACCCTCATTCTTGGAAAATACTTTTAGTGGAATAGGGTTCTTTGTTGGCAATTATTTTGTTTTAGGACATTGCATTGTTTTCTGGCTTCCAGCTTCCATTGTTGAGGTTCAGTTGTCAGTGTCTTTCCTTAGAATTCGATCCTTTTTTTTTCTGGCTACTTTTAAGATACTTTCATTGCTATTGTTGATTTGGAGTTTCACTGTATCTGGGTGTGGATTTTTAAATTTACCTTGCTTGGGATTCACCAAGCTCCTTAATCTTTAGGATGTTGCATCTTCAAGTTCAGGTAAGTCCTGAGCACTTTTATTTTGGAACACAGCCTCTACCCCATTTTCTCTTTCCTCTGCCTCTATGGCTCTGATTAGACACATAGGGTAGGTAGGCCCTTTCATGTTTCCATGTTGCTTTTGACTTTGTCCATGTTTTGTGCTGGATTCTGAAAAATTCCTTCTGACCTGTCTCCCCTTTGGTTCCTTCTACCCGTCTAATCTGATTGTGTCTGTATTTTTTATTTCTCTTAAGTATTTATCCCTTTTTCAAATCCATTAGGTCATTAAAAATTTTTCCTATTCCTTGCAGGTATTTTCAAGCCATTTTCTTTTCTAAAAACATGGTAAGTGTATTTTGTAATGTCTCACAATTTCCATACCTGAACCTTGTATGGGTCTTTTTTCCGCCACTCTCATTCCTGGTATCTTGTTTTCTTGTGTGATTAGTTATTTTGACTGTGAGTTGCTCATTTCCCTTAGAAAATTATTTGGGGAGTTCTTACAGGCTTAGGATGAAAGAACATCATTTTAGAAAGGATTTACATTCTGTTAGGCATTTAGGAACTCTACTGGTCTGGTTTACTCTAAATGTATAGCTTGAGGCTTTTGTAACATGTAAGGGGTGAGATTTGGACTGCAAATGTAGGTAGCTTGCAATGGCTTCTTAGAAGAGATTTTTCTGAACTCGGTCTGCCCAGAGCTTTCCTTGCAGTGCCCTAGCTGCATGTTGATGGGTTTACTACTGGTTCATCTTCAAACTGAGTTGTAGCTCTTTGCAGGGCTTGCTTTATAGTGGGAGTGTCTTTGATTTCATGTCCTGTCAGGTGCTAAAGACTGAAGTTCATAATCCCCAGGTTTGGTAAATGCAGGACAAAAGCTTGGTTCTATGTTTGGTTCTCCCCCAACGGTCCCATATTCACTTGGATTTTGGCCTAGTAAGTTATTACTGTCCTATTAGTTTAATACTTAAAATAAGTTACACAATTAGTTTTTGCCATTTTCAGTGGGAAGATGATCATGATAACAGCCTGCACTCACTGCTGGAAACAGAATCTTGTAGTTACAAAAATACAAATAATGGTTTTGTCAGATGTTTGGTGTTGCTGGTTCACACAGGAGATTCCTGATTTTCTTCTTGATGGCCCCATATCACATGGTCAGATTTCTGAATTTTATGTCCTAAGCTTGATTTCCATCTAAAAAAGGCATTTAAAATAACCACCCATTTTGGAATCTGCATCAGTGAAGTCTGTAGAAACATTACAAAGGAGACAGCAGGCCTAAGATGGAGTCCCTTGTGCTAAACCCCAACCCGCAAACCAAGAATGCCTAACGTAACTGCAGTTCCCATCCCCAGGAATGTAACCTTTAACCAGTCAACCTAGATTTTCCTGGTCAGCACTAGTGAGGCAATCTGCTCAATCTTCCATTTCTCTTAGAAGGATAACTTTGCCTGAAACAATGCATTCTTTGGTAATACTTTCCTCTCTGACTTTACACCTTTTCCCTTTCTACAGCTTGGCGGTACTCCTACTGCTAAATGGGACGTTGTCCAACTCATGAACCATTGAAAAAAGCCAACCTCATCTTTAAACACAGTTGAATTTTTATTTCACAATGCCTTGAGAGTTGAAATAAAATGGTATTTATTTACTTTTCATTGTTCCAAAGCAATTTAAGGTGATTAACATTAAAATCCCAAAGAGCACCACTCTAAGTTGAGAGAAAGAAGGGCATTTGGTAGAGCGAGCATCCTGAATTCTGATTTCTGCTCTGCATTTTATCTAGAGTACTCATGTGGAGTCTGTGGAATAGACTTGCTACATGCAAAATAAACTGTTTTATTTGCAAATGAGAACTTTTCTAGGAATAGTTTTCAGCAAATTCTCAGAAGTCTAAGACCCAAAGAGAATTATGAAGTAGTGAACTTTATACAAGGTAACCTTACACAAATAATTTATCCTCTTTGTACCTTATTTTCCTAATCTATATTTTGATGAAACACCTTACTTCAGTTTACTGTTGAGACTTTTCAAAGACAGTAATAAGTGAACATGCTTTGAAAAAGCTATCCATTAAAAAAAAAGTTTAGTAAATATGTTTAACACTTATAAAATGTTTAGGGTATTAGCATTACAGAGAATACCAAGATACTATTGAAGTGGTTATCTTAATGACATTCAATCAACAAACATGTGAATGTCTACTGTGTGTTGAATGCAGGAGATACAGATGAATAAAACACCATCCTCTACTGCCTTGTACAGGCTATAGATCCACGGGTTTTAAGCTATTTTAGAAATACACTCAATAATGGAGGCCAGAAGAATGGCATGTGGTGTGGGAATGGCAGAGAAGTGAGTCACTGAATGCTTCTTGGAGGTGTTATTGCCTAATCACCTAAAATGAGCTGGCTAAAGCTAGGCATTCCTGGCTAAGGAGTCAGCATAAGCAAAAGTGAAGAAACTGGAGAAAGTGGTGTAATGTGGGTATGTGTGCGTAAGTTGTAAGGTAGAGCAAGTTGGTACTGCGAGCATACGAAATAAAAAAGCAACACATGAGGCTATCTGCATAGCATGGGACAGATCAAGGAGGATTTAATGGATTAGGCTGGTTTCTGAGCATTAACCTATAGGCTAGAGAGAGCACCAAATGCTTTGAGCAGGGGACTGGAACTGAGGTAGGGCAGGGACATGTGACAAGCATCAATTAATTTTTCTTGCCTATGATGAAAATGCCAAGATATAAAAAGGCTAGTAGTAACAGCAGGGACTCCATCTTAAGACTAACATTCTATTTTAAAAACTAGGCAGTTAGGAGGTAAGATTCCTAATATATTTTATGGTAATCAGCCAATAACCTACCCTATCTTAAGGCAGGGCAGGCAGTCCTAAATGATATGTCTCCACTGCTTGAGGGTAACCACTGTCTCAAGGAACAGGACCAAGATATTCCTTGTGTGAAGTTTATCTGACAGATTACCTAGAGGGACAGACTATGTATGATGACATGTCTCTCACCAAAGACAAACATCATGAAACCACATGCCTAGCCTATGCCCCCCTGGCCCTTTCCCCATTCTTGAAAACCTTAAAAGACAAGAATCCTAAGCTTTAAGCGGCCTCCAGAAGGTTGCCTGCACTTCCCTTTCCTTGATCTTAGACTTCTTGCTGCTCAACTTAGTGCAGTAAGCGTCTTTGTTACTTTGCTATTTTATTGTTTTCTAGACTTAAGCACAAGTCTTTACTCTCTCTGTCCTACTTCAGACAAGTAGGGAAGGTCTACTGAGATCTCTGATTTGGGGTTGCAAGTTACCATCGCCTGGGGATGGGAACTGCAGCTATACGATCTTGCTCTTTAGTAGCCTGCCCAAAAATCTCTGAGTTGTCAGAACATAATCTCATTCCATCCAGTGCTCTACGGCCCCCCCAAACCCTCCGGTGGTAGGGGCTTAGTTCCCATGCCATGCAGATTCAAGGAGACACTGGACACCAGGTGACCCTGGCTTCAGTTGGCAAGGGATCTACCCTATGCTGAGCTGGGGTTCAATGAGCTTCTCTTTCCTCCCTCTTCTCCCTTGCTCTCTACTGCCAGCATGGCTGCTGCCATTCATCGCTACTCTCACTTCCTTACCAATACTCGTCTGACCTGTTCAAGAATTCTTTCTTGATCAGTCAAGAACCCTCCCCCATCCAGGTTGAGGTTTCACCTAGTGTGCAGGCAGAGACTTCCCCAGATGCAGTTGCTATCTGACAATAGAACTATTAGACTTTGTTAGAATCCTTGATAGCACAGTGGAAAGGAGAGGGGGCTGCGATAAACTAGTTATTGTATTGTTTCAGGAAGAGATTTACAAGTCTGAAATGGAAGTTGGAAAGTAGATACTATTTAGTAGATAATCAACAGGATTGTGGTTGATTATGTGTGTGGGATAATGGAGAAGGAAGTCTCACTTTGTAGGTTGGTTGAACCCCCCCCAAATGAGGTGGAGAATCAAGTATATGGTAAGTTTGGACTTGCTGCAATTGCATAGGTATCTAGTGGAAACACATCAAAGATGAGAGAGAAATTTATCAGTCTAGGCTGGAGATATAAGTGCCTGGAGCCTTTAGTAGGCAACAGCCAAGCCCATGTGAACTGCTGGGATCAGCCAATATGAATAGGGAGATAAATGGGACATGGTAACATTTTTAAAGGCACGTGTGTGAAGAAGAGCCTCAGAGGGAGGGGGGGGGGGACCCAAAATGTTACAACATGGAAGGTAAATACTTTTGAAGAATGAATTATGAGCAATGGCAAATACAGGGGAGATCCTCTGGTAAGATAGAATTAAATGTATTCATTTGGCAATTCATTGAGAGTTTCTGTTTTGTTTAAGAGGGCTGAGAACCACATGGGAGATGAACAGGAAGTGATGCAGTGAAAGGAGTGGAAAGGGACACAGCTTGATAAGTCTGTGTATAAATGGGAGGGAGATTAGAGCTGGTATTACCAAGGGATTTTTTTTTTAAGGATGGGAGAAACCAGAACTTGCTTGTTTATTGGCTGAGGAGTAAGGAATAGAAAGGAAGAGGTTGAAGATAAGAGCTTTTTTCCCCCCAGGCTGGAAATCTGGTAGAAATCTTCAGGCTGCACAGGAAAACCCAATCAGAAATAAATTTGTAGCCAATTCATCAGAAGAGCTCATAAACACCAGAACTAACCCAACTTAATCACAACTACACAGTGTCTTTCCATAAACAACTCATTAACCAATTATAGAATAAATTTTAAAAAATGAAGTGGGTCAGGCTAACTATTTTAGTTGAATTTTGTGGCCAAAGAGTGATGCTTCTCTCTGGGATGGATATAACCAGTGTAAAGCAAAATTGTATTTTTTTCTGCAGAGATTAGATGCAGATGCTATCAAATGGTAGAAAAGGCAATTGGCAGCTTACACTACTCACCAAAAGAGCAGCCATGAGCCCGCAAAATGATAGATGCCTCAGGTCTGCAGTGAATACCAATTAAGTCACCAAGAGCCCTGTATGTATACCAACCAAGTGAGCGGTCAAGTCAGCCCATGTGATAGCATGCAGGCAAAGCTCCTGATCATCAAAGATCCATTTCCATGTTAGTTAAAAAAATTTTGATGAAGTTGATAATTCTAATGATTCTAAAATTCCTTTCAAGAATGTAGTTTTCTTTGCTGGAATAACCTAAATAAATAGTTTAGTAAGTTTTAATGGAATGAAGACCCATGAACCAAATAAAGGTAGAGTCGTCTTGGGAACAGATAACAGAGAAACTTTTGACTGAAATAAAATGATAATTTAAAATGAAGCAGGAAAACCTGAATTCATTAGAGGTTGACTGTGATTTTAATTGGCTGCAGAATCCCTTTGCTGGTCTCTTCAAACAATAAACAAAATGTAAACTTTAAAACATTCAAAACAAACAATACTTCAAAAATGTATTTAAAGGTTTGAACATTTGGGCCTGTGTCAGTGAAAGGGATGTTTGCAGCAAGCTAATAAAACCAGTAAATTTGTGATCTAGATTATTCCTTTCCTCTGTCCATTCATTAAGTCAACAAATACCGTTTGAGTGCCTGGTAGTGGACATCAAACCCTTGGCAGTACACAAAAGCATTTCTGGTCAGTTTGTATGCATCCACGTGCTTGGTTTCTTCCAAGAGGCTGAGCTTGAGCTCCTCTTACAGGCTTGCCTAGGTCAGTGGTCTACACTGCTTGATCTCTTAGAGGCTCACACCCCTCCTTGTTGCTACCTCCTGGTCCTTTCCCTTCATTCACAAACACTTCAGCACCTGATTTAGCTTTCCTCTCCACTGTTACCTTGTCATCTTCCTGGATGATCTTAATGTCTACCTGTCCAACCCACTTGTCCTCTCAGGTTTCTTATTCTTGTTTTTGTCTACAATCATCTTCTTTACTCCATTTAGTCACTCAAGGTCACACCTTAGACTACACTGCATCACAGTGCTCAGATCACTAATCCAAGCATCCTTGCCTTGGACTAGCATTTTCTGTTCTTCCAAACCTGCTTGGTCAACAACTCCCCATACATCAGAGCTGTGATCAGACTGTCCATTCAGCTATCTTTCCAATGCTTTTTAAATTTGCATCCTTACCTAGCCAGTTTGGATACTGTAGGACCACTATTTTAGCAACTTAGTTATTACAATTATTATCCAATTAGCATCCCTTTATGAAACTTACCTGGCAAAACCTGGAGCAACTCCATTTTCTCTGTACCCAGGCATCAGTGTGCCATTGGGGATGGTGGGGGGACACAAAAGGCAGATTTTCCCTGTAAGTTATCAATCACCAAATTGATACAAGCTGGGTCCTCCACATTGTTCTACAGTCCTGCTTTACCTCTGGTCACTTTATTCTCCACAATAACTATTTTAAAGCCTCCATTTTCAAAACTCCAATCCCATATTGTCTCTGACTTCACAGAGAAAACCAAAGCCTGTGTATGTACCTACTCCTTCTTTTTGTAGAATAAAAGCATCCCTTCGATCTAAACTCCAGTCCCTTCACCAGCACTTTGGACCCCACCCTCTTCTGCCTTATTATGACCCAGCACCGTCACTGATCCCTTTTGGCTCTTCAACTTCTGCCTCTTTCCTGTATCCTTTACAGAGATAAAATGGCAGTTAAGAAGGGAAAGGAAGACACGTTATTGCCTCAACCTTTCTTAACATCTAAAATTCAGAGTTGTCCAAGGTAGCTTCTGACATCTGCCTCCTCCACACAACCTGGAGAGGAATGCCTCTAAAATACCAGTTATTTCCAGGTGATTAAATCCAATCAATGCTTTTAATCCCTCAGTTCTTGCTCTTTCAGCAGCCTTCCACACCTGGGCAGAAAAACTCCCTTTGGCTTTCACGACTTTACTCCTCATGGTTTACCTTCCATCTCTTCAGCTACTGCCAGTCTCCTTTGCTCACCTTTGGCCATGTTATGTAAGAGTTTCTGTGGCTTTGCCCTGGGTCCTCTTTTCTTTATACTCTATAGCAGAGATTGGCACATGTTTTTAAAGGACCAAATAGTAAATTATTTTAAGACTTTGAAGGCCGTACTGAATTCTGCCGTTGTAGCATGAAAGCAGCTATAGACAATAATCAAATAATTGGGCATGGCTGTATTCCAATAAAACTTCACTGACAGAAACATGGTGGGCTGAATTTGGCTTAGAGTTTACCAGGCCATATTCTACACTCTCCCTAAAGAGTACCCTCTTTTCTACCTCCAGCCATCATCTGCACAACAAATTCACCTCTTGAGACCCTTCTGTCCCCAAATCTGTATATCCAACTGCCTGATATCCACATGTAAATATCTCAAAGGCACCTCAGATCTTACCCTAGGAATTATGCCCTTCTCCCTGAATCTGCTCTCTCTCCAGTATTCTTAGTAAGAGGCACTGCCGTTCAGATAACTGCACAAGACAGAAAACAGAGGAGTTAACCTTGATGCCTCTTCCTCTCTCATTCTTTGGTTCATTGAACTGGAGAATGCTAAGTTTGGTAATGCCATTATTTGAAGCACACAGTCAAATTTAACATTTTGCTAATAGAGCTAAAGCTTTATTTCCATGTTTATTACATGTTTATCTTTGATGTATACATATTAGAATTGCATTAACATACAACTTGGGAGAAAAGCTGGACATTCTCCACTGAATGGGTTAAAAAGAATGTAGAACTATAAAATATTTGTTTAAGTGTGGATTCTAATTGTGGCAAACAGAACAATTAACTACCTTGCCATTTTTCTCTTTCTAGTTTTCCAAGATGGAGTTCATTATCTTTTTCATAACAGTTTATTTCAGGAAAGGAAATTAGGGATAATCATGAAAACCATTTTACTTTAACTATGGAGTACAAATAAAGAGTCTTAACACAGAACTCGTATCTCCTATTTAAAACACATATACTTCATGATATTATGAATTGAGAGATTAACTGAGGTCAGCTGTAAATCTAGTGACTTATGCAAACCCTGCATGCCATCTGCTTTTGTCTGGAAGACTTACGCTGATTTAAGGGTGACAGCAGAGTTCTATTTGACATGTGTTAACCATTTGCTACTCAGAAAGGGGATGGCCAAATACTAAGTGCTTAGTGATGGAAATTCAGGGTTAATGAGTTCCAAGTGGCTAAGAGCTAACAGAAAGCATCTTTCCACAACCCCCTTTCCCATTGTACAGCCATGTCCAAATTTACAGACTTTTAGCATTAATAAAGCTCCTCTAGATACTCTGAAACTGCTTAAATTCACAGTACACAAAGAATATTGTCTGTAGAATTCCAATGTTTAAACAAAATCAAAATTATGGATGCTTATCAAAGTTGTTATTAATATAGTTTCTTTTAATTCTTTATAAGCTCCTTAGCACATATTGTGAAGAGGCGTGTTCTTGTTAATACTAATAGTCTTTACTTAGATATATTTAAAAGAAAATCAATTACTTTTCACCAGGGATTACAGGATCAAAACGTACTAAAAGTGAATAACGCTTATGGTTTTCATGAAACAACTGTTTAGAATCTGCAAAAACATTTTTTAATGATGCTTATAAAAGATATTTAATAAAGGCAGCTCAACTCTAGATTATTCTACTGATAAATACTTTCTCGTGTAACTGTTTAGGACAGATGAGTTATGGCTTTTCAATTTTAAAAATTTCACATTTATTGTCATGTTAAACCTTTTCTAAATCAATCTTTCACTATCAGATTCTTAAATGAGAAAAGAACAGACAAAAGAGACAAACTCCCTATCAACTTAGCCTCCCCCTTCCCTGGAAATCAACATTTTTCTTAAAATTCAAGGCACACTCCTTTTCTTAGAACAGGGGCTGGCAAACTTTCTGTAAAGGGCCAGATAATAAACATTTCAGGCTGTGTGGGCCATACGGCCACTATCAGTACTCTGTTTCTATGGTTGTCCTGAGAAAGCAGCCATATACACAAAAAGTTTTTACAAAAAAAAGAAAAGACCAGTCTGAATTTGGCCTGTGGGCCACTGTTGGCCATCCCCCATCTTAGAATAACAGACCTAAATATAATAGAATCATCTAAAAACAAAAACTTAGTCTCTAGTCGTATGTGATGACTGACTCAGAATTTAGCAGTTAATCACTCCAGAATGTTTTGATGTTGAACACTCTGAACTCAGCTAACTTCTGCTTTTGGTTAAGATTCTCTACTCAAACTTGTATCATCATCCTTTTCACTGGGGATAATTTATCTTAATTTAAGAACTTGAGTATTTAGTGAGGGATTCAATTTAAAATTAATAAATAATGTCCATACAATTTAATATTCAATTTAATTTTTAAAAAACTTAATGAAAAATATAACAGAATCAAAACATTTAAAATAAGCACACTCACTACCCATTCCAGTAATTCATTTAAGTCATATCAACTATAGAATAGGAAAAATAAATTCAGAAGTGTAATTACTTTAAAATACGCTACTTCCACTTATGTCAGTATTTTACACTTATGTATACATTCTATAGTGGAAGCAGAAATTCTCTCTAAAAACATCTTCTCCTTAAAATCTTGAGGTGCATATTAGAGCCACCACAGGCAATATCTGACATACAAAAACTGCAGTTTCAGGCCTTTTAAATTTGGCTTTTCACTGGTACAATACAATGACCAATGTATATCATCACTGTACAGTGCCTAGACATTCCAGTAAGAACCATTATTTTCTTTAATGTAGAATGATTAATACATTTTCTACAAGGGGCAGTGAGGTTAGTAATTCTATAGGGTATGTCCCGACATAATTTCCAAATTGTACAATGACACAAACAACTTTAAGGCCATGTTTTATTTGCTGATTAATGGACACAAGGCAATGTAATTTATTTTCAAGTGTTTTCTTGAAAGTCTGTACTCATAAAAATCAGGAAAAGTTGGAAAGACTGTTAAATCACTTAAACTTTGTATCTTACACAATCTTATTTGTACAAAAATACAAGTTAAATATAAACATAAAGCAATGATAATTTTATGCAAATCTGTTTTATGTGATCTTCAGTTATATATAAAAGTTTCTTGGTTTGATTATTTGTGAAAATATCAATACCAGATTGAATTACTATCTATTGGCAAAGAGCCCTAAAAAGCTTACTTTACCATTAATCTTTTACATGGTTAACTGCATTTCCTATTTTGAGGTCACCTAAACACTGGAAAAAAAGAAAGAAAAGGGCAGTATGTCCATAAACCAACAAATAATTTGGCTGTCATGTATCATAAAACACAACTCCCACACACCTGTACAATAAACATTATGCATTACATACACACATGGGTGTATGTGTGTGCATGCATGTAAACGCATACACAAGCACGTACCCACAGCCAGTCATAAAACAAAGCCTAATGACGGGCTACTTCCAGTTCGATACTCAGCTTTGCATTTTTTCTTACTTCATCAAATGAATAATTTTTTGTCACCTTCCCATTCTTGAAAACAGTATGGAGAAGATCCTGTACAAATATAACAATACTAAAATTTAGTGGTTATATTAGATTATCAAGCAAAATTATGTAATGCTGTGATGAATTCGACTAATACAGAAGTGTTGATGGTATCCTAATTAGGAAATGATTTTGCATACAAAGAATGCTGGTGGAGCAAGAAGACAGCAAGGCACTATCTAAAGTGGCTCTGCAGGAATAGTAATGATCTAAATATTACATTATTAAAATAGTTTTCCTTAAAGGACAAACATAAACGCCTAGCTTACTCTTTTTTTCATGTGGGAGATGCCTGCTGTTTGGTCACTCAGGAGAACTGTGCTGTGGCTGATAATCATGACAGTGCAGCACAAAAGGCTGCCAGACTTCCTGGCTCCTAGCCAACAGACTCAGCACTGATTACACTTATCAACCCTGGAATTTAATAAATTTGCTAGTCACTGAGTTTTGGCCTTAAAAACAACCCCTAAAAAAATAAGAAATCAAACTCAAAACAGGAACAAAAACCAGTACTGATTTCTTGACTAATGAAGTGACCGACTTAAAAGATTGTATATTGAAGTCACTGACCAATGTAGTCCATTTGACCCATGCAAGGGTAACACGGATAAGCTGAGAATGAGGACTATTCTCTCTCAGGTCTGGAACTACCCATCTCACTAGGGATATTATCTGCCTCTAATTTCTCTCTGAAAAATCCACTGAAGTAGTAATTCACTGTGCCTAAATTTTCCATCTAGTCTGAAGATTAAGGTGTGTGACATTTTCTTTCATAAAGTTAAACATACTATATCAAGGAATGGTGGTTCCTATTCTTAATCAAAATGCCTAGGTAATTATAAATTCATTACTGCCTCAAAAATTCTTTAGTAGCATTCACATACTCATTAAATCAATGCCTTTTTCTTAGTCATAGTTAGGGCTATGTCTAAAGTGACTTTACTCTTTCTGGGATAAACTAATTGAGCAGTTTTGGTAGGTATTAAGAGTTAAATGAAGGCTACTCAAAGAACTCCCTAACAGGCTATATAAAGGGATCTAATTCCAAAGGTTTGCTTAAGAATTTGTTTATGTTTTCCTGTTAATGAAAACTATATTTCATTCTGGTTCAAAGTAACATAAGCAGAATATATGATATGGTATAAAGAATCTAAAGTAATGCATTCGTGTTTATGCTTAGTGTAAACTTTCTTCCTAGAATATTAACATTCACCAGTAGTTATCCCTCTACAAATGAGGGTTTTTCCCCCCCAATCCAGTGGCTTAAAAAAACAGGCATTTGTAATTTTTGAGTTTATAAATATGTGTACTTTGTAGTTAAAGACCATTAGATCATATGGATTACTTTAACAGTTTTGATAAATTTTTCAAGTTTGGTTGATTTAAACCAGAAAACTTGGTCAAGTCTAGGTTTCACCATTTCTAGGCTATGCAACCTGAATCAAGTCATGCTGTTTTCACATCTCACAGTAAGGGAACATAATTTGCCTTTGTTAGCCCATAGAGTTGCTACATCAACCAAATGAGACCAATGAAAATCATCTAACTGGATTATTAACTTTAAAAAACTGGAATTATTTTAAACAACATCTTAGAATTTGGATGGCCCTTCTTTTATCTATTATTGTAATTACCACAGTTTTACTCTAACATAAATAGCTACGAGAAGCCTAAGAGCAGCATCCTTTAGATATTCTTAGCCATTCTTCAGAGATCACTCCTCTGCTGCTGATCACTATGTGTAAAAACTTATTTTAAATATTTATAACATTAACAACAAGTAAATAACATAAAAGCATCCTTTCTTAATTTGGAGAGCAAACCTACTGTTAAAAAAAAAAATCAACATAGATACATACTGGACCATATTCCTCTAGGTCTCCTTTTCCTTCTTCAATTGTAACAAAATTCCCTGCTGGTGTCCTATGTAAAGATAATCGGCCTTTTTTGGACCTTTTGTTGGGATCAGCAACTGGGTCCTTAAAGACATTAACCTGGAATCCAAGTAAGAGAATCAGAGAAACAGAAGACTATCAAAAATGTTCACTCCCATTTTTTAAAAAAAGCTTATACATGATTTATATATAAATTTTAAATAAAGCACTTTATAGATATAACTAAACCAATTCACATCTGGCTCTTAGAAATGTTTAGCCTGTTTTGGAGGACAGAATTTCCTGTTATGTACAAAACCCAAATTTGGATATCCCTTCAGAATACCCAATACTCCATTTTAACATGTGACCCTTAAGGTATCTCCCTTTATGTTATGAATTGCCTTTAAACTGATCTAAGTATAGTACATACATCCAAATGGGGGGTAGGGGATCAATGCCAGTTTCTCTTATGTAATCCAAGGCAAGGGAACTAGGATTTTACTAAGATAAAGGCTTTTCCTTTTGTTAATTTTCACTATATTACCTGGTGCTGTCAGAAGCAAAGAAGACCTAGAGAACCTGAAGAGAGCAGAATGTTTGTTTCAGGATCAGAAAGCTGGGAGGCAAAACATAATAGAAGCAACTAGTGATGGTTATGGGAGGAGAAACAGATGAGTCAATCCCAGAACTCTCCAAAGACAGATGGAGGTGAAGTAAGCCAGGAACCAACCCAGGTGTTCTCAGGAGGCCTTAGTTATCTCCAATCCTGACCCTCCGATTCATAGACTCTCAAGAGCCTAAGAGCTGGGGGGATTGTTATTTAGCTGCCTACCAGCTTGGATTCCCCTGTTGTAAGGCTATTAATCAACTCCAAACTCATAACCCACCTTCCTAAAACACTGTTTGACAGTGTTTACAATACGTGCTTATCTTTAATATATGATGGTTAGGTTAGCTGACATCCCTGTTCAAGGATGGTCAACTGTTTAATTCAAAACATTTATATTTATGTATATTTAATATACTAATATATGCAGTAAACAATATAATAATATACAGTATATTTAATATACTAAAGCAGTGGGAAATGACTGGCCTATATTCTCCCCCCCCTAGATTATCTCTCATTTTTCCTTTTTTGAGTCTTCTTTTTACTGCAACATGTTATTACACCTAATATTTTTCTTTCCTTGTTTCTGAGTCAGTTAGTGATACCTGACAACATATTAGTAGCTCCATCAGGATCATATTATCTTTTGACTATTGCAGTAACTGCATTCTACCTAGATTCACAAAGAAGGTACCAAACAAGTTGAACGACATACCCCAAGGCCATTGGTTACAACATAACTACACTTGAAGGAACAATTCAAGAGATCTCTTGTGAACTTCTGTAGCAAACCACCACCAGAACCAAAGGCAATATTTTCAAGACTCCATTTGTTTTGCTTCATGCCTTCTACAATCTAGAAGATAAAAAAATAAGATGCAAAAACTAAGTAATCTGCAAAAAGAAGAAGGTAATTTTCTATGAGTTGTACTGATGAATAAACCATCCTAGAGTTGTTTAATAACAGTAAATAATGAGTTAAGAATAAGGCCTACACAAAGTTATAGTCCACATTTTCTCTTTTAAAAGATGTACCCAACCCCAAAAGGAGCTCGAGGTGTAAGTGTGGAAAGAGGGGATTTCAGTCAAAGTCCTGAATTTGTGGTGTTGTCATGATTGTGGTTAGGATTGGGGGAATGAAAGAAATGAGAGGAAGTGAGAAAAAACAGGCTATAAATAACTAAGGTTAGTTGAGTAAACTTCCCTCTCACTGACATTATTGCCCCAATGCCAGCAGCACAAGCAATGTGGCCTAGTAGTTGAGACCCAAACTACTAGCCTCCAGGATGGCTCTAATCATCACTAACTCTCAATATATGTCATTACATGTCATACGCAATGGCGCATTTAATAATCAAAAGATGTTGGTGGCACAACAATGTAAAATACTCTCTCCTATGTAATAGCTGAGCACTGGCAGAGTCATTTTACTCTGGGCTGGTGCTCCAGTGCCATAAGCAAAATTATGAACAGACAGGGTGTTAACATTTATCATTTAATCATTTTTGTGAGAGTGACTTTAAGCCAGCTAGAAAGACCTATATGAACATACAGTTCTGGTAGCTAAGATTTCAAGAGACACATAATTTGAAAGTTACATTAATTTATTAAGCTACATTGTTATCCATGTAATTTGTGTTTCTTTTCACTAAGTAGAATTCATTTACCTAGCTCATCTGTCTTCTTCTTTAACATATTCAATCATTTTTATGATAGATGGTGGCAAAAGAAATTTGGTAACCATTCCTTTAATTTCATGAGAATAGTCAAAAGGACTAATTGTAAACAGAACTTTCAGAAGTGATTAGAAAACCATAATCAGGTTTGGTAACTTTGTGATTCATTAACACAATTCACCATATACTCCCAAATACTAAGAGTCTCAAACTGACTTTCTATTTTCAACATTCCAAGGTAAAAATATACGAGCTCCAAGAACTTTCATCTTTAATAAACTCATGTTTAGAAATGCAGCTTGTTTTTTAAATCCCAACCATCTAATTCTCTTGCTGTGAGAAATCAAGATGGAAAGATACACAATTTAGTGCTCCCTTAGGCTGTACATAATAGTGTCTCATGTATTTATTATTATACTTGAACCCCAAAGTACCCAAGAGCCCTGAATGCAAATATACTTTTCATTGAAGTAACTGTGAACAAAGTATAACTTTAATAGTGACAAAAACCTTACAAAATACTATAAAATTAATGCATGTCCCAAAAGAGTGAATTTCAAAATGGAAGAAGTGCACAGCGAACAATAGAAAACTGAAGGAAAAGAAAGGGGAACAGATGGAGGGTGAGGTGGTTTGGATAAAATATAGAGAAAACAAGTGTCAGAACTTCACCTGATTTGAGTTAATTTTTCTGTTATTAAAATGACTTATACATATCAGAAGGAAATCTGACTAGACATACATTGACAAAATATCACTCTTAGACACCACTATTCATTTTCGTATTTTGTATCCTAGGGATGAGGGATGTACCTTAACTGAGAAGAGTCAAATTATGCTATTAATATTTAAGTATTTTTTTTCATCACAACCATACATTTGAATTATGTACTATAATCCACAAGTGCTTTCACAATGTATAGATCAAAAACATTTATTTGTTCCTATCATTAAGATTTAAATAAAACCAATGTCTTCTAACAAGTCTCAGAATCAAATTTTTGAGGATTGGGGAAAATTTTGTAGAAAGGTAGAGAAAAGGGTTCCAGGAAAAGAATAGTAGGACAGCTAAAGGGTAAGAAAAATGTTTAAGGTATGTGGGACTTAACTTGAAAAGAAATTTTCTTGCCAATTTTGAGAATTCGATACCATTTTAATGTCATTAACAAACAACTCAAAGGGGGAGGTTTCAATGATAATCAAGATGACTGAATCCCTAACTGAGATACAAACACAAAGATAGACACTTCTGTGTTTTGTCCAACACAAAGAGATTTTGCCTCTTTTCCTAGATAGGCATATTCATTTTGGTACACAAAAACCTAGAGTGGGGTTACACTATAAATTTCCTGATGTGTCACAGGAAAGACTTATTGTGAATAGCTGACAGTCCAAGAGTGAGAATGACAGTCCACGAGATAATTCAATTGTTTGAAAATGAACAGATTTCCCATTTTGTAAAATTAGGGCATCTAATTTAGTCTGTGTGTAAAGCAAAATTGCTATATGAATTCTTTCTTCTGCTTTTAAAAACTTCCTTGACCCACCTCTACTACGAATAATGTAGGTATTACCCTTTTGGTAAACTAACACATCTGCATTAACACAAACTTCATTCTCTGACCATTCTGTTTAAGGTTTCACCAATGCCAGTATCTATCTGTCTCAATATTGAACTTCTTGTTCACGGAGTTAAAAAAAAAAAAAACAACCCTCAAATTTTGGGCCGATTGTCAACTTTAAAAATGCACATACATCCTTAAAATTTATTTTAAAAAACAAAAAGAAAGTGGAACAGCTTTGGGTTTTAAAGGCAAGTTCAAATACCTGATTGAATAACCCAACTTCAAGAGCAACAAGCTGATGGATTTTCTGAAATTGGTACAGCACCCTGCCCTTGTTTCTTCATCTGAAAGGGGATTGATTAAGTTGTGTGAAGGTACCTGCTACACTTCCTAAAATGTAGGGGTGGGTAGTAGTTCTTAACTGATACCAAGGGAAAAAAAAAAACCTTTAATTCAGTCAAGCTAAGGAGATGATAGCAATTAAATATTCCAGCTGAATTTCTATACTCTGGTCCTCCTCCTCCTCACTGCAGACTTTTCTTCTATTCCTTCCTTCCTTTTCACATGAAAGCCCCTCATGTTCCAAAACCAAATGTCTTAGAAGAGTATGGGGGGAGTTTCCAATTTTTCTAGTAAGGCAGTTAGGAAGAGTTGACAGAAGAAACCTCATTTTGTTATTGCAAGCGATCTACTCAGACACCTCATTTTGGTTTCTAAATGTGTATCAACACAGAAATACTTTTTGTTATTCACAATAATTCTTACTTTTAAACACATCTTTAGAAAACAAACTTTTCTAATTTGGGTACTGACCCTTACTCTAACCACACCACAGTCTTTCAAACAGAAAAATCTTGGGCAACTTGTGTTATACAGTAGATACCATCTGAGACTGGTATACATTAAAATGTCAGTGGTTATAAGAGTAGACAGTCTACATTTATGTTATCAGTGATACCCTTAATTTTTATGGAATATATATATTAGTTAAAATGAAATTATAGCTCTTTAGAAGCTCATCTGGGAAACAAAAAAGGTTAAAGTTTTAAGAAAATATCATGTACTATTTGGCTAAATGTAACAATAACAGTGATGAGTCAATGCTTTAATTAGAAGAGGTGGCCAACCACTCTATAATCTTAGAAAAAGCACATATTAATACTATTCAAGTCTCACACTGTTAAAGCATAGCTATTCTAATAAAACTGAGACCTATTTGAGCAGTGTCAAGAGTTTTTGTTTCATATACAAGGAATATTCCTTCACTGGCATTTTTTTGTTTCATAGTGACACTTCTTCAGGCTCATCATTCAGGGTGGTCCACGAGAACCGGGAGCAGTAAGTGTGGTCTGCCTGGTGCTTCTACACTTTAAGTTACTATTGTTTATAAACTTTAGGCAATTAACAGAAAGGACATACATAATTTTAAACACGAAAAGAATCACAAATGTACTTAAATTATTAATGTGTTGTTTATCAAACTAGTAAAATGGAGCTTAATTATAAGGACTGCCTTACTGGAACTTTAAATATAAAACACATACCTCTTGTAAGGTATTAATATCTACTCCATCTCCTTGAATAATTCTAAGATAAGGAGGCAGCAACTTGTAGCCCTCTGAGTTCTCAGTAACAGGGAACTTCTTACCTAAAATATCCAAAACCTGTATGGAAAAATACATACCCAACACAAAATAACCAAAACAGAAAAAAGTGTAAAAGCTTTCCAAAGTTAAAAAAACATTAAAAATTAATCTTATTACTTAAAAACTTTATAACAAAAGAGGCAACCGTTTTAAGCCTTCTAAAATTTAGCCTCAATTGTTTGATTATGTTAGAAACAAGCATGCTATCTTCTATCAAGTCAATCAACAAGCTTTTCCCTTATATCTTTCAAATTACACAGATTTGGAAAAAATCTTTAACATTAATAGATTAAAAGAGTAAATATACTATTTTTAAGGATCATTTAACAAACTTATGAGTACACTTATGATTTAGATTTATTCTGCATGTGCCAATAATTTGTGGTTTTTTGGTTTTAATTATCTAACTCAAATATAACTCCATTTTAATTACAAGTTCAGAGTAATTATGATACGCAACGCTGGAAATGAAGCATATATAACTCATAGTTTTCCTGAAGTTCTCTTCACTTAAACATGACACACAAGTTTTAAAAGCCAAACTGCATAATATGCAAATCATCCCACTCATTATTAATAACTAAAAGTTTTACCTCAGCTGAAATACCTAAATCCTGATTTAAAATTTCTCAGAAAACTTGCTAAGAGATACAGGACCTACTGGACATATTTCCCCCCACAACAATCACTCGTTTTTCCTAAATAAATGTATTTAAAGATTTGAGTAATGAGAAAATTCCATACTGAGACTCAGTTTATTCAAAATTAGGTCTGTTCAATTTTATTAGGCAAGAGGAAAAACAAACCTATTAAGTTTGTTAAAACCAAATCTGTTAATATTTCAGGTTATGAAAAGAACTTCATATTGGCCTATTAGTTAATAGAACAGAAGACCTCCTTGATTCTATATCTCCCTTTCTTAAGGTGTAGTTTATTGCACTTATTAGTGTTTTTCAAAGAAAGCAAACTAAGTCCCAACCACTGAAAAAAGTAACCATGCTACACTGAGGATCAAAAAAAATCTCTGAAGAATCACTACTCGAATTATTTTTATTCCTCATCACATTGTACATACCTCTTTTACACTAAAAACTTCAAAGGTATAAAAATGATTTGTGATAAAACAAACCAACCACAAACTTGGAACCAAATCACAGAATTGGTTAAAATGGCAATGTTATTAATTTTGGAGGTAAGCAGAAAAAGTACCGGTACTTAACTGTCCATTTAACAGTTTTTAAATAACTGTAATTCTGGGTATCATTTCTCTGTTATTAATGTGTGACCTTGGGCAAATCTATTACTCTCTCTGGGCTGCAACTCCACAATAAGGGAAGTGGTCTAGACCATTCTGAAATAGGTGTGCATGAATGAAATTACAAGTAGCACTGATGCAGCTTGTCTACAGGTGTTTTAATAATCATGTTATGTATTAAAATTTACCTTTAATACAGTGTCAAGAGGATTTCCAGAATCAGGTCTGATTATTAGTGGTGCCGCTGTACTTCTTGATAGTATTAAATGTCTTAGATCTTCACCCCATATTTTCTCACAGGCATTAAAAATGTCGTAGCTATCGCTGACCACAGATACAGGCACTGATGAAAACTGTGTTACTACATGTTCAAAAGCATCTTTTTCATGGTCTTTCCCCCAAGCTGTTACGGTACTAGTAAACAAAATGAAAAAACAGATTTACTTAGGCTGACACATTAGCTGTTTCTAAATTGTATCTCATGTTTGCTGTCAACACTGCAGAGAAGGTGACTGATTTAGTTTAAAGAAAGCACACTATAAGGTTTGCTGAATGTTTGGACCAAACCTCCCCTTGGACAATTTTTTTAAAGACTAGAATAGAAGCAATCTTACTCCTCTTCAATAGTTATTTGAGCTCTAAAGTCATATTCAACCAACTATAAACCAGCTTTTTTTGGTGGGGGCGGGGGGTGGGTTATTTCTGCAGCTACCCACTTAAGTCAGTGAGCTAAAGAATGCCAGGGCATCAGAACACAGACATACTCCTCTATTTTGCTAGGCAATCCAAGAACTTGGATCCTTTCTGTGAATTTTTAAAACCATATACCAATAATGGCAGGGACATATACCTTCTCTTTTTTACCTTTTGAAATGTTACACATTAAGGCAATTAGGCAGTTATTTATATTATACCATACATACACATAGTCAACTCTTTACCTGATGAATCTTTAAATGGCCATTAATAGTCATTTATTTCATTTATAGATTATCCACTACTAATTAATATATGCCCATGGAATAAGAATTTTAATATTTAATTTTAGCAAAACATAATTAAGATGGGAAGCACAGTGTTGAGAGCTTCTATTAGGCAAGGATGGTTATAGTGATTTTTACAGTGTCCTCAATAATAGTTCATCTTAATAGATTAATAATATATAAAGAGTACTTTTTGGTTATATAAATCATTAAAAAAATTCTTCAATAGAATTTAATAATAAATTTGAAAATTGTTACTGTTTCCTCATGTCAAGCAACTTTCCTCCTCCCTATTTCTAGTCTTTGCCTTGACCCCATTTCCTATGTTAAATAATGGAAAAATAATCTAAACTCAGACTACCTAGTCATTAATTTTTTTTCAAATGAAATATATGTATGTTAATGACATGTAATAATAATTTTGAAATTAAATGTTCATCATTGACAGAGAAATTTAATTGGTGGTACTGTAAAATAAATAAAATCTATATAATTTTTCCTTTTTCATAGATCCTTCAATAATGATCACTGTTGTTTCTTGATATGACATACCATTTGATATTTGTTTAAATCATATTCACACACCAAGAACAGACACTCAAAATGCTTAAAGGTAAAACCTTAGACCTGGCACTCTAGTAGATGAAGTTTCCAGTATTTCTTTTTTCTATCTCAAGTGGATAGTTCCTATATGAATTTTCCCTCTCTTCCTTTCAATATGTCCCTCCTCACACACTTTTTTTTTATTAAGTATCACTGATATACAATCTTATGCTCAGAGTTCACATGAGCAACATTGTTTCTACACTCCCATTATCAAGTCACCACCATGTACCACATTACAGTCACTGTCCATCAGCATAGTAAGATGCTACAGTCACTTGTCTTCTCTGTGCGATACTGCCTTCCCTGTGCCCCCCCTCTACACTATGTGTACTAATCATAATGCCCCGTAATCCTCTTATCCCTCCCTTCCTAGCCACCCTCCCCAGTCCCTTTCCCTTTGGTAACTGTTAGTCCATTCTTGGGTTCTGTGAGTCTGCTGCTGTTTTGTTCCTTCAGTTTTTGCTTTGTTGTTATACACCACTTATGAGTGAAATCATTTGGTACTCGTCTTTCTCCGCTTGGCTTATTTCACTGAGCATAATACCCTTTAGTTCCATCCATGTTGTTGCACATGGTAAGATTTGTTTTCTTCGTATGGCTGAATAATATTCCATTGTGTATATGTACCACCTCTTCTTTATCCATTAATCTACTGATGGACACTTAGGTTCTTTCCATTTCTTGGCTATTGTAAATAGTGCTGTGATGAACATAGGGGTGCATCTGTCTTTTTCAAACTGGGCTGCTGCATTCTTAGGGTAAATTCCTAAAAGTGGAATTCCTGGGTCAAATGGAATTTCATTTTTAGTTTTTTGAGGAACCTCCATATTGCTTTCCACAATGGTTGAACTAGTTTACATTCCCACTAGCAGTGTAGGAGGGCTCCCCTTTCTCCACATCCTCGCCAGCATTTGCTGTTGTTTTCTTTTGGATGTTGGCCATCCTATCTGGTGTGAGGTGATATCTCATTGTGGTTATAATTTTCATTTTTCTCATGATTAGCATGTGAAGCATCTTTTCATGTGCCTGTTGGCCATATGAATTTCTTCTTTGGAGAAGTATTTATTCAGATCCTTTTCCCATTTTTTAATCAGGTTATTTGCTTTTTGGTTGTTGAGGTGCATGAGCTTTTGATATATTTTGGATGTCAACCCCTTATTGGATATGGCATTTATGAATATATTCCACTATACTGTAGATGCCTTTTTGTTCTATTGGTGTCCTTTGCTGTACAGAAGCTTTTTAGTTTGATATAGTCCTACTAGTTCATTTTTGCTTTTGTTTCCCTTGCCCAAGGAGATATGTTCATGAAAAAGTTGCTCATGTTTATATTCAAGAATTTTGCCTATGTTTTCTTCTGAGAGTTTTATGGTTTCATGACTTACATTCAGGCCTTTGATCCATTTTGAGTTTACTTTTGTGTATGGAGTCAGACAGTAAACCAGTTTTATTCTCTTACATGTAGCCGTCCAACTTTGCCAATACCAGCTGTAGGAGGCTATCATTTCCCCATTGTAAATCCATGGCTCCTTTAGCATATATTAATTGGCCATATATGTGTGGGTTCATATCTGGGCTCTCTATTTTGCTCCATTGATCTATGGGTCTGTTCTTGTGCCAGTACCAAATTGTCTTGATTACAGCGGCTTTGTAGTAGAGCTTGAAGTTGGGGACCATAATCCCCCCCGCTTTACTCTTCCTTCTCAGAATTGCTTTGGCTATTTGGGGTCTTTGGTGTTTCCATATGAATTTTTGAACTATTTGTTCCAGTTCATTGAAGAATGCTGTTGGTAATTTGATAGGGATTGCATCGAATCTGTATATTGCTTTGGGCATGATGGCCATTTTGATGATATTAATTCTTCCTAGCCAAGAGCATGGGATGAGTTTCCATTTGTTAGTGTACTCTTTAATTTCTCTTAAGAGTGTCTTATAGTTTTCAAGGTATAGGTCTTTCACTTCCTTTGTTAGGTTTTTTATTCTTTCTGATGCAATTGTGAATGGAATTGTTTTTCTGATTTCTCTGTTAGTTCATTGCTAGTGTATAGAAAAGCCACAGATTTCTGTGTGTTAATTTTGTATCCTGCAACTTTGCTGAATTCTGATATTAGTTCTAGTAGTTTTGGAGTGAAGTCTTTAGGGTTTTTTTATGTACAATATTATGTTATCTGCAAATAGTGACAGTTTAACTTCTTCTTTACCAATCTGGACTCCTTGTATTTCTGTTTTGTCTAATTGCCATGGCTAGGACCTCCAGTACTATGTTGAATAACAGTGGGAAGAGTGGGCATCCCTGTCTTGTTCCTGATCTCAGAGGAAAAGCTTTCAGCTTCTTGCTGTTCAGTATGATGTTGGTGTGGGTTTATCATATATGGCCTTTATTATGTTGAGGTACTTCCCCTCTATGCCCATTTTGTTGAGAGTTTTTATCATGAATGGATGTTGAATTTTGTCTAATACTTTTTCAGCATCTATGGAGATGATCTTGTGGTTTTTGTCCTTTTTGTTGATGTGGTGGATGATGTTGATGGATTTTCGAATGTTGTACCATCCTTGCGTCCCTGGGATGAATCCCACTTGGTCATGGTGTATGATCCTCTTGATGTATTTTTGTGTTCAGTTTGCTAATATTTTGTTGAGTATTTTTGCATCTACGTTCATCAGGGATACTGGTCTGTAGTTTTCTTTTTTTGTGGGGTCTTTGCCTGGTTTTGGTATTAGGGTGATGTTGGCTTCATAGAATGAGTTTGGGAGTATTCCCTCCTCTCCTATTTTTTGGAAAACTTAAAGGAGAATGGGTATTATGTCTTCCCTGTATGTATGGTAAAATTCCAAGGTAAATCTATCTGGTCCGGGGGTTTTGTTCTTTGGTAGTTTTTTGATTACCGCTTCAATTTCGTTGCTGGTAATTGGTCTGTTTAGATTTTCTGTTTCTTCCTTGATCAATCTTGTAAGGTTTTATTTTTCTAGGAAGTTGTCCATTTCTTCTAGGTTTCCCAGCTTGTTAGCATATAGGTTTTCATAGTATTCTCTAATAATTCTTTGTATTTCTGTGGGGTCCGTCATGATGTTTCCTTTCTCATTTCTGATTCTGTTGATGTGTGTTGACTCTCTTTTCCTCTTAATAAGTCTGGCTAGAGGCTTATCTATTTTGTTTATTTTCTCGAAGAACCAGCTCTTGGTTTCATTGATTTTTTTCTACTGTTTTATTCTGCTCAATTTTATTTATTTCTTCTTTGATCTTTATTATGTCCTTCCTTCTGCTGACTTTAGGCCTCATTGGTTCTTCTTTTTCCAGTTTCAATAATTGTGATGTTAGACTATTCATTTGGGATTGTTCTTCCTTCTTCAAGTGTGCCTGGATTGCTATATAGCTATATACTTTCCTCTTAAAACTGCTTTTGCTGCATACCACAGAAGTTGGAGCTTTGTGTTGTTGCTGTCATGTTTCCATATATTGTTTGATATCTATTTTAATTTGGTCGTTGGTCCACTGATTATTTAGGAGCATGTTGTTAAGCCTCCATGTGTTTGTGAGCCTTTTTGCTTTCTTTGTACAATTTATATCTAGTTTTACACCTTTGTGGTCTGAAAAGTTGGTTGGTAGTATTCAATCTTTTGGAATTTACTGAGGCTCTTTTTGTGGCCTAGTATGTGATCTATTCTGGAGAATGTTCCATGTGCACTTGAGAAGTATGTGTATCCTGTTGCTTTTGGATGTAGAGTTCTATAGATGTCTATTAGGTCCATCTGTTCTAGTGTGTTGTTCAGTGCCTCTGTGTCCTTACTTATTTTCTGTCTGGTGGATCTATCCATTGGAGTGAGTAGTGTGTTGAAGTCTCCCAAAATGAATGCATTGCATTCTATTTCCTCCTTTAATTCTGTTAGTATTTGTTTCATATATGCTGGTGCTCCTGTATTGGGTGCATATATATTTATAATGGTTATATCCTCTTGTTGGACTAAGCCCTTTATCATTATGTAGTGTCCTTCTTTATCTCTTGTTACTTTCTTTGTTTTGAAGTCTATTTTGTCTGATACAAGTACTGCAACACCTGCTTTTTTCTCCCTGTTGTTTGCATGAAATATCTTTTTCCATCTCTTGACTTTTAGTCTGTGCATGTCTTTGGGTTTGAGGTGAGTCTCTTGTAAGCAACATATAGATGGGTCTTGCTTTTTTATCCATTCTATTACTCTGTCTTTTGATTGGTGCATTCAAAATCATCTAGGGTGATTATTGAAAGATACGTACTTACTGCCATTGCAGGCTTAGGTTTGTGGTTATCAAAGGTTCAAGGTTAGCTTCTTTACTATCTTACTGTCTAACTTAACTTGCTTATTGAGCTATTATAATACTGTCTGTTTACCAAAGGTTCAAGGTTAGCTTCTTTACTATCTTACTGTCTAACTTAACTCGCTTATTGAGCTATTATAACACTATCTGATGTTTCTTTATCTCTCTCCCTTCTTATTCCTCCTCCTTCATTCTTTATATGTTGGTTGTTTTATTCTGTGCTCTTTTGTGTTTCCTTTGACTGCTTTTGTGAGTAGTTGATTTTATTTTTTGCCTTTAGTATTTGGTTAGTCTGCTTTCTTTGCTGTGATTTTATTTTCTCTGTTGACATCTATTTAGCTTTAGGAGTGCTCCCATTTAGTGCAGTCCCTCTAAAATACCCTGTAGAAGTGGTTTGTGGGAGGGAAATTCCCTCAACTTTTGCTTGTCTGGGAATTGTTTAATTCCTCCTTCATATTTAAATGATAATCGTGCTGGATACAGTATCCTTGGTTCAAGGTCCTTCTGTTTCATTGCATTGAATATATCATGCCATTCTCTTCTGGCCTGTAAGGTTTCTGTTGAGAAGTCCGATGATAGTCTGATGGGTTTTCCTTTGTAGGTGACCTTTTTCCTCTCTCTAGCTGCCTTTAAAACTGTCCTTGTCCTTGCTCTTTGCCATTTTAATGATTATGTGTCTTGATGTCCTCCTTGGGTCCCTTCTGTTAGGAGTTTTGTGTGCTTCTGTGGTCTGAGCGACTATTTCCTCCCCCAGTTTGGGGAAGTTTTCACCAATTATTTCTTCAAATACACTTTCTATCCCTTTTTCTCTCTCTTCTTCTTCTGGAACCCCTATATGCATTAGGTTTTTAAAAGATATATATACATCTAAGTCCAAAATAAAAATACAATACTTCTAGAACCTTTATCTGTGATGACACCCTTGTTTTCCCACTTTCACTATTCCTGAGTGTGAAAGTATTCAATAAGGCCCTTCCAGTAACAGCAATGCTCGTAAACATTAGCTGCTTCTACTCTTTTCAAAGCCCCAACTCAGATCATCAAAATCTAGCAATTTCGTCTCTCAAGCCATTGCTTGTGTTTATCTACTTCTTTCCATTCAGTCACTTAGTTCTGAACTTGGTAATATCTCAAAACTGTTCAGTAGCTTCCTATAAAGTCTAACTTGTTTCTTTTTTTTCAATTCATGATCTCCCATCAAAATAACCTTCCTAAAATACTTCTCTGATGACATCACTTCTTTGCTCAAAAACTTCAATGCCCACTTCCACTGAAAAATGGAATTAGGATAACCTAGCATGATGTGCAGTTAGAATTCAATGTCAAAATCAATTTGGGGGCCTTTACTAATCTGTCCACCCTATATTCTCTGTAAAATCTGTTTCAGCCTTTATTCCCTATACATATTCACACTCTCATTCTTGTTCTTTCAGGGAAATGCTTGACATATGGTAGGCATGCATTAAATATTTACTCAGAGAACGAATGATCCCCAATTGTCTGTCTTTACATTTTACCATTCATTCAAGAAGTCAAGACTTCACATACCACCTACATACGTCTTTCTTGGTCCTGCCAGTGGAATATCATCCTTCCTTTCCTTCCCTTGTACCACTAGAATACTTCATAGCTCTTTTAAAGTGCTTCATCAATAAAGCAAAATGTTACTAGTGTATTGTTTATACTGAAGATATAAGTTTTTCCATATCTTTATGTTCCTGTAGCGCCCAGTAGATTGCCTTGCATAAAAGCTCAGTTTTATACAACTCACCGATGGCTCTTGTACCCTGCAATATTCAAATATGAACCTAAACCTTCCCAAACTGATTATAGTAAATAATTTTTGGTATAAGAACCAGAAGTAAGGTTTGGCATTCATTTATGAAACTCCACTAACTTTTAAAGTTAACTCTAGGACCAGAGCAGCAGCAGCCTGGATTATAACTGTCTGCTAGTTTAACTTGAGATGGCTTAGTGTTATCAGATAAGGAAGCATAACAAGAAACTGAATTCTACTCCTTCCATCAAAGGGCTCATTCGCTCTTCTACACTTGAAAGTACTGGGTCCAGGTGACAATTTCCAAGGCAAAGACAGGTGAGGTCATGTAGAAGAGCAGGGAAAGGTAAAGTGACCAGGTTTTACAGTGAGTACTTCTAGACTTAACAAATAAAACCTATCTGCATATGGCAATAGAACAGTTAAAAAAGTCTTTAAAATAAAACCTATATGGCAATGTAAGAGCTGAAAAAAGCTCTTAATTTTTTTTTTTAGTATGGTTACAAGTTCTCTACTTTCCTGATATTTATTTTTTTTTTTTTTTTTTTTTTTTTTTTTTTTTTTTTTTTTTTAATAATTATTTTTTATTGAAGGGTAGTTGACACACAGTATTACATTACATGAGTTTCAAGTGTACAACACAGTGGTAGAACATTTATATACATAATTCTAGGTTCCAGCTATCACCCTACCAGGCTGTTACAATATCTTGACTATATTCCTTATGCTATACATTACATCCCGGTTACTAATTTATTTTACCATTGGAAGTCTGTCCTTTTTTTTTTTTTTTTTTTTTTTTTTTTTTTTTTTGTGAGGGCATCTCTCATATTTATTGATCAAATGGTTGTTAACGACAATAAAATTCTGTATGGGGGAGTCAATGCTCAATGCACAATCATTATTCCACCCCAAGCCTAATTTTTGTCAGTCTCCAATCTTCTGAAGCATAACAAACAAGTTTTTACATGTAGAACAAATTCTTACATAATGAATAAGTTACATAGTGAACAGTACAAGGGCAGTCATCACATAAACTTTCGGTTTTGCTCATGCATTATGAACTATAAACAGTCAGTTCAAATATGAATACTCATTTGGTTTTTATACTTGATTTATATGTGGATACCACATTTCTCTCTTTATTATTATTATTTTTAATAAAATGCTGAAGTGGTAGGTAGATACAAGATAAAGGTAGAAAACATAGTTTAGTGTTGTAAGAGAGCACATGTAGATGATCAGGTGTGTGCCTGTAGACTATGTGTTAATCCAAGCTAGACCAGGGCAATAAAACATCCACGTATGCAGAAGATTTCTCTCAGAACGGGGGGGTGAGGTTCTAAGCCTCACCTCTGTTGATCCCCAATTTCTCACCTGATGGCCCCCCTGCGACTGTGCCTGTCTTAGGTTGTTCCTCCCTTGAGGAATCTTACCCGTCTCTGGCTAACCAGTCATCTTCCGGGGCCATACAGGGAAATGTGAAGTTGGTAAGTGAGAGAGAAGCCTTATTGTTTGAAAAGGTTAGCTTTTTACTTCTTTGCATATTAATGCCCTGTGGCTTCTATGCCCAGCATTTGTCTTGAGGTATCTTTACCACTTGGAAGAATTATGATACTCGGTAAATTTGATATGAGGCACGAATTCTATTTAAGGGTTGTAATTAGGAAGGAAGAAGAAAAGCTATAGAAGTAGCAGGCGGAAGAAAACATGGGAAGATTGATTATTTCTTTGATATATCTTCTTGTAGAGTAACTTCAGCATGTATAGGTTTTAAGCTACTACTTAAATTGCACACACACATTAACATAATAGGAGTATAGTTACATAACCAAAGCATATCTGTAATTACCAGCCATCTGCAGTGAAACCAAGAAAACCAGTTAGGCACCTTAGGCATTTGTGAAAACTTATCTATGATATGGTGGATATTGTCCAAATGAACTTGAACAGTCTGAGAGAAATCAGACAAATTAAAACAACCCATTCCTGGGGACTGTTCACATGCCATATGTTCTTTTAACAATAAATAGTTTGTAGTTGTAAGACTTTGGAGCGCTACAATTTGCACTTCTCCAAATTCTTGGTTGAGTTCCAACAGTATAGATCCAGTCCAATTTTGTTGTTTTACTGTATGCACAGGCCAGCTTAGATATCTCCTTCCTCATTCCCATGGCAGGTCCAGGAACTGGTGGGATGAGTGCATCTACAGCTGTAGCAGTGCGTGGATCTTTGTTGGGGTTTTTTGATGATCATCTTCTGGCATGAGTCTTCCAGAGGGTGCAGATGTTGGAAGTTCTTTTTCATATCGTATCTTAGTTCATTTTCGGGGTAGCCCAATTAGGCTTTGATCCTCTGTATAAACACAAACAGACCCTTTGCCTACACTTTTATATGCCCTTTATACCCTTGTGTAGAACTCGTTGGAGGTTACCACACAGGAACTGCCCTTTTTTTTTTTTTTTTTTTTTTTTTTTTTTTTTTTTTGCTATCACTAATCTACACTTACATGACGAATATTATGTTTACTAGGCTCTCCTCTATACCAGGTCTCCCTATAAACCCCTTTACAGTCACTGTCCATCAGCATAGCAAAAAGTTGTAGAATCACTACTTGCCTTCTCTGTGTTGTACAGCCCTCCCTTTTCTCCTACCCCCCCATGCATGTTAATCTTAATAACCCCCTACTTCTCCCACCCTTATCCCTCCCTACCCACCCATCCTCCCCAGTCCCTTTCCCTTTGGTACCTGTTAGTCCATTCTTGAGTTCTGTGATTCTGCTGCTGTTTTGTTCCTTCAGTTTTTCCTTTGTTCTTATATTCCACAGATAAGTGAAATCATTTGGTATTTCTCTTTCTCCGCTTGGCTTGTTTCACTGAGCATAATACCCTCCAGCTCCATCCATGTTGCTGCAAATGATTGGATTTGCCCTTTTCTTATAGCTGAGTAGTATTCCATTGTGTATATGTACCACATCTTCTTTATCCATTCATCTATTGATGGACATTTAGGTTGCTTCCAATTCTTGGCTATTGTAAATAGTGCTGCAATAAACATAGGGGTGCATCTGTCTTTCTCAAACTTGATTGCTGCATTCTTAGGGTAAATTCCTAGGAGTGGAATTCCTGGGTCAAATGGTAAGTCTGTTTTGAGCATTTTGATGTACCTCCATACTGCTTTCCACAATGGTTGAACTAACTTACATTCCCACCAGCAGTGTAGGAGGGTTCCCCTTTCTCCACAGCCTCGCCAACATTTGTTGTTGTTTGTCTTTTGGATGGCAGCCATCCTTACTGGTGTGAGGTGATACCTCATTGTAGTTTTAATTTGCATTTCTCTGATAATTAGCGATGTGGAGCATCTTTTCATGTGTCTGTTGGCCATCTGTATTTCTTTTTTGGAGAACTGTCTGTTCAGTTCCTCTGCCCATTTTTTAATTGGGTTATTTGTTTTTTGTTTGTTGAGGCGTGAGAGCTCCTTATATATTCTGGACGTCAAGCCTTTATCGGATGTGTCATTTTCAAATATATTCTCCCATACTGTAGGGATCCTTCTTGTTCTATTGATGGTGTCTTTTGCTGTACAGAAGCTTTTCAGCTTAATATAGTCCCACTTACTCATTTTTGCTGTTGTTTTCCTTGCCCGGGGAGATATGTTCAAGAAGAGGTCACTCATGTTTATGTCTAAGAGGTTTTCGCCTATGTTTTCTTCCAAGAGTTTAATGGTTTCATGGCTTACATTCAGGTCTTTGATCCATTTTGAGTTTACTTTTGTATATGGGGTTAGACAATGGTCCAGTTTCATTCTCCTACATGTAGCTGTCCAGTTTTGCCAGCACCACCTGTTGAAGAGACTGTCATTTCGCCATTGTATGTCCATGGCTCCTTTATCAAATATTAATTGACCATATATGTCTGGGTTAATGTCTGGATTCTCTAGTCTGTTCCATTGGTCTGTGGCTCTGCTCTTGTGCCAGTACCAAATTGTCTTGATTACTATGGCTTTATAGTAGAGCTTGAAGTTGGGGAGTGAGATCCCCCCTACTTTATTCTTCTTTCTCAGGATTGCTTTGGCTATTCGGGGTCTTTGGTGTTTCCATATGAATTTTTGAATTATTTGTTCCAGTTCATTGAAGAATGTTGCTGGTAGTTTCATAGGGATTGCATCAAATCTGTATATTGCTTTGGGCAGGATGGCCATTTTAACGATATTAATTCTTCCTAGCCACGAGCATGGGATGAGTTTCCATCTGTTAGTGTCCCCTTTAATTTCTCTTAAGAGTGACTTGTAGTTTTCAGAGTATAAGTCTTTCACTTCTTTGGTTAGGTTTATTCCTAGGTATTTTATTTTTTTTGATGCAATTGTGAATGGAGTTGTTTTCCTGATTTCTCTCTCTGTTGGTTCATTGTTAGTATATAGGAAAGCCACAGATTTCTGTGTGTTGATTTTGTATCCTGCAACTTTGCTGTATTCCGATATCAGTTCTAGTAGTTTTGGGGTGGAGTCTTTAGGGTTTTTTATGTACAGTATCATGTCATCTGCAAATAGTGACAGTTTAACTTCTTCTTTACCAATCTGGATTCCTTGTATTTCTTTATTTTGTCTGATTGCCGTGGCTAGGACCTCCAGTACTATGTTAAATAACAGTGGAGAGAGTGGGCATCCCTGTCTAGTTCCCGATCTCAGAGGAAATGCTTTCAGCTTCTCGCTGTTCAATATAATGTTGGCTGTGGGTTTATCATAGATGGCCTTTATTATGTTGAGGTACTTGCCCTCTATTCCCATTTTGCTGAGAGTTTTTAACATGAATGGATGTTGAACTTTATCAAATGCTTTTTCAGCATCTATTGAGATGATCATGTGGTTTTTGTCTTTCTTTTTGTTGATGTGGTGGATGATGTTGATGGACTTTCGAATGTTGTACCATCCTTGCATCCCTGGGATGAATCCCACTTGGTCATGGTGTATGATCCTTTTGATGTATTTTTGAATTCGGTTTGCTAATATTTTGTTGAGTATTTTTGCATCTACGTTCATCAGGGATATTGGTCTGTAGTTTTCTTTTTTGGTGGGGTCTTTGCCTGGTTTTGGTATTAGGGTGATGTTAGCTTCATAGAATGAGTTTGGGAGTATCCCCTCCTCCTCTATTTTTTGGAAGACTTTAAGGAGAATGGGTATTATGTCTTCCCTGTATGTCTGATAAAATTCCGAGGTAAATCCATCTGGCCCGGGGGTTTTGTTCTTTGGTAGTTTTTTGATTACCTCTTCAATTTCGTTGCTGGTAATTGGTCTGTTTAGATTTTCTGTTTCTTCCTGGGTCAATCTTGGAAGGTTATATTTTTCTAGGAAGTTGTCCATTTCTCCTAGGTTTCCCAGCTTGTTAGCATATAGGTTTTCATAGTATTCTCCAATAATTCTTTGCATTTCCGTGGGGTCCGTCGTGATTTTTCCTTTCTCGTTTCTGATACTGTTGATTTGTGTTGACTCTCTTTTCTTCTTAATAAGTCTGGCTAGAGGCTTATCTATTTTGTTTATTTTCTCGAAGAACCAGCTCTTGGTTTCATTGATTTTTGCAATTGTTTTATTCTTCTCAATTTTATTTATTTCTTCTCTGATCTTTATTATGTCCCTCCTTCTGCTGACCTTAGGCCTCATCTGTTCTTCTTTTTCCAATTTTGATAATTGTGACATTAGACCATTCATTTGGGATTGCTCTTCCTTTTTTAAATATGCTTGGATTGCTATATACTTTCCTCTTAAGACTGCTTTTGCTGTGTCCCACAGAAGTTGGGGCTTAGTGTTGTTGTTGTCATTTGTTTCCATATATTGCTGGATCTCCATTTTGATTTGGTCATTGATCCATTGATTATTTAGGAGCGTGTTGTTAAGCCTCCATGTGTTCGTGAGCCTCTTTGCTTTCTTTGTACAGTTTATTTCTAGTTTTATGCCTTTGTGGTCTGAAAAGTTGGTTGGTAGGATTTCAATCTTTTGGAATTTTCTGAGGCTCTTTTTGTGGCCTAGTATGTGGTCTATTCTGGAGAATGTTCCATGTGCACTTGAGAAGAATGTATATCCCGCTGCTTTTGGATGTAGAGTTCTATAGATGTCTATTAGGTCCATCTGCTCTACTGTGTTGTTCAGTGCTTCCGTGTCCTTACTTATTTTCTGCCCAGTGGATCTATCCTTTGGGGTGAGTGGTGTGTTGAAGTCTCCTAGAATGAATGCATTGCAGTCTATATCCCCCTTTAGTTCTGTTAGTATTTGTTTCACATATGCTGGTGCTCCTGTGTTGGGTGCATATATATTTAGAATGGTTATATCCTCTTGTTTGACTGAGCCCTTTATCATTATGTAGTGTCCTTCTTTATCTCTTGTTACTTTCTTTGTTTTGAAGTCTATTTTGTCTGATATTAGTACTGCAACCCCTGCTTTCTTCTCACTGTTGTTTGCTTGAAGTATGTTTTTCCATCCCTTGACTTTTAGTCTGTACATGTCTTTGGGTTTGAGGTGAGTTTCTTGTAAGCAGCATATAGATGGGTCTTGCTTTTTTATCCATTCTGTTACTCTGTGTCTTTTGATTGGTGCATTCAACCCATTAACATTTAGGGTGACTATTGAAAGATATGTACTTATTGCCATTGCAGGCTTTAAATTCGTGGTTACCAAAGGTTCAAGGTTAGCCTCTTTAGTATCTTACTGCCTAACTTAGCTCGCTTATTGAGCTGTTATATACACTGTCTGGAGATTCTTTTCTTCTCTCCCTTCTTGTTCCTCCTCCTCGATTCTTCATATGTTGGGTGTTTTGTGCTGTGCTCTTTCTAGGAGTGCTCCCATCTAGAGCAGTCCCTGTAAGATGTTCTGTAGAGGTGGTTTGTGGAAAGCAAATTCCCTCAGCTTTTGTTTGTCTGGGAATTGTTTAATCCCACCGTCATATTTGAATGATAGTCGTGCTGGATACAGTATCCTTGGTTCAAGGCCCTTCTGTTTCATTGTATTAAATATATCATGCCATTCTCTTCTGGCCTGTAGGGTTTCTGTTGAGAAATCTGACGTTAGCCTGATGGGTTTCCCTTTATAGGTGACCTTTTTCTCTCTAGCTGCCTTTAACACTCTTTCCTTGTCCTTGATCTTTGCCATTTTAATTATTATGTGTCTTGGTGTTGCCCTTCTTGGATCCTTTCTGTTGGGGGTTCTGTGTATTTCCGTGGTCTGTTTGATTACTTCCTCCCCCAGTGTGGGGAAGTTTTCAGCAATTATTTCTTCTAAGATACTTTCCATCTCTTTGCCTCTCTCTTCTTCTTCTGGGACCCCTATAATACGGATATTGCTCCTTTTAGATTGGTCACACAGTTCTCTTAATATTGTTTCATTCCTGGAGATCCTTTTGTCTCTCTCTATGTCAGCTTCCATGCGTTCCTGTTCTCTGATTTCAATTCCATCAATGGCCTCTTGCATTCTATCCATTCTGCTTATAAACCCTTCCAGAGTTTGTTTCATTTCTGCGATCTCCTTTCTGGCATCTGTGATCTCTTTCCGGACTTCATCCCATTTTTCTTGCGTATTTCTCTGCATCTCTGTCAGCATGTTTATGATTCTTATTTTGAATTCTTTGTCAGGAAGACTGGTTAGGTCTGTCTCCTTCTCTGGTGTTGTCTCTGTGATCTTTGTCTGCCTGTAGCTTTGCCTTTTCATGGTGATAGGAATAGTCTGCAGAACTGGGACGAGTGACGGCTGGAAGGACTTCCTTTCTTGTTGGTTTGTAGCCCTCCTCTCCTGGGAGAACAGCGGCCTCTAGTGGCTTGTGCTGCGCAGCTGCGCGCAGACAGGGTTTCTGCTTCCTGCCCGGCTGCTATGGAGTTAATCTCCGCTGTTGCTGTGGGCGTGGCCTGGCTCGGGCAGCTACTCCAAAATGGTGGAGTCGCGTTGGAGCAGGAGCTGCTGGGAGGCTATTTATCTCCGTAAGGGGCCTCCCTGCTCCCTGCAGCCCAGGGGTTAGGGTGCCCAGAGGTCCCGGATTCCCTACCTCTGGATTAAGTGGCCTGCCCTGCCCCTTTAAGACTTCCAAAAAGCACCCGCCAAAACAAAACAACGACCACAGAAAAAAAAACAAGAAAAAAAAAAATTTTTTTTAATTAAAAAAAAAAAAAAAAATTTTTATTTAAAAAAAAAAAAAGGTGGTCGTTCGTTTTTCTTTATTCTCCGGTGCCAGCCTCAGGCCTCTGCTCACCGGTCTTTCTGCCCTGTTTCCCTAATATTGGGGTCCCTGTCCCTTTAAGGCTTCCAAACAGCGCTCGCCAAAACAAAGCAACAAAAAAGCCAAAAAAAAAAAATTGGTCGCGCGCTTTTCTTATGTCCTCTGTCTCCCAGCCTCCAGTGCCTGCTCACTGTTCTTACTGCCCTGTTTTCCCAGTATCGAGGGCCCTACACTCTGGCCCGGATGGCTGGGGCTGGGTGTTCGGCAGCCCTGGGCTCCGTCTCCCTCCCGCTCTGCCTGCTCTTCTCCCGCCGGGAGCTGGGGGGAGGGGCGCTCGGCTCCCGCGGGGCCGGGGCTTGTATCTTACCCCCTTCGCGAGGCGCTGGGTTCTCTCAGGTGTGGATGTGGTCTGGATATTGTCCTGTGTCCTCTGGTCTTTATTCTAGGAAGGGTTGTCTTTGTTATATTTTCATAGATATATGTTGTTTTGGGAGGAGATTTCCGCTGCTCTACTCACGCCGCCATCTTCCGCCCCCCCTGATATTTATTTTTATACAAAGTGTGAATACTGAATTTGTACTGCCTAAATTCTTAAGATGTACCATAGTATCTGGCTCCACAGTTAAATAAAACATCACTGAAGTACAAGCACAGGAGTGAAAAAACTTAGTAGTTTTACAAAACAAATGTTTAGATAACAGGAGGAAGAAGATAGAATTTTACCTGTGTTCTGCCGCTGGAACAGAATAACCTGCAATAGGATCTTTTGTTCCATAGTATTTTTTAATTAAAGCAATTCCTGCTACTGTGTCTGTGCCTTTGAAGTTAACCAAGTGAGCAGACCCTCCTATGCCAGCAGTCTGGAAAATAAATCATAAACCAAAATCCAAAATAGAAAAAGACCCATACTTGAGGTATAAAGCATAGCTCCCAAAGGAATTGTCTTTGAGAGATATTTAATTATTATAAGAAATAATAGTTCTTATGACAAAGATTGTTTTCTTAAATATTTAAGGATTTAATGTTACCTACTCAAAAAGAAACCTATTTAATAGTGACCCACCCCCATTTCCCATCCCTCTCTTTCCCTTACTCTGCCTTGTGCTTCTCTGTAGTATTATCTGATATCTGCTATATTTATTATGTCTGTATGCCCATCCACCCAATGTATAAAGGTTAGGGACATTTGTTGAAGGCGCTATTATACATACTTTGAACAAAGGCTGACACGTAATAGGTACTTAACATGAATCTGTTGACTGAATCTCTGGAATTTCAAAATGTGGCCTATTTAGAACCAAACTCAAGTCCAGAAAGTTCCCAAAAAGTTTATAATGGCAATCTAACTAACAATCTGCATTTCATTAAATGAGGTTCACCTCAGTTTCTTACCTCTTGAGAAGAGACTCCTCTGTAGCCAAAGTCATGTAACTTGAATTCCAGACCATCTAAGTTACCAGAGGTTTCTAACAAATATTTGGCCAATATTTTCTTCTGTTCTCTAGAATTTGTGGCCACTGTGATTGGATACCAGGACTGAACAAGAATAGTCTGAATAATAAAATTAACCATAAGTATTAGTACATAAAATACTGAGTTCTTTCAGAGGAAAATTCTAGCTTTCTCTGGAGGTATGTCCTGGACTTCCATACTACTGGGAATACCATTAGACAATTCAACTGTACAGCAGTTCAAGTTAAGAGTTTTGCATCCCCAAGCTGTTATGATAATAGAAAACAAAATGAAAATACAGCAGATCTATTACCTGTTCCTGAATCATATCTCGCCTTTAGTATACTTTGCAGAGAAGGCAAATGATTTAGCTTTATGAATGCACATCTTTTCTTTTCAGCAGCAAGAAAGTTTTGTTCTATTTTTTCATTGGAAGAGAAGGTTAACTTTAGCCCAATATGCTCCTTCCTCAACCTCTTCATAAGCCTGAGACAGCTCTGAAGAACCCTCAGTCTTCTGAAACATGTTCTGAAATCTGACTTGAGGACTAAGGTTTTTTTCTAGCACCAATATTGAAATTGATAAAACAATTCAATAATTATAGTGGGTTTTAAAATACAGTGTATGGCTAAAATTAAGAGTCAAAGAATGTTATTAAGAACTTCAGACATACACTGGGAGAGGGTATTGGAAGGAATACTATTTAGTACTATTATTTAAAATGTTTAAAATCAAAGATTGCCTGAAGAACACCTTCAAGTTTGTAAATAACAGGTTTTCTGAAGTTGGTAACATTTATCATAAACAAGGGTAAACTTGTGTTGGGAATGGATAAGAGTAGAATTAACCTTCTCTAATCCCACAAAAACCCACCAAGGATTCAAAGTTACTATGAAGAAGTCTCTTCTGGAGACCTTGTATTTAGAGTAAACACAATTTTTTATAAAACAGGGTCTATCAGAAACTACAATAAGGGATTGTGTAAGACAATTAATTTTGTGCCTTAGGATAAAAATACCTATCTAGGACTGAAATTATTTAAAATAATATGTATTAGTAGAAAAGAAGGTAAATTTGCTGTTTTGTTTCCAGTGCTAACAAACAAAAACAAGTAACTATGTACCTTTTTCCCTTCAAATTCCAATGGACATTTTTTCTTTTAACTTTATGGTGTTTTAGTCAAATACACCAAAATAATGATTATTAAAACAGGTTCTTTTTCTCTTTTTAAGGCTCACATTTTTTTACGTTCTGAAGAAATTAAAGAAAAACACACATGAAGGAAGGTAGACTGGGAACTAGAGGTCTCCATGTCGATAAATATCCACTTTATAGAAATTCAAATGGACACAAGGGAAGAGAACTTACTGACTAAACCCTCAGTCAGGAAAAAAGA
The DNA here is from genome assembly GCF_030020395.1 of Manis pentadactyla. Taxonomy (NCBI): domain Eukaryota; kingdom Metazoa; phylum Chordata; class Mammalia; order Pholidota; family Manidae; genus Manis; species Manis pentadactyla. Next base: position 57,490,066 of record NC_080025.1, on the reverse strand, counting down.
AAAAAGGTGAAAAAGGTTATTGATGACAACTTCCAAAATAATATTTTTCAGTTTAGGATCTTTTGGCATTGAAGGTAGAAAGGATAGGCTAGGTGATGTGATTAAGAATTCTTCTACTCTTGTGTTTTTATTATAGCATCCCTTCAAAATATTTGCCAGTACAAACACTGTAACAATTGTACAAAACTAATAAGATCCATTCGCTTTTTTTTAAGTTCACATTAACTCAAAGTTTTAGGACACAGCAGTAAACTATTTAAAATATTTTAGATAATTGTACATTTTTCTTGAGACTGTTAGCCTATTATTAGTTGATGGCCCATGAGGAGAAATTTTAAGAGTTACATTTCCTGTCAACTTAGCAAAAATGTATTTCAAAGATATTCTTGTAACTCTAAGTTTTCTAAGTTTTTTCTAGACTTTGTAAACACCTCTCGGATAGTAAGGTGGTATTTTTATAAGTCATTTCCTAGGATATTTCCTTGTTCACATAAAATCGAAGTGAAGCTGCTGATGAAAGGAAAATAAAAAGCCTTGTAATAGAAACTAATGGTCTGTAATACCCTCCCCACCTTTGGTGCTTAGAAATTAAATAATAGACCAGCAAATTCTGAATGTATTTAGATAGAAATAGCACATGGTAGAGCCTAGGCCCTAAACTGATTATGTAAGGATGAAGAAAGCAGTTTAAAAAATGTGAACAGAATTCCTTTAGTCTAACTGGAACAGAACATTCATAAAACGTCTTAAGTTACTAAAACTACTGTTTTTCTAATTTTTTCTATGATAATATACATTCAAGATTAAAACAAGATGGAAACCAACTGAGCTTTAACAGTAATTTTAATCATGTGATTTAGATAAAATCTCAGAACATTAAATTTCACTGGTAGGAACCTTAAAGATTTAGTGCAACCGTCACTTCATAGATGAGGAAACTGAGGCCTGGAAAGGTTTAGTTTATTGTAGGAGATTACATAGTTCACCATTATTATCAATTTTTAAACTAGAATCCCAGTGGAATGGTTTTTACATCTTCAGTGAATGTTAACTAAGAATTAAAACAAAATTAAACAATTCACCTCAATCCAATTTGTAAGCCAGTAGCACTCCGGATCTGTGTTTTCCACTGTGAAGAGAACATTTCCTCGGGGAATGACAGAGCCTTCCGGAACAGCTTTTATTTCTATTGGAAGATGCCCATCGTATTTCTGGAAAAACAGTAATAAATTTATTCACTCAACAGATGATATACAGTTAGTGTTTTAATAAGGTCTTTTTAAAAATTTTATAGACGCTAAACTTCCTGTCAAATTTATTCACTCAACAGATGATATGCAGTTAGTGTTTTAATAAGGTTCTTTTTTTAATTTTAAAGATGCTAAACTTACTGTCATAGAACTACAACTGGAGATTACAGTGCTAGTAATCTAGTCAGAATAAGCTAATCCTCCCGAAAGAAAATTAGCTAAAAATGATTAACAGTTTAGGCACTGATATTAATTTTAAACTTTGTTGTCAACATGCTTCTGCTAAGAACATCTGTCACTAAAACATACGGATAATTTCAAATAGATCAAAACAAAAAAGTTGTTTATTTTCTTTCAAAAAGAAAAGGAAGAGTTTATTCCAACAGTATTCCAAGAACTCTATCCTTCTTCTAAGTAATTCATTTTCTTAAAGGCTAAAGGTTAAAAGATAAAAAAGAGGGACTGCTATTAAAGAACAAAACAGAAACAAAATAATAACAATAATGAAAAAAAGACAAGGAGAGAACAGATCTTCCTGCTAATAGAACCTTAAATAGGTTTTCTCTTTATTCAGGTAGTAGACCATTAAGTACACTTCCTAGAGCTTTGGCAATCAATATCCACGTTCAACAATTTTCTCCAAACTAGGCTGAAATGATATATTTGCCACATGGTATGTTACTAGGTATTTAATGATGCCTCCCCTTTTTTAAAGTTAAAAGCTGTAGCTAACTTTAGGAAGGCAAGTTTTAGAAATCCTCATAGTTTATTTAGATGATTTGGGACAGGTAACTAGATAATAGAAAAATCTGTTTAATGTCAAGCACTGGAAGCCCCATGGTACAGCATAAAGAATACTGCCTTTAGAAGAGCCCCAGCTTGGATTCAAAAGCAGGTAGGAGACCCTGGGCAAGTCACTCATTATCTCTAGGTATTAGACTCACTGCTTAAAAATTAGGTTAGACAAGATCATCTCTAGAGAACCTCTAAGTCCCTAATACTCTCTGAACATAAAATCGAAAGATTTATCACCTTGGCCACTGGATATTATATTAATAAGCACAGCACCTAACTTATCTATTACCATTATCTTCACAACAAACCAAATGGGGTAAGTGCAGGAATTAGCCAACAGATTTTATTGACCTTACTGAAGATATGGGAAAACTACAGCACAGAATGCTTACCAGACTTCTTCAAAGATCCATTAAGTACCAAATAGTAAAACTCAATAAAACAATATAGGCACGAAAGTTAAACTATGTCTAATTATTTTGTGTTTGGTAGTCTATGATGGAAAAGACATTCATTTTAAATAAATTCACTAACACTTAACATGGTAAGATGCCAAAAGATCCCATTCCCAACCTATCTTTGTAATAAAGAAAAACCAGTAGAGAACATTCAATTCTTATAACTCAATTCCCGTGTCTTCCAATGCCCCAAAGTTAAGTAATGGATCCAAACATGGTAGATATGAGTAGTACAGCACAACAAAGAATAAAAGTCGATTTCATGGACCTGTACCAAACCATTCTAACTCATCAGTAAGGGAAATTTAATAAAATTATTGTGTTATGACAGACTCACAGCATCTATTTTCTAAGATAATCTACAGTCAAGAAAATAGATATCCATTTTGAAATTGCCAAGTAACCATGCCCTTTCCCAATCATAGCGTATTTTCAAAGAAAGAATTAAGTCACCTTTCTGAAAAATTCTAGGTACTTAAATTATAATTCATTTATAACAAATAACTTAGACCTGCTATAGATTCTAGATACAAATGATTGGCCATGAGAAAAAAAATTAAATGTTACCCTTAACTTTTCACAAGACTCTCTAAAATAGCCATTATATTTAGGTCATAGACAGAGAAGAGTTATAATTATAGCTTAATCTCTATTCAAATTCCTTTGCAAGAAATTCTGAAATAAAAGCAAAACCAAAATAAATCAAAACATGAAACCATTTTTTACCTCAAGAATGTAGTTCCATCCCTTTTCATTAAAGACATTATCTTGGAAATGCTCTCTATACATCTCTTTGGCTTCCTGGATTTTCTCTTTGGTTACTACTTTACCTAAAAGGAGAAACATCTCCTGTTTACATTTCTAAAGTCATGAGGTGAATTGCTGAGTTATCATAGGATAAATGTCTCTAGCTATTCCATCCATCCTATGGATAAAAAATTAAGAACTGAGAGGTTAAATGACTCACCCAGAGTCAACAGCAGAACCAGAAAACGAATGTACACTTCCACTCAAAGCATAAATGTTAACTTCTTTTTGCAAAAGATTTGCAGAAATTATTACATGTATTTTTTAAAAATCACAGTAATAAATTAACTTCTAATTAGAAGATATTTTTCTATTTATATTAATTTATATATTCTACAAATTTGAGAGTAATAAGCCTTCAATACAGATGATTTTCTAGGTGAACCTTCTATTCATAAAGGTGTCTTCAGGGCTGATAATCCAGTAATTTTCATAATCACTAAATTTTTGACCCCCAAATACATGTTACTTAACTTTAACTGTAAAATGAGGATAGTAATAAGTACCTATTTTTGGGTGGTTATGAGGACTAAATGAGTTAAGACATATGACACACTTAGAATAATGTTGGCCTAAAATAGGCAATCAGTATTTTTTTGCTATAATTAACAATAAAGTAGTATTTTATAAAGTTTTTAAGCTGTAGAAGTGAAGTGTGACATCATTCTTTGGTAACTTTCTCTATATAAGGTCACTAGTAAACTCATTTAAAATATCATGGATAATCTTGCTGCAAAGAAGTGCTCTTGCTGTCCAAGTAGGTTTTCAAGAATGTAACATATCTGAACTGTTTGACATATCTGCATAAAATTTGACTTTTTCTGTATTCCATTCTGAGATTATTTTTATTTGAAAAGGTTAGAGATGAACTTCTCCAAAATGCGTAAAAACCTTGGGAATTGTTTTGCCCTACTAATACTATTATAAACCAGCCAGAAATGGACTTTCAAATAAGAAAGTACAGAAATTACTTGGTGGACTTTTCTGCTTTAAAATACATTGGAAACTAAGTGCACAGTTACAGGCAGTTTTGAAAAACAGACCTTTAAGGTAAAACTACCTGACTAACCATATTCTAATTTTAATTGCAACTGCAATTCAAGATGAGTTCCCAGGTCAATAATGATCCCTTTATGTTGAATTAATGATTTACGTCTATTAACAAACCAGATTAACCTCAGAAAACTGACATTTCTCAACGTACTCCCAAACTTAGTTTCAGAAAATCTTTCTCCTACTAAGAACACCAAACACATATACCAAATTTTAAGATGTAATGCACTCAACAAACTAAAAAATTCCAAAAGTGCTAATGTAAAATAACTAAGTAAATATAAAAGACTATTCAAAAAGTTACTTCAAATCATAGAATATAACAATATATGAAAAAAATTATGATGTTACATAAAAGCAGTGTTTTAAATGTACTAGGAAAAATAATACCTTTTAAGTACTTATTAAGAATGTACTGCAACCCATAAAATACTGTTTCATCAAATTTCACCTTCCTTATTTTGGAGTCTTCTGTCTTCTTTTCACGGCATTCAAAGTAGGAATAAACTTTGCTTGTGTTGGGTGGGTATTGTTTATAGTGAGTAACCTATGTGAAAGAGAAACACTTGAGTCAGAAAACACCAGATGAACGGAATATAAATCACACCAGAAAGGCCCTGATATTACTTAAAACCAGAGAAACTACTCTTATCTGCTATTGATCAGCTTCTTTTCTTGGCTATAAAGAAAAAAAATAAGTATTATACTTATTACAATACTTTTAATATTTCACTGTCTTCAATTACAAATGACAGAGAGTATTAAATTTTATAAACAGACTTAATTTAAGCAAGTACAAGGCCTCTTGGAATAAAAATACAAATCACTTTGACTTGGGAACAGTTTTACTACAAGGAAAAAGAGAAAAAGAAAGAACTGAAAGCAGGATTTGGTCCTGTTACTTTCTAGATGTGGTATGTTTGATAAGTCAATAGTCAATGACTTCCCATGACTCTACTTCTTTATCTGTACAATGAGGCCATGAGAATGATTCCCTTCTAAGCTTCATACTGACACTAGGAAAGCAGGAGTAGCAGTGGATGAAAGAAATCCTACCTTGTGGTTATTTTTCTCAAATTACCTCTAAATTGGAAATAAATGCCTATACAGTATAACATCAAATACTTATGCAGTTAAAATTATGAAGTATTATCACAAATTTTTCTTGCATAAATTTGGGTAAAAGTCACTGTTGAAAATTTGTTTTTGTTTTAAGGAAAAAGAGTATTCATTATAATTTGAATGCTATTATATTTTAATGTGGTTAAAACATCTTACTAATAAAAAACAAGTGGAAGAATAATATGTATTTGCTCGGTTTTAAAGAGAAGGAATAATAATGCCTTACACCTTAAGGTAGGGTGGTGAATCGGAGAGATGGTGGAATAAATCTTTGCAGAGTCAATTATATGGATAGCCACTGTGAACATAAACCACTTTTCTTGTTTAGCTCTGATTTCGATTAGGAAAAACTGATGTTTTCTTTGTCTGGCAAATCTGAATCCTAGTAGAACTGGGCTTTACTAAAGAATCTTCGTAACTTAGTACAGAAACTCTAAAATGAATATACTCTATAAAGAGAGAAAAAAAATTTACAAATGTTTATTTTTCTTTCCAACAGAAGCAACTTGGAACTCTATAAAAAATAGCAGGCTTATGCTGCTTATAGACAACTTTGAGGGTGAATCTTTTTTAATATGTGGTCTAATTGACTAAGTCAGGCAACAGAATTGGAACTTTCTGTATTGCTCAGGTACAACAGATATCTATATACTACAAGATACAGGGAAACCTCATCAAAACCTAGAAGTATATACCAGTTTCTTTAGATTAGAAAGATGCCATCACTATGTTTAAGAAGATTCAAGTAGCAGCTAAGTGAATTAATACAAATCTAGAGTAATTAAATTAGCCAATTCACTAAAATGCAAATATATATGATACCATAATAATGATTACTACTTCAACTACTTAAGAAATTGATTAGAAAAAGATACGACCACCTAAAAATGTACTCAAGATGTATATAAAAATGAAAATGTCTAATTTACAATATAAATAACTCCAATTCCTTTAGTGGGAATAAGCAATGAGGTAGCAGAAATATTCAACTATAATGAAGTAGAATTTGAATAAGTCTGGCTCACATCACACAAGTTTATAAAGTCACCTTCGTTACTAACTTTCAGTTATTCTGACCTTTCAGTTCAGATACTTAATGGTGCATCTTTAAAAATTTACTTTTTCTGTACCAAATTTAAAAGTATTAAAAGGCAAATGAATTATTGTCATCTGAGTAGACCACATCCTCAAAAGCTGAATGGAAATGTCCCTGAACTATTTAATTCCATCTTGGTCTAAAAACTATACTAAAAAGTTTCCATCGTATAAATACAGTTCCTGTTCTGGACAATAATTAAATGTTTATAATTTTAAAGCTTTACTTCAGCTGTGTTATTACGATACTTAAAACTTTTGCATAAATATTCAGAATGCCTCCTCTGAAAACAACTATCATTAAAAACACAAAATTGTTTAGGCAGCTTAATTACAAATGAAGTACGATTTCTAAAATCTTCTGTGGAGAAACTTTAGAGAACCAGTTTAGAATTTAGCTAAAGAATCTAAGCTGTCTAGGCAAACTCTCAGGCAATTATCCATGAAACACAATTTACTATTAAGTACCTCCTAACACCCAATATGTTTATGGGAGAATAAAAGAAACAAAAAATAAAATACACACACACACAAAAATACTGTCTGATTGTCTGATTTCTGCCTGGGCATCTCTAGATTTGCCTTAAGGTTGATTTGATGTCTTTCCAAGAGCTTTCCTTCCACAGTGAGATCACAGAGTTGACCACAGGCAACTACTACTACTGTGTTTCTCCAGTTATTATTATATGGATTACAGGATGTCCAGAGTGGAAGCAGGAACATCAGTGAAGAGGCCACTGCCAAACTAGATTAGGTGAGAACTGGCTTAATATCTTTGGTAAAGGAGAATTAGGCTGATAGGTTACATCTGGGGGATAGAGAGGCAAAGAAATTAAGAAAGGCACCTGGATTTTTGGCTTGAGCACCTGGGGGAATAATGGTGCCAGTATTACTGAGATGGAGAAGACCATGGAAGGAATGAGTAGGGAAATCAAGAGTTCTGTTTTAAATATGTTAACTACTACTAACAAGAAGCTTCACAGTGTTCAAAAGTAAAGTGAATTCCAGAAGGAGAGCTCTTAAGTCATTTTTTTACCACTGCTTTAATGCTTACCACTAGAGAAAATGGTTCTACAATAAATTTAAAATTATTTACAAGATGAAAACAGCAAATTCCTCATTATATCCTAGACAAACCTTACCCCTAAAAATGTTTCCTATTCTGGCATGGCCTTCCTGCAGCTAATAGAGCACCGTCAGTACATAAATGTATGTGTAGTAAACATACAAACACAGGAAAATGTAGCTCTTTTAAAAGAACTTAATTTCACAGTTAAGTGATTGATTTACTTCATGAAAAGATAAGCTTCTAAAAATTACAATCCCTGAGCTAAATATCCTTATCCTATGTATTACAGCTAAAAAGAAGTATGAGAAATACTTAAGTTTATATACTACAAAGTTGCAGAGAATCTTTCTCTTGACAGCAAAGTCTAATTTCTTCTTGGGCATCTCTAGATCTCCCTGTAAGGGAAATTTATGATTTGATGTTTTTCCAAGAACTTTCCTTCTACGATGGGATCACAAAATTGACCAAAGGCAACTGCAACTACTACTAATGTACTTTCCTAGTTTTAATTATACCTTTAACTGTTTGTTAGGAAATAATCACAAGCCAACACTTTAACAATACCATGCAGATATAAGAGCATAATACCCAAGGTCACAGAGTAAGTTATATTTATCTGCTTAATATCTAAGGGAGGGCACTCAGAAGAGGATCCACTCAGCCTTACATTGGCTGACTCTCTCAAAGCTAATGTGCTAGAAACGGTAAAAAACAGCTGATTCCTTCCCTCTTCTTTTCAATATTTAAGATTTCCCAAGCCCTGGAAAATCTTCTTTTGCTCCAGGAAATTACTCATCGTTATTTGGCTTCTGAAGCACTAACTTCAAAAAATATGGCTTAAAGATTTTTGGGTTAAATTTTGGGGAAGGGGAGAAATTGTAAAACCATATACCTCTTCCCTCAAAACCTCCTGGTATGAGTTCCTGACAACTTGTATTTTTGCCACACTTTAAAAGAGATTTCATCAACTGACAAAGAGGACACCAGCTGGCACTCTTGTTTTGCAATATATTGTAGTATATTATTGACCTAAATTAATCTTTCTTAAGTATATTCATGATTTATATGTAGGATTTTATTCCTGTTGCCCAAGTTTTCCCTGTAACTTACAATATAAAACTTACTAGAAAAACTGCATCAGAAGAATGCACAAGTAGTCTGACAAAAACTGCAACAGTATCCCAATCCTCACAGGCTCAGGCAGTCATGAAAGCCACTGTGACAATACCTAAGTGTCAGTTCAGTAGCAGTAAAAGATAAACAACTATGAAAAATAGAAACAGCTCACAGGAAGGCACTGGATAGCTAATGTCCCAGGCAGGACTAACTTGCCCAGATGATTCACATGTATCCCCAAATCTTTTCCTCAAAAAAACCCCCAAACTTTTAAGATTTGTTATTCTGCCATTAACAAGGGAGCAAAATCTTTTTAATCACAACATAAATTATATGGCCTTTTATAACTTCTCTGAAATAAACTTTCACCCATCCTGGATTATAAGAGACATCTTTTGTCTTTTGTAATACCTGATAGGTCTCCACTTAAACAAACGATGCGAATGTGCTGAGTTCTAGACGACCAGCTTACAAATGACCTTTTGGGAAGCAACCCACAACAGTTCATAAATAATGTGTGATGTGGTTTTAACTTCCAAAAGCTTAGGGATTACTTTTGTGCACCATATACTATTTTTTTCCAACTGCAGCTCAACTGACATCTTCCATTTAATCTGCTAATAGGTATAATGTTCAGAAATGTTAAAACCATTTTCTGCTGTAATTTTTTTTTTAACAATCATCTATAGAGAAGCAAGGGAAAGAAAGAATGAACAAAAACCCAGGAATTCCATTCCTAGGAATTTACCCTAAGAATGCAGGAGCCCAGTTTGAAAAAGACATATGCACCCCTATGTTTATTGCAGCACTGTTTACAATAGACAAGAAATGGAAGCAACCTAAGTGTCCATCAGTAGATGAATGGATAAAGAAGATGTGGTACATTTACACAATGGAATATTATTCAGCCATAAGAAAACAAATTCTCCCATTTGCAACAACATGGATGGAGCTACAGGGTATTATGCTCAGTGAAATAAGCCAGGCAGAGAAAGTACCAGATGATTTCACTCATCTGTGGAGTATAAGAACAAAGCAAAAACTGAAGGAACAAAACAGCAGCAGACTCACAGAACCCAAGAATGGACTAACAGTTACCAAAGGGAAAGGGACTGGGGAGGATGGGGTGGGAAGGGAGGGATAAGGGGGAAAAAGGGCATGCATTACTATTAGCACACATAATGTGGGGTGAGGGTGGGGTACAGGGAAGGCAGTATAACACAGAGAAGACAAGTAGTAATTCTATAACATCTTACTATGCTGATGGACAGTGACTGTAATAGGGTATGTGGTGGGGACTTGATAATAGAGGAAGTCTAGTAACCATAATGTTGTTCATGTAATTGTACATTAATGATACAAAAAAAAAAAGAATGTAACAGAAATGCATCTTTACATGATCCACAGTTATTTGGAAACTGATCAATGGCTATTCCAGAGATAAGTGGGAAAACAAAGAAAGACCCATACTTTATGAAAAAATCCTAAAAGCTTTTTAGCAAATCCAAATGCACCTTTCCCTTGTATGTACAATGTAAATACAACCCAGTAGCTATATTTGCTATAAGCCATTTTGAAAATACAAATGATTAATACTTAATGTTAAGTGTCCTTTTTATTTGTAACAAGCACCCAAGATGAAAACAGAAGAAACCACCACATTTACCTGTTTCTTATTATATGTAAGTATGACATTACAGAAATGAATACATATTTTATATGTTCCTGCTTTGGACCAAATTGTCCTGAACCCTCTGGAGAAAATGGGTAAAAACAAAAACACCCATATGTTGTCATGTGCTTGGACACTAACCTATGTATTTGCAAAAAAAACCTTTTTGTAATCCTTAAGACAACCAATGACCCATTCCCCAGCTTTAGGAAAAAGAAATCAACAACGAATCTAAAGCTACTAGTTCTCTACTTAAAACTGGCCAATAGTTTATAAGTGCTGTTAAGGATATGTAATAGTCTCACATAATTTCCAAATTTCATTACTTCTAACCTCAAGATTATCACTTCTGTCTCTTCTTCACCTGAGAAGATAAAAAGGTAAAAATGGAATATAGGTTGTAAGAACCCTAAAAATGTAAAAATGAAAAAGACTAAAATGTGAGTGTGGAACACACAATCTATTTTATTGTACTGCTATAAGCCATTGGTATAAAACATATTAACCTAATCAAATCACCTTAAGTGGATTTTTTGGGGAGAAAATGAAAAATTATGCAAGACAAAAATCTAAGGTTTTCTATTAGAAATGGGATAAAACATACCCGTCTGACCTGAAAAGGAACAGGAATAAACTTATGTATAATAGAAACTAAGAACTAAAGGAACTTAAAGTTTTGTTTTTAAAAGACCAATCACCCTCCATTTACATTTCCCATTTTCAATCAAATCATAATTACATTTTTAAAATTGAAAATTATTTTAAAGATTTAGTTAAGAAAAAAATATTTTAAAAATGTACTTAAGAAAAAACTACGAATGAGACCATTCTAAAATCACTATTAAAGATTCTCAATACACGATGATTGAACTGAGAACACCAGACAAGTTTTAAGGCCAAGTAAACTATACTTGATAATATGATGATTTTGCAATAGTGTGCCTTTACAGTTTAAAATTCCATTTAAAAGGTCCCTTACTGGTGCAACTTGGTTCTACTTTAAATTAATCACCCCTCTAAATGATAAGTAAACTTTTAAGCCAATTAGGAAGAACTGGACAAAATAGAATTTAAGTAAAATGAGGTTCTCCAAAATACTTTCTCAAAATGTTTAAGGAAAGAAACAAAAAGCAAAAGATCACAACAAAACCCAAAAACTGAGAGCAGTATACTTTCGCACTATATTCTAAACCCTGTTGCTCAAGGAAAAACTAAAATTTATTTTGCTCAAGTGGGGTTTCTGGTCTTTTCATCTTTTAAAGTGTCTTGGCTAACAAAACTTAGCCAAGTATAGTTCAATTTACTTCACATAATTTGGAAACTAGGAGAAATAACATTTTTCACATTCTTCTCTAATTTTCCTTTACTAGTATGAGTTCCAAATAAAATTAATGGGGCAGCTATACTTGCAAGTGCCGATAGGCATATTAACACAATGTTGCGCCACTTCTCTCTTTACAACTTCTCCAAGGTTAAAAACTACTGTTCTTTTAACTCCTCGTGTTTCACTTTCCTTTTCTCAGACATCCTGTTGTGTCCCTAATGGAATACAGGCGGACCAGCCTTTGTAACAGAGGAGCATCACCAGAAGCAAAGGAGTTTGAAACGGGAGCCCAGGGGAGTGGGACGGGGCAATCCAGAACCGCTACCAAAGGCAGGTAAGTGTCCTCCTCATCCCGGCCACAGGCAGAAGGAAGCGGCTGCTGCTCCCGCACCCGTACGAGGACTTCGGCCACCCCATCCTCGGGAAGGGACCTACCTGCCCAACAAGGGCGGGAACGCACCCAACTCAGCTCGGCGGGGAAAACCCCACTTCCCAAACCGTTTCTCCACAGGGAGCCCCGGGGGCCGTTATCTAACTGACCGGCTCCTCGAGCGAGCCCTCGCCCGGGCCCGCCCCGGCCCGGGGCCAAAAGGCCACGCTCCTGGGAAAAGCGTGCGCTCGGCCGGTGACGCCCCAGCCACACCGGCCGCGGGCCTGCAAGGCCCGCCCGAGCCCCGAGGGCCGAGCCCCGCAGCGGGCAGGCGGGAGACGCCGACTCGGCCCGCCTCAGCGCCCGCCGCACCCCCAAGCCCTGCATCTTGCAGTCCATTCCTCCACCCGCCTCCTCCCCACTGCGGCGCCACTTCACCTGCCCCGTACCCACTCCGCCGCCGCGCCCGCGCCTTCCCCAGGTCACCCCGCGCCACGACCCCGGGTCGGCCGCCCCCCGCCCCACAGCCTCCCTCGCGCTCGCCCGGACGCGCCGCACCTGCCCCCGCCCCAAGCTTTCTACCTTGTAGGAATCGGTGGCCAGGAGGATGTTGAACTCGGCCTGTGCCGCAGCATTCATCTCGGGCCGGAAAGTGGGGGCCGCGCGTAGCGGGCTGCCCAGCGCGGCTGCAAGGAAGAAAAATGAGCTTCACCGCTCTCCGTTGCTTAAGTCACCGCTTGGTGGGAGCGCGAGAGGGTGAGGAGGGAGAAACGGAGCGGAAGGAGGTGCCAGAGGAGGGGCAGCCGTGACGCGCGGCGACTCGCGCGCGCTCAGTCTAGGGACTCCCGAGGCCTCCTCACCTCCCTATTCTCGCCTCCGCCCCATCACCCAGCGGGGAACGCGATGGGCGGGGTGCGGCCGCGCGTGCGCAGCGCGCAGGGGGCGGGGCTGACGAAGAGGACGTGAGGCACGCGCTCTCCCTCCCAGGCGCCCGCTCCGGGAAGCCGGCGGCGGCGGCGGTGGCGCGTTCCAAGCTCGTGATCCGAGTGCCCGCGTGGGTTTCACTTCCCGGCAGGGGCGGCGCGGCTCCGGGAAGGGGCATTGCCAGCCTCGCCCCTCCTATGATTAACGGGTTTGCCCGCCCCGTTGGGACCTTGCCACCCTACCCAGCCCTGGCCCGTTTTCCGAGTCTTCCTGAAAGTCACGCCACCCGGTCGGGTGCCGGGGAGCCTCCCTCTTCCCGGCTCCGCGTCCCCGTCGCGTCCCCTTGACTCACCTTTGTCTCCGGCTTGGATTAAGGATCGAGCCTTTCGCGTCCATCCCTCGTCCCTCCTACTCTTCCTTACCCTCGTAAAAAAATCCGAAGCCAGGGGCCCGTTTAATCGAACGGACTGGCTGCTTTCCTCAGGCACTGCGACTGAGCTCTTGGATCCTTAGAGGGATGTTTGATTCCAGGAGAAGATAGGCGGGGAAACTCCCGGAAGGGTGGGAATTGAATTCCGTCCTCACAGATTAGGAGAACAAGACCTACTTGACACTTAATATTGCCAAGAAGTAAACAGGCCAAGTCTGACAGGGTGCAAAACTGACTTTTGTCTTAATAGTGGTTAAATCTTCGGACTCAAGTTGACAACTTCAAGTAAAGAAGTGAAATGTCGCATGACTTCACTCAAATGCACATCATCTTGCGCAGTTCTCATATGTAATTGCATTTCTCCGTAAAATTACGATTCCCATTGTCCACATGATCAATAGCTGCTTTTTTTTTTTTAATTTTAAGATTATTGCAAGATACAAGTAGCCAGGAAAAAAACAGTTTAACGAAAACTGGTACAGGAATTTTTATAGACTCCTTCAAGTTAGTGGAAGTCTTTCTTTATCTGGGGGTTCGGCGGGAAGGGGTGGGGGTGACTGAATTGAGAGGGATTCAGCACAAGAAAACGGAGACCTCTTCAATTAAAAGCAACTTCCGGTCAGTCTGTCTTGGAGTCCGTACAGATACTTGACAGTCGTCTCCATCTATAGATAGATTCAATACAGGCAAAATTCATGGTAGCAGGGAGATATCTACACACTTACCAAGGTAGTAAATGATACTAAACAGTTTAAAACAAAAGGGAATTTTTTTTTGGTTGACCCTCCCTGTGTTTACTGGGAAACATTACTTTTAAAAATATTTAAATAAGTAAATTATTTACAATTTTTTAATTTGGGGGTATTTTTGTTACATAAGCTCAAACAGTGCAATTCAAAGAAGGAAAATGAATCCTTTTGCCCTCTTAATTTGGTGTTTTCTTCATTTAAAATTTCCATAATCGACTTTACTTAGATGACAAATTCTTTTTGCTTAGCTTCCTGGAATCCATGTATGTATAACTGATCATTGTCCTATGCTTCCTTATGCAGAAAAAAAAAAGGATTTGAATTGCAAAGTGGGCTTTGGTTTTGGTAGCATTTTTTTTTTGAAAAGCAGAATGAAATTTGATCCTGCAATCTTTTTGAGTTGAATTTGCAATTTAAAGTGAAAATACTTAATATCAGTGCAAGTAAAATGTTCATATTGAACTGACATTGCTAATTAAATACAGAAACAGTCATAGGGCTTGTACATATATTAGTGACTTAAGCCCTCAGCAATCTCCAGAAGCAAAGAGGAAAATAAAGCCAAGTTATCAATAGAAAGTCACCAGTTGCCTAAGATAGATAAGGCATGTTCAATATGTAACTACATGCTTAAACAGAACCAATTTTGGATAAATCCATGTTTAGAACTATGCAATTATCACCAGATATGAAGTCAAAGTTTCATTTTGAAAATGGCCCCTTGAAAATTTAATGGTTAGCATGTAAAAAGTCTGAGAAACTGTTTCTCATAGGTTCCCACAACGTGACAATTAATAACTAATACAGAGACCCAAAAGGACCCCCTTTATCAGAAGCCCTGGATTAATCTACCATTCCTACCAAACAGCCAGTCAACGCAGGGTGAATTGGGCATCAGCAATTTGTTTACATCCCTCGGAATGCTATGAAAGGCTGGTGACTAATATATTAGTCAGGCCAGGTAGGTACTACTGTACCACTCCTGTTCCACAGACCATTCCAGACAGTCTTTGGTATACTGTTTTTCAAAGTTGCCACAGATATTTTAATCCAACCTGATTTCACCTCAGTAAAAAACACTGGAAAAGTAGGTATAGGACTTGCCCATCTGCAACTCCGGCCAGTGGGTTTACCCATCACCCTTCATAATTTCCTCCTCTAACCTTACCAAGCAGCAAAAACTGTCACAAGACAAATGTAAAAGAGAAACTTTTTAATTAAGCGTAGATCTTTTTCTTATTCAAACTTTCATGGCCCTTTGGGGACCTCCCAGAGTTCTAATTTCCTACAAGACTCCATCTATAGTAAGATAGGGGTCCTCATGGCTCTGCATTGTCAGTGCTACCCAACCTCAAGTTCTCTTTAATGACTCAGTCAGCTGAGTCAACCACCCAGAAACACACAGACAACTGAATCATCCTAACAGTGCAGAAGTAATAGAGCAACTGTAACCCACATACAGGAAACATTAGTGCACATACATGGATAGTCACAGATATTCCACTGCAAAATGTCCTTGTACACTTTCTGTAAGGTCCTTGTGGTCTGACTGCTATGCTCTCCTAACCGACTGTTTGCCTGGGTGATGCTAAGTTGCCATCTACCTGATGTTAAGCTCTCTTCAAATCTCATGTTCTGCAGGAAGTATTCCCAATCTAAGTATGTTGGATGGTCAGTCTCAAGTTTCCCATCTTAGTTAAATATTGTGTTTTTGTTTTCTATTATACCCAAACTTTTTTTTTCTAGTTCCAACCAAATAAAATGGGGAATAAAGGTAGAAAGTGAAAAGAAAAGGTTTGAATTCATCTTTAAAACTAGGTAAATATATACATGTTATGATACTATGTGTGGGGACTTGGGTATCATAATTACTGAAAAATTTTCCTCATGGTTCCTTTGAGATTCAATGGCCAAAATTAATGACAGAGAATGAGACTGTTACAAAACACTGTCAAAATCTTTAAATGCAATGTCTTCCTAAGTGAGGTTTGCTTACCATTGATGGCATATGAGATGCATATCAGTGGTACCCAGATAAGCATTTAAAATTTTCCAATAATTATGTATTATTTTTAATGGATTTTAGAAAAATACAGCTAGCCCATATAACTTGATTTTTCTTGGAATTATTAATTAGGATGAGGTCAGCATAGGTGGGCACTCAGACAGGTGAATCTTACGATTTTTCCTTGCCTTTCTTAACATATCAGCTGTTTTCATATCCTCGATGTAAGACTGGTTTTCTTGAAGCAGCTAAGCATGAAAGGGTATAAACTGTATGATTTCAGTTACATGGAACTCTTGAAAGGCAAAACCACTGTGAAAGAAAGCAGATAGATGATGTCAGGGGCTGGGGTTAAGGGGAAGCAGATTGACTACAAAGGGGCTCATATGAGGACACTTTTCAGGGTGATGGAAATGATATATGTAGTAGTGATTGTACTATTATATACATCTGTCATGCTTACAATTGGTGAATTTTGTTGTATTTTAATTATATCCTAATAAAACTGAACTTAAAAATACTGGTTTTGTTGAAATTATTTTAAAGATCCACCACCCATTCTGTTTTCTTATGTTCCATTCCCACATTTTATTGTTCCCATCTCCCTTTACATGATTTGGAGATGAGTACCATTCTACAGTCCTCAGAGAAAAGATAGTTGTTGAAGCTGCTGAACATTTATAGAACCCCAATGCCAAAAGGAGTTTCCTGTTATTTAATAGGAAGTAGAAAAAGGAATCCCAATGTGATTCAATTCAATAGCAATGTATAAACACCTGGTACACACATAGCACTGTAAAAGAAGCACTGGAGGACTTCAAGAGGAAATGTCTTATTTTTCCTGTTTTTTTTCTAAAGCGTGACTGGGATCTGGAGCAGGGTGGGGGTTGGGGAGACAAAACAATATAGGTAGTTATTTATTCTCCCCAGTAAATTCGGCCTTGGATGGTGAGAGAAATAGAAAGTTGTGTGTGGATATAACCCTTAATTGCAGGAACCATCAGGGCCTGGATAAAGATCAACCAGTGCCCCACCCACTGTCCATGGCCCTGGCTTTTTCTATACCAAGAAGGCTCTACCTCTACGTGTGAGATGTTCAATTGCAGCCTTGCATTCTTTGGTCAGTACCTCCTGCCTTTCTAAATTCACTCACTCTCCTCTTAATCTTGCTCTTGGGACCTTTGTCCATCAGGCAGCATTTGCCCACATGACTTTCCCTTCTTCCTATCTAGAACTAGCCTAGATTGCATCCGTTCCTAATCAACATCACCTCTGGCTCTTGTGTTCCCTAGCTGGTCCCCAGATCCTTACCTCTTTTTGCTATAAAACTATCTAGTGTACTGAGCCCAATAGGAAACATCTCACAACCAGGAATTTGCCATCCACAGCAGGACATGCAATGCTGTCTGGGAATCTTTTTTATTCCTGCTATTCAGTGTTCTTTCCCATTTTGCTCAGCAGTTTGAAATGTTTACCTCTCTCCTCAGACTCCATACCTCCAAATAACTCCCTCCCTCTCAGAAGATGAAGAGTTCTCTATGTCCACAAAGAAAGCCATGGCTGTCAATGGGAACTCCCTAAACCATAACAGCTAGGGAGCAGAGGTCTGTCTTATTTAGGTGTCTATGAGCCAAGTGCAGCATCAGCACATAGCAGGGGCTTAGTAAATACCGACTGCATCAATGGCAGAGCAACTTCTATCACCAAACAAGTAGGATGGGCCTCATGGCTGATTGTGCTGTTGGCCAGTCATTGTCCCTCTTGCCAGTCCTGCTTTATTGAGTTCAGGATCATGGGAGTTGCTTTAGCCATGAAATGTGCACTGAGGGGATGGGCATCACTTACCAGTAGGAGTTTGTGAGCTCATGCATCATTTGCCATCCTCTCTTTACTTCTGCCATAAAGACTGTAGTGTTCAGATAGAGGCTGATGCACATGCCAAACTCCTGAAATGTAGATAACACAGAATTAAATCAGAGCCTACTGGCACTGGACGTGTAGTGGGAGAAAAAGAGAAAGTGAGATACCATTCTTGATGTAAGCTGTGGAGATTCCATAGGTTGTCAGCACAGTGTGACCAGGTTTATCCTGACAGATAGGGGCCTCCACACGTTTCTTTTTCTCTGGGTTCAGGGAAACACATGCCCCTTGTTCTGCCCCAGGTTAATCTCTCTCAGTCTCTCAGGTCATCACCATCAGCCATCACCCCTTCTCCCTACTGAAACTTCAACCCCCCCTTTCTGCTGATTGCCTCTTGGCAGATTGTAAATCCGGGGAGAGGAAATCCTGGGGCAAAATACCTCTAAAAACCAAAATCAGTCAAATGGAGAAACAAAGTTTAAAATTCATGTATTGCTTACAAACTTCAGTCCCAGGCATTCTCTCTTTCCTGCTCCAGCAGAAGCAAAACCAGCCTCCCCTCACCTCTCAGGTACAGATAAGCCCTCAGTTGCCCAGGTAATTACCCATTGATATGGAGAAGAACTTCTCTCTACCCATGAGGATATGCAAATGCACTAAAGCTATACTTCTTTCCACCTCTGGATGCCTATTAATATGCAGATGTAGTAAAGCCAAGCGAGATATTCTGGAAATATTACACAGATATACACATTTGAATGTCTCCCATTCTAAAGAACAAAACCAAAAAGTCAAAGTCCTTTCTCAGTATCACAATCTCTCCTTTTCCAAAGCAAAAGGGGTCCACCTTACATCTCTGCTTTCTTTCCTCATCTTACCTACTTCAGTTTGTATGGGACTGACACTTTTAAGCTGGCAGACCCAATGTTTCACATATATTGGCTAGTAACACCAGAAAAAGAAAAGTTTCTTGTCTTTTCTTTCTTTACCCATTATCCCTCTTGTTTTTCCCTCTGACACCAGAGGGAGAGCATTTTCTCCAAAGGAAGTTTAAACCTATTATTCCACAGTTCTATCTACCATGGAATTTGGCCATAGGACCCAGAAGAAACCACTTGTTATCTACTTCAAAATTTATCTGGGCCTGGACTAAGTACCTCCTTCTTTCCCAATGGTGAATTGCCTCTTCACCTATAGCACCTGTTAAACAGAGGCTAGGGGACATTTTGGATTCCATCTTTGTACTGGGGTGTTAATTATACTATCCTGGGGCCCACTCTCAGTCCCAAAGAGCTTTGCCCCATTTTTCATAGGAGATCAAGAGGCTGCTCATGCAAAGGGATCCCTGTGGCCACTCTGAAATCCAGAATTCTGGAGTTGGGCACATGGACTTGATTCCCCACAGATGCTTCACACTATGAGCTGCATGTAAGGAAACTGATCTGCTCTTCAAATTCATCCAAACTCAGTAAGAATTAATATGAGCACTACCCTGAAAAGTGAGGATGTCTGTATATCCTATTTAATTAAAATAATTCCATTTAATTATAGCCCATGACTCTTGCCAAGAGTCTTTTAAAATGATCTGTTCTGCTAAACCATACCTATGATACTATAAACACTCATAGAATAAGTCATTGTTCTAGTTTTTTTTCTCCAGGTCTTACCAATCTTGTGGAATAATGCAGAGTTTGTGAAACAAACAAAATGGTTTAGATTTACAGTTTTATTTTCTTTCAAATTATCCCAGCTCCTCCCTTCCCAAGGTTTCTAAGAGACTAATTTCAATGTACTAATTACTCTTGGGTTTTGGGGTCTTTTTTCTGATGCACGGTGTTAGGCTGGAGAAAGGAAAAACAAGGACATGCAAACAGAACAGAGAGATGCCATAGGGGGAGAACAGACCAGACCCCAAAGTCCGTGCCGTATATGGAAAGGGGACAGCTCTCCCTGAATTCCATCCTGATGTGCCAACTAAGACCTGGATGTCAGCCTCCTCCCTTTTGGAAGGAAAAAAGTTTCTAGTTGACTGTTATGTCTCCTTTAGCCAATCATACCTCTCAACACCCCCCTAAGATAGTTTGCCCACTCCTCCCCCTCCTAATCCCTTATAAGTGCCCCACCTCCCTAACTGGGCTTGACTTCTCTGGCCTCTGGCAAGAAGGCCACAGAACCTCACCCGGGGGTATTTAAATAAATTACCTGGCCCTTTGTTGCCTCTCTTTGCCTGCTTATTTCGGCTAGAATTTATCTTACACACGGTAGGTCCTTCTGCAGCCACATGTCTGATAGTTGTGCTCATGTGATGGCCTTGTACTTTGTAAATTGTGATGCTGGGCAAGGGTCATGGCTCCCTAGTGATTATAGCTCTTAATACACCCTACAAAACAACTCTGGCTGTTATATAGTTCTCTCATCTCAGATACTTAGGACAACTTGCCCAGGGCCCACCTAGAGGATATTTGAATGGTACCACCCTGTTTTAAAAAAAAGTACTCCCCTCACTTCTCTCAGGATGCTTTTGGTTGCAGATAACACAGTTGCTATTAAAAGTGGTTTAAGTCATAGGGGTTTAATTTCTTCCACAACAGGAAGTCTTGAGGTAGGTTTTTCTAGGGTGGGTTCAGTAACTCAAAAATATCAAGTTTCCTGGCTCTTTCCCCCTTTTCTGCCTCTCTTATCCTCAATGTATTGAAGATGTGTCTTTGTCACACAAGTCACAGGATGACTGCCATGGCTCTAAACATCATGACCTCACACAGCACCCTGCAGAAGCAAGAGAAAGTGGGGTTTTGTTTTGAGTGCATCTCTCTTTTTATTAGATGTGAAAACCTTTCCCAGGAGCCCCCAGAAAATTTTTCTTAGGCCCTTGTGGCCAGAGTTGTAAGTATGCCCACAGGGAGGATGAAAAAGTGAGGATGCTGGCATACTCAGTTTCTGAAATGGGAGAGTACCACCAGCAAGGAAGAAGGCATTAGGAATGGCTGCTGCATGGGTCACAACAGGACTCAGGACATCACTGCCAGCTAGGAACCCAGATGCCTCAGGGGTCTCCTGTCTCAGACTGAATTCATTGTCTATCTGTATGAAGGAATCTGCCCCTAGAGTTGGCCTCTTATATCTCCTTCATTGTTAGGAGGTAATAATCTCACCATTCCAGGTAGTTCCCAAAGTCCTTTTCACAGTTTCTTCCATAGCCCAAGGCAGTCTTAATGCAAATAGAACTCATAGTGGCCTTCTTGGTACCCCAGAATCAACTACAAGATATGTAGATCTGAGTCCTATCCCTTCTCCCACCCACTCCCTGGTTTTGCTACTTTAAAGCAGCAGAAGGCCATGTTTACTCCTTATACAGGCTAAGAAAAATGTGTGTAGGCTAGCAAAACTCTTTATACTTTTTTCCAGAGCTGTCATTAATATCTCTGAGGAGCAATCGCAAAATGATGGCTTATTCTCATATATATATATTTACTCAACTATCCTCATTACTTAACAATCTTACATCATGTGCCCATTGTATCATTACACTGAATCTAACACACTATTGGTTCTCATATTGCCAATAATAGTTTTTAGTTACTGTAAGTCCAGGGAGAGGAAATCCCTCTAAAAAACAAAATCAGTCAAAGGGAGAAATAATGTTTAAAATCCGTTTATTGCTTACAAACTGCAGTTCTGGACCTTCTCTCTTTCCTGCTCCAGCAGAAGCAAAACCGGCCCTCCCCTTCACCTACAAACTGCAGTCCAAAGCCATCTCTCTCCTCTGTTCTGGAAGAAGCAAGACAGCAAGCAAGCCAGCCCCCTCCCCTTCACCTCTCAGGTTCAGACTTGCCCTCAGTTGCCTAGGTAATTACCCATTGATATGGAGATGAACTTCTCTGCAAGCGTGAGGAAAGATGCAAATGCCCTAAATCCATACTTCTCTCTGCCCTTGAGCATCTGTTGATATGCAGATGTACTAAAGCCCGGGGAGACATTCTGGAAATATTACAATTTTACCCACAGTTACTGTCTAGATACTTTTAAGTGTGTTAATGCTTAGACTTAAAGTTAGGGTGAGCTTCTGTTCAACAAATTGTCATCACTATCAACCCAAAGCATTTATTAAGCACTTAATTCCGTGTAGAACTATTTTTAACTGGTATATAAACAAAACAATGCAACACCCTTTGCCTAGAGGCTTAATATTAAACATATGAAAAGTAATGGACAGAATTAAATATTCATTATTTTCACTGACAAAAAGGGAGGCCAAACTCAGGTTGGGCTCAAAGAGACCTCAGAAAGACCATTATTCAATTCTGTTAATGTTTCATGAGCTCAAGATCTTGTTGGACTTAATAGGGATTGATACAATAAAATCTCTTCCTTCGTAACAGTCTTAATGTGGAAACCCAAGAATTAGTTTTTCCTCCAGAAAGGACTTCTCAAGTCTGATCAGAAACAGCATCTTAGCCTTGCTCTGCTGACATCTCACCTTGAGCCTCTGCTCGCTTGCTGCCTCCCGGAGCCCAGGCTACAGAAGTTGCGGCTCCCTTTGGTGTGATGGTCCCTATGAAGGCAGAGAAGCATGGGACAAGCTGAACCTCTTTTAAAGCCATGCGTCTTGTTAGAACAACATTCCACATAAAATCTGGTATTACAATGCAGTTAGACTTAGTGGCTATAATAGAAACCAAAAACAATGTCCTAAATGAGATATAAATTTACCTCCTTCTCTGAGAATAAGCAGTACAGAGATTATGTAATGGTTCAGGAATCCATGTGATTTTGCTTCTTGCTTAACCAGCCCCGATGAGAGGCTTTGATCTTGAGGTCTAAATTGGCTGCTCCAACTCTGGTCACTAACTTTGCCTCAATATGGCTCCTGTATGTGGGACAGACTATAAAGGGAAGTGAATAAGTGTGTGGAAACCAGCTAAGGGACCATGTAGTCCATATGAGAGATAACAGTGGCTTGGACTAAGATGGCAGAAGTGGAAAGAGAAAGAAATGGGCAGATTTGAGATACTGGAAGTAGAGGTAACAGGACATGTTGAGAAATAATGAGACAGGGACGGCGGGTGTAGTCAGAGTAGGGTGAGGGCCTGGGTGGGGGGGAAGCAAGGCGGAATACTTACAGTCAGAGCAATGTAACAATGGGCAAAGAAGTCCCCATTTAAACTCTGTTAAGCATTATGCAAAGTCAAGGTCACACTAATTCTCTAGGGAAAGATACCTAAGAATATAGACATCTTCAGTGAGATCAGTTAAAGGTCAGAAGGCCAGGAACAACTTGGCCTGGAATGTTTTGAGTGTTTTGCAAGGGTATCAGCATAACCAGTGACTCTGCTGTCAGCCCTGGCAATCAGACTATGACCCAGCCCACCTTGAGGACAGGGCAGGTGATGCAAGTCCACACCCCTAAGTTTTTTCATGTTCTCGAAAAATCCTCAACTGCCTATAAAACCCCCTAGACAACACACCACTACGGGCTCTCTTGTCCCCTCATGGCGTGAGCCAGGAGCTCTATTCTCTTACTTTATTTCTAAATAAAAGCCTGTACCTTGCTCTCGTACCTTGAGTGTTTGTGAAGCTCATTTTTCGGCTTTGTGAACAAGAACCCCGGTATCCATAAGATGTGTGTGGAAGAGGGGGAAAGTTTATGAGGGTTAGGAGAAGATCTTAGGCTTTGGCTTGAACCACTGGGTAGTTCCATTAAATGAGCTGTAGCCAGCTTCAGAAAGAGAGAAGTAGGAGATCAAATTATGAGTTCACTTTGGGCAGTTTAAGCTTGAGATTTTTATTAGATAATTCTGAGATTACCTGCTTGCCTACTGAGCTTTTCACTAGTATCTGGATTTCTCCTTCCTATGTTCTGGTGCCTAAATTGATACCTGTTCCCAAATGCTTCCATACTTAGGAGTAAACTTATGTCTGTATCCATTTTTCAGTTTTGTTTCTAGAATTTCCTGGCCATTTGCTTTCAGACCAGTCTTTGCAGATTTTAGTTTCCCCAGGCCCATTCTGCCTGGTGCTGGTTTCCCATCCCTAGAATGAGCTCTGATCTGGTGTAGTCACAGGAGACCTTGGGACAGAGTCTACACAAATTAGGCTGTTTGGAATAGACAAATCATTTTTTCAAATGAAACAGGATCTTGGAAGTTCTTGTCTTGCATAATTTTCATCTTTCAGTGTTGTCCATTTACTGGGTATAAACAAAGAAATAAAATACATTTTTAGAAAATAGCCAAACACCAAATATTAGTGAGTTTAACATTTACTATTGATATTTCTTTAGTTTGAGAATAGATATCTATTGCAAATAAAGAGAGAAGCCAAAGAGAAGCGACTATACTCTCCATGTGGAAAATACCTTAAGGGTATCTCCATGGTCCTAGAGTTGGCCCAGAAATAGTTCCATCAGGTTGCTCAAAGCTGATCAAGCTATAGAGGACTGTGAAACACTCACTAATTGACAAGCAACAGATTGGTCTCTTTGGGGAAAAATTAACAAGTTGCCATATGAAATAAACCTGACTTGATAATGTGGTCTGTTATCTGTACAGCAAATTCCCTCTGAAAACCAGGTTACATATAAATAATTTGCTTCACAGATACAGAATAATACATAGAGTGTTAGATTCACTCAAGAGCACCATGAGATATCTCCATTAAACCTTCCATGTCTGGGAAATTAGCTTGCTTTATGCTGGGGAAAATTCTGTCAAGATTTGGGCTGTTGGTCTTCTAGAATCAAAGTACATTCCTCTTGGATAGTAGTGGAAAACAGTGACAAATTCTACAGGTACCATTTCAATATGCCAGGCAAGTTACAATGCAGTTAGAGGTGGAGCAGTTTCATTTTACATTAGTGACATTTGAGCTATGTTTTTTTGACATCGGGATTGATCATTTTCCAATTCTACCAACAACACATTTGTAAGCTGTCTCCTCATCTTTTGGTGTTATGATTACTTGGCTTTCTGTTTTCACTTTCAAAGATGATCTTTTCCTTATTTTATGCCCATATTCTGGATATTCTAGTACAGTCCTTCTTGTGCCAACAATATTCAAGTTTTAAGAATGACTTTAAAGCTGTGTGCCAGAACCCTTATATTATAAGAACTCACAAGGTTCTTCACAATGAAATTATTCAACCTAATTATTGATG
Source organism: Manis pentadactyla (assembly GCF_030020395.1). Taxonomy (NCBI): domain Eukaryota; kingdom Metazoa; phylum Chordata; class Mammalia; order Pholidota; family Manidae; genus Manis; species Manis pentadactyla. The sequence continues at coordinate 57,464,814 of NC_080025.1, read as the reverse complement.
TGTGTGAATCCACTGGAATGTGATGACTTACATAATTTGGGGGGGCATAAAGGCTCCATGGGCCCTGAATTTTAGTTAGTATATGGATATGTGTTAAAAATTAAAGAGGAAAAAAAATGCATAAGATCATACTTATGCATTCCAATTATTTTTACACATTTCAAAGAAATTTGCATTATTTTTGACCTTGTGACAAAAGCTGTGTTAACAGACATAAAAGATTAAGCAATAAACTTGATCATAAAATTTAATCATTTTTGTATGACTTATAAAGTATTTTTAGCTAAACAAGTATTGAACACACAAGTTATCATGAATATTTATAGAATTCAGAAGAACATAGGGTAAAAAAATGTAAGTTGATTTTTTGGTTTTGGTTTGCTATGAATTTGTTTTTTAAACATGAATGGGTGTTGACTTTTCTAAAATACTATTTCAGTACTGAAATGTCCACATGGCTTTTCTCTAAGCTTTCAGTATAAGAAATTACACTGAATGATTTCCTAATATTGAACTGAATTGGTTTACCAGAAATAAACCCTACTTCTTCACTTTGTATAATTCTTTAATATACTGCTATATTTAATTTAATATTATACTTAGGACTTCCACAGGTATGCTCAGGAATGGTACTAGCCTAGAGTTTTTTTTTTCTTTTTGATGCTGTATCCTTGCTTGGTTTTAATATCAGATTTTTACTAGTCTCAAAGAATGAATCGAGAAGCTCTGCGTCTTTTCTTATGTTCTGAAAAAGTTTGTGCAACATAACAGTTTTTTGTTAGAATTCTGTGAACAGAATTGGCCTGGTAAATTTCTTTCATTTCTTTCTTTCTAATAACTTTTTTATTTTTGAGGATTTCAAATACATACAAAAGTAAAGAGTATGACACAATGTAACTTGATGCACCCATCACCCTGTTTCAACAATGGTCAATTCAGAGTCAATCTTGTTAAACCTATTATATTAAATATTTTGAAGCAAATCCTAGGTACTATGTATACCATTTCGTGTATAAATATTCAAACATGGACCTTTAAGGATAAATACTCTTCATTAAAACGTTTCCACAATACTATTTTCAAACAAAAATAATAACCCATAATATAATCAAACCCATGCTCAATTTTCCAATTGTCTCATAAATCATATTTTACTATTTGTTTGAATCACAAATGAGGGCCACATATAGCAAATGGCTGATATATTTTTCAATTCTGTTTTAATCTATGGATTTTTCTCCTACATGTATTTTTTCCTTGTAATTTACTTGTTGAGGAAATTAGGTTATCGTGTAGTTTCCTTCAGTCTGAATCAGGGTTATCCAATAAAACTAAAATGAGAGTTTACATGTGTAGCTTTAAATTTCCTAGCAGCCACAATAACAATAAATGTAAACAGAGATAGGTAAAATATATCTAAATAATTTGTTTTATTTAATGTAATATATATATATATATTCAAGACATTATCATTTCAACATGTAATCAATGTAAAAATTACTGAGATATTTTACATTCCTTCTCTGGATATAAATCCAGTGCATATTTTACAACACATCTTCACTTTGATTAGCCACATTTCAGGTGTTCAGTTGCTACATGTGGCTGGTGGCTACAGTATTGGACACCATAGGTCTGGATTTTGCTTGGGAAACCCCTGTGGTATAGTTTCACACCTTCCTCTAAACTCTGTATTTACTGTAAATTAGTAGCTCCTGTCAATTTAGAGGCTTGATTCCTAGACAGTTTATTTATTTATTTTTGCAAGACAACCTATGAGGTGATATATTCTCCATCAGGAGGCACATCTGTCTACTTGTCACTCCTTTTGTGACATTGGCAGCCATTGATACTTAATGTTTAAATCTATTAATTCATCTGGAGTTAACCAGTGGTGATAATAAGATATTACTCTTTTCCATCTATTAGCAGCAATATGTCTGTAACAGAAAACTTCACCTCATTAACTATTTGGATATCTGGATAGTCTATATAAGAAAAGCAAAATAAATTATTCCCTTTTATTTACTAGTTTACAAAATAATGAGTTGACCTTCTAATAGTCTTCAAATTAGATAAATTAATTTTATTATTATCTATTCTAGTTATCCATTGGTATATTAAAAAATCACCCTTGAACTTAAATTCTCTGTTTCTGGGGTCAGGAATTTGAAAGGACTTAGCTGTATGCTTTCAGTTCAGGGTCTCTATTGCAGCCAGACAAAGGCTGGAGCTGAACTGGTGGGGGCACCGGTGCAACTGAGGGCTGGTTGGGCATTCCCTCTTTTCTTGTAGTCTCAGGGCCTTCCCATGTGGATACTCTACATGAGCTAGTCTGGGCTGCTCCCAGTGTGTCAACCTTAAGGCAGCCAGGTTGCCTACATAGTGGCTCAAGACTTCCAGAGTTAATTTTTTTGCCTTTTATGATCTCGCCTTGGGAGTCTCACACTATTACTTCCATCCTTCTTTCCCTCCTATCCCTCCTATCCCTGATAGAGTGACTATCAGCCTTCCAGTCATATGTTATCTATCTATTGCTGTATAGTGGTATCACCACTACTTTAACAGCACAAACATAACATGCATCTGTTACCTCCCAGTTTTGTGGGTCAGAAGTCTGGGTGTGGCTTAGCCATGTCCTCAGCTTCATAGCCTCACAAGCTATAATGAAGGAATTGGCCAGCGTTTCAGTTTTACAGGAGGTGTGACTGAGGAAGACTCCACCTTCAAGCTCCCATGGCTATTGGCAGCAGTCCGTTTTCATGGACTACTGCACAGAGTATTTTAGTTTCTTGCTGACTACTGGCTGGAGGCCACCCTTATTTCTTGTCCCATGGACCTTCCCAGTATGGCTGCTAGCTTCCTCTAAGCCAGCAAGGGAGAGAGTCTCCTAACAAGATGGGCTGTAATCTTGTGGAATATGATCAGGGACATATGATCCTCTCTATCTTGGTCACCTTTGCCATATTGTATTAGTTGGAAGAGCAAGCCTCAAGAAATGGGGGCCACACAGGGCACTTCGACTTTCTTTCGAATTTTCAAAATATGCCATGATCTGTTCTGTCTCAGGCAGTGGAAAATGCCTCTGCTGTCCACTGCTCTGTATGGAGCGGGGAAACCCAGGCTGAAAGGGGAGAGACCCCTCTGGTCCAGCTCTTTTGATTGCAGCTGTTCATATTCTTGCCCAATTGTGCTCCTTGTATGTGTGGATCCTGAGCTTGAGAGAGGGAGCAGCAAACTATGGTCCTCAGGCCAAATCCACCCTGCAGCCTGCTTTTGTAAATACAGTGTTATTGGAACACAGTTATGTTCACTTACTTACATATCTATCGCTGCCTTCACCCTGTAATGGCACAGTTGAGTAATTGCTACAGGGACTGCATGACTCACAAAACCTAAAATCAGGGATAGGACTCAGCTGAGAAAAGAGAAATACCTACAGTGCAATTTAAGGAGATGCTCCTTTTTTTTTAAGGCTGACCCTGTATTCACATGACCTGAGCATGAGCATCTTCTTAAATTTTGCTCACCAGTCACTTCTCTAGACTTACTCTATTCCCCATCTGCCTAAAACACCTACTGTGTGGACCTTAATAGAAACTGTTCCCCTGGTTTAGAGTATCTCTGAAATCATTTGTATTTCTGGGATTGTCGTCTCCTGTATATGATACAAACCATATTTTCTACTTTCTGCTTTGTCAATCCGATCATACATGCTGTTTATTTTGTGATTCATTCGTTTTTTAGGTGCATTTTTTTCTATGAATTTTGGGTAGGAGGAGAGTTAGATATATTTTATGGAGAAATCTAATGACAATTTAGTCTAATATGTAGCATTTTAATATAAATGCTATTCTTCCCTTGTTCCAGTTTTTTCAGTTTTCATATAAAATCTATTATTGAGAGGTTTACCTTTTCAGATAAAATCTGACAGTGTTACAGAGGAACTGGCATACAGTTACATATCCTTTCCCAATCACCTTTTGGTCCAGTTCCTAAAAGGCTCATAAATATGTCACTGGAAATTTTATTCATATTGATTTTTTTCCTCCTCTGACTCTTTTTATGTTTATTACATGAGGTATAGAATTAATATCTTTCTTTACCTATTACTGCCTGCATTGCAAAGCAAAACACCATTACTGACTTGTTTATTTATTCAGCCTCTACTTTGTGCGAAGTGCTGTGTTAATTGCTAGGGTGACAGTGTTAGTGGAAAAACCAATGCTGTTTCTGTGTTCATGGCATCTACAGTCTAGCTAGGGAGACAGAGATTGACCTAATATTGAATGAGGAAACCATGGTAAGTCATGTGAAAGAAAGATACAAGAAGCTTCAATGTCTAAAAAATGGTCCTGACCTGGGCTGGTAGTACTGGGAATGCTTCCCTGAGAAAGTGATGTTTGAGTTGAAATCTGCAGGAGTTGGAATTAACTAGGTCAACTTGGGGAGAAGGAAAAAGTATTTGGGAGAGATGGAACATTTTATGAAAATGCCCTGAGGGAGGACTGAGTATGTGTACTTGGAACTAGAGGAAGACCAAAGTGATGAGAAGTCTGATAGTCACTCCATTAAGGGAAAGTATTGAGAAACAAAGCTGAAAAGAGCAGGCAGGGGTCACATTAATACATAGTGTGAATTTTGGTTCTAATCTTTAGAGCAATTGGAATTGATTGATAGGCTTTGAAGCTGGGAAATGATGTAATCATATTTAGATTAAATTAAACAAAAAGCAGTTGCCAAGAAAGTGGAAAATTGGATGGAGGATATGAGGTGACTAGTTAGGAGGCTGTTGTAATGGTTCAGATGAGAGTTGGAGGTAGATTGGGCTATGGTGGTAAGAGAGGAGATAAAGAGAAATGGATCGATTCAAGAGATATTCAGAAGGTAACACGAACAACTGTCATAGTTTGGATGTGGGGAATGAGCAAGTGGTGGTTGGCAAGGATGACTCCCAAGCTTCTGGCTTCTTCAGCTGAGAGGATTTTGGTGCCATTTACTGAAATACAAAGCACTGTAGGAGAACTAAATTGGGGGAATAGATCATGTGCTCCATTTGGAATTTGCTGGACTTCCTGGATCTGAATGTTTGTTTCCTTCACCAGGTTAGGGAAGTTTTCAGCCATTGTTTCTTCAAATAATTTTTCTGCCCCTTTCTCTCTCTCCCTCTTCTCCTTTTGGGACCCCTGTAATGCAAATTTTAATCCATTTGAGGTTGTACTATTAGCCCCTTAAGCTACCTTCACTATTTCTCATTCTTTTTTTATTGTTGTTGCTCTGACTGGGTGAGTTCTGCCATCTTCAAGTTCACTGATCCTTTCTTCTGCCTCATCTAATCTGCTATTGAACCTTTATAATGTTTTTTTTTCAAGTTAGTTATTGTATTCCAGAGCTCTGTGACTTTTGTTTGATACTTTCTTATATTTTTCTATCTCTTCCTTGAAGTTCTGTGTTTGGCTATTCTTCTCCTGAGTTTGGTGAGCATTTTTATGACCACTACTTTGAACTCTTTATCAGGTAAATTATTTATCTCTGTTTCAAAAATTTTTTTCTAAGGTTTTCTCTTGTTCTTTTGTTTGGAACACATTCCTCTGTTCCTTCATTTTATTTGACTTCCTGTGTTGGTTTCTATACATCAGATGAAACAGCCACCTCTCCCAGTCTTGAAGGGTTGGCCTTGTGTAGGAGCTGAACATTATTGTTCAATCCTCTCCTAGCTCTTGGTTATCTCTCAAACCTTTGTAATTGTCCAAGAAATCTATTTTACTTTTACTAGATCCCAGTAGTTGAAGATGTGCTAAGTGTCCCAAAGGGGAGGATCTCAGTCAGCACCTAGATTCAGGCTGACTGGAAGCCAGACCCTCAAGCAGCAGCTTTTAAAGAATGCAAATATATACAGTCCTGTGGGACTGCAATCTTAAGTTCCTTTGGCCACCAGAGCCAGTTGAGCTGGATGTGTTCCCTGGGGCTCCAGATAAGTGTATAAGCTCCTTTTCTAGGAGACACTGGCAAGCTGTAGCAAGGCAGAGGCAGATCTCAAAGGTAGCACCCCTGCCCTGCTACATTCCCTGAGAGCAGCTCTATAGCCTCTATGTGTGTGCCAACCCTGAAGCCTGCCTCGAAGGCTGAAGCTCCAGGACAAGCAAGTAGGTCTGTCACAGAAAGCCTGGGGGTGTTTTAGCCTGCTGTTTGTGCAGAGCTCTGTGAGTTGTAGCTTGCCAAAAACTGCCTCTCCAATTGCTACAGTCCTAGGGGACCCAGCAACACCCACTGCTGCCAACCCCCTTCCATCAGAACCAAGAAATGAAGGAGTATTTGCTAGGTGGCAGCCACAAAAACTAGGGCACCAGATATAAAAACTGGGATACCAGATGTGGATAAGAACCCCCTTCTGAGAGATGCTGGTGCTCTGGAGCATGTCATGAGGACAGTACCCATCCTCCAGGGTCTCAGGAAAGGTTTACAGTCAGCTCTTCAATGTGTGTTTAATTAGAAGTATGCCCATTAGGCAAGAGCTATCATGTTAAGCTAATAGGCTCTTTCACAAAAGGTCTGAGCTCCTGGGTCTGTCACCTCTTGCTGTACCATGGGGATGGTGGCCATTTAAGAACTCTTTCTCTGTTGGTTACAGTCCTGTGGGATACAGGAACATAAGACCAGCAGACCAGAACCAGGGGTGGAGATGTGTCCATTGGCAGCAGCCATAAAAATCAAAGCACCAAACGAAGGTAAAAGTTCCTTTCTGAAAATACCTGTGAACTGGAATGAGGCACAGGAGAGTGCAAAGACTGCATCCACAGCCTTCTGCTCCCTGTGCAGAACTCCACAGGCCCTTAGAAAGGCACCAGACAGGAAGCCTGACTCCTGGGGCAAATAGGCCTCTTCCTCAGAAAGACTGGGGTGTGTTCCAGTCTGCGCAGTATGCTGGAAGTGGTGGCCTGCCAAGAACCTTCTCTCTGGTTGGTTGTTACAGTCCTATGGGTCCCAGGAATGCAAGTGCCCAGCTTACAGAACCAGGCAATCAAGAGGCATCCCCTGGGCAGCAGCTGCTAAAACTAGGTCACCAGATGTAAAAACTGGGGCCCCAGACATCTCTGGAAGCTCCCCTCCAGGAGATACTTGTGCTCTGCAGCATGGCAGAGGGAGAGCATGAAGATAGTGCCTACTGCCAAGAGTGAGGCAGAGGGAGAGCTCAAATATGGCACCAGCCAAAAAAAGAGAAGAAAAAAATAGAACGGGAAAAAAAAGAGAAAACACATGGTGCTCACTGGCTTTCTCAAGGCAGAGAGAGAGCAGGAAATACGGTATCCATCAACCTCTTTCCCCAGAGAATATTCTAGGAGGCCCCTGCCCCTCAGACCAACACTTGAACATTAGCAAATGAGTCTCTTTCACAAAACGTCTGGGCACTTTTCTAAGGGCTGCTTCTGTGCTTGGCACTGGCAGGTGGTGAGTCTATGCATGGGCCCTTCAAGAGCTGTTCCTCAGTCCACCACAGCCCCATGGGTCTCGTGGGTGTGAGCCCCATTGGTCATCAAACCCAGATGTTTTCAGGATTTGGCTTTCAGGTGCCAGACTTAAAAGCTGGGGTGCCTGAAGTGGGGAAAACTTTTCACTTCTCAGGGAAAAGCTCCAGCTTTTGAGTTCCCTCCCAGTTGTGTGTGGGCATATTCGGGGTGGGGTTTATGCTGAGACTGTATCTCAGCCTTTTCTTCCAGCCTTAAGGCAGTTTCCCTTTCATTTGCCTGCTGTGAAGGGGTTACTTTGTCAGTTTTTTTTCCCCAGACGAAATTGTTTAACATATAGTTGTAGATTCAGTGTTTGTCCTTGGCAGGAGGTGCGTTCAGGATCTTCCTATGCCACCATCTGGAACTCCAGGTATTCAATTTGGGATGTGTGAGTGTGAAGTGCCTCTGAAACAGGCAAACATTTCATGTAGCTGTCTTGGTCCGGAGCTCAGAGGAAAGGTCCAGGAGAGGAGCACATTAAGATACATGGTGTTCAGGCTGTGGGTGTCTGGGGCTGCCTACAGAGGTCGTCTAGACAGCCTACCATGGAGCCTTGAGGAACTCATAGGAGTGTAGAAGAGGATGAGCCCACAAAGACGATGAAGAAATGGCAGCCACAGATGAACGAGGGAAACCAGAAGAGCACAGTATCATGAAGAAGGAGAAGATGGTGAAAAAAGGGATTGGCCGTCAGTGTGTCTACTGAATTAAGATGGGGACCAAAATATTTATTGAATCCAGTGAAAAAAAATTACTAGTGATCCTTATGAAAGTAGTTTCATTGTTTGGTAAGGGAAGAATCCTGATGGAAATATACTGAGAAATTGGTGAGACGTGAGGAAATGGTGTTGAAAAATTTAAGAAATCTCTTTAATGAGTTTGGTGGTGAAGGGAAGTCTCCAGAAAGAGAAGGGAATTTAAATTCTTTTCTTGCTTTCATTCTTTAATTTTAATATGAAAAAAATGAGCATATTTAAAAGGGCTAGAGCGATCCAGAAGAGACCAATATGTTAAAGATCCTGGAGGGAAAAGAAATAATAAAAAACTCAAGGTTCCTAAAACAGGAGAGTGTGGGACCCAGAACACAGTGAGCTTTGTAAAGTCACTGACCTCTCAGAGTCTCTTGTCTTTTCAGCACTTAGGCCAGTTACTAATCAGGTGGGAGTATGTTGATGACCTTTTTGTTTATTGTTTTTGGCTCAGTGAATAATAATGAAATGAAGTAGGGCCATTTAGGTAATTTGTTCTTTATATCATTATTCTACCATTATGTACACAGCATTTTCCTTTTTAAAATACATTTGTGGCATGAGCTTTTTGGGGGATGAGGACCTTCCTATGGAGGACTATTTGCCAATGTTGTTTTATATCTCCCCTAGCTTTCTTTGTGGGATTCAGTGTTTTGCCTGAAGTCTAGTTCAGATTGCAGGTAAATGGGGAAGAGGAGGTACAAGCAGTACTTGATTTTCATCATCACTGCTGGCCCACATGGCACTACCAGTAGTTCATGTCTCTCTTATCCTGTAGGCAGTGGTTCCTGCCAAGGTCTAACTGGTGAAAACCATCAGCATGTAAGCAGTTGTGAGACAGGGACCATGGGCTTAGACAGAGTAGGGTGAGGGCTTCCGGAAAAGGAATGCAAGATATTTACAGTCAAAGCAATGTAACAATGTAAAGTCCCTATTGAAACTCTGTGTTCAGCATTATGCAAAGTCAAGGTCACATTAATTCTCTAGGGTAAAGATACTAGACTAGTAATATAGACATCTTCAGTGAGATCAGTTAAAGGTCAAAAGGCCAGGAGCAACTTGGCCTGGAATGTTTGAGTGTTCCCCAAGGATATCTCAGCATAACCTGTGACTTCACTATAAACAGCCCTAGCAAACAGACAATAACCCAGCCCACCCTGAGGGCAGGGTAGGTAGTGCAAGTCCACACCCTAAGCCCTCAATTCCCCAAAAACCTCAACTGCCTATAAACCCCCTAGACAATGCAACACCCTGGGCTCTCTTGTCCCCTCCTGGCATGAGCCAGGAGCTCTTTCCTCTCACTTTATTTCTAAATAAAAACATGTACCTTGCTCTCCTACCTTGAGTGTTTGTGAAGCTCATTCTTTGGTTTCGTGAACAAGAACCCCAGCATCAGTTGGAGTAATACAGATGACAGCCAAGAGTTTATCTTACCTCAACATGATTAAAGATATGGTTTTCAGAATATATTACATCTAAAGATGTGTTAATCTATAACTTAAAGTTGGTATCCCACCTTTTATCAGCCAGCAAGAAATCTAAAGGCCCATTCCACATTAGCCAGATAAGCCATTCCAGAATTAAGTAGAAAAATTTAGCACATAAAAAGGTATCACGCTTTTATCTTCTTTTGCACATTACTTAGTGATAAAATTCAGCTAAACAAGAGTGAAAAACTAAAAAGAGGACAGTGTGAGATAAAATAAAAAATAAAACTAACCCAGCAATACAATTACTTACACTTCTCATAATTATTTTTTACAAAATAAATCTCAGAGTGACATTTGTTCAGCATGCCTAGAAAGCAATAATCCAAATTAAAATGGGAAGTCAGTATTCTTCAAGAAAAATGGAATGATGTCCATGTAATAGCTAGAATGAGCAAGAAGCTGAGATCCATTCATAATATGGAGAAGAAGGGAGGTATTGCTTCTAAAAAAACTAAAAGCAATCAGAAATACTAGAAAAACAAAAAGCTATACAAGAAAGTCAAAGTCCAAATACACAATTTAATATGTGCTTTTCAATAAGTAATGGAGAAGAAGAAAGAAGAATCCATTTGACCTTGACTCCAGAACATTCCTTGTAGTACAGGGGTTCTGATGGTGGTACTATACAGAAGAAAGGCACACTTGTTTGTGACTATGCTTCTTACAAAAGGCCACTGCTTCTGAAGGGCAGCTCATCCCTTTGGCCACAGCTCTCCCTGGAAATTCTATCACTTCTTCCCTTGTCATTTCTGGCTTAGAGATTGCCAACCATGGGGACTCACCACCTCTTGCTGTTTTCTCTTAATCCACAAGATTCTTTTATTAAACTCTTTTCAGTCACCAGCTTTGAGAGATCTGCTAGTAACACCAAGAGAGAGAGACAATACTTTATAAATTCCATGTAAGTTCCACCCAGTGATGATTGCAGGCCAGGAAGTAAGTGTGAGACAAGGTGACAGACATGAACCTTCTCTGTCTGTCACTCCCATGTCCATGTGCCTCTCATAGTGTGCTTGTCTTGTGCCAAGTATCATTCTAGTGCTTGTTTGTTAGGTACCAAAGGCTCCTAGTGCAAACATACTTGAGCTTAAGTGAACACTTTAAGCTGAAGTGAATAAACAGAAACCAATTCCTACAGCCACTATTAACTCATTTAGAACTGCCGTGCAAGTTACTAAAAAGCTTCTCTCCTGCATCTTGACAAACAGATCAAGCTAGATCTGTCTCTACCACCCTTCTGGAGACCCTGAGGGAACAAGGCACAGCCTCTACCACCATGTGCAGGGGCCCTGCCTATCTGTATGCTGAAGGAAAATCTAGTTATGTTGGACTTAAAAAAACTATTCTGTCTTGAGCCTCTAAAGGCTCATGAAACAGAATGCTCAACTTTCAATACCCCTAAACCACAGCATAACCTTCCAACTCCACCTGGCTCTCCCATGTTGGGATACGAGAAGGATTTGTCAGATGTTTCTAGGTGATGCCAACACCTCTCAACAAAAGCCCAAATACAGGGAAAGACTCATTGACTGATGACTGAATTTTTCATTTTCCGTGAAAGCACCTTTCTTGGTGTACCGCGTTCACCCCTTGTGGCGGTGACGACAGCGATACGTACACAGACCTGGTTCACTTCAGTTGTTTATTGTTGCTCGGAAGGCCGGGAGAAGGTGAGTGAGAAGAAGCAACAGCTGGGGGGAGCGAATGAGAGGAAGAATGAGAGGAGAGAGAGACAGAGATTGAGAGAGAATGAGTGAGAGACTGAGAGAATGAGTGAGTGAGAGAGTCCTTCTCTTTCCTGCTTACGCCTTATATAAAGGAAGCTGGCCTATGGTGATCAAGATCATGCAAGCCTATAGGAGCAACTTCCTTATGCTAATGCCACCAAACCAGGCAGGGTGGCGCCCAGGAAGCGTGCGCCACCTTAGGGCATTGGTCAACTAGAGTGGAAGGGCGGTGTTCAGCCATAGTGGGACTCAGCCTCGGCCGTAGGCCGGCCCCTACATTGGTGTTCAGGTCAGATCAGCTGGTAAGAGCCCTGACTCTCCTTCCTCCCTGCTTCAGATCCACTTCTTTTTTTGGCAGCCTTTCTCTCAGTTGCTTAGGGCCAAGCTCCTTTGTGGGTAGAATTGTAACATTTCCAGAATATCTCACCTCACTTTAGTATATATGCATATCAATAGGTGTTCAGAGATGGAAAGAAGTATGGCTTTAGTGCATTTGCATCCTTCCTCAGGGGTGGAAAGAAGTTCATCTCCATATCAGTGGTAATTGCCTGAGCAAGGAGGGCTTATCGGTACCACAGAGGAGAGAGGGGGACCGGTTTTGCTTCTGCTGGAGCAGGAAAGAGAGCCAGCCTGGGACTGCAGTTTGTGAGCAATAAATGAATTTTAAACTTTATTTCTCCCTTTTACTGATGTTGGTTTTTAGAGGTGTTTTGCCCCAGGATTTCCTCTCTCTGACTTACATCCTTCTACCTGTTTCACTCAGTTGCCCAGGAGCACTGGGCACACCACCTCCTACCCACCCTGCTTCCAAACGCTTATGTGAATTGTGCCTCAGATGTGAAATAGACAGCACAGACTTTGAAACTCCCCTCTGGGTCCTTTTCTCCTTCTTGGGTGCCCCCTTCCTCCATCTCAGGGTTCCAAGATATTTTTGCTTGGGAGCAAACCCACTCCCCGCAAAGGACTTTTTCCCCAATTATCTATATTTGATCCAAATCTTGATTCTAATGACAATAAACCTTTACATTAAATACATAGGGCTTGTTTTGGGGTACTTGGATGTGCTTGTGGGGATATCATATGGTTACCATTTCTGACCCAGCATGGCTGTGGCCAGACTCCACTGCTGACTGTTGATACAACATGATCATTTTTCTCAATTTAGAGCAATTAAAGGGCACATTTCTGCCCAGCCCCAGCCTCACAAAGTGCTTATTGTTAAGTACACTGATCGATTGTGTGCCAAGTGTTGTGTGTGGTACTTTTTATGCTGCTCCATTTACTGTTCACAACCATTTTGGTGCTTTTATCTCTCCCTTCTTTAAAATAAGTGATTAAGCCTCTTCCTTCTTTCTAATGTTACAAGTATCTATTTCTGCCTTCTTTTTTGAACATAGTCTTTTTTTGTGTTTAGGACAAGGTTTATTTCAAACAAAAATAATAATAAGAATTGTAACTGCTATTTATTGAACATTTATTATGTATAAGGCACTGTGGCAAACATTCTACAAAAATTATCTAATTTGCTCATTATACCAATGCTTTGAGATGGGGATTACTCTACAAGTACAGGGAGATTAGATATTTTGTCCTGAATTACACATCTAGCAAGTTGTACAGAGGAATTTGAAGCTGGAACCCTCTGACTGGAGCTCCTCTACACCCGAGTCCCCCTGGTTACTATGGGATCACTCATTACAGTGATGAGCAAGTTCACCAGAACTTCAATAAGAAATAAAACAATGGTGTAAGTTGTAAAGCATGTCATAAAAATCACTTGATGTTGGCTAATTGCATCATAGAACATCTGCAGAATTAGAAAAGAAAAAGTTTTGCAAATAGTATCTAATAAGATAATTGGAAACATAGCACTCATAATTTTGTATGAGTTGAAAGTGCAGGAAGTACACACAAAAATTAGAAGTGCCTTTGGTCTGTGCTATATTCCCTTCCTTCCATTCCCTCAGGGAAACATTAACATCTCCTCTGCATTTCCTTAAAGAATGGTTTACCCACAGGATTCTTGAAATTCTATCCTGGAGGCTAATTAACTGGTTGCTTCCCTTATTTGACTCTTAACTCTCCTTGATAAGCACAACTCTGACGTTTGGAAACCTAACTCTGCAACCTCCACTAAAGATAGGCTGGGCCCATGCACTCAGGAAACAGGATACATGTTATGTTATTCTTTTCTTGTAATTTCTCTTCCTCCAGGCTTTCTTTTTCTCTTCTTAAAAAGTTCCTTAAACTTGCTACTCAGTTATGTTTTTTGCTGCTTCTGAAATCCTTGTTCACTTCTTCAAAAATAAAATTAGAACCATATTCCGAGGGTTTTTCCCTGATCTTTTGTCTGTAATTAAGTCATTTTAAGTCAGCAGTTTCTTGTATAAATTCCCATATCCTGACCTGACTTCTGGGAACAAGCTCTTTATGTATATTTTTTCCTCTCTCTTGAACTTTCTCCTATTTTTCAAATCATAGATTGTTTCTGTCACATGTTCATTTGTTTTTTCAACTTCTTTGTTCTACTCTTTCAGTTCTTTCACTATTTTGCCCATTTGGTTGGCAAGATTAAGTAGCCCATTTATGTTTCTCATTTTCTGTATAATCCAAACTAAAGAAAATATTGATTTTTAAGTCCAATCTCCTTTCCCTCTCTCTCTTCTTCCCTCAAGGTTGGATTCTTGGCTGTTGGCTTATAAAAACCTTGTTTCTTCTCTCATGATTGTAAACAGTCATTATCAGATTGACCTGGGGATTTTCCCAAATAAATTTAGCTGACCTTTCCATTTCTTCTACACTTATCCTACTATTCCAGGATTGGGATGGTAGGGGCAAAGATAGCAGACATGTTGTTTGACAAAGCTTCACATGTGATTTTACTGCTATGACTTTCTACTCTCCAATCTTGCCTCTGATTGAGATCCTCCAATCTAGAAACTTCTACTTCCTGGGTCAGAAATAGATACATTTGTTTAAGGCAAGTATCCTGTCGGTTGATGAATAGGCCCTCAGTTTAGTGTAAACATTGAGTAGAGTGCTTCTGGGGGCAAGATGTGAGTGGTACATGAAAGGGATCAGAAGCACCTTTTCCATCTGCTGCAGAGTAATTTGCTTGTTTAAGCAAGGGTTAGGGTTGAGCCAAGACTCATTTTATTGTAATTAAGAGCAATTCTACATACTACAATGGAACTTAGTTATATTATGATTGAAGAACTTAAAAAAAATTACTGTTCTGAATTCGTATCAGACCAAGCCTGTAGTTTACATAGAGTCTGCCCCCAGTTCTCCAAGAATTGGAAGTCTCCCGAGTTCAAAGAAAAATCTGAAACAAGTATTCTTCAACTAATATCTAGAGGTTATCTACCTGTTTGGCTGACTTGGATTCAGGGCCTTGGATAGAAGATGGACATTGTCCATTGCCAGGGAAACTGAAGGAATTAAGGTCTACACCTGATAAGGCATCAAATCAACTGCACCCTCCAGAAGAGCAGGAACAACTTGCTCTTTTCATTTGATAAAGAGATGCCACAAATAGGAAGACAAAACTCCCCACATTAACTGATTTGTCTGACAATGATTCAGACTGTGAAATTGATGACCAAGATTTAAACAAGATATTGTATTGATCATAATTGAGACATCACTTGACCTTAGAAAGCATTCTGGATGAGATCAATCATGCCCCAAGTCTTGGGCAAAAATTACATCTGTGCTTGCTAAAGTTATTAATGATGATGGCCTATATAATTATGAATAGGATTTATGCATAGGGAAGAATGAAAACAAACATACCATCTTAAAGAAATTGACAGGCAATTCATATGAAAATTTATAAAATCTAGAATAACTAAAATAATCTTGGGACGAAGAACAAATTTGAAGGACTCACACTTCCTAGTTTTAAAACTTAGCACAAAGCTGCAGTAATAAAAACACTGTGATACCAGCATAAAGACAGACATTTAGATCAGTGAAATACAATTGAGAATCCAGGAATAAACCATGTGGTCAGCTGATTTTTCAAAAGGATGCCAACACTACTCTATGGGAAAAGAATAGTCTTCAACAAATGATGCTGGGACAACTGGATAGCCATGTGCAAGAGAATGAAATTAAACCCTTACCTCATGCCATATAAAAAAATTAACTCAAAATGGGTTAAACACTCAAATGTAAGAGCCTAAAACTATAAAACTCTTAGAAAAAAATCATAGGCATAAATCTTTGTGAACTTGGATTAGGCAGCTGTTTTTATGTGACATCAAAAGCACAAGTGACAATAGAAAAAAATAGTATATTGGAGTTTATCAAGCATTATAACTTTTTATTTCAAGGGACACCATCAAGAAAGTGAAAAGACAACCCATAGAAGGGAGAAAATATTTGCAAATCATATATCTGATAACAGACTTGTATCTAGAATGCATAAAGACCTCCTACAACTAACAAAAGGACAAATAATCCAATTAAAAAATGGGCAAAAAATATAAATAGGTATTTCTCAAAAGAAGATATATGAATGGCTAAGAGCACATGAAAAGATGCTTGAAATTATTAGCCACCAGGGAAATGAAGATAAAAACCTCAGTGAGATATTACTTCATAACACTAGTATGGCTGTAATTGAAATGACAGATAGTAACAAGTGTTGCCAAGGATGGGGAGAAATTGGAACCCTCATATCCTGTTGGTAGAGGTGTAAAATAGTGTAACCACTTTGGAAAAGAATCTAGCAGTTTCTCAAAAGATAAGGTAGTTATCATATGGCTCAGCAATTCCAATATAAGGTATATACACAAGAGAAATGAAAACATCCAAACAAAAACTTATGCATGAATGTTCATAGAAGCATTTGCAAAAGTGAAAATAAGTCAAATGCTTATCAGTACAAATGGATAAGTAAGATGTGGTATATCCACATAATGGAATATTATTTCCAGAAAAAGGAAAGCCATAAAAACATAGGTTGTTGGGATTAAAGATGGCTGTGTGAGAGGTGAGACAGAGACCTCCTCCGAAAACCACATATAGTAAAAAAATAATTTAATACAACTAATCCTGAAAGAGCAACAGGAAAGAAGGCTACACCAGACTGCATACACCTGGAGAAAGGAGCAGACCTTATGAAACAGGATAATGTACCAAAGCTGTGACCTGGTGTGGACCAAGCCCCTCCCCTACCCCAGCTCACCAGAAGGAGGAAGAGAAACAGAGCAGGGAGGGAGTGGAGACCTGGGACAGCTGAACACCTAGCCCTGGAGATCTGCTCTGGGAGCAAGAACCTACATTGCATGGTGCTCCTGTGATTTAGTGTAGTTGGAAAGCTAAGACAGGTGGAATACCTGGAGAGACTGAGATTCCAGCTGCTTGTGGAAAACAGGGATTCATATCTGGCTGATCTTGGTGGGAAGTCTGAGAGACTTCCTAACAGCAAGAGGGCTGCTAAAGGGGCAAGGATTGCACACAGCTTACTGCTCAGGAGAAAGGACAGGCAGACAAAATTGTCCAGGTGCACTCTACCCAGCAGGTTGGGAGCTTAAATGATCTTCAGGCACTCCATCCCCCTGGCTGGCTATGCAGCTCCAAGGCCCCCCATCATGATATGCACCCTGGTGTGTGTTCCTCCCAGCTAGCCTGCACCTGGCTCAGGCTTGCAAAGTGGCAACTCCTGCCCTGGCATCAGGCCAGCCAGAGGGAAGCCCCGCCTACAGCAGCTACAAACACAAAGCATTCTCTGGCAACAAGATATGAAATTTCTCTGGCAACAAGATATGAAAATCTTGGCTTGTCTTTCACTCGAGCTAGTGGGCTCTGTCTCTTTCTTGTTTCTGTCTTCTCTGTAATCAGAAAAATGTTGCTTTTAAAAAAACACTACCAAATACTGATTAAGAACTCCTGAAGTTTATGAGGAGAATTTTCTGTTTCATTTCTCCCCACACGTGTCCTCACCAGGGCTGAAGGAAAGTCCTTGAGTGGGTTTGAGGGCAGGTTGGACTTAGAAGAGGGTTTTACCCCTGAGTTGTTGCCTGGGTCCATTTTGTGTACCCAGAGCTCACCTACCTCCTTTTCTGTTATTGCTTCCTCCTTCTAGGAACTATCCCTTGTTCCTGCTTATCCATATGGTTAGTTTGGGCGTGGCCATGTTAGTTCAAATGTAGTTTAGCCCTGGCACCAATGTATTGGCCCAGGGGTGGACACTAGATCCACTCTGAGCCAAGAGTTCCTTTCCAGGGAATTTAGACTTGGTCTGAAATTCAAGTCAGTTTCTTTCCAGATGGCTGAACTTACCAGTAACACGGAAAACTCTTTGGGCTACGTCTACGATTATGCGGATGGAAAAAATAGGGCAGATGGTCCAAAGGGAGAGAGGAAAGAAAGAAACAGTGACAAGATGGAGTGCTGTTGACAGTGATCCCGTCCCTGCTGCAGCTCTGTTGCCTTGCCTTGCTTTGACTCATCTGCACCCTCTTCTGGTGTAAGCTCTCTCAGGTTCGTGTTCTATTCCTCTCAGCCAGAGTCTAACAGACACAAAGGGTGTGACAGCAATGTCCAGCCTGGCTGAAGCTTTGAGATCCAGCCCAATTCTCTGCAACATTTATCCCCTCTGCCAGTTAGAAGTTTATACTCCTTTAAAACCATACCTCAGATCATGTTTTTAAACTGCAATATTTACCTGAAATGACTTTTCTCTCATAAAGGTTGTATTATAGTAAGCTATGATTGACACTTTGCATATGTGGCAGGAAAAATGTTGAGATTTTAAATTTATATTTGTGTCTCTATGTATTTCCCCTTTTCCTGTTTAAAACCTTTAGCTGTATTGAGAACAGTTAGTCTCCTGACTCTTATGTGTGCAAAATCCTGAGTCCCTAAAGAAGGTGATGCTTAGTGCTTCTGGAGAAATTCATCAAAGCTGAGCAGAAACTCCTCACCACACCCCAAGGAATCCAGCAGCAGAGGAAAAGCCTGTGGGAGGTGCCGAGACTCCAGGAAAAAAATGTGAAAATGGTATGTCTGGGCAGACAGGCAGCCAAAGACAGCTTTGCTGAGACTTTCATATTCGAGAGAGGCAACGAACTGTCAGAGAGATGCCTGTGCCCAGTGATGTCAGGAAGGAGGATGGAGGAAGGCTGAATGCACAGGGGCCGTGAGGGCAGAAGTGGGCATCTCAGCCCTGACCTGCGGGGCCATACTGACACCACAACTACAGATGTCTCAGGAGACACCTGTGGAGACAGATGACTGGAGGACAAGACGTCACCATCCCCACCACCCCACCCAATGCCTTCGCTCCTCTGATGCCTCCTGGAACTTAAGACAGACCTTGGGAAATGGAGATTCTAAACTAAGTTTCTGCAATCCAGAAAGGGAAATTAAGGACAGAAAAATAAAGCCATATTTTGCGCTCACTTGAGTTTCTGGACTGAGCTTCATATATGGATCCCTGGTACTACATTACTTTACTGTATTTCTATTCCAAACAATGTATTCTCAAAGACAACTATATTCAGTTAAAATCTACTAAATACTCTAAGAAACTGTTGTTTTTCTGTTCAAAAACATGTCCGTTGTATACCAAGAATTGTGCTAAGGACGTAAAATTCATTATTACATTCAATATTTATAATAACCTTAAAAGGTAGAAATTCTCATTATTAGTATTTTATAAATGGGAAAAGCAAGTCATTGAGAGGATAAAAAACTTGACTCTTGAGGTATCATAAAGGATTCCAACCTATTTGTGGTGATTGTTTCTTTCAAGGGACTATTTAGGTGGGAGATCCATGCAAGAGTAAGAATTCTCTAGGGATTCTAGGAACAATCAAGTTCCTAAGTGATCAACGGGTACAATAGGGACAAGTTATCTTGTTTCTTAATACAGTACTCTTTCCACACTATCGTATTGTCCCTTATTTCCTCCAGAAAAGATTTCTTTTTTTAAAAAGCACTCCTGGGTGGGTTCATATTACATAACTATACAGTATATGAAGCCAAGATAATCATTAAGTAGCTTTTATAAATTGTTCATTAGCATGGAAAAGCATTCACTGAGGGCCAATTTGGACCAGAAATTGTGCCAGACACTTGGGTTAACAGTGGCATCCTCTCCTTCAAAGTTAGCTATAGTGAAGTTGTTAAAAGGGTTGTCAGATGATCTAGATTTAATTTCTCAAGCACTAGCCATTAAGTCAGAAAACCCCATCTTTCAGAACTTGACCACCAAAAATCCATTCAGCACATCACTGCCTTGGACAAGATACCAATATCCTACTTCTGTTGGTGGCACAGCCAAGTTCTTGAGTGCTTAAGGGGTGCAATGGGACAAATTATCTTGTTCTCAATATAGTACTCTTTCCACATTACCACATTTTCCTTTATTTCCTCCAGAAGAGATTTCTTTCTTTAAAGAAAACTCTTTGAAGGGTTCGTATTGCATGAGATGACAAAAAGCACAGAATGGAGATTTATACTATTCTATATAGGTATTTGGTTCAGTCACAACAAGTGTTGTCAGGGGTCTCCAGAGAAAAAGAACCAATAAGAATATAGTTCTACCTTCTTCCCTGTCTATCTGAGACTGATTTATTTTAAGGAAGTGACTCATGCAATTGTAGCATCTGGCAAGTTTGAAATCCATAGTGCACATTGGTAGTCTAGGAATTCAGGTAGGAGCTGATAGAACTTTTTTTTTTTTTTTATAATAATAATTTTTTTTTGAAGGGTAGTTGACACACAGTATTACATTACATGAGTTTCAAGTGTACAACACAGTGGTAGAACATTTATATACATAATTCTAGGTTCCAGCTATCACCCTACCAGGCTGTTACAATATCTTGACTATATTCCTTATGCTATACATTACATCCCGGTTACTAATTTATTTTACCATTGGAAGTCTGTCCTTTTTTTTTTTTTTTTTTTTTTTTTGTGAGGGCATCTCTCATATTTATTGATCAAATGGTTGTTCACGACAATAAAATTCTGTATAGGGGAGTCAATGCTCAATGCACAATCATTATTCCACCCGAAGCCTAATTTTTGTCAGTCTCCAATCTTCTGAGGCATAACAAACAAGTTTTTACATGTAGAACAAATTCTTACATAATGAATAAGTTACATAGTGAACAGTACAAGGGCAGTCATCACAGAAACTTTCGGTTTTGCTCATGCATTATGAACTATAAACAGTCAGTTCAAATATGAATACTGATTTGGTTTTTATACTTGATTTATATGTGGATACCACATTTCTCTCTTTATTATTATTATTTTTAATAAAATGCTGAAGTGGTAGGTAGATACAAGATAAAGGTAGAAAACATAGTTTAGTGTTGTAAGAGAGCACATGTAGATGATCAGGTGTGTGCCTGTAGACTAAGTGTTAATCCAAGCTAGACCAGGGCAATAAAACATCCACGTATGCAGAAGATTTCTCTGAGAATGGGGGGTGAGGTTCTAAGCCTCACCTCTGTTGATCCCCAATTTCTCACCTGATGGCCCCCCTGCGACTGTGCCTGTCTTAGGTTGTTCCTCCCTTGAGGAATCTTACCCATCTCTGGCTAACCAGTCATCTTCCGGGGCCATACAGGGAAATGTGAAGTTGGTAAGTGAGAGAGAAGCCTTATTGTTTGAAAAAGTTAGCTTTTTACTTCTTTGCATATTTATGCCCTGTGGCTTCTATGCCCAGCATTTGTCTTGAGGTATCTTTACCACTTGGAAGAATTATGATACTCGGTAAATTTGATATGAGGCACGAATTCTATTTAAGGGTTGTAATTAGGAAGGAAGAAGAAAAGCTATAGAAGTAGCAGGCGGAAGAAAACATGGGAAGATTGATTATTTCTTTGATATATCTTCTTGTAGAGTAACTTCAGCATGTATAGGTTTTAAGCTACTACTTAAATTGCACACACACATTAACATAATAGGAGTATAGTTACATAACCAAAGCATATCTGTAATTACCAGCCATCTGCAGTGAAACCAAGAAAACCAGTTAGGCACCTTAGGCATTTGTGAAAACTTATCTATGATATGGTGGATATTGTCCAAATGAACTTGAACAGTCTGAGAGAAATCAGACAAATTAAAACAACCCATTCCTGGGGACTGTTCACATGCCATATGTTCTTTTAACAATAAATAGTTTGTAGTTGTAAGACTTTGGAGCGCTACAATTTGCACTTCTCCAAATTCTTGGTTGAGTTCCAACAGTATAGATCCAGTCCAATTTTGTTGTTTTACTGTATGCACAGGCCAGCTTAGATATCTCCTTCCTCATTCCCATGGCAGGTCCAGGAACTGGTGGGATGAGTGCATCTACAGCTGTAGCAGTGCGTGGATCTTTGTTGGGGTTTTTTGATGATCATCTTCTGGCATGAGTCTTCCAGAGGGTACAGATGTTGGAAGTTCTTTTTCATATCGTATCTTAGTTCATTTTCGGGGTAGCCCAATTAGGCTTTGATCCTCTGTATAAACACAAACAGACCCTTTGCCTGCACTTTTATATGCCCTTTATACCCTTGTGTAGAACTCGTTGGAGGTTACCACACAGGAACTGCCCTTTTTTTTTTTTTTTTGCTATCACTAATCTACACTTACATGACGAATATTATGTTTACTAGGCTCTCCCCTATACCAGGTCTCCCCTATAAACCCCTTTACAGTCACTGTCCATCAGCATAGCAAAATGTTGTAGAATCACTACTTGCCTTCTCTGTGTTGTACAGCCCTCCCTTTTCTCCTACCCCGCCATGCATGTTAATCTTAATACCCCCCTACTTCTCCCCCCCTTATCCCTCCCTACCCACCCATCCTCCCCAGTCCCTTTCCCTTTGGTACCTGTTAGTCCATTCTTGAGTTCTGTGATTCTGCTGCTGTTTTGTTCCTTCAGTTTTTCCTTTGTTCTTATATTCCACAGATAAGTGAAATCATTTGGTATTTCTCTTTCTCCGCTTGGCTTGTTTCACTGAGCATAATACCCTCCAGCTCCATCCATGTTGCTGCAAATGATTGGATTTGCCCTTTTCTTATGGCTGAGTAGTATTCCATTGTGTATATGTACCACATCTTCTTTATCCATTCATCTATTGATGGACATTTAGGTTGCTTCCAATTCTTGGCTATTGTAAATAGTGCTGCAATAAACATAGGGGTGCATCTGTCTTTCTCAAACTTGATTGCTGCATTCTTAGGGTAAATTCCTAGGAGTGGAATTCCTGGGTCAAATGGTAAGTCTGTTTTGAGCATTTTGATGTACCTCCATACTGCTTTCCACAATGGTTGAACTAACTTACATTCCCACCAGCAGTGTAGGAGGGTTCCCCTTTCTCCACAGCCTCGCCAACATTTGTTGTTGTTTGTCTTTTGGATGGCAGCCATCCTTACTGGTGTGAGGTGATACCTCATTGTAGTTTTAATTTGCATTTCTCTGATAATTAGTGATGTGGAGCATCTTTTCATGTGTCTGTTGGCCATCTGTATTTCTTTTTTGGAGAACTGTCTGTTCAGTTCCTCTGCCCATTTTTTAATTGGGTTATTTGTTTTTTGTTTGTTGAGGCGTGAGAGCTCCTTATATATTCTGGACGTCAAGCCTTTATCGGATGTGTCATTTTCAAATATATTCTCCCATACTGTAGGGATCCTTCTTGTTCTATTGATGGTGTCTTTTGCTGTACAGAACCTTTTCAGCTTAATATAGTCCCACTTACTCATTTTTGCTGTTGTTTTCCTTGCCCGGGGAGATATGTTCAAGAAGAGGTCACTCATGTTTATGTCTAAGAGGTTTTCGCCTATGTTTTCTTCCAGGAGTTTAATGGTTTCATGGCTTACATTCAGGTCTTTGATCCATTTTGAGTTTACTTTTGTATATGGGGTTAGACAATGGTCCAGTTTCATTCTCCTACATGTAGCTGTCCAGTTTTGCCAGCACCACCTGTTGAAGAGACTGTCATTTCGCCATTGTATGTCCATGGCTCCTTTATCAAATATTAATTGACCATATATGTCTGGGTTAATGTCTGGATTCTCTAGTATGTTCCATTGGTCTGTGGCTCTGCTCTTGTGCCAGTACCAAATTGTCTTGATTACTATGGCTTTATAGTAGAGCTTGAAGTTGGGGAGTGAGATCCCCCCTACTTTATTCTTCTTTCTCAGGATTGCTTTGGCTATTCGGGGTCTTTGGTGTTTCCATATGAATTTTTGAATTATTTGTTCCAGTTCATTGAAGAATGTTGCTGGTAGTTTCATAGGGATTGCATCAAATCTGTATATTGCTTTGGGCAGGATGGCCATTTTAACGATATTAATTCTTCCTAGCCACGAGCATGGGATGAGTTTCCATCTGTTAGTGTCCCCTTTAATTTCTCTTAAGAGTGACTTGTAGTTTTCAGAGTATAAGTCTTTCACTTCTTTGGTTAGGTTTATTCCTAGGTATTTTATTTTTTTTGATGCAATTGTGAATGGAGTTGTTTTCCTGATTTCTCTTTCTGTTGGTTCATTGTTAGTATATAGGAAAGCCACAGATTTCTGTGTGTTGATTTTGTATCCTGCAACTTTGCTGTATTCCGATATCAGTTCTAGTAGTTTTGGGGTGGAGTCTTTAGGGTTTTTTATGTACAGTATCATGTCATCTGCAAATAGTGACAGTTTAACTTCTTCTTTACCAATCTGGATTCCTTGTATTTCTTTATTTTGTCTGATTGCCGTGGCTAGGACCTCCAGTACTATGTTAAATAACAGTGGAGAGAGTGGGCATCCCTGTCTAGTTCCCGATCTCAGAGGAAATGCTTTCAGCTTCTCGCTGTTCAATATAATGTTGGCTGTGGGTTTATCATAGATGGCCTTTATTATGTTGAGGTACTTGCCCTCTATTCCCATTTTGCTGAGGGTTTTTAACATGAATGGATGTTGAACTTTGTCAAATGCTTTTTCAGCATCTATGGAGATGATCATGTGGTTTTTGTCTTTCTTTTTGTTGATGTGGTGGATGATGTTGATGGACTTTCGAATGTTGTACCATCCTTGCATCCCTGGAATGAATCCCACTTGGTCATGGTGTATGATCCTTTTGATGTATTTTTGAATTCGGTTTGCTAATATTTTGTTGAGTATTTTTGCATCTACGTTCATCAGGGATATTGGTCTGTAGTTTTCTTTTTTGGTGGGGTCTTTGCCTGGTTTTGGTATTAGGGTGATGTTAGCTTCATAGAATGAGTTTGGGAGTATCCCCTCCTCCTCTATTTTTTGGAAAACTTTAAGGAGAATGGGTATTATGTCTTCCCTGTATGTCTGATAAAATTCCGAGGTAAATCTATCTGGCCCGGGGGTTTTGTTCTTTGGTAGTTTTTTGATTACCTCTTCAATTTCGTTGCTGGTAATTGGTCTGTTTAGATTTTCTGTTTCTTCCTGGGTCAATCTTGGAAGGTTATATTTTTCTAGGAAGTTGTCCATTTCTCCTAGGTTTCCCAGCTTGTTAGCATATAGGTTTTCATAGTATTCTCCAATAATTCTTTGCATTTCCGTGGGGTCCGTCGTGATTTTTCCTTTCTCGTTTCTGATACTGTTGATTTGTGTTGACTCTCTTTTCTTCTTAATAAGTCTGGCTAGAGGCTTATCTATTTTGTTTATTTTCTCGAAGAACCAGCTCTTGGTTTCATTGATTTTTGCTATTGTTTTATTCTTCTCAATTTTATTTATTTCTTCTCTGATCTTTATTATGTCCCTCCTTCTGCTGACCTTAGGCCTCATCTGTTCTTCTTTTTCCAATTTCGATAATTGTGACATTAGACCATTCATTTGGGATTGCTCTTCCTTTTTTAAATATGCTTGGATTGCTATATACTTTCCTCTTAAGACTGCTTTTGCTGTGTCCCACAGAAATTGGGGCTTAGTGTTGTTGTTGTCATTTGTTTCCATATATTGCTGGATCTCCATTTTGATTTGGTCATTGATCCATCGATTATTTAGGAGCGTGTTGTTAAGCCTCCATGTGTTCGTGAGCCTCTTTGCTTTCTTTGTACAGTGTATTTCTAGTTTTATGCCTTTGTGGTCTGAAAAGTTGGTTGGTAGGATTTCAATCTTTTGGAATTTTCTGAGGCTCTTTTTGTGTCCTAGTATGTGGTCTATTCTGGAGAATGTTCCATGTGCACTTGAGAAGAATGTATATCCTGTTGCTTTTGGATGTAGAGTTCTATAGATGTCTATTAGGTCCATCTGCTCTACTGTGTTGTTCAGTGCTTCCGTGTCCTTACTTATTTTCTGTCCAGTGGATCTATCCTTTGGGGTGAGTGGTGTGTTGAAGTCTCCTAGAATGAATGCATTGCAGTCTATATCCCCCTTTAGTTCTGTTAGTATTTGTTTCACATATGCTGGTGCTCCTGTGTTGGGTGCATATATATTTAGAATGGTTATATCCTCTTGTTTGACTGAGCCCTTTATCATTATGTAGTGTCCTTCTTTATCTCTTGTTACTTTCTTTGTTTTGAAGTCTATTTTGTCTGATATTAGTACTGCAACCCCTGCTTTCTTCTCACTGTTGTTTGCTTGAAATATGTTTTTCCATCCCTTGACTTTTAGTCTGTACATGTCTTTGGGTTTGAGGTGAGTTTCTTTTAAGCAGCATATAGATGGGTCTTGCTTTTTTATCCATTCTGTTACTCTGTGTCTTTTGATTGGTGCATTCAACCCATTAACATTTAGGGTGACTATTGAAAGATATGTACTTATTGCCATTGCAGGCTTTAAATTCATGGTTACCAAAGGTTCAAGGTTAGCCTCTTTAGTATCTTACTGCCTAACTTAGCTCGCTTATTGAGCTGTTATATACACTGTCTGGAGATTCTTTTCTTCTCTCCCTTCTTGTTCCTCCTCCTCGATTCTTCATATGTTGGGTGTTTTTTGCTGTGCTCTTTCTAGGAGTGCTCCCATCTAGAGCAGTCCCTGTAAGATGTTCTGTAGAGGTGGTTTGTGGAAAGCAAATTCCCTCAGCTTTTGTTTGTCTGGGAATTGTTTAATCCCACCATCATATTTGAATGATAGTCGTGCTGGATACAGTATCCTTGGTTCAAGGCCCTTCTGTTTCATTGTATTAAATATATCATGCCATTCTCTTCTGGCCTGTAGGGTTTCTGTTGAGAAATCTGACGTTAGCCTGATGGGTTTCCCTTTATAGGTGACCTTTTTCTC
Organism: Manis pentadactyla; assembly: GCF_030020395.1. Taxonomy (NCBI): domain Eukaryota; kingdom Metazoa; phylum Chordata; class Mammalia; order Pholidota; family Manidae; genus Manis; species Manis pentadactyla. The sequence goes on along the minus strand of NC_080025.1, from coordinate 57,438,148 downwards.
TCTAGCTGCCTTTAACACTCTTTCCTTGTCCTTGATCTTTGCCATTTTAATTATTATGTGTCTTGGTGTTGCCCTTCTTGGATCCTTTCTGTTGGGGGTTCTGTGTATTTCCGTGGTCTGTTTGATTACTTCCTCCCCCAGTGTGGGGAAGTTTTCAGCAATTATTTCTTCTAAGATACTTTCCATCTCTTTTCCTCTCTCTTCTTCTTCTGGGACCCCTATAATACGGATATTGTTCCTTTTAGATTGGTCACACAGTTCTCTTAATATTGTTTCATTCCTGGAGATCCTTTTGTCTCTCTCTATGTCAGCTTCCATGCGTTCCTGTTCTCTGATTTCAATTCCATCAATGGCCTCTTGCATTCTATCCATTCTGCTTATAAACCCTTCCAGAGTTTGTTTCATTTCTGCGATCTCCTTTCTGGCATCTGTGATCTCTTTCCGGACTTCATCCCATTTTTCTTGCGTATTTCTCTGCATCTCTGTCAGCATGTTTATGATTCTTATTTTGAATTCTTTGTCAGGAAGACTGGTTAGGTCTGTCTCCTTCTCTGGTGTTGTCTCTGTGATCTTTGTCTGCCTGTAGCTTTGCCTTTTCATGGTGATAGGAATAGTCTGCAGAACTGGGACGAGTGACGGCTGGAAGGACTTCCTTTCTTGTTGGTTTGTGGCCCTCCTCTCCTGGGAGAACAGCGGCCTCTAGTGGCTTGTGCTGCGCAGCTGCGCGCAGACAGGGTTTCTGCTTCCTGCCCGGCTGCTATGGAGTTAATCTCCGCTGTTGCTGTGGGCGTGGCCTGGCTCGGGCAACTACTCCAAAATGGTGGAGTCGCGTTGGAGCAGGAGCTGCTGGGAGGCTATTTATCTCCGTAAGGGGCCTCCCTGCTCCCTGCAGCCCAGGGGTTAGGGTGCCCAGAGATCCCGGATTCCCTACCTCTGGATTAAGTGACCCGCCCTGCCCCTTTAAGACTTCCAAAAAGCACCCACCAAAACAAAACAACGACCACAAAAAAAAAAACAAGAGAAAAAATTTTTTTAATTAAAAAAAAAAAAATTTTTAATTAAAAAAAAAAAAAGGTGGTCGTTCGTTTTTCTTTATTCTCCGGTGCCAGCCTCAGGCCTCTGCTCACCGGTCTTTCTGCCCTGTTTCCCTAATATTGGGGTCCCTGTCCCTTTAAGACTTCCAAGAAGCGCTCGCCAAAACAAAGCAGCAAAAAAGCAAAAAAAAAAAAAAATGGTCGCGCGCTTTTCTTATGTCCTCTGTCGCCCAGCCTCCAGTGCCTGCTCACTGTTCTTGCTGCCCTGTTTTCCCAGTATCGAGGGCCCTGCACTCTGGCCCGGATGGCTGGGGCTGGGTGTTCGGCAGCCCTGGGCTCCGTCTCCCTCCCGCTCTGCCTGCTCTTCTCCCGCCGGGAGCTGGGGGGAGGGGCGCTCGGCTCCCGCGGGGCCGGGGCTTGTATCTTACCCCCTTCGCGAGGCGCTGGGTTCTCTCAGGTGTGGATGTGGTCTGGATATTGTCCTGTGTCCTCTGGTCTTTATTCTAGGAAGGGTTGTCTTTGTTATATTTTCATAGATATATGTTGTTTTGGGAGGAGATTTCCGCTGCTCTACTCACGCCGCCATCTTCCGCCCCACCCTGATAGAACTTTTGAGTCCCAAATACACAGGGCAGACCATGCAGATTGAAAACTCAAGCATTGTATCTATGTTGCAGTCTTGAGACCAAATTCCTTCTCTGAAAACCTCAGACTTTGCCTTAAGGCCTTCAGCCGATTGGGTGAGGCCCACCTACATAATGGGAGGGTAATCTGCTATACTCATAGTTTAGTGGTTTAAATACTAATCACTTCTGAAAAATACCTTCATAGCAACATCTAGACTGGTATTTGACCAGGCCACAACCATCACTGACTTATGAAGCCTTAAAGACTCCCCTAGTTCAGGGCTTCTTCAAAGACAGACTGCATGGATTTTTAAGTATTCCATCCAAAAAGTTTCCATGGTCAACATTTTTTTTGCTTGAACAACATCAAACTTATTTGCTAATTAAAATCCTTTTGTATGCTCAATATATTGTAATGCCCCAAGTAGGGACCAGGGTTTGCAGTGATCTCTGGTTTATGTAATCACATACTCTTTTTTTATGTGAAAGTCATCTCTCTGAACCAGTGTTTCTTGATGCAGACACACTGATCAAGATGAATCTTTTATGCAGCTGAGGAAACTGAGGCACAGAAAGGTAAAGGGCCATGGGTCACAGAGGTGGTGGCAATGCTGACTCCATTGCCAAATACAAAATATAAAAAGCTGGTGGTAAGTGTTGAGGGTTGGGGCCATTCCTAGGGAGGTGTTTGACTTGGGGCAGGCAACTGTGATTGATTCCCTACTTCTCCACTATTTCCACAGAGCTGTGGTGAGGCCTGATTAATGGATACATGGCAGATGGTTACATGGTAGGAATGGCAGCCCAGGAGGCTTTGTTGTGATGATGGCTGTGTGTATAGAGTATCAGCTGGTAGAACCCTCTCCTTTTCTCCCTGCAGTCAACTTCTCTAGTGACAGACCAGTTGCTAGCAAGGGGTGATGGGAGAAGGAGCTGAGGGGGTCAGTCTTGGGGTTTTAGGCAATTGCCTCCATTTGCCATACTTTGAAGATGAAGATGGTAGGAATTTCCATCTAGTTGAAAAAAATGATAAGAAAGGTTGTGAATCAATGATGGCATGTCACCCAAAAAGGAAGCTATCAGAGTTAAAATTAAGAGGATAGAATGTCTCCAAAAGCCCTTTCCAATGAAAGTATGTTGATTCTTTTTCCTTGGGCAGAGATTATGTTATGAATTCAAATTTGTTTTATACACACACACACACACACACACACACACACACATATATATGTAACTCCCCAGCGTGTGAATTTCTTAGATTCTTTTTTATTTCTACATTAAAGCTTCCTGTGAACTCTTTGGTGATTCCATATCAGAAAACTTCAATAACCCTTTTCATACTTTCTTCTATGATAGAAACATCACATATAGTTAACAGTATCTAATTTAATATGACATGTACCCTAATGCTCTCAAAGAAAATAAAAACAGAGAAAAGGATGAAGACACATACTAAAACCATAAAGTTATCCCACAGAGTCAGACTAGTGATACAAACAGTCTGAACATGGTTTGTGGTAGTTCTTTAGAAATTAACCTTGAAAATTAGGATATAATCATCTACGCATCCCCCTTTTCTCTTTATGATTGTTCTGGGCCCATGATTTGCCCCCATATCCTCTTATTCTCCTTAAGTTTCTCTCTTAGGGTTAAGAAGGTTTACATGTTTAATATCCATAAATCAGTTCTTGTTGGGGTTCTCACCCTTACACCCTATCTGTGACAACTGTGGTTCCTGAAAAATGCAGTACAACAGGCACTGCAGGCAGAGGCACTTTCTTTAAACCTGATGTCTTCAGTTGGGTTTCCTTGCAGCAGGGCCTGTGGCAAAGATTATGCACAAGTGGTTTGTTGAGGAAGTGATCTCTGGTGAACTCTCACTGTAAGAGGATGAGGAAAGTTAGCATAGAGGAGGAGCTAAATAGGATTTGATTTCAGCTGAAGTTGAGCCTCACTCTGATCCCATGGGGAGCTCTGGAGCAAGAATGGTACCACAAAATTGTCAAACATTGAGGTTGGGGGGCTTTTTGTATCCCTGTATCAGTTAGTGGCTGCAGGCCACTCTGAGGAAAGTGCAACCACCCAGTCATTTCTGGGAGGGAGGCACCATAGCAGATCCTTTGAGAAGGACACAGCAGCTGGGGGAATGGTGCATCGGTCCACTACAGGGGAGGTGGGGATATCACTAAGAATGTCTATTACACCTAGGCAGATTTACTGTCCTGAACCCCTGCTTCCCTTCCTATTCTGCTGACCTTAGCTTAGCCGCCTAGAAAGAACCATAAAGGCATCATGTATTAAACTCCCCTCAGTTTAGAAAGAAGATCCAGCTCTTGGCATTCAGCATCTTCTTGTTCCCTGAACTTGGTAATAACCCAAATGTCAACTAGTGTTCCAAACTTTGTATTCCAAAGTTTACCCTCATGTCATCAGGCCTTGAAACCCTTTCATCTTCTCTAGGTCTATCAGCTCTTTCCATTGGCAAGAGTTTCTATTCACCATCTAGTCTTGGTCCTGGTAGGGCAGTGTATTAGTTATCCAATGCTGTGTAATAAATTACCCCAAAATGTTAGACAACAATAAAGATTTACTTTTCTTAGGGTTTCAGTGGGCTTGGCTGGGTTTTGGCTCAGGGTATTTTTTTTTTGCTTTTGATGAGTTTTATTCAGATGTCCACAGGGGCTGCCATCATTTGAAAGCTTGATTGGGAATTGAGTATTGCTTCAAAGGTGGCCTGTCACATGGCTGGCAAGTTGGTGCTGGCTGTTGGTGGGAGGTCTCCATTACTGCCCATGCTCTCTTCACAGGGCTCCTTGAGTGTCCTCATGGCATGGCAGCTGACTTCCCCAGAAAGAGTAATCCCAGAGAGCAAGGCAGAGCCAGTGACTTTCATGGCCTGTCCTCAGATGTCCCACACTGTCATCTTCATCAATAGCCCTGATTCCGGGTGGGAGGAGATTGCACAGGGTGTAAATACAAAGGCAAGGATCCTGGAGGGTCACCCTGGAGGCTGACTCCCACTGGTAGTGATTTCTTATATTCTTTCTCCATATTTTCCTGCCTTCCTCCTGCCTGCTTGGCAAGAGTAGTGGCTCCTTATGTCTCTACCCATGATTTATTCATTGTGTATCCTCCATTATTTCTCAAGACTCTTACTTGAATTGAGTCACGTAGAATGTGGAACTGAAAGTTTATTCAAATTAATCAATGTTAGCAGTTTCTAAGCTTTCAGAGCTACAAGCATTGCAGGAGTTGGTGCCAATGCCACACTCTCCTTATCTCTAATCTTCATGATTATATGATCTTCCATTATGCCTCCTCACTTCTTCTTGGAGAGTCCTCATTTATAAAGCATGTCTGTTCTCCTGCAGCTACACTTCTGTTCTCTCCCTGGGTCTTCCACCATCCACTCTAGCGCTTGTCTACTTAACCACAAAGATTCCAAAATTAAATCTCCTTCTCTCAAGGCAGCAATGCTGAGATTTGGTTGTATTTGAGCCTGAGCTAGAATTGCAAAATTTAGCAGTTTGGAAGGTGAAAGCTAGAACTGCACACTAGAGGGGCCCAGTCTCTGAAGAAACCTAGGCTTTTGACCAAAAGCTACCTTCTGCAATGTCAGGTGTCAAGGGAGAGCGATAACTGCTTTCACAGGGCTTGGATGTCATAGTTTTCCATTTTGACTATAGACAGAAGCACTGTACAAAGGTTACAGAAGGCTCTCTGCTTACCCACATGGGGTTGGAGACATTAATGAGAATTTGGCTAAACCTGACCTCTCTGCCATCTGTGGCCCTCGTTCTCTTCCTACATCTGTGATGCTTTTCATTTGCTCTAGGACAGAAAAACTGTTCCACTGACACAGGCAAGACTCTTACCTCTGTCAGCTGTCTTACAAAGTATATGTCATTGGTCACTAGAGGATATAGAGGGTATATATTCTTTCTATGGTTCAAAACCTCAACTACAGGTCACAAATATTTTAGGTTTTGCAGGGGTCACATGTGGTCTCTGTCACATACTCTTCTTTGCTTTTGTTTGTTTACAACTCTTTCGAAATGTAAAAACCAATCTTAGCTCTTGAGAGCTGTACAAACACAGGCCTCTGGCAGGTTTTGGCCCATGGACTGTAGTTTTCCAACTCTTGCTATGTCAAACAACTTACAAATGTAGTAATAATTGCTCCAACAAAATTGAAAAAAAAAAGTTAAATACAGGTCACAGACATTTGAGAAGTAAAGGTACTGATTACTTTAAACAGCTATTAGAATCTCAAAATAAACTGCAAACAACTTGCTAAAAACAGGCACATTCAGAGAAAAGGGCCAGGAAATGAGCTACTTAGTAGCCAAACTTATCACCCCAAACAGGAAGTCACATAGTTGGTAAGATGTAACAATGTGATTACCTACAACTAATGTAAATAAAATGCTAGGACAAGATGCAGTTTAAGAAATTGAAAGGGTTCCACATTGTCAGTGTGATGTTGAAGTATTGATGACATGTTAGACGATCTTGAAGAGGTTCTGTGAAGTAAACAGAAAACCACAGTTTCTCTATCTAGACTGACGACTCAGCAGATTTCACCAAAAAATGCCATGCTGCAGCATTGGTTAAGACTTGCAACTAATTGTGAAATTCAAGAACATAAAGAATTGCCTACAAGAGGCAAAGGCCAACATATAATTAATGTTTGGTCCCCATATCTACAAACAAACAGTCTGTCTTGGGAGAACAGTGTTGATTTCCACACTGATGGTACCTTATCAATGGCTGGTTTTATGAGAGCTTTTGCATTTTGTTGAAAGAAAAAATTTCCTCACATTGTCCTAACACATTGCCTTTTTCACAGAGAAGTGCTTTTATCAAACACTCTCAGAAAAAATGAAAGAAAATTTTGGATGATGCTACAAAATAGCTAACTTCCATATACAAAGACTAATTAATGAGAATATTTGAGAAATGTGGGACAACCTGGGTAAAGATGACATAAATATCTTGCTATATACATAGAAATTTGGTGGCTTACCAGAGGTTTGTTTTCAACAGGGTTCTTGAGCTGAAAGATGAAATTTAGAAGTACTTTCAAGATAATATTGGCCAGATTTTGCTAAGTGCTTTGAAGATGAACAATGCCTGTAGAAAGAGGATACTTGGCTTCTCACACACACTTCTCATCATGTGAACTAGTTGAGCAAGTTTCTGCAACTTGAGAAAGCGTTTTGACTTCAAGTGACAAGATTCTTTAATTTAAAAGATAACTGAGAGGGATTCCTGATTTAGTTGATGATGGAATAAGACTCCTGTAAAGCAAACAACTATAAAACTGGGACACAAAGCAAAAAGCAGTGACCTGAAGGCACTGGAGAGAGAATACATGCAGGTAGACACTGGTGAGCAAAAAATACTTGAATGAGGGATGCTGTATAAAGGAAGCTCGCTGTATCTGTGACTTTTAGTCTGGGTGCATGGCCAGTGAGTGGTGAGAAGGTGTTAGTAGAAAATCCTAAGTCTGTCTGATAGGGGACTCCCCAGGTGATGAAGAGAGGAAGAATCCTAGAAGAGAAAGTGACAGGAGGAAATTTCCAAATTCTATCAGTTTTTCTAACTAATTTCTAAACCACAGATGCACGAAAGAGACTCAAAGCATCTTAGTTAAAGACAGATGATCTAAACTGAGATTGGAGTTGCCACACAAGAAACAGAGTTGCATAAGCAAAAGAAAACCACTTGTTAGAGAAAAACAACAAAATGAAGAATTTACACAACTTATTATTCACAAGGTCCAGGATAAATCCAAAATTTCCCAACATAAAAAGAACCAAGCAAATGGAACACTTCCTCAGGAGAAAAGAAAATCAATTGAGTGTGAACTTGAGATAAACTAGATATTAGAGGTAGCAGACAAAGAATTTTTAAGCAGCTATTAATAATGACTCTCAACAAAACATGAGCTCAATAAATGGAAAAAGAAAGAGAAAATTTCAGAAGAGAAATAAAAAAATACAAAACCTGATGGAAATTCTAGGACTGAAAAATACAATACCTGAAATTTAAAAATCACTGAATGAACTTAACAGCTGAATGTAGATGGAAGAGTAAGTGAACTCAAAGCTCAATAGTAATTTTCCAATGTAAAGAACAGAGAGCTAATAGGGGGCCTGGGAAAGTTCTTGTTCCGAACAGCCAGAGTGGAAAATCTCACTATTTATGTAGAATCAGCTAAGATGTTTGCCTCAGTAGTCCAAAGAAAATTAGTCCTAGACTTAGACACTGCTATAGTTCCACCTAAGAAAGCTTAAAAGCATCTCTTGAAAGGATCAAACTGTTGCCAAATAATTGAACTGTGTCTAAGGACAAACAGCAAGAATATATATAGGAACACAGGTTAAATCAGCTAAAATTAACAATGCCTGGCATAAAATAAAATATTACCAGGAGTATTAATTTTATATTATTGCACAGACAATTACCACAAACTTTCTGGCTTAAGACAACACCCATTTATTGTCTCATAGGTCTATAGTCCAGAAGTCCAGGCAAGGCTCAACTGGGTCCTCTACTCAGTGTCTTCCAAGTTCGTAATCAAGGTGTTGGTCAGGTCTCATCTGAGGCTCGTGTCCTCTTTCAAGATCATTGTTCACATAATTCATTTCCTTGTGGATGTAGAACTCACAGAGACGGTACCTTCTTCAAGGCCACCAGAAACACATTTCTCTGATTTCTTCTGTCTCTGCTTTCTGGATTCCTTGTTAACTTCACACCTAAATTTGCGAGGCTCACCAAAGACAATTCATCTCTTCAACTGATTTGGGATTTAAATTTCATCTGCAAAATTTCATCTTTGTTTTGTTATATACTGTAATAAAATCATGAGAGGAATATCCCATCATCAAGGCTAGGGAATTATAGGAGAGCATTGGTTCACTGGGATCATTTTATAATTGTGCCAGCTATACTAGGCATGAAAAACAACAGAAAAATATGACATACAATGATGAGAAAATTCAATGGGTTAAAATCAACTTAGAAATAATACAGATGATGGAATATCACACAGGGATATTTAAGCAGTTATTATAGCTATATTCTGTAAGTTCAAGAAGCTAGAGAAAAGATCACATTTGTTAAACAAGATATAAAAAGATATAAATGTAGCTTCAAGGGATGAAAATAACAATGACTGAGATAAAAAGTGCACTGGATGGAATTAACAGCAGATTAGATGTTGTCAAGGTAAAGAATAGTAAATTTAAGGATAAATCTTTATAAATAATACAAAGTAAAAAACACAGAGAAGAAAGAATAAACAGAAATGGCAAAACTTTAGGAGACCTAATATCTCTGTAATTGGAGTCCCCAAATTTATGAGGGGGAGCAGGATAGAAAAAATATTTGAGGGAATATGGTTAAATATTTTCAAAATGATGATGAATACCACTATGTGAGAATTTGTTCTCCGTGTAAGAACTTGTTTGTTATGCCTCAGAAGATTGGAGACTGATGAAAATTAGGCTTGGGGTGGATTAATGATTGTGCATTGAGCATTGACTCCCCTATACAGAATTTTATTGTTGTTAACAACCATTTGATCAATAATTATGAGAGATGCCCTCACACACACACGAAAAAAGTATACACTTCCAATGGTAAAATAATAAGTAACCGGGATGTAATGAATATAGTCAAGATATTGTAACAGCCTGGTATGGTGATAGCTGGTACCTAGAATTGTCATGTATATAAATGTTGAATCACTATGTTGTACACCTGAAACTAATGTAATATAATACTGTGTGTCAACTACCCTTCAATAAAAAAATAATTATCTAAAAAAAAAATGTGATGAATACTATAAACTCATGGACCCAAGAAGCTCCATGATTCTCAAACATAAGAAACATGAAGGAATTACATCAAGGCACTTCAAATCAGATTGTCCAATCCAGTGATAAAACCTTAAACCATATAGAGCAAAAGACTCTGTTTTTTGTTAGTTCTCCAAAATTATAGGAGAACAAGAGTAAAAATGACAACAGATGTTTTGGAAATTATGCATGAAAGAAGACAATGGAGCAACAGTTTTAAAGTACTGAAGAAAAAAAACACTGACAGGCTAGACTTCTGTACTTGGAAAAAATATCTTCCAAAAATAAAGGCAAAATCAAGACTTATGATATATATAAGAATACGTGTGACAATAACAGGAATGCCAAAAGAAGAGAAATAGAAACTCTTGTAAGGTTCTTATATTATGCATGAAGTGGTAAAATATCCCTTGAAGGTAGATGTGGAAAGAAGCTAAATATGGATACTATAAACTCTTAAGCAACAATAACAAAAATTAATACAAGTAATTTTCCATAGTAACCCAACAAAGGAGATAATGAGTTCGTAAAAACACTTGATTGAAAATTAGAAAAAGGAAAAAAACTAGAAAAATTAGAAAAAGGAAAAAAGAGCAGATGGGAAAAGTTGAAAATAAGTAGCAAATCATATCAGTCATATCAATCAACCCAATCATACCAATAATCAAATTAAATGTAAAGATTTAAACACTCTAATTAAAAGGTTGACATTGCCAGATTTGACATAAAAGGAAGATCCATCTCCATCTATATGCTTCCTGAAGGAAACCCATGTTAGGCATAAAAATAGAAATCGGTTATAAGATGGGATTAGATATGCCATACTAACATTACTTAAATTTAAGCTAGACCAACTATATTAATATCAAAATAGATTTCCAAGAAACGAATAGTGGGGATAAAGAGGGTCATTTCTTAATGATAAAGGGGTCATCAAGAAGACGTAACGATTGTGAACACTTGTGTATCCCAATATAGAGATTTAAAAAAGTATAAAGCAAAAACTAATAGAACTGAAAGGAGCAGTGGACTAATCTACAACAGCAAGAGATTTCAGAATCCTCTCCAAAAAAACTGACAGGACACTAATGCCCAATGTCCCAATTGCCTATTACATAAAATTTATATATGAAATATGTATAACACCCAACAATAGATAATACATTCTTCCCAAGTGCACAAAAAATATTCATAAAGGCAGAACATATTAAAGGCCATGAAAAAGTTTTCATAAGTTCAAAATGATTTAAATATTACTAAATATACACTCTCACCACCCTGGAATTAAATTGGAAATCAACAGAGAGCTATGTGGAAAAAATGAAAATATTTGGAAACTGACACAGTACCTAAATAACTCCTGGGTTAAAGGAGAAATCAAAAGGGAAATTTGAACTGAATTTTGAACAAAAGTATTTTGAATTGAATAAAAATGAAAATGCAACATATCAAAATTTGTGGGTTGCATCTAAACAGAATTTATGTGAAAGTTATGGGACCAAACACCTATATTAAAAAAGGAAAAAAGGATCAAATCATTTCAACTTGCATCTTAAGAAATTAGAAGAGGAGCAAATTAAACCTTAAGTGAGCAGAAGAAAGAAAATTTAAAAATTAGAGTGTTAATGATTTAGAAAACAGGAAAACAGTATAGTCAATGAAACCAAAAGCATGTTCTTAGAGAGATCACAAGCCAGTAAACTTTTAGACAGACTGATCAGAAAAAAAAGAAGATACAAATAACCAATATTGGGAATTAAAGTGGTTGATGTAACTATAAATCCTATAGTCAGTACAAAAATAAAAAGGAGCTATTTCTATATGTCAATATATTTGACAACTAGATGAAATAGACAAATTCTGACAGCCACAAACTACCAAAGCTAATTTAAAGAAATAAGAAATTTGAATACCCCTCTATGTGTTAAAGAAATTGGATTGTAGTTAAAATATTCCAACAAAGAAAATGCCAGGACCACATGGCTTCACTGGTGAATTCTACTAAACATTTAATGAAGAAATAATAACAAATGTATACAAACTTTTCCAGAAAAATGAAGAGGAGAGAATTATTCCCAACTGATTTGTTGAGACTAGCATAATAAAATCAGATAGAGACATCACAAGGAAAAGAAAACTACAGACCAATATCTGTCATGAGATAGATGCAAACATTCTAAATTTTACAAATGCAGGAATATATTAACAGGGTAATGCATTATGAGCAGTGAGGTTTATCCTAGAAATGCAAGATTGGTTTAACTTTACAAAATCAATCAGTATAATTCTTTATATTAACAGAGAGAAAATGATCATCATGATCATATGGTATAGATAGAGAACAAACTTTTGGCAAAATTAAAACTCCATTCCTGTGAAGCTCTGAACAAAATGGGTATTATAAGCAGACTCCCCCAGCCTGCTTAAAGAGCATCTATGAAAAAGCTACAGCAAATATCATACTGAATGATGAGACTGAATGCTTTCCTTCTAAAATCAGGAACAAGGCAAAGATAACCATTTTCAACACTATTATTTGACATTGTCCTGGAGGTTCTAGATCTGGCAAATGGGGTAGCAGAAGAAAGAGAATGGAGGGAGAGAGAATAGAGCATTATGCTGTGGGTTCAGGTGATCACCACAGTTGGAGTGGAATTTGGGGATATGTGAGTTTTCCTTGGGGCTTTCCAGAGGAACCTGTGATTGCAAGGGGAACCTACCAAACAATGGGACTTCCTGTGTAATGTCCCACAGGATGAGGATTCAGACTACTCTTAACTGGGTGTTAAAGAATCTAAGCCCTGAAGAACTTGAAAACATCTAGAGAACATTTGTATATACCAACTTACTGTTCTTACTTGAGGATAAAGTTATTATGATCAAGGTGCTTGTTTTTATTTCCTTACAAACTGAGGCTAATCCCTTGAGTACAGCAGATGCTCACTAGATATTTGCTGCATCAATGAATGAATATATAAACAGCAACACAGACTTTCGACAGACAAAAGCTCTTATTTTAGAACATTTTGTAGCTGGGATGATTTCCATGTTCCTCTATTGGCTATACCACAAAATATTTTCTCTACCTTTGGCATTAAAAATTACTGACATAATATGTATGACCAACAACATCTAATATCTGACTGGCTTCAGAAGGCTGATCTCAAAAGGACAGGCTCAAGACCAGTCCAATGTACTCAAGAAAAGCAGAGCAAGAGAAATAATTTTGTTTAATTAAGGAAGCTTTCACTGGAAAGAATGTTATACTAAGGCATGACATTGCCAGTCTTAGGCATAAATTCCCAGTTCCTAGAACAGTGCCTAGAATAAATAAATATTCACTAAATATTTTTGGAATGAATAAGTGGTTGTCCACTAAGTTAACAGGATGAAGATTTGTTGATTTGCAGCCATTAATCCAAAATTTGTTTTCTCATTGCTCTACATGTATCTCACAAGATAAACCTTACTGCTGTAAGAGAGATTTTCAAAGCTAACCTTCCATCTGGGGTGGCTGGTAGAAGTGGGGAAGAGGAAATTTTGTTGAAATACAATTGGGGGGTCTTCAGATTAAAAAATCATTACAAAGATACTACACATTTTAATAAGAATTCAAACATAATAAAATTACCTAAAGTAAAAGGTAAAAGAAAGGTTGTGGGTGTTAAGATTTTGGGGGAATTATTGCAAAAGTAATGCATACCTATTGTAAAAATCCAAATGCCACAGAATTACATAAATATAGGTGAATGGTTCCCTTCTCCATTTTTAGTCTGTTTCCTTGAGAAATCACTGTACTGGTTTGGAATGTATTTTAGAATTTCCTTCATGCTCAATCATCACTGCAATAATAATTTTTAAAATGAGTCATGCAATTGAAAAATATATATACTTTGAATATCTTTCCATATAAATATGTGCAGATCAAATGCATTATTTTAATGGCTGATTGATAATGCCTTGTGCAAATACTCCATACTCTATTTAAACTATTCCTACAGATGGACATGCCCTTTGTTTTTTGGTGTTACCCAGTATGCTTTAATGAAACATTCTGACATGTACATATATTTAAATAACTTTGTGCATATTATGTAGGAAAAGTTTTACAGTGGAAAGACAGATTCAGATAGAAACAAGACAAAGGTAAGCTCTGTAAGTGAAAGGCGGACAGTTGCCCACATGCTGACTGTCTGTCAGAGAGGGTCCTGGTCTTTCCAGCGGCCACTGCAAAGAAGTAAACAGAATTGTTCACAGAATTCACTGTGTCCTTAAAGAGAGATGTTGAAAGGAAAAGGCATCTTTGGGAAGAATCAGGGGAATAAACACCAAAGAGCTGCAAAGCTTAGTCAGCTCAGGTGAGAGTCTATCTGTTTTAAAGACCTGTTACAATGAGAGCAGCCTTGACTGATTTCTTTTCTTCCTGGAAAAACAGATGAGTTTTCTGGCAAGAGTCTGGGCCAGGGGCTGAAGTGTTGGAGGTCTCTGCTATCCACCAGCCTGACTGGCCAGGGGCTGAAGTATTGGAGGTCTCTGCTATCCCCCAGTGTCTATGCTGTTGCAGCTTTAGAGTCACACAGCTTTCCTGCAAAAATGGAGGCCTGAGAAGTGTGGAGGAGGGTGAACAAAGATGGAAGTGAATCAAACAGCTGAGTAGTAGCTGGTCATGGGAGTGTGCGCCCAACTTGCCAATATCAAAAATAATAATAGTGAGACCTGACCATGGGCCAGGTTCTATGCTACATACTTTTCATAAATGATCGTATTTAACTCTCACCACACCTCCAGCAGGAGGTGTCATTACGGCCATTTTATAGATGAGGAACTAGAGGAACCGAAAAGTACTTTGCCTATGGTAACGCAGGGAGGAAGTGGGAAATTTGGGCTTCAAATCCAGGCCTGGCACAGAAGTCAGACTAAGTGTGTTCTGAATGAGACGGTGAGCCCCGCAGGTTAGGATAGGACAGGGAAGTCCGAGATCCTCACAGAGTAAGAGCAGGTGTCCGGGGTATGCCTGCCCAGATACTGGGAGTCTAAAACGGTGCCACCTAAACTCTCATCACCTGTCAGGAGCCAGGATCTGTGGGCCCAGGGAACAGATCGGGCTCGCTTTTCCATCCATGAAGAGAAAGACAGGGTTTGCCTTTAGAATGCCCTTCCTTCTCCTGCTCTGCCCATTGGGATCCTGAAGGGTGTACACTTTCAAGGGTTCATGACCAGACTACCATCTGTCTGGGGATGACTAAGCATTCCTCTGTGTGTGCCCACAGGAAGACCTGACGGTCTTTTAAAATGTTGCCGCCCCTGTTGTTCATTTCTTAAAGGAAATGTCTATGCCAAATCCTTCTTGATAGTTTGCTAAAAATTACAATTCCCAACAAGGAGACAGTGGCAGGATGGTGTTCTGCTTTCAGGTTACAATAAAATGCATACCCCCTAAATTTCTTCTGTCTTGGAAATAACGGAATTGTAATGGAATTAGAAGAATTACTGATTTTTAATGCCACTAAGGCAAAATGCAGTGTGTGACTATAACATACAGCATGTCACCCTAGCGCAGCTTTGCTAATTTAAAAGAAAGAAGAAACTGAACAGACAGTTCTCCAAAAAAGAAATACAGATGGCCAACAGACACATGAAAAAATGCTCCACATCGCTAATTATCAGAGAAATGCAAATTAAAACTACAATGAGGTATCACCTCACACCAGTAAGGATGGCTGCCATCCAAAAGACAAACAACAACAAATGTTGGTGAGGCTGTGGAGAAAGGGGAACCCTCCTACACTGCTGGTGGGAATGTAAGTTAGTTCAACCATTGTGGAAAGCAGTATGGAGGTACATCAAAATGCTCAAAACAGACTTACCATTTGACCCAGGAATTCCACTCCTAGGAATTTACCCTAAGAATGCAGCAATCAAGTTTGAGAAAGACAGATGCACCCCTATGTTTATTGCAGCACTATTTACAATAGCCAAGAATTGGAAGCAACCTAAATGTCCATCAATAGATGAATGGATAAAGAAGATGTGGTACATATACACAATGGAATACTACTCAGCCATAAGAAAAGGGCAAATCCAATCATTTGCAGCAACATGGATGGAGCTGGAGGGTATTATGCTCAGTGAAACAAGCCAAGCAGAGAAAGAGAAATACCAAATGATTTCACTTATCTGTGGAATATAAGAACAAAGGAAAAACTGAAGGAACAAAACAGCAGCAGAATCACAGAACTCAAGAATGGACTAACAGGTACCAAAGGGAAAGGGACTGGGGAGGATGGGTGGGTAGGGAGGGATAAGGGGGGGAGAAGTAGGGGGGTATTAAGATTAACATGCATGGGGGGGCAGGAGAAAAGGGAGGGCTGTACAACACAGAGAAGGCAAGTAGTGATTCTACAACATTTTGCTATGCTGATGGACAATGACTGTAAAGGGGTTTATAGGGGAGACCTGGTATAGGGGAGAGGCTAGTAAACATAATATTCATCATGTAAGTGTAGATTAGTGATACCAAAAACAAAGCAAAAAAAAAAAAAAAAAAGGGCAGTTCCTGTGTGGTAACCTTCAACGAGTTCTACACAAGGGTATAAAGGGCATATAAAAGTGTAGGCAAAGGGTCTGTTTGTGTTTATACAGAGGATCAAAGCCTAATTGGGCTACCCCAAAAATGAACTAAGATACGATATGAAAAAGAACTTTCAACATCTGCACTCTCTGGAAGACTCATGCCAGAAGATGATCATCAAAAAACCCCAACAAAGATCCACGCACTGCTACAGCTGTAGATGCACTCATCCCACCAGTTCCTGGACTTGCCATGGGAATGAGGAAGGAGATATCTAAGCTGGCCTGTGCATACAGTAAAACAACAAATTTGACTGGATCTATACTGTTGGAACTCAACCAAGAATTTGGAGAAGTGCAAATTGTAGCGCTCCAAAGTCTTACAACTACAGACTATTTACTGTTAAAAGAACATATGGCATGTGAACAGTGCCCAGGAATGGGTTGTTTTAATTTGTCTGATTTCTCTCAGACTGTTCAAGTTCAGTTGGACAATATCCACCATATCATAGATAAGTTTTCACAAATGCCTAAGGTGCCTAACTGGTTTTCTTGGTTTCACTGGAGATAGCTGGTAATTATAGATATGCTTTGGTTATGTAACTATACTCCTATTATGTTAATGTGTGTGCGCAATTTAAGTAGTAGCTTAAAACCTATACATGCTGAAGTTACTCTACAAGAAGATATATCAAAGAAATAATCAATCTTCCCATGTTTTCTTCCGCCTGCTACTTCTATAGCTTTTCTTCTTCCTTCCTAATTACAACCCTTAAATAGAATTCGTGCCTCATATCAAATTTACCGAGTATCATAATTCTTCCAAGTGGTAAAGATACCTCAAGACAAATGCTGGGCATAGAAGCCACAGGGCATAAATATGCAAAGAAGTAAAAAGCTAACCTTTTCAAACAATAAGGCTTCCCTCTCACTTACCAACTTCACATTTCCCTGTATGGCCCCGGAAGATGACTGGTTAGCCAGAGACGGGTAAGATTCCTCAAGGGAGGAACAACCTAAGACAGGCACAGTCGCAGGGGGGCCATCAGGTGAGAAATTGGGGATCAACAGAGGTGAGGCTTAGAACCTCACCCCCCCCATTCTGAGAGAAATCTTCTGCTTCCGTGGATGTTTTATTGCCCTTGTCTACCTTGGATTAACACATAGTCTACAGGCACACACCTGATCATCTACATTTGCTCTCTTACAACACTAAACTATGTTTTCTACTTTTATCTTGTATCTACCTACCACTTCAGCATTTTATTAAAAATCATAATAATAAAGAGAGAAATGTGGTATCCACATATAAATCAAGTATAAAAACCAAATGAGTATTCATATTTGAACCGACTGTTTATAGTTCATAATGCATGAGCAAAACCGAAAGTTTCTGTGATGACTGCCCTTGTACTGTTCACTATGTAACTTATTCATTATGTAAGAATTTGTTCTACATGTAAGAACTTGTTTGTTATGCCTCAGAAGATTGGAGACTGACGAAAATTAGGCTTGGGGTGGATTAATGATTGTGCATTGAGCATTGACTCCCCTATACAGAATTTTATTGTCGTTAACAACCATTTGATCAATAAATATGAGAGATGCCCTCACAAAAAAAAAAAAAAAAAGGACAGACTTCCAATGGTAAAATAAATAAGTAACCGGGATGTAATGTATAGCATAAGGAATATAGTCAAGATATTGTAACAGCTTGATAGGGTGATATCTGGAACCTAGAATTATGTATATAAATGTTCTACCACTGTGTTGTACACTTGAAACTAATGTAATGTAATACTGTGTGTCAACTACCCTTCAATAAAAAATAAATATTAAAAAAAAAAAAAGAAAGAAGAATGTTAATCTAACATTTTTATTTTGATGAATTAGTCATTCATTTCACAAGGGCTTAGTGGGTGAGAGCCACGCCCTTTGCTAAGTGCTGCAGATAAAGAGATGAGTTTTAACTGCCCTAAACTTCACACAGAAGATTTGGCAAGACTGTAGACTCATTTGGCGAAGTGATTGGGCAATCTACAGGATCAAGCTGTGCTTTGTTTTCGCTCCCTCTGCTCTGTAGTCACAGAGACTAAGAATTTCTTTTTGCACAGAGGAAGTCCCTAGTTTCAGTCCAAGTCATAAGCCTGTAGCTTAGTCATTTAAGTTTGCCATTCCCTTTCTTTAAAAGGGAATTTTGTTTCTTTCAGCCATTAAGGGAAGAATCCTATCATCCTGACATTTCTCATGTTCTTCAAACATTTTATGGTGGCAGCAATTCAGTTTTCCAAGAGCCATGCCTGCAGTGGGTACTTGATGACCACAGATATAAACTGGATTAGCCGACCCTCTCCTGGCAGCACAGGCTGCCAGTTAGCCAGCTCTGGTTAGGGATGGGATCTACAGCGGTTGCCAACAAGTAAGACCCATAGCCAATCTCAGCCCCTACATGTTTGTTGGTGGCAAACCATGCCTGGAACCAAGTCTCTTCATCTGGGTTCTTGGTTGCAAAAAAACAGAACCAAACTCTGGTTAATTTAAAAAGAAAAAGGCTATTGTAGTTGGACATTTGGGAGCTCCCAGAGCTCATGAGCAGACCAGAGAACTGGGTTTAGGAAGTGGGTAGAAATGGAGGCTCAGCAGCTTAGATAAGCAGAATATGCTCCTAATGCAAACATAGGCACAACCACCACCCTCCTTGGGTCCTGGACACCACTGCACCCTGCACAAATCCTAAACCTTCCCTCCTTCTTGTATCCTTCAGACTCAGTTTCAGGCAGGAGCAGCTGAGTGGTCAAATCTAGGTCTAGTAGCCAAACCCTAGCTTCCAGGGGCATAGAGAACACATAATGGACCCTCATCAAGACTTGCACGGTGGCAGTTTCTTCAACATCTAAGTTCAGATACAGCCAAAAGATAACAAATTTCCTCAAGAGTTAATAAGACAGGGAGAATATGATGCAAATGAATTTTAGAAAGCAGCTCGGATGATGGATTATAACAATGTGAGACCAGATGGGGATGGATAGGCAGTTTCTTTTGAGCCCAGCATGATGAGGCCTGATGGCTTACTAGTTGGGAAGAGAGAGGGAGAGAAGGAGAGAGTGCAGCTAGGACAGCTCTCAGGTTTCTGGCCAGGATGATGACTAGGTGATTGGCTATGCTGTTGATCTCATGAAATACCAAGAAGTGGGGCTGGATCCTAGGTCCCTCCTCCAGGAAGGGAAGTATGGTGTAGCAGTTAAGTAATTGTGAATATCATCTTCTTGGGCTCAACTCTTAGCTGACCACTTCCCAGCACTATGATTTTAGATGTAGAACTTAACCAGTCCATGCTTGTTTTCTTTTCTCAAAGTGGGGAAGTAATGCTGTTTGTCTCAAAGAGCAGTTGGTTGCCAGGTCAAATGAGCATATATATGTCAAGTGCTTGGAACAGTGCTTGACACTAAGTGCTCCATAAATATCAGTTACCATTGTTAGCAATTATTAAGCCAGTGCTCACTCCAATTAATCCAATGAGTTCAGTGGGTTTTCTATACACCTATGAAAGGATTGATCTGGAAAAAAACCCCAGAGTGGTTTTTATTGCCTTTAGAGTCTACTGGTCATACTGTCCACCATGGAGAGATATAAACCAGCCTGACAGCCACTTACAGTCTTTGCAGGTTAGACAGAGAAGCAGCTTTGGTGAAGACAGTGTCCGAGTGCATGTAGATCAGAAGCCAAGGAAATTATTTCTGTAGATCTGACAGTATCTTCTACATATTCTGATTTCACTTTGAGAAACTTAAAAAAAACCCACAAGCCCCTTATGCCAAGGGAATAACACAGCATTGTATGAAACCTCCAAGCTGGCATGAGCAAGTCAAATGGGTTTCTTACGTAACAAGACCTCTGGCATCTCACCCAGAGGCTGGATCCTGGCCAGCTCCTCTATCTCCTAAAAAAAGTCCTGAGATATTTCGACAGCTGGGTCTGACCCCTAGGGCATGGGGCAATGTACACGTTAAGGCAGTGGGAGGCTGGTTCTAATCTGGTTTAGAGAGACTCTGGAATATATGAGATGGGATGCAATTGAAAAGTAAATGCTTGAGATCTGTGGTGTTTTCAACTGTATCAGGGCATGCTTGGGGGAGTTCTGGGTGTAGGCCTAATCTAGATCCAATTGAACCTTCAGAACTCACAAATCTCCAGGAGTTCTTGAAGGGTCTTCAGATCTGTATCAGATCTTAAAGGTTGGAAGTACCCCCAAGAGCTTTTACCAATGCTCACAATCAAGAGAAGCTAGGTGTAGTACTTTCACCCACATTTGACAGGCTTGCATGGTACAGCAGGTCTAAACCTCCTAAAGGAAGAAAGAATGCAGGGCCAAGAGAGATAAAGATCAGCTTTCAAATTGGAAAATAAATATCCTTCTCTGCCAGACTAATGCAAAAACAAACTAAAAATTTTTCCAAAGCTTTCAACACCAACATTCCATTCATTTTTCATTCGGAACTGCTGGGATAATCACAGAACACTCAGACTGCACACAAGGCCTGGATGGAAAGAGCTAATCAGTTCTATATATGAGCATATATATGTAATATGTAAAGTGATCTTTCTAATTTTCTGAATTCTCTTACTCAGATAAAACTAGCTTTAAGAGTGAATGGATCTCCATCTCTGGTATATGATTTAAAATATTTTAATGTTTTTTATGCTAGGGAAATTAATTTATCAAGATAATGCTATTTTTTTGATATTACAATGACAGAAAGCATTCGACAAAATTCAACATCCATTCATGATAAAAACTCTCAACAAAATGGGCATAGAGGGCAAGTACCTCAACATAATAAAGGCCATATATGACAAACCCACAGCCAACATCATACTTAACAGTGAGAAGCTGAAAGCTTTTCCTTTAAGATCGGGAACAAGACAAGGATGTCCCACTTTTATTTAGCTTAGTTCTGGAGGTCCTAGCGATGACAATCAGACAACACAAAGAAGTAAAAGGCATCCAGATTGGCAAGGAAGTTAAACTGTCACTGTATGCAGATGACATGATATTGTACATAAAAAAACCCTAAAGAATCCACTCCAAAACTATGAGATCTAATATCTGAATTCAGCAAAGTTGGAGGATATAAAATCAATACACAGAAATCTGTTGCATTCCTATACACTAACGATGAACTAGCAAAAAGAGAAATCAGAAAAACAATTCCATTCACAAATGCATCAAAAAGAATAAAATACCTAGGAATAAACCTAACCCAGGAAGTGAAAGACCTACTCTGAAAACTACATGACACTAATGAGATAAATTAAAAAAGATACCAATAAATGGAAACACATCCCGTGTTCATGGATAAGAAGAATTAATATTGTCAAAATGGCCATCCTGCCTAAAGCAATCTACAGATTCAATGCAATTCTTATCAAAATACCAACAGCATTCTTCAACAAACTAGAGCAAATCGTTCTAAAATTCATATGGAACCACAAAAGACCCCAAATAGCCAAAACAATCCTGAGCAGGAAGAGTAAAGCAGGGGGATTACACTCCCCAACTTCAAGCTCTACTACAAAGCCATGATAATCAAGACAATCTGGTACCGGCACAAGAACAGACCCATAGAACAATGTAACAGATTAGAGAGGCCAGATAAACCCAAGCATATATGGTCAATTAGGAGCCATGGGTATACAATGGGGGAAATAACAGCCTTTTCAACAATTGGTGTTGGCAAAACTGGACAGCTACAAGCAAGAGAATGAAACTGGATTACTGTCTAACCCCATACACAAAAGTAAGCTCAAAATGGATCAAAGACCTGAATGTAAGTCATGAAACCATAAAACTCTTAGAAGAAAATATAGGCAAAACTCTCTTGAATATAAACATGAGCAACTTTTTCCTGAACACATCTCCTCAGGCAAGGGAACAAAATAAAAAATGAACAAATGGGACTACCTCAAGCTAAAAAGGTTCTGTAGAGCAAAGGACATCATCAGTAGAACAAAAAAGTATCCTACAGTATGGGAGGATATATTCATAAATGAGATATCTGATAAGGGGTTAACATCCAAAATATATAAAGAACTCACATACCTCAACACCCAAAAAGAAAATAACCCTATTAAAAAATGGGCAGAGGATATGAACAGACACTTCTCCAAAGAAGAAATTCAGATGGCCATCAAGCACATAAAAAGATGCTCCACATCACTAATCATCAGAGAAATGAAAATTAAAACCACAGTGAGATATAACCTCACACCAGTTAGGATGGCCAACATAGAAAAGACTAGTAACAACAAATGCTGGCGAGGATGTGGAGAAAGAGGAACCCTCCTACACTGCTGGTGGGAATGTAAGCTAGTTTAACCATTGTGGAAAGCAATATGGAGTTTCCTCAAAAAACTAAAAACAGAAATACCATTTGACCCAGGAATTCCACTCCTAGGAATTTACCCAAAGGAAACAACTTCTCAGATTCAAAAAGACATATGCACTCCTATGTTTATCACAGCACTATTTACAATAGCCAAGATATGGAAGCAATCTAAGTGTCCACCAGTAGATGAATGGATAAAGAAGAGGTGGTACATATACATGATGGAATATTATTCAGCCATAAGAAAGAAACAAATCCTACTATTCGCAACAACATGGATGGAGCTGGAGGGTATTATGCTCAGTGAAATAAGTCAGGCGGAGAAGACAAATACGAAATGATTTTCTTCATTTGTGGAGTATAACAATGAAGCAAAAGTGAAGGAATAAAATAGCAGCAGACTCACAAACTCAAGAAGGGACTAGTGGTTACCAAAGGGGAGAGGTGAGGGAGGGCGGGTGGGGAGGGAGGGAGTAGGGGATTGTGGGGTATCATGATTGGTGCACATGGTGTGTGTCGGGTCACGGGGAACGCAGTATAGCTCAGAGAAGATGAACAGGGACTCAGTGGCATCTTATTACACTAATGGACAGTGACTGCAATGGGGTATGGGGGCGGACTTGATAATAAGGGTGAATGTAATAACCACAT
Organism: Manis pentadactyla; assembly: GCF_030020395.1. NCBI lineage: Eukaryota > Metazoa > Chordata > Mammalia > Pholidota > Manidae > Manis > Manis pentadactyla. The sequence goes on along the minus strand of NC_080025.1, from coordinate 57,415,016 downwards.
TGTTTTTCTTGTGAAACCTTCATAAGAGTGTATATCAATGATACATTAATAAAAAGAAAAGAAAAAGGGAGACAGAATTTGAGCCTCATATCAAGAGGATAAATACTCCACTTCATGAGTTTTTTCTCAAAATTTTTGTGGAAGGAGTCCTCTTGAACAGGTAGGATATTTCTACTGTAAAAATGAAGATCACTACTACTTATTATCAGGTATTCTCTTTGGCACTTTGCAAGCATTATTTCTAATTTTCATAATAAACCTGCTAGGTAGATATTATTGCTCCATTACAGAGATGAGGAAAGTTGGGTTCGGTAAGATTACTTTGGCTAGAAAGGGGCAGGCTTGCTACTGCAAAGCACCAACTCTTTTCATTGACCTTGAGGTCTCTCCCCAGAGAAAGGAAATTTTCCTAGAGTGAGGGTGTCTTCTAGTTTTAGGTAATTCAGAGCAGACCCAGACCTTCAGGAGAAACTTGATCCAACCCTTTGCCAAATGGTAGGTATTTCTGAGATAGAATCACACTTCCTTTAAGGATCAAGGGCTTGTGTTTTTCTCTATTTTGTTTCCTTCTTGCTTCAGTGCAATCAATCACAGCAGGTCAACATGGAAGCCCCTGTAATTTGTTAGTAGGTCTTGGGAAAATGCTGTTAAGAGCAATACCCTGGCCCCCAGCCCTTGTCCTGAAGGTTCCTTTGAGAAAAGCTCCAAGAGAGTCTGGTCCCCATCAGGGGTGGTTCCTGCAACTACTAGTTTTTCTTTTTCACTTTGTGCAAAAGAGCTAACTCACTCACCAACCAGCCTCCATCCCCTTCCCACCTGGGCCTATCAGCAGATACACTCCTGGAGGACAGACTCCACACAGGCATACATACCTAGCTATAGGGCAGTTCAGTTCCAGGACACCACAATAGAATGAATCAAATGATTTTTTTGCTTCCCAGGGCATGTAAAAGTTTTGTTTATACTATATTTAGTCTATGAAATGTACAACAGGATTATGTCTAAAATATATATATATATATACATTATTTTAATATTGCTAAAAAATGCTAAGCATCATCTGAGCTTTAAGTAAGTCAAAATCAATATTCTTGCTGTTGGAGGGTCTTGCCTCAATGTTGATGGTTTTTCTGAAGGTCAGGGTGGCTGTGACCATTTCTTAAAATAAGACTACAATGATGTTTGCTGCACTGACTGACTCTTATTTTCACAATTTGTCTCTAACATGTGATATTGTTTGACAGCATTTTATCCACAGTAGAACTTCTTTCAAAATTGGAACTAATCCTATCAAACCTTGCCACTGCTGTATCAACTAAGTTTATGGCATATTCTAAATCCTTTGCTGTCATTTCAACAATCTTCACAGCATCTTCACCAGGAGAAGTTTCTATCTCAAGAAACCACTATCTTTGTTCATCCATGGGAGGCGGCTCCTCATCTGATCAAGTGTTATGATGAGATGCAGCAATTCAGTCACATCTTCAGACCCCACTTCTAATTCTAGTTCTCTTGCCCCTTCCACCACATCAGGAGTTACTTCCTCCACTGTAGTCTTGAACCCTTCCAGGTCATCCATGGAGGTAGGAATCAAGTTCTTCCAAATTCCTATTAATGTTGTTATTTTGACCTCTTCCCATGAATCATGAATGCTCCTAATGGTGTCTAGAATGGTGAATCCTTTCCAAAAGGTTTCTGATTTACTTTGCCCAGATCCATCAGAAGAACCACCATCTATGGCCTTACAAAATGTATTTCTTCAATAAGAAGACTTGAAAGTCAAACTTACTCCTTGATCTGTGGGCTTCAGAAGGAATGTTTTGTTGGCAGACATGAAAACATTCATCTCATTGTATATTCCATCAGGTGTATTGCCAATGAGCAGTAATATTTTGAACAGCAACTTTTTTCCCCGAGCATTAGGTCTCAACAATGGGCTTAAAATATTTAGTAAACCATGTTGTAAACAGATGTGCTATCCATGTGTTGTTCCATTTACAGAGTGCAGGCAGAGTATATTTAACACAATTCTTAAGGGCCCTAGGATTTTTGGAGTGGTAAATGAGCACTGGCTTCACTTTAAAGTCACTGGTTGCATTAGCCCCTAATAAGAGAGTCAGCCTGTTCTTTGAAGGTTTGAAGCCAGGCATTGACTTCTCCCCTCTAGCTATGGATATCCTAGATGGCTTAGAGTTTCTGGATAACTTGCTGCAGCTTCTACATCAGCACTTGCTACTTCCCCTTGTACTTTTATGTTCTGGAGATAGTTTCTTCCCTTAAACCTGATGAATCAACCTTTGCTAGTTTCAAACTTTGCTTCTGCAGTTTTCACAGAATTGAAGAAGCAGGGCCTTGCTATGGATTAGGCTCTGCTTGCAGGAGTCTGTGGCTGGTTTGATTTCCTATCCAGACCACTAAAACTTTCTCCATATCATCAGTGAGGCTCTTTCACTTTCTTTTCATTTATGTGGTCACTGGAGGAGCACTTCTCATTTTCTTCAATTATTTTTCTTTGGCATTCACACCTTGGCTCACTGTTTAGCAGAAGAGGTCTAGCTTTCAGCTTATCTCAGCTTTCAACATGCCTTCCTCACTGAGCGTAATCATGTCCAGCTTTCGATTTAAAGTCAGAGATATGTGACTCTTCCTTTCACTCGAATGCTTAGAGGCCACTGGAGGGTTATTAACTGGCCTCATTTCAATATTGTGTCTAGGGAACAGGGAGGCCCAAGGAGAGGGAGAGAGATGGGGGATAGCTGGTTGGTGGAGCAGTCAGACATACACATTTATCAATAAAGTTTGTGATCTTATATGGGTGTGGTTTATGGTGCTCCCAAATAATTACAATAGTAACATCAAAGACCGCTGACCACAGGTCACCATAACAAATAAAACAATAATGAAAAAGTTTGAAATATTGCAAGAATTACCAAAGTGTCACACAGGGACACAAAGTGAGAAAATGTTGTTGGGAAAGTGGCAGCAATAGACTTGCATGATGAAGGGTTACGACAAACCTTCAATTTGTAAAGAATACAAAACTTGCAAAATGCAATACAGCAACACGCAATAAAATGAGGTGTGCCCATCTGACTTATCTTCATATTCCCATACAACACTTCCCAGAAGCCTGCTGGCAGCTGAAGACCTGTAGACGTCTATTGACCCAACAGGTGGATATGAAGCAAGACGCTACAGGCTCAAGGAGGGGAGGGCACCAAAAATCATATTTCCTTGTTGTCAAGAAACTGATGTTCCAATGGGGTGATACAAAGCCATCAGAAAAAAAATTCAGCTAGTTATTTGCACTAGGGATCTTATTTATTTGTATGGTGAAGACCACAAGCGTAGCAGGGAGCACTCCAGCTAGAGTCCTCTAGGACGCTTCATGCAAGAGGAGAAAGCTGGAGGACGCATAGAATTGGGGTGGGTGGGAGGACATGGTGGATGAGGGAATCACATGTGAAAAGCAGAGGATGGGCAGAGGAGAGGCAGGTAGTGGGGCAATGCACCTCTCCGCATAACTGCTGCTCTCTTCTCTTCAGCACTCCTCACTGCATCCATGCGAGGGGGCCTGGCCCCAAGTCTCCTGTACTCCCCTATTATTGTACAAGAGCCCCAGTGACATGGCGGTGAGGCGTGGGGAGAGGAGCATGCTACAGTCCTATGACCTGGGCTTAGCTTTGTCCTGAGCCTCTGCTTCCGGGCCGTGCCCTTCGCCAGTACTCCTCAGCCTTCTTCTCCCTAGGTGAGACAGGACGGCTAGAGTGGTTTGGAGCTGGGTGTTTCCTTTTGCTAGGTTGCTTAGGCTCCAGGAAAGCCCCAGTTGATTAGATTCTGGAAGACCGTTTCCCTGAGTGTGGACCTTACTGAGGGCAGAGTGCCCTGGCATATTCCAACATGCTGCCTTGTCCCCTACTCTCGCCTCTACCAGAAATTGGAAGCCCCTGGGGAATTTTCTCCCATCTTCACTTTGAGAGTCTAGGAGTGCTCCTGGGAGGTTAAACTCACAAAAGTAGGGGAGACTCCCTTATGACTGGCTCCCTGAAGAGTTTTTCGTTCTCCATCTGGTGCACACTGAGCCTCCAGTGATGCTCCATTACAGTTTAGGATTTCCTACCCAGCACTGCTTCCCACAGAGGCTCCGGCTCTGGTGCTCGGTGACTCGCACCTGCCTGGGCCCGGTCTCTAATATTGGGAGCAGGAGTTTTCCCTGTGATTTCAAGTCTCTGTTGGATTGGAGAAGAGTTGTTGAGTTTTAGTTTGTTGAACATTTTTGTTGCTGTGAGTACTGGAGTGATAGCTTCCAAGCTGCTTGCATGCTGGGCATGATCATATGTCCCCAAAGCAGCATTTCCCCAGGGAGTTCTGCAAGGCAGGGGTTGGGCAGAGTTCTACAGAATGTTAGTAGTGCTCAACAACAGGAGGGTATAAATAGCTTTGAGAAACACTGGGTCCTTCTCAGTACATCTAATCAGTACCTTTATTCCACAAATATACATTTGATTCTACTTTATGGAACTAGAGATTGTACTGTTTCCTAAGTTGATAGGATAATGAAGTTCTCTTGGGGGAAAAGTATTTCACAAGATGGTGTTTCTCAGAACTTGGGAAATGCTGCCTTAAAGTCTTTCTCAATACCTTGCCAGCAATTGCCCTATCCTTGTGGGCATCATTAGCATCATCAGTATTTCTTATGTTCATTCATCTGTTATCTGCAAGGTGGTATGATAGCTCTGGTGGGTAGATACTGTTTGGGACATGGTACCTCTTAGAGCTTTGAGTTTGGCATAGAAGGTGAGAAACAAGGATACCAAAATAACTCTAATTCTAGAGATTTCAAAGAAAGAGTCTCCTTCAACATTTCTGCTATTTACAGAAAATGAATTAAATTAAACCTGGAGAGCTAAAACTGAGATTTTTTTGAAAAAATGAAAGCTATTCACCTCCCACATTTCACTGAGGTGCCAAGTTGGCTTCAAGAGTGAAAAAGGCTTATGGATCAGATTTTTGGCAGGACTTCAGAATGTCAGCCTGCATAAAACTGCCCATGACTTGCCATCTTGTTGACTGATCTGTGCCCATTGTAACATCTGCTTACTCTGTTTCTAGGGGTCCCTGTGGGCAGAATCTGCAGGTGGAAACTAAGGGCTGGGTGGACTCACTCCAAAAGCTTATTCTTAGCACACGTTAGGGCTTAGCAGAGGGGTGAAGGGCAGGATTTGTGGCACCATTCACCTATCAGCCTAACTTTTGGATGGGACCTTTTCTGGCTAAAGGATATATATTCCAGAGTATCACTCTAGCTTCTAGTTATTGACAATATAAGAAAATGAGCGCTGCTTTGGAACCAGGCACAAGTATTAAGAAACAAAAATTGGCAATGAGTAACAAGCACATCAATTGTTCTGAAGAGAAGTGATCTTATATTCAGGCAGGCAGCTAGCTCAGTGTAACCCGAGAGGGCTTAGAAGATGCTGGCCCAGGTTTTTTCCCTGCCTGGCTCCTTCACTCAGATGCAGCTGTGCCTGAAATCCACCCTTAGGCAGGCTTTTGACTGGCTTATGCAGTTCTTAGGAAATCATCTTTGTTAAAAGGCAAATACCTACAGGGGGAAGATAGGATTTTATATTACAGTCTTTGCATGGCTGTTATCAAATGGCAACTTCTTGGGATAAAAAGAATCATAGGCAAATCACTTTATGTCTTATTCCTCAGCTTCCTTATTCATAAAGTAACAAGGGGTGCATTAAGAAATGTCTGTTATGTTCCCTCTTTATGACTCACTACCACTCCCAGAATTATGCCACTATGAGGACACTGGTAACTCAGGGGAAAGGGAGGGGAATACTATAATACATTATGTTATATAATACTATAATATATAGTGTTCATTGAGGTTCTCCAGAGAAGCAAAACAGAGGGAGAGATTGATTGAGATTGACTGATTGGTTGATTGATTTAAGGAATTGACTCAGTGATTGTGGAAGCTAGACAGTCACTGCAAGGCAGGCAGGCAGGCTGGAGACCCAGGGGAGAGCTGCTGTTGCAGCTCAAGTCTGAAGATAGCCTGGGGGCAGAATCCCCTCTTCTGTGGGCTACCTCAGCCTGTTTTCTCTAAAGTCCTTCAGCTGATCCAATGAGACCTCCCTACTTTATGGAGAATGATCTGCTTTATTCAATGTCTACTGATTTATATGTTAATCTCATCTAAAAAAGTACTTTATACAGCAATATCCAGTCTGATGTTTGACCAAATATCTGGATACTGTAGCCTAGCTAAGCTGACACATAAATTAACCATCACACATATATGTGTGTGTACTGAGTAGTAGAATTACATATAATTCTTACAGTGGGTTTTGACCAAGAGGTTGAAAGCCTCTTTGAGTCCACAAAACCATTCTTAACCCTGCTTCTAAGACAGTACTATTCCCACCATAAAAAAGGACACCATACCCCCAAATCCAAAGGTGTGCTGCACCACACCCTGGCTCTTCTCTCACCAAGGAAGACCTAGACACTCTGCAAAGCCTGCTGCTTGAACGTCATCTCAGACCTCCCTGCTGCTCATTTTGCTATATAGGCACAATACTTCCTATTTCTGGCTTCAGAGCTGCTGATTCCCCCCTCAGGGCCTTTGGATTTGCTCCTCCCTCTACATGGAAGGCTCTTCCCCCAGGTCTTCACAGCGCAGACCCTTCCCATCTCTCAGATCTCCACCCAGCTATTACTACCTCCTCAGAGAGGTCTTCCTTGATTGTTCCATTTAAAGCACTCCCTGCCCCCTACACATACCACTAAATATTCCCCAGTGACCCTCTATCGTACTACACAACTTTATTGTCTCCATTGCTTTTATGATTATCTGAAATATTTTGTTTATTTTTTGCTGTTCTTCCCCAGTACAAAGCTCCAAGTCTTTCCTGCTCTCCTTTTGTCCTAGAGTCGTGCTGGCACACACAGTCTCCACGAATGGTTAGAGGATGACTGAATGGTTATACAGTAGACATTTGTCCATGGTTTGGTTCTCCATTTTCTGGACCTCCTTTCTGTTTTAGGGAACTGCCACTTTATAAATCTTGATGGGACAAAGCAGCTGGTGATACTCACTTCCTGGCCTTCCTCTGTAGTGAGGCATGGACATGTGACCTTGCTCGGCTAATCAGGCACGCCCTCCCTGGAAACAGCATGACAGGCAGGCGCCGCAGAAGATTCACATGCTGGTGCAAGTGCCCTCCCTGGATGGGTTCTGTGGTCTGATTAGCCTCTGCTCTGGTTGTAACAAATTTCCCACACTCCTGCCGTCCTCTGAGTCCAGTTGTCCAGTCTCTCAGCGATTCTGTGAGCTTCCAGATATCCTTTTCATAGAGTCCTGTCTACTCAGCTCAGAGTGGTTTCTAGTGCTCACCCCTCTGGTCTTCCCCCTTCTTCCATCTGCCCCATCTTCTGTCTCATTACTCCCCTGACTAGATTTTACACTCATTCTAGAAGTTACCTCATTCTAGAAGGAATGAAGGCCTCTGTGGTGTACTCTTGCTATATACGCAAGGGTGGAAAGGACTGAAGAATTATGTGGATCAGGGTCGATCACTGGAACTTCTTTGACTTATCAGTTGATAAGTTTAATTATAAGCCTTTGAGTTGGTCGACACTTACTGAGGGATCACTATTTGTAACACCCTACTTGGTATATTTAGGACTCTTCATAGGTGCAACACATATGGTTTAACCTCAAGAAACCTCCATAAAGTAAAGGAAGAGAGAAATATCACACAACTGTTTTTTAAGAAAAGGTGGCAGATTGCACTTGCTAAAGATGGCCATAACAATGTCTTCTATATGCTCTTCTACAATATTGTCTTGCTCAATCCCATCAAGACTTGGACTCCCTTGAACATGGATGGGCCCTGTGAACACTTTGACCATTAAAATAAAGCATAAGTGGTGCTGGGCCAACTCCAGGCATAGTGCGTAACTGGCCTGAAAGCTTCTGCTTCCCGCCTCTTAGAAGCCAGCCTCTATTTAAGAAATAGGACACATTGGTACCCCATGCTATGGGAAGCCCAAGCCAGGGGCAGAGGCCTCGGAGGAAGAGGTACTGTGTGGAGGGATGGAGAGGGAGAGAGGGAGGAAGGACAGAGAGAGAGAAAGAGGGCAGGAGGCCATCCAGGATGCCAGGCTCATGAGTGAGGGAGCTGCTGTCAGGGTGGACCCCCAGCCTTATCTGCCGCAGGTGATGCTGTGGGGATCACAGACTAAGCACCTTGCTGAAGCCTTGTGTGCTGAAGGGGAAAATCACCCCACCTCTGGTATTAGGGAGGCAAAGATACCACATGCCTTTGCAAAGGTGAGGCTGCAGGAACATGTTCTGGGTTGTGAGCTCCCTTTGGGGAGGTCCAAGTTGATTAAACAGCAAAGGAAGCTGCTTTAGGGGAACCTGAGCTGATCTCAGTTTTGAAGACCTCAAAACAAGGGAGTTGAGAGCAAAAGGCCACTCTTACACAGTGTTTCCCCAAGGCCTCATTAGTTTACAAGGAAAATGCAGTGTCTGAAAGCCTGAAAGCTCAGAACAAGGCTGTCACAGTATCTGTGAAGAAGAGACTTGTGTGTGCCTAGGCTAATGGAATAAAATGGGGAAAGAAGGGTTTTAATTATTGCAGCACCGAATCATGATGACTCAGAGTGAATGGACATTTACCATAGTTCATCTATGGGGTAGTGAAGGAAATTCTTTGCGAAACAGCTGGATGGCAGAGAGAACTGTCCGGCTCCAGCTGGCTGATCCTGCAGGGTCGTCCCAAGCTATGGGCCTCTTGCACAGGCACCAACTATCTGACTTGTGTCTGGACACACACTGCCATCAGCTTTTTTGACAAACAGTCAGAATGACAAAAACCCTCTTGATACTTGGAACTGCTCACATTTTAATTCATTTGTCACAGGATAAATATGTTGACTGTGTGCTCTGATGTATCAAGTCCTGATGTATCTCTTGGGATGAAGGAAACACAAATTTTCTTATCTGACATAGAAGAGCAACTCCTCAGTAAGAAGCAAAGAAAGGCTACAGTGGAGGACTGACCACTTCTCATAGTGTCCCGGAAGGAAATTTGGCTGTAACAGAGGCTTTTTAAAAATTACAGATTTCTCCTAGAATCTCTCACGAAGGAGAAAGGCAGCCCCTGACATCCAGGAGCTGAGTAGCACTCACAGCTGGACCTTGTTCTCCTGCTGAACACAAATAATTTCACTCATAGCTGGACCTTGTTGTTCTCCTGCTAAACACAAATAATTTCACAGAACATCAATATGAGACAAGGCCACTCTTACCTTGATGGACCATGGCAGAAAGTCCGTTTTGTATTCGCATCTTAACAGGACAGAACCTGATTGTTGTTCAAGTCACGATACGCCAAGCATCGCCCTCTGCTGGCGAATGGGAGTGACTGCTGCTCTTGACCTGGCTAGGCTCACTCTAGTCTGTTCTCCTGCTAGGTTAGATTTATTGAGATACTGTACTCGTTTCCTCGGACTGCCATAATTAACTACCACAAGCTGGATGGCTTAAAATGGCCAACATTTACTCTCTCACAGTTCTGGAATCTTGAAGTCTGGAGTCAAGGTGCTAGCAGGACTGGTTCCCTCTGAAGGCTCTGAGGGAGAATCCGTTCCATGCCTACATCTTAGCTTCTGGTGGCTGCTGGTAATCCTTGGCATTCTTTGGCTTGTAGATGCACCACTCTAGCGTCTGCTTCCATCTTCACAGCACCCTCTCCCCTTGACTTTGTCTTTGTCTTTTCTTCTTATAAGGACTCTTGTCATTGGATTTAAGGCCCATTTGGTTAATCTGGGATGATTCCATGTCTAGAAATTTTGCTTAATTACATATGAAAAAACTCTTTTTCCAGTACCCCACAGGTACTGGGGATTAAGAATTGGCCATATCTGGCAGGGGGTGTGGGGACAACTCAATATAGATCCTCAACAAGAACTACCCCAGCTTCCTGACAGCATCCAATCTAGAGCAAAGCCTCACTTCCTTAAACCATCTCTGAAACACCTAACACAGGCTCAAATCTTACAAGTCTTTTCTAACACCCTCCTATTGAGGTGGTCCACAATTCACTGTGGTGTGTTCTCCCTCAGTACAGTGGGTAATGAGCTCAATTTGTTCACCTGGAGGAGAGTTCCTGCTGGTATTTGGTTGACTCCTTAATACTTAACATTCATACAGCATCCTGATGTGACAGGCACCCAGCCAATGCTCAGATGCAAGAATTCATGGATCTTTGCAGCAACTCAATGAGTAGGTGCTATCAGTGCTCACTTTACAGGTGATAAAACCGAGGCTTAGGAACATTAGTATCTAATTAGTCAGAGTCCTTTGGAGAAACAGAACCAAAAGAAGAGAGAAAGAGAGGAGGTGGGGGACAAGGGGGAGATTTTTTATTTGGTATAAGGAATTAGCTCATATGATTAAGAAGGCTGATAATTCCAAGATCTGCATTTGTTAAACTGGAGAGTCAGGAGAGCCAATGGTTTGGGTTTAGACTGAAGGGCAGCAGGCTTGAGACCAAGAAAAAGTCAATGTGTCAGTTTGAATCCAAAGATAGAAGGAAAGTGGATAACTCTCCCCCATTCTAAGGCAGCCAGGTGTGAAAAGGCCTCCGTTACTCATAGGAGGGTCAGTCACTGTGTTCTGTTGAGGCCTTCAACTGATTGGATGAGGCCCACCCACATTAGGGAGGACAATCTGCATTACTCTTCTTACTGATTTAAATGTTAATTTCATCTAAAAACACTCTCATAGAAACACCAGAATAATCCTTGACCAAATATCTGGACATCTTGTGGCCCAGTAAAATTGAGTCATAAAATTGACCATCATAACATCTTTTCCAAGATCCTGCATCTGGTAATCAGTGGAGTCTGAATTAAAACCTGGGGCTGCCTACCTCTACCATAATGCTCCATAATTATCTCCCTTTTCACAGGTGAGCTTCTTCCAGAGACAATATACAATGGAGCCGATGCTAATTCTCACTAATCTGGAATTGAATTACATATGGTCTCATGTTTTTGCTGTTGTTTCATGTGTGATTTTTCTCACTTCTCCCATTAGATTGTAAGGAATTTGGGAACAAAGTCTATGTTTTAGGCTCAAATAACAGCTAATATTATTAAATACTTATTATGGACCAGGTACACTACATGTAGTTATCCATATAATGCTCACAACAATACCATAAGGTAGCTACACTCTATTCTCCCCATTTTACAGATGAGAAGACTGCAGTCCAGATACGACCTACCTGTGCAAGGTTACAGGGGAAGTTTGAACCCAGCTAATCTGGCCCCAGAGCTTGTGCTCTTAACCTCCCTCTGCTATGCTTCTTAAATCCTTTCCCTTCAGGTGGCCCGATTGTCAGTATCATCTCAGTGGGTGGATAGGTACCCACCGACTCTCTCTAGGGAGCTGGTTTCAGGGAATAAGAACTGGGAGGCTGAATGGCTTAGAGGTGTTGGACCAGCTGTGTTGAGTCCCCTCTGCAGTACACCTGTGGTCTGACCAGCGCTGCTTTCTGGGGCTCCCTTGCCCAATCTCTTGCTCCTCCAGTGGCCTCAGCTCAAGAATATGCTGAGAATGTTCTGGGAAGCCTTGGTTGAGAGGGCCCTGCAGCCCTCCCTCTGGAGAGATGCTCAGGCTCTCTTCACCTGCCTGTATCCTGGTGCCAAGGCTGGGCTTTGAGAATGCAAAATCACCTTACTAAGCATCAGCTGGCTCCTGCTATTACGAGACACTGTCCCAGCAGCTGCTGCACAAACAGGTTCTCTGCAGAAAGGGGGAGCTGCAGGTGCACCCTGAGGCTGGCACAGTGCCTGGGTATGGGTGACCAGGCCTGGGCATACCTCGCCTCTCTGGGGCTACTGGAACAAATGCTAACTAAGCACCCCAGGGAGCCCCAGGAAGCCCTCCCCCATTCCTGGCACACTCACCTCCTCCTTACCTAATGAGCAGGTTATGTTTAAACTACTCTAAAACTGAATTATTTCTTAAGTATTCCAGGAAGCCTTAAATTATCTGGATGTAGTTAAAATCAGAATGGCCTATAGATGTCAGAGGAAGGTGCCTCCCTTGGTGCCCCTAGAGTACTTACGGTCCTGTTACAGCGCTGTCACTAAATCACCATCTTCTTTCTCAATGGCTAGAGTGTGAATCTTTAAGAGCAGAACCACATTTTATTGATCTTTGTGTTCCCAGCACCTAGTACAGGGCCTGCAACATAGAAGTCACTGAGGAACTCTTTCTGAATGATGAAATCTGTAGATTTTCTCCTGATTGTTTATCCTATCACCATCACGGAAAAATGGTGCTATACAGGGATGACCATCCGACAAGAAGGCAGGAGGCTTGTGGCTTGTCCCAGCTCTGGCGTTAGCCAGCTACGTAACCTTGGCAATGTAAGTTTACTTCCAGGCCCCAAATTTCTTTTTTTTTTTGTCTGAACGAACAAGGTTGAATTTGAGAAACTCTAACTTCCCTCCTAATACAGGGGCCATCCTCCTAGCTTGGAAGTCCTCTCCTAAACCTCTGCAAGTGAAATGCTCAGCATAGACATGATGTCACAGGAATATGGTCCCTACTGCACCTGAATTTGTTACCTAAAAGTGATGGCATGGGTGCAGACACCCTGCGTGGCCCATGCTCTAGAGCTGACACCCACAGGGAGTGGTTGGAAAGGGGGTGGGCTTGGGGGTAGTGGCTTTTCAGAGCCCCTGGGGATGTGGGACTAGAATTCGGACTTCTCTCTTATGCCTGGAATTGGCATCATGGTATCTGCTGCCAATATGCCCACATTAGAGATCTTGCCTAGAGATCCCAGGCCTCTCCTGCTGCTAATCTCTGTGATCCTGCTGTCAGAATGTGACTCAGGCTCCTCATCTTAGGCTGCATGTTTGGGAAAAACATCCTTCTTACAGAGACTCCCAGGGGAAAGGAAGGACATAATTCTTTGATCTTGATCACTAAGGAAGAATTTGTCTTGGGATCTCAGAGATCTTGAGAGAAAAAAAAACCTGTACTTTCAAAGCTTTCTTTGTTTGATGTATTGTAAACAGAGACAAATATTCCCCTTGTGAAGACACTACAGCGGATATTTGGTTATTAAAAGGAAACACAAGTATTCTAGAATGCAGAAATTCAGCCCCTGCCTTTCCGTGGGTCCCTGGTGCCATATGCACAAGAGCCTAAGAAGTCTCTTCATCATCGGAATTGCAACTCTACAGATGGTTTTCTATAGGAAAGTGTTTCATTTTTAAAGAAGATTCAGTTTTCAGGCTCTCTGAGATTGTTCCCCATTCTGGGAAGATATGTGCATTTTCTCATTGGAATGGAGGCCCATGGCCAGGTGTGGGTGGGGGCACTGGGAACCTACCGGCACTCAGGCTGGTGGAGGGCACAGCAGGAGGCCGGACTGGGCAGCTAGAGGCCCATCTGGCTGGTTTGTTCGAAGTCCTTCTCTTTGCAATATTCTAGGCTGATTAACTCAGACACTGGAAAGGATGCTTAATTTATTGCCTTCTAGTTCACTGGCTGGTTAGGGACCCTGAGGCAAGGCCAACCTTGCCTGAAAGGAGAGGACATTTCAATTGCTAATCATGCTGGGGCATGCCAGAAGGGGCTGGAAAATGAGAGAGGACTTGGGGAACATTGAAGCTGGGATTACAAGGCAACTATTCCATGCAAAGAGAACTGGAGGCCTCTTTTTCTCTCTTTGATACTGAGTCTAGGTCTGGTGAAGTGGGCTGAAGCTGGGCCGGGTGGTGACAGGAGAGGTCATACATGGAAAGGGGGCCCTGTGAATTTTACAATTCCTCATTTTTAATACCAGTTTTGACTTTCTCAGAGTTGTAATTCCTGTTTGTTATTTCCAAATGTTTATTAAAGTCTTGTTACTCACTGAAGCTTGGGGTGTGCTATGATCAAAACATGAGTTCACCGGTCCAAGAGGGACGGGCAGCTAAGTGAATGGGGTCTGTGGAGGAATGTAGGATAAAGGTATGGATTGCCTGAACACTGGAGGCGCAATGAAAAGTTGCACACTAATGAGGCCGCTGACAGAGATATCCCCACTCCCCCAGTATTGAGACAGGAATGGTGGGTGTAGTCAGAGCAGGGTGAGGGCCTCTGGGAAAAGCAGGGTGGAATATTAGTCAAAGCAATGTAACAACGGGCAAAGAAGTCCCCATTGAAACTCTATTAAGCATTATGCAAAGTCAAGGTCACACCAATTCTCTAGGGAAAGATACCTAAGAATATAGACATCTTCAGTGAGATCAGTTAAAGGTCAAAAGGCCAGGAGCAACTTGGCCTGGAATGTTTGAGTGTTCTGCAAGGGTATCAGCATTAACCAGTGACTCTGCTGTCAGCCCTGGCAATCAGACTATGACCCAGCCCACCTTGAGGACAGGGCAGGTGAGGCAAGTCCACACCCCCAAGTCTTTTTCATGTTCTCAAAAAATCCTCAACTGCCTATAAAACCCCCTAGACAATGCACCACTACGGGCTCTCTTGTCCCCTCCTGGTGTGAGCCAGGAGCTCTATTCTCTCACTTTATTTTTAAATAAAAGTCTGTACCTTGCTCTCCTATCTTGAGTGTTTGTGAAGCTCATTCTTCAGCTTCATGAACAAGAGCCCTGGCATCAGTAGCCTGGAGAAGAAGGGAGCCTCAAAGAGGGAGGCCAGGACCTACTACATTTATGCTAGTGGAGACACTGAGTCTGCAAAAAAGTGGGTTGGTTATACTTAGTAGTTTCTCCTTTTCCTAGAATAGAAAAAAGCAAAGGGCCCTATCCTTGGTGTGAAGAGAGGGGTTCTGAGGGCAGTGATAAGCCACAGAGGTCAAAATGCAACAGTGTGGGTAAAATTGTAGCATTTCCAGAATATCTCTTTAAAAGCCTGGTTTTAGTGCATTTGCATATCCTCAGGGGTGGAGAGAAGTTCATCACCATGTCAGTGGGTACTTACCTGGGCAACTGAGGGTGTGTCTGAACCTGAGAGGTTAAGGGGAGGGGGCTGGTTTTGCTTGCTGGCTTCTTCTGGAGCAGAGAGAGACGGCCCTGGATTGCAGTTTGTAAGTAATAAACGGGTTTTAAACTTAAGTTCTCTCTTTGACTAATTTTGGTTTTTAGAGGTATTTTGCCCCAGGATTTTCTCTCCCGGGACTTACAAACAGCCATAGTGAGGGCAATGACAGCGGGGAGAAAGGACACGTGGAGAAACCGCCCACATGTTTGTTGTTGTATTTTGTTTGTTTGTTTTTGTTTCGAGCAGCAAAATGTGGCAGAGGGAGCAACAGAGACAAGCGTCTTGTCCATACTTTGCCACAAGTGGGGCGCAGTCAGTCATTTCTCTAGACTTCAGTTTCTGCACAGTGACTGACTTTGTTGCTCAGGATGCTTCCTGTGTCCTCTGCAAGCAAATTTGCCACCATCATGCAGTGGGTTGATGTCCCTCCTCTCTAGTCTTTACTTCCTTCTTAGATCTTTCCAGGCCTCTGCTTGGAGCAACTCTGATCATTGTGTCTATTGGTCAAAATAGGCAAGTGCCTTTAGGGAGGCTCCTCAGTCTGGTTACCCAAATCCAGATTTGATGGCATAGGGAAAAAGGCACTTGAAAGGGCTTCCCCAAGATGGTGGTAGTCTCAACAGTTACAACAGTGGGAATGGTGGGCTTCTCCTCTTTGGACACCTGCTCCCATTTTGGAAGAAAACCATTTGCATATTAGAACCTTGGTTAGATGCTATAGACATATCTGAACTACCCATCTCTAAGTTCACCTTATATCCCCAGTGACAATGTTAGCCTGGCACACGTGGGCACTTCATGTATGTGTGTTGGCAAAATGAGACAATGAAAACCACAAATGGTTATGGGGATCGTATTTCCAAGACAATCATCTGAAAGACAAGCCATGTTATCTGAAAAGGGTTTTTTACTGCTTTGCTCATATGAGGCAGTTTGAGAGATGTCATCTACATGCTGAAACATTGGAATTTGGAGAACATTTTGGAGGTTTCTGGGGACTGGGCAGAAGTTTACAGATCAATAGCATCCTTAAGAAAATAGATGTATAATCACCACATAGTACTTTAATGTTCTCTCTGTCCAAAGATATCTTACTACCATCCTCAAAACATGGCCCCAGGTAAAAGCCTATAGCAAGGGAGAATTACCCTCAGTGTTCTCAATTTTCCTCTTGAATTCTCCCTCCCCAGAGGCTGGTGGCTTTACTCTCTCCCAGGCCATCCAGGACCTCTCTGCTGGTCACTCTACTTTCCCGACACTGGCCCAGGCTCTGACCTTTCCTGACATCCCTCCTTGCTTTTTTCCCTCAGCTGATCTGAAAGGCATTCACCCTGTTCTAATGCTGCCTGTGGTTCTCTTTAAATTTCTGTGGTCTTTGTCTAAAGGACCGAAGAGAGAGAAATCCCTATACCTCATCAAACCAATTTAGAGCCCAACAAATAACCTCTGGAGACCTTGGGATAGTAAAATACTTTACCCCACCTTGGAACCTAACCATATGCTCTGACCTACCATTAAGCCCACACTTAGTCTGTCATTTCATTCTTTATTTTATGGGATGTCTGCATCTTTCCAGAGAAGCCTGGAGAATCTGCTGAAGACAAATGGTTGTTTCCTGCCTGTAGTAATACGAGGTGTCTGGAAGAGCTTTTGAATAGGTTTGAGGGTGGAGAGCTGCCTTGGCAAGGGTTCAGGCTCCAGGGAAGAGGGCCAAAGGAACTTTTTTACTCTAATGAAGACCTGTGCTTCTCATCTCTCCATAATATACCTTGAAGGGTGAACTGGCATCCTGCTGCAGGGTTTCAGGTAAATGCTAGCAGGTCTGGTGGGGCAAGATCTGGAAAAGCAGAGTAGGGTGTCATGGTTAAGAGCAATGACTTGGTAATTGACTATCTAGCTTCAGATTCAGGCCCAGCCACAGAAAAGCTGAGTGCCCTAAAGCAGGCTGCCTAATCTCCTTAACCTGGGTTTCCTCCTCTGTAAAATACCTATCACCTATAGCTAAAGTTGCTACAGTTACTAAACAAAAAATATGTAAAGTGGTTCTTAGTTATGATATGTAACCACCTGCTATTACTGTCCTCAGCAATCCTTGGGTCTGTGCTTTTCCAGAATATTTACATGATCCTAAGACACAAAATCCCCCAATGGGTTCCAGTCAATGCCCCAGGGCTTATGGGTTAAAAGGGGAATCAGCTCCTATTCAGCTGGACACCTAAGAGGTAGGCCTAATTCAAAATTCATTCATACCCAAGGAGGATGCTGAGTGGGACCAAGGATACTGGCACCTGATGGGCTCTAGCATCAGCTCCGACCCTACATTGTCCATTCTCATCAGGAGGCATGTACTGGAGTAGCTACCACTATGCTTGGGGTCTGGGCCCTCTCCAGTTTCAAGGGCTGTACTTCCTCTCGCCTAATATGAAAGTGAAAAGCCTACAGCCCTTCATATTGTGAGTGCCCTGATCTTCAACAGGTGAGCCCAGGCGTGCAGCTTGGTGGAGCTCCAAATTTATGGAGGCTGTGCAGATGCAAGTTATAAGAACTTCCAATCATTTCAGTGTCACGTCCCCTCTAAAAGTCCCTGAAATTCATAGAGAGAAAACAACCCTTCTAAGTTGATCAGCAGATGAAGATAAGCCATCAAAACTGAGCTGAAATCCTTGCTAGTTTTACATATTTAGAGATTAAAATGCAATTTTCTTCAAATAATGACTAGATCTCCCATTTATCAGTTCTACTATCATATCTCATTTTAGGAAGCTTATTCCATTATGTTGGCAATGGAAAAAGCAGCCGTAAGAATTACTGAAGGTAAAAGGTGAAATTTCTTGTCAGGCTCGTCTCTGATAGAAAAGTCAGTGTCTTATCAAATGAATTGTCTAATAATAGTTATTAAGAATGTCTTTGGTTAGACAAAACCATACACATCAAAATGCTTGAGGTCAGGTTGAAAAGGAAAAATAAATGCTAGAAAAATCAGGCAGTGCAACCTGGGCAGCCCAGGCACCCTCACCTGCTCGGCCAGGTGAGGGTAGCCCATGCAGAGCCAGCTTGGCCAGTGGAAGTGGCAGAAGGGGCACAGAAGGATGGCATGCCAGCCTGCAAGAACCTGAGCCAGGGCGATGTGAAGGAGCTTACACTCACTGAGAAACTGTGTTTCAAAAAACACTCAGGGAATACAAAGGCAAATCTCATGCCTCTAATCTGCTTGTTCGGCAACCTCCCACCTCCTGTATCATAGATTAAACAAACAACTAATCACATGGCCTTAAAAATATGCAATGTCTGCTAATGAGCAGACAACATCACAGGGTCTTCAGCCAAACCGCATGTCGTTTTCAGCGAATTAATCCTCATACCAACCCTGTGGGGTGTGGTGGTGAGCCAAATGAGGTCATTTAAAAAGCTGGCATAGGCCTGATTTAGTCTTACTCTCCATCTTCATGGCTGGCAGAGGGCAAGTCTTGAGCTCACAACCTAAGGCAGCACTGACCTCGGCCGCACAGTACCGCTCCGTGGAGGAGGAAGAGAAGCAGAAACTGTGTGCTGTGAGGAATACTAGGATGGGAAGAGTTCCTGAGCTTTGGGACATGCATGGGGTGGGTGTCAGGACAGCCTTGACTAGAAGGTACAGGAGGAGGAGGCCAGGCCAGCAGTGGGGCAGCAGAAGGATTCCAGGCAGAGGAAGTAGCAAACAGGTAAGGGTTAGAAATGAGAGCTAATGACCCTTTGGGGAGACAGATGATGAGCTGAGTGTCACATAGTTGGCAGGTACCGGAGCTGAGTCTTGTCCAGCAATGAGGCTTTGATTGCATTTAGACTTCCAACTTGCAAAAAAGCCACTTTATTTGACTCAAGCTCACTGTAGACAACTGTGGCAGGGACAGTGCAATTAGCAAGAGCTATTATCAAGTATCTGAAGCTGCAGTGAGGTTTTTTTTTTTTTTTTTTTTTTAAATAATTATTTTTTATTGAAGGGTAGTTGACACACAGTATTACATTACATGAGTTTCAAGTGTACAACACAGTGGTAGAACATTTATATACATAATTCTAGGTTCCAGCTATCACCCTACCAGGCTGTTACAATATCTTGACTATATTCCTTATGCTATACATTACATCCCGGTTACTAATTTATTTTACCATTGGAAGTCTGTCCTTCTTTTTTTTTTTTTTTTTTTTTTTTTTTTTTGTGAGAGCATCTCTCATATTTATTGATCAAATGGTTGTTAACGACAATAAAATTCTGTATAGGGGAGTCAATGCTCAATGCACAATCATTATTCCACCCGAAGCCTAATTTTTGTCAGTCTCCAATCTTCTGAGGCATAACAAACAAGTTTTTACATGTAGAACAAATTCTTACATAATGAATAAGTTACATAGTGAACAGTACAAGGGCAGTCATCACAGAAACTTTCGGTTTTGCTCATGCATTATGAACTATAAACAGTCAGTTCAAATATGAATACTCATTTGGTTTTTATACTTGATTTATATGTGGATACCACATTTCTCTCTTTATTATTATTATTTTTAATAAAATGCTGAAGTGGTAGGTAGATACAAGATAAAGGTAGAAAACATAGTTTAGTGTTGTAAGAGAGCACATGTAGATGATCAGGTGTGTGCCTGTAGACTATGTGTTAATCCAAGCTAGACCAGGGCAATAAAACATCCACGTATGCAGAAGATTTCTCTCAGAACAGGGGGGGTGAGGTTCTAAGCCTCACCTCTGTTGATCCCCAATTTCTCACCTGATGTCCCCCCGAGGTTTTTTTATATTATATAAAACAAAGGAATGAGCTCTGGGCAGGAAAGAATGGCCCAACTCTTTAATATAATAATATACATAATAAAAATAAAAGTAATGATAAACCTCCATAATTTCTTGGAACATTCCTTTATTATTGAAAGGATTAGTAACAGGTTCAATTTATGAAGTTTTCCTATCTCCTTCACTAGACTCTTTCACTAAAATTTTATCTAAAATGTTTTTTATCTAAAATGCTTTTCTATCTTTCTGTCCAGATATGTTTTAGATAGATTTTAAAAGGCTCTGTAATAAAACTTAATAAGCATTTCCTTTCTGTTTACACTGAGACACATATTATACTCAAACAAGTAGTTTTTGAGCATCTGCTGTGGACCAGGCAGTGTTTTAGATACCAGGGACGCACCAGCGACCAGAGTACCTGCTCTTGGGGAGCTTATATTCTAGTTGGGGGACATATTATATACTAACCAGCCACTAAATCACATTTCATTTGGGACTGGTGTTATGAAGAAAAATAAAGCAAAGTGGGGTAGAGGGAGAAAGGAAAGTGTAATTTGTGGAAAGGTCAGCCACCACCATCTCCTCCCCCACCTCAGCCCCCCTTGCAGTTCAAGCCTGAGCCTTTCAGCTCCCCTCCAACTAATTTCCAGGAGCCTCCTCTGTCTTTGCCCCCATCACCTGTTTCTCCCCCAGAGACTGAGCCAGAACCCTTCAGTCCTCCTCAGACTCAGTCCCGAGGGCCTCCCAAAATTATCGCCCCCCTCCAAGAGGTAGCAGGATCCAAAGGCATCGTGCGCGTTCACGTCCCTTTCTCCTTAGGAGATTTAGCCCAACTGGAAAAACGCCTAGGTTCCTTTTCCACTGATCCCATGACATATATCAAGGAGTTTCAATGGACCCTCCAGTCATACAGCCTCACACATCATGACATTTTCATGCTCCTGGCCAATACCCTCCTTCCTGAAGAGCGCAGACGAGTTTGGGACTTCGCCCAAACACACGCCACCGAAACCCACAGGACTGACCCCACTTATCCCCCTGGCCCCACCGCTGTCCCCGAACAAGACCCACACTGGGATTATAACACCGCCGTGGGTCTCCGCTCTCGAGATATTTTTGCCTCCTGCTTAATAGCAGGTCTGAAAAAGGCAGCTCGTAAAGTAGTCAATTTTCAAAAGCTCCAAGACATAATTCAAAGGAGGGAGGAGACTCCCTCCAAGTTCTTAGACAGACTCCCTCAAGCCCTATTACAGTATTCCAGCCTAGACCCAGAAACGCCTGACGGGAGACATGTCCTTATGACATACTTCCTAGCTCAAAGCTACCCCGACATTAAAGCTAAACTCAAAAAGTTAGAACAGGGCCCCGCTACCCCACAGACTGAGATCCTAACAGTGGCCTTTAAAGTCTTCCATAACCGGAAGGAGGAGAAAGAACGCCGTAAACAAAAGGCTGATCAGGCGAATTTCCAAATGTTGGCCCAGCTGATAAAACCACAACCTGGGCGCCCTTCTACAAACAAGCCCCCCCCCAGGAGCTTGTTTCAAGTGCGGAAAAGAGGGACATTGGTCAAGTGCGTGCCCCTCCCCCAGATCTCCTACCACCCCATGCCCCAGATGCCACAAAAAGGGCCACTGGGGGTCTGATTGCCCAACCACCCGAAGGGGAGGCTGGACGAACAACCCCCATCCTAAGCCTGCCGTAGTGGGGCTGGCAGAAGAAGATTGACGGGGCCTGGGGGCTTCTCGCCCGACCATTTCCATCACCAAACAGGAGCCCAGGGTTACCTTAATAGTAGATGGTTGCCCCATGTCCTTCCTCCTAGACACAGGAGCCACCTTCTCAGTCTTGCGGGAATACCAGGGCCCTACCACGCCTGCCATTACTCCTATAGTCGGGGTAGGAGGTAAGCAGATTTTCCCATTAAACCCCCACCCCTTTTATGCACAATCCAAGACAATCCCATACCTTTCTCCCACTCCTTCCTGGTTATGCCCCAGTGTCCCAACCCTTACTAGGATGAGACATCCTTTCTCTCCTCCATGTTTCCATAACTATATCCACTCCCACAGCCCCCAGTACCCCCTTTCTGATGGCCCTCATAGCCGACGACCCCCCTCTACCCAATGAAAGCTCCAGTTCCGCCCTCATACACCCTGTAAATCCAAAAGTTTGGGACATTACAAGCCCCTCCATGGCTCTATGTCCTCCTGCCTCTATCAAATTATGTGACCCCTCTCAGTATATCTGTCAGGCCCAATACCCCCTAACCACTTCAGCCCTCATAGGCCTCCAACCCATCATTCAAGATCTTTTAAACAAAAATTACCTCAGACCCAGTCACTCCCCGTTTAATACCCCATATGAGCTGTTAAAAAAACCAACAGATCTTTCCGCCTTGTCCAAGACCTTCGCCTCATTAACATGGCCATTGTCCCTATCCATCCCTTAGTCCCAAATCCATACACCCTTTTATCGCAGATCCCTGCCTCGGCCTCCCACTTCTCAGTCCTAGATCTCAAGGACGCATTTTTTTCTATCCCTCTGGACCCCTCCTCCCAAGATTTTTTCGCCCTCACCTGGATGGACCCATACACAAGACATTCTGAATAACTCACTTGGACAGTTTTGCCACAAGGCTTCCGAGTCCACCTTATTACAATATGTGGACGATCTTCTACTCTGCAGTCCCTCGTGGGAACAGTCTCAACTTGACACTGCCTCCCTACTTAACCTTCTAGCTTCCAGAGGTTACCGGGTATCCCCCGTCAAAGCTCAAATCTCTTCCCCTTCTGTCACTTACCTCGGATTCCTTCTATCTCAACAAAGAAAGTCCATTACCTTAGACAGAAAACGGCTCCTCTCTGACCTGCCCGTTCCCAAAACCAAGACAGAAATCCTTTCCTTTCTAGGCCTGGCTGGGTATTTTAGAGCGTGGATCTCTAAATTCTCCCTGTTGGCAAGACCCCTATACGACCTCAGCAAAGGCCCCCCTGAAGAACCATTATCCTCCTCACCCCGACACTCCTTCATTAAGCTCCGTGGAGCCCTTGTGGAAGCCCCAGCTCTCCATCTTCCTGATTTGTGGAAGCCCTTCTCATTATACATTCATGAGAGGTCCAGTCAAGCTCTAGGAGTCCTAGGCCAATATTATGGCCCATCCTTTGCCCCGGTAGCTTATCTTTCCAAGCAATTAGAACCCACAGTTCGGGGATGGGCCCCCTGCCTACGGGCATTAGCTGCTGGACAGCTCTTGCAGAAAGAAGCTCATAAACTGACATTCGGGGCGCCCCTTACCATTCTGTCCCCACATCACCTAAAGGATCTCTTAACCTACAAAAGTTTACAGACTCTCCCTCCCTCCAGACTCCTGACCTTACTGTCCTCTTTCCTCCAAAATCCCGTTCACCCCCTTTGCCATCCATACCCGAATCATGACTTTTTCCTCCTTTACTGCTCCCTCGCTCTCTCTCGCTTTTTTTCCTCATTCCTATTGTCTTCCCTGCCACCCCAGCCTCCTTTGTATGGCGATTCAAAGTCAGACAGACTTACACACAGCATCAAACAAAAGTTACTGCCCTCATTGCCACATCAGACTGCCCTCTGAAAGGCTGCTCCGAGCCTTTATACCTCCACTTTCCTCCCTCCACCGAAGTGTTCACTAGCAGCTACCTTTATTCTCCCTACCTCTGCTTCCTCTATGACCAAAAACAAGCCTCTTGCAGGCGATGTCCAGACACCTACAGAGATGTCCCTACTGGTCTTGCGCCATTCACTACATGGGTAACTCCCGGTACCCACAGTATTACTCCTCCAACCCATTCTCTTCAATACTAACAAACCCCTTCCCCACCTGGCTGTGGCCCATTGCAGGCCCTATAATAATCATTCTCCTCGTCTGTCTCTTCTTGCCTTGTAAAGTTTATCAAATCCCAAGTTGGTAAAATCTCTAATCAAACTTTCAACCAGCTTTTACTCAGGAACTACCAGCTTTTAGCCATAGAAGATCCCTCACCCTCACGTAACCTCCTCACCACACGCTGAGATGGACCCCTCTCTCCTCTGGAAACTGTTCCTGGAAACAATGGCCACAGACGCCTGGCTTCTGGCACCCGTATCCTCTTGGCACCATTAGAATCAACAAGTCCTCAACCTATGGTTACAGGGAACCTTCCCTGATTTCCAACCTGAAGAAGTCCACATCTACTCGTCCTTACTGTGGGGAGTCCTATCAACCCTTTCCTCCCAGTTCTCAAGCCCTCACTCCCTTCTCCGCCCCCGTTCAGCAGGAAGCAGTCAGAGAGAAAGCAACGTCCACAACCCCATAGAGGAGAAAGGGGGGAATGAAGGGCCCCCACCCATAAGATGGCGAACCTCCTGCTTCTCTTCCGGGTCCTCAGTTCCCGACGGCGCCACCTGAAGCCCAATCACCCCTCGCCCCCCTAATCCCAGCACCTAGCCAATAGCTACCAGCCCCGTAGAAGTGACACCACAATCACCCCATGCCCCTTCCTATATAACCCAGCACCTTTCCCTAATAAAGTGGAATTCTCCGGTGAGTTGCTGCTGTGTGTCGCTCCTTTCCTTTCATTACTGTGAGAGTAGGTGTTCTGTAAGGTGTACGGGGAGGATATGGCTATGGTTAGAGTTAGGGGCCGGCTCTAATGTGAAGGCAAGATGGAACTTCAGGGTTACGGTGAAGCGGGGGTGACATCGATGGTGATGATGAGTGTTCAGGTACAGGGGCCAGAGCTGGGTTAGGATTAGGTCTTCAGTAAGGTGTACATGGAGGATATGGTTATGGTTAGATTAAGCATCCAGCTCTGATGTGAGGGCAAGGGCGAGATTGATCTTCAGGTTTATGGTGAGGCATGGGTAATGTCAAAAGTGACAGTGAGGGGTCATTCCAATGGGCAAGGACTAGGGTTAGGGTTAGGTTTCAGGAGAGGTGCATAGGGAAGATAGGGCTGTGGTTAGAGTTAGGGTTTGGCTGTAATGTGAAGGCTAGAGCTAGACTGAGCTCAGGTTTATGGTGAGGCATGGGTGATGTCGACAGTGATGTTGGGGGTTCATGCCCATGGGCCAGGGATCAGGTTAAGGTCAGGTTTCAGGAAAGGTGTGCAGGGAGGGTAGGGTTATCGATAGAGTTAAGGTCTGGCTGCGATGTGAGGGCGAGGGTTGGATTGAGGTTCACATTTACAGTGAGGCATGGTTGATGTCAATGGTGATGGTGAGGTGTCTGGTACAGGGGTGAGGGCTAGGGTTTAGGTTAAGTGTTTGATAAGGGGTATGGGGAAGATAGCATTACAGTTAGAGTTAGGATCGGGCTCTGAAGTGAGGCTGAAGGCGAGATTGAGCTTCATGGTTTCTGGGAGTTGTGGGTGACATTCATGCAGACTGTGTGCGTTGACATCCAGTGGCCAGGGCTAACGTTAGGGTGACATGTTCAGTATCCTGTATGGGGAGGATAAGGTTATGGTGAGAGTTAGGGTCTGGTTGTGATGTGAGTGTGAGGCTAGATTGGGGTTCAGTGTTATGGTTAGGCATCATTGTCTTCATGAATGATGGTGAGTTGTCAGGTCCAGGGGCTAGAGCTAGGTTTAGGATTAGGTGTTTGGTATGGTGTATGTGGAGGATAGGGTTATGGTTAGATTTAACATCTGGCTCTGATGTGAGGGTGAGGGCTAGATTGAGCTTCAGGTTTATGGTGAGGCATGGGTTATATCAATAGTGATCTTGAAGGGTCTTGCCCACGGGCCATGGCTAGGGTTAAGGTTGGGTTTCTGGAAAGGTGTACTGGGATGATAGTGTTACAGATAGAGAGAGAGACCAGCTCTGGTGTGAGGGTGAGCATTAGATTGAGGTTTATGCTTATGGGGAGGCATGGTTGATGTCCATGGTGATGGTGAGGAGTCTGGTCCAGGGGCCAGGGCTAGGGTTAGGGTTAGGTCTTCATTAAGGGTATGGGGAAGATAGAGTTACAGTTAGAGTTAGGATCCTGCTCTGAAGTGAGTCTGAGGGTGAAATTGAGCTTCGGGATAATGTGAGGCATGGGTGACATCGATGCTGATGGTGTGGGTTCAGATCCAGTGGACAGGGCTAGGGTTAGGATTATGCATTCAGTAAGGGGAGGATAGGGTTATGGTGAGAGTTAGGGTCCGGGTGTGATGTGAGTGTGAGGGCTAGATTGAGCTTCAGTGTTACGGTTTGGTGAGGTGTCTTCATAGCTGATAGTGAGAGGATTGGTCGCTAAAGCCACTGCTTCAGGGAATTTTGCTGTGTTCTAACTATCTGATGGCTCCCCAAACATCATGCCCTCTTAAACTTCCATCTGCTGAGCTTGGAAGGACTTCCCAGAATCTTCCAATGTGACTTCTCCATGAAATAAACCCCAGCACTATCTCTGCTAACAGCACGTCTTTGCTCTTCAGGTGTTGGGCATTTACCCACCTTGTGGTGGGATTCCTGAACAAACCAGTACGTTCCCCAGGCAGGCCCAGCCTCTTCCCCCTCTGTGTCCCAGCATTTGTCATTGTTCTGGAATTGTGGCCAAATAAAACATATCAAACTGAATGGTTCCAATGTCCCCGATCTTCCCTCACTCCTTCCACATGCAACACCCCCATTCCTGATTTGACTTGTCACCTGCCAGGCAAATGCTGGAATTCCCTCTGTCTCCTCAAAAGTCCCTCACATAGTGACTTTTCCTCAGGCTCTTTAAACTACCATTCCGGGTAATTTCAAGAAAATACAGGAGTGGTACAGGATGAAAATGGCCAGTAACTCTGTATTAACACCAGCTCAGCTTTGTGTTTACAGTGTTTTTCTCTCTCAATTATTCTGGCACAACAGACTGAACAAGTAAAGGATTTCAGAGCATGAAATGATGTAATGGTGCTTTGCCAAGAGACTAGAGGGCCACACTGTAATGCATTCATGTTAACAGGATATGAAGCAGAAGATGGTGCCTCTGCCGATGTTTGATATTGTGTTAGTATGTAGAAATTAATTAAACTGATTGCATTATGAGTCTGACTTGTTTCTATGTACTACGCTCAGAGAGGGTGTCAAGCATAAAGAATGACTCTAAATGGAGGCTTGCCGTGACATGTACTTTCCTAACCTGCAAAGCCAAGTTAAAGTTTATATAGTTCTCCCCTGAAGCCAAAAGAAATACAGGTTTGAGTCAAAATTGCCTTTATGACTCTTGCACGAGGGGCCCCGGCCGGGTTCACAGAGCTGTGCTGTGTGCGGGGCTCTGCTCTTCACAGGGACATCGCCCTCCTGATCCAGGGCTTCCGTCTTGTGAGATCTCACTGGGCATCAGAAAACAAGGTGTGGGGGGCTGGCATCTTCAAGTGCAGACGTCCATCTATAGGCCTGTAGCTGTTTTTCTACCTGAGTTTCTGTTTCTGTAAAAATAACGGAGCATGAATTTAGGAGTATCAGTCAGGGGAAATACTGGATGATTTGGGTCTCAGAAAATGAAGGGAGGATCAGCCATCAGTTGAGGCCCTGGGCAGCTTAGTTTCAGAAAAGAACCAGGAATCTTTCTCAGGAGTTTTGTGCACTGGGCTCTGGCTGGGAGTCAACTGAAGAAGTGACTCAGTAGGTCAGGAGGGACTGCAGGGTGGGACAGCTGGGCTCCACGGGGCCTCGGGCCTCAGGAGGGAAGCAAGGGCCTGGGTCTGCATGGCACCCCGAAAGGCCCCGGGCCCTGGGGGCCACTTCACCGGAGGTCACAGGAGGAGCTGGAGCTGGGGCGGGAGGACACAGCGCACCCTCCCCGATACACAGGGGCACCAGAGGGACTTCTGCCTCTCACAGGGGAGGCTGCAGCCCACAATACAGGTGGTGTTCTCACTTAAGGGTTTTAAAAATCAACTTAAAAAAATAAAATCATCTTCAGGTACTTTCAAAAGTATCTTGTGATATTTCAGACATAGAATACATGGGTTCCTGGGCTCAATTTCAAGATTGTTTCAGAAAATTTCTACTCAGAATATTTCTTGACTGGAAAGTTTTGGAATAAAGTTCCTCTAGGGTGTGCTTAGGGACTCCCAGGAATGGGGAATCCTGACACTGCAGACCATCACGTGGCCACTGTCTCCTGCTCCTTGATGGGAGGACAACAAGCAGGGTGGGGATCCTGAGCACGCTCTCGAAACCTGGGATCCATCCAAGGCTACTTCTACCCTCTGCTCCTAGTTCCGTTCCTCCTGGCCCTGCAGGCTGGGACCGCCCCCTTCCTGGTGACTCCGCTGACCCTGGTGAGGACATCCGTCGGAGCCTCTGAGATCTCTCCCTTCTGCAGGCAGAGCATGTGCAGCACTTTCGTTGTTTCCTCAGGACTCTGAGTCCTTCAGTCATCTTGGCTGCTTTTATCCTGGGTGTGCTAGTTTATCAAGAAACACTGGCTCAGAATTTAACCCATTTATTCCTTGATAAATAACCGTGACAAGTATCAAAGGGCTGGTCTGAAGTCTGCAGAGGAGAGTGAACCCACAGTGTGCAGATGCTTCTCCTCCTCATCCCTAATGGGCCGGCAGTCACAGTGCTGCATGAACAGCGTCCTGTGGCTGATACGCATGTGTTTCCTATTCACAACTGCCCAGAACTGGAAACAACCAAAGTGTCCTTCAGTGGTGGTGGGTAAACAAACTGTGGTACTGTCACACAAGGGAGTATTATTCAATGATAAAAAAGAGGTATCAAGCCACAGAGACATGGAGAAACCTTAAATGCATTCTGCTAAGGAAAAGAAGCCAATCTGAGTGGGTGCCAGAGGCAGGGTGTGAGGAGTGGACAAAAATGGGTGAAGATCAAAAGGTACAGACTTTCAGTTAGAAGTCCTGGGGATGTCGTGTTGGCATGGTGACTATGGTTAAAAATACTGTATTGTATGTTTGACAGTTGCAAAGCATTATCTTAAAAGTTCTCATCACAAGAAAAAGATGTGTAACTCTGTGGGACGATGGATGTTACCTTATTGTGGCAATCATTTCTCAGTGTATACACACATCATTATGTTGTGCACCAAAACGAATACCATGTCACATGTCAATTATATCTCAATGGAAAAAAGCAGCCAATCTGAAATGACTCTATTATATGTGAATCCAACTATGTGCCATTCCGAAAAAGGCAAAACTATAGACACAGCGAAAAGGTCACTAGTTGCCAGCATCTGTGGGGTTAGGGGGTGGGAAGAGGCGGAAGAGGTGACACACAGGGTCTTTTAGGGCAGTGGGACTATGCTTCATGGACTGTGATGGAGGATCCATGACATGTATTTGTCAAAACCCACAGAACCATACAGCACAAAGAGTATACCCTAATACACTATGGATGTTAGGTAATAATGATGTATCTGTATTGATTCATTGATTGTAACAAATGTACCACACAAATCCTAGATGTTAATAAAACAGAAAAACCAAACAAAAATCTCCTCAGACTTCAAACAAACATAAAGTACTTTTCATAATCCTTTTTACCATATTTTCATTCCATTATCTTGTTTTTCTATTCTCTTTTGGACCCAGAGGCAGGCTTACTTTCAGTCTCTATTAAACTGCACTGTTTATTTATTAGTCTGATAGTGTTCGACCCTGATTCTATCACCCAACATAAGCCCTGTTCTCTCTCTCTCTTTTTTTTTTTTTGGTTTCATTAATCTACAATTACATGAGCAACATTATGTTTACTAGACTCCCCCCACCACATACCCCATTACAGTCACTGTCCATCAGCGTAGTAAGATGCTGTAGAATCACTGCTTGTCTTCTCTGGGTTGTATAAGCCCTATTCTCTTGTAGATACATGGATACTTGCTATACAGAAATCTGGTAGGCATGTTCTTTATTCATCCAGTGCAGGGAAACAGGCAGCAATGACATTGTAAATGACTTCCAAAACAGGTCAGAATCGCTAAGTACTACAGGGACAAACAGAATGGAATGAGAGGTTATTAGTTATTCAAAGGCCTGAATCTGAGGGAAGGAGTCCGGTGAGTGGAGGCAGTGCGCAGAGGCTAGTCTGAGATGGGCATGGGTGGTGGCGAAGAGCCAGGGCACGGCGGCAGGAGGTGGGGTCACAGGGCGGGGGTGGGCAGAGCGCCCACTGGGCTGTGCAGGCTGAGGATTCTGAACTTTACGTCGTTCTTCCTCCCAAAATAGATAGGCTTTTCATCATTTGGAAGAACAGAGATGACATAAGCCTTTTAACAACAACTGACAGGAAGGCGGCACAAGGGCCACACAGTGGCTCAGGGCAGGAGAGTGGCAGAGAAGGGGGGCCAGGGGCTACTGTGGGGAAGGGCCATGTCCTGGCATCTGACCCCACCATCAGGTAGATGTAGGGGGCACTTGAGACAGCATGCCCTGCGGAGGAGGAGCCATTGGGGGCAGGGCTGTGGAGTCTGAGGTGGCTGTGTGACAGTCACGGGCTATAGAAAAGGCAGGTAGGCAGGTAAATTCATGGATTTGCAGATCAGAAATAGGGAAGCAAAAGCACGCATTCATTCAGGACACGGATTTACAGAGCCAGAGTAATATTTTCTAGTATTTAGAGTAATATTGAAATGCTTGCAAAAATATCACAAGGGTAAGTTGGAGCAGACAAAGAGCAGGTTTCAGCACACAGACCCTCAGAGTTGAGCTGGGATCCTGCTTCCAGCACCACTGGCTTCCTGAGAAGCTGATTAGCCTCTCTGGCATTAGCCCCTCCGCTGCCAGCTGGCATCATTGTTTCTGTGAACCACTCACAGGCTTGGGAAAGAAAATGTGTGAACACACCAGCAGATGGGCATTTTTGGAGATATGAATCCTCAGCTCTCTCCTTTGTGTCCTTCTCTTTCTCCCTCCTCCCTTCTATATTTTCCTATTTTAACTAATATTTCTTTCAAACAGGACATTTGTTCTTATAGACCTTGCCCCTAGTGTACCTACGTGGTCTTCTAGCTGGTGATGGTCATGCCTCTAATAATCTGCTCTAGAATTTTTTAACAGTGACTAAAGAAAGTTGTAGTCTTAAGAACGCACTGTGTTTTCTGCAGTCAAGGCTATGTGTACATCAGCCCACTCCGTCTTCCACCACCCTTACACAAATCCTACAGGCTCAGTAACAGCGATTCATCGTGAGGTCAGTCAGCAGCCACTCCATTTCCTGTAGCTGCACTAGGCAGCTGAGGAAGAGAAACGGAGAATATGCAGAGATGGTTCCTTCAGGGCTGGAAATGGCAACACAGCTTTGGGGGAAAGATAACAAAGTGAGAAAAGTGAAATGTTGACGGCACTATTATGAAATGATCAATTATTTTGCTCAGGCTGATAAAGACTGATCTGAGAAACTAGGAAATGCTCCCCATGATACAAAAATCATTGTAATAGAAGAGAAGGGAAAAGGAAAGGATGGGAGGCTCAGTGGGATATGAGCTTGTGATTTCAGAGGCGGGATAATTACAACGCTGGCTCGGTTTTGAGTGTGACCAAGAGAAGGAACTGCCGATATGGCAGGAAGTGAAGGTTGCAGGATATAAGAGAAGAATATTTTGAGAAAAATTATAACAAGAGGAAAAGTATCTATACCAGATACCCAAAAATGCCAAAAATTTCATGTTTAAAGTAAAGAAATATTGGATGAAAAAATAGGAAAACATATGAGGGGAAAAGCATAGGAGTCCAGAAACTGACCTAGGTTAGTGTGGGATTACTGAAACATTGCTGGACAATAATGGCAAAGAGCAAAAACTTAATGAATGACATTGGGTTAAATTTAGACAATGTTTTAGAAAAAAAATTTATAACCATATTCAAATTATCTCCAAATATATTAAAATGTAATTTGGAATACAATACAATGATGTGAAAAATGT
Organism: Manis pentadactyla; assembly: GCF_030020395.1. Lineage (NCBI taxonomy): Eukaryota > Metazoa > Chordata > Mammalia > Pholidota > Manidae > Manis > Manis pentadactyla. The sequence goes on along the minus strand of NC_080025.1, from coordinate 57,383,267 downwards.
CTGAGATAATACTTGAAGGCCATGGTTACAATTACTCATATGGTTATGGACAAACATTAACATAGCACACTGAAAAGTTAACACAATTCTTTTAGGGAGCTAGGATTATAGGCGACTATTTTTTAAATTTCAGAGATTAAACTATGATATGGGAAATTCAAACAGAAGGAATGGGAAGGAAAGACACAGGAGGAAGGACTAGGTCTTGCTGAAACCAGGATGGTTAAGTTATCCAGCCTGAGGGCGCAGGGACTGCGAGAGCTCCCCCAAGAGACCGCCTCCCCGTCCCCTGGCTCCCCGAGCAGCTCTGCAGTCTCTCTGTGCTACGTGCAGGAAGTGGCTTGCTGAGATCCCTTCCTCCTTCCAGCAGATGTGTCTCCTCCCTTCGGCGTGCTCTCCTACTAACCTCATGCCACCATCATTTTCTGGGCAATAATAATTTAGGACAGGCAACCTGAATCTTCTTAAATGCATAGGAACTGGTATTTTAAAAATTTTGGCTTTTAAAAACTTCCTGAATCTTCTCAAAGCAAAATGAACTCCAAGAACCAACTCTACTGGTACATCACTTTCTCTGAGACCAGAGAGGGCAAGATTTCTGTGTGCCTCCTTCATTTTAATGTACTTCCTCCACCACACAATTTCAGGGTCGTCTTTCTGGTGATCATCAATAATGGGAGAAATAGAGAGAAACTAAGCCTGAGGGGGTAGGAACAATGGGGAGGACGAGGAGACGCTACCGGGGCTCCCAGATGCAGACTGGGAAGAGGAAGGGGCAGGGGCCTGAGGGAGGCGTTGCCACAGGAGAGCAGCTGCAGCGGGAGGGCGCTGGGGACTGAAGGGACTGGGGAGAGGTGCTGCCCTGGGTTTTGAATCTACCACTTGAAGTCTTTGCAAGATGCCTTTTCAATTAGTTTGATGGCTGAACTGTGCTTTTACACATGAGCCATTAATTTCAGAAAAGGAGCCACATAGGATCTAAGAATTTATGAGTGCCTCCCTTCTCTTCCAGTGGGTGAATAGTGGGATACTCTGACGCCACTCTAGAGAAGAGGATGAGGTCTCCTCCCGTGGGGCAGGCCCTGCTGAAAAGCTGAGGACAATCTGAGCTGAGAGTTCTCGCTACTGGGTGTTTCTGCCAAAGGAGGAGAGTAAGCGTAGAAGCTTCAGTATCTGAGTTACGTGACAAAAGGTGCCAGCTAGACCTGTATTTCCATATAGAGATAGTGCCTCCTGGAAATTCCTCTCTGGAGTAAATGACAGGAAGATGGAAGTCTGTGCTTCTGCCACATTTTCAGTATTAGTTCTTTAAGGGCTAATATTTAAAGTATTAATCAACGGCCTAGGGCATTGACACTGATCATGAAAACTAAACACATTGGCCTTTAGTTGCTGGAAGGAGGGAAGGAGGTGGCGGAGGGACAGGGCAGGGTGAGGGGGTGGGCCTGGAGTCGTGGCCCGTGACCAGCCAGCAGGAGGTGCTTCAGTACTGGTCCTCGCTGCTGTCAGTCTTGGCCCTCCCTCTTTTCCCTTCCCCTTGGAAGCTGCCGCCGTTTTTGTCTCCTCTGCTCTCTAGCTGGGTGTGATTCCCGCCCACTCTGCTCTTAAGTTACTCTGTGTGCTGCATGTTCTGAGTGACTCTGTGTGTGTGGGATCAGATGCCTACAGGAACTTTCTCATTAGATGAGCATGAGGGCAAATGGCATCCTCGCCGTCCCTTCCCTGGAAGCCAGGGTGGGTCCCTGTCTTGGGCAGGAAGCCTTGGAGTGCCCGTGGTGGCACAGTGGTGCTAATGGGGGTATTGCTGGCGTGGCGAAGCATCTCTCTGACAGGTGTATGTGTTTGGGCCCTCAGTGTGGGCCTCTTACAACAACGGCCCTCCTGGATCATCAGCATGGGGTCGTCACCAAGTCTAGTCCAACAATACCGAACCAGCTTCCTCAACACGGTACAACCGAGGCGGGCAGCTCAAGTACAAAGAAAACTCCTGATTTCACAGCTGGTCTGGCGTGTTGGTAATGCCTGGATGTGGGCTCTGGAGTGGAAGGTCTGGGTGGAGGACTGATTCTCCATTAGTGCCCAGGAGCCTTGTGGTTTCCTCACTGCTCTGCAGGGACGATCTAACAGGAGGACATCAACTGCTCCTACCTCCCACAGCTGTTGTGAAGATAATGAGTTAGTATTTGTGAACTCCCAGCATGGTGCTTGGGGCATAGTAAGGACTCAATTTAAAAAATCACTTTCCTGCTTTTCCTCTATGTAGCTGCTGAGACTAGCTTGGCTCCCTGACTCCCATCCTGCTTTTCATTTATACTCATATATAAATTTTGAAAATAGCTTAGTTTGTGCTAAGACATTGCTTCTCAGCCTTTTTTGGCTCATGCATTCGTTCATAAGCAGAAAAATATTATCCCTAGTTCTCCAAGGAGATTTTGATACCCTCCTTAATGGGACATGCATCTACTAGCATTTGCCTTAATTCCTTACTGCTTCTCATGATACTCTGTGCACTACAGCATGGTGTTTTCAACACAAAATGATCACTTATATAATTTGTCTATGTCCACAAAATTCCCAAGTAGTTAAATGATCTTTCAATATTGGCTCTTCCTCCTCTGGAGGGAAAATATTAGGGAATGCCTCAGCATATGTGGGGGGATTTGCAGAGCTGGACCTAGAAGAGGGAATACAGCTGAAGACAGTGATGCACTGCAAACTCAGAGGACTGAGCAGAGCTGAGAATCAAGAAGGTCAAGTTTAGTAAACCAAAGAGGAGAGACAATGGGGCACCAAACCAAAAAGAGGCAAAGCCTGGAATAAACATAGGGGTGCATATGTCTTTTTGAATCTGAGTTGTGTTCTTTGGGTATATTCCAAGGAGTGGGATTCCGGGGTCAAACGGTATTTCTATTTTTAGTTTTTTGAGGAACCTCCATATTGCTTTCCACAATGGCTGAACTAGCTTACATTCCCACTAGCAGTGTAGGTGTGTTCCCCTTTTGTTGGATTCTCCCAGAGGAGGATGCCGCCCCAAATCACTCACGGAAGGCGTCTCTTGATGCAACAAGCAAGAGGAATTTATTCAGAGGCCAGCTAGCTGGGGTCCATGCGTTAGCCCCACACAGCGGGTCTCAACAAGGACCCCGAACACACAAAGCCAGACGTTTTTATAGCATTTTCAAAGGGGCAGTATTTTCTACAGTCACAATACAGTGTTTTTCCATAGACACATAAATTTTCGGCTGACGCCACATCCTGGGGGTCTGGTTAGATAAAATCACTTTCGGAATGTTTAGGGTGGTTCTAGCAAGATAAGCTTAACTGATTGAGGTTAGCTAACTAAAGGTCACTACAATTAACACTGGCTGACTAACTTGTTTTTCAAAGTTCTAGTAATTTTTCTCCTTCTAGGTTAGAAAATGGTGTTTGAGCCTTTAAGATGGCTGCGCTTATGCTAACTTGATTCTTCAGGTTCTACACTTTCTTCACATCCTCGCCAGAATTTGTTGTTCTTAGTCTTTTCGATGCTGGCCATCCTTACTGATGTGAGGTGATATTCTCAGTGTGGTTTTAATTTGCATTTCCCTGATGATTAGTGATGTGGAGCATCTTTTCATTTGCCTGTTGGCCATCTGAATTTCTTCTTTGGAGAACTGTCTCTTCATATCCTCTGCTCATTTGTTAATCAGGTTATTTGCTTTTTGGGTGTTGAGGTGTGTAAGTTCTTTATATATTTTGGATGTTAAAACCTTGTCAGATATGTCATTTACAAACATATTCTCCCATACTATTGGATGCCTTTTTGTTTTGTTGATGATGTCCTTTACCATACAAAAACATTTTAGTTTGATATAGTCCCATGAGTTCATTTTTGCTCTTGTTTCCCTTTCTCGAGGATGTGGGTTCAGGAAGAAGTTGCTCATGCTTATATTCAGGAGATGTTTGCCTATGTTGTCTTCTAAGTGTTTTATGGTTTCATGACTTACATTCAAGTCTTTAATCCATTTTGAATTTACTTTTGTGTATGGGGTTAGACAATGATCCAGTATCATTCTCTTACATGTAGCTGTCCAGTTTTGCAAACACCAGCTGTTGAAGAGGCTGTCATTTCCCCATTGTATGTCCATGGCTCCTTTATCTTATATTAATTGACCATATATGGTTGGGAATCCCCCCAATCTTATAAGTGACTACTAGCAAGCTTCCCCAACCTCCTCCTGCAGGGAGACATGACCTTTATTATCCTGGTCAGGAAACAAATCTGCCCTTTGCCTTACAGGGAGACACTGTCTTCCAAGGTCATTTGCTGTGCAAACATCCTTGGAAGGAGAGTCCAGGAAAAAAGGCAACAAGTATTCTACTGAGAAGATGTGCCAAAATACTAGGGCACCCATGGAGAATTGTCTTTAACACAGTGATCCGCACATGGGCCTTGGTCCTTAACCCAAAGGCAGATAGCTGTGCTCCTCTCGTGGGCAGCAAACTCATTTCTGCCACCCTCTGTGACTCCCACCGACTGTTTAAATCTTAGACTGTGTTTCTAGGAAGCTGCTCAGATTTATATGGTAGCGACCAGCCATGTGTGTGGCCACAAAGCACGTGAAATGTGGCTAGTGTAACTGAGAAGTGATGGAAGTGTAAAACACACACCAGAATTTGAACACTTATTAAGGAAAAAAGGCAAAAGGCCTCATTAATATTTTTATTAGTAATATTTGGTATAATATTTTGGCTATATTGGGTTCAGTGAAACATATGATTAAAATTTTTCTCCCCTCTTCATTTTTTGCCCTTTTAAATGTGACTACTAGGAAACTGAAATTTGCAATTCGGGGTTCACATTATATTTTCACTAGGCAGCATTGCTTTATAGAAAATGATTGCCAGATTATTTTTGTATGAAAAGATGCCAAAGTATGCAGGCAAATATGTAGGAAAATATATTACTTTTCTGAATCTTGTAATGCTTGCAGATTTTTCAGCTTTTAAAATTTTGTAATGTGTTGTGTAGCATCATTTAAAATAAAGATTTACTGTCATAAAAATTTTTGTCTTTATAATTCTGCATTCTCTTTTTTAAAGAAGTAGCCCAAAGTGTATTAGCTTCATGACCCACCAAACCTGGACCTGCCCTGGGGTCAGGCACAACACTTTACAAACGGGCCGAAGAACATTAGTTAGCTCAACAGTCGGTGTCTGAAGTCAATTAAGAGATTTTGTAGTTTATCATTTCTGGTTTGAGTTTCATGGGACTCAAAGTAGCTGTAGGATGAATGGAGAGCTTGGGGGGTGGGTGGGATGGAGAGGGATGGGGAGGGGCAGAAGGGAAGGACGAGGGCTGAGGGAGGTGGACTGTCGTAATAGACAGACCTGCTCGGTACCCTGCAGGCTGTCCCACGCAGTGCAAAGTCCTTCCTTTCCTCAGCAGTGATGGTAAAGAGGAGGGAAAAAATGGATTAACAAAATTCAGTTTATACAAATAAACAAGAAGCAAGCACCTCTGGAAAGAAAGGACAACTCTGTTACAAAAAGGGCTGAGTAAACCTGTGGGCAGGGGTAGGAATGAGGGAAGTCAGACTCGGCTTGTTTGTGAGTCTAAGTTTATGCTGCAGGACACAATTGGAATCTTCCAGTAACTGCATTTAAGGACAATGAAAAAAGCAGGAATTTAAAGAGAGCTGGGTGACCCTGAATAAGAGACTCTCTTAGACTTCAAATTTGAACCCTGGGGACTGGAGCTGTGTTTTAGTCCACCACAGCATCAAACATGAGAAAATGCAAAACCGGAATCAGGATTTCCTGGCATATTAGTTAGCCTAGTGATGTAGTGTACAGTGTATAAGAGTGTATAGTAGGAGTGTGTAATATAGTGTGTAATATGCATGTAGAGTGGGTGTGTATAGAACCAGTGTATAGGATGTATATGTAGCTCAATGTACACTAAGTGTATTTAGCATAGTGTATAAAACGTGTATATAGTACATAGTAGATTTATATCATACAGTGTGTAGTATGTGTCTATAGCATATTGTATAACATTTGTATGTAGCACAGTGAATATATAGCATATAGTATATACATAGTATATCTAATATGGTATATAGTATGTATACATTGTACAATGTACAGTATGTGTATACAGCATAGTATTTACAGTGTGTATGTAGCACAGTGCCCTACAGAGAATGTAGCATATACTGTGTAGGTAATAAGTGCATATAGCATAGTGTTTATAGCATGGTGTACAGTAAGTGTATATAGCATTGTGTGTAGTATGTATACATAGTACACAGTATATGTATATAGCACAGTGTGTAGTATGTATCTACAGCATAGTATTCATAGCAGTGTATAATATTCCTTTTAAAGACTGAAGGAAAGAAAGGAGAAAGATGGACAGCTTTATGGCAGTTAAATAATTTCTCCACTTGTGGGGACTCAGGACAACCCAACCCTCATCTTCGCTGTCTGCTCCTCGAAGGGAACACCTTAGCAGCATATCACGCAATATTCCAGTTACAATGATCATACTTGACCCTGGTAATGACTTGCCAGTCACTGAACATTATTCTGGCTCCAAGCATGGGTATATTTTATAAATTGTTAATGATGAGCAATAAGCAGAAGCACAGATGAAGTTATCTTGCAGGTCCTGTGTAGTCAGGGCTCCACTGCCTCTGACAAGATGAAAGGCTGATGCATGAACGCTGCACTCATTAGCTGCAATTAAGGAGGTCTTATGTTTGACGCAGTTTATTAATTTTAGAGTATTTCCCTCATGCAATTTGAAGAATTGCATAGAAGAGGAGGTAGTTCTTGTGAACAACAGTCTGGAGGCAGAAGCTACCATTTTTTATCTGGTGTAATAAAAAGAAAATTCAGTACACAGAGGGACTCCTTACAAGGGATATAAAGTGAAGTGAGTTCACTGTAAGTAAGTAAGGAGATTGATAAGCAGTAGGCATTTTCTGGTTTAGGTTGAATGCTAAACATCTTATTTTTTCCAAAAGTTATGTTTCTAAAGAGTATCTATATTGGAAAAGTCTTTGGTCATAGCAGATACAATGTCTTCAATAAGCAAATGGCATATGGGTGTTTTGACAGCAGGCTCGGTGGGGACGGGAGTGTGTGGTGCAGAGGAAAGGGTGGATGGAACCGTGGCCCAGACTGGATACAATGAGCCCCTCTACTCACCAAGCCCCTCAGCATCTCTCTGTTCCCACCTGTCTTCACTCATTGATCTCATTTTCAAGAATAGATAGTCTCCGGGAACACTTCAGGGCTTGTAATCATCTCATGATTTTTTTGTAAGTATATCACTTTAAAAATGTCTCTTATGTGTAGAATATTTTGCTTTTTAAACAGGATATTATTAATGATTTTATTAAAATTTATTTTAATACAATCAAGAGCTATTTAGAACATATCTGGCTCCTTCCCATTTAGCAAGAGAGGCATAGTTTTCACATTCCTTAAAATTATTTGTATCAGGGAAAGCACAATTTGGTGAAGATTAATTTTAATTTAGTGGTGTCATGTTTGGGTTGGCGACCAAAAATGTACATTGAAACATGTGCTGATTGCTGACTCCATGTGCTGGCCGCACTCCTTGGAGATGACCAGCTTTGACCTTCCCACCCAGAAGGGGGAGATTGGGAACCCCTCTTCCTGGCTCTGGCAACAGAAGCTCCTCCCAGCCCTGGCCTTCAGCTCTACCAAGAGCCTTTACACCACACATCCTTACCTTTGCCCTACTGATATGTTGGCAGGAAATTCCTTCCTGTGGAGCTACCTGCTCTCTGCCCATGAGACACTGATAGCAGTTCCCGCACTCAGGTTGCAACAGCCAGGAATGTCTCCAGGTATGGCTACCACCTCATCGGCAGCAAGATCCCTCAGGGCTGGGGGCCGGTGTTTAACACCATCACCTCCTCTGCTCTCCAGCTGGCCCCCTGGTTATGACCCACTGACATCCCTAATGTGAGGAGAGAAAATTTCATTTCTGAAAGTTATGTAACTACAAACAGGCTAAAATTTTGTTTTAAAAATCATTTGTTTAAAAGATTCAACCCCAAATACTTGAAAATCTAATGAACAAGTGTTGACTTCACCCTTTGCAAAGCATCGAGCCAGTCCATTTTTCTCTTTAGTCAGAGTTTTTCAAGTTCCTTCCACGCTCCTCTATCAAACAAACAATTTCCAAGGCCAGAGACAGCCAAGAGAAGAATATCTTATTTTGTCTTTAATACATCATTTTCCTTTGCAAAACCATTCTTTTCGTAATAGGAGGCAAGGAACTGAAGCTGCCAATTTATTTTAATTTCAGTTTCTTTGTGTTCACATTGACATAAAAATTTGATTTTGCAAAGTTTGGAGAGACTTTGCTCCACAAATTTCCACAGAAGGTGCAGAGCTATAAATCTCAGAGAAGTGGGACATACACAGAAGTCGCTCGCCTATTTATCACTTGTGCCCTGGGAGTATCAGCACAGGCAGTGAGCAAAGCACACGTGGCTAATGATGTGGTGAGCGATTTCACACAGCCCTTCGTCTGAATTTGCCTCATAGAGATAGGGCACTCGATGCATCATTTAACTAATAAGACCAAGAAAGAAATGTCATTTAATTCAAAATAACCCACAAATTCAGCTTGCCTTCCTTATAAAATCCTAAGAATTAAAATGAGTCTTTCTTTGCTAGCATTTTTACAAAAGCAAAGTTAGGAATTTGAGTAGTCAAACAAAATCTTTTTATTTTATCCAGCTATTTAAAAATAAGAAAGCCCTCCTTCGTAATCAAATCTGCAAAATCAGGAAAGAACCAGTTCACAGAAACACCTCTAAGACAGACATATCTTTAAGCTTGAGCTTTTCCCATAAGCAACTGGCTCTGAAATGTCTTCAGAATTGGTTACTTCACTGGGTCTTTTTTCTGGCCGCATGTCTACCAAGGCTTCTTTGGAGACAGGTTTTTCCTTGGGCTTGGAACAGACTTTGCTGTGCAGTGAAAACTCAGTTTTGTTTCTTGTTGGTAACTGTCTATCTGTCCTCTCATCCATCCCTCCACCTACTCACCTGATCCATTTGTTTATCAGGAATTAGTTGAGCAACTTCTCTGTGCGTTTGTGTGATTTCTCTATGTAAGGCACTATATTAGGTCTAGAGATTCAGAGATGAAATAGATCTAGTCCTGCTATCCCAGACCTTACAGTCCGAGTGAGGGATGGTGTCTGCGTGCACTGGCTTTTTAAAGCTGGCAGAGCCATGTCTCCATCAGGACAATTAGCTACACATCTAGTGACTGTGGTTTATGTAGAACTGGGTAATTCAGAATCTTTTCCAATGCATTTAGGAGGGGCTATCTATACTTAATGATTAGACACCCACCATCCTCAGGGTCAAAATTAACTACAATGGCAGCAATAGAAAGTAATTTCTTCCGGACTTAACCCCTAAACTTTGTTTCCATGCCCTCTTGAACACTTGTTCAAAGGTCAAGAACCTGTTATTTCAGGACTGTAATGAACAGTATCAACCCTGCTACTTTTCTTGCCCCTGAATTCCTCTGATATTTCAATGGCTTGTTCAATGGGATCAAATTTGGCAAAGGGAGGAAAGTATTAGTATTTGTTTTCAAAATTCAGTTTAACTTTCTAGTCTAGAAGTAGCCTGTATCTAACAGAGCAACCAACTGAAAGAAAATTTTCCTTAGAAAGGTAGCTCACAAGAGTTCAGTAAAACCTAAAAACCTAAATTGATGTGAAGACAATTTATCCCATGCAAGTTAGTAACCTAACTAGTTTCCAAAACATTTCCTGGTTGCCCAGGGAACCACATCCTCACTAGCACCTGATATTGTCTTTTATTTTATCTTGGCCAATCTGATTGGAAAGAAATGCATGCCGTTAATGTTCTATATGATTTTTTTTCTGATTATGAGGCTACATTTTTCCCCCTTGCTTGGCTGCCCATTCATACTTCTTTATTAATTAATTGCCTGTTAGAATTCTTTCCTTATTTTAATTTTGGGTTGTTTGGCTTTTCTTTTAATGTGGAGATTTTTGTTGTTATTATACATTTTCTAAATTTCCCCCGACTGAATTTCCATTCCTCCCCTCTGCCCACCAATTTGCTTGACCCATAATTTCCCACACCTTGGGAATGACAGCTCCATCCTTCCAATTGCTTATCAAAATACACCCATTTTCAGTCGTCTATAATGTTCCTAGTAGCTTTTATAAGTTTATCCTAATGGAAATTTTACTTACTATAAAAAAAAAACAAAGTGGTGTTTGCACCACAGTGCCACTGCCTCCCTACCCACTGGCAGAATGAAATACAGGGGAGAGTCTGCACTTGTTAGAACCCAGGAGGCCGAAGCTAGAATCACAGCCAAACACTCCCAGTTTAGGATCAGAGGGAAATGCGGCTTCTGGAAGGCCCCCGGAGAGCCAGCCCTTCTGTGGTTTAGTTTCCACAACCGCCCTGTGCCTGGAGGCCCCATCCCTCTCCTCTCTTCCTGTTCCCATACAGGAATCTTCTCTCTGCTCCTCTGCGGGGGACTCCACACACACCCCGGACCACCCCTCCAACCCGCCTCCTCTCTCCTGACCATCACACCCCTGGACCACCCCTCCAACCCGCCTCCTCTCTTCTGATCGGCACACCCCTGGGCCATCCCCTGATGCACAGACGCCAGACACACCAGACTTTCCCTCATTCAGAAAATAAACAAAACAACCCAAACAACAAAACCATTTCCTTTTCTAGCACCTTCTGGCACATTCCTTGGGCTATTTAGACCCCCATTAGCCTTCAGGATGCTAAGAACCCTGGAGGGTAAAGAGGATGAGCCGCAGGCTATCTGGAAACCAGCCCTGGTAAGGGAGGGTGAGGCGCAGGGAATTCCCCCCAGGGGTGGCCGCCTGGGACGCACACCAAGCTTGTGGATTTGTCGTAGTTTTAGCAATGGGGACTTGGAGTCTTCCTTAGATAAAAAGACGTCACTAAAAATGTATAGGTCTCATTACCCTGAAGGACAGTGACTTCAGTGGGGTATGGGGGAGACTTGATAACATGGGGGAATGTAGTAACCACATTGTTTCTCATGTGAAACCTTCATAAGAGTGTGTATCAATGATAGCTTAATAAAAAAAATTTTTTTTAAGTATAGGTCTTTCTTCCATCTGGATTCGCCCTAAGACACCCAGACTCTGGTCAGAGGCCCTCCACAAACCAAGCAGGCTGTGAGCTGTGAGTGCCCAGCAGAACTCACCACCTGCCCCGCACCGCAGGCTCAGTAAGGATGACGGAGCAGACCGGTGCGCTGCCTTGGAAGGAGTTCCAAATGTAAGAAGCCGATCCAAGTGGAGTCTAACAGCATAACTACTTGTTCAAGTTCCTGGTTAGTCATTATTTGCATAGTGAGATTGTAAGTCCGGAGAGAGGAAATTCCGGGGCAAAATACCTCTAAAAACCAAAATCAGTCAAAGGGAGAAATAAAGTTCAAAACCTGTTTATTGCTTACAAACTGCAGTCCTGGGAGGTCTCTCCCCTCTGCTCCTGAAGAAGCAAGCAAGCAAGCAAGCAAGTCGGCCCCTCCCTTTAAACTCTCAGGTTCAGACTCACTCTGGGTTGCCCAGGTAATTACCCATTGACATGGAGATGAACTTCTCTCCACCCCTGAGGAATGATGCAAATGCACTAAAGCCATACTTCTTTCTACCTCTGAATGCCTATTGATATGCAGATCTACTTAAGCCAGGTGAGATATTCTGGAAATATTATAATTTTACCCACAGGGATGTTTTTGGTTCCCCCAAAACAGATGGGCAGAGCACAAGCCTCTTTTTTCTAAAGTAAGTTGAGTTTTCTGAAATTTGCTGATTGGCATGGCCCTGGAACCCACTGCTGCATGTAAATTTGGACAGTGAGCTCATTGGGGCACTGACAGTAGTTAAAAAGGTATCCAATAGATGGCCCAATTGGTTCACGTTAGAAATAGACAGTGCTGGGAGAATTCTCACCGAGTGTCAGTGACTTACCAGTCTGAACTCCAGAGGGTAGAAGGTGGCTGCTCGTTGCCAAACCTGCTTCAGGGAGCCCTGGCAGGGTGTCCAGAGAGCAGCATGGACGAAGCAGGAGCTGCGAGAATCAGCTTCTCATATCTGCTGGGGCTTAGCACATGCCTATTGCACAGTGGGTGCTGAAGAAGAGGTCAAAACTGGGTTTCTCCATGCTGGTGATGCAGTTTCCTTAAGGTGGGGAATCTTAGTCTTGTGTTTTGGGGGATACACGGCATGGCTCATGGTGGAAGCAGGGTCAACCCCAAGTACAGACAGTCCTAAATAGATAGCACTTTTACTCCAGCTCTTTCCACCATTGGCCTGCATGCTATCCACCGGGAAGACTGATCGCTCCTGGATTCCAGTTCCTGGGTGCATGTCCTAAGGGGAGCCCCTCCAGCTGGGGTTGTCCAGAAGTTTCCAAGTTCTGACCCACCAAATATCCTCTGAATGTATTCCTGCTGGTAATCTTTCCCTATCAGTTCAATGTGTTCCCCCCTAGAGGGAGGCCAATGGCCAATGTGTGGCTCACGGCCCACCTTGAACTGAGAGCTGAGGTTTGGGGAGCAATGAGATTGTGTTGATGAGCTGGTGTTAAATTCAGAAAATGCCACTGGTTCCTGATGATCAGTCCACCTCCTTGTAAATGCTTTGTTTACAGAAAAACAAGGCTTAGCTAAGGGTCAGCCATGGAGAGTTCCCTGATAAAATTAGCATACTAATTTTTTTTATGGGTTTTATGAGTTCCCATCATTCTTCATTTGCTACTCCAAGGTATAATAATATTTTCATGAATTTATTCCCTGTTGTGTTTTTTTGTTTTTTTGTTTTTACTGTGACTGGAGGTCTATTTTAAGGAAGTAAAAACATGTCCTCAGTGCAAAATTTTGAACTGGAAGCCATTTCCCACATGCATGTGTTGCTTCCTAAGCCAGGATTTGATGACATAAAGTAAAATTGGCCTGCAGAAGCCCCTTTACCTTCCCGACATTGTGTTGGCTTGAACACTTTTTTATCAAAATGCAGCCTTTGATAAACTGCAGTGGTTCCAGCCGCAATGAATTCCCATGACAGAAAGGACGGTGAAACCGTCTCCTCCTGAGTTACTGCTGTTCTCCATTTGCCCGGTTAAGGCATTATGATTTAAAAGAATTGTATTTTCAACTGGGAACATGAAACACGTTACTTTCTAAATAGGAAGGTAGAAGCCTAAGCTTGAAATGAGCTAAAACAGACCACATAATGAAGATATGTAGAGCTTTCTGGAATCACTGAGGATTGAGACAGATGCACCTCTGTGTCTGAGGCTTCTGACCTTGAACTTGACATAGCAGAAGTCGGTTCAAGCATAGCCAGCATACCAGAAATTAGTGACATCAGGTGAAGTAAAAGGTATTGGTGTTTGTTCTTAGAAAGTTATTTCAAGGATGAATATTATAACTGTGGCAGAGCAAATATGCTTAAATCTTATTTTCTCCTGTTCAAGAAACCAATACATTGCATAAAACCAAGGTCATAATGAGATATTGAATAGCCAACTTGCAAACTTTTGAGGAAATCTATGACTATTTTTCTTCACTTGACTCTTCCATCAAGCTTAGTTTCAGAAACCACTTGAATGGTGAAATTCACATTACAGGAGAAAAGTCGGTAAAGCCCCACCCTGTCAGTATGGAGTTTAACTCCAGTCTTTACTTGCAGTTGGTCATACTATATTGATCTGTGTTCACAATGCTTATTATGATGATATCTATAAACACTAATTATGCCACAAAGCACCTGAGGGTTAGATATGGCGCAGAAATTTTCAACCATGTGTGAGTACTTTTTTAGTAATTGCTGGATTGACTAGGGAAAAAATTGTACATTTGGATGCCCTGATAGGGTTAAAATGATGACATCTGATACTTAGTTTGGGTTCCTGAGAAGCACCCCTGAGATGCAGATATATGGAGTCATTTATTAAGTGATCCCAGGAGAACTGGTAGAGGAATGAGGAGACAGGACCGGGAGGGCAGGGACAGCAAGTGAGGGTAAACGTCAGGCAGAGGCGCCAGAGCGCAGCTTTGGCTTCACCCCCCAGGGAAGCTGGGGTCTGAGCGGCGCCCACATCAAAGTCCTTCCTATCAGTGAAGCAGAAATGAAGACTTCAGCTGCTATTGGTTAAGGTCTGATCCTGCGGGGTAAACTCCCCAGCGCTCCCCTTCTCTCCCTGGAAGTAGCTGCTCTGAGGCCCCTTCCCACGCCCTCCTCCTTGTCTGCCTCCTTCCCGCTGCCAGACAACATGGGTTACCCTGTGACAGGAGACGGCAAGCAGACAAGGAGGGCTGCTGTAAGGCACGGAGTGCAAAGAGGGTCCTGTGGAATGGCTGTTTCTGGGGCCCCTGTACCAGCTCTACATGGCCGCCTCCTGAATTCCTAAATTCTTGTGCTGTGGGTCAAATATATCCTAAGCTAAGCTGTTGCTAGTCAGAGTGCTGTTTGTAGCGGAAATCGTTAATAACCAATGCAGTGTTGAGTGGAATGGTAAAAACACATTGAATAAAAGAGATAGTAATTTATTGTTAATTTTTGTTCAAATGTTAATAAAGCAGGAAGTGGCCTTTAGTGTTTGTTGTGCTCCATGGATACTAGCTGACTATGCTGGAAGCAGGCACTGGTCTGGGTTTTCCAGTTTGTGGTCAAATCGCTGTTTTTCTTCAAGGAGGAAAAATAACAGACATCACTTGGATAAGGGGGATGAATTTATTGTTCATTCAAACGATGAAGAGTGGGATCTGGTTTGTTTTAGCAGATGCTTAACACTCAATCAACAATCGCAAGGCAAAATGAAATGTGTTCACTGCAGATGAGAAGGTCGTTGGAATGAAGATGGGCTTGGGAATTGGTGAAGACAATGGATCAGGAAGATGATTTATCACTGGAGACCTTTGGCTCACGCACTTGTGATGAGATTTACTGCATTTGTTGCAAAATGAGGTCCATCATTAACCACCTTTCCTCACCGATCGCTGTGAGGACCATGGAAGGACTGACCGGGGGGCTCCCAGGCTTCAGAGCCCCCCATGTATGAGGGGCAGCGGGCACCATGACCTGCTTCCCCCACCAGGCCTTGAGCTCCAGGACAGTAGGACACCTCTCTTGTTCTTTGTTTAACCCCTTCCCTTGGCTCCATGGAGGGCTTTGAAATATTATGGAATGAATAATTACAGAGAGCGTCAGAGACACCTTCAGTCCGCCGCATGCCCGAGTCGTTAGCCTCCCAATTCAGTGCATTCACTGAGACTGTGTTCACTGGTGGGGACTAACGAGAGCATAGACGCTGCACCTGGCCATGCCCTGGGGAGAGTTAGGGGCATCTCTCATCAGAACTACTCTCACATTGGTGGTAGAAAAGTGATAATCACTGATGCCATTGACAACCACACATTTATGCTAGCCTGGATTCTTGAGTTACGGAGCTAACAAGTCAGAAAGAAGAAGGGCCTGAATATTGAACCTGCAATGCAGAGACAGCTTTTTGTGATTCAGCCCAATTTTTGGAAACTGGCAGACTCAGCACCAGCATTTCATCTGCTAAACAACGGAGCAGGAAGGAAATCTCTTGTCCCTTCATGGTATATTTAAACTATTATTTTTCACATTAAGGCATGCATAAACACTGAACAAGAATACAGAATTTACTTGTGATTGAATGGCAACAAGAAAGTCCCTGGGGAAAAAAAACAACTGGAAAAAAAATCAAAATGAGTTTGCATTTTGTTTTCATGTAATTATCCCTTACTGTACAGAGAATAAACTGGAGGCCCCAGGGGTATATGGTGAAGTGCAAAGAGAGCTTATGAACATAAAGTTTTCCTTAAAAACTAATAAGTATGAAAAATTAGCATTTTCTGTATCTTAAATTTCTTTTGATCTATAAAACCAGAATAACAGCACAAATATTTTGAAGAAACAAGAGTTATATAAAGGCTTATTAATTTTGTTACATAACATTAAATTCTAGTATGGGAGGAAGGGAAGGCAGTTAAATGCCCTTTTTATCCAAACTCTTTATCAAGCAAATGAGCACCTTGAAGACTGTATCCTTGGGCCCTTAGTATTGCACTCATAGCCTTCATCAGCCAAAGCCTCAATCAGTTCCTATATATACTATGAAATCTAATAGTTCATAGTCAATAGCACTACTTACATAATCTTTGCTCTTATATACTTTTGTTTATAAAGTAGATTAGTCCAATGGAGGAAGAATACTCTTCAAAGAACAACCCTGGAATAACTGGACATTTATATTCAAAACAATAAACATTGACTCACTCCTCATACAGAATGAAAATTTAGCTTGATGTGGATAGTTCTAAATGTAAAACCTAAAATTATAAAACCACTAGAAGAAAACAGGAGAAAACCTTTGTGACCTTAAGTCGCATTTTATCATCTCACATCCTCACAAGAAGGTAAATACAGTACAATAAGATATTTTGAGAGAGAGAAACCACATTCATGTAACTTTTATGACAACATACCATCATAATTGTCCTGTTTTTGTTATTGTTGTTACTCTTTTACTGTGCCTAATTTATAAATTAAACTTTATCATAGGTATGTGTGTATAAGAAAAAACAATATATAGGGTTTGGTGATATGCATGGTCTCAGACATCCACTGGGGGTCTTCGAACATATCTTCTACAGATAAGGAGGAACTACTGTATTGAGAAAATGAGAAGGCAAGCCACAGAATGGGAAGACATATTTGAAAAACCCATAACTGATAAAGAACTTATGCCCAGAGTATATAAAGAGTTCTCAAAACCCAATATTAAGAAAACAAACAACCTCTATGGGCAAAAGTTTTGAATAGACATCCAGACACTCTACCAAAGAAGAGGAATGGATAGAAAATAAAAATATGAGAAGATGGCAAACTTCATTAGGGAAATGCCAATTGAAATTACAAGATCCATGACAAACCTTACAAAAAGACAAAATCAAGTGTTGACTAGGATACAGAGCAACTGGAACTCTCATACACACCTGAGGGGAAAGCAAATGGTGCAGCCACTTTGAAAAACAGTTTGGTCATCTTTTATAAAACTAAACACACACTTAATATTGGACCCAGAAATCCCACCCCTATATATTTACCTAAAAGAACTTAAGTGCACAAATCCCCACATACAAATGTTTACAGCAGCTTTATTCATCATGCCAAAAACTGGAAACATGTCAAATGTCCATCAACTGGCAAACGGATGAACAAATCGTGTTACATCTGTGTGATAGATGCTACTCAGTGATCAAAATGAATGAACTACTGATACAGGCAGGGACATAGATAACTCCCAAAGCTTTATGCTAATTGAAATAAGTCAAACTCAAAAGGCTACATCCTGTATGGGTCCTTTTATATGACATTCTGGAAAAGGCAAAGACTTAGGAATAGAAATCAAATCAGTGGTTTCCAGGAAAGGAGACTGATTTATAAGCTATAGGGAACTCTTTGCCATAATGGAAATATTCTATACCTTGAAACTACCAACAAAGTAGTTTCATTACTATATAAATTTGTTAAAATTTATAGAATTCTACACCTAGAAAGAGTGCATTTTACTCAGTGTAAATTCTACTACACTAAACCTGGGGGTGAGGGAGGAACAAGATATGATAACCAAGGGCACAAACAAAACAACATTGTAAAAACTAACATTTGTAGAGGACATTAGGGGGCCAGTTGGACATTAGTTGGGGAAAAATCAGTGCACTATATATTGGTTAATGTTACTGCATAAATGGTAACTTTCTGGGACATGATAAAAGTACCATGATTGCATGAGAATATATGAGACTATTCTTTCTTTGGTGATACAGGCTGAAGTGTTTAGGAGTGAGTATAATGTCATGACATCTGCAAGTTACTTTCCAAAGGTTAGATTTGTTCAAGGAAAAGATTCTCTGTGTGTGTGTGTATGTGTTTATGTGTGGAGAGAGAGAAAAAATAAGCAAACTATTCACAATTGGTGAATCTAAACAAAATGCTTATTAAACTATTCTACTTCTCTCTAGGTTTGAAAATTTTCAAATATAAGTTGGCTCAAAACATGTGCTGATCCTTTTTTATCGAACAATGACCTTTGAAGAAGTTTACCCTAATAAAATAACTAAAGCTGTACACAAAGATGTAAGGAAAATATACTCAACACTCTGAAGTTCATAAAGCTAAAAATTTTTAAAGTACACAGGTATCCAACACCGCATGACCCCTGACTGAGAGTGGCATTCAATACATTTTTTTAATTTAAAAAACAAGCATTTGCATTAAAGGATAAGGATTATAGGTAAATAAGTTACAGTGTAATAACATGATGGAATATTATGCAAACATTAAATGTGTTTTTCTAAATTTTTAATAAAACAAGAAACATTTGTGCTACATTAAATGAAAAAAATCAGGATAGAAAACCTGTAAATATGAGGCTATTTTCTAAAAACACATTTTAAAAAAAAGTTGGAGAGAGAACCTGGAAGAAAATAAACTAAAAAGTTAAAGGAGGTTGTCTGTGATGATAAGATTTATTTTTTGCTTATATTTTCTCCTATTTTCCAATTTTCTACACTAACTGTATTACTTTTTTATTTTATGTTTGCAACATCTGAAGTGTTTGAGGCAAGCAATCCAATGCACTGGAAAGGAAACAAAACATATCTAGAAGAATCTCTTGAAACAAGTATCCACAGATAATGTGACAACAGGAATGAGATCACAGCACCACCGTGAGAGTTCAATAAATGCTTAAGGGGTTAATTGATTCACAATCACTTAGCCTATTATGGCAAAGCCTCTGGACTTAAATCAAACTGTTCTCTTTACTGAGGAAACATTTCCAAATATGCTTTAATAAAATGATAGCATTTCTAATGTGCATTACTCTTACGATGTCAAAACAGAATGAAATAAGACCTTACATCAGATGAAGTGGAAAAAATGCACATGTCTGTCTTCCAGAGGTTTCCTGTTAACCCCTTGGCCCCCAGCCAGGTTCTGCTATAAGGTGGTGGAGGTCAGGGGGACACAGAAAGAGGCTCCTCGCGCTTTGCTTCCGTCTCTGGATTGTGCCTATGCCAGCTGAGTGACGTTCAAATAGTGACAAGAAGTTTCTTTTTGAAATCACACAGCTTGAGGGAGTGAACACAAAACAATAGAGAAACTATGTAAAGGCCAAGTGGCAATGTGTGGAAATGCAGGGCTCTTTGTCAAAATCTTCCAGCCAGGGGCAGTCCTGGTGCCTGGAACCTGTTCCCCCAGATCAAGTCTGGGTCACTGAGTGGAAGCCCACGGGCCTTGGATTTCCATGTGCACAGTGGAGGTTACTGCGTCTTCTGGAAGTGGGAGGGCTGTGCGGAGTGACAGGACGGCCTTCTCAGACGCGAAGCACAGCAGGGCACTGCTTCGGATTTGCTTGAGCTTTGAGCCAGGAAATCGAGGTCCTGGGATGCTGAAGCCAAGAGCATGCAATTTGGGGAAATAGCTCTTTGGGGGAGTGTTGGGGCTGCCTTTGCTTTGGGGGATCCTCTTAATGCAGGATGTGGTTGCTGGAGCGGGGAGAAGCCCCAGCACCCAGCCGCTTACGGGCAGAATCAGGGAGGTCAAGCTCGTCCTGCGTCTGGTAGGATCCACTGGCAGAGACGGGGGCCCACGGCAGGGAGGACTCGGGAGGCATGTGGAGGAGCTGGAGCCGCTTAGTGATTGATCGCCATCTCTTGCTAAAATCAATACCATGAGTTCCTTTAGGCCTTGATATTTTTAAAGTGTCAGGCTCACTGGGTGCTAAGAGCAAAGATTGGCAGAAGCCCAGCAAGAATTTTTCAAGCAAATTTTCTTTTTAAAAAATTAAAAAGCCTCATTTTTTTTAATAAAACTTTTTCAGTGGACATTTCTGAACAAAACATATTTTTCTCTACTTTATTTCTAGGGATCACTATGAAGATCTGAGGGAAACTCAAAATGTCTGCTTTGCACCTTATTTTATTTTATTTTTTTTAGATAATTATTTTTTATTGAAGGGTAGTTGACACACAGTATTACATTACATTAGTTTCAGGTGTACAACACAGTGATTCAACATTTATATACATGATAATTCTAGGTACCAGCTATCACCATACCAAGTTGTTACAATATTTTGACTATATTCCTTATGCTATACATTACATCCCGGTTGCTTATTTATTTTACAATTGGAAGTGTGTACTTTTTTTTGGTTGTTGTTGTTAGGGCATCTCTCATATTTATTGATCAAATGGTTGTTAACAACAATAAAATTCTGTATAGGGGAGTCAATGCTCAATGCACAATCATTAATCCACCCCAAGCCTAATTTTCGTCAGTCTCCAATCTTCTGAAGCATAACGAACAAGTTCTTACATGGAGAACAAATTCTTACATAGTGAATAAGTTACATGGTGAACAGTACAAGGGCAGTCATCACAGAAACTTTTGGTTTTGCTCATGCATTATGAACTATAAACAGTCAGTTCAAATATGAATACACATTTGATTTTTATACTTGATTTATATGTGGATACCACATTTCTCTCTTTATTATTTTTAATAAAATGCTGAAGTGGTAGGTAGATACAACATAAAGGTAGAAAACATAGTTTAGTGTTGTAAGAGAGCAAATGTAGATGATCAGGTGTGTGCCTGTAGACTATGTGTTAATCCAAGCTAGACAAGGGCAATAAAACATCCACATATGCAGAAGATTTCTCTCAGAACAGGGAGGGTGAGGTTCTAAGCCTCACCTCTGTTGATCCCCAATTTCTCACCTGATGACCCCCCTGCGACTGTGCCTGTCTTAGGTTGTTCCTCCCTTGAGGAATCTTACCCGTCTCTGGCTAACCAGTCATCTTCCGGGGCCATACAGGGAAATGTTAAGTTGGTAAGTGAGAGAGAAGCCTTATTGTTTGAAATGGTTAGCTTTTTATTTCTTTGCATATTTATGCCCTGTGGCTTCTATGCCCAGCATTTGTCTTGAGGTATCTTTACCACTTGGAGGAGTTATGATACTCGGTAAATTTGATATGAGGCACGAATTCTATTTAAGAATTAGTTGTAATTAGGAAGGAAGAAGAAAAGCTATAGAAGTAGCAGGCGGGAGAAAACATGGTAAGATTGATTATTTCTTTGACATATCTTCTTGTAGAGTAACTTCAGCATGTATAGATTTTAAGCTACTACTTAAATTGCGCACACACATTAACATAATAGGAGTATAGTTACATAACCAAAGCATACCTGTAATTACCAGCCATCTCCAGTGAAACCAAGAAAACCAGTTAGGCACCCTAGGCATTTGTGAAAACTTATCAATGATATGATGGTTATTATCTAACTGAATTTGAATAGTTTGAGAAAAATCAGACAAATTAAAACAACCCATTCCTGGGCACTGTTCACATCCCATATGTTCTTTTAACAGTAAATAGTCTGTAGTTGTAAGATTTTGGAGCGCTACAATTTGCACTTCTCCTAATTCTTGGTTGAGTTCCAACAGTATAGATCCAGTCAAATTTGTTGTTTTACTGTATGCACAGGCCAGCTTAGATATCTCCTTCATTCCCATGGCAAGTCCAGGAGCTGGTGGGATGAGTGCATCTACAGCTGTAGCAGTGCGTGGATCTTTGTTGGGGTTTTTTGATGATCATCTTCTGGCATGAGTCTTCCCGAGAGTGCTGATGTTGGAAGTTCTCTTTCATATCGTATCTTAGTTCATTTTCGGGGTAGCCAAATTAGGCTTTGATCCTCTGTATAAACACAAACAGACCCTTTGCCTACACTTTTATATGTCCTTTATATCATTGTGTAGAACTCATTAGAGGTCACCACATAGGAACTGCCTTTTTTTTTTTTAATCATTAATCTACACTTACATGACGAATACTTTGTTTACTAGGCTCTCCCCTATACCAGGTCCCCCCTATATACTCCTTTACAGTCACTGTCCATCAGCGTAGCAACCTGTTGTAGAATCACTACTTGTCTTCTCTGTGTTGTACAGCCCTCCCCTTTCTCCCACCCCGCTATGGATGCTAATCTTAGTACCCCCCTACTTCTCCCCCCCTTATCCCTCCCTACCCACCCATCCTCCCCAGTCCCTTTCCCTTTGGTACCTGTTAGTCCATTCTTGAGTTCTGTGATTCTGCTGCTGTTTTGTTCCTTCAGTTTTTCCTTTGTTCTTATATTCCACAGATGAGTGAAATCATTTGGTATTTCTCTTTCTCTGCTTGGCTTGTTTCACTGAGCAAAATACCCTCCAGCTCCATCCATGTTGCTGCAAATGGTTGGATTTGCCCTTTTCTTATGGCTGAGTAGTATTCCATTGTGTATATGTACCACATCTTCTTTATCCATTCATCTATCGATGGACATTTAGGTTGCTTCCAATTCTTGGCTATTGTAAATAGTGCTGCGATAAACATAGGGGTGCACTGATCTTTCTCATACTTGATTGCTGCATTCTTAGGGTAAATTCCTAGGAGTGCAATTCCTGGGTCAAATGGTAAGTCTGTTTTGAGCATTTTGATGTACCTCCATACTGCTTTCCACAATGGTTGAACTAACTTACATTCCCACCAGCAGTGTAGGAGGGTTCCCCTTTCTCCACAGCCTCGCCAACATTTGTTGTTGTTTGTCTTTTGGATGGCAGCCATCCTTACTGGTGTGAGGTGATACCTCATTGTAGTTTTAATTTGCATTTCTCTGATAATTAGCGATGTGGAGCATCTTTTCATGTGTCTGTTGGCCATCTGTATTTCTTTTTTGGAGAACCGTCTGTTCAGTTCCTTTGCCCATTTTTTAATTGGGTTATTTGTTTTTTGTTTGTTGAGGCGTGTGAGCTCTTTATATATTCTGGACGTCAAGCCTTTATCGGATGTGTCATTTTCAAAGATATTCTCCCATACTGTAGGGTTCCTTTTTGTTCTATTGATGGTGTCTTTTGCTGTACAGAAGCTTTTCAGCTTAATATAGTCCCACTTGTTCATTTTTGCTGTTGTTTTCCTTGCCCGGGGAGATATGTTCAAGAAGAGGTCACTCATGTTTATGTCTAAGAGGTTTGTGCCTATGTTTTCTTCTTAGAGTTTAATGGTTTCATGGCTTACATTCAGGTCTTTGATCCATTTTGAGTTTACTTTTGTATATGGGGTTAGACGATGGTCCAGTTTCATTCTCCTACATGTAGCTGTCCAGTTTTGCCAGCACCATCTGTTGAAGAGACTGTCATTTCGCCATTGTATGTCCATGGCTCCTTTATCAAATATTAATTGACCATATATGTCTGAGTTAATGTCTGGATTGTCTAGTCTGTTCCATTGGTCTGTGGCTCTGTTCTTGTGCCAGTACCAAATTGTCTTGATTACTATGGCTTTATAATAGAGCTTGAAGTTGGGGAGTGAGATCCCCCCTACTTTATTCTTCTTTCTCAGGATTGCTTTGGCTATTCGGGGGCACCTTATTTTAATATTAACTCTACCACCAATTTCAAGTGCCCCCAGTCACTGGTAACATCCTGAAGTGGGCACTTGTCCTTCAATAATATAACAGTGTTACATAAATACTTTTTCTGCCTGTGAACTCAATGGAGTTAAATATTAAGTGTAAAGAGTTCTACAAAACCATGCAGTTATTAAATGATGTTACTGCTAATGTCGGTGCTTAGGAATCTTTGAGAGTTATCTTCATATTTTAAATTCTCACTGATCCCTCCCCCTTTCTTACTAGAGCCTTTTGGAGAAATGAAGCTTTTTCTTCGGTAAATCCTTAACATTTTCTTCATTAACTGGAAGGTCCGGGACTCCAGCAGGGTAGGAGTATGGGGTACAGAGTCGTGGGTGTGGAAGGCTGAGAAGGTGAGATTGGCTGAAGTCTTCAAAGGATTGCTCAGGCCCAACACCTTGTTTTTTTGGTCAGAAAACTGAGGTTCAGAGTGGGCGGTAAAGTGCTCAAGGCTCCCAGCAGGCTGTAGGCAGCCCCAAGGTCACTGCCCAGGCTCCTGATCTTCAGTCCCCCCCATGGTGTGGAAGGAGCAGGAACCCACCAGCGGGACTATCTGGACTGTCAGGTCTGCCGCCTGCCCTGAAGCCATGGCCGTTTACCTTCTCCTCTGAGCTCATGTCTTGTCCCTGCAGTGGGGCTGCCCTCCCCTACCCCACAGGCTGGGAGGGGAGATAGGGTAATGTATCCGACAAGCTTTTGATGACCCCCCCACTGGAAGCAGATTCTGGGAAATGTTAGCCTCATCACCTGGCCCCTGACTCTCAGGTCTCCTGCTGCTGCTGCCCTAGGTGGGAAAGATACCTCTGGCACTGCTGGCCTTCCGGGGTGTCCCTCAGGCGCAATCCCACCCCATGTTCAGTAAAAAGGGCCCTCATAATGGAATGCATTTAGGGAACACTACACCGTGTTGCGCTTTGGTTAATTCAGCAGCAGCTAGAATGACTGGACCCCACCCCCAGCATCCTGCTACAGGAGGGTAGAGGTACCCAGGCATTGCCACTCCAGCCATAGGCAGTTAAAATCAAACCAAACCTCAAGGAAACAAACCAAAAACCACTTTCGTGGCTGTGATCCTCCAGCCTGGGCAGCCCTGGGTCGCCTCCCCGGCCCACAGTCGCTGTGGCTGTGGGCTGCCGTGTCCTGTGCACACACTCCCTCTGCCCTGCCTGGCCCCTGCCCTCTCTGTGCTCATCTGAACCTGGTTTCAGTGGGCCACTACATCAGAGGGGTTCCCAGGGTAATGCTTCTTACTCCCCTGCTTGGAGCCCAGCACTTCCTGACCTTGAAGAGCTAACTCTGCCCTCTGTGAGGAGGGGCCTGGAACATGCCTGGCACGTGGGATGTGCTCAGTGTGTGTCCTGAACCGTGAGCTTCCCCCAAGCTTCCTCCAGCTTCCCTGGAAGGCTCCCGGCCCTCCTCAGCAAAGGACATTCTGAACAAAGTGGCAGGCCCGGCTCCTACTCCTGGGACCGTGGTTGACCTGGAGAAGTGCACATGAGTACTGAGACGACAGCTCTGATTATGAAATTTTTAAATAAAATTTTAAATAAAAATTTGATCATGTCTGGAGTTCTGTTTCATGCTTGACAGGTGTAGCTGTTGGCTTTTCCCCCCTCTTTTCCTGTAGTTCTGGGTCTTAATATTTGAAGAAATCTTAGTCCATTTAAAGATGTTCTAAAGCCGAAGTAAGTTCTTTGGGACATGCCATGTACAAATGCAGAGATAAAGCCTGACCCCATCTCAGTGGAACGAAGGCCATCCACCAAATCTGGAGGCACCTGGGGGCTGTGGGAGGACATCTGCCATGACGGGCAGGCCCTCACCCGGTTCTCCCTCCATCTGTGGGACTGAGGCCAGCTGTCCCGTGTGTCAGGTGAACTACACTGTGTGCTTCACTAGACTGAAATCACAAAATTCAGCAATTGCCCCTGTAAACCAGCAGGGCCCTCAAAAATGCTTCCCATTGTCACCCGAGGAATGGCAAGCACAGGCCTTTTTCAGATGATTTTACTCTGCAAATTACTGAAGACAGACAGGCATTAATGAGGTGCTATTAATTTTTATGAACAGAGGAAAAATTACCTTGACTAGACATTGGGGTTTCTTTTTAAAAGAAGGGAAAATGACTTGCTTATTTCACTCAAAAAAAAAAAAAAAGAGTCAAATCCATTTATTAACCAGCTGGTGGCAGTGTTTTCATTAAGAAAAGATAAAGTGATTATTACACATACTTGACTTCTGATCCATTTCATCAAATGTTTAAGGGCATAAGTTTCAGGTCCTTCTCACTAAAATGCTTAAAATTCCAGTGAAACAATGGGGATTAAAGTAGCCAATAGTCCCTGAATAAGTCTCTACCACCAGGAAATTACATAAATTTTATGAGGTCTTTTCTGTTGCTAGCCCCTTTTTTTATGGTTTATTATGATTATACAAATGGACAGCAGTCCTGACTGGCAGGCTTACTGGTTTACCAGTGGACTTGAGCTCTATGGCTAAGATGCATTTTTGACAGGTTAACCGTTCCCCTTTCCAGTGTTCTGTCAAAGAGGAGAAGACAGTTGTATTCAGCTCTCTTCTCTAAAATTATCCAATGAATCCTTTCCTCACACACTCCCTGCAGACAGCACCCTGAGTCATACGTCACAGACAAGCAGAGCACCCAAGTGTTATTTCTATCACAGAATCAGGTAATAAACAAGCCCGCATCTCTGCCAATGTTTAAATCCCATTATGCCAAAAAGGGTTGCCAATCAGGTCTGGGAATAACGTTGTCCTCCCACTGAAAGCCACCAGAAATATCCACAGCCTTGACCTCTCCATCTGGGACTATGATTTTACTCCTTCCCCACGGGGCTGAATCCTCCCACCGGTATATGCTGCTGGCACCATCTGCAGCGCCTCCATCTGGGAATCGGATCCTAAGCCCATACAGATGTACTCAAACCAGTGCCTGTGTCCAGCAGACCCCAGGGCCCACTGGGCAACAGTGAGCAGCACAGAGCAAACTGACAGTCTGCATTGTCCCTCCTAATCTAGAATCTGTGCCTTCATACTCTCCTGGGATCAGAATTGGTTTAGTTTGTCTTCAGAGTTTTATTTCCAAGGATATGCTGTTATAACTGGCATTTAGATTCATTGTTACTAATGGGTTTTGCAACGTTTCCTTACCCTCTGCTGCTGCCGTGATACAAAGGTTTCCATACAGACAGAAGACTGGGGTCACCTGCCCAGGCCTGCACAGCAGTTATAGGAAGATGAAGCCGGCAGCCTCAGATCTGCAGTTTTCAGTCCATGAACACTACTGTGTGGGAGTGAAATGTGCTCTGCTGATTCAGTTAAGTAGGAGTCCAAAACCTGCTCCAAGAGCAATGGCAGCATGGCCAAGAGCGAATGCACCTTGAATAATTTCTATCAGGTGGCTACAACAATCTTCACACTGCTCAGTCTCACCTCAGCTGGCAAAGATGACTAATAAGTCTAATGCTCAGAACAAATGCTGTTACAAAGAGGTTTCTGGCAAGGCCGTCTTCAGACCTGAGAACCCAGTATCCTGAGGATTCACAAAATGACCACCAGCATGGAGGATGCTTCCAAATGCCATTGAAAGAGACCTTGGCCAGTGATCCAGACACCTGCATCCTCATGGGTGTTGGTGCCTGGAGGAAGCTTGGCATTTGACATAGAAATGATGGTAATGCAGTGAATCTTAGCTTTAAACCATTGAGCAGGGAGTCGGGGAGCCATGAGGTCAGGAGTAGGTGTTTTCAAGTGTCAACAGGCCATCATATCAAAGAAAGGACTTGACTTCGATGAGTGGTTGATTCCAGCTCAGTGTAAGAGCTTCCTAAGAATTCCAACTGCTCAAGTGAAAGCATTCCTACATATGTGGCATTAGAAAGATGCAAGCTCCTGGGTTCAACTCTAGTTACCTACTTACCAGCTGGATGACCACTTGGAGGTTATTGAACTCTTCTGATCCTGTTTTCCTGCTCACCCTACTTCTTAGTGTTGTGAGGCTGGCCAAATAATGTGTGTGATGGATCCCAATTTTAACTTAAGTGGTATTGCCTGAAGTGGGCATCTTCTTAAAAAGGAAATGGAGTCAGTGGCTACCAAGGTTAAAGATGAGGCAATTCATTGGTTAATTACAGTTTCACTGATTGAACATCTAATCCTCTAGGCACTGTGCTAAGTCTTTGTTTCAGTGATGTCAGATAATCCTCTCAGGAACCTTTGGAAGAATGCTGGAATCCCCATCTCACAGGTAAGGAAGCTGGAGCTTAGACTCAGCTGCCCTCCCACTAGGCTGCTCTCAGCCTCCCAAGTGCCACTTTTAGTCAAGATTGCTGGTTGAGATCCAGCAACCCTGACAGGGTCACTCACTTGCAGGATAAACTAGAAAGAGGACGGTACAAAGGTGTTGCATGCATTACGACGAGTCTCCTCCCACTGAAGTCAAATAATACCCAGGGAATCAGCATCAGTTTAAAGGTCGTTTGCCTCCGACTATTCCACAGAGCTGCCCTGCTCCCTGTTCCACACAGCAGCCAAACCTGCAAGTATATAAGTCTTGGGAAGATCAAAGGACTGTCTTTAGGAATCTATTCTAAATAGCTGTAAAATTCTCCTTCAACCTGAATTGTAAATTCTACAAACATAGCCGTGATCTCCCAAGTGTACCACCAATGTTGTGAACATCCGGGCAAAAGCAACATTGGTGTTAATTGACTCACCGCAGACATGTCCATCTTAGTCCAGCCTAAATTGGGAGAATTTTCCTGTGATATTCATTTGGTTTGTTAATGAGTGATTATAGTCAGTTCAAGAGTGAGCTAAATCCTACAATTAGTATTGTGGAGAAAGGAGGGGGAAATGGGCACACACAGTAGCCCAAACCATGCATTCTGGAAACGGCCGCCTGAGGTCCAGAAGCCTGTGCACCACCACGGCCGTGTGTCAGTCAGCCAAGGTCTCAGCCGCCAGGAAAAAGAGTCTACACGGGCTCCTCGCCCGTCGTTCTTCATCCTGGTCTTTCATTCTTCCCTCTCTCTCTCCTTTTCTTTTCCCAACTTCCTCCCTTCATTCTTTCCTTTCTTTCTTCTTCTTTCCTCCCTTCTTCCCTCCCTTCTTTCCTCCTTCTCTTTTTCTTTTTCTTCTTTCCATGAGTTTTTAGTTTTATCGAACTCATACATGTGCATAAAGAGTCAAATAATCATACAAATTTCCTTAAAAAAATGCAATCTCCCCTTCACTCCCATTTCAGGCAACCACTTTCAACACCTTCAGCTGATCATTGTGGTGCTCACTTCCAGAGCTCCAAAAATAGGCTTGTATTATTCCTCATTTTCCAGTCTTAGCCATTATATAATTAAATCATGATTTTGGTGAGGTCAGTATTTATTATTACATAGTATGACTTTGTAACACTATTCACAGGTTAGTCACAGAGTAAGCTAAGCTTCTTTTTCTTTTCTTGCATGACTTTTGTTTTCCCTCAAGTTCATATTTTATCTCTCTAATATGCCTAATTTTCTACACACTTATCATTAATCCAACCATGAAAGCTTCATTAGTGCTATAATCTCCTCTCAAGAAATTCAGACACATCAAGACTTATCAATTTAAACTTCCTGAGGAAACCTCTCCCACCTTCTAACTTGCCCTGATCTGGATCAGCTGCTCTTTATGCTTGGGCACAACTGCCCCTGGATCTTCCTCCACTGTCCCTCTCAGGACTCCCTTCATTTACTTCTAACTGAATCACCTGCATTTTTATCCCTTGAATCTCTTTTTTGATCTATATTCTAGTATGAATCACACCTTTCTATAGTGTCCTGAGAAAGTTTATAAGTAGCATATTTGTGAGATTGTATGTCTCTGAAAATATCTTTATTTCATCTTCACAATTTGTTGATAGATTGGTTGGGTATAGAATTCTCTATAGGGAAACATTTTCTTTGGAATTACAAAGATCTTACTCCATTGGCTCTCAGCTATTTGTACTACTATTGAGAGGTCTGAAGCCTTTCTGATTCTGGATC
Organism: Manis pentadactyla; assembly: GCF_030020395.1. Lineage (NCBI taxonomy): Eukaryota > Metazoa > Chordata > Mammalia > Pholidota > Manidae > Manis > Manis pentadactyla. The sequence continues at coordinate 57,353,603 of NC_080025.1, read as the reverse complement.
CTATCCTTTGCATGTGACCTTTTTTCTTTCTTTCTAGAATATTTTGGGATCTTTTTTTCTGTCCTGAACATTCTGAAACATCATCATGTATGCCTTGGTGCCCTGCTTTCAACTGTTATTCTGCATGCTGGGTGTATCCCTTAGAACTAGAAACAGATCCTTCAGTTATGGGAATTTTTCTTGAATTAATTCATTATTTATTTCTTTCTGTTTTTTGTTTTTGGGACTACCATTATGTAAGTGTTGAACCTACTGGAGTGGTCCTCTAATTATTTTCTCCTATGTGACATTTTCTCATCTTTTGGCTCTACTTTCTTGGAGACTTTCTTGACTTATATTCAAAACTTTCTATTGACTTTTTATCTCTACTGCTGTATTTTTTATCCCCATGATTTTTGTTGTTGCTGTTGTTTGAATGTTCCCTTTCAACAGCATCCAGTTCTTGTTTTGTGGTTTCATTCTATTTTCTTCTCTCTGTGAGGATATTACTGTGTTTTTGTGGTTTTGGTTTGCTTTGGCTTTTGATGCTATTGTTTACCTCTTCCTGCATAGTTCCATTTCCTCCAAGTGGCTTTTTCCTACTTGTAAGTGTTGGCATCTATCTTCCATGCTAGAGGCATTCCTCAGATGTCTGTTAATCTTTGGTTGTCTGATCCTGTTAAGTTGCGGGCATTACAAGCTGACTGGAGACTCTAATCACTTCACTGGAGGTTGTCTCCTGAGCCCTGCAGTTGGGTGATCTGGCTGCTCAGCCAGGGAAACTCTGATGTTACCATTTTTTGGGTCACCAAATAACCGAGGGACAAGTCTCCCAGTTTCCTGACTGGAGGGTGAAGCTCATCCTTGTAGTTGGTGATGAAAGTAGAGGGTTTGAGGGAGGTTTTTAGAATCCAGGGTGTCCACATTGACCTGACCCCTAAGTTCTCCATAGAGCACTCTTGTAGTCAATCATGCATAGTTCCTCCAATCCAGAGGCCCTCCCTTTTATCCTTGCCAAGGAATGGATTTCCATTCTTGGACTGTGCAAGGGGGACAGGTAAGAGGTGGTCACCTAGAATGGGAGAGGAAATCTGGACATCCAATTGCCTCTTGGACTTCTTATTTTAGTAACCGTATTTTTAACTTTCTTGTGCCACTACTTTCTAGGCTTTTTGAGGATTCTGTGGTATAAATCAACTTCATTCTAAATTGTTTTATGCTGCCAGTTTAGGAGTAAGTTTTCTACAGTCTACTAAGTCATTTATCTTTTTCTATCTTCTTTCCAACTTCCCAGATTTGGTTGCTGTTGTTTTTTCTCTCATTCTCCATAGCCTTGTGGGTTGATGTCTATTTTAAAAATCCCTTTGTTATGATTTTAGGCCAGGATATACATATAGACACATGTGTTTCATCTTCCATTTTTACCTGGAAGACCAACCAACATTTCTCTGGTGAGGGCTGTAAAGATGCATGTCATCAGAAATCACTTTCTTAAGTCTACCTCAAATATCACATTTTAATGTTTAACTTATTTTTTCTTGCTCCATTTTCCATGAAGATGAAAGACAGCTAATCAATATCTTCCTTGTTCACATTGCCAAGTACTCTATTAAGCCACTATCAAACATAAATGGAAATTACTTCTCTCTTTCATTAGAAACCATCTTAATTTTTAATTTGTCCTTAAGTGCAGTGTATGATCCATTGTGATTCCTTAGGTCTTTTTTTAACTCTATGTGTTCCTAGCTAGTCATTTCTTAAAAAATAAGACAAGGTATAGGTAAGAGAATAATTTATACATTTAGTCAACAGGTGTTTATTATTTTCTAGTCACTGTGTTATACACCCTTTCCACAGGGACTTTACCCTATTACAGTAGAGCATAAATTCTAGTGATCATTTTCTAAACTGACTATTGGAATTTGGCATGACCTATATTCTTCCGATGGGCTGTTTCTCAAATGTATTTGTGGTAACTTTGAATTCTCTTCTGAGGTTTTCTTCTGCAGTGTAGCAATCCCACTAACATCTCAAGAACGTCACACAAAAACTGATAAATCATTTTGGATGCCATTTTATTTTTTTCAGTTCCCATCAACCTGCAATGAGCACAACACTGTTCTTGTTGGCAAGCTAGGTATCTTTTATATGTAACATGGTAATGCCCTTCACACATGTCTCCGTCTTTCCCAAGTTCCAATGGGTACCCAAGGGGAGAAAGTAACATCTCCTTATACTCTTCTGTGATATATTGATTCTAAGTTTTAGCTTAAACATTTTATGTAATATATTTAGTTTTGCCTGCCATTAAAATTATGTTAAAATATTTACATATTTATAATACATGGTTATTATTAGGATATAAAATAAAAATTGAGACTATAGTGTGTGAAACAGGACAACTGCAGCTGCTGTATTTTTGCATCAGGCTGGAAAACTGGTGTAAAATGTTCACGTAGCAAGAACTAAGAGAATCATGGTGAAATGTAAGAATAAGCATGCACCTGTGCAGGCCCCATGGATATATTTAGCTGTGAAATTACCTAGGATGTCCTAATAACCCTGTGGAAGTGGCTACCCATGCTAAATGTGCCCACTGCTATACGTGGCCAGGAAACCAGACAAAGTCATATTCTCTGAGACAAGCAACCCTGAGTGATTCCTCTTCTGCCTGAAAACATCTGGTATTAGTCAATTCTCCACAGAATTAGGATACATATACATATATATATATATATATATATATATATATATATATATATATATATGTAAATACACAAGAGGAAATTTATTATAGGAATTTCTCTCATGGTCATGGAAGCTGAAAAGTCCCATCATCTGCCATCTGCAAGCTGGTGACCCAAGAATGCCAGGGGTATAATTCAGCCCAAGACAGAAGGCCCGAGTCTGAGGTCAAAGGGCAGGAAAGACGGACATCCTACCTCAAGAGGAGAGAGAGAGAATTCACCCTTCCTTCACTATTGTTTTTTCTATTATGTTCCTTAAGGGATTGGAGGATGCCAGCCCACACTGATGAGGTGGGAGGTCTTTATTCAGTCTACTGATTCAAATGCTAATCTCTTCCAGAAACACCCTCGCAGGCTCACCCAGAAATGATGTTTCTCCAGCTGTCTGAGCCTCCCTGAGCCCAGTCACTGGGACACGTAAGATCAGCCATCAGTCACACCTCCTTTCTCTAATGAAGGATAGCGTGTCTGCCCCAGGAAGGGCTCTGACAGGATGCTGGCCCAGGGCACTGTGGAGGGCACACGGTCATCTCTTACCGCTCAGGTAACTGTCCTATTCCAAAAAGCTGAGGCAAGGTACTGATACCTTGAGAATGACTGGAGCTGACGATCAAGGCCAGTGTACATATCAAAGCACCTGGCTGGCTTAACTGTTTTCTCTACCGATTCCTCCTGGCGTTTTGGTGTTTTACAGGCCCTCCTGAAGACTCAAGGAAAGGCCTTCTCGGGATGAAGGACCAACGGGCTTCATCCTCTGGTGACTCCGAAGGGACCGCCTGCCCTGCCTGCCTCCTCCACTTCATGGCTGTCACCCAGGAGTGCGATTCACCTGTACATACATGTGGTTCGTCCATGGGGTCCTGCATGTCATTGTCACAGAGGGGTCTTGACTCCTGGCCACAGGCAATTGATCCAGGGGAGGGCACTTCTCTCCGAGTGGCTGACCTAGTAGGTGGGCTCCAGGTGGCCCCGCATCCACCTGTGTGAGGGAAGCTCTTGTATGGAAAGAGAACAAGGTCAACACAGAGAGAGAGTGGAGGCGAGCCCTGCAGACAGTGGGCCTGGTGAGGGGGAGCCCTGCTTCCAGGGGCTTCTGAGGTCCAGCCACTTGCCCTGCTCCACATGCTTGGGCCACGCTCCTTTTTCCCGAAGCTCATTTGGGTGAGTTCTCGCCCCCTGCCCCCAAAAGAGCCTTACCCAGTACTCCCACCCGCCCCCAGCAAAGGCTGTTGTGTTTCCCTCAGAAGCAAGTCTCGCTGATCTCCTGTGGTTCTCCCGCCTACAGCACGTGGAGCCAAAGCGTCCAGGGAGGCTGCCCCCCTCTCCGGCTCCTGCTGCTCCTTCCCCGGAGCCCCCCTGGGATACGGTGTTTCAAATCTGAGTGAAGAAGGGGAGAGAACAGGGAAGGAGACCGTCTGCTGGGATCAAAATTTCTACAGTGAAGGACCCATCTCCTGGAGGGCTCGTGCCACCCTCACAGGGGAAGCTTCCTCCTCTGTGTGCAGGGCAGCTGCTTGTAGGGGCGTGGAGCCAAGTGGGGGTGATGGGCCACAGTCCTTTCTCCGCTGGGTTTACTGGAGCACTTGCTTTGCTCACGCCATATTTCAGTAAGCCTCCTACTCAGTGGCAGCTGCTTGGAGACAGGGAATGCGTGTCCTCCTCCTCCTGCTCCTTTACCTCCTCTGACAGCAGGAGAGGTGCACACAGACCCCTGCACATTAGATCTTCATGTGTCTTCCTTCAAGGACCAATTGCCAGGCAATAAGCCAAATGTTTTTCCTCATGCTCAATAATATGAAAAATGTGTTGTATGATTTCTTAGATCCCAAGAAACTAGTATTATTATGTTTCAGTGTTTTGTATTACTGGTTGCTCCAGCTTCAAATCCCAAAACCAATTATATTACAATCAAAAAAGCAAACAGACAAACAAAACCACTAACAACAGCTCAGAAGGCTGTGTGTTCAGGTTCACATGGGTTAGAATGTTGGGTTTGATACTCACAAAGAAACACTGTCAACAGTGTCAACAGGATCTAGTACAATATATGCTTAGTTCTCTATGTGTAAATATTTTCTGCAAACTTGAGTGCCATCCTAAAATTAAATGTGGAAAAAGAAACTTATGCACATAACTTAAGCAAAAAAAAATGTAGCTGAAAGTAAATAGACATCCCACACAAGCACTCTACTCTAAGGATTTGAAACCCTTATGATTTTGTACAGCATGAAGTCTAAATCTTATAATTACTTTTCTTCTTTCCAGAAACTGAATACCTTCTGCTGGAGGAGGGAGGGGGGATAAAACAGATTTTAAAAATCTATTTGTGTCAGTTGTTAGCATATTTTATTCCAACATCTGTCTCATATCATTTCACCAAGGAGGAAGACTTTCTTATCTGTCATTAAGGCAAATTATATTTTGGGAGCTCGCAAGTCTTAGCAGCATTTTTCAGTAATGTTTTCCTAGTGAAAATACCCAGGTGAAGCATTTTCCCAACAGCAAATGATTTTCCCAGGCTTAGCTGTTTTTTTAAAAAAGACATATTTAATTCTTACAGGGAGGCCTTAATCAACAGCACCATGGTGAATGGGTGAACGAAGCCTTCAAATGTAGACCTGGAAGCAGCTTCAGGTAAAAGGAACCCCTTGAGTGTCCAGGGTTCTAATACAGAGTCCTGAATTTCTACCTGGCTGTGCAGTATTCAAGCCCGTGAGAGGCAGAGGAAGAGAAAAGCAGAGAGGTGACAACAGACAGCAAGGGAGGCCAATTTCAACCACTTATCATTCTGGCTGTGAGGTGGAAAGCACCACACAGCCCTGTAATTTGTTAGTGGAGTATTTGTAGAGCGACTGAGAAATCCGGCTTGAATGACGTAAGACACAATGTCAGTGTGAAAAATTGTATCCCTTGTCACATTTGATTCTGATTCCTGCATGTGATGGTTCAAGCGTGATATGCAAAACACATCTTTCCATCATGAGCAGACAAGCAAGGAGCACTCAAGTCTCCACGGACCGCTGGAATCAGGACACCACACTGGGGTGGATCAGAGGGAGAGGAGAGCTGGATTCCCCAAGAGACATCCCACGGTCTTGACAACGATGATGGTGATGGCGCTATTCCAAGATAGATGCCGAAGGCAGCAGGGACATTTGTGGAGCACCCACTGGGTGTCAGGCCTCGGACTCAGTTTTTACATGTATGACTTTTTAAATTCATTATAAAACCCAATAGTTACTAGTGTCAAGGACATTTACAGATTAAGAAACTAAATCCCATAGAAAGAAGCAACATGCCCAAGGCTGCCAGCTCATCTTTAGGAAGCTGGGATTGCCAGCGTGTCTACGAGGCAGAGTCCCTGATGCTGAAGGGGATTGGGAGTGACCCAGTGCTTTACAGTCCCACCTGATTTTGCTCATTGATCTGAGGCCGGGAGCCCAGGGAAGTCCACCTGCATGTTCTGGATTTGCAACGATGTAGCGGTTTCTATGTCATAACTGATGTTCACTTGCACATTAACTGTCATAGTGCAAATGTCTGTCCCCCCTACGTGATGGGATTTGCTGCTTCTGAAATAACTCTAAAGAACCATTAAAAAATTGGATAATTATTTAAACCTTCTTCTAAAATATTGAAGGTAGCCTTTAAAATGAACTAGTTTTAGAAGTTACTAATGAAACCATAACAACAACTGTAATCTGGATTTTTGAAAAATTCCTTATATAAATTTGACATTTCTGGGATCACTGGCAAGAGATTGTGTCCTCAGAGGCAAGCCATGCATAAAATACTTTTGCCATGTAACATGCTAATATATCTTCTGTAAATCAGAAAACAGAGATAGAGCTTAGCTTGAGAACCCACCAAGTTAGATATTCCAATGGTTTAGTTTAATAATTAGTTGTATGCCCTTTTATTCCTATGTAATCTGATTCATCAGCTGTAAAGGATTTGAAACCCTTATAATTTTGTACAGTATGAAGTCTAAATCTTATATTTACTTTTCTTCTTTCCAGAAACTGAATATCTTATGCTGGAGGGCCGGGGGGGAGGGATAAAATCGATTTTTAGAAATCTATTTGTATTAATTAGATTTTCTTTTCTGTTTCTGTCAATTTAGATATGGGTGTGAACTTTCTTAAAGAAATAAAAACGAAAAAGCCTTAACCAAAAGGAATCCATTATTTTTCATGGTTATATCCACAAAATAAAACTAAGGAATTCTAAAACCTCATCCACGCCCTCCCTTCCCGCTCCTCTCTTACGCCACCTTTCCTCGCGCCCACTGGCAGGAGCTCGGAGGGGAAGACGCCACGGCCTTTGTCATGTCTCACTGCCCCCAGTTTATCCGGGGCCGACATTCTGTGCACATCTGAGCTGGAGAGTGATGCGGAGCCTTCCCGTGCCCACTCTTGCCCTGAAGCATATTGACATTCACTCCGCAGCTGAGGAAAGGAAGTTTCCCACCTAAGAAGAGGATAACTTTGTATTAATTTTCCTTGTTGAACACTTCATGTAATCCTTGTAGTGAAACAGCACCCCAAGGCAGGTTCCTTGGGCAAATGAAACGCTATGGCCAAGTTATTAGAGAACATCAAAGTTATTTAGGAGAAACCAAGACCTGGGAAGAAGAGCTGATGTCTGACTTCAGCGGAAGTAGGGAACAGTGGAGGCCTTGCTCAGGAGTCCACGCCGCAGAGGTCCCAGGGTGGGGTGGAAGCTCTTGCTGGCAGGCTGCAGAAAACTCAGCTCAAAGCTGTTTAAATAAAGGGGGCTTTGATTGGCTCACGTCAAGGGAAGGGCTGGGGTGGATATGGCTACAGGCATGACAGACCCCAGGGCCCTAGTCCTTGCTTGCAGGGCCTGGCATCTCCCGTGACCTGTTCTCACTCACCACCACTGAAAGCCTTCCCTCGTGGTTCAAAATAGCTGGCAACAGCACCTGTCTTCACAGCTCCAGGGACATGGAAAAAAGAGAATTTTCCTTTGAGGCAGGTTTAGCAAAAGGCTAATTCCTGCCCCTCTCCTGTGGAGGGGAGGGGATGGAGTGGGCTGACTGATGAGCCCTGGAACCAAAGCCAAGCCCCATGGGGTCACCAGGGCCCAGAGTAAGGGAGTGAGTCCCCAAGTGCAATCCTCTGTTATGTTGCCAGAAGAAGGAACCTGTTTCGGTTTATTGAGCACTTACTGCATGTGAGCGCCTTCTCTGCCTTCCCAGAGAGGCCACACGCTGCCTTTTTACCCTTGTTTGTTCATCAGATTAGGTGTAGATCATGGTGAGGGGCAGCCAGTGTCCACCGTGCTAACCTGGAGGGGGCGTAAGGACATCATGACCAAGTCACTTCATAACATCTCTTTGATTTCTGGAAATGGAGTCCAAATACTGGACTTTGTGGTTAAAAATCAGGCATCTTTCTGACCCTGGTGGGGATCCCGTCTTATTGGCTCTGTGTCCTCAAATGTCACCACCTCTTAAAAACTGGAAGAAACTGCCAATGAAAAGTTTCCAAATTTTTTATTTTAATCTGCAAAGAAGTACACTCTCTCCATGGGACATGTTATGTCATTGCAAGAGCACTCAGTATCCTGGTCTGAAGAGTGTGGACTGGGCCTTTCATCCAGCCGGGGTCTGGAGCCATGCTGGGGACATGGAGTGAGTACTTGACCTGCCCCTGGTGGTCAGGAGGCCTTCCTGAAGGGACCCTCCCGGGAACAAAGAAAGCATCTGGGCACCAAGGTGTGTTCCACCCTCTGAGCTCTGAAAGGCAACATTCTAGATTTTTCTCTCTTCTAGTGATGACTAGTTCATTGCGCTCTGTTAGCCAAGAAAGAAAATGTTGCAGGAAGAAGGCCTGGCATTTGTGTCTCATTTTTAAAGCTTCTTTCTTTAGCAGATGAGGAGTTGAGATTCTTAACTTTGTTTCAATCGAGGACTACTAGCAGCCCAAATTCGGAGTCTGGATTGGGGTCTCCGACCCCCATTCAGTGCCGAATGTGGAGAACACAGAGCCGAGAGGCTCAGAGCTGCCAAGAACACACTTCAAACTGTGTCCCGGAGGGGGACGCTGAGCATGAGCAGTGCAATCGCCTGGCCACGATCTACACCTAATCTGATGAATAAACAAGGGTGAAAAGGCAGCGTGTGGCCTCTCTGGGAAGGCAGAGTAGGCTCTCACACGCGGTAAGTGCTCTGTGAACAGAAACAGGTTTAGAGTCAAGCGCAGCTGGTGTGAGCTTGGCTACTGTGTGTTCAGCTGTGTGACCCTGGGCGATTTAATTAATCCCGCCTCGCCTCCCTGAGATAATTCTATCATGTCATCCTTCTGTTGGGAGGATTAAGAGATAACTTACACTAAATGGTTAACAAAATATTTGCCATTGTAAGTGCTCAAAAGGAATGATTGCTCTGAAATTTATTTTTAAAAAATAAAAGAAGAGAGAATAAGTATCCCAAAGCGGTCATTTTTGGAAAACAAATAAATCGGAGAATTTTCTTCACATTCTTAGAAAATATAAAGAACAAAAGATAAAAAGAATGAAAGAATAAGATAAAAATAGAGTTGGTGGGCCTAATAAAGATAAAGAGAAAAACAGTATCACTGCAGAAATGAAAATTTCTTAGAAGTTGCCATTATCAAAATCGATACTGCACATCCTGGACTAACTGAAGTCACGGACAACAGAGACGAAAGGCAAAGGAACAGAAGACGGACAGGGAAAATGGTTGTACCAAACCCAGCAATCTCTGGACTGCGCACACTGGGGCCTCTTGGGGAGCCCCAGCTAGGCATGCTGCCCTCGCTCGGAGCTGACAGCCTATACCAGGACTGCAGAGGTACTGCCAGCTTGGCAGCCAACACACACCTGGTTCCAGGCCCACCCTGAGCCACTTCTAATACCCCCAGCTGCCTGCATCTGCGTCCAACCCAGCAGGACCAGGGCTCCACCCCTCCCACCACTCAAGCGCTCAGATGAGGCCTCACCCAGTGGGACAGGTGCACCGTCCCCCATCAGCTGCCTGCGCGCCTGGGCGACACCACCCGGAGGTAAGAGGAGGGAGTTCCCATGGGGATAACTTGGCTGGAAAGGGGCAAGCAGACCAATTTGACCAAGGACGTGGTAGACAAGTTATTTGCATCTCTACGCTTCTCCAGTGCACTGCTCCTGAGACCAGTGTTTCACGAGCCTCAGAACACCAGCTCTGCTCCCTGGTGACAGTGCGCCAGGCTCACGGTGCACAGCCCCGGGTTTGCTTTCCCTCCTTCTCTGCCTCGCCCCCACTTTTCTGTCATCCTCTCTGTCCCAGGATCGCACTCCAAACCGAGGGTTGCCATGAAGTTTTGCCTATATCCTGTGTTCTGGGGAATTAAGATAAGATAGGGACCAAAACGTGGTAGACATTGGAGATGACATGGCTACTGTGTTCCATGAAGTATGGAATAAGAATAGAATTAAATGATAATAAAAATGTAAGAGGAGAGAACTTCCCTGGAAGCACCATGACCTGGAAAATTGCTAGAGAATAATAGAAGCTGAGTGGTTTTTAGTGATAATGATCTTGGTAAGATTACTAAACTTTGGAGCAACTAAAGGAATCTCACAAATATTCTGTAAGAAGAAACAGCTGACTTTTATAAGCCAAAAAATTAAAGACTGAGTTGAACTTCCCAACAACATAAAATTCCAGGAGAAAATGGAGCAATCAAATGTCTATAAAATTTTGATAGAAAAAAATGCTAACCTCAAAAAATGGCATCCTCAACAGACTGTTATTTACGTGAGAAGTCAGCAGAAGGACATTCTCAATATGCAAAGAGGATTAATGTACCTTTATGGAACTACACTTGAGGTTGTACTCTAACTCAGCAAGAGACGATGTCCTGGGTCAAAGATTAAAATAAAACCTTAAAACCTTTTATTATCTTGGAATGGGAACACGTTCCCTCCCAGTAGCCAGAAACTGTGAAGGAGAAAAATAAAAGATATTTGCAAACTAAGTGCAAATATAGCAAAAAATGTAATTAAAAATATGACAAAAATGCTTAATATCCTATTACCTAAGGAAGTTTTCACATCAATAAGAATATCCAATTGAAAATGGACCAAGTACATGAAAAGGTAATTTATAAAAGAATTCCAAATGTGTGTCTGTGTGTATATAGATAGATACATTCATGCATACATACATATTTATCCTTACCAGTAATTAAAAAACAAAAAACATAAAATGTAACAGTGTGATATTGCTTTTAAACCTACCTTATCAGTAAAACTGAGAAAGACAGTGTCCAGTGTTCCTGTAGTGATACGACTGCTCTGGAGGGCAATTTAGCGACGCATGTTGAAATCTTATATGTGCGGACTAACTGACCAGCTTTCCCACTTCCAGCATTTTATCATCACAAAGCAATTGGCCAAATGTATAGAAATATATGTTATAGCATTTTTTCATTGACGCAATACTGAATGATGTAAATGCCCATTAATAAGGGATGGTTTGATTAATTGTGACATGCATACAATTGAATACTATACGGACATTAAGCACAATGGTATATTTCAGCACTCACTGACATGGAAAGCTATTCGTGAATATTGTAGAACTGCAAAAACAGATTTCAGAAGGGGAATTGTATGATCACATGTGTGTGTGTATGTGTGTGTGTGCGCATGCACACATTTATCCACATCACACAGATAACTGAAAACATTGAGAGTGGTCACCCAAGAGTAGTTAGATAAGGGTTTTATTTTTTGCTTTTCTGTCTTGTCTTTGCCTAAATTTTCTAAATGTCTGGTTTTTAAATTGCAGCAAGATAAAAGAATTAAAGTGTCTATTTTTTTTTCAAAAAAGGAGCAGAGATTTTTTTTTGTATCATTAATCTACAATTACATGAGGAACATTGTTTACTAGACAACCCCATTACAGTCACTGTCCATCAGCGTAGTAAGATGCTGTAAAATCACTACTTGTCTTCCCCGTGCCCTCCCCCCACATTATACATGCTAATTGTAATGTCCTCTTTTTCCCCGCCCTTATTCCTCTCTTCCCACCCATCCTCCCCAGTCCCTTTCCCCTTGGTAACTGTTAGTCCATTCTTGGGTTCTGTGATTTTGCTGCTGTTTTGCTCCTTCAGTTTTTTCTTTGTTCTTATACTCCACAGATGAGTGAAATCATTTGGCACTTGTCTTTCTCTGCCTGGCTTATTTCACTGAGCATAATACCCTCTAGCTCCATCCATGTTGTTGAAAATGGTAGGATTTGTTTTCTTCTTATGGCTGAATAATATTCCATTGTGTCTATGTACCACATCTTCTTTATCCATTCATCTACTGATGGACATAAAGAGTCTATTTTTAAAACTACTTTGAAAAGTATATGCCCACAGATATTTTTTACTGCCAAACCAACAATGTAGACTTCCTGTGAAGTTTTTCTTGAAGTATGACACCTTGGTTGTATGAGTGTTTGCAGATAAACAGACCACCACAAACAGGGTATTTGTTCAGAGCTTGCTATAGCGAGGAGTCAGCCACCATCACTTGGCATTTGGCAGAGACCCAAAAGCAGGTGGAGGAGCAGGGAAGCTGCAGAGTGTGGGAAAGGAAAGTTTCCCACATGCCGGGACTGGATGCTGTGGCTGGGGGGAGCTGGAGGTGGGCTAACCAGAAATGGGGCACCCTATATGATTGGTTTCTGAGCATGTTTGGCTTTCTCTGTAGGTTCTGAGTTGGAAGTGGAGGCAAAAAGAAGAAAAAGTGACCAGTGTGATTGTAAGTGGGAGTTATATACCCAGTTTTCTAGGCGGTGTTAAGCAGGGATGGTCTGCTGCAGGCGGCCACCAAGTACAGCATACAGCACACTCGCGAGACTGAGCGGTATGTTAGGTGCATAACGGATTATTTCACTTCTCTCTCACTACAACTCTAGCGTGATGTCGCTGTGAGTTCCATCTTACAGATGAGGAAACCGAGGCTTGGAGGAACCCAGGATCAGCCCAGAGTCACAGAGCTCGTTAAGTGGACTGCTGTTGGGGCTCACATATGTCTAAACCCAAAGCCTGTACCTAAGAATCTCAAGCAATGTGAGACCTCTCAGAACTGATTTGGCCACACACTTGGCCTGGAGAGATAATACTATGCACCAATTCTGAGCTGAACATCTTGTTTCTTAAAGGCTATAAAAGAACCTTAACCCATAATTCTTTTAGGTACCAGGACGGTTTCCATCCTGATAGCAGGAAGCAGGGTTCTAGTTGATGCCGTCCTTTGGCTGTGACCATAATTCACTTTGATAATTGCTGATCTGCTTGCTCAAGGATGAAAGAAGTCCCATCGTGGACAGCACGACAGTTACAATCTCCCATCTTCTCCAGTAAAAACCTATCTCCTCCAGTAAAACTTTGAGCCTTTTTACTGTTGCAGATGGAAACACACTGCCTCTCCCTGATTTACAGACAGGTTACCTCACACTTTGTGTCTGTGCATGGGCAGTGCCTTTATCGCTTCAGAACTTTCTGTTTGAACTGGATATAGTCATTTTCTAATTGCTTCTTTGCTCTCTCTCATAGAAACACATTTCACCCTGGGAAACGTATCTTGGAAATTTCAACTATATCTTCATTTCCTCTCACTGTGCCCTTTTTGCCTTCTTTACCTACTTTCTGCAATGTCTCTCCTTCACTCCAGCTGCATCCAGCTTTTCTTAAGCCGGCCTGTGCCATTAAAAACTGCCAGAACACTCCCAGGAGATGGTGTCCTTCTGACACCAGTGGATTCAGATGCTGGGGGGGGAGCGGCGCGCGGTGCTCCATCTCTGCAGCCAGTCACCTGGGTTCCCACGTTGACTCTACTGCTTTCAGGCTATGTGACCTTCGGCAGGTTACTTAACCTCTCTGCCCCTAGTGCCTTACCTGTAAAATGAGGCTAATAAGAGCATCTACCTTCGAGTTGTTTTACTATATTTTTAAGGTAGTTATAGGAACTAAATGATCTCAGACATGCAGACTTTTCAGCCAGCACCTGGCATATAGTAGGACTCCAGTAACTTAATTTTCACTATGTGTTTAAGCCTTAAAATTAATGTACCTCTCAGCTCCAAGGTTGTTCCAAAGGTCGTAGGGGTGCTGGCCAGCTTGCCTGATATGCATAAACTTGCTGATAAGACACATCACAGACTTCCTGCAGGCGTTGCTTCGTAGAGTCTGTCACATTTGGTGTGTTCCTACCCCTGCTTAGGACTCCATCTGAGACAGATGGTTATCTCCCATAGCTGGGGCTGTCACCCGTAATGTCTGGGGTGGACAGACTCTTGAGTGGTCCTCAAGCTCCCCAGCTCCTGGTGTTCACGTCCTGTGCAAACCGTGAGTGTGGGCAGGACCTTTGACTTGCTTTCAGCTGACAACACAGCAAAGGTGATGGGATGCCACTTTCATGATTACGTTACCTAAGATTGCAATGTCCACTGGCTAGAAGATTCTCCCCCTTGTAGGAGGCATGGAGGGGCACCCACAGGCAAAGAACTGACGGCAGCCTCAGGAGCTGCAGGTGGTCGCCCACCAGGAGGCAGCGAGAAACGGAAGTCCTCAGGCTTTCGGCCACAAAAGTGAATACTGCCAACAATAACATAAGCATGGAAGTGGATCTTTCCCCGGTTGAACCTGGCCATGTGGCCATAGCCCTGGATGGCCCTTGCATGTGGCCTTGGAGACCCTGAATTGGAGGACCCAGGTAAGCTATATCTGGGCTCCTGACCTTCAGAAATAACAACTGTGTGTTGCTTTGAGTCACTAAATTTCTGGTAATTTGATGTGTAGCAAGAGAAGACTAATGCACTGTGTTAGGCTTCTCTGGAGAAACAGAACCAATAGGATGTATACGGAGAGAGAAAGAGAGAGAGAGATATTAATTATAAACAACTGGCTCAGGCAACGATGAAGGCTGAGAAGCCCAGACCCAGGGCAGCTGACAGGACAGCTCTAGTCTGAGTCTGAAGGCCTGAGAGGCAGGAGGGCCAAGGTGTGAGTGTCAGTCTGAGTCTGCGTCTAAGAGCAGAAGACGGATGTCCCCAGCTCAGCTGACAGTACGGCAGAGAAGGAGTTTTTTCTTACTCAGCCTTTTGTTCTATTCAGGCCTTCAGTGAATTGGATAAAGGCTGTCTACCCTGGGAGAGGTTTCCCAGGGTCCTTGGCCAGCCAAGGGCTCTGGCTCGCAGTGTAATTGTTTCCCAGGGCAGAATTGTGAAACAGACAAGGAAGGAAGGGCACCTGAGTTCCCAGGTGTCAATCACAGAATGAATTTCTGCTGCTATCCCTGCTAGGTATGTAGTCCTCAATATCTCGCTCATTCTTACAAATAAATGAAGGCTAAAAGATGCATTTGATAATGTCACCTCTCTGCTCAAAACTCTCCAGCGGCTTCCCATGTCATTCACAGGAAAAGCAGAAGTCTGACAAGACCCTGCAGAAACTCCAGACCTGTCTGTCCCATCTGCTTCACCCTCACCCTGCTCACCCCACTCTAGGAATTTTGGAATTCTGAAATTTGGTCTGTTCTCTTAACTGCATTCTCATTGCCTAGAACACTTCCTGGAATATAGTAGGTGCTCAATAAATAATTGTCAAGTGAATGAATTAAGAAATGGATGAGGGAGTGGACAGTCCTGCATGGTGAGTAGTATGAGCACTTTTTAGAGGTGATAATCCTGAGCTCCAAAAGATTCTAGACACTTGAGCAAAGTCATGCCACTGAGGAAACACTGGCACCAGGGTCCAAGCATGGTCGTGTGGCCCCAGGTCCTGCTTTGTGACCACCTCCTCCACACCAGCAGTCTCTCTGCCCTCATGGGCTCTTTTTTTTCCCCTCCAACAAACTCTATGCTGATAAGAAATGATACTTAATCAAGTTAAGATAAAGTTGGCCAAAATTAACTGGCAGCATTACCCATCCCCTAGGATGCTTGCATTTTGAAGGCTTCCAAATCCTTGCCCGAGGCCACTGGCTCTAAAGGTGAAACTCAGGCCTCCACCAACACTCCCTGGTGGCAAGGGGGAGCATGCTGAAAGGTCACTATCATTTGCTTCACCCCCTCATCACCTCCCCGCATCACCGCAGGCCGTTCCTTCCTCCCGCAGCCTTGGCAGCAGGCAGGCCTGCTCAGGAACCCTGCAGAAACTGGCACCAGTGACTGAATACAGTCCACAGGCCCTGCAGAGGCTACACTGTCTGGGTTCACTTTCCCCAAAGGTCTACATAGTCGCCTCCCCAATGACACTATTTAAACATCACGTGGAGGTACTTTTCATCGTAAGCACTTTATTCCTAATACCTTAACAAGAGGTACAATTTTTTCCTCAGAAAACAAATCTTCCTGCCTGCCAGCTTTTCCTTTGCTATAATTTTTGGAGTGCAAACACATTTTCATAGGCTTTATCGACTGAGGTTAGAATGATACTTTAGATTCAGAAATGGGAAGAGAATTTTTCCAATTATGTTTTTGGTGTTTAAATATTCCAACCAACCCATATAAATGCAAATAGAAAATTAGGAAGATTCCCCACAATAACAATCTTTTCTCTTCTCCACACAAGACACCAGGTCGACACCATACACATGAGCATAAGAATACAGTCAGTGTTTTTCAACTTTGAGGGAGTAAATGCCTATTGGGCTACCTAATTAGCTCTGCTGCCAATATGCCAGGCAGATAAAAAAAAATACCAGTTTTCCTGACAATCTTGTCAGATTTTCCACAGTTCATTGGCAGCACTTTATGTCTCACCCTCTAGGCCTCATGGAACTGCAGATCCCGTGAGCAGGCAGGACATTGTGGCTAAGAGACGAATTTCTCCACGGAGTCCCACACACTCCAGAAGAGTCCAGTGTTGGAGTGTAGCTGCCACTGGTTATATTTCTTTGCTCCTGCCCCCACGGGAACAAAGGCCAGAACCACTGGGACAGAGCACACAAGGACAGAAGGGTCCCAGTGCTAAACTACCTTGGACTTTTTCATGTCCTCTGTGTCTGCACACACAGGAGAACTTGGGGAGCATGATTTTCTTTTTTAAGGGATGCCCTTGGTGTGTTGCAGAAGCAAACATGCACATAAGCACTTATTTAAGTTATGCTTTTGAAACTAATAACACATTATCTAATGTTGCATTTTCCTTTTTAATAAAGTAATGTCAGGAGTTTCAGGGGGAAGGGGTGCCAGGTCTTCCCTGGAGCAGGAGTGAGTGGGGCTTTCATCAGCACAGATTTGGGAGCCAGTTCACAAAGGAGTCCCCGCACCACAGGGCGACAGCATTCTCCCTGTTGTCATGACTGTCACCAGCAGTTCTTCTGGGTCCTAAGACTTTTAAAAAGGTGACACATTTCCAAAGCAAAACAACAGTCCAGGTCTAAGTATACTTGATGGTAAAGGGCAGCAAGAGTTATACCCTGAGGGCTTTGTTTCTGGAATCAACTGATTGATTGAGGAAAACATGGGGTTACCACCAATCTTAACTGTGGCTTGTTTCCTAAGACTCTCTTAGAAACCAAAATAGCACATCCCAAAAGAATTGGCCTTGCGAAGTCATTTCAGAAAATGGTATTTTAAAGAAAAAAACCATCAGCATTATGGTAGTACAGTACTACAGAGAAGACAAAAATTGTCATTCTAGTAAAAATGCTCATACTTTCTGGCCAATTTAAGATCATAGTAAATGTGTCCATCCCTACCCAGGAAAGTTACTAACTGATCACATCAGCAGTTTATTCTCTTACAGTAGAAGTTTCAGTCAGGCTTACATTTTTTAAAACTCCATTACACCAGCAAAGAGAGAAAAGGTACTTAAGAACAGAGAGCACACAAATATTAATGATGAAGATATACCTGACTTTCAGCACAAGAGACACACTCTACAACATTCAAAATTAATTCCCAGTTATTTGCACACTTATTCATGATTTTGCTCTTGGAAAGGAAGTTTTTTTCATCCCCATGCCAACTCCATTGCGAAAGGACCTTTTCATAAACGTCTTCTCCAAAGACAGCTTTAGAAAATCTAGTCCCTCACTCCTCTCCATCCTGGTTGGGCAGCTGTTCAGCAGGACGAGAAAGGAATCAGGTTTTCCAGACACCTGGTAATTCATATGGGACAGGAGGAAGAGAACACCGCTTTAGTGTTAAAGGTTTATTTCAAGGAACAATTTTCAAAATCTTACGGCAAAAACCCAATGTACCCAGTCTTTTTAGGGCAAAATTTTGCTAAAACCCAATATATAATTTATCTAAATACAAAATACAATCTGGAGCTGTCTACCTCTTGTCTCTCACTTCTGTAATTGCTGCTCTCCTATATTTGCACCATACACTGTACATAGTTATCTTGTTGCTATTACTTTATAAAGAATCTTTCAAGTGGCACTAATTAATCCTGGGAATAAATTTTTAAACTCACTAAGAATGACAACCCCTGATAACCAAACTGCAGGTTTCAGTTGGAACCAGTTTCCTTCCGGGGCCTGTCCTGAGCCATTTGCCAAGGTTCTCCTCAAATGCCAGCAACTTCTTCTTTTGACTTTGTTTGAGCTCCTTCTCAGTGGCTCTAAGGCCTGTATGACATAGGACCGTGCAGGCAGTGCCTACTTGTGAAAGAAATAAGTTTGGAATCCTAGAGCTCCAACTGGCCCTCAAGGACCTGAAATTCAACCCATACTTCAAAGATAAAGAATCCAGGTGCGGAGGAAAGGAGGGTGTCCCAAGACACAGAGCCGGTGAGTCCAAGAGATGTGCCTGACCCAGGAATGCCCTACAGAGGAAGTACAGCATTGACAGGGTACAAACCACAAATGCCATCACTAGGGAGAGCAAAGATTCACCGAGGATCTCTGTGCATCAGGGCCTCCCCTCAAAAAGCTCCATGATGAAGGGACTATCATTTCACCAGTTTTAAAGGAGGAAATTAAATGGCAAGTAGGTGAAGCTGAAGCAAGTATGGAGTTGAGGCTTCTAACACCACTCAAGGCATGTGTCCCAAGTATACGAGAGCTAAAGAGGACAAGGGGGCTGAACACTTGTATTATAAATAAACATACCACAAAGTAAAAATTGCACATTTTTCTTTCCTAGTGCAGGAAAACAAGTTTGGTTTGGGGTTTCTTTGGAAGGTGAAATGGGGCCAGAGAGCAAGAAAGCCTCTCTGGGATCCTTCACCCACCTCTGCGTGGTTTGTTGACAACTTCCAGGAGTCAGAGTTCCCAGGCAGATCATTCCCACGGGCCTCTGGAAGAAAAATGGGCTTTTTCTTTTCTTTCTTGGACCTCGGAACAGTCAAAGAGAGTTTCAGAAATATTGGTCATGGGAAATCAATCAAAAACTCTGATTTGAACACCCACTGTGTGTTTTTCCCTGTGTTAACAAAGGAAATCTAAGCATGATATAATGCCATCTATTTTAAATTCCCCAGAAAGGAGGGGCTTATGAGTCATTTCACAAAGGGAAGCATTCCAGTTCTTTACAGAAATACTCATGATGCCACCACCTTTATATTGCAAAAGAAATGCATCAGTTCTAGAGGTCCCCAAAACACCCTTAAAAGATACTGATGCTCTTTGCTGATCACTGAAGGGAGCCCCTCACAGAGGTAACAGAAAAATATGGTATATTTGCCCAGTTGATGGGCTTTATGAAGTTCACAACAAATATTACAAGGGCCGGTATGTCATTCGTCTGCACACTCACTCACCCTAAACAAATTGGTAGGTACCATTACTACACAATGGAGTTACAATGAGAATGAAATAGTCATGTGCAAAAATAGCAATATGGAAAATGCAGTGAAAGAAGAAACATATCATGGACAAGGAAATCTCATAAATACATTAGAAGAAAGTACATCCTTAATTTTTTTAAAAGTCTGCACACAAGTGCCTCTTGTTCAACAGAAATGTCATGAACAAACCTTTGGGGAAAGAATCAAAGGTAATTAGGAAGACACTTGAGAAAAATATACCAATTTATGGATTGTGACTCATCAACTTGATCAATGCAGTGCCTTACAGAATCAATGACTAAATTAGTGTTGAATGCTCATAGGAATAAAACAGGAAAAATGAAGCTAGGTTAAGTAAACAAGTAATGGAAAAATGACAGATGCAAAGATTAGTGAGAAGGGCATTAATACACATATGAGATCATTAAGTTTAGACATTTATTTATTATTTAGGACTTACGTGGCATCTCATTATTCTAAAAGTAATTTCATAAATTACACTGATTTCAGTAATTACAGTATACCAGGTTATGTTTTAGCAGAGCAAAGTTAAAGTACCAAAAGCTACCAGTGACAAAAGATATTTAAAATTTTAAACACAGTATTGACATAAATCAACTGAGATATCATGTCGAAATAGTATTCAAAAATCCAAAGAAAAATGTTCATTTTTCTGAATGTCTTGAACAGTTCAATGAATAGTCAGGAGCTCAATCAATATTCTTGAATAAATGTAAAATTTATTCTGACATGTTATCTATATGCTTCTACATCTCAAAAACTTGCCATTTTTGTGAACTTAGGAAATTCAGTTTTTGAAAAATAATCCATTGTATTTTTAATGTAGTTTCAATGGTTAAATACTGACCTTGACTATGAGGGGATGCGTGTGAAACAAATAAATGATCATGGGCTAAACAATTTATATGTTACATTGAAATGAATATGTTCCTATGCAGAGGTCAAGTCTGAAATAATTCAAAACAAATTTTGATACTCCAGTATTATCTATTATCAAAATTTGTTTCTTTTTACTAATATCAATACTCTACTTGTATCTATTTTCATTGAAATCTCTAGTAATAAGGGAAATTCTTTTTCTGCTGCATATTCCTTGAGATTATTTTGAATTTATCTGTAACACTAGTTATCTAGTCAAGCATCCAAAACAGAGGCAAAGCAGGCGGAGAAAGACAAGTACCAAATGATTTCACTCATATGTGGAGTATAAGAACAACGGAAAACTGAAGGAACAAAACAGCAGCAGAATCACAGAACCCAAGAATGGATTAACATTTACCAAAGGGAAAGGGGCTGGGGAGGATGGTTGGGAAGGGAGGGATAAGGGCAGGGAAAAAGAAAGAGGGCATTACGATTAGCATGTATAGTGCATGGCGGGGGGGGGGCACAGGGAGGGCTGTGCAACACAGAGAAGACAAGTAGTGATTCTACAGCAGCTTACTATGCTGATGGACAGTGACTGTGAAGGGGTATGTGGTGGGACTTGGTGAAGGGGGAAGCCTAATAAACATAATGTTCTTCATGTAACTGTAGATTAATGATACAAAAATTTAAAAAATAATAATATCAACAACATAAAAAAAAAAAAACAGAGACAAAGCTCTTACCTTAGAAGGTGGAAGTGGATAACCCCAAAACACATGCATTGTAGAAATCAACAGAACTAGAATAAGACTAAATTTTAATAAGCTGCAAAGAAGGGCGGTATCGCGTTCGCTCCTTGTGGCGGTGACGACAGCAACACGTACACAGACCTGGTTCCCTTCAGTTCTTTATTGTTGCTCGGAAGGTCGGGAGAAGGTGAGTGAGAAGAAGCAACAGCCGGAGAGAGCGAGTGAGAGGAAGAATGAGAGGAGAGAGAGACTTTTTCTCTTTCCTGCTTATGCCTTATATAAAGGAAGCTGGCCTATGGTGATCAAGATCATGCGTGACCTTTAAGCTGATTGGTAGCATGCCTTCTGCATGAGCTGAGCACGAGCGCGGAAGCATGGGGCAAGCCTATAGGAGCAACTTCCTTATGCTAATGCCACCAAACCAGGAAGGGTGGCGCTCAGGAAGCGGGCGCCATCTTAGGGCATTGGTCAGCTACAGTGGAAGGGCGGTGTTCAGCCATAGTGGGACTCAGCCTCGGCCGTAGGCCGGCCCCTACAGCGGGGGAAAAAACCTCAGATTAGTCTCATTTAGGCAAGTATAAATAAAAAGGAATATATAAATTTGACATTTTTCTTTGTGGAAAAATGCAGTCTTTTACCTAATCATTGTGGACTTTCCAAACTCTCTGCAGATCGGTAGTTTAATGGTCAAATTCCTCACACAACTGTCAGATCCTCCTTGGGTGACACTTTTAATACCAGAAAAGTTCAGGAGTAAAAATGTCATCACGGCCCATCATTGGTGACTAATTGGTTCTTTTTTTGTTCTTGTTAAGTTGGAAAAGGACGATAACATATAGGCCTTGTCACTGAGTTTTCAAGATTGACTTAATTTAAAGTTTGCCATTAAAAATGTCCTTCAAAGACATTGGTCTTCTAAGCAGCAGCATGGTGACATAGACGGCCAGAGATCTCAAAACAAACCAAAAGTTTGTTTAGGGTTTAAACACTTAAAAACATTACTCCTTTGAAATGTCCCGGGCATCTTGTGTCAGAGACTAACATGGAAGGAATCCTTACAAGAATAAAGAACACCCGCCTGAACAATACACACAGATTATTCAAGTTCTCTACAATAGATTTCCTTCCTTTAGGACTTCTGAGATTAAAGCAGGGACACAAGTACCTGGCTCTGACACTAGTCATTCAAATAAAGGAAGGATGCCATGTTTACCCTTTCCCATGGGCATCCCCAAGTCCCAGGCTCAGAGTTCTGGGAAGGCCTGGCCTCCTTTTTCTCTGCAGGGCATAGAATTCCTCCAGGAAGCCTCTGCTGCCCTTACATTCCAGTGGGCTTCTGCATTAATAAATTGATTCAGAAACACTTAGTGTGAACAGATGTGGTTGAGGCTCACAACGGAGGAAATCCTCAAGGGAGGTGCTTTCTGCTTGGATAGCTAGTGTTTCTGAGATGGAGTCAACATTTTTTGAATGCAAAGCAATGAGAAAAATCCTTGCCTCCACAGGATCAGCCCCTTTGGGAGGACAAAGCTGCCCTGTGTCTGGGGTTTCCGCTGCCCATCTGTCAGTGCTAAATTCCTTTATTGTGGGACCTGCCACTCGGTATGAGTCTCAGGTAGCTGTCGATCTCATAGGCACGCTTTGCCTACCCCAAGGGGAGCTAGGTGACCTGGACTCTCCAGGGAACCCAGGTCACAGGGATCAGTGCCAAGTCAGGAGCCAGGGCATGTGATCCTACACCTTTGAGCATAGTCCTTCTGGGGACATTAGGTGGAGGCTGGGAGACAAAGAACTTTTAGAGCACCAAGGAATTGAACACACATTTACTTTTGTCTCTCATGAACCCAGCTTAAATAAACACATAAGAACAAAAATTATGGAGAGGCGATGACGGCAACAGTGTCTTGAGAGATGAGTGATTGACCAAGTAGATCTGGGAAAGTGCTTATGAAACTAGTAGTTCAGTGACAGACCCCCAGCAGCCTCAAGTACTCTTAGATCCAGTTCCTTTGGGATGTGTCAAACATGGCATTAAAAAAGGAAGATCCATTGAAAGTTTAAGAGCCAGTTCAGCCCCACATCCCCTCCCCACTTCCCAAGTCCAGACAATTTCTTGTTCGGCAGAAGACTATAGGTTTATTCTAAGGAGTAGGTAAAGCAAAGCATCTCCTAACTGGGGTCAGGCACAGCTGGCATGGGGAGGCATACTCTTCTGGAAACAAAGGTTGAACAAGTATTATATTCAGGGTGGAGACCTGTGGATCTTATTCCTGATGTACTGTTAGACAGGTCTTTGCCCGCAAGATAAGTGAATGGAAGATCCTTCTCTGGGAAATTTGTCCAGCTCCAGATGAAAACCCTGGAGACACAGACCCCAGGCTTCCCTAACAAAAACAGCCCAGCTAAGTGCAATCCACTGAAGTCCAGGGCTAACCAAACCCCGTAACACACACACAAAAAAAATTTATAGACTTTTTAAAACTTCTCTACTCTTAATAATAAACAGGTAGCTCAGAAATGCAACTGAAAAGAGTAAGGGGTATTTATAAAGGCAGAACCCAGTAAGAACAACGAAAATGGGAGAGAAGTCTACAGCAACAGTATCTTATCCTTAAAGACAGAGACCAAAACAAACAGAAAGTAATTTGAAGGAAACAAGAGAAAATACAAGAGAAGAAGACTTAAGATGAGTATCTAATATTCTTCCAGATAGAAGATACTGTATCTATAAAATAAGAAAAGAAAGCTATATAAGGCAAAATATTTAGAGGACAAAAAAAAAAAGAGCTAATGAGAATTAAAAGCATTAAAAAAAACTCGGTAGGAGGATTGAAAGATAGGGTTAAATAAATTTCCTGGATATTTCAGAAAAAAGGCCAGGGAGAAAATTAAAGTAATTAAAGAATAGTAGTCATCCAACTTATAAATAATAGGAGTCCTAGAAAAGAGAATAGAAAATGGGAGTGGAGAGGGAATCGTCAATAAAAAGATTTAAGAATATTTCCCCTCATAGAAGGTCACTACTTTCCAGAAGGACAGGAGTCAGTGAGTGCCTGACTCCGTGGGTAAATCTGACCTATGCCAAGATACATCACAGAATTTCATCATGTTGCATCCTAGCAGCTTCCAGATTACTTACAAAGACTCAAGCATCAGAAATACTTTGGGCTGCACTAAAAGTACTACTTAGAAGACAATGGAGCGGTACCTTTAAAATTCTAGAGAAAAAATGATATCCAGTCTAGGATTTATTCCCAATCAAACTAATTCATAAACTGGAAGCTCTAATAAACATGCTCAAGGATGTAGATCTCAAAATTGTAAGTCCCTTTCGCAGGAAGCACTTCAGGGCATGTTCCACCAAAATAAGTGTATGGACCAATGGAGAGGAAAAGCTGAGACACATGTAACTGAGATCAGTACCGGAGACAAAGAGAATTCCCGCCGTGCCGGCAGCGAGCGCTCCCCAGTGAGATCTGCCCACCAGCCTTCGAGGGCAGGAAGGCGGGACGGCTGTGTGTTAGGAGCCTCCGGGAGAGGCTTGGGCGAGAAGATGAAAGCCGAACAGTATCTACTGCTCTCAAAGAACGAGGCAGCTGGAGGGTTTGGGTTTGAATTAGTAACAAATCGATAGAAAACTGAGCAAAGGTAGAGAAAAAGAGAGATGCATATTCATTCCAATGAAAACAAAGTTATATAAGAAACCAAAGAAGTCGCAGGTAACTACTTGACTCAGCTGGGAGTACCATTTGCATAGTCATCATCATGCAGTTATTGAGTAATGCTGTAGCCAAAGGATAATTTAACTATACTGGGAGTTAGGTGTTGGGAATGGCGCATTTCTGCAGTTGGGAGAATTGCCTAATTTGTATAGAGAGAACTCAAGCTACAGAGCTGAGAAAAGAAAAATCAAAATGCATCGTGTTATTAAGAGATAAATAGAAAGATTCAGCTAAATAGATTGAAAGTGGTGACTCTGGGACAGGAAACTGGATAGGAGACAGAAACTGCCATTTTCATAGAAGTGCCCCTTAGAATTATTTGCTTCTTTACTAGGGTGCATTGCTAACTGTGAGAAAGTAAAGCTTTTAAAAATTATGTCCCTGTGGACTAGGAATATCTGAAGATGCCAGGGATCATCTTGACTAGTGCCAACAGAAGGCTGGCCTGAGAAGGAGCCCACACCCGAAATCAGAGCCTGGAGACGAGAAGGCAGAGGGGAGGGGAAGGAGGGAGAGAGAATGACCGGGAGACACTAGTGAACTTGGGGATCCATGCTTGAAACTAATTTCTCTCCATTGATACCCATTTATGTAAGCCAACTCCCCTTTTTATGCAAATTAGTCACTGTAATTAAGAAAATTTGACTAACACACCCTAGGCCCTGTTTATCTGCCAGTTGCCCGCTGTGGTCAGCGCACAGTCCTCGTCCTGTTGCAGGAAGGCCCCTACTCGCCCCTCTCAGCTGAGGAGACTGAGCCCACGGGGTGAACAAATGAGCCGGCGGCACCCAGCCTGGGAAGGACAGAGCCGGGTCTGGCTCCCAGTTCTGGAGGCTCCAGGATGGCGCCAGCCGGTTGACCGCCCTCCCGGCTCTCGGGCCTGAGCGTGGTTCACCCGCTCTGCGTGGGAGGGGCAGCTCCTGTGAGATTCAAGCCCCCTCTACTGACCAACCCACACGCGCGTGCACACACACTCTCTCATCCTGCAGGAATGTGAACAATGCTAAATCATCGTTGTTTTAAGCCACTGTGTTTGGGGGTGCTTTGTTAAACAGCAAATTAGTACAGGCCATTCAATAAACATCCACTGAGGGGGATAAATCCCAAAAAGCCTTGAATGCTGTGCCAGAATCAGGTTTCCTTCTCAAATCTAGCTCTGTGATTGCTGCTGGCATATTGGCCTTCACTCCCCTAACCGGAAAGGTCCCTGACAAGACTGCCCGGCACCATGACTGGGGGTAGGGGCCTCTCTTCCCACCCTGACAAGTGGCCACAGGCAATCACCTCTAACACACCATAGTCAAAATTATTCAGTGGAAAGTCCTTTAAATAAACTTTTCAACCCCTAGATATATCCATAGGAAAGTCTGCTGCCCTCAAAAGCAGCTTCATGAATCGAACACAACAATGCTTGGCCTAAGAGGTATTCCGACCCCCAGTTGTTCCCTGGATACGTATCTTTCCATCGTCTACCCCAGTACTCAGTACTGTGTACTGTGCCCAGGGGACACAGAGTGAGCAAGACACCCCCCGTCTCGTCTACACTGAGTTCTCAGCGCAGGATCAATAGCAGGATATGCTTTCGTATTTTGAGCTTATTAAAACAGGACCAGGCGGCAGGTGGGCAGGCGCCGTAAAGGCCTGGGGCCGAGGTCACACACGGTGCTGACATCTGAGGCAGGGCCGGAGCTCTGGCCTCTTGGCTTCCCTTCCAAACTGCTGACCGAGGCCTGACTGCCTAGGAACACAAAGAAGAGCCTTCACAACTTGAGGTCTAGGATCAAAATGCTCCAGCCCAGCAGAATTACCATGCTCACCTGCAAACCTCTCACACAAGGGCTTCCTTTCAATCAGGTTTTGATGGTGGGGAGGGGAAAGAATGCTGAGCATCAGGTACCTGAAAATGTGGGCCGGCTTCTGGGTGCATCTGGGAGGGGGAGCGGGACAGGAGTCAGGAGCCTGCACAGACCTCTGCCCAGGTTTGCCTGGAACAGGCCCCTCTCTCGTGGTGACTGCGGTAGTGTGATGTCCATGGCGTATGTCTGCGGCTTGGTTAGAGCACACAAAGACCCACTGCCAACTCCTAAAGGGCAGGTTAGCACTCAAGTCAGTCTTGGAATTTAATGGACTTCTCACTGAAAGTTTACCCTTTTATTTGTCACAATGTTACTCTCAGAGTCACCGAAGCCCTTTTTACACATTTCCTCATGACATCAGTGTGGAAGCCAGAGATAAAGAGGAAACAAATTCTCTTTGACTTTTGTTTCTCATTGGTCAACCCTAAAGTTGAGAGACATTTTCTGAATCATGCTTCAGAATTCAAGGGCATCAAGTCAGGCACATTTTGGACTGCAAACATCAAAAAAGGCCTTTTATTTCTAATGTCCAGAGCTTTCTGTTATAATGTCAGGAAATTACCCCCACGTACCAACTGTATTGCTCCTGTGTTTAGCTTCTTGGTAAAATTAGGACTTGTAACTGTGTTAAAATGATTTTTAGGAAACAAGGGACAAGCTAGAAAGAGTGATGAGTTCGGTGTTAAGTTAGGTTTTGGTGTCCTTAAAAAATTTCTACAATGGCGTCCATTGTCCCTAATTATAACACACATTACGCCCTGCCTCTTCCAGCATATATGGAAAAATCAATTTAATTTTACTGCTTCTTAATTCATACAACTGTTTTATCTTCTGAAAGTATAGTTAAAATGCAGGATGTGGCTGAGGGTAGTTTCTGGTTTTTTATTTTAGAGCAGGAGAAATAAGGAGCTGTACAGAGCTCAGGTTAATTCACTGAAACAAATCATTGCTCCAATTCATGGTTGACCCTGAAATACTTGGTTATAGTTTTCATATACGTATTCAGAGTGGGCCCAGTGCATGAGATCAATGTTAT
The DNA here is from genome assembly GCF_030020395.1 of Manis pentadactyla. NCBI lineage: Eukaryota > Metazoa > Chordata > Mammalia > Pholidota > Manidae > Manis > Manis pentadactyla. The sequence continues at coordinate 57,325,869 of NC_080025.1, read as the reverse complement.
ATGGAAACAAAAGACAAAGAAATCCCAGAAGGTGACAGCAAAATGTAAAACACACCGGCAGCTCTCCTTGCCTGTTCTAGAACACGGTTTCACAGCACTGACACCACCGACATTTGAGGTGATGGTTCTTGGCCTGCCCTGCGCCTGTCGGCTGTTTAGGGACATTCTCTGCTCAGTAAACACTGGTAACGCCACCACCCTAGCTCTTTCCCCTGAGAATGTCTCCAGACACTACCAAATGTCCCCTGGGGAAGGGCACCCCAGTTACCCCCAGGAGACAACCACTGTTGAGAAATAAACAAGCCCTACGCACTCTCTTTGTCCTGCTGGAGGCAGATATGTGGGGCAAATATACACCTTAGAATCATTGTATCACAGTTAATCAGCATTGTATTTTTCTTTCTTAGTGATTCATAAAATAGTAGTCTATCTTCTGATTGATAACATCTTACAATCAATGAATATGGTATTTATTTTTAGAAATCACTGAAAGCAGTATTTGAGATAAATAACTATCATGCTAATGTTGATTTAAATAATTAATAATAGTATGCTACTAGATTTTCTGTTGCTCCCACTGGCATATGTTCTTAGTTACAAACTTCTACACATGGCCCTGTTTTTCCTCACTTTGATTTTATTTTAATGATACTTTGAATTTGTTTTTAAGATGGCAGATGTTATATTAGATGTAGTTTCATCATATCTGAATGGCGTTTTGTTTAATAAACCCCATTAGTCACTGATGTAGTCTACACAGTGTACCACTCAGGTGCCAGATGAAAGGCAGGGGGAGATGGCCCTTCTAAGGAATCGCGGTGAGAGGGGGGAATCCTCCTGGAAAGCCCTGACTCTGCCAGAGACCAGGTGGCCCCCTGAAGGCATGGCAGGGAATAGACTCAGCAGCAGACAACATTTTCTGTATGGATTTGCCAGTGGCAGTGAGGGCCCACTATATGCAGGGGCTGTGGGAGGCTCTGGGGACACAGTGGTAAGGAAGCCGCATAGAGGAGAAAATGGAGGGAGAAATGGGTATCCCGAGGTCAGGGTGGGGGCAGGATAGCACCCAACAGGGCTCAGCCTTGACTCGGGGTGGGGCAGAGGGATGCCTGAAGCCAGGACAGGGGCGGAGTCCACAGTCAGGCAGAGACCTGACAAGTGGCTCAGGCTGGCTGCTGCAAGGACCATTCAGGAGGGCACAGCAGGATCCCCTGCGTGCACATCATGCATGCCAGGACTGGAGTCTCAGGCCCACAGACGTCCTTAAAGGCCTGTGGGCAGCACTGTGACTGATCAGATCTGTGTCTCTAATTAGTGGCCCAGCTGCCAGAATCTGCCGGAAGGAGGGTCCGCCACAGGGGCTGAGAGACCCCTCCATGGGCTGTGGTCAGGGGCCAGGTGAGAAGATGTGGCCAGGCATCAGGGTGGCAGTGATGGCGGCGGAGAGAAGCAGATAAAACCGAGGGGTTTTAGAGACAGAAAGTAACTGGCACACTTACTCACCAGATGCGGGTGGGGAGATGACAGGGGCCGATCTTCCTCCCGGCTCACCGAGGCCACCAAATGCAGCGCCTCCACGAGGTCAGCTCCAGTCCAGCGTGACCGTGGCCTCCCGCCTTCCCTCCCCAGCACACCACCCTCCCTCTCCAGAGACTTCAGTCGCTTGAGCCTGCCCAGCTGTCTGACCACATCCTTGCACCTGTCCCCTGTTGGCGGCCTCTCTTCACCACCACCCAGGGCAGAGCACGCAGTGCATCCTCGTAATTATGCCCCTGGAAGCACTTCCCTCATCCTCCATCGAGCACAAGTGGCAAAACTCCCACCTTGAGCAAATCCAAGGGACCCCACCTCTGATCCTCACTCAGGTGTGACCATATCAAGAAAAAAACAGTATATTCCCCAGTCTCGTGTAAAAGATCATGACCGCAAATCTCCGGTGGCCCCCACCTGGCGCAGTGAGCATGATGCTTCTCATCAGTAGGTCCATTCTCCCGGCCTACAACAGGGGTGTTTGCGCCTCTCCCCCTGCAGTCCTCCCGCTGCCCCACACACCCCCTCCCCACTTCTGAGCTCACGTCTTTGCCTCTTTGCTGAGAAAGCAGGAACTCTTCCATCTTTTCACTGTAAAAACATCAACCACTCGTGTCTGTTCCACATACCAGGCTCTGCCTTGTGTCTGTGGCTGGAAGTCCCTGCTCCTATCAGGGACCAGCAACACCCCTACTTCTCAAGAATTTTGTGCCCAGTTATCTCCCCACTTTCTCTGACAGATTATGACCATCAGCTTATAAATATGTTGTTATAGTTTGGATCAGAAAAATACACTTGCATGTTTTTAAAAATAGCCCATTTGAGTTCAGCCAGTTCCATGCTGGGACCTCCACCGAGACTCCTGCTAAGGTCAACAGAGATCTTCCAAACATGAGGTCACCTTTCTGTTCCTGCATCACTTTGTCTCTCAGAGGCACTGCACGGATGACCCAATCTCCCCTTTCATCATCCACGACAGCACTCTCCTGGTTTTTACCTCCCTCACTGACCATTCCTTCACCACTTCCTCCCCTCATCAAACTCTCAGTGCCCCAAGTGCCCAGGCTCCATCCTGGACCCCCTTCTCCCCTCTGTACAAAGTCCCTGAAGAACCTCATAGACGCCTGAGGCTTGCCCCTGCTCCCAGGTTGTGCCTTCTCTTAACACTCCCTGTGGCACCATATGTACAGGGCCACCATATGTGACACAGCCCCCACTGCTCATCTGAAAGTCTTCTCCAGGCTTCTCTGTCTCTAAAAATAATGAAATGACCCCAAAATTCTTTGCATTATCTTAGAACTTTTCCCCTCCCATAGCCTTCATAACAATAGGTCCTTCCAACTCCTCCTCCAGGACACAGTCTGAATCCATTCATCTCTTCCACCCTCTCACCATCGTTGGTCACTGGAATGCCCACAAGGGCCTCCCACCTGACTTAACCTTTCTTCACTCCCTAGGAACCTGCGACACACAATAACCAGAGTAACAATCTTTAATGATGTAAGCTGGACAGTGACTGCTATGTCTTCCATTGCACAGAGAATAAACTCCAAACTCCTGTCCCTCCCTAGCCCAAAAGCCTTCTCCAGGGTGCTGGCCCACTAAAGGGGTTGGAGATTAAGAAGTGTGCCCTTTTGTTTTCCACAATTACTTGCAGGTACGATTTACATTTAATGTCTGAAGCCCGGATGCAGTCCCCCACAGTGAGCTACTGACCTGGCCAAATGCCAACCTTGCCCCACCAAGGAGAGAGCTGGCTCAGCCTGGTTCCCAGCTTCATTTACCCCACCTCCCAGCCACGCTGGCCTCACCCTCTCTCCTTTGCCCCTGGACTGCAGTTCTCTATCTAGGATGTAGCTCCCTCTGACTTTGCATGCTGGCTTCACTTGCATTAGATCTTGGCCTAAAGGTCACTTCCTCAGTGAGGATGTCCCTGAGCCCCACTAACCCACCTGGGGCCCCTCCACTACATCACCACAACCATCCCATCCCTTTGCCTCTTTTGTCTATTTTTGGCACCCTGCACCCATCCCAACAGGACACAGAGTTTACCCTCGTGTTCACTGCCTCATTCTCCCCACCAAGAACCATGAGGACTCAACAATGGTTTGTTGAATGAATGCACAAATGAGTGAATGAAGAAATAAAGAAGAATGAATATATTCTGAGAAGTAAAGGGATTGCAGCAAAGCTTTGTTTTATAAGGAGAATAACCTGCTTAGTTTTATTCCAGAGGAATAATGTGTTAAGCAAAGCAATACTTTTTCTCCTCCCTGGCTATGTACCATCCTCATCAGTCACAGGGCGGGCTGTGGGGGAAACACAAACCATAAGTGTGCCAGGGGCTGTCTTCTGCCTGCCTTTCCTGCCTGAAAGGCCACCAGTCACCCCCCCCCCCACTCTCCTGTCCAGCCTGATGGGGGCAGGGCAGAGGCAAGATTGACAGGACTGCCTACCAGTGGTAAAAGCGTGTGTGGTATTATCAGTGTGCACCAGTGTGTGACAGACCCAGTCCCCATGTTACATCCAGCAAAGGGAAATGCAGGGAGCTACTCCAAAGCCACCAAACATGCCTGGGTCCTTGGCTGTGGCTGTCCCAAGAGACTTGAGAGGCGACTGAGGGCACCCTTGAGGCCCTTCCTGGGATGGTTGACCAGATGGATGACCAGGCAATAGAGGGAGTCATGGCCAAGTGGAGCCAGAAGAGGCTGATTGATTAAGTGTGGCTGTGGGCTTGATGGAGGGGAAAGCACTGTGATATGGAAAAAGCAGAATGTGGGAGGCAGGCAGAGGAAGAAGGACAGGAGACAAGGTGAGAGGAGGCCCCTGGAGCCCCTTTCCCTGGTGGGTGTGGTGATGCTGGAGAAGCCAAGTGGAGATGATGGTGCGGAGAGGCCAGGACGATCTGTGCCTCTCTCTTCCTCACCCCCTCCCAGAGGAGAAGGGATGACGGTGGCCTGGAAAAAACAGAACTGAGTGTGCCAGGCATTGTAATAAGCATTTAACAGGCACCATCTCTTTGTATCCTCACCCGGCCTCACAAGGCAGGGCTGTTCCGGTCTTCATCAACAGGTGTGCACCCAGAGATGCCACATGGTTGGGACACTCTGAGTCACTCCTATGATGCTCCATCCAGGGCATGCCCCTACATAGCAGTGTCCCATGAAGACTAGACTGCAAAGGGGTGACTGCCAGCATGGGGATGCCCAGCCCTGCCCCTCTTTCCTGCTCACTCATCCACACTTCAGAGGCATTTCCCAGCGTCTCTGAGAGCCACAGAGAGAGCAGGTGCAAAGAAAAGGAACAGCCTTTTCCCAGGCCACTGAGGTCCCACCTGCCCCTAGGGTGGGTCACGGCCCCAACAGAACTGTGCCTGGGCTCCCCAGCTTAAAGCCTCAGGGTGAAAAAATCCTGAGCCACTTGGGGCTGCCAAGGGGAGAAGCAGGCTGCTAGGTCTGCAGACTGAAGGCTCTTCCCGGAAGGCAGCAGCCTTCCAGGGAGCCCTCCAGGGCTCAGAAATGCCGGTAAATCCTAATTATCAGATAAACCTGCTGAGTATGCTGACTTTTAATCTCTTTCCACATCTTTTTTCCCCTCGGTTTAGACTTCTCATCCATAGACTCTACCATCTAGTTTTTATGAGCACCATAGTTATTTTTCAACTACGTACCCATTTAAACTTTACAGTCTTTTATTAGGGTTGTATTCATGGACAAATAAATACAAGGCACTTGAAGATTTATCTACTGGAAGCTTCTGCCTTGGCCTACACAATGATCTTGATCTCCCAGCTAAACTAATTTCATGCCATTATCTCTGAAAGAGGGAGCTTCTGCACTTCCAAAGCCGAAGCAGGGTGAAGATAAGTTTCTATCTAACTGAAACGCTTGTTGTGTGAATTTTTTTCTACCATTTGTATAATTATTTTATTAAGAATTGTGAAGCTGGAGTGGCAGGAAGATGGTGGCGTGAGTAGTTCAGAGGAAATCTCCTCTCCAAAACATATATATATATATATATATTTTTTGTTGTTGTTGTTGTAGATAATTATTTTTTTATTGAAGGGTAGTTGACACACGGTATTACATTGCATTAGTTTCAGGTGTACAACATAGTGATTCAACATTTACATACATGACAATTCTGGGTACCAGCTATCACCATACCAAGCTGTTACAATATCTTGACTATATTCATTACATCCCGGTTACTTATTATTTTACCATTGGAAGTGTATACTTTTTTTTTTTGTGAGGGCATCTCTCATATTTATTGATCAAATGGTTGTTAACAACAATAAAATTCTGTATAGGGGAGTCAATGCTCAATGCACAATCATTAATCCACCCCAAGTCTAATTTTCGTCAGTCTCCAATCTTCTGAGGCATAACAAACAAGTTCTTACATGGAGAACAAATTCTTACATAGTGAATAAGTTCTTACATGGTGAACAGTACAAGGGCAGCCATCACAGAAACCTTCGGTTTTGCTCATGCATTATGAACTATAAACAGTCAGTTCAAGTATGAATACTCATTTGATTTTTATATTTGATTTATATGTGGATACCACATTTCTCTCTTTATTATTATTATTTTTAATAAAATGCTGAAGTGGTAGGTAGATACAAGATAAGGGTAGAAAACATAGTTTAGTGTTGTAAGAGAGCAAATGTAGATGATCAGGTGTGTGCCTGTAGACTATGTGTTAATCCAAGCTAGACAAGGGCAATAAAACATCCACATATGCAGAAGATTTCTCTCAGAATGGGGGGGGGTGAGATTCTAAGCCTCACCTCTGCAAAACATATATATTTATGAAAATACAATAAATACAACTATTCCTAAAAGAGACACCAGTGGATGCAGTACAACAGCCAGGATACATCTACATCTGTGAGAACTCAGCATCACACGAAGGGGGTAAGACACAAGCCTTGGCCAGGCAGGACCCGAATGCTCCCCCACCCCAGAACCCGGCGAAAAGAAAGGAGTCGGAATGGGGAGGGAGTGAAAGCCCAGGACTGCTAAACAACCAGCTCTAGAAATCCACACCCGGAGCACAGATACAAGGTGCATGGAGTACTGGATATTAGAGAAACGGAAAAGCAAAACCTGCAGGCAGGTCCCTGCAACTGGTGCCCCTGAGACAAAAGAAAAGTGAGTGCTTTCTGCAAGTCTTAAAGAGACAGGGACCCCATAGCTGGAAGAAGTCATCCCGGCACACTTAGCCAGCAACTGGGAATCCTGGGGAAACTTAGGTGCCCTAAAACCCCAGGGAGGCAGCACAGCTCTGAAGCCCCTCACGGCACTAAGCAGAATGCCAGTCATTCCTCCAACTGGTGCGGACCCTGACACACCGGCCCAGTAGCGGGAGAGTGGTAGCATGTTCCGGGGGTGGCTGCGCTGGAAGGGACCAGGAACAGATCACTTTTGCCACTGGCGCCAGAGGAGACCAGGAGAGGCTTGTGCAAGCCCACAGCGGCGGCAATCAAACAGCCCGGGTACGGCTCATGCGTACCAGTGGCAGTGGAGCCAGAGGAGCCCAGTAGAGGCCCATGCAGGAGAGCTCTGTGCACACCTGCAGCACAGCCAGAGGGAACAGGTGCGCTCCCAGCAGCCGACTGGAATCCCAGCCCAATGCATGGCTGCCTGGGCCAGACCAAAAGGCCGCTGTTGGCACACAGCTGCCCGGCAGGGACGCCGCTATCATGGAGGAGCACTCTCTGTGCTGCTCTGACGGAGACCCCGCCCACAGCAGCTTAGGGGACTAACCGAGTGACTGCTCCAGGAGCACGGGTAACTGACACAGGCAGCAGAGAAGGGCAAGGCATCCAGCAAGCAGGAAAGGACTTTCTTCTCCCAGCTGACACACCTGCAACCTGCCTACAGCCACTGCTATCACCATGAAAAGGCAAAAAATTTAGTCCAGTCCAAGATAGTTCAGACAACACCTGAGAGAGGAGCTGCAGAAACAGACCTAAACAGTCTCCCTGAAAAAGAATTCAAAATAAAAATCATAAACATGCTGACAGAGCTGCAGAGAAATATGCAAGAGATAAGGGATGAAGTCCGGAGGGAGATTACAGACATCCGGAGGGAGATCACAGATGTCTGGAGGGAGATTACAGAAGTGAAACAAACTCTGGAAGGATTTATAAGCAGAATGGATAAGATGCAAGAGGCCATTGATGGAATAGAAACCAGAGAACAGGAACACATAGAAGCTGACGCAGAGAGAGATAAAAGGATCTCCAGGAATGAAACAATATTAGGAGAACTGTGTGACCAATCCAAAAGGAACAATATCCGCATTATAGGGGTACCAGAGGAAGAAGAGAGAGAAAAAGGGATAGAAAGTGTCTTTGAAGAAATAATTGCTGGGAACTTCCCCAAACTGGGGGAGGAAATAGTTGCTCAGACTACAGAGGCACACAGAAATCCCAAGAAACGGGACCCAAAAAGGACAACACCAAGACACATAATAATTGAAATGGCAAAGATCAAGGACAAGAACAGAGTATTAAAGGCAGCCAGAGAGAAAAAAGGTCACCTACAAAGGAAAACCCATCAGGCTATCATCAGACATCTCAACAGAAACCTTACAGGCCAGAAGAGAATGGCATGATATATTTAGTGCAATGAAACAGAAGGGCCTTGAACCAAGGATACTGTATCCAGCACGATTATCATTTAAATATGAAGGAGGGATTAAACAATTTCCAGACAAGCAAAAGCTGAGGGAATTTGCTTCCCACAAACCACCTCTACAGGACATCTTACAGGGACTGCTCTAGATGGGAGCACTCCTAAAAAGAGCACAGAATAAAACAAAACAGCCAACATATAAAGAATGGAGGAGGAGGAATAAGAAGGGAGAGAAATAATCATCAGACTGTGTTTATAATAGCTCAATAAGTGAGTTAAGTTAGACAGTAAGGTAGTAAACAAGCCAACGTTGAACCCTTGGTAACCATGAATCTAAAGCCTGCAATGGCAATAAGTACATATCTTTCAATAATCACCCTAAATGTAAATGGACTAAATGCACCAATCAAAAGACAAAGAGTAACAGAATGGCTATAAAAGCAAGGCCCATCTATATGCTGCTTACAAGAGACTCACCTCAAACCCAAAGACATGCACAGATTAAAAGTCAAGGGAGGGAAAAAGATATTTCATGCAAACAACAGAGAAAAAAAAGCAGGTGTTGCAGTACTAGTATCAGACAAAATAGACCTCAAAATAAATAAAGTAACAAGAGATAAAGAAGGACATTATATAATGATAAAGGGCTCAGTCCAACAAGAGGATATAACCATTATAAACATATATGCACCCAATACAGGAGCACCAATATATGTGAAACAAATACTAACAGAATTAAAGGAGGAAATAGAATGCAATGCATTCATTTTGGGAGACTTTAACACACCACTCACTCCAAAGGACAGATCCACCAGACAGAAAATAAGTAAGGACACAGAGGCACTGAACAACACACTAGAACAGATGGACCTAATAGACATCTACAGAACTCTACATCCAAAAGCAACAGGATACACATTCTTCTCAAGTGTGCATGGAACATTCTCCAGAATAGACCACATACTAGACCACAAAAAGAGCCTCAGTAAATTCCAAAAGATTGAAATCTTACCAACCAACTTTTCAGACGACAAAGGTATAAAACTAGAAATAAATTGTACAAAGAAAGAAAAAAGGCTCACAAACACATGGAGGCTTAACAACATGCTCCTAAATAATCAATGGGTCAACGACCAAATTAAAATGGAGATCCAGCAATATATGGAAACAAATGACAACAAAAACACAAGGCCCCAACTTCTGTGGGATGCAGCAAAAGCAGTCTTAAGAGGAAAGTATATAGCAATCCAGGCACACTTAGAGAAGGAAGAACAATCCCAAATGAATAGTCTAATGTCACAATTATCGAAATTGGAAAAAGAAGAACAAACGAGGCCTAAGGTCAGCAGACAGAGAGACATAATAAAGATCAGAGAAGAAATAAATAAAATTGAGAAGAATAAAACAATAGCAAAAATCAATGAAACCAAGAGCTGGTTCTTTGAGAAAATAAACAAAATAGATAAGCCTCTGGCCAGACTTATTAAGAGGAAAAGAGAGTCAACACACATCAACAGAATCAGAAACAAGAAAGTAAAAATCACAACAGACCCCACAGAAATACAAAGAATTATTAGAGAATACTATGAAAACCTATATAATAACAAGCTGGAAAACCTAGGAGAAATGGACAACTCCTAGAAAAATACAATCTTCCTAGACTGACCCAGAAAGAAACAGAAAATCTAAACAGACCAATTCCAGCAACAAAATTGAATCAGTAATCAAAAAACTGCCCAAGAACAAAACCCCTGGGCCAGATGGATTTACCTTGGAATTTTATCAGACATACAGAGAAGACATAATACCCATCCTCCTTAAAGTTTTCCAAAAAATAGAAGAAGAGGGAATACTCCCAAACTCATTCTATGAAGCCAACATCACCCTAATACCAAAACCAGGCAAAGATCCCACCAAAAAAGAAAACTACAGACCAATATCCCTGATGAATGTAGATGCAAAAATACTCAATAAAATATTAGCAAACTGAATTCAAAAATACATCAAGAGGATCATACACCATGACCAAGTGAGATTCATCCCAGGGATGCAAGGATGGTACAACATTCGAAAATCCATCAACATCATCCACCACATCAACAAAAAGAAGGACAAAAACCACATGATCATCTCCATAGATGCTGAAAAAGCATTCAACAAAACTCAGCATCCATTCATGATAAAAACTCTCAACAAAATGGGCATAGAGGGGAAGTACCTCAACATAATAAAGGCCATATATGATAAACCCACAGCTAACATCATACTGAACAGTGAGAGGCTGAAAGCTTTTCCTCTGAGATTGGGAACAAGACAGGGATGCCCACTCTCCCCACTGTTATTCAACATAGTACTGGAGGTCCTAGCCATGGCAATCAGACAAAACAAAGAAACACAAGGAATCCAGATTGGTAAAGAAGAAGTCAAACTGTCACTATTTGCAGATGACATGATATTGTACATAAAAAACCTAAAGACTCCACTGCAAAACTACTAGAACTAATATGGGAATTCAGCAAAGTTACAGGACATGAAATTAACACACAGAAATCTGTAGCTTTCCTAAACTCTAACAATGAACTGATAGAAAGAGAAATCAGGAAAACAATTCCATTCACAACTGCATCAAAAAGAATAAAATACCTAGGAATAAACCTAACCAAGGAAGTGAAAGACTTATACCCTGAAAACTACAAGACACTCTTAAGAGAAATTAAAGAGGTCACTAACAAATGGAAACTCATCCTGTGCTCCTGGCTAGGAAGAATTAATATCATCAAAATGGCCACCCTGCTCAAAGCAATATACAGATTCAATGCAATCCCTATCAAATTACCAACAGTATTCTTCAATGAACTGGAACAAATAGTTCAAAAATTCATATGGATCCACGAAAGACCTTGAATAGCCAAAGCAATCCTGAGAAGGAAGAGTAAAATGGGGGGGGGGATCTCGCTCCCCAACTTCAAGCTCTACTACAAAGCCACAGTAATCATGACAATTTGGTACTGGCACAAGAACAGAGTCACAGACCAGTGGAACAGAATAGAGATGCCAGACATTAACCCAAACATATATGGTCAATCAATATACGATAAAGGAGCCATGGTCATACAATGGGGAAATGACAGTCTCCTCAACAGATGGTGCTGGCAAAACTGGACAGCTACATGTAAGAGAATGAAACTGGATCACTGTCTAACCCCATACACAAAAGTAAATTCAAAATGGATCAAAGACCTGAATGTAAGTCATGAAACCATAAAACTCTCAGAAAAAAACATAGGCAAAAATCTCATGGACATAAACATGAGTGACTTCTTCATGAACGTATCTCCCTGGGCAAGGGAAACAAAAGCATAAATGAACACGTGGGACTATATCAAGCTAAAAAGCTTCTGTACAGCAAAGGACACCATCAATAGAACAAAAAGGTATCCTACAGTATGGGAGAATATATTCATAAATGACAGATCCAATAAAGGGTTGACATCCAAAATATATAAAGAGCTCACACACCTCAACAAACAAAAAGCAAATAATTCAATTAAAAAATGGGCAGAGGAGCTGATTAGACAGTTCTCTAAAGAAGAAAGTCAGATGGCCAACAGACACATGAAAAGATGCTCCACATCGCTTGCCATCAGAGAAATGCAAATTAAAACCACAATGAGATATCACCTCACACCAGTAAGGATCACCATCATCGAAAAGGTAAACAACAACAGATGTTGGCAAGGTTGTGGAGAAAGGGGAACCCTCCTACACTGCTGGTGGGAATGTAAATTAGTTCAACCATTGTGGAAAGCAGTATGGAGGTTCCTCAAAATGCTCAAAATAGACTTACCATTTGACCCAGGTATTTCACTTCTAGGAATTTACCCTAAGAATGCAGCACTCCAGTTTGAAAAAGACAGATGCACCCCTATGTTTATTGCTGCACTATTTACAATAGCTAAGATATGGAAGCAACCTAAATGTCCATCAGCAGATGAATGGATAAAGAAGAGGTGGTACATATACACAATGGAATATTATTCAGCCATAAGAAGAAAACAAATCCTACCATTCGCAACAACATGGATGGAGCTAGAGGGTATTATGCTCAGTGAAATAAGCCAGGCGGAAAAAGACAAGTACCAAATGATTTCACTCATATGTGGAGTATAAGAACAAAGGAAAACTGAAGGAACAAAACAGCAGCAGAATCAAAGAACCCAAGAATGGACTAATAGTTACCAAAGGGAAAGGGACTGGGGAGGATGGGTGGGAAGGGAGGGATAAGGGTGGGGAATAAGAAAGGGGGCATTACGATTAGCATGTATAGTGTGGGGGGGCACAGGGAGGGCTGTGTAACACAGAGGAGACAAGTAGTGATTTTACAGCATCTTACTACGCTGATGGACAGTGACTGTGAAGGGGTATGTGGGAGCGACTTGGTGAAGGCGGGAGTCTAGTAAACATAATGTTCTTCATGTAATTGTAGATTAATGACACCAAAATAAAAAAATTAATTAAAAAAAAAAAGAGAGGAAACTTGACACTTTTCTGATGGGTCTTTCTGGATGGGTCTCATTTACCCAACGGCCCATAAGATAAAAAGGCCTTCATTAGGAAAATGCTTCTTAGGAAGAGTCGTGTAGTTTTATGAGGATGCCTTGCCATTGCATCCAGGGAAAGGCTTCTGACTGACAGTAGGCCTCATGGCTGGCTGGTTGGTGAGCTGTTTTCCTTGTGGCAAAATACATGTAACGTACATGTAAAATACATGCCCATTTTTAGGCATGCAAATCAGTGGCACTGATTACATTTCACATGTGCAACCATCACCTTACCTCCAAACTTAATTTTCAAAGAAATACCTGCCTCCCCCAGCCCCTGGAAACCTCTGATCTACTTTCTCTATGAATTTGCTCATTTTAGGTAGTTCATGTAAGTGTAATCATATAATATTTGTCTTTGTGTCTGGCTTAATTCACTTAAAATGATGTTTTTGAGGCTCGTCCATGTAGTAGCATGCATCAGAATTGCATTCCTTTCTATGGCTGCATTAATATTCCATTGTACGGGTATTTCCTCAGAGCATGTTTTTTTTATCAGCTCATCAGCTGATGGGCACCTGGGTTGTTTCCACCATTGGCTACTGTTGATACTATTGCTATGAACCTTCACGTGCAAGTGTCCATTTGAGCCCCTGTTTTCAATTTTTTGGGGATATGCCCAGGAGCGGACTTGCTGGGGTGACTCTATTGATCTTCATGTTCTACCAAAGTGTTTTCCACATCAGCAGCAAAGGGGTTTAGTTGCAAAAATTTGAACTATTTAAAAAATAATGATAAAATAATTTTATGAAAACAATTATGAGGTAATCGTGTAAGGATATGAAGGCATAATACGGAAAAACCATGTCCCTTGCAGCACCCAGAAAACTCTTTGCTCACTCAATTAGGCTCACCCCTGGCTGCAACCCTGATTCACCCCCCAAGTCCCCCGAATCCTGCCTGTTCTGCTTCCAGCAAGCAGAAAACCACCTCATTCACCCCTAATTCATGGTGGGTCCTAATTCCAACAACTGGTGACTCTTTCAGAAGGGGAGAGGACAGAGGACAGCCCCGCATACCGACGGAGGCAGGGACTGGAGAGAGGTGTCCGTGAGCTGAGGGGTACCAAGGAGTGAGGGAGGCATGGGGCAGAGGCTCCCCCAGAGCATCCAGAAGGAGGCGGCCCTGCCCACACCTTCATTTCACACACTTCTGGCCCCAGAGCTGGAAGAGAATACATTTCTATTGCTTTGAGTCACCAAGTTCGTGGAAATACGGGAGTGCAGTCCTAGAAACTGGGGAAAACTGGAAGACTAAACCCTGCCCTTTGCCCTTCCCAAAAGCTGGAAGCGCTTCTGCACTTTACTGTCCTCCCAGACTCAGGAAAGCCACGGCCCTTCCGGGGCTCCCCATCAAATGATACAAAACCAGGGAGCGTCCCATGTGCCCCTCCAGCCTCCCCCAGCAGGCAGGTGGTTCCAAGACCCTGGGTCAGGGGCCCCATAAGTTCCACCAGGGAACTCGGGAAGCCCAGGACTGTGCCTCGGCCCCATGTGCTGAATCTCGAGGGTGGGAGGTGCCTGGTAATGGGGGGCTCATGGGATGCTCCTCGTCTGCTTCAAGGACAGGAAGTGGGTCTAACAGCAGAGCCGCCGGTCGTGAGGGATGTCACAGAATGATGTCAGGAATCCCCATGCGGAGCACAGCCTACTTACTGGGCTGCAGACTGAAGCTGAGCTTGGCCCTCGGCGTGACCAGAGAGGGCGTCGTCTGGGAGGATGGGGATGGGGACACTGAGAAACGCCTTTCACTGCCGATGATGTTGATCACCTGGCTTTTTGGTCTCTGGGGCCACAGGGGACTTATCTACATTGGAAGGACAGAAAGAATGTAGTTAGGATCTGTCGTGGGCTGAGTTGTGTCCCCTAAAAAGTATGTTTAAGTCCTAACCTCCAGTACCTGTGAATGTGACCTAATCTGGAAATAAGATCTTTGCAGATGAGGTCACGAGTGGGTGGGAGTAGGGGGTCCTAATCCAGCATGACCAGTGCTCCTATAGAAAGGGTAAATCTGGGTGCAGACATGTGTACATGGGGAGAAGGCCGTGTGAACATGAAGGCAGAGGGCAGGGTGACATTTCTACAAGCCAAAGGACACTGAAGACCTGGTAAACCATCAGAGAGCAGGGCTGGGGCAAGAACGGATCCTCCCTCCCAGGCTTCCAAGGACGCCGGCCCTGCTGACACCCTGATCTCAGACTTCTGGCCTACAGAGCTATGAAACAATACATTCTGGCTATTTAAGCCCCTAGCCCATGGTACTTGCAAAGGCAAGCCTCTACACCTGTGAGCCCTGTACCCACAGACCTTGCTGGCACTGTCACCTAGAGGAAGAGGCCCCTTGATAGCTGGGCAGGACCAAGAACGGTAAGTCTGCCCCTGGGGAGAAGGCAGGACTCCTGGCCTCTGGGGCTGCAGCCGTGGTTCTGAGGCTCATCAGAGGCCGACAGGGGGATCAAGGTTCTGTGCACCGACCTTGGTGCGATCCTGTGGATTTGCTGAGGATACTGTGGGCCGGCAGTGGGGAGGCCCATTTTGGCTGAACTCAGCCTGTCTTTGCTGATATCCTTGCAGGCAAATGGCCACAGAGGGAGGGATAGAACTTGTGCTGTGACGGCCAAGTGTCTGGCATGGCCTTTGACTTCTTTTCACACAGCTTAATTCTGATCGGCTCTGCCATTTGGCTTAACTTCTCCGAGGCTCTCAGCTTAAAATGGAGCTTAAATAAAAATATATGAAAGGTCTTACAGTGTCTGGCATTTGGTCAATATTCAAAATATGTTTCTGTTAATTCCCCCACACAGGTGTGCTGACCTGAGGACTCTATCTGGACTTGAGGGAAGGCGAGCTCGGCCAGTAGCAGCAGGGCCCAGGCTTCCCAGCATTCCCAACAGCAGACAGACAACAAGGGGTGGTTCATCAGAAACCTCTTAACCCCAGCGCCTGGGCACTTAATGCAAGCCTCTGGCCAGTTCCTGCCCTGGGCCCTGACACGCTTGGCCACTCATGCTGCAGCAAAACAGCAAAGCTGCAGTCTGTGCCGTGTCCAAAGGGCTCAGAAGTGCATTCGCCTTCCTGAAGGCATTCACGGCTCTCAGGTCTACCCTCCTCCTTTAGACAGCCAAGCAATGTGTGGCCACTGGTCCTAGTGGCACACAGTATGGATGAAACATATCCTCTGGTGTTCGAGATAGAAACAAGCTGAGAAGTATGTCTTATTAAAAGGTGGCCCCTTCTCAGCCCTTTGATCAAGCAATGCTTCAGTCATGGCCACTGGCTGGCAAATGCCTGTCCCTTTCTGGGGTGGGGACAGTGGCTCTAAGCCTGACATAGCCTTAGAAGCTGACAGCCTGTGTGAGCTGCTTCTTTATTTTGTTTCCAGTCTACAAATAGCACTTTCTGAATAAAGTTCACCTGAGGAGCTGGGCCTCATTTTGCCCCCAAACTGCAGACACCACTGTGCACTTCTGGTGGCAGCAGCCCCCCAGGCCCAGCCCCGGGACTAGAGTGAGCTACACAGGTGTTTGCAGCCACTGTCACATGCGGGGGACTCTGGAATGAACGAGGTTCCTGGGGATCTGTTTCTAATGTCAACTAGCCAGCACGTGCTGGGTGAAGTCCCTGGAACTCCTTCTGAAAGCTGGCCATGAGACGTAAATGGGCAACAGATGAGGCGGAGGGATGACAGGAGCCGTGTGCCTGGCAGAGCCCAGTGGGAAGGGGCTTCTGGACTCCAGGCAAGCATAACACTCAGGCAGTCACTGTGGCTGAGCATTCCGGTCAGCAAGGGGGGAGGGAGAGGCTTCAGTTAACATGGAATACTTTCTTCTAACAACGAAAGCATTCCTTGTACATCTTCTGCGATATCAGGAGGTGCTGGAGGCAAGTTCAGCCGTGCCGCAGAGAGCCTGGAATCCATGGTCCTGCTGACGGCTGGCCCACCCGCACGCGCACGGAGCATGGGTGCTGAGACAGGCTGGCCCTGGAGAAAAGCTGCGCTAGCTGTGCTCTGGGGGCGGGGCGGCAGTGGGTCATATGAGGCGAGGGCTGAAGGAGACCCCAGATTGTCATGTGGCTACTTTAGAGCAAATTCGCTGAAACCCAACTGATAGCCCGTTGACAAGACATGGAACGAAGTGGGTCCCAGCCGCCGCCGCCCGGTGGGGAAGGCCCCCTGCGGAATTACCGTTTCTGAGAGGATCACGGCCTCAGACTGCTGCAGGGGAACGGCAATGGGTTTGAATTCCTTATCGAATATCTCCTGATGTTTGCTGTTCCTTTTTTCCTTCTTCTTCTCCTTCTTCTCCCTCTCTGGGTCGTCCTTGTCCAGCTTGTCCTGGGACCTGGAGTGCATTTTCTCTGGCAGGAGAGGCTCCAGAGCAAACCTGAAGGAAACGGTTGTTTAAGTCACTGACGTCTGACTGGGAGAACAATTGCTTTCCACCCTGCAGGTGTGTGTAAACACATTCACCACGAATCTGAGTGCTGACTGGGAACCACCAAATCTTACAGAAAAGGAATGATTTTAAGAGGGAGGCCAAAGGAGAGTTAAGATACCCATTAGCCAATTGCAATGGATGGACTGTGCTTGCAACCCGATAACAACAAACTGGAAAAAAATTGGACACTTTACAGGACAAGGGATGAAATGTGAAATCTGAGGGGTTATAATAGTGATATTAAGGGATTCCTGTAGATTCATGATGGGAGAAAGGTATTTGGGGTATATTTCTAAAGGGGAGCCCTTGCCTTTTAAAGATTCATACTAAAGTATTCACAAATACGATGGGGAGAAATAGGCAGAGGCAAATACGTCTGGTATCTTGAGTCTGACCAAGTCTCTACGGCCAGTTTAGGATGACAGATACACCAGCCGCTGCAGCTGGAAGGCCTCTGGGACGGCTCAGCGAGAATTCTGCAAGCTGATTCCAGGTCAGAGGTATGTGGACGTGCCCTTAGTGTTTCAGCAGATAAGGGAGCTGGAGCTGGAGGACCTGGGTCCCAGCTCTGCCAGCCACTGCCGAGTCTCAATGTCCTCCAACCATGGGCTGGATGTCACTAGTCTCAAGATGAAACTGGCCAACACCCTTTTGCCTACTGGCGCCAATCAGTTGGTGTAAAACCACGTTAATGGTTAGTTTACTGAGTAAACAGATCTTGGACTAGTTTCTAAGGTACGGATCAAAGAGGAGCATGCACACACATCTCCATACAATTGTGGTATGTGATTTAATATCGAACTGAAGGAGGAGTCCATCCTGTTTCTCTCCTGGTAGGTCATATCAGGAGAGGCAGAAATGGGTTCAATTCTAAGATTGGAATTTCAGCCTCTGCAGCAGGAAGGAGATAGGAAAGAGGCCAACACAGAGAAAGGTATAAAAATGTCTTAAAAACTTTATAGTGTAACTCACACACAAGGTATTATGGGATCCTATATTTTCAAAATAAATATAGACATGATATACAAAGTAAAATAAAAGAGACATGGTCTCTTAAAAAGAGTCATTTATATAGGAGAAATAACCTATACTCTGATTGCTAATAAACGTGTCTTTTAAACTGTGGTTGACACATCATTTCCATATGGCCAGGAGATGCAAAACAGGAAGCCAAGGGGATTCGCAGCAACTCCCGGCCTCTAGCTGCCCAACACCCAGGTAGTCCCCGAGCCCGGTGGCAGGACCAGCCACAGCCCCCATAATGCGGGCTGCCTGGACAGGGAGCCAGGCCCAGAGTTTGCCCCTGAGAGGCCCCAGTCCTCCAGGCAACCTTCCAAGCCTGACCTCCTTGACCACATGGAGAATAAACTGATTTCTTCAAGCGGGGATTGATTGCAAGAGAAATTAATTCCAAAAGCCAGTTGCATTTTCATCCCAGCTGTAGTTTCTTTTAAACTTATTTGTGAATGGGCGCATTTAGAATGAAACCACTGCTCTGAGCAAATAAGCCATTAGAGCCACCTTGCTCTCCACTATGGGAGAGGTAACATGGAAGACATCATTCAGATAGATCATTCACAAGAATCTCATTACAAATCCATTGAAGATACAGACTGCTGAGAACAAGAACCACGTCCCCTACTTTCCGTTTCTCCCTGCATGACTAGGGGTGCAGCAGGATTTGTTGTTAAGGCACATTCTGTTTAACAGTAAAGATTTTGAATGTAGGCATTGATTGTCAGTAGCTGCTAATGCCACTGAGAGATAAGCAGACACAATGTGCTCCTGCGTGGAAGAACTACAAAGCCATTCTGTCCCCAAATCAAGCCTGAACCTAATCAAGCCTCTAGATGCAACAGCCAATATGGAGGACACGTGGAGGACAGAGACACACTCCAAACACCACTGCAGGGAATGCAATCAGCAAAATTCAGATACAGACGAGCAATGTAAATTTTTGATAAATTGTAAGAAAAACCAAAGATAAGAAGGAGAAATATATTGATTAAAAGAGAACTAAAGAGATGTATCAACCAATAACTCAGTGTCAAGAAAACTAATAAAAAATATTTGTGGCACAATTGGAAATTAACACCAATATCTGATGATAATATAGAAGTGTTAATGTTAATTTTTTACACGGGATAAAGGTAGTATGTATTTGTAAAGGCAGTATGTTTCTCTAAGTATTTACCTTTTAGAAATTCACACTGCTGTGTTTATGGGTGAAATGACATGATGTTCAACATTTGCATCAGAATAATAAGGGGTTGGGAGAGGGTAGGGTAGAGCTTGAAATAAGACTGGCTAGGAGTTGGTAACTGAGGCTGGCTCATGGGCACAGGGCCTCAAAACATTCTGTCCCCTTTGTATATGTCTGAAATTTTTCCATAGCAAAAACTTAAAAATGATTGATGAAAGTATACACTAGTGTTAACTTTGATCATTAAGGCATTTTGGGACACCTGGGCTTTTCCAACTGGATACACAATAACCAATACATCAATATCTATTATGTGTCAGGTACTCTATTATAAACAACAATAAAAATTTCCATGATTTTATTCTAGGTTTGTAGTGCTTGAGACAATTAACACAGGGGAAAAAGTAGACATCTTTCAGCTTAGGGGAGAGACCTGAGCTGTGAAATCCACACATGTCCACAAAGAACCAAGAGAAAGACAGGTTGCATTTAAAATTTGTCACATTATGAGCAGGACCTGCCTACAAATGGAACCTTATTCTGTGCACAACCTGTGCCATTTGAGACCAAAGCCTCATTTTCTCCACATTAGATACACAGCTAAGGTTGGCAACCCCAAGAATGAACAAAAATCTGGACTCTATTAATAAAGATGCCTTCTAGTTAGTTCAAGGTTAAACAAATTCTCCTGGGGGAAGGAGCCCACGGCCCATGCTCATGTATTCACGCACATGATATTCCTCCATCTAAAACCTCCAGATAAATTTCCACCCTCATCCCATGTTCCTGGAAGTATAAAATCCTTTTTATAACTAGCCTGAGGATTTTCTTGGGGAGAAGCTGAATTAACTTCTTTAGCAGTCTTGTGCTAAATGACAAGCACACATGATTTAAATACCTATAAATTGAAGATTTCCATATGGACTTGGCCTTATAAGAGGCAGACACCGAAAAAAACTACTGTTAAGAAAAAAAATGTCGGTATAGTTTTCAGTCCTCCATTAGGCACATCAGTCATCAGCAACAAAAGACGCATAGATCTGAGCTGTCCCTTGGGGTGTCCTGGACATTCATGTCTGCATGTCGCAGGGGCCAGGAGGGAGCCTGTGGGTTTGATAGGTCGATGGATCGTAAACCAAACAGGGTTGCCCAAGCACAACTGTGCACACTCCACAGTAAAACTGTTCTGATAATTAAATTACAAGAGACACTTTTTATTTAATAAGAAAAGAACAAACTTTACATATTTGCTCCTCAAAAACACAAAAAAAGATCAATGCTGAGGCTCTTTCTGAATGCTCTGAGTTGACGCAGGAGACCTTATGGGAGCTCTGCCAGTATTTCCTGGTCTCCTAGGTTTCCCTCTAGCCCACTTGTGCTTTTGGGTGCACAAGAGCAGAAATGAATCTCCCAGGAAGCCCTTGGGAAGGAAGGGGGCCCCGCTGTGACAGTCCTTCATTGGTGTGACACCATGGCAGTAAGCAAGGGATGGAAAAGTGCAAGCATGAGGCCAGAAGGGACCAGCACGCTCTTCTGGGACAGGCCGAGGAGGGCTGAACACTCACTGGAGATTTTAAAGTTCACAGGAAAACTTACCCAAAGGATTTTTTCTCAATAACTCACAAGACCCTGAAAGTCATATCAGCATGATTGTAAAGCCTCAGTCTCAGCATTGAAGAGGATTTCAAAACATCCTCTAGTTGTGATGAAACAAACCCTGGGCTTTCCCTGGCCCCTCCAAGCCCGTGCCCCTCAGGTGAGCCCAACTCACCCATCAGAGCCTGGCCTAGAAGGGGTGCTGTCGGATGACAGGGATGAGACGGACACCACAGACAGAGGCTGGGGGGAGGCAGGCATTGTGAAGGACCGGACCATGGACCGGGGACGGCTGCCCCTTCTGTCATCCAGATTTGAGGGTTAAGAAAGGGAGAGACATTGAGAAGGACAGGTTGTTTGATGTTTATGCCAAAGACTTCCGGCTGGCCCTGCCTGGCATGGTCAGACTCTTGGGACCACATGGTCTTAGCAGTCTAGAATCTAGACTAAAACTGTCCACACTTTATAAACAGTACATTCTCAAGTTCAAAGTCAAGGGCAAAAGTGATGATTATTTTACAGTTTTGTAAAACATTACCTGATCCTGTGAAAAAAAACCAGAAAGAATGTTAATTTTTAAAACTTTTAAATGCAATTTTCTTTGCCAAGACCACAAAACATCAATCTATTCCAAAGTCATAGAAGAATGTACTGACCAGAAAATTTAATTTACGGAGTTACACCTAAAATGTGATGAAAGAAGTTATAAGGTCTTTAGATGAACTTGATCCATCTCCGCATACTGACACATCGTACAGATCACCAGAACACACAGGCATGGAACGACTGAACTTCTCTACACTAAAATAACATGCTCCTTGCTGCTTAATGAAAGGTGGGCATCCTCCCTGGCCCGTGGCTGGCACCATGGACTAGATGCAGCCTCGGCAGACCTGCTCAGGCCCCTCCCCTCCTGGCCAGGTCACAGGCTAGTGATGCATTCCTGAGAAAAATGCACTGGATGGAGTTTTCCATCCTCTCCTGGGAATATTACTGTATAATACCAAGACTAGTGCCATCGAAACACAGCACATGTCAACACCTAATCAGCTAGAAAATGCTAGTGTACCTGTAGCCCCAGCCAGATGTTGGCACATTTGGGACTGCAGCTGCTGCAAAAGCTCTTTCCTTTAACCTGAGGTTGTGGAAACCAAATTCCCATGGGTACTTCCTCTCTGCATGGCCTCCAGCTCTCCATCCCAAACACCCCCCCACTGAAGCCGGCATCACACTCGGTCAGTCACCTAAGAGACATGCTTGGGGCCACAGCTGATTACAAACTGCAGAACTCTACTTCCACATCTGAAAAGTGGGCCTGTTTCTAAACTATGGGTTTCACATGTGAAATACCACTTGACTGGTATACTATCTCTTTAATAATAAAAGGTTCAATATTGCCAAAGAACAGTTTAATGCAGGAGTTGGTAAACAGCAGTTTTCTGTAAAGAGCCAGATAATAAATATTTCAGGCTTGCAGGCCATTAGGTCTCTGCCCCTGCTACTCAACTCTGCTGTTGTAGCATGAAAACAGCCACAGACAATACAGAAACGAGTGTGTGTGGCTCTGTTCCAGTAAAACTTTATTTATAAAAAGGGTAGTGGGCCTACGTGGCAACAAGAGGTTCAAGGCCCTATGCAGCTGGCATTGGCCAGCACAGATGGGCTGGTCAGTTTGGGTTTGGTACCAGTGATGGTGCCATTGTATGTCTCCAAGGAGATGAACATTGTCATTAACTGCCCTTTATGAGGAAACCAAAAAGGAGAAAGATAGTTGCCAATTAGTCCAAACTGTGAAAACACTTTCTATATAACATCTGGAGACTCGAAGCCTATCCTATCTGCTTCTCAGCTTTGTTGAATCACATTCAGGCAGCAACACAAGGCCTGGCCCTCCACAGTGTTCCTCCAGGCCAGGCTCCCGGCTGGGCCTTGGGGCTCTGCTCTGTGTCCCCTGCTCCTGACCACCCGCAACTCTTGGCCTGCCCTCACCACCTCATCCACCCCTGGCCCCCAGCTCGGACATTGTTCTTCTCTGGCATCTCTGTGGAACTCGGCCCTCTGTACATTGTTTTTTAAATTGCTAACTGAGCATAATTGACATGCAATATTACATTAGTTTCGGGTGTACAATACAGTGGTTCAGTTTTTATAAACATTATGAAATTATCACCATGATAAATCTAGTTACCATTTGTCATTGAGCAAAGTTTATACAATATTATTGACTATATTCCCTATACTGTACATTGTATCCCACGTTTGTTTATTTTATAACTGGAAGTTTGTATTTCTTAATCCCTTTCACCGATTTCTTCCATCCCACCCACTCTCCTTCCCCTCTGGCAACCATCACTTGTTCTGAGTCTTTGAGTTCATTTGTTTTGTTCTGTTTGTTCATTTGTTGTTTTTTTAGATTTCATACATAAGTGAGATCATACAGCATTTGTCTTTTTCTACATGACTTATTTCACTTAGCATAATGCCTTCTAGGTCCATCCATGTTGTAACAAATGGGAAAATTTCATTCCTTTTTATGGGTGAGTAGTATTCCATCATATATATGTACCACCTCTTCTTTATCCATTCATCTGTTAATGCACACTTAGGTTGCCTCTGTATCTTGGCTATGTGTAAATTATGCTGCCATGAACATGGGGGTGCATATGTCTTTTCAAATTAGTGTTTTGGTTTTCTTTGGGTAAATGCCCAGGAATGGGATTACTGGATCATATGGTTATTTTGAATTTTTTAAAGAACCTCCATACTGTTTTCCACATTAGCTGCACCAGCTTACACTCCCACCAACAATGCAAGGGTTCCCTTTCCTCCACATCCTTGCCAACGCTTATTTCTTGTCTTGTTGATATCAACCATTCTGACCGGCATGTGGGGATATCTCATTATGGTTCTGATTTGCATTTCCATGATGATTAGTGATGCTGAGCACCTTTTCATGTGTCTGTTGGCCATCTGTATGTCTTCTTTGAAAAAATGTCCAGGTCTTCTGCCCACTTTTTAATTGGAGTTTGTTTTTTTGATATTGGGTTGTAGTTGTATGAGTTCTTCACATGTTTTGGATGTTAGCCATTACCAGCTATGTCATTTGTGAGTTTCTTCTCCCATACAGTGGCTGCCTTTTTGTTTTGTTGTTTCCTGCACTGTGCAGAGGCTTTTTAGTTTAATGGAGACTGATCCTCTTCACATTTTGAATGAGGTCTCTCAGCAGCCTCTGCCTTTCAAAATCCATGCTCTCTCTTGCCATTTCTTCCACAGCCATGGTTTCTGAGGGTGGCTCAGAGGTGGGGCATCAGCTCTGTGGAAGCCACGGGTTTGTTGCTATGAGCACCCACTTACTCAAGCTGTACCACCTATTGGTCTTGGAGGGGCCCTTCCCACCTCTGCCCTGCAAATGCCTTGGCTTGGCTTCCACCCAAGCCTCTCTGGATCCAGGTGAGGAGCAGAAGGATGACAGCCAGAAACCTCATGCTCAGGTGATTTTTTTGGTTGGAGGGTGCTGCCTCTATAGTCCACCGTCTCCTGGGCACATGGGGATGCAGTTAAGGACATGCAGCTGAGCGTACAGTGGGGAAGAAGCATGGCCTGTCTGACATTTGGGTGCTGCCTACCCCATTCCTAAGAGCGCCTAACAGGATGGTTTCTATTTCTCTGATGAAATGATCCTCACAGCAGCCACGGGGACCTGAGCCCTGAATGCGCGGGTGCACAGGAGGGAGTCAGCCACGGACCCTAAGGTGAGAGGGCCAGTGGGATGACCTCACTCCAGCTCTCGGAAGGCCTAGGAAGCAGCCCTTGCACAATGTACAGCTGACCAGAGAGGGCTGGCAGGGGCAGGGCTCTGGCTGAGGAGGGGCAGAAGCCAGTCTTGGGTCCCACACTTGGCAGGACACCCAAGGGGGTGGCTCAACTGGGCCATGGCCTCTACAGGGCCACTTGCCTCACAATTCCTTCTTGACTGAGCAGAGCCTCTGGAAATTGAAGAATCAGGATTTCTATCCTTTTCCTCAGAAGCGCTTGGCATCTCTCCCAGACCTGAGAGGCACAGCACAGCTACAGCTTCAGGACACTGTGAATGAACTGATGTCCCCGTGTCCCAGCCACAGGGCTGGCCGGGGGTGGGGACGGGGAGTTAGAACTGGGCTAGAATTCTGGCTGTGGCACCGACAATGGGACTTGAATCCGACATGAAACCACCCTGAGCCTCAGCTCCCCACCATGCATGCAGGGAATAATCAAGCACCCCACCTTGAGAGGCAGCATGAGGATAACGTGGAGGGAGACAGGTGAAGCTTGGAGGGTCTGGCACACCCCGAGTGGCAGCTCCAACGCCCCTTCTGATGGTGTTATGGCCTGAGGCAAAACCTCGGGTGGGCTCCCTTCCCAGGAGCGAGCCCTGCCCTGCCCGGTGACTGACACACTCTGCGTGGCCGTCTCCCCGCTGAGTTGGAGCACCCCATTCTGACCCACCACAGGAGTCGTGGGTGGGGTGTGTTAGATGAACTTAACTGGGGTCACTGGTGTTTCATGGGATATCGTGCGAAGCAGGTGCATATCACAGTTTTCTGGAAATGTTCCATTCCAAGTGCCATACAAATGCCAGCTGCGGATGGAAACCCAGAGGCAGTATGCTGGTCCCTGGGAGGGAGTGCTGGCGGTGGTTCGTCTGGGCAGGCACGTGGGAGAGGTGGGCAGGGCCGGGCGGGCGAGTGAGGCTGCAGGTGTGAGTGGAGATGGGGAACTGAGGATGCCCCTCCCAGAGAGGACCAGCACCCTGACTGCGCTCCTCCGCCTGGGAAATGTTCCATTGAGTTCCAGCATACGGAACAGGTGGAGTCGGACTTCTCCACAGAAGCAGGACCTAGCAGCACGACCTCCCAATCAGTGACCTTCCCAGTGTCCTCAGGGGCACCCCAGGGTCCCCAGGGTCCCAGTAAGAAAACCACCGGAAGGCTGTGGACGGAGGACCGGGGAGGAGAAATACCAAAAGTAGGGGGCCTGCTGGGCTGGCAGGGTGATGGAGTGAACCAGTCCCCTGGGGGAGACCACAGCTAAAGTTGGGGTGACCAGAGAGGGTGTGATCTCATCCAGGCAAGGAGACAGGAGTC
Source organism: Manis pentadactyla (assembly GCF_030020395.1). Classification (NCBI taxonomy): domain Eukaryota; kingdom Metazoa; phylum Chordata; class Mammalia; order Pholidota; family Manidae; genus Manis; species Manis pentadactyla. Next base: position 57,299,731 of record NC_080025.1, on the reverse strand, counting down.
AGCCCTGCATTTTCTACAGGCTGGGCTGAGAGGTGGGAGGGGCACCAGGGAGGAGTCTGTTTGGAGACCATTCAGGTGGGTCCGGAACTCACAAGAAGCCTGAACTCAGCACCCAGATGTAGGTGCTGGGAAAAGTGACAGGGAGGATGGGCATGCCGAGAGCACAGAACAGGTACAGTTCCCCCAGTCTGCACCAGGCTTGGAGGAAGGGTTAAATGAAGACCTGGATGAGAAACAGGGAAATCGTTCTCATGACTGTGAAGGCAAACGGATACCCCTGTGGGCCTGTGGGCCAGCAGAGGCCTGGGCAGCAGGTGCCAAAGGCAGGAGCAGCGTCATCTCTTCCCTGGGGCCCCAGGGTCTGTGCACCTTGTACCACAAGCGTCAGGAGGAGCTGGGATGCAAGCAGCGGGGATCTTCAGAGCCCCAGGACTGGCCAGATGAAGCCAGAGCAGTGAGACAGGGGCTCTGACGGAGCCTCCTGTGGATTAGGGAGTCAAGAGCGTGTCCCAGGGTTCCCTTACTATGGCTTAGGCTGGCTCCGAAAAATTGACGAAATGGTTTATGTCCTTTCGATGGGGCTTTTATATTTAAATCCATCTTTTTAAAACTAGGATAATACTATACTGCTTTTTAAAGTATTCTGAGATGCTTGCAGGTTTCCAAAGTAGAGAAGATGACAAAGACTCATCCAGATGCTTTTTATTGTCACATTTCTCCGAGAATGACAGGGGCATCGCCTGTCCCTCGCCTGCTCGAGAGGCTGGCTGTACAGCCTGCCTCTGGGGTCCCAGGATGGAGGCAGGAAGGCAGTTTCACGAGAAAAAGCATCTCAGGGCGGGAAACGCACCCTGAATTCTATGCCTGGACTGCCCTCCCAATAAGCTTGACCAGCCCCTGCTGGGCTCCGGGATGCCCTGGCTGCCCCTGCAGACAAAGTGGGAAGTTTGGAGGACATGATGCCATCTCAGGATGCAGTGGGAATTGCTAAGTGCCAGCCAAGGATGGCTGGCTTGGAACAGGGGAAACCTGTCCTTGAGAGGGGGACATCCCCGACCCCCTCACAACACTTCCACCTTACTGCCTTGCCTTTTTCCCTGTGCCCAACACAAGCATTCCCAGAAAGCATGAATCCCAGCAGTGAAAGGAATATGAAGGGAGTTTGCTGAGCCAGACAGATTTCTGTCATTCTCAAATACACTAAACGATTGACCAAAGAGGAGGCTTTTCACTTGGAAAGAAAACTTGGAGATTTCACATGTGTGTATTTCTTAGAAAGAATTAAAAGTGGCGTCAAACTTTGGAAAGAGCTGCGCTCTGATGCACTCCGAAACTCTCCTTGCCACTAGACTCTGATTGTAATGAGCTGCCAGCTCCAAAGCCACAAGCACTGCTCAAGGGTTCTGCCTTGCAAGAAGGGCCCCCCAGCGTGGCCCAGCAGGGGAGCACCCTGATTCCCAAGCCCCCTCACCTGCAGCAGCTTCCGGGGAGGCGGGACAGGCAGCCCCAGATTTCCGCCTGCTGCATTTTCAGACCACAGCCCAGCAGCATGTTATTCTCGGCTTAGTCAGGTTCATGCCCTCCTGCTGGGCCCAGGGCCAAATACACACTCATCTGATGAACACCAGGCCCTGGGGCCCAGCCTTGGCTGGCAGGTGTCGGGATGGTGGGAGAGTATGGACTGTAATCATAGCTGACTGACCCTCCCCCAGGGGCATCCCAGCCTCTTAGGTGTCTCCAAGCATGTGGGACAAGAAGGGCCAGCTCTGCTGTGTAAACTGCAGAGCAGGGGCTAAAAGTACAGGCTCTGGAGGTCGACTGATAGGGTTCAGACTCGGGCTCTGCCACTTGCTAGTGCATGACCCTGGACTAGTTGGCCTTCCCGTGTCCTCATTTCCCCATCTGCAAAGTGGGATTGACCATGGTGCCTCCTTCACAGTGTTGCACATGTTAAGCAAGTTCATATCTGCAAAACGCTTGGAAAGGTCTCTGGCACATGGTAAGCACTCAATTAGTGTTTGCTAAATGAGGTAAGTGTGTGAAAAATAGAAGTGAGTTCACCAGACAGAACAGCAGAGCATGCCAAAGAACAATAAACTGATGGAATTGGGCCCCAAAAGACAAAAAATGGCACACTGCATTGGCCACCTGGTTCCTTAGCAAGTAGAGACAAGTGTTATGAGAAGCAGATTAACTTCGGGCAGCACACCTTCCTTTTGCAGGATAACAGAAGACTGCACACACACTCGCTCTGTGCCAGCAGAAATGGGGTCCTTGTAGGTTAGAAGAGGACTTGCTGCCTCCTTTGCCCTCTGCTGCCGATCTCTGAACAATGGGGAGGAGGCCTTGCACGTCTGCTGTGCCCAACACCTCCGGGGTCCACGGGCAGTCAAGGTCAGGCCCCATCAGGGCCCCCAGAGACCGTAAGGATAGAGCCGCACATCACCGTGGCAATCTGATTTATCGTGCCTGGCCTTGCCCCTGGAGCTGCTAAGACATGGCTCATGAAGATGCTGTCAAGTCCTAAACCATCCAATATTGTGCATCATCAAGAATCCCAAGCCGTGCTTTCATCATGCTCTTGGCAAAAACCCACTTCTGCCCTGTATCCAGACTGGCATTCCAGGCTTTCAGAGGCCAGGTGCCTCCAGCTCCTCCTGACAGTTTCTCCTCTGCCCAGGTCACAGCTCTGTCTGCCCTGGCCTCTGGCCTGCCATTCAAATTCCTGCCTCCTGACCTCTTTCTCCAGGTAGTGTCCTCTCCATGGCCTTCCCAGGCCATCTCCAGTGTACGTGGGGTGGCCAGATCAGTGACCACTTCCTTCAACAGAGAAGTCTTGGCTAACAGTTTCCAATCTCAGGAATCGGTCGCAACTCCCCTCAATGACTCAGACCTCGGACTGGGCACGGGCGCCACCTCTCTCGGGGACATCATGAGTGCTCTTGCCCCGGGTGTCACTTAGCCCCATGTGTGTGTACTGTAGGTGTGGTCTCTGTGAACCAGCCTGAGTTGCATAGGGCCCTGCCAGATTTTCCGGCTGTCCCACCACACTAATGGTAGACTGTGCTTACCCCAGGTGAGTGGGGTATTTGGTGATCAAGCAAATTCATGAATGCTATGCACCCCAACACTGTTAATTATTGAAAGGCTGCTGGTTTGCTGGCAGATGACTTATGAGGAGCTAAGGTCCCTTAAATCCCACTTCCCAAGCAGACATGTACATGTCCCAGTCACTCTGCCCTGTGAGCCTGTCACAGTCAATGTGACTCAAAGACAACTCCCACCCTGACTTCTGCAGAGCTGTCCACTTCCCATGATTCGCACACCATATTGCTTTTCTACTTTTTCCTTTAGCTGTTTGAAACAGGCTTCCATTCTCTCATGAAACGGCCTCAAGGCTTCAGTAACTGTCTCCATGAATCCTGAGCCCTTCGGCCAAAAACGGAATCTGAAAAACACAGAGATCAACATTTCTTGGTTAGTGCTGTCTGCGGGGGGAGCACACATGAGCCAGGGAGGCACTGTGCAGAAAGCAACTGCTTTGTTCCCCGATCAAACAGCTGATCGAATTCATCAGCAGGCATATTACCCCCAAAGACCAAAATGTTTAAATTAAAATCGTTTGTGTTTTAAACTGGACACGGAGTGCCGCACACTTGATGGCTCTGCTTGACTCCCATATGTCAGTCAATCCCAGAAGAGGCTTATCTGTGCTTCTCACGTGCGTCTGGAACAAGCTGCGTTTTGAATTTGTTTAGCTGTAGTTTGATCTACTGGCAAAGGGTCGTGTCACAGTGCAAAGATTTTTTGGCTGAGACTATTGCCTTTATGGACAACTGAGAATCCTATTCAAAATGTAAAAGTCTAATTATCTGTGGTCTATAGTCCTAAAGGATATTCTTATTTAGAAAGGAAAACCAAGTTTATTCTTCCTTAAAACTAAAAATAATCACTTCTCTGCCAACACTGCTGTCACAAAATACCCACACCAACACTTCACTCCTGAGCATGGAGATGCAGCTGACCTTTAAAAGTGTCTCAGAGAGACATTTTCATTCCCCAGCCCCACAGACCCTCCGAGTCACTGTGTTGGGGGGCAGGTATAGGAAAGGCTCCTTTCTTTCTCTGGCTTTTGCTTCCCCGCCGGGGCTCAGACCAGGAGTTAGATACTCTTCAGTGCAATCAAGCTAAGAGGCTTCCTCTTAGTAATTTATAGTTAAATCAAAATACTGATTAAAAACAGATTTTCCTAATATGACAGAACACCAATCTAAATGAGCAGATTTATTAGTAAGAGGGGTAATAAATACACAACTGAATTTCATGTGAACAAATTCAAGAAATCTTATCAAGACAAATCAATGCATAAAATGTATTTTGGCTGTCATTTATAGCATGTCGCTGTTGCCTCTCCTGGTACTCCAGGAAAGGCGGGAATAAGTGAGCCCGCCCCCATGTCTGCAGCCTACCCAGCCTGCTCTCTGCTTACCGACACAAAGTTTGTCTGGCTGACAGTTGGGCCCATACCCCAGGTACATGCCAGGTATCCCTTTCCAGCCAGCTTTTGCCAAAAGGACAGAGTGCAGGTGAGACTTCAAAATAGATGGGACCCCTTAACATTCCACGTGAATCACTCTCGCAGATGGCAGCTTCCCTGGGCTGGCGCCAGTGTGCTCAAGGTCAGCAGTAGAAGCCTCACAGTGATCCTTTGGCTTCCTGAGCTCTGCCTTGGGGGACGGCAAAGACAGGCTGGGGACAACTTTTCTGGGTGGTAAATAAATGAGCTGTGTCTGTTGGGTGCAAAGGCAGGTATGGGGTTACCACCTCAAAGTTAAGGCATAGCCACTCCAGATGGTAAAAGCACTTCGATGTAGAATTGACCTTTCTCAAATGTGCCAAATGCAGCCTAATCATTTCTGCTTTTTTTTCATGGTTTGACAAAACTCATCATTGGCCAGATTCTTGACATCAAAGAAGTTACTTGCTGGGCTACAGTCAAGACCTTTTGGTGTGGTTGGCTTACCGGTGCTGCACTAACTGCACTTTGGCAGGTGAGACTTACGGGGTATGAGAATTTATCCCCTCGACAGGTCCTGGTTGTTGATCAGATATAACCTTCTTCGAGGATGGGACCTGGCCCTGTTCTGTGTCTGACTGGGGCTGAACTGCAGCTATGCATGAGAAGATGCTCTGTGTAAACATGCCAGTATATGCAATGCTTAATATATAAACAGAAGCTGTGGACCGACGCCTGAAATGGTCTTTGGAGACCCTTTGTTTCATGGGTTCCAACCTAGCTGAGCATCAAAATCTCTCAGGCAGATTCCTGAGACCTCACCCCCAGAGCCCTGATTTGCTCTAGAGTGGATCTCAGGCATCTTCATTTCTTAAGAGTTTCCCAGAACCCAGAAAGGGAGAGGACATCCCCAAAGTCACACCATGAGCTGCTCAAAGCTAGCAGGCAGCCTGCTCTCCAAAGACGCTCTTCGAAACGGCAGTGCTGTATTGGAAGTTTGCTCTTGTGTATCCCCTGCACAATTCCTGGCCTTTCAGCCGCACAGAACATTTGGGAGCACTGTGCCTGCCATCAGCGGGGGATGATATATGAGTTTGGTCTTTCATCTTTGTGTATTTCAACACAGAAGTATGTATACATCACAGCAGTTTAATGTGAGTCTGTATGGATTCATCTTGGGACACTTGGCAGGGGATGTTCAATAAGACAGTGTATTTGGGGAAAGACGCTGTGCCTCCGAGGAAGGGGCCGGCCTTCGCTCGTGACCTGGTGTCAGCTGTCAACCTAGAAGGGGCCCCATGCAGCCGGCCCTGGGCCCCAGTTCCACCTCGAAGGAGCAAGCCAGCACCAGCCTGTTTCAGGGATGGCGAAGCCAGAGCGAGGAGCTGCCTGGACTTCATAGCCAGTCTTCACGGCTGATTTTAGGCACTGAGATGTGCTTTCTGCATGTCAGTGACGGACAGTCTGCCAAGGAGTCTTTGGAATTCCCAAGAGAAAACCTCACTCTGCCCTGATGGAACTTCTGGGAAAACCCAAGCTAACAAAAATGAAAAAGCATTCGGATAACCCCAAACTTCCTTTTTTTAATGACTGTAGGACTCAATTACTCATACTAAAATATGGGTTTTCAAAACATTTGCAAGTGAAAGCAAAATCACAGGTAATGTTTTGAATATGTATTCCCTATCACTCTTTGATTTAATGAAGTGGCTAGAAAATGGATTTGTTCTTACAACTTTCCTGTGAGCTGCTTTAAAATTCATCCTGTAATATAGTTATTGGGGGTGATGACATAAAGTTCTCTCTGGGGAACAAATTATTTTCTTCTGTAGGACTTGGAACTCTTAAAATCCAATTTGCTGTAAAAGCTTACAAGAAAAAAAAATTAATAGAACTTTTGCAGATCAAACTAGTTTTTCTGTAGGAATGGTTTTATAGCCTTCAGTGGAGTTTTGAATCTTGTATTCTTTTGGTTTTCTACAACATCTAAAATAGAATCATTCAGACTTTTAAAATCTCTCCTTCTTTTTTAGTAACAGAGGGAGACGGCCTGTCATATATGAGTCTTACATTCCATGCAAAGAGCCATCCTTGGCCAGTGAGGCCCCTTGGAGATCAGCTCCCAGGGTCCCTTACCACAGAAAAATTCCATGGCAAATACATGTCAAATACCTATGGATTTTTGGCAAAGTCACATCCATTTGGAAGGCTATTATAAAAAACAAAAATCAAAATCAGAAAATAATAAGTGTTGACAAGGAGGAGAAATTGGAATCATTGTGCATTATTGCTGGTGGGATTGTAAAATAGTGCAGCTGATGTGGAAAACAGTATGGTAGTTTCTCAGAATATTAAAAGTAGATCTAGAATCTCACTTCTGGGGATAAACTCAAATGAAGTGAAAGCAGGGGATCAAAAAGGTATCATGTTCATAGCTGCATTGTTTGCAGTAGCCAAAAGGTAGAAGTAATTTAAGTGTCCACTGAGAGATCATAAATAAAATGTGCTATATCCATATAATGGACTATCATTCAACCTTGAAAAGGAAGGGAAGTCTGATATAGGCTACAACATGGATGAACCTTGAAGACTTTAGGCTAAGTGGAATAAACCAGTCACAAAAAGACAAATGCTATGTGATTCTGCTTATGTGATAAGTAATTATCACATACATTCTACTATTTGATAAATTCTACTAAGTGATAAATTCTACTATGAATTTGCCTAGAGTAATGCCTAGAACAGACAAATTCATAGTAGAAGGGTGGTTTCCAGGGGTGGATAAAATGGAGAGTTATTGTTTAATGGGTGCAGAATTTCAGTTTTTGCTACATGGAAAAGTTCTGGAGATGGATGGTGGGGACAGCTGCACGATAATATGAATGCACTTAATGCCAGTGAACTGTACACTCAAAATTGTTTAAGATGCTAAATTTCATGTTAGGTATATTTTGTCACAGTACAAACTACATTAACTGGTAAGTGGGCTTGAAACCAAAGCTCAGCCCCGGTCCACCCTAAGAGGTCACACTGGTCAACGTGCTGATGACGGAGAAGCCACTAAGGCGAGGCTCTGGGAAGGCCAGCGTCAAAGTATCCCCAGAAATGTCTCCTCAGAGTATGCAGCCTGACCTGTGTCAGGGCCCCACAAATCAACCTGGGACCCCCAGCTTAGCAGGTGGTCCAGGACACCCTGCCTAGCCAGGCACAGGGAGGGTCTGGCCCCCACCTCCCTCGACTCTCTTTACTCAGCCTGGTGTGTGGGCTCCAGGCCCAGACAGCACCCTCCTGGCCTCCGACAGGAGGAAACACTGCTTAAAGGGCCAGGGCAGGCAGAGCTCCTGTGAGAACCAGGCCTGGACGTCCCCTCCACGTCAGGCTCACAGAGGCTGCAAGACACACAGGTACATGCCAGGTGACTTTCAACTGGACACTAGGTACCTCTGGAACTATCCACCCCTTTAAGACCATGTTCCTATAAGGAAACACTCAGAAATCCTCATGAGCATGAGTAGAAACATAAAAGTACACAGAATTACAGCTGGGAAAATGCACATGGGGACCCCACCTCCTCGTAACTTGACTACAGGCAGAGAGAATATGAGAAGTGGGTGCATGGCAGCTTCCCAGCTATGCTTTCCACACAGACTGCATCCGTCCAAGCACCTTTCTGGGATAGGCTAGACCTCAGCTAACATATCATGGTTCTCAGTTCTGTCCTGTCAACAGCACAGATTTTCTAGTAGCTGGTAAACTGACCAAGGGGAAGAAATACACCAGACCATGTGCAAGAAAACTTTCTAGGAGTTCAGATACATGACTGCAGCCTAGGAGCTGAGCAATCATGGCAGTGGTGTGTGGGTTTGCCCAGGCACAAACATGGCTGCGTGCACTCTGGCTGGCGTGTGCTGGGCTGGCCCAGTGGATCTGGGCCTACACTTGGTTTTCTGCCCCCCACCCCTGTGTGCCCAGCCCCAAGCCCTTAAGGCCGCTGTGGGACGTTTACCTGCCACACAATCAGGTCCTTGAGCTTCTTGATCTTCTCGTGGGCCTCACAGTACTCCTGCAGGTACCGCTCTGTAAAGAAGGCCTGGGGGAGACAGGGAGAGCCACTCGGTACACCTGCTCACACACACACGTTTTATTCACACCTAGCATGTGTACCAGGTACCTTCCCCAGGAGCAGGCACTGGGGAAACAGACCCACAGCCCTGCAGCACAGGGCTCACTCCCCAGGGTGGACCCTCTCGCCACTCAGGGCGAAATGTCTGGTGTGGTCAAACGCAGCAAAGGGGGTGAACAGGCAGGCAAGAGGGACACCAGGATGGCACCCCCATCCCTGATGTTCAGCAAAGCCAAGGCTGACTTGGATTACTGTCTGCTGGGGGACAGCTCCCCAGCTGCTCACAGGCCTGTGACCCCAACCCTGCACCCCACATGGCCTGCCCCAAGCCCAAGACACCTGGGGCAGAACGTCACTCAGTCCAGGCAATTCTGCCCTCAGCCCACCCCACAGCTGTGCCCCTTCTGCCTCAGCTTCTACTTCCTCTAGACCCAGGGTCAGCAGGGCCCCAACTCTACCTTTATTGAATGAGGAAAACAGCCACAGACACAAAGTAACAAACGGCCGTGCCCATGCTCCTAACTTGACTTACCAAAGCAGGCAGCAGGCTGCAGTGCAGACCCCTGGTCTAGACCACACCCCATGTCCTTCAACTTCTGCCCATTCCTCCCGAGATATTTTCCAGGGAGACCAGCTGGCTCCACCACACCAGCCCTGCCCACCTATTGTAAATATGCTGATTCTTTTGGCCTTTAATGATCCCAGGTCTCTTCCAAGCCACCCAAGGGTCGTCCTCCAGAGCTCCATTAGCCCAGCCTAGGGGGACAATGCCAGGGGAGCTGGGCCTGGGGCTGGGCCTTGACCATCTACAGCCTGCAGAGACTGTCTCTGGGTGCTCCCGGTCTTAGTCACTGCTGAGATTGCTCAGTGAGACCAGTGTGGGTTCTGGGCTTGGAGACTGTCTCAGGACAGGGTTGTAAAGAGAAAACTGGCATGTCACATGCCTTTTCGTAGTTTGCGAAGCCACCCATGGTGGCAGGGTCCACAATGCCGCTCTGGAGCATGGACAGGGGGTTGATGGGCAGGCCGGGGTCATCCAGGTGCTGCTGCACCATGCTGGCCATCCTGTCGTTGGTCAGCTGCATGGTCTCGATGGCGTTCTCCAGGGGGCTGATCTCCACCTGCCAGGGGGACACGGCGCAGTCAGGTGGCTGCTGCGCCCACTGCTGGGAGCTCTGCCAACGGCCCTGGCTCCCAGGGCCTTGCCAGAGGAGAGTCATGGCCGAGTGGGGCCAGCTCCTCCTCTTCTGCGCACCTTCCTTCCCAGTGCTTATTTTAGGCACAATCTCTTATGGCTCAACCAAGAGCAGCCAGGCAAGTTGGCACCATCACGGGTTTCTACAGATGTGGCCCTCGCATGCAAATTCCCAGGGAAACACACAACCTGGAAGGTGCTTGAACACAATCTATCTGCCTCACAGATGAGACCTCTAGCCACAGTCCTGTTTCCTCCTTGTTTTAAAGAGGGTGAAGGATGTAGAGAACTTTACGCAACCTGCCACTGTCCCTGAGGCAGGAGGCCTGGGCACTCTGCAGGCCCCCCTGTGCCTGACTGGTCAGGGAAGGGAAGGAGGGGCCTTGCCACACAGAGGACCACCTACCCTTCCAGGAGGAGCTCTCACTGCCCCAGGGCAGGGGTGGGGGGCACATCACCACTTCCAGTGGGACCTCACAGGCAAACCTGCCGGGGGTGAGCAGGACCTTCAGTGCAGGGGGGCAGGGGGGTTACCACGTGTCCTCCTGGCTTCCCTTCTGTAAGGTTGAAGGCACTGGGGGGTGGGGTGAGCACATCACACTGACGATGTGCTTAAGTCCCTGGCTGCTGCCCCCTCCCAACCTGAAAAATGTACCTCAGGCTAGCCAATCCTCGCGCCACTGTAAATCTAAGCTCTGCCTCCCCCTACCTTCTTTAAAAACTAGCTGCCTGCGCTGCTGAGTGCGACTTCCCTAGCCTGTGTCTGTACAGGCTGGTGAACTTTGCCTGGGATCACATTCAAATAAACTGCCTGGCCCTTTGTTGCCTCTCTTCACCTGCTTATTTTGGCTGGAATTTATCTTACACCTTCCACACCTGTCTGTCTTGCAAATGCCCTCCTTTCTCTGGAGGCCTGGCCCGGCCCAGGGCTCCTCTCTGGCTCAATCCTAAGGCCATGAGAATGTGGCTGGGTTAAAGCAGTAACACCTTCCCACCAGGCCTCACTCTCACAGGCCAGGCCATGCAGCCTGTCTAGGGGTGACTTCAACACTCGATACTTTTGGTCCTCCCAGAGGAGGTGGGACATCCACCCATACCTAGGAACAGGGCATCTTTTGCAAATGGCAGAGTAAAACAGCCTGCTTTTTTCCTGCTACAGCCTGCAGGGGGTTGTCCGCCAGGTGGAGGGGAGGGAAGGGAGCGGAGATGGTCAGAGAAAGGACCACTCTGCTCACTGCTAATCCTGGAGTGACACCAAATAACCATGGAGGAGACCCGCGCGCTCCTTGGCCTGCCAGAGAACGGGTGCCCATAACCTACGGCCAGGTGCTGGCTGTGAGGGCACCGCTGGTGCCCCGGAACAGCACGGATTCTAGGACTGTCGTCCCGCCCTGTACCTGGCTGTCAGATCCTGGAATACTCCATCCCAGGCACATCAGTTCACCAAGTGGACACTCCAGGGCAGGATTCCACTTCAACTGACTGCTGACTCCTCCTTGCTGATCCCATTTGCCTCAAGAATGAAGTCTCCTCTTTTTACCAAACCAACATTGTTGGCTGCTGCCCCCGCGGTCTGTCCCAGGAGGTGCATACAAGGCGAGGGGGCGAGGGGTGCTGATAGCAGGATTTTAGCCACACGTTCTGGGATCATTCTGTTTCCAGCCCTTTAAGCTTGTTAAAAATGGCAAACACATCCTGGGGCAGAGCCACATCCCTACAGGTCAGGGCTTGTCCCCTCCATCCCTGAGCTGTTAAGCTCCTTCCTCATGCATCCTGGCAGCTCCCGGAATCCCTGACTGCACAGGGCTTATGGGAGGCTTTCATTAGGAGGATGAGTGCCCATTTATGCAAAGGGCTCCTGCTTCTGCTTGCTCTCACACACATACATCACCAGCTCCAAGTGGTGCCAGCGAAGGGTTTCATTTCTGCCACCTGACACCTATCTCCTGCACTTTCCATAAGTCGGGGCCTGCCTGGGTGCTACTGGGACAGAGAGTGGGAATTCCTGAGAAGAAAGGAAAAAGTGTCTAAGGGGGCACAGGCACAGAGCCCTAGGATGTCAGAGCAGAAGGAGGGCGCCTGGGATGGGGATGGTCATTGCACAGAGGACAGCATACTCAGGCAGAGGCTCAGGGCTCAGACTGGATGGACAAAGGACAAGAGTGGAAACAGGGTGTGCAGCCTAGCAGTTCCCACTGTGTCCTGGAACCAGATCTGGAGTTTTACTGTAAACTAAATGGACTGCAGGATCCTGCCTTGTGAAAACAAAGGGCTGACACAGGAACGAAAAGTGCTTATTTCACTCAGACCTTGGTGGCTGCCGCTCCCTGATGCTCCTATATGTTCGGTAGGAACCTGCTGCCCATTGGCTCATGGAAAGGAAACTGTCCCAGAGCTCACCACTGAGGCAAAGTGAAGTTTAGCTAAAGAGATGCAAGTCATTACTTCTTTAAAAAGTGCCAGTGAGGGGTATATTCTCCAGCTATTTTTACTTGAAATAAGCAAGTACTATTAATCAAGCTGTTTGTCATGTAAATGGAAATAAAACCATCAGGAAGAAAGATCTTAAAAGGTGTATGTAAATTGGAACTTGTCTTAAACTTTTCATTTAGTTAAAGAAAGAACTGTCAAAACAGTACAGCAATGACTGACTTAAATATTTTGTAAGAGGAAATGGAATCTCAGTCCTGGTTTCCTCATAAACTAGACTTGGCTGTGATTACACTGAGTCTGTGGACGAGGGGAGGGGGTGCTCGGAGGCACGTGCAGGGTGACTGGCAAAGTCTTGTGTGATGTGGGTCTTCAGTGTGTGTGCTGGCCACAGAGGGACGGGGGCAGGTGGCACGTGTGGGTGAAGAGGGCGTGTCACATCATACAGGAAAGGGTACAATTCCTCTGGGGGTGCTCTTACCATGAAAACAGACTTGACTTCAAACCACCTTAAAATCCCAGGTAATTTATATGCAGTTGTGTATATGGTCCTCTCAATCCACATATTCTGCAAAGGGAAAACACAGGGTTAGGAGGAGGATGTCAGCAGCTGACGGCTTCTGCCCTAATGGGGATTTCTAAGCCCTCACTAGGGAAGTCGCCCAGTAGCACAGGGCTAGTCCTGGGAGAAATTACACATGACCCTCTGGGATCCAAGTGGGCCAGGCTGCATTGAGATGGTACCACACAAGCCACACTCTGCTTACAGTCAGAGGGCCACACGAGACACTTGAGGGTCCCCTGCTTTCCTGGCCAGTATGTACACCTCCCTGGTATTTGGCGAAGAAAACACAATGGGAGGTCAGGGAGGATTAGATGTCAAACCGAGGGGCTTCCTCCAAAGAGATTTTTTTGAAAGGCCTGAGTTTCAGGTCATTCTCACTTGGGTCCGAAGGTAACTCAAAGGGCAAACACACTAAGGAAAACTGGGCTTAATAAGGGTGACTTTTCACATTCTCAAAAAACCTGTATTTTAAGCTTAACATTTTTTTCTCATATAACTAATATATGTCTACATTTGAAAATAAAGATATGTAAATGGAAGGAACAAAAAATCGAGATGGCTACTTAAACATTTTAGTACCTATTGTTCAAAATTCCTCACTAAGTATTAAAAAGTGTGTATATGTATATTTTCACTAAAAATGCCACTTTATAATCCATATCCTTCATAAAAGAGGATGTTTGTTACACATTGCGGGGAATTGTTTCAAGCCTGTAAGTGCAGCTCCACAGTGCGCTAAAGGCCACCCAGACCCCAGTGGTGGGGTGACCAGGCAGTCTCCCACCCTCCCCTTGCTGCGGAGCACCCCCGTGCAGCGATGCTCTACTGTCCCAAACCTCCTGGTAAAGGATAGTTACTGAGCTGTTTGCATCAGCCAACAGTGATCCTGCTATAAATAGATGGCATAATGGAGTATCAACAATTCCAGAAAACTGGACTTGATCTTAGAAAGCACGCATCTCCAACCTCTTAGATCCCAGAGGGGGCGAGGGGATTCTGTCCAAGGCCTCCTGTGGGCCCCTAATGCTCTTCTGGCCCCAACGGCGGCTCCCTCAGGCCCTCGCCCTATAAAACTGGCAGCGCAGTACAGACCTCACCTGCAGTGCTTCCTCCCCCTCCAGCGCACTTGGGGCCTTGGGGTTCTACCTCGGGCTCAGGGCTGGCTCTGGCTAGCTCAGGCCCTGTCTCCCTCCCACCCTCCTCCTCCTCAGTGGCCCCAGTCCCCAGAGCTTCACCACGGGCAGGGTTGGGAGGCACGGTGCTGCCCGCCGCTCTCAAGCCTGGCAGGGAGCTTCCCCAGTGTCCCGCCTGCCTGCAGAACTAGGCCGCCTGCAGAGGGCCCCAGCCTGGCTGCCCATTACCACAAGAACACTCATGCTTATTCTGGAAGCCTGAGGCTTTGCCAGGCATGTGAAGAACTAAATCCCATGGCTTCTGAAAGCCTCACTATGTGTGAGGACCTAACGGGGGCATTAGGGGATTTAGGGCCATTTAGAAGCAGCACGGCCCCGAAGGCGTAGCACAGCTCAAACGTCCAGAGCCGCAGTTATCCTTAGCTTGGCCCCAGCTGGCTGCGCAGCCACTGGCAATTCACTTGACCTCCTTGTGTTATTTCTTTCTGGTGTAAGAGTCTATATAGCTGCCAGATGTGAGAGGTGGGTGGGAAATTCAAGAGCTGCCTGTAAACGGCACAGTGGAGAGACTGCAGCACAGCCTTAGTGCCCAGCGATGGGGACAGACAGGCTGCACGCAGAGCCACGCCTTTAGTCTGGCATCCAGGTGGGGCTGGTCTCCTCCCTACAGAGACAACACCACAGTGACCAGTTGCCAAACAGATCCAGGATACCCACATAAGCCCAGAAATAGGGTCTTAGGTTTGAAATAACTGGTGTGGGAACTGGGGATGACTTGAGAATTCCCTGACCCCAAACTCCTAATAGACACACAGGAAACTGGGCTCCAGGCAGCAAGGGCCTTCAAGAGCTGTGTCTGGAGATTGGGGACATTTCCACAAAGGCAGGAAGATTGTAGGAAACAGGGCTTCCAAGGGGAACAGGAGTGAAGGCAACTTAGCTGGAAGTGCTCTGCTCTGGGCTTCACTTTGGGTTAGAAGCATGGTGCTCATTCACCTTTGACCTTCTGCACTGCCCCAGACTACAGTGCTGGTCCTCCTTGGTTAATTCCTCCTTGAAATATGGGCTACCTAGGGATTTCCAAAGGAGGTTTTCAGGGCAGGAGGAGGGAGAAATGTTAACATTTAAAACAACTGCTGTATTTCATGCCTTTGCCAAATGGAATCCATTAAACTAGTTGTATGTACATTTTTAAAAAGGGCTTCAAGACTGTGAATATTTCCATGACTCTAAAGAAGTGCTTTTCAACAGGGGGCAGACATTTGGCGATGCCGACGTGTTGTCACAACTGGGGAGGTGGCTGCTGGCATCCAGTGGGCACAGGTCAGGCATGCTGCTGACACCCTGTGATGCACAGGATGGCCCCACCACAGAGAATTCCCGGGCCCACTGCTTAGGAGCACCCTGGGGGAAAACCTCCTTGGTGCGTTGTGCCTCGGCAAAGCTCAGGTGCTGGGTGCTAGATAGTGAGTGAGCTTTGGGGTCTCGGCCCATCTCATGTCCTGAGTGCGTGCCACCTGCAGAAAAGCCACTAAGCACTAGGCACCTCTGTGTGCCTGTCAGTAATCCAGGTACTAGCACCTGCTACAGGACCAGGGTCCAGAGGAAGACCCCAGAGAGCCCAGGAGGGACATAATTTTGTCATCTCATTAGAAAATCATGAGACTTGAGTGAGAGCAGCTGAAATGTCCATCATTTCAATAGATGTGCAGGGGCAATAGATGAGGACTCTGCTCCTAATGCACAGACACTCCAGGCTGCACTGGGGAGGCCTTCAAGGCCGTACTTCCACAGGCAGTTCTGTTGAGGGTGGAATCAGCTTAGGGGCTTTTGGGGTTGTTTTTTACCGCAAATTCATTGTCTGGGTTTTTCTCTCCCTTGTGGATTGGCCGAGAATATTCAAATCGCTGGACTTCGTTCACCCTGTAAAAACTGTATAGAGACAGATCATTACACATTTAACCTGCAAAGCAGCCCACCTGCTTTTAGATGCAAAGTTTGGCCTCCCAAGAGGCCCCTTAAAATTTCCCCAACCTTGATCCAAACTGCTATTTATGTGGCTTCCTCTCCCTGCCAGCCTCAGAAGAGAGATGTTGGCAGGTGGAAAAAATTATCTTGAAAAAAACGAAGAAAAATTATCTTGAGTTTTTGCCTCTTCTCCATCCCTGAAGGCCCTCAAGGGGGAAGAGAGACCAAGTGAGAGCAGGACAGGCCAACACAGAAGGAGAAGCAGAGAGGAAAAAGGCCTCACCCTCCATTTATGTCTTCATAATTTTTGTCTTAAATAATTATGTCTTCATTATTTTTAAAAAGCTCTTATATATACTTTAGATTCGGATCAATAAAAGGCAGATCTTGCGACCACCAAGAGGGGTCTGCGTAAGCAAGAGGGTCCCGTGTCCCCTTGGGGAAGGGGTGGGTTTCACATGTGGCAGGGGCAGCCATTCCCCTGCCCTCGAATGCAGATGGCTGCCCACATCAAAGGGAACTCCCTGAGCATGCACTGCAGGTCACTACATGCTTAATGCCTCTCTCTGAGTAAAAAGTTGCAAAACTTAAAATGTACGCCTTGTGGAAGCAATCATTCATCAATACACAGAGTCCTAGTTGATTTCCATCATTGCTGATAAAAGGTCAAAGAAACAATAGTGAATTTTGTGGAGGAACACAGCCCACCAAACTTTGGGATATGAAATAAGCAGATCCTAGGCCTTATTAGGCCACATTAGAGGGGTAATTTTTCCACTAGAACATGGATTAAAGAGAAAAGAAAACTGTTAACATCAAAGAAATATCTAAAGCAGAGCATTTCTACAGCATTGCAAAGTCAGGCACAATTCAGTGGCGAGGCATGAAATCTCACTCAGATTCAGAAGGTTGACTCATGGCTTTTAACGTCCACCTCACAATCCCATGCTATGTAACTGGTGTGCTGTAAGGTGAAGGGGTCCTTCTTACCCCCCACCCAGTTCTCCACCATGAACAAATGTCACAGGCTAGTGTCCTGTCTGGTAGCATGTGGACACTCAGGCAGCCCTGGACATCCTGACTCAGCCTGCGGGTGTGGGCTGGGCTTGTGCCCTGCTGTAAAGCTTGGCTGGGAGTCTCCCATCCTGGGGTGTGCATGGAAGAGGTGCCCCTGCCCCTTCCTGAGTTGTCCTTGTCTCCCGACCCTGGGAAACGTACAGTGCCTGCACACCTCCGTTCATGGGTGACTTCTTTTGCTGTTTGCAATAAAGAAAATAACCTGCTTCCCTGGCTCTTCCAGGTAAGCCAGAAAGAATGTCTGCAAAGCTACTCAAAGACTAAACTCCATCCTTTAGAATGTGAAGTTATTAATAAGAGATATGTGAACAGTCTCTCACCACCCTCATGTTGGGTAAGAAAAATGGGATGGTTACCTTACAATCTGCTCTGACCCAGGCCTGTGGAATTTCGGGGGCAAATTGAGTTTGGGCTTTACTGTGAAGCACTGAATATCTAACATGAGGTATTAAGGATCGTAAGGGAGCACGGACCATGGGTGCAAGGGAGGCCCTGAGGCCGCCCACCCTTCTAAACGAACAGCACTGCAATTGTGTATTGACATGGCTGCCTTAAAGGATACACTGGCCAGGAGAGGTTTTAATCTTGTCACCTGGTGGAGATGTCGTCTTCATTTTCTCAGCGTTGCGAAACTGAGTTAAAAGCCGAGCTTCAAAGTCTTCCCGGCGTTCATACTCTTTTCCTCGGTAAATGAAAACTTTGCCCTGGAAATAAGGACATTCATTAAATAACACCACAGCGGGGGGCGGGGGGTGGGGAGGCAGCAGGAGACCCAGGAGATGTTCACACACAAATGAACTGACCTTCAAAATAGGCTTGACAGTTTGTTTGTTTTTAAATATTTTTGAAGAATGTTTGTAATTGTACTTGACTTATTTATTAATCAACAAGGGAACATAGCCTGGAAGTTAAGACTTTTTTTTAAGAAGCACCGAACACATTACTGAAGTCTGATAATATATGTCAGTCTTAACAGTAAAATTGACAGAATTCTAAAAAATAAAGGTGTCTAGACCAAAGCGGAGAGATAAGAGGCTCTTTGGCCTCGCTGGTGGTCCAAGACTGGAGGTGGGGGGCGGGACTTCCCTCCTTGCACACTCAAGAGTTGTGCGAACAATTATCCATCGACAAACGACAAGGTAGAACATTCGGCGTTCTCCTAAAGGCTGGGTGTCGTCCATCCTAAATGACACCTTTGCCGCCGCCTGAATCTCCCGAGTTGGTCCATCTGGGGGTTGTTAGAGATGGCTGGGCTAGGTGACCTTGTGGGTGGGTGTTAAGTAGATAAGTGTTATTCCTGTCCTAGGCTGCCCTGTGGTGGCCATTTCTGCCTGGATGTGACCCAGTCATTCTGTAAATACATCTGTAAGGGAAGTTCTCATTCTAAGATGTAACAGGTCTGGTTACATGGAGACGGATTTAACCAGTGTGTTCTGAGTGCCAGCTGAGTCATACAGAGATGGCAGTGGGTGGTGGGGCACCACTGCTGGTTCCTGAAGCCTACTGCCCACTCCCCAGCCGTTCTGCTCCGTCACAGGGCTGTGTGAACCTACATGAAACTGTAATAAGGAAATGACAATGAGCAGAAGCCACAGGACCTGAAAAAGAGGATGTTGGGAGTTGACGCTTCCCCTCCTGGGGCTTGGCTGCACGGACATATCTATCGTTTTAATCAGGGACACTAGGCATAAGGCTCCAGGCTGGCTGGTCACAGGTGAGGTGCAGCCCTGTCATCTGTCATGAGCCTGGGCAGATGCCAGAGGAGAGACAGAGGAAACAGCATTCCACTGCATATTTTTACATTCATCTCCTAGAGATTCAGCTCCAAGTAACATTAAACTTGGTCTAATTAATGAATTCTCAAAAGATAAAGAGGGATCCTATGGTACTCAATTTATCACCTTCCCTACTTCCCAACTTATTCTCAGTTCCTGTAAATCACTAAGGAAGGAACAGTTTAAGAATTGAGTATTTTTTACACTTTGTGCTTAGGTATGTCTAAAAGTACCCATTTTGGAAGAAAAACATCCTCTTTATCTAAAAAAAAAATGCCAAACAGAAACCAAAGTAATATGTAGTCTTAAATAGAAATATAAATACACAGTGTGGGCATATTTTTAGGCTATATAAAGTCAAACATTTCAGAAAGTCAGGAAGATTTAATGTATCACAGTCTCCTATGAAACTCCCATGCATTTATTATGCTTTATACTAGAAGACATAATAATAAAAATGTATGTAAAGGCTTTACTAGAAAAACACCAGTGAGTTATAGATGAAAACACTAATAACCATTTTCCAAAAATGTCAATTACTTTGCATTCTGAAGTGGTCCCTTCAAACATGAAAACAAGGAGGAAATGTCCATAGAGTCAAGGGTTTTTATTCCCTGTAAGAACCATAAATATCCATATGAATGCCAAAGAGAGAGAGAGAGACCAGTGTCTAAGGACAATAAAGCAAAGGGACAGGTGACGAGTGCTTGGATGCTGCTCTCTCTGCTCTGCATTAAGGAGTTAAACATTCCACCCACTTTTTTGTAACTGCTGACCTCACTGTCAGATTGACCCGACAGGTGATCTCTGTAACATAATAAATATATTGCTATAGCCCCACAAAATTATTCAGGTGTGGCAGGAAAGTCAGTTCAACATAAATCAAGCCTGTTAAACCCTTCATTCATATTTTGCATTCTGTCCTTTTGACGGGGGAGAGGACCCAGGGCGGTCCTGGAGTCCACATCCTGTGCACCCTCCCAGCACATCCCTGGCTTCAACTGGTTCAGAGACTGCAAAAAGCCTGCCCCGCTGGCACCTCAGGCTGCCAGGACAGAGCTGTAGTCATAGGCCTTAAGTCATGGTGCTGTCCACTCTGACACCTCAGCACAGCACAGGCCAGCCATGACCTAGGGCCAGTCTGTGTCTTCCTTGGAGACACGTATCCACGGGGTAGACACACAGATTCACACCTGATCATTAAAGCCTTCAACAACATCAAGTGACTTTGACTCCAAGCTCATTATACCCTTTGGCTTGGTTTTTTAAATTTAAAATAAAGTTAATTAAAAATTCTCCTTAATTTAGGGCTTCTAACAGAACATCCTCTATTCACTTTTTGTAAAGGAAGACTTTCTCCAGAATCTGGGTTTCTGATCAACTGTTGTCTTGGACGTTGACTGCCACAGCTGCACAATGAAAGTGACAGTGTCGGGGAGAGATGGACCACTATGACAGGACAGGGCCAGATGCCCCAGTCACCCAGGCAGGACCCTGAGCAAGCAGGTCAACCAAGCAGTCACCTCTCAGGAACAGGCCAGCCCTGTAAGGGTCACTTGCTAACGTCAATAGAGATGGCAGGTTCTCACCGAGTAAGCCCTTCCGGGGCCAGCACAAAAGCTGTCTCATACCATAGGGGATCCGGAGGTCAGAAACACTGGGGCCAAAGGAACAAACCTCTGGGGCTAGGAGAAGGCCCTAACTGGATCTAACTGCCCAAAGGCTGTGCCCAGGCAGCATTTATTTACACAGTTTCTCCTCTGGCCCCATGAGTATTGAGGGAAATGGGTGTTTGGCTGATGACCACAGAACTTTTTCGATCGTGTGTCAAATGGCACATGCCTGTCTAAGAGACGAAGGAAGTGAGATCCAGAGTTTTCAGCACTGTGGCCATAAAAATCCATTTCTGATTCCTCATGTAATTAAAAATATGTATGTTCATAGCGGTATTATTCACAATAGCCGAAACCATCCTAATGTTCACTGAAGGATGAATGGATAAATAAAATGTGGTCTACTTGTACAGAGGAATATTATTCAGTCATAAAAAGGCATGCGGTTCTGACACAGGCTACAACACGGATGCGGCTTGAAGATGCTGTGCCAAGGGGAATGAGCCAGACACACAAGGACAGACCCTGCAGGCTTCCGCTTATAAATAAGAGGTCCCTAGAGTATGCAGATTCAATGAGACAGAAGGGAAAACGGTGGCTGACGGGGATTGTGGGAGGGAAGGAGGGATGACTGAGTCCCAGTTTGGGAAGATGAGAAGTTCTGGAGATGGATGGTGGCGATAGTTGTGTACAGTGTCAATGTATTTAACAGCACTGAACTCGACACTTAAAAATGGTTAAGTTGGTAAAGTTTGTGTTACATATACTTCATCACAATTTTTAAGACACACATACATCTCTGAAGGAGAGTTCTCTTTAGGAAAAAATCAGATGGCAAATCAAAGAAAATATAATCAGTCCCTGTCTGGCACCCTAAGCTAACCCAGAGCTATAGAGAACAGAGAGTCAGGCTTTGACCCAAGGCTGCTAAGTCCAAATCCCTCCCTAGAACGGGCAAGGGATTGCTGCCCGGGGAGCACCCTTGGCTCAGGTTAAACAGGATCAAAACTTACCCGAAGGAATGTGGGGAACCTTGTTTGTAGTAGCCAACAGCAAAATAGTCAGGCTTGGGTCTTAGCACTTTGACAATGTTTTCATAAAATTGAGCCTGTTTTTTCTGAAAGGAAGAAAGAAAATGCATTTCAGGTTTAAATAGCATATCTAGGCATCCGTTCCACAGGCTCCTTCCAGGGGGCCCCCCACGCTCAGGCAAGGCAGTAGGGTTTGGGGGGGGGTGCTGGGGCAAGCACCCGATCCAGCGTCACACGTCCCCTCGCCTGGCACCCAGCAGGGGCTCCAACCCAAACTGCCACATTCAGCAGCTGGCTGTAACGTACTCACGCTCCCAGTAACCAAAGAGGTGCCACAGAAATATTTGTCCTTCTGATTAAATGGCTGGTCTTTAGTATTCTTTAAATGACATCGGTTAGAAACTAGGATACATTAAAGAAGAATTTAAAAGGGTGGAATTCTGCCCTAAGTTACTGATAAACATTATAGCATTATCAAGGTGATTTGCTACATAAAGAAAGATTTTGGAAGAGAAGGAAGTAATTTTAAGCCAGCAGAGCTTCCGTGGCAGTAGAAAGGTCTGGGCTTCCATCCAGCCACCCCCTTCTTATAGATGAGGAGAGACTCTGAGAGACCCATGAGGGTCAAGAGCACTGTACACATGGGGTCAGAAGCTGTTCACATACAAACGTTAATGGACTTTAGTAAGTCTTAGAGTTTGGTTACACAAGCTTAGTTGGGGATAAAAAGTGAATACTGTGGGCCAGCATCTACCAGCTACTACATCAAAACCTGGACAAGATGAGGCTTTGATGAGAATCCCAAAACTAAAATGGAACGGCAAATTCCAGAAAAATAAGTTTAGATTTGCTTGCATTCAGTAAAAAGACCTACCAGCAATTCACTGAGTTGTTCATAATCAAACATTTCATTTTCATACTGTTCAGCAAGTTCCTTGCCCAGAGCAATGGCCTCTTCCCACATCTGTGAGGAAAAAGAGAAAAAAGAGGAAGAGAAAAGCAAATCTGAATTGCGTGATCAGAGAGGGATACAGTGTTACAACTGTTCATAATACAGTAATTTGGGAATAGGCTTGCTTAATCTGATAGCACGATGCAAATAATGTTGGAAAAACACGAATATTTTCTAGAGGCTCATGTCCTTTGTCTCCTGTCTGGGTGCCAGTTGACTGAACTGGTCAACGGCTGGTTCTTCTGGCATGCTGGCCTCTGCAAAGGGTCAAGGCCGTCTGCTGGCCGGGCCTCCCTCTGCTGCTGGTCACTGTAGTGCAGCCCATCTGTCGAGCAGCCATGGAGTCGGGACAAGCAGCTGCAGGGTGGCAAGAGATTGGGAGAGACGTGGAGGAAGGAACCACAGGCCTGATTTTGCCCCTTTCCCAAACATTCCCATTTAATAAGCAATGTTTCTACTGTCAGAAAGACCAGGATATATTTCAACTCTAACCTAAGGCTCACAAGATGTTCGCTTTATGTGGGCAACTGCTGTGGCTTTCCCAATCAGGTAACTGACTTAAAAAATGCTGATAAATGATTTGTTGATACATACATACAGTAGACTTAAATTTTCCTTGGGAAAAATTAAGTGCTTTATGTGAGATTGTTACCTATGGAGAAATCATCTCCTCCAGGAAGCCTTTCTCGGTGCTGCCCACCCTCCTCTCTTTGCTCCCACAATGACCCTGGATTCCCCTTCGCCTAACCTGTAGCAAAGCCCTGAAACTGGAACGCTCTTCTGTCATTTCTCCTTGGAGGCTGTAAGTCCCTCAAGCATAATTAAAACCTCTGGACTGTAGCCTGGCCTGCTCAACAATGTTTATCAACCAGAACTGAGGGTGTGGACTTAAATAAGCCCAGAATAGGAAAAGATTTCCAAGATAGGGCCTGTGCCCAGGAAGCTAGGTGGGCACAGTGCCCTTCCCACAGCCCAGGCTGATCCTGTCCCAGACCCTCACCTATCTCCTCAATCCCACCGAAGCATTCAGTCACCTTGTGTTCTGGGAATATCTTAACTGTGGCTCCAGATCTTTCTCAGGTGTTTGCCAGGGCCCAACCTCACATCTCTAGGAAGGGGAGGTTTCTTGCACTTACTTAAATGTTTCTCATAAAGCTCCAGTGACCAACTGTTCCCTCAGAGTATTTCCATTTCAGAGGAAATATTACCTTCACCTGTGGTTCTCTTGCACCAGATTTTTCTTAAGTTTTCTGCGAGCTAATACACATGCTTTCATCTGCCTAGAAACATTAGGGCTTCTCATTCATTGCTGAGAAAAAGCTTAATCTGTTTTAATCCTAAATGACAGGTGAGATGCTTTAGATACATATCAAAAGTAATTTTTTTAAAAGAAATGTAAGTCTTGAATAAATTTCTTATTCAACTCCTCCTGAGGTTCCATGGTTGTGTTTTCTAACAAATTTTCTATAAATACATACCTCCTACTTCCCCCAGCATTTTAAAGCATTCTGCATTAAGGAGATTTTCATCTACTTTTAATTGGATAGGGCTCTAAAGAGCAGGGTAATTCATATTTCCAAGGTGAAACCTTGCTTACAAGGTTTACCGCAGCCCTAAATGAAAAAGCATCAAGTCAACGTACAACTTTATTTTCCTATTTGAAATCCCTAATCCAGTTTATAGCCTTCTCGGTACCGTGAATTCACTCGCAGCACAGAGCACATTCCTCCCGCCAGCTCTTTTCATCAGATGATCTCAGCTACACTCTCTTGCGACAATAATCTTTTCCCCAGCATCTGAACCTCCCGGTCTAGGGAAGTTCCACATCTTCATTTCATAAATAGAAAACTTTTTTTTCTGCTGAAACTCCTTCCTTAGTTCCAAGACTGTGGCTGCAGAGAACATACCAGCTATTGATTTCCTACAGAGAACTATAAGGTAGATGACTGAGCTGTTTGATAGGGTGACAACATTGATCTCCCAGGATGAGAGCAGCGGCAAATGAAAGAGAAGATGCCAGCCAGGACAGCCGTCCTTGCTAAGAATTCCAGCTGGTGATGACTCACCAGGGTATCAGTGGACCCCTCCAGTTTAATTTGCTTCTAGCTATAGGCAACTCACCAGTGAGGACATTTTACAGGACGCCTGAATTTCAGCCATTCTGAAATTTATCTGTTTTCCTGGGCAGTTGTTGGGAAGAGTCATAGGCAACAATTCTCTGAATTTCCAGTGCCTCACACAGGTCCCTGTTGCTTGAATGGTGTGGAAGAAGCCAAGAACTGGCTGAGGTCCCTCTGCACCAGAGCTGGCCCAGGCTGGCCCAGGACTAGCATTAGGCTCCAAACCATCAGAGTTTCAGCCAGGAGTGCAGTGAGCAAGCCTCTCTCCAGTCCCTTCAGGATAAGGGGCTGGAGTCCCAGGAAAGACATGTGTCATGAGGAGGACATGGTGACTCCAGAACTGTGGCCCAGCTGCGAGAGGCCGCAGCTGTCCTCAGTGTTGCCTGCACCCTCTCCCTACAGAGTGGAGGTCCCTGCACACTCTCTAGGCCCTTACCTGTCCTTGAGCCACAACCCATCCTTGGCCTCCCAGTGTGTTCAGCTGGCTACCGATGATCCGATCAGAGGATGAACATTATTCTAAAGCCATTTCTGAGGGTCAGGCCTCCCTCCCCAGACCCAGTGAGTGCATTCTCTCTGGGGTCTGCAGCTCAAAGCTGCCCCGTCTCACAGGAGCAATGCCATCCTCTCCTGGATCGTGCACAAGACCGAGACAGTTGCCTGAGAAAGGTGGTCAGATGGGACTCCTCGTCCACAGGGAGCAAAGGACAATGGTGGCCAGGCTTAGAGATCTTCACAGAAAGGCCGAAGGAAATGGGGCCTCAGAGGCAGTCCAGCACGCAAGGACTCACTGCCCATCAAAGTCACGTCCACCAATTTGGCTTCTGTTCCCCACAGCCAGCCTTTCTTTGTCAAGACAGAAAACTGTGTGCAAGACAGAAAACTGTGTGCTCTGTTCGTCATGCCCTGGAAGAGAACATGAGGAAAGAAAAAATTTTCCCAAACAGAGACTTTGCATTTTTTCTTCAGGCCAGGACACGGGTGCTTCTGCAGGACCACAACGAGCCCAGGCCAGGCTGTAAAGGAGACGGGACCCATGTTGTTGCTCTCTCCTTCACTCTGCAGGTGATTTTGGTCACCTGTGATGAGACCAGGCTCCGGAGAGCACGGGGCAGGGAGAGGAAACAGGAGCTGGGAGTTCCCACCAGGGTACTGTAGAGGAAGGCAGTAGCTGGAGAGAGGATTCAGAGCAAGAGCTAACTTTGTGAAGATGGGAGAAATATTGGCATGGTTGTAGGTGAGTGCATATCAGCTGATAGGGAGCAAAATCCTGCCACTGTGGGAGAGGGAGGATGGACTGCATGGTGTCCCAGAATGAAGAGGGGTTCCAGGGCCCACGGGGATAGGAGTGGGGAGAGCCCACCCCTAGGATAGGAGCAGCACAGAATATATAGGCACAGATGCAGACCCGTGGATGAGCGTGTGGAGGTCAAAGCTGAGTCTCACAGCCTGGGTAACTGCTTGATGGAAAGTCAATTACTTTTAAAAAGAATTAACACCTAGCAGGAATGGAGCGTAATCATTCAGAACCCCTTTGCAGGAAATAAAATCTCACTGGATTTATTGGAAAGTTTCTCTGCGCTGCTCTGGCAGCTTTGCAGCCACGTGAGGGCACTGCCCTCACTCTGCTCCCAGTGCCGAGCTATGCTAGGTGCCCCCGCCCCACCCACAGCATTCACTCTTCTGACATTGACCCATTTAAGGGACACTGTGATCAGCTGACTCCAGGTCTTGGAGACATATCACCTCCCTCCCTTCCTCGGCGCTGCTGCGGCCGCCTTGCCCGGGACCCCACCGTCTCAGACCTGGACAACTGCCCCAGCTCTTATGGGGTCTCTGGGCCCACTCCCCACACACCCAGGTTTTTGGCCACCACACAGCTAGAAGTGCCCTCTGGAAAGAGGAAAATGAGGTCATTGTACCCATGGAGTGAATCATCTCTTCAAGATATACAAAACCACAGGCACACTGATTCCCAAGTTGTCCAGATCGGGATCTTTCAGGACTGCAGCCTCCAGCCCCCCACCACGGACAGACTCCCCAGCTTCCCCAGAAAAGTGAGATGGTGCTACCTGTGCTATTCCTACTCTTTGGAATCCTGGCCCCTCCCAGCTATTACCTGGCTAACCTTATCTTATTTTTCAGGAACCAGTTTCAATGTCACCTCCTCCATGAAGACCTCCCTTTCTCCCCAGAAGTAACCAGTTCTGTATCTTTTAAGTAGGTAGACCCTGCATGCACCACTGAGACAGACCAGGGCAGGGATTTGTGATTCGTCTACCTACATGTGAGCCTAGTGGGAGACCTGCATTCCCAAAGGCAGGCTTCTGTCTCCCCCACCCCTGTGTTGTTTTCCTGGGTACAGATGGGGCCTGGCACACAGTAGGCATGTCAGTGGAAACGCTTGTGAAGGATCCTGCAGAGAGCGGGGGCAAAGTGTGGATGACAACTTGACCAATTAATTTCCTCATGCTTTGATAATAAACGATTCTTTTCTATAAAAGCAAATCATAATTAACATATATTGCTTTGGACACTCAGGCCAAATACTTGCTAATTGAAGAGAGTCTGGCAAATACCAGGATTTTCAAAAATTTTGGAAAAGCTGAGAATAAACCAAGAAGAGGGTGTTATTTTGCTGGTACCTGCAATTCCTCTTAATAGCAGCTGGGTCTTTACAGGGAAACTCATCAGATGAGAAAGTTCCACCCCAAATACTTAGAAATGAAACCCAACCATTTCACCAAAAGCAGAAACTGGCCCCCAAGTCCCTATTTTTAGTTCACAAGATGATGCAAGATGCCTCATTTTTTGACTTGGGCACAAGGCAAAGTGCGAACTTTGTTAAGGCAAGGTTATTTTAGGGAGAAAGGAAACATCATTCCAGTTGACAGTAGTCACAGAGCGGCACGCATCATGTGGGCTATCAATTATGAACCCCTGTCAATGCTGCCAGGCTGTTCCCGGGTTCTAGAGGTGGTTTAATGCTGGTTAGTACCAACTTCCTCATTTGAAGTTTTCCTAATAGCGTGGTTTCTATTGCCCACTCACCCTCCGTAGAGAAGCCTGGTAATTTTCAGTGACATACTTGGAGTAAGGGCTTTATTGAAAATGTCTAAGCCTCAGCCCAACACAGTAAGACAGTCAATTCAGAGCCTCTTCGGGAAAGGATGCTCATCTGCCACGAGAAAACCTGACAGGCGGCTTTTGGGGCGACGCTCACACAGGAGGTAAAAACAGAAGGGAAGAGGATCTGGAGTAAGGGGCCCAAATCAAGTCTCAGTGACCTCAGTCACTCATCTCACTCCTCAGCTTTCAGAAAAGGTACAAAGACGTTATTTCTAGGATCACTGCACACACCCACACGGCAGCAACAGCCCGGTCTCAGTCTTACTTCCTACATGAAAGTGACTCAGAATCTGGCACAAAGTGCCAAACTTTGATCTTCTGCTGTGACCTCTCCCCTCCACTGCCTGGTGAGATTTCCAGCATCCCAGGCAGACGGGACAGGAGCCTGTGTTCTCACGCCACACGGCCCTGCCTGTCCATGCCATCCTCAAGCAAGAAAGAGAGTCAGCTATGAGAATGCAGGGCCAAGCCCACACTGAGATAGCTCTGTCTCCCGTCTGCCCTGGACAGCTGTGGGGAGCTGGACTGTCTGGGGGAGGAGCGTGAATATTATCTTTCTCAGAACATACGTACTCAGGTGACTTCCACGGGCTTGAGAGCCCTTGATTTGACCCCGGACTTGCCCGTCTGATTAAATGCCCTGACAGAGAGGCAAGCGCTGTCCCCACCACAGAGGTTCATTGCGGCTGCATGATTTGGCTGTAGCCAAAGACGGGAGCAGAAATGCACATGACATTTCTGGGCAGAGTGTATAAGGGCTGGGCTGTCGACTCATTGTCCCCCTGGGGCTGCACTGCTGTGTGGTGGCAGCTTTGCTCCCCCGGGTTCTGGGATAGGAGGATGGACACACGGCTTGAGTGAAAAACAAACTCCGCTTGTGTACAACCACTGAGATTCAAGTGATCAAAACTCAAGCATATTCCAGCCCATCCTGCCTGATACCAAAGATAAATAATAATTTTTTTTCCAGGATATTCAATGCTGGTTGCTGTTAAAATGATTTTCTTTTCTGCCTCAGAGCTAATTACTTAGATACTTCAAATTTCATTTGATGGCCTCTTCTCCCTTGCCTGTACTCACTCTCACTGTAGCTTGAGACAGATGAGAGGACTTGGTTTCTTTTTAATTTTCTTGGAGAAAAGTTACAGGTACTCAGAAATGGCCTTTCCACCTGGTTTGCCAATCCGGCTCTCACAGCTGCTGTGAAGACATCCTCGGAAACTGGGATTACCTAGCACGCTTCTCTGACCCCAGGCAGCTGACTGACGGCTTCGCCACAATCATCTCTGTGAACTGATGGCTTTGCCACAATCATCTCCGTGTGTTCGCCACAATCATCTCTGTGAACTGATGGCTTCGCCACGATCATCTCTGTGCACTGATGGCTTCACCACAATCATCTCCGTGAACTGATGGCTTTGCCACAATCATCTCCATGAATTGATGGCTTTGCCACAGTCATCTCTGTGTGTTCGCCACAATCATCTCTGTGAACCGATGGCTTCGCCACAATCATCTCCGTGAACCGATGGCTTTGCCACAATCATCTCCGTGAACCGATGGCTTTGCCACAATCATCTCTGTGAAGTGATGGCTTCGCCACAATCATCTCCGTGTTCGCCACAATCATCTCTGTGAACCAATGGCTTTGCCACAATCATCTCCGTGAACCGATGGCTTTGCCACAATCATCTCTGTGAACCGATGGCTTCGCCACAATCATCTCTGTGAACCGATGGCTTCGCCACAATCATCTCTGTGAACTGATGGCTTCGCCACAATCATCTCCGTGAACTGATGGCTTTGCCACAGTCATCTCCGTGAACCGATGGCTTTGCCACAATCATCTCTGTGAACTGATGGCTTTGCCACAATCATCTCTGTGTCTTCGGCAAACAGGGACTCGTGAGGACGCTCCTTCAGCATATTTCTCTTTTTGCCTGTAATACTCTATCACCAGAATTAGGTTTTTCAAAACCTATTTTGATGTTCAGTTCGGGCACCACCGGCCTTCTGGGCAGGGTACTTCTTGGTGCCGGGGACTGTCTGTCATGTCGGATACTGAGCAGCATCTTGACCTCAACCCCTAGATGCCAGCAGCATCCCCTCCTCCGGTCATGACAACCTAAACTGCCTCCAGGGCTCCCAGCTGTGGTCCACTGCTCTAAACGGAACATCCCCCCCAAGACGGGGATATCTTTGCTTAAAAAAGGCGGGGTCTTTGTTCTTCAATGTATTATTTATTGAAGGCCAATTGTCCTGCTCTCAATGAGCATTTCCCATGTGTCAGGAGTGGCTCTTAAATGCTGCAAATTCAGTCACTTGTGGGCTGGCCATTCTTTCGCTGATTTCCTTGGTCAGCCAAGTGCCCTCTGTGTTATACGCCAGGCACTGCCCTGAGAATTAGACGTGTGGAATAAATCTGCATGGCCTCTACCTCCATTCACCCTATTGCCTACAGGGACTTGTTAAGGAAATATACATGCAAATCTATTGTTTGAAAATTCTGGTAAGAGTTACCAAGGAAAAGAAGAGGACATGGAGCCAGGTGGGTGGGGGTGGGGGAGCGGATCAGAGAAGAGGGACATTTCAGCTGAGATGGGGAGGAACAAGCCAAGGGCAGGGGCAGCGGAAGGTGCTGGGCAGAGGCAGGAAGTGCTGCTGTGTTTGAGGACCCAAAGGGGGTGGTTCGGTGGGAACACAGAGAGTGAGGGGGCAGAGGGTGAGATGTGGCTGGACAGGGCTCAGGGTCCCAGGATGTGCGGGGAGCCCAGAACAGCATCAGCAAAGGCACACGTCCCATCAGCCCTGAGGACCCTGGGCCTCCGGGGGTTCCCCCTCCTGTTCCGCCCACTCTACAGCCCCTGGCCACCCTTCTCTAGAACCAGTAAGACTGGAAGTTATCATCAGATGGAATGGTTCAATCAGCCCTATTTCCAAGCAGTTTGCTGAGGAATAGGATTGCCGTGGATAAGCTAATAACATTTTAGTAATTGGCCTTAGCAGTAAAAGCATCTCATTTTGGTGGAGAAATATATTCAGCTTCACTGCAGGACCTGGTGTAATCCACAGGACATTTCTGGTCGTTCCATCCAAATGGCCCTTGGTGAACCCACATGCTATTGTGAATGTTTTGAGTAGGGAATGAATAAAACATACATGACCTTTTCAGCGGGGTTTGTGTCCCCAGCCACAAAAAGACAGCCATCATCCTTTTTGGATATAGGTGGTATTTTGGGTAGCGCTGTGTCCCCTCAAAGATGTGTTCAAGTCCTAACCCCTGGTATCTACGAATGTGACATTGGGAAATAGGGTCTTTGGATGTAATCAAGTTAATAGAGGTCATACTGGATTGAGTGGTCCTTAAATCCAAGCACTGGTGTTCACAAAAGAGCGAAATCTGGACACAGGGACACACACAGGAAGAGCACCGTGGATGGCGGCGGACTGGGGTGATGCGTCTGCAAGCCAGAGACGCCGAGGATTGCCGGCCACACCAGCAACTACGGGACAGGCACGGGACAGCCTCCCCTCAGTCATGCCCTCACAGAGTGGGACCCCGACACATGCTAATTTCAGGCTCATGGCCTCGGGAGGTGAGAGGGAACCCCTTTCGGTTGCTGAAAGCCACCCAGCTCTGGTACTTGATCACAGCAGCCATAGGCGACTAGCAGCACCTTCACGAAATCCCCTAGGTACTTCTCTCAAAGTGAAAAAAAGCAGCTACAGAGACAAGTTGAGAATCCTGATGAAGCCACAGGAGATCTGAAGTCACTGCGGTGGTAGATTTTAAGAACTTCTGAAGCTTAAGTATCTCCCTCTCTCTTTTGTTAACAGTTACCGCTTATCTGAATCACATGAACTACATGGATGAGATCCATTACCAGCTGGTTAAATTAGTGGCAGGTTTCCTTTCATCAGATGTCAATGGAATAAATAATTTTGCTTGAGCCAATGAACCTAGGAGCTGCCAAGATGGAGCAATACTGGTCTTACCATTGGGTTACTTTTTCAGCAACAACAGAAAAATACAAACCATCAAAGGAATACATTAGCTCTCAGTGCCCAGAAATGCCTCCAACAGTGCCCCAGACTTGGTTGTCTCTGGCAAAGACCATAAAAATACTGGTGCATTTTTAGTCCTTAGTTTCGGCAAGCATCTGTAAAAAGGCGACTGACTTCTTTTTGATCAGAGTGCTACTTAGCAGGGCCAATTGGTAGACCATGCATAAAACCTTCCAGTACACAATTTGTAACACATTTCTGGTGCCACAGACATCATGTGTTAAAAATGTGTTTGTGATGCTGCAGGGAAGCCCATGAGAGGAGGCGCGGGATATGCCACCTTTTTACCTTGCCTTTGTCCAAGTAGTGGATGATTTCTTGGTAGAGCTGCTCTTTCAGCTGCCCTTGAGTTGTTGCCTGGTACCCGTCCCGCTGGGTGAGGTGGGCCACGCACACATCCTCCGACCACTGCGGCAGAAGTAAAGTGTGAGAGGCCAGGTGAGGATGTGTCCAACACTGCCACCTGCTGCCCTCAGATTTGCTCCACATTTGGTGCACGCGGGCCCTGATTCCAGGGACACTCAGGCTGCCAGGGCCTGGAAATGAGGGCAGGGTCTCTGTGCAAAAGCCCCAAGAGGAATGAAAGACAAGAGGGAGGCAGAGCTGGGGCCACATTCAGGCCGAAGAGAAACCTGCTGGGTTCTGGGAAGTACAGAATGGTCAGCTTGCTGATAATGCCCTGTAACCTCTGAGATGCATTATGAACCATGTGATTTGTGGCTGTCTCAAGTGGGGCACCCTGGGGCTCTCGTCTCAGTCCCGAGCTGCTCGTGATTTTAACAGCAAGGAGACACATGGTTCTCACATGAGTCCTGAAACATGGGGCTAGATGGGCGCTCAAGCTCCTTACAGGCAGGGCTGTGCCTTTATGCCGCTGGTGTCAGGCACAGTGCCTGTCACCTGGCAGGGCTCGGCCAGTATGTGGTTATTTTATGACAAAAGATTCTATTTGAGGCTTTTTAGTTAATGAACAAGAATATATTTGTCATACTGAAGAGAAATTTTCATAGCAATACAAATAGTATTCTTCAGTGAGTTGGTTTACCAGTGTGAATTCACATTTACAGCAATATCAAAACATATTTAAGAAACATTGCAAAACGTGATGCTGTAAAAGACATTGAAAGAGATTATAAAGCATTCACCATTTAACTGTAAAATTCAGAGCCCTGATTGAAAAGATAATGCAATCGGGCCATTTGATTTGAGTCTGAAACACCTCCTGTGGTCTGTGACAGACCCATCTGTACTCAATAATTTCGATGAGTGAACAAATGATACTTTACATACATGTGTTTTACATGCACATGCATATGTATTTACGGACTCTGAGAGAGATGAAGGCTGAGTGAAGTGAGCAGTCTGTCAACCCCATTTTAATTTCCCTGGCGTAGAAGAAATAACTTCATATTTGCAACAAACATCTTGTTACTGAAATTAGGGTCTCCGACAACTGCAGGCCATTACAATTCATAGTGGCATGGCAGGTGTAAGAGGCCCTAACTGAAATCTCTATCTTCCTAAACTGCACCCCTTGGGAGAGCTTTATATGGTGTGAAGCCGAAGGGGGACAAACGATGACTATCAGTGAGACAGCCAGATTGAGCCATCTCCACTCTGCTGTCTCCGGAGCAGCCTGTGTGTATCTGCGGCACCAGAGCTCATGGAGATTTCAGGATTGGGCCAAAGGCCAGAGATTCTTGCTGGAGTTTCACTCCCTAACACACTGTCTTCTCATCACCCACTATAGACATCGCTTGATGCCCTTTTAACATAATCTTTTCTGGTTTTCTTTCATTCAGTTGTGGTGTTCAGGGGACTGGCCTGAGTTTGGAAACAGGGTTACTTGAATGAGCAATCTTTGTGTAGAGTCACTCAACTACACTCTAATTCTCATTACTTGTTCTTGTTTATCCAATTTTTCAGTTTTTTTTCAATTTTTTTATAAGAGTATCATGGGCAAGATGATCTAATGACTTGCTAAAGTCTTAAAATATAAAACTAGAGGTCATTCAGCAATTCCTTCATCCAGTCACCCATCCACCCACTCATCCATCTGTCCAGCTACCCTCCCACCCCCGCCCAGCTCCTCCCCTTTGTCATGCACACCCACCCATGCACCTACCCATGCATCCACCTGGTTATTTGCTGAGGGTCCACTCTGTCTGACTAACTGGGCTGACGAGACATGGGGAAGAGCATGAGTATATTATTGCAAACAAACAAAACAGCCAAAGTCGAAAGCTAGCTGCCCAACAAAAGAACCACTGGGAGCTGAAAGTCGTCAGGCCAGACCTGTGCGCAGGAGCAACACCCTCCAGGAGAGCCAGCCAGGAGGTGCGGTGGGAACTGGGGACTAATAGGAGATCTCAGTGTGGACTCATGGACAGGACAGTCATGATGGGGTCCCTATACTCAGTGCTAAGATAATCAGGGGTCTATCTCATCCTATGTCTTAGCTGTTTGACCACAGAAATTCCTTCTTATTGATGTCATTCTCCACCATGACTGACACTTGTTGGCATGAATAAGGAATTGGAGAATCTCTCATCCACTGCAACCTGACAGTCCAGTGACCGGCTGTTGACGATGCTTAGTGATAACTTGCTATGACAGCTTGTTAAATCTGCACTCAGTGGGGCCAGATCTATAATCAAAGTACTTCCTAAATATCTTTGTTTTTACCATTTCATGCATTCAATATCCATAAAAGCCTAAGTCATAAGTTTACTAAAATTTATCATGGAAAAATAAAAGTTTAAATGATCTTAGACTTTATAACAGAATCATAAAAGTGTGTGGCAATATTTATTACCTTCAGAAGCTTTGCATGGAGAAGCAGAGTGTAAGTGGCTTCAGTGTAGTTATCATACTCTTTGTGCAGGTCACACAGCTTGTACAAACACCTGAGATGACAAAACAGAGGTACCTTCATAAAATGTCAGCAGATAATTTGTGCTGAGGGTTCCAAGAGCTAAATTCCAACTTCAACAATAAATCATATCTATGCTTTCTTTTTACAGTGTTCACAATCCATAGGCCTTGAAAACTTTGGTGCAGAAGCACCAAGAGAAGCCAACTAGAGCAACAACAATAATACTTTTTTTTTTTTAAGTGCTCTTTTCAGGACAAAAATCAAGATGGTGCAAGAAAACAGAATTACTCCTCAAGGTTTCTCATTCTTTCTCACCTTTTCCAGTTTTCCTCTTACATTTGAAATGAAATGATGCAATGTTTGATTGTGATTTCTTATGTTTGTATTGAATCCAAATGCATCAAAAATATCCAAAAAAATGTAAGTCCATAAGAATAAAAGAGCTCCAGTGATCACAGGAATGTGGTCAAAAGAATTTCTCTACCATAAAGAAATAAAAGTTGTTTTAATACAAAGCTATCTGCATTTGGGATAAAAGAAGCTGACTGTTTTCCCAAAAGCTCATTAGATTCATATGGTATATTTTTGAAGGAGAAAGTAAAAAAAAAAATTAGAAACCAGAAGTTAGAAAATCATACTTGATATGATAAATACATCATTAAACACTAATGTCATGTGGATTACATCTTTATTGTATTCTGCTAATTGTAATCTTGCCGAATATTTGATACTGGCTCCTAAAAAAGACCAAGTAAGAGAGGGGCTCAATCACAGCCCATCACTTTGAAGGAAAGGCAAGTGAGAGAGAAAAATGTAAAACATGAGAATATGATGTCAGTTAAAGAACAGACTGAAAAACTATAATATTGTCTATTTCTAAGAAAGTTAAAACTAGATTTCTCATTTCATCATCTGGTTTACTGTGAAACATTAAAATTGTGGTGACGTCTCTTTTCAAAAGGGCCATGTGAGTCAGTTAAGTGATACAAACCCCTGTGAAACAATTTATGGCTTTATTTCTGAGCTAAGTGTAACCCCCCATCTTTGCATGGACGCGGGCAGCTGCACAAGGGCTGAGGATCTATCTGGGTGCTCCACAAAACTCAGTCTCTAGGATTCACAATTTCCTGTAAGACAAACCTCCGTGGTTATAGAGCATTTCTTTGCATGGACTTGCCAAGAGCAATTATAATATACTAGGAGAGAGTGCAGAGAAGTGTGATGGCTACGTACCTTATATACATTTGTTCTCTTTCAATTTCTTTGTAGAAATTCTGAAAGCTCAAACCACAACACTGTTTTAAGAAACCTGTTTAACAAAAGGTATCACATGTATATTAAAAAACTCAAGGTTCTTCAACTTGGGTCAAACATAAGACAAATGGACCCTGGCTCTTTGGATGAGAACCAGAGTCACATAAAATAAAAATCCATTTTACATCCCCTTCTTCATCTTTTTGGAGGACGATTCTAATAATCACATTTCCTACACTGTGATGACTAAAATCTACTTCTGTTATTTGAAAGTCATCTGTCTTTGATTAAAATAAGGTACTATCCAAATATGATTTCTTAACCATTGCAAACTCATTAGAAGTAAAAATAAATTAGCTCAAGACCCCAAATTTGGGAGTAGCATCACCAACAGGATTTAAACATGCTAGAGCCAGCCCTGACAAGAGCCACAAGAAGCACGGTGGTATTCCACACTTGAGGTGCCTGAAACTGTAGCACCAGCCACGTGTTCAAATGTAAAATAAATTCAATTAAAATTAAAGGAACTTAAAAATCCACTTCCTCAGTTGCACTTGCCAGACTGTGAGTGCTCAGTAGCCACATGGAGCTAGGGCTCTTGAAGTGAACTGTGCAGACACAGAACATTTCCATTGTCACAGAAATTTCCAGTGGACAGTGTGGGTCTAGACAGAGACACCTGACCAAAAATAGTAGGAAAACGGGTTGCCACTTCATAGGCACTTTGTAAGTACCGATGGAGGAGAGCAAATTAGTAGATTATAAGTGACGGGCTGTTTCTATAAATTATAAAATATCTTCAGGATGAGCATAAGAATGTGTATCAAAAATACACTTCTTTAATATGAGATCTCTATAAAACACTTTAAAATCTCACTAACCAGGCCTCAGGATAGAAACACCAGAACTACTTTCAATGTGAAACTCAGCACCTGAACACAACGTTAGAACTCTGGAATCAGTGCCTGAGATCAATCAGCATTGTGAAGGTATTCAATTATCCAATAAGATGAAATAAGTTGTTTAATTTCATTAGCAAAAAAACCCACACAGCTGCCAAAATTGATCCCTCTGAAAAATGAGCAAATATAGAAAGAGGGGGCACTGTTAGAAAAATGCACCAAAGATTTCCCTATTTCTGCTGCCTCTGAGATTTTAATGCCCTCTAGTTCGAAAGATACAGCTCACTAATGAGGATATTTTCAGCTGACAACTCAGGGCGATGTAACAAAGAGAATCTGCATCAAAGGTAGAGAATAAGCCCTCCACTTCCAACTCGAACTGACCAGTATTTTACCAGCGATGATTTCACATCATTTTCTTCTGCACTCATATTTTTAATCCTTTCCTAAGTGTCTGATCATTCTCCTTTACAATTTCACAATGGGGATATCGTACGACTTTCATTCCTCTCTCGGAGACACGGGTAGGTTCTATTTCCTGCCTGTGCTGAGTTCTGTTCCCTTCCTAAGACTTCAAAACCTCTCTAGAACTGAAGGACACTCATCTCAAATCCCAGTTTCTATATAAAACCTTTGCGTTTCTTACGTAAATGTTGACGCTGCTCTGGTGCTCTGCAGTCTGGGCTCTGCAAGCAGCACCCCACCCCCGCCCCCCACCCCGTCCTCTCTCAACGCCCCTGGCACCAGAGCTGACCTCTGTGGGAGCTCTCCATGTGGCCCCATCGGGACTGGCCCCCAACTCCAATCCACCACTACCCATTGTTCTTTCAGAACTTACACATTGGCATTACATCGCGATTTTGTACTCCTTTATGACTAAAGCAGAAACTCGATTTTTTAGATTCCAATCAGAACCACCTTAATTAGTCTTGTAAAGGGGCCCTGAAGAACGTAAACATCTGTATGTTAACAAAGATTCTACCAGTCTTAGATAGGGATATGTTAATGACTGCTTAGAATTAGGTGACTTGATTATGAGGTGACAATGAATTCTACTCAATTACAGATGTGCGTTTTGTCAAGGAACCATGATCTAATATACCAAGTAGATGTCCTTGCAGGGGCATATGTAGGAGGCTTAGGTGGCTAGACAGAGTGACTGACTGCTTGTGTCTCTTACATTTTCATTTTAATATTTTCTTTCTTTAAATGCTAGGGAGAGTAAGATATTAATGAGCCCACACAACTTAATATGTTCCACTAACTTCATTAAAAAAAAAAACCAGCAACACTGGTTCTAATGGAAACTTGGTAATGGGCTTTACAGGGCATCATTAAATTCCATGTTATGTTTTAACATTAGGATTTCAAGAGGACTTCTGCTTAGTGATAAATGGCACACATTTTTTTATATTTCTAGCCTATGTTTATATACCATGTTCATCTAGAGATGGATATCCATATTCATCTCTATGAAACCCCATTTGTTTTATAACAAAAGTACCAGGAGAAAAGGTAAAAATGGACTGAGAGATTAGAAGCAGATTTATATTTTTATTTATATCATTAAATGTGAGATTGGCAGTGAATATTTAGAGCCAGGACACCTACCTGTAAAAATCCAGTTTCTTGTTTCTCTTTACTCCCTAGGACCTATTTTATTTTTTAAATGCAAGCATCATGATAGGTTGGTATCCATCTTATCCCCAGGAAACCTAAGAAGGGAACACTTCACTCTACGTGGGGTGACTCAGAATGTGCAAGTTGGAAGAAGTTTAATGAGGTCAGAAATCCTGGGTGTGTTTCTTAGCTAAAGCCCCGCTAGTGCTGACAGCAGTAACAATAGGGAGGGACCGAGGCTCTGTGACGTTAACACATGTTAACGTCAGAAACTCTGGCTGCATGTGTCATTACAAGAGCTTGTTCTCTGACCCTGGTCCTGGAGATAGATGGCCATGTTCAAAGCACATCACCACTTCTCTGCTAGGTTTCATATCCAGTGAACATGAGAGGTCTTGCTTAAAACAAATAGCATTCTCAATTACCAAAGCTGAAAAGCTAACAGACATTAGTAATTCTTCCCTCTGGACACCATCTGGCCACTCAGGTTCCCTTCAAGATCAGAAGGAGCACTAGAAAAAGTATGTCCCCAGTAGGGAATGATTCTGAAAAGGTTTCCATTTCTCATCTGCAGAAAAAGACTGTTTTCTATTTCATGTTAACCACACTGGCACCACCAAAGTAAATTACTTTGAACCGAGGCAAGAATGCAGGAAGACAGTGAAGCAAGGGCCGGGCTCATTTCCGTGCGAAAGATGGAGGTCCTTACCCGGGGAAGGGCTCGCTGCTGTGCTTTGCTGAGACTACAGGTGGATGTGAAGGCGAGCACAGCAGCGGACAGGTCTCAGGCATTGATGCCAGAAGCCAGTAATTCCCATAGCTGCCCAGACTCACAGAACGCATGCAAATGTATATGGACGGCTGAAGCCGATTCTTTCCTCAACTGTGTCCAATCTATTGACAAGATCAAAAGTACTCTTCACTGTTAGTGTTGTGGATTTCTTGATTCTTCCTTACACTTTCCACCTCTCTGCTTATGCTACTCATCTGTTTT
This sequence comes from Manis pentadactyla, assembly GCF_030020395.1. Lineage (NCBI taxonomy): Eukaryota > Metazoa > Chordata > Mammalia > Pholidota > Manidae > Manis > Manis pentadactyla. Next base: position 57,260,394 of record NC_080025.1, on the reverse strand, counting down.
TGCATAATGTCTCCTTTTACATTAGTGCTCTTAGCATATTAATCACGGTTATTTAAAATCCCAGTCTGATAATTCCAAAACCTCTTGCCATATCTGAATCTGGCTCTGATGGCTGCTCTATCTCTTCAAACTGTGTTTCGTGCCTTTAGTGTGCCTTACAATCTTACAGTGACGGTGGACACGATGTACTGGGTAATGGGAATCCAGTACTGTCTCTGACAGCTCATTCTGCTCCTGGGCTTCTGCTCCGGTAAGCTGTGATTCTCTGTAACCTCCTGTCTCTCCAATTTGGGAGGCAGCAGTTTTCCCTGCGAAGCTAAGAATTGTTTACTTTCAGTAACAAGAATTGTTTACAGCCAGCTTTTTCCTCGTGGTGAGGATGGGAGTGAAACTTCCAAGCTTCTCTTACAAATTGGACCAGAAATCAGAAGTCCCCCATACTTGGATTTTTAAGGAGAGGAAAACTTGCTACAGAAAATGTTTATCACTAGATGAAACAGATTGCCCCATCATAGAATGCAGGGGCTGAGGAGGCCACATGGTTCTAGCTGCAAGTTCCTGGTGCAAAGCACAGATTCAGTACTGATGCCAGGGTGGATGGAAGGTGTAAATAGTGCCTTCTGTTTATCTTTTCAATCCAAACATCTTGGTGATTTTCTATAGAATGAATGAATGTGTCATATTTCTCCAAACACAAAAGTCTATCACCATGAGCTGAAAGTGCCTCTAAGTCCATACAAATCATGGACACAGAAGTCAAGACCAAGGATCCATATGTTGCCCAATGACCAGATGGCGATATGGAAAATCCACAGAAATGCATTAAGTAGAACAAAGTAGGTGTAGTGTTTTCCTGCAGCCCCACCTTGGGGCGGGCAGGGAAGGTTAGAAAACCCCTTCCAGGGCCAGGAGTCGGCTTCTCTGGCTCCTCTGGGAGCAGGGGGAGGATGCAGGAAGATGCACGGAGCTCTGGGCCAGAAGTGGCAGTCATGTGGTTCCAGCAGTCCCTGTCACTGAGCTTGTCCTAAAACTTCTGAAAAGCCCGTACCACCTACAGCACTAGCCGATGCACCACGATGACATGAGGAAGGCCGTGTCCACAGTACCCAGCCGAGTCACAGTGTCAGCAGGGGTGCAAGAGGGCCAACTCGGCCCCAGCCATCTGCTGTCCCTGAGGCCATGCACTGGCTTCTTGTGGCTGCCATGACAAATGGCCACACACTGGGCTTAAGACAACAGATCTGTACTCTCTCACAGGCTGGAGCCCAGAGTCTGAAGTCAAGGCGTCAGCAGAACCAAGGTCCCTCTGACGGCTCTGGGGGAGAATCCCACTCTGCCTCTTCCAGGTCCTGGCAGGCCCAGGGCTCCCTTGGCTTGTGGCCACACCACCCTGACTCAGGCTCCAGCCTTAGATGGCCCTCTCCTTCTCTGTCTCTTAAAAGGACATTCATCGACGGATTTAGGGCCCTGGGTAATCCAAGGTGACCTCACCCTGAGATCCTTAACTCAGTCAATCTGCAAAGAGCCTTTTTTCCATATAAGGTCATGTTCAAGGTTCTGAGGATTAGAATGTGGACACACCTTTCAGGGACCACCATTCAACCCGCTACAGGACATGCTCACAATCTCCTTATACTGAAGCCCTTTGCCCCTGTTACCAACACAGGTGCTACTGTGGTTACAAGATAAGATGGTGCAGCATTCTCAGCCACATGGAAGAGCTGTGTGGTAACATCCAGAGGGGACATGACTTTGCCACCTTCTTCAGAGCAGACCTGCACACAGTTCGTTGTTATCCCTCCCCCGAAACAGATGAGAAAATATGCAAACGATGCTGCATTGCATGGAAAGCTCTGTGGCCAGCTGGCAAGAGGCCTCTGAACTTCCTACTTACATTGCTGGCTTCCTGGGAAGACTGGAAGTTAAATGAACTTTTCACTCACCAGCACATTGACAGTACAGCTCGTCCTGTTTTCTTTGTTCTCATCATGCATGATGGTTCTATAATCCAGAAGTCTTTCCATCAGGTGCACAACAAGTTTTACAAAAGTTTCTCCCGTTTTGGCCAGGTATTTGTGCTTCCTGCAGTGCTCCAGGAGGCTGAAAAATAATTATACACACCTTGTTAATCACACTCAGAAAAAGAAACTTGTCTGAGGTGCAATTTAAAATATTTTCCATTATTAACACATTTTAATTATTTCTGGGCTACAAAGTTCATTGTAGTCTAATTACAGTCTCTCTGTCTCTATTCTGACATAAGCCCCACTGTTAATCAACACTTCCATTTTATCAAATAACACCTTGTACTGCTCATGTCCTCTGCCTCCTTCCACTTCATGATCCAGCTTGGTGATGATCTCATTTGCAAACTATAATTAAACAGAGGAAGCATAAATAATCAGCATGGAGGATATTTCATTGTGTGACGGAACGTCAATAGTACACAAGCTGACAAGAGATGATCACCACACAGTCACTCTCTATGCCTCTGAAGCCGGATTTCACTTAAGAGTTGCCACCCCTGAGCCCCTTGGGACTTCTGATGACCCCCCCCATCACTGGGGGAATCTTTCATGTCCTTTCCTGGTTAATGGAGCCTAAATATGTGTATTCTGATAGCAGAAGCCAGAGGAAGACAAGGAAACCGGAGAAAAAAAATTGAGGAGCGACACTAAAAAAGCCCCAAGCTTCATCTCTATGAACAAGTAACACTGAAAATAGCTCATGGGTTCCCAGAAATGAACAGATGGCTCTTTACTTGCCAGCAGAGTTCTCATCAATCTGAAAACATCTGAGGGGCCACTTCACTGCCATCCCTTGATGGCTCCTCATGAAGTATCTCACTGTGGTTGAAAAAAATACTATAAAAATAAGAGTGGAAATGTCTCTAAAAGACTAGCAGGCATCTCAAGAAGGTCCACCTCCAGGCCCTTCTTTGAACTCCCCAGAGCTTCTGTTTGGATTTCCAGAGCACAGGGCTGGGACAGGATCCTTAGAACTGACTTGTCACTCGGACATAAGCTTTTGGGAAAACTAAATTCTGGAGAGGTGCAACTCTCCCAAGTGTTTTCACAACAGCTGCCTGAATCCTGTGACTAATGGGGCCACACAAAACCACCTCAACGACGGTGGGCATGCATCCTCATCCTTCTTACCCAGTGCTGCAGCCCTTGCAGGACTCGGAGCCACCTCAGTGCCGGGACTCTAGCCAGGGGCCCTGAGGCTTCCCTCTGGCTTGGGCCAGGGTGTAAGGAGGGGCTGTGAGCGTGTCAGCCCCTGCAGAGCTGGAGACAGCTGAATTCAAGGTACAGAAAGCAAGCACACCATGGCACATGGGCAACGGTCTCAGGGATCCTGGGATGATAATACGCTCAGACACTGCTCTCCCAGCAACAATCCCCAAATGCCCTGTTATTCCCAAGAAGCCATAAGGATTTAAGCTGGGTGAGAGAAAGAATTTTTATCTCTCTTGGTCATGGTGTATTCCCAACTCCAAGAACAGTGGCTGGTGAGGGTGTTCTAGTGGGATGAAGGTGCTACATGCACGCCAATTACAGGACAGACTTGGTATGAAACGAGAGCAGTGGAGAGCTTAGTATGTCAGCAGAGGGGACTAGCAGGATGCCCAGACACGACCTGCTCTCCTGGCCATGCAAGCCAAGTGGTGAGCACACTCGTGCGTGTGGCTGATACAGGCACTGCCAGCTCCATCTATGGTGCTGGGGACTGAGTGGCAGTGGACTGTGGTCTCCCGTGAGGCAGAGGAGAGGGCCTCATGAGACCCAGGGAAGAACCTCAGAGAAAAGCAGGCAGAGACCTGCCTGATGTTGATTGGGACACGCCGCCTAACACAGCAATTTTCTCATGCTACAGATGAACGAAGGTGTAAAACAGGACTGGAGAGAGGTATTGATTCTTGCTTGACATCAAGGACTCAGCAACATCACATAAACCTGGACATCATGAGTCCCTGCAGTTCCCTTTGTGATCCTCTCCACTGCCTCCTCCCCAAATATATGCCTTCCTTCTCACTCTGTTTGTTCCAAGTCATTCAGGGAGTTTGAGAAAGAGAGAGAGATGGTTCCACTGAACAAGAGAGAATGACTTGCTTTGTTTTATTCATCTTTAGTCTCATGAGAGTGACTTTTACTGTAAAGTAACAATCTCTTGATACTAACCCACTATTATCTGCTCTTTACAGACAATTCTACAAAAGGCAGTTCTTTTAGGGAACTGATGCGAGGGGGACGGGTTGCCGCTAGCCCGGAAGCTGGCGTTTCCAGGCCATCCAATCTACCAGATGGTCCTATGATGGAACCACCAAAAACTAAGTGTCTGGTGAGTGCTAATTCTTCAGAACAAATAACTGAGATACAAACAAAGCTAGATGTAATCAAACCATACAATTCAACTCCACGCCTCAGCACACAATAAGGAAGGCAAACAGAATGCAGAAAAACACGCCTCATCCTAACAGGCAAAAAAAGCACACAGGCTTTTGAAATTGCTCATCACTAGTTAATCAGAAGGTATTTGAACTTGGAGTGTACTTTATGGAAATGCCATGTTTTCTCTGCTTCCACATAAATCTAGCTGTCACAAACAAGGGCAATAAGGAAGCACCAGCTCCTTAAGTATGTTGCTTATCAAATTTTGACTGATGAATTTAATGTTTTCTAAAATGAGTGGATGGATAAGGAAATCAGAAGAACACAGCTGATTCTAATTTTACTAACTTCTAGTCTAAACTAAGTAATTTGCACAAACATCTGGCAACCTTGTTCTGTTTCTCAGCAAGGATTCAATACCACAGATCCACAGCTTGCCTCTGCTTCCAGGGTCTTCATTAGTTTTTACAGAATATACTAGAATAAATTTGCTAGTGTGCTTATGAACTGTTATCATAATCAGAATTAAAACGGTCCTGTCCAAATAAATGGGAGGAAGTACATTTGCTCATAGAGCAGAGCTGGTTTGATAAAAATCATGTTTATTATCTTACTCATAAATGTATGCTATCTGGTAATTTGCAACAGGGTTCTCTACAGTTAGGATAAAATTAGCAAGGGTTTACTGTGTTGCTCAAAGATGACAGAGACTCACTCATGTGACAAGCAAAATCATTTTATTTTCCTGTCTTTTCTGAATCACCAATACTACTACAAAAATATCCACAGGGTATCCACCTTAAAATATTGAACAGAGCATCTCTAAGCATCCAATACCTATGGCCTCATATGAATACAGGGCTTTGTGAAGGCTGCTGTTCAGATGAACTGGGTGAAGCAAGAGGGCTACTGACATCATTGGTAACTCAATTAGCTGAGACAGGAACCCCTGCTGTCACCACTCACCACCTCGGTTAGCCACAGGCTGCTGGCTCTAATTTAAGAGATTGCGGAATGGAAGATTCCAGTATGGGCAATCCAAAAGCCAATCCTGCTTAGTTTGTAATGCATCATTTTCGGTGGGGGTTAGATTTACCATTCTCTATAATGCATTTACAAATGGATAAAAGCAGGCCTGCATTTTCCAGGAACACATTTACAGAAGGGATCTGGCATTACGCTAGAAGAGAGGAAGCTGGACCAGGATGGAAAGGTTTGCACAAATAACTCATCACATTGATGAAATGCTTAGAGGTTATCAAGAGCAGGGTAAAGTCCGAAATCTAGGAACACGGTCTCCTGAGTTTGTTAGCAAAAGGTTATCTTTGACCTGTGTACAGATAATGCTTAGTGCACTTGCTCGCTGCCCTGCAGTGCACTGCTTCCTTCCATTACTCAGGGAGTACTACTTACACGATACCAAAAGCAGGACCACGGTTTGAGACCATCCACCAGGATCCAAGAGCTCCAAAGAGTCAGATCCTCTGCTTCTGAACTTCCAGATGGAAATGGACCAATACAGTGGCATTGCAGAACCATGTCCCTGCTCTGCGGCAGTGATAGGAGAGGTGGGCGAGAGAAAGTGGCTGACTGTATCTGCGTGGAACACGTCACCAGGAAGAAGGAGCTGGCATGGCTTGGGAGAACAGCCTGGCTCTGAACCACCCCTGGGGCTCCATACTAACATGTGGCCACTCTAAATGTAACTGACCCCAACCACCCACAATCTCTCACTCACACTTTAATCCCTCTTCCCAGGCATGTTTTTAGGTGTACCGCGTAACTCTTGCTTAACCACCCTGCAGACTTACTTATACAATCTCTAGCACACCATATCCCAAATTCTAAAATCCCCACTTCCTTCTATATCCAGGCTGCTCGCTGACCCTGAAGCTTCTATGAAATATCCAAAGGCCTAGAGACCCATGGGTCCCGCACAGGTGTAGCCTGGCTGGGGAACTGTCTGCTGCCTGGTGCACCCTGGGTGACCTCAGGCAGGTGCAGCTGCGCCCCATTTCCACATCGCGCACACTGAGGTGTGACTCTGGGTTGTAGACAATGACGATGGGCTCCAGGAACATGCCCTCAGAGTGAGTCCTGTTTAATTTGGTTAAAAGCCATTTATGGGGGTTTGGGCATCTCTTTGCTGAAGGGCTTTGAAGAACAGAATGCAGTGTAATCAGAACTCTTGGAATCGAGGGTATTAGTTTCTATGACATCTCAGACTGCTTTCAGGCCTGGGATTCAATTAGATAAAAGACTAATTCTTGGGCACTGTATTTCCTCATTAAGCATCCAACATAATAAAATCAATTGTTATTTTGAAATTGAAGGCAAAAATAAGCAAACCAACAAACGAAATCCCAAAGAATGAAGAAACATGATAAAATTGCCACCAATCGTACTCACATTCATATTACAGTGCAAAATACACTGGCTTTCCCACCGAGTGGCAGAAGCTGCCCACCACCACTTGGGTTATTCACTTATTTCCTTACGGTTACCAGCATGGATAGGACGAAGAGATTATTCGAGCAGGAACCCAGAAACAAAGACACAAAGATTACTCATGTTCTAATATTGTTACAACTAAATGGGAATTTTTGGAAACTGGGGCATTTTACTGACCCTCACAAAGCTCACAGAAAGCAGCTCTATAACTGAAAATATTATTTTACTGCAGAGCCTTCTGCATTCCACTTTTATTAATGGTATGTAGCCCATACAGTCATTTGCTGCAATTCTCAGCTGTTAGTTCTATATTTTCCAAAGACATAACAAATGGAATTCTTTACAAAGGTGCCAGGAGAGAATTTAAAGGTATGCTTTTTCTTATGAAGCAAAACCCTGTGAAGCTGAGACTGGGAATATTACTCATTTGGGAGCAGGGGTCTTAGTGAGATGGAGGAGAGGTTTGTTTCAGGCACAGAAAAGGTTCCTATCATGGTAACGTGGCTCACCAGGGCTACGTGGATGATACGAGGAGCACTAAGCCACTGATGCCTCCAAGCCCCTCTGTACTGGCTTAGCAAATGCTGAAATCTTCTCATGTAGGATTTCACCTTTGGAAAACATGAAGATTTCCCAAAGTCCTCAGTTTCAGTGTAAACATGCTACTCTGGGACTGGGAAAGGCACAGGTGGGCACAGGACAGTGAACCCACTAGCCAACTTTCAGAATAGGTGTGTCCTTGTCCTGTGTTACCAGTCCAGCCTATCCAGGGCCCGAGTGCCAAATGGGCTACCTGCTTGTGGGATGGGTGGCACAAGCAGAGAGAGCAGAAGACGTGTCCTCTGAGCCTAATGGACCACAGAAGCAGTAGAAGGGGACAATTTAGGAGTCTAGGTGGGACATCCTACCTGTAAGAACCAGGGCAGCTAGCCAAGGGCGGCTGGAGTGCTGGAAGCACTCAGAGGAAATGGAAGTGGGAGAAAGAAGAGAACAGGCTTTGCTGAGTGGAGACACAGAACAGCCACCTGGACAGGACAGAGAAAGCACAGCGGCCACACAGACAGGGCTGATAATGGAGGGTGGCTGTTTTCACCGATGGCTGCCTCAGGCGGGGGGGCCCTGTGAGGGCACAGCTGGAGCGGACGTCTAGCTGAGGCCCCTGGGTGGACCCTTGCCTTCCTACTGATGGGGCATCTGCAGTGCAAGCCCCAAGGGGGAAAGGGACAACCTCAGCAGAAGGTGCCACCCCTGCCTCACCACTACACCAACCAGACAGAGGACGAACTGGCCTGGCAGGCATCTGGGGATGGGAGGCAGTGTTCATTTCACAAACGTTGCACACCACCAGTCTCTTGGAATGTCTTCCTTTCACTGGACCATTGGTCCAGAGCGGTGCACACCAGCCCACAGGAAGCAGGGTGTCTTGTGGGTGGTGGGGATTTCTAGAAGCACTGAAGGCCACTCGATGTACATGGGCTTCCTTGTCCATATACTTCTGCCCCATCCAAGCTCCTCTATTGGATCAGATCAACTTCCTCCTTGGCCTCAGGTCCCTACACAACATGTCCTGTTCTAGGGAGCTTCCGTGGGCATTAGAGAATCTCTGTCAGCAGTCTTTGCAGAGCATCTGCATCACCTGTGACACAGACTACCCAGCACACATGGTATCAGGCTGACTTGAGGCGCTGCCAGGCAACCCTGGAAAGAGTTCCTGGGCCACCAGGAGGGCAGAGCATATGGACCAATTAATTCCATGCCACCCATCCCACAAGCAGGTAGCCCATTTGGCACTCGGGCCCTGGATAGGCTGGACTGGTAACACAAGACAAGGACACACCTATTCTGAAAGACTCGTGCTCTTTCTTGCAAAAGTGGGGACCTGGAAAGAAACAGACTCTCGGGAAGGGTGTGGACAAGAACATTCTAATGAAATGCCTCCTCGGCAGCCAAGGAGCACAGGAGAAGCAACGCTGGGGACTGCAGGGCAGCTGATCTGCAAGACATGCTGCTGAAATTCCAATAATGGCCTGATGCAGTTGAATCCTGAGTAAAATTGCAGGTTTTTCTCCTGAATCCAGCGGGCCCCCCTCTCCGTTCCAACTGAAAGAGCAGAGCACAACCTGGACATGGTGTATTTCCCAAATAGTGTATCAACCACCCCACTCAGAAAAACCTTAAAAAAAAAAAAAAAAGCTACATCCCAGGTTCAAAGCTGAAATTCTGTGGAAACGAGAACAGCGTACTGTCTTCCCCTAACTCCATTAGGTTTGCACATCTGCTATCAAAGTGCAGCCAATATAAGCCCTTGTTGATGTGACTAATAAGGTTAGGTAATTGGATTGGTGGCAGATTAGTTAAATAGCAGCCAGCCAGCCCCATCCTAGAGATCCCTGGGATGCAGGCAGGGCGGCTACGCACAGCTGTTCTGTGCATGTGCCAGTCACTACCAAGTGACCAGCAGCAAGAATAGATGGTGGGCCCACCACTTCAACAGAGTGGTAGGGTAGGGGCTGAACTGAGAACAGAAAGAAGTCAGAGAAGACAGAGCAGGCCCAGAGGCAAGCATTGGTCCCAGAGAGCCCTGGGCCAAGGGCTGGGAGGAGTACAGGGGCTGAGATGGGCAGAGGAAGGACTGGCCAGTCCCTGTGACCAGCCACACAGGCCCACAGAGCAAGCATGGCAGGGCCAGTGCAGCCTGACCCCCACCCAGGAAACCAAGCAATAAGAGGCCTGGCCAACATGGGGACAATGAGGAAGCAGGTCTGGGAAGGGTGACCTTCCACCCGGGAGGCTGAGACAGGCCAAGAGAAAAAAATAAAGGGTGATATCCCAGCAGAAAAGGAAATGGACCTTTTCCAAATTCCAAACAGATTAACAGACAGACTTCTTTCACTAGCTTTGTTTTTTTGGCCTTTAGTTGAAAAACCCTTGGTGAGTCCCACCACTTGTCTGTGAAGGGACAAACAGGAGACAACACAGACGAATGAAGGGACAGTGGATACCAGTCAAAAAATGCAAGTAGCTGAGCATGCTCAGCCTGACTGAGTTCTGGGGACCTGCATCTCCCTGCTTATGCTTTCACTGGCCTGCACTCACTGGGGGCACAGTATATGGCAGTGCAATTGCAAAACAGAAGTCAGTTTAGTTTTCTGGAAAGATGTTCCCTGGTAGTGAAAATTCTGAAGTCAGCCCAGGGGCAAACGGCCGGGAATAGAGGCAAAACCGCCATGGCTCTCATTAGCTTTGTGCCACTCACAGACAAACCTGAGAGCCTGAGAGCCCCAGAAAAGGAAGCACCTGCTCAGAAGACTGTCTTAAGATACGTTAAACTTCTAGCAAGACAGGAATGAGGCAAAAAGAAGGGCCAACAGAAGAGGAACACTCAAAGCTGACCTCTTATTCACCTCTTTACTCCAACTGCCCTTGACCTTATTTTGACACAAACTGCTTAAAAGAATGACAAGTGACCATGTTTGAAAGGTCTTTGACCTTAGTTTCCTGGGCTAGTAACATTTATCTATATAAATTCATTTTTCTCCTTTACCTGATTCTCTAATTTAATAGCTTTTTTTTCATAAGGTCCATCTTTGAAGACTGATTCATATACAATTCAAAATGTCAGATGTATTTTCAGCCTAGGAAAAAGCATTTTAAATTATAATTCCTAGTTCTGGTGAGGTAGTAATGAAACTGGACCACGATGTGGTGCCAGCGGCAGTGGAGATGGGTCAGATCTTATGGCAACAGCATAAAAAATTTGGCAATGCTGTCAAAAGCTCTAAAAATACTTCGAATCAGCAATTCCATTTTGAAGAATATATACCAGGAAAACATTCACAAGAAATTCAGGCTATATGCATGAGTATGTTCACTGCACAATTATAGTAGTAAAAAATAATAGTAGTAATAAGAGTAGGAAGAAAAATCTATAGACAACCTATAAGCTCAACTAAAGGGGATAGGTAAGAAAAGACTAACCAACTCATTTTCTGAAATGTTATACCACCATCAAAATCATGGTTATTACATTTTAATCAAGGAAAATGTCTTTGACATATCGTCTAACAAAAGGAGCAACAAAAAACATGGGCAACCTTTACAACATTACATTACATATGTACAAAAACTGAGAGAGGACCAGAGAAACAAAAACAGCTGTTCTTTTAAGATAGCCTCTATAATGTTTTAAATAAATAAATGTTAGGAAACCCTCCTCCCCTTTGGGAAGAGAGGGAGGGAGGGAGGGAGGGAGGGAGGGAGGAAGGGAAGAAGGAAGGAAGGAAGGAAGGAAGGAAGGAAGGAAGGAAGGAAGGTCTTCATGAGTTTATTTTATTCACTTCTCATAACATCCCTTTCAAGCAGATTCTACCAATGTTACAGCTCTGAATCGGAGACTTAAAGATGTTCAGTAATTTGCTCAAAACCCAGGTGGTACCAGGCTAAGCTGCAAATCATGGTCTACCTGACTTCAGTATCTGAACTCAACTCTTATTCACAGAGCAGAGGTTCTTTTAGCTTTGTGTCTGTTTTTGTTCTAGAAATAGCAGCATTATTATTCTTCATGGCTATTACCTTCATGCAGTAATGGTGAACACTGACCAATGGAAACCTAGAAACTATTCAAAGCTCCTTTAAACTACAAAGTACAAAGGTGGGGAAGGAAAATCTACTCTTTTAAATAACAGATCCCACTAAAACCACGCTGCCTTGATTGGTACAGTTTTGCTTTCTCTTCAATGTAGGAATTTTCTTCAAAATCCCTCAAAAACCTACATAAAACAAATATTCCCTTACTTGAAATACTATAGTACTTTAACAATGGTTGCGCTGTGTAGAAGAATCCCTATCGTTTTGGTTCTTTTCCTGCCTCCTGCAAAAAGCATGTGGCCAAACCAGTAGCACACTAGGGAGAAAACCATGGTGTTCCTGCTTGGGGGCGTGTGCCCACCATGAGCACTGAAAAGGTCAACATTGTGCTTACGTTCAGGGAGTCCAGGGAAGGAGACTTTGCTCTTCTCAAACATAAATTATTCAGATCCTGCTCTTCCTGGTGCTTGAGCATGTTTGGAACACTTTACATACTTTCTCTGAGGCATTCTCATCAGTTCCACTGCACAAGTAAAAAGATCGAGCCACACATTTCAAAGACTAGGAAGCAAAGCATGTAGACCTTATGATAACATGAATCGGCAATAAGCAGCCAGTCCCAGAAAACACAGTAACATCTGACTACATGCTCCAAGACTGCTCGTACCAAGGAGGGTGAAGAAGACACTTTTATTCAGGGTTTAATGTGTAAGGCAATCCAGATAAAAGTTAATAAGGAAAAGCCAAAAACAGAGTAAAATTCCCTTAAAGATGAGTAAAGGATGATAGGCTTCTTTAAAAAGGAAAAGTCCTTGGATTTTTATCTCTCAGGCTATTGGGAATTATGTTTTCCATATGCAACAACTTTAGCTCTAGAACCACCTAAAAGTCTTTTTCATGGTTTCAGTCTTGTGGTCCATCTTCTCCACTTACCGCACACCTATGTCCTTCCCATCTGGAAGCTTCAGGTCAAGTGGAATTCGCACTGCATCAGATCAAAGAAGATGGGGAGGGTAGCTTTGTGCAGCTCCGTCTCAGGTATCAGTGTCATTTCTAATACTGGACCAACCATTTCTGGAATGAACTTTATCTTGTGTTGACCTTAAATAAAGAAATCCATTATTCAGAAATAAAACAATAACTGTAAAATGGGCTTTCATGGACAAATCAGAACACAGATCACTGTGAGTCTGAATGTTAGGCTCTTGGTAATATGCATCCATTTCTTATTTGCAGGCATTTTGAATGTGTCCAGCCTTTAGCATAATAAATGAACTACATTCTAAATGTCCTAAGTGAAACCATTAAAAAATCCATCCAATATAAGGCCTGTAGCCATGACTTCTCTGTTATGGAAGGTAAATAAATGTCTTTGTTTCACAAACAGGCAATTACACCACACAGAGCAAAGCCATGAGTGGCTAACAGGTACCCAGTTTTGGACAGACATGGGCTGGGAGATGGAACACGTGGTGTCTCAGTTTTGGACAATGAACAAGAGTTGGCAAAGCAAGGGAGTAGAGTTCATGGTTCTTGGGTCCTCTGTGTCTCTCCAACATCTGAGGGAGAAGAACATGCTATTTGGAACCTTTGTAAATAGTGCAGAGTGCTTTTGGTAGCATTCTGAATGACTGCAATCAAAGAAATGAAAGCAATTTATTCAGTTAATTGATCCTACTAACATTGGCCTCAGAATATGAAGTTGTGAATATAGAAATAATTCTGCCTTCTTTGGCTAAGGCTTGTTTATTTAAATAACTTACTTATATATGCTTATTTAAATAACTACTTCATTGATCTCACCACGCCTATCTTCCCAGATATGATTTTTAAAGAATTCAGGATAAGGCTTCTCAAAAGTTGTACTACTGCCATTGTGAGTGATAATGAATATTATATCAGCTAACACCTACCAAGTACTTACTGAGTGACAAGCCTCGTAGAAAAAGTCTCACTGGACTCATACTAACTTTGTGAGGTGGCTACTATTCCTCTCTTTTTAAAAAAGAGACTTTACTTTTTACAGCAAAACTGAGAAGCAACAGAGATTGACCTTCTACCCGATGCCCATACATGCATCCCCCCTCAATATCAGCATCCCCCCCAAGGGTGGGTGCCATTCTTATCTCATTGTGCAGATGAGGAAACAGGGCCATTTTCAAGGCTGCAGCCCTGCTCAGTGGAAACAGGAGCAGGACTGGAATGTGGGTCTGTGATTCTGAAATACCTGCTGTGTCCCTGACTCCCTGCCTGCTTGTCACGGGATCTTCCCACCTTCCCGGAATAGAAATGGTGCTGACTGTCCACACCACTTCCTTACCTCTCTGCTATTCAGTCACCCAAATGCCAAGGACAGTAACCTGTCATTTTATAGAGCATTACTGGGGAATCGTAATTCTAAACTGTGTGCCCCAGAAAGTAGACTGGATTCTTGCAGGCACTAAACCTTGTTTTTTCCCTTTCTATTTCAATTATTTTCTTTTCCTGAAGTCTTGGTGTCCCACCTTTCGAGGCCTCTGCCTTTCACTCAGATGCTGCCAACTCAGAGTCTCCTTCACCCACATTTTCCTGCCACCATGCCCCACCCCTGCAGTGGCTTCCATACCCTTGGGGTGTGCTGGTTCTAAATCCCTGCGGGCTGGAGTGACATGGGTGACCTTAGAGACAGTGTCCAAAATGAACAGGAAAGATCTGGGGGAAGGCAGAGGAAAGATCAACAGCAACCACCTCCCTATTTCACTGCCTGGATGGAGCTGCTGGAAAACTCATTTCTAAAAAAGTGGGGAGAGTGCCTTCTCTAAGGTGATACGGTTACATTTAAATATAGGTCCCATCAAGAAAGCAGTCTTTTAAAAATCCTTCCCTCCTGTCTTATATTTCAAGAATCTTGATTTGATTTCATTTCACCCCATTATAATTTCTATCATTTCATTTTCAACACAGAATAGAAGAAGGCACAAGAATTAAATGCTTGAGTGGATTATTGTGAAATTTTGTTATTAACACCAGCAATTTATTCAGTTAATTGATCCTACTAACATTTTTATACAACCAGGAAACAGAATGGATGCTAAAGAATTTCATTTTCTTCAAATCTCAGATCATACACATTTTTGAAAAACAACCATTAAACAAATTTGACTATTACAAATAACTACACTTAACAAAATACACAATTCTCATAAATAACACATTTCTAAAATTTGTAAGGGTGCAGAAACACACCAATAAAATATTCACTAAGGAACCTGAATATAATTAAAATCTTACTTTGAAGTTTTACTAAATGAGCAAAAGTGTTTTTGACCAATTCTGATTAATTTCCCAAATGCTTAATATTTCTGAAAGGCATGTAACTACTGCAAAGCATTCTCTTAAAAATGCTGTTATATTCAGCCTCTCAGGTGACACTTTTCTTGTATTATGCTTAAAAATGTCAGAGCCAGTGTTTCAGAAAGCAGATGACAGTGACAGCGAGTTGTTCATCAGCCACAATGGAGTGTCACAGAGTGCCCTGTCTGTCACCGACAGCTCTGTGCCAAGCAGGAGAGACATTTAAAGCAGTAACAAGTGATTGTAGGTGCAGGGATTGGGAAGTAAGTTATAAAAATGATGGCTTCCTAATCTTCGATTATCAATCCTCCCATTAATACAGAAACCATTGGCCTGAGGCCAGCATGGAGCTCTACTTCTAGTGACATCCCTGGAGATTTAACCTTTGCAAAGGAATGTTCCTCAAGGTGACCAAGGCTGGGTGGCTCTCCACTATTCATCATTTTTTTGACATTTGCATTATGGATTTCCCCTGGAGCATATCTTGCTCAAATTTAATGATGAACCCTGGTTTGGAATTAATGGAAATCAAGGTGACTCTGCAGTGTAGACTTCCAGGAAAAGAGGACGCTTGTTTGTTTTTTTTTTCTTTTGAGACAATGGAAGAACCGGGTTATGACTGGATCACAATGGAAATGTTTCACTTCCAGTCACCTTGCCAGTCTCCTGGTTACCACTCCCTAATTGTTCAAAACCCCCCTGGAGTCCTTCTTCTAGTTTACACAAGCTGGAGCCTCTCCCTGGGAAACCAAACTGCACCAGTTCGGGGAAGCCGGATCCCCCATCAGCATCCTCTCCCTGGGCATTCAGATGATCGCTTTACAATCACAAACCCTCAGAAATCTAGGACATTTTAAACCATGTCTTACCCCAGGAAATCTCCACACAAGGGTAGACACAGCAAAAGTTTCCATTATTCAGTCAGGCTGATACGGCCTGACTGTGTAAGGGTTTAATGAAAAGCACACAGTTTGTTCAGCCCTCCCAATTACCCACGAAGGGAATCCCTGCTTGAAAAAATATCCCAGCCTGAGCCCAGCCCCCAAAGAGATCTTTTCGCGCCCATTTGTTCTGGCCACATTGGCTGCGCTGTGCCGGCTCCAGTGCTCTGTATGTAATAAACAAAATATAAATCGAGGCAGCAAGAGCGACAGTGAGATGGGGCGCTCCAGGAGGCTGCAGCACGGAGCACGCTTTGATAAATAACTGAAGAGCTGGATAAATAAGCACATCCCCCCTATACCACCTTTTTGTAGAGAGAGACTGCTTTTCATTTCTCCTTTCAGACTCAAAATATGACAGGTTTGGGAGGAAATAAAAAAAACCCAACACACTGCTCTGTCCCACGGGGCCGGGCTGTGTTTGCATTCACATTAAATTGAGTAAAACAGACCCCAGATCCTTGCTCTAAAGCTGTGCTTAGAGGTGAGATATCAGACATTCATCTCAATGTAGCACACACATTACTGGAAAGACTCCAGGAAGTGTAAGACCCAATGGCCTTATTCTGGTCTGCGCTTCCCCCCCAGTGAGGAGACGAAGGCCACAGCAGATCGATGCAACAAGCAAGAGGTTTATTGTTATTCCAGCTAGCTGGGGTCCAAGTGTCTGCCCGACACAGCGGGTTTCAACAAGGACCCCGAGCACTCAGAGTCAAGGGTTTATATAGCATTTTCAAAGCACTTAACTCATAGTAATTTTCCACAGCTATACATTATTCTTGCAAGACATACATCCTGGGGTTAGGCAAGATAAGACCATTCTTCAATTGTCAGGGCAGACATACATCCTGGGATTAAGCAAGAGGTCAGGGCGGACATACATCCTGGGGTTAGGCAAGAGCAGGATAAGACCATCCCTCAATTGTCAGGGCGGTTCTGCACGATAAGCTTGGTATGTAGGATTTACTGACCAAGGTTAGCTGACGAAGGGTCACCGCTGCCTTATTCCGGTGTTCATGATTGATTATCTTGTTTTTCTAGGCCTTACCCAGCTCCAGTTTTTCTTTTTAAGTCACAACCTCAGAAAATGGCTTCTAGGCCCTTAAAATGGCTACTCTTATGCTAACATTTCTATTCTTACAGAAGAAATAGTGTCATGGAGCATTTGGCTTGTTAAAATAAAAATCAAATGGAGACCAGCTTTGAAAATTCCCTGAGCATACAAAACCAGTTTAGTCATACAAATAAAGCTTAAATTTAGCTTATTCTCTGCAAGGCTAACTTGACCTGGGTCATTTCTTGCGGATGCCTCCCGAAATCCTAAGCACAACTTAAAACCGTTTTCCAAGGCTGATATAAGGTAATCACGGACCAATTCCTTATCACTTGAGAAAATTCTAATAATGCCACCAATCACGGTGAAGAACTAACACTGGCTGCCTCCCCAGTGCACAGCCATTCATGACAACAGGTCCCTGAGCTTCCTTCTAGACTGTGGTCTGAGAGCTCTTGGCTCACAAACTGTCTTTGGGGCATGTGCCGTGTACACTTCTCCTAATTACTACTTCAGTGACTCACTGGTGTTACTTCTGTTATTGGTGAACTTCTGACAGGCTCATGGCCTGATTGAGTGATAGGTGACTAATTGTAAGATGATAAATCTATCTCACTTCTATTTATATTTTCTTGGCAGAGTTGCCAGATCAGCCTGCCAACATATGTTCCCAAATCTGAGCCCAATAAGAAAAAAAAGCTGTGTAGAAAATAGGTTGTGTCCATCCTGGGAACCTGAGAGGTGCTGTCATAAACCGCTAGAGTGGCAGCCTCGGCAACGACATTCCTGAGCCATCCCAACACCTGAGATCCGCAGCAGCAGAGCCAGGCCACCTGAGACCACCCCACCAAGGTATTCTTGGCTACTTGTGGGGCTGCTTGGGGCTGAGCCTATGGGCAGTTGATACTTTTATTAATTTTTTTAATTAAAAAATAATAACTTTTTTACAAGCAAGGAAACTAGTCATGTTGGTCGATGGCTCTTGCTGTTCCCAGGTGCATGCCCTTCATCAAACATGGTTTACCTTTGACCTCTTGGCTGCTTCTCATGCCAAGAGTCCACCTTCCTGGCTAAGAAGCTGCATAAGAGATCTTACGCATTAATCACCGTATTCAAATCAGCAACTGACAGGATGAAATGGGACATTTGTTCTCTCAACTGCATCCTTTATGTTGCAAATCAAATGTTTCCATTGCCTGACTCAGCCTATTTGGAGCATAATGACAGGTAATGTTGACAGAACCAATGACTCCAAACTAGCTTTAAAGATCTGATTGACCCAAAGGGTGCACCCTCAGACGGTCAGGCCGTCAAGAGGGCCTGGGGGTGGTATCACAGAGAAGCTTCCACCTCGCTGGGGCCCGTCTCATCTGCCTTCATAGCAATCTTGGAAATGGACAGAATGAAATGGAGTCAGTTCCAAATGGTAGCCAGTCTCAGGAGCTACAGAGCTGACTATGAAGATTTTTTTTTTTTTTTGTGAAGGGATTTTTGTTTAATACATCTGAAAAGAATGCATTTACAAAGAATTGAAACATGAGAAAGCACTGGTTCAACCACTAATGAATCTACAAGAATTAGGATTTGGGGAAGATAGAGAAGATTACCTAAACATTTAAAAAAATTGGAAACTGCAACCAAAATGAGCTGATAAAATCCCTACTAACACTTATGAAGAGTCTTCCTAAGACTCTCTCCATGATTTTTATTAAACTAGAGAGCCTCAAGTGGCTGCTCTAGGGTTCCTCATATGCAAAACAGAAATAAGGGGATTCATCCCCTGACTGGTCCCCATGTTGTTAGGTGTTCTCCCCACCCCCACCCCACCCTCAGCTTCTTAATGAAGCAGGTCTCCATCCTCATAACTTGAAAGAGGATGTGAATCATTCCATAAACATCTGTCTTCTAGCACCACCCCTATTTCCTCTATGTATCGGGTCTTCAGCTGTGTTCTAGGAACACCACATCATACACTATTAAGCTGCACACCTATGCTAAGCATATAAGACAATGACTGACAGGGAAAAATTTGTTTTTTAATTATGCAGTCAATCCACTTGGTGTATTTCAAAAGATGCAATACTTTTCTTCATTTATCAGTGAAAGAAGTCAGAAATTAACTTAAAAAAAAAAGAAAAACCAGCAAATGGCAAACAAATTTCCTTGAAAGTCACAGTCACATATATTGTGCATGCTAGAAAAGAGGAGGGGCAAGACAGGTTCCACCCACTTTCATGAGTTTCATCAAATACTGGACCTACTCAAGGGTGGAGAGAAAAGGCAACTTTCAAAAAGGAGTATGTTATTAAATGAGGCATTTACTATACTCCTTCCTAAGAGCACCAGATGGGGAACATGTTTTCTAAACCAGACCTAGGAAGTGGAATGTGGAATCAATCCGTCCTCCTCCCCTTAAGGGCTGTCCAATGGTTAATGAATTTTAAAAACATGACTAAATAAAAACAAACCCCACACACACTCCCCCCCAACAAAAAAAAAGAAAAAAAATACTAACAACAACTAGATGTCCCAGTTTACTCTCCAGAGTGGAGCCCAGGAGCAGCTTCAACAACCCAAATTAGTCTGTTACAGAGTCATCACAAGCATGCCTTGCTTTTAAACAAAAAAAAAAAAATTTTTTTTTTTCAAATAACAAAACAAAAACTAGTACTGATCACTTTTCTGACAATACACAATTACTCAAAATTAACTAGTACTGAGGGGGGAAGGGAACGATACCTACGGGCCTTATCTCACATGAGTACATGTGGGTAGGTGCAGGGCATTTGTCATTATTGCAAAAACGAATTTTAATTTTTAATCTTTAGTTTGATTTAAACATTGCTTTTAAGTATGGTGCTACGACCAGCTGTGCAGAAAGGGCTCTGGAGAGGTGTTCATAGCAGCACACACCTGCGGCTCTTCTTCGGTTCTGGAGGCTCCAGGGCAGCCAGTATTGCTTCGTCAAATACATTCTTTAGGCCTTTCTGCGTAAGTGCAGAACACTCCACATACTTGACAGCCTTCAGGTCACGGGCCAGCTTTTCAGCAGTCTCTGGAGTGATTGGCTTCTGTTTGTTCTTGGCAAGTTTCTCAATTGTAGAGGGGTCATCTCTGAGATCAATTTGGGTCCCAACAAGCAAGAAAGGGGTCTTTGGACAATGGTGAGTTATCTCAGGTACCCACTTTTCTTTCACATTTTCAAATGAGGATGGAGAGACCACTGAAAAACAGACTAGAAATACATCTGTTTGTAGACAACTCAGCGGTCATAATCTGTCATAATCCTCTTGACCTGCAGTATCAAAAAGTCCAAGGGTATACGGCTCTCCACCAATCATTACTGTGACTGCATAGTTGTCAAAAACAGTCAGTACATACTCAGATGGAAACTTGTTTGTTGTGTAAGATATCAGGAGGCATGTTTTACCAACAGCACCATCACGCACAACAACACACTTAATTGTCTGCATTGCTGGAACAGTTTTGTATCCACCTTAAATATTTCGAATTCAATGATGACCTCAGCTTCTCCGCCAGGGCGTTGGCAGCACTGCCCTGACTATGAAGATTTTTATAAAAATAATTAAAAGAAAACCAAAAAGGCAAGAGCACCCATCAGTCAGGCCAGCTGAGATCTCAGATGAGTTTCGGAGGCTCCATGCCTGGCAGGGACCCTTCAGTGGAGAGGCCACGGAGGTGGGGGGCGGGGGGCACAGGGTGCACTAAGGGGCCAGGAAGAGTTGGGCAGCAGCTATTTATCAAGCAAGAAAGAAGCATTTTAATATGTTAGTGATCAGCCTGAATTATGTTCCCAGGTGGATGTCTCCAGTTATCCTAAATGATGCAAAAATTATTACCAAGCCATTTCAGAATGAAGCACTGCCATTTGAAAACACACTTCAAACTGTCCTTTTTGGGGAATACACAACTCAGTTTGTACTTTAGAGGTGAGACTGAACAACACCTAAAAATGTGTTGCCACTCTCTTAGGAAGGGCCAGGGTGAAAGTTGGCCTCAGAGAGGACCTTGTGCAGAGCAGCACATTCAGGCTGAGGGCTGGCCACGGCAGGTGGAGCTCACATCACCTCCAAGGATGCTGGAGCCTGGGAAAGCACTGGACTCTCTCCTGTCCAGCAGAGAACAACTCCCTTCATGTCCTCTCTCTGAGCCTCCCTTCCTGCCCTTTCCTGCCCCCTCTCTAGTGGGGCTGTATTCAGTCCCTTCCTGTTGTGTCCTGAAATGACAGGGTTGCCAGGACAAATGCCAGGACAAATACTGCACCTGTCAGTATGATCAATAAGAATGAATCATGAATGGCCCCCTCCCTGGTCTAGAAACCTTACCATTTCATTACTGAGACCACCATAAATATATATATGTGTATATATGTATATATATATATATATATATACATACACACACACACATATATATATATTCATATATATAATAAATGAAAAACACATACATGTGAAATGATTGAGCTTTGGGATTGGAAGGCTCTTAAAAAAATCTCAGTCCAACCTCTTTATCTTACAAATACAGATGGAAGCCCAGAAAGACTGGGTCACATGACTGAGGCCATAGCCAGGCAGGGGCAAGGTGGGATGAGACCACAGTGGGGCCTTCTCTCAGAGCATCGACTCATCCCAGGGAAGGCAGGAAGGCCAGAGACAGGGCAGTGCCTGGAAGGTTCTGGGCTGGAGATGGAGCAAGCCCTTTGATGGCCAAGAGCCAGTGCTCAGGTTCTGGGCATTGGAACTGCTGCAGCCAAGTCCCTGGTAATGAACGAGCACAGAGTTTCCTTAAGGGGTCCTCAGCTGCCCCCAGGACTGCTACCCGAACAGCATGCAGCATGCAGCTTCTGCTTCTACAGAGAGCAAATCAGACAGAGCCATTCCGACCAGCAATTCATCTCCACCTGGGAGCTTCTGCACTGGATTTTTACTCCTGAGAACCCAGCTGGCGCCTCATGTCAAACCAAGCTTCTTGATTTCCGTATTGTTAGTGTTATCCATAGAGTACCTTAAAGCCTTTTTTCCCCCAAGGTGTTCTGCATTTATTTGTCTCTGTAAAGACTCATTTGAAAAAGATTCCATCCTTTGTATAAACAGACAAAGACTATCTGAAAATTGTAATTTTCCCTAGAGAGGTGACAAAGCCTTCCTGTACACATGTTTGCTGACATCCGGGAACTCAGAAGGATCAGGAGTCAAATCCTCTGAGGAAATCTAGCTACAGCTGAAAGCAGGCGGCCATGAACTTGCTAATCAAAAAGCCAAATTGCAGGAGTGGCCCTCAAAACCCTGCCTCTACCTGCTGTAGGGGTCCTCAGGAGGGCGATGGAATCATTTCATCCTTCATCAAAAACCACATTTAGTTTTTATCACCTTGTTTTATTCTGCCCAGAACTAAAGGTCCGTGAGGACACCTTCTTAGCCATGCTCTCCTGCCACTACTCATAGAGATTAGGAACCTATTCAAGAAGCAAGCAGGTTGGGATGCAACGAAGCCGACTCAGCCCTGGGGTAACTAGAGAGAGCAGCAGATAGATGCCTGCCGTCTTGCAGAGGGGAGTGGAGTCCCTGGAGGCGGCAAGAGCAGAGGCCTCTCACAAAAGCCACTGTAAGCTTCGTGGGCCAGCCTGCGGGAAGGAAGGAGCACCCAAGCGATGCGAGAGAAGCCTTGCTCAGGCCCGTCTGTAGTGCTGGAGAAAGATGCCCAGGACACCGTGGCACAATGCCAGCTGAGGGAGAGCACAGGGGCCAGGAAGAGCTTAATCTCAACTAGGAGAGCGGCCAGGTTCACTGAGGCCACATTAAAGATCGTGAGAGGATACTGAATTACCATCAGATTATTTATTTCTATAAGGTGGTTACCTACAGAACTACATGGCATAGCGACAAACATTTTCATAGAGAATTCTGTGTCACTCTAATTAATATATTAATAAGGTTGTATTAATTGTTATCTTTTGTTCTCCTTTTCTTGTTATTGTGGTTAAGATGAGAAACTTAAGGAGAGGGGCAGAAGATGGCGGCGTGAGTAGAGCAGCGGAAATCTCCTCCCAAAACAACATATATCTATGAAAATATAACAAAGACAACCCTTCCTAGAATAAAGACCAGAGGACACAGGACAATATCCAGAACACATCCGCACCTGAGAGAACCCAGCGCCTCGCGAAGGGGGTAAGATACAAGCCCCGACCCCGCGGGACCCGAGCGCCCCTCCCCCCCAGCTCCCGGAGGGAGAAGAGCAGGCAAAGCGGGAGGGAGACGGTGCCCAGGACTGCCGAACACCCAGCCCCAGCCATCCGGGCCAGAGTGCAGGGCGCTCGATACTAGGAAAACAGGGCAGCAAGAACAGTGAGCGGGCACTGGAGGCTGGGCGACAGAGGACATAAGAAAAGCGCGCGACCATTTTTTTTTGCTTTTTTGCTGTTTTGTTTTGGCGAGTGCTTTTTCGAAGTCTTAAAGGGATAGGGACCCCAATACTAGGGAAACAGGGCAGAAAGACCGGTGAGCAGAGGCCTGAGGCTGGCACCGCAGAATAAAGAAAAACGAACGACCACCTTTTTTTTTTTTTTTTTTTAATTAAAAAAATTTTTTTTTTTTTTTTTTTTTTTTGGTGGGCGTTGTTTTGTTTTGGCGGGTGCTTTTTGGAAGTCTTAAAGGGGCAGGGCGGGTCACGTAATCCAGAGGTAGGGAATCCGGGATCTCTGGGCACCCTAACCCCTGGGCTGCAGGGAGCAGGGAGGCCCCTTACAGAGATAAATAGCCTCCCAGCCGCTCCTGCTCCAACGCGACTCCACCATTTTGGAGTAGCTGCCCGAGCCAGGCCACGCCCACAGCAACAGCGGAGATTAACTCAATAGCAGCCGGGCAGGAAGCAGAAACCCTGTCTGCGCGCAGCTGCGCAGCACAAGCCACTAGAGGCCGCTGTTCTGCCAGGAGAGGAGGGCCACAAACCAACAAGAAAGGAAGTCCTTCCAGCCGTCACTCGTCCCAGTTCTGCAGACTATTCCTATCACCATGAAAAGGCAAAGCTACAGGCAGACAAAGATCACAGAGACAACACCAGAGAAGGAGACAGACCTAACCAGTCTCCCTGAAAAAGAATTCAAAATAAGAATCATCAACATGCTGACAGAGATGCAGAGAAATACGCAAGAGAAATGGGATGAAGTCCGGAAGGAGATCACAGATGCCAGAAAGGAGATCGCAGAAATGAAACAAACTCTGGAAGGGTTTATAAGCAGAATGGATAGAATGCAAGAGGCCATTGATGGAATTGAAATCAGAGAACAGGAACGCATAGAAGCTGACATACAGAGAGACAAAAGGATCTCCAGGAACGAAACAATATTAAGAGAACTGTGTGACCAATCCAAAAGGAACAATATCCGTATTATAGGGGTCCCAGAAGAAGAAGAGAGAGGAAAAGAGATGGAAAGTATCTTAGAAGAAATAATTGCTGAAAACTTCCCCACACTGGGGGAGGAAGTAATCGAACAGACCACGGAAATACACAGAACCCCCAACAGAAAGGATCCAAGAAGGGCAACACCAAGACACATAATAATTAAAATGGCAAAGATCAAGGACAAGGAAAGAGTGTTAAAGGCAGCTAGAGAGAAAAAGGTCACCTATAAAGGGAAACCCATCAGGCTAACGTCAGATTTCTCAACAGAAACCCTACAGGCCAGAAGAGAATGGCATGATATATTTAATACAATGAAACAGAAGGGCCTTGAACCAAGGATACTGTATCCAGCACGACTATCATTCAAATATGACGGTGGGATTAAACAATTCCCAGACAAACAAAAGCTGAGGGAATTTGCTTTCCACAAACCACCTCTACAGAACATCTTACAGGGACTGCTCTAGATGGGAGCACTCCTAGAAAGAGCACAGCACAAAACACATAACATATGAAGAATCGAGGAGGAGGAACAAGAAGGGAGAGAAGAAAAGAATCTCCAGATAGTGTATATAACAGCTCAATAAGCGAGCTAAGTTAGGCAGTAAGATACTAAAGAGGCTAACCTTGAACCTTTGGTAACCACGAATTTAAAGCCTGCAATGGCAATAAGTAAATATCTTTCAATAGTCACCCTAAATGTTAATGGGTTGAATGCACCAATCAAAAGACACAGAGTAACAGAATGGATAAAAAAGCAAGACCCATCTATATGCTGCTTACAAGAAACTCACCTCAAACCCAAAGACATGTACAGACTAAAAGTCAAGGGATGGAAAAACATATTTCAAGCAAACAACAGTGAGAAGAAAGCAGGGGTTGCAGTACTAATATCAGACAAAATAGACTTCAAAACAAAGAAAGTAACAAGAGATAAAGAAGGACACTACATAATGATAAAGGGCTCAGTCAAACAAGAGGATATAACCATTCTAAATATATATGCACCCAACACAGGAGCACCAGCATATGTGAAACAAATACTAACAGAACTAAAGGGGGATATAGACTGCAATGCATTCATTCTAGGAGACTTCAACACACCACTCACCCCAAAGGATAGATCCACTGGGCAGAAAATAAGTAAGGACACGGAAGCACTGAACAACACAGTAGAGCAGATGGACCTAATAGACATCTATAGAACTCTACATCCAAAAGCAGCGGGATATACATTCTTCTCAAGTGCACATGGAACATTCTCCAGAATAGACCACATACTAGGCCACAAAAAGAGCCTCAGAAAATTCCAAAAGATTGAAATCCTACCAACCAACTTTTCAGACCACAAAGGCATAAAACTAGAAATAAACTGTACAAAGAAAGCAAAGAGGCTCACAAACACATGGAGGCTTAACAACACGCTCCTAAATAATCAATGGATCAATGACCAAATCAAAATGGATATCCAGCAATATATGGAAACAAATGACAACAACAACACAAAGCCCCAACTTCTGTGGGACACAGCGAAAGCAGTCTTAAGAGGAAAGTATATAGCAATCCAAGCATATTGAAAAAAGGAAGAGCAATCCCAAATGAATGGTCTAATGTCACAATTATCAAAATTGGAAAAAGAAGAACAGATGAGGCCTAAGGTCAGCAGAAGGAGGGACATAATAAAGATCAGAGAAGAAATAAATAAAATTGAGAAGAATAAAACAATAGCAAAAATCAATGAAACCAAGAGCTGGTTCTTCGAGAAAATAAACAAAATAGATAAGCCTCTAGCCAGACTTATTAAGAAGAAAAGAGAGTCAACACAAATCAACAGTATCAGAAACGAGAAAGGAAAAATCACGACGGACCCCACGGAAATGCAAAGAATTATTGGAGAATACTATGAAAACCTATATGCTAACAAGCTGGGAAACCTAGGAGAAATGGACAACTTCCTAGAAAAATATAACCTTCCAAGATTGACCCAGGAAGAAACAGAAAATCTAAACAGACCAATTACCAGCAACGAAATTGAAGCGGTAATCAAAAAACTACCAAAGAAGAAAACCCCCGGGCCAGATGGATTTACCTCGGAATTTTATCAGACATACAGGGAAGACATATTACCCATTCTCCTTAAAGTTTTCCAAAAAATAGAGGAGGAGGGGATACTCCCAAACTCATTCTATGAAGCTAACATCACCCTAATACCAAAACCAGGCAAAGACCCCACCAAAAGAGAAAACTACATACCAATATCCCTGATGAACGTAGATGCAAAAATACTCAACAAAATATTAGCAAACCGAATTCAAAAATACATCAAAAGGATCATACACCATGACCAAGTGGGATTCATCCCAGGGATGCAAGGATGGTACAACATTCGAAAGTCCATCAACATCATCCACCACATCAACAAAAAGAAAGACAAAAACCACATGATCATCTCCATAGATGCTGAAAAAGCATTTGACAAAGTTCAACATCCATTCATGTTAAAAACTCTCAGCAAAATGGGAATAGAGGGCAAGTACCTCAACATAATAAAGGCCATCTATGATAAACCCACAGCCAACATTATATTGAACAGCGAGAAGCTGAAAGCATTTCCTCTGAGATCGGGAACTAGACAGGGATGCCCACTCTCTCCACTGTTATTTAACATAGTACTGGAGGTCCTAGCCACGGCAATCAGACAAAACAAAGAAATTCAAGGAATCCAGATTGGTAAAGAAGAAGTTAAACTGTCACTATTTGCAGATGACATGATACTGTACATAAAAAACCCTAAAGACTCCACCCCAAAACTACTAGAGCTGATATCGGAATACAGCAAAGTTGCAGGATACAAAATCAACACACAGAAATCTGTGGCTTTCCTATATACTAACAATGAACCAACAGAAAGAGAAATCAGGAAAACAACTCCATTCACAATTGCATCAAAAAAAATAAAATACCTAGGAATAAACCTAACCAAAGAAGTGAAAGACTTATACTCTGAAAACTACAAGTCACTCTTAAGAGAAATTAAAGGGGACACTAACAGATGGAAACGCATCCCATGCTCGTGGCTAGGAAGAATTAATATCGTTAAAATGGCCATCCTGCCCAAAGCAATATACAGATTTGATGCAATCCCTATGAAACTACCAGCAACATTCTTCAATGAACTGGAACAAATAATTCAAAAATTCATATGGAAACACCAAAGACCCCGAATAGCCAAAGCTCCTGAGAAAGAAGAATAAAGTAGGGGGGATCTCACTCCCCAACTTCAAGCTCTACTATAAAGCCATAGTAATCAAGACAATCTGGTACTGGCACAAGAGCAGAGCCACAGACCAATGGAACAGACTAGAGAATCCAGACATTAACCCAGACATATATGGTCAATTAATATTTGATAAAGGAGCCATGGACATACAATGGCGAAATGACAGTCTCTTCAACAGGTGGTGCTGGCAAAACTGGACAGCTACATGTAGGAGAATGAAACTGGACCATTGTCTAACCCCATATACAAAAGTAAACTCAAAATGGATCAAAGACCTGAATGTAAGCCATGAAACCATTAAACTCTTGGAAGAAAACATAGGCGAAAACCTCTTAGACATAAACATGAGTGACCTCTTCTTGAACATATCTCCCCGGGCAAGGAAAACTACAGCAAAAATGAGTAAGTGGGACTATATTAAGCTGAAAAGCTTCTGTACAGCAAAAGACACCATCAATAGAACAAGAAGGATCCCTACAGTATGGGAGAATATATTTGAAAATGACACATCCGATAAAGGCTTGACGTCCAGAATATATAAGGAGCTCACACGCCTCAACAAACAAAAAACAAATAACCCAATTAAAAAATGGGCAGAGGAACTGAACAGACAGTTCTCCAAAAAAGAAATACAGATGGCCAACAGACACATGAAAAGATGCTCCACATCGCTAATTATCAGAGAAATGCAAATTAAAACTACAATGAGGTATCACCTCACACCAGTAAGGATGGCTGCCATCCAAAAGACAAACAACAACAAATGTTGGCGAGGCTGTGGAGAAAGGGGAACCCTCCTACACTGCTGGTGGGAATGTAAACTAGTTCAACCATTGTGGAAAGCAGTATGGAGGTACATCAAAATGCTCAAAACAGACTTACCATTTGACCCAGGAATTGCACTCCTAGGAATTTACCCTAAGAACGCAGCAATCAAGTTTGAGAAAGACAGATGCACCCCTATGTTTATTGCAGCACTATTTACAATAGCCAAGAATTGGAAGCAACCTAAATGTCCATCAATAGATGAATGGATAAAGAAGATGTGGTACATATACACAATGGAATACTACTCAGCCATAAGAAAAGGGCAAATCCTATCATTTGCAGCAACATGGATGGAGCTGGAGGGTATTATGCTCAGTGAAACAAGCCAAGTGGAGAAAGAGAAATACCAAATGATTTCACTTATCTGTGGAATATAAGAACAAAGGAAAAACTGAAGGAACAAAACAGCAGCAGAATCACAGAACTCAAGAATGGACTAACAGGTACCAAAGGGAAAGGGACTGGGGGAGGATGGGTGGGTAGGGAGGGATAAGGGGGGGAGAAGTAGGGGGGTATTAAGATCAGCATGCATGGGGGGGTAGGAGAAAAGGGAGGGCTGTACAACACAGAGAAGGCAAGTAGTGATTCTACAACATTTTGCTATGCTGATGGACAGTGACTGTAAAGGGGTTTATAGGGGAGACCTGGTATAGGGGAGAGCCTAGTAAACATAATATTCGTCATGTAAGTGTAGATTAGTGATACCAAAAACAAAGCAAAAAAAAAAAAAAAAGGGCAGTTCCTGTGTGGTAACCTCCAACGAGTTCTACACAAGGGTATAAAGGGCATATAAAAGTGTAGGCAAAGGATCTGCTTGTGTTTATACAGAGGATCAAAGCCTAATTGGGCTACCCCGAAAATGAACTAAGATACGATATGAAAAAGAACTTCCAACATCTGCACTCTCTGGAAGACTCATGCCAGAAGATGATCATCAAAAAACCCCAACAAAGATCCACGCACTGCTACAGCTGTAGATGCACTCATCCCACCAGTTCCTGGACTTGCCATGGGAATGAGGAAGGAGATATCTAAGCTGGCCTGTGCATACAGTAAAACAACAAATTTGACTGGATCTATACTGTTGGAACTCAACCAAGAATTTGGAGAAGTGCAAATTGTAGCGCTCCAAAGTCTTACAACTACAGACTATTTACTGTTAAAAGAACATATGGCATGTGAACAGTCCCCAGGAATGGGTTGTTTTAATTTGTCTGATTTCTCTCAGACTGTTCAAGTTCAGTTGGACAATATCCACCATATCATAGATAAGTTTTCACAAATGCCTAAGGTGCCTTAATGGTTTTCTTGGTTTCACTGGAGATGGCTGGTAATTACAGATATGCTTTGGTTATGTAACTATACTCCTATTATGTTAATGTGTGTGCGCAATTTAAGTAGTAGCTTAAAACCTATATATGCTGAAGTTACTCTACAAGAAGATATGTCAAAGAAATAATCAATCTTCCCATGTTTTCTTCCGCCTGCTACTTCTATAGCTTTTCTTCTTCCTTCCTAATTACAACCCTTAAATAGAATTCGTGCCTCATATCAAATTTACCGAGTATCATAACTCCTCCAAGTGGTAAAGATACCTCAAGACAAATGCTGGGCATAGAAGCCACAGGGCATAAATATGCAAAGAAGTAAAAAGCTAACCTTTTCAAACAATAAGGCTTCCCTCTCACTTACCAACTTCACATTTCCCTGTTTGGCCCCGGAAGATGACTGGTTAGCCAGAGACGGGTAAGATTCCTCAAGGGAGGAACAACCTAAGACAGGCACAGTTGCAGGGGGGCCATCAGGTGAGAAATTGGGGATCAACAGAGGTGAGGCTTAGAACCTCACCCCCCCGTTCTGAGAGAAATCTTCTGCATACATGGATGTTTTATTGCCCTAGTCTAGCTTGGATTAACACATAGTCTACAGGCACACACCTGATCATCTACATTTGCTCTCTTACAACACTAAACTATGTTTTCTACCTTTATCTTGTATCTACCTACCACTTCAGCATTTTATTAAAAATAATAATAATAAAGAGAGAAATGTGGTATCCACATATAAATCAAGTATAAAAACCAAATGAGTATTCATATTTGAACTGACTGTTTATAGTTCATAATGCATGAGCAAAACCGAAAGTTTCTGTGATGACTGCCCTTGTACTGTTCACTATGTAACTTATTCATTATGTAAGAATTTGTTCTACATGTAAGAACTTGTTTGTTATGCCTCAGAAGATTGGAGACTGACGAAAATTAGGCTTGGGGTGGATTAATGATTGTGCATTGAGCATTGACTCCCCTATACAGAATTTTATTGTCGTTAACAACCATTTGTTCAATAAATATGAGAGATGCCCTCACAAAAAAAAAAAAAAAAAAAAAAAGGACAGACTTCCAATGGTAAAATAAATAAGTAACCGGGATGTAATGTATAGCATAAGGAATATAGTCAAGATATTGTAACAGCTTGGTAGGGTGATAGCTGGAACCTAGAATTATGTATATAAATGTTCTACCACTGTGTTGTACACTTGAAACTAATGTAATGTAATACTGTGCGTCAACTACCCTTCAATAAAAAATAATTATTTATTAAAAAAAAAAAAAAGATGAGAAACTTAAGATGAGAACTACCATCTTACCAAACTTTTAAACAACAGAGGATTAAAAACCCTAGGGGTCACAGTGTGCAGCAGACCTCTAGGACTTACTCATCCTGCATGGCTGAACTGTGACTCTCCAACCAGCATGTGCTTTCCCACTTCTTCCCTGCCCCTAACCCCTGCACCTGGCGGCCACCATTCCACTCTCTACTTTTATGCGTCTGACTCCTTCAGATTCCTGGAATCATGCAGTATTTGTCTCTATGACTGACTTATTTTACTTAGCAGAATGTTTTCCGGGTTATTCCATGTTTTTGCATATGCAGGATTTCTTTTTTAAAGGCTGAATAACATTTCATTGCATATATATATGCACACTCCATATTTTCTTTATCCACTCATCCATCAATGGACATTTAGATGGTTTCCATATCTTGGCTATTGTAAATAATGCTGCAGTGAGCATGGGAGTGAAGATATGTCATCAAGATCCTGATTTCAATTCATTTGGATATAGACCCAGGATTGAGATGGCTGGATCATATGGTAGTTCTCAAATTTTTAATTTCTGGAGGAAATGCCATACTGCTTTCCTAAATGGATGTATCATTTTACATTCCCACCAACCCCGTAAAACTCTTCAGCTTTCTCCATATCCTTGCCAACACTTGTTATTTTTTGCCAAACAAAAACAAAAGTGATAATTATGAATGATTAACACACTCACATTGGGCCAAAGAAAACTGTGGCACAGTAAAACCATGATCAGGGAGGAAACACATGCATCTTGTGGAGACCAGCTAATGCAGAGCATGGAGGTGAGGGGGCTGGTGTCTTCTTTCAGCTACGGCCAGGGCCGGGAGCCAAGAGGTCCAAGTCTGTTTGAACAAAGCCACAGAGCAACTGCTGGTGGGAACCAACTTCAGGCTCTGGAGAAAGCCCTTCAAAAGCAAAGGATTTGCTCTCATGCAGGGCATGGGATTTTGAAGGCATATTTTGACTGTGGCAATGGTTTTGTATTGACATGAAGGAAAAGGGGAGTAAGAAGAGGGTATTTTTCCAGAGCACCAGCTAAAACTTCAGTAACCTGCTTTTATAAACCAATCAGACACACAGCGTCCTGTTCCTTCACAAAAAAGTTTCTCTTAGATGATTAGGCCACCTTATGAAATGGATTTGAGGTTTAAAATGCAGTAAAATCTAAGTGGGCTCACTTGCAACAGCCAGACTTCTGTGTCCATCTGGGCCCTCCCTTTCACCCTGGTTTTCCTTGGATTTGCTGCAGCCAGGCTTTCCCACTGTGAAAAAGAAACTCAGAGTATTTTCTTTGCCTAGGTGCTTATCCTTCGAAAAAGTCAGTTCCATTTCCAAGAATAACCTTTCCCCCGGATGAGGGGAAGCCTGTAGTTTTTGAGACTCTCCTGGCTTCCTTTAAGTTTTGGCAGACATCCTGGTGTGCTTTGAGGCCACAGTGCACTGAAGAAGTGGAGAAGAGAGAGACTAAAGTGTTTTGTTAAGGCTGTGGCAAACTAAGGTCAATGACTCACTGTACGTGGTCCTGCAGCCCTCCAGTCCGTGTGACATGCAGATTTCAGTGTTCATGGCTGATTTGCTGTGGATATAATTTAAAATCTCCCAAGTGCATGGCATGTGTATGACAGATATAAAAACTATCTCTAAATGGAATGAAAACTAATTGAGATATTCAAAATGATCATTGTTAGGCTGGAGAAAGGAAAAACAAGGACATGCCAACAGAACAGAGAGATGCATAAGAGGAGAACAGACCAGACCCCAAAGTCCATGCCATATATGGAAAGGGGACAGCTCTCCCCGAATTCCATCCTGATGTGCCAACTAAGACCCGGATGTCAGCCTCCTCCCTCTTGGAAGGAAAAAAGTTTCTAGTTGACTATTATGTCACCTTTAGCCAATCATACCTCTCAACACCCCCCCTAAGGTAGTTTGCCCACTCCTCCCCCTCCTAATCCCTTATAAGTGCCCCACCTCCCTAACTCTGTGTGACTTCTCTGGCCTCCAGCAAGAAGGCCATAGAACCTCACCCGGGGGTATTTAAACAAATTACCTGGCCCTTTGTTGCCTCTCTTTGCCTGCTTATTCCAGCTAGAATTTATCTTACAATTATAAAATATTATACCGGTGATTCTATTTTTTTCCTCGTATAAGTTCTCAGCAAAAGTTGCAACAATCCAAAGGAGAATTTTCAGTGTTTCCCCAAAACCACAGCTCCTTCTTTCGTGGAACATAATGAAGGACAAATGTCCGAGGATTATTCTCTGGGAAACACTGTTAGAATGGATGACCGTAAACACAAATAAATACCAATGTAAAAATGTTTCTCTGAGTTAATGTTTCAAGAAATTAGATAACATCTCCAAGTGAAACAGTCAATGCAAGACATATAAGAAAGCCTCGAGGTAACTGTGAAAAATTCACTTAGAATATCTCTTTCCCTTGTGATCCTCCAGAGAACTTAATCCATATGTCTATCAATTTTCCATTAAATCCTTCCTCTAATATCACAAAATCTTTGTATCTTTTTGTCCTGAGTTAAGAAGAAAAGTAGAATATTATCAGGTGATGTAAGCTGGAGCATCTTAAAGGGTCTCTATCAGCACCAAATCCATTGAAATTCTAAGTAAAATATCTGAAAGCACATCTTCAATGATACTATAAAACCACAAAATACAAAAATTTCAATGTGAAGGAGGGAAACCAAGAAAGCACAGCGTGAACAGTGTCCCTCTTTCCCTTGCATATCTACAGATGCTCTCAGCTTCCTATAATCTTGTGGCATAGAGTTTATAATCTCGAAGTACTGAAAGATTTTCACTTCTTCCTTCATTTTATGTAAAGCACCCTCCTTCCCACTCCTTCCCATGTTTTTCTCCTGTATTGTGTTGCTAATTCATCGGTCTCCTCTCAGTGTAGGTTGCTCAAAGGCAAGATCAATATCATCCACAATAACATCTTCATGGCTCAGAGAGTAAACTCAAAGAGAAAAGAAGTTTCAAAATCTTTTAACTTAAGTGGAATATTCTCCCAAAACTAACTTTCTAATATAAAATGCACAAGGGAAAAACTTCTTCCCGCTAAACAAGGGGGAAAAGCTGTTCAGCTTTCAGTGTACGATTGTACGGAATCATAAAGTGCATTCTCTCTGCAGCTTCTAAAACTCTCGCCCTGATACGAGTTGACAGAAAACAATGACAAAGTAAGAACAAAGCCTGGAAGCAAATATCACACACCAGCTGACTGACCTTGGCCGTCTAGAGGTGAGGGCGCAAAGGCATTTCTGTCCCTGGCGCTGAGTGAGGCCGCACCGGCAGGCAGGCGGGCTGCCCCGTAGCACCCCTTTAGGCACAGGAAGCGCTGAAGAGGCGCGAGGCGGCTGGGGGAGGGGACAGGCCTCCACCGGGCAGCCCGGCGGACACTGACGGCAGCCCGACACTCGACCTCGCGACCCCTTCCTAGGACCGGCGGCCGCCAGCGCCGCGCCCCTCACTTCGGATCTCCTCCAGATGCCGCACCCGCAGCTCGTCTGCGGTCTTCACCTCAGGGCTGTAGCTACCCCGGGTAGCCGCCAACCCCCAGCCGCAGGCACACAGCGCCGGGCCCACATCGCGCCCGGACTCGTCCAGGAGCCCGGCAGCCTCCACCCGGGCTCGAGCCGCGCACAGAAAGCGGCCACCAAGGAACGGCGGAACCCGCCGCCATGGTGTCTGTTTACGGGCTGAGCCTGCGGCTATTGCCCCGCCCCCGTCTCGAGCGCGCCGCCGCGCGCTCGCCCAGCCCCGCCCCCCAGGCCTAGCGGTCGCTCCAGGTCCCGCCCCCGTAGCCCCCCGGAGCCACCCCGACAGAGCACACAGGGCACCGCCCCCCGCTCCCCTCCCCCCTCCCTCCTCCAGGCCCTGTGGCTTGAGCTGCAGGTTCCCAGGCCCCGGCGGCCCTTACCTGGCAAGGCATCTATTGGCTGTCCAGCAAAGGCAGGAGAAAGCACTCCTCCAAGGCTGTGGAATGGCTTCGGTTCTGCAAGAATCCCCAGAGGGAGGCGCCTCCCCTTACTGGATGCTGTGTCCTCGGGTCCAGCGTTAGCTACAAAGCTGAACGAGAATGTGAGGTATCGGTTGAACTGACAGTAGCACCTGTGCGTGGGACCCCGCTTTCCTCTCGTACAGAGGTGCCACGGGTTATCCGCTAAAGTATCTACGAACGTAAGCGGTGCTTACTGTACGGAGTTCAACAAGAGGGCAACAGCAAATAAAGGGTCCTCAGCCCTCCAGCTCCAGCAGGTGGGATGGCCCTTCCCAGCCAAGTGTACCAGAAAGGCGCCAGCGTCCTGCCAAAGGGGCTCCTGGGCCAAACCGTA
This sequence comes from Manis pentadactyla, assembly GCF_030020395.1. NCBI lineage: Eukaryota > Metazoa > Chordata > Mammalia > Pholidota > Manidae > Manis > Manis pentadactyla. The sequence continues at coordinate 57,225,100 of NC_080025.1, read as the reverse complement.
TACTGAGGTGTGCTCCTCCCTCATCCAGAAACGAGGAGTATCAGCTTAAGGTGCTCATCAGAGCCTGTTGTGTGGAATTTTCTTCTACCTAGCTGTTATCAAATTTCAACCAAGAAAAGAGAGTCTCGCATTATTGTTGGGAAATATACTGCTATGAACACACGCCCACTGCTACATACATTTCTGCTATTGTACACTGACTACATTTTTCAGTCCTACATCTATTGTGTAGGGTTGATAAGTGTGTAAAGCACTTGGCCCCAGGAAATGGGAAGAGACTTGATAATATTAACTACTGTATAAACTTCCTTCTTAGTCTGTTCCAGACATTAAGATTTGTTACTTAATTGTCAGAAAAATTGAAAGGTGGTATTATTACCCCCATTTTGCAGATGAGGACAGTGAGATTAAGTTACTTACCAAACTGCAGCAGTTAAGTGCTAAGCAGGAATTTATACACTGATATATCTGACTGCAATCCCCGTGTTCTTAATCGCTGTTTTGTACAGACTTTGAATAAATCTAAGGTCCAATAAGTTTAATTCCCTTTGGTTCCATTCTACTTTTCAGTAAAAGACGTGAGCCAGGAACAAACAGTGTAAGCCAGGAACAGTGAGTATCAATTTGGGAAAAGAATTAAGGCTGTTGTTGGGGGTATTCTATTACGATTTGGGACTCTGGCCTCTGGCCATCTCTCTGGCTAGAAGGAAAGCCTGCCTCTGATGTGGCCCAATGGCTACACCAGCGTTTGTTGTACACAGGGCAAAAGACAATGTGGGCTGTAGCCTGTCAGGGGGCTTGCCACTGACCTTTGAAGAAGTCAGCAGAGCCCTGAAGGAGTGCCTTCTGTGCTCCAAGAGGGACTTACACCAAGTCCCACAGCAACATGGGGCAATAGTAAGGGGGCCAGTATCCCTTGTCAGGTGCCAAATAGACTATATTGGGCCTCTGCCCATATCAGAAGGATATCAGTATGCCATGTCTTGTGTGGACATGACTACTGGACTATTGGTTGCTTTTCCTGCACATTGTGCATATCAGCAAACCACCAAGAGAGGTCTAGATCTTCTCTTTGCAGCCAATGGCTGGACGGAGGTGATTGAAAGTGATCAAGGCACCCATTTTGCTGGACATGCAGTACAAGAATGGGTGCAGCAATTAGGAATAAAGTGGAAATTTCATGTACCATATAATCTTGCCGGGGCAGGCGATTGAGAGGTACAATGGTTTGTTGAAATCTGGCCTGAAGTCAGACAGCAATAGCCTACAGGGTTGGTCAGTTCGCCTATGAACAGTGCTGCGGCTTTTGAATGAGAAGCCACGTAAAGGAGCTTTGAGCCCTGTGGATATGCTCACACACCTTGCTGCCTCTCCTATACAATTGTACGTCCAAACCAAAGAAGTTATTGAAGCCAGGATATGGCCAGCGGGGCAACATTCTGCTGCCAGCCCCAACTTCATTAAGTCTTCGAGACACTGTTGAATGGACCTGGCCCTGGACATTTCGATACATGGAGCAGTGATGGCTGGCCCTTCTGGCACCTTGGGGGAAAGGCCTGGAAGCTGGCTTCCTGTGTATTCCTGGAATAACAGCTGAATGGCCGCAAAGGTCACGGTAGTGTACCCAAACATCCAGGAGGTAGGAGCATCTTGCGGGGAAGTTTTATCTTTATGACCAGTGCATGTACCTCCACCAGCCCTATATATCGACCCATCTGTAACTCCCACAGGGAGGGGGGTGAACGTGTCATATACTAGACCAGGACGAGATCCCATTCCTGCCACTGTTTTATCACAAGACCATTCTCTTGCATGTATCCTACCTGATGGACAAGATTTGCCTATGCTGGTGTCATTAAAACATGTATCTTATCACCCTTAATGTTATTTTCTCCTACAGTCCTCATGGCCTGAATGGCTCCCCCTGTGCAGCTGCTGCGTGATGATTGCTCTGAACCCTCGGCTACTGCCTGCCTATGGAATGGACCAGCTATGGACTGAATCTGCATAGGACTTTGAACCTAGCTGAATCCTCCAGCTTGAGGACTGTCAGGATTTTATTGCTGTTGCTATTGTTGTGTCATTAGTCTGGTCACAGTGCTCCGGTTTTCTTGCCCAGGGACTATTGCAGAAAAAGGGGAACAAGTAGATTATAAAGTGAGATTTCTGGAGGGTTGGCCTGTGGGTAAAATTGCAGTATTTCCAGAATATCTCTCCTGGTTTTGGTTGGTACATTTGCATATCTTCAGGGGTGGAGAGAAATTCATCTCCATGTCAATGGGTAATTACTTGGGCAACTAAGGGCATGTCTGAACCTGAGAAGTTAAGGGGAGGGGCTTGCTTGCTTGCTTGCTTCTTGTGGAGCAGGGAAGAGAGATGGCACTGGACTGCAGTTTGTAAACAATAAACAGATTTTAAACTTTATTTCTCCCTTTGACTGATTTCAGTTTTCAGAGGTATTTTGCCCTGGGAATTCCTCTCCCCAGAATTACACATAGTGACACAAATCATTTTATGTCCGCACCACCCACACAACTATCACAAAATAGTATAGAAAGTGCTCTGAAGAACAAAGAGCTTCTCTGCCACCAATACCGCACACTGGGAAATTGGCTCTTCTGCATAACTTCCTGTCCTAGGAGATGTACGCACAGCTTCATTCACAGAGAGTCGGTAAAGGATGGGAGACTTACCCGCGTGTTCCCACCCAGCAGCAATGAGCTCCCAGTGTTTGGACAGTCTCCATATCCAGGAGAGAATTCTCCTCCCTGGGCGGTGGTCCTTCCCAGGCTCAGACTGAGGGGAGCGAAGGGTGCGGGGCAGCGCTTCAAGCACCCGCACCACCCAGGCATGGAGCCCATGGGAGCCGTGCAACCCTGCCGTCTGAGACCGGCCTACCCCAGCTCCTTCAGAAACTCTAATGGTCTCCCATACACCTTTGGAATTCAGTGCAGTTGTTTTATATGTAACATTTTTTGAAAGTCACTATTTTCATTAAACAGCTGAGTGGATGCAACATGGCTACTATATTCATCTTTTGCAAGCACAAAATGTCTATTATGTGAGGAAGAAGTAAACCACAGTCTTTAAAAATTAGGCTATCTGCACTCTGCAGGTAGGTGAATGGAGGAAGATTGACTAATGCCTCTACTGTCGCGTAGAAAATATGAACACTGTAGAAAATCTTTTTCAATTATATCACAAGACCCTGTATGTATCTGCAACTCTTCATTGAGCAACAACTCAGATCAGAAAAAGTGGAACATCTTTGATGATATTCAGAAACAAAAAAGCTTTGGGGAGAAAGATGTGATTTTCAGTGTCTAGAGGGGCAAACCCATACCCAGAGGCGATCTCTAGGGATAGAGCCCCCTGGGTGTTCCTGCACAAGTCAGTGTCCACCAGGATTCCTTCCTTTTATCAGAAGATGTGAATCACTGTAAGAAACAAACAAAATGGAACCAAGCCAGAGGAGGCAGGGATGGAAGGGATAAGACCTGTAAGTCTGGGGACAGGAAATCCTGTGGCAAAATACCTCTAAAAACAGTCAAAGGGAGGAATAAAGTTTAAAACCCATTTATTGCTTACAAACTGCAGTCCAGCGCATCTCTTTCCCCTTCTCCAGAAGAAGCAAGCAAGCAAGCAAGCCCCTCCCCTTAACCTCTCAGGGTAAATACCCTCAGTTGCCCTGGTTATTACCCACTGACATGGAGATGAACTTCTCTCCACCCCTGAGAATATGCAAATGCATCAAAGCCAAGCGAGATATTCTGGAAATGTTACAATTTTACCCACAGACCCAGTCCTAGAGCTATGGTTTTCCTCGGGGTTCAGCTGTGACTGACACCTGTGCTTGATCATTTCCATTATATGAATGAAAGCAGGTTTGATTTGTGTCTTTTCCATTTACAGCCAAAAGAATCCCAGCTCTGTTCATCAGATGTGTTTCTGAAAACTCAGACCTTTATATGGTGACCTCCTATTTCAATTTTTCAGTAATATACATTTCACTTTCAAGAAAAGGAGAAAGACTTGAAAGCTTTCTTTCTCCCCAGAATTATTCTAGGATTTAAAGTAATGAACAAACTAAATAGATTAAGTACACTGGGTTGATATATCCTCTACATATACCATCTAGCTTAGTATTAGAATAGCCAGCAGTCTCGGTTTATCTAGTTCCTTAACATGTACAGTTAGATCTCTTATATGAGATCTTTCTTTTTTCTTAATGTAGGTATTTATGAACTTCCCTCTTAGAACTGCTTTTGCTGCATCTCACAAATTTGAGTATGTTGTGTTTCCATTTAAATTTTCTCCAAGGTATTTTTTAATTCTTTTTCAATTTTTTTGACCCACTAGTTGTTCAGAATTGTTTAATTTTCAAATATTTGTAAACTTTCCAATATTCTTGTAATTGATTTGTAATTTCATACCAATATTGTCACAGAGACCCTTGTTTGGTACTTTTAGAGAACTCCATGCCTTTCGGATTCCTCAATATTTACTTCATGATATTAGTAAAAATATAATACATTGGAATCGTGAGGTTATTGTCAGAATCATTAGATTATTACCCATTCATTTTAGTAAGTAAGAAAATATTTACTAAAGGGCTTTCATAAGCCAGAAATTGGACTAGTTGGTGAGAATCCAGAAATGAACAGAGAGCTCTTAGCCTAGTGTAGTTTTAATTTGAGTGATGATTATACTAAGGTGATCTCTGTAATACTGCTCCATCTCCCTCCCTCCTGTATCCTGGCTGAGTGCTGTATCCCGGTGGCTGTGCGCTTTTATAGTGAAGCTACACTGGATCCCTGTGATAGCATCATTCCTTGATTATGCATAAGAACAAGTATATGGTGAGAAGTTCCTTTGTCGTGCTCCCTGTGAACTGTCCTTGGCAATGGAAGGATGGAAGATTGTTCCCTCACACTAGAGAAATACATGAGCATTTTTGTCAAGGTGATTTACTCTTGTACCTTACCCATAAAGGCAACATGAAGTCATCAGGGGACACTAATTTAGCTCTGTGGAAATATAAATGGAGTGTTAATAGAATGGGAAATTAAAATACATTTTGATTTTATATTACCTATATTTTCATTTTATTCTTAAATTGTTTGAGAAGAGAAAGACACCAGAGATTATACTTCATTCAGAAAAACCCCTGAGCCAAATGGCCACACACTCTTGGAAACATCCCTGACAGTGTCCCAGGTAGCAAAGTCTAGACCTGGAGAAGAACAGGAAATGATAGAGGACAAAAGATTGGAACACACAGCATTTCTGTTCATGGAAAATGTTAATGGGACAGTCCTTGAGGGTGAATCTTTGAAAGCATTGGATTTCCATAATCATCAAAAATAATAATTGGGTCATGAAGTAAAATGAGAAATGACAAGAGTGAATGAATAGGGTAAAGAAATACTGTTTTAACTGGCATCCATTGCAGAAGATTACCAAAGACCCTTGGAGAAGCTGGGGTCTGCTGGCCTTGAATTCCCCTGAGCCAGAGCTGCAGCCCTCCCTCCAGCCCTCAGCTCCAGGACTCCAGGGACAGGGTCCCTGGCCCCTGTGGCAGGCTGCCTCCCTGGCTTGAAGGCCCATGGGAGAGAGACTTGACCCTGACCTGCGGCATAGCCCCTAGCCATTCAGAAGCTACTTCAGGCTTCCTCCCTGTAGGGTGAACTAGAAAAAATTGAACAAAACCCTCTCCCAGGGGAGTCAGGGAACACATGACTGTCTTGGCCTCGGGTGCCTGCTGAGGACCGTGTGACCAGGGCACTGTCTACCCTGGATCTGGGCCTGCATTCACTCTCCCTGCGGGGCTCTCTGCTGAACAGTAAAGAGATCCTAGAAGCCAGGGAGGAGAATGGTGTGGCCAGAAACAGAGAACATACATGTGAGCCAGTCATTAGCACTGAGCTGCCCTCCCAGACAGCCAGGAGAAAGCCTGTGCCAGGACCGTGAAGCTCAAAAAAAGCGTTTCCGAAAAGTTTCACAGTTTCTACATAAAGCAAAACAAGGTCTTTTGATTCAAACAGGATTAAGGAATATTATGACACATATGTCCATCTTATATATCATGAAGCCTCCGACAATGCCTAGCTAGGAAAAGATGAATAAGATGTTATTTGTTTGGCTTAACCCAAAGTTTGTCAAAGCTCTTTGACCTCAGAATCTTTTGGAAAGACAGTATTCTTTATTGTGCACTGATGTCACTCTACATAGATCACGGTCCAGCATCACCAAGTCACTGTCACCTGTTAGCTGGAAGATCATAAAATGAAGATTCACATCTGTGTAAAGAGAATGAAAGTAGACAACTGTTTACTTTTCAGATTCTACACATTTTTCAGGTTATGTTACTTTTAAATAAATAAGCCTACCTACCTTCATAATAATTCCACTTTTAAGCTATTTCCCATATTTATTGTCATGAGAACAACACAGTACATATTTGCTACACTGGGAGCTTAGATGTTAGAGTTTCCTTTCAAGGTCCCTCAGATTGGAGGAGGTGTTCTTAAACGCCATGGTTCTGAGCAGCAACCTCTGGGCCTTCCTGAAACTCAGGGGCTTTGCTTCTTTCTGTAAAGGGAGTGGAAGGTTAGCTCCCTGCCCTCATTGTTTAGTTCTTATGGCATGTGTCCTGGAGTGGAGTCTCTCTAACAAACTCAGCTCACTAGTAAACTCAGGCAGATCACTGTTATGGCTGAATTTTGTCCCCACACCCAAATTTCTTATGTTGAATCCCTAATTCCCAGTAATTCAGAATGTGAGTGCATTTGAAAAGAGGGTTTTGGAAGAGGTAATTAGAGTAAAATGAAGACAGTGTGACTGTGTCCTAATCCAGTATGACTGGAAACCTTATAGGAGGAGATGAGACAGACTGAGCAGGAAGCCCTGGAGGGGGGCCTCAGGGAAACCAGGCCCTGACATCTTGGCCTTGGACTTCCAGGCTCCAGCACCGTGAGCATGTACGTTTCTGCTCTTTAAACCACTAGGTCTGCGGGATTTAGTTACAGCAGACCCAACAGACCAGTGGAACTTCTCTGAGGGGGAAAAACTCACACGCTTTGTTTTTCAAGTAGGTGATTTTAATACTGATTGCTTCTCCCTTGAGTTTATAGAAGGCAGGGGTAAGCGTTACCCTAGTGTGTGCCTTGTGCTCTATGAAACACAGCTAGTTCATGAACACCTGTCAGCTGGAGATGATGCTGTGTGTACGCCTGGGCAGCCAGGGGACTGGAACAGATGGGAGCACCTCCATCAGAGAAGCAGCTTCCTGGGTGCGCTGAGCCTGACACCAAAGGCCACAGCCTGGGGACCTGGGGACAGCCACAAGGCCTGGGGGCCCACAACAAAGTTCTGAAGGAAGAGTATTATTAGCTAGGCCCAGAGGCATCATTTTCCTCCCATTACTGCTCTTCTGTGAAAATTCTTCCAGATACATATTTTGTCCTCAAATATAGTGTTGGACAACTTCCATGCTAGAAAGTGACTGCATCATCCCTCCAGACTGTGTTCCACAGCAACTAGTTTGTTAAAATCAGTGTGAGACCTGTTTTAAGTAAAAATCTACTTTAAATCCAAATTTGTAACATATCCCAAATATCATGTAGAGAGTCTTTTATCTATAGATTAAAAATCATTTCCTTTTCAGCAAAATGTTTTGATGTAAACATTTTTTAAGATGAGAGGGATCTAGCTTTTGATATGCATTTTGTCTGAGTATATATAAATGGTAAAAATATTTATAAGATTTGCACTTGTGAATCTTACTAAGAATAAAATACAGATGCCCACAGAGTCTGGAAATATTAGTAGTATCTTTTTAATAGATTGATCCCTCTAAAGGTGCAAGCTTATTCCATGAAAATTAAATGCACAAATCATCTGAGGCAATATATGACCGACGAATGTGCTACAACTGATGGGAATACTGCTTTAATGCACACGGTTCAGTGTAGTTTTGCACTGCTTACTGAAGTATCACTTGCTAGTGAGGAACAGCACATTCAATGTGATATAGCAATAAGTTAATTGTGGATATTTTTCATGTTTCCAGACTTTCTGGCCACCTTAAGTGACTTTACCTCAAAACACTGAAGAAGAATCATTTTTTAAAATCCTGTTAAAATACTCACCTTGCAAAGGATATTTCTGCATGAACTTTTTCCTTTTCCTTTTTGTTCTGATCAGTCTACCTGCATTAGTAGCACTCTAAAGAAAACATCTGGTAGAATATTAGATGGATCCATGACCATACTTTATTCCCTTATGATATTACTGAATCATAACACAGTAAAGTAGAAAAATGAATAGTTATAATTTTTTTAAATGATGGGGAAATAGAAATATTGAATTTATTGTTGAATAGGCCAAAAGAGCTCAGTTAGCACTGTTCTTCTTAGGGAAAGGACTGTGATGGATGCTGTCATACCAGTGGGTAATCTGAGAGACCTACGTGTGACCCAGGTTTGACAGCCAGTCATCATTAGCAGAGATTTATGATGGCAAGGATAGCAGGCTGCTGATGAGCAGTGAGAAATATGTAGTTTTGTCAAAGTGCACCCTTTGGAAAGTGCCAGACGTATAAGTGGGGCCTTACATTCATTATTATAATACATACATTGATTAAATATATGCTGTCTTCAATTCAAATAATACGATATCCCTTCCTCAATAATTTTATTAGGCCATATTAATATCTTAAGCATATATTAACTAATATGTTTTGTAATATTTCAAAACTATTTTAAAACAGTGTGTCCTTATTAGCCATGTAATAATATAAAAGGGATGACTGCTTTTGTTAGAAAACATACATTTCATAGAGTGATTAAAAAATGAACCCTTCTAACCAACCTGCCAGTTTAAGTATGTTAGTTGAGCATTAGGACTGTGTCATATCCTGGAAATATGGATGGTAGTGTCATTTTCACTCATGACTACATTTTAAGGAATAATAACAAGTATAATTTTGCCAAATGATCCAATAGGAATATTACCAGGAATTTGTCTTATTCATGAAAAATACTCACAATTGTTCACTTGTTCCAAAATAAACCCCACAAGTCTGATGCCAGGTGTTCTGAGCTGAACAACATGATAGTTATGTAGCCTCCGGGAGGCCAGTGTGAGTCCAGATGCTTCTTTCCTGGTTCATTTCATTCTCAGAGTCCATTAGCTGTGCATCTTTTGTAAGCTTCCAAAGTAAATAATTTTATATTAGTAACTAATATAATAAATGTGTCTCAAGCCTTGTCCCCCAAAAAATGAAAAATGTGACAATGTTGCCATTTGACGGAATAACTAAAACTGGACAAGTAAGATATTTTTTCTCATTGGCAACTGAATGTTTCACTTGTGTTTAAAAGTTGTGCTTTGCAAGTGAATGAAGACCTGTGGAACAATTCATTTTGCAAATCTACATGTGGAGAGGGGAGGGGCAGAAGATGGCGGCGTGAGTAGAGCAGCGGAAATCTCCTCCCAAAACAACATATATCTATGAAAATATAACAAAGACAAACCTTCCTAGAATAAAGACCAGAGGACACAGGACAATATCCAGACCACATCCGCACCTGAGAGAACCCAGCGCCTCGCCAAGGGGGTAAGATACAAGCCCCGGCCCCGCGGGAGCCGAGCGCCCCTCCCCCCAGCTCCCGGCGGGAGAAGAGCAGGCAGAGCGGGAGGGAGACGGAGCCCAGGGCTGCCGAACACCCAGCCCCAGCCATCCGGGCCAGAGTACAGGGCCCTCGATACTGGGAAAACAGGGCAGCAAGAACAGTGAGCAGGCACTGGAGGCTGGGCGACAGAGGACATAAGAAAAGCGCGTGACCATTTTTTTCTGCTCTTTTGCTGTTTTGTTTTGGCGAGCGCTTTTTGGAAGTCTTAAAGGGATAGGGACCCCAATACTAGAGAAACAGGGCAGAAAGACTGGTGAGCAGAGGCCTGAGGCTGGCACCGCAGAATAAAGAAAAACGAACGACCACCATTTTTTTTTTTTTTTTTTAATTAAAAACTTTTTTTTTTTTCTTTTTTTTTGGTGGGCGTTCTTTTGTTTTAGCGGGTGCGTTTTGGAAGTATTAAAGGGGCAGGGCGGGTCACTTAATCCAGAGGTAGGGAATCCGGGATCTCTGGGCACCCTAACCCCTGGGCTGCAGGGAGCAGGGAGGCCCCTTACGGAGATAAATAGCCTCCCAGCTGCTCCTGCTCCAATGCGACGCCACCATTTTGGAGTAGCTGCCCGAGCCAGGCCACGCCCACAGCAACAGTGGAGATTAACTCCATAGCAGTCGGGCAGGAAGCAGAAACCCTGTCTGCGCGCAGCTGCGCAGCACAAGCCACTAGAGGCCGCTGTTCTCCCAGGAGAGGAGGGCCACAAACCAACAAGAAAGGAAGTCCTTCCAGCCGTCACTCCTCCCAGTTCTGCAGACTATTCCTATCACCATGAAAAGACAAAGCTACAGGCAGACGAAGATCACAGAGACAACACCAGAGAAGGAGACAGACCTAACCAGTCTCCCTGAAAAAGAATTCAAAATAAGAATCATAAACATGCTGACAGAGATGCAGAGAAATACGCAAGAGAAATGGGATGAAGTCCGGAAGGAGATGACAGATGCCAGAAAGGAGATCGCAGAAATGAAACAAACTCTGGAAGGGTTTATAAGCAGAATGGATAGAATGCAAGAGGCCATTGATGGAATTGAAATCAGAGAACAGGAACGCATAGAAGCTGACATAGAGAGAGACAAAAGGATCTTCAGGAACGAAACAATATTAAGAGAACTGTGTGACCAATCCAAAAGGAACAATATCCGTATTACAGGGGTCCCAGAAGAAGAAGAGAGAGGAAAAGAGATGGAAAGTATCTTAGAAGAAATAATTGCTGAAAACTTCCCCACACTGGGGGAGGAAGTAATCGAACAGACCATGGAAATACACAGAACCCCCAACAGAAAGGATCCAAGAAGGGCAACACCAAGACACATAATAATTAAAATGGCAAAGATCAAGGACAAGGAAAGAGTGTTAAAGGCAGCTAGAGAGAAAAAGGTCACCTATAAAGGGAAACCCATCAGGCTAACGTCAGATTTCTCAACAGAAACCCTACAGGCCAGAAGAGAATGGCATGATATATTTAATACAATGAAACAGAAGGGCCTTGAACCAAGGATACTGTATCCAGCACGACTATCATTCAAATATGACGGTGGGATTAAACAATTCCCAGACAAACAAAAGCTGAGGGAATTTGCTTTTCACAAACCACCTCTACAGAACATCTTACAGGGACTGCTCTAGATGGGAGCACTCCTAGAAAGAGCACAGCACAAAACACATAACATATGAAGAATCGAGGAGGAGGAACAAGAAGGGAGAGAAGAAAAGAATCTCCAGATAGTGTATATAACAGCTCAATAAGCGAGCTAAGTTAGGCAGTAAGATACTAAAGAGGCTAACCTTGAACCTTTGGTAACCACGAATTTAAAGCCTGCAATGGCAATAAGTAAATATCTTTCAATAGTCACCCTAAATGTTAATGGGTTGAATGCACCAATCAAAAGACACAGAGTAACAGAATGGATAAAAAAGCAAGACCCATCTATATGCTGCTTACAAGAAACTCACCTCAAACCCAAAGACATGTACAGACTAAAAGTCAAGGGATGGAAAAACATATTTCAAGCAAACAACAGTGAGAAGAAAGCAGGGGTTGCAGTACTAATATCAGACAAAATAGACTTCAAAACAAAGAAAGTAACAAGAGATAAAGAAGGACACTACATAATGATAAAGGGCTCAGTCAAACAAGAGGATATAACCATTCTAAATATATATGCACCCAACACAGGAGCACCAGCATATGTGAAACAAATACTAACAGAACTAAAGGGGGATATAGACTGCAATGCATTCATTCTAGGAGACTTCAACACACCACTCACCCCAAAGGATAGATCCACTGGGCAGAAAATAAGTAAGGACACGGAAGCACTGAACAACACAGTAGAGCAGATGGACCTAATAGACATCTATAGAACTCTACATCCAAAAGCAGCGGGATATACATTCTTCTCAAGTGCACATGGAACATTCTCCAGAATAGACCACATACTAGGCCACAAAAAGAGCCTCAGAAAATTCCAAAAGATTGAAATCCTACCAACCAACTTTTCAGACCACAAAGGCATAAAACTAGAAATAAACTGTACAAAGAAAGCAAAGAGGCTCACAAACACATGGAGGCTTAACAACACGCTCCTAAATAATCAATGGATCAATGACCAAATCAAAATGGATATCCAGCAATATATGGAAACAAATGACAACAACAACACAAAGCCCCAACTTCTGTGGGACACAGCGAAAGCAGTCTTAAGAGGAAAGTATATAGCAATCCAAGCATATTGAAAAAAGGAAGAGCAATCCCAAATGAATGGTCTAATGTCACAATTATCAAAATTGGAAAAAGAAGAACAGATGAGGCCTAAGGTCAGCAGAAGGAGGGACATAATAAAGATCAGAGAAGAAATAAATAAAATTGAGAAGAATAAAACAATAGCAAAAATCAATGAAACCAAGAGCTGGTTCTTCGAGAAAATAAACAAAATAGATAAGCCTCTAGCCAGACTTATTAAGAAGAAAAGAGAGTCAACACAAATCAACAGTATCAGAAACGAGAAAGGAAAAATCACGACGGACCCCACGGAAATGCAAAGAATTATTGGAGAATACTATGAAAACCTATATGCTAACAAGCTGGGAAACCTAGGAGAAATGGACAACTTCCTAGAAAAATATAACCTTCCAAGATTGACCCAGGAAGAAACAGAAAATCTAAACAGACCAATTACCAGCAACGAAATTGAAGCGGTAATCAAAAAACTACCAAAGAAGAAAACCCCCGGGCCAGATGGATTTACCTCGGAATTTTATCAGACATACAGGGAAGACATATTACCCATTCTCCTTAAAGTTTTCCAAAAAATAGAGGAGGAGGGGATACTCCCAAACTCATTCTATGAAGCTAACATCACCCTAATACCAAAACCAGGCAAAGACCCCACCAAAAGAGAAAACTACATACCAATATCCCTGATGAACGTAGATGCAAAAATACTCAACAAAATATTAGCAAACCGAATTCAAAAATACATCAAAAGGATCATACACCATGACCAAGTGGGATTCATCCCAGGGATGCAAGGATGGTACAACATTCGAAAGTCCATCAACATCATCCACCACATCAACAAAAAGAAAGACAAAAACCACATGATCATCTCCATAGATGCTGAAAAAGCATTTGACAAAGTTCAACATCCATTCATGTTAAAAACTCTCAGCAAAATGGGAATAGAGGGCAAGTACCTCAACATAATAAAGGCCATCTATGATAAACCCACAGCCAACATTATATTGAACAGCGAGAAGCTGAAAGCATTTCCTCTGAGATCGGGAACTAGACAGGGATGCCCACTCTCTCCACTGTTATTTAACATAGTACTGGAGGTCCTAGCCACGGCAATCAGACAAAACAAAGAAATTCAAGGAATCCAGATTGGTAAAGAAGAAGTTAAACTGTCACTATTTGCAGATGACATGATACTGTACATAAAAAACCCTAAAGACTCCACCCCAAAACTACTAGAGCTGATATCGGAATACAGCAAAGTTGCAGGATACAAAATCAACACACAGAAATCTGTGGCTTTCCTATATACTAACAATGAACCAACAGAAAGAGAAATCAGGAAAACAACTCCATTCACAATTGCATCAAAAAAAATAAAATACCTAGGAATAAACCTAACCAAAGAAGTGAAAGACTTATACTCTGAAAACTACAAGTCACTCTTAAGAGAAATTAAAGGGGACACTAACAGATGGAAACGCATCCCATGCTCGTGGCTAGGAAGAATTAATATCGTTAAAATGGCCATCCTGCCCAAAGCAATATACAGATTTGATGCAATCCCTATGAAACTACCAGCAACATTCTTCAATGAACTGGAACAAATAATTCAAAAATTCATATGGAAACACCAAAGACCCCGAATAGCCAAAGCAATCCTGAGAAAGAAGAATAAAGTAGGGGGGATCTCACTCCCCAACTTCAAGCTCTACTATAAAGCCATAGTAATCAAGACAATCTGGTACTGGCACAAGAGCAGAGCCACAGACCAATGGAACAGACTAGAGAATCCAGACATTAACCCAGACATATATGGTCAATTAATATTTGATAAAGGAGCCATGGACATACAATGGCGAAATGACAGTCTCTTCAACAGGTGGTGCTGGCAAAACTGGACAGCTACATGTAGGAGAATGAAACTGGACCATTGTCTAACCCCATATACAAAAGTAAACTCAAAATGGATCAAAGACCTGAATGTAAGCCATGAAACCATTAAACTCTTGGAAGAAAACATAGGTGAAAACCTCTTAGACGTAAACATGAGTGACCTCTTCTTGAACATATCTCCCCGGGCAAGGAAAACAACAGCAAAAATGAGTAAGTGGGACTATATTAAGCTGAAAAGCTTCTATACAGCAAAAGACACAATCAATAGAACAAAAAGGAACCCTACAGTATGGGAGAATATATTTGAAAACGACACATCCGATAAAGGCTTGACGTCCAGAATATATAAAGAGCTCACACGCCTCAACAAACAAAAAACAAATAACCCAATTAAAAAATGGGCAGAGGAACTGAACAGACAGTTCTCCAAAAAAGAAATACAGATGGCCAACAGACACATGAAAAGATGCTCCACATCGCTAATTATCAGAGAAATGCAAATTAAAACTACAATGAGGTATCACCTCACACCAGTAAGGATGGCTGCCATCCAAAAGACAAACAACAACAAATGTTGGCGAGGCTGTGGAGAAAGGGGAACCCTCCTACACTGCTGGTGGGAATGTAAACTAGTTCAACCATTGTGGAAAGCAGTATGGAGGTACATCAAAATGCTCAAAACAGACTTACCATTTGACCCAGGAATTGCACTCCTAGGAATTTACCCTAAGAACGCAGCAATCAAGTTTGAGAAAGACAGATGCACCCCTATGTTTATTGCAGCACTATTTACAATAGCCAAGAATTGGAAGCAACCTAAATGTCCATCAATAGATGAATGGATAAAGAAGATGTGGTACATATACACAATGGAATACTACTCAGCCATAAGAAAAGGGCAAATCCAATCATTTGCAGCAACATGGATGGAGCTGGAGGGTATTATGCTCAGTGAAACAAGCCAAGCGGAGAAAGAGAAATACCAAATGATTTCACTTATCTGTGGAATATAAGAACAAAGGAAAAACTGAAGGAACAAAACAGCAGCAGAATCACAGAACTCAAGAATGGACTAACAGGTACCAAAGGGAAAGGGACTGGGGAGGATGGGTGGGTAGGGAGGGATAAGGGGGGGAGAAGTAGGGGGGTATTAAGATCAGCATGCATGGGGGGGTAGGAGAAAAGGGAGGGCTGTACAACACAGAGAAGGCAAGTAGTGATTCTATAACATTTTGCTATGCTGATGGACAGTGACTGTAAAGGGGTTTATAGGGGAGACCTGGTATAGGGGAGAGCCTAGTAAACATAATATTCGTCATGTAAGTGTAGATTAGTGATACCAAAAACAAAGCAAAAAAAAAAAAAAAGGGGCAGTTCCTGTGTGGTAACCTCCAACGAGTTCTACACAAGGGTATAAAGGGCATATAAAAGTGTAGGCAAAGGGTCTTTTTGTGTTTATACAGAGGATCAAAGCCTAATTGGGCTACCCCGAAAATGAACTAAGATACGATATGAAAAAGAACTTCCAACATCTGCACTCTCTGGAAGACTCATGCCAGAAGATGATCATCAAAAAACCCCAACAAAGATCCACGCACTGCTACAGCTGTAGATGCACTCATCCCACCAGTTCCTGGACTTGCCATGGGAATGAAGAAGGAGATATCCAAGCTGGCCTGTGCATACAGTAAAACAACAAATTTGACTGGATCTATACTGTTGGAACTCAACCAAGAATTTGGAGAAGTGCAAATTGTAGCGCTCCAAACTCTTACAACTACAGACTATTTACTGTTAAAAGAACATATGGCATGTGAACAGTCCCCAGGAATGGGTTGTTTTAATTTGTCTGATTTCTCTCAGACTGTTCAAGTTCAGTTGGACAATATCCACCATATCATAGATAAGTTTTCACAAATGCCTAAGGTGCCTTAATGGTTTTCTTGGTTTCACTGGAGATGGCTGGTAATTACAGATATGCTTTGATTATGTAACTATACTCCTATTATGTTAATGTGTGTGCGCAATTTAAGTAGTAGCTTAAAACCTATATATGCTGAAGTTACTCTACAAGAAGATATGTCAAAGAAATAATCAATCTTCCCATGTTTTCTTCCGCCTGCTACTTCTATAGCTTTTCTTCTTCCTTCCTAATTACAACCCTTAAATAGAATTCGTGCCTCATATCAAATTTACCGAGTATCATAACTCCTCCAAGTGGTAAAGATACCTCAAGACAAATGCTGGGCATAGAAGCCACAGGGCATAAATATGCAAAGAAGTAAAAAGCTAACCTTTTCAAACAATAAGGCTTCCCTCTCACTTACCAACTTCACATTTCCCTGTATGGCCCCGGAAGATGACTGGTTAGCCAGAGACGGGTAAGATTCCTCAAGGGAGGAACAACCTAAGACAGGCACAGTTGCAGGGGGGCCATCAGGTGAGAAATTGGGGATCAACAGAGGTGAGGCTTAGAACCTCACCCCCCCTGTTCTGAGAGAAATCTTTTGCATACGTGGATGTTTTATTGCCCTGGTCTAGCTTGGACTAACACATAGTCTACAGGCACACACCTGATCATCTACATTTGCTCTCTTACAACACTAAACTATGTTTTCTACCTTTATCTTGTATCTACCTACCACTTCAGCATTTTATTAAAAATAATAATAATAAAGAGAGAAATGTGGTATCCACATATAAATCAAGTATAAAAACCAAATGAGTATTCATATTTGAACTGACTGTTTAGAGTTCATAATGCATGAGCAAAACCGAAAGTTTCTGTGATGACTCCCCTAGTACTGTTCACTATGTAACTTATTCATTATGTAAGAATTTGTTCTACATGTAAGAACTTGTTTGTTATGCCTCAGAAGATTGGAGACTGACGAAAATTAGGCTTGGGGTGGATTAATGATTCTGCATTGAGCATTGACTCCCCTATACAGAATTTTATTGTCGTTAACAACCATTTGATCAATAAATATGAGAGATGCCCTCACAAAAAAAAAAAAAAAAGGACCGACTTCCAATGGTAAAATAAATAAGTAACCGGGATGTAATGTATAGCATAAGGAATATAGTCAAGATATTGTAACAGCTTGGTAGGGTAATAGCTGGAACCTAGAATTATGTATATAAATGTTCTACCACTGTGTTGTACACTTGAAACTAATGTAATGTAATACTGTGCGTCAACTACCCTTCAATAAAAAATAATTATTAAAAAAAAAAATCTACATGTGGAATCTGCAGTTTTGTTCAGATGCAATGACATTACAGAAGAACAGAAATTCCCAGCCAATTTTCCCAAGCAGAGAGCAATGCTGAGTGCCGTGCTGACGTCAGAGCATCTCAGGGATCTGCAGTTTCCTGGGGAGGTTCCCATTTCTGAAGCAGGTCTTGGCTGTGGATTCCAAATAATGGACGTAAGTCTCTGTGCACATTGTGTTCTGAGTTTCTGTGCGATAGTGCGTCTCCATATTCCACACCTGGATGAGGTTTCTGTGAAAGCATGTGAGGTATCTGGGGGAGCTCTCTGGATGAGGTGTTAGTGAAGCCCTTCTGAGAAGGCTCTGAGAGGTTTGCTGATAGATCTCTGAGGGAACTCTGCATGAGGTTTCTGTCACAGGATCTGTGATGCACCATGAGGGTCCTGTGTGAGGTTTAAGGTCTCTGGGAAACACATGGCCTCTGTGGAAGGTGTCTGTGTGAGAGGTCTCTGTGGAGAACTGTCTCTGAGTGGTCTGTGCAGTCCCTGTGTGCAACCTGCCTCTGCACTTCTGGCCATACTGCATGGTGTGGAAGCCTGAGCTGAGAGGGCAAAGTTGCTTCCCCTTCCTGTTGCTGCTCTATCAGCATCACCATCTGTGCTACATCTCCCTCCTGGGTCCATGTGAAGTGCCCCCACCTATGTGTTACTCATCTTTCTAGAATCAAGAGAATTCAAGAATTGATGGGCAGGCTTGGAATACTTTGTGAAGGGATGAACTTGCTCTGACTTGCTTTCCTCCTGGAAGTTTGGTCCTCTGCCTGTGAGCTAATGGTGGCTTAGGTAGGCCTGTGATCTCAGAGCTGGAGCAGGGTGGAGACCCCAGGGTGGGACCGGGATGAGCCACTGAGCTCTTAACTTTTCCTTCTGCAGATGGTGGTAGGCCCCCAGGGGGCTCCTTGTTCTCTGCACATTCATGGGCACCTCCTTCCTCGAATCCCACCTTTTCAAATATTCACTCCCAGAGATTCACAGTGTACAGCTGTCAGATAATCACTACATGGTGAAGCTGTGGGGGAACAGTGTTCCTGGCCCGGGATGAATAAACCAGTGTGAATGAAAGGCTAGACTCTCAGCGTCAACTGGAGAAACCCGTTTATCGCTCACAGTGAGGCCTGCTCTGTTTGTCCCCTCAGGCTGCCGCTCTCACTCTCCTCCTTGGTGGGCTCTCCTCCCCACCCTCCCCTTTCAGGAGAAACTCTGAGGACGGATCCCTGGCAACTGACAGGTGCCAGACCAGTTACACAAAAGGAGGAGAGAACAGCCTCTCTCCACGCCTTCCCCCAGAGTCTGTGAGAAGCTGCAGCGGTGTATGTAGAGAGACTAAGGCCAGGGGAGAGATTCTTGAAATACTGCAATTTTACCCCACACCACACTCAAGGCCCTCTTTAATTCATTCCAGAACTCCTTCTCTAGGACTAGCAAGGGAAGGTGGGTGACCCCTGAGCATGGCCGTTGGTTCATTTGGGACAGGGGTGACCAGGGCCCTGCAGCCTTCCTGATGCCCCAGGCCCCAATGTGCACCAGCTGATGGTGCCATCCTTGCTGCGGCAGCTCCAAAGTGTGGGAAAGAGAGGTGGGGTTGGGTGCACGTCCATTTCTTTAAGGCTATGCCAAGTCGGGTTCACAGGGCCCCTCCCAATCCAGGCCTCATCAGAGAGAAAAGGGGCTCCAGGGGGCTGGTGTCATCTGTTCCGTCCAAAAGATCCAGGTGCCAGATTTCTCTTGCTTCCCACCTCAGGACTCAGCATCCCCTCCCAGATGTGCACTCTTGTGGCTCTAATACTTCCCGGAGCCTGAGAGGGATGCCCAGCTCTGTAATACCTCTGCACACTTGCCCTCCACAGCCGCCTGGAGTTCAAAGTGGCATGGAAGCAGAAGAGATGCGGTGAAATAGACCCTGCAGGGAATGAGACCTTCATAGGGTAGTTTCCTCATTTTCCGTTTTTTATTGTTTGTGTAATAATAGTGGTATGAAAACATGGGCAAGGAAGAGACTAGGGGTAAGGAGAGATCCTGCAGCACCTCACACCCCTCCCTCCCTGCCCTCCCTTCTGGAAGCCAAAGCACATCATGAGCACAGGAGCCAATACACTATCTTTTTATGAGGGAAAAAAACATGTTTATTGGGGAGCTTAAATATGTTGAATGTGCTAATGAGAAAACGGTTGGCATTTTTTCTTGGAGACATGAATGAGTAAAGGTTAGAGCAACTTGTGGTTGCCCAGACTAGACACCTCTGCGAAGAGGACAGTGCCGCAGGCAGTGTGGCTGCTGGCCTGGGATGCGTGGCACAGCCGATCCACCCTGGCAGCGACTGACTGGAGAAGACAGAGTCTTCTTGTGGGACAAGGACGTGGAGCTCCTCAGGTCCAGCTGCTTGTTGAATCTGACTCTTTTCAAGGACTCTTGGTGTTTGACTTGACTTTACTTGACAGAACAAGTCTGGTCCTGCTGGGTGGCTTGGTGACTGCAGGGTGTATGACTCATTTTCCCTGGTTCTCAGTAGCCAGGCTGCCGGTGGAAGTGGCAACACCTATGTACTGGGGCTTAGAATTGCCCATGGGAGTGGCAACACCCGTGTACTGGGGCTTGGAATTGCCCATGGGAGTGGCAACACGCACGGACTGGGGCTTGAAGTTTCCCATGCGGGTGGTAAAACCCACAGACTGGGGCTTGGAATTGCCCACGGAAGTGACAACACCCACGTACTGGGGCTTGGAATTGCCCAAGGGAGTGGTAACACCCACGTACTGGGGCTTGACATTCCTGTTGATGTTTACTTAACTTTGTGGAGTGAAGTCCCCGGAGAACTGCCCTTTTCTCCTCTAAAGTCTGTCCCACCTCTCTCATCAGCGCCTTAGCCTCAGGATCTGCGTTCTTCAAAATTGATCTTGGGAGTGATCCCTGGCTCCGGGCGGTGGCTGATGAGAGTTTAGATTTGGGCAGAGTATCCTGATGTCCATTGTTTTTACGGTGAAACTTCTTATGGAAGAAGAGTCTCAACCTTCCTCTGAAGGAGCTTTCTGGGGGCCTCCGTTCCTCCCCTGATGGGCACTGGGGGCATCTCTTCCCAGCAGAGTGTACTGCTCCCCGGTCCTGGGTCGGCTGGCCCGTAGTCACAGCCTGACGTGGGCCCAGTCCTCTAGACCCCTCTCTGCACTTTCCCGTAGGCCTTCTCTGGGGACGGCACGGGGGTGTCCGAGAAGCCACGTGGCCTCTGATGATCCGCGTGTGTGGGGTACAGTCTGGGGGATGGTTCCCCGACTGTACCTTCACCTTGGGTTTCAGCTCACTCACAGCCTCTGCGTTGGGAAACGGTTGTCCTGGGCTCAGGGTAACAGACTTTCTATGGAGGGGGGGACTTTGACTTGTCCCTGGAGCTTCTGAAATACTTGTGTGCACGTTTAAGGTCTGCGGTTTTGTTTGCAAGCTGACTCTAGACGGTGGCTGGAGAGCTGGTAACCCCGTGGCCTCCCAAGCCTCTGTGGCCCTCAAAGACTGTGATGTTGAGTTCACCTCCAGTGTTGTCACCTTCCTGCAGGGGCCTTGTGAGGCCCGGCCCCCACCGTCCTTTCTCAGCTCGTCCCTGGCCTTTGCTGACCAGGGACCCAGCTCCAGGCCACCCCTCTGGGCCTGCTCCCCAGTCCCATTCTGCCATGTTCTGCCGGTGGTGTTGAGCGTGGGGTGATGAATAGGCAGCCTGCCCTCCTGCCCAGTCGGACAGGATTTGGGCCGCCTGTTGTCGTCACTGAATGGGCTTCCTCCCCAGACCTTGTCCACACACACGTGTGGGGGAGCAAGGGGAGGCCTCCGCACAGTGGAAGGTGACTCCTCTGTTTCCACCATCTCTCCGGGAAAGGCCTGAAGGGGTTTTCCTACAAAGTCAGGAAACTTGACTATAACAGGGATGCCAGACACACAGGTGACTGGGGGTGGTGAGGTCAAGTGCAGAATGGGCAAGGGTTGAGCCTTTTTGTAGTTGAAGATACTTATGGCCTTCAGGAAATTAAAGAGCACACGCCACCTGTGCTTCGCCCGGAACCTTGTGATATGTGCTTCCAGCATCTCTCGCGTGTCCAGCTCAAGGAAGGGGGTCCCATGGCAGGTGTTCACACGGGGTTTCCAGCCCTTTAAGACTCTTCGATTCCCAGTTTCTGGGTGGGTGTCCAACTTCGGAAAAGCAAAGCTGCCAGCAAGCCGGGATGTGTGCCCACTCACAGAGCTCAGACCTTCACTTGTCTTCCTCGGTGTCCTTCTTGGGTGTCTTATTAGGATGTTTTCTACACTCTTATCTAATTCCCCTAGTAAATCCTGACTTGGGAGCCTCAAGTCTCTTTCTGACTCCTCTGAGCTCACCGCTGGCAACCTCATTACGGGGCTTCCTGAGCCCCTGGAGAGATCTTCTGGGACATGCCCCATGAAGACCCTCGGGCCCCTGCCCAGGTGTTGGCTGAGTGGCAGTCCCACCTTCTGGGCATCCAGGCTGCTTTCACCGGGGAACGTGATGGTCCGTGAGGGTCGGTGAGGCTCCTGTGCCTGACTTGGGGCTGGTAACTCACCCTGGAGCCGCACTCGTTCCAGAGTCTTCCGGATCTTGCCAGGCAGCTCCCACAGGGGGTGAATGAAATGGTCTTGGAGGTGCTGCTCCAGTACATTCCGCATCTCAGGACTGATGGGCAAATTCTCAGGAAGCATAGCAGTCACCCTGCTGTCCTCAGGACGGGTGGAAGTAGGGACACTGCAGACTTCCTGAGGCCTTTTGACAACAGAGGATAGAGCCTGCTGTCTTTCTAGTTGCTTCTGCAACGTGGGCTGTTCTGGGTGTCGAATCTCAGTCCGGATGAGAGATTGTGGCTTATTCTGCAAAGTAGAACAAGTTAATCGACAGGCCCTAATGTGGTGTGGACAAGGTGGTATGTTTGGGAGAGGGGATTGGAGATAGGCTGGGATATGGACATGAACCAGAACCGGTGGCTCAAATTGAGGTAAGCTTGGAATCGAGTGTTGAGACTGGAACTCCAGTTGGGACAGAGGCTGGGACTGGAAAGATGTTGGAGCCTGCATTTGAACTGGGTAACAATTTGAGATTACATTGAATAAAAAAGATGGAGACTGTAGTGCTGAAGGGCTCTCAGAGGTCCAGGAAGAGGCCCCAAGGGATTTACTATGTAGGGAAGGGAGACCCCAGAAAAGCTGGTTATATGTGTGCTGTAGGTGGCCCTCCAAGACTTTGGGATCTGAGAGGTGCTGAGGACCAGGCAGCTGTTCTGGTTTGCCTTTTGTGCTGCAGGAGAGTTGGGGGTTGTGGTGTCCTGCTCAGCACTTAGTGGTTTCAATGTGCTCCCCAAAGAATTCAGGTTGTAGGCTGAGCCCATTTGTTTTGGAGGTGATATGTCTTTTTCTTTCTCCTTGTAAATCTTGATCTTGACTCTCTTTGTAATTTCTATTTCCAGGAGATTCTGGTCATCACATCTTAGCAAAGAGGGGGTACCAGCCACTACCTGTTTGCCTGGGTCTCCCCAGAATGAGGCCACTGCCTGGGACCCACCCTGTGAGGAGGTGGAGGGGCTTCAGGCTTTGGCAGCCGCCTGCCACCAGGACAGGGCCAAAATGAGGTGACCAAGGCCCAAGGTGGCTGGGGTAGGAGAAGCTGCTCAAGGGGTGTGTGGGGACAGGCTCTGTGAGACAGCACCCAGTGGGTGTGCCATTGGGTCACACTGACGAAGCGTCAGGGAGGAGTTTGGTTGGGGGGGTAAGACAGTGGAGGCTGTCAGAGATGGACAGTGGGATTCTAAATCAGAGGGACATGGGGGTGCAGGGGAAGAAGCAAGGGGATGGGGTACAACGCTGTCCAGGGGAAGGAAGAGCTCTGATGATGGAGAGGCACTCAGGGAGGAGTGTGGATGAACAGAACATGTGGAGGCAGGTGGGCCTGGTGAAGCAGTGGAGGCCAGGGACAGAGGTTGCTTCAGCAGGGGTGTCTGGAGGCTGAAGAGGACATGGAGGGAGGAACACTGCCTACAAGCTCCCTGCATGGCAGAACGGCTCCAGTAGTCTGTGCTTTGCATACCTCACCAGGGGTGTCCTGATGTGATCGATGATCGCCGCTCATGTCAGGGGTCTTGCTCAGGTGGCTGAAGAAGACAAGAGGCCCAAGCTGCAGCCAGGAGCAGACAGGGCCAGGAGCGCCAAGGCGGCCAGGCAGGGGTGTGCATCTGGGGCCCATGGCCCTCCGCAGCCTCCACACTGACTTCATGGTGCTCCTGCTGTCCCACCCTCCAGGACTGTACCCACCCCTGTCCCCATGGCTGCCCCTACCAGGTCAGTCCCAGGCTGCGGCAGCCCTGGAGTCCCATTACAGGCTCTGCAAGGAAGGACCCGAGAGAGAAGGGTAAGCTTCATTACCATTCTACATGTAATATCAGGCTGCTTGCCACCTCCTGTTCTCGCAGGCGACCTCTGCAAGCTGGGAAGTGGAAGACAGGATCGTGGTAGTGAAAGCAGAGACCTAGGGGTCTAACAGGAGCCTGAGTGCCATGCCACTTTAGGGGAGACTTTGGGGAGCTTAGAGTCTGGAGCCCAAGCCTCGGTGTCCAAGGCCACAAGATCCCTGATGGCGATAGCAAGACTCATGACGGGGAACGCTTTCTCCTTTGGAAGGGGCTTCCACATCCATTACCGTCTGCGGCCCTCACAACCACTCTCATAACCACCCTTTGTGGGGGACAGGGCAAGGTCCACTTAGAGAGGCTCCTGAGGGAAGTTTAACACATTGTCCACACGTGGACCTGGAGTACCCCCTCCTGATCCGGGCACTCTTGGGCCACTCCAGCCCACCCAGTCCATGCTGGGTGACACCCACTTCCGTCTCCTTACAGTTCTGTTCCAGCCCAGAATCTGGGGAGCTTCCAGGCTCGGATCTCCTGCCCAGCAGCCTCCCCATGGGCTCCCTTTCCTGACAGACAGGCCCTGCCATGGGCACCCTCAGGGGTGTCGAGGAGCTGGGCCCTAGGGCTGCAGCGATGGAGGCTGCCTGGGGTGGGCAGGGCCGGGGGGCAGGCGCTCACCTCTCAGAGCTGTGCCTCTCTTCCTCCTCCTGTTCTTCTCCCTGGGCTGCAGGTGACGCTGAGGGACCAAAAACCCAAAATCAACTCACTCAACTCACTAGATGAGCTGCAGATCTCAGAGTCTATGAGCATTACTGTGTACATATAACTAATGGGTCTTGGGGTTTCCTTTCTTGTACTCTTTTAAAGTAGATAAAAATATTTTCAGTTTTCCTTCCTTGAAGAATGTAAAGAAGGATTTTCTATGTGAGACACGCCCTGGATTTCTTGCATCAGTGGATTTCTCTGCCCAAGAAACACACACGTGCTCAGACCCACAGGCCCCTCTGAGCTCCGTCAGTCTGCACGCTGCCTCCTCAGGCCTGCGCCCCACTGCAGCCCCTGCTCAGAGGCGCTGCGGGCTCAGCACTGCCCTCCGGTCGGCCTGGACGAAGCCCCGCCCCAGACCCCTGCCCCAGGAAGGCAGCCGGGGAATCAGTGCTCAGAGGCCTGTCCTCCTGCAGGCATCAAATTCTTAGGATCCTAGCTGCAGCCGCTGGCCCCCGTGTTTGGCATTTCGGCCTGGAGCCCTTTAGCCCACCTGCATCCTGTCTGGGATCTTCAGAAAGATCCTCCTGCCAGAACTCATGCCCGGCCTGGCTTATGCCTAGAAGGAGGATCTTGTATTCTCTCCTGAGAATAAATGTTCTCTTCTTTCCCATCCCAGGAGCCTCTACAGCCGACTCCAAAAAGCAGCAGTAATCATAGAAGAGAGAGACTCACATTCTGTCAGACCTGGGCCAAGGGCTCCTTACCTTCCTGATGTTTCTAGGTGATGGTGAATATAGATTACTTGGGTGGAAATGGAGTGACAGGAGGAAGAGCCCCAGTCCACACAGGATGCCAGTGATGATGGCAGACCCCGAGGAAGTGGAGCTGAAGCTCAGCCAGGTATCTAGAATGCTTTTCAGAGATAGGAGAGGATACTCCATAGTCTGATCCACACTGCTGCCCTCAGGCAACTGACCTCTGGGCCTGTGCTTGGGCACAGCACAGCACGCCCGCATCACACAGGGTGGCCTGGTCACAAAGGGCTCCTGTGGGCGGGAGAGGGGACAGGGGAGGAGCAGGCGGGACCACAGCCCCTCCCCTGTCATGCAGTCCCACAGGGCTCTGCACCCTAATGGGCCTTCTGGGTCCTTCTTTCCAACCCTATTCACCTTGTCAGGGAGTCGGTTTTTCCATTCATCTAGACATTATCTGGATCACGTTGTCCCTTGAGATCTTGACTAGAGGCCCACCAATTTCATAAACCTTGAAATTCTTAAGTTGACCCTGCAATTTTAGCTATTTCACAAGGATTTTACTCAGGATTTCCTCTGTCCACCTTCCCCACATAATGTCTATGTCTGGTATAAACCAAGGCACAGAACTTAAATTTATTTTATACTTATATAGATTTTGAATTATGAACAGTGCTTTGTCCCATTTTCAGTCAGATGGACTGACACAAAAAATTAAATAATTATTCAAAATTCATAAATCTATGTATGAAAGAATTATAAGTAGTTAATTCTTGAAATGATATTTTTGTAAGTTTGTAGCATTTAAAATTATGGAGTTAATAAAGCTTTAAATTGTGTACTCTTGGACTTCCTGTAAGCACACACACACACACACACACACACACTCACACACACACACACACACACACACACACACACACACACTTGTCTTTTCACAAACCAATCCGGTTTTTTCAAATCCAAGAATCCATAATTATCTACTTAGAAATGTTTTTTCCTATGTTGTCTTGATGGGTCTTATTATTCTTATTCTGCCAAAGATAGTCCTCACTTTCCATGTAAGTTTGAAGCATGTTGTCTTAGTACAGTGGGGCTGCCATCACAACAAGCCACAGACTGGATCGATTAAAAACAACAGACACGTACTTTTCACAGCTTTGAGTCAGGAAGTCCAAGATCAAGGCTCCAGTATGGCCATCTCTAGTGACGACCCTCTTCCTGGTTCATAGCCAAAGGCCCCTCACTGTGTTCCCAGTGGGAGGGGGTTAGGGACCTCCTGGAGCCTCTTTTATGAGGTACTCATCCCCTGAATAAGGGCTGAGAATCACCTGCCTGTGGCCCCACATCTCAATATCTTGAGGAGTTAGAATTTCAACCTGGGAATCCTGGGAGGACACAAACCTTCAGACATGCCCATGTGCTACACTCAGAAGCTGAGAATGGGTGAGGGTGAGCTAAGGGTAATGGGTAAGTACAGACCCTTAAGGTCTGCAGGGCAGAGGATGAGGCTAGGAGTCAAACCCTGGGGCTGAGTTAGGTCTTCTGCAGCTTCATCAGATATCCCTAGTGTGCATATTTTTTTCTGGGTGAGCCTTGCTTCCCTTCCCCTCCCCTCTATACCACTGGAGCCTCAAGGCCAACCTGAACCACAGAGAGAGGGCGCTTCGAGTCATCTGTGTGTTCCCTTATGATACCACCCTCCGTCCCCTCTGTGGCAGTAAGTCAGGAGTCACTGAGGGATTCACGTGATGAATGTGTCTTGATGCTCCATGTGGACTTAATGTGTATCCCCAGCTCGGTGGTCATAATGTTTTTCTACAGCTCTGGTGGGAATGGCATTCAAGTTTATTTGGTTTTATTGTCATGACTGTACACAGTCATTAGGACATTCTGCACCTACCGTTTCTTCTGTGGCCTATAGATCATTTATTTCCTCCTTTATGGCGTTCTCATCTTGAATTTAACCTTTTGTCAAAATTCGGACTTAGGTCTTTTTTGTATGTATATTTGACCTCTTTATTTTTTCCATAACTCTATTTTCAATATATTTTATCTGATTTTTTTATGGCACTTAAAAATCTTGCCCAGCTATCTTTCCCTTTTACTTGTTGTATTATGATTTATTTCTATCACCTTATTTGATGCTTTATTTTCCAAACTTTATTCTTTTTTCCTGCACCTTTTGCATGTTCCCTTTAACAGATCAACTATTTTTCTGTTTGAATTTGGAAACTTTTAGTATTGTAATGGTTTTATATCATTATTATGTGAATTTCCTCCTCAGTTTCTTACATGTGTCAATTTTAGCATCATCTCAGCAAACCAAGAAAGTATTCTTACTTCCTCTCACCTCCTCTCACCTCCTCTGATTTTGCTCTATCCATCATCATGGCCCTTATTTCAAGGGGATATTTTGTGAAGCTGTACTTGTGAACTATTTTGGATATGCTACATTTTCATGTATTTTTTAAATTATACAACAAACATCACTAACATCAATCCTTATTTCCACAAAACTTATGGCATATTCCTAGGTTTATTTTTTTTCCTACTGGATTATTTCCTCTAAGAAAAATGTTCAAACTGATTTCTGTGAGATAATACTTTTGAGGTCTTATTTTCTGATAACATGTTTTTCTGTGTCCTCATGTTTAAAAGACCTTGGCTGAATGTAAAGGCTTAAAACTTCTTTCCTTTCAATTTTTTAAACATGTTATTGCCTTGTCTTCTGATCTGCAGTGTTGCTGTTGAAAACCCACATGTCAATCAAAATCAATTTTTCTTTAAAGGATGATCTGACATTTTATCATTTCATCAGGATGTTACAAAACAGTGTATAAATCATTTTACAACTATAAAGTTAACCAAAATATCAATGCAGTATGAAAGGAATTAAGACCTTCTTGAGACATTGAAGTATACAGGAAAATTAAGTACCACACACTGAAAAAAAAAGAAAAATGAAGGAGACAGTCATTAGAAACAAGTATGGTTTATACTTGGAACTTCCAAGGAATTAATGCTGACAGCTGACAGCCAGCCTAGCAAGCTATCTGTCCAAAATTAATCATTGTCAATATGAGTAAGAGAAATTAGGTTTTGTTGGTTATGTGATGAGAGATGTGTTATATTTCTTTTTAATAATTAAAAATAAAGGTAAGTAAAACTGGAGAGTAAGAAATAATGTACCTTTTATGTACAAAATTTGAGGAGAACTACCACATTTTTATGCATTTGAAATGATATCTATTGTAAGTTGCATCCCTTTTCAGAAGTATATTTTAGAATTAATGGTATGTTATTTAAAAATGACATGATTCCAAACAGTTAATGGAAAGAAGATAATTATTTTCTTAATTCTTAGAACCTGGATTTTTTGGAAGCTTAGGTGTATTCACATGATTTGTATTCATAAAAAATGAATCATGCCACCTGCACCTGTGGTTAAAAAGCAAACAAACATGCTGTAGATTCATTGGAGATTCCATGATCAAAATCAACCTATCAACAAAGTATGGAAGACTATTATAATTGCAAAAGAGAATATAAATAACATAAGGCTAAAAAATAATTCAACCAAGTAAATCTGAAGATCTAAATGGCTTTATTAAGTGATTCATGAATTGGGCAGCAGCCCATCTTGCAAGTAGAGGGGAGCTCTGAGGAGTTGTACAAAATGGAAGATGTTTATAGGAAGGACGATAGGATGTAAAGTTATTAACAAAAGGAAGGGAGGGGGTTGTTGCAGGCGAGGACCTGTTTTTGGTGGAAAAGGAATGACAGGGTTTTATCATGCAGGTCACCTCATTAACACTGGTCAGGAAATGTCAGATTGTGAATCAGTGAAATACATCGTAACTAATTGTCTTGCTTTGCTGTTGGGATGTGGGTGGCAAAAGACTTCATTTGGGGCTTTCTTGTTTTTAAACAATGCGCTTTGTGGTCACACTCTCAGCCTAAGGGTTGTGTTTAAAAAAATAAGGCATAGATACAGCGGGCAGCAGGAACGCGCGGTGAGCGCGGCGGCGGGGCGGCGGCGGAGCCCTCGCTCCCCTCGCGGCTTTGCCTGCGGGCGCCCTCGCGCGCTCCCTTTGGCTCCCGCTTCAGTGGCCCGGATGCGCGTCCCGTTGCCGTAGAAACGCCGGGGCCCTGGTAGGAGAGGCGGAGGCGGCGGCGGCTACTAGCGCCCTAGCACTCTTTCAGGCGGCACGGAGCCCCAGTCCTTGGGCCTCAGCCTGTGGTCCCCAGCTGTGCGCGATGCAGGATATTGAGGCGCAGCTTGGAAACCGGGATGCCCAAACCAGACAACGCCCAGATGCCCTCACAAATGTGGACTGGACAGCTCTGTCAAATCTTTGCTGTTTCTCTGCCGAAAACTGGCAGACTGCGAAACAAAGTCGAAATCCTGGTGGTATCACAGGCTAAAATTGCACCTGCTGTCATTTTGGTTTCTCTCCGTCTTGCACTTGGGTATCCCGGAGACTCCTCCAGAAGCATCTGAGGCTTGCAGTTCTTCTGTCTGCAATCCCCTGTTATTCTACAAGTGTCCTGTTGACATGCTGGGAAGGTGCAGGAATACATGAAGCACTCCTTACTCCTACATCACGTCATGGTCTCTTAGCGAACCTCTTTTCCTGGGCTGTGACCTTCACGAGTGCTTTGCAACTTCCTTCCTCTCCCTTCAAGGAGATAGAAAGACTATGAGGGTAAGTTGTTCAGTATTTCCCTTCCCCTCTGTGGTTTAGGCTTTAATAAACAAATTTCCCTCCAGGTCAGGATGTTCTTAAGAACAGAGTGGTCTAGGCTCATTTCAAAAGAGTAACTTTTTACTTCTTCCTGCTGGGAACAGGATGGCATTTTTCTCCTCCCTTTACCCTGATAGGACTCCCCAGGTAAAACTCATGAAAGTGTGCTGGCCTCCCTAAGGTGACCTAAGGGGAGGTTTCTTTATCTAATTTTTCAAATTGAGGTATAACTGATATATAACACTGTATTAGTTTCAGGGGTACAACTCAATGATTTGATATTTCGATATACTAGGGAATGATAACTACATTAAGTCTAAACACCCACCCCTCTACACAGTTATAAAATCACTTTTAGTATATGAAACTTTTCATACTTATTTTCTTAGCAACTTTGAAATATATAATACAGTATTATTAACTCAGTCACCATTCTGTACATTATATCCCCATAACTGATTTATTTTATTATTGAAAGTTTGTACTTTTTGATCCCCCTAACGCATTTCACCTTGTGAAAACAAAACAACATCACAGGTATCCATCAATCTGTATCTGTGAATTTGTTTTGTTTTGTTTCGTAGATTCCACATATAAGTGATATATGCAGTATCTGTCTTCCTCTGACATTTCACTCAGCATAATGCCCTCAGTGTTCATCCGTGTGGTCACAAATGGCAAGATTTCATTCTTTTTATGTCTGAATAGTATTCCATTGTGTATATGAACCACATCTTCTATATCTGTTTATCCATGGATGGACAGTTAGGTTGTTTCCCTGTCTTAGTTATTGTAAATAATACTGCATTGAACACGGGAATACAAATATCTTTTCAAACTAGTGTTAATGTTTTTTTTCGATAAATACCAAGAAGTGGAATTGCTGGATCATATAATAATTCTATTTTTAATTTTTGAAGGAACCTCCATTCTGTTTTCCATATGCCTGTACAATTTACACACCCACCAGCAGTGCACAAGACTTGTTATTTCTTGTCATTTTGATAATAACCATTGTAACAGGTGTAAGGTATGAGATGATACCTCCTTATGGTTTTGAGATACATTCCCCTGATGATTACTGATGTTGAGCACCTTTTCATGTATCTGCTGGCCATCTGTATGTCTTCTTTGAAAAAATGTCTGTCAGATCTGCCTATTTTATAATTGGATTGTTTGGCAGGTTTTAGTTATTGAGTTGTGTGAGTTATTTATGTATTTTGGATATTTACCTCTTATGAAATACATGATTGGCACATTTTTTTCTTCCAATCAGTAGGTTGCCTTTTTATTTTCTTGAGCTGAGGAGTGCTGACTTCATGCCCCATGAGTTTAGATCAGGTCCCACACTGGCAGAGGTGAGCAGTGCTACCTCAATTCTTCACTTTCACCCATACCTTGGGGCACTTCCATCTGTTCTCTGTTCCTTTCTCACAGAAACTGCTCTACCCAGGGTGATTAACCTGCTCCCTGAAGCTTAATCCAGTAGATAATTTTAAGCTGTTTTATGACTTCTAGGTAGTATTTGATAGCACTGAACATTATCTTCTAGTAAACCTCTCTTCCTTCTGATTCCACATCCCATTGGTGCCACTGTGACCTCTAGGTCACCTCGTTGGGCACCTTTCTCAGACTCCCCTTCTTTGAGCTGTCCAGAAATGTTGATGTCCAACAATCTTCCATCTTGAGTTGTCTTCCTGTGCACTCCGTATAGCACACCTCAGTTGTTTCCTCTATTCGCATGGCTTTGATCATCACACATAATCTGAGGTTTCTTGTGTCTGTCCTAAGCCTGGATCTCCTTCCTGAGCCACAAAGCCCTGCAGACCCTGTGCTGGGCGCGTCCCCACAGCTCTCCTGGGGAGAGAGCTGTGGCCTCGCTCCCTCCGAAGGCACAGCACGAGCTTCGGACCCTCAACCAAACAGGAAGCTGGTATCCGGTGATCTCAGATACTTTGAATGCTTGGAGGCCATTGCCAGGAGGAGTCTTTGCATACTTGCCCTATGAGGTCCTGAGAAGGCCACCGCGTCCTAAGTTACCTTACTGAAAGAGAAACAATTCAGCCCTGTTTAGGGAAATAAAAAAAGCATAGTGGAGTAAGATGCTCTTTATAAGAATCACACATTAAATAGACAAAGTAACATTGAAACTGGACAAAGATAAACACATACTATTTAACAGAAAATGAAAAGAAAGTAGAGTGTACAATGTTAATATTTCATAGATTGCCTGAAGAACTGAGACATATAATAACAAGATGCATAATTAACAGAGAAGATCCATCAAAACATCATGAACTTTACAATGGAGCAAATTAGCAAATACACAAATACTTAAGTGCAAATAGGTCTTGAGAGGAAAACTGTAACATGAAATGTTAATATACATTTTTTCAGAAATATCTTAAGTAGGAAAAAAATAAGCATACGTGGTAAGGATTCAAATCATTTAATCAGCAAGTCCCAATTGATGAAGATATAGCAGATAGTACTCTTTAAAAGAGAATATACATTATTTATGTCCATAGGGTATTTATAAAAGTCCATCATTTATCTTGATACAAATAGAAGTCTTGCTAAATGCCAAAGCAGAAATTCCAACAAATAAATGATCATAAAACCTGGTAACAGGAGGATACATGTAACAGTTGAAAATACAATTAATAGAAGGGTAATTATAACCAAAATTTGGATCTCTGAAAACATCTAGGAAGTAAATAAAACTCTGATTTGCTTAGCAAAAAAAATATGACGAGGGGAAAATGTTTTTAGAAATTAATAAGAATAAGAAATGAGATAGAAATGAAAGAATTAAGAATATCTTATGACAATACAATATAAATTTTGGAGACTGTAATGTGGTAATATGTGAATGTATATAATAAACATTACCCAGAGGAGGAAATCTGAAAAGTTCACTACTGTTAGAATATAATATAAAGGTAATTAGAGATCTGCTGGGCTTACTTTCCAGCTTAGCAGTGTAAGAAGGCTGCTATGTCTAAGAGGGTCGCACAGGTGTTCACAGTTGTGTCTGATTTTGCCAGATTCTTGGTGTGACCCTCCCAAGCTGGATCTTCCTTCACTATCCTGGCCAGTGGTTGATTGTTTGGTATTTCTCCTTTCTCCACTTTATAATTCTAACTAAACCAACAAAATCATCCTGAATGGAAGAATCAGATTAGGACTTGGAACCTGGATGAGTTGAGACAGATGTTTCCCCTCATGTTGCTGATATAGAGTTTTAGGAAACCTGCAAAATGCAAGAAAAAAAATCACAAATGCAATGTAAGAGGCAAGTTCCAGGTGAGGCTGGTATCACTCTTTTTGGCTTCCTAAATTCATCAGCAAATCAAGAATGCCCTGTGCATCCTGGCTAGTTATGTGCAAGGCTGGCAGAGATGGTTTTCTATGCCATTTAGAATGTTAAGTAGAGGAGCTAACTATATCAGCTAAAATATGGGTGAAGACATGAGTAAAGTTTTCTCTGCACTTATCTCTATCAGCAATGCCAGGTTTGATAATCATTTCTGATTGTATATAAATTTGGAGATGGATTTTTCCACTTACTTGAGCACATCTATCCATCCAGCTAAAGGCCTTTCAGGACAGAGTTCATGTGCTACTCTATTTGTTTTTAAATTTTGTTTTTATTTTGGTATCATTAATATAAAATCACATGAGCAATATTGTGGTTACTAGATTCCCCCAATATCCAGTCCCCACCACATACCCCATTACACATGTCCATCAGTGTAGTAAGATGCTATAGAGTCACTACTTGTCTTCTCTGTGCTATACTGCCTTCCCCGTTCCCCCCACCCCACGTAATGTGTGCTAATCGTAATGCCCCTTATTTCCCTTCAACCTCCCTTTCCACCCATCCTCCCCACTCCCTTTCCCTTTGGTAACTGTTAGTCCTTTCTTGGGTTCTGGGAGTCTGCTGCTATTTTGTTCCTTCGGTTTTTGCTTTGTTGTTCTTATACTCCAGAGATGAGTGAAATCATTTGGTCCTTGTCTTTCTCCGCCTGGCTTATTTCACTGAGCATAATACCCTCTAGCTCCATCCATGTTGTTGCAAATGGTAGGATTTGTTTTCTTCTTATGGCTGAATAATATTCCATAGTGTATATGTACCACATCTTCTTTATCCATTCATCTACTGATGGACACTTAGGTGGCTTCCATATCTTGGCTATTGTAAATAGTTCTGCGATAATATAGGGGTGCATATGTCTTTTTGAAACTGGGATCCTACATTCTTAGGGTAAATTCCTAGGAATGGAATTCCTGGATCAAATGATATTCTATTTTGAGCTTTTTGAGGTACCTCCATACTGCTTTCCCCAATGGTTGAACTCATTTACATTCCCACCAGAAGTGTAGGAGGGTCCCCTTTCTCCGTATCCTTGTCAGCATTTGTTGTTCCCAGTCTTTTCTATGTTGGCCATCCTAACTAGTGCGAGGTGATGTCTCATTGTGGTTTTAATTTGCATTTCCCTGATAATTAGGGATGTGGAGCATCTTTTCAGGTGCCTGTTAGCCATCTGAAGGTTTTCTTTGGAGAAGTGTCTGTTCATATCCTCCACCCATTTTTTAATAGGGTTATTTGCTTTTTGGGTGTTGAGGTATGTGAGTTCTTTATATATTTTGGATGTTAAACCCTTGTCAGATATGTTTTTTACAAATATATTCTCCCATACTATAGGATGCCTTTATGTTCTGCTGATGGTGTCTTTTTCTGTATAGAAGCTTTTTAGCATAATGTAGTCCCATTTGTTCATTTTTGATAGGATGCCTTTTTGTTCTGCTGATGGTGTGTTTTGCTGTACAGAAGATTTTTAGCATAATGTAGTCCCATTTGTTCATTTTTTATTTTGTTTCACTTGCCCAAGGAGATGCATTCAGGAAAAAGTTGCTAATGTTTATATTCAAGAGATTTTTGTGTATGTTTTCTTCTAAGAGTTTTACGGTTCATGACTTAGATTCAGGTCTTTGATCCATTTTGAGTTTACTTTTGTGTATGGGGTTAGACAAGAATCCAGTTCTCTTGCATGTAGCTGTCCAGTTTTGCCAATACCAGTTGTTGAAGAGGCTGTCATTTCCCCATTGTGTGCCTACCGCGTTCGCCCCTTGTTGCGGTGACGACAGCGATACGTACACAGACCTGGTTCACTTCAGTTCTTTATTGTTGCTCGGAAGGCCGGGAGAAGGTGAGTGAGAAGAAGCAACAGCCGGGGGGAGCGAATGAGAAGAAGAATGAGGGGAGAGAGGGAGACAGATTGAGAGAGTGGGAAAGAGAGTGAGTGCTTCTTTCCTGCTTATGCCTTATATAAAGGAAGCTGGCCTATGGTGATCAAGCCTAT
Source organism: Manis pentadactyla (assembly GCF_030020395.1). NCBI lineage: Eukaryota > Metazoa > Chordata > Mammalia > Pholidota > Manidae > Manis > Manis pentadactyla. Next base: position 57,189,537 of record NC_080025.1, on the reverse strand, counting down.
AGGAGCAACTTCCTTATGCTAATGCCACCTAACCAGGCAGGGTGGCGCCCAGGAAGCGTGCGCCACCTTAGGGCATTGGTCAACTAGAGTGGAAGGGCGGTGTTCAGCCATAGTGGGACTCAGCCTCGGCCGTAGGCCGGCCCCTACATCTCCCCCTTTTTTGTTTTTTAGCACAATGAGGCTCGGGGACCATGCCTGTCTTAGGTTGTCAGGGAGGTGCAGCATCCTTACCCGTCATAAGGCAACAGACAGCTAAGGTCTGCGCCCTGTCTTAGGTTGGTATGCGTACCTCCTGATCTTACCCGTCTTTGACTACTGGTCCAACATATTGTGCTACACCCTAGGGGAGATGCCTTCTTCTATAGCTGCCATGGCCTGCACCAGAGCCATCCGCACTTTCCGATGTTGCCATTGCATGGAACAGAACACCCATGCCTGACCAGGCTTTGGTGGCATTTAGCATGGCTTCAGCAAACTGAGCTACAGACAGCGCCTCTAACTTTTGGGGACTAACATTCAATATTTCTTGCCATAGCTGAGTGGTGAGCACATCAAACTCACTGGACCAATTGGTGGATAACATCTTGCCTAATTCCCTGGACAGATTGGCAGCTTTAGAGAGGTTATGAAAAGGAATGCCAGCAACACATAGAGCTGTCAAAAGGCAGATATGGGAGATTAAGTGTACTATAGGTAGAGAAAAAGGCAGGAAAGGTATGTGCAGTTTCAGTCACCGGGAGTGGAATAGGCCAAGCCTTCACCAGACCCCATAGTTCTCTGGGTTCCGCTATCGCCTGCTGAAGAAACAGTAGCAGGATGAGCATCAGTGGCATCGGCATCTCGCACTTCCGGTTCTGGTCTTGCCACTCTCCGTGTCAGGCGTTCAGGCACCCAGATGGGATTGTTTCGGTCCTGTGGGAAAACACAAACAGAGCCTCGGCTCCAGATTAACACTGGATCCGGGCCTTTCCATGATCCTTCCAATACATCCTTCCACATAACTGCGGGCATGTCTTTAGGCCTGGAACGGCGATTATGCCGCTCTGCTGCACTGTGGCCATCTTTGTCCAATGTCAAAAAATTTAAAATGAACAATATGATGTTAAGTTTGTCTCTGGGGGATCTGAAGTCTGCCCCTATTCCCCCTTTTTGTTTATAGAGAGCATTTTTAAGGGTCAGGTTGGCGCGCTCTACCACGCCTTGCCCTTGAGGGTTATAGGGAATGCCCGTGGTGTGGGTGATATCCATTGTTTTTAAAAAGCTGAGGAGCGACTGGGATGTATATGCTGGCCCATTGTCAGTTTTTAAATGTTTGGGCTTTCCCCAGGCCGAAAATGCCTGGAGGCAGTGAGATATGACATATCTAGATTTTTCTCCTGTATGGCAAGAAGCAAAAATGATGCCTGAGCAGGTGTCTACAGACACATGGACATATTTCATCTTACGGAATTCTGGAATATGGGTAACATCCATTTGCCAAATGTGATTGGGGAGTAGCCCCTTTGGATTAACTCCTTCTGAGATGGAGGGTAAGAGTGTGACACACCATTTGCAACTAAGTACTATGGCTCTTGCTTGGTCTCTAGTAATATTATATTTTAGGTGAAGGGTATGTGCATTGACATGGAATTGTTTGTGAAATTGAGCAGCTTGTTCTACATTGTCAAAAAGAGATTCTCTAAGATGTACACAGCATTCACTACATACTGACTATCTGCTAAAGGGTTAAAAGGTCCTGTGAGAAAAGCGTAAAGGCTTGTGCTACAGCCAACAGCTCTGTTTGTCAGAACTGTAGCCAAGGATGTTTTGGGTAGTGGTTGTCAAAGGAAGCATTGGTGATGCTGTAAGCAACAGCCCATGCATCACAGCATGCAGTAAGACATTCAATCTGCTCAGCAGTATAAGGCGTTATTATTATGTTTGGGGGAATCCCAAATGTTTTTATAGCTGTCCTGATTCCCTTGATGATCAAATCAGCTATACTCTGAGGATACCATCTTAATGTTTTTCCTGGAGAGTGGGCCAGATATACCCAGAGAATTGGCCCTTCCTGCCAAAGTACCCCTGTTGGGCTATTATTACTGGGTATCACTATAAGGAATAGCAATTTGCCATAGTCTATTCTATCTACCTGGGCAAGCTGCAAGCGGGATTGGACTAGGCTCAAGGCATCCTTGGCTTGCTCACTGAGAGAGCGCGGAGATGATAAATCAGAATCGCCCTTCAGTGTCTCATATAATGGACTGAGCTCTTCATCTGTAAGCTTTAGGAATGGCCTTACCCAATTTATATCTCCAAGTAGTTTTTGAAAATCATTAAGGGTTTTTAATTGATCTGTTGTTATGGTCATTTTTAATGGCCTAGCAATAGTATCTTCCAATTTAATTCCTAAATACTGTTTGGTGCAAGTTGCCTGTATTTTCTCTGGTGCTAGTTCCAGGCCCCATATCTTAAAGTGTGCTTGCAAGAAGCAGAGGGCTTCTTCTACTTTACTATTCTTTTCATGACATAAGAGAATATCATCCATATAATGATAGATAATTACATCAGGGAACTTTTTTCTAACTTCTGCCAGGGCCTCATGCACATACAACTGGCACATAGTAGGGCTATTTGCCATGCCTTGTGGCAACACTTTCCACTCATACCGCTCATCTGGGCAATCGTGGTTGATGGCTGGTACAGTGAAGGCAAACCTTTTACAGTCCTCAGAATGAAGAGGGATGGAAAAGAAACAATCTTTGATATCTATTACAATTGATTTCCAATCTTTTGGCAGGGCCATAGGCAATGGTAAACCTAATTGCACTGATCCCATGAGAATCATCTGATTATTTACAGCTCTTAAATCATGCAGCAATCTCCATTTTCCTGACTTCTTTCTTATGACAAATATGGGTGTATTCCATGGGGAAGTAGAACTTTGAAGATGCCCTGCGGCAATTTGCTCTTGCACTAATGTGTGGGCTGCTTCTTTTTTCTCTCTGGTAAGGGGCCACTGAGGAACCCACACGGGCTCCTCTGATCACCATAATTTCGGGCAATCTCGCTTTAAATGACTCATCTGCTTGCAATGGAAGCATGCCCGGAAGGGGTAGCCCTGCTGCGCGCATTTTGCAGTCCCTGAGTTATGGCTACAGCTATTACCTGTCCTTGCACTACAGTGTCATTGATGTCCCTGCAAACTTTGAGGTACACATTTAAATCTTTATTTTTCCAAGGCCTGATAGCCTCCTTACACCATTTATTTGCTTGCTCATAGGCCAACTGTTTTACTAGGGGCATTGCTGTGTCAACATCTCCAAATATACGGCCTGCAGTTTGCATCAACCTTGCCAAGAAGTCTGCATAAGGCTCATTTGGTCCTTGGAGTACTTTAGATAATTGACCCTGTAAATCACCAATGCCCTGGAGTGTTTTCCAGGCCTTGACAGCTGCTGTAGCTATTTGCATATACACAGCAGGAGGGTAATTTATCTGATTATGCTGTCCTAGGTAAGGTCCTGTGCCCATTAGCATCTCCAGGTTCCACTGATTATTCCCTGCAGCAGCGTTGCGCCGGGCAGTGTCTTGAGAAAGCTCTGCCCACGCAGTTTTGAATAGCAGGTACTGACCTCCAGTAAGGCATGCTCTGGCTACATTAGCCCAATCATCTGGTGTTAGATTCTGAGTGGCTAATGACTCCACTATGGCCACAGTGAACGCTGCTTGCACTCCATAGGTGGTGGCAGCTTCCTTTAGGCTTTTAACAAGCTTAAAATCTAGGGCTTGATGGTATCTTTGCTGGGTGTTTGGATCTTCTATTACTGGGAAGGCTGCATTCCCCTCCATGGTTAGCCATTCCCTCCATCTATTCTTGCCCAGTTGTTCTTGGCACCCCTGGCCACCACAATATGAGTAACTCTGGTAAAGGGGTGGCTCTGCTCTATAGGTTGGAGAGCAAAATGGATAATTTGGGGCGGTTGCCACAATCTCCTCTACCTTACTGCTCTTATTGGGGAGAGGGGCTGAGCTAGTCTCTCCTTCCTCTCTGCTTATTCTCAGTCGGCTCAGTGAGGAGCACAATGTGGGCCGATGTCCTCTCTGAGCAGCCTTAGCCTCTAACTCTTCTCCTGATAATTCTTGGTCCTCTTCCTCATCAGAGGACCCCCCCTGTGTCAGAGGCTCTTTCTTCTTTCAAGAACCTCCTCAAGAATCTCTTCTCCCTCCCTTATGGCTTCTCTACAACTAGGTTTATTCTCCTTTAGGCAGCTCTTAACCAGCCCCCATATGGGGAGCGTCCCAGCCGGGAGCGGCTCCCTGCGATCTGCGCTGCGCAGATCCTCGCCTAACTTTTCCCACACGGGGGTAGTGATTCTTCCTGCATCTAGGAACCACGGAGCATGCTTCTCCACCGCGTGGAGGAAAGCCCTTGCGGTTTTTGTTTTTAATGAGGTTCCGTTGGCCCTCAGGAGTGCTCTCAAAGGCTCTTCTACTCTAATTCGAGACTCTTCAGATCCCATGTTAGCGATTAAAGGATAAAAGGCTACTTCTAAGATTATGGGTAAAGGGTACTCTTATCGCTAACCTGCATTCGTCGCTATACCGCGAACTTTCCTTGCTTCGTCGCTATACCGCGAACTTTCCTTGCTTCGTCGCTTTCCCGCGAACTTTCCTGGCTTCGTCGCTATCCCGCGAACTTTCACTGGCGCCCTAACTTTTCATAACATTTTTGACAAAACAAAACAGTACAACAAAGAACACTATGACGGACAGACAAAACAGAAATCCCCACCACAGCCGCTTGCTATCTCCTTTTGCTCGTTGGTCCACTCACCCTTCTCATCTGAGGCGCCTTCCCGAGCAATCCTTCCGAACGGGGTCCACAGGTACTGCTTCAGGGTAAGAAGCTCTATGGCGTCTGCGTCCACTAGTTTCTCCTCTGGGTGGTTGGAGAAAAAGTTCCCGGGTTTCGGCACCAGATACCGCGTTCGCCCCTTGTTGCGGTGACGACAGCGATACGTACACAGACCTGGTTCACTTCAGTTCTTTATTGTTGCTCGGAAGGCCGGGAGAAGGTGAGTGAGAAGAAGCAACAGCCGGGGGGAGCGAATGAGAAGAAGAATGAGGGGAGAGAGGGAGACAGATTGAGAGAGTGGGAAAGAGAGTGAGTGCTTCTTTCCTGCTTATGCCTTATATAAAGGAAGCTGGCCTATGGTGATCAAGCCTATAGGAGCAACTTCCTTATGCTAATGCCACCTAACCAGGCAGGGTGGCGCCCAGGAAGCGTGCGCCACCTTAGGGCATTGGTCAACTAGAGTGGAAGGGCGGTGTTCAGCCATAGTGGGACTCAGCCTCGGCCGTAGGCCGGCCCCTACATGTGCCCATGGCTTCTTAATCATACATTAATTGAGCATATATGCTTGGGTTTATATCTGGGCTCCCTAGTCTGTTCCATTGGTCTATGGTGTGTTCTTGCAGTACCAAATTGCCTTGATTACTGTGGCTTTGTATTAGAGCTTGAAGACAGGGAGCATGTGCTACTCTTTAATTTAGGTTACTAGATGTGTATTTTTCTCCTATTGAAACAGGAAAGGTAGCTGTGACCTTGAGAACATGCTCTCTCAGTCTCATATATAAAATGTGGATACAGTTTGCAGAATTGGAATTAAGAAGGCAAAGCATCTAACACATAGAGGGAGCTCAATAAACTACACGTACATTGTACACACACCATGATCCTTCGTAAATCTTTAGAACTGGACCCTCATAGATATCAGTTTGTCTATTAACCATTCTTTTTTTTTTTTAGGGTCAAAGGGGGGGACATTGTGATAATATCTGCACCTCTTCCTACCCCTGTCCCTAATTCTGGCCCCATTTCAAGAACAGAACGTGAGCCTGAGAAAATATTTTTTTTTTAGGTAATTATTTTTTATTGAAGGGTAGTTGACACACAGTATTACATTACATTAATTTCAGGTGTACAACACAGTGATTCAACATTTATATACATGATAATTCTAGGTACCAGCTATCACCATACCAAGTTGTTACAATATTTTGACTATATTCCTTATGCTATACATTACATCCCGGTTACTTATTTATTTTACAATTGGAAGTGCATACTTTTTTGTTTGTTTGTTTGTTTGTTTGTTTTTTGTGAGGGCATCTCTCATATTTATTGATCAAATGGTTGTTAACAACAATAAAATTCTGTATAGGGGAGTCAATGCTCAATGCACAATCATTAATCCACCCAAGCCTAATTTTCGTCAGTCTCCAATCTTCTGAAGCATAACGAACAAATTCTTACATGGAGAACAAATTCTTACATAGTGAATAAGTTACATGGTGAACAGTACAAGGGCAGTCATCACAGAAACTTTTGGTTTTGCTCATGCATTATGAACTATAAACAATCAGTTCAAATATGAATACTCATTTGATTTTTATACTTGATTTATATGTGGATACCACATTTCTCTCTTTATTATTATTATTTTTAATAAAATGCTGAAGTGGCAGGTAGATACAAGATAAAGGTAGAAAACATAGTTTAGTGTTGTAAGAGAGCAAATGTAGATGATCAGGTGTGTGCCTGTAGACTATGTGTTAATCCAAGCTAGACAAGGGCAATAAAACATCCATGTATGCAGAAGATTTCTCTCAGAACAGGGGGGGTGAGGTTCTAAGCCTCACCTCTGTTGATCCCCAATTTCTCACCTGATGGCCCCCTGCAACTGTGCCTGTCTTAGGTTGTTCCTCCCTTGAGGAATCTTACCTGTCTCTGGCTAACCAGTCATCTTCCGGGGCCATACAGGGAAATGTAAAGTTGGTAAGTGAGAGAGAAGCCTTATTGTTTGAAAAGGTTAGCTTTTTACTTCTTTGCATATTTATGCCCTGTGGCTTCTATGCCCAGCATTTGTCTTGAGGAATCTTTACCACTTGGAAGAATTATGATACTCGGTAAATTTGATATGAGGCACGAATTCTATTTAAGGGTTGTAATTAGGAAGGAAGAAGAAAAGCTATAGAAGTAGCAGGCGGAAGAAACATGGGAAGATTGATTATTTCTTTGACATATCTTCTTGTAAAGTAACTTCAGCATGTATAGATTTTAAGCTACTACTTAAATTGCACACACACATTAACATAATAGGAGTATAGTTACATAACCAAAGCATATCTGTAATTACCAGCCATCTCCAGTGAAACCAAGAAAACCAGTTAGGCACCTTAGGCATTTGTGAAAACTTATCTATGATGTGGTGGATATTGTCCAACTGAACTTGAACAGTCTGAGAGAAATCAGACAAATTAAAACAACCCATTCCTGGGGAATGTTCATATCCCTTATGTTCTTTTAACAGTAAATAGTCTGTAGTTGTAAGATTTTGGAGCGCTACAATTTGCACTTCTCCTAATTCTTGGTTGAGTTCCAACAGTATAGATCCAGTCAAATTTGTTGTTTTACTGTATGCACAGGCCAGCTTAGATATCTCCTTCATTCCCATGGCAAGTCCAGGGGCTGGTGGGTTGAGTGCATCTACAGCTGTAGCAGTGCGTGGATCTTTGTTGGGGTTTCTTGATGATCATCTTCAGGCATGAGTCTTCCAGAGAGTGCTGATGTTGGAAGTTCTTTTTCATATCATATTTTAGTTCATTTTCGGGGTAGCCCAATTAGGCTTTGATCCTCTGTATAAACACAAACAGACCCTTTGCCTACACTTTTATATGCCCTTTATACCCTTGTGTAGAACTCATTGGAGGTCACCACACAGGAACTGCCTTTTTTTTTTGGTATCATTAATCTACACTTACATGACGAATATTATGTTTACTAGGATCTCCCCTATACCAGGTCCCCCCTATAAACCCCTTTACAGTCACTGTCCATCAGCATAGCAAAATGTTGTAGAATCACTACTTGCCTTCTCTGTGTTGTACAGCCCTCCCCTTTCTCCCACCCTCCCATGCATGCTAATCTTAATACCCCCCTTCTTCTTCCCTCGCCTTATCCCTCCCTACCCACCCATCCTCCCCAGTCCCTTTCCCTTTGGTACCTGTTAGTCCATTCTTGAGTTCTGTGATTCTGCTGCTGTTTTGTTCCTTCAGTTTTTCCTTTGTTCTTATATTCCACAGATGAGTGAAATCATTTCGTATTTCTCTTTCTCTGCTTGGCTTGTTTCACTGAGCAAAATAACCTCCAGCTCCATCCATGTTGCTGCAAATGGTAGGATTTGCCCTTTTCTTATGGCTGAGTAGTATTCCATTGTGTATATGTACCACATCTTCTTTATCCATTCATCTATCGGTGGACATTTAAGTTGCTTCCAATTCTTGGCTATTGTAAATAGTGCGGCTATAAACATAGGGGTGCATTGGTCTTTCTCAAACTTGATTGCTGCATTCTTAGGGTAAATTCCTAGGAGTGCAATTCCTGGGTCAAATGGTATGTCTGTTTTGAGCATTTTGATGTACCTCCATACTGCTTTCCACAATGGTTGAACAAGTTTACATTCCCACCAGCAGTGTAGGAGGGTTCCCCTTTCTCCACAGCCTCGCCAACATTTGTTGTTGTTTGTCTTTTGGATGGCAGCCATCCTTACTGGTGTGAGGTGATACCTCATTGTAGTTTTAATTTGCATTTCTCTGATAATTAGCAATGTGGAGCATCTTTTCATGTGTCTGTTGGCCATCTGTATTTCTTTTTTGGAGAACTGTCTGTTCAGTTCCTCTGCCCATTTTTTAATTGGGTTATTTGTTTTTTGTTTGTTGAGGCGTGTGAGCTCTTTATATATTCTGGACGTCAAGCCTTTATCGGATGTGTCGTTTTCAAATATATTCTCCCATACTGTAGGGTTCCTTTTTGTTCTATTGATGGTGTCTTTTGCTGTACAGAAGCTTTTCAGCTTAATATAGTCCCACTTGTTCATTTTTGCTGTTGTTTTCCTTGCCCGGGGAGCTATGTTCAAGAAGAGGTCACTCATGTTTATGTCTAAGAGGTTTTTGCCTATGTTTTCTTCTTAGAGTTTAATGGTTTCATGACTTACATTCAGGTCTTTCATCCATTTTGAGTTTACTTTTGTATATGGGGTTAGACAATGGTCCAGTTTCATTCTCCTACATGTAGCTGTCCAGTTTTGCCAGCACCATCTGTTGAAGAGACTGTCATTTCGCCATTGTATGTCCATGGCTCCTTTATCAAATATTAATTGGCCATATACATCTGGGTTAATGTCTGGATTCTCTAGTCTGTTCCCATGGTCTGTGGCTCTGTTCTTGTGCCCGTACCAAATTATCTTGATTACTATGGCTTTATAGTAGAGCTTGAAGTTGGGGGGTGAGATCCCCCCTACTTTATTCTTCTTTCTCAGGATTGCTTTGGCTATTCGGGGTCTTTGGTGGTTCCATATGAATTTTTGAATTATTTGTTCCAGTTCATTGAAGAATGTTGCTGGCAGTTTCATAGGGATTGCATCAAATCTGTATATTGCTTTGGGCAGGATGGCCATTTTGACGATATTAATTCTTCCTAGCCATGAGCGTGGGATGCGTTTCCATCTGTTAGTGTCCCCTTTAATTTCTCTTAAGAGTGACTTGTAGTTTTCAGAGTATAAGTCTTTCACTTCTTTGGTTAGGTTTATTCCTAGGTATTTTATTTTTTTTGATGCAATTGTGAATGGAGTTGTTTTCCTGATTTCTCTTTCTATTGGTTCATTGTTGGTGTATAAGAAAGCCACAGATTTCTGTGTGTTGATTTTGTATCCTGCAACTTTGCTGTATTCCAATATCAGTTCTAGTAGTTTTGGGGTGGAGTCTTTAGGGTTTTTTATGTACAGTATCATGTCATCTGCAAATAGTGACAGTTTAACTTCTTCTTTACCAATCTGGATTCCTTGTATTTTTTTGTTTTGTCTGATTGCCGTGGCTAAGACCTCCAGTACTATGTTAAATAACAGTGGGGAGAGTGGGCATCCCTGTCTAGGTCCCGATCTCAGAGGAAATGCTTTCAGCTTCTCGCTGTTCAATATAATGTTGGCTGTGAGTTTATCATAGATGGCCTTTATTATGTTGAGGTACTTGCTCTCTATTCCCATTTTGCTGAGAGTTTTGATCATGAATGGATGTTGAACTTTGTCAAATGCTTTTTCAGCATCTATGGAGATGATCATGTGGTTTTTGTCTTTCTTTTTGTTGATGTGGTGGATGATGTTGATGGACTTTCGAATGTTGTACCATCCTTGCATCCCTGGGATGAATCCCACTTGGTCATGGTTTATGATCCTTTTGATGTATTTTTGAATTCGGTTTGCTAATATTTTGTTGCGTACTTTTGCATCTACATTCATCAGGGATATTGGTCTGTAGTTTTCTTTTTTGGTGGGGTCTTTGCCTGGTTTTGGTATTAGGGTGATGTTAGCTTCATAGAATGAGTTTGGGAGTATCCCCTCCTCCTCTATTTTTTGGAAAACTTTAAGGAGAATGGGTATTATATCTTCCCTGTATGTCTGATAAAATTCCGAGGTAAATCCATCTGTTCCTGGGGTTTTGTTCTTCGGTAGTTTTTTTGATTACCGCTTCAATTTCATTGCTGGTAATTGGTCTGTTTAGATTTTCTGTTTCTTTCTGGGTCAGTCTTGGAAGGTTGTATTTTTCTGGGAAGTTGTCCATTTCTCCTAGGTTTCCCAGCTTGTTAGCATATAGGTTTTCATAGTATTCTCTAATAATTCTTTGTATTTCTGAGGGGTCCGTTGTGATTTTTCCTTTCTCGTTTCTGATACTGTTGATTTGTGTAGACTCTCTTTTCCTCTTAATAAGTCTGGCTAGAGGCTTATCTATTTTGTTTATTTTCTCGAAGAACTAGCTCTTGGTTTCATTGATTTTTGCTATTGTTTTATTCTTCTCAATTTTATTTATTTCTTCTCTGATCTTTTTTATGTCCCTCCTTCTGCTGACCTTAGGCCTCATCTGTTCTTCTTTTTCCAATTTCGATAATTGTGACATTAGACCATTCATTTGGGATTGTTCTTCCTTTTTTAAATATGCTTGGATTGCTATATACTTTCCTCTTAAGACTGCTTTTGCTGTGTCCCACAGAAGTTGGGGCTTAGTGTTGTTGTTGTCATTTGTTTCCATATATTGGTTAATCTCCATTTTGATTTGGTCATTGATCCATTGATTATTTAGGAGCATGTTGTTAAGCCTCCATGTGTTTGTGAGCCTTTGTGTTTTCTTTGTACAGTTTCCTTGTACAGTTTATGTCTAGTTTTCTTTGTACAGTTTATGTCTAGTTTTATGCCTTTGTGGTTCTATAGATGTCTATTAGGTCCATCTGCTCTACTGTGTTGCTCAGTGCTTCCGTGTCCTTACTTATTTTCTGCCTGGTGGATCTATCCTTTGGGGTGAGTGGTGTGTTGAAGTCTCCTAGAATGAATGCATTGCAGTCTATTTCCCCCTTTAGTTCTGTTAGTATTTGTTTCACATATGCTGGTGCTCCTGTGTTGGGTGCATATATATTTAGAATGGTTATATCCTCTTGTTTGACTGAGCCCTTTATCATTATGTAGTGTCCTTCTTTATCTCTTGTTACTTTCTTTGTTTTGAAGTCTATTTTGTCTGATATTAGTACTGCAACCCCTGCTTTCTTCTTGCTGTTGTTTGCCTGAAATATGTTTTTCCATCCCTTGACTTTTAGTCTGTACATGTCTTTGGGTTTGAGGTGAGTTTCTTATAAGCAGCATATAGATGCGTCTTGCTTTTTTATCCATTCTATTACTCTGTGTCTTTTGATTGGTGCATTCAGCCCATTTACATTTAGGGTGACTATTGAAAGATATGTACTTATTGCCATTGCAGGCTTTAAATTCGTGGTTACCAAAGGTTCAAGGTTAGCCTCTTTAGTATCTTACTGCCTAACTTAGCTCGCTTATCGAGCTGTTATATACACTGTCTGAAGATTCTTTTCTTCTCTCCCTTCTTATTCCTCCTCCTCCATTCTTCATATGTTGAGTGTTTTGTGCTGTGCTCTTTTTAGGAGTGCTCCCATCTAGAGCAGTCCCTCTAAGATACCCTGTAGAGGTGGTTTGTGGGAAGCAAATTCCCTCAGCTTTTGTTTGTCTGGGAATTGTTTAATCCCACCGTCATATTTGAATGATAGTCGTGCTGGATACAGTATCCTTGGTTCAAGGCCCTTCTGTTTCATTGCATTAAATATATCATGCCATTCTCTTCCTGCCTGTAGGGTTTCTGTTGAGAAGTCTGATGTTAGCCTGATGGGTTTTCCTTTATAGTTGACTTTTTTCTCTCTAGCTGCCTTTTATTAACCATTCTTAAGTATAGCTTTCATATGTTATTTTAAATGTTAGAGGATTTCTTTATTTTTAGCCAAAAATATGTTTTTATTTTAAATAATATTTAAAAATCATCCTTTCTCATAAATGTTAATAGTATTTAAAACATTTACTTTAAATGTGTTCCCCTTTGAATAGGGAATAAAGCATGTTACTAACATATATACATCATCTCTGTAATAATTTTATACTATCCCAATTATTAAATATTTTTTTACTTAACTTTTATCAACATATTGACATTTCACATTTCTGGAGTTTTGAATTCTTTTTTCAGCTATACTGAAGTATAATTGACAAATGAAATTGGAAAGTACTTAACATATACAACATGATAATTTGATGTACCATACATATTGCGGGAGGGTCCCCACCACCAAGTTAGTTAATACGTCCACCACCTCACTAATTAATTAATTTATTTAGGTGGGTACACCTAAGTTCTCCTATCTTTCTGAAGGTTTCAGCCCCAGGCAAGTTCACTATGGATTTGGTGAGATAGAGAAACGACAACAGAACAATTATGAGGTAAAAGGGCTTATGCCTGGTTTGTTCTCAGGCTGTTGGGTGAGTGCTAGAATCACACCAGCATCCACAGTCTGCATGTCTGTAATCTGCCTCCATCACCGCCTCCACCCAGAGCACTGGGCAGATTTCCTTGTATAGTGACTCAGTCAATAATAGCTCATTGCCTAGAGTGTTCAAGCAGCAGCCTAGCAACAAGCCAGTTACATCATCAAGGAGTTTAGGGTCAGGTAAGGATTCTGGCCATATGAACTTCCCCACATCTACTCCCTTAGAAGATTTCAATTATATAGTGAGATATTATCCAACTCTAGCCACTATGTTATAATTAGATCTTCAGACCTTATTCATCTTAGGTATATCTTCCTCAAGTTACAATAGCATTCATTTTGTCTTGGTAAACCCATCATAAGTTGAAAATATGTCAAAATGCATTTTATGGACATAACCTGTTGACATCATAGCTTGTGTACCATACTTGAATGTGCTTAAAACATGTATATGAGTCTACAGTTGGACATAGTCATCCAATACAAAGCCTACTTTATAATAAAATATTGAATATTTCATGTAATTTATTGAATATTGTGCTGACATGGTTACATGGGCACTGCACGAATGTCAGTGTATTGGTTGTTTACCTCATGACCACATGACTGACTGGGAGCTGTGACTCATTGCCAATATGTCACATATTGTTAGTCTAGGAAAAGATCAAAATTTGAAATTCGAAGTAAGGTTTCTGCTGAATGCTTTCACACCAACATAACATTGCAAGATTGTAAGTCAAGCATCCTAAGTCAGAGCCCATCTGTAACTGAAAGTTTGTATCCTTTTACCAGTTTCTCCCTATTTCCCTTGGCAACCACCCTTCTAGAATCTGTTTCTATGAGGTTGACTTCTTCTTCTTTTATTTTTTTTCTCGCAACATATTTATTTATTTATTTATTTACTTATTATTTTTTTTGAGATAATTATTTTTTATTGAAGGGTAGTTGACACACAGTATTACATTACATTAGTTTCAAGTGTACAACACAGTGATAAAACATTCATATACATAATTCTAGGTTCCAGCTATCACCCTACCAAGCTGTTACAATATCTTGACTATATTCCTTATGCTATACATTACATCCCGGTTACTTATTTATTTTACCATTGGAAGTCTGTCCTTTTTTTTTTTTTTTTTTTTGTGAGGGCATCTCTCATATTTATTGATCAAATGGTTGTTAACGACAATAAAATTCTGTATAGGGGAGTCAATGCTCAATGCAGAATCATTAATCCACCCCAAGCCTAATTTTCGTCAGTCTCCAATCTTCTGAGGCATAACAAACAAGTTCTTACATGGAGAACAAATTCTTACATAATGAATAGGTTACATAGTGAACAGTACAAGGGCAGTCATCACAGAAACTTTTGGTTTTGCTCATGCATTATGAACTATAAACAGTCAGTTCAAATATGAATACTCATTTGGTTTTTATACTTGATTTATATGTGGATACCACATTTCTCTCTTTATTATTATTATTTTTAATAAAATGCTGAAGTGGTAGGTAGATACAAGATAAAGGTAGAAAACATAGTTTAGTGTTGTAAGAGAGCAAATGTAGATGATCAGGTGTGTGCCTGTAGACTATGTGTTAATCCAAGCTAGACAAGGGCAATAAAACATCCACGTATGCAGAAGATTTCTCTCAGAACAGGGGGGGTGAGGTTCTAAGCCTCACCTCTGTTGATCCCCGATTTCTCACCTGATGGCCCCCCTGTGACTGTGCCTGTCTTAGGTTGTTCCTCCCTTGAGGAATCTTACCCATCTCTGGCTAACCAGTCATCTTCCGGGGCCATACAGGGAAATGTAAAGTTGGTTGACTTCTTTTTTAATTGCCGTATAGGTGATACCACGCATTATTTGTCTTTCTCTGTCTGGCTTGTTTCACATAGCATAATGCCTTTCAGTTTCATTCACATTGTTCCAGGTGGCAGAATTATCTTCTTTTTTAAGGTGAATGTATTTCAGTGGGTATATGTACCACCTCTTCTTTATGCATTCATCTGTCAGTGGTCACGTAGGTTCTTTCCATGTCTTGGCTATTGTGAGTAATGCTGTAGTGAACATGAACATACATATATCTGTTCAAGATAGTGAGCTCATTTCCTTCAGATAAATATCCAGAAGTGGGATTGCTGGGTCATATACTCATTCCATTTTCAATCTTTTGAGGACCCTCTATACTCCTTTCCATAGTGGCTGCACCAATTTACATTCCCACCAACAGTGTACAAGTGTTCCCTTTTCTCCAAACCCTCACCAACACTTACTTTTTGTCTTTTTGGTAATAACTATTCTGACTGGTGTGAGGTGATACCTCCTTCTGGTTTTGATTTGCATTTCCCTGATGATTAGTGATGTTGAGCATCTTTCCATGTTATTGGCCATTTGTATGTCTTCTTCTTTGACCTGTTCAATTCCTTTGATCATTTTTTTAACTGAGTTGTTTGTTTTTTTTGCTATTGAGTTGTATGAGTTCCTTGTATATTTTGGGTATTAACCCCTTCTTGGATGTATGGTTTGCATGTATGTCCTTCCATTTCATAGGCTGCCTTTTCATTGTAGTGATGGTTTCCTTCACTGCACAGAAGCTTTTTAGTTTGATGTAGTCCCATGTGTTTATTTTTGCTTTCATTGCTTTTGTTTCTGATGTTAAACCCCAAAAATCATTGCTAAAACCAATGTCAAGAAGCTTACTTTCTGTTTCTTCTAGGAGATTTATGGTTTTAGTTGTTCTTTAAGCAATTTTGAGTTGATTTTTGTGAATGGCATAACAGAGGCGTCTAGTTTCATTCTTTTACGTGTGGCTCTCCAGTTTCCCCATACCATTTACTGAAGAGTATATCCTTTGGGGTTTTTATTTTTTATACTTTAGTGGATTGTCTTCTTTCAAACACAAGAACCCATTCCATATCAAAGCTTAGGGTAGTTGTAACTTCAACAACCGCACAAGTTGTATTGCCAATGGGTTTCAGCCACTGGCAAGTTCACTATGGACTCAGTGTGACCAAAGAAATGACAGTAGAATGCTTCTTTGGGGTTTATTACCCGGCTTGTTCTCCTGGCAGTAGGTCGAGCACTGGTGTCTCTACCTCTGTCCGGAGCACTGGGCCAAGCTCTCTATACAGCGCAATAATAGCTTATTGCCTATGGGTGTGGAAGTGGTAGCCTAGCAACAGACCAGTTACGTCATCAAGTAGTTTAAGTACAGTGAGGATCCTGGCCATAGGAACCCCAAGTTCCCCACACTCTATCCCTCCAGGATTCTTACCTTACAATCTGCAGCTTTCAATCTTCTGCAATGGTCCCTGTGTGAGAAAACTGGAGCACTGTAACAAGGTTTCACAACAGCAACAGAGGATAACAACTCAGAGATTATAACAAAAATTAAGATACAAAAAGATTTTTATACAGGTAACAAAAATTATAATAATCCTCAAGCCAGAGGAGGTTCCCAATCCACAAAGACCATAAGGGCAATAAGACTCATGTTTTAATGACACCAGCATAGGCAGATCTTTTCCATCAGGTAGGATGCATGCAAGAGAGTGGTTCTGTGATAGGACTGTCACAGGAAGGGGGTCCCTTCCAGGTCTAGTATACCATACTTTTACTCCTTTCCCCATGGGGGTTACTGAAGGGTCTATATATAGTGCTACTGGAGGTGCATGCACTTGCCATAATGATAAAACAAAACTCCTGGTAAGATGCTCCTACCTTCTGGCCATTCAGGATATACTTCTAAGACCTTTGGCAGCCACTCTGCTGTTACTCCAGGAATACACAGGAGGCCAGCTTCCAGGCCTTGTCCCCAAGGTACCAGGAGAGCCAGCTATCGTTGGTCCATGTGTCGAAAGGTCCAAGGCCATGTCCACTCAAAGGAGTCTCCAGGGTTCAGTGCAGTTGGTGCTGGCAGCAAGATGTTATTCTGGTGACTGAACCTCAGCTTCAGTGATTCTTCTTGGTTTGTACTTGCAGTTGTATACGGGAGGCAGCCATACATGTTAACATGTCTACGGGGCTCAGGGCTCCCTTTCGGGGTCTCTCATTCAAACGCCGTAGCATGGTCCATAAGCAGACTGACCATCCCCGCAGACTATTGGTATTTGACTTTAGTCCGGATTTTAACAAGCTATTGTGCCTCTCTATCACGTCTGCTGCAGTAGGATTGTATGGCACATGAAATTTCCATTTGATTCCCAGCTGTCGCACCCATTCTTGCAGTGTATGTCTAGTGAAATGGGTGCCCTGATCACTCTCAATCACCAGTGGTCAGCCATAGACAGCAAAGAGACGCTCCTGGCCTCCTTTGGTCATCTGCCTGTCTGCACAACGGGTAGGAAAAGCAACAAGAAGTCCAGTAGCTGTGTCCACACAAGTCATGGCATGATATCCTTCTGACACAGGTGGAGCCCTAATATAGTATATCTGTCACCTGACGAGGGGTATAGGCCCCTTAGCTCCTGTCCCATGTTGCTGAGGAACTCAGTGTAAGTCCATTTTAGAGCATATGGCACACTACTGCCGGGTTCTACTACCTTCTTCAAAGGTCAAAGGCAAGCCCCACCAGTGGGCTACAGCCCACATTGTCTTCTGCCCCGCATGCAACAAATGCTGATGTAACCATTGGGCTATATCAGAGGCAGGCTTTCCTTTTAACCAATATATCTGAGCCAATTTATCTGCTTCATCATTTCCTGGGGATGCCAGTGGCAAATGGCCTGTCACATGGTGTACTGTAATTGTTTTAGTCTGACCACAGCCCATAAGTCTTGCCACAATCCTTGCCCCCAAAGGGGTCGGGGAGCAACCAGCCAGTTGGCGTGGTACCAGCTTGATAGCCACAGGGTCGGACCCCAATAGACAGCCCAGCTGTCAGTGCAGACAACTATAGGGGAGGGCTCCTGGGTGATCACAAGCCACACAGCCCGCAACTCTGCCTATTGGCTGCTCTTCCCCTCACCGTCTTCCATCCATGTTGTCTCAGTCTTAGGATGGAAAGCTATGGCCCTCCATTTTGGGCGCTGCCCATGGCTGGAGCCATCTGTGTACCATGCATCTTCAGGTATAGGGGCTCTTCCCTCCCAACAAGGATCTCTGCTACTAATGCTTCAAAAGCAAGTTCTTCTGGCTTTTCACTACTATATGTCACTGGCCCCAGTAAGCACTGGACTTACTTCTAGAGAGGGCACTATGCTACTGTAGGTAAGCACCCCACTTGGCCAGTGTAGGCGTTTGTGCCACACCACTCTGGCTTTTAGGTTCAGTCTCATAACCACCCCAAGATGGGATAGGTGATTATTGCCTTTATCAGGGCCATTCCAGTGATGGGTTCTGTAACCAACAAGGTGTGATACATGGAAGCCAGTTGTATATCAAAGTGTATCAT
The DNA here is from genome assembly GCF_030020395.1 of Manis pentadactyla. Taxonomy (NCBI): domain Eukaryota; kingdom Metazoa; phylum Chordata; class Mammalia; order Pholidota; family Manidae; genus Manis; species Manis pentadactyla. Next base: position 57,171,227 of record NC_080025.1, on the reverse strand, counting down.
ACCTCTGCCCCTTTCTAGAGTTGTGAGCAGAATCGAACAGGTTGGCGAGTTCATTCAAGCCGCTGCCCGAGACCCCAGCCATAACCGTTTTGTCACATGAACATCCAGCTCACAGGGCCTTGATGGGTCTATCACACTCAATCATCTGCATGGCCTTGACTGCCCAATTTGCTGTAGTAAAGGCAGATGCACATGTCTCATCCCAGTCCCACCTGATGCCCTTTTGTACCAACCGGTATAAGGGCTTCAGAATTCGTGACAAGTGAGGGATAAACACTCTTCAGTAGCCTAGAAGACCCAGAAACTCCTGTAGCAATGCTACAGTTGTGGGGGTAGGAAAGGCCTCGACTCTATCTATAACTGCTTCTATTATAACTTTGGTCTTACCTGACCAGACGACCCCCAAGAATTTGACAGACAAAACAGGTCCCTGAACCTTGGTGCTGTTCACAGCCCATCCTTTCTCCTGTAGATGTTGCAGCAGTCTAGTTGCTTCACCTTCTAGATCTTAAAGAGAATTGGATGTGAGCATGACATCATCAGTATAAGGGTACAGCCACACTGTTGACAGTTTCTCCCATGTAGCCAAGTCCTGGGCTACAAGTCCATGACATGGTGGGACTGTGGATGTATCCCTGTGGAACGATGTTGAAAGTCCATTGCCATCCTTCCCACATGAAGGCAAACTGTTCCTGACTTTCCTGTTCAATGTCAATGGAAAAGAAGGGATTAGCAAGATGTCCCACAAAATGGTATGTTCCTGGTTCATGGCTGAGGGTATCCATCAGGCCAGCAATAGAGGGAATAGCAGCATGCATAGGGGGTATGACTTTATTCAGTTCTCTGCAATCCACAGTCATACACCAGGAACCATCTGGCTTTTTTACTGGCCACAATGGGGAATTGGAAGGACTATGCGTTGGCTTAATAATACCCACCTTTTCCAGCTCCTGGAGAGTTTCTCCAGTCTCTTTATGTCCTCCAGGCAGTTTGTATTGTTTGGTATTAGTCACCCGCCGAGGCACAGGCAAAGCTATGGGCGGGTGCCTAGCATGTCCCCTCAGAAATGCCTTCACCACATGTATTCTCAGTCTGAACTCACCTGCAGTGTTCTGCAACCATAGACCCTGCAGGATATCAATCCCCAAAATATACCCAGGGATAGGAGATATATACTCAGTATACTCTTTTGCAGGTAGGTGCCCTATTCCCAAAGGGATTTTGGCTTGCTTCACTCTGATAGCCTAACCCCCGTATCCATCTGTGATAGTGGGGGTCCCGGGGAACCACTAAGGGTTACCATGGATCAGTGAACATTCAGCCCTGTGTCCAGCAGAGACAGGACATGTTTTATGTTCACTGGGGACCAATGGATAGCTGTTTCAACATGTGACCTCCGGTCTCCCCCGGTCCCTCAGGTACCTCGACCTTCCCCTCAGTCAAACCATGTTCCCCAATCACCTTCCTGTGAGGGCTCAAGTGAGGTTGGCTCATTCTCCAGCAGGAACTTTTGCAAACACATGGGCCGGACTTGTGGCTCTGTCTCTGACCTCTGCCTCTTTGGTCTTAATGGCTGGAACTGCCGCTCAGGTTTCAGTTGTTGCCATAGCCCAGTAAGAGCCTATCTGACTTCCCTTCTAATTTCCTTCTGTCTACTCCTGCCCGTATTAAATCAACCCACATCTGGGTCCTTGTAACCTTCATGGGGCCCTTCTTGTGAGTAGCAGACCTTATTTCTTTCCTTGCTCTCATTGCTTCAGCCTCTCCTAAGTCTGCTACTGTACATGTCACCTCGCTTATGGGCTTCCCTAAGTGAGGGGAAAGAATGGCCCTTATGCCTAGCTCTCATAACACCTGTTGGAGCTCAGCATATGTCTGTTGTCTAGCAGGACAGGATGGTATATCATCCTGATTGGGCCACACAGCATGAAGTGCAGCTATAAGCCAATCAAGGAGGCAGTGATTTCCTGGGGTCTTTGTAACCGCTGCCTCAAGGCAGGCTGAACCATCAGGGAAGCCAGCTTTCCCATCTCTGATCCGACAGAACAATTCCATCCACCTCTAAGTCCCATGGACGCAGGAGCCACACTGATATTGACTCCAAGGGCTTCTGCTTAAATCAGGAGCCCAAATCCACTGGCTCAGCCTGAGTATAGGGGTGGAGCATAGAGTGCTCCATGACCTGGGGAGGGGCTGCTCCTCTCCCTGGGGAACCCTTGGCTGCTGGGTCTTTATTTTCTTTACAAGTATTGGGTGTGCTTTCAATACAGGAGGGGTCAGTGCCTCTGGCACCACCCTTTCATCCTTCCCCAGCTCCTCCATTTCCAGGGATGATGGCACCTTTCTCTCCCCTCCCCCGAGTGCCTCCTCTGCTACAACCTTTTCCTTTTCTACTGTGCCTCGCAGCAATGCTACCTCAGCCTTCAGAAGGTCTCTTACCTTCACCTCAATGCTTCACAGCTGATGTTCTCATATTACCTCCCCCTGTGCTTCCCTCAGGAGTCATCTTTTTCCTTGATGGCCTCTTCCTCCTTCAGAACACCTGGCATCACTGCCATCTCATTCTGTAAGGAATCTTTTACTTCCTCAATGGCACCTCGCTGCTGCCATTCTCGTGCTGCCTCCTCTCACATCATTGCCATTTCCTTCTTCAGAGAATCCACATAAGTTTGCAGCTCAGGCTCTCCTGCCACCATTTCTTGGGTCTTTTTCAGAAGCATGTCCTTCTCTTCTGTAAACATTTTTAATACTGTGAGAAGCAGCCAACCCACAGTCCCTGCTGCCTCATGGGCACTCTGTCTCTCAAAAGAATGCATTTTAGCAGATAAAAAGTAGCCACAGCATGGTACAGTAGATATGGAATTTAGCATCTCCAATCTCCATAATTATAATATCCATGTGTTACCTACTCCTAAGCCCCAGGTAATGGAGCTACAATCTGAATAACATCGATGTGCTGTCTTTCAAGTATAGCTTCAATAAAAGTCTCCTGATAGCAGCCATGAGCCCTCCCAAACCAAGGGCTGTTCCAGAGTCCCTGCTTTATAGAAATTTTAGAACAGCTAATGAACAAGCAGGAATACTTGAAGACAAAGGTCCTGAAATTGGAATTTGAAACATGCATTTGGAGGGTAGTGAATAGATGACATTGGTAAAGTGGGTTGAGAGCCTTAAACTTTGAGAGGGATGTGAGTGGAGCTGTGCTTTAGGAGATTCACTTTGCATCAGAGGGAGTTCAGGATGTGATAGAGACTGAAATCACCTAAAGGGGTATGAGGTTTCCTGGAACAATCTATGTGGTTAGGACATAAGCAAGGGTGGGAAAAGAAAGCTCTGACCAGGGAGGCCTGTTGTGGTCACGTTGTGGTCGTGTAGCTGTGAACTGAGAAGGCTTACTGCTTAGCCATGCTACCACTTGGCATTCAGTTTTCCTTTAAGAGAAATGCTCTGTTGACTTCTGCTTTATGGGGGCAATGGTGTGTGCAGAGCATGGGATTTGCTCCTTCAGAACAAGCTCATTTCTATAAGGAATTTATTTTAGAGTTTAAAGGAGCATTTTGCCCCATAATGGAATCCTTTATAACACTTCTGAACTGGAGGACAGTGGTAAAAATCAATTCATTTTGCTTCAGAATCACTGTGAATTATTTAGAACATAACTGCGTGTTATTAACTTTTGAATTTCTTGCCAGATTTTAAGACTGAATTTTGCCTTTGAATAATAGACTGCTATTTGTTTTTCAAGGATGAAGACTGAAAGAACCCTACACAAACATTTTCAGAGTTTTATCATCAACTGTGTAGACTGTGCTTTTCTTTAATTTTGAAACTGTGTCCCATCATGCCCAGACTGACTTTATTTCTGAGCTAAAGAGAAACGTGTAGTCTACGGTGTGGTGTGAGAGGAGGGGAAACAGCCGTGGAGACTGTTCTGAGTGACCCTAGAAAAGAAGCTTTAAAGTGTCAGCTGGCAAGAGCTAGCTGTGTTAGAATCACCTGGAGAGTTTTAAAAAATAATGATTCACAGAGATCCTGTCTCAGACAGAGTGAGACAAAGAGACAGAGGAACAGAGAAGAAATGACTGTGAAGGAGGTATATGGCTCAGGGAGGATTATTTTCAAAGGAAGTGTCTACTGAAGTGTGTGTCTGAGAGAAGTGTGTTTGTGCGGTGTCCCAGAGCTGAGGAGTCTCACTCTTACCACACACAGGCCTGTAGGAATGGAGGGACTGCATGGACACTTGAATCCAGATAGAAACAGGATCCTGCACAGTTAGCCATTTTCAAAGGGCCAGCGGCCTTAGGTAGAAGGACACAGCCAGGTGTAAACTGGGAAAAATGTTCTGAACATACATATCTGACAAAGGATGTGTACCTAAAATATACAAAGAATGCTTCCAACTCAATAATGAGAAAACAAATGACCTAATAAAAATGGGCAAAACACTTAACTGATCATATATTAGTACACGAACAGATGCTTACCATGATTACTCATCAGACAAATGCAAACTATAATTACTCTTTACCTACTGGAATGGCTAAAATTTTTTTTGACTGACAACAATGGGTAGGATGTGGAGCAAGTGGAACGTCACACTGGCTGGTGGGGACAGAAAATGCCACAGTCACTTAGGAAGCAGTTTCTCAGTTTCTTAAACAGTTCAACATACACTTAGTGAAAGACCCAGCAATTCCTTGACAAAGCATTTACCCCTATCTCCAAAATGAAAACTAAGTCTACATAAAGCATTAACTTTAATGTTTATACAGCTTTCTTTTTAACAGCCCCAGACCGAATGTAACCCAAATGTCCACCACTAGGTGATTAAATAAATTGTAGTATAGTCAAACAATGTAATACTAGCCAGAAATAAAAATGGAAAAAATGTGAATACTTGTAATCCCACAGATGAACTTCAAAAACATTTTATTCACTTAGTGAAATAAGCCAGACTTAGAAAGCCTATCGATGGATTTTAATCCTCAGGACAGGATAAAGTCTTGAAAGGGCTTCTGTAAAGAAGAAAACGACTCCGTCTTACGTCTGGCATTCTCTGGTGCTGTCAGCCAAGGGGAGGCGATCCCAGAAGGAGCAGCCGCACAGAAGGAAGCCGGGAGCCGGTGGGACGGAGATCCCCGGAGAGCAGTTCGGGGAAGGAGGCGGTGCTCGTCTTTACCTGTCGCTGCTGAGACAGCAAGTGAGCCTGGAAGCCAAAGGGACTGCCGGACACGACAGAACGGAGCCCATCGGTGGTCTGCCCGCGCGCTGCCGTGACGGGAAGCTGGGGCCCGAAGCCTGGCTGGAGACGCTTGCAGAGGAAACACGAGAGGGAGAAGGGGAGACGTCAGTTCTCGGCAACATCAGCAAGGCCTTTGCTCTGAAAGACGGCATGAAAATGGAGAAGAGCTGATGCGGGATCGAGGAGGTTAAGTTCTTTTTTATTCATTTGTGTTTTGTTCATTTTATAATTGGGGATACCAGTTCGTGTTTGTAGGTTGGGAATAAACTAGTAAAGAGAGAGGGGAAATAGGTGACTCAGAAGAGAGTAATTGTAGGAGAAATGGAATGGAACTGCTACAGTTTGAAGCGATTTAAAAATACATGTGCAATGCCCACCATGTCCTTATTAATAAAAGTATTATATCAAGATTCCTTTCATTACACATTTGCCAGGAAACTGGGATTTCAGGTACTCCTGTTGCATTCATTCTACAAACACCAATTTGATTTTACTTGCTGAGATAGTCATACAGTGTCTCATACTCATTCTGGTATATTCTGAATATTATATGGATATCAGACAGCAGATAACAGATCCTTACAAAACTAAAAATGTTCTCAACACTAAAGACCACGACATTCTAGGTAACTATAATAGTTTATGATTCTATAAGAGACTTTGATTATTCTATTAAGAAACATCAAGCTGTTATCGAACTGTTTACTTGAGAACAAGAGAGTGAGAGAGCCAGAAGATGCATGGAAGTGAGGGCTCTAAGGGGCTTAGGTGGGGAATTACTCCTCTGCCCAGGTTTACCAAGAAATGATCGACATGCATCACTGTACAAGTTTAAAGCATACAGCATGACGGTTTGCTTTACATATATGGTGAAATGATTACCACAGTATGTGCAGCTAACATCCATCATTCATAATAAAAAGAAAAGAAAGAAGAAAAAAAGTTCTCCTTACTACGAGAACTCTTAGGATTAACTAATTACTTTCCTAATATCATACAGCAGTGTGTAACAGTCATTATGTTGTACATTATGTCCCTAGCACTTATTTATCTTATAACTAGAAGTTTGTACCTTTTGATCACCTTCCTCCCCTCCTTCCCCATCCTCCACCTCTGGTAACCACAAGTCTGATCTCTTTTTCTATGAATTTTGTTTTGTTTTGTTTTGTTTCATTTTCCATGCATGAGATCATAGTGTATTTGTCTTTCTGTGTTTGACTTATTTCACTTAGCATAATGCCTTTAGGGGCCATCCATATTGTTGCAAATGGTAGGGATTTCCTAAATTTTTATGGATGAATAATATTCTATTGTTTATTATACCTCAACGTCTTTATCCATTCAGCCACTGATGGACACTGAGGTTGTTTCCGTATCTTGACTACTATAAATAATGCTGCAATGAGCATGGAGGTGCATATGTCTTTTAGAATTTGTATTTTCATAGAATATGTTCCCAGGAGTGGAATTGGTGGATCATATAGTAGTTCTATTTTAGATATTTTAAAATTCACCATACTGTTTTTCCTGGTGGCTGTACCTATAATTTGCATTTCCACCAATAGTGCATAAGGGTTCCCTTTCCTCCACTTCCACATGAGATTTGTTATCGCTCATCTTTTTTGATGATAGCCATTCTAACAGGTGTGAGGTGATATCTCACTGTGGTTTTAATTTGCATTTCCTTAAGGACTAGTGATGTTGAGTATCTTTCATGTACCTCTTGGCCTTACATGTATCTTCTTGGGAAAATTGTCTCTCAGGGCCTTTGCCCATTTTTTAATTGAACTGTTTGTTTTCTTTGCTATTGACTTATATGAGTTCCTTATATGTTTTCTATATTAATCCCTGATCAGATATGTGGCTGCAAGTATTTCTTCCCACCCCACAGACTGTCTTTCCGCTTTGCTGATGGTCTCTTTTGCCCCTCAGTTGGATGTTGTTTCACTTGGTTGATTTTAATATTGTTGCTTGTGCTTTATGTGTCATATCCAAAAAATCCTTAACAAGACCCATGTCAAGGAACTTTATTTATAGGTTCTTTCCTAGGAGTTCCATGGTTTCAAGTCTTACAGGTAAGTCTTTAATCCATTTTGAGCTAATGTTTGTGAGGGTGCCAAACAGGAGTCCAGTTTCATTCTTTTACATGTGAATATACAATTATCCCAGCACCATTTATTGAAGAGACTGTCTTTTTTCCATTGAGTGTTCCTGGCTCCCTTGTCAAATATTTGCTGACCATGTATGCTTGGGTTTGTCTCTGAGTTCTTAATTTTGTTACACTGGTATATTTTTCTGTTTTTATGCCAGTGCATACTGCTTTGGTGACTGTAGCTTTATAGTATAGTTTTAAGTCAGGGAGTGTGATGCCTCCTGATTTTGTTGGTTATTTGTATGTGTGGGCGTTTATTTTTGTGTGAATGTGGTTCCATATACATTTTAGGGGTGTTTTCTCTACTTCCAAATACCACTGGAATCTTTAAAGGGGTTGTGTTGACTCTATAGATGGCTTTTGGTAGTATCAACATTTTAACAATGTTAATTTCTCCAGTCCATGAACACAAACTACCTTTCCATTTATTTCTGTCTTTTTTATTTCTTTGTGTCTTAGTTTTTACTTCCTTAGTTAAATTTATTCCTAAGTACTTTATTGTTTTTGAGTCTATTGTAAAGGGATCAATTTCTTTCTCTCTTTTTCAGAAAGTATGTTGTTAGTGTATAGGACTGCTGGTTTGGTTCTCTACCCAAGTGAGGCTTGTTGGAGAACCATCCTAAGCTTCTACAGTTGCCAGGAGTCTCTGGCAGGCTTACTAGATGGTCAGGATTAGGTACCATATTAAGTAGAAAAAGAGACTATGAATTAGCCTCCCTGCTCTGGCAGGGCAGCAGGATGGGACCCAAGGCTAGTAAGGCTCATTGTTTGCACACCTAGATGCAGGTAAGAGTTTGTGCTGAATTCCCTGGTCAGGTGAAGCCACTGGTTTTGCTCTGTAGATGGGAAAGCCACAAGCTGTGCTCTCTGTTCAGGGGTCACTGTGAGCAGAACTATTCCATGGGCTACACAACTTCGTGTGTGCTCTGGTTAGACAGGCTGGAGGCCGTACTCAGCAGTGAGCAAGGCTGTGAATGCTTCCCTGCCTGGGCACAGTGGGAGAAGCTGCTCTGCAGCTGATAAGACTTTGTTGTCTGGATTCAAGCTGACCTGTGCCCTGAGTTCCCTGGCCAAACAGGTCCACTGGTTTTCTCTGCAGACTTCAGCTATGTCTGCCTCTCTTGCCAGTGGGTTTCAGCCCTGAACAAGTTCTCTATGGATTCAAGGAGACCAAAGAAATGACAATGGAATGTTCTTGGGGTGAAAGGGTTTATACCCAACTTTATTCCCATGGTGGCAGGTCAGTCACTAGAATCCTGTCCCTTCAGAGCAAGGCTACATGCAGCAAGCCAGTCTCTGCCTCTGGGCCTCTCTGCCCCCTCAGCCGTCTCAGTCTCTGTCCTCGGTGCTGCCACCACTCCAGTCTCATCTCTGCTCTCCTGCAGCCTTGCAGCCCAGCCACCATGTCACCCAGAGCACTGGGTGGAGCTCTTTCTATACAGTCAGTAACAATGTACTGCCCACACATGTGCAGTGAGCTGGCCAACCAGGGCCTGGTGAGAGTCCTGTCTACAGGAACCTTCACTTTATCCACACTCCAACCCTCCAGGATTCTCACCCCTCAATCTCTGTGCCCTCAATACTCTGCAGTGGGCCCTGTGCAAGGCAGCTGGAACATTGTAAAAGAACCGTGGGTGGGTCTACCCACCTTCTCCAGTCTCTCCAGCAGAAAGTCTTGCAGACACACAGGCTGATCTTGTTGCTTTATCTCTCTGGCTTCTGCTTCCTTCTCAGCAGCTGGAACTGCTGCTCCAGTCTCAGTTGTTGCCACAGCTCCAGTCATTCAGCTTCTGTCTGCTCCTGCCGTTTCAAACCAACCCACATCTGGGTCCTCGCGACCTTCACAGGCCCTTTATATTCTTCCTTCAAGAAGCAGACCATATTTCCTTCTGTGCTTGAGCGTGGGGATGGATGCAGAGCATGGAGAGCCCCACAACCTGAAGAGGGGGCTGCGCCTCTCCTGGAAGAACCCATGGTTGCTGAGTCCCTCTGGTTTTTCACCAGCTTTCAGCCAGGTGGGGTTCCAATTGAGGAGGGGCCGATGCCCCCGGCACTGGCAGGGCCTCTTCCCGACCTGTTCGTAAACCTCCGCTCCTCCATTTCTGGGGCTGACGGCTCCACTACATCCTTTGCCTGCCCCACAGTGCCTGGCTGCCGGCTTTTCTGTGCTGCTGCTTCTCGGGCCGCTGCTCCTTCTCATGCTGCTTCCTCTCAGGCCACCACAACATCCTTTACCATTTCCACAGCACTTCGTAGTGAGGCCATTTCAGTCAGCAACGAATTTTCTTTCTCTTGGAGTGGAGCCCAGTTCACCCATTCCCTGTACCACATGTCCACTGGGGGACACTTGAATGTCCCCCCATCCATAGGTGCAGCCACTGAAACACTCCTCCCGTGAGGGCAGCCTGTTCTTTTCCTTGGTCAACAATGAATATATATATTTATATTCATCACTTCTTTATAAGGGAAAAACTGTCCTTCTACGATACTGACACAACAAGCAGAAGGAATAAATAATACTATTCCTTTAAAATAAAATGTGGCTACTATTGTCAAGATTTTGTTCATTTCCACAAAAGCTATATTTGTATATATGTGCAGTTAGTATTGGTGGTAGAGGCTCTCCAACTTTCAAGAAGTAAATGAACCTAATTCCATATAAATATCCCCACAGTATAGAAAAAGTTATAAGCGCATGCAATTCAGTATTTTTCCCTTGTTCCCAAGCTTTATTTGAGTTATTTATTTTTATTGAAGTATAGTTGATATACACTATTATATTGGTTTCAAGTATACAACACAGTGATTCAACAGTTATCTACACTATTAAATGCTCACCCCAACCAGTTACTATCAACACAGAAAGATGTTACAGTACTACTGACTATATCCTCTATGCTGTACTTTGACCCCTGTGATTAATTTATGCTATAATTGAGATATTGTGACTCTTTCTCCCCTTCACCTATTTCACCCATGCAACCCCCATGGTAACTATTACTCTCTTCTCAGAATCTACAAGTCCATTTCTCTTTTGATCATTTGTTTTGTTTTCAGTTTTAGCAAGAAAATGTTACAGACATAAATCCCAGTTCATAACCTGGACCCTGCCATAAGTGTACATTTCTTTGTTTTTGCTTTCCTTTTTCAATTCAGGTTGGCAGAATTTTAATCCAGGTTTGTGTTGCCATTCTGGGAGTTTACCAGGTGCCACAGTGTCACGGATGACCATCTAATCCTCAGTGACATTCATTCACTCACACATCCTCGGCTTCATCCCAGGCGTCTTCAGGCATGTCCATCACTCCAGCTGACCAGGGGTCCAGACAGTTAATTCCCACAGGGGGCCACCCCTAGTCTCCACCCTCAGGATCTCCCTGGGCTCTGTGGTGCTGCCACTCCATGCTGCTCCTGTGTGCTTGGGAGTCATTCTGTTCTCCCCATCTCTCCAGGAAACCCCGAGGGTCTGAGACCCACAGATCAGACTGTTTTTCTGTCTCCCCCATGGGGCAAGGTCTGGGGAGCAAAGTGCCAGGTCACTCTTTCTGAGACTGACTCGTATTTTCATTTTCATAGTTACCCTTCAGCCCAAATATTTTCCAGCCCAGGGAATCATTTTTATAATCTTGGTAAGGAAGTCTCACTGTTAATAATTTCCTTACCATCTCTTAAGGACTCTCCTCTTAAAATAATCTTTCTTTTTGGCTATCACATGCCTTTCCTGGGGCAAAGAGTACAGGCGGCCTGGATACGTGGATGCAGGAGACAGCCAAGGGAAAGGCTAGAGGGGGTTCCACATTTAAAAAAGAGTTCTGGTCCCCAAGCTGGAGCTGAGATGGCACACATAAAAACTGAAGTAGTCGGCACGCAGGGTGGCTGCCCCATGCCAGCTGTCCTCTGAAAACTGTCCCCCCACAGTGGCTGCTGCCAACTGTCCTGTCATGTTAAGTGACCCTATCCCCAGGCCAGTCAGGAGATATTTGACTCAGACTGGGCCAGTCAGATTTTGTGCCAGAAATGTGTAAATTTGGGGCTGAGACTCTAGAGACTTGTTGTACACAGTGGATGTTGCTGACCCCACGCCACCTGTCTGGAAGTGCTCTGGAGAGAGAGCCTTTAACCCTGCTGCCAAGGCCTCAGGGCTTCCCAGGCTTCCTCTCCTCAAGTCTCAGTCCTAGAGCTCTTCTCTGATTTTGTGAGATAATCCAGGATCTTTCACATAAATTCCCCTTCTGCCCCAGCCAGTGTCAGTTTCTATTACATGCCATGTAAACAGCGTTGATTAAAAATCATAGAACCACATAGCATCTGAATACAGAATAAAAAATCTTAATGAAATATTGGAGAATGTCACTCAACCAAGTATTAATTGAGTTGGGAATTTGGGGTGAACTTGGAGCCAATATCCTGGTACTTGGTTCATCCTCTACTAGTGTCTCATGGAAAGATGAATGAATGGCCATGAGTAGGCACAAGAGAAAAATCAGCAACATCCCTAGAAAAGGGAGGCTATCTTAAGCCCCAGTCAGAAGTCTTACTAACTGCATCATGAATGAGGGTATATAAAAAAATACATGTTGGAATTACACACTGAACTCTTGGAACAAGTATAACGTGGGGGGTGGCAAAGCTGATGAAAAATGTGACTATGTCTTTCAGGCCAAAATGTTTCAGCTTCACTGAACATAAAATGAAGCAGGCACCCTGTACTAAGAGCAGTGCGCAGGGTTGGCCATACTGTGACTTCTTCCACTCACGCCACCCCCATTGGCTTAGATCTGCCTAAGGCCAAAGAAGCTCCAGTATTCAAGAAGCCAGACTGGCAGGGAGTGGAGGGGGTGTGAGTCCTGCCCGAGAATGTGTAGCTGGAAAGTGTGCTTGTGGACAGCAAACACTGTGTGCTGGGCCACGCAGGCTTTCCCCTCCAACATGGCAGGGCACTGAAGGCTCCTTGGCAGCAGCAGCAGGGAGAGACACCCCGGCAAAGGGGGATTGGCAAAGATCCCACTGAATGGCAGCACACTCCAGGCAGGGAAAGAAATGAGAAGATAAACAGACAGAGTCAGGGGGCTGCAAAGGGACCTATTCTTCCGAGTCTTGTCTGGTTAAGAAGGAAAGAGGCTCTGATGAGCAGTGGTACAACTGAGGAGTTTATGCACAGCCCGAGACACAGGGCTGGGATGCAGGGGGACCATGTTGCTTTTTCTAAACTGGATCACTTTGCAAGTGAGAGGGTGCTCTTACCTCCACGCGGGAACAAGAGGTGTCGTCTGGCACACAATGAGAGGCGGTCGCCCTGCCAAGACTGTGCCTGACAGATCTCCCTCAGTGCAAAATTGGTGACACAGATAAGCCATTCTGGACCCATCCAAAAGGAGCAGGAGAACAGAGGAAAGGGAAGAGTTACAAGTCATCTGATCCAGGAAAACTTACCTCTGAGGAAAATGAAGAAAATTCTGGAGCATACCTGCCTGGAGTCCTCAAGAAGTTGCAGGAGAATATAACTTCCGTGATAATATAGGAGAAGTGCACCTGGGCCAAGCCGAAGGGAGATATGACCAGGGAGTTGGATGTCTTAAGCATTTTTGGCACGAAGAGCTGCTTCCTGCTTGGCATCAGAGCTGAAAGTGGATACGCCATCGTTCAGCACTGCTTTGCTTCCTATAAACACAGTGCGCTTTCCCTGGCAGCAGAGTTCTGGGAGTGACGTTTCCCACTTCACAGCCAATGTTCTGTGGTCTGCACATGCCCTGGAACAGGTGAAGTTTAGGACTGTAGACGCAGGGACTAAAACAGAGCAAGGCTGTAGGAAGGGCATGTCTGACTTGGAGCTGCTGTTTGACCGCCTGCTGAAGATGCTTAACTTCTGTCTGCTCCGCGAAAAGGGAAAACCTTCTCCCTGGAGGAAGGGCTCTGACGAAGACCTGTGCCATTAGCAAAACAGAAGTGGTCTTATGATAATTACAGTGAAGATGACAGAATAAAGGGACATGGCTTTGCTTTCCTTGTAAATCATTCTCACTCAAGGATTCCTACTTACAATCCCACAGTAGATTATTAAGATGGCATATATTTGGTGATAACAGTAATAGATATAATTGCAATACTAACAATAATTAAATACTGTCTTTTGAGCAAAAATTGCATGCCAAATACCTCATTAAGCACTCTACTTTTGGTGCTCACAAAGATGTTGAGAAGGCAGAGCATCCATTTTACAAATAAGTTGACATGAAGCTACCTGCCCGAGAGCCCATAGCTAGTGAAAAATAGAACTGGTTTGAATCCACGTCCTGCTAGTCTAAAGGGCATGTTATTCATCATGGCAAACTGCCAGAGGAGTTCTTAGCTCAGACAAGCATCGAAAGGGAAGCCTCCTAGTCCCCCAGGCATACACTGAGTACAGAAGTCTACCGGGAGAAATCGTTATCTACACAGTAGACATTACACGGCACTGTGAGGAGGACTACTAATTGGGGAGTAACTCCAAAAGCAATGTGCACTTTATGTCAATAAATCAGAATACTACTTACCATAATTAACCCAGTGCATATCCATTGCTAGCTAATTTGCAGAGAAAGATCATTTCACAAGGTTTTATTTTTATAAATACACCATTTTTTTTCTAGGTGACTTTATCTAATGTTAAAATATTTTTAAGCAGCTGCCAAGCAGTAGCTTAATAAAACTTTAATTTAGATGGAGGGTAGAACTTTCTCTGTATTCAGCATAAATGAACTAAATACAGTCTTCCCATTTGGCATTGAAAATGGTTGTCCCTGCTTACGTGGAACAAGTAGACAAGTGATAAACACACCACTAACAGCCACTTTGTGTGTTAGAGCCAGGAGCTAAAGCTCCCATCCATGGAATGCATACATGTTCTCATTCAGTCAGTGCAGTGTGGTAAAGGTATACTGCTCTGACCCCAGTCTGCGTCCCCAGAAACGTGTTTACACAGAGCATTGTAAGGAATGATGGAGGTCACTCAGAAGTTCCGCCTTTTCCTTTCTTTGGTGGTGGGAGGCAGTGGAATCTGAAGTTCTCATGAACAGAAGTATGGCAGTCCTCCCTGGGCTTGACAGACTAGAAGCAGATGCGGCACAGGCTTCCCCAAACAGCCTCTGCTAGCCTGTTCACGTGGGCTCGCAGTGCACTGATGGGGGGCTTTCCTGAGCTAAGGGACAGCCAGGCAAAAATCACAGGCCTCCTTCTTTCAACTTACTAAACAATAGGGAGGATATAACTTGACAGGGTAGCTGCAAGTCAAGGTCACTCACTTTTAAAAATGTGACTTTTTAAAGTGAAGGTGAATTTGAACATCTGGAAATCTTTTTTGAAAATAAATTACTTCTTAACTGAACATTAAATGACAATGTTTTTGGCAACTGTTCTATCACTGATACTTAGAAATGAATTCTTGGCAAACCAAGAACTTAATGCTCCATGTATGAGATCAACACATAATTTGTTGGATTCTCAGAAGTGTTTTGCTTGAAGTATTTCAAGAGTTGTGCTGAGCAGGAAATGAGCTCGTGGAGAAGTGGAGATGACAAGAACTGCTGTTTTCCACGGCTGACTTACCAGCTGATACTCATATGTATGGCTGCATGGAGTCATGACGTGGTGCAGGAAATTGTCTCTACATGTGTGGTTAAGAATCTTATTCCCACAAAACCACAAAGCCAAAATCTGCAAAAAACCCTATCTAATGGTAATAGAGAAAGAGGAAAACACTAGAGTTGAATTACACACACAGATTTTTTATTTGAAAGAAAACAGATTACTCAAGTTCTCAGAGGGTAGGAACCACCTCTTTGAAGCAAAACAATGCTTCCTGTTTTAAATGAAAGAAACTTGCATTATTTATTCTGCATAATTCTGAAGGAAGGCACAACATCTGTGTTTGTGTGTATGTGTGTGTGTGGCAAGAGGAATAAATAATGAGAAATTATAAACAAACTGATATTACTTATAGTAACAATGATAAACAATAAAATTTAATAGCATAATGTGGGTAAAATTGTAATATTCCCAGAATATCCTGCCTGGCTTTAGTACACCTGCATGTCAACAGGTGCTCAAGGGTGGAGAGAAGTATGGCTTTAGTGCATTTGCATATCCTCAGGGATGGACAGAAGTTCATCTCCATACCAATGGGTAATTACCTGGGCAAGGAGGATCTATCTGTACCTGAGAGGTGAGGGGTAGTGCTGGTTTTGCTTCTGCTGGAGAGAAGGCCTTGGACTGCAGTTTGTAAGCAATAAATGGGTTTTAAACTTTATTTCTCCCTTTGACTCATTTTGGTTTTTAGAGGTATTTTGCTCCGGAATTTCCTCTCCCTGCACTTAAATCTGGCATTAGTCGAGAGGATTCCTCTGAACCCGAAATCTGTCATAATTGGGGCGACCTTTGGGAGGGCCGCCCCTAGAAATTATGGGGAAAAGTGGCGCTTGCGCCGAGGGACGTGTGTTTACACTCTGGTGGTTGTGGAGGCCCCTCCCACCTCTGCTGGCTGTGCTGACCCCAGCCTGTGGCCTGAGCCTAAGGCTAATGTTTCTGCCACTGCTGCTGCTCCTGCTGCTGGCCGGAGCCTGGTCACAACTATTGAAAGGAGCAGAGGTCTGGTACATCTTGATGGAGAAGCAACTGGCTGCTGTGTACCACACCTTGCTGGCTATGGAGCTCATTGCCGGAACAGCTCTGACCAAAGTAATAACCACCTATCTCATCACAGGGTGGGTGAGAGAATGTACCCGAATGCCATGGAATGGTGTGGCACAGATACCTACCATATATCATGTGACTGGCCATTTGCCTTTGGCATCCCCAGGGAATGATGAAGCAGATACATTGGCCAAGGTGTGCTGGCTAGAAGGAAAGTCAGCCTCTGATGTGGCCCAATGGCTACATCAGTGTTTGTTGCACGCGGGGCAAAAGACAATGTGGGATATAGCCCGTGAGTGGGGCTTGCCTTTGAAGAAGTCAGCCAAGCCCAGGAGTGCCCTGCACATTGTGCAGATCAGCAAACCCCCAAGAGGGGCCTAGAGCATCTCTTTGCAGCGTATGACTGGTTGCGAGTGATTGAGAGTGATCAAGGCACCCGCTTTATTGAAAATGTGTTGCAAGGATGGGTGCAGCAATTAGAAATAAAATGGACGTGGCCCTGGACATTTTGACACATGGACCGGTGATGGCTGGCTCTTCTGGCATCTTGGGGAAAAGGCCTGGAAGCTGGCCTCCTGTGTGTTCCTGGAGTAACAGCAACATGGTCCCTCAAAATCACAGTTATTTGCTTCTACAGTCCTTGTGTCCTGGATGCACCCCCTGGCTGCAGCTGCCCCATGATGGCTGGAATGGATGAGCTTTGGATTAATCTGCATGGGACTTTGAACCTAGCTAAATCCCCTGGCTTGAGAATTATCATGATTGTCTTGCTGTTTCCAAGAAAAAAATGCTTAAAGATAGGATGTCTGTCTAATGTTTGGTAAAAGTTTTGTGAGTAATCCAGCATTGTTGTTAGGAATGAGTAAACAAGTGTAGAAGCATATTTTGTCCTTAGTGACACATTCTGATGTAAAGTACATTTATTTAATCTGCATAGGCTGATTAAGTAAGTACATTTACTTAATCTACATAGGCTGAATCCTCTGGCTTGAGGATTATCATGGTTTTATTGCTGTTGCTATTGTATGTCATTAATTTGGGCAGAAGAGGGGGAACGAGTAAATTGTAAGATGAGATTCCTGGAAGGGTGGTCTGCGGTTAAAATTGTAATATTTCTAGAATATCTTGCTTGGATATCAACAGGTTCTCAAGGGTGGAGAGAAGTATGGCTTTAGTGCATTTGCATCATTCCTCAGGTAGTGGAGAGAAGTTCGTCTCCATATCAATGGGTAATTACCTGAGCAATGGGGGGTGGGGCTTATTTGTACCTGAGAGGTGAGGGGTAGTGTTGGTTTTGCTTCTGCTGGAGCAGGAAAGAGAGAAGGCCTCAGACTGCAGTTTGTAAGAAATAAACGGATTTTAAACTTTATTTCTCCCTTTGACTCATTTTGGTTTTTAGACGTGTTTTGCCCTGGGATTTCCTCTCCCCAGACTTACACATAAGCATAGCAGTGAAAAGGCAAACAAATGAACCAAGGGAACTGTAAGAGGAACTGAATCCCTTTATTAGCTTTGTTTTGTTTATGTATTTTATTTTATTAATTGCTCTTTGGAAGACCTTAGGAATACTCTTTAGGCTAATGTATTCTGGGACTTCCTCTGAAAAAGAACTCTGATAAGCAAGAATTATAGGTGTCTTCTGTCTGCACAGCAGCCCGTTCTCCAGGGGTTCACTCTGATGCTTTGGTAGCTACTCTGAATTGGTAAAAAAAAAATGGTAAGATGGGTAAGAACGCATCTTCTCAGGAAGAAAGAAACGTTTCCCTAAACTTGGAAATAGCCATTAGGCATGTGTAAGGAGGCCAAATAATCTTTTACTACATTTTATCCCAGAGTACCTCACACTCCAAATATCTGTCCTCCTCAGTAGAATACTCAGCGGTAAAAAATGAATTAGTACCAACCCTTTGCATGATAATGTAACTCCTGAGAATGGTGAAATTTTATTTGTGTCCCTAAGATTATCTTTATTCTAAAATTCAGATATTATAGCAATAACATGCATGGGTTTGCTCCTCCTGATTCCTGGGATTGCAGAGTCCACTCACAGGTGCAGGGAGGGTGTGTCAGGCAGTGTTTTGCTATGCAAAGTTTCTGCGTCTGTCCCTGGTCTCTCACCAAAGACTGTTAACACTGAGACAGAAATATATCCTAATACACCAAAGAAAAATGATTTTGACATAGTCTCTCTCATTAAAATCTTAGTGGTTTATCTAATTTGATTTTCTCAAACTTCCTGTGCATCCAAATTACCTGGAGGGTTTAGTAAAATACAGATCACTGGGTCCATTAGAGTTTCTGATCAACAGCTGGGAGGTGGGGCCCAAGAATATGCATTCCTGACCAGCCCCTGGGGCTCGCTGAAGGTGCTTATCTTATAGGCACCAGGCTTTGAGACCCACTGAGCTAATTTAATTCTTAGCTTCTTGAAAAGAGAATAGTAAGTTTTAGTGATCACAATGTTACCTGTTTCAGTTGGACTTCTTTTCTGTCTAGAATCAGCTACTTCATTCCTTGAAAATCTTTGTCAATAGAAATATTAACTAGCATTTAGCCAATACTTAAACAAAGAATAACGAAATTACTTCATTTGAGTATTGAATTTAGGAAAGGCAAAAAAGATACCACAATAAATTTAAAATGTTCATTGAACGGTTAAACAAAATGTCTTAAAGGGGAAAAGGATTTTCTCGGTCATATCCTTTAGTCAAACATTGCCATATACGTTTTGCATTTCAACAAATATTTGAGTGCCTCTTCGTACCAGTTGCTTTTGTAGGCAAAAGAGGCCATATCAGTACACAAAACAGGTAACTCCAGCCCTCTTGGGTTTTTGCGAAGGGAGAGAGATGACAAACAACAAACTAATAAAATAAGATGTCAGATGGTGACTAGTTGTAAGTCTGGGAGAAAGGAAATCCTGGGGCAAAATACCTCTAAAAACCGAAATGAGTCAAAGGGAGACATAAAGTTTAAAACCCTTTTATTGCTGACAAACTGAGTCCAGCCCATCTCTCTCTCCTGCTCCAGGAGGAGCAAAACCGGCCTCCCCTCCCCTCCCCTCCCCTCTCAGGTACAGATAAGTCCTCCTTGCCCAGGTAATTACCCACTGATGTGAAGATGAACTTCTCTCCACCCCTGAGGAATGATGCAAATGCACTAAAGCAATACTTCTTTCCACCTCCGAACGCCTATTGATATGCAGATGTACTAAAGTCAGGTGAGATATTCTGGAAATACTACAATTTTACCCACAACCTCTGAAAACCGAAATCAGTCAAAGGGAGAAATAAAGTTTAAAGCCAGTCATCTTCAGGTATAGGGACTTTTCCCTCCTGATAAGGAGTCTCATACCAATGGCTCAAAAGCAAGTTCTTCCTGCTTTCCACTGGTATAGGTCACTGGCCCCAATAAGCGTTGGCGTTCTCCACGTAAGGGGCTAGTAGCCACGGCGCTGTGCTGCTGTAATTATGTGCCCCATTTGGCCGGTGTAGGTGTCTGTGCCACACCACTCCATGGCCTTTGGGACCAGTCTCTCACCCACCCCACAATGGGATAGGTGGTTATCACCTTGGTCAGAGCTGTTCTGATGATGGGCTCCATAATAAGCAAGGTATGCTACACAGCAGCCAATTGCTTCTCTATTAAGGTGTACCTTGAAAGTCATCATGGGGTTTTAAATAAAAAATAGCCCTCAGAATAATGGAAAACAACATGTAGAAACAAAACTGTTTAAAAAGATGCAAAAACAGAAAAACTGAATGTTAAGATACACCTCGTATCTTCAATTACTTAAATCTACTTAGTCAACAGTGTTTATTAGGTGAAATTAGACTGAGGCAAGATAGGATGTGTTAAACATTCGATGCAAGTGGCTCTTGCATCCATTTGTAAACTTTTTAATGGGCTGAGTTTATTGGAAATATGTCCATCCATGCTTCTTCTTTGACTCCCACTTTGCCAAATTATGTAATTTTTTCCATAGTTGATTCATAGCTAAAAACATGCTAATAGCTATTTCGTCCTTTTATCTGATTGTTTTTCTTTTATCTGGGGTTATCTCCAAAACACTAACATGCCTGATACATAAGTAACAATTCCTCTGCTTTGCTCACCAAAAATGTTCTGAATAAGTGGCAAATGTGTTCAACCTACTTTGATAAACCTAAGTAAGAATGTACAACATCTTCTAGCCATTTATCTGTATTGTTATAATTTAATTCAAGCCATTTAATATTTTGTGGGCTGTGGTTACACAATACAATAACAATCTATTTGACTTAGAAGTTGAAGAAAACTTTGAGGTCAGCAATTCCTTTTGTTTTTCAGTCCTTAAACCCAGGTCTGAGTAAAGCTCAGAACAGCAGTCACAAGGGAAGGGAGTAAATCAAGTTCTGAGTTCAAAGATTGACTGAGGAAATAGCCTAGATTCCATAGATTCCAGATTCCCAGACATAAATGAGCAACTTTTCAGACTCCACCCTAAGGTGCTGGCTTCTGCCCTTGCATGTGAGAAACAGGCATGGCCTGGGAGGTGTTCTTCCCGGAAATATCCCCTCAAATTCTTGCACTAATTCAGGCATTCACTAAAGGGTAGATATTTTTTAAATATGAAAATCTTGCCAGTAACTTTAAACCTGAGTTATTCCCACTTCAGTGTGAATCAATCAATTAGAAATATGAACTTTATTTCTTCCTTAACAACTGTTTGAGACTCAAGAGACACGAGGCAGAGAAGCCACCTTTTTCTGTAGCACACCGAGGACAGACCTGGCTAAGGGGAGGCTGAGTCCTTGAAAGGTAGGGAGTGATGGGAAATGGGAGAAGGATACAGAAGTGAGGAGGCAGGGGCCTAAAAAAGTTTTCTATAATTTGCAGTCCTGACCCAGGGCCATGCTGGCCACATGTGTGACTCAATACTGGAGTTGTAGTTTTTTGTAAAAAACAATCCATTGTTTATTCAAGTGATTTTGGACTTTTGAGAGGACAAAGCTGAATTATCAGAAGCGAAAATGCATTGAACTCCTGAGTGTCTGGCCTGCTGAGCTTGTGAAGGGTTCTCCAACTCTCTTCCATGAGTCTCTGACTTTGCACAGGCCCAGGTACCCACACACCAGCCTTTCTCCTGCTGGCATCGGACCGTGGGCAAAAGCCTAAAACACTGGAACACTGCCCCTAATACTTGTAGACTCCTAATTCTTATCTTGTCATCTGGGAAACTTCCAGCAGCTTTTGGCCTAGGGCCTCCTTATCTCTTGACCTTGATTTCAGTGGTTGGTATGGACCGGGATCAAGTGCAGACGCAACTCCTGCCTTGATGCCAGGATGTCCGCCCAGGGCTGGCAGGCCTTCTGTTGGCAACCTTCCAGTTGGCTACTCCCAGAAGTCTCTGGCCACTTTTGGCAAGGTCATACAGACCTTGGTAAGGTACAGTACCCAGACCCAATCTTTGCAAATGGCCTGTTCACTCATTCATTCAATTTGAAAACATTGCCTGAACACGAGCCTTGTGCCAAGCATGGTACCTGGTGTCAGGAAGATTCACAGACAGTGGTCACTGCCTTGAAAGGTATCAGTCTTTTCAGGGGCAAAGACAGAGGCAATAACCCGTATTTGCATTGTGACTGCCTCCGGTGACCCTGGATGGGGGCGCTGATATTCTTTCTAAAGCTTCAGAACAGATGTTTGTGGTGGGGGGAGGGCGTTCATGCAGTGAGTGGAGGCAGGGATGTCAGCAGAAAGGGGAGAACCTTCACATTCCAGCACTGCTGTAAACCTCACTTCCCTGTGCTCGGGACATCAGATGGTAAGAGCGAGAGGCAGACCTCTGCCTCTGCTGGGAGAGGGGGAATAGAACTGCAGCTTTTTTTTTTTAATTGCTGATGGGAAATGGAAAAAGAGAGTCTTTGGAATGCAATTATGGCTTGTAGTGTTTTGGAAAACAAAAAGTTTCTGTGTCTAGTCCAAATACAAAACAGTGTTTTGGCATATTCCTTAATAACACAATCTTATTTATGAAGAGTGTTTCAGATCCAACCTAGACCCTAGAGCAAAGTATAAGGAGTGAACAAATGTAATTACTGGCATGTCTACTCAAAATATTTTGTATAATGCTATTAGTCAAATACACATCTTAATATTGCAATGCTGTTTCTGTGGGAAAATTCAATTTTACTTTTATCAAATCAAAAGTGGACTTTTTCCTGATGTGTAAATGTAAGGTGTTATACTCAGGCTCAACTAGCCTTGCTGAGACAGAACTCGACAAGGGGCACTGCTTCCTTGGTCTGTCCTTTCTGGACTCTGGGGCACCTTGTCCAGATGCCACAGCCAGTGAAACACTTGTGCTTGGCTCTGTCTCCCAGGGGGCAAAGGAGGATTTGGTGCCCTGGCATGGGTATCGCCTTTGTTCAGTGCCCTTCTGGAGAACAAGCCTCAGTGCTGTTGGGGAAAGAATGGAGAAGAGTGGAAACCCCCCGGGGCCAGACCTGCCTCCCCAGTGGCACATTAGGGATCTGTTGTCACCAGAATTTGTCCCTTGGATGTCCCACCCCACGGGCCTATCAAGTATTTCTGCCAACTACGTTAGAAATGTCCTGAATGGCTTCTGATTATCCCACTAAAGAAGCATTTCGCCAGCTTCCAGTGATATGTGATTTCTCACTGATGTTTCGGTGTCCCTTAGGTGTTTAATCCATGTGTGACCACACACCCAGGTTGGCGAGTTGCTATGAGAAAGTGCTCAAAAGACGGAAGGAGAGACCCAGTGATGCCATAGAGAGAGATGAGGGTTTGTTGGGCCTATACGTACAGGCAGTCCAAGAGCGGCTGGCTGGACGAGGTTGCGCACGGCTGTTGTGGACAGTGAGGGAACTGCTTGTATGGGGTGAGGGGGCAGACTGCATGCTTTGCTAGAAGGATCTTTCTGGTGCAACCACCCCTGTGGGGTTAATATATAAATCCAGTATAGAAATCAAATGTATAATCAAATAGGACTTGATTATTTTTCCTGTAATTCCTGATACAGGATCAAGAATGGAACAAACAAGACCAAAACAGTTTCTGTGACCTAACTGCCCTTGCTATTGTTTCAATACCACGTAAGACATTGTGCCCTGGGGACTGCGGAGGATTAAGTTTAGAGTTAGTTAATCGTTGTCTATTAAGTCCCCCACAGAGAATTCTATTGTTGTTAACATGTATGTGCTCAGTAAATACGAAGGGTGCCCTCTCAGCACTACTCTTGCGCTGTTACGCCTCGAGGCTCCTGGCTGGTCCTTTCAGGTCTTCGATACCTCATTGCATCTCCCCTCTGTCTGCAGGTCAGAGGCAGGGAGGGACCAACCCACCCCCAAGTCATAAAACCTTGGTCTGAGGGGTCTACCCCTCAACAAGATGTTTCCATGGATTAAGCGGGCCTTGGTTTTAGCCAGCCCCAGGCCATCAACATACTGTATTCTTAGCGTATAGCCCCTGTTGTAGGAGAGGAGCGGGAGGCGGATGCGGCGGCGAGGGAGGCGGGAGGAGGAGGTGGAAAGCTTCAGTACAGGGAATCTCCTTCCATTTTTCAGGCGCTGGCAGTAGTTAAAGAGATCGTGAGTGATGTTAGGATCAAGAGCTCCCCCTGCGGGCCATTGGTTGTTATTGTCTAGGGGGTATGTCGGCCAATCTTGGGAGCAGTATTTGCGGAGAAGTTTCGGTTTTATATCAGGCGTCAGGGAGAGGGTGGCTAGATGCTTGAGCAGGCATTCAAGAGGTGAACTTCCAGGGAGGGATGAGGAGGCTCCCATGGCTAAAGGACAGAGAAGGAGACAAACAGGGGAAGACGAACGGAGATCCTCGGACTGGGAGCAGACCGCAAGGAGACAAAGGGCGTCCCCGGTGATCCTTGGGGGTCTGCGGAAACTCGTATACGAGTTGGTTTCTTAGGAAGTGTGGGTCGTCACCCAGACTCCTCTAAGAAGGCAGAGTGCCGGAGTCCGAGGTACCTAGTACTGGGAGTTTTTGGCGGAAGGAATTTTTCAGCGGAAGGAACGGAAGGGGGGGAAGGGAGCGTTCTCATCTGCAAAGGAGTCACCTCGTTTATGGCTGTTGGAGGAGGGGCCTGAGGGTCTGTCGCAGCCGTGAAGGCCTCAGGCGGGGAGAGCTCCCTCCTCGTCGCCGAGCGTCAGGGCCTTGCCGGACGATCACAGTCAATGGCGCTGCGATAGCTCGGGGAAGAGCGGCCTGCTCCGGGGGAAAACTTACCCAAAGGCCAGAGAGGAGTGGTGAGTGTGAGGAGCCAGCACCGGAAAAAGAGGACGAGGGCAAGCTGCTGCTGGTGTCAGGGGGAAGCACCAATGAAAGGAAAGGAGCGACACACAGCAGCAACTCACCGGAGAATTCCGCTTTATTAGGGAAAGGTGCTGGGTTATATAGGAAGGGGCATGGGGTGATTGTGGTGTTACTTCTACGGGGCTGGTGGCTATTGGCTAGGTGCTGGAATTAGGGGGGCGAGGGGTGATTGGGCTTCAGGTGGCGCCAGCGGGAACCGAGGACTCAGAAGAGAAGCAGGAGGTTCGCCATCTTATGGGTAGGGGCCCTTCATTCATCATCACCATCGATGTCACCCCCACTTCACCGTAACCCTGAAGTTCCATCTTGCCTTCACATTAGAGCCGGCCCCTAACTCTAACCATAGCCATATCCTCCCCGTACACCTTACAGAACACCTACTCTCACAGTAGCTTTGGCCTCTTGTCCTGAACCCTCACCATTACCATCAACGTCCCCCATGCCTAACCGTAAACGTGAGCCTCAATCTCTACCTCACCTTCATATCAGAGACTGACCCTAACAGTAACCGTAACCCTATCATTCCCGCACACCTTTCCAAACACCTAACCCTAATCCTAGCCCTGAGCTCTGGATCTGACCCCTCACCATCACCATCCATGTCCCCTATGCCTCACTGTAAATCTGAACCCCAATCTCGCACTCGTCCTCACATCAGAGCCTCACCCTAACTGTAGTCTTAACCCTATCCTCCCTGTACACCTTTCCAAATACTTAGCACTAACCGTAGCCCTGGCCACTGAACTGTCCCCATACTGTCACTATCGACATCCCCCATGCATCACTGTATACCTGAACCTCAATTTCCCAGTCACCCTCACTTCAGACCCAGACCCTAACTCTAACTATAACCCTATCCTCCCTGTACACCCTTATGATCACCTAACCCTAAAACTCAAGCCCTGGTAGTTGGACCTGACCCCTCAACATCAGCATCGACGTCACCCCTGCCTAACTGTAAGCCTGAATGCCAATCTAGCCCTTAACCTAACATCTCAGCCGCACTGTAACTCTAAATGTAACCCGTTCCTTCCAGTATACTTTACAGTACACATAATCCTACCCCTCGCCCTGGCCACTGGACTTGAACCTACATCGTCAGCATCGATGTCACCCATGCATCACCGAAATCCTGAGGCTCACTCTCACCATCAGCTACACCTCAGAGCTGGACCCTAACTCTAACTGTAATCCTAACCTCCCCATACACTTTACCGAAGTCCTAACACTAACCCTACCCTGTCCCCTGGCTTGAAACCTCACCATTGCCGTCGTCGTCCTCACACCTCACCGTAAACCTGAACCTCAATCTCACCCTCACCCTCCCATCAGAGCTGGACCCTAAATCTATCCAAATCCCTGTCCTCCCTGTACACCTTTCCTGAAACATAACCCTAACCCTAGCCCTGGCCTGTGGGTATGACCACTCACCATCACTATCAACATCACCCAAGCCTCACCATAGACCTGAAGCTCAGTGTCACCCTTGCTCTCACATCAGAGCTGGATGCTAAATCTAACCATAATCCTATCCTCCACATACACCTCAATGACACCTAATTTTAACCCTAGCTCTGTGCTCTGGACCTGAACCCTCACCAACGCCATCGATATTACCCCCGTTTCACCATAACCCTGAAGCTCAACCTTGCCCTTGCCCTGACATGAGAGGCTGACCCAAATTCTAACCATAGCCCTAACCTCTCCGTATACTTTACCTCCCCTTACACAGGGCGCTGGTCCTGACCCCTCACTGTCACCATCGAGGTCACCCATGCTTCACCATAACACTGAGTTTCAGTCTTGCCCTCGCCCTCACATCAGGGCTGGACTCTAACTCTAACCATAGCCCTATCCTCCCCGTACACCTTACTGAAACCTAACCCTCACTGTTGCCTTGGCCCCTTAAACGGAAACCTAATGATCATCATCAGTGTCACCTCTGCCTCCCAAACCGTAACCCTGGACCGCAATCTTGCCCTCAACCTAACATTGCAACAGGAACATAACTCTAAATGTAACCCTAAACTCCCTGTGCACCTCTTTGAACACATAAAACTGAACCCTAGCCCTGACCACTGGACCTTAACCCACTCTGTCAGCATCTACTTCAACCATGCCTCTCCATAATCCTGGAGCTCAATCTCGAACTTGACCTCACATCGGAGCCAGATCCTCACTCTAACAATAACTCTATCCTGCCTGAACACCTTACCAAACACTTAACCCTAACCCTAGCCCTTTCCCCTGGATCTGACCACTCACTGTCACCAGTGATGTGACCCATGCCTTACCTTAACTTTGAGGTCCATCTCGCCACCCCATACACCTTACCAAACACCCAAACCTAACACTAGCCCTGGTCCCTGGCATGTCCCTTCACCAACACCATCCATGTCCACAAAGCCTCACTGTAATCCTGAACCTCAATTTCTCACTCGCCTTCACATAAGAGCCAGATGCTAACTCTAACTGTAACCCTGTCCTCCCTGCACACCTTTATGAACACCTAACACTAACCCTAGCCCTGGCACCTGTACCTGAGCCCTCACCATTAATATCTACATCCCCTATGCCTCACCATAAACCTGAAGCTCAATCCTGCCTTCACCCTTACATCTGATCTGGATCCTAACTCTAACTGTAACCCTATACTTCCAGTACACCTTACCGAACACCTAACCCTAACCCTAGCCCTGTCCCCTAGATCTGAACCCTCACCATTAGCATTGAAGTCACCCCAGCGTAAACATAAGCTGGAACCACAATCTAGACCTCACCATCACATCACAGCCACACCCAAACTCTAACTGTAACCCTATCCTCCCAGTATACCTTAAAGAACACCTAACCCTAAACGTAGCACTTGCCACTGGCCTAACCCCTCACTGTCACCTCGATGTCTGCCACACCTAACCATAAATGTGAAACTCAATCTCACCCTGACCCTGATATGAGAGATGTACCCTAAGTGTTACCATATCCCTATTCTCCCTGCTCATCTTGCTAAACACCTAACCCTCACTGTATACTTGGCCCCTTGTCCTGAACCCTCACTGTCACCATCGATTTCTACTATGCCTAACTGTAAATGTAAACCTCAATCTCTCCCTTACCCTCCTATCAGAGACTGACTCTTACTATAACCGTAAACCCTATCATCCCTGTACACCTTTCTGAACACCTAACCATAACCCTAGCCCTTTCCCCTGGATCTGATGCCTCACCGTCAGCATCTACATTCCCCATGCCTCATGTAAACCTGAACCTCAATCTCATACTCGCCCTCACATCAGTACCAGACCATAACTGTAATCTTAACCCTATCCTCCCCATACACCTTTCCAAACACTTAACTCTAACCCCAGCTGTGGCCCCTAGCCAGTCCCCTCACCATCCCCATATATGTTCTGAATGCAGCACTGTATACCTGAACCTCAATTTCACAGTCGCCCTCACATCACAGCCGCACCCTAACTCTAACTGTAACCCTATCCTCCCCATACACCTTACTGAACACGTAACACTAACCCTAGCCCTGGCCGCTGGACCTGAACCCACACCGTCAGCATTGACATCACCCACACCTCACAGTAACCCTGAAGCTCAATCTCATCCTCAGCCTCACTTCAGAGCCAGAACCTAGCTCTAACCATAATGCTATCAGCCCTGTACACCTTACTGAACACCTAATCCTAACTCTAGCCTTGACCCCTGGTCCAGACACCTCAACATCACCATCGACATCAACCACACTTCACCATAAACCTGAACCTCAATCTACCCTCGCCCTCACATCAGACCCTGACCCTAACTCTAACCATAGCACTAACTTCCCTGTACTCTTTAACAAATATCTTACCCTAAACCTTGCCCAGGCCCCAGGTCCTGACCCCTCACCATCACCATCGAGGTCACCCATGCTTCACTGTAGCACTGAAGTTCAATCTTGCCTTTGTCCTCACATCAGAGCTATATCCTAACCCTAACTGTAACACTATCTGCCCCTTACACCTTACCAAACACCTAATGCTCACCGTAGCTTTGGCCCCTTGTCCTGAACCCTCACTGTCACCATCAACATGCCCCATGCCTAACTGTAATCGTGAACCTCAATCTCTTTCTTGCCCTCATATCAGAGACTGACCCCAACTTTAACCATAACCCTATTGTCCCGATACAGTTTTCCGAACACTTAACCATAACCCTAGCCCTGGCCACTGGGTCTAACCCCTCACCATCACCATACACATTCCTCATGCCTCATGTAAATGGGAACCTAAATCTCACACTCACCCTCACATCAGAGCTGAACAATAACTAATCTTAACCTATCCTACCCATACACCTTTCCAAACACATAACTCTAACCCTAGCTCTGGCCCCTGGCCTGTCCCCTCACCATTAACATAGATGTCCCGAATGCATCATGTATACCTGAACCTTAATTTTGCAGTCACCCTCACATCAAAGCCACACCCTAACTCTGACAGTAACCCTATCCTCGTCACCTTACCGAACACCTAATCCTAACCCTAGCTCTAGTAAGGTGTACGTGGATATTAACTCTAGAGTACATGAAGGATAGGGTTACAGTTAAATGTAGCATCTGGCTCAGATGTGAGGGCAAGGGTTAGATTGAGCTCAGGTTTATGGCGAGGCATGGGTGATGTTGATAGTGATGTTGGGGTGTCATGCCCATGGGCCAGGGCTCGGGTTAAGGTTAGGTTTCAGGAAAGGTGTGCAGGAAGAATAGGGTTATGGATAGAGTTAGGGTCTGGCTGTAATGTGAGGGCGAGGGTTACATAGAGGTTCAGGTTTATGGTGAGGCATGGTTGATGTTGATGGCAATGGTGAGGGATCTGCTCCAGCGGCCATGTCTAGGGATAGGGTTAGGTGTTCATTAATGTGTCCAGGGAAGATAGCACTATGATTAGAGTTAGGATCAGGCTCTGATGTGATGCTGACTGCAAGACTGAGTCTCAGGGTTTCGGTGAGGCTTGAGTGACGTCGATGCTGATGATGTGGGTTCAGATCCAGTGGCCAGGGCTAGGGTTAGGATTATATGTTTGGTAAGGTGTACTGGGAGGATGGGGTTACAGTTAGAGTTAGAGTTCAGCTGTGATGTGAGTTGAGGGCCAGATTGAGGTTCAGGCTTACGGTTACGCAGGTATGACATCAATGCTGGTGTTGAGGGGTCAGTTCCAGGGGTCAGGGTTAGTGTTAGGGTTAGGTGATTGTAAAGGTGTACAGGGAGGATAGGGTTATGGATAGAGTTAGGGTCTGGCTCTGATGTGAGGGCAACTGTGAAATTGAGGTTCAGGTATACAGGGTTGCATGGGGGACATCTATGGTGATGGTGTGGGGACAGGCCATGGGCCAGGGCTAGTGTAAATGTTAGGTGTTTGGAAAGGTGTATGGGGAGTATAGGGTTAGTTTTACAGTTAGGGTCCAGCTCTAATGTGAGGGCGAGTGCGAGATTGAAGTTCAGGTTTACAGTGATGCGTGGGGGTCGTGGATGGTGATGGTGATGGGCCAGATCCAGGGGCCAGAGCTAACATTAGGGTTAGGTTATTGGAAAGGGGTATGGTGAGGTTAGGATTACGGTTACACTTAGGGTCCATCTCTGATATGAGGGCGAGGGCAAGTGCGAGATTGTTGTCCACATTTACGGTTGGACGTGGGAGACGTCGATGGTGATGGTGAGGGTTTAGGCCAGCAGCCAGAGCTAGATTTAGTGTTAGGTGTTCTCTAAGGTCTACCAAGAGTATAGAGTTATGGTTAGAGGTAGGGTCCTGCTGTGATGTGAGGTTGAGCTTTTAATTGAGTTTCTGTGTTATGGTTAGGCAGGGGTGACATCGTGGCTGATGGTGAGAGGTCAGGTCCTGGGGCCAGGGCTAGGTTTAGGGTTAGGTGACTGGTAAGGTGAACAGAAAGTATAGGGTTACAGTCAGAGTTAGGATCTGGCACTGATGTGAGGGCGAGAGTGAGATTGAACTTCAGGGTTATGGTGAGGCATGGGGGACGTAGAAGGTAATGGTGAGGGCCCAGATATAGATTCCAGGGCTAGGATTAGGGGCATGTGTTCATAAAGATGTACAGGGAGGATAGGGTTACGGTTAGAGTTAGGGTCTCACTCTGATGTGAGGGCAAGAGCAAGATTGAATTTAAGTGTTACGGTAAAGCATGGGTGACCTTGATCATGATGGTGAGTGGTCAGGACAAGGGGCCTCTGCAAGGGTTAGGGTTAGTTGTTCGGTTAAGTGTACACAGAGGTTAGGGTTATGGTAAGATTTAGGGTCCAGCTCTGATGTGAGGGTGAGGGCAAGATTGAACTTAAGGGTTATGGTGAAGCGGGGGTGACATTGATGGTGATGATGAGGGTTCAGGTGCAGGGGCCAGAGCTAGGGTAAGGATTAGGTGTTCAGTATGGTGTACATGGAGGATAGGGTTACATTTAGATTTCGCATCTGGATCTGATGTGAGGGTGAGGGCAAGATTGAGCTTCAGGTTTATGTTGAGGCATGGGTGGTGTCGATAGTGATGGGGCGGGGTCAGCCCAAGAGCCAGGGCTAAGGTTAAGGTTACATTTCAGGAAAGGTGTATAGGGAGGTTAGGCTTACAGGTAGAGTTAGGGTCTGGCTCTGATGTGAGGGAGAGTGTTAGATTGAGGTTAGGGTTACAGTGAGGAGTGGTTGATGTCAATGGTGATGTTGAGGTGTCTGTTCCAGGGGCCAGGGCTAGGGTTAGGGTTAGTTGTTCAGAAAGGGGTACAGGGCAGATAGCATTATGATTAGTTAGGATCCGCCTCTGAAGTGAGGCTGAGGGTGAGATTGAGCTTTAGGGTTATGGTAAGGTGTGGGTGACGTCAATACTGATGGTGTGGGTTCAGGTCCAGTTTCTAGGGCTAGGTTTAGGGTTACATGTTTAGTAAGATGTATGGGGAGGATAGGGTTACGGTTAGAGTTAGGGTGCAGCTGTGATGTGCAGCTGAGGGCTAGATTGAGGTTCAGTGTTACAGTTAGGTTGGGGCGACATCATGGCTGATGGTGAGAGGTCAGGTCCAGGGGCCAGGGCTAAGTTTAGGGTTAGGTGATCGGTAAGGTGAATGGGAATTATAGGGCTACATTTAGAGTTGGGATCTGGCTCTGATGTGAGAGCGGGAGCAAGATTGAGCTTCAGGATTAAGGTGAGGCATAGGGGACATAGATGGAAATGGTGAGGGCTCAGATACAGGTGACAGGGCTAGGGTTAGGGGTATGTGTTCGTAAAGATATACAGTGAGGATATGTTTACAGTTAGATTTAGGGTCTAACTCTGATGTGAGGGCAAGTGCAAAATTGGCGTTCATGTTTACAGAGTGGTGTGGGGGACGTGGATGATGACTGTGAGGGGACAGGACAGGGCCAGGGCTAGGGTTACGTTTAGGTGTTTAGTAAGGTGTACGGGGAGGATACCATTATGTTTAAGGTTAGGGTCTGGCTCTGATGTGAGGGTGAGGGTTATATTGAGGTTCAGTGTTTCAGTGAGGTGTAGGGATGATGATGGTGATGGTGAGGGGTCAGGACCAGGGGCCTGTGCAAGGGTTAGGGTTAGTTGTTTGGTAAAGTGTACAGGGAGGTTAGGGCTATGGTTAGAGTTAGGGTCAGGCTCTGATATGACATGAGGTCGAGATTGAACTTCAGGGTTATGGTGAAGTGTAGGGGTGATGTCAATGGTGATAGTGAGGGTTCAGGTCCAGGGCCCAGAACTAGGGTTAGGATTAGATGTTCAGTT
The DNA here is from genome assembly GCF_030020395.1 of Manis pentadactyla. Classification (NCBI taxonomy): domain Eukaryota; kingdom Metazoa; phylum Chordata; class Mammalia; order Pholidota; family Manidae; genus Manis; species Manis pentadactyla. Next base: position 57,139,056 of record NC_080025.1, on the reverse strand, counting down.
AGGTGTACATTGATGATAGGTTTATGGTTAAATTTAGCATACAGCTCTTATGTGAGGGCGAGGGCAATATTGAGCTTCAGGTTTATTGTGAAGCATGGGTGATGTCGATAGTGATGGTGAGGGGTTAGATCCAGGGGCCAAGGCTGGGGTTAGGGTTAGGTGATCATTAAGGTGTTCATAAAGTATAGGGTTACAGTTAGAGTTAGGATACGCCTCTGATGTGAGGGCGAGGGTGAGATTGAGATTCAGTATCACGGTGAGGTGTGGGGTACATAGATGGTAATGGCAGGGGCTCAGGTTCAGGTGTCAGGGCTAGGTTTAGGGTTAGGTCTTCATAAAGATGCACAGGGGGGATATGGTTACTGTAGCATTGGTGTCTCACTCTGATATGAGGGCGAGTGTGATATTGAAGTTCATATTTACAGTGAGGTGTGGGGGATGTCAATGGTGATTGAGATTGTTCATGTCCAGGTGCCAAGGCTATGGTTAGTGTTAGGTGTTCTGTTAGGTATACTGGGAGGATAGGGTTACAGTTAGAGTTAGAGTCCAACTCTGATTTGAGGGTGAGGTAGAGATTGTACTTCCGGGCTATGGTGAGGCGGGGGGATGTCAATGGTGACAGTGAGGGCTCAGTTCCAGGGGCCAGGGCTAGGGTTAGGTTTAGGTCTTTGGTTAGGTGTATGGGGAGTATAGGGCTATGGTTAGAGTTAGGGTCCAGCTCAAATGTGAGGGTGAGGTCAAGATTGAACTTCCATGGTACAGTGAAGCATGGGTGACATCGATGGTAATGGTGAGGGGTCAGTACCATGGGCATGTGCAAGGGTTAGCATTAGTTGTTCGGTAAGGTGTATGGGGAGGATAGCATTATGGTTAGAGTTAGGGTACGGCTCTGATGTGAGGGAGAGTGCAAAATTAAGGTTCAGGTTTAAAGTGAAGCATAGGGGATGTCTATGGTGACATTGAGGGGTCAGACCAGGTGCCAGGGCTAGGGTTAGGGTTAGGTGTTCAGGAAGCTGTATGGGGAGTTTAGGACTATGGTTAGATTTACGGTCCAGCTGTGATGTGAAATACTGGGTGAGATTGAACTTCAGGGTTACAGTGAAACATGGGTGAGGTCAATGGTGATGGTGAAGTGTCAGGTCCAGGGCCCAGGGCTAGGTTTATGGTTAAGTATTTGGCAAGGTGTACAGGGAGGATAGCACTTCAGTTTTAGTTAGGATCTGGCTCCAATGTGAGGCCGAGTTTGCGATTTAGCTTCAGGGTTACAGAGAGGTGTGGGTAAAGAAGATTCTGACAGTGTCCGTTAAGGTCCAGTGGCCAGTGCTAGGGTTAGGGTTATGTGTTTGGTAAGGTGCACGGGGATGATAGGGTTACATTTAGAGTTAGCATCTGACTCTGATGTGAGGGTAAGTGCAAAATTGAGGTTCACGTTTACAGTGAGTTGTGGGGGACTTCCATGGTGATGGTGAGGGCTCAGGTCCAGGGGCCAGGGCTAGGGTTAGCTTTAAGTCTTTGGTAATATGTACAGGGAGGATAGGGCTATGGTTAGAGTTATGGTCCAGCTCAAATGTGAGGGCGAGGGCAAGATTGAACTTCAGTGTTATGGTGAAGCATAGGTGACGTTGATGGTGACGGTGAGGGTTCAGGACTAGGGACCTGTGCTAGGATTAGGGTTAATTGTTCTATAACATGTATGGGAAGGATAGCATTATGATTATATTTAGATTCCCACTCTGATGTGAGGGAGAGTGTGAAATTATGGTTCAGTTTTACAGTGAGGTGTAGCAGATGTCAATGGTGCCATTGAGGGGTCAGACCAGTTCTAGGTTTAGGGTAAGGTGTTCACTAAGATGTATGGGGCAGATAGTGCTACAGTTAGAGTTAGCATCCTTCTCTGATGTGAGGCTGAGGGCAAGATTGAGCTTCAGGGTTATAGTGAGGCATGGGTGATGTCGATGCTGATGGTGTAGGTTTAGGTCCAGTGGCCAGGGTTAGGGTTAGGGTTATGTGTGTGGTAGTGTGTAGGGTGGATAGGGTTCCAGTTAGAGTTAGGGTGTGTCTGTGATGTAAGAGTGAGTGCTAGATTGAGATTCAGTTTTACGGTTAGTCAGCCGGGATGTCGATGCTGATGGTGAGGGGTCAGGTCCAGGAGCCATGGTTAGCATTAGGGTGAGGTGATTGGTAAGGTATATGGGAAGTATAGGGTTACAGTTATAGTTAGGATCCGGCTCTGATGTGATGGTGAGGGCGAGATTGAGCTTCAGGTTTATGGTGAGGCGTGGAAGTAGACGGTAATGGTGAGGGATCAAGTCCAGCTGCCAGGGCTAGGGTTTGGGTTAGGTGTTCATAAAGGTGTTCAGGGATGATAGGGTTATGGTTATAGTTAGGGTCTGGCTCTGATGTGAGGGCGAGTGTGACATTGAGGTTCAGGTATACAGTGAGGCGTGGGGGATGTCGATGCTGACAGTGAGGGGACAGGCCCGGTGCCAGGACTAGGATTAGGTTTAAGTGTTTGGTAATGTGTATGAGGAGTATTGGGCTACTGTTAGAGTTAGGGACCAGCTCTGATGTGAAGACTAGGGAGAGATTGAGCTTCAGACTTAGAGTGAGGCATGTGTGATGTTGATGGTGATGGTGAGAGGTCAGGTCCAAGGGCCAGGGCTAGGGTTTGGGTTAGGTGTTTAGAAAGGTGTACAGGGAGGATATGGTTACAGTTAGAATTAGGGTCTGGTTCTGATATGACGGCATGGGCTATATTTTGTTTCACGTTTAAGGTGAGGCATTGGGAACACTGATGTTGACAGTGAGGGTTCAGACCAGGGGCCAGGGCTAGGGTTAGGGTTAAGTGTTCGGCAAGGTGTATGGGGAGGATAGCATTACAGTTAGAGTTAGGCTCCAATGTGAGGCTGAGGTTGAGATTTAGCTTCAGGGTTACAGAGAGGCATGGGTGAAGTAGATTCTGATGGTGTGGGTTCAGTTCCAGTGGCCAGGGCTAGTGTTTGGGTTATGTGTTTGGTAAGATGTATGGGCAGGATAGGGTTACGGTTAGAGTTAGCATCTTGCTCTGATGTGAGGGCGAGTGTGAAATTGAGGGTCATGTTTACAGTGAGTCATGGGGGACTTCAATGGTAGTGGTGAGGGCTCAGGTCCAGGGGCCAGGGCTAGGGTTAGTTTTCCATCTTCGGTAAGGGCTATGGGGAGGATAGGGCCTCTGTTAGAGTTACTGTCTGGCTCAAATGTGAGAGCAAGGACAAGATTGAACTTCAGTCTTACAGTGAAGCGTGGGTGAAGTCAATGGTGATGGTGAGGGGTCAGGACCAGGGGTCTGTGCAAGGGTTAGGGTTAGTTGTTCAGTAAGTTGTATGGGGAGGATAGTGTTATGGTTAGAGTTAGCATACAGTTCTGATGTGAGGGAGAGTGCGAAATTTAGGTTCAGGTTTTCAGTGATGTGCGGGGGACGTCGATGGTGACATTGAGGGGTGAGGCCATGTGCCAGGGCTAGGGTTAGGATTAGGTGTTTGTTAAGGTGTACAGGGAGGAGAGGGTTATGGTCAGAGTTAGGGTCCGGCTCTGATGTGAGGGTGAGGGGTGGTAGAACTTCAGGTTTTCAGTGAATCATGGGTGACGTTGATGGTGAACGTAAGGGGTCAGGTCTAGGGGCCAGGGCTAGGGTTAGGGTTTCATGTTCATTAAGATGTATGTGGAGGTTAGGGTTACAGTTAGTGTTAGGGTCCATCTCTGATGTAAGGGAGAGGGTGAGATGGAGCTTCAGATTTACAGAGATGTGTGCGTCAAGTAGATTCTGATGGTGTGGGTTAAGGTCCAGTGGCCAGGGCTAGGGTTAGGGTTATATGTTCAGTAAGGTGTATGGGGAGGATAGGTTATGGTTAGATTTAGAGTCTGGCTGTGATGTGAGGGTGATGGCTAGATTCAGGTTCAGGCTTTCAGTTAGGCGTGGGTGTCATCATTGCTGATTTTTGAGGGGTCAGGTCCTAGGGTCAGTGCTAGGGTTAGGGTTATGTAATCAGCAAGGTGTACGGATCTCAGTCTCTCTGAGTATTCTACCTATCTTTGCTTTCCAACCCCACTAACTCCAAAACACCATGTTAAGTGGGTTCATGCTCCTGGAGCAGATCTCCACACCTGTGTTTAGCAGTCCTGGGCTTCTACTCCTTCTGTGCTCTATTTATCTTCCTCCTGCCTGTGTGTGGGGGTGAGGGGAGGGCTTGGGTCCTGCTGGATCACAGCTTTACTTCTTTACCCTTTTCTGTGAGGTCTTCACTTTTCCCCAGATGTAAGCAGTCTGTTCTGCAGTCTTTGAGTTGCTGCTTCAGGATTGGTTTTATTTACTGTGTTTTTGTGGTATATGTGGTTTGGGGAGGTGGTTTCTGACTCACTTTCACACCACCATATTTTTCCTAACTCTAGTAGTTCTATTTTAACTTTTTGAGGAAACTCCATATTGTTCTTCATATTGGCTACACCAATGTACATTCCCACCAACAGTGCACAAGGGTTCCCTTTTCTTCACATCCTTGCCAATACTTGTTACTTCTTGTTTTTTTTTTTTTTTGATGATAGCCATTCAAACAGGTGTAAGTCCATATCTCATTGTGAGTTTTACTTGAGTTTTCCTGGTGGTTAGTGATATTGAGCACCTTTTCAAGTACCTATTGGCCATTTGGATGTCAGACTTTTTTGGAAAAACATTTAGTTCCTATGTCCATTTTTTACTCAGATTGGTTTTTTCCCTATTGAATTTTATGAATTATTTATATATTTTGGATATTAACCCCTTATCAGATATGTGATCTTCAAATATTTTTTCCACTCTGTAGGTTGCCTTTACATTTTGTTGACAATTCCCTTTGCTGTACAGAAGCTTTTTAATTTGATGTGGTCCCACATATTTATTTTTTACTTTAATGCTGTTGCTTTTTGGTGTCAAATCCAAGAAAATCATTGCCAAGACCAATGTCAGTGAGCTAACCCCTTATATTTTCTTCTAGGAGTTTTTAACTTGCAGGTCTTATGATCAAGTCTTTAGTGCATTTTGAGTTGATTTTTGTGTATGGTGTAAGATAGAGGTCTAGTTTCATTTGTTTGCATGTGGTTGCTATTCCCTCTTTCTTTTTTAAAAATGCTTTCTATCTGAGGCTAGGGTGATTTTTTAAGTGTTATTGTTGTGTGATATACACAAAATAAATCTTACCTTTTGTATACGTATAGTTCAATGACTTCTGACAAATATATACAGCCATGTAATCACCACTACTCTAATCAATATACAGAGCATTTCCATCAACTTGGAAAGTTCTTTCAATTCCCTTCCCTAACCCATAGCTCCATGGAATCTCTACTCTACTGTCATTGTAGTTTTTTTTATTCTAAAATTATACATAGAGTCCTATATAGCTTTGTGTGTGACTTCTTTTGCTTAATATAATGTACCTTAGATTCAAAGATTGTATATGAGATTAAAGATGATGGCATGAGAGGTGAGATAGAGGCTTTCTCTTAAAACCACATATAATACGAAACTATAATTAATGTAACTAATCCTGAAAGAGCAACAGGAAAGAGGACTGTGCCAAACTGCATACATCTGGAGAAAAGAATAAACTTCATGGAACAGGGTAACATACCAAAGCCATGGCCTGGCAGGAACCAAGCCCTTCCCCCACCCCAGCTCACTGGTGGGAGGAAAAGAAACAGAGTGGGTAGAGAGTGGAGGCCTGGGACTGCTGAATACCTAACTCCAGAGATCTGCTCTGGGAGCACAAACCTACATTTCATGGTGCTTGCACAGTACTCTCATGATTAGGGGGTTGGAAAGCTAAGACAGCAGAATTCCTTGAGAGACAGATTCCAGCCACTTATGGGAAGCAGGGATCCATATCCAGCTGCTCTGGGACAAAAGAAATGTGGGTAGTCTGAGAGACTCCCTAAAAGCAAGAGGGCTACTAAAGGGGCAAGGATTATACAGAGCTTACTGCTCAGGAGAAAGGACAGGTAGACAAAATTGTGAGGGTGCACTCTGCCCAGCAGGTTGGGACCTTTCACGATCTTCTGGCACTCAAGCTCCATGGCTGGTTACACAAATCCAAGGATACCCTCTGTGACATGGAGCCTGCTGTGCCTTTCTCCCATTCAGCCCCACCTGGCTTGCAAACCGGCAAACCTTACCCTGGCATTAGGCCAGCCAGAGGGAAGACCTGTCTACAGCAACTACAAATGCAAAGCATAGAGCTTGCTTATACCTGTGTGCTCGGCTCACTGGTTCTGGCAGTGGAGACAAGAATAGTAGCTGGGAAGCAAGAAACAGCTCTTTCCTCCCCCCAGGCACCAATACCACTCCCCTGCAACCCCTGACATTGCTTCAGGCACTGAGCAGCTCCAGAGAGTAGAGCTTCTGGACACTAGAGGGCACCATATGCAAATATGAAATGCCAAAGGAACCTGGTTCATAGTAAAATTATTAATACAACTCATGAGAAAGATTTAAATGACATTGACCTCATGAATCGTCCTGAAAGGGATTTCAAAGTAAAAAACATTAACACGCTCATTGAGGTACAGAAAGGTATTCAAGAACTCAGAAATGAATTCTGATTGGAGATCCAATCATTGAAGAGCACAATGGAGGGTATTAAAAGCAGATTAGATATGGTGGAGGAGAGGATTAATGAAATAGAAACTAGAGAAGAGGAATACAAAGAAGCTGAGGCACAGAGAGACAAAAGGATCTCTAAGAATGAAAGAATATTGAGAGAACTGTGTGACCAATCCAAACAGAACAATATTTGCATTATAGGCATACCAGAAGAAGAAGAGAGAGAGTAAAGGATAGAAAGTATCTTTGAAGAAATAATTGCTGAAAACTTACCCAAGCTAGGGAAGGAAATAGTCTCTTAGGCCATGGAGATCCACAAATCTCCCAACACAAGGGACCCAAGGAAGACAACACCAAGGCATATAGTAATTAAAATGTCAAAGATCAAGGATAAGGACAGACTTAAAAGCAGCCAGAGAGAGAAAAAAGATCACATACAAAGGAAAGCCCATCAGGCTATCATCAGACTTCTCAGCAGAAACCTTACAGGTCAGAAGGGAGGGGCATGATGTATTTAATGCAATGAAGCAGAAGGGCCTCAAAACAACTTTTCTTTGTCCTGCAAGATAATCATTTAAATTTGAAGGAGGGTTTAAACAATTTCCAGATAAGCAAAAGCTGAGAGAATTACCTCCTAAAAACCATCTCTACAGTGTATTTTGGAGGGACTGCTATAGATGGAAGTGTTCCTAACACTAAATAGCTGTCACCAGAGGTTATAAAACAACAGTAAAGAAAAGAAAGTAGAACAGCTAATTACTAAGCAAATGCAAAATGAAATTAACTATCCCCAAAGTCAATCAAGGGATAGACAAAGAGCACAGAATATGATGCCTAATATATAAAGAATGGAGGAGGAAGAAAAAGGAGGAGAAAAAGAAAAAACCTTTAGATTTTGTTTGTAATAGCATATTAAGTGAGTTAAGTTAGACTCTTAGACAGTAAGGAAGTTAACCTTCAACCTTTGGCAACCACGAATGTAAAGCCTGCAGTGGCAATAAATACATACCTATCGATAATCACCATAAATCTAAATGGAATCAATTGAAATACATAGTGTCACTGAATGGATGAAAAAACAAGACCCATCTATATGCTGCCTACAAGAGACTCAAAGACATACACAGGCTAAAAGTGAAGGGATGGAAAAAGATATTTCATGTAACTAATAGGGAGAAAAAAAGCAGGAGTTGCAGTACTTCTATCAGATAAAATAGACTTCAAAACAAAGAAAGTCACAAGAGACAAAGAAGGACATTACATAATGATAAATGGTCAATCCAACAAGAATATATAACCCTTATAAATATCTATGGACCCAACAAAGGAGCACCTTTATATGTGAAACAAATACTAACAGAATTAAAAGGGGTAATAGAATGCAATGCATTCATTCTAGGAGACTTCAACACTCCATTCACTCTGAAGGACAGATCAACCAGACAGAAAACAAGTAAGGACACAGAGGCACTGAATAACACATTAGAACAGGTGAACCTAACAGACATCTATAGAACTCTACACCCAAAAGCAGCAGGATACACATTCTTCTCAAGTGCACATGGAACATTTTCAAGAATAGATCATATACTAGGCCACAAAAAGAGCCTCGGTAAGTTCAAAAAGATTGAAATTGTACCAACTAGTTTCTCAGACCACAACGGTATGAAACTAGAAATAAATTACACAAAGAAAATGAAAAATCCCACAAACACATGGAGGCTTCACAACATGCTCCTAAATAACCAATGGATCAATAACCAAATAAAAACAGAGATCAAGCAATATATGGAGACAAATGACAACAATAATTCAACACTGCTAAATGTGTGGGAGGCAATGAAGGCCATGCTAAGAGGAAAGTATATTGCAATACAGGCCTACCTCAGGAAAGAAGAACATTCCCATATAAGCAGTCTAAATTCACAATTAATGAAACCAGTAAAGGAAGAACAAATGAGGCCCAAAGTCAGTAGAAGGAGGGACATAATAAAGATTGGAGCAGAAATAAATAAAATCTGGAAGAATAAAACAATAGAAAGAATCAATGAAAGCAAGAGCTGGTCCTCCGAGAAAATAAACAAAATAGATGAACACCTAGCCAGACTTCTCAGGGAAAAAAGAGAGTCTATTCACATAAACAGAATCAGAAATGAGAGGAAAAATCACTACAAACACCAAAGAAATACAAAGAATTATTAGAGAATACTATGAAAAATTATATGCTAACAAACTGGATAACCTAGAAGAAATGGACAACTTTCTAGAAAAATACAACCTTCCAAGGCTGACCCAGAAAGAAACAGAAAATCTGAACAGACCAATTACCAGCAATGAAATTGAACTGGTAATCAAAAAACTACCTAAGAACAAAACGCCTACACCAGATCCTTCACCACTGAATTTTACCAACATTTAGTGAAGACCTAATACCCACCCTCCTTAAAGTTTTCCAAAGAGTAGAAGAAGAGGGAATACTTCCAAACTCATTCTATGAGGCCAGCATGACTCTAATACCAAAACCAGCCAAAGACACCACAAGAAAAGAAAATTACAGACCAATATCCCTGATGAACATAGATGCAAACATACTCAACAAAATATTAGCAAACTGAATTTAAAAATACATCAAAAAGGTCATCCATCATATTCAAGTAGGATTTGTTCCAGGAATGCAAGAATGGTACAACATTTGAAAATCCATCAACATCATCCACCACATCAACAAAAAGAAGGACAAAAAGCACATGATCATCTCCATAGATGCTGAAAAAGCATTTGACAAAATTCAACATCCATTTGTGGTAAAAATGATAAACAAAATGGGTATAGAGGGCAAGTACCTCAACATAATAAAGGCCATATATGACAAACCCACAGCCAACATCATACTTAACAGCAAGAAGCTGAAAGCTTCTCCTTTAAGATCGGGAACAAGACAAAGATGCCCACTCTCCCCACTTCTATTCAACATAGTACTGGAGATCCTAACCATGGTGATCAGACAACACAAAGAAATAAAAGGCATCCAGATTGGCAAGCAAGGAATTAAACTGTCCCTGTTTGCAGATGACATGATACTGTACATAAAAAACACTAAAGAATCCACTCCAAAACTACTAGATCTAATATCTGAATTCAGCAAAGTTTCAGGATACAAATTAATACACAGAAGTCTGTGGCCTTCCTGTACACTAACAATAAACTAGTAGGGAGAGAAATCAGGAAAACAATTCCATTCACAGTTGCATCAAAAATAATAAAATACCTAGGAATAAACCTAACCAAGGAAGTGAAAGACCTATACTCTGAAAACTACAAGACACTCATGAGGGAAATTAAAGAAGATACCAATAAATGGAAACACATCCTGTGCTCATGGATAGGAAGAATTGATATTATCAAAATGGCCATCCTGCCTACAGCAATCTACAGATTCAATGCAATCCCTATCAAAATACCAAAAGCATTCTTCAATGAACTAGAGAAAATCACTCTAAAATTCATATGGAACAGCAAAGAGCCTGAATAGCTAAAGCAATCCTGAGAAGGAACAATCAAGCTGGGAGGATTATGCTCCCCAACTTCAAGCTCTACTACAAAGCCACAATAATCAAGACAATTTGGTACTGGCACAAGAACAGTCCCATAGACCAATGGAACAGACTGGAGAGCCCTGATATAAACCCAAGCATGTATGGTCAATTAATACATGATAAAGGGGCCATGGACATACAATGGAGACATGACAGCCTCTTCAACAGCTGGTGTTGGCAAAACTGAACAGCTACATGCAAGAGAATGAAACTGGACTATTGTTTAACCCCATACACAAAAGTAAACTTGAAATGGATCAAAGACCTGAATGTGAGTCATGAAACCATAAAACTCTTAGAAGACAACATAGGCAAAAATCTCCTGAATATAAGCACGAGCAACTTCCTCCTGAATGCATCTCCTCAAGCAAGGGAAACAAAAGCAAAAAATGAATTCATGGGACTACATCAAACTAAAAAGCTTCTGTACAGCAAAGGACACCATCAACAGAACAAAAAGGCATCCTACTGTATGGGACAATATATTTGTAAATGACATATCTCACAAGGTATATCCAAAATATATAAAGAACTCACATGCCTCAACACCCAAAAAGCAACCCAATTAACAGATGGGCAGAGGAGATGAAGAGACAGTTCTCCAAAGAAGAAATTCAGATAGCCAACAGACACATGAAAAGATGCTCCACATCACTAATCATCAGGGAAGTACAAATTTAAACCACAATGAGATATCACCTCACACCAGTAAGGATAGCCAGCCTTGAAAAGACTAAGAACAACAAATGCTGGCAAGGGTGTGGAGAAAGGGGAACCCTCCTACACTGCTGGTGGGAATGTAAGCTAGTTCAACCATTGTGGAAAGCAATATGGAGGTTCCTCAAAAAACTAAAAACAGAAATACCATTTGACCCAGGAATCCCACTCCTTGGAATTTACCCAAAGAATACAACTTCTCAGATTCAAAAAGACATATGCACCCCTATGTTTATCCCAGTACTATTTACAATAGCCAAGATATGGAAGCAACCTAAGTGTCCATCAGTAGATGAATGGATAAAGAAGAGGTGGTACATATACACAATGGAATACTATTTATCCATAAGAAAGAAACAAATCCTACCATTTGCAACAATATGGATGGAGCTGGAGGATATTATGCTCAGTGAAATAAGCCAGGCAGAGAAAGACAAGTGCCAAATGATTTCCCTCATTTGTGGAGTATAACAATGAAGCAAAACTGAAGGAACAAAATAGGAGCAGACTTGGAAACTCCAAGAAGGGACTAGTGGTTACCAAAGGGGAGGGGTGTGGGAGGGTGGGTGGGGAGGGAGGGAGGTGATTGAGGGGGTATTATGTTCAGTACACATGGTATGGGGTATCATGGGGAAAACAGTGTACCACAGAGAAGGCAAATAGTGAATCTGTGGCATCTTACTACACTAATGGACAGACTGCAATGGGGTATAGGTGGGGACTTGATAATATGAGTAAATGTAGTAACCACACTGTTTTTCTATGTGAAACCTTCATAAGAGTGTATATCAATAATTCCTTAATAAAAATTTTTAAAAAATAATGTACCTTAGATTCATTATTTTTATATGCATTAACACTCATTTCTTTCTGTTGCTGAGTAGTGTTCCATTATACCACAATTTGTCCATTCACCAGTTATTTCCATCTCAGGGCTATTATGACTATTGCTTCTGTGAACATTAGCATACAACTTTTTGTATATATATTTCTACTCCACTTGGATATGGAGTAGCTATGAGTGAGAATGCTAGGTCATATCATAACTATATTGACTTTATAAGATGAAGTTTATACCTGGTTTCTTCTATCAACACTAATTGTTTCACTCTCCTTTTACAAAAGGCTGACTTGACCAACTTTCTCTTACCAAAGAATTGGCAGAGGTGTGGGGAGAATGTTTAGTTATTTTCCCTTTCCTACCTATGTAACAGGATATGGGTTATTTATTTTAAAGCCACCTATTAAACCCAAATGTCTCCAATATGACCCTGAATTAATAACCTCTGCCCCCTGAGAAAAAGAAAAAAAGCAAGAGCATCTTCATCAGCGTATATGTTCCCTGAATGTCTCTTTTGGAACTGAGATGAGAGAAAAGTGTTGGCTTTGATGGCAGGCTTTTATTCCAGGGTGCATGGGTAAGCTGGTGTTGTGTATGGCCAGCCTGGAGCTGGAATGAAACCTGTAATTATATCAAGAATAAAACTTCAAGGGGCTGAGCAGTCTTTCTGGGAGCACTCTCATCTCTATGCCAGATGTAAAGGGAAAGAGGTAGCAAACCCACAGGTTTCAGCGGTGTGTGTGAACAAAGGAGGAGATTAACTTCTGAAAAAACAAAGAATGAAAGTGATGGAAACAAAAGACTGTAGTTCTGCCCTTTTCAAACTGTCCTTCCCCATATCCTGAAAAACACACACAGTATAGGGGAGAGCCTAGTAAACAAAGTATTCGTCATGTAAGTGTAGATTAATGATTAAAAAAAAAATGCAGTTCCTATGTGGTGACCTCTAATGAGTTCTACACAATGATATAAAGGACATATAAAAGTGTAGGCAAAGGGTCTGTTTGTGTTTATACAGAGGATCAAAGCCTAATTTGGCTACCCCGAAAATGAACTAAGATACGATATGAAAGAGAACTTCCAACATCAGCACTCTCGGGAAGACTCATGCCAGAAGATGATCATCAAAAAACCCCAACAAAGATCCACGCACTGCTACAGCAGTAGATGCACTCATCCCACCAGCTCCTGGACTTGCCATGGGAATGAAGGAGATATCTAAGCTGGCCTGTGCATACAGTAAAACAACAAATTTGACTGGATCTATACTGTTGGAACTCAACCAAGAATTAGGAGAAGTGCAAATTGTAGCACTCCAAAATCTTACAACTACAGACTATTTACTGTTAAAAGAACATATGGGATGTGAACAGTGCCCAGGAATGGGTTGTTTTAATTTGTCTGATTTTTCTCAAACTATTCAAATTCAGTTAGATAATAACCATCATATCATTGATAAGTTTTCACAAATGCCTAGGGTGCCTAACTGGTTTTCTTGGTTTCACTGGAGATGGCTGGTAATTACAGGTATGCTTTGGTTATGTAACTATACTCCTATTATGTTAATGTGTGTGCACAATTTAAGTAGTAGCTTAAAATCTATACATGCTGAAGTTACTCTACAAGAAGATATGTCAAAGAAATAATCAATCTTCCCATGTTTTCTCCCGCCTGCTACTTCTATAGCTTTTCTTCTTCCTTCCTAATTACAACGAATTCTTAAATAGAATTCGTGCCTCATATCAAATTTACCGAGTATCATAACTCCTCCAAGTGGTAAAGATACCTCAAGACAAATGCTGGGCATAGAAGCCACAGGGCATAAATATGCAAAGAAATAAAAAGCTAACCATTTCAAACAATAAGGCTTCTCTCTCACTTACCAACTTCACATTTCCCTGTATGGCCCCGGAAGATGACTGGTTAGCCAGAGACGGGTAAGATTCCTCAAGGGAGGAACAACCTAAGACAGGCACAGTCGCAGGGGGGTCATCAGGTGAGAAATTGGGGATCAACAGAGGTGAGGCTTAGAACCTCACCCTCCCTGTTCTGAGAGAAATCTTCTGCATATGTGGATGTTTTATTGCCCTTGTCTAGCTTGGATTAACACATAGTCTACAGGCACACACCTGATCATCTACATTTGCTCTCTTACAACACTAAACTATGTTTTCTACCTTTATGTTGTATCTACCTACGACTTCAGCATTTTATTAAAAATAATAAAGAGAGAAATGTGGTATCCACATATAAATCAAGTATAAAAATCAAATGTGTATTCATATTTGAACTGACTGTTTATAGTTCATAATGCATGAGCAAAACCAAAAGTTTCTGTGATGACTGCCCTGGTACTGTTCACCATGTAACTTATTCACTATGTAAGAATTTGTTCTCCATGTAAGAACTTGTTCGTTATGCTTCAGAAGATTGGAGACTGACGAAAATTAGGCTTGGGGTGGATTAATGATTGTGCATTGAGCATTGACTCCCCTATACAGAATTTTATTGTTGTTAACAACCATTTGATCAATAAATATGAGAGATGCCCTAACAACAACAACCAAAAAAAAAGTACACACTTCCAATTGTAAAATAAATAAGTAACCGGGATGTAATGTATAGCATAAGGAATATAGTCAAAATATTGTAACAACTTGGTATGGTGATAGCTGGTACCTAGAATTATCATGTATATAAATGTTGAATCACTGTGTTGTACACCTGAAACTAATGTAATGTAATACTGTGTGTCAACTACCCTTCAATAAAAAATAATTATCTAAAAAAAAAACAAAAACACAGCATTGAGGATTCAAATACATCTGTCCTTGGCCTTCTCTAATAGGCTTTTGAAGGCAACGTGTCCTGTTTCAGCAGGCAAACGGCGCTTTAGGCTATACAGAGTCTAAAAGGTATTTTACAATGCTTCTCCTGGGTATAGTGCAGCTTGAGAAGCCATATGGTATGATTCAGACTCCGGGCTTTAGAGCCAGGTGAACATGAGTTCAGATCCTTGCTATGCTTCTCAACAGCTGTTGTGACTTTCTTTTTATGTGACTGATTCCTTTTCCTTTATTTTTTAACAGTTTTTATTGGAGTAAAACTGATATACATTATTATATTACTTTCAGATGTACAACATAGTGACTTGATAATTAATACATTACTAGATACTTGCCACAATAAATATAGATCCCCTGTTACCAAACCAAGATATTACAGTACTATTGGTTATATTCTCTCTATTGCAGTTCCATTCCTATGACTAACTCATTTTAGTTTTCAGTTTGTACCTCTTTTTTTCCCTTCATCTATTTCACCCATCCCCCAACCCCCCTCCCTATGAAAACAGTCTCTTGTCCATATTTATAGGTCTATTTCTTTTTGTTTTGTTTTGCACAGCTGTGGGAATTTGGGAAGTACCTTAAATGCTCTGCCTTACATCTTTTCAGAAGATAACAGAAAATAAACAGTAAATAACCTCTTGTTAGTGTCCATTCGGAAACGTCTAGTGCTCATCAATACCTGGCTTTTCTCTCCCTCTGGGCACATACACAGTTAATGTGCATTTACAACCCACCCTTGAATCTGCATGGATAATGAAATGGAGTTCTATCCAAAAGTGTGGGTCCAAACGACATGCCCTGATAACAGGCCCGGCTATAATCGTGCTACATGATTCTCCTTGCTCCCTCACTTCATTGTCCCCACTCCCTTCCATGGTACATTGCAACACTGGATTTTTGCCTGGTCAAGGAATAAATCTGTATTTGTATTAAGTCTCTGAAATTTTGGTTTTGCTTTTTATAGCCTTCCTGATTAATTTAATGGGAAAGATAATGATGCCTGGTTAGATTATGGTGAGGGTTAAATGAGGTGATGTAGGTTGAGTGACTAACATAAGGCTCGGTGTGAAATGGAAGAAAAATTTGTCCTTTCCTAGCAAACTACCAACAAACTGGATTGCAGTCTCCTTTCCTTTTTCGAAAGGAGAAAAAATACAAAACTGCATGATACTCCTGGAAATGGTCATGGACAGTCTGGTTCCTCTGTGTGACTGCATTACAATCTAAAAGTTTCTAAGAGCTCCAGAACTTTTCCCAAACATTTTCCCAAATCCATGTCTTCCCTATACTGCCCTTATGACCTTTGATTATTTAAAAAAATCTTGTGATTCCATAAATGAAACAAAAACTTAGATCGTAGGAGCTTCAAGCCAAATCCATACTCCTAAGCACACCAGTTTCTGCAACTAAACATTGGCAAAAATCCATTCTCCATCTTTGGGGTTCATGATAAAATGCCATTTAATTGCATGACTTGGGCATTTTTCTGAATTAAGCATAAGCAGGGATCACCACTATTTCTGGTAAAGGAAGACCCCAGATATGTATACTTGCTTATTTCCCCTGTGTCCAGTTCAGTGCTTCCCTCTGTTAAATAAATGGTTCTTTTCCCCCAGATGACTGTGGAACTTAGGAGCAATCAGAGCAAATTGCAAAACTAGAAAATGTTTCTCAGCTTGTTGACAAAATAAAAGAAACTATCATTTGTGATGGACAACTCCAGATGCTACCATAAGGAAGAGAGGTTTGGGATAACAACCTTTCTCATCTAAGTCCCCATTCTTGACAACACACATTTTTCTTGGTTTTAATTGTTGCCAGTTTCCCACAACCAGGTTCTTGAGTCTTAATGTTATAGAAATAACATGGAACTGTAAATAATAGATCAGGTAAGGTTTATTAAGGATAGCTTGTATACAAGGGAGCCAACAGAAGGAGAGAAGTCCGGCTCCCCTAAAAGGAGGTAGTGTGGGGTTTGTAGAGGTGTCCCTGCAGGTCCGGGAGGTCAGAGGTATGATGATGATAAATCTTTCTTGATGTTTTTATGCCAATATGTCTCTGGGTGTGGCACTACTTTGACATTTAACAGATGTCAGTTTATAATTTCATAGTCTGTTAATCAGAAGGTTTTCTTGCAACACAGGCTTTCAGAGCTGAACCATCTCCTTAGAGATTACTTTGAAAAATAAGCAGAAGAAAAACAGAAGGAAAAAAAATAATAAATAAAGGGTCAGGTTAACCTAGAACTCATGCTTGATCAGGTGCTGTTCTAACCAATAGGTGACTAACTGTGTGCCAGTTAACTACATCTCTCCCCTTCATAATATAATTATTCCCTTCTCAGAGAACTTTTCTAAGAATGTATTTTCAAGTTAGGTACATGTCCCAAGATGGAGGTTCATTCCAAAATGGGGTCCCTCTTGTTCAACCTCTGCCTGCTTCACAATGACTACTCCATGACTATGAATTGAGTAGAAGTATGAGTGTTGGGTGGGATTATTAAAAAGTAGAAAATGAATTACATTAGTCTACATGTAAGTAACATGTAAGTTCTTTCTTTGGAAAGCATCTAAATTGATGGCAGATAAGAAAATAAGCTTTAAATGTTCAACATAAGGTCGGGAGCTTAACAAAATACCCAGAGGAAAATTCTCTGTGATACTAAGTGGAGACCATCCATCTAAGCAAGAGAGTACACAGAAGATGGATAGGGTGTGCCCTTAGGTATACGGATAGGTAGAAACCCTCTTCCCACTCACCTCTTCCAGCCCAGTTGAGGATGTCACACAGTGCAGGCTCATAGCTGTCACTTAGTTATTGTGTCACAGTTAAATACACATGACTGGTCAGAGGTGTCCAGCAATCCATCCCAAGATGGCACAGCCTAGTGGATAACTTTTGGTTGAAGACTGGCGATGAATACCCATGTTCCCCAGAACCCTGACATCTCCTGAGAAGTCCTGCCTATGTAGATGGTACAATCCACTTCCTTCCCTGGAATGAAATGGGCTCCTGAGAGTGAAATCTATGATCAGCCATACATATCCTAACCTTTTGCTTTTGTTTCCAGGTTTAGAAGGATGGTGTTCAAAGGCATGGCAATTAAGACAGTACTTGGAAAAGCCAAACGCCTTTACCTTGGGGTAACATTGTCAGCTACCCAAGCAAGTGAATAGAGGTTGATTTGGATTTGGGGATGTAAATCTGATGCAGAATTCCGGTTGTAGCTACTCTTTATCACCATCCCACCTTTGCTGTTGGAGTTCTGGTTTTTATTTTTATCACTTTATATCTATCTCAGGTTCACCAGCTTTTTCCAGCACATACATTTGCAGTTGTCAGACCATCAGCTTCTTGTTGTATAAGCCTCCAGCTATTACAATTTAGGTGCTAACAGATCCCTTAAGAACCAACAGGTAATTTAAAAAATTAAATTAGAAAACACAGAAACAAAGAAACAATGCATTTATTATCATGGCTTTTTATTCTAATTTAAAGCCAAAGTCTCTTGTCTGTCTGTCTTTCTACCTCTCCCTTTTTTCCCTTCTCTTTCCCTCCCCTTCTCCCCCTTTTAGTTCAACTCTATCTGGTTTTATCTCACGCTACATTATTCTAATTCTTGGTTCTAAAGCACTTGGGGGTGATGTATTGAGGGGGAGGTATTTTTTGCACCCGGATTGAAGAATTCTTTCCCTGGACTCAGACCTTCATTTGCCATTAGTCCCTGACCTATCCCAGCCCCAGAGACCTGAAAGTAGACTCCCTCCTAGCCAAGTTCTACTCTTCTGCAAAGCTCCACCCATCAACTATTGTTCTAAACTATGTACCAAGATACAGAGTTGCTAGGCAGTGGTGTCTGGGGAGGTCAGCCCTGTGTACTAAGCAAAACTTCAACCCTGTGGTGGGGAGGGCTCTTGAGTCTGATCAGGAAAGAATTTGTAAACAGGCCCCATGAGTGTAGGTAAGAAAGGAATTCATTAAAGCAAGAGTAGTAGCAAATGACAGCAGCTATGCAAGCAGCAGAGAGCAAGAAAGAACAGAGACAGCAAAGAGAAGTTCATTGAATTCCTTCTGGGCATAGAGCAATCCCTTGCCAGCTCCTAAAGCCAGGATCACCTGGTATCCAGTGACTGCTTGATTGCATGGCCTGGGAACTATGTCCCTGCCACCCCAGGATTTTGGGGAGCCTCAGAGCACTGAATGGAGTGAGATGATGTTCTGAGAACTTCCCAGAAGGCCTTTCAGGCAGGCTGCTAAAGAAAGAACAGCTGCAGTCCTGTCGGGGTCACCCAAGTGATGAGAATGTGCAAGCCCCACCCTGTTAAGAAGTTCCCACAGCCACTTTGTTACAGGTTGGAAATAAAACAGAGACAGAAAAAAAGCTGCATTTAAGGCTGTAAAGCTGAATGAGCAAGATGACAAAGACATTTACCAATGGAGGTGGAGGTTGATGAGTTGTCTGTTGTGAAAAAGAATTTAGAGATGAAGTTCAGTAGGCCTATGCAGCAAGAAGTTTATTTGATAAGACAATACTCACTCAGATGGGAGTGAGGGCAGCCTCAGAAAGGAGGCTTCCTTAAGGGTTTAGGGTTTGGGGTTTTATAGGGACTTTTGAGTAGAGGTCAGTATAAGGCAGGTGATTAATATGCCCTTTGAAGTTTTGTCTTAAGAATAGGGTTACTTAGGTAACTGTGTTGATCTGGATTTGGGCATTCTTTACCCATGCAAGTTCATTTACACTCTGGAGGTTTGTCTCCTGTCCTGGTTACAGTGTTACTTAATTGATTAAGGGGCTAGAAGAAGAGGAAGAACAGCATATAGGATAAGTTAAATAATAAACTGGGCCTTTTTCTGAGGCTAAGTAGATTTTCTAATGGCATGACCCTTGTCCCATTTCCCTGCTCTATCTCAAAACCTTTAAAATGGAATTTTAGCTCATTTCAGATTTTGTTACTGCTAATTTTCTAAATTAATTTTTCAAATTATCTATTTGTTTTTATCACCATATACATGCACATGGTGCAAAATTCACAAGATATAAAAGGGCTTATAGTCAAAAGTATGTCTCCCAGACCTACCTCCCAGCTACAGGGTTTTCCTCCCTAGAGTCAAAAATTTATCAACTTCTTCAATTTTTTTCAGAGCTATTCTATGCATATGTAAGCATATAATATATATATACACATGTATACATGTACATTCTTTAAACTGGTTTTTAATTATCTAAGAATGCATGACCATTATTTCCTTAGATGAATTAGTGTAGTAGGTTTAGGGCCCCTTTGAAAATCTCTCCAATTCCATTGTCTTCCCAAATGTAACCACTGTGAATAATCTACATCAAGGTAACATAAACCTCTCTGAAATATTCCTCTGTACTTGTACTAACATACATATCTACAGAAAATAGGTAGCATAATTTTTTTTTAACTAAAAAATAAACTGCATGAGTCACTCTGCAGCTTGCCTTGGGTCAGACCTTTAACACACCCCTGATTTTGATGATAGAAACCTCTTCTCTATTGTACCTGGTTTTTCTAAAAGCCAGAAGAGCCTTTATTTCCTCCTGATCCCAGGACCAGCCTCCTATTGGCCCACAGACAAAATTCCAGTTTCTTTTCAGAGAGAGCCCACAGAGCTGAGATGACAGAGAGAGGGTCTGAGTTCAGTGAAAGAGAGAGTGGCAACACATATCTCATGTCTTTCTGACAGCTCATCCTGTAGTTTATCCCTGGGTAGCAGTGACCTTACAGAGTCCTTTTATCTTAGAATAAAAGCTGGCACAGACACTAATAATGCAATTGTCCTCTCCCCTGGTCATTAGCTGGAGAGTTCAAAACTAAGAAAAAGTGTCATTGAGGGCTGCATTTTACCATGAACAAAAAGGGCGGGGTCACAATCCCATCACTGCAATAGGAACTCTTGACATATTGTCTAGGAAGAAAAGGCAAAATTTGACACATTTAAATAATCAGATTCTGTACAGTCAGTTACTTGACAGTCATGTCTATGTCACTTTGACAATCTGCTTCATGCTAATGAACAGTCTTCTGGAGGAAAGATGCTAATCCTAAGAAATGATGAAAGCTTTGATCACGGATTTGTGTAAGATGATTTCTACATTTTATGCAAAGTATATCTGAATATTTCAAGGGACCAGCAACTCACTAAATTAAAAAGCCACCTACTGCATTACGGGGCAGCTTAATTGGCTCAGTTCTTTTGTTACTGAAACTTTGGATCCTATTCTGACCTCTAGGGTGACTTGGCATAAATGTAATCCCTCTTACTAATGATCAGAGCCTATTTTTCATAAAATGAAAAATCTAGTTAATCTGAGAAAACTTGTACCTATCTAGAATCTGACCAGGCTTCCAAGGTGGCTTATTTATACCTAAATCTTATCCATCAGAAAGACATTAGCTTTCTTTCATCATTAATAAGCATCTTAACAATGAGGTTGTTATTCCTCATGATCAGTTCTCTGTTTGAAATGAAATTTTTAGAAAATTTCTCCCTTTCTTTTGTTATAGTTTCTGTGGAAATGAAAATCAAGGTAATCCCTGGGCTATGATAGGCTTGCCAAAGCAGGAATCCAAGAAATGGTTGCTCATGACCTAGCCCTTCCTTCCCCACAGCATTTGATGTTATCATTGCTTATCCTCATTTCACTCATTTTAATCCCATCAGATTTGGAGTTGATGAAACAGAGTTTTGAAATATTAGTTCATATTCTTTCCATCATACAGCCAACAGTATAGCCAAAAAGGTTGCATATCTCATTCTTTTGCTTGATATATATGAAATGCTTACATTTGCCATGCCTAAAATAGACTTGCTGCAGTCTGTATTTATCATAAAAGCTGAAGAACATGTTTTTCTAAGCAACCTAAAGTGTAGGGTTCTAACCTTACAATGAAATAGCCATTTCCATTTAAGAGGCAAAATCTCCAACCAAGAATTTGAATACAGTGGTGCTCTATAAATGAATGTCATCTGGTTAACTTTAGGGTGCCTTTGAAAACTCATTTAAGATTCTTCTTTGGGTTTTGTCCCCATGCCATTTTCACTTGATTGTGAATCAGGTGAATCTTCACCCATTTTGAGCTGCTTTTCGCCAGTGTTTCACTTTCCTTAGCTGTGCAAACAATTCTGATACCTGCCTTTAGGAGGCTTTCTTGCATTACTGCCAATCTGTGGGTGGTTTCAGGCTTATCAACATGCTTCCAGGAAAGGGTTGGGCAAGAAATGTTTCCTTCATTCTTCATGTCTTAGAGCTTTTCTTTCACCTTTGCAGCCCATCCTGAAGTCCCCTAAAGAGGCAGACAATTTCAGAGGGTGGTATGGAGAGAGGCATTCAGGGGGAGCCTGGTTTAGTTTGAAACCATCAAAATGTTGGTCCTAGGCTTCTGGTCTACCTCTTCCCTTCTGACAATTGAAATTTATGAGATATTCACAAGGGCCTTTGGTAGAATTAGGGGGTGGGGGAGAAAGATACTGCTGCTAAAATGTTCAGGTGAGAGGAAAAGCTCTAAGACACAAAAGAATGAAGGAAACATTTCTTACCCAACCCTTCCCTTGGAAGCATGTTGACATATGACATAGGCATGGCAAACGTAAGGTCTTCTATCACATTGTGCTGGTTATAGCAGGAGCGAATTAGTTTCCTAGGGCTTCCACAACAAATCATTCACACTGTATGACTTAAAACAACAGAAATTATCCCCATGTGGATCTTCTTCTGCCCTCTCCTTACCTTGGTGGCTTCTACAGAGCAAACGGTCAGTAGATATTACAAATAACCACTCCCTCCCTTGATATCCCCCAACCACTACCCCAGGCCAGTTCCTCTCTCTGGACTGGCTTACTAGATGTGGCAGGGTCTAAATGCATGCACTACAATTCATATGTGAAAAATAATATAACTACTTTCTCTAACTGATCTTGAACTCTGCAGACTCCTAGTAGCCAATCAACACATGTGAGTTATAAAAATGACTGTGCCATCTCCCTCTGGAACCCCTTCCCAGTGCTGGCAGGCAGTGGTGGTGGGATGATTAAAGCTTTTCCACTCAAGGGAACTTAGTCTTTCCCAAGTTAGGGTCTATTTCAGGTCTATTTCCCAACTTTAGAGTCTATTTAATCCCATTTGGGTACTTGCTCAGTCTTTCTGAGTTTCTGCCTTTTCCCCAGACGGCCTGTGAGCACAGAAGGAGCTTATAGGAATTCGAGATGATAGGGTTGAAAGTCTTGTTCCTTTTTGTCCTTCTCTGAGCCAGTGAGATCTCATTGCAATGTAGCTCATCTCTCCTACTATTTGGACATCAGCTTCTGTCCTCTGTGCACCCTATTGAAATCTTGGCAGCTGGTCCAATTTTGGGTTTACTGTTCTGCCATTGTCAATAAATAGTGATTGCTCTTGGGAGCACAATTCTCTCCCTCTGCTAACTGGGGTCCCCACATCAGCTCTTTTTAAAAAAAAATAATTTTGTTTCTTTTTTATTGTGGTAAGAACTCTTAACATGAGATCTATCCTCCTAGCAAAAGTTTAAAGTGTACAATGTAATAATTTAACTATAGGCACATGTTGTACAGAAGATCCCTAGAACTTAGTCATCTTGCATAACTGAAACTTTATACCGTTGAATAGTGACTCCCCATTTCCAGCATCCCCCAGACCCTGACAATGACAACTCTATTCTCTGTTTCTCTATGTCTGACTATTTTGATACCTTATGTAAGTGGTATCATGTGATATTTGTCCCTCTGTGACAGATTTGTTGTATCTAACATAATAATGTCAAGGTTCATAATGCTGTCACATGTGGCAGGGTTTCCTTATTTTAATGCTAAATAATATTCCATTGTATGTATATACCACATATTGTAATCCTTTCATTTGTTGTTGGACATTGTTTCTAGCTTTTAACTATTGAGAATAATGCTGGAATGAATATAGGAGTGCAAATATCTCTTTGAAATCCTGATTTCAGTCTTTTGGATAGATACCCAGAATAGTGTTGGGAAAACTGATATGCATATGTAAAAGAATTGGACCCTTATCTTAAACTATACAAAATCATCCCCAAATAGATTAAAGACTTAAATATAAAACCTGAAATTGTAAAACTCCTAGAAGAAAATATAAGGGAAAATCTTCTTGGTACTGGTTTTTACAGTGATTTCTTGGATATGACACCAAAGGCATAGGCAACAAAAGCAAAAATTGACAAGTGGGACTATATCAAAGTAAAAACCTTCTGCCCAGCAAAGGAAACAATAGAGTGAAAAGGTAACCTATACAGTAGAAGAAAACATTTGCAAACACAATAGGCCAGACTAACCTCTGAAGCTTCCCACTGATGAGGTCCCTTCGTCACTTGCTATATCCATCACAGGGTCACATAGAGCCCCGGTATGTCTTCTATATTCCCCACTGGCCCATTAATCCAGTGTAGAAACATTTCCCCACTAGTGGTCTTCTATCACATTGTGCTGGATATAGCAGGAGCGAATTAGTTTCCTAGGGCGTCCATAACAAATCATGCACACTGTGTGACTTAAAACAACAAAAATTATGTTTCATAGTTCTGGAAGCTAGAAGTCCAAAATCAAGGTATCAGCAAGGCTGCTTCCTTCTGGAGGCTCTGAGGGAGGATCTGTTCTATGTGGTTCTCCTAGCTTCTGGTGACTGCCAGCAACCCTTGGCATTCTTTGGCTTGCAGCTGTCGCCACACCCGTCATCACATGGTGTTTGTTCTTCTTGTGTGTCTCTGTACTCAAATTTCCCTTTTCTTATAAGGACATCAGTTAACAGATTACAATGACCTAACCAGTATGACCTCATTTTGACTTGATACATCTGCAAAGACCCTATTTCCAAATAAGTTCACATTCATGGAAACGAGGAGTTAGGACATCAACATAGCTTGTTTGAGGATACACTTCACCTCACACAAAGGACCAAATTCAAGTACGAGTCCAGATGTCCTTGGACTCAACTAGCCTGAGGTTTATATTTCAGCCTCTATCACTTAACATTACCCATCTCCAGGGGCTGAGGGTGCAAAACTCATTCTACTTTTGTCTCATCACCAGAATATCATTATTTAATTCCTTCTCCATCATGGAACAACTCTAGTCTCCTTCATAGCTGGCAGAAACTGCTCTCCTGTCATGTCCTCTTTACACAGACACTCACTGTAAAACTCAGTGCTCAAATCTCCCAGCTTTGCTCTTGATACATCAGCATTGAAGGCTAGTCACAGAGATTTCCCATTGCCCTTTGTTTGGGGCTTAGCCATGACTTCCCATCCTGGTGCTCAGAATCATGGGAAATCTCCAAATGCTCTGAGAGGGTGGGCACCCCTGCTTACTGCTAAATACTCTTGTTTCTCTCCTCATGATCAATACACTTGGGTTTTCTCAGTGTAGATGGTCTTACCGGACCTCTGAATGAAAGACTTAAGGGGGAAAGAGGTTGTAGACTGGCAGACTCAGTGGGTCACAAACAACATGGAAGAAAGGAAAGGCCTCATGTATATTCATCTTTCCAGAAGTAGGAGAGTTTAGGGGTGAGATAAGCGGGTCCTGCATGACCAGGGTCCCCAGCATGAAATTACTATGTGACCAATTGTCTATGTACATCTTCTTCAAGAGAGATCAGGCTGTCATGTTCCCTCTGCAGAATCATCCCAATTCCACTGGATTCTTTTGGTTAGAGTAGCTCAAAGTTACCTAGTAGGAGGTCATGATACGTTATCTGTGGTCCAACAGCCTTTAGGAAATACTGCTGGTTTTATCTAAGCCTCAGCTTCCTTATACATAAAATAGGATGGTATACATAAAAATTTCCTTGAAAAGTGAAAATCATTAGACAAAATGTGCAAAGCAAGTAGTTAGCACCTGGTGCTTAGAAGATACTTAATAAGTAATAATATCTTTATCATTAGTCTATTTCTGGGATCTCAGACCTCAAGGCAGAACTAATTCTATAACTGGTCAGCTTGACTGTATGAAAGCAACCCTAACTACAGAAATCTGTGACGTTTGTCAATCCACCATGTTGCACAATTGTCGCGCGCCCCGTCCTCGCCGGCAAGAACAGCACGCAACAACAGCAGGATTCTTCTGCAGAAAGCTTTAATCTTCAGCTCTTTGTGAAACAAATGTGTCGGGCAGGACCCAGACGGGAAGAAAGGGTCTGCTTATATAGGCCTCATGCTCTACGCTGATTGGTGCTGTTGCATAAGCCTTAATTAGCATGACACTTTGGCCTGATTGGTTCATATGCTCAGACTCAATTTGCATGGGTTTTTGTTGCACAAGTTGTTTTTCTCCCTTATGCAGGGACTTCCTCTTAAAGAGGGTGCCATTTTCAGGGTGCGGCAGGCGCGGCTACCAACACACAATAATTATGCATAGCACAAAATATGTATGAATTTTTTTTGGAAGTGTCATTTGATCATTGGATTAATCTCAGTTCACATGTGCTTATTCATCGCCATTTGTTGTTCACAATGTCTTTCAAAAAAAGAAGTGCCACTCAGTCACTGGTGTAGGGGCCGGCCTACGGCCGAGGCTGAGTCCCACTATGGCTGAACACCGCCCTTCCACTGTAGCTGACCAATGCCCTAAGATGGTGCCCGCTTCCTGGGCGCCACCCTTCCTGGTTTGGTGGCATTAGCATAAGGAAGTTGCTCCTATAGGCTTGCCCCATGCTTCCGCGCTCGTGCTCAACTCATGCAGAAGGCATGCTACCAATCAGCTTAAAGGTCACGCAATATCTTGATCACCATAGGCCAGCTTCCTTTATATAAGGCATAAGCAGGAAAGAGAAGCACTCTCTCTCTCTCTCTCTCTCTCCTCTCATTCTTCCTCTCACTCGCTCCCTCCAGCTGTTGCTTCTTCTCACTCACCTTCTCCCGACCTTCTGAGCAACAATAAAGAACTGAAGTGAACCAGGTCTGTGTACGTATCGCTGTCGTCACTGCCACAAGGAGCGAACGCGATATCTGGTGCCGAAACCCGGGAATTTTTCTCCAACCACCCAGAGGAGAAACTGGCGGACGCGGATGCCATAGAGCTTCTTACCCTGAAGCAGTACCTGTGGACCCCATTCGGAAGGATCGCTCAGGAAGGCGCCTCAGAGGAGAAGGGTGAGTGGACCAACGAGCAAAGCGAAAGTAGAAGTAGGAAAGGAGATAGCAAGCGGCTGTGGTGGGGATTTCTGTTTTGTCTGTCCGTCATAGTGTTCTTTGTTGTACTGTTTTGTTTTGTCAAAAATGTTATGAAAAGTTAGGGCGCCAGTGAAAGTTCGCGGGATAGCGACGAAGCAAGGAAAGTTTGTGGTATAGCGACGAATGTAAATTAGTGATAAGCCATAAGGGAAGGAGAGGAGGTTCTTGAAAGAAGAAAGAGCCTCTGACACAGGGGGGGTCCTCTGATGAGGAAGAGGACCAAGAATTATCAGAAGAGTTAGAGGCTAGGGCTGCTCAGAGAGGACATCGGTCCACATTGTACCCCTCACTGAGCCAACTGAGAATAAGCAGAGAGGAAGGAGAGACTAGTTCGGCCCCTCTCCCCAATAAGAGCAGTAAGGTAGAAGAGATTGTGCCAACCGCCCCAAATCATCCATTTTGCTCTCCAACCTATAGAGCAGAGCCACCCCATTACCAGAGTTACTCATGTTGTGGTGGCCAGGGGTGCCAAGAACAATTGGGCAAGAATAGATGGAGGGAATGGCTAACCATGGAGGGGAATGCAGCCTTCCCAGTAATAGAAGATCCAAACACCCAGCAAAGATACCATCAAGCCCTAGATTTTAAGCTTGTTAAAAGCCTAAAGGAAGCTGCCACCACCTATGGAGTGCAAGCAGCCTTCACTGTGGCCATAGTGGAGTCATTAGCCACTCAGAATCTAACACCAGATGATTGGGCTAATGTAGCCAGAGCATGCCTTACTGGAGGTCAGTACCTGCTATTCAAAACTGCGTGGGCAGAGCTTTCACAAGACACTGCCCAGCGCAACGCTGCCGCAGGGAACAATCAGTGGAACCTAGAGATGCTGATGGGCACAGGACCTTACTTAGGACAGCATAATCAGATAAATTACCCGCCTGCAGTGTATATGCAAATAGCTACAGCAGCTGTCAAGGCCTGGAAAACACTCCAGGGCACTGGTGATTTACAGGGTCAATTATCTAAAGTACTCCAAGGACCAAATGAGCCATATGCAGACTTCTTGGCGAGACTGATGCAAACCGCAGGCCGTATATTTGGAGACGCTGACACAGCCATGCCCCTGGTAAAACAGTTGGCCTATGAGCAAGACCTCAAAGTTTGCAGGGACAGGTAATGGCTGCAGCCATAACTCAGGGACTGCAAAATGCGCGCAGAAGGGATACCCCTCCTGGGGCATGCTTCTATTGCAAGCAGATGGGTCATTTAAAGAGAGATTGCCCAAAATTATGGCAATCAGAGGAGCCCGTGTGGGTTCCTCAGTGGCCCTTACTAAAGAGAAAAGGGAAGCAGCCCACACATTAGTGCAAGAGCAAATTGCCGCAGGGCATCTTCAAAGTTCTACTTCCCCATGGAATACACCCATATTTGTCATAAGAAAGAAATTAGGAAAATGGAGATTGCTGCATGATCTAAGAGCTGTAAATAATCAGATGATTCTCATGGGATCAGTACAATTAGGTTTACCATTGCCTATGGCCCTGCCAAAAGATTGGAAATCAATTGTACTAGACATCAAAGACTGTTTCTTTTCCATCCCCCTTCATTCTGAGGATTGTAAAAGGTTTGCCTTCACTGTACCAGCCATCAATCATGGTCAACCAGATGAGCGGTTTGAGTGGAAAGTTTTGCCACAAGGCATGGCAAATAGCCCTACTATGTGCCAGTTGTATGTGCATGAGGCCCTGGCAGAAGTTAGAAAAAAGTTCCCTGATGTAATTATCTATCATTATATGGATGATATTCTCTTATGTCATGAAAAGAATAGTAAAGTAGAAGAAGCCCTCTGCCTCTTGCAAGCACACTTTAAGATATGGGGCCTGGAACTAGCACCAGAGAAAATACAGGCAACTTGCACCAAACAGTATTTAGGAATTAAATTGGAAGATACTATTGCTAGGCCATTAAAAATAACCATAAGAACAGATCAATTAAAAACCCTTAATGATTTTCAAAAACTACTTGGAGATATAAATTGGGTAAGGCCATTCCTAAAGCTTACAGATGAAGAGCTCAGTCCATTATGAGACACTGAAGGGCGATTCTGATTTATCATCTCCGCGCTCTCTCAGCAAGCAAGCCAAGGAAGCCTTGAGCCTAGTCCAATCCCGCTTGCAGCTTGCCCAGGTAGATAGAATAGACTATGGCAAATTGCTATTCCTTATAGTGATACCCAGTAATAATAGCCCAACAGGGGTACTTTGGCAGGAAGGGCCAATTCTCTGGGTATATCTGGCCCACTCTCCAAGAAAAACATTAAGATGGTATCCTCAGAGTATAGCTGATTTGATCATCAAGGGAATCAGGACAGCTATAAAAACATTTGGGATTCCCCCAAACATAATAATAACACCTTATACTGCTGAGCAGATTGAATGTCTTACTGCATGCTGTGATGCATGGGCTGTTGCTTACACCATCACCAATGCTTCCTTTGACAACCACTACCCAAAACATCCTTGGCTACAGTTCTGCCTCTCTAATCCCGTCATCTTTCCTAAAAACACAAGATGTAATCCCATACCCAAGGCTAAGGTGGTGTTCACTGATGGGTCAAAGAATGGCATCGGGACTGTGGTCACTGGTGACCAATCTTGGACATTCAGTTTTCCAGCCACTTCAGCCCAACAAACAGAGCTGTTGGCTGTAGCACAGCCTTTACACTTTTCTCACAGGAACCTTTTAACCTTTTAGCAGATAGTCAGTATGTAGTGAATGCTGTGTCCATCTTAGAGAATGTAAGTTATATTAGCCAGTCTTCCCCCGTTGCCAACATTTTTAGAAAGCTACAACAACTAATATGGACTCGATCAGAACCTTTCTTTATCGGACACATAAGAGCTCACACTTCACTCCCAGGACCCCTTGCCGAGGGAAACAGGCAGGCAGATGCCCTGACCCGTGAGTTTAACATCTTAGCTCTATTTGACCCTGTAGAACAAGCTGCTCAATTTCACAAACAATTCCATGTCAATGCACATATTCTTCGCCTAAAATATAATATTACTAGAGACCAAGCAAGAGCCATAGTAGTCAGTTGCAAATGGTGTGTCACACTCCTAGGGGCTACTCCCCAATCACATTTGGCAAATGGATGTTACCCATATTCCAGAATTCGGTAAGATGAAATATGTCCATGTGTCTGTAGACACCTGCTCAGGCATCATTTTTGCCTCTTGCCATACAGGAGAAAAATCTAGAGATGTCATATCTCACTGCCTCCAGGCATTTTCGGCCTGGGGAAAGCCCAAACATTTAAAAACTGACAATGGACCAGCATATACATCCCAATCGCTCCTCAGCTTTTTAAAAACAATGGATATCACCCACACCATGGGCATTCCCTATAACCCTCAAGGGCAAGGCGTGGTAGAGCGCACCAACCTGACCCTTAAAAATGCTCTCTATAAACAAAAAGGGGGAATAGGGGCAGACTTCAGATCCCCCAGAGACAAACTTAACATCATATTATTCATTTTAAATTTTTTGACATTGGACAAAGATGGCCACAGTGCAGCAGAGTGGCATAATCGCCGTTCCAGGCCTAAAGACATGCCTGCAGTTATGTGGAAGGATGTATTGGAAGGATCATGGAAAGGCCTGGATCCAGTGTTAATCTGGAACTGAGGCTCTGTTTGTGTTTTCCCACAGGACCAAAACAATCTCATCTGGGTGCCTGAACGCCTGACACGGAGAGTGGCAAGACCAGAACCGGAAGTGCGAGATGCCGACCCCACTGATGCTCATCCTGCTACTGATCCTTCAGCAGGTGATAGTGGAACCCAGAGAACTATGGGGTCTGGTGAAGGCTTGGCCTCTACCAGTCCCGGTGACTGAAACTGCACATACCTTTCCCGCCTTTTTCTCTCCCTCTAGTACACGTAATCTCCCATATCTGCCCTTTGACAGCGCTATGTGTTGCTGGCATTCCTTTCCATAACCTCTCTAAAGCTGCCAATCTGTCCAGGGAATTAGGCAAGATGTTATCCACCAATTGGTCCAGTGAGTTTGACATGCTCACCACTCAGCTATGGCTAGAAATATTGAATGTTAGTTCCTAAAAGGTAGAGGCACTGTCTGTAGCTCAGTTTGCTGAAGCCGTGCTAAATGCCACCAAAGCCTGGTCAATCATGGGTGTTATGGGTATATTACTCCTTGTAGGTCTTCTCCTACTTGGGAGAAAAGTCTGTTCCATGCAACGGCAACATTGGGAAGTGCAAATGGCTCTGGTGCAGGCCATGGCAGCTATAGAGGAAGGCATCTCTCCTAGGGTGTGGCTCAATATGTTGGACCAGTAGTCAAAGACGGGTAAGATCAGGAGGTACGCATACCAACCTAAGACAGGGCGCAGACCTTAGCTGTCTGTTGCCCTATGACGGGTAAGGATGCTGCATCTCCCTGACAACCTAAGACAGGCATGGTCCCCGAGCCTCATTGTGTTAAAAAACAAAAAAGGGGGAGATGTAGGGGCCGGCCTACGGCCGAGGCTGAGTCCCACTATGGCTGAACACCGCCCTTCCACTGTAGCTGACCAATGCCCTAAGATGGTGCCCACTTCCTGGGGGCCACCCTTCCTGGTTTGGTGGCATTAGCATAAGGAAGTTGCTCCTATAGGCTTGCCCCATGCTTCCGCGCTCGTGCTCAACTCATGCAGAAGGCATGCTACCAATCAGCTTAAAGGTCACGCAATATCTTGATCACTATAGGCCAGCTTCCTTTATATAAGGCATAAGCAGGTAAGAGAAGCACTCTCTCTCTCTCTCTCTCTCTCTCCTCTCATTCTTCCTCTCACTCGCTCCCTCCGGCTGTTGCTTCTTCTCACTCACCTTCTCCCGACCTTCCGAGCAACAATAAAGAACTGAAGTGAACCAGGTCTGTGTACGTATCGCTGTCGTCACTGCCACAAGGAGCGAACGCGATAACTGGGAAGAAAAAGAGGAACGGGTCCTATGGCCCCTCAGCTCTCCTTCTTACACACAGATGTCTTCTCTTCATCCAGGTCTGGCCAGCTCTGTCCAGACTCCTACTGGAGAAGAGGTTAGGGGCTAGCATCTCATCAGGGCAAAAGGATGTGGGAATTTCATTTGTAGACAATAGTAAAGATACAGCTGCGAGTGGCTCCAGAGCAGGGGTTCATTGGTTGGTTCTCTTTCTACAGATAAGTGAGGTTCTTCAGTTGGAGTAATGTTAGGGAGACTCATCTTAGTTCTGGATACCACCATTCACTATGCCACTGATGTCAAAACCTGGGAGTCATATGTGACTTTGTTCTTTCTCTCATATCCTGAATTCAGTGTGGCAGCAATTTCTACTAGCCGTCTCCAGTAGATCCTAAATCTAATTATTTCTTCCATCCCCACTGTCATCTCTCACCTACACCGCAGCCTCTACTTGGCTTCTCACCCCTGCCCTGGTACTTCTACCATCAGTTTTCCACTTCGGTTCCAGAGAAATCTTTAAAATGTGTATCTGATAACTTTTCCCCCATTTAAAACTTTCTGATAGTTTCCCAGTGTGCTTGAACAAAACTCAAATTCCTTATCTCAGCCTCTGAAGCCTTGCAATGGTATCTCTGAGAAATTTTCTCTCACTCTGCTGCCCCATCTTCCCAGTTCAGGCATGCTGGCCTTCTTGCTGTCCTTACCGCCACCCACAGGTGTTCCCATCTCACTTGCTATGCCCTCTGACTGGGACGTTCTTACCTCCTTCCCTTCATTCAGATGTGACCGGATCAAAGAGGCCTTCCCTGCCTTGACCTCCATCATTCTCTATTTCATTGCCTGGTTTACTTTTCTTTCTAGTTCTTATTACAGTCTTGAATTAATTAATTAATATAAGGTATGTGTTTTATTTATGTGTTTGCCTTCCATCTCCCCATCCAGAAGGTGAGTTCATGAAAGCAAGGAGTTGGTATGGCTCACTGCTGTGTCCTCAAGGTTATGAAGACTGCCAGGCCATAATAGGGGCTCAAAAATAGTTGTCAATGAAGAGATGAATACCTTTGAATAAAACCTTTACATCTTTCACTCTCACCCCTTAGCCTCAGAGTCCCCATTTCTTCAATTAGATCAGTATCTCTAGAGGCTTAGGCTTCAGGAATTCATTTAACTTCCCAGATGATCCCAATAGGCAACCACTGATATAGATCAGGGAATTTCAACATTTAATGTACATATAAATCACCCAGAGATCCTGTTAAAATACAGATTCTGAGCTGGTAACAGTAAAAATAATAGGAACAAGAGGTGGCAGAGGCCTGAGAGCCTGCATTTTTTCAGTAAATTCCAGGTAATACCGCTGCCTCTGCTGGTCCATGGATTATGCTCTGGGGACTGCCAAGGGCCTGGATGAACTGTGAATCACCTAGGGCTCTACATTTTGTGACTCAACCTCCATCTGAGGAGCCTTTAGTTTCTCCCACCCTGGATGGCTCTGGATTGGGTACCACGGGGCCAACAGAGGAAACATCACTTGTGTCATTTAAAGTAATTTTTTAAATGTTTAACTTTTAATTTTAAAAGAATGTCATACGTACTAAAAAGAACTGTGAAAATAGTACAAGGAATTCCTGTATCTCTTTCACCAAGATTCCCCAACTGTTAAATTTCACTTAAGCATAGTACAATTAGCTGAATCAGAAAATTAATGTTAGTATAGGACTACTAATCTGCAGACCTTATGAAATTTTGCCAAATCAATGTCCTTTTTCTGGCCTGGGACCCAACCCAGCATCGTGGACTGCATTTAGTTCTTGTGTCTCTTTGGTTCCTTTGATCTGAAACAGTTCTTCGTCCTTCTTCATCTTTCATGACCTTGAAACACTTGTAATTGACCAAAGTTTCTAGAGGGTCCCTCAGTTTGGATTTGTCCGATGTTTCCTCAGGATTAAATTCATGTGGTGAATTTGGGCAGAAATTTTCAAGAAGGGATGTTGTATCTCAGTGCATCACATGGTAGGCCATGAAATTTGACTTAATCCCACTGCTGATGATGTCAACTATGGTCTCTTGGTTAAGATGCTGCCCTCCCTTAACACTGTTTTCCCCTTGGTAATTAAATAGGTGCAGTGTTGGCAGACACTTTGACACTGAGGGTGTCCTGTATCTCATCACATTTTCACCCACTAATATTAGCATCCATCACTGATTCTTATGTGAAACAGTTATTATTGTGGTCTTTGGCCAAATGGCAATTTTCAATTTCTATCATTCTTTCCATATTAGTAAGAAGAAGCCTCCCAGTCTCTACCATTTATTTATTTTTAAAATTATGTATTTATATATGTGTGGATTTATGGATTCTTATTTTGTGCTATGAAATATAATCCACTATTATTTTTTTTTATTATTTGCATTATTATTATTTTCTCAAATTGTCCTTGGTTTAGCTAGTGGAAGCCCATTTGAGCTGACTTGTGCACCCTAGACATGTCCTCATTTTTTGAGCACTTTCATTCTATTTGGAACAACAAGATGCTGTAGACTCATCTTGTACCTTTCCTTGCCCTCACCCAGAATCGCCCATTTCCTCCCAGATCACTAGTTCCTTTAGTGGAAAATGGTATTTAAAAATAAAGATTTGGGCACAGGAAGTGCTCATTGATATTGGGGCATTTGATTCTAAATATATGTATTTATAAACATATCTATATTTCAAATATATGTTAAAAGTCATGGGTTCATGCTGGTGATTTGTTTCTGTTTGTATGACATCTTGGAATCCTCACCACCACCACCCTTTATTGGTT
Organism: Manis pentadactyla; assembly: GCF_030020395.1. NCBI lineage: Eukaryota > Metazoa > Chordata > Mammalia > Pholidota > Manidae > Manis > Manis pentadactyla. The sequence goes on along the minus strand of NC_080025.1, from coordinate 57,104,454 downwards.
TTAATTTTCATTTTCTCTCTTTCCATCCTCTCTCTCCTCCTGCTCCCTCTCTCTTCTCTCCTCTTTCTTTGTCTTCTTCTTCTTACAGTCCTTACCTCTTAATTTAATATGTAGCCATCTGGTGTAATGAAGGCAGAAACTCTGGGATCTAAAGGACCAGAGTTCAATGCCTGGCTCTGCCATGCTCCGACTATGTGACTGTGAGCAAGCAGTCCCTCACAGTAAAAGATCCTCAAGAAAACAGAATCCTTTCCAGTCTCAGTCCTTGGGATCAAGCTGAACTGTTTTCCTTTGGAGTTCTCAGTGCTTGTAGACTGTCTCTATCCTGACCTTAGTTCAAGTCTTCCTCTCATCAAGACACACAGGCAAGCCATCTTCCCCAAGCTGTTCTTCCCAGCTTCTAATAGCAATTTACCTACTATTTCTCTTCTTGTCATTCTTTCCTGTCACACAGGTACATCAGCCCCCAGTCACCTACCGGCTGTGGTCCTATGTGATGTCAGTTTCTGCTCCATTTTCTCTTATCCCCTTCATCCATTATGTAATTGTCTGTCTTTCTGTCTATACACCTATCTATTAAGGGGTGAAAGGATTGCAACTCTAAGCCACCTATTTGAGAAAGTCAATTCCTATCAGGATTGGTCCTGTTTTTCTCTTAGAAATTATAATGACAGCATTGTGGACAAAATCAGTTTGATTGCCCAAGCATTCCATTGTTGCTTATTCCCAGAAAATAAATTATCAAAAGGCAGTTATATTTAAGATTATTTGGGAACATAGACTTTGGCAAGCCTGCAGTGGCAAGGAGCTGTATTCTCTGGGGGGCATTTGTATTTTAACAGACTGAGAAATCTACTTTTTAAAGGAAACAACTATTTACTGTCTGCAGTTTGTTTATGTCTGAGGCAGGGAAAATCTGTTGTTCACACACATTTGTGATGAAATTGGCAGATTCTGCTCTTACAGAGGGTTTCATCAGCAGTGACTGAGATAAAAACACCCTGATTCTGAAAACCTGGTACAATGTGGCAAGCCAGCTCCTCAGCTTCTGCTTGTGGCAAAATGTCAGTATCTCGAGAGTTGTGTCTTCTCCTTCTTCTCTTATGATGAAAATTTGAGTATCACTAATGGAAGAATTGGTATGGCCTTAAATAAAATAGTGACTAATGAATATATTCACCAGATTTCCAAGTACTGCTAAAGCAGTTCAAGTGGGATCATGGCTTGTGCCACACGGAGGGCCACATGTAAGGTGTACAGATGGGGAGGAGGCAAGACAGGAAAAGGATATGAACTCAGAAAGCCACCTCATAGAAAGACTGTGCAGGGACAGAGAGAAAGGACATTTTTATCATTGCTATGAGTGAAAAATTCTAGATGAGGAAAAGATGCTTAAAGAAGATGTTTAGAAAGTTTCAGGGAATGTACTCTAAGCAAGCCTTCTGAGCTTCTTTTTCAAGGAAACATAGCATAAATACTTACATTATTTTTAAGGCTGTTTGGTTTGGACTGGTGTTTCCTGCAAACAAAAACAAAACACTATGCATCAGCAGGAACTAAAGGTGATCTGGTATATTTGAATCATAAGCAGGAGTTATGGTCCTTATAATGAATAATCACAAGGCCTTGGCCCTAACTCATTAGGATGGATACCCGTCAGAATAGCTCCCAGCTATAAACGGCAGCACACCACACTGGTGTGTGCAATCTGATGTCCCCTCTGATTATCCATGCTCTCTAGGCCTGAAAGTGATCTGTAGTGATTTCCAGGCATGGAGGAGCTATATGAGCTCAAGTGTCTTCCAGAGTTACTTTCATCTGAGCCTTATGATAAACTTGGGGGGAGGAGGGCAGAAGCTAGTGACCAGTCTCAGGCAGCCTGACCCTTGCTTTGTGCATTATTAGACAATGCTACTATCCAAAATATATTTTTTAACTCTATTTCAAATATGTGAAGAGAAAAGACAGTCTTGTTCCCTTTTTGAACATATTTTAGAATGACAGAGTATAGGGTAACAGAGGTAGTGCTCACGAAATGTCCATTTTCTCCCATTTCCTAGCATTGCTGCATTTAGGTTGTAGCCATGAGTAATTCTGGCCAGTGGACTATGAGCGGAAGTGACGAGGATCACTTTCAGTCCAATGTGGTTAAAAGTCAGTGTGCTTCTTCCATCCTTCTCTTGACACAGCAACTTTTGAGGTCATGTGTCCCAAATGTGTGGCTATCAGACAGAAAAGGGATACCCAATATACATTAAACTTCATGAACAAGACAATCCCTCTGTGTTAAACTACTGAGATTTACATAGCATAGCATAACTTACCCTGACCAGAAATCAGTCCCTCATGGATACTGCATAAGAAACACCTGAGGCATTTTCTTTATTGGAAAGTAGTGAAGACACAGATATTGGAGATGAAATACAGTTCATGCATGTTATGCAGTAGCAAAACCTTTTATAAAGCTTCTACCTGTAATAACTTAGGGTAGTAGAGCATACTATGCCAGTACTTCTCCAGGAAGATATTAGACAACAGAAAGTAAATAGTGTATATTGGCTATCTTAGCTAGGTATTACAAGAAAGATAAGAGTTCAGGAAAGAAATGAAAGGCAAAAATGAAAGTGAATAGAGAGTTTTCAGAATTCCAGAGTCTTGTAGAATTGGTAACATTATTTTTTTCTAGATTCCAACTATAAGAGCCAGGGTGGAAAAGATTTTGGTTCTGCTTCCACTTAAGAATTAGGATATAGAAAGCTTCGAGACAAATTTGTTCCCACACTAATAAGGAAAAAACTGGGCAGTTTACAGAATCATAACTTTTCCCGACTCCATCAAAAACTGAGGTCATAAGATAACCAAGTAAACTGAATTTTAGAGAGTAAGAGCTCTCCTAGGAGAAGTAGGACACATGGACTCCTTTACCTTTAGCAAGGTAGGATGAGGTGGTCAGAGTAAAATCAAGGAGTCAGCTAAAATTTTACTAAATTTGGGAAGGCCCAGTGTGAACTAGCATAACAGTTTAAAATCATCCAGTAGTCCCAGACACAAAAGGAGTTTGCACTCACTATCAAGCTCTTTCCCATGGGCTCTGCCAGAAAGGCAACTTTGCTTTACAGAAAATCAAACTGAAAAAAACTGGGTTAAAAAGCAACTTGACTGCATTCACAGACAGCAAAAAAAAAAATGTTAAGAATACTAACTCAGGGGGATAGGAAGATGGCGGCGTGAGTAGAGCAGCGGAAATCTCCTCCCAAAACCACATATATCTATGAAAATATAACAAAGACAACCCTTTCTAGAATAAAGACCAGAGGACACAGGAAAATATCCAGACCACATAGGCACCTGAGAGAACCCAGCGCCTCGTGAAGAGGGTAAGATACAAGCCCCGACCCAGCGGGAGCCGAGCGCCCATCCCCCCAACTCCCGGCGGGAGAAGAATAGGCAGAGCAGGAGGGAGACGGAGGCCAGGAATGCCGAATACCCAGCCCCAGACATCTGGGCCAGAGTGCAGACACAGTGTGTATGCAGGGGGCCCTGGATACTAGGAAAACAGGGCAGTAAGAACAGTGAGCGGGCACCGGAGGCCGGGTGCCGGAGGACATAAGAAAAGCGAGCGACCAATTTTTTTTTTTTTGCTGTTTTGTTTTGGCGAGCGCTTTTGGAAATCTTAAAGGGATAGGGACCCCAATACTAGGGAAACAGGGCAGCAAGAACAGTGAGCAGGCACCGGAGGCCTGGCACCGGAGGACACCACAAAAGCGAGCGACCATTTCTTTTTTCTGTTTTGCTTTGGCGAGCGCTTTTTGGAAGTCTTAAAGGGATAGGGACACCAATACTAGGGAAACAGGGCAGCAAGACCGGTGAGCAGATGCCTGAGGCTGGCGCCGGAGAATAAAGAAAAACGAGCGGCCACCTTTTTTTTTTTTAATAAAAGAAAAATTTTTTTTTGTTTGTTTTGTTTTTTTTGTGGTCGGTGTTTAGTTTTGGAGGGTGCTTTTTGGAAGTCTTAAAGGGGCAGGGCGGGACACTTAATACAAAGGTAGGGAATCCGGGGATCTCTGGGAACCCTAACCCCTGGGCTGCAGGGAGCAGGGAGGCCGCTTACGGAGATAAATAGCCTCCCAGCCGCTCCCCCTCCAACGTGACTCCACCACTTTGGAGTAGCTGCCCGAGCCAGGCCACGCCCACAGCAACAGCAGAGATAAACTCCATAGCAGCCGGGCAGGAAGCAGAAACCCTGTCTGCGTGCAGCTGCCCAGCACAAGCCACTAGAGGTCGCTGTTCTCCCAGGAGAGGAGGGCCACAAACCAACAAGAAGGGAAGTTCTTCCAGCCGTCACTCATCCCAGCTCTGCAAACTATTCCTATCACCATGAAAAGGCAAAACTACAGGCAGACAAATATCACAGAGACAACACCAGAGAAGGAGACAGACCTAACCAGTCTTCCTGAAAAAGAATTCAAAATAAGAATCATAAACATGATGACAGAGATGCACAGAAATATTCAAGAGAAATGGGATGAAGTCCAGAGGGAGATCACAGATGCCAGAAAGGAGATTACAGAAATGAAACAAACTCTGGAAGGGTTTATAAGCAGAATGGATAGGATGCAAGAGGCCATTGATGGAATTGAAACCAGAGAACAGGAACGCATAGAAGCTGACATAGAGAGAGATAAAAGGATCTACAGGAATGAAACAATACTAAGAGAACTGTGTGACCAATCCAAAAGTAACAATATCCGTATTATAGGGGTTCCAGAAGAGGAAGAGAGAGGAAAAAAGAAGGAAAGTATCTTAGAAGAAATAATTGCTGAAAACTTCCCCAAACTGGGAGAGGAAATAATCGAACAGACCACGGAAATACACAGAACCCCCAACAGAAAGGATCCAAGGAGGACAACACCAAGACACATAATAATTAGAATGGAAAGATCAAGGACAAGGAAAGAGTTTTAAAGGCAGCTAGAGAGAAAAAGGTCACCTATAAAGGAAAACCCATCAGGCTAACATCAGACTTCTTGACAGAAACCCTACAGGCCAGAAGAGAATGGCATGATATATTTAATGCAATGAAACAGAAGGGCCTTGAACCAAGGATACTGTATCCAGCACGACTATCATTCAAATATGACGGTGGGATTAAACAATTCCCAGACAAACAAAAGCTGAGGGAATTTGCTTCCCACAAACCACCTCTACAGGACATCTTACAGGGACTGCTCTAGATGGGAGCACTCCTAGAAACAGCACAGAACAAAACACCCCACATATGAAGAATGGAGAAGGAGGAAAAAGAAGGGAGAGAAGAAAAGAATCTCCAGACAGTGTATATAACAGCTCAATAAGTGAGCTAAGTTAGGCAGAAAGATACTAAAAAGGCTAACCTTGAACCTTTGTTAACCACGAATTTAAAGCCTGCAATGGCAATAAGTACATGTCTTTCAATAGTCACCCTAAATGTTAATGGCCTGAATGCACCAATCAAAAGACACAGAGTAATAGAATGGATAAAAAAGCAAGACCCATCTATATGCTGCTTACAAGACACTCACCTCAAACCCAAAGACATGTACAGACTAAAAGTCAAGGGATGGAAAAACATATTTCAGGCAAACAACAGCGAGAAGAAAGCAGGGGTTGCAGTACTAATATCAGACAAAATAGACTTCAAAACAAAGAAAGTAACAAGAGATAAAGAAGGACACTACATAATGATAAAGGGCTCAGTCAAACAAGAGGATATAACCATTCTAAATATATATGCACCCAACACAGGAGCACCAGCATATGTGAAACAAATACTAACAGAACTAAAGGGGGAAATAGACTGCAATGCATTCATTCTAGGAGACTTCAACACACCACTCACCCCAAAGGATAGATCCACTGGGCAGAAAATAAGTAAGGACATGGAAGCACTGAACAACACAGTAGAGCAGATGGACCTAATAGACATCTATAGAACTCTACATCCAAAAGCAACAGGGTATACATTCTTCTCAAGTGCACATGGAACATTCTCCAGAATAGACCACATACTAGGCCACAAAAAGAGCCTCAAAAAATTCCAAAAGATTGAAATCCTACCAACCAACTTCTCAGACCACAAAGGCATAAAACTAGAAATAAACTGTACAAAGAAAGCAAAGAGGCTCACAAACACATGGAGGCTTAACAACATGCTCCTAAATAATCAATGGATCAATGACCAAATCAAAATGGAGATCCAGCAATATATGGAAACAAATGACAACAACAACACTAAGCCCCAACTTCTGTGGGACACAGCAAAAGCAGTCCTAAGAGGAAAGTATATAGCAATCCAAACATATTTAAAAAAGGAAGAACAATCCCAAATGAATGGTCTAATGTCACAATTATCGAAATTGGAAAAAAGAAAAACAAATGAGGCCTAAGGTCAGCAGAAGGAGGGACATAATAAAGATCAGAGAAGAAATAAATAAAATTGAGAAGAATAAAACAATAGCAGAAATCAATGAAACCAAGAGCTGGTTCTTCGAGAAAATAAACAAAATAGATAAGCCTCTAGCCAGACTTATTAAGAAGAAAAGAGAGTCAACACAAATCAACAGTATCAGAAACGAGAAAGGAAAAATCACGACGGACCCCACAGAAATACAAAGAATTATGAGAGAATACTATGAAAACCTAGATGCTAACAAGCTGGGAAACCTAGGAGAAATGGACAACTTCCTAGAAAAATACAACCTTCCAAGACTGACCCAGAAAGAAACAGAAAATCTAAACAGACCAATTATCAGCAATGAAATTGAAGCGGTAATCAAAAAACTACCAAAGAACAAAACCCCTGGGCCAGATGGATTTACCTCGGAATTTTATCAGACATACAGGGAAGATATAATACCCATTCTCCTTAAAGTTTTCCAAAAAATAGAGGAGGAGGGGATACTCCCAAACTCATTCTACGAAGCTAATATCACCCTAATATCAAAACCAGGCAAAGACCCCACCAAAAAAGAAAACTACAGACCAATATCCCTGATGAACGTAGATGCAAAAATACTCAACAAAATATTAGCAAACCGAATTCAAAAATACATCAAAAGGATCATACACCATGACCAAGTGGGATGCAAGGATGGTACAACATTTGAAAGTCCATCAACATCATCCACCACATCAACAAAAAGAAAGACAAAAACCACATGATCATCTCCATAGATGCTGAAAAAGCATTTGACAAAGTTCAACATCCATTCATGATAAAAACTCTCAGCAAAATGGGAATAGAGGGCAGGTACCTCAACATAATAAAGGCCATCTATGATAAACCCACAGCCAACATTATGTTGAACAGCGAGAAGCTGAAAGCATTTCCTCTGATATCAGGAACTAGACAGGGATGCCCACTCTCTCCACTGTTATTTAACATAGTACTGGAGGTCCTAGCCACAGCAATCAGACAAAACAAAGAAATACAAGGAATCCAGATTGGTAAAGAAGAAGTTAAACTGTCACTATTTGCAGATGACATGATATTGTACATAAAAAACCCTAAAGACTCCACCCCAAAACTACTAGAGCTGATATCGGAATACAGCAAAGTTGCAGGATACAAAATCAACACACAGAAATCTGTGGCTTTCCTATACACTAACAATGAACCAACAGAAAAAGAAATCAGGAAAACAACTCCATTCACAATTGCATAAAAAAAAAAAAATACCTAGGAATAAACCTAACTAAAGAAGTGAAAGACTTATACTCTGAAAACTACAAGTCACTCTTAAGAGAAATTAAAGGGGACACTAACAGATGGAAACTCATCCCATGCTCATGGCTAGGAAGAATTAATATCATCAAAATGGCCATCCTGCCCAAAGCAATATACAGATTTGATGCAATCCCTATGAAACTACCAGCAACATTCTTCAATGAACTGGAACAAATAATTCAAAAATTCATATGGAAACACCAAAGACCCTGAATAGCCAAAGCAATCCTGAGAAAGAAGAATAAAGTAGGGGGGATCTCACTTTCCAACTTCAAGCTCTACTATAAAGCCATAGTAATCAAGACAGTTTGGTACTGGCACAAGAGCAGAGCCACAGACCAATGGAACAGACTAGAGAATCCAGACATTAACCCAGACATATATGGTCAATTAATATTTGATAAAGGAGCCATGGACATACAATGGTGAAATGACAGTCTCTTCAACAGATGGTGCTGGCAAAACTGGACAGCTACATGTAGGAGAATGAAACTGGACCATTGTCTAACCCCATATACAAAAGTAAACTCCAAATGGATCAAAGACCTGAATGTAAGTCATGAAACCATTAAACTCTTGGAAGAAAACATAGGCAAAAACCTCTTAGACATAAACATGAGTGACCTCTTCTTGAACATATCTCCCTGGGCAAGGAAAACAACAGCAAAAATGAATAAGTGGGACTATATTAAGCTGAAAAGCTTCTGTACAGCAAAAGACACCATCAATAGAACAAAAAGGAACCCTACAGTATGGGAGAATATATTTGAAAATGACACATCCGATAAAGGCTTGACATCCAGAATATATAAAGAGCTCACACACCTCAACAAACAAAAAACAAATAACCCAATTAAAAAATGGGCAGAGGAACTGAACAGACAGTTCTCCAAAAAAGAAATACAGATGGCCAACAGACACATGAAAAGATGCTCCACATCGCTAATTATCAGAGAAATGCAAATTAAAACTACAATGAGGTATCACCTCACACCAGTAAGGATGGCTGCCATCCAAAAGACAAACAACAACAAATGTTGGCGAGGCTGTGGAGAAAGGGGAACCCTCCTACACTGCTGGTGGGAATGTAAGTTAGTTCAACCATTGTGGAAAGCAGTATGGAGGTACATCAAAATGCTCAAAACAGACCTACCATTTGACCCAGGAATTGCACTCCTAGGAATTTACCCTAGGAATGCAGCAATCAAGTATGAGAAAGACCAATGTACCCCTATGTTTATCGCAGCACTATTTACAATAGCCAAGAATTGGAAGCAACCTAAATGTCCATCGATAGATGAATGGATAAAGAAGATGTGGTACATATACACAATGGAATACTACTCAGCCATAAGAAAAGGGCAAATCCAACCATTTGCGGCAACATGGATGGAGCTGGAGGGTATTATGCTCAGTGAAACAAGCCAAGCAGAGAAAGAGAAATACCAAATGATTTCACTCATCTGTGGAATATAAGAACAAAGGAAAAACTGAAGGAACAAAACAGCAACAGAATCACAGAACTCAAGAATGGACTAACAGGTACCAAAGGGAAAGGGAATGGGGAGGATGGGTGGGTAGGGAGGGATAAGGGGGGGCATAAAAAGAGGGGTATTAAGATTAGCATCCATGGTGGGGTGGGTGAAAGGGGAGGGCTGTACAACACAGAGAAGACAAGTAGTGATTGTACAACAATTTGCTACGATGATGGACAGTGACTGTAAAGGAGTATATAGGGGGGACCTGGTATAGGGGAGAGCCTAGTAAACAAAGTAATCGTCATGTAAGTGTAGATTAATGATTAAAAAAAAAAAGCAGTTCCTATGTGGTGACCTCTAATGAGTTCTACACAATGATATAAAGGGCATATAAAAGTGTAGGCAAAGGGTCTGTTTGTGTTTATACAGAGGATCAAAGCCTAATTGGGCTACCCCGAAAATGAACTAAGATACGATATGAAAAAGAACTTCCAACATCAGCACTCTCGGGAAGACTCATGACAGAAGATGATCAGCAAAAAAAACTCCAACAAAGATCCATGCACTGTCACAGGTGTAGATGCACTCATCCCACCAGTTCCTGGACTTGCCATGGGAATGAAGAAGGAGATATCTAAGCTGGCCTGTGCATACAGTAAAACAAAAATTGGACTGGATCTATACTGTTGGAACTCAACCAAGAATTAGGAGAAGTGCAAATTGTAGCGCTCCAAAATCTTACAACTACAGACTATTTATCGTTAAAAGAACATATGGGATATGAACAGTCCCCAGGAATGGGTTGTTCTAGTTTATCTGAATTCTCTCAGACTGTTTAAGTTCAATCGGACAATATCCACCATATCATAGATAAGTTTTCACAAATGCCTAAGGTGCCTAACTGGTTTTCTTGGTTTCATTGGAGATGGCTGGTAATTACAGATATGCTTTGGTTAGGTAACTATATTCCTATTATGTTAATGTGTGTGCACAATTTAATTAGTAGTTTAAAACCTATCCATGCTGAAGTTACTCTACAAGAAGATATGTCAAAGAAATAATCAATCTTCCCAGGTTTTCTTCCGCCTGCTACTTCTATAGCTTTTCTTCTTCCTACCTAATCACAACCTTTAAATAGAACTCGTGCCACATGTCGAATTTACCGAGTATCATAATTCTTCCAAGTGGTAAAGACACCTCAAGACAAATGCTGGGCATAGAAGCCACAGGGCATAAATATGCAAAGAAGTAAAAAGCTAACCTTTCAAACAATAAGGCTTCTCTCTCACTTACCAACTTATCATTTCCCTGTATGGCCCCGGAAGATGACTGGTTAGCCAGAGACGGGTAAGATTCCTCAAGGGAGGAACAACCTAAGACAGGCACAGTCGCAGGGGGCCATCTGGTGAGAAAATGGGGAGCAGCAGAGGTGAGGCTTAGAACCTCCCCCGTCATGTTCTGAGAGAAATCTTCTGCATACATGGATGTTTATTGCCCTTGTCTAGCTCGGATTAACACATAGTCTACAGGCACACACCTGATCATCTACATTTGCTGTCTTACAACACTAAACTCTGTTTTCTACCTTTATCTCATATCTACCTACCACTTCAGCATTTTATAAAAAATAATAATAATAGAGAAATGTGGTATCCACATATAAATCAAGTTTAAAAATCAAATGAATATTCATATTTGAACTGACTGTTTATAGTTCATAATGCATGAACAAAACCGAAAGCTTCTGTGATGACTGCCCTTGCACTGTTCACCATGTAACTTATTCACTATGTAAGAATTTGTACTCCATGTAAGAATTTGCTCGTTATGCATCAGAAGATTGGAGACTGACGAAAATTAGGCTTGGGGTGGATTAATGATTGTGCATGAGTATTGACCCCCCTATACAGAAATTTATTGTGGTTAACAACTATTTGATCAATAAATATGAGAGATGCCCTCACAAAAAATATATATATATATATATATAAACACACTTCCAATTGTAAAATAAATAAGTAACCGGGATGTAATGTATAGCATAAGGAATATAGTCAAAATATTGTAACAACTTGGTATGGTGATACCTGGTACCTAGAATTATCATGTATATAAATGTTGAATCACTGTGTTGTACACCTGAAACTAATGTAATGCAATACTGTTGTCAACTACCCTTCAATAAAAAATAAAAAATAAAAAAAATAATAAATAAATGAAAAAAAAAAAAAATGAATGCAGCAATCAAGTTTGAGAAAGACCAATGCACCCCTATGTTTATCGCAGCACTATTTACAATAGCCAAGAATTGGAAGCAACCTAAATGTCCATCGATAGATGAATGGATAAAGAAGAGGTGGTACATATACACAATGGAATACTACTCAGCCATAAGAAAAGGGCAAATCCTACCATTTGCAGCAACATGGATGGAGCTGGAGGGTATTATGCTCAGTGAAACAAGCCAAGCGGTGAAAGAGAAATACCAAATGATTTCACTTATCTGTGGAATATAAGAACAAAGGAAAACTGAAGGAACAAAACAGCAGCAGAATCACAGAACTCAAGAATGGAATAACAGGTACCAAAGGGAAAGGGACTGGGGAGGATGGGTGGGTAGGGAGGGACAAGCGGGGGGAGAAGTAGGGGGGTATTAAGATTAGCATGCATGGGGGGGTAGGAGAAAGGGGAGGGCTGTACAACACAGAGAAGGCAAGTAGTGATTCTACAACATTTTGCTATGCTGATGGACAGTGACTGTAAAGGGGTTTATAGGGGTACCTGGTATAGGGGAGAGCCTAGTAAGCATAATATTCGTCATGTAAGTGTAGATTAGTGATACCAAAAAAAAAAAGGCAGTTCCTTTGAGTTCTACACAAGGGTATAAAGGGCATATAAAAGTGTAGGCAAAGGGTCTGTTTGTGTTTATACAGAGGATCAAAGCCTAATTGGGCTACCCCGAAAATGAACTAAGATACGATATGAAAAAGAACTTCCAACATCAGCACTCTCTGGAAGACTCATGCCAGAAGATGATCATCAAAAAACCCCAACAAAGATCCACGCACTGCTACAGCTGTCGATTCACTCATCCCACCAGTTCCTGGACTTGCCATGGGAATGAAGAAGGAGATATCTAAGCTGGCCTGTGCATACAGTGAAACAACAAATTCGACTGGATCTATACTGTTGGAACTCAATCAAGAATTAGGAGAAGTGCAAATTGTAGCGCTCCAAAATCTTACAACTACAGACTATTTACTGTTAAAAGAACATAAGGGATGTGAACATTCCCCAGGAATGGGTTGTTTTAATTTGTCTGATTTCTCTCAGACTGTTCAAGTTCAGTTGGACAATATCCACCATATCATAGATAAGTTTTCACAAATGCCTAAGGTGCCTAACTGGTTTTCTTGGTTTCACTGGAGATGGCTGGTAATTACAGGTATGCTTTGGTTATGTAACTATACTCCTAGTATGTTAATGTGTGTGCGCAATTTAAGTAGTAGCTTAAAACCTATCCATGCTGAAGTTACTCTACAAGAAGATATGTCAAAGAAATAATCAATCTTCCCATGTTTCTTCCGCCTGCTACTTCTATAGCTTTTCTTCTTCCTTCCTAATTACAACCCTTAAATAGAATTCGTGCCTCATATCAAATTTACCGAGTATCATAATTCTTCCAAGTGGTAAAGATACCTCAAGACAAATGCTGGGCATAGAAGCTACAGGGCATAAATATGCAAAGAAATAAAAAGCTAACCTTTTCAAACAATAAGGCTTCTCTCTCACTTACCAACTTTACATTTCCCTGTATGGCCCCAGAAGATGACTGTTTAGCCAGAGACGGGTAAGATTCCTCAAGGGAGGAACAACCTAAGACAGGCACAGTCGCAGGGGGGCCATCAGGTGAGAAATTGGGGATCAACAGAGGTGAGGCTTAGAACCTCACCCCCCCGTTCTGAGAGAAATCTTTTGCATACGTGGATGTTTTATTGCCCTTGTCTAGCTTGGATTAACACATAGTCTACAGGCACAACCCTAAACTATGTTTTCTACCTTTATCTTGTATCTACCTACCACTTCAGCATTTTATTAAAAATAATAATAAAGAGAGAAATGTGGTATCCACATATAAATCAAGTATAAAAATCAAATGAGTATTCATATTTGAACTGACTGTTTATAGTTCATAATGCATGAGCAAAACCGAAAGTTTCTGTGATGACTGCCCTTGTACTCTTCACCATGTAACTTATTCACTATGGAAGAATTTGTTCTCCATGTAAGAACTTGTTTGTTATGCCTCAGAAGATTGGAGACTGAGAAAAATTAGGCTTGGGGTGGATTAATGATTGTGCATTGAGCATTGAGTCCCCTATACAGAATTTTATTGTTGTTAACAACCATTTGATCAATAAATATGAGAGATACCCTCACAAAAAAAAAGTACACCCTTCCAATTGTAAAATAAATAAGTAACTGGGATGTAATGTATAGCATAAGGAATATAGTCAAAATATTGTAACAACTTGGTATGGTGATAGCTGGTACCTAGAATTATCATGTATATAAATGTTGAATCACTGTGTTGTACACCTGAAACTAATGTAATGTAATACTGTGTGTCAGCTACCCTTCAATAAAAAATAATTATCTACAAAAATAAAAAATAAAAAAATAAATAAATAAAAATAAATAAAAAATAAAATAAAATAAAAAAAGAATACTAACTCATATCTTCTCATTCACCAGACAAGTGTCACAAAAAGTTCACCTTAGGTCACAAGCATTTCCTCACAATTAATTAACCAATTCATTAATGTTTTAAAATGGGAAGTTTGGCTTCAGTATGTATTTTATATAGATATCTACAAATACAAATACCTAATTATGTCTGAACATACGCACCTCCACCTTAGTGTTGGCTCTGTTTTCTTAAAATAAATTTTAAAGATTTCATGTTTAGAAAGGTATTTTAAGGTTTGGGACTTGAGCTATTTAGTGACTCTTTTATTGGGCTCATTTAAGCTCTATTATTAGGTATAAAGAAAGCATTCAATCTTCGAAGATGAAATGCAAAGTGGGACTATTACATTGTTGATGGAATAATTTAAGGTTTAAAATCCTTCATTCTTTAAGCCTCTACTCCACCTATTTCAATTCAAGAACTACTGAGAGCCAGGCAAATGGCAAGGCCATAACAGTATTAGCTTCCCACAGCAAAATTTTTCCTTTTCACGTTTAAAAGTATTGTTTGTTTTTGCTTGCAAACACATTTTTATTATAGAAATTTGGGGAAAGACAGAAAATGAAATAAAACCCATCACCCCATAAGCCAGCTATAACCACCACTAACAATTTACTTATATATCCTTCCAGGATTTTCTTTCTTGTGCATTTATATTAGTATATTTTCAAAACTGTTTTCACATGTTAGAGACATGTTGCACCCTCTGTAATTTCTGAACCCTTACTTAAACTCCACTTATCACCATTTTTGGTAATGTTTCTATTGCATTGTTTACTATGGAAATTCCTTCAGCTTCCACTGGGAATCTGGTCCAACAGGCACCAAGTACTTTCAAACACAATCTAACCCAGAAAACCAAGTGGATGCAATTATTAAATATTTAGATTTTTAAATTAATGTTTTAATTTTCATCAAAATCCAAGTAAGATAAATTGCTTTATACTAAAGACTTTTACTTCAATAACTCTAATCATTTGGCCAGGGACTCAAAACATAAACTATTTAAGAAAACATATTTAGAAATCCATATTTTTAGAGCTATCTAAAAATTAGGTCACCATAAGCTCTGGAATATTCTAAGCACAATGCTGGGAGAGACTCCACGATCAAATATTTGAGAAGGGTAAAGACAGCACTATTGGCAAAGGAATCTGTACTTGATCCACTTAGAAGGTCAACTGAGCACTTTTTTAAAGGTTTGATTTTATTCAAGCCTGAAACTCCAGGGAAGGCAAGCCATGGGGATGGGAGTAGCTGCCTCCACTTCTTCTGTGAATATTAAACAGCATCCTCTTGATTCTTTCTTCAATCTAAAATGGTCACTTGACTCATGGTGACAGTATCCTTAGGTTGGGCCCATAACTGTCAGCGGGTTGGGAGTGTTCAGAGGCTTGTTGCTTTTTAAATGTCTCCAGGCTAGGGTCACCGGCCTGAAAGCCAGTGAGCAAGTTACCTTGATTGGAAGGACATTTCTGTTTCACTTATTTATGAAAACATACAGAAAACAGATTCAATGTTTGCATTATAAGAGGGAACATCCTTTTGCAAAAGAACATCACAGTGTTCTTAACAAGAGAGACATCCCCCAATAAATCTTGTATATTAAAGCCCCTTATAATAGTATGTAATGAATTCCTGCAAATGCATTTGAAAGTTAAGTGTGTAAAGGTCAAACAGCAGGTATACAGGGGGCTCTGCCTCTAGGGAGCTCAGAGCATTATAAAATCTATAATGGTGATTAAAGACATCATTATTTTCTTGAATATGCAATGTATACATATTATTTAATACATTGAAAACAACAAACATCAAATATAGATAATATATGTTTTGAAATAATTTCTTACCTTAGTTGCCAGTTATCTCAGTCTAGAGAAGACTTCTGGAGAGCTGGGGTATGGTTTAGCTGTTAGAAATTCTATTTAATGGCGTCAGGTAAATTTTCTTAAGATGGCTTCCGAGAGAGTGGAATGGCAGCCCTCATCTTCTCTGAAAGGGGTCAGCAGGAAGCTGTGTCTCTACAGCCTTGTACTCCTCTGTGCATTTGGACCACTGCCCATTCTCAGTCAGTGCCATCTGTGGTCTCTCTTGGTTCTTTTCCTCTACAACCAAACTCACAGTCAACCATTTGATGTCCATGGAGCCTCTGAATGGTGGTTGAAATTACCTGCCTCCCGCCTTCCTAACTGAAATATCACTGGTATTGGCACATTCATTTGCCACCTTCCATTCATTCTGAGAAAATAATAAAAGCAAAACACTATTAACATTCAAATAACTAGATAAACACCCTCAAATAATGATGGCCAAAAATTGAATTTTGGGAGACAAACAGAACCACCATAAATGGCTTAACATTTGCTTGTCAGCTCACATATAAATGCTCTGGTCAGAGTCCTGGAGCACCAACATAGGATAGTGGGGAGACCATGTAAAAACTGTATGGAAGGCAAAGATTGCCTGAATGTCTTTGAGGAATAGCCACTACTGAAGATGAACCACAAGATAAAACGTTACAGACATTGTAGTATGTGTTTACGGGGACTTGTTTAATTTAGAAAATTGATTTTTCCCAACAAAATTTCCTGAGTATGCTCTCTTACCCTGAAAGTGTACATTGGGAGTCTGCCCAGGAGCAAGTAAAGGTGGGAGAGGAGCAAAGTATAAGGCTGTGAAATAAACCAAAGTTTCTAAACCTGGGAAGGGCTCCCAGCAAAGCTGCTCAGCTGCAAGGATGGCCCAGGAGGGCTCTCTGGGCCTTCAGAACTGGCTGTGCCAGGGGTGAAGTGGGGCTTCAGTTCCTTCCTACCTTTTGCCCATGGCTTCCATCCAGTGCAACTGACCCTTCAACAACATAAATTTGACCTGCCCAGGACTACTTATCTGTGGATTTTTTTCCAATAAATTCAGTGCAGTACAGTAAATATATTGTCTCTTATGATTTCCTTAATATTTTCTTTTCTCTAGCTTTATGGTAAGAATAAAGCATGTAAATTAAAAAGTATGTTGGGACAAAAGAAAATGGAAACACAATATGCCAAAGCTTATGGGATCTATCAAAAGCAGTTCTAAAAGGGAAGTTCATGACATTAAACACCTACAATAGGCCAGAATGATCCCAAACAATGTAACTCTATGCCTAAAAGAACTAGAAAAAGAACAGAGTCCAAATTTGGAAGAAAGGAAGAAATAGTAAAGATTAGAGCAGAAATAAAGGAAATAGAGAACAGGAAAACAGTAGAAAAGATTAGGCACGTTAAGAGTTGGTTCTTTGAAAAGATAGACTTGATAAACCTTTAGCTAGACTAACAGAGGGGAAAACAAAGAACCCAAATCAACATTATGAGTGAAAAAGGAGACATAATGCTACCACAGATACACAAAGAATTGTAAGAGGCTACTATGACAACTACATACCACAAACTAGAAAAACAACCTAGGTAAAATGGATCAATTCCTTGAAACATTTGATTTTTTTAAGACTGAATCATGAAGAAATAGAAAATATGAATACAATAATTTATAGAAAGAAGAATGAATTAGTAATCAAAAATGTCCCAGTGAAGAAAAGCCCATAATTCGATAGCTTTATTAGTGAATTTGAACAAATACTGAAAGAAGAATTAACACGAATTCTCAAACTCTTCCAAAAAGTTCAAGAGGGAATACTCCCAAGTCACACTTTCGGACTTCAAGCTATACTATTATGTTATAATAATCAAACAGTATGGCACTGGCATAAAAACAAATAGATCAATGGAACAGAATGAAGGGCCCAGAAATAATACCAGCCATATACAGTGAACTAATTGACAAAGGAGTCAAGAATACTCAATAGAGTGTCTGCAGTAAAATGGTTCTGGGAAAATTGGGTATTCACATGTGAAAGAATGAAACTAAATGCATATCTTACACAATTCACAGATATTAACTTGAAATGTATTAGATTTAAAATGTAAGACCTGAAACCTTGAAACTCCTAGAAGAAAATAAAGGAAAAGTGATCTTGGACATGGACCTTAGCAGTGATTGTCTTGGATATGACACCTAAAACATAAGCAACAAAATAAAAAACAAGTACCACCACATCAAACTAAAAATCTTATGCACAGCAAAAGAAACAATTATCAAAGTGGGAAGACCATCTATGGAATGGAAAGAAATATTTCAAACCATGTATCTGATAAGGGGTTGATATGCACAATATATAAAGAACTTCTACAACTCAATAGCAAAATACAAATGATCTGATTAAAAAGTGGGCAAAATAACTGAATAGACATTTTTCCAAAAAACTTATACAAAAGGCCAACAGGTACATGCAAAGATGCTCAATGTCCCTAGTCATTAGGGAATGCTAATCAAAACCACAATGAGGTATTACCTCATGGCTGTTAGGATGGCCATTGTCAAAATGACAAGAGATTATAAATTCTAGAAGGGATGTGGTGAACAGGGATCCCTTGTGCACTGTTGATGGGATTGTTAATTGACACAGCACTATGGAAACAGTCTGGAGGATCCTCAAACTTCCAGTTACAAGATAAATAAGGACATGTATGTCATGTACAGCATGATGAGTATAGTTAATACTGCTTTATGATACATATTCAAGTTGTTGAGAGATTAAACCCTAACAGTTGTCAACACGGGAATTTTTTTGCTTTTTAATTATATATAAATACATGAGATGATAGATACTAATGGAACTTTGCAGTAATCATTTCACAACATATGTAAATCAAACCACTGTGCTGTATACCTGAAACTTACCCAGTGATGTATGTCAATTATATCTCAATAAAACTAGGGGAAAAATAAAAGAATACAACATGTAATACATATAACATAGAAAATATGTATTAAATAATTGTTTATGTTGTCAGTAAGCCTTTCTGTCCACAATAGGCTGTTATGAGTTAACTTTTGGAGAGCCAAATGATACACAAATTTTCAACTGCACAGGGGTCAGCACCCCTAATCCTCACATTGTTCAAGGGTCAACTCTACTTAGCACACAAATGTGGGTGACCTTAGCTTAATATCAAGAGATCTGCATTCTAGCCTGTGAACAGAATAGTGTAAATAAGCCCCTACTTTGGGAAAGAAAAATATGATATCAAAAATATAAGTCCCCCTTTCAAAAGGTAATCAGCGTTAATTAAAAAGAGACTGAGATGTAAACCACTTGGGTTAGCTGGGTACTTTGCTGTAAGTAGCTTCTCTGTGCTGATAAGAGTGTGGAAAGATATTTATGACCTAAAGACAAAGGTCTGATTTGCTCATAACTTTGGGGCAAAGTCTAAAATAAAATTAAATTTAGTTTTGCTAGGTTCTGAGCTGTGGTGGCAGACATATCACCTTAGACCTGGGCAAGCACAGAGGAGAACAGGAAAAGGGGGACACACTTTGGAATAGAGGTCTCCCGCCCATGGCTGCGTCCAGGTGGGGTCCCCGCTCCAGGTTAGGAACCATGTAATAAGAGCCTGGTTTTTGCTCCTCCTCTTCAGTTGCCCTCCACCACTCTAAAACACCTTCCTGTTTGGGGTAAATGAGATGCCTGGTAAAGCCAGGACTTGCACATGTAGGTTTGCAGGGGTTCTGTTACCAAAGTATGTGCCAGGTGGGTGGCTACGTGAGCTGATCACTCTGCTGATAAGAGAGAATTTTGGACCACCAGACTGGTACTGACATGCTGATTTGGGGTGGTTTCCCTTCATGTCAGATAGAGGACAAGTGCAGACCTCTGGGCTACCGATTCTCCATGCTAACCCATGGGCTTGAGCCACCCAGGTGAGCCCACTGCTCCGACCTTGCCCTCTTCTTGTCTGGCCACAGTGCTGCTTCCAGTCTGCAGTCCCTGAAGGCAGCAGGGGCAGCCGCCAGCATCTTTACCTTGTGCTCCCTCTGTTGCTAACACCCAGGCTCACCCCAAAGCCTTGTAGGCTCTACTGCCTGTCTCGCAACACAGCTCTGTGGGTGGCCATGCCTATCACCCCGAGGGTTTTTGAGACCATTGCTCAGGGCCCTTCTGATTGAAACCCTCTCTGCTTCCAACTGATACCATGACCTTATGATCTCCCAGGTCTGTCCTAACCTGTGAGGGAAAAGATTGGAGATTCCACACATTAACTAATGGAACTTCTCTAGTTGCTCTGGCCATGGACCATGGGCCTGTCCTCTTCACTGACTGCCATGTGGAAGTCAGCATGCAGCCAACACTGAATGAGATTATATTCTAGGAATGGAGTAATTATGGCCTAAAGAGTTCAAGAGAATTTGTATGAGGTGTGCTTTTCTTTGTGTACATTACAAAATTCCAAAACATAAATTCAACATGACCAAAAAAGACAAGTCAGCCCTCGTTTTCCTGCACACTCAGGTTAAGGCTTGCTTCTGTGGTCATAATCAGTGAAACCCAGTGAGAGTGCCTGGAAGCCAGCCTTCATGGGGGACATGATGGACGGTGCCACACCATGAGTTAGGACATAGCCAGCTTTAAATACATGGTATTAGGGAACTGTTTCAAGGATCGAAAGGGCCATGGCATTATGAGTGGTAAGTGTGTTACTACCTTTTCTTTGTGGTGGGAGATTATCCAGGAAGAGCAAGTGAGACAAGAAAGAAGATGAAGAGCATCAGGTCCAGGACCTGGACCTGAATGGGAAGATAGTTCCTAGCCACTGCGATAAATCATCACATGCTCTGATTGGAAAATTCAAAAATATATAAATACCACTTCCCTGCCCGTAATTCTAAATCTTCATGAATAAATCTCTGTACCTCCCATTGACCCATGAATTCTGTGAAGCACTTTTTAATCAACTTTTTTATATAAGTAGGAACCCAACAGAAGGTATTTGTCTGGGGGTCCTCATATCCTAGTGATAGCTCAGGTGCCAGAAAGCATCCATAGAGCTTGGTTTGCTCAGCCACCACCCCTCCACCAAAATTGACACCCCCTTGGTGCAACTGAGATGGGGTCCCTGTGTGCCCCTGGGAGTTTTCCTGTCATCCTCTACAATCATTTAACAACATACCACAACCTGCTCGGGAGACCGTCAACAACACACCTGTCCTGCCCCACATCCCTGACTACCTTGGTCAACACAAGCAGCCCATCAGTCCCAGGCCATCGCCATCATCCCAGCTGTCATCCTCACGTATGGCTCTGTATGTTCCCTGATCAGACCCCGTGTCACACCCAACCCCACCCCAGACCTTTGTCTTCTGGTCTAGAACTCTCATTAGCTGTGCGTCACTTTCTTATTCCCATCTAAGAGTCAGCTGTTGTGGACCTCTTCCAATCCTCCACAAATCTACAGGCTCTGTGTTAGAAATACATCAAGAATCTTCCCACTGCTCATGACTTTCACTACTGCTACCCTAATCCGAGCCACGGTATTCAGATGGCCAGAGCTAGGTTTAGGTTTAGGTGATTGGTAAGGCGAATGGGAAGTATAGGGTTACAGTCAGAGTAAGTGTCTGGCTCTTTTATGAGGTGGAGAGTGAGATTGAGCTTCAGGGTTCTGGTGAGGTGTAGGGGATATAAATGGTAATAGTGAGGGCTTAGATTAAGATGCCAGGGCTAGGGCTACGGGTAGGTGCTCATAAAGTTGTACAGGGAGGAAAGGGTTATGGTTGGAGATAGGGCCTTTTTCTGATGTGAGGTCGAGTGTGATATTGGGGTTCATGTTTACAGAGAGGCATGGGGGATGTTGATGGTGCCTTTGAGGGACAGACCAGGGCTAGGGTTAGGTTTAGGTGTTCAGTAAGGTGTACGGGAAAAATAGCATTACAGTTAGGGTTAGGGTCCGGCTTTGATGTGAAAGAGAGTGAGAAATTGAGCTTCAGGTTTATGGTGAGGCATGGGTGATGTTGATAGTGATGGTGAGGGGTCATGCCAGTGGGTGAGGGCTAGGGTTAGGGTTTGGTTTCAGGAGAGGTGTATGGGGAGGATAAGGTTGTGGTTAGAGTTAAGCTGTGGCTCTGATGTGAGGGCAAGGTTTAGATTGCGGTTCAGGTTTACAGTGAGGTGTGGTTGATGTCGATGGTGACAGTGAAGTGTCTGGTCTAAGGGCGAGGGCTAGGGTTTAGGTTAAGTGTTTGATAGGGTGTATGGGTTAGAGTTAGGATGCAGCTGTGAATTGAGCCTGAGGGCGAGATTGAGCTTCAGGATTCCTGTTAGGTGGTGGTGATGTCAATGCTGATGTTGAGGGTAAGGTCCAGGGGCCAGGGCCAGTGTTAGGGTTAGGCAATCATAAAGGTGTAGGGGGAGCATAGGGTTATGGTTCGAGTTAGGGCCTGGCTCTGATGTAAGGGCAAGTGGGAAATTGAAGTTCTTGTATACAGTGATTCACTATGGCCATCTATGGTGACTGTGAGGGTACAAGCCAGGGGCCAGGGCTAGGGTTAGAGTTAGGTGTTTGGAAACGTTTATGGGAGGATACATTTAAGGTTACAGTTAGGGTACGGCTCTGATTAAACAGCATCTGGGAATGAGTTTCAGGTTTACATGAGATGTAGGGGACATGGATGGTGGCTGTGTTGGGTCAGATCCAGGGGCCAGGGCTAGGGTTAGGGTTAGGTGCTTGGAAATGTGTATGGGTTCGATAGGGCTATAGTTACAGTTAGGGTTGGTCTCTGATATGTGGGTGAGGAAGAGATTGAGATTCACATTTACTGTTAGGTATGGGGGACATCTATGGTGACGGTGAGGGTTCAGGAAAACGGGCCAAGGTTATGGTGAGGGTTAGGTGTTTGGTAAGGTGTACTGGGAGGATGGGGCTATGGTTAGAATTAGGGTCTGGCTCTGATGTGAAGATGATATTGAACTTCAGGGTTATGGTGAAGCAGGGGTGATGTCCACAGTGACGGTGAGAGTTCAGGTCCAGGGGACAGAGCTAGGGTTAGGATTCAGTGTTCTCTAAGGTTTATGTGGAGTACAGGGTTATGGTTAGATTTAGCATCAGGCTCTGATGTGAGGGCAATGGCAAGATTGAGCTTCAGGTTTATGGTGAGGCATGGGTGATATCAATAGTGATCATGAAGGTTCATGCCCACGGTCCAGGGCTACTGTTAAGGTTGGGTTTCAGGAAAGGTGTACGGGGATGATAGGGTTATGGATAAAGGTAGGGTCCGGCTCTGAGTTACAGCAATGTTCAAATTGAGGTTTACATTTACTGTGAGGTGTGGTTGATGTCGATGGTGACACTGAGGGGTCTGGTCCATGGGGGAGGGCTAGGTTGAGGGTACATGTTCAGTAAGGTGTATGGGGAGGTTAGCTTTATGGTTAGGTTTAAGGGTCTGGCTCTGATGAGAGGGAGAGTGCTAAATCGAGTTTCATGGTTATGCTGAGGTGGGGGTAATGTCGATAGTGATGGTGAAGGATCATGTCCAGGGGCCATGGCTGGGTTTAGGGTTAGGTGTCAGGAAAGGTGTATGGAGGTCACAGGGATTTGGATAGATTTAGGGTCTGCTTATGATGTGAGGGCAAGGATAGATTGAGGTTTAGGTTTACCATGAGGTGTCGGTAGGACAATGGTGATGGTGAGTTTTCAGGCTAGGGGTCAGAGTAGAGTTTGTGTTAGGTGTTTGGAAAGGTTACGGGGAGGATAGGGTTAAGATTATTACAGGGTCTGTTTCTCATGTGAGGACGAGTGTGAGATGGAAGTTCAGATTTACAGTGAGGCATGGTGTATGTGGATGGTGACAGTGAGGGGTCAGATCCAGGGACCAGGGAAAGGGCTAGGGTTAGGTTTTGGGTTTGGTAATACGTACGGGCAGGATAGGCTTATGGTTAGAGTGAGGATCCGGCTTTGATGTCAGGGCAAGGGTGAGATTGAGCTGCAAGTATACGGTGAGGCATGGGTGATCTCAGTGCTGATAATCAGGGATCTGGTCCAAGGGCCAGAGCTAGGGTTAGCATTAGGAGTTCGGTTAGATGTATGGGCAGCACTTTATTATGGTTACCGTTATGATCCTGCTGTGATGTGAGGGGGAGGGGGAGACTGAGCCTCACAATTACGGGGAGGCATTGGTGATATCCATGGTAACCATGAGGGGTTCAGAGCAAGGGCAGGTCTACAGTTAGGGTTAGATGTTAGGTAAGGTGTACAGGGTGGACAGGGCTGTGGTTAGACTTAGGGTCTGAATGTGACATGAGGACAAGGGCGAGAATGAGGTTCAGGTTTATGGCAAGGTGTGGGGTGGATCGATGTTTACAGTGAGGACTCAGGTCAAGGTACCAGGGCTAGGGTTAGGGTTAAGTGTCTGCTAATGTGTATAGGCAGGAAAGGGTTACAGTTTTGGTGAGGATCTGGCTCTGATGTGAGGATGAGGGCGAGACTGAGCTACAGGTTTACAGTGAGGTGTGGGTGATGTAGATGTTGACTGAGGGGTCAGGTCCAAGAGCCAGGGCTAGCGCTGGGTTAGTGTACCGGAAGGTGTATGAGGAGGATAGCATTATGATTAGAGTAAGGGTCCATCTCTGGTGTGAGTGAAAGTGTGAGCATGAACATCAGGGTTATGGTGAAGCATGCATATTGTCAGTGGTGGTGGTGTGGGGTCAGGTCCAATAGCCAGGGCTATGGTTAGGGTTAGGAGTTTGGTAAGGTGTACGGGGGATACTGTGTTATGGTTACAGTTAGGATCTGGCTCTGATGTGAGGTCAAGGGTGAGATTGAGGTTAAGGTTTACGGGGAAGCATGGTGGACATCAAAGGTGACTAAGAGGGGTCAGGTGCAAAGGCAGGGCTACAGTTAGGGTTAGGGGTTCGGTAAGGTGTACTTGGAGGAAAAGGTTTCATTTACATTTAGGATCAGGCTCTGATATGAGGGGGAGTGAGAGATAGAACTTCAGGCTTACTGTGAAGCATGGGTCATGTCGATCGCGATGGTAGGGGTCTAGACCACGAGCCAGGGCTAGGGTTAGGGTTAGGTGTTCTGGAAGTTGTACGGGGAGGATAGCATTATGGACAGAGTTAGGGGCCAGCCCTGATGTGAGGGTGAGTGTAGGCATGAACTTCAGGGTTACAGTGAATCGTGGGTGTTGTTGATTGTGATGATGAGAGGTCAGGTTGAGTGGCCAGGGCTAGGGTTAGGGTTAGATGTTTGGTAAGGTGGATGGGCAAGATAGGGTTACGGTTATATTTAGGATCCGTCTCTGATGTGAGGGCAACAGCGAGATTGAGCTACAGTGTTACAGTGTGTCTTGGGTGATGTCGATGATAATGGTAGGGTACTGGTCCCCAAGCCAGGGCTAGGGTTAGGATTAGGTGTTCGGGAAAATGTATGGGGAGGAGAGCATTACAGTTTGAGTAAGGGTCCATCTCTGATGTGCGCAGAAGTGCGAGTATGAGCATCAGGGTTGCGGTAAGGCATGAGTGTTGTTGATGGTGATGGTGTGGGGTCAGGTCCAGAATCCAGGACTAGGGTTAGGGTTATGGGTTCGGTAAGGTGTATGGGCAAGATTGTACTACGGTAACAGTTAGGAACCAGCTGTAATGTGAGGGTGGGGGAGAGATTGAGCTTCAGCGTTACTGTGAGGCATGGTGGATATTGATGTTGACCATTAGGGATAAAGTGCAAGCGGAGGGCTAGGGTTTGGTTTAGGTGTTCCATAAGGTGTACTGGGAAGAAAGGATTTTGGTTACACTTTGCGTCAGGCTCTGATGTGAGGGTGAGGGAGAGATTGAACTTCAGGCTTACAGTGAAGCTTGGGTGACGTTGAAGGTGATGGGAGGGGTCTGGTCCAGGAGCCAGGTCTAGGGTTAATGTTAGGTGTTCATTAAAGTGTACAGGGTGGATAGGGTTGTGGTTAGAGTGAGGACCTGGCTCTTACATGAGGATGAGGGTGCAACTCAGATTCAGGTTTATGGTGAGGTATGGGGGATGTCAGTGATGTTGGTCTGGTGTCAGTTCCAGGGTCCCTGGGCAAGGGTTAGATTTATTGTTTGGTAATGTGTATGGGTAGGATGGGGTTATGGTTACACTGAGGATCTGGCTTTGATGTGAGGGCAATGGCGAGATTGAGCTGCAGTTTTACGGTGAGGTGTGGGTGATGTTGATGTTGACAGTGAGGGGCCAGGTCCAAGGGCAGGGATACGGTTAGGGTTAGTTGTTCTGGAAGGTGTATGGGGAGGATAGCATTATGGGTAGAGTTAGGGTCTGGCTATGATGTGAGGGCGAGTGTGGGTATGAACCTCAGTGTTACAGTGAAACGTGGGTGTTGTCAATGGTGACAGTGAGGGGTCAGGTCGAGTGGCCAGGGCTAGGGTTAGGGTTATGTGTTTGGTTAGATGTACCGGCATCATAGTATTATGGTTACTTTTATGATCCTGCTCTGATGTGAGGGTGAGGGTGAGATTGAGCCTCAGTGTAATGGGGACACACTGGTGTTGTCCATGGTAACCATGAGGGGTCTGCAGCAAGGGACGGGCTAGGGTTAGGGTTAGGTGTTTGGTAAGGTGTACAGGGTGGATAGGTTTACGGTTAGAGTTAGGATCCAACTCTGATGTGAGGGTGAGGGCAAGATTGAGCTTCACTGTTACTGTGAGGTGTTGGTGATGTCAATGATGACTGTGAGGGATGAGGTCCAAGCTCCAGGGCTAGGGTTAGGGAACAGTGTTTGAAAAGGTGTATGGTTAACATAGTGTTACAGTTACAGTAAGGAACTGGCTCTAATGTGAGGGTGAGGGTGAGATTGAGGTTCAGGATTATGGGGAGGTATGGTGGACATCTATGTTGACTATTAGGGATAAGGTGCAAGGGCAGGGCTAGGGTTAGGGTTAGTTGTTCTGTAAGGCGTATTGGGAGGAATGGATTTCAGTTACCGTTAGCATCAGTCTCTGAGTTGAGGGCAAAGGAGAGACTGAAATTCAGGCTTACAGTGAAGCGTAGGTGACGTCGATGGTGATGGGAAGGGTCTCATCTGTGAGCCAGTGTTAGGGTTAAGGTTAGGCGTTCTAGAAGGTGTACAGGGAGGATAGCATTATGATTAGAGTTAGGGTCCAGCTCAGATGGGGGGGCAAGGGCGGGTATAAACTTAACGGTTACAGTGAAGCGTGGGTGTTGCCAATGCTGATGGTGAGGGGTCAGGTAGGGTGGCCAGGGCTATTGTTAGGGTTAGGTGTATGGCCATGATAGGGTTATGGTTCCATTTAGGATCTGGCTCTGATGTGAGGGTGACAGTGAGATAGAACTACAGTGTTACAGCGAGGCATGGGTGATGTCAATGGTGATGGTAGGGTTCTGGTCCATGAGCCAGGCTATGGTTATAGTTAAGTGTTCAAAAAGGTGTTCTAGGAGGATAGGGTTTCGCTTTGAATTTGGTACCAGCTGTGATGTGAGGGTGAGTCCAAGTTTGTGCTTCAGGTTTATGTTTTGGTGGGGTTGACATTGAAACTGATGGTGATGGGTCAGTTCCAGGGGTCATGGCTAGGGATAAGTTTAGGTGTTCTTTAAGGTGTACTGGATGAATAGGGTTACTGTTAGAGGCAGAGTCCAGCTCTAATTTGTGGGAAATAGTGAGATTGAGCTTCAGGGTTTTGGGGAGGCATGGGTAATGTTGATGCTGACGATGAGGTGTCAGACCCAGGGGACTGGGCTAGGGTTTATGTTTTGGTGTTCTGTAAGGTGTAAGGACAGGATATGTTTATGTTTAGAGTGGGGATCCGGCTCTGATGTGAGGGTGGGGACGCGATTGAGCTTCAGGTTTACAGTGAAGTGTGGGTGATGTTGATGGTGGCTGTGAGTGTTCAGGTCCATGGGCCAAGGCTAGGGTTAGGTTTTGTGTTCGTTAATGTGTACAGTCAGGATAGGTTTATGGTCAGAGTAAGGATTTGGCACTGATGTCAGGGCGAGGGCGAGATTGAGCTGCAGGTGCACTGTGAGGCATGGGTGAACACAATGGTGATCATCAGGGATCAGGACTAAGGGCCAGAGCTAGGGTTAGGGTTAGGAGTTCGGTTAGATGTACTGGCAGCATAGTATTATGGTTACTGTTAGGATCCAGATCTGATGTGAGAGTGAGGGTGAGATTGACCCTCAGAGTTACGGGGAGGCATTGGTGATGTCCACAGTAACCATGAGGGGTCTGGAGAAAGGAAAGGGCTAGGGTTAGGGTTCAGTGTTCGGAAAGGTGTACAGGGAGGATAGGTTTACAGTTACAGTTAGAATCTGGCTATAATGTGAGAATGAGGGTGAGATTGAGCTTCACTGTTACTGTGAGGCATTTGTGATGTCGATGATGACCATGAGGGATGAGGTCCATGGTTCAGGGCTTGGGTTAGGGTTACGAGTTTGATAAGGTGTACAGTCAGGATAGTGTTACGGTTATAGTTAGGAAGCCACTCTAATGTGAGGGTGAGGGCGAGATTGAGGTTCACGATTACGGGGAGTCGTGGTGGAATTCCATGTTGACCATTAGGAATAAGGTGCAAGGGCAGGGCTAGGGTTAGGGTTAGGTGTTCTGTGAGGTGTATTGGGTGGAAAGGATTTGTTACACTTAGTGACAGGCTCTGAATTGAGGGCGAGGGAGAGATTGAACTTCAGGCTTACTGTGAAGTGAGGGTGATGTTGATGGTGATGGGAGGGGTCTGGTCCAGGAGCCATGGCTAGGGTTAGTGTTAGCTGTTCGGTAATGTGTACAGGGTGGATTGGGTTGGGGTTAGAGTTAGGATCCAGCTCTGATGTGAGGACGACTGTGACTCTGTGGTTCAGTATTATGGTGAGGTGTTGGGGACATTGATGGTGTTGGTCTACTGTCAGGTGCAGGGTCCCTGAGCAAGGGTTAGTTTTAATGTTTGGTAATGTGTATGGGCAGGATAGGACTACAGTTACACCGAGGATCCAGCTCTGACCTGAGGTCGACGGCGAGATTGAACTGCAGGTTTTTGGTGAGGTGCAGGTGATATCGATGGTGACTGTGAGGGTTTACATCCAAGGGCCAGGACTAGGGTTAGGTTTTGTGCTCAGTAATGTGTATGGGCTGGATAGGGTTATGGTAAGAGTGAGGATCTGGCTCTAATGTTAGGGCAACAGTGGGACTGAGCTGCAAGTGTACGGTGAGGTGTGGGTGATGTTGATGAGGACCGTGAGGAGTCAGGTCCAAGGGCAGGGCTTGGATTAGTGTTAGGTGTTCTGGAAGGTGTACGGGGAGGACAGCATTGCAGTTAGAGTTAGGGTCCAGCTCTGATGTGATGTCGAGTTCTGGTATGGATTTCAGGGTTACAGCGAAGCATGGGTGTTGTCAAATGTGATGGGGAGGGGTCAGGTCGAGTGGCCAGGGATAGGATTAAGGTTAGGTGTAAGGGCAGGATAGGGTTATAGTTCCATTTAGGATCTGGCGTTGATGTGAGGGTAAAAGTGAGATAGAGCTACAGTGTTACAGTGTGGCATGGGTAACATCGATGGTGATGGTAGGGGTCTGGTCCAGGAGCCAGGGCTAGGGTTAGGGTTAGGTGTTCGGGAAGTTGTATGGGGAGGATAAAGTTTTGGTTAGAGTTAGGGTCAGGCTGTGATATGAGGGTGAGGGTGAGATTGTGTTTCAGGTTTATGTTTTTGCCGGGTTGACATTGAAACTGATGGTGAGGGGTCTGGTCCAGGGCCCAAGGCTAGGCATAGTTTCAGGTGTTCGTTAAGTTGTACTGGATGAACAGGGTTACTGTTGGAGGCAGGGTCCGGCTCCAATGTGTGGGCAATAGTGAGATTGAGCTTCAGGTTTGCGGGGAGGCATGTGTGATGTTGATGCATATGATGAGAGGTCAGATCCATGGTACAGGGCTAGGGGTTATGTTTAGGTGTTCTGTAAGATATAAGGATAGGTTATGTTTATGTTTAGAGTGAGGATTCGGCTCTGATGTGAGGGCAGGGGTGAGATTGAAGTTCAGATTTATGGTGAGTTTTTGGTGATGTCTATGGTGATTGTGAAAGGTCAGTTCCAAGGCTCAGGTCTAGGTTTAGGTTTTGTATTTGTTAATGTGTACAGGCAGGATAGGGTTATGGTTAGAGTGAGGATCCAGCTCTGATGTCAGGGCAAGGGTGAGATTGAGCTGCAGGTATACCGTGATCCATGGGTGAACACAATGGTGATCATCAAGAATTAGGACCAAGAGCCAGATTGAGGTTCAAGATGATGGAGAGGCATGGTGGACTTCAATGTTGACCATTAGAGATAAGGTGCAAGGGCAGGGCTAGGGTTAGGATTAGGTGTTCTGTAAGGTGTATTGGGAGGAAAGAATTTCAGTTACACTTAGCATCAGGCTCTGATGTGATGGTGAGGAAGAGATTCAACTTCGGGCTTAAAGTGATGTGTGGGTGACATTGACAGTGATGGGAGGGGTATGGCCCATGAGCCAGGGCTAGGGTTAGGGTGAGCTGTTTGGTAAGGTGTTTAGGGTGGATTGGGTTGTGGTTAGAGTTAGGATCCAGCTCAGATGTGAGGATGATGGTGAGACTGAGGTTCAGGTTTATCATGAGGCGTGGGAGATGTCGAACGTGTCGGTCATGTGTCAGGTGCAGGGGCTCTGGGCTAAGGTTAGGTTTAGTGTTCGGGCATGTGTACAGGCAGTATAGGGTTACGGTTACACTGAAGAACTCTCTGATGTGAGGGCGATGGCAGTATTGAGCTGCAGGGTTATGGTGAGGTGTGTGTGATGTTGATGTTGACCATGAGGGGTCAGTTCCAAGTGCAGGGCTAGGGTTAGGGTTAGGTGTTCCAGAAGTTGTACGGGTAAGATAGCATTGTGGTAAGAGTTAGGGTCCAGCTCTGATGTGAGGGTGAGTGCGGGTATGAGCCTCAGGGTTACAGTGAGGCGTGGGTGTTGTCGATGTTGACGGTGAGTGGTCAGGTTGAGTGGCAAGGGTAGGTTTATGGTTAGGTGTTCAGTTAGATGTACGTGCAGCATAGTATTACGGTTACTGTTAGGATCCAGCTCTGATGAGAGGTTGATGGCGACATTGAGCCTCAGAGTTATGGGGGGGCACTGGTGATGTCCATGGTAACCATGAGGGGTCTGCATCAAACAAAGGGCTAGGGTTAGGGTTAGGTGTTCTGTAAGGTGTACAGGGTTGATAGGTTTATGGTTACAGTTAGGATACGACTCTGATGTGAGGGCGAGTGCGAGATTGAGCTTCACTGTTACTGTGAGGTGTTGGTGATGTCGATGATGACTGTGAGGAATGAGGTCCACGAGCCAGGGCTAGGGTTAGGGTTAGCTGTTCGGTAAGGTGTACAGGGTGGATAGAGTTGTGGTTAGAGTTAGGATCCAGCCCTGATGTGAGGGTGATGGCGGTATTGACCTGCAGGTTTATGGTGCGGTATGGGTGATGTTGATGTCCATGTGGGGTCAGGTCCAAGGGCAGGGTAGGATTAAGGTTAAGTGTTCCAGAAGGTGTACGGGGAGAATAGCATTATGGTTAGAGTTAGGGTCCAGCTCCGATGTGTGGGCCTGTGGGTATGAACTTCAGGTTTACAGTGAAGTGTGGGTGTTGTCAATGGTGATGATGAGGGGTCAGGTTGAGTGGGCAGAGCTAGGATTAGTGTTATGTGTACATGTAGGAGAGGGTTCAGGTTCCATGTAGGACCCAGCTCTGATGTGAGGGTGACAGCGAGATAGAGCTACAGTGTTACAGTGAGGCATGGGAGATGTCAGTGGTGATGGTAGGGTTCTGGTCCACAAGCCAGGGCTATGATTAAGGTTAGGATTTCACGAAGGTGAACGGGGAGGATAGGGTTTTGGTTAGAGATAATGTCCAGTTTGATGTGAGGGTGAGTATGAGATTTTGTTTCAGGTTTATGTTTTGGCAGCATTAACATTGAAACTGATGGTGAGGGGTCATGTCTGGGGGCCATGTCTGGGATAGGTTCAGGTGTTTGTTAAGGTGAACTGGATGAATAGGGTTACTGTTAGAGGCAGGGTCCAGCTCTAATGTGTGGGCGATAGCAAGATTGAGCTTCAGGGCTGCATGGAGGTATGGGTGATGTTGTTGCTGACAATGAGGGATCAGATCCAGGGGACAGGGCTAGGAGTTATGTTTAGGTGTTCTGTAAGGTGTAAGGACAGGATATATTTATGGTTACAGTTAGTATCTGGCTCTGATTTGAGGTCAGGGGCGAGATAGGGCTTCAGGTTTACAGTAAGGTGTGGGAGATGTTGATGGTGAGTGTGATGGATCAGGTCTAAGGGCCAGGGCTAGGGTTAGGTTTTGAACTCGGTAATGAGTAAGGGCAGGATAGGGTTATGGTTAGAGTGAGGATTTGGCTCCGATGTCAGGGCCAGGGTGAGATTGAGGTGCGGGTATATGGTGAAGTATGGGTGAACACAATGGTGACCATCAGGGATCAGGTTCAGGGGCCACAGCTAGGGTTAGGGTTTGGAGTTTGGTTAGATGTATGGGCAACATAGTATTGCGGTTACTGTTGGGACCCAGCTCTGATGTGAGGGGGAGCGTGAGATTGAGCCAGAGATACGGGGAGGCATTGGTGATGTCCATGGTAACCATGAGGGGTCTGCAGCACAGGAAGGGCTAGATTTAGGGTTAGGTGTTCGGTAAGGTGTACAGGGAGCATAGGTTTATGGTTACAGTTAGGATCCAGCTCTGATAAGAGGGCGAGGGCGAGATTGAGCTTCAATGTTACTGATGATGCTGATGATGACTGTGAGGGGTGAGGTCCAATGTCCAGGGCTTGGGTTAGGGTTAGGAGTTCACTAAGGTGTACAGTCAGGATAGTGTTATGGTTACAGTTAGAATTGGCTGTAATGTGGGGTGAGGGTGAGATTGAGATTCAGGTTTATGGGGAGGTGTGGTGGGCTTCCATGTTGACCATAAGGGATAAGGTGCAAGGGAAGGGCTAGGGTTAGGATTAGATGTTTGGTAAGGTGTACAGGGTGCATAGGTTTACGGTTAGAGTTAGGATTTGGGTCTGATGTGAGGGCAAGGTCGAGGGTGAGATTGAGCTTCGCTGTTACTGTAAGGCGTTTGTGATGTCAATGATGATCATGAGGGATGAGGTCCAAGGTCAAGGGCTAGCGTTAGGTTTAGGAGTTCAGTAAGGTGTATGGTCAGGATAGTGTTACATGTCCAGTTAGGAACAGGCTCTAATGTGAGGGTGTAGGCGAGATTGAGATTCAGGATTATGGGGAGGCATGGTGGATATTGATGATGAAAATTAGGGATAAGGTGCAATGGCAGGGCTAGCATTAGTTTTAGGTGTTCCAGAAGGTGTATTGGGAGGAAAGGATTTCGATTACACTCAGCGTCAGGCTCTGAAGTGAAGGTGAGGGAGTGAGTGAACTTCAGGCTTACAATGAAGCGTGGGTGAGGTCGGTGATGGGAGGGCTCTGTACCAGGAGCCATGGATAAAGTTAGGGTTAGCTGTTCAGTAATATGTACAGGGTGGATTGGGTTGCAGTTAGAGTTAGGATCAGGTTTATGGAGAGGCGTGCATGACATCAATGGTGTCCATCATGTGTCAGGTACAGGGGACCTGGGCTAGGGTTAGGTTTATTGTTCAGTAATGTGTATGGGCAGGATAGGGTTATGTCTACACTGACGATCCAGCTCTGATGTGAGGGCGAGTGTGGTTATGAACTTCAGGGTTATAGTGAAGCATGGATGTTGTTGATGGTGATGGTAAGGGGTCAGGTCAAGTGTCTAGGGCTAGGTTTAGGGTTAGGTGTATGGGCAGGATATGGTTATGGTTCCATTTAGGATCCAGCTCTGATGGGATTGCAACAGCAAAATAGAGCTTCAGTTTTACAGTGAGTTGTGGGTAATGTTGTTGGTGATGGTTGTGGTTTTTCCCACTAGCCAGGGCTAGGGTTAGGATAAGGTGTTCAGTAAGGTGTACAGGCAAGATAGGTTTACAGTTACAGTTAGGATCTGGCTCTGATGTGAGGGTGAGGGCCAGATTGAGGTTCAGGATTAAGGGGAAGCATGGTGGACATTGTTGTTGACCATTAGGAATTTGGTGCAAGGGCAGGGCTAGGGTTAGGTTAGGTGTTCCATAAGTTGTATTGGGAGGAAAGAATTTTGGTTACACTTAGTGTCATGCTCTGAAGTGAGGGCAAGGAAGAGATTGAACACATTGAAGCATGGGTGATGTCTATGGTGATGGGAGGGGTCTGGTCCAGGAGCCAGGGATAGGGTTAGTGTTAGCTGTTTGGAGGGCAAGTATGGGTATGAACTTCAGGGTTACAGTGAAGTGTGGGTGTTGTTGATTGTGATGGTGAGGGGTCTGGTTGAGTGGCCATGGCTAGGATTAGTGTTAGGTGTTTGGGCAGGATAGGGTTATGTTTCCATTTAAGATCCAGCTCTGATGTGAGGGTGACAGTGAGATAGAGTTACAGTGTTACAGTGAGTCATGGGTAATGTCGATGGTGATGGTAGGGGTCTGGTCTATGAGCCAGGGCCAGGGTTAGTGTTATGTGCTTAGGAAGGTGTACTGGGAGAAAGGGTTTGGGGTAGTGTTATGGTATGGCTGTGATGTGAGGATGAGGCCAGGATTGTGTTTCAGGTTTATGTTTTGATAGGGTTGACATTGAAACTGACGGTGAGGTTTCACATCCAGGGGCCAGGGCTAGGGATAGGTTTTGGTGTTCGTTAAAGTGTACTGGATGAATAGGGTTACTGTTAGAGGCAGGGTCTGGGTTTAATGATTGTGCAATAGTGAGATGGAGCTTCAGGGTTGCGGGTATGCATGAGTGACATTGATACTGATGATGAGGGATCAGATCCAGGGGACAGGGCTAGGGGTTATGTTTAGGTGTTCTGTAAGGCTTAGGACAGGATATGATTACGGATACAGTGAGGATGTGGCTCTGATGTGAAGGCGGTGGCGACATGGGGCTTCAGGTTTATGGTGAGTATGAGTGATGTTGATGGTGACTGTGAGGGTCAGGTTCAAGGCCAGGACTAGGGTTAGGTTTTGTGCTTGGTAATGTGTACAGGCAGAAGAGGGCTACAGTAAGAGTGAGGATCATGCTCTGATGTCAGGACGAGGGCGAGACTGAGCTGCAGGTATATGGTGAGGCATGGGTGAACACAATGGTGATCTTCAGGTATCAGGGCCAAGGGCCAGGGCTAGGGTTAGGGTTAGGAGTTTGGTGAGATGTACAGGCAACATAGGATTATGGTTATCATTAGGATCCAGCTCTGATGTGAGGGTGAGGGTGAGATAGAGCTTCAGAGTTATAGGGAGGCATTGGTGATGTCCATGGTAACCATGAGGGGTCCAGAGCAAGCGAAGGGTGAGGGTTGGAGTTAGGTGTTCCATAATGTGTATTGGGAGGAAAGGATTTCGTTTACACTTAGCGTCAGGCTCTGAAGTGAGGGCAAGGGAGAGATTGAACTTCAGGCTTACACTGAAGTGTGGGTGTTGTGCAGGGTGACGGTGTGGGGTCAGTTCGAGTGGCAAGGGCTAGGGTTTTGGTTAGGCATTCAGTTAGATGTACCTGCAGCATACTATTTTGGATACTGCTAGGATCCTTCTCTGATGAGAGGTGGAGGGTGGGACTGAACCTCAGGGTTATGGGGAGCCACTGGTGATGTCTATGGTAACTGTGAGGGGTCTGCAGCAAAGGAAGGGCTAGGGTTTGGGTTAGGTGTTCGGTAAGGCATACAGGGTTGATAGGTTTACAGTTACAGTTAGGATGTGACTCTGATGCGAGGGCGAGTGCAAGATTTAGCTTCACTGTTACTGTGAGGTGTTCGTGATGGCAATGATGACTGTGACAGATCAGGTCTAAGCTCCAGGGCTAGGATTAGGGAAAAGAGTTTTTTAGGGTGTATGGTCAAGATAGTGTTACAGTTAAAGTTAGGAACCATCTCTAATGTGTGGGTGAGGTTGAGATTGAGGTTCAGGATTACAGGGAGGCATAGTGGACTTCCATGTAGACCATTAGAGATAATGTGCAAGGGCAGGGCTAGGGTTAGGGTTAGGTGTTCTGTAAGGTGTATTGGGAGGAAAGGATTTTGGTTAAACTTAGTGTCAGGCTCTCATGTGAGTGTGAGCAAGAGATTGAACTTCAGGCTTATAGTGATGGGTAGGTGATATCAATGGTGATGGGAGGAGTCTGGCACCCGAGCCAGAGCTATGGTTAGTTTTAGCTGTTCAGTAAGGTGTTCAGGGCGGATTGGGTTGTGGTTAGAGTTAGGATCCAGCTCTGATGTGAGGATGAGGGTGAGACTGAGGTTCAGGTTTATGGTGAGGCATGGGAGATGTTGAAGGTGTCAGTCAGGTGTCAGGTACAGGGGACCAGGGCTTAGGTAAGGATTAGTGTTCAGTAATGTGTATGGGTAGGATATGATTATAGTTACACTGAGGATCTGGCTCTGATGTGAGGGCATCGGTGGTATTGAGGTGCAGGGTTATGGTGAGGTGTGTGATGTTGATGTTGACTGTGAGGGGTCAGTTCCAAGTGCAGGGCTAGGGTTAGTGTTACATGTTCTGGAAGTTATATGGGGAGGATAGCATTGCGGTAAGAGTTAGGGTGCATCTCTGATGTGGGAGTGACTGCGGGTTACTGTGAAGCATGGGTGTTGTTGATGTTGACACTTACTGGTCAGGTCGAGTGGCAAGGGCTAGAGTTACGGTAAGGAGTTCGATTAGATGTATGTGCACTATTGTATTACATTTACTGTTAGGATCCTGCTGTGATGAGAGGTGGAGTGTAAGATTGAGCCTCAGAATTATGGGGAGGCACTGGTGATGTCCATGGTAATCATGAGGGGCCTGCAGCAAAGGAAAGACTTGGTTTAGGGTTAGGTGTTTGGTAAAGTGTACAGGGTTGGAAGGTTTACGGTTATAGTTAGTATGCGACTCTGATGTGAGGGCGAGGGCTACATTGAGCTTCACTGTTACTGTGAGGCATTGGTGATGTCATTGATGACTGTGAGGAATCAGGTCTAAGCTCCAGGGCTAGGGATAGGGAAAAGAATTCGATAAGGTTTACCATCAGGATAGTGTTTTGGTTAATGTTAGGAACTGGCTATAATGTGAGGGTGAGGTCAAGATTGAAATTCAGGATTGCAGGGAGGGATGATGGACTTGCATGTTGACCATTAGAGATAATGTGCGAGGGCAGGGCTAGGGCTAGGGTTTGGTGTTCTGTAAGGTGTATTGGTAGGATAGGATTTCGGTTACACTTAGCATCAGGCTCTGATGTGAGGGCAAGGGAGAGATTGAACTTCGGGTTTACAATGATGCGTGGGTGACTTTGATGGTGATTGGATGGGTCAGGCCCATGATCCAGGGCTAGGGTTAGGGTTAGCTGTTCAGTAAGGTGTTCAGAGTGGATTGGGTTGCAGTTAGAGTTATGATCTGGCTCTGATGTGAGGACGAGAGCGAGACTGAGGTTCAGGTTTATGGTGATGCATGGGAGATGTCTAAGGTGTCGGTCAGGATTCAGGTGCAGGGGACCAGGGCTAGGGTTAAGTTTAGTGTTAGGTAATGTGTACAGGCAGGATAGGGTTCTGGTTACACTGAGGATCTGGCTCTGATGTGAGGGTGACAGTGGTATTGAGCTGCAGGGTAATGGTGAGGTGTGTGTGATGTTAATGTTGACCATGAGGGGTCACTTCCAAGGGCAGGGCTAGGTTTAGGGATAGATGTTCCAGAAGTTGTATGGGAAGGATAGCATTATGGTAAGAGTTAAGGCCCGGCTTGGATGTGAGGGCGAGTGTGGGTATGAGTGTCAGGGTTACAGTGATGCGTGGGTGTTGTGGATGTTCACAGTAAGGGCTCAGTTATAGGGGAAAGGTCTAGGGTTATGGTTAGGAGTTTGTTTAGATGTACCGGCAGCATAGAATTACGGTTACTGTTAGGGTCCTGCTCTGATCAGAGGTGGAGCATGAGATTGAGCCTCAGAGTTATGGGGAGGCACTGGTGCTGTCCATGGTAACCATGAGGAGTCTGCAGCAAGGGAAGGGCTAGGGTTAGGGTTTGGTGTTCAGTAAGTTGTTCAGGGTGGATTGGGTTGCAGTTAGAGTTAGGATCTGGCTCTGATGAGAGGATGAGGGCAAGACTGAGGTTCACGTTTATTGTGATGCATGGGAGACATCAAAGTTGTGAGTCAGGTTTCAGGTGCAGGGGCCCCAGGCAAAGGTTAGGTTTAGTGTTCGGTAATGTGTATAGGCAGGATAGGATTATGGTTATACTGAGGATCTGGCTCTGATGTGAGGGCGATGGCAGTACTGAGCTGCAGGATAACAGTGAGGTGTGTGTGATGTTGATGTTGACCGTAAGGGGTCATGTCCAAGGGCAGGGCTAGTGTTAGCGTTTGGTGTTCCGAAAGTTGTACAGAGGAGATAGTATTGCGGTAAGAGTTAGGGTCTGTCTCTGATGTGAGGGCGAGTGTGGGTATGAGCTCAGGGTTACAGTGAAGCGTGGGTGATGTTGATGGTGACGTTTCAGGGTCAGGTTGAGTGGCAAAGGCTAGAGATACCATTAGGAGTTCAGTTAGATGTATCAGCAGCATAGTATTATGGTTACTGTTAGGGTCCTGCTCTGATGAGAGGTGGAGGGTGAGATTGAGCCTCAGAGTTATGGGGAGGCACTGGTGAAGTCCATGGTATCCATGAGGGGTCCTCAGCAAAGGAAGGGCTGTGGTTAGGTTTAGGTTTTCAGTAAAGTGTACAAGGTTGATAGGTTTATGGTTACAGTTAGGATGCGACTCTGATGTGAGGGCAAGGGTGAGATAGAGCTTCACTGTTACTGTGAGGTGTTGGTGATGTCGATAATGACTGTGAGGTATCAGGTCTAAGCTCCAGGGCTAGGGTTAGGGGAAAGTGTTCGATAAGGTGTACGGTCAGGATAGTGTTATGGTTAAAGTGAGGAACCAGCTCTATTGTGAGGGTGAGGTCGAGATTGAGGTTCAGGATTATGGGGAGGCATGGTGGACTTCCATGTTGACCATTAGAGATAAGGTGCAAGGGCAAGGCTAGGGTTAAGGCTAGGTATTCTGTAAGGTGTATTGGGAGGAAAGGATTTCGGTTACACTTAGTGTCAGGCTCTGATGTGAGGGTGGGGGAGAGATTGAATTTCAGGCTTACAGTGATGCGTGGATGGTATTGATGGTGATGGGAGGGGTCTGGCCCATGAGCCAGGGCTAGGGTTAGTGTTAACTGTTCGGTAAGCTGTTCAGCATGGTTTGGGTTGCAGTTAGAGTTAGATCCAGCTCTGATATCAGGACGAGGGTGAGACTGAGGTTCAGTTTTATGGTGAGGCTTGGGAGATGTTGAAGGTGTCAGTCAGGTGTCAGGTGCAGCAGACCAGGGCTAAGATTAGGTTTAGTGTTCGGTAATGTGTACAGGCAGGATACGGTTACAGTTACACTGAGGATGTGGCTCTTATGTGAGGGCGATGGCAGTATTGAGCTGCAGGGTTGTGCTGAGGTGTGTGTGTGATGTTGATGTTGACCGTGATGGGTCAGGTCAAGGGCAGGGCTAGGGTTAGGGTTAGGTGTTCCGAAAGTTGGACGGGGAGGATAGCATTATGGAAAGAGTTAGGATCTGGCTGTGATGTGGGGTTGAATGCGGGTGTGAGCTTTAAGGTTACAGTGAAGCATGGCTGTTGTAGAAGTTGATGGTGGGTGTCCAGTTCAAGTGGCCAGGGCTAGGGTTAGGGTTAGGAGTTTGGTTAGATGTACTGGCAGCATAGTATTGCAGTTGCTGTTAGGATCTGGCTCTGATGTGAGGGGGATGGTGAGATTGAGTTTCAGGATTACGGGGAGGTGTGTGGACTTCCATGTTGACCATTAGGTATAAGGTACAAGGGCAGGGCTAGGGTTAGGGTAAGGTGTTCTGTAAGATGTATTGGGAGGAAAGGAATTTGTTACACTTACTGTCAGACTCTGAAGTGAGCTTGAGGGAGATATTGAAATTCAGTCTTACAGTGAAGCATGGGTGATATCCATGGTGATGGGAGGGGTCTGGTCCACGAGCCAGGTCTAGCATTAGGATTAGCTGTTCACAAAGTGTATTGGGTGGATTTGGTTGTGGTTAGAGTTAGGATCCAGCACTGATGTGGGAACTAGGGTGAGTCTGCGGTTCAGGCTTATGCTGAGGCATGGGAAACATCGATGGTGTCGTTCCAGTGTCAGGTTCAGGGGCTCCAGGCTAAGGTTAGGTTTAGTGTTCGGTAACATGTATGGGCACAATAGGGTTATGGTTACAATGAGGATCTGGCTCTGAGGTGAGGGCGATGGCGGTATCGAGCTGAAGGGTTATGGTGAGGTGTGGTTGATGTTGATGTTGAGCGTGAGGGTTCAGGTCCAAGGGCATGGCTAGGGTTAGGGTCAGGTGTTCTGGAAGTTGTATACGGGGAGGATAGCATTATGTTATGAGTTAGGGTCAGGCTCTGATGTGAGGGCGAGTGCAGGTATGAGTTTCAGGGTTACACTGAAGCATGGGTGTTGTCGATGGTGATGGTGTAGGTTCAGGTCGAGTGGCAAGGTCTAGAGTTAGGGTTATGAGTTCAGTTAATTGAACCAGCCGCATAGTATTACTGTTACTGTCAGGATCCAGCTCTGATGTGAGGGGGAGGGGGAGATTGAGCCTCAGCATTATGGGGAGGCACTGGTGATATCCATGGTAACCATGAAGGGTCTACAGCATGGGAAGGACTAGGGTTAGGGTTAGGTTTACATAAATTTGTACAGGGTGGATAGTTTTACTGGTACACTTAGGATCCGACTCTGATGTGAGGGCGAGTGTGAGATTGAGCTTCACTCTTACTGTGAGGCATTGGTGATGTCGATGATGACTGTGAGGGATGAGGTCCATGCTCCAGGGTGAGGGTTAGGGAAAAGATTTTCGTAAGGTGTATGGTCAGGATATTGTTATGTTAACAGTTAGGAACTGGCTCTAATATGATGGTGAGGGCAAGATTGAGGTTCAGGTTTATGGGGAGGCATGGTGGACTTCCATGTTGACCATTAAGGATAAGGTGCAAGGGCTAGTCTATGGTTAGGGTTAGGAGTTCCGTAAGGTGTATTGGGAGGAAACGATTTCGGTTACATTTAGTGTCAAGTTCTGAAATGAGGGCAAGAGAGAGATTGAACTTCAGGCTTACAGTGAAGCATGGGTGACATCCGTGGTGATGGGAGGGTTCTGGTCCACGAGCCAGGTCTAGGGTTAGGGTTAGCTGTTTGGTAATGTGCACAAGGTGGATTGGGTTGCAGTTAGTGTTAGGATACAGCTCTGATGTGAGAACGAGGACAAAACTGAGGTTCAGGTTTATGGTGAATTGTGGGATACGTCAAAGGTGTTGGCAAGGTGTCAGGTGCAGGGGCCCCAGGGTAAGGTTAAGTTTACTGTTCAGTAATGTGTATGGGCAAGAGAGGTTTATAGTTACACTGAGGATCTGGCTCTGATGTGAGGTTGATGGGAGTATTGAGCTGCAGGGTTACAGTGCGGTGTGGGTGATGCTGATGTTGACCGTGAGGGGTCAGGTCCAAGGGCAGGGCTAGGTTTAGGGTTAGGTGTTCCAGAAGTTGTACGGTGAGGACAGCATCACGGTAAGACTGACAGCCTGGCTCTGATGTGAGGGCGAGTGCAGGTATGTGCTTCAGGGTTACAGTGAAGCGTGGGTGTTGCCGAGGGTGTTGGTGAGTTGTCAGGTGGCATAGCCAGGGCTAGGTTTAGGCTTAGGTATTCGGTTAGATTAGCTGGCAGTATAGTATTAAAGTTACTGTTAGGATCTGGCTCTGATGTGAGGGGGAGGGTGAGATTGAGCCTCAGAATTATGGGGAGGCACTGGTGATGTCCATGGTAACCATGAGGGTTCCGCAGCAAGGGAAGGGCTAGGGTTAGGTTTAGGTGTTCCATAAGGAATACAGCATAGATAGATTTACAGTTACACTTAGGATTCATCTCTGATGTGAGGGCGAGGGAGAGACTGAGCTTCACTCTTACTGTGAGGCGTTTGTGATGTCAATGATGAGTGTGAGGGATGAGGTCAAAGATCCAGGTCTAGGGATAAGTAAAAGATTTCGATAAGTTGTAGTAAGGTCAGGATAATGTTATGGTTACAGCTAGGAACCGGCTCTAATGTAAAGGTGATGGCAAGATTGAGGTACAAGATTATAGGGAGGCGTGGTGGACTTCCATGTTGACAATTAGGGATAAGATGCAAGGGCAGTTGTGGGGATAGGATTAGGTGTTCTGTAAGGTGTATTAGGAGGAAAGGATTTTGATTAAACTTAGCATCAGTCTCTGAAGTGTGGGGGAGGGAGAGATTGAACTTCAGGCTTACAGTGAAGTGTGGGTGACATCGATGATGATGAGAGGGATCTGGTCCATGAGTCAGTGCTAGGGTTAGGGTTAGCTGTTTGGTAAGGTGTACAGAGTGGATTGGGTTGCAGTTAGAGTTAGGTCCCAGCTCTGATGTGAGGATGAGGGCGGGACTGAGGTTCATGTTTATGGTGACGCATGGGAGATGTCAAACTTGTCAGTCAAATGTCAGGTGCAGGTGCACCGGTCTAAGGTTAGGCTTAGTGTTTGGTAATGTGTACAGGCAGGATAGGGTTACAGTTACACTGAGGATCTGGCTCTGATGTGAGGTTGATGGCAGTATTGAGCTACAGGGTTACGGTGAGGTGTGTGTGATGTTGATGATGACCATGAGGGGTCAGGTCCAAGGGCAGGGCTATGGTTAGGGTTAGGTGTTCTGGAAGTACTACGTGGAGGAAAGCATTACCGTAAGAGTTAGGGTCTGGCTCTGAGGTGGGGGCGAGTGCAGGAATGATCTTCATAGATACAGTGAAGCGTGGATATTGTCGATGGTGATGGTGAGGGGTCAGGATGAGTGGCCAGGGCTAGGGTTAGGGTTATGAGTTATCGATGGAGAGAGAGGGAGAGAGAGAGAGAGAGAGAGAGAGAGAGAGAGAGAGAGAGAGAGAGAGAGAGAGAGAGAGAGAGAGAGAGCGAGCCCTGGCTACTTGACCTGAACTCTCACTGTCACAACTGATAACACCCATGCTTCAGAGTAAACTGTAAGCTCATACCATCACTTGACATCACATCAGAGCCAGACCCTAACTCTTACAATAATGCTCTCCTCCCTTTACAACTTCCAGAACACCTAACCCTAACCCTAGGCCTGCTCTTGGACCTGTCCCCTCACGGTCAACATTAACATCATCCACACCTCACCATAATCCTGCAGCTCTATACTGCCGTCACCCTCACATCAGAGCCAGTTCCTCAGTGGAACCATAACCTACCCTGCCCGTACACATTACCAAATACTAAACCTAACCTTAGCCCTGTGCCCCTTCATCTGACACCTGATTGACAACTTTGATGTCTCCCATGCCTCACCATGAACCTGAACCTCACTCTCACCCTTGTCCTCACATCAGAGCCAGATCCTAACTCTAACTGCAATTCAATCCACCCTGAACAACTTACTAAACAGCTAACCATAACTGTAGCCCTGACTTGTGGACCAGACCCCTCCTGTCACCTCGATGTCACCTATGCTTCACTGTAAGCCTGTAGCTCAGTCTCTCCTAACAGTAACCATAATACTATGTTGACAGTATATCTAATTGAAAAATTAACCTTATCCCTAGCCTTGGCCTCTTCACCTGACCCCTCACTGACAACATTGACAACACCCATGCTTCCCTGTAACCCTGAAGCTCTTACCCGCAATCACCCTCACATCAGAGCTGGACCCTAACTCTTACCATAATGCTATCCTCACTGTACTATTTCCAGAACACCTAACACTACCCCTAGCCCTGCTCTTGGAATGACCCCTCAAGGTCAACATCACCCACACATCACCATAACCCTGTAGCTCAACACCTCATTCGGCCTCACATCAGAGCCGTATCCTCAATGTAACAGTAACCCTATCCTGCATGTACACATTACTGAACACTAAACCTAACCTTAGCCCAGGGACCCTGCATCTGACAAGTGTAAGGCACCTTTAATGACTCCCATGCCTCACCATAATACTGAACCTCAGTCTCGCCCTCCTCCTCACATAAGAGCTGGATCCTAACTCCAACTGCAGCCCAATCC
This sequence comes from Manis pentadactyla, assembly GCF_030020395.1. Classification (NCBI taxonomy): domain Eukaryota; kingdom Metazoa; phylum Chordata; class Mammalia; order Pholidota; family Manidae; genus Manis; species Manis pentadactyla. The sequence continues at coordinate 57,060,423 of NC_080025.1, read as the reverse complement.
ATCCTGAACACCTAACCGAACAGCTAACACTAACCCTGGCCCTTGCTCATGGACCAGAACCCTCCCACCACCATTGATGTCACCCATGCTTCACTGTAAGCCAGAAGTTCAGTCTCTCCCTTGCCCTCACTTCACAGCCTGATGCTTACTGGATCCAAAATCCTGTCTTCCCAGTACACCTTACAGAACACCTAACCCTAACCCTAGCCCTGCACATGCACCTTATATCTAATGGTCAACATGGAAGTCCACCATGCCTCCCTGGAATCCTGAACCTCAATTTCGCCCTCACCCTCACATTAGACCTAGTTCCTAACTGTAACCTTAACACTATCCTGACTGTACACCTTATCAAACTCTTTTCCCTAACCCAAGCCCTGGAACTTGGACATCATCCCTCACAGTCATCATTGACATCACCCACACCTCACAGTAGCAGTGAAGCTCAATCTCACCCTCCCTTGCTCATCAGAGCCAGATCCTAACAGTAACCATAATACTATGCCCCGGTACATCTAACCAAACTCCTCACCATAAACCTAGCCCTGGCCACTCAACCAGACCCCACACCATAAACATCAACAATACCCATGCTTCACTGTTACCCTGAAGCTCATATCCACACTCACCCTCATATCAGACCCGGACCCTAAATCTTACCATAATGCTACCCTCCTTGTACAACTTCCGGAACACCTAACCCTAACCCTAGCCCTGCCCTTGCACTTTATCCCTAATGGTCAATATGGAAGTAAACCACAGCTCCCCTTAATCCTGAACCTCAATCTCACCCTCACCCTCACATTAGAGCTGGTTCATAACTGTAACCCTAACACTATCTTGACCATACACCTTACCGAACACTTTTCCCTAACCCTAACCCTGGAGCTTGGACGTCATCCCTCACAGTCATCATCGACATCACCAATGTCTCACAGTAAGAGTAAACCTTAATCTCACCCTCGTCCTCACATCAGAATCGGTTGCTAACTGTAGCTGTAAGCCTATCAACCCTGTACATCTTACCAAACACCTAACCCTAACCCTAAGCCTTCCCTTGCTGAGGACCCCTCATGGTTACCATGGACATCCCCAGTGCATACCCATAACCCCGAGGCTCAATCTTACCCTGCCTCTTACATCAGAGCCGGATCCTTACAGTAACTGTAGTACTATACTGCCAGTACATCTAACAGAATCCCTAACTGTAACCCTAGTCCTGGCCATTCAGACACACCCCACACCATAACCATCGAAAACATCCACACTTCACTGTAACCCTGAAGCTAATATCCGCATTCACCCTCACATCAGAGCCAGACCCTAAATCTTACCATAATGCTATCCTCCCTGTACAGATTCCAGAACACCTAACCCTAACCCTAGCCCTGTTGTTGGACCTGAACCCTCACAGTCATCATCAACATCACACACACCTCACTGTAACCTGCAGCTCAATACTGCCATCGCCCTCTCATCAGAGCTGGATCCTCAGTGTAACCATAACCCTATCCTGCCTGTACACATTACCAAACACTAAACCTAACTTTAGCACTGGGCCCGTGGATCTGACCCTTCACCGTCACCATCAACATCACCCACACTTCACTGTAACACTGAAGTCCAATCTCACTCTTGCCCTCACATCAGAGCTGGACCCTAACTCTCACAGTTATCCTATACTTTCCGTATACCTTATGGTTTACCTAACCCTAACTCTAGCACTGGAATGTGGCCTGACCCCTCACCATCACCATCGACGTATCCCATGCATAACTGTAAGCCTCAACCACAATCTCACCCTCACCCTTATATCAGAGTCAGATACTAACTCTAACCATACCTATACGTCTGGTACACCTTACCGAACACCTAACCCAAACTGTAGCCCTGTCCCCTGGACCTAACACCTTACCATCAATGTCTACCTCACCTCTGCCTAACCTTAAGCCTGAAACTCAATCAAGCCGTCAACCTCACATTACAGTTTCGCCCTTACTCTAAGTGTAACCCTATCTTCCTGTACATATTAGCAAACACTTAACCCTAAACTAAGCCCTGGCCACTGGATATGAAACCACACTCTCGGCATCAATGTCATCCATGCCTCACCATAACCCTGAATGTCATTCTCGCACTCAGCCTCACAAAAGAGCAAGATTTTAATTCTAACTATAATGCTATCTGCCCCATAAACCTTACTGAATGCCTTACACTAATCCTCAACCTGGACCCTGGACCAGATCACTCACCATCACCATCAACATCACCCATGCAACACCGTAACCCTGCAGCTCAATACAGCCGTCATCCTCACATCAGAGCTGGATCCTCAGTGTAACTGTAACCCTATCCTTCCCATACACATTACCGAACACTAAACCTAACCTTAGCCCAGGGCCCCTGTACCTGACACCAGACAAAAGCTTTGACGTCTCCCACACCTCACCATAAACCTGCACATCAGTCTCATCCTCATCCTCACATCAGAGCCAGACCCAAATTTAAAACGCAACCGAATCCACCCAGAACACCTTAATGAACAGCTAACACTAACCATAGCACTGGATAGTGTGCCAGACCCCTACCATCACCATCAGTGTCACCCACGTGTCACTGTAAGCCTAAAGTTCAATCTCTCCCTCACCCTCATATCAGAGCCTGATGCAAAGTGTAATCGAAATCCTTTCCTCCCAATACACCTTACAGAACATCTAATGCTAACCCTAGCCCTGTCCTTGCACCTTATCCCTAATGGTCATCATGGAATTCCACCATGCCTTGCACAATCCTGAACCTCAATCTCACCCTTACCCTCACATTAGAGGTGGTTCCTAACTGGAACATTAACACTATTCTCACCGTACACCTTATCAAATTCTTTACCCTAACCCTAACGCTAACCCTGGAGCTTAGTCCTGATCACTCACAGTCACCATCGACATCACCAACGCCTCACAGTAACAGTGAAGCTCAATGTCACCCTTGCCCACACATCAGAGTCAGATTCCAACTGTAACTATAAACCTATCCACCCTGTACACCTTAACAAACACCTAACCCTAGCCCTTCCCTTGCTGCTGACCCATCATGGTTACCATGGACATCACCAGTGCCTCAACATAACTCTGAGGCTCAATCACACCCTCCCCCTCTCATCAGAGCCAGATCCTAACAGTAACCATAATACTATGCTGCTGGTACATCTAACTGAACTCCTAACTCTAACCCTAGCCCTGGCCACTTGACAGGACCACACGCTGTCACCATCGACAACACCCACGCTTCACTGTAACCCTGAAGCTCATACCTGTACTTGCCCTGACATCAGAACCAGACCCTAACTCTTACCATAATGCTATCATCCTTGTACAACTTCTGGAACACCTAACCCTAACCCTAGGCCTGCACTTGGACCTGACCCTTCATGGTCAACATCAACATCACACATAATTCACCGTAACCCTGCAGCTCAATACCACCATCACCCTCACATCAGAGCCGGATCCTCATTGTAACCGTAACCCTATTCTGCCCGTACACATTACCGAACACTAAACCTAACCCAAATCTAGGGCACCTGCCCCTGACACCTTTCAAGACACCTTAGACATTTCTCACACCTCACCATAAACGTGAACTTCAGTCTCGCCCTCATCCTCACATCAGAACCAGATCTTAACTCTAACCACAACTCAATCTACCCTGAACAGCTTACCAAACAGCTAACCCTAACCCTAGCCCTGGCTCTTGGGCCAGACCCCTACCATCACCATCAATGTCACCCATGAATCACTGTAAGCCTGAAGTTCAATCTCTCCTTCACCCTCACATCAGAGCCTGACACTAAGTGTAACTGAAATCCTTTCCTCTAAACACATCTTATGGAAAACCTAACCCTGACCCTAGCCCTGCCCTTGCACATTATCCCTAATGGACAACATGGAAGTTCTCCATGCCTCCCCGTAATCCGGAACCTCAATCTCGCCCTCACCCTCAATTAGAGCCGGTTCCTAACTATAAATGTAACACTATCCTGACCATACACCTTATCGAATTCTTTTCCCTAACCCTAGCCCTGGAGCTTGGACCTCATTCCTCACAGTCATCATCGACATCATCAATGTCTCACAGTAACCGTGAAGCTCAATCTCACCCTCACCCTCACATCAGAGCTGGATCCTAACAGTAACCATATTACTATGCTGCCAGTACATCAAACTGAACTCCTAACTATAACCCTAGCCCTGGCCCCATGACCTAACCCCTCAACATCAACGTCAACCTCACCCCGCCTAGTCATAAGCCTGAACCTCAATCTAGCCACCAACCACACACCACAGCCATGCCCTAACCCTAACTGTAACCCTATCTTCCTGTACACCTTAGTGAACATGTAACCCTAACCCTAGCCCTGGTCACTGGACCTGAACACACACCATCAGCATCAATGTCACCCATGTCTCACCATAATCTTGAAGCTCAATCTTGGCATCAGCCTCACATTACAGCCAGATCTTAACTCTAAGAGTAACACTATCTGCCCCATACACCTTATCAAACACCTTACCCTAACCCTAGCCCTGGCCCCTGGAACAGACCCCTCACCGTCATCATCATCAACATCACCCACACATCAACATAACCCTGCAGTTAAACCTTGACCTCACTCTCAAATCAGAGCTGGACCTTACTCTAACCATAAACTTACCCATCCCATACACTTTACCAAACACCTAACCCTAAAACTTTCCCTAGCCCCTGGCCTGAACCCTCACAGTCAATATCGATAGCCCCCATGCCTCACTGTAAACATGAACCTCAATCTAGTCCTTGCCTTCATATCAGAGCAGGACCCTAATTCTAATCGTAACCCTGTCCTCCGCATATACCTTTCCGAACACTTAACCCTCTTCCTACACCTGGACCTTGGACCTGACCCCTCACTATCACCATCGATATCACATACACTTCACCGTAACTCTGAAGCTCAATCTCTCCCTCGCACTCACATCAGAGCTGGATCCTAACTCTAACTGTAACGTTTAATCCCATACAATTTACCAAACACCTAACCCTAACCAGATGCTTGAGCCTGGACCTGACCCCTCAATGTTACCATTGACATCACCCACGCTTCACCTTAACCCTGAATTTCAATCTTGCACTGGTCCTCACATAAGATCCAGACCCTAACTCTAACCATAAAGCTGAACTCCCCATACACATTATGGCAAATCTAATCTTAACCCTCGCATTGGCCTCTGGACCTGAACCCTCACCGTAACCCTGAAGTTCATTCTCACCCTCGCCCTCACAACAGAGCCAAACCCTAACTCTAACTGTAAACCTATCCTCCCAGTACACCTTATTGAACATGTAACCCTAACCCTATCCCTGGCCACTGGACCTGAACCCACACCATCAGAAACTACTTCACCCATGCATCTCCATAATCCTGAAGCTAAGTCTAGTCCTCGGCCTCACATTGGAGCCAGATCCTAAGTCTAACTATAACATTCTCCTCCCCATACACCTTGCCAAACACCTAACCCTAACCCTACCTGGCCTCTGGAACTGATACCTCACTGTCACCATTGACGTCACCCATGCTTCAATGTAATGCTAGAGTTCAATCTCACTTTCACCCACGCATCTGAGCTAGACCCTAACTGTAAACATAACTCTTTCCTCCTAGAACACCTTAATGATCATGTAACCCTAACCCTAGCCCCAGCCCCTGGACCTGACCCCTCACCATCAGTGTTGACCTCACCCACAATTCACTGTAACACTGAACCTCAATTTCACACTCTCCATCACATCAGAGCCATACCCTTACTCTAACTGTAACACCAACCAGCCAGTACACCTCACCTAACAACTAACCATAACCCAGAACATGCCCCTGGTCCTGACCCATTACGGTCAACATCTACATCACACATGCTTCACAGTAACACTGAAGATCAACCTTGCCCTCACCCTCACATTTGAGGTGGACCCTAACTCGAATCATAGCCCTATACACCCCATACACCTTACTGAAAACCTAAACCTATCCCTGGCCCTGGCACTTGGACCTGAGCCCTCACTATCACGATCGACGTCCCATGCCTCAACATAAGCCTGTAGTTCAATCTCTCACTCGCCCTCACATCAGAGCCAGACCCTAACTGTAACCATAAACCTATCCTGCCTGAACACCTAACTGAAGACCTACCCATAACCATAGCCTTGGTGCCTGGATCTGAACCCTCTCAATTACCATCAACATAGCCCTCACCTAACCATAGGCCTGAACCTCAATCTAGCTGTCAACCTCACATCAAGCCATGCGCTAACTCTAACTGTAACTCTATCTTCCCATATACCTTATCGAACATGTAACCCTAACAGTAGCCCTTGCCACTGGAACAAAACCTACACTGTCAGCATCAGTGTCACCCATGCCTCAGCATAACCCTGAAGCTCAATCTCACCCTTGGTCTCACATCAGATTCAGATCTTAAGTCTAACCATAATGCTATCTGCCCCATACACTTTATTGAACACCTTACCCTAACCCAAGCCCTGGCCCCTGGACCTGAGTCCTCACCGTTACCATCTACGTCATCACATCTAACCTTAACCCTGAAGTTCAATCTTGCCTTCACCCTCACATCAGAGGTGGATCCTAACTGTAACTGTAACCGTATACTTCCCATACAACTTACCTAACAGCTAACCCAAACAAAATAGCAGTTGTGCTTGGACCTGACCCCTCACCATCACCACTGACGTCACCCATGCCTCACTGGAGCACTGAAGTTCAATCTCGCCCTCACCCTCACATCAGAGCTGGACCCTAACTCTAACAGTTACCCTATTCTTCCCATACACTTTATGGATCCCCTAACCCTAACCCTAGCACTGGCACCTGGCCTGACCCCTCACCATCACCATAGATGTATCTCATGCATCACTGTAATCCTCATCCTCAGTCTCACTCTTGCTCTCATATCAGAGCCAGATACTAACTCTAAATGTAACCCTATATTTCTGCTACAATGTACCGAACACCTAACCCTAACCCTAGCGCTGTACCCTGGTCCTAGCCCCTCACCATCAACATCGACCTCACCCCCACCTTACCATAAGCCTGAAACTCAATCTAGTTGTCAAATTCACATCACAGCCGTGCTCTAACTCTAACTGTAAACCTATTTGCCCATACACCTTACGGAACACCTAATCCTAACCCTGGCCTTGGTGCCTGGAGACAAGACCCTTCACCATCAACATGGACATCATGCACACTTCACTGTAACCCTGAAAGACAATCTCATTCTCGCCCTCACATTAACAGCCGAACCCTAACTCTAACCATAACACTACTGTCCCCATACTTCTGATCGAACACCTAACAGTAAACCTACTTTGACCTCTGACCTGATCCCTCACCGTCACCATCATCATCCCCACCTCACCATAAACCTGAACATCAATCTCACCTTCGACCTCACATCAGAGCCAGACCCTAATTTTCTATGAAACCGTATCCTCCCTGTAACCCTTTCCTGACACCTAACCCTAACCCTAGCCCTGGCCTGGGGCTTCACACAAACCTTCACCATCAGCAACAACGTCTCCCTCGCCAAACCATAAGCTTGAAAATTAATATAGCCCTCAACCTCACATCACAGCTGGACCCTAACTCTAACCATATCCCTATCTTCCTGTACACATTACTGAACAAGTAACACTAAACCTAGCCCTGTACACTGAACCTGCACCCACACCATCAGCATCGAAGTCACCCATGCCTCACCATAACACTAAAGCTCAATCTCGCCCTCAGCCTCACATCAGACCCACACCCTAATTCTAACTGTAACCGTATCTTCCCCATACTCCTTAGCGATCACCTAACTCTGACCCTATCCCTACCACCTGGCCTGAAACCTCACCATCCCCATCGATGCAATTGACACTTCAACATAACCCTACAGTTCAATTTCACACTCTCCCACACATCAGAGCTGGACCCTAAATGTAGCCATAACCCTTTCCTCCCAGTATACCTTACCGAACAACTAACCCTAACTCTAGCAGTGGCACATGACCTGAATGAAGCCTCACTGTCACCATATACATCACCCACGCATCACCATAACCCTGAACTTCAATCTCATCCTGACCCTAACTCTAACCATAACCCTCCCCTCCCCATAAATCTTACCAAACACCTAACATTAACCCTACCCTGGCCCCTAGCCTGACTGCTCACCATCACCATCGTCATCCGCTACACCCCACCTTAAACCTAAACCTCATTCTCGCCCTCACCCTCACATCAGAGCACAACCCTACCTCTATCTGAAACTTGATACTCCCCATACACTTTTCCTGAAAACTAAGCCTAAACCTAGCTCTGGCTGCTGGACCTGACCCCTCACCATCAGCAACTATGTCACCACTGACAAACCGCATGCCTGAAACTCAATCTAGCCCTCAACCTGACATCACAGCTGGACACAAACTGTAACTGTAACCCTATCCTATAACTACACCTTACCGAAACCGTAATCCTAACCCTAGCCCTGGCCACTGGACCTGAACGCACACCATCAGCATTGACATCACACATGCCTCACCATAACCCAGAAGCTCAGTCTCTCCCTGAGCCTCACATCAGAGCCAGATCTTAAGTCTAACAGTAAAGCTATCTGCCCCATACACCCTACTGAACACCTTACCCTAAACCTAGCCCTGGCCCCTGGACCAGACCCCTCATCGTCACCATGAACATCACCCATGCATCACCATAACCCTGCAGTGAAATATTGCCCTCATGCTCACATCAGAGTCAGACCTTACTCTAACCATAAACCTACTTGTCCCGTACACCTTACCAAACACCTAACCCTAAACCTTACTCTGGAACCTGGCCTGAACCCTCACCATCAATATTGATGTCCAACATGCCTCACTGTAAACATGAACCTCAATCTAATTCTCACCCACATATCAGAGGGGGAGCCTAATTCAAACCGTAATCCTATCCTCCCCGTACACTTTACTGAACATCTAACCCCAACCCTAGCCCTGTCCCCTGGACCTAACCCCTCCCCATCAATGTTGACCTCACCCCCACCTAACCATAAGCCTGAACCTCAATCTAGCCATCAACCTCACATCAAGCCATGCCCTAACACTAACTGTACCCATAACTTACCATAAACAGTGAACACACAACCCTAACCCTAGCCCTGGCCACTGGACCTGAATCCTCACTGTCAGCATCAATGTCACCTACACCTCACCATAAACCTGAAGCTCAATCTCATCCTCAGCTTCACATCAGGTCCAGATCTGAAGTCTAACAGTAATGCTATCTGCCCCATACACCTTACCGAACACATTACCCAAACCCTAGCCCAGGCCCTGGGACCTGAGTCCTCACAGTTTCCATCTATGTTCCCCACATCTAACCTTAACCCTGAAGCTCAATCTCACCTTCACCCTCACATCAGAGGTGGATCCTAACTGTAACGGTAACTGTATACATCCCGTATACCTTATCTAACACCTAACACAAATCCTAGCACTTGTGCCTAGACCTGACCCCTCACTGTCACCAACAGCATCACCCATGCTTCACTCTAACACTGAAGTTCAGTCTCGCCCTCACCCTCACATCAGAGCGGGACCCTAAATCTAACAGTTACCCTATCCTTTCCATACACCTTATGGATCACCTAACCCTAACCCTAGCACTGGCACCTGAACTGATCCTTCACCATAACCATCATCGTATTGCACACATCACTGCAATCTTGAACTTCAATCTCCCCCTCCCCCTCACATCAGAGCCGGATACTATAACTGCAACCCTATACTTCTGGTACACCTTACCGAACACCTAATCCTAAACCTAGCCCTGTCCCCCGGACCTAACCCCTCCCCATCAACGTTGACCTCACCCCCACCTAACCATAAGCCTGAACCTCAATCTAGCCATCAACCTCACATCAAGCCATGCCCTAACTCTAACCATAACCCTATCATCCTATATGCCTTAGCAAACACTTAACCCTAACCACAGCCATGGCCAATGGACCTGAACCCACACCATCAGCATCAGTGGCACCCACACCTCACCATAACCCTGAAGCTCAATCTCACACTCTGCCTAACATCAGATCCAGATCTTAAGCCTAACAGTAACACTATCTGCCCCATGCACCTAATGGAACACCTTACCCTAAACCTAGCCCTGGCCCCTGGATCAGACCCCTCACTGTCACCATCAGTATTACCCATGCATCACCATAACCCTGCAGTTAAACCTGGCCATCACACTCACATCACAGCTGGACCTTACTCTAACCATAAAGCTATCCACCCCATACACCTTACCGAACACCTAACCCTAAACCTTGCCCTGGCCCTTGGCCTGAACCCTCACTATCAATATTGATGTCCCCCATGCCTCACCATAAACGTGAACCTCAATCTAGTCCTTGCCCTCATATCAGAGCAGTACTCTAATTCTAACCATAACCCCATCTACCCCATACACCTTAACAAATACCTAACCCTAACCCTAGCCATGGCCCCTGGCCTGAACTCTCACTGTCAATATTGACGTTCCCCATGCCTTACCATAAAAGTGAACCTCAATCTAGTCCTCACCCTCATATCAGAGTGGGATCCTAATTCTAACTGTAACCCTATCCACCCCATACACCTTAATGAACACCTAACCCTAACCCTAGCTCTGGCCCCTGGACGTGACCCCTCACCATCACCACTGATGTCACACACACGTCACCTTAACCTGAAGTTCAATTTTTCTTCGTTCTCACATCGGAGCCAGACCCTAACTCTAACCGTAATGCTCTCCACCCCGTACACCTTACGTACAGTTAACCCTAACCCTAGGTCTGGCCCGTGGTCCTGACCCTTCACCGTCACCACTGATGTCACCCACGCCTCACCATAACCATGAAACTATCAGACTCACCCTCACATTCTGAGGCCCACTGTAACTGTAACTGTAACCCTTTCCTCTCAGTACACATTATCAAACACCTAACCATAACCCTAGCACTGGCCAATGTCCTGAACACTCACAGTCACCATCTACATCACAGTCGCCTCCCCATAAAACCAAACCTCAATCTCACCCAAGCCCTCTTATCAGAGCCAGACCTTAACTTTAGCCGTAACCCTATTCTCCCAATACACCTTTCTGAACACCTAATCCTAACCCTAGACCTGGCACCTGCACCTGACTCCTCACTGTCACCATTGATATCACATACACTTCACCGTAACTCTGAAGCTCAATCTCGCCCTTGCCCTCACATCAGAGCGAGATCCTAACTCTAAATGCAACCTTTACCTCCCGTACACCTTACTGAACACCTAATCCTAACCCTAGCACCTGAGCCTGGACCTGACCCCTCAACATCACTGTTGACATCACCCATGTCTCACCTTAACGCTGAATTTCAATCTTGCACTCATCCTCACATCAGAGCTGGATGCTAACTCTAACCATAAAGCTAAACTCCCCATGCAACTTACAGAAAAACTAACCCTAACCATCGCACTGGCCCCTGGACCATCACCATCACCATCAATGTCACCCATGCTTCACCATAACCCTGAAGTTCAATCTCGCCCTTGCCCTCATAACAGAGCCATACCCTAACTCTAATTGTAACCCTATTCTCCCCGTACACATTACTGAACATGTAACCCTAACCCTGTCCCTCGCCACTGGACCTGAACCCACACCATTGGAATCTACTTCACCCATGCATCTCCATAACACTGAAGCTAACTCTAGTCGTAGGCCTGACATCAGAGCCATATCCTAAGTCTAACTATAACATTCTCCTCTCCATACACGTTGCTGAACCTCTAACCTTAACCCTAGACCTGGGCTCTGGAACTGATCCCTCACCGTCACCATTGACGTCACCCACACTTCAATGTAACCCAAGAGTTCAATCTCATCTTTGCCCACACATCAGAGCTGGACCCTAACTTTAACCATAATTCTTTCCTTCCAGAACACCTTACCAATCAGGTAACCCTAACCCTAGCCCCAGCCCCTGAACCAGACCCCTCAACATCAATGTCAACCTCACCAATTCACCATAACCCTGAACCTCAGTTTCTCACTCTCCATCACATCACAGCTGTACCCTAACTCTAACTGTAACACTAACCACCCCATACACCTTACATAACAACTAACCATAACCCTAGAACATGCCCCTGGTCCTGACCCCTATGGTCACCATCGATGTCACCCTTGCTTCATGGTAAAACTGAAGTTCAATCTTGCCCTCACTCTCATATTTGAGCTGGACCCTAACTCAAACCATAGCCCTATCCTCCCCATACACCTTACCGAAGACCTAACCTATCCCTAGCCATGTCCCCTGGTCCTAGCCCCTCACCATCAATGTTGGCACCTGGACCTGAACCCTCACCACCACAAATGACATCCACCCACCTCACCATAACCCTGATGTTCAATCTCTCACTTCCTTTCACATCAGATCTGGATCCTAACTGTAACCATAAACTTATCCTCCCTGTATACCTAACTGAAGACCTAAACATAACCATAGCCTTGGCCCCTGGATGTGAACCCTCTCAATTACCATTGATGTCACCCCTGCCTAACCATAACACTGAAACTCATTCTAGCCCTCAACCCAACATCACAGCCGGACCCTAACTCTAACTGTAATGCTATCCTCCCCATACACCTTACTGAACATGTACCCTAACCCTAGCCCTGGCCACTGGACCTAAACCCACACCATCAGCATTGACATCACCCATGCCTCACCATAACTCTGAAACTCATTCATGCCCTCAGCCTCACATCAGAGCCAGATCCTAATTCTAACCATAACGCTACTGTCCCTATACATCTTACCGAACACCTAACACTCAGCCTACTTTGACACCTGGCCTAATTCCTCACATAACCATCATCATCCCCCATGCCTTACCATAAACCTGAACCTCAGTCTTGCCTTCGACCTCACATCACAGCTGGACCCTAACTCTCTATGAAACTGTATCCTTCCTGTATACCTTTCCTGACACCTAATGCTAACCCTAGTGCTGGCCCAGGACATGACCCATAACCATCAGCAATGACGTCACCCTTGCCAAACCGTAAGCTTGAAAATCAATAAAGCCCTCAACCTCACATCACAGCTGGACCCTAACTCTAACTGTATCCCTATCCTCCCCATACACCTTATTGAACATGTAACACTAAACCTAGCCCTGTACACTGGACCTGCACCCACACCATCAGCATCAATGTCACCCATGCCTCAGCAAAACACTGAGGCTCAATCTCACCCTCAGACTCACATCAGAGCAAGACCTTAATTCTAACTGTATCTGTATCCTCCCCATACTCCTTAGCGAACACCTAACTCTAACCCTAGCCCTAGCACCTGGCCTGAAACCTCACCATCCCCATCAGTATAATCAATGCTTCAACATAACCCTACAGTTCAATTTCACACTTGCCAAACATCAAAGCTGGATCCTAAATGTAACCATAACCCTTTCCTCCCAGGACACCTTACCAAACACCTAACCATAACTCTAGCAGTGGCCCATGGCCTGAAGGCTCACTGTCACCATCTACATCACCCACACATCACCATAACCCTGAACCTTAATCTCGTCCTCGCCCTCATATCAGAGACAGACTGTAACTCTAACCATAACCATCCCCTCCCCATAAACCTTACCGAACACCTAACATTAACCCTACCCTGGCCCCTGGCCTGACTGCTCACTGTCACCATTGTCATCCCCTACACCTCACCTTAAACCTGAACCTCAATCTCACTCTCACCCTCACATCAGAACAGGACCCTAACTCTATCTGAAACCCGATACTCCCTGTACACTTTTCCTGAAAACTAAGCCTAACCCTAGCTCTGGCCGCTGGACCTGATCCCTCACCATCAGCAATGATGTTATCCCACCAAACTGTATGCCTGAAACTCAACATAGCCCTGAATCTGACATGAAAGCTGGACCCAAACTGTAACTGTAACCATATTCTATCCATACACCTTACTGAAAAAGTACTCCTAACCCTAGCCCTCACTACTGGACCTGAACCCACACCATCAGCATTAACATCACCCATGTGTCACCATAACCCAGAAGCTCAATTTCGCCCTCAGCCTCACATTAGAGCCAGATCCTAACTCTAATGGTAATCCTATACTTCCAGTATACCTTTCTGAACACCTAAATCTAACCCTAGCCCTGACCCCTGGACCTGCCCCTGTATCGTCACCATTGACATCAACCACAGATAACCTTAAACCTGAAGCACAATCTCGCCCTTGCCCTCACATCAGAGCCTGATACTAACTCTAACTGTAACCCTATACTTCTCATACACCTTACCAATCACCTAACCCTAATCATAGCCCTGGCACTTTGACCTGACCCCTCACCATCAGCAAAGATGTCACCCCATGTAACCATAAGCCTGAACCTCAATCTAGCCCTCATCCTCACATCACAGCCAGACCCTAACTCTAACTGTAACCCTTCCCTAACCATACACCTTAACGAACACGTAACCCTAACTCTAGTCCTGGCCACTGGAACTGAACAGACACCATCTGCATCGACATCTACCACACATCACTGTAAACCTGTAGCTCAATCTCGCCCTCAGTCTCATATCAGAGCCAGGTTCTATCTCAAACCATAACGCTATCTGCCAGGTACACCTTACTGAACACCTAACCCTAACCCTAGCCCTGCCCCTGGACTATACACCTGTCAACATTGACAGCATCCACGCTTCACCATAACCTGCAGTTCAATCTTGCCCTTGCCCTCACATCAGAGTCAGACTCTAACTTTAACCATAAACATATCTGCCCTGTACACCTTTTTGAACACCTAACCCTAAACCTAGGACTGGCCTCTTACCTGTCCCCTCACCATCACCATCCATGTCCTCCTCCCCTATTGGTAAACCTGAACAGCAATTTTGCACTTGCCCCCACATCAGAGGCAGACCCTCTTACCTTAACCCTGTCCTCCCTGTACACATTTACAAACACCTAACCCTAACACTAGCCCTGGCACCTGTACCTGAGCCCTCATCATTAACATCTACATACCCCACGAGATAGATACAACCAATTTTACTGAAAAATAATTCAAAATAAAAGTCATAACCATGCCGACAGACCTGCAGAGAAGTATGCAAGAGCTAAGGGATGAAGTCAGGAGGGAGATAACAGAAATGAAACATTCAGTAGAAGGACCTAAGAGAAGACTAGATGAGGTGCAAGAGACTGTTAATGAAATTGAAATTGGAGAACAGGAATACAGAGAAGCTGAGGCAGAGAGAGAAAAATGGATTTCTAGGAATGAAAGAATATTAAGAGAACTGTTTGACCAATCCAAATGAAACAGTATTTGCATTATAGGGGTACCAGAAGAAGAAGAAGAGAGAGAACAAGGGATGTAATGTCTCTTTGAAGAAATAACTGCTGAAAACTTCCCCAGTTTGGGGAAGGAAATATAGTCTCTCAGGACATGGAAATGCACAGATCTCCCAACATAAGGAACCCTAGGAAGAAACCACCAAGACATAAAGTAATTAAAAAGGCAAAGATCAATGACAAGGAGAGAGTATTAAAAGCAGCCAGAGAGAGAAAAAATATCACATACAAAGGAAAGCCCATCAGGCTATCATCAGACTTCTCAGCAGAAACCTTACAGGCCAGAAGGGAGTGGCATGCTATATTTAATGCAATGAAACAGAAGGGCTTCCAACCAAGAATACTCTACCTGGTAAGGTTTTCATTTAAATTTGCAGCAAGGATTAAACAATTTCCAGATAAGCAAAAGCTGAGGGAAGTTACCTCCCATGAACTGTCTCTACAGTGTATTTTGGAGGGACTGCTCTAGGTGGAAGTGCTCCTAAGGCTAAATAGCTGTTACCAGAGAAAATAAAACTACAGTAAAGGAAGTAGGCCAATTAATTACTAAGAAATTGCAAAGTTAAATCAACTACTCACAAAGTCAGTCAAGAAATACACAAAGAGTACAGAATTTGACACCTAATATATAAAGACTGGAGGAGGAAGAAAAAGAAGGGAGAAAAAAAAGAACCTGTAGGTTGTGTTCGAAATAGTGTAATAAGTGAATTAAGTTAGGCTGTTAGATAGTAAAGAAGCTGTCCTTGATTCTCTGGTTACCATGAATCTAAAGGCTGCAATGGCAATAACCACATATCGATCAATAATAATTCTAACTGCAAATGGACTGAAAGCACCAATCAAAAGACATTGAGTTACAGAATAGATAAAGAAACAAGACCCATCTATGCACTGCCTACAAGAGACTCATTGCAAACCCAAAGACATACAAAGACTACAAATTGAAGGGATGGAAAAAGATATTTCATGCAAATAGGGAGAAAAAAGCAGGTGTTACAGTACCTCTATCAGACAAAATATATTTTGAAACAAAAAGTTACAAGAAACAAATAAGGACATTACATAATTATAAAGGGGTCAGTGCAACAAGAGGACATAACCATTATAAATATCTATGCATCTAATATGGAAGCACCTAAATATGTTAAGAAAATACTAAAAGAATTAAAGGGGAAGCTAGAATGCAATGCATTTATTTCAGAGACTTGAACATCCCCCCTCAAAGGACAGATCAACCAGACAGAAAACAAGTACAGAGACAGAAGTACTGAACAACACATTAGAAAAGATGGACTTAACAGAGATCTACAGAACACTCCACCCAAAACCAGCAAGATACACATTCTTCTCAAGTGGACAAGAAACATTTCCCAGAATAGACCACATACTATTCAGTGATCTAGGCCATAAAATTTGCCAAGAAAGAGCCTCAGTAAATTTAAAAAGACTGGAATTGTGCCACCAGCTTCTCAGATCAGAAAAGTGTGAAACTAGACAAATTATGCAAAGAAAGTCAAAAAGCCCACAAACATAGAGGCTTAACAACATGTTCCTAAATAATCAATGGATCAATGACCAAATAAGAACAGAGATCAAGCAATATATGGAGACAAATGAAGACAACTCAATGCTCCAAAATCTGTGGGACACAGTGAAGGCAGTTCTAAGAGGAAAGTTTCTTGCAATACAGGCTTCCCTCAAGAAAGAAGAACAATCCCAAATAAACAGTCTAAACTCACAACAATGAAAATAGAAAAAGAAGAAAAAATGAGGCCCAAACTCAGTAGAAGGGGGGACATAATCAATATCAGAGCAGAAACAAACAAATTAAAGAAAAATAAAACAAATAGAAAGAGTCGATGAAACCAGGAGCTGGTTCTTTGAGAAAATAAACAAAATAGATAAACTCCTAGAAATAGACAGTCTACACACAAACAGAATAATAAATGAGAAAAGAAAACTGACTATGGATACCACAGAAATACAAAGAATTATTAGAGAATACTATGAAGGATAATCTAGAAGAAATGGTCAACTTTATAGAAAAATACAATCCCCCAAGGCTGACCCAGGCAGAAACAGAAAATCCTAACCAATTACCAGCAATGAATTTGAATTGGTAATCAAAAAACTACCTAAGGACAAAACACCTGGACCAGATGGCCTCACAGCTGAATTTTATCTAACATTTATAGAAGATGTAATACCCATCCTCCTTAAAGTTTTCAAAAAACCAGAAGAGGAGAGAATACTTCCAAACTCATACCATGAGGCCAGCATGACTCTAATACCAAAACCAGGCAAAGACACCACAAAAAAAGAAAATTATAGATGAATAATCCTGATGAACATAGATGCAAAAATACTCAACAAAATATTATCAAATTCAAAAATACAACAACAGGGAGGTGGAGCCAAGATGGCGGCATGAGTAGAGCAGTGGAAATCTCCTCCCAAAACCATACATATTTTTGAAAATACAACAAATACAACTATTCCTAAAAGAGAGACCAGAAGACACAGGACAACAACCAGACTACATCCACACCTGTGAGAACCCAGCACCTGGCAAAGGGGGTAAGATACAAGCCACGGCCCAGTGGGACCCAAGTGCCCCTCACACTGGCTCCCGGTGGGAGGACAGGAGTCAGACTGGGGAGAGAGAGGGAGCCCAGAACTGCTAAATACCCAGCCCTAGCCATCCACACACAGTGCGTGGAGTGCTGGAAACTAGGGAATCAGGACAGTAAGACCTGTGAGTGGGTCCCCACAGCTGATGCCCCCTGGGACAAAGAAAAGCTAGTGCTTTTTGAAAGTCTTAAAGGGACAGTGACCCCACAGCTGAATGGAAGCATCCCAGGACACTTAGCCCAGCAGCTGGGACTCCCAGGGAACTCCATGTGCCCTAACCCCCTGTGCAGCAGTGCAGCTCGGAGGCCCCTCACGGAGATAAACAGCCTCCAGGCCGTTTTCCCTCCAATGCATCTCTGCCATATTGGAGCAGCAGCCTGAGGCAGGCCACGCCCACAGCAACTGCAGAGCCTAACTCCACAGCAGCCAGGCAAGAATCAGAGGCCCAGTCTGTGGGCAGCTGCCCAGAACAAGCCACTAGAGGTCGCTGTTCTCCCAGGAGAGGAAGGCCACAAACCTACAAGAAGGAACATTCTCCCAGCCGTCACTCATGTCAGCTCTGCGAACTATCTCTATTGCCATGAAAAGGCAGAAGAATTTGATACAGACCAAAATCACAGAGTCAACCCCTGAGAAGGAGATAGACCTAACCAATTTTCCTGAAAAATAATTCAAAATAAAGGTCATAACCATGCTGACAGAGCTGCAGGGAAATAAGCAAGAGCTAAGGGATGATGTCCAGAGGGACATTACAGAAATGAAACAATCTCTGGAAGGATTTATAAGCAGAATGGATAAGATGCAAGAGGCCATTGATGGAATAGAAACCAGAGAACAGCAATGCATAGAAGGTGACGCAGAGAGAGATAAAAGGATCTCCAGGAATGAAACAATATTAAGAGAAATGTGTGACCAATCCAAAAGGAACAATATCTGCATTATAGGGGTACCAGAAGAAGAAGAGAAGAAGAGATAAAAAGTGTCTTTGAGGAAATAATTGCTGAAAACTTCCCCAAACTGGGGGAGGAAATAATCGATCAGACCACGGAAGTACACAGAACTCCCAACAGAAGGGACCCAAGGAGGACAACACCAAGACACATAAATAAAATGGCAAAGATCAAGGACAAGAACAGAGTTTAAAGGCAGCTAGAGAGAGGAAAAAGGTCACCTACAAAGGAAAACCCATCAGGCTATCATCAGACTTCTCAACAGAAACCTTACAGGCCAGAAGAGAATGGCATGATATATTTAAGGCAATGAAACAGAAGGGCCTTGAACCAAGAATACTGTATCCAGCATGATTATCATTTAAATATGAAGGAGATATTAAACAATTTCCAGACAAGCAAAAGTTGAGGGAATTTGCCTCCCACAAACCACCCCTACAGGGTATTTTAGAGGGACTGCTCTACATGGGAGCACTCTTAAGACTAAATAGGTGGCACCAGAGAAAATAAAATCACAGCAAAGAAGGCAGACCAACCAAATACTAAATAAAGGCAAAAAATAAAATCAACTACTCACAAAAGCAGTTAAAGGAAACACAAAAGAGCACAGAATAAAACAACCAACATAAAAAGAGCAGAGAAGGAGGAATAAGAAGGGAGAGAAATAAAGAATCACCAGACAGTGTTTATAACAGCTCAATAAGTGAGTTAAGTTATACAGTAAGATACTAAAGAAGCTAACCTTGAACCTTTGGTAACCACAAATCTAAAGCCTGCAATGGCAATAAGTACATATCTTTCAATAGTCACCCTAAATGTAAATGAACTGAATGCACCAATCAAAATACACAGAGTAACAGAATGGATAAAAAAGCAAGACCCATCTATATGCTGCTTACAGGAGACTCACCTCAAACCCAAAGACATGCACAGACTAAAAGTCAAGGGGTGGAAAAAAGGTATTTCATGCAAACAACAGGGAGAAAAAAGCAGGTGTTGCAGTACTAGTATCAGACAGAACAGACTTCAAAACAAAGAAAGTAACAAGAGATAAAGAAGGACATTACATAATGATAAAGGGCTCAGTCCAACAAGAGGATATAACCATTTTAAATATATACACACCAAACACACAGGAACAATAGCATATGTGAAACAAACACTAACAAAAGTAAAGGAGGAAATAGAATGCAATGCATTAATTTTAGGAGACTTCAATATGCCACTCACTCCAAAGGATAGATCCACCAGACAGAAAATAAGTAAGGACATGGAGGCACTGAACAACACACTAGAACAGGTGGACCTAATAGACATCTATAGAACTCTACATCCAAAAGCAACAGGATACACATTCTTCTCAAGTGCACATAGAACATTCTCCAGAATAGAACACATACTAGGCCACAAAAAGAGCCTCAGTAAATTCCAAAAGATTGAAATTCTACCAACCAACTTTTCAGACCACAAAGGTATAAAACTAGAAATAAATTGTACAAAGAAAACAAAAAGGCTCACAAACACACGGAGGCTTAACAACATGCTCCTAAATAATCAATGGATCAATGAACAAATTAAAATAGAGATCAAGGAATATATGGAAACAAATGACAACAACAACACAAAGCCCCAACTTCTGTGGGACGCAGCAAAAGCAGTCTTAAGAGGAAAGTATACAGCAATCCAGGCGTACTTAAAGAAGGAAGAACAATTCCAAATGAATAATATAACATCACAATTATCGAAACTGGAAAAAGAAGAACAAATGAGGCCTAAAGTCAGCAGAAGGAGGGACATAATAAAGATCAGAGAAGAAATAAACAAAATTGAGAAGAATAAAACAATAGAAAAGATCAGTAAAACCAAGAGCTGGTTCTTTGAGAAAATAAACAAAATAGATAAGCCTCTAGCCAAACTTATTAAGAGAAAAAGAGAATCAACAC
The DNA here is from genome assembly GCF_030020395.1 of Manis pentadactyla. Taxonomy (NCBI): domain Eukaryota; kingdom Metazoa; phylum Chordata; class Mammalia; order Pholidota; family Manidae; genus Manis; species Manis pentadactyla. The sequence continues at coordinate 57,039,384 of NC_080025.1, read as the reverse complement.
ACATCAACAAAATCAGAAACAAGAATGGAAAAATCACAACAGACTTCACAGAAATACAAAGAATTATTAAAGACTACTATGAAAACCTATATGCTAACAAGCTGGAAAACCTAGAAGAAATGGACAACTTCCTAGAAAAATACAACCTTCCAAGACTGACCAGGGAAGAAACACAAAAGTTAAACAAACCATTTATGAGCAAAGAAATTGAAGCGGTAATAAAAAAAACTACCCAAGAACAAAACTCCCAGGCCAGATGGATTTACCTTGGAATTTTATCAGACATACAGAGTAGACATAATACCCATTCTCCTTAAAGTTTTCCAAAAAATAGAGGAGGAGGGAATACTCCCAAACTCATTCTATGAAGCCAACATCACCCTAATACCAAAACCAGGCAAAGACCCCACCAAAAAATAAAATTACAGAACAATATCCCTGATGAATGTAGATGCAAAAATACTCAATAAAATATGAGCAAACTGAATCCAAAAATATACCAAAAGGATCATACACCACAACCAAGTGGGATTCATCCCAGGGATGCAAGGATGGTACAACATTTGAAAATCCATCAACATCATCCACCACATAAACAAAAAGAAGGACAAAAACCACATGATCATCTCCATAGATGCTGAAAAAGCATTCAACAAAATTCAACTCCATTCATGATAAAAACTCTCACCAAAATGTGTAGAGAGGGCAAGTACCTCAACATAATAAAGGCCATCTATGATAAACCCACAGCCAACATTATATTGAACAGCAAGAAGCTGAAAGCATTTCCTCTGAGATCGGGAACTAGACAGGGATGCCCACTCTCCCCACTGTTATTCAACATAGTACTGGAGGTCCTAGCCACGGCAATCAGACAAAACAAAAAAATACAAGGAATCCAGATTGGTAAAGAGGAAGTTAAACTGTCACTATTTACAGATACCACGATATTGTACATAAAAAACCCTAAAGACTACACTCCCAAACTACTAGAACTGATATTGGAATACAGCAAAGTTGCAGGATACAAAATTAACACACAGAAATCTGTGGCTTTCCTATACACTAACAATGAACCAATAGAAAGAGAAATCAGTAAAACAATTCCATTCACAATTGCATCAAAAAGAATAAAATACCTAGGAATAAACATAACCAACGAAGTGAAAGACCTATACCCTGAAAACTATAAGACACTCATAAGAGAAATTAAAGAGGACTCTAACAAATGGAAACTCTTCCCATGCTCTTGGCTAGGAAGAAATAATATGGTCAAAATGGCCATCCTGCCCAAAGCAATACACAGATTCGATGCAATCCCTATCAAATTACCAACAGCATTCTTCAATGAACTGGAACAAATAGTTCAAAAATTCATATGGAAACACCAAAGACCCAAATAGCCAAAGCAATCCTGAGAAGGAAGAATAAAGTGGGGGGGATCTCACTCCCCAACTTCAAGCTCTACTACAAAGCCATAGTAATCAAGACAATTTGGTACTGGCACAAGAACAGAGCCACAGACCAGTGGAACAGATTAGAGACTCCAGACATTAACCCAAACATATATGGTCAATTAATATATGATAAAGGAGCCATGGACATACAACGGGGAAATGACAGTCTCTTCAACAGATAGTGCTGGCAAAACTGGACAGCTACATGAAAGAGAAGTAAACCAGATCACTGTCTAACCCCATACACAAAAATAAATTAGAAATGGATCAAAGACCTAAATGTAAGTCATGAAACCATAAAACTCTTAGAAAAAAACATAGGCAAAAATCTCTTGGACATAAACATGAGTAACTTCTTCATGAACATATCTCCCTGGGCAAGGAAAACAAAAGCAAAAATGAACAAGTGGGACTATATCAAGCTGAAAAGCTTCTGTACAGCAAAGGACACCATCAATAGAACAAAAAGGTACCCTACAGTATGGGAGAATATATTCATAAATGATAGAACTGATAAAGGCTTGACATCCAAAATATAAAAAGAGCTCACGCACCTCAGCAACCAAAAAGCAAATAATCCAATTTAAAAATGGGCAGAAGAGCTGAACAGACAGTTATCCAAAGAAGAGATTCAGATGGCTAACAGACACATGAAAAGATGCTCCACATCACTAGTTATCAGAGAAATGCAAATTTAAACCACAATGAGATATCACCTCACACCAGTAAGGATGGCTACCATCCAAAAGACAAACAACAACAAATGTTGGTGAGGTTGTGGATAAAGAGGAACCCTCCTATACTGCTGGTGGGAATGTAAATTAGTTCAACCATTGTGGAAAGCAGTAGGAAGGTTCCTCAAAATGCTCAAAATAGGCATACCATTTGACCCAGGAATTCCACTTCTAGGAATTTACACTAAGAATGCAGCAGCCCAGTTTGAAAAAGACAGATGCAACCCTATGTTTATCACAGCACTATTTACAATAGCCAAGAAATGGAAGCAACCTAAGTGTGCAGCAGTAGATGAATGGATAAAGAAGATGTGGTACATATACACTATGGAATATTATTCAGCCACAAGAAGAAAAAAAATCCTACCATTTGCAACAACATGGATGGAGCTAGAGGGTATTATGCTCAGTGAAATAAGCCAGGCGGAGAAAGACAAGTATAAAATGATTTCACCCATATGTGGAATATAAGAACAAAGGAAAAACTGAAGGAACAAAACAGCAGCAGAATCACAGAACCCAAGAATGGACTAACAGTTACCAAAGAGTAAGGGACTGGGGAGAATGGAAGGGTAGGGAGGAATAAGGGCGGTGAAGAAGAAAGGGGGTATTATGTTTAGCATGTATAATGTGGGGGGTGGGGGAAAGGGGAGGACTGTGCAACACACAGAAGACAAGTAGTGATTCTACAACATCTTACTACACTGATGGACAGTGACTATAATGGGGTTTGTGGTGGGGACTTGGTGAAGGGGAGAGTCTAGTAAACATAATGTGCTTTATGTATTTGTAGATTAATGATAACAAAATTAAAAAAATACATCAAGGGGATCATAGACCATGATCAAGTGGGATTCATTCCAAGGATGCAAGGAAGGTACAACATTTGAAAATCCATCAATGTCATTCCACTACATCAACATAAAGAAGGACAAAAACCACATGATCATCTCCATAGATGCTGAAAAAGCATTTGACAAAATTCAACATCCATTCATTATAAAAACTGTCAACAAAATGGGTATAGAGGGCAGGTACCTCAACATAATAAACGCCATATACGACAAACGTACAGCCAACATCATACTTAATAGTGAAAAGCTGAAAGCTTTTCCTATAAGATCAGGAACAAATCAAGGGTGCCCACTCTCATTACCTTTATTCAACATAGTGCTGGAAGTCCTAGCCATGGCAATCAGACAACACAAAGAAATAAAAGGCATCCAGATTGGCAAGGAAGAAGTTAAACTGTCCTTGTTTGCAGATGACTTGATACTGTACATCAGAAAAACCCTGAAGAATTCACCCCAAAACTACTAGAGGTAATAACTGAATTGAGCAAAGTGAAGAATTCACCCCAAAACTACTAGAGGTAATAACTGAATTGAGCAAAGTTACAAGAAACAAAATTAATACACAGAAATCCATTGCATTCCTATATACTAATGATGAACTAGGAGAAAGAGAAATCAGAAAAACAATTCCATTCACAATTACATCACAAAGAATAAAATACCTAGGAATAGACTTAACCAAGGAGGTGAAAGACCTATACCCTGAAAACCAGAAGACACTCACGAGAGAAATTAAAGAAGACACTAATAAATGGAAACATCTCATGCACATGGATAGGAAGAACTAATATTGTCGAAATGGCCATCCTGCCTAAAGCAATCTACAGATTCAAAGCAATCCTTATCAAAATACCAACCGCATTTTTCAACGAACTAGAACAAATAGTTCTAAAATTTGTATGGAACAACAAAAGACCCTGAATAGCCAAAGCAATCCTGAGAAGGAAGAATAAATCTGGGGGGGATCACAGTTCCCAACTTCAACCTCTACTACAAAGCAACAGTAATCAAGACAATTTGGTACTGGCACAAGCACAGACCCATAGATCTGTGGAAGAGAATAGAGAGTCCAGATATAAACCTACACACATATGGCCAATTAATATACAATAAATGAGCCATGGATATACAATAGCGAAATGACAGACTCTTCAACAACTGGTGTTGGCAAAGCTGGACAGCTCCATGCAAGAGAATGAAACTGGATTATTGTCTAACTCCATACACAAAAGTAAACTCGAAATGGATCAAAGACCTGAATGTAAGTCATGAAACCATAAAACTCTTAGAAGAAAACATAGGCAAAGCCCTCTTGAATATAAACATGAGCAACTTTTTCCTGAACAGATCTTGGGCAAGGGAAACAAAAGCAAAAATGAACAAATGGGACTACATCAAACTAAAAAGCTTCTGTACAGCAAAGGACACCACCAGCAGAACAAAAAGGCATCCTACAGTATGGGAGAATATATTTGTAAATGACGTGTCCAATTAGGGATTAACATAGAGAATGTATAAAGAGCTCAAACACTTCAACACCTAAAAAGCAAATAACCCTATTAAAAAATGGGCAGAGGATCTGAACAGGCACTTCTCCAAAGAAGAAATTCAGATAGCCAACAGCCACATTAAACGATGCTCCATATTGCTAATTATCCAGAAAATTCAAATTAAAACCACAATGAGATAACACCTTACACCAGTTAGGATGCCCACCATACAAAAGACAAGGAAAAACAAGTGCTGGTGGGGATGCAGAGACAGGGGAACCCTTCTACACTGCTGGTGGGAATGTCAATTAGTCAAACATTGTGGAAAGTAATATGGAGGTTCCTTAAAAAACTAAACATAGAAATACCATTTGACCCAGGAATTCCACTCCTAGGAATTTATGCAAAGAAAACAAGATCCCTGATTCAAAAATACATGTGCACCCCTATGTTTATCGCAGCACTATTTACAATAGCCATGATATGGAAGCAACCTAAGTGTCTATCAGGAGATGAATGGATAAAGAAGATGTGATACATATACACAGTGAAATATTATTCAGCCATAAGAAGATAACAAATCTTACTATTTGCAACATGGATAGATCTAGAGGGTATATTATGCTCAGTGAAATAAGCCAGGCAGAGAAAGACAAGTACCAAATAATTTCACTCATTTGTGGAGTATATCAACAAAGCAAAACTGAAGGAATAAAACAGGAGCACACTCAGACTCCAAGAAGGGACTAGCGGTTACCAAAGGGAACTGGTTGGGGAGAGTGGGTGTTGAGGGAGGGAGAAGGGGATTAAGTGGCATTATAATTAGCATACATAATGTAGGTGGGTTATGGAGAAGGTAGTACAGCATGGAGAAAACAAATAATGACTCTATGGCATCTTACTAGGCTGATGGACAGTGATTGCAATGGGGTGTGTGTGGGAGACTTGATAACATGGGTGAATGTTGTAATCACAATGTTGCTGATGTGAAACCTTTATAAGATTGTGTATCAATGATACCTTAATAAAAAAAGATTTAAAACTGATCCATAACAACAAAAAACAAACAAACAAAAATAAAATAGAACTACCACATTATCTAGTAATTCCACATCTGGATATTTATCTGAAGGAAGTGAAGTCACTACCTCAAAAAGGTATCTCCACTCTTATGCTCATTGCAGCATTATTTTCCATAGCCAAGATATGAAAACAACCAAAGTGTGTGTCTGCAGATAAATGAATAAAGGTGGTGTGTGTGTGTGTGTGTGTGTAATACAGACACACACACAGACATATATATACGCAATGAAATACTAAGCCATAAAAAAGAGAGGAAATTCTGCTGTCTGCAAAAGCATGGATAGACTTAGACTTTTAGGGCAATATACTAAGTGAAAAAAGTCAGACAGAGAAAGACAAATATTCTATGACCTCGCATATGTGGCATCTAAAAAAAAGAACATAGATACAGATAACAGATAGGTGGTTCATGGAGGAGCAGAGTTAGGATTAGGTGAAATGGGCAAAGGTGGTCAAAAGGCCCATAATTTATAAGATAAATTATTCCTGAAGATATAATAGGTACAGCACGGTGACCCTTTTTATTGAAAAAGAGAGTACACAAGAAAAAGGATATTCATGAGTGTACTACACTTCAAAACCAACATGTTTGTTAGTCCTCTTTCTCTGGGAAAGAGATGCCAGATGGGATTAAATGTGCCAGGGTTTTTAGGGGAAATGCCTGCATGAGAGAAAGAGGGAGGAAGTCAGGGAGGGCTGGGAGAGCCATTAGACCAAGATGCAAGACTGAGTCAGCTTTCTGGTAAATATTTATTGAAGAAATTAGGAGTTTCTTCAAGGATTTAAAAGTCAGCCATCAGAAGAATAGAATTATATTCACACAGCTTCTTATAGATGAAAGCATTAAAGCATTTTAGGGCAGAAAAAGATCTTACATATGAACTAATCCGAGATCACAGCTATAAGAGCCAAGGACTTGACTAGGGACATGGCTTCACAGGATTTGCCACTAGACAGGACTGGAGCAGGCAGCTAATTTCCCAGGGGGGTAAGAAGCAGACAAATGCAAAGAGGGTGAGTGGGTGGTGTAGATGAGGAGGAAGTCAAGTCAATGCAGGGCTGATGCATCAAGTCTGAGGAGTTATTAATAGGAGATGGTCAGGTAATTAGGAGCCCAGACCATCAAGAAAAGAGGAGTACTGGGTGGACTAAAACAAAACAATTCACTGCTCAGGTGGTGAATAAGGCAAATATTCTAATTAAGGGTCCTTTTTCTTTTTTAAGATGGTTTTATGGTATAGGAATAGGCCGGCTAGCTTCCTGTTAGTGATGATGTTTAGAAGGAAGAAGGAGATGCTTAATTCCACACAAACAATAACACCCTTTGGAAAGCAGGAGAGATAAGTAGCAGTCACAATGACAATTTTATTAAAGACTGGCCAGTGGGAACTGCAATTTAGTCTATGAAATGTGTTTATAATGTGCACTGTATGCCATCTATTTAAAGACTGTGAAGGGCTGCTCTGAGTAATGCATTTTAACGTGAGTGCAAAGATTAAGATGAAAGAAAAGAAGGCAGTAACCTCTAAAGGCTGGCACAAAACACAAGGAGATTAAAAATTAAGACTTGAAACCATTTTGATTATATTGATTTGGTGACTGGAGAGTAGAGCATTAATTGTAACTCAAGACAAGAGTAATCAGGGATAATGGTGCATCCATCAACTTAAGAATTCAAAGATGTTATGGCAATGTTTTCTCATTATTTGAGGTTTTTATAAAAATAAAATGTAACTTCTCCCAAGAATTTTCTATTATTAATTATTAATTAGCTTTTTAAAAAATAAGATGGTTCACTCTGAAATGTAGAGAATGCATTGGAGCAGGACAAAACTGGAAGTAGGGGAAGCAAATAGGAAGCTGTTGCTTAAATTCATTCAAGAGATATTGGTGGTCTGAAAAGGAGACATTAAAAAGTGTCAGTAGGATGGAAAGGAGTTAGTGACTTGGGGATAGGTAGATGGAAGGATGATTGGGACATGGTGGTGACTTGGGTAAGAGGAGAAATGGTTAAGAAATTAAAAACTGCTCCCAGGTAAGTAGTTTGGGCAGCTGTGGGGACAGTACGGGTTATCCCCTACATTCTGAAAGTTTGCATTATGCCACTTTGCTGTCAAGAAAGACCTACGTTTGTACCTGTTTTCAGCAACTGAAAGAAATATGTAGAGGATTTTTGCTTCTACAAAAAAGGATGAAAAGCAATAATTGCATTCAGCATTTGCTCTGCAGTGAGCTATTATAGAGGCAGCATTCACTGCCCCACTGCCACCCCAAACAGCAGGAGTGGCACCACCCAAGCTCCTTTGCCAGAAACTACACTACGCTCTGCATCTCAGTATCAAGCTGCCTGCAATTGCTTTGAACTACGTCTGTGAGCACCTGTGCTTTGTCCTGATTTATTTTGTGCATCCGTTAGCAAGATGAAGTTGCTCATTCTAAGGCAATAGACCTGAGAAAGATTAGTTTTTGGGTCTGGGAATGCTACAAAGTGTTTTTCACATAAATTAATAGCAATTGTTTCTTTGCTTGACCCATTTCAGCTTATGAAAGGTGTCTTCAGATAGGACCTTCAGATAGGGGGAAACCTGTGCAGCTATAGAGCAACCACATGGAGACACGAGTAGGCAGCTGAACACAAGCATCCAGAGCTTCCTCCTTCCTCTGGAAAACTGCACACTCATGCCCGCTGTCTGAATGCTTTCCCCCCAACTCATCACTGGAACCCCCCCCCCCTGCCATCTAACATGTTTCTCTACCTGTCTTGTGCTCTATCATCACACTCCATTCTTTTCTTCTCCAACAGTTCTGAAGCTTCTAACTGAAATGACTGGCTACTCATCATAGGTGGCATTTTCTCTTCTATGAACAGACTGTCTTTTCCAGTCTCCTTTGCAATAAGATGTGGTGATCACTGAAATTTGGCTAATGGAATTTGAGTAGAAGTGATGTGTGCCATTTCCTGGTCTGGTCCTCGAAAGCCTTGCATGTTTCTCCCCTTTCCAACTGGTCAGCATGTTTCCCACATAGACTTGAAAGCCATATATTAAAGATGGCAGAGAGGGCAGCCTTCCTTATGTATTCTGTTCAAGAAATAAGCTTCTACTGCTTGAGTCACTATCTATTTGGGGTATATTTGTTATAAGAGTTAACCTACCTTAACTAAGACAAGGCTCTTGACAAATACTATTAAATAATTTCCAGAAAGATTCTATCAGTTTCCATCCCACCAAAAGAAGATGTTCAGGCCTCCTTTCCTTAACACAGTGAATACTATGATTTTAAAAATATTTGCCAAGTTGATAGGGAAAAACTCATTTACTATTCATTTCTTGGTTTTCTCATGAGGCTGAACATTTTAAAACATTTTACTAGTCTGTGTAACTTTCATCCCCTTTTGGTTGCTATCATAAAGTTAGTGTTTTTAAATGACTGATTTTTTTTTTGCCATATTTAGACTATTAACCTTACTTGTCAAGGTGGATATAATCGGACAAAGCATATGAAAATCCCCATTGATATAAAACATAAACTAAAGAGTTGACCATTTATTTGTTTTGTAAAGCAAAGAGAAACCCTCAGCCTAAAAAGGAAGACAGGAGTTAAGCCAGAGATCAAGACAATCACTTTCAAGTTAAACAGTAAATGGCCAGTAGAGCCCAAACTCATGTTTCCAGCAGTACAGATTTAAAAATCCTTTACTCAGTTTATTAGTAAGTAATAAAGGGTCTTTTACTATTCTTTATCAGCTGTTTATAGTTCAAAGAAAAAATTGTAGTAAAATCTGGGTTTCTGGAATTTTTCATATGTAAGACATTTTTTCATAACCCTTCCTATGTTTGATTCTCCTCGTGTTTTCACATACCACAACCTGCCTAATAGCACTATTATTTAACTCTATTTATAGATTTCTGTAGTGATTTATCCCCATCCAAAACACCCTTCATAGTTGGTCCTTTTTGCATTTTAAAACCACTTCTTGGGGAAGGGATGTTGTGGATGTAAATTAAAATGGTTGGGGGATGGCACAGGGCCAGGTAAATTAAACACGATGAAGTCAGTTGTGTTTGTTTCTATTTGCCAGAAACTTTCTGTTTGCCCCAATGGGTCCACTCTCCCTTCTATTCCAGCCAGCTCTCTGCTACTTAGCTGAGCTGTGTGGATTATAGCACAGGGTCCTTCGCGCTCTGGTGAGTTCTGCCAGTGGGAGTCCCAGAAGGAGGGAGGAGAGCAAGGATAGGTGCTTATTCTCTTGGTTCCCCCTCTGTGAATTTGCCTCAGACTGTCTGTGTCCCACAGTAGACCCACTTTATAGAACTCTCCTTCCAAGTTTCAGCCCCTTCTCCCTCCCTCAATCCCTTCACATCTAGGGATGGTAACAGCTCTGCTATGGCTAGCTCCAGGCTCCTGAACTATTATTCTTTTGGTCTCCTATGTCCTGCCCACATATTTGGAATTGTTATAGATATAAATCTTCTCCAAGTTATTCTAATTTAAGCATATTATCTATTTTCTTTTGAGATGCTGATTTGCATCTATCTTGTTGAAATGTGTGTCACTGTTGCCTTGCTGCATAATAGGTTCATAAATTATATTTTAAATTTCTCTAGGTAAATTCATGTTTTTAAAGAACTTTTCCATGTCTGATCATTATCAAGTTTGACAAGCTTTCAGGAATGCAACAGCCATACACTCGTGTGTGTCTGTGTGTTCATGTATGTATGAATGTATAAAATATCATCTACTATATATATAGTACACAACACCACGGGTACAAAACAGAATCACAAAACATGAGTTTTGTTTTGACCATGATTTCCTGGATGAGATTCTCTAGACTAAGACTAAAGCAAATGTCGTCTGTAAAATTTTGACATGCATTCCTACTTGAGATTACTGTATATGATATAGTCACAGCAGCTAAGCTTCTACAAGACTCACCATGTGCTCAGTATCATGTGCCCGGCATTTCACAAACCCTTATCTGCTAAATAATAGCAGTATATTTTATTTTTAAAATCACACTCATTCTAGGGCCTCTTCTAGAGTAGACATGACAAGGTAAAATTGCAACCCTGTTATTCCCATGGGATAAGGCCCATGAAAGTGGGAGGGCCCAATTTCACTTAGGCGTCGATTTTATAATAAAGATAAGTAAGATAAGTATGGAAGCCATTTCAACATGAGTGGGGGATTTGAACTTAAACCTAGTTGCATGACATGAAAAATCAAACTCTCATTTTTATGGGGAGAGAGACAAGACAACAAAATAAATAAATTAATTAATTTTTTAAAAATTACTAAATACTTGAGTAATCTGTCTTCAAGCACTATGATGAGTATTAGTAAGAATGGTAGCAGATAGCCTCCTGATTTATTGACCTGGGGAATAAGACCACTTGCTAGTAGAAGAGGTCTAGTGGAAGGCAAATGGAACAATAGTTGGTATTACAGCAAAAAAATATTGTTGCCCTCATTACTGAATACTTAATGACTCTGCAACTTTAATCACTACTATTATTTACTCTAAACCAGAGGTCAGCAAACTACTGCCCATTGGCCAAATTCAATGTGCACCTATCTTTGTAAATAAAATACTATTCAACCATGGCCATATCAGTTTTTTCACCTGTTGTCTATGGTTGCTTTCATGCTACAACAGCAAAACTGCATAGTTATGACAGAGGTTGTATGGTTTCTAAAGCTTGAAATATTATTTGTCGTTTTACAGAAAAGTTTGTCAACCCTGCTGTAGGCTCTAGGACTATTCAATTTCTAAATTCCTTCTTGAGTACATTTTGGCAATGTCTTTAAAGGACTATTTAAAATTAAAGTTGTTGAATTTATAGGCAGAAAATTATTCATGCTATTTCCTTATCATTCTTTTCTTATATATAGGAACTTGTAAAGGAGTCCCCTCTTTTATTCCTAATACTGGCAATTTATGTCTTCTCTCATTTTTTTCTTGTTAAGCCTAGCAAGAGGTTTATAAATTTTATTGATCCTCTCAAAAAACCAGCTTTTAGCTTCATTTTCTCCCTGTTATTTGTCTATTTTATAGATTTTCATTCTTATCTTTGTCATTTATTTTACTTTGCATTTAATTTGCTTAAGATGGAAGCCCAGATTATTTCTCTCAGACCTTAATTTTTTTCCTTATATAAGAATTTAGTGCTATCAATTTCCCCTGAACTACCATGTTAGCTACAGACCACAGATTTTTATATGCTATGTTCTTATTACCATTCAATTTAAAATTATTCTTATGATTTCTATTGACCCATGGGTTATTTATGAGAATGTTGTTCCAAATAATTTGGGCTTTTATAGATATCCTATTATTATTCATTTGTGATTTAATTTTCTGGGTGTTAAAATCTATCAATAGTTTCTTATACACCATATGGCTATCTTGGTGGACATTCTGCGTGCACATGAAAAGAATATATATTCTACAATTGATGAGTGTAGTGTTCTGTAAGTGCTAGGTTAATCCAGCCAACAATGTCATTCAGATGCACTTTATCTTTTTTGATTTTCTTGCCTAATTGTTCCATTAACTACTGAAAGAAGTACGTGAAAACCTCCAGCTCTTAATAGTGGATTCGTGTATTTCTCCCTTTAGTTTTTTTGTCTTTTAGCTTCATGTCATTCACTTGTGATACTGGTAATTTGTGTCTTCTCTTCATTTCTTGGTTAACCTCCCTAGAGACTTATTGATTTTATTGATCAACTTTTTTTATTAGAAACAACTTTTGATTTTCTCTGTTGTTTTCCACTGTTCAATTTAATTGGCCTTTACTCTAATTTTTATTATTTATTTTCTTCTGCTTGCCTTAGGTATATTTTCTCTTCTTTTCCTGCTTTCCTATGGTGGAAACATAGGTTATTGATTTTAGGCCTTTTTTTTCTTCTATAATATATGCATTAATGTTATAAATTTTCCTCAAAGCATTGACTTTGCTGCATACCACAAATTGTGAAATGTTATATATTCATTTTAATTTAAAAATATTTGTACTATTTTATCTTCATTTATGAAGTATATAGCTTCTTTGGATATAAAATTCTGGTGGTGCATTTTTTTCTTTCAGCATTTTGAACATGCTTTCTAGTGACTTCTGGCTTTCACTGTTTCTGACAAGATGTCAACTGTTACGTGCTCTTGTCCTTTGTATATAATTTTTTTTCTTGATGATTTTAAGATATTCCCTTTATATTTGATTTTCAGACATGTAACTTAGGTGTGCTTCTTTTATTTATTCTCATTGCATTCTTGGATCTGTAAGTTAATGTTTTTCATCAAATTTGGGGAATTTTATTCATTACTTCTTTAAATATATTTTTTCTTCCCTTTCTTGCTCTTGTTTCATTTTATGATCTTAGTTTCACCTATGTAGGACCACTTGATGTTGACCCATAGGTTTCTGAGGCTCTATTTACTTTTCTTTATTTTTTTACTTTTTACATTTAATTGGATAATTTATCTTGATCTTAGCTTATTTATTTTTTCTACTGTCAGTTACAATCTGCTATTGAGGCTATCTAGTGAAACTTTCATTTCAGTTATTGTATTTTTAACTCTAGATTTTTCCTGTAGTTATTTTATATAGTTTCCATTTATATATGGTGGTTCTCTATCTGTTCACTAATTGAGATTATGCTTTCCTTTAATTCTTTGAACACATTTATAATAGCCCCTTTGAAATTCTGTCTACTAAGTCTGGGTCTACTCGGAGTAAATTTCTATTTATTGCCTTTTTTCCTGTGCATAAGTTAACTTTTCCTGTTTACTTGCAGTTCTGAAAATTTTTGGCTGAAAACTGGATAACTGGATGACATAGTGTAGCAACTCTGTAATCTATTATGGTCTTCTGAGGACAATTTTATGGTTCTTGTTATTGTTGTTAATTTCCCTGGACTCAAAATGTCTCACCCTACACTGTGGAGTAGCCAATATCTCTGTTCAGTTCTATTAGCTTTAAGTCACTGATATTTAGAATGCTTCCCAGGGATCTCTTTTCAACTTGTGTAGTCTAGTGGTCAGCCAAGGAATTGGATAGGGTTTACGTTCGGATCTTTCAGTTCATTTGCCATTCTAACTGCCTTTAACTCTACCCTCTGATATTGGAAGTGTGTAGGGAAAAGCACTCAATCAAAAAAAGCAGCAAATTTACAAATTTATCCAGTATACTTCTGTCTCTAAAATTTTGTTTTCTTTTTTAACTGGAGCCCCTATGCCTGTGTGGTTTAACAGATACTAGGGAGCTGGGAAGACTTTATACTGTATTTTGGGTCTCACCATTTCTGTGGATCATCACTTTTAGGATTTCTCTACCTCCTGCCCTAAATTTCCAACTGCTGTGTCAGCCCTAAACTTCCTTCTCTGCCACTTCAAGCCAATAAGCCTGTGGTTTCCTGTCACTAGAACTGGGGATTGGGTAGTATCTTCAGGCAAAAAAAAAAAAAAAAGCCCTATAAATATTCTATTTTTATCCACTGCACTTTTGATCTTTTAAGATTAAATCTGCTCTGCTTTTCATCTGTTTTTGCTTATTTTCCATTGCCTTCAAATAGCTTTTTAAATATACTTTGTCCAGTATTATAACTGCAGGAGGGTTTATCCAACAAATTCAATCCACCATTACCAGAAGCCAGACCCCACCAGTTACAAAAACTGGCATTTCTGACAGTTTTTGTCTTTATGATATCTCAAGATTAAAACACTAGCAACCACTAATTAATGATCTTTGATGCCAGTATCAGTTCCATTGTCATCATCTATGTTAGGGAGAGGTCCTATGAACTGAAATCTGCACTTGATTAATCCTGTCTAAGGCACTTAGTGAGCTCTCTACTCTCATAGCTATTGTTTTGTGGGAAGATTATAAGATAGAAAAGGAGTTGTATTAGTCTGTATGTTTATGTGAATGAATGAAATAAGTTCATCCTCATCAGTCTTCCAAGATAGCAGAGACAGCATTAGTAAAATAATATTCTGAAAGATGTGAATTTGAAGGATCTTGAACTTGGAAGATCTGAACCTGAATATTCAGAAAAATTTCTCTAATAGTATAAAACTCATCTATGAAGGCAGGAGTCCCAAGAAAAGAGAAGGTGGAGAGGTGTCCCACAGGTAAACAGGAAAGCTAAGACTCTTAAGATTGATCGGCGGTCAGATAACTCTGTCATCACTTCCCCACTTTGGAGCCACATCCAAAGGTGTGCATAAACTTGAAATAAGCACCCAAAGGTAATTTCTGCTCCAAATGTGGCATGAAGACCAAACATGTTGCTCTCTCATTCAAAGACACCAGGGTTTTCTAGACCTGCCATTTGCAAGAAACTCCCCCAGTCCTCCCAGTACCAGGCAGCAAGATGGAAACTCACTGCCTCTCTCCTCCCTTCTTTCTTCCAGTCCAAATGGAAGAGGGAGGGCGAAACAACAAAATACTGAGAAAGGCACAAGCCTGTGTTTCTTGGGGTTTCAGTTTTATTATGATGAGCCTCGGGGCAAGAGCAAATTGCTAGTGAAAGATTTAAAAAAACACAGATGAGTAGACTGAAATTCCATTCAGACCCTCTTAACCAGGTGCACTGCATGCACAGCAACTCAGAGGTCTGGATGCGGTTGCAAAGGTTGAGAGGTGGGAGTTTGCTGAGCTATCCAGTTTTGCCAGGCTCTTTCTGATGGGTTTTCTTTGCTGAATCACAATCTGACCAACACAGAGCATCTGCCAGTTCCCTCAGCATCTTGACCAAACAGCTTTTAATACGTACCACTTGCACTTGGGCCTCTGTTGAGGACACTTTATAGGCGGCCAGGACTGTACAGGTCCTGATAGCTTGCCGCTTGACATCTCTGGGGTGCCTTCATCTCTGGATGAATTGAGAAGGGAAGAGGACCTGGGTACTCTGGGGCCTAATCTCAGTACAGTGCAGTGGTTGTTAAGTTTATTCCCTGGGTGTGACTAATTGCAATTCTCTTCCTGCTGTGCTTTTCTCTTCTAGGAGGCTAGGTTTGAATCTCAACTAAAACTCTGACATCTTGCAATGATTGTGCACTCAAAAAATGCTCTATTTAAATTATTCAGGCTGTTATAAACCTCAAGGGGTTGTTTGTTTCTGTAGAAGCAGAAATTTATCTTTCTAAAAATGAAATAACAAATGATTGCTTCATTTCATGCTTTTGGCTAAACATTTATATTAGAGCTATTTTTTGCAATGGTATTACTGACAAAGTGTTTTAATACTGCATATTTTGTTAGTGACCTTCTGTATGCACATCACTTCCTTGACCTTACTATATTGTGCCTTACATGTGTATTATAAATATGCAATTAATTCAATCTCTGAGGCAGCCTATGATAATTAAGTAACAAAATTTTAAAAAATTGGTCTAATTAGCTGGTTCACAGAATAAACATTGAATGAACCATTTGCCTGAACTTCCCATCTTCCAGCTGGTGACTTTTGCAATTTGCAAAGCTTCAGTTTCCTTATTTATCAATTTATGGTATTCACTCAACAAACTGAGTGCCAGATAGGCTTGGCACTGATATAGGCCTTGGAACATTGTTTTGCACTAACATAAAATCTTTGTCATGGGACACCTGACCAGTGATAGCTATGTAAATAAGCAAATTAAAAAAGAAAACTTCAGATACTGATAAGCACTTCAGGGCCAATGAAGTGAAGTGATATAGTGGAGAGTTGCTGGGAGGCTGATCCAGAAATCCAGCTGTGTGAAACCTAAGGGAGCGGAACAGTTTCAGCAGCAGGAATACATGAACCTGAACCAAGCCTCCAGGGAGGTCTAGTGGCTTCATTCATTCATTCGTTCGTTCGTTCATCAATTCATTAATTCATTCATTCGTTCATTAATTCGTTCAACCAAAGAAACCAATCAGAGGCCCCAGTCCCTTTCCTGGAGTCTGCTTTCTCTCTGAAAATGTAGAGGAGCCACTCTTTTCTAATTCTCAGCCATAAAAAACCTGGGGTCATGCCCTTTCTCCAACTGTGGTTCTTCTAGCTCCTCAGTGGAAATCTCCACGTAATTAGGGCTTGCCTGGCTCAGTTACTATGTTTCTCTCTCCTTGCTTTCCAATAAGGTCTCTGTTTACCCTCTTCAATGCCCTGCCTCAGCTGGTCGTCAGGTTCATTAGCTGGACCCTCTGCCAAACTCTCCATTTAACTTTCTCAATCTTTTCTCATAAGTCTACTACTGCCAGTTGCATTTACTTTGACATAATTGTGATAAAATGCTGGGAAAAGAATGGCTTAAAAAGCACAGACATTCAGAATTGTGGGAGGAGTTGGCATTGCCCTTTGTGAGCTCTGTGGCTTCTGTGGCCAAAGCCCCTGATACGCTGCTCTAAAAATGCCAGACAGGGAATGATCTGTAAGCTGTTGAGACTGTCAGAGCTCTCAGCCTAGTTCCTTTACAATGTTCCAAGTGGTGCAATAGCTTCAGTTGCTCACTGCCTAGACTGCATTTATGAAAAGTTTGCAAATAAAGGACCAGGCATTTTCTGATAATTCCTGGAAGTGTCAAGATTTATTCTTTGGCCAGCATAGGATCTCAGATTTCTTCCTGTCTTGACTGTGCAGCTTTTGAATGTTTCTTCTCTGGAAAACTTGATGAAAAGGAGATGCACATATTTGCCAGGGTCCCCTTCCATGCAAACAGGCCCTTGCCTTTCAAATATTTCTGGAATCCATCCACTTCATTCCATCACCACCACCAGAGTTACCATCTCCTCTCACCTGGGCCACTGCACTAGGCCTAAACTCATTACCTTCCAATTAATTCATTCTCCACTCAGCATCTTGAGGGTCCTCTTCAAAAGGCAAGTCTGATTCTGCACTGTCCATGCTTAAAACCTTTCAATGGCACTCCTTTGCTTTATGAAAAAGATAAAATGGATAAGCTACATGCTCTACATGCTCTGGCCCTCCCCACTTCTCTGGCCACACAACCAGACCTATTTCCTTGCCTTACTATCTTGGACAATTTACTCAACATCTCTGGGACACAGTTTCTTCAACTATAAAAATGGGGAGAATAACACCTATCAGCCAAGGGGAGAATGTGTGCCAAAGCTCAGCACGTGTGTGGGAGGCATGAGGCAAAGAGGAACACTGGGAATGGAGGTGATGGTGTTGTCTGAGCTCCTTTAGCCTTGTACTTTGGCTCCGTGTGGCTCCTCACTTCAGCAGGTATTACAGCTAAGCAGCCACTCCTCCAGGGGCTGAGATCCCAGCTCATCTGTAACAGCTCTGGTCCACACACCTGCCTCCACCGGGTGAATTCCCAGGGCTATAGGATTTTCAAATAGAGGAGGTGGCCCAGGCTGGAAAGAGGGTGGAAGAGGGAGCCCTGGAGCTGGTTAAGGCCATGGTGGCCCAGTAACCTGCTGCTTATTGGTCTCGCTTCCCTCGGGCTTCCTGCCTCCAGGCTGTTGGGGAGGGCCCCTCATGCACAGTCCTCAGCCTCCAGGCTAAGCAGTTGTCTTGGGACTTCTAATATTTCTTGCCATGTCAGATAGCCTTGAAATGTTAATTAACTGCCTGGCAGTCAAGTTTCAGTTTCAATGATAGCAAGTCAAGATGGCAAGGATAAGCTCTCTGGATGTAGGTGGACTGGCATCCTGCAGCCTCCTACTTACTCCTAGTTTGCCCTTTCAACTTATTTATTGGGTTAGAACCAATCCCCAACTCCAGCTAAAATAGCGGTGGCTGGCCGGTGCTCTGGTAAGCTTTGGTTCACCAAAGGACAGCACTCACAAGCAGCCAGTCCCGGGGCTGGTAGGAACCCTACGGGAGATGGAAGTCATGGCCCCAGTACCATGTCCCAGTGCCAGCTGGGAGCCACCTGCAGAATTTCACTAGGACACCCTCACATCCCTGTGCATTAAGTGCTCTCTCCTCTTCTTGCCTTTTTAAAAAACCTCCAGCACTTTCTACTTGCCAGATACTATGCTAAGCACTTTACACACAATAACTCAATTAATCTTTACCATAGGTCTATGGAATATAAACAATTTTGACTCTCACTTTACAGATGAGGAAATAGCCACTGATCTATTAGATGATTTACCCAAGGTCATTTAACCAGTAAATGACAGACTGATGTCAGATTTATAATTCAGATTATAATTTAGCCACAATGCTACACGGCCTTAGAGGCCCTTCAATATCTACACTCTCCTGACCACATGAACTGAACAAGTTAATAAATTTAAGCACTCAAAACAGTACCTACAGTGCTTGGCATAGAGTAAGTGCTCAGTAAATGTGCTTCCATTCATATGACAGCATCATGGGGTAATAATGAAAAGAATGGGCTCTTAGCCAGTTAGCCAGCCCTGCTACCAGATACAGGATTGTGACAAGCTACATAATCTCTCTTTGCTTCAGTTGCCTCATCTTTGAACCAGAAATAACAGTGGCACTTATTTCCTAGGGTCATTGTGAGCATTAAATGAGTTAATATTTGTCAAGCATTAAGGACAGGGACTGGAACTTACTAGATGCTGCATTTGCTAGACTACAATAGGTACACATGCATATATGTATGCAGTAGGGTGGACATAGGCTTTGTGTCCTTTAAGATCTGGATTTCAAGTCCTGGTTCATTTTTACTATCTGGATCACCTTGGATAAGTGACCCCACCCCCACCCCCATCTAAGCCTCAGTTTCCTTACCTGTAAATAGAACCAAAATACCTATTGATAGAACTATTTGAGAATGAAATGAGGTAAGGAGCACATGAAAGCACAGATTTAGGCACATATTGGGTGCTTCATAAATGCCATGTCTTCTCTTTTCCCTAGTAGGTCTCTCCCTGTAGTTTCATAAGCAGAAAAGGTAATTTCTGCCATGAAAGCTTCCTTACTGTCTCACCTACAGTGCTCTGCTGTTTCCTGTTCTCCACGTAGCCCTCTGTTGTCATCTTGGGAATGCTTCTGGCTCTAACTTTCTGTAATCCTCTGGGGAACTTGGAGATGTCTAATTACATCAATTTTGAATTTCTCAGAAGAGCCAAACGGGATCACCCTCAATTGGCACTTCCTAGACCTTTCCACGTGGACAGGAGGACAGGCTATTGTGTGTGTGTGTTTGTGTCCCTCCCAGAGAGATATGGCCCTGTTCTGCTCTGCCCTCGCTGGACACCTGAGTTCTGACTGCAGATTTCAGTAGAATCCCTGTGGGAGACATCTAGTGCCGGCCTCTTCCTGGCTTCTGTTTATAAGAATGATTTTACTTTGGGCATATAGAAATATCTAAAGGGATTAAGTTAAAAAAAAGCATTATTTCTTTGATACCTGCCTCAATTTGCAACCACACTGTACGTCCTTGTTCAGGGACTATATCTTCTTCTTATCCTCCAGTCGTATTTAGCAATTAGATTCCTATATTTGTCAGGCCCACTCAACCTGAGATGATTCACCCATTGAGCCTTACAGTTCAAAGATAGGCTGAGACAGATAGTTTAGGGGAGTCAGGTTCCCAAAGAGGAGCATCAGAATCTTCTGGAGTGCTTGTAAAAAAGTCAGGGTGAGTTAACTTTAGACCTGTGGCCAGGCAGGGTCCACACAGCTAGGACGTGGAATTGGACACCTGCGTTCAAAGGCCGGCCTGCCCCTGAGTGTGGCTGCAGGTGGACCCCGGGCCTCTCTGCCTTGTCGTTTCTTTACCTGTACAGTGGAGGTGATGGCACTGCCCTCTGTCTCCCTGAGCCACTGTGAGAATGCAAGGTGCCGGGTAGGGGATGGGGGGCAGGTAAAAGCAGCAGCCATGTGTGTGACACCCAGCTTGGCACTCAGTCTGATGCATTTTAGGGCATTTGTGGCACCTGAGGCACAGAAGTAATAATCAGATTTTTCTAACAATCTATTCAAACCAGGTTCAGTGACTCCAGGTAGCTCTCTAACCATGCAGAACTCTAGGACCTTCCTATTCGGGTATGTTTGGGGAAAAGTTATCTCTGCCTGAATAACTGAGTTCCACCTACATTCAGATCTTGATAGGCAGAGTTTGCATTGTCGGAATTAAGCCCCAAAGAGAGGAGATTCAAATCAAGCAAGAACATTTGCTTGACTAGGGTTTTAAATGGAACTCTTCTTTTTCCCCCTTTCTTCTAGTCTTCATTTATTGACTATGGATCTTTGAACTTGTTTTTAAAAATATGGCCCTTTTATATCTGAGGCTGTCATGTAAAGCTCCTGCTAATCCTTTTTGGAACTAAGTTGGATTTTGGAATGTGTAACAATCTGTGTCACCCAAACTTACCTGTGTGGTGTGAAACAGGATCTTAATGAGGAACACAAAACAGCATTCTGTGGATTTACCCAAAGGCACCCTACTGATGCTCTAACCATACATTTTCACATCAAGTTTATGTCCCAAAGTCTGGGACTCTCCAGTGATTATCTTTCAGACATTGAGCACAGTGGCCCTGCTGCCACTTTCATCCTCACTGGCTTGTGCCTACTGGGCTGAGGTCTCCACTAGTACTGACCCCAGAAGTGGCCCTTTGCGGCATCACCTCCATGTTGGTGGCCCCCTCCCGGGACCCGCCCAGGGTGAAGGGGGCAAACATCTGCCTGTCCCTGGGCTGCTGCCACCACCTGCTGCTTTCTGTAATCCAGGGATGTTTCAGTGAAGAGATATTTTAGGTCTTACTTGCCCCTTTATTCCAACACCCACACCTTAGGACTCAGGCACACGTGCCTGGGTGCTAGGTCAGAAGACATCAGAGGGGCAGGCACCATTCCACCAGGACCACCGCAAATTCACCCCAAACCTGGACCGTTGCTGTTGAAGCTAGGAATTGCCCTCCACTTTCTGTCCCCATGGAGGGAGTTCCACCTTAGGAGGCTCCCATCCCTCAGGTGCATAGACCTCTGGTGGGCCCACCTGCGAATCATCCACACATTCCCAGATGTAAGTCTAAATCCTAATGGTAGAAAAGGCGTTAGCTAGCTTAAGCTTGGACCCAAGGTACAATGTAATCAATGAGTAATACGATAAATTAATGAATAAAAGGGGGACAAAGGAGCAGAAGGAAAAGAAAAATAGAATGAAAGAAGGTAAGGAAAAAATAACATGAAATGTATTAGAAAACAGATCTTGATCCAAGTTATTAACTCTCTCATTCAATCACAGTGGGGTGAAGAGGGCAGAGGAAGTTCCGGGAGATCCCACTACTTCAGTCCAAATAACAGTGAGGCGTGGAAAAGGTATGAGAAATTAGAGGGCTAACGCGCTCTATGGCTGAGCCGCTAACATCTGGTGTTCAGGAAGTTAGGAACCCCTTGGAAGGCAGGCAAACCGGAGCAAGCTTTGACCCCTCTGACCCCAAGCTATGAGGGTCAATTTATTACCCTCATAAGAGAGCCTCGATACTAGGAGTGGCTGGGAAGAAAGGGAGGAACTTGAGAAGGGGGGAATCCCACCTCTGTGGAGTAGGGGTCGACACCTGCCACCCTAACCCCACCCAAACAATCTCAAGAGTCACTTTCCAGCTCCTAAGAAAGGCTGGAAGGATGGATGTTAATCCTGACAATCCAAAGCGCTCTCCCCATGGTCTGCTGACTCTGAGCACCTTTCTCTTCCCATAGCTATGCTTTCCACGTGTGTGTCCCCCATCCCCAAATTCACATGTTGAAATCCCAACCCCCTAAGATAATAGTATTAGGAATTGGGAGTATGAAAGGTGCTTATGTCAAGAGCATAGTGTCCTCATGAGTGGGATTAGAGGCCCTGGAGATCCCAGGCTCCACCCACCCTGGGAGGACATGGCAAGAAGCTGCCAGCTGTGAACCAGGAGGGGGGCGCTCACCAGAGCCCAACCATGCTGGTGCCTTGAGCAGACTTCAGCCCTCCAGAACTGTGAGAAATAAATTTTGGTTGTTCATAAGCCATCTGGTCTCTTGTACTTTGTTGTAGCCACCTGAATAGACTCAGACAACTGCCATCTACTGTCTTCTTTCCCATCTCAGACTCTGGGTCATGCTGCAAAGCTAGTCTGGCACCCATTTTCTGGATGGATTAAGGCTGTTTGAGTTTCTGAAACTATAGGATGCCCTATAGAATTAGAAACCAGAGCCCCTATGACTGTCACAGCTCCACAGGTGCATGTTCAGTTCCTGGAGATGCAGCTCTGTGTCACTTAGGAAAATATTGTGAATCAGTCCTGGTTCCAGCAGGGAACAGATGACAACCTCAGACTGGATAAACTGAGGAGAGTGTAAGGAAGGTGCCGCTGGCCAAGGTGTGGGTAGGTTTAGGGAGACCCACAGCCCCCTGGGCTAGTGGTCATGGGGGGTCATTTCCACCCAGCCCTGAGGAGCAAGAGGAGGAAAGCCTGTATTTAAGACCCATAGGACTACATATTAAGCTACATAGGACTGTAGCTATGGGAGCTGTGACCCTCAGTAAGGGGAGAGTGACCATCCATGGCTGCTTAGCAAGGCAGTTGTTGAGAGAAACAAACACTGCCCATTGATCTCCTACCAGTGCCTCCTGTTGGAATGCAGCAAGAGGCAGGTGGGTGAGGGCTGCTTTCTGCACAGGCTGGCCAAGCAGTCCACAGAGGAGGGGGATGGGTGGGGAGGGATCCGGGGAGGCGAATGGAAAATATCCACCCAGGTGCATCTTCCTCCAGGTAGTGGTGGCCTGGCCAGGCACACCAAGGAGCAAGTGTCTCAGCCCACTTACTCTTCTTGGCCAGATGCTCTTTTTTGGGGGCATGGTCTGTACAACCACATGTGGGAGTCCCAAGAGCCTTTAAAGGCTATACCTCTCTTCATGAGCTAAAAATATTACAAAACTTCTCCATGTCCCAAAAGTAAATAGAGAAAAATAAAACATTCCAAGTAGATGTCTCCTCCAACCATGTTTCTACTCTTCTTCCAATTCTGCTCTACTTTTTCCATGAACCTCTTTCTTTTCTTTACCAAATGGCACAGCCATCCACCTGATCAGCTGAGGCAGAAACCCAGGGATCACTCTGACCACCTACTCCCTTGTCTTTCACATCCAATTACTAGCATGTTGGTTGCCCTTTGGAAATCCATCACCTCTCTCAATCCATACTATAGTGTCACAAACCCTTATCATCTCTGACCATTACAATCATTTCCAGACCCAGCTCCCTGCTCCACACAGATCCAGCTCCACTTCCTCTTCCACTTTCTCATACCATAGCCAGAGGGGTCCTTCTAAAGAGCACTGATAGGATCACATCATCCCACTGCTGAAAATCCTTCTGTGGCCTGCCTTTTCTCTAAGGCAGGGTGATGTGGAAGGCTGCTTATGTATGACCTTGCCCCACTGGGTCCTGCAGCTGCAGCCTCATCGCTCACCACACCTCTGCAGGTCCCCCTTGCTCCCCAGTACTGACTCCCTTGTGGTTCCTCTGAAGCACTGTGCTCCCTCTCACCTCCGGGCCTCTGCCCAGGCCTAATATGCCTTCTCCCCTTCATGTCATCCAACTGACGTCTACTTCAGAGAGTCTCGGGTGAAGGATCTCTTCTTGTAAAACTGTCTTGGCCCTCCTCTCTTGCTCTGCAAGCTGTCTTGGGCGCCCTTCATTTGTACCCATTCTTACACTCCACTAACACCTCTGGGCACCTCTCTTGATAGTACGTATGACCCTTGCTCTCGCTGCTAATTTTCTTGTCTGCCACACCCACCACCCCTGCAGCCCCATTGCCTAGCAACCACTGGCTCTACCTGTCCCAGGATCCACAAGTGCTGAGTGAAGTGAGGGAAGTTGTAATGAAACAAGACCTCCTCTGGTTGGTGCTACTGACTTCATTCCAGTCAGTCCACCAGCGTGTGTGACCACTGACTACTGACTACATGCTATGTCTGCTTCACTGTGTATGATTATAATTTGCCTGGCTCTGCTTTTCCCAGTTTATAAGCTTTTAAGACAGAGAGAACCCTATCTTCTAGTTCCAAATAATTTCTCACTCAAATTCTGTTTGAGTATTTTGTCAGAAGTCAAAGGAAATTAAGCCCATTAATGGAGTTACACTTTATAGGCAAATAAACCTCCTAGCTCTCTTCTCGCAATGGCATGACTTCAATAAATTCTACAAGTAAACTGTTTTAAAAAATCTTCTGTCTTCTGCTACCATCTGCTTCATTCTAATCTAATCAAATGTGGAAGGAATCTGGACTGGGTAAAGTCTGTTTGCTTATTTCACACTGGTAGGAACCTTGAGTAGAGAGCCTGGAATACCTCTGTATTTGGCCCTCACTCCCCTTACTTCCTCACCTAACTCACATGGGTGTTTTTTTTTAATTGGATGTCAGGCCCTTTCACAGGGGTAAAAACTGAAGATTACCACACTGGCCACAACAGCTAGTATTTGCAGCTTACTGAACATTTATACTCAGGCATCATTATTACTGTGTCTGTTGTACGGGTGAGGGTACTGGACGCCTTGACTTTAAACCCTCTCATCCTGCCTCTTACTCCACTTACTCCATTCCCTGCCTCTTCTGCCAGTTCTACACAGGGACTGCCCAGCTCCACTCAGATACAGCTGGACAGCGTCTGATCCTGGGCCTGCAGCCCCGCTTCCCACTTCCTGCCCTAGGGTGTCTCTGAACTTCATCTGAGGGGGGCCTGTTGCATACTGTAAAACAGGAATGGAGAGGGTCTGGCTCAGGTGGGCTCCCTTAATCACAGGGGGATGTGCTGACAGAGAAATGCGCCCCTCAGTCATCTGAGACCCAGGTCCCAGGGCACCTCCCAAGGCCCATGGGCCCACTGCCGGTAGCCGTGGCCAACTCAGTGACACACCCTTTGTGGGCTCTTCTGCCTTCTCCATTTCCCCTCCCGTCCCTCACTTCTACTCCTTGGATTCTCTTCCCAAAAAAACTGTCTGTACACAACCCTTCAAATCTCTGTCTCTGCTTCCAATGAATCTGGACTAAGATTAAATGACTCTCCAAGTATCCCAGAGTTTACCTGGAAGACTAATTCATAGTCAGGGCTTCTGGCTCCCAAATTCCATGTGTTTTCCCCTCTATCTTTGCATGAGAAAACTAATAGTCTGAGGGCTAAGAGGCTTGGATATAGAAACAACTAACTACAAAAGAGAAGTTTCCAGTCCAAACAGGAGCCAATGACTTCGGAGCACAGAGAAAAGTGATCGATGGAGTGCGGGTGGCTGTGTGAGCTGGAAAGGAAATACTTCATGGGGTAGGGAACCAGGGGGCCTATCCTGACCACTGGGTATTTTCTCTGTTAGCACCACCAGTTTCTCTTAGCACTTATCACAATATGTAAGAAAGTATTTGTTTCTATTTGTTTATTGTCTCTCTCCCAAGCGAGCATGGACCATGTCTGTTTTGTTTACCACAAATCCCCAGGCTCTAGCACAGTGCTAGACTAGGACATAACGAGCGACCAAGAAACTTGCAAATAAAAAAAATCAATCATAACTAGTGAATGAATCAATACATTTGTTTCTGAATGAACAACTGAGTAAGTGAATGTTATCATGGGCAAAGTGAACAGGATAAAAACAAGGCATGGAAAAGCATAAGAATACACCCTGTTCAGGGAATGTCTGGGGCTGGTTAGAGAAGATGTGTTTGTTTGGAAACATGGGGAGGCTGGGAGTGGCTGCTGAAAAGATTTCTTAGTAATATTGAAACTGCAGGAATGATGCTCTTGGAGGCCTGTGAGAGTTTCTCTTCTAAATATAAATGCAGAGATACTAAACATCAACAGTGGTAAAAGTAGATTTCATTTGTTCCTGAAATGTCAGTATATGTGTGTCAGTAAATATGTAAGTATTCTGGGCACATTCTTTGTCCTGGGAGATGGTATGCCCTCTGCTTGGTAACTGGTTATATATGTAGCTCAGGCTTCCAGCACCCACCCTTGCCTAAGCACTAAGTGTCCTTTCTTCTCTGCTGGGCAGGAGGGACAGGTATCAGCAGGGCCTGACTTTGCTTGCAGGTGTGAGCCCTTGCATTCCAGGTCCACCTTCGATTGTGTGCTGTTGTCACCTGTCGCATTTGGCTCAGTTGGGTATTGGCAGAGCCCATCCTAAGTCTCACCCACTGGCTGTATTTTCAGATCTGCCCACCTCACAGGGGGAGTCTTGCTGCCCTGCAGCTTCTGCCTTGACTTTTCCTAGTGTAAATCTTAGAGCTTTTAACACCAGCCTTCAGATCCTTAATGATGATACAAGGTAGCAGAGGATATCTTTTTTTTCATTTGAGCACACATCTCTCCTGGTTGACTCATACTTCTATGCAATCTGCCCTGTTCAAATGCCCTGTTCACCAACTGATGATTCAGAGACTTGTCATTGTATTCTCTCTACCCTGGTTGCTGTGCTGGGCTTACCAAGCCTCAATTTCTTTCTTGTGGACCACATGTGCATAAGGACCTTACTACAAAGACAGCAGACAGTACAAAAATTACTTCCCTGATGCCTTTCTTCAATAGAACTTAAGAAAAAAATCAAGATATTTCAGCTATTCAGCAACTCTCAGTGTATCTTCTCATTTGCAAAAGCCCAGTTAGAAGTGGATAGCCCCCTGCCCCTTCTTGGCTCCTTGAGAACTAAGTTTATATCCTTGGTATACTGACATTTCAGAAACAAATGAAACCTACCTTTACCACTATTGATGTTTAGTATCTCTGCATTTATATTTAGAAGAGAAACTCTCACAGGCGTCCAAGAGCATCATTCCTGCAGTCTTTGCTGGAGCACAGGGAGGCCATGAGGAGGGAAAATAAGTCATGCATGGAAGTCCCCACTATTTCCAGGAACTGGTGATGCTACACAGGTACATGGACCAAAGGAAGCAGGGCGAGAGTGGAAGTCAGAGCTCACCTTTAGTTGCTCAGACCTGACCATTCTCCAAGCCTCTTGTTGGCACACATCTGCTGCTGTGCTTGGAGGGTTCCTGACAGAAAAGACATGACAAAATTGTGAGGAGCAAGAAAAGTGCTCACTGAAAACTGAAGTAAAATCACTCCAAACCTGCAACTTACCACATTATTTCTTCCTTTTAGTTGTTGTAAAAATGTTTTTGTGTAAAAATTATAAAAAATTTTTTTTTTACTTCAAAGAAATATAAAATTTATTTATTTTTTTAAAATTATGTACATTCAACTCATGGACTAGAAAATATACTCCAAACCCTTAAATTTAAAATATTGCTTCAAAATGATAAAGTTTACAGTACAATTAACTAATACCTACTTATATGCATATGGTTCTTCAAGTAATTATAATTACTCAGGCATGTATACATAATGGAGCTTTGCAAAACATTTTTAAAGTTTTTAAATTATACAAATATAATATAGTATAAAACTCAAAAGGAAGACATTGTCACATGTATCTCAAACAAAGTGTTAATATTTCTAATATTAACAAACCTCTTAATCATTGAGGGACAAAGACATGAACAATGATAGGGACATGCCAGCCAAATTCAAGGGGCTCTTCCGAATGGTCAAATCTGAGATACCTTGGCAACAAAATAAATGTTGACAGTAATAGATCATAACACACAGAATAAAATAAATATTCCTGAGTCCATACTGACAAAAATAATTAAGTACACAAATAATTAAAATGGAAGAGGGGAAGCTCTTCCACACAGCAGAATTCCAATTTATATGTGTGGAAATTACTAATTGGCAAACACCACAGTATTCATTATCATAGACACGAATCACCAATAGATGCTGAAATTACTGGGGTAAATTGGTTGAGAAAAAACATTTGCATAGTCTTAAAGTATAATCCCCACAAAGCAGGGAAAAAGCATGACTTCATAAGGAGAAATCTCATTTAATTATGTGATTAAAAGTAAGATCACCAGTAACAAGACATACTGGCATCATGTGCCTCCTGATACGATGCACTGAGAAGAGCATAATTCTTTGATATTCTTTGATATTCTTGCCCAAAACACACTTCCTGAATTTTTTCAGGAGGAAACATCAGACAAACTCAAACTGAGTACATTTTACACAAAAACTGTACAGTATTCAACAGTCAGGAAAGACAAAGAAAAACTGAGGAACTGCTGTAGCTTGGAAGAGAGCAAGATGACATGAAAACTTGATCCCCAAACAGAAAAAGGACACTAGTGGGACAAGTGGTAAAATCTGAAGATTTGTAAGTAGTTAAAAATATTAATTTCCTACATGGTGGTCTTATAAAGGTATTTAACATTTGAAAAGATACCAGAATAATTTGGCATTTTTTGCAACCTTTTTCTCAGTCTTTAACTTTTTTTAAGTGAAGAGCAAAAAAGCAAAAATAAAATTTTAAAAGGAAGAAAAGGATACGCAATGTTGCCATCAACTTATTCTCCAGGAATCAATTTTCTTCCCAACAGACAACTATACATCATATACCTTCCAGAGATTTTCTATACAAATAAACATATGTATATGCATGTGTTTATGCATATACATATTAGGAATCCCACCATATACGTCATTGTTTTAATGGCTGTATATTAGATAAATATATATTACATATATTTAATTATTGATGGCCATTTATTATGTTTATAATATTGTGGTATTATAAACAATACTGGAATAAATGCTGCATTTCCTATATATACTAGTTCTTGTAGTATCAACCTCTAGAAGCGGAATTTCTGGTTCAAAGCATATAAAGATTTGAATTTTTATTGATATGACTAAATTGTCTCCGTAAGTGATATGTCAATTTATATTTTTATGATCAGTCTAGGAGTGCTTATTCTTCATGATTCCATCAACATATTTGCCAATATGATTGATATAAAACATACCTCATTCTGATTTTAATATGCATTTCTCTTACTGTGAATCAAGTTAAGGCTTATTTCATATATGTAAACTCCATTTGTGTTTTCTTTTCCATGAAAGTGAGTATTCTTTTACTTTGCCTATTAGAATGGGGTTACCCCATTGGTTTTCCTTTGCATTATTTCCAAATTTAACACAACTTTGAAAAACAGATATTACTATCTCCTTTCAGCAGATAAAGAAAGAGACTCAATGGGTCAAGACATTGTCCCAAAGTTAGAATGTATCTATACAGTTGAGAATCCCATTTCACCTAACTTCAGTGAGAGCTCTTTCTACAGCCTTATTGCCTGGATTAAAGTGAAAAAAGAGAGGAACCCTTTCCTGTAACCTGAAGAGTGCACATTCTTTATAGTTATAGATGGACCTTGTCCCAGTTGTTAATTACCCCACTTCCTGGTAGAATGACCTCTGCACTCTCCTCTGTTCATTGGTTTCAGCTTCACTCTTTGCATTTTTCTGTTAAAATATTACTTATCTCATGTCTGGTCTCAATTCTATTTTCTTTGTGTAAACGAAAGGAAACAGAGTTTAGAAGAAGACTTGAAAGTATTCAGATGATGTTCTGGAAATCTGGTAGAAATTAATATGTTAGAGAATGTGGCCAAACTGAATTGCAAGCCTTTGATTAAGTTTCTCCTAGGTCTGGTCAGTAACTATCAGAACACCAGAGTTTCTGAGGGTCTTGTGAAAAGTGCATTCCTAGGCTTTACCACTGCCTGTGGAGAATCCCCATATCTGAATACAAAGTATTCATAGTTTCTGAAAGTTCCTCCTGGAGATTCCTATATACACTAAAGTTGACAAAACACTGCACTGCCATCCAGGGTGTGATCTACAGACTAGCAGCAATTGCACCACCTGGGTGTTTGTTAGAAATGCAAAATCTCAAGTTGCCTCATGGATACAGTGGATCAGACTCTATATTTTAACATGATCCTCAGGGGATTCACATGCACATTAAAGTTTGGGAAGCACTGCTCTAGAATAAAAAAAGGGTAAAGAGTATGAAGCATAACTCTTTTATTGGGGTAAAATGGACATACAATAATCTGCACAGACTGCAGATTGTGGGACTTTTCGGCCTCTATGATTGCACAAGCCAATTTCTTATAATAAACAAATGAACAAACAAATTCCCCTATTGGTTCTGTTTCTCTGGAAAAGTTTGATTAATACATTAACACAGTGGCTTTCAAATAGACTATTTTAATTTTGATAAGGTCAAAATTAACAATTTTAAAATTTCATGGTATGTGCTTTTTGTATTTTCCTTAAGAACTGTATGGCTAATGCAAAAGCAAAGATGGCCTGTTTTCTCTTAGATTACATTTAGGTCTGTGAGCCAATCTGAATTAATTTTTCCCCACTGGTGTGAAGTAAGGGCAGAGTGTCATTTTATTTATTTATTTCACATCTGGATGTCTAATAGTTCCAGCACCATTTGTTGAAAAGAATCTTCCTTCTCTGTTGTATTTCCTTGTCTCAAAATCAATTGACTATATATGTGAAAGTCTATTTCAGGTCTCTGTACTCTGCTCCACTGAATTTTAGGTCTATCCTTAGGTCAGGGCCACATTGTCCTCATTACTGTAGCTTTATAGCAAGCATTGAAGTCAGGTGGTGTGAGCCTTCCAACTTTGTGGTTCTTTTTCAAAATTGGCTATACTAGAACTATTGACTTTCTACATGCATTTTAGGATCAGTTTGTCAGTATCTACAAAAAAGCCTAGTGGGGTTTTTATAGGGATTGCAACCAGAAATCATTTGGGGAAAAATTAACACCTTAACAATATTAGAGTCTTCTAATTCATAAACACAGGATCTCTCTCCATTTATTTAGTTATTTTTCTCATCAGGTTTTGTAGCTACTAATGTATAGGACTTGCATATATTTTGTTGAATTTATCACTATTACTTTATGTTTAATGCTATTATAAATAGTTCTGTGACTGTTAATGTAATTCTTAATTATTCATTGTTTACATAGAGATATACAACTTATTTTTGTATATTATTCCAGGATTCTGAGAAATTATCACAGGATAAGTAGGGGTTGCTTACATGGGGTGGGATAAACCTAAAAAAGAAGGAAAGGTACTGAGAAATGCACAGGATGAGGTGGGCAAGATGGGAGCCCTACACATTCCATCCTGACCCAAGTGCCAATAGCAAAGCAGGAGGTGATGGGAGGTGGCGGGATGTTATGCTACAGGGGGTGAATTACAGAGGGCATTTAAACCAAGCCAAGGAATTAAGAGGTTTGGAGTTAATTCTGTGGAGAGTGGAGAAGCTACTGAAATATATAAACCATTATGTTCCATATCACATTGTGTTTCAGAGGGTACATGGACGGCTATGAAGATAATGGGTTTGCCTGGGGGAAGGAGGAGCGTGATGAGAACGTATCTGAGGCAGGGAGATGGGTCAGGGAGCTGAGAAAGTGAGTCGGGACATGAGATTATACGGCAGGAACTAGGGAGGATGAGAGCTGTGGAGTAGGAGAAGATCCCGATCTGTCTGAGGTTGAATCAGCTTGTCCTGCTGGCCATGCAGTGGGGTGCCAGTCTCTCCTCAGTGCCCAAGAGGACACAGCCACACAGGCATCACGATGCCAAGTGACTCTGAACTCAGAAACTTTCCTAAATTTCTGTTATGTTGTAATTTATTTTCAAAATTTCACCAGACACCGTGTAACATACAGGTGGGTGCATTAGTTTTCATTCCAATCTGAGGGATGGTTAGTTATCATTTGAAGAGTCCCGATCAGAAATAAACACTGCAAGGGGAATAGTTAGCTTTTGAGCTCAGCTTTCCCCAGGTGAGTATGAACTAGGGGTAGGGATAAAGGGAATTAGAATTATTGTCTCATTGGTGAGACTTCAGAATATACGGATTGACTAGAAATCCCCACTCTTGCATGAATCAGGAATAATCATCTATTGGGTGCAGTAGCCTAACTTTCTTTGGAGGGCATTCCAGGCCCAGGTTTTCTCTTGGGTTTGTATTCCATCACTTCACAAGATTCTGTCTCTTCATCCAATAGAAATCTAGTGGATTCTCCAGCCACTGAAATGCTGTAACATCTGCTTTAAATGAACCTTTTATGCAATGCATTTGCCAGGTGCCCAAAGATCAGAAAGCAGGAAGTGAGTTTTCCAGAAAAGGTGTGACTATCACTTTCCTACCTTCTAACAAGACTTGTCTGGGAGGCCAAATTCCACCCACTTACATTGTAGCCCAGCTCCAGACAGTGAGGTTGGGGAAAACGGAACCCAGGGACCTCTCATGTTTAATCGTTCGAGGCCTGTAAACACCCCCCCCCATACTGCCCCCACTAAACTCTGCTCACATAGTCAATCCCCCTGGCCAGTTTTTCCTGGGGCAGATCTCTTCCCCAATCATTTCAAATTCCCATCCTCTCTCACTCTCGGACATCTTGTGTCCTCTGAAATTCAGTTATCAGGTTAGCTGCTTATCATTCTCAGATTATTCCATATGTTTTAATCAGATATCACCAACTAGAAGATAACTCGTAGAGAAGCAGGATGCCCCTGTCCCTTCCCTCCTTCCACATTGTAAATACTTATGGTCTAGCACCACCCTTGGCACTGAGATACACGCTCTGATGAACAAAGCAGTCAGTTCTTGCTGAGATAATGTCCAGTTTAGTGGCAGAGACAGACAAGGAAATGGGCAATTAGAACAGATCATGATAAGGGCTAGGAATTCACGCATTCATTTATTCATTCACTCATTTTGCAAGTGCACATCAAGTTTGTACTATGTCAGCCACTGGCGGATATAACTGCTCAAGACTCCTCATAACTCAGAGTACAGGAAAGGAGAAATACCTGACAGGAGAGCTAATGACAGTCAGCCAGCTCACATTCAGAAGGTGAGAAGGAAACTGAGTCTGAGGAACCAGGCCATTGTGAAGTAAGGCTGGTAACCATTCATGAGGGGGTGCTGAGCAGTGCTTGAAGCTGCTGGGAAATTTCAGCTCCCTTTTCCCTTCACATATCTTTAATTCAGGCTCTCTTCCTGGAGAAAAATAAAACCAAGAAACAAACTACACAATGTCTGTACATGTGTGATGTAGCATAGTGACAGCCACCTCCCTTTCCAGGCTAAATTTCTCCCAGGAGGCAGCTTCTGAGGGTAGAAATTCCCAGAGAACCAGCTGGCTTGAGGAGAGGGTTATTCATGTTTTCCCTTGAAGAGTTGGGTATTATTTTTCCCTCGAAACCTGCTAAGAAGCCCCAGACTACATTTATACTCAATCCAGAGGAATCTTTTTCTCTTTGAAGTAACAGCCTATTTGATGAAACAGCCTTCTCAATGGGAATAAACACATCAAAAAATAACAAGACCAGCAGGTTCACCTCTCAGAGTTCTTACACTATTTTGGAGCTAAATGGCCCCAGGCTCCTCTTGTTCTTCTAAGGTGGAGGTGAGGGACCTGCACAAAGTCCACCTTCAAGCCACAGCTCTGAAACTCTGCTCAGCCTTCTGCCGAGCTCCTGCTCTGCGTCACACAGTCTAGGGTGTTCCCAGACCCCCAGCAAGAATTCCTCTGTGTGAGAATGAATCAGCAGAATTTTTGTCAAAGTTTGAAGTGGGAGGGACTTCTGTCATGGCTGGAGAGCTAAGGGCTCAACTGTCTGCTTGTCAGACTCTCAAAGTCTCTGGAACTCTTTGCCCAAGAAGTACCTTCCAGCAGGGCTTGAAGGCTCAGTCCCAACATGACTTGATCTGGATGTTAAAAAACAAAATTCACTAAATTTGAAGATCTAATTGGCTGTATTTAGTGATACATGAATCAGGCAGCATCTCATCTAGCAAATAGAAAAGAGCTCCAAAAAAGCTGTAGAAAAGGAAAGGCTCTTAAAAAGAGAAAGAGGGCAGGGAAAGGAATTTTATTGGCAAAAAATGTATCTTTTCAGGCAAGGTCACCCTCCCAAGAGGGATGGAAAGGGTCTATAGGGTGGATTTCCTCATTAGTACTGATGAGGTAATTCCAGATTAATGCTGAAATGTTACATTCCTAGAAGAGCTGAAACTGCACTTAGGTTACATAGTGAATCTTGGTTTGCTAATGTGGGGCTTAGAGTAAGTGACTCCATTTTGGGTCTGCTGTCTCTTTTTTAACAATTTCCTCCTTTTGCCCAGACTCTTAGCTAAACTGAGACATGATCAAAATTTAAGGCATTAGTGCTACTCCCAGGTACTGTGTTGAAGTTCTTAGTTTCTGTTGATCCTCTGTGCAGTACTCACAGGTCATGACTCTTTCAGGGGGGCTTAATCTCTGTGATATTCATAGGCATGACTTTAGGTTCATAATTTTTAAGTCAGGCATTCTCTGCTCATTTTCTGATGTTCTAGTCATAGGGAGATTGTTTGCTTAGTGGTCATTGGCTGCAAACATGGATTTAAAGCCTTTGAGAGAATATAGCACAGCAGGGAGACTACTATTATTATTATTATAAGCAAGGTAATTCTCAGTGATTGGAGTGCACTTCAGAGCCATATAGTCCCCAAGACTCAAACCAAAGAAAGAACCTGTTGAAGGAGTCACCTTCATAATTCAAATGGTTTGCTCAGTGATCTTATGTAATTGAGTTTGAACTTCCCCAGAAGTGTTAATCCAGGTGCAGCAGGTGGTGGTAGCCACAGCACAGAGGCCTCATTGCTCAGCTAAAAGATGATTAAGATTTACCTTAATATCAAGAATAACTTTGGCCAGAGAGTCTACAGGTTTTTGTTGGGCAGCTATTGTTTTGTCAATGGATTCTGCAAGACTTTGAAGAGTTAAGGAGAGGTTCCTGATCACAGCCTCATTTACATTTATTCCTAGCAAGGGGAGCAGTGATCTACCAAAGGAAACTAATTCTAAATCATGAATGCCTCCCTGCAATTCCCATTCAAGTCTGTGGCTCAGGACTAGAAAGGTGATAGCCACAGAGGCCAGTAAAATTTAAGGATCTGTAGATCACATGGGCAGTTTTATTGTTTACCATGGCCTTGTGTCCCTTTTCTTTGTGCAGAGCCTGAACACAAGTTTCCCCAGGTTTGGAGTTATTAATCATACATAGGGAAAAGGGCCAGCATCATGAATAAAAATAGGAGTGTTTGGTGACAAGTTCATCAGTATGAAGGGTAACACCTACTTAGCAATGGCCTGGGAGATAGAGATGATGGTGTTATCTTTCCAGACCAAAGTCAGAGTAAAGGAAATAAAGGGAAGAAGAAAGGGGTCTCATGTTCAGTTGAAGTATGAAGTCTTGGTACAGCATCTTGGGTAGAATCAGGCTACCTGGATGTCAAT
Organism: Manis pentadactyla; assembly: GCF_030020395.1. NCBI lineage: Eukaryota > Metazoa > Chordata > Mammalia > Pholidota > Manidae > Manis > Manis pentadactyla. The sequence goes on along the minus strand of NC_080025.1, from coordinate 57,003,580 downwards.
AGCTTTCTCTTCTTAGTCAATTTGATTTTGAGGTCACAAGCTGTTGTACAGAACCAGATGTCAGGTGGATACTTCTTCTGAGATATTTAGACACAGGGTTTAAGTGCCTGAAGTTTGGCTGCCATCTGGGAAGTGAAAAAGAGCAGGTAAAGTCCTTTCCAAGGAGATTCAAGAGCAGTCTTTGTTCTTAGTGATTCCAAATCAGAAGGGTGGGGGAAAATTAGGGATGTTAGTTTGAGGACCTGCAGCCAGATATTTGAGGAAACTAGAATAATTCAGGACCCAGCCCAGTTTACAGGTATATCAAAGATGATGAAAAGGATTAGAATCTAAAATAGACAAAGATACAAACGTAATTTTTCTCTCTACAATTACCCCATTTTTATAAAAAATAATCACAGTAAAATAAATTTGTTTGCATTAAACTTGGCCTTATTATTTACATAAGTGCAGCAAGAATAGAGAGTTGACCATATAAGATTAAAAAAAAAAAACACTGCTTTGCTGGAAACTTGTAAGCAAGGTACTAGGTCAATTTTTCCAAGGGACTTTGTTGGCTCCATAAATTCAACCTGAGTTATTTAAAACTGTCTGGTCATATCTGAGTCTATACACATATCCTTCAAATATAACATTTCAGTCAAAGCCTTAGTAATATAACCAATCTACCAAATTGTGTCCTGTTATTAGAAGGAAGATTGTCATTGACTTATGTAAATAACTATTTGGTATCACCAAAATAATACCCAAGAGTTTCTGAATTCTGGAGGGATGTTTCATTTTTGCTTACAAAGATACACTTTACCAAATATTCTAAGTCATAAATAGCTTAGGAGAAAAAGTTTCCTTAAATAAGGAAAAAATTAAACATTAAAGAAGCAATAATATTTCAAATAAGAAGTCGAAAATTGTAATTTTCCTCCTTAGTTCATTCAGTTCCTTGTTATTAAATCTTGTTCTATTTGGATCCAGATTTTTCCATTAGTTCTGGAAATCCTTACCCATTTCATTTTTATTTTCTTGAAGTTTGCCAGAGTCCTTTCCATGAGTCTCCATGAAGATGAAGCACTTTTGCTGGAACACTTTTGCAAAAGCATCTGAGTAAAACAATAATTGTAAATGACAAAAGACTAAAAATGCCTAAAATTGTCAATGATCTAATGAGAGTTCATGGTAATGGAATTGAGAAGGAAATTTGGTTATTTCTGTGAAACAAACATTTTAAAATTACAACTGGAATAATGATGATAACATTATATCAGGACATATCAGATGTTAGGAATGTCATACAATTTCTGGAATACTTATATACCTATACAAATACAATATAAAGAAGGCCTAGGTTTTCTTCTATTTGACATTGCTTCCCATGTAATTAACATAACAATTATAAGCCTAATTAGTTTAGCGTTTCCCTTTTATAAGGAGAGAACAAATCTTTTGAGATGTTCCAGGGTCCCTCTGGAAAATCCCAAAGTTAGTTCAGGGTCAAAATGAATTTAGACTTTCATTTTTGGGAAGTTTGTCAAAATATCAAAAAGAGTTTAAAACACTTGGCCAAATAGCATCATAGATCACTATGAAACAATACCTAGTTATGCATTTAATCATAGTGACAACTGAAGAGTTCAGAGCAAATACAGAAAATTAAATAGTTGTAAAAAGAAAGAAAGAAAGAAAAACCTTAGCTCTTTTAATAGAGAAGATTCAGCTTAAGTAACCAAAGACCTGATAAACATAGGAAGTTATCTTTGATAAAACACAAAATTCTTAATTTCCTAGGCAGGGTACTTTAAACTATAAAGAAAAAACTTTTTAAATCTTTTATCAAAGATTATTCACCATAACCAACTGGGATTCATTCCAGGGATGCAAGGAAAGTTCAATACCTGCAAATTAATCAATGTGATACATTTCATTAACAAAGGATAAAACCATGTGACCATTTCAATAGATGCTGAAGAAGTACTTGACAAAATTCAACATCCATTCATGATAAAACTCTCAAGTGGGTATAGAGGGAACTCTCAACTTAATAAAAGTCATACATAACAAAGCCCCAGCTCACATCATATTCATAGTGATAATCTGAAAGCTTTTCCTCTAAGTTCAGGAAAAAAACAAGGATGCCCACTCTTACCACTTTTATCCAACATAGTATTGGAAGTCCTAGCCATGGTAATCAGACAGGAAATAAAAGGCATCCAAATTGGTAAGGAAAAAATAAAATTGTCACTATTTGCAAATTATGTGGTACTATATATAGAAACCTAAAGACTCCACCAAAACTATTAGAATGAGTAAATGAATTCAGTGAAGTAACAGGATACAGAATTGACATACAGAAATCTGTTGTGTTTCTATATACAAATAATGAATTTGCAGAAAGGGAAACTAAGAAAACATTTCTATTTATAATTGCATCAAAAATTATAAAATACCTAAGAATAAATCTAATGAAGGAGGTGAAAGATCTATACACTGAAAACTCTAAGACATTGATGGAAAAAAAATTGAAGACATAAATAAGGAAAGATCTTCCATGCTCATGGCTAGGAAGAATTAATATTGTCAAAATGGCCTTCCTTCCCAAAGCAATCTACAGATTGAATGCCACTCCTATCAAAATATCAATGGCATTTTTTTCACAGAACTAGAGCAAATAACCCTAAAATTTGTATGGAACCACAGAAGATTCTGAGTAGCCAAAGAAATCTTGAGAGAATAACAAAGCTGGGGGAATCATGCTCCCTGCTTTCAACTGTACTATAAAGCTACAGTAATCAAAATAGTATGGTACTGGTACAAGAACAGATACATCGACCAATGGAACACAATAGAGCCCAGAAATAAACCCACACATATGCAGTCAATTAAAATATGACAAAGAAGCAAGAATATACAATGGAGAAAAATCTCTCCAATAAGTGGTGTTGAGAAAACTGGACAGTTATGCAAAAGAATGAGATTGGGTCACTGTCTTATTCCATACACAAAAAATAAACTCAAAATGGAGTAAAGACCTAAATATAAGACCTGATACCAGAAAACTGCTAGAAGAAACATAGAGAGTAAACTCTTGAACATCAGCATTAGTAATTTTTTCTGGATATGTCTCCCTAGGCAAAGCAAAAAGTAAACGAGTGGAACTATATGAAACAAAAAAGTTCTGCATAGCAAAGGAAACAATCAACAAAATGGAAAGGAAACCTACCATATGGGAGAATATATTTGCAAATGATATAACTGATAAGGGGCTAATATCCAAAATATATAAAGGACTCATACAACTCAACACCAAAAACCCCACAAATAATCCAATTAAAAAATGGTAGAAGACCCGAATAGACATTTTTCCAAGGAAGACATACAGATGGCCAACAGGCACATGAAAAGATGCTCCACATCACTAATTATGAAGAAAACACAAGTGAAAACTGCAAGGAGATACCACCTTACACCAGTCTGAGTAGCTAATATCAACAAGACAAGAAAAAGCAAGTGTTGGTGAGGATGTGGAGAAAAGAGAACCCTCGTACATTGTTGATAGGAATATAAATTGGCGCAGCCACTATGGAAAAAAGTTCAAAGTTTTTTAGTCTTCAGTTCAAAAAACTAAAAATAGAAATACTATATGACCCAGTAATTCCACTTTTGGGAATCTACCTGAAGAAAACAAAATCACGAATTCTAAAAGATATATGATCTCCTATGTTTATCACAGCATTATTTACAATAGTCAAGATAGGGTAGCAACCTAAGTATCCATATTGATAGATGATGAATGGATAAAGAGATGTGATACACATATACAAAGGAATATCACTCATCCATAAAAAAGATAAACATTTTGCCATTTGTGACCTTATGGATAGACCTAGAGGGTGTTATGTTAAGTGAAATAAAAGATAAGGTAAGACAGGAAAAAAAGACAACATTTGACTTTACTTATCTGTGGACACTAAAAAAACAAAACAAATGAAGAAACAAAAGAAACATAGACTCACAAACACAGAGGACAGAATGGTGTGGCCATAGGGGAAGAAGGTGAGGGGTGGATGAAATAGGTGAAGGAGAAAAAAAATTACTGAGAGTGTTTGATAACTTGCTCTGGGCAATGGTCACATGTCAAAATTGATCAAGCTGTACACTAATTTTTATGCATTTTATTGTATGTACCTCAACAATGACAAAAAAAGCAAACCAATAGTCCAAGGAACTTTGTCCTTTTAACAAAGAGAAAACCAAATTTTAATTTTGTACCAGCTTACTTTTGATATTAAAATTCACTTAGCTTAATTAAGTTCATTCTAATCTTAGCCAGCTTGACCAAATGTTAAAATTTCTTTCTAAAGATTCCTTTTCCACAAAGCAACTACAACTTTCATTTTTATATTCAGATTTTGTCCTGTGTTTTCTATCTTTTCTGTTTGGAAATAACCAACCTCACTTTAGGACAAAATTACTTTCTTTTTTTTCACTGAAGATGCATTTCCATTTCCGTATCTTCTTTTACCAAAAATGCATATCCTACTTTGTTGCATATGGAGATGTTTCCCTTATTAGTTCTAGTATTTTTAATTACATATATTGGAATTTTTAACCTTTAGTAACCATTAATTTCAAGTGAAAACTAAGAAGCAAGCAATTGTGAACTGTCTTTCACAGTAGCATTCTGTGGCTTGGCAAATTTAGAAATACGTTTTACAATTTCTAGAAACATATGCTTTATCACAATTTTTTAGTGTGGTGCAAAACATGTTTTACTAATAGATCCCAATATAGTTTCTCTGTAAAAGAAAACCAAAAGTGGATAAACCTATTTTTGGTAATTAATGTTTTAGTATTTTTATCTTGATTGTAAATGATCCGGATGTTTAATGAGTATCCACTGAAATTAGCAAAATATTAAGGTTTCATATTACCAAAAAGATTTGGGAGAACTAAAAATTGTAACTAAAAACTTTGATCCCACTTACCTCTACTTAATTTACTTACTCCCCAAAATCATGTTTAGATTACTAATGAAAACTTTATCATGCCAAGTTATTTATTTAGAAAAATAATGTCCTACTTGTCACTTATTCTATTCCCTGCACAAAGAGATTACATGTAGTGGGAAAGACAGATGTGAAATCCTATCACTTACGTGTCAGTGGGATGAGTTCAGTAAGAGAAGGTTCATCAGAGAGTACTAAGGTTAGACAGGCAGGAACGCCACCCCTCCACCTGAGAGCATCCAGCAAAGCCCTCAGGACTGGGTGTTTGCCGGACACAGGCAGGAAAGAGAATTCTAGAAAGAGGGAACAGTATACGTAAACTCAGAAATGTGAAAAAAAGGCACATCTGGGAGACAGCCAAATTTCTGTGTGTGTGTGTGTGTGTGTGTAAGGCTGGCTGAGGTCCAAGTTGGAAAGGCCCTGTGTGCTGTGCCTTGGAGTATGCATTTGGTCCCACACCAGTGCAGCAGGAGCATGACATTGTCAGTTCTGAGATCTAGAAAGGCAACTCTGGTGGCAGTGGCCAGAAGGGAAAAAGAATGGAGGTAGGAGACCAGGTAGGACCAGTTGCAGGAGTCCCAGCAATTACAGAGGGTACCAGGTCCAGCCAAGGTGGGCAGAGAATCAACAGTGACAGTGCTTATGGGCACTAAAACGGAAGACACCATTGTATATAATCCAACTGATTGACAAAGATGGGGGACTGAAAATTCCTGAGTGCTGTGAGTCTTATCTGGGGCTCCACGAGAAGCCTTTGCCAGTTAGGACTTGAGCAAGCTGTGCATTCACAAACATTGCTGTGTAGTGGGTTTGTGTTTAGTTTAGTTCTGGGGTTTTTTTCAAGGAATAGTAAAATGCTTATTTAAGAGGAGTTTTAAAACCACTGCATTTTAAAGCAAGTGTAATTTCTGATCAGAGGGGTCTACTGCACAGGGACTGATAGGTAGGGCAGGCTATTTTTTTTACTCCACTTTAGCTGAATAAATTTCTTGCTTTTCTATTAGTTTTTATCTTCTGCAATTAATCTGCCACCTTGTGGCCTAGTGAGAAATTTCAGTTTTCATAGATTGTGGAGGGAAGACTCACGAAGCAGGAATCACTGTTCTCCTGGCTAACGCAAGCATTGACACAATATTGACGGTCACGATTAATACGTCAATACAGGATGCCGTCCTCTAACTGTATAATGCCCTCTGACCTGCTATCCAAAAGGCATTTTTTAATTTCCCAAGAATTCATGGCATAAGAAAGAGCTTGAATCATGGATACTTCTTGTATTTATATGCTTTTGACCCCATAAATTGAAAAACTAGAATATGGTCCTTATATTTGAATGAGAAGAGAAACTGCCCTAAAAGCTACAGGACCCTGTAAGATTAAATTCAACTTATAAAATATTGCTTAAAAAAAGAAAGTTAATTTACAAACTAGATAAAATGTAGATACTGAACAAACCACCAGCAGGTGAAAGGAATGTCACTCCTCTGGCTGAGTCAGAAGACCTGTGTATAATAATTGACCTTCTTGAGGAGCGGAGAGGACTGCATCTGTGTGAGATGGGTGAACTGAATCACTTCTGAGATTCTACACGAAACAAACAAGCAACCTCCCTGTCCATACCAAACCGTGGCCTTAGCCAGCAGTGCATGCACCAAGCCTGTAAAGGGTTCTGCTGGTCCCTGCTGCAGGCGTTTCACCATTTAGATGATAAAAGCAAGGCTAGGAGAGGAATCCCAGGGAGAGGGTGGGGCAGGAATGGGGCAACAGGATCACCAGAGTCGAGCAAACTGGCCAAATTTCAGCCTTGCCCTTACTTCAACCTATTCTCAACCACAGAAATGCTGCCAAAAGAAAGATGTCTTTTTTAAAAATTGCGATTTAATTGACATATAGTATTACATTAGTTTCAGGTGTTCACTATGACACGATGTTTGTATATATTGCAAAATGATGAAAGAGGTCTTTTAATTGTTACATTCTTCTAGCACAATATTTATAATAGTGAACCATTACTATAGATGTGGCCAAAGTTCATTTTTCTTCCATTGTGAAGCAGGGGTATGCAAAGCCAATTAAAAAGCCTAAATAAGATTTTGAAGTGATGTTTAGATCACCGAGGTGGCAGTGCTTCTCCTGCTTCCAGTGGTATAGCTTTAGTTTGACGACACACTGCCATTCATTCTGAAAACACTGTCAGTTGATCCCTTTGGTTTCTAAGTCTGAGCAAATTGTTCACAAATAGTGATACCTTAGGGTCCTCCTTCCTAAGAGTGTTACTTCATATTTGCTATCTGTATTAAAGAATTGCTACATAAACTGCATAAACGTCCTAAATTTGGTAGTAGTTTGTTGCCGGTGAGTCTCAATTACTCTTCACGATGTGAGAGAAATGCAGTTTTGAAACATTGTATGCTTCTGATATTAAAAATACTGGCTTAAAAAAAAAATACTGGCTTCTTCCTCAGAATGATGATGATGAATTTACTCTATTTGTGGTAAAGAAAAGAGAGTGGGAGGTGGAAGGGAGCTGAAAGGTAACTGAGACCACTCAGTCGCTGTCTGAGTTAACTCCTCTTTGCTCTGAAAACTGGGTTTGGTGTTGCTCTCTTCTGCCACGCCAGCTCCTGGAGAGGAAAAGGGACCTGACCACTGTGTATAGAATCATGGTGAATATTATGCAAATGATAGGGAATCAAAACTGATCACTCTTGGATGTCCCCAGAGAGAAGCTGAGGCAGCAGGTATGGCTGGAGTTGGGTCCCAGAGGCTGCAGGTGTGGGTAACAAAAGATGGAGGAGTCGGAGGAGGACAGCACATGCCCAGGGGTCAGCGGTGCGGGTCAAACACCGTAGACTTGGGAACAACGCAAGGTAAGTACACAGCTCAATCCCGTCCCTTAGATTTTACAGTCTTCTGGGAGGGTGTACAGGGGAGGGAGGGAGTCCCTCAGCCTCTGCTCAGTGGTGTGTAATGAGGGGACCCTTGGTGGTGACCTGGAAAGTGGTGCAGAACAGTGATTCTCCACCTTGGGTGCATATAAGGTACCTGAAGAGCTTTGAAATAACTTATGTCCAGGTCCCGTCCACCACTCTGAGAGTGGGACCCAGGCATCATATTTGTTAAAGCTCTTCAGGTCATTCTAAAGTATTGTCTGGGTTGAGCATCACTAGTGTAGAAATATAAGATTTCAAACCCGCGGCAGGTAAAAAAAGCTATGTCATTTGTATCTCAGACAATTAGATGTGGCACAGCCATTACCCACCTGTCCCAGCCCCTGAAAAGAGCCACTAACCTGCAAGCCTGGCTTTCAGCCCACTTGGTTCAGTTCTAACCAGACCCTGGACTGCACCAGGAGCTCAGCACTCAGTAGCTGGTGGCAGCGCTGAAATTAATTTTGCCTCTCAACATACAATCCATCCAGGGCACTCCCATCCTCCAAGAGCTTCAACTTTTCCCCCTCTTCCCAGCTGACATTTCTGGGTTGCCTTCCTGCCCCCGCTGGAACTGATCACATTCAGCATGCCAGCCAACCTCACTGGGACTCCCCTCCCCTTAGAGCTGGACTGTGACCCCTTTTCACCAGCTGCTAGCTAAGGGACTGCTGAAGCCTGGTGGAGCTCACCATTGGCTCATCAGATTGGACATCTCTGATATCAATTCCAACATGGAAAGAGCTGAGGTCCCAGAATCCTCCGGGACAAAGGGATTTGCACAGCCAGCAACTCCTGCTGGGGCCCTCCTAGGTCTGGGAAGTATTCCGGAGACTGAACATCCAGTTCTCAGCTGCCTCCCTTTCCTACTGGCCTGTCGCTGCCTCAACACTGAGACCAAATGGTCAGAGCTCAAAATCATAGCACTTGGCTGGTGGGAGGGTAAATAAAACCTGGATGCTCCTCCAGGAGTTCAGATGTTTTGGTGACTGGGAAGTCTGGGAAAGCACCCAAGAAACACGCAGTCCTCCTCCTCCTCCAGCTCATCACGTGGAGTCACCATAGGGCTTCTGAAGGGAAGAAAGGGATGGGGGCAAATTAGACATGAGTTATGAAGGTAACAGAATTGCAAAGAAAAGGGGTGCTTGGCTCAAAGAACTGTCTAATGCAGAAGGATGCAATCAAGGCACAGATGATTTTCCCATGTCCACAGAACACATGAATCACTGATTTCAACATTCTGGCCCACTGCTCCCAGACTTGGACTTAAAATATATCTATTATCCCAGGTACTGACTATCAATCAGCTGGAGCTGAGATGGAGCTGAAAACCATCAGACATCCTTTCTTCTTCCTAAGCCACCAACACAAGACAGGCATGCATGGGTCAGGGGAGCTCAGAGCATGAAACCAGAGAGGAAGCCTGTGCTAGGGAGAAGCAAACTAATTCTTAAAGGTCTTGTGGTATGAGAGACTAATATGTTTTCTATTAGGGCCAACTCTCACAATTCTTTCTTCTTTTCAAATTCCCTTTTTATACCCAAGGACACTTCCTCTCAGAGCAGTCTCTCCTATGATCCTCTCCCCACCCCTGTTTTTTGTTCCAAATGACTGGTGTGCTGTTGAACTGAAAGAGGAACATGGCTGCGTGCAAGTCCCTCCAGGCTCCCAGGCAGCCTGCCAAGTTGAGGCCATGGACAGAAAAGGGGCCTTGGGAGCAGTCATGAGACTCAGGAGTGCCTCTCCATGCTGGGTGGCCGTTCTCTCCCTTTGGAATCTAATGTGTGATCCCGCCCCAGCCTCTGCAAATGCTTTAGGTTCTGCAGGCACCAAATGTTCCCCGAGCATGTCCTTTTTTTCAAAGTCAAACAAAAACACAAGAAAAGGTTGGTTTGCCGGTGCCATGGAAGAGAAAGGAAAAATACCAGAAGGTGAAAGACTGCTTTCAGTGCAGTTTGGGGTGGTGGAGGGGGACTTCCCAAGCACAGCCAGGCAGATATTCCTGATTAATGCTGGTCTCCTCTCTCCCACTGTTAGCAAAATTTATCCACTTGGATGTCCTATGATCACCTCTGATGTCACCACCACTCTCTTAGTCACCCAAAACTGAAACCCAAGTTATCCTTGATGCTCTTTCTTTCTAATCTCCAGCATTTAATTGCCTCAATGTCCAATAGTTTCTCCCTTAAAAATGCCTCTAGATCCACTCCTTTATCTATCCGTGACCATCCCTTGTCCTTGTCCTCATCCCTTTATCTTTGGATTGACATACTCACTTGGTCTCAAGTCACTCTCCAGCTTCAAGCCCCGCACTACTAGGCCGATATTCCTCAACCCAAAGTTCCTCTTTTACTGCCCTACTCAGCAACCTACAGGGGGTTCCTGTGCTGACATCCAAAGGCCACAACTCTCTGCACTGAACTGAAAATTATATTTCCTATTTGCATCATCTCTAACTATGTCTCATAGTTAGAATAGTTGCCATACTTCCTAATTGCATCATTTATAACTATGTCTTAATAGTGCACATGTGCTCCAAAAACCGTGTTTCCACACACAGAGTGAGCCCCTTGCTTAGTGGACAAGTAGCCTTCTGCTTGCTTTTCAGCATCAAGAAGGGATCAAAGTGAGGCCCCAAAACTTTGGATGTTCCCAGCAAGACCTCCTCACCCTCACCTCGCCACTGCTAGCAAAGCTATCTTCATTCTGTCTTTTAGCATTGTTTGCATTTGTTTCCTCAAAAAACACAGGTCTTCCTATTCATCCCCAGCTCCCAGACTGTCCTCACAGGACCCCACACATCCCCTTTTCTGACCCCATCTCTCACTGCTCTTCAACTCCTGAAACAAGTTCAATGTGCCTTTTGTAACTCACTGTCCATCAGCAGCAAAACTTCCTATACGCTCAGCTTCTCCTCTGAATGCTTCCATATCATCTCCCTCCCACTAAAAGTTGACTCTCCCCTGAGGATACAGCTCAGATGAAGCTGCTCCTGCAGCTTTCTCAAATGTGAGCTGCTTTCTCTTCCACATCTCTCTGGCCAGTAGGTCTGGTGGAGGGCATTTTGGTGTCCTCCTTGCTCCTTTTGGTGCTTCTAGACCATTCTCCCTTTCTCCTCTCTCGCTCTTCTCCAAAAGCATCTGGCTTTGCTATTACGTCATTATACTATGCTGCCTACTGCTCTTCTTTGTGACAAACACCTATCAACCCATCGATTATAGTCCATCAGTCCTTGAGGATTTTAACTCCTGACTCATTGTCCTCCTCCCCAATATACTCCTCTTACAGCTCTTGAGGATGTCAATGTGATTGATGATCCCAAAAAGTGACCTCCTCCCCTTCAATGGTCATACTAGAGATTTTATTTTTACCAATAACTATAACCTATATTATCAATTTCCAATCATCACTATACGTCTTTCTAGCTTACAAGATACCTAGACTCCAAGAATCTTTTCTCACACCAAAACCTACAAAGTATCATTTTCTACACTACTGATTTCATTGGCCCTTGCTCCCCTCTTATCCTCATTTATTCCTTTCCCAGATTAAATTCTATGGTGAATCATTATATTTACTCCCACACAGACAGCCTCAGTTCCCTTACCTGTCTCTCATTTTGTTGTACTCCATTGTATTAAAGTATAAGAAAAATTTAAAACCAGACTCTGATAAAAATACTGAAGAATGCAAATCAAATATTTTATTCAATAATTAATTAATGAGCAAATTAGGAAGAAGTTATAACCAGTTTCAAGAGCATTTAAGATACTGAGTATAAGATTGCTAGATGATGATTTACAGACCCAGTTAACATTCAACAAGGGTCATAAACTATGTGTTCTATGGGGCAGAAAACATCTTCATCCCTATTGGACAAAAGCTACAACTTCATATGCAACTTCACATGTTGCCTGGGATTTTTAATCAATAGTTAACCATGAGTTGAACTACGCTCTTTCCCTAGATAACACTTGGGTGGCCATCATTACCACATGACAAAAAGGACATTGCACTCACAGTTCTGCTTTATTTCGCAAATGTGGTTAAATCCAACTATTCTGCACTTGTATTGCATGTCAAACTGTAGATGTAGGTAGACAGTAGATGGTAACTATTATCATTCTGGTATATAAGTTTTAGAGGAGCATATGGAGTTTTTGAGAAATCTGTAGGAGTATAAGTTCTTAGCCTTTGCATAGCTAATAATTCTACTAACACTTGGTTATTTGATTGGGTATAGAATTCTAGGCTGAAAATGATTTGTCCTCAGGATTTTAAAGGCATTGTGTCATGGTCTTGTAGCATCTAGTGTTACTGTTAAGTCTGAGGACATTTTGATTGTTATCTTTTTGGTAATTTTATTTTTTCTTCTTGGAAACTCTTAGAATGTCTTATTCTGGTGTTTTGAATTTTCATTCTGATGTGCCTTGTAGTACCTAATCTTTTATTCATTGTGCTGGCTCCTGCATTGATCCATTACTCTGAGAATTTTTCTTGAGTTATTTCTTCAATAATTTTTTCCTGTTTTCTCTTTCTGCTCAGGCTTTCCATATTATTCAGAGATTAGATTTCAGGGACTGATCCTCCAATCAGGTCATCTTTTTACTTCTATTGCCTCTTCATTAGGAGAATTCTCTCCTAGTCTCTCTGCTGAATTATTTTTAAATTTCTGCTTTCAGTTACAACAGCTCTTTTTAAGTTTCTTATTTTTTATTTTATTTATCTTTCTGTTTTGTTTCATGGATGCAACATCTCTGAACCCTCTGATAATATAACTGATACTTTTCCCCCTCCTGTTCTATGAATTATGTGTGTTTTATTCTGAGTTTCTTTTTTTTCTTTCTGTTGGCTTTATACTTGGCCTCTCAAATTGGAGGTGCTCACAAATACTTGGTGATCTTTAGCTCTCCTTTGTCATATAAAAGTGAGGCACAAAAATTGCAGAGAGGACAAGATTTTCTGACTGCATAGCAGGAAGACTTTTTCATGCAGTCAGAAAATATAGATCTTTTCTTTGGGTTGATCAGGGTCACAACAGTTAGCTTATGTAGAATAAGCTAGGTTAGCTGTAATTAATGAGAAAAAATTTTTTTCAAAATCTCAATGGCTTAACAATCAATATTTACCTTTCCTACTATATGGTGGTGAACTTTGCTCCAGGCACAAAATTACTCCAAATCATCTTATGATGCCTCTATTTCCTCATGTTGCTTCAAGTGTTTGTCACAATAAGGAAAATGAAAGCATAGAAAATAGTGCTTTGGCTCTTGAATGCTTCCACCCAGGAGTAACACACATGACTTCTCATATGCCATTTATTAAAGTAAATTACTTGTCCACAACTTCAAAGAGTGGGAAAGTACAGTCCTCCCAAGTATCTGGGAGGGGCGAAGAACTAGCCATACTAGCAGACAGCACTAACATTTACCACACTGACTGAGTCACTCCCTTAAAAATATTTTTCTTGATTTCCTCACTCCTCCAGAGCAGACTGTTCAGACACTAAATATCCCCTTGCTCAAGTATTGGGAAGTTGCTTCCTTTTTTTTCTTTTTTTCCTGAAGAGTACAGTATGTTGACTAAATTAAATAGAAATCAAGAAATGCTAGATATAAACAAAAGCAGAATTCTTCTGCCTGCTACACTTCCCAAAGCAGTTCGAAAGCAATAAAAAACCTTCAGTTTTTCTTTTTTTGCCATCCTATGTCTTCCTAAATTCACTCTTGATCTAATCCCAGCCCCAGTTAAGAGACAAAAATAAGGTGGAAATGAAAGTAACAGCAAACAGAGGTGTGGTTGGGAGCTGGTTGTGGCCAGCTTCCAAGTGACTACCTTTGTACTTTATCATTAACTCTATGCAGCTACACATGAAAGGGGAGGGAAGCTGGCAAAAAAAAGACTGTCTTGACAGTAATGTCTTTTAGGACCCAGAGCCATGACTGACAAGACAGTTTACCTGCAGGTGCCCAGGCAGTGATGGTACGATTCAGATTTCTTGGGCAGAAGAAATTTAGATTCTCCAGTGATATAGGAGAATTGAATTGAAGACATCACCCTTCCAAAGCCCACAGCACTCTGGAGAGCCAACAGGTCCCAGGCATTACCATTTTGGGAATTAGGCACAAAAGTGACTGCAAACCAGACAAAATGGTCGTCCGAGTTCAAGAGAAGACTTTAAAACCAACTTGTTCCTCTGATTCTGGTTCCAAAGAAACTAAGAGCTCAGAATGCACGTAAATGGTGACTGGTTCATTGTTTCTTTCCTAATTGCTGTTGGATGCCAACTTAATAAATAACCACATATATTCACTGAGAAAACATATAAAGTTAAACTTTACATCCTTGTTATAAAACATTGATTTGTTCCAAAATTTGGAGTTAGATTGGCCAACAGATAAAGGAATGTGTTAACCATGTCACCCTAAATCAGCTCTCTGAGCCCAGGCCACCCCAGACACATTCCCCACTGTGAGTGGAGAGTCACTGAGAAAGCCCTTAGCCCACCACTGGGCCTCTCAATGTGGCCCTCTGACACACATCTTCTTCCTAAGCTCCATGCAACCTAGACTCACTGCTTTGTTCATTTGCCACATGCAGAGGTCCTCAACCACCTCTAGAAGCAGTGCAAATGTGCTATTCATAGCTCTAAGGCCCTCTACAGTCTGGCAGCTTATTTGCTAACTGAGGTCCCCACATTATCAGTTATTGGGTGCAGGCCACCTTGGGGAGGGGTATCCCCTCAGGGGAGGTGGTTCTTTGTAGAGTAGACCATCCATAAAGGAGCTGACAACTGAAGGCTGCTGGCCCACAGCACTCCCAGGAGTAAGGACAAGTCTCCATTGAACGGGGGATCTGGTAAGCACATCCCAGTGCCCACCACACTGCTATTTCCAGTCATTTATCCCTGCACACTCTCTAGCCAGACTTCAAACTTCAAATTCCTGCCCCGGATTTACTTTGTCCACAGCTTTCAGACAAATATCCACTTGTCCGCAAAGTCCTCATCCTTTCCAATGAATGACCCACCTCCTTGTTTCCCCACTTTATCTCTGATTTGTCACACTATCTCAGGAATATCTGCCCCTATGGGAAGCTTACTTCTACATTTATGTTGATGTTTGCTTAGTAACTTTCCTCCATTGTTTACAGTAGCCAGCTCTCTGTATAAATATAAAGAATCAGGATCCAAGTAATATTTCATTATTTGTCCAACTTTTCATTCATTGAACATGCTTTCATTATGTAACCAGGAAGCAGAGGGGGTATGTGAATGCACTTTCAACTCTAGGTTCCAAACTATTGTTCACTCCCAAAGAGTTGTCTTCTTTTGTGTTTTTCATGAACCAAACTCAGTAATATCACTTCCTGCAACTAGTGGATTCCTGTCAGTTCATTCCAATCACATGAGAAATTGTCTTTTTAAGGGAGAAGAGGACTCATTTCTCCAAAATGACCAGAGAAACTAGGCCAGCTGGAGTTAGAAAAGCTCCTCTAAATTTCCTCCTTTGGCCATTAAGCTGAGCAGATGAGTTGATAAACTTACTCCCCACCATCTACAGTAGTGGCCTCCGCAATATTAAGCTTCACCGGGCAAAACAGCTTCTGACTTCCAAGAAAGTGCAGTTCAAAGTGAGACCCAAAGTGACTCTTAAGCAATACTTGTCAGGGGGTGGGGAAGGCAGGGAGGGAAGAGTAGAGATATTTGAAAAGTTAAGTGGCACAGAAGATGTATGTATGCTACCCAAATTATCTCCATTTCCATGTGTTCTATTAGGAGAGAAAACTGAACTGACACTTGGAACTTTCCCTCCTTAAGAAGATATCACCACTGACTCATGATCAAAGATGCATCCTCTTGGAATTCTTTCCTGATTGCAGGGACGGCTTAACAAGAGAACCATGAGGACATTTCCTCTTTCATGTCTTGTGATCAAAAGCACACTTGATATGCATGGCCAGCTAGGGTTAAAGGTGTGATGCCGAGGAGGAAAGCAGTCGCTCTGGGATGCTAACTCATGCATTGGAACCCAAAACTGGCCAAGGTCGCTTTGGTTCCATCTTCTAATCAGCTGTTTGGCTTAGGAGGAGCTAATAATGAAAGGGTTTTGTTGTTTATCATAGCTTTTATTCAGCCACTATAAGTTATTATCCTGCAAAGCTTTAAATTCTATTGAGAATCTATGCACAATGGAAAAGACACGGGAAAGGTCAAATAGTTAAGACATGTCTCCTGTACTTGAAAGATAGCATCTATTTGGAGAAACTTGAAGTTGAAAGATTTCATTCCTCTTTTGGGGTTGGAAGGGACTTCACAGATCTCCTAGTTCAAGTAAGATTGCTAGCTCACTACTATGCACATCTTCAAAATCACTGGTTTCTAATTTCAGCTCTAGACTGCTCAGCTTCTTTGGGTTTGGTTTTGTCAGTCTACCTGCTTACCTCCACATTGCTGACTTTTCAGCTGAGTGCAAGTTTAAGATTTTAATGATGGAAGAGCTTTGACACCTACTGAAGATTGAAGATGCAAGCCTGGTTTACGTATGGGTAGTAGCCAGAGTCTCTGAATTGGGGTGGTTAACTTACTGGGGCTTATGGTGAGCTCCAGAGGAAGCATCAACTTAGGTACCTGCCACCAGAGATAGTGCTGAGGACATAGAAGAGAAGCACACGCTTGTCAATACCAGTAAAGCTGGCCTTCCTGTAAGGGCAGAGAGGTCATGTGATATCAGGTAATGTGATGCTCCCAGGTCTTCCTCCCAAAGCTCCGAAATTCCTCCCTCACATTCATCTCATGCAATCCTCCACTAACATGCAAAGAAGGGGGGGTGTCAGGGTGAATTACTAAGATGTAATATTTATTCAAATCTTAATATGAAGTTTATTTTAGTGGTGGGGGTGGTGAGATGGGGTGGGGGGGGGGTACAACATCTACCAAGGGAAATAGATGCCTAGAGCTTAACAGTGATGAGAGTACAACACTGGCTGTCTTTAAAGCCCGTTTTGTTTACCATCTCCTCCATGAAGTATTCCCCAATACCTCTGGCTACAAGTAATCTCTATGTTCTGATCTCCTACAGTATTTTGTACCTCTTTTATGACAAGTATCAGAAAACGAATTTTATAAATGTGCAAAATCAGGGGACTGTGCATAGTGAATCAGATACCGGTTGTTGCATAAGAGACCACCTCCAAACTTAGTGACTTAAAGTAACCATTTATTTGCTCACAGATCTGCCATGTGGTCAGGGCTCAGCTCAGTCAGTTCATCTCAGCTCCATGTGGTACTGATTAGGGTCCCTCATGTGGCTGCACCCAGCTGACCATGCAACTCGGGCTGGAATGGCAAGGTATCCTGTCATTTTTCAGATTTCCCTCCATGTGGTCTTTCCAGCAGAATAACCAAGACCTCCTTACATAGTGACTGGGTCTCAAGAGAGCAAAAGCAGAGGCTGCCAGACCTGGTGATGGCTAGGCTCAAAGTGGCACGGTGTCACTTCTGCCTCATTCTACCAGTTAAAGTAAGCTACAAAACCAGCCCAGCTTTTGAAGAGAGGAGAATAGATTCCATGTCTTGATGGGATGAACAACATAAATCTACAGAGATGGGAGGACTTGCTGGAGGACATCTTTCAAGATAATATACCATGCATACTATCTTAGGTAAAGTATTTAATGAAAAAGTAAACAAAAGTGCAGCTTCCAGAGCTCTGGTGGAGGGGGTGTGAAAGAAACACACCCCACTGAGGCCACCAATGAAAGAGAAAGTCAGTTTGTACCATCTCAGGTAGCATGGAACCCAGAAATGGAACTGTGAAGCTCTGCTTGCCCAGTTGGCTTGGTTGGGGCACAGTGGCCACTGTAGCATAGTGTGGTAGTCATGAACTGTTCACAAAAAATTCCCATTCTCTTCCTTACACAACTATACTTCCCTACTCTCTCTGAAATTAGGTGTGACCACATGATTTGCTTTGGCCAGTAAAATTTGAGCAGACCCGGTACTTGTCACATTGAGACAGAAACTCAAGGCACCAGTATGCAACTTACCACATTCCCTTTTTCCTGCATGGTGAGATGGAGCATCTGTTAGTCTGGATCCCTGAGTGAGTACAATGAGTAGAGCCCCCATGAGTGTGGCCCACAGAGTCACTCCCGAGGCTAGGGAACCAAGAATGGGACCAGGCAGCCAGGACCAAAGCCAGAGCCTTGTGGAGCATGAGTGAGAAATAAACTTTGGTGAAGCCATTACAATTGTTAGGTTGTCTGTTACTGCAGCATAATTGTATTATTTTCTATCGCTGTGTAACAGATTACTGTAAAGTTAGCACTTAAAACAACAGGCATTTATTATCTCAGTTTCCATGGGTTAGGATTAGGCATGGCTGAGATCGGTCCTCTGCTCAGTGTCTTTCAAGGCAGATATGAAGGTGTCAGCTGGCTTCATCCTCATTTGGAGGCTTGACTGAGGAAAGATCCTCTGCCAAGTTCAGGTTAGTGGTAGAAATTAGTTCCTTGCAGTTGTAGACTGAGGTCCCTGTGTTCTTGCTGGGTGTCACCTGATGGCTGTTCCCAACTCCTTGAGGCTGCCCACATGCCTGACCATGTGGCCTCCTCCATCTCCAAAGACAGCTAAGGAGAAACCTCCTTGTGTTAAATCTATCTCATATTTCAAACTCTCTGACTTCTCCAGTTTATGATCCCTAGACTCAGATTTTAAGGGTTTACTTGATTAGGTCAACCCCACCAGGATAACTGCCCTTATTAAAGTCAACTATGCTATATTAATCCATTGTGTTTATAGTCCTGGAGTTTATACAGAGAGTATACCAGGGTGTGGGACTCTCAGGAGACATCTTAGAATTCTGCCTAAGACACTAACCTAGGCAATACTGGCTGACACACATGGTTCAGATGCACTAAAAAGACATGAAAAAGCAGCAGAGTGAATCCCATTCTCTTTGAACTCCCAATCCAATTCCTTTTCCAATTCACAGTATTTTCCTAGAGTGTGTATCTTGGGACTTTTCACCAGAGAGGACAATGGCTCATGAAATCCATGTGGTTTGGAAGACACATGGGAATCAAGCTGAGGTATCCCAGGGCTACACAGTTTCCTTTAAGCTCTAAAGGCTATCTCACACCACACCTCTGCCCCACAAAGACCCTCATAAAATGTAACTACATTTATGATTTACATGTTAATTATTACAGTCTTTCTTGGAAACAAACTGGAAATTTGTATCAGCCTTAAATTGTTCATTATATTAAACTTAGTAAACCTAATTCCTGAAATAATCAGAATAAATGCTCAGATTTATTTGCAAGGAGGATTTGAAGGTTATTTACCATCAAATGAAAATACATAAATATTCAACGTTAGAGTACTAATTAAGTAAATTAAACCAGGCATGTAGTATGGACTTTATGTAGCCATTAAAAATTGTATTTTTGAAAAATATTTAAAGACACGATATGATCATTAATTATGTTATTAAATAGGATATAAACTGTATATAAAGAATTATTTCATTTAGAAATAAATATATATGTGGAAGTACCTCAAGAAAATATGACACTTCCATTATTTATTTCAAAGTGGCACAATTGTTTCTTTCTTCTTGCTAAGTTTCTTATTTTCCAAATTTCAGCAATGAAATTACATTGTGTATAAAATCAGGAAAACAAACAATAAATGTTCTTATTTTAGAGCTTAAAATAAATTGCTTCTAGGTACCTCTAGCACTTTCAAGGCAGCCATTCATAAGTTATTAATACACAATATAAGTACACAATAAAAATGTTCTCATTTATTTGTGAAACAAGGCAATAATTTGTTGCCTTGGTTTGCATGTCTGCAAGCACCTAAAAGTTGCAGAATTTATAAAATGACTTAATTTTTCAGACTTTGGGCCATGTTAGAGCAAATCAGAAATAACAGTCATTTTCTGAATTATCAAAAGTTTGTGTGGTCAGACAACATACAGGAAATGGTAAATTCCTAGAAACAACCTTCCAAGGCTCAATCATGAAGAAATAGAATATCTGAATAGACTGAACCAGTAATTAAAATTCTCCCAACAAACAAAATCCAGGACCAAACAGCTTCACTGGTGAATTCTACCAAACATTCAAAGAAGAATTAATGCCAATCCTTCTCAAACTCAAAAAAATAGAAGAGGAGGGAATACTTCCAAACTCATTTTATGAGGCCAGTATTACCTTGATACCAAAACCAGACATGGACACCACAAGTAAAGAAAATTATAGGACAACATCCCTGATGAAGATAGATAAAAAAAAAAATCCTTAACAGAAAGAATGCTAGCAGACTGAATTCAACAATACATTAAAAGGATCATGCACTATCAAGAGAGATTTATTTCAGGGATGCAAACATGACTCAATCAATATGATATACCACATTAACAAACTGAAGGATAAAAATCGTATGATTATCTCAATAGATTCAAAAAAGTACCTGACAAATTCAACATCCATATGATAAAAATTATCAACAAACTATGTATAGAGAAACATACCTCAACATAATAAAGGCCACATATGACAAACTCATAGCTACTCATTGGTGAAAAGTTGAATGGTTTTCCTCTAAGATGAGGAACATGATTGTCCTCCCTCTTAATTCAACATAGTATTAGATATCCTAGCCAAAGCAACCAGGGAAGAAAAAGACATAAAAAGTACCCAAATCAGATATGAAGAAGTAAAATGTCACTATTTGCAGGTGACATGACATTATATATAAAAACCCTTGAAGACTCCACCAAAAATCATTAGACCTAATCTACAAATTCAGTAAAGTTGCTTAGTACAAAATCAATATGCAAAAATCAGTTGTGTTTCTCTACACTAATAATGAACTATTAATAAGAGAAAGTAAGAAAACAATCCCATCTGAAGTTGTATCAAAAAGATAAAATACCTAGGAATAAATTTAATTAAGCAGGTGAAAGACATGTACTCGGAAAACTACAAGACAATGACAAAAGAAATTCAAGAAGACAAAAATAAGTGGAACTTATTCCATGCTCATGGATTGGAAGAATTAACATTGTTAAAATGTCCATACAACCGACAGCAATCTACAGAGTCAATTCAATACCAATAGCATTTTTCATATAAAGATAATAATCAATCTTAAAATTTGTATGTAACCACAAAAGACCTTGAATAGCCAAAGCAATCTTTTGAAAGAGGAGCAAACCTAGAGGCATCATGCTCCCTGGTTTCAAAGTATATTAAAAACCTATAGTCATAAAGACAGTATGGTACTAGCATAAATCCACATAGATCAACTGAACAGAATAGAGAGCCCAGAAATAAACCCACACATACATGGTTAATTAATTTAGGACAACTGAGCTAAGAATATACAATGAGGAGAGGGCAGTCTCCTCAACCAATGGTGTTGGGAAACTGGGGCAGCCACATGCAAAATAATGAAACTAGACTATACCATACACAAAAATTAATTCAAAATTGATTAAAGACTTGAACATAAGACCCAAACCATAAAATTCCTGCAAGAAAACAAAGACAATGAGTGAGCTCCCTGATACTTATCTTGGCAATAAATTTGTGGACCTGACTCCAAAAGCAAAGGCAATGAAACAAAATTAAACAAGTGGGATGACATCAAACTAAAAAGCTTCTGCCCAGCAAGATATGCCATCAACAAAATGAAAAGGCAACCTACTAAATGGGAGAAAATATTTGCAAATCATGTATCTGATAAGGGATTAATATTAAAAAATATAAAGAACTCATACAACTCAATAGCAAACAATCTGATTTAAAAATGGGCAGAAGATCTGAATAGACTAAGATGCACAAATGGCCAACAGACACATGAAAATATGCTCAAAATCATTACTCATCAGATCAATGGAAATGAAAACCACAATGAGGGAGGTATCACCTCACATCTGTTAGATGGCTATTATCAAAAAGACAAGTAATACCAACTGTTGGCAAGGATGTGAAGAAAAGGGAACTCGTGCCCTGTTGGTGGGAATATAAATTTGTGCAGCTACTATGAAAAGCAGTGTGGAGGTTCCTCAGAAAACTAAAAATAAATATATGTTCCAGCAATTCCGTTTCTGGGTATTTATCTGAAGAACATGAAAACACTAATTCAAAAAAATATATTCACCTCCATGTTCATTGCAGCATTATTTTCAATAGCAAAGATATGGAAACAACCTAAATGCCCATCAATAGATGAATGAATAAAGATGTGAGATATATATAATATACAGACACACATACATACACTATGCAGCCACAAAAAAAGCTGTAAGAAAGAATGAAATCTTGCTGTTTGCAGCAAATGAATGGACCTTGAAGGCCTTGCACTAGGTGAAGTCAGACAGAGAAAGACAAATACCATATGCTCTCATTTATATGTGGGATATAAACAACAACAACAAAACAGACTCATAGATAGAGAACAGATTGGTGGTTGCCAGAGGCAGGAGTTGTGGGTTGGGAAAATAGGGCAAACGGGATCAAAACGTGCAAACTTAAATTGTGAAATAATTAAGGCATATGGGGATACAAGTTACAACATGATGACTACTATCAACTACTTATTTGAAAGGTGCTAAGAGAGATCTTAAAATTTCCTATTATAAGAAAAAAATATTTTTGAACTATGTATGGTGATGGATGTTAACTAGACTTATTGTGGTGATCATTTCACAGTACGATTGACCCTTGAACATGTGGGCATTAGGAACATTGACTCCTCCCAAACTGTGAATAGCTTACTGCTGGCTGGAAGCCTTAACAGTAACATAAAGGAAGCCTTAACAGTAACATAAACTTAACACATAGTTTTGTATGTCACATATATACTGTATTCTTACAATAAGGTAAATTAGGGAAAAAATGTTTTTTCAAATTGTTGTAAGTCTCCAAAAAACATTTCCAATATATTTATTGAACAAAATATGCATATAAATGGATTCACACAGTTAAACTCATGTTGTTCAATGCTCAACTATACATATAAATATTGAATCATTATGTTGTACACCTGAAACTAATATAATGTTATAGGTCAATATACCTCAATTAAAAAAAATAGTTTCCATGGACCTTGTTTGGATCCTGATTCAATTAAAATAGCCATGAATGTCATTTTTGAGACAACTAGGGACTATGACCTTGTCCTGGGTAATATGTCATGTTAGGAAATTGTTACTTCGATAAATATGTAAGTGGCATTTTGGTAGTTTTTCTTAACGATTGCTTTCTGAAGAACTGACAGGTAACGTGTGAGGAAGGTGGGAGATGGGCAGAATGTTGATGCTTGGTCTGTTAGTACGTGGAGGATAACCAACACTTGCTCAACTTGTGTGCACACTTAAAATTTTCCATAATGAAAATTTAAAGGAAAGCTTACTAAACTTTACCAGCAAGAAATCTAAAATCAGGGTTTCAAACAATCTGGTACATTGAAGGTGAACAGAAGAAGGGGCCTGCATAGAAGGAGGATGAGGGAAGAGAAGCAGGGAGACTAGTGAGAGCACGCTGCCCATTTGCCCACCATATATCCTCTCAGCCCAGGCCCATTTTGGGGACTGTTAACCGTTAAGACTCCCCAGTGAGATGCCTCAAATTTGGGATTAGGAAGGACGATGTTCCTCCATTGGTAGAGAAAGCAATTTCTATTCTTGTTGTGTAGCTTTTTCCCCCATCAAAAAAGGCACCTCTGCCTAATCCCAGGGCCCCTGGAGTAGCTGCCTTATTTGCTTGTGAAGCTAGCAGATGAAAAGTAGAGAAGAATTAAACCTATCAGCATCAAGAAGTCAGATGATTCCTCAAAATCTGGAGGAAGCTTGAAAAAGAGGACTGCCTATGGCTTAGCTACACGGACCAGCAGCCTTCAGAAGTCCAACATGGAGATGGAGAAAATTGTAAAAGCTGATCTTAGGGGAAAAGGGGGTGTCTATCTGATGGATGTGGCACTCTTTTCTATTACAATAAGGGTGGATTCTCTACAACTGCTTATTTGCAGGTTTGTGTATTTTCTCTGTTTTTGAAAAAGACCGACTTGAGAAATTAATAAGTTAAAATACAGAAGTGGGTAGGCGTACTTTTTAGAAAGCCTGATGTTTGCAAAAATCAACAAAACAGGGCAACCATTAGTAGCTACTCAGGAGAAATAAAAGGAAGAAAAACAATTACACAAAAGGAATGATAAAAGGGAAAGTATTACTGGTAGAAAGGAAACCTTAAAACTGTAGAAGATTATCTTGAACAATTCTCTAGAAACAAACTGGAACATCTAAATGAAACAGATAATTCTCTATGAAAACAGGGTTTATCAAAATGAAATGCAGTAACCATCAAAGAGAACAATTTCTGGAGAAGAAACAGAATTATCAAAGAGCTACAACCCTCAAAAAGCTCCAGGCCCATATATACGGTTTCACAGGGGTTCTACAAAACCTCCAGAGGCTAGGTTTACCCAATCCTATTTAACACCACTAGAGCAGAGGAAAAGACGGAAAACACCAACACTTTATATCAAATGATGATAACACTGATAAACTTGATAATATCACGAAAAAAGTACACGTAGACATTTACTATTTGGTAAAGGTGGCATATCAAGTCATTTGGGAAAATAGACATTTTCACAAAAGTATTGGGACAATTAACTAACCATTTGGAAAAAGTCAGGATTGAATCCATGCTTCACATATACCAGGATAAACTCCAAATGGATCAGAGATTTAACTGCAAAAAAAAAGAAAAGAAATCCTACAAACACTTGGAGAAAACATGGATGAATTCATCCATTACCTGGGAGTGGAGAAAATCCAGAGATAATGAAAGAGTTTTAAACTCAAATATATTAAAGTTAAAAATATTTGCATAGCAAAAAAAAATAATCAAATTAAAAAGAAAAATGTTTAACTGGGATTAAATATTTGCTGCTAATGTTACTCTCCCAGGTATAATGTACTAATCTCCCTAGTATACATAGAACTCTTAAAAATCTAAAAGAAAAAGACTAGTCTATGAAAATGGTAGGCAAAAGACTGAAACAAACACTTCAGAGAAAAATTAATGCAAATAGCCACTAAGTGCACAAAAAGATCCATGCATCTCAATCAGATAAGAAATACAAATAAAATTTAATTGACATAACATTTCTTATCTTGGCAAAAAATCCAAACGTTTGAAAATATACTCTCTTGGTTGAGGGAATAGAGAGGCATACATTGCTGCTTGGAAGTAGAAAATAGTACAAACTCCACATGAAGTGGGATCTGGCAATATTTAACAAAATTTTACATGAATTTATACTCAGACTTAGCCATCTCACTTTTACACTCTACCAGGAAGATATACCCCCAAGATGACAAAATAATATATGTGCAATATTATTCATTATGGCACTGTTTGTGATATCAAAAGATTGCAAACAACTTAAACACCTACTAAAATAAAAGTTTGGTTGAATAAACTGTGATTACTTCCACACAATGGTGTACTGTGTAGCTGTAGAAAAAAAGGAAAAAGCTCTTTATGTACTAATACAGCATGTTGCTGAAAACAGCAAGATGCAGAACAATGTATATAAGTAAGTTTCTTTTGTGTTATAAAGGAAGGGATAAGAGATGACAGATGGATAGATTAGATAGCTAGTAGGTAGACAGATAGTAGAAGCAGAGAGATTTTCTTATTTGCTTATTTTCAAAATGAAACACAAGAAAAGTAAATCAGGAGTGATAAAAATAGGAACTACAGTAGAAGGGATAAGAATGGAAACAGTATTTCTCTGAGGATTGTTTCATATAGATTTGACTTTTGAGCCACATAAATGTTTTCCTTGGTATAAGACCTAAATTAAAGATTGATATGATGGGCTGCCCTGACATCTGGTAAAATCAGGAGGGCCTTGAATGGCAAGTTCCCCTCCCCACTCTGCTCCTGAGGATAAGCTTGTGGGCAAACAATCTTCCTAATCAAAGGGCCCTGGAACAGTTCCTGCTCATCCCTGAATACAGGTTCTCTGCCAGTCCACATAGTTAGTCAAACAAGCCAGCCCATCCTCCCACAGAAACCAGGGGGCACCCTCTTGGTACTACAAAAACCTGCCTTCCACAGATCCCAGCTGCTTATTCTGGTCCTGAGCGCAGACCCTGTGTTTCCCTGAATGATGTGTAGTGTCCTTCTCCCCTGGGATTTTGAGTGTATATGACTAAGAAACTGCTCTGCCTTACCTGTCCACTCCTAGGGAGTGTGTGTCCAGCTATTCCTCTAATCCCAAGGAGAGAATCTCTCCCTCATCAACAGGGTAAATAGGAGGCCACTCAAATACTTACATATTCAAAGACAAAAAAAAAGACCATAAACTTGAAAACAAAGTGAGATCAAATGAACCTAGGAATATATCAAATTTGTAACATAATCATCCAGAAAATAGAATTTTTCCCATTGACTCTTGTCTATTTCATTGCAGTGAAATATATCCCAAGATTCAATGGTAACAGTAATATAACTTTCAAATTATTTTATGCATTTGTAGAACAGAGAAAATTAGGAAATACATTACTAGGAGACAAGAATTTCAGTGGAAATAAAATGAGGTACAAATATAACATCAAAGAAGAAAGATTGTAATGTTAAATGTTAATTGGAAATATCAGTAAAAATTCATGATTTTAAAAAATATGTGTGTGTGTGTGTAGTAACTGTCCATTGAAAGGCCCTGATGCAATGTCATCCTTGTAGTAATGATCATCACTAGTCTTCTTATACTGGTTTCCATATACTATTCCCCAGTTAAAAGAATCAGGATTTCTTGGAGAAATGGCTTAAGTACAAGGTGAGACTAGAACATCTTATGATGCCAGAAAGCACAGAAGGGCTCAAATACAACATATGAGCCAACTGAGAGGAGCCACCCCTGGTAATACGTGGCATGATTTAAACAGCAAGAAGAATAATGATGGTAATTTACTGAACACATTGAATTCATAAAGATCCACAAGTCCACACTTAAATTTGAAAGAAAGAAAGAAATTAACTTATTGGCCAGCATTAAAGGTGACATATTTTTCCTTATCCAGAAAATTGGTAAAAGGTAACTAGACTTTATCCTCCATAATTGGGAAGAACTATAGTTCATCCTCAGTTGATGAGCAGGAGTTTTTAAAAAATTTTTTTGAAAGAGAAAAAATGCCAGGTAATGAATGTAGGGGGAATGATGGAATTAGAAAATTACTCATCCTGCAGTCTTTAATAAAATAACTTATTCAGGCTAGCATCAGCAATAAATACTAAGTCTAGTAAGTGAAGGGACACTTACACAGAGCCAGCTGACTTGGCAATGATAAAAGGAAATCATATTTCTACAGTGGAAAGATCAGACTGTTATGACCTTACCTAGTGATCAAATTGGCATCCTAGCAGCGAAGCAATGAGACAACATGTGCCTGTGAGCTGATGCAATATGAACACAGATCATCTAACTAGTGTCCTTACCAAAACTATTTAATCTGAATCTACTGGTCTAGCATCTTCACATTGTTAATGTCATGAAAAAAGTAAGATTAATAGGTTAAAAGGAGCATAATAACCATTGCACGGTTTTATCTTAGTTGGAAGAAACTGCTAAAAGATGGTATTTTGGGGACCGTGGGAAATTCACTATGGATTAGTTAGCAGATGATATAATGACATTATTCTCCATTTTTTTAGATGTAATATGGTACCATGATATATGGAAATATTCTTATTTTTATCAGATACTTACTGAATTATATCATAAGACAGCCATTACTTTAAAATAATTCAGCAAAGATTAGATGATAGAGCAAACTGAAAAATGGCAATGATTGTTCAATGTGAGTGATGGGTATATGATTTGATTTACTCTTCTTTCAACTTTTCTGTATAACTGAAATGTTCATTAAAAAATTTTAAGAAAAGATTATCATTTTTTATCTGTATCTGCTGTATTTTAAATGCAACAGAGTTGCTTCCCCTTTCTGAGTAAAACATGGCCATGCTTTCAGCTAATGCTCCCATTGAGGAAAACTAAACAACCTGGGTAAAATCCAAAAATCCCCTAATACTGAAAGGTATCAGAAACCTGCTGATATAACAGGGACTAGAAGGTGCGGGATTCTAGAGCAAGGAGAACTATGCAGAGATGCGCTGACTCCTGCAGCCTCTTCTGTTTTGGGGGATATTTACCAAAACCCGGCTCAGGGGCAGAGACTAGGTCCCTGAACTTTGTCTGAGCACAGGGTCACACTGGAGGATGGGAACCAGAGACCTTTGGTGGTCTCATGGAGAGACAAAACTAGAGACTGGAATGGCTGGTGTGCAGGTAGTAACAGAAGCACAAAGAGCTGAGTCTAAGGCACAGGTTATTTTCTCCCCAAAACATCTGTCAAATTCTGGAGCTGCATAGGGCATTAGGCTGAACATCTCAGAAGAAAACTGCTGAAAAACCAAGTGGGGATTTCCTTGGCCTTACGGTGATGTGGGTGGGGATGTGAGTTCAGGACTACCAGGATAAGGTGCCCCCGTGCACATACCTACCTCTGCATCAAATGATCTTGAAATCTGTCCTTTAGGAAAAGAAGAGAACCAGAGATGGACAGAACCTCTCAAGAACTGTAATGAGTCTCAGCTCTCCCTCTGTTAGGTTGGAGGGATCATCTCTCACTATCTGCTGAACAGAGGAAAGAATAAAACCTCTCTGAGGGAAGTTAGTTAATATCATCTGGATCCGTTACAGTGGCCACCACAGGTCTCAGGGCCACAGGAGGATGACAGTGTTCAGAAGCATAAAAAGAAACATTCACTTTTTATACATCTTTTGAAGAACAAGGAAAAAATTTCTCATGCCTAATCCTCTGAGAAGACTTCTCACATCTTTTCACCCATGCTTAAACCAATCATTTGATAAGGATAAGGAGAATGAAATTGTCATGATTGGCTTACACCAGTTAAGGTTTGTTGTCCTCCTTACTACTGATGGGCTGGGTGGGAGAAGGCCCCAGACTGTTTGGAAAGACATGGCCTCTTGGAAGAGGATGAACCCAGTCATGGGTCTGTTAGCAAGGAAAGGGGCATGGCAAATGAGTAGGCCATTGACAATGTTGCCAAGTCATCTACCAGCTATTAGTATGGGACCTTGGGCTAGCTCTTCAATCTCTTTGGGCCTCAATTCTCTCATCTGTAAAATTTAGGTGATAATAGCACCTCAAAAGGCTACTGTATGCATTCAATAAAATAATATACTAACAAACCACTTACCAGATATGTAGCTTGTTTTCAATGCTCCAATAATGTTAGGTATTGTTATTGTCATCATTTTGAGTCCCTTTTTTAGACATGTTTCAGTTGTCAGTGGTCCTTTTAAGCATGAGCCAACCTAGATTTCAGGGGTGTGCTGAACAGCCCAGACAATATGCCTAGTATCCCTCTTGCTCTTCTTCTCAACATGCCATTGTGAGGAGCCATCTCCAGGAAAATGGGCCAGCAAAGTGGGAACTGGGGTCCACAGGGGAGACATCTTCCCCCCATTACTCACCCCTCTTGTTACTTTTCAATTAACAGGAGTGCAGGATTCAGAGGTGAGGCTTTGCTGTAAGAACCCTGGACAGATGTGGCATGTATTCCAAGAGCTCCATTTTTACTAAGAGATTTGGGATGGGTGGGAATGTATATTCAATAATTTAATAAGATTTATACTCCCATTAATTTTAATGAAAGAAATTACGATATTATTTTAAAACCAGGATAATATGATATGGAGAAGAACACAAAACTTTCATGGATTTTATAAATAACATGCAAGACTTGAAGAAAATTTCCATTTGGAGTGACTGATTGATCCCCTTCCTCTGCCTTTAGGGTCACTACAGTAGGAAAGGTTTAGAAGCATGGTGCTTCAGATTAAATAAATATTATAGACTTTAAAAATGCAAATACTAGGAATCCCTGCTGAGTTCACAGTTTCTTTTCCTTTGAATAACGCCGTGTGGAGGAAGCCTGCTGCCAGTGGACACCTGTGGAGATGGAGCGATCCCCAAGGAGCTAGGACAAATGGCTCAGATTTGGGAGGGGGAGTAGTGGACACTATTTTGTCTAGGGCCACTCTCGTAGGCTTAGTGAAATTTCACACTGGTGAAGCAATAGAGAGCAGAGGCTAAGAGTGGGGGCAAATGCTCTTGGTTGTGCCAACTGCTATTTTTATTACCCTAAGCAATGTAATATGAATATCTAAGCCTTGATCTTTCTATTGCCTGATGGGCACAACAGACCTGCTTTAATTGTGCTCATGGTGAGAATCAAGTTAAGGAAGCTGATGTAGGCAAAGTATTTCATACAGTTCCTAACACAAAGGTGTTTCATAGATGTGATATCGCCTGTAAGCCTACTTTACAGCTGGAGAGCTCCCAAAGCTTCTTTTTGTAATTATTGAAACTAGCCTCAGTGAGTGGTGATTCTGTGATAACTAAAAAGATATTTCTTCCTTATCAGAGGGAGAGGCCCAGCTGTGACAACTCTTAATACCATGGACATATTTTGTGTAAGGGATTTTTCCCAAGAAATGGGCAATACAGTCTTATCAGTGGTCATGTAATGTAACTCATTACTCTTAGTAACCTGCTTCAAAACAGAAGGAGATAAATGATCCCTTTGTTAGTTAGTTGGTGTAACAAAGTGAGCTGTGAAGCAACAAAGATAAATCAGACATAGACCTGCATTTGAAACAACTCCTCAGGGAGGAAGAGAGATAAGGTGACTCAGTAAACTTGACAGCAGGACAGAAAGTGGATGTGCCTCAAGGCTGCAAGTACAAGACCTCAGGAGTTAAAAAGAAACTGCCTATTGTCCCCACCTCAAAGCTAGATTCGTTACCAATGAAGTAGAGCAAGATTTAATGGAGGAATATTTTAGTCAAACTATCATAGTTGCAAGGAATAAGATCCCCTTGGTTTATAACAAGAAAGGCTGTCTTGAAATTCTTAATAATTTTTGAACAAGGAACCTGACCTTTCCATTTTTCACTGGACCCTGCAAATCATGAGGCTCTTCCTTCACAGGATCCATGGGGTCAGGAAAGTAGGTTGGGAACAGGATGGGGCTCAGGATCTCCCGGAGCACAGGTGACAAGGTAGGTGTTCTTAGGGTCCTGGGCTCCTCCGGTCTGCCAATATTCCTGCTACTATCTACTAATTACCGCACCCTTTACTGAACTTACTGCTTGGAATTTGCAGAATTACGGCCTTTGTTTGCTGACAACTCAAAGACCTATGTCTCAGCTTGTCTGCCTTCTATTAACTATGCAGCTATTTCTTCAGCTTACATTAAATCTGCCTAAAAGAGAGTATGACTGGTCCAGTGGGGTTGGATCCCTGTTGGGAAAAGTGCTCATTTTCTCCCCTCATAGTCTGCTGGCCTGTGCTCCACCCCTGGCCTAGAGAGCAGTGGCAGGGGAGAAGTGGGGTGACTCAGCCAGGGCATTATGATTAAGTGGCCACTTAGGCTACTTCCCCCAGAAGGGGGATTATAGGTGGGAATCTCCACAGAAGGGACTATGGCTATAGTGGGTGCCCAGAGACTTGGTCTATCTGGTAAAGGGGGTTCACATTTTAAGTGACCTTGAGAGATCCAGAGGTGTGGACACAGACAGATAGGGAAGGATATTTCAAGGGTGGCCTACAGTGGAGATACAACAACACAGGCCTGGGAGCAGAGTGGCTGGAGCCAAAGGCATGTGAATGGAGGGCCTTGAACCCACAGCTGCGGAATTTTCATTCTATGTGGCATTTGAATGATGGAAAAATTGGGGGCCTAGTGAGAAAGTTATCTTGACTTATAGCCCACTGTCCCTGGGGAAAGTCTCTACAAAGCAGCCTGACAAGTCCCCATGGTATAGCTTTACCAGGCTGAGGGTTCCTCTGGCCCTGTTTCTCCCTGGCTTCTCTAGCAGCATAAAGAACACAAATTGCCTACCCGCTTGAGGGACAGAGGCTCAATTTGGCCACCTCTCTTTCTAGACACTAAAGTAGGACAAGCGCATGACACTGAAAACGTAAGCAAGGGCCTCTTTGTTGATGTCTCATCTGGCAGCAGCCTCCAAAAGCCCGAGCAAACTTGCATTGCTGTTGGAGTATCCTAGGGTTTCTCCAAATCTCTTAGCTTTAGTCCCACCCAAATATCCCTCATAATGCTTTGCTGTAGGAGGAAAAAACTCCTGAATTTCAATCTGTTTCTGTTCCCTCAAATATTTGTGCATGAGGCTGCACAGGGAGGGAACTAAATACTGCAGTATGATTTCCTGTGCAGCCGCTGGGCTGGGTCCTGGGCATACACAGGCAACCAGGACCTGCTCCGTCCTCAGGGCTGGGTGAGGAGAGCCACAATGCCAGTGACAATTGTGAGCATGTGGGTGACCTGTCCCAGTCTCCAGTCTCATTGCTCTATGTACATTAACTCACAACCCTCACAACAGCCATAGGCATTAAAAACTATCATTTCCTCCATTTTTCAGATGAAAACAACTGAATTATTAAACAATGATGATAAAAGACATCTAAAAGATCCACCAGAGATGTGCTCTGAGAGCAAAGATAAACACTTCAATAGGTATAAATTTGGTGGCTAAGTTTATGATTTCAAGGAGGAAGTAACAACTGTGCTGAGGTTTGAAAGAGCAAAGGGTTTTTCAGGCTAAGGGAGACAAGAGATTAATCCAGGCACAGGGAGCAGTGTGAACAAAGGTGCAGAGGAGTGGAATATATTCCTTCTGGACCAGGCACATCTATCTGAGCTGAACCTAGAGTGCACAGCAGCTCATCTAGGAGGAAGCCAGGTGTGGGTGAAGAATCTCACTTGGGAAATTGGGAGTAAGACTTGAGGTCCATGCCTAGGAATTTGGATTATTGATAGAGTACATAGAGCATTATATACTGGAGGGATGAGTGGCATGAGCAGTTGTTTTTAAAAGAAAATTTTGGCATAAGAATGGAGAGAGGGGAAGCGGGGCTGGAGGCAAGGAAGCAAAGGATAAAGGGAGAGGCAGCAAGGCTGCAATGGTTTGAGCTGGTGCAGCGAGGAAACAGACACAGTGTACACTCCAAGGGCCACGCTGACAGAGGTTACAGAGCCCTTGCAGAGGCGAGAGCCAGACAGCAAGCAGTCAAATGGTCAGAACTGAGAGGAGGTTCGGAGATGAGACAGAGATGGGTCATGGTCAACAACCACCGACCAATGGAAGAGAGTAACTAAAATCAGTGTTTTTTCATGCTGATGGCTAGAAAAGAGTCCTAATCAAAATGTCCTGCTTTGATATATGCACCCCTGTACTTATTGCCATATTAATCACAATAGCCAAGATATGGAAGCGACCTAAGTAGCTTCATCCATCAATAGGCAAATGGATAAAATAGATGTGGTAGGTATGTACACAATGGCATGTTACTCAGTCATCAAGAATGAAATCTTGCCATTTGCAACATGGATGGACCCAGAGGGTATTAAGCTAAGTGAAATAAGCCAGGCAGAGAAAGACAAATACCATATGATTTCACTTATATGTGGAACCTAAAAAACAAGACACATGAACGAAACAGAAATAAACTCACAGACACAGAGAAGAGACTGGTGATTGCCATGGGGGTCGAGTGGGAGAGATACAATAGGCAAAGGCATAAAAAGGCACAAAATTCCAGTTGTAATATTAACTAGACACAGGGATGAAAGTACAGCATAGGGAATATAGTCAGTAATATTGTAATATCTTCATATGTTGTCAGATGGTAACTATGCTTATTGGGGTGAGCATTTAATACTGCAGATAACCGCTGAATCACTGTTATATGCCTGAAACTAATACAATATTGTGTAGCAACAATACTTCAATTTAAGAAAAGGCCTGCTTTGGATGATGGGACAGGAGAATGGAGAAAAGGGACAGGCCTGGGCACCTGAGGCAGCAACAGAGGGGGAAGATGGATGAGTGAGGTTAGGACTTGGTGCATGGAACAAGGTAAGTCCCAGCGGCTGTGCAGGGCAGAGGAAGCCATGATGGATGCCTGCACCCAGTGCCTTCAGCTCCTTGCTGCCACGGAGACCTCAAGGGCAGTGGCAAGAAGGAAAGAGAAAGGATGGGTGGATAAAATCATAATCTTCTGGTGCTGTGGGACCAAGAGAAGTTGGCAAGATTGCTCCATTCATCACCAACAGCTAGTTAGCATCCCATTTCATTTTTCCTCTCCAACCTTAGCTTAACACTTTGCTGCTACAGAATGATTATGAGGCAAGGAGAAAATGAGGAAAGGGTCTTCATTTTTATGGTGACTGAAAGTGGCTGATCTGGTTTGCTTTTGAGTAAATAAAGTTTAAGGAAAACCATTTTGAATAGAAATTATTTAAAAATATATGACATGGTTCCCTACCTTCTTAAACAGAAAATATACACATTAACTGAGAAATATATATATATATATATATAGTTAGATAATTACCTTTACATATGGAAGGTTTTCAATAAATCGACTAACATTATTTACAACATTTTAATTTGATCACTCAGCTTGTGACTTGGAAGACAGATGTTTCTTTCCTATAATTATGCCTTCCGTTAAGGTGTGGAGAATCCTAGTATACAGCAGGTGCTCAGTAACACAAGTCAGGGTCAATGGCCTCAGATTGCTATGCTATTAGAAGTATTTTTTAAAAACACATTCTGCCTTCTTCCCATTAGCTTTCACTGTTCACTATGCTCAGCACAGCATGCCGAGGAAGGGGTACAGTGCAGCTCCAAGACGGGTGTTGCAAAGGATTCTAGGCCTAGACAGTGGGAGAGCTGCAGAAAACACTGAGAAGTGGTGGACAGCCATGCCGGTCCCTTGCCTGCTCTGCCTCTTCTCTGAGCTCTGACAGATGGAAGGAATTAAATTCCTTTTCAGCTGTGATTTTCCCTGGGCCCACAGCAGACAACAGTGTGCAAAACACGAAGTCAGCGGGTCTGCCTTAGAAGAGGCTGGGACACCCTGTTCTGTAAACATTTGTCGTGAGACCAAAATAACCCATGTCTTAAGTGGCCAAATTTTAACAGCTATAAATTGCTTCCTGCTTTTAGTAAAGAATCGCTGACCAAATTCCTATTTATTTGGGTCCCACTGTTTAAAAACATTAAAAAAATACAAACAACATAAATATATTATAGAAAATACAAATATGCATGAGAAAGAAATTAAAAGCCACCCATAATCTCATCACCCACGGAAAACCACTAATATGACCATTCGTCTATGTTCCATATATTTTTTCTTATATTTTGCAGGTGTACACTCTATACTGTGTACCTTCTTTTCCTTACAAATATGTTGTGTCTACATTAGCAAGACAATAAGTATGTTTTTACATTATTCTTGTTAATTATATAACATCCTCCCAAAGGCATGTTAAAAGTGGTGGTTTTAATATGATTGTACTCATTCACACTTTTTCCACCTTACATTGGATTTTCTATATTCTCACTGTCTTAAGTCCTCCAGGTCAATCCCTTGCTTTTCTTTGTCCAGGTCAACAGACCTGTATGCTTCCTAAATGGGCCAGTGCTTGCCTCTCATTAGGAAAGTCCTGTCTCATACTGAACTCGTCTGTGATGTTCACATCCCAGACCTCCTGCCACCTGGTCCACTTCCCAAGACTCTCCCAGCTTCTGGCAACAGAACAAGCCCATTCACAGTCACTTCGCTCTTTTTTAAGAAAGGTAGCTTGCTAATGAGACCATGGTGTCCTGTTTACATAAGGCCCAACACAAAGGAAATACCTTCCTTTCTCAGGCCATACCTCCAAGTCTAATCTTTCCCATCTCACAAATACCTGCTTTTGGAGAAAGAGGAAGGGTAGAGAATGAGAGAGGAATAGAGT
Organism: Manis pentadactyla; assembly: GCF_030020395.1. NCBI lineage: Eukaryota > Metazoa > Chordata > Mammalia > Pholidota > Manidae > Manis > Manis pentadactyla. The sequence goes on along the minus strand of NC_080025.1, from coordinate 56,967,705 downwards.
GGGTTTTAAAAGTCTTCAAACTATGTATATCCTTAATGATGTTCAAAAACTAAGAACAAAAAGGAAGACAAAACATTTTTTAAATTACTTTTGTTGGGAGGCTATGCACTTGTACCATAATGTGGCTCCAATATTGAAAAAATATGACTCAAGGCTTTATAAGCAGTACATTTATGGAAGTGTTTGGAGGTGTTTGACAATAAGATAAACAGTTTAGTGAGAAACCCTAGATAGACTCCAGAAGACTGAGATATAAAAATAAAATTATGATAATAATAATAGTTACTGTTCCCCAAGCATTTACTAAGTGCCAGGTGCTAAGTCACACATAATCTCATTTAATCTTTACAAAAACTCTACATTACCCTTTTTCAAATGAGGGTTCTGAGGCTTGAGAGATTAGCCCAATATCTCATAGCTGGTAAATGCTGATGCATAAATTGTAACAAATTTATCTTCAAAAGACCTACGACTTTCTTCATCACAGATGCCTAATGCCTACGTTTGAGTCTTTGTGTGGTTACTTCCTGGCTACTACCTGGAACAAGTAACACAAACTCTTTTTATCTGTAAAATTATCAAAATATTAGTATCTACTTCATAAGACTGTTGGGAAGATTAACTAGATAATTCATGGCCATAAAATATGACTCTATTGCAGCAAGCATTAGCTGTTTGCCTGTGTTGATACCACTAGCTTCCTGTGCGGGCAGAGATAACCACTGAAACGCTATGAGCATCATTTTTCTAATGGATAAAATGAAGAAGTTGGGCTATGTAATCTTGTGAGTCATTTTGGGTTTAACCTTCTATGATCATTTTTCTCTGACAAAGCAACTGTAGGTGGCCAGGCCTAACCTTAGCAGCAGCTGGAATGAGGGATGGAGGAGACCTAGGCAAAGCTGTTGCAGATGACTCCTGCTTCTGGAGAGGGCGTGAGAACCAGACAGTAAGACTCAAAGTCATGCTGATCACCCTTGGCTGCCAGGGCAAACTCGGGGAGTGGTAAAGGCCTTCTTCATCACTTCCATTTAATTTCACCTTCACAGTGGTTTGAGAGCGGTTCTGACTTCCTGGTTTAGAATTATAAAGCACAAAGACCTTCTTGCTTAAATCCTTATCTCCTTCCTCTTGATCGTGAATAAAAAGTAGATACTAATAGTTCTAAACTTACTGTAGCTAGCTCCACATGAATATATGTCTTGCAAGTAGACTATCTTGTCCTACCTGAATGTCAGCTCTGGGTGTGTGGAGTTAAACTGTTTCCATGGTTTGCTTTATTGCATGTGCTTTACTTTTTTTTTCCAGCCATGAAAAATGCACTTGGCAATATTGGTATTCTGTCACCATGATGATTTAATGTCAGAGAAAACCCATGGGGAAATAAAGGAAGCCATTTAGTGTGGGGAAAGTGGACCCACCAGCTTTGCAGTTCAAAACTGCAAAGTTTTGAACAACAGCTGGTTGTGCTGAAATATTTTGACAATTCAGAACAACTGAATAACTGTTTACTCAGCAGTCATCACACTTTTAGCTTTTAATCAGTAAAACTGATTTTTTAAAACTACTTTTAATCAGTAACATCAGAATTTATCAATTCTGGTAGAGCCCTAGAATAGTTTGAGAAAGGAGCCACAGAGTTGAAAGATCTATTTAGTTGTGGGTCACAGGTGAAACAACTGGTGTCAAGTATACATTTTGATTCCTCGCTTCTGCATTAAAAAATTTTTTAAATCCTTCCAAAGCAGTCAAGAGAGTTAATAAATTTAGCTTTATTTAATATGAATGTGGATTTGCTTGCCAGGATGTACATTCTACTGTTCCTGGGTGGCTGTTCACCTGAGGTTCTCTGTCTCCTGTCTTTTGATGGTGATTTCTCTTGGAGATAGAGGTGGGAGAATTTTCCTAATATTCTTAGAGCAATTAAGCTACCAAGAGCTCAGAGTGATTCAAGATAAAACAGAGGCTGACAGCTCAGTTGTAAACAGTGTCCTCATCCTCCCCTGGCCACTACTCCATTCCACCCCAAGCCCAGCGTGCCCACTCCGGCCTGCCCCCTTGGCTGATGCTCCATCTGGATTCAGAACCAGCCCTCCTTACAGAAGCACGACTCGGATTTCCCGCGAGCTAGAGAATCCGATGGGATCACAGACTCTCTTGGATATAATTTCCAGCTCTATTAATTTATTCTATTCAACACATGTATTTGAGGGCCTATTTTATCAGGCACCTTCCATATGCTTAAATACTCTCTACAACTTATGAATCAATCATTTACCTACAACTTATTTATCACTTATCAAGTGGTATTTAGCCATGTTGACCACCTCCAAGGCTGAGAAGCCCATTATTCCTTAAGGTAGACTGTAACAACTTTCAAAAGCTTTGTTAGAAATTGCTTATTTATGTTGAGGCATAATGTATCTTCCTGAAATTTCAGCCTATTAGTATTCCTTTTCTTCCTTTTTAATGGGGATAATTTTTCAAATATTTGAGAATGGATATCATGCTCCCCACAAGTCATCTCTATATCAAATGAATCATCTTTAAATTTCCTCCAGGATTTTTCGTATAACAAAACTATGAATTTCTTTACTTTCATGTGGACATGCTCTAAACCATCTTAAAGTGTAGTGCCAGAGAAGCCCAAAATAGCCCCTCAGATATGATCAAGTTACCATCAAGAAGAGTTATCTCCTATTATTCAATCACTGCACCCTCAGAGCTGTGCCCTCTTCTCAGTTGTGAGATTACAATAATGAACATTATAATAGCTACTATTATTAAAAGGTAGACGCCATGCCAAAAGAGAAAAACATGTTTTTGTGACATGTTATGAAGTGAGATTTCTTTCCAGTCATCCTGCAACCCAGGCTAAGACCTCAAAGCTGAGTCAAACTGCCAAGAAACATGTCCTGCTTCTGTGTTCTAGAAGTAGCTTGGTGCTACCAGACAAAGAGCACTGAGTGTGCTGAGAGAGGGCTGCCCCTCAAAGAGGTGTAAATATTTTCATTCTTGCCCTCACAAACCTTATGGGGGAATCACCATTAAAGGCTGGGGGCACCCACAGGAAGAGGGACTGGTAGTCCATTCTCTAACTGGACATTTGCTCACATCTTCCCCATGCTACCATTCATTTCACCTCAATGAGACTCAGTGCACGTGAGGTCCCTGCGTTGCCTGTATTTTCCACCACTCTGAACTCACTTGCTTTTATTCACCAAACTCATACTCATTTAGTTATGAAGACTAAATATTTAAGACACCTGAGTGGACAGTCCAGCTCTACCACTATTTATCTGATGATCTTGGGCAATTCACTGAACTACTCCATGCCCTAATTCCTTCAATTTACATAATGAGGATAATTAATAACTACTTCCTAGGGCTGTGGTAGGGACTGAATGAGTTACTATATTTCAAATGCTTTAACAAGTGACTCGCACTTACGAAGAGCGCCCTAAGAGTTCTCTCACATATTAACCTCTTACTTTTATTATCATTACTATCTACAGACATATCTTTGTGGATCTCTCTCAATCGTTCTCTTATTCTTATAACTCTTGTCCAGTCTCTTACAGAAATTTTTTTCACACTCTTTTCCAGCTGTTTTTGTTTTCCTTTTACTTTATTCTCTTTGAAAGTTAATTAACAAGCCCAATAGGGGCTGATAAAACTGGAACTACTACTACTGGAGGCATCAAAGGAAAGAAATCAACCCACTTTAAAGAGAAATTAGGCAACAAACAAAAACTTGTGTGATTAACCTTTAGAGAGCCCAGAAATAGTCTGCAGAATCACCCCATTTTCTCTCCTGCACTCCCCCCCCAGGACACTCCCATCGGGCTTCTGTTCCTGAGTGTCACCAAAACAGCTCCTGCGGGGGTTCACCAATGACATCCACTTTCATAAATCAGAGGGGATTTCTCATTCCTTATTTTACATGACCCCTCAGTAGCATTCAACAGTGATGACCATATCTTCTTGAAACTCTTTCTGCTGCCCATAGCTTGGAGGACACAGCAGCCTCCTGGGTTCCACTTTGTTTTGGCTGTTTACACCTCTCTGGCCACTCCTCAGACTTATCAGGATCATCTTCCTCTACTTGACATAAATATTAGAGTTCCCTGAGGATTTGTTCCAGGACCTCTCCTCCTTTTACTATAAATTATTATCCCACAATACTATTCATGACTAAAGCTTCAGTAACAATCTAGATATTGGTAAACCTAATTTGTACCTTCAATAGAAACTACTCCAGTGAGTTCTGGATGGGTTTTTCCAATTGCCTACCCAAATATCTCCAGTTTGGTATCCCAAACTTGATATGTCTAAGAAAAAACTCACGCCCACACCCCAGTAGCTGGTCTTATCCATTGTCTCTATTTTTTTCCCTTGGTATCATTAATACACAATTGCATGAGCAACATTGGGGTTACTAGATTTCCCCCATTATCAAGTCCCCACCACATACCCCATTACAGTCACTGTCCATCAGCATAGTAAGATGCTATAGAGTCACTACTTGTCTTCTCGGTGCTCTACTGCCTTCCCGTGCCCCCCACTACATTATGTGTGCTAATCATAATGCCCTCTATTGCCCTTATCCCTCCCTTCCCACCCACCCTCCCCAGTCCCTTTCCCATTGGTAACTGTAAGTCCATTCTTGGGTTCTGTGAGTCTGCTGCTATTTTGCTCCTTCCGTTTTTTCTTTGTTGTTATACTCCACAGATGAGTGAAATCATTTGATACTTGTCTTTCTCCACCTGGCTTATTTCACTGAGCATAATACCCTCTAGCTCCATCCATGTTGCTGCAAATGGTAGGATTTGCTTTCTTCTTGTGGCTGAACAATATTCCATTGTGTATATGTACCACATCTTCTTTATCCATTCATCTATTGATGGACACTTAAGTTGCTTCCATTTCTTGTTGCGATAAACATAGGGGTGCATATGTCTTTTCAAAACTGGGATCCTGCATTCTTACGGTAAATTCCTAGGAGTGGAATTTCTGGGTCAAATGGTATTTCTATTTTCAGTTTTGTGAGGAACCTCCATTCTGCTTTCCACAGTGGCTGAACTAGTTTACATTCCCACGAGCAGTGTAGGAGGGTTCCCCTCTCTCTACATTGTCACCAGCATTTGTTGTTGTTTGTCTTTTGGATGTTGGCCATCCTTACTGGTGTGAGGTGATATCTCATTGTGGTTTTAATTTGTATTTCTCTGATTATTAGTGATGTGGAGCATCTTTTCATGTGCCTGTTGGCCATCCCAATTTCTTCTTTGGAGAAGTGTCTGTTCAGATCCTCTGCCCATTTTTTAATTGGTTTATTTGCTTTTCGTTTGTTGAGGTGTGTGAGCTCTTTATATATTTTGGATGTCAACCCCTTATCGGATATGTCATTTATGAATATATTCTCCCATACTGTAGGATGCCTTTTTGTTCTCCTGATGGTGTCCTTTGCTGTACAGAAGCTTTTTAGTTTTATATAGTTCCACTTGTTCATTTTTGCTTCTGCTTTCCTTGCCTGGGGAGATATGTTCATGAAGAAGTTGTGCATGTTTATGTCCAAGATATTTTTGCTTATGCTTTTTCCTAAGACTTTTATGGTTTCATGACTTACATTCAGGTCTTCAATCCATTTCGACTTTGTTTTTGTGTATGGAGTTGGACAGTAATCCAGTTTCATTCTCTTACATGTAGCTGTCCAGTTTTGCCAACACCAGCTGTTGAAGAGGCTGTCATTTCCCCACTGTATATCCATGGCTCCTTTACCATATATTAATTGACCATAAATGCTTGGGTTAATATCTGGACACTGCTGTTCCACTGATCTGTGGCTCAGTTCTTGTGCCAGTACCAAATTGTCTTGATTACTGTGGCTTTGTAAAAGAGCTTTAATTTGGGAAGTGAGATCCCCCCTGCTTTATTCTTCTTTCTCAGGATTGCTTTGGATATTCAGGGTCTTTTGTGGTTCCATATGAATTTTAGAACTATTTGCTCTAGTTTGTTGAAGAATGCTGTTGGTATTTTGATAGGGATTGCATTGAATCTGTAGATTGCTTTAGGCAGAATGGTCATTTTGACAATATTAATTCTTCCTATCCATGAGCATGGGATGTATTTCAATTTATTGCTGTCTTCTTTAATTTCTCTTATAAGTGTCTTGTAGTTTTCAGACTATAGGTCTTTCACCTCCTTGGTTAGGTTTATTTCTAGATATTTTATTCTTTCTGATGCAATTGTGAATGGAATTGTTTTCCTGATTTCTCTATCTGCTAGTTCATCGTTAGTGTATAGGAATGCAACAGATTTCTGTGTATTAATTTTGTATCCTGCAACTTTCCTGAATTCAGTTATTAGTTCTAGTAGTTTTGGGGTAGATTCCTTAGGGTTTTATATGTACAATATCATGTCATCTGAAAACAGTGACAGTTTAACTTCTTCCTTACCCTTTATTTCTTTGTGTTGTCTGATTGCCGTGGCTAGGACCTCCAGTACTATGTTGAATAACAGTGGGGAGAGTGGGCATCCTTGTCTTGTTCCCGATCTTAGAGGAAAAGCTTTCAGCTTTTCACTGTTAAGTATGATGTTGGCTGTGGGTTTGTTGTATATGGCCTTTATTATGTTGAGGTTCTTGCCCTCTATCCCTGTTTTGTTGAGAGTTTTAATCATGAATGGATGTTGAATTTTGCCAAATGCTTTTTCAGCATTTATTGATATGATCATGTGATTTTTGTACTTCTTTTTGTTGATGTGGTGGATGATGTTGATGGATTTTCTAATATTGTACCATCCTTACATCCCTGGAATGAATCCCATTTGATCATGATGAATGATCTTTTTGTTGTATTTTTTAATTCAGTTTGCTAATATTTTGTTGAGTATTTTTGCACATATGTTCATCAGGGATATTGGTTTGTAATTTTCTTTAACTGTGGTGTGTTTGCCTGATTTTTGTATTAGAGTGATGCTGGCTTTATGGGATGAGTTTGGAAGTATTCCCTCCTCTTCTACTTCCTGGAAAACTTTAAGGAGGATGGGTATTACATCTTCTCTAAATGTTTGATATAGTTCAGCAGTGAAGCCATCTGGTATGGGAATTTTGTTCTCAGGTAGTTTTTTGATTACCAATTCAAATTCATTGCTGGTAATTGGTCTGTTCATATTTTGTGTTTCTTCCTGGGTGAGTCTTGGAAGATTGGATTTTTCTAGAAAGTTGTCCATTCCTTCTAGGTTATCCAACTTGTTAGCATGTAATTTTTCATAGTATTTTCTTATAATTCTTTGTATTTCTGTGGTGTTGTAGTGATTTTTCCTTCCTCGTTTCTGATTCTGTTTATGTGTGTAGACTCTTTTTTCTTGATAAGTATACTAGGGATTTATCTATTTTGTTTATTTTTCTCACAGCTCCTGGTTTCATTAAGTCTTTCTATTGTTTTATTCCTGTCAATTCCATTTATTTATTCTCTGATTAAGGGAGGTTGAAGGATATTTTTCATTTTTGTTGGGTGGTTAATCCTCAAGGTCCAGCAATATGATAAAGTTAAAGTTCTTGAGATGGACAGATCAGCCTAGGTTATCCAGCAAAGTACAACATAATCACAAGAGACCTTATGGTAGGGAGACAGGAGGTCACAGGGAAGATATGGTGACAGAAGTAGGGGCTGCAATCAGAGAGAAAGTTTTGAGGATGCTCTGCGGCTGGCCTGACAGTGGAAGAAAGGGCCTATGAGCCAAGGAATAAAGCCAGCTAGCAGAAAATGGAAAAGGCAAAGAACAAATTCTCCTGAGAACCTCCAGAAGGAACACAGCCATGTGACTACCTCAATCTTATGCAGTAAAACGGATTTAAGACTGCTAACTCCCAGAACTGTAAGATCATAAATTTGTGATGTTTTAAGCCTCTAAACTTGTGGTAATTTTTGGTAGCAGAGCTAGGAAACCAAAATAGTTTCCTTCCCTTCTTTCCTTTCTCCCATATAGACTGTGGATAAAATGGATGGAGCTGTAGCAGCTACTTTGAGATTGGGGGAAAAAAGGTCAAGAGACACAGAGAACTTGCCTTGACATCTCTGAGCCACTGAGCCAACACCAGCAATTGTCTACCTACAATTTTCTTGTTTTATAAAGAAACAAAACAAGAACACTTGTCCCATCCTTAAGTCACTTTAGTCACATGTGCTTCCCCTTGCAGATGAATGTAATTCCTAGCTGATGCTGCAGTCAGTAAAACTACGTGGTAGAAATCTATTGATTATTATGGAGAGATAGTCGTGACATGCATTAAGTGAAGAAAGATCTGTTATAAAATAATGTCTGAAATAGGATACCAGGAGATATATACACAGATAGATTATTAAAAAAAATAAAACTATTTCTAAGATTTTAGTCCAAAACATTAATTGAAGTTTGCCCTATTTTTGTGTGTGTTATTTAGCTTCCCTGCTATATTTTGTTTGTGAAATCAAATTAAAGTAAGGGTTTTTAACATTTCTTGAGGGAAGGAGATGAAGGCAGGAAAGATTCACCCAAGAGCAATTCCAGGATGAAGAAGAAATTGGCAAGTACCGATGTTTATCTGTAGGTAGAAGAGGAAAGGAACAGATGAACACTGATTAAGAGAGGTTTTTGTGAGAAGGGAGATTGCAAAGGCTGGCTAGGCAAGAGAAGTCACTGCACTTACAGGTTTATTTTAGTGGATTCTCAGGAATGAAAGAGTGAGAACACCAACCAGAGAGTCAGAAAACAAATGGCTTATGTGTATCAACAAATAATATAAAACTTTTAGCCAAAGTCACATATGGCAATGTTTCCTAAATAATAGCCCATGAGTTTTAGAAACCCTCTCATTTGGCCTTCCCTGTTCTTCCCCTGCCCCACTTCTCCTCATAGCTCTTACCTGACCTATTTCTTACCTTTATCATCCCTCTCCCTCCACTGGAGCTTAAGCACCATGACAGAAGGAATTGGCCACCTGGTCACTGCTTTATCCTCACCTAGAACAGTTCCTGATACGTAATATGTCTCCATGAATATTTGTTTCATGAATGAATGGCCCTGAGCAGGAGTTGGAAACATTTTCTGTAGGGGCTGATGGTAAATATTTTAAGGCTTTGCAGGCCAAAGGGCAAAATCAAGGGTCTTATTGAGGTCCTTATTTAATAACTATCAAACATGTCAAACCATTCTCAACTCAGTCATATGAAAACAGGCAGTGGCCCAGATTTGGGCTGAAGGCTAAGGTTTGTCAGGTCTGGACCTTGAGGATTAACCACCCAACAAAAATGAAAAATATCCTTCAACCTCCCTTAATCTCATACATCATTTCTGGTAACTTTCAGGAACTCAGACAAACACAGGAATTGTGGAGGCAATTTGGTAACAACAAACTGGTAACAACAGTTACCAATCCTGTCTTTGTAGAACAAGGGATATCACTCATTCAGGTATAAGTGTGAGGGGATAATTTCGGGTAGAATCAGTTCATCATCAGGTTTAACTATTACTATAGGCCTGCTCTGGACTACACACCATGCCAAGAACTAGCAGTACATTTATTTAAAATTCAGCAATATATTTCCTTAACCCTTTGGAAAACACAGGCAATCAGATACAATTTTCTCAGGATTGTGAGTGAATTCTGAATTTAAAACTCCCAGACAGAGTGCATCTTTTAAAAAAGATGTCAGCCCTGATTCTAGAATGGTGTTGTGCTAAGTCATATTCTGTTTCTTACATTTTTTTTAGTGTACCAGTTTCCTTTTAATTTTTATCCATGTTCCTGTATATGCATTTATCTTATTGTTATTAACTACAACTTACTATTCCACAGGATGTATTTACCACATCTCATTCACTGGTTCAAAGGTGAACACTGGTGTTGCTTCTAATCCCCTGCAATCCCAAACACATTGTAATGTAATCCTCACAGTCTCCTTGGGGACCTGGATGAGGTATGATGAGAATGTTTCCCCAAGTGGGTAGACAGGCCCTTATCAGCAGTGCGTTCGGGTTACCATTTCCCCACAAACTCAGAGATGCACAGCGGTAGCTTTCTAGTATCTGCCATGCTCATGAGTATAAAGTGATGACTTCCTGATTTCACTTGTCTTTCTCTGTTGGCTGTGAAAATTGAGCCATTCTCTGTATTCTGGTTGACCATTTGGTTTCCCCTTCTGTGATTGGCTTACTTACATCACCCATTTTTCTAATGCTTTTCTTGCCTTTTTCTGTTAGGAGTTCCTTGGCTGACAATCCTTTCACAGTTTACAAAAACAAAAACACCTAAAAACAACTTCTCCCAGCTGGTCACTTACCTGCTGACTCTATGATGACCTTCATCAAACCTACATCTTGAATTTTGATGTAAATTTTGTGCTTTAGGTTTTTCAAAAGAAAACCTTCCTTATTCAGAGATCACAAAAATTCTCCAACTCCCCTTTTTTGCTGGCTTTAGCAATTTACTCTTTCATATTTAGGTCTGAAGATTATTTCTATATATGATGTGAGACTCTGTCCTATCCCTACTATTTAGGGAAACCTCCACTAGTCTATGCCAAGTTTATTTATACATATATAATGTTTGGGGAGGGAATGGAGGAGAAAACAGGGGACCTGATAAACTGTTTACAAAATATATAAGGAAGAATAAAGATCCACAATTAGCAAAGGCAGTTCTACGCAAGAAAAATTTTAAAAGGAGAATTCACATTACCAGATAATAAAATGTTTTACAAAGTTAAAGAAAAAGGTGGCACTTGCAAGTAAGCTAAAGTAATAAATAAAGCTGAGAAACAGACCTTTCTATATCTGTCTGTCTCTCTGTCTATCATCTATCTATCTATCTATCTACATCTGCTCTATGTTTTGTTATAAAAACAGAACAAAGCCTCTACTGGAATTTTGATAGGAATTTCAATGAAACTATAGATTAACTTGGATGTCAATTGATATCTTTAAAATGTGCAGTTCTGAAACATGGACACTCTCTCCACTTATCAGCTCTCCCTTTATCCTTTTGGATGTACTTCCAGAACCAGTCTATCAATCGGAGTCCAATTAAGAAAATGGAAACCACAGTAGACCTTTCAAATAAGAGAGGATTTAATCCAAGGAACTAGAAGCCTACACAATATTTGGAAGGGTAGGAAGACTGAAGGTCCAGAGGAGCAGGAGTATTAAGAATTGCAGAAATCTTAGGGAATAGCACAGAAGCAGCTGTGGTGAATCTCACTCAGCCACCTGCAAAACCCAGAGCCACAGTTTACCCAGAGGCCACCACAACCTTGTGCCTGCCAACTGTCCCCACTTCTGTCCACAGCTGTTGCCAGGAAATGATAGCTTTTCTTATTATTGCCCCTTCCAAATGTCATGCAAATTTTTCTCATTGGCAGAATCTAACCCAGCACCCCTCTGGCAAGAGATAGGACCAATATTAAGTTGACAAACAAAAACCAAGAACAAAAGAGAGAAAGTGCTTAATAAATAAGTGATCCATGGTAAGTTAAAGTTTAAAACACAATATCAAAAATATTTTAAGTATGATTCAAAGGAAGCCCATTTTAACTGATTCAGTGATAGGGTATGCCTTTTCACTTGGAATCACCACAAAGATAACATTTGCAGGGGCTCACTTTTAAAATAGGGTGACTTTTTCGCAGAGATAATATGTCTGGAAAGATCCTGGAGGCAGTGTGACACAGTAATCCCTCACTGCTCAGCCCAGGCCATACCTTTATGGAAATGTGTCTGGTTAGAACTCTACAATCTGAGAGGCACAGAGACTTTGATGACCAGGCACTAGCAGTAAAGATGATTCAACAAAGGGGGTGAATAGGATTTGTTTTACATAATACACACACACTGTATATGAGTCATTAATAGAGTTCAAGTAGGATTGTAATCTAGAGCCGTGGTCTCCAACTCTTCGGATCACACATGCTTGTCAATAAAGTTGCTTTGATCACCTACAAATACAGAAATTAAAAGAATGAAATAGAATTAAAAAGGGAGGTTTTAACATTTCCTTCTAGCATCAGTGGATCATCTAATACAGCAGGTGGACACGCACTGTGGAGAGCACCTCTGTGTCTGCTCTCCGGTGTCTCCTCCACATTCCCCATCAAGCAGCCCAGAGCCAGAAACTGCATGAATGTGGCCCATTACATGCAGCACAACGCCTTGGTCGAGACCTAGAGTCAGAATCTAAATCACGAGTAAAACTGACCTGTAGTCAAATTCACTGAAATGACATCACAGCTGCCAGGAGAGGGCAGATGTGAGCAGGGTATCATCCTTACCCAGAGATCTGTAAGGTGGAAGAGGTAGGCAGCTAGAGGGAAGTGGGGCACAGGTTCTAAAAGAACTGGGAAGCCAGACAGAGATGAGGTATGAATGGAATGAAACATGAAGCCTGAGAAACATCAAGTTAAAACGAGGACACAATAAGCAGCCGCCAAAGGCACGCTAGAAAAATGTTGGGGTTGCCGTGGGGGTTTGTGGTTCACAATGGGGATGAAAAATCAAAGACAGAAAGAGAGGGAGCTCTAATCCAGAAGCCAAAAGAGCCCGAGCTAGAATCAGGGAGAAATTCTGACAGTGTCAGATCAAATTTCAGGAGCTGGGCAGGAATAGTCAGAGTTTCCATGTCAGAAGTTTATAAGGCAATTAACAGGAAAATATGACTGGGAGTAAGAAAACTTTTGAGACAACAATTATTCTCTGTCCTGTAATTTCTGATCTTGAAGATTTTTTTTATCCTTGCCAGGAGGCATGGAAGACTCTGGGTAGACTTTTGAAATGTTAGAGCTCAAAATACAAATCAAGTAGATACAGTGCATTGCTTAGCAAAGAGCAGAGTCCCTGTAGGTGTGTTTAACACTGATTTATCCCAGATGAATGGTGCTCCACAGAGGGACACCAGCCATGGAGGACACCGTGGAAATGTGGAGGCTTGGCGCCCTCCAGGGACACAGCATTGAACCAGATGGACAAAGGCAATAATCCCATAGGATTTACATTCTAGAGGTCAATAACAAGTAAGCAAACAGATAAGAAATTCCAGACAGTGGTAGTCCAATGAAGGAAAAACAGGAGACAAATCAATGTGCAGAGGGAGTGGAAGGTTGACTCTCTCTTACAGAGCAGTCAGGGAAGAGACTTGTTTGAAGAACGTGGGCAATCTGTGCCAATCTCTGAAGGAAAAGCATTCCAGGCAGAGGGACTATCAAGTGCAAAGTTCTTAAGGAAGAAGACACTCCTGGTGTGTCTTAGGATGCAGCAGGAAGGTCAATATGGCCGGGGAGGATTAATCAAGGGGAAGAATGTTTAGAAGGTTATATTTGAGAAACAGGAACAGCTAGACCTTGAAGGGCCTTGAAGGCCATGACGAAGAGCTTGGGGTTAGGCTGAGGGTCATGTTATCAAATTTATGCTTTTCAAAGATTACCATGGCTGTAGTATGGGGAATCTTTCATTATGCTTGAACCATTGATTCAACCATTGATTATTATGAATCATTGACTCCTGAGAGAGGAAGTACGGTGTGCTAGAGCCAAAGAGGTGACTGTCAAATTTTCAAGAATCTTGTGAACCACTTGTTAAACATAACCACTATTTAAAAATTGAATTACATAAACTCACAAATAAGTTATACTTAAAGCAGAGCTCATCAACAATGCAAACTCATTGCTTCCTAAGTCTGTTACTACATTTAGCCATTACCTATGTTTGAGGGTATGTGTATTGTTTTGATCACTATCCCAACTCCATGTGCAGTGAGGTTCTGTCAGTAGCTTGAAATTGGCCATGGTGGGTGTGCTTATGTTAGAGTAGTGAAGGCTACAAAGAAGGGCTTTTGTTCCCCACGGAGATGCAGCTGTTAAACGTTTAACAGCACGTTTACCCTGAAGCAGGAAGACCAGCGGCACCTAGGAGTGATGACAGTGTTGTGACTAATGGTGGCAGACACAGTGTCAGTGGTGGAGTTCCACAGCGCTCTGAAGGTGGAGTCACAGAACTCGCTGATGTATTGGATATGAAAAGTGAAGTAAAGAGAAGTATAAATAATAATTTCATGAGTTTTGAATGTGAGCTTGGACACAAGTATTTGAACTGGAGAACAAGCTAGAACTCAACTCCTATTATATATATATATAATATAGTAGTAATAAAATTTCTTCAGAAATGTTCTTGTCTAGGGGCTTTTAATATAGCTGTCCTTTCTATGTCACAATAATCACATACTTGATGTTGAAAGAAGCCCTGAACATGGTAACTCCATGAAGTTAGATTTGTCTGTATTTTCTCTGTGCTTGCCACAGTGACTGTACATAGTAGGTGGTCAGTGTCTAAGGCAGTCACACTCATAGGGGAGGATATTATCCTATGTATTTGGGGATCTACAAGAAGACCCATAATCATTTTTTCTGAAACCAGCTATTTTATCAATTTACTTGAAAGCTGTAGCTGAAAAAACCTGAGTCACCTTTTGAAACTAGTTCTACATACCTGTGCTCTATATTCTTTAGTACTAAAGGCTGTCCTTTTTGAGGAATTATATCCTACAGCAAGGACACTTTATTTTTAATGAAATTTAGACAAAGATTTGTTTGTGAATTAGCATTCCCATTTTAACACCTCATTTGGTGGGAAAGGGAACAGATTAATTTATTGATGTAAAATTTAAGTCTAACTTGAAATGTCTGCTAGGTGCCATCTATGACCATCCTTCCAAAGTTGATGTCTCCCCCGCCATTTGCAGTTTCACTCTAGTGCATCACTTAGTTCATTTTCTTTACACCACTTGCTGCATTTCTAATCAGCTTCATTCTTTATTGGTTTGCTTGTTAGTTGCTTGCCTCCAGCACTTGATTGTAAACTGTGTGAAGACAGAGACCATGCCTGTATCAGGCACTGCTGTAGTCACAGCAACTATTAGAGTGATTAGCACATAGTAGGAACTCCATAAATATTTGGTGATTGAAAGGACTAATTACCTAATGATCATAGAAGGGGATAAGAGAGAGTGAAAGGTAGAAAGGCATTTAACAATTTATCAAGTTAGCAATACCTCACATTTTATCAAATAAACAGCTATCCTACTGAAGTCTAGTGAAGAGAGCTTTGTGAATGAAACACAAAAACAGCTCCTATTTGACATGCTAAAGAAAACCTTGTTTGAGAGATAGGAGACAGAGTGCCACTGTAAAATTGTGGAAAGTCTTATTTTGTGGCCAACAGCAAAATCCTCTCTAGTTAAGCAAATTGTGAATTTATTAATAGATGTAAGATACCTCATAGTACCTCTAAAAGAGCTAGAGAATCAGTCTTGGACCAAACGATAGCTCCCTAAACCTTCCTGTTCTCCATGACTACGCAAAAAATAAGCAACATGCACCAACGACACTGTGCACTGTATTAGCATATGTTCAGTGGCTGCTGTGCCCTGAAAGTAGAACACAGGTCCAGACACTACTTCCAAAGCATACATTCTGGATGGAGAATGCTTCTTTATATCACTATCTTCTAAAATGAAGTCTTACTTGGGTATACGTGATGTCAGAATCTAGGTCACATATGGCTATCAGGTAGAGGAGCCAGAGATTCTTCCTTAGAGAGACTGGACTCGTAATGCAGCAAACTACCCAAAATAGGGAGGGTGAGCAATTAAGTTGGATAGGCAAAAACCTGACACATGTCTGCTGCAATCCACTCTTTCTTCCGTACTCAGACTTCCAGATAATAACTATGCCACCACCACCACTAACAACAATATGACCATGCCAGCATACTCCAGGTCTCCACTGCACAACAGCACTCCATGCTCCCCTCAAACACAGAGCAAAGCAAGTCTAACCAGTGCATTTGCCTCAAGTCCCAAATCTCCAGGTGACAGACTTTCTTCTCTAATTCTATCAGGACTGTATATTCTGAGTCCAGTAAACTAAACCATAAATTTAACCAATGCACTTGTATGAACAAACAGGAGAGAGAAAAAATGGAATATGTACACACAGATAAATGATACATTAAGAAAGAATGTGTGGGTAGGCATCACAATCCTCCTTTCTGCATGTGTTCACCTGTCTATGGTCGATATAAATGACTTCCACCATCCACTATTCATTCCATGTTCTTTGTCCTCAGTCAGCACCTCAGGTGGTTGGGGTTCTTCTCTTAGGAGGTTGACTCACACCATTTTTCCTAAAGGATTGAGCCCTGGATAGTCCTGCCTATGTGAGATTGCTATGGCCTTCCAGTAACTTTTACTACAAGATATGCTATACTAAAGGGTACCACAGGACAGCCAACGTAATATTCCCTGCTCCTGTTGTGCATCAAGTACACTATTTTTGCTTATAAATCAGGAGTAATCACTCTAACCAATGCCTTTTTATTTTTTTGCCTGCTGATACAAAACATCTGCTCAGCTGTCTCTGCTCCAACTCCATGGAACCACTGTTGGATGACCTAGTGGAAGCATTCCTTCCCTGAGTACTCAGGCTTCCAACCCAGCAGAGGCCAGTGTCATGAGGCTAGGAAGCAAACACTCTGAGTTGATCATGAGGAGTAATAGTGAAAGATGCCATTTCTAAATCCACCCTTTGTTCCCTGAAACATACTTTGGCCAGGGGGGAAACTGATTAAATACTATATAAGGGTAGAAGAGGACCTTGTCAAATTTGTTTTTGCAAAGTCTGACCAACAGCTTATTTATGAAACCATTGTAAACCCTCAAACATTAATTATCAAAGTTAAATACTTTCCCTCATACATTTGTGTTGCCTTTGGGATTTTTCAATAAACAGCCCTCTAGAACTCCAAGGCATCATATTTTAATGATATGCTAATTATGAAGCCAGCAAAGGATGCATGGAAATAATAAGAGTCCTATACTTATTATGGAAATCAGATATCTAAGTGAAGAAGTAGAAGTGGAACATTAGAATTTTTATTCCTACCATTTTAGAATAATGCTCTGAATCAGTCAGCTTATCTTACATTGATAACAAGTACCTCTCAAATCTCAAAGACTTTTAACAATAAATAGTTATTTCTTGATCACATTATATACTAGCTTCAATTTGTCTGTGACTCTGCTTCACATCTTTAATCCAGGACTAAATTCTAACAAGAGAACTTGTATATCTTGGGACATGAAGCTCAGGTAGCAGAGAGAAAAAAAGAAATAAGAAATGGCAGCATCTTGTGAAGGCTCTTAATATTTTACTAAAAAATGTCATGCATGCTGCAAAAGTGGCAGAATAGGAAGTCACCTCCTCCCAAATACACACCAAGGCAGCAACCACAGGTAATACAACCAACTCTGAAAATGACCGGAAGACCAGCAGAACAGACCTTCCACAGCTAATGACAATGAGAAGGCCACACTGAGAAGGGCAAAGGGGACAAAGCTGCGATGACTGGAATCCAAAGCCTTACGCCATTCCAACCCATAAATGGGAGGGAGGAAGGAACAGAGGAGGGGATAAACTCCCCAAAACCCAACAGGACAAGCCCCCAAAACAACTGGCTTTTACAGTTAGTGAGTCTTAACACTGGAGAGAGCTGGGGGGCTATGGGAGCTGGAGTCTTTGCTCCTGGAGGACCAGTATGCTGTGCTGATTGGTCTGAGACCCAGCATAGACACAGCAGTTTGAAAGATTTACTGACTAACTGTGGGACGTGTGCCAGAGGGCAGGGTTGTGCGGGAGCTTACTCCAGGAAAGCAGGGGCTAGACATTTTTCATGCCTCCCCTTAGCCTAGCTGGCCAGACACTTGTGGGAACCTGCTCTGACACTCTCCATCCACTGTGGCAGCACTGCCTGCTCTGCCCCTGTGTTCCCTTACAGACTCACCCTGCCCAAACACATCAAAGTGGTAGGCACCCCACCAAAGTGACTACGTCCCTGGGGAGGAGAGGGCCTAGCCCCACCCACCAGCACCCTAGCAGTAGTCCCATTGGCCATTGCTGGCAGCCAGGCTAGACCTGTGCACCAGTAAAGGTGGCAGCCCAGCCTTTCAGCCAGCCACAACTGGACTGAACCTTCCAAGCTAATGCAGCTGCAGTAGTCATGCTGGTCATGGCTGACAACTAGGCAGAGGGCAGCCTGCCCACAACACCACTCACAGAAGCAGTGTGCTCAGGCACAGCTGGAGGGTGCACACAGCCCACACAGGGGACACGCCTGGAGTGCCTGGCTCTGGTGAGTAGAGAGTATTGTACTTTTGGGCACCACAGAATGCTTACAATATAAAGTCACCCTTTCAAGACCAGGAGACATAGCTGACCTACTTAATACACAGAAACAAACACAGAGCCAGACAAAATGAGAAGGCAAAGGAATATGTTCCAAATGAAAGAGCAAGGCAAATGCCAGAAAGGTTTCTAAATGAAATGAAGATAAGAAATCTACCAAATAAAGAATTCAATGTAATAGTCATAAAGATGCTCACTGGATTGGAAAGAAGAATGGATGAACTCAGGAAGGACTTCAACAGAGATAGAAAATATAAAAAAGAACCAATCAGGGTTGAAGAATACAACAACTGAAATTAGAATCCTCTAATCAATGGCAGATTACAGGATTTGGAAGAATGGATCAGTGATATGGAAGACTGGGTAATGGAAAGCAACCAAGCTGAACATCAGAAAGAAAAAATAACTTATAAAAATAAGAAAATGCTAAGAGATCTCTGCAACAACATGAAATGAAACAACATTTGCATAACAGGGGCCCCAGAAAGAGAAGAGAGAAAGAAAGGGGCAGAAAACTTATTTGAAAAAATAACAGCTGAAAAGTTCCCTAACTTGGGGAAGAAAACAGACATCCAGGTCCAGGAAGAACAGAGAGCCCCAGTGAGGTCACCACAATCCAAGAAAGTCCATGCCAAGACACAGCAATTAAAGAGGCATTTTAAATGGAATTTAAATAGAAAGGATAAAGAGAGAATTTAAAGCAGTAAGAGAAAAGCAGACCATTACAAGCAAGGGAAATTCCATAAGGCTATCAGCCAATTTTTCAGCAGAACCTCTGGAGGCCAGATGGGAGTGGCATGATATATTCTAAGTGCTGAAAGTTACAAACCTACAACTAAGAATACTCTACCCAGCAAGGCTATTGTTCAAAAATGAAGGAGGGATAAAGAGTTTCTTAGATAAACAAAAGTCAAAGGAGTTTGTGACCACTAACCAGGCCTTACAAAAAATGTCAAAGGACTTCTTTAAGTGAAAAAGAGAAGGCCATAAATGGAAGTAAGAAAACTATGTAAGGGAAAAATTTCCAGAGCTAAAAACAAACATATGGTAAAGCTAGCAGACTAATCACTTACACAGTAGTATGAAGTCCAAAAAAACAAAATCACTGAATTCAATTATATATATATACAGAAAAATTAGTCAAGGGATATATAAAATAAAAAGGTATAAATTATGATATCATATACATAAAACATGGAAGGGGAATAAAAAAGTAGTGCTGTTAGAATGTTGAACTTAGGTGACCATCAGTCTAATATACACTGATATATATATATATATATATATATATATATATATATATATATATCAGTCTAATATACACTGATATATATATATATATATATATATATATATATATATATATATATGTAGGATGATATATATGAATTTCATAGTAACCACAAACCTATAGTAGACACCAAAAAATGAAGAGAAAGGGAATCCAAGCATAACACTGAATTAAGTTATTTAATCAGAAGGGAAGAGTTCAAGAGAAGTACAGAGAACAGCTACAAACCAACCAGAACAAAAGGAACAAAATGGCAATAATACACACCTATCAATAATTACTTTAAATGTAAATGGATGAAATGCTTCAATCAAAAGAAATAGGTGGCCAAATGGATTAAAAAAACAAGCCCCATCTATATGCTTCTTATAAGAGACTTACTTCAGACCTAAAGACATATTTAGGCTGAAAGTGAAGGGATGGAAAAAGATATCCCATACAACTGGAAGCAAAACAAAAACAAAAACAAAAAAAACTGGGATAGTAATTCTTATACCAGACAAATTATATTTCAAGCAAAGAATGTAACAAGTGACAAAGAGGGTCATGGCATAATGATAAAGAGATCAATTCAACAAGAGGATATAACAACTATATCTATGCACTCAACATTGGAGCAGCTAAATATATAAAACAAACATTAACAGATATAAAGGAAAGAAATTGACAGTAATACAATAATAGTAGGAGACTTTAATGCCCCACTTACATCAATGCATAGATCACCCAGAAAGAAAATTAATAAGGAAACAGTGGTGCTGAATGACACATTAGACCAGATGGACTTAACAGATATACATAGAACACTCTATCCAAAATCAGCAGAATACACATTCTTTTCAGTGCCCATGGAACACTCTCCAGGACAGATCACATGTTTGGCCATAAAACAAGTCTCAATAAATTTAATAAGATTGAAATCATATCAAGCATTTTTTCTGACAATGGTATAAAACTAGAAACTAACACAAGAGAAAAACTGGAGAAAAATGAACACATGGAGGCTAAATTGTATGCTACTAAACAACCAATGAGTCACTGAACAAATCAGAGAATATCAAAAAATACACAGAGACAAAACAGAAACAAAATGATTCAAAATCTTTGAGATGCAGCAAAAGCAGTTTTAAGAGGGAATTTTACAGTGATTCAGGTCTACCTCAAGAAACAAGAACAACCTCAAATAAACAATCTAACCTTACAACTAAAGGAACTGGAAAGAGAAGAATAAGCAAATCCCAAAGTTATTAAAAGAAAGACATAATAAAGAGCAGAGCAGAAATAAATCCAATAGACACTAAGAAATCAATAGGAAAAATGTCAGTGAAACTAACTGCTGGTTCTTTGAAAAGATAAGCAAAATTGATAAGCCTTTGGCTAGACTCATCAAGAGAAAAAGGACTCAAAATCAGAAATTAATGAGTATAAATTCAAAGAATTATAAAAGAATTCTGTAAAAATAATATAAGCCAACAAATTGGACAACCTAGAAGAAATAAATTCCTAGAAATATATAATCTTTCTAGACTGAACCAGGAAGAAATAAAAAGTATGAATAGACCAATTATAAAATTGAATCGTTAATCAAAAAACCCCATACAGTCAAAAATCCCAGGACCAGATGGCTCCACAGGTGAATTCTACCAAAGAACTAATACCTATGCTTCTCAAATTATTCCAAAAATAAAAGAGGAAGGAATTCTTCCCAACCCATTCTATGAGACCACCATTACCCTGATACCAAAGTTAGATAAAGACACTACCGAAGAAAAGAAAAATATGGACCAATATCTCTGATGAGCACAGATGCAAAATTCCTCAACAAAAGTATTAGCAAATTGAATTAAAAAGTACATTAAAGGGATTGTTCACCATGTTCAGGTGGGATTTATCCCAGGGATACAAGGATGGTTTAACTTCTATAAATCAGTTAATGTGATATACCACATTAACAAAAGGAAGGGTAAAAAACCGTATGATCATCTCGATCAATACAGGAAAAGGATTTGACAGAATTCAACATCCATTCATGACAAAAACTCTCAACAAAGTGGGAACATAACTTCAATAAAGGGAACATACCTCAACTTAATACAGGCCACATATGACAAATGCACAGCCAACATACTCATTGGTAAAAGCTGAAAGCTTTTCCTCTAAAATCAGGAATAAGACAAGGATGCCTCCTCTCACCACTCTTATTTAACATAGCACTCAAAGTCCTAGCCACAGAAATCAGATAAGAAAAGGCAATAGAGGCATCCAAATTTGGTAAGGGGAAGTAAAACTGTCACTATTTTATCTGCAGATGATATGATACAATATGCAGAAAACCCAAAAGACTCCACCAAAAGGTTATTAGATCTAATAAATGAATTCAGTAAATCTGCAGGACCTAAAATCAGTATACGGAAATATATTGCATTTTTAATGCTAAAAATGAACTAGCAGGAGTTGAAATTATGAGAATAATCACATTTACAATTGCACCAAAAATAATAAAATACCTAGGAATAAATTTAACCAAGTAGTGAAAGACCTGTACTCTGAAAACTGTAAGACACTGATAAAGAAACTGAAGAAAACGCAAACAAATGGGAAGATTCACTGTGCTCACTGATTGGAAGAATTAATATTGCTAAAATGTCCCTAGTACTCCCAGCAATCTACAGTCAATGCAATCTCCATCAAAATACTAATGGCACTTTTTATAGAACTAAAACATATGATCCTAAAATTTGCATGGAACACAAAAACACCCTAAATAGCCAAAATAATCCGGAGGAAGAACAAAGTTAAAGTCATCACACTCCATGATTTCAAGCTATACTACAAAGCTATAATTAAAACAGTATGGTACTGGCACAAAAATAGGCACATAGATTAATGGAACAGAATAGAGTCCAGAAATGAACTCAAGCTTATATAGTCCATTACTCTACAACAAAGTAGTCAAGAATATACAATAAGGATAGAACAGTCTCTTCAATAAATGCTGTTAGGAAAACTGAACAGCTACATGCAAAAGAATGAAACTGGGTCATTTTTTCAGACCATACACTAAAATGCACTTGAAATGGACCGAAGACCTGAAACTATAAAACTCCCAAAAGAAAACATAAACACTAAACTCTGGGATATTAGCCTTAGCAATTTGTTTTTTCTGGATACATCCTCCCAAGCAAGGGAAACAAAAGCAAAAATAAACAAGTGAGACTACATCAAATTAAAAAGCTTCTGCACAGTGGAGGAAATAATCAACAAAACAAAAAGACAAACTATTGAATGGGAGAAAGTATTACAAATGATACATTCAATAGGAGTTGATATCCAAAATACATAAATAACTAATAAAACTCAGCAACACAAAATCCCAAATAATATGATTTAAAAATGGACAGAAGAAATGAATAGACATTTTTTCCAAAGAAGATATATACATGACCAAAAGGCACATGAAAAGATGCTCCACATCTCTAATCATCAGGGAAATGCAAAGCAAAACCACAATGAGATATCACTTCATACCAGTCAGAATGGCTAGTATCAAAAAGACAAAAGTAACAATATTGGTGAGGATGTAGCGAAAAGGGAACCTGCCTACACTGCAGTGAGAATGTAATCTGGTACAGCCACCACAGTAGAGGTCCCTCAAAAAATTAAAAATAGAAATACCGTACAACCCAGCAACTCCACATCTGGGTATTTACCTGAAGAAAACAAAAACACTAATTCAAAAAGATACATGTACCCTGTTTATTGTGCATTATTTACAATAGCCAAGATATGGAAGCAACCTAAGTGTCTGTCGATAGAAAAATGGATAAAGAAGATATGGTACATATACTCAATGGGTTATTACTCAGCCATAAAAAAGAATGAAATCTTGCTATTTGCAACAATATAGAAGAACCTAAAGGGTATTATGCTAAATGAAAAAAGTTAGATAAAGAAAGACAAATACTATATCATTTCACTTACATGTGGGATCTAATAAAATAAACAAGTAAATAAATACACAATCCAGAAATAGACTCAAATACAGAGAACAAGCTGGTAGTTGCCAGAGTGGGCGGGGCGGGGAATGGGAAGATAGGTGAAATAGGTGAAGGGGATTAAGAGACATAAGCTTCCAATTATAAGTCACAAGGACGAAATGTCCAGCTTGGGAAATATAGTCAATACTACTGTAAAACTTTTGTCTGGTGACAGATAGCAACTACACTTGTTGTGAGCATTTTATAATGTATATAAATGTCAAATCACTATGTTGTACACCTGAAACTATTATAGTATTATGTCAACAAAACTTCAATTTAAAAAAATTGTGCCCATTTCACTTACATTGGCCAAAGCAAAAGATGGCCTGATGTAGGGTAGAGAGCATCTTGATGTTAATGGGGAAAGGAGTATATACCGCCCAAGTAATTGGGAACAATAGTACAATATACCACATGCCTTTACACTAATATTTATTTCACTCAAGGCAGAATAGTTCAGTCTAAACTAAAACTTCTTTTTGAAAGTTGTTTTATATTTTTAATTTGACTGGATTAAAATGAATTAAAAGAATCAAATCTTTTTTTGGAATTGTTCAGTTTGACATTTTTGTTCCATAAAAGGCAGTAATCAGTAAGCTCTTTCATCATTTTTTTTGGACTGGTATGAGAATTTCAGTACAATAATGCTCTTCAGGCATCAAGAAGATGTTGACTTTTCAATCTGTATTGATACATCATAAAGAACCCTAGGATTTAGGTAAGGGTATTAGTACATTAATGTTCTGAGAGGTTAAGTACATTCCCTGAGGTCATGGTCATATTAAACAGTGTATGGTGGTTTCAAAACCAGATTCATATATGTAACACACAATTCTTCCCATTTTATAGTGATAAAGAAATCCTTGTCATTTCCTTGTTACTATGTAAATTAAGAAGTCCCATGATTTCTCTGTGCCTTTCATGATTTTAAACGTCCCCTAGGACCCTACTTAAATTTAAACCTATGTTCTTAATTATACCACCATGGATGCTGCCTGGTGTATTCTGCTTCATGCTTGTGATTAACATGATTGATTATAACTTTGGAAGGGGAAGACCTAATATGATGCTTTGAACCAGCTGCTATCTAAGTACCAGAATATACTGTATTGGTTCCACCAGAAATTTTGATATTTCATTGATTTATTGCTCTGAGTTGATTAAAGAATACTCTAAGACTCCATAACAGATATATGTTTATTGAATATGTATGAAAGGGACGATCGGCAAGAAAAATACTCAAAGAAATCAAATTGTTCTCTAGCTATCAACATGAACTATCTTCTTATAAAGGATACATGTTAGAAGGGATTTTTTCCTTTTAAATTTCAGCAGGCAGTTGATAACTTACCTTGACCATATTACACCAAGCACATTAGGGAATTATTGCATGAAGGCTTTGACTAAAAGCTGCATCTGGAATTGATTTTCTATTTTAAAGTACTCTAAAGGAACATCTATCTTTTATAAGCTTTACTACTCAACATAATCCAGCAAAGGAATTTTTTTCCTCCATGGGGAATAACCAGGAGTCCTAATTTAACATATATATTGAATTTTAAGAATTATTATAGCAGAAAACACCTTCAGAGGATGCCTTGTCAATAAGACTTAACATAGCCTGTGCAGCCCCCAGTTTGTTTTGTTTTTAAAAGAATGTGAGGGGGAAGGGAGACTTGAAAAAATTATTCCAAATGCTACCTGGAAAAATACATATATGGAAATGACCTAAAAAGTAGAGGGGTAAAGGGGAAGAAAGTAAAGAAGACTTGCCTGCCAGCTATTAAAACATATATGGAAGTTACATAAATGAAAAAACAGTACTATGCCAAAAACAGGGAGACAGATCAATGGATTAGAATAGGGTATCCAAATAGTACCATGGATATATGAGAATTTAGTGCATGATAGAGATGCCATTTCAAAGGTGTGGAGAAAAACATGGTCCACAGTAACTGACTAGTGTTTTACGGGAAAACCCTTGGATTTCTATATCACCCTTGGCCCAAATAAATTCCATTTGGACCAGCGATTTAAATACTAAAAAATAGAATTAAAAAGTACTAATCATGAGTTAATATTTTTATAACAATTTCTTTTGCTATTTCTGTATTTGCCATTAAGATTTACTTTTCATTGAGATAAAAAACTTCTTCACTTCAGTCCCCATTGTATCCCTAATATCTAAATATAATATCAGGCACACTAAGAGAAACATTGTCAAATAAGGAAATGAGATTACTAGGAAGCTTACTCTGCAAGTTTCAATAACAGCTCTGCTGATTTACTGAAGTGTTGACACACTGAGAATTTGCTTTTCCTATCTCTATCAGATTAAATAACTTCTAAAACAAACCAGAAATCATTCTAAATGCTTAGCTATGTACATCTGAGCACCACTTTTGTTTTTAACCACAAACACTGGTCTTTCAAGTAACTTTGGTCTAAAGTTCCACTACAACACCATCAAAGATCTATACCTATGTCTTAAAAGACCGATAATGAGATTGTCTAGTATGAAACTGTCTTGTTGATCAACTGCCATGAGTTATTCAATATAGTAGAGCAGAACGTACTGACTATTGTCATTATTTTATTGACTAAACTTCCTGAAGATGCCCCACAGTGTCAAATGGAGAAAGCCTAAGTCCCTCTCACATCATGACTTCTAATACAGAATCACCTGTTGTTTCAATACCATTCATTGAAGTGGGTAGAGTATGACCTTTCACCAAGACATACCCAGTTCCAAACCCTGATTTAGGCACATACTAGAGCTACCATGGCGGTCTTCTCTATTTGAAAGACTGTTGATGGTTTCTCTCTCCTGGCTAGTTCACTGCTGGCCCAGGAGAGCAGGAAACCCAGACATCATAAGACCACATCCTGGTTTGGTCCCCATCCACTTGCACAGAGCCCTCTTCCCATGAAGCTAGGCCTGGGTTGGGGGAAGCAATGTTGAGAGTGGTGGACATAAAATGATAAACTCTCAAGCCATTCATGAACAAACAAAATAATCTAAAGACGAATTCATAGAAAACAAGTTAATTCAATTAACCAGAGTGAAGGGGTAAACTAAAGAGTTAGTAGAAAAAGTTGAGTGGTTCAAAGGTTGAATGGTTGAGTGGTTCAAGACCAAGATCCTTCCCTTAGACCCAGAATCAAATGGGAGAACAAGTAAACCTAAAAGAAAATTGTAGCAATATGGGTTATAGTGATTTGGAAAGAACAATTGCAGCTACTTTCTGTGATGAAAGAAAGAGAGAGAAAAAATCTCCAGAAAGGACATTACAGGCTAGGAAAGGGAGGCAAAAGGAAGAGAAATTTTAAAGCCCAGTATAGAAGAAAAAGGAAGGAAAGTGCTGAGTAAAATAAATCAGACAGAGAAAGACAAATATTGTGAGATTTCACTTACCTGTATAATTTTTAAAAACCCACAAAACATCAAACTCATAGAAAAAGAGATAAGACTTGTGGTTATCAGAGGTAGGGGGTTGGGGCAATTGGATGAATGTGGTCAAAAGGTATAAATTTCCAGTTGCAAGCTAAATAAGTGTGGGTAAAATTGCAATATTTCCAGAATCTCTTGCCTGGCCATAGTGCATCTCCATAACAATGGGTGTTTCCAAAGGATGAAGAGATGTAGTCCATCTCCATATCAATAGGTGGTTACAAGGGTGGGGGTAATGAGGGTATATCTAGACCAGAGAGGTTTGATGGGGTCCCTTTTTGCATCTGGGTCAAGAGAGACAAGGTGAGAGAAGTGGATGACTGCTTGTAAGCAATAAACAGATTTCTCCCATTTTACTTCTCCCTTTGACTGATCTTGGCTTCAAAGGTAATTTGCCCCAGGCTGGGAACTTATTTTCCCCCTGGAGTTACAGTAAGTCCTGGGAATGCAACCAGTAATATAATGGCTCTAGTTAACACTACTGTAGGGTGTATTTGAAAATAAACCCTAAGAGCTCTTCTCATCACAAGGAAATTTCTTTCTGTTTTCTTTTTATATCTATATGAGGTGATGGACATTAACTAAAATTATTGTAATTATTTCACAATATAGGTAAATCAAATCATAATGCTGTACACCTTAAACTTACACAGAAGCTACATGTCAATTATATCTCAGTCAAACTGGGGAAAATAAAGAAAAGGAAAGAACAGAAGAGGGAAATTAGGTAAGAAGACATTTTGAAGAAAGACAGAATTTAGAAACATTCTTTTGCATAAGCTCTTGGTGGAGATTGCCTGAGGGATGGGTGTTTTTCCTGGTTTCAAAGAATACCCCATGCACAGAACCACTTACGAAGGACACTTCCCATTCTTCATGGCTCACCCCTTTGATGTGAGCATCCTGAACTCAGACAATTTATGCTGAGTTGCAATGCAGGACACATAATGCCAGTTTATCAATGCCTGTGAGTCACTTGAGGTTATGGTGGAATGTTGGGCAGTTAGTGACAGACTGCAGAGCCATCCATGTCCTTCCTCATGGTGTTTATTCCATCAGCTAGTCTGTCAACTATTTCCTATGTATTGAGCACCTAAGGAGCCCCTGACCTCAAGAGGTGACAGGGGCTCTCTCCTCAAGAGCCTGGCCTTCCAGGTTCCTGGGTGCCTTCCTATCTGGAGGGAGGAGAATCCACCCTCGTCCTCCCTGGGCAGATGGTTCCTTAGTTCTTCTCTAACCTTCTTTCTCTAGACTCTCCCCCATCCAAATGAGCTCTGAGAACATAATTTGATGTTGTGGGGAGAGGAAGTGTTTGGGGAGCAGTAGAGCTTTCCTGCACCCTCAGATCATGCCAGGTAGCCTCTTCCTCTTACCACTAACTCAGCTTCATTCTTAGATCTTAGATTTGCTGCTTTTGGAGGATCTACCTTTTGGTCAGTGGTACCATCTGATATCCTCAGTATCAACCAAATCTTAACTTTATTGGGAAGAACACCTTGGCCAACTTTATTGGATCCCCAAGTTCAACACCATTACCTAACAGCATAAGCTACTCATTCACCACCAATAATTGAATCCCCTGATTTTCAGAAGCAGGACTCACTCTAAAGGAATGAGTAGGGGACAGGGCTTTATAAGAGACAGGGAGAATGATAGAATCACTGTCCGCCATGCTCCCTATCTCAGAGTGAGGCTCAGGCTCACGTTCCTGTCTGTGACTGTCAAGTGTGGCTTTGCCAGACATGCCAGTAGTTGTTATGGGATGGGGTAATGCACTTTGGCAAAGAGTCTTTGGCAGCTAGACACAGGGTACTCAGAACAGACACTTGGAGGTTCACTGGAAGGGGGAGAGAAAAGATGAAGTCAACCTTTAACTCAAAACAGACTTTGAACTTTGCCTACCTCTGAACCTCCTTGAGGTCCTGCTCAATATGTGGTTTGGAAAAATACAAAATCAAATCTGATCCCCTAAGCCCTACCTGTGTAACAATTGCTCCCTGCCCTCAACTCTGAGTCATTTAAATTGGGTCTAGGGTCAAAACCAAATTTGGAGAAAATAAAAACTTATTGAATCCCCTCTCTATGGTTATCATCTTTTTAAGGCCTCCCAGAGTTCGTGATGGTTATAATTTTATTAAATCCTTCTAGTAATTAGAGGTTTCAGTATTAGTATGCATGCACATACATACATTTGAAATTCAGAAACTGATGACAGCAAGTCATACATGGGGTGGGTCTTAAATCCCTTCACCTAAGGGGAAAAACAGAAGTTCTGGCAAGAGTGACTGCCAGGCCAGTGCTCACTCCTCACAGAGGCCAAATAGGCACAGGTGTCAAACTTCCCTGAAGTGAGTGTACCAGAAACAAATGTGAGGATAGGGCAAGGGAAACCCATGTTCTAGACGAGAAATATCCAATAAAAACATAATGCAAGCCACATGTGAAAATTGAAATTTTCTAGTAACCACATTTGAAAAGTAAAGTAACAAATGGAAATGAAGTTTAAACAACGTATCAAAATATATGACCATTTCAACAGGTAATCTAAATATAATTTAAATATAAATTAATGAGTCATTTTACATTTTTTTCATGGTAAGTCTCAAAGTCCAGTGTGTATTATTATACTTTCTGTACATCTCAACTCAAACGAATCACATTTCACATGTTCAGTAACCACATGCAGTCAGTGGCTCTAGTACTGGACCTCACAGATTTCTAGACTATTTTTGTTCAAGGCTACTCACAGGGAATAAAGGCAAAGGAAATAAATGAGGCCAAGGCTCATGTTCCAGTCTACGATGAGCAACAGTGGCTTTGTCAGGCATGCCAGTAGTTCTCACCCTTTTTTGAGGTGACACACAGGTAAGTCACAATCAGTTCTGAGATAGGCTGTGAATAATTTGTTGATAATGGCTCAAAGTACCAGCTGCAAACAATTTAGAGATGATTTTCATGATTCATCATTCACTTGCATTCTGACATTCTTTCTTGAGTGGAAAAGGTGTGTTTATAGCCATTTTACCAGAAATTGTGTATAATCCTTGCATATGTCCATGTGGATGTGTCGCCCATGTGAGCACCATCTATATTTTGTTGCAGGAAAAAATAGACAAGTACAAGGATTTTTTAGTAGGTCCAGCACTTGCAATGCCTTGCACAAAGCAAGTTCATGAGAAATACGAGGTAAATCAAATGGACCTAACCCTCAACTGATCCTCATCCTATTGGCTTTGCCCATTTTACTACACTCCACAATGAAATCACAATGTACAGTGAGCCATCCTTAAGGTCCCTTTCTGCTATAAAGACAGCAAAATTTGTGGGCAAAAGCATACTCAAAAACAGAATATTTACTATAGGGAAAATAGAAGTTTCATGGCCAGGATCCTCATCCAATCCTAATCTACCCATTGTGTACATGCAATGATGTAATACTTAGCCTACTGTACAGGGACATGCTTGTATACCCATTGACAATAAGTCATTACTGCAGGTGTTGCTATAAAAAGAGTTACCCCAGTGCTAAAAGGGTTTTTTGTGACCTTGTGGGTCCAAGGATCCTAGAGAAAAAGACATAATTCAAATGGTGGTATTTCAGATATTTAATAGACATCACTTTTTTTTTTAGCATTTCAAGTTTTCTGTGTCCCTTAATTCAAAGTGTGGTTTTCAGACTAAAGTACTGTCATCACCCCAGAGCTTATTATAAATGCAGAATTTCAGGCCCTAACCCAGACCCAGTGAACCAAAATAGTCACTTTACCAAGATCCCCAGGAGATTCATAGGCATATTCAAATTGAGAAGCAGCTCCTTCATCATACCTCATGGGTGCTCATCTAAGTTGACTGTGTTTAAAGCAGGTCTTTCTTATTACCCATCTGAGTAAAGAGCCTGTTTTCATTGTCTCTTTTAGAAATGTATGCAATTAGAACAGTGTATAACAGGAAGAATATACAAACTTGGAAACCATCCCCAAGCCAAGGACTGGTTGGTTCTTTCAAATCATTCCAAGTATAAGGGAGCACCTCCAATGGGGTCTCATGGTGGGGGTGTAGGCCACCATTTACCACATCCCCACTTTGGCTACTATGGAATAGACCCTATAAAACTTGGAGGGCAATTGCAGCAACCTCCTCACTCCGAGCCTGTTATTGCATCCTGAAGTTCTCTCTGCTCCCCTCTTGCCTGGTGATGTCCTTCCAGGACCTGCAGCATCTTTCATTGCATCTGTGCTCCTAACTGAACTCAGGACCCCCAAGACCACTCCAGTTCATATGGACACACGGGTAGATGCTGGGCTGCTGAAAAGGTTGCTAAAATGTGTCAATTTCTTATTCGAAATCCAATAGTTATGATCTGGAGTCCTCTGACAGCTGAAGGGAGATAAAAATCAAACAGACATGAGCACAAATGGATTTTAAGAAGGACCCTGTGATAAGTACAGCTGCTGAAGTGACACAAATCAATTAAAAAAGGCAGCTGGACCTCAAATCATCACTTGTGGTGCTTAAAAAGGAGATGTAGAAAGTATAAATATTTCTTCTAGAATGATGGAAACAGACAATTACCAGTAGACAAACATCACAATAACACTTGTTGCAAAAGCTATCTGTGGATAGTAAAATTCAAGGGCAAAAGTATGCTCAAAAACAGAATATTTACTATAGGGAAAATAGAAGTTCCATAGCCAGGATCCTCACCCAATCCCAATCTACCCATTGTGTACATGCAATAATGTAATACTTAGCCTACTGTGCAGAGGCATGCTTGTATACCCATTGGCAATAAGCCATTACTACAGGTATTGCTATAAAAATAGTTACCCTGATGCTAAAAGCAGAGCCTAGAGAAGAAAGCAAGAGAACAGGAAAGAGGAGAGCAGAGGCTGGAGGCAAGGGCAAAGCCTGGAGTGGAGACAGAGCCTGGGGCAGAGGCTGAGCCAGAAGCAGACAGTATTCTAGCATTGGACCTCCCACCGTGATAATAAAGCTTGGTACAAGGCCCCTTTTTTTTTTTTTTTTTTAATAATTATTTTTTATTGAAGGGTAGTTGACGCACAGTATTACATTACATTAGTTTCAAGTGTACAACACAGTGGTAGAACATTTATATACATAATTCTAGGTTCCAGCTATCACCCTACCAAGCTGTTACAATATCTTGACTATATTCCTTATGCTATACATTACATCCCGGTTACTTATTTATTTTACCATTGGAAGTCTGTCCTTTTTTTTTTTTTTTTGTGAGGGCATCTCTCATATTTATTGATCAAATGGTTGTTAACGACAATAAAATTCTGTATAGGGGAGTCAATGCTCAATGCACAATCATTAATCCACCCCAAGCCTAATTTTTGTCAGTCTCCAATCTTCTGAGGCATAACAAACAAGTTCTTACATGTAGAACAAATTCTTACATAATGAATAAGTTACATAGTGAACAGTACAAGGGCAGTCATCACAGAAACTTTCGGTTTTGCTCATGCATTATGAACTCTAAACAGTCAGTTCAAATATGAATACTCATTTGGTTTTTATACTTGATTTATATGTGGATACCACATTTCTCTCTTTATTATTATTATTTTTAATAAAATGCTGAAGTGGTAGGTAGATACAAGATAAAGGTAGAAAACATAGTTTAGTGTTGTAAGAGAGCAAATGTAGATGATCAGGTGTGTGCCTGTAGACTATGTGTTAATCCAAGCTAGACCAGGGCAATAAAACATCCACGTATGCAGAAGATTTCTCTCAGAACAGGGGGGGTGAGGTTCTAAGCCTCACCTCTGTTGATCCCCAATTTCTCACCTGATGGCCCCCCTGCGACTGTGCCTGTCTTAGGTTGTTCCTCCCTTGAGGAATCTTACCCGTCTCTGGCTAACCAGTCATCTTCCGGGGCCATACAGGGAAATGTAGAGTTGGTAAGTGAGAGAGAAGCCTTATTGTTTGAAAAGGTTAGCTTTTTACTTCTTTGCATATTTATGCCCTGTGGCTTCTATGCCCAGCATTTGTCTTGAGATATCTTTACCACTTGGAGGAGTTATGATACTCTGTAAATTTGATATGAGGCACGAATTCTATTTAAGGGTTGTAATTAGGAAGGAAGAAGAAAAGCTATAGAAGTAGCAGGCGGAAGAAAACATGGGAAGATTGATTATTTCTTTGACATATCTTCTTGTAGAGTAACTTCAGCATATATAGGTTTTAAGCTACTACTTAAATTGTGCACACACATTAACATAATAGGAGTATAGTTACATAACCAAAGCATATCTGTAATTACCAGCCATCTCCAGTGAAACCAAGAAAACCATTAAGGCACCTTAGGCATTTGTGAAAACTTATCTATGATATGGTGGATATTGTCCAACTGAACTTGAACAGTCTGAGAGAAATCAGACAAATTAAAACAACCCATTCCTGGGGACTGTTCACATGCCATATGTTCTTTTAACAGTAAATAGTCTGTAGTTGTAAGAGTTTGGAGCGCTACAATTTGCACTTCTCCAAATTCTTGGTTGAGTTCCAACAGTATAGATCCAGTCAAATTTGTTGTTTTACTGTATGCACAGGCCAGCTTAGATATCTCCTTCTTCATTCCCATGGCAAGTCCAGGAACTGGTGGGATGAGTGCATCTACTGCTGTAGCAGTGCGTGGATCTTTGTTGGGGTTTTTTGATGATCATCTTCTGGCATGAGTCTTCCAGAGAGTGCAGATGTTGGAAGTTCTTTTTCATATCGTATCTTAGTTCATTTTCGGGGTAGCCCAATTAGGCTTTGATCCTCTGTGTACAAGGCCCCTTTTTACCCCCAATGTTTCATTGTCATTATTTGGTCTCACCTAATCCGGAGTGAACTTGCCTGGGGCTGAAACCCTCAGATGAGACATTTACATAGCTTAGTGTATCCTTGCAAAAGATACTTACTAAAGACAGAAGGAAAATGTCAGTTTGACAGTGGAGACAACTGACAGACACAATCTCAGTGTTCAAAGTTAGGATCACCATGAACTTCATTTACCCCCCCTGGCATGATGTGCAGAGGAAGGCAGATCTCTTCTGATGTATGTGATACTGTGATATAAGAGATGGATATTTGGTCTTTATCCTGTTTCCTGGCACTGAGCTCCTAAAACCCTTGGAATTCCTTAGAGAGTGAGAGGAGTATCTCTCATTACTCAGGAGCTCCTTCCAACCACAGCTGAGTTTATACTAATAAGGTGATTCTTGGTGGTTCCTAGATAGCTCAGGGTGAGCTGGTTGCCAAAGGAACCAAACATGTGATAAGGAACCACACACGTGGTTAAGATGGATCTTTAAGCTCCATCCCCTAATTTCAAGGAAGGGAGAGGGGATAGAGGTTGAGTTCAATCACCAATGGCCAAAGATTTAATCTATCATGCCTACATAATGGAACCTCCATAAATACCCTACACAAAAAGATCTGTAGAACTTCCAGGTTGGTGAACACATGAAAGTACTGGAGGGTGACATGCCTGGATATGACATGGATGCCCCGTGCCCCACTAATGCTTTGCCCCACGTGTCTCTTCCATTTGAGTTGTATCCTTCATAATACATCCAGAATCATAAGTAAAATGACTTCTGTGAGCTGTTCTAGCAAATTACTGAACTGAAGGAGGGGGCCTTGGGAGCCCCCAACTTGTAGCCAAGTAAGATAGAAATATGGGTACCCTGGGCATCCAATACTTGCAACTGATGTCTGAAGTAGGGGAGAGTCTTGTGGGACTGAGACCCTAACCTATGGAGTATGATGCTAACTTCAGGTAGGATAGCGTCAAAATTGAATTGATTCACTGGACACCTAGTTGGTATCCAGATTGTTGGAGTATTGGTTGATGTGGGGGGAAAATCTCACACATTTGGTATCAGAAGGGTTCTGTGATAGAAACAGATCTTGAGATAATGACAGACCCAAATTGAGGGACATTCTACAAAATAACCTGCCAGTACTTTTTGAAAGTATCAAGGTCATAAAATATAAAGAAAGATTGAGGGATTCTCTGTCATTGGCGGACATGAAGGAACATGTTAGGAGACATAAAAACTAAATGCTTTGGGGATCCTAGTTGGACCCTAGATCAATCAAAATGACAGTAGAAAAACCAGTGAAATTCAAATAAGGCATTTGTATTGGTTAAGAGTGTCATGCTCATGTTAATTTTGATATTTATACCATGGTTATATACAAAGAGTATTAGAGGACGCTGGGTCAAGTGTATATAGAGACTCTGTACTATTTTATTTTATAATTTTCTACTAAAATTTCAAAATTAAAAACTAAGAAATGTTTCTTCTAACATGTCCAAATCACATATAAAAAGCCTTACACACTTTAAGAACCGGAAATACCTGGTTTCAAATTCAGACTCTGCCACTGGCCAGCTCCTAGAGTCCAGCAAGCTAGTTGGCCTTTCTAAGCCTGTTCCCTCATTCATCAAATTGGAGAAATAATCCCCACTTTATAGCACTGTTGCAAGAATTGGGGATGTGTGTATTAACCATGGAGCACAGTGGCTGTTATAGAATTTGGTACTAAAAAGTTGCTAAATGGTTGGTTCTTAATAAGTATCTCTTAATAGCTTCCTAATGCTTACCAAATGCAGTTCCTATTTCTAAGTGTGACTTTCCAGCCACTTTGCTACAGTCCCAAACAGCCCCAGCCTCTTCTTCCCAAGACACCCATAGCCCAGCCATTCTAATTGACTGTTCATCCCTTGACACACTCTGTGTTCACTCCTTGACATGCTCACACCATTCCCCCTGGATTCATTATTTGTACCCAGGAGGGTTGTAGGTACAAAATAAGTGATATCATTAGCCAGTGACCTGGCTTCAAGTCTATCTTCACCAAGGACTCAGTGACCTTCAACAATTCTTCACCTTTCTGTTTCTCCATGTCAAAACTGAAGCTCCAGTAAAGTGGCATAGCAATAATAATAATACCTACCTCAAAGCACAGGAGGAGCAATGGAGCCTGTGAAAAAGCCTTATAAAACAAAACCTGAAGCTAAGCGTTCTCAACCTCGGCTGCCTATGGAAGGTAACACGAGTCATTTTTCCTTTTTATACTGATACCTTGATGCCATTCTGAGAATCTTTTCTTTAAGTTGCCCAGGAGATTCTAAAATGAAGTTAAGCCAAGGTGAACTACTGATCTTAGTGCTTCTAAAGTGTGGTCCCCAACCAGCACGGTCAGCATCACTTGGGAAATTGTTAAATATGCAAATTTCAACCCCCCACCACCTACTGAAAGAGAATCTCTGTGGGTGGGGTCCAGCAGTCTGTGTTTTAACATGCCCTCAGATGATTCTGAAGCACTGCTAAAGGTTGAGAATGTGTATCATAAACAATTTTAAGTCTCCACCTGACAAAATCTTACTCACATTGCATGACCCAGCCCAAATGTCCCTCTCTCTGCAAAACACGATTCTAGTCAGAATCTTTTTCCCAGCCTCTAAGAAGCCTGTTTTACTGTTTATCACAGTGTGACTTCTAACAGAATGTTTACAGTACAATCTTTCTTAATATCTTGGGAGCTATTTAGGGGCAGAGTCCATATTTGCATCCTGTTCGTCAAAGTGCAGGTCATAACGTGCTCTATGTGAAAGCTGTATAACAAATGTCGAAAGACCTCTTTAAATCTCATTGAGGAAACATTTATGGTTGGTTGAGGACTAGCTGATTCAAAGAAAAAGAAGAAAGGTTAGTATTTAAAAGAAAGAAAAGTAATGTTTCAAATACCCTTCCTGATATAATAGTTAATATGCCAAAGCCTGATCTAAGTACTTTACATGGGTGTGAGGTTAAATGGAAGTTTTCACCCAGAATTTCCAGAATTTCCTGCCTGGCCTTAGTCTATTTACATACCAATGGATGTTTACCACAGTGGAGCTTCTGGTAGATCCCCGGCAAAGGGTGGGGAGAAAACGGCCATTGTCCTCTCCCCTTTGGTATCTAATTGGTTTGGTGCCTGCCAGCTTCCAAGGACATGCCTGTGGAGTTCCTTCCAGAAGGGGCAGGCAGGGGAAGAGAGTGCCCACCACTGGCAGTAGTAGGACCGACAGAGCAAGGGCTGGCTAGCAAACCCATGCTTGCTGTGAGCAATAAACCCCTCTCTCCCATCCTGCCCTTTCCCTTGTCTTCCTCCAGTGTCACCAGCTTCACAGGGAACTTTCCCTGGGTGAGGAACCTCCGTACTTCCAGAGCTACATTTTGGCGAGAATCGGCAGGGCCAGTGAACCTGAAATCTGTCCTCATGGGAGCGATGCTTCAGCAGGCTGCCCCTAAGGGATGATGGGGAAATATCCGTGGACCCCCCTATGTGTAGTGGGAAGACACCCAGGGCCCCATCTATTGGTGGTGGGGATTCACCCAGAGATTCCCCAGTGAGGATTTGGTCTGGGGTAAGGTGCCTCCTAGAGGTGTGGGCCCCTCTGCAGGACTGGGAAGGGTGGGGATACCAGAGGCAGTAGAGCTGGCCCCCACCAAATAAGGGACTCCTTAGGGAAACTGAGTGGCCAGGAGGTGGCAGGATATGTGGGGTGGCTACTTCTCGCAGCACTGTAAAGAGTTACTAAGGAGTGAGATGTACTTTGGCTGCATGTGGCAGAACAGGGAAATGAGTTGTGGATGCTCTGAAAAAGGAAGGAAAGCTACTGAAAACTGAGGTCGCAGTGTTGAGAGACATGCTAGTGGTGCAGGAGGGGGCAGCAGAAAAATGCAGGTTGCAAGAGGCCATGGGGGAGGTGAGGAAAGGGGTGGTGCCTTCAGCTCCGGAAATGGTCCAGTAGACATCAGGGGAGGAGGAGGGGTGGTGGCAGAGGACAGTTGCCAAGGATGCTGCCTGAGGCACCAGCCCCTCCCATATTGAAAGGCAGGAGGTTGTAGTTAAGAAAATGAAGGCACAGTGACTACGGGTTCCTCAGGGAGAGGAGCAGCCCACTCCCCAGGTTGTGGAGCACTCCATGCCCCACCCCTATACCCAGGCCAAGCTGGTAGATTTGAGCACCCGGTTTTGGCAGAGCCCTCAGAGCCTCTGCCCACATGGCTTTTGCACCTTTGAGATTTAGGAGTAGATGGCATTGCTCTGTCTGGGTCAGAAATGGGTAAACTGGCTTCCCTGCTGAATGATATTAATGGCAGGCATT
The DNA here is from genome assembly GCF_030020395.1 of Manis pentadactyla. Taxonomy (NCBI): domain Eukaryota; kingdom Metazoa; phylum Chordata; class Mammalia; order Pholidota; family Manidae; genus Manis; species Manis pentadactyla. The sequence goes on along the minus strand of NC_080025.1, from coordinate 56,929,481 downwards.
TATATAATGTTTCCTGTAAGCTGACTCTGTTCTAAGTGCTTTAGAAATAAATTTATTTAATTATTCAACAATCCTGGAAGGTAGGTGCTGTCATCATTCCCCCATTTCACACGTAAGATATGTCAAGCAGAGAGAGCAACCTGCCCAGGTCACACAAACACAGAATGGTAGAGCAGGACTTGAACCAGGCAACGTGCTTTGATGGTTTGTCTCTTTATTGCTGTGCTATGGAGCCTTTCCTTGTAAGGGAGTTTGGGACATGTGGTCATAGAACTAAATTTTCTTTTTTAATATTATTTTGTTTGTCATAGGACTAGTGTGAAAAAGATACTGTCAATTAAAAAAAAAGTACTCAGAACAGACCTAACACATAGTAAGGACTATGCTAACTGATATTATTGTTCTGCAATTTTATAGTCCATCTGGCTTACCAGATCACAGGTCTGGCCTCATAAGTCCAGTTTGAAAATCAGGATAACATGACATTTTCCTGAGGGATCTCAAGTAGCCAAAGCTATGGCTGGCTCTGCCTAGCACAGGGAGACAAGTCCATTTTTGGTTTTCTTCTCAGATTTCCCATTGGGAGTGATATGGAATCACATGTTCAGAAAAGAACCTTGACTTCTCTAATGCCAAAGTATGGTTGTGGAAAGCACACTGTGCCTCTAGCACAATGTAGACAGCAATTTAAACAACTGACATTAAGCAGGGTATACTAATCCACGTGTAGTCAGCTGACTTCCAAGTGAAATACCCCATTGCACTGCACAGCTGTAACACTCCACTCCATGGCTGGTTAACTAAGGCCAAGAAGTCAAGGCCATCTGAGCATCAGTGATGTCAGAACGGGAAGTCCTCTACAGAGCCTGCATCTACCTTCTGACTACAAGCCCTAGGGAGGCTGGCCTGCCCAATTTTACACATATGGAGTGTGACGGCCAAACCTCAGTACCAATCCTTCTTTAAATTCATCAATCCTGTGATGATCTGCCAACATAATAAATAATCCTATTGGCCCCTCAAGATCTAGGAAACCCCCTAGAAGAAAACACAGGTGCCAACCTTTTTGACTTTGATCTTGGCAATGATTTTTTTTTTGGATTTGACACCAAAAGCCAAGGCAACAAAAGAAAAAATAAAGAAGTGGGACGACATCAAACTAAAAAGCTCTGCACAGCAAAGGAAATCATCAACAAAATGAAAGGCCAACCTCCTGAATGGGAGAAAATATTTGCAAATCATAGACCTCATAAGGGATTAATACCCAAAATATATAAAGAACTCATACAACTTGAGAGCATAAAACAATGAGATTTAAAAATAGGCAGAGGAACTGAATAGAAATAAAAAACTGGCAGATGAACTCTTTTTCTAAAGAAGACATATGAATGGCCAAACAAGTACATGAAAAGGTGCTCAACATCACAAATCATCAGAGAAATGCAAATCAAAATCACAGGGAGATAGCACCTCACACCTGTTAAAATGCCTATCTGAAAGACAAAAGATAAATGTTGGTAAGAATGTGGAGAAAAGGGAGCCCTTGTGCACTGTTGGTGGGAATGTAAACTGGTGTAGCCACTATGGAAACCAGTATGGAGGTTTCTCAAAAAATTAAAAATAGAACCACCATATGATCTAGCAATTCTATTTCTGGGTGTATGGCCAGAGAAAACAAAACCTTAATTTTAAGATTGTTAGTGTTTAAAACTTTCTAAAAGATATTTGGACCTCCATGTTCATTACAGTATTATTTACAATAGCCAAGACATGGAATCATCCTAAGTGTTCATTAGTGAATGAAGCATTAAAAATACAGTATGTATATATATATACATATACATAGATACACATGATATTATTCAGCTATAAAAAAAGACAGATATCCTGCTATCTGCAACAACATGGATGGGTGCTGAGGGCCTTATACTAAGTGAAATAAGTTAAAGAAAGACAAATACTGTGTGCTCTCACATGTGGAATCTAAAAAAATAAACTCATAGAACAGATTAGTGGTTGCCAGAAGCACAGGTTGTGGGGATGGGAGAAATGGGTGAAGGTGGTCAAAAGGTACAAACATCCAGTTGTAAGGTACTTATCAGTAAGTCCTGGGATTAATGTACAGCATGTCAACTATGGTTAACAACAATGTATTGTATATTTGAAAACTGCTAAGGGAGTAAATCTTAAAAAGTTCTCATCACCTCATCACAAGGAAAAAACTGTAACTATGTGAGCTATTAACTATACTTTATGGTAATTATTTGTCAATATATACATATATCAAATCATTATGTTGTACACCATGGACTAATATAATGTTATATGTCAATTATATCTCAATGAAATTAGACAAAAAAATACAGATGTTCCATTCTCCAAATCAGAATCTTTCTGGGTTGGGAGATTCTTTGGTATAGCCAAAAAATATAGGGCTGCGAGCCTCTGATAGATATAGGACCATCATCCTTTAGAGGTGGAAAAGGGCTTTAAGACTTGTTTACAAAGATTTAAGACCATAACATAATGCAAGGCTGGTGATCTGCTTAATCTCTGGGGTTGCAGTAGTTAGACTATTATGGACTAGACTCTTAGTCTGGCATCTGTGGCTATATTTATCTTTAAAATCTTCTCCCACAGGGCTATGGTTAATTAACCAGACCTTGATGGGCCAAGTTCTGAGATGTGTCTATTAAGAAAAAATGTTTATTGGTTGGTTTAAAAATAGAAAGACCAGAAAATATTTTAAAAGAGAAGGAAAACTAGAGATCCAAAATTCCAGAGTCTTGCAATATCAAAACAAATATAAACTACCAAGGAATAACTTAACTCAATTTACTCAATAAAATTAAAGAAAACTTGATTAAATGGAGAAACACTGTTCCTTGATGGTGAGACAAAATAGGTAAAAAGAGTGGTTTTCCTAAAAGTAACTGGTAAGTTTGAAGAATTTCCATTCAAAAGCATAATGAGATACCAAAGTATTTAGCTTTACTAAATGATTCAAAAGTTCATAGTAAATATGTAAAAATATATTGAAAAAGAGAGTAGAGCAAGGAGTAAGTTTGTTGTGCCAACTTTTAATATTGTAGTATAAGTCCTCAACGATTAAAATAGTTTGTGCCAGTGAAAAAATAGGTATTATAATGGAACAGAAAAAAAAGCCATGAAACAAAACCCAGTGTATCCCATTTCAAATCAGTAGAAATAGAAATACAAAAGATAATTTTAAAAATATGTTGGGACAGTTCATTTGGTATTTGGAAACAATTTTTAATTTCTATTTTAAATCATCTACTAAAATAAAAACAAACAAGATATAGAATACTTTAAGAACTATAAAAAAACAATAAAAATAAGCAAAAGATTTAGATGTACACTCACAAAAAAAAGATATGTGAATGGCTGACAAGTATATGAATAGTTCTCAACATCAGACATCAGCAAAATCCAAACCAAAACCACATAAATACTACCACCAAAATGGCTAAAATTAAAAATAGTCACAACTCCAAATGTCGACAAGTATTCAGAGCAACTGAAACCTTATACATTGTTAGTGGGAGTGTAAAATAATACATTTTTAAGTTCTAGCCATTTCTTACGAAACTAAACACACATTTATGCAATAGTTTATCAGTTGTACGTCTGGGTATTTGCCCAAGAGAAATGAAAACTTGTGTCCACAAATACTTGTGTAAGAACGTTCATAGCAACTTTATTCATAAGAGCCAAGAACTGAAATCTGGTGCTGATTGGGCAATAGTGATATTCAACACAAGGCAATATCAACAAAAAGGAATGAACTACTCATACTAAAAAACCCAAAAAACTGAGTGAAAGAAACCTTATATAAAGGTGCATTTTGAGTAATTCCATTCATATAAAGGTTTAGAACAGGTAAAACTAACCCGTAGTACAGAAAAATCAGAACAGTGGTTGGGAAGGGGCATGATAGGTGATGTGAGTATTCCATTTCTGGATAGGGTTTTGGGTTACTCAAGTGTATGCATTTGCTAAAATTCAGCAAATGTACACTTTAAATTTGTGCATTTTCTTGTATGAAAATTTTACCTCAAAATTTTAAGCAGCTGTAAATAAATAATCAATGTCTACTTTAGGTTCCATAGTATTTGGAGAGAAGTAAACTGATGTCTGCAATTTACATTGAAATGCATCAATAAATAAGATGGATTGATAGACAGAGATGTATAGAGAAGCAGATATTTGGTAAAGTACATAATAGCAAAATGTTGTGCCTGGCAGAAGAATGTTCCCCCAGATATATCCACTCCTAACTCCCATGTGAATATTAAGGTTGCAGATGGAATTAAATTGGCTAATCAGTTGATTCTGGGATGGGGAAATAATCCTGAATTATCCAGGTGGTCCAATGTGATCACGAAGGTCATTAGAAGTGGAAGACGGAAACTGCGGAGTCAGAGGATATAACTATGGAAGAAGGTTCAGAGAAATGTCTGCTTCTGGCTTGGAAGATGAAGGAAGGACGGCATGAGCCAAGGAATGCAGCAGCCTTTAAACTTCCATATATAAAATATATAATTATCAATTAAAGGGAAAGTGACCAGCTAAGAAAACATTATGCAAATTTTTAACCAAAGTACAATATCCTCAATATATTAAGAAAATTTTCAAATCAGTTTGAAAAAAAGAAAAATCTAAGAGAAAAAAATTGAAAGGAAAAACAGAAACAGAAAAACACATACAAAAAAAGGATATACAAACAACCAATAATCTTGTAGAAATCATCTTTGGCCCTTATCAGTACTAATACATGCAAACTGAAATACCAATTGAACAAGGTTTTGGCAAAGATTTACTTTTATTATAATACACAGTGTTGGTAAAGACACAGTGAAGTCATATCCTCATGTACTCCTGGTGGGAGTGAAAAATATTCAGGCTTCCTGAGTGTAATTTTTTAATATTAAGAGTCTTAAACTATGTTCATTCTCTGTGAACTGAAAATTCAACCTTCAGAGATGTTTTAAGGGAGATGTGAAAAGGTTTTAAGAGCAAGTATATTCACTGAAGCAGTGTTTGTAATTCAAAACAGTGGAAGCAATCTAAACATTTAACAGAAGATGATTAAATTATGTTCCACATATAAAATGGAAAACTATGCCACCATTCACAGTGACATTTTTGACAAACATTTAATGATAGAAAGAAGTACTGTTGTGTGAAAAGTGTGACATATCACCACCTGCAATGTAGTCCCATTTTTATTTAAAGCTGTGTATAAATGTAATATATCTGGATGGTCAGGCACCTAACTGTAAGTGGTGCTTATCTCTGGGTGGTGGGACTAAGAGGTTCTGTTTATTTTCTTTTTAATACTTTATGCAATATTAGTCTACTATGCCAGAGTGTAGGCTCTTGAGGGTGGGAACTACGTCATTTTAACCATTGTATCTTCAGCTTCTTACAGTGTCAGACAGAGGAAGGCTGCCCAACAAAATCTGATGGACTTAAAGATGGGGTAGTTTTCTCTTTTTTCCAAATTTTCTGTAATCAGAATTTTTATAATCAAATCATTTTAATACAAGTATCTTCCCTTAACAAAAAAAGAAAAAGTTAGCCAGAGACGGGTAAGATTCCTCAAGGGAGGAACAACCTAAGACAGGCACAGTCGCAGGGGGCCATCTGGTGAGAAAATGGGGAGCAGCAGAGGTGAGGCTTAGAACCTCCCCCCTCATGTTCTGAGAGAAATCTTCTGCATACATGGATGTTTATTGCCCTCGTCTAGCTCGGATTAACACATAGTCTACAGGCACACACCTGATCATCTACATTTGCTCTCTTACAACACTAAACTCTGTTTTCTACCTTTATCTCGTATCTATCTACCACTTCAGCATTTTATTAAAAATAATAATAATAGAGAAATGTGGTATCCACATATAAATCAAGTTTAAAAATCAAATGAATATTCATATTTGAACTGACTGTTTATAGTTCATAATGCATGAACAAAACCGAAAGCTTCTGTGATGACTGCCCTTGCACTGTTCACCATGTAACTTATTCACTATGTAAGAATTTGTACTCCATGTAAGAATTTGTTCGTTATGCATCAGAAGATTGGAGACTGACGAAAATTAGGCTTGGGGTGGATTAATGATTGTGCATTGAGTATTGACCCGCCTATACTGAAATTTATTGTGGTTAACAACTATTTGATCAATAAATATGAGAGATGCCCTCACAAAATATATATATATATATATATATATATATAAACACACTTCCAATTGTAAAATAAATAAGTAACCGGGATGTAATGTATAGCATAAGGAATATAGTGAACAACTTGGTATGGTGATAGCTGGTACCTAGAATTATCATGTATATAAATGTTGAATCACTGTGTTGTACACCTGAAACTAATGTAATGCAATACTGTTGTCAACTACCCTTCAATAAAAAAAAAAGAAAAAAAAAAAAGAAAAGTAAAAAAAAAAAAAAAAAAGAAAAGAAAAAGTAAGGCAAAACACAGGTAGACTTATGAGTAAAAATTTAGCTCCATTTAAACACCCAGTATGATTTCTTTTACATTGTTATTAAAATGTGTTTGGTGACTGTTGAAAATAATTACACAATGTGAATGAAAAAGTAGGAAATAAAATTGTATATGTAATATGATCTCTATGTGTGAAAAGAATCTCATAGAGTAAAAGACTTAAAATAAGAATATTAACAGTAGTTTCTGGAGACTGGAATTATTGGGGTTCTTTCTTTCCTTCTTTGGCCTTTATCTCTTTTCCAAACTTCCTACAATAAGGATGTATTATTCATATAGTCATAAAACATTCAGGTTAAACTTTTACAGGATAAAATACAAGAAGAGATGCTAAATACAGTAATCATGAGCGGGAGCCTGGAACTGGACTGCCTGGATTGGGACCCGGCTCTGCCCGGCTGGGACTGTGAGCAGATGGCTCTTCTTTCCCTTTTTTGTAAAATGAGGAAAATAATAGAACCTACCTCAAAGTTACTATAATAGTTGTTATATATGATATATACACATAAACACCCATAAATAAGTTAATATTTACATTACATTTAAAACAGCATCTGGCATATAATAAAGACTATAAACAGGTTTGTTATATTATGTAATTAATGAACCAAGTCTCTGGAGAATGGAAAGAGGACAGCACGGTGACCATATTTCTCTTCTTGCTTTTCCTTCTACCTTCTTTCTTTCTCCCTTTCTTCTGCCACCAACAGGTTCTTTCCCCTTTTGGGGAGGACACGTACACAAGAAAAACTTATTATCTAAGTCAAAAAACTGAGATAGCATCAAACAGACCTAAATGACCGGATAGGATATTGCAAATCAGAAATAAGGTGCCAGTGTTTCTGTGTGTGGTGCTATAGACCAACGGTTGGGGGGACAGATGAATTAGGAGGTCAGAGACTCAGGGCTTCACACTTCAGTCACATCGCAGACCCACGGGCCAGCCTTGCCTGGGCCATTCCACCTGAAGCCACGGGAGCTTGTGGACGAGGGGCATGCCCGCCCCCTCCACAAGGCAGCACTCATCCCGAGAGCAGGTTGCGCACAGGCTGGGGAGCTCCTAACAAGTCCCCTTCAGCCCTTCCCTATTTACCAAGTGTCTTGAGACATTTTCCCACCTGACTGGGGTTTCTCTGTGCCTAGGTGGTATCTGGGCTAAATCAGTGCAGAGAACCCAGTTTAGATCCCCTCAGGGAAGCACCCCACTATTTTCTCTGCAGAATGGCAACAGCACTGGGTAAAAAGAAAAACAAGGATCTTGTGTTGGTTCAGCTTCATTTTTAAAGAGCTACCATTTCCCTTCCCGTAACAGAATGAGACAGCATTATTCCTTTAGTCATACTTGCTGTGTGTATTTTAAACATTTCTTTCCAAGGGTTAACCACAAATTAATCAAATGAAGGGGAAAAAGATGTCTTGAAAAGCTGTGTGATTGCTGACCTCACAAGTCTCAGAAATTTGGGAATAAACATTTTTAACCTGAGAATCAATTATAATGGGACTATGAAGGCACTTTCTGTAATTTTGTCAGATTACATCAAAACCCTGGCTTCAGGTCAGAACTGCAGAATGCTTGGAACCTATTGCAAGTAAGTTACATCATTCTGTTTTTTTAATGTCCAAATAATGAGTACATCTCCCGAGAACCATAAACAGCCTGCAGACACTTAATACTAAACTGAAGGCACTCCAGACATTGGATCCACCTAGTCCCCTCTTTTTACCATTTAATTAAGTTCACAAAGTGGATCTAATTTTAACACTTTCCAGACTGTTTTCTCAGAACTCTTAAAACCCAACGTCATCTGGGTTCTTTGAGGAGGACTTTGAGATCCTTCACATTTGGACCCCGGGTGGCAGGTGCTGCCCTGCTATCCAGAAGGAGAAGTAGGAAACCCACCCAACATAAGTGAGCAGAGAGCCAAGAGTTAGAAAATACACAGCTTACTTGAGGCTCAGAGAAATGTCTAACAAGAGGAGAGTCTGGCTCAGTGACTTCCCCAGTGCAGTTCCTAAAAGCCAGCTTCTGGTATAAAAGGGAAAAGCCAGTATTGAAAGACGAGGACCTTTGGGTTGGCATAACTGTAACTCGCGAAGTGGACTGGGGAGGCCAGGCCCAGAGTGCCAGAGCTGGTGGTGTCCAGGAGCAGGACGACTTTGGTGTTGAACGGGATCAAGAATTGGAGGGCTAAGAAGAACTGGATGTACATGCCAAGCATGTCACACCCAGCAGATCACTACTTTTGGTACATGGATGAACCAATTAAGCTTAGTTAACTGATTAAACTATAAGCAGGGCTTTGATTTCCCAGCAGTGGGCATGACTCCAGAGATTTGGCTTTTATCTATTTAGGGGAATTTCTCATATACCAATGTTTATGTCTGATTCTTAATCCACTAGGGAAGGAGTTGGTCTGGGGAAAAAACATTTTATTTTGTTAGCCTTCTTGATCCATAATATTTTAGCCAAAGGCAGTAATCAAGTAAAGAGTTTTGTTTGGTGATCCATGCCATGGTTTTACATTGTCAAGGAACTAAAAAATTATAGAAATCTGTGGTTGTCATTCACTGTTTGTGTGAAAGCAGCATTAAGACTGATGGCCATAACTTTGGTAGAATTTTATCTACTTCCCTCGAAATTGTTTCCACAGTTAGTCAACTCACTGACAGCATATGACCCTAAACACCCCTCCCACCCCCCACCACCATTTGGATTTTATGTCAAGATAAGGCTAAGAAGTTAACCAAGTCACCCTCTGGTACTTACAGCCCCACTGACTCATCTACTAGATAGTAAGTTAGATAAAACAAGGATGTCCTAGAGCTGTTTTCCAGGGAGACAATTGGTCAGAAACTCCGTGTTGTCAATGCACCTACAGCAGTGGACTCAGGACTGATTCACCAGAGGCTGACATAAAGTGGCCTGTCATTTATTCCTTTTCTGAGAAAATATAACAATGCAGGGGGCAGGATGCCTGTGAGAGCTAGTCACTACTCACATTTCTCCGTGGGGAGAATACGTTACTTGAAGAGAAGATTTACAATCAGAAGGTTGTTGGACAAGCATCAAGGCTAAACAAGGATTGTCTTGATGTTAATGATGGCGTCCTCAGGTTTTATCAGAGAGGCTGCTCCTCCCTGTCCACTATGGGCATGCCCCAGCAAACAAACACATCGGCAGCCTGGAGAGCCAGGCTTCTCCCCTAGCTCAATGTTGAATGCACACTGACATATTCTATCTTTTGATCCTCTTCAAATTCCATGGCTCACCAGCCTTCTACTGAGATATTCTTGCCTGTGCCACTTGGCCTCAGCTACCTTAATTCCTTTACTTTTTCTGACACCAATTTCTTTAGGGAGGTTACTTCTACAGATCACTGATTTCATCTCTCCTTTGTTGGTTCTTCCTAGTTTCAGTCTCAGAGAAGAAGTTCTTATTGGCTACTTTGCTCTCTTTCAATCACCTTTGTATCAAAAAGTAGATCAAATTTGCTGTTATATAGTAGGGACTTTTTGCAGCTGTCAGTGGTAGTGCTGTACTGGATAAGGGAGGATAAGAGGGACTCAACCCTTTGACTACATAGCTAAGCACCTTGATTAGGAATACACTAGCAAAAGTTTTTCTTTCAGCCACCCCCCACGGACTTCCCATGCATGGTTCTTTCCTTAAGTCCGGTTACCGTAATCCAACATCCACTCAAATTAGCTGAAGTAAAATGGGGTTCTCAGAAGGATACCTCCCACAAGCACTAATATGACCAGGCCAAAGTGAACAGGGAGTAGAACTTGGAAATGGGTCATGAAATTGTTCCTCTGCTGAGTGGTCTGATAGTCTATCGTCTTTCAAGGCCTGTGTGGTCGCCACCTTCTGCATCTCCATTTCCTCTCACCTTGGTCAGTTTCCGATAGCTCACGTGGCCCAACTAGACCGTCAGCCCCAGTCCATAGAGCCTGGGTAAACCTACAGCTCCATGTTCCAAAAATGACTTAAGATGGATATCAAGATATTTGTACAAAAGAGGGGCAAAATCGGACTAAAGTATGATAAAGCCAGTCAATGGTATTGAGGTGGAAATATAGCTCTGAATTTATAGGATACTTTTTCTTAGATAAAAATTTAAAAAATCTTCTATTTGACTTTTTTTATACATCTCCCAGGTGTGCCGCAGCAAAGTACCACAAACCAAGTGACTTAAAACAACAGAATTGTTTTTGTCTCACAGTTCTGGAAGCTAGCAGTTTGAAGTCAAGGTGTTGACAGGGCCTTGTTTCTTCTGCCACCTGTAGAGGACTCCTTCCTTGCCTCTTCCTAGTTTTGGGTAGTTTGCCAGCAGTCTTGGCATTCCTTGGCTTGTAGATGTATCACTCCAGCCCTGTTTTCACATGACATTCTCCCTGTGTGTCAGCACACCTTCCCTCTATGCATATCTGACTCAGCAACCAGACTTCCCCTTTCATAAGGACACCAGTCATAGTGGATTAAGCCTCTCTCTAAAGATTTCATTTTGATTTGACTGCCTCTGTGAAGACTCTATTTGCAAATAAGGTCCCATTCTGAGGGGCTAGAGGTTAGGAAACACTTCAATCTTTAAATTATATGTACATATATAATTTTATAAAGGCATAAATATGAGCATATGCATAGATTTTTATTTTTTATGAAGTTTTTTTTCATTCACTTCTTTTAACTTGGCTCTGTCCCTCTTCCACTTTCACTCATTTTTCTTTTCTCCTGAGTAAGGTAACCAACATTTACAACCTAATATGTATCCTTCCATACTGTTCTCTGTACTTATATAACCCCATTGAAATATACATTTTTGTCATCTTTTTCCTAAAATACAGTATCATATTCTATGCCCTTTTCTCCATCTTCTCTCACTCAATATTACCTTAGGGGAATTCACTCCAAATGATCCAGTTGAGTTGTAATTTGTTTTTATTGATTGCAGAAATATCCTTTGTATGAGATGCATCATAAATTATCAAGTACTCTGTTGATGCGCCTTCTCTCTTTTCCTGTTTCTTCCCTCTGAATGGTGCTGCAGCAAACCTCCTGGAACACATATCCCTTAAAGTGCTGCTTTCACCTCTATGTGCCACATTCCCAGGGCTGGAAATGCTGGGCCAAGGAGTACTCGTACTTTTTTTTTTTAAATGGATGTCAAATTTCTTTCCCAAGACTTTTAGCACATCACATTTCACCAGCAAAATATGACAGTACATCCTCCTCTCCCCATCCAGCATTTGGTATTATGGCTCTTTCTGCCAGTCTAAGCATAAAATGCTGTTTTATCATTAATGCAAGTCGCCTTCCTCTAATAACTAGTGAACTGGAGCATATTCTCCTATATTTGTTGGCCTTTAACCATTTGAATTTATTCTTCAGTGAATTGTTCATCTGTATCCTTCTAGCATCTTTCATCATCTTGTTTTTTTCTCAAATTGACGAGTTTGTAATATAAACTTTCTGTTACTTGCATTACAAATGTACTTTCCTTGTTATGTATCTCCTGATTTTGTAATTTTAAGAATCACATATGACTGTTTTCTTTCCTAGTTCCCATTCTTGGTTTCAAAAGGTCTCTCCCACCCTTAGAACAAACATGGAGCCTACCAGATTTTCAAACAGTCCCTTCATTGTTGTGTTTTTTACATTTAAGTGTTTAATCTATTTGAAATAGATTTTTCATAAACTATTAGATAGGTTTCCATGCTTACTTTCTTCCAAATGGAAAGCCAATACTATCTATCACATATTAGATAGTATCTTTTCTCCATTGTTACATATTAAATTCTCATTCATATTGGGATTTTTATGTGGCTTTCTAGCAGCCAATTCAAAGAGGAAACACAAAAGGCTGGAAAGGTAACAGATATTTTGGCCATAGTAGCTTTTGGGTGGTGAGAATTTTAGGTAATGTAATTATTCTTCATTTGGCTTAGCTGTATATTCCAATTTTTCCTATAAATGAGCATGGATTACTGATCTGACAAAAATAAACAGAGGTGAAAAAACAGTAACCACAAGTAGTTTCATCATCAATAATGTCCAGGGAAAAAAACAAATTGCACCTAGGGGGCAGCACTGTTATTCCTGGAAGAAAGAAGGGAGAAGGTTTTCTCCCTGGGGGAAGAGTAGGAGACACATTCCAGGCAGACCCTGGATAATCTCTTTAAAGGCCAATTGGCCTAGAGGTGGGGAGAGATTAAGTTTTGTGAATCATTCCATCCAGTCAGCTCCCCTGAAATAGGTGGTGAAGTAGTAATTTAAAGTGTTACTGGCAGGCATCATGTGTTCAAGCTCAATGAGTTTAATTGATTAGAGGAGGAGGTTACTCTGAGCTGATGCAATAACTACTAGGGCTGAGTGTTCTGTATGTGTGAAGTGAGGCAATAATCACCTGTGTTTAACAGCAGCTGAATTACTGGAACTTAAATGCTTAAAACACAGTACTTTGAACTGGCCATTAGAGAGCACTATCAAATTATGTGAAAGTGACCCTATCTGGGTAGCCCCAGGGTACAGCATCTGTCACTAAGTGATAAGGGTCAGTTAAAGCCCTAAAGTTTCCATAAACCAGTCCCATGGTGTTAATAAAAGCCCTGTAATAAATATGCAGACTCAAGGGTGTTGACTGCCTAAAAGGACAGCTGATGGGGTTTCCTCCCACTACAAGGACTACCAGCAGCAGAGCCCAAGGTAACTGGACAGACTTCCTATGCTTCTCCACCTAGTTGGAGTGTGAGGGTTGGGTCAAAACCTACACCTTCCTGCAAGACCTGGGAGTGGGGGCCGGGGTCAGGGTAGGGGGTTGCAAACAAAAGTGCATACCGGAATTCTAGTTCAAGCAGGAGGAACCCTAAAACAACTGTGAACAGTTTCTTCAAACCCATTTAGAATAGATGCACCACCATGTTTCTTGGCACCGTCCACACCGCCCTGGGTGTACAGATGGCACAATGCCAACGCTGGCTTTAGTAAAACTAACTAGGGAAGTCAGAGTTTAGTGGCCCAGGTAGGCTGCACACTGTGGGTCTGCTAGCCTGAGAATAAATTTTGGAGTGTAGGGAGTGCATTTCCTTTGAAATCCTCCTTAAAATAATGTTTCTCACAACCGAGACCTTGCTAAATTACTGACCCTCTGTAAGTCTGAGATGACAGTCCCTGATGTATCTTTGGAATGGGGCTAACCTATGATGATGGTGAAATACAAAACTAGGTTTTGGCAGTCAGCCAAGCTGGGGGGTGGCGGGATGATGACAGCCTTGAACTGACAGCTAGAGGGCCTCATGAACTCAGGATGGAAGGTCACTCCACTGACTTCTGGAAGTAGCAGAGGCACTGAGGAATTTTGATCTTCTCCATTTCAAACAGATCTTGGGGCTCTAGAACTTTACTTTATCAAAGTCATAATAATTTCCATCTTCAACAGTTTAAACCAGGTGTTTTTAGATATCCACTTTGGTAATTAAACAAACAAACAATAAAAATCTCAAAGCTTTCATTGCTCTTCAGCTTAGAAAAAATAAAATAAAGCTTCCTGGTGTAGTTTCCAAGACAAACTGTCCAGGAGATAAATGCCTAGTTACATATTGGGGGTGTATTTCTAAAATTATAACTTCAGTTTTGGAATCATGTACTGAACCCATTATTTAGCTCAGAAATGGATGATAAGATCAAAAAAAGGGTTTCAAGTTCCTTTCTAGGTGGTTCTTTGAATTATTTTTACTTCCAATCACTTAATGAGGCTGACCAGGTTTTCTTCTCTTGTTGGTGTTTAGTTTTTGTTTGGTTTTTGCTTTTTACTATTTCTCCCCCTCTTTCATGGCTGTTTACTTGCTACAGGATAGTCTTTATCAAGTCTAGCCCTTAAAGCTTGAGTCCCAGACACCAGACTCTAATGCAGAGGAAACTAACTTTAGGTTATTAACAACACACTTGATAGCAGGTGAAAAATTTCATCTTCAAGACACACAAAGTGAACTTGTAAAAAGTTCCAATGTGGCAGTGGAGCACAGGAGTTTGTAAGCCTCCACGTCCCAAGTGTCCTATGAGCATAGCCTGTCCTCCAGGATTGGAAATTCAGTGTCTTATAAGGCAAACCTTCCAGCTGGGGAGAATTTGGATTTTACTGATGTGATGGGATAAAGGAATGAAGCTTCCAGTGTTCCCAGCTGCCCCACCCCCACACATCTTGCCCTGTCTCCTCCCCAGTCCTACCTGTCAGACCGGTTCTCCAATTTTGTGTAAGAGAATCAGGTGGAAAGGCAGAGGAGAAAGGGAGTCTAAATTGGGAAGAATGGTGATTAGAATGGCTATGATATGTGAGAGGGTAGAACTGGATAGGATAACAGGGAACTTTATGAAGTATTGCTAAAGACTTCTACACGGCCCTCATGTGGAACAAGAAAAACAAAGAGTTTCATTTACTCTGACCTGTCTTGGAGATGGACAGCATCTGCTCTTTTCATCTGCCCATCACTTACTCCCTCTCTCTAGTCTAGCAGACCATTTCCTTTTGGGAATGTCACCTCACCATCAGACTGTGAGGTTTGGGTGGGGAGCACCTGCCCCCACTACCCTTCTCCTGTTTTAAGGCTGACACGTGACTCCAGCTCAGCCAATCAGCACCATTCTCCTGGGCCACAGAGTTTGGTTCAGTAAACATCAATCCCTGGAATGTGCAGCCACTGTGAATGAGACTGCTCTTATCCAAGCAAGTGGCTAAGCTACGGGGTGTAAACTGGGATGCCAGCAGCTCCCTTCTCCACACATGACCCTCAGAGCCCACCCGTGGGGAGGTGGGTGCAGGGCTGGGAGAGGCCTGGGATGAAGACAGATTTCTAACAATATGATGAGAATCCAGGGGTGACAGAAATTACTCTAGCCCTGGCTTCCTCAGTGGTTACTGAGTTCTCCCTTTGCCTTGATTATCTTGTTTGGGTTGGGGTTCTGCCTCTTGCAAAGAGTCTCCTAAACTCTGTCCTACGTTGACCACAGTGCTTTGGGAACCGAGTCACCTGGGTGTGAAATACCTCTTATGGCTTCTTCTCACTGGCACTATTCCCTGGGAACCGACAGAATCAATCTCTACCTTCAGACAGCCAATTCCTATCAGTTTCTATTTCTAACATTCTCTTCAGGCTAACTCCCAGTTCCTTTATAATTTTATGGTATTTGCTCAAAGAACATGAAGGTAAGAGATCAGATGTCAAGGTCTTTACTGAAAAGGGTGTGAGTGTCCTTATCTCTAGGTTGCTTTTTTTCTCTTTGGGAAAATAAGGACTAGTTGGAGCTCCTCAGTAATCAGTTAAATTAAAAGAAAAGGGTATTCCAAGCAAGCAGGGCCACATAAGCCACTAAATTAGAGGTTCCTACTTGCTGGTCACATTAGCCTGACTCGAATCATTTACTACTTACACAAAAAGTATTATAAAAATAATTTTCTGTATTTTAGAAAAGCTGAAATTTCTCTTTTGAATAATAAATAGTTATCCCTCACTGGCCTTCTGTTCTCTCTTAAGAGAGAAAGGAGAGAGTGGACCCAGGATTATCACCAGCATGCTGACCAAAGGGTCAACAATTATTCATCATTTGTGCCATGGCATAACAAAGGTAGACCACTGTCCTGGACTAGAAATCCATAAAGGAACGGATTGGGTCTTATATGCCGTTTTGTTTATAAAGCATGGCAATGATAGGTACTCAGTAAATAAGTAGTGAATGAATGCTGCACAGATGAATGAACAAGTATGCTTTCTTGGAGCACTAAGGAAAGTAACTTGTAAGAGCAAGGTCACCTTCTACCATCAGGTTTCTCAGCAGAAACTTTGTAGGTCAAAAGAGAATGGCAGGATATATTTAAAATGCTGAAGGGAAAAACTTACAACCAATAATACTCTGCCTGGTAAAGTTATTGCTCAAGATTGAAGGAGAGATCAAAAGTTTCATAGACAAGCAAAAATTAAAGGAGTTCATCACCTCTATGCCTTACAATAAATGATAAAGCATCTTCCATAAGTGGAAGAGGACATAACTAGAAATAAGAAAATGTATCAAAGAAAAAGTCTAACTGGTAAAGGAAAATATATAGTGAAGGTAGTGGATCAGACACTTTAAAAGACTATGAAGGTTAAAAACACATATGCTAAAATCAACTACAATAGGTAGCTAAGGAATACACAAAATAAAAAGATGTAAAATATGACATCAAAAACATAAAATGTGGAGGGGGAGGTAGTAAAAATGTAGTGCTTTTAGAATGAGTTAGTACTTAAGTGACTATCAGCTTAAAAAAGACTGATACGCACACACCTCATGGTAACCTAAACTATAACAGATTCACAAAAAATACAAAGAAAGGAACTCAAACATAATACTAAAGAGAACCATCATACCACAAGGGAAGAGACAAGAGAAGAAATAAAAAAGGAACTACAAAAACAACCTGAAAAAAATTAATAAAATGACAATAAGGACATACCTATCAATAATTACTCTAAATGTAAATAATCTAAATGTTCCAGTCAAAAGACATAGGATGGATGGCTAAAGGGATAAAATAGTAAGACCCATCTATATGCTGCCTATAAGAGACTTACTTCAGATCTAAAGACAGACAGACTAAAAGTGAAGGGAGAGATAAAGATACTCCATCCAAGTGGAAACAAAAAGAAAGCTGGAGTAGCAATACTCATACCAAACAAAACAGACTTCAAAACAAAGACTGTAATAAAGGACAAAGAAGGACATTACATGATGACAAAGGGGTCAACATAAGAAGAGACATACATTCATAATATTCATGCACATGACAAATATTAACAGACTTGAAAGGAGAAACTGATAGTAATACAATAATAGTAGAGGACTTTAATACCCCACTTACATCAATGGATATATCATCCAGACAGAAAAAGCAATAAGGAAACTCTAACTTTAAATGAAACATTATGCCAGATGGACTTAATAGATAGATACAGATCATTTCACCCAGAAACTGTAGAACACACATCCTTTCAAGTGCACACAGAACATTTTCCAGGAGAGGTCACATATTAGGCTACAAAACAAGTCTCATAAATTCAAGAGGACTGAAATTATATCAACCATATTTTCCAATCACAATGGTATAAAACCAGAAATCAGTTATAAGAAAAAAAGCTGGAAAAAATAAACACATGGAAACTAAACAGAATATTAGTAAATGATCAATGAAGAACTCAAAGAGGAAATTAAAAAGCACCTGGAGAAAAATGAAAATGGAAAAGCCAAAGTTCAAAATCCTTCAATTGAACTAAAAGCAGTTCTAAGAGGGAATACAGGCCTACCTCAAGAAACAAGAAAAATTTGAAACAAAGAAAATCTCACCTTACACCTAAAGGAACTGGAAAGAGAAGAACAAAGCCCAAAGTTGATAGAAGTAAATAATAAAGAAAAAAGGAAATAAATGAAATGGAGACTAAGAATGAATAGAAAAGATCAATGACACTGAAAGATAGCACTTTGAAAAGATAAAAATCAATAGTCCTCAAGCAAAACTAATCAAGAAAAGAGGGCTAAAAGAACATCAGAAATGGAAGAAAATTACAACTAACACTACAGAATACAAAAGATCATAAGAGGCATTAACAATCATACACAAATTAGAAAATCTAGAAGAAATGCATTAATTTCTAGAAAAATACAACCTTCTAAGACTGAATTGTTATTAAGTAGAAAATCTGAAAAGACTGATTACAAGTAATGAAATGGAATTAGTAATTAAACACCTCTCAAATTCTAAAAGACCAGGACCAGGTGGCTTCCCAAGTGATCTAAAAAACATTTAAATAAGAGTTAGAATCTATCTTTCCAAAATTATTCCAAAAAATTGAAAAGGAGGGAATGTTTCCAAACTCATTTTATGAGGTCCAGATTGCCCTGATACCAAAACCAGACAAAGACACTACAATAAAAGAAAATTAAAGGCCAGTGACTCCAATGAACATAGATTCAAAAAATCCTCAATAAAATATTAGCAAACCGAATTCAACAATACATTAAAAAGGATCATACACCACAATTAAGTGGGATTTATTACAGGAATGCAAGAATGATTCTACATCTGAAAATCAATGTGATACACCACATTAACAAAATGAAATATGAAACTCACACGATCATCCCAATAGATGCAGAAAAAGCATTTGACAAAATTCAACATCCATTAATAGTAACTGAACAAACTGGGTATAGAGGGTATATACCTTAACAAAATAAAGGCCACAGATAAAATCATACTGAATGGTGAAGAGCTGAAAACCTTTCCTCTAAGAACAGGAACAAGACAAGGATGCCCACTCTCACCACTTTTATTCAACATAGTATTGGAAATCATAGCCACAGCAATTAAGGAAGAAAAGGAAATAAAGGGCATCCAAACTGAAAAGGAACAAGATAAACTGTCACTATTTGCAGATGACATGATATCATATATAGAAAACCCTAAAGACTCAACCGAGAAACTATTAGAATAAGAGAATTCAGTAAAGTCACAGGATATAAAATTAACATACAGAAGTCCACTGTGTTTCTATGCACTAATAATGAGCTATCAGAAAGGTGAAATTAAAACAGTCTCACTTAGAAATGCATCAAAAAAAATACCTAGAAATGATTTAAGGAGGTAAAAGACCTGTATGCTGAAAACTATAAGGCACTGTTGAAAGAAATTGAAGATTACACAAATAAATGAAAAAATTCCATCCTCATGGGTGGAGAGAATTAATATTGTTAAAATATCCATAACTACCAAAAGCAATCTACAGATTCTATGCAATCCCATCAAAATGGCATTTTTTCAAGGACCTAGAACAAGAAATCCTAAAATGTGTATAGAACCACAAAAGGACCCCAAATAGCCAAAGCAACCTTAAGAGAGAACAAAGCAGGCATCATGCTCCCTGATTTCAAACTATTCTATAAAGCTATAGTAATCAAAACAGCATGGTACTGGCAGAGAAATAAACATACAGATAAAGGGAACAGAATAAGCCCAGAAATAAGCCCACACATATACAGTCAATCTAGGACAAAAAAGCCAAGAATATATAATAGGAAAAAAGTCTGTTCAATAATTGGTACTGGGAAAATTGGACAGCTATGTGCAAAATAATTAAAGTACACCACTGTATTACATTATATACAAAAATAAGTGCAAATGGATCAAGAACTTGAATGTAAGACCTGAAACTGTAAAACTCAGAATATAGGCAATAAGCTCTCTGACATAGGTCTTAACAGTATTTTTTTTTTGGACCAGTCTCCTCAGGCAAGGGCACCAAAAGCCAGGAGAAATGGGATTACATCAAACTAATAAACTTTTACCTGGCCAAGGAAACCAGCAACAACACAGAAAGACAACCTATGAATGGGAAAATTATTTGCAAATGATATATAAACAACCTATGTAATTTCTAAAAAATAACTTGAGTAAAAACAGCAGAAGATATGAATAGACATTTTTCCAAAGATGACATATAGATGCTCAACAGTCACATGAAAAGATACTCAACATCACCAATCACCAGGGAAGTGCAAATCAAAATCACAAGGATATATCACCTCGTACACATCAAATTGGCTAGTATCAAAAAGACAAGAAATAACAAGTGTTGACAAGGATGTAGAGAAAAGGGAGCCCTCATACGTTGTTGGTGGGATGTGAATTGGTACAGTTACTATGGAAAACAATATGATGTAACAATTCCACTCTGGACAATTATCCAAAGAAAATGCAAATGCAAATGTGAAGTGATATATGCACCTCTATTTATGGAAGCAGCCTAAATGCTCTCTGATACATGGATGAAGATATGTTTGTATGTATGTATGTATGTATGTACTCATGCACACACACACACAATGGAATATCACCCAGCCATAAAGAAAGGAAGAAATCCTGCTATTTGCAACAACATGGATGGAACTAGAGGGTATTATGCTATTAAGTAAGTCAGACAGAGAAAGACAAATACCATATTATTTCACTTATATGTGGAATCTTTTTAAAAACTCAACAAACAAAAGAAAACAGAATCAAAGTCACATAGGTCAAGCTGTTGGTTATCCGAGGGGAGAAGGGTTGGAAGGTGGAAGAAGCAGGTGAAGAGGATTAGGAAGTACAAACTTCCAGTTGTAAAATAAAGAAGTCATGGGGATATAATGTACAGCCTAGGGAAGATATTCAACATATTGTAATGACTATATGGTGACAGATGGTAATGACAAAATGGGGTTCACTTAATGATGTATAAAATATGAATCAAATACAGTATTTGTTAAAGGCAGGTACTAATTGACAAATACAACATTTTAACAAATTATGTTTATTGTTCTATAAACAGTCAAGGGGAATTTCTGCATTGCGCTCCCCTCTGCTTTTTTATTTATTTATTTGTTTGTTTGTTTGCTTTTAATTTTCTATTAAGGTATAATTGATATACACTCTTATGAAGGTTTCACATGAAAAAACAATGTGGTTACTACATTTACCCATATTATCAAGTCCCCACCCATATGCCAATGCAGTCACTGTCCCTCAGTGCAGCAAGATGGTACAGACCCAGTATGTGCCTTTTCTGTTCTACAGTGTTCTCCCTGTGATCCCCCACACCATGTGTACTAAACATAACACCCCTCAATCCCCTTCTCCCTCCCTCCCCACCTGCCCTCCCTCACCCTTTCCCTTTGGTAACCACTAGTTCATTCTTGGAGTCTCTGAGTCTGCTGCTATTTTGTTCCTTCAGTTTTGCTTCATTGTTATATTCCACAAATGAGGAAAATCATTCGGCATTTGTCTTTCTCCGCCTGACTCATTTCACTGAGGATAATGTCCTCCAACTTCATCCATGTTGTTGCAAATGGTAGGATTTGTTTCTTTCTTATGGACGAATAGTATTCCATTGTGTATATGGACCACATATTCTTTATCCATTCATCTACTTATGGACACTTAGGTTGCTTCCATATCTTTGCTATTGTAAAAAGTGCCGTGATAAACATAGGGGTGCATATGTCTTTTTGATTCTGAGAAGTTGTATTCTTTGGGTAAATTCCAAGGAGTGGGATTCCAGGGTCAAATGTCATTTCTATTTTTAGTTTTTTGAGGAACCTCCATATTGCTTTCCACAATGGTTGAACTAGCTTACATTCCCACCAGCAGTGTAGGAGGGTTCCCCTTTCTCCACATCCTCGCCAGCATTTGTTGTTCTTAGTCTTTTCAATGCTGGCCATCCTTACTGGTGTGAGGTGGTATCTCATGGCGGTTTTAATTTGCATTTCCCTGATAACAAGTGATGTGGAGCATCTTTTCAAATGTCTGTTGGCCATCTGAATTTCTTCTTTGGAGAACTCTCTCTTCATCTCCTCTGCCCATTTGTTAATCGGGTTATTTTCTTTTTGGGTGTTGAGGCATTAAGTTCTTTACATATTTTGGGTGTTAACCCCTTGTCAGATATGTCATTTACGAATATACTCTCCCATACTGTAGGACGCCATTTTGTTCTGCTGATGTTGTCCTTTGTCATTCAGAAACTTTTTAGTTTGATGTAGTCCCATGAGTTCATTTTTGCTTGTTTCCCTTGCTCGAGGAGATATGTTTAGGAAGAAGTTGCTCATGCTTATATTCAGGAGATGTTGGCCTATGTTGTGTTCTAAGAGTTTTATGGTTTTGTGACTTATATTCAGGTCTTTAACCCATTTCAAGTTTGTTTTTGTGTATGGAGTTGGCCAGTAATCCAGTTTCATTCTCTTGCATGTAGCTGTCCAGTTTTGCCAACAACAGCTGTTAAAGAGGCTGTCATTTCCCCATTGTATGTCCATGGCTCCTTTATCATATATTAATTGACCACATATCATTGGGTTATATCAGGGCTCTCTAGTCTGTTCCACTGGTCTATGGGTCATTTCTTGTGGCAGTACCAAATTGTCTTGATTACTGTGGCTTTGTAGTAGAGCTTGAAGTTGGGGAGCATAATTCCCCCAGCTTTATTCTTCCTTCTCGGAATTGCTTTGGCTATTCAAGGTCTTTTGTGGTTCCATATGAATTTTAGAATGATTTTCTCTAGTTCGTTGAAGAATGCTGTTGGTATTTTGATGGGAATTGCATTGAATCTATAGATTGCTTTAGGCAAGATGGCCATTTTGACAATATTAATTCTTCCTATCCATGAGCACGGGATGCATTTCCATTTATTGGTATCTTCTTTAATTTCTCTGGTGAGTGTCTTGTAGTTTTCAGAGTATAGGTCTTTCACTTCCTTGATTAGGTTTATTCCTAGGTATTTTATTCTTTTTGATGCTATTGTGAATGGAATTGTTTTTCTGATTTCTCTCTCTGCTAGTTCATTGTTAGTATATAGAAATGCCACAGATTTCTGTGTATTAATTTTGTATGCTCCAAATTTGCTGGATTCAGATATTAGATCTAGTAGTTTTGGGGTGGATTCTTTAGGGTTTTTATGTACAATATCATGTCATCTGCAAATAGTGACAGTTTGACTTCTTCTTTACCAATCTGGATGCCTTTTATTTCTTTGTGTTGTCTGATTGCTGTGGCTAAGACCTCCAGTACTATGTTGAATAGAAGCGGGGAAAGTGGGCATCCTTGTCTTGTTCCTCATCTTAAAGGAAAAGCTTTCAGCTTCTTGCTGTTAAGTATGATGTTGGCTGTGGGTTTGTCGTATATTGCCTTTATTATGTTGAGGTACTTGCCCTCTGTACTCATTTTGTTGAGTTTTTATCAGGAATGGATGTTGAATTTTGTCAAATGCTTTTCCAGCATCTATGGAGATGATCATGTGGTTTTTGTCCTTCTTTTTGTTGATGTGGTGGATGATGTTGAAGGATTTTCGAATGTTGTACCATCCTTGCATCCCTGGAATGCATTCCACTTGATCATGGTGTATGATTTTTTTGCTTTATTTTTGAATTTGGTTTGCTAATATTTTGTTGAGTATTTTTGCATCTATGTTCATCAGGGATATTGGTCTGTAATTTTCTTTTTTTGTGGTGTCCTTGCCTGGTTTTGGTATTAGAGTGATGCTGGCCTCATAGAATGAGTTTGGAAGTATTCCCTCTTCTTCTACTCTTTGGAAAACTTTAAGGAGTATGGGTATTAGGTCTTCACTAAATGTTTGTTAAAATTCAGCAGTGAAGCTCCCCTCTGCTTTTTTATCTCCTCTATTTCTTGACACATTCCCAGGTATGGATATTGATCATATAAGTGTCCATTTCTGGTTCTCCTCCCTAAGAAAAAATATCAGTATGTGTTTTTTAAACAAGCAATATTTTAACTTTTTGCTCCATTGGAATTAAAACAGTGATGGAAGGCTGAGAGATAGAAGTGGAACACAGGGATGCAATAGGTGGTGGGAAAGGTGTGTAAGAATGTACCCAAACTCATTTCAAGGCACCAACTTGACATGTTCTAACTCATAGAATTTTCCCCTTAGGGAGATGTGGGTTGATGAGCTATGCTAATGGTGGGATGTGATTGTCTTCCTAAATATGTGCTTTTATACCCAGTAAGGCTCCTAAAGTGGTTTTTTAAAATGGCATTGATTTTCTGATTTGTAAAATTTTGTCTAAAAAAAGGGAAAAAATTTCCTCTTACTGTCATGAAAAATTGTCTAGGCAGTAAAATTAGTTACATTCTAGTTCACTGGGCACCATCCCTCTGGGGTTCAGCTCCAGCCCCTACTGCAGTCACCATGTTCCCTGCTGAGGGGAGATTGTGAAGGAATGTGAATTCCAAGTTCCTCAAGATACAGTCCACAGCATCAAAAGAAAGGACAATGAAATCTTCTTACCTCGTTCCCCTGCACCTTTATATACTGAGAAAGGCTTTCAGGGAGAGAACAAGGAGAGCTCATGGCCCCAAACTCTTTCATCATTATTGCTATAGGCGGTGAATCCTCCACCCATAAACACAATTATAAAATAAACACTGCTGTCCTTAATATCTTTGATTTGAATTAATTTGTGACTGAGCCAATAGTTTACCATACTGGTAGAAAATTTAACCTTAGGTTCCTTTCCTAACCTCCACAATGTGTCATAGTTCTGGGATCCTACAAATGTCAACCTGCCTACAGTTGGAGTGTCCATCTACTGTCTACATCCACACAGGGCCATGATCTGGGGGGCCTCTGCAGCTCATTTTCCACACTTGGGGCATGGAATTCTTTCACTCAAAATGAAAGGCTGGGTGCCCATGGCCTTACTACCTTAGATGCACCATGTAGCCACTCCTCTGGGGTCCTGTTGCCCCCCTAAGATATTCCTCATGACTTGTTCCCTGATGTGCTTGGGCCCAGTCCTCTCTTCTCCCTCTTAACTCTGGGGAAAGTGGTCTTTCTCCAGTGTGAGAGTGAAGCCCCAAATGAAGCTTGGCTCCTCCAAGATACTCTGTTTGTATCAGCAAATCCTTTTCTCCCTCTTACTTCTTCTTAGACCACTAGGAATCAGACTTCTGTAAACAAAATCCAGAAAGACTTGTAGACACTAGTTTTCCTGCCTGTCTTATACCTCTTGAGGCAAGGGACATGGGGTAGACTGCTATTAAAATCAAGGGAGGAGAAAATATGCGAAAGGAAAAAAACGGATACCTCAAAATATTATCTAGCCATACTAGGTACTTTTTATAAATGGCAGCCTGGAAAGAACTGCCTGCTCTCACCTCTTAGAAAGGTAGTGTGCTGTGAACACATTTTATGACTACTTCTCATTGCTTTCCCAGCACCAAGAATACATAAGAGGGACTCAACAAATGTTTGTTCCTTCTTGCTTTCTCTTGAGAATATAACACAAAGGATGAATTTTTAGGTTTTTTCCAAAGAGCTTAATTCCTCCTCTACTGTATCTTACTGTTTTACTGTATAACAAGCCAGAAATAACCCCTTATCTCTTTTGTCAAGGTTCAAAGTTTACACACTACATGAATCTGCTCTTTGTGTTCAATTATTTTCTTTTAATGTTTTTATTTAACCCAACATATTAAAAAATCATTTCAACAAATTATCAACAAAAATTATTAATGAAATATTTTACATTCTTTTTTTGTATTAAGTCTTTCTAATCTGGTATGTATTCTAACTTATGGCACATCTGAATTTGGACCATTCACATGTGCTTAGTGGCTATTCCAAATGTTTTCTTAAATACTGACAGCCTAAGAAATTAATCTTGTTTTATCTGGCTTGACTAACCTAAGGAGAAAGCATAGTGCTTTGAATTTGACCAAAATAGCTCAGAAATAGAATTAGTATCAATTATGTGGCATGGCCATCTTAGTAAGGCTCCTATTACAGGAATACTAGGAGTGAGAAGGGGTACAACAAATTAAAATGGTAGTTTCTAACTAGGATATTTTCTTTGGCATTTCATATAGTTTTCAGAATATCAAGTGGAAGATATCAGAGACTTCATAGTTGATTCACAGAAAAAGTTCAAAGTCTGAAGTACTCTGTACAGGAAGAGTTATAAAAAGATTGTTTCAAAACTATATTTTCATGAGCCAGCCATTCCACTTCTAGGTATTTACCCAAAGAAAACAAAAACACTAACTCAAAGAGATATATGCACCCCATATTTTACTGTAGCATTATTCACAACAACCAAGATATGGAAACAATCTAAGTATCCATTAATAGATGAATGGATAAAGATGTGGGACAAAGATGGGTCAAGGTGGTGGCACAGGAGGGTCCTGAGCTCACCTCCTGTGGACACAACAAGTCCACAGCTACCTATGGCATAATTTCTGAAAATATTTTCTGAATTTTTATTTTCTGAAAAAGTCCAGAAAACTAGATAAGCAGCACCTCCACAACAAAGAATAAAAGAGCTACATCAAGACAGATAGGAGAAGCAGAGACACACTCTTGCCAAAAATTCCACCCTAGGTAGTGACCACAATAGGGAGGGATTTCAAAAACATGGAACTTTTCTCTGAGAAGTGAAGGGTTTGTCCCTCACATCAGGTACCTCAAACCTTGAGTCCTGCACTGGAAAGACAAGCCCCCAAAATGTTTGACTTTGGAATCAGGAACTATGTTCAGGAGAACCATAAAACTGTAGAAAATGGCAAACCCACTCTTAATGGGCTAGAGTACAAACTCATTTACCCACAAAAGGTTTGAAAGGTGTCTAGATAATGCAAAGGAGACCCAGTTACTAATCTTAAAGTAATTGCTGGAAAGGAAGAAAGCTGCTGAGACTCTCTCTGGAGATAGAGTACTAGCATTTGGCATTTTTGCAATCTCATTCTACCTTGTTAATACTGGCCATGATGGGTGTCATTTTGGCAATCTCACTCTAACCTACCAGCACTTCTGGGCACTCCCTCCCATGACGCAACGTGTCACAGCCAGCTGGTAAGCACGCGCGCGCGCACGCACACACACACACACACACACCACCTGCCACTGCACAGCAGCTGAGGCACAGCTGGACAAATGCTGTCCCCTCTCCCACCTGCAGCAAAGCCACACAACCTCAGGACCAGTGCTCTACCCCTCTACACACTGCAGCTGTGGCCCTGGTACACCATCAGGTACACACAGCCCACCAAAAGGATGCCCCTGAGCACCTGGCTCTGGTGGCTGGGGAGACTGCACTTCTGGGCTCCATGGGTCATCTCCTACACAAGGCTACTCCTTCAAGACTGGGAGAGGTAGCTGTTTCACCTAATACATAGAAACAGACACAGAGAATCAAGTGAAATGAGGAGACAGAGAAATATATTCCAAACAAAAGAACATGACAAAAACCTCAGAAAAAGACCTTAATGAAACTGAGACAAGTAATCTACATGATAAAGAGTTAAAAATAATGGTCATAAAATGTTCATTGAAGTTGGGAGAGAAATAGATGAACACAGGGAGAACTTTAAGAAATAGGAAAATTTAAGAAAGTACTGAACCAACTCACAGAGTCACTAGGAGACTGAATAAAGCTCCGGGGCATCTTTTTGGATCAGTGAGCTGGAAGATAAAACAATGGAATGCACCTAAAAAGAATAGCAAAAAAGAAAAAAAGTATTTTAAAAAGTGAAGATAACCTAATGGAAAAAACCTTATAGGACAAAATCAAGAGGGGTAACATCTACATTATAGGGGCCCCAGAAGAAGAGAGAGAGAAAGGAGCAGAAAACTTATTTGAAGAGATAATGGCTAAAAACTTCTCTATCTGGGGAAGGAAATGACATCTAAATCTAGGAATCTCAGAGAGTTCAAAATAAGATGAATTCAAAGAGATTCACATCAAGACACATAATTAAAATGTCAAAAGTTAAAGACAAGGAGAGAATCTCAGGAACAACATGAGAAAGACCCTATTAGGCTATCAGATTTTTTAGCAGAAACATTGCAGGCCAGAAGGGAATGGCAATGACATATAAGACGTATTGAATGGAAAAACTTCTAACCAAGAATGTTCTACCCAGTAAGGAAATCATTCAGACTATAAGAAGTGATAAAAGACTATCCAAATAAACAAAATCGAAAGGAATTTATTACCATGAAATCAGCTAAACATTACAAGAAATGTTAAAAGTATTTCTTTAAGCTGAAAAGTAGGGCACTAATTAATTAAACATATAATTATAAAAATCTCACTGGAAGAAGTAAGTACATAGTAATGGTAGTGGATTAATCAGTCATAAAGCCAATATGAAGGTCAAAAGACAAAAGGAGTAAAATTAACTATAACTACAATAATTAGTTAAGGGATACATAAAATAAAAAGCTGTAAAGTATGACCTCAAAAACATAAAATTTTGGGGGTTGTGAGTAAAAATGTAGTTTTGGAATGTGTTCAGATTTAAGTTGCTATCAACTTGAAATAGACTGTTATACTCATTGGATGTTATATGTAAACCTTACAGTAACCAGAAAGCAAAAATGTAGAGCAAATACACAAACAAAAGTGAGAAAGGAATCTCACAGAATGCTAAAAAAGTTAGAGTCACAAGGGAAGAGAGAATGAGAAAGGAAACAAGAGGAACTACAAAAACACCAGAAAACAATTAACAAAATGTCAATGCATACATAACTGTCAATAATTAATTTAAAAGTAAATAAACTAAATGCTCCAATCAACAAAAACACTAGCTGAATGGACAAAAAGCAAGGCTCATATATGCTACCTACAGAGACTTACTACAGAAGGATACACACAGACTGAAAGGGAAGAGATGGAAGAAAATATTCCATGCAAATAGAAAAGAGAGGGCTGATGTACCTATATTCTTATCAGACAAAATAGACTTGAAAAAAAAGACTGTAATGAGATAAATAAGGGTATTTTGTAATGATAAAGGGATCAATACAATTTAAAAAATATAACAATTATAAATATCTACATACCCAATAAAGGAGCACCCAAATACATGAAACAAATATTAACAGACAGAAAGAGAGAACTTGATAGTAATATAATAATAGTAGGGAACTTTGACACCCTGGTTATGTCAACTATCATCCAAACAGAATATTAATAAGTAAATATCAGCCTAAAATGACATAGACCAGAAGGACTTAATAGATATGTAAAGAATATTCCATCCAAAAACAGAATACACAGTCTTCTCAAGTGTACATAGAACATTCTCCAGGATAGAATACATGTTAGGCTACAAAGGGAGTCTCAATAAACAAAACAAGATTGAAATAATATGAAGCATCTTTTCCAACCACACTGGTATGAAACTAGAAATTAATTACAAGAATGAAACTGGAAAATCCACAAAAATGTGGAGATCAAACAAGATGCTACTGACTAATCAATGGGCCATTGAAGAAATCAAAGGAGAAATGCTTAAAACCTAGAGAAAATGATAACAGAAATACAACATATCGAATTCTATAAAATGCAGCAAAAGCAGTTATCAGAGAAAAGTTCATAGCATTATAGGACTACTTCAAGAAACAAGTATCTCAAACAATTTAACTTTATACTAAAAGGATTTAGAAAAAGAAGACCACAAAAACAAGTCAGTAGAAGGAAGGAAATAACAAAGGTCAGAATGGAAATAAAGAGTAAAAAGATGATAAAGATCAATGAAATTAAGAGCTGGTTCTCTGAAAAGATAAAGTAGATAAAACCTTAGCAAGATTGACTGAGATAAAAGGACAGGATTCAAACAAAATCAGAAAAGAGAAGTCACAACTGATGCCGCAAAAATGCAAAGGATCACAAGAAACTACTAGGAATAATTATACACCAACAAACTGGAAACCTAGAAGAAAGAGACAAATTCCTAAGAACATACTTCTAAGTATGTTTTAATCTTCTAAGACTAAATCATGAAGAAATAGAAAATCTGAATAGACTGGCT
Organism: Manis pentadactyla; assembly: GCF_030020395.1. Lineage (NCBI taxonomy): Eukaryota > Metazoa > Chordata > Mammalia > Pholidota > Manidae > Manis > Manis pentadactyla. Next base: position 56,899,553 of record NC_080025.1, on the reverse strand, counting down.
GGATTGAATCATCTATTAAAAAACTCCCCCAAAAAACAGAAGTCTAGAACCAGATGGCTTTACTTGTGAATTCTAACCAAATATTCCAAGAAGGGTTAATACCAATCCTCCTCAAACAATTCCAAAAAGTTAAGGAGGAAGAAACACTTCCAAACTCATTTTTTGAGGCCAGCATTATCCTGATACCAAAACCAGACAAGGGCATGACAAAAAAGAAATTTATAGGCCAATACCCCAGATGAACTTATATGCAAAAAAAAACTTCAACAAAATATTAGTAAAACAAATTCAACAATACATTAAAAAGGATCACACACCATGACCAAGAGAGATTTATACTAGGGATGTAAGGATGGTTCAACATCTGTAAATCAATCAACATGACATACTATATTGAAATATGAAAGACAAAGGTAATACAATATCTATAGATATAAAAAAAAGCATTTGACAAAACTTAAGATCCATTTGTGATAAAACTCTCAACAAACTGGGTAGAGAAAACATGCCTCAACATAACAAAGGCCATATATGACAAACCCGCAGTTGGTATCATACTCAATGGTGAAAAGCCAAAAGCTTTTCCTCTAAGATCAGGAACAAGGATAACCACTCTTGCCACTTCTATTCAATATATGATTAGAAGTCCTAGCTACAGCAATTAGGCAAGAAAAAAGAACAGGCATCCAAATTGGAAAGGAAGTAGTAGAACTGTCACCATTTGCAAAACTACATGATTTACATAGGGAAAACCTTAAAGACTCCACCAAAAAACTATTAGAACTCATAAATGAATTCAGTAAAGTTGCAGCATACAAAATCAATATGTAAAAACTCATTATGTTTCTATACACTAATAATGAAATAAAAGAAAGAAATGAAGAAAACAGTCCCACTTACATTTGCAACAAAAAGAATAAAATACCTAGGAATAAATTTAACCAAGGATGTGAAAAACCTATACTCTGAAAACTATGAGACACTCATGAAAGAAACTGAACATGACACAAATAACTAGAAAAATATTCCATGCTCATGGATAAGAATTTAAATTGTTAAAATGTCCATACTACCCAAAGCCATCTAGAGTCAATGTTAAAATGTGCATACTACCCAAAGCAATTTGCAATCCCTATTGAAATTCCAATGGCATTTTTCACAGAAATAGAAAAAAAATCCTAAAAATTTATGGAACACAAAAGACCCCCAAATAACCAAGGCAATCTCAAGAAAGAACAGAGCTGGAAGTATAACATACCCTGTTTTTAAACTATAAGCTGTACTAATAAAAATAGTATTGGCATAAAAACAGACACACAGATCAATGAAGCATAAGAGAAAGCCCAGAATAAGCCCACACATACATGATCAATGAATTTACAACAATGATAGCAAGAAAATACAATAGGAAAAGTACAGTCTCTTCAATAATTCAGCTGAGAAATGACAGCTACATGCAAAAGAATCAAACTGGACCACTATATTATACCATACATAAAAATTAACTCAAAATGGATGAAAAACTTGAATGTAAGAACTGAAACTATAAAACTCCTATAGGAAAAGATTGGCAGTAAGCTCTTCTACATTGGTCTTAGTGATGTTTTATTGGATCTGACTCCAAAGAAAGGAAAACAAAGCAAAAATAAACAAATGGTACTACATCAAATTAAAACAGTTTTACACAGCAAAGGGAACCATTAACAAAACCAAAAGGCATCCTACTGAACTGAAAGAAGATATCTACAAATCATATATCCATAATCTGTTAATATTAAAAAGTGGGCAAAGGATCTGAATATACATTTTACCAAGAAGACATACAGATGGCCAGCAGGCATATGTAACAATGCTTAACAGCATTAATCATCAGAGGAGTGCAAATCAAAACCACAGTGAGATATCACCTCACACCTGTCAGGATGGCTATTATCAAAAGGCAAAAAATAACAAGTACTGGTAAGGAAGTGGAGAAAAGGGAACCCTCAGCACTATTGATGGGAATGTAAATAGTCCAAACACAATGGAAAATAGTATGAAGTTTCCTCAAAAAATTAAAAATAGAACTACTATATGTCCAGCAATTCCACTACTGATCATCTACTCCAAGAAACAAAATCATTTGCTCAAAAAGATTTACATGCCCCTTTGTTCATTGCAGTGTAAATTATAATTTATAATAACCCCAGTGTCCAATGGTGAATGAATCGATAACATGCACACACACACACACACACACACACACACACAGAGGCATATTACTCAGACATAAAAAAGAATGAAATTTGCCATTTGCAACAACATAAAGGGACCTTTAGGGTATTATACTAAGCAAGATAAGTTAGACAAAGACAAATAACCATGATTTCACTTGTAAATGGAGTCTAAAAAAGCTGAAATAAATAAACCAAACAACACAAAACTCAGATTTATAGATACAGAGAACAGAGTGGGTGTTTTCATGAGCAAAGGGGGTGAGGAAGGGGTGGGGGGAAAATGAGTGAAAGAGATCGAGATACAAACTTCCAGTTATAAAAAAAAGTCATTGGTGTATGACAAGTGCTTGTTTGGCAGCACATTTTGGCAGAGAAAATACAGTTTGAGGGCATTGCTATTAATTTGATGGTATTATGCAATTTTTTTGTTTTTCATTAATTTGTGTCTTATTATATTAGATAAGGAAATGTACATAGAATCGGAAATAGAGGCAAATTGGCAATGGTTTTTTTTTTTTTTAAATAAATGTTTTGAATGTTCCCTGTATTTCACTTAACAATTTTCAGAATATATTTTGGCAAGCTTTTTTCTTCAAAAAAAAAGTCATTGGGATGTAATGTACAATATAGGGAATATAGTCAAGAATACTACATAACTTTAGTGACAGATAGTAAATAAACGTACTGTGATGATCATTTCACATGTATACAAATGTCAAATGCCATGCTGTACACATGTAACTAATATAATGTTGAATGTGATAGAATCTGAACAGGAGTACTGCCTTTTTGAATAAGCCCACCCACCATCTCAGAGAGGCCTAGGTTTCATCTTACTGAAGCTACAAGCATTCTCCAGAGGACCCTTTTCGCTGGCAAGCCACAAGCCCACCTTTTCCCTGACTCCTCCCCTCAAAGAGCCTGCCAAAAACTCTGGCCATAAAAAACCTCTTGGGAGAGGGGCAGAAGATGGCGGCGTGAGTAGAGCAGCGGAAATCTCCTCCCAAAACAACATATATCTATGAAAATATAACAAAGACAACCCTTCCCAGAATAAAGACCAGAGGACACAGGACAATATCCAGACCACATCTGCACCTGAGAGAACTCACCGCCTCGCGAAGGGGGTAAGATACAAGCCCCGGCCCCGCGGGAACCGAGCGCCCCTCCCCCCAGCTCCCGGTGGGAGAAGAGCAGGCAGAGCGGGAGGGAGACGGAGCCCGGGACTGCTGAACACCCAGCCCCAGCCATCCGGACCAGAGTGCAGGGCCCTCGATACTAGGAAAACAGGGCAGCAAGAACAGTGAGCAGGCACTGGAGGCTGGGCGACAGAGGGCATAAAAAAAGCGCGCGACCATTTTTTTTTTTTTGCTTTTTTGTTGTTTTGTTTTGGCGAGCGCTTTTTGGAAGTCTTAAAGGGATAGGGACCCCAATACTAGGGAAACAGGGCAGAAAGACCGGTGAGCAGAGGCCTGAGGCTGGCACCGCAGAATAAAGAAAAACGAACGACCACCTTTTTTTTTTTTTTTTTAATTAAAAACTTTTTTTTTTTTTTAATTAAAAAAATTTTTTCTTCTTTTTTTTTTGGTGGGCGTTGTTTTGTTTTGGCGGGTGCTTTTTGGAAGTCTTAAAGGGGCAGGGCGGGTCACTTAATCCAGAGGTAGGGAATCCGGGATCTCTGGGCACCCTAACCCCTGGGCTGCAGGGAGCAGGGAGGCCCCTTACGGAGAGAAATAGCCACCCAGCAGCTCCTGCTCCAACGCGACTCCACCATTTTGGAGCAGCTGCCCGAGCCAGGCCACGCCCACAGCAACAGCGGAGATTAACTCGATAGCAGCCGGGCAAGAAGCACAAACCCTGTCTGCGCGCAGCTGCGCAGCACAAGCCACTAGAGGCCGCTGTTCTCCCAGGAGAGGAGGGCCACAAACCAACAAGAAAGGAAGTCCTTCCAGCCGTCACTCGTCCCAGTTCTGCAGACTATTCCTATCACCATGAAAAGGCAAAGCTACAGGCAGACAAAGATCACAGAGACAACACCAGAGAAGGAGACAGACCTAACCAGTCTCCCTGAAAAAGAATTCAAAATAAGAATCATAAACATGCTGACAGAGATGCAGAGAAATACGCAAGAGAAATGGGATGAAGTCCGGAAGGAGATCACAGATGCCAGAAAGGAGATCGCAGAAATGAAACAAACTCTGGAAGGGTTTATAAGCAGAATGGATAGGATGCAAGAGGCCATTGATGGAATTGAAATCAGAGAACAGGAACGCATAGAAGCTGACATAGAGAGAGACAAAAGGATCTCCAGGAATGAAACAATATTAAGAGAACTGTGTGACCAATCCAAAAGGAACAATATCCGTATTATAGGGGTCCCAGAAGAAGAAGAGAGAGGAAAAGAGATGGAAAGTATCTTAGAAGAAATAATTGCTGAAAACTTCCCCACACTGGGGGAGGAAGTAATCGAACAGACCACGGAAATACACAGAACCCCCAACAGAAAGGATCCAAGAAGGGCAACACCAAGACACATAATAATTAAAATGGCAAAGATCAAGGACAAGGAAAGAGTGTTAAAGGCAGCTAGAGAGAAAAAGGTCACCTATAAAGGGAAACCCATCAGGCTAACGTCAGATTTCTCAACAGAAACCCTACAGGCCAGAAGAGAATGGCATGATATATTTAATACAATGAAACAGAAGGGCCTTGAACCAAGGATACTGTATCCAGCACGACTATCATTCAAATATGACGGTGGGATTAAACAATTCCCAGACAAACAAAAGCTGAGGGAATTTGCTTTCCACAAACCACCTCTACAGAACATCTTACAGGGACTGCTCTAGATGGGAGCACTCCTAGAAAGAGCACAGCACAAAACACCCAACATATGAAGAATCGAGGAGGAGGAACAAGAAGGGAGAGAAGAAAAGAATCTCCAGGTAGTGTATATAACAGCTCAATAAGCGAGCTAAGTTAGGCAGTAAGATACTAAAGAGGCTAACCTTGAACCTTTGGTAACCACGAATTTAAAGCCTGCAATGGCAATAAGTACATATCTTTCAATAGTCACCCTAAATGTTAATGGGTTGAATGCACCAATCAAAAGACACAGAGTAACAGAATGGATAAAAAAGCAAGACCCATCTATATGCTGCTTACAAGAAACTCACCTCAAACCCAAAGACATGTACAGACTAAAAGTCAAGGGATGGAAAAACATATTTCAAGCAAACAACAGTGAGAAGAAAGCAGGGGTTGCAGTACTAATATCAGACAAAATAGACTTCAAAACAAAGAAAGTAACAAGAGATAAAGAAGGACACTACATAATGATAAAGGGCTCAGTCAAACATGAGGATATAACCATTCTAAATATATATGCACCCAACACAGGAGCACCAGCATATGTGAAACAAATACTAACAGAACTAAAGGGGGATATAGACTGCAATGCATTCATTCTAGGAGACTTCAACACACCACTCACCCCAAAGGATAGATCCACTGGGCAGAAAATAAGTAAGGACACGGAAGCACTGAACAACACAGTAGAGCAGATGGACCTAATAGACATCTATAGAATTCTACATCCAAAAGCAGCGGGATATACATTCTTCTCAAGTGCACATGGAACATTCTCCAGAATAGACCACATACTAGGCCACAAAAAGAGCCTCAGAAAATTCCAAAAGATTGAAATCCTACCAACCAACTTTTCAGACTACAAAGGCATAAAACTAGAAATAAACTGTACAAAGAAAGCAAAGAGGCTCACAAACACATGGAGGCTTAACAACACGCTCCTAAATAATCAATGGATCAATGACCAAATCAAAATGGAGATCCAGCAATATATGGAAACAAATGACAACAACAACACTAAGCCCCAACTTCAGTGGGATGCAGCAAAAGCAGTCTTAAGAGGAAAGTATATAGCAATCCAAGCATATTTAAAAAAGGAAGAGCAATCCCAAATGAATGGTCTAATGTCACAATTATCGAAATTGGAAAAAGAAGAACAGATGAGGCCTAAGGTCAGCAGAAGGAGGGACATAATAAAGATCAGAGAAGAAATAAATAAAATTGAGAAGAATAAAACAATAGCAGAAATCAATGAAACCAAGAGCTGGTTCTTCGAGAAAATAAACAAAATAGATAAGCCTCTAGCCAGACTTATTAAGAAGAAAAGAGAGTCAACACAAATCAACAGTATCAGAAACGAGAAAGGAAAAATCACGACGGACCCCACGGAAATGCAAAGAATTATTGGAGAATACTATGAAAACCTATATGCTAACAAGCTGGGAAACCTAGGAGAAATGGACAACTTCCTAGAAAAATACAACCTTCCAAGACTGACCCAGGAAGAAACAGAAAATCTAAACAGACCAAACTCCAGCAACGAAATTGAAGCGGTAATCAAAAAACTACCAAAGAACAAAACCCCCGGGCCAGATGGATTTACCTCGGAATTTTATCAGACATACAGGGAAGACATAATACCCATTCTCCTTAAAGTTTTCCAGAAAATAGAGGAGGAGGGGATACTCCCAAACTCATTCTATGAAGCTAACATCACCCTAATACCAAAACCAGGCAAAGACCCCACCAAAAAAGAAAACTACAGACCAATATCCCTGATGAACGTAGATGCAAAAATACTCAACAAAATATTAGCAAACCGAATTCAAAAATACATCAAAAGGATCATACACCATGACCAAGTGGGATTCATCCCAGGGATGCAAGGATGGTACAACATTCGAAAGTCCATCAACATCATCCACCACATCAACAAAAAGAAAGACAAAAACCACATGATCATCTCCATAGATGCTGAAAAAGCATTTGACAAAGTTCAACATCCATTCATGTTAAAAACTCTCAGCAAAATGGGAATAGAGGGCAAGTACCTCAACATAATAAAGGCCATCTATGATAAACCCACAGCCAACATTATATTGAACAGCGAGAAGCTGAAAGCATTTCCTCTGAGATCGGGAACTAGACAGGGATGCCCACTCTCTCCACTGTTATTTAACATAGTACTGGAGGTCCTAGCCACGGCAATCAGACAAAATAAAGAAATACAAGGAATCCAGATTGGTAAAGAAGAAGTTAAACTGTCACTATTTGCAGATGACATGATACTGTACATAAAAAACCCTAAAGACTCCACCCCAAAACTACTAGAACTGATATCGGAATACAGCAAAGTTGCAGGATACAAAATCAACACACAGAAATCTGTGGCTTTCCTATATACTAACAATGAACCAACAGAAAGAGAAATCAGGAAAACAACTCCATTCACAATTGCATCAAAAAAAATAAAATACCTAGGAATAAACCTAACCAAAGAAGTGAAAGACTTATACTCTGAAAACTACAAGTCACTCTTAAGAGAAATTAAAGGGGACACTAACAGATGGAAACTCATCCCATGCTCGTGGCTAGGAAGAATTAATATCGTCAAAATGGCCATCCTGCCCAAAGCAATATACAGATTTGATGCAATCCCTATGAAACTACCAGCAACATTCTTCAATGAACTGGAACAAATAATTCAAAAATTCATATGGAAACACCAAAGACCCCGAATAGCCAAAGCAATCCTGAGAAAGAAGAATAAAGTAGGGGGGATCTCACTCCCCAACTTCAAGCTCTACTATAAAGCCATAGTAATCAAGACAATTTGGTACTGGCACAAGAGCAGAGCCACAGACCAATGGAACAGACTAGAGAATCCAGACATTAACCCAGACATATATGGTCAATTAATATTTGATAAAGGAGCCATGGACATACAATGGCGAAATGACAGTCTCTTCAACAGGTGGTGCTGGCAAAACTGGACAGCTACATGTAGGAGAATGAAACTGGACCATTGTCTAACCCCATATACAAAAGTAAACTCAAAATGGATCAAAGACCTGAATGTAAGCCATGAAACCATTAAACTCTTGGAAGAAAACATAGGCAAAAACCTCTTAGACATAAACATGAGTGACCTCTTCTTGAACATATCTCCCCGGGCAAGGAAAACAACAGCAAAAATGAGTAAGTGGGACTATATTAAGCTGAAAAGCTTCTGTACAGCAAAAGACACCATCAATAGAACAAGAAGGATCCCTACAGTATGGGAGAATATATTTGAAAATGACACATCCGATAAAGGCTTGACGTCCAGAATATATAAGGAGCTCTCATGCCTCAACAAACAAAAAACAAATAACCCAATTAAAAAATGGGCAGAGGAACGGAACAGACAGTTCTCCAAAAAAGAAATACAGATGGCCAACAGACACATGAAAAGATGCTCCACATCACTAATTATCAGAGAAATGCAAATTAAAACTACAATGAGGTATCACCTCACACCAGTAAGGATGGCTGCCATCCAAAAGACAAACAACAACAAATGTTGGCGAGGCTGTGGAGAAAGGGGAACCCTCCTACACTGCTGGTGGGAATGTAAGTTAGTTCAACCATTGTGGAAAGCAGTATGGAGGTACATCAAAATGCTCAAAACAGACTTACCATTTGACCCAGGAATTCCACTCCTAGGAATTTACCCTAAGAACGCAGCAATCAAGTTTGAGAAAGACAGATGCACCCCTATGTTTATTGCAGCACTATTTACAATAGCCAAGAATTGGAAGCAACCTAAATGTCCATCAATAGATGAATGGATAAAGAAGATGTGGTACATATACACAATGGAATACTACTCAGCCATAAGAAAAGGGCAAATCCAATCATTTGCAGCAACATGGATGGAGCTGGAGGGTATTATGCTCAGTGAAACAAGCCAAGCGGAGAAAGACAAATACCAAATGATTTCACTTATCTGTGGAATATAAGAACAAAGGAAAAACTGAAGGAACAAAACAGCAGCAGAATCACAGAACTCAACAATGGACTAACAGGTACCAAAGGGAAAGGGACTGGGGAGGATGGGTGGGTAGGGAGGGATAAGGGGGGGGAGAAGTAGGGGGGTATTAAGATTAACATGCATGGAGGGGTAGGAGAAAAGGGAGGGCTGTACAACACAGAGAAGGCAAGTAGTGATTCTACAACATTTTGCTATGCTGATGGACAGTGACTGTAAAGGGGTTTATAGGGGAGACCTGGTATAGGGGAGAGCCTAGTAAACATAATATTCATCATGTAAGTGTAGATTAGTGATAGCAAAAAAAAAAAAAAAAAAAAGGCAGTTCCTGTGTGGTAACCTCCAACGAGTTCTACACAAGGGTATAAAGGGCATATAAAAGTGTAGGCAAAGGGTCTGTTTGTGTTTATACAGAGGATCAAAGCCTAATTGGGCTACCCCGAAAATGAACTAAGATACGATATGAAAAAGAACTTCCAACATCTGCACTCTCTGGAAGACTCATGCCAGAAGATGATCATCAAAAAACCCCAACAAAGATCCATGCACTGCTACAGCTGTAGATGCACTCATCCCACCAGTTCCTGGACTTGCCATGGGAATGAGGAAGGAGATATCTAAGCTGGCCTGTGCATACAGTAAAACAACAAAATTGGACTGGATCTATACTGTTGGAACTCAACCAAGAATTTGGAGAAGTGCAAATTGTAGCACTCCAAAGTCTTACAACTACAAACTATTTACTGTTAAAAGAACATATGGCATGTAAACAGTCCCCAGGAATGGGTTGTTTTAATTTGTCTGATTTCTCTCAGACTGTTCAAGTTCAGTTGGACAATATCCACCATATCATAGATAAGTTTTCACAAATGCCTAAGGTGCCTAACTGGTTTTCTTGGTTTCACTGGAGATGGCTGGTAATTACAGATATGCTGTGGTTATGTAACTATACTCCTATTATGTTAATGTGTGTGTGCAATTTAAGTAGTAGCTTAAAACCTATACATGCTGAAGTTACTCTACAAGAAGATATATCAAAGAAATAATCAATCTTCCCATGTTTTCTTCCGCCTGCTACTTCTATAGCTTTTCTTCTTCCTTCCTAATTACAACCCTTAAATAGAATTCGTGCCTCATATCAAATTTACCGAGTATCATAATTCTTCCAAGTGGTAAAGATACCTCAAGACAAATGCTGGGCATAGGAGCCACAGGGCATAAATATGCAAAGAAGTAAAAAGCTAACTTTTTCAAACAATAAGGCTTCTCTCTCACTTACCAACTTCACATTTCCCTGTATGGCCCCGGAAGATGACTGGTTAGCCAGAGACGGGTAAGATTCCTCAAGGGAGGAACAACCTAAGACAGGCACAGTCGCAGGGGGGCCATCAGGTGAGAAATTGGGGATCAACAGAGGTGAGGCTTAGAACCTCACCCCCCCGTTCTGAGAGAAATCTTCTGCATACGTGGATGTTTTATTGCCCTCGTCTAGCTTGGATTAACACATAGTCTACAGGCACACACCTGATCATCTACATTTGCTCTCTTACAACACTAAACTATGTTTTCTACCTTTATCTTGTATCTATCTACCACTTCAGCATTTTATTAAAAATAATAATAATAAAGAGAGAAATGTGGTATCCACATATAAATCAAGTATAAAAACCAAATGAGTATTCATATTTGAACTGACTGTTTAGAGTTCATAATGCATGAGCAAAACCGAAAGTTTCTGTGATGACTGCCCTTGTACTGTTCACTATGTAACTTATTCATTATGTAAGAATTTGTTCTACATGTAAAAACTTGTTTGTTATGCCTCAGAAGATTGGAGACTGACAAAAATTAGGCTTGGGGTGGATTAATGCTTGTGCATTGAGCATTGACTCCCCTATACAGAATTTTATTGTCGTTAACAACCATTTGATCAATAAATATGAGAGATGCCCTCACAAAAAAAAAAAAAAAAAAAAAAAAAAGGACAGACTTCCAATGGTAAAATAAATTAGTAACCGGGATGTAATGTATAGCATAAGGAATATAGTCAAGATATTGTAACAGCCTGGTAGGGTGATAGCTGGAACCTAGAATTATGTATATAAATGTTCTACCACTGTGTTGTACACTTGAAACTCATGTAATGTAATACTGTGTGTCAACTACCCTTCAATAAAAAATAATTATTTAAAAAAAAAAAAAAAAAAAAAAAAAAAACCTCTTGGCCTTTTAGAGACCCCAGAACAGAGAGGTCCTTCTCAGGTTTAGCAATGAACCTGCTTGGACTGTGGAGTTTGCGTCTTTTCTTTCCTTTCAGTATGTCAATTATACTTCAATAAAACAAAAGATGTGAAACATATGTAATCACACACACACATATATATATACACAACAAAATATTATTCAAACATTAGAAACAATTTCTGCCATTTGCAACAACATGGATAGAACTTGATGGCATTATGCTAAATGAAGTAAGTTAGAGAAAGACAAATACTGCATGATCTCACTTAAATGTGGAATTTAAACAACAACAACAAAAATATACATTTAAAAGAACTGAGTGCATAGACACAAAGAAACGACTGGTTGTTGACAGGGGCAGGGAGTCGGGGGTGGGAGAAATTGGTGGAGGGGGTCAAAAGGAACAAACTTCCAGTTACAGAAAAAGTCATGGGGATATAATTATAGCATGGCAAGTATAGTTAAAAATACTGTGTTGCTCTGGGCATAGAAGCCACAGGGCATAAATCTGCAAAGAAGTAAAAAGTTAATCTTTTCAAAGGTTACTACTTTACTTACCACTTTTACTTACCAACTTTACATTTCCCTGTATGGCTCCGGAAGATGACTGGTTAGCCAGAGACGGGTAAGATTCCTCAAGGGAGGAACAACCTAAGACAGGCACAGTCGCAGGGGGGTCATCAGGTGAGAAACTGGGGATCAACAGAGGTGAGACTTAGAACCTCACCCCCCCTGTTTTGAGAGAAATCTTCTGCATCTGTGGGTGTTTTGTTGCCCTTGTCTAGCTTGGATTAATACTTAGTCTACAGGCACAGACCTGATCATCTACATTTGCCCTCTTACAGCACTAAATTATGTTTTCTACCTTTATCTTGCATCTACCTACCACTTCAGCATTTTATTAAAAAAAAAAATAACAATAATAAGGGAGAAATGTGGGATTCACATATAAATCAAGTATAAAAATCAGACGAATCATATCTGACTTGATTGTTTATAGTTCATGATGCGTGATCAAAACTGAAAGTTTCTGTGATATGACTGCCCTTGCACTGTTCACCATGTAAGAACTTGTTCACCATGTAAGAACTCGTTCGTTATGCTTCAGAAGATTGGAGACTGTTGAGAATTAGGCTTGGGGTTGATTAATGATTGTGCATTGAGTCCCCTATACAGAATTTTACTGTTGTTAACAACCATTTGATCAATAAATATGAGAGATGCCCTCTCAAAAAAAAAAATACTCTGTTGCTGGAGCTAGAGGGTATTATGTTCAGTGAAATAAGTCAGGCAGAGAAAGACAAGTACCAAATGACTTCACTCATTTGTGGAGTATAACAACAAAGCAAAACTGAAGGAACAAAACAGCAGCAGATTCACAGATTCCAAGAAGGGACTAGCAGTTACCAAAGGGAAGGGGGTGGAGAAGGAGAAGGGAATTAAGGGGCATTATGATTAGCACATATAATGTAGGGAGTTCACGGGGAAGGCAGTATAGCACAGAGAAGACAAGTAGTGACTGTCTAGCATCTTACTATGCTGATGGACACTGACTGTAATGGGGTATGTTGTGGGGGACTTGATAATGTGGGTGAATGTAGTAACCACAGTGTTGCTCGTGAAACCCTCATAAGATTGTATATCGATGATACCTTAATAAAATATTTATATATATATATATATATATATATATATATATATATATATATATGAAAAAAATGTGTTGCTATTTCAAAGTGGCTAAGAAAGATCTTAATTTTCTGTTAATGAGAACTTTTTCACAACCATATATGACAATAGATGTTAACGACATTGTGGTGATCATTTTGCAATATATACAAATATTGAATCATTATGTTGTATACCTGAAACTAATATATGTCAGTTATGACTCAAAATATTTTTTTTAAACTTCGTTTTTCAGTCAGTTGTTTGGAATTTGAAATATATCTGTTTTCCATAAAAACATTATAAATTATGGTTTGCTTCCCAGGCAGGCCCAAAGATACTAAGGTTCAAACAAAACAAGAAACACAAACACATAAAAACTCCATATTTGTAATGCCACTAAACACAGAAGAAAAGCTAAGAAAGTAGTAGTTTCAAGTCTTCTCATATGTTTAGTTTTGTTTGAGAGCTAAAGAAATATATTGGATTTTTCAAAGGTTTTGCACATTTAGGGAATTTTTAATTATGTTCATTTTCACTTCTTCTTGTTCTTAACACTATAGTATTAATGCCAATACTTAGAGGATATCAGACACAATCATAGCCAATCAGAAAAGGGCTCAAAACAGAGGAAAAGAAGAAGGGCTTTTTTTTTTTTTTAAGAGGAGCTGAGGTCACTTAGGAAATTAAAGAGAAACGGGAAAGAGAAAAGGAGTAAAAATGATTGGTATGTTGTGATAAAGAGGTCACTTTTAAGTGTAGTTAACAGTGAGAAAGGAGAAAGATGTGCAGAATTACCCAAAGAAAGCAGCAGGGTAGAAGCATGCGGAAATCAAAATCAAATTCCTTCAGGGACCAGACAGGTAAGTGAAAGAAGCAGGCTGGGTATGAAACAATAGGAAATAGTGGGGACTGTGGCAACCTGGAGAGTTTCAGGAAACTTAAGTTTTTTGTAAAATACTGACAAGAACCAAAGCAAGTACTCAACAAACTGAGTTTTGTCTGCTGGCTATGCTGGCTACCTTTCAGAATCTTAGGCAAAGCAGGAGATCTGGAGTCAGACTGACTGGGTTCACTTCCCTGCTTCATTACTCAGTGGTTCTGTGATCTCAGTTTCCTCATCTGAATAATGACAATCTTTACATCAATCCTATGAAGTAAGAACTAAGATAATGTAGATATTACATTTTTGCCCTATGGAAAGGATATGCAAAGGTACCCTTTGCATAGGGTTCAGCAGTCTCTGGTAAATGCTCAATGAGCATTCTTAAGAATGTAATCCCCTCAGTCTATTAGTTTCTATATCTGCAGTTTCTACCACAGTATCTGGCACATAGTAGATACTTACTAAATACTTGTTAAGTGAGTGAATAGATGAAAGAGAAGAGAAATAAGTATAAGGAAGAGATGCAGGGTCATAAAGTTCTCCACACTATGAGGCAGCTCAGGTTAGAGTGATTGCTAGCTTATATTTTAGTAAGGGTAGAGTATGAGGATTTCATGAACTCAAACTTTCACAACTAGTACACAAGAAGTCTTGCTTCTGGTCTGTGATGGTTAATTTTATATGTCAACTTGATTAAGCCATGCGATGCCTAGATATGTGATTACAAATTATTTCTGGCTATATCTCTGAGGGTATTTCTGGAGAGAGAGCATTTGAATATGCAGACTGAGTAAAGTAGATTGTCCTCCCCAATGGGGGTGAGCATCAACCAATTTGATGAGGTCCTAAATAGAACAAAAAAGATGAAAGAAGATTGAATTTGCTGTCTGTTTAACTGCATGAGCTGGAAGACCAATCTGCCCTCAGCATTCCTAGTTCTCAGGCCTTAAGACAGACTGGAATATATACCATCTACTTTGGCTCTTAAGCCTTTGAATTATACCATCAGTTTTCCTGAGTATCCAGCTTGCAAATAGCAGATCATGGGACATTCCAGAATCCATAATCACACATGCCAATACATTGCTTTTTAAAAGTGTACACACACACACACACACACCCCTCCATATCCTACTGGTTTGCTTCTCTGGAGAACCCTAATACATGGTCTAGTCCTTTCATTTTACAAATAAGGAAACCAAGACCAAAGAAACTAAGCCAGGTGTGCACACCAGGTAGACATCAATGAGGAAGTAACTTTTCATATGTTCATCTGCTTCAAAATGCTATTACAGGAACTTTGGCCTCTGAATAACATGGAGCAACATGGGCCATATTTACTCTCCCACCTGAAACAACGAAAAATGTGGGCAAATATGTGACTTAATTTCTTCCAAGACTTGCATATCAGGCAACTAAAGACAGTGACTTAAGAAATGGTGGAGAAAGTAAGGTGAGCCCTATGACTGCCCCCTCTTAGTGCCTTGAGGTCATGGCACAGGGATAGGGAACCCAACCAGAGCTCAGTAGACTCTGAGTTGAGGATTCAACTGAGCCTGGGGAGACCAAGGCAGCTTGAGTTTGCAAGACCCAGTACTGGAGATAATGCTGCAAAAGAGAGAACTATGGAAGTCTGCAGAGGGGCCTCAAGTATTCAGCAGACTACTTGCATATATGTAAGGAAATGCTGGGAGCTGGGGAAAGCACCACTTGAAAGAATTAAAGGGGTTCATACAAGACCTGAAATAGAGCCTATTCCTACAAGCCAAACAGGAATATCTCAAAATTCATAGGGCACTAGGTGGAATACCCAAGAAGTCTTGCTTCAGTAACAGGCAATAAGTAACTAAACAAAATGCTGTTTTGGTCCTGCCTAAAAAAGCTTAAGGGCCATGGATGGACACTGAAGCACTATTCTAAATGAAATGATCCAGACAGAGAAAGACAAATACTGTATGGTATTACTAAAAAAAAATTCTATATACATTAAACAAATAGAAGACGTAGTAGAAAAGTGTTTGCCAGAGGATGAGGAGTAGGGGAAATAGGGATAGACTGGTAAAAGGGCACAAACTTTCAGCTATATGATGAATAAGGTCTGAGGATTTCATGTAAAGCATGTGACTATTTGGTTGATAACACTGCATTATATAATTGAAATTTCCTAAGAGAGATCTGAAATATTCTAAGAAAGAAAAGATTGAAAGAAAGAAAGACGATGTGATAGATGTGTTAATTAACTAGATGGTATGACTCCTTTCACAATGTATATATATATATCAAACCACCACAAAGTACACTTTGAATATCATACAATTCCATTGTCAATTTTACCTCAATAAATCTGAAAAAAAAAAAAGTTTAAAGGCAACATCTGAAAGGACAAACTATTTACCAGTAACTTTGCATCTGAGAACTCATCAAAGAGAACATAAAATAGAAACAAAAATATCCAGGACTCAACAAGGTAAAATTCACATTGTGTGCTGTCCAGTAAAAAATTACAAGGCATGCAAATGAGCAGGAAAATCTGACCCACAATGAGAAGAAAAACCAATCAAAACCAACCCAGAATTGTCATGTTAGAATTAGCAGACAAGAACATTAAAATAGTTATCACTGTGTTCCATTTGTTCAAAAAGCTAGAAGAATGATTGAATATGGTAAGCAGAAACATGGACAGTATTTTTAAGACTCAAATTGAAATCGTGGAGAAAAAAATTACAATGTTTGAGATAAAAAATACACTTGATAGGATTAATGGCAGCTAAGACATTACAGGAAGAAGAGTAATAAATTTGAAGACATAGCAATAGAAATTATCCAAGATGAAACAGAGAAAAAAGACTGAAAAAAATTTATTATCAGTGGATTTATCCCATGTATACCAGCCTGGCTCAACATTTGAAAAATCAATTAATGTAATCCATCACATCAACTGGCTAAAGAAAAAAAAATCACATGAGCCTATTAATAGATTTCTTTTTAAAAGCATTTGACAAAATCCAACAATCATTCATAATAAGAATTCTAGGAATCCTAACAAACTAGGAATAGAGGGGAATCTCTCAACTTGATAAAGACCTAAAAAAGGACCTCTTGATATGTTAATATCATACTTCATAGTTAGAAACTTGAGGCTTTCCCACTAAGAACAGGTGAGGTAAGAAAATCTCCTGTCACCACTCCTTTTCAACATCTAATGCAATAATATAAGAAAAGGAAATAAAAGGTCTACAGATTGGGAAGGAAAAATTGCAACTGTCTTTGCAGATGACATAGTCTTCTATGTAGTAAATCTGAAAGATCTGACAAAAAATGGAATAAGTGATTATAGAAAGTTTGCAGCATATAAGGTTAATACACTAAAGTTAATCACTTTCCTATATACCAGCAATTTACAAGTGAAATTTGAAATTAGAAACACAATGCCATTTACAGCATCCAAAAAAAGTGAAATCCCTAGGTATAAATCTAAACAGATCTAAAGCTAACAAAATATCTACAAGATCTATATGAGGAATCTACAAAACCCTGAACAAAAATCAAAGAAAAACTAAATAAATGGGGAGATAGTCCATGTTCATGGATAGGACCACTTGATACCATCAAGATGTCAGTTCTTCCCAACTTGCTGTATAGATTCAATGCAATTTCAATAAAAATCCCAGTGAGTTCCTTTGTGGATATCAACAAACTGATTCTAAAGCTTATATGGAGAGGCAAAGACCCAGAAGAGCCAATACAATATTAAAGGAGAAGAACAAAGTTGGAAGACTGATACTACCTGAATTTTGAGACTTACTATAAAGCTACAGTAATCAAAACAGTGTGGTATTTGCAAAATAAGAGACAGATATATGAATGAAATGACTAGAGTCTACAAATAGAATGATATAAATATATTGATTGATCTTTGACAAAAGAGCAGAGGCAATACAAAGGAGAAAAGATAGCCTTTTCAACAAATGATGCTGGGATAACTGGACATCCACACATACAAAATAACGAATCTATACAAAGACTTTACATCCTTCACAAAAATTAACTCAAAATGTACCACAGACCCAAATGTAAAATGCAAAACTATAAAACTCCTAGAAGATAACATAGGAAAAAAACATATGATCTTGAGTATGGCAATGACTTTTTAGATATAATACAAAAGGCACAATCCATGAAAGAAAAAAATGAATGATAATTGGGTCTATACAAAGGAACGAAGAACACCAGAAATGGGTTGAGTTTATTCTCTGTAACTTGGCTTTGGCATTTGAGGATTTGAAGTTTTCATGATTTCTTATCACTAGGAACAACGCATATGCTTGTACAGGTTATATACTGTACAAAAATATGATGCAACCATACTAATCATTCCAGTCTTCAAAGACTTCCTCCTTTTGGAGGGTGATCCCAAGGTAAGTCCCTGGGAAGTTTGGGAAGTCCAGAAGGTAGATTTTGATTTCTTGCTTTAGTAGGACTAGTGTATTGGCTGAACTAATTCATAAGTTCTGGTATCTAAATGAAGGTGCCCTTGAACACATTTGGAAGGACTTATTCACCTTGGAAAAATATAGGCCTGACCAGTAATTGGATCAAGTCAACATATTAATTGTGTTTATTGCAACATTAAAAAATGTGTGGTCATGGCACCACACCCAGTATTGTAAATGCTGTCATCCTTTCTTCATACTGAAACACAATAGATGGGCAACCAAAGACTCCTGCCCTGCAATTTCCTCATCTCTCACATAGGAATAATGTTGCCTAATCTTACAAGGTTGCAACCAGAATTAAACAAGATAGTACACAGAAAACCTTTGACACAGACCATGTGTTTTATAAGGGTTCTGATACCAACTCACAGGTCTACCATTAAGCCAGACTCCTTTCCTGGGGAATAGTGGTGGAAGGGGAGAGATAGTCTAGAATCTTGTTATGCAAAGTATGGTGCCAAGACCAGCAGCAGCATTGCCTAGGAGCTTTTTAGAAGTGCAGAATTTCAAGACTCAGTCCAGACCTACTGAATCAGAGTCAGGTCATTTGTATGCATATTCATGCTTGACCATTGTTCTAGTAATTATCCTTTCCAACACCAACCTTTCCAGCCTGGACAATATTTCTAAGGCTCCAAAGTAACTCTACCTAGATAATCTGCCAAACTCCTTTGCCCTGCTTCACAGGTCTTTGTGCTCCTTCCCAGTCATTTTCTCTAGCAGACAACAGGAGGAAATATTTGCTCAAGCAGACAAACCTCAGTGCTGACATCTAATTCCTGTGCTTTGTAAGCTGTCAGTCAGGAAGGGAGTAAAGTGTCCCATATCTGATTTTCCTTTGGCTTAGGGCTTCATTGCCTGTTTTTTCAGTAAATCATCAGGTCCAGTTCTCTGCATTTATGTAGTAGAAACATCAAAACTACAATGATGGTTCATTATCAAGCATCAAACAGATAGTGCGGGTAGGAATCACATGATACTTTCAACCTATCAAGAAAAATGTCTAAATAATTCTGTTCTTTTACAACCTCCTGAAAAGCTTTATACATAGAAGAACACTGCATCACAAGTTCATGGAACCTCTGTACTACTGGCTTTAACCTCAGTCCACAGAATCTGAGGACACCAGATCTAAGCAGATCCCAGTTGGGGCTAAGTATACTCAGCAGTAGCCACTCATTTAAGAAGGGGAGAGTTTCTGGCTCAAGCAGAGACTGCGTTTTTTACGATGGCAATTACATAAATAACTAGAAATCTAATTTCATGAGAATTGTGGTGAGGCCTCTAATCGGCATACCTACCCAGGAAGTACAGGGGGCTCACGGGTTCAGTCTGGGGGCTTTCTGGAAGAGATGGGAACAAAGGATTTGGAGAGGACTATTCGACCAAGAAAAACTCTCAAAAAAGAGAATAACAAAGGGCACTGCCAGCTATGGAGAGATCTCGGCATGAGGCTGATATCTGTCTTCGCCCTAGGTCATCAAGTGCTTGTTAATAAGTTATTTTGGGGTGCAACACTAGTTAGTGTCTCTCCAGTGTCCTCCATCCTCAGAGGTGCTCTCCCCACCCCCACCAGGTTTCCTGAGAGAGAAGGGGAATATGAGTACCAAGGGTCTTAAAATAAAAAACAAAGCTTGGAACGTCAGGGTTGCTGACTTTCAGGAGATAAGCCATCCTGGTAGGAGCCATGTACAGAAGTCTGACCAGAGAGAACCCCCAACAAGGCCTGGCCACAGGAGTTCCAAGAGGGTCCAGCCCAAGGCGCCCGATAGTGCAGTCTCAACAGCAGCTCAGGAAAAGAACATGGTCTGGAGTGAAAATTACTGGGGTCACAAAGACTGTTACAAAAGTGAGTATGGTAGAGAGCATCAGTAATGTTACCCCACACCTGCTCCCAGAGAGAAGCCCCACATCATCTTTGTCCCTAGTGTGTGCCTGTCATGTTTGTACCACACTCGATTACATGAGGTTGTTTCCATGTTTCTTTGACTAGATTATGCCTCCATGAGAGGCTGGACTGAGTCTGAGAATAACCCACCTCCTAGCAGAGAGCCTAGGATTTTCATAAAGTTTAAATTGTGTTCAGAGGCAAAGGCTACTTCCCACTGGTACCCAGACCCCTTGGTTGTCAGTAGCTGGCTGGTATGGTTTAGGGTAAAAAGAGACTCAATTAGAAACTCAGTCACAACATGTCATGGTGATTTGGCTGAGACGCTGAGAACTGAAGCTATAATCCCGGATTCTCAGCCAAAATCACAACTACCCTATTGCTATAGGCTGTATGTTTGTGTTCCTCCAAAATTCATATACTGAAATCCTAACCCCCAGGGTGACAGTAGCAGGAGGTGGGACCTTTGGGGAGGGATTAGGTTGTGAGGGTGGCGCCCTCATTAATTAGAATATTATTCCTATAAGGGACCCAAGAGAGTTCACTAGCCCCTTTCTACCGACACAGAGAAAAGACGCTGTCTGGAAACCAGGCAGTAGGCTTCTCACCAGATTCTGCAGGCACACTGATCTTGGACTTCCAGCCCCTCATACAGCAAGAAGTAAATTTCTGTTGTTTATATACCACCCAGTCTATGAGCAGCCCAAACGGACAAAGGCAATAACTCTTCATCAGGCCATGGAGGAACAGCTCTGCCTCTATAGTCTCGGGTCCTGATTGTTCAGCATGAACAAGAGCTCTGATGCAAGAATGGTGCTGAATTAGACTGGTTACAAAAATGGCTGAAACTCTTCACCCATTCATTCTTCATCCAGGCACCGTGAAGAAGTGGAATCCTCCAACCCTTGAATCAGGACTGGCCTTGTGACTTGCTTTGGCATAGAATGCGGCAGAAGTGACAGTGTGCTGGTTCTGAGCTTCAGCCTCTGGAGACCTTGCACGTTTCCCCTCTCCCTCTCTCTCTAGGAATCCTGCCACCACTCTGTAAACAAACCCAGGCTAGCCTGCTAGGCAATGAGACACATGGCACGGGCACGCGTTGACTCATCTGACAGCCAGCCAACCGCCAGATGTGTGAGGCCGTCCTAGACCAGCTGGCCCCAGAAATAGCTAATTGATACATGTAGAATGTTTAAAAGCTGTTTTTTACTCTGGCCAATAACTCTGCTACTTATATTCTACCTTCTATCAGACCAGAGGATCAATTACTTTCACATTTTAGAAGGGTCAAAGGGGAAAATAACCAAGTCCTCATATTTTTTCTTGACACAGACCTTTAGTTCAAAAGAACTGATCTACTTGCAAAATTCACTAATTTTTTTTCTAGGCTTACTGGCAATGGGAAGTAATTGATAACAGAAATATTGGTGTTAAAGTTGCATGCTAATCAAAGACATGACTAAAAACTTTAATTATAAAAACCTTACCTTTAGCCTGAGCTACTTTACTCAAGTAAAGCATGCCTGCTTACAAGGCTCATTTATAAAAGCAACTTAATCTAGGTGCTAAGCTAATTCCAAAATGGCAGAATCACATGTGTCACTATATATAGTGATACAATGTTTTAGTTAGAATCAGTTCAGCTGTGAGTGACAGCATGCCAACTCCCCCCACCACCACCACCAAATGACAATAGCTTAAACAGGATTGCAGGTTTTTTCCTCTTATCTAAACATCCTAGAAGGAAGATCAGGATTTGATGCTTTGTGGTGCCAAGGGCACAAGCTTATTCTACCTGGTTGCACTACCATGAGTGGCCTTGACCACATGAACCAGATAGCAGCATGTGCATTCCAAGCAGCAGAGTGAAGGAAGGGGAGGAGACAAAGGGCTCCACATCCAAATCTCCCATAATGCATGTCACACACACACACACACACACACACCATCAAGCAACACCAATGCCACCACCTTATTAGCCTTTTGGTCCCCAGCCATTCCTTGCTGCACCGAAGTCTCTGAAAGGGAATCTTATTTTGAGAGGGCCCTGCACTCCGCTAAAAACTGGATTGCTATGGAATTTGGAAGACAGCTAACAGTCTGTGCTGCAGATGGCTTAATATCATCATATTATAGATTTCTACTGTGAGTCCTAAGTGCATCGTTTAACTTTCAAATGAGCTGGGGGTCTCCATTATGTTTATGCATCAGTTGTTTGTAACCTGAGAGCAATTCCTCACAAAAAGAATGTTCCTAGACTAATAAAGAAAACCTGTTTTAGCCTACAATGTATTTGAAATATGGTTTTTCATCTATACTCAGGCATATTTCAAGGAAAAAAATACATTCCTAATGACCACAGATTGTCTGTCCCTATCTCAGGAGCTCGAAGGGCTTCCTGAAACAGCAAAGGCTGAAGGGGAAGGGGAGGGGGTGGTTATGGTTCATGACTGTGCCCTACATTTGCATCAGAGAAAGAAATCTTCCCGTCTAGATTATTAGTCACTCTCTAGGGTTCTGACTTAGGGAACACAGGGCCCCTGTAGGCAATGACCACACTCTGTCCCATTTAACCTATTCATCCTTTGTTTGTTGGGGGCACTGTGCTCCCGGAGACCATGTGGCCCTGACATGCTTACAAGATACATGAAGGTGGCTGCAGTGTTCCACTATCCTAGAACCCGAGGCAGTCTTCTCGCTTCTCTCTGGCCCTGTTCCAGGTGTCATCAAATTCAACTGCAAGTTCATTCAGCCACCTGCGAAGGCCAATCTTTGGCCAAGTCCACAAATGGCCTCATCTGAGCAGTCCTTGACTGTGTGTGTGATTAACACATCCACACCTCCAGAAATACAGAGACCAAGAAACAGAGAACAGAGCAAGACAAAGAATAAAATTGGAAAGCCATAGTGGCTGAATTCTGTCATTTATAGACATGTAAATTGTGGGGGACATAGACCATGAGGCATTGCCAAGACATACGTCTGTGGAACCATTTAATTTGGCAGTTTGTGTTGTTTTCTGCTCCCAAACAGTTCCCCATCACTGACAGATGTCTTTCCTGAGTATTCTGGAAGCCTTACTACTCTGAAAGCTTTTGATCAATGCACCTGCCTCCCCTTTCCCTTCAGCCTTTGCTGTTTCAGGAAGTCCTTCCTGCTCCTGAGATAGGGACAGACAATCTGGTCATTAGGAATGTATTTTTTTCCTTGAAATGATGGAATAAAGGATTACTGAGCATAGATGAAAAACCATATTTCAAAGACATTGTAGGCGAAAATAGGTTTTCTTTATTAGTCTAGATTTCCTTTATTAGTCTGTCTTTCCAGCCTTGTAAACCTTTCACTAGGCTTGGGAGAGTTGATTAGTCCTATAGTTGAAAGTCTTCTTCACATTTTCAAGCCCTCTGAAAATCCTTAGGAGGCTATATAGACCATAGGGAGAAGAGAAATAAAGGTTCCCAGGGATAAGTTTTAAATAGGCTTAACCTCTTTTATGGTTTACTCTTCAGGCTTGCTTGCTAACTGGCCAAACGACACGTATAACAATAGCCTCCTGTTAACTCATTTTCCAACAGAGAAGGGCTTTAACTTTCTTTTTTTCCATAAACAGACTAAGTTTCTTTTAAGAGGCAAAGTTTTGATTCAATTTCAATCGTAAGAAAGATCTCAGAACTGTCCATTGAATATGTACAAAATTACTTTTTCTATTGCATTTCATTAAATTGGTGGTCAGTGAGACAAATCTGTCCATAAACCTTCCTGCTACGTCCTATGAGGAGGGTGGCATACTGTATAGACACTACCACAAGATTCCAAGAATTGGAACAATTTGTATAGATCTAGGCTGACCAACCTGCACAGAGGGCTCAAAGCAACTGAGGTGCATGGGGTGAGATCCAGGCTGCTTCCAGGGGAGCCAGACCTGTCTTTTCTTCCAGGAACCAAATAAGCACTCAGACCCTGCCCAAGATATTCCTGAACTTCCCTCTTTGTCCCTAGGCATTTAGGACCATTCAGCAAGCCCTTGTCCTTTGATTCTGGTGCCTAACCTTCCTTTCCTCCCAAGGAGTTAAGGATTTTCAGAAACATGTTTTCCTTTTAATAACTAAGGATTCAGAATGGACGGACCCTTGTGTAAAATTTTCATATCAGTAAAATAAGCTGATTTGTCCCCTTGGTGCAAATGCAGAGGTGATTATCAAAATATTTGACAACATATAAATCATAGCAGTCATCAATCCAAATGGGTGCTGGCCAGCGTGTCAGCTCAGTACGCGGCACTGAATGGCAGCCCTGAGTGGGAACCTCCCCAGGACCAATCTCCCAGGGGAAGGATTCCTCCCTGTTTCTCTTTTTTAAAAAGGGATGTAACTCTTTGTGGACTGGGGCTCTTTCTTTTAGAGGATTCATACTTCCTTCTTCTGGAAGTTTGAGTCATTTTAAGACTCAGTTAAGACTGAGAATCTATTTCTAAATCCCAAACATATTCACTATTTGTAGACTACCCTTTGATTCTGAGTCAGTCACCAAGGCCTATCAGTTCTGCCTCATAGATAGTCCCAAATCATTCCCTCTTTTTGTCCCCTCTGGGACTCAGGTCAGGCACACACCATGCCTGGACTGGATTTCTCATAACTTGGACCCCCAGGCTAACCCTTCTATCTAGTCTGCACCCCTGTACAGGGTAGGTCCTCTAAGCAGAAATTTGACTGTTTACTTCAGTGCTGAAAAGAAGTGAATGTTGTCCTGAAGGACAACAACCTCTGCAATTTTTCCAGGCACTTGGCGGTGTACCCCACAATCTGCCCCACCCCTAAGTCAAAGGCCAATGATCCAGTCAAGCCCAGCTCTTTAAAGTTTCCTGAAGCGCAGCTGGTCCTCAGGCCTGTGACTGCAGAGCTGCTCCCTCAACTGGGAATGTGGACCAGAAGCCCCTCCTGATCCCTCTAGGCCTTTGCCCTCTCCAATCTCATGCAGCCTTATCTAAACACATCTCCTGAGGCGTTCTTCACAAACCAGTATCTTTTCCCCAACACCTTGCCCTCGCTAAGTGGTGAGACCCCCAAAGGGTGGTAACCTTTAGGCATCTGGGGGTAAATTAGGCCTTTACTTTCAGACTGAGTAGAGTAGTAGAGAGAATTTGGATTTGGTAGTATAAAGAATTTAAATGTCCTTAGGAGGACACTTATTACCTGGAATAAATGTGGATAATTCACTTAGTCTCTATTAGGTTGTAGGATATGATGTTGTCATTTTTTTGATTGAAGTGTCATTGATATACAATCTTGTAAAGGTTTCACATGAACAACATTATGGTTTCAACATTCACTCATTTTATCAAGTCCTCACCACCTCCCACTGCAGTCACTGTCTATCAGTGTAGTAAGATGCTATAGGGTCATTACTTGACATTGTCATTTTTGTAAGTCAAAAATGGGAAAATACCAGCAGTTTCTTATGGGCCAGCCTATTATAAACCAAAGTTTCCTGCCTGGAAAACTGCAACTATTAGCCCCCACATGCCAAGTTTGCAGTTAGATGGCTCCACATTGTGCTTAAAAGTGAGTGGTGAGCTCAGACCTGGGCTGGGTGTGATCTCAGATGAGTTATTTGACCTTTTGGGGCCTTAATTTCCTCATCCATAAAATTGTGAATAGCAATGCCTTCTCCATAGAAAGACTGTAAAAAACTGAGTAGTTTGCATCAAGGGCTGAGTTCACAGTAAAAATGGCACCTACTGTGAGCAAATCCAATGATACTTGAGGCTTACTTTAATTATTCTGTGTATAACTTAATACAACTAACTTGCAGTCTGATGGCTTCACTAATGAACACTATCTGTAGATGCTGAAAACCTTCCTCACCATTTAAAAGCCTCTGTCCCATTCAGTGTTGATCAGGATCCTGGGTAGCTGTACTGCATGCTATTTCCTGCTCTCTCCTCCCCTTCTGCATGGTCCATGTGCCACCATTATGACCTCAAAAGGTTGGAACCAAGTTAATGGAGGCCTCAGCACCTGCCCCATCCCCTTTCCAGACTGCCATGGACTCCCCCAAAAAATGGGGTGCTCAAGATGCAGTCCTTGGGCAAGTTACCAGGCCATGCGCTTGCCTCTTTACCAACTTGTTCCCAAACTTCAGGGAAACCATCCCTGGTTGCAAAAATTAGTCAAAAGCTGCCCATGCTCCTCTGTGGGGTACATCCCGGCATGGTCTCCATGTTTGCAAGGCCACTTGGAGCCCCGGGCCTGGCTCTCGAACTGCCTCACCCCCTCGCTCTGCTCAGTACGCCACAGGGAAAGACACCGACAGTGATCTGGGCAGAGCAGGCCGGGTGAGCCTCTGAAAGCCCATCATTTTGCCCACCTCTTACTGCTTTCCCTTGCCTGGCCCTTCAGCAAACGCCCATTGAATTTGGAACATGTGGCTTCCCCTCTATTCTGCTTCAGAGTTGGTCTGCTGATATCTAGGTGTTCTTACTTTAAGAAGCTGTTATGTTTCTGAAAGGCTTTACATTGAAACCGAGTTAAGTGGGAAAGGACGACACACATCCTCCAAGGTGACCTAGAGCTCAAGTGCATGGGAGCCATGGTGCCACCTGCCCTGTGCTCCTCTCTCCCCTCTGAACCTTCCTGACCCTGGTAATCGGAGGTGCTCAAGTGGGTAAACAAGGCCTCTGCCCCTTGCTAAACCCACGCCCCAGCCAGAGACCCATGGGAATGTACTGTTGGCCCCTGCTCTGAACCACTTTCGTCACTGTAGCCTGACTCCCCTGTGCCCCTGCCATCAGTACTCTCTGCTGTGAGCCAACCCTGTAGCTGCGCAGGTTAACCCGAGGAGCTGGTACAGCAGCTGGAGCCACCAGACTTCTCACTCTCTCCTGTCTTTGGGCCCTTGTTCTGCTAATTGTCCTCCATGTGGTTAAGGTGAATAGGCCCCACCTATTCCCAGCTCTCCCACCACTGGGTCTTGATCATTTGCCTGATACCTCAGTTCTAAAGATGAGGGCCTGCCTAGCTGCCACGAGCACATGGTGCCCCAACCAACAATCACGGCCTCTATCCTGAAACCCAACGAGACCTGCAGAGAACCGTCCACTGCGCGAAGCTGTGCAGTGCAGGGAACAGCTGCTGCACAGAGAACATGATGACAAGGGAAGGGACAAGGCATGACTGAAAAGGCACAGAGAGGAAAGAGCAGAAAAGAACATTCAGGAGAAAAGAGGAAGGAAGAGCTGCAAGGGGCCACGTGGTCCAGCTGCCAGGAGCCCAGTGCGCAGCTCCTCCACCTCAAGTGGTTTTAGAGACTGAATCCAACTTAATTGTACCCACCTGACCATCAAGGGACTCCAAGGCTTTGCGCAAGAGCAAAGTCAGGAAGAAACAAACAGAAAACTATGCTAAGCATTCCTTCTCAGCCATTTATTTTTAGCACAGGGCATGCACCTGTGAGGCAGTACAGCCACTCCCTCCCAATTACTGCCTTAAGGAGATATCTAGTTTGTTTCCACATCTCGCTTCCCATATGCCTTTGCCAAATGCATGCCTTGGAGGAGTGTGTCTTCAGTCTGGTCACAGCCCCTGGGACATCTCGGTCTGGGAGGTGCCCCTAGAGCTGTGCCTGCTGAGCACCAGCAGCTGGATGCAGAGCCCTGCTCTTGATTTCAGGATTTCTTCAACAACTTTCTCTTGACTGGGCCAGTTTTCTGGATCTGTTCAGGAAGCATACAATATATATCCTCAGTCAATCTTGTTAAAATTTGAATTTGCCATCTCTCTCCTCTGTCACTCTCTCTCCAGGCAGGCCTTGCTTCCTGTAGCACTCCAGTTCACTGTAATCCTCTGAGATCTAGTTATGCTAGTAATAATAACAAAAGCAGCTAATACTTCCTAGAGCTTCTTTCCTGGCAGGCACTGAGCTAAGGGCTTTACAAGTCTTACCTCACTGAATACTCACAATTTGTAGATGTTTTTATCTCCAGACTTCATTTCTAGAACTATGACAAAACAGATATTTTGAAAAGCCTCTTAATGTAAAACACCTAGAAATTGTAAGATAAATTTTAGCTGAAATAAGCAGGCAAAGAGAGGCAACAAAGGGCCAGGCAGTTTATTTGAGTGCAACTCCCAGGTGATGTTCTGCGGTCTGGGTATTACAGGCCAGGGAGGTCACACCTGGTCAGGGAGGTGAAGGCTTATAAGGGATTAGAAGGTGGAGGAGTGGGCAAGCTATCCTAGGGGACGTGGAGAGGTATGATTGGCTAAAGGTGACATAATAGACAACTAGAAACTTTTTTCCTTCCAAGAGGGAGGAGGCTGACATCCGGGTCTTAGTTGGCACATCAGAAGGATGGAATTCAGGAAGAGCTGTCCCCTTTCCATATAAGGCACGGACCTTGGGGTCTGGTCTGTTCTCCCCCTATGGCATCTCTCTGTTCTGTTTGCATGTCCTTGTTTTTCCTTCCTCCAGCCTAACAGAAATGATTCATAAAGTACAATAAGCAGGCTTGTAATTACAAATCTGAGTGGGTAAGAGAAGGAATGCCCTTGGGGAGTGAAAGCCCGTAGCAGCTGAAGGCCTGAGGGCTGAGGGCTCAGCAAGCGATTGCGCTTCGGCTGCCCCAGGGCACTGGCCCCGCTTCCAAACCAAGGGGTTTGGATTTTAACAGCCACTGGGGAAAGCAGGACTCAGCCTTGAGCCTGTAGAGAATTGGAACTTAAATGCCTGTATTAGAAAAGAAGTAAGGCTGAAAAAAATTAATCTAAGAATTCATGTTGAGAAATTAAAGAATCACAAATGAAATCCAAGCAAAGCAGAATAAAAGAATAAAGGGAAGAAATTAACAGAAAACAAAACACATACATGCCACCTAAAGCCAGAGCCCTTGAAGATGGGCAGCTTCAGTAGAAAGAGGGATTAGGAAAAATTCTGCCAGTGGCCAAAGGAGACTGGGAAGAAACTTGCTTAGCTTGGCCGGTTTCTGGATTAAGGACCAAAAGTATCTTGGAATTCATAAACATGGGCCTCCCCTGGTTCAGACCACAGCAGCCAAACAACAAGCGAATAAGCAGGAGAAGAGCCCCTGGGCAGCAAGGCCCCTAGGCTCGGCTGGCAGAGGCAAAGAAGGGACAGGCATACCCTCCACACAGGCTGCACCGACTCACCGTCAGGGGACGAGGGGCTGAAAAGCTGTAGATGACAGTTACTCCTCCAGGCCGCGCGGTGCAAGTCCCTGCCCATCCTTTCGAGCCTCAGAGTGTGTGGTGCTGGAACCACCCGCACCCGCATCTCCTGGAACCTGTTAGAAGCGCAAATCACTGGGCGCCGCTCAGGCCAAGCAACTCAACCAGGAGCGTGCAGCTGGAGCCCTGAGATCTGTTTAACAAACTCTCCTGGTGCTTCTGACACACTCAGTTTGAGAAATTTATACTCATTCTTCCTCCCAAGGACTGCCACCAAGACAAACATACTTCATAAATTCAGTAAGATTGAGAATTAATCACTCTAGATCTTCAGTATATCTTAGACCTCACAAATCTTATGATATCAACCGATTTTTATTTTTAAAGGACTGGAGCATATATGAGTCATTCTCATGTTTTATGTAATAAAATATTTAGACCCTTTAAACAAGTACGGTTTCAGCTTTAAAAAATAGTCCTCTTACATGATTATTTATAATCTATGTAATAATTAGCATAGGACTGAGGGATACCAATTACTTTCACATGAATAGAGCAGCATTTACATAAATTATAATGTTAATAATGTTCTATTTTCAGTCCAGCATTTGGGTGTATGTGTTGCATTTTTACTTATGTGGAAAGAACCACTACCTCTTAAACAGAATGAGCATTTATTATTTTGCTTTGACTATATGAATAATTTTGAAACTAGGACATCTTGCTTGGGACACAAATTACCTGGTCATCTGTGATTCCTCACACTCTGAGTTGTTAGTTTTTACTTGAAGTTGTTCACAGTGTTTATTTCAACCTCATGGAGGTATGAAATGGTGGCAGGTTTCATTAAAAATAAGAACTTTCATTTCATAGACTCTATGGCATCATATTTTCTATTTCATAATGTTGCTTCATCAGAAAACATGTTCCATAAATTTCCCCATGTCCTAACATAACAAAAACAAAGAGGACTTGTTACTTGAAACAGGAACGTAGGATACTCAGGGGTCCTCTGCGCTGGGAGAGCCACTATAAACTGGAATTCATTTGCTCAGTTCTATGAATCTAGAATTTAAGTGGATAGCTTATTTTTAAATGAGCCCCTGGCACAAGCTGTATGTCAGCAATTATATACAACAAAAGATATCATTAAAGTGATAAGAACTTTGGTGTCTACCATGCAAAGCATGTCTTGTCTAATTTTAAGATTTCAGACTAATACAATCAGAATGGCCTTTTATGCCATCTGCTTCCGTTCCTTCCACTTATGCAGAGAGCATGGTCTATTGGCACGTGTGCAACAGATGTTAAGATCAAAGTAATTGTGAGAACTGCCACAGGGGGAGCAAGTATTTTTAGGCCCGGTGCTTGCTCTACCCAAGCGAATGTTGCTGGTGACTCGGTTTCAACCTGAGTCCTCTCATTTCACATCTCCTGTCCTTTAACTCCACTCCCACGGGTCCCTCAAATATGTTCTCTATTCCCCAGACCCAATCAGCAGGCCTCTTCTCTTCTTGGCAGAAGCTGTCTGACTCAGGGAAGCCAGGCAAATTCCCGCCCCTGTCATTCCATCTCAGCGGACAGGAAGAGGTGTCTCCATGGGGAGGAGCTCCACTCCGCCACCAAAACTGTGCACGTCACCCTCCCCAACATCAGCGTCACCTTTATTCCCCTTCCATACCCCCACATCAGCGCCCTCCGCAGTATTCCAGTGGGTCATGAACATCAACACAGTCATCATCACGATCTCAAAGGCCATTGCCACTTCCTACACACTAAGAAGTGGTGTGGTATGTTGGAAAAGAAAAGGAACCCTGAAGTCAGGCTGAAATACCAATTACAGCTGTTGCTCTCACCGTGTGTGAATAATGTAAGCTCTGTGAAAAATGGGGTAATACCTCCGGAACGCAGTGTTTGCAAAGATTAAATGTGGTGAAGTACACGGGGTGGGGGGATGGGTGAAATAGGGGAAGGGGGAAAAAATTAGTGAGAATGTTTGATATCTTGATCTGGGTGTCCTTTACATGAGGGTACACACATGTCTAAACTCACTGAGCTGTACACTAAGATCTGTACATTTTATTGTATGTTCCTCGTTTTTAAAACAAGTACTCCAAAAAATCACGGTGTTTCCACCTATATTTAAATGCATTTTCCATGTCTTTAAGGCATAGATGTTTTTTAGATAGTATTACACAAATATGTATCTAGGAGGTAAAACTTGGTTTCAATTGATCATCAGTATCCTCATATAAACTCAATCCCATAATTCCTGGGTCATTATATATAACTATACACTTAAATTTATACTTTAAATACATGTATTAATCTTAATTAAAT
Organism: Manis pentadactyla; assembly: GCF_030020395.1. Classification (NCBI taxonomy): domain Eukaryota; kingdom Metazoa; phylum Chordata; class Mammalia; order Pholidota; family Manidae; genus Manis; species Manis pentadactyla. Next base: position 56,867,735 of record NC_080025.1, on the reverse strand, counting down.
CAGTGACTCATCTTCAGAAAAGAAATAAATGAGGTAAAGCACATAAAGTTTCTAACACAGTAAGGGCTCTTAGAAAGTGCTCAACAAATGTTGGCAATTTTTGTATATTGTGGGTACTCATTCTACACAGAACAAGTGACTGAACGAATAAATAAATGGACAAAGGAACTAGATGCTCTTAAGGAACATTTAATCTAGGCTGGAGATTTTCATTTAGTTGTTGTTAGTGGCAAAAACCTTGCTTCAAGTAAAATCTTATACAGAAGGTCAGCACTGAAAATAAGAAAAATGGAACTGCTTCAGTTAAAGCAGGAGTGGGGTTCCTGTGTCTTACTCAGACTCATTTGTCCCCTTCTCTGCATACCAGGCCTCCGTTGCCCTGAGACTCCAAAAGTGCAGTGTGAACACCCAGATCTAGGCCATATTCTGAACATTTCATTATATCCGTTATCAAGGTTCCATATATTTTTGTTAGATCTATCTTCTCTTTGTTAATAATCTAAATGGAATCTTTATCATGACATCTTCCAGCTTGTATTGTTGTTGATACATAGGAGAGCTGCCTTTGTAGAAAAGTAAATTCTCTTAAAAATTCTTCAAGTGTTCCAGTTTCTTCTCCTGCGGTTTTCCAAGTACATAATCACAGTGGTTATAAATGAGGATTTTATCTCCTCCCGGCCACTATTTTGATCTCCTATTTATTTCATGTTTAGTATATGCACCAGACCCTATGAAATGTTATATAAAAAATGGTCATTGTATGCATCCTCCTTTCATTCTTGATTTTAAATAGCTTTCTTCTGGACACCCTGAAATGATTCCTGAAGTCTAATAAGCAGACTGGTTATTCTGGACCAGTTATTTTCTATGTGGTTGTGGGAGTCCCAACCCCCTGAGAATATAATTGGTCAGCTCAGTCTCAGGCATCAGTAGGTCTTAAAAGCTCCCCAGGTGACTCTTCTGTTCAGAGACTTGAGACCCTCAGCCAGGTAATTTCTGGAGTACTCAACCAGGAGTAGAGTGTTGGCTGCTTATTTAATATGAATATTCCTTACAATGTTTAGAAAGGATTTGCTGTTTTTAGGTAGCTAAGCTTTGTGGGTTTTTTGTTTCTTTGTTCAGAAGTAGTGTTCCAATCATCTATGGAGATGATTGCATTGTACACATATTCTTATAGGATATATTAAAGTGATGAATAAAACATCCTGCATTCCTACATTAAACACAGCTTGGCCATGGTGGGTAATTCCTTTATTGTTTTGAATTCAGTTTGCATTTATATTTATAATTTAGAATGGTACCTTTTTTTATTTGTGTATATGTGTACGTTATTATTATGGATAGAGTTCTAAGAGTGGGATTGCTGTGTTATATGGTAAGTCTATGTTTCATTTTTTAATGAAATTTCCACATTGTTTCCCAAACAAACTTGTTTTAAGAGGGAAAGTAAATTTGTACATCAGATGTATGCTCTTGGCTTGTACTAATTTTTCTCCAAACTAAAAGTCTCTCAGAAATTGATTTTCTAAAAAATTAGGTCTTTTGTTTTCTTCTGTAACTTAATTTTGAAACATTTTTGGCAAAATTGTTATAATACCTTAGGTCATAGGCCATGATGTGGATAAAATAAGAGTCCCTGTGGCCAGTATTCTCACCTGGCCCTGGTTGACTAGCTCACTGCACACCTGTGAGCAATACATGGCTGTTGACTCTATATAAAGAGCTCCGCCCAGTGCTCTGGGTGCGACACGGTGGCAGGGCTGCAAGGCTGCAGGAGAGCAGAGCAGAGGCTGGAGTGGTGGCAGTGCCAAGGACAGAGGCCCAGAGGATGGCTGTGTGGGACAACTGTGCAGAGAGGCCCAGAGGACAGCTGTGTGGACAGAGGGGCCTAGAGGACGACTGTGCAGACAGAGGGGCCCAGAGGCAGAGACCAGCTTGCTGCATGCAAACTTGCTCTGAGTGAATGGGATTTTAGTGACTGACCTGCCACCTGGAAATAAAGTTGGGTATAACCCTTTCACCCCAAGAACATTTTGCTGTCAATTTCTTTGGTCCAACTGAATTCATAGCGAACTTGCCTGGGGCTGAAATCCATTGCCAAGACAATTGGCATAGTCGACAGGATTCACTGTTGACCAAGGAAAAAGACAGGCTGCCCTTATGGGAGGGGTGCTTCAGCGGGCTGCCCCTGTGAATGGAGAGACAGTGGATTGTCCCCCAATGGGTATGTGGTCTGATGTGGCTTGCCTCCTAGAGGACTGGGCCCCACCCCAGGACTGGAGGCAAGTGGAGGTGACACCTGAGGCAGTAGGGGTGGCCCTTGGTATAATAAGTAGATCCTCTAAGAAACAGAGTGCCCGCGAGGCAGCAGGGACTGTGGGTTGGCTGCTTCTCACAGTATTAAAAAGGTCTACAGAAAAGACCCAAGAAATGGTGGCACGAGAACACAAGCTGAAAACTTCTGTGGATGCCCTGAAGAAGGAAATGGCATTGATGTGAGAGGAGGCAGCACAAGAGCGCTGGCAGCAAGGTGCCATTGGAGAGGTAAACAATTCCTTACCAGAGGGAGGGCAGCACTGCCAGGTGTTCTGAAGGAGGAAGAGGCCATCAAGGGAAAAGATGAACTGAGGGAAGCACAGGAGGTGGCATGAGAACGTCAGCTGCAAAGCATTGAGGTAAAGGTAAGAGACCTTCTGAAGACTGAGATAGCATTGCTGCGAGGCACAGTAGAAAAGGTCAAAGGTTGTGGCAGAGGAGGCACTCGGGGGAGGGGAGAGAAAGGTGCCATCAGCCCCAGAAATGGAGGAGCTGGGGAAGGATGAAGGGGTGGTGCCAAAGGCACTGGCCCCTCCTATATTGAAAGCACGCCCAGTGGTTGTAAAGAAAATAAAGACCCAGCAGCTGAAAGTTCCTCAAGGAGAGGAGCAGCCCCCTCCCCAGGTCGTGGAGCACTCTATGGTCCACCCCTATACTCAGGGTGAGCCAGTGGCTGTGGGACTTAGGGGTGGATGGAATTTTCTGTCAGGATCAGAGATGGGAAAGCTGTCTTCCCTGACAGTGCAGCCCGCCTTGAGGCAGCGATTACAAAATGCGAGGTGACTCACAAGAAGAATTTAAGGGGCCCCATGAAGGTTACGAGGACCCAGATGTGGGTTGATTTAAAACAGGCAGGAGTAGATGGAAAGAAATTAGATGGGAAGCCAAATAGGATCTTACTGGAGCTATGGCAACAACTGAAACCAGAGCAGCAGTTCAAGCCATTAAGACCAAAGAGGCAGAGGTCAAAGACAGAGCCATGAGTCTGGCCTGTATGTCTGCAAGACTTTTTGCTGGAGAGGCTGGAGAACAATGTTCGAGCTTCCTTGCACAGGGACAATTGCAGAGGACTAAGGGCACATAGATTGAGAGGAGAGAATCCTGGAGGGGTGGAGTGTGGATAAAATGAGAGTTCCTGTGGCCAGGATTCTCACCTGTCCCTGGGTGACTAGCTCACTGCACACCTGTGGGCAATACATGGCTGTTGACTCTATATAAAGAGCTCTGCCCAGTGCTCTGGGCGCGACATGATGGCACAGCTGCAAGGCTGCAGGAGAGCAGAGCAGAGGCTGGAGTGGTGGCAGCGCTGAGGACAGAGGCCCAAAGAATGGCTGTGCGGGACAACTGTGCATAGAAGCCCAGAGGACAGCTGTGTGGGACAGCTGTGCAGGCAGAGACTGGCTTGCTGCATGCAGACTCTGAGTCAATGGGATTTTAGTGACTGACCTGCCACCTGGAAATAAAGTTGGGTATAACCCTTTCACCCCAAGAACGTTTCACTGTCAATTTCTTTGGTCACATTGAATGCATAGCGAACTTGCCCAGGGCTGAAACCCATTGTCAAGACACAAGATAAAAAAAAGATTACCTCAAAATGTCATTTGATATTAGATAATTAAAACCTCTTAAAGATTTGTTTGTATAAAATTAGTATAAGTTGTTTTTTTTTATTTTACTTATAACTCCAGAACATTTTAATTCTAAAGAGCTTTAATAAAAAGCTCTCGAGTTTCCAAATGTCCATCAGAAAGGGAACGAATAAGCAGCCCCATCAGAGCTGGGGAAAATTTTTTTTGAAAGGTGACAGAGGAATGAAGTTTGATAACCATTCTCTTTCAAAAAGATAAACGATAAAACACTGCTTCCTCATCCGCTCAGAGTGTACATGATATAAACAGGCAGGAGAAAAATAACTCCTTATTTGTTTAATATACAATTTTGGGCAATTAAACGCCAACTTAGCTATTTAGGAATGGCTTGCTAAAACGCTGAAAAAATGGAAGACTTCATCCTTGTCATAGGCTGCCACCTCAGTGGAACACTCAGTGCACATGACTGGGTGGTAGATGTCTTCCCCCTCTGTCTCTGCCTGCTCTGCAGCATCTTCGTGGTTAGGCCTCATCTTCTTGCTTCTTGTGGCCTTGCCTTTCTTCCTGTTCTCGGAGGTTTTGTATCTTAGAATCTCCTCTTTGTTTACAGAACAATTCTTCACAAACATTGCTCTATATTGAGTTTTATATGATTCATGCCTTTGGCAATCAAGACACAGTGTGGTCATGAGGGCAGGGCAATTCAAGACAGCATCACTGTTTGGAACAGCCTGCTGTTGTTGACATGGCCTCTGTGTTCCAAAGCCATGATAGCCTCTTCTCTGTGCATCAGCCCAGGCCTGATCTCTGTTATCTTTTTTCAGGATCATATAGTAATTCATCATTTATTGGAATCCTGTGTCATTTCTTCTTTTTCTTCTTGGTCACTTCTGCTGCTTTGTCTTCATCTTCAGAATCAGAATCAAAACATATATCATCATAGTACTTTGCTGAAGCTGTTCCAACTTTCCCATTTCCTGAGGAAGACCCTGTTTCCAGAGAAGATAACTTGTCCTCCATTGTTTTTATGGTGGAATTTAATTCAGCTTCCATTTCTTTTCCAAATTCATCTTCACTAGATGATTCACTTTCTCCAGTAAGACATTTTCTGATGAGTTTTGTTTTTGGTCAGGAGTTCCACATAAAAGCACATCCACTTCATCTTCAGAACTTATTACCAGAAGTAGTAGTCAGCACCCTCATAAGAGGCAGTCTCTGAGATGAACACTTTATGAGCAGTGTCCCATGTTGTGACTTCTCTTGGCCTCTTCTCAGTGCCAATTTTGCTCAGCCCTTATCCTATTACACTCCATACTTGAGATGAGGCAGATCACAGACTTGACATCGTGAAACCATTTCCTCCTGTTGTATGACAAGTTTTAAAGTCAGTCTCTAAAAGATTCTCAAACTCTAATATATTGCACTTGAAAATATTGCCAACATTTCTGAAATTTCAGCAACTTTTCTTCATGAATGACTTGTCTATTAGCAATCTTTTCAGACTTCAAACACTGCTTAGAACATTAAAAGAAAAACTAAAGGCATTTCCGGTACTTAATTAAATTCCTGGAGTATCTGATATCTTAAATATCAGAAAATTAAATTTTGTGTATATATGTAAATGATGTATTTTTTATATTCTCTGTCCTTATTTAGTAATAATAACAATAACAATAGCATTATGTTTAAGGGGTGTTTGCCAAGTTATAGATACTGTTCTAAATTCTTTCTATGATTATTTTACATATTTCTCAGTCTTACACATATGGAAACTAAAGTACAAAAGGATTAAAAACCATGCCTATTCCTACAGCAAGAACATGGGAAAGCCAGGATTTTAAACTGGGTTGATTGGCACTAGAGGACATGCTTATGGGAGCTATTTCATGCCGTCTCTTGGTGTCATCACATGGCACTTGCGTGACCTTGGGTAGCAGACAAGCTCTTTAATCTCTGACTTCTTCAGTTTGTTCATCTATAAAATAGGGATAATAGTATCCCTCTCTCACATGGCTGTTAGGAGAGCTGCATTAATTATTATTTGTGAAGTGCTCAGAATTGCAGGGGGCACGGAGTAAGAACAAAGTAAGTGTTGAACAGATCCTATCCAGTCTAGCTGGTTCCTGTATCTTATCCATTGTCTGCTATCAGGGCTGTGCTAGTTTTAAAAAATGACTTGAGTAGCTTCCATTCTGTGGCTACTTTTTATTAAATCAATTTTAGTCATTTATATTTTCTCCTGAATCACTGATTTTCTTTTTTTATTGGCATAGGTACAAAGAATTTTTTAATAATAAAAAAGCTCTATATATGACGGGTAAGATTCCTCAAGGGAGGAACAACCTAAGACAGGCACAGTCGCAGGGGGGTCATCAGGTGAGAAATTGGGGATCAACAGAGGTGAGGCTTAGAACCTCACCCCCCCTGTTCTGAGAGAAATCTTCTGCATACGTGGATGTTTTATTGCCCTTGTCTAGCTTGGATTAACACATAGTCTACAGGCACACACCTGATCATCTACATTTGCTCCCTTACAACACTAAACTATGTTTTCTACCTTTATCTTGTATCTATCTACCACTTCAGCATTTTATTAAAAATAATAATAATAAAGAGAGAAATGTGGTATCCACATATAAATCAAGTATAAAAACCAAATGAGTATTCATATTTGAACTGACTGTTTATAGTTCATAATGCATGAGCAAAACCGAAAGTTTCTGTGATGACTGCCCTTGTACTGTTCACTATGTAACTTATTCCCTATGTAAGAATTTGTTCTCCATGTAAGAACTTGTTTGTTATGCCTCAGAAGATTGGAGACTGACGAAAATTAGGCTTGGGGTGGATTAATGATTGTGCATTGAGCATTGACTCCCCTATACAGAATTTTATTGTTGTTAACAACCATTTGATCAATAAATATGAGAGATGCCCTCACAAAAAAAAAAAAAAAAAAGTACACACTTCCAATGGTAAAATAAATAAGTAACTGGGATGTAATGTATAGCATAAGGAATATAGTCAAGATATTGTAACAGCTTGGTATGGTGATAGCTGGTACCTAGAATTGTCATGTATATAAATGTTGAATCACTATGTTGTACACCTGAAACTAATGTAATGTAATACTGTGTGTCAACTACCCTTCAATAAAAATGAATAAAAAAATAAAAATAAAAAAAGGCTCTATATGGTTAACACCTTTTACTTTTCCAATTTTGTTTACTTGAATTTTCAAAGAAAACTAGTTTTGATTTTATTGGTTTTGTTTTGGTGATTTTTTTTCCCCAAGAAACCATCCTTGTATTTATCTTTTAATGCTATTAATTTTCTGTTTCATAAAATAATAAATTTCTGATTTTTTTATGTCTATCTTCTTTGAGTAAAAGCTTCATTTATCTAGTTTTAATTAAATAACTTAAAATAACAAACAACGCTCAACACCATACATTTGCCTGGGTATAGCTTTGATCACGTCCAACAATTTTCTATTTGTGCCATTCCTAATCAATCTGCTCTCGGGGTGTTGCCCAGTAGCTCTGTTGATAGTCAGCACCTTCCTCAGTCCCATTTATTCCCTCTTCATTTGCTCTCTCACAATACTAGCTCCTCTGGGGCCTCTCTTCTGAAGTAGATATTCTCTTGACTCAGTTTATCTCCTCCCAATATACAGTGATTATACATAATTGCAAAGAGGAAAGAGAGAAGATTTTCATTAGCTTTTCTGATCCAATTACATGATCCAGGCTCACAAAGGGACAATCAATAGGTCTCACATACAAACAAGGGCCAATTAGAAAATATAATAAAAATATTGGTGCCACTTATCATAACAGAAGAGAAGGATGGAAGGGAGGGAAATAAGAATGAACAAGAAACAGGCAAGAACTATACAAAGATGACTTTCAGAAAACTTCAAAATTCTTCTGAGAGACATTTAAAAAGAAAAACAGCTTGACTATCGATGAAGAGCTGTCTCTTGTATTGGAATAGAAAAAGCTAATATTGCAAGAATGTCAATTCTCTCTAAGTTAATACGTAAATGTGTTGCAACCCCAATAAAATATTAATTGATTTTTTAAATCAGAGCAGCTTGTTCTAAGATTTTTGTATAAATATCAAACTCAAGCTTTGCAAGAAAAAAAATTTCTGAAACAGAAGCATATGAATTAATCAAGTTCCACCAGATAACAATTACAAAGCAAATGTGACTAAGCCAGATGAATGAATCAGGATAGAATCCAGAACTAGGCTTAAATGCATATGCAAATTTAGTACACGACAAAGGCAACATTTCAAAGCAAAGGCATTGTTCAAATAATAGTAATAATGATACTATTCATAAATTATAATCCTTTCTTCTTATAAATGTTTTAATTTTGTCACAATATTATACACCTATTATATGTTACGACATTTCTTATGAACATTATACATTTTTATATAGATGAATCTATAAAGTCCTAGGAGAAAACAGGGGAATTATTTTTAAATTCTGGATTGGAAAAGGTCTTTTTAATATTCACTGAGCACTTGTTTTCAAGAATTTTTATAGCACTTTACATATATGTATTTATTTAATCCCCACACTATGATATGATCTCCATTTGACAGAGGACAAAAAAGTGAAGGAAATTTGGCTGTTGACCCCACAACCCAAAGGGGCAGAGTGGAAGTAATCAATTAGTTCTAATCAAGAGCTTGTGTTCTCAACGATTATGATAATGACTGACAAACCCAATGGACAAAGACAAAGGTGGAGCCAGTGGTAGGTCCTGGTCCAGCTGTCTGGGCTCAGTCCCACCTTGGCTTTTAAACATGGCTGCTATCTGTCTGCAAATGTCTAGGGGTGGGTAATTGTTAGCACAAGCATAAGAATGTCTTGGCATTATTGTCTCATCTGTGAACAGGTAGCAGGATGCCCATGGTGGCAGAGAAATAAACTGCCCATCGCCAGAAAGTGAAATCAGGTGATGTGATATGAAAATGCAGTGTTACAACCTGGGCCACTGCACCTGGCAGGGCCTTACTCTGGGAATGCCAAATGCCATTGGGAACAACCTTTGTGTCTTCCACAAAGAAGAGAAAGCTGAGGCGGCAACTTCCTCAACAGCTACATGCTGGATGGCTCCTGGCATGCCTTGTTTAAATGTTACATCTTGTGAGGATCAGACTAAACTACAGCTTCTGAAGGATTTATGTGTCAGAGGGCTCATTTTTGTCAACCCTCCAACACAGTTGTCTGCAGAATTACTTCAGCGTGTCCCTCACTGCCTGCCCCAAATTAAATTCCAGATGGTAAAAAGATTTTTGATATAGATCAATCTATAAAGTCCTAGGAGGAAACATTGGGGAACTGTTTTTAAAATCCAGAGTGAGAAAGAGCTTTCTAAGATGGGGGTATTAAGCTCAGATATTATGATGGAAAGAAGAATCACTTTTACTATATTAAAATTTAAGATTTTCTGTATAGAAAAAATAAAATCAAAAAGCAAACAAAAATTAGGGGAAATATTTGCAACTCCCCCCACCCGCCAACAGCAGACAAAAGGCTCATTTCTATGACACTTTGACTACTTAAAAAAAAACAAAATGCAAAACAAAACAAAAACCCAGTAGGAGAAGAGAACACAGAAGGCAGTTCACTACAAAATACATAAAATGGCTTAGAAAATATGAAAAGATATACAATCTCATAATTTTAGAAAGCAAAATAACAGAACGCAATATTCATCCATTGGACAAAAATCATTCCTAATGCACAGTACTGATTAGGGAAAAGGAAAGAGACACTTTCAGACACTGAATAGACTGATTGGCACATCTTTTTTGAGAGACAATTAAACATAATAATAGCACTAATAATAGGAATAGCTTACATTTACTGAGTATTTGCTATGCTGGATGGACTTTGTACTATGTGTTTTAGATATTCTAATTCATTTCCTCCTTACAACAACCAAGTGCAGTGCCTATTACTATCCCTGTGAGAAAGCTAAAGCACAAAAAGATTAGTAAATTTGCTCAAAATCACATGCACAATCAATGGAGTAGCTGGATTCAAACTCAGTCTGAAAAATTCAGTTTAAAATGCCAACCTTGGCAATACCCATAAAAATTCAAAACGTTTATACCTGCTATCTATATCCATTCATTAGGATTAGGTCTGGCTACACAACACGGAAAAGAAAATAACCATAACTTAAACAAGGTAAAAGTGTATTTCTCTCCCAAGCAAATGAAGTCTGGAGGCATGCACCCAAGATTGGTAGGACAGCTCTGTTCTATGGGGTGCTCAGGATTCTGGTTCCTTCCAGCTTACCACTCACCATCCAAAGGTGTGGCGGGAGAGCTCAGGGTCCAAGGCAGGATGTGAATTATAGCAAAGAATAAGTAATGAGTGGCCAAAGATACACATCAGTTGTTTCTCAAAAAAGCTCAGAAGCTGCCACATGACCTTTCCCCTTGCATTGCTTTGGCTGCAGAGAAGACTGGGAAATGTAGTCTTAATTCTGAGCAGCTGTAGGCATAGCTAAGCACTGGTGATACTGCGGAGGAGGGAATGAACGTGGAGGGGGCTCTTTCCTGCCTGCTGACAATGCAATTCCAGTACCAGGAAACTTCCCACCAGATGAATGGCATATTTCAAAAACACATTACAGATCTTCCTGGACTTACGATGAGGTTACTTCCTGACAAACCTGTCATTAAGTTGAAAATAACATAAGTCAAATGCACTTAACAAACCTGTTGGGAAAAAAACAGGCCCAAAATGGAATCTTTTGCTCCCACAATAGCAAACCAAGACTTATTTGCAGTTTCAACCTCTCCCGAAGATGTGACCTTCAAACAGTCCATCTGAAATTACCTGATCAATGTTAGGGAGGTAATCTGCATCCAAAGACCCCTGAGTTCTCTTCCCCCCAAAATAGGAGGCTCTGGTCTGCAACGATCCCTCCTCTCCTTTTGTGAATAACTTCCTCACCTCACCTGCCTTCTGCCAATAACCTTCCACTTTGTACAACTCCTTACAGTGCCTATGTACTAGAAGAGACTTTGCCTGATTCATGAGTTATTGAATAAAGTTAACGAAATCTTCAGATTTACTCAGGTGAATTTTCGTTAACACAGCTAACTTTACTGAACATCAGAGCTGAGTGTCGCCTGCCTTAAATAAACCTACAATTGGGCAAAATCATCCACAAAGCCTGCTTTATAATGAAGTGTGAGACATCTAGTGTGACTTACCAACTGCTGTCCTGAAAGTGGGAAGCAGAGTGGCTGTGTGGGCACAGAATGGCTGTGAATGCATCGGTGTTGACCCAGAGCAGCGCTCACTGCTCACCCACTGTTACCAGGGAGGACCTCGCCACGTAGCTAGCCCAGGAGAAGGTCCAAAATACACACTCGGAAGCATGGTTTCTGCTGAATGCATAAAGCTTTCGTGACGTTGTAAAGTTAAAAAATCCTAAGTCCCCATTTAGGTTGGGGACTGTATACCGGCTATTCTCCATCTATCCTTCCAGATACGTTTTCGACCCCACTCTGCCTGCCTGTACCCTACAGACTGGCCTGACCTCTGCAGACTGCATCAGTTGGGCTTCCTCATCCTCTGGCCTCCACTTGGGTTTGGTGGCTGGGCCTGCAGCAAAGCAGAGAGCTAGGGGAGATGCTAACTCCCACGGCTGTGGATTTGGCCAGCCATGGAGTCCAGTTTTCCTCAGGATATACAGTCACGGCCAGTCCCTCAGTCCTGCGGCCACACGTCCTGCTGGGTGGCCTCTCTCCCACGGTTAGGGCCATGGGGGCTTCTGTTAACACTGCTCCTTCCCCCGCCCTTTTGCGCCTAGGGGAGGTGAAGGTTTCTCACTCTTGCTGGTTCCTGAGTACTGACCATTTATCATTACGTCCAATAATCCTGCCAGAATCTGTGTCAACAGCCCCTCCATTCAGCTAAGCGCTGGATGTACCATCTGCTCCCTGCTGGGCCCTCATTGATACAACATGTACAAGGACTTTCACTGCAGCATAACAGCAATAGACTAGAATCAATTTAAATATTCATCAATAGGGGACTGATTACATACATATGTTGCAGTTAGAGTAGAACTATTATGTACCAACTTAAAAAAATGTCTCAATGTACTATGCACTTAAATTTTTAAGAGGGTAGATCTCATGTGTTCTTTTTTTTTTTTTACATGTTCATTCATGTAATACTCTTTATAGTCATGATCTCACTTAACAGAAAACTTCCTTAATATTCCCAACTAGTATACAAAGTTGTTAAAGGGGAAAACTGGGTTTTTGGAGAGCTTAAGTACAGATTTTAGAGATCTTTTTTGTGCGAAAAATAACAATTTATTATCTTAATCATTTTTTTTCCATTCTGCTTTTTATTTTATTTTTTATTATGGTATCATTAATATACGATCACATGAGCAACATTGTAGTTATTACTAGATTTCCCCCATTATTAAGTCTCCACCACATACCCCAATACAGTCACTGTCCATCATCATAGTAAGATGCTAGAGAGTCACTACTTGTCTTCTCTGTGTTATACTGCCTTCCCATTGCTCTCCCTATATTGTGTGTGCTAATTAGAATGCCCCTTAGTTCCCTTATCCCTTCCCACCCATCTTCCCCAGTCCCTTTCCCTTTGTTAACTGTTAGTCCATTCTTGGGTTCTGTGAATCTGCTGCTGTTTTGTTCCTTCAGATTTTGCTTTGTTGTTATACTCCACAAATGAGTGAAATCATTTGGTCCTTGTCTTTCTCCGCCTGGCTTATTTCACTGAGCATAATACCCTCTAGCTCCATCCATGTTGTTGCAAACGGTAGGATTTGTTTTCTCCTTATGGCTGAATAATATTCCATTGTGTGTATGTAGCACATCTTCTTTATCCATTCATCTACTGATGGACACATAGGTTGCTTCCATTTCTTGGCTATTGTAAATAGTGCTGCGATAAACATAGGGGTGCATTTGTCTTTTTCAAACTTGGCTCCTGCATTCTTAGGGTAAATTCCTAGAATTGGAATTCCTGGGTCGAATGGTATTTCTATTTTTAGTGTTTTGAGGAACCTCCATATTGCTTTCCACAATGGTTGAACTAGCTTACATTCCCACCAGCAGTGTAGGAGGGTTCCCCTTTCTCCACATCCTCGCCAGCATTTGTTGTTCCTGGTCTTTCCCCAGCTATGTATAAAATACAGATACAAATATATACTTAGATGTGGATTTAGGTAGATTTGCATGTGATATATGTATATATATGTGCGTGTGTGTGTGTGTGTGTGTGTGTGTGTGTATATATATATATCAACATTTAGAGGTTTTTGTGAAAAAATTAGAAACTATAAAAACTAGAAAATAATAGTGGGGAAGAATAATGGAGGCCTAGAGTAAGACAGAGATTTATTTTCACTGAATACTCTTTCATATCATGTGAAATTTTACAATGTATATATTACCTTTACAAAAAGTGAGTTAGGAAAAAATATTGTTTTCCTCAGGACATATATAGGGAAGTGTGTAAGTAGGACAATAGCATCCTTTGATATTCCACTACTGTAATTTGGATTCCAACTTCATCTCCTCTCCACTCTCTCCTCGCTTTATCCCCTCCTCCAATTCAGGGCCACTCAGGAGCCTCCTTTCTAAGAAAGGGCAGCACTTCATCCCCTTGGGGTTACTGTGGCCTTACTGTGGCTCTTCCCACTTGACCTTTACCATGATTCAGAATCTTCTTGCTACTTACAGTTCTTAGAGCTAGCCTTTCAAGTTCTGGCCTTTTAGAAAATTAAACTATCTTTTTGCAGGTACTGCAAAAAGATCTTATTCTCTCAGTTTACAGCTCTTAGAATACAGTGAATTCTCCCAGGACAGGACCCTGGGGTTGAATTCAAAGGCACCAGGGTCCTTACTGAGGCTTTTGTCTTTGGAATCCCATTTCTTCCTTCATTTATTGATTTCACATCGATTTATTGAATACCTGCTCTGTTCTAAAACTGTAGGAGGTACTAGAAATTAAGAAAAGGAATGAGCCCTATCCTCAGAGATTACGCCTTATGGAGGTGACACAAAAGTATAAGAGGTGCCAATAGAAGTGAATATAGAGATTAAAGTCAGGGCTCAGAGTGGTCAGTTATAATCAGGGACCACGATGGGTACCTAGAAGGACTTCCTGAGAGTATGAGAGATGGGGGGTGGTAATGAAAGCTGAGTAGGGGTGCCCTAGGAAGGACACTTAAAGCAGCAAAGCAATGTAACTTGAAGCAGAAATTTAAGAAGACTTTAGGTTGTCTGTGGAAGTTCACAATGAGGAATCAGTCTGTGGAAGGTCACTTATTTCATCATCCTCCTAGATGGAATCAAAAGGGAAAGGCAGTGGAATGGATTCAGAGTGTCTACTACTGTCATTATTCAGGAAAGAAAAAAAAAAGAATGGCTAGATGTTTGTTGTTTTAGATGCATTAAAATGTGTTTCTGTTAAAATGCTGCCTCAGAATGTTCTTGTACCTGTGGCGGAAGAGACATCTAGGTATGAAATAATCAGGCATATGAAGGAAATTGCTGAGAGTTGATCATGCTAGAGCACAGCGGCATGGACAAACAGCCAGGGAATAATAAGGATGCAGAGGTGGGGGCAGGACTGTATGGGAAAGGCCTTTCCTATCATGCAGGAAGTGCAGGGGAGCACAGCTTAGCCAGGCAGTGGTGGGATTAGTTTTGTGTGTTAGTAAAACCACTCCAGGGGGAGTACAGATGTGAGGTCAGTTATGAGACTATCTGCCCAGATTGCAGGTTAAGAAACATGTGATTTACATAGTAGAAAAAGCTCCATCCTTACCTTCCTCTTTATGCTGTCTGTACCTGGTCACCATGAAAGCTGCCTGACACCTACTAAAACAACCCAATCAGTAACAGGTGGTAATTGAGTACCTCTATAGTATTGTGGTAGACATGCGGGGGCAGAAGATACAAAGTACAAAACACAATCCCTTGTCCTTAAGAACTTGAAACTTAAGGGACAGTGGAGACAAGCAGACATGAACAATTAACTAACAATAAAAGTCAGAACCTGTGTTGAAATACTACTACTTCCTGTCAGCATCAAGGATCAGACACTTTATTGCTTTAGAACTGTTAATATTGCCAACATATTAGAAAGTTCCATGAGTGCTGGAACGTTGTGGGAGGTCGGCCTTTTCCAAGAACAGGCATTTCCCAAACTTGTGCATTGTGACACCAGCTAGTCTAATCAGCAGGCTCCCTGTCCTCTGCTTCCTGCAGAATGCCCCGGCACTTTTTCTGACTTACACCACCACCTGGCTTAGCAAAGTAGGTCACATCAAGGTGTTTGGCTCAGAGACAATGAGAAGCTCTGGACCATGCTGTAACTGAAAGAGACGGTGATACTACCTTCTGTAGGGACACTGAAGAGTAGGAAGACCAATAAGCAGATTATAGCTATTGCCATTCTTTTTATCTCTAACCCATCCTCCTCTTCCTTTATTATAAAAGCCTATGTGTACTCCAGTAAAATATACAAATTCAATACATTTCTATTATCTTGCCACAGAGTGTCATAAAAAATACTATCTTACATTGTATAGCACATTTCTTTTATAAAATTCTCCCACATGAATCATTGGATCCGCAAAGCAAACTGTAGAAATGAGTATTATTGACCCAATTTACTTGGGCTTCATTTCAGGCCCAGGCCCTGTCTCACTCCACCGCTGGAGGTGAGTAAGCGGGTATCTTGCGGGTATCTTATTTGCTCTCAGTGGTGGGAGCTCCTCTCCTGTGGAGCAGCCCAGCCTGGTTTCAAATGTCACTTTTCTCTGCACCCTCCCTCTCCTACCCACCAACTCTTTCTGCTGATTCTCTCTCCATGGAATTCAATTCAATAGGCAATTAATGAATGCCAACCACAGGCCAGCCAGTCACCACACTAGGAATTGAGATGACCACACTGACACCCTCAAGTGTAGCCCAACTAGCTGGGGAGGCAGGGAAGCAAATTATTATAATATGGCAACTGTTAAACAATAGAAGGATGCACCTGGTAGTACAATAGTTCCAAGAAGGAAGTGATTAACTCTGACTGGTAGGCTTAAGTACGTGGTGGCTGAGCCAGAAGTTGAAAGATGAGTACACAGGGTAGAGAGGATGTTCTAGGCAGAGGGACCAGCCTGGGCAAAGGTAAAGGAGTGGGCAGCTGCAAGAAGTCCAGTGCAGCTCACCTCTTATCTGTATCGACACCCTGGATAATTGGAGAAAAACACAACAGTTACTTCAGGGCCAATGACCTCAAGTGAGGTCACAAGGCTACTCACACCCCTAGATTACTAATTTACAACTTCTTTCTCTGCAAACTTCCAACTGTTTCCACCCCCTTTTCTCTTACAACTTGGCTTACTATTGCATGAAGAAAACTGAATCAGTAAGAAGAGAACTTGCAAAATCAACTGCTACCACATCTCAAATCCCACCTCCATCTACTCCCATGTACTCTGCTCTCCCCAACATTAGTGCAAATGATCTGTTCATCCTTCTCTGAGCTAACTCGTCTTTGGGCACTAGACTCGAGTTGCCCTGTCCTTCTTAAGGCCATTGCTGCAAGCAGTTCTCCCCCACTCTCCCATATCATTGTTTCCGTCAGCAAAATGGAAAATACAAGAATGCTGTTATTTCTCAAATCATGAAAAGAAAATAAAAGTCCCCTCTTACCCCAATTCCTTTTCTTCCCACCACTGCCTGTTTTTTCCTCTGTCACTTTGTAACACAACTCCTTGAAAAGCTGTCTCCAGTCCCTCTCCTTTAGTTTTCTGTTGAACACACTCCACTTAGGTTTTTCTCCAGTGCTACTGAAATTGCTCTTGTTATGTGTCAATGATCTCCACACTGCAAAATCCAACGATCATTTATTTGACCTCCATTGGCAGTTGACTTGCCATCAGCACTTGACCCATTTGATCACTCCTCAAAACATGTCTTCACTAGGCTTCTGGGACTTGATGGTCTCCTGTAAGCTCTCCTTCAGTGACCACTCCTTCCAGTTTCCTTTGCTGATTTCCCCACATCTGCCAGAAGAACTTTAAGAGAGGGATCCCCCAAGGTCCAGTCCTCCTCTTCCTCATGTACTCTCGCTCCCTGGGTGATCTCATCCAATCTCAAAGTTTTAAATACCAAGTAAACCTCCCATAAGTCCCACCTGAATCTCTCTTCTAACTGCAGATACCTATATCGACCTGCATACTCAAAATGCAGCTTAGATGCCTGATAGGCATCTCAAAATCACCATGTTAAAACAACAACTGCTGATAATCCCCCTAAAGCCCACTCTTCCCATGACCTCTAACAGACGAGTTCAAACTATCTCCATCCTGTGGCTCAGGCCAAAAACTCCAGTGTTATCCTTGCATCCTCTTGTTTCTCATACCCTACATTCAATCCACAGCAAATCCTATTATCTCTGTCTTTAAAATATATACAGAATCATAAGCCTTCTTACTGTTCCCACCAGATCCAAGCTATAGTCTTTTCTGGATTATTATAATAACCTTCCTATTTGTCTTGTTGCTTATGCTCTTGACTCCCACTGCATTTATTCTCTTGACAGTGCCAGGGTGATTTTTTAAAAATGTAAATTAGATCTGACCTTCCATCTCATCTAGAATAAAAGCCAAAGTCCTTTCAATGACCTGTGTGTGCTACATGACATGCACCCTCCCCACCCCACCTCTCTGGCTAAATAAATGAATGAGTTAATGAGTAAATGGATGGGAAAGAAGAGGGAAATGGGATGAGAGTGATACTAGAGAATTTTTCAGGTGACAAACAACCTTTTTAACACAACCAAGGAGTTCACACTTTATTTGAATTCAGTGGGTAGTCATCAAAAGTTAAGAATTTTAGTAAATAAAGATCTCCAGTAAACTCTTTCTAGGATCCAGTCTACATGTCATCTTCTAATACAAACCCTAACTTTAGTTCTCTACCAATCACCCATCTGTACCCAGAAATCCAGCCCCAGCAAACTCCTTTCTGTTCCTTTAATATGTCACATTTTCAAACCTCCATTACTTTTCTCTCTGTTCCTTCGGCTTGGAATGCCCTTCCTTTTGTTATGTGTCTGAAACATGTCTACTTTAGAAGATGCGCCTCAAATGCCATCATAGTTGTGAAGTGTTCCCTGACCACCCCAGAGAGTTATGTTTTCTTCTCTGGGCTTCCCGAGTGCATTCTACCCCCTTCTGTTATGGATGTTATCACCTCACTATAATTATTTGTTTACATATTGGCAAGACCCTGGAGGACAAGGTCTGTGATCAGTTCTTAATGAGACCCCTACTCTTTGCATACAGTGTCTTCAACCTAGTGGATACTCAATATACGTTTGTTGAATGAAAATGAGCCAGCAAAATGGAATGAAAATTAATAGAGGATATGTATAAGAGAAACCTGAGGAGTGAGATGTCATCAAAAACAAAAGGAGGGTTTTCAAGAAGCAAGGAGTGGTCATTATTTCAGAGATTTAAATAAGCTGATATATGTCATTATATTTAACAAGTAGGAGAGATTTGGAGATGCAATAGTCAAGGATCAGTACCATATAATAAAAATTATTAAGTATGTTTAATTCATTATGTATACTAAATATATTTATATTTTATGTAAATGTATATAAATTTATAATTAATTAATATGATTTAATATGAGGAACTGAGTGCTCAAACATCATTAAAAGGGCTGGATAAATGGGGTTTAGACTGCACCCCTGGACTCCCAGGACAACACTGCAGAACTGTCCCACCAGAGCAACCCCAACCTCTGCCACAAAGGGAAAACTAAAAATCAGAAGACCACCACCAAAATTGTTGGCTCTGGAGCCACTACAACCTGGTACATCTGTATCAGCCCAAAGATATCCTACATCTGCCGGTTGATACCAATGACTGCCCTAAATCTCTTCTAATGTTGCCTCAGGAAAACACATTTCCATGACTATGCATTAGTTTTCTATTCCATAGAAATATGCAAATTAATACAAACTCTTAAAAGAATATCCATTTATCCCAATTCTGTAGGTCTAAGATTCAGGCACACCCTACTGGGTCCTTTACTTAGGATCTCACCAGGTAGAAGTCTAGGTATCAGCAGGCTGGGTCCTTATCTGGAGGTTCTGGGGAAGAATCTACTTCCAGGCTCTTTTGGGTTTGACATAATTCAGTTCCTTGAAGTTGTAGGACTGAGGTCTTTGTTTCTTGACTATTGGCCAGGGGTTACTTTCAACTTCTACAGGCCATTTATAGATCCTTCAATGGACATTCTTACAGGCACTCTCCCACATCATAGCTGGCATCCAGATCCCTCATGTGGACACCCCTCTAGCTTCTATTACTTCCTACAGCCAGAGACTTTCTACTTTTGGATGGGCTTATGTGATAAGATTAGACCCACCCAGACAATATCTCCAATTTTAAGATCAACTGTGCCATATAAACACAACATGATCATAGGAGTGATATCTCATCATAGTCATAGGTTCCCAGAATTAGGGTATGGAATCTCGAGGACTATTTTCAGAATTCTGCCTACCACATTGTTTGCAAAAAAGCAGTAGAACCAATACATACACCTTTCATCTTCTGCATTAGTCAAGATTCTCCAAAGAAACAGGTCTAATAAAATAGATATCCATATAGAAATAGATTTATTATAAGAAATTGGCTCACATGGCTGTAGGGGCTGACCAGATTAGAGTTCCAAGAGCTGCAGGATGAGTGGGCAAGCTGGAGACTCAGGAAGAGCTGATGTTTCAGTTTGAGTCTGAAGGCAGGATAAACCAATGCCCCAGTCAGGCAGTAGGAATTCCCTCTTACTTGTGGTAAGGTAAGCCTTTTGAGTCTATTCAGGCCTTCAACTGATTGGATGAGGCCCACCACATTAGAAATGGTAATCCCCTTTACTCAATCTACTGATTCAAACATTAATTTTATCCAAAACACCTCTACAAAATAAATAAATGTGTGGGCACCCCCAGTTCAGAGGAGTTGACCCATAAAATTGTCACTCCTTCCAAATCTCATGCAAGTACATCCAACAGGCTGGACCTAAGTCCTTTCCAGAATCCCAGCTGCAGGGAAGTCACAAAGCTCATGAAGGTGCATTAGAACAATGTCTTTCAAACATTTGACTCCAATTTACTATAAGAAACACGTTTCATCACAACCCAGTATAAGCACATGTACACACACACACTCACACACACATATACACACACATTATAAATGAAACAAAATTTCATAAAACAATACTTATTCTCACTAAACAATATATTCTTGTATTTTCTTAATGGTTCTGTTTCATTTTAAACTATGCTGATCTGAACCCACTAAATGGTTCCATGACCTCCTAGAAAAGCAAGGCATCATTAGGGAGGTGGACTGACTTTGAGGATCAATCGACTGTACCCACTACAAATGATCTTTGGGAAGCAATTTTCCTTCAGTTCTATGTCGCACAATGTCTGATACGTAATACCACGATTGTTAAGTTTAAGTGAATATATATAGATAATGGGTTTTTAATTCCATCTGAAGACAGAGCAAAGTCTAAATTCTTTTACAAGGGTAGGTCTATATTTATCCAATAAAATAAAACAATGGGTTTCAAGGGATTCCCTTTTGCTGCTCCTCACTCCCAGTCAGGAATGCTAAATTTGCAAATCCAATGGAATATATGGGACCCATTTTTCAAGGGAGAAAAATGACTACTAAAGGGATGTTCATGTGCAAAGCACAGACATGACTAAATATTGTAAACAGGTGTTGAAGCATGTAGAAATTGTCAACTTCTGTGCCACATATAATAAGCACTTAATGACTCCCTTGCATTATCATGTCAATGTATAAGGCACAATTTAGAGAATGCTGTTACTCAACACCAACTTTCAGGTTTCATATTTCTTTTACACACTGCCAGATGGTGAACTGTGCCTCTTCAACAGGAAAGGCCCTAAATAAAAATTCATTGTTGTCCTACCATTCAGTCTCTCTTACAAAGCTGGTCTCCAGTGGAATGACTTATTTGTTTATATGTTTGATTTCTGTTGCTTGGATAAGCACAGACATCTTCCTGAGTGCAGTGTTTCCATTTAGCTGTGCTCATGCCCTAGACAGCTTTCAAGCATCAGCCCAGAGAGTTCAACCTGAATTGATCTTTATCTCTGTTGCCTCATCACTGGCAGAGTTTCACACAGTCAGATTTTGTTCTGTCTGACTGAGAAAAAATGAGGAATTTTGCCTCCTTAAACAAGAATCATATTATAAAGTCTTCCTCATTGAGTTGTAAAAAAGTGTGAACAAGGGGAAAATGGGGGCATTATAGAATCCAGGAAGTAAAGCTTTAGGGCTAGATTCTGGTGGTTATAGTAAAACCTTAACATTGCTTAAAGACTAGAAAACACTGAAACCAGTGAAATTGTGATGGTTTGGGGACTTTTACCATTAGGATTGTCAAATGTCTGGATATATGCTCTATACAGAAGCAATGAAACTCAATCATTTATTTAATAAAGATTTAATGAGCACCTACTATGTGTTATTTATTTACAGCTCTACTATAAACACTGAAGTGATCAAAACAGACCAAGTCCCGGCTTATTACATAGTAGGAGGAGGCAGAGAAACACTACCCAGGAAACAAGCAGTTATAAAGAGACAAAGTACACGTATGCCTGGACTCAGCACCTGGGACCTACCACCAGCTCTGAGTTGCTTAGATAAACACATACCATGTCGCCCATCCCATCTAGGGACTATAGTTCCAAGAGTTACGACATATCTACAATTGCTACACATTATACCTGCCAGGGTGCTTCCCTTTCTCCCAGTTACATTTATTTTTAAGAAATCCTATGTTTTTTTTAGGGATACTGGATATTCAGAGAATCAGTGAATGCTGGAGGATCAGGTTGGCAATATTAGCCCTGGAAGTCACGAGGCAGGATGGTGTTTTCTTTATAAACAGCTTTATTAAGGTATAACTGATATACAGTAAACTGCACATATTTAAAGTATATAATTTGGTAAGTTTTAACATAAGTATACACACATGAACACATCACCATATCAAGGCAAAGAACATATCTGTCACCTCTAGAATGTCTTTGAGTCCCTTAGTTATTCCTCCATCCCACAATTCCTTAATTCCCATCCCTAGGCAATAACGGGTCTATTTTCTGTCATGATGGATTAACTTGCATTTTCTAGAATATTATATAAATAAAATCATACAGGACATACTCTTTCTTTTTGGGGGGAAGGTGGGAATCTGGCTTCTTTCAATCAGCCTAGTTACTTTGAATTTTATCCAAATTGTTGTGTGTATTAATATTTCATTACCTTTTTGCTTATCCATTAACATATCAATGGATATCTGGGTTGTTTCCACATTTGGCCTATTATAAACAAAGCTTTTATGAACATTCATGTAAAAATCTTTTATGGACATACACTTTGACCTCTTTTGGGTAAATACCTGAGAGTAGATGGCTGGCTGATTTATGTGCTAGGTATATATTTAACTTTTCAAGACTGTCCAACTATCTTCCAAAGTGGTTTTACCATTTTTACATTTCTATCAGTAATGTATGAGAGTTCCATTTTTTCCATACCCTAGCCAGCACTTGATAGGCCAGTCTTTTAATTTTAGACATTCTAATGGTATAGCATTATCTCATTGTAGTTATTTGCATTTCCTCTTATGATGTTGAGCAGTTTTCATGCCCTTGTTTGCCATTCATTTATTTTCTTTTGTTAATGTGACTTGTCAAATATTTTGCCAATTTTTTATTGGATTGTTTATTTTCACAATATTGAGCCTTGAGAGTTCTTTTTATGTTCTAGATATAAGTCCTATATCACATCTATCATTTGCAAATATTTTCTCCCATTTTGTCTTGTCATCTCAGACTCTTAACAGTTTTTTCAAAAAAAAAAATTCTTGGTTTGATGAAGTCCAGTTAACTTGTTTTTCTTTTAGTGAGTCATTCTTTTGGTGCTAAAGATAAGAAATCTTGGCCTACTCCAAGATCACAGCATCTTTTTCTTTAGATAACTTTTAAAATGTTGTGCCACTGTATTCTAGATTACATTGGTTCTGATGAGAAATCTGCTTTCATTTTTATCTTTTTCCTTTGGCTTCTTTTAAGATTTTCTTTTTATCTCTAGATTGAAGCAGTTTTGATTATGGTATTCCTTGGTGTAGTTTTCCTCATGTTCCCTGTGCTTGAGGTTCACTGAGCTTGTTGGATCAATGTGTCTATAGTTTTTTTCAGCTTTGAAAATTCTTGTCCATTATTTATTCAGTTAGTTTTCTTGCCTGTTCTGCCCTTTGGGGATCCAATTACATTAAACCACTTGAAGTCCTCTTTTCCCTGTGTTTTTTAGATATTTTCCATTGCTATGTCTTCAAGTTCACCTGCAATGTCTATATGTCATTAACCCCAATCAGTAATCATAGACCAGATTTTTCATTTTAGTCATTGTAGTCGTCATCTACCGAAGTTTGATTTAGGTCTTATTTATTACTTGCATGTCTCTATTTAACATGCTCAGTTTGTCCTCTAATTTCTTGAACATAAGGAATATAGTTTTAATAACTATTTTAGTGTCCTTATCTATCATCTGTGTGATTTCTGGGTCAGTTTCAATTGATTAATATTCCCCCTCATTCTGAGTTTCTTTATTCCTGTTTCTTTGCATGCCCAGTAATTTTTTATTGGATGCCAAACATTATGAATTTTACCATGCTGAGTACTGGCTATTTTTATATGCCTATAAATATGCTTGGCTTTTTTTTCTGGGACACAGTTAAGTTACTTAGAAATAGTTTGAACCTTTCAGGTCTTGCTTTTAAGCTTTTTTAGGCAGAACAAGAGAAGTATGTAGTTGTGGGGTAATTTTTCTCTAGTACTGATGCAAGATTCTCTTAAGTATTTCTATTAATGGCATGTAAATTATGAGGTCTTCCATACTGGCTGTTGGGAACAGGCATTATTCTGGCCCCATATGACCCTGGGTATTGTTCTCTCTAATCCTTTTGAGTTTTCCTTTGTCTGGCCTAAGACAGTTTCCTTATACACATGAGCTGATCAATACTCAATTGAATACTCAAGGCAGACACTGTAGATCTCTGGCATTTTCTCGGTGTGCAACTTTCTTCTCTCTGACACTCTGCCCTGTGACGTCTAGCAGCCTCCCTGAACCAGTGACCCATCTCCACAATTCATGGAAACTGCTGGGCTTCGGCTGCTTTCCTCCTTTCTACACCACAGCCTCAAAACTCTTTCCAACCAGCAAACTAGGACACTGCAGGGATTGCTTCATTTATTTCCCAGGCTCAGGGATTACTGCCTATTGACTCATATCTGATGACTTGAGAAAAGTTGTTCAATATATTTTGTCTACTTTTTTAGTTGTTTCCAGAAGGAGTATAAATCTGGTCCTTGTTATATACTGGCTGAAAGTGGAAGTGTTAACTCCAAATTACATTTTAATGTTGAGTCTTATTTTTCTGATTTTTAAATTTTTTTTTCTTCTTAGATGATAGACTTAATGTGGACATATGGGAAATGACAATTGCTAGACATGGGGAGAAACTAGAGGGAATGAGATGACAGATGAGAAGCATAGTTAAAAAAGAAAAAGGAAAGAATTAGGAATGGAATGAGAATAAATGGTCAAATTCTAGAGAAGGGGATTGGTGAAGATTATCAAAACCATTTCAAATCCAGCTCTCACCTTTAACTCACCTAATATGTGGCTGAAGAAGGAGTCTAGCTACTGTTTTCAACTTGAAAATGCTAATCTGTCAGTGAGCTTTACCAATCTTAGTGGTCTTCATAGCAGATCAACAAAGGCAAAATATAGGTAGGAATTTGTCATCTCTGTTTCACAGAAACAACACCACCAAAACTATTGAGTAAATGACAAATTCAAAGTCAATCAAACAGTGCCTGGGTGAGAACTAGAAATCTTAAGTATATCTTTTTACTATTTAGTTCAAATGATTACTAGCATCATTGCCCTTGGGAGAGATCTAGTTGTGGCACAGAGGAAGACACACTAGGCTTGGTGTAGGAGTCTTGGGTTGTAGTACAGTGCTGTCACTAACGAGCTTTGTGATCTGGAGGAGGCCACTTCCCTTCTCTAGCTCTGTTTCCTCAACTGGACACTGGAATCAGAGCTCCATGCTCAATGAGGGGTCACTGTGAGGGTTATATGAGATGACACATGTCAAATTTTACACAGTGCCTGACACTTAACAGTACCGTAAGGTTCTGGGTATTATCCCTTTTAGAGTGATTTGCATTTTTGTACTGAGAGGATGCCTTAAATACAGAGAGACGAATCTGTAACTATGGACAGTCAAATAAGAGCTGGACAGAGGCTTGGCTTACTCGGCCACTTCCTTCTACTCATCAGGCCATCCCAGCCCTGGGCTCCCTTCAAATCAAAGAATCAAAGTCAGATGACCTGAGATTCACCCACTAGGGATTTGACCTCAGATGTTGTTTAGCCCCTTTTGGCTGTTAAAATGACTGTATAGATAGCTATCATTTATGGAGCACGTGGTCTGTGAAATCAGGTGCTGCATTAAGCACTCTTCACATACTGTCATTTAATCCTCATAACCTTTGTTATTACTTCCATTTCATAGATGAGGCAACTGAGACTCAGAGATGTTAAGTAACTTGTCCAAGATCACACACAACACAAATGGTATGCCTGGGAAGGGCACCAACCCTGCTTCTATGCCTACACATGTGTTCTCAACCAAAGCATTATACTGCTTTCTCATCTGCATGTTAAGGATCCAGCGAGCTAAAGGCCATAAGAGTTAAGATAGTGTGTGAAAGAACAATGCCCTCACTGAGTTCTTCCCTTCCCTCACCCAAAACATTCTCGTATTAACTGAAACCTCACTCTGTATAATCACAGCTTCCTGAAATCCCTCTCAAAGGAGCAGTCTGCTCACTCTTACATAACCCACCCATCTCCCATTCCTCAGAATTCCTTCCATTCCTTCACACAGGATTCTACTGCCACATTCAGAATGTGGCTCTACCACTTTTTTTTTAAATTTCAACATTTTTTTTGGTATCATTAATCTACAATTACATGAGGAACATTATGTTTACTAGACTCCCCCCTTCACCAAGTTCCCCCCACATACCCCATTAGTCACTGTCCATCAGCATAGTAAGATGCTGTAAAATCACTACTTGTCTTCTCTGTGTTGCACAGCCCTCCCCATGCCCTCCCCACAGTATACATGCTAATCATAAGGTCCCCTTTCTTCTTCCCCCCCTTAACCCTCCCTTCCCACCCATCCTCCCCAGTCCCTTTCCCTTTGGTAACTGTTAGTCCATTCTTGGGTTCTGTGATTCTGCTGTTGTTTTGTTCCTTCAGTTTTTCCTTTGCTCTTATACTCCACATATGAATGAAATAATTTGGTATTTGTCTTTCTCTGCCTGGCTTATTTCACTGAGCATAGTACCCTTTAGCTCCATCCATGTTGTTGCAAATGGTAGGATTTGTTTTCTCCTTATGGCTGAATAATATTCCATTGTGTATATGTACTGTATCTTCTTTATCCATTCATCTACTGATGGACACTTAGGTTGCTTCCATTTCTTGGCTATTATAAATAGTGCTGTGATAAACATGGCTCTACCACTCTGAATCATGTTGAACAACTCCTCCTGTGAGCCCCAACCCCAGCTGACAGTCTTTGTGTTTCCTCTGCCCATCTTCATGCCTGTCAGGTCCTTCTACCCAAGCCACTCACCCCCACTCATTTAAACGTTGGCACCTGACTCTCAGGCATCCTGCAGATTCTTATCATCTAGACAATTTCAACACCTGCCCTCATGGTTCATCTCACTCTCAAGTCTCAGGGTCCTAGACTTCGTTCCACTTCAGCCCACTTCAGAAACCTACCTCAGACTTCTGGTGGCCCAAATGGCGCAAGCCCACTGTAGCCTATTTCTCCCTCTGATTGCAACCACACACTGGTCAAAATACAAAGAGCAACTACTTGAGAAACTTAAAAATTAGCAACAGCAGGCAATGGGGGAAGAGCAGAAAAACTTGAAACATGCCCCTGTGACAGCTATTGTTACGTGTCAGCCTGAGTGGGCCATGGGGTGCCCAGATAAAGCATTTCTAAGTGTGTCTGTAAGAGTGTTTCTGGATGAGATTGGCATTTGATTGGTGGACTCGGGAAAACGGACCCCTCCCCAACGTGGGTGGACATCATTCAATCCACTGAGGGCCTGAATGGAAGAAAAGGCAGGGAAAGGAGAAATTTGTCCCTTTGTTCCTGCCTCATTGAATGAGCTGGGACACCAGTCTTCTCCTGCCCTATTGGATTTATACCATCACCTCCTCTGGTTCTCAGGCTTTTGGACTCAAACTGAATAATTCCTTTGGCTCTCCTGGGTCTCCAGCCTACAGATAGTAGATGGTGGGACTTCCCAGCCTCCACAGCTGTGTGAGCCAATTCCTCACAATAAGTCATGCATGCATATGTGTATCTATTGGTTCTATTTCTCTGGGGAACCCTAATACAGACCCTTATATGGAAAGTTTGCTTTTCCTCCTATTGTCTCCTGTGGCTGACCTGGGGGGCCCTGCTGTGGAACTCTGAGCTGGGTGTGGCAAGGAGAGGGGCTCTGTCTTCCTGGCCAGAGGCAAAGCAGCTCCTATTAGACAGAGAATGTGAAGGGAATCTCCCAGGTTTTTTTTTTCTTTTCTTATCATTTTTCTCTTTTCCTCTTTCTGCCCTGCTCAAAGAATAGTCTCAGTTGAGAGTTACATCATAGTGAAATGAGAACCTAAAACCCCAAGAAAAAAGACCCTTAGTTTTTCTGGCCAGAAATACTGAGAAGCAGTTTGCAGCACAAACGGTATGAGAGGGAATACCAGCTATTTTTTTCCTATTTTCTTGCTACTTTACCTCAAGGGCATCTGAGTCTAGCAGAAATGTACAATAACATGCCAGCTAAACCTCCCAAAGAAATCCTAGCTTTCTAGGCAAAGGTCTAAGAAAAGGGGCCCTCTGAAAGTGGAGAGTGTGGGAGAAATCCAAGAACAGGGAGAATGGAATAAAGGAACTCCCTAGTTCTGTGCATGAACCGACACAAATCCTAGTACCTCCCCTGAGCATGTGCATGGTATGGATACAATGCAGCATAGAAAAGGCTTACAGATTGGAAAGAAAAAATAGAACTATCTCAACTTCCAAATGACATGATTATTTACATGAAGAAATCCCAAGAAATATACACAAGAAGTTTCTAGAATGAATAAATAGTTCAATAAGGCCCCAGAATATACAGTCAATATATGAAAATCAGTTTTACCTTTAATATCAGCAATGGATCATTAGAATATGAAATTTTTTTAAGTACCATTTAAAATCACACCAAAAAATGAAATACTTAGATTGAAATCTAACAAAAAATGTACAGGATCTGTATCCTGAAAGCTACAGAAGACTGATGGAACAAATCAGGAAAATGTACATGAATGGGGGGATATGTCATGTCCATTGTCATGTTAAGTTAACATATCAATTTTCCTCAAATTGGTCTATAGAGTCAATGTAATCCCAATCAAAATTCCAGAATTTTTTATAGATACCAACAAGCTGATTGTAAAATGCATATGGAAAGACAAAAGAACTAGAATAGCCATAGCAGTTTTTAAAAAGAACAAAGTTGGAGAATGCACACTACCCAATTTTAATACTTACTCCAAAGCTACAGTAATCAAGTCAGTGTGGCATTAAAGAAAAGACAGACGCACAGATCAAGGAGACATAACAGAGAGTCCAGAAATTAACCCCATGTATAAGTATAGCCAACCAATTTTTGACAAAGGTATGAACCCATTTAATGGAAAAAAAATAGTCTTTCAGCAAATGTTACTGGAACTACTGAATATCTACAGGCAAAAAAATCAACCTTCACCTAAATTTATATCTTATACAAAAATTAATTCAAAAAGATCATGGATGTAAATGTAAAGTATGAAAGTATAGAACTTTTAGAAGAAAACACAGGAAGAATTCTTCAGAAACTAGAGTGAGGTGAAGAGTTCTTAGATATGACATGAAAAAGTACAATCCAGGCATTTTCAAAATTAGCCAATTGGGTTTCAACAAAATTGTAAGCTTCTCCTTTGCAAAAGACACTATTAAGAGAATGAAAGACAAGCTAAAAGCTGGGAGGCAACAATTGCAGATCACCCATCTGACAAAAGGTTTGCATCCAAAATATATTAAGAACTCTCTAAGCTTAACAGTAAAATACCAAACAATCCACACAGCAAATGCTCAAGAGATGAACAGACACTTCACCGAAGAAAATGTACAGATGGTAAATAAACAGAGTACACGTTGCTTACCAGTATTAGTCTTTAGGGAAATGCAAATCACATCACAGGTTCACACCCACAAGGGTGGATATAATAACGAAGGTTGGCAAAGATGTGGAGAATTTACAACCCTCATACACTGCTGGTGGAGATGTAAAATGGTACAGCAGATTTGGAAAACAGTGACAGTTCTTAAGAAAGTTCAACATAGGGTTACCCTATGATCTAGCAATTCCACTCCTAGGTATATACCCCAGAGGAATGAAAACATATGTCCACACAAAAACTGGTACACAAATGTTCATAGCAGCATTATTCATACTAGCCCCAAAAGTGGAAACAACCCAAATACTTACAGCTGCTAAATAAACAAAATGTAGTATATCCATAAAATGGAATATTATTTTGGCAACAAAAAGAGTTAAAGTCCTGATACATGTTACAGTATGGAAGAACCTGGAAATCATTATAGATATCAACAAGCTGATTCTAAAATGTATACAGAAAGACAAAGGAACTAGAATAGCCAAGGCTGAGTGAAAGAAGCCAGTCAGATATTACATGGTTCTATTTATATCAAACATTCAGAATGGGAAAATCCACAGAGACAGGGAGTAGATTAATGGTAGCATAGGGCTGGAAGGAAGAGCAAATGGGGAATGACTGCTCAGTGGGTGCAGGATTTCATTTTAGGTGATAAAATGTCTTGATACTAGACAGAGGTGATAAATACACAACACTGTGAATGTAGTAAATGCCATTGAGTCAGACACTTTAAAACGGTTAATGGTTAATTTTACGTTATGTGATTGTTACTTCAATAAATTTTTTTTAAAAGCCTGGAATTCAAGATCATGTTAGTCATGCTCTCATGAGCACCCCTTGGTTCACCTACCCTTTCTGTCTTCTGCTCCACTGGCTCTGACAATTCTTAACCATGGATTAACCTATCCACTAACTCTTGGTGATTGTCCATCTTTGTGAGGCCCTCAACAATGTCTAATTACAGAAGTTGTTCCAAACATTTACTGCTTATCTAAGCTATAACCATGCCCTTCCCTTCATTCTTAACGAGTGGCAGTCATTTTATAATACAGACTAAGTAGAAACTATCAGTTTAGCTGGTACTTAGGAGGAGCTCAATAAATAAGTATCCAATAGATGGATAGGCACTCTCTGCTCTCCTACACCTCACTACTATGTAAGTCAGTACCTGCACCCTTTGCTCCTGTACTCTTGTCCTAAAAAAGGTTGCTCTATATTCCTCATCCCAAGCTAGCCTCCCTGCACCTTCCATGGTTCCTTAGTGCCCTCAGGAGGAGTCTAGACTCCTTATGAAGGCATCTGTAGCCTCACTTTCCCTCACCCCGTTAACGTGCGTTCTCACCCATCTCTGCCCCTTGACTTGGCAACTTCAGAATCAGTCTTAATTACATACTTCAAAGCCCATGGAGACTTCCCCAGTCACTCCAGCCAATGAGACTCACTGGATTTCACAATAATAGTAGGTTATTGATAACATAAACAAAAACTATCAGGGACCTTTGGGAAGACAGATTCAATGAACATGACAAATCGAAGAAGAGTAAAGGGCAAATTTCATACTAATTTAATAAGACATTATTTAAATTTTCACCCCCACTCTTTCATGAGTGGACAGCAGAGTTTTCTAGAGGCTACATCGAACACTGAGAGGCTGGATGCAGAAGCAGATATGAGAACACAGCTGTCTTATTAAGCCAGTCATCAAAGAGATTGACAAAAATGTAAAGCAGTGTTCTTTTTGTCATTGATTCTTGGGGGAAGGTATTGTTATTTTCCTCAAAAATATATTACTTGTGTTAACATGTATTGGTTTTATTATTGCTATTCTTAAATGATTAAAGTATATTTGAAATTTCTCAGTTTTCATTTC
Organism: Manis pentadactyla; assembly: GCF_030020395.1. Taxonomy (NCBI): domain Eukaryota; kingdom Metazoa; phylum Chordata; class Mammalia; order Pholidota; family Manidae; genus Manis; species Manis pentadactyla. Next base: position 56,836,452 of record NC_080025.1, on the reverse strand, counting down.
TAATACAATAAATATCAATGGGCATGAAGCACATAAACAAAAGCTCTCCGGGGTTCTCAAGAATTTACTTCAAAGGAGGCCTGAGACCAAAAATCTGAGAACCTTTGCATTTCAGGATTGCTAAGCAGAGCAGTCGGTCTGCCTGAGGCTGGGCATCACATATTTACAATGGAGCTGATTACATGGTTTTCTTCAACAGCATCTATTGGTTTTGGAACAGAAGAAAGGACACAGAAAATGTGCTGTTGAGTTGATCCAGTCCAGGGCTTTGGCAGAACTCCTGTGGCTGCATTAGGTCAGGCTGCCTTGTTCTTCTACATAAGGAGGATACACCCATCATGTTAACAAATTACTCTCCACATTTTTCAAGAATTGGGGAGATTAAGAGGTTTCCTAATCCTGGACTTCCTTTTCCTTCACAAATCCCCTGTAGATCACTTTAATCTGGTTAATGATGTACTTAGAGAAGTTTTTCTGGCTTCTTACCATCTAGCTGCTCTGTTCAGTGACAGAAAGACCATCTATTCAACTTCAAGTCTGATCTGTCTCTGATGATATACACACTCCTGGGTCACTTCAAATAATGGAGTCTGTTAAATTATATATCCAATTGCTCTGGCCACATTATAAATTTCCATACAGCTTGGAAATTCAATAAAGGATTCCTGACGGAGATGGGCTATTGCTGAGGATTATGGTGACAGTGCATTGGTAGCCAATAAAAACTTCTTTTGAGCTTTAGAATGAAACAGGCTCAGTCTAGACACTGCAGATTCAGCAATGAACAAAAAAGAAGCAAAAGCTGTACTTTTGGTGTTTCAACACGAGTGGGGGAGACTGACAAAGAAAAAAAAGACTGAAACGGAAACTATGGTAAGTAACAATAAATGCTGGAGGGGTAAAGTGAATAAATATTTGGAGATGATAGAAGAATTGAGGTTATATGTATGAAATGCTAGATAGAGTGACCAGAGACAGTCTCACTGAAGAAGTGACTTTTAAAGTCAAAATGCTCAAATTGAATCACCTGGAGGTAAGCACTGTGGTATATACTTCTCTGGTGTTTACATACATGCATTAAACAAAATTTGCTCTGCAGCTTTGAGTCCCATCTTTTCATCTAGTGATATAACACGCACTGAAAGTGACATACTTAAGGATGTGAGGGGGCCATGTGGTAACAGGAGAGAAAAGTGATCCCAGTAGAAGGAGCCACAAATTCCCAAAGGCAGGGGAATAACCAGTGTGCTGATGAAGAGCAAGGTGGCCAGTGTGGCCAGAAAAGAGGAGGAGGAGAAGGAAGACAGGGGGGTGGGAGGGAAGGAAAAAAGAGGAGGAGGAGAAAGAGAAGTCTGCAAACGTTGCCCGCAGAAGATGAGGCAGAGCAAAATCTGGCCCCTTCCCCTCACATTACCTGCTGGCATTCTTTTTCTATTTTTAACTGAGATACAACTGACATTCTTTGGCCTGTTTTCCTCACCCTACAAGGCTCATTCCATTCTTAGCATCTAATGGAAGCCAGAAAATGGAAAAACTTCAATGTCCAACAATAGAGTTTAAATAAATGATGGCATGCTGTATGACCTTTAAAATTCATAGCTCTGCAGAGCATTTATGACTTAGGAAAATGCTTATATCACTAGATGAAAAAGTAGGACTCAAAGTTACAGACCTAACTTTGTTTACATGCATATATATATATATATATATATATATATATATATATATACACACACACATCCTCCTTCTCAGAGAGTTATACCATGGTGTTAAAAGTGCTTACCTCCAGGTGGTTGAATTAGGAACATTTTTATTTCTTTTCATTATTTTATAACTTCTACAATAATCCTGTATTACTGTCATAAACAGAAAATAATAACATTTAGAATTGAATTCAATAATTCTGTGCAGGATCATTTGAATCAATAAAATATTTTAACTCATAAGTTTATTCGGTACCCTCAAGATATTAAGTGTGGTTTAAAATAGCCCAGTGTTAACACTGCTAAAGTTTGTACTATGATGTGAGTCAATAAGATATTATATTTATTTGAAAGTCATATAATTAGCTTTACGCCATATTCTCTTTGCTTTAGAAAAGAATTAAGTAAACAGATTCCTCTGGGATGCCCACTTACTGTGATTAATATATTAACTTCCAAAATACTGTCTAAGCAGGTCTGTCTCCAAGACTGTACTATATTTAAAAGATAAAGAACTGGTAGAACACCAAGACCCACAGTGATAAATGTCCCTGGAAGCTCTTATTATTATGTTTTTGACTAAACATCTTCTTCCAAATGATTTTATTCTTGATGTTACAGGTGGACCTCTTTAATTATTTCAGTGTGGAGATTTTAAAACATACTGAAGTGATGAAGCAAAAACATGTTTTGTGTTGTATAACCGTAGGCCTCTAACTTCCACAAAGTTTAAAAAAAATAAACATCACCACTCCAGTCACTGCCCCATCTCCCTCTCCAAACTCAACCAGTATCCTGACTTCTAACACCACAGAATAGATTTGTCTGTGTTTGAAGTTTATAAAAATAGAATGAAACAGTATGCATTTTTTTCTCTTTGGCTTCTTTCATTCAACTTTACGAGGCTCATCTATGCCATTTTGTGTGGCTGTAACTTAGTTATTGTCATTGCTGTATTGTGTTCTCTTGTACACATATTCTAGAAGTTCACCATTCTACTGTTGATAGACAGTTGGGTTATTTTCAGATCGGAGCTGTTATACTGAAGGCTGCTGTGGACATTCTCATTCCATTGTGCTCAGAAGGAAGCATATCTGCTATAGCGTGTTAATGTTCGGTTCACTGCCTTGGTCTTGAAGCCTGGCATTAGAGTCACCCTGGTGCCTGAGCTCCAGTTAAGAGCCAGTGAGCTACATGCTGAAACCTCTAGACAAAAAGGATGAGAGGAATCCAGTTCAGGGCATTCTGAATGAATTGTTTCCAGAAAGAGGACAATAAAATGCAATGTAAATATTAGCTTGTGTCCATATTGTCTTTGTCTTCCCTTTTTTCACTTCAAGCTCCTAAACCAAAAAAAATACATGCACTGGCTCTGTGATTGTGATACTATAGATGGCCTCCAGATTCTTTTGAAAGTTCCCAAATACTCAAAGTCCTTTAGACATGTTTTAAAGATGCGCTGCATTATGATTTGGCATACTGTGTGTGCTGGGTAGGGGGAGGTAGGGAAGAGAGGAAGGGAGGAGTTAGGTTATCAGAAATGTAGACAGACACTAGTTTGTTAGTTTGGTATTCCAGCTCCACAAATACTAGACTGCAGAAAGGCCTCAAAAAGATTTCAAAAAGGCAAGAGTTAATTTTCCAAGGTCCAGATCATAGCTTGGAATTTAATGAGATCTGCTTGATAGTTATTGTTGCAACTGAAAATTTAGTTGGTGCTATTTAATTCCCTGCTTTCTTGAAACTGTTTGGACCCATGCCCAGAAGCTGTCTTAATGAATATATTTCAAAGAATGAAAAACAAAAATGTTCAATGTGTCTAGAAGTACAGCAAAAGAGAACACTGAAATAGCACAAAGCTCTAAAAACTTCAAGTTCAGTCTCCACTATGCTTTGGTACAGAACAACGGGCTATAATATAATTCTTTTGTGATATGTGCAGAATATGTTAGAACAATATGATTTATGTGTAGTTGGTAGGCCTTCAATTCAGAGTGTGAGAATTGTTTTAAGGTCCCACCTGATCCCCTGAATAGCTCCTTCACCAGCCTCCCTTCCTGTTCTGACTTTAATTCACTTGAAACCACTTGTCCAAGAAATGTTATGTGAACTTCGACCGTGAGTCAGGATTCATGAACATTTCTGTAGGCATTTAAAGACCAGTCCTCGCCTGCAAGGAATGTACAATCTTTTATTAGAGTATGGAAGGTCTACACTGATACAAAGAAAACTAAGATTGCAAGGCCAAATATGATGTATCAGAAGAAGTCCAGTGAGCTGAGTGATCAGGAAAGGCTTCTCAGAGGCAGTAGGCATGAGCTGAATCTTAAAGGATGGTCAGACTTCTAAGTGGCAGGCTGGAAGGAGGAGGGCAGGAAGGAAGAGACAAGAACAGAAAGGCAGGAAAAGAAAGGGGTAGATATTCACAGAACAATCAGGACAGTTGTGTTGGAGTTTGAGAGTGGTAATTAGAGGTTTGTGACTATGCCTAAGGAGGAACATAAGATGATATACATACATAACCCAGCAGTTCCATACTTCCGTGGGGGAAGACCTTGTTGACAGCAAAGAATTGGAGATAATCAACCAAACAATCAATATGGTAACAACTGAGCAATTTGAGAGAAACAAAACAATCAAGAAAGAAGACCCTAAGCAAAAGTCTCTACATATGTGAATTAATACCCAAAATAGAAGCAATTGGAATCCACAACCAATAAGACCACTCTTAGGGGGTTCGATGTTCTGTTAACAAAGCACCCTGCCCGGCTGTTCAGGCCGGAAACATGGCACTCAGCTTCCGTCTCCCCCTCATCGGCCTCCTTCCCCGGATCCATCCAGCAGCAGGCGCTCTCAGCCCTGCCTCCAGCCAAGGCCAAGCCAGCTGATTTCTCAGCACCTTCCAACTGGTCTCCTGCTTTCTTTCCTAACTTCTGTGACCCCCTCATCCTTCCCACACCAACTCCAATTCATTCTTTACACAGCAGCTAGAATGCCATCCAAAAATCCTGAACCTCAGCAGATCATTACCCTGTTAACGCTCACACAGTGGTCACCATTGTATCCCAGATGATATACAGAACTTGTAACATGACCACAAGACCCGGAGCTCCTGCTCCATCACCTCTCTAATGCCATCTTTTCTCATGCTCCCCTTCATTGGGTGATGGGGACCCAATCTCTTCTTTAAACTAGATCTGCTTTTCCCAGCCTCTGCTTAGTATGCACTTGGTGTTCATTCTCTCCCTGCTAGCTCCTATTATAGGTCAAAGCTGAAAGGCCTCTTTAACCGATCCCCCAATCTAAATATGGACCGTGTATGTTTGATGCATCATTGTGTACCTGAGCCTAGCAGTGCCTGACACCTAAGGAGTTCAATAAATAAATCTATAATGCATGAAATGGAGGGAATTCCAACTGCCTCACGGGTGTGCTAAACTACAACATAGATTGGAGTCCCAATTTTCTCTACTACCAAACTCAGTAACTCATTTGATTATTTGTTAGGACTTGTTCATATATAAAAGAGAGAAGGGTCACATCCCTCAAGCACAGAAGAAAAATATTGCATTTTGATAGTTTAAGCCTCAGATGGCTAACATTTTAACCTACAAAAGGCCCCACCCTTGAGATCCAGTGCATATGGAAGCAGCAGGAAGTATGAGGAAATATCACCACAATATTTCATTGTTTATTGAGTGGAATGTGGCAGGCTTTCTGCCACACCTTTTACAGGCATTATCTTTAATCTGACAACTATCCTGAACAGAGATCTTATAGACTCCATTTACAAAGGAGAAAAGTAAACTCTGAGAGATGATTTGCCCACAATCACAGAGCTAGCTGGCAAGAAGAATGGATGGTGCAAGGTCTTTAAAAAATCCACAACTTGCCCAATATAATCTCTGAGAAATTAGAAAACTGGGATGGAATTTCCATCTCTATGGATATTTCCCATACTGGTGGAAATGACATTTACCAATTATCAGCTTATTTTATAAGAACCATAAATGTGTTTTGAATAATAAAGAATACCATTCAGAAATAAACACTTTCTGATCCTAAACTTCTGGTTGGAGGACTTCAGGGTTAAAAAAAACTAAAACCAAGTTAACATAAATTCATAAATAGTATGTCTCTGACCCAAATAATAAAAAATAGCCCTTGTCCCACATACTTAGGAAATATATGTGGTTCCCTGGTATGCGTCAGAGCCTGTAGGCTGGGTGAGTAAATATTTAAGTGTGTGTAAACGTAACAGTGGCTTCTTTGGGAATTGTAAGTGCACTGAAACCATAAACATTCAAGGAGATGCAGCTCTGTAAAGGAGAGAGATCCAAGTTGACATGGCATGAAGCAGGAAGCTTCTTCAGCCTGCACATCCTAAGAATCCTGGAAAGGAGATATTGTGGAAAAAACGAGGAGTCGTGCCAGGTAACCCTGACTTGGGATATACAGATAAATTCCTTTCTTTATGAGCCTTAAGCTGAAGGTTTAAATAACACAAATTCTTAGAAATAAATACCACATTCCCGTTAGAGAGGAAGATCTTCCTGTAAGAATTAAGAGAAAGAGAACTACTATATGTAATAGTCTTATATATTTTATTTATTCCATATAACTTGCTGAAGGTGAAATTATTTCTCACTTATGAGTGAGAGAACTGTGGTCTAGATGGCTTAATTAATTTACCCATAATTGTACAACTTGTAATGGGGCTGGGAATTGAACCTAAACTTCTTGACTTCAGACACCTTTTCCTCTGGCAGTCAACTGTTTCGCATGGCTAGAAGAAGACATATGGGTTTATCTTATGGGGAAAATTATAGGATCACAAGATTCTGTGGTTGAAAGACATGTGATTTAGGTATCATGTCATATTCATCTTTAGACACCTTGCAGAGCCTAATATATCATAAATACTCAATGAAGGCTGGCTGGCTGAATCCCCTTATTCCTGGGCTATTCCAATTCCTGTCTTTTCCATAATGAGAGACTATCTCCCAGAGAACAGCAGGCAGTAGCCAATAGTGTGATATTGTATCTCCATCCCCCAGGCAAATGAAAATGGGGAAAAAAGGCTCTTTTAATAATCTGTCACTAATTTTTGAACTACTTCAGGAAGTTAAATACATGTGTAGATTATTATAGTTGTTTTGGCCCTGTGAAGATAAGGAGCATCTCACCACTTGATTTAAGGAGGTGAGACATCCCTGATTTGCAGCTGCTTCGGCGCACTGAGTGTAGGGAGTTCTCGTTATTTTAAGGTGCTCCATCTCACTTTCTGCTCTCACCCTTTTTGTAAAGTCCCATATCTTGCATTAGTCCTGGGAAGCTAGTTCTCTTCCCTCTTTAACTCAATTTAATTCTTGCCAAAGAATTAATCTCTTCCCTCTTTAACACAGATTTAATTCTTGCCAAAGACAGCCCCAAGCTGCCCGACCAATTCTGAAGGCGTCCAAGGTGGACTGCATGTAAGTGGCACCACCCAGGCTGAGGGATCCTCCAGTGCGATTTGTCCAAAATTTTTTCCTAGTCTTGGCATTGTCTAATACAGATGAGGGAAAGGACAAGAACCAAGGCCATCGTTAGAAGATCTCCATCCTCACACTGGCCTCCGCTCCCTGGTGGTAAGCCGGGTGGCAGATCCTGGGGACAGACTGGCCTCACTGTGCCCGTGCTCGCTCTTGCACGGTCACTCATTGCTTTCTCTCTGACTCCACATGTCCTTGTCATCCTTCTTTCTCCGAGGAGCCTCTGTTTCCTTCCTTGCTTGGAATTTGTGTCTGATTCCTGTAGATTTTAGATTATTCTCTCTAGGCCAATGGGAGTCTTATTTCACAGTTTTTCCAGGAGTGAATTTTTGATTCTGCTCTGGAAGTACTTGAGGAAGGTAATGAATCGCATCTCTCAGTCTTTTTTCTCTTAAAAGTTTCCAAGTCATCAATCTGGGATGGTGTAATTAGTCATTCTTCTTAGTTACTAAGTGGACACTGATATTTGCAAGTAGTAAGTTCATCAAATGGCAAAGCCCGTGGGCCAAGTGACATGAGAACTAATCACATGGCTCTAAACAGCCTCAGCAGCCCAGCTGCCGTTTGCTGCTGGCTCCTGAGCAGGGTGAGCACGTGGCCACAGCTAGAGCTGGCAGGAGTGGGGGTGCTGGTCAGGAATCCTTTCACCATCAAATTCAGGGAAGGAACATATGGAAAAGAGGCATTAAAAAAGCAAATCACTTTTCCAATTCTGGTTAAGGGTAGAGGCTGGAATGTCTTATGGAAAAATTAGAAGGGTCTGTGGGGAATGATGGGCAGTGGGGGGAGGGTGGCTGCCCCACGCAGCCTGACGGCTGTTTGAGCAGAGCAAAAAATAGGTACTACCAGTGTGGAGACACCATGAGGGAGGGCAGGAGAGGCCATTTGGACACAGGCTCAGCAGTAGAATGGCATCCATGTCTAGGAAAGATATCATAACAGTGACCAGAAAAAAGCAGGGGCAAGAACAATGGCATAAGCCACCTTAGAAAATCCATGGACCCCTCAACTATAAGGGACCATTGAGGGTTGAGGGTGCTTTAGCTAACAGAAGCTGAAGCAAAAGGCCATTGCTAAACCACAATGAGATCCCACCTCACACCCATTAGGGTGGTCACTACTTTTTTTTTTTAATCAGTAAATCAAAAAAACACAGAAAATAACATGTGTTGATGAGGATGTGGAAAAATTGGACCCTTGTGAATGTAAAATGGTACAGTCACTGTGGAAAACAGAAAGGCAGTTCCCTCAAAAAATAAAAAATAGAATTACCATATGATCCAGCAATTCCACTTCTGGCTCTGTCCCCAAAAGAACTGAAAGTAGGGTCTTGAAGAGATATTTGTACACCCATGCTAATAGCAGCATTATTCACCATGGCCAAAAGGTGAAAGCAACCCAAGCATCCATCAGTGGATATGAATGCACTAACAAAATATGATATTCATGTCCAATGGAGTATGATTAAGTCATAAAAGGAAGGAAATTTTGACATATGCAATAACATGGATAAACCTTCAGGACTTCATGCTAAGGGAAATTGTCTAGTCTCAAAAACATAAATATGATCCGACTTATGTGAGGTACGTAGAATGGTGAAATCCCTAGAGACAGAAAGTGGATGGGGCTTGCCAGGGCCTGAGAGGCATGAGAAGCGGGGAGGTACGATGTAACGAGCACAGAGTTTCGCTTTTCCCAGATGAAAAGAGCTCTGCAGAGGGATGGTGGTAATAGTTGCACAGCTACATAAATGTACTGAATGCCACTGAACTGTGTGTTTAAAAATTGTGAAGAAGGTAAATTTTATGTTGTCTATATTTTACCACAATTAAAACAAAAGTAAGGCCACTACTTCATTCCCATATTCTACCCTGAACACCTCCATATACACTCCTACCCCTATCTCCACAGCCACACATTTGAAGCCAGGAGACTTGCAGAAAGACAGTTCACCTTCCATGTTGCTGAGCTAAGCCTGAAGATCTCCGTTCCTGAGTGACTGAGACTATAAAATAAATTATCATCTAATATTCAGTGCCTGATGGGTGTCATAAGCCATCTGGCTGGTCAAATAAAAGAACTGTAAGTTAATTTGACTCCCTGTCTCCTGTGTATCTATCGCCCATTGGCTGAGTCTTGTTCATTGTGCCTCCCTAATTTTTTAGATCTATCCTTTCCTCTCTATTCATTACCTTAGTCCAAGTCTTTCACTTGGTTTTGGCAACATCCTCCTTACTCATCTCCCTGCCTCCAGTTTCACTCCTTCTAGACTTATCTTCCCCAGGGCTGCCAAAGGGGTCCTGCAAAAGCAAGTCTGATCACGTCCGGTCTCTCAGAACCTTCCAACCGCGTCTGTTGGGCTCCAATGTGCCTCCCTGAGGCTTGCAAGGTTGAAAGGTCCCCCTCCATTCTTGGCATCAGCCTGACTTAGCTTCACCTCCTACCTTTTGCCAATTCCCCACTCCTGCCATATCCCAAGATGGTACCTTCCAGCAATATTAATGATCATCTTTGGAACATGCTGTCTGATGTCTATGATTTTTCACATGCTTTCCCTGGGTCTGGAAATGCTCTTTATACTTGCCAACCTGACAAAGTCTAGTTAGCTTTCCAAACTCAACTAAAACCAAAGCCTTCTCTTATCTCTACATCACACCCCCATCACAGCCTGAATAAATTTAAACTCTCCTCCTTTTCTTTAATTTAAACACAATTCTATGCCGGTTCCTGTCACAAGGCATGAAAATTCTCTCTTTTTTTTTTTTACATTCCTTATTTCCCTACTGAACTGGAGTTTCTTAAGAGTAAGCCTGCATACTTGGTATATGAGGTTTGCTGAATGAAATCTGTTAAAGAATTCAGCTCACTAAAGTGGTCATGATGATTATATTTGACCACAATTATGAAATTTAATTCTAATAAAATTGTGATCATAAATATGATCCATTTATTAAAATCAAGTGACCATAATCACAAAATTTTGGTCAATCAAGGAATCTACATTTTCAACAAACTCCAGACCCATCCAGTCCTGTTTTTCAGGCATTTATATCAGAATATCAGGATTTCAGGTTTGGGCACCAGTTATTTTTTTAAGTACTCTAACTGGAGGAAAGGACCTCAGAACAACTGGCAGCCAAGTTTACAAAGCTCTGATCTCATCTGTTCACCTATGACTGGGCTGTAACTTCCTATATCCATACAAAGAAGATAGACGTTATTTTTTTATTTTTACTTTTTACTTTTTCTTTTTAGAATCTTTGGGGACACAATTCCAGAATCTCCCTTGCCTTATAAAATAGGATTCCTCTTTAAAATAAGTAAAATCTAGTGTTAAAATAAACATGAAGCTACCATAGCTTTTTTTTTTTTTTAATTGAAAGATTGTTTTATAATTTTCAAATGGTTTTGAAGTCCTTTTCTGGGCATCTGATCTTTTATCTCCTGTTTGGCATGCTGTTCTCTAAATTTACTATGTCTTTGAAAAAATAGTTCCAGCATTACTGTTTCCTAAGAAGTCTTGGGGTCATGACATAATGAGCTGGCTAGCCCTGAGTTTATTTTTAGCCTAGAGATTCTGATCCAAGCTGGACCACAAGTGGTAACACCTGATTTCTTTTTCCTGCCCTGACATTTTCCTGTGCTTGTGGGCAAATCGTCCTTCTCAGGGAACATCCCACCTATGAATCTTTGCTTGGCTACAAATATTTCTTAATTCCCCAAGCCAAACTGGAGCCTTTAATACCCTTAGGTAGAAAATACTGAGCGGTCCTTTCAGCATTACTGTGTTTTGTAAAATGAACAAGGCCATCTGTAGCAGGCCCTCTGGAAGGAACGATGATGAGGGAGGTCACCTGGGAGTGTTCTGAGTTTGAAAAACCACACATAAATGCTAAGTTCTATCATTAATTAAGGAAAATACACTTCATTTCTACAAACTTAAATCAGTTTTATTTAAAACTGCAGGCTAAAACAGAATTTGCCCATCTTTTAAAATCATCTGCAATGGAACACAAGCCTGTAACACAGCGGAAGTATGGAAATGCTCCCTGACTGCTCATTTGCCCCAATGTCCACTCACACATTCCTACACAATCTTTCTTGCAGCAAATCCTTGTTTCCACTTTTCCACTGCTTCTCCATTGTTACCATCTGTTTCTCTCCTGTTTCCATTCCTCCACCCACAGCCAATACTCACTCTGTCTACTTACAGGAACCAGCTTAGTTAGCCCTACTCCTTGTTGCCTATGACTGTTGTAAGAAATTACCAAAAACAGTGGCTCAAAAACATACAAATTAATTCTCTTACAGTTCAGAGGGTCAGAAGCCCAATAGGACTCTTAGGAGGCTAACATTAAGTGTCAATAGGGCTGTTTTCCTTCTAGAAGCTTCAGGGAGAATCTATTTCCTTTTATCTTCCAGCTTCTGGTGGCTGCCTGCCGGCATTCCTTGGCTCCCCACCTCTTCGTCCATCTTCAAAGCTCATCATTCCAACTTCTGCTCCTGTCATTCTATCTCCTTCTGCCTTTGACTCTCTTACCTCCCTCTTTAAGGATCCTTGTGATTATTCTGGGCATGTCTATATAATCCAGGATAATCTCCACATCTCAAAATTCTTAGCTTATTACATCAGCGAAGTCCTTTTTTTGACATATAAAGCAAACTATTCCCATATTTCAGGGATTAGGATGTGAATGCCTTTGGTGGGAAGGGGCACTATTCTGTCTACAAGATGTCTTGAAGCATTCTAGCCAAGCACGATTCTGATCTCTTCCTCTTTTCACTGTCAAAATATACTGAGTTGAATTGTGCCTTCCACCCTTGCCAGATTCAAGTCCACCCAGAACTTCAGAATGTAACCTTTTTTGGAAATAGGGTCTTTGTAGATCTAATTAGTCAAGACGAGGTCATACTGGATTACAGTGGTTCCTAAATCCAAAGGGACTGGTATCCTTCTAAGAAGGGTGGATTTGACACAGTTACACAGGCACCCAGGGAAGAAGGCCAGGTGACGATGGTGGTAGGGACTGGAGGGATGAAGCTGCAAGCCAAGGAAGGCCTAGGAGGGCCAGCAGCTACCTACACTAGAAAGGGGCCAAATAGGATTTTTTCTAAAGGCTTCACAGGAAGCATGGCCCTGCTGATACTTTGATTTCAGACTTCTGGCCTCCAGAACTGTAGGCAAATAAAATTTGTTGTTTTAAGCCCCTAGTTGGTCATACTTTGTTATTGCAACCCTAAGAAACTAATACAGATGTACTGAAAGAGAGGCAACCTATTTTGATCATATGTCAGGTTTTACTAAGAGAGAGTTTCACTGACATGTCAGCATACCAGTCCCTAAAAGTTTTGTTTGTTCCATTTATAATATACAAGAATCTTGGTAGGTTACTGGATCTGTACTCAGTGTTTCCCCATTTGAGGACCTCAGACTCTCTTCTAACACAGAGGAAGTCAAGAGCAACTTAGTCAGGGGTCAGTAAACAGTTTCTGTAAAGGGACAGATAGCTTATACTTAAGGTGCTGTGGACCAAGGAGCAAGGTCAAGGACAGTATATATGCACATATAACACAAAAGAAAACAAATGGCCATATTTCTTTACTGATAAAATTCAAAATATAATAATAATTTAGTACAATTTTTTGTAATACAGTCTATACGGAGAAGAATGAAATTTTTCCTGGGGTGATAGTATTTCCCTCAATTTGGATTCAAATTTAATAGGCCTGTCATCAACACTGATTACTAATGCTCAAACGTTAATGCTGATCTGTAATAAGGTTTTATCTCATTGAGTATTTCAGTTCAAAGATGAGTATTGCATCTTTGAAAATATCTTTTCATACAGAAAAGTACTGCCCAATACTGATATCAGCTCATGAGTATATGATTTTAATTGAGTATGTTGATCTCTTGAAAGGCATTTTAGAGTTCTATTAAAGTTTTCTGTTGATATTTATCATTTAGCTTATTATTACATTGCAGATTAATTATTTCCAATTGAAAGTTAGGTGGAAGCTCCACAGTTAATCAGTTAAATGGATTTGGAAATATGGACATTTTCTTTGCACTTTCATTGAGGTCCAAAAAACGCTGCTGGAACTGAAGTTTGATCTCAGAAGATGCATCCACTGCAAATGTGGGTGGAAATGGAGATCTCACTTCTTGTTTTATTTTTTGACACCACTGGAAGTGCACAAGGCACCTTGACATTCAAATGATGTTAGTTGTGAGAAATGACTTACAGCAGTGTTAGTTTCTCATATGAGTGCTGTTTGACCTTGTAATTTTAGGTTCAATTCATTAAGGAACATGAAGCGTGCAGCAAAACTACTTTTCAAGGCCATTCAGTATTCAATAGCAGTAGTTGAAGGCAACTCTTCTCATTGAAAAAACTCAACCTTAGCCCCAAGCTCAAAATAATAACAATAAACTACCACTGCCATTGAACTGGTACGCAGCACAAGTCAAGATATTCAGTTTCTTTTTCTGACAAAAATTCACAGAACCAACTATGGTATGTCCATGAGAGCAAATGAGTTGATCAGTGGAACTACTGGATCTGTAACACATGACAGATTCAAATATTTTTTGCATAGTAACTACAAATGAAAAACCAATAAATTACCACAAGATTTAAACACCTTACCTTTTCTCAAACTTTGTATATTTGCCCAATTAAGCCTTTACTGCTCCACACATATTTTTAACACTATAAATCATAACACATTTTAGCAGATTCCACCTTGTGTTGTACTGAATTACTTTTCTTAAATTCTTTGAAGCTGTTCTCACCTGTAGTTTTTCCATGCATACTATTTACAGAAGCTAATTCTTCAGTCACTTCAAACTTGGCATTGACTCCTCAAATAAATAATACCAACCGAGCCCTACCTATCACTAATATCTGTGGGCTCATCAAGGGTCTAGGAAAACCACTCCAAATTATTTGTCTCATTTTTTAATTGACAAATGATGTTGTTTCCAATGTCTTCAATTCTCTGAGTAACTTTTCTCACTGAAAGGCTAAGGATGTCAAGTTGGTTTTCTCTGGACACATTTCTTTGGCTGCTGCCATCAATCACAATTTAGTTAACTCACCATTGGTAACCAGCTTTCTTTGCTTGGCTAACAAATGGGTCATTCAGAAAGGTTCTTTGATTGCAGGCCTATTTGCATTTTTTATTTTTGTGAAGATATTCTGCTATGATAAGAAATTTTGTTTTAAGTTTTCCTAAGTTTTTTCTAATCATTGCCTTTCTGTGATCTGGGAATATTGTGATGCTTGTCTACTCTGGTTATGTTGATATATGTTGTATCCTTTTAGCACAACTGTGACACCATTGTATAGTAAGTGACATGCTTTGCCATCTAATTCTATAACAAAACAATATATACTCCATTGTGTCTTAAAAGCATAATATTCAAAGTCCACTTTTCCTTTCTTATTTTGACATGATGGGTACTTACTATAAATTGAAAAAAATAAATGGGAGGGGGAGAAAGAAAAAAAGGAAAGAAACAAAGAAAGGACAGAGGGAATGACAGAAGGAAGGAAGGAGGGAGTCAGTGAAGGAGGGAGGGATGTCATCATATGACATTTAAAATGCTGTTGAATTATAACTGTGTTGCTGCTTAGTGTGCCAAACATCCATCCAAAGTGATGAAAGGGCCTGATATACAGTCTCTTTAGCAACTACTCAATTCTACCATTATACCGTGAAAGCAAATAGACAATATGTAAACAAATCAGGGTGTCTCAGTTCCAATAAAATGTTACTTGTGGACAGTGACATTTGAAATTTCATATAACTTTCATGTATCATGAAATACTTTAATTTTTTTCCAAGCACTTATAAATATGAAAATCATTCAGAGCCTATGTGATCACAAGTCTGATCACGCACCCACCTAGGCAAGTTAAGATGTTGAAATGCTTGAGAAACCAAAGACAAGACCCTGAGACAGCACTGGAGATATGAGAATGTATTGGGAACTTACCCATGAGAGTCCAGGAGTGACTGGCTGGACGAGGATGCACACCACTCCTGTGATCAGACAACAGCTGATTATATGAGGTAAGGAGACAAAGACCATATATGTGTAAGAAAAGGGGGTGTGATTAGTGACCACTCCACATGTTGCTTAGAAGGAATTTGCTCTTGTACAACCAGTGCTCCAAGGAACAAAACCTTGACCAGAGAAACCTGGATTCCTTCATACCCAGATGTTCCTACAGATAAGGCAGATTTGGATTGGCCAGACGCAAACCATTAACATACCATAAATGGGCAGGTAACCTTACGGAGGGAATCATTGGTTATTATCAGACAAGAGGTTCCCAGCAGGCAGGGCTTGTGCCCATACAGCCTGCGGAGCCACACAAAAACAGGTGGTATGCAAATATGGCTGATGGGTTGTAGTCTGTTCACTCCTCCTTAGGTCATGAGGTTGTCTCTAAAGGTTGTCCAGCTCAATATCATAAGACACCCTTGAGGGAGTAGTCATCTTAGTCACTTCCTTCCACAGGGTGCCTGTATATTACTGATTACTTGAATGTTTCAGAGAAGGAACTATGAAATTTGTTTTAAAAGTCACTTTTGCTGACTTTGTTCTTAGTTTAGTTGTTTGCTAATTGTTTGGTAGCTTTTTTTTAAGTGACAGAAAGCACAGAGTAAGGAGCCATAGTGACTATATTACCTAGGATCCACACAAAGGAGGTTTCCTTTTTGACCTATTCATGTCCCAAAATATACATCCCATGACAGTCACAGAGGGTTCCTAATCCCCCAGGTGACTTGAAAAAAAAGTTTCAAGATAGATCAGTAGGTGTTAGGGGTTGAGAGTGGTAGAGAGGTGACCTGCGATAGGGCAGAACAAAGAATCTTGGGCATAAGGGAACTGTTCGGTGTCTGTGATGATGGCTACAGGATTCTGTGTATTTGTAATACACAGAAATTTATACCAAAAGGGTTAATTTTACCATACATAAATTTTAGAAGGTGGAGCCAAGATGGCGGCGTGAGTAGAGCAGCGGAAATCTCCTCCCAAAACCACATATATCTATGAAAATATAAAAAAGACAACCCTTCCTAGAATAAAGACCAGAGGACACAGGACAACATCCAGACCACATCCACACCTGCGAGAACCCAGTGCCTCATAAAGGGGGTAAGATACAAGCCCCAGCCCGGCGGGACCTGAGCGCCCCTCCCCCCAGCTCCCGGCGGGAGAAGAGTAGGCAGAGCGGGAGGGAGACGGAGCCCAGGACTGTTGAACAGCCAGCCCCAGCCATCCGGACCAGAGCGCAGACACAGTGCATGCACAGGGCCCCGGATACTAGGGAAAAAGGGCAGCAAGAACGGTGAGAGGGTACCGGAGGCCTGGTGATAGAGGACATAACAAAAGCGAGCGGCAATTTTTTTTTTTTCTGTTTTCTTTTGGCGAGCGCTTTTTGGAAGTCTTAAAGGGATAGGGACCCCAATACTAGGGAAACAGGGCAGCAACACCGGTGAGCAGATGCCTGACGCTGGTGCCGGAGAATAAAGAAAAACGAGCAGCCATTTTTTATTTATTTAAAAAAAATTTTTTTTTTTTTGTGGTCATTTTGTTTTGGCGGGTGCTTTTTGGAAGTGTTAAAGGGGCAGGGCAGGACACTTAATCCAGAGGTAGGGAATCAGGGGATCTCTGGGCACCCTAACCCCTGGACTGCAGGGAGCACGGAGGCCCCTTACGGAGATAAATAGCCTCCCAGCAGCTCCTGCTCCAACGCGACTCCACCACTTTGGAGCAGGTGCCCGAGCCAGGCCACGCCCACAGCAACAGCGGAGATTAACTCCATAGCAGCCGGGCAGGAAGCAGAAACCCTGTCTGCGCGCAGCTGCCCAGCACAAGCCACTAGAGGCCGCTGTTCTCCCAGGAGAGGAGGGCCACAAACCAACAAGAAAGGAAGTCCTTCCAGCCATCACTCGTCCCAGCTCTGCAAACTATTCCTATCACCATGAAAAGGCAAAACTACAGGCAGACAAAGTTCACACAGACAACACCAGAGAAGGAGACAGACCTAACCAGTCTTCCTGAAAAAGAATTCAAAATAAAAATCATAAACATGCTGACAGAGATGCACAGAAATATGCAAGAGATATGGGATGAAGTCCGGACGGAGATCACAGATGCCAGAAAGGAGATTACACAAATGAAACAAACTCTGGAAGAGTTTATAAGCAGAATGGATAGAATGCAAGAGGCCATTGATGGAATTGAAACCAGAGAACAGGAACGCATAGAAGCTGACATAGAGAGAGATAAAAGGATCTCCAGGAATGAAACAATATTAAGAGAACTGTGTGACCAATCCAAAAGGAACAATATCCGTATTAAAGGGGTACCAGAAGAAGAAGAGAGAGGAAAAGGGATGGAAAGTATCTTGGAAGAAATAATTGCTGAAAACGTCCCCAAACTGGGGGAGGAAATAATCAAACACACCATGGAAATACACAGAACCCCCAACAGAAAGGATCCAAGGAGGACAACACCAAGACACATAATAATTAAAATGGCAAAGATCAAGGACAAGGAAAGAGTTTTAAAGGCAGCTAGAGAGAAAAAGGTCACCTATAAAGGAAAACCCATCAGGCTAACGTCAGACTTCTCAACAGAAACCCTACAGGCCAGAAGAGAATGGCATGATATATTTAATGCAATGAAACAGAAGGGCATTAAACCAAGGATACTGTATCCAGCACGACTATCATTAAAATATGATGGAGGGATTAAACAATTCCCAGACAAACAAAAGCTAAGGGAATTTGCTTCCCACAAACCACCTCTACAGGACATCTTACAGGGACTGTTCTAGATGGGAGCACTCCTAGAAAGAGCACAGAACAAAACACCAACATATGAAGAATC
This sequence comes from Manis pentadactyla, assembly GCF_030020395.1. Lineage (NCBI taxonomy): Eukaryota > Metazoa > Chordata > Mammalia > Pholidota > Manidae > Manis > Manis pentadactyla. The sequence continues at coordinate 56,818,303 of NC_080025.1, read as the reverse complement.
GAGGAGGAGGAATAAGAAGGAAGAGAAGAAGAGAATCTCCAGATAGTGTATATAACAGCTCAATAAGCGAGCTAAGTTAGGCAGTAAGATACTAAAGAGGCTAACCTTGAACCTTTGGTAACCACAAATTTAAAGCCCCCAATGGCAATAAGTACATATCTTTCAATAGTCACCCTAAATGTTAATGGACTAAATGCACCAATCAAAAGACACAGAGTAATAGAATGGATAAAAATGCAAGACCCATCTATATGCTGCTTACAAGAGACTCACCTCAAACCCAAAGACATGTACAGACTAAAAGTCAAGGGATGGAAAAACATATTTCAGGCAAACAACAGCGAGAAGAAAGCAGGGGTTGCAGTACTAATATCAGACAAAATAGAATTCAAAACAAAGAAAATAACAAGACATAAAGAAGGACACTACATAATGATAAAGGGCTCAGTCCAACAAGAGGATATAACCATTCTAAATATATATGCACCCAACACAGGAGCACCAGCATATGTGAAACAAATACTAACAGAACTAAAGGGGGAAATAGACTGCAATGCATTCATTCTAGGAGACTTCAACACATCACTCACTCCAAAGGATAGATCCACCAGGCAGAAAATAAGTAAGGACATGGAAGCACTGAACAACACAGTAGAGCAGATGGACCTAATAGACATCTACAGAACTCTACATCCAAAAGCAACAGGATACACATTCTTCTCAAGTGCACATGGAACTTTCTCCAGAATAGACCACATACTAGGCCACAAAAAGAGCCTCAGTAAATTCCAAAAGATTGAAATCCTACCAAACAACTTTTCAGGCCACAAAGGCATAAAACTAGAATAAACTGTAGAAAGAAAGCAAAAAGGCTCACAAACACATGGAAGCTTAACAACACACTCCTAAATAATCAATGGATCAATGACCAAATCAAAATGGAGATCCAGCAATATATGGAATCAAATGACAGCAACAACACTAAGCCCCAACTTCTGTGGGACACAACAAAGCAGTCTTAAGAGGAAAGTATATAGCAATCCAACCATATTTAAAAAAGGAAGAACAATCCCAAATGAATGGTCTAATGTCACAATTATCGATATTGGAAAAAGAAGAACAAATGAGGCCTAAGGTCAGCAGAAGGAGGGACATAATACACATCAGAGAAGAAATAAATAAAATTGAGAAGAATAAAACAATAGCAAAAATCAATGAAAACAAGAGCTGGTTCTTTGAGAAAATAAACAAAATAGATAAGCCTCTAGCCAGACTTATTAAGAGAAAAAGAGAGTCAACACAAATCAACAGTACCAGAAACGAGAAAGGAAAAATCACGACGGACCCCACAGAAATACAAAGAATTATTAGAGACTACTATGAAAACCTATATGCTAACAAGCTGGGAAACCTAGGAGAAATGGACAACTTCCTAGAAAAATACAACCTTCCAAGACTGACCCAGAAAGAAACAGAAAATCTAAACAGATCAATTACCAGCAACGAAATTGAAGCGCTAATCAAAAAACTACCAAAGAACAAAACCCCTGGGCCAGATGGATTTACCTCGGAATTTTATCAGACATACAGGGAAGACATAATACCCATTCTCCTTAAAGTTTTCCAAAAAATAGAGGAGGAGGGGATACTCCCAAACTCATTCTATGAAGCTAACATCACCCTAATATCAAAACCAGGCAAAGACCCCACCAAAGAAGAAAACTACAGACCAATATCCCTGATGAACGTAGATGCAAAAATACTCAACAAAATAGTAGCAAACCGAATTCAAAAATACATCAAAAGGATCATACACCATGACCAAGTGGGATTCATCCCAGGGATGCAAGGATGGTACAACATTCGAAAGTCCATCAACATCATCCACCACATCAACAAAAAGAAAGACAAAAACCACATGACCATCTCCATAGATGCTGAAAAAGCATTTGACAAAGTTCAACATCCATTCATGATAAAAACTCTCAGCAAAATGGGAATAGAGGGCAAGTACCTCAACATAATAAAGGCCATCTATGATAAACGCACAGCCAACATTATATTGAACAGCGAGAAGCTGAAAGCATTTCCTCTGAGATCGGGAACTAGACAGGGATGCCCACTCTCCCCACTGTTATTTAACATAGTACTGGAGGTCCTAGCCACGGCAATCAGACAAAACAAACAAATACAAGGAATCCAGATTGGTAAAGAAGAAGTTAAACTGTCACTATTTGCAGATGACATGGTATTGTACATAAAAAAACCCTAAAGACTCCACCCCAAAACTACTAGAACTGATATTGGAATACAGCAAAGTTGCAGGATACAAAATTAACACACAGAAATCTGTGGCTGTCCTATATACTAACAATGAACCAATAGAAAGAGAAATCAGGAAAAGAATTCCATTCACAATTGCATCAAAAAGAATAAAATACCTAGGAATAAACCTAACCAAAGAAGTGAAAGACCAATACCCTGAAAACTACAAGTCACTCTTAAGGGAAATTAAACGGGACACTAACAAATGGAAACTCATCCCATGCTCATGGCTAGGAAGAATTAATATAATCAAAATGGCCATCCTGCCCAAAGCAATATACAGATTTGATGCAATCCCTATCAAATTACCAGCAACATTCTTCAACGAACTGGAACAAATAATTCAAAAATTCATATGGAAACACCAAAGACCCCGAATAGCCAAAGCAATCCTGAGAAGGAAGAATAAAGTGGGGGGGATCTCACTCCCCAAGTTCAAGCTCTGCTACAAAGCCATAGTAATCAAGACAATTTGGTACTGGCCCAAGAACAGAGCCACAGACCAGTGGAACAGATTAGAGATTCCAGACATTAACCCAAATATATATGGTCAATTAATATTTGATAAAGGAGCCATGGACATACAATGGCAAAATGACAGTCCCTTCAACAGATGGAGCTGGCAAAACTGGACAGCTACATGTAAAAGAATGAAACTGGACCATTGTCTAACCCCATACACAAAAGTAAATTCAAAATGGATCAAAGACCTGAATGTAAGTCATAAAACCATAAAACTCTTAGAAAAAAACATAGGCAAAAACCTCTTAGACATAAACATGAGTGACCTCTTCTTGAATATATCTCCCCGTGCAAGGAAAACAACAGCAAAAATGAACAAGTGGGACTATATTAAGCTGAAAAGCTTCTGTACAGCAAAAGACACCATCAATAGAACAAAAAGGTACCCTACAGTATGGGAGAATATATTTGAAAATGACAGATCCGATAAAGGCTTGATATCCAAAATATATAAAGAGCTCACCCACCTCAACAAACAAAATACAAATAATCCAATTAAAATTGGGCAGAGGAACTCAACAGACAGTTCTCCCAAAAAGAAATACAGATGGCCAACAGACACATGAAAAGATGGTCCACATCGCTAATTATCAGAGAAATGCAAATTAAAACCACAATGAGGTATCACCTCACACCAGTAAGGATGGCTGCCATCCAAAAGACAAACAACAACAAATGTTGGTGAGGTTGTGGAGAAAGGGGAACCCTCCTACACTGCTGGTGGGAATGTAAATTAGTTCAACCATTGTGGAAAGCAGTATGGAGGTTCCTCTAATGCTCAAAACAGACTTACCATTTGACCCAGGAATTCCACTCCTAGGAATTTACCCTAAGAACGCAGCACTCAAGTTTGAAAAAGACAGATGCACCCCTATGTTTATCGCAGCACTATTTACAATAGCCAAGAATTTGAAGCAACCTAAGTGTCCATCAGTAGATGAATGGATAAAGAAGATGTGGTACATATACACAATGGAATATTACTCAGCCATAAGAAGAAAACAAATCCTACCATTTGCAACAACATGGATGGAGCTAGAGGGTATTACGCTCAGTGAAATAAGCCAAGTGGAGAAAGAGAAATATCAAATGATTTCACTCATCTGTGGAGTATAAGAACAAAGGAAAAACTGAAGGAACAAAACAGCAGCAGAATCACAGAACCCAAGAATGGACTAACAGGTACCAAAGCGAAAGGGACTGGGGAGGATGGGTGGGTAGGGAGGGATAAGGGGGGAAAGAAGAAGGGGGGTATTAAGATTAGCAAGCATGGGGGGGTGGGAGAAAGGGGAGGGCTGTACAACACAGAGAAGACAAGTAGTGATTCTACAACATTTAGCTATGCTGATGGACAGTGACTGTAAAGGGGTTTGTCAGGGTGGACCTGGTATAAGAGAGATCCTAGTAAACGTAATATTCTTCATGTAATTGTAGATTAATGATAACAAAAAAAAAAGAAAAGGGGTATTACTCCCTGATAGGATAAAACTAACTGTAAATCAACGATTAATGCATGCTTTAAATATCCTTAATTTTGAACATTTAAAGGGTGTCCGATTTTTAGACATAAACATGAGAAATGTACTTCCAAGCATGAAAGTACATTTTTCTGATAATAATATTGCACTTCATTTTCTGCTAATGGAAGTACATTTGGAAGTACATTTTTCTGGTAATATTCCTTTCTCTTAAAAAAAAAACAAGCAGTTCCTGTGTGGTGATCTCCAATAAGTTCTTCACAATGATATAAAGGGCACATCAAAGTGTGGGCAAAGGGTTTGTTTGTGTTTATACAGAGGATCAAAGCCTAATTTGGCTACCCAGAAGACGAATTAAGATACGATATTAAGAAGAACTTCCAACATCAACATTCTCTGGAAGAGTCATTCCAGAAGATGATCATCAAAAAACTTCAACAAAGATCCTGGTGCTGTTGCAGTTGTAGCTGCATTCATCCCACCGGTTCCTGCACTTGTCATTGGAATGAAGAAGGAGATATCTAAGGTAGCCTGTGCATACAGTAAAACAACAAATTTGACTGGATCTATACTGTTGGAACTCAACCAAGAATTAGGAGAAGTGCAAGTTGCAGTGCTCCAAAATCTTGCGACTACAGACTATCTACTGTTAAAAGAACATATGGGATGTGAACAGTTCCCAGGAATGTGTTGTTTTAATTTGTCTGATTTTTCTCAAACTATTCAAATTCAGTTAGACAATATCCATCATATCATAGATAAGTTTTCACAAATACCTAGGGTGCCTAACTGGTTTTCTTGGTTTCACTGGAGATGGCTGGTAATTGTAGGTGTGCTTTGTTTATGTAGCTGTATTCCTATTATGTTAATGTGTGTGCACAATTTAATTAGTAGTTTAAAACCTATACATGCTTATGTTACTCTACAAGAAGATATGTCAAAGAAATAATCAATCTTCCCAAGTTTTCTTCCGCCTGCTACTTCTATAGCTTTTCTTCTTCCTTCCTAATTACAACCCTTAAATAGAATTCGTGCCTCATATCGAATTTACCGAGTATCATAATTCTTCCAAGTGGTAAAGATACCTCAAGACAAATGCTGGGCATAGAAGCCACAGGGCATAAATATGCAAAGAAGTAAAAAGCTAACCTTTTCAAACAATAAGGCTTCTCTCTCACTTACCAACTTTACATCTTCCTGTATGGCCCCAGAAGATGACTGGTTAGCCAGAGACAGGTAAGATTTCTCAAGGGAGGAACAACCTAAGACAGGCACAGTGAGAAATTGGGGATCAACAGAGGTGAGGCTTAGAACCTCACCCCCCCTGTTTTGAGAGAAATCTTCTGCATCCATGGATGTTTTGTTGCCCTTGTCTAGCTTGGATTAATACTTAGTCTATAGGCACACACCTGATCATCTACATTTGCCCTCTTACAGCACTAAACTATGTTTTCTACCTTTATCATACCTACCACTTCAGCATTTTATTAAAAGTAATAATAATAATAATAATAATAATAATAAGGGAGAAATGTGGGATTCACAAAAAATCAAGTATAAAAGTCAAATGAATATTCATATTTGACCTGATTATTTATAGTTCATAATGCGTGATCAAAACCGAAAGTTTCTGTGATGACTGCCCTTGCACTGTTCACCATGTAAGAACTTATTCACTATGTAAGAATTTGTTTACCATGTAAGAACTTGTTCATTATGCTTCAGAAGATTGGAGACTATTGAGAATTAGGCTTGGGGTGGATTAATGATTGTGCATTTAGTCCCCTATACATAATTTTATTGTTGTTAACAACAATTTGATCAATAAATATGAGATGCCCTCTCAAAAAAACAAAACAAAAATAAAATAAAGACCCAACTCTATGTTGTTTACAAGAAACTCACTTTAAATATAAAGACATAGATACGTGAAAAGTAAAGGGATGAAAAAAGATATACTATGCTAACACTAATCAAAAGAAAGCTGGAATAGTTGTATTAATTTTAGAAAAAATAGACTTCAGAACAAGGAAAATTCTGAGGGATAAAGAGGGTCATTATATAATGACAAATGTGGTCACTTCTCCAAAAAGATAGAAGAATCCCTAACTTGTATATACACAACAGAGCATCAAAATACTTGAGGAAAATACTTAACAGAGCTGCAAGTAGAAAGAGGAAAATTCACTATTCTAGTGGAGATTTGATGCCCTTCTGTCAGTAAATGACAGATACAGAAGGCAGAAAATCAGAAAGGATACAGTTGAACTAAAAAACAGCAACAGCCAACTAGATCTAATTGATGTTTGTAGAATATTTCACCCCCCAAATTTTTTAATATATATGCTTCTCAAGTTCACACAGAACATTCACTGAGATAGACCACATTCTGAGCCATAAAATACTAATTTTAACAGATTTTTTAAAATAGAAATCATACAAAGTATGCTCTCAGGCCACACTGGGATTAAACTAGATATCAGTAATAGAAAGAGTTGGAAAAAAAATGTGGAGATTAAACAATATACTTCTAAATAACACATGGATCAAGTCTCTAGAGAAATTTAAAAGCATTTTGAATTAAATGAAAATGAAAATCAACCTATCAAAATGTGTGGCATGTAGTGAAAGCACTGTTTAGAGTGAAACTTGCAGCACTGAATGCATACACTAGAAGAGAAAAAAGATCTAAAATTAGTAGCCTAAACTTCTACCTTAGGAAACCAGAGGAAGAAGTACAAATAGTACAAGTGAAGACTCAAGCAAGTAAAAGAAAAGAAGTAAGAAGAATTACAGCAGAAATCAGTGAAATGAAAAACAGAAAATCAATAGAGAAACCACAAACTGGTTCTTTAAAAAAAATCAATAAAACTGATCTAGTCAGGCTAGGAAAAAAAAGAAGGCACAAGTCGCTAATATCAGCAACAAAAGAGGGGTAACCACTACTAACTCCATGAGCATCAAAAGGATAGTAATATAGAATGTTCTGAACAACCCTATGCCCCTAAATTTGGTAATTTAGATGAAATGGGCCAATTATTTAAAAGATAAAAATTACTAAAACTCACACAAGGAAAAGTAGATTATCTGTATAGGCTTATATTTATTAAATAAATTTGATAAAGGATTAATAACTCTTCAAGAAAGAAAGCACCAATCTTACTACACTGATGGACAGTGACTGCAATGGGGTATGGTGGGGGGACTTGATAATAAGGGTGAATGTAATAACCACATTGTTTTTCTTGTGAAACCTTCATAAGAGTGTATATCAATGATACCTTAATAAAAAGGAAAAGAAAACATCAAGCCCACATGGTTTCATTGGTGAATTCTACCCAACATTTGAAGAAAAAATGATCACAGTCTCTTCCTGAAATTAAAGGTTGAGAGAAAACTTCCTAACTCATTCCATGAGGCCAGCATTAAATAAAACCAGCTAACAAAAAATAAGATAAAGGAAAACTAGAGACCAATATCCTTCATTTACATAGATGCACAATTCCTTAATAAAATATTAGCAAATCAAATCCAATCATGTATAAAAAGGATATTTGCTAATTATATATCTGATAAGGGGTGAATATCCAAAACATAAAAAAACTCATAAAACTCAATACCAAAAAAATTAAAAATTCTGATTAAAAAATGGGAAGAGTACCTGAATAGACATTTTTCCAAAAAAGACATGCACATGGCCAACAGACCATTAGTTCAACATCTCCAGTCTTTAGGGAAATGAAAACCAAAAGCACAATGAGATATAACCTTATACCGATCTGAAGCTAGTACCAAAAAGACAAGAAACAGTAAGTGTTGGTGAGGATGTGAAAAGGGAACCCTCCTGCACTGTTGGTGGGAATGTAAATTGATATGGCTACCATGGAAAACAGTGTGGAGGTTCCTCAAAAAATTAGAAATAGAAATACCATAAAATTCAGTAATTCCACTTCTGGGTATTTAACCAAAGAAAACAGAAACAGTAATTCAAAAAGATATATGCACCCCTGTGTTTACTGCAGCCTTATTTACCAGAGCCTAGACATGGAAGAAACCTAAGTGTCCATGGACAGGTGAATGGATCACTGATGTACATAATGGAATACTACTCAGCCAAAAAAAGGAATGAAATTTTGCCCTTCACAACAACACAGATGGACCTAGAGTGTAGTATGTTAAGTGAAATAAGTCAAACAGAGAAAGACAAATACCATATGATTTCACTTATATGTATAATCTAAAATACAAGCAAATGTACAAACAAAACAGAAACAGACTCATAAACACAGCAAACTGGTGGTTGCCAACAGGGGAGGAGGGGTGGGGTGGATGAAATAGTAAAGGAGATGAAGAGGTTCAAATGTCCAGTTATAAAATAAATAAGTTGTGGGGATGAAAAGCACAGCACGAGGAATACAGTCAGTAATATTGTAATAACTTCGTACAGTGACAGATGGTCAAGGTGAGCATTTTGTATGTATAGAATTGTTAAATCATTATGTTGTACTCCTGAAACTATAGTTTGTCAATTGTACTTCAATAAAAAAGAATTAAAAAAGAAGTCAGGTAGGTGGAAGACATGAGGGAAGTCCACCTTCCCTATGATAGCCCTGCGGGTTTACTTACAAAACAAAAAAACACCTTTTGGTTCTTCCCCTGTGTAGATTATCACTTCTCAGAGTGGAGTCATTGGCCCCTCAAATATATCATTACCTTCCCTCATCCCTCAAGCCATTTCGTCAGAACCTCTGAACAGGGATTTCTTCTTAAACAATCTTTTTACCTATGTATGATACCACACACCCACTCCTCCTGAAACTTCAGCCTTCAAAGCCCAAGCCTTCCAAGATGCCCTCCTTAGCGAAAAACAGTTACCATTTAAGAGGTCTCATTCCCAAGATACAGTCAGGTTCTGTGCTTCCCTTACATAAAAACACATCCAACCTAACTTTGAATTTAAAAAGTCATAAATAGAACTCCTGTTCCTCCTTCTCTACCCCAGCCTCACAGTGAAACACTTCAGAGCCTGCATTCGTTGATGAAGATGATGGCGAAGCAGCACACTGAGGACAATTCTGTTCTGTTGAAGCTTTTCTGCTTCTGCTCTGACATGAACTATTGGCCAATTAAGGGCTTGTGATCCCATTTTTAACTGGGATCAAGAAAGTATAACCAGTCAAGTATTCAGAATATAGAATCTCAAACACTGAATGGTACCTCACACTGTCAGAGGGAAGTCATGAGTCACCTCAGAGTTTACCTGGAGCTACTCAGTTAATAGTGTATTACTCATAATCAGCGTATTACCAGCAAATGGCATTTCTGTTTTATATTCTGTTGCTTATTTTTCTTTTAATATTCCATTGCTTTTTAATGTAAATCTGGAGTTGCATAATAGATGATGCTACAAATCTTCAGTTTTTAGTCATTTGTTTGGATACAAGTTCCAAAACCATGACTGTCTAAACAGCAAAAACTGGTCAGTTGGAGGGAGTTTCCAATTGCCATAAGTGTGAATGAATGGAAAGAGACTGCTGAGGACACCTGAAAGCATGCTGTTGCTGGAACCCCGAGGATAGGCCATAAGCTAGCAGAAAAGTCGGTGAGAACAAGTTAGCTTTAGATGGTTCATACACTCTCGCTTCTTAAATATAGCTTTAACATAGACTCCATGTAATGAGAAATGAATGGCAGGAGAAGTAAAACAGAACCATACCAATGACAACAATCTGTGGAGTAAAGAAAACACCAAAGAGATAACCTGTGGTTGTACTAGTTGTATGCTCTACAGCTCTTGAGGCTGCCGTTCAAATTGTAGTCCATATAAATCATGTCCCCTACAGCTGTGTAGTGTACAACTTCTGCAACTGTAAACCTGAAAACATTCCGATTCTGGTATATAACAGCAAATACATGCTAACAAAGAGCACAAATTTTACATGTGAAATTATAAGCTTTGTAAATTGGGTTTATTTAAAAGAAAAATATCAATAAATTGGACTTCCTCAGTCACAACTTCCGCTGTGTCAAAAACACTGTTAACAACAGGCAAGCTACAGATCGGGAGGAAATGTTTGCAAATCAAATATCCAGCAAAGGTCTCGCAACCAAAATATCATGTATTTAAGTACATGAAAGACACTCAACATTATTAGGTTTTAGGAAAATATGAAGTAAAACCCACAATAAGGTGCTGCTTGCTACGCACCTATTAAAATGATTTTTTAAAGAAAATCCCAAATATACCAAAAACGTTCAAGGATATAGAGCAAACCCAGCTCACAGGTATTGCTGGTGGGTATGCAAAATGGTTCATCCACCTTGCAAAACAGTTTGACAGTTTCTTAGAAAGCTAAACATACACTTATCATATAACCCATTAACCCCACTCCTAGGTATTTACTCTAGAGAAAAGAAAACAGGCTCATACAAAAACCTGTATGTTCCTAATTGACAAAATCTGGGAATAACACAAATACTCTTCAGGAGATGAGTGGTTACACAACATATCCATATTGGAATATATCCATACAATGGAATATCCATATAATGGAATACCACTACTCAGAAAAAAAAAAGAATGAACTATTGATGTATAAGTAACATGGCTATATCTCAGAGGCATTGTACATAATGAAAGAAACTAGGCTTAAAATGTTAAATAGAACAGGATTCCATTTAGATGATGTTCCAGAAAAGGCAAAACTATAGAGATGGTGAGTGGATGTCAGGGGTTGGGGAGAGGGAGGGGCGAACTACAATAAGAGGGAATTCTGGGGGTGATTAAACTGTTCTATATATGACTGGGGTGCTGTTTACCTGAGTATACATTGGTTAAAACGCATAGCATTATGCACCAAAAAAGTTGTTTTTATTGCATGTTAATTAAACTAAAAAAAAATCCCAGATATATCCTCATCTGTCCATTTCCTGCACCCACTCTAATCCCTGTCACTTTCACCCCACCTCTGCTGGACTACTGCAAGGACTCCTGACTAGACCTCCTCCCAATTACAATTATCAAAACTGTTTTTCAAATTATTTGCTTATGACATCTTTCTATTATGTAACACGTCAGAAAGAAAAAAATATTAGAGCTAAATAGTGTTACTCCCTTAGACTGAGCATGTACACCACTCCTTATGATCGGTAACACTGAGACCCAATGTGAAAATTAAAATAAGCATCCAAAAGAATGTATTAACAAAAACAAGGAAAGCATGATTATAATAATTCTGGAGATGGAGGGGTTTTTTTTCCTTACACCCAGCCCATTTTGCTTCTTTGTGGTTCATTTCTGGGTCTCCTGTACCCACTATGCCCACTGCCTCTAGCAGGTGCTAACTTAATCCTAGTTGAATTGAATTTCTAGCTGTTTCAACTCAATAGCTTCATTAGCCTGTTGCCTTTGTCATGTGTCCCTGAAGCTGAAGACAGTGAAAGAATTAATGTGCTAGGCTTGGCATGACAATACAAATGCCTGGCAAAGAGCAACCACCTCCCAGAGACAGCATCTATTAGACAATTAATTGGCTACTTAGGAAACATGAGCCAGAAAATTGAAGAAATCGAACTTCCCAATGGGATGCTAAAAAAATGCACAGGAGTTAAATTTTTTTTTAATTAAAGCAAAAGAATTTTCTCCCAATGTTATTGCAGGTGTTTGTAGATTGACTAGATGAACCTGAGGGGAATGATTTCAAAACAAACAAAAAAATGTTTTAAATATGCACTGGTATAATTTAGCAGGTACTCAGAGAGAGCTGCAGAAAACCACCTTTCTGTGGAAATAATTAGTATGCCATAGCTACTCGGAGGAGCCGCATTTATTGCTAATAACTGATGCTCAGGTGGGGCTGATCATTCTATCACCCAAAACTAATTAAGGGTCTTAAAAGGAGGAGGGAACCCACACAGCAAGACAGAGATGGCTGAACAGATGGGGTGGCTCAGGGGCTCAGTGAAACGGAAGGCCTTCATTGCAAAGTGAACAATTAGCCTGAAAATTCAGGCAATTCAGGCACACACACAAGACCTCCAGGCCCCCTGGCATGAGTGCTGGGGAATATTAGGAGCAATGAGATGAGCTAACAGCTCCCAAACACTTCCTCCATGCCACGTACATTACTTAATAGACTTCCAATCTCCCCTGTGTGCAGAAGGAATTGAGGCTCAAGCAGGTTTTGTAATCTGCTCAAGGTCACACAGCTAAGAAAGATGTGGAGATGGCTTTTAAAACCAGGCTTTCTGACTCCTCGGCCCATGACCTTAACCATGACATGCTATGTCTCAGGCATGCAAAATGGAACTTTGGTGACCCTTTCGCCATCTTTGATAGCCGGTTTCACAAGTACAAGTCTTGGCCTACGTTTAGAAATTTTCTACTGACAACCAAATCTCTCCCCTCCAAATCAGAATTTCTTTTCAGAACTCTGGTCTCTGAGCTGGAAGAATATGAAAAATAAATGGTTTCTATGAACATGTTATCCTTTGATTTTAGCAATATATTTACAACTATCAGAGATATAGTATTATAGTAAGAGACAGAGCTATAATTTCATCCACAGAGGCCAAACCGTGGAGGAGAAAATTTGGGGCCAGCCCATATTGTTCTTAAGTCATTCATCCTCACCCCCAAAAGAGGGGCCCACTTTGTCCATGTGGAGGTTTTCTGGTAAGTTTCCTTTAGGTTGCGAGGAACAGACACCCACTCAAGCTGTCTGCAGTCATGGGGGTTTACTAAAATGGTGGATGAGGAAGCAAAGAATACAGGATTCTCAGCTAATAGACCACGCAGAGAAAGAGGCACCACAGCAGAGGAAGGACCCCCAGGCACTGCAGTGTAGTCTAGAAATCAGCAAGTGGGAGACCGGCGTGTCCATCACTCGCTCAGCAACATGATCTGCTGATCCCTCCCGCAGGGGCCAGCTTCTCTGTCTCCACTTCTACTGCACTTATTTTCACTATCATTCTTCACCACGTAGGGCTGGAGAGGCTGAACACAGGAAAAAATGAACCTCATGGCAACCCTGTGTCAAGCAAGTCTACTGGAGCCTTTTCTCCAACACATTTGCTCATTTTGTATCTCTGTGTCACATTTTGGTAATTCTTGCAATATTTCAAACTTTTTCATTATTATTATATTTGTAATGGTGATCTGGGATCAGAGATCTTGATCCATTACTGTTGTAATTATTTTGGGGCACCATGAACCGCACCCATATGATGATGAAGTTAATCAATAAATATTGTGAGGGTTCTGACTGCTCCACCAAACAGCTGTTCCCTTCTCTCTCCCATTCTCCTTGTGCCTTCCTATTCTTTGTGACACAACAATATTGAAACTGGGAGCATTAATAACCCTACAATGGCCTCTAAGTGTTCAAGTGAAAGGAAGTCACACATCTCTCAATTTGAATCAAAGCTAGAAATGATTATGCTTAGTGAGGAAGGTATGTCAAAAGCTGAGACAGGACAGGCCAAAAAGGCCTCTTGCACCCGTTCACCAAGTTGTGAATGCAAAGGAAAAGTTCTTGAAGGAAATTAAAAGTGGTACACCAGTGAACCCAAAAATGATAGGTGAAACAGCCTTCTTGCTGAGACAGAAAACTTCAGTGGTCTGGATGAAGTTGAAACCAGCCACGTTCCCTTAAACCAAGACCCTAGCTCCTCAACTCAGTGAAGGCTGAGGGAGGTGAGGAAGCTGCAGAAGAAAAGTTGGAAGCTAGCAGAAGCTGGCTCAGGAGGTTCAAGGAAAGAAGCGTCTCCAGAACGTAAAAGTGCAGGCAGAGCAGCAAGTGCTGATGTAGAAGCTACAGCAAGTTATCCAGAAGATCTGGCTCACTAATGAAGGTGGCTACCCTAAACAACCTCAATGTGATGAAACAGCCTTTTATTGGAAGAAGATGCCATCGAAGATTTAGCATTTTTTTAGTAATAAAGTATTTTTTAATTAAGGTATATATGTTGTTTTTTTACACATAATGCTATTGCATACTTAATGGACTACATTATAGTGTAAACATAATTTTCATATGGAATACCAAAAAATTCATGTGACTCACTTTATGCAGTGGTCTGGAACCAAACCTGCAATATCTCCGTGATGTGCCTGTAACACTAATAAGAGGGAAAGCTGGGTATGGGGTGTATGGGAACTCTGCTATATTTGCAATTTTTAAAATAAATCTAAAACTACTCTAAATTAAAAAGATTATTATAAAAAAGCATGAACCATAAAATTATAAATAACTAAGTTGATAAATCAAAACTTTTGCTCTTCAAAAGATACTATTATGAAAATGAAAAGACAAGCTATAATTTGGGGAAAATATTTGCAAATCACATATCTGACAATGGAATTGTATACAGCATATACAAAGAATCACGAAACTTAATAAAACAATTTTGATTTTAAAAGATTTAAGTAGGCATTTTACTAGAGAAATGGTTATAAGCACATGAAAAGATGTTTGACATCAGTCACTAGGAAATGAGATACCATTACACACTTATTAGAATGCCTAAAATTTTAAAGTGGACAATACCATGAATTTAGAGATTGCAAAACAACTGGAACTCTGATGGCAGGAATTCAAATTCACAGTAGACTTTTCAAAAAAGAGATCTCCAATTCCTTAAACATGCACTTACCATATAACCTAGTAATCCTTCCCCTATAGTGTTTACATACCCAAGAGAAATAAAAACATTATATCCTCTACATGAATGGCTCATGATCATTAAAAACTGGAAACAAGCCAAGTGCCTATCAGCCAGTGAATGAATAAATTGTGATAGGTCAGTACAATGCAATGTTGCTCAACAATAAAAGGAGTGAAATACTGATGCACACAACAGAAATGAATCTCAGTATTGCAAGAAAACAGATGCAATAGGCAACATGTTGTATGATTTCACTTAGCTGTCATTCTGGAAAAATAAAAGGGATGAAGCACTGATATACACAACATAAATAAATCTCAAAAGTAAAAGAAGCCAGATGCAAAAAGTTACATTCTTTATGAGCCCATTTATCTGATTGTTCTGGAAAATGAAAAACTATAGCTTGCCGGAGTCTCAGAGTAGAGGGAGGATATTGCCTACAAAGAGGCAAAGGAAACTTTTGGGGTGGTAGAGTCTATATATTGGTTGTTGGAGTGATCACATGACTTTATATATTTGTCAAAACTGATTGAAGTATATACCTGAAATGGGAAAATCTTCCTGTATGCATATTATAAATCAAAATATTTTGTAGTATTTGATTGAGAAAAAAAATCTGGGAATATATTCTCTATATTACTTTATATTCTGTTTTTCTTTTTCATTTAATTTCAAAGCACTAAATGTACCACAAAAACATGACTTTACTGACTACATAAAATTTCACTGTGTACTTATATTGTAATATAATTATTGCCCAGTTACCAGACAATAAATTGGTTTATTGCCAATCTTCTTAAATATACTCTTACATGAACACTTCTGTACACTTAGTCTTTCATTTCTGATTATTACACTAGAACAAAATCCTAGATGTAAAATGACTAAAATTCCACAAAGGCTGTGAACCAAATGGTATGAGCAGTAGTTTAAGGTTCTAAATATTTATTACCAATTTGTTCTCCAGATAAGCTAGAAACAGCTTACCTGCCTAACATCATATGAGTTGGTCTATTAATAGAAATCTTAAATATAAACATGTTTTTTAAAACATGAAGCAATCATATGAGAAACGACTTGAAGGAGGCAGCACCTGACTGTCAGATCTAGAACACCAAACTAAAACATTAAGAAAAGGTCTAAGGGGTATTGAGAAAAAGATGCTCTCCTGTGGAGTTTCCAGGGGACCTTTATAAGCAGAGTTCTCTTGAATAATATTTTTCCTCAAGGAGAGAGATTAGTTTTCCCATTTATAATACAATTTTTCTGTATATTGGGGAACAATTAGCAAAACAATTCAGAACCCTTCTTTTTCAAGAGCACTCAGGTATTTCAAGTAAGATACCCCCTTCCTTTCAATCAACAGTGCCAAAGAGTAAGAATGTTGGAATTTGTATAATCATCTTTTAACATAACAAATTCCATATTCCACAATGGATTCCTAGGCTCAGAATATTCTTTCATGTGCTGGTTACCATACTCAAGGCATAGTTTTTGTTAAAAGATGACTCTCCTTTATAATAGAAACAGAAAAAATGTATTCATTAATTTTCTAATGATGTCCCTATTCAGACATTAGTTCTTCCATAACTAAGATAAACACACTGCTTACCTAACATTTTAACTAAAATGTCATCCAAATAGAAAAACTAAATCTGGACAACATTAAATTCAGTTTCAAAATGCCCTCAAGGTGAATGAATAAAACTTCTGGACCTTGGTCATATGATCCTGGAGTTCTGACCATCATTTTCCATCACTGACTTAAAAGATGAACACTGTCTGTCTGAAGAACTCCATCTGAAGCCCTCTTCTCTGAATCATTCATGTAGGCATGAATTTTGATTGTACAGAATTCATGCAGAAGTTTCACCTGCATCATGAACCTTCTAAATAGAAAGAGTCCTGATTTTGCCCAGATCCTCACAGTGGGTTGGTAGCTGTGCTGACTGTGGACTCAGCTTTTAAACCTTGTCCTCTCTGTACTCACCCCATGCCCACTGGCTCTCTGCTCCATGGTGGCTGGGATAACTCATTTGATTATACATTTCCGGTTTCTACAGCCAGAATGCGAGACGTGTGAAACAAATAAAAAATCACGCCACTAAAGATGCCATTCCAAACCATCTTGAATATTCTATTACATCCTCCAGGATTCAGAGGAGACCAAAGCCAAGTTTTAAAATCAAAGAAACATATTAAGAAGGAATTTTTAAAAACAATTCCTAGATTGAATCTTATTATTTCTCCTCCTCCACCTCCTTCCTCTGGACTTACTTTAAAAAAAAAAAAATCATGCCCCATGATTTGAAATATTTGAAAATGATTTGGATAGGCAATCAGAACTAATATCACATGCTTCCCCTGTGATCTCTCTCTCCCTTTCTGAGACATACACACAGATTTCCCACAGCCTTCTAAGAATCTACGCCAAATGCCCCTTCCCCCGGCCATCACCAATGCATGAAACTCCAGCAGCACCCAAGCCCCGGCTGCCCAGACATCCTTACTGAGACCAAATGCTTCTGCAAAAAGCCACTGACTGCTTGTGGAACCCTTGTTTGTGGAGCAAAATGGAAGGAGGCAGAGGGTCCTTCAGGACCACTCACCTGGCGTTTCTGTGTCCTCTCTCCTCCCGGGTGTCCCTGCCTCTTGCCCCACTCTGCCATCCCAGCCCCTCCCCCAGCTACCACCACCTGAGAAACCTGCCTTGTGTTTGATTCCTATAGCGAACCTCAACCTAAGTCCAAGAAGGGTTAAGCCTGCACAGGCAAAGGGATTGGCAGACAAAACAGTACATAGTCAGACGATGAGGATTCTCATCCCAGCTGCACCCCTCACTCACCGAGCAACCTTGCAGGGGTTTCTCTGGGCCAAAACAGTAAAATGAGGGGGTTGGGCTGGGTTGTCACTGTGATTGCTCTAAGCCACACCCTGCACTCTAAGTGGTATAAAGAGCCTCCAAGCATCAGAAAGCCCAGGAGTGACAATCACTTCTGGGGCACTGGCCGCTACCACAGGTGCATTCTGGTGCCAGCTCATCCTGCCACTGCTCCTGAGGTGGGTCCTGCATTCAGGCCCTGGGGTCCCCAGCCAGGGTGAAGCTCCACACTCAGAGGCCCTAGGGTGAAATCTGCCTTTCCCCCCATGTTTGGGGCCTGGTCCAACAGCTCTGTCCCTGCACCAAATGCTTCTGCAAAAAGCCACTGACTGTTTGTGGAACCCTTATGACATAGAGTTTTGATGAGCACCTACTTTGTTTTGTTTTATTTAAAATATCTAGCTCAAGAGTAAAATAGCTTTTGGAAAAAAAATGCACAATTCACCAAGATAACAGACATATCCAGGAGTCCATTTACTCTTCTCATCCATACCCTGGAGGCTTTGGATTTCCCCCTTGTACATAGTTAGAGAAAAGACGCATCCAGGCACCTGCCAAATTACAATGAAAAAGCAATAGAAGGCTACAGAGTGACCCCGCCTGAGACAGTAACCACAAACACAGAACCAGACCTGTAAGCACCATGGGAGCAGAGTTTTACTTCTAGAACAGATCCTGTGGCTCAATTAAGCCCTGGGTGGGTAAATTAATGAGTAGAAGAAAGAAAGCAAAGTCTGGCAGAGGTAATTCTGTTTGAAGGTGCTATAAGGAAATAGGTGTTTTCAGCAAGAGGGTAAGTGTTATTGGGGCATGAGAATGAGCAAATTCTAGTGAGGTTTTCTCCCACGATTACAGCAGGCAGCTGATCCATCCTCCAGCTGTAAGGTGTACAGTTGAGTGGGGACCCCAAGCTGGGGACACAAGGTTCTGGCACAAAGGACCACAAGGGCCAACCCTGCACCAGTGCTAGAAAGATGAACTTCCCTTTGAAGATGCACCAAGTGCCCCTCCCCCTTGCCCCCGACCCACTCACTCCCTGCACAGCCAGCCCCACAGCAGCATGTCCCTGCTCCTGTGTCCATTATCCCGCTTGGTATGGTTTGGCTTGGCAGCTCTGTAGTTTATCTAAGTAAAGCCTGGGAATGGAAACTTCATGAAGGTGTTTGGGAGTTAATATCAGGGAATTAGAATATACTCAGAACTTAGTCTCTGTTGTCATCTTGCAGCAGTGCACAGAGCTGATATCATCATAAATTGGAAGAGATGTCAGCAATGGGACCTGCGGGATTCCAACAGCAAGTGGCTCTGGGATGGTGGCTGCGGGGCAGAGGAAGGAGGGTTGAAGCCTGCACGGCCCCCCATGGTTACATTGGGGAAGTCTGTTTCTTCACTGACTTATAAGTAATTTGAGACAAATGTTATATTAAATAACCTTCTCTTTCACCTGCCTGTGGCTGTTAGAACAGGAGGTACATGTGGTGGCTCTAGACATAAACCAGATTGCCCTGAGATCCTCAGCCAAGCTAAACAATCTAATCATGGGAGCAAAGGAATTCATACTTTTGTACATTCACTCATAAACTTATTCATTTCACAAACATTGAACACTAAGCTGTACACCATGAGAAATACAAAGGTGAATAAAACAGTGTTCTTAAATTGATCTTTTTTCCCACCTTGCGATTTTGTAGTCCTACAGTAGTTTCCTCTAGGGTGTCATTAACTTAGTTCACTTCTTCCCAAAATGTTTACAAAGACTAGTGGAGGGAGAGGAATACAGCAGATGCAGGTTCAAATCCCAGCTCTACTACACAGATGTGTGACACTGGCAAATTTCTTAACCTCTCTAAGCTTTAGTTGATTCGTCTGTTAAATGGGCATAATGATATGTATCTCATAAGATTGTTGGTTTTGAAAGCGAAATAAACAGAAAGTGCATAGAATAGTACTTACATGGAGGAATTAAGTCAAAGTTAGTTGTCCCCTCTATTTTCCTATGCATTTCTGACCATTCTGCTATCAGCTTGTACTAAAGACAAGCCTGTGCGTCTCTTTGCTCAACAGAATGCCAAGAGCATCCTTTGCATATGCTGTTAGTGAACTTGACCTCACCCTCCCAAATAAGTGTGACTCTAACGGTTATTTTGTTGTACTGCAGCTATTCTTTACTTTCAACACATGTCAATATGAGATGTTAAAGGAAGCACACTGAGACTGTATACAATTTTGTACATTGCTCTTAATAAAAGCCAACATTTATTGACTCAAAGCCAACCAAGCTCCAGGCACTACTCTAGTGTTTTTCCTGTGTTACCACACTTAATTCTTCAAAGAACTCTCTGAGATAGGTGCACACAGTGCCTGTTTTTACAGCTGAGGAAACTGAAAAACAGAGAGGTTAAGAAGGTTGTCCAAAGGTCTGCTACTCGTAAAAGGTTGAGGTAAAATTTTTTTAACACAATCACCCGAGCTCCAGGGCCACCCTCTTCACCGCTGCACTGCATTATACTACTCTTGCTAAAGGACTCTAAGGTAGTGATTAATAAGTGATATTGGGCTGCAAATAAGAGCATAAGAGGTGTCAAAGTTTTCAGCCAGTTCATTTGATCACAGAGGTCTAGGAATTCCTCCAAAGTTTATTACATAGGTTTCTGCAAATACAGACACAGACATAGATATAGATATATAATCTCCATTACAGATTGCTTCTGTTATACATAAAAATGAAACACAGCTTGTTCTTCTAGCTGTAAAATTTGGGAGCCTATGATCTGGGTTTGTCTGAACTTCATAAACAGAATGCATTCACTTGATATCTACCAGGTACTTTGCATATGTCCAGCCAGCACTTTGCAATGATGGGAAAGATGAGTCCTGCCAACAAAGAATTAATTCAGGGTTTAGGAGGGGAGAAAAGGAGCTACATAAGAGGTAATTACAACACAACTGCTGTGAAGAAGTATTGCAGACACACAAGGGTGAAGTATACATCCCTTGAGACCCTTTATTTAATAAAAAAAAAAAAAAAAAAGGAACAAGTCCCTTTTAGAATTCTGGAAGCATCCTTCACGTGGGTTCTCCTGAGTGTTTTTTGCTAATTCCACAACAACTGAGAGCCGAGCCCCGCTGAGCCAAGACAGCGCTTCCTCTGCTCAGATGGCTTCAAGTAAACCTGGATGTTCTGTGCTGCTACAAAATCTCCCTCTCCCACCATCTAAACCCCGGCCCTCTCAATGCCTAGATTTCTAGAAAAATCAGTATGTAAGGTCAAATCAGATAGTTCCTTTCAGAGACAGGGTCTCCACTATGTCATGGATTATTTCAATGGAATTCTGCCCAAGGGCTGGAAAAGAGGCTCCAGGAGACAGACTCAGAGTCTCCTCCATTGCTCAGTTTTATGACAATTTAAATTCACTGGGCTTATATTAACAATACTCAACATTATTCCCAATCTCAGAGCTGGTTTTGTACAAAGAATGTAGAGAAAAAGAATTAATACATAAAAGACTTCTAAAAGCTCAGCTTTAAAATGGCAAGAAGAAAATGTAGGAAAAAAATGTCTTCATTTCGCATTAAAAGCAGAAGGAAAAAACCTTCAGCTTTGAAGAACAAAGGAATAATAGCACATGATGGAAACATTTTAAAGATAAATTTCATAATGTTATTAGCAGCAACTTCTTTAGTACAAAATTTTTGGCTTTTGATATTTATCATAACTCCTTGTGGCCCTGGAGAAAAATATTTCATTACTAAACTTTTATCTGATTTTATGGCTATCTTCCCTTTTATTTTTTTAAAGCACAGCTTATCTTAACTAATCAAAGTAGTTTATCTTCTTTTTTGATGACAGGAAACCTAACTTATACTCCTAACCTTCTTGCTGCCCCTTGCAGTAGTACCTAGCATGTTTCCTTGCATATATATTTGCTGAACAATAGAGAAGATATTTTTATTTGAGACAAAAAAAAACAAAAAA
Source organism: Manis pentadactyla (assembly GCF_030020395.1). NCBI lineage: Eukaryota > Metazoa > Chordata > Mammalia > Pholidota > Manidae > Manis > Manis pentadactyla. The sequence continues at coordinate 56,796,456 of NC_080025.1, read as the reverse complement.
CAAAACATTGGTTTATTTACTCATCTTCCACAGAGAGAACCAACTTCTACCAGAGACAATAAAATATTTGGGTGTTTGCTCTTCCAAATGTTCACATGCAATTTGAGGAAATGTATATTTAGTCAACTGCCTAATGGAATAATGCCAAGGAAGTAAAGAATGCTGGAGGAAACTGCCTTGAAAGGTAAGGAAAAATTGGAGACTAGGATCCAGATCTCAAAACAGCTCTAAATGTATATTGATGAAGACCTTACAGAGCTTTGCTAACCAGGTTATAAACAGTGCTTTGAAAATCCAAAGGGCTGTACTTTCTAAGGCAGGGTTTCTCAAAGTATGATCTGACCCTCTCCCAACCCCATGAGAAACATGGAGGGCTTATCAAGGAACAGATTCCAAGGTCCCACCCCTATATTTGTAGGCAACTCAAATATAGGTTTATTGGTAAAATACCCAATTCATTGGTTAAGATGCCCAAAACTAGCACCAGTATTTCAATCTTCAATTCTGATACACGAACCCCACTTTTTTATCGTAAAGTTTAGGTTAGTTAGATAAATGGATGAAGATGACGAAACACATCAACCCGCCGGGAGCAGCAGAGCCTGAAACATCTACTGCCCCTTTCCGAGCAGCACAGACACGGCTCTGCGACCCCTCCCGCCGGCAGGTGCTTCTGTCCGAATCCACCGGCTGCCCCGGCCACAGCTACCCGCTAAAGGCTACCCAGCAGGGCGTCCATAGCTATGGTCTGCTAGAGACTCACTCACTAATCAGATTCTCCTGGCTGCTAGGGCTGGGAGGTGAGACAAAAGGGAAGAAGCAGACAAACCCAAGCGGCCCAGAACTGGTCGGAGCCATTCTAACTGCCGCCACTGCCACATCTGAAGGTTCCGAAACTGAGGCTCCACCTGGGGCCACCGCTGCTCTGTGATGAGGTTAAAGTCATTACATGATGGTAACAATTAAATAAAATGAGACTTCTTAGGGTACATTAGAAAATGTCAATGAGCAGTCAAAGTAAAATACTTTATTCCTACTTCGATAATTTAATAGATACAGAAGTTGCAATGCCACCTGAGAGGCAAGATTCTTGCCCGCGTAAGCACAAAGCCAATATACCCACAGAAGCACTTTCTGAGGGTTCATTCTGAAAGTATATTGAACAGCATGGATCTTTCACATGATTTGAAAAGGCTGGACTGGTTTCTACACAACCCACAAGCGTGGGCTAGACTTGGTGAATCATTTTGGAAGAACAGGGTCAGGGTAAAGTGTTGGTATGAGTCAGAAACACAATGGAAAGCAGATATGACAGTTCCAGAGCGGTACAGTCTGGGAGCACATGGAGAGGGGCAACTAGTCGTTACAGCCTATAAGTTTAAACCTATCAAAACCAGCAGACATAAGAGCAGAGTAAGATATCTTCTCACATGCAAAGCCTCAGACCCAGTGGAGGCCTGAATGGAGAAAGGGAGGAAGGTATAAGCCGAGATATTGTTCTCCCCTTCACTCTACTTTGTGGCAGTGATTTTCATTTTCTCAGAGATTGTACCTTCTTACTGAGCCACCCCTTCTCCTGTGACCCCAGCTTCTACTGGGCATGGTTCTTTGCTCCTCCGGCCCTGGGGATGGAAACAGCTTTTTCATATTAATTCCTGGTTGCTTTGCCACCCTTTGATTTCTGGGAACTCCCATCACCTATGTAACTGCTTAAAATACCTACAGAGACTCATTTTTTAGCTGGGCCTTGACTGCAACAATAACAAAGGTAGACATTCAGTAATATAAGTATATTGGGAGGAGAAGAAAGATAGTGGAAGTGAACTGTAGGTCATCTTCAGATAGGAAGCCAGGGGGTGGTGCCTACAACTGATAAATCAGTCAACAGCAGTAATGTGTTGTTTAGGATTACAAAGATAATCAACAAGAGAATAAAGACCTGAAACAGTTAAAAGTTTGAACCAATGGAGGCCTGAATGGAGAAAGGGAGGATCTATAGCAGACCATAGCTATAGATTGCCTCCACTGCCTCAAACCGTGGAGACAGTAAAAAAGAACTGTGGTTGCCAGGAAGCCAGGGCAGGAAGTCAGAGAGGAATAGATGGGGCGTAGGCAATTTTCATGGCACTGAAACTATTCTGTATGATACTGTACCGGTGGATACACAGCATCATGCATTTGTCAAAACCCATAAAACTGTACAACACAGGGTCAACCCTGAGATAAACGATGGCCTTTAATTAACACTAGTATCAATATTGGCTTTTCAGTTGTAACAAATACACTACACTAATGCAAGATGTCAGTAACAGGGAAAACCGGGGGGGAGGGGAAGTACATAGGAACTCCCTGTACTTGCTAGTCAATTTTTCTGTAAACCTAAAACTGGGTTTAAAAAAATTATCAATTAACTCCCTTAATGAAAAGGAAGGGCAGAAGGGAGGAAGAGGGAGGAAGGAAAGGAAGCGAGCCATCTAAAAGACCTGACGAAACGCGTATTACTAAGTGAGAGAAGCCAGTCTGAAAGGCTGCGTTCTCTGTGATTCCAACTATATGACATTCTGAAAAAGGCAAAACTATATAGAGACAATAAAAAGACCAGTGGTTGCCAGAAGCTCAAGGGGAAACAGGAAGTGAACAATAGGTGCATTTTTATGGCAGTGAAACTATTCTGTATGTACTGTACTGGTGGGTAGAGTCCTTAGGCATTTGTCAAAACTAATGAAATTGTACAACACAAAGAATGAACCCTAATGTTAATAATTCTGGATCAATAATGGCTCATCTGTCAGTTACAATAAATGTACCCACATTTAATGCAAGATATTAATACTATAGAAACTGGGGTTGAGGGGGGAGATACTCTACTTCCTTCACAATTTTTCTGTAAACCTAAAACTGCCCTAAAGAAAAAAGCCTATTAAAAAAAAACAAAGAAAAAAACACTGACTTTAAAAGAAGTGTTGCCTCTACAGAAAGGGTGTTACATGGGTGAGGCAAGGCTTTTGTATTTTGTTAGTCCTATGTGCTATTTAAGCTGGGTTTAAAAAAAAGTTTTTTTAAATCTTTTTACCTGCCAGAATGGCTAAAATGAAAAAGACCAAAGATGGTGTTGGCAAGGATCTGAGGACTCCAGAACTCTCATGCACTATTATGAGAAGTTCATGTAAATTGGTATTACCACTTTGGAAAATTGTTGAGCAGTATCTATCTAAGCTAATCATTTGCATAACATGTGACCCAGCACATTCATTCCTTGATAAATACCTCCACCCCACCCCACAAAGAAAAAGATGTTACCAAAAGAGAAGTTCTATAATGTTCACTGAAGCTTTATTTATAATTGCCAGAACTGGACTGAAATGGAATGCCCATCAAGAGATGCAGACAAATTGTAGAATAGTCACACAGAGGAATTCTATATTCCAATGAGAGTAAGTGATTTACAACTACACTCAGTAACACGAATGAAACTCACAAACATAATTTGAGTGAAAGAAGTGAGGCATATAACACATAATTCCATTTATATAAAGTCCAAAACAGGCAAAAGTGGTCTATGCTCTAAGAAGCCTGAATAAGGGTTATCTTGGAAAAGAGATGACTGAAAGTAGCCTAAGAGGGTCCTCCTGAGTAGTGGTGATGTCTAGATGTTTTATTCTGAGTGCTAGTTCAAGCTGTGTTTATATATATATATATATATATATATATATATATATATATATATACATACATACATACATATTATATCTATGTAATACACACACACACACACATATATATAATATGCTTCCATAACTTGTTTAACCTGAGAGTTTAGAATCCTAGGTCACATTTTTTTTTTCTATTCTCACTCTACTGAACACTTAAAGCATACACACACACACATACACACTTCACAGTTTATTTCAATACTTGGAAGAATCTTAATGTAACATTTCTATGAATATTTTCAGAAGCAAAAGAAGTGCAGTTTTAAGTCCAGTAGAGTATTTATTTAGACTTGCTGGGTTAGTCTTTGGTGGTGTAATGGTTACCTTCCAGCTGGGTTCTGAATGTTACCAAGTTATAGATCACGGCTCAGGGTTTTTATCAAGACAAGTGTTGATGACAGCGAGAAGTCATTTCTCTTTTGAAATGTGCAATCATGCTTAGTTTTGAGCTTCTTACAACTGGATAACTTCCACTGAGGGAAATTCTTTTGTGTTATATTCAGATACTGCAATTCTGGCTTGCTCACCAACTTAGAATATGTTGAAGCTTTATTTATAATTGTTATTATTCTTTGTGCTAAAAAGAATTAGAGCTAAGTTACAGGCTTTAGACCCAAAATCTGAAGATGTGTTGATACTTCAAATATGAGGATATTTTTTACTTGTGGTAATAAATTTCTGCTGTTTCAAACATACCTACTACACTCATTTGTTTCCTTAGCGCAGGCAGTACACATCTCACACAAATTAGGTCTAATTTAGTTCTGTACATGTAAATTAACATAGTTCTTAAGCAACCCTTGCTGAACTTACTCCAAGTGAAAATTCAGTGTGGAAATTTGGCAAGTTCTTGGATCAACAACTTTAATTACTTTTACAAATTCTAAAATAGCTTAAAATACATAACAGCACATTTTTAAATACCTTTCAGAGATATAATAAAACAAGACCCCCAAATTTTTAAGAAAGCCTAGAAAACCTCCAGCAGTGGAAACTAATAAATCAACTTAATCCAAATTTCTGCTGTATGGTGTGTCAGAGCTAAAAGAAAAAAAACCAGATTTTTCTGTCTTCAGTTTAATTCACCCACAATACCTTCTGTTAATTTGCCTTTTGATTATCAGGATACTAAATTCCCAAAGGACTACTCTCAGTATATATACTTACTCTCAGCACACATGCCTCCAACTAATAGAATTTATTATTTCCTATGTGTCCACCATTAATATCCTTTTAATAACACAGTAAATTGTTTTACCACCACACTTGAGGAAGCTAAGGCCCACTGGGTTTATTTATGTAAGTTGCCTAGAGTTCTACCACTTGCACTGGTGAAGTCTTAGTTCCATCCCAGGAACTGGGATTCACAGCTACTTCATTATGTCGCTGCCAATTATTGATAGGAATTCAGGTATGAAGTCAAATCCAGGACACACAGTACTATGAACTCTGCCCTTGGTTAACACTCCACATCTACCTTGTAGACTGTAATGAAAATTCTGGCTCTACTCTTTCTGGACCAGACTTTACTGCTGCTACTCATATGGGGCATATTTTTTTTGGTATCATTAATATCACGAGCAACATTGTGGTTACTACATTTCCCCCATTATCAAATCCCCACCACATACCCCATTACAGTCACTGTCCATCAGCATAGTAAGATGCTATAGTCACTACTTGTCTTCTCTGTGCTATATACAGCCTTCCCCGTGCCCCACCCCCATGTTATGTGTGCTAATCGTAATGTCATACGGGCACTCTTACTTTGCTTCATAATATGAGAATATGAGCGTTAGACCTTTTAATCACCACTGCAGGAGGACTTGGGTCAGGAATCAAAACTGAATTCTGATGCATTTTAAAAGTCTTTATTGCTGGCAAACTGGGTAATGGGTTGGGCTTGGGCATGAAGTACAGTCATGGAGATTGACTAGATCATTAAAGAGTTGATATCACACAAACTCCCAAAATGGCACAAAACGTATCTTGAGACTTCCAAAAGTTCGGAGTTCACAAAAAAAGTCAAAATTTAACACACTGTAAGTTAAAATGCTTTCTGTTCACATGCAATCCATTTCAAAAACTTCCAACATCATTAGAAAAACCAGACACCGTGTAGTCTCTAAAATTTATTTACAGTTAATAAGTTAAAACGCAGACGTACAACCAGATTGTAGGTCTCAATCATATGCACATCAAACTGTCCAAAGAAACAATGCAGTTCCATTACAAACAACTGCTTTCTAATGCACTTAAGACATAATCAAAAAATATTTTAAACATACCAATAAAGTAAATATTATATGTATCTGTCCATTAAAAACCACCAATCTAAAGACTGCTGTGGCAATCCTTCAAATAAAAAACTTCGAGTTCAAAATTGCTCAGATTCATTGTATTCAAATGTTTGTTTTTAATGAAGTTTTCAGAAAAATAGTACTATCGTTTGCACATACATAGCAAATCAATAGGTGTCAGCCACCAGCTTAAATTACAACTTGTCCAATAAGATTCTCAAACTTCGAAAAAATAAATACACATCACAACAGAGACACTTTGCACTAACAACAATGAAGCTTGCCCTCTACAGTCATGACTTTAGCGGTTTCAGTCAAGACGAAGTTGCTGGTTGACAGGAAGGATAAAAGTGACATCAGGAATTTCAAAAGATTACTTGAGGTGCCAATCACCACATTTAGGCACTGGAGAGTTCAAAATTGAATAAAAGCATAGCAAGGTGATAAAGTTCCTCCTAGCTTCCCCCTCTACTTGTGCCATATGAGATAGAAGATAAATTAAAAGAATGAAAAAAGATCATGGGATTTCTCTTTTAAAAATCTATATACAAGCTAAGCTACACACTCATTTCAGAGGACAATTAACGGATGCCTCACCAGAAAGGCCCCAGTGCCAAGTTCCTTTTCACATTCTGCCCAAAAGTACCCATAAAATACTTTCACTTCTTTATTAACATGCTAATCAACTATGTAAGTTGTTTCTTCACATTTTAGAAGTTGTAAAACAACTAACTTTAGCAAGGTTTTGCTAAAGAAAACTTGGCAGAAATATTTTTTTACATCTTATTTCACAAACTAGAAAGGGCATGATTTTTTAATAAACTAGATAAGTAACATTGAATTCAGATGGGCAATCAGATCCAACTGAAATCAGATGGCCAAGCATTTATGCAACATCAAGTGCACTAATGTAACAAGGCGTTAAGAGGAAAAATAAGTATCTCAGTTAAATGCATGGTGTCAATGGTTGTTTCAGTTTTGTGCTGAACAAAGTTATGTCCCCAGCTAAGTCTAATTTCAAAATCCTCTGGGAAGCTATCTAGAGGAGCTATATGTTGAAATTACATTCTAGTATGGCCATTGGATTTTTCTTTAATAATTACAAAACTATATACAATAGTGAAGTGGTACAAATACACGCTTTTTTCTCAGGTGCTAATTAGCTTAAAAAGTTGCTTTTGGAGGGGAAAATGCTATTTGAAATACAATTGGCAATGGAAGCTAATAACCAGGTGAATTATATAAGCTTCCTATCACACAAATGTAATTTAATACTCTCCATCTTCTAAGTAATTATTCACTTTTACTTACTCATGTGACAGTATTTGTAACAATGCAGTATCAAATAGTGAATAAAAATGAGGCTTACTGGGAAACTGGCATAAAGTCATATATATATGTGTGTGTATGTGTGTGTGTGTGTGTGTGTATGTATATATGTATTCTTTCTACAAAACAAGAATACTGAAATTAAAGTCACAAAACTCCTACTATGAACTATTAAACTCAAAGAATTCATTTCAGAAAGCTACACCACTTGAATTCTAACACAGGAGTGAAAACAACAACTCTCATTATTCTCCTAAGAGGCTGCCAAACAGACAGAAAACCTGAATACTGAGGATCTCATACGTCAAGTTCCAGCCTGGTATGGATGGTTCCATGGCAGGATACTTACATTTGTAATGATAGTGGTACAAAAACACTACTTGACCCTTTAGATATTGCAGTAAAATCTGGCTGTGGCACCACTGGCTACAAACCCTTAAAGTCTTGCTGCCACCAATGACCAAAGGCACTTGGATAATCAAGAATTCCACACGGGGCCATATGGTATAAACACTACTAGCAAAGTGTAAATGAAGGGTCAGTACTCTGTGGCTCACCTGTTGGATTCCTGTGGCTTTCAGCTGTCAAAGGCTGGTTACTGCATACATAATTTTCAATAGAAATAAGATAAAAAAGAACAAAACATGGAGCAAAAAACTCAATTGTCATGATGTTCATAGAAAGTGATGGAGAATAGTTCAGACATTTCTTGTTACCCAACAACAGAAACAAGAGATATATTTTGCCCAAAGTAACTTCAACCAGTTATTAGATACCAAGAAATGCCCCCACCCCTCTAGATTATTAATACTTCAGAGAATTCTGAAGGGTATTCTGTTCATCAGTTTAATCCCAAAGTTTACAAACATTCATTTCTCCAATGCAATTTCCACTTCAAAATAAATTAACCTTGTAATGTACCTGGATTTGCACATCAGACCAGTACAAGGAGGTCAAATAATTTCCAATGGGATTCCGTCCATCTCTTTAACCAGTAGTTCTTGCGAATTCGTTCTTTTTTTTTTTTATCACAACCCATGTGGTTTCAATAGTTTTTTGTTCAATTAAAAAGAATTTAACAAGTCAACTTTTCCCATACAAAACTTTCTACCATTTTCTTTAGGGGCTCAGTAAATATAAACACTAAATTTCAATATAAAATCTTTAGACACCTTAAAAATGTTTAAACAGTTCTACTTTGCATCTCTTTGTAATCACTGAGCCCACTATTTTCAAAGCCGTACAAATACTTGCACTATTAAGTCATCAGCTTGAATCTCTTAGAAAATATCCTTGGTCAAAGCTCTGGAATCCCGTTAAAATTAGAAAATGAGGGGATTCAGAATACCCTGAGCACAAACTAGTATAACACCACATAACATGTCCGATCTTCCGTCAAGAAAGAGGGATGGCAGTCAAAAAGGAAAAAAGAGGGTGGGGGATAGGGAATGAACAGCAAGTAAATTCTGGCTTTATTACACACGCACGAAACCAAATTCCTTTGGAAAAATAATGACTTCTTCGGAGGGCTTCCAGACCAGTGAGGTAGAGTCCAAAAGGGAGAAAACGGATCTGCCCCTACAGTCCTGGAGACGTCTCAATCTGGGGTTAGGGAGAAGAGGGACCTCCCCTGCGGGTCCGGCAGTCCCCTCCCGCCACAGACCCGGTGCGGGGAGGCAGCAGAGAGCACACCTGGCCCGAAGTCCCTGCCGGCGACGGAGCATCCCGGGGACGCGGGGCCGGAAAAACCATCCGGTGACTTCTTCGCCCGTAAAGTGCACTAGGGAACGGGGTCCTGGCCGGATCTGTAAACACTCGACTGACACTTGTTCATCCTTCCAGGCGGAAGCTCCGTCCCAGGGTCGGCGGCGGCCGCGCCTCACGCTCGCGGCACCGGGAAGCGCCGGAGCCTCACCACGGGTTCCAGGTTCACTCGCAGGACTTGACGCGCTCTGCGTCGCGCCGCCGCTAGGCTGCGCTCGCCCCACACGTCGCCGCCGACGCGGATGGTGGGGAAGGTGGTCAGAGTCGGGGTGGCCGCCCTCCAGATCTCCTCCAGGGTGCGGCCCCCAAAGCAGGGCTCTGGCGCCGGGGGCTTGGCGGGGCAGCTCTCCTCGGCGGCGAACGGCGGCGGGCGCTTCCTTCTGCGGGCGGCGGCTGCCCGGGCTCCGCGGCGCCTCCTCCTGGCCGCCGCCGCGCCCGGGCCCGGTCTGCGCGCGGAGCCGCGGGCGGCGGGGGGCGGCGGGGGGTCGGGGACCAGGGCCCGGCAGGAGGAGTAGCCGTAGACGTCCTTGCTGCGCAGGATATGCGGGGAGAACTGGTGCTTGAGGCTGCATAGGAAGCTCCAGAGCTCCGCGTCCGAGCTCATGAACTCAGTGCTGCGGGGCATGAACAGCTTGAAGGCGTCGCCCAGCGCCTTGGTGCTGTCGGCCAGCGACAGCTGCGACCGCGAGTACACCACCTTCTCCTCCCGCGCCTCCAGTCCGGCCCCTCCTCCCGCCCTGAAGCCTCCGCCCGGGACGGCCGCGGGACGGCGCCGCCGCCTCTTCACGCTGCGCCGCATCGCATCGGAGGCCACTCGGGCCCGCTCGCGATCGCCGGGGCCCGCCGCCGCCGCCGCCGTCCCGCCTGCGTCCGGCTCCGCGGCGGCGGCCGCTGCTGGCGCCTCCCTCCCGGAACGTCTCTCGCTACTTTTCTCGCCTCCGCCGCCGCCCCTCCCCCCGCGAGGGCGGAGGACGCGGGCGAATATCCTGCCGCCTGGTACAAGATGGCGGCCGGCGCTCACCCCTGGGCTTTGTCATTGGACAGCGCCTCGCCCCCTGGTTTCTCTTTCTTCTCCACGCTAGCCTCCTTTCGCCCTCTGTCTTTCTTTAAATGTGCCCGCCTCAGGCCCCTCCCACCGCAGCTCCGACTCCACCCATTGGGTGCTCTCCGAAGAGGGGCGGGGACTAGTGGGGGAGAGGCCAATTCCTGGAAGATGGTGCTGGGGTGGGTGTGGGTTGGTAGCCCTTGAACGCGAGTCAACAGTTGGTTGTACGGGGAGGTTGACTGGTCTGGAGTAAGGGGTAGACTTCAGCTCCACCTTGGGGAGGGTTGCTCTCCCAGTGAGTGGGTGTGCATTTGTGGATCCAGCTGGGAGACCTACCAGTCTGAATAACAAAGGGAGGCAGGCCCCAAGGCTGTTGCTGGTATCAGAGCAGCGAATTTGGGTTTAAGGGTGGAGAGAATGCTCCTTTCACAGTCCTAAACCTTCAAAGGCCTCTTGGCATCTTCATCCAACTCTTGCCTCTTTTGGCCCCAGTCCATTTCACGCAACCAGTAGTAAGCCAGAATCATTTAGGTAATACGGGGGCATGGATGAGATTGTCTCCTAGAAAATGGAATCGCCTTCATATTTAAGAGATACTCTGCTCATCGGGAAAGCAAAGCCTATTTTGCCTATAAAATAAAACACTCTTTGTTCAAGTTGATCAAAGATCAATACAATAAAGCCATTCTCCTTAAAAGAAAATTTCCTTCTTTTTAAATATACGGTTCTGTTAAAAGAGCACACACTTCACTTCTCATTTAGTTTTAATATGTTCCTTGACAGCACCATCTCTATCATTTAGAAAGGATGCAGCAACACAATCAAAAAGGTTCTGTTGAAAGAACACACTGTTAACACATTATCTTTTGTATTCGACGGGAAGTGCTAACGCTTATAGAGTTGTGGACATTCTTTACTACTCTGCCTATCAACAGCTCAGTGCCTGTCAGTGGCACTCTGTTTTGCAGAGTGAACCAATGAAATAACACTAATTGCTTGAAATGAAGTGAGATACATACATATCGAAATCGCTTAGCACAGTAATTTTATATTTGACCTTTTGTTTTTTTACAATTTTCCTTTTAATTCCCTAAATTTTTTAAGATTAAAAAAAATCTCCTAATCCTTAGAATGTTGAGGAAGGCATGCAACTTTTACCCCTCAGTGAGCATCAGATTTGCGGGAGAAAACTGATAAAGCACACGTTTTCGGTTTGCATATAGTTGCTAATGATTCCCTCAAATATTTGAGCTGAAAGATCTTTAGTGCAATCTCCTTATATATATGAAGAAATGTGGACCCACAGAGGTTCAGTAATATGGCTTGTTGATAGCAGGTCTAGGACCATGATTTTGGTCTTTGGTTTCCTTATCTAGTGATCTTTACATATCACTGGAGGCTTTTCTAACTGTGTTGCCTAGCCTCTAAGAGGTTCAAAAGAAAATGCTTTATGTGGGACTAGAGAGACCAAGGGACAGAGTAATAGCCCTAATTCTACTTCCACTCTACCCAGAATCAAGTGGTTTTCCTCTGTTCTACATTGGACTTTCCCGAGATTTTGTTTGGACCTGATATTATGTTTAGTTTCAATAAAAACTAAAACAAAAATATTCTGAAAGTCGCTTCTCTATACCAGAGCAGCCTCTCTACACAATGGGGTTTATGGCAAAAACAAAACTTCTTACCAGAAGATCATTTCTCTACCTACCAAAATCATGGTAACTTTCTGAAAAGAAAAGGCATTTTTCCTAAGAAAGCACACGCTGATCTCAGAACAAGTTTATGGAACCAATTACCAGCTTCTTAAGTCCTTACAAGGAAATAGTAAAACAACAACTCTTCATATCACAATTAGTTCTCTGGGTAATTCTGGGAACACACAGTAATGTGAAATTTGAATAACTGCCATTGGAATGCCCCTGCAGATAGATGTAGAAAAATCTCAGAGTAAACCAGTGGAATGATAAGGGGATTTCATAATGAAAGAAAAGCGTAAAAAAAGGATTTCTGTACTCCTGGCTTCTCCTGTTGTTATTCCCTCCCTTCCCTGTTAATCATATTATAAATTCTTCAGAATCTATTGCCACAAAAATATGTATCAGGCATCTATACAAACTTATAAAATTGATTTCAATTAAGAGGATCAATCTTTTTTCAACACAATTTTGGTACTAAGAAAACATAAGATCGCAACAAATTATATTCAATAGTTCATTTTATAATACATTCTCATTTAATTTACTTAAAACCAAACAATAATTTTTTTAATTTGTGTATGTTAAAGAGTTTAAATTATTGTACACTTTTAAATTTGCCACTGTTTGTGCTCTCTGCTCTTCTGCTTTCTCTGTTTCTTATTTTTACATTTCTTCTTAACCTGTACCTTTGATTGGCTCAAATAGTTTACAAATGGTTCAATCTATTCCCCATAAGTGAGTAAAATTTACACATAAAGATAATACATTTCTTCTAGTTGCTGAGATGTTCCTAAGACACTATAAATTTTATGGTAAGTCAGCAAATTAAATTTTCCTTCTTGAGGATTAATTGTTTAAAATCCTGAATTTACTCCTTTACTTCTTAAAGGGAATGATGCCTCCTATATTTGATAAATAAGCGGCAAATAATAAGAATAAACAGGGAAGAAAACCTAGCTATATGTGTGTATTTTCTGAATTTATAACTTATGTAGTTAAAAAAATGAATCCAGAAAGAATATGGTGATTAGAGAAATTAAAAATAAAATATATCTGTTAGCTATCTGGAAACTTTCCTTTAAGATCCCACTTCCATAAAATAATTTGCTTCTTGAAAAGTCGCCAAAACATAAAATTTTTTTAAGTACATGTACTTTTGGTTGTGAGCATCAGCTCTGGAATCAAATAGGCTTTAAATCAAACAGGACTTTATAACAAAATATCTTGGACACAGTATTTGCCTTTCTGATCCTCAGTTTTCTCATTTATAAATTGAACATAATCTCTATTTAAATGGATTGTTTTGAGGATAAGATGAGGTAACATTCGTAAAACATTTATTATGGTGCCTGGATGACAGTAAACATAGAATAAATAATCGCTATCCTTATTTCTCTTACCTAATTAAGATTTTACTTGATTTAACCAACATATGTTAAATCATATATTACAACAGGAGTCTAGAGTTTTGTTTTAAGTAATAGATTGCTGAGGAGAAACTCAAAATGTTAGTGCTAGAAGGAAACTTGAGAGATTATCTACTGAGTCTAACACTCTTAATACAGATGAGAATACTGAGATGCCAAGAGATCTGCCTAAATTCACACAGAGGAATGGTGGAAGACCTTGAACTAGAACCTAGGTCTCTGTTAGTCCTGAGTCGTTTCTAACATTCTTGTATTTAATCCAAGGAGATAGCCTTAATTTTTAGTTTGAATAAAATTACATAGAGCATGAGTCATCAAGAAACATTTTAGCCTTTTCATTAGAATCATTCTAATTTAGATTTTTCTACAAAAGTCATCGCAAAGATCAGGTGTGCTCTAAAACTACTTATTGTGAAATACACAAAGACCATATAACTGAGAGGACAGGACTTGCACTTTCCCTACTCTTCTTACTACTCACAACTTAAAATCTTGGACATTATATATGAAATGAACATCAGATGATTCTGAAAAATGGAGAAGAGAAAGCAGACAGGCTAGGGACCTCAGAGCCCACAGAGCAACACAGCTGTGAGTTCTCTGGGTTTCCTTTTTTCTCTTTTCTGCATGCACCTCAGACTGAGTGCTGGAGAAGCTAGCAATCTAGAGATGCCAACAGATGTAGACATAAAAAAGCCCAAATAAAATCTTTCCTCTCTAGCTATAGGACCAGGAAATGAACAGCCTAGCAAGACAGAAAATAATCAATGTACTTCAGCAAGAACCCCCTAAAAAAAAAATGGCTTCTGCCAGGGCCCAGCTGTAAGAAGCACCCTACCACCCCTGCCAGGGTAGTGTCAGAGAAGGCTAAATAGGCTTATCATGACCCCATCCCTCCTGGGCAGTAAAGAGACAATCTTCTCTAATTCCTTCCACCTTAAACCAAGTCATCAACGGCACAACCAAGTATCACAGACTCAATGACAAAGACCCACGTCACTCTAATGGAGACTTGTCTGTGCTGATATATGTCTACTTTTGGGGTTTGGTCTGAACCCTCAAGCCTGCTTTATATTATTATCACCCAGCTCACACTCTCTTATCCAATAAGATAACTATAAAAAAACTTTATCACATTTTTGTTGAAATCAAAATATACTATGTCTGTGGGCCTTTACCTAACCTACCAAGCCAGATTTCAATATCAAATAAGAAATGATGTCATCATAATTTTTTGTAAGCTCTCAAACTGTTTGATCTGAACTGTAGACTCCACTTGTCCTATTTTTTTCTTAATAATTTTGGAGCTCAGCTGTAATTACATGTAAAAATAATTAGCCAGTTTGAGTCTATTAGTATCAGATTGGAAAAATATTAACATATTGAATCATAAATGTAGAAAAAGACTACTATGTAGTAAAATGAATAATTAGATGAACAGAGGTCAACAAATTAGTATTATAACTTAAAAATAAAAGTATCATCAAGTAATGATTAATTCCTAACACACAGTTCCAATCCTGCCCTTTTAATACTCAGAAATCTTCAGTGGGTCTCCATTGCCTACCAAATGAAGAATAAACTGTGTAGCCTGATACAAAACTACAAAAAACCCTTCAAATTATAACTCTAACCAACTTTTAAGCCTTTCTTATACATAGACCAAAACATAACTTCCTGCCAAACTTCACTATAATATATTCCTATATATTATATATTCACTATAATATATTCCTAGAATAATTCCTATTCATGCACTCACTCAAATAATTTATTGAAAGTCTGCTATATACCAAACTGAAGGCTGAGCTTAAACAGTGAGCAGAACTATACTGGGAACCCACCTCATGATACTTATAGGCTAGGAATTATTAGTTTCCTATGGTTGCTATAACAAATTCCCACAAACTTTGTGGCTTAAAACAACACAAATGTGTTTGTTATCTTACAGTTCTGAAATTCTGCAGCTTGACACTGGACTCACTGGACTAAAATCAAGTTGTCAGTAGGGCTGTCTTCCTTTCTGGAGGTTCTGAAGGTAAATCCATTTCTTTGGCTTTTCCAGCTTCTAGAAGCCACCCACATTCCTTAGCCTATGGCCTCTTCCACCATCAAAAGCAGCAACATTAAATCCCTCTGGCCATTCTTCAGTAGTTAATATTTCCAACTGATTTTTCTGCTTCCTTCTTGAACTTTTAAGGACCTTTGGGATTACTCTGGGCCCTCTGGGATAATCCAGGGTAATCTCTCTACTTTAAAGTCAGTTGATTAGCAACCTTAATTCCATCTACAACCTTACTTCCTCTTTTCCATGTAACCTAACATCCTGCATGTACCAGAGATGAGGATATGTACATCTTTGGGGGACAATTATTCTACCTTCAGAATTACAGTTTAATAACAACACAGGTTTAACATATACTATTCATAATCTGTGCCAGACCCACACTAACCACTTCACATGGATCACTTCATTTAATCTTCACAACAGTTCCATGGGGTAAGTACTATTCTATATGTCCCATTTTATAGATGAGCAGATTGGGACTATTCTTTTCCATCTATGTTTTGTTTGTCTCATTTTCCCCATCTTCTTCTTTCCAAATTTTGTCATCCTTTGAGCCCCTCTTCATCCTTGTGCTCTCTTCCTTCTATAAAGGCTGCATCATTTTGCTTTTATCTCCCTTACAACATGCTTCCTCACCACCATCCCTACTCCAGCTTACCCTTACCACTAGGAGAACAACTGTCATTACTGAGCAGAATATGTTATGTCTCAATTGTTTTGGGACAGACAAAGATTGTGAACCATCTACATGATAAACTCCTTCACAGCAGGACACATTAAAAGGGGGAAACATTAAAAATGTGTCTTACTGATCTATTAATATGTATATAGCAATAATGTCTTAGTATTTTTATCTGCATACAGTGCTTCATAGTTTAAAATATACTTTTTCTGACTCAATCCTCAAAGAGCCAAGTGAGAGAAACCAAGAAAAAATGTTATTATATTCATTTTATAGATGAGAAAACTGAGGCCCAATAAGGTTAACTGATGTGTTCAAGGTTAAAATGATAAAGCTCAATCCTAAACCAAAATTTTGTGATTGAAAGACTGGTATTCTTTTCAGTACTGTTACTCTTCACTCATAGTGAAAAACACCCAATAAATTACTCTGAAACAAATCTTTTCATATTGAAGATTCTAGAATCTTCTTTGGCTATCTTTATAACTCCACCCTGTTCATTCTCATTTTGTTCTAATTTTAGCCTTGAGTGACATGAACAAACTAGATAATCCATTAAGATACCATTAAGCTCTAAAATGTTTTGAACAAAATGGATAGAAAATAAATTACCTTTAAATAATGAGATGACATACAAAGTAAAACATTATGGACCAGTGGTTTTTAACTAGCTGGGAAACCAAGTCCATGTAGTTGATGCAGTGGCCAGGGGTCCACGGCCAGGGGCCCCTCACAACTGTGTCCAGTGTGAGAGGCACTAGCCCAAGTGGACACACAATGCCCCCCAACTGGGGCAAGGACTTTCACATGGCTTCCTTCAGGCAGTGGCTGCCACATCCCAGCCTGGGCACCAGAGAATTCTCAGGGAATAAAATTTGGTATGATCAGGAAAAAGGAGATGTTAGCTTAGATCCAAGTTTGTGGTCCCTTTTGCAAGAGCTGCCAAAGCACGTTAAGGTACAAGCTCAAGCCTATGTTGGCTTAGGCACTGAGAATTTACCTGCCACTAACTGGTGAGTTTTTCCTGCCAATAAAGAAAAACACTTAACTCTTGCTTAGCCTCTTCCTTCTACCTTACACAAGAACTCATCCCTGCTTAGCCAAACTCATGTCCTCCGGTAAAGGAGCTTTTCATCGGCCATGCACAAAGAAGGAGGTCTGGCGTACACTTTGCTAAAAGTAAGCAATTTTTTCATACTGTTACCTCAGATTAAATTTAAAGACAAATAAAACCTTTTACTACTTCATCATTATAATCCTATTTTATTCAATTCAACCCAACATCTGAGTGACATGACACATGGTATTCTAGAGTGGGAACCATGGTGTCTGAACCTTTTGTAGCCGTCTTACAGCTGTGAGGCAAAATCCTGGGGATGAACTTCAAGCTGAGGATGGTGGGAGAGGCCTAAGCAGCAGCTGAGGTCCTCAACAACATTGTAGAACCATCAAGTCAACCCCGTGACTCTCTGCCTCCCAGACATCTAGCTAAGGAATGAATACATGTCTTTATGACTTAAACTACTATTACTACTATTACTTGAAGCCAAACATATCCTCACTGATACAGACCACCGGGGGCCTTGTGACAGGCACTCCACCCCCACCCCCACAGGTGTCCCCCTATCTCCCACCCCCACTGACTACCAATGTTAAGAGATTTTGCCAAAACAATTTTGTATTTCAAAATATATGGAAATCACCCTTTGAGAAATTCCCTCACATTTAGGTAGAAACTCAATAAATAATCACTATCTCAAGCAATATGTGATTAATTTAGAAAATATGTTGGAGAAGAAAAGACCAAAAAGACCACAGCATTCTGTCATTTGCAAAATATCTCAATTTAAATTTCTTAAACTCATTTTTAAAGATTTACTGGAATTTTTTCCCCAAATTGTGACCAAGACATTTCCACTGTCTCGCCAGCCCTCTCCCACTCTTTGTTTAGTAACTAGACTATCACTCAATGAGCCTTCCTTTCTGTGCAGGTGAAAAAGATCAAGGACCCACTCCCAAACCATTTTCCCAGCTTTTGTCACATTGCCCCTACCAGTGATTTTTCAAACTAATCAAACAGTAGGATATATTTTATATGGTATTAAACTTTAATAGAAAACACACTTACTGTGAAGACAGTATCATAGTTACATTCATCTTAAATTTTTAAATAAAAAGTTCACTCTTAATATCAATATTTACATATCAATTTTTATGTTACCTCAGTTCTGTCCAATTTTGTGTTGTGTAGTTTTTATATATATGTCTTAATTGATATATAAACTTAATATATCTTTCTCCATATTTTTCAACAATCTTAATACTTAATACCACCAGTTCATCATAATACAATATTTATTTCATCAGGATATTCAAATATAATATTTGTGGGATATTTAGAATATAAGGACACTATTTTCAGGATTATAAACAATGTTCAAATGAACCTCTTCAACTTTGTTTTCTCAGTTTCATTACTTCCCCAGGATAAATTTCCTGGGTCAAGTAGAAAAGACTTTAGACTTAACACATATTGCCATATTGATTTCTAAGCGAATACAATACTTCCTGCAATATATGAGTACATGTTTCACTTAACCTTTCCAGCACTTAGGTACTTTATATATTTTAGACATTCTGCCAGTCATTATTTTAATTTGTATTTCTTCCATTACTAATGAGGGTAAATATTTTTTATTTCTTAGAATGTATTTACTGTTATTTGAATTGTCCCTTGTGATCTCTCAAAATTATTTATCTATTGTGGTCTCCTGGTGGTAAACATTTAAAAGAAAATATATTAGTCTAGTATGGTAAGGTATTAAAATATTAGCTCTTTCATTATATATCACTGTATATATTTCAAAGTTAATAAAATTTTCACTGCAGTTTAGAATCAAGATCTACACAGGTAATATTTTCTTTGAAGGTTAGCTTCTTATTATTGTACTTTGCTTTAACTTAGGCTATACCTTGCTTTAAATTATGTCTCAGTTTAGGTTGTGAACAAGCAATTTCCTATGCTTGCTCTGGCTTTTACTGTTTTCAACATTTTGATCTGTAATTTAGATAACAAGATGGGTGGCAGGCTTATCAGGCTTAAGGATCCCATGGAGGGATAAGAGATATCTGATACTTCCTTTAAACTACCTGAAACAGTGAACCAATTCTAAAAATATATAATTTCATAGAAACAAGTATAAAGCCTACACGTAGGGTCCAAGAAGTCAACTGTGGAAGTGTAACATAAAAGAACTCTATCTTAATAGCAGTACATGTTTAAGGACCGATGGGGTTCAGTTGGCAGTAAGCTTAATATGAGTCCATGTGGGCATGTGCTGCCCAATAATTTATGTGATCCTACAACTGTATTGTTACTACTAATAACCACTCTCCTCTGCCCTCCTTAGAGCATTCTTGGAGTATTATATCTCATTCTGGGACATTGTATGTACACTGGAATCCCCCAGGGGAATGATGAGGAAGCTGAAGTGACTCAACACTAGATCACAGGAAGAATGGACAGGTGGCATGACGTATTTTGCCTGGAGACTAGAAGTCTCACGTAGGAAGTTTAATTAATGCCTTGCAAACATTTTCATATTTGCATGTTCTCTGAGGTTCTAAGCAGTGAAGCAACTAATCATGGAGTCATTGTATGATTAGGAAAAAAACCTACTGGATAGATGATTGGGGAAGAGTACCCGCTTCTCTGGGCAAACAGTGTCACTATTGTGCAGAGTATGGCAACGGGAGAGTGGCTGCATTTCAGTCCCCACTTGTCCCCTTGCTCACTCACTCTTATGTACAAATTGTCAAACTTTATGCGGTGGCCCTAGCTCTAAAGTAGGTTCAACAACTTATGATCATGGACCAAATCTATCTCCTGTTTTTGTAAATGAAATTTTGTTGAAACAAAGGCAGCCACACTCATCTGTACTGTCTGTGCCTGCTTTCCCACTACAGTGGCAGAGCTGAGTAGTGGCAACAGGGCTGTATGTCCTGTAAAGCCTAAAATATGTACTGTCTGGCTCTTTACAGAAAGTTTACCAACTCCTGTGCTTTTTAACTTTTTTCTGTTTACAATTTGCACCATGATTTGGGGTGGCAATTGGGGATTTTTATTTAGTGTTCATTTTTAAGAAATTTTAGAAAAAAATTTTGCTGTAGAAACTAACCAATTATTATGCTACCAGGTTGCCTTCAATTATGTGTCAATGACAGAGTATGTATGCGTTAGAATGCTTCTGCTGTGAATAACTGAAACTCATTTGGTTTCAATTAAGCAGGAAGAGACACTAGAAGGGCAGTTTGGTATCTCTGAGAATCCAATGGAGGAGGTGCAGCTGGGCCAAAAGCAAGGGCTGAACCTTGTAAGGAACCTAGAAGTTCCTGACCTCCATTTCCTATCTCTGCTTCTCTCCATGCATCCAATTTACCTTATTTCATTTTTTAATGACTTTTAAATCAAAAGGTATACTTATGTATTTTAAAAACCCATTCTTACAGAAGACAAACAAAAACTAGCAGTCCCTGTTCTACTGCTCTTCATTTCCTTGATTTTCATTTCCCAGAAGCAACCATTTTCAACTCTTCTGGCATTTATTCTGTCCGTGTTTCTAAATAACACGTTTACACTATTCTTTCTTGATTCTTCAGTAAATAAACTTAAATAATATTGCTTACCATGGAGGATGAGGATTCTTTGCTCTGCCTCCCAACACACTTACATCACTTATTTTTGCTAAATCTCTATCTGGTGCTTACATTACTATGATTACGTAATAAAGTTTTCTAACAATTAAAGTATTCCAATAATGCATTAATAATGGAAAATATGTTGCAAGGTTAGTGAGTTCCTGGAAATGCAAGTATGTGGAAGGCAGATATTTTCTTATTTACCTTGTTATCTCTGGTACTTTCTACAATGCCAGTATATATGAGGTAATCTTTGAATGGGAATGTATATTGTGAAAGAACCTGGTGTTTAATATTTCCCAAGAAAGCATCATGGGGGAGAAAATCAGAATTCTGTTAGATTTCCTGGCTCTTATTTAACAATTTAGTATTATTGTTATTTTAGATTATTGTGAGTAGGAGAAAAAAGGAGGAGCACCATACCCTTTGCAGCTTCCAAAGGGCACACTGAGGTCCTGAATGTGTGGAGTTGACACATACACTTCACACTGTAGGGATATGGCGGTTCTGTAACATGGACTAAATGAGGCCTAATTTAGATTCAGGGTATTCTTACTTCTACCTATTGGGATGCCATGTATTTCTATAAAAATGTGTGAAGTTTTGTTACAGCAAAGAGTTCACACAGAACTTGAAGCAAAACATGGGGTTCTGTATAGGATCAGATAAAATTTTATGTAACTAAGAGGGATACCAGAGTCAAACCAGGGCCTTTATTTAACTTTCAAGAATATCATTCTTGACCTACAGCATTACCATCTTTGTGACCATTATTATTCCTGGGGTTTTACATTGTAATTATTATTTGACCTTACTTGGTAATAATGATCTATCCTTCCTTCACCTGAAACTACATTTATTTAATCAGTTTCTCTCTTAGTATAAAATGCAGGAGGAGAAAAGCATGCTTTTATTCAGTACAAAGCCAGCCTCAGAGTAGGATGCTTTACCACATTAATTTAAGTAATATACCATGAAAAACAGTCAAAAACTTTCTCAGTTTGAGCTGCAGGACTGGTCTTTGGTGAAAGGACATAGACTCTCCCAAGATTGTTTATAAGACAAATTCTTATTTTGATATGGGACTATCACCATGGTCAGGGGTTGCAGATCCACAGACATGCTTCATTAGAACTTGCATAGAATTTTAATAACCATGAAAATTTTAAAGAATTACAGATCTGTGGCTCTTCTTGAAAACCTGTTACTTCTGTGGTGGCTGGGTCCTCATTCAACACGGTCATAAGAGGTGGAGCTGAGCAAGTTTTGTCACCAGTGTATCCTCAATAATATTTGAATTTGCAGTTCTTGAACTCTGAAGTCTCAGAGTTATCAAATCAAAGCTTATGGACTTAATACTGGTCTATTGACCCCACTTCACTTATCAAGTACTGGGTAATTTCAGGGAATTGAAGGTACATTTTGGTGCTTTGAGGAACAAGGTATATATTCAGAAATTGTAATCATAGAGAATACTTCTACTTTCTCCAATAGATACAACTTTGTTGTGATAATGTTTAGCAACTCACTTCTTGAAACTGATCTTCTGCTTTTTTGCATAATTTTTGGACTGTATTTATAAGGCAAAGTCACTATAGCCATCAGTTCCATTAAAAGGTAGGACAGACTCAGTGGAGAAAATATTCTTTTGATAGAATACCAATAAGGAAGATATTAATGATTAATGTTAGAAAAAGTATTCCATGTGATGGGATTAAAACCACAGGATACCATTTCCCTGAATACCCTGAGGATCTTCGTAAATCACTGAAGACATCGGAAGTCACTTTGAAAATCAGACACTCCAATGCAGAGTCATGACAATAATAATGTGTCTATGCCTTTTGTCCACCCTTGGAGTCAAGATGTCTACATAAACAATCTGATGACTAATAGAGGTTGTTCTCTAATATACTTTAAGTGCTAAAGAGAAAATTAAGCATTACTACCCACCTGAAATAGGTAGAATTATAGCAAAAAGGGAACTTTCTTGGATTAAGACTATTAGTGTTATTCCTTATGTAACTTTTTTATCCATGCCTGCAATTTTAGCACTTATTAAGTTTTTGGTCATTGCTTATATGTTCCTCTTTCCTAAAAATCTTGAAGACATGAATCAAGTCCAATTTCCTTTGAATCCTCAGCCGTTAGCAGAGTACTCATATTTAGGTGTCCAGCAAATATTTATTGAATGAATATATCAATTCACTAATCACAAAACAGCAACTTTGGGAATAATTACCTTTACTACTCAAATGTTCAAAATTTTGAAACTTGGGTCCTAAAACAATCTAAATGCTCAATCTCTTCCTTAGTTTCAAGTTCGTGTGCACGCATGTTTTTCCTACCACCTTCCTTTCACTTGGCATTGTCTAAAGATGTTTATGTGGCTGATAACATCCCACAGAAGACTGGGTCTTAGGCTTGACAAAATGCCCAGCTTGGCCCATGAATTTACAGAAGTTACAGTTCACTGCAGTAAGAATGAAAGGTGGAGGCTTAGCCAACAACACCAGGATTTTCAGAATGGTTTCTTGAGTCTTAGAGTGGGAGACTTCAGTTGATGGCAATAACAATCTGCCTGTTCAAGTAAGGTCCTCCCGGGTGCAGGAAATATTCAGTGGGACCTCTTCTACCTTCCAGCCATGTCACTCTGAAATGCCAGCGAAACTACCTTAAATAGCTTGTAGAAACAAAGAGCTACTCTTCATAAGCCAGGTCATCTGGATTTAGCCGTCACCATTTAGATGGGTGACACTCTTGCTGTGCCACCAGCACCTTCCTGTTACATTATTCACCTATTATACAATACTGACCAGGCATGAAACACACTAGCTGCATTTGTAACAATGACTAGTCTGCGGACATGCCCCTAACATCACAGTAGTGGTTCTCTCTCTCCGTGTTCATCAGAATCATCCGAGGAACTTATTCAACATACATTCCTGGACTCCACTCCCAGATATTCTAATTCAGTTGGTACAGGATGGAGCTAGTTAACCCCCTGTTTTGACAAGCACCTCAAGTGATCTGATAAAAGTGGTCCACAGATAATACTTAGGGGAATATTTCATTAGAGACAAAAATCATACTTTATTATGCACCTTTTCAGTGGCAATCCACTGGCAATTTTTCACTCCCACTTCCCAGATCTCCATACATTCCATAGGAATCTTCAATTTTAACTCAGTTTCCCATATATAAACACAGACATACAGTTAATACCGTTCTGTGTTAATATGTGTCTCCTATATGTTTTCCTCTAGGCCAATAGGTTTTGTGATGTGCTCCATGGAAATTCAGGATTGTATGAAGCTTTTCTAAGGGATTTTAAATCACTCATAGGAAAAGAAATGTTTTCCTTTGATGTATGGTTTATTTGGAGACATACAAAAACATGTACAATTTCCATAATAGCCACAAGAATGGTTGGCAACTTTATAATACATGTTTATGAATGTCTTCTTAGTTAAAAAAAATACTTAAAAACTTGTGGTCATTGTTTTCCTCTAAAAAAATCCCAAGAAAATTCACAGCTGACAAGAGTAAATCAGCTAAGATTATATCCCAGGTTCACTGCAAACCACACATGTTTCCCATAAATCTTCGCTTGCTTTGTAGCTAAACCCCCTCTCCAATCAGAGATAGGCTCTAATCTTTATAGCACTAGGGTTTCCTCCTTCAATTGTAATACTCGAAGTCTGAGAATTAAAAGCAAAGTACAGTTTTCAGAAGCTTGTATTTTCACTAAACAAAATTCTTCCATGCTTCTGTGTTTCATGTTTTCGAATGCTTTTCATTCTTTTGTGAGGATCTGGTCCATTAAGATATCTGACATGTGCATCCTTTGGGGGTGCTTAACAAAAAGCACTGCATGGCTGGTCTGCCAGAGTCCATCCCCTGTGAATAAAGTTGAATGCACTTGAATGAGCAGTGATGTACGAATACCCTTCAAAAGACTGGCGCTGGTGATCGAGCTTAGCTCTGTTCTAAGCATTGAACCATCCAGGATGTAATGGGACGATCTCCATCAAGCCAAATGGGAACACAGATGTAAACCATCAGCTCTATTTAAACAGCCAGAAAGGAAAGGAGGAGAATAAATGTGCATGCTTATGATGCTAGTGGGCCTTTAAGAACAAGCTAAGTCAGTACATATTTATTGAACACCTTCCATGTGCAAGAGTATTAATGAAAATGTTTATATTACTTGTAAGACCCAGAAAGCTAGGCCATTCACTGAGACATACCCCACCTCCAGGCTTATCTCCAGAGGACTTGACGGAGATTTGTCTGGTCTATTAAGAGACAGTTCCACTGGAACCTTCTCAACCCCAAAGCACTTTGAGTCCTATTGGAAAAAATGACCAAGGGATCAGTACTGAATGGGAATCAGGAAGTTTTCTGTGAGGTGTGGGGTCCAAAACATCAAATGCCTTGGCTTGATCAGTGTTTTTCAAATTGCAGGTTGGAAATCGATTTGTGAGTCACACCTGACATGTTTCTTTATTATAGAATAGAATAGAGGGCGGGGGGAAGGTATCGGCATATTATAAATAGTAAGCCTAAGCATTGTTTCATGAAATATATATTTGTTGTGTGGGAGGAGAGAGATGAGTGTGTATGTTTGAGTCCTAGGTTGTTATGTGAAATTGTTACATGAATATATTCCAATGGTGAAAGAAAAAGTTCAAAAGCCACTGACCTAAAATCTTTTCTAACACTGAGATGCTACAGTTCTCAAAATTTCTGATTTCTGCATGATTTTTAAATCACTTTGTATCATAGTTTTAACTCAAATAATTCTACACATTTTAAAAACAATCCAAACTCCAAACACTACCTCTCCCCTTCCCAATTTCCATTCCCAAAGGAAACTAGTAAAATGCTTACATTAATTTATAGTAAGAGATCACTTTTTTATTTATAGCTGTTTTTCTAGTAGTTAGCTCCATATTTCTAAGTAAGATGCTTATAACGTTTCTTGACTTTTTTATATTAAATATTACCAATTTTTTTTCCATGAAAGCTGAGTACTTAATGCTCTTACACCACATATACTCACACATGCTCCCTACTCCATATCTAGTCCCATTAGTATCATGATTATGCTTAAGTAAATTGTCACTATTTACATTACATGCCTGTATGGGTATTATTTCCACATGAACATGTAGGGTAATATGATTATATATCCTTGCTTGCTTACTTTTTTGTTGTCCCTGAAGTTATTCATAACTTCTTTTTCACTTCCTTAGTTTCTATGCTTATTTATCTCTTATTCATATATGACTTTCAACAGAACTATAAATACCTGGACCAAACCGAACTGGTGGTTCTCTTGACCAGCTTCTCTGCTTCATCCTAGATTCTCTCTTTGCCACCTGCCTGGGAATCCCCTCCATCTCTCTCCTGAGTTGGATCCCTTTGGATCTTTGGATCCTATGTCATCTTCTTTCTTGGTTTGCTCCATTTAGTGGAACCTCTTTTTCAGTTTCTTGGTGGGGAAAAGGTGCATTTAAGTTAAATTTTTTGAGGGCTTTGTACCTAACTCTCACAATTGATTAAAACTTAACTGGCAATACAATTCTGGGGTGGTAATCACTGTCCCTCCACATTTTGAAGGGATTGTTCCATTTTCTTCTAGTTACTCATTTTACTGTTGAAGAAACCTAATGCTATTCTGATTCCTGAACCTTTGTCTATGACCTGTTTTTCCATTCTTTGTTCTCAGAGGTCTGAAAATTTAGGATTATTGTCTTGTTGTGGGGATTTTTCTTTCCATGCATCATGCTGAGCACTTAATATAGGAACTCAAACCTTTCCGTTCTGAGAATTTTTTGTGCTATTTCTTAATTTCCTTAATTTTCCCCTTTCTGTTTCCTATTTCTGGAACTCCTTTCCTTTGGTTAATTTTCTTATCTCTCTCCTTTCTATTGTTTTTCTACAAACTGAAAGATTTCCTCATCTTCATCTTCTAACTCTTCTAAGTTTTTCACTTCTGCTATCATATATTTTTTAGATTTTTTTTGTTGGTGGTGGTCTCTGAATATTCCTTGTCATGTATGTATTATTTTCTCTTGCCTTTCAAATGTTAATGATAAATAATTTTCTCGTGTTTCCTGCTCCCTGCCTTGTCTGTGTATCTCCCAAGTTCTTTTTAAATTTTTTTCCCCTTCAGCTCTATCCACTCTATTTTATGTTAGCGGGTTTCCTTAATTTTCTCATGACCCTTGTATCTTTGGCCATATTTAAGGATGAAGTACTGAAAAATGAATAGTGAGTGGATAAGGCTTGTAAGCTTCACTGATTGGACAGCAGTGCATCCATCTGTAGGGAAGCCCAAGCCATTGGTATCTTTTGGCTTTTCCTTTGGGTTGATCAGTCCCCCAAAGAGGAGTCATCCAAATTCCTGCCTGAGTCTTATGAGCCACTCTGTCAAGTTTTCTTGGAGCTGTTCAGGCTGCAGGGAGAAAAAGCTGCATTTGATACACAGAATTACCTGTGTTTAAGAGAGTGCTCTGCCGACAGGTGTGCCTGCTGTCCCTGAGGCCAGCGGCCTTCTGCTTCAGAGTCACCTTCCGTCTTCTTCCAGGCTGCGAGAAGAAGCTTCTTGGTTCGGGGTATGGGAAGGGGACCTAGGAGCCTGATTCTCATTTGGAGTTTTGATTCAGTTCACATTCTGATCCAATTTCTGGATCTCTCTGAGGTTCTGGGCAAAATTTTACCTGCTCCTGGGCATTCTTCACTATTAAATTAGTCTTTAGTTTTCTGTGGTCTCACCATTTCTCTTTTTTTAATTGAAGTATTATTGATATACAATGTTATACTAGCTCTGGGTATACAGCATAGTGATTTAACAATTATTTATATTACAAACTGCTCACCACAGGAAGTATAGTTATGATCTGTCACCATACAAAGTTATTACGTTTTTTTCATTTCCATTTGCATGGATTATCTTTTTCCATCCCTTCAGTTTCAGTCTGGGTGTGTCTTTAGGTCTAAGTGAGTCTCCTGAGGGCAGCATGTAGATGGGTCTTGGTTTTTTTTTTTTTATCCATTCAGTCACCTTCTGTCTTTTGACTGTGGCATTTAGACCCTTAACATTTAGAGTAATTACTGATAGGTTGTACTTACTGCCACTTTGTTAAAAGTTTTCTGGTTGTTTTTGTAGCTCTTCTCTGTTCCTTTCTTCTCTTGTTCTCTTCCTTATAGTTTGAAGACTTTCTTTAGTGTCATGCTTGGATTCCTTTCTCTTTATTTTTTTGTGTATCTACTATAGGTTTTTGGTTTGTGGTTACCAGGAGGTTCACATATAACATCCTACATAGACAGCAGTCTATATTAAGTTGGTCATTTAAGTTCAAACACATTCTAAAAGTATGACCTTTTACTCCCCACCTCCACATCTTATGTATATATCATATTTTACATCTTTTTACTTAGAGTATCCCTTAAGTAATTTCAACCTTCATGCTAGCTTTATAAGTGACTGATCTACTACCTTTAGTATATATTTGCTTTTACCAGTGAAATGTTTTGCCTTTCATAATTTTTTTACTCTTAGTTATGATCTTTTCTCTTCTTCTGAAAGAAGTCCCATTAACATTTCTTGTAAGGACAGTGTAGTGGTGGTAAACTCCTTCAACTTTTATCTCTAAAACTCTTTCAATTCTGAGTGATAACCTTGCCAGGCAGAGTACTCCTGGTTGTGGGTTTTTTCCTGTCAGCACTTTGAATGCATCATGCCACTCCCTTCTGGCCTGCAGTGTCTTTTGAGAAATAAGTTGATAGTCTTGTGGATTTCCCTTGGATATAACTAGTTGCTTTTCTTTGGCTGCTTTTAAGTTTTTTCTCTTCATCTTTAATACTTGACATTTTAATTATTATATATCTTGCTGTGGACTGCCTTGGCTTCATCCTACGTGGAGCTCTCTGTGCTTCCTGGACTGGGGTGTCTGTTTCCTTCCCCAGGTTAGGGAAGTTTTCAGCTACTATTTCTTCAAATATGTTTTCTGCCCTTTTCCCTCCCTCTTCTTCTGGAGCCCCTATAATGCAGTTGCTTGATGTTGTCCTGGAGGTTCCTTTATTGCTTTCTTTTCCTAATTCTTCATTATTGCTGATCAACTGGGGTGCTTCCCACTACCGTGTCTTCCAGGGAACTGATCTGTTCCCAGTCTTCTGCATCCTCTATTCTGCTGTTGATTCCTGCTAGTGTATTTTTCATTTCAGCTATTGTATTCTGCAGCTCTGATTTTTTTTTCACATTTTCTATCTCTTTATTGAAGTTCTTACAGAGTTTATCTACTCTTTTCTGAAATCTTGTGAGCATTTTTAAGAGCATCACTTTGAACTCTTTATCAGATAGATTGCTTATCTCCATTCTGTTTAGTTTTTTTTTTTCTCCCCTAGGTTTTTCTTTTTTCATTTGGAACATATTCCTCTCTCTTTTCATTTTGTCTGACTCTCTGTTTCTATGTTATTATGTAGGTCAGCTATGTTTCCTGGTCTTGAAAGTAGTGGTCTTATGTAGCAGGTGTCCTATGGGGCCCAGTAGCTCAATCCCCTACCAGCCACCAGAATCAGGCATTCCAGGGGCTTCCCCTGCATGGGTTGTGTGTGCCCTCCTTTTGTGATTGGGCCGTGACTGCTACAGGCATGCTGGTGGGCAGGGCTGGTCCCCAGTGCAGCTTGCTGAGAGGCTCACCTGTAGCTACTGTGGGCTTGCTGATGGGTGAGGTTAGCTCACAGCACAGCTGGCTGAGAGGCCCAGCTGCAGCTGCTAGAGTGCTAGTCTCACCACTTGCTTTTGTACCCTCAAAATTATGTTGCAATCATCTTTTCCATTATCCTTTCCTCTTTGGGATTTTGCCTTTAAATTTTTGTTTCGGTGGAATTAGCAGAGATTAATAAATGGCATATTTTCCATGTGGAAGTCCTAGCCATGAATATCAGACAAGAAAAAGAGATAAAAGGTATCCAAATTGGTAAGGAAGAAGTAAAACTGTCGCTATTTGCAGATGACATGATAGATATATAGAAAACACTAAAAACTCAACCAAAAAATTATTAGAACTAATAAATAGATTCAGCAAAGTTGCAGAACACAAAATCAATATACAGAAAACTAATGCAAACCTATAAACTAATAATGAACTAGCAGAAAGAGAAATTAGGAAAGCAATTCCTTTTACAATTGCATCAAAAAGAATTAAATACCTAGGAATAAACCTAACCAAGTTGGTGAAAGATCTGTACTCTAAAAACTATAAGACACTGATGAAAGATATTGAGGAAGATACAAATAAATAGAAATATATCCCAGGCTCATGGATAGGAAAAATTAATATTGTTGACATGGCTATCCTGCCCAAAGCAATTTACAGATTCAGTACAATCCCTATTGAAACACCAACAGCATTTTTCAATGAACTAGAACAAATAATCCTGAAATTTACATGGAACCACAAAGGACTTTGAATAGCCAAGGACTTTCTCAAGCCAATCTTGAGAAAAAAGAACAAAGCTGGGACATTACACTCCCTGACTTCAGGCTATACTACAGTAATCAAAACAGTAGGGTACTCACACAAGAACAGACCCATAGATAAATGGAACAGAATAGAGAGCCCAGAAATAAACCTATACATACAGGGTCAATCAATATATGATAAAGGAATCGTGAATATACAATGGGGAAAAGACAGTCTCTTCAATAAATGGTGTTGGGCTACATGCAAGAGAATGAAAATGTATTACTGTGTAACTCCATACACAAAATTAAACTGGAAAATGATTAAAGACCTAAATATAACATGTGAACCCATAAAATTCTTAGAAGAAAACAGGCAAAAGTCTCTTGAACATAAGCATGAGCAGCTTTTTCTGGACATGTCTGCCCAGGCAAGGAAACAAAAGCAAAAATAAACACGTGAGACTACATCAAACTAAAAAGCTTCTGTACAGCAATGGACACCATCAACAGAACAAAAAGGTAACCTACAATATAAAGAATATAGTCATAAATGATCTATCCGATAAGGGGTTAACATCCATAATACATAAAGAACTCATACAACTCAACACCAAAAAAACAACAAAATAACCCAATTTTAAAAATGGGCAGAGGACCTAAATAGAAATTTTTCCAAAGAAGGAATATAGATGGCCAACAGGCACATGAACAGATGCTCCACATCACTAATCATCAAGGAAATGCAAATTAAAACCACAATGAGGTATCACTTCCACCAGTTAGAATGGCCACTATCCAAAAGACAAGAAATAACAAGTGTTGGCAAGGATATGGATAAAAAGGAACCTTTCTACACCACTGATAGGAATGTAAATTGGTGTAGCCACTATGGAAAGCAGTTTGGAGGTTCCTCAAAAAACTAAAATAGAAATACCCTACAACCTAGTAATTCTACTTCTAGGAATTGACCCTAAGGAAACAAAATCTCTAATTGAAAAAGACAGATGCCACAGTATTTACAATAGCCAAGATATAGAAACAACCAAATAGATGAATGTATAAAGAAGATGTGGTACATATATACAATAGAATATATTCACCCATAAAGAAAGAAATCCTGCCATTTGTGACAACATGGATGGACCTAGGTATATTATGTTAAGTGAAATAAGCCAGGTGGGAAAAGATAAATACCATATGATCACTTATATGTGGAATCTAAGTACAAAACAAAACAACACAAAATGAACACAGCAGTAGACTCATAGACGTTGAGAAGGGACTGGTGGTTACCATAGGGGAGGGGTTGAGGTGGATGGGTGAAATAAGTGAAGGGGATAAAGAGGCACAAAAATCTCAATCCTAATATAAATTAGTCATGGGGATGAAAGTACAGCATAGATAATATCTATAGTCAATAGTTCTCTAACATCTTTCTAGGTTGACAGTAACTACACTAGTTAGCATAAGGATTTATTGGTGTGTATATAACTATTGAATCACTATGTCGTATTCTTGAAACCAGTCTAGTATTGTATACCAACTATACTTCAATGACAAAAAGAAAATCAATGAATAAAGATGGGTCTTTAAAATAAATAAATAAAAGATTACATGTAATGCCATGTTTTATATATGACTCTCAGAAATGAATTTTAAGTCCTAAATTCCAATGCCATGCAATAAATTTAGAGTGGGTAGAAGCTTAAATCGGCATGATGCTTTGTATAGGTAGCATTCTAAAATGTAAACATGGTATTGGATTATCAATATAGCAATTTTGTTTAATTCACTAGAGAATAGTGTAATTCAGTTACAGTAGACAATTCCGTTTGATTCTCAACAGTTGGAAAGTAGCATCGTATAGAAGAGTACATTTTTCCTTTCCTTCCCATACCATCCCGGTGGAGTTGAGCCACAGATACATTACACAGACGATTTGTTTCCAAGCAAAACTGTGACCTGAAGAAGAATTCAGATGAAAACAAAGTAGAAAACAAGTTGCCTGATGAATTTATCTGTCAGTGCCTGCCTTGCAGCCAATCTGTATGTGCTTTTTTTGTATCAGGAGAGAACTTGTGCTTGTTTTATGGGCCTCCTTTCCTCACTGTGCTTCCATTTGCACGGCATCAAAAGGCCCTCCAGCTGCCGTCAGGTGCAGGGCAGGATGTGCAAAGAATGAGGAAGCAGGGTGAAAGTTTTTCCTGACCCAGTGTCTGAACTAGTTTATTAATTGCAACACTTTGAAAGCAGAAGAAAGATCTGGGCAAAACATCGGTAACCTGAGTAGAGAATAGTTCTCTATAAGGGAGGACGGGATGAGAAAACAGCTCCCGTCAAATCGTTCTTTCCCTTTCCATCTTCTTTTTAGGTCACAGGTGCACTGACCAAAGGGAGAACAATTCCCCCTCAGCGCACTCAAGAAACACGACCGCCTACCGTGCCCTCGCTCTCCCTGAGAAACACGACAGAGCACCGAGGGATTACAAATGTCATGATTCCACTTTCACCGAAAGTTAGAGCAGGAATGTAGGAAAACTTGATAGACTTTATTCTTCATTTATGAGACTCCCTTAAGTATCTCGGCATATACACTTTGTCACTTAAATCTGTATAACCGACCTAGTTACTCTGCGCGGCAGCCTTCCTCCTCAGATGGAATGCCTGTGACCAGCATGGACCTGTCTCCCACGGTGGGAGGCAGCGGCCGCCTGCAGTACCGGAAGGAACACCAGCTCTGGGAGCAGAGAAATTTCAAATCCTGGCTCTGTCATTCATGAGCTGGTTGATGTTGTCGGAGTGTCAATTTACATGTCCTCTCAACAGAAACTGAAAGCTATGTAACTTAATTGCTTCCTTTCTTTGCCTTAGTTTCTAGAAAATTTGGAGCTAAATCTGTCACTATATGGTACCAGATGACTCGGTTCATAGCTGGTAGACACTCTTCCCTTTGTTTCCTTCTATGAGCTTTACTGTGTTTGATTGCTAGTGTGTCTCATTTTATATTTCAATCTATTTTAAGCCAGGGAACATCATCAGGTATGGCTCTAAAATAATTTTTACACCAATGATGTTTCTATAAACTGTCACTCATCTAACGAGCCTTTCTCTAGGTGGCTCGAGATGCGGCTTTACTCCTCCCCCGCCCATCATCTTTGGTAGGGGAGTGGCATGACATCCTGATTTCACTTATTTTCTCCTTTTATAGAAAGGTGGATTGGCGCTAAGAAATTTTAGAGTCTATTTTTAAAGTTGTAGAGTTTTCTGAAAATTAATGCAGAAGGGGAAACACACAGAGCTACAAAGTTTTTTTACTCCCTATCAGAAGAAATCATACAAGTTCAGAAACTTATGAATTTGACTTAGAACTGCCATCAAGAATCAATTTCTGTTTCTTTTAAGTATACATGTACTTCATTCAGCCAGCATTTATTAAGTATACATTATGTGCCAGACCAGTTCTAGTCTCTCAGAATACAGACATGAAAAGACAGATCTTGTTTCTAAAATATCTGGCAGTCTAGTGGGAAAAACTATTGAGAAAATAAACACGTACAATAAAGTGTGATAAATGCCATAGTAAAATGCTGTGGGAACGTAAAGTTGAAGCCAACTATTTCTAACAGGAACTGATTCTTGAACAGTTTTAAGTGTTTAGTTTTCTTTGATACAAGTTTTCCAAAGTGGCTGGGCCAATGTATTCTCTTACCAGCAATGTATTTGTGTTTTAGTGATTTAACATTGTTACCAACGCTTGCTATTCTAAGTTTTCTTAATTTAGTCATTCTGGTGGATATGTCCTGGTATTTCATTCTGGTTTTAATTTTATTTTCCTGATGAGTAGATATTGGTGGAGGCAACACGCAGAGAAGGGTAAAAGGGGAAGAGACACTGCAGAGAAACCAACATAAACAGGAAGATGCAGAGGCTAGAAATAATATGTATGGTAGGTGCAGAGGATGACAAGAGATGAAAGAAGAGAGAACATGAGGAGTATGAAAGGCTTTGTATGGAACACTAAGAAGGTTGAACTTCTCATAAAATCACTTGAAAGCTAGCTATCAAAAGATTTTTAAGTATAAGACAGATATAACTAGACCTATAGTTGGGTCTGCAAAGCAGAAAGGAAAAAGTATAAGATGCTGACCTGTGTAGGTTACATACTGGTCATCTGCATATGTAGACTGGTTAAAGCACCGGAAAAGAGTGAGCTTACTCTAGGATTGTTTCTGGGGCGGGAGGAGAAAGGGGCCGACATGATGGGAAACATCTTTATTCAAGGAGCTGACAATGGAATAGGAGGAGTCTGAAAAAGAATGTCCAGAGAGGCAAGAAGAGAACCAGCAAAGAATAATGTCATGGAAGCCAGAGAAGAGAGGTTCAAGAAGGAAGTGATCAATCTAGTCAAGTGCTGGGAAACAAAGTTAAATAAGGTAAGGATTTTAAAGAGTTAGAAAGTCATTAATGGCTTTGCCAGAGCTATTTCACTAGATGGATGGGGTGGAAGCCTGATTATGGAGAGCTATAAAGTGAATGAGCAATGAAGTGCAGAGAACGTTTTATATTCTTTTATGGGGTTTAATAATGAAGTAGAAAAATACAGGGTGATCTTTAAGAGGGATTACAAGTTTGGAGGAGAGAATTTTCCTTTAATATGGGAGACACTTTAGCATGGTAAAAGTCTATGGAGAAGAAACCAATAGTGATAGAGAAATTGAAAAAAATGAGAGAGAGAAAAGGCTAATAAGTAATTGAAGTATCAGAATGAATAACAACAGAAGTCAAGGGGAAGGGAAGGTTGTCAACTATAGTGGTTGCTTTTAAAAATTCATGAAACCAAAGGGCAGAAAATAATCTGCTTTATTTGTCAACTAGGATATCAGTAATGGCCTTTTTTGAGAGAGGTTCAATTGAGTGTTGAAGGCAGAGGCAAGAGTTCAAGCACCTGAGACCTGAAAGGAATATGGGGAACTGAGAACAAAGTTTGTATTCCAGACACTTGGCTGTGATTAGAAGAAAAGGGGCAAATTCACTAAATCTATCATCTCTGCCAAGCCCAAGGCCTCCATGAGTGGCCAGTATACCAGTGACCTTGCCTTGCTTATTGGACTGGGTGGGCACTAGCTAAGGCATGTGAACTTGGGCACAGACATCATTCAAAGTGGGGCACCTAAAGGAATATTCATTTGCTTTCTCTTGGTGAAAACTCTTTTTGGGAAAAATTAAAAGTCAATGACAGATGCACAGTGACACTATGGGAAGAGATTCTTGTGTTTCTGGTGTGATGAACACCACCCTTTTTTTTTTAGATTAATTGATTTCCATGGAAATAGGCTGTCAAAATAATATTCAGAGACATAGTATCTGTTAGATTGTCTTTCAGAGATTACATCTTTCCTTTTCCATATTTCCCATTATTTTAAGCCATAACTAGGAAAGTAAAGGGTCATTAAGGAATCTATAGACGAAATGCTTTCATTTACACATGACCTCAGAATGTCTAAGTAATAAATCAACATAAAAAAATAAAGCCAAATAAGTTAACAATCATTGATGAAGTCTGACTTGCTTTTGTACCAATGTACTAATTCTGTAAGCATGGGAACTTATGTACTTAAAACTAACCAGGATTTTCAAAACTCAAGTATAACCATGGGCTGTGGCTTTTATTAGTCACAGCCTCCGGAAGTGTTGATTCAGCTAATCAGGAAGCAAAAGGAGGATTCACTCTGACTTACTTAGTAGTCATGTGTGGAGGAAGACAAAAAAAGATAAGCAAATGCTTTTTAAATTACACCAAAAAATACCCTTTACTATGACTCAGAAAGTAGCATTTATTTTTCTTACGCTATTATGTGTTCAGCTCCATAATGGGCTATGAAGTTTGCTACATTCTTTTAATGGTATCTGAGCAGATCAAGAATGGGGTGGAAATTACCAAGCATGACTAAATACTTTTGCACCATTTAAAAATATCTAACACCTTCTGTCTTTGTGGTGCAAGGGTCTACTACCATTTCATTATCATTTTTTAAGTGTTACA
Source organism: Manis pentadactyla (assembly GCF_030020395.1). Taxonomy (NCBI): domain Eukaryota; kingdom Metazoa; phylum Chordata; class Mammalia; order Pholidota; family Manidae; genus Manis; species Manis pentadactyla. The sequence goes on along the minus strand of NC_080025.1, from coordinate 56,760,212 downwards.
ACTCAAGTAGTCAAGTTGCCATGTCTACTGTTAGAGATGAGGAAAACAAAACCATTATTGCTGAAAAATCTCAAACGAGGTAATGTCCATCAATCTGGAGACACTCTTTCTGAATGTGAGAACATTCTTAAAAAATTTTACCACAAATAAGCAAAAGTCAAAATTAACCTGAGCTATAAATTTAGGTCTTAAGAATCTTTTAGGTATGGATAGACTTAATCTTCCTGAGAGAAAAGGTCTTTTTGGCCCACTTTTTAAATCCCACTCTCAATCACCTTACCTACTGCAACCTAATACATTGTCTGATACAAATTTATTCAAGAAATATTTGTTGAGCATCTGTTGCATGTCAGGCATTTGCTAGGGAATGGGGACATAGAGGTAAGTAAGATGGTATTTAATTTCTATTAGTAGTATAAAGACTTATACAATACCAATGTTTAACCATGTGTTCTATACACTAACACCTAGGTTTTACAGATATTGCATCAGAAGTTGGTAAAGGATACACAGAGCACCATCGGTGTACAAATATCCAGTGGGGTCAGGAGAGACTTTTAAGAGGTACCATAAGCTGTGTTTTGTTGGAAGATTCCTATCTGGGGAAAGTGATCAGTCCAAGAGACATTAAATGGTGAGGTAGTTGGGAGTCCCACAATAAAATTGGGCCCTGCCTGCCCACCCTACAGCAAAGCCCTCTATCAAAAAGCCCAGTCTCCACATCTCCACATACAGAGCCTCAAATCAGCTTTCAGTGTCTGTTTGAAATATGGGCAGACAGTTGAAGATCACCAAACATGTGAGAAGAGCCTCCACTGTGAAAGACAGAATCCAAAACAAACAATAACCCAAAAGCAAATTGGGAAGAAACACAATTTAAAAAGAAATAGTTTCTAAATATCATAACTGACATCCTTAGCGAAAATCAGAAAATATGATACAGTCACACAGGGATAGGAGGCTATGAAGAGGGACATTCAGAGAACAAAAGAAATTTAAAAGTGATATTAGAAATAGAAACTCAGTAGAAGAGTTAAATAATAAAACTGAAGAAATATCCTAATAAGTAAAGCAGAAAGAGTTTGACTCCAAATGATCCAACATTTAAGTCACAAGAGTTCCAGAAGAAGAGAACAACGAGGAAAGGAAGGGAACTATCAATAAAATAACTCCCAGAATTTAAAGATAAAAGTTTCCAAATTATGAGAATCTACTGAAGGTCCAGCAAAACATCACAAAATTTCAGATTCCAGGAACACAGACAGGCTCTAAAATCCCCAGGATAAGGGGTAGGCATTACATTCAAGTGATCTAGAATCCCGATGGCATCAGACTTCTATTGCAAAACTAGTCTAGGAATGGACAATCTTCCCAAGTTGGAGGAAAATTTACTTTAACCTACAATTCTACACTCAAACTAAACATCAAAAGGGAGAGGCATGTTAAGACATAAGGTTCAAAACATTTATCCAGCATCCTTTCTGAGACTGCTACAGGAACATGTGCTCCACCAGCACAAAAGAGTAAGCCAAGAACAAAGAAGGCAGGCTACACAGGAATTCTGAGATCTAAGATAAGAGAGATAAGAGAGAAACCACAGGGTGACAGTGAATGGAACTGTCAGGATAGCAGTTGATACTGGCCCAGAGAGCACCCAGTCCCGATGCAAACAAACAAATTACACTTGAAGCAACAGTCCCCTGAAAATAAAATGAGTAGACTATTCTGAGCATTTTAATGTATGAGAAAAATACAGATTTTCCAGACAATATGACCATGAAATAGTGAAACAGAAAACTAAACCAACAGGTGAGGGATATTATTAATCACAGAAAAAAACAAAAAATTGTGCAAGAAAGGAAATGAATTAACGGTACTCTACATGGCTCAGGCGAGAACACTGGTAACATAGCAATAACATTGCAAATGGTGAATACTGACCCAAGTAAAAAATTATAATGTAACCATACTTGGAGGAGAATGCAAACGATGTCTTAATGGGTGAGAGGTGGTGAGAGAGCATGGAGTACTTATTTTCTGTAGTAAGTATTCAATAGTTTCGTCTAACTGGAAAAAAAAAATCAGAAGCAAGCAGTACAAGGATGCTACTTAGAGAAAAAGAAGAAAATACCAGAATAAATATCTAAAAGATTTAAAAGTAATTGCCTTCAAGAAACAGAAATGCAGGTGGGTGCCTAGAAAAAACCTTTTAATTTTAAAAAAGCCACAAAACTTATAGAATTACCATACTTCACTGAATCTCAATGTACTAAGATGCACTATTATGTTATGTACCACTAAGGAAAAAAATACTGAAAAATTAGGACAAAATGCTCTTTTGTGGCTTTCTATTGATTGAAAGAACTATTTGGGGCTTATGTTGATTTTTTATTATATCTCATTCTTACGCCTATATAAAAAAAGAAAATATAATGAAATAAATGATCCATAGTATTTGTGAAACTTCCTCACAGAGTACAGCTCTTCTGAGTTCTCTTGGACTCAAAGTTGTTGATCTCCATATTTTCTCAGATATACTGGTCTCTGTGCTATGAAGAATATTAGCAATATACAGCATCTATTAAAAGACTACATACTGAGCCTTCCTAAGTAAGCCACTTCATATTTTTATATTGTCTTTGGATTCTCTTCCAAGCTGCTGACACCCATTCTACAGCTTTTGACACTATCATAACTTAAATTAACCAAAAGGTGTAAAAAAAAAGCTTATTGTAGAAAAATTAGGACTCATATTCCTTCCTGAAATGGTCCTTCAATGATTGTTGAATAAAACATCAGGGAGTCATAACACCCTAAATAACAATCAAGTTTGTGCAAGCAAATGATGATCACTATTAGAACAACTTCCTGGCTGACAGCAAGGGACAATGCCATCAATTATGTGTCCCAATTTCGGCCATGTGAACACACCAAGAACCATAATTTTCTTTAATATAGATTTTTAAATCTAGAAGAAGATAAGGAGTAAGTTAAGGAAAAAGAGAAAGAGAAGACACAGCTTATTTGAATAATCCAGGCAAGAACTAAGGCAGAAGCAGTGGGGCTGGGGAGGAGAGGGTGGTTATAGGCATATTTAGAAATCAGAATAAGTATATCTTGGTACTGATGGAAAGTTGAGGACAAGGACAACGAAGAAGTAGAGGATGACTCTAAGGTTTCTAGGTTGTATATCTGGACAGGGAGCAGAGAAAGTATTAGGGAGATAATTTAGTTCAGTACACTGAATTTCAGGTTTCATTTGACATCCAGATATAGCCATCCAGTAGTCAGTTGGATATATAAATCTGGAGCTTAATAAAGTTGATTAGTCTGTAGACATAAGATTAGGAGAAATCAGTCTATGGTACTGAATGATATTTCCCAAAAAAACAAAGCAAAAGAACCCAGTATTGTATCAGTCGGTATTTACAAAATATATACAAAGAAGAGAAACCACGGTCACTAGTTTAAGAGGAAAGGGGTTTATTACACAATATTAAATGGCCTACTTAAGAAGAATAAGAAAAAGACTCCACCTAAGCTTTTAGAAACAATCCCCCAAGCCATATTGCAGAACTGGGCAGCTGAAGAAGCTGCTGCCTTTAAAATGATCAGAGATCTGTAAAATCAAGAAGCTGTCAGCCACATTAGAATCTACTGTTACACCTACTTGCTCCAAACACATGCCCATCCAAACCCGTACTAGCAAAAATACGCTCCCATGCCTTGACTGCCTGCTCTTAAATTAGCTGCACATGTAAATCTCACACAAATGTATCTACCTGGTTGGCAGAATTTAAATTACATCCAGGATTCTAGGGCATCTGAAAAGTGTTTTGCTTTGTTGTTTTGTTTTGACTGGGGAGGGGACCTCGGGGAAGAGGGGAATGTAGGGGTTGTTTAGCTTGTGGCTTCTACAAGTTAGAAAGAAGCAGGGTTAAAACGCAGGCTGAATGAGCCAAAGTACATTACCTATCATGAAGATCAAACACAGGACCTTGGGGAAATGAACACAGAGTGCGAGAAGTGAGGAAGGAGGCAGAGAAGGCACAGTCAGGATGGTGAGCATCCCTGTGAGCACACTATGATGAAACCAGTAGAAAAAGGAATTTTTTGAAGAAGTGTCACAAGCTTCTAATATGAGAATAAGTTTGAACAACCAGGTAAGATCTAAAAAGAGACTAATAGAGTTAGCCAAAACATCCTTTGGTGACCTTGGCAAGAGCAATTTCAGTGATGGGCTTAAGAAGAATGCTAAAAAGCAAATAGAAAACACAGGTGTGATTTCAAGTTTAGACTCACCTTAAATATAAAGTAACCTCTAAGGGCCTGAGCTTCCTCATCTGGTAAAACGGACTTAGGTTTGTTGTAGGTTTATTCTAAGTGTAACTTAGTGTGGCCAAGCAGTCACCGCTACCGCAGAGATTTTTAAAAAACCTCACTTTTGTACCTAGGGTCTCCCCAAGCACTTCCTGGGTGTTGGCGTTTGGGGGAGTTCAATCTTTCACCCCTCCTCACTACTAGGTTCCTCCAAATTTAGAACAGACTCATGAGACCTGTGGAGATCGAAGTACTCACTCTATTAATGGCAAGGCTGGAATGAAGACGACATGGGCTTGGGGCTGATCTGATCCTGCCTCTCAGCCAGGTGGAGGGGCCGGAGCCCACCAGGCTGCTTACCACATGGGAGACAAACATGAGAAAGGGCTGAGCGAGAAGGCCATACATGAGCAGTCACTCTGTCACTGTCTGGCAGGAAAACATGAGGAGCAAAGAAGACCATTGAGAGAACAGTGCTGTCCCCTCTATGGTACCTCCCCATGAGCAAGACAAGATGGCTTCCACATCATAAAGGCCGTGACACAGCGGGGAGCCCAGCCAGAGTGGAGGATGGCTCTTCTCTAGTCTATTCTTTATTTGCCACAAAAGCGCATGAGGAAGTGAATGGGGGTAGGGAGGCAGCCTGACCCCACAGCCCTCACCATACCAAAAACTCCAGACCAAAAAGTAAGTAGATTCAATTCTCCAAATAGGATACACTTGTGATAAGAGATGCTCAAATTCCCCTTCAAGGAAAGATTTGCTTCCCAAAATCCAGGAGTGCAAACAGTGGACAGCTTGCAGCGGACGTGTTCTTCAGGGTCTAGAGAGCTTCCTCACCTGGTCCCACACCATCCCCGAGCAGCCTGCATCCAGAGACCAATTGAAGCAAGCATAAAATCCTGGCCGTTCCAGTCAAATGTAAGGCAGCTCTGCTGTGCAGTATTTGGTCTAGAGCCTTCATGCAGGTCCCTGGGGCTCTCCTGGGCCTGCTTGGCAGTTCACTTTCTGCTTCATCTCATTTCCTCTTCCCCTGCCTTTTCAATTGTTGAACTTTAATATTTTGCATCCCAAACTTTATCTCTGTATCAGCTTCTAGACAATTCCACTGCATCAACAGCATAGGGCAAATAAAGATTAAATTAATAGCAAACATGGCTATTCCCTTTCACCTCCATAGAAGCCTCCCAGATCAGCTTTCATAGGGAGGTCACCTCCTCTCTGCTTGATAATCTGTACCCCAACGTGTCTGCCTCACTTAAATTTCCCATCCTTCATCACCCAGTGTCCCCTTCAAGACTCTGAGTTTGGTGTCTCAACTTGCCCCCCTGAGAAAAATTCATCTTATCCTCTGAGAGGCTGTGCCACCCTGGTCTCATCCCACATTTGCTATCTTATGCAAAGCCTCACAACTTCAGACAGATGCTTGTTAAGGCTTTCCTCTGTTAGCCACCACTGGCCTCTGAAGGGGTAGAACAGAGGGGCTCGAGTGCAAGCTGTGAGCAAGAGTGGATGTGAGTGCTTTAAATCCAGTCTGGGGTTCCCACTAGGGAGAGCTGTGACTCATATATATCTAATAAAGGACTTGTATCTAGAATATATAAAGAACCATTATGCTAAAAAATAAAAGGACAAATCATCCAAATTTTAAAAGGGCAAAGGATCTGAACAGACATTTCTCAAAAGATACACATATGGCATATACACATGAAAAAATGATCAGTATCATTAGCCATCAGAAAAAAATCACAATAAGGTCCTATTTTGTACCCATTATGATGTCTATAATCAAAAGGTCAGATAATAACAAGTGTTGCCAAAGATGTGAAGACAATGGAACCCTCATATACCGCTGGTGGCAATGTAAAATAGCACAGACACTTTGGAAAACAGTCTGGCAATGCCTCAAATGGTTAAACAAAGTTACCATATGACTCAGCAACTCCACTTTTAGATGTACATATATATACCCAAGAGAAATATATATACCTACACAAAAACTTACACGTTTTTATATTCTTTCATAGTATACTTGAAAAATCCTTTCCTTTATCTTCCCCTCCATAGATGAGAGGTAATTTGAGTCTACGTGATTACACAAAACCTTACACATGAATCGTCACAGTAGCATTATTCATAATAAGGTGGCTACAATCCAAATGGCCATCAAGTAATGAGTGGATAAAAAACATGAGGTATATTCATACAGTGGAATATTATTCAACTAAAAAAAAGAATGAAGTACTGACACATGCTAAATGTGGATGGACTTTGAAAATGTTATGCTAAGTGAAAGAAGCCAGTCACAAGGCCACATATTATATGATCAAATTTATATGAAATGCCCAGAAGAAGCAAATCTATAGAGAAAGTAGATTAGTAATTTCCTAGGGATTGGTCAATGGGAGAACTAGAGGGTGATGGCTGAGAGGTTTCTTTTTTTGGCAGTAACAATTTTTAGAAGATCATTTGTATTGATGATTGCACAGCTCTATAAATATACTACAAACCACTGAATTGTATGCAATTTAAATTGGTGAACTGTATGGCAACTGAGTTATATTTCAATAAAGATTTGTTTAATGTCAAACTTCTTTTGAAACTGAGTAAAAGAAGTGAGAGAGGTTGTGAGTATAAATAAGTTTACTGGCTGGGATCTAATAATTGAGAAAATTCCCAACTGAAAACCTCAGCTTCCTCATTGCAACAGAAAGCAAAGCCATCTGCTAAAGAGTTTACAGTATGTCCAAGGGAAAAACTATTGAGGCGGTCCAGCTCCTTGAAACCAGGTTCCAGAGTGTGTCATGAGAGTAGGTGGCTAAGGTGGAAGAGAGATGGTAGAGGTCCAGGAAGTCCTAAGGCTTACTACACCTCAAAATTATTTGCTGAACTGAATCAAAGAATTAATTCCCTTGCTAGCCCTTTTGGAGACAGCATTAAGGTACCAATGGAAACTTAAAAAAATCTTAGAAACTGTCACTACATATGCCCTAGGCAAATCTCATTTTTATTCTACTAAATTCAGGGATGGTTGTATGAGTTTGAATGGAGACCACACTCATATTACATCTCATCTATGGAGGAGAAGAAAAAGGATTTTTAAAGTGTACTATGAAAGCGTATCAAAACTACTAGCTTCCAGAAATTTAGAATTAAAACAAAGAGTATTCAGAACAATAAATAAAACATCAAATACCTTTACTGATTGAAAAAGCTCACCTAAGACCCTCTTGTAGCTCCAAGGTCAGTAGAATTAAAAGGGAAGGATATCTAAGAACCCCAAAGGCTTTCACCCCTCAACCTACCCCTGATCCAGAGCACTTCTCAGGTCCTATCTGATCCTCAAATCCCTGGGACCAGACAGGTTTCTTACCATAGAGGCTTCTTACCATTTCTGCAGGTTTCTTACCATATAGGCCACCATTCTCTCTCACCTGTGGGGTCTCTATACTCCCCCATAGAAAAATAAGGTTTGGAGTTGACATAACATCCACACTTCCTTGCCCCCAAAACCAGTCGACCCTTTACTAATACAAACACACAAGGACAATAAGGTTGAAGGCCAGAAATAGAAACCAGTCTGGTTATGTTAAGCACAAAGGAATTTAACAAAGGGAATTGGGTGTTTACAAATTACTAGAATGGCTGGAGGAGCAGGCTCTAGGCTGAGCCTCCAGGAATAACTCCCAGAACAATGCAGAACTGATCAGCCAGGCGAGCTGGTAGATCTGCAACAATCAGGATGGTGAGCAATCATTAGGCTGACACAGGAACTATTGAGTTCATGAACCATATGGTTCACAACCATGGCTGTGCTGCCCGGATCAGAACGAATTATTCAGAAGCTACTGCCATCCCACAACTGCCTCTCAACACCCATGAAGCTCGTTGTTGGTCACTAGATTCACCACTGCAGAAGAACCTGAGAAGTACTCTGAGAAGTATTCAAGATCTTGGAGAAGATCTTGCTCACCAGCAGAAAAACAGCCAAATAATAGAAGGGAAATGTCTCCTGCTTCACTTCCGCTTTCTACGTGCAAACCAAAAATGTATATAATAAAATTCATCTAGAAGAGTCAGGCAAATGTGGTTTCCACTTTCTAGCCTCTGCATCAGAGGAGGACACCAAAACAAGATGGAAATGGGTGATGACTGCCAATCAGCTATATCTGACAAACACACACATGCACATGTGTGCACGCTCATGCATAAGCAAGCACACACATGTGTACATGCACACACACATTGCCCATGATGACAAAATCACTGGCTCTTTTCATTATTTGAATTTTTCTGATAAACCTCACAGGACCAGAAATAATATAAGAAGCATTGAAAATTATAAAAGTCCCAACATTTCACATGGGCTATAGAGTCTTGGCCTCTAGAGTCCCTGGTTACTGATTTCCTCTTAAGAGATTAAATAGATGTCCAGTGGGAAGTCCAGTACTTTTAATTCTCTTGAGGTCCAATCTCACCAATACTTTCTGGTACACAGTAATAAAGAGACTCTCTCTACTTTTTATATTTGGTGACTGATAATTTTGAAGCCCTGCCACTCCTCCTTCCCCTTATGCCTCACATCTGGGTAGTTCATAAGAAAACCCATTTGCCTACTGTAAGGTTGAAGGCACTGGGGGGAGGGATGAGCAGGTCAGACACTGATGACATGCCAAAGTCCCTGGCTGCTGCCCCCTCCCAACCTGAAAAATGTGCCTTGAGCTACCCAATCCTCACGCCGCACTGTAAATCTAAGCTCTATCTCCCCCTACCTTCTTTAAAAACTCGCTGCCTGTCTACTTATGTGCGACTTTCCCAGCCTCCATTTCTGTAGACTGAGAAACCTCGCCCAGGAATTGCATTCAAATTAACTACCTGGCCCTTTGTTGCCTCTCGTCGCCTGCTTATTTCAGCTAGAATTTATCTTACACTACCAGGATGCAAATCCTGGCCAGTATGAGGGAATCCTGACCCAGTCCCACCTTCTAACCATTATAAAACCCCATGCCAGTCCCCACTCCCTGCTCTCTCAAGCCATTTGTAGACCTACTTGGGAGCTTACCCTGCTCTCCAAAGAAAGTCTCATTGTGTAATAAATTTTTCATACTCTCTTTGTCTGTGTGTGGCATCAGTCTTGATGGTTATCTTTCACTACTCACTCAAATGCAGATCTCTCCAATCACCTGTTTCCCCCAGACTTTCTTCTTAATACTGCTCATTTTGCCTAGAATAAACTGCCTTTAACATCTTCACCTGGACGACAACTTCTCATCTTACTATCTCTTCCTTGCCTGGACCAATACTGCCCTTCCATTGTCTTCATTATAAAGGTTAATAAATAAAAAATAACAGGGATTGCAAATTGACAGCTTGCAGTTTGGTTCTGGCTAGAAGCTGTATTTTATTTGGCCAGCAGTTTTTTTTAAAAAAAGCACTTTTTCCCCCAAAAGAAGTCAAAATGTGACCTCAAAGAGATATTTGTGCAGTCATGTTTATTGCAGTATTATTCACAACAGCCATAATAGCCACAATATCCAGAGGTGGAAGCAACCCAAATGTCCATCAGATGAATGGATAAAGAAAATACAGTATACAATAGAGTATTATTCATCCTTTCAAAAGAAAGAAATCCTGTTACATGTTACAACATGGATGAAACTTGAGGACATTATGCTAATACTGAAGCATGTCTAAATTGTTAGAATAAAATGTATTAGTTTGAAGTGTATGGTTCTTTTATTGTCCTATTATTCTTTTCCAATTTTTAATATGTAAATGATATACATATATATTTCCATAAGAAACTGGTGTGCAGTATTTGTGTTCAGGCTGTTTTCTCAATTTTTGGGATAGTTTTAAAGGTAATTTTGTAAAATAAATTGGGAACACTTCCGTATTCTCTCCATGCTCTTATAGAGCTTTAGAAAAATTATTTGCTCCTTGACTATTTGGAGCAACTTACGTATAAAATCTTCTGAGTATGGAGGCATTTTTTGGGGTGACTAAATTTTTCCACTGTCTTTTCTGAATTGATTTGTGTTGTCCACTTTTTAGTAAATTTTGGAAATATTTATTTTCTTAGAAAATCCTGAATTTTCTTAGGGCATTCAAATTTATCATCATAGAGTTGTATCTAATATTTTCTCATTTTAAAAATTGTCTTTTTCATATGGATGCAAGCAGCCAAGTTGAGAATGTGGAAAATTCTGGGGACACAAGACCTTCATTTCTTTAGCAAATAAATGGCAAAAAGAAGTGTGGCATAGCTGTTACAGACTAAAGAGACTTAAGCAACAAATTAACTAGATGCAATGTGTGGACTTTGTTTGCATATTGATTTGAATAAAACAATTGTTAAGAGTTTGAGGCCATCAGAGAAAGCTGAACACAGGCTGGGTATTAGATGATACTAAAGATATTACCGTTACTTGGTTTAGAGTAATGATATTAGAGTTAAGGCATACATATTCCAAGTCCTAATTTATTAGTGATATATGCTAAAGTATTTATGAGTAAAATGCTACGTTATGTGAATTTCCTTACAACAATCCAAGCCTAAAGGAAGTGGGGAATGGAGAGGAAAGAAAGAGAAGGAAAAGAGACAAAGAAAAGACAGAAAAGGAGAGGAAGGGAAGGGAAGGAAGAAAGAGAGGAATAAATAACAAGAAGGGTTGATAATTGTTGAAGCTGATGGATAGGTACACTGGTGATTCATTGCACTGCTTATAATAGTTGAAATGTTTAAAAATTTTCCCTTTGTATTTATATATTTATTTTCTTTTCCTGGTTATTAATTAAAGCACTTAAGGCTATGAATTTCCCTTTGACTACAGTTTTGGGGTATCCCATAAGTTTTGGTGGGCACCATTTTTATGTGTGTGAGAGGATATACTGTGTGTGTAGGGTAGATCAGCGCTCAATATTCATTTCATTGTGCTTCTGATGTGCCTTCCAGAACTGCAGAGCCTGGAAAACTAAAAACTACATTTCCCAGATTCCTTAGCAGAGAATAAGATTTAGGTCTGGCCAATCAGATGTGCCCACACGAATTTTGCAAAACAGAAGAAAGGCAAAGGCAGAGGAGCTTCTGCTGTTGGGCATAGTTGGAAGTGATTAATTTTTCTGCAGCAAAATTAGCAGAGGCCCTACTGCCACTGATGTCATAAGGCAGGCCCAGGGCATCGTTTTACTGGTGCAGATCACAGCAGAGGCTGTGTGGTTCTGGCGCCTGCCATAGTAATGGTGGTTTCCTGTTTGTGGTAGCATCCCCATCAGGACAGCATGTTTCTGTAGCAGTGGCTTTATGATGTGCAAGACACAGCAGCTGCACTGGTGACACATTTGCTGTGTGGTTTTCAGAGCTCAACCTGGCATCTGTTCTTTCGCATATTCTTAATATTTCTCTAAGCCATTTAATTTCCTATAATCTTCCTAAACTGGCCAGAATGAATAGTTCTCTGTAACTGTACCTTGACTACTATAATAAATGAAATTAGCAGTGAGGTTCTACACTACTTATGATATAGGATTTGTTGCACTTGACAGACAAAATAGCAGTAGCTTTAAAAAGTCAGAACTGTATTTCTCTCTAATGTAAATGGCTGTCGTGCTTTGCAAAGTTTAGGCCCTTCTGTCTTTTTGCTCTGATATCCCTCCACTATTGTCCTTGTCCACTTGATCCAAAACAGCTCCGCACTGTGTCTGCATTCCAGCCAGGGACAAAAGGAAGAAGGGGAGGGGACATCTTTGCTTTTAAAGGCATTACCTTTCTTCTTTCATCCAAGAGTTATCTAAGACCTTGTTGATCAAAGCATGTTCTAAAGGAATTAGCACCCGGAGCATCACCTGGGAGCTTATTAAAATGCAGAATCTCAGGCCCAATCTCAGACCTCCTGAATCAGAATCTGCATTTCAACAGGAAGTTTTGGTTCAGAAGTCAGAGATCTACCTCCAGACCTTGAAGTAGCTGAAAGAGCAGCACTCCTGTCTTCTCCACGACCCTCAGCCCACCCCACTCTCAAAGGACTTCAGGGAAGCAGTGTTCTCTGTGGAATCAGTATACTGGGAGCCCCACCTTGTGGTGAAATTAGCAATATAAGATAAGGAGGTGTGACTGGAATTTGCTAGGGTTCAATTGCAGGGTTTTCCTGTGCTTACTCCACTAGCCTTCTCTGATTTTTACCAACTAGCATGACTTCATTTTTTTCTCTTACTCCCCTACCTTTCCCTCACTCCAGCAATTCCACTCCTAGGTGAAATGCAGATTCTGATTCAGTAGGTCTGAGATTGGGCCTGAGATTCTGCATTTTCATAAGCTCCCAGGTTGCTTAAGGCATAGGTTCACATGTTTTGATTGGCTGTCATAGATTTTAAAGAAAATCTAAATTTGAATGGCTTTAGGTAAGCATGTGCTCTTGAGAACACCATCTTTCTCAATAGTCCCTACTGTCTTGCACCCAGCCCAGGTTGAGTCACTAATTTACATATTTCCCTGACCCCTAAGGGCATTTGAGTTTGAGAAATGAGCAATGTTTCTTTTTCTTCTGCCTGCTGGAAGAACTTCAGGGTTGAAGAGTTTACCATCTCCCACTCTAAGGGGAATCAAAGTACTGCTATTGACTAATTACTTTTCATTTATTTGCCTCATTTTTATTATGCAATTCCCCACATCAATTATTTTCTTTCTCTGAAATTCTCATTTTACATCATCTCCAGCCTAGTCTCTTTATGTTGTACCATGTCCTAGGAATGTGTACCTGATAAACTAGTACTACTGGATGTGAATTTTAAAATAGTTTGTAACTAAATCATTCCTGCCACCCTACTCAGCTTCAGTCATCATTGCCCTTATGAGACCCATAGCTGCATTATTTCTTCACCATACTTTATCATAAATGGTATTCCATTCTCCTGAAAATCAGTTACTTCTTATATTCAAAATCCATGTAAGAAGCATCAAGTTATCATATGACCCATCAATTCCACTCCTAGGGGTATATCCAAGGAGAATGAAAACATTTGTCCATGCAAAAACTTGTATACAAATGTTTACAGCAGCATTATTCATGATAGCCAAAAGGTGAAAACAACCTAAATGTCCATCAACCGATGAATAAGTAAACTGTGGTATATCCATTCAGTGGAATACTATTCAAACACGAAAAAGAATGAAGCACTGATCCTGCTATTATATAGATGAAACTTGAAAATACCACAGTAAGATAAAAAATGAAGTCACAAAGAGACACATATTATATGGTTCTATTTACAGGAAATATCCAGAACAATCTGTGGAGACAAAGAATGTATTGATGGTTGCTAGGGCTGGGGTAGTAGTTGCTTTGCATGTGGTGGGTAACAGCTAAGGGACTGGGGTTTCTTTTTGGAATGATGAAAATATTCTAAAACTGGTTGTGGTAATGGACACACAACTTCACCCAGTATTTAATGAATTAACTAAAAGGCCATTGAATTGTACACTTTAAATGGGTGAATTATATGGTATGTGAATTATATCTCAATAAAGCTATTTTTAAAAACTATATACAAACCCTTGCATGACTTTCAACAAGTCATATGATTTTCCATGCCTATTCAATGAGGGAAAAGACAGACTGTTCAATAAACATTCAGGAACCGTAAAATGATTCAGGAAACTGGATATCCACATGCAACACAATGAATTAGACCACTACCTTACACCATATACAAAACTCAACTCAAAATGTATCAAATATCTGAAACTATAAAACTCTTAGAAGACATTCGAGCCAAGATGGCGGCATGAGTAGAGCAGCGGAAATCTCCTCCCAAAACCACATATATTTTTGAAAATACAACAAACACAGCTATTCCTAAAAGGGAAACCAGAAGACACAGGACAATAGCCAGAGCAGATCCACACCAGCAAGAACCCAGCACCTCATGAAGAGGGTAAGATACAAGCCCCAGCCCGGTGGGACCCGAACGCCCCACACCCCAGCTCCCGGTGGGAGGAGAGCAGTCGGAGTGGGGAGGGAGAGGGAGCCCAGGACTGCTAAACACCAGCCCCAGCCATCTGCATCAGAGTGCAGACACAGTGTGTGCGTGGGGTGTTGGAAACTGGGGAAACAGGACAGTAAGACCTGTGAGCGGCTCACCGCAGCTGGCGTCCCGGGACAAAGAAAAGCGAGTGCTTTTCGAAAGTCTTAAAGGGACAGGGAGCCCAAAGCTGGATGGAAGCATCCAGGGACACTTAGCCCAGCAGCTGAGAATCCCAGGGAACTCTGAGCACTCTAACCCCCTGGGCAGCAGAGAGCACAGAGGCCCCTCACAGAGATAAAAAGCCTCCCAGCCATTTCACCTCCAACGCAGCTCCGCCATATCAGAGCAGAAGCCTGAGGCAGGCCACGCCCACAGCAAACGCTGAGTTAAACTCCATAGCGGCCTGCAAGAATCAGAAGCCCCGTCTGCGCGCAGCTGCCCAGCACAAGCCACTAGAGGTCGCTGTTCTCCCAGGAGAAGAAGGCCATAAGCCAACAAGAAGGAATGTTCTCCCAGCCATCACTTGTGCCAGCTCCGCAAACTATCTCTATCACCATGAAAAGGCAGAAAAATTTGATACAGACCAAAATCACAACCCCTGAGAAGGAGATAGACCTAACCAGTCTTTCTGAAAGAGAATTCAAAATAAAAATCATAAACATGCTGATGGAGATGCAGAGAAATATACAAGAGCTAAGGGATGAAGTCCAGAGGGAGATTACAGAAGTGAAACAAACTCTGGAAGAATTTATAAGCAGAATGGATAAGATGCAAGAGGCCATTGATGGAACAGAAACCAGAGAACAGGAACGCATAGAAGCTGATGCAGAGAGAGATAAAAGGATCTCCAGGAATGAAACAATATTAAAAGAACTGTGTGACCAATCCAAAAGGAACAACATCCACATTATAGGGGTACCAGAAGAAGAAGAGAGAGAAAAAGGGATAGAAAGTGTCTTTGAAGAAATAATTGCTGAGAACTTCCCCAAACTGGGGGAGGAAATAGTTGCTCAGACTACAGAGGCACAAAGAACTCCCAACAGATAAGACCCAAAGAGGACAACACCAAGACACATAATAATTAAAATGGCAAAGATCAAGGACAAGGACAGAGTATTAAAGGCAGCCAGAGAGAAAAAAGAGGTCACCTACAAAGGAAAACCCATCAGGCTATCATCAGACTTCTCAACCTTACAGGCCAGAAGAGAATGGCATGATACATTCAATGCAATGAAACAGAAGGGCCTTGAATCAAGGATACTGTATTCAGAATGATTATCATTTAAATATGAAGGAGGGATTAAACAATTCCAAGACAAGCAAAAGTTGAGGGAATTTGCCTCCCACAAACCATCTCTACAGGGTATTTTAGAGGGACTGCTCTAGATAGGAGCACTCCTAAAAAGAGCACAGAACAAAACACTCAACATATGAAGAATGGAGGAGGAGGAATAAGAAGGGAGAGAAATAATCATCAGACTGTGTTTATAGTAGCTCAATAAGCGAGTTAAGTTAGACAGTAAGGTAGTAAAGAAGCTAACCTTGAACCTTTGGTAACCACAAATCTAAAGCCTGCAATGGCAATAAGTACATATCTTTCAATAATCACCCTAAATGTAAATGGACTGAATGCACCAATCAAAAGACACAGAGTAATAGAATGGATAAAAAGCAAGACCCATCTATATGCTGCTTACAAGAGACTCACCTCAAACCCAAAGACATGCACAGATTAAAAGTCAAGGAATGGAAAAAGATATTTCATGCAAACAACAGAGAGAAAAAAGCAGGTGTTGCAATACTAGTATCAGACAAAATAGACTTCAAAACAAAGAAAGTAACAAGAGATAAAGAAGGACACTACATAGTGATAAAGGGCTCAGTCCAAAAAGAGGATATAACCATTATAAACATATATGTACCCAATACAGGAGCACCAATATATGTGAAACAAATACTGAAAGAATTAAAGGAGGAAATAGAATGCAATGCATTCATTTTGGGAGACTTTAACACACCACTCACTCCAAAGGACAGATACACCAGACAGAAAATAAGTAAGGACACAGAAGCACTGAACAACACACTAGAACAGATGGACCTAATAGACATCTATAGAACTCTACATCCAAAAGCAACAGGATACACATTCTTCTCAAGTACACATGGAACATTCTCCAGAATAGACCACATACTAGGCCACAAAAAGAGCCTCAGTAAATTCCAAAAGATTGAAATCCTACCAACCAACTTTTCAGACCACAAAGGTATAAAACTAGAAATAAACTGTACAAAGAAAGCTAAAAGGCGCACAAACACATGGAGGCTTAACAACACGCTCCTAAATAATCAATGGATCAATAACCAAATTAAAATGGAGATCCAGCAATATATGGAAACAAATGACAACAACAACACAAAGCCCCAACTTCTGTGGGACGCAGCAAAAGCAGTCTTAAGAGGAAAGTATATAGCACTCCAAGCATATTTAAAAAAGGAAGAACAATCCAAAATGAATGGTCTAATGTCACAATTATCGAAATTGCAAAAAGAAGAACAAATGAGGCCTAAGGTCAGCAGACAGAGGGACATAATAAAGATCAGAGAAGAAATAAATAAAATTGAGAAGAATAAAACAATAGAAAAAAATCAATGAAACCAAGAGCTGGTTCTTCAAGAAAATAAACAAAATAGATAAGCCTCTAGCCAGACTTATTAAGAGAAAAAGAGAGTCAGCACACATCAACAGAATCAGAAACAAGAAAGGAAAAATCACGACGGACCCCACAGAAATACAAAGAATTATTAGAGAATACTATGAAAACCTATATGCTAACAAGCTGGAAAACCTAGGAGAAATGGACAACTTCCTAAAAAAATACAACCTTCCAAGACTGACCCAGAAAGAAACAGAAAATCTAAACAGACCAATTACCAGCAATGAAATTGAAGTGGTAATCAAAAAACTACCCAAGAACAAAAACCCCGGGCCAGATGGATTTACCTCGGAATTTTATCAGACATACAGAGAAGACATAATACCCATTCTCCTTAAAGTTTTCCAAAAAATAGAAGAGGAGGGAATACTCCCAAACTCATTCTATGAAGTCAACATCACCCTAATACCAAAACCAGGCAAAGACCCCACCAAAAAAGAAAACTACACACCAATATCCCTGAAGGAACGTAGATACAAAAATACTCAACAAAATATTAGCAAACTGAATTCAAAAATACATCAAAAGGATCATACACCATGACCCCATGACCAAGTGGGATTCATCCCAGGGATGCAAGGATAGTACAACATTCGAAAATCCATCAACATCATCCACCACATCAACAAAAAGAAAGACAAAAACCACATGATCATCTCCATAGATGCTGAAAAAGCATTCGACAAAATTCAACATCCATTCATGATAAAAACTCTCAACAAAATGGGCATAGAGGGCAAGTACCTCAACATAATAAAGGCCATATACGATAAACCCACAGCTAACATCATACTGAACAGCAAGAGGCTGAAAGCTTTTCCTCTGAGATCAGGAACAAGACAGGGATGCCCACTCTCCCCACTGTTATTCAACATAGTACTGGAGGTCCTAGCCATGGCAATTAGACAAAACAAACAAATACAAGGAATCCAGATGGGTAAAGAAGTAGTCAAACTGTCACTATTTGCAGATGACATGATATTGTACATAAAAAAACCCTAAAGACTCCACTCCAAAACTACTAGAACTAATATCAGAATTCAGCAAAGTTGCAGGATACAAAATTAACACACAGAAATCTGTGGCTTTCCTATACACTAACAATGAACTAATAGAGAAATCAGGAAAAGAATTCCATTCACAATAGCATCAAAAAGAATCAAATACCTAGGAATAAACCTAACCAAAGAAGTGAAAGACCTTTACCCTGAAAACTATAAGACACTCTTAAGAGAAATTAAAGAGGACACTAACAAATGGAAACTCATCCCATGCTCCTGGCTAGGAAGAATTAATATCATCAAAATGGCCATCCTGCCCAAAGCAATACACAGATTTGATGCAATCCCTATCACATTACCAACAGCATTCTTCAATGAACTGGAACAAATAGTTCAAAAATTCATATGGAAACACCAAAGACCCCAAATAGCCAAAGCAATCCTGAGAAGGAAGAATAAAGTGGGGGGGATCTTGCTCCCCAACTTCAAGCTCTACTACAAAGCCACAGTAATCAAGACTATTGGTACTGGCACAAGAACAGAGCCACAGACCAGTGGAACAGAATAGAGACTCCAGACATTAACCCAAACATATACAGTCAATTAATATATGATAAAGGAGCCATGGACATACAACGGGGAAATGACAGTCTCTTCAACAGATGGTGCTGGCAAAACTGGACAGCTACATGTAAGAGAATGAAAGTGGATCACTGTCTAACGCCATACACAAAAGTAAATTCGAAATGGATCAAAGACCTGAATGTAAGTCATGAAACCATAAAACTCTTAGAAAAGAACATAACCAAAAATCTCATGGACATAAACATGAGCAACTTCTTCATGAACATATCTCCCCGGGAAAGGGAAACAAAAGCAAAAATGAACAAGTGGGACTATATCAAGCTAAAAAGCTTCTGTACAGCAAAGGACACCATCAATAGAACAAAAAGGTATCCTACAGTATGGGAGAATATATTCATAAATGACAGATCCAATAAAGGGTTGACATCCAAAATATATAAAGAGCTCACACACCTCAACAAACAAAAAGCAAATAATCCAATTAAAAAATGGGCAGAGGACCTGAATAGACAGTTCTCTAAAGAAGAAATTCAGATGGCCAACAGACACATGAAAAGATGCTCCACATCTCTTGTCATCAAAGAAATGCAAATTAAAACCACAATGAGATATCAACTCACACCAGTAAGGATCGCCATCATCGAAAAGACAAACAACAACAAATGTTGGTGAGGTTGTGGAGAAAGGGGAACTCTCCTACACTGTTGGTGGGAATGTAAATTAGTTCAACCATTGTGGAAAGCAGTATGGAGGTTCCTCAAAATGCTCAAAATAGAAATACCATTTGACTCAGGAATTCCACTTCTAGGAATTTACCCTAAGAATGCAGCACTCCAGTTTGAAAAAGACAGATGCACCCCTATGTTTATCACTGCACTATTTACAATAGCTAAGATATGGAAGCAACCTAAATGTCCATCAGTAGATGAATGGATAAAGAAGATGTGGTACATATACACAATGGAATATTACTCAGCCATAAGAAAAAACAGATCCTACCATTTGCAACAACATAGATGGAGCTAGAGGGTATTATGCTCAGTGAAATAAGCCAGGTGGAGAAAGACAAGTACCAAATGATTTCACTCATATGTGGAGTAGAAGAACAAAGGAAAATTGAAGGAACAAAACAGCAGCAGAATCACAGAACCCATGAATGGACTAATAGTTACCAATGGGAAAGG
Organism: Manis pentadactyla; assembly: GCF_030020395.1. NCBI lineage: Eukaryota > Metazoa > Chordata > Mammalia > Pholidota > Manidae > Manis > Manis pentadactyla. The sequence goes on along the minus strand of NC_080025.1, from coordinate 56,740,382 downwards.
GATTGGGGAGGATGGGTGGAAGAGAGGGACAAGGGTTGGGAAAAAGAAAGAGGGCATTACAATTAGAGTGTATAGTGTGGGGGGTGGGCACGGGGAGGGCTGTGCAACACAGAGCAGACAAGTAGTGATTTTACAGCATCTTACTATGCTGATTGACAGTGACTGTGAAGGGGTATGTGGGGGGAACTTGGTGAAGGGGAAGCCTAGTAAACATAATGTTCTTCATGTAATTGTAGACTAATGATATCAAAAAAAAAACTCTTAGAAGAAAACACAGGGGAAAAACTTCACTACATTGGATTTGGCTATGATTTCTTGGATATGACACAAAAGAACAGGAAACAAAAATGAAAACAATAGTGCTATATCAAAATTTAAAATCTCTTCTCATCAAAGGACACAATCAACAGAGCAACAAGACAACCTTCAGAATAGGAGAAAATGTTTGCAACTCATATATCTGATAAGGGGTTAATATCCAGAATAAAGAACTCCTACAACTCAAAGCAAAAATAACCGAGTAAAAAAATGGACAAAAGACATAAATAGATATTTCTCTAAAGACTATATACAAATGACCAACAAGCCCATTAAAAGATGCTCATCAGTAATCACTAGGGAAATGCAAGTCAAAACCACAATGAGACATCATCTCATACTCATTAGGAAAGCTGCATAATAAAAGCATAAAATAACTGTTGTGAGAATGAGGGAAAAAAATGGAACCTCTGTATACTATTGGTGGAAACATGGTACAGCTGCTATGGAAACAGGATGGCAGGTCCACAAAAACTTAAAAATAGAATGACTACACAATCCAGCAATAGAACTTCTGAGTATATATATCCAAAAGAACTGAAAGCAAAGTCTTGAAGAAATATTTGTACACTCATGTTCATAGCACCATTATCCACAACAGTCATAAAAGGAGGCAACCCAAATGCCCTTCAACAGATGAATGGATAAACAAAAGTGGTATGTATGTGCAATGGAATATTATTCAGCCTTAAAGAGGAAGGAAATTCTGACACATGTTACAACGTGAACTTTGAGGACATTATGCTAACTTAAATAAGCCAGTCACAAACAGACAAATGACGTATTATTCCACTTGTATAAGGTATCAGTAGTCATCAAATTTAGAGGGACAGAAAGTAAAATGGTAGGTACCAGGAGTTGGAAGGAGAGGACAAGGGGAGTTGTTCAATGGGTTCAGAGTTTCAGTTTTGCCAGATAAAACTGCAGGTATCAGTTGCCCAACAGTGTGAATGTACTTAACACTGTACTGAATTGTACAGTTATGATTAAGATGGTAAATTTTACGTTATGTTTACTGCAATTAAAAATAAAATAATTACATCCATATACATTGGCTAGAGTTGGTGTAAGTGATCCCTCATTCACTGACTTTACTTTAAAAAAGAAGAAGGAAGAATTTAGTTGCCTTCGTAGAGCAGGCCTCCCCACTAGTTTGAGGTAGCTTTGTGTTTATTTTTAAAATCAGAACAGTATGTAGCCTATGCTATCTGCTAACCTTAATATTTTCTTAGGAAGCTTTCTTTCTAATTATAGATATTTGCAATACCATTAATATCTAGGAAATATTAACAAATATACTCAAAATGAGTGTTTTGATTCTGGGGCGTAGGAAGAAGGTGAGATACACAGTACTTGGTTCCCTCAGCCAGCATAGGATTTTTTGACTTCAGAATCCCTGTAGCCAGCTATAGGGTTTCTTCTACCTGTCCACCCACCCACATCTAGCTTCATTTCTTATCTCCCTGTTTCCTTGTCCCAACTGCTCTTTCTCCCTTTTGTCTCAGCATGGCAGGTATGAACTAGTACAGAACCTCAGCAGCCAATGTCTCTCAGAGGTGGGAAGCTGTTGACTAAAATCTCCTAGAACTAGTTCCTGATTTAGAAAAAAAAAAAATTAGACTCTTCCTTGTTGAGCACAGTCAATAGAGAATCAAGAGCCACGTCTCCTGGGTCCTTATGTCCATTCTTTTGGCACTCTTGCCTGCCAAGTTCTCTGCCCCTCTTGTTTCTTGTGACTTGGCTGGCACCTGCTCCCTTGCCCTGGCTTCTTTCCTGCCCAGTTTCCTCTTTGCCTCCTGATCCTCTGCTTGGGGTTATCTGCATGTCCTGCTATGAGCAGTGGTGACAGGCGAATCCCCCAACTCCAGATACCCTACTTCTAGTGCCTCCCCTAGACCACCTCTTCATGAGTGGTCTGGAGGCTACAGGTGTTTCCTAACCCATGGCTTCCAGTGACAGGTACACATAAGAATCACTGGGTGAATATTTGGAGTTTTAAAAATATACAGATGCCTTTTGAATTAGCAGTTCCAGAGCTTGGGCTCAGGAGTGTGTCTGGTTAAAAGGAACCCAGAGATTTCTGCTAATAAGTATAGAGCTGGAAACCCGTGGGCCAACCTTTGTCCTTCCCATGAGCAGCCTTCGGAATCACTCTGCTCTACCAACTCTTGTCCCCTTAGAGCCTCTGAAATTACAGAAAAGAATATTTAGTTTAAAGTTAGGTTCATTTCTTTTTACCCATGGCCCATTGCAACCAGTGACTCTAAGGCAGATCATGGAGGACAAAAGAAAGATTTTTGGCTTTTAATTTTTAAAATAGACTCTTGAAATTCATGCCACAGAGCATAGATTAGAAAACCAAATAATTCAATAGCAAAAGTCTATTCTTTGGGGGGTCTGTTCAGATACCAAAACATAAGGATTCGGTGCATAAAGTTTATTTTATACCATAAGGCAAAAGCTGGGAAGATCCCTTGGTTAAGGAAGAGCCCGTGCTCCCACTTCAAAGGAATTAAAATTAATGCAGCAACAAGGGATAGAGGAGATTTAGTTCCAGAACCTCATGCTGTACCCTCACTCAGCACAGCCATGGGAGGGGACCCAGGAGAAACCCAAGATAGGTTTGAGTCATATCCCAGTGAATCCTGGGGAGGCAGCAGGCTTCTCAGAGAAGCACTCGGCTTCAAGCAGCAGTCAAGCAACAGAAATAGCATCAAGTTGTGTCAACAAACAGGGCCCACACTAATCTTCTAAGTCTCTCTTAGACCCAGAAGGACTAGAGTCTTCCCAAGGTATCCCATGCCTCTGGGAGGGTTGCAGAAGTGGCAGAAAGAGGGATGATGGATGAAGAGGACCCCATCAGAAGGAGTGGCCTGGATGAGGCAGGCTAGACCCCAGACGGACCCCTGGCTTCTGCAGCATATCAGATGCTGCTGACCACAGGCCACACAGAAAAGTTACATCTCAGTGCAGGCTGCAGAGGACAGAGCGCCCGGGACCCATGATGCTTATGCTCCTCCCCTCGCCTGTCCCCTGCCCCATACAGGGAGAACTCCAGGGACACAGGAGAGTTGTTCTCTGAATTACCTGAGAGATCTCTGAAGTGACTGAATTTGACTAGAAATGACCAGGTTATATTTTTGCTGTCAGCAGAAATGGGGGCTGGCAGTAAGATTAAGTTTAGTAACAGGGGCAAAAAATCATATCCCTGAGATGGACAGACTGTAGTCCTAATTGATACACGAGGGCCTAACAATAGCATTGAATCTCAAACATTCAGTGATAACGTGATGATTCTTAACTGCACATTATGCTAGACACTTTGGAAGACTCACTGGCAAATATGCTGACAGAGGTACTCTGGGCAAGTCTCGGCCCCAAGAGAAGGTCATGGCTGCTGGGAATTTTTGTGAGCTTTCTGAGGGCTATCTCTGTGACAGAGGGAACACTGTGTTCAGGGTCCCATTATTTATTTTTATCTGAAGCCCAAGTTTGTATAGAGAGGTCATTAGGGGTAACTAATGATCTTCAGATGATCATTCTGGGCCATGATTCATCAGACAGAGTGGCAGCTATTATTAAGTTTCTAAGAATTCGATTTTTCAAGTGTGGATTTTAAGCCACTTTAGTAGATCTTACATGATCTAGAGCTGTGCTCTGAGAACTTTCCTGTTGGTAAACTAAATGACTAAATAATTCTGGGCAAGCAGTCTCCACAACTATGAGCACGCAGTTCCAGTGCAGGCCGCACGACTGCTAACTCCAGGGGAGCTTGAGTAACACCTGCAACAACCCTACCACATTGCCATGGTTGATTCACTTTGACTCTCCCAGGGGATTATTTCACCCCTTCTTCACCCTCCTCAAACAGCTGTTTCTTTCCAGGCTCACTCAGCTCTTGATCTTGCATTTTAATTCACCGAAAAAATAACAAGTCAAAGGACAACCGCGCCCCCTTCACCCCCACATCTGCAGAGCCACCACTCCATGCCCGGTACCCTGCGCCCCTCCAGTTACTATGCGCAAACTGCCTGCGCTGCTATAAAGCACCGGCCTGGTCTTCTCCGTGACGCACCCCAGGTGAGGAATTCTTAAATTGTGCGCCCTGCATGCTTTGCTCTGCCTATTGGCACTACGGTAAAAATGTGTGCTGCATCTGGCCACTTCCCGCCATCGCTGCTGCCACCCGCTCTGGCCTCATTAAACCAGAACAGCTGCTGCGGTGGCTAGTGAACAAACTGGTCTTTCGGCTTCAGCGCCCTGGCTGTCTCATCTGTTCACAGTAGACCCAGTTATTTGCGAATGTAAGTCAGAGGAAGCCTCTCGTCTCAAAACTCTCCAGTGACTTCCCCTCTATTCAAAGCAAAAGCCAAGCCCTGGCGGTAGCCTATAAGCCCACATGCCCTGGGGCCAGCTACTTCTCTGACCGCAGCTTCCCTGCAGGGCCCTGCCCAACCTCCACAGCCCTCAGCCTCCCTGCTAGTCCAAGCCGTATCCTGCATGCCCCAAGGCAGGACCTTTGGTTTTGCGGCTTCCTCTGCCCAGAATGCTCTGCACCCGCCACCGTATCTGCAGGGGTCTTGCCCATTTCTTTACATCTAGGCTCAAATTCATTCCGTTATCCAAGCGGCTTTCCCTGGTCATTCCACCTGAAGGAATGATTCCCCTTATCCTGAGGTATTATCCTCCATGATTTTATCCCAGTCTGAGAAGCTTCATTCTCTCTTTCCTCCCACCTCCACCCAATCATAATGTAAGCTCTACCACCTACCTTCCTTTTCGTCCGCTGATATGTCCCCACCACCTGCTACATGGTAGCCGTCAATAAATGTCTAACATTAAATTGCATACTTATGTATAAATTATTTTCATGCATGCCTATCAATCCATATATATGGCATTAATAAAGCCTTATTTCCTTATTTTAGGATAAATTAAGTCCTACTATTCCCCTTTCTCCTCAGCCTCACTTCCACCTTATTCTACTAAGCTTCCTCAAGCAGGACCCCGGTGCCCCCCCATGCACCACTCCTTAAGAGTCTCCGGTCATGGTGACCGCCAGTCTGCAGGGTGGGTAGACTTTTGCTGCATGCTTAGAAGAATAGGATGAGAACTAGTGTCCATAACTATTCTTGTTATTTTCACTGTAACATTTCAGAAATGGTCTGCTGCTTCTATCAAGGAAATACAGCTGTTCTCTAGAATTCCATTTTTAAACCACAAAAACATCTTGACTCTCTCCCCTCATCATTCAGTGATGATTAATTTATTCAAATCTAAATTAGATATTAGGGGGGAAATCGCATTTATAAACATATTCATACTTTGTGTGTGCAGATAAAAATGTTCCAACTTCTATAAGTGTATATACATGTTTATCAACCTATCAACTTTGCATATATGCCTCCCTTTAGAAAACAACAAAGCTGTTAAAATTAACACCAACTGTTGTTGACTCAAATAAAATATCTTACATGTAATCCAGGTGTTGCAGAATGCAAAGCTGTCTTTTAAGGACGGTGTTCATCCTAGTGCAGAGCACCAACTCCCCAGAAAGCAACCAAATTTTCTCCCTGTGGTTCCTTACCAGGAAGTAATCACAGTCCTCACTACCCCTCCACCTCTGCTTTATGACCAGGGACCGTTTTATCTCCCACTTTTTGGCTACATGCAGAAAGCCCTGGAGCCATGAGGACGGTGCCCACCAGGAGGAAGCGCACTGTGCCCCACTCACTGGAGAGGGGACAGAGGCAGGGGGGGGGCTGATTTGTTCAGGGAAAAACAGAGATGAACACTTATTCTTCTCCACCGAGATGTGATATGACACAGAAAGTCAGCACAATGGAGGTTCCCACTGGAGGGCTGACAATAAACAGGCCTTCAGGGAGAGGGGAATGCCGCTCACGCTCACTTCCTCCGGCTTCAACGGTTTTGCAGGACACAGGCAACCAGACTTTCCGGTTGAATCCATTTTCCTTTTCTTTCTAAGCAAAAAGCAGCACAGAGGGATGGTCCGGCCAGACCACAGCCGCCGGCACGGGGATGCTTCCGGCATAGCAAGAGAGGGGCCGCCGGGACGTTTCTCCTGAGCAGTCCGGCTCGCCTGGAGCTGACTGCAGGTGGGCCTCACCTGGGCTTTTATTCATTTCACCTGTGCTCCTCAAAGCCACACCTGGCTTCCTAAGCCCCATACCCAAGCTAGGTGCTAGTACAACTTAGAAGCAGGGGAGGGGTGGAATCGCTCTAACTATTGTTTGGAAACCCACATGGAGGCTCAGATCTGCCACCGCACCTTGAATAGCCCACCACCGCCACTCTTCACCCACTCCACCGGCGGCGAGGCCAGAGTGCAGCCGCCTCCTCCGGCCTGCGCTCCACGTGACTACGGAGCGGGGACAGTCAAGGCAGAGGCTCTGAGGGCCACGTACTCCCAGCTCCCCAGACCGTCCGTACACGGTGGGTGCAGCGGCCGGGGCCGGGGGCCTTCCCAGCTCCCTGTGTCCGCCGTGGGCAGCTGGTAGCTGAAATCCATCGAGACGGGGTGCTGGTTTTAGGGGTAGCCCGCGTTAAGCACTTAGCAGCACTCCATTGCTCCCAACCTAACATCTGACTGAGGGTTTCAAATGGCTAGATGCCCTACTACCTGTTTCTGGAAGCAAAACCCTAAATCCAAGCCCTGCACCCACCACCGCAGAATAACTCTACTATTTCTGTCCAATGTTGAGAAATGTAGCAAGCGGGAGGCTCCACTCTAAAAAGGGTTCTTTTTTTAATTGAAATAGTTTTTATTGGTCTGATTATATCTCTGGGAAAATATCAGATAATACAGAATAGAATAAATGGTGTAACAATCTTTACTGTATGCTTACTGCCTTGGAGATAAACTCTCCTGATATTTTTTATGTACAGCCTCCCAGGTGTGTGTGTGTGTGTGTGTGTGTGTGTGTGTGTGTGTGTGTGTGTGTGTGTGTGTGTGTGTGTGTGTGTGTGTGTGTGTGTGTGTGTGTGTGTGTGTGTGTGTGTGTGTGTGTGTGTGTGTGTGTGTGTGGTAACCACCTCCTAGTGCATTATTATTTTTACAAAACAATACTTATTTATAAAATAAGTACATTTTTACTTATTTGTAAATACTATTTACAAAACAATATTTGCTCGTCAACACAAATTTCAAACAGTATCAATGAAGTAAAAAGTGAAAGACCCACCCTCAATTCCTCTCTCCCTCCCCTTAAAGTTCCTACTCCCCGGTGTAACTATTGTACAGCTTCTGGAATATTTTAGACCCTTCCCAGATATACTTTGTTTTTTTTAAATAAGGACATCATTGCATATAAACACTGTTTGAAAACTTGGTTTCACTCAGTAATATAGTATAGCTATCTTTCCATGTCAATACAGACAGACTTGTCTGGATGTCTTAATTACTGCAGAGTTACATAATGTGAGCATACTGTATCTCACCCAGGCACTCCCTGATTGATGCAGATTTTGGTTGTCATCTTTCCTCCCTCTCTCCCTTCCTTCATTCATCTATTCATTCATTTTTGCTGTTACAGACAATGCCCCAATGACCATCCCCGCACCTACACTTCAGATACCTGCTTGAGAGCTCCCATTTTTCTGTTGCTGTTTACAAGCAGAATGACAGTTGAATTTACACAAATCCATGGTCTGGGTTTCCCTGGACTCAGGTAGTCCTCATTTCCCTACATGAGTTGCAGGCTCCATGTTAGTGGACAGGTACTTCATTAGGCCAACTCCTCTCAGGTTCATGATGAGAACAGCCGAAGTTAGCAAAACACTGAGCCAAACTCCCCAGCGTTCAATTGTTTTTTTCCTTAGCCTGTGTTGTGGATGCCTAGTACTGGCTCAAGCTCAGTTCTGTTTTTTCGTCAGGCCCAACATCCATCCTAAGAACCCTCTCCTCACCAGACAAATCCCTCATTCTTTTTAGAAGGGAACATTTGAGATTGGTCAGATTGCTAGCCATTCCCCATATGCTGTTTGAGGAAGGTCTGGAATCTGGTTGATCCTGTGTTCCTAATGCCCTGTTAATACTAGTTAATTGCCCTGTTCCCTAATTTACAAGTCACCCCTGCTCTTCATAGTCAGTGATTCTGACTTTAGAGTTTCCCAGTGTCCCTTGGAAAGAATGTATTTTGATGTTTTGGTTCTAGTATTTTTGTTGTTCTAGTTTCTGTCAGTTTACATATCTTGGTCCTATCTAATTTTTATCTTCTAAGAGTTACTCAAATTTTCTGTCTGCCAATGGCATGTTCTCTGGTTTTGCAATGCTATTATGAGTTTGTTTCTTTTAAAAAATGAGTTTTTCTACACTTGCAAAAGGGCTTGGAGAGAAAGGGTAGTTGAATATGTTCATCTTCCATCTTGAATTTAATGTACTATAACCTAATAACAATTAATAAAAACTAATAAATGTATTAGTTTAAAATTTTTGCTTAAAAATAAATAGTATATGACTGTTCTCACTGTAAAAGTTTTAAAATATGTAACTATACAGACTAAACATGAACCTACCTCTTTGCACGCTCATCTTCACCCCCACGCTCCTCAGGAGATTGCTACTTTAAAATTCAGTGGGCAGCCTTTTAGTTCTTTTTTTCTGCAAATACACATAACACATTTATATGAATTAAGAGGGAACATACTGCAAGTACTGTTCTATGACAAACTTCTTTCATTTACAATACTTGTAGATTTTTCCACTCAATGGGTATAAATTTCTGTCATTCTTTTAGATGGCTGCATACTATTCCACAGCATAAACTTTTACAATTTACTTAGCTATGCCTGTATTAATTGGTTATTTCCAATTATTTTGTCATGGAATTAAAACAATGTTATAATGCCCCTTCTTGCATATACATTTGTAGGCCCATGTAAATACTCCATAGGATAGATTTCTAGACACACAATTCTGTCTCAGAGTTAGTCTTGTTTAAAATTGCATTAGATCTTATCAAAGACTCACCATCATACACCACTCCAATAAAGTTAACGATCATTCCCCTGAATCCTACAAACTCTTGACCATATCCATATTTTTAATTTTTGCCATTCTTAGAGGTAAAATGATCTCCTCTTAAAATTGTCTTGTCCTGACTGCTAATGAAATGAAATTTATGTCGTATGTTCACTTGCCACTTACAGTTCTTCTTCCACAAATTGCTTTGTTTACATTCTTTGCTGGTTTTACTAATGATACTTACCTTACACCTTATTGATTATGGGAGCTATTTATATAATCTGGGTACTTGACATACATTTTCTATAAAAGTTTATAGTAACTTTTTTTCACAGCTTTCTACTTTAAAATTATTTATGTTTTGTCTCATAGAGGTTTGTTTGTTTTGTGGGGTTTTTACTATCATGAATTCATATATGTCAATATGTTGCTTTCAAACATGATTTTGTACATTATTTAGAAAGGTCGCCCCTGATTAAAAATACTTTTATATTTGTTTCAAATACATGTGTGTATGCTTTTTACCCTCTTAACTTTTCTGAAATTTACTTGGGGGTATGGCATAAAGTATGAATCTAATATGATACTTTTTTTAAACAGACAGTGATTTCACAATGTATGGAACTGCCAATTCTCCTCACTGATTTAAATTTACAATATAAACTAAATTCCCATATACACCCAGGCAGGTCAGTTTCTGAACCTCTGTGCTCTTCTACTGGTCTGTTTATCTCTTCTTGCATCAACACCACACTGTTCATATAACTCCTGTGTGGTGGGCAGCAGCTAACATGGCTCCCAGCGAGTCCTGCCTCCTGGCAGTCACACTCTTGGACAGTCCCCACCTGCGCTGTGCTAAGGTTGGTCTGTGGGGTCAATAGCATAAGACAGAACTAATGGTATGTCACTTCCATTTTGGATTTCTCTCTCTCTCTCATCACTTGCTCTGGGGAAAACCAGATGCCATGCTCTGTAAGCAACACTATAGAAAGGCTGCTATGGCAATTTAAAAAAAAAAGCCTCCTGCCAATAGCTACGTGAGCTTGGTAATAGATTCTCCTGCCCCTTCAGATGACTACATCGCTGGCCAAAATCTTGACTGCAACTTCATGAGAGACCCTGAGCCAGTTAAGCCACTCCTGTTTCCTGATCCTCAGAAACTGTGTGAGACAAAAAGTATTTGTTGTTTTAAGATGCCAAATTTGGGGGTGACACAGCAATAGGTAACTAATACATATTGTTTTATAATGCATTTTGCTATTTAATTAAGCAAGCCTTTCACTAAAGCTCATTTTCCCCCAACACTTTCTTAGCAATTTTTGCTCATTTTATGCACTTCAAAAGTCACTTTTCAAGTTCCATAAAGAATCCTAGTGGGATTGGGACTGAGGTTTCATTAACTTTAAAAATTAAATTTAAGATATTGGACAACTATACATTATTGGGTCTTCCCATCTGTATCTCCATTTATTTAGATCTTTGAATATCTTCCAGAAAAGTTTTATAGTTCTCTTCATAAAAATCTAGCATATTTCTTATTAAATTTATTCTAGATCTTTTATGGGTCTCAATGCCATTGTGATACATTTTTTTATCACATTTTTCTAATGGTTTCTTGCTAATGTGTAGGAAAATCGAGTTTTGTATCTTGATCTTCAATCTTTCTCTCTTACTTTGAACTCTCATATTAGTTCAAAGAGTTTTAACATTGATGCTCTTATATTTTCTATGTAGGAAAACTATCACCTGCAAATAGTGACCATTTGACTCTTCCTTTCCAATACATATTCCTCTTCTACTTGTGTTTTATGACACTAAGAATCCCAGCCCCATAAGGTTAATAAGAAGCTAAGATAGTAAGCTTGTCGTGACTAATGGAAATGGTCAAGTGCCTCACAATTAAAATTGATTCACTGTGCTTCTCTAGTTTGTCTACTAGAGTTAATGTTGTCTCATTAACTAGGTTAAGGAGTTTCCTTATGTTCATGGCTCACAAATGGTTATTTTTATTGTTCTTATAATTATTATTATGAATTCATATTGAATTTTTTCAAATGCTTTTTTTGGCTATCTATTCATATTTGGACATCATAATCATTTTCTTTTTACTTTGTTACGTTAGTAGATAAATTGATCATTTATTTTCTGCATATAATCTGATAAATCCTATGAAGTTGTGATTTATTATTATTTTAGTATTCTGCTGGATTCTATTTTCTAAAATTTTAGTTAGGATTTTTTATTTCATAAATGAGTATATATTGTAGTCTTTTTGTGCTGTTCATTGCATGGTTTTACTATTGAGACTATGGTAGTATAGAATGAGTTAGATTCTCCACATTTTATATGATCTGGAAAATAAGCATAAGAATTCTGTCTTTCTTACAGGTATGGGGGAGCTCTACAATTAAACTACCTATAATTAGTAGAGACTATATTTTCAATTTCTTTTACAAATTTGTTTTTTAGTTCAATTTCGATTATCCATATTTTTCCTACAAAAAGGTCTCATTTTGTCTCAATTTTCAAGTTGGTTGCCACACATTGTGTTAGATGATCTCTCACAAGTTAAATAATTCCTCTGTATCTATATTTATCTTTTGTCATTTGTAATATTTATTAGTTATTTCTCTTTTCCTTTTTTTCATCAGATTTGTCATGAGCATGTGTATTTTACTGGTCTTTCAAAGAACCATATTTAAGTTTTATTTGTCAAGATTACAATCTTGGGAAGATTTCACTTTTTATTTTTTTAATTATTAATTTATGCCTTTTTCTTTGCTTTCTCCTTTACATGTACTTTGGATTTATTTTGGATTTTCCCCTGTAGCTTCTAGAACTGTACACTTAGTTATTTTTTATGGCTCTTGTTTTCTAAAAATACACTTAAACTACATGTTTTCTTCTGAGTTCTACTATGGGTGTATTCCATGGGGTTTATTCCACACTCTTATTTTTATTCACTTCTAAGTAGTTTAAAATTTCAACTTTTATTTTCTTTGTTCCAAACATGATTTATTTTTTTTTATTTCAAGGTCTGTAGAGTTTTTGTTTGGCTTTTGTTGTTGTTTGGCTGATCTATCTCAATTTAATAAACTAATCTTTTACTGCTATTAATACTATTTCTGAAATTTTACTATTATAAACAATTGCAACCAACACTCTATAACTTTCATCTTTCCATACTTGCCCAACTGTTTCCTCAGGACAAATACCTACAAGTAGAGTTACTGGGTTACAACTATGCATTTCATATGCATTGATATGTGTTGCCAAATTTCCCTCCAAAGAGATTATACCTCTTTATTCCTCAACTAATAGTGTATGAAAGTGCCAGAGTACCCATTTTTACAAATATCAAGAATTTAGAAGTCTGTATTTTCTTTTAGATCTCATATTCTTTTTTTTTTCTTCCTTACTCTTTCTTTCTCTTCCTTCCTTCCTTCCTTCCTCCCTCCCTCCCTCCCTTCCTTTCACTTTCATTTCAATCCCTAAATTTATCTAGAATTTATTTTGGCATTATGTGTGATAGAGATGTTTAACTTTATTTTTATTCAAATAGTCATTCAGTTATCCCAGCACCCATTTACTAAATAACCTACATAGAACAATTTCTCACTGGACACAGTATTTACAAAACAATATTTATATTCCTGTGAATTACCATAGTTGACCTTGTCACAGTTATCAAGAGCAGGGTCTCAGAGAGATTACAGAATTGCTTGGGGAAACATGATGTTAGGAAAAAAAAAAAAACTAAAACTATAATAAATAAATAAATATTCCAGAAAATAGAATCCAATTTTACACCAAATCAGTTTTGTTTGATAAAACATCATGGTTTTGAAATATAGAAATTTATTCCTTTGCACTTACTGAATACCATGCACTGTTCTAATAACTTTGCATGTATGACATGCCTTGTAATAAGCCTATGAGATAGGCATGGTAATTACCCCCATTTTTCAGATGAGGAAAGACACACAGAGGTTGTGTAACTGTAATATATTGACCCATTTCTGGATTATCTGTTTAATTTTATTGATCTTTCTAGCTCTATGTCTCAGTTCTCATTTCCAAAGCTTTAAAGTATATTTTAATATCTAATAGGGTTAGTCTCCTCATATTCTTCTTCAAAAATTTCTAGTTAACCTCACATGAATGTTCTTTCAGGATGATGTTTTAAATCATTTTTTTCAAGTTACAAAAATCTACTAGGATTGCTATGAGATTTCATTAGGTTATTAGGACAATATCTATTAAATTAACCTATTGATACTATTGAAACTCCTGTCCAAGGACAAAGTATTGTTTTCCTTGTTCTTTATTCCCCTCATCAGAGTTTATAGTTTTGCTCATATAAGCCCTGCATAGTCCTTATTAAGTTTGTTCCTAAGTATTCTACATATTTTTTTCCTGTAGTCTGGCTTATTGTTCATTATACTGTCTAACAGTTATTGTTAATAGAGAAAACATTAATTTTTTAGTATTTATAGTCTATCTGGTCTTGTCGCTAAATGCTTTTAATAGTTTTTGTGTTCCTCCCTTCTGTTTTCTGGCCAAGTACACTGTAAACAATAATTTTATCTTTCCAATATTTGTGTTATATTTTATTTTTGCATTATATTGGCCAGAGCTTTAAGATAAGTAGAGTGTTTTTGTAAATGATAAGTGGTCCAGCCAAATTATCCCCACAAGCTTTCATGTACCTAAGAAGGCATATTCAACTGTTAGCTAAATATTTAATGCTTGACTATTTCTGCTGGCTTATATTCAAGTTGCAGTATATGTAGTATTATATACTGACCATTACATTCCTGTGCCCTCATTGGGTATGATCATTTTCATGCACATGGTATAAAACTTGTAAAATAAATTTCATATTTGAAATAATCATAGACTTTATAATGGTTGTATCATTACTTTCATGATAAATTATTAATTGAACTAAATGATTTGATGCCAAATGCTAGCTCATGAACATTACCCTCATATATAATGTTTCCCTGGAAAAGTATAGTCTGCTTTTTGACCGTCCACTTTAGTATGGTCTCCAAGAACATATGCCAGGAAAAATCAGGAACTACACATATAAAGTTAGCTTGATACATTAAAAGGCTTCTATAAACTGTTGGATCTCCTGATGGAATGCTGGGTGTGTTACTATAGGGGTAGTGGGCTAGGGGCCAAATTGGGGGATCCTCAAAGCAGGAGTCACAAATAGTTCAAACCATGAAGGCCAAACACAATAATACATCTAACAAAGACAATCTCCCAGGACCTGTAATGACCATTGCATACATTAAATATGAGCCCAAGAGAGAGCCTCCCAAACTGTTCAAATCACAGTGAGACAGTTTCTGAAGATTACTAATCCAGGTCCTACAGAATAAATGGATCCTACAGAAATGCACAAGTCAGCATTTCCTGCTCTCTGGGTTTTTTAGGGGGTTTCCTATTCCTTACCCCAAAATCCCAGGAAATACTTTGATAATTTTAGAACATATTTTAGAATAAAATCAAAGTATTGTGGATACACAAGAAATAACTTGTAAATAGAAAGATCAAACTGGAACATCTCTCGTTTGCCATGCAATGTGTTGGTCTTACCGAGTCAGCCTGCTTTCAGTTCTTAATCTTAACATCCCCAAACACAGGGGGGTTACAAACATTTTAACAAAAAATTTTAGCTTGTGGTCAAAGGGATCAAAGTTTCTTATTTTATTTCTTTGAAAAACATGAATGTGTTTCCTTCTGTGACCATAGCCAAGTACTCTGGAAAGTGATTTTATAATGGTAAATGATCACCCTGCCAAGAATATTGCTGTTTCATGGATACTGGCAGAGGCATAAACCTTCAAGGTCAGAGACAAAGGACTTTATCACTCAGAGCACTGAAGGCAGCATGGGCTTCGGATTCTTGTCAATTCCCCTTGCTCCCCAAATCCCACAGAACAACCTGGGTGGCTGCTGCATACACAGTAGATGTTCATTACAGCTGATGAACTCCAAGTTTAAGGAACCCCAATCTCTTAGACTGCAAGCAAACCCATTCAATTTTTGCCTCCAAAGAGTCATGATCTTTATTATATTGGACAATAAACAAATCTTCCCTCTGTACTATAAGGAGACACTATCTCTATCTTCCAATGCTGTTCACTATACAAACGTCCTTGAAAAGATAATCCAGAAACCACTGTTACACACCTGAAACTAATACATGTTATATGTCAAGTATAGCTCAAGTGAAAAAGAAATGAAAGAAGGGACATAACCACAGATCCCATTGTGAGAGGAGGGGGGTGGAATTACCTGAACCCAGGCAGAAAGTCAGTGACTCTGCATGCAAAATGTGCAGAAATGTTAGAGTCCTGTCTTGGTCCATTCAGCCCGCTGTAACAAAAATACAGTATGTTAGTTGCCTTAAACAACAAACGTTTATTTTTCACAGGTCTGGAAGCTGGGAAGTCCCAGACCAAGGCGTCGGTAGATTCAGTGTCGGGTGAGAGCCTGCTTCCTGGTTCACAGACGGCCACCTTTTTCGTGTGTCCTCACTTGGCAGAGGGGCTGGGGGCGGCACTCTTTGGGGTCTCTTTCATAAACGCACTAATTCCATTCACGAGGGCTCCACTGATCCCTTCCTCGAGGCCCCACCTCCAAATACCATTACATTGGGAATTAGGTTTCAACATATAAATGGGTGGGGGTGGGGATGGGGTGGGGGCGCTGGCGGTGCGGCACAAGCATTCAGTCTATAACAGGACACATGAAGAATCATCTCCCAAGACAACTCTATTAACAAGCCCTCAGTAAGACCATAATCTACAGACTCACCACTGGATCTTACCTCATACTGAATGGTATAAAGGAAGGCAATATTTTCTCCCTCTCAATAAAAAGTTTCAAAAGAGAACCATAGATTGATTTAGAAGGGAATAAGGAACAAGATTCCAGCAGTGTACTGTTCCCTTTTTTGGCCTTCTCCTCTCAGGGCCTTGCAACATTTTAAGCCCAGCTGTTAACCGGATGCAATCATTTGAGCACATAGAGTGTGCAAATAAAAATATTACTATTATTTTCATGGCACTATTCACATGGTTTATAGAAATAATCAATATCAATATACTACAATAGGCATTATGTTCTTGAATGTTGTGGCACCCTAGGGGAGAAATCTTTATTTGAAAAGGGTTTAAAATGAAAGTACCTGTTATGTATCTTTGCTGGAAAATTGTGAGAAATGAATTTGTTAAAACCATATAGAAGGGAAGAAGGAATTAATTAAAAACAGAAATCTAAAAACACAGAGAGAGAGAGGCATAATATAGCAATCACACTATGATAATAGGTATCAGGGATCCATATAAAAAATGTTTCCTAAAGTTCAAGATACCATATGTCATCAGTTAATTCTACTTTTAACTAATGAAGTATGGTTCTGACCAATTACCTTTAACTTTTCACCGTTTGAATTGCTCTGTATTTGCCTTTGTGGTCTAATGGAAGTGATAATTGCACTGAGAGACAGGGGGCACTATTGTGTCTTCTCAGCATGGCTGTGGGCCTGTTTCCTCGTCAGTAAAATGAGAGACTATGAGACGTCTATCAGACTTTCCAGATCTCAAAGGCTAATACATCCTTCAGAGAAGGAAATTTAACTCATTTTATTATGATTCCCATTATTAATTAATGGATATTCATATACCAAAACAGACGAGGCATTCCTAAAAATCACTGTAAAGAAAATTACCACCGAAGTTGGCAAAAGCCAGATAATGTGAACAAATTCACATGACATCTTGGAAGTTACTGAGTTCACAGTCCTGTTCAATGCTGTATGTGAATTTCTATCAATATGACTTTAAAGGATTCTCCAACCCACGTGCAGAAAAAAGTTGTCCTCTTAGAATCCAGTGACTGAGAAAACACATACTACAAAAAAATCAGTATGAGTTCCATAATGCTTTTAAAATTAACATCTATTTGTCATATATATCTGAAAATAGTAAATTATTCACATGATTAATGTGAATTCACCCCTTGGGGTGTGTAAGGCCTCACAGACCCACTGCAGTAACCAGTGTCTTTATCCTTTTGCCAACCCCACCCCTAAGGGTCTTCAGTCCATATGCCAAGAACTGCTCTACAACACACCACAGAATAATTTTAGAGATAAAAGGACTTGAATGAACACAATTTCCAATTTTATAGAATATTAGAAATGGAGTATCAGAAAATTATGAGGAACAAAACTAAACCTATAACTCAGATGTCCTGATCCCTTACTTCACTTCTATTCTGGAATATGACCAATTGCCCTCTTCATAGTGCCCTACCCAGATCCTGTTCACCTGGCCAGTGCCTTCATACTCCAGCTGCTGGGAGTGTGGGCTGGCAACAGCTCACCTGAGGACTGCCTTTAGCAGAGCTGAGTGTTCTGGAAATTCCTATGAGGGCTATGCCTCCCCACCACATACACACTCACACACACATGGGGAGTCCATAGGCAATAACTTATTGATACAGAGGCACAAAAGACCCACCTCTTTTGTCTCAAGGCAGGACAATCCTGTCATGGCATTCATGCTCCAGAATTCCCTGTGAGGTCAGATTGAGGTTACACTTTAGTTGACCCAGCCTCTTCTGCCCTATCCTGCTTCCTTTACTCTAGGTCTCTCTGAAGAGCACTGTTTTGATGAATCACTTGCTCAAGAACTCCCATTTCAGGTTCTTCTTCTAGAGAACCTGCTTGAAGACACTCTCCTGGAACTTTTTCAGAAATAGAGCTGACAACCCCATAAGGCATGCCATTCTGGTTTTGGATAGCTCACTACAAAGTTTTCTTTTTTATTACATAAAAATCATACCTGCCTCCAGTTGCAGGGGGGCCATCAGGTGAGAAATTGGGGATCAACAGAGGTGAGGCTTAGAACCTCACCTCCCCTGTTTTGAGAGAAATCTTCTGCATCCGTGGGTGTTTTGTTGCCCTTGTCTAGCTTGGATTAATACTTAGTCTATAGGCACACACCTGATCATCTACATTTGCCCTCTTACAGCACTAAATTATGTTTTCTACCTTTATCTTGCATCTACCTACCACTTCAGCATTTTATTAAAAAAAAATACGGGAGAAATGTGGGATTCATTCACATATAAATCAAGTATAAAAATCAAATGGATAATCATATCTGACTTGATTGTTTATAGTTCATGATGCGTGATCAAAACCGAAAGTTTCTGTGATGACTGCCCTTGCACTGTTCACCATATAAGAACTTATTCACTATGTAAGAACTTGTTCACCATGTAAGAACTTGTTCATTATGCTTCAGAAGATTGGAGACTATTGAGAATTAGGCTTGGGGTTGATTAATGATTGTGCATTGAGTCCCCTATACAGAATTTTATTGTTGTTAACAACTATTTGATCAATAAATATGAGAGATGCCCTCTCAAAAAAAAAAAAAACGTACCTGCCTCTGTAATTTCCACCCATGGTTCTATGTAAAATGAGACTCATTACTTTTCCATATGACAGTGTCTTAGATATTTGAGGCAAGGAAAAACATTATGTCCTATTTAAATCTTTTTTTTCTAGGCTGTGAGAAACGAAGAATGGTTTTATTTTTTTTTAAATCACAGGGTAACATTTTAACTAAGGGTTATGTCCATCTCACAACAAAATTGCATGAAGCAGAATAATGGAAAATCTACCTGAAAAGAGAATTTGAAGAAGGCTATGTTCAAATCCACTGGTGGGGCATGGGGATGGGGACAGAAAGACTATCCCCATTCAGGAAAAAGGAAATCAAATCTCAGGGAAAAAAGTCCAGACAAAAACTGTTTAAAACCAGATACAGTGAAAGACTATAAGTGTCCCATGGAAGAGAAACCCTGTAATTGTCAAGAGAAGATGTCAGAGGTCAGGAAGAAACACTAGAACTCAAATGTGTATATGTCAATGCACACTGCATGTATATGTTTAAAATCTTTAGATAAGAAATGGTAAATGCTGTCTCAGAATCATCAAGATTTATTGATGAGATGCATGCCTGGAATAAAAAAAGTATATGCCTTGTTCAAAGGGCAAATGTTTCACTGAAAAGATAGGGTAAGAAAACTGGGTGCCAAGAATGTGTATATTCCTGTATTTTTTATTTTTCACATTGTCTTCCTATCTATCCTTTCAATGAAACATTTTCCCTTAGTACAAGGCACATTCTGTTTGTTCCTTTTGTGGTAAATATGGAGAAATGTAGATTGAGTGATAGGAAAAGACTGGGTGACTGGCTCTATGGGTAAGCAAGCAATGTCACCCAAAGAATGTTGGTCAAAGGCTTGGCTTCAGCCTTGAGAAGCAACTCCAAGAATCTATGATTTGCCCATTCTTGTTAGACATTTTTGTCAAAAACATAAAGACCTC
This sequence comes from Manis pentadactyla, assembly GCF_030020395.1. Lineage (NCBI taxonomy): Eukaryota > Metazoa > Chordata > Mammalia > Pholidota > Manidae > Manis > Manis pentadactyla. The sequence continues at coordinate 56,720,655 of NC_080025.1, read as the reverse complement.
AGAATGCATGTTTATGAATACTTAGATGACAAGAATTTGGTAGAGAGAGCTAATACACTAGGAGACAATTCAAAATATCTCTTCATGGAGAAACCAGGCCCCAAACAAAGAAAACGTAAGTCATTTGGAATAAATGTGAGGTCCTATGCTTAGGCCAAAAAGTAAAGAGAATAATAATAATACCAATTGCTAATATTTACTGAACATTTACTCTGCATTATATCCTCACATACATACATTATATTTGTTTAACCTCACAACAATCATATTGTAATTAGAATAATTATAACTATTATAATTCATAGATGAGGAGGCCAAGACTCAGAGGAACTAGGTAATTTTTGCAAGTTACAGTGGTAGAGTCAGGATGCAAATCTAGGTCTGTCTAACTCCAGAGTTTGTAGTTTTAACCACTTCTCATCAATACAGGAATGGAGGAAATAGGCATACTTTGAGTTTTAGGTGAAAATATTGTATACAAACTACCCAAGATCTTCTTTATAGGCATGATACTGAAAATTAGGAGGGACATGATAGATGAATTCAAATATTTTAAGAATTGATGAAATCTATGTAGCTCAGAATGAGAAACAGTTTAAAAATTATACCGATACAGATTTTTGTTCAATATGATGAACATTATTCTATTTGGGGTGAGCTCAGCCATGGAACAAACTGCTTTGCTCAGAAGTGAGATTTTTAATCAGCATTTCTCAGGACTGTCTGAGAAGGGGTATTTGAACTGGGAGGAAGAATCACTAGGTGACTTCTCAGAGTCTTCTGAATCTAAGGTTCAATTAAAAAATGGTTTAAAGGTTAAAAGGTGTGGAAAGGAATTCCTGCAAATCATTGATTCTTAAGCTACAAGAAAACTTAAAGCCACTCTGAGTTAAAGCTGTAGTCTAAATCCTTTCTCATATTCTAATTCTGTTAGGTATGAAACCCTCAGAGCACTTGATTTATTTTGTTTCATTTAATCTTAGAGTGTTTCTTGGAGAAAGAGCAGTCATCAATATCCCTGTTTTATTGACTGGAAAATGCAAGCATTTCCACAGCTAATGTGTGGCTGAGCAGGATATAAAGTCAGTTCCTGCTGTATGATCTTTCTGTGACATCACTGTCTTCCCAGCACCAATTATCTCAACAGATCTTGCCAACATCTTTAAAAATCAAATAAATAAAAGAGTCTCTCTTTAAAAAAAAATATATATATATATGGTATTTATAGGAAACACATTCAAGAAAAAATACTTGGGAGTTACAACTCCACAAAGACTGGAAGTCAATATTTATTTTGGGCTTTCAGTCATTGGACACCACTTTGTCAGACATTTAATCACATGGTTTGGATCTCCACCCACATGGTTTTGTGCAAATTCATTAGCAGCTAGTAAATAGGAGCCTTGTGTAAATGTGATTTTGCAAAGGCCATCCTGGAGTTTCGGTGCTGGCCTGGACCAGTGTAAGAAAGAAGCTCTGTACTGGGAATCCAGGGTTATACCCTAACCTGGCTTTGCCACTAACACTGCTTTGCACCTCAATTTCTTGGTTTCTAAAATTTATAATGGGCTTTAGCTGTACTGATGACTAATGTTTCTTCCAACTTGTAACATCTCTTAGTTATTGCCTGTCAGGAACCTTAACTGTGATGGCCATTTCCTCTTTCACAACGCAGGGCATGGTTGAGTTTATCATCCTATTGATTTTTAATGTTTATAGCTAGGTCATATCAGCACAGGAACCTCACATACATGTTTAGCCTGACTTCAGCAATATTTTTCACCTAATAAACTTAACCAAGCATTTTTGGTTTTTTTGGTTGGTACAATTTGAAATAAAATTCTTTAAAAAACAGGAATGTAACTTTAAAACTTTTCAACTGTAACCACACATTTTGGTTTAACAATAGGCTCCTCCCAACACACACATATTCAGGAGAGTTAGAATGTGTTGTCACACAAGAGGCTCATGGAGGACTGAACACCAAATTTCTTATTTTGGTGCCCATAACAGGCAAGCACTGTTCCAGCCTCAGAAATATTTAGACAAACCTTGAGTCTATGTATTGCCTACTGGACGGTAGTTTCTCATAAACAAAATGAAATATTTTCATTTCCTTCAGTCCCTTCACACTCACTGTTCAAGCAAATGGGTAGATTTCTAGTGAGGTTAACCTCTGGTGATGATATGAAATAATATGGATAGCTGAAACAAAATAACTGAGATGAAAATAAAGCCCTTTATCACGTCCCCTGCTGACTGAGACCTGCTCCTCCGTCTCCTGGGGGATCCCATACCCTCTGTTGGGTCCCCAGACCCTGTCTCTGACCCCCCAGACCCCGGAGGTGGCTGGGGCTGTTCCACCGCACTGAGCCATCTCCTCCACTGACCCCACACACCCATTGTCCCTAGCCCGTCTGGGGCAGAGTCAGCCCCCTACTCCACCAGGCAGGTTCTGTTAACAAAAGAGTGTTGGTTTTCAAAACAAAAACAAAACAAAAAAACCCTCAGTAATTAAGTATATGCTAATAACTTTGAACTTGTAGTTTCTTCAAAAAAATATATAAAAAGAACATTCATCTCACTCATTGTATCTAATTATCCACTAACAAGAATGGTAAAGTTTTACTATCCAATCAGACTCTTAATTTAGGATATCTTTCTAAGGAAAATTTCCAGAATGTCATGACCTAATGAAGTTACATTTTTTTCACATGTTGATTTGTTTCCATAAACAGGTAGAAATTAAATAGTCAGAAATTTTTATCACCTTAAAATAAATGAAGTGGCCAATGACTGTATATCTTAATTTATTTGTACATTTTATATAGTTTCCTAAATATATAGTAAAACAGTGTTTCTTTGGGTAAATTTTAGCAATTGTCAATGACAAATTTTTTTTTAAGGTAATTTGGACTCATGGGGAGCCCAGAACTGTTTATTTTGCTGCCATTCTTTATTCACTGTAAATATTTCAGCTAAAAGAAAGTCCTCTGAGAGCAAGCGGTTGGATCTCTCTGGGTTTAAAAGCAGAAAGTTTTGCTTCCTTCACCCCCCACCCTATCAGTATCCTCCTAACTTTGCTTTCTAAGGTGGATGCTTTTAGATAACAAACTCTTAGACATGCTCACTTTTTTCATCCTTTGATCCCTAACCTCTCAGCTGCTTTATGATGTCAAAACCTCAAAGCTTTGACTCAAGTGATGTCAAAACATAAAGACACTACAGTATTGAATCAGCTCATGAATCCTCAAAATTAAAGTCATTCTATCTTAGCCTAACGTCCAGCCTGTGTGAATTAGCCTAGTGAGTCACAGGGCGGGGACATGAATCACAGCACCTTGTAGGAAGAGAACCACAGCCACACTGAGGGTTCTCCCTCTTTATTCATTCTATTTGCTGTTCCTGGAGAATTATAGAGATCTGAATTCAAAGTGTGCCTAGAAAGGATTGAGGTGGACTTTTTCCTCCCCCACGACCCACTAGACACTATACAGTCAACCACCCTCAAAGTAGTTTGCCCATTTAAAAAATAAACAAGTGAGCATGTTTTAAAAATGTATTTCCAACAAACAGCTATGGAAAAGTTTAACTTGGTTAAAATTCACAGCACATGTTGCCACCGTCCACTGCTGTTCTCCTTGTCTCCTCTTCTCTCATCCCTTGGTTCTGCTAAATCAACCCACCGTTTCACTGCTCTTTTTACAGCCCCTTCCCCATCACCCTGACTCCTGCCTCTTTTCCCCTTCCCTATTGAGCATCCCATGAGAGGGTTGCCCCACGGCTGAGTAATCATCTAAAAACCCCTGGAATTCCAAATTTACAGGGCAGGACAGCCTTACAAAAAGATTCTGGAAAGACAAAGTGGTTCATGTAAATCCATCCACATGTTTCAAGTGGATAAGGTAACTGACTAACAAGGGTGAATGTAAAATGCTAAAATGCAAATCTCTACAAAGTTGGAAAGAATTACCTTCTTTTCAACAATTTGTTCACTATTTGTCCTGCCAATCTTACCAATGTTCACGATTTCATCTTTCCATTGCTGCTTTCCTGAGCTTTGGGCAAACTTCATTACTGAGCACATCTGATAAATTAGAAAAGTTCAATTGTTTATCTTCATATTTGCGGAGGACAACAAAGATAGAAAAAGAAATTCACTAACACTGGAAAACAAGCTTTAAAAAGGTACACTACTAATTAGACTGAAAGCCAGAAGTTAGATTCCTGAAGCTCAATCCAACAATTAGGTCAGAGTGATAGAGCGGCACATTCTTCCTTCCTGCTCATGTCTATGCCCACATTTCAGATGTTACCTGGTACCAAAGCGGACTTTTATGGAACTCTCAATAATGTGCACACACTAAATCATGATTTATAAATATAAAAATCTGGAACACTTTTGTGAACTGCTCACTCTTCCCAGAAACTGCTGTAGAACAAGTAAACAAAATAAGCAGCTTCTCTCTAAATTGTGGCTTGTTATTCTGTGGGACAGTGCTCAGTTACCAAGCCAGTTAGGGACACTAGAATGTCATCGGTGAAGCCTGTCACCACACTCACATCAGTTTCCAGCAGCACTCTATTTCCATCAAGCGACAAGGGCACAAATGTTTTTAAAGGTGTATTTTAAAAGCACATTTCAATATGGACAGACCCTTCCTTACACAAGCCACATTAGGCATAGACCTGTGGGGTGAAAATATCAGGCTGCCCACCTGCAGTCTCTCTGCTTTGATGGCCCCAGTTCCTCTCCCTAACCAGATTTCTGGAGGTGGGGAGGTTGCTACCGCCCCTCAGTGCTTTCTAAAGGCAACGAAAGGTGGCTCACTGAATTGTGGTTAGGAATACGCCATGACCAGTTCACTTTACAATTAAATCAGACATCAACCTTTATACCACAGATTTCAGATGGGGTCCAGATAAAATAGTTGAGTGGCTGGCTCTGGGGTTAATTAGCTCTCTTTCTTCACGACGCTCTAACTAACCACGTGTGTCCTCCTCCTTTTGCAGGACCATTTTCTTTTGTTGTAATGCTCCACTCATTTATTCACCAAATACTGAGCCTGTACCGCATGCGCAGTGTCGACACTGTTCTAGGCTCAGGAAAGAGAAGACTCACCAATAAAGACCATGAGACTGGCATTCTACTGTAACAGAGAATCATCCAGCAGCATAGTACAGTAGTACATCCTGTAGGAATGAGAATGGAAGACATGCTCCGGAAGCGGCAGGGCGAGGGCGAGGGAGATCAGGACGCTGGGCAGGCCTGCGCCAAACCACAGGGCCAGGGAGGCCTCCCTGAGAAGCTGGCGTGTGAGCGGAGATGTGAAGGGCAGGAGGGAAGAAGACAGGAGGCTCCTTGAGGAAGGGGCGGTTCAGGCAGAGGGAGCCGAGGGAGCAGCGGGGGCGGAGGCTCTGAGCAGGGCGTGTTCTTGGTGCATTCAAGAAAGAGGAGGGAGCCCATCCTGGGCGGAGAGAGAGGAGGGAAAAGGAGGAGGGTCCGGATCCAGCTGAGCCTCGTGAAGTCTCTGGCTTTTATTCCAAAGGAAGTGGAGCCAGTGTCGGTTCAAGGGGAGGAGGGACCCTGTGTGCCTGATGTGTGCCACGCATCACCCTGGCTGCTGCCTTAGAAGCAGACTGCAGAGACAAGGAGGTAGTCAGAGATGGAGGCCCACTGGGGTGACGGTGGTGGGGCTCAGGGGTCGCAGTGGGGGTGTTAGAAAGGATCAAGCCCCAGGTACATGCTGCAGTGAGGCAGCACAAGTCCCTGTGAGCCGAGAGAGGGAGAGAGGCTGGCTGTCGGGGACCGGCCTGAGAAGGATGGAGGGGCAGGTGCGGGGGTGAGATCAGGAGTTCAGGTTTGGATTTGTGGAGTTGGGACATATTCGATATCCAAGTGAAGAAACTGAGGAAGCAAATGGATATCAGCCTATAGTTTAAGGGAAAGATCCAGGCTGGAGACGTAAACTTGAAGTTTGCATTGTACTTAATTAAATCCGTGAACCTTCCTGGGATCACTGGAGAGTGACTGCAGATGGAGAAGACAAGAGTTCAAAGTCCAAAGCCCTGGCATTCCCTGGCTGCACAGAAGCAGAGGTGCCAGCAAAGGAGATGAAGACAAATGGACCAGTAAGATGAGAAGAAAACAGCACAGAATCCTGGAAGCCAAGTAGGATGTTGTTTCTCAGAGGGGAGAGTGGGCAACTGTGTCAAATGTCACTAGTACATCATATAAAATGAAGGCTAAAACTGGCCTCTGGACACCACAACTTGGCCTTTGGTAACGACCTAATGAGAACTTTGGTGGGGAGGGGCAAAAATTTGATTGGAAAGGATTTAAGGGAATGGAAGGAGAGGAATTGGAGACAGTTGGTATAGACAATTCTAAAAGAATTGTGCTGTAAAAAGCAGCAGAGGTAGTAGGGCAAGGGAGAGAGAGAGCTACTAGAGAACGTGGGGTCAAGAGGGGTACGAAGGAATCTGTATGGTGACAGCAGTGAGCCAATAGAGAGGAGGCAATTGATAATGGAGGAAAGAGTGTGTTTGCCGAGCAGCATTAAGAGTCCACTCAGGGTTCCTGTTCATGAATTTAGAATGAGAAGAGTCGGTGTGACGATTTTTTCTGCGGCCACATCCAGCTGCTTGGGTTCACGCACTGAGCAGTGGGAAAATTTGGTTTCACCGGGGTTGTGATTTAACCAAGAAAGTTCAACAAAGTGAGAGTTGCAAAGGGGTGGGCAAGGAATAATTTTAATGACATATTATGGTATTGAAGTTAGGGAAGAAGGGAGGGGGAGGCATCAGGGAGCACACAGGAAAGATTATTGGTCCTACTGGAGTTGAAGGATTGCTGGAGACGGGGTACGCTGTGGTTGGATCTGTGTCCTCTCAAAATCTCTATGTTGAAGTCCAGCACCTCAGAATGTGACCTTAATAGGAAATAGAGTCATTTCAGATGTAATTAGTTATGTTAAGTTGAGGTCTTACTGGAGTATGCTGGGTCTCTAAATACAGTATGACCAGAGTCTTCATAGAAATGGGAGATTTCACACACACACACACACACACAGAATGCCACGTCATGATGAAGGCAGATTGGAGTGATGTGCAGGCCAATGAATGCCAAAGATTGCCAGCAAACCATCAGTAGCTAGGAGGGAGGCAGGGCAGAGTCTCCCTCATATCCCTCAGGAGGAATCAACCTGCTGACACCTTGATCTTGGACTGCCAGCCTTGAGAACTATGTGAGAATAAATGTCTGTTGTTTAAGCCTCCTGGTGCTTTGTTCCATAGCCATAGCCCACAGGGGGCTAGAGTGAGTATGCTGGGAAGGAAGGAAGTGGGGCTCAGAGAGCAGAACCCATGCGCTGCAATCATGGAGGGGGTACACAGTGGGTAATAACAGGGAGTGACAAAAGGGGAAGGGCCAGATTGGGAAAGGAGGGGTGAACAGGGAGCTGAGAGAACAGGGGACTGGAGGAACAACCTACCTGGGTATTGAAACTGCCAGGATTCCAGACTGGAATAGGACCGTGACGGTGAGATAAGAGTACAGAGCAGTGATCCCAAGACAACAGATGTCAGCAAATGGGAGCAATGGGTGACATAACTTGATGACTTGAGATTCAAAGCAAGACATTTTTAGGGAGGAAAAAATGACCCAGAAGTGGCAATGAGATGTGCAGAAGAAATGCATCTCACCTCCAGGCCCCATGCACAAAACTGGGGGCAGTGGCAGGGGGATGGGGGGTGGACAACAGCCACCTTGTGACAGGGATGCAGGAGGATAGGAAGGCAATGTTCTCTGCAGAGAGCAAGGTATTCATCAGAGCAAGATGATAGTGGGAACATTAGGGGACACGGCTGAGGATATCAGGTTTTACTAATAATGGGCCGGGAGTTCCAAGACACCCAGGAAAGGGCAGGATTGGGGAAGGGTAGATGTCCTCCTCTACGTTCATGAGCAATGCTGATCCATATTGGACTAACTACTTCCTTGGTTCAAAGCTGACATATTAGCAGCAATAAATATTCAGCCTCCAGCTTTAATTACTGAAACACTACATCTCAGAGAACCCTAATCAACTCCACATTCCAGCTCCTGCTCATTTTGTTCCACTATCTGATTATTACACAGCTTAAAGTAGTGGAGCTTGGCTTTTTTCTGGGACCCATGGAAATCATGGCTGCTGAAGATGCCTGGTCTTTCCCAGAAAGGTAATCTTTCTCTCTGCTGCAATGGAGATGGGGATGGGAGGAGAAAAGAGCCCAAGTTTCCAGCTAAACATCTCCTAAGAGCTGCCACCATTCTTCAACATATGAGTCATCCTGGCATCTTCTGCTCTAGGTTACTTGGAGGGTCTCTGCAACATATACACCGTTTTTCTTAACAGCCCAGGGTTAATTGATGTCATGGCCTACTTAGGATGGGCCATGAAAAAACCATATTTATTCTCAATAGTACATTTACAGTACCTTACCACAACTTCACACACTGGAGGGTTGCATCCTTATGTCATTCATTGATTCATTCAACATTTATCAAGTACTTCTAGACAGTGACAATAACTCATAAGCATATAGTAAATAAACAAATTGATAGGTAATAGAAGATCCAATAGTGATAGGTAATATGCAGAAAAATAAAGCAGAGTGAGAGAATAGAAAATGTAATCAGGGAGAGGTATGTCAGCACTTGTCAGTACAACAAGATAAACCCCTAGCCTACTGCCGTGGAATTCAGGCAATTTCAAAATATTTTATGCAGCTGGCTTGTTGTTCTGCCTGGAACATATGAGGCTGTAAAAGGTCACTACAAGTGTAGCATCTTCAGCTTTGTTGATCTACAAATCCAGTTTTGTCCACTCACCCAGGGAGGATCAGACTCGGGGGAGCTGACTCCAGCTAACCATACAAAGGGAGACACTTTTATGAGCCAGAAGGTTAATCTCTTGTTCTATGATAGGAGCCATACCTGACCCAACAGCCAGGCTCTGCTCTGCTCAGGCATGTCTTCCTGACAGGGAAATCCTCTTAGGGAAATCCATTGTGTCATACTTAAATTTTGGCTACCATGACAACCCACTGGAACCCTCCTGCATGGACCTAGACCTGGAGGTGTGTGATTTCATGAACATTTGATGAGCACACTGTGACTTTGGTTATTAAAGAGCACCCTACCTCTTGGTAGCTGCAGGCCCATGTTAGGGCACCCAGCTTGACAAGGGGGAGGGAAGCTGGATTTCAGCCTCCATTCATTTCTTGGGAAAGGTGCTCTTAGCAGTGAACAAACTGGGCAACTGTAGATAGCAGACCTAATGGAAGAGAGAATTAAAACAAAGGTAATTGAGTGTTTTAAGGATTTTTTCATTAAAGTACATGTCCTTGGTATTAAGAAGCATGACTGTCATGTAATAATGCCTTTTACACCTTCCAGTGTGTGTGAAATACATAAAAAATAAGTCTAAATTCTCTTCTTTAATCCTCTTATAAAATAACTGACACAACTCTGAAGAGTCTTTTACATGCAACTGTGACTGAAAATATTTTAAAGTCATTCTGTAAAGTGTTACACATTTCCAGACTCTATCAGACTCTAAGAACAAGTTATGACAACTTGGCTGATGTAGGAGAGATGGGATCCTGGAGAGAATGAGAACAGACAACCTGGGTTTTGGTCCCCCCATAATAGCTGAAATCAGCCAGTTTGGCAAACAGAATTATGCCCCACCTCACCCCAATCCCTCAGATGACAGGACAGCAGATGGGCCTGGAAAGCTTGCACCCAGGTTCCCCCTGCCCCCTGCATCTGCTTTGCTCCCTCACTGGGCCAGCAGTGGGGCCATGCCTGGGGGGTCACATTTCCTTTCTTTTTTCATCTGCCTTTCCTTCCCCCAGGCTTGGCTTGAAGGACAGTTTCTTGACCAGGATATATCAGTTCTAAGACAGTAATAATCTGAAGGCATTAGTCAGGTCTGCTTCTAACATTTGTGGACCTGAAGCCAGAGTTCAGTGAAAGTCAACAAACCACCTGCCTGCACACTGAGAGGTTATAAATCAAAGCTAATACCCTGCTGAATAAAATGCGTTCTGCTCTCCTACATAATAAACATACCTTCAAAAGGACCTGGTACAGGGAGAGATGGCTCCTGGCCCCCAGCCCACACCCTGCTTCTCCTACATCCAGATCTCCAACTGGGGCTTCCCTGACCACTAGCGGGCACCATAGCTCACACAGCCAAGCTCCCTCCACATCCCCACACACAGTGGCAGGGGCCTGGTGAGGCCTAGGACTGTCCGTAGCAGGGTATGCCCTCTGGAGGTCAGACTGGGAAGAAGCCCGTGCAAAAGCTGGGAGCCAGCCCAGTGCCTCTCAAGCAGACATTCCAGGGGCCCAGTACCCGGGGCACGGTCTATGCAGTTGGTTCTAGGCTCCATGCTGGCATATCCCCTTGAGCCCATAGATTCCCATGGCATGGGGAGGGACAGCCAGAGCAGGTTCCTCTAAACCAGATACTCCAAAGCAGGAGCCCCTCTGGCCTGGATCAAAGCATGGTGCTGTCACTGATTATTTAATTTTTATCCTAGCCACTTCAATTATACCTCTAATCTTTGCAAAACATGGTCTAGAAGAAGACTGTTAAAATGTACGTTACTGAGCTCCCACCCAGACCTATGAATCAGATTAACTAGACAGCATTAAAACAATATTCCTAAATGACTCTATTCACACTAAAAGTTGAGAACTGCTATCAATAGCTAGGAGTAAAGCAAAGGGCCTGGCCTTTCACATGAAACCCATCAACTTTCCCCACAAAGCTGGTCCCCTGAACTGATGAACTGCTCTCTATTCTAGAGACATTATCATCTAAATAACCTTGTGGGTCCTCCAGAAGCTAAGACCAGACTCTGCAGCACGGTGTTAGACATCATACTCTCCAATTCCAAGAACAGCATCACTTAATTCTTGGCAAGTTGCAATGTAATTGAGTAGGTTTCAGTTTCTATCAGTTGCAGTTAGCCAACTTCCAGGGAAGACCATGATCTCTAGATGAAGATCCTGTAAACATGCATGGTTTCCCAACTGGAATAGAACAATTATTATTATTATTAATAAATTATGTGCTTTTTAATTCCTGTTACACTTTCCTTTCACCCACCCTTCAGCAGCCAGTGGACACTTCCTGTATACATCACCTTCAGGGTAGAATTATCCAGACAGAAAAAAGCCCTGGCTTATGAGCTACCAAGAAGACTTTGGTAAATCAATAGAAGAGACCATGGTCTGCAGGGCACGGCTTTCTATTGTAAGTGACAAGAGTTTGAGAGAAAAAAAAGGTTTCTCCTTTTTATTTTTCTTTTAAATACCAGAGGCTCAACTTTAAATCTCAAGGATTCAGAGAACCTTATACCATAAACCAATGATGGAAGAAGAATATAAATGTAGACTGAAAGTAGATAAAAATTTAATAAATGGGGAAAAAATTAAAATTATAGAAGATATGGCTGGGATTCAGACACTAGTAAGTCTCTAAGAAAGTCAGATACTCACTTACTTCCTAAAAGAATTTTCAAAGGCTATGTATCCCCTTGTACATTTTCAACTAGACACCTAAATTTTTTCATCATATATTTGAATAGCTTCAAAATATGTTCCTTCCAAAATATTACAAATATTGATTTTTAAATAAAATGTATATCATATTTTGTATCCAAGGCATTCTAAATGCCAAAGCAATTTGATATCCATTCTTACTCATTTAAAAATTCACAGGCAAGCTCTTTTATGACAATTGGAAAACTGATGTCATTCCTTTTTCTCCTTGATCTCATATTTTCCCCAAAGAATCTTATTAATGTATTTTTTATATTTGAAAGATTTTTATCTGATTACCATTAATTTCTCTACAATAACAAAAATAGTTGTCCAACAGTTTGAAATTTAAACATTGTAATTCTACATGACTGTAAGGTTCTAAGTATTTTTAAAGTTTTCTGAATTATCTTACAATGATTTTTAGTACACAACCGACCAAAGCAACATAAATGAATAACATATTTTGAGAAATAATTATAAAATGTAGCAAGTAAAATGTTATTAGAAAATTAATCTAAGTGAACAGATGGATATTTTTAAATAATTTCATGTATCTTTGACTGTTACTGTTAGAATGAGACAAGATTCAGCATCAATTCTATTTCTGTTTTCCATTTTTATAGACATAAGCCTGAGAAAACTTGTTCATTTGAAGAATGAGAATGTTAGGCATTTTCTTATGGCAAGTCACTGTTATTTGAATGTCCTCTTACGTATAAGTCCAAAAGTGCATAGTGATCTATTATGAAAAAAATATTTTAATAATCTATCTGTTGACAACTTGGTTTGACCCTCCTTTCATTTTATTGAAAGCAAAGAATTGGAAACCACCTAATTTACAAAAAAAAAAAAAAAATTGGTGCCCAGTCATTAGAGTTTTTTACTTTCTCATTTTCTGGGAAGTATAACCAAAAATAGCTTAACCAAGGTTTATCATATGACTGTGTTCTACTGTTCATCTTTTACTTATAGGCATCTTGCTTATGGAACTAAAAATAAATGAAACTGGAGTTAAAAAACAAAAGTGTAAATTGTGCATCTTAGGACTTTTCTCCTTGTCTGTGAACAAAAGCTTATATATTAATGTGGCATCTCATTTTTTAAGGACATTTCAAGACAGAAAAACAGACACAGACACTGAGGATATTTATTCATAGATTAGTGATTTCTTCCCATAGTTGATTGAAGTCAATTATAATTTTATGTATTTATATAGTTATACATTTATACATATATATAAACAATATATGTTTATGTAATTATACATTTCACAGAATTGCAATCAGTATAGCAACATCTGCAAGGGAGAAATTAATACCAACTAAATCAAGATGGTTTTCTAAAGCTTAGGTCATTTCACACCAGATTTGCAATTTAGGAAAATTTTGATTTGCTCTTGAACCTAAATAGATGGTCTGCTTTTAAGAGCGTAATTTAAATACTTTATGTTAGTTGACAGCCAGAGAAGGAACTGTCACTTATGAATACAAGCTTACACACAGTACATAAAGGGCTACTGAGCACTTTATTTGGAGTATAATTTGCATATAGTTCTGTTAAGTAACTTAAACCTAATACTAGGGACTGAATTGTGTCCCCCAACATTTCTATGTTGAAGCCCTAACCCCCAAGATGACTGTATTTGGAGGCAGTGACTGTGAGAAGGCGATAAAGGTTAAATGAGGTCATAAGGGTGGGGCTGGTGCCCTTTTAAGAAAAGGAAGACACACCAGAGCTCTCTCCACTGTGTGAGGACACAGGGAGATGGTGGCTGCCTGCAAGAGCCCTTACCATGTTGGTACCCTGATCTCAGACTTCTTTCTCCAGAACTGTGAGAAAATAAATTTCTGCTGCTTAAGCCATCTAGTCTCTTGCATTTTGTTACAGCAGCCCGAGATAAGACACCTAATAAGTACATGGTAGGATTTAATAAATGAGCAGAAAAGTGGCTGATGAGTGACAGTGAGCAAGAGACTTGTACCTTTATTAAAAATGAGTGTAGATTTCATATTTTGCTAACTTGTAGCAAAAGTTAATGAAAAAATTTCTCCTATGAATATAAATATTTGAGAAAATAAAAAACACTAAACTTGCCTCTAATAATTTGCTTCTAATTAGAAAATGTAACATTGATATGTCAGAAGAAATTGTGCATCTTTTCCCCTTGAGTTTACATAAATTATACTATGGAGAGTGGACTACAATGCAGATGAATGAGAGTATTCTCTGAGCTCATGCTCATTATGGAGGTGGTGAGATTACACACAAAGTGTGGCTCACAGCTGACTGGCATTTCCCAGCATGCTTCTTACAAATCTTGAATATTCCAAGGTAGATAGATAGCTAAAGTACAGAAACCTATCACGAGTCTGTCACCTGGGCGAATAACATACTGCCATCTTCAATATTTCCAAGAAATGTTCTTTTTACTCTGTTCTCAAGAGTTTCTTTCCTCAGGAACAATGCCTTCTTTGCCAGCAGTGAAGATAAAAATTTTTTTAAATGCCATTTCCCACCCTCTCTGCCTAGTCCCATAATATTCTTGAAATCAAAACATCTGAATATGCATGAGCAAACGTTTTTAGGTATTGTCTCGGTCAGTTCAGGCTGCTGTAACAAATGACCATAGACTGGGTGGTGTAAATAAGAAACACTTATTTGTCACAGTTGTGGAGGCCAGGAAGTCTAAGAACAGAGCTGGAAGATCCAGTGTCTGAGGAAGGTCCTGTTCCTAGTAGCAGATGGCCGTCTTCTCCTTGTATCCTTATACGACAGAGAGCAGACAGAACACAGACTCCCATGCCTCTTCTTACCAGGGCACTAATCCCATTCTGCCCATATGATCAAATCATCCCAAAGGCCTCACCTTCAAATACCATGACCTTGGAGTTAGGATTTCAACATAGGATTTTTTAACCCTCAACAGTTATGCTTTGTCCTAAACATAGATAAGCAGCAGACAGTGAAAGACATGTTGTCCTATCACCTTTGGTTCATGGGGCCATTTTGATTAAAGGAGTCTCTCAAATACGTATAGTTTGAGTTGCCCCTGTTTGGTGTCCCAGAGGTTTCTACGCTCACAGCAATGTACGATAGTACGGTTTGGGTTGGAGGAGAAATCTCTCTCTCTCACAAGGCAGAAGAAGGGAGATTGTGAAAGGCAAGATGGAAAGGGAGACACAGCCTGTTCCACGTACTTTTGCAAGCAGATGAATATAGAAAGGGTGTATATGTGGAGAAATGTAGACTCTGGAAATTGACTCCCTGTGGGTAAAATTGTAACATTTCTAGAATATCTCACCTGGCTTTAGTGCATTTGCATGTCCTCAAGGGTGCAGAGAAGTTCATCTCATACCAATGGGTAATTACCTGGGCAACCAAGTGTGTGTCTGATCCTGAGAGGTTAAGGGGAGGGGGCTGGCTTGTTTGCTTGCTGGCTTCTTCTGGAGCACAGGAGAAAGACAGCCTGGGACTGCAGTTTGTGAGCAATAAACGTGTTTTAAACTTTATTTCTCCCTTTTTACTGATTTTGGTTTTTAGAGGTATTTTGCCCCAGGAATTCCTCTCCCCGGACTTACACTCCCTTAAAATGATGTGAATCTGTATATCTTTTGGAATGTCTTCACATACCCACAAGGTATGCAAACCCCAATTTGAATTAATTATCCCTATTTTTGCTAATAATTATTATTGCAATATACTAAGAGCCGACTTTAAGAGTTACATTAGGTTCTTCAAATATATCAGCTCATTTTAATTGTGCTTCACATGAGTGATTACAATTATTACCCCCTTTCAAAGATGAAGAAATTGGGACTCAGAGAAGGTAAATAACTTGCCCAGAATCTCACAGCTAATAAGTGCCAAAGCCAAATTCAATCCTAACTCCATCTGACACAATAGCCTGTGCTTTGTGATAATCCTATGTGGCTTTGTATATGTGTTCTTGATTGATAGCAGCTTAATATACCTCCATCCCAGAAAACTGGTATTCCTAAAAGAATCGCTCTCTAATGGTAGATTTTCATGATTATATGGCAAACTTTTGAGAGATATTTCATCAAGTCTTTCTAGTGCTTCCTTAAATCATGAACAAAAAAAAAAAAAAATATATATATATATATATATATATATATATATATATATATATCTTCTCCAGATACACATGTTACTCTATTTCTTAATCTTAATGAGGTTGCAATGGGGAAATCAAATATGAATAGCAAACAAGCATTCAGATTAAGAAAACTTGAAATTATTCCAAGGTGTTTACTTGGCACAGTTAGAAATTCTCTCTTCATGTTTTCATACTTAATTTAGGGACTTTATAGACACTGGATTTCTCCCCCAAAATAGCCCCCTGAAGGATTAATTCTTGAACTCTCAATTTTTGGTCTAAACCTATGAATGTATCTAAAAATCCTTGTATTGGCTAACCAAGTAGTTAAAAATGGAAGGTGATGATGGCCATAATAACAAACCCTGAAGAGTACTCTGTTTTCTGCAAGAAACACACAAATTCATGGTACTTAAAAAAAATTAGTCTCCCTTTCAACCTATTCCACATATGTACTCACACAATTTTTGGTGGAACTGTGAGTAAAGTGAATCTACATTTGTATTTCATAATGGAGCCTGAACTAATATTCATCTAGTTATTCTTTAAGACAAACTGAAGTTTGTTTCCTTGGATAGAGTCAGGGTCCATGTTTTTTCAGGCATAAAGACATCTGAGAAGTGGCAAGGCATTGGGTGAATAGGCCAGGTCTGTTTCCTACATTACAGATTTAGAAGAGGAGAGTCAGCTTAATGATCTAGACTGGAAACATATGTATAGCAGCTACTAAGACAAAAGAGCACCTTTGATTAAGCCAGCCACTTGCACTGCTGAGACACTGCTAATTAAGGTGGAGAGGGGAATCGAAAAATCTAAGGAATTTAGTAAGGCAAAGGAATAGGAGAGATTGTGCTAATTCTTCAGGGTATATTCCATTAAAAGAATGAACCAAAATAAAAGTGTATTTGATTCCACAGTGAAATTATCACAATGTCATATATTAATGTTTTGCTTAAACTTTCATGTAGGTTTATTCTTCATAACAGCCCATGGAGTTTGTGGGACAGGCAGTATTTTCATTATGAGGCACAACAGGAAGCCCAGGCACAGAGGGTCTGGGTGAATCACCCACTGTCTCTCAGCTGCTTCCTGGCAGAACAGGGAGCAGACCCCAGTCCAAGGCACCTCCACCTCCTGCCAGTAACCGGAGGCACTCTCTGCCTCCTCAGTGGCCCTCTCTTGTTTAGTATTGTAATAGCTTCTTCCTGTCACTTCTGGGGACTCCCCTTCTTTGCCATCTCAACCCTCCTCTATCTCCCTCATTTCCTCATTTTCACCAAAGATAGAGACCATAAGAAAGATCCATGCCCCACCATTCCCTTAGTGGTACCAAGGGCTGGGGCCAGAAGTCCCCACTGTAAGAGACAGAGAATTTACATGACATCCCCCCCACACATCAGGCTGTGACTATGAACTCTGTCACTGCCCTTTTTTTCTACCACTGGGTTATTAAACTTGCACAGAAATAGTGACCATTTTCTAGTAGCCAATAATCTAAATCAATGATTTTGTTTTGTAAAATCTTAACCAGAATATGAAAAATGCATTTGAGTATCTATACAGTCCTAAACAATGGGCTCTGGTTCTCATTGAATGGATTTAAATGCCTTGTTATTTTGATCCTATAATATCTTGCCATTTCTGGACGGAGACACATATTTATAAGTATATAAATATAAGTACATAAAGACAAACTTTGACTAGACATTTAAATTAGAATTTTGTAAATAAGTTAAGTTAACCTCTCTATTTCTTTGTATATACAAGGATTTTTTTCACATGAACCCTCTGCCTGGTCTCCCTGTAACTGTCCAATTTTTAAACCAGTGTCAAGTTTCAGTAATAATAATATGTGGCATCTCTTTGAGTACCATTCTAAGTGCTCTATGTATTCTCTTGTTAAGCTCTCACAACAACCCTATAAGGCAAGTGCTCTCATCAATCCCATTTTGCAGATGCAGAAACTAAGACAGCCACAAAACAGAGAGGTTATAGATAGGACTTCCCCAAGGCCTCCCAGGCAACACAGGCATTTGAATCCAAATAATCTGGCTCTAGAGCCCACATTTTCAACCATTTAAACCACGCTAAACTGTCTCTGATGTTGCAAGCTTGTAAATTTTATCTAATTAGTTTCATCACTATATTCCAGCTGCTGTGTCATCTACATGCCTACCATATCTTCAACTTCTTTGACTTTAAAAGTTGAACAAATTAACTCACAAAGAATTATGGACTTAAATACAAAACATGATATTAAGATTTCTAGAAAACAAACAGGAGAACATCTTCAGGATTAGGTGAAGAATTTTGAGATTTGACACCAAAATCATGATCCATTAAAGGAAAGTTTGATAAATTGGACCTGATAAAAATATAAAATTCTGCTCTGCAAAACCTCTGTTCAGATGATACAAAGATAAATATTAGACTGGGAGGAAATATTTGCAAATCATATATCCAATAAAGGACTTGTATCTCAAATATATATAAAGAATTCTCAAAACTCAACTGTAAGAAACAAATAATCCAGTAAGAAAATGCCCAAAATACATCAATGAACATTTTACTGAAGAGGATATACAGAGAGCAAATATGCATGTCAAAAGATGTTCAACATCTTAACCATTAGGGAAATGCAAATAAAACCTCAGTGAGGTATTACTATATACCTACCAAAATAGCTTAAGTTAAAAATAGTGATAACACTAAATGCTGTCAAGAATACAGAGAAATTGGATCACTCATGCATTGCTGATGAGAATGTAAAATGGTACAGCTACTTTGGATAATAATTTGCAAAACTGTTATAAAACTAAACATATAATTACCATACAACCGAGCAATTGCATTTCTGGGCATTTATCCCAAAGAAATGAAAATTTACATTTCAACAAAAACCTGTATAAAAATGTTCATACCCACTTTATTCATAATAGCTCCAAACTGGGAACCCAAATATTCTTCAACAGGTGAATGGTTAAACAAATTGCAGTACATCCATGCAATGAAATGCTACTTAGCAATAAAAAGCAACTAATTATTGATACACACAACAACTTGGATGGATCTCAAGGGAATTATGATGAATAGAGAAAGCCAATCTCAAAAGATTACATATTGTATGATTTCATTTATGCAACATTTTTAAAGTAACAAAATTATAGAGATGGAGAATCGACTAGTGTTTGTCAAAGGTTAGGGATGGGGTCAGTGTGGGTGTGGCTTTAAAGGGAATAGCAAGACAGGTACTTGTGATGGAGCAGTTCTGTATCTTGATTGTGGTGGTAGTTACATGAATCTACATGTGTAATAATGTTGCAGAGAGCTATACATACACACAAAAACAAACACAAAGACATATATAAACACATTGAATACACATAACACTGGTGAAAAATGAAAAATGAATAAGCTCTGTAGATTGTAGCAAGACATTTTCTGGTTTTGATATCATACTATAGTTATACAAGATATTATCATCAAGGAAAACAGAGTGAAAAAATATATGCAACCTCCCTATACATTCTTTTTTACAACTTCCTATTGTTTTTTACAATTTCCTATAATTATTTCAGAGTAAATAATTTTTTTTTAAGTTGAACAATCAGGCCCAAGACCTTAATCCTGTGACCCTCCACTAGATACCTCCTTCTGGGTAGAAAAACACCATAATCAACTCTATTTTTAAAGTTATTTCTACCAGCTATAAATTAATCTAACAGTATGATTTCACCACCTTAACCAGAAAAAGATCAAAGGTGATTAATTGCTTTTCTGAAACTTAGATTATGTCCCCAGCCTTCCTCAACCTTCAAGTCTACAGATTCTACCAGTGAGATTCCTGGCGAGACCAGTCCTTGATCAGGCCATGTTGGGTGCTGGTGATGATTCCTTTTCTAAACGCTCATAAACCACATTTAGTAATTCTTGAATATGATCTGGGACTAATGAAAAGCTACAGTCAGGTTTTCTGATTTCCCCATGTCCCTTTATCCATTGGTTGGTCTTATTTCCTTTCATTCTTTTATTCCTTCCTTCCTTCATTCATCACACACTTATTAAATGTTCATCTTGTAAGTACTGCTGTTCCTGTGTGGGGCCATTTGTCCCTCCTCTATCCCTTGGCTCCAGATTGCTCTTTACCTTTCTGTGGAAACAGAGGAGGGAGCAGCTAATTCAGCCTAGGGGGACCAGACATCTTCACAGTGGGGGCATGTAAGTTTGTATAAATGGGGATTTTCTTTCTCCCTCTTCCAGAAAATTGAGTGGAAAAGCCCTCTTGATCAAGTCAGCAATTCTCCTGCCAAACAAATTCTTCCCAGTCATTGAAATATCCACTCTGGTATGTCTGGCTATTATCCAAGAAATCTAATCTACTTCTCTAAGCCAGCAATAAAAGCCAACTCTCCCTTTTTATACCTTCTTTTCCTCCAATATCAGCTGAAAAGAGAAAAATAAATGAAAACTCTTATCTGTGCTCTAAAGTCCTCTATCTTCTGTTCAAAACTCCAATGACAGAGATAAAATTCCAACTTCTTACACTCATTGAATTTGAGACATTGAAATTTTGTATCAGAAATGGATGTGAGAGGCCAGCCTCCTCATCACAGAGAAGAGGAAGCGGGCTCCGAGGGCAGTGCCGCATGCCGCGACGTGGGCAGCCTGGAGGACAGCACAGACTCCCAGCTCCCGGCCTGTGCCCCTCCACTCTGCCATATTCCCTAAACCTTTCCTGACCAATATTTTGTGGTGTCACATCTTAAGATAGCTGCTCCAGGAAGAGGGCTCATGTCCTGACGGATGGTATCAGGTCATCCACAGACCCCTTGTGTCCCAAAGGAACAGGATGGGCTCCTTGAAGGTAACAACATCTGCGTTCCCTTCTTGGCCTCTCTTTTTTAATACCTGACAGAATCTGAGTCCCAAGAAACCAACATCTACAAAGTCGCCACTGCCTGAGAAAGGGGATCAAAGGGGAGCCCACCAACTCTCTGTGCTCCAGATAAGGTCACTGGGCCCCTTCCACTTTCTCTTCCATGTCACTTTGGCAGCGATGAAAAGGGGATCATTCTTGCTTCTGGCAAAGCACACCCCACCAGCACCACAACCCTCAGGCTCCACACCGCTGCCTTCCTTGAGGCCACCAGGACTGGCCTCAGTGTGCTTTTAGCTGTGTTTATGTCACTGCAAGAAACCCAGGGCTCCTTGTCTACGATGAGGCTCTACGAGCAGTGAGCAACCCTCCCCCCAAATACACACACACACACACACACACACACAATCCCTAACACCCTTCCCGCTCTATTTTTTTACTTAACATTTATGATCATCTGACAAAGCATATACTTTACTCATTTTTCTGTCCTCCTCTCTTGGAATAAAAGCTCTATAAAGACAGGAATTTGTGTGTTTTATTCACTGCTCTGCTAGCGTCTTGTAGGAGCTCAAACAATATCCAGTAAATAAATAAATCCATAGAGCGATTTCTTAAAGCCCGTAAACAGACAGTGCGAGGACCAAAGGATCTCTGAAAAGTTTGAGAGAAAAACAGAGATCATTTGTGGCAACCAAGAAACCTGAAGAAAGGAAGGCTTGAGTTGTATGCATTTCCAGAGATGGCATCTGTCACATGAAAAAACTGCTAACAGGGAGATATTCAGACTACATACAGGACCAGACATAAGCAAATAACATGGCTTTTGAAACAGGGAATAGAAATAACTTAGCACCTATTATGTGCCAGGCATTGCACCATTAATTTATCACATGAACTAGACAAAGTGGTTTTGTTATCCCTACATACAGAGGAAGAAACTGAGGCAAAGAGGAGCTCAGTGACTGCCTGAGATTCACAATTAGTAAGTGGTGGAGTGAGTTTCAAACCTAAGTCCCATGGTCCAAAACCTGTGCCCTCTCCTCTGCCTGAGTCCACCTGCCCTCTCCTCTTCCTGCACCAAGGTGCCTTCCAAGTGTGCCTGGTCTCGGTCCCTCAGAGGCTCCTGCTCCCCACAGATATCCACCAGGACCTGTTAGCTCCCAGGCATGTGCTATTATTAATGAGTGCCATCAGGCTTACAGCCTGGGTGCTGTCTTCCTCTCTCTTTCTCTTCTCTTTCCCAGCTTTAGAGAGGTATAGTTGATAAATAAATATATCTATTTAAGGTGTACAGCACAATGACTTGATACATGCATACACTGCAAAATGTTTGCCACAATCAGGCTGACTAACACTGCCATCACCTCACGTAGCTACACGTTTTGTATGTGTGCATGATGAGAACACTTGAGATCTTCCCTCTCAGCAAACTGCAAGTGTAGAGTACAGCATTATTAACTATAGTCACTGCACTATTAACTATAATGCTGCACATTAGGTCCTCAGAACTTACTCATCTTCTAACTAAAACTGTGTGCCCTCTCACCAGTATCTCCCCATGCCCCCTCCACCACCACCACCTCCAGCTCCTGGCAACAACCCTCTACTCTCTACATACCACATGAAAAAAAAGTAGAGAACCCACTACAAAGAACTTTTAATGATTACATTATTGACTCAGGAAAAAATACAGTGGAAAGGTGTTAGTAAGGTGATGAATGAAATGTAACCTACTGGTATAAAGTTTTATAACCTACTGGTAAAGTTTTTATGAGTAGGATTTGATTGACCATTTCCAGACCTTAGGAGAACAAAAGAAGCTTTTAGATAGAAGCAGGAGAGAGAGTTTTGTAACAAAATCCCACTACAATAATAAAACACTTGATTGAGTTTTTACTGGGGTTGTGGTCCCTGGAGCAACCTTCAGAGAAAGAATTTCTGTCATTCATGGATGGGTCTTACTGCCATGGTGGAGGTTTCTGATCCAGATCAGAGGGCCTTTCACTGTCCCACCAATGGCTGAATCTAGGACTGAGAATGGCCCCATGCTTTTCACAGGGTGCACGTGACGTGTCAACTGTTCAGAGCTGTGGTGTTTGCAGGATAAAGTCTCATGTAATGAATATGATCATTGTTCATCATTAAACATTAAGTATGTCTCTGGAATGACATTGTTTAAAGGTACTATGGGCTTTTAGCCTTTCAATCACATCACATGGAATCATCATACCCAGGACATCTAAAATCTGAAATGGAGCTTTAAGTTTAGTAGGAGAAGAGGGAAATGAAAGCTCAAAAGTGGGAGGTGGTAGGAAAGACGCTTTTTTTTTTTTGCTATCATTAATGTACAATTACATGAGCAACACTATGGTTACTAGACTCCCCCATTATCAAGTCCCCACCACATACCCCATTACAGTCACTGTCCATCAGCATAGTAAGATGCTATAGAATCACTACTTGTCTTCTCTGTGTTGTACTGCCTTCCCCGTGTCCCCGCCCCGTACATTATGTGTGCTAATTGTAATGCCCTTTTCCCCCCTTATCCCTCCCTTCCCACCCACCCTCCCCAGTCCCTTTCCCTTTGATAACTGTTAGTCCATTCTTGGGTTCTGTGAGTCTGTTGCTGTTTTGTTCTTTCAGTTTTTTCTTTGTTCTCATACTCCACAGATGAGTGAAATCATTTGATACTTGTCTTTCTCCACCTGGCTTATTTCACTGAGCATAATACCCTCTAGCTCCATCCATGTTGTTGCAAATAGTAGGATTTGTTTTCTTTTTATGGCTGAATAATGTTCCATTGTACATATGTACCACATCTTCTTTATCCATTCATCTACTGATGGACACTTAGGTTGCTTCCATTTCTTGGCTATTGTAAATAGTGCTGCGATAAACATAGGGGTGCATATGTCTTTTTCAAACTGGGCTCTTGCATTCTTAGGGTAAATTCCTAGGAGTGGAATTCCTGGGTCAAATGGTATTTCTATTTTGAGTTTTTTGAGGAACCTCCATACTGCTTTCCACAATGGTTGAACTAATTTACATTCCCACCAGCATAGCTTTTCTTCTATTGATGGTGTCCCTTGCTGTACAGAAGCTTTTCAGCTTTATATAGTCCCACTTAATCATTTTTGCTTTTGTTTCCCTTGCCTGGGGAGATATGTTCATGAAGAAGTTGCTCATGTTTATGTCCAAGAGATATTTGCTTATGTTTTTTCCTAAAAGTTTTATGGTTTCATGACTTACATTCAGGTCTTTGATCCATTTCAAGTTTAGTTTTGTGTTTGGGGTTAGACAATGATCCAGTTTCATTCTCTTACATGTAGCTGTCCAGTTTTGCCAACACCACCTGGTGATGAGGCTGTCATTTCCCCATTGTATGTCCATGGAACCTTTATCATATATTAATTGACCATATATGTTTGGGTTAATATCTGGACTCTCTATTCTGTTCCACTGGTCTGTGAGTCTGTTCTTGTGCCAGTACCAAATTGTCTTGATTACTGTGGCTTTGTAGTAGAGCTTGAAGTTGGGGAGCGAGATCTCCCTGTTTCATTCTTCCTTCTCAGGATTGCTTTGGCTATTCAGGGTCTTTTCTGGTTCCAAATGTAATTTAGAACTATTTGTTCCAGTTCGTTGAAGAACGCTGTTGGTATTTTGATAGGGATTGCATTGAATCTGTAGATGGCTTTAGGCAGGATGGACATTTTGACAATATTAATTCTTCCTAGTCAAGAGCATGGGATGAATTTCCATTTGTTAGTGCCCTCTTTAATTTCTCTTGAGTGTCTTGTAGTTTTCAAGGTATAGGTCTTTCACTTCCTTGTTTAGGTTTATTCCTAGGTATTTTATTCTTTTTGATGTGATTGTGAATGGAATTGTTTTCCTGGATTTTCTTTCTGCTAGTTCATTGTTAGTGTATAGGAAAGCAACAGATTTCTGTGTATTAATTTTGTATCCTCAAACTTTGCAAAATTCAGATATTCGTTCTA
The DNA here is from genome assembly GCF_030020395.1 of Manis pentadactyla. Taxonomy (NCBI): domain Eukaryota; kingdom Metazoa; phylum Chordata; class Mammalia; order Pholidota; family Manidae; genus Manis; species Manis pentadactyla. Next base: position 56,696,065 of record NC_080025.1, on the reverse strand, counting down.
GTAGTTTTGGAGTGGAGTCTTTAGGGTTTTTTATGTACAGTATCATGTCATCTGCAAATAGTGACAGTTTGACTTATTCCTTACCAATCTGGATGCCTTTTATTTCTTTGTTTTGTCTGATTGCCATGGCTAGGACCTCCAGTACTATGTTGAATAACAGTGGGGAGAGTGGGCATCCCTGTCTTGTTCCCGACCTTAAAGGAATAGCTTTAAGCTTCTCGCTGTTCAGTATGATGTTGGCTGTGGGTTTGTCATATATGGCCTTTATTATGTTGAGGTACTTGCCCTCTATACCCATTTTGTTGAGAGTTTTTATCATGAACAGATGTTGAATTTTGTCGAATGCTTTTTCAGCATCTATGGAGATGATCATGTGGTTTTTGTCCTTCTTTTTGTTGATGTGGTGGATGATGTTCATGGATTTTCAAATGTTGTACCATCCTTGCATCCCTGAGATGAATCCCACTTGATCGTGGTGTATGATCCTCTTAATGTGTTTTTGAATTCAGTTTGCTAATATTTTGTTAAGAATTTTTGCATCTACGTTCATCAGGGATGTTGGTCTGTAATTTTCTTTTTTTGTGGGGTCTTTGCCTAGTTTTGGTATCAGAGTGATGCTGGCTTCATAGAATGAGTTTGGGAGTATTCCCTCCTCTTCTATTTTTTGGGAAGCTTTAAGGAGAATGGGTATTATGTCTTCTCTAAATATCTGATAAAATTCAGGGGGTGAATCCATCCAGCCCAGGAGTTTTGTTCTTGGGTAATTTTTATTACCAGTTCAATTTTGTTGCTGTCAATTAGTCTGTTCAGGTTTTCTGTTTCTTCCTGGGTCAGTCTTGGAAGGTTGTATTTTTCTAGAAAGTTTTCTATTTCTTCTAGGTTATCCAGTTTGTTAGCATATAAATTTTCATAGTATTCTCTAATAATTCTTTGTATTTCTGTGGTGTCTGTCATGATGTTTCCTTTCTCATTTCTGATTCTGTTTATGTGTGTAGATTCTCTTTTTCTCTTAATAAGTCTGGCTAGGAGTTTATCTATTTTGTTTATTTTCTCAAAGAACCAGCTCTTGGTTTCATTCATTTTTTTCTATTGTTTTATTCTTCTCCATTTTATTTATTTCTTCTCTGATCTTTATTATGTCCCTCCTTCTGCTGAGTTTGGGCCTCATTAGTTCTTCTTTTTCCAGTTTCAATAATTGTGATTTTAGACTATTCATTTGGGATTGTTCTTCCTTCTTTAAATAGGCCTGGATTGCAATATACTTTCCTCTTAGAACAGTCTTCGCTGCATTCCACAGAAGTTGGGGCTTTGTGCTGTTATTGTTATTTGTTTCCATATATTGCTTGATCTCTGCTTTAATTTGGTCATCGATCCGTTGATTATTTAGGAGCATGTTGTTAAGCCTCCATGTGTTTGTGAGCCTTTTTGTTTTCTTTGTACAATTTATTTCTAGTTTTATACCTTTGTGATCTGAGAAGTTAACTGGTAGGATTTCAATCTTTTTGAATTTACTGAGGCTCTTTTTGTGTCCTAGTATGTGGTCTATTCTGGAAAATGTTCCATGTGCTCTTAAGAAGAATGTGTATCCTGCTGCTTTTGGGTGTAGAGTTCTGTAGATGTCTGTCATGTCCATCTGTTCTAGTGTGTTGTTCAGTGCCTCTGTGTCCTTACTAGTTTCTGTCTGGTTGATCTGTCCTCGGAGTGAGTGGTGTGTTGAGGTCTCGTAAAATGAATGCATTGCATTCTATTTCTCCTTTAATTCTGTTAGTATTTGTTTCACATATGGAAAGACGCTTCCTAAAGATGAACACGATACAGAAGACATAATTTCTCTGCTTCTAATAATAAAAAACACCAGTGTTACAGGTATCAGCTATTTTCCCACCTGCCCAGTAGGTGTCAGTGTAAGACAATCTTCCTAGTACTGAGCTTTAAATCAGAGACAAAAAGCAGAGAAGTATCAAATTATATAATACAGACGGTGTGATAAGGGTGGTTCTCCCAAAATTTCCCAGGAGCCTTTCAATGTCATTAAAGAGAGCGCTCACCTAAACACAGTTTCCTTGTGGGTGAGACAACTGAGTAACAAGGGGGACTTCAGAAGATGAGGTCTGGCTTTACATTTCTTGTCAGTTCACCAGGAATTCCTGTAGCAAGTCACAGGGCTCCAGCAGGATTCAGCATTGTTAAAAGAATTGGCTGTTAACTAGCCCAGGGACCAGTGCACACTCCCAGGGAACATGGCAATGTTTAGCCAGGTGTACCCTCTGGGAAAGACCAGGTCTTATCCCTGCTTCTCAGAGACTTAAAATATAAAAACAGAAATTTTGTAATCCACAGAAATATATCATTATAAGGATTACAAAAGTGAATCTAGGAAAAAGAGAGAGGAATCAAAGGTTGTATGAGTGGTTTGTGGAACGTGTTGAGTCATTCAAGGTGAGCTTTCTGGAGGAACTGGCCTTTGAACTCCGATGGAAAAGGAGAGGCACAAAACCAGGGCTCCACCCTAGCCCCACCTGTCTTCTTTACATTCAGTTTCCTCCTCTAAATACAAATGCCCTCTTCTCTGATAAAAGATAAGAAAAAAGAGGAAGAAAATAAACATGAATTATTTTTTAAATTCCCTATGTAAAGGAACTGTTGATACTTTAAAGAGAAAATAAGGGGAAAAAACATCTACTGAGTAACTAATACACACATACATTCCTTGCTAATATTCTGAATGTTAAGTGGTATTATTCCTGTTTTTAGATAAAGGACCTGAGACTCACAGAAGTTATATAACTTGCCCAAGACCATGATATCTAATATTTGTGAACAATTACTCTGCACCAGCTATTAAGCTAAGTGCACAATAATCCTGTAAAGAAGCTACTATTATTCCCATTTTGCTGATAACGAAAGTCAGTCTTACAGAAAATAAGTCATGGCTTCCCCAGGGCACAGGGTTCCTACTCAGTTCATGTGGAATTCAAACTCCTGTGTTGTCAGTGGGGTTCTCTGGGAAGCAGACTCTGGGGGTGTTCATTAGGGGAAGGCCTGAGGATTAGCACCTGTGGAAGGAAGGGAGCAGAGGAAGGCCTGGGAGGCCCATCTGAGTGGCCCGGTACGCGGCCAACGTGCCGGGCTGTGTTCACCTGCCTCAGTCCGGCCCTGGGTGTGGACATGGCCCCAGGGAGGTGGCTCTCCGCAGCTGAGGCAGGCCCCTGAGGGCCAACAGCTGACAAGTGTCTGCCGACAGCACTCCGAGAGCTGGAACTGCAATCTCTCCTGGAGGGACACCTGGGCACATCTCCATGTCCATGGCACTGTGTCTCTATCGTAAGCTAGCACAGCATGTTTTTGTGTCACCCCACAATGGTGTGGGCCAGTCTCTGGTAGAGTTGTAGCTGTGGGATTGGAGAGTGTGAGCCCAGGCCGCAGGCTTCATGGGGAAATGAGCACCAAGCTCTCACCCCTTACACGCCAAATAGCATCAGCTAGAAATCGAGAACAGGGTGGAGGCTGATGTGCTGAGTCAACAGGAGGGTCAGTCATTACTCGCTTGTTTGGTTGATCGACAGCTTCCAGGTGGCACAGTAAGGGAGGTACCAACCCTCTCACAGACCCAACAGTTGGTGCAGACACTTATGCCATCTAGTAACATCTGATCTGCTACAGGCCGCTCACTCAGCCCAGAGGCCACAGGCAGAGCCACCTGGCATGCTGCATGCTGGCCCAGCTGTCGGTCAGCCTGGCCCCCATGAGGGTGGTACTGAGTGAGCTGTCTTCCACTCACAGATACTGTCAGCATGTGGTTTCTCAAGTGGAGAGAAGACAAAATTTCAGCCTGAGTGGCAACAAATTCTCATACTTCTGCTTGAATTCAGAGAACAGCTGACTTGGCAGAAAAACAGCCGGTGGGTTTATCTCACTCAGTGACAGATGAGCACAAAGAAAAAACCCCTCTCCTCAGTGAAATTCTTCTCCAGTGTTGCCCTCGATGTGCATGTGTTAGGTAGAAAGATAGACATGAGCAGCTGGGGAAGGGGAAGATGAGGTTCAAGGGGAAAACACCCAAACAGCACCCAGTTACGGGTCCCACCTGAAGACAAGACTGCATGGAGGTCACTTCCTCACCTGTTGGGACCAGGCCAGACTGGTCCCAATCAGATCCCAAAGCAGGCGCAATGGAACAAAACTAAGGACGGCCCAAAGCACACCTCATCATAATCTCATTAAAATAAAATTTACATATGCTCCCTCATGGGTTTTTTCTGTGTGTATTCTGGGAAAGGACATGAGCTCTGAGAGGGATGGCTATATAAATGGACCTGTCAATCAAATGTCCCACCTTGTCAATCAGTGAGCTGCCTCCTGGCCAGAATGTAATAAAAAGGCCTCCTGCCTAACTGATGGAAGCCTTTTGTCTGTCCTGACTCTGGCCCACTCCTCCCTTGAAGTGTATTCAAATAAAAACTCTCACTCCGCTTCACTATTGTGTCTCTGCCTTTCAATTCTTTGTTTGGTGGGGACAAGAACCGAGGAAAACACAGTCAATCTGCAACACATGGAAGATAGGCTGGAGAGAATGGAGAAAAGCCATGTGGAAGGGAAAACAGTTTGCTGGTTGGTCTGTAGCACGTGTCCGTCAGAAACCTCAGTGCCCTCATCTCCTCCCTGCACTACAGTCTCGGGCCCCCCATGTACTGGCTGCCTTGGACCAGCCTCCTCACTCCTGGAACAACCCCTCCCGTTTGCCACACTTAGCAGAACCCAGCCAAAGCCTTGGTTCCAATTCTCCTCCAGGAAACAATACATCCCCATCTTCCCGTTCAGAGTAATCTCCCTTTCATTTGGTGACTACCACAAAGCTGTGAGAGTTCTGACATTTCTAATTGTGTGTAAGAGTCATCCGAAGTGCTTGATTAAAAGCTGGATTCCTTTGCTGGGAGCTCCAGACACTCTCGTTTATCAGGAGAGGCCTGAGAATCTGCATTTTCCCAATCAGCCCTGATATTCCTGATGCGCTTGGTTGGCAAAGGGTATTTTGGGAAGCACAGGCATTGATTTGAGAAACTTCTTCTCTCCAAAAGAAAGGGGCTGACACACTTGCTGTAGAGCCCATTTCTTTCCTCAAAGTGCATGTCTTGATGCCATTGAAGGTTAGAGACCCATGCATTGCTGGATCTCCTACCGTATCTACTATAGTAATTTGCACACAGTAGGTGCTCAAATCCTGTTTATTGGTCAGCTAAGAGTCTTTTTGTCTCCTGATGTCCTTGTTACTCTTCCAAATGACTTGAGGTTTGTATGGAAGCCCACTTTGTGCTCCCATTTCTCAAGTATTTCCCTCCCCTGCTCCTTCTGTACCAAGATCTATACAAGCCGCTGAACTGCTCCCTTCCCCCTCTTGATCCACTCTTCTGTGACCCTCATTTAGTAGTTCTTTTAGTTTGTTTAGTTAGATTTTAGCATGATTTTTTTATTCTCAATTTGATAAAAGAGCATATTTATTTGAATTTTTTAAGGATACATGTTCATCATGAACATTTTAGAAAATGAAAGAACTGAGAAGAAAACATACCTGTAATCCCCACATCCTCGTTAATATACATTTTTACACATCCTGAAAAGATCCTTCTTTTGTGGGGCTATGTCCACAGCCTTCCTTTTTCCTTTGCACATCTCTTTCCTTTCTGAGAAAGCTGGGATATTAATACAGATTACAAAGGGGATTTGAAGGAAAGAGAATCTAAAAGCTATTTAAAAAGAACAAAATTTGCTCTATGAGTTACCCCACCTATCAAAAATTAAACAAGTACAAAACTAATAGGACAATGTTGACCAAGTATGCTGTGTAGGGGACAGACATTTGGGCAACGCAAGCAGTTTTAGTCTTGTTCCCAGAGAACAGAGCCATGGGAATAAGCTCTGCCACAGCTAACCACCCAGCAGTGCCCCTGCCTGCTGGCGCTGGGCTGTGTGAGAACGACCCCGGTCCCACCTGTTGACTGGCATAGCCATCTCCTTCTTCCTGCTTCACTGCCTTCCACAGTGAACAAACATTTCCTCTAATTTTTTGAACTCTAAGTATCAAACACTTCCATGTGCTTTCACTGAAATAACCATGTAGTAGCAATCAGCAAACAAAACAGACAAAAACTTCTGCCCTTGTGGAGCTTACATTCAAGGGCAGGAGACAGGCAATAAACAAGAAACACTAATACAATGTGAACAGTAGATGATGTAATATGTTAAACAGAGATGAGGTGCTATGAGGAAAACAGGTAGAACAGGGTAATGGGGATCAGAGGTGCCCAGGTGGGAGCAGAATGGGGCACCTGTCAATAGAGGGGCAGGATGGGCTCATGGAGAGGGTGGTACTTGAGTAAAACCTTGAAGGAGGCAAGGGAATTGGGTATGGGGATGTCTGGAGAAGAGCATTCCAGGCAGAGAGAAGAGCTCATGCACAAACCCGAAGGTGGGGTGCTGCCTGCTGAGTTGAGGACCGGCAAGGAGGCAGGTGGGATTGGAGCCACAGAGCATGGGGAGAACAGTGGGAGGCAGAGGGACAGGCAGCGAGCCCAGCCTCACAAGGATTGGCTCACTCTGAGACAAGGAACCATCACAGAGTTTTTAACAGGGAAGTGAAATAGGTTTGAATAGGATCTCCCTGGCTGCTTTCCTGAGAATCACCCATGGGCTGAGGGAAGAAGTGGAGAGGCCAGTTAAGAGGCTACTGCAGTGATCAGGGCGTTAAGTGGCAATGGCTGAGCCAGGAAAGTAGCAGAGGTGACTGGAGTCGGGATACTTGCTGAAGGGAGAGTGTAGTGGTCAGAAGAGGCAGCGATACTGCAGTGACAAGAGACCCCCATACAGCAGCTTACAATGCTTCATGTCCAGCAAGTCAGCTATGGCTCCGTTCCTTGGGACATGGCACTGGGTCCAGGCTGGCAGAATGACTTCTGTCTGGAACATCATGGGCCACCACGGCAGAGGGAGAAAGATGTGGTAGGGGTGTGTGTGGAGTAAAATCACACATATGTATTATATATGACATGTCTTATGTGTATCATATATGCTGGCTCTTAGAGCACCCACTGGAAATGATTCCCATCAATTCTGCGCAGATTTATTTAGTTAAAACAAGTCATATGGCCTCTCCTTAACTCAATAAAGTAGGGATATTTAATCCTGTAGGGAGGGTTACAGCAGGAAAGGAAACTGGATTATCTGGTAGAAAGTAATACTATTGGCCATACACAACAGCAGACTTTCCCGATGGATGGGATGTGGGGGATGAGTCACAGAATGACCTGAAGGTTTTGTCCCGAGCAACCACATGGACAGAGTCCCATCAACCCAAAGGGCAAAGCTACAAGGGAAGTTGTTTCTAATAGAAGATCAGGAGTTCAGTTTGGGGCATGTTCAGGTCAAGCTGTCTATCAGACATCCAAGTAGAGAGTCAAGTGGGAAGTTGGATAATGTAAGTATGGATTTCAGGTCAAACACTTGGACTGTAGACATAAATTTGGAAACCATTGTCATAAGGTTGGTATTTAAAGCCATGAGCTCAGTTCAGTCACTGGACGTATGTACACAGAGAAAGGTCAGGGACCAGGGACTGAGCCTAAGGCATGCCAGTATGAAGAATTAAGGAAGAAGATGAGGAACCAGAGGGGAAACTGAGACTGAGAAGAACTGAGCAGTGAGGAAACCCAAGAGAGTGTCGTGAAGATCAAGTGAAGACATTTATCAAAGGAGGAAAGAGAGGCCGACTGCACTGAATCCTATCAAAGACCGAGAATTTACTGTTGGACTTCACAATGTGGAGGTCATTTGGTGACCTTGAGAAGGCTAACTCCATGGCCAGGCAAGAGTAAACCCAAAATAGAAAGGATCTGACGGAGAATAAGAAATAATTAAATTCAGAGAATATAAATTGCACTTTGATTTTTGCTACAATGTGGACCAAAGCAATGGGGTCTTTAAGGTGTAGTGGGGCCAGGGGGAGTTTTTCTTTCCTTTTCGGATGGGATATATAATAGCACAAAAGTAAATGCTGATGACAATGGGTCCAATTGTGTGTGGAAAATTACATAAGAGAAAGAGGGAAGCATTGCTGGGTGCTCTTCTTGACTGCATGAGAGGTGAGGGGAGGGCTTTGCTTTAGACATGAGCTCAGATAGCACATGGAGGTCCAGATGGGAAGTGTGCAGGTGCAAGTCTAGCAGCGGGGAGAAGTGACAGGGCAGCCTGTGAGCCTTCTCTTCTTGCTGCTGCCATTTGCTCCCTGAAGTAGGAAACATGATCATCAGCTGTGATGATAGGGAATAGGAGCTGGAGACAGAAGCTGTGAGATCATTTCTCAAGACAGAAACCAGAACGGTGGCTGCCTCTGGGGATGGTGGCACAGGATCCAGTGGGCAGGTCCTCGGGGAACTTCCTGGGTGGTGCTGGTAGTCTGTATCCTGATGGGCATGTAGGTTACATGAGGATGCATCTTGTCAAAATCATCAAACTTTTATCTGCACATTTTACAGAGTATAAATCACACCTCAATTTAACAAGAAGGAAAAAAAGGAGCAGAAAGAGAAGGCCGAAGAAAAGAAAAAGGAATCACCCAAGAGAGTGGAGGAGCGAATGGAGGAGGGAAGTGTAGCATTAAAGACCCACTTGAGGTTCATGGTCATTAATTCAATTGACATCAGGGTGGTAGTGGTGGCATTCACCTGCCACAGTGAGCTGCACAGGTGCAGGGCAGAGCTGGGTTGGTCCAGGCTGTGGTTCTGCCAAGCAGGTAATGGGAATGGGAGAGGTACCCAGGGGAGTGTCTGTAATGAGCGACCACAGTGTTTGTAGCTTTCAACAAAGGTTTTTATACGTGTGGACTATATATCAAATGCATTAGCTGACTGAGAGAGATACCATTAGCTATCAAGGCAGAGACACCCGTGTATTTTAGAGAAAACACTTTCTTGCTGATCTTTCTTGTAATCAGCATCACCGACACTTTTTATCATCTCTGACTGCATCTTGTTCTGTTAAATGTATTCATGTGCTCTTTGAAGATACCATGTTCCGAGGGAAAGGCCCTTCTTCAGGAGGACAGGCAGAAAGACATTACTCACACCATATTTTCTGGCCAGTCACCCTGCGTGCCAGTGACGCAGCCATCTTTGGCTCCCTGGGTTTCAAGTACTCAATTCTACCATTGTCATCCACCAGGGCTGGTGATAAGGTGGATGATGGCTAAGGGGACATGCTTCCAGAAGTGCCACCGAATTTCTTACCCCTGAATACAACCTTTCTTGCCTAATGTTTGAATGTTATCAGAATGATAAACTTCCAGCTGAAGGCTTTAATCATTAATTAAAATTCAAGTGATCTTGTTATCAATAAATTATAGTTACATTTGAAATTTTCCCTTCCTAACTCCTGCAGTCCCAGAAGGGGAAAAGGTTTAGAAACTCCTAAGATGAAGAGTTTTGTCTTAGGGCCAACAGTCTCCCTGCTGAGGCCCCCACTCACGGCCCTGCTGCTGCTGTGCAGGGTCTGCAGACACAGCACACACCCTGCCATTTGTCTTGAACCTGCAATGCTGGTCCCCCAATTCCCCTACACCCACCTGTTTAAGCCAACTTCTTTATGAAGGGTCAAGGTAATTTTAAAGGGAACGTAAGCAAGGAAAACTAAGCTGAATGCTAGATTTGACTCTCTTCAGAATCCAAAGGCAGCTGGCACCTAAACTGTTAACTTCACAACAGGGTGCCTGCCTGGGCTCTGAACCAACCTATTTGCATCCTGAATTTAACGCCCTCAGATCAAACCGTCTCCCTCAAAAGGACAATTGCCTCCAGTTTTCAGAAGGAAAATCTCTACCACCTTCTGGAAAACCATGCCCCTCACCCAGAGGGATTCATTCTCACCCCAGAATCCATTTCCAGCCCCTTTTGAGAGCACTGCCCACATCTGAGCCTTCCAGCAGGGGTTTCAGTAAGAGAACCAACAATGGCTACTGATGCCCGCATGTACCTCTAGACAACCGAGGATTGGGAAGGGAGGGGCTGTGCAGGATGAGCAGGGCCCTGAACTCAGTCTTCCTTTGAGGGAACCCCGCTGAGGGGAGAGGAGGGGACTCACCTGTTTCTTTAACACCTAATGATCCAAAGGCAGACCTCTTACGCCAAGTTCACACCACACATTAACATAGCTCACGGACAGTCTAGACCTATAATGAGGAAGAAAATATTAACTAAAATCATTGTAATTTTTCCTTCCATAGAGTCAGAAAGTCACATAATTACACAGAAGGAAATCCAGATTCTTCCTTGCTCCCACATTCTTGAGGGACACTTCCTTGTTTGAAAGAAAAGCTTTAAGGCAAACATCTTTTCGGGGTTTGCTCTTATTCTGCTCAGCTTTCATCTTGCATAAAGCGCAGCAGCGGTCTGCTTGACTAGGTTGCATACTGATGATATCTGAGTGTCGGGTGAAAATATTCCCCAGGTACTCCTCCTCTCCCTGATCTCCTCCCACACTTAAACAAGTGCGATGGGGAAGAGAAGGGTTCACAGCATGGCAACACAGAGGAGGTATGAACTTTGGCTGCAGAACTGAGATGGGGCTGTAAACCTGGGGTAACGCACGTGGTGGGGGACAGGCACACGAGGAGGCCAGCTTTAATGGCACACAGAGTCAGAGTCAGGTCATGAATGGACTTAAGGGCCATGCTGCTCCTCGCCCTTTGACAATATAAGGAAGGAATTCTGAGGCCTTGCTTTGTCAGAAGGCTGCTCATTAGCTGCCCACGAGGCTTTCACAGAAATAAAACTTTGAGGTCTATAGATCCCACAAAAATTTTTTGCTTCTGAGTCACAAAAAATTTGATTTGACAACTATTGTTCAGCATATGTAGAAAATAACAATGACAATTTTCCATACGTATTGATAAGACTGGCAAATAAAATTGAGGAGCAGTTGGCAAGGAGTAAATTGGTGACTAAGCATGAGTTCAGAGTATAGAAAGTTATAGACCCAAATAACACACCCAGCAGGAAAAAATACCAAAAAAATACTACGAAACACCAGTACTATGATTCCAGAATCCTGATTCTATTAAAGTTTATTCACAATAACTAATATTTCCCAGAAAATGCTTCCACATTTCACAAAAAGTCTATAAGCAGAATATTAATATCTTCATTTCTATCCATAAACAAAGAGAATTTAGGGGCCTGCCCAAAGTTACACAGCAAAAATGAGACAGCCACCCACATCAAAGGGAACAAGCCTATTCCTGCCACAGGACCTCTAACCTAGCTCTTCCCTCTGCTTGGAATGCCCTTCCCCCAAGCTTCACATGGCCGGCTCCTCATCATTCTCTGTTCATCCCGCATGTTCACTTCTCAGATGAGTCTTCCCGAATCAACCCAGTCTAAAGTCCCCATTTCCCCTCCAAGTGCCACCCTCCTCCAGGAATCCTTAAACTACATCTCTCAGGCCAAAGCTGACCCACCCCCTCATTGTTGTGTTTTGTTTTTGTAAATAAAGTTTTATTAGAACACAGCTATGCCCATCCATTCATATTGTCTACAGTTGCTTTCCCACTTCAACCGCAGAGCTAAGTGGTTGAGACGAAGATTGGATAACCCGCAAGCTTGAAATATTTAAGATCTGGCCTTTCAGAGAAGATTTGCTAACTCTTGCTCTGTCCTATTGCTCCATTAATTTTCTTGATGATGCTTGTCATAATGTGTGTGTGTGTGTGTGTCTACATCCTGCCTCTAGCACGTAAGCTCCATGAGGGCAGGGTTTGTCTAGGGTCTTCACCATTGTGGCTCCAGCAACCAGATCAGTAGGTGATCAGTAAATATTTGTTGAATGATAAACAGCTCTTGGTTTATTCCAATCCCATAGTCCTCAGGCAGTTTTGCTCTTTAGAGTGAGGTTGACCAAAGGAAGGGAATATCTGAGCCCCTTCATTGCTATTTAGTTCATTGTCCATTACTTAACAGTCCATCTTTTACCTTCAAATAGGTACCTGAAGGGCACTGCCATACAATTCAATATTATTACATAAAATTATTTGAGTACTATTTAATTTTTAACTTATAATGAATGTTGGCATTTTGATAATGATTTTAATTCTCATTGATGAAGTTTCAAAATCCATAATCCATTTCATTTCTTAACAGAATATTTTTTTTCTAATAAAACAAAGCTGGGAAGCATTACCTACTAAAAATTGCATAGTGTGACCATTATAATCTATGTCCTGTCTTCTCTCTTCCCGACTAGAAAAGCCCTGAAACATTTATCATGGAAAATAAATAAGAAAGGAAATGATTCTATTCCTGTGAGCAGATTCCTATTGGCCCCTTCCACCATCACCTCCTGCCCATCCATTCCTTGGGTCCGAAGGGCCAACAGAAAATCAAGGGTGGTAAGACTGTAGTTAAAGGAGCGTACCAGAAGTTGCTTCAGATGAACTGAATCAGAAGAAACTATTTCTAAACTGGCAATCCTCAGTAAGATCTCCCACAAACTCAACCCTAGACATTAATAGATTAGGAGTCACTTGTGAGTTTTAGCTTAAATCAATGACAAGGGTCCAGTCACCTCTGAAATGGAAGATCCTGTATTTGACCTTGAATCTCACCTTTGCAACACTATGTATGACCTCACCATATACCTTTCTTTCAAGAGTCTACTGTGTCATTTAGATTCTCCAGGATCTTCAGTTTACAACATCAAAGATAGTTTTATGTTCCAAATCAGATGACTTTTTCCTCCTTATCTATTCATTCTCCCCCAAATAACAGATTCTTTTCAATTTCTTCATCAGCATTGAGATGCTTACCAATCAATGTACATTTTCAGAATTCTTAACATAACAGAACCAATTTTCTTTTCCTTTGCTTGCCCAAATATTTGACTTCAGAACATTTAAAAATAAATGCAGGGGGAAAAAGATTGAAAGGCTTTCTATTTTATGTTTGTTGTTCCTATGTCAAGAATACCTATTGTGATGGTTTTATTCAAATAGGAGGCTCATTTCCCTTCTATGAGTTCCATGTGAAAGAAGTTTCCAGGATTAGGGAGAAACAATAGACAATGCAGTACTTCCCAAAGGATAGCCCCATGGAAACTCAAATACATCTTTTATATAATTTGTTTAGGTAACTTCACCTGACTACCCTATCTAACCCAGCACCCTTAATCGTTGTCTATGCCTTTCCCCTGCTTTATATTCTTCATAACATGTATCACTGTGTCACTATTATGTTATCTATGCATTATCTTACTTATCATATTGTCTCCCCCACCAGTATAAAAGCCCCACAGTCTTATGTTCCACTTAATCCTCAGAGCTTTACACAGTTTCTAGCACACACTAGGTGCTCAATAAATATTTGTTGAGTGCAGTGGGCAGTGTCAGCTCTCCTTTCTGATCACATCCTTTTTACTTTTGTATCATTTCCATATGTCCTTTTATGTGCTTTTGATTCCAACAGCCCCATCCCTCCAATTCATCTTCAGAGCACTGCTCTGGGGCTACCTCACGCAGAGGACCTGAGTGCCTGGGCATGTACACCTCTGCTGAGCAGCCCACAGCCAAGGGCTGACTGATGCGGGGGTCTGAGAGCCCAGCTCCCTTGCCCCTGAGTCCTCAGCTCAACATCTGCTTCTAAGACGAGTGACTGAATCTGAGCACTAAGATTTACACAAATTTAAATCATTTTTTGGAAATTTCACAACAATAACAAAAACGTCAACCACATTTCTCTTGATTCTACTCAAAACAGTAATGGATTGATATTTATGACACCTGAATCTGTGATAAAATTAATTACCTGGGGCATTTGAGAAAGGCTCTGCTTCAAAAGTAATTTCATGAACAATAACTATAAATCCCTAGGAAAAAAAAAATGACTGAGTCAGTCCCCATTAACCATGAAGAATTACACTTTGAATTAATGCTATAATTTGAAGAGCATTCCCCTTTAAAAACAACAGACCTAAACAAAGAAAAGACATAAATGCATTTGCTTTTAATGCTGCCTGCTTCTCATGACTCCCTGCTAATATCTTCATTTCTCAGTCAAAATGCAGTAAAATAAGTTCACTTAGCATTCTTCAGAATATCATTAGCAAAAACAATAGCTTATCTGCATGACTAATTCTGATTAAATTGTGCTTCATCTAAATATCCAAATGCTAGGATTGCTTCTCCAAATGTCCTTTACTTAGCTGACACTGATTCCCATAATTCATTTTCCTCTACTCAGTGAAAAAGGACACTGAGTCAAAGGTCAAATCCCAGCTATAACTGGCAGATGCAGAAATAGATAATGGCATAATTTTTTAGTACAAATATACTTTTCTGACATAAATTCTAATAAAAGACAACCACTATTTTCCACTTTCCTGCTCTATGGATCTTGTAGCTATTCAGGTAGCAGGTACTGTCCAGTAATGCTTTTAGATCATAACTAACATTTAAAGAAATAAAGGATGACAGTTTTTATAATAGCTGGAATTAACTATAGGAAGAAAATACAAATGCATCCATTTTTACACTTTCTGTTCCCATATGTGCAGCTGTAGTCATCTTACTTTAGCAAAGCTTCCTCTGTGTTGCTCTCGACAGCAAAAGAATACTGATCAAGAGTTACCCTTGTCAAAAATCCACAGTGACTCATTTAATTGTGCAGGTATTTCTCCTCAAGGCCTGTATAGTCTTGGCTGTAATGATGGTGCTGCATCTTCACAGGACTGCTGTCTCTGTTGTCAGTTCTGATGAACTGATTGTAGAGATGATGTCTCAAGAGACTTTGTTTGATTAATGATTTTGCTTACATGGACTTAACATGGACCCATGTTCACCAGGACCACTTTTGGTGCCAACACCCAAGACGATAGGTGTGATTCCTACTCTTCTACAAAAGCCCTGGGCCCACCCATGGCTTCACCCCAGCTCTCCCTCCAGTTGGGACCCCAACTGGACCTACAGGGCATCGCGTGTTTGGTCCACAACGGAGCATCCGGTCTCAACCAATGTGAATGCAAATACAAAGTTCTTATGCTACATAACAAAGTACCACAGTCATCTTAAGGAAGAGCACTTACACAATGAATATTTTGCTTCCTCATCTTAAGGAACAGCACTTACACAATGAATATTTTGCTTCCAAGCAAAAAACTAATTTTCTAACAATTTACATCTACTTGATAACTTCCCAATACTTCGAGACTCTTCTGACTAGGTTCAATATTAACAAATGTGAGGGATTTTTTTGATATTGTATAATGAAATGTGTCAACATTTGGAAGATGGGCAGGGGACCAGTATTTTCCAAGTGGCCATTACATAGTAAAACATCCTTTCAAAGTGCAAGATAGACCAGTGGATTTCATGTAAGAGTATGAAATTTCATTGATATGGTTTCAGATTTGACCTTACAACTAATGTTTAAGAAACTACCACTTGTCAAGCATTGGTGTGCTATGGAAGAATATCCACAATTATTGAAAAGCCTATTAAAGGCTATAAAATCCAGATGTTTTATAACCTGTATTTTATATATATATCTTTCCAAATCAAGACTAGAGTTTCTTTTCTTCATATGCTTCCACCAAAGCAACAGATAACAAATGATTGAATGCATAAATACATATGAGGATCCAGCTAAATTCTATTAAGCCTGATATTAAAGAGATTTGGGAAAATGTAAAACAATGCTAGTCTTTGCACTAATATTTTTTGAAAATATATGTATAATATGTCATTTAACGTATAATGAATTTATTATCATTATTTTTAAAGTAATCACTATTTTTTAAATGAATCACTGTACTTATCAATGAATAAAGTCCACATAAACAAAAGCTTTTTAAGAGCATAAAGCAACGCTGAGATTTTTTTAATGAAAATTGCTGCCCTAGATTGATATAAAGTAAAAATATATGTCTCCATCAATCTAGGAGCTCTTTCAATATATATAAAATAAAAATTCTAAGTAATAAAGCATTACTTCAAAGTTCATTTGTCACAGTATTTTCTTTCTTAGTGGAGCATAAAATAATGGTGCATCTTACAATCTATGAATTCTCAGATCCATTGAAAAATGAAACCTATGAGCAGAAAACCTATGAATAATTACACCAAAGATATACAGCCCTACATATGCAATTACACATGCATTTTGGAAAAGGATTCACTGCGTGACTCCTTATATTACTAGTTTTTCTAGCACATTTAAAAAGTGATCCTCATTAAAAAGTTCTATTTACACTTCCTTTAGCAAGAGAGCACATCTGGGGAACAATCATGCTTATAATATGAGAGGTAAGTATGGGCTTTCATTTTAGAAATGTTTTTCCTGATATTCATGGCTCTGCACACTCATATATAATTCATATTAATTTGAAATTTTCTGAAGATCTTTACTTGGCTTTTTTTTCTCATCTTAGTGGAACTGCACTTCTTCTGGAAGGAGCCACATCCTATCTGATGATTGTGTTGCAACATTTAACCCAGAGACAGACTGCACAGTTTCACTGAGCCTCCAGGTCTTCCCTACCGTCCAGCCAACCTGGTGGAAAACTGCCACTCACTCGCTATGCGGCCACCGGAGTTTGTTATGGCAAGAATTTAAACAAGTCAAATTAGCCGTGCCATGGTTTCTGGGACTCAGGAACGCAAGAAAGTGGTTCTCTAAGGAAATGTTTCCAATAATACATGCATATTTAAGTTTACAATTTTATCTACAAACTCAGTTTTCTCATTAATGCAGAAGTCCAATATATCTAAAAAGGATTAGTATAAATACTAATATGTAAGTTATCAATCAGTAAGCAAGAATCAGTAATTTATTTCACACCTGTGGGCAATCTTATGTGCAACATTACTCTTAAGATTTTCACAGTTTGGTAAGTATATAAACAAGATACATAGATCTAAGACTTGGGGGAGGTCAGGACATTGGCTACTCAGGTCACAAATCAAAGAATGACTCTGAGATTTGTTTTTATGTACTATTCCCCTGATATGACACATACTAACTGAAAATATTCAGTTCATATCACAACCAAATTCACCTTAGCTCTGTTAAGGAATATAAAGAACCATGTCTTTTATGAAATAGTAGTGAAAATATTAAGTGCCATTAACATTTTTAAGTTACTGTAAAAATCAGACATTCCTCAATTCTCTAAAGACCTAATAGTAACAGTTTCTAACTTCTTTCTCTAATGTACCTCAGAGAAAAGAAACAGCCCAGTTCTGTGGGATGGCACCAAATCTTACCTGCCCACTGAGCTTGTAAATTGGTGGAGTGGACACTGGAGAGCCAGCAAAAGCCTTCTTTCCCCTCTCTTTCCCTGCCTCATCTTCAGGCCTAAAATTCCAGGACTGATTTGCTTAACATTAAAATAAAAATCTCCCTGAGAGAGATAAAACATTTGAGATCTTCCAGCATTTATAACCAGTGGAACTGAGGTTACTGGCCTCTTCCCAAAGATCACGTGGGGCCTGAGGCTCTCTGAGAAGGGGTTCTTGCTCCCTCTGCCTGGATATATCCTGAGTGGACCATTCAGGGTCCTGTTGCCTCCTGGCACTTCCAGGAGGCTGAGGTTGGCCCTTGTGCTCTATTCACACACCTCTCTCTCTTCACTCTTTCCACCAAGTATTAGGCTTGGGGAGGAATAGGAGGTATTATATGTTAGTCTAGGGTAAAGTCTTTTCTTCCATTATGTCCTAGACAAGTTGGCTTTGCCATAATCCACCTCACAATCTATTGATAAAGTTACCAGAACAAAATCAAGAACTTTTGTTCTCTTATCTTCTAAATTCCTTCCTGAAAGCAAGAGCACAAAACAAATTTCATGATAACACAATGACTACCATGAACTCCAGTCCTCCATCCAGCCTCATTCACAAATAAGCACAGGCTAGTCAGGATAGCTTCCTAGGAGGAGTGGGAGAATGACATGGAAGTAAGAGGAAGAATGGGAAGATGACAGCCCACCCCAGATTAGAGAGTAGAGATGAGCTTGGATTTCTGCCAACACACCTGGAGATATCTGTAGTCACCATTATAGTCCTGGAAGTCCTAATGAGGCACAGAACTCAGAATGGTCACCGCTGACATGTAAGCTATAGTGAATCACTGCCACCAGGGTGGTTCCGGCAGACCCATGGAACTCCTGGCCACCTAGTTACACACACACACCCCAGGCATTTCACCGCTCATGAAATAACTCAACCCCACAGTTTGTTACTGGATTTGTTTAGACCCTGCTCTTTCCATTCTTTATGGTAAATATTTACTGTACATATTACTGGACTTAAATGAGGGAAAGGGAAAAATACAGGAATGAAATAAATACATTTTATTTCAAATAATATCCTGCTGCAAGAGGATGCAGAAGATCAGGAGGATTAGGTCACCCAGGTATGACATGGTGGCACCCTGGACTGTGGTTGTAGCTGTGGAGCAGAATGAAGTGGATGTTTTCTAAGCATTATTCTGGAGTTAGAATCAACAGAATCTGAGCTTGTGAGAAGCAGGAAGGGTGAAAGAGAACCCCCGGGCTTCTGGCTTGTGGATCTGGGCAGATGGTAGTGTCATTTACTGAAACAGGGAGCACAGGAAGAAGGGGATTGAGTGGGCAAATGATGTGTTCAGTTTTGGGCCATTGGTTTTGAGATGCCTGCAGGGCATCTCAGCAGATTTCGAGGACACAGCTGCGAATCAGAAGAGGAAGCAGCCAGCTGCACCAGGAGTGACAAACTGAAGTCCTTTGTTCTCTGAAGCCGGGAAGGCCTCTTAAAGGCAGGCTGGCTGATTGGTAATTAAGTCCATTAGTGTGGAGGCATACATCCCCATTAGAGAGGCTGTAGACCAACGGCTCACTCTGCAGCACTCTTACATTGCTCTCAAATGAATAGCACATCTAGAAAGTTAGATGCCAATACCGTATCCATTAGCACCTGCAGATCAAAACTTGTCTTTGAGTAACATGTAGGGTGAAAGAAAATGGCATTCAAAGGTGCATAAGTGATAATTCCATGCTAAACCGTTCTATTCATGCATTTCACAAGGTGTCTCCTTGTCACAGTTCGTTAACCAAACTGCCTCCCACAGTCCACAATCCTACACCCTGGAGTGAGGCAGTGCTCATGCCACCTTCCAGGGTAATCACAGAAAAAATTCAGAATGATGCTGATTAATAAACTCCTGCAGTACATTGTCTAGCACCATCAACAGCAATTGCCCCCACTTCAACACATTGACTGTCAAAAAGAATCTCCTTTTTTCCTGAAATTGAAACCCAATATGAGCTCAAATATATTTTGACCACCTTTATAGGGCAGGGGAATCAATAATTCAGTGTTGCAAACCAGTCTAAGCTAATTTGATCAATCAACAAATTGTCAGATTAGAAGTAAGTAAGGCTGTCACCTACTTGGTGGATGTTACAGTAGAAACCTCGGGCCAAATAGCGCTGTTTTTATGATACTAGGAATGTGTATATATAGTGATGTATAGTAATCTGATTACATATAGAATGTGGATATACAGTAATAACGTATAGTATTAGGAACAAACCCTGATCACTCTGAGGAGCCCCTGCCTCCGTCCTTGGTGGTGGTGGCTTCCCTCACTCGGGTGTCTCCTCCTTGGTCACCTCATCAGATATCTTCCCTAATCAGTATATCTAAAATGGCAACTCTCTGCAGTATGTCCCAACAAGCACCTTGCAAGGAGCGTTCCCTCTGAGGTGGCTGCAACGATACTCCGAGAGCAGAATGAGCAAGCCTTCTAGTTTTACCAGATGGCACTGTCCTTCACTAGTGGGGAATGCACGACTGCCTGGAGTTCTAGACCTTGCGTCCCAACTCCAAGTAGGCAGTGCCACTGGGCTTACCTATGGTTTATCTGTTCAAGGGAGGCAGGGTCCATCATATCTTTCTAATTTACCACATATTTTTAAAACTATTAATTTTACCAGTGAAATGCTATTCTTATCATCCCTTAGGGTAATTAACAAGCCCTACGGAGCAGACTTAGATGCCTATATTTATAACATTAGTGCTACCTCCTAGGAATGTGGATTCCCAGTGAGAGGGCTTTAACTGCTAGTTAACCAACCCTACCTGGAAGGTGTATTCTTGGTTAAACCATATCAGAATGCTAGTTTAAGGCCCCTAGGATTTAGATTAATGTTAACTTACACCCATATATAACACAAACTGAAATGTTTTACAGTAAAAGTCACACATAGATAATATATTTGAGTTCTTATTTTTGTTGTTGTTTTGTTGTTTGATGTAAAAAATAAAGTCAAAACCTTGTAGCCTGGGCTATGTTCCAATTATCATTTACTGTGTAACAAACTATCTCAAAACTTAAGGAGTCTAATATCCATCATGTTGATGACAGTTCATAATACCTGACACATAACATACCTGAAAGTTGCTAAGGGAGTACACCTTAAACGTTCTCACCACAAAAAAGAAACAGTAATTATGTGACATGATAGAGGAGTTAGCTAACAGCTATGGTGGTACTACTCATTTTACAATATGTAAGTGTAACAAATACACATTGTACACCTTAATCTTATACAATGTTACATGTCAATTACATCTCAGATAAAAAAAACTTAATGTAGTAAAACAGTATTAATCACCATTTATTTTGTTCACAAATCTATAATTTGGTCATGGCTAGGTGGGGGTAGCAGCTCCTCTCTGTTCCACAATATCTGGGGCCTCAGTTGAGGAACTTGGAACAACAGGAGAGCGCATGGGGGCTGGAATCATGGGAAGGTTCTTGACTCATTAGCCCCGTGCCTGGACCAGGATGACTCAGCGAGAACCGTCACCTCCGCATCCCTACGTGGCCACTCTTTGCACTGTGGGCTTCTGACACAGTGGTGGCTGGGTCCCCAGAGGGAGCATCCCCAGAGTGACTGTGACAAGAGAGAGACCAGAAGGCCATGGCCTTTTCAGACCCAGCCTCGGAAATCACACAGCCTCACTTCCACAGTGTTCTATGGTGACAAGAGAGTCACAAGCCACCCCAGAATCAAGGGGAGGAACAAGACCCGACCTCTAGAAGGCAGAGGCAGATCCCGCTGCAGAAGAGCAGGGGGATAGGAGATGCTGGTGTGGCCACTGTTATAAAGACAATCCACCACAGGCGGGGACAGTGGGTCCTTATCCTCGAAGAACTTATAAATTAGTTGTGGAAGTAGAAAAATAAACTAACAATTACAGTACAATACAAAATGGCAATAGCTCAGGGGTCAGTGAACTGTGACTTGCCTCTTGCTTTTTAAAATAAACTTCTATTGGAACATCACCACGCTTATTCATTTACTTATTGTCTATGCTTTCACGCTACCATGGCAGAGCTTAGCAGTTGCGACAGATACCATATGGCTGTAAAGCCGGAAATATTTACTTTCTGGTGTGTTAGAGAAAAAGTTTGCTAACCTGCTAACCCTTGCAAGAGATTCTAGTAAAACATGCTTTGCCAGTACTGAGGGGGGGAAATTAAATGTTTGTGGGGATTTCAAAGGAGATGTCTCAAAAAAGGTAAAATTTAGACTGAATTGTATTCAACAATTTATTCCTACTTGCCTTGTTTGAGAAAAGATTGAAGGTAGTTTACAAGGATAACCTAATGGTTCACCAAGCAGTGGTGTTGGGAAAAGATATGCCAAGCAAAAGGAACAACATACCTAAAACATGTCTAAGAAAATTAAAAGGGCAGGATGTTCAGAACTATAAAGACTTCAGTGTATAGGACCACGTGGTGGGTGCTCCAGGGCCAGAAAGGAGTGTTCAGTCATATGAGAATAAGAAATCTGAAGTTTGAAGCAAAGAGTCCGAAAACTGGAGACAGTGGGGTCACTTGCCCCAGGCAAGGCCAGTAAGAACACTGAAGCTGGGCTGTGTCCAGACATTCAGGGGGGCCATTTTCTCTTTTACTTAGGTGTCTCTTCATTTGTGACCTCATCAGAGATGTCTTCTCTAATCAATGCATCTAAAATGGCAGCTCCCTTCCATTTCTCTTTGTTCCCTTATCCTACTTTATTTTTCTTCCTAACACTTAATACCAGCTACCATTGTATATTTGTTTGTCCACTGCCTATTTCCCCCTATTAGGTATAAGTCCCAAGAGCATGGACTTAATTTGTTTTGTTCATTCCCATTACCCCAGTGCCATATTGATACACCATAGACTCATTGTTGAGTGAATGAATGAATGAATGAATGAATAGAAAAATGTCAAAGAGTCGCCACAATTCAGAGAAAAACAGGGTGTGGTAAATGGAAGGGGAAAGCACTGAGGTTCGTTCCAGGGTTTCTAGGTCAGTTGACTGAGTAGACACTGATCCCATCAACCAAGGAATGTAGAACAAGACTGGTGGGGAATGAGGCCCTGGGTGGGGAGACTGCAAGCCTGGTTTTAGATAGATTGAGTTCAGTAGGTAACAGGAGATACCATGGAAGGATATGAGATTTTCTAAGAAAAGGTATAGAGTAAGAAGAGAACTGGTGACTGTATCTGGGAAGAGAAAGCACCCTTTCAGGGTGGCAGAGAAAAAGCAATCAGGGGGCCTTAGGAGACAGAGAAGAGAACCAAAGAGGAATTGGTGATAGGTGATCGAGAGAGTGTTTTCAAGAGAGAGGATGGCCAACAAATTCAGATGTGGTGAAAGGCTTGTGATAGGAGTGGTGAGGGGAGGCCCAAGGAGTTTCTAAAGTGTTTCCATAGTAACTCACTGTTTAGCATTCTTCCTAACCTAGAGAATCTGCTATAACGTCTATGACTTGTTTTCTCTTTAAAATTTTCCACCAGCCTTAGAGAAATAACATTCATAGGTCTAGAAACCAAAATTCTGTTTCTGGAGTTGACAGCCTCTGTCGTCTCTATGACCAGATAAATGCATGGTAGAGGGGATATTAATCCGAGTCATTTTAATACCACCATAACTACAATGGGCTGATCATAGGGTGTGCACTCACTGGCCAATGAACTCCTGTCTTGGGTTATTAATGAAAACAATATGGAGTTATTGTTTTGAGTATGAGTTACAGACACTCATAGATTTGCTTCAGTCATTAATTGAAGTAAAAAGGCATTTCAAAAGAGCCAGCAATGAACTCTTGGCAAAAAGTGGTTAAATTTTGCCTGAATCTCAGCTTAGGTTTCTAGTTTCTCTCCTTTGTTCTCTCATAACCACTCTCATCTCGATGTGACATCTGTCCCCCACCCCCAAAAGTGCTCTCTCCCCACCAGGGCCAGAGCCGTGTTGACTGAATTCAGTGACTGGGGAGTCTTTTCACGGGCTGTGTCTCACCTGGTTGGTCGCCGGCCACCTTCACCCTCTCTCGGAAAGCTCTTCTCCTTTGGTTTCTCTGATACCAGCTCCCCCGGGCCCTTCTCTTATTTCCCTTTATTTCTTGGAGAGGCTGGATTGTCCTTCTCCTATCACTAACTGTAGCTGCCTCCTGAAATTCAGTCTTCACTCTTTGGTTCTTCTACCCTCGCCCTTGTCTCTTCCACTTCTCTATGGTTTTCTAACTGGCCTTAGAGTTTGTATATTCTTTGAACATAGTTGTGATATAGAACACTGGCATATGTAGTTATCTACAAATTATATACAATATGTGTAAGGATGCTGCCCATTTAAGTCAGCGGTCAATTTAGATAATCCTTTTATACTGGGGTCAAAGATGATATTCTGATTTAGGATATATTATAATCAAAACAGAGCAAGGGAGAGGTTTAAAGATGGCAGCATAAGAAGTGAGACAGAAACCTCCTCCCCAAACCACATATAATATGAAAATATAGCAAATACATCTAATCCTGAAAGAGCAACAGGAAAGAAGACTGTGGCAGGCTGCCTGCACCTGGGGAAAAGCAGACACAGCTTCAAAGGGTTCCTTTTCTAGCTTTCCCATTTCTGCCAAAAGTCTATCATTATTTTCCTGGTCCACAAGCATGAAACCTTAGAAAATCTTTTCCTCTGCCCACTCCTTTCTTATCTCCATCCTGTCTACAGTTATTACTTATTCTTCTTTATTCTCAGAGTCACTTTCTTGTCTAGGCCATCAAACGTCAACATGGGAAATGGCTCTTCATGGTCCTCTGCTCCTAATCCCTCACTACCTCAGTTATTTCTCACCAGGTGAATCTTTCACATGATTCCATGACTACCCAAATTTAAGAGTGTGCGAAGGCCTTTTAAAAAAATCATTTTCTATTATCTGAGATAAACTTTCGTTCTCTTATATGTGCAGCTAAACACATGTCAACTTGGTGTTCTTTTGGCACCAACTGGGAAACTACCAATTCTGTGCATGACAGTGCTTTGTAAGATTATACAAGCACACATGTACACATACACACACACACACACAGAAGCAGCAAAACAATCTGGGGCAATATTTCCCAAAATATATTCCAGGGAATCATTTTTAATAAATTTTAATGAATTCTGCTTGGAAAACCATTTTAATGTCAAATAAATTTGGAAATGCTGGGTTGCTTAAAAGGTAGGGAGTATATGCATATATCATGCATCTCATGAATCTGCTGAGAAAAGACAAGCAGGTATCTATTTGCTAGAACTGACTTCTCTTGCTCTTGAGGACCTACTCTCACTAACAGGGAAAAACTAAATTTGCCAATCAGATGTCCTTCAGTCTTATTAATTTTAAAAAGCTTGTTTTGGGTAAGTATTTATTAACTCAAAGTTCCAACTCTCTATCAAGAGTTTCTCCTCTCTCAGAGGGGCCCACCGTCTCTCACAGCCCAAGGTATGGGCATAGAGGTAAGTGCACACATCCTCATGGCTGGGGGGCGGCGGGGGGCTCACTGCCCTGTGTGCTGTCCTCTGATCTCGGCTAAGATGGTGACTGCTGTCCACCAGAACGAACTGGAGAGGCTGTTAAAAAATGCAGAGTCTCAGGTCCTTTCTCTGGATGTTTTGACTCAGGGAGAATGGAGTGAAACGAGGAACCTATGTTTTTAAAGATCTCCCAGAGGGTTCTGATGTAGCCAGGCCAACCCTGGCATTTGGGGAACACTATCATCGCCCATCCTGTTTCCTACCGGGCTTTGACGTTCCTGTTGTTCTGTGAAGAAGGAGAGACTCAGCCTGCTGCCTCCCTTACAGGGAGGTGTGTGATTCAGTATGACTTGGCATTGCCATCTTTATTCATCGTGCGGTGTGTTGGCGCCCAGGAAATGAGGCGTCCACATGAATCTTGGCACTGATGGCAGATACACTGACACTATTATTTAAAAAGCAGAATTGAGGAAACAAAACGAGAAAAAGATCCCCTGGTAGTAATTCCTGTTATTTCAATACTGTTAAGCAGGAGTAAATTCTAAGAAAAGACACACAAAATCCCTGAGCGGAAAGAGGAACATTCTATGAAAAAAGACAAAGAAAATTATAGATAGTTTACCTTTATTAAAATCTGCATCTAAAACTCTGGAAGTTGTATCTCATTTTAAATCTCTTGAAAAAGAAATTTACTATTATTTTTCTATAACTGTGTACCTGAAAATATTAGATTAAATGTTTGCTGTTTCTCTGGTATTTTATACACTAAAGAAGTTTATAGCATCACTTTTGAAGAATTTTTAATTCAACATTGCATTTTAATTATTAAGGAGGATTGGTTTGTACCACTTTAAGTCGGTATCAACAAAATCTTTCACCCAAAGCAATTTACATTTCAAATCCCATAGAGTAAAATTCAACCTTTTCAAATCTGTTCCAAAATATTATGTCAGCCTATTTTTTTCAAGGAGGACTTTTACCTGATGTAGCAGTCAGAACATACTGGATTAGACTGTGGTTGCAAGCACCGAGGTTTCAGCAGCTTGACCCAGCAAAAGTGCATTTGTTGCCCACATACATGGTCAGCATGAGTGAGCAGGGAGTTTTGCTGGTCCCATTCTTTCAGGGGCCAGGCTGACAAAGACACAGCTCAACATGCGCTTCCAAGTTCTCCGCAGCTGGGGGAAGGAAACATGGCAACTCCTGGCACAGTTATGCTCACATTTTATTGGACAGAGCGAATCAATGATCACTTCTAACTTCAAAGGGGTGGGGAATATCACACTCCCACGTGCCTCCTTGAAGGAGACTTGCAGGATTTGTTACCAGCCCTATCACATCTGTATTGCTTTTTATCTTTTTTTGGACCTTGGCACCATATAACATTCTGCTCCATCTACCCCTCTGTTTTGGACTCATATTTTCAACCCAACAATAACAGTATCATTCTTTTAGAACCATTATACTAAAGCAAGATCTCCTTTTTTCCCCCCTGAAAACCAACATCACTAGTGCATCTCATTTTGGCAGAGCCGGGGTTCTGTGTGCAAATTTGAAGGAAAGAGAAGTTGGTAGAGATGACAAACTTCACCGGAGAAAGATGACCCACCCCACCCCCACCATAGAGTAGAGTTGTTAATAAGCTGCATGGGGCTGTATTTCTCAGACCCTTGCAAAACGTATAGTTACACAACTGAGTTCTGGCCCAAAAAATTGTAGATGGAAGTGCCATTTACCACTTTCAGGTGCAGCCCGTAAAAATCTCCTGCACTGTCTGCCTCTTTCATCTTCTGGCTGGATGTCGATGCCTGCGGCAACTTAGAAAGCCTCATACTGAAGATGGCCAGAGCTCTTTCATCCTGGTCTCCAAATGACTACTCGACACAGACCTCCTACCAATCCCCTACCCTGCTGATGATACACATAAACTTTTTATAATAAATAGTTTTATTTTTTGAGATTATAGAAATAAACTTTTATTATGATAAACTTTAATAGTGATGAAGTCATAGAATAAATTCACAAAACACACTCTGTAAGAAATGCTTTCATTAGCCTTAACAATGACAAGGCCAACTAACATAATTCCTTAGCAATCTACTAATCTCTCTCCAGTCTCTTATGTGTATTTTCTGGATTATTGCACTGCCTGATGAGAAGAGAAATTCCTGGCCAAGTGAGGGAAGAACTGCATTACTGTACAGGAGTTTGGAGTCAGCAACAGGGAAAACTGCCAGCTTCTGGTGCTGTAAAAGCCTTTGCTTATTACAAACCACTCAACCTGAGACAACATATAATATAATCACAACAATGCCTAATACTGCTGGAACATATTCTAAGTGTTTCATTATAGAAATAATTCTGAGTGCATGAACTTAGATATGATAGTACTAAAATTGTATCATGACCATCAAAGCCCTGTCATGCCTAATATATCATGGCAAACATAATGCCATGGCTTTGCCTATTTTCTTTCCCCTGGGGCACACAGATGGGCTGTACATCCCAGGTCATCCTTGGCATTCAGTGGGTCATGTGACATAGTTCTGGCCAATGGGATGTGGGCACAAGAGATGTGAGACATCCTGACCCAAAACAAGACTCAAGGCCCACGGGGAGAGCAGAACTATGAGTTGGAAGGAGCTGAGTCCTAATGAATGCTTAGAACAGGGCCACCCCACCCAGACAGTTTAGGACCATGACGTGACCAAGAAAGAAACCACTGAGGCTTTGCTACAGTTTGTTAGCATACCCTAGTGGACACACTAGGACAGTTGCATTTGCCTCAGAGAACTCTGTGAAAGGTTAAAACTGAATGGGATGGTATGTGAAGTACACCTCAAAAAAGCTGTTAATTTAAAAAAGAAAGTCCAGGGGGCCCTAGACTCCCACCCCGACTCCCACTCCCACCCTATTCTATTTGGCTTCTCCTAATTGTTTAACAACACTTGTAGAATGCTTCTTGCCATGGTCTTAGCAGGAATGCCACGACTCTGCCATAGCCCGTCCTGGGCTTCTTTCCCCTTCTGGACTACTTAAGGAAACTTCACTCTTCTGACCTTTGACTGCCGTATACTATTCCCTTTGCTAGAAAGCTCTTTCCCCTCCCCTCTTCCTGCCCAGTTCTACCTGCTCACCCTACCGCCCCTACCGAGGCCCTCCCTTGGGAAGGCTCAGCTAGAAAAGACAGCATCCTGCTCTGAACTCCCTTCTCTCTACAGTTCTGTGGGTTCATCCTACATTCCCCACTGCGTGATGATAGGTGGATATCTCTGCCCTGCTAAGGTGCAAGCTCCTTGCACACAGAGACTCCATGTGCCAGCACATGGGTGATAGTCAACAATACATGTCATATGAATGCACAAGCAAATGGTAATGAATGCAAAAGTCAGTGAAGAGTTCATTGGATTCCAGCAGCTGGGATCAGAGTCCCCTTTCCCCCCAAATGAGTCCAAATGTGACCATGTTTCCTTTATGTCATTCTGCCCAGCCTGCTGGCCCTCCAGCTATATAACAGTGGAGCATCCAGGCAAAGGCAGACACGATGGTCTAACACTGGCCTCCACCTGAAACATCAAGATTCACATGGAAAGAAGAAATCTGCCAAGAATGTAGAGAAAAAAAAAAACCTGCCTAATTAAGAAAGTATGTGAGGCGGCTTAAATTTTAGCCATTTTCAAGTAAACATAACTTGAGGTAAATACTATTTTTTGAGCTTGTATGGATGTATAACACACATACAGAAAAGTGACCATCACATGGACAGCCTGATGGGTGTTCCCAAAGCAGTCACACCATGCTGCCAGTGCCTCATCAAGAAACAGAATATGATCAGCAACCCAGAAGCCCTCCCTGCTCAAGCCAGTAAATACTATTTCAAAAGAAAAGGAAGGACGGAGAGATGGGGGGTTCAGGGGGAGTGGCCAGGCTTCCACAGTCTGGTGGAGGGGACAGCCACTTAAACAGCTATCCTACCCTGGGAAAAATGCTGTAACAACTGCCACTTAACATCTCTGGGCCTCACTTTCATCATCCGTAAATGGGATTAATAGTAGTGCCCCTCTCCTTAACTAGTGTGAGGACTAAATGAATTAATGTATGAAAGTGCTTGGAACAATGTAGACAAGAGAAAGTGCTGGGAAGGGTTTGTTCTTGGCAGTGGTGGCAGTCTGGTTACTGATAGAGTGAAGCTTCCCTAACCCAGTGCTTTCCTAAACCAGAAAGTACCGCCCCCCCCCACCCAGGAGGTAACAGACTGAATGCTAAACTTTCCTAAACCAGAAAGCACTGCCCCCACCCCCCACCCCCCAGCCCTGAGGAGGTGACAGACTGAATGTTGAAGGAGTTTGTCAGTGGCTGAGGGGATGAGGGAATGAAAGGAGGACAGGGAGGGGGTGGGACAGAGGAAGCAGCCTGGGGAGGCACAGAGGCGGGGGAGCAGAATGCAGGTTCATGCAAATGTGGAGGTGATCTGGAAGGTGAGGCGGAGAGTTAAGGAGAGGCCCTGAGGGACAGATCAGAAAGGCTCTGATGTATCATGCTAAGGGGTTTGGAATTTTAAAAATCAATTTAGAGGGAAATCTTTTCTAGAAATTCATGCTCACCAAGCTGCATAAGTAAAGTTTAGCAAAACAAGGCAGTTGAGAAAAGTGAGCTTAGTGGCCAATATCTGATAAGGATGGAGAAAGCATGCGAAGCCCTGCAGACGCCTGGATGGGGCTGTGTTGACTGGGACTCATTTCCTGTAGCTCTCTCTCTCTGAAGCCAAAGTGGCTCCCGTCTCCCCACAGGGCGTGATAATTGCCTACCTCCCGGATTGCCCTGAGGCTGTGACAAACCTGCCTGCCGTCCTCCACACACCCCTCTGCCTCACGGTCAGGGCCCTGACATTTTGCTCTAGTGCTCAACCTTGCCCGCCAGCCAGGAACTCCGTGGGGAAAATCCTGCTGAGCTTAAACACCCACATCATGCTCTTCCGCCTCCCGGTGACTGGCTGAGCGCCACCATTCTGACCCGAGAGGCTGGGAACCCAGCGGCTCCTGAAGACGGCCTCCTCTCTCTGTGAAAGTCACACAGCTGACACGCCTCTCCTTCCTCCCTGTCCTGTTGTCTGTGACGCCTGCAGTGGCATGTCCTCTAGAGGGACCCACGCAATGCCTTGCCTAGCAGAGTTAGGTAGGTCTATGTTCCGTTGAAAATTGAAGATTTATAGCAAATTGCTATAAGTTAGGAGGATGGCTGTTACCCTTTGGTAGACCAGGAAGCTGAGAAAGATGGATTAGCATGTTAGGCCCGGAGAATGAGCAGGAATAAACCCAGGTCTTAGGACTGTTGGCACTTCCACAGTACCAGGAGGCTTCTCTTGCATTCCACCAGAGACAGGCCAAAAAGCTTCATAAAGACTGGCATTTGGGCCAGACAACAAAGCAAGGTAGGAAGGTGAAGCAGGTTGTTAGATTAGGTTGAAACACCTTTTTGCATTTTTATTTACATCATAGAAGCCATCTGAGGCTTATTTAAGAAATATGAAAAGATGGGTTCTAGAAATATGAAAAAGATGCTTCTTCATCCTGAGTAATAACCTCATGTCTGAATCAGATAGCTACCCCCACCCCAGGAACAATAACTAGTAACAGGATTTTGAACCATGTGCCCTAGAAGGGCTGGGAGCCTTTGGGGATACAAGCATTGCCTCACGCTTTGAGGAGCTCCCTCACTTTACACCAGTGTCAGTCCATTTGGGCTGCTATAACTAAGTACCACAGACTGGGTGGCTTATAAACAACATAAACTTATTTCTCACAGTTCAGGAGGCTGGAAGTCCAAGATCAGGGTGTCAGGGCAGGCAGGTTCTAGTGAGGGCCCAGTTCCACGTTGCCATATTCTCACTGTGTCCTCACATGGCAGAAAGACAGTTGAGAGAACTCTCTGGGGTCCCTTTAATAAAGGCATGAGTCCCACTCATGAGAGGTCCACCCTCATGGGCTGACTCTCTCCCAAAGGTACCACTCCTAGTACTACTATGCTGGGGCTTAGGATTTCAATATGTGATTTTGGGGGAACACAAACATTCAGTCCATTGCACCTCATGTGCCATACAAATGTTGTTTCAGCTTACTTGTGCCAAGACATGAATAAGTTTGGGAATCACATGCCTGTCTTCCTATGTCTTTCTCAAACTCCCCACTTGGTAAACTGATCCATTCACTGTTCCCCAAATACTTTTGGCTCAAAGTATGATTCCTCTTGCCTTAAATCCTGGCACTCCCTCTACATGTTTGAATTTTTTTAAAACCCCCACCAAAGTGACCTCTTCTAGGAAACTATTATATTATATCATGAGCACTGTATAATACACCCACCCCATTCGCCTATTGTATTGCACATCTTAGTTTTTCACCTGCATGTCCTGTCTCTCCAACTAGACCATAAATAATCTCTCTGATGGCCAGCACAAAGAGCCTTTCTCATAGCAAATAATTCATTCTTAATCTGTTTATTGACCATTGACACATCTTATGGTGTCCTTATGCTCTAATCTGTACTATCTTGTTGCTCCTCTGATGGCTGGGTGTAATACAAGAGGTCAGACTCTTTGATTCTATTTGTTTTCAGCCAAAACATAGTATATGTCTACTGTATGTAAAACATAGGAACAGATCCATGGACATTCACAGAAAGGGAAAAAAGAAACAAACATAGTAATGAAACAGGATGATCATGAGATCCAGGGGTTTTCTAACCTTGGAAATCTGAAGGTAAAAGAGTCCCCAACTAGGAAAGAATTCCTTTGCATGGAGGGAGTATCTACACAGAGGAAGGACACATTGGCCACTACATTCCCCTTGGAATGTTCACTACACACAGATTTTAGTGGCTATATAAGGACTTGGGGAAGAGCAGGGTACTTGTAATCTCAAACCACCAATAAAGCTGAAGTACTTGCAAGCTTAGTCATAGAACAGATAATTTTTGCATAATTAGACCTAGCTGAGTAGTTCCTTCAGAGGCAAGGAGCCCCATTTCTGGAATAACTAGTGTGGGGGGGCGGGTAGTGGTGGTGGTGGTGGTGGTGGTGTCATGTTGGGACTTGGGCCCTTGGTGTGACTGAGCCACGGATGCAAAGGACTCTGTTGAATGGCCTGGGGAACAGAGCAGGCCAAGCTCCAGGTCCCTACCAGCCCACCTGTCCCCATGAGTCCTCCCACACACCCTGGATAAGCACAGCTTGGCAAACTCCTACCATATTGCCCCCCAGTCCCTCATTCAGAACCAACCAAGAGGGCCAGATCTGAGGCTCCTAAAGTCGCCAGCCGCCTAACGGAGCATTCCTATATAGGAATGTATCTTGGGAAGCTGAGAAACCCCTTCTAAAAATTTGGGAGGCAGTCTTTGAATTAAATGGTTCACCTGCTGATGTCAACTATTAAAGCTGAGCCCCAACGAGCCTATGTGAAAGGAGAGCAAACAATCATTTACCTTGGTGTCAAAGTAATTCACAGAACTCCTAATTACATATCGCCAAGAAACCTGTGAGGCCAGTGCCACCCCACTTGCGGTCCCTGGGTCTCAGCTGGAGTCCATGAGAACCCACACTGGAGGATGAACTCTGATAAGAGAGACCCTGAGATAAGAGGAGAGGGGGTTGTGATTCAGGGTCTGAGTGTGCTTGGGGGTTCTACAAGGACTTGAGATCAACTGAAAGATACAGAGCAGCTCTAAAAATGATTTAGGGTGGCTTTTTTATGGATTCTCTACTCCCTTGGGAATCAGAAGCCATCTCTCAATGACTATTTACCTGATGGTGTGACAGTGCTCAGCTCCCCGATTTTCCCATGATACCAGGAAACTTTGTATTTTTGTCTGTAGTCAGTCATTGCTCACAGTTAAATCTCCACCCAACACTCACTCACTCACACACACACACACACACACACACTGTACTTTCAGTTTGAGCCAGTGAAATTTTGAACCTTTTTTGAATGCTCTGAAAATATAGAAAAATGTCACAGCAAGCTAAGTAAGTGGGCTACCAGACCTTGTCTTTGAAAATGTCCCCTAAATCACTAGGTTTCTCTTCCCTATTCCTCAATTACTGCATAAGAACAGGGTCCTTTTGAATTCCCATGGGTGAAATGTAATCGAATGGGCTTCTCAGGTCTAAGGGGTGTAATCTGGCTCTTAAAAATTTTCCTACCAGGCTGTCTCTCTAATACTGTGGTTATCAGGCCTTTTCTTATATTTAGAACTAGCTAGAAAAATAGTTCACGCTGTTATGTCTCAGGAATGTGTATTTTTTTGTTTGGCTCTCCTTAATCTTAAATCATTTCAGGATCTTGCAATTTTTTTAAAATTAGGTCAAAGAGTAAAAAAGTATATATGGTAAACATTGCTCACTCTGGTGCTTCTCTCTGTGCTATAACAGGAAATGCATTTCTGACACTTTTGAAATGAGCGATCACACGTATAATCAACTTGGTTAAAACTTCCTTCCTGGTAACTGCAGTACTTCCTCTGCATCTGGATATGAAGGGAGACACAGAAAAGCGGAAGGGTTTAGAGGCACCCGGGGTAGGTTTGCATTTGTTTTGTTTCCAAAAATTAAACAAATGCTCCTTCAGCATCACCTCCGCTGCTTTATCAGGTATTACTTCCTTCTATTTTTTGCCCTTTGTTGGGTCTGCCTTGGAATAGTGACACTTCCTTCTCAGCTAGAATATTTTTATCTGGAACTGTTGTCGGTTCTTGAGATGACACTACCACTGACTGTCTCTGTTTCATTGTCTAGTCCAACCTGTGTGTGTGGATTGTGGATTTCCACGAGGTTCCGGCAGGAGCTCTGCAGGTGCATCAGCCCTTCTTTTGTTTTTGTTTGGGAGGAAGCGGGAGGGCCCGGGCGCCTGCGCTGGCCAGGCTTCACGTTCTCACAAGGGCGTGCTTAGTGATCACTACTGTACTGAACACTGTTTCTAACGTCTTCTCGTGAAAGGAGAAAGCTTCATAGCCTCAGCCATGAAGGAAAGCAGTGAGTATTTACTCAGCCTGTTTTCTTCTGCATCTGGTATCTTTTAAGATTGTTTGCTATCGCTGAGGCAGAAGTTATTGCTGTGAATTTGTCTGATGCCTAAATTTGGACCTATTTCATTTCACGTTAGTATCAGTATTAATATATCTTACCATTCTCTTCTTTGCTAGTTATTCCATAATATGGCAACAGACCAAACAGTGAATGTTCTAAGTGGGACAGCCAGCTTCATGTATTTACTAAGTATAACTTCATAATATTTTAAGAGAGGGAATATTGACTTCCTTTTAGTAAGGTTAAGCCAAGATATGAACAGAAGTTCAGAGCTAGTGACCCTTCTCTTCCTTATCTTTTAATCAAACTCTCCTCTTTGGTATATATAACATGCTCCATTATTTCTTAAGGAAGTAAATAGTTACGAGTCTTTAACAGTCATTTAAGAGAGTAAATGACATTTTCTGAAACACTAACTTTTATTTCAATAGTTGCTTCTTACTTAGAATATCTTACAATATAGTGGTGCTAAAGCTTAACGTCAAAATACCTTCTTCATATTTCGATTTTAGTATTTTTAGCATTTCAATAATTATTTGAAGAGTATCTTACTGCAGTATGTCCATTTATACTTAAATGCTTTGTGCAGGGTAGGTACTTACCAAAGATTTGTGGAAAGAGTGGATAAGTTGATGAGAATAAATTTGTGAGTTCCCATTAGAGAGATGAAAATATTAGAGCAAAAAAGAAGTTAAATAAGTTAAATAATCGATGGATGTCTGAACAGTGGGTCACTGGAGTCCAGAACTGCCTCCTTCCTGCGGCTTCTCCACTATCTAAGCATAGGCAGATGGAATGAATTGATATAGTTAAAATTACTTGAATGTTCATATTAGGAGAGTACAGCCTTGGGAGACCCAGCGGAAGACACTGTCCTAACATGGCAATGACAGCCAGAATGTTTACACATTTCCTGATCCAAAATTTTAAATATCTCCAAATGTTCTTCACCAATTCTGATGTTCTTGAGTTTTACCAATGAAATGACTACCTTTCCTAACTAGAAAGAAAAAACTGAGAAAAGACAGGAAGCTGACTAGCTAGTAGATACTTGATCAGACAGTTTGAAAATAGAGAATGTGAAGGAAGGTTAGGTAAGATGTCTGGGTGCCAAGAAGTGAGAGACTGACCGAAGTGGAAGTAAGTCAAAGGCCTGTTTTCAAAGCGAAGTACTTCAGCATCTCACATTGCACCTTGTAAACTAGGACTTAATTCTTTAACTGGAGTGTTTTACTGATCTATGTGTTTTGGTATGCTTAACAACAACAATTACCACTTTGGGCCATTATAATATGTCAGACTCTATGCTATTTAAGTGCTTCACTTGTACCTTTTTAAAAACTTTTATCTACAATAAACTATAAAACTATCTTTTTAAAACTAAAATTTCAAACATAATGAAAGTAGAGAGAATGAGAAACAAATCCCCATACACTCATTGCCCATTCTCAACAAGTATATTACCTTATTCGCTCCTCACCTACACCCTCTGAGGTATTGCTAACCCCATCTGAGAGATGGGGAATGGGGCTCAGAGATTATTTAACTACCTTGTCACCCATATACTGAGTATCTGGACCAAGATTCGTGAGCCCCGACTCCAAAGCCCACATATCCCCATGGGCATGTCACTGTCAATTCTCTACACCTCCTCCTTTTGCCGTCTCGCTGAAAAACGCTAGCAGAAAGCGTCTTTCCCATGACAAAGCCCTCTGTCTCTCTGCTGCCAGGTCGCCTAGGGCATGGAGCTGGAGAACTATGAGCAGCCGGTGGTTCTGAGAGAGGACAACGGCCGCAGGCGCTGGAGGATGAAGCCACGCAGCACGGCGGCCAGCCTGTCCTCCATGGAGCTCATCCCCATCGAGTTCGTGCTGCCCACCAGCCAGCGCAACAGCAAGACCCCCGAGATGGTGCTGCTGCACGTGGCCGGCCACGGCAACGTGGAGCAGATGAAGGCCCAGGTGTGGCTGCGCGCGCTGGAGACAAGCGTGGTGGCGGACTTCTACCACCGGCTTGGCCCCGACCACTTCCTCTTGCTCTACCAGAAGAAGGGGCAGTGGTACGAGATCTACGACAAGTACCAGGTGGTGCAGACCCTGGACTGCCTGAGCTACTGGAAGGTGCTGCGCAGGAGCCCCGGCCAGATCCACGTGGTGCAGCGGCGCGCACCCTCGGAGGAGACGCTGGCCTTCCAGCAGCAACTCACCGCCCTGATCGGCTACGACGTCACCGATGTCAGCAACGTGCACGACAACGAGCTGGAGTTCACGCGCCGCAGGCTGGTCAGCCCCCGCATGGCTGAGGTGGCCGGCCGTGACCCCAAACTCTACGCCATGCACCCCTGGGTGACATCCAAGCCCCTCCCCAAGTACCTGTTGAAGAAGATTACCAACAACTGCATCTTCATCGTCATTCACCGCAGCACCACCAGCCAGACCATCAAGGTCTCGGCCGATGACACCCCAGGCACCATCCTCCAGAGCTTCTTCACCAAGATGGCCAAGAAGAAGTCTCTGATGGACATCCCCGAAAGCCAGAACGAACAGGATTTTGTGCTGCGCGTCTGCGGCCGGGATGAGTACCTGATGGGTGAGACGCCCATCAAAAACTTCCAGTGGGTGAGGCACTGCCTCAAGAATGGGGAAGAGATTCACCTGGTGCTCGACACGCCTCCAGACCCAGCCCTGGACGAGGTGAGGAAAGAAGAGTGGCCACTGGTGGATGACTGCACGGGGGTCACCGGCTACCATGAGCAGCTGACCATCCACGGGAAGGACCACGAGAGTGTGTTCACCGTGTCCCTGTGGGACTGTGACCGGAAGTTCAGGGTCAAAATCAGAGGCATTGATATTCCTGTCCTGTCCCGGAATGCTGACCTCACGGTTTTTGTGGAGGCAAACATCCAACATGGGCAGCAAGTCCTTTGCCAGAGGAGAACCAGCTCTAAACCCTTCACAGAAGAGGTGCTCTGGAATGTGTGGCTTGAGTTCAGTATCAAAATCAAAGACTTACCCAAGGGGGCTCTGCTGAACCTCCAGATCTACTGCAGCAAAGCGCCAGCACTGTCTGGCAAGGCTTCTGTGGAGTCTCCCAGTTCCGAGGCCAAAGGCAAAGCTCAGCTTCTCTATTACGTGAACCTGCTGCTGATCGACCACCGGTTCCTCCTGCGCCATGGGGAGTATGTACTCCACATGTGGCAGATATCTGGGAAGGCAGAAGACCAAGGGAGCTTCAATGCTGACAAGCTCACGTCTGCAACCAACCCAGACAAGGAGAACTCGATGTCCATCTCCATTCTTCTGGACAATTACTGCCACCCCATAGCCCTGCCCAAGCATCGGCCCACCCCTGACCCTGAAGGGGACCGGGTTCGAGCTGAAATGCCCAACCAGCTTCGGAAGCAACTGGAGGCGATCATAGCCACTGATCCACTTAACCCTCTCACAGCAGAGGACAAAGAATTACTCTGGCATTTTAGATATGAAAGCCTTAAGCATCCAAAGGCATATCCTAAGCTGTTTAGCTCCGTGAAATGGGGACAGCAAGAAATTGTAGCCAAAACATACCAATTGCTAGCCAGAAGGGAGGTGTGGGAGCAAAGTGCTTTGGATGTGGGGTTAACAATGCAGCTCCTGGACTGCAACTTTTCAGATGAGAATGTGAGAGCCATTGCGGTTCAGAAATTGGAGAGTTTGGAGGACGACGACGTCCTGCACTACCTGCTGCAGCTGGTCCAGGTAGGGGCCATTGGCATTACTCATGGAGCAGTCTCACCAGGGAGTTCATTTGCATGTGCACAGGCACCCCATTCAGTTGTTATAGAATGCTCTTTGTCTAGAGCATCGCGATCAGTCAAAGTAGATCTGATGAAGCCACCTAAAAAAGTAGTAAACCGTTCCAGTTACTTTGTCGCTCTCTTTGCTGGTTGCCACAAGCCTTTGGAAGACATAAGTATTTTGCTTTTTAGGAAAACTGGACCTGTGAGAATACTTTTTTCTCATTTGCGCTATTAGTGATAGATTCGACTTGTTGAATGCTTCCTTAAGCCAAGTCACAAGAGATTTACATGCTTTTCATTTATTATCACATTTAACTCTCCCCACAACTATGAGGGAGGTGAAATCACCATTTGCATTTTATATATAAGAAAAATGGAGCACAGAGAGTCTAAGTAATGTGATCGAAGTCACATACTTTGAATGAAGCAGACCACAATTCCCACCCAGGAGGTCTGACTCCAGGCCCTGCTCTTTTCATTGGATCCCAATATCCTGAATCAATCTGGGGTCAGAATAGTGTGGCCTAGAGAGAAAAGATCCTCCTCTGTGATCGAGTTTGCTGCAAGTCATAGGATAGATAACATCTTATATCTGACGGGACCTTGAAAGCCCCTCTCTGTAGACAGGTCTAGTACTGTGTCTCCGCTCCTGCTCATGCCTCTTCATGGCTCCAGGAGGCTGAGTGATTTGCCTAGGCCCACCTAGGAAGCTGAAGAAAGAAGGAAGCACAGTTCTGCTCACTATAGGGGTTCTCAAATTGTGTGGTGCTGCTTGACAAGGAAGAAGGAAGGAATTGGAATAGAAATGCTATTCTAGAGTGCAGATGTGTTCATTCATTAATTCCACAACATGTCCTGAGTGATTTCTCTCCCTGTTCTGGGTGCTGGGTATGAGCAATGATCAAAACAGAGCCATCTCTGCCTTATACACCTGCGGTGTCGTGAGGAAGAGTGACTCTAAACGAATATACCGAGAAACAGATACTTAACAAATTGTGACCGATGCTTTGGAGGAAAATAGTATTATGAGAAAACAGGGGTCCTGGGGACACTTAATTTAGGCTGAGGAAAACAGGGAAAGTTGTGTATAGGTGATGTTTGGTTGATGTATAGGTTGATCTTTAGGATTAGCCAGGTTAAGTGTTAGATACTAACCTTGTAATCATTATATTTATAGGAAGGCCCTGGAGTTTTCTGATGAGCATTTTGGATATTCTCAACCTTAACCCTGAATCTTCACCTTCCCATTAAGCAGATACTCAGAACATTACATTTCACCTTTGCCTTCATCTATGAAATACATCCAGTATTTTTCTCTTCTCACCAGTTCAGACACTGGCATAACACTAACGGAAATGAATGAAATTTAATTCACTAAAGAATTATTTTCATTGTCATGTTCACATGTAAACTTTGCAGAATTAGAAAATAGTATTCTTCTTTGAAACATTTTAAATGAAAGAGGTCAATAAGTAATATTAACATTGAATTTGTGGTCATAAATTTGGATACTAGTCATTTGTAAAACTATCTGAGACATTCTCAGATATGGCTAAATGACTCATTCCTGCTTAAAATGGTCTCCCAGTTGAGAACTGCATTGTCTTTACAGAAGTGAAACACAAAGAAGGCCAAAGAGACTCACGTTTGGGTTAGAACCTCAAACATTTCTGAATTGCGTACTGGTGGCTAAATGATTACACTTTCAGAATTAACACCTTAGCTGAAGCTATGATAGCACTTATTGGACCACACCCATGAAAAGCAACTTTGAAAGCATGAGAATAAGTGAAATACTAGTATTGTCAATTGATCGTTTCCAAACTGAAAAACCAGAGTAAGAACCGGAAATCATGCCAAAGAAGCCTGCAGATCCTAAAACAAAGTGAAATGGGAGTTTCTCCCATTCCTTGGGAAAAAAGGATAGACCCTTTCTATTTATAAAGGAACTACTGTGAGATATTTAATTTTAAGCCTCTTCGTTTATACATACCACCCACTCTATAACTGTGTGTATGCATCTATAATAACCTGAACAATATCTGTTAGTCTTGCTGCTTTTAAAATGACAAACAATTGCAGAGGTATAGAAAATACAGAGGATGATATAACAAATATCCATACACCCACCAAGATTAAATTATCATTTACACTTTATTGGTTCTTTTTCTTGAGCTGGCACCTAAGTCAATATATCTCTATATTAGACATGAAAACTTCTAAACACTATTAAAGCACATAAAACCGAAGATTTTTCAGACAAAAAGCTCTGTGTATACTACAGCATGGCAGGTGTAGTGATCACTCTGTATGGATTGATCCAGGCCTGCTATTCATTTGTAGTTAAGAACCTCTGAGGCAGCTCAGGGGTGGCCTCTTGAGCCAAAACAAAGCAGTAGGATTATTAGGATCTACACATCTAACAAATACATTTCTTGTTACATGTACTGTGTCTCCACTGGCCATTTCTTTCCCACAACTCCTCTGACCTTCCACTTGCACAGCCCTCTCCATCTT
Organism: Manis pentadactyla; assembly: GCF_030020395.1. Lineage (NCBI taxonomy): Eukaryota > Metazoa > Chordata > Mammalia > Pholidota > Manidae > Manis > Manis pentadactyla. The sequence goes on along the minus strand of NC_080025.1, from coordinate 56,655,827 downwards.
TCCCTTCTATCCTTCCAATCAAGTAAGCCCTTAAAGGAAGCAAAAGCCCTCACCTCTTCCCATTTGAAGTTAACAAAAAGGAGATGACTGCATCAAGAGCTGTGGCTTCTAATCCCAGTCCTTAAGCAAGTGGTTCTTCTTGGCCCAAAGTGTCCTCGAAAAGAAAGGATTGACTTAAGTGACTGGTAAAATCCTCGTCACCCTAGCCATGCGGACCCACTAAGACAGAGCACCAGTTTTTCTCCATTTCCTTTTTCCTGATTAACCAACATAACATGCAATTCTACAAATGCCCACATGTTCATCCTACAGGCCGTGAAATTTGAACCATACCACGACAGTGCCCTTGCCAGATTTCTGCTGAAACGTGGCTTAAGAGTAAGTACTTCTATTTTGATAATAGCACGACATTTTAAAAGTTAGCAAGAGTTGACTGACAAACCTAAAGCATGAGTCACAATAATTTCACTCTTCTTGTTGCCGCTCTCAGAACAAGAGAATTGGTCACTTCTTGTTTTGGTTCCTGAGAAGTGAGATAGCCCAGTCCAGGCACTATCAGCAGAGGTTCGCCGTGATCCTGGAAGCCTATCTGAGGGGCTGTGGCACAGCCATGCTGCACGACTTTACCCAGCAAGTCCAAGTAATCGAGATGTTGCAAAAAATCACCATTGATATTAAATCGCTCTCTGCTGAAAAGTATGATGTCAGTTCCCAAGGTAAAGTGGCTGTGTTTTCTTGGTTCTCTTCCCAAATGCCTTCATTTCTAAATGCCATCACCCCTGTGACTTTTCTTCCTCTTGGAAGGCAAGTTGCTCCTTCCTAAAGGCAGCCAAGAACATGTTTAATCTTCTCTGTGTACAGAGTAAGCAAATTGCAAATTCTCCCTATACAAATTAACATTTTTTAAAGCTACATATTTATATATTCTAATGATGAATTTACAAAAGACATCAAATTCTTTGAAAAAATTAAAAAGTGTTATGCAGATGTAAAGTGTATTTTTTTTTTGTAGATAATTATTTTTTATTGAAGGGTAGTTGACACACAGTATTACATTACATTAGTTTCAGGTGTACAACATAGTGATTCAACATTTATATACATGACAATTCTAGGTACCAGCTATCACCATACCAAGCTGTTACAATATCTTGACTATATTCATTACATCCCAGTTACTTATTATTTTACCATTGGAAGTGTGTACTTTTTTTTTTTTTTTTTTTGTGAGGGCATCTCTCATATTTATTGATCAAATGGTTGTTAACAACAATAAAATTCTGTATAGGTGAGTCAATGCTCAATGCACAATCATTAATTCACCCCAAGCCTAATTTTCGTCAGTCTCCAATGTAAAGTATATTTTTAAGAACAGTGTACCCAGAGTTATTCCAAATATTTACCTTTTTCCTCCCTACCTTTTGAATAATTTTCAAATTTTCAGTCTTTTAAAGTAATGAATTATTGGGAAGCTATTTTAAATTTGTTGTGTATTTATATATCTTCATGTGTAGATATAATTATATATAGTACTTCATAGAAAAATATATATATTATCACCTCTTCTCTGAAGCTATTTCTAATATCTTGTTCTCCCTAAGAAATTCTGTCCCTGCCCTCAGGAAGTTAATCATTCTTTCTCTGTATTCCCACAGGTTTTGGTTGATAATGCATTAAATTATAGTCATTAACACATCTTTCTGGTCTCGTAAACAGTATGAGTCTTGAAACGAGGAGAGAGCTCTTACTCATTTTTGTTTACCTACACCCAGCACTATGGCTCATAATGGACACTTACTAATATAATCAGCCAGTATTTTTAACTTCTGAATAGTTCAAATTTCCACTTTTTCCCTTTGATTCTTTTCCAATATACCAACCAATAATGCTGTCTTCTAAAAATAATAATGATGATACTAATTTTACTTCTAAGTAAAAAAAGGGAGACATTCGGACTAGCCGCTAGTCTATCTGTTAACCAAGGAGTAATTTTTAATTACGTATTTTGCTTTTAGAGTTTTGAGGCTGTCACATCATCCCCATATAACCTAACTTCCTCTTTTGAAGAGAATTTACAGAACCCTAACTGAGTTGCTTTACTATTTTCTCCAAATATCTGTTCCCCACATCAGAGAGCAATTTTAACTTTTTCATGTTGGAAAGAGGACTACTGTGTTGATTCCTTAGCAGTCCCCTCAGAACATCCTTCTCTACCTTGTCTTGGTATCCCATATACATCTTCCCATATCTCTGTCTCCTGTAGTAGTATGTGTACATGGTTGTACTACTTTCAGTAACCCTGACTTATCTTGCCACCTCAAATGGTTATTTCCTCAAATACAGAAACCTCCCTTTTCTCCTGCTCCACACCAGACCAAACAGCATGTTGATTTGATGTGGCCTCAGGAACTGTTATAGATAATATTGGTAATTTCTTGAACTCATATAACTATTGTGTGCTTTTGACAATTACAGTCATTTCACAACTTAAGCAAAAGCTTGAAAACCTGCAGAATTTTAATCTCCCAAAGAGTTTTAGAGTTCCATATGACCCTGGACTGAAAGCAGGAACACTGGTGGTAGGTATCCGCCTGAGGTCTGTATGTGTCTTTGTGTCTTGAAAATGTCTGTTTGTGCTTACAGGGCCCAGAAGTTAAAAGCTAACATTTCTACAGAACCAGTGAAGCTGGAAAGTCCCTGGATGGGCTTCAAGCCCTTCTCTAATCACTCACTACTAAAAGCCTCAACACCGGGCAATGGGCAATCTTTCATCCATTTTTGTTTTAAATCAGCTTTCTTGAGAAATCATTCCCATATAATAAAATACAGTTCAATGAGTTTTGACAAATGCTTACAATCAAAGAACCATCACCACAGTCAAGATATACATTTCCATAGAATGTTCCAGGAAAACATTTCATTCCCTTTATGGTTAGTCCTTTCCTCTTTCCATCCTCCCTCCTAGACAACAGGTCTGCTTTCCGTCATGTAGTTTTGCCTTTTCTAGAATTTCATGAAGAGGAATCATATACTGTATATCAGCATAATGCTTTTACAATTCATCCATGTCGTGTGTATATCAGCAGTCTGTTCCTTTTTATGACTGAGTAATATTCCCTTGTATAGATAAACCACCATTTCTTATCCATTCACCTTTTGAGTATATATTTAGCAGTGAGACAGTTGAGTGTGTTTCATTTTAAAAGATACTCCCAAACTGTTTTACCAAATGGTGTACCATTTTATCTTTGCACCAGCAATGTGTGCAAGTTCCAATTGTTCCACATCTTAGCCAGCACTTGTGATCATCAGTCTTTTTAATTGTAACCATTCAAATAGGTGGGAAGTGGTAGCCCACTGTGTTTTTATCTGCATTCCCCTAATGAGGTTGTGAATCCTCTCATGGGCTTATTTTCCATCTTCTTCTGAGAAGTACCAACTACCTTGGCACTTTTGTCAAATATCAATTGACTGCATATATGTAAGACTGTAACTAGATACCCTATTCCATTCCACTGATCTAGAAAATATGCTTACATCAAAACCACATGCTCTTATGTTCAAATAGGAAACCACTTCATGTATGTGTAATAATCTTGAGATATACTTCCATTAACCTTATGCCATCCTTTATACAATTTTTGTCATGCTTTTAATGTCTACATGTTATAAACCCAATACACTGTTATTTTTGCTTTAAAGAGTTAAAGGATTCAATATATTAAACTTTTTTGTATTTACTCACATATTTTCCATTTTTGCTACCTTTCATTTTTTGTATCAGTTTTTTGCTTCCACCCAGCATCATTTTCCTTCAGCCTTTAGTATTTTTTTATAGTGAGGTCTTCTGGCAAGAAAGTCTTCCAGCTTTTGTTTGTCTGCAACTATTCCACCTTCATTTTTGAAAGATATTTTCTCTAAATACAGAATTCTAAGTTGACTTTTTTTTCCCTTTTAGCAGCATTTTCTTCTGGCTTACATATTTCTGATGATGTGTCTCCTGTCATTCTTATCTTTGACTTCTGTACATAAAATGTCATTTTCTTTCCCCAGTGTTGCTTTTAAGATTTTATTTTATCACTAGTTTTCAGCAATTTGATTATGATGTTCATGTCTTGGTATGGTTTTCTTTTTGCTTAGTCTACTTGAGGTCATTGAGCTTGGGTTTGTGGGTTGATAGTTTTTATCAACTTTGCCTGCATCCCCCTTCTCTGTGTTGTATCTGGAAACCACTCCCAGCAGTAAACTGGGGCAAGTGTAGGGCTCACCTCATTTCTTTCCATCCTCTCAGAGTCACAGTTCTACACTGCCTGCTGTCTAATGTCTGAAAAGGGTTGTTTCATATATTTGCCCAGTGTGCTAGTTGTTTATAACAGGCCACCAACTCCTGTAGCAGTTAAGTCTTGTGGATAGGAAGGGAAGCTCCTCCCTACATGTTTAACTTTATATGCAGTGAGCAGTAAATTGGCCCTACTCTATCCATGGTCCTTCACTTAGAGATTGGTAGGAATAATGATATATTATTACAGCTTCAAATTGTGTTTGCCTTATTTAAAGACCATCTGACACTTTTGATCATGGTGAATTCAGGAGTTTTGGCTAAAACACCTAATGCTTTGTATTTAGAGTGAGTGGCTGCTAAGCTCTATGTTCCCCACCTTGAATTTATTTAAGCATTTGGCATTTTCTTTGGGGTGGGGAGACATGGTATCAGAGTGCTAGATTTCTACTTATTGCTGTTAAATTGCATCCTGTTACATCAGGCCTGTTGCATCTGATACTGTGATAATAGTTTCTAGACATTGCAGTAGTAGAACTCCTTTTTCAAATAACCTTGGGGGAAGACAAGTATATAAACAGATCACAACAAAGTTGCTCTGTATTAAAGGGAACATGGGGTGGGTACCAGAATCCTGTAGGAATGTGGCATGTGGAAGATGGAATCTGCCATGCCTCTTAGGTACTTCTAAGGATTCTTAGGGTTCTTTGGAACACAGCTTGAGAACCACTGGCTTAAGTGTTATGAATAGCATTTCCAGATTTGGTGACAACACCTTCTGTATTTATATCCAAATCATTGAAAATTATTCTCCACTAGGACTTTGTTCTGGTCATTTATAGAGATGCTTTGCAAAGGATTTGTGTCCATATTGTGTGTAGGAAACATGTGACTGTTTCTTTACAGATCGAAAAATGTAAAGTGATGGCCTCCAAGAAAAAGCCCCTATGGCTTGAGTTTAAATGTGCCGACCCTACAGCTCTATCAAATGAAACAATTGGAATTATCTTTAAACACGGTGATGATCTGCGCCAAGACATGCTTATTTTACAGGTATGCTGCTGTTCAGAAACTTTTCTCAATGATTCAAAAAGAACTCCATAGTAGATCTAAAATATGCCTTCTAAAGACTCTTTCCCCATTTTCTCCTATTTTGTGTGATGAACACTGATTAAAGATGGAGAGCTTTCACTAGGGGAATATGGCTGTGAACCATGAGACGTGTAATCTAGTGAGTATCAGTTCTGTCCATTTCTGAGAACGTGCCTATCCAATATTCCCAAATAGCCAGATGCACTTCTCTACCCAATCTCTTTTTTAATACACCCCATTCCTGGCATGGTAACAGTGCATACAGATATAGTCACCCCCTGGCATGCACTGTTTGATATTCATAGACATATCTGTGCACTCACAAGAGCCCTCCTTAGATACATCACCTTTAATACACATTCACTTGCACAAGTTCAGGTGAATGATTTGGTAGGAAGGGAGAAGAAAGAAAATGAGCAGGTAGGCGACTGGAGAAATGACGCAGCCAATTAGCAAGAGTGGACAGATCACTGGAGCCGAAGGCAAATGGTGACGATATCAGTGTTAATCATTTTCCACTCTCTCTAACATGTCTGGATCACCTTCACCTTCACAAATCCATGAAGTAATATTCTCCCTATTCTAGCTGTTGAATATTGTAGAGGTAACAATTTCTAATATTTAATATACTTTATTAAAAATAGGCAAGCCACATTGATTTAAATGTAGCCTATTTACAAACTACTCACGTTTTCATTTCTCCTTGTTTTTGTTTTTACTTATTTCTAATATGGAAACAATAACACTCTTTGCTCTCTTTTCAAGAATGGTATGTGTGTTGTACTGGAAGTATGTATTTAAAAAAAGAAAAATGCCTTCAAAATGTCCTAAAGTTTATTAACTTCCAATAAATCTGTAGAATCTTTTGAATTATTTAAAGATGGATGTTTCAAAAACAAAAACCATCACTCGGTTATTCCTCTTATTTTGAGAGAAAGTCTGTGTTTTGTGTTGTTGTTGAGGCACACTGCTTGGCAGATAAGGGCAAGTCATTTTGGCTTCCAAGGCCTTAATCTCTCCACCTGCAGAGTGGGAACAATAATCACATCCACATGACAGGGTAAATACAAAGGATCGCCTTAGACGAGCACTTAGTGAATATTAGCTATCATATCATTGGTATTAGTGCCCAGGAGTGCATGATGGATAATTTGTAAGGATGTTGGAGTAAAGCTTTTTTTTTGTTTTTGGTGGTAAAATATACATAACTAGAGTGGTACATTTGAGTAGATGAAATGTGGCTAAAACCTACCCTCAAATAAATCCATTTATCCTCTTCCTCGAGGGACTCAGGCACTAAAATCAAAAGCCTCCCAAGGAAGGGAAACTTAAAAGACTGTGAGGTTGATAAATAAAACTATAGTTGTTACTTATATATTTTATGTTTACTCACACATTTTGTGTTACCAGGTAAGATTATTAGGTTTTTTTAAGGGATAAGAAAAATATATTAAATAAATATGTATTTATAACAGAAAGGTCTTTGTGTTTGATGCCTAGATTCTACGAATCATGGAGTCTATCTGGGAGACTGAATCTTTGGACCTCTGCCTCCTTCCATATGGTTGCATTTCAACTGGTGACAAAATAGGTATTTGGTTACATTGGGAGATGAATATATCACTCAGCTAGTTTTAAAGGATCCTAACTGCTTCAGTGCAGGCCTTTAATAACTGAAAAATTACAATCATAATCCATACAAAAAGAAACTGTTCGAAAGCTGCTAAATGTGAGTCTCGACTTAATATGGACATGTGGAAAATACATATAAATGTGTGATGCAAACCCTTGTGACTCTACATGGGAATGATTTTATAAGAACTTGTTCCCTCCGCTTTACTGCTCCACCTCTAGACTTAACTCATTCCATTACGTCTCAAACTTCTCTCTCACAAATTACATTTAAAAATAGATGACAAGATCTGTCACTTAATTTAATATCCCAGAATTCACATAATCAAAGCTATTACATACTCCACTCATAGCTGCTTTTACAGACACTTAACATTTTCATTTCAATCAGGCATTTTTATTCAATTTCCCATTTAAGAACTGTATAGAACCATTTCCATTTGACCCCATAATTTAAGAAATGAAAAGGCACAGGTTGCCAAGTGTGGAAGGATATGCTCAGCAAATAAATGCTTTTACTTACTGCCTTTCAAAAACCAACCTCTCTTGTCATTCAGGGATATTGGAAGCATGTCCCACACAACTTCCATTTCCTTCTCTTTGCTCTCTTCCCCTTAAGAAAACCATAGCACCTGGAACATAGCCCTCTGGTTGAAAAAGCCCTCTGCCCTCCGTTCAACAGAGACATAGCCGTTCCTCCGCCGGGTCAGGCACTAGGCCCCAATTCACATCAGACTCTGTGCGTCCTCCTGTAGGAATGATTGAGATCGTGAAAGATGCCACCACAATTGCCAAAATTCAGCAAAGCACCGTGGGCAACACAGGTGCCTTTAAAGATGAAGTCCTGAACCACTGGCTCAAAGAAAAATGTTCCATTGAAGAAAAGGTGAGCTCCTGCTTTTCCCCACTTGGAAGGTTCCTTACCAGTTGTCATTTATACAGCAGTCCTGGTTTCATGTTGTCAAAGGACCAACGAATGTCATGCCTCCTGACGTTGGGAAAGCCCTTTACTCCTGAGGTCTTGGGGGCTTAAGGTGCTCCCCGTGGTGACAGAGCACATACGTGTGAAACAGAGGCACTCAGTTCAGAACTCCATGAGCATGTGCTTCCCCTTTGCTTATCAGGCATGCTTTGCATAAAATTCGGTTGTGTGAAATAATTTGTTAGCACTTTTTATGATGACTGACTTCTGTTGCTCAGCAAAAAATTTAGCTACCATGTATAAATTCTTTCCTACCTGGGCAACCCCACACACCCTATAAAGTAATTTATAATTTACCACTGCCCTCTAATCTAAACAGTAAATTATGGATGCTGAAAACGTCAGTTCCACCATCCCTCTGAAGTCCATGTGCTGAATCCTTCACAAGCTGTGTGGTCAGGCTGTTTGGCTGTCGTGTAAAATTCTGCTGCACAGGATTAGCACTTCTCATTTGCATGGTTAGCAGCCTTTTGGGGAGGAAATATAATTAGTAACATTTATTAGTCTGTTATAAGCATGGATCTGTGAACCTGTGCATACTTTAAGTAGTCATAGGCAAAACATATAGTGACCAAGGAAGAAATTTTGATGGGTTCTGTGTAGCTGTTGGCAAGTGAAACACGCTAAGGAAGTGTGCCCTCTGATTAAATTACCGTTGCCCTTTGACACGGGTTTCCTTCTTGTGCTATTGTGACTCATTAAATTTTCACCTAAAACATCAGTAGAGCAACAAACAAGTTGGCACTTAACAGCTATCACATTAATGAAATCAGGCACAACTCACTTGCTCTCTGAAAATGGTTTCCAGAACAGTGTCTTTGTGGAAGTCATTTATAATCGATTCATGCTGCGCTTTGTAGTTAGAACACAACTAATACTGAGATGCATTTTAATTAGTTTCAGGCAGCCGTGGAGAGATTTGTTTATTCCTGTGCTGGCTACTGTGTGGCAACCTTTGTTCTTGGAATAGGCGACAGGCACAATGACAATATTATGATCACAGAGACAGGTGAGTATATTTATTGCAGAGTAACTTTTTCATTGTGGTAAAACATACATAACATAAAATTTACCATTTAACTAGCCGTAAGTGTACAGCTCGTGGCATTGAGTGCATTCATGTTGATTTTCAACCATCACCACCACCCATCTCCAGAACTTTTTCATCATCCCCCACTGAAGCTCTGCGCCTTACCCCCAGCAGAGTAGTTTTTAAATAGAGGTTAAGGTTGGAGCACGTATCTAGGAGTCGTTACTGTGTAGGGCACTTGTGAGCACCCTAAAGAGGCCCCAGGAGTGAGTCATGGAAGAAGATGCCAGAAGTGAGACCGAAGAAGGAAAAGCCCAAGACTAGCTAAAAAGCCAGGACTGGTCCCATCCCACAAGCTAGTAAAGATGGGCATGACCAGATGGGTGTCAGATGTTGCAGAGAAGCAACAAAATGAACTCAGCGAGGTCCTAAGATCTGAAAGCTGTGCCTTCCTAACCTCCACATTCCCACTGGTTCACTGTCTGCTCTGACAGTGGTCAGTACTGACCCCTATGAATGAAATTTTTCTCTAAGAAATCTGGGCCAATATAAGAGTAGAGTATGGAAAGAACACCATATTGGGATAAATCGCTTTCTCCCTGTGAGCACCAAAAGCGAGAATGCATGTACAGAGCACACGATACAGGGCTATACAAATGAGAAGAGACGGGAGGAGTCACTGTGGTGGCGATGGTGACAGTGGTAGAAGTTGACCCAAAGGAGATTCAGAATGACTCATTTCTGTGGTGCTTTTACAAATAAAAAGGTGAATGCCCCTCCCCCACAGAGGGAACTATCAGTCTATCCTGAGTTATGTTAAAGGCACAAGAGAGTCTTGGGCATAATGATGACTTACTAGCCAGAAAGTTTTTGATTTGTATTTCTAAGAATAATTCTGAGATGAGAATTTTTTAATGGCACTTGGCTGGCATTGAAAGAACACCAGAAGGATGTCAAAAACACACTTGGTTCAAAGAATGCTTTGTGCTTACTACACACACCTGCTAAGATGAAAAAAATGACAAGCTGATGAAACAGGGTAAAAATAGCTCTGTTACCCAAGATAGCTCATTTTCAGGCAACGTAAAGTATTTCAAGAAACAAACAAACCAGAGTGTTGTTACAAGAGCTTATGCCAGTGGGATGATGTCAGGCATTTTCTTCTCTTAAGGAAATCTATTTCATATTGACTTCGGGCACATTCTTGGCAATTACAAAAGTTTCCTGGGCATTAATAAAGAGAGAGTGCCATTTGTGCTAACCCCAGACTTCCTGTTTGTGATGGGAACTTCTGGAAAGAAGACAAGCCTGCACTTCCAGAAATTTCAGGTAATTGGCCTTCCACTTGATTGCCTACTGAACATGCCAACTGGATGGTGCCCATAGTACATGGCTGCCTGCCCCACTGGCTCCACCCTGGGGCCCCTCTTCCTCTGCCCACCCGCTTCCGGCCTGACCACCCCTCCTCCCCCTCATCACCCCCATTCCCATCCCAAGTACAAAATGCTGCTTCTCAGTAATCCTTGCACCTAAAACCAAACAGCAAGTAAACATATTCTCTTGTCAGGGCCTGGTAAACACGGAACCCCAGCACAACACTGGTACTGAGGAGAGGGCTTTAAGGAAGAGCACCTGGCAGGCAGGTTGATCTATTCAAGATCCCAATTTTACATGTATTTTTCAGGGCTCCCAAATGATTGTGAGCTTCTCTTGACTTGTGCTACCCGTGTCTATTTATCAAATGACCAACTCAGGGAGTTCTTGTTGCGCCGCTGAGTGTTTGCCTCCTTTTTGTAAAGGACAAGCCCCCTTTTCTCATTTGAAATCTTACCAGCTTCACTACAGCTTCTCCCGGGAGCTCTGGCTTGTCCTGCTTACCTGTGAACAAGCCCATCCATGGGTCCACCTATCTCCGTGGGAGAGTTCACATTCGACTTTCTCTTTCATTCCTTCCTGGTCCACACCCACTTTTGACTATCAAATATTTCAAATACCCAAGGAGCAAAATTTTCACGTTTGCAAATTTAGTAACTGTGAATGAACATACCTCAGACTTTAGTGGTAATCGCTGCTGTAATACATCTATTTACAAACACAAAACAGATCAACAGAGGCAAAGAGGGGTCTTGTGTACATTTGCCTCAGGTTGTCTTTAAACTGCCCCCTCCTTTAGTGCCTTGTAAACGGGGCTTGATTTACACTCAGCATTTTAGGAACAAGTCTTTTACCTGAGCACCTCCTTGAGTCCCTGACATCCTCGGGAGATGGCCTGGCCCTCCAGTTGATTGGAGCAGGAACTAGGATGTATTGTTTTGAGACCTGCCTTCTTGTTTGTTCTCCTGGCTGATTTTCGATTCAGTGATTACAGGACTAACCCTCCCACAGTTCCAAGGAGGGTTGTCAAAGAAACTGAGATCTCTGTGGCCAGATGGTCTCAGGGTTTTTAGTGTGTATTTTTCTGTGTAAACTCAACTGGGTTTCAGACTATTTCCAGAGATTTGACCCATTTCAGTTCTGTTTTTCTTTAAAGTTAAAAACACATATTTTGACAACTTCCCAGAAGAGAAAAATGGCTCTGCTAAAAAAAAAACCTTGAAGAATTTGAATTTTACCATTTAAAGCAGGGGAAAAATACTCCATTCCCCTCACCTGGAAGTAAGGTTCATCTGAGCAGCCTCGAACAAACACAGCAGCAGCAATGCTGTTTAAAGAATCAGGCCGACACAGGGGTGCCCTCCCTGACCAGCGCTCCTTGTTGCTAGGTTTTTCTTTCCTCCTTGCCGGCAGTTTATCCAGAAGGACCATCCATCTGTCTCGTTGCTGACAACATTCCAGCAGACCCTATAGGTCTGTGTCACGCTCCAAATCCCAGTAGTACTTCCCATTAGCCTTCTTTGTTGTTGTTACAAGTTTCAAAATATTCTTTAATGAAAAGATTTTGGGTGTGGGAAGGCCAAGGAGAGGTCACCTCCTCCTCCACGCAGCTTCTACCCAAAGCCACAGATCTTTGCAGGAAGACTTTGTCAGTCTCATGCTCTTGGTCTGGAAGCATTTCTCCATCCTTTGCGACCAAAGCTTGTTTCTTAAGCTATTAAAACCTTTCATTAAGGCAACATCTAGGCAGCGTGCACCACTAAAAACACACCTTTGTGAATGTATTGTACTTATTGTGTGTGTGTGTATATATACATATATACACACACACACATACTTATGTATTATATATACTATATATACAATATATATATTGTACTTATTTTATATATATATACACACACACATGTATGTGTTTTGGAGTCATGGCATACTATTTCAGTGCCTGTGAATATCTGCACTTTGAGCAGTAAATGCCACTGCAATTTGGCATGGTGGTAGAAAGGATGGGCTTGGGAGCAGACAAACTTGAGTTTGAGCCCTGGCCCTGCTGCTCAACCACTGTGTTTGTGATACAAATTCCCTATCCTTTCAGGACCCGTTTCCCCATATGTGAGGTGGCAGTACTAAAGATCTACCTCATGTGGTTGTTTTCAGGATTGTTTCCATGAAATGTGTAGTATGCTCTTAGCCCTGTGTCTAGACCACCGTGGTAACTATGAACAGTAGCCTCCATCATTATGTACATCACAAAGGGTCTTTAAACTTTGAAAATTTATAAGCTGATAAGACTCTTTTGAATGATATCTGGAGCAGAACTGCAATGGATAAAACATGAAAATGTGGCAGTGTTCTGGTCAAAGGGCAAGTGGCCTCTGCTGGCTCAGCCTCCCAGCCTGCTCCGTCTGCACCCTGGGGTGCTTCTCCCCACTCTCCTCACTCAGGACGGGAAAAAAGCTGAGCGCATGTACATCTATCCATACTATTATACATATGGAGAATTTCTAAAGTTTCTAGTTTGACCAAGATGAGCAGGTTTTTCATCATTTGACTCAGACCTTACAACTATTTTGTTTCCTACCTACTATTAAGCCTTCCAGAAGATTTTCTGTTTCAGTTTTGTGTTCCCATTTTAAGTTGAAGTCCTTCAAGTGCAGGGAGCACACAACTCTCTAAATAGCCCCTCAGGATCTTGTATAATAAAGTTGCCATTTTTAGATGAGCTGGGAAATGTTGTATATATTTGCATTTTGAATTAAAGGTGTCCTTATTTCCAGAAAATTGCTAATTTTGCACTTGTAAGATTAATGCATGCAACACAGTTGAATAACCTGTTAGGAAGGGTAGAGAAAACTTGACCCACTTTTTTGTTACGGGTGAGGTAAGCCTTCTTCACAAAGACTTAAAAATATACCTAGCTAGTGGCCAGAGGATGCAAGTCAGGAGGACTGCAAGAAGAAGGTGCTACTTTCCATGGTAGCTAGTTTAGCCTTGGACCATATTCATAAGTTATTTCTAGAATAGGGGAGAGTTTAGGAACAAGCTAGAGTCAGACCAGAAGACACATAACCGAAGCCTACTATTTGAACCCAAGAATATCTGTTAGCCTTTGGATAGCATCCTACATACAGGGTGCTGAAGAAATATATTTCAGTGACTGTGCTGATAAATAAATTCTCCTCAGAAAAATTTCTCCCTTACTGAAGAGAGAAAAAAGAAAATGATGTTTTTCCACTGGCAATTTAGAACCACTTTGCTTTGAATTTTACAGATTTAGAACAGATATTACATACAAATACATTTATATCATTGGCAACTGAAATTTGGCTTCACATCTATTTTTACAGAAGAATGTGGAGGTGCTTCAAATTTTAAAAGTAGTGAATGTTTCTTTTAAGAAAAGCTAGCAAAATATTAAAAATATCAGGAGGAAAAAACAACCCTTTATCCCATCTTCCAAAAATAACTATCAACATTTTAGTGTTTTCCCTTCATTCTATTAAGTATCTGGTCTCAGAAATTCGTAAATCAGTCTGAATTTAGTTACAAACTGAACTTAAGAAATTAGATACAGTGTTACTTCCTTAAACTGCCCAGTGGCTTCTCATCTCTGAATAAAATCTAAATGCCTAGGCTTGCTCTGCAAGGCCAGTGCTTGGAGGCCTGACCCCCTCCAGCCTTACCCAAGGTGCATGCCCTGTATTCCTTACTTGGGTCCTGGAGGCCTTCCTCCACATTTTCCCCATTCCAGCTATGCTACCACTCAGGCCTCCTGGAATGCCCTTTGCTGCCCTGCAGGTCTCTGTTTCAGTGTCATTCCTCAGAGCAGCCTCATAAGTTAGGTCCCTCGTGGTGGTCTTTGTCCCAGCCCCCTGCATGCTGCCTGCATACATCACTGCATGTAATTATTGGCACTCGTCTGTGGCATGTCTCTCCCTCCCTAGGGTCAGCTCTGTGCCCCAGGGCCACGTCTGACCTGGACGCCGTACACAGGCCCTGCGACATAGTGAGCACTGAGCATGCATTGGCTGAGTGAAGGAGTGGGCTCTGGAGGGCAGTCCCTGCATTGGGCAGACTTGGACGAGGCTAGGTAACCTCCTAGGCTACTTTCTTTTCCATGACACGCTATATTCTATGAGTTTCTGAAGAAGCAGCAGGACACATTGGCAAACTACCTATTACAGGGATGTTAATAAGCCCTCAAGATGCAGGTTAAATATCCATACACTCGAGGAGGAAGGAAACCTAATTATGATGTCTAATGTTTTATTTATTTGTTTGTTTATGGTTATCAAGCATGAATATGAAAACTTTTATTCTGCCTAGGTTTACTTAAAGTCATTTAAGTTAATGATATCTGTTAAATCTTTTTTTTTTTTATTTTCGTGTCATTAATGTACAATTACATGAGCAATATTATGGTTACTAGACTCCCCCATTATCAAGTCCCCACCACATACCCCATTACAGTCACTGTCGATCAGTGTCATAAGGTGCTATAGAGTCACTACTTGTCTTCTCTGTGCTATACTGACTTCCTCATGTGCCCCCCTACCTTACGTCTGCTAATTGTAATGCCCATTTTTTCCCCTTATCCCTCCCTTCCCACTCACCCTCCACAGTCCCTTTCCCTTTGGTAACTGTTAGTCCATTCTTGGGTTCTGTCAGTCTGCGGTTGTTTTGTTCCTTAAGTTTTTCTTTGTTCTTATACTCCACAGATGAGTGAAATCATTTGGTACTTGTCTTTCTCCGCCTGGCATAATTATTTCACTGAGCATAATACCCTCTAGCTCCATCCATGTTGTTACAAATGGTAGGACTTGTTTTCTTCTTATGGCTGAATAATATTCCATTGTGTATATATGCCATCTCTTCTTTACCCATTCATCTACTGATGAACACCTACATTGCTTCCATTTCTTGGCTATTGTAAATAGTGTTGTGATAAACATAGGGGTGCATATGTCTTTTGCCAACTGGGATGCTGCATTCTTAGAGTAAATTCCTAGGAGTGGAATTCCTGGGTCAAATGGTATTTCTATTTTGATTGTTTTGAGGAACCTCCATACTGCTTTCCACAATGGTTGAACTAATTTACATTCCCACCAGCAGTGTAGGAGAGTTCCCCTTTCTTCACATCCTTGCCAGCATATGTTGTTGTTTGTCTTTTGGATGGTGACCATTCTAACTGATGTGAGGTGAAATCTCACTGTGGTTTTAATTTGCATTTCTCTGATGATTAGCAATGTGGAGCATCTTTTCGTGTGCCTGTTGGCCTTCTTTGGAAAAGTGTCTGTTCAGATCTTATGCCCATTTTTTAATGGATTATTTGTTTTTTGTTTGTTGAGGCCCATGAGCTCTTTATATATTTTGGATGTCAGCCCTTTATTGGATATGTCATTTATGAATATATTCTCCCATATTGTAGGATGCCTTTTTGTTCTGCTGATGGTGTCCTTTGCTGTACAGAAGCTTTTCAGCTTGATATAGTCCCACTTGTTCATTTTTGCTGTTGTTTCCCTTGCCCAGGGAGATATGTTCATGAAGAAGTCGCTCATGTTTATATCCAAGAGAATTTTGCCTATGTTTTTTTCTAAGAGTTTTATGGTTTCATGACTTACATTCAGGTCTTTGATCCATTTCGAGTTTACTTTTATGTATGGGGTTAGACAATGATCCAGTTTCATTCACTTATATGTAGCTGTCCAGTTTTGCCAACACTAGCTGTTGAAGAGGCTGTCATTTCTCCATTGTATATCCATGGCTCCTTTACTGTATATTAATTGACCATATGTGTTTGGGTTAATATCTGGATTCTATTCTGTTCCACTGGTCTATAGGTCTATTCCTTGTACCAGTACCGAATTTTCTTGATTACTGTGGCTTTGTAGTAGAGCTTGAAGTTGGGAAGCAAGATCCCCCTCCTTTATTCTTCCTTCTCAGGATTGCTTTGGATATTCGGGGTCTTTTGTGGTTCCATATGAATTCTAGAACTATTTGTTTGAGTTCATTGAAGAATACTGTTGGTATTTTGATAGGGATTGAATCAAATCTGTATATTGCTTTAGACAGGATGGCAATTTTGAGAATATTAATTCTTCCTACCCAAGAGCGTGGGATGAATCTCCATTTGTTAGTGTCCTCTTTAATTTCTCTTCAGAGTGTCTTGTAGTTTTCAGGGTACAGGTCTTTCACTTTCTTGGTTAGGTTTATTCCTAGGTATTTGATTCTTTTTGATGCTATTGTGAATGGAATTCTTTTCCTGATTTCTCTATTAGTTCATTGTTAGTGTATAGGAAAGCCACAGATTTCTGTGTGTTAATTTTGTATCCTGCAACTTTGCTGAATTCTGATATTAGTTCTAGTAGTTTTGGAGTGGAGTCTTTAGGGTTTTTTATGTACAATATCATGTCATCTGTAAATAGTAACTGTTTGACTTCTTACTTACCAATCTGGATGCCTTTTATTTCTTTGTGTTGTCTGATTGCCATGGCTAGGACCTCCAGTACTATGTTGAATAAAAGTGGTGAGAGTGGGCATCCCTGTCTTGTTCTTGATCTTAGGTGAAAAGCTTTCAGCTTCTCACTGTTAAGTATGATGTAGGTTGTGGGTTTGTCATATATGGCCTACATTATGTTGAGGTACTTGCCCTCTATACCCATTTTGTTGAGTTTTAATCATGAATGGATGTTGAATTTTGTCAAATGCTTTTTCAGCATCTATGGAGATGATCATGTGGTTTTTGTCCTTCCCTTCTTTTTGTTGGTGTGGTGGATGATGTTCATGGATTTTTTAATGTTGTACCATCCTTGCATCCCTGAGATGAATCCCACTTGGTCATGGTGTATGATCCTCATGATGTATTTTTGAATTCAGTTTGCTAATATTTTGTTGAGTATTTTTGCATCTATGTTCATCAGGGGTATTGGTCTGTAATTTTCTTTTCTTGTGGTGTTCTTTGCCTGGTTTTGGTATTAGAGTTATGCTGGCTTCATAGAGTGAGTTTGGAAGTATTCTCTCCTCTTCTATTTTTTGGAAAACTTTAAGGAGAATGGGCATTATGTCTTCTCTAAATTTTTTATGAAATCCAGTGGTGAATCCATCTTGCCCAGCGGTTTTGTTCTTGGGTAGTTTTTTGATTATGGATTCAATTTCGTTGCTCGTAATTGGTCTATTTAGATTTTCTGTTTCTTCCTTGGTCAGTCTTGGAAAGTCATATTTTTCCAAAAAGTTGTCCATTTCTTCTAGCTTATCTAGTTTGTTAGCCTACAGATTTTCATAGTATTCTCTAATAATTCTTTGTATTTCTGTGGGGTCTGTCGTGAATTTTCCTTTCTCATTCCTGATTCTGTTTTTGTGCGTAGATTCTCATTTTCTCTTAATAAGTCTTGCTAGGGTTTTATCTATTTTGTTTATTTTCTCAAAGAATCAGCTCTTCGTTTCACTGATTTTTTCTACTGTTTCATTCTTCTCAATTTTATTTAATTCTTCTCTGATCTTTATTATGTCCCTCCATCTACTGTCTTTGGGCCTCATTTGTTCTTCTTTTTCCAGGTTCAATAATTGTGGCTTTAGACTATTCATTTGGGATTGTTCTTCCTTCTTTAAATAGGCCTGGATTGCTATATACTTTCCTCTTAGAATAGCCTTCACTGCATCCCACAAAAAGTGGGACATTGTGCTGTTGTTTTCATTTGTCTCCATATATTGCTTGATCTCTGTTTTAATTTGGTCATTAATCCATTGATTATTTAGGAGCATGTTGTTAAGCCTCCATGTGTTTGTGAGCCTTTTTGCTTTCTTTGTACAATTTATTTCTAGTTTTATACCTTTGTGGTCTGAGAAGTTTTTTGGTAGAATTTCAATCTTTTTGAATTTACTGAGGCTCTTTTTGTGACCTAGTATGTGGTCTATTCTGGAAAATGGTCCATGTGCACTTGAGAAGAATGTGTATCCTGCTGCTTTTGGGTGTAGAGTTCCATAGATGTCTGTTAGGTCCATCTGTTCTAGTGTGTTGTTCAGTGCCTCTGTGTCCTTACTTATTTTCTGTCTGGTGGATCTGTCCTTTGTAGTGAGTGGTGTGTTGATGTCTCCTAGAATGAATGCTTTGCATTCTATTCCCTCCTTTAATTCTGTTAGTATTTGTTTCACATATGTTGGTGCTCCTGTATTGGTTGCATATTTATTTATAATGGTTATATCCTCTTGTTGGACCAAGCCCTTTATCATTATGTAATGTCCTTCTTTATCTCTTGTTACTTTCTTTGTTTTGAGTCTGTTTTGTCTGATACTAGTACTGCAACACCTGCTTTTTTCTCCCTATTGTTTGCATGAATTATTTTTTTCCATCCCTTCACTTTCAGTCTGTGTATGTCTTTGGGTTTGAGGTGAGTCTCTTGTAAGCAGCATATAGATGGGTCTTGCTTTTTTATCCATTCTATTACTCTGCATCTTTTAATAGGGGCATTCAGTCCATTTACATTTAGGGTGATTATCGATAGATATGTACTTATTGCCATTGCAGGCTTTGGATTCTTGTTTACCAAAGGTTCAAGGGTAGCTTCTTTACTATCTAACCATCTAACTTTAACTCACTTATTACGCTATTATAAACACAGTGTGATTATTCTTTATTTCTCTCCCTTCTTATTCCTTCTCCTCCACTCTTTATATGTTAGGTGTTTCATGCTGCACTCCTTTGTGTTTCCCTTGACTGATTTTTCTGGATAGCTGATTTTATTCTTTGCCTTTAATTAGTATTTGGTTGGTCTGCTCTCTTTGCTGTGATTTTATTTTCTCTGGTGACATCTATTTGGCCTTAGGAATATTTCCATCTTGAGCAGTTCCTTTAAAATACCCTGTAGAGATGGTTTATGGGAGGTAAATTCCCTCAACTTTTGCTTATCTGGAAATTGTTTAATCCCTCCTTCAAATTGAAATGATAATCTTGCTGGATATATTATTCTTGGTTCAAGGCCCTTCTGTTTCATTGCATTAAATATATCATGCCATTCTCTTTGGCCTGTAAGGTTTCTGCTGAAAAGTCTGATGATAGCCTGATGGGTTTTCCTTTATAGGTGATCTTTTTTCTCTCTCTGGCTGCTTTTAATACCCTTGTCTTTGACCTTTGCCATTTTAATTATTATATGTCTTGGTGTTGTCCTCATTGGGTCCCTTGTGTTCGGAGATCTATGGGCTTCCATTATCTGAGAGAGTATTTCCTCCCCCAGTTTGGGGAAGTTTTCAGCAATTATTTCTTCAAAGACACTTTCTATCACTTTTTCTCTCTCTTCTTCTTCTCGTACCCCTATTATGCAAATATTGTTCCATTTGGATTGGTCACACAGTTCTCTTAATATTCTTTCATTCCTGGAGATCCTTTTCTTTCTCTGCCTCAGCTTCTCTCTATTCCTGTTCTCTGATTTCTATTACATTAGCAGTCTCCTGCATCTCATCCAGTCTGCTCTTAAGTCCTTCTAATGATTGTTTCATTTTGGTTATCTCTGTCCTGACTTCATCCCTTAGCTCTTGCATATTTCTCTGCAGCTCCATCAGCATGATTATGACTTTTATTTTGAATTCTTTTTCAGGAAGATTGGTTATATCTCTCTCACCAGGCCCTCTCTCTGGCATTGTTTGAGTGATTTTTGACTGAACCAGGTTCTTCTGCCTTTTCATGGTGATAGAAGTGATTACCGGCACAGTGGCACATGTGTCAGCTGGGAGTACAAAGACCCTTCCTGCTTGCTGGTCACCTTGCCCTGCTCCACTGCCTGTGCCCATTATCTGCACACAGGTAGCAGTCTCTGGGTTAATTCCTTAAGCTGCCTTGGACGGGGCAGCCCTCAGGATGGCCTAGGGCACTGCTTGGGTTTGCATCCATGCAGCGTGTGTTCTCCTGCAAGAACGGCACCACTTCGTGCCTTCTGGACTTTGCCCCAGCTTCCTCTGACTGTGCCAGGAAGCTGCGTGCTGGTGGCAGCCTCTGGGTCGGGCCCAGTTAGCTGTGTGCTGGGAGAAGACTCTGTGTGGTTGCTGTGGGCTGCGCTGCACGCTGGCTGGTCTGCAGCAGTGGTGGGTCAGTCAGTTTGCTTGCAGTGCTGGCAGGGGGGGAATGTACGGCAGGCTGCTTATTGCCATGAGGGGCTTTGGAGCTGCATCGCCACCCAGGGGGTTAGGGCACCTGAAGTTCCTTAAGACTCCCAGCCTGCTGAGCTAAGTGTGCCAGGACGATTTCATCCACCTGTTAAACCCTTGTCCCTTTAAGACTTTTATTTTCTTTCATCCCAGGGGAGCTGGCTGTGGGGATATGCTTGCAGTCTCTGTCTTGGATTTTACTTTTCTGTTTCTCTAATACTCAGTACACCATGCAATGTGTGTGTGTGCTCCTGGTGCAGACTACTAGGCCTGGTTATTTAGCAGTCCTGTGCTTCCACTCCCTCCCCACTCCGACTCTTTTCCTCCCACTGGTGAACTGGGGTTGGGGAGTGTTTGGGTCCCGCTGGGTCGTGCCTTTGTATCTTACCCTTTTCATGAGATGCTGTTCTCGCAGATATAGATGTAGCCTGGCTGTTGTACTGTATCTTCTGGTCTCTCTTTTAGGCATAGTTGCATTTACTGTATTTTCAAAATATATATGGTTTTAGGAGGAGATTTCCGCTGCCCTACTCACACTGCCATCTTGAGCTTATCTCTAAAGTTTTATTAAGAAATAAAAGACGTAATAAAAAGATATAAGTGGTATATGGAGCCTATTCACATTTTTGTGGAAATTTGCTTATGGATGTAAAAATTGCATATTTTCTCCCAATCAGAGCAGGAGTTAATGCCAAGAGAGCAGGACATGCAGGAGACCCCCAGAGTATACACTCAACATAGGAAAGTTTTTGAGGAGTGTGAACAACACAACCTTGTATGACCAAGCATTTTGAAGTTGTTCTTTGCACACAGTAGGCACCAAGCAAATGTGTGTCAGATGAAACTGAAGAAATCAGGGGGCCCAGTAACACCTTTCCAAGCACACCCTGCAGAACAGGCCATCTGATGAGTGTACTCGCCTCTAGATGTCAGTCTAAGAAGCATTTTATAGAGACAAGTTGAGCCCCTTCACTGTGTTACTTTCCTCTTGGACGCCAATTTTATCAGGCCCTGCTGGGTGTCCAGTCCTGGCAGTGCCAGCCCCTCAACCCACAGGCTCAGCCCCGTACTAAGCCTCTATGCAGAGTCCTGACTTGGGTTTTTAAGAGCCTCCAGAGTTTGTTTCTGCTCTCATCAAGCTCTCATGTCAGATTCCAGGTTGTTTTACCTACTGCTGCCTCAGTTCCTCCACCAGGGCCTTGCCTGTTCATGTGCCTCTAGGATTGGCCCTGCTCCCTCATGTCATTTGCCTGATTGGAGACTCAAGTAGTCTCCCTAAGCCCCAGCCACACAGACCACCAGGACCACAGAGACCTTACTAGCTGACATTCCTGAGCTGTGGCCACCTCACTGTCACTCCCCATTCCTATTCTCTGACTCCCCTTTCCTGTGTGGGAACCCTGCATTTGTCTGCACCCATAACTATCTATTCCTGTCACCTACCATGTTGGGATTTCTCAGCTACCAACTCCACACTGTTGTAGTCACCAGGCCCTGTTCTTGCATATCCAGAATAACACTCTGATCCAACACACACTTACCTAAATACCTACCACATTGCCAGTACTGTGCTGGGCACAAAGAAAACTCCAGTACAGTTCCTGGAAAGGCCAGATGTCTTTAGAGTTTAACCCCTTTCAAATATGATTGTTCCCTGATTTGTCCTGATTTTAAAGCAATGAATCTTGCCCCAGATTGAACCTGGCTTCTGCATATTAACCATTCATTTGTCATATATTTGCAGTTTATCTACAGTGGTGGGAACAGGAGACAGAGTGGAAGTGCAGCAGAGAGTCAAACACACAGCTTTGTACTAAGGATTTGAGTGGTAGTTTGCAGAGGGAGCAATTCATTAATAATCCTGCCCAGGGAGGTGGAAAAAGTCTGTGTAGGGAAGGGTTTTTATCCAGGCCTTAAGGGCCGAGTTCAATTTTATTTTGCCAAGTAGATGCAGGGGTGGAGGGGAGGAACAGCTGGGCAGAAAGAATAACATGAGCAAGGACATGATGTGAGTATTTAGTGTCAGTATTTAGGTATAACAAGCACACTTATCAGTATGGATGGAGCACAGGTAAACATGAGAGTACGTAATAGAATTTGGGTCCCATTTGAAGCATAGCATGGGCTAGATGGGGTCGTGGGGGAGCAAACCAAAGCAGTCATATGGAGCTCAACTGACAGGGAGATGATGAGTTTTTCTGTCAAATTGCCCCTAATTTACTGAATTGACAAAGGATTCCCTGTTGGGGTTTGCTCCCTGGCCCACTGTGAGGTGTAGCTTAGCCTCCTGCATGTGGGTCTGGAGACTCAGCACTTCTCTCTTTCCATGCTATCCATGCAGACAGGAGCCCAGAATCAGCCATTGTAGGAGTTTTGAATGTGTTGGTGTGATAACTCCCCAGATGCAGACTCCTGCAGGGTTGTATAATTGCTAGGACTTGGATAAACTTGCCAAATTTTATCACTTTTCTGGAAAAGATATGAATACAGACTGGAAAGTGGGCCTTGGATTGGCTGTGCATGTAAATCCCCCAGCATGCAGTGTTACTTGGTGCCTAAGATATTAGACCCCTGTTACTTTTAAACATTTATCAAGAATAACCTTCCAACTGGCGTCATTCTCTCAATGTTTAGTTTCTTTTAGAAAACTGTTTTGTCTACCATAAGAATATTATTGAGGACATTAAACCATGTTACAAAGTGTACTCTTTATAAAGATCCTCTTGTGAAATTTCTATAAGGTCTTAGTCTCTCAAAAAACTGTATTTCTCCTAAACAAATAGTTTTTTTTTAATTAGATGAAGTAACAGATTCCACTTTCCTTTGCGCTACAGATATATTTGAAGACTACCCATAGCAAGTATGTAGGGTTTGTGGTATATAGTTTTAAATTCGTTGCTTTCCTAAACCCACTGTGGGTCATTTCCTTTGTTATTCCCTTCCCTTTTTCTATCCACTTCTAATTAATGTCATTTTTTACTTTTCTGTATTCAAATAATCCACCTTCAATCAATTTTGGAACAAGGCTGGAAATACACACACGCACACAGGCACACGTCCCTACATACAATCTATTTTGTGTGTTTGACTAAAGTACAAGAGTTTAATTTTAACCTTTAGATTTCTAACAAGCTTCTGGCCAAATATTTGAGAAAATGGCAGCACAGCTCTTCCCCTGAATAGACAGAGCTTGTCTGAGAACCATTTTCAAGAAGTCCTCGAAGATAAGACTGCAAATTCAAACTCAAATGCATAGCCAAGTGTCAGATGCACTCTTATTTCAAATTAACCAGAAAGTGCTTCCTCCGGCACTATTATTACTGCTACCCAGTGAAATGACCTTCTCTTTTGCCAAAATAACTTCTGAAGACATTGCCTAGCGAATATATTGATTTTTATAAACACAAAATAAAATGCTCTGTCTTTGAAATACTATTTTCCCTCATGTCTCCTTCCTCTAGCAGACAGAGGCAACATTACTACTTAGGAAAAGTAAGTGGGTGACATTTCTTTTCATCGATGATGATTTGTGAGATTTTCTTCACTCTCTCCTTCACTCAGCCCTCGGTTCTTTTCCTGGAGTTTCTGTTTCATGGCCCTGAGATTACTTCCTCATTTTCGTAGATTTGTACAGTAATATTTCACTTCTACTTTGTTTCCAGATGAGAATGGAGGAGTTTAGTCTTAAGAAAAAATAGGCCTGTTCCACATGACCTTGGACAGTCTCAGGCAGCCACAGAGCACTGGTAGTTGAGAAATCAGTAACGGGACCATATCAAATCCAGTCAAAGTTTTGACCCTGAAATGGTAATGAATTCATTTCTTCCCAAGGTTTCTGGGAGTGGTAGCTTTGTAAACCCAATCTTTTCCTTTGGTACTAGGTGCTTTAATTAAGCCATGTGAATCAACTATGAAATTAAGAGCAGATGTACTATGTAGACTCAATCTATTTATTAGCCACTACTGATGGTGTCCTTGCTAATGACAGGAACAGTGTTACAGTGTCCCCCACATTCACACACATCAACAAACGCATTAGAGCAAGTTCCTGAAATCAGATTCTTCCCTCATCCCTTCTTTCCACTCAGTCATACAAAGCCTACAACAAACAGAAGAGAGGACAGAATGAGCCTGTTTGAGGTCAGTGCCAGGCAGGCACAGCTGAAGGGAAAATTCTGTTGCCACAGCCAGTAACTTCTGTGTTCTGTGCTTCCCCCTGAGTGCCCCCAGCCACATCCTCCTAGGCCCTCAAACCACAGGCCTCTGCATCAGGAAGCATGGTCAGGACTCTCTCACAGACACTATGGCTGAGCACAAAGGGCAGAAATGAAACTGCTGGGGCTTGAGAGGGCAGAGCATGTCCTCAGCTGTGCCCCTCAGAGCAAGAGAGCCCTGTGCCCCATCTTCTTCCCCACCTCAGTGGGCAGTGTGAAGACAACCTCCCCTGCCACACTGCTTGGAGTGAGACCCACCTCCCGCCCCAATCCCCCTCACCACCTAGTCCTTACTGTCTGAGGAGACATTTTGGGCAGGTGGTTTAGATGG
Source organism: Manis pentadactyla (assembly GCF_030020395.1). Classification (NCBI taxonomy): domain Eukaryota; kingdom Metazoa; phylum Chordata; class Mammalia; order Pholidota; family Manidae; genus Manis; species Manis pentadactyla. The sequence goes on along the minus strand of NC_080025.1, from coordinate 56,630,756 downwards.
GAAGGCAACCTCCTCAGCTTTGAGAAATGTGTGTTCCGTGAAGCAACCTCTCACACTATTGAGAATAGCCAACCACTCACAAAGCACTTAAATCTCACCACAACCATAGGAAATGGGTATTGTTATTAGTCTTATTCCACTGAGGAGGAAACTGAGGTCCAGATAGGTTAAATAACTTCTCAGATGACAAACAGCTTGTCAGTAATAAAGCCAAGATTTGAATCCAGGCAGCGAAGTATGAATCTGCACTTTTAACTGCCTTTAAGCAAAAGATAAGTAAATGCACACCAAGTCTGTAAGTCTGCACAGCCAGTCAGAATTTGTGTCTGACCCGTATGGAGCATGAGGTGAAATTAGAAGATGAAGTTTCTTTCTCATAGAAGCAATGCTTGCAGGTGAAGATCAGAACTGAATACATTTGAGCCAGTAGAAATTCCTTCCATAGGTGAGATGGCCTTCAAGAGAAACAGGAAGGTTACCTTCCTTTAACATGGATCCGTGTGCTACAGCAATGGTGGGTGAATCAGTGTGTTGCCACATAACAAGTACTTACTGAGCATCAGTGGATTGGTGTTATAATAACTTGTCTCCAAGTTAATTTCCTCTTCAAAATTTTTCTATTAAAGAGTTTGATCACACAGTGGGCTGACAGAAGGGGTTTGTCTGGGGCCCCCCAGCATACAGAAGGATAGCAAATAATCGAAGATCAGAATGTACTCTGACTTTTTTTAAAAGGTTAATTCCTAACATGGAAATTGCTGGGTAAAATTACATAGACATTTTTTAAATCAAGTTCATTGAGGCATAATCCATATTCAGCAGAATTTGGCCTTTTTAGGTATATAGTTGTTTGAGTTTTGACAAATGCATCAGTCATGTAACCACCACCACAATTAAGTTATGTAACATTTACAAATATCTTAAAGCTTCTGATGCATGTTATCAAATTGTCTGCTATAGGAAAACTATACCTATTCCTATTTACCATCTGCATATGAAAGACAAACATTGGGTATTATCCTTAAATTTTAAAAATTTCCAATTTGGTAGGTGAATGTTTCCATCTCATTTGAAATTATATTTATTTGATTATTCATGACATTGCATATTTTTTCATGTTTATTATGTTTTATAGTATGAATTCTCATTTATATCCTTGTCCTGTATTTTTAGCCGACTATTTTCTGTCTGGCTTTGATTTGTAAGAGGTCTGGGGGCTGGGAGTGAAGAAGTGATCTGTCATGTTGCAACTCGGTTTTCTCTTATCATCTTCCTCTTCTAATATAGTTTTTCTTCCCTCAAAAGTTTGAAATTTCCATAATTTCTCCATCTTGTCCTTACAGATTCCACCTTGGAAATAATCTTCATAAAGCCATTTTCCACTCTGTAATTATTTAACTGTCTGCCCTTTTTACATAGAAATCTTTAATTCATCTGGAATTGATTTTGTCATCTCACATGGTGGAAACTTTATTTTCCCTCAATGATGAGCGAGCTGTACCAGCCCCATTTATCAAATAATAGACCTTTTCCCCACTAATTTGAGAAGTCATCTTTATTATATATTTATTATGTACTTAGCTATGTCTTGGAACTTTCCATTCTGTTCCACAAAATATTTTATCTTTTTTAAGAACACTGTTTCATGTTGTTTTAAATATTATAGTTTTACAATATGTTTTCATATATAGTATGGCCAGCACTGTTTTTCATTACTATACTGTTTCAAAATGTTCTCTCAGGGCCTAATTATCCCAGATGAACCTAAAACCATATCTGAGTTTAAATATCCAATAGGAATTTTTATTGAAATTTCACTATATTTATAGATTCATATGAAAAGAATTTATATCTTTATAATAAGCAGTCTTATCACTGAGGAACTGCTCTGCTGCTCCACGTGTTCAAGTTTTCTTTTACTTGCCTCAGTAAATTATTATAGTTTTGGAAAATGGTTTCTGCATGTTTTGTGTCTGTGTTTATCCCAGGAATCATGGAGTTTTGTTGCCATTATTCACAACATCCATCTTTTCATTGTACTTTCTAACTGGTGGCTCATATTTATAGCATTCTGTTTATTAAGTTTATAAACTAGTATATAAGAGTTTTTATATGAATTACAATAGTATTTGAGGGTTTTTTTCCCCCCTTCAGTGTTCTGAGAAAATGGTTATTTGTAAATGCTAACAATTTTACCTTGGCTTTTCTGATTTTACACTTCACTTCTTTTTTTCCGCTACTCATTATTCAGAATGATCTTGATTAGTAATTTCAGATAATTCTTCCCATCATTACATTTCAGTTACATTTTAAGTTACCTGCTACTTTTATAAAAATCAAAAGTAGATTTTAGTACAATTGCAATTTTGGAATAAACCCTATTTGGCTTTGGTGTGTTGATGAACTACCCTCATAATTTTGCTCCACTGTCAAGGTGAAGTTGTTCCTGGTCTTGCTTTACTTTCCACCTTCATTTGACTCCTTTGGGGAGTCAAAACGAACCAATTATGAAGGTCATAGGAAGTTCCATGGAAGGAAAAAGTGTAACAAAGATGTTGTTGATGAATGACCCTTGCAATTTTTGGAATAAACCCTATTTGGCTTTGGTGTGGTGTTCTTTCAACATTTTACTCTGTATTTTGTTTGAAATATTTCTATCTGTAATCACCATTTTGAGTTTTAACAAACACTATCACTGCCAACTATGACATTAAGGGTAGGTTAATCTCATGATGCAAAAAGGGGAACTTGCCCCTTTTCCTGTGCTTTGGAACAATTCAGTCAGCAAAAGCACACCTATTGCTCACTAAGCGGGCTCCAATCACTTGCATCACCCCCACCATCGCACGTTTTAAAGCCCTCTCTCTCAGTATTCAGAATCTGTACTAAAATCGAAGTCCTTTCTACAATTTTGAGAGTCAGTGAAAAGCTAAATCCTCTGTTTTCTTAGAATCAGACAAACTGTAAAATAAAGATGAAAACTCAGTCGCAAACACCACATCATCATTCCTCTGGAACCCATTAGCTCTTGGCAAACACTTATTTAAGCTACAGAAATTGTATTGATTCCAGCACAGTTCTCAAGACCTGAGTCAGTCATTGCTCTTCAGACACTACAGAAACCCTCACCCTCAATTTTCCAGGAAAGAAACTGAACTAAACAGGTTAAGTAAGAAACATGCTGGAACTCCCTGTACCAGCTCCTGTCTTTGAGCACACTCTGGACATACGAGCCTACACCACAGTGCTTCAGAGATTATTAAAATAGTTCATGTGCTCATCAAGATTTTCATGTGAGGCAGGGAACCCGCCCTGTTTGTGCTGGCTTCTTCTCCTGGACAGGATAATGCTGTATATCTACCAATACAGCCAGCGGGCTTCTGCCTGCTTGGTTACCGTAACAACAGTAACAGCACTTTGTTCTCCTTTATCCAGGATGTCTGCGTTAAGGCTTATCTAGCCCTCCGTCATCACACAAACCTGCTGATCATTCTGTTCTCCATGATGCTGATGACGGGCATGCCCCAGTTAACAAGCAAAGAGGACATTGAATACATTCGGGATGCCCTAACAGTGGGGAAAAATGAGGAGGATGCTAAAAAGTATTTTCTTGATCAGATTGAAGTTTGCAGAGACAAAGGGTGGACTGTGCAGTTTAACTGGTTCCTACATCTTGTTCTTGGCATCAAACAAGGAGAGAAACATTCAGCCTAATACTCGGCACTAGAATTCAAAAGCCAGTGTCCTAAAGCTTTAAATGAGCAGCATGTCAGTCATCGGACTTGGATTTAAAATGTAATCGGACATTATGAAAACTGGTGCTTCAAGAGCTAGAACTCTTTCCCTAGCCCAGATCTTCACTGGAGACAAATATTGGCATGTCTGACTGTTTAAGGAATGTTTGGTTTTAGGCTTATTTGCAGGTTTGTTTTTACTCATTTGCCTCAGTGATGTTGGAGAACATTCTGAGTTTAAACAGACTAATGACTTCCTCATTGTGCCTGATGTTTTGACTACCACATTATTGAGTGCTTCTAGAAATTCTTTAGAGTAATTGGTGGCATCTATTTGCATCTGGATTTACTCTCAACTTTGGTTATCATTGTGTTGCTTAAGCTGTTTTCAGAAAAAGATGTGACCATTGTAATCTCTGTCTCATTTCCCAACTGATGCTTCCAAACATCCCCCACTCTATCCAGAGAGGCCAATGATGTGCTAAAAGCAAGGAGAGCCGGTTAGTCTTTTCAATGTCTTTTGTAATTGGTTCTTTAATAGTGTACAACGGAGACACACAAAAACAAAATGAAAAATCTGAACCTCTGTGCCCTGGCTTTTCTCTGCTGGTCTGGTTCCCAGCTTACAAAGAGGAAAAATAGAGATGAGACCATTTGTCTCAACCTTGCCCACAGAGGGAACTATGAAGGACAATTATCACAGCCTTCTCCAGCACAGAAACACAAAGTAACTAAAGGGACTCATGGTTTGCCTTTGGATTTTCCTCCCTTTCTCCCTGCCTCCCTTCTGCCTCAATTGCCACCTTCCTACAACTCTTTACCCAGAGTCGTGAAATTTGCAAGAACACCTTTACCCTAGAACTCAAAAAGCAGTTGAAAAAGAATTTCTCCTCTAGGGTTACTAGAATTTTAGGTACTTACTTGTAAAGATGTTAGGGGAGTTTTTAAAAAGGACATTATTAAAGGAGACACTCTAGAAAGTATGGAGTAGTTTTCAAATGCCTTAATTTTAGATTCTGGTCTGAACAGTTTGTTTCTTTCTTAGCGGAAGAAGATACATGCTATCTAAAAAGTACTTCAAGTTAGGAAGAACACTACTGGACACCTCTCAGTTTAGAGGACTTTTAAACTTTGATACATTCCTCCAATTTCCTAAACACTGAAATGTCATCTTTAAAAACTATTTTCATCGCTTACATATTTTGCTATTTATTGGAGTGTTCTTTAATCTTAGAGAAAGATTATTATTTATAAAACATTTAAAAATCACCTATAGTTACTACTTTATATAGAAATAACTCTATTAATGGTGTCCATGTTTAAGTGTAATCAGATATAAATATATACTTCATTCAAAACTTTTCTGAATAGATGCCTGTTTGACTGAAGTGTAGCACACACATTTCTTTCTTACACATGTAAAAGACCTTCCAAACTGTAGGTAACACTGCTTCCTTGCCTACCGAGCCCTTCCCCTGGCTCAAAAGATACCTAGAAGAACTCCTCTTCCTTTTAAAATCACTCTCTATCCCCCTGTACAGAGGACCATGCCCTGTAGTGGAATGTATAATCCTCTGTATTAATTTAGGGTAAACATCTTATGGCACTTTTAGACCAACTATTCCTTACTATCCTTTTGAATAAGAACAGGAAGAATGACATGTTCTAATTCAGAAGAGGATGTTTTCATTATTCTTATAAAGAATAGCTAAGCTCAGAACTTGCACTGATTCTCCGTTTTATTTGAATTGCTGAAATAATCATCTTAATGATAGAAGAATTCAGAGGAATGTATTTATATTTAGCTTACTGGCACATGTGCATACCTATTTGCTCTTCAAATGAACAAGTGCTTTCTTTAGGCTGATTTATATTTATCGCATTGGGCTTGATTTCTCCCATATTCCAATGAAGGTGTAATTTTAACTCATAGACTTGCCGATAAACAAAAATTACCCTTGTATGCTTTCTTCCTTCCTTATTCCTAGTGCATCACATGACCCAAACTTTTCTATCTTTGAAAATATTCTAGAACTAGGGTCAGAGATCACAAGTCAGATGATTCAGGTCTTTTATGTATATCTAGGACTGGTTTTGAAATTTGAGGGGCCCAGTGAAAAATGAAAATGTGGAGCCTGCTGTTCAAAAATTATTAAGAAATTCAAGATGGCAACAGCAGAGCATTAAGCCAAGCACAAGACCCTTCTGAGTGTGGGGCACTGCACAGGTCACGAGCCCATGCAGCTGTGTGTATCTGAATAATGCCTTTAGTGCTCAGTTTTCTATCTAGACCATGTCTATGTGAGTTCAGATAAAGTGCCAGATCAAAATGTTCCTTCTGTTCAGACTGAAATATTTCATTTCTGTGGCTGTACATTAGGACTTAAAACACTGGCCCGTTGCTTTTGGACTGGAACTATGACCAATAAAAGTAAAATAAAGCAGGTGTTTTGGACCTAGCCTCAGGTGACTGATCATCCTTGGTGAAAGTAGGAGGAGCAGACACATTGTAGATAAAATTTATCAATTCCTAGAGGAAACTCTTGACTTTTAGCAAAGTAACTTTATTAAATATATCTTTCACAGGAAATGAATTTTTTAAAAGAAAAGTTAGATATAGGAATTCTGCAACATAATTTGGAGGCTCTTAGTCCTATTTAAATGGAAATTAATTATTTTTGAAATGAGTCAAAATATAACTTAGTTTCTGGAGCAGACTCTGGCTTTTATTTGGTAAGCTAGACTATTTGTCACAATTAAGAAATCAATTGTCAATTATGTTTTACAATATGAAGGAAAAAAAATGAAATAAATTTGGATTTTTAAGGGCTCTGTTGTCTTATTTTCTGTTTAATACAACCTAATAATTCTGAGTAAATTTGTTTCTACTCTACATACTAGTTTGCATATTCTCAGACTCACTTTCAGGACAAGTGGCTGGGCAACTTAAAGCACACACTTTGGCGAAAGTACCTGCTCAGAGAGCCGAGACATTCCCTCTTCTGGACAGAGAAGTTATCCCCAATTGAATTTGTATTTTAATTACAAATTGTCTATTGTGAATTCAAATAAAGATTTTGACATCTTGTGTCCTCTGTACACATCTTTTAATGTCTGACAAGCCAGATATTCCTGAAACTCAAATTCTTTAAGAAATCTTTACAGACCAATTACCAGCAACAAAACTGAATCAGTAATCAAAAAACTACCCAAGAACAAAACCCCTGGACCAGATGGATTCACTGCTGAATTTTATCAGACATTTAGAGAAGACACAATACCCATTCTCCTTAAAGTTTTCCAAAAAATAGATGAGGAGGGAATACTTCCAAGCTCATTCTATGAAGCCAGCATCACTCTAATACCAGAACCAGGCAAAGACACCACCAAAAAAGAAAATTGCAGACCAATTTCCCTGAAGAACATAGATGCAAAAATACTCAACAAAATATTAGCAAACCGAATTCAAAAATACATCAAGAGGATCATACACCAAGATCAAGTGGGATTCATCTCAGGGATGCAAGGATGGTACAACATTTGAAAACCCATCAACATCATCTACCACATCAAAAAATGAAGCACAAAAACCACATGATCATCTCCATTGACGCTGAAAAAGCATTTGACAAAATTCAACATCCATTCATGATAAAAACTCTCAACAAAATGGGTATAGAGGGCAAGTACCTCAACATAATAAAGGCCATATATGACAAACCCACAGCCAACATCATACTTAACAGTGAGAAGCTGAAAGCTTTTCACCTAAGATCAGGAACAAGACAGGGATGCCCACTCTCCCAATGTTATTCAACATAGTATTGGAGGTCCTAGCCACAGCAATCAGACAAAACAATGAAATAAAAGGTATCCAGATGGTAAGGAAGAAGTCAAACTGTCACTATTTGCAGATGACATGATATTGTACATAAAAAATTCTAATGACTCCACTCCAAAACTACTAGAACTAATATCTGAATTCAGGAAAGTTGCAGGATACAAAAGTAATACACAGAAATCTGTTGCTTTCCTATACACTAACAATGAGCTAGCAGAAAGAGAAAATCAGGAAAACAATTCCATTCACAATTGTATCAAAAAGAATAAAATACCTAGGAATAAACCTAACTATGGAAGTGAAAGACCTATAACCTGAAAATTACAAGACACTCCTAAGAGAAATTAAATAGGATGTTAACAAACGGAAATTCATTCCATGCTCTTGACTAGGAAGAATTAATATTGCCAAAATGGCCATCCTGCCTAAAGCCATCTACAGATTCAATGCAATCCCTATCAAAATACCAACAGCGTTCTTCAATGAACTGGAACAAATAGTTCTAAAATTCATATGGAACCACAAAAGACCCCGAATATCCAAAGCAATCCTGAGAAGGAAGAATGAAGTAGGGGTGATCTTGCTTCCCAACTTCAAGCTCTACTACAAAGCCACAGTAATCAAGACAATTTGGTACTTGCACAAGAACAGACCCACAGACAAGTGGAAAAGAATAGAGAGTCCAGATATTAACCCAAACATATACAGTCAATTAAAATATGATAAAGGAGCCATGGACATACAAAGGGGAAATGACAGCCTCATCACCAGGTGGTGTTGGCAAAACTGGACAGCTACATGTAAGAGAATGAAATTGAATCACTGTCTAACCCCATACACAAAAGTAAATTCAAAATGGATCAAAGACCTGAATGTAAGTCATGAAACCATAAAACTCTTAGAAAAAAACATAGGCAAAAATCTCGTGGACATAAACATGAGCGACTTCTTCATGAACATATCTTCCCAGGCAAGGGAAACAAAAGCAAAAATGAACAAGTGGGACTATATCAAGCTGAATAGCTTCTGTACAGCAAAGGACACCATCAATAGAACAAAAAGACATCCCACAGTATGGGAGAATATATTCATAAATCACATATACGATAAATGAGTGACATCCAAAATATATAAAGAGCTCATGCAACTCAACAAACAAAAAGCAAATAATCCAATTAAAAAATGGGCAGAGGATCTGAACAGACAGTTCTCCAGAGAAGAAATTCAGATGGCCAACATGCACATGAGAAGATGCTTAACATCACTAATCATCAGAGAAATGCAAATTAAAACCACAGTGAGATATCACCTCACACCAGTTAGGATGGCCACCATCCAAAAGACAAACAACAAATGTTGGCAAGGATGTGAAGAAAGGGGAACCCTCCCACACTGCTGGTGGGAATGTAAACTAGTTCAACCATTGTGGAAAGCAGTATGGAGGTTCCTCAAAAAACTCAAAATAGAAATACCATTTGATCCAGGACTTCCACTCCTAGGAATTTACCCTAAGAATGCAGCAGCCCAGTTTGAAAAAGACATATGCACCACTATGTTTATCGCAGCACTATTTACAATAGCCAAGAAATGGAAGCAACCTAAATGTCCATCTGTAGATGAATGGATAAACAAGAGGTGGTACATATGCACAATGGAATATTATTCAGCCATAAGAAGAAAACAAATCCTACCATTTGCAACAACATGGATGGAGCTAGAGGGTATTATGCTCAGTGAAATAAGCCAGGAGGAGAAAGACAAGTACCAAATGATTTCACTCATCTGTGGAGCTTAAGAACAAAGCAAAAACTGAAGGAACAAAACAGCAGCAGACTCACAGACTCCAAGAAGGGACTAGCTAAAGTTACCAAAGGGAAAGGGACTGGGGAAGATGAGTGGGAAGGGAGGGACAAGGGAGGAAAAGGGGCATTACAATTAGCACACATAATGTAGTGGGGGGGACATGGGGAGGGCTGTACAATACAGAGAAGGCAAGAAGTGATTCTACAGCATCTTACTACACTGATGGACAGTGACCATAATGGAGTATGTGGTGGGGACTTGATGATGGGGGGAGCATAGTAACCATAATGTCACCCATGTAATTGTAGATTAATGATAACAAAATAAAAATAAATAACTTAAATAAACAAACAAACAAATAAATAAATAAATAAAAGAAATCTTTACAGAGTACTCACTCCATCCTAGACATGGGCTAAGTACTGGAGACTGGAATATGGAACAAGACTGACCCAGTTCAGTTCTTAAAAGGTTTATCATTTGCTGGCAACAGCAGATACTTCATAATGAGTGTTTCTTGTGGGTTGAATTGTGCCTTCCCTGAAGATATGTTGAAGTCCTACACCTTGGTATTTGTGAGTGTAATCTTATTTGGAAATGGATTCTACAGATGTAATCAAGTTAAGATGAGGTCACGATGGTAGGCCCTGATCCAATGTGGCCTGTATATATAAGCGAAGGAAGAGCGCCATGTGTTGGAGGTAGAGATTATTGTCACATGTCTACAAGCAAACACCTGGGGCTACCAGGCACTAGAAAAGGCAAAGGATCCTCCCCTAGAAATTTCCAAGGGAGTGTGGCCCTGCCAACATCTTGATTTCCTATTTCTACCCACTAGAACGGAGAGACTAAATCTCTATTGTTTTAAGCCACCAGGTTTGTGGTACTTTATTGTGACATCCCTAGAAAACTAATGTAGTGTCAATAACCAAAAGTTTCGGGGAGTTATTTGGGGGATGGAGGAGATCACAGACTCTGCGTTAAGTAAAACTGCTTGACATTTTCTGCTGTTACCAAAAAGTTTTAATTGCATGGAAAATATGGGACAAGGTGCTAATGAACTTAATTTATAAAAAGCTCTAACAATTCAATTAGTAAAAGATAAATACCTCATCAGAAACTACTATAGTCTCTCTCTCTCTCTCACACACACACACACACACAAATACATGAGGCCAATAAGCATATATAACAAAAGACCCCAAACCACTACTGATTAAATGCAAATTAAAATAACAAGTTCCTTTTCACCACCAGATTAGCAAAGATTGGTACTGCCCAGACTTGGTGGTGGAAGAAAGGACACTCTATCATACTGCTCAAAGCCATGCAAGTTGATAAATTCATGTATGACATTTTGTGAAATTTTATCAAAAAAGATATCTATTCTTTGTGAAAAAAAGACGTTTTAAAGGGAAAAAAGTGCTATCTATAATAAAGAGTAAACAGGACCATGGTGCACATACTGTTTTAAGAAAGAATGATCACTTTCCTAAGGAGGTGTCTTTTAGGCTGAAACCTAATGGACAGAGAAGAGCCACCTGTGAGTGACTGGGGGAAGGTTGGTTCCATGCAGAGGGAGTGAGCAAAGACCATGCAATAGGAATGAACTTGGTGGTCTGAGCTCAGTGAGGATTAGTGTGCTGCATTCACCTATGTTGTAAAATTCAAGGGAGTAACAAAAGCCACAGTAATTAAGTAATATTTTCATGTGATATTTTCAAAATCAAAATTAGTGCAAAAAACCTGTGATGAACAAAATATCAATATTTTAAATAAAGACAGATTCAATTTTTTTTTAAAAAAGTTATCTATTCTCTGACCCAGCGAGTCTACATTCTTTGTAATTATCACAAACTGGAAAAAGCCTAAAAGTCTCTCAACCGGGGATTGGTTAATTAAATCACATCCATACTACAGACTACAGTGAAGTCCTTGAAGTAGATCAGGTAGGTAAAAATATATTGGCATCCACATAGATCTGTAACTTATTAAGACAGTAAAACAAGGTGGTTATAGGACAGTATTACAGTATAATAATATTCAAGAAAAAATATAGGTTTGTAACAGCATTAAAAGGCTAGGAGGATGGTGTTGGCAAAACTGGACAGCTACATGCAAGGGAATGAAACTGGATTATTGTTTAACCCCATACACAAAAGTAAACTCAAAATGGATCAAAGACCTGAATGTAAGTCATGAAACCATAAAACTCTCAGAAGACAACATAGGCAAAAATCTCCTGAATATAAACATGAGCAACTTCTTCCTGAACACATCTCCTCGAGAAAGGGAAACAAAAGCAAAAATGAACACATGGGACTACATCAAACTAAAAAGCTTCTGTACAGCAAAGGACACCATCAGCAGAACAAAAATGCATCCTACAGTATGGGAGAATATATTTGTAAATGACATATCCAACAAGGGGTTGACATCCAAAATATATAAAGAACTCGTATGCTTCAACACCCAAAAAGCAAATAACCCTATTAAAAAATGGGTGGAGGATATGAACAGCCACCTCTCCAAAGAAGAAATTCAGATGGCCAACAAGCATATGAAAAGATGCTCCACATCGCTAATCATCAGAGAATCACAAATTAAAACTACAATGAGATAACACCTCACACCAGTTAGGATGGCCAACAGAAAAGACTAGGAACTACAAATGCTGGCAAGGATGTGGAGAAAGGGGAACCCTCCTACACTGCTGGTGGGAATGTAAATTAGTTCAACCATTTTGGAAAGCAGTATGGAGGTTCCTCAAAAAACTCAAAATAGAAATACCATTTGACCCAGCAATTCCACTCCTAGGAATTTACCCTAAGAACGCAGCAGTGCAGTTTGAAAAAGACATATGCACCCCTATGTAAGGTTCCTCAAAAAACTCAAAATAGAAATACCATTTGACCCAGCAATTCCACTCCTAGGAATTTACCCTAAGAACGCAGCAGTGCAGTTTGAAAAAGACATATGCACCCCTATGTTTATCGCATCACTATTTACAATAGCCAAGAAATGGAAGCAACCTAAGTGTCCATCAGGAGATGAATGGATAAAGAAGATGTGGTACATATACACAATGGAATATTATTCAGCCATAAAAAGAAAACAAATCCTACCATTTGCAACAACATGGATGGAGCTGGAGGATATTATGGTCAGTGAAATATACAAGGCAGAGAAAGACAAGTACCAAATGATTTCCCTCATTTGTGGAGTATAACAATGAAGCAAAACGGAAGGAACAAAACAGCAGTAGACTCAGAGACTCCAAGGGCCTAGCAGTTACCAAAGGGGAGGGGTGGGCGAGGGTGGGTGGGGAGAGAGGAAGAAGGGGGTTAAGGGACATTATGTTTAGTACACATGGTGTGGGGGATCATGGGGAAGACAGTGTAACACAGAGAAGACAAATAGGGAATGAATCTGTGGCATCTTACTACACTGATGGACAGTGACTGCAATGGGGTATGGGTGGGGACTTGATAATATGGGTGAATGTAGCAACCACATTGTTTTTCATGTGAAACATTCATAAAAGTGTATATCAATAATACCTTAATTAAAAAATTTTAAAAAGAGCCCTGCTCAGTGCTCTGGGCGGCATGGTGGCACAGCTGCAAGGCTGCAGGAGAGCAGAGGCTGGAGTGGTGACAGCGCTGAGGACAGACTGAGATGGTGGTGGGGACAGAGAGCCCCAGAGGCAGAGACCGGCTTCCTGTATGCAGACTTGCTCTGAGTGGACAGGATTCTAGTGATTGACCTGCCACTGTGGAAATAAAGTTAGGTATAACCCTTTCCCCACCTCTCCCGTCCCCCACAAAAAAAAAGGCTAGGAGGACACACTCACATTAAACTGGCAAGAGTCGGGGGGCGGGGGTTTACCTTGCATTTACTTTTTGTCTTGGGTTTTTGGAAACTTGACTTTGCAATATTTGGATTTCTTAACAAGGGTGTTTTTTCATTTTGAAAAAAAACGCAGTCTTCATGATAATAGTCTCATTTTGCTCACATCAGGCCTCATTAAAAGCTCAGAATATTTTGTTTCCCAAAGGAAAAAAAACATGCAAAGTCAGTAATTATCAAGCAGTGGCATCGAAGCTGTCGTCAGAACTTCTGGGCATAAAAATGGCTATATCAGAGCTTCCTGGCCAACCAACCTGACCTGACCATGATCTGTTACACACTAAGGCTGGCAGATCTACTCCCTAAAACAGCAATGCTTTTAGGGGAGGAGAGCTGCCAGGGGTAATGTGTGTTCAGCCAGTAAGGGATGCCTTGCCCCATGCAGCTCTTCTCAGCTGTGCAAACCTTGTACAGTTGGTGTGGCCATGCTGAGCTCTCTAGCTCCCATTTGAGGTCCCCCTTGGAGGTGCAAAGTGCCTCATTTTCACTTCTCATGAAGGCCAGCTTTTTTTACTATGCATTCACTCATTAGTATGGATTAAATCTCACTGCCTGCTGCTTAGGTAAGAATTTCTCCTTCCATGATCTGGGCTCTGAGTTCGGTTTGTAATGTACTTGGTGGTCCGACCTGGGGGATGTAATTGGGACAGAGACGTACCAAGGGACAAAGGACCCATTGCATCATCTCAGCTGCACTTCTCTGGACCTCAGAGCAGAGGAATGGTCATCTGAGAAGTTGTTTTTTTTTCATCTGAGAAGTTTTATACTCAGAGAATCAAACTCAGAATTCTTTCAGTCAGGTGTCAAAATTGGTCCCTACTGTCTGGAGAGACACACCCACCATTATCCCTGCCATTTCCAGCCAAGTAGAAGGTTTGTTGCTGACAGCGCCTCCCGTCATCAGATGTGTATGGTGGCCAAAGCGATACTGGTCCCCAGCACCTCCCACCCCATGCCTTTCATTTGCATCATCATCAAACACCTGTTCTACAAAACAACCAGGGCTTCCCCTGCGGAAATCCCACAGTCACAAACCACTGCTAAACCAGAGTCCCTGGCCTCTCTGGTGCTCTGCTCTCCCCAGTCCATGGTTCTAGAAACCAGAGAAGACAATTTTTCATTTTTGAAGCAACTCCTTGCTTAGGCAATAATTGCTTCTAGTGACAAAGCACATTGTACAGGTTTTCAACTGGTAGATGGGTTTAACTCCTTTAATCTATGGAGACTTAAAGGGGTCTGAGACTTTAAAGATCCTGGTGGAAATGCAGAGTAAGCACGTGTGGCTGTGGATCTGTGGTGGACTGTAAGCCAGCAACCTGGGGACAGTCCATTAGAGAGTGTGAGTCAGTGTTCTGCAAGAGCAGCTTAGAGGAGGTGAGGCTTCAAGAAAGCAGTTAAATGGCTATGGCATTAGATTATTGCAAATTCATGTACAGATTGTTACTTGAAAAACTTGTCTACTCTCTCTTAGCTTCAGTCCCCTCCTCTGTAAACTGAGAAGACATTAGTACCTCATTTATAGAATTGCAGATGAAATGAAATAATGAAAGTGAAGCATTAAGTAAAATGTCTGGAGTTACTGCTCAGTAAATGAAAGCTTTCATTTCTGTGTTCCTTTACAAGGAAGGCTGCAGAATCTCAAAAAATCAAGACAAAAAAGTTCAAATTCACTTTGGAGTGTGACTTTTAGGAATACTTTAAATGATGGAAATCTTAACAGCTTTCTAAGTATGGTATCTTCCCAATAGGACTTCAAAAGAGAAAGAATTGACATAGAAGTCAATACCAAGGAAATACCACATCTGATACCAAGGAAATCTTCTAAAGAGTATCCTTCTCTGATAAGTTATTCTAATCCATGCACATTAGTCCCTGGACTCAGGGACAAAGGAAAGTTAGAGGAACTGGCATCAACTGACAAATCTACTCACTTCCTTCTTTTCATTAGTTTCATGGAAAATTTAAATTTATGTAAAATAAAATTCACCCATTTAAATGTGCAACTTGATGAGTTTTGACAAATGTATACATCGTACCTAACACCAGAGTCAAGATACAGAACAGTTCCATCGCTCAAAAACTTCTCTCATGCTTCTTTGCAGTTAATTCTCTCCCACCTTTCCACTGAAATGCTGCCACTATCATATCATAGGATATCATATCATACCACATATCATATCACAGAATATCATATAAACAAATCATACAATGTGTGGCCTTTGGGTGTGGCTTCTTTCTCAGCACACATGCTTTTGAGATTCATCTATGTTGCCCAAATAAAATAGAATTCAGGAGGGCTCACTTTCCAGACAGCTCTGCTGCAGTTCACTCTAGAGTCAAATGCCAGCTTTCCTTTTCACTTGTCTGCGACAATCCATGCCCGTGCCTCCTGCTCTTAGATTATCGAGAGAGACCCACTATTACTGTTACCTTCTTGCTGTTTATACAAGGTAGTAAGCAAGTAAAAAGACTTCCTTTCGGAGGGTTAGAACATAGTATTCTCCACAACTGCTGGAGGGCAAAGAATGAGCAGTGCCAGCCAACCAAAGGGAACAGGAGTCCCAGGGTCATCAGGGGACCCTGGAAAGGAGAGCTTTTCAGACTCTAACAAGCACACAGATCACTACGGATGCAGATTCTGATCACATAGGTTTGAAGTGGGGCCTGAATTTCTGCATTTCCAACAAGCCAGTGCTGTTGGTCCCCAAACCATGCTGTGTCCAGCAAGGTTCCACAGGACAGAGGTGGATTCTGGGAGTAGGTAGGGAAAGTCAAACCAACAAGAAGACTGAAACATGTGCCAATCTGTGTGCTTGAGAGACACTCCTCAGAGACATGAATTTTCATCAATACATATATCTATATACACATCATCAATCATGTCTGTTTTTTCAAATGGCAACTCAATTTTCCCATCTGTAGCATGGGAATTATACTATCTATTTCTGTGGTACGTAGACCTCTCATACAGTCCCCAGAGATTTCTGACTCCTGGTATTATGCCCTTGTGTGATTCCCTCCCCTTGAGTAGGAACTGGGCCTAGCAACTTGCTTCTATAACAAATAAAATACAGCAGAGGTGATGTCATGTCACTTTCAAGTCTGTGACTTTCATCTTACTAGCATTCTCCAGCTCTGCTTCTCACCTGCTCAGTCTGATGAAGCCACCTGTCACATTGTGAGCTGCCCTATGGAGCGGTCTGTGTGGCAGGGAACCCAGGGAGGTCTCTGGCTAACAGCACAGGAGGAAGTGAATTCTACCAGCAGTCACATAAGAGACCTGGGAAATGTCTTTTCAAGTCAATCCTTGTGAGAGACCCAGAGCCAGGGGACTCAGCTAAGTCATGCCTGGATTCCTGATCCAGGGACATCATGAGATAATAAACGTGGTGTTAAGCCACAGAATTTCAGATTAGCTTATTGTGTGGCAATAGATAACTAATACACTGCAGAGTTGCACTGAAGATAAAAAAGAAAGGAATGAACATATATACATAAAGAACTTAGCAAAGTGCCTGTCCCAGAGTAGCTGCTTGGCAATGTTAGTTGAATCTAAACACAGCAGAGTCACAAACATCACCAGGGTTTGTAAACAGCAGCTGCAGCCGTTAATCTAAGAATAATCTATGTGTATAAAGTCTAGTAGTTTCAGCCTTGTCAGGGAGCCTTCAGACAAAACAGTTTGGCATATACATATAACCAAGGCTAATTACTAATGCCCATGTGTGTTATTCGTCCATGTGTAGACAGTCCAACTTTTCAAAGGCAAGCTTGTTTTTCCATGGATCCCAGAGATGCACCCAGGCACCCCTGCGGGCACTCAGAGGATAATGGTGATGACAAGAGGAGAAGGGGACCTCCCACTGAACCTGTCTGATGATGCAGCCATCCCACTTCTTCCTCTCCTTCTCTCTCTTGCCTACCTCCTAGTTAGTCAAAGATACAAGTTCAGTGGCAATCATAAACCAAGTGGAAACTAAAAGAAACACTTTAGGGCAGTCATCCCAAGGCCCAGAGCTGCCATTCTCTTAAAGGCTCTCACAGCTCTTCACTGAAACTGGGACGGTCACACCAAAGTCTATATGAAAATCACTGTTAAAAGTGTGAAAGCATTTCAAAGTAAGATATGCCTGCTCTATCCAACAGACCTTGATTCAGAGTCTACTGTGGGCCTGGTGCTCAACCCTGCTCTGTGAACCCTGGAAACAAAAATTAAGAAAGCATCATCTGGTGGAGGGAACAGGCATGTTCACACATTCACACTGATTATCAGAGTACAAGCTGGGATGGAGCAAGATCTCCTGAAGTCCTCTCTGTTATAGGCTTGGAAGGAGGGGCCAGGATAGGAAGATGAAACTTCTTGACTAAAGAGACAAGATGGTTTGCGATGTGTTATACAAGTATAAATAAAGAGGCAAGAAAAGACAAAGGTGGCAAGAGTTAATTCTGGCTAAGTGACCAGAAAAAGCTTCCTAAAGAAGGTATCATTTGAGTGTGTTCTTGAGCAATGAACAGGATCTCAACATGTGGGTAAGAACATTCCAGACATGGACAAAGGCAGTGAGATATAAAACTACCAAGTAGAGCACCACAACAAAAGTGTCAGCTGTATGCAAATGGTGGGAGCAAAGGCTAAAACAGGCAAGATCATAAAAGACTGAGCAGAGGAGGCTGGATTAATTCTGCATGTAATAGAAAGGCATGCATGCCTTTTAAGGACAATAGTAATATGGCCATGTATTTTAGTCAGCACACTTTAGGTTTCTAGTGACTAACACCCAATTCAAATTGGCTTCAGCAAAAAAACATGTACTGGCTCATTTAACTGGGAAGTAAAGAGCTGCATCTGGCTTCAGGCTCAGCTGGTGCCAAGGGATAAAGTATGTCATCTCTCAGCTCTCTTTTCCCTTTCTTGACTTCTTTCTTAAAGGGGTTCTCTCTACACTGTGGCAAATATGGTCCTCAACAGCTCAAGACTTACATCCCACTTGCTTACGCTCCCTGTGAGGAGAGAGTGATTCTTACCCAGGAGTCTGGTGGCTGAAACTTGCCAGATAACTTAGATCTCCCATTACAGATGTAAATACTGTGGCCAGGGGGATGCAGAGCCATCCTAGCAGACAGAGCTATGGGATCGACACCAGACTCCATTCACTGAAGAGAGGGGGTGGTCGTCAAAGGAAAATTCAAGTACTGTTTTAAAAGAAAGAGAAATGTGTGCAAAGTTGGCTAAACAAACAAAACAAAGTTGTCCATTGAAAGACAGAAAAGGAATTATAGAGGCAGTCTTTTGGAGAAAATTGCAGGGGTGTAGTTCCCAAGAGGCAAGAAAACTCCAACAGACTAGGAAAGAGATAAAACGGTGTTAACAAGGACAGATACCATGGGTGTGACATGAACAAAGCAGTTGTCCATGACCTCACACAGAGTATCTAGGGGTCAGTGGAGAAAAGTTTTCAGAAGGAAAATGGCAATCATCTATGTAATGAATGTGATTTAGGGAGGCACGTGGTACAAAGTCAAAACTTATATATCATGTTTTTACCAATGTTAAATAAGTGCAGGTGGGCCCTCAGTATGCTTTCATCATTTATTTGATACCAGGACAAGTCCAGGCTAAAATAACTTAGTTTGAAGTTGGATAAACACCATACATACAGGTCTATTGAAAAAACCAATTACTCATTCACATTACCTGTGGACTCACGTTTCTTCAATTCCTTTGAACAGTAAAATAAATGTTTTTAATTTCATTACAAGGACCATAAAAATCCTTAGTTGTAAATGTGATAGAGGCACATTAGTGTGTATATTCCAAATACAGTGCAGAAGGGAAGACCCCAGGTGAAGGAGCTCAGGACGTGCCCCCCAGAATATGCAACTTTGACATACTGAATATTTTGAGCTGAAACACTTAAGAAACAGCAGATGCAGGAAGGAATCTCTGTCCACCCCTCTTGTACCTAAAAACAAGCCATAAAAGTTCCCATGGCAGGGAGATGGAGCCAACATGGCAGTGTGAGTAGGACAGTGGGAATCTCCTCCCAAAAACATAGATATTTTTGAAAATACAACAAATACAACTAATCCTAAAAGAGAGACCACAAGACACAGGACAACAGCCAGACTACATCCACACATGCGAGAGCCCAGCGCCTGGTGAAAGGGGAAGATACAACCCCCGGCCCGGTGGGACCCGAGCACACCTCCCCCCAGCTCCCGGCGGGAGGGAGAGGGAGCCCAGGACTGCTAAACACCCAGCCCCAGCCACCCGCACCAGAGCAGAGACACAGTGCATGCGTGGAGGACTGGAAACTAGGGAAACAGGGCAGCAAGACCTCTGAGCGGGTTCTGAAGCTGATGCCCCTGTGACAAAGAAAAGCGAGTGCTTTTTGAAAGTCTTAAAGGGACAGGGACATAACAGCTGCACGGAAACAACACAGGTCACAGCCCAGTGGCTGGAAATTACAGGGAAAACCGGGCACACTAACCCCCTGGGCAACAGCTCTGAGACCCCTCACAGAGGTAAACAGCCAAACAGCCCCCCTGTCCATTACCCCTCCGGGCGCTGCAAAAACAGAGAAGCAACCTAAGGCAGACCACGCCCACAGAAAAGGGAAATTCCTCCATTCTGGCCGGGCAAGACACAAAGACCCAGTCGACACGCAATTACCCAACACAAGCCACTAGGGGTCGCAGTTGTCCCAGTAAAGAAAGGCCAGTAGCAAGTGAAAACTTTGGCCCTCCCAGCTGACAGTCAATAGCACCTGTCAACATGAAAAGGCAAAAAAATATGATCCAGACAAGACTAACCCAGACAGCTTCGGCATCTGCTACATCTTCCCCTGAGAAGGAATCTGGGGAGATAGACTTAGCCAGTCTTCCTGAAAAAGAATTCAAAACGAAAGTCATAACCATGCTGATGGACTTGCAGAGAAATATGCAAGAACTAAGGAAGGAGAATATAGAAATAAAACAAGCTCTGGAAGGATTTCAAAACAGAATGGACAAGATGCAAGAGACAATTAATGGACTAGAAAACAGAGAACAGGAACACAGAGAAGCTGATGCAGAGAGAGATAAAAGGATCTCCAGGAATGAAATAATTCTAAGAGAGCTGAGTGACCAATCGAAATGGAACAATATCTGCATTATAGGGGTACCAGAAGAAGAAGAGAGAGAAAAAGGGATAGAAAGTGTCTTTGAAGAAATAATTGCCAAAAACTTCCCCAAACTAGGGAAAGAAATGGCCTCTCAGACCACAGAGGTACACAGAACTCCCATGACAAGGGATCCAAGGAGGGCAACACCAAGACACATAATAATTAAAATGGCAAAGATCAAAAACAAGGACAAAGTATTAAAGGCAGCCAGAGAGAAAAAAAAGGTTACCTACAAAGGAAAACCCATCAGGCTATCATCAGACTTCTCAACAGAAACCCTACAGGCCGGAAGAGAATGGCATGATATACTTAATGCAATGAAACAGAAGGGCCTCGAACCAAGACTACTGTATCCAGCACTAATATCATTTAAATATGAAGGAGGGATTAAACAATTCCCAGACAAGCAAAAGTTGAGGGAATTTGCCTCCCACAAACCACCTCTACAGGGCATCCTACAGGGACTGCTCTAAATGGGAGCACTCCTAAAAAGAGCACAGAACAAAACACCCAACATATGAAGAAGGGAGGAAGAGGATTAAGAAGGATTAAGAATCATCAGACCACATTTATAATAGCTCAACAAGTGAGTTAAGTTAGACAGTAATATAGTAAAGAAGCTAACCCTGAACCTTTGGTAACCACAAACTTAAAGCCTACAATGGCAATAAGTACATACCTTTCAATAATCACCCTAAATGTAAATGGACTGAATGCAACAATCAAAAGCCACAGAGTAATAGAATGGATAAAAAAGGAAAATCCATCCATATGCTGCTTACAAGAAACTCACCTCAAACCCAAAGACATGCACAGACTTAAAGTCAAGGGATAGAAAAAGATATTTCATGCAAACAACAGAGAGAAGAAAGCAGGTGTTGCAATTCTGGTATCAGAAAAAAACAGACTTCAAAATACAGAAAGTAAAAAAAGACAAAGAAGGACATTACATAATGATAAAGGGCTCAGTCCCAACAAGAGGATATAACCATTATAAACATATATGCACCCAATAAAGGAGCACCAACATACCCGAAACAAATACTAACAGAACTAAAGGAGAAAATAGAATGCAATGCGTTCATTCTAGGAGACTTCAACACACCACTCACTACAAAGGACAGATCACCAGACAGAAAATAAGTAAGGACACAGAGACACTGAACAACACACTAGAACAGATGGACCTAATAGACATCTACAGAACTCTACATCCAAAAGCAACAGGATATACATTCTTCTCAAGTGCACATGGAACATTCTCCAGAATAGACCACATACTAGGCCACAAAAAGAGCCTCAGTAAATTCCAAAAGATTGAAATCCTACCAACCAACTTTTCAGACCACAAAGGCATAAAACTAGAAATAAACTGTACAAAGAAAGCAAAAAGGCTCACAAACACATGCAGGCTTAACAACACGCTCCTAAATAATCAATGGATCAATGACCAAATCAAAATGGAGATCCAGCAATATATGGAAACAAACGACAACAACAACAGAAAGCCCCAACTACTGTGGGACACAGCAAAAGCAGTCTTAAGAGGAAAGTATATAGCAATCCAGGCATATTTAAAATAGGAAGAACAATCCCAAATGAATGGTCTAATGTCACAATTATCGAAATTGGAAAAAGAAGAACAAATGATCAGAGAAGAAATAAATAAAATTGAGAAGAATAAAACAATAGCAAAAATCAATGAAACCAAGAGCTGGTTCTTCGAGAAAATAAACAAAATAGATAAGCCTCTAGCCAGACTTATTAAGAGGAAAACAGAGTCAACACAAATCAACAGTATCAGAAACGAGAAAGGAAAAATCACGACGGACCCCACAGAAATACAAAGAATTATTAGAGAATACTATGAAAACCCATATGCTAACAAGCTGGGAAACCTAGGAGAAATGGACAACTTCCTAGAAAAATACAACCTTCCAAGACTGACCCAGGAAGAAAAAGAAAATCTAAACAGACCAATTTTCAGCAACGAAATTGAAGCGGTAATCAAAAAACTACCAAAGAACAAAACCCCTGGGCCAGAACGATTCACCTCAGAATTTTATCAGACATACAGGGAAGACATAATACCCATTCTCCTTAAAGTTTCCCAAAAAATAGAAGAGGAGGGGATACTCCCAAACTCATTCTATGAAGCTAACATCACCCTAATACCAAAACCAGGCAAAGACCCCACCGAAAAAGAAAACTACAAACCAATATCCCTGATGAACGTAGATGCAGAAATACTCAACAAAATATTAGCAAACCAAATTCAAAAATATATCAAAAGGACCATACATCATGACCAAGTGGGATTCATCCCAGGGATGCAAGGATGGTACAACATTCTAAAGTCCATCAACATCATCCACCACATCAAAAAAAAGAAAGACAAAAACCACATGATCATCTCCATAGACGCTGAAAAAGCATTTGACAAAGTTCAACATCCATTCATGTTAAAAACTCTCAGCAAAATGGGAATAGAGGGCAAGTACCTCAACATAATAAAGGCCATCTATGATAAACCCAAAGCCAACATTATATTGAAGAGTGAGAAGCTGAAAGCATTTCCTCTGAGATCGGGAACTAGACAGGGATGCCCACTCTCTCCACTGTTATTTAACATAGTACTGGAGGTCCTAGCCACGGCAATCAGACAAAACAAAGAAATACATGGAATCCAGATTGGTAAAGAAGAAGTTAAACTGTCACTATTTGCAGATGACATGATACTGTACATAAGAAACCCTAAAGACTCCACCCCAAAACTACTAGAACTGATATCGGAATACAGCAAAGTTGCAGGATACAAAATCAACACACAGAAATCTGTGGCTTTCCTATATACTAACAATGAACCAACAGAAAGAGAAATCAGGAAAACAACTCCATTCACAATTGCATCAAAAAAAGTAAAATACCTAGGAATAAACCTATCCAAAGAAGTGAAAGACATATACTCTGAAAACTACAAGTCACTCTTAAGAGAAATTAAAGGGGACACTAACAGATGGAAACTCATCCCATGCTCGTGGCTAGGAAGAATTAATATCGTCAAAATGGCCATCCTGCCCAAAGCAATATACAGATTTGATGCAATCCCTATGAAACTACCAGCAACATTCTTCAATGAACTGGAACAAATAATTCAAAAATTCATATGGAAACACCAAAGACCCCGAATAGCCAAAGCAATCCTCACAAAGAAGAATAAAGTAGGGGGGATCCCACTCCCCAACTTCAAGCTCTACTATAAAGCCATAGTAATCAAGACAATTTGGTACTGGCACAAGAGCAGAGCCACAGACCAATGGAACAGACTAGAGAATCCAGACATTAACCCAGACATATATGGTCAATTAATATTTGATAAAGGAGCCATGGGCATACAATGGCGAAATGACAGTCTCTTCAACAGATGGTGCTGGCAAAACTGGACAGCTACATGTAGGAGAATGAAACTGGACCACTGTCTAACCCCATATACAAAAGTAAACTCAAAATGGATCAAAGACCTGAATGTAAGTCATGAAACCATTAAACTCTTGGAAGAAAACATAGGAAAAAACCTCTTAGACATAAACATGAGTGACCTCTTCTTGAACATATCTCCCCGGGCAAGGAAAACAACAGCAAAAATGAACAAGTGGGACTATATTAAGCTGAAAAGCTTCTGTACAGCAAAAGACACCATCAATAGAACAAAAAGGAACCCTACAGGATGGGAGAATATATTTGAAAATGACACATCCGATTAAGGCTTCACGTCCAGAATATATAAAGAGCTCACACGCCTCAACAAACAAAAAACAAATAACCCAATTAAAAAATGGGCAGAGGAACTGAACAGACAGTTCTCCAAAAAAGAAATACAGATGTCCAACAGACACATGAAAAGATGCTCCACATTGCTAATTATCAGAGAAATGCAAATTAAAACTACAATGAGGTATCACCTCACACCAGTAAGGATGGCTGCCATCCAAAAGACAAACAACAACAAATGTTGGCAAGGCTGTGGAGAAAGGGGAACCCTCCTACACTGCTGGTGGGAATGTAAGTTAGTTCAACCATTGTGGAAAGCAGTATGGAGGTACATCAAAATGCTCAAAACAGACTTACCATTTGACCCAGGAATTGCACTCCTAGGAATTTACCCTAAGAATGCAGCAATCAAGTTTGAGAAAGACCAATGCACCGCTATGTTTATCGCAGCACTATTTACAATAGCCAAGAATTGGAAGCAACCTAAATGTCCATCGATAGATGAATGGATAAAGAAGAGGTGGTACATATACACAATGGAATACTACTCAGCCATAAGAAAAGGGAAAATCCTACCATTTGCAGCAACATGGATGGAGCTGGAGGGTATTATACTCAGTGAAATAAGCCAAGCGGAGAAAGAGAAATACCAAATGATTTCACTCATCTGTGGAGTATAAGAACAAAGGAAAAACTGAAGGAACAAAACAGCACCAGAATCACAGAACTCAAGAATGGACTAACAGGTACCAAAGGGAAAGGGACTAGGGAGGATGGGTGGGTAGGGAGGGATAAGGGGGGAGAAAAGAAGGGGGGTATTAAGATTAGCAAGCATGGGGGGGTGGGAGAAAGGGGAGGGCTGTACAACACAGAGAAGACAAGTAGTGACTCTACAACATTTTGCTATGCTGATGGACAGTGACTGTAAAGGGGTTTATAGGGGGGACCTGGTATAGGGGAGAGCCTAGTAAACATAATATTCGTCATGTAAGTGTAGATTAGTGATAGCAAAAAAAAAAAAAAAAAAAAAAGGTGCAGTTCCTGTGTGGTAACCTCCAACGAGTTCTACACAAGGGTATAAAGGGCATATAAAAGTGTAGGCAAAGGGTCTGTTTGTGTTTATACAGAGGATCAAAGCCTAATTGGGCTACCCCGAAAATGAACTAAGATACGATATGAAAAAGAACTTCCAACATCTGCACTCTCTGGAAGACTCATGCCAGAAGATGATCATCAAAAAACCCCAACAAAGATCCACGCACTGCTACAGCTGTAGATGCACTCATCCCACCAGTTCCTGGACTTGCCATGGGAATGAGGAAGGAGATATCTAAGCTGGCCTGTGCATACAGTAAAACAACAAAATTGGACTGGATCTATACTGTTGGAACTCAACCAAGAATTTGGAGAAGTGCAAATTGTAGCGCTCCAAAGTCTTACAACTACAAACTATTTACTGTTAAAAGAACATATGGCATGTGAACAGTCCCCAGGAATGGGTTGTTTTAATTTGTCTGATTTCTCTCAGACTGTTCAAGTTCAGTTGGACAATATCCACCATATCATAGATAAGTTTTCACAAATGCCTAAGGTGCCTAACAGGTTTTCTTGGTTTCACTGCAGATGGCTGGTAATTACAGATATGCTTTGGTTATGTAACTATACTCCTATTATGTTAATGTGTGTGTGCAATTTAAGTAGTAGCTTAAAACCTATACATGCTGAAGTTACTCTACAAGAAGATATATCAAAGAAATAATCAATCTTCCCATGTTTTCTTCCGCCTGCTACTTCTATAGCTTTTCTTCTTCCTTCCTAATTACAACCCTTAAATAGAATTCGTGCCTCATATCAAATTTACCGAGTATCATAATTCTTCCAAGTGGTAAAGATACCTCAAGACAAATGCTGGGCATAGAAGCCACAGGGCATAAATATGCAAAGAAGTAAAAAGCTAACGTTTTCAAACAATAAGGCTTCTCTCTCACTTAGCAACTTCACATTTCCCTGTATGGCCCCGGAAGATGACTGGTTAGCCAGAGACGGGTAAGATTCCTCAAGGGAGGAACAACCTAAGACAGGCACAGTCGCAGGGGGGCCATCAGGTGAGAAATTGGGGATCAACAGAGGTGAGGCTTAGAACCTCACCCCCCCGTTCTGAGAGAAATCTTCTGCATACGTGGATGTTTTATTGCCCTGGTCTAGCTTGGATTAACACATAGTCTACAGGCACACACCTGATCATCTACATGTGCTCTCTTACAACACTAAACTATGTTTTCTACCTTTATCTTGTATCTACCTACCACTTCAGCATTTTATTAAAAATAATAATAATAAAGAGAGAAATGTGGTATCCACATATAAATCAAGTATAAAAACCAAATGAGTATTCATATTTGAACTGACTGTTTATAGTTCATAATGCATGAGCAAAACCGAAAGTTTCTGTGATGACTACCCTTGTACTGTTCACTATGTAACTTATTCATTATGTAAGAATTTGTTCTACATGTAAAAACTTGTTTGTTATGCCTCAGAAGATTGGAGACTGACAAAAATTAGGCTTGGGGTGGAATAATGATTGTGCATTGAGCATTGACTCCCCTATACAGAATTTTATTGTCGTTAACAACCATTTGATCAATAAATATGAGAGATGCCCTCACAAAAAAAAAAAAAAAAAAAAAGGACAGACTTCCAATGGTAAAATAAATTAGTAACCGGGATGTAATGTATAGCATAAGGAATATAGTCAAGATATTGTAACAGCCTGGTAGGGTGATAGCTGGAACCTAGAATTATGTATATAAATGTTCTCCCACTGTGTTGTACACTTGAAACTCATGTAATGTAATACTGTGTGTCAACTACCCTTCAATAAAAAATAATTATTAAAAAAAAAAAAAAATAAAATAAATAATCAATCATCCCAAGTTTTCTTCTGCCTGCTACTTCTATAGCTTTTCTTCTTCCTTCCTAATTACAACCCTTAAATAGAATTTGTGCCTCATATCAAATTTACCAAGTATCATAATTCTTCCAAGTGGTAAAGATACCTCAAGACAAATGCTGGGCATAGAAGCCACAGGGCATAACTACGCAAAGAAGTAAAAAGCTAACCTTTTCAAACAATAAGGCTTCTCTCTCACTTACCAACTTTACATTTCCCTGTATGGCCCCGGAAGATGACTGGTTAGCCAGAGACGGGTAAGATTCCTCAAGGGAGGAACAACCTAAGACAGGCACAGTCGCAGGGTGGCCATCAGGTGAGAAATTGGGGATCAACAGAGGTGAGGCTTAGAACCTCACCCCCCCGTTCTGAGAGAAATCTTCTGCATCCGTGGATGTTTTATTGCCCTTGTCTAGCTTGGATTAACACATAGTCTAGCGGCACACACCTGATCATCTACATTTGCTCTCTTACAACACTAAACTATGTTTTCTACCTTTATCTTGTATTTACCTACCACTTCAGCATTTTATTAAAAAGAATAATAATAAAGAGAGAAATGTGGTGTCCACATATAAATCAAGTATAAAAATCAAATGAGTATTCATATTTGAAATGACTGTTTATAGTTCATAATGCATGAGCAAAACCAAAGGTTTCTGTGATGACTGCCCTTGTACTGTTCACCATGTAAGAACTTATTCACTATGTAAGAATTTGTTCTCCATGTAAGAACTTGTTTGTTATGCCTCAGAAGATTGGAGACTGACGAAAATTAGGCTTGGGGTGGATTAATGATTGTGCATTGAGCATTGACTCCCCTATACAGAATTTTATTGTTGTTAATAACCATTTGATCAATAAATATGAGAGATACCCTCTCAAAAAAAACAAAAAAAAAAGTACACACTTCCAATTGTAAAATAAATAAGTAACCAGGATGTATTGTATTACATAAGGAATATAGTCAAAATATTGTAACAACTTTGTATGGTGATAGATGGTAGCTAGAATTATCATGTATATAAATGTTGAATCACTGTGTTGTACACCTGAAATTAATGTAATACTGTGTGTCAACTACCCTTCAATAAAAAATAATTATCTACAAAAAAAAAAAAAAAATGAGAAGGGTGCCCTCCCTGTACCAGGAAGGGAACATCCTTATTACCAGAGGCTGGGAATTGCCATGAAGGGGATCTGTGCAAACACACTCAAATGACCCTCATCTTCCACAAGCTTTGTGCAACCCACAGGTCTCTGTGCCACTTCCCACGATTTCACTTCCCTAGCCCAAACCCCTTTGTCTTAACACTTCTTCACAAGTGCATCATTTCTTTGTCTAAAATGTATAAAATATGCTTTCTGTTCTGATCACTTCTCCAGATCGTCATTCTCTTGCAAAGACCTCCTGTACATATAAAAATTTAAAAAGACTTTTCTCCTGATCTGTCTTATGTGTTCCTAATTCCTAGGCCCAGCTGGAGAACATAAAGGGGTACAGGAGAGCGCTTTTTTTCCTCCCCTAAATCGGAATCTAAATCCTCTTTTAAGACAGTGCTAGAGACAGAAGCGGCTGGGAAAGAGCACCATGGTAGCAGCAAGGAATCCTGGCTCCTGGCCCGGGGCAAACCAGTCAACCTCCCTGGGCTACATGATTCTCTTGGGGACAAAGAGAAGGTGGGGCTGGGCTCTGTGTGAGGTTCCTTCCGTTGTCTACCAGTCTATGATTCTGACAAGCTAAAAGTCCCTGTAATCCAAGGAGACTCCCTCTCAGGGAAAATTCTGAATATTCCCAACTCTATTTACAGGAAATAGAGAAATAAAATAGGTTGTTGTCTGGTCAACCTGCTCAGTGTCACTTTTACAGAAAGCGTCATGACTTCAACCAGAACCCACCACGTGACTCTGGAGCAGTGCTCCTGTGCGGGTCGCCCGACCACCCTCTGAGTGTGCAGGACGTGACTACTGTCACAAACCCAGCCTCGAAAGCCAGTCCTGGAGGTCGACACCCTTGCTGTACCACAGAACACCTACCACGGACCCACGCAGGTCGGAAACCACAGGACTAACAACCTGAACCCAGACTACAGAAAGAAATGTGGTTAACAGCTGCTTCCAGCAGAACTGGGTGTTTTATGAGGGGCTTTTGGATGGAAGTAACAGAATTCTATTTTAAGAACAGTGGGATTTACCTTAAGTATGTAAATATGTCTCGTAAAATCTTGCATCCAAGCCTCCCAGATGAAGACATGAGAACTAAAAAGCATCAAAGTGCCTTCCAGTCTCTCTTCTCTCTCTCACTCTGCTTGCCCTTCTCTTGAAAGTGATTGAATCTCTGTCTCCTGAATACCAGCTTTCCTCCTGTTGGTTTAGCAGTTGGTGGCTACCTCTCAGCTCTCCTCTGGTTTGAACAGCTAATTTAAACCTCCAGCATCTTTGTCTCCAATTAAACTGCATTGGAGGTTATGATTGGCTCAGCTTTGGTCAGGTGCTCCCCTCAAGGCCAATCAGTTGTGATCAGAGAGGTGGGATCACCTGGCAGAAACATGTCTGCCAGGATCCAGCCCACTACACTGGGTGCATGGGCAGGGGAAAGTCTTTGACCATGACTGGGGATATGTAGGTATAGAAACATTTTGGCCAGATTTTCTGGAATTTTCTTCCTGAATATTTCTTTACATATAAAAAATATGCATAAAATATTCTGTGGTATTCACATTTTCTACAGTCTGATGTACATAGGCTCTAACTGGCAAGATAGACAGCTTATTCAGACATCACTATCATTCATTGGTAACCATCACAATAACAGGAAAGAAAAGCAATTCAACCAACTGGAGCTAATCTTGCCTCTCACCCCTCAAATGAACCTAGGTTCTTTAATTCTCCCAGTTGAGTAGGCTGCAGATACATAGTGAAGGAGATATTAGAACGAATTCTGGCTCTGTGGGTGTACTTCATGCAACCACTCTTCTTCAGCAGCTCCTGACTACAAGTGAGGACTCCAAGCACTAGCGGGCATGTTTAGTGTTGGTATATTTAAGAATAAATAATAGAAGTTATATGGTTTCCCTAGAAACCTTTTCTAAAGAAACTGGCTGTGAATAAAATGAGAGTTCCTGTGGCCAGGATTCTCACCTGGCCCTGGTTGACTAGCTCACTGCACACCTGTGGGCAATTTGACTCTTGCTGTGGGCGTGACACAATGGCCCGGATGCAAGGCTGCAGGAGAGCAGAGGACAGAGGCCCAGGGGACAGCTGTGCTGGATGACTGTGCAGAGAGGCCCAGAGGATGGCTGTAAGGATACAGGGGCCTGGAGGCAGAGATCAGCTTGCTACACACAGACTCACTCTGAGGGAACAGGATTTTAGTGACTGACGTGCCACCTGGAAATAAAGTTGGGTAAAACTCTTTCACCCCAAGAACGTTTTACTGTCATTTTCTTTGGTCACACTGAATCCAAAACAAACTTGCCTGGGGCTGAAATCCATTGGCAAGACACTGGCACATACAGCAGTAGTGCTCCTGTGCGGGTCACCCGACCACCCTCCGAGTGTGCAGAATGTGACTACTGTCACAAACCCAGCCTCAAAAGCTAGTCCTGGAGGTCGACACCCTTGCTGTACCACAGAACCGTCCATTACAGGGTCAAGGCCCGAGCTCAGCTGTAGCTCCAGGAGCAGTGGTTGGGCTTATTTTGCTTAAGGTTATTTAGGATCAAGTCTTTCTTTACCAGCTTTCTTTACAGTATATGAAAAATAAACCCAGGTAGTTTTTGGCATCTTTTGAAGCATTTGCAAGTTGTGGCGTATCAAAGAGAAGTGGAAGAAATCCTACAATGCAAAGCAGATGGAGACTCCTCAGGGAATGAGAGGAAATAGCTCTGATTATTGTAAGTTATTTGATTTGAATTCTCAATGCAGTCATGTTCAGATTTGAATAAAAGTGACCTGGAAAAGAGCCGTATATATTAGTATCAGTACCAGGACCTTTGCAATAGCTGTGATCTTATAGAGTTCTTAGGTAAGTTTACCAAAAAAGGTCTACAGAATATCAGAAAATTATTGATACATGATTCCCAAAGTGCTAAGGGAGCTAGATTGAGAATGATTCCTACCTGGCATAAAGGGTTATATTATGAACCACCAGTTTATGTAACAATCCCTTCCTCCACTGCAACATTTCACAACCCTCTTCCCGTGCCCCCCACACCCCAGCCTCACCATAACGAGCAGGGTCGTTAGCAGGAAGAAATCTGTTTGCCTCTTTTACCTTTGTTTCTAATTTAGAGATGATTATCTCAGGGTGTCTACATTATCTCTTCCTTGGGATCTTTGACATTTTAAGTCTTCATTTCAGTACCTTGGTTTCATGATCCTTGTCCATGTCCAACATCAACAGCAGAAGAAATCAAGCAAATCACAAGAAAAGGGGAAATCACTCTAAGATATGGAAGAGATTGCATGACTCTATTTAATAGACCAGGACAGACAGTACAGTTATAACACTGACTAGAAAGAAATATTAGCCAGAACAGCATTTACTCCAGATTCCCTTACCAAGCAAGCCCTCCACAACAGTGTCTTCATTTCCACCTGAAGTCATCTGTCTTGCCAATGGGTTTCAGTCCCAGGCAAGTTCACTATGGATTCAATGTGACCAAAGAAATGACAATACAACATTCTTGGGGTGAAAGGGTTATACCCAACTTTATTTCCACAGAGGCAGGTCAATTACTAAAATCCCATTCACTCAGAGCGAGTCTGCATGCAACAAGCAGGTCTCTGCCTCTGGGCCTTTCTGCCTGCACAGCCATCCCACTCTGTCCTCTGTGCTTCCACCACTCCAGCCTCTGCTCTGCTCTCCTGCATGTGGCCCAGAGCACTGGGCAGACCTCTTTATATAGAGTCAATAATGATGCATTGCCCACACGTAGGTAGTGACCTAGCCGACCAGGGCCAGGTGAGAATCCTGGCCACAGGAACCTTCATTTTATACACATCATCATCAAACACTTAGGATGCCATGGGGTCAAGGCTGAAAGTACCTAATCTGTTTTCAAGATAATATCCTTTTTCTTTCAATATGATTGTCAAACATTTATTTGCCACAAAATGTGAAATTGTTGGAATTCAGAATTAATAATATAATTCTTTCAGAGACACAGTAAGCATCTTGCCTGAATATTCTCCTGGCTCACTTTCAGGGAAAATTCGTGTTCCCTAATTAATCAAGATAAAATATTATTTAGCAAAAACTCTTGAATCAACTTGGCTCTTTAAATATTCTAAAACACAAGAGCCCAAGTTCTTCAAATGCTTATCCCTTGTGGATAAAATTGCAATATTTCCAGAATCTCTCACCTGGCCTTAGTGCATCTCCATATCAATAGGTGTTTGCCAAGTGGGTGGACAGTGAGTGCACACTGGGACTGGAGAGGTTTGGTGGGGTCCTTTTGCATCTGAGTTGCAAGAGATACAGGTGAGCAGAAGTAGATGACTGCTTGTAAGCAATAAACGGGTTTCTCCCACTTCATTTTTCCCTTTTGACTGATTTCAGCTTTAAAGGTTATTTGCCCCTGGCTGGGAACATATTTTCCCCCTGGAGTTACACCTGGAGGTAGTTGGCAGGACCTCTGAACCCGAAATCTGTCTTCAGGGGCACGATGCTTGGGCAGGCTACCCCTAGAGGTGGTTGGGAGATACCTGGAAAAACCCCTGTGGGTGGTGAGGAGGCCCTGGTGGCTGCTGTGGTGGGGAGTGATAACTCACCCTTCCCTCTGGAAGTGTGGATGGTGCAGCTTCACCTGGGAACCCCCTATCCATGGGGCTTCCAATTTGGGAGACCCTAGTGGGAAATTGGTATAGGGTAAAACACCTCCTAGATGGGTGGGCCCTTCCTCAGAATTGGGGGAGGGTGGAGACACTGAAGTTGTGGAATTAGCCCTCCATGAAATAGAAGACTGCTTAGAGGACCCGAGTGGCCACGTGGCAACTGGGATTGTGGGATGTTTGTTTCTCAAGATAGTGAAAAGGGTTATTGAGGAGAGAGACACACTTCGGCATCACTTGGAGGAGCTGGGTGTTGACTGTCTTGCCAATGGGTTTCAGCCCCAGACAAGTTCGCTATGGATTCAGTGTGACCAAAGAAAATGACAGCAAAACGTTCTTGGGGTGAAAGGGTTATACCCAACTTTATTTCCAGGAGGCAGGTCAATCACTAAAATCCCGTTCACTCAGAGTGAGTCTGCATGCAGGAAGCTGGTCTCTGCCTCTGGGCCCCTCTGTCTGCACAGCTGTCCTCTGGGCTTCTCTGCACAGCTGTCCTGCACAGCCATCCCCTGGGTCTCTGTCATCAGTGCTGTCACCACTCCAGCCTCTGCTCTGCTCTCCTGCAGCCTTGCAGCCCTGCCACCGTGTCGTGCCCAGAGCACTGGGTGGAGATCTTGATATAGAGTCAACAGCCATGTATTGCCCACAGGTGTGCAGTGAGCTAGTCAACCAGGGCCAGGTGAGAATCCTGGCCATAGGAACTCTGATTTTATCCACAATGACCTATGGGATGCCCTTAAGAAAGAGACAGTTATTGAGAAGATGGGTCATGCTCCTGGAAGATATGTTAGCAGCAAGGGAGAAGGCAGCAGGAGAACCATTGCAGGAGGCCAAGAGGGAGGGGGAGGAAGGAGCAGTGCCGTTAACCCCGGGGATGGTAGAGATGTTGGGGGAAGGGGAGGGAGTGGAGCTCAGGCAGAACTGTTGCCGAGGCCATCACCCAAGGCACCAGCCCCTCCCTTATTAAAGGCCTGCCTGGTTGTAATTAAGAAAATAAAAACACAACAAAAACAGGCTCCTCAGGGGGAGGAGTCGCCCCCACCCCAGGTTGTGGGGCACTCCATGCTCCACCCCATACCCAGGATCAGCTGGTGGATATGAGCATCCAGTTTCGGCAGAAGCCATCAAACCTCTGCCTAAATGATTTTGCATCTCTGGCATATGGAGGTGGAAAACATTAATATGTCTGGTTCTGAAATGGGTAGACAGGCTTCCCTGACAACTCACCCTTCTCTCCGGAAGTGGTTGCAAAGTGCCCATTACACCTCAGTGAATCAGGTGCTTCTGGATTGGCCATCAGCAGCCATCAGGGCAGTTAGGCCTAATCAGGGTGATTTACCATACTTACCCACTAGCTGGAAAACATGTGCAGAGCTCTAGCAGGTGTTATGGAAGTTGGGCATGAAAAATATCATCTAAAATATGGACCCCCAGAGCCCCTGTGAGGAGTTGTTCACTGCAGGAATGAGAAATCTGGTGCTCCATACAGCTCCCCCATCTCTCTTTGGGTCCCTAGTGACTATTCTTGCCCCCCACCTAGGGCAACCCATAAGTGAGGCTACTCGTACTTTAGCAGACCTGGGGGAGGTTGAAACAGTAAGAGCATAGAAGGAAGTATGGGCTACGACTGAAATGAGAGGTGCAAAGGGCCCCATGAAGGTCTTGATGGCCCAGATGTGTGTTGATTTGATAAAGGCAGGGGTAGTGAAAGGAAAACCTGATGGGCAGCACAACAAGATTTTGTTAGGACTGTGACACCAATTAAAGCCAAAGCAGTGGTTCCAGCCACTGAGGTCCAGGACATGGAAGACGGAGGCAAAGCCCAATGTCAAGCCTGTGTCCCTGCAAGACTTCCTGGGGGACAGTACTCAGGCAACACCTGGGCCCTGTTTGAGCATTGCAGTCTAACTGAAGTGGGGAGTCAAGGCCCCCACCTTGGGGGACTTCATGGGGACTGGAGGCCACATGTAGAATTAGCATTTCATTGGTCTCCCATGAATGTACAATGTGTCCTGGCACTGGTGGACACAGTTGCTGAACATTCTCTGATTTATGGCAATCCTGAGCATTTTCCTGGGACCTCTGCTGTGATAGATGGCTATGAGGGTAAAGTAATTAGAGTGAACAAAGACCAAATCCCACTGGGGACAGGGCATTTAGCTCCAAAGAAGTATACTCTGTACATTTCTCCCATCCCTGAATATATTTTGAGGGTGGATATACTGCAGGGCCTGTGGTTACAGACCACTGCAGGTGAGTTCAGACTGAGGGTACATGTGGTAAAGGCAGTTCTGAGGGGACGTGCTAAGCACCCACCTGTAGCTCTGCCTGTACCTCAGTGGGTGACAAATACTAAGCAGTATAAATCACATGGGAGAGAACCAAGATGGCGGCGTGAGTAGAGCAGCAGAAATCTCCCAAAACCAAATACATTTTTGAAAATACACCAAATACAACTAATCCTAAAAGAGAGACCAGAAGACACAGGACAATAGCCAGTCTACATCCACACCCATAAGAACACAGCACCTCACAAAGGGGGTAAGATACAAGCCACAGCCTGACGGAACCCAAGCACCCCTCACCCCAGCTCCCAGTGGGAGGAGAGGAGTCAGAGCAGGGAGGGAGAGGGAGCCCAGGACTGCTGAACACCCAGCCCCAGACATCTGCCCTGGAGCGAAGACACAGTGCGTGTGTGGGGTCCTGGATACTAGGGAAACAGGAAAGTAAGACCTGTGAGCAGGTCCCCGCAGCCAGCACACCCGAGACAAAGAAAAGTGAGTGCTTTTTGAAAGCCTTAAAGGGACAGGGATCCCACAGCTGGACAGAAGCGCCCTGGGACACTTAGCCAAGCAGCTGAGAACCTCAGGGAACTCTGGGTTCCCGAACCCCCACAGCGCAGCTCAGAGGCCCCTTGCCACGATAAACAGCCTCCCGCCTGTTCCCCCTCTGATGCTTCTCCGCCATATTGGAGCAGCCGCCTGAGGCCAGCCACGCCCACAGCAACTGCAGAGCTAAATAAACTCCATAGCGGCTAGGCAAGATCAGAAGCCCCGTCTGCGTGCAGCTGCCCAGCACAAGCCACTAGAGGCCGCTGTTCTCCCAGGAGAGCAAGGCCATTAAACTGGCAAGAAGGGACTTTCTCTTACCCAACACACGTGCCAGCTCCCCACAAATATATCTATCGCCATGAAAAGGCAGAAGAAATGGATACAGACCAAGATCACAGAGTCAAACCCTGAGAAGGAGATAGACCTAACCAGTCTTCCTGAAAAAGAATTCAAAATAAAGCTCATAACCATGCTGATGGAGATGCAGAGAAATATGCAAGAGCTAAGGGATGAAGTCCAGAGGGAGACTACAGATGTCCGGAGGGAGATTACAGAAATGAAACATCTCTGGAAGGATTTATAAACAGAATGGATAAGATGCAAGAGGCCATTGATGGAATAGAAACCAGACAACAGGAACGCATAGAAGCTGATGCAGAGAGAGATAAAAGGATCTCCAGGAATGAAACAATATTAAAAGAACTGTGTGACCAATCCAAATGGAACAATATCCATATTATAGGGGTACCAGAAGAAGAAGAGAGAGGAAAAGAGATGGAAAGTATCTTAGAAGAAATAATTGCTGAAAACTTCCCCAAACTGGAGGAGGAAATAATCGATCAGACCATGGAAGTGTACAGAACTCCCAACAGAAAGGAACCAAGGAGGACAACAGCAAGACACATAATAATTAAAATGGCAAAGATCAAGGACAAGGACAGAGTTTTAAAGGCAGCTAGAGAGAAAAAGGTCACCTATAAAGGAAAACCCATCAGGCTATCATCAGACTTCTCAACAGAAACATTATAGACCAGAAGAGAATGGCATGATATATGTAATGCAATGAAACAGAAGGGCCTTGAACCAAGGATACTGTATCCAGCACAACTATCATTTAAATATGAAGGAGGGATTAAACAATTCCCAGACAAGCAAAAGTTGAGGGAATTTGCCTCCCACAAACCACCTCTACAGGGTATTTTAGAGGGACTGCTCTAGATGGGAGCACTTCTAAAACTAAATAGATGTCACCAGAGAAAATAAAATCACAGCAATGAAAGGAGACCAACCAAATACTAACTAAAGGCAACAAATAAAATCAATTACCCACAAAAGCAGTTAAAGGAAGCACAAAAGAGCACAGAATAAAACAACCAACATATAAAGAATGGAGGAGGAGGAACAAGAATGGAGAAAAATAAAGAATGACCGGACAGTGTCTAAAATAGCTCAATAAGGGGAGGGCGGAAGATAGCGGCGTGAGTAGAGCAGCGGAAATCTCCTCCCAAAACAACATATATCTACGAAAATATAACAAAGACAACCCTTCCTAGAATAAAGACCAGAGGACACAGGACAATATCCAGACCACATCCGCACCTGAGAGAACCCAGCGCTTCACGAAGGGGGTAAGATACAAGCCCCGGCCCGGCGGGAGCCGAGCGCCCCTCCCCCCAGCTCCCAGCGGGAGAAGAATAGGCAGAGCGGGAGGGAGACAGAGCACAGGACTGCCGAACACCCAGCCCCATCAATCCGGGCCAGAGTGCAGACACAGTACGTGCCCAGGGGGCCCTGGATACTAGGGAAATAGGGCAGCAAGAACAGTGAGCGGGCACTGGAGGCCGGGTGCCGGAGGACATAAGAAAAGCGCGCGACCATTTTTTTTTTTTCTGTTTTGTTTTGGCGAGCGCTTTTTGGAAGTCTTAAAGGGATACGGACCCCAATACCAGAGAAACAGGGCAGCAAGAACAGTGAGCGGGCACCGGTGGCCTGGCGCAGGAGGACACCAGAAAACCAAGCGCCCATTTTCTTTTAATTTTTTTTTTTTTTTTGCTGTTTTGTTTTGGCAAGCGCATTTTGGTAGTCTTAAAGGGATAGAGACCCCAATACTAGGGAAACAGGGCAGCAAGACCGGTGAGCACAGTCCTGAGGCTGGCACCGGAGAATAAAGAAAAATGAGCGACCACCTTTTTTTTAATTTAAAAAAACAATTTTTAATTAAAAAAATTTTTTTTCTTTTTTCTTTTAATTTAAAATTTTTTTCTTTTTTTTTTTTTTAATTTAAAATTTCTTTTCTTTTTTTTTTTTTTTGGTGGTCGTTGTTTTGATTTGGCGGGTGCTTTTGGAAGTCTTAAAGGGGCAGGGAGGGACACTTAATCCAGAGGTAGGGAATCCCGGGATCTCTGGGCACCCTAACCCCTGGGCAGCAGGGAGCAGGGAGGCCCCTTACGGAGATAAATAGCCCCCCAGATGCTCCTGCTCCAACGTGACTCCACCACTTCGGAGTAGCTGCCCAAGCCAGGACACGCCCACAGCAAGAGCGGAGATTAACTCCATAGCATCCCGGCAGGAAGCAGAAACCCTGTCTGCGCGCAGCTGCCCAGCACAAGCCACTAGAGGTCGCTGTTCTCCCTGGAGAGGAGGGCCACAAACCAACAAGAAGGGAAGTTCTTCCAGCCGTCACTCGTCCCAGCTCTGCAAACTATTCCTATCACCATGAAAAGGCAAAGCTACAGGCAGACAAAGATCACAGAGACAACACCAGAGAAGGAGACAGACCTAACCAGTCTTCCTGACAAAGAATTCAAAATAAAAATCATAAACATGCTGACAGAGATGCAGAGAAATACACAAGAGAAATGGGATGAAGTCCGGAGGGAGATCACAGATGCCAGAAAGGAGATCACAGAAATGAAACAAACTCTGGAAAGGTTTATAAGAAGAATGGATAGGATGCAAGAGGCCATTGATGGAATTGAAATCAGAGAACAGGAACGCATAGAAGCTGACAGAGAGAGACAAAAGGATCTCCAGGAATGAAACAATATTAAGAGAACTGTGTGACCAATCCAAAAGGAACAATATCTGTATTATAGGGGTCCCAGAAGAAGAAGAGAGAGGAAAAGAGATGGAAAGTATCCTAGAAGAAATAATTGCTAAAAACTTCCCCAAACTGGGGGAGGAAATAAATGAACAGACCACGGAAAAACACAGAACCCCCAACAGAAAGGATCCAAGCAGGACAACACCAAGACACATAATAATCAAAATGGCAAAGATCAAGGACAAGGAAAGAGTTTTAAAGGCAGCTAGAGAGAAAAAGGTCACCTATAAAGGGAAACCCATCAGGCAAACATCAGACTTCTCAACAGAAACCCTACAGGCCAGAAGAGAATGGCATGATATATTTAATACAATGAAACAGAAGGGCCTTGAACCAAGGATACTGTATCCAGCACGACTATCTTTCAAATATGACGGTGGGATTAAACAATTCCCAGACAAACAAAAGCTGAGGGAATTTGCTTTCCACAAACCACCTCTACAGAACATCTTACAGGGACTGCTCTAGATGGGAGCACTCCTAGAAAGAGCACAGCACAAAACACCAACATATGAAGAATCGAGGATGAGGAACAAGAACGGAGAGAAGAAAAGAATCTCGAGACAGTGTATATAACTGCTCAATAAGCGAGCTAAGTTAGGCAGTAAGATACTAAAGAGGCTAACCTTGAACCTTTGGTTACCACGAATTTAAAGCCTGCAATGGCAATAAGTATATATTTTTCAATAGTCACCCTAATTGTTAATGGGTCGAATGCACCAATCAAAAGACACAGAGTAATAGAATGGATAAAAAAGCAAGACCCATCTATATTCTGCTTACAAGAAACTCACCTCAAACCCAAAGACATGTACAAACTAAAAGTCAAGGGATGGAAAAACATATTTCAAGCAAACAAGAGTGAAAAGAAAGCAGGGGTTGCAGTACTAATATCAGACAAAATAGACTTCCAAACAAAGAAAGTAACAAGGGATAAAGAAGAACACTACATAATGATAAAGGACTCAGTCAAACAAGAGGATATAACCATTCTAAATATATATGCACCAAACACAGGCGCACCAGCATATGTGAAACAAATACTAACAGAACTAAAGGGGGATATAGACTGCAATGCATTCATTCTAGGAAACTTCAACACACCACTCACCCCAAAGGAGAGATCCACCGGGCAGAAAATAAGTAAGGACACGGAAGCACTGAACAACACAGTAGAGCAGATGGACCTAATAGACATCTATAGAACTCTACATCCTAAAGCAACAGGATATACATTCTTCTCAAGTGCACATGGAACATTCTCCAGAGTAGACCACATACTAGGCCACAAAAAGAGCCTCAGTAAATTCCAAAAGATTGAAATCCTACCAACCAACTTTTCAGACCACAAAGGCATAAAACTAGAAATGAACTGTACAAAGAAAGCAAAGAGGCTCACAAACACATGGAGATTTAACAACACGCTCCTAAATAATCAATGGATCAATGACCAAATCAAAATGGAGATCCAGCAATATATGGAAACAAATGACAACAACAACACTAAGCCCCAACTTCTGTGGGACACAGCAAAAGCAGTCTTAAGAGGAAAGTATATAGCAATCCAAGCATATTTAAAAAACGAAGAGCAATCCCAAATGAATGGTCTAATGTCACAATTATCGAAATTGGAAAAAGAACAACAGATGAGGCCTAAGGTCAGCAGAAGGAGGGACATAATAAAGATCAGAGAAGAAATAAATAAAATTGAGAAGAATAAACCAATAGCAAAAATCAATGAAACCAAGAGCTGGTTCTTCGAGAGAATAAACAAAATAGATAAGCCTCAAGCCAGACTTATTAAGAAGAAAAGAGAGTCAATACAAATCAACAGTATCAGAAACGAGAAAGGAAAAATCACGACGGACCCCACAGAAATACAAAGAATTATTAGAGAATACTATGAAAACCTATATGCTAACAAGCTGGGAAACCTAGGAGAAATGGACAACTTCCTAGAAAAATACAACCTTCCAAAATTGACCCAGAAAGAAACAGAAAATCTAAACAGACCAATTACCAGCAACGAAATTGAAGAGGTAATCAAAAAAATACCAAAGAACAAAACCCCTGGGCCAGATGGATTTACCTCGGAATTTTATTAGACATACAAGGAAGAGATAATATCCATTCTCCTTAAAGTTTTCCAAAAAATAGAGGAGGAGGGGATACTCCCAAACTCATTCTATGAAGCTAACATCACACTAATACCAAAATCAGGCAAAGACCCCACCAAAAAAGAAAACTACAGACCAATATCCCTGATGAACGTAGATGCAAAAATACTCAACAAAATATTAGTAAACCGAATTCAAAAATACATCAAAAGGATCATACACCATGACCAAGTGGGATTCATCCCAGGGATGCAAGGATGGTACAACTTTCTAAAGTCCATCAACATCATCCACCACATCAAAAAAAAGAAAGACAAAAACCACATAATCATCTCCATAGATGCTGAAAAAGCATTTGACAAAGTTCAACATCCAATCATGATAAAAACTCTCAGCAAAATGGGAATAGAGGGCAAGTACCTCAACACAATAAAGGCCATCTATGATAAACTCAAAGCCAACATTATATTGAACAGTGAGAAGCTGAAAGCATTTCCTCTGAGATCGGGAACTAGACAGGGATGCCCACTCTCTCCACTGTTATTTAACATAGTACTGGAGGTCCTAGCCACGGCCATCAGACAAAACAAAGAAATACAAGGAATCCAGATTGGTATAGAAGAAGTTAAACTGTCACTATTTGCAGATGACATGATACTGTACATAAGAAACCCTAAAGACTCCACCCCAAAACTACTAGAACTGATATCGGAATACAGCAAAGTTGCAGGATACAAAATCGACACACAGAAATCTGTGGCTTTCCTATATACTAACAATGAACCAACAGAAAGAGAAATCAGGAAAACAACTCCATTCACAATTGCATCAAAAAAAGTAAAATACCTAGGAATAAACCTAACCAAAGAAGTGAAAGACTTATACTCTGAAAACTACAAGTCACTCTTAAGAGAAATTAAAGGGGACACTAACAGATGGAAACTCATCCCATGCTCGTGGCTAGGAAGAATTAATATCGTCAAAATGGCCATCCTGCCCAAAGCAATATACAGATTTGATGCAATCCCTATGAAACTACCAGCAACATTCTTCAATGAACTGGAACAAATAATTCAAAAATTCATATGGAAACACCAAAGACCCCGAATAGCCAAAGCAATCCTCACAAAGAAGAATAAAGTAGGTGGGATCTCACTCCCCAACTACAAGCTCTACTATAAAGCCATAGTAATCAAGACAATTTGGTACTGGCACAAGAGCAGAGCCACAGACCAATGGAACAGACTAGACAATCCAGACATTAACCCAGACATATATGGTCAATTAATATTTGATAAAGGAGCCATGGGCATACAATGGCGAAATGACAGTCTCTTCAACAGATGGTGCTGGCAAAACTGGACAGCTACATGTAGGAGAATGAAACTGGACCATTGTCTAACCCCATATACAAAAGTAAACTCAAAATGGATCAAAGACCTGAATGTAAGTCATGAAACCATTAAACTCTTGGAAGAAAACATAGGAAAAAACCTCTTAGACATAAACATGAGTGACCTCTTCTTGAACATATCTCCCCGGGCAAGGAAAACAACAGCAAAAATGAACAAGTGGGACTATATTAAGCTGAAAAGCTTCTGTACAGCAAAAGACACCATCAATAGAACAAAAAGGAACCCTACAGGATGGGAGAATATATTTGAAAATGACACATCCGATTAAGGCTTCACGTCCAGAATATATAAAGAGCTCACATGCCTCAACAAACAAAAAACAAATAACCCAATTAAAAAATGGGCAGAGGAACTGAACAGACAGTTCTCCAAAAAAGAAATACAGATGTCCAACAGACACATGAAAAGATGCTCCACATTGCTAATTATCAGAGAAATGCAAATTAAAACTACAATGAGGTATCACCTCACACCAGTAAGGATGGCTGCCATCCAAAAGACAAACAACAACAAATGTTGGCGAGGCTGTGGAGAAAGGGGAACCCTCCTACACTGCTGGTGGGAATGTAAGTTAGTTCAACCATTGTGGAAAGCAGTATGGAGGTACATCAAAATGCCCAAAACAGACTTACCATTTGACCCAGGAATTGCACTCCTAGGAATTTACCCTAAGAATGCAGCAATCAAGTATGAGAAAGATCAGTGCACCCCTATGTTTATCGCAGCACTATTTACAATAGCCAAGAATTGGAAGCAACCTAAATGTCCATCGATAGATGAATGGATAAAGATGTGGTCCATATACACAATGGAATACTACTCAGCCATAAGAAAAGGGAAAATCCAATCATTTGCAGCAACATGGATGGAGCTGGAGGGTATTATGCTCAGTGAAACAAGCCAAGCGGAGAAAGAGAAATACCAAATGATTTCACTTATCTGTGGAATATAAGAACAAAGGAAAAACTGAAGGAACAAAACAGCAGCAGAATCACAGAACTCAAGAATGGACTAACAGGTACCAAAGGGAAAGGGACTGGGGAGGATGGGTGGGTAGGGAGGGATAAGGGGGGTGGAGAAGTAGGGCCGTATTAAGATTAACATGCATGGGGGGGTAGGAGAAAAGGGAGGGCTGTACAACACAGAGAAGGCAAGTAGTGATTCTACAACATTTTGCTATGCTAATGGACAGTGACTGTAAAGGGGTTTATAGGGGGGACCTGGTATAGGGGAGAGCCTAGTAAACATAATATTCATCATGTAAGTGTAGATTAGTGATACGAAAAACAAAACAAAACAACAACAACAAAAAAAGGGCAGTTCTCATGTGGTAACCTCAAATGAGTTCTACACAAGGGTATAAAGGGCATATAAAAGTGTAGGCAAAGCGTCTGTTTGTGTTTATACAGAGAATCAAAGCCTCATTGGGGTACCCCGAAAATGAACTAAGATACAATATGAAAGAGAACTTCCAACATCAGAACTCTCTGGAAGACTCATGCCAGAAGATGATCATCAAAAAACCCCAACAAAGATACATGCACTGCTACAGCTGTAGATGCACTCATCCCACCGGCTCCTGGACTTGCCATGGGAATGAAGGAGATATCTAAGCTGGCCTGTGCATACAGTAAAACAACAAATTTGACTGGATCTATACAGTTGGAATTCAACCAAGAATTAGGAGAAGTGCAAATTGTAGCGCTCCAAAATCTTACAACTACAGACTATTTACTATTAGAAGAACATAAGGGATGTGAACATTCCCCAGGAATGGGTTGTTTTAATTTGTCTGATTTCTTTCAGACTGTTCAAGTTCAGTTGGACAATATCAACCATATCATAGATAAGTTTTCACAAATGCCTAAGGTGCCTAACTGGTTTTCTTGGTTTCACTGGAGATGGCTGGTAATTACAGGTATGCTTTGGTTATGTAACTATACTCCTATTATGTTAATATGTGTGCGCAATTTAAGTAGTAGCTTAAAACCTATCCATGCTGAAGTTACTCTACAAGAAGATATGTCAAAGAAATAATCAATCTTCCCATGTTTTCTACCGCCTGCTACGTCTATAGCTTTTCTTCTTCTTTCCTAATTACCACCCTT
This sequence comes from Manis pentadactyla, assembly GCF_030020395.1. Lineage (NCBI taxonomy): Eukaryota > Metazoa > Chordata > Mammalia > Pholidota > Manidae > Manis > Manis pentadactyla. Next base: position 56,586,173 of record NC_080025.1, on the reverse strand, counting down.
AAATATAATTCGTGCCTCATATCAAATTTACCGAGTATCATAATTCTTCCAAGTGGTAAAGATACCTCAAGACAAATGCTGGGCATAGAAGCCACAGGGCATAAATATGCAAAGAAGTAAAAAGCTAACTTTTTCAAACAATAAGGCTTCTCTCTCACTTAGCAACTTCACATTTCCCTGTATGGCCCCGGAAGATGACTGGTTAGCCAGAGACGGGTAAGATTCCTCAAGGGAGGAACAACCTAAGACAGGCACAGTCGCAGGGTGGCCATCAGGTGAGAAATTGGGGATCAACAGAGGTGAGGCTTAGAACCTCACCCCCCCGTTCTGAGAGAAATCTTCTGCATACGTGGATGTTTTATTGCCCTTGTCTAGCTTGGATTAGCACATAGTCTAGCGGCACACACATGATCATCTACATTTGCTCTCTTACAACACTAAACTATGTTTTCTACCTTTATCTTGTATCTACCTACCACTTCAGCATTTTATTAAAAATAATCATAATAAAGAGAGAAATGTGGTATCCACATATAAATCAAGTATAAAAACCAAATGAGTATTCATATTTGAACTGTTTATAGTTCATAATGCATGAGCAAAACCGAAAGTTTCTGTGATGACTGCCCTTGTACTGTTCACTATGTAACTTATTCATTATGTAAGAATTTGTTCTCCATGTAAGAACTTGTTTGTTATGCCTCAGAAGATTGCAGACTGATGAAAATTACGCTTGGGGTGGATTAATGATTGTGCATTGTGCATTGACTCCCCTATACAGAATTTAATTGTTGTTAACAACCATTTGATCAATAAATATGAGAGATGCCCTCACAAAAAAAAAAAGAAAGAAAAAAGGACAGACTTCCAATGGTAAAATAAATAAGTAACCGGGATGTAATGTATAGCATAAGGAATATAGTCAAGATATTGTAACAGCTTGGTAGGGTGATAGCTGGAACCTAGAATTATGTATATAAATGTTTTATCACTGTGTTGTACACTTGAAACAAATGTAAGGTAATACTGTGCGTCAACTACCCTTCAATAAAAAATAATTATCTAAAAAAAAAAAAAAAGAAGCAAAGGTGGCCAGGTGTCTCCTGCATCCCAGCAGAGGCCAGAGAGGCTCTTGGGCTGAGGGGCACACCTGAAAGGTTTTCCATGGGATTGGAGAGTCCAGTGGAACCAAGCATGCTGTTACCTGCCTATCATACAGAAACAGTGTCCCTCCTGGGCCGTGCTGGAGAGGAGGGACACTGAATGACAGTATGGGTGTCCTGGTTGCTCAGGACAGTGCACTCCAGGCTCATCCCCACCCAGAAGTGGGACTCTGCCAAAAAAAAAAAAAAAAAAAAAAAATGGGCAGAGGAACTGAACAGACAGTTCTCCAAAAAAGAAATACAGATGGCCAACAGACACATGAAAAGATGCTCCACATCGCTAATTATCAGAGAAATGCAAATTAAAACTACAATGAGGTATCACCTCACACCAGTAAGGATGGCTGCCATCCAAAAGACAAACAACAACAAATGTTGGCGAGGCTGTGGAGAAAGGGGAACCCTCCTACACTGCTGGTGGGAATGTAAGTTAGTTCAACCATTGTGGAAAGCAGTATGGAGGTACATCAAAATGCTCAAAACAGACTTACCATTTGACCCAGGAATTGCACTCCTAGGAATTTACCCTAAGAATGCAGCAATCAAGTTTGAGAAAGACCAATGCACCGCTATGTTTATCGCAGCACTATTTACAATAGCCAAGAATTGGAAGCAACCTAAATGTCCATCGATAGATGAATGGATAAAGAAGAGGTGGTACATATACACAATGGAATACTACTCAGCCATAAGAAAAGGGAAAATCCTACCATTTGCAGCAACATGGATGGAGCTGGAGGGTATTATGCTCAGTGAAACAAGCCAAGCGGAGAAAGAGAAATACCAAATGATTTCACTCATCTGTGGAATATAAGAACAAAGGAAAACATGAAGGAACAAAACAGCACCAGAATCACAGAACGCAAGAATGGACTAACAGGTACCAAAGGGAAAGGGACTGGGGAGGATGGGTGGGTAGGGAGGGATAAGGGGGGGAGAAGTAGGGGGGTGTTAAGATTAGCATGCATGGGGGGGTAGGAGAAAAGGGAGGGCTGTACAACACAGAGAAGGCAAGTAGTGATTCTACAACATTTTGTTATGCTGATGGACAGTGACTGTAAAGGGGTTTATAGGGGAGACCTGGTATAGGGGAGAGCCTAGTAAACATAATATTCTTCATGTAAGTGTAGATTAGTGATACAAAAACAAAACAAAACAAACAAACAAAAAAAGGGCAATTCCTGTGTGGTAACCTCCAACGAGTTCTACACAAGGGTATAAAGGGCATATAAAAGTGTACGCAAAGGGTCTGTTTGCGTTTATACAGAAGATCAAATCCTAATTGGGCTACCCCGAAAATGAACTAAGATACGATATGAAAGAGAACTTCCAACATCAGAACTCTCTGGAAGACTCATGCCAGAAGATGATCATCAAAAAACCCCAACAAAGATACATGCACTGCTACAGCTGTAGATGCACTCATCCCACCAGCTCCTGGACTTGCCATGGGAATGAAGGAGATATCTAAGCTGGCCTGTGCATACAGTAAAACAACAAATTTGACTGGATCTGTACTGTTGCAACTCAATCAAGAATTAGGAGAAGTGCAAATTGTAGCGCTCCAAAATCTTACAACTACAGACTATTTACTGTTAAAAGAACATATGGCATGTGAACATTCCCCAGGAATGGGTTGTTTTAATTTGTCTGATTTCTCTCAGACTGTTCAAGTTCAGTTGGACAATATCAACCATATCATAGATAAGTTTTCACAAATGCCTTAGGTGCCTAACTGGTTCTCTTGGTTTCACTGGAGATGGCTGGTAATTACAGATATGCTTTGGTTATGTAACTATACTCCCATTATGTTAATGTGTGTGTGCAATTTAAGTAGTAGCTTAAAACCTATACATGCTGAAGTTACTCTCCAAGAAGATATGTCAAAGAAATAATCAATCTTCCCATGTTTTCTTCCACCTGCTACTTCTATAGCTTTTCTTCTTCCTTCCTAATTACAACCCTTAAATAGAATTAGTGCCTCATATCAAATTTACCGTGTATCATAATTCTTCCAAGTTGTAAAGATACCTCAAGACAAATGCTGGGCATAGAAGCTACACGGCATAAATATGCAAAGAAATAAAAAGCTAACCATTTCAAACAATAAGGCTTCTCTCTCACTTACCAACTTTACATTTCCCTGTATGGCCCCGGAAGATGACTGGTTAGCCAGACACGGGTAAGATTCCTCAAGGGAGGAACAACCTAAGACAGGCACAGTCACAGGGGGGCCATCAGGTGAGAAATTGGGGATCAACAGAGGTGAGGCTTTGAACCTCACCCCCCCTGTTCTGAGAGAAATCTTCTGCATCCGTGGATGTTTTATTGCCCTTGTCTAGCTTGGATTAACACATAGTCTACAGGCACACACCTGATCATCTACATTTGCTCTCTTACAACACTAAACTATGTTTTCTACCTTTATCTTGTATCTACCTACCACTTCAGCATTTTATTAAAAATAATCATAATAAAGAGAGAAATGTGGTATCCACATATAAATCAAGTATAAAAACCAAATGAGTATTCATATTTGAACTGACTGTTTATAGTTCATAACGCATGAGCAAAACCGAAAGTTTCTGTGATGACTGCCCTTGTACTGTTCACTATGTAACTTATTCATTATGTAAGAATTTGTTCTCCATGTAAGAACTTGTTTGTTATGCCTCAGAAGATTGCAGACTGATGAAAATTACGCTTGGGGTGGATTAATGATTGTGCATTGAGCATTGACTCCCCTATACAGAATTTTATTGTCGTTAACAACCATTTGATCAATAAATATGAGAGATGCCCTCACAAAAAAAGAAAAAAAAAGACAGACTTCCAACGGTAAAATAAATAAGTAACCGGGATGTAATGTATAGCATAAGGAATATAGTCAAGATACTGTAACAGCTTGGTAGGGTGATAGCTGGAACCTAGAATTATGTATATAAATGTTTTATCACTGTGTTGTACACTTGAAACTAATGTAATGTAATACTGTGCGTCAACTACCTTTCAATAAAAAATAATTATCAAAACAAAAAAATAATAAATAAATAAATAAATAAAATAGCTCAATAAGTGAGTTAAGTTAGACATTAAGATACTAAAGAAGCTAACCTTGAACCTTTGGCAACCATGAATCTAAAGCCTCCAATGGCAATAAGTACATATCTTTCAATAATCACCCTAAATGTAAATGGACTGAATGCACCAATCAAAAGACACAGAAGAATAGAATGGATAAAAAAGCAAGACCCATCTCTATGCTGCTTACAAGAGACTCACCTCAAACCCAAAGACTATAGGAACAAAGAAAGACTGAAAGAACAAAACAGCAGCAGAATCATAGAACCTAAGAATGGACTAACAGTTACCAAAGGGAAAGGGACTGGGGAGAAAGGGAGGGAAGGGAGGGATAAGGATGGGGAAAAAGAAAGGGGACATTACGATTAGCATGTATAATGTTGGGGGGGCATGGGGAGGGCTGTGCAACCCAGAGAAGACAAGTAGTGATTCTACAGCATCTTACTATGCTGATGGACAGTACTGTAATGGGGTTTGTGGGGGGAATTTGGTGAAGGGGGACCCTAGTAAACATAATATTCTTCATGTAATTATAGATTAATGACAAGAAAATTAATTAATTAATTTAAATAACTAAATAAATCGCATGGGAGACACAAGGAAATTGGGGAAACTCTACAGGAATTGGAGAAGATGGGCATCGTAAAGCCCTCTCATAGTCATTTTAATTCCCCAATGTGGCCACTGAAAAAGCCAGACGGCTCCTGGCATATGACCATGGGCTACAGGGAATTGAGCAAAGTCACATCCCCCTTGCATGCTGCTGTCCCCTCTATAGCAGCCCTTATGGACACACTCAGCCATGAACTAGGGACATATCATTATGTTGTGAACCTTGCTAATGCTTTCTTCTCTATTGACATAGCACAGGAAAGTCAGGAACAGTTTGCCTTTACATGGGAAGGCTGACTGTGGACATTCACTGTCCTTCCACAGGGATACCTCCACAGTCCCACCATCTGTCACAGACTTGTATACCACATGGAAGAAACCTCAAATGGTGCAGATGTATCACTGCATTGATGATATTATGTTCACATCTGATTCTCTTGTAGATTTAGAAGGGGCAGTTCCTAGACTGCAGCAACATCCACAGGAGAAAGGATTGGTTGTGAACAGCACCAAGGTTCAGGGACCTGGTTTGTCAGTAAAGTTCTTGAGGTTGTCTGGTAGAGTAAAACTAAAGTTATTCCAGAAGCAATCATAGACAAGGTCCAAGCTTTCCCACCCCTACCACTGTGGGAGTATTATAAGATTTTGGGGGCCTTTTGGGATACTGGAGAGTATTTATCCCACACTTGGCACAAATTCCGAAGCCCTGATACTGGTTGGTACAAAAGGGCATCAAGAGGGACTGAGATGAAACATGTGCAGCTGCTTTTACTGCTGATAAGCGAGCAGTCAAGGCCATGCAGGCTCTGAGTGTAATTGACTCATCAAGGCCCTGTGAGCTAGATGTTCATGTAACCAAAGATGGCTATGGATGGAGCATTTGGCAGTGGCTTGAATGGACATGCCAACCTATTGGATTCTGGTCCCAACTATGGAATGGAGCAGAGGTCTGGTACACCTTGATAGAGAAGCAAGTGACTGCTGTGTACCACACCTTGCTAGCTCAGGAGCCCATCACCAAAACAGCCTCGACCAAAGTAATAACCACCTATCCCATTGTGGGGTGGGTGAGAGACTGGAACCAAAGACCACAGAGTGGTGTGGCACAGATGCCTACAGTGCCCAAATGGGGTGCATATTTACAGCAGTGTAGTGCCCTTTCCACTAACCCTTTAAGTGGATAACTCCAACACTTATTGGGGCCAGTGACATATACCAGTGGAAAGCAGGAAGAACTTGCTTTTGAGCCATTAGTATCTGAGAATCCTTATCAAGAGAGAAAAGCCCCTATACCTGAAGATTTTTGGTACACAGATGGCTCTAGTCATGTGCAGCCCCTGAAGTGGAGGACTGTGGCTTTCCATCCTAATACTGAGACAATACAGATGGAGGACAGAGACAGGAAGAGCACTCAATGGACTGAGTTGTGGTCAATATAGCTCGTGATCACCAAAGAGCCCTCCCTTATAGTTGTCTGCACTGATAGCTGGGCTGTCTATCGGGGCTTGACCCTGTGGCTACCCACATGGTACCATACCAACTGGATGGTTGGTCACTGGCCCCTTTGGGGACAAGAGTTTTGGCAAGACCTATGAGCCTCTCATCAGACTAAGACTGTTATGGTATAGCATGTGGTTGGCCATTTGCCTTTGGCATCCCCAGGGAATGATGAAGCAGACACATTTGCCCAGGTGCACTGGCTAGATGGAAAGCCTACCTCTGATGTAGCCCAATGGTTAAATCAGCATTTGTTGCATGTGGAGCAAAAGACAGTGTGGGCTGTGGCTCATCAGTGGGGCTTACTGTTGACCTTTGAAGAAGTCACAGAGCCCAGAAGGAGTGCCTTGTGTACTCTAAGAAAGACTTACACCGAGTCCCACAACAACATGGATGATAGTAAAGGGACTGATACCCCTTGTCAGGTGGCAAATAGACTATATTGGGCCTCTGTCCATATCAGAAGGATATCGGTATGCTGTGACTTGTGTGGACACAGCTACTGGCCTGTTGGTTGCTTTTCCTGCATGTCATGCAGATCAGCAAACCACCAAAAGGGGCCCAGAGTGCCTCGTTGCAATCCATGGCCAGCCACAGGTGACTGAGAGCAATCAAGGCACCCACTTCACTGGACATGCTTTACAAGAATGGGTGCAGCAATTAGGAATAAAGTAGAAGTTTCATGTAACATAAAACCCTACTGGGGTAGGCATTATAGAGAGGTACAATGATTCATTGAAAACTGGCCTGGAGTTGGACACTAATAGTCTACAGAGCTGGTCATTTCACTTATGGACAGTGCTACAACGTTTGAATGAAAAGCCCCGAAAAAGAGCCTTGAGCCCTGTGGACATGCTAACACAAATTGCTGCCTCTCCTATTCAACTGTATGTGCAAACTAAAGAGAAGTCATTGAAGCCAGGATATGGCCAGCAAAGCAACATCCTGCCACCAGCCCCAACTGCGTTAAACCCTGGACACTCTGTTGAGTGGTTGTGGCCCTAGACATTTTAACACATGGACCAGCTTCGGCTGGCCCTATGGCACCTTGGGGAAAAGGCCTGCAAACTAGCCTCCTGTTTATTCCTGGAGTAACAGCAGAATGGCCCCCAAAGGTCATGGTAGTGAGAGGTAAAATGGCTGGGCGGTAAGACTATCTTATGGGGAAGTTTTGTTTTATCTTTATGGCCAGTGCATGTACTTCCTGTAGCCCTATATATTGACCCATTTGTAATTCCCACAGATAGGGGGGTGAAGGTCTTGTATCTAGACCAGGATGTGATCCCATTCCTGCTGCCGTCCTATCACAGGACCACTCTCTTGCATGCATTCTACCTGATGGACAAGATTTGCCTATGCTGGTGTCATTACAGCCTGTATCTTATCGCCCTTAAGGTTATTTTCTTCTACAGTCCCTGTGACCTGGATCCACCCTGTGGCTGCAGCTGCCATGTGATGAGTGCACTGAACTCCCTACCACTTCAGCTACTGGCCTCCTGTGGAATGCGCAAGCTATGGACTTAATCTGAATAGGACTTTGAACCTAGCTGAATCCTCCAGCTTGAGGATTATCATAATTTTATTGCTGTTGTTATTGTATGTTATTAGTCTGATTACAGTGTTCCAGTTTTCTTGCACAGGAGCCATTGCAGAAGATGGGGAATAGATTGTGAGGCAAGATTTCTGGAGGGGTAGCCTGTGGGTAAAATTGCAATATTTCCAGAACCTCTTGCCTGGCCTTAGTGCATCTCCATATCAATAGGTGTTTCCAAAGTATGGAGAGAAGTAGTACATCTCCATATCAATAGGTGATTACAAGGTGGGTGAGGCCAAGAGCACACCTGGACCAGAGGGGTTTGATGGGGCCTGGCAGCCAGGTTGTAAGAGATGCAGGTGAGCAGAAGTAGACAACTGCTTGTAAGCAATAAATGCGTTTCTCCTACTTTATTTCTCCCTTTGACTGATTTCAGCTTCACAGGTTATTTGCCCCGGGTGGGAACATATTTTCCCCCCTGGACTTACATCCCTGATTAATGATATTTATCCTTCCTGGACTTTGTTCTTTCCAAGAAGAAAAAGGAGCCAGCAATCCAAATTAACATAGGATTTGTGTATGCAAGAACTACCATCAGCTTGCCTTCAAAATTCAATAAAATCTCATTATTTTGTTAGTGGCCCTGTTCTCTAAATTCAATCCTCTCTTTCAGCAAATAACAAGTGAAATATTCCTTTGACTGATAACAAAGCTGCATTCCCTTTTCCTCAAATTTCCTGGAAGACTCTTAAAATTTTATATTTATCTTAGTGAAATATGTAGTGCATATTTTGAATTCTTGAAATATTTTGTCCTCTCCAAATATGTCGATTGACTTGAGAATATTTTGAGTTACACAGATCTTGATATAGAAACTGCAGAATTGAATGAAAGATCTCAGAATGTCTAATTAATTGAACTAAAATAATCAAATGACTGATATTGTGACTAAAATTACCATACTATAAATGTACTCCAGTTTTTAAAAAACACTCTCATGAACTTTCCTGAGAGAGCCACAAAGTATAGTCTCTATACCTACAGATTTAACATCTAGAAGTTCAACTATTAAAGGACAACTCAGAACTATGGTATGTACTAACTGATCATTTTTTGTAGGAAATCAACTTTGAACCCAAGCTTTGAGACTCATGTGAGGAGTTGAGCAAATTAGCTAATGAATGAGTCTTTCTGAACATCATATCCATCTCTGCAATTCTTTTGGGTACACATCAAAAGCATATGCAAGTGTGATGTCAATGCCAGTTGTTTATCGCTTTGCATGTATAGTATTTGTTTGTGTTATGTATTTGTAGTTGGAAAATCCATTTATTCATTTGTGCACCAAAGATTAGTGTGTGTTAGTTATTAGGGATTCTGTAGTGAACAAATACAGGAAAAGTCTTTGTTCTCACCGACTGAGACTGTATGGTGGAGATAGACAGTAAACAAATGAGATAATTACAGACTGTAATGTGTGATTAAGGAAATAAATTAGGTGATGTGTTACCAAGTAAATGCAGGAGGACAACCATAAATAGATGGGTTAGAAAAGGCCTTCTGGGGAATTAACACCTGAGTTCAGACCTGAAGGGAGAAAATAAGGGCACCAATAGTTAATTATTAGCTGTTGCTGGAGAAAATCAAGTACATATAGAAAGAGGTGATGCTATTCACGTATTGTGGAGGTACTTAAGCATCAAATGCCATCAGTAGATACGATGTGATATGATTAAATGCTTTTGCATTATGCACCCACTTTTTGATGAGATATTTTGGTCCTCAGGACAAAAGAAAGCCACTGCTTAGGCTATAATTTGCTATTTCATTAGCACAATATTTAGAACAAGCAGTATGTCCTATAGCTGTCTTCTGTTACCAGAGAAAGTGTTACCTTAGAGGAAAAGTAAATCAAGTATATAAAATTCAACTATATTTCTATACACTTGCAATGAACAATCTGAAAATGAACTTTTAAAATTCCATCTACAATGACATCCAAAAGAATAAAGTACTTAGGAATAAATTTAAGAATGTTAGTGCAAAATTTATACTCTGAAAAGTATAAAACATTGTTGAAAGAAACTAAATTAAGATCTAAATAAATGGAGAAGCATCTGTGTTCATGGGTCAGTCAATATTGTTGAGGTGGCAATACTCCTCATTGCCACAGAATCAATACAATCTTCATCAAATCCCAGCTGGATTTGTTGTACAGACTGACAAAGTGATCCTAATATGGAAATGCAAGGGACAGAGAATAACTAAAACAATTTTAAAAGGGAAGAACAAAGTTCAAGGACTCACATTTCTCAATTTCAAAACTTAAAACAAAGGTACAGTAATCAAAACCACATGGTACTGGCATAAGGATGATGTATAGATCAGTAGAGTCGAATTGAGAGTCCAATTTTAAAATGGACAAAAGATATGAATAGACATTTCTCCAAAGAAAATATGTAATAGTCAATAAGCACATGAAAAGATGCTCAACATGATTAGCCATCAAGGAACTGTGTAACTGAAACCCACAATGAAATACCACTTACTACCCATTAGAATGGCTACCATCAGAAAGGGAGTAATGAGCATGTGAGGATGTGGAGAAACTGGAATGCTCATACACTTCTAAAATGGAACAGATGCTTTGGAAAATAGTCTGGCAATTCCTCAAAAGATTAAACATTGAGTTACTATCAAGTCCACGTTTAGGGACACAACAAGAGAAATGAAAGCCTATATCTACATAAGAAATAGTACAAAATGCTCATAGCAGCATTATTCAGAATAGGCAAAAATTAGAAACAACCCAAGATTCACTAGTTGATGAATGGATTAAAATGTAGTATAAAGTAGAATATTACTCAGCCACAAAAAGAATGAAGTACTGATATATGCTGCAACGTGGATGAACTTGAAAACATTAGGCTAAGTTTATGTGAAAGAAGCCAGTCACAAAAGACCATTTAATGTATGATTTTATTTATATTAAATGTCCAGATCTGGAAAATCTATAGAGACAGAAAGCAGATCAGTGGGTACCTACGTCTAGGGTAGGGAGGCATAGGAAAGAAATGGAGAGTGACTGTTAAAAGTTATCGGGTTTCTTTTTGAGGTGATAAAAATTTTCTAAAATTGATAATGATGATAGTCACACAATCTGCGAATACACTAAATAGCATTTAAAAGGGTGAATTGAACAGCATTTGAATTGTATATCAATAAAACTTTTATATTTCAAAAAAGTAAATCAGAAACAATACAGGAAACATCAATAGTTCTATCATTGAACCTTAAAATCAGGAAAGTTAACAAGAATTTATCAAGTCAACTTATCTGTCTTACCTTGAGTCATGACCTCTGTGTAATAACACTAGATGAAAATCTGTTCTGTTTTTCTGACTTAAAGAAAAGGAACATTCATCAGATTCCTCAACAAAACGTTTCAGTTCCGACAACTTTGTGAATCAACAGTCTTCCCTAAGAACAACCTCATGTTAGATTTTAGGCTAAGATTAATCTCTTTTGAGGAGAGAAGATTAATATCTTAATGACTGTTTTCTATTTTTCTGGATGTTTATCTTTCTGTTCTAGAAGAGTCTGGTGCTAATATATTTTGCCTTTGCTCTACTGGTCTCTTCTCAGGCTTGTTTTTTATTGCAAATGGTGATGTTTCACATCTTAATTTAAGACAACAGTGATGCTGTACAAATGGGTAATTTTCTCCCTGCTTTCCTTTCTCCCTGTTATTTCTAAAATGAGGTTATCTGATCCTATCAATTTCATGTGTTACAGTGTGATAAATGAGCTCATATACAAAAGGGAAAGTATCACCCAATAGCATCATTTTAAAGATAATATATTATTATTCTATAGTTTTGCCAAACCCAAAAGTTCCTTTTCTTCCTTAAGAGGGGTGCTTTTAAGTGCCTTATTTTAAGGTTATTATCTTCTCTTTGCTGGAGGCCATTAGCCCTTTAATCAGCAGATTTTTAAATACCATTGCCTTCTGAAAATCTGAAATCACACTGGGAAGTGAGAGGAAAATAGCTGCAAAGTAACTGTTCCTGGGGGAGAAGAGCTCTTCAAGAAAATGGAAAGGAGGAAGGGAAGGGTGGCAGGTAAAAACGAAATGCAGAATTGCATTTAGGTTTTTCTCTCTTCTATGCAACATATTTAGATGGCAGCCTGCCCTCAGGTATACTTTATTAGTTATCTCCTAGAGCTTCCTAGAGAGTTCTGGCTGAGATATTCCTCATCTAGAAAAGTTCAGTAACAGATAATGAAATCATTATTATTTTAACGCACTAAGAACTCATCCCACAAAGATAATCTTTTCTCCAGATTATGTTGTGTCTAATTTGTGCTTTTTTCAAAAAGCAAAAATTAGATTCTTTTGCTGATGGGATCCCAGTTTCTCTAAGATAGTTAAATTTGTGTCTTCAAATGAAAGTCCACTTAGGCACAACTATTACAGAATACTATATGAAGCACTGTGGGGTTAAGCAGATGACTTAGACACAACTCTTAAGCATCTTAGAATCTAATGAGGAATAAAGGACACAAATAACTTTGATACAAGGCAGAGCATGACAAAAGTCATCTTACAGCATTGGTATTAGCTGATGATTTCCCAAAGATTTCCTTCTGTGTTTAATTCCCAATTGGTCCTAAGATTTTGAATTAAATGCAAATATTAAACAACCATCCAAATATGAGGTCTCTACTCAATGTTATGTATCATTTCCTCCAGTTGCTGTCCTGATAAAAACAACATTCAAGTCCTTTAATGCTCTAGCATTTAGATTGCCTTTCACTGGGAGATCTGTATCCTCTAAATGAAAAGACAATGATAGGCCAGAAAAGCAGAAGGTTTCAAAAGTAAGCCAGAGACTCTAGCGGAAAACTATTTAATTCTTTATGATCTTAAAAGATCCAGGTGTTTTTAGATTTCCTCAATAGTTGGATCTTTCTTTAGATAGCTCTCACAAAAACGCATGTAATGTTAACACCTTAAAATTCACCAATGTTATGCATAAATATCTGAAACATTCACAGACAGATGCAAAACTCCCAATTCCCTTTTTACACCACAGAATTACCTGAATGGTTCTTTTAAAGCAGAACAATGAGGTTTCTCTCTGGCAGGAACATTTTCATTTAGAAGATGGTTATAAAAACTCTTAATCCTCTGTGTATATAAATGTCATCTCTTTGCAGTATTAATCATGTCCATTATATTTTCTCACTTTCCTCTAATGCTTTAACTATTTACCCCAATATCATTCCCACTATCAAACCTAAAAGTTTAGTCTTTGACAGGCTGACCAGATAAATCTCACTGGTAACTTTGACTGCCCAGTACATCTAGTGAAACTTTAAAATATTTTTTAATTCCACTGATATAGCAAAAATTCCTGATCCCATATGAATTCACCTGTTCTCTTATGAAAGGTTGATTCTGCCCCATGAAGTTTTATTGAAGTTCATTTGCTCATATTCAGAACCCCAAAGTAGACATGTGTTTCTTTTGCAAGAGCAGATATTGAAAGAAACAGAGAAATAATCACATGATAAAATTCAGGGAATGTAATAAATATATCAGAGCTATGGTACCTGTCCCACCACAGTCTTTGCTAGGGAGCTCTGCTTTGTTCCAGGAGAATGTGACCTCACCAGACTATAGCTGAGTATTGGCCAATCAATTGCTTGGTTAGTGATCTATGATGTATCCTGGTGTGGAAAGTTAATGAGTCCTTATCTTGAAAATTTAGTGAGAATAAGGGAATAAACTCCTCACTCTCTCAGTTTCTTGTGTCCATAATGGGAATGGTAATAAAAGCATTTACAACAAAGCAGAGGTTACTAAATTTTATTAAGGTACTAAACAGGGTCTGGCATGTAGTAAATGTGTCATCATCATCATTATCATTTTGAATAGCTGTCTTCTATTCAAAATCCTCCCATGAGAATGTATATGTAATAATATGTGTGTAATAAGCTGAAAAATGAAAGTGATGAGGGATACCTAGCCCTACCATATAAGAAAATAAAAATTAAAGCCACTTTAAGTAAAATGATAAGGGATTTACACAGAAAGAGACAGATAAAATTTGCTTCTGAAATTGACCAAAATCTATATGGGAATTTAGTATATGATAAAGGTGGTATTTCAAGTTATTGTAGAAAAGATATATTATTCAATTTTTAATAACTGTTTTTGGGAAAGTTTAGCACTTACTTGGAAAATAAAATAAAATATCTAACTCACTTCTCACATCCAAATAAATTCTAGGTGGGTCAAAGATTTAAATCTAAAACATGAAAGTAATAAAAGAAAAATATGGATGAATATTTTATAATTTGGGGAATGTTTTTCTAGGATGAAAAGAGATTCTGAAGGCATTAGAAATTGATGACTATAATTAAAAGCAAATGTTTTGGGAGAAAGTTAAAAGCAAATGTTTGGGAAAAATCATGAAGTCAAAGACAAATAGCAAATAGAGAGGAAATATCTGTCACACAAATGAAAGTCTAAGGAATAATTTCCATAAAATACAGAGAGCTCTTAAAAGTAAGATAACAACTAAGCTTTCAATAGAATAATGGACAAAGGACACAGAAATGACTAATAAATATAGGAAAAAGATTCAATTTTTTACATTAAATAAGCATCAATTTTAAACAATTAAGTATCAATTTACAACTAAGAGATCAGCTAAGACTTCATTTCCAGCAATCAGTGTTGTTGAGGATATAGGAGAAACAGTTTGATTCACTGCTAGTGGGAGCAGAGATTGGTGCAGTGGCTTTAATGGCAACTTGATATTTTCAAATTTTCAAATAAAGAAATGTACATTCCCTTTTACTCAGCAACTCCATTTCTGGAGTTGGACAAAATACAAGAGTATGCATAAAGATGTTCATTGCAACACTGTTCATAAGAACAAGATACTAGCAACAGCTTAAATGACCATACATAAGGCACTGGTTAAATAAATTCCATACACTACAACACCATACACGCATTAATAACAACCAAGGGGAGATGACTATATTGCATGTAGTGACATGGAAAATGTCCAAGATGTATTTTTAGTGGAAAAAGGAAATGACAGAAGAGAGTGTTTAATATGAATATGAAGCCATTTGTGCATCTTAGTATCAGTACAAGTATGCATTCTATGCCCCATTGATATATTCATATGTACATAATATGTGCATATTTATTAAAATACATCGGTGGGGTATATTATGCATATCTAGATGATAAATGGTCATACTATGCATATATCTATTAGTAGTGGTATGTATGGTGGTGGTGGTCATGGTGTTTATATACACTTGGAGAGTATTTGCACGGTGCACCCCAAACTGGTAACCTTTGGGGAATGGGATGGAAAGGGAGGCATTCAGGAAGGAAATCAAGAACCTTTACTTTTTATTCTTATGTTACACATTTCCAAGCTATTCGAATATTTTTATAATAAATGTATGCTACTTTTATAATTTAAAAAACTCATAGAAAGTAATGTGTTTTTTCTAAATCCTGCTATGGCTCCCTATGGCCAAAAAATTAAGCCCAAACTCTTTAGCACACCAAAGGCTGCCATGATTTGTTTCTTATCTCTCCCCTTCTTTCTGCTGCATCTCCTGTAATCCCTTCCTCTTCTGCTCCCCTTCCCACGGTGGTGGTAATTTCCCTGTCTGCTCCCAGATCCACTCTCTGCCCTTTTTCCTTTGTTCTGTATCATAGGAAATGATATTTCCTAAGCTCCCTTGCCCTTCAGCTTCTGGGTGGAACTGCAGTGGGAACCCTGGCAGGAAACGGACAGGCAAAAGTTGGGAAGAAGCCAGGGTACTTCTCCCTCCTGCTCTGCTTCAGATCACCATCTCTAACACTGACTGTGTCCCCAGCCGCCATGGGACAGGTTCCTCTTTCATGGACCCAGCTCCCATGGGACAAGAGTACTGTGACTCCTGCTCCCACAAAGTGGTCCCAGATCCTGGATCTGGTAACATCACTCTGTGTCCCTCCAGTGCGAGGGAAGATAGCAGCTTCCTGCTTCTGCTGAACTCTGAGCTGCCTCATCACCTCTGTTTGACTTCTCAGCTCTTCCACCACTTATGTAACCAATTCTCTGCATTAAATCTCCTGTTTTTAAATACTTAAAGTGCTGTGTGTTTTCCGGCTCAACAAGAACGATACTCTATTCCCTCTTCCAGCAGCAATAAAAAACGGACACAGTCTGCTCTCCCTTGCTGCGCTGAGCACAGGGAACACTTCAGTACCCCAGGGTTTTCTTTCAAGTAGTTCCCTCAGCTTACAATATCATTTTTTTCCGTGTCTTGCAGTCAAAAACTTACTTATTCCCTAAGGCTCAGCCCAAAGCCTGCCTTCTCCAGGAATCCTCCTCTAATCCTCAACCACCCCCAGTCTGCATTTCAACCACATCTAGAGAGCAAATGGATTATCCCAATGCACTTACTGTCAAGTATTAAATAAAAAACTCCAGGGACAAATATATCTTAGGTCAATCACCTGACACCTCATTGGCACTTAAGGTGTTCTTTTTTTTTTCTATTTTGAAAGGTTAAGAAGTAGTCACCTCATCAGACAGCCTTCCCTGACCAGCCTGTATCAATACTTTCCCTTCTTTTCCCAACTCCCATCCCACCTCCATCTCTCCATCTGCTTAGTGAACTTTCATATCAGACATTGTAAAAGACAATCAGCAAATGAATGTCCTGGTGTTTACTGAGAGCCATGTGGACAGAAATTTTTTCTGTTGTGTTCCCTGCCATGTTCAGAACACCTGGAACAGCACCTATTTAATGAATGAGTAATAAATGAATGACAGTGCACTTTGTTCTGGATCATGTAAGGCAGGGAGAGGGATGGAATCCTTGGCAGAAGGATACCGATTCTGTCTCTTTCTAGCCTCAACTTACTTAATCTCCCTCTAGCTTACAAAGCTCTGGCCTCACTGGCCTTTCTCAGATTCCTGGACCCACTAAGACCTTTCCAAACTCAAGCTCCTTTTCATCTTTAGATCCCAGCTTAAATGTTTCCCATTTTTCTCTTCCCCTTGTTTGTTTCCTTCATACTGTTTATTAAACTTGTAGGCCTTTATTTGATTCTCTCATTAGAATAGTAGGTCTATTAGGCTTAGGGCCATGTATCCCTAGCATCTATGCCTGGTACATTAACAGGCACTCATTCTTTTTTAAAAAGGTTGAAAGAATGTTGCTGAATGAATCAAGGATAAATTTTCCTTTACAATTTCAGTCAAGGTCTACTGGGTGGTCCACCATGTAATTCCTGGGGTCAAACCAGAAGAGAAAATTCCCTAGATAGAAATACTGGGAGGCTTCCACTTACCACAGTTGCGTTCAGATTAGAAAATTTCCCTGCAACCACTCTATTCACATAAATGAGACCCTATTCATCGATTACCACTTAGAAGAGTTCTATACTAAAGCCAGGGTTATTCCTTCAACCAATAGCTGCCAATCTGAAAATAAAGAAAAAAGTATTCTCTGAAGATTCTTAAAAGATGCTCTTGGGCAAAGCACCCTCTTTCACATAATCTGCATTTTGTATTGATTATCAAAGGCCTTCAGTAATTTCAAGTAATGTTTTTCATTTTATTTTGGACACACAGTATTAGCAGCAATTCAACTCCCTTCTCAAAGCTAAAGACTTACCTTCTGTGGGTAAAATTATAACATTTCCAGAATATCTCACCTGCCTTTAGTACATCTGCATATCAATAGGCATTCAGTGGTGGAAAGAAGTATGGCTTTAGTGCATTTGCATCCTTCCTCAGGGATGGAGAGAAGTTCATCTCCATATCAGTGGTAATTACCTGGGCAAGAAGGGCTTATCTGTGCCTGAGAGGTGAGGGGGAGGGCCGGTTTTGCTGTTGCTGGAGTAGTAGAGAGAGATGGGCTGGATTGCAGTGTTGTAAGCAATGAATGGGTTTTGTTAGGAAAGAGTATAAAACCTAAATGTGATTTATTCCCCCTAGGATGTTTAAATACTTTAACAGTAAGGTATTAACAAAGGGCCACGTGGTGGAAGCTGCTCGGGCTGAGAGTGGGGGTGGGGGAATTGATAAGGGCCTGGCAATACCTGTTTGAGTTTTTTGAACCTACCAATAAAATTAAGACATGTAAAGGAAAGATATAACTTGGCTTAGGCGACGTCCACGAAAGAATGTGAACCCTGCAGCACTCAGCCAATGAGAAACCAGGAGAGGGACTCGCATACTAGGAGATAAATTATTGGCGCCAAACTCCCCAGGTGTGCCTGCCCACCAGACACCCGATCTTGCAAGACCGTCGTTAAAGCCTCGCTCCACTGTTCTCTTTGTCTTCATGTCCACTTATTGAATTTGGACCAGTGAGTGTGTTTCTCACAATTTGGGGGCTCGTCCAGGATACTCTTGCCTGTGCAAGGTGGGGGCCCAAGCGGAGTGGGAAGACGTGTCCTACCCAGCTTTGGGCGGCTTGTTCAGTCTGGGCGTCTCACCTTCACACGGAAGCCGAGGGGAGACCCGAGACTGTTGTGTGGAGACAGCGTGACCGACGCAGGGGAGAAAACACAGGCACCGTGGCAACCAGGCAACCTTGTGCATGAGCCAAGGTGGGAATATTGGGCTATAAGTACTGCCTTGGTGGTTGGGCATTTTTCAGAGGTCAAGTGTGTGTGGCTGAGACGTGTAATCTCGGGGTGTGTGCAAGAAACTTCCATTATGGGGGATTGAGTAAACAGGGAACTCAGACACAGGGACCTCTTGAAGGATGGGAAATACAAATTCTAGGCCTAGGGAAGCAGAGAAAGGGAACCAGATGAGCTCCTTTGGAATTCCCCCCAGATAGCCTGCTGGGGTGAAGGTTATGGTACTGGCAGGACACCTCCTGTACTGGGTTAAGGACAAACAGAAGATGATCAAATTTTGCTGTTTTGTCTGGATTAAAGTTAGATCAGATGAAAACTGGCTTTGCCAGGTTTGAGTTATTTTTTGATGGTAATAAAGCCTTCAGTTCACCTAAGGAATCTGTTGGTTAACAAGGGCGCTTCCCCTATTTCCCCTCAACACCAGGGAAGGGAAAGCTAGGGAGGAGGAACTACAAGAGACCTCCCAGGAGAAGCCCTGGTGTTGGTGTTGTGTGTTTTTCTCGGTCCCTTTCCCCGCCGCAGCCGCAGCAGAGAGTTGAGAGGTGGGGACACAGCGGTGAGGCAGAGTGAAAGTTTTGCTTGGAGTTACTCCTAGAGAGAGAAAGTGAGGCTGCCTCAGGAGGGAGGGGCGCCCTGGGAGGTTGGAGAAAGTTTTACGTTAAAAGGTTGTGCACTTTGAGGGTGCTGGTGGCCTCGGAGAGGAGCGCCCCAGGGGTTGGGGGTTCCCTCTTTAAGGATTCTTTAGGAGTGTGGCTGCACCTGAAGGTGTGGACTTGTTAGGTGGTCTCAGGTATCTTTGATGAGACATTATATTTCTTATCAGTCCTCTGGGTAATTCTGCAAAATTAGCTTAACACAAGAAATTTACTGCTTTTAGTCCCCTCCCAGGATGGCAGCTTCCTGGTTTAGGAGCTTATCAGGACTGGCTGCCCTTTTTCCAAGGGGGGCAGAGTTATTGTCTGTTTGCTAATGAGTAAGTTGAGGGTCTTGCTTCTTGACCTCCTGGGTATTAAAATGCAATCTTTGGGGTGGAATCCTTCCTGCCTTTTGCTATGTTGTTTACGGCTGCACCTGCATGCTGAATTGATTGCCTGGGTTGCAGACTATAGAAAGAAAAAAAAATAGGTAAAGTTAAAAAAAAAAAAAGAAAAGAAGAGGCTGGGCCTGTATGATTAATATAATAAAGACAGGCTATGCTGAAGTACCCTCTCCTTTATCTGAGGAATATTCAAACATTCCAGGCCAAGTTGCTCCTGTCTTTTTGAGCTTTAATTAATTAACTCTAGGTCTTTTTAGTAGACTTTCCTGGCCTTTTTCTCTTTCCACCCCGCTCATATCTCATATCAACAGACGTTCAGAGGTGGAAAGAAGTATGGCTTTACTGCATTTCTATCTTTCCTCAGGAGTGGAGAGAAATTCATCTCCATATCAATAGGTAATTACCTGGGCAACAGAGGGCTTATCTGTACCTGAGAGGTGAGGGGGAGGGCCAGTTTTTGGCTGATACTAGAGCCTGAAAGAGAAACGGCCCCAGACTGCAGCTTGTGAGTAGTAAATAGATTTTAAACTTTATTTTTCCCTTTGATTTCAGTTTTTAGAGGTATTTTGCCCCAGGATTTCCTCTCCCCAGACTTAAAAATGTAAGAAGGACTTAGAGTTTCCCCTTGCCTTCTGGGGAGTCCACCAGGAATCCCAAGATGTTTCCATTGAGAGAGGTCCCACTAGGACAAGGGGAAATTTGTTAATGCTCCCCTCATGGGTACTGAGGTGAGAAATTTTAAGCATTGTTAGAAGATCTCTTTGGCCAAGTGGACCCACTAGACCAATACCTGGGACCTAATATATATACTTAGGTTGAACTGATGTCCATCATGAATATCCCATTCCCTGGTGGTGAGGGGGGGTGATCAGGAGAGCTGCTGTGTCCATTTGGGAACAAAAACACCCACTGGGCCAGGGTGTCCAGTCAGCGGAACAAAAGTTCCCAAATGTAGATCCTAGATGGGGTAATAATAATCTAGGGAATAGAATTAAAATGCGAGATCTTTGAGGGCTAATTATAAAGGGAATTAGGGAATTGGCCCCAAGATCTCAAAATGTTTCTAAGGTGTTTGAAGTTGAAGTCCAATGGGAAAAGGAAGAAACCCCAATTGCATTTTCATAGAGACTCAGGGACCAGAAGAGAAAGTATTCAGGACCTGACCCAGAAGCTCAGGTAGGACAAAGTCTTTTAAAAGTCAATTTTGTAACCAAAAGTTGGCCAGATATTGCTAAGAAGTTACAGAATTTAGATGGATGGAATGAGAAACCTGTGGAAGAATTACTAAGAGAAGATCAAAAGTGTTTGTTAGAAGAGAGGCTAGAAGCTTGTATTTCAAATTGTTAGAGGGAGAGCCAGACCCTCTCCAATGGACCCCAGGGGAACTGCAAATTCTAGAGAAATTGAAAGCAATCCTTAGTCACCACCCCAGTCCTGGCACTCCCATCATTAGAGAAGCCGTTTCACTAGTTTGTTACTGTTGAACAAGGTTCTCTGTAGGGTTTTGACCCAAGCCTGGGGAGGAAAGAAACAACCAGTGGCCTTTATGTCTAAACTATTGGACCCTGTCTCTTGAGGATGGACTGAATGTGTTTAGGCCATCGCAGCCATGGCCTTACTGGTGGAAGAGAGCAGGAAATTAACTTGGAGGAACCCTCACGGTCAGTAGTCCTCACCAGGTTCGGGTCCTGCTTACTTAATCAGTGGGCTGGGCACTGGCTAACAGATTCTCAAATTTTAAAATATGAAGCAAGTTTACTTGAAAAAGAGGACCTGATCTTAACCACAGACACCTGTCTCAATCCGACCAGCTTCCTATGGGCAGGGGAGTCTGAAGGTCAATCAGAATTGAGCCATAGTTGCATGGACCTCATAGAGTATCAGACTAGAGTCAGGCCTGATTTAAGGAAAACTCCTCTAGGTGGGGGTCAGCTCAAACCTGTGAGTTGTTTGCTCTTAATCAGGCCTTAAAACTACTTTCAGATAAGGAAGGCACCATTTATACAGACATGCCTTCGGAGTAGTCCATACCTTTGGAAAAATTTGGACAGAAAGAGATCTTATAAATAGTAAAGGACAAGAATTGATTTCATTGGGAAATTAATTAAGAGGTTCTGGAAAATCTTGTACTTCCAGCTGAGATTTCTTTAATGTGAATGGTCACCAGAAAGGAAGTTCTTATGAAGCTACGGGTAATAAGATTGCTGATGTAGCTGCTAAAGAGGCTGCATCTGAGGATGAAATTAGATTTTTGAACCTCACCCCAAATATCCCTAAAATCTCATTGATCCCAAAGTTTTCCAAGAAGGAGATTAAGAAGCTACAGGAGGTGGGGGCATCTCGAGATGAGAAAGGGCGGTGGACTTTACCAGATGGGAGAGAAATGATCGGCCAGCCTATTATGAGAGAGCTGATGAACATTTTACACAGGGGGAGCCATTGGGGTCCTCAGGTGATGTGTGATGCTTTGCTAAAGGTTTATGGTGTATTAGCATTTACACCATTGTTAAACAGGTTTGTAGGAGCTGCACAATGTGCCAAAGAATTACTAAGGTGTATGAGAAAGCCAGTATCTGGAGAGAGACTCCCAGGAATAAAACCATTCCAAAGTATTCAGATTGACTTTATGAGATGCTGACAAAGTGGGAAAGCTTAAATATTTAGTGGTGATTGTTGACCATCTCATTGGATGGGTGGAGGCCCACTCATTAACAACTGCAATGGCAGGATCAGTGATAAAGGTACTTTTAGAACAAGTTATTCCTAGGTTTGAGTTAATAGAAAATGTTGATTCAGATAACGGGAGTCATTTTACTTCAAAAGTACTACAGGGAATGATTATTATATGAGCTACCATATCTGGGAAGGGCAACAGACATGCCCACTGTGGAAACAAAAGATCAATTTTTAAGAGAATATGTGCTGGCCATGTCTTCTAATTTATCTTCTCTCAAGCTGAAAGGACTCCTCACCCAGACTCCCCCACTTGAGTTCTTCACTCACTGCTTCCAGCCTAGAGACCTGGTGTTAGTAAAATCCTGGAAAGATCAACTCCAGCCCAGCTGGGAAGGCCCCTACCAAGTGCTCCTGATCACGGAGACTGCAGTGAGGAAGGCTGAAAAGAGTTGGACTCATTACACCAGAGTAAAGAAACTGACTGGGGGATCTGGGGACAAAACAGAATTGGCAGGTGTCCCAGGTGGCTAACCAACCCTTAAGGCTTAAACTAAAAAGAACCTAAAAATGTTAACTTTTATCCTTCTAACTCTGTATTTCACAGGCAAGTCGCAGGAAGCCCTAGAATGGGAAGGAACTCCTGGTTATCCTGTCAAACTGGTCATCAATATTACTAAAACATCAAGCCCCAAACCATTAGGTTCGATGCTTGTCACGTTCTCTCTTGTGGTGACCTAAATGACCAAAGACAGCTTTCTCGAGATAATAAGTATCTCTGTCCTGAATGGACAAATCTTAATAGAATAAAAAAAGGCAAGTAGGCCCCATGTTCAAGGTAGAGCAGTGTTTGGTGGACTACCCAGTTTCAAGGGTGGACAGCCCCTCATGCAGTAGAAAAATCTTCAAAAAGAAAGCTCCACTTAGCTAAAGGAATTCCTCCTGACAGTTGCCAGGATAGACAGTGTAAACCCCTTTTATTAACAATAAAGTTATTATAAATATAGTTTAAATAAATATAATAATTTAATTATATTAATAAATATATATATTAATATATAAATTTTATATATTAATAATAATATATAAATAAATAAATAATAATAAATAAATAAAATAAATAAATAAATAAAATATTAATAAATAAAAAAAAATAAATAAAGTTATTATAAAATAAAAATAACAACCAGTGCAGATGTCATTGGAGTACATCCTGTGGGAAGGTTTGGTTTTAATTTAATCAAAGGCAAGACTTCACCCATAGTGGCCACCCCCAATCCTGAGGGAAATACTGAGCCAGAGCTTCCCCAAAATGACCCTAGACTAGTTACTGTAACAGAGATAAAAGATCTAAAACAGACTCTTGAAATAGAGATAGGTTATGGAGATACCAATGCCTGGGTAGAGTGGGTTAAATTTTCAGTACTCGCTTTGAATAAAAGTGATTGTTATGCATGTGCTGCTGGATGGCCACAGGCGCAGGTGGTTCCCTCTCTGCTGGGACACAGATCCCACTGAGATGAACTGCATGTTGGCCCTGTACCAGGACAAGGACGCTTGGGGAAATGAGACTTGCAAGGGCTTGTCTTTACTCTTTCATGCACTAAAGAAGTCAGACCCAAGGGCAATCCCCTCTTTTTCTATAGGGAAGATGAATCACTCCTCATGCCTCTCTAGGCAAGGGGAAGGTTTCAGAACTCCTGTGGGGAACTTACTGACTTGTACCCATGTCCTAAATGTCTCTAAAGAGGGCAATTTCTCGAAATTATGCATCCCCCGAGTGGATGTTTGGTGGTACTGTAGAAAGGGGAACCTGTGCTACTCATTGCCACCCACCTGGACTGGGACTTGTGCTTTGGTCCAATTGGCCACTCCATTTACCCTGGCATTTCTCTCCACACCCAATGAAGTCAAATGTATACATTGACTCAATAGGAGTCCCCAGGGGAGTCCCTGATGAATTTAAAGCTATAAATCAAATAGCTGCAAGATTTGAGTCAGCACTATTTTGGTGGTCCACTAACAAAAATGTAGTTAGATCATTAACTATACAGGGATGCTCTTCAAGAAGTAGCTAGTCAACTAGATGCTACCAGCAGGATGGCCTGAGAGAACAGAATAGCATACGTTAGCAGGAAAAGGAGTCTGTGTTAAGTTAGGAGGAAAATATTGTACTTTTATCCCAAATAATACTGCCCCTGATGGTACTATTACTAAAGCCCTACAGGGACTCACCACTTTAGCTAATGAATCAGCTGAAAACTCTGGCATCAGTGACCCTTTTACAGACTGGTTGGAAAGATAGTTTAAAAAAAATAGAAAGGTATGGTTGCCTCTGTTTTAACATCCCTTGTTATAGTTGCAAGAGTTCTAACTGCTGTAGATTCTGTATCATCCCTTGTGTGAGAGACTTGACTCAAAAGCTTATAGAGGCAGCCATAAACAAGATAAGAGAAATTTGAGAAAGGACCAGGCATGAATTAAAATACATTACTGGGAATAAAATCAAATTCTTAAATAAAAAGAGGGGGGAACTGTTAGGAAAGAGTATAAAACCTAAATGTGATTTATTCCCACTAGGATGTTTAAACACTTTAACAGTAAGGTATTAACAAAGGGCCACATGGTGGAAGCTGCTCGGGCTGAGAGTGGGGGTGGGGGAATTGATAAGGGCCTGGCAATACCTGTTTGAGTTTTTTGAACCTACCAATAAAATTAAGACATGTAAAGGAAAGATATAACTGGTTTAGGCGACGTCCGGGAAAGAATGTGAACCCTGTAGTACTCAGCCAATGAGAAACCAGGAGAGGGACTCGCGTACTAGGAGATAAATTATTGGCGCCAATCTCCCCAGGTGTGCCTGCCCACCGGACACCCGATCTTGCAAAACCGTCATTAAAGCCTCGCTCCACTGTTCTCTTTGTCTCTGTGTCCACTTATTGAATTTGGACCAGTGAGTGTTTCTCACAGGTTTTAAACTTCATTTCTCCCTTTGATTTCGGTTTTTTAGAGGTATTTTGCCCCAGGATTTCCTCTCCCTGGACATACACCTTCTGAGGGCATACACTCCATTATCAGGTATTAAGAGAAATGGGAAAAACACTGAATTCCTTGGAGCCTTAGTCCCATAGTCTGAATCTGTTTTTATTCCCACACTTGACATGTCTTTTTAAGTAAAATTATAAGTTAAGATTTCCATCTATTACCAATATAAGCTGCTCCAGAGCTAATAGTGCTATCCTGCCTTCCCCAGGTCACATGGCCAAGTAACAATATATTTGCATATACCTGGCACACATTCAATGCGTAATAAATGTTTAAAGAAGAAAGCACTTATTTACCAGTCATTTTGTTTTAATGGAAAAAATTGACAAATGATGATATTCTCATAATTTGGCGAATAATATATCTTTTTCTGGGTAATTATAACTGCCAGTAAATTCTAAAGTCCTTTTTTAAATTTTTTAATGAGTTCACTTTCGCTTTTAGGTGCCTTTTAATACCCATTTTCTCATCAGGTTATTAATAAAGGGTTCCACATTCTTGCTCCAGTTCAGCAAAGGTTCTCTTTAAAAGCAGTGTCAACCCAAGTGTAGAATCCTGGGGGTCCTGCCCTGGCATGTAGATGCGTTTGCAGAAAGCAACCCCCAGTGGTCAGAATTAGCAAACTAGAAGTGGCCTCAGGAAGTTATTAGCTCAGGAACCCTCAGCTCTATTTCTCAAG
The DNA here is from genome assembly GCF_030020395.1 of Manis pentadactyla. Lineage (NCBI taxonomy): Eukaryota > Metazoa > Chordata > Mammalia > Pholidota > Manidae > Manis > Manis pentadactyla. Next base: position 56,560,166 of record NC_080025.1, on the reverse strand, counting down.
AGTCTCATCTGTTGTGAGAGAATTGGGGTTTTCCCCAAAGGATCTTTAACTTCTCTTCACCCGGTGATACAGGAGTAGGTCTCTATGAAAAAGAGACGTGTCAAACTTACTGTGAGTAGCTAATGACCCTTTTGTATATCGCACAAAAATGTTCCTCATGGATGATTTTGATAACTACTTTAAGCATTTCCTAATCCTCTGGCAAGGGAGAATGGCCTTCCAAATGGCTGATTTGTCAGCTTAGACCAAATAGGCCCTATGTGCACACTGACGGAATTCTGTTATGAATTGTTATAAAACCATTACATGTATCATTTTAGAAAACAGTGTTACATTTCATATATATATATTTTAATTATAATTGATTTAAAAAATTCTTGAAAAAACCATATTCACAGAAGCACGCTTGTATCTAACCTCAGTTATAGAGTGTGGCCAATACCAACAATTGAGACGTGTTCAATGTTTACAATGTTTATGGAATCAAAATTTCAGATTAACACTCAATACCTCTTGGCAGGTAGTCCCATGAGAAGGACAGTTGCTTCTTTAGATTAGAGAGGAAAACTACTTCCTTGGGACGAAACAAATGCCACAGAGTTTCCTGCATCCCAGTTGACTTCGCTCCTGCTGGTGGAAAGATGGTGCATGAGTGACGCCCAGGTCAGGGCACCACTGTCATCCTGGCTCGAGCAGTCCCACTGCTGCCGTGAACTGCACCTGCACTGCAGACCGCTCTGATCATCTGTCCCCTTCCCTATGCTGCTCCTCAAATCCAAGTTCCCACTATCTCCTCCTTTGCAAGACTCCTATGACTGTTACCCCACTGGATGGTAAACAATCCACCTGTTACTCCCAGCATATTTGAAGAGACTTCCCAGCCCTGCCCTCTACTTCCCTTGTGTAGAGGGAAACTCGGCTCTCCCTGCACAGTTGTGCAGCCGTCTGGGCTAGAAGCTGTTCTGTACAGTCAAGCTCTGCTTATGTGCAGAATTCTCCCATTTCCACCTCCAAATTGTTAACATTTCCCTTAGTCCTTCCTTGTCACCCTCTCTCACTACAGATTCACTTCAAACTCAGGCACTTGTGTCACCTTCCTTCTGTGGGGCTTTCATTGCCATGCAAAAGACCATCCTATCCAGAAGCCACCTTAGTCTCAGTCTCATGGTGTTTTGATTTCTCAAGACCACACCTTAAGTTTAATTACCCCTAAAATTCCTCCATCTCTTAAATCTTAGACTCAAATACCCACCACAATACAGCTACTATTCAACTAGACTGGCAGCTCCAGTTCTGAATCCCACCCACTCTCCAGCCTGTCAAACCCAATGTGTGTTCCCTTCACTTTTTTTCCCACCCCAGACTCCCTGCTCCATCACTTCAGTCCCTTGCCTCTTGACCTATTCCTACCATCTCCAATACAGCACCTGTGCACACTTTCTACCTTCTCCCAGCTCTTCTCTCTTCTGTTGTCACATGACATACTCCTCAGTGACCTCACCTACTCCCACAACTTTAACTGCTACTTTCTATTGGACATTTCGATAAGCACTTGCAAACTCAGTTTGTTAAAACTAAGCGAATCATCCCTCCCCATAGTTGGGGTGAGAAATGTGATCCTCCTCTTATATCCTTCACCTTAGTGAAAGATGCATCATTTACCCAGTCTCTCAAATCTAAAAACCGAGTCCTTCTGGACTTCTCTCTCTTCCTTAGCCACATGGATTCTTTCAATCACAAGGCTCAGTCAGCTGAACTTAGGAAATTCCTAAGTGTCTGTGGAATCCATCCATGCCATATGAACCCTATTCATGTCTTACTCAAACCAGTTAGGATTCTTTAGTTGCACAGAAACTAGCTCTGGCTAATTTGTTATAAGGAATATGCATGCATTTATATATATTACAATGATATGGGTAGTTTCCCAAATTGGAAGAAAAACTGATGAACTGAAACTTTGTAAGGACAGGTACCAATGGCTTACAGAGGTAGGAAGCCTTCAAAGGTATACGATTAGCTAATGTGGTGCCAGTCATCCATGTCGCTGTGTTCCTCCTAACTGATTTCTCTGTTTTAACCCCTCCCATACCACCTTGACAATCCAGTCTCCAAACTCTGGTCAATAAACCTTCATTTTAGAATAGAAATCCAATCAAGTCTCTCTCACTCTTAAAATCCTTCTTAAAATCACTCTTAAAATGGCTGATCAGAGCTTTCAAAATAAAACCCCCAAATCTTCAGCATTCATGAAATGGCTTCTTTCAATCAGCCCATCCCCGACCATTCCTTTCCCCTCGCTCTATCTCACAACCTATTCCTGGGTCCTACCAGGCTACATTCAGTTCCCTGCAGGTGCCAAACTCCCTCATGTTCTGGAGCCTGTAACAGTAGCAGCAGTCTTGGCAGAAATAGAATTGACCTGAGCAGACTTGAATGAAAGAACCACTTCCAGAGGTGTGTGAAGGGTTAAGTGAATCAACAAAGGGAGATGGAGTGCCCATGGACTAGCAATGGTGGGAAGTTACTACCACCCAGGGCTAAGAGACAGGGGAAGAAAGTGATGTCAGAGCCCAGGGAGAGCTGGAGCCAAGGGTGGGGGGGGGCGCGGTTTACCTATTTGGAAGTGTAGCTTTTGGGAGATGCAGCTACTGCCAGAAGGTTAGAATGCCACCTGTATCCCCAAGTGCTCCTAAGCTATTCTGCATAATGCTCACCACAGCATTTGTCACACTGTTGTTGCAGCTTATTCCCTTGTCTGGCTTCCATGTTAGCCTACATTTTCCTACATGACAAAGACTTTCCTTCCTCAGCTACTCAAAACATACATAGCATGGTATCTGGCACATAGTGCTCAACAAATGTTTGCTTAATTAACAAACAAGTAATTGATCTACCTAGTTTCACATTTTTCAAAGTGGAACCTGAAATCAACAGGTTTACAGGCAGAGTTAAGGGATATGTTTATTGAGATAAGAAAGCTACTACTGTGTTGGAATTCCTCCGTCTCCAGGACTAGGAGAAAAAGTGTTATTAAATTAAAATGGAAATAACAGGTTGCTGAGTCTGACTTTTCACGGTAACCATGAACAAGTGCCCTTCAATAACATAATGCAGAAAATGAGGTATAGCCTCTGTCTTCTCTGATGCAAGAAATGAAGAGTCCATGGGTATCAATGAAATTCTCAAAAATAGTAGGATAATTGGAAGAGAGGAAAAATCAAGATGAACTGAAAATGAACAGACCTCTTTGGTCCACATAAATGATGCATGCAGGTGACAGTAAGGTGTCCCATAAGAAACAGTAATAAGGTGGCTCTCTGGGAGTAAATATAAATCAACACCTAAGGGATGAGATTCTAGAGAAAGAGAATGTTGCTACCTGTTAGACCTGCATGATTTGACTGTAGAACATTAGTTTACCTTAAGAGATGTGTAACTTTGGAATGTGTCAGCAACCGGTATGCGAGCACCTCTGGAGCACAGTCTAAGATGATCTTGTGAGTCCTCGGGTCTGAGGACCTGCGGACCTCAGGTCCTCAGGCCAAAGTGAATCCACTGAGACTTAAGGTATGTTAGAAGCCAGGCTCATCCCTCCTAGGTACACCTGCTATGGGCTGCATTTTGACCCCACCCACCCAATTCTTATGTTGAAATCCTAACCCCAGTGTGACTGTATCTGGAGATACAGATAAAGGGTCTTTAGAGGGTAACTAAGGTAAAAGGGATTCATAAAGGGCGTGTCCTAATCTGATAAAACTGTGGTCTCTTAAGAAGGAAAAAGATCTTCAGCTAGGATGCAGACAGAAGGCGACTCTGCAAGTCAGGAAAGAGAGCTCTTAACCAGGGAGTCCTCGACCTTGAACTTCCCAGCCTCCAGAACTATGAGAAGTAGATTTTTGTTGTTTAAGCTGCCCAGTCTGTGGTGTTTTGTCATGGTAGCCAAAGCTGACCAAGACAACACCCTATATTAACTCAGGCTCTCTATTTGAACTTTCACACTGTATTCTTCTCCAAACTTTCATTACCTTTCTCTAAAGAGTTTCCTTATGCAAAATTCAGAATCATAATTTAAGGCCAAAACTTGATGTCGGATGACCCTTGATGAACTACCCTTTGAAAGGGTATCTCGCCGTGACCCTCCTTACCCAGAATGACTCAGGAAACACAGGCCCACGCAAGAGATTTTATTATCTGAAGGAGAGAGTGGCTGCCCCACAGGGGGTGGTGGGGAGAGAAAGAGAGAGGGAGCAGCAGAGAGCAGTAGGACAGAGAGAGAGAGAGAGAGGGAGAGAGAGAGGGAGGGAGGGAGGGAGAGCAGAGAGACAGAGAGCAGCAGAAAGAGACAGAGAGAGAGGGCAGCAGCATGGTGCCTTTTATTGTGGCAGATCCGCTTGGCCTGTTGCCTTGGGGGAGGGTCGGGATGTTTAGAGATAAGGTGGGGTAAGTCCAGGCAAGCTCAGGCATAATTCACACCAGCTTCTGTGCTTGGGACCATGGGGCAAATGGAGGATAAATTATTATTTTCTTATATTCCTCCCTTTTCTGTTTTATAAGTGGTAGAGGATTTGGGAAGGGGTGAAGGTCAGTCTTTAGTAACTGCTTCCTGCTGATTAGGGGCGATGAAGTTCATTTTTGTATTGATGGGGGGTGGTGTTCAGATGAGCCTTTTGTCTGCAGTGGTGATGGCATTTTCCAGGTTCAATAAGGATGATCGTCTTTGGAGAGGGGTTGGTAATCCTGTACTATAAGCTGGTTAAAGGTTTGGTTAGAAATTTTTTGCATTTGGGCTGATTGCTATGTTTACATAGGGTGGCTGAATTAATAGCATTTTGTGGGGACATATGTTTAGGCAGAAAAGCGACCTGTAGGGCAAAGGGGATCTTTGATGGTGCAATCTTTTGGACAGTTTGAAAGAGAAGAAAGGGCTGGTGTTGGGAAGATAGGTCTGGTGAGAGAATAAGTGTTGAGACCAGGGTTAACGGTCTTGAGGCATGATGCATGGCGGTTGTAAGGGAGGTCTTAGGACTCCGTGCAGGCAGAAACTTCTTCAGTGACGGGTGGAAGTGGAGATGAGCAGCACGAAATGCAGAGAGTAAGAGGTCCCATCAGGGTGGAGTAGGAACCTGTGGGAGATTTGGTGGGAGGGGAATATGGGGAGACAAACGGCTTAAGGTGGGAGTTGTGTATATAATGGGGAAGACGCTGGAGTTTAACTGCAGTTGGCATGGAAAGGATTACTGTGTATGGTCTTTGACATTTGGGAGTTAGGGATGGTGTTGCTTGGTGTTTGGGATGGGCATGGTTTGGAGAAGTTTTTTCCTGTCTATGGTAATGGCCTTGTAGTGCAGGGAGAGCTGAACTCCCAGATATGTGACCTGAGCGGTAGACAGCTGAACTTTGGAGGGTGAAACTCGATAGCTGTGTTCTGAGAGAAAGTCTAAAAGGAGAATAGTATCCTGTTGACAGGTTTGTAGGGAGGGACTGCACTGGAGAAGATCATCTACATATTGAAGGAGGGTGGAGCTCTAGAGTAAGGGATTTGAGGTCTTGTGTTAGAGCCTGTCCCAAAAGGTGGGGACTATCTTTAAAGTCTTGGGGAAGGACTTGTTAAGTGTTCTCTGAATATTAAAAATTAACTTAACATAAGGAATTTCCTGCCTTGATTTTTCTCTGGGATAATGGCGTCTTGGTCTGGGAGCATATCAAAAGGCTGCCTGCTCAGCTCCCAAGGTGAGCTGAGATATTGTCTGTTTGCTAAAGAATCCTGCCTTTTACTATGCCATCTACTGCTGAGTCTGCAGTTAGTTGCTCAGTTTGCAAAATTACCTCGTCAGAGCTGAAGGAGGGAAGACAGCACATAGGCTTGGGCCTTTTAATATGTTAAAGTGAATCTTATACACCATTACAAATGATTAGCATAATAAAACATGTGCTACTCTTCTTTATCTGGGGAACATTAATTGATCTCACTGAAGAATGATTCTAGAGCTTAATGTTCAACATAGTTTTAGTACAGGGGTGGTTTCCTAGCATGTAGTTACATTGCTCTGACTGCAAATATCCCGCCCTGCTTTCTCCAGAGGCTCTCACCTTATTCTAAGCCTATGGTCCCTGTCTCATTCTCCCCTCTACAGATGGAGACCTTAGCTGCCGCTAGGGAAAGGGGGCGACGACCGCTCCGGCTGCTTCATGCTGAGAGGGGGTGCAGTAAAGGGTGCAGCTAGGTCTCCATCACTGGTCAGTTGAGAGGGCCTCGGAAGGTTGGTGCTTCTATTCTGGGTTTCATTTCTACTACTATTTGCAGTTTTGTGGCTTCTAGGCAAGATAGAACAAATTATTAGGTTAAGTAGCAACATCTGGAGTTGGATTTTCCATTCTAGAAGGACAAACTTGATGAGATTAAGAATGCATGGCTGAATATGAGAACTAGAAATATGAAGAGTCTAACTGAGAATCATAGCCAGATATCATGGGGAAACTAGAATTCTGGATCGAGTTTACAACTCAATGACTAGTATTAGGGTTTAGTATAGATAAGACTGCATTATTGAAACAATACTTTTCTCTAAAATCACCCTCATTTTTTTATTTTTTTAAATTTTTTTATTTTTTATTGAAGGGTAGTTGACACACAGTATTACATTAGTTTCAGGTGTACAACACAGTGATTCAACATTTATATACATGATAATTCTAGGTACCAGCTATCACCATACCAAGTTGTTACAATATTTTGACTATATTCCTTATCCTATACATTACATCCCGGTTACTTATTTATTTTACAATTGGAAGTGTGTACTTTTTTTTTTTTAATTGAATCACCCTCATTTTTATTTAGAAGTAGCCAGATAAAGAAAATAATTAACAGCTGGCTTGATTATTTGCATAAGTGCAGCAAGAAGAGTAATTTATTACATGGGATCTTTTAAATGTGCTTTGCTGGAACTTTTTGTAAGAATTTCATATTGAACTTTTAAGGGCTTCTTGAGGCCAGAAAGCCAAGCCAGACTTGCCATCAGGTTGTGCCTGCAGTACCTGTACATTTGGGCAAATTCCTCTCTTCTTGAGGTTCCCAAGACATTCCTGAGGTTCCTGCACCTGCCAGGAAGTGAACTTCCTTACTCACCTGGTAAGGCTGCTGGGAACCCTATAAGCAAGGTACCAGGCCAGTTCTTCCAAGGGGCTTTGTTGGCTTTATAAAGTCAACCTTAGTTCCTTAAAGCTGTTCATATCTGAGCTTATGCACGTGTCTCTCAGGTATGACATTCCAGTCAAAGCCTTGGAAGTATAACCTGTGTTTTTAATTGGTCCTCTTACAAGGAAAGCAGATTCTTATTGAACTTATGCAAATAAACATACTGCCATGAAATATAAAAATAGTCAATGAGGGTTTTTAAATTCTGGAGGGATCAGGTAGAGAGAAAAATAAGTTTCAATTCTGCTTATAAAGATTAGTCATTTAATAAACTGTTGTCAGCTTAAGAGAAAAAGCTTAAAAGACTTTATCAGCAACATTTGAAACAAAAAGCCACAAAGTCATCTTCCTTAGTTTACTTAATCCTATGTAACCAATACCTGTTCTGCTGAAATCTAGTTCTTTACTAGCTTAGGAGTAATGAAACAGTGGCTATAAATGACAAAAGACTTACAAATGACAATGGTTAAAGATCTGACAAGAGCTTACTGTAAGACAGATGACATAAGGAAATTCAGATATTTCTGTGACACAAAACATTCAGTAACAAAGTTTAGCATCATTCCCTTTGACAGTGCTTTCCAGGTAATTAAGCAGGTAATTATATATCTGATAAATAAGCCAAATTAGCCAGATACTTTCTCCAATGAGAAAAAATTCCTCTGACATGTTCCAGGGGCCCTCTGGAAAGTATCAGAGTGAACTAGAGGTAAAAAGCACTTTTTGAATTTGATTTTGGGAAGCTGTTAAAAGTTTTAAGGCACTTGCTTAAATAGTTACTCACATTAGAAAAAACTACACTTTAAGCATTTTTCTTTGAAAGATTTAACAGATACCATCAACTTAAATGACTATAGGTAAACTTAGGCAGCTGATAACCATAAGGACATGTCTATTCAGTTCAACTTAAATTAGCATTAATGCTTAATATCTTCTATTAGAATTTTCTGGAAATTTTAGAATGCCCAATTTTTACAAGCGCTTGTCTTTAAATCAATTTTTATTGATACCATCCAGAGGTAGAAAAATATTTTTCATTTACACACTTAGACACAAACATACAGATTGAGATGTACTGCTACAGTGAGAGGACAGACAGAGCTCCTGGCATGAGCCAGGAGGGGACAAGAGAGCCTGTGGTGGTGCATTGTCTAGGAGTTTTATAGGCCATTGAGGATATTTGGGAACGTGAAAAAAGCTTAGGGGTGTGGACTTTAAGGCAAGTAGTAGGTGTTTAGGATTGCAGGGGAGACAGAGGGCTTGGTTTGGAGGTAGGAGATAGCCTGGATATATGGGATCTCTTTCCATTTGCCCCGTACGCTCACAGAAGTTGTATAAGTTGCAGAGAATTTTAGGATCTAAAGAGCCATTTGGGGGCCATTTAGACTGATTGTCCAAGGGATATTGTGGCCAGATCTCATTACAGTAGCGAACAGGTTTGAGGTCTGGAGTGAGGTGGAGAGGCTTTAGATTATTGAGTAAGCACCCTAGCGGTGAATCTGTGGGAACAGAGGAGCCAGATCCCATGGTGAGAACAAGACCGTTCAGAAATCGCTGAGGCGTCCCTGAGCGATTGAGAAGTTCACGGAGAAGACCAGGCACAGTTATGGGGTCGTCACCACCTCTAACTGTGGGGTCGAGGCGAAAATGCCAGGGAGGCTCGGTACCTGGTACCAGGAGTTTACGAGTAGAGTAGATATGTGGATAAAGGGAGACCAGGCCTCAGTGCATGAGGATTCTCACCATGGGGAGGCAGAGAAGGGTCAACTATGGGGATCAACCGTGACTCTGAAAGTCGTGGTTGGAGGTGCCCCTGTCCCAGAGGAGCCCTTGGGGGTGCCGGACACTCAACGGTCACTTCCCAGGTTCCAAAGGGACATTTAAGTTGACCATGAAGGGGAGACTCACCAAATCGAAGGCCAGTGTTGAGAGAGATGAGTGGCAGGGGAAATGGACGGTGAGCCCGTGGAGGAGGATCGGGCAGTGAGGGTTCCCAGAGCAGCTCAGGTTCCCAGAGGAAGAGCAAAGTCAATGGGAGAGCCTCATCCAAGTCACAGCACCAATGAAAGGGTATCTCGCCGCGACCCTCCTTACCCAGAATGACTCAGGAGACACGGGCCCATGCAAGAGACTTTATTAACTGAAGGAGAGAGTGGCTGCCCCGGGGGGGGGGGGGGAGAGGGAGAGAGAGAGAGAGCAACAGAGAGAGCAGAGGGACAGAGAGAGCAGAGAGAGAGAGAGGGAGGGAGGGAGAGAGGGAGAGAAAGCAGGGAGAGCAGAGAGAGACAGAGAGAGGGCAGCAGCGTGGTGCAGAGCGTTGTGCCTTTTATTGTGGTGGATCCGCTTGGCCTGTTGCCTTGGGGGAGGGTTGGGATGTTTAGAGATAAGGAGGGGTAAGTCCAGGCAAGCCCCAGGCAAACTCAGGCATAATTCACACCAGCTTCTGTGCTTGGGACCATGGGGCAAATGGAGGATAAATTACTATTTTCCTATACCCTTGGTGCTCCTTTGTTCTGATTTCTGTAAAATGGGGGGGGGGGGGGCAATTCCTGCTCTGCCAGCCTCACATCATTGCTGTGATGCCCAGATGTGTGAGAACACGCTCCACAAACCTGGAAGTGCCCGGGCCTACCTCTTCAGCCCACAAGGGAGGTCCTCATGATGTTTGCTGGCTCCTAGTTTTCTTTTTTGACCATAACGAAAGGCCATTATAATTCCTAGTTGGAATAATTAAGTAGGGAAGTGGTCAGAAGCGGCAGGAAAATTTCAGGCCGCCTATGTGGGGGAAGTCTCAGGTCAGTCCAGGAGGGAAACTTGGAAGAACTGAGACAGGGAAGGAAGAGTAAAACAGATGTGAAGCTTAAGAAAGAAGAGCCAAAAAACTGAGGGAGCTCTGGCTCCTTGTGCCAAGGCAATAGCCTGTCCTACATCCCACACCCCTTTCTAGGACAAGAGGGAGAAACAGAGATGAGCTCCAGAGAGCACCGTCCTCCGTCCTTCCGGAGTGGGCGGCGGCGGGGGTGGGGAGCTAGGGATTCGAAGACCAATCACTCGCCCTAAGAAGAGGCACAGCGAGAGGAAGAAGGCGGCTGGGTTGCTGTGTATGGCTGCCTAGAGGAAGGGGTCCGGGTTTGCCCTTCTCAAGTTGCAGCCGCTCCGCCCCATTGCGCCACCTGACCCCACCCCGGGCAGGCTCTCAGTCCCCGGCATCCTCTCTCCCACCTTGAGAACCCAAATAGGGGCCCAGGACTTGATGAATTCAGCCATGTAGGGCCCACCTTGTTTTTTTTCTTTCTGTCCCTTTACGTGGAAAAAAAATTGCTACCCCCAGCCCCCCACATACACACCCTGCGCTCACTGTCTAGTTTGGCAGCACCATGTTCACAAGGGTTTACTCACCAACAGGTCTGCTCTTGAGTCTGTGGTCTTGAGCCCCCAACCCTGGGGACAGGTGAGTCCCAATCCACTGGTGAGATGTAGAAGCATGTGAGAGAAAAGAGGACTTGGCTGCCACTCCATAATACACCCTGGGATGTTTTTATCGCAGGGCACAACTTAGGATGCCTTCCATGACTGTGTTACTCAACTGGAGCCTCACAGCAGCTCTATCCAGGAGGCCGTCATACTAGGGTGGAGGCCAAATAACTTGCCCACCAAACAAACATCAGAGCTGGTTAGAGATGGTCCTGGAGCCCAAGCCAGCTTCTGCCTGCTTCCCTGCCCCCCCCCCAACTTCCCCCCGACCCCGGCCATGTCTCTAGTTTCTGCTGCCTCCTGACCCCCACCCCACACAAGTACTAGAACTCAGGCCCCCTCTGGGGAAGCACACCCTGCCTGTCCAGGAGTGGCGGACCCACACACAAAGCCAAATGAGCAGTAACAGACTTCAGACTGAGAACCAAGTCCCAGGGACGCCCCTGGTGAATGCCCTCTGGGGCAGAGATCCCCTCTGCTCTGGGAGATGTCTTCCCCCATATGCACAGAAGCTGATCCTGGCTGCCTGTCCCATGGCTGCTGAAGGGAAGTTTCCTCAGAGTGGGATGATTCCAACTCAGGGCTCCTCAACTTTGTGCACAGTAGAATCACCTAGAGACCTTATAAGAAATGCTGATTGCCAGGATCCCGCCCCAGAGCAGTTGAACCAGAATCTCTGAGAGAGGGACCTAGGCATCTGTTTTTTTTTTTATTTCCCCAGCTGATTCTGCTGTACAGGGATGATTTAGAACCTCTGATTCAGGTGTTCAAAATGAGTGAGGCACAGGCCTAAGATGAAGGATGGATCACAGGATGGGCACCCTGAAATGGAACCAGTGTCCTGACACCCTCTTCTTTTCTCCATTCTCCCAACAAAACATTGCCCTTTCCCTTTTAATTCTGGGTCCCAGGGGGCTCTCTAAATTTCATGAGAGCAGCACTCGTTTGTTCAAGGTTTTTGACTTTCTACCAAATGCCACCGCGTGGCCTGGAGTCTCAGTGCCCAGGGAAGGGTCCCCCGCCTCAGCTCACTCGGCGCTGCAGAGCAGCAGGTTGCCCAAGGCTATTCTAAAGACACCCCTCCTGCCCGAAGGGTCACTCGCTGCTGAAGAGAAGTGGTGCCTGGCCAGCCCACAGAACTGTGGCAATATGCTGAGGAAGTGTCTGTAGGAAGCACGCACAACACAGAGGGAAAGGCCAGTGATTTTATAAACTGCTTCAGCTATCCTCACAACAACCTGTGCTCTCACCTTCAGGCCTTCACACTGGCTGTCCTGTCTGCTGGGGCCCCTCTTCCCGGGTCATCAGTATAGCTAAACCCCTCCCCTCCTTGAATCTTGCCTCTGAATGAGGCCAGTGCCGACCACTCTATTTTATATCACACACACATACACTACCTTGCCTTACTTTCTTCCCACAGCACTAAACGCCTTCTAACAGGACACCATTTACTTGGGTAATTACTTTGTTATTGGGTAATTATACTTTGGGTATAATTGGGTAATTATACTTTGTATAAATACACAAATTACTTTGTTATTTACCGTCTGTCTCCCCCAGCTGGAACATCGGCTCCACCAAGTGGAAATCTCCATTTTGTTTGCTGATGCAGCCCAGCGGCCCGCAGCAGTACCTGCCATGTTGTGCTGCTCCATAAACACAGGCGGAGTGATGCACGAATTAACGGATTTGCATTTTGTCCTGTATGTCCCTAATCTACCAAACACCCAGGGACCCGCCACACACACACTTCCCTGAGCCCCCTGGGATGCCTGCTCTGAGTTCAGCACCAGTACTACAATCTCAGCCTTTTTCAAAGTCTTTTTACCTCCCCACTTCAGTCCAAGCTGGGCTCTGCACTGAGAATGCTGCCTCGCGTACCTACAGTGCTCTTCAAAGAGGTGATCTTTTCTCATTTTAAATGCGCCATGCACAGTGGCTACTTCCCTATCTCACCCTGTCCCACTGTTCTTTCAGTTCCTTCTTTCTTTTCTTTGAAGTGCTTGTTACAACACGAAATCATTATTTTGTCCTCTGCCGACTTAAGGTCTTTCTCCCTCCTGAACAGAAGCTCCACAAGGATGGTGCGCGCCTGTCTTCCTCACTACCGTATCACGAGCACTTAGCACACAGGACAGGCTCCCAGTGAATGTCCGAGGAAAGGGGGAAGAGATGAAGAGGGAGGCGGCGGGAAGCACCAAGGAGAGCTGGATTTATCCTTGTTTATTCCAAACTCTTCTGCTTTATTAAGCTCCACAGGAGGAAATGATTCCTTTGAGGAACAGTCCTCTCATTCTATTAGACGGTGAGCAGAGCTTGAGAAGAAATGGGAGCTCTGAATATTTAAAAAAGGGTAAGGTACAAGATCTGCTGCAGAGGATCTGATAATGGACCCTAGGGGAGGAGGGACAGGGTCCTGGTCAGCAGAAACAGGACTGTCTGGAACCAAACCCAAGCCTATTGGCTTGCCCTCTCCCACTTGCTTGATTAAGGGGTTCTTGGTGGCTAACTCCAGCATCCATCTCATGGACACAAGACGGCAACCAGAGGGCCAGTTCTTCCAGTCTAAGTGGTGACAGCTTTGTCTCCCTGATATTCCAAATAAATCCAAGCACACCCATGGAGTAATATTAAATCCAACAGCCTTCCCCATTTAGATTAGCAAACCATCCACTAAAGGCTTAATGTGCATCACTGTGTCTAATTCTCACCATAACCACATGGTACAGCTCTCATTACTCCTGCTTTACAGAAGGGAGCCTGTTGAGTATACAGGAAGCATGGGCTGGTAGCCTGGTCAGGCTTGCAGGCTTAGCCACTACATTTTATTTCTGCTACCTTCTTAGTAAAAGGGCTCTATGAAGTTCATTTGACTACAAGGATAACACCCCAGCACTTCTGGGCTCAGACCTAAACTGTGACTGGTTTACAAAGCTGACCCTGCAGTTGTTGGTGCAAGGAAGGTTCTAGTTCACAAGAGTTAGGAGAGATTAAAAAGAAAAAAAAAGCTGCTGTCAACAACTGCCTATGGGCTATTTTATTCTGATTTTTCATCATGTTGGAAAACAGTCCTTTTGTTCCCATTTTGTGGAAATGGGAAAAGCCACAAAGTGTCAGCAACACAGTGGTCACCAGGCCCTCTCTGTGATGAGGGCTTCCCCTGAGCCACCAGCTGTAAGGAAAGTGAAGCCACTGAGGGTGAGGCCTTGGAAAGAGTTTTCACATTGCACGTACCTATCAGTGCAGCACTTACTTCTCCTTTCCAAAAATAGGACTTTTATTCAGATCTACTTTGTTCTCCTTCAAAGAGAAACTGTATTTGAATAAAAGCATAGGTGCCACCTGCCACGCTCTGGCGCATGCACACTGAAATTATTTCTGAAACAGGGCTGTGGAGTCAGGGTGTGGGGTGAGCGTCCTTCTGCAAAGTTGTACTTAGGGTGTTCTGAATTCCAACTTGAGCCACTGTGGGTGACTTCTGTCTCCCTTAAATGCCAGCTCTGTAGGATGTTTTCCTAAATATGCCAGACCCTTTCCCAAAACCATCTCTAGAGGCAGGTGCTCATAGGAATTCTGTATATATTTAACAAACAGAATATGATTAAAAGAAGCATCTGGGGCAACCTAGAAACTGAAAGAAAGGGGTGGGGAGAGACTATCTTAGCCTAGAGACATCTAAAGCCTGGAGGCTGGGAAAACTGAAGGATGTGGGGAGGTTGCTATGAGACTTCAAGGTGTGGGGGCCTCACATCTCCAAGAACAGGGAGAGAATCAAAGGGACACCTTCTCTCTTCTTGAAGCTTGGGAGCCCTAGCCTCCCTAAAACTGAAGCCCACACTCACCCTTACCAGAGGCAGAATGTAATTAGCACCTGATCTCTTTGCCTTGAACTTGGAAGTAACAGCTCCCCCTGCCTGTTCTCTGAGGTCCACCCAGTCCTGCCAGAGTGGTTCTTTGTCTGCTCTCTAGATGTGCGGATACCCTCTGGGGGAGCCCTGCAGCAGTGTTACAGGAACCAAGTCCCCAGACTAAACTGTCAAGAGCTCAGGGCTATCCTACAACCACTGTCATCTGGAAAGAGCCATATGGCCTGAATGTATTCAAAATCAGTTCATTGAGGGGGAAATCCTTTTTTGATTCAACTCTTCTCTTTTAAATCATCATCTTCCACTGAAGGGACAATGTTCTTTAATATCCAAAATTGTTAACAGTGTGGTCTTAGGACCATCTATTTGTATCTGAACCAGCTAGGGTACTTATTAAAAATTCAGAGTCCTGGGTGCAATCTCAGACCTACTAAATCAGATTCTCTGTGGGTGGGACTTGCATTTGGCAGATTGAAGGGATCCTGAGACATACTAGGGTTTGGGCATCACTTGAGGTGGTAATTCAAGATTTAAATTCTATCTCAGAAAAATGTGGCCCAGGTGAGATCACAAACACTTTTAGGCCAGGATTTTTTTCAAGCTCCCCCTGTTATTATGGTAACAGTGAGGCACTTGGGAAGTTGTGGATTCATTTCAGAACAAAGGATCTATACACAGAATGGTGGCATCCTTTTCATTTAAATGTCTCTGCCCCACTAATGGTGCTGTTCACTGCTTAATGGCAGTTAGCTCTGAACAAAAGGATCCCAGAGCCGGGTGTACAGGTGAACCCCAGTTGCACTTGCAATTGCCATGGAAACAGCAGCCATCATCACTAGCTGGAGCCACTCCCAGGCAATCCTGCCAGGCCATTTCAAAAGCCCTGGCTTCTGTTTGCCTCACATTGGAAAAGAAACCCTGCCTTCTTGGAGCACTGTTCTGAGGGTCAATAAATGTGTATCCAAAAAAGAAGTAAATAGGGAATTGTGCTTTCCACCACTCTGTTTTCTCCTCTTACATCTTCCAAAAGCATTTCAGCAAAATCCAAACAGGATGACAATTCTTCTCATCTCTTGGCACAAATCTCATATCACCTCTTGCTTGTAGGGAGTAGGAGGGGTTGTGTTTGGGGTTGAAATCATTCATTTGCCTTCTTCCTTTCTCTACTTAATTAGTAGGCCTAATAATAAATGCATCTGCACCAGGATTTTAATTAAGCTGAAGTTTTAAAACATTGTTTATTCTATACTGCATTTAGGGGAACTTTCAAAAGGATAAATGTGAGAGAAACAGCATCATGCTTTTGTTCTAGAAACCTAGATGTTAATGTTGAGCATGCGATGCACGATAAGTAAGCACTCTATCTTACATTATGGATTGAGCATTTTATCTTTGCCTAAAAATGGTAAAATAACAGCAGCTAGAAGCATATGTTTTTATCACATAGGAACAAGGCTCAGGGAGCTGTGTCCTTACTAAGGAATTTTCCACATTCCAGAGTCAGGTCTTCCCCCTCCCAGGCCCGGAAACTCAAGAGTTCCCTGAGTATGTTGATCTCCTCAGGGGAGATGCACACCCATCCACTAAGCCCCCAAAACTCAATGTCAGATTGTTCGTTTACAACGAGATGTCTCATAGAAACAGGAACACATGTATACCCAGCCCTTTCTCCCATAGTTGGTTGGCCTATGGGGTAAACTAAATAACATACTGGTCAAAATGCCACTTTGTTCATTTACAATTAGGAAACAAAATAATAATAAGGAATGAAATACTCAAAGCCCTTATAGCAGACCCATTTCTGTGGGCAGGAATACAGAGGAAGTCAGATAATAATGGGAGATTGCCTGGAGAGCAGGAAATGAGAACAAAGGGAGTTCTTTAGATAAATCCAATGCTTAATGGCATCAGGCTGGGAGAGCCTGAGGCTTCCACCTACAGATAGGATTGGTCCAGTCAATGGGAGGAAAACATTTCCTTTTCTCTGGACAATGCTTGGAAGAGCCGTTGCTGCAGGTCCTGGAGACTCAGTTTTCAATGGTTCCAAGCTTATTACTGTGCTCTTGATTTTCACATTATTTCTTGGAGGGTGATGGGGGGCACTGTCTTGTAAATGGCCTCGCATATTCCATGTTCTGTATTCTGCACCATATTGTGTTGATTTCATAGTTTAACTCTGTGCCATCTACTTTATTTCAATTTCTTGAAGGCAACCTCTCTGAAGCGCCTCATAGAGGCAACATATCTGAGTATTTGCTAAATAACTCCAGCACGCATTTGAGAAGACAGTAATAAATTCACAATCCATGTTATCCTGATGCCGGGGTTCTTGTTCATGAAGCCGAAGAAAGAGCTTCACAAACACTCAAGGTAGGAGAGCAAGGTACAGGCTTTTATTTAGAGATGAAGTGAGAGGACAGAGCTCCCAGCTCACGCCAGGAGGGGACAAGAGAGTTCGCGGTTGGCTCATTGTCTAGGGGTTTTAGGCGCGGTTGAGGATTTTCAGGAATGAGGGTAAAGGGTTAGGGGTGCAGACTTGTCGAGTGGTCCCAGAATGCTTATTCTTGATGAGTAACAGAAGAAATTTTCTGCTCTGATTCTTTCTCAAGATAGCAGTTTCCCTCTGGGAGCATGTCAGTTAAGACTGCCTACCCTGCCCCCAAGGTGGGCTGGGTTGTTGCCTGTTTGCTGAAGTAAATTCAGAATCTTACTTCTTAATTTCTTGGGCTGTTTATAGTTGGGCTTGCTTACTAAATTAGTCTTTTTCCTAGGTTGCAGATTACTGGTTAGGATCAGAGAAGGAAATATAGCACATAGGTATGGTAAACATGAGCTGGGCCTTTTAGCAGGCTAAGGTAAATTTTACGGTGAAGTCACCGGTTATGCTGAGACACTTTACTTTATCTGCAGAACACTCAAACATTCCAGGCTGTTGCTGTTGGCCTTTTGAGTTTTAAATGATCTCACTGAAGATGCCTATATTCCTAGTCTGGTATCTTTACCCTAGAGAATTACTGTGACTCTGACTTTGAGTAATGCTTATCACAGTTTCAATAGGGACTTCTTTGCACATTGCTACATTGTTCTGATGGTAATTATCTTGCTCTGCTTTTTCTCCAGAGGCCCTCCCCCTTCTCTGCCTAATCCCACCGTCCCTGTCTCAATCCTTAGTATGGATTTGGTTCAGACTGTGAGCTGGGCTGAGCCACCTTCAAATGCCATCGCAGGGGCATCCTGGGTTACTTTAGAGATGCTGCCCTCCTTATTGTCCTTGTTCACCTCCTGGTTACTGTTTTCCCATTGCCAGTTACCCACTAGGGGAATGCTTACATCTTAAACTGAGAGGGCTGGGGGCAGATGGGGGTGGGGTGGGGGAAAGCAGAGGTTGAACAGGGAGTGCAAATGGGCACATAGGTCCCCCAGGGCCAGTCTCGGTAGGCACAACGAAGCGGCCAGTTAGAGAATTGTTTAACTTCGATTTGTTCTATTAATTTCTTCGATTTGTTGGACTGAACATCTATTGCATGAATGTATTCAATTTTGCACATAAGTTATTCATTTTCAGGTTAATTCTCATAAGTAGAAGGAAAGGGAAAACAAACACTTTCTATAGCCCCTAGGACCATTTTATCTTACTAGGGCAATGAACCTAGGGACTCAGGTTCTTCTGAAAGCTTTAGCCTGGAATGGAGCTATCACTCAGATATTAAGGATTAGGCCAGGGCAGCAAAACAGAATGGCAAAAAACCCCAGACATACCAGGCTGCTCAGTCTATTGATTCCAAAAGCTGTGTGGTGTCAGAGCAAAAAGGGGTGAGAACCTATTTGAGGAATCCAGGCTCTAACTTCCTCTGCCCTTTGACCATTTCCTTTACTTAAAGCATGTTCTTGGCTACAGGGGTTTCATTAGGGTCTCTGCAAGGGAAGTGTGAGCACAGTGTCCAGCATTTGCCCTGCAGGGACAGCAGACCCCTAGAGAGGCCTTTGCACTCTCTGTGGAGATCTGTGGGGCCCTGCAGCAAACTAAAGGCATGCAGAATTCCAGCCTGAGCTTCTGCCAGGTCCAGAAAGCTGGGGATCCAACCTGAATAGGAGAATAAAGGAACCTGAAAAACTCTGGGGTTGCTGAACACGACTCACTGTGTTGACAACTGTGCTGGTAATCCAGGCTGATCAGAAAGGAGACAAGTCCAGGGACCTCCATGGAGCTAGTCAGGACTGCTCTGCAGATTTCTGAGTAACCCAGAGGAAAAGATGTGATATGTCTCAGCATCTACCCAAAGCTAAAGCCTAGAAATTAAGTAGAGGCAACTCAGATAAGCAAAAGGACAATTTACCAATTTTAGGCCACAAAATTTAAAGATCCTGGAGTCTTAAATTTGGCAATCTAGAAACAAGATGATGTTAGGCTTCAGAAGTCCTATAATGGATGTTAAAGAATTGAATTAAATAGATATTTTCTTAACTATTATTACACTTCTATGTAGGAAGGAAGGAGAAAATAAGGAAAAGTGGAGGTCCTGGGAAATGTTCTATCATTTGAATGTACTATAGTCTAACTCCTTTTTTTGAGCAGAATCATTGCAACTATCCAACACTACATTGGCTAATATATATACACATTATATATATGTATGTATGTGTATATATATATATACATATATATATATATATATACATATATATGTGTGTGTGTGTGTATATATATATATATATGTTTTAATTTGGAGATGTAGAAATGCTAAGCATATACCACAAACAACATCCAAATAAAAGTGAAACAAGGTGAGAACTCCAGAATTTGAATTAAATTGCTTGTAAAATGTCTTATTTGAACAGCCATGGAAGCCCAGAATGCAGGTGAACCCTCTTTAAAGAAATCAATTATGAAGTAAATCCATTCCTACATCTATACACTAGTTCTACATATTTCCTATTGCAAACAAATGTCATATAGAAAATTTAGAAACTGTCTTCTGTTCCATTAAGGGAACAAAAATAGTTTCAAGCTCACTAATTTAAAACAAAGCATCAACACTGGGAAAAATCCAGAAGTAGATGCTATATTTTCAAACTTGAACTATTTGAGCTGCCCAGCTCCAAATGAACTAATTGGCAAAATCTAAGGTTTCTAGTGTGGATGATGGTGTCTGTGAGTAAAGCCCTTTTCATTCAATTACTTGGGAGGATCTACAGCCTGACAGCCAGCCCCTACCCTGCTCATGTGGGAGCTCATGTCTTTGCACAAGGGAACAGCCTTGCCTTGCCTCCTCCAGCACATGCCAACTGTCAGCCTTAAGAGTCCCTCTTACATGACAGCAGAAGAAAGCCACACTTGCTACTCAAGTCTCTTTTACAGAAGAATACACAAGTTAGGAT
Source organism: Manis pentadactyla (assembly GCF_030020395.1). Lineage (NCBI taxonomy): Eukaryota > Metazoa > Chordata > Mammalia > Pholidota > Manidae > Manis > Manis pentadactyla. The sequence continues at coordinate 56,540,249 of NC_080025.1, read as the reverse complement.
TGCAAGGCATAAGAAACAAACCAGCAACAAGAAGAGAAACCGAGATAATCAGAAAAATGGAAACAATTCAGGGAACAAAGCAATTGTAATTAAAATACTGAGAGAGATTAGCTATCAAGAAACCAAGATTAAGGTACTGTAAATAAGGAGCAGTCAGAAAACAGACAGAACCATTTGAAATTATTAGTTATTGCTGTAAAAAAAAAGTGCAGCAGGAGAATAGAAAAGTCATGAAAACTTTCCAGCCCTTAGAAAAGACAAAGAGAGGAGAACATGAAATAAAAGTTAAAAGACAATTTTATGTTTTATTTCACCATAATAAAAAAGAAAAGTTGAGACAAGACTAACTCATCAAGCCTAGAATTCAACTAATCAAATTTCAAGAGAGCACAGAGGCCATAAGGAGGAAATTAGCAAAGAAATAATGAAAATATTTTCAAGGCAAGAGGTCACAAATCTCTGGGTCAGGAAGATCTATTAAATGCCCAGTTCAAGAATTTTTAAATAACTAATTCTAAACACATTACTATGAAATTTCAGAACACCAAGCATAAAGAGAATCTTCCACAATCTTCCAGAAAGTAAAATCAAGTCAGCCATCAGAGAACAAACCAGACTACCATCTGATTCCTCATTAGTAACAGTGGGTGCTGAAAGGCAATTCAGCTCTACTTTCAAAGGTCTAAGGGAAAACACTTTTTGACCTGTTGTGCTAAGATCATATCTTGAAGTATTAATCTTTATGTTTCCTGTGTGTTTCCTTCCCTCTTTACTTACTTGAACCCCTAGGGTCTTTTTTCTTCCACTCAGTTCCACTCAGATAGGCATGAGTCATCCACTTTGGAAACTACAATAAAGATTTTGAAATTAAAAGGCAAAAGCCTGTAGACAAAGGACCAGACAGGAAGATGTATCTGCACGCTTGCAGAGCTCGTTTTTCCACTACAAAGGCTAGATAAACTATGGACTGAGGAAGAGAAAAAAAAGGCAAAGGTACCACTTCAGAAAGGAATAAAGAAACTTAAAGAAAGGAATTGGTGGGATGGGGAAAGCCCCTCATCTCAGATACTGGTTGGTTTCCTGGAAACCGAGTTGGTGCTGAGCCATCCACATGGCTTGCAGTCTCTGGTGAAGAGCTCCACCCTTCTGGTCTGACGGCTGGTCGTCATCCCTTTACTGTCCAGTTTGATGGGATGCTTAGTATGAGTGCATTATCCACTAGCTGATGGTGTATACCTTAGACATTTTGTGGGATGTTAGTGACATGAATAGAAAGCATTTTCCTCTAATCAAGACAGGGTTTTGCAAAACCAGTTGAAATTGCCCTCTTCCAGTAGAAATCTACACCCAGTCAAACTACCAAATGTGTTGACAAAACTGATACATTCGTATCTTAGCTGTAAGCCATTTTTAGGAAGTATATTGATCTATTTTAGCAAAATGAGGGAGGAAACCAAGAGGAAGACACAGAATTCAGGAAACAGCAGATGCAACAAAAGGATCAGGAGGGAAAGTCCTGGTATTTCCAGAATGATAGCTAGTGCAGGCCTAGAATATAAGCAGTTCCTATAGGAGCAGGAGGTTGGAGGACTCTGAAAGGGAGAGAGGTTTGGGAGGGTAGTCTCTGTTAAAAAGATGATCTAGACAGAAAAGATAGTATATGGACTGAATGTTTGTATCCCTCCAAAATTCCTATGTTGAAACCCTATGCCCAATGTGATGGTGTTAGGAGTTGGGGCCTTTGGGAGGTACTTAGAATTAGATAAGGCCGCAAGGGTGGAGCCCTCGTGAATGAGATTCATGCATTTATAAGAGGCAGAAGAGCTTGCTTCCTTTCTGCTCTCCGCCATGTGAGAGGATACAACAAGAGGTTGCAGTCTATAACCTGGAAGAGGCTTATCACCAGAACTAACCAAACTGGCACCCCAATCTTGGACTTCAGCTTCCACAACAGAGAGAAATAAGTATCTATTGTTTAAGCCACCCAGTCTATGCTGTTATAGCAGCTTAAACTAAGACAGATGGTTTGATGGAGTAGATGGTATAAAGGAAAGGATTTGTTGAAGCCAGTGTTTTAAGAAAAAACAGAGAGAGGCACTTACAAACTTAAAAATAAAACTCCACAAGAAAAAGATATCTAAATATGTAGCAAACTCAAATGCATAATGGTTTTAAGAAATTTCTAAATTGTAAGAAAAGAGAATACATTTGGCTTTGAGGAAAGGAGATCCTCCTACTAATCCTAAATTTATACCATCTGGCCCAAAAAAGAAGTGAAGGTATTTCAAGTGCATAACTTCGGCCAGCATCTGCACAGGCCTAATGACATAAAAATTGCTTTTTGGCTTGCAAGGAAGACTTGACTGTGGTAGCAGAACAGAATACAAGTTGCTCATCTTGACAATGTAGAAGGAGGGTGGTGGCAGGAAGAGGAAAGTTAGAGAAAAGAATGAGGCACCAATATCTTTCTAGAAAGCTGGTGGTCATCAGATAATGCTAAAAATCGATGACACAAGAAACAAAAAGCAAGTAAATTACCTACAGTCACAAAGACAACCAATGGAAGAATTGGAAAAAGATACCAGACACACATCCAGTCCTGCAAGGAGTGGAGGATAATATCAAATATGAGAACTAAAACAAATATTTCTTCAGTGTTGACTGTACTCAAAAATCCAATCAGTTAGAGCTGCTGTAACAGAATATCATCCACTGGTTGGCTTAAACAACAGAAATATATTTCTCAGAGTTCCAGAGAATGGGAAATCCAAGATGGAGGCACCAAGTGGCCCAGTATCTGGTGAGGGTACTCTTCCAGGTGTGTGGGGGCCTCTTCCAGTTATGTCCTCATGGGGAGGGATGCAGAGAGAGATCTTGTGTCTCTCCTTACAAGAGCACCAGACCCATCAGGAAGGCTCCACTGGTGTGACTTAATTATCCCTGCGAAGACCCCACCTCCTAATACCATCACACTGGGGTTTAGGGTTTCAACATATGAATTTGGGGGGACACAGCATCCATTTCACAGCATTGACTATGATAAAGTGGGCTGCAGGCTGGAGAGAGGTAGGGAAACTACTATTCTTTATTATGAACTCCTTTATGTGCTTTAATTCATTATTTTGAACATATACTTCTTTGAAAAATTTTAAATATATTTCAGCAATCACCACCTCTGTGAAGCCTTCTCTGGCTCTCCCTCCCCATCCCCACCAGTAGAGTTGGATACATTCATTTGGGGCCTGACTATACTGAGTATACTTACACCAGATGTTATGGACTGAATTGTGTCCCCACAAACGCATATGGATGATCCTAACTCCCTTGTGACTGTATCTGGAGAGAGGGTCCTTAAGGAGGTGGTTAAGATGAAATGATGTCTTAAGGGTAGAGCCATGACCCAGTGGAATCGGTATCCTCACAGGAAGAGGAAGAGAAACACCAGCACTCTCTCTGACTTGGGAGGAGACAGTGAAAAGACAGCTGTCTGGAAGCCAGCAGGAGAGAGCTCTCAACACTGCTGCTTGCACACTGATCTCAACTCCCAGCCTCCACAACTGTGAGAAAACCAGTTCCTGTTGTGTAAACCCTACAGTCTATGGTATTTTGTTATGACAGCCAGAGCTGACTAGGCACCAGGTTCTCCTGCACGATTTGATATATCTATCTCCCTTTCTAGATTCTAGACTTCTTGAGAGCAAAGACCCAATGTAACTGCCATACTGAGGGCTTACCATGTGCCAGTCGCTGTATGAGGCACTCACATGCTATCTCATTTAATCCTTACAACCTCTCAAGCCGGAACTATCATCCTCATTTTACAGATAAAGACACCAAGGCTTGGAGAAATTATATGATTTTTCTAAACTCAACAGAATCCATTTATACATGGCTCCACACGACCATACTGCTTTCCTGGTCATCTGTGTCTCCTTGCCTCCTAATAGTTCCCCACACATAGCTTGTTTTGAGAGGCTGTTAGTTCCTGAATAAATGTCTCAGCAAAAGAAAAGGACCCTGTTTCTTTTTACAATGATGAAACTCTTGAAGTTGATGTTCTTGAATACTCCCACCTCCCACAATAATGAAATAAATGTAAAAGCCCCTCCTCCAGTCAATCTATCTACACAAGTTACGGAGATCAGTGCAAATAAAATTGCAGGGCCTCTGGTTCAAAAGTTATTAAAAATAATAGCACTTCCGGGTTGGTAAACATGTGGGGGTTAGGGGAGAGTGGCACACGCAGAGAGCAGGGAAGCTCTGGATCCTTCCACATGGGCTGCCCTGTGCATCTCCTCCATCTGGATGTTCCTCAGTTAAATCCTTTTATAGTAAAACAGTAAACATTTGCCTATGCTGGACACCTACTTTGGTTTAATCACAGAACAACTGACACCAGCAATCTCCCTGCAGTAATATGTCTAGATCTTCCTTGTTCCTTCTGCAGCTTCAAAGTCCTGCATGGTGTGGCTTATTCAACCAGTCCCTGCTGATGGACATTCGCCCTGTTTCCAGCCTTGTGTTGTTACAACAGAGTTACAATGAATTTTTTTTTTAAAGTTATCTCAAGATGGCAACAGCAGAGCCTTGAGTGCAGGGCAGGGTCCCGCCACGCACAGCGCCTTGTGTGAATCTACAGTCACAGACCCAGGAATCCTGACATTTTCCTCTACCTTTCTTTTGAGACCAGGCACAAGTCCCAGTTTCTAGCCATCTCATCTGAACGTGTTATTCCCACAAGGGTTTAGGTTCAGGTGGGGTGAGAGTGCTTAGGGATCACACACCCATTTCTCCTTTGCGTTTCTGTTTCCTGAAAATGGTGCATTTACCTATTAAGAACCAGCACTTGAGAAAGGGAGGATTCTCAAAAGGCAGAGTAGCATTAGTCAACAACAAAAAACCATCTGTGGAATGTGATCAATTAGCAAAGGGCTGAGAGCCTATGATTCAGATTTTACTGCAGAAAGGGGAAATACATAAAACTCCACAAAAATATATTACAAAATGAGATATATATTAATCAAAGGAGATTAAAACATTTGGTCCATTACCATACAATCTATTTAATATATTCTAATACAGTGAAGAGTTAGCATCAAAGTTGCTAGCTAGCCCTAGCAGAATTCGTCCATCTGGAGCACTCCATTTGCAGCTTTTGGTTGTGGAGCTTTAAACCAAGAACTGCAACTCCCATGCCTCTGGGAGCCAGACAGGGTCTTGGGTGAGTGAGGTCTGCCAAGTGTGGACTTGGGCAGCAGGAGAGCACGGCTGGGTCTCTGCTGTAGCTGTTCCCTTGTCCAGCTGATTCCTACCTTATGTGGGCTAATGTGGTTAGATCTTCTGAATTTTCAAACACAGCCAGAAATAAGTATATCACAAATTGTAAATGTTAATGACTAATTTCAATAATTTTTTTAAATGTTCCGGTCAAATAAGAATTGTCTGGGAGCTGATCATGGTCATGGGCCCCTGGTTTGAGCTCTCTATGACAAAAGATTCATTTTATCATACAGAATCCTAAGGAAACTAAGTTTGGGACTAGAGTCTCATATACAAATCCATCACTCACAAGAATGCCTGGGTGGCAGGATGTTTGAATTAGGAAGAACAAAGATGTGAAGGCAGTGGTTTGCAAATCCACCACTCCAGGGGCCATGTGGCAATGTCTGGAGACATTTTTGGTTATCATAACTGAGAGGAGGGTGGGGGTGCATCTGGTATCTGGTGGGATGCTACAAACCCTTGTCCAATGCAAAGAATAGCCCCACAACAAATACTCATCTGATCCAAATGGCAATGCTGCTGAGGCTGAGAAGCCTGCTCAAAGGCAATGATTTACCCTCACAATGCAGTTCTCACATTGAAGCTTAAAATGCAGATCCTTGGGTTCCAACCCAGACTACTCATCAGATGCTCTGTGAGTAACATGCAAATATATGCATTTTAGAAATCTTCCCTGCTGATGCTAATACATGCTAAAATCCAAGAACCCCTGAACTGAAATAACAGAATCTAAAGGATGCATTTTTATCTAGAGAACTGCCATTGTATGTTTAGCAGGGATGTATGCTCAGTGATAATAGAGAAAACTTCCACTGCTAAGCCGCAAAATACTGCACAGCCAAAGCAATGGTATCAGAATAATCCGCCCACAATCACATCCTGTTCCAAAAAGATAGGGGGAGTTATAAAGAAGAAAAACTGTCATTGTTTCTTTACCCTCCAAGTACAGAAGGTAATTTCTTAGACTGCTAAAGGTATTTTTAAAAATTTGTCTACAAGAAAAACAAAACAGCTAAAAGAATCACAATTTTGAAGTCCATCTATATTCCTCAAGCATTGCAAATTCAAGCATTTTAAATTAGGATATGTTAAATTGAAGAGAATATGTTATAGATACCATTACCATCTCCTTCAATACATGTCACAGCAGTTGGAAACAGTTTAAGCTTTATAAAGCACCCTATGTTGCAAGTTTTTGTCATTTTCCATTAACATTAAAAAATATATTTTAACAGAAACACTGCCTGGGGCCCTCCCTCTCTTTTGGGGTGTGTTAGAAGCTTCCCCACTCCAGGAAGGCCTATAGATAACTCTTCCCCGCTCTGGCCAGTTGAATACCCGCTAGCATGAACTGCTGTTTTTCGCAGAGGTGTGTGCCACCTTCGGCTGGAAGACTGGGCATGTGTAGTGGCCATGATCCCTAGGGGACATAAATGGAAAACAGCCCAGAAGTGTAAGTACAGAGAAGAGATTTGTCCCAGGGTTGACGCAGTAGGAATTTCAAGGGTGTAAACCCAGACAGAAGGTCTGAGAGATGTAGCTTCCTTGATAGTCAAATCATTGCCTTGTATGCTAGTGTAAGTGTTTTCTGATTTGGAGCACAAAAGGCATCTTTGTAGGCTGGCAAATCACTGAACTCTAGAAAGGTCGCTGTAAGATAAAGAAAGGCCTTTCCACACTCTGGCAAACTTATCTTGCTTATATCCTTTGTGTTGCTCTCTTTTATTGCTTTTAGAGAAAAATCAAAGTAAAAGTGGTCATATCTAGGCCAAATTGTCATTGTTACGTATATGCAAACCCAGATGAGTATCTGTGGGGAAAAAGCTTAAGAGACATTACTTAACCTGGGGAGCAGAGATCAAAGGGCCTCATTTCCAGAAGTTGCACTGTTACTAATCCACAGAGGAAGTAGAGCCCTCAAAGTCCCAACAGGAGAGGAATCTCTGGGCCTCTACCTTCCCTCCCAGCCTCATCCTTGATGACATCCCTGGTAATCACCAAGGGCTACCCAGCTCCTTGCTGGCCCCTGGGCCCTTGTGTCCCCTCCCAATGCCTGTCTCTCATATTCTTCAGGGCTTTTTGCCTCCCTCCCAAAAGATAAATATTCAAGGCTCATTCTGCCCAGTTCTTTCAAGTGGAGGAGACTGATGCGATTAAACTCACTAATATTTAAAGAAAGTAATATGTTACCTCCACAAAGGTTCAGAAGATGTTACCCCAAAATATGCCACTTTGGTATACTGATCATTTTGAATTAAAGGTACTTGAGAAACAAGTGGTGCAAGAAGGACACTCTCTGACCTTTTGTTCCCTAGAAAGGAGGAGATAAATCTCTCATGGGAAAGGTACCGTCCCCATGCCAGGAGGGTAGAAGATATCCTTTTCACCACAGATAGAGAATTTCGGGCCAAGAAGGCTGTATAAACTACCCTTGTTACTTTACCATTTTGCTACCCCTAGCCTGAACTCCTTTGTCGTCTTGATTCTTTACAAACTTATTGTTTCTTTGTTTAAAAGGTATAAAAACCTTCCTGCTTTGGTCACCTCTTTGAGTCTTATGTATTTGTGGGGCTCCACACAAATGTATTTAATTAAGTTTGCTTTACTCCTGTTATTCTTTTATTAAGGGGATTGGGGAACAGGAGAAGGTCCTCACCTAAGAACCTAGACAAGTAGAGGTAAAATTATTTCCCCCCCATACCTCCTTGCAGAAAGTATTTATACTGTAGATGTTAAGAAAGGTAATACTTAATCCAAAATAACTGATCTCTTAAGGTAAATTTTCAAGGAACACATCTGAATAGAGGAGCTCTCACGCCCCTCAGACCACTGTGGGCAGTCAGAACGTGAGCCATGGAGAGGGCGGAGGGCAGGCTCGTAGGAGACCAGCTCGGTCGGTGAGTAAACAGTTCATCTTCCAGATCCATCAGGAAATGGAGATGTCCTTTCCCAAACTTACATTTGAAATCAGAAAAGTTGGAAAGCATTCTACCTGGATCCTACGGTACAAATTCCTTTATCTTCAAAAACAACAATGGCAACTTTCCGAAAGTGCACCCTGAACTGAAAAAACAGTCATTTTCCATTACCTTTGCAGGGAAATGAGAAAGACTGTATCTCACTCGGCCTCTTTCTGACTCAGCTTGCTCATCTTTTAAGCTGAACTGCTCCTACACAGATATCCTGGATGTTAATGGTCTCATTAACTAATTGTGCCTCTGCTAATAATGATAATGGCTTTAAAGGAGGTTATTACATAAGGAAGAGGCTTTTTTGATATAAAAATTATTAAGGTACAGATCTAAGAAAGTGGCAAAGTGTTTTCAAAACCACAAAGATAATGGACATCAATGCAAATAGCTGTAGCTCAGAGTGAAATCCTGGCTGAGAATTGGACCTGTGTCCTGCTCCACGTGCCACTTCCTGCCCTTCAGGTTGTGTGATCCCAGCTGAGACAGGAAAAAATAGGTTGAACATCCTTTAATAGTTTAGGTATCCAAGTGTTCCTCAACAGAGGAGAAGAACCGAGGGTGGTGGGGGTAGTGGATCAAAGATAAGTTCTGAAAGACTAGTAAGAAAGTTTAGCCATGAGGTACAGAATGAGTGATATGCCTGCCCTTAATTAAGGATCAAGTATTGTGAAAAGAAGTATACATTGAGTAAAGACCTATTCTAGCAGGAAAGAGAGATGTAGCACTATGGTCCCAGTCCTATCGCTGATTTGCAGTTCACTGGAATGGCAGTTGTGAACAAGGTGGGGCTTTTTTTGTCTGTCTTACCTGCTGCTAAAGAGCAAACCCCTCCAGCAGTGCATGACACATATCAGGCACTCAATCAACATTTACCAAATAATAAGCAAATGATTTTAGTCTTGAAGAAATCAAACAGCCCTTAGGGACTATTTCTTCACTGATTCTTTCCCAACTAGCCTCACAGGATGCTGCTCCAGTCAAAAGCTCAGAGGAAGTAGTCTTCAAGTCCTAACAGGTGGGTGTGAAGAGAAGCTAATGGCATGTGGTGATGATGTGCAGAGGGACGCTGCAAGGCTTGGAGGTGGGGGTGGGGAACTCAGGTGGTAGGTGGACTGGTCAGAGAATGAAAGATAGCTGAGCTCACTGGGCGTAGATGTGCACACACTGGGGGAGGACAGGAGGGTGGCTGCAAAAGATCAGCAGCTGACCGGGGTCATTTAAGCAGAGCAGAAAAATTGGTTAAGCAACCCAGTTTTCTTCTGGTTTCACCAAGGGGCTAGTGAGAATGAGCTAAGGGCTGCAAATGGCACGACTGTGGGAGAGCAGAAGGGAGTCTAGCCTTAGGAAAGACTGGTCAGAAAACAGAGTCAGCTGATGCTGGACCAGCCATTCTGCCTGCCATTTTTTAAAAAGTTGGGAAGAGGGTCAGAGAGCACAAAGAATGGAAGAGAATCTTATCCCCACATCAGGCATCCAGGATTGTCCATGATGGTCTCAAATTTTTGTCATTTTATTGCTTTCACCAAAGGTAGCTTAGCCTAAGTTCTCTGAAAAATAGAGCTTTTGAAACTTGTGAGTAAATTGTTTATTTGGGAATGTGATTCTGGGAGCAAGGGTAGGATGGGGAGGGAAACAGGCAAGGAGGGAGAAACAAAACAAGGATGTGGAGTGGAGCGGCCATTGCTAAGGGCAGCTGGTGCTCTATCTTCCAGGACCTTCTGATGGGGTGATGAAAAGCACCTCCAAACTGTCTTCTGAGGGGGAGCTGTGGCTAACTTCCCCTTCTGTGGGCCTGTGCATGGGTAAGACAGGGTGGTTTCTTATAGGTGTCATCTGCCTCAGCATCAGCAAAGCCCCAGGGCCAGAAGTGAGAGGTTCACTGCATAGGCTCAAGTACATCTTCCCAGGCCCATCAAAGCCTGCAGGAAACTATTTGTGCAGCAGTGGCTGGAGTAGGAGGTGGAGCTGGAAGATTTGGACATGGGGTATAGTCCACACCCAGCTCCTCTCTGATCTGCTTATGCTCCACCTCTAGGAAGTCCAGTCTATCAGAGAGTCCTGATCCAGGCAGAGGCTAGTTGTAATCTTTGCAAAGACTTAATACCCAAGGGCTAGTGGGAAGTAAAAGGAAAGGAGCGACACACAGCAGCAATTCACCGGAGAATTCCGCTTTATTAGGGAAAGGTGCTGGGTTATATAAGAAGGGGCATGGGGTGATTGTGGTGTAACTTCTACGGGGCTGGTGGCTATTGGCTAGGTGCTGGGATTAGGGGGGCAAGGGGTGATTGGGGTTCAGGTGGCGCCGGCGGGAACCGAGGACCCGGAAGAGAAGCAGGAGGTTCGCCATCTTATGGGTGGGGGCCCTTCATTCCCCCCTTTCTCCTCTATGGGGTTGTGGACGTTGCTTTCTCTCTGACTGCTTCCTGCTGAACGGGGGCGGAGAAGGTAGTGAGGGCTTGAGGACTGGGAGGAAAGGGTTGATAGGACTCCCCACAGTAAGGACGAGTAGATGTGGACTTCTTCAGGTTGGAAATCAGGGAAGGTTCCCTGTAGCCATAGGTCGAGGACTTGTTGATTCTAATGGTGCCAAGAGGATACAGGTGCCAGAAGCCAGGCGTCTGTGGCCATTGTTTCCAGGAACAGTTTCCAGCGGAGAGAGGGGTCCGTCTCAGCGTGTGGTGAGGAGGTTACGTGAGGGTGAGGGATCTTCTGTGGCTAAAAGCTGGTAGTTCCTGAGAAAAGCTGGTTGAAAGTTTGATTAGAGATTTTACCAACTTGGGATTTGATAAACTTTACAAGGCGAGAAGAGACAGACGAGGAGAATGATTATTATAGGGCTTGCAATGGGCCAAAGCCAGGTAAGGAACGGGTTTGTTAGTATTGAAGAGAATGGGTTGGAGGAGTAATACTGTGGGTACCTCGGAGTTACCCATGTAGTGAATGGCGCAAGACCAGTAGGGACATCCGCGTAGGTGTCTGGCCATCACCTGCAACAGGCCTGTTTCTGGTCATAGAGGAAGCAGAGGTAGGGAGAATAAAGGTAGCTGCTAGTGAACACTTCGGTGGAGGGAGGAAAGTGGAGGTATAAAGGCTCGGAGCAGCCTTTCAGAGGGCAGTCTGATGTGGCAATGAGGGCAGTAATTTTTGTTTGATGCTGTGTGTAAGTCTGTCTGACTTTGAATCGCCATACAAAGGAGGCTGGGGTGGCAGGGAAGACAATAGGAATGAGGAAAAAAAGCGAGAGAGAGCGAGGGAGCAGTAAAGGAGGAAAAAGTCATGATTCGGGTATGGATGGCAAAGGGGGTGAACGGGATTTTGGAGGAAAGAGGACAGTAAGGTCAGGAGTCTGGAGGGAGGGAGAGTCTGTAAACTTTTGTAGGTTAAGAGATCCTTTAGGTGATGTGGGGACAGAATGGTAAGGGGCGCCCCAAATGTCAGTTTATGAGCTTCCTTCTGCAAGAGCTGTCCAGCGGCTAATGCCCGTAGGCAGAGGGCCCATCCCCGAACTGTGGGGTCTAATTGCTTAGAAAGATAAGCTACTGGGGCAAAGGATGGACTATAATATTGGCCTAGGACTCCTAGAGCTTGACTGGACCTCTCAAGAATGTATAATGAGAAGGGCTTCCACAAATCAGGAAGATGGAGAGCTGGGGCTTCCACAAGGGCTCCACGGAGCTTAATGAAGGAGTGTTGGGGTGAGGAGGATAATGGTTCTTCAGGGGGGCCCTTGCTGAGGTCGTATAGAGGTCTTGCCAACAGGGAGAAGTTAGGGATCCACGCTCTAAAATACCCAGCCAGGCCTAGAAAGGAAAGGATTTCTGTCTTGGTTTTGGGAACGGGCAGGTCAGAGAGGAGCAGTTTTCTGTCTAAGGTAATGGACTTTCTTTGTTGAGATAGAAGAAATCCGAGGTAAGTGACAGAAGGGGAAGAGATTTGAGCTTTGACGGGGGATACCCGGTAACCTCTGGAAGCTAGAAGGTTAAGTAGGGAGGCAGTGTCAAGTTGAGACTGTTCCCACGAGGGACTGCAGAGTAGAAGATCATCCACCTATTGTAATAAGGTGGACTCGGAGTGATCATGATGAAACTGTTTGAGGTCCTGAGCTAGGACCTGTCCAAAAATATGGGGACTATCTCGGAAGCCTTGTGGCAAAACTGTCCAAGTGAGTTGTTCAGAATGTCTTGTGTATGGGTCCATCCAGGTGAAGGCGAAAAAATCTTGGGAGGAGGGATCAAGAGGGATAGAAAAAAAATGCGTCCTTGAGATCTAGGACTGAGAAGTGGGAGGCCGAGGCAGGGATCTGCAATAAAAGGGTGTATGGATTTGGGACTAAGGGATGGTTAGGGACGATGGCCATGTTGATGAGGCGAAGGTCTTGGACGAGGTGGAAAGATCCGTTGGTTTTTTTAACAGCTAATATGGGGGTATTAAACAGGGAGTGAGTGGGTCTGAGGTAATTTTTGTTTAAAAGATCTTGAATGATGGGTTGGAGGCCTATGAGGGCTGAAGTGGTTAGGGGGTATTGGGCCTGACAGATATACTGAGAGGGGTCACGTAATTTGATAGAGGCAGGAGGACATAGAGCCATGGAGGGGCTTGTAATGTCCCAAACTTTGGGATTTATAGGGTGTATTAGGGCAGAACTGGAGCTTTCATTGGGTAGAGGGGGGTCGTCAGCTATGAGGGCTATCAGAAAGGGAGTACTGGGGGCTGTGGGAGTGGATATAGTTATGGAAACATGGAGGAGAGAAAGGATGTCTCGTCCTAGTAAAGGGATGGGATACTGGGGCATAACCAGGAAGGAGTGGGAGAAAGGTATGGGATTGTCCTGGATTGTGCATAAAAGGGGGGGTGTTTAATGGGAAAATCTGCTTACCTCCTACCCCAACTATAGGAGTAATGGCAGGCGTGGTAGGGCCCCGGTATTCTCGCAAGACTGAGAAGGTGGCTCCTGTGTCTAGGAGGAAGGAGATGGGGCGACCGTCTACTATTAAAGTAACCCTGGGCTCCTGTTTGGTGATGGAAATGGTCGGGCGAGAAGCCCCCGGGCCCCGTCAATCTTCTTCTGCCAGTCCCACTACGGCAGGCTTAGGATGGGGGTTGTTCGTCCAGCCTCCCCTTCGGGTGGCTGGGCAATCAGACCCCCAGTGGCCCTTTTTGTGGCATCTGGGGCATGGGGTGGTAGGAGATCTGCGGGAGGGGCATGCCCTTGACCAATGTCCTTCTTGTCCACACTTGAAACAAGCTCCTGGGGGGGGCTTGTTTGTAGAAGGGCGCCCAGGTTGTGGTTTTATCAGCTGGGCTAACATTTGGAAATTGGCCTGATCAGCCTTTTGTTTACGGCGTTCTTTCTCCCCCTCCCGGTTATGGAAGACTTTAAAGGCCACTGTTAGGATCTCAGTCTGTGGGGTAGCGGGGCCCTGTTCTGACTTTTTGAGTTTAGCTTTAATGTCGGGGTAGCTTTGAGCTAGGAAGTATGTCATAAGGACATGTCTCCCGTCAGGCGTTTCTGGGTCCAGGCTGGTAACTGTAATAGGGCTTGAGTGAGTCTGTCTAAGAACTCGGAGGGAGTCTCCTCACTCCTTTAAATTATGTCTTGGAGCTTTTGAAAATTGACTACTTTATGAGCTGCCTTTTTCAGATCTGCTATTAAGCAGCAGGCAAAGATATCTCGAGAGCGGAGACCCACGGCAGTGGGGGACTGAAGGGTTCTGGCTCAGTCTGTGGGGGAGAAACAGGTGATGGGGGCAAAGACGGAGGAGGCTCCTGGGACTTAGAGGGGGGCTGAAAGGCTCAGGCTTGATCTGCAGGGGGGTGAGGTGGGGGAGGAGATGGTGGGGGAGGAAGGGGGAGGGGCTGTTATAGGAGAGGAGGGGGAAGGGAGTGAACGGGAGGCTTCTGCGGGGGAGAGACGGCTTGCAGGCTAGGAGAACTTGGGGGGAGGTGGGGGGAGGAGGCGGAAAGCCTCGGTATAGGGAATCTCCTTCCATTTTTTCAGGTGCTGGCAGTAGTTAAAGAGATCGCGAGTGATGTTAGGATCAAGAGCTCCCCCTGCGGGCCATTGGTTGTTATTGTCTAGGGGGCATGTCGGCCAATCTTGGGAGCAGTATTTATGGAGAAGTTTTGGTTTTATATCAGGCATCAGGGAGAGGGTGGCTAGATACTTGAGCAGGCATTCAAGAGGTGAACTTTCAGGGAGGGATGAGGAGGCTCCCATGGCTGAAGGACAGAGAAGGAGACAAACGGGAAGACGAACGGAGATCCTCGGACTGGGAGCAGACCGCAAGGAGACAAAGGGCGTCCCCGGTGATCCTTGGTGGTCTGCGGAAACTCGTATATGAGTCGGAATTTCTTAGGAAGTGTGGGTCGTCACCCAGACTTCTCTAAGAAGGCAGAGTGCCGGAGTCACGAGGAACCTAGTACTAGGAATCTTCGGCAGAAGGAATGGAAGGGGGGGAAGGGAGCGTTCTCATCCGCAAAGGAGTCACCTCGTTTATGGCTGTTGGAAGAGGGGCCTGAGGGTCCGCCGCAGCCGTGAAGGCCTGAGGCGGGGAGAGTTCCCTCCTCGTCAGGGAAGAGCGGCCCACTCCAGGGGAAAACTTACCCACAGGCCAAAGAGGAGTGGTGAGTGTGAGGAGCCAGCACCGGAAAAAGAGGACGAGGGCAAGCTGCTGCTGGTGTCAGGGGGAAGACAGGGCCCAGTTGGGGTGTCCCGTCTCTCGGGTTTCGGCACCAATGAAAGGAAAGGAGCAACACACAGCAGCAATTCACCAGAGAATTCCGCTTTATTAAGGAAAGGTGCTGGGTTATATAGGAAGGGGCATGGAGTGATTGTGGTGTCACTTCTACAGGGCTGGTGGCTATTGGCTAGGTGCTGGGATTAGGGGGGCAAGGGGTGATTGGGGTTCAGGTGGCGCCAGCGGGAACCGAGGACCCGGAAGAGAAGCAGGAATTTCTCCATCTTATGGGAGGGGGCCCTTCAGGAAGAGCTACAGCTAGTCCCCAGGCCATTAGTAATAGTTAAGACTTCCCTCCTTTACTATATAATTAGATCAATGGTTCTCAAAATTTGTACATTAGAAGTACCAGAGCAGCTTTTTAAAATCCTGGAGCCTAGGCTGTAATGCAATTTAATTGTCTAAATTAGAAAATTAACGTGACTATAGTTAATAATATTGTATTGTATATTTAAAAGTTGCTATGAGAGTAGATCTTAAAAGTTCTCATCACAAGAATAAAACATGATAACTGTGTAGTGATGGATAGACATTATAGTGATCATTTTGCAATATACACAAATATCAAATTATGTTGTATACCTGAAACTAATATAACACTATATATCAATTTTTAAAAATCACAATTAAAAAAAGGAAACTAACATCAATAACTACCTAATTTGCAGACATTACCCAAATTTCACCAGTTATCCTCTATTGTTCTTTTTGTGAATGGGACCCAGAATCCAATCTAGGGTCAAGTGCATTTAGGTGTCCTGTCTCCTTAGTCTCCTGCAGTCTGTACCAGTTCCTTAGTCTGTCCTTAACATGACCTTGACTCTTTTTTGAAGAGTACTGTTAAGTTATTTTAGATAGTATTTCCTCAATTTGGGTTTGATGATTGCTTGTGATTAGGTTGAGGGTGTCCATTTTTGGCAAGAACATCTCAGAAGGAATATGGTATACTTCTCAGAGGATCATGTCATGGTTATATGACATTGATATGTCTTAGTAGTGGTGATGTTAATCTCAATCACTTGATTAAGGTGATGTCTTCTAGGTTTTCTCTATGTTTCATTTATAATTTCCCCCTTTGTAATCAATACATATCATGTGAGGAGATTCTTTGAGACTATGCAAGTATCCTCTTTCTCCTTATGCTTTGCCTACTAATTCTAGCATCTGTCAATGGTTCTCACATGCAACACATATGACCGTGGTGTTTGCCTAATGTTGCTTTTCTATGCTCATTGTTCCTTCTACATTTATCAACTGGAATCATAATCTAAATTAGAGCTGTGTGACATGCCTTTAAATAACTATGAAAATGTAATAGTCCTAGATAAAGGGGCTAGTCTGGGGCTAAAACCACAGGAATAGGTCAGAAATAGAATTTCTGGCATGAGGAGAATGAAATTAAATACCTGCCACTGGTTTTCATTTCGAGATGGATTGTGTCCCTTGATATAGGGAGCAGCTGGAGATGAGGAATCAATAAACCACCAGAGTGAAATGTGTCGTCTGGAAGTATTTCAGGTGTGAGACAAAACAGACCAGTGTCTTCTATAGTAAAAACCAACCAGCCAACTAGGTTGATAGGTGCAGGAAGGCTGGTATGTGATGTCTGTGGCAAAGGGCGCACACTTATGTGAACAGCCCAAGATTAAAAGAAGGTACCACCTGCAAAAACACAAACTAAGAGCAACAGAGGAAAAACTGAGCTTGATATTTCTGTTCAAAAGAAAACAGAGACATTGTTTCAGGTGAATAAAAAAAAAAAGTGTTGGGGTAGGAGGCAGTGAGGAGAAACGGGAATAAATGAGGAAATAAGGATTAAGGATTTTAGGTCACAGTTGGAGAACCCAGCAATGGAAACTAGGAAAATGGGCTAGGGGTGGAAAACTCCTGAGCCAAGAAACGGAGAGAGGTAGGTCCTAAAGGGTAGCAGTCGGGCAGTCCCGATTCAGACCCAGGGCCTTGTCCCTCAGGAGTCTGGAAAGAAAGGAGTCTGAGGGAGGGAAGGATTGGAAGACGGACAAAGTCAGTGCAAAGGGCATCTTAGCCATGAGTCTTTCATTATGACGACAACAGCTCAGCTCAAACTATATTAAGCAAAACAAGAGACTCTTGACTTCCATGACTGGTCAGGTCACTGTGAGAGCTGGCAGAAGGTTGCCAGCATCCAAAACTCAGCCTTAGGGGCCTTTACTTCTTCTAACCCTAGCTCTGAAAAGACCAGTCCATTGTATCCATGGGGATATCAGATGAGGCTACTGAATTTTTTCCTTTTTTTGTTGTTGTTATGGTAAAATACACATAACACAAAATTTACCATCTTAAGCATTTTTAAGTGCACTAGTATTAAGTATATTTACATGTTGTGTAACCATCACCATGATCCATCTCCAGAATTTTATTTATCTTGCAAAACTGAAACTCTTTACACATTAAACTTTCACTTCCCATTCCCCTTCTCTCCCCAGCCCATGGCAAGCACCATTCTATTTCTGTCTCTGTGAACTGGACTCCTCTAGGTACCTCAGATAAGTGGAAATATATAGTGTCCACCTTTTTATGAGTGGTTTATTTTGCTTAGTATAACATCTTTCAGTTCTTTATTTGGTGTGTTGGTCTTCCCACCATAGATGGGCTTCCTCTGTGTACACAGGGAAGACGGCTGCCTATATCTCAAAGCTTTCATTGTCTCCGCATAGCAGCCCCAGCAGAAAGATGGACTATTTCATACCAGCATCTGCCTGTCACTACCAAGAAGAACTCTGATTGGCCCCCCTTGGATCCCAGGCCCACACTTTGAACCAGTCACTACTGCCAAAAGGATGAAGTGATATATGAGTGGCCAGGCCCAGGTTAAATGCCTACCCAGTGCTCTCGAATCTGGATGGGACCAGGATTAGCAAAATCACTTAGAATAGCAGTTCCCCAGAGCAAAGAGATGCATCCTAACCAGAACAAAGGAGGGCGGGTTTGCTAGGAACATCAAGAGATACTTCCTATTGAATGTCCCCACAAAAAACTTCTGGAAATAATAATAGTCAATTTTATGATAATAATAGCTAACATTCCTTGAGTGCTTACTATGTGACAGGCACTGTCCTAAGCCCTTTCTTGTATTAAATCATCTAAAGCTCACAACATGCCTAGATACTGTTATTATCCCATTATACAAAGGAGGAAACAGATACAGGTAATGAGTCACTCATCCAAGGGCCCACAGAAAATAAGCAGGTGAACAAGGATTAGATACAGGCAGTGTGAATGGAGATCCTGTGCTCTTAACCACGGACTGACACAGGATCTGAGTGAGTTTAGATGTGAAAAATAACAACAAAGTCAAATAGAAAAAATGATAGTGTTTGAATGAAGCCATAGAGTAGGATTGTTAAATCCCCACGAAAAGCATAAGCCCATCGCAGCCCATGATCTCATAGCAAGCATGGGCACCTAGAACTCAGAAGGCTATGACAACAGCACTTGGAGAAGTCTAAAGGTAAGTACTAGAAAGAAGCTCTGAAAAGACCAGTCCATTGTATCCATGGGGATATCAGATGAGGCTACTGAATTTTTCCTTTTTTTGTTGTTGTTATGGTAAAATACACATAACACAAAATTTACCATCTTAAGCATTTTTAAGTGCACTGGTATTAAGTATATTTACATGTTATGTAACCATCACCATGATCCATGTCCAGAATTTAATTTATCTTGCAAAACTGAAACTCTTCACACATTAAACATTCACTTCCCATTCCCCTTCTCTCCCCAGCCCATGGCAAGCACCATTCTGTCTCTGTGAACCAGACTCCTCTAGGTACCTCAGATAAGTGGAAATATATAGTGTCCACCTTTTTATGAGTGGTTTATTTTGCTTAGTATAACATCCTCCAGGTTGATCCATGTTGTACCATATGTCAGAATTTTTTTCCTTTTTTAAGGCTGGGTAATACTTCATTGTCTGCATATGCCACATTTTTGGTATCACTTCATCCCTCAGTGGACAAGGCTATTGATTTGTTATCGTTCAAGGTAGAACAGAGAGGAATTTAGAACATGTTATTGTACTAGGAACAGCAATAAACAGATGTTTAGCCAATTCAGTCCTTGGACTTGCCTCAGCTTAAATTAATTGCAGTAAACCAAGAATAGAAGGAACCCTCCATGTTCACTGCACCACCATTTACAACAGCCGAGATATGGAAACAACCTAAGTGTCCATTGACAGATGAGTGGATGAAGAGAAGGTGATGTATCTATACAATGGAATATTATTGAGCAATAAACAAAGAATGAAATCTTGCCATTTACAACCACATGGATGAACCTTGAGGGCATTATGCTAAGTGAAATATGTCAGACAGAGAAAGACAAATCCCATATGATTTCACTTATATGCAGGATCTAAAACAAACAAAAAAACCAAGCTCACAAATACAGAGAATGATTGGTGGTTGCCAGAGGTAGGGGAGAAAGGAGGAATGGGGGGTAAAATGGGGTGAAGGGGACAAAGGTACAAACTTGCAGTTATAAAATAAGTAAGTCTTGGGGATGTAATGTACAGCATGGAGACTATAGTTAATAATACTGTATTATTGCATATTTGAAAGGTGCTAAGAGAGCAAATCTTAAATATTCTTATCACAAGAAAATTCTTTATGTATGGTGAAAGATGTTAACTAGATGGTGTTGTTCATTTCACAAAAATATAAAAGTATCAAATCACTATATTGTACACCTGAAACTGTTATGTTAATTATATGTCAATTAGAAAGTGGAAGTACATCTAAACACTAAGTCAATAAACAAATATTGCTTACTATTAATAACAATTATTATTAGAAACTTTCCTTCATTGTTAGTATCAGTTCAGGAAGGTATATTTTTTATTTGAGTTTTTCAATAAATTAATATAATGTTAAAAAAAGAGTAGAAGGAAACACATTATTAATACTAAACCAAAGTTCCCTGATACATTATATAGACATGAAAATCGTTACAATGAACCTGAAAGCTTGAGAAAAGAGAATGGTGATAAGGAAACTTTTGAGGCAATTACAATAGTGGAGATGCCCAAGCAGGACTGCTGCTAGGAAATCAGTTGCTTGAAGACATTTTCAGAAATTGCAGTTCAGAGAGTCAGCCCAGGAGCCAGTCGGCTGGGCAGCCCTGGCCCTGGAAGGTTCTGACCTAGCTGTCATTCTCTGGATGCTGCCCTCTAACCTTGCCCCCAGTGGCTTAGAGCCCCATTACTCTTTGCCCTGGGGAGCATGTTGCAAGATAACTCAGACATACACGTGTCCTCTACCCCTCCATGCTGTTTCCACAGCCTTGAACTTGCACCCAGTTTGCCCTAGCATTTGTCATCTGTAAGTTTCTCTTGCTGTTTTCTCTATCTCCTCCAGGTCAGAAGCCTCTCTGACCTCCTTAGGGGCCACTGCATTTTCTGCAAAGACCCAAAAGAGTGTTTGGATAGGCACGCTACATTCTGCCAAACATATAACTCTGGCAATCTGCCCTGAGAAAGACCTTTAAACTTTCATTTGGTCCCGTCTTTTACTGTCATTTCTGAACCATAGACATTAAGGCTGAGACTGAGCATGAAGTGTTCCTTTTCTCAACCTGTTTCATTACAAATGAAGAACTGTCCCATTTTAAGACATCTGGAGGCATTTCTCACATTCGAAAGTGACTGTTCAGCAACTCTCACAGAAAATCCTATTATATTCTCATCTAATCCCATACACCAAAGTTTCAACCTGCTGTTGAAGCAGATATTGCCTCAACATGGACTGTCCTCCAATATATTTTCATCCCTTCTTTTCTAGTGAGAAATCCCTTGATTGGTAGGTGTTTACATGGATATTCAGTGTAAAGATTCATCGTTCAGATTCCCTTACAGTTAATGTGGCCATATTACTAAGATCTGGCCAATTGCATGTGATGGGAAATGATATGTCCAGGTCTGGAAAGTGCCAATGGAAGGGGCATGCCCATCATTCCTCCATTTTGTACCCTGTTTGCTATGTGGTTGTGGATGCAGGGCTGTGCCACACTGGACCACATGGGTAAGGGCAATATCCTAAGTATCATAGAAAAATATGATGGAAGAAACTTGGATCCCTGAATGACCTCATGGAGCAAAAACCTCCACATCATCCCTGGAATTATCTATCTCTTGTCTGTAACAGGAGAGAGAAATTCCTACATTGCTTAACTCACAGTTACTTTGAATCTCTGATACATGAAGCAGAACCTATATAGCAATACATTGGTCTCTGTTCCTGAATCTTTTCTTAAGGCCAAATCATATTCATTCTTTTGATTCTCTCAAGATAAATCTCTATTTTTTCTGGACACTTTCTCCAGGCACCCTCTATTCTTCATTTTGAGTATCCCCATACATAAATTATGATAAAAGGATTAGCTTCTAAACGATGTACTCGACCCTTTATTCCTCCCTCTTCTCCCTACTTCTTGTCCTCCCTCCTTTCCCTTTCCTTTATTTTCCTTTCCTTCCTCCTTTGTTTCCCTGCAACCAATAGTATGATGCTTCTACTGTGTATCAGGCACTGGATAGGACATTGTGAGAGGACACTAAGGTGCTAATATGTATCAGATTCTTAGCTGCCAGCAAAAGAAAACTACTGTGCTTCATTTAAGAGGAAAAGACTAGTAAAAAAAAAAACATTTGGTATCACAAAATCACCAGGATACCTGGACAACCAGGATCATGGTTATACAGCTAGGAAAACCACCCCAAATCAACTGCTCTGGAGAGGCCACCTCTTTGTCCAGCACCAAACACTGAACATCTGTAGTGCTGACACCACTGGCCCTCACCTGGAGCTGTCACCAGTATCACCACCTCTACTGCCCCGCTACCTGATGCTTCCTCACCATCCCCTCCTCTGTGTCTCCAGCTCCCAATTCAAGGTCTGGGCAGTCACCACTGGTTGTGATGCCCACATCACATGCCCAAGACATAGCAGCAAGGGAAAATGAAAACAGAAGTATCTCAAGTGTTCACTTGGTTAAGTGTTAGCAGACTCTACATCATAGTAAAACATAAAATGAAGAATTTTCCCAACATAGGAAGGAAGTTCAGAAGCTGGGCTACCCAAACTAATACAATAGGCCGTATATCTTTCCTGGAGGAACTTAATCTAGTCTCCCTAAATCTATGAGACTGTTAAACTGGAATGCATCAAGAAGCTTCTGTTTTCCAGCTCTGCATCTTTTTAGGAGGCAATTCTAAACAGAGATATCTACCTCCTCACCTGTAGAATATAAGGAGCACTAGAAAAAATTACACTTTCTTTTACTACCCCAGAACTGGTAGAGATGATCTTTAGTATGCCAGATCTGGAGGAAATTTCTAGGAGTTTGCCTGTGTTTGGAGGAATTCCCACATCACCTAGGCCTTAATGGAGAAGACTGATCCTAATTTCACAGTCCCTAGAGGTTTGGGTTCAGGTGTGCAATATAGTCTTGGCCAATCAGACGCTCCTATCCCAGACTTTAAATCTATAATGAATGAAGTGAAGAAGCTGGATTGATTAAAAATTCATCTGTGACCCTGTTTTCAGATGACTTAATATTATACATAAAAAACCCTAAATAATCCACCCCAAAACTACTAGACTAACTGAATTCAGCAAAGTAGCAGGATACAAAATACACAGAAATCTGTTGCATTCCTATATACTAACTATGAACTAGCAGAAAGAGAAATCAGGAAAATAATTCCATTTATAATTGCATCAAAAAGAATGAAATACCTAGGAATAAACCTAACCAAGGAAGTGAAAGACATATACCCTGAAAACTACAAGACACTCATGAAAGTAATTAAAGAAGACACCAATAAATGGAAACACATCCTGTGCTCATGGATAGGAGCAAATAACATTGTCATAATGGCCATCCTGCCTAAAACAATCTACAGATTCAATGCAATCCCTATCAAAATACCAACAGCATTCTTCAAAGAACTAGAAAAAATAGTTCTAAAATTCATATGGAACCACAAAAGACCCCAAATAGCCAAAGCAATCCTGAGAAGGAAGAATAAAGTGGGGGGGATTACACTCCCCAACTTCAAGCTCTACTACAAAGCCACAGTAATCAAGGCAATTTGGTACTGGCACAAGAAGAGATCCATAGATCAATGGAATAGAATAGAGAGTGCAGATATAAACCCACACATATATGGTCAACTAATATATGATAAAGGAGTCATAGGTATACAATAGGGAAATTACAGCCTCTTCAACAGCTGGTGTTGGCAAAACTGGACAGCTACATGTAAGAGAATGAAACTGGATTATCGCCTAATTCCATATACAAAAGTAAACTTGAAATGGATCAAAGACCTGAATGTAAGTCATGAAACCATAAAACTCTTAGAAGAAAACACAGGCAAGGATCTCTTGAATGAAAACATGAACAACTTTTTCATGAACATATCTCCCCAGGCAAGTGAAACAAAAGCAAAAATGAACAAATGGGACTACAGCAAACTAAAAAGCTTCTGTACAGCAAAGGACACCATCAGCAGAACAAAAAGGCATCCTACAGTATGGGAGAATATATTCATAGATGACATATCCGATAAGGGGTTAATATCCAAAATATATGAATAGCCCACATGCCTCAACACCCAAAAAGCAAATAACCTGATTAAAAAATGGGTGGAGAATCTGAACAGACATTTCTCCAAAGAAGAAACTCAGATGGCTAAAAGGCACATGAAAAGATGCTACACATCACTAATCATCAGGGAAATGCAAATTAAAACCACAATGAGGTATCACCTCACACAAGCTAAGATGGCCACCATCCAAAAGACAAGGAACCACAAATGCTGGTGAGGATGTGGAGAAAGGGGAACCCTCCTACACTGCTGGTGGGAATGTAAACTAGTTCAACCATTGTGAAAAGCAATATGGATGTGCCTCCAAAAACCAAAACTAGGACTACCATTTGACCGAGTAATTCCACTCCTAGGAATTTACCCAAAGAAAATAAGATTCAAAAAGACATATGCACCCCTATGTATATTGCAGCACTATTTATAATAGCCAAGAAATGGAAGCAACCTAAGTGTCCATCTGTAGATGAATGGATAAAGAAGATGTGGTACAAATGCACAATGGAATATTATTCAGCCATAAAAAGAAAACAAATCCTATCATTTGCAACAACATGGATGGCGCTGGAGGGTATTATGCTCAGTGAAATAAGCCAGGCAGAGAAAGCCAAGTTCCAAATGATTTCACTCATTTGTGAAGTATAACAATAAAACAAGACTGAAGGAACAAAACAGCAGCAGACTCACAGAACCCATAATGAACTAACAGTTATCAAAGGGAAGGGGTTGTGGATGGTGGGTGGGGAGGGAGGAGAAGGGGATTAAGGGACACTATAATTAGCATACATAATATAGGGGTGGCACAGGGAAGGCAGCACAGCACAGAGAAGAGAAGTAGTGACTCTATAGCATCTTACTATGCTGATGGACAATGACTGCAATGGGGTGGGGCAGGGGGGGACTCGGTAATATGTGTGAATGTGTAACCACAATGCTGCTCATGTGAAATCTTCATAAGATTGTGTATCAATGATATCTTAATTTTTTAAGAAATTAAAAAATTCATCTGTGGCTGATGGAGCCCACAGGAGACCCAACATTTAGTGAGCACAGCAGATATATCCCTATTATGTGTCCTTTGGCATGATCTGGGCTCTGATTCTCAGCTGGGTTTTAGAATTGGCCTTCCTGGAGATGTTGTTACTTACCCTAAGGCCCTTTCAGTAAATTGCTTTTTGCTTAAATCAGTCAGAATTTCTCTTGCTTACAATTAACAGTCTTAATGCACACACCACTAAAAAGCAACCACTACACTTAACTGTATATGTTTTTTTCTTTTACAACTGTTTCACTTTAACAACATATTCACATACACACCAGTAAAAACTACTGGATATTTTTAGCTTTGGCTATCATATTCACATGGTTTTTCTTCATCTTAATGCTACTTAAAGACTAAAACTAGGAGCCCTGGTATCTTGCCAATGGGTTTCAGCCCCGGGGAAGTTCACTATGGAGTCAATGAGACCAAAAAATGACAATGGAATGTTCTTGGGGTGAAAGGCTTTATATCCAACTTTATTCCCACGGTGGCAGGTCAATCATTAGAATCCCATTCACTCAGAGTGAGTCTGCATGCAGTAAGCTGGTCTCTGCGTCTGGGCCTCTCTGCCCCTGAAGCTGTCTCAGTCTCTGTCCTCAGCGCTGCCACCACTCCAGCCTCTGCTCTCCTGCAGCATTGCAGCCCTACAGCCGCACAGCCCAGAGCACTGGGTGGGGAGCTCTTTATATAGAGTCAGTAGCAATGTATTGCACATACCTGTGTGGTGAGCTAGCCGACCAGGGCCAGGTGAGAATCCTGGCCATAGGAAATTTGACTTTATCCACACCTGGGGACTACTTCCTTCACTGAGGGAAACAGACTCACAGAGGTTCCCTCTCATTTCAGTGGATCAATCTCATTTCTGTGGATGGCCTCTGATCACTTCTCCAACTCAATCAAAACCATTCCAAATTAGGAACCTATCTCCTCTCATGCTGAAGGTGCTGAACATGTATTTTAGAAACACAATGAGCTACTTCATTCTGTTACACAAACCACCAAAGGAAATAGGAATACTGGGCCCCAACTAATTTCAAGGCATCACCACCTGTGTAAGCTATTCAGCCCAGTTTGGCAACTTTATCAATTTACTCCATCAAAACTATGTTTTTTTTCCAAATTTGTTAATAAGCATGTTGATGGGAAGAATGGGATCACAAGACTTAAGGAGCCAGCTGGCAGGGAATGAGGAGGTAGCTCAGACTTCCTTAACAAGCTGATACTAAAAATGTAAGAAAACTACCATATGAACCAACATTCCTTACATCCTCTCCCCCACACTCCCAATGTCACTAAAGGAACAGGAATGGACACTGCCCCCTCTGCTTGCATACACATGCCCATATGGTTTCTTTAGCTCTTACTGCTTCTATTCCCCCAGATATTGCCTGTGAACAGGATTTCACTTACATAAAAATGATTGCAGGGAGGCAATGCATGCTAAATGTACTGGAGATGTGTAGAGAACTCGGGAGGCGCCCTTTCCAACTGCTGGGTGATTCCCTTCATGGTATCCTCTGCTCAGTGATCCCCATCATCTCCTATGCTCAGTGATCCCCCATTGCAGAGCTCTTAGCAGGAGAGCCTGATTCTTGATTTCACCATCCCTGAAGGTTTGGGCCCACATGTGTAACCCAGTCTTAGCTGATCAGATGTCCTGCCCAACCCTTTAAATCTGGAAAGAGTGAAGCAAAGAAACTGAAATGATCAGAATGAGGGGGTCAGTTTATAAATTTCCCTCAGGGCAGCCCTGGTTACATGTTTAAAGACCAACCATGGCTTTTGAGTTTGCCCTGAACTATCTCCAGCCAGTCAATCATTAGAATTCCATTCACTGGCAAATATGCTTGTCACCTTCTAATCTTTTAAAGTGGACAAATACAGTGAATTTTCCAGTCTTTCTTGAGTTGCTCTCTGTACCTCTTCTCAAGAATGCCATTTCAGTTTGTTGGTAATTTTCTGCTTCCTTAAACTTTAATATCATTGAGATTAAGCTGTCATGACTAGATTGATATTCATACCCTCAAATACATGTATCTCTTCTATATTATTCTGGATTAGGTTCAGCTGTAAAAAACAAAAAGAACCTCTAAATTACAGAGTTTAAGGCAAGATATAAATTTGTTCTTTCTCAATTAAAATAGTCCAGAGGCAGCTGCCTAAGGCCAGGATGGGCATAATCCTGCATAATCATTAAGACTCAGGCTTCTTCTGTGCCACTACTCTGCCCTTTAGCATGTTCCCTCATGTTTCAAAATGACTGTTGAGTGCCAATGATCACATCTGTGTGACATCCAGAGGAAAGAAAAACTCTCTTTTTAAGGACTGTGGGGAAGTTGGGGTTCCTATGGCCAGGATCCTCACTGAACTTAAACCACCTGATGATGTAACTGGCCTGTTGCTGGGCTGCCGCTTCCACACCTTTAGGCAATAAGCTATTACTGCACTATATAGAGAGCTCGGCCCAGTGCTCTGGGCAGAGGTAGAGACGCTAGTGCTGACCTACCACCAGGAGAACAAGCCAGGTAATAAACCCTTTCACCCCAAAGAACGTTTTGCTGTCAATTTCTTTGGTCACATTGAATCCATAGTGAACTTGCCTGGGGCTGAAACCCATTGGCAAGACAAGGACACTGTCTGAAAGTTACACAACACTCCTTACACCACACTGGACAAAACATGGTTAAACAAGGCCAAAGTAGAACTACAGAATATGGCCCATTAGAGTTGTGCATTGCTACTCCAAATAAACTTGGGAAGAGGGAGAGAATGACTATTGAGCAGGCAACCAATAGCTCTTCTGCAACTCACTAATGTTCTGTTTTTCTGATAGAGTCTATGTTGCTTTCCAGTAGTAGAGTCAAGTCAAGTGGAATATAAATAAAGAGTTTGGACATTGGCATCAGACTGGTTTAGCTTCATACTCACGAGGTTTGTGACTTTGGACAAAATACTTAACCCTTTTGAGGTTCTGTCTTTTCATCAGTAAATGGAGACTGTGACATCTACTTCATAGTGAAATGAGATTTTATACATATGCCAGATTAGAGATGACCAAATTTCTTTGGTATCCCTCGTATTAAGAGGTAAAGTCCATATCCCTTCCCCTTTGAATCTAGGTGAGCTCTGTGACTACTTTGGCCAGTAGATTATGGCAGAAGTGATGCTGTGGCCTCCAATCAACATTGCCCAATGCTGGAGTTAACCTAATCACCCTAGGTTGAGTGACCTTCTGAGGAGTAGGACAGCACTAACTTGAATTATTCCTCCTTTCTAATAATTTCATATGGTAGATTATTAGAAAAATAACCATATTTACCATATTTATACTCCCAGCT
Organism: Manis pentadactyla; assembly: GCF_030020395.1. Taxonomy (NCBI): domain Eukaryota; kingdom Metazoa; phylum Chordata; class Mammalia; order Pholidota; family Manidae; genus Manis; species Manis pentadactyla. The sequence goes on along the minus strand of NC_080025.1, from coordinate 56,512,230 downwards.
TCTACTTCTATCTCTTGGAACACTTGTTCTTGGAGACCAGCTGCCATCTAAGTACAACTGCCCTGAGACCACAATGCTGTGAGAAGCCCAGGCCGTGGGGAGACCAGGGCCAACCAACACTAAAACTCTGAACCTGGGAATGAAGATGCCATCTTGGAAGTGGGTCTTCTAGCCCCAGCTGCCCCAGAGGATGCCATTTGGATCCTAGAAAATCACCCAGCAACAACCTTCTCAAATTCCTGACCCACAAAATCAGAAGCAAAATAAAGGCTGTCTTAAGCCAACAAGTTTGGAGGTAGTTTGCTACTACAGATAAGCAGAACAATGCACATAAGTACATGGTAATTGGGTGACTATGGTGCTGACCTGGATTCAGGATTAGCAATAAGCACCGAGTGACTCTTTGGAAGCCCTTCAGCATGCTCATGCCCCATGTGAAAAACACTGCACATTCACAAAGGAGCACATACATTCCTCTATCACAGCTTTATATATTTATTGTTTTAATCCCAGTGTTCCTATTTAGTTTCCTCTGTAATACCCTGTACTTTATTTTACACAATCAAAATACCCATGTTGAGCCAAAGTCCATTAAACTTCATTCACTTCCAAAGGAATTCATGACCAAAAAAAGGAGTAAGAAAAAAGGAAATAAGTTAGGAATCCCTGTTGGGGGATGGCAGAGCCACCAGATGAAAGGGACCTGGTTTCTTGAGTAACTGCATAAAGCACAGTCTCTCCCTACCCACCCCCACAGACTCATAGTGGACTGTGATAGGAGCTTAACATAAACTTGTATTGTATTAAGCCATTGAGATTTTAGAGTTACATTATTTTGCCTACTCTTCTTACTACAGTGTCTAATTATAGAAGAACACATTTACAGCCATCAAATAAAGCCTACCAGAAGGAGACTATGATAAGGACAGAAAACTTGAGCCAGGTTAATATAAAAAGATAAGAGGGACTTTGAAACCTGTAATTTGTTTCATGGGAACCTCCACCCAGGGCCTTGCTGCTCTGGAGTCCTTCCTTGCCCAAGTGCCACCATCTTCCCAAGGTGGACTCTTGGGCTCCTGATCTCCTGCTTGAGGCTGACCTCTGCCTCCTCTAGGCTGCTTCCAGGTTCTCTAAGGACTGGCCATTCCTCAGTGTTGGCCCCCTGCTGCCTTTGAGTACTGGCCTCTGCCTCTCCTTGGCTCAGGTTGGTCTCCTTCGCTTCACCCTGTGCCTCATTCTCTGCCTTGGCCTTAGGTCTCCTGGCCTGGGTCCCACCCAGCACCCAAAGTACACCCTCCCCAACATCACATGATGCTAGAGTTAACCCAGTTACCCCTGGCTGAGTGAACTTCTGAGGAATTCCAACACATATGAATTATTTTTCCTTTCTGCTAATTTCTTGGAGCAAATTAATTTAGAATATCATATTATATTCTCAACTGTTCATGTTTTCTATCATATATTACATGAAAGAAAAAACTCTATTAAACACCTTACTATATGTCAAACCAATGTGTTAAACACTTTTGCATTTCATTTAATCACTGCCCAAAGACTCCTTTGATGGAGCTATTGTAGCTGCACATTTCCAGAAGAAAAGAATGATGCTCTATAAGATTAAAGTTACAGTCTAAGGTCCCACAGCTAGTAGGAAGGGGAGCCGAGTGTCTGAACTAGGTTCATTTCATCTTTTTTTTTTCTTTTGTAGATAATTATTTTTTATTGAATGGTAGTTGACACACAGTATTACATTACATTAGTTTCAGGTGTACAACATAGTGATTCAACATTTATATACATGACAATTCTAGGTACCAGCTATCACCATACCAAGCTGTTACAATATCTTGACTATATTCCTTATGCTATTCATTACATCCCGGTTACTTATTATTTTACCACTGGAAGTGTATACTTTTTTTTTTTTTTTTTTGTGAGGGCATCTCTCATATTTATTGATCAAATGGTTGTTAACAACAATAAAATTCTGTATAGGGGAGTCAATGCTCAATGCACAATCATTAATCCACCCCAAGCCTAATTTTCGTCAGTCTCCAATCTTCTAAGGCATAACGAACAAGTTCTTACATGGAGAACAAATTCTTACATAGTGAATAAGTTCTTACATGGTGAACAGTACAAGTGCAGCCATCACAGAAACCTTCGGTTTTGCTCATGCATTATAAACTATAAACAGTCAGTTCAAATATGAATACTCATTTGATTTTATACTTGATTTATATGTGGATACCACATTTCTCTGTTTATTATTATTATTTTAAATAAAATGCTGAAGTGGTAGGTAGATAGAAGATAAAGGTAGAAAACATAGTTTAATGTTGTAAGAAAGCAAATGTAGATGATCAGGTGTGTGCCTGTAGACTATGTGTTAATCCAAGCTAGACAAGGGCAATAAAACATCCACGGATGCAGAAGATTTCTCTCAGAAAAGGGGGGGTGAGGTTCTAAGCCTCACCTCTGTTGATCCCCAATTTCTCACCTGATGACCCCCCTGCGACTGTGCCTGTCTTAGGTTGCTCCTCCCTTGAGGAATCTTACCCGTCTCTGGCTAACCAGTCATCTTCCGGGGCCATACAGGGAAATGTAAAGTTGGTAAGTGAGAGAGAAGCCTTATTGTTTGAAATGGTTAGCTTTTTAATTCTTTACATATCTATGCCCTGTAGCTTCTATGCCCAGCATTTGTCTTGAGGTATCTTTACCACTTGGAAGAATTATGATACTCGGTAAATTTGATATGAGGCACGAATTCTATTTAAGGGTTGTAATTAGGAAGGAAGAAGAAAAGCTATAGAAGTAGCAGGCGGAAGAAAACATGGGAAGATTGATTATTTCTTTGACATATCTTCTTGGAGAGTAACTTCAGCATGTATAGGTTTTAAGCTACTATTTAAATTACGCACACACATTATCATAATAGGAGTATAGTTACATAACCAAAGCATACCTGTAATTACCAGCCATCTCCAGTGAAACCAAGTAAACCACTTAGGCATCTTAGGCATTTGTGAAAACTTATCTATGATATGGTGGATATTGTCCAACTGAACTTGAACAGTCTGAGAGAAATCAGACAAATTAAAACAACCCATTCCTGGGGAATGTTCACATCCCTTATGTTCTTTTAACAGTAAATAGTCTGTAGATGTAAGATTTTGGAGCGCTACAATTTGCACTTCTCCTAATTCTTGATTGAGTTCCAACTGTATAGATCCAGTCAAATTTGTTGTTTCACTGTATGCACAGGCCAGCTTAGATATCTCCTTCCTCATTCCCATGGCAAGTCCAGGAACTGGTGGGATGAGTGCATCTACAGCTGTAGCAGTGCGTGGATCTTTGTTGGGGTTTTTTGATGATCATCTTCTAGCATGAGTCTTCCAGAGAGTGCTGATGTTGGAAGTTCTTTTTCATATCGTATCTTAGTTCATTTTCGGGGTAGCCAAATTAGGCTTTGATCCTCTGTATAAACACAAACAGACCCTTTGCCTACACTTTTATATGCCATTTATACCCTTGTGTAGAACTCATTGGAGGTTACCACACAGGAACTGCCCTTTTTTTTTTTTTTTTGGTATCACTAATCTACACTTACATGACGAATATTATGTTTACTAGGCTCTCCCCTATACCAGGTCCCCCCTATAAACCCCTTTACAGTCACTGTCCATCAGCATAGCAAAATGTTGTAGAATCACTACTTGCCTTCTCTGTGTTGTACAGCCCTCCCTTTTCTCCTACCCCCCCATGCATGCTAATCTTAACACCCCCCTACTTCTCCCCCCCTTATCCCTCCCTACCCACTCATCCTCCCCAGTCCCTTTCCCTTTGGTGCCTATTAGTCCATTCTTGCGTTCTGTGATTCTGGTGCTGTTTTGTTCCTTCAGTTTTTCCTTTGTTCTTATATTCCACAGATGAGTGAAATCATTTGGTATTTCTCTTTCTCCGCTTGGCTTGTTTCACTGAGCATAATACCCTCCAGCTCCATCCATGTTGCTGCAAATGGTAGGATTTTCCCTTTTCTTATGGCTGAGTAGTATTCCATTGTGTATATGTACCACCTCTTCTTTATCCATTCATCTATCGATGGACATTTAGGTTGCTTCCAATTCTTGGCTATTGTAAATAGTGCTGCGATAAACATAGGGGTGCACTGATCTTTCTCATTCTTGATTGCTGCATTCTTAGGGTAAATTCCTAGGAGTGCAATTCCTGGGTCAAATGGTAAGTCTGTTTTGAGCATTTTGATGTACCTCCATACTGCTTTCCACAATGGTTGAACTAACTTACATTCCCACCAGCAGTGTAGGAGGGTTCCCCTTTCTCCACAGCCTCACCAACATTTGTTGTTGTTTGTCTTTTGGATGGCAGCCATCCTTACTGGTGTGAGGTGATACCTCATTGTAGTTTTAATTTGCATTTCTCTGATAATTAGCGATGTGGAGCATCTTTTCATGTGTCTGTTGGCCATCTGTATTTCTTTTTTGGAGAACTGTCTGTTCAGTTCCTCTGCCCATTTTTTAATTGGGTTATTTGTTTTTTGTTTGTTGAGGCGTGTGAGCTCTTTATATATTCTGGACGTGAAGCCTTAATCGGATGTGTCATTTTCAAATATATTCTCCCATCATGTAGGGTTCCTTTTTGTTCTATTGATGGTGTCTTTTGCTGTACAGAAGCTTTTCAGCTTAATATAGTCCCACTTGTTCATTTTTGCTGTTGTTTTCCTTGCCCGGGGAGATATGTTCAAGAAGAGGTCACTCATGTTTATGTCTAAGAGGTTTTTGCCTATGTTTTCTTCCAAGAGTTTAATGGTTTCATGACTTACATTCAGGTCTTTGATCCATTTTGAGTTTACTTTTGTATATGGGGTTAGACAATGGTCCAGTTTCATTCTCCTACATGTAGCTGTCCAGTTTTGCCAGCACCATCTGTTGAAGAGACTGTCATTTCGCCATTGTATGCCCATGACTCCTTTATCAAATATTAATTGACCATATATGTCTGGGTTAATGTCTGGATTCTCTAGTCTGTTCCATTGGTCTGTGGCTCTGCTCTTGTGCCAGTACCAAATTGTCTTGATTACTATGGCTTTATAGTAGAGCTTGAAGTTGGGGAGTGAGATCCCCCCTACTTTATTCTTCTTTCTCAGGATTGCTTTGGCTATTCGGGGTCTTTGGTGTTTCCATATGAATTTTTGAATTATTTGTTCCAGTTCATTGAAGAATGTTGCTGGTAGTTTCATAGGGATTGCATCAAATCTGTATATTGCTTTGGGCAGGATGGCCATTTTAATGATATTAATTCTTCCTAGCCACGAGCATGGGATGAGTTTCCATCTGTTAGTGTCCCCTTTAATTTCTCTTAAGAGTGACTTGTAGTTTTCAGAGTATAAGTCTTTCACTTCTTTGGTTAGGTTTATTCCTAGGTATTTTATTTTTTTTGATGCAATTGTGAATGTAGTTGTTTTCCTGATTTCTCTTTCTTTTGGTTCATTGTTAGTGTATAGGAAAGCCACAGATTTCTGTGTGTTGATTTTGTATCCTGCAACTTTGCTGTATTCCGATATCAGTTCTAGTAGTTTTGGGGTGGAGTCTTTAGGGTTTCTTATGTACAGTATCATGTCATCTGCAAATAGTGACAGTTTAACTTCTTCTTTACCAATCTGGATTCCTTGTATTTCTTTGTTTTGTCTGATTGCCGTGGCTAGGACCTCCAGTACTATGTTAAATAACAGTGGGGAGAGTGGGCATCCCTGTCTAGTTCCCGATCTCAGAGGAAAAGCTTTCAGCTTCTCGCTGTTCAATATAATGTTGGCTGTGGGTTTATCATAAATGGCCTTTATTATGTTGAGGTACTTGCCCTCTATTCCCATTTTGCTGAGAGTTTTTATCATGAATGGATGTTGAACTTTGTCAAATGCTTTTTCAGCATCTATGGAGATGATCATGTCGTTTTTGTCTTTCTTTTTGTTGATGTGGTGGATGATGTTGATGGACTTTCGAATGTTGTACCATCCTTGCATCCCTGGGATGAATCCCACTTGGTCATGGTGCACGATCCTTTTGATATATTTTTGAATTCGGTTTGCTAATATTTTGTTGAGTATTTTTGCATCTACGTTCATCAGGGATATTGGTCTGTAGTTTTCTTTTTCGGTGGGGTCTTTGCAAGGTTTTGGTATTAGGGTGATGTTAGCTTCATAGAATGAGTTTGGGAGTATCCCCTCCTCTTCTATTTTTTGGGAAACTTTAAGGAGAATGGGTATTATGTCTTCCCTCTATGTCTGATAAAATTCTGAGGTGAATCCTTCTGGCCCAGGGGTTTTGTTCTTTGGTAGTTTTTTTATTACTGCTTCAATTTCGTTGCTGATAATTGGTCTGTTTAAATTTTCTGTTTCTTCCTGGGTCAGTCTTGGAAGGTTGTATTTTTCTAGGAAGTTGTCCATTTCTCCTAGGTTTCCCAGCTTGTTAGCATATGGGCTTTCATAGTATTCTCTAATAATTCTTTGTATTTCTGTGGGGTCTATCGTGATTTTTCCTTTCTCGTTTCTGATACTGTTGATTTGTGTTGACTCTGTTTTCCTCTTAATAAGTCTGGCTAGAGGCTTATCTATTTTGTTTATTTTCTCAAAGAACCAGCTCTTGATTTCATTGATTTTTGCTATTGTTTTATTCTTCTCAATTTTGTTTATTTCTTCTCTGATCTTTATTATGCCCCTCCTTCTACTGACTTTAGGCCTCATTTGTTCTTCTTTTCCCAATTTCGATAATTGTGATTTTAGACTATTCATTTGGGATTGTTCTTGCTTCTTCAAGTGTGCCTGGACCGCTATATACTTTCCTCTTAAGACTGCTTTCGCTGCGTCCCAGAGAAGTTGGGGCTTTATGTTATTGTTGTCATTTGTTTCTATATATTCCTTGATCTCTATTTTAATTTGTTCGTTGATCCATTGATTATTTAAGAGCATGTTTTTAAACCTCCTTGTGTTTGTAAGCCTTTTTGTTTTCTTTGTAGTATTTATTTCTAGTTTTATACCTTTGTGGTCTGAAAAGTTGGTTGATCGAATTTCAATATTTTTGATTTTGCTGAGGCTCTTTTTATGGGCTAGTATGTGGTCTATTCTGGAGAATGTTCCATGTGCACTTGAGAAGAATGTATATTCTGTTGCTTTTGGATGTAGAGTTCTATAGATATCTCTTAGGTCCATCTGCTCTACTGTGTTGTTCAGTGCTTCTGTGTCCTTACTTATTTTCTGCCCGGTGGATCTATCCTTTGGGGTGATTGGTGTGTTGAAGTCTCCTAGAATGAATGCATTGCAGTCTATTTCCTCCTTTAGTTCTGTTAGTATTTGTTTCACATATGCTGGTGCTCCTGTGTTGGGTACATATATATTTAGAATGGTTATATCCTCTTGTTGGACTGAGCCCTTTATCATTATGTAGTGTCCTTCTTTATGTCTTGTTACTTTCTTTGTTTTGAAGTCTATTTTGTCTGATATTAGTACTGCAACCCCTGCTTTCTTCTCTCTGTTGTTTGCCTGAAATATGTTTTTCCATCCCTTGACTTTTAGTCTGTACATGTCTTTGGGTTTGAGGTGAGTTTCTTGTAAGCAGCATATAGATGGGTCTTGCTTTTTTATCCATTCTATTACTCTGTGTCTTTTGATTGGTGCGTTCAGCCCATTAACATTTTGGGTGACTATTGAAAGATATGTACTGATTGCCATTGCAGGCTTTAAATTCGTGGTTACCAAAGGTTCAAGGTTAGCCTCTTTAGTATCTTACTGCCTAACTTAGCTCGCTTATTGAGCTGTTATATACACTGTCTGGAGATTCTTTTCTTCTCTCCCTTCTTATTCCTCCTCCTCTATTCTTCATATGTTGGGTGTTTTGTGCTGTACTCTTTCTAGGAGTGCTCCCATCTAGAGCAGTCCCTGTAAGATGTTCTGTAGAGGTGGTTTGTGGAAAGCAAATTCCCTCAGCTTTTGTTTGTCTGGGAATTGTTTAATCCCACCATCATATTTGAATGATAGTCGTGCTGGATACAGTATCCTTGGTTCAAGGCCCTTCTGTTTCATTGTATTAAATATATCATGCCATTCTCTTCTGGCCTGTAGGGTTTCTGTTGAGAAATCTGATGTTAGCCTGATGGGTTTCCCTTTATAGGTGACCTTTTTCTCTCTAGCTGCCTTTAAAACTCTTTACTTGCCCTTGATCTTTGCCATTTTATTTATTATGTGTCTTGGTGTTGTCCTCCTTGGATCCTTTCTGTTGGGGGTTCTATGTATTTCCGTGGTCTGTTCGATTATTTCCTCCCCCAGTTTGGGGAAGTTTTCAGCAATTATTTCTTCTAAGATACTTTCCATCTCTTTTCCTCTCTCTTCTTCTTCTGGAACCCCTATCATACGGATATTGTTCCTTTTGGATTGGTCACACAGTTCTCTTAATATTGTTTCATTCCTGGAGATCCTTTTGTCTCTGTCTTTGTCAGCTTCTATGCGTTCCTGTTCTCTGGTTTCAATTCCATCAATGGCCTCTTGCATCCTATCCATTCTGCTTATAAACCCTTCCAGAGTTTGTTTCATTTCTGTGATCTCCTTTCTGGCATCTGTGATCTCCCTCCGGACTTCATCCCATTTCTCTTGCGTATTTCTCTGCATCTCTGTCAGCATGTTTATGATTCTTATTTTGAATTCTTTTTCAGGAAGACTGGTTAGGTCTGTCTCCTTCTCTGGTGTTGTCTCTGTGATCTTTGTCTGCCTGTAGCTTTGCCTTTTCATGGTGATAGGAATAGTTTGCAGAGCTGGGACGAGTGACGGCTGGAAGAACTTCCCTTCTTGTTGGTTTGTGGCCCTCCTCTCCTGGGAGAACAGCGACCTCTAGTGGCTTGTGCTGGGCAGCTGCGTACAGACAGGGTTTCTGCTTCCTGCCCAGCTGCTATGGAGTTTATCTCTGCTGTTGCTGTGGGTGCAGCCTGGCTCAGGCCTCCGCTCCAAAGTGGTGGATTCGCATTGGAGGGGGAGCGGCTGGGAGGCTATTTTTCTCCATAAGGGGCCTCCATGCTCCCTGCAGCCCAGGGGTTAGGGTGCCCAGAGATCCCCTGATTCTCTACCCCTGGATTGTGTCCCGCCCTGCCCCTTTAAGACTTCCAAAGAGCACCTGCCAAAACAACACAACGCCCACCAAAAAAAAAAAAGGTGGCCGCTCGTTTTTCTTTATTCTCTGGCGCCAGCCTCAGGCATCTGCTCACCAGTCTTGCTGCCCTGTTTCCCTAGTATTGGGGTCCCTATCCCTTTAAGACTTCCAAAAAGCGCTCGCCAAACAAAACAGCAAAAAAAAAAAAATTGGTCGCTTGCTTTTCTTATGTCCTCTGGCGGCTGGCCTCTGGTGCCCGCTCACTGTTCTTGCTGCCCTGTTTTCCTAGTATCCAGGGCCCCCTGCACACGTACTGGGTCTGTACTCTGGCCCGGATGGCTGGGGCTGGGTGTTCTGCTGTCCTGGGCTCCATCTCCGTCCCGCTCTGCCTATTCTTATCCCGCTGGGAGTTGGGGGGATGGGCGCTCGGCTCCCGCTGGGCCGGGGCTTGTATCTTACCCCCTTTCCGAGGCGCTGGGTTCTCTCAGGTGCAGATGTGGTCTGGATATTGTCCTGTGTCCTCTGGTCTTTACCTAGGAAGGGTTGTCTTTGTTATATTTTCATAGATATATGTGGTTTTGGGAGGAGATTTCTGCTCCACTGCTCTACTCACACCACCATCTTCCACCCCCTCCTAGGTTTGTTTCATCTTAAAGCTCATTCCCTTATCACCCTACAACATTGTCTCAAACCACCCCATTCTAGGCTATCATTATTCAAATAGGCAAATGGAATTTTAGGTGAGCCTGGGGAAAACAAAAAGTGTGAATGTACAGATCTGTCATAGGCTTCAGAATATTTCTCTCTTGATGACTTGAATCAGAACAGACATGTGCCCATCATTTGCCAATGAAATTAAAGTGATTAGTTGAACAGTAGTTCAAACTAATCATGGTAAAATTTAATAAGGACAAAACTTCAAAAGGAAAAATACAAACACACACTTTAGAAAGTTAATTCTGCATAAGCTTACTTAAAAATGTTCTGAGGTTCACCATTTGCAACAACATGGATGGAGCTAGAGGGTATTATGCTCAATGAAATAAGCCAGGCACAGAAAGACAAGTACCAAATGATTTCACCCATTTGTGGAATATAACAACAAAGCAAAACTGAAGGAACAAAACAGCAGCAGGCTCATAGATTTCAAGAAGGGACTAGAGGTTACCAAAGGGGAGGGTTGGGGGAGGGTGGGTGGGGAGGGAGGGAGAAGGGGTTTAAGGGGCACCGTAATTAGCACTTACAATATAGGTAGGTCATGGGGAAGGCAGTACAGCACAGAGAAAACAAGTAATGAACCCATAGTATCTTACTACACTGATGGATAGTGACTGCAATGGGGTGTGGGTGGGGGAACTTGATAATATGGGTGAATGTTGAAACCATAATGTTGCTTGTGTGCAACCTTCATAAGACTGTGTATCAATGACATCTTAATTCAAAAAATAGTAAACATAAGCTTAAATATAAAAAAATCAAGAACTGGGTGAATAAATTTTGGCACATCTAAAAAAAATACTCTGAGGTTCATAGTGACTCAGCAGAACAACCCTCATGATATATTTTGATCTTGATGATAGTACAGACTATTGTGCAGTTGTTCTGTAAAGTTTGATTCCAGGAGCTATTACCAAAATCACGCAGTGGAGAAGCCATGAAGTAACCTTTCCACTCTGCTCATCCTGGGTCAGGTTGTCTTTGGATTGTGGAGCCACTCACTGTAAGTGATAGAGAACATCTTGGGCATATTCCAGAGGCAAAGCTATGACAATGATTACTTGGGGTAAAGAGTCTCATTAACAAAGCCCTGGGGGACCAGGTTTATGGAGCAACAAAAGAGATCAGTGATTAGAGACTGAAATACCTATTTTTTTAATCATATAGTAGGATTTTTAAGTGTGCACCACACATATGAATTAGCTTCACCAGAGACACAGGTAAGAAATGGAGATCTTGGGAAAACCCCAAACCTACTAAAGCGAATTTCAGTTGGGAGAGGGGAAGCCCCTCCAAGCACTATACACATTGAAGTTGAGAATCTTTGTGCCAGTGGTTCTCAGCTTTAGCTGATGATAGAATCACCTGGACACCCACCCTAGCTATTCCACCCCAGGGCATCATACTTTTAAAGGCTTCCCAGGTGATTCTAATGGGGAACCAAGGGCAAGAACCTCTGCTCTGTGCTAAAATATTAACGTACAAATGTTAACAAGCAATACAGCAGAAATGGGCTTATTAAGTTTGTGAAACACTTTAATTAGAATGATTCCTTAACATTCATTGTGAGTCACCCTTCCAGGATAAATGTACTTTATTTTGATAACAGTGATTTGGAGGAGGAGGAGAAGATGGCAGCATGAGTAGTGTGGTGGAAATCTCCCGAAACCCCATATATTTTGAAAATACAGCAAATACAATGATTCCTAAAAGAGTGACCAGAAGTAAGAGTACACCAGCCAGTCTATATCTGGAGAAGTCAGCATCTCACGGAAAAGGGTAAAGTACAAAGCCGCGACCGGGCAGGACCCCAGCACTCCCCCCACCTCAGCTAACCAGCAGGAGGAAAAGAATCAGAGTGGGGAGAGAGTGGAAGCACAGGACTGCTAAATAACCAGTCCTAGAAATGTGCCCCAGGAGCACAGACACACATTGCATGGTGCTCTGGAGATAAGAGGAGCTGAAAAGAAAAGTCTGAGACTAAGACTGCAAACAGGTTCCCACAACTGGCTGCCCTGGGACAAAAGAAAAGCAGGTGCTTTAAAAGTCTTAAAGGGGCAACACTTTAACAGGTGGACAAAATCGTTCTAGCACACTCAGCACAGCACACTGGGAACTTTCAGGAGCTTCAGGCGCCCTATCCCCCTGCTTGTCAATGCAGCCCTGAGGCCCCTCCGCAATAAGCAGCCTGCCCTCCCTTCCTCAGTGCTGGCACCTGCGCGCAAACCAGCTATCCATGCCATTCCTGCAGACCAGCTGGAGGGCAACCCTGCCTAAAGCAACTACACAGCTTAACACAGATGCTTCTCCATGCGTGCAGCTAACCAGCCAAGACCCAGAGGCGGCTCCCTGTGTGCAGTTGACAAGCACAGACAGCGGAGATGGGCACTGAGACTGGGAGCCATGAAGAGGCTTTCTTCCTGCAGCAGAACACACGCCACTGACCTGTGACCTGTGACAGCATCCTAGGCCATACTGGGGCCTCCCTGCCCATGGCAGCTTAGGGGATTAACCCAGAGGCCTCTCCCTGTGTGTGGATAACCAGCACAGACAGTGGAGACAGGCACGGTGACAGGCAAGCAGGAAGGTAATTTGTCCTCCCAGCTGACACACGCGCCACTGGAGAGCGACCAGTCCCATTGCTCCAGGACCATGAAAAGGCAGAAGAACCTTGCTCAATTCAAAATCCCTAAAACACCAGAAAGAGGGTTCAGTGGGACTGAAATCACCAATCTTCCTGAAAAAGAATTTAAACTAAAAGTCATAAGTATGCTGATGGAGCTACAGAGAAATATTTAAGAGCTAAGGGATGAATTCAAGAGGGAGATAACAGAAATGAAAAAAACAATGGAAGGATTTAAGAGCAGACTGGATGAGGAAGAAGAGACTGTTAATGGAAGAGAAATCAGAGAACAGGAATACAGAGAAGCAGGGACAGAGAGAGAAAGAAAGATCTCTAGGAATGAAAGAATATTAAGAGAACTGTGTGAACAATCCAAATGGAACAGCATCCACATTATAGGGGTATCAGAAGAAGAAGAGAGAAAAAAGAGATACAAAGTGTCTTTGAAGAAATAATTGCTGAAAACTTCCCCAGGTTAGGGAAGGAAATAGTCTCTCAGGCCATGGAAGTCCACAGATCTCCCAACACAAGGGAACCAACAAGGACAACACCAAGACATGTAATAAATAAAATGGCAAAGATCAAAGACAAGGACAGAGTATTAAAAGCAGCCAAAGAGATAAAAAAGATCACCTACAAAGGAAAACCCATCAGGCTATCATCAGACTTCTCAGCAGAAACCTTACAGGCCAGAAATGAGTGGCATGATATATTCCATGCAATGAAACAGAAGGGTCTCGAAGCAAGAATACTGTAATCCAGCAATATTACATTTAAATTTGAAGAAGGGATTAAACAATCAAAGATAAACAAAAGTTGAGGAAATTTACCACCCAAAAACCATCTCTATACTGTAAGTTAAAGGGACTGCTCTAGATGGAAATATGCCTAAGGCTAAATAGCTATCACCAGAGAAAATAAAACCACAGCAAAGGAAGTAGACTACCTAAATACTAACTAAATGCACAGTAAAATCAGCTATCCACCAAGTCAGTCAAGGGAAACACAAAGAGTACAAAATAAAACACCTAACATATAAAGAGTGGAGGAGGAAGAAAAAGAAGGGAGAGAAATAAAGAATCACCAGACTGTGTTTATAATAGCATAATAAGAGAGTTAAAGTTATATGGTTAGATAGTAAAGAAGCTACCCTTGACCCTTTGATAACCACGAATTCAAAGCCTGCAATGGCAATAAGTACATACCTATCGATAATCACCCTAAATGTAAATGGACTGAATGCACCAATCAAAATACACAGAGTAACAGAATGGATAAAAGAGCAAGACCCATCTCTATGCTGCTTGCAAGAGACTCATCTTAAATCCAAAGACATACACAGACTAAAAGCCAAGGGATGGAAAAAGATATTTCATGCAAACAATCGGGAGAAAAAATCAGGTGTTGCAGTACTTCAAAACAAAGAAAATAACAAGAGATAAAGAAGGACACTACATAATGATAAAGGGCTTAGTCCAACAAGAGGATATAACCACTATAAATATATATGCAACCAATACAGGAGCACCGTCATATGTGAAACAAATACTAACAGAATTAAAGGAGGAAATAGAATGCAATGCATTTATTTTAGGAGATTTCAACAGACCACTCACTCCAAAGGACAGGTCCACCAGACAGAAAATAAGTAAGGACACAGAGGCACTGAACCACACAAGAACAGATGTACCTAACAGATATCTACAGAACTCTACACCCAAAAGCAGCAGGATACACATTCTTCTCAAGTGCACATTGAACATTTTCCAGAATAGACCACATACTAGGCCACAAAAAGAGCCTCAGTAAATTCAAAAAGATTGAAATTCTACCAACCAACTTCTCAGAACACAAAGGTATAAAACTAGAAATAAATTGCACGAAGAAAACAAAAAGGCTCACAAACACATGGAGGCTTAACAACATGCTCCTAAATAATCAATGGATGAATGACCAAATTAAAACAGAGATCAAGCAATATATGGAGACAAATGAAAACAACAGCACAATGTCCCACTTCTTGTGGGATGCAGCAAAGGCTGTTCTTAAAGGAAAGTATATAGCAATCCAGGCCTATTTAAAGAAGGAAGAACAATCCCAAATGAATAGTTTGAATTCACAATTATTGAAACTGGAAAAAGAAGAACAAATGAGGCCCAAAGTCAGTAGAAGGAGGATCATAACAAAGATCAGAGAAGAAATAAATAAAATTGAGAAGAATAAAACAATAGAAAAAATCAATGAAATGAGCAGCTGGTTCTTTGAGAAAATAAACAAAATAGATAAACCCCTAGCAAGATTTATTAAGACACAAAGAGAATCTACACACATAAAAAGAATCAGAAATGAGAAAAGAAAAATCACTATGGACACCACAGAAATACAAAGAGTTTTTAGAGAGTACTATGAAAAATCATATGCTAACAAGCTGTATAACCTAGAAGAAATGGACAGCTTTCTAGAAAAATACAAACTTCCAAGACTGACCAAGAAACAGAAAATCTAAACAGACCAATTAACAGCAATGAAATTGAATTGTCAATCAAAAAACTACCCAAGAACAAAACCTCCAGTCCAGATGGATTCATTGCTGAATTTCATCAGACATTTAGAGAAGACATAATACCCATTCTCCTTAAAGTTTTCCAAAATATAGAAGAAGAGGGAATACTTCCAAACTCATTTTATGAAGTCAGCATCACTCTAATACCAAAACCAGGCAAAGGCCCCACAAAAAAGAGAAAATCACAGACCAATATCCCTGATGAATATAGATGCAAAAATACTCAACAAAATATTAGCAAACTGAATTCAAAAATACATCAAGAAGATCATACAGCATGATCAAGTGGGATTCATCCCAGGGATGCAAGGATGGCACCACATTTGAAAATCCATCAACATCATCCACCAGATCAACAAAAAGAAGGATAAAAACCACATGATCATCTCCATAGATGCTGAAAAAGCATTTGACAAAATTCAACATCCATTCATGATAAAAACTCTCAAGAAAATGGGTATGGGTATAGAGGGCAAGTACCTCAACATAATAAAGGCCATATATGACACACCCACAGCCAACATCATACTTAACAGTGAGAAGCTGAAAGCTGCCGGAGTCCAGCTCCAGTGGGGGGGTGTGAAGCCCAAAAGGATGAGATGGAGTCAGTGCATGGAGAGACAGGACACAGAGTCAGATGGAGGTGGTCTCTCGACAAAGTGCCAATGACAGCTTTATTTATACCATTTTGCACAAGGATATGATTATTTTTTATTGTTCTGTTGATTAATTGGTATAGGCCATTGATTAATAGGTATAGGCAAGCTTTTTTCTTTCTTTTTCTTTCTAATCTATTCATGGTTGGTCAAGTGTTAGACAGGTGATCTTTTTCTGTTCCTTGACTGAAACTTTTCCTAGCAACATGTACTCTATTATGTTTCTTGTTTCTATGCAAAGTGGTTTCTAAGTGATGCATGTGACCACAGAAACATGCAGCATGTATCAGTGACTATGGAGTCTATCAGTTCAGGGTGAAATACAGGTCACTCACTACCACAGTTAGCTAGGCAGGTATCATCATCTATATTTCTAATGCAATTGGTATATTTTATTTCCTCATAATATTTATTCTATCGTAGGTAGATGCAAGATAAAGATAGAAAGCATGATTTAGTGCTGTAAGAGGGCAAGTGTAGATGATCAGGTCTGTGCCTATAGACTAGGTATTAATCCAAGCCAGACAAGGGCAACAAAACATCCAGGGGTGTAGACAATTTCTCTCAAAACTGGGGGGTTAGGTTCTAAGCCTCACCTTTGTTGGCCCCCATTTTCTCACCTGATGGCCCCCCTGCGACTGTGCCTATCTTAGGTTGTTCCTCCCTTGAGGAATCTTTCCCATCTCTGGCTAATCAGTCATCTTCCGGGGCCATACAGGGAGATGTAAAGCTGGTAAGTGAGAGAGAAGTAATATTCTTTGAAAAGGTTAGTTTTTCATTTCTTTGCAGATTTATGCTCCATGGCTTCTATGCCCAGCACTTGTCTTGAGGTATCTTTACCACTTGGAAGAATTATGGTACTTGGTAATTTTATGTATGAGGCATGAATTCTAGTAAAGGGCTGTAATTAAGAAGGAAGAAGAAAAGCTATAGAAGTAACAGAGGGAAGAAAACATGAGAAGATTGATTAAGTGTCAGACAGGGTTATTCCATTCAGTATTCCCGTATAGCTCTATTTCTCTAATTTTCCTATAAAACTCTTCATCACTAATTTCACTAGCATTAAAAACAAGGGGGGCATTCCTACCTAGGTGGAGATGGGGTGGTCAATGTTTTACTGACTGCAGGTTTTGGTATTCTATGCCAAGATCGCCATCTGGCCCCTGCGTGTTCTATTCTTCAGGAGCACTGTCCTGAAAAGCTTTTGGGAAGTTATGTTCTCCTCCTTTCCATGCTGCTTATCAAAGGTTAGCTTACTCTTTGGCAAAAATGCAAGCAAAAGCAAAGCCAATAGTATAATGGAGAATAACAAAATCAAGGTGAGTAATAGGGGGAGCCAGCTGTGAAGGCCCCTGCTTTGTGGGGGTCTTCCTCCAGCCTGAGCTTTGCTACACAGCTTGAGTAGCATGGCTCCCACCAGAAAGCTCTTCCTTTAAGATCGGTAACAAGATAAGGATGCCCACTCTCCCCACTGTTATCCAACATAGTACTGGAGGTCCTGCTCACGGCAATCAGACAACACAAAGAAATAAAAGGCATCCAGACTGGCAAGGAAGAAGTTAAACTGTCACTATTTCCAGATGACATGATATTGTACATAAAAAACTATAAAGAACCCTCTCCCAAACTACTAGATCTAATATCTGGATTCAGCAAAGTTGCAGGATACAAAATTAATACACAGAAATCTATTGCATTCCTACACACTGATGATGCACTAGCAGAAAGAGAAATCAGGAAAACAATTCCATTCACAATTGCATCAAAAAGAATAAAATACTTAGGAATAAACCTAACCAAGGAAGTGAAAGACCTATACCCTGAAAACCACAAGACACTCTTAAGAGAAATTAAAGAGGACACTTACAAATGGAAATGCATCCCATGCTCTTGGTTAGGAAGAATTAATATTGTCAAAATGGCTATCCTGCCTAAAGCAATCTGCAGATTCAATGCAATCCCTATCAAAATACCAACAGCATTCTTCAACAAACTTGAACAAATAGTTCTAAAATTCATATGGAACCACAAAAGACCCTGGATAGTCAAAGCAATCCTGAGAAGGAAGAATAAAACAGGGGGGATCTCACTTCCCAATTTCAATCTCTACTACAATGCCACAGTAATCAAGACAATTTGGTACTGGCACAAGAACAGACCCATCGACCAGTGAACAGAATAGAGAGTCTAGATATAAACCCAAGCATATATGGTCAATTAATATATGATAAAGGAGCCATGGATATACAGTGGGGACATGCCAGCCTCTTCAATGGCTGGTGTTGGCAAAACTGGACAGCTACATGTAAGAGAATGAAACTGGCTTACTGTCTAACTCCATACACAAAAGTAAACTTGAAATGGATCAAAGACCTGAATATAAGTCATGAAACCATAAAACTCTTAGATGAAAACATAGGCAAAAATCTCTTCATACCAACATGTGCAACTTCTTCATGAACATATCTCCCCGGGCAAGGGAAACAAAAGCAAAAATGAACAAGTGGGACTATATCAAACTAAAAAGCTTCTGTACAGCAAAGGACACCATAAGTAAAACAAAAAGGCTTCCTACAGTATGGGAGAATATATTCATAAATGACATATCCGATAAAGGGTTGACATCCAAAATACATAAAGAGCTCATGGGCCTCAACAAACAAAAAGCAAATAATCCAAGTAAAAAATGGGCAGAAGACCTGAACAGACAGTTCTCCAAAGAAGAAATTCAGATGGCCAACAGACACATGAAACGATGTTCCACATTGCTAATCATCAGAGAAATGTAAATTAAAACCACAATGAGATATCACCTCACACCAGTTAGGATGGCCAACGTAGAAAAGACTAGGAACTACAAATGCTGGTGAGGTTGTGGAGAAAGGGGAACCCTCCTACACTGCTGGTGGGAACGTAAATTAGTTCAACCATTGTGGAAAGCAGTATGGAGGTCCTTCAAAAAACTAAAAATAGAAATACCATTTGACCCAGGAATTCCACTCCTAGGAATTTATCCTAAGAATGCAGCAGCCCAGTTTGAAAAAGACATATGCACCCCTATGTTTATCACAGCACTCTTTACAATAGCCAAGAAATGGAAGCAACCTAAGTGTGCATCAGTAGATGAATGGATAAAGAAGATGTGGTACATACACACAATGGAATATTATTCAGCCATAAGAAGAAAAGAAATCCTATCATTTGCAACAACATGGATGGAGCTAGAGGGTAGTATGCTCAGTGAAATAAGCCAGGTGGAGAAAGACAAGTACCAAATGATTTCGCTCATCTGTGGAGTGTAACAACAAAGCAAAAAGTGAAGGAACAAATCAACAACAGACTCACAGAAACCAAGAATGGACTAACATTTACCAAAGGGAAGGGACTGGGGAGGGTGGGTGGAAAAGGAGGGATAAGGGGAATAAGGGGTGTTATGATTAGCACACATTTAAGGTAGTGGGTGGGGGGCACGCAGAAGGCAGTATAGCAAAGAGAAGACAAGTAGTGACTCTATAGCATCTTACTACGCTGATGGACAGTGACTGTAATGGGATATGTGGTGGGGACTTGATAAGGGGAGGGAATCTAGTAACCACAATGGTTGCTCATGTGATTGTATATTAATGACACCATAATAAAAATAAATAACTATTTAAAAAATGAAAATAAAGTAATTTTTCTGCTCTGGGGGCAAAAACCTGAGACTCAAAGTCATTGTGAACAAAAGTTATTCTTTGCTCTGTGTTCTGAAGACTACACTAGCCCTTTATTGTGGTTTTTCTCACAAGGTGGCTCTGAGGGATGGCAAATGAAAATATTAGAGTGCTTTTAAACAATTGTCTGTGTCAGAGAATGACCTGAGCCCCTTGGCCCTCAACTGTGGTCTTCCTCCCCCTCTGTGGTCCTGCATCATCTTCAACTTTAGGTACTAAATCTGATCACTGGAATTGTACATGATGAATGCAAGTTTATTTGCAGATATATTTGATTAGGACCCAGAAACAGTGCTTTTCCAGGGGGGAAATGCCGTGAAAGTCAGCAGGTAGAGTAGGCAATTGTTCTATAGCAGAATAGGGCCAGTGGCTGCATCTGATGTTAGCCATTTGTGCCTTAGAAGAAATTTGAGTTCATTGCCACAGATCTTTGCTTTCTGGCCCTTATCTGAGTGTGCAGTGACCTTAATTGGACCCTGAAGGTATTTGACTGAATTTCTGCTAGAGGTTCTTCCCTTACACTCTTGAAATGGTAGTTTAGGTAATTATTTTCTTTCTCTATAGATGCAAAAATTTACACATTGTCTTTTTTTTAATTGTGGTAAAATACACATAAAATGTACCATCTTAACCATTTTAAGGGTACAGTTCAACAGTTTTGTACATTTACATTGTGCAACCAATCTCCAGAACTCTTCATCTTCCAAAACTGAAGCTCTAACCATTAAACAACTTCCCATTCTCCCCTACCCTTAGCTGCACATTACCTTTTGAACATGAGAGTGATCAGTTTAATCTACTCTTTATATAGTTCCCTAAAATTCACTGGCCTACAAAGTTTTACTTGGTGTTAACCACACTTGCTAATCCAGGCTTATTAAATCAAAATATTTTCTTTCTTCTTCATGGATCCATGTATCACTGAGCCAAGAAACTATATACTACAAAAGCAAGTACATTCTTGTTTTTCTTTAGATAAAATGTCCATTCAAAATAGAATAAAAGTGGGATACTATAAGCTGAATTTGTCTTGAATGAAAATTTAAAAGTTTGATATTCCTGAGCTAAGAAACTCTCAAATGTTGGTGGGAGAGAAAATGGATTCAGTATGTTAGACACTATCTATCAATATGGAATGTAGACATCTTTTCACCAGCTATTCGATTGCCACGCCTTTACAGATACATTCACAAAAATTAAAAACAACAACTTAAATGTTAATCAATAAGGAACTGGTTAAATACTTATAGTACACTATGTAATGAACTATATTATACAACTCTTAAAAATGATGTGATAGGTCCATGTGTGCTGATATAGGAAGATAGACTAATATATTATTAAATGAGAAATTCAAGGTATAATGGAATTGTTGGGGTTTAGTTTGTTCTCCTCAGTTCTTGTCCCTGCCACAACAAAGAATTGAAGGGTAGAGACACAGTAGTGAAGCAGAATGAAAGTTTTATTTGAATACACTCCAAGGGAGGAGCAGGTCAGACTCAAGGTAGACAAAGGCAAGTTTACTTGAATATAGCAGAGAGGAAGGAAAAACAGAGGGAGGAAAGGGAAGCTCAATGAACTCCTGCTTCACATAGGGCACCTCCCCTGCCAACTCATAAAGGCAGTGTCACCTGGCATCCAGTGTCTGCTTGAACCTGCATGGCATGGGGACTGAGTCCCTAACCACCCCAGGATTTGGGGGAGCTGCAGAGTACTCGATGGAGAAAGATTATGTTCTGAGAGCTTCCCAAGGAAAGGAAATTTTCAGGCAGGCTACTACAGAGCATGATCATATAGCTGCAGTCTTGTGAAGCCCAAATCAGAGCTGTCAGCAGCCCCTCCCTACTTATCTGAAGTAGGACAGAGAGAGTTACACACTAGAGGAAAGGCAAGTGTGGGCAACCTCAGAGAGGAGACACACGTAAGGGTGTAGGTTCTGGGACTTTCTGAGTAAGGGTTTGCATAAGGCATGATACATACAGGTGATTCGTAATTTCCTTGAAGTTTTGTCTTACAAATAGGGTGTTTTAGGTGACTGTGTTGGCCTGGATCTCAACATTCTTTGCCCACATAGGCTTATTTATACTTCTGAGGTCTGTTTCCCACCCTGGTTACAAAGTTATTTGATTGAGGGGCAGGAAGAAAAGGAAAAAAAAAACAGTATATAGGTTAAGTTAAAGAATAAGACAGGCCTTTTTGCAGGCTAAGTAGATTTTATAATGGCAGGATCTAATTGGTACAATGAAGACATGGGCTGCACTAGGATGTTTTCCTTTACCTGGGAAATAGCTGGACATTCCAGGTTGCTCCTCGCCTTTGGAACTTCAGCTGATTAACTCATTCACTCTGAGTCATTTCTGGCTCTCTAGTTTTATCTGGTTAACTTTGAGTCTCTTTTAGTGGGCTTTACTGGCTTTATTCTCTCTCCACCAGTTCATGTCTATTTTTCTGCCTAACAGAATGACATGACCCTTTTGTGAAAAAATTCAGGATCATACACACACACACACACGTATACATGTTGGTGTCTGGGGATATATTCCTTTTTCTGGGAGGACAAATGTTAACAATGGCTTCTTTGGAGATATAGGCTGGTGGTTATGGAGGAGTGGAAAAGGGAAGAAACATTTATTTTTCATTTATACCTCTCAGCGCTATTTGAATTTTAAAACCACGTACTTGTATTACTTTTAAACTTTTAAAAATGTCAACTGAGTTATATAGTCAGAGGCATTATGGACTTTGAATTTTAAGCATTTTCTCTAGAACAACAAGTATATTAAAAATAATCTCTGGGCTGCTCACCTCTGCAGCATGCCCACACTCCCTCCCTGGGTGTGTTCTTTGCTTTGTTAACCTGTTCTTTGCTTTTACCTGGTTGACCTGCAATGAATCCTTTCTTGATCAGAGTCAAGAAGGAGGGGTGAGAAAGACCTTTCCCTGGAACATCTTTTTGGTGCCACGATTAGGATACTTTCCATGAGTTTTTCCTTACCGTCTCCAACTTCCAACGTGCATGCAGTAGGCAGCGGCAGCTCACCCTGGGTGAATCCACACATGCCAACTGGGTTATTCTCCCCTATTTCCTATTAATAGTTGAGTCTCTTGGCTGAATTCTTTCCTTCGAGGATACAAGAACTGAGAAACTCCATAACCCTCTACCTTCAGATGTGAGTATGTCACTCTCTGCTGTCCAGGTGGAGCAACCAGTCAAACACCTTATGCTGTATTCTTGCCTTTGTGGATGGGTTTCCCCACATTGCTTTTGTTTTCTTTCCTTGCTACCATGCACTCTGCACCCCTGGGTCTATTGCAGGGCCTCGTCATACTATTGCTTCTTTTGTTCATTTATCAGAGGTGAATGTAACTCTGGGGGGAATATATTTTCCCAGCCTAGGGCAAAATACTTTTTAACCAAAATTAGTTAAATCGAGAAATAAAGTGGGAGAACCAGTTTATTGTTTACAAGCAGTCATCCACTTCTACTTGCCTGTGTCTCTTGCCACCCCACTGCCCCACCCAACCTATCTGGTCCAGCTATGCCCTTGCACACCCTTGTAATTCTCTATTGATATGGAGATGGACTACTTCTCTCCACCCCTTGTAAACACCTATTGATACAGAGATGCACTAAGGCCAGGTGAGAGATTCTGGAAATATTGCAATTTTACCCATGGTTCACCCATCCTCCCAAGGTCCTCACCCTTCCCAGACCCTTACCCATGGTCTTGTATTATTGTTGCAATGGTCCCCAATACTGAACTTCTCAGACAAATCTCATCCTCTTGTCTTTTTCCACCATGTCCATTGCCAACACTGGACTTTCCCAGTGATTTCTTCTTGGTAGACTCTGTTGTTGGGTTTCTTCTTCTTCCCTGGTAGAAACCACCCTAACCATTTGGAAAGAAGCTGTTACTCTTTTTAAGTTCTTTCTTTATCTTTTACCCACTTCTGCAGTCAAACTGTGCATCTCGAAATTTCTTCCTATTTCTCTTCTCCAGGCCATACATGGGTAAGATTTACTATTTCCATTTCTCTACTGACCCTAACTGTGCCCCTGACTGGTCTGACACTGTTTTTCCATCAATTACCTAGACAAGGGAACCAGAATGCACCCTCATCTACCTTAATCCCCTCAATCCTTTTCTCTCACTTTCTGTTATGACATTAGATGGGCAATGCCAAGGGAGGCTATCAGAAAGAGTCCTTTTAAGCCAGGAGAAAAATTTCTGGTCAGTTGAAATCATAGCTCCCATTGTTTCCAGATGTATAAGAAATTTCAAGTGGTAATTTTAATGAGGTGTCTTCAAGAAAAGACTGGTCCTCCTCTGAAGGCATTTGTTGGAGATACAATCCTTAGGCTTCTCCTAAACCCTCAGCCACAAATCCTTTTGGGATGCTGCCCCTGGACCACATATGACAATTGCCCTCCCAACTACCATCCTGAGGTACTGAACTTACAATCATTATCCTTAAGAGAGTATTCCGGCAGACCATCCCAGCCCCAGTGGCTCCACATCAAACCCTTAAAGGGACCTGACAGCTCTTCTAGGAGAATTCCCTAAGGCACTGGCATTAGTGGTCCCTGAGGCACACAGACAGGCTTGCTGAACCAGCGCCTCATTGGCTGGGAGGATCAGGGAATGCTCTCTTCCTCTAAAGTCCAGGTTAGGATTTCGGTACACCACAAATTCCTAATCTCTGTATTTCTCTTACAGATGGGTAAGTAGGTCTCCACCACCACCCTCCCATTCCCCATTGGGCTGCATCTTCAAAAACTGGTCTGTCTTTGACCCTGCTACATTTAAGAAAAGGAATTTAGTTTTCTTTTGCAATACCACTTGGCCCCAGTACAAATGAGGAAACCAAGAAGAATGACCCCTTAATGGAAGGCCCCCTATAATATGATCCTGTAATTAGACCTATTTTGCAAACATCAAAGCAAAATGGAGCGAAATCCCTATGTCCAGTTCTTCTTTGCCTATGCAAAAATTGTAAAGTAGATTCTGTTCTCTTGGCTGTGGTGGATCTGCCTCCCTCCCCAGCCCCTGAATACTGCCAGACCACCCAGCCCTAATTCTCCTCCACAAGAGCCTAAGAAGGACTCTCAATCCCCAGGAAGTCCATCAGTCCTTATTACAGAAAAACTAAAACGAATTTAGGTCTATTAGTAAACATATTTTGTATTTACTGAAAGATTGTACTATGAAGAAGCAGGTTTCTAAAAATTATGAAACATATTCATAAATTTGCCAACCTAAAGAATGCTAGTGTAAGGGTTTACAATTGCTTACTTCTTAACTTTCACTGAAAACTAAGGCTTCAAAGGGTTTTAAGTTCTAACTAAGACTTGTTTCACCTGAGGGTTTCAGTCCCAGGCAAATTCACTATGGATTCAGAGAGACCAAAAAATGACAACGAAAGTTGGGTGTAAAAAGGGACTCATACCAAGCTTTATTCTCATGGTGGTAAGTCAAGCACTGAATCACGTCTACCTCCGCATGCAGCATGCCCATCTCAGTCTCTGCCTCAGCTCCAGCTTCTGCGCTGGCTGCAGCTTCTGCCCCAGGTGCTGCCTCTACTCCAGAGCCTCTGGTTTCTTGCTGCCCCATCTCTGCTCTCTTCACTAGGCTCTGCTTGTAACACAGGGGTAACTCCTTTATAGCAGTACAGCAGTAATGGCTTATTGCCAACAGGTATGCAAACATGTACCCACGCAGTAGGCTAAGTATTACCTCAGCGCAGGAACACGATGGGTATCAGGTGAGGATCCTGGCCATGGAACTTCCATTTTCCCTACAGACTTCTTGAAATTATACGGGAAACACCTCTGCATGCAAGAAAAGTAAGATGGGTGTTCTAATAAGAGAAGGTATAAGAAATGGAAATGCATTTTTATTGAGGGTAAAGAAGGTAATTTTGTCCTAAAGTACAGCTGGTTATTTGAAGAGGGAAAACTCCAAAGGTGAAAAGAAAGTTGTAGGTTTGTGGAAGGAGAATTAAATGTGGTCATGCTATGTGAGATCAAAATAAATGTGTTTTGATATCAAGTACACGGCAAGATTAGAATTTTGTTTTCTGTTTCTTAAAAGGACGAACTTTTCTTGAACTATTGGTCTGCTCTTAATATTAAGAGATATTGGAGGGTTTTACTAATTGTTTTATCAGAATAATTTCTTGTGCTTCATATTGTCTAAATCAGGTCTTAGGGTACTTAAAAACAATCTTAATATTAAAAGAGCTAAACTTTGCTAAACTGTTATATATTACACAAATAACCAAATTCCCTTGTCAATTGCCTTATGATGAACTCTCATCAGGTATTTAACCATTGACATTTTAAGTCTTTTGTCATTTGTAGATAGTTTTACCCTGAAAGTAGTAGAAAAATTGGATTCAAGCAGAACAAGAATTAGTTACATAAGACTGAGTAAACTGAGGAGGATGATTTTAATTTTTATGGATTTGTTTCAAATGTTTCCGATCTTTTTAAAAAATGTGTTTTTAAACTCTCTTAAGCTAACTTACACAATTCAGTAAATTGTACCTTTATAAGCA